>NC_044008.1:65657554-70657554 GCF_900496995.4 Aquila chrysaetos chrysaetos
TTTTGCAGGACTGGTAGGAGCTGCATGCCTGGAGCAGCAATATCTTGGTCCAGTCTGGCATAGGTGATGGGCCAGAAGTGGGGAGGAGACATTCACACACAGGCATGTGCCCACACACATAAAAGCTCATGACCTTCATCCTGTTAAGAAGCCAAGATGAAGAGGCACGGAAGAAAGGTTTAAAAATTTGTCAAGCAGGGCTCAATGGTGGCTCTGGTAATGTTGTTTCATAGGAGTGAGTACATAATATTGCATACTTACATGTTTAAATCAGTCACAGCCCCTCTGGCTTCTCCACATGTAGATCCCATGAATAGCAGCTTTATGCAGGCAGGAACATAACCTGGGGACTCGAGCACCAACACGGTGTCAAGGGAAGTTAGTGCAAATTGCTCCATCGGCTGGACATTAAAGCAAGGAGTGATATCACTCTTAAAATAAGAAACCTAACGTAATGTGCTTTAATAGCTGAATAATTGCTACGAGCAAAGAAGGAGGCTTTTGTGAAAGAGGATCAGTGAAAGCCAGGAGTGAGTGCCCATGACATCACGGCAATGCACAAGAGAAACTTTATTCTCATGGCTCTGCAAAAAAAGGTTGTCAAGCTGCCAGTCCCAGATAACTTGGTGGGAGACATTAGAGAAGAGTTAATAAGATGATTGATTTACAGCTGGAAAAAATTAAAGAGTCTGAAAATTGACAGGCTGACATTGTTTGAAAGATTCACAAGAAGCCTCCCCCACTTCTTTTGAAAAGAAGGTCAAATGCTTCCATCAGTCTTTTGCACCCAAATTTGGAGCTTGCAGCACTTCAGCAGGTATTTTGGGGGACTCGCTGTCAGTTCCCCTTCATGGGAAACAGTTGTGAAACTATTATCATCCTAATTTAGCTATGTAAAAATAGATCTTAAAAGTTTGTACCTTCTTATGGGCAGAAGTGGGTTTAAAATATTTTATTTTAATTTACCAGCTGTGGATCAGATCCAAACCCCTTATGAAACTTCTGCATTTCTTATTGCTGGATTTGAGTGCAGTGTGTTTTCTTTACTTGTTAGGAAAAATTGTCAACTTTGTCTCAACCCTGTATATATTTTTACGGTGGTTTGCTAGCACAAGAGAAACTAAGGGTCCTTTCACAACTTTTGGAGCTGGTCCATCATATTTTTTAAGAAATTACTTTGTAAAAATACTTGTTAAGATCGAAACACATGATTTACTGTTGATAGAAACAAAATCCCACGGACACTGCATTGTGTTTTTGCAAATAAACAATGTTTATTCTTAGAGTGAAATTTCTCAGGCACAATGGTAGAGTCAGCTCCAGGAGCCGTTTGCACCTTGGTTGTCTTCAGCAAAAGGTAAACGCATTAATTGAAAGTAATTAGTGAGAGACAACACTTTTAAGTTTTCAATCTTCAACCACCCATCAGAGTTGTTAAGAACAGGTTTTTATTTTTAGTATCATTATGTTTGATCCGCCAGTTATACAGCTAAAAAGGAACAAGTCTGGCTTTCAGAAATCTTTCATGGGTTTCCAAAGACATAAAACAACTTGCTTCAAACTGAATTGATTCAGGCTACACATGAAAAAAACTACCCTCACAAATGCATGTGCAAGTTGAGAATAATGATGTAAGATGTAATGAACAGAAATAAGAAGGATATGACATTTCAGATAAAGAGGAAAGAAAGGGAAATAAGGCCAAACATCAGCAATATACACTTCGCGATAACAACAAATATAGTAATGTTATCTTCATAATTCAACTCTATTATTGAAGCCACTTAGGAAAGTGACTGTCTGAAAAACAGCAACACAATTGATGAAATTAAGTCTCTTTCAGAAAAAAAAAATGTAAACTCTGTTAGCTTTCACATGAGATAAGTATCAAGCTGTTTGGATTTTGGAGATAAATGGAAAGGACCAAGGTAAACTATAGAGGGAGAGCAGCTGAAGAGGTTTGTTGAAAACTTTCTGATGTTTGAGTCTGACAGACTCTGAAGCCAACTGAGAACTTATCTCTTTATTTAAGACATATTTAGATCTTATCTTCATCAGACAAACTCACTGGTGTATCAACAGACTGTTGAGTTATCCCAGTTTTTGGAGTCTTGTGGAGTAGATCTACTTAAAGAGTGGTGCTCCGTGCTAAAAATCTCCAAAACAACCCAACGACAACTCTCCCATGCTAAAAATACTCCTCAGTTTTACCTAAATGTATGTTGACATGTCAAATTTATTTAATTTCCTCCTTTGGAATAAGAGCCAAGTGATACATGTGATGGCTTTTGAGTGAGGAGGCTTT
Organism: Aquila chrysaetos chrysaetos; assembly: GCF_900496995.4. NCBI lineage: Eukaryota > Metazoa > Chordata > Aves > Accipitriformes > Accipitridae > Aquila > Aquila chrysaetos. The sequence continues at coordinate 65,659,860 of NC_044008.1, forward strand.
TGACAGTGTTTGGATTGATGCTCTCATAACTTAGGACAGTGCTGTCTGGAGGAAATCACTGTCTGAAAGATGTAATTTGGATATGCACTTGGTTGAAAACACCTTATCAGAACAAAAACTATCTTAACAAGCCAAGTACCTGATTAGGAATCTAGCAGTGTAACACTCAGTAAAAACTGTAAAACGGTACGTTTAAGAAGAATACAAATGCGCAAGTACCACATCAAAATTAATTGACCGAAGAACAGTATGGTGTAAAAGCGGATCGCAAGCTAAACATGGACCAATATTGCAATATAATGCCAATTCTCAGTCAAATCTCATTCAGGGATGTATGAAGATAATTTCTTTGCTTTCTTAGCACTTCTGAGGTCTTGTCCAAAACACCATGTCCCACTTTGAATCCGGTACTGTCAAAAAAGACAGAGACAAGTTAGAGGCTGGAGGTCAGCAGAGTAATGCAAAGTGCAGGAAGGACCAGCTGCAGAGAGCGGCCAAGGAAGGTCGAGGTGTTTGGTCCGGAGGAGAGGAGCGGGAGGTGACTCTGTGACAGCGAAGAGCTGTTCTAGGAGATCAGTGACTGGCTGGTGCCTTTGCACTGCAGGAAATAAAACCCGGCAGCATTACCAGGGTTTCTGCAGCCGGGCAGAGGAATTGCAAAACTCTTCCCTTTCTCTGGAAAACTTCTTCGAAAACTTCATTATGAAGTTTATGACAAGTGCATTTCCCAGGTGGGCAGCAGTGAGGAGGTGTGGGGATGCTGGTCCTAGCTCCGGCCCTGGCAGGAGCGAGGTCCCAGCAAGGGCTGTGAGGTGCCACCAGCAGCAAGGGACACGGCTCTGCAGCTGCCCGGCTCCCACTCATCCAAATCAGCAGGGAAAGGGCAATCCCAGAGCTATCCTGGTCCATTTTTGCAAGAAAAAAAACGGGGCTATGGGAAGAGGTGCATGCCTAATGTCACAGCCCTCTTTCTGATTGCAGAGCATCCGTGTTCTTCATCCAGGGCATTTTCATGATACCAATTTATTTTTAGTGAAAACATTTTTCTCAGGATATTATTTCTTATTGAACATTTTCTAACCACAATGAAACTTCTTCTTTCCTTGTATCCTGCTTGGTTTTTAGTATTTCACTTTTCTGGAGAGGTGAGGTGTGATTACTAGTGGAACAGGCAGTAAGGCAGTCCTTTCAAATGCCAGACTGATCTTTTTTTTTTAAATTAAAAGCCCAACTAAAACAGAAACCAGCAGCTCAGGGGTGGGAGGCACGGAGAGATTATTGCTAAGAAGAGCAAACAGGGGGATAAAATGTCTAGCTTTTGAAAAGTCCTTTCCATAATGACACAGTTCTCTCTGTTCGCAGATGACAGAATAAATTAAAAAATATTCCTGCCAGCCTTAAAGATACTGCTTTAGGAAATCTAAGTTTGCCTAATGGACTGGAATATAATCTCCATGTTTTCAGTTTCCTCCATTTTACCCAAATCATTCACTTCAATAATTAAAGGATAATGAGCCGAACAGTTTTCCCCTTTATAACCAACCCTCTCTGGATAGAGATTCAAAATAATAATTAAAAAAAAAAGGAATCCTGTCTACTGAACATGCCTGCAGATAATAGGAATATCCTTCACTTTCCCTCTCCTGGGGTTTCCTAGCTGCCATCTATCAGTCAGCTGCCATACCGTGGGGATGTTATTAGGGGCCAATGAAGAGGCCGCCCTCATGCAGGATGATCCATCAAAACCCACATTCCCCATACAGTTACAGTCTCCCTCCTAGGAAATGTGTTCGTATGCATCCATGTAGAGCACCTCATTGATTAGATAGAAAGAAAAATGGGCTAATCCTAATTACAGCACTTCTTAAACTTTTCTTGACCTCTCCCTGACGCCATCACCTCTTGGACCCACTCCCTTGCCCAGCCTGTAACAAGGAGCAGGGAAAGGCAGGGCTGGAGTTAGCCAAGAAGTGGTGCAGGAAGGGGATTTTTCACAAAAGCTGCTTTTCTGCAGTTTTAAAAATCTAGTGGAAAACCAACAGCAGCACTAACAAGTTCAAGCAGGAAAACATCCCTAAATCTTTAGGTTCAAATGCACATGGATGGATTCACACCACCTAGATGCATGCATTTCCCTGGGGAGCCCAAGGCAATGCTGTGACCTTCGCTCCCTGTCCCCAGCAGGGACACGTAGATGTCACCAGCAGGTAACTCAATGATTTTCCAGTGATGCCTGGCCTCATGTGAGCAGCAGCTCTCCTGGCCTGTGCCCAGAGCTTTCTCCTATAAGGAGCCTGAGCCCCTTCAAGCATCTTATTGACAAGGGCTGGGCTTTCACAGGATCTGGATTTTAAAAAGTGGCTTGTGTAGCAAAGTGTAATAAAGACAAATTAGCATTTGATATTTTTAAGGGGGCAAAGTTCATTCTTTCTGCTTTTCTCCTAAAAACTGCCCAACACCCATCCCCTCCCCTCATCACAGCCTGCTGCCTCTGGCCACCGGGGGCATAAATAAATTAGTTATGAGTTTTTCCAAGCAGTAAACTTTTTTTTTTTTTTTTTAAGAAACACAGCAGTATCTAACAGCTTTCCATGCTGGAGTTTGGGAGCTTTTGAGAGCCATAAAATATTTATTTTAGGTTTTTTTCCATTAGGTCTTAATTCTCAATATTTTATAAGAAGTTAAATTATCCAGGAGAACTGAGCTTTCATTTTTTGGGGGGGGGAAGCATTCGCCCAGTTAGAAAATGACCATCAAGCACAGAGTGCAGAGAACATTTCTGAAGGAGAGAACAGAGCACATAAGGAACTGACCATAAAATTAAAAAATCCAGAACTGTTTATTTTTCCTTCAAAGAGGATCAGTTTTAAGGACTGAACAGATTGAGATTCATTTACACTCCTTTATCTTTTGCCCCCAAAGCAAAACAGTGTTCCTTATTCTTTCCTTTTGATACCACTTTCTTTTCTGGGCCCCGTTTGCTGGACTGAGTGCTGCTTGGCTCCCAATTGCATGTCCTGCCATCCCAGCCACGCACCCCACAGCACACTTGCCTGCCTTGTGCCCTGCACACTCAGCCCAGGGCAAATAAAATTTGAGGACCCAAATTCAAACTGCAATCCTAAGACTGTCTACTCAGATCCTGCTGGCCCAAAAATGCCCTTTTTTTTTTTTAAATGGAAAAACTCAAAAGTGCTTCTGTCTGTGCCAGAGCAACCAGCCTCCTGCCCCAGGTCCCACGGAGGTCTCGGGGTCTCTTGGCTCAGCCAGGAGGAAGGGGAACGGGGACTGGGAGCAAGGGGACATGTTTCATCAGAGCAAAACCACAAATAAAACAGGTAAAAAAACAATTCTAGGTGTCTTCTCATATGATAAATCAGTTTGGCCAGCACACAGTGCGGTCTGCCTTGGCACGAGCGTAACTTATGGGCAAACAACAGGTAGAAATTTCACCCCCAGGAAAAGGGAAGGAGCGAGAAACAGCTGATGCTGTGGCCCAGATGTGGTACCTAGGGGACTCCAAGTGAATGGCGACATGGGTGGGAGGAGGTGGCCCACGGGCACCCATCTGCATAGCCCTTGGTGGGAACACACTGGTTTATGTCAGTTTGTTCCAGACTGAACACCAGCAGGGGAAACCCAACTTTGGCATATTTCAGACCCTGTCTAACCACAGAAGAATTTCTCCCATGACCCACTTCTGCATTAGGACTAGTCAGCCTCTCTGCTGACACATCCAGGGCATCACAGTGCCATAAGATGTCACCTAATTGTCCCCATGGAGGCAGTTTTCTGCCTCCCGCTTTGCCCATGCAGGGACTGGAAGAGAGCTACAACCCAGGGAGCAGCACTCGGCGCATGCAGTTAGTGACTGATGAACACCGCTATAATGTAGCATGGTGGGGTTAGAATTTGCCATAACCTTCCTCATTAATGACACACAGTTAAAGGTTATTAATTATGAACTCACTTGTCGACACTAAACTGTTTTACTGCCCAAGAGGCCAATCTGGGTTGGATGCAAAGAGCTGGAGGTTCCTCCTTCCCTCCGATGAACCAGTCATGCTCTCTCAACACTATCTCCATCCCCACCCCCTCCTCGTCCCCCAATTTGGGAAATAATTTGCATTCTTCCTCTGAAAGCATTAATTGAGAGGAGAACAAACGGAGTCCCAGGCAATTTGAACAAGCCTCATTACTGACTGAGGGCTTGTTTTGAATCAGCGTCCGTCAAAACAACAATTGCAATGCCCTGGCCCAGGACCAAAACTGTACTGGGAGGGCTGGTGGCAGAGACGGAGGTTTTGTTCTCTGGGAGCCAGTTGTGCACCTTTAATGATGACTATTGCGGCCAGCTCCTGGCTGATTGCTGCACAGCCCAGTGCGTCCTTTCCCGCATTAAGCCCTTATTACCCAGCAGCAGGATGAAAACCACAGGCAGGGACACGCTGCCCCTCTGCGCTGCTGCCCACCATGCAGCGGGGCTCCCAGACAATGTCACGCTTCTGTGGCCGGAGACCACCCCCAGCAGGAGATGCCACTTGCAATTAGGACATGTTTGTTTTCTGCCTTGCCTGACTTTGTCCTAGCTGGAGAAGAGCTCCAGCCTGGGCCGGGCTGAGGCATGAGCAAAGCTCTTTGCGGAGAGCCTTGGCCGAAAGGGCCGGAGTGCCTTCCGCTCCTCTGCATGGACGACGAAGAGCTGCTCAGGGGCACAGGGAGGGCTGCACAGGTTTTCAGCCAGGCTCTGCAACAGCTCCTAGTGCCTTTTTTTCCCCCCTGTCTTCTTTTGCTTCTCTCCTTTCCTTTCCTATTGTCCCAAATTCACATCTTCAACTGCACATCTACAAACTACCTTCGACTCAGATGGGATGAGCTCATCTAGCTTCAGATGTGTTAGATATCTAACAACGGTGGGGGAGACAGGAGTCTAAGGCAGGGCTGCAGATGGGCCTGCCTTTCTCCATTACCTTTATGGAGATCAGCCCATTGACTTTCCTTCCCTACTCCCTATCTCACTGGCTTAAATTGCTACATTATCCTAAGCTGGCTGGTAATTCTTGAATGGGATAGAAGAACATAAGGGAAGGAAAGAGAAGAGGGGTTTTTGCAGCAGCATCCAAGGCTGCTTGGACCCAGAGATTTTGCTTTCAGCCCACCTCTGCTTTCTTCTAACTACTAAGTGAAAGCTGGTAAGAAAAAAGTAACCATGGATCAGTATAAGGGCTAAGGTTGCTGCCAGTGGGGCCAGCAGACTTTTCCCCTGATGCAGCTCTGTGAGACAGTCACTGAATTCATAAGTAGCTTAGGATATTCTTGCTAGAGGTAAGAGCAATCATTTCAACAGCTTGCTTTGTGTTTGCTCTTTGTAACCTATGCTGAAATACCAGCATGTAAGAGCAAAGGAGCTGTGCCTAGCATGTTTCGGGGTAAAGACTTTGATAGCCTGGGCTGTACGTGTGCAGCTCATCACCGCCGTGGTTCTCCTAAGAGTGCCCAGCTGATACAAAGTGATCCTCAAACAGTCTAATTGTAACCATTTTCTCTAAACATTTACAACCAACAAAATGTGCATGTGTACATTCAGCAGCGGACCAAGGAGAAAAACAGCAGCTGCTCCCCGCATGCCTGCTGGAGCTTGTATATATTCCAGTGCTTTTTAAAGCATCTATTTACATTTGCATTTTGGATCCCTCTTCGCTTCCTGAGCAGACTTGGCCAAATCCAGCACTGGTGCAAAGAGGGGGCATTGCCCTGACATCAGCACAGCCGCGCTCCTTTCCGCCGGGTGGGAGTATGACCTGTTTTCTTTTTCCACGATACACACACGGGTCTTCTGCTTTGCTTGTTCTTATGAAAACAGGCGCTGCCGCCTTGCAGCCTTGCTGGAGCACCCAGGCCACAGTCCGTGCTGGAGGACCCTGTCAGGCTGGTATCTCGTGGCCACCCACGGCACCACCTGAGCTCGTACCGTCCCCTCGGGCTTCCCCACCTCTTGCCCAAGCAGGCAGGGACGCTGCCGTGCACACACTGCCCTGAGCACATCATGTAAGTCAGGGCAGCTCAAGACTGGCAGCCGTGGGAAACCACCTTGGACGTCCCAGCTTCATCTGCAAACCAGCATGGCAGCGCTACAGCTCCTCTGCTTTTAAATTGGAGCACGGCTACTCGTAGGACAGTAGGAGTCTTTTATATCTGGATAAATCATGTTGGCTTCAGCAACAAGCGCAGACCCACCGCGGAACAGCCGCAGGAAGCGGTCTGGCTTTCTGCTCAGTAGGAGTATGGCTGAGCTCTCTCTGGCTTCTCCTGAGAAGTAATGAAGCAGCTACCAAATGTAGGCTGCGAGGAAAGAAAGTGCCATCCGGCGGCTCCATGTTGGGCTCTGGAGAACAGTATTTTTATCAGACAGCATGTGATAATTTCAGTCTTTCCCTGCTTAATGTTGTCTCAGAACAGCACAAACCCCATCTCATTCCCTACTAACCGTTCATTCAGATGAGGTCTTATTGCCCAGAGAAGCAATTTTGCCAAGGGGGAAAAAAAACCAGGCAGTTCTAAGTGTTCTCCTGGGATAACGCTTGCCTCTGGAAGGCTGCATGCCACCAGGATGCGTGTCCCTGCTTTCCCCCATGGGACATTGCCAGGTTAGGTGCCTCCAGCCATGTCACTCCTCCCAGCATCAGGTGGACTTTGCATTAAAATTGCCCATGGGGTCTTCTTGATGGGAAGACGGTGCAGAAGCATCCCCTCTCTCGGGAAGTGCTGTTGGACAGGCTAGTCTGTGCTCTGCCAAAACATGGGGACCGAAGCTCTCTCAGAGCATCACACCCGGAGCAGCAGCATCCCCAGCCGTGTCTCAAGGGACAGAGCCCTTGTTGGAGCAGGAGGCACAGCGCAAAGGGACAGACGTGGCCCGACGGCTGTCAGTCTCTCATGGGGCTTTGAAGGAAAATTCCCCCAATCCCTGACCTGCAGTGTTGTGTCATGTCATGGATTAAATTCCTTCTGAAAGGCAAAAGCAAAGCTCATGGGCATGGATTACAGGGAGGCATGGATGCTGTCTACAAAGTGAATGCTTTGCTCTTTACAAAACATAAAATATGTGAGGCTGCTAAGACCGGTTTCAGGACCCCAATGCTTTCTGATTTTTGCTAACAACATGTCTTGAAGCTGCAGGTAACTGAGATACCTGGTCAGGGGAAGAGGAAAAGGGCACTCTGCTGCTATGTCTGACGCCTCCCCTTCCCTCCCTGCTCTTTTCCCTACCTTTGCATGGAGAGGATCCTCAAAGCAAAGGACATACATTTATATTTCTGGTTCATTCCAGATGTTTTTCCTTTGGATGGGAAGATAAAAATCACTTAGCATATAGTGAGACAGTTAATGATCTTGCATATTAAACAAAAAAGCTGCGGGGAGATGTATTTAAGGCCAAAACCATCCAGGGTGCATTTTCAGAGCATTGCCCTAGGACCAAGAGGGGATTGGAATATCCTGTGCAATGTGTTAAAATATCCTATAACTCCTGCTGCAGAGGCATAACCCCATAAACCCAGGTGTTGCCCTGGTACAGCGCAGGGACCTGCTCCTCTCTCCCTCAAGCTGCCTCCCATTCACTTTAATTATCTGGTGCACCACAGCAGGTATCTTGCACGGTTGGTCACCTTTAATGTCTCCTCAACAGTAGAGATTTAATTAAATTAGCAGGTTCAAAAACAAACGTGGAAATGAAGAGAAAATAGGCCTGGCGTGTTAAGCATAAAAAAATTCATCACTTAACAGTGACATTAACAAATGATGTTCATTACTTATTTTCCAAATGACCAAGCCTGATCTCTGATGGAGATGTAGGGAATTCCAGTAATTCTCTTTTAATCATTTCACTTTGTGTGATGGAAGATGGGAACCGTTCACCAGTAACACGGTGCTGGGCTTAAAGGAGATGCAATTCTTTATGAAAGACGAGCGCATGTTTTGTCTTGGCGCAGCATCAATGTGACCAGAGACCGAGACAGAGGGAGAGCGAAGTGCAGTGGTGTTTTAATCAGAGAGCAGGTTTTAATTCACAGGCTCAGAAGAGCCTGCTGATCAGCTTTGCTTCCATGTGGCAGCACCTCCAGAGGGGAAATAAAGAACTGAATGGTGTAAAACAGTGCAATTTCATAGCAGTTAACAGCAAGAGACCAAAAAAATCTATGTTGCTTTTTGCTTTAGCCCCCTTGAAGATCCATCCTTTTTGTGCCTATGTGAATCTCTGATGAATTCCTGTAAAACATGAGTTTATTTATATTTCTGTGTTGCTTGTTGCTGTTTGCCTGTGTTAATTGCCACCATCTGGTTTCACCTGTGTGGGTTGTGCTGCACATCCTGTATCGGACCCTGCTTTCATCCCCAGATTTCGTAAATAAACTGCAAAAAAAGGAGATGGGAACTGATGCTGACTATAACATCTCACTCCATCAGTGTTTGATGTGGAGGAGCTTCTATAGGTGCTTTATTTTCTTCTTGCTCACCTTTTGAAGCCACTGTCCCTGAGTGTTTTTCCATATGCAGAAGTGTTTGTGGCTGATTCAGTGACTGCAGAGGTGTTTGCTTTTGTAGGCAGATGTGCTCTTGGGAGAACGTGCGTGTGCATTTGCGTGGGATGTGACAGGACACGCTGTACCACAGCCCGAATGCAAAATAGCACATCGCTGTTGGTTTTGCCTGGTTGTGTGTTGTTACTGCTGCGGGGGTTGGACGACACGTGCCCTGTACGACACAAGGACCAAACCTCACGGCGGGAGATGTCCCTCACTGTCCTGTGGCACTCATTTCTGCATTACAGCATTGACTTCGCGCTGCTCAGGCAGAGATGATTTTTAGCCACTGCTAATGAATAGGAGTGCGCATCCGTATCGCCTGTAATAGACCTTGTCCTCCTAAGTCCTATACATCCAAAAAAGGCAACGGCTGCTCCAAAGAGCTTGCAGTAATACCTGACAGTGCCTTCCTGCAGGGGTTACAAACAGATTAACTCTGCACCAGGCAATTCGTTAGTGCATCGTGCATCCCAGCACAGTGACAGCTTGTGTTGCTTTGCGAGTACAGACACACCTGTAATACACTTCTGAGACTGTAAACAGCACTTCAGGCAGGCGGGGTGGATTCGCGTGTTTGTTTCCCATGGTGTTATATATGGATTTGTGCCTGTTCCTGCTGGAAATTAGAGCATCTTTGTATCACGCAGTTGTACTTTGCATTTGTACAAGCAGGCTGTGTCCACAGCGGGGTCTGTCACCTGTGTGCAGGAGCTGGTCCGAGCGGCATAGCAGGTCTCAGCTCACTGCCCAGCTGCGGGGGTGTCAAGCTCAGCCGGTGCTTACACCATTTATTACGATGTTTAGCCACTTCTTTGCAGCATGTGTAGGAGCTGCCTTAACTGCTCCAACACGCAGCAGTGCTTTCTTGTCCTTGTAATATCAGAGTGTTGTTTCTCAGCAATTTTGAGGGGAGAAGGAGTGGGGCTGTTAACGTGGGGGGTTAAATTTTCTTAAAATGCTGGAGATAGGTAAATGTATTTCAGATACCCTGTTCTGGCTGAGCTAAGAGGAGAAACCAATACCAAGTAGTTGATCAAAATCTGCGGTGATTTCTATGCTGTTCTGGACAACACATTGAGCTCTGATATGGGAAACTGTTATTGCAAAAACCTTCCAGCCCTTTTGTGAAGGACTTAGCAGTGGATGGGCATTAAAGTCTGGGTGTCCATCCTCTTTAATGCTAATGGGAACCCAGCCTCCTAGCTCAGTGGATTGTGTCTGCATTCGGCTTAGCAGAAACAGTGTGGGAGTACTAGCAGAGCTCTCCTAATGTGCTATTCTGGTCCAGCTATGCTTCATGCTTGTACAGTCAAACCACTCCCTGCAATATAAGGGACCATATGGGAACTGCAGCTTTGCCAATATAGCCATCTGTGTGCTGGGAATTGAGTGGACACAGTCCTGTCCGTCGGTCATGTCGGCCCGTCCAGCAGCAAAAGGCTGGTAGGTTCTCATGGTGTGAGGCTGAAAAACCTCAGTCATCTCCCTCTTCTCTTTCCTGGTAACTCTGGGGAGAAGAAATAGATTTTGGGAGAGGGCAAAGAGTGCCAACAGCACTCTTGCTGCTGTAGTGCAGCTGAAAGGTCATTAACACAAAGTGTGACACACAGCAGTGTCCCAGCACCAAATAATCCTAAAGGACTTTGCTTTGGGGTGTAATAAAAATCACTTTGTGCTCTCCAGCCAGACTGGCTGCCGTGCTCCCTCGAGGTGGTCCATGCAGTCATGTCTGCTCTGCATCAGGGAAACTGAGGCACTGCCATGGCAATCCCAGACTGCACAACACACCAGGCCATGGAGCTTGGAGTACCCCCAGGGAACAACCCCCAGATGATTTACAATGAAGGAAACACAGTTAGACTGTGGTTCTTCAAAGGAGAGGCGTCTGTGGGGTACCCAGGGCTGACAGAAGCGAGGGACACAGGCACTTTGCTTTCTTTGCCAGGACTCAGGGACACGTTGGGCAAACCCTGAAGCTCCCCAAAGGTCCTGGGTTCCCATGGAGAAGACAACAGACTTTTGGCTACCCTGGGTTTACTAGGAAGACACTGTATGATGACCCCTCGTGAACACTAAACAAGAGCAAGCAGGAGCTAGTGGCTTCCTCCTCCAGCCGCCGTTATTGCTGTCCCCAGAGTGAGGAAGGTCTGTTCCACAGCAGGAGCAACTGGTGAAATTCGTTTATGGAAACCCCAGCTTAGCTCCCAGGGCAGGGTCTACTCTGCTGCCTGCAGCGAGGCTGGCAGGGCAGGCAGCACCCTGTGCCGGGTGCAGGGCTAAGCCCCACCTGCACTGATGCTGCACGGCACAAAGCCCCGGCACTGGTCACAAACGGGGCAGTTTCTGCTTGAAGCCTCAGTTTGATTTAGTTTAGGTTTCAGAGGCAACATATAAACATTCCCAGTGAAGACACTTCTTCCACGGGGCTCAGCCAAGTGGGGTTTCCTCCTCCGTGTTTATGGGAAAGCATTTTGTTTAGATAGAAAAGCAAATGAGCAGATCCCCACATTCCTCCCCAGAACATCTCAGCCAGCTCGCCAGCCTCTGGGATGGGAGATTTAGCACAAACTCAAGGGAAATTTGCGTTAAGAGTCCCTTATTAAAATCCCGGCAGTGTGTCTGTGGGACATGAGGCACAACAGGCTGGCTTAGGAGCTGGGAGAGGGTGGGATACACTGTTCGTAATGCAGCCTGCAAACCAAGAGTTATCCTGAGATTCATTACAGCAGATAAATGCTTCCCCTAAGGACTCTTCTAGCCCATGACTCAATACCACAGCCTACTTACAGCCCAGGAAGGCTAGAAAATGTGGTATTGCTTGCACTGTGTTCTTGGGAACTATGAAAGAAGAGATCATTTGGATTTTGCCCTTCAGGGCTACGACTAGGTTGAAAATTCACCTCTGTATGAACACCAGCAGAAAGAGTTACACCCATGAAGTACCACTCAAAATAGGCTTTAAGTGAGAATTAATTGGTATCTATACCTCCGAGCAGGGTGAATTTCCCCTGGGCCTGAGTAAGTTCTGCCTGAGCCTTTCATGGAGTTATCATTTCTTCCATTAAAGGGGGAGAAAAAGGGATGAAAATCTCCACTGAGAACAGCTGGCTAATTTTTGCTCTTTCTTTGTAACAAAGTCAGGCCAAGATCTGGTTGCTGGCAAGCACAGACCCAACATCTGCAGGAGGAGAGGCCTCTGGCCTCCCCAGCTCACTGGAATTTTCCAGCTGATGTGAAATATTTCCCAAGTTAATGACAGCATCTGTTGAGGCAGGGATGGGGGAGCCAGGTGGTCATTTTTTTGATGCGTAGCTGGGTATCACAGGGCAAGCAACTGAAGAAAAACCCAACCTTGTGCAGAGCAGGACTGCACAACCATGCTCCAAGGGGGCAGGTTTTCTTTCTGGGGCTGCTCTGAGGAACAGGAGCCTCCTAATCTCATGTTGGCCTTGTCCAGTTTGCTCCTTGATTTGGGGCACCAATATAAGGGAAGGGTCTGATGTTACTCCCATGTCACCACTGACCTCAAAAGATCCACCGTCAGTCTTGTAAACACTGATACCGTGGTCTCCTCACCAGCAAATTTCCAAGATCTTTACATAGCAGGTCAATAAAGCTGTTTATGCCCATGTACACCTTGGGAAAATGAGGCCCAGTGCTGAGAAGTGACTTCCCAAGCTTGCCTGTCCAGCAGACCATCAGCCTCCTAAGGGCCAGCGTAGGGCCATGGCCTCACTGGAAGGGCTGGTTCTTCACCTCCCCTACCTTTGTGATTTGAGTCCAGGTGCTTCCAAAAGTCCTTTTATGGCTGATCGATGGCTTCAGCATGAAACAAGACAGTGGGATGCAGAGCAGTGATCACATTTCCATTGGTATTCGCCAGCTGGCACTGAAGGAGAAGGTGAGGAGTGAAAGCATCAGGACTGATCTCACCTCTAATTCTGTTCAAGCTGAGATCCCCAGACAGAAGCATGGGAAGGCCCCAAATTAGCTAATGTCAGTCTTGGAGACTAACTGTCCTGGAGTGGTGATCCAGCAATTCTCACCTCCAAGCCTGTAAACCCCCTCCATCCTCCTCAAAGTTCAGCCACAAAGCAAAGGGAACTAGTTCCTGATCAGGGACACACTGGGCGTCCGCGGGAAGGAGGCAGCTCAGGGGTTAAGGCTCTTGGCAGCATTTCAGTTGTACAATGCAATAAAATATTTTATGACATTTTTACAATATTGTGCAATGGGATTTCGAGACCTCAAAAGAAAACACTATGTAAAAGTAAGATGCAGCTGAGTGGAGCAAGCCCAGCAGGTATGAGTTTATCTCTTTTCCTCCCCTCTCTTCCCTTCTCCCGCTGCCCTTGCTGCAGGCAGGAGCACTTTCTCCCCATGCCGCAGGCCAGCCTGGCTTCCCTGGTGCTTCTCAGCACATCTGTGCCATTTTTATGTGCGTGCCACATACTTCCACAGTGAGCACATATTACATGTTGCTACAAACAGCCCCAATAAACGTGGGAGCCAAGTGTGCCTAAATATTACAAGATATTAAACACCTTTTAGCCTGATCCATAACCTTGTAATTGGTATAAAAATAACAAGACTCATCTTTAAATGGGATTCCACGGTTGCCGTTGTCCATTTGCTGCGTGACATTGTGGCTTGGGACACCAGTGGCAGGGCCAGGAGAGGCAAGCTTGCAGTGATCAGCTAAAATCCTTTAGGTCATTAACTTGGTGGCCCCCAAAACTAATCCAAGGGATTCTGAATCGAGGAAAAACACACTCATCTTGAAAGGATACGAGATGCTTCAATTTATGGTGAGACATGGAAAAAGTGGATGTCTGAAAGGAAGCACTGAAGTGAGTGCATCAGAAATAAAGCTTATCCCAGTGGTTCAGCATCTTCGTAACCAAGTGGAGGTCACCCTCATTGCAGAAGACCAAGGTCACCTCTGGGCAGTCCTTACCCTCCTGGAAAAGCCACAGCAAAGAGCCTTCAGCAGATGTGGGACTGTCACCCAGATGTCCTGAGCACAGTTGTATCTGTCATTGCACCATTAGTCCTTGTAGGAGATGGTCTATGAAAGCTCAGGGTGTCTCGGAGCCAGAGATCACTGAGGCTGCAAGAGCGTCCTGGGGAAGTGCCACTGTCCTAGGGACAGGACACTGGATGGGCTCAGCCTGGTCAGGACCAGCAGGATCATTTTGATTATCTTCTGTTACTGCTCCAGAAACGAGGCTCCCCTTTGAATGCACGAGATAGGTAGAAAATTTTTCTCTGCAATTCCAAGGTAAATTTGACCAGGATTGTTCCAGACGCTCTGAGATCAGAGATGACTATGTAAAAACATGCAGGAGCTTTAATACAAATCCCAAAAATTGCATGGTAGATGAGGAGTCTTTAGCTCCCCCTCGCATGCTCTTCCCTCCCTGTTTCAACCCTTCTGGTAGCAACATGGGACGGGAATGTACTTTTATAACTGAGGCAGCGATGAGGTTCTTCTGTAATCACTTTATTCCAGGAACTGACGCTCTAAGAAATATCCCAAATATCACAAGGTTTGGCATAAAATCATACAAATTGGCAACACTACATTCGGAGTGAGGCAAACTAAGAAAAGCCTAATCCAATCTTATGCTTTAGAGTACCAGCATAGCAGCAGCAGAGTGCCTGGGGTGGTCGGGAAGGAAACTCGTTGTCCCTGCATGGGACGTGTCCAGGCTCTCGGCTGAGCAGAGGGGGGGTCTCAGAAGAAGCCCCAGTGTTTGAACTTCTGCAGGCAGAGACATCCAACGTCACGGCTTATTTGTCTGATCAAACAGAGCAAATCCCTCGCTCTGATCCTGCTGATGGCTCTAAATTGCTTTAACTGTTGTTAAATGAACCACACAATATATTTTCAATGTAAGCAATTTTTTTTTTTTTCTTTTTAACAGCTCTTTGGCCTGACTTCAGTAGGTGTTTCAGCTCCCTTGGAAGGTACTACTGAGAAACTGGTGTACGTGAAGACTCACCTGAACTGGTTTTGCTCTTTTGTTTCCTCCTGTTGACTATTAATGTTTTTTTTCCTTACATAGCTCCAGCCGTGCCCAGAGCTTCTTTGCAGTGGATGCTGTACACACTCACACGAAGGCACCTCTGTTCTGAAGTGTGTAATTACAGCCTAATTAGGCAGGAGGGAGAAGGCTGACCTGCACGGGGTCAGCCTCTGAGTTGAGGCTGGACACAATCCGTCTGGCTCTCCTGCAGGCGGGAAACCTCTGGCTCTTCCCAAAACAGGGTCCCCCTTGGCTGCCTTATGGGAAGCACATTAGGAGAACTTGTCACCCATCCTGTAAATCCCAGTTGTGTCAGTTCCTGCCTCTCCAGTGCCAAAGAAACTCCATGGATAGAAGCAATGAGAAAAGTTGTACATTAAATTGCATTAAAAAGCCAGTACATTTGCTGCTCTATTACTCAGAGAGTTTTCCTCACCCCTTCCAGTTTTGAGGGTCTCCTGTGCCCCTCAGACTTCACATTTTTTGCAGTACTTTTGGAACTGGGTCAAACCTGGTAAAAATTTAGATATCAAAAGTTTGAGCAAAACTAACATGTGACACTGTTTTTCAATCACAATGAAACTTTTGCTGCTGGGAAAGGTATTATTTGAAAGCCCCAAATTTTCTCACGGTGTGAATTTTCCAGCCAAATAGTTCCCAATTCAATTTGTCATGAAGTGTTAAAAAAAAGAAAAAAAAAAATAAATCCTAGCCATACCTAGCTATATCTCCCTTAAAATGCTAAATTACTCTGCTTTTCATGTCAAATTTGTAGCAAGTATCTTCAATTACGAACAGTTTGCCTGGGAGGTGGTAAGGAGATTTTTTTGGTACTACAAACTTGCTCCTGGAGTCTGTGTGAAAAATCCTGGAGGGATGTTCTGCTGGAAAACACCATCCTCCCTCGCAGAGGTGCTTCCCGAAGTGAAACCTCAAGCTGTGACTCCTCACAAGCCAAAGAACCACTTCGCTGAGGAGCTGCTGTTGGACTCATGTTGTTTTAGTGGGGAACCTGAGCATCGTCCTGCTCACACATATATATCCTGGATATTTGTGATTATCATGGGTGACCTAGTGAGTGAAGTATCTTAGTGTTCACCCATCCTTAGCACTATCTGCCTCTCACCTTGGTATTTCCTGTTGGGGTTTTCAGTGAAACTCTTCCAGAGCTGCAAAAAGAAATCCATCTTGCAGCAGGAGAGGCTCCTGGAGTCCTGAAGAGCTTTGTATGGAAAGCAAGAACCCTGCAAGGGGATAGGCTGTGTGCCGAAGCTCAGCTGCATCAAGGTGTGGGACACTGCTGGGTGGTGACAGAATGTGACAAATGTCCTTACCACGAAGGGAGCTCTTCCTTGGGCTGCTTCTCCCCTGCCTGCAAAGCCCTGTCAAGTCACAAGCCTCAACCCCTTAAAAACCTTAAAGAAAACAAGAAAAAGCTTTGGCTCAGAGGAAAGAAAGGGTTTTTACAAGTGATGGCAGGAGGGAGAATTTTGTCTCCTCTGAAGCAGCTGTGACTCCACCATTGGGCATGTCCACACTCATAAGGAGGGATCTCCACAACGGGTGTCCCCTTCAGCTCCTGTAATCCCGGTGAGTGGAAAACCCTTCCCATCTGCCTGCGTATTTATCCAAGTCCCCCTCCAGCATCTCACAGAGTGACCACCATCACCTCTCAGTAATGTTTCCCACTCCAGGCTTTCTTGAGACATGAGGCTTTTGGTGCCCCAGCTTGGGCTCCAAAAGCACCTGCAGATCATCTTGAACACTTCGTTTAGGGATCATTGCAAAGCATCTGCCAGTGGCGGCGGCTCTCCCGGGAGAGCTGCGAGTGTGCCTGGACACCTCCCCAGGCACCCTGGCTCCCGAGCCAGCTGCTATCGATGGCATCAGAACTTGGATTACATCAATTCTTGTGACATTGCCCAACTGAAACCCTGCTCCCCAAGGGAGGCTCAGCTTAATTGACTGTGGTTATTAATATTGTATTATCAGCAGCCAGATGGTCCAGAGACAGGCAGTTTTCATACATATTACTGATGTCCTTCAGTGGAAAATTATTTCCACTTATCTTTCATCCTCGTATACTTCAGGTAGAACAAAGTGTTAACAGCGGCACCCTCCACTGCAAGCAAAGTCACCATGAGGAAGTGTCTGGCTGGAAAACAGACATGAAAAGGTGTCTGTGCGGGCTTTAATTAAAACAGCTCCATGGAATGGCTGGAGTTAGGAAGAGGTGGTGTGTCCTTCCTGCCAAGCCTGGAAAACACCCAGAGTTTTTATTTCACTTTTCCTGACTTTTTGACTGATACTCGAAGAGCTTGCCGTGGTGGGTGCTTAAAACACAAAAGTCCCCAGAGGCATCGCCAAAGACTTTCCGGGTAAAGACTCCACATGTGGACGGACAGGATCTACACAAGTCCCTGGGCCCGTCAAAGCCTAAAACTCGTATGTGGGTAAATAGAGCTCAGGAGTGAGGGGAAGAATATCTTTAACAGCACGCTCCTGGGTAGAAAAGTGACCATGGAGAGGTGCTTCAGGAAGGTCTTTAACCAAAAGCTTTTCTGGCTCCCAGGGGAGATTCTGTCCAAGGCACAGCCAGATGGGTACCTCTTCATAGGTCACTTCACTTGATCCTAGTTCCAGCATTGTCCATTTGCTCCTTCTACACTTAAGATGCAAATGATGGTTGAGATAAACAGAAAGAAGACCCTGGGCTTTATATTGCCAGAGGAAATTGCCCTGCATCACTCCACACGCCCCGTAGTGTGCAGGGCTTCCCCCACCTGAGGTCCCCAGAGCTAAGCCCAGTCCTAGCTCTGACACCAACTCACCCCATGGCCCTTGGCATGTCCCCGCAGAACCTCCGTGCCCACACTGATACCCCAGCACCGCCCCTATCTCATAGACTTGCAGTGTTGCAGGGTCTGCCAGGGTCCTGCAGGAACACATCTCTCCAAGGCATGGTGATGACAGGGTTATCCGATGACAAGCTAACACCTCCCTCCAAGTGTCACCAGTACGTCAGATTGGGGACGCAGACCTCTGTCGTTAACTCCCCTCCAAATGTGTATTGCTGCTGACAGCTCCAGCGTGACCTCAGGGAAGGTTTGAGGGTGGGCTGGAGGCCAAAGGGCTGTGGATGGGGTCTCAGGAGAAAGTGCTGGTGGTACCAAGAGCTCTGGGGAACGAGCGGCACTCAGACTCATGATACGATATAAATACAACAACCCTGCTATTCCTGTGCAAATTACAGCTTCAGCCCAGCCTCTGTTTTCTCCTTGCAGCAGGAAGGGTATAATTTGGGGGATTTGCTAGGCTTTTACCCAATCATGCGCCCAGCCAGCATCCCTGCTGGGCAGTCCTTCAGTCCCATGAGCGTGGCTCTCAGGGCACAGCGTGCATCCAGCCTGCCCCTCCGGCCGGAGAACCGATCCTTCCCCACCCCCCTCCTCACCCCCCTGCAACACAGCCGAGGGTCGGAGCTTGCGCCGGTGGCTTGGCTAAAGCACGTGGTCACTTGTGGGCTTTGTGGGAAGGAGGGGGACGGTGGAGTTGAAGGGTGTTGGGGAGGCAGGACCACAGGAGGATCCTGACAGCACACCTCTGGCCCACACTGGGCAGCTGCCAGTCATCTCGTGACGGACAGGCCATGAAAGAATAGGTAGGAAGCCTTTGAACAGACATCGGACATCTAACAACATTGATAAACTATGTGGCAAGCTGTGGATCCTACTAAGCATTGCAGGGGTTTATTGTACCCTGGGGAAGTTGTGGGAAGCACAGCTCCCAGAGAGAAACAGGCATTTCTAGAGTGTAAGTCCCATCTTAGGCATAGAATTAGGTGCAAATTGCTCATTGCAGACAGTAGAGGAAGGCCAGATCAATAAATACCTATTTAGGGGTCTCAGTGAAGTGCTTAAAACAAGGTGAGCTGAATCCTCTCTAAATGATAGTGCTCAGACAATCATGATGACGTTTTGGGGGGCATTGGATGATTCAGGGCATTTTGTGATTTGCTACAGACTTTTACTCCTTGGCCAGCAAGGTGATTTGTCTGAGCTCAGTGGAGGTGCAACGTCTCCTCCACGGTTGCTCCTTGTTTGGCCCATGCCTGTACCAGCCCCAGCGATGGGTCCAGTTTCTATGGGTGCAGGGTCCAACCATCCCATCCTCTTGCCCAGGCCACCATACATGGGAACACAGGGCAAAAAATTTGTGCCAGCAGCATGGCTTTCATTCCTGGCCCAAATGCTTTGGTGCTTGGCCATGATATTTCACGGCCTTGGCCAAACCTGAAGTAGCTCATCCTTCAAGTGTTTGCTTCTTAGATAAAGTTTCCCCTCCTCCTACGACTGTCCGATGAAGAGACACATCGGACACGCTACAAGAAGTAGAGCTAGTCAAAAGCACATTGCTGTGAAGGAAACCAGCCCTGGGCTGGGCTGGAGCCCTGGTGTCCCCAGTGCTGCCTGCTGAGCCTCACACACATCATCCCAGGTGATGCTTCTCCAGCCGCACATGTCTGGACCAGTCCGGGGCAGTGCTCTGACGTGGCAGCTGGGAACTGCTCCAGGACGGAGCATCTGAGTCCTGGTTTAGTTTATTTTCCCGCTGATCCACCAGCAAGGGCTCACCTGATGCCCGCACTGCCAGGACCAGCATGTGCTCCCCAGGCTGGCCACTCGCTGGGAACATCACCAGCAAAATAGCAAACAGATGTCATCCAAGATCGTTCATAAATATTTCATAGCGGCCTGTGAGCCACCCGGTGAAAGATGGAGACCTCAGCCCTGGCTCTGATCTCATTACTGAACACCGACAAATGCTTCTAATTGGGTCGGTGGCAATGACAATATTATTGACAGCGACAGAGAGAACAACCCACTACAGTTTATTTGCTTTGCTGTGGGTACCCATGCTAATAAAATGTAAATTGAGGGTGATGGATAAGACTTTGTGGAGAGTTTCTTCTCTGTCTTATTAGATTAACACAGAAACCTAAGCAAAGAGCAAGATATTAGGGAACGAGGTGAAACCTGCAGAGAAGAGTGATGCTCTGAGGTGCAGACAGAAGTACAAAGGGAGTCACTTGGCATTAAGGCATTCAGTGTTTTCAGGCAGCTGCACCCAAACAGGAGCCATGGAGTGAGGAGAGTAGAGGAATATTTTCCAGAAATCCAACCCGTTTGCTGTTGTATTGAACAGCAATCCTGAAACCCCACCATGCCGCACATAGATGCTCCAAACAGGGCGTTTTCCCAAAGGGCTCCTACTGCAATGAGAGCAAAAATCACATTTTCTCAACTGTCTCCCAGTGGCAGATCTCAGAAAATGGGAGAAATGAAATGAAGTGGGAGAGGGTGCAGGACTCAAAAAGACTTTTGACTTCTGTTCCCGGTTCTGCCATGTATTTGCCACACAACACTTATTTCCCAGAGGCTGCAGTGCTGTCCCAGTGTCACCAGGGATGATGTGACACTTGATTTGCTGTTGCTGTTTACAGAGCATTTTGAGGTCTTTGCTTGAAAGGAGCTTTTATTAAAGTTCCTGCTTGCTAAGAACTGCCTAGTACTAATAAACACGGTTTAAGAAAAGTAATTTGGGGACATGACAGCAGCTTGGTTCTGTGTGGTTTTGGGCACATAATTGTGTGTGTATGCATGTGTGTGTGTGTACGAGCGCACGTAGTTCACAAATCCTCCTGAGAGCCCCCTTCCATTTGGAGGCAAAAGACTCCCATATGAACATAAGTCTTGTTATGGCAATATTTTATATGCAAGTATTAATCCTCTTTTTAAGCAGCCTGTTTAATAAAACTCGGCAAGTTTCAATTTTTGAAGCTGGTTTCTTGAGATGTCATTATCCTCCTGCTGGAGCAGATTAGCGGATTGCTAGGAGGATGCAATTTGAGCTCAATTAATTCTGCTTCAAGTCCCAATTCAGTGTTGCTAAATAGCTCTCAAAACCTCTCATCAGGCTATCCAGTACTCCGCTGCCTGATGAACGCTGCCTTGGGACTGCATTTCTGCCGGGGCGGTCCTGCCCGGCTCTGCCCAACACCAGCCCCCTGTCACCGGCAGACACCCGTTATATTTGTACCATTGCTCTCTCTTTTCTAGAGGACTTTTACAGGACTTTCTGCTCAGTTACTCTAAACTATCTTGCGTCCAGGAAGCAAATGCTGAGTTGGTCTTGCAAAATTTTTCTTCTCTTTTGTATCACCTCTGTTAAATCAGTTAAACTATTGGAGCAATCATTTTCATGTCTGCTTGAATACAGCAATGAAAGGGAATGGCAGAGCAATGCAGATAAAATATAAAGCAGTGAAATAAAATTAGTCAGTTCACAAGCCAGGGTTTGGTTTTGATTTTTTTTTCCTTGGGTAAGACTTGCCTTCACTGTCATAAGTAGGATTAAACCAGAGCCTTGACTTAACCTGCTGAGCCCAGAGCCTGCAAATCCTCACTCTTGTGGTTAGGT
This sequence comes from Aquila chrysaetos chrysaetos, assembly GCF_900496995.4. Taxonomy (NCBI): domain Eukaryota; kingdom Metazoa; phylum Chordata; class Aves; order Accipitriformes; family Accipitridae; genus Aquila; species Aquila chrysaetos. The sequence goes on from NC_044008.1 coordinate 65,680,954, forward strand.
TTATGCGGGTAGAAATTGGGCTCCTGGCATGTGTAAAGTGAAGACTCTGTAAATCACTGCCAGAGTGGAGCCATCGCCGGCTTGTTCTTCCAGGCAGGAATTGTCTTTTCTTTACATGCCTTTGCAAAACCTGTAAAATTGGGCCCAGAGCCAAGACTGTCCAAATCGTTATTAGTCTTGACCTAGTTTACAAACAGGTATCAAGTCCATTTCCTTCGGTCCTGTCCTTCCTCTCTCTTCCTTCCTTGCTCTCCCTCTTGTGCTCACAAGTATATACTGCACGTCCTCTTTCCTGCTTCCAGCCAGCATCAGTTACAATGGACCTACCTTATTTATTTTTTAACATAAATACAGACCTTATCATAATATTCAGCAATTTCCCAGTCTGCCATATTTACTCTTACTGGATGCTCAAGAGAGGGGAGTTTAGATACCAGGAGGCTGTCTAAGGCATCACTGTCAGCACGCATATGGAGTAGATGACTCTTGTAGCTGCTTCTACTGCTTTTATTTTAAGTCAAGGAGGACTTCTGAAATGCAGACCATCTGAAAGAGAAAGCACTGGGGCAGGTGGGGGGATGGAGCTGTTTTCTTGGCAAGGGAGATGCAATGCACAGGGTGTTTCCAGCAGTTGTGCAGAGGGAGGTAAAGACCCATGACAGCTGCAGACTCATCACCCACAGCCTCCTCTCTCCAAATGCCCAAGCTGCAACGTGACAAAACAGACTCTGAATTGCCAGGTGAGACCACAGAGCCCAAACTGCAAAAGCACTTGCCCCGAGCTCTAAGACACTAGTGGAAATGCCCGTGCTGCTGTCTTCTTCCTCATGGTCTTCTAGATGTCTCAGGGACCTGCTTTTTGCTACCATACACCTGCCCATATCCTTTCGAGCATCACCCCAGGGCAGCTACACTGAGAAGGTTCAGTCCCATGGCATAGCTGCAAGCACAAAGATGCAAAACAGACCAGACACTGACTCTCCCATGCCCTGAGCTTGATGCTATCATTTATGCCCAAGTGAGCGTGCACACAGACCTTTGGAGCTGGCAATGTTTTGCACATGAGCCAAGGACTGTCCAAGGCACTGGCAGTGCAGATGAGCCTTTCTGAACACCTCTCTCCAATGAAAGGCAGAAAATGTGGCTCGCTGAGAAATGTCAGCTTCAAAGGGATTCCCCTGGTGCCTTCCAGACCTTTGGCCCATCAGGCAGCAGCCTGAAAAAATACTTGGTCCCTAAAGGTCAGCATGAATCACAGAGGTGGCCCAGCCGGGGAGTGAAGGGCACAGCTGAGGGACGGATGTGCCGGAAGGTTCTGCCACTGGCCACAGGTGCCACACGCCAGCAATCCCCCACCAAAATGCCTCTGCTGCCTCGGCACACTCTATTTTCATTCCCCTTTGCATTTGAGCTGGGACAGAAAGCCCTGTCCCTGACTGTGCCATCCACCCGCATCTGCCAGAGACACCCAGCCTGCGGAGCAGAACGGGCTCCAAGTGTGGGAGTGCTGATGGCAACGGGACCTTGCTCCCTGTGATGGATGGGGAAACCTTGGGAGAGATGCCACCGCCTTCGTGGTTGGTGACTGAGTGCCATGGAATTGCTCACCTGAACGCTGCGGGGTGGACCACAGCAGCGTGGGGGCAGCCGGTGCCTTCTGCCCTCAAAGAGCCCCAGCTGTGACGAGGAGGTGACCTGCATCCTTGCACTATCCCCTCTCATTTACACAGCCAGCAGCCTATGCTCTCCTCCAGAATTTTCTCCTTCCCTGCTATAAAGCTTGTGGCATCAATGCCAATTGCCCTCTTGCCTGTTCCACATCTTACAGTTGAACACACAGGCAGAGTGCTTGGCTTTCCCGATGCTGTCCTTCATACATGGTGATATTAAAGTCTGGCAGTGCTCACAGCGATGTATGTTAGCACATATCCCCACAGGGATTTGCTCTGACCCACCGATCTAACTGTGCCCTACGGAGACAATATCCAAGCAGGGAAATCTGCACCACCCTCTGCATCCTACAGCACAAGCCCTGGCTCTGGTGGGTCTGTACAGCCATGGCGGCACTGGAATGGGCAGCTCTGCATGGCGGCAGAGAAGCCAGGTCTGTGCTCCATCTCCCCTCCCCAGACCACCACTGTCACGCTGGTGGAGATGCTCCTGGGGGTGCTGAGGGCATCCATCTCCGCTGCCAGCCGCCCCTGAACTGGCAGGTACTGGGGCTGCCTGTTTTCCCACGCACTGCCTTTGCCCCAGGGCAGCACGTCCACAGCTGCTGGGGCTTTGCTGCAGGCAAGGGGAGGGTATGGACACAGTGGTGCTTGCAGAGCCGGGGAGAGCAGCACAGTGCCAGTCCTTCAGCCGTTTGTTCTACCACTGGTGTGCAGAGTGGATAAATGCAGCCCTTCATGCTGCTAAAATGCCCTTTCTCAAAGCCTGTACCATGGATTGGAGGTCGAGGTGGGCACAAAGTCAGTGCAAGTTGCTCAGATGGGCCAACTGCATCCAGCCCACCCTAATGGGGCTGAGGCTGAGCCAGGGGCTCACGGCACATTGTAGTTCGTGAGGCTTTGCTACCCCTCTAATGCAGCTGCACCCCAGCCCAGCCCTCTCTCAATAATGCTGATCAGCCCTTTCTTCTTGCAAGGACCTTGCTGTGGCTGTGGGTGGTTTGTAGCTATTGACTGAAAGGAGCTGGATCAATACACAATCTGTATTGCCTTTGTGGTTGGGAATCCTCCAAAACACAGTTAAATGCTTGGACAGGCCCAAAAGAGGATGTTGCAGCTGGGGATCATGACCCCAGCAGATGCCTGCTCCTGTGGGGCCACCCTGCCTTTCCCAAATATCCCCATGGGGTGATTCCCGGCTCATGGGAACGACTGTGAACCGCACAGGCAGGGCTCGGATGCCAGCACATGGATATCAGCTTACCGTCCTGAGGCAGGACAGCCTCGTGCATAGACCCAGAGGGCTGTACCCAATAACTACTACCTGGAATAATCTTCATTTTGGGGCATGATTCCAACCTTGAAGCCTTTCAGATGGCCAAGTGTCCCAGTAGAGCTGAAAGCACCAAGCCATCCAACATCCCCCATGCCAAGGCTGAGCTGCCATTGCTGGGGCTGTACAGAGCTCCTTGGAGGTCAGAACCACAGCCCTTAACCCGAGAGGGCCTGCAGACCGCAATGCCTTAAAAATTTCTCTTTACACATTAATTTTCCTGGGAGAACCCCATGGCTTGGAGAGTTAATAAGAGCATCAGCTAAATGGGGAGGGAGACAAATGGCGCGGAGGAGCTTCAATGCTACACTTCCCTGCTACAATTTCCAAAGCGCTTTTGCCAGCTTACGTCAACAGCTTAAGGCTTTCATCCGCTGCTGCGTCAGTCAACCACCAGCAGCTCATAATGCCCAGCCTGGCTGGAAAGAGAACAAGCAGCTTCCAAAAATCGCAGCCCCAATTCTCGCTGCCAGCCCTAGTGCTCAGGGCAGGGGCAGGAGCCGAACAGGCCTGGAGAAGGGGCAGGGCAGGGGATGCAGGTGAAGAGCAGGTGGGGAGAAGATGCTTTTGGCAAGCAGAAAAAGAGCAGATTAGTGGAGATTTTGTTATTTTTTTTTTAAAATGGGGACTCCCTGTGAAACACGAGCATATTTTTCAAGGACTTTTCCCAGTGGTGGCATATCACTGGAGATGATCTACTATTAAAATTATCATTACTGATTGATTAAAGAAAAACCGCCCCTGCCTTAAGCCCAGCCAGTGCACCACCTTCCCTTGGTGATGGTGCTGTTGGAAAACTAGAACGCCGCCACCAAACCCTTTAAATGGGAGGTTCAAAAGGGTTGACCCAAGGGTGAGGATCAGCTCCACAACACCATCCAGAAAGAAAAATCACCCGACATATCTCTAGAGCGATTAGATCCCGCAAGAAGGTGATTTGTTAACGCCGCGGGTCCGTCTCTTTTGTGTGGAGCCCAGACATCTGGCAGAAGCACGAGGGGCCGGTGGTGGCCGGCTCCATCCCCATTGCCGGCCAGCGAGCTGTGCTCATTGAAACACTGACCGTGATTCTCATGCAAATGGCTGGATGGTGAGAACAGATGTGAAACATTTGGTTCTGTTCTTGTTGGCTTGTAAAGAAATAATGCGACTGGAAGGGGGGAAAAAAGGGGCCAAGCAGGGTGCGGGGGGAGAAAGTTTATAACAATGGTTCTCCCTTGGTGGCCCGAAGCAATGGAGTTTATGTCAGGCTGTGCCAAATTCATATCTGTAAGTGAATGGGACTAGCCCTGTCAAGCTTTGAGGTAGGGGCAATACACAAATATTATAAATACAGGGAAGTGTAGAAGCTGTGTCATGTCCAGTGTGGAGCCATCAATCATCTCCTTCCCGTCCTGAGTTTATAAAGTGGTTTCTGACGGTACTTAGACAGTTTATGCCGGCCGTGTGGACTGGCTGGAAAAGCTGACTGCATGCTCCAAGTATGTCGCATATGCTCTCAGGGAGCTCCAGTGATGAGGTGCCCTGGCAGGTTTTGTTGATATTAGCAGATGGAAAGAAAAAATCCACCGGCGCAAAGAAACAGGCAAGCCGAAAATGCAACCCATTCTCTGCCTGACCGCGACTGGAAGGAGCATGGGGCATCTGTCCCATCCCTCCCCATGCCCTTGTTCAGCTCACGGGATGGGGAAATGGGGCTGGTGGGAGAAGAAATCTAGTGGTGACACAGCTGTATGATGATGCTCCGTCTTCTCTGCCGTTTTTCACCACAGCTCAGTAACTACAGAGTTACTGCTGTTTGTTGGCATGGGATGCCCATCCAGACATAGCTGTGTCTTCACAAATGTGTATGAGGCCCTTTTTCTGTGAACATCCATGCAGAGAAACCTATGAAGACACACAACCCTCAGTGAAAAATATGTATGACATGGAGATGCATAGACCTTGCACGTTGCAAACATGCAGATGCTCCCCCCAACCTTATGCATGCCCACACCTCTGTCTGCTCTCCTGTGCATGCCTGCAACGCAAATGCTTATACACAGACAAGAGCATCCCTTTGCACGCACACACACTGGATCCTGAGCTTGACTTTTCCCTTTTTTATCTATCTGGATACCTCTGAGCTGGGACACAAGCTCACAAAATGAAGGGGAACCTCAAGGCTGAGCTTTTCCCGCCTTCAGTAGTGACAGCCCTCCCAGCATATTGCTGCAGGTGCCTCTGACAGTTCCCAGGAGGGAGGGAAGGGCTCATGGGTGAACATGGAGGCCAGGAAGGGAGTAGAGAGGGTGGGAAGGGGGAGCCTGAGGACTGGGGGGCCTGAGAAATGCCAGATCTGGTTAGTGCATGGCAGATGTGGAGGCCAAGAAGAGCTGTTGCTGGCTGTCAACATGTTCAGACTAACCTGACCTCATCTCAGCCCTCTTCCCTGTGCAGAGGAGGTGACCACGTCTCCCTGGGCATGTCCAACTGAGGCTGTCTAACCTCCACCCAACCCCACTGCTTCTCTTAGCCGAACCTCACATGCAGCTATGTCGAGGGAAAGGTGTCTGCTTATGTTATGTGAAGCACTAAAGATAATGTTTTGAAACAGCCAAGCTGACGACTGCCTGCGCAGCTCAGTAATTACACACTTGGCGCCGTGCTGAACATGCAAATTAGGCCTAAAATGACACCGGGATCTTGTGCTCCCAAGTTGTCAAAAGCTCAGTCCTGGGATTGCCTCCAAAACCCTCCAGCGCCTGGGACACGATCGCCAGCCGGGTGCTCCCCGGGGGGATGCTGGGTCTTGGGGTTGAGAGTTGCATCCCGCTCCAGTCCTATCCAGACCTCATCCCAGTGGGGTGATGGGCTTCTCTGCGAGCTGGCACGTGGGTATGAATCCCCATAAACATGCCTGCGCAGACCGGCTGGTGGGTGCGGACATGCTGCCAAATGCACAACAGGGCAGGTTCGCCCCCCCGGGGATTTTTCTGGTGGGTTTGGTGCATCAGTCGCCGTTGCTCGGCCTTCACCCAGCTCTGTCTCAAAGCCTCAGCGAGTTATCCAGGCGTGACTTCACCCACCGCTGAAGCACAGCCATCTCAGAGCTGGCAGCGTTCTTTAGCATCGCCTAGCAGGAGCGCGGGCTGTCTGAGGATGGGATGCTAAGAATACAGTATTCATCCCAAACTCCTGGGGTGATGCAAGCAGGCCAAATTTCCCATACAAGGCAGGAATGTGCGTCTCTCGTTCCCCCTTCCAGCAGGAACTAATGCTATGTTACTGCTTTGCTTCCTTTTAAAGTGCTCTCTTCAGCCCAGCAAAGCCAATAAGCGGAGCTGTCACCAGCTCCGCTCAGCCAGGACGGAGCGGGAGCAGCAGCGCAGGGTCTCCCGGGGAGGGGGCAAAGCCGGTGCCCTTCCCTCTGCAGCCCCTAGGGATTTGCCGGCTCTGAGGCTGGTTTGCTGGGGGTACCTCGTTGCCCCTCTCTGCCTGCTGGTTACACCGTAGGGCTCGGTGTTTTCTGGGTGTTACAAACGCCCTGGGAGCATGGTGGGGCTCTGGGCTCAGGTCCTGTTGCTGGACCAGTTGTTTCCAGCTGTGGTTTCAGCCCTCCTGAAGGGGGGGGGTGGGGGGAATATTTCAAAGGGGTGACATAGAAAGAGCAAGCCGTGAGGCTCAAATCAATGCCTCCGCCTTCAACCCCCACACATACCTTTGCTGTACAAAGGACAAGTTATCTCTTAAAACCTGCGGTGAAGGGACAAGCTCATGGGCTTTACACCCAGCCCTTCATCAGTGGGTCTCTGGCTCTTCTGTCCAGTGTGCTGCCCTTTCCCAGCCCTTTAGGAGCCTGATTCAGCCCTCGATGTTCTCCAAGCATTGCCTTATATCCAATAAAGTCAAATAAGCCCTTAACTTCAGAGCTGCTCAGTTAAGCCTTTACAGAGAGAGAAGGCTTTGTACGCTCGCTCATGAGGAGCGAAGTGAACCAGGACGTGTGCCATGGGCAGCTCCCATCTCCATGTAGGGTGCACCTTGTCTCCAGTCCGGTCCTTGCAGTCATTTTCTCCAGCTGGCATGTCCATCCTGGACTGGGAAAACCTTACCAAGGATATCTCCATCAAAGCCAACCCTTTTCCAGGAAACAAGCCACTTTCCCCAAAAGCACATTTTTAACAGGAAAAAAAGTTTAATCAAGAGTTTGAAACCAGCCTTCCCTGTGTGTTTAATATCGAACCATAAATGCAGATTTAGGGTTTAATTTTCCCTGTATTGTTTTCATTGCCTGGCTTGGCATTTTTTTTTTTAAAAACGAAGAATAATATTAAAAAGCACAAAAGGCCTGGAAGGTATTTATTGTTGTTCCAACCCGCAGCCAGTCACAACTGTATCAAACCCAGCACAATGAAGCACGCAGCGCACAAATAAAACGAGACACAAACAAAGGTAATAAAAGAGACAAGTATCTGTTTCAAAAGCACTGGAAGAGCAGCAGGAGTGTAACTACTTCATGTTCCAGCTAATATAGCTGTCTGGAGTGATCCTCAGAAAGCTATACCAGGGAGCAGTTTATGGGTTTCCCTTGGAGAGCTCTTGTAGATATTTGCCTGCAGTGGCTGAGGACCATTGGGAATGCTGGGGAGGTGTTCATCATTTTGGTTTGCCAGCCCAGCTAACAAACCCACTGTTTGGGGTGTCTGTATAGCGCACCCTGCACCACTGGCTGTAGGCATGGACGTGTAGACAGGGCATCATGCCGTTAGTCTCAGGACGTGCCCGATGCTGGGTTACTCCAAGAGTGATTTTTTTCATGGATGAGAGCTGCTGATACATAAGCGCTCTTGGGTGTAACAGCTCGCTTCAGGTGTGCAACTCTCCTGTGTGCAGATTTGTGCTGAGCATGGCACATCCCCATCTCTGCCACCTGCCCTGGCTCTCCAGGCAGAAATCCATCGCTTCTCGCAGCCCTGTGCCACCTGGGGAGGGGTCGATGTTGTTCAAGCCAAGCCAGAATGACATAGTGCCTTTCCCCACCTGACAAAAGCCAAGAAGAGAGTTCAGCTCAGCACCCAGACTCCTCAATGTACCACCCAGACCTCTCAGTGTAGCTCTTAGACCTCTCCGTGCACTTGCTCTTCAGGCTCACAGCCCTTTGCAGCCAAGCGACTCCCACCTTGGCCCCACGGTACCAGCCTGCCTGGTGTAAAGGGGACCTTGCTGGCTCTTGGGGTGCACCGGGGGGACTGCAGCCATTAGCATGGTGCAAACAGCCTCCCTTATGCAGACAGGGTGGGTGGTTGTGTGCCTGTGGGGTACGTCACCCATGGCTGGCAACGTACCCCACGCAACTTGTGTGTTTTAGATGGCTGAGGAGTCTGACAGATGCAGTGCCAGTCCCCTGAGGTTGCTGGTTGCGGTAAGTGCCACTAGCTGAGGTCCATGGGGCTGCTCCTCGTCTGGACCTGCCCCTGGCTGAGCACCAGAGCTCGGCTCGGTGCACCGGTGAGGACTCCGGTCACTTCATGTGCTGCAAAAGGAGCTGGGGCAAGCAGGCACCCAGCTGAGCATCTCAGCAAAGCACCAAGGCTGTCGAATTCGCCCTGCCTGGCTCTGCTGCCTCCCAGCCTGTTCCGCTATCGCAGCAGCCTGAAGCAGTGGTAGGCCACCAAAACCACAGCTGGGAGCTGTGGCTTCAGGAAACCGGGGAGAGGCGTGATCGGTCCCGCTGGCCCTGGAGGGTCTTGTAGCCCACTCCAGTCTTTGGGAAACACTGATGCAGCTGCTTTCATGGGAGGCTGAGCCGTTAACGAGCTGCAGAGGCCCTCCAGATAAATCATCAGCCCGTATATCTCAGGGAAGGACAAACAGAGATCATTTAAACGTCAGCCCTTTTGCCCCCTAGATTATATTGTGCATGACAAAGTGCCCCGGTCCAGGCCGTGCTCTCCTCTCCTTTATGGCAGAAGCATCACCCTGAGCGCGATGGCCACGTTGGGAAGGGCAGGTCCAGAAATCAGGACCCTGCCTGCAGCAGCCGGGCAGCCGCGTCTGGCAGTCCCGAGCTCCCATTGGGACTTTGAATCCCATTCAGTCTCCTCCTCTTACCGGTTCTTATTAATTCATGCTCCTGATCCGAGGCCTCCCAGATGTCCTCACATCTTGTGCCAGCTCTCTAATCAAGTTGGCCTGTTCTCCATCCCCGCTGGGCAGGAGGTATCAGATACAAGGTGGACAGAGTGCCATGGCCAGACGTCAGGTACAGAGATACGTTGCCTCCTGCCTCAGCCAAAGCAGGACTAAGATTTCATCCACTTTCTGTTCACAGGTGTGTTTGTTTTTTGGGTGCAGGCATTGCATATTCTGCAACAGGCCAAGTAATTTTGTCAGGTTAAGTGAGTGAAGGCTGAAAATACTCCCTCAAAACTTTTTTTTCTTTTTTGTTTTTTTTCTGGTCTATATGATACTTCCTATGGATACTCTTGTCCTTCCAGAAAAAAAAAAAATATTAAAAACAAAAGAAAAATCCTGTCCCTACATTTTTAGTGTCTACGGCTCAATATTTCAGGATACCTTTTCAACAAAACCCCCATCACTGGAGATGCTGCTCGGCTCTCCAACTCATCTCCAGCACCTGCCCCTACCTGCTCAGCCCCCGTGGTGATGCTCCGTGGGGATGCAGTTCCCGTTCCCAGTGCTCGCATGGGTCCGCCGCTGCCCTGTACACCCTCGGCACACGCTGCACTTAACGAGGGCTCTGCAGATCCCGTAAGAGAAATACCACAGTTCCTTTTTTAATAATACAGGAACATTCGGCTGGGACCTCGCTGCGCCAGGCTCTGTACACCCACACATACTCTGCCCCAAAAAGCTCGGTGGAGCCGGAACCCACCTGGGACCCTGGGAGTGCTGGGATGAGGCCAGCAGCCACAGTCCTCCTGCCACCACTGCCAGCCTGGGGCTGGGGACATCCCAGGGCTGCCCAGGCGACAGCAGCAGCTCATCCCTGGCACCTCAGTCCCGCTCCCGGGCGCTTCCCACCAGCCCAGGCCACGCCACACCTCACTGCCTGCCGGTCCCGCCGGCTCTCGAGGACAATGCATGTCCCTACAATCCAAAGGCAAAAAGTCCTTGAACTTTCTGTGTGATTTCAAGGGGGGGAAAGCCCAGGAGATTACCGAGATCAATAGAGGATTTGGGTAAAACAGGACCCACCATTGACTCCTCCCTCTCCTCCGGAGAGGACTCTCAAATCCTCGGCTGCTGCTGGCCTGTCCCCATTAGCTATTGTTCCTATTCATTTTAGATGAAGGGGCTTTTGTTGTAGGAGCCCATGCGGGGTCACATCGCCCCTCGGTTATCAATCTGTTTCTCTCTCCTCTGTCCCATACTCCATCTCCCCTGTACAATGGGATGTTTTCTTCGGCAGCAGCTTCCTGACAGGCAGCGGTTCCCTTTGCCTTCAGACCTTATAATCACTTGTTAAGCTGTGCTAGCCTCGGGCTCCCCGGTCCCTTTTCCACCATACTCCCAGTTTAACCCCTGATCCCATCTATGCTACGGGTCACCGGGAAAGGGGAAAAAATACAGCCGTCCCAGTGGGGCTGGCGCAGGCTGTGCACGCACGAGGCATCCGAGCTGGAAGCCTTCCACTTTCCCGATTGTACGGGAGCACCTGGAAATTTCAGATGGTGGAAGCGAAGGCTTCAGTTCTTGTTTGCCAAAGCGACAGAGGATTTGGGTTGCCGAGTTTAAGCCTTTACAGACTCGCTTGCCAAAGGGCTCTCCTGGTAAGCAGGTCTGTTTCCTTGGTGGCCCGTGAAGGGACCCCAAAAGAGGGGTATCCCAAAACAGCCCATTTGGAATAGGAAGCCTTGCTAACGGGCTGCTGCTGGTGGTGGAAGCGGGATTTTGGCACCAGCCGTGCTGGGAGAAGAGCCCCGCTTGCTCTCAGAAGTAGCACCAGAAACGACTTGTGGAGCGGAGCATTCCTCGGTGGGGGGGGGAGGCAGGACAGGAGCGAGCAATAAAATAATAAATAGATAAAAGGAGAAAGGAACAACCGAGCAAGGTAAGGAACGAGTGCAAACAGGACCAACAGAGGAGAGCCTGCCAGGACCATCCCCGGGCTGAGCCCACGCCAGCAGCAGGGCCGGTGCCAGGGAGCCGTGAGTCACGGGCACGACGCGCAGCCCTTCGAGCTGGGGTGGCTGCGCTCGCCTCTGTCCTGCCAGCCCACCGGGGAGGGTGATCGCATGCCCACGCGCCCGCCACGGCACGCGGAGCTTCCCTGGACCCCGGGGGATCCCGGCACCCCGAGGCACCCCGCTGCTGCCAGGCTGTGGGAAAGGCACGCTGGTGTCTGTGATGGGGTGTAGCGAAAGGCTTTGAAATAGCTAGATCGATCAATGCGGCAGAAATTTAAGGGGAAAAGAAAGAGGCTGCACTGACAATGTTAAGTCAGTTGTGTAAGAGGCTGAGTAAAATGGAAAGCACCTTTTGCTCCAAGTCTCTATGTCATTAAAAAACCTCCACGTTATCCCTGAGAAGGGTTATTTTTGCATTAGGGCTAAAACAGGTAAGAGGTGTAAATTCTCAGAACTGGATGTCATGACGTCAGCCACCCAATTTTTCTGGCTTTATAGTACAGCGTTCACCAAACGGTTTTTGCACCGAGAGAAATTATCTAAAAATAAGGACAAAACCAGCCTGCTAATAAACCTGTATGGAATGTCATATTTGCAGCTGTACTAGCAGAATCTGCAGCAATATGGGGGACAGAGGGGTGAAACTATTCACTCTTTTATTTCCCTGTATCGCCCTTTTTACCAGGTAAAACACCTTCCTTCTCAGAGAGCTATTGCTGGCTGCCGGAGCCACCGATGCCTTCAGCCCCAGCAGGCAGAAACGATGAGTCAGGTTCTGAAAAAAAAATCACAAGATTGCCTTAAATATCGTAAGGCTGTTTTAAACACAGATATATTTGGCTTATTGCTTTCTAGACACCGAAACTTTTTAAATAGACTCTGGTCATATTTTCCCTAGGCAACTAGTGACTTTTTAAAGGCGAGCTGAGATTCTCACCAATATTTCCAGGAAAAAAGCAGCAAACATGAGTCCTGCGATACGATCACAGCAGATACACACACATCGTCCCTGTGCACTCTTTCACACCAATTTCACTTCCCTTTTCTTGTTTTCTCTGCTTGAAATGACCATTTATTCAAATAGAAAATGTAGCATTGTTCTAAGTGCCTAGGAAAAAAGTATTATAATAACCAGCATAAAGAAGTCAAACCACTTTGCATTGATCGAGCTCCTTCTGCAGGGCCCACTCCAAAGCCCATTGATGTCAGCAAAGTCTTTTCATTGACTTCAATGAGCTGCGGATCACAGCCCAGATTTATAAAGGCATTTAGGCTCCTAATGATGTAAGTAGTTGCCTAGAGGTGTTAGGGGCCTAACCTGCTTATAGCCTTTTGTAAATCACACCAGGCATCTACTTACATGTTGAAGCATTGAAATACCTGAAACGCTACAGTATCTTGAAGTCACCAAATATACCGAGTTGGAATTATGCTCACTAATTTTAGATAAAGTGATCTGGCTGTGTTGCAGCTGCGGTGGGTATGGATTTGGAAATCCATATATTCAAGATAAGTTTCTTTGCTTAGAGAGGAAAAATGTCATAAAGTTGGGAGAAGATCTAATAGAATAATTCATTGCAAATAACATTTGTTATTAATTTTGGCCTGTTTACTATTTGGAAACACACTTTTATTAGCCAGCCAGCTCTGCAGATGGCTGATTATTATTCATTGCAATTTCCACCACCACCACCCCCCCTTTTCATTGAATAATTTGTGGATACACCAGCTTTATTTCCAAGTAGTTGAAGTTTAATTCCTCAACTAGGTCCACACCAAACAGAAGGGACAAAAAGAAGATCTAAGTCAAGTGTTTCATGTGCAAGTTTGTTTAAAAATTCTATAATCTATGACAAACACTTCAAATTAAAAGGGCATTCCCACAGGCAATGAAATAATGAAGCCCTTAGAATCAGGCAGCCGAGGCATGAAGCTGATAGCTATTTCCACATTTTATGTACTCTCAAAGGAGAAGACCAAATTCTGAGAGCAATGTCGTGTTGCATTTGTAGATATTTCTTACCAACTGCGGGCCAGATTCTGCAGCCAGCCTAGGGGTAATTTGTTGAAGTGAGCGGGGAAAAGTCTGATTTCAGGTCTTTCTGTGCTGTATTCAGCACAGTGCTTAGTGTAACTGTTGGCTGTAATACTGCAAGTGTATTTTACACCCATGACAGTGGTTTCACTGGTTTTAAGGGGGCCCGTTCTTCCACATAAAGGTATTTGTGTATGTAGGGGTGGATATGATGGTCAGGCAAATCAGGAATTTGTGCTCAGGTACCAGAGGGATGGGCAGGGGGGTGGGTGTACTTCAAAAACCGGAGTGGACGGACAGAAAGGTGGACGCAGTGCGGTCAGACGGACACCACGGGCTCATCACGCTGCACACGCTTAACGGAAAAGTCCTGCGGAGTTCGGCTGACAAATGAGCCTGTCCGCGGGCAGCGGGGTGGATTTCCTACTGCAGCTCCAGCGGGCGGCTGGAAAGTAAGTCAGCATCCAGAGAAAAGCTGTGGAGAACCGAGATCCCCTCTCTGCCCTGCGGGACATCCCCGCACCCCCCGGGACAGCCTCCGGGGCACCCCCGCACCCCCCGGGGCAGCCTCCCGGGCACCCCCGCACCCCCCGGCACAGCCTCCCGGGGCAGCCCCGCACCCCGCTCCACCCGAAGGGGCTCGGAAGCGGTTTCCCGGGGGGGCCCGCTGCCGCCCGCACCCCTCGGCTCTGCCGGGGCCGGGCCGGGGGCGGCTCTGCCCCCCGCCCCCGCCGCGCCATTGGCCCGCCTCGCCCGCCCCGCTCCGCCCCGCGCCCGGCGATGTCTCCGCCGAAGTTTGCCGCGGCGGGCGCCGCACGTGGGAGCCCCCAGCACCGGCGGGCTGCCGGCACCGCTTCGCACCCCCCCCCCCCGCCCCCCGCCCCGGAACGGCAGCGGGGGCGGCGGCTTCCCCCCCCCCCCCCCCCCGCCGCCCCGCCCGCCGGGGGATGCCCCCCTGAAGCGCCGCCGCCGCGGCGTGGCCCCCGCGCTGGGGATGCGGCAGCGCAGCGCAGCCCCCCGCCACCGCTGAGCGCTGCGCGGAGGGGCCGCGCCGGGGGGCGGCCGCGGAGCATGGCCAGGGCGCCCGGCCGCCGCCTCGGGGTAGCATGGCCGTGAGCGCGGCGGCCGCCCCCGCCGCCGAGCCGCTGCCCCGCAGCATCTTCAAGAAGTTCCTGGTGATGCTCTGCTCCCTCCTCATGTCCCTCTACGTCTTCTACTGCCTGGCCGACCGCTGCCAGACCCTGCCCGGACCCATCATCGCCGCCGGCGCCGCCTCGGAGGAGGAGGAGGGCGGCGGCGGCGGGTACCTGGGGGGCTCGGCCGAGCTGCCCCCCTGGCAGGCGGCGGCGGCGCGGCGGAAGCGGCTGCTGCAGCGGCTCAAGCAGCGGCGGCGGCGGCAGGAGGCGGCGCCGGGCGAGGAGGTGCCGGCCGGGGGCGGCGGGAGCCGGGCCGGCGGCTCGGGCGGCGGCGGCGGGGGCAGCGCGGCGGGCACGCCCGGCACCCTGACGCTGCTGCTGGGCGAGGGCACCAAGCGGCTGCCGCAGGCCATCATCATCGGCGTGAAGAAGGGGGGGACGCGGGCGCTGCTGGAGTTCCTGCGGGTGCACCCCGACGTCCGCGCCGTCGGCGCCGAGCCCCACTTCTTCGACCGCAACTACGAGCGGGGACTCGCCTGGTACAGGTACGGGACGGGCTGGGGCGGGCGGCGGCACCGCGGCGGGGCCGGGGCCGTGGCCGAGCCGGCAGTGCCCCCCGCTGGCCGCGGAGCCCCTCCGCCGCCCGCCCGCGTCTGCCGACCCCCGGCCCCGCTGCCCCAACCCCTCCTGCGGCCCCAAGCCCCATCGCTGCCCCCCGAAGCCCCGGCCCCGCTCCCCAGACCCACCCGCCCATCCTCTTCTCCCTCCCCGCACCCCCCAGCCTCGCTTCCCCCGGCCACGCTTCTCCGTTTCGCGGTTCCCCAGGCAGTCTTCCCCCCGTCCCCCTCTCTCTCTTCACCCGTTCTCCCGTCCCTGCTCCCAAATCCCCCAGCCCTTCTCTCTCCCAAACCCTCTTCCCTCCTCCCCGCCACCCCATACACTAACCTCCACCCCTTCCCCCCCCCCCCGCTGCCCAGCGCATCCCCCAGCCCTCTTGCCCCTGTGCGGGGTCCCCCCGGGGGTGCCTCTCCGCAGCCCGGGGTGCTGCCTGCGGGGGGCCGGGGGGGGTCAATAAGAAGAACAGTGGGTGCCCCATCGCCCTGGGGACTGCACGGGGATGCTGAGACAGAGCTAAACCCTCCCCCGAGGAGCACGGTCCCCCCAACATCTTGCTGCTCCCGGCTTTTCTCGGGGGAGGGGGGGGCGGGCTTTGCAAAACCTGTGGCTCGTCCTAACTCCCAGCCGAGCCGCCCCACAGCCCCGGCTGCCTCCCCTTGCAAAGCATCGTACGATCACCTCCTGCAATTCCCAGCCCAGGGATGCAGCCGTTAAAGGCAGCTTTCCTATGTTCGCTGAGGAGAAAAAACGTATTTCCCATGGAAATGTTTCAGCAGCCCAGTAATGAATAACCCAAAATATGTCAGTTCCAGGAGCGCAACCCACGCGCTCACCTTGCCTAAGAAACGAGCAAAAAGGTAGATGGGGTTCTTCTTTCAATTAGTTAGTGTTTCATTAAACCAAATAAAAGGTATCATCTCCTTTAAAACGAGACAGTAAACGTTAAAGCCAAGGGGCAGGATTCTCATTAATGTTGTTTAGATGCTTTCCTTCTGTGTTTTAAAGTTAATAGAGGAGCGTCTTCTGGCAGATTCCCATGGAAAGAATTGGTTAGGGTGGGGGCGAAACTGCTTTTTTGCAGAGTGTGTCTGTGTTTGTGGCTTTCTTGAATGAACAAGCAAAAAGGCGAAGATTTCGGGTACCCCCGGAGCTTGTTTTACTTTCATGTTAAGCCCAGCTATTAGCAGAGAGGAGAGGATGATTTTGGCTCAGCTCGCAGTGACAGTACTGAAATGTGGAGTAGGATAGTACTGACAGTCCGAGTGTTTATGTAAAAGTCTTAACACGTGGAAGTGATGAGCTTCCTTGTGTATCCGCCGGTGTCAGAAACACGCTGAGTTTTTGCAGGCAGCAGAGTGTGGGTTCTCGGAGAAGAAAGATTTCCTTTCGTGTGGGCTGAAGCTGTCTACAGAATTATATTTTTAGTGTGCGCTTATCCAATTTCCACATGCTGACCCTGTATCAGAAAGGAAACATTAAAAACGAATCTGAAAACCCTCAAGAACTTTAATCAAGTCTTGACTTTGAAAAATAAACACATGGCTTTGGGGTGGCACCTACTGAAATTTATGGTGGATATGCAGAAAAGCTCATTTATCAAAGATGCTCTCGAAGCCTTGAGGAGCAGATGGCAGTGGGACAGACCCGCTTCTGGAAACGGTGCCTGAGTGAGGAGTGTAGACCTAGACAGAGGAGGAGCCACAGGCATTTAGGGCATAGTACAGTCCTCCATGTAGGGGATTTAATTTTCCAGAGGTTTGGTCTTGATCTTGCAGCTCTTGCTCATTCGAGGTGCTGCCCTGCACGCTGTTTGTGTAATCATTATGTTTTAGCATTTGGTACATGAACTCTCCCATTAATTGCTGCAGTTTGTTTGTTCTGGTATTTGATGTACTAAATTTCACCTTTTTTTTTTTTTTTATTAGCCCTGTGGAGGCTGAGGTACAGTGAATTCTTTGTATGGGATTATTCCTTTGAGACCTAATCTTGCCGGCTTTGCTTGTATGAGTAATCTTTACTAACACACTGAGTCCCGGCGTGATGGCAGAGCTGCGGTGTCAGCCCGGTGGTAACCAGTTACCAGCCTGTTATAAATACTCATTTAAAAAAATATCTGTCTCTCTCCATGGGTTTGCTGTAATCTTTGATGAGGGTTCGGTGCCGGGGAAATCGCCAGATGTTTGCCAGGGGTCCTGATTTCTTATCTTTGGCATCAGAAGCTTAGGTTTCACGTGCATTTCTGTTTCCCAGCAGTCAGACTAAACAGCATCATTACAAGGTATAAACACTTGGGTTCGCTTTCAGGGCCCGCAGGAAGCCGGCGCGGGCAGCGAGCGCCCTGTTCAAGGGAACAAAAAGCTCTTGGCTGTTTGCAGCGACGCAGGCTTGCAAACGGGGAAGAGTCACCCAGCCTTCGCGGCTGATGGTCAATGCCATTGTCGCTGGAGCCCAGAGGTGGGCTGTCACAAGGATGTCACACCAGGACCAGGGCAGGGTGGCTGTGGGGGTCTCGGGCACGAGGGGTCCCCGGTTCTTCCTGGAAACAAAAGAGCAGCTCCGGTAACAGCTGCTTGTTATACGGCGTGAGGGGGGATGAACACGGGGCTGAGCTGTGGCTGCAGCAGCAGGATGATGCTCCCTAAGCGGCCGGTTGGATGGTGGTACCTGTAGGGCAGTGGCTCACGAGGCACGGGCTTGGCACGTGAAAGTCCTGTCACCTACTGGGGTGCCACAGAATGCACGAAAACACTGTCCGTTAAATCAAGTGGAATAATTGCTCAGCTCTTACAGCCTGAGCTGTGCCTGTGTAAGAAGGCAGCTGTCCTACCGAGAGGCTGGTGTTATAAAAAACAATCTGAGTGATTTAATTTGGTAAGTGTGACACCTCCATGTGTGCTCGTGTGTGGGTTGGGTATCAAGGGAAGTTGTGTGCCGAAAGCAGCTTTCTCCGTTTTGGATTTACAAGTCCTCTCTTCGTATGGGGACAAAAGGAGGGAGGGGGCAGCCCACAATGCTCGCATTGACTTCCCAGCACAGAAATCTCCGCTCCAGCCCTGAACAAGGCTATTGAGCTAACAGAGTTCAATAGCAGGTGAGCATGGGTTTTAATAGAGTTCAACTGCCATCCCCCACCCCGAATACGGCTGTATACAGCCTGGGGAAAACTCTCAAGAATAGGGGCTAAGCCAGTCAAGTAAAAAAAAAAAAATGTCTGGATTAAAAAAAAAAAGAAAATCTGTATTTGCGGGTGATATTGCGAGTCTGGCTGGTTCCCTCCAATCCTTTGTTAGTCTCGCACTGATTGAGCTGCCTGTTGGAATGTCATTATACTGTCAGTCACCCCAGGAACATTTATTTCATATGTTTTAATCTCCCTGCCTCTATAGCACCGATGCCAATTTCACTAGAGTGAAGCCAAGCTAATGTCATTAGATTACACCCGATCCAGGGGAAGATGAAAGATGATTCAAAGTTACTCCGTCAGGTTGGGAGTTTAAGTATTGCTCCTCCCTGATGCTTCCAGAGCTGGGGAGTTCTGTCTCCTAATTAATGTCCTCTTGGGATTTTTCTCCAAGGCTTTTTTTTTTTCCCCTCCTTCTATCTAATCTAGGCAGCCACTGATGTTTCTGAGTCAAAGGGAACAGAGAACATCTCAGTTGCTGAAGAAGTCTGGGGTGGAGGAAAAGAAGGTTTGTTTAGGGGGAGGACATGCTTCCAGCAGCTGGGAGCAGCTGCATCCCACCTTGTGCCGTTTCCCGTGCTCTGTGCCTCAAATGATGGTGAAATTGGAGCCCTGGGGATGGAGGAGTTGGGCTGCTCCTGTAGCAACGGATGGTCTGGAGTTCCCTGGGGTTTTGCGGTCACCGTAATTCAGCAGCACAGTCCGGGAGCGCTTTGTAAGCGTGGAACTGAGGATGGGAGCACAGGCTTTGGGGGCAGGACTGTGTGGATGATGCCGGGGAGAGAGACTTCAGGGGAGGGAGTACAATTCATGAAAGATGGAGCAGGACCAGACGGCCATCAGGAGGAAAGACCTTGCTGCAAAACCCTCTGCGGGAAGGAGGTGCTGTAGCAGCAGTTGCCTTAAAGTGATCTTCTGCCTCACCTTTCTTCAGCCAGCCTTGCAGCCTCTGCAAGAAACACCAGGTCTTTGACTGTGTTCAGGGTGTGCCCAGCCCAGAACATGGGTTGTGCCGTTGGACATCAAGTTTGAGCCGGTTTGGGTTTTCTGCTCCCTGCTGTGTGCACGCCTGCTTGTAGGAAGGTCTGGTTTAGCAGCGCCTGCTCATCATCTTGGGAACATCTCGTCTCCCAAACACATCTGAATTACTAACAGCATCAAGCGCAGCCTGCAGCAGTTTCTCTGGAAATTGCAGCCTTGGACAGCCACATGCTGAAGAGGATCAAGGTCCTTGTTTATTTATTAGCTGTGTAATCAGATACCTCCCCATATTGAGTTCGTGGTGCCAGGTGCTGTATAAAAAGGGAACAAAAGATGGTCTTGGCCCCAAAGTGCAGGTAATTCACTGTAAACAACAGGTGGATATAGGCTGAGACAGGCACAAAGACAGTGGAGACTGTGTTGGTTGGTTGGGCAGCGTGGGTCTCCTGGCCAAGGAGTCATTGGAGATGGAGGATGAGGTGGGTTTATGGGTAGTTGAAGGGACCTCACCTTGCTGGGGAAGAGCAAAGGGCAAGAAGGAGCGCGTTGGAAACGCCAATGAGATCAGGGCTGGGGTCATTGAGTCTGTTGTAAAAAGACAGTAACTGGTTCTGCTGCTCTTGTGCTTTGCCGCTGCCTTTGTGCGTGATCTGGACTCGGATACTCCAAGGCATTTTGGTAAAGATTTGAAATAGTTTGAAGGTTGGTACCCTACTGCTGGAGAGATGCCTTGGTGTGTCAGTTTGCCCATCTGTAAAGGGGGAAGAAGTCACTGCCCTGCGCTGCAGGGGTAGGACAGCAGGGTTGTGACTCTGCGGCACTTCTCTCCAGCGCAGAAATGAGGTGCTCTATGGAGTCTGAGCTTACTGGGCTATGCTGTGGGTTAATTAACACCCAAAGCAGGTGAACCCTGCCAGAGCTGCTGGCAGAGGTCCTGCAGCCTCGGCACAGCTTCGGCTCGCTGTCCTCTCGTGGCGAGGAGGACTGCCATCTAGTGTGCACACCTGAGGGATGGCACCATCCAGGGATGGCACTGTCCAGGCACACACCCCTAGCAAGATTGAACTGCAAAGAGCTGGGGCTGGGCTCTCCTCTTACTCCTTAAATAAACCCCAAAGCGTTATTATTTTGGGTGGTTCTTTTAAGCATTTTGCATCTATATGTATCACTTCTGTTTTCTGTTAATGAAGAAGTTCATGTCCGGGGTTCGTATCTGTTCCTGATGATGGGGTGAGCTCCTGAGTTGGTGTATAAGATGTCAACCCCATTCCCATTAGAAAGCATCAAAATAAGTACTTTAGGATTTTATTGGACTCTTCTCTCGGCAGATCCTGTGGTCTGCACGGGGAGATACTGGGGAGGTTCAGAAGTCAATAGACCCCATCCTCATCTTCAGTACTGATTCACGCCCCGGTCCCTGGGGCGGGGGCGGCTCGAGGGCATTGGCACCTTCCTCGTCCACCCCACAGCTCTGCCTGGGCCTGGGGCACTTGGAAACTGGGGCTCCCCTGGCCCTGCCTGCTGGTGCTGAGCAATCTTGAAAATATGGCCTCAACTGTCCAAGATTTTGTCAGTTAAATTCATAGAGCTGGGTCTCGTGAAAAGCAGTGCAAAGCTCCAGCTGGCTGGCGCGAGAGCCCATGTATGGCAAAAATTGTGATACTCTTTAGAGAAGCAGCAGATTCACCCCGCTTAAACCACTAGTCCTCCTTTAAGGTCAGATCTTGCAAATCCCCACCTATGCATGTATTCTGTCCTCCTGCCTTTGGCTTTGCTGCCTTTGGGGGGGGGCTCCTGGGAGTAATTATGTTGAGTCTGGGGTCCGGGGCCGTGCTCTGGTCACATCATCACCACCGATATGTCTGTTCACTGCAGCTGAGCTAGGATTTCATCCTGACCTTTTGATATCTATAATAAGAGCAGTTAGGTCTGGGGAGGGGGAAGAGAGCTGGTGCCTTTCCAAAGAGTTTGGAACAAACAACAAGTGATCAGAAAACCTGAGAATAAACCCGCTGTGAGCCCCCTCCCTGACGCAGGCATTAAAACTCCTGAGCTGTTAATTATGCTTTTCCCTGGAGAATATCGAGGTAACCCAAACTGCTTTCACAGGGAAACAGCAGAGGCTGGCAAGGGGGAGCAGGGGTGGTTGTTGTGGCCATAAATCTTTGCAAATTCTCATTACGTGCAGGTATTCTGGAAAGGAAGTGGATTAGGTTGCAGTTAAGGTTGTGTCGCTGGGGTTGGATACCGGGGTCTTACCCCATTACAAAGCCCTGTGTGGGTCAGTGGGGCTGTTCATGCAAGGTCTGTAGGACCGGGGCCATCCCGGGGATCGTGACAGTGGCCGGTGTCTCTGCCTGTCTCCTGCATAACTCACCTCCTGAGAAATACAGGTTTTCACGGTTTGGAGTTAAACATGTTAACCTCCAAACTGCACCCTCCTGAGCCCTTGCGACTCCCTGGTGGAGGTATGTGAGCAGGATGGTGCCCGCAGTGAGAATATAAATAGAGTTGCTCGAGGAAGTGAATTATTCTTGGCGTTTCTTTCATCAAATGATGTGATGCTGCAGGAGGAAATCTTTCAGCAAAAGAAATCACCAGTTCCCTTCATGCATGGCAAGACCATCCTTCTTGCTTCCTGGAAGTGAGGAGATTCATAACGTGCTCTTTCTGTTGCAACACCATCTGTTGCAGAGATATAAAGATCCCTGCTCAAACTCCCCCAGGCTCAAGGCTGCTGCCGGGTATGTCTCTGGTGGGAGACAGAGGAGAAACTTCCCATTGCTGTCCCAGGGGATCTTTGGAAACCTCATGTGGCTGTTTTCCCCACTGTCGAGCAGCCATGCCCAAGCATCGCATGAGAAAATCCCACCCGGGCAACTCCAGGCATCCGGGCACCTTCCTTGCACAAAGCCATGCAGATCATGGATGCCAGCACAGCAGCTTCAGCGGGACCCTGCCTGGCTCCCAGCTGTTAGCCGGAGATGGAGCAGCCTCCCCTGCCCCGGCCACACCGCTCAGCTCCAGTTCCGGAGTGCAGCCAGTGGCTGGAAACTGGGATGTGAACAGTCAGATCAGGTCTGACCACAACCTCCCTTCCCACACCTTCCCCTGGTGAGAGATGTTCATGTTCAAGCGCAACATCATGATGGGAAGCTGGCTATTTATTTATTTATTTATCTCTCTCTCTAGTGGGATCTTTTTTTGCTGAAAATTTCAAAAAAGCCGGGCTGATTTGTTCTGACATCGCCGTTGGAAAAGGGCTCCCTCCCGCAGCTTGTGCTCTCTGGGGAAGCCTTTTATGGGAAAATATCAAATCCAATTGTTTTGACTTCCGTGTTTATCTGATGGTTTGTGTGTGTGTATGCTCACGTGTGCATCTTTGGGCTCTCAAGTGTTGTGTTTTGTCATTAACGTTTCATTTCTGCTTTCATGGTATTGTATTGTGATGTCAAGTATCATAAACCAACATCTTTCAACATTATTTAAGCACTTTTGTGCTGTCTGGACTGTTTGGGAAGCCCTTTTTGGGGAGAAATTCCCAAGCGTTGGCATGTTCCAGCCTAGGGCAAAACAAGTGAGGAAACATCTGGATTTCCCACCTGAGGGAAGCTCTGTGTCCTGACCCCTCCGGTACAGGGTTAGCGAGTGAAAGGCAGGAGATGTGATGGCCCAGGAGGAGTGCTGTGCAGAGAGCCCGAGGAGGTGGCCTCGCTTGGCTGAGACCCCCAAAAACATGCTCCAGGATCAGTGACCCCACGGTGCTGATGTGCTTCGAGCCCCCGTAACATTCCACCTGGAGATGCCGCTTTGCCCATTTTGGATCTGGACTTTGTCAGCTCCGGAGTCCTTTTCCCTGGCTGGAAATTTGCTCCTTAAATCCCTTTGGTCTCAAACATTGCCGGAGTCCAGGTTGTGCCTTGCCAAGTTTTGCTTTAAACCTCAGTAAAAAGGTGTTTGGGAGGACCCTGGGTTACCCGATGCAGCAAGGCTTTCCCTTGCTCCTGTTGGACCTGTGCTCACGGGGGTTCCGCAGGCCTGGATGGGGGGAGCAGTGGGGTACCCTGGGTGCAATTAGTGTTATGCCATTAATGTGCTGTGATTTGCATAGGTAAAACTGGTGATGGCAGGAGGAGGCTGCACGATGTGCCAAAGCCAGAAGTGGGGGAGATCTCCCTGCTCTGAGACACAAAAGCTGGGTCACCGGCCTCAGCCGTGGTGTTTCTCACTTTCCAAAACCATGCTGTGTTAGGAGGTGTTGGCAGAGCCATGGCACTGCTGTCCCCCCCGGGTCTGGCGGCCGGTCCCTGGGTTAGTGCCGTGCCATGGCCATCAGCAGTGTGGGGGGAACAGAGAACGTTCCCCTCTACCAGTGGGAAAACAGGCAGAAAAGCACCCAGAGCCTCTGGCAGAGCAAGACTTAGCACCTAGGACCTCCTGGCATCTAGCTCCATGCTGCTGTTGGTCTCCTCCAACTGTGGTAGGAAGGGAGGCTGGCTCGTACAAGCATTGGCGATGGGGGTTCAGCATGTGCTGAGCTTCCCTCGGCATCAGCCGTGTGTTCCCCCAGTGCTGCTCTGCTCCTCAACCTGTTCCTCATGCTGAAGGTCACGGAAAGTTCCGCTGACTCCTCTTACAAGGGTTGAGGGGACTAGTCCCCATGTCCGGGCTAAGTTCCAGCTCAGGTAATTCTAGTCTCTGCCTCTAAAAATTAACTCTGTGGTTTCAGCTGGCTCCAGTTGTCTTTGTTCCCCATCCACAGACCTGTGGGCACTGTGCTGCTGGCAGAGACCCACCACAGGGCTCAGGGCAGTTGGCTTTTGATGGCTGGGAAGTGGTCTTTCTTCTGGTCTGCAAGGTGATTTGATTTTTTCTCTGTGCAAAAGCTGCGTGTCACGGCAAGGGATAAAGCTAATGTTGTACGATAATCCTGCCCTCTTGCACTGCTGAACTGTGCTGTGTGAATATTAATATTTGCCTATAAATGTTTGCCTGGTATTTATCAGTCTTGTACCTGTGTGACAATGGGTGTTAGCTCCTTCATCATCTCTAGAGAAGGAAAAACTAAAAGCCAAATCTCACTGCATGCAGAGCTGAGTAACAGGAGCGTGGTTTGGGGTCGAGAGCTGGTTCAGCCGCCTCCTGTGTAGGGCTTGGTGAGACCCGGCTTGGGCATGTTGGTTCCACCAATTTCTGGCTGCCCTGTGTGCCCTGTCCCAACCAGCTTCCCCAGCAGGGCAGAGCCACAGGGAGGAAGAGGAGGAGGAAGGTGCTGAGCACAGGCATGTGTGCACAAGGATGCACTGGTGCCTCGGTGCTCGCTTTTCTCCAGCCCGGCTGCATTAGGGGCAGTGGGAGCAGTGACCAGCTCTCCCCACAGCCTTAGCTCATGGGGGGTTACCGGATTTCTTGCTCTGCCAACGTGTTAGAGATGACTTGGCTTACCATGCGCTGGGAAAGCCCTTTCCACCCGCCTCTGGGCTGGGGGCTGTCGCTCTTCCAGCTCCCCTGCTGTCGCAGGGTTGGCTATGTCTGGAAGTCCACTTAGTTGCATCTTTATCTCCTTGGGTGCTCCCTGTCCATCTTACATTTCCTCCTCCCCTGAACTCATGTGCTGTATTTATCGAGTGGCTGTGAGCTGTGAAACTCTCCCAGGAAGGGAGCTCTGCTAAAGACTCCGTGCAGCCTGGGTCCAGGAGCTGCTGAGAGGGAGATTTCATGGGGTGGCTGAGAAGGCAGCAGCCGTCCCTCTCATGTCTCCATCTGTACTATCAGCAGCAGGTTGGAAAGAAGCAGAAAAAGGGACTTTTTCAAACAGCGTGAGATTAAATTGTGAAACTGGCTGCCGTGGAAGTTTTTTGGCTAAAAGACTCTAAAAGGCTCCAGAAGTGCTTAGCAAAGAAAGATGCATCAGGAGCTGTTAAGCATGAGGGACCAGAAGCAAAGTCCAGCTGAGGGAGTCCCCAAGCCTCGGCTGGGGACCCAGGGGTTTGCTTCTGCTGCTGGCACAGGAATTAGCTCATGGGTCGGGGGGACCCTGGGGTGACCCAGGGAGGATCATCTTCCCATAACTGTTATCGGTGGGGAAAATGCGATCGGTGTTCTTTGGTTAGAAATACACTTTCTGAGAGGGGATGAATTTTTCTGGTTGGCATTGAACGGCTGCTGGTTGATAGCAAAGAAGAGAGCATTGCACTTCGCACCCACGGTCTGGGTCATTTCAGTACAAATGACCATCGAATGCCTGCTGAAGTGCCTGGATGTGTGTGTAACTGTGTTAGTTCTTACCAGATGCAGAGAAAAAAAAGAAAGATATCATTTATCCCCTACAGGCTAGTGAGAGCTGGGTAAGCATGGCTGAACTTTCTGAAGCATCCTTTCAGATTTATGCGCTTCTAAGGTACCCGAGGCTGCTCCCTCTGTGCAGCAGCAGCAGCAGGCAGGGGCTGGCAGTGACCTGGCCCCATGGGCTGAGCTGCTGCAGCCCTGTCGGGACTGATGTTTGCTTTTGCAAATGTTTGGAGTTGTTCAAGGTCCGACTGCTGCCCCGGCTCTTCGTTTCTGCCTGCCTGCTAGAGAGTTTTGCTGCCTGGATGGAGGGCATGAACCCTGCTCCCCTGCCCCATGCAAACCCGCCTGGGTTTAAAGGGCTGACAGAGGTTTCTGTGCAAGCGCAAAATAACCAGCCCATCCATGGGTTTGGATGGCTGGAAGGTGATATGTGCCCCAGGAGAGACGCGGCAGGGAGAGCTTCCTGCGGCAGGAGGTCACGTAGCAAAGGGGGAAGCATCGTCCTGGGGAGCAGGGGAGGGGGAGCGCAGAGCTGCGTGCCGGGGCTGCTGGAAGGAAAACTTTCTGCCAACACTCATCTTTCCAAGGAGATCAGCAATGCCAGCTTGCCAGGAGCAGTATCTCCATTTCGTAGCACAGAGGTGAAGGTATGAAAGCCCGGACATTAAATGCCTCGCCCCAAACACCAAGGCGTTTCTTGTCTGGCTGCTGCTGCTCCTTGTTTGAGCTAAGGTGGCCGGTTCCCACCTTGCGGTTCCCAAGCGTAGCCGGGTCTGGCTGCTGGACCCTCCTTAGGGCAGAATATGGGATTTTGTTGTGCACCTGCGGCAGTAGGAGAGCTGAGCTCCTGGCAATGATGTGGGCATTGCCACCGCACAGATGATGTGTGCTGCATGTCTCTTGGGTTGTGTCCAGGGCAGCGAGTAGGTTTTGGGACACGCTCAGCGTGGCTGGGTGGTGGTGAGCAGGGGCCTGTTCTGTTCCATGCCTCAGTTTCCCCATCTGTGAGATGGGGTTATGCTGATGAGCTCACTCATAAAATACTACAGTCATTGCTAAAGCTGTACCTAGGGCGGCTGGGGCTTGGCTTTCCTGCAGTCAGTAAGCACCAGGATCCATCCCTCCAGCATCGCCCTCTCTGGGTTGCATTTGCTTCAACCACAGGCAGATGCAGAGGACACACAGAGGGTCAGACACAGAGTCACATCAGGTTTAAACGTAGTTTCTGCATGCACAGGGTGTGATCCCCGCTCAGCCCAGCGCCGGAGCTGGGCTCGGGGCAGAGGCGCTCAGCCCCCAGAGCTGCCTTCGTAACGAGTCATGATGCCGCTTCGCCTGCTTGCTCCTGGCTCTGCCGCCCTCCCTTCCAGCAGCAGTAAATCCTCTGGAAGAGCCTCAGGAAAAAAGAATTTAGTAGGACACACAAGTGGTTAGCCTGGGAGCCTCCAAAGGGGCCAAAACGGGGGGAAGGACTTCACGGCCTGACCCAGATGCAGTGCACAGCATTTAATTGAGTTTGACCGGCTCCAGTGCCACGGGTCAGGGTCAGCCCTGGCAGCGAAGCCCACCGATGTGCCGGAGCCGCTCGGTTTGGCACTTGGACAGGCTGAGCTCTGCCCTGCCTGTGCGGGGGGGTCGCGGCCCTCTGTCACATCGTGGGGACCTGCTGCCACTGCGGCGCGATGCGGCAGGGTCGGTGAGCCAAGCTGAGAGCTGCGGGTTTCAAGGGGGCTGACTTTTACAGCTTCATCTGCTCGTTGCTTCCTAATTGCAGTTGAGTTGTTTGGCCAAGTGACAGCGAAATGTTGGGTTGCAGCTGATGCCTGGATGTGTCCCTATTTCTGGCACTGCCATCCCTGCAGCCCAGCTATTCAACGGGCTTCACGACAGTAAAATCAAGCATTCATTGCCCATCCTTCCAGTCTGCCCCAAAACAGAGGTGGGAGGAAGAAATCGATGCTTCCTCATCACCGCATGCCTCTGCCGGGCCGTGGGGCAGGGCAGCAGCTCACCTCCCCAGCTACCAGAGCAGGGCACCAGCATGGCAGGCAGTTTCCTGCAGCAGCTAAGAGTTGAAGCCATGGGCTTGATTTATCCATCGGGACCCACCAGCCTTCCCAGGCCAGACATAAAACTTCTGGTTTCCTAGTGTACCTCCGGATTCTTTGCTACGTGAGAAATATGCTATTGCAGCACTAGATTTTTAAATTATTATTTATTTTTGGACAATATAAGCATGTCCCCAGCACATGCTACTGCTGCTTTCTCGGCTCTCACCCCAGAGCAATGCCCCCAGCCCTGCTCTCACTCAGAAGCTGCCAGGGCTCAGTCACATTACAGCCCTGGGAAGATAGATAGGAAAGGCATTGGGGTGGTGACTGCAGAGGCGAAGAAGGAATTTGGGTGTGTTTCCTCTGGAGTAAATCTGGCTTAAAATTACGAGTGACTCTGGATTTTATTAAAGCCCTGAGGGCAGGACTTGGGTTTGTTGGCCCAGTTGAGCAGCATTGTAAAAGCTGGTGTAAGCCCGCACCTAATGAAGGACCCCAAGCCTGGGTGACCTGCAGAGCCATGCTCAGCTCTGGCTGCTCCCAGGGGCTTTCTTGGCCATCACCCCTCTGGGACAGCCAAGGGTGAGTGAGTGGAGGAGTCTGGACCCAGACTGGAGCTCACTGGGTGTTTTGGCATGGATGAGGACACAGGTCCCCTCCATCCCTGGGAGTTTCTGCTGAATATCCCATGGTCAGCCTGGGATGGGTGCCCTGATGGGTCTGGCCTCTGCTCATGGTCACCTTCGTGGTCACCTTGGTTGCTGGGAGCCAGCTATTCCTGGAGCCTTCCCTTTTCCTTGCACATCTTCAGTATAAAGCCAGATTTATCAGACGAGTGAGTTTTGCACCAGCAGCTGAGCCTGCTCTTGCAGGAGTCTGTCTGAGCAGGCTGTGCTCTTGCCTCCCTGCAGCTGCTGGAGTTGCCCGGCATCCCTGGATCTGCAGGTGGCTTTGCCCAATGTGGGGAATACACTTAGGAGTTGCTGTTGGCTTCCCAAAGATGCATCAGCAAAGAGATCCCAAGGAAGCTCTGTCCTGGCTGATCTCCTAAGCCAGGCGTTAAATGCATGGCATATGCTAGGAAAGGGCTTGGAAAGGAAGTGCACCATGCACTGAAGGCCATCCCATCCCTGCTCTGTCCTCGGGAGGGGGCACTTACTGCACCCCCGTGCTTAGGAGTGGAGCCCTGAGATGGTCCCTCTCCTGCCCTGACCAACCTTCCCCAGACCACTCCAAGCCCTTAGGTCCCCAGAGCCATAAAAAAGATTCCCATGGGATCCTGGGGATGAGGGGAAGGGAGAGACTCGGGCAGACCGGTGATGGGTAGAGCTGCAGCCAAGAGGCACGTCCCTTGCTGGGAGCTGCGGGCCATGGGGCTCCCGGGGTGGGGAAAGGGCCAGGAAGGAGCTTTGAGGAGTGATTAACGGCCTCAGCCGTGGCAGGGCCATGGGTCAAGAGGCCCAATTATTTCCTGGTGATATTCCTGCTGGAGGGAGCGATAAGACACGGCAGATACGGGTCCACATGAGCCCCCGGCTTTGGAGCAAAGCGAGGGCAGGGATGATGGGGAGACCCCCAAGCCCCATTCGCACTCTCTGCAGAAGAACTTTCAGGCACAAGCCCGTGACTCACCCCAACATTGCTGACTCAGGCACGATCCCCCCTCTCAGCACGGATTTCCAGGAATGCCGTCCTTAACATCTCCCGCTAGGCAAATCATAGCCATCATATGTTTAGGGGAAAAATTGGATTTGCCTTGTAATCTAATCAATGTTAAATAACAGTAATTCTAACTCCGAGCCTCTGTGTTTAAAGTGCTGTTGGTCTCTGGGGATCATTGGAGTTATTTAATCTAATGAAATCACCATTACTGTCTAATGAGGGTGCACCACAGGGATGTCTTTCCCGGGAAGGAAAGCAATGGTTAAATAATTGGTAGTCAGGGCCAAATATTCAGTGGGGGTAAACGGGCAGAGTGCAGTAAGTTGAAGGTTTCACCTGGTAGGGACCCAGAGCTCTTTGGCTGCCTCTTTCTAATGGTGACTGTCATTGCTCAAGACATTGGTGGTGAGCATGTGCCCAGGTTCCTCCCGTCACCTCCCTGGGCAGGGTGGACTACACCCATGCCACCTTCTCCCTTTTTCTGGCCCAAGCAGGAGTCATGTTTTTTAACCCATCTCAATAGTCCATCCTGCATCACGACTTGCTGTGCTACCTCCAGCGGGTTGCTCTCTGCGTTGGCTCTCCCTGTGGTGGTCCAGGCTGTGTTGTCTGCTGGGTTTTAAGATGTTTTCTCCCAAACCTGCTGTACTTTTTTCATTTCATTAAGCATTTTTCCTTATCTCCTTTTTAGAGGGAGATAGGACCTGTTCCAGTTCACGTTTCCCATGCTAGCTTTGCAGCAGTTTCTGAGCCATCAGTCGATTCAGTCATTACGGAGCAAGCCGAGCCATACTGAGCCGGTTGCTTTCCTACGCGTTGAACTTATTGTATTCAAATATATTGGAGTTATATCAGTAGCAGGCAGCGACTCTGCTGCTGTCAAATGCCAGCACGGCTGTATCCCGTGTAACGGGGGAGTGTTCCTTTCCTGTAGCGCGTGCTTTAGTTTCCCATTATTATTTCTTTAATAAGACTGATACTTACTGTACATCGCTCATTTGCTGCTAAAATTGGAGCCATTAGAGCAATAAGTGGCAATTACCTTCTGAGCGGTGTGGCGTGTGAACCCAGTGTGGTGCCTCCCTGAAGGAGGAGGCTGAAACCTGCCTTTCAGGAGCAAACGCCCGTGAGTGGCAGCAAAACAGCAGAGCAGCTTTGTAGGGAAAGCTGGGATGGCTGTCAGGGGTGCCCAGCCTGTCCGGAGGGAGGAGTGCACCCATGGGTGCTGGGAGAGGACGCATCTGGCTTGACGTCCGTGGGTGATGGGGATGGGGGAGGCTGTGGCTCTGCACGTGCTGCTGAGTTTTCTCAGGACATGTTACCCATCCGGCAGCCAGGCTCCTCTGAGCAACCTGTCCCCAGGGAATGGCTTCTCCCCTGGAAAACAATCTCCATGCTGAAAAAAAAATAGAAAAGGAACATGTCTGTTAATTTAATCATATTAAATGTTCCTAAAAATCACATCTGCGCTGTACAACAGCATGCCAGAGGTCTCTGGAGGAACAGATGCAGCAGGACCGGTGAGGATTAGGTGCAGAGAGATGGGCAAAGGAGGGATTTCTGGAGGAGGGAGAGTAAGATGTGCCAGCAGGCAAGTCTGAGAGCCCCATCCTCCATGACCACAGCCCGGCCAGCACTGCAGGACACCAGCCCTTGCCCCCACAGGGGCAGCACTCTGTCCTCAACACCACCGCGGATGAGCCACGGCACGGCTCCCCTCGGTGCGGCGTGGGAGCCAGGCGATGCCCCGCATGCTAACGAGGAGGTCCGGGAGCTGCTCTGGGCGAGGATGGTCCCTACGGGCAGCTCCTCTGCGACAGCCGGGATGTCTGTGTTCATTATGCACATCCCTTTCATGCCACCTTCATTATTCGCATGCTATCTAGTGTCATTAAGATATCAAGTTCATTTAGGTACATCCACATTGGCAGTTTAATTATGTCTGGGTACTACTCTGTATTTTATTCATGGACTATCTGGGGGCGGTTGTCAAACACAAGCCCAGGAGATAAAGGTTCGGTGGCTGCAGAATGATAATGTCCTGCTGGTTCCCTTTTGACAAATACACATGCCAGTTATTACCAAACTGATTATTTCATTCATTAACACCACATACATCAGCTCCCTTCACCCGGTATTATTGTATACATTCATCTTTTCATAAACAATTACCTGACAAGGTTGGGAAAGGCAAGTACTGGGGAATTAATGCTCTGGTGGGAAGTTCCTGGCATGGGTTAGTAACAAGGTGCTGGGGGGGTGTGGGATGCCCTGTTAGCGTGATCGCTTCATTAATCAAATTAGGGACAATAGCACGTCACATGTGTGCCATGTTTTCCAACAATACCGAACCCGTTTGCATTGTGCCGGGAGCTCAACGGATGGGGCTCCCCGTCCAGTTTGCGGTGATGGGGGAGATGAAATGAAAGCCACGGGACCCGGCAGGACGGCTTGGAAAGCATTCATTGCAGCCAGACCATGGTGTGCGTTTCTCATCTGCCCTTTTCTTTTTTTTATTATTATTATTATTATTGTCGTGAGGAACATTTGCATGAGAACAGGTTCTTTGTTTATTGTTTGTGCCTTTTTTCCGGCTTCCTCATAGTGCTTTCCTGGAGCTGTAACCCTCCACGATAGCATTAGCAGTGGTGGTGGGAATGATTAAGACACCATGAACATGCAACCATCTGGGGAACAAAACCCCCCTGGGTCTTCTTTCTACATTTTTTTAACTGTAAAAGGCTGGTGATGGAGAAAAAAAAAAGTACAGGGAGACGTGAACAGTGAAGAATAACCAAACTCACAAAATAAGTGATTCCTGCAGCTTTCTTAGAGATTGTGGTGAAACCCACCGGAGAGGACGAGTGACGCTGCTCGCCCAGCTGGAGGTTGCTCTCGCAGTTTGGATCTGCCGCGAGTAGCATCTTCCAGCACATTATGTCCAACATTAACCCCTGTGGAAGGAATCAGACCTGGAGCTGCTCTCAGCAATTTCCCTTGAACACACAGACCACATGGTTTCAGTGTGGTGTTGGTCCCTTATTTCTTTCTTTAAATACATTGTACCATCAACTGTCTCCACCAGCAAGCTCGCTCCCTCCAATACGGAGAAGGAGCAGCTGCAGGAGGCCACCAACACAGCCAGAATCAATTCAGCTTTTCACTCAAGCAGACACGCTTGGAAAGTAATGCTTCAGGGGTCACACTTCTGCACTACTCCAGTGCAGGATTTGCAAACTAAATAAAGGATCTGAGTGAGATTTAAGTGCCTAACTCCCTTAGGCCCCTTTGAAAAAAGCCCCCACTGGAATAACTAAGAAGCTTTCGCTGTGCTTTTGCAAAAGCATTAATCCTCCTTGCTATCTCCACGAGTCTCTTTGATCACACTTCAAAATCTTCATCTCCAGGGGTCCTGTCTGGGCTTTCCAAAGTGGCTTAAGTGCAGATGTCTCGCTGCTTCTTGGGGAGACCTGGGCTCCCAACACCCAGAATCACTTTTCAAAGCCCCCCCTCCCCGTGGCTCTCCATACTGGGATGGAAAGATCACACCACGCCAAGGTTCCCAGGGGTGCCGCTGCCCTGCAAGGTGAGACCACGGGGTGATGTCCAACTGTCGTGGTGGGCCATGGTGTCAGCATGGATTTGAAATCCCTTCTGCTGTTAAGAGTATCAGCGTGGGCTTAGCCATTTTTTTCCTGCATTTTCTTACATTTTCCTTGGGGAGGGCAATGAAAGAGGGGGCACAGTCAGGCTGGGTTTTCTCCTCTTTGTGGATGCTGAGAAATGAAGGGGGAAGGAGGGTTGGCCTTGCTAAGCAGGGCAGCCTTGGAAAAAGAGAGGCTGAGGGTCATCTTCAGGAGCCGATCTGAAACTCCCAGCCCATGCCAGTTCGGTGCTGAGTGAGGAAGATGAGGGTTTATTGGCCTGGATCCAAATGACTCAAGTTGACTCATGAAGCTGAGGTCACTAATTGGTTGTTTTATCCATTCATATTCTGCAGAGCACTTTCATTCTGGTTTTTTTTTTACATTAATGAGCTGGATTCACTCTTAGAAACCTTGGTGTCATGCTAATGCCCAAGCAACAGCCTCCGCATCCCCCCTGCGTTCCCTGTGCAGCGACGTGAAGGTGAGCGTGGTACAAACCTACGGACCAGCCAGACCCGAGCTAGATGCTGTACAGTTTACTCATGAAATTTAGATCTGCTATCAACAAAACTTCCTGAAATATGTCAGATGAGTCTGATACCAGGTTAGACAGTGATGCATTCCCTGGGAGGAGGTGGAATAGCTGAGCACAGGAAAAGAGCTCTTAACGCGCGACCTTATGAGCTGTGGCTGAAATCCCGTAATAGACTGCGGGGCTGGAGTAGGCCAGGGTGCGATTGCTCAGCTCAGTTTCTTCAGCACTAGCCCCTGCCTTGCCCAGAACTTGCAAATTAGGCTAGGAGGAACCTTTTTAAGCTTTCTATTTTCTGGAGACTTTTGCCCTCTTTGCACTTGGCTGCTTTGCTCCAGGAATGAAAGTAGGGAGCCCTTTCCCAGCCATTAAAGTTTCATTTAGCAAAAGGACAAAGAATTGGCACGGGAAGGATGAAGAATGACTGTGAGGGTAAACTTCTGTGACTCCATATATTTTAGATCATAGCCTGAGGTCAGGCTCTCTTTTTTTATAATACAGATAGAGGACTTTTTGGCCTTGCAGCAGGAGGAAATGCATAGTGATATATAAAGAAGTCACTTCTCAGCATAATTTAAGAAACAACCTCTGTTCTCAAAAAGTGTGTGTGGGGGTCCTTTGAGGTGTCTGGCTGTTTCATAAAGCTCTCCATTGATGTGCACGCGCGCACAAACACACACACAAAGCATCTCCAGAAGTATAGGGCATGTCACAGTATTTTCCAAAACTTAATAATCTCTGTTGAATCGTTTAGGACTCCACAACAATATAGTGGAGGATGGATCCTTTTATCTCTGCAAAGAAGGGAGGAAGCCCATCTCCTTGCTCCCGACAAACCCTGGCAGTTAGTCTATTAATCCGCAGGGACACAGGAGTGTCCAAAACTCCCCCAGAGCAGCCAAGTGGCCCAAGTGAGTCCCAGCCTCCTGCTCCCACTGCCCATGTCCAGTATTATTTCCCTACCTCCGGCTTCAACTGCTTTAATTTAGCTACTTTAGTTCCTGCACTCACTAGGTCCTGATTTTTGGTCTCTCAGATCTGGTGGGATTTCTCCTCCTCCAGAGGCAAGGAGGATGGAGGAACACCTTTTTTTCCTGAATCACGTCCATTCAGTGGTTTTCTGTGTACTTCCAATTTCCAGGCAATGTTTCGTTTGCCTGCAGCTTCTCAACCACTGCCCCTCTCTCCAGCTCCTCTCCCATCCTTCTCTTCTTCCATGTGAAGAACACATGCATTGCGGTGAGTCTGCATGGCTGAAGGTACACCTGTGTTTGTGCCTAAGAAAAATGAGGCAGACATGGAAAACAAGCAAATCACATTATATATTGCAGGCAATAATGTAGCTCCCAGGGGACAGAGATAATATAGTGAGAGACAAAGGAACAATAGACTTTGCTGGCCTGAGCGCTCACTTGATTGTGGCTTTTCTGAAATTATTCTTGACTTCCTCTGCATGAGTGGCGAATCGGGCCTCGGAGCTGATAAGAGATCAGGATGTGGTCCGGGGGCTGTGGTGGGGATGCGCATCATTTCGTACGGGAGCCTTTGTCGTACATATTGCTCTTAGGGGGAGGCTCTTGCTCTGCACAGGAGCCCCGTAGCACAAGCGATGGGGATTATTTTAAAGCTGGCTGTGATTTTTGTGGTTTGGAAAAACACGCCACTGCCTGAGGGACTTTGTCCAGAGAACTGTATTGATTTGCGTTCCCATTTAGGGGTGGGTGCTGCAGCACAGGTCAGGCGTGCCATTAGCAGTGGCGGGGGGGAAGCAGCAGAGATTCCCTGAGTTTTGCATGCAGAAGGAGGCATCAGCATGAAACCGCTGGCATTAACCATGCAGGGTGCTTCCCCCCACATCGCAGCTGGGGTGCTTGCAGGACACGACGGGGCTGTTAGTCCCCAGGTTTGCAGGCAGCTGAGCGGGGCACAGGGCCAGGTTCAGGCAGAGGCTGTCAGGGTGTGTGATGGGGATGGCTTTCCTCACCAGCCCAGGCGGCGAGGAGCCTTCCAAACCAAAGCACTGCTGGCTTTTGGAAAAATCCCAGCTGGGATGCTCTGCTGGGGGGTCCCCAAAGTTCCCTCTACAGAGGCAGCCGATGCTTTGAGATGTGCTTCAGACTTTCCTTCTCGCCTTCTTTCCTCCCTTTCTTCTTTTCTTCATTTTCCTTCTTTCCTTCTCCTCCTTCCTTCTCTTTTTTCTTTCTCTTCTCTTTCTTCTTTCTTTTTTCTTTTCATCTTTTTCTTCTTTCTTTTCCTTTCTCTCTGTCTTTCTCTTTCTTTCTCTTCTGCTTTTTCTGTCTGTCTGTCTTTCCACCTTTCTTAGACCTCAGCAAATTCCAGGAAGGCATCAGTTGTCTTTAACACCCAAAGGAAAAATCGAAGGGAAGGGTTCAATTACTTGCATGAAAAATGAGTCTCCTAACCGAGGTCTATCCATTTGCTAGTTGTGCTTGTTTTAAAACTGAATTATAGAGACTGCACATTTTTCTGGAGACAAATGCATTAATTTTTCTCAAAACAGACAAGAGGGAAGCAGAGGGAAAATAAGATAATAAGAGTTTCCACAGTGATTTATATGCCTTTGTGAAAAATAATGGGGGCAGACAGCAGCGCGCACCGGCAGCCCGTGGGGGGAAGGGGCAGGGGGGTGGCAGGGACAACTGCAAGGAAAACTGCCAGAAGTCCAAGTACGATTGTTGGTTTTAGATGATATAAGATCACTTTATGTCTCTGGCTGGCTTGAAAAATCTCTCTTTCTCTCTCTATATATACACACATAAAATATATGCCATATGATGCACTTAAAATCAGCACAGGCTATACTGTTTATACAGGAAAGGATTGTGTTTCTCACCGACCTCTCCCCAGCCCTCCTTCTTCTGCCGAAGGATAAACTGGGACCTTTAGAAAACAAAGCGGTGGCTACAATTTTTAACAGATTTGCTCTTGCATATATTTATATAGGGCAGGCGAGCCCTTCCCCAGGGCTGGCTGCCTGCACTCTCGGGCAAAAACCGGGGGGGGGGGTGAGTTTATTTTTTTTTATCTGTTCACTTTGGTTTGATTTATATGCTAAAAGAGATATTTTTATCATAGTGCATAGTAAATTGGGTTTCTTTATTGCTCATGAGAGCTGTTTTCCAAAATTGGACTATTTATATAGTACACTGATTGCAGTGTATTTCCGATCTTAATGTCTAACTGTAGGGAATAAAAAAAAATTATACCGAATCGTATTTTTTTAAAAACTGCAACCTCTTTTGAAATAAGATGAAATGGGTAACTTTTTCTTGAGAAGATATTGTGGCACTCAGCAGCTCCCAGGAAATCATCTCGTTTTAGCAAGTAAAGGCTTTTGGTGGGAACTGGAGACTCTAGAAGGTTTTGAAGCAGTTTTGCGGTTTCCCCATTGGCGTAATCCACGGGAAACAGGTCCGGGAGGCCAAAGGCCACCGGGGCTGTAGTACCTATGCTGATGTGTCTCTCCAATTACTTATAGGAATGATTCAGTGAATTTATTCCCCGTTGGTTTCTGAGTAGAAAATCCTGCAGCATTCAGACGGATACGAGAGCAGAAGGAGGCTGGAAGTGATGCTTTAAAGCAAAACCTAAATCTGTTCCAGGGCAGATGGTTAATTGTGCGGTTCAATTTATTTGCCTAATGCAAATCACGTCCCGTTTGCCCATGGCACCGGGGGAACCAGGTTCCTGTTTGTTTTGCTAAAAACTGGGCTGAGATTTCCCTGCATCTTCTGCAACTCCCACGTGAAGGTCCCCTGCAGCGAGAAGGCTTTGTGGTCCGTAGCGGAGGATCACCGTATCTCCAGGGCTGGTGGAGAGGAGAAACATCAGCTCCCGCAGAGAAGGACTGGGATGGGGATAAGCTGCCAACATGGTGTTGGTTTGCAGGATTCAATCTCCCATCTTCATGGCTCCAGGCCCGTGAAGGTGCTTTAGTGGATGGCAGCATCCCCTTCTCCCTTCTCAAAACCAGGCGCTGGGGTGTGTCTGTGGGTCTGGGCCCCCCCAGTCCCCTCTGGCCTTGGACCAGGAGGGTGTTTCAGGGGGTTCCCAACTTCCCAAATGGGCCTAATTGAAGCCTAAAGAGATTTTTCACAGATTCATGGCTTTTCAAAGGAGAAATTTGCATATTAATAAGAAGCTGTTCAGACTGATTGGCTTAATGTGTTTGGGGTAAGTATAATTAAATGTCAAGGGAAATATATCATGAAGTAATGAAGCTGAAGCTAATTTATCAAAAAATGAATCCTAGAGAGGGAGACATTTCCAATAATAAACAGTTCTTTAACCTTCCTCTTTAAGATGATTTGCTTAGTCAGGGCTGAAATGTGCGGTCTTGAAGATCCTCGAGTGAGAGAGACATGAGATGGTTATTGGGTTGAGGGTGGAGGTTTTTTTCCATGTTCTCCCCAGTATAAACCCCTCTGCCCTGGGACCCCGAGGCTGACCCCATCAAGAGGGTTCACCCAGGTCCAAGTAAAGGGAAGGTGCACCTCTGGTCCCTCCAAGGCCACCACCAGCAGCTGGGAGGATGTTTGGGGGGGATGTACACATGTAAGACTTCAGGGGTGCCCTTAGGGAAGAAAAATGGGCTTGAAGTTTAATTATATCAGATGTTGGGGTCACTTATGCCCTTTTTTTATCTCTTCCATCAGTCTTTTCTCTTTATTCTGTAAGCTTTCCAGAGCCCGTGCCACCTCCTGCTCTGTTCACATACTAGCCAGGGCTAAAGATCAGCCCGTATAGGCACATCTTTAATATGAACAAAAAATGCAGTGCACATTCAGAATTGTGATGCAGGTCCCCAAACTGGGTATTTTAACATGGTAATTAAGGAGGGTCAGGTCCAGGCTCAAGGCCGTGCCAGTCCCTATGAAGGCTGTGACTCTTCCGCATCTTTCTATGTGATGGAAAGAGGTTGTGAGCTCTCTCGCCATGGCACAGCCATGCACTGGGCAAACAGGCATGCACTTCTCAGCAAACCTCTGCTTTGGGTGAGTGCAGGGGTCATAGGATTCGTTTCCAGCCATGCACTGACTGTCCTCTGCCATCCACCTCCAGCAGTGACTTACTTACGCCCGTGCACAGTGGAGCGTGCACTGGGAGCTCTTGATTTGCAGTTTGTGCACTTGTAAGGGAGAAAGGCAGGGTGCAAGGCTGTAAAAGGATTGTGCCCATCATCTCAGCTGGAAAATCCTCCTGTGGCGTAATATGGCACAGAGGGCAATCAGCAGGTTGCAGAATAATAGAGGAATCTGTAGAAGAGAGCAGAAGTAGTGTCTATTTTGATTAAGAGGCACCACAGTTACAATAAAAAACAGCACCAAAAAGCCAACAGCACCAGCCACCAGAAGCCTGAACTTAGCCAAGCAAATCCAGCCAGGAAATGAGGAATCACTTTTCATTTACGCTGGAAATATGACGAAATCACTATGGGCCTGATTTTCTCCCTGGTAAGACTTGGCTGGTGCTGCAGGGATTTGGCAAAGGCCTCATGCCTTATACTTGGAGCCCTGACCACTGCTGGGGTTAAGCTGTTGCTGGGGAAGGTAAGTGGTGCTGGAGAGGCCACTGAGATGTACAAACACGGGGATCAAAGAATGCATGCGGCTGCTGTGGGACGTGATGAGTGCTGGGTCCAGGTCTGATGGGGAAGGGCAGTGTTTGTGCTCCCCAGTGCACGGCATACCCCAAAACTGCATGCTCACTAAAGCTGCTGGGAGTGCCCTGAGAGGAGCTCTAAGGCAGGATTAAAGACCAGACTTGTGGCCAGGCTGAGCAGGACTCCTCGGCAGCAGAGATGGCCGATGAACCCATCCCCAACCCCAGCAGAGAGAGCTCCTTTTGTTGGTGCCTGGGGGTGTCTCCATTCCCGTACGAAGGATGGAGACGTGGTAAAGGGGGCTATGGCCAAGGGCTCCAGTGCTCTTCATCTGCTTCTGGTAGGCAGACGGCTGGGCTCTACCAGCAATGCCACTGGGCAGGACCCAGCATCCTCCCAGATGGATGCAGAAATGTGCCACGATGACTTGGTTTTTGAGCCATTGGCAAGAAAACAACTACAAAACACCCCTTTTCCAAACCCCAGCTGGTCAGCCCGGAGAAAGCGGCGGTGCCACCTGTGATTGCCTCAGCTCCGATGAGTTTCTTGTTCCAGCAAAGAAAATCAATGGCTTGCATGGTTAATGGCATCAGAGAGTTTCTGCTTGTTGATAGCACTTAGGCATTGGCGGTCTCTGGGAGATGCCCAGATGTGCTTCCACGCGCAGCAGATTTTCAGGAGCCTCTCAACACGGTTCCTTCTCCCAGACGGGTCACGGGATGCTGGGCCAGCGGCATCGCCTCTCGCCAGCGGCATCGCCTTCGCTAGGAGCCAGGAGGCCACCGGGCGCCAGCCTGAGCTCAGGGCTCACCGCTTACCTGCTGCCCTCAAAGCAACAGCTCTGCCCATCAATAATTGATCAGAGCAATTAGGCAGAGGGCTTGCATGTTGTAATTAGCTCTGATCAGTGCAGTCTCCCTTCCTGGAGAGGGGAGGGCGCAGTGGGGCAGCAGCCGAGCACTGAAAGCACAGCGGGGGGACGGTGCTGTTGAGCAAAGACCCCCGTGCAGCCCCTCTTTGCGTGCAAATGCTTCCCTGCCGCTTCGAAACACCCCACGGCACCCGCAGCCCCATCGCTCCAGGGCCGGGGAAGCCGACACAAAGCTACGCGTGTGCCTGCTCCTACGGGGGGCTCTCAGGGGCAGAATGAACCCCTTATCTTGGGGACACTGCCGCTTCCTGAGAGGTCACCTTGGCCCCGGGTCTGCGGGGCTCAGCCGCCCTGCCCTTGGCCAGGGATTGTTCCTGCTCTTCCTGAGCAAGGTCACGGCCCCCAGATCCGGAAAGAGAGTATCCACCTGCGGAGTTATCAGCAACTGTCTGTGCAAACAAGCCACTTTCTCCGCGGCGTTTCTTTGATGGGTTTCCCAGCTCCTCAGGAAGGAGAAGGCTTCCTGGCTGTGACCTTGGGACAGGGTGACACCGGCTCTTACCCCATGAATGCTGCACTGGGAGCTTAGTGCCCATGTCCCTGTTTTGGAAGCACTGAGATTTATGGAGTGTTTTTTCTTAAATGCTGATGTTGTTAAACCTGCTGGTGGCAGGGAGCAGAGCTGCCCGCAGCGCTTGGCATGCAGCGGGGGTGCAATTCGTGGGGGGGGGTCTGCTGAGGACCCCCCCAAGAGGCTGGTAGAGCCCTTGGGTGAGCCCTAGCAGATGCCTTTGCCAGGATGCCCATGTGATGGGAACAGCACGGATGCCCAGATGAGCACGGCCGCCTGCCTTGTCCCTCTGTCTCACCCTGCCCTGCCTGGGCTGGGTTTGGGGCTGGGACAACTGGCTTTAGTTGCTGCTGGGGCTTTGGATGGGGACAGGGCAGACATCTGGGGGTCCCTGTGGCCCTGCAGGCTGCAGTTTAGGCGGAGGTTTGCACCGCGGGTGCTGGCTGCATCCCGTGTCGGGCTGTCAGCCATCTCCTAAACTTCAGAGGGAGCTTAACTGGAAGGAGAGGAGGGAGGGACGGGAAGGCAGTTCCACTGATAAGATGCTGCTTGACAGATACAGTGTGGAAACAGATGCTACCGGCTGCAGATGTAATGAGATACATAAATACCAAGACTTGCTCAAATAAACGCTGGCATCCGCCATAAGGATGAGCTCGGGAGCTCCCGGCGCCGTTAACTCTGTGCCAGCAGCAAGCACAGAGCAGTTGGATTTGGGAGGGTGGGGGAAGGAGAGGCCCTGCCTCTGCAAGAGCGTTTTATTCAGAAAGGTGGCCTATTAACGGTGTGCCACGTTTATCCCCTGCAGCGATGCCTGCGGCCAGGGCTGTGCCTGCAGCACCCAGCGGTGACCGTCCCTGCAGCCCAGGCTCCTGCGCAGGTGAAGGTGCCCACGCTCAGGGCCGGCTGCCTGCCACCGGGTCTGGTTTTTGGGGTATTTTCTAAGTGCCTAAAAGTGACAATAGGCCCTGGGGTGCTTTAAGAACTGCCCTTTCATCCCAGCCCAGCTCAATACAATGAGGCCCTGTTTTCATGTATGCTTTGATTTTTTTAAACCCCTCTGGAGTGTTGGGGATAGTAATAAACCTGTGTCCTGGGAGGGACCTCACTGAGCTGGGCACAAGGAGCATGCCAAAGTGGCAGGAGGCTCCTCAGCACATCTCGGGGGAGCAAATAACCCAGGGACCACTTACTGCTCGTAGAAATGAAGCAGTCCAGCCGGATGTCTTTCCATCCACAGCCAAGGGAGCAGAACCATGATTATCCCAGCAGGTGATGCACTCACCCTGCATGGTTTGCAATGGTTCAGGGGACAGAAGAGCAGAGCCAGAAGAAAAGCCAAGGCCCCTGACTCTACGCAGTTGCTTTGCAAGGACGCAGGTATCCTCTGGGAGATGATGGTTGTGTTGTAGGTCCCCCCAATAACACCTAGATTTCCCTGAGTGTTAGCTTTACCCAGAGAAAATGCCTCGGCAGCAGGATAGATAAGGATGGGAGAGACCCACCGTCTTTGTTGTCCTCTCCCGGGGCTATTCCTGCCTCTTATTTTGCTCCAACCTCAGCCCAAGCCATCCTCCATTAAAACCAATGGCAAGGCTCTCCTTTTGATATTACATGTCAGCTGGACTTGATTTTACATCCAGCAATGCAATGAGTGATTTTCTTTTTTCCTCCCAGACCTCTCTGATCTTTTGCCACTCTCCTTTCAGCTTCCTCAGTCCCACAGCTTTTCTTGGATGTTTTTTTTAAATTTTTATCAGTTTCCTGAAATGCATCTTCCCATTTATTGATTTCACCTGACATCTAAAGGAAGGCAAAGCAGGAGGTTCAGCTAACTCTGACATGCCCTCACAGCTCATCAAAGCAAATTTAGAGCCTTGCTAGAGCTGCCAGGGCAGCACAGCCTCTGGGCTGAGACACCGGCCTCATAGGAGGGACACATTCATCTCTTTAGGCAGCATTTTTAAATTTATATGTACATACACGCTACTGGTTACATCAAGTTATCACTCTTGCCAGAGCATCTTTCTTTTCAGCCATCTGTACATACTATAATGGTACTTCTGGGAGTGCGGGCTCAAGGGTGGGGGAAAAGCAAGCGCTTGTGATAGGAGGTTTTGATTTTTTTTTAATATAAATTCCTGTTGCAGAGTCACTACTTAAAATGATTTGGAAGAAAAAGAGAAATGGAGGTCAGGGGGAGAAGACAACTTTCTGGTGGCTGCAGAAGCACAGGAAGCAATGCACACCGCTTTGGGGGCATGAGGCTGCATCAAGTCATAGTGCTTGCTGTGCCTCAGTTTCCCCATCCTCCTTGTTTGATA
The DNA here is from genome assembly GCF_900496995.4 of Aquila chrysaetos chrysaetos. Classification (NCBI taxonomy): domain Eukaryota; kingdom Metazoa; phylum Chordata; class Aves; order Accipitriformes; family Accipitridae; genus Aquila; species Aquila chrysaetos. Next base: position 65,723,612 of record NC_044008.1, read on the forward strand.
GCTTCATGTTGGAGAAGGCTCCATGTTTCCCCCAGGACTGCCAGCTGGGTTACATGCCTGTCACCGTGGTGCCTGGCCCCTTCCTGGAGACAGAAATTCTGGCAGCATTTCTATAGAGAAGTGAGAGGTGAAATAAGCCCGCTCAGACAGTTAATTTTCCCTCTCTGCTCTGCTGTCGTAGCCCCGCCATAGCATCCACCATCGTGCCAGTCACTTAATACTTGACATACAGAAGGCAGCACACAAGTGAGAGACACAGAAAATGCCGTCAGGTGGGACTAAAGGGCCTAAAGGGCACAAGAGTGCCAGCACCCATCTCGGTTGCTGCTTGGTTTTTCAGGTGGTTAATGGAGGGGGGTTTCCCTCAAGCCTTGAACACTGCTGGCTCCCAGAGAATGTATTTTTTCTCCTCCTTCTCCTCTTCCTCCCATATACAAAGACTAGACAATTTTGCACAAAGAAGCCGATATCATTTTGAACCACACTGTCGCTTCGTGGTGCAAAAGCAGGACTCGGGATGGGTGTTTGGTGGTGGGAGAGTATCTGATCCTCCCCACGACCCCGTGTTACATTTCTGGGAGCAGATTTGGTCCTTCCTTGCCAGAAAGGCTCTTCCGTGGGATTCAGGGTCTCGCAGCTGATTGCAAAGCTGTTGGGCTCTTTCGGAAAGAGCAACATTTCTTTGATACGGTTTTTCCTGCGATGACCTCTTCAGTGGCACTTCCTTAAAAACAGCACTTGCCACCGCAAGAGACTTCCTTTCCCATCGCTGCTGTGGGCTGGGGTGCTCCAAACCCCGGCCATTGAATCTGGAGCAAAACCAAACTGCAGCTAGTTTAAGCTGAGCAGGACAAAAAGTAAGGGAGGGCAGATTTTTTTCTTTGAAGATTGCTCTGAGGTGTATATTATCCCATTCATTGACAACTCAGCTCAAGCCATGGAAACAGGGAGGCTCCTTAGGTGCTCTAATATCTGCCTGGGGGTTTTCCTTCCCCACCATTTCTTTCCGTGTATCCCACTGCTTGGACCAGTAGCTCAGGCTAGTGGCAAAGATGGCAAAAGCGCTTGGAGCCTGGAGCAAGATGCCCCCCCAGGCCAGGCTGTCCAGGGAAGGTGTCTTGGGGTGCAGTGTAAGGGTGAGCAATGCCCTTCTGTTTCTGCTGTGTCTCATAACCCTGCTGCAACTTGCAGGCTGTGTAACAGAAAGATCCTGATAGCTAAAGTCACCAGCACCTTTGGGAAAGCCCAGCTCTCTGTAAACAGGCTGTGTAAAACTCCAGCTTCATGTTTCTGCTTCTTTCCCATCCTTTATGCAGCAAGTTCCTGGCCTGCATGCCCTTTCAGGGCTCTGGCCAGGTCAGCGGGACCGCTGCCAAAGATAAGGGTAAACATCGGCGTGCCGGTGACAGGGGGTCTGCAGCGGCAGCTCCTTCGCTGCCTCTGTGCTGCTGCAAATGGGTGGGGAGAGCACTAAGTTGGCCCAGCAGCACGCTAGAGGGGTCCAGGGACACAAACGATGTCCCTGAGCTGCCACTGCCATGCAGATGCTGCGGGTTTTTCTGCATCTCAGGACTTGGTTGATGGTGGTTTTGCACTTTCAGGCTATACCTCTGCCGTGTTTGCTGGGGTGCTTGGAGACCCGCTCTGCTCTCGCCTCTCCTGCACTGATCGAAGCTGTGACTGCCCCGGGGACGGCAGAGGCTGTTGGGGTGAGCGTGTGCCCACATCTCAGCCACCCCCAGTTTGCTGGTGCTGGAACTAGGACAACAGCATTTGGTGAGCAGGGACTGATCTTTCTCCTTTGCTGCTCATTCACCCTGGGTTGTTCCCAGCTGTGGCACCAAGGAGCTGTGTTGCTGCAAGCTGCAAACCCTAGTGCTGATCCAAACCTGTTCTCTGCATCCTCCTCCTCCTCGGTTATATTGCAATTGCCATTTCAGGCAGTGCACAAACTCACTTTTCTGCTGCAGGTGAGCTCGAGGTAGACCTGGCCATGTGCTCAGATGCAGAAGGGTGTACAAGACCCTGCAGCTGAGGCGCTGCTTTGACGCTGGGCTGTGCTGACCCTGGCAGCACAGGGTGGGGGGATGACACCATCAATCCTCTCTATGGCATCAGGCTTGGCACACCTTGTTCTGGATGATCATTTCAATCCATCCAGCCTGGATACCCAGGTTCTGACAGGTGGATTATTTTTTTAAAAGTCATGCTAGTACTGCCAGGGAGAAGGAACAAACCTTCTGGGGTTAAGCGGAGATGCGGACATGATTAGGGCAGGTTTTACTAGAGGCCAAAGAGCACATGGGGCCGATTGCTGTAATCACAGCGGCTTTATTTATCGCTCTGGGTTGCGATGGCATGAGGCCTGGTGAAGAGCTGCCCTTATCTGCCAATGTCAGCCTCCCTTCAAGAGAGATCTGGACTAGATCTATGTGGGAAAGGTTTGCAGCAAGTCCATCCGCAGCCACTTTTAATGCCTTGCATGCTGCCAAGGAGCCCAGGAGGTCCTGAGCAGGACATGGCTTCATCCGGCTGGAAGCAAAGCAGCAGATGGACTGCAAACAGCAAAGTCACCTTGAGTTCTCTGGATCCAGTGACCAAAAGCTGCTCCCACTTCTGTGAGAAACAGCAGCACAGGGCTACTCCTACATGAAACAGGCTGTCCCCATCCAAAAATCTAATTTCTGGAACAACCAATGCTTGTTTTCTCACTAATCACCAGTTTCTCTTGCTTCTTTCAGTTGGTGGGACAGCAGCACAGGTCAGCTGAGGCAAACTGGCTGTTTTAACCCATTTCCCAGCCCCTGATGGAGCTGAGGCGGGTACCCAGCATAGGCTGGTTGCAAACACCAACATCACGTATCATTGCATCTGTTCGTCCAAGCTGAACTTCCAGAAACACAACCCTTGAGTGTTCAGTCTTGTAAGGAAGGAGCCTGATATGTTTTTCTGGTTTCTTGACATAAAGCGATGCTTTCTTCCCCAGAGCTGTGCTCTTGCTAAGAACAGGGGCTCCAGATCAGGTGGCGTCTCTGTGGGCTCTGATCTCCAGGGCAGGGGTCGAGCCAACACCCTGCTTGCCCTGGGAAACTTCAAGTCAAGCCTTTTAAGAGCATCATTGTACAATCCATAAAGAGATATAAAAAGCCATAATAAACATGACACCAAAGATCAGTTCCCACACCAGGGATGGGACCCTGTTACTGGGACATCCTAATGTGACCCCAGCACTAAAGTGACAGTGTGAAGGACTGGCACCCCAGGGTGCATCAGGAAATCCCAGAGCAGCACTGCATGCGTTGCTGGGACCTGTAACTACGTGGTGCTCAGCCCTTGCACAGCATCACCCCCCCCGCCCCAGCCCGGCCCTCCAAGGCAGCCGACCCTGCAACTGCACCTCTCCCACCCTGGCTGGGTGCTGGAGGGTTTGCTGCAGCGGCTCCGAGGGAAGACAAATCCAAACTGTTGCATTACTAAAGTGAAGTCCTGAGAAGTCCACTGAGGTGGGGAGGGGACCACAGCTCCTGTGAGCAGCAGCCCCAAGAGCTCCCTCCGGGACCTTTGGCCGGACACAGGAACGGCCGTCTTGGACGCCACTGCTGGGAAGAAAGTACGGACCTGGAAAAGGCCAGATATGAATGCATGCATAGCCGAAATGCTCCCTTTGAGGAAAGTCTTCCTCCCCTATTAAGTAATTAAATAAAGCCCCGAGCTCTACTAAAATTAAAATAACAGAATCCATTTATTCTGGCAGGGCCCACTGGTGGCTGCTCTTGCCAAAAACATTTTTGTGGTTCTTGTCTTTTCAAGTGGCTCTTTTGCAATAAAACCCAGATGCCATTAGACCAGGGAGGCCTCCAGGCAACTGTTTATGTCCATGAAAGATGCCCTTTGTAATTAATTAATCTCCCAAAAGCTGTGGTAGCACATTCCCTGTGGCTCCTGGCGTGTCCCTGCCCGCCGGCCCTGGCAGCGGAGGTGCGTGCTCATTCCTGGGCGCTGAAGAAAGCTTTTGTGTTGCAGCCTCCCCATGAGAAGGGTTAAGCTCCTCCTTGGGAAGACACAGCGGAGATTTCAACACTTATCAAAACACAAACAGAAGTTAGCGCGCCTTCCCGCTGCCCTCGCCCTGCTGCTGGTTCAGCGGCTCCTGCTCTTGCTCAACAGCAAATTGCAGTTGTAGGAGGCTGTGTTACAGGGGTAGGGATCAGCTGGGGACTGAGCTGGCAGGCAGTGGGGAAGGGGGGCAACAACCTGGCTCCTTCAGCCTTTCAGAGGTGCTTCCAGGTGACCCGGTTGTTGCAGGGTTTCCAAAGTAGAGGGCAACAATACAACATCTGAGAAATGAGGGCTTGGTGCACATGGGGGAAAAAAGGTGATTCGTGAGACTGCCCTGAGCAAAATAACATACGAACAGCTGCAGTGGGCCAGAGCAAAGAGCCATCCAGCCCAGTACCTTCTTTCAGATGGTGGCTGGTATCAGGTATCTACAGAAGAGCACATGAAAGCTGGTGGTTTGTAGGGCTCCTTCTCCTGTTATCTCCTCCCAGCTGAGGGCAATCGGGGTTGGGGGATCCCTATGGCTGAAGCAGCTCTGGGACTCTCACATTTCATTGCCACCTACTCATTTCATGCACCTTGAATTTGACCAGTCTGTTTCTGAACCATTCACACTTTTGGCCTTTGCAGCATTAGGTGTGGCAAATCCCACCGTAGAATTATGTATCTGCTTGGCAAAGACCATCCTCGTGCTGGTTTTGAAGCTGTCTCCATCCTTATTGTCTGCAACAATTGCCTTGATGTCTTCACATGCTTCAGGATGTGTGAGAGCTCTCTCATACCCTTCAGCTTGTTTCTTCTCCGCCTGAATGTCCCAAATTCATGGAGTTTCCCCCAAACAGAAACCCTCAGCAGAGACCAGCAAAGATTCTTTAGGACCATGTCTTTGCTCAGCCTCTATGTAATGTGGTTGCAAATAGAAAGAATTGCTTTAGGAAGGGTCAGTCCTCGCTGCCTCATTTGTAACATAACGACTCAGCCTGGGGTTTGGTTGTTATTGGTGTTTTTAGCTGTTGTTGGCTTTTCATTGTTGCTTTTTTGATAGATGAGTTTAATTTTGCTGGCATATTGCACAGGTTTGCAAACCAGATGTTGCTGCTGCAAGACGGTAACAATAACGCAGGCAGGGAGCAGTTCATCACAGCACACGGGTGTCGCAACTGCGGCGAGGTCAAAGACGAGGGGTCAGGGCGTGAGGGGGATGCGGGTCCCTGCTCCTCGGGACCCGGGGCTGCAGTTGCCATGAGAACTGCTGGTGGCATGGCGGTGAACCTCGCCGGCACTGCAGCCACCTCCCATCCATCTCCCATTCCCCCCGGGAATGACTGGACCGTTGGAAGGAGACCAAGCTGCGGAGAGGAAAACTGCTGAGAGCCTGAAAGGTGGGATGAGTTTGTGTAACCAGATGATGATCGTGTAAATCACTGGGTTTTTGCAGATGCTGGCTCCTATCCCGAGGTGATACACGGGGCAATGCGAATGTGAGGGGATGGGATGGCATGTGGTGTGGCAGGCAGGGGTGAGCAAGGAGGGGAGCTGGGAGCACCCAGGAGGAGCAAACGGCCACTCATATGGCTCCTACACCTTTCTGGGTTGCCTTGTTTAACACAGGGGACCTCAGGTTATCCTGCGGCCAAATCCTGCGGCCCTTTAGCAAATCACACCCAATGCCTGGCCCAGGAGGGCTTTGAACTCTCAAGGGGACTATGGAGCAGGATGGACTCTGGGCTGAGCCCCAAGCCCCTTCCCGCTCCCAGCTGGGAGAGCTTCCCAAAGCAGCCGGCATGTAGGATTTCTTTGGGTGAAAGAAGGAAATTGCTGAGGTCAGGGGGCTGATATTGCACATTTTTATGTGACATCAGCTTGCTGCCACCTTGAAAATACCAAAAGATAGAGTCTTACATGCCAGCCCTTGAAAATCCCTTGCGCCCTGCAGAAAGGGAGTGTTGTTACTTGAGAAATTCACTGTTATTCCAGGGAATTTAAGCCAATGTGCAGGAAACCCCAGTGTGGGCAGAGAGGAATTTAAAGGGATAGGACATTAGGACTGTAGAGATGTGCTCTGTTCTTACAGTGCCATTGCAAGAAGGGAGGTGGGATCCCCCTCAAGATCCTCAGAGGCCTTGAATAAGGCAAAATGGATTTAGGTCTAATTCTAGGTAATAGGCAGCCAAAGGAAGTGGGAAACCAGGAGTGTGTTTAGATGCTTGGCTGAATCAGAGCACTGTGGGCCTCCTGACAGTCCACGCAAGGAGGAAAGCGAGCTGGGCTGGAGGTGCGAGGCTCAGGAGCATCCTGCCCTTGGTACCCGGGACATCCCCGGAGCACTGCTTGCGCTCAGCTCCCCCCACCCCACCCAGGGCCATTCGGCACTAACGTGTCCCTCTCTCCCCCTCTCTCAGAGACCTCATGCCCAGGACCCTGGAGGGGCAGATCACCATGGAGAAGACCCCCAGCTACTTCGTCACCAAGGAGGCCCCAGCCCGCATCTCCTCCATGTCCAAGGGCACAAAGCTCATCGTGGTGGTGCGGGACCCCGTGACCAGAGCCATCTCGGACTACACCCAGACGCTCTCCAAGAAGCCCGATATCCCCACCTTTGAGAGCCTGACCTTCAAAAACAGGACTACGGGCCTGATCGACACCTCGTGGAGCGCCATCCAGATTGGCATCTATGCCAAGCACCTGGAGAACTGGCTCCTCTACTTCCCCATCGGGCAGATCCTCTTTGTCAGCGGGGAGAGGCTGATCAGCGACCCCGCGGGGGAGCTGGGCAGGGTCCAGGACTTTCTGGGCCTCAAGAGGATCATCACCGACAAACACTTCTACTTCAACAAAACCAAGGGGTTCCCCTGCCTGAAGAAGGCGGAAGGCAGCAGCAAACCCCACTGCCTGGGGAAGACGAAAGGCAGGACCCACCCCGACATAGACCAGGAGGTGGTGCAGAGACTGCGGGACTTCTACCGGCCCTTCAACATGAAGTTCTACCAGATGACGGGGCAGGACTTCGGCTGGGACTGAGGCTGAAAAAAATAATTTAAGAAAAGGAAAATATAATATAATATATATTTTTTTTACATATCAGTAGAGAGGGGGAAAAATACAGAAAAAAAATAATAGTTGTGCTGAAACATGATTTGTTCTGATTTTATTTTAATTTTGACATTGCTTTGTTTCCTTTCTTCTCTCAGAGATGAGGTGAAGCATCCCATCCAGAAAAGGAGGCTATGAACAGCAACCTGGTCTTATTGACATCACCTGCAGCTTGGCTGCTTCCTTTGATAGGCCCAAGGTTTAGCACTGTCTCTGTAAAAAAAAAACGCAGGTGCAAAGTTTTTAGATGTCCTCAGGTCTACCTCCAGAAGGGACAAGTGTGTTTGAGGGAGCTCAGAGCCTTACTGGAAGGTCAGACAGATTTTGGCTTGCAAATGCCATTTTAGACCAGACCTCATCACTTTTGACAATGAAACAAAGGAGGCTTAATATCTAATTTGGCTTTCAAAACCTTACCTTAGGGGATTTTTTTATTGCATGAAAACTTTGGTGACTTTTTTTTCATTTATCCAATTTTTTGTTTGACTTTTGCCCCCCCCAAATCAAGCTCTTTTCATCAACCAAACTTATTTTTCATCTTATAGAAGCCAAACCCAATAATCCTTTGTTTTGTTTTGAGACAAAACAATTTTGGTAGCCAAAAGTGAAAGAAAACAAATGACTCTATGATGAAAATTGCCAGGTAGTCAAAAGGCCTCATTCACAGGAGTTGGCTCTAAACCAGTGTTCCCCATTGCCAGCAGTGTGCACCCCTTTTGCTACGTTGACAGCACAGTGCTTTTCCGGGGGGGGTCCATCTGAAAGGATTTGGGTGATGGGCAAGGAAGGTCCACACTGAGATGATGCTCATGGTACACCTGTCTTGAAGATGATAGGGCACCCACCATCCCACCACCCGTATGCAGGAAACAAGTTCATAGTGTCTGGCAGATGCTATTTAAGCCATAATGAAGAATGTTTTAAGTTGGGCCAGTCTTAAAAGAAAAAACAGTGGAGAAAGGGTTGTGTGGGGAAAAAATGAACAAAAATCACCTCCAGAAAGGGGAGAGAATGAGGAGAAGACGATGGAAGTCTTCTTGTCCTTTTCTAAAGGAGAACCGAGGGGGAAGCAGGAACAGGAGCATTGGTTCTGCAGGGCTTTAAAAATCATCAGGCAAAACAAATCTCCTGTTTGCAATAACCAGGAGCTTTAAATTCTTTGCTGTGATCCTTATCACCTTTTTTGGCTGGTAGAAATGTCTCAGTGACAGAAATCTATTAGTGAAGCAGGATCTTGTATTACTGTGGGCTCATTTATCTGCTAGCTCTTTATCTTCAGCATTTTCTGGACTATAGGAGCACCTAATTATCGCTTGGTGCTGTATAAACACAACACGATGATGCTCCCTCTCCTGAGTCTAACTTTAAAAAGCCCCCGATGGGGTAAAACAAAGTGGGATATCACCTGGTAATCTGGTTAGGAAGAAGCCTGGGGACCAAGCTCACTGGCCCCTTGCACACCAGCCAAGATCTTAATAAAATCACAGCAGAGCAGAGATTTCAAGGTGTCCAAAGAGAATTGTACCTGAAATTACAATTTAACCCAAGAGGGAGTCATTTCCACCTTGGGCTGTCTTGCTTGACAGGTTAGGAAAACAGCTTGGTGCCTGCTCAACTTCATGGCACCAAGTTCCACTGCAGGTGTTGAGCCACATTCCCTCCTGGCTGCCCTGAGCCTCCTCCTTCCTACGCATCCCTACACACCTCCCTCCGTGCCCGAGGATGCAGAGTCCTGGGACATTCCTGTCCCCTGAAGACATAAACCCACATGGTTTTGCATGCAAGGCCCATTTCCCAAGGTAATTAAAATAACTTCGTTAGTGTTGCGAGGCCCCAGGACCTTCTCTCACCGTTGTCATCCCAAAGCCTTACCTGAGTTCAGCGTTCCATGCCCTGGCTGGTGGAGCAGTGGTGATGGGCTGGTGGCACCGAAGCCGGGCTGTGCTCGCCAGTCTGTCCTGGCATGGCACAGCTCAGTGCCGCCCTCGCTACCTCCATTGATACCTCCACCCCCTTCCCACCATTCTTGTTTCAGTGTGTCCCAATTTAAGCCCCTTTATGGCAATGTCCTGTACCACATCTGGGTAAACATTTTACGTAACTGCCTTCTGCAAACACAGCAGAAAGGCAGATGAGGGATCACACAGACCCCCAACAGCCCTTTCTTTTACCTGCCTCCCTTCAGCCCCTCAATGTTCAGGCAGGAGGTGACATGAGAAAATCAGGGATAGTCATGCAGCTTTGGCTTCACGGGGTCACAGTCCCTCCCAGCATCCCTGCAGCTCATTGCTGGAGCTCAAAGCTCCCAAACCAGAAGTTGGAAGAGTGTTGCGCTCTTGGCAATGGTCTCTCCAAAGTGTCGCTGGAGACGAGGGGAGCAACCTACTCTGCCCATGCCGGCCAGATCAAGAGGGAATGGGCTTAAGGTGTAGCCAAAAAGATGGGGGTTAATTGTTGGGAAAACCTTTCTAACAGCAAGGCTTGTTGGGGCAGGAATGGGAGATGGCCACCATCCCTCCTACGCTGTGCTCTTCCATCCAAGTGCAAAAGTCGAGCTGGCGGTGAGGACAAGGCATCACTTGCTCAGAGGCACAACCGAACAGTGCCAGCACTACCGAGGCACAAAATCTGACGTTTTTCCAAGCTGAAAAGATTTAAGCATGCCGTTTCTTTGGTATTTCGAGGAGACTTAAGGTTGGGATAACGTGTACAGGCCTTTGACAAGTATAAATATCACTTAAGAGTATGATTTAAAAAAATCAATATAATTATATTGCTATTGTCTCTCATATGGTCACATTTAGACTAGTATAAAGCAGCTTTATAGTGCTACAGATTGTTCTTCCTGTATTGAACTAGCTATAGCAATACCAAGCACCTTCATACAAATGAGTTTCTACAACTGCCACCAAATCACTGTCATTAAATCAGTACAGCTTTGGTGTGTACACAAGCCTATCATATGTGCCTTTAAAAAACCCTTCCCAGCACACTGAACTCAGCTACATAGGCATACTTTCCCAAAAATGCTCAAATGTTTTACTTCCACTAATTTCTGAGGGTTTGAATCCCTTGCTGCACACCTAGTAAAACTATTTAGGGATCTGAGACTGTAATTGATTTTTTTGATCTGGGCCATAAGTATTTTTGAAAATCCCTCCACGTATGAACAATGGCTTTTAAAAAGAGGTCATGCAATCAAATTGCTTTGAACTCTAATAACATTTAAGCCTCTAAACTCTTTAGGCTTATTTTAAAATCCAGCCATGAAGTTTAGATTATTTTAACCTAAGAAGAATTGGAAGTAAACTATTGAAAACTGCACCCCTCCTAGGCCTACAGTATTGAGCATGTGTATTAGGAGCGGAAAGCAAAAGTAGCTATAAATAAAAAAATGACCTATGTAGTTTGATTCTTTTTTAAAGCAGAAAAATCAATACATTAATGATGAGAAACTAATTAGGTGTATTAAAATCCTTCTGGTTTCAATAATCAAATGTGCCATTAGGCACTGATGAAGCTTAGGCTTATATGCTGTGCAACATTTAGATTTTAGAACATTTGTTTTAAGAGGAAAAAAAAACCCTTTATAAAGCATCCTATCAACATCAGGTGCCAAATTCATCATAAAGAACAAATTTTTCATGATGAGGGTGGTGAGGCACTGGCACAGGTTGCCCAGAGAGGTGGTAGATGCCCCATGCCTACAAACATTCAAGGTCAGGTTGGACGGGGCTCTGAGCAACCTGATCTAGTTGAAGATGTCCCTGCTCATTGCAGAGTTGTTGGACTAGATGACCTTTAATGGTCCCTTCCAACCCAAACCATTCTATGATTCTATGATCTTTGAGCAGACAGACCCATCTCCTTCACCCCATCATTTGCAGCACTGCATGGGTGCCCGTGGTCCACAGGCCGTGGGTCTCTGTGGGTTTGCACAGCGCCTTGCCCAGCCCAGCCCCACAAACAGGGCTTCGCAGCCCCGGTGCACAGAAGCCACCAAGAGCTTTGGCACAGGGCTGCTGAGCACAAGTATTGCCCCCAGAGTCTTCAAAAATCAGGATTTTTTTCCACTGATGATGACATGCTTTAGCACAGGCTCGTAGAGCCCGATTCAGAAAGACAGTTGAACGTGAGACCACCCTTTAGCCCGCTGCAGCAGCAGCTTTCAGCCAAACTTGAACTGTGGGAATGGCCACACCTGGAAAATTTCAGAGAAATAGGTTTTTCTTTACCAGTGCAGTTTGGCAAGACAAAAACTGGCTGCTCTGCTGCTGCAATTCGCATCACTGCGATTTCTGGAAGGGCAAGGACCGGGCTGCTGCATCCACATTGTAGTTGGCGCTGATTTCATGCTGTGGGGAATCCAATCAAGTCCTAAGGAAATGCTGCCACCCAATAATTTACACAGTTAAAAGGAATATAAACACCAATGTGTCATGTATGGGACTCCTCTACGTGGTATTCGGGGTGGTCTTTGGGGTGCAGCATTAAGAAGTTAAATTTCCAGTAATGATTTGGCCATGCCTACCCTGCACTGAGCGATTTTGACTAACACTGATCCTTAGCCTCCTCGGTTCTCCCACATACACACTAGCACACACAATGTTAGGTCTCCAGATTAGGGGAAAAAAAAATAAAAATTGCCCATTTTCTTAACCATTAAAAAAATTCTTGTTCGTATATAACAGTTTCTGGGTTTTCTCTCCTCCCTCCCTTTTGCTTGGTGATACTGTCATCCTTCTCCCTTTGGTGCTATTTCAGTATGAAACAGACTGATTTTAATTTAATTTAAGAATGAAAAAGCACACATTTAATAAAGTTTACGGGTACTGAGAGGCTGTGCTCTCTTTTTGCTGGCGGCAGCAACCTGGAAAGAGTGGGCAGGTTTATGAAATAAGGGGAAAACACAGAATTACCCACTTGTGTCTGATTTTAGTCTCCTAAAGCTAACACACTCCACGGCAGCCGGGGGGGCTCTGCCTGCTGTGAACTCCCCTGTGGCATCATTGGCGTCGTTTCCACGACTCCTTATCTTCCACTTCATGTTTCTCCGGCAAGCTTAATGTCATACTCCTTTCTTTAGATGGCAAACAACCTTGAAAAGTCAGGTCTTCCTGGCTCCCCCCGCCATTCACCCCTTAGCCATCGCTGGCTGGCCCTGCCACGTCCACAGCATTTCGCCACCGAGTTTGATGAATTCCTGCTCTCCCCCGACCTGGTAGGGGAGGAACGGACCCAACTCACGGTGCATTGCGTGAAACCTGAGGTGGAAGCAATTCACCAAGAAATATATACAGAAGAGCAGCCCCCGTATATCAGGTTTTCTGTGTGGTCAAGTAAAGTGATATTCTATTTACTTTTTTAGATGTATAAACAGATTAAGTCCCAGGGAAAATATGCTCCCAAACTTCATAATATTTTATTAAACCACTGAAGTTTAATATAATCTTTTGGCTTCCACAGAAATATTTTCCATTTCTCTTCTGAGCACCTTTGATTTTATTTTCTTTTAATTACCGTTATCCGGAGTTAACAATGTGGGTTTTGCACTCCACCCAGCAAGGACTATCCAGATTAGAAGTGGGGAATTTTGCTGAAATACAGAAATATCTATGTGGTGGTAAGAAGTCAATGACGCCTGGGCGGAAAACTCTGGAGAAGCCAATGTGCAGAATGAATTCCCCTCCGCCAGGCAATAACAAGGCTGCATTCCTCAATTCATAGCATTTATTACCTAAGACATTGGCCAGCCATGGCTTTTGAAAAAAATTATACCTCCTTCATCTTACGCCTGTCCACACCACTGCGCGGGGGCTGGCGAGCTGCTCAAGCTCACTCCATCCCGGAGGCGGTGCAGCTCATTGCTCCTTGGGGAAAACTCTCCTGAATTCAGGTCCGACGCTGCCCTCAGGCTCAGTACTGCACCGTGTGAACGCAGCTTTGGATGCATCATCTATCCGGGTGTGAAGTTGCTAGCGAAGGCCAACACTGTGCTGAGCCTCGAGCACACCGCTTGGCCTGGGATCTTGTAAATCTGATGACCAAGAATTGCCCTACGGACAGCCCAGCTCATGGTGAAAGCTGCTGGGAGCTCTTCAAGAAAGACTCAGCACCTACATTTCAGCATTGTTAAACAGGAGTAACAGTAATAATCATCTCATGGTTCTTAAGACAACCGTGTAACTTCTGGAGGCCAAATTTGCTGGTGTGTTACCCGAGGTCCTCAGTGCAACAGAGGAACTTCAAACACAGCTTATCAGCCACAAGTACGTCTCTCTTGCCAAACCTCTTTGCTATTTCCTCTCCTGCAACTTGGAACAGTCCTGGTAACAGAGGGTCCTTCTTCACAGACACACCAGCATCTGGCCTCTGCGAGTTCCTCCATTAACGCTGGGGCAATGGTGATGTTGTAGACAGGATTAGACCTGCTCGGCCACAGTTTCTCCAGCTCATTTCTTTTGTTCTCTCACCGACAGCTGTGATTTAGGGCATGTGAGCAACATCTAAAGGAAATGACTGAGAAGTATTGGCTGGGGAGCACTTACCTTCCCTTGTACAGGGCTTATGGAACAGAATCAATAGATTTTCTATACTGCTCACTGCTGGAGACCCCCCATGGCTGGGCACAGAAGCTATGGCAATGGAGTGAAAAATTCTCCTGAGAAGGACAAGTTTAAGAGCACAGAGGAAAGTGGCCGAATGCATCATATCGACAGGGCAAACGCAGTCACGAATCTAATTACCTGCCTCTCCGCACGCCTTCAGCTGCACGCTGCCTTGTCTGCAGCTCACCAGGGCTCTGCTGGTGCAGAACAGCCTCAGCGGCTTCCCGGGACCCGCAGCTTTGGGGTGGGCAGAAGGGTTTGTGCTTTGACCAGAGGCTTCTCCCACGATCGGGGCAGACTCCAGCGAGGCGCAGGGCTGGGCAGGGCTGGTGGGGCAGAGGAGAGCATCCGGCCGGGGCCCTCCAGGCACATTATCAGTTCAGCAGCATCACAGGATTTGCTGGATTGCCAGGAGTCATTTCCTATTTGTTTTTTTTAATCAGCATTTCTGACCAAAAGAGCACATCTGCTAAGCTCAGACAGGGTCTATTGTCCAAAGTGAAGCCACAGTCCAAGGACCCCAATTCAGGGGCACATCCTATCCCATAGACACATCTCTAGCCACCTGCCATGGGAATTATAAAGATATAAGATAGTGCTCCCCCTGGTCCGCAGCTATCCCGGCTGGCACAAGCTGTATCATCCAGAACAGACACTCATGTAAGAGGCATCTGGAAGATGCTGCTGGTGTAGTAATGGACTGCCCGTAAACATCATCACATCTGCCATCAGGAACAAATCTGGGCCTTCACTGCCTCAGAAAAGCTTATTAATGGAAGAGCTGACTGGTCTCCAGCTGGAGCCCGGCCCTGGCTGCAGCACCCTGCACAGCCAGATCCCGGGTGCAGATCCCACCTTGGTCAAACAAGCTATGGCTCATTTTCCAGGCAGCGCGGGAATATCCATCCAAAGTTGGAGTCTCTACGTTTCCACCACCTAAACCCCTCTCAGACACAATGTGCCCCGGAGCTGGGGAGCTCACAGGGAGAGTGCAGGGTTCGTGGTGCATGTTGGACCCTCGGCACCAGTGCCCCGGAGGGAAATGCCGCAGAGAAGCCTGCCTGGATGCGACTGCTGCTTGGCTGCCCAAACTGGCCAGGGGAATTCATCCTGGTTTGACACCCCATATTTTACCAGCTTTACTAAAGAGAAAATTGTCATATGCTTTTACTTTTCGAGAAGCTGAGCTGTCCTTTAGATAGCAGCTGCCAGCATAAATATACATGAGAAACAGGTTTTTAGTTCCTGAAAAATGTCTAAAAATTGTAAACAATTCTCAAGTCATATGGGGATAAACAGTCAGAATTTCAATATTGTTTACAGCTTTAAAAAAACAACAGTCATCTGAGTTCAGTCAAGCCAAGCATTTTGGATAGATAATTTTTAAACATTTGGTTTCAATTCTCCCAAACCTTCGGCAAAGAAGCCCCATTCATGCTATACTTAGCTTACAATTCAAAATGAAAAGTATTATAAGACTAGAAAACTGGATGCTTCTATTTCGAAAAAGAAACGGTCTCAGACATTGGACCATCTTGGAAGACCCTTTCAGGAAAAGAAAAAACAAAAACACTCTGTCAAGAAGTTTATCCAGGCTTAAAGTCTCAGTTTTGTTGAATTAGTTGTTTGCTTTGCTTAACAAACAAGAATATGCTGTCAAAAAAAAAAAACCACCCGACAAGTACCGTTTGTCAGCCTGAGAGCAGAAACGTTCTTCCTTGGCCCAATCCTCCACTCGTCAGCATGCACTACAGCATTCCTCCCTCGCACCAGCCCCCGCTCCCTGCGCAGACGCTTTGCAACTGGGCAGAGTGGAAAACAGAGTTCTTTAATTTCCTCTTTGCATTAGAGTTCATTAGGAAAAATCCAGAGGCCCCTCACTGAGCAAATGTCTGCATTTGCGTGTCTTCTGTGGATGTTTAAATTATGTTTTCCTGTAGGTTTCTTTTTTTTCCTTTTCTTGTTTCTTTCCTGCACCACTGACACTAGACTCCTTCTCTGCTCACAATTAATTCCTGAAATAATTTTTTTCACTTCTGTTACTGTCTCTCAGCTGGATGGCTCACGGGAACATCATTTGCTAGTTCTATTGTTAGGAAATTATTTATTTAAGCTATTTGTTGGTATTAGTGATTACTCAGTCAAGTTACATGGCCGTACTCCCTTTCCCAGGCTGGATAAGACATCTCTCGGGAGAAAGAAGGAGAAAATAGTTATTCACAAACTTTACTGCGTGCATTTTGGATGCTTCACTGCCCCTCCTAAAATGCATCAGATCTGATGGTTTCTTGAACCAGTATTTATTGTTAACAGTTGGCAATCACCAAATTCTACTTTGTGATTGCATTCATGAAAATATTTGCAGATCTGAACATTTAAAAATTTTGAAGTCACCTCTGTAACCATTCCTAAGTACAGCCACCAAAGGCCAGGATAAATAATGCAAAGTAAGATGAGGAAGAGGAAGACCACCAGTAAGAAATGCAAACATCAAACCTTGCAGCATCCAGGTAGAGGTTGGCAACTGTTAGCCTCAAACCCACTCGTGAAATCCATGGCTGTGTTTGCCTGGTGGCAGAGGCTCACTGTTACCAATAGTTTCACAAAAGTAGAATTCAGAGACCATGACCAAAATTGAAGCCAAGTTTTGTATGAGCCCATCCTTGGCATCAAATCCTTGCCCTCTGAATGCACAAAGACGGGATTCTACACTTTTCTTCCTCAATGTCCCAAAAGACAACAAAATTGGGCACTCGCAGCACTGCAAACCGCCCAGCAGGCAGCAAGGGAGCCCTGTGCGGGGCAGCCCCATCCCTGCCAGACTAAGGAAGGTTCAATCAACACTTCTGTCATGAGACCAGCCTTTGGACAAGAAGATAAGAGTTAAACCTGGAGTACTGCGGTCAGCTCTGGGGGCCCCCAGCATAAGAAGGACATGGACCTGTTGGAGCGAGTCCAGAGGAGGGCCATGAAGACGCTCAGAGGGCTGGGGCACCTCTTCTGTGAAAGAGTTGGGGTTGTTCAGCTTGGAGAAGAGAAGGGGGCCTACAAGAAAGCTGGAGAGGGACTTTATACAAGGGCGTGTAGTGACAGGACAAGGGGTAATGGCTTTAAACTGAAAGAGGGTAGATTTAGATTAGATGCAAGGAAGAAGTTCTTCACTGTGAGTGTGGTGAGACACTAGAACAGGTTGCCCAGACATATTGTGGTTGCCCCATCCCTGGCAGTGTTCAAGGCCAGGTTGGATGGGGCTTTGAGCAACCTGGTCTAGTGGAAGGTGTCCCTGCCCATGGCAGGGGGGTTGGAACTAGATGATCTTTAAGGTCCCTTCCAACCCAAACCATTCTATGATTCTATGAAACCCCTTCTCCAAGCTTGTGGCTCCTTTTAAGGTACTTGATTTCCAACACAGAACAAGTGGGAACGAAATCATTTTTTGCTGCTATGTAGGGGGTAAATATGGCCCAAAATACCCAGTTATGGGAATGGGGCTCTATGGACTCAGGAAGTCAACCTGTCTATCCTCGACCATGAGGGCCAACTCTGACCTTTTCCTGCCTCTCCCATGGGCTCTTTTCTCCCATTTGTTTCCCAGCAGCACCTTGCTTCCCTGCCTGAGCACTGGCTATCAGGAAGGCTTCTCCTTGCCTCCATCCCTACAGGCCCTCAGTAGCTTGTACACACCAGGAAAAACCACTGTAAACAAGCTGTTAGACTGTGCAGCCCTTTAGCGATGCTGACTGTTTCCAGACCAGAGCCATGCTGCTCACAGGGAGAGCAGGACTGCAGATTCCCACCCCTTGCAAAGCTGTCCATTGCTTGAGACCATCTGGGATGCAGGTGGGAAAGCAAATTAATTGGCAGTCCGTGGGGCATCACCGATGAGCAGCAAGGGAGGCCAATTCCCCCTTGCCTGGATCCATTTCCTTCTCACACAAGTATTTTAGCTCATTTTCCTTTATCTACTAGCTGCAGTTTTAGACTCTTAGGGGAGGATGCAGGAGAAGCAGGAGAAGGGAGAAGGACAAGATCTCCGAGTCAGTTGTCCCCAGCCTGTTCTGCCCTGGGGCGGCAGCACCAAGGCTGAACAAAGAGCCAAACAGAACAGCCTACTACTTGTTCTCCTGCAAAGGACCTCAGGGTCTCACAAGCAACATATTACTTCGGAATATAGTTGTCGTCCTCTGATCCAGATTTCCTAGACGGACACGGGCATGCGTTTGTGCACACGCAGGGGTGTTCGTGTGGGAGACTGGAGCATTTTGAGCTTTGGCAAGCCCTCCATGCACATCAGAGAGTTACTGCTCTGAAATACAGAGGAGGCAACAGAAAAAAAAGACTCCCAGATGTTGTACTTGACTTTTTATCAGGCTCTTTGCTACCTGTGTGGCCCTGGCAGAGCACTGGGGCTTCTTGGATGTGAGCTCCTGTGCTCCTGCTGGATCCATCCCGAGATAGGGAGCTGGCTGGTGGTCAGAGAGGAAAAGCCAAGCTGCAGCTATTCCTTCCCTCCACTCCCAACCCGTGGGCTGTGCTCCAGTATCTCTGCCGAGAGGAGGAAAGAAGTTTTTTATTAATCAAATGAAATAAAGATTGAAGGCATGAAAGGGAAGGTTCAAGGGAGCTGCAGGTGGGGAGACACCGAGTAACTGGAGTGCAGCAGCTGCTTCTATAAGGCTCTCCCTTGCAGAAGTGTTATTTGTCCTTCACACCCCTTCTCTGCTCCATCCCCTGCTTGGCCTTGGAGCAATGTGGCTTTTCCACCTCCTCCTTCCTCCCAGCCCTCCCTGCCACGCACATCCACAGCGTCTCTGGGCACTGGCAAGCACCAGCCATCACACTTGGCATATTGCTGCCCGCACACACTGTTCAATAAAGGAAAGTGAATAATTCTGTCAGATATGGGGTTTGGGGATTTCCGTGCTCAGCCCTTGGCCACCATCCTTTCCTGTACCAACCACCCGAACCCAGAATTAAGCAAATGAATGCGCTTCAGAGCATAAGAATTACTCGCTGCCTTTGTAATCCCAGTTCCAATTTATTGGCATAAAAACTATCAGCTTCCTTTGGCTACTCCCTGTTGGAAACTCCTTTTCCAAGCTCTCCTTCCTTCCCAGCACCACCACACCCATCTCCAACCAGAAATGCCACCAAGAACTCCTGAACCATCCATACACACAGGGTGTAGCTCCATCCTCAGGCTTAGATTTAGGCACTTTGCACGATGGTCAATTGGAAACAGAGACACTCAATCATCCTCCTTTTCTTTTTATACTACATCCCACAAGCACTGAAAAGCAGCCAGGTTTGGGAGGTACTGGTAGTTTGGTGGACAGCTGATCTTTGTGAAGTGATATGCAAGCCAGCTCAGGAGGATATTGTATTCCAAGGCAACTGAAGCATATTTCTGTTTTTACATCAAATTCTCTGCTACCTTTTGGCAGAAGGCTCTCTGTACATAAGGACTTGTTTGAAGATTCATGCACTTGGCATCCTTGCGCTCAGATTAGGTGCTGCAGAACTCCTTCAAGTCTGCAAGGGTTTGTATTTGTGCATCATCCACATCAACTCACAGCAAGGTCCTGGTCACTTCTGACCCCCTCTCCATGCTGTCAAGCAAGAGCTGAGCTAGTGTTCTGCAGCTGCTGGGTCTAGCCAGCCCTTTAGCAGTCACTGTAGCAGGTTCAAGCCGAAAGGTTCAGTCTCCAAAGAGCCAGAGGAGACTGTGGATGGAGCTGGCTGGGACTCAGAAAGCAGGGGAACCTCTCCTGCCAGGGCCTTGCGCTGCATTTCCATGTTGAGTCAGTTGTAATGGGAAATGACAGCTGATGAAAGCTGCTATTCATGGCCCTCTAAACAGTTCGTTACCCCCCTCCTCATCCCAGCCCCTCAATGAGATTCACTCTCATCACTCACTGAGTCCAAGCCCAGAGACCAAAGTGGCTGGAGAACCCAGCCCAGCCCCAGTGGCCAGTGCTGTACCAGAGCAGGGGTTTTCCAGTTGGGCATCACAGCCGCCTGTGGAAAAGAGCCGCAGGCTGCGTCCTGCCCCGCTGCAGAGCCGAGGCCCACCCCCAGCTCTCCTTCCATTCAGCTGATACTGTGTTTCAGGTGAAACACTGATAGTCACCAAGGCCCCATTTGTACATGTCTGTAGGTTTCTTCGGTATTTGAGTACTTTCCAAAATCACTCCAGATGCGTACACATCTGGGGACACACACACACACAGACCAGGCACAACATTTATTACTCTGCTCTTTATCTGTATTCGGCCTCTTTTGTCCCTCCAGGACACACACTGATTATTTGCCACAGGAGTCCCATACCACTTCAAACATTCTCCAAGCCCAGAGGCCCCTAGATATCCCCCCTTTTCTCAACTTTGTCAGCTCTAACAGACTTTTCATCGCTAGCTAGCAGTTGTTTTCACCACTAACCACCGGGGTGGCTTCCTGCACAAGGTATCCAGAATTTAGGTGGGATCCTATCTGTAAGGTCCTAGGCAGCTCCACACCTTGAGATGGAAGTTGAAAAGCTGGAAGAGGATTCAGAGAAGACCCATCAGAATGGCTGAAGTCCTGGAAAGCCCTGGAAATCCTGCCATGAGTGAAGGAGCCAAGCAAAATCTATCTGGCTTAACAGCAACCTTTTCTTAGTCTGTAAGAGAAGAGATCCAAGACCTACAATGATCTGAGCTTGGACCAGAGCCTTCAGTCACTCATTTAGGTGCCTAAGTCTGATCATCTAAGTCTGGATTTAATCGTCCTCTGTTGCAGGTTGGCCAGCTGTGCTATGGAGTATGAATTAATTCTTCTATTTCCACCTCACAGTTCTGAGACTTAATGGATATAAATGATTTTACCCTGAAAAAACACACCATGGGGTACCAGGAAAATAATTCCTACCCACAGGCCCTAAGACTGCAAGACAGGCAGTCAAAGAAAAGGGTAAATACAGCTTTTTGAAAAGAAATCTCAAAAAATCAACTCTCACCTCTAAAACTCTGACTGTGGCATCATTTTACAAAGAAGGGATTTCTGCACAGGATACTTAAAGACAGACATTTCAGCAAGGATAACTTGGTGGGTAACGAGACAGTGGCAGCAGGCCAGGGCCAGCTGCTGGTGCCTTTCTTCCCTGAGCCCCATGATGGTGCCACAACTGCGACCAGACCTAACCCTTCTGGGTTAATCCATCTGCTGGGACAAGGCTCTCCCTCCTTGCCTTTGCACTCAATGAAAATGCTGTGCAGGATTGTACTCACCAAAGCTTTGGAGTTGAGGTCTGGTCCATGCCATGGACCACTAACAGGGTGCTCTCTGCAGGAACATTTGTGCTCCATCAACTGTCAAAGCCAAGGGGATGACCTGAGAAGGTTGAGTGTCATTAGCTTCCAAAAGCCAAGTGCCAAAACTTTATCAGCCACCAATCTGAGAAGAACCAGGAGTATTTAAAGGCACCTTGGGATAACAGTCACAAGGCAGCACCAATTCACTCCCCAGGTCTAGAGGAACTCAACAAACCTTCTTTTCGTGTCTGGTTGTGGAACAAGACAAATCCAACACCTCTGGCACAGAGTAACAGTCTGTCTCCCATCATGGGGGGAGAGGAAGGGGGTCCCGAGCAACCATCACTAATATATTAGGCCAAATACTGTCTCATTGTTTTCATGCCTGCCTATATCCATCTCCTACCCATTTTCCCTTTGGCTTTTTGAGGCTAAGGACATACAGCAACTAGATTTTAGCCATCACTCTTTGGTGCTATCACAGTAGAAACCTTCATGCCCAGAGTTTCTCAGTGTTCAACTGTTCCACAGGAGCAGGACACAGAGCAACTGGGATTTTCAGAGGGGCTAGTGGGACCGTGAGCTGCTGCAACTGACTCTGAAGAGGAAGGACCAGGGGATCTGTGTCTCCCCAGAAGGATTTCCGTTTCCACAGCAGGCTTTCAAAAACATTAGCAGCCACAGCCTAAGCAAAATGTCTATTTGTGGGTAAACAACCCAGACAGATGCCTCCTGCACGCAAACAGCCAGTGCCTCTGAGACAAGAGGCTCTAAATAAATAATCAACAAATCCTAGAGCTGAAGCACAGTTGCTATTTGCATCATAAATAAATGAGGAGGCTTTTATTTACTCATTCTGGGGGCACAGCACATAACAGAGGAACTTCTCAGAGCTCCTACGCCAGAGATTGTCATTACTTCACCACAGCCATTCGGTTCCCACCAGCTGTTGGCTCCTGCGCTCCTCCTCAGGAGATGCACAGCTCGCCAGTGAGAAGGGAAAACAAACACGAGGTCTCCATCACCATGGAGTGCTCGGCTCCCTGCTGACCTCTCTTAGCGTGGCACTGGTGAGGTGGGGAGGACACAGAGCCAGTGCCCAGGGACAAAGCTGAGCTGCAACTGTCCTGCTAGCCAGAGAGGTAGAGGTTGGAGGCTCCATCACACTGGGAAGGTCTCTAGATCCACTAAAAGACAGTCACATTTGTCGACGTTAGAGACATCTCACCTGGTGGTAAACCATCCTCCTCTCACAGCTCCATGGGAGCAGTTGTACAAGAAAGGTGTAGGACCTTCTCACTATAGAAGCTAGAGGACATCATTTTCCATCAGCCATTGCACAGCTGGAGGAGAGGCCATGCTCTGGGCAGCAATTTGAGAAGGAGCAACCCAAAGGAAAATTAGGGGGTTTTGATTGAGAAAAATAGTCCTACAGTGGTGGAGAAAAGCCAATCAGTGGTCCAAAACTCCATGAAATATTTCTAGAAATAGAAAAACTCTACCAAAAAATATCAAACTGGAAAATTACAGTTTCACAAAATGCTTTCGACAGAAGACACCTGCTCAATACCTCCTTTCTCCCCACAAATTTCACTTGGGAATGCAGTGAACCATCAGCAGCTGTTCTTTCTCTGAAGCAAATGGCAAATCCTCTATCCACCATCACTCCTCAGGATCAAATCTGCTCATGGACAAGCAACTACAGTGAAACTGCATCAGCCTTGCAAACGGGGGCAGGAGCTCGAGTGCTGATAACCAGCGTTCAGGGTGTCACTCGACAAAGGCCAGATCAAACCAGAAAGAATAACAGAAAAGAAAAGTTCCCATTTCTTTCCCTTAATACCCACAAAACAGGGAAAACAGTTAGTGCCATTTCCAAGGAGAAAAGCCACCTTTTCAGCCACAAAATACATCCCTGAAGATCCAGTGAGCTGGGGTCTGGCTTGGTTTTATTTAGTTATGTATCAAATGTTATTGATCCATTTCCTTCAAGCAAACCAGCGAGCGGTGAAACCTTTTCTGCTCTTTATGTCCTGAAAATTACGTTTTTTCCTCTTTGGGTTTGGGGATGACAAACAGCCAGAGCTCACGGAGGCTCAGAGCATGCACACACACCCTGACCCCATCCATCAGCTGCAATGGCATCCGAAGCCTGCAGCTCTCTTTTGGCTTATTAATAAAATACAACCAGCTCCAGGGAGGTCCCACCCCTGGACACCACGGTGGCTCCATGCCTTGCTGGTGGCACAAGGAGACCAACACGTGGGCAAAAGAAACTGTAGTGTAGAACCAGGAACTGAATTCAAGCCTTGCATCCGAAACGCAAGGTCGTCTTTCCCCGTAAGTCACTGTCCTGCAACTCCACATGCATCTTTGGTGACAGTAGGTGGCCAGTCCTGAGCAGATGCAACACAACATCGTGTGGAAGCCCAAATCAGACCCTTTAGGAACAACTTCTCCCCAGATGAGATTGTTATCTAATGCCATCACTAACCCAGCTGTCTATTCACACAACTATTGTATCAGCCATCTGATAGACAAAATGAATTTCTACGCTTGAATGGTTCATTACAGAATTTGTATTTCTGATATAGCTGTGAGAAGACCACAGCTTTGTGCACTGATCCCACTGAGATGGTCTCCTCTCCTGCCTCCGCACAGGGGGTACTCCACAGGGTGCCAGCAAGAAAGGCCCATTGCCAGCCTCAGTTTTGGTGCTAGGATTTATACCTCTTTTCTACCGGAATGTGAGCTGCTCCAGCACTCATCGAGCTGGCACCAAACTGCTAATACTGTTGAAAATTAAGGCTGGTAGAAAAATGTGTTATAAAATTTATTTTGCAAAGGAAAAGTCATTTTTAGGGTGGTTTTTTTAAAGAACGTTATTTCCTCTTCCCGCACCACCAACACTCAATCCTCCCCCATCCTACTGAAATCATGTCTCATCTTGCAGAGGAAATTTTGATTTTTCATCGGAAAAAAAAAAAGCCAAACAACCCTAAGTGAATTATTTTGGCATGAAGCCGATACATTTCAGCTCCAACATATTGCCACAACACCTCCAGCATTAAGTCTCCCAACCAGGGAATGGCAGCAGGAGCACAGCTGCCATGAGGATGGGCGGCAGCACAGCCAAAGCAAACTGGTTTGGTTTTCCAGTAAAACATGCCACTTTCCAGCTCAAAAAAAAAGGTTGGTTTACCTTCTTGCACATGCACATTAGTGTATAGCCTCTTGCTACAGAAGCAAGGTAGGTTTCCTATATGACTTGGTGGGTTATTTATCGCCAGGGATGAGTAGATAATTCCACGTAGCATGGTTAAGACGAGATGCTGCTGGCCCTAGGGCATGGGGTCCTGCCTCTGCCACTGCATCTCTTAGACCTGCCTTCACCCCGGCATACCTCGGCACAGCTCCTACCGACTGAAAGAGGTGGGGGGGTCCCATAGGGAAAGCAGCATGTAATCACATATTAAAACCCGTACCCACATGTACAGCATGGCACAAGTGAGGGTTGCTCAGGCAGGAGGAATGCTGGCTTGAACTCCTCTGGGGTGCGAGACTTTACAGCTTTATCGATTGCTATTTTTAACACAGCTGGGGTTTGTGCAGCTTCCTAGATCGTGACAAAATCAAGAAAAAGCAAAATTTCACCCGGTAGCCCTACCTGTGTCATGGATAGCACATGGGTGATGTTTTTCAACCTAAAAGATTAAAGTTTTGCAGTCCTATAAACAACTGTAAAGAAGCTCTAATAATGGGAAATGTCAGGAAACTTAATAACAACAGAGATTAGTGCCCTGCCTATAGCACATTGTTGCTGCATTCAGCCAGCTTTTTATATATAACGTCAACAGCTAAATACAAGCTGTGAATAGTTTCCTATCTCCTCTAGCCTTGAGTCAGGAACTTGACTGACTTCCCTAGAACTGTTTTGGATTTACGCTGGCTCTGCTGAAGTCAGAATTGAACAGCCAGAGCAGATCGAGGCAAGCCAGCCTCGTCGCTCCAAAACCAGAGGAGCAGTGTTGCTTTATGCAATGGGAGGATGGAGGAAATGCGCTTTGGATCTCTCTCTTTCTTTGGCAGAAATCTGCATCCCTCTTCCAGCTCGAGTAAAGCTGTGCTGATTTACAGTGGTGGGGCATTGGGTCCTTTGCTCATAGCTCTGCAGGATGACGGAGACAGTGCTGATAGTGGAGACCTGTCCCGTTTCTAATCCCAGTAGGAATTAACTGCCCAGTTTAAGCAAGAAGAATGGGCAGGTTTTCCACATTGGATGGAAGGCGAGCACACTGCAGGCCAGCAGGTCAGACAAGGAGGATCCTCTGCTAACAGACACCTCCAGTCCCCACTAATCCGCTCTTAACACTGGTCTGGGAAAGCAGAGATGGATAGCACATCACCGGCTGCATTGCTGCCTCTGCCACTCACCTTCCCGCTGCCATGTCACGTCCCTGGCCTTGGCTCCAGAGCCCAGCTTTCCCCATCAGACATGGCATTCCTGAGGACTCCTCAGGGCATTTCTTAAATCTCTGCTAATGGATGGGATTTTGACAGGAACATCCCCTTAAAGTCCTCCCTGGTCTCCAAATAATCTTCTGTGGTGTTTAGGGCTGCTCTTTTGCATACGGTATCTCTAAAAATACACAAAGAAATTAAAGAAATCCCATCCCCAAACTTTTCAAACCAAAAAATAAATGATGTGATTAATTATTCTGAAAAAGGCTGTTTATAGTTTGGACTGCATAAAACAGAATGCCTGATTTAATACACTATCCGAGAATGTGCTGTTTTTCATTTCAGCACAATCAAGACCTAAATCTGTGTCTCTCTCCCTCATCTGAGCTGGAAATGGTTTTATATTCCATCTTGCTTTAAATTATACACATCAAGTTTATAATGGGACACGGTCTATTTTGTTGCCAAAACCTGCTCTGTAAGATCATCTATTAAACTGTATTTATTTTTTATGACAAACAAGAAAAATGACAAAACAGCTACTGAGCATCTGCTAACGAGGACCAAATGCCTCCCCAGGCACCGTTCCTATTACAGGCATTCGCACAGGAGCTGAGTTAACATCCTCCCACCCGCCAGCGATGGCCAAAGGAAGACATGGGGCTTTATAAACCCCGATATCAGCCCCCAGAGGATTATGGCTCTTGCTGTCTGCACTTGGGTACGAGATCTGGGGTCAGGAGTTGTATCCCAGTGGGATGCAAGCAAAGAAACTCA
The DNA here is from genome assembly GCF_900496995.4 of Aquila chrysaetos chrysaetos. Classification (NCBI taxonomy): domain Eukaryota; kingdom Metazoa; phylum Chordata; class Aves; order Accipitriformes; family Accipitridae; genus Aquila; species Aquila chrysaetos. Next base: position 65,749,899 of record NC_044008.1, read on the forward strand.
GCGCTGGCAGAGGGGAAGAAACGCTATTTGAAGTAAGGTGATGGGAGAGACCCCGACTGGTGTTCAGCCTTTTGCCTGGGAACAGCGTGTGGGAAAGCAAGACTACTGGGAATGTAGTTAAACCTGATGCTTTGGAGCTGGCAGGTGAGAGCTGTAAGAGGCATAGGCTCCCCAGCCAGTTCAATCCTCCTCCCAGCACCTCCAGCTCCCAGGCATGAGACTCCCCCGAGTCTCAAGGGAGCTGTAGAGACCCTCAGCTGGAGCAAGCCATGGCTTTGAGTCCCGACTGTGACCACCAAGAAAGGCTGGCCTAAAAAATTACCTTGAGGAGCATATTGAGCTTGCCAGATGAGCACTGGGCATGAGAAGATGTCATTCACTCCCTGGGGCCCCAGCAGGCCCTCTAAACTCTTTTAGTAGCACAGACTTTAGGAAACACCTTCTGATACCCAGCAAGTCCACCCAGGCTGGGTGAAATCAAGCCATGGCCCATATATATACCAAGATGTTGATCTTCACCTGGCCAGCAGGATCTATCGGTCTATAGATCAATAATAAGGACAACATAACAGTACCCAACCTGCCTCAGTGTCCTGAAGAAGAGTGTTAGAAACCACGGGCCTGGGAATCCATGGAGGCAGAGCCACGCCGGGGTGAGGGCCCCCCCCCCGACATGCCCCAACCCCTCCGGGCTCATTGCCTCCCCTCCACCAGCAGCACCACCCCAATACAGCCTAGGAACATAACATCAGTGGGAGCCCCTCTGAGTGAGGAGGGTAGCGCACAGGGCTCTGTGACAACATTTCAAAATTTCCAAATTTGGGGCTTTGTCAAAATCTGAAGCTTTCCCTGGAGGCTACCAGAGCAACACAGGACAGGCAGGACCATCTCAGGGGTTCACCGTTTTCTCTGACACACCATATCATCCTTTCTCTTAACTCATCGTACCACAAAAAAGTAATTTTATTTTTTCCTAAAATGTGCCTGGACCCCTCCCATTGTGACCAGCTTTCGCCTCAACTGCTTGCTAGCAGAGCAGATGAAAGTGGTCCCTCTCCACTCACCTGCTCCTCCTCTGTGCCAGCTCCTCCCTGCCCTCCACTGGGCCCCAGCACCCACCTCCCCAGCCCAGCCCAGCCCTGCAGCAGCTTTGCATGCAGCCTCAGAGTGGGGCAGAGCTGAGGCCATCCCCAGAGAATATTTGTTCCTTCCTTCCCTGTCCTCAGCTTTTGCATGGCAAAGGAGGGAGACACAGGTGAATGCAAAGGCAGCGCTCCATCGACGTGCTCCTCCGCAGGTCGCTGGCGCAGAGGGTGTTGTTCTAACCTAACCACCCTTGACCCTGGGTCTGAAACCAGCCTGGGCATGAAGGCAGACTCATGAACATCCATTTCTAATGTCCATGTTTTATTCCTGGAGATGATGGCAACAAGAAGACCCTGCAGCGACCAGTATAAACAGGCCTCCAATAGTGTGGGGTGCATCATACATGTGCCAAGCTTTTCAGCTTTGAAGGAAAAAAGCAGATACTGTATGGAGAGTGGAAGACCTCTCAGAGAAATCCCTTCAGCCTGGTGTTTCATCTGCTCTGCCAGACACCAAAACAGTCCTGGGATTTTCCTTATAAGCGTTGACTTTGGAGGTTTCCCTTAGCTAAATGATTGCTTATTATGGCACTAAGCGACCGTCCTACCTGGCTCTTCGCCACCACCACGGCGGTCGCCACATTCTGCAACGCTTTGGGAACCCCCATTAGAGGAGAGCAAGCCTGCCTGTGTTTCCCTGGCAGGAAAGCAGGCTATGACATGAGATCTGTGTCTAAAAATCACCATAAAACTAATGCTGTTTCAGTATAAATGACAGCTCCATTTATACTACAGTAGCAATGTAGAAAGTCCTTCCCCTACCATCCTATTTGTTTATTTTTGCCAGCTAGTTGCTAGTGAGCACACCAGCAAGTTTTTAATACCAGGCATGGCAACCCATCCCATTACAATAAATTCCTTATGTACCATATGAATAGCTAGACACGTAAATAATTTAACCATGGTTTAATCAACATTAAACTAATGGTTTATCAAGACCAACTATGTCATCTTTCCCTAAAAGAATTACAGACCAAGGCTCTGGCTCTGGTTTCACGGCATGGGAAGAACACACATATCCTCAGTGATGTTTTAAACAAATTAATCATGCATTTCTCCATGGCACCAGCGAGGCGAGGGCTGGAGCGCGTTAGCCATCCCTTCTCCTGCTCCACCCAAAAAGCTTTCTACATCCTTTCTGCTGGAACCGCAGAGCGAGTTGGATGCGATAGAAAGGAGGTCATGAAAGCAAAGTCTGTGCCAGCCTGCCAGCCCCATCCTGTGCCAGGTTTGCACGTGTGCACATGTGTGTGTGTCCGTGTGTCCCTGTTCACGTACACATGTGCCAAATCGGGTCCACACCATGAACCTGGGAACATCACCCAGCCGCAGCAGGCGGAGCAAGAGAAGAGCCAGACAGGAGCTTGGTGCTCCTGTGCTAAGCTTGCTGCAAAGAAGGAAATACCATGGAAAATGCAAGGAGAAGGGAAGAGTACTTCAGCCAGTGGCTGAAAAAAGCATAACCACTTGGGCTAAGCAGAGAGCACTGGCATGAGCAACCACATGCAGGAGGCAGGAAAATTACAGCCCTGGTACAAATTCCCAGGCAGTGGGAGAGACCTGATGAGCCAAAAGCAGAAAGGATCATCCACAAATAAATGCAGAAAGGATCATCCGTGAACATCTGCTGGTCTCCAGAATGGACCAAAGAACCACGGTCCTCTCGTTCTCCGTGGGAGCCCTCAGAGACTGGCAGAGCCCCAGCTGCTGCTCGATGCTGAGCCCATGGGAGCTGGAGCCAGCAGTTTCAGGGTTAGGTCAGGAGATGCCCATCTGAAGTGCTGCTGTGGTGGGCCACGGGAAGGATGGTTTGGGTGCTCGGTCTCCACTCACCAGCCTCATTGTCTGAGGTGCACAAGGGCCCTTTCACTAATGGGCCAGTGGTGCTCACTAGGGAACATTTCTAACCTAAGACAGGACACCTGACCTGGGACAAAACCTGTGAAGCTGCAATATTTCAGGTTTCCATTTTCAGAGAACTAAAACTCACCAACTTTCCAACACTGTCAATAACAGAGAAAGCAGCTTCTGACATCCAGCTCCCCCCAACAAGCATCAGCCTCTTCAGCATGTGCATTTCTCAAGAGCTGATGAGATTTTTGAAGGAGAAAAAATTGCTAGTTATAAGCTCAAACTCAATGGCAGCCAGTCGAATCCTCCCTCTCTGGACTTTTCAAGACACTTTCTAAAGCCCCTGTGAAGCCTAGATCTCACTCTGCCCATGTCCTCTGATTTATTAACTGTTTTAAAGGAGTTTATGGCTGTTACTGCAGTCGGAGATCACTGCGAACTCTCAGCCCGCACTGCTGGCTCAGAGCTGCACGTTTGTTCCTCTCCAAAATTCACAGCCATGCTGATTTTATTCCAAGCAGCTAGGGCATCCTACAGTCCAAATGGTTCATTATCTCTGGCTTTCTTTAAAAGGTCAAGAAATGCTCTCTGCTTGGCAGATGGACTACTGCAGGAGTCACGAAGTCTCAGGATTTGTAACATAACAAGGTTATTAAATTGCAAACTCTATCCTGAGCAGAGGCAACACCAAAAGTTTGTCTAAAGTTTTTAAACAAAAAAAAAAGGGGTTATTTTGAGAAAATTTTTTATTTTCATTTTCTTAAAAAAAAAAAATCAGAGGAAAAATAGATGTTGGACTCAAAGCAAATAACTCTGCTCTCCAAATAACTCCAGTTCTCATTCTTCTGGTATTTGTTTTCTAACCTGTTGCCTCCAGGCCCTTCCTCCCTTTTTTTAAACTTTGGTTTTTTTCTACTGCAGCTACTGGAGGAAAGAAGAAAAAGACAAGAAAAGAGAAAAGAAACTCCCTCCCACAAATAAACTACCAATTCAAGTGAGCACCTTTGGGGCCACAGCTATTTTGGGATAGGTGGGTGCTGGTCAGCACCCACACCCTGTGGTCACGTCCCACCTCAGCACCAGGAATGGGATCACACAAGCAGGGATGACAGCGTGGCATTAAAAATCCATACCCACTCTTCATCTTCAGAGTGCTTTGCTACTGAGCCTTGCTGACCTTTTAAGCTAGAAGAGATCAAATGAAGACAAACACACCAAGCACTTAATAATAATGAGCCCCCTAACCAGAAAATCTTTGGGAGTTTGCAGTGCTGTCTCAAAACATGGACCCGATCAGTCTGAAATTGTGCTGCTCGTCAGCAACCAAACTCCTTGGCTAGCACGCGAGAATGGCCGTGCCTGTTCATCTCCAACTTACATGTGAACCGGGATGCTCAGGAGCTGTTTCTGCACAACCTCGAGTCCCCATTACCCTTTGCAGCCCCACAGCTCTCTGTGGAGTATTAGACAGTATTCACGAATGCCAGCCCCAAATTGACAGCCTGGCAACAGCAAAACTCAGACTTTAAGCACTACAGACCTTTACAGAGCCCAGGGTGAGTTTTATTAACTCCAGTAGCTGCCTGGACAAAGCGTCCTTTATAAACCTCATTAAGTTCCTACTTTTAGCAAATACTTTTTCTTTCTGTGCTGTAATTATCTGCCAACGAAGTAGAAACCACCAGATTGACAGGATCCACTCCCAGGGCTCATAACGCCCATTCCTCTGTCAGAGGTACACGTGTCATGGCAGCAGAACCAGCCTATTTTTGGAGTTATAAGAGGAGGTGCAGAGGTAAGATGAGTGCAGGGGCAGGTTGCAGGCTGGAGGGAGAGGAGCAGGGAAGGAGATGCTCTCTGGGATGACGTTCCCCACTCCGCTCCTGAATTTCTCTGCGCTACTCCCAGCAGCAGAGGCACTGGCTTGTCCACAGCCTCTGTTCCACCTGCTGATGAAGTGGCTTAAAGGGTGAAGACGGTGGCTGCAGATCCAGAAGTTGTGCTGCTAGGCAGGGAAAGGAATAGGTGGGTTTCCCAGCCTGGGTGGAAACTGCCATGCATGGTTGTGTGGGCATAGGGCTGCTGCCCTATGCCTGTCTGCAAAGGGCGCTCATGCCACGGGCCCAGCTGCAGTCTCAGCTTGGCAATTCAACCAAAATGATGAGAGTTGGCAAGAGACAGCAGCCATGGCTGGTGCATCTGCACACCAGGAACGTGCATCTTGCCGAGCTCCGGGGCACACGGGGCTTTGAGTGGCTCCAGAAAAGGAGGCTCCCTCTTGGACTGACAAATGATGTCTCCTCCTTAACATGCCCCAAAGGATCCTCAAGCCCCATTGCTCTGCCCCATGGCTGAGCTCTCCACAGCCACGAGGCCAACTTACACCAGCAGAGGACAGATCCCTCCTGGCCCCTCGAGGCGGGACCTGTCCGAGGCTGCGGTTGCAACTCTGCCCTATTTTATGGCACCTGAACGCCCAGTACTGCTCAGTCTGATAAACCAGACCATTGTACCTTTAAGGCGCCGCTCCAGAAAGCAAAGGCCTTTCAGCGCAATGAATAGCATCGCTTTTCCTCCACGCACCATCTGTTTGCCAAGATGAAGAGCTCCAGGCTGGCGGAGGCTTAGTCATTTGGACAAGAATAGGTCCCACTGTACTTACACTTCCCTGCTTCAAAAAATAAAAACCACGGCAAGTCATTGACTTCGCTTACCCCGTAGCGAGCGCAGAGTTGGTGCGAGGAAACACCCAACTCAGCTGTTACCTCCTCCTAATGCAGAACCAAAAGAATGAACACAGCCCTGGGATCCCCGCAGTCAGTGGTCCCTTCAAACAGCCTTATCAAGTCCAGTTATTTTTTCAGAAGGAGAAGGGGAACTGCCGCTTCAGAGCATCCTTACAAATATGCCTGACAACTCTGCCACATATAGACCCATATCATCCCACTCTGCAGGGAAAAAAATACATGACGGACCCCAATAGCCAAGACTCGGTGTGTGTTGAGGCACCCAGAGGTGCCAGTAGATCCCTCCAGGCTTTATGTGTCCCTGGGGACTGAAGTCTGGCCATGTGCCCAAATTTCAGCATCTGACTTCCCTTTTTCTCAACTAGCTCAGGAGTTGATTTTAAACAGCTTGTGGTTCTCTAAGCCAGGATATTTGAGGAGAGAGAGGTGGGTTTGTCTTCAACAATTTGAAACCTCAGATGCCTCCTGTTTCCCAAACTCAGTGGTGTCCTTAAGGCTCCCACCTTGCTATAAGGACTTGGGCAGGGCCTCGCGATGCAGCCAGCCCTGCGCACACCGCTTTGTTGTTGTAGGGTTGCCCAAGGGCACAGTGCTATTCCCTACATGCGTGGGAAGCCTGGACCACCTCCAGCACCCCACCAGGGCCCAGGACACGGTGCAGTGCCACCTCTCCCCAGTGCCGGAGCAAACCAGGCATCTGTGCAGCCCTGAAATCTGCTTCACTACACAAATTTTCGCTGCTGTTACTCGCCCCTTCCAAAGTCTTGCTAGTCAGGAGGAGGAGGCAGTGGGTGCAGGGATGCAATTCATTTCCCACATGGAAATAGGTTTTCCCCAAAGATCCCCTCGGGGCAGCTCCCCACAGCCCCATTTCACTTGCTCTGCACCTCCAGCCACCTCTGTCTGGTACGTGCTGGAAGAGCGTCTGGTCCATCAAGCAGATGGTGCTGTTTGAACAAAACTGGAAGTAGGTATTTAGCTAGCATCCCAAGGGGAAGCATTTGACGCTGTTGGGTAAGTAACTCTCCACAGGCCAAATTCAGTTCTCCATCACTGCTGTGGGGAGCAGCAAGAGCACAGCCTGTGTCTCACTGCTGCTCACCTGGGAGCCAAACCCACTGGCTGGCATCACTACCACCGCAGGGGCTTCTGCAAAGGTGCCCAGAGCCCCCCTGGCAGCATGTGGCCCCCTTTGCCCTCGGCAGACCAGCCGGGGCTGCTGCCCAGGTACCGGCTGGGCTGGGCTCAGCGTCAGTTAACCCAGCAGCAGCAATTGAAATTCCACTCCCCATTCCTGTCCCATCCTTTGGGGACATCAAGAGAGCACATCCCCGCCTCAAGCTCAGATGTCCATCCTTCCTCTGCCTGAATCCTGGGGGAAATCTGGTCTCAGCCCTCCATCACCTCTAAAAAGCCACACGGCCCCATTACTCAGTGCCATGCCTAGGCTATGCAGCAACATTGCCTGGATCCTCCCCAAGAATTAGTTTTTAGGTGGCACAAATATCTTTACGCACTTCAGAGTAGATGTCCCTGGGACCCTGACATCACTGTGATACCCCATTTGTCCCTGTAACTCCATCTGCCCTCTTATGTTTGCTCTGCAGATACCCTGACTTTCCCACAGTGCCCAGCACACCCCAGCCCTGGCTGCTCCTGTACCATAAATCCGCTGGCTCAGATGGGGACGCAGCAATTCATCCCCAACGCTGAATCAAATCCACTTGTGCCCTTTCCTATGCATTGCACTTGGTCTTCTCCAGGATAGGTGTCTATGTTCCCCATCAGCTCGGAGAAGACCCCCGCCTGGGAGTGAGGGCTGGGTGAGTCCAGGGAAGCAGCCCAGGGAGTAGCCGACCTTGCTCAGGCTTTCCTGGCTTCTTTTAACTTGTGGTCCAACCTAAACAGTATTTAAATATCGTCTTCTTGCTCCCCGCCTCCCTTTCTTTTTGTCACCCGAAAATTTAGATTAACAAGGAGGTTTGACAAAGTGCTACTGTATATGTTAATAAACCCATTAGTGTCGGCCTGCCTGACATATAACCTGCAGACCCTCCAATGTTTACTAATATGATTGTCAAAGCGGAGGAACATTACTTTTTAATGACATTTCATATCACTTCAGTTGAAGTAATATCCTGGGACATGATAATCAGAAAGCCATTTAGCCACAAAACTATGTGCTGAATAGAGGCTGGTGCATGAAAGATGCTCATTTTGTCAGAATTAAAACATTTGTGTTTGCTTCATAAGTTGTAAGCGCACTTGTGGAGGAGAAACATGTTGTGAAATATTTATTGGAAGCAGCTTGGTTCACGTAAATGGGGCTACAAAATGAAATGTTGGGAAAGGTTATTATTATATTCACTGTATCTTTTGCATGCAATACATCAATTGACAATTCATACATATGATATGCTTAATAAACCAACGAAATTTTAGAACTTCTCTTTAAAGAAAATTTCTGAAGTGGTACAACTGGCCGTTACTAGCCCAGCTGAATTTATTGCTGCTTTCGGAGTAGGGGAATGGCTGCAAGACAGACTGAGATGGAGTTTGATTTTATAGAGCACCTCTCATGCTCCAGGTGATTCCAAAATGCTTTATAAAGCAATGAGCGTGGTAGGAAGATAGCAGTGGCACAGTGACTGCAGACAGCCCTGCTGCCCTTATTAATAGTTCTCTCCCCAGCTTGGCTGTCCAGGGCCATCTCAGAGCTTTGCACTGAGCTTGAGAGGCAGCAGATTGAGGAGCAGAGAAAGCTCAGCCAGGGGAGAGGGAACTGGAGAACTCCCTGACGCATCCTCCATGGCCTCCAAGCTGCACTGGGGTCATTGACTAAAAGAAAGAAATTATCCTGGGTCAGATAAAGATGCAGAAATTAATAATAAATTAATCATTTCTCCTTTTTTGAAATAAAGAACCAAGGGGATCCCTCCATCAGTCTGGTCAGAACAACCTTTCTGATAGAAACTAGCAATTGATTTAGTTAAAACTCTCCTGTCGGATAGTGGATAGAGCTGATTAAAGCTATGCATGCACTATTAATAGGAGCAGGATGCCTTTCTGTCATTATTATTAATTATGCTGCTGTGATTACTATCTGTTCATCCATCCACCCATCCTCCCTTCTACAATCCCAGCACTGGCCAAGTATATACGAATACAAATTCTTACTCTCTTTTTGTTCCCAGTTTTCCAGGGGAGAGGGGGAGGGGGAGACCAAAAAACATAATTTACAGGATTTCTTATTAGTATGTGTGAGAGTGTGAGTGTGTCTGTGTATGAGAAAGTGAGCGAGTGGGTGGTGGGAGATGAGTGGATGTGATGCACGTGGGAGCATTCGTCTGTGAAAGATGCACAAAGGGAAAGTTAAGCCAAAGAAAGACACTTTGCGTTTCATGTTGAATCCATTGGACTCCCACACCATCCTCCCTTCCACAGGAGCAGTCCCACGGATGGGGTCTGACCCCCTGGAAAGCCCTCTCCCATGCTCACAAGCATGTCCCTACCTGGGAGCCAGGTTCTCCTGAACTCTCGGCCACTGGCCCCAAGATAGTCAGAAATTTTCCTTCACCAAATAATTAGACTGTGATAAGAGGAAACAAATGGGCCCTCGGAGCAGTGAGGGCTGCAATAAGAGATGAATTATTAGTCCAAGATGGAAATCTCTTTTGATAAATGACTGGCCCCAAGCAAGGAAGGATTCAGCAAAACACAACAACGTCCTTGTTGTGACACAAGAAAGGGGAAGGAACAACCTTATAAGGGGCAACAAAGCCTCTGTGCCACCACCTTGACCAATTGATTAATCAAGTGTATCCCACGACATCAATATGTTTCCCTCTTTGCATTAGTTACAGCATCCAAATGTGGAGGACAGCGATGACGTGTCCAATTCAGGCCCTGTTTTGAAACCGCGGCTGAGGCTCCCCTGACAAATACTACCATCAGGAGAGAGGGTAGAGCAAAGCCTGCCGATACTTCCCAAGGAGCAGTGTCAAAAGCCAATTGATCCACACAGCACTTCAAAGCTAACACAAACCAGCACAGAGCCTCAGCGGTCTGGGAACAAAAAAGAAAAGGAGAGAGAACCAAGTTTTCCCTTTTCTCCCCTTCCGTGAGGACCCTGGCTCAGCAGGGTGGGGCGATGCCTCATACACCAAGTGAAAGAACTGCCATTTATTAACACTGGCCCAATTCCTGGTATTTTTAAAGCCTAGTTCAGAGGGGGGAAAAATATCCATTGGCGTCACTGAAAATAAACCTGACAATAAGGCACCGGGCAAGGCATTGAAATCAGCAGGCTTTAACATCACAGCTTCTCCTGGACTTTGATGGGGAGCGGGGGGGTCAGTATGTCTAACTCCAAGCAAGGTACAAGAAGGACCCCAAGACCTCTGTGGATTAGTACCCAGCCATGAGCAATGACACTACTGGACTTTCTAAGTCCCCATAGCCTGGAATGCAGTTATCCCTGGGGACTGGTAACTGGGGCCTCTGGTACCACTATTTTTAGTGGAAGATTTAAGTAGAAACAGCAGAAACGTAGATATATATATGTATGTGTATGCTACGTATACATATATATATATACACACTTTTAAAAAAATCTGACAGAAATGGCTTGAGCTGGAATTGCTAAACATATTCCTCTCTTTGTCCTCCCCCAGAAACCGCTACCAAAACATACCTCTCCATCTAATGAGATTAGCAAGGTACCCTGCTAGATCTTTATTAGTTAAAGCTGACCATAGTGCAAAACTTGGCCTGAATCATAAATGAGCTGACTGCCAGCATGAGGAGTGCAGCCAGCAAGCAGATTTATTCCAAATGGGTCTCCGCTGTTTGCCTTGGGGAATATGCTTCCTTCTCTTTAACTCCCTGAAAACTGGTAGCCAAAGTTCAGTTCTCCTTACATTCCTGAAGCCAGCGGTACCACCGCTTCCCACTCACACTGGCCTTATGTAGGCTTACTTCCACTGGCCATGGTCATTTACATGAATATGAGGTAAGACAGAAACAAACTTATTTACTCTGATGGCTCACAGTCAGATTTAGCACTGAGGACATTTATATATGGCAATTCCTGCCTTCTCTGCTTTACTTGACTGGCAGCTTGAAGAGACCAAAATATCAAACATTAATAGTGGAGCCCTGGATGTTGATATCAGCAGTGGTTATTTTTACAGCCATCTTCTGCCCTCAGACAAGTTAGTTTGGCTCCCAACGTTTTTCTTTTGTAAAACTGGGGCAGGGAGGAACAAGTGAGAAAGATAATTTCTATTATAAAATGAATGATGCTGGCCTACCCTTACATGTAGTGGCCGATAGGAAATCTTTCACAAGATCTGCACATTCCTTTCCCAGGTCACGCCCAGAACCTCCTTTTAAAGGTCTCAGGAGGACCAGCACATGCCTTGGGGGAAGGAACAGAGGCCAAAGCATGGCCATGTATGAGCGTTTCACTGCAAACAAGTTTCTTGCTCTGGAGTAGAAATGGGAAGCATACGCAGAACAGATCTGGTTTCCATCAGCCTGTTATTTATAGCATTGGTTTCACACCATGGATTATACACACTCATGCTTGTTCTTTCAGGCTCTCTCAGCGCTCTGCCGCACTTCCTTCTCACCTGAGCAATGAATCTGTGTGTTTTACCCTGCCATGATCAGGCTGTTCATGTTTCATTTAGTTGTGCGTTCACTAAATATACTCCACAGAGCTTGGCTGCTCATGAAATGAGAGTTTGCAAGCAGAGTATCTCCAAAACATCTTTCCGAGCCTTGGGCGAAGGTGGTGAAGACAGACTAGTTTATCAACAGTGCACAAGAGAGAGATCTCCTGGAGCCTTTGATTCACAGGCCCCAGAGGACTAACTACCTCTCTACACTTGGATCAATCGAAAATACCTTTGGCACAGAGAAAAATAGGGTCTCGTGAAACGGGAAGTTACTCTGCTCAGCTACTGCACTCTAACGGCTGCATGGTGGCAAAGACTTGATATGAAGTCCCACCTTGTCCGACTCACCAGAGACTGCATCAAAGACCTTCCATCCCATATTAGACAGCAGAGCTTTCTAGCCGGGCCTGAAACAAGCTCCTACACAACACAGTTCACAAGGAAATCTGCAGCCGTCCGCTTGCTGATTACTCATGTAGAGCAGAGTGAGGGTGGTAGGTCCCATCTGGTATGCCTGAAGTCATCCAACCTTGTTCTAAGTAGTGAGGTTAAACAATGGCTGTTTGGTCTCTGCTGCCGATTGAATGAGATTTGTTGTCCATAATAAAACTCCTGGCACATGATCAGTCATTGTATATAAACCCAAATTACACTAAGAAAAGCCAGGATACTGTCAAGCAGCTCTAAAACATCGTTAAAACAGAGGCCATCCCCAGTCAACACATTCTGAAAAGCCATGAGAAAACCGATGGCGTTCTTCAGGTTCCCCTTAGATAGACATGAGGGTGGAGAACGTGGCCGATGGCTCTCTTTGAAAGTTCCCTGCCAACAACACAAAGACGGGCAATTCCTAAGATACCCAGGACCAAACAACAGAAGATGACGCAACGCTCTGTCCCTGAGGCCACAATAATCAGCATCAACCACCTAACCCTGCTAGATTTTACTGGCAAAGCAGGGCATGGGTCTATATCACGAGCATGGCATCCTCCCCAAAACCCGCAGAAGTAAAATTGTCAGTAGCCTAGATAGTCCCCGTTGGGGATGTGAGCCTGCCCAGCTGCCCTCCTGTAGGACCTCACAGCCATACCAGGGGCTCCACAGCTGCTGCAATGGGCAGCAGAACAGGCACGTCACGCCAGAGTCACCTTCTGGGCAACTGCAGCTTAGTGAGTGTTGACTTAGTTACCAGAAAACCACAGAAGCACTTTGACTAAGCAAGATGTACTCAGGAGACTAGGTGATAGGTTTGGTCTACTACTAAACCTGGAGGTGGTTCAAGTTAGGGGAGATGGATCTTACACCCTTCTTCTGGAATCTGAGGGCTTGATTCAGGTGCCTAAATGCAGATACCTGCATCTAGTGCCACTGCAGATGTGGCAGATCTGCCAGTTCTACACAGATGTCTCAAATGGCATGACGGGCTTATCAGGCAACTGAATGGTACCCAAGCAGGAATTCAGGAGGGAACTGCAATTACAGTTTGAGGGTTGTGGGGGGAGGGGAGCTGCTCACACTGAGATACTTAAGGTGCTTAATAATTTAGATTATCAAAAAGAAGAGGAAGAAGTACCTTATTAACAATAAAGAGCACTTACTAAAGAGGAGATCTCTTATAGCAGAACTCTGTTTAATCTAACAGACAAAGCCATATCAACATCCAATGGCTGGAAGCCAAAATTAGACAAATTCAAACTGCAAGGAAGGTGCCAGTTTGTAATTGAAAGAGTAATGAGCCATTGGAATTACTCACCCCGGGCTGTGATGGATTCTCCACCATCTGAGTAGATGCTGTTCTAAAAAGTGCCACATTGCAGGCACATATTTGTGTGTTTGGGAATTACTGGTAAAGGCTTTCCAGCTTGCATGAGTTGTTTGTGCTCTAAAAAACAAACAAAAGAAATATTATACTGCTCACTTAAAGATGGAGAAGAGAGGTAGAGTGAGTTTAAGCAGACAGCCTGTGACAGTACTAGGAACAGGACTCGGGTCACTTAAATACTATCATTGCCCAGACACTCTTCTACGCTCCAGAGCAGCCCACAGCCCCAGAGCAGCCTGCATTTTCCTGGCAGCACCCTCAGCTAGGTGACACCAGGCCCAGCAAATAAACTTAAGAGTCACAAGGCCAGGTCCAGATGAGAGACAGGGAATGCACCATATCAGCCAAACACTTCTACTGGGAACACCTCCAGCAACACCTCCAAAGCTGCTCCTTACAAGAAGTCTGAGAAGAACAGGACACCCAGGTGAAGCATGGTTTTGCTGAGCTTTCTGCATTTCCAGTGAGAGCCCTCCCCAGCACCAGTCTGCCAGGACTCAGCTCTCTCCATGCCTTTGTCCAACACAACTGTGCTCACAGAGCCCTCGAGCATACACCCATGTACTATGGATGGGTGCTCTACAGATGACCTGCTCTCTTTCTCTTCCCAAGGAGCATTCCCATCTCCTGCACATGATATAGGACAAAGTACACGAGAGGTATATTTTCATCTTATTTCCAGCAGACAGGAAAAAGAGAAAACCACAGGGGAAAGTCATCTGCCAAGACACCTCCATGCTGGACCCATTGTATGGGAACGCCTGCTGCCAGTCATCATGGAAGAGCAATAAACACCCAGGCTCAGATACTCCCTCATTGAGAAAGTCTATTTTGCTGACTTCAAGAGTATGTAATAAAAATTACCAGGAAGGGCAAACAGAGGTAAAAGCACTGAAGGGTAGACTGACTCACTGTTGGGCCCTGGGAAAGAGGTAAACCCCAGAACTAGATGAATAAATGATTTCTTTGCTTCTCTGGTAAATAATTTCAGGTTGCCCTGAAGAAAAAGGCACAGAGATCAATTCACCCCACTTGAAATAAAAACAAGTTTTAAAGATGCTTAGAAATCAAATAAAATATTTCACCAATTTTGTCTAGTTTCATTTGGGCTGTGAAAAAGGCTTTTGGGAAATTAAATGTAGGTAAATTTCTAAGACACCTGTTTTGAAATAACCAAGAGAAGTAAGCCAGCTTGGAAATGACAAAATGAAACCTTTTGAGTTAGAACCATTAGAGATAGTCTTTCTTGGCTGAAAAGATGTAATAAATTTGTGGACAGTTTTTATAAAACCCCTGCAGATGCACCGGTAAGATTTCATGTAGACCATAACCAGGAAGGACTCTGCAACACACCGGCTTGGAACAGCCCAAACAGAGAAACTCTGTTCCTCCACCTTTCCCCAGCCTTTGCCTGCAAACACATCACTACAGTTAACACACAAAACACCATTCATTATGGTCAGAATCCAGGAGCACAAAGTTAGCTCTTACACTGAGGCTGGGATCAAAATGTAACAAAAATCTTAAAAAGCAAGGATGAAATATTGGACTCTCTGAAAGTTCAAACAGAAAGAAATGTTACTGTTTCTCAGGCAAATGTGAAAATATTATAAAAGTATCTTCAGGTTTATTCATTTGAGTTTATTCATTAGCATCCAGTGAAGGTGCTTCAGATTTACACATGGTAGGGTGGCTCAGGGCAAAACTCAGCCTTTAGTGGCGATACTTTGGGTTCACACCACCACTGTGTACCCAACTGCCTGGGCTCAAAGTAGCCAGCACTGCCCAACATTCAGCCTCATTCTGCCTCGTATTATGGGCAGCAAGTCTTTGGTTCAAGAGCTGTGCTACCTGAGGTTTGTATGGGGCTCCTGAACATCTACATGGCTCCTAGAAGTGCTCCGTGGTCTCAGTATAAGTTATCAAGAATAGTTATGGCTCCAAGTAAACAGCTTCTTAATGACTCAGAAGCTACTGGAAATGTCCAGACCTTCATTGAGAAATTACATAGCTAAGAATTACCCAAGCTGTTGTGGCCATGAGAGAGATTGTTATTACAGTAATATAGTTCTTTCAGGTGGGAACTTAACCACAGAGAGACTGAAACAACCCATGCAAAGGCACACAGGATGTCAACACATCCTGAGAAAGAGGAAAAAAACAAACCAAATTTGTCCAAGGCCAGCCCCGTGGCTTGCTCTTCCTTGTAACAATCAACAGAAAATTTCAGCAGGTGACACAGAGATGAATGAATTATTTGGCTGGATAGGCCTGAGAAGTGGAACATGAAGGTGGACCTTTAGGGACAACCTCCCCCACGCAAGCCTGGTTGAACAGACTCCTGAAGGAACCATCTGACTTAAGGCATTTTCCTTGGACTGAGTGAAACCCCACAAAACACACCCTGTACCACCCTTTGCATGGGGTGCCAGATGGGCCCCATCAATTCATGGGCTGAACAGGTATTTTCCACGTCTCACTATGAAGCTTTGGTGTTTCTGCAGTGCAAGTGCATCACCCTCAGCCAAATTAACTAAGCCTATGCTGTAGCCTTTAGCTTTTTCAGCCCTGTGGGCATGGCCCAGCTGGAGAAGCTGTGGTCTTCATTAGCAGAAGGACTGCCACAGGACCTTCTACCCTTTTTTTTTATGCCACTCTGCAAAAACAGTTGGTTTCATGAGTACTTGCAAGAAATCAGAGCCCCTGGATCTTTTCTGGCAAGACTTATTTTGACTTTTCTGCTAAGGAGAGCAGTGACACTACTAAGAACAGCCTCCTGAACAGGAACAACCTGGGATTCAGACAGGAACAAAAAAAATCGGGAGGTAATAATCACTGGTCTGTGCATCCTTCCTGCTCCCAAACCTCAAGGTTTGCTGTTTTCTGAAATGACTGCCCAGGTTTGGATCAGCTCAGAGGTCCCAGGAGGCTGAATACACACAGCTATAGATACCCTTTCCCTGGGAGCAACGAGTACAACACTGCCTGAACCACAGGAAAAGCGGGATGGATGACAAATTCTTCCCTCACAACGGGAAATACAGCAGTCAGGATACTGAGAGGGTGGTCTGCCTGTTAATTTGGGAGACAGAATTCAAACTGAAAGCTCCATGTGGAGCAAATTAGCAGAAACTAATTCTAATCCGTCCCACGCTGGCACAGAGGCACGTCAGCCCTGCTTAAAATTGCACCTCCCTTCAGATCTAGGCTGCCCCTTGTCCTACATGGAGAGAAAAAAGGATGGGGAGAGGCTGCATCACAATCTGTGTGCAGATGGTCCGTATTATTGAACCTCTGTGGAGTATCAGCCACTTGCCCCTGTGCCCCATGATAAATCACAGTCTCCTTCAATGTTCTCGGGGAAGAGCAATGCTCTCCCGGACTCTGATTGGGTTGAAAGTTTGACTAGTTAAGGAGATGTAAATACTGAGGCCCTATCAGCCTGTAATTGTCATCATCATCCTGTTTAGGGAACTACTCACATCTTTGAGCAGCTACTCCGTGTCTCCTCCACCCCAGGAGAAGGTCTGGAGCCCATTTCCGGCAGCCGGCAGAGAGCTGCTTTTCTTTAGTTGACACAAACAGAGTTTGTCAGCTTGTGCATCCTTGGTTTCTGCTTGGTTCAAAGTTGCTGCAGAGTCCTTGGGAGCAGCTTAGCAGCTGGAAACAGAGAACTCGCAACCCTCACCACAAAGGTGCTCATTCAGCAGCCGCCGGTCCCCCAGGTCCTGCCCAACAAGAGCATCCTCTGTGCGGTGGCCTTCGGGACGGCGTCCTCAGTCCCTGCCCGAGAGGGGGGAAGTGACACTTCCAGTGGCTCTTGTGGAAGGCAGAGCCAAAATGTGTGCATTCACTTTCTTCTGCAGACAGAAAACTGAAGAAACACCCTGCTGGGCCAAAATAAATACATTTGGCATCTTTCCTGCGTCTGCACCAGCACGTTCGTGGCACTGAAACTGAAAACAGGCCTGAACCTTATTTACACTAAAGTCTCTTTCCATCACTTTGGCAGTAGGAAGGGGCTTAGTCTTGGTACATATTATATTTTCTTTTCAGCATGTGTAAATGAGGATCAAGCTTTTACATTGCTTAAAATAGACGTAAATGACCCTTTATGCTGTCAGAACGGTGTCGAGAGGCCTTCCTGCAATAAAAAAATCAGCCCCATTATGCTTTCATATCATGCTCCATTCATTTAGTTTTAGTTTCCCAAACTCGGGCAATTCCCCTTGACCTTGGCAATCTGTGCTGAGATTTTACGCAGTTGGGACTAAAACCAGGGGCCGAAGAAGGTGCGTGAGCTCAGACGGAAACACATCAAAACCTTCAATCTAAACTGGACTTGAAGACCCACCTGGAAGACTCCCCATCCCCAACAGGCTCTAGGCCATCTGTGATAGATTTATTCTTTCTATTAGTTGTTTTGAAGACTTTTTTAAAAACCTTTGTATGTTCCAGTCGTCTTTACAAAACCATGAAAGGGAGAAAAAGAGAGGCAGAGAGAGAATAACAAGACATGCTGGGCTGCCATCAGGGTTTTGATGCCTCACAGATGGACTTGCCATGCCTCCTGCTCAGGCCCAGGGGAAGCCACCCCCACCACGTATCCCTGCCCAAGGCACTGGCTTTGCTCAGTTACCAGTTTGCTCTGTGCACATTGAAGGTGATCCTGATGAGAAAGGAACTGGCCTTCCTTGGATCTCTACTATGAAATCATTAATTTTCCTTGAAGAGATAGTCTCTGAGCACTGACCACGCAGGCAGATGAACAAATGGCTGTATGAGCTACCCAAGGTTTTGGTGGTTAAGGTCGGTGATGTGATCCCCCTCCCTTCTGTCTGATTAATGCAGAGGAGATCCATTAGCCAGCAAGAGCAGACCAAGGAGCGGGCTCAGTCCCGACAGCCTGGCAGCCCAGGGGAAGGTCTCTCCAGCTAAAGTAGCCTGTGCCTTTAGGCTCAGTCCTGAAGAAAGCGTCTCCAGGGACCTCAGGGATGCAGAGCCCTGCTTTTCCACCTTTCTGTCACTCTGTACAACAAGTAAATTACTAGAACCCTTAAAAGAAGGTGATACAGTTCCACATTGGTGTCTTTTGCCAGTGAGTAAGCTCTAGAGCCAAGAAGGGGTTGGCTGTTACCCTGATTAATTACTGCTGGTGCTCCTTGCTGCCCAAACTGCCTCCTCCCCTTTCAGCTCCTACTTGTGGCGTGGACTACTGAAAGAGAAGAGCTTTCATTCCACCTTTTGGACTATTAAGTCCAAACATCCACACTACTGCAGACCCAACCTCTCTCACTCTGCCAAATAAGGTCTGCTCAAACTGCACCTTTCCTTTGGAGGCACCATCGCATGCAGAGATATACTGCATCAATACCATCCACCCCTAAGAGCTGGAGCAAGTGATACTCAACCTAACTGCAAAATAAGTTACCGGAATATGCTGAAGCTGTGTCAGCCCAGCCCATCCCCAGAGCCACTCTGCGGGCACTGCCTGGCCTAGCATGGCAGCAAGGCCTCAGGAGAACCCAGCTGAAGGGCAGAACATTTACAGGAACTATCATTTTCTTTTCCTTTCAGAAGAATGCATAAGGGATTGTCAACTCTTTCCTTAACCCCCCTCCTCTTTTCTTCCGTAAACTAACCCTCTCTCCAGCTTCGTCAGCTGAATGCTACTTCACAGCTTTTCTCCAGGAGCAGCTGCAATTGGAAACACCCAGACAAATCTTATCCAAGAGTTTATGAGGAACAGCTCAGAGGCACCCTGAAAACTGCAGCATGCTACCTAGAGTGTTACAGAGTATTACTACTTTTTTAATCTCGGCATAGTTCTGGGTAAGGTTTTAATTGGGCATTGTATTTCAAAGCCAGGGAGTAGGATCTATGCAAAGCACTGGATAGTTCCTGCATTAATTGACCATCAAATCCTTCCCCTTTGCATCTGCATTCTATTATTAGAGAATGTAAAGCAGTTTATAGGGCTTTTAACCTCTTCAAGCAAACACTCTGTGGAAGTTATGCTGCTGCAGGGACCGTATTAGCTTTATAGACTTCATTTCTAATCCAAGGAGAGGGGAAAGATGGAGAAGAGACAGAGCAAATTAATGATTTTTGATGGTATAAATTCAGCTGGTGTAAATCAGCACAACTCCATTAACTTTGGTAGAGTTACACTTATGCCAGCAAAAGATCAGACATTTGATCTGCTATGAGGTCCTCGTTCCCAGAAGACCAAAACAGTACCAGACAAATCTTCACAGACCATTTATCATCCTTCTCAACTACATTCTTCCCTGCTACATGGGAAAGCCCTGATCAGATGCCAGGGAGCCATCTGGCAAACTGGGTACCATGGCATGCATGCATACTGTGCGCTCAGTCACTTGGAGGAAAATCGCCTTCCAGCAAGTCACTTTGATGACCTCTGTGGCCACCAGCCTGTCCCCAGGGCTCCCATGATGATGGGTGTCAGAGAAAGGCAGAACCATGCTGTGGACTGGGAGCCTAAATTGAGTCTTGCAGTTTCTAACTAAAGCTGCTGAGCTTTACTTTCTTCAGGGTCTCATAGTTGGACTCCTCAAGGGGTAAGCACCATTCCCAGGTCAAGAGAACCAAGATGAAGGCAGCCCAACCTGTCACGGGTTCCTGTGTGCAAGGGAGATATGGAGGCCAGGTGTTATCACCAAGGTAGGAAAACAAGCATCAAGAAGTATTATGGTGGCCTGGGCTGATAGCCCCTCCCATGCACAGGGTGGATCTCATGGGACCTGCAGCAACTAACCCTCATAGTCCAACCATGCTGGGTAACCATAGCTTCCAGTCAAAATAACATGAGTGCTCAGTATCTCATCCTGTTGCAGGATGAGAGCCAACATCCACCATTTCCACTCAACCTAAGATCAGAAGGATGACCAAACTTCTGCACCAAAGGTCCACCTAGCTCATTATCCTGTCTCCAACCCAAAGAAGAGCAGGTGCCTAGAGAAAACAACATCAGCATAGTACATACATGGTACTTCCCCTTCCAAAGAGCGGGATTCCCCTAACAGAGGGGCTTGACACCTTCAGACCTGAATAACTTGCAGGAAGAGCAGGAAGCAAGCCCTGGTCCCACCCTAACCATGGCAGGAGAGAAAATAGGTAGTAGTGTGTCTCCTTCAGAAGAGTCATCTGAAGGGACAAGATGAAATCTATCCTTACAAAAACAGGCAAGACAAGCAATGTTTGATCTCCTAGCTCTATGCAGCAGGATGAGAAGGAAAACTCACCACCTCGCTTGCCACCTTTGCCTGTTTTCTACACACAATTCTTCCACCACCCCACAGCAGGTGGGATTCCCATTTTGCAAATCCCTACCCTATTTCTTTATTTCATAGTAACCTAAATGTCACTAGACAGAGCCCAGGACAGTGATTATGAGCATGCAAACAACGGTGTAAGGGCCAGTATAATTATCTTGTTCCTAAGCATTCGACAATGCTTCCAAGTATCTTGTATTTAGTTACTTGGTAAGGTCCTGAATGTCTGGCTCTCAGGCACTATGGTTTTATTGCTACAGAATGAGCCAGAAACCATTCAAAAGCTTTAAAAGGTCTTTTTAAATAGTCAGAATGAATTTACAGTGTTGGCTGCCTGGCAAACGCAACAGGCATTTCAAGTGGAAAGGAACAGTCCTTTATTGCATCTGCTGTTGGCATTTAGGGCACCCCGATCGCTAACAACTCCTCAGCTCTAACGTTCGGCATCCTGCAGGCTGCTGGCTGAGCAAAACCAAGGGGAGCGACAGACTGAGAAGAAAGGGTCTAGGTGAAAGAAAAGCCTGGGTTTAGAGTTAGCTGGAAATTTTCATTACAATTCATCAGAAAATGATCATTTTTCACTTAAAGTGTCACAGAAATGCTTTGGTTTCAATCACCTGCTAGTGAAACATGAGCTGGGCTCCACCAGCAAACCGTTCCCAGATCTGCCTGCCTGGAATGTGTCCCACTTGCCTCTCTGCATGCCACCTCACCTCAGGTGTCCAGGTCTGGCACCCTGGACTTTCTGAAAACCAGGGCTTTTGAAAAACTGCTCCGGAGTTGACTTCTGAATAGTGCTGGTGTCCTTGAGCAACGCTGCTAAGGACACGAGGCTGAGACAGACCTTAAACCAAGTGCAACCCTCCCTCCACCCAAGTTCATGGCTATTGACACCCCATCTCAGCCACTTCTTGACACCACCATCATTAACCCAGCTGGAGGCAGGCCACTTAGCCTCACACAGCATGGGAGAGGGGAGGAACAGCAGATGCCTTTTTGATGGTCTGAGAAGCCCAGAATAATTAGCCATTTCTTGTGACTGGGACAGATTAGAGGGACACAGAAGCAAGGGGTTCCTAAGGCCAGTTTACGTCTGGGGTCAGAAAGCTACTGGATGAGCAGCTGGAACAGCCATTGCATGTGTGGAGAGATGAATGGAGATTCATACAGCTCTGGGGGCTACAGGAAGGGACTTTTCCAAATTCTCCTGCTCCATCTCAGCTAAGAATGAAACCCACAGCACCCCTCACTGTTCTCATGCTCCCACTCCCCTGCCCTGCATCCTCCAGTGTTCCTCCACCCACACCTGCAGGGTCACCCGTCCCAAGCCCAAAACAGGTCTCTTCCTTCTCACATGCCTGTGCAATACCCCAGCCTTGCCAGTCTGGGCTCCAAGATCCTTCTGCACGATGGAAGCACAGCAAAGTGCAGTTATGTGAGGAATCCTCCATTACTTTCTACTCCACTTGGCCCCTTTCTCTATAAGCAAATGTGAGGCAGGGGCTGACTTACACCCCCTTTACAGGAGCTGGCTCCAATCTCCCATCTCAGGCTAGATATTTCCTGACTTGGTCAGTTACTAGTGTTCTGGGGCCTTTATCTCCCCATTCTGGGCACAAGAAGGCCCATCAAAATTGTGTCTCTTCTCCACCAGCTGGTAAAGGCTGCTTAGGAAAAACGTATAAATATCAGAGCCAACTCCTCTGTCCTTCCTTGGCATAACTTCTAGAAAATGCAAGCTTCCTCAGGACACTGAAGGAAGGCAGTTAGCAAAGAAGATAGTCAGGGAAACATTTTAGAAAGACTCAATAGAATAATTTAAAGGTATTATTATTAAAGATGGCAATTATGGTACTAGAAAGCTCAGTGGGTTTTCATACAGGACTGAGAAAGAAAGAGGAACAAAACCAAGCAACCTCTACGAGAATACAAGAGAAGCAGTAACGAGCTGTGGAAAGCAAACAAGATTGGTCTCAGAACAACCAAGCCAAATCCTCTGCTTCAGTAAACCAGTGCAGGTCCCCTAGAGTTCAGGGTCTGGGGGAGAACCAAGGCTACCTCCCTCTGACCAGGGCAGAGGATATTAAAGCTGAGCTTTCCAAAGATCTTTCGGGAAGTCAGCTCAAAGTCATTGCAATTAAATGAGCCAAGGAATTCCCCTGAGGCTGTGCAAGAATCTCCGCTCTGTTCTGCTGAGATGCTCTCCTAAGAGTCACCAAAACAAGCGTCACCAAAACAAGCGTCACCCACCTATCACACCCCTACGTGCATTTGCACTTTCCTACGCACCATCAGGCCGTCAGCTCGGGACGTTTCCTGAGGATCGTGCAAAGGCCATCAAGCCCACCAGTCATTAATTCTCAGGAAGCACCCACTGCCTCATTGGTAATTACTTAAATAAACTTCCCTTTCATGGTGTCTGAGCCAAGGCCTTTCTTTCTGACACGTCCCAATAAAGTTTTATTTAAGGTAAGATAACATGAGGGTTATGCACACGAGCAAGGCTGCACCTGACTAAACACTGAGCCCATCGGCAATGGCCGGATGGCTCAAGCAGGATTTCACCGCCTTGCTCTCCTCTCCTCTGTGGCCAGCGCAGCCCCTTCCAGCTCACAGAGAAACAGCCCGTGTACGATTTCCCCTTATATATGCAGCGTATATCCTTCGTGCAAATCTGTCTCATAAATCACTGCATCCCAGGTGCACCACGGAGTAATTTGCTAGGAAAATACTGTTCCAACCGAAGGACCCAGCATACCACAGTGGTCTTTATGAGGGGTAATATCCAGGATAGGGGTGACTTGGAAACCTGCCAGCCTCCAAAAATGATTCATCCTGCCTGACCTTAAATCTTGGATCCTGACTATTGCAGATGGAGCTGCCTTCACAGGCAGGAAGCATCAGTCATGGCCATGTTCACATCCCCTCCCTGCCCGTGGCTACAGGGCCCCAGGGGCGTGTGAGAACCCCCAGCTTGAGAACATGGGGTTTGGGTTATGAACTACCCCAAAATAACCAGAACAAGGGTCTTCAAAAACACCAACCCGAAGTGTCATTCAGCACTGTGCGCAGAACCAACCCTAGCATTTTGCTTTCTGCGACTTCACTAAAAGCTACAGCCTGTGTTTATCTCACCTGCATAGTTTTGAGAAAGATCTTAGTCTCAGTGATTCTATCAGCTGAGATCCTGGTCCCAAAACTCCAAGAATTTCTTAAATATTAAGACTTCTGGTCTGTCAAGCGATCATTTTGTCTCTGATATGGAATTCCACCCAAACATCTGTTTGCTGCAATTAATCCAACAATAACCTGAGCACTTCCAGTTCTCACATGTTTCCACAGTATTTAGTATACTCCCAAACAACTTATTCTTATTTACAGATGTCAGGAATACGCTTTGCTAACCAGACCTTTGACCCACTTCCATGCAGACCTGTGAGATACTGTAGAGTTGCTTGCAAGCATAGGACTCATTTTTCAGAGCAGGCAGCATTAAGTTACCAAAGTAAAGATACATTTAAGTCAAAAGTTTAATAGTTTTGCTGTGGCAAGGGAAAATCTCAGGATACCAAAGAGTCAAGAGAGTAATATTGTACTCAGCTGAGAAAATGGACAAGCAGTCAGACACAAAAGCCTTTCTACAGCTCTTGACAAAGAAACAATAAACTCAAGCTCCTATAGAGCTTAGCTTAAACGAAAAGGATAGAAAAATGAGACAAAATATGGAATTAAGATATTTCCCCTCTATTGATATTAACTACAGTAATGGGGTGACATATAATGGCATAAGAAATCTTATTGTTCATAAGAAAAAATAAACTAGAAAGACACACACATTGGGGATTTTCAATAACATCCTAGAAATGGACATTTTGGACCATTTAGACCACATCACAGGTATTCAAGACTTTATCCGCATTCACCTCAGCCAGTACTAGCTGTCAGGCAGCAGCAATCAGGAGCCCAGAGTAGCTCTCGGTGGGTCTCTGGCCCCACAGCGCTGCAGTTTAGCACTGCCCACAGGTATATATAACCCTGAGGACAGAGAGTTGGTTGAACAGGATCAATCAGGAGCAGGGACAAACAGCAACATAGGACTGCTCAAACACAACGACCTATCAGCTGCTTTACTAGCAAGCAACCCTCCTGCAGACAGCTGAAGGATGGTGACATGTCTCCTCACAAGCAGCTCGTGGTTGGCATGTGCTGCCAGACAGGAGTATTTCTATTCCTCGATGTGCTCATTACTGCACCTCTCGATGCTATAGGGCCAGTTGAGGTCCACCAGACACCACTGTGGGTGCTAGCATTCCCCAAAGAGGTCCTGGTGCACTTCTAGGCTCCCTGTTAGGTCCAGACAGACACACAAATGTCTAGCCCAGAGGTAGTCCAGGAGGGAGCAGACTTGTCCAAACACACGCCGGGGACAGGGCTCCCTGCCATTCACCAAAATGCTTTGACCCCTGCCCTCCTGGAACGAAACCAGCCCCTCAAAACTACCAGCGTGAGGAACAGAAAATTGCAAATGACTTAAAGTGGGATGGAAAACTCAGAGTTCGACGATCACAAGCTGAGGCCGCTAATCTTCTTGTCATGGGAGCAGACTCACCCGGCAGAAGGGAATTCCTGCCTTTGACTGGACTAATTAAAGGCATCGAACTCTGCACCCGTTATGGCTTGATGTGCCTTAATCCGATGTGACATTCGACATACGCGAGGAACGCAGACACACACATACGGTTCTCATTGCTTAAAGGGGTTTGGCATCCGTGGGGGTGTACCAGCTGCAGCACGCTTCCTCCGCTCGCCCCGCTGGGGTGAGCTGTGTGGGGTGGCAAAGTGGGGGATAATTACTCATCCCACCTCAGAGCCACTAACAGCCCTGGGTGGCTAGACACTCTGCAGAAGGTCCCATTTAGGGGAGAGGAGTGTGGTCTGACCCAACACTGAAAGGTCATTTGAGAAGGTGGGGATAGGACTGGGATTCAAAGCTTTCCTCAAGTGAAATGAAAGTGGAAGGTGCTGAATGAGCAGTGCCCGTTTCTCTCCCGTGCAGGTACAGGAACAACCAGTTGCTGTGTCTTGAAAGCGCAGAATATTTCCAAGCATGATAGTACACAAGATTACAAAGATCTCAAATTAGAGAAGATTTAAGATGCGAGATGAACCAACTGGGTATTTGGATAGAGTGATGTGAATCATGGATATTGCTTGTGTTCCTCACCTCCTGTCCAGGACTGCCCTCTTGAAATCTAGGGATATGTCACCACACTTGACCATGCTTGGCAGAACCCTGAACCAGCCCTGGGAAGAAAACTTGCTTTACACACTGATGGGAAGCAGACAAACCTCTTCATAGTTCAAAGCCAAAACCCCCTTCTCCGCAGAGCACCCCAGTGTAGGAAGCAGCGTAGTATGGCCAGTGAGGTGCAGAGCCATCCTCGCAGACCTCTCCCCAGACCAGCTGAGCACTCACACCGCAGCGCCCACCACAGCGCTGTAAGCAGCACAGGAGGGCAGTCCGTGGCAGATGAGTTGGGATGTCTGTGCCATGGGAGCACCTGGCTCTGAAGACCTGGGTTGAGACGCAGGCCTTGAAAAACAATAAAGGTTTCTCAATGGCACTGCAAGAAATCAATTTTCCTCATCAATTATTGGTTTTTCTGTAAAAGATTAGAGTCCCATACCACTATTACTTGTACTGTCAACTAGAAGTGTTGGTCTGCTAGGTCATATGGCAGCAGGCGGTGTGTTTACATCCAAATGTCCCAAGTTCATTTCCACTTAATGATCCATAAGAAGGACTGCAGCATTTCTCCTAGGAAGATTGCTTGGAAGCAACTGATAGACTACTTAGGCTAGGGTGGAAACAAAGCACTGAAATATTATCAGGAGTTATAAATCAGGCAAAGTCAGTGATGCTCTCTATAAGGAACAGTAACGTTTGGTGTACACTTGTACCAACAGCTGGTCAGTAAAAGCTCCTTCAGAGTAAAAAAAGAAAAAAAAAAGGCGGTGATTTCAGTACAACTGAAATGCAGAACATGTTCAAATTCATATTTAATAAAGCAATTATTGTTTATTATTGAAGTACCAATTGATTATTAAAAACACATTTATTGAGGCTGGACCACAAGGTAACAGATATGTACCTCTGGCATAGTTGTGAAACCTCAGTAAATAGCGATTATTAGAAACAGATTTATTGAGGCCTAACGATACCATAAGATGCATATCAGTTACAGAGCTCTTAAAACCCGATCAGTATGTTCTTAAGCCATTTTTACTGAGGGTTTATAGCTCAGCAGTAGGGCTACATGTCTTCATTTAGGGTTGTTAAGCCACATGGAATATCATCTTAATGCTCATTTGATACTTAATTAAGGTAGTGTTTGTAGGGAAAAGACTACACCAACCAACAAGAACCAGGAAAAAACACAATTATTTTCCTGCTTCCAAAAACACAGATCAGAGCCACTATTTGACCTGTTGTTGAATCTTTCCATTAATGCCTGAACCCCTCTTTCGGTGGAGAGTGTGGACCATGGGTGATCTGAGGATACGACCATGCCACACGCAGACTCACGTCCATCCCAGTGCCCAACGCCACAGCAGAGCGTGTCCTCCTGCCTTCAGCCACGCAGCTCAAACCTCTGCTAAGCTTTGACCAACTTGCACTCAACAAGCCCTCGTGCTCCCTGAGGGCCTTCGCCGAGTCTCTGTGTGTCGGCGCTGTTGTAAATCGACTGTAATCACAACTGCAATGACACTACAATTGGACAGTGACCGAATACTGCTGGGGAGGAGAGAGCTGAGCACAGTGAGACCAGCGCTGGCCACAGACCATGAGCGCACCAGGCAGAAGGTACCCCCAATCTGCAGTCCTTGCTTATTCACAGAGAACAAGTCCCCTCCCATCGCCCCCTTCATAACTGCTTAAATACTTGCCTGGTAAAGCCACCCTTCCTCCTGTCCTTCCCTGCCAGCCCCCACGGCACCTGCTTCTGCTGCCAGATCTGACGTCTCCATCCCACACACATGGGGTATCAGACTACAGCATAGCCACTGGAGACTCCCCAGCGCCGAGCGAGCCTTTCCCATGTCTTGGGATGAATACAGGAGACCATATCCCCAGAGACACAGCTAGCAAAACAAAGAGGCAGTATGGAAACTACAGCCGGAGTGAAGGCAGCGATTTTGCCCAGATGATGCAGAACGGCTGGGGCAAAGCCCGGGGGAGAAGAAAGGTCTGCTCCTTTTCTTTCGCCGTGCCTTAAGACCTCTCGGCCTCCCCACCAGAGGAGGAGGGGAGAAAGGAGCCCAGATTACTGAAGAACTCCCCTAGCTCCAGTCTCCTCTGTTCAAATTTATATATTCCACTACAGGTGACATCATGATTGCTGGAGTCTGACAGGTGATGCTGTAAAATGCATGAAACCATAAAAATTTCAACAGCAGCAAGCTCCATTGCCGCTACATCTGACAGCACTTAGCTGCCCAGCTAACACAAATATTATAAAAGCACTCGGGAAAGAAATCCAACCTGCCTGACCTCAGTTTTGGACTAATAAACAGTACAGCATGACCAGATTTCACCCGCATATAATAAACAGACAGCTTTTAAAGAAACCAAAGCAGGGTGTTGGTAGGTGTAAGGAACTAAGGAAAGAGATGAGTTAAAAGTGGGCAAAGTCATTACTGAACACGGAGGGCTCAGCTCCCAGCCCACTCTGCTTTCTGCCACTCCATCTCCCTACCAGGAGGAGATCTGTCTTAGGAAACGCATAATTATAGCTGCAAAAAGATGCTCACTGGCGTTACACAGCCAGGCCAGGGGTGGGTAATTACCTAAACTGTGTCAGAGCACCTGATGTTCATTTCTGCCCTCTCCACAGGGAAAGAGTGAGTAATCTTGTCTCTGAAAGTTGGACAGTAAGTGAATCCAAGAGAATTATTGCCCTTTCTTTCATCATCCTCAGCACTAAATTTTAAAAGGCCAAGGATCTGCTTTCTATTTCTTTCTGCTGTGAGGTTCCTCTGGTCTCCCCAGAGAAGGAGAACATCTTGCCTCGGCTCCATGGAACGCTGTCTCTGAAGGAGGACGCCCACGTGGGCAACAGGCTCCCAAAACCACTGAGGTGAGTCAGGCAGATGGGGGCTGATGGCTCCAGCCAGGGCAGGGATTTTCAAACCAGACATGCTGAAATGGATCTTCAGCTTCTCCAGGGAGAACTGGCTTCCACGGGCTATTTTGGGATTAGTCAGATAGATGGATGGGCAGAAGGAGCTTGTCACCTTCCAACTGGCCACCCCAAAAGCTTTCTGAACAGAGGTGGGGACCCTTGGGAACCAACACTGCCTGTTTCTTAGTCACCTCTCAAAGACCCTCTGGATAACCCACAAGGTCCAATTTCCAGCCCACCCTGCACCCACACACCGGCCACCCCCCCCCCCCCCCCCCCAATATAGCTCAGCCCAGGGACTGTCCCAGCATCCAGGGCTACCGGAGTCTGTGCTCAGTAAACAAACGGGCACCCAACCCATTCAGCATCTGTACCAAAAAGTGCACCTGGAATCTGATTTGCTGTTAGACAGTAGTGACAGTCTATTGAGACAGGCAAGCAACAGAAGTTACTATAAATACATATATAGCTCCATTAAACCCCCCTCTATTCAAATGATTGGAGAGCTGTCTTTGAGCTTGCTTGCTCTTATGGATGTATATACAAGAGGGGGAGTGAGTGGAGCAGCAGGCACCAATGGGGCCGCCCTGCTCTGGAGCTGTGTTACCAGGCAAAACAAACATCATCATCAAAATCGCATTATTATCCACACAGCTACAGTAATCAGCAATGATGGTCAACCTTCTGAATACGGCTTTTGATATCAGAGATAGACGTATTTAAGTGTAATTTTTTCAACCAAAGATAAAACATTATTGCAAAATTCTATACAGTATTTTTAATCACAGGTTTCACCAAGCACTACAGTGGAAAGTATATGATCATTTTTTCACAAAATCATCTCTGTTTTTTCACCATTACAGATCTCTTTTTTTCTATTGAACTAACTAGTGATAGATCCGGTAGATTTTTTGAACGATTTTTAGTTACTGGAAAAATATGCATAATGAAAAAAATGAAAAGTGCATTCACTGGACCAAGTTTAAACCTTTTTCACATAAATGGTTCCCTATTTTGCAGTCAGATTTATCAGAATTGACATCAACTGATGGAAACGTGATGACTACAGGCAGTGATTAAAACCACCTGATACAGACAAACACAGGACAGCCATTCCTCAGAGAGGAACATCAGCCCTTACTGTACCAGGGGACAGGACAAATTGCTACCAGGTAGGACTTAACCTTTCCTGCTCCAGTTCTTCTAAATCTCCAGTTCACCAGCCAGGTCCAGCTACCAAAACCCCAAATCACATATTTTCACAAATACAAGCAGACATTGAGATGATTCAAGTGTGGTCTTTGCAGTCAATTTCATGCAGAGCCAGAAAGATATTTAGGCACCTAATTTCAGCTAAAATAAAGTCCTGATGCCCATGGGAAGTTTCCTGCCTAATCCCTCCCTGGATCACATCCCACACCTCCCTGCTGCCTCTCCACTGCAAAATGCGGTGGAAAATGCAAACGGGACTTCCCAGAGTCGTATCACTTCCAACTCAGGTTGCGTGAGAGCTCAGCTACTCTAATTAAAACAAAGCCATTACCAGGAAATGAGCTCTCCCCAACTAGCACAGGAGAGCAACTCTGGATTAAGTGCTCCCATCTCCTGCTGCTGCCAACCTCTCTGGATAATTTCCTGACCGGGACACCAGCCTAAAGGGAGCAGGAGCAGCTGCCCCGGGCTCCCCATGGACACTAAGGAGCTGCAGGAGTCCCAGTTAATTCGTATCAAGCCAGGAGATGGCACTCCACAACATGCAGAATAACGCCTGGGCTTTGCACGCCCCAAAAACCTCCTTTTTGTGCCTGCCAAGCAGTTTCTTCCACCCATCAGCATCTACGTGAGTCATCAGCTGTAGCATGTCTGTACCAGGCCCCCGGGGAGGTGACATCCAACAGTGGAAAAGGGGACACAGCCACCAGCCGCTGCCAGGCAGCTGTGCAGCAGCACTACCCTACACCTGCAGCAGTCCTAAGGCACCACCTGGCTCCCAGCAGCTCCAGTTTGCAATCTTAGGGTCTCTTTTAATGCAATCCCCCTTTTTTTTTTATGGAATAGGCAAAAAAGTAATAATAGCTGATCATAAAAATCAAAATCGTTTACCTTTCAGGAGGCAACTCTGCGCAGGCTATTACAGGGTAATTTGGTACATCATAAAGTTTCCTATTAGAACAGAAAATAGGGCTGCTTGCATGAGCTGCCAATTGGAAATAAAACAGTAGTGGGGTCACAATCATTAGCACCACTTTTTCTATTAGGTTTGCTTTCCATCAGGGTGGGAAGAGGAGGGAGATTGAGATGCAGGTGAAGGAAGATGAGACAGGTCTGGAAGACAGGAGAGACAAACAGAGGGCGGCTCTTTATGTTTATGAAGGGTCTCTTCTTGCACCTATTGCATTTACAGTGGAGTAATTAATCACAAAGTGACGGTGGATGCAGGATGAGTCCCTAGACCACAGTGGAGTGTCCAGTCTCCCAAGGTACACGACACCACAGCAACAGCAGAAGCAAGAGCAGCTCAGAAGAGTGGCAGCTCCTTCATGCTACTTGGGAACACAGCATCTGTTTTGGAAAAAAAAAAAAAATTACTGAAATTGAGATAAAAACAGGCCAGAATGAGAGCAAGCTGGCCTATTATTGTGACTGGCCACTGTTGTAAATAAAGGCCCCGAAGCGCTGGCATTCACTTGCATTTCTCAGCACATTTCCTTTTGCTGTTGGCAATCTTTGACATTGATTCTGTGCCTCTTATTGCTTCTCCAGTTACTAGTTACAATAAAGTGCATGCAAAGCATCCAGCAAAGCCCAGTCTCCTGCCAGCTGCCTTACAATTGCCAGAAACAACCTTCCTGGGCTTGTCTGTGCCTGGCACACCAAAAGACAGCCCCACATCATGCTGGTGAAGTGACATGACCAAGACCACAGAGGAGAGCAGTGGTAGAGGCGGGAAGGATGTCTGCGCTCTTGAGGTTGCACTCCCTAGGATGTCCTGAGTTGTCCTGACACTATCATCCCAGTCCATAGGGACAGTGGCACAGGAGGAAGACTGAAGCATTTTGCTTCAGGAAAGCGGCAACAGAGCTGAAAGCAGCATAAATGATGCTTTTACTTCTGTGAAGGAGGAAAAAAGACTCTTCCCTCTGTTAGGATTTTCATTATGCTAATGCTCATGCTAACAGCATACTTCCCCAGGTGACTGCTTGGTGAGACGGAGGGATCAGCTCACCTCCACGCTGCAGCGCAGCAATGGATCCCCGTCATATAAACCACAGGCACCATAAAAGAAACTGGTCCATGCAGATCAGAGGGCATCAGCTTAAGAGTTTGGGGCACATAGGCCACGAAGGGCCATGGAGCCCAGGTCACAAACCAAGAGTAAGCAATAATGACATGATCTCTTTGTTAATATTCATCCCATGGTTCCCATAAAAACCTTCATGCCCTCTCGAGAGCTCTGTCCTATTGCATTATTCCTCACAATTTATTTAGACAAATTGTTCCTGCACCACAGTTGGAAAGTAACTGAAACCAGCAGCGCTGTCTCCATCTCGTGGGGGAACTGAAACCCAGCCAACACCATGTCACTGCTCGCTAAACAGATCTGCGGTTTTGCTATCTCCCCACTTCTTCCCTTGGCTTTTGGGTGGTTTGCCTCTCAGATGCTTGCGATGTCCCATTCCCTCCTGTCCCGGCAGCACAATCATCCCTGCAATCATCTCACACCCTCATGCTGCACTGCTGCAGCAGGTATTCCTCTGCTGCGGGGACAGCCACCCACGGCAGGGCAAGATTGCAGGTAGGGGGAAGCCACCCCAAGCTGCACGTGGGAAACCTCTTTTGCCAGCGATAGCAGCATCTGCATGAGGAGCCCTGCTACAGCCATACCCACAGGTCTCTTCCCACCTTGAAAACCCCTAACAGACCTCACGCAACCTTTGTGCCTCTTCAGTGAGGAGCAGGCTTAGTGCTTTTACAGCAGAAAGGGGGAAAGGGCACGCATGCAGGGGAAGCGGCATGACTCCTGGTATTCAGGGAGCTGCTGGCTCACTTGGCTTTCATTTGCCTTCACCTCTCAATGGAAAACAAGTGAAAGTTGGGTTCCCTGCCAAGGCATAATGTGTCTCACATGGGCATCACCTCCTCCATCCCCTGGCACTCTGCAGACTGGCACCTTGCAGGGACATCCCAACACTTGGACTGCTCAGACATGGGAAACAGAAGCTGAGCTCACACCCAGACACACACTCAGTGTTTCCAGCAAGCAAAGCACCATGAAAATAAGTGAGTTGCATGGCGAGATTTTTGGCAACTTCCTGGCAGAGTAATGCAGAGATTCATTGACACAGACTTTTGCTGCCCCACAGCTACGCTGCTCTGACCAGGACGTGTGAAAATCCACCCCATGCCAACAATCCATGTGGCCCAAAGACTGAAAAGCCCCAGGTTCCCATCACATCTGCTCTCCCTTGCCTTTGCAAACCCCATTAGATGATCACAAGAGCAATGTACTGGGAAGCATTACATAAAACTGCTTGTCTTGTGGCCACCGCAGCCAAAGAGCTGGGCTGTGCATGCTCCACTTGCACACACACACACACACACACACACACACAGAGCTCTGCAAGCCAAAATCAGATCCACTCCCTAAATACCAGCTGGATGTGACACTCAGATGGGCCAATCTGTTGATACTAAAGCCAGAAAGGTCAGCACAGAGGTTGAGCACTAAGGTGAGTGTTTGATTAAACCGAGTGGGTGAGGGTTTTTCAGGGATCTGTTGGGGATGGAAGTGAAAGCTTTATGGAGTGCTGGCGGGTGCTCCTGACAGCACTGGAGACGACACAGATTTGGCATGGGCTGCAGCAGTGTTCTTCCCTCGCCATCTGATTTCCAAGCTCCAAAGGCCTTGGGGTGACTGATGAAACTTTGCTACACAACATTTTTGGTTTTATGTTCCATTATATCACAATGAGCCTTGAATCTTGTTCCATGCAAGCGGCTGTTCACATTTATTCTTACCATTTTCCTAAAAGATTTTGCTACCCATCAATTCACCCCCACCCTTACAGATTTGATAGCCCATAACAGAGTTATTAGCCAATAGCAGGTACTCCATGATGCAACTTTCAGTCATAGTCATCTTTTATGGCCACAACTCATTCCTTAAACCTTTTCTTTTCCTTCTATCTTGCTTCGATTT
Organism: Aquila chrysaetos chrysaetos; assembly: GCF_900496995.4. NCBI lineage: Eukaryota > Metazoa > Chordata > Aves > Accipitriformes > Accipitridae > Aquila > Aquila chrysaetos. The sequence goes on from NC_044008.1 coordinate 65,783,823, forward strand.
GGGCTTTTCTTATTAATTAAATGGCAAGTTTCAATAGCCTAAAATTGAATTATAAGGCTTGTTTAGAGCAAGCAGAATGATCAGAGCAAAGGGTGAAAGCTATATATGTAATATATACATATACTTAAGATACAGTACTTTGCTTCCAGACGTTTGGAACAAATTAAATAGAGGATCAAATTAACTAGTGATTGAATTAAGTGGAAAGCATCTCATTACCTAAAAGACGGAAACATGTGTCATTTTTAAAACAGCTAAAAATAAAGCAAGAATGGGTCAAAATGAAAAGCAGGAACCTTGCAAATGTCAGCCAAATTTGGGCGCTGTTGAGCCCTCCAAATGTGAATGCTGTAAATAAGGTGGGTTTTGCTGCATCGTGGGAGCTGCTGGGAAATGATGGGCTTGGAAAACAGATGTTGCAAAAAGGAGCTGCTACACATTGCATTTCATACGTTTGCAATCAAAGAAACCTGTGCAGGCTGAAGGAGGTCTCATCCAGAGACCACAGCTTAGCAGGAAGGATTGGGATGCCCAGGACATTGTCTTCACCCACAGGCAGGCACCCTGGGCTTTTGATCTATTACTTGGCTGAAAATCCAGAGTAACTCCACTTACTCCGTCAACGGAATGAACAGTTCACTGTCAGGCAATGACTTTAATTCGCTCTTGCTGCTAACTGCCCAGAGAATTATTCAATCAGATTGAATTTCAAGTATTTCACAAAGGACCAAACCTGGTGATACAAATGTATCGTTTTAACCCAAGATTAAGACATCTTGTTGCTGTCTTAATTCAGCACCTTTATTCAAGGGCTCGCTCTTCTGTTTTCCAGACACTTAATTTCCTTTGAAATAGATGTGAAAACCAGAGCGAGCATTCAGATCTAGTCTTTTGTTTCACCGTGAAAGAACTGAGTTTCTCCCCTCCTGTGATACTGATGCTCATCTTCCTTCCTGTTCATCTGGACCTTACAAATTCCAGTCACTTCTCTTCCTGACACAACATTTCACTTAGCGATGCATCAGATGGAAATTGTACTGAGCTGCCACAGAGCGCAGGAAATCAGTTTTTCACTCCACCAAACTCCAGTCCCAAATTCAGGATGAGGAATAAGGCCTTAGCCCTTTCCTATCTAATGTCATATTTTTTCTTTTTCTTCCTTCTATATATCACATTTTGACAAATGCAAGTGGAACTTTTCCAAGATAAATAATGTTATCTTTGCAGAACCCTACGGCACCCCATGGCAACTCATTATTTTTCAATTAAATTTACTGTTCATTGGCAGTTGCTCTGCTTTAATTTTCTGCCGTTTGTTTACTGAAGAAGGAAATGCATAACACAAAGCCCTATAAAAGTCAGACTAAGTTAATTAAATGTGAAACTGGGAAACCCTAACTTTGCCTCCAGAGCAATTTTATCATGAGATCGCCTTAAAAATGTCACTTTTTGCGGGAATTTATTTAGACATATGCAACCACTATTAATTAAATGTGAGGTCCCTTCACAACTCTCTCCAAAAGACACTTAGCAGTATTTTGTAACCACTGATTGTAGAAACAAGAGTTCACAAGATTCACAAAGCCAGATGAAGAGAATATTTTTCAGTCAGACCAATATTTTTAGACTCCTTACATGTTTCTGAGTTATTTCGTCTGAATGCAGGATACCTAAGTACCAGTCTGGAAGCGATGCACCATATTATTTTCCTTCTATTGTCAAGAAGACCTGATTTCATTCCTTGATAGGACCATGGGTTTGATCGATTGCAAAGCTGTCAAGTGGGTAGGCTTTTATCAGCCATTTTACATACTAACAAAAATACTCTGATTAGGGTCTGCCACCAGCTGCACACTGCACGTCACATGAATCAAGAAATGACTGCACAATAGATGTCAAAAATTAATCAAGACACAAACCTTGGCTGATGACGTTCCTAGACTATGTCAGAAATAATTTTTAAGCAACAGTATTCAATATTTGCATGCCCCTCTCCATCTGAGCTAGACACCTCAGATAAATCACACCTTACAAGTACCTATTTCTCTGCATGGCTGAGAGACCTTGATATCTTCTCAGCTATAGATGTCTATACTGCAAATCATTGTATCTGTTGAGGTGAAGTCTGTCCTGACAGTCTCAGAGTGCAGTGTCTAACACAAACCCACCACCCAGACACCTCTGCCAGCCATGGAAACATGCACCTTCATCCAACCCTAAGAGAGGTATGTAAAATAGGTGAGATGAATCACCACTTGGAAGTGCCAATTTCCCACCACTGTTTGTAGAAACAGCCTATACAATCTCCTTAGGTAAGTCACCAAATTTTAGGTTGAAAGCTGGAGGCAACTTATTCCAATCTAAGAGTAGAATTTGACAGAATTTGACATGTCAGAAATAGCTTTCCAGTGCTAAAAGATTCCCAAGCTTGGAATTTGAAATTCCAGATTTATTTCTAAAACCATCAGTCGTTCTGACGAGGAAAGGAAAAGAGCGATCTTTTCTGAGATGCACAAACTAGAAACAACACAAATAATTAACAGAGGACTATGAAGCTGGATAAAAGTCTCCATTTAGGTACCCAAAAGCTAGTCTGAACAAAACTGAAGCCAAGGCTTCACTATTTTGTTGGGACAAATTACTTCAAATGGAAGAGGTACTGATTGCACCTATAAAGGTTTGGCCCAGGTTCTTATTGCAGCAGTTAGCAACCCAAACTCCAGCTCAGTGGGAAGGAGGTTTGTTCTGGTAGGAGCAATACATAGAGGTCTGGCCAGAGCATATCGCATGCATCGGAGTGTGCGCTTGATCTCTCTGCTACTGATCTCCTGGGAGGCAAAGAGTGGTGCCTGAGACGGCAGCACCTTGAGTCAGGTGCAAGTGAAAGGCAGTGTGACGGTGTTGAGGTGAGCTTTACATCTTGTGCAAGGTGAGAGAAGCACAGTGTCAGCAGCTAATAAGTTTATAACGGGGTTTCTTCCTCAAGCCAAATTCAGCCCAGATTTATAACTCCCCCATACCACTCTGAACTTTCCGACACTCCTCCTGAAACATTTCATTATTGCTCAATTACTGTCATGTTCTCTTAAGGACCTGGAGGGGGGAGAAGGTCTCCATTTGGAGACCAGATGCCATTTCCATAGATACTCACAAAACTGCGCTGTGCAATAAATAATCCATTCACCCTTCAGAAACAGGCTTTGAGGATATGATAAGTTTAAAAAAAAAAAAAAGTTAAAACTGTGACATGTTCTATGTGTAATGGAAACTAACCAGAAACGAAGATGTTAAACTGGTGGCAGGGCACCTTTGGCTTGTAGCGGGGCCAGACTGTCTGTCTGACTTGGAGGTAGCCAAAGTAGAACTTCTCCACAGCCTCAGCATAGCACTAACTCCTGTCACACCGAAAGACACCAAACACCAGGGGTGTCAACCCACCATCAGGAGACGTGCCCAAAACAGGCCTATAGCAACAGTTCGCAGCAGCTTGTTCCAGGCACTTGTGGGGGGCTGACCCCAGAATGGGAATGACGCACCATGCAGGAGGTTAACGGTGTGAGCACGAACCTGAGCCCGCTCCCCAGGACACACTTACCATCTACACACAAGCAGGCACTAAGCACCCACCTAAGCTGAGCTCTGAAAATTGAGAAACCAAGTATCTTCCAGATCTAAAAGCGGGTTTGACCTCTTGTTCATAAGGTCTGGGTAGACTGGACTTCAGGCATTACAGCCCACTCCAGCGCTGGATGTCTTAAATTCAGTATCCTTAACCAGAAGGCCCAGGGCTTAAAGCCCACCCTTGAACTAGGTCTCTGTCTTAGGATTTGTGCATCAACTGACAGCTCTCATGCATTCACTGGACAGACACTTCCACAGCACATTATCATCCAAAACGTTCTTTCTGCTTTGATACTTGTAACAAGTCTCTGTTTGTACATATGGAAACCACATTATATATTCCAGATGGAAATTCATACTCTATTTCAGAGAAGGAAACGAGAGCTATTTCATACTAGATGCATAATTTGTTGTGTGAATATGAAATACGTGACTGCCTCACATGTTATGTTGTGAGCTAATCATAAAAAAATATAATGAAAAAGGTCCCATCTGTCTCCAAATCCTATAATCCAACTGTTCTCAGCTAACTCCAGCTCTGCCAGTACCTGGTATACATACAGCAAGGAGAGTTTTTGTGCCAGGGAAATACTGAAAACCAGAAGAGCATGTACAAAGCTGCAGCTAAAGTTTCATCCGAGGCAGTGAGAAAACATCTTGGAGAGAATAGAGACCTTATGACACCTCTTCAGCTGACTGAACTCATTCCCCAACTCTTCAAATTGTTCTTGACCTGCCTTTTTATCTGGGCTACCCTATAATTATCATCTTAACATAATTTCCCCACAGCTCCCTGAAGAGCCTTAATGGGATCACTGGGAAAGATCCAGCTGCACATTTGAAAGCGTGGGGGCAAAGTGCTGTCCCCAAAAGACGATGGGAATATTGCCACTCACATCAGCAAAGCTGCGATTTCAAAATGGAGCTTGCTGGCTGCAGAAACAGCTCTGCCGTGCTAAGGCAGTAGATCTGTGGCAAACAGCAGTAGGTGGGTCTGACATGCTCTGCCTCTTCGGTTGTGGTCTCATTTATCTGCAACCAAATTCCTGAGCCTGACCTTACAGTTCTACTGCAGTATCACCAAAGGAACTCCTCCCCCAGCATCTAAGGGACCATTTATGGAGAATTACTCCATAGGAAATAGCAATATTTGTCTGTTCCTTTGTACTTAGCTTTCAGTGTGTTACTGCAACTACTTCAGCTTGCTCACCTCAAAAAGTAAAACAGATATGAAACAGCAGCAGGAGGTGTTACCAAGTTCCCAAGACTGTTCGGACATTTTCATCTAAAGGTGCCAAAAAGCAGCCCCAACTCTCAGCTCGCAGCTCACTGCAATTTTTCATGCTTTCAGTCTTCCATATTAACAATTTCAGCTTGTTAGGTGGTTTGGGGTCTGGTTCGGACCTCACAAGGGACATAAATGGGATGGCTACAGGATCTCCTATACTTAATGTCTATCACATGGTGGCCTGGAGTTAGGGGGTGCCAGACCTTTTGACAAACACAGCGGCTTCCACTCCTCTCCATTAACTACATCCCTTCTCCTACCTATGGAGACAACTGCTACCCCTTCAACACCTTCTGCTCCATCCCATCTGAGGTGCTGTGCTACAGCCATAGCAGCATGGCTATGCTCAAGCAGTCATGAAGGATTTGCATCCCTCTTGGTGCTGGATGGGAACAGTGGCAAGGTGAAGGAGATCTGTCACTCATGAAGGATGCTGGCACTCCGCAGCTGTATCACTGGATCTCCATGCCCAAGACCCATGGATTTCAATGCCAGATGGTGCAGCTCACTTTAAAGGGCTCTTTTTTAACCTCAAAGAAACTGTTTTTAAATAAGAGTCCTTTTATTGCTATGCCAGTTTCAAGCCATGCTGAAGTTCTTACAGATCTGGGCCTAGACCGTTGCCTTTTAAATTTAACCGGTCCATCAGCAATTGCATCCCAGTTGTGTCTGTCTCTCCCCAGGCCTGCACTCCATTTCCCCTTCAAAATAGGCCTTATTTACCATCACCCCCTTACATCTCTTTTCCTACCTTCCACGTGAAGTCTGGCAGAAATGGTGTGGCAGAGGCTCTCTCTGCTGAGGGCTCCTCCTCAGGCTGAGGAAACACACGGAGGGCATTACCAGGGAATTTGTTAAATATGGCTCTTAGGGGAACATGAGAAGCAGATCTTGTTATTTAGGTGGGTAAAACAAACATGACCAAAAAAAGTAAGAAAAAAGAAATGCCATAACTACCAAGCAATCCCCTGCAGACCTTACCAAATGAACCTGAATGGAAAATTCTCTCTTGACCCCAGGTTTGTAGACTGAGTCCAACAGTCAGGCAGCAAAGACAACGTGATGCCACCAGAAGGTCTGAGGTGAGCTGCTTACCCCCTGCCATGCTGCAGGCTCCAGGGCCAGAGAGACCTGGAAAAGCCCCCCCAGCTCACCCACCAGAAACCAAATTACGCATCAAGGGAGAAAACCCTTCCTTCCTGGTCTCAAAGGTGAACATATGCAGCCAGAGAACACTGAATTTATATAAATACGGTACAAATAAAGAATGATCTGATCTCTTTTCAAGCCCATTGGAGATACCAACAGATTAGGTATGCTTTTCAAGACCTAGGAATCCTGCTGCTTTGTCATACAATCCCTTCCATAAATTTATCAGACTTCATCTTAAAACAATCCCCCAAACTAATCCAAGGGTACCTCGGCCCTTTTAATCACAGCAAGTCACTAGAATTCCTACTGACAGGGATGTCCACAATATTTCTCAGGTTCTTTTCAATTTCCATTCCTCCAAGCTATAGATCCAGATTGTCCCCACCAAACAGCAAGCAGTTTCCTCAGCTCTCTCCTTGTCTAGAGAGAGAGGAAAGGCAGCTACCAAAGCAGTGAGACCACTAAAATCCAGATCACCCTCTGGTCATTCCTCTCTCTCTCCACTGTTGAGGGCAATGACACTCTACCTTAGATGCCACAGCTAAGTCCCCAAGTTTAATGGGATGAATCTTTGCCATCCTACAAGTTTAACCCACTTACAGGATTACACAAAAACAGTTGCCTGGATTAAGATAATTTTGGTGGCTTGAATCCATTTAACTAAGCAATGCAGATCACTCTAACCTAACCTCTTCTCCTTGGGGATTTATCACCCCATCACATTTGTCCAACCTGTATGTTACCAGCACAGCACTTACACCATCCCTTTAGAGGGTTCCAAATTAACAGTTACTTCAAGGCTTGATTCAGAGCCTACTGCAGTCAATTAAAGACTTAGGTACGCTTCAACAGGTTTTAGATCTGATCCTTTAGGACCTTTTTTAGCTACAAAGCATGTAAACATTTTAATCAAGAGGTTACGCACTAATGAATTAAAAATTACTCTGTAAGTGTCTTGGCCACCCAGACCACATGGACATGTTTCTGACAGGATCTGTCTTCCACCATAACAGTGACTGACACCCATGAATTTTGCCATCTCTGTTGAGAGAAAGGCAAATTAGCAATGATGTTAATTTACACCTCTCAGCTCCCAGAGATCTCTCCAAGCCCATTTGCCTCATGCTTCCTCTGCCTCCTTGCCTGGAAATTTTCCCACATTGGGATGTGTCTGCTTACTGCTGACAGCAAAAATGGTGTAAGAAAATACCCAGAACAACATGTAACACGGAAAGGAAGGGTAAGGGGGAGTGGTGAAGGTGTAGGACTGGCCTAATGTGTCAGATGCCTTTGTGAAACTGGTCAACTCTGGTCTTCAGTTCTAGTTCAGGTTTTGAGATCCACAAGAGGACAGCTGCTGCCTTCTATGTGTTTTCCAAGTCTCACCCCAACTGCATCAGCGCTTAGCTAGAGCTGCTAGATACTAACAAAGTGAAAGCAGCAACAGGAGCGTTTGCTCACATTTTCTCTTGACTTGGTTGTAAATCCCTCCTGGATCCTTTTTAACACAAGAGGCAGGGAGAGGAAAGAATCCCTTGGGTTAAAACAAAGCATCTCATTCAAGAGCAGTTGTTTGCCTTGGGAGGCAAATGCTGACTTTTACAAAGAGCAGACAATGTCCTGGGGATCTTGGGTGACTGCTGCAATGTTTTCTAGCTAGATAGTAAACAGCCAGGTAACCACTGACACCATCTTGACATGGGGTTTGAGGTTCCTCTCCTTTTCCCTGGGGACCATAAGCCATGATCCTACTAGTGAAACAAATGATTTATCATAGCAGGGATGCCTCATTAAGATTTATTGCAAACCCTTGTGATAGCCCAGGAAAACTGCTTCCAGGAGTCATTCAATATACCAGAATTAACAAGACAGCCCCTCAGATGGAACTATGCTATCCAAATCCCTTTACACTGACCTGCAGCCCAGAAACACTGCGACAGCCACAGCAGCTGCCCAACATTAACAGATATCTGCAACTTTTAACAAGAATCAGGCACAGAGCCGTTCCAAGCCCCAGCTATAAAACTGATGAACTGAGAGGAATATCGCAAAGAGAAAGAGGAAAAACACAGCATCATACCATAGCTATTTGATTGTGATTTATGTCCCATTCCACCTTGCCTTATCATAGCTAAGCCTTTCAGGAGAAAAACACTACACACACTGTATAGAAATGGCTTTTGGTCCAGGGTGTACAGCTCTGCTGCCTCATATGACTGCAACGGGGGCTGTTGACAGTCCTGCCACACAAACCCAACACTTGCTCCTACCAAGAAAGTGTGTATGCAACTGTTGGATGCATTGATGGCACCTGCATAGCCACACAGCACTGCCCACACTACTGAAGTTTTGCTACAGCCTTGAAAAGTGTGCAATATAAACCATGGCATCGATTCCCTTGAGACCATTGCTGCCTTGGCTGTGCTGAGGTCTTCATCAGCAGTCATAAGCAGACTTCAACCCACAGACATTCGGGAGAAAGAGAAGGCGATACCCGGCACAGAGCTGACAACCAGATCGTTTTGCCGGTTTTCAGAACCGGACTTTTCACTGTTTTGTTTCAAAGTGACATTTTTGTTTGTTTGTGTAAAAGCCAACCATGTTTTAAAGAAAAATGGTTCAACATACAAGTCGGAAATAACTGCAAAATGAAGCAAAATATTGGGGTAAAACGAAACAATTTGGTTGTCCCAATATTATTTTGTTTTCCAGGACAAATGAAAAAGAAGCAACTTTTCTGTCTAGTGTGATCATTCTTTCTTTAGTTCTTGATTTCTGAGCTGGCCAGCCACAGCACATCTGTATTTCCCACACCTATCCCCTAACATGTTGGAGAGAGGCCGAATGTGTCTACTTATAGCATCAAACTGAAGTGCTCTGAATTGTCCTTGTGACAGGTAACCAGCTCTCTCCATTTAAGGAGTATAGACCCAGCCCTCTGCATTACCATTAAAGTAACTTTAAAAAGGTGCAGAGCCCAGAGCAGCTACTGCCTTTCAATGGTGAAATAACTGTTTTTGCGGTGAGCTCAGTAACACAAGGGAAAGCTGCCTAGTGTGTGAAAAGATCCAGGACACCATTTTTCAGTTTGTTTTTCCCATCAGTGTGTAATGTTATCCAGCTCACACATGGCTGAACTAAAGCATCCCTTCCAGGAAGATATCCAGGTTCATGGTGAAGCATCTAAGCTAGAATGAATTTCCCCCTTGCCTTGGTCAGCTGCTCCACTGGGTAATTACCATGTTGCTCCACAGTTGTCTTATTTCCAACCTAACTTCAACATCCATCCACTGGATCTTCTTTTATCTGTTACACATCAGAAATCTTCTCCTGGTGCCGGGAACTACCTACCATGATCACATCGCCTCTAAACTTTCTTTTCAGCAAGCCAAACAGACTGAGCTCTTTAAGCCTGCCTCTCTTTCCAGACCTTGGCTCACTCCATTACAGCTGAGGTATCCTCCACCACGTATCCAAGAAGAGAACAAAAGCCATCATGCCATTTGTAGGGTCATAAACTTTATGCTTTGCCAACGAGCATTACCCACTGAAATTGCCCCAGATGCAAACACCGACCTGCTAGAAATTGGGTGTGTTGGAAGGAAGGAAATTGCAGGCTCTGGAGCTCCCCAAAGGCTTTCATGAGCAGCCAGTTGCAAACATTTCCTGATGTCAATTATCCATCAGCTTACAAATATCTGGCAATCTCCACTCAGATAGTGAATTTCGAAGTCTGTTCTTTGCCACAGTGCTGTGCAGTCTGTGAGAGTTGTGTGTGCTGTTCGAGATGGTTTCACTCAGAATGGCACCTGTCCATGAGGAAGACGACAATTCTCCAAACAAATGGCTCATTCTTTCAACACTTGCATGGGAGAGGTCCGAGGAACGGTTTTCAACAAAACTCTCTCTGGGTACCATTGACAGCCAGAGCTACCAGTCAAGGCATGCTGAGGTGAAAGTCTAAGGAATGCCATTCCTTCTTGGAGCTGATTCCTCCGCTGTCAAATCGCCATCCAAAGAAAACACGTTAAAATAAATGCCCTTAAAAATGACAAGCTGCAAAAAAACGCACTCTGTAAACAGAGATGGTCAATCCAAAGCTGTTCAGGAGGCAACCTCCAGCTGCCAGGCTGCCTGTCACAATATTCACCCACAGTTTTTCCCCAGTGAAATATTGCTCACCTTGCTGGAGCCAGCGGGCTGCTGCTCATTTGCTCAGGCAGCGCTACAGAAGCACGGAGCAGGCTGCGCCTTGCCGTATTTGTTCAGTCCAGAGAAAGGCAAATCTATCCATTAACTCACACAGTCACTCTGCAGAAAGCACATCCCGATGCGGAGGGGGCTCGTTGTTTCCCCAAGGACTGTGCTGGTGGTCTCCTGAACCATGCTTTGCTGTCTCAGCAGCAGCTGTAATTATGGAGCCCAAGGAAGCAGATAAACAAGGAGTTGAATGATTTTGTGAGTGAATTTAGGGCTTGTGATAACAAAGACAGAAAAGCACTCCAGCCAGGCAAGGCATGGGGGAACACTGTAGTTTCTCATTCAGTTTGACCAAGGCAACCCAGCAGGAACCTGCTGAATCAGCCCTGATATCGTCGACAGCTGAAGCAGCGAGCAGCCATCCTCTGCAGAGCTCCAGCGATTCCCCCAGGACCCCATCCAGCTCTGCCGACACCCCTGCAATCCCCCCAGACAGCAGCACTGATTCTGGCCTGAGCCCTCACTGGGCCACCAATAAACCCCTGTGCTAAGGGCTACCGCTCAAAATATGGTCATACTCCTGAGACCTGAACCTTACACCTCAGGCTTCCTATATACCACCCCCTCTACCCAAACCATCTCCCTCCTAACCTCCAGCAACCTTCCAGCCTAGTCCTGACCTTCACATGTGCAGACTGCAAACTACAGTGAACCACAGATGAGATACATGACAAGAGCAGCAGGGATAATTACTGCTTTAAATGGAGAGACAGTCTAGCCGTTAAAAGAAACTGTTAAAGGAAATGGTGGATTTTCCAGTACACGGTCTCTTCAGACCAAGAGTGGAAGAGATGTTTTAGCCAGAAATGAGTTAGTGGGCTCAGTGGTGAGGTTAATGGACAAAACTTTATAGCCTGCTATTCAGCAGGTCAGGCTAGATAAGGCTTTAGATGTTTCCAGCACTCATATGTCTGTATATCTGAACAAATGGATGAGGGAATAATAAAGAGTCTCTTTCAGGCCACTCTACTCGTAAGTTCAATTATGAGGGAGTTGGGGAAAGTTTATAAAACAGTAGCATTTTCTCCTGTGTTTCACATGGAGGAAAGCCAGCACTGATCTGTATATTCGACACTCTGTATCACATTTCAGAGCTTTCTGGATCAGGTTACCAGCACTGACCTTCCAGTCTCATTCATGCCACTGCAAAGAACAAAACTGTCCATCAAGCACATCTTCACTCGGGAGAAACGGCTTGAGCCCAGGCTGTTCTCACATGGCCCAGGCTATCCTTAGAGGTCCCAGCATAACCGAAGGAAATACTGGCAGTGGAGAGGGGTTATGTTGGTGTGAGCAAATATCTGCTCCCTGAGCCAACAAAGTCCTCTGGGGGCCACGCTCAGGGCAGGCAGCAGCAGCTTCATCTGCTCTCTTTGCACTCACCTCATCGCCAGCGGCAGTACAGTTTCTGCAGCAATATCCAAAAGCGCACAATACTGTAGCTGGTGACTTGCAAAGAATCAACATCTTCCTACCCCATCGTCTGGGCGCTGAGAGTTCCTGTTTCAGCAACATTTCTCCAGTGCCCGTGAAGTAATTAGCAATAGCTCTTACCTCTGTCCTCTAATGGAAGATGGCCTCATTAATTACATTACACTGAGTCAGCTTAGCATGCTCAGAGATAATAAAAACACTGTTAGCCCTTCTTCCAAAATAAGCAGCAAACTCGCATTTTACACTTACGCAAAGCTCCTGCGATAAAAATACGACACCTTGTGTTTAAATATTTTCCATCATGCCTTCGACTATCTGAATCTCTAAATATTTCCTACAGGAGTCAGTTCACCCACTCCTGAACTGCCTGCACCAGACAAAACACTATGTGGTATTTTAGGGTATCCAGCAGAAACAGCAAAACAGATCTCGTTAAGAGGATGGAACGACCCTACTTAGACTCTAATGAAGCATTGATATTAATACATACCTGCATCACCTTAAAAGCATCAAGAGCCCTTAACAGTATTACCATATTTCACAGTATGACCTCTCCTGCCCCCACCCAAGGTCACTGGTACAATACTCGCTCGTGGAGGAACCTCCTCTGATGGCTCATCAACTTCATCTAAATGAAAGTGGTTGTTAATATCGACTAATCTACATATTGTTCATGATGTTAATGCCTTTCACTTACGAACCCCACTGTTTCCCAATGCCTCTGCTGTATAACACAATACATTTACACCCTAAACATGTGAATTAGCCTGTTTAAGCACTTTACAATATACGCTGTGCTTAACATAGTACATCCACAGGCCTAGGCTTGTCCCCTCTGACCTTAAATATATGAAAGAACATCACTTAGGAGAGTTATCCCTATGGTTATTAGAGAAAGGTAGAGGGGTTGAATCACCTTCCAGAGACATATCTCTTTCTTTGCTGATTTTTCAGGGACCCTACAGTAACTAGGGATGGGAATCATCCCATGGTAACTACTACACGGTAAGAAAGAGGCCATAACTTCTTTAAGGGAGAAAAAAAAAGGTATATTTGGAAAAAGAAAAAATGTTTCTACTTAGCATTTTGAAGATGTTTTGAAATGTTTAAAGTTTTCCTTCCTAAGTACATTTGTTTCAAAAAATCATCAGTATTTAATTTTTAAAGAGGGATTTAAATGGTTTCAAAGCATGCAGCTGAAGCAAAATGAATCAAACTAAATGTTTAGGGTATTCTATTTATTTTGCCAAATAATCTTCCTCTTAGTGTGATCAGAAAGAAATTGGGAAACATTTTTTAGCTTAACAACCAAAAGTAAAAAAAAAAAAAAAAAAAATCAATTATTCAGAGTTCTAGTTCTGAGCTCTTCTGAAAAATCTACCTTTTTGATATGCTTGAGATCATTTAAAGATATTAAGAAATATAGCTATGTGCACCAAATTAAAGAGAGCATCGAAATATGAGATGCAAAATAAAGGCTTTAAAACAAATCTCCATAAAAATCAGTGAAAACATTTGACAATCATTTATATTTCCAATAAAACAGGTGATTTTTCAATTAAAATGGAGATACAATCTTTCTTAAAAGTAATGAAAATGCAAATAGTCAGTACTAGATAAATTAGGCTGGGAAACCACATATATACAGAAAATAGGTCATGTTGCACTGAGCGAAAGAGGAAGGAAAAAGTGGAAAATTAAAGGCAAAAGGCAAATTGAACTCAAGTCCTTATTTCTCAACAGCGTCCTGTTAAAAACCCCACCCTTTAAGTTTTCTCTCCAAACACTGAATCAACAAGGAAAAGGGCACCAGGATCTGACCTCCCTTTAATAATACATTGGCAGCTTTTCCTTTGGAGGGAAAGACATTTTGTAAGAGGAAAGAGAAATAATCCCAACTAGATTAATAAATAAATTTGTTCACAGAGAGAGCTGAAAAAGGAAGTACCACAAATCAGGACAGACCCTCTGTTTTTATTTTAGCACCTTTTCTTTTTTTTTTTTCCTTTGTTTTTTATTTGTTTTGGTTTTTTTTTTAAAGAAATGCGTAAAATAATATTTGGAATACCACGGGGTGTTAGGGAAAACAGAGCCTACCCTGAGCTGCCAGGAGGAGCTCAGCCCCGCTGGGCAGCTGAAGAACGAAGCACTGGAGAGGCAGGGACGCGGCGGGGAGAAAACCCACTCTCGTCCTTTCATTCTTGTTTTCACTCCTGTCTCAGAGGTCAGCAGTTTATTTAATTAACCAAGTGGTGTCTACCAGGACTGCGAGGCTGATCCTGCTCTCGGTTATCCCACAGAAGAGTTTCAATGACATTTCCATGGTGTTGAAACCATGGTGCGTTGGTCCAAGTCCCAGGTTTCTGGCAGGGATGGGACCAAGTTAAAGTGTATTATCAATGTTTCGGGTAACCTGGACTGAAGGAGCAAAAATATTAGGGAGGGAAAAGTACAGGTCAAAAATGGGCATCGCTGTCAGGTGTGTTAGATATCCCTAACACAGGGATCAATCCTTGGAGTAGAACATGCCAGAGCCTGCAGCCACACAGTTTCTCCATGTGAACAGGGCACATTAGTGCTCTGTACCTTGCAAGATCAATCCAGCAACAGTCTGAAGGAAGCAACAGTCAAGACTTCCCCTGAGTGTCTACAACATTAAAAATTCCCACTACACATGAGGAGCTGGATTGTCCTTCAGCAGCAGATTCACTCCTCAGAGAGGGCTTTTGCCCCCAGCAAAGTCTATCTTGAAATATGCCAGAAGCAAGAGGAGAAACAAACCCTCCCAGTTCAAGGAAAAAGATTTAGCCCCTGACATGAAACGGTTATTCTCTCTGACCAGGCACAAAACTCCAAGGGACAAAGTTACACCCTGGCCCCAGAAGAGCTGATCTTGCCCTGAGCTGGAGGCTGCATCGCCTTTGCCTTGACATCCCTTTTTCCCTAATTTTCTCATTCATTTTGTACCCTGGCTCATCTCGTGCTTTAAAAACAAAAAATCCCCAAACAACCAAAATGCAGAAATGAATTCTTCCTAAAATCCTTTTCATGATTACTGTGTAAATAATAATCCAGTAAAATGAGTGATACAAATCTCCCTTAATGACTCATTCACCAGATTTCTGCCCTTGCCTTTCAGACTTCAGCATCAGTAGTGTAGTGTTTCGTCTTCTATCCATCAATTGATACTTAAATAATGCATAAAACTGTCTTATTAAATGCATGTTGAATATTTATTTGGAAGCTCATCACAAGTTGAAAGATAACCTTCATTTTCAATTCCCTTTGGGATAATCAGCTAATTGGGTATCAGCAGAAGCTCAGCCTCTTCTGTCTGCTGCTAGTCAGCGTTAGAGCCCCTTCTAACAATGCCTTCAACACACACCGAGAGGCTCAGGCCCTCGTGCTGCTTTGTCCAACCCAAGCTAATCCACACGGAGGACACAAAAGGAAAGAACAAAAGTGGTCACAGTCACCCACTTCTCCTTCAGTCTCATTTGTGCTTTTGGATTTGGGCCAGACACAGGCAGGAAAGAGGCAACCACTTCCTTGAGATAACTGCTTGAACTAAGTCCTGGCAGCTGTGGCTTTCACATAAACTCAAGAGTTATATGGGACCTCCTGGCAGCAGTGCAGCAAGATCTCAGGCTTGCTTGTTCCTAGCATACTTTGCATTAAAGCATCTTGTGATAAATTCAGTTCTTAGCATTAATTACAGGGTCTGTGATACAGCCTGGACCGTATCTGACTCTGACCGGTAGAGCTGTTTCCTGCTCATCACAATCAGGTAGTCGTTAATGAAGTCAGTTAAGTAATCATGCTGCAAAGGCAGAAACCAACTCTACTTTGTGTTGAAGAATCCTCTCTCCTCTGCTAAGAGCACATTGGCTCAGTTTTGGAGGGCTGCTCCAGACCCCTAGCATGTAACAGCTCAACATTGGAAGGTTGTTGGTAAATAGTCA
Source organism: Aquila chrysaetos chrysaetos (assembly GCF_900496995.4). Lineage (NCBI taxonomy): Eukaryota > Metazoa > Chordata > Aves > Accipitriformes > Accipitridae > Aquila > Aquila chrysaetos. The sequence continues at coordinate 65,799,540 of NC_044008.1, forward strand.
TTTATTCTGCACTGCTGACTATTTTCTTTTATTTTCTTTGTAAAGAACATGACTGTATCAATATTCATTCATTCATTCATAGGGAGTGGGAGGTGTATTATGTCAACCTGGTAAAAAAAACCCAAAGGACTGGCCAAATGAGGGGCCAGCCCAGACACACCTCATTTCTGAGAGCATTACATTAAAAGCCCACTGACAGCACAGGAGCCACCAAACCCTTTCACAGATGGGCAGTTGCCAGTGTCTGACGTGTTCTGCAGTACAAGACCTGACAAATCAGCACATGGAAGAAATTTACCCGTGCCCAGAGCTCGTCAGGTCTTTGGCAGCTGCTGCAAATAGCTGCACAGGGAGCAAACAGAAGCACTTGTGTGTAATGCTGTCTTCCAGGCTTGTCAAATTCACTTTAAGAGGAAATTCAGTCAAACATCGCTTGTACGGCAACCGCCTACTAATTTTCATACACTTGATTATTGCAAGCTAATGTCGTTTCCCTCCTTCTTCTCCCATCGCTGCTCACTGAGGAGTGCTCCACCAGTACACAGCAAGGCATCCCGTGGGATACAGGAATCATGCTGCTTAGCATGAACCACTTCTACCTTTGCGCTCGGGAAATATTTTCAATCACATTCCTTTTCTCCCCAAACACCTGCATCAGTTCCAGCTGGATACTTCTTACCTGGGATCAGCAAGGAAACGTAGAAAGAGCTCCAGAACCTCCTAATAAATGTAGCCTCAGATTTTCACCAGCTATGGCTTTTCTCCTGCATAGAAAGCAATAGCGCAGATGAAAATCCCAGTGCATGTTCCCCACTTACCAAGTTGTAAAGCACAGCATGGATTTTCTAAGAATCTAAAGTAAAGTGACATACTGGTTTGTGATTTAAAACTATTTGACAACCAGGTCCTGTAAGAAAGATCTAATCTGTGGCATTTTTGTCCAAATTAAGTCTAATAATGCCAAATGAGAGGCTTTACGCACCTCTGGAATGAAACCTGAGCAGCATGCAGAGAGCAGCCGAGGACTCAGCCTGCCCCAAAATTGAACCTTGCAGCACGAAACATGGAGGAGAAAATCAACACACAAGGTAACTGACCGCAGACACAGCCTTGAAGTAAAAAGGAGATATGAAACAGAGAAAAACAGGCACTTTCAGGGCTAATATCAGTTTGCTTTAGGCAGCTACCTTAGGAGGTGAGGAACCACATGGAAGGCTGGTATCTATCCACAGGGAGCTGGGGCCCATTCATTCACCTGGTGGCATCTACATTTAGGCAGAAAAGTATGGCCCTGGTGAATGAGAAAAGATCCTTTCAGGCCTCATCAGGCAACTCTTACTCCACTCTCCATATTTCATTTCACAGCAGGATTCCCCCATCCCAAATTAAAAGGCAGTTGCTTTTGCCAATCCACATGTACCTGGCAGAGACGGGGCTGCCCAGTGATGAGGCAAAGGGTCCGTATGTGTCCGGCCACTGGAACCCAAACCAGAGTGATTCAGACGAAGGGAGAGGAGCTGCCTCTCTCCACACAGCAGCTCTTCCCTCCTCCTAGCCACACAGGCATCCAGCAAGATGGATAAGCCGTGCCACAAAGCCAAAGGTCCCTTCTTGCCTCTCTGCATGGATGAATAAAGGCTCTCACTGGAACCTTAAATATTTTCACAATCAATCATCTATATATTAACATCCGATGCGTATGGGTGACAGACCAACTATGTTTTTTCTGAGAAAGCTGACACTACGTCTGGCTGTCTCCCATGAAAAAGTGATGAAGAAATACAAGCATCTCCAAGGTGCATCCAATACCAAAGTCAGGCTCCTCCGTTGTGTTAATCAGGTCTCTCCGCCGCATCCACTGCCAGGAAAGCACAGGTTCTCTGGGCTTGTTGGGACTCAGACTGGAAATGCTGCGCACAAAGAAGTCCTTAGTTTCCAGATGTTTTGAATTTTCTGTATATTTGAAAAAAAATAAAATGACTCTCTAATACTGAGAATAGTTAGTGATATTGGATTTGGAGCGTGTGGGGTGGGGACTAGCCAAACTAAAATGAGTGGTGAATCTTTCACTGGTGTTTTACACATGCAGAGAGAGAACAAAAAAATGTGGCAATTGTTAGAGGAATTAAATATCCCACAAAACAACTAACTGTGCAGGAAACTGGCTTTAGTTTTCATTCCCCCCTTCTTTTCTGTTTTGGTTTGGTTTTTTTAAAGTCTTCCCCATCTTCCCTTCCTTCTTAGAAAAAGGAGGTAAATGAGAAATGAAAAAACTCACCCTTCCCCATACTTCAACTTTTTACAAACTGTTCTGTCAATCCGTAATGAACCTTTTCTCCAGGTAGGCCCCAGGTAACCTTTGACATGTTTTAAAAACTCGATGCCTACAGTAAGGTTCCTAATTCCATACTTCCAGCACCAAAAGCGTGAGCTGGTTTTAAATAATGCTGTGCATGCAGCAACTCCCAATAAATTTCACACCCCTGCAAAAGTCCTGTTGTCGGGAACTGTTTTCATCCTTTCATTTGCAGGTTGCCTTCATTACTTCCTTCCCTTGGGTCACAAAAAGGCTGCTAGTGACATCTTCCATTTACCAGGTGCAGCGGTATAAACTCAGAGTAACTCCACTAAACTTAATGTGCTTAATGTAGATACTCTGGATTTGCGTTGCTGCAAATGAGATCAGAATTTGTCCCAGCCGCAGGAGCCAAAAGGAGGTCAAATGCTTTACATACATTACCTCCTCTTCGGCATGCTAATGATGTGCAATTTTCAAATGCTTTTCCCCAGACACTGCAGTTCCAGGAACAGCACTAAAAGCACTAAAATGATACAAGGCAGACTTCACCAATGGAGCAGGCATGCGACCAGTGAAGCTACCAGCCTGACTGCAGAAAACTTTATTTTTGTGAGTTGAGAGAGGAAAAGATTTGCCAGTATCCAAAAGATATCAACAAACCCAACCTTGCTGATGCTGGTATCATAGAATCATAGAATGGTTTGGGTTGGAAGGGTCCTTTAAAGATCGTCTAGTCCAAGCCTGCTTCAACTGGATCAGATTGCTCAGAGCCCCATCCAACCTGACCTTGAATGTTTCCAGGGATGGAGTATCCACCACCTCTGGGCTATCCCACATACTGACCACTGTAATGCCTTTCCCCGCTCCCAGAAAAATCAGTGCCAACCACTCCAGCAGTCAGAAGCCACGTCGGCCATGAGCACCTTTCTGCACCAGCCAAGAAGCCGAGCGTGGTGAGAGGCCTGCGATGGCACACACACACCAGTGGGACACACTCCTGGGGCACAGTCATCCCAAGGTACTCGAACACGGCCTGTTCAGCAGCCTTAAATCACAAGTGCTGCTCTGGCTTCCACTTTGCTTAAAGTGGACAAATACCTTGCCTGATTTTCAGTTCAGCCATGTCCTGCCATCTGTTCATGCTTTTCCTGAGGTTACCTGTGCAGCTCGAGCAGTTGAACGTGGGCTGAAGCACATGTGGTTTTAAGCTGGATGTTAATTAGAAACATTTAGTGCGTCAAACCCATGATTAATGCATAGAGTTTCAAATGAAAAGAACCAGAGTCCCACAGATCCGCTCTCCTTCCCTGCTGCAAGACTTTGGGGGGGAAGGAGCTTTTTTTAAAGCAAAACAAGGTCAGAGGCTTGGCCAGTGTAAAGCAGCCTATTTATATTGGAGGCAAGGAAGGCTATTTGCTCCATCTTAAAATCTGGCCTGAAAACTGTAGACTCCATTAAAAATAATATGAAAAATGTCACAATACTACTCTGCTTTGCTTTCTTATTAACAAACATAGCTGCAAGGCATGATTAAGGGTGCTCATCTTTCCCATTGTAATTATAAGGTATTATTTGTAATACCATTTTAAACTTGCCTCTCAGTAATCCACTGAAGTAAATGTGATTTCAATTCACTTCATTACTATGTTTTTAGTGTCAGAATAATACAGAAGTACTTTGTTTTGACCAGTGGAACAGACCCAGTTTTCATGGGGCAAAAAGGATTGCAATGACTGCAAAAAAAAGAGTGAGAAACAATGAAGTATTTCGGAATTCATCAGGTCCAATATTAATTCCATGGTTTGCTTTTTTTAAAAAAGCACAGACCGTTTAGCAGATGAAAGCTGCCTCTCACCTCTGCTGTTCTGAACTTCCAGGACTTCACCAAAATGTGCAAGAAGTTTCTTCAGGTCAATTTCGGGACAGCTTTGCTTTGGCAGTGAATTGCAGAGCTCCAGATCTCAGAGGTCCAAACCAAATATGTTTTGAATTTTGCCATATATCTGGCTTATTACATTCCTGATAAAGAGTCCCAAGATACTACTGTCAGTGAACTATGGAGTGTTTCTCAGGAGCAGCATAAACATCCGATAGCACATCCTTTACCGAGGCTATTCACCTCTTACCATTGAATGCTTGACAATATTCTGATAGGGTATCTGAAAAAAATAGTGGGTGACCATGAAATGAAAGGCAATCGTATCTACATTTACACAAGGCAGCAACTTAAATTCTGGCCTATTCTAATGATAAATTTTCTTAATATTCTTTAAAACTTGTTATTTTGATGTAATTGCCTATGAATATTTGCAATACACTATCAAGTTTTAAAGCTGCTGAATGCTTCTCACCCTCACTTGTTTACACAACTTTGCCAAACTAATGATTTGAGATGAGATTTTACAGGTGAACAATCTGCCTCCAGCAATATTTTCTCTTTAATTTATATCTAAAATGACCTGCCCCTTTCTGGGATGGGGATAGAAGCAAAAATAACATTCTTCAGCTAAGTTAAACAGTTCAAGCAACCCTTCCCTTAAAAATTCCTCACTGCCTTTCCCACTTTGGAGCAGGCATTTTATTGGGGATGTCCCTGTGGTTGTCCTTTAGAAAATGTGGGCAATTTACAAGCTTTTGTAAAGTCAGAGTTTGCACAAGCTCAGAAAAACCTACATCTGCAGAAACCTCAACCCGTCCGGGGCACGTTCCAGCCCGGAGCACAGGAACGGACTTGGCCTCTCCCCAGCTCCAGAGACTGCTGCAGACCAGAACAGGTTGGGGGGCTGGAGGAGGGTGGACAGGGTCTCCTGTTACAAATCATTACATCTTACTCACTGTGCCTCAACAGAGCATAAAAAAAAAAAAAAAATCTTTGTATCCTGCTACCACAGGGCTGCTGAGCAGGAAGGGTTAGAGAGGTTTTTGTGAAGAGGTCCTACTCTGAATGGCACCAAGATCAGGTAAGAATGAAGTCAATGCTGCACATCACCATTCGGACACGTGGAGAAGAGGTGTTTAGTCCTTACAAATAAACCCATATCAAACTAATCCTCCTTGCTGATGCTAATGAGAAAGCCCAGAACATGATCTCTGTTGAACTGGAATGAGGACCCACAGTGCGGAGCTTCCAGACTCAGCAGACAGAAGCACCCAGGCGCAGCATGCCCAGGCATGGGTCTGAAAAAGTGATTTGTGATGTCCCCATTTTGAGTGACCCACCTGAATCATGGGAAGGGGGGATCAATAGCTTCAAGCCAGTCAAGGCCAGGCACTTCCCAAAAGTCAGCCCCACTGACTGTATCAGGAGTTTGGCACTAAAAAAGTCAGAGCACCTGGCTCAGAAACATACAGTTCAGCATAGCCAAAAAGAACAGACTGACCCATTAAATCTTCTACAAACAGCACTGCAAGAGCCTTTATATTCTCTGAACCTTCGGCAACCTTGAGCAAGCATTCAATTCAGGCTGGTTTCTAGAAGCTGGCAAAATTGTGGGGCCTCTTTTCTGCTTTAAGCTGGCTTGTTTCCTCCAACTGTGCACACACTTTAAAGGACTTCTTATGGTACCTGAGACTATGGTCACTAAAAATAAAGCAGGCAACAGGAGCTAATGGACTGCAAACACAAGCTGTTTCTAGGTTGCAAGTGAAGGTACTGAAGCATTTTTCCTTTCTTCCTCTGCCTTCCTTCTGCTTTTTCCTTCCCCAAGTCCCTCTTTTCTTAACCCGAATCCCTTAATCTCAGTGCTGATAATTGTAATCACTCTAATATGTAGCCATCTGAGCAGCTCAGAAATGTCCATCTTGGGCCAGTCCCTCTCATGGAGGAAGAATAAATATGAAAAGCACATGGACTCCTCCAGAATTTTAATTTGAAACAAATATGGAGTCAAGTGAGGATTAATTACTTTTCCACTGAAGGCTGGCTTTTGTTGGGGGTTTCTGACTCCACATTGCTCTTTAATCAAAGGAGCAAAATGATGATGGGGGGCGGCAGCTGGAAGAGCTGATGGAGACGGGCTGGATTTTCTCCAGACCCTACCGTTCTGACCCACGACCAGAGCTGTAGTTAGCATATCAGACAGATGATTCCCTCCTTCGGCCTCTGGTTTTTGGCAAAATATCCAAGGATTGTAGGGGGTCAGCACAGAAATACACTGCACGGCAAGTGCCTCTTCCAGGAAGAAATGGCATACGAAGAGGCAGGCTGACTGTACTGCAGGGCAAAAGGTGACCGTGAGAGCAGTGGCTGTGGTGTGTGAACTTCTTCCCCAGGGCAACAGGGCAAAAGAAACCTATTTTACAAGCAGCAGAGTGATGATGGGCCTTGGGGAGAGCTGATGAGCTCATTCATGCTTGCAGTCCATCAAAATTTGAAGTCTTTGAGGGGGAAGTCAGGATGGGAATCAGAAACCAGTGATTGCAATCTGAATTTGTACTACTCTATACCTCAGGTATACAGGACGTTGGCTTTCCAGTCATGTACCCAATTAGAGATTATAATTTTTAATTAACTTCCTTAGCAGTTCTTGAAGGACCACAAATTTCTCTAACAAGACAACCCACTTATACAGGCCAGGATGCTTTCAACATGGCAAATGTTGAAGGCTGACTCCCTCTGCTTATCTACACAGTGGTGGCTCTTAGTCCACCAAATGCAGAACAGGTGAGAGAGGTTTGACTAGAAATGTCAGACCCACAAGTGAATCTGGTCCACAATATAGCTGACTTTCTTTCAGGTGAGTATACCAAGGCAGAAAAGCAGGCATCAATGATACCTTACAGTAGCCAAGACCAGGAGCGGGTTGCCAGACATCAGAGCACCCTTACCTCTCCTGGTAGGTGCTTCTGCACATCTACTGCCAACAGCAGTGGGGGCATCTAGCCCTGAGCTACAGCACACATAAAAGCAAGAAGCAGGCCCGAGTACAAACAAATGCGCTAATCCGAAAATCCAAAGCATAAGGAAATCTCTAGCCTAGGATGAGAATAAGGTGACCCACTCCAAGTACAAGGTGACCTGCTTTTTCCCCATTTCTGATGGTTCTGATCCTCCGAGTCCCCATGCAACCGCACTGTGAAATCCATTTGAAACATCAGAGAGAGCCTGTGCATCAAACTAAAATAAATTCTTCTACCCACCCAGCCTCCTTATAGGCCAACAAAAGGCTCCCCCCTTTCTCTGCTATACCCATTTCACTGCCCTTTGGCTCAGCAGCTCAAGTACTTCATGGAAATCAAGCATGTGTTTGATTCCCTTGAAAATCCAAATTGAGATGCTTGAGTTTATTTTATTCTGTTTTCTTAAACCCAAATAGAAAAATAGGTTTATACACATAAATAAAAAAATAATAACCTGCCATTTAAATCCTGTTCAGGCAATTAGCTCAGTGCCTAGCTCCGTGCTAATGCAAACGCCTTTCTTTGTTTGTTCCTATTTATACTGCTCTTTAAAGTTCATTAAAATCACTGCTGCTATCTCACACAGAACAACTGTTCAAAACATCAGTGTCATGCAGTCAGGAAATTTATGCTTTGAAGTTCCCTCCTTTATTCATTTTTATCAGGCTTTTTTCTCCTTTTCTTTTTTTCTTTCTTTTTCTATTTTTTTTCCTTAATGACTAAACCAGTTTTATGCTCTTCACAGTTATTCCAAAATCTGTTCCTCCTGACACGGAGCTGATACATCGTTCCTCGCTCATAACCCTTTTTCTCATTTTCATCATTTCTCTCCTCGCTTGCTTTGGCTCTCTGCTAAGTCCATCACAGCTTTGTTTTTATATCCTCGTCGCTGTATTTTATAGCCCAGTAAAACCTAGAAAGCTGCTTCAGAAAACACACATGCCAGCCCTTTGATGTTTGTGTTTGTGTGGCAGCTTGCTGGAACGTGTCAGCATTCGCACAGAGACAAAGCCCCGGGAACCCACCGGCTGCTGGAGTCAGCCCTGCCAGACGCGGGGCTGCAGGCAGTGGACAGCGGAGCAAAGGCAGGGACAATAAAAGGGGAACAGGTGAATGCTTTCCTCTCCAACCCCAATCGAGATAAATTGCCTTTTTGCCCCAGTCCCCCACACCACAATGAATTGCTGCAGCTCTTCCAGTATTAAAAGCTCCATGGGACAGAAGAGGCATCTCACCCAGGGGATCAGCCCTGGGGCCAGGACTGTGAAAATGCTTCTTGCCTTTGCTTTGAGCTCGCTGCTCCCCTGCAGACTGCCAAAAAGTGAAAGGCAACATCTATAGATAGGGACCATTGCTCAGCGATGAAGGACAGCCAGTGCAGGTCCTTGGCAATGGGAGAGTCAGGGCCAGGAGCAGGTGGAGGATGCTTGTAAAAATAATGGGGATTTGGCTGTGAGCTGGCTGGAGAAGGAAGAGAGGCCACCTTCGCTTTTCTGTATCCTAAGAATTGTGTTTAACAGCTTTGCACCAAAACACCTTTCTTGTCCAGGAGGCAATGTCCTGTCCCCCTCCACCATGTCTGCGGGGAACCATGGGACAGTATCTCCAAAGGCACCTACAGATTGTCTCCACTGTGGCCAAAGACGACACATTCAGCTACCGTAAATCCATCTTAGCAGAGACTAGGGGAGCCCAGCTCGATTACAAACCTTGCCTCAGCTTGGAGCAGAGTCACCCTGTGCCAGACCTGGGACAGAGAGGTGCTGCCCCAAATGCTTTTGTGTCTAAGCAGACAACTCAGAAGGTGCAAGCAGGACGACACTGCAGAGGAGTGCCTGATCTAGGGTCCAAAAATAGACCAGTTTTAATGAACATTAAAATGAGAATTGTTTTCAGACTGGTGCTGTATCTGCCAGGTGACACCCCTGCTCCTGCGTACCTGCACAAAGCCCAGCTTGCAGAGGATTGGGAGAAGAAATGTGGATTGATCCTGGATGTGTCCATCAATATAGTCCAGATCACTGACTATCACCTGTTTCAACCAGCAGCCTGCTCTCTTCCGCTGGTCTTCAACAGATTTTGGATTAGACATGGAGGCTTACAAAGACCAGATTACCTGTATGATTATTCAGAAACAGATTTGTAGATAATTTTAGTTGTATATACTCAAACTTTGTTTTGAATAAAACAGTTTAAAAATACTGTTCAAGCCAAATACAGGTTATATCACTGTGTAATTTTGCACCCATGCCCTTTAGAAAGTGATATTTCCCTCCTACCCAGAAGAACTGGAGAAACTTATACGCTGAGAATGAGCAGAAGACCTCTGTCAGGAGCCAGAATTGTTTTTCAGCCTGCAGTAATTAACGAGTGCTGTAGACCATCACTTAATATGATACAAAGAGCACTGCCAAATCTCAGGATTATATCTGGAGCTTTACTCTCAAGTCCCCTGTGTCTGGAAACATGTGATTTTAAGAAAATCTCAGCTTTAATTTTTTTTAAATGCTCTTCTGAATTTTACGGCTGCAGAGGAAAGCTCAAAAACATGAATAGTAAAGGCTATCAAAAGCAGAACAAAGAGTTCAGTATTAATGGATTTATTTTTTTTTTAACTTTTTCTTCTAAGCTGTCTCTTGAGTTGAGGGGGCCTGATTCGTGGTATTTTGGCCACCAGCAGTTCGTGGTGCTCAATATGTCATAGTAAATAACGAATGCCGTGAGCCATCCCTTAGTAGTTTTAAAAACAGTTCTGGCTCCCAGACATGAAGAGTCAGTCAACGGCTGGGACATGTTAGCACCTTGCACAGAGGAGACACCACCCCATTTCTTCCAGGACTCTTGAAAGAGGAAAACATTTTTTTCTCCACTACAACATGAGTAATGCTAGCTATGAGGTTACCTCATTTGGCTTAGCCAGAGTTAAACGGTTCCTAGTTCCTGGTTTCAGTCCACAGCTCTTTCAGCTCATCCACCACATATCAAATGAGAATTTGAAGGGCAAACTTCCCTTTCTGGTGAGCCGAGGAAACCCTGCCCAGCGCCTGCACGGGCAGACACATAACAGTGATGCCACACTCAGCTCTCCCCATGGATTGCCATCGTCTTACTCTTCTGATGATGGCTCGGGAGCAGTAGAGAAATCTAATTTCTCAGCATCAGATTTACGGCTGAAGCGGGCCTATCTGACAAGGGAAGGCATTGTGCTTATTCAAGCTGATCAAGAACCTGAGAGCAATTTCTATGGAAAAAAGGTCTGCTTTAATAGACAGATATTGAAAGTGAACTCACAAATTGCTTAGGGCTTCAGATGAACAAAACACAAGAAGGATTCGATTTTCAGCTGCTTCCCCTTTCTTCTTTCCCCAAACCCACACCAGTCTCAACAGGGATGTGGTGCCTAAACAGCCCCTAAGCACCCATGAGACTCTGCCCAGACTTCTGTGCCCCTCATTTTCACACAACAAGGAAAGCTGACAACAACCATCCACAGTTTGATCTAGCTTGCACACTCTCCAGGGAACAAGTGTCTCCAACACGATGTCCAATACAAACTCGATGACATCTATTCCACCACTACTACAACACACCGCCACAGCAAGAAGGCAGCAGGTGGCGAACCACATCTCCAGGAGCCCATGTGGGCCAGCGCAGTTGGCAGCACCCATCTTACCAGCATTGGAGGCCAAGGACATTCAGAAAACCCTACAGCATGTGGTGTGTTAAGCTCAGAGCTTGCCCCCAGTAAAACATAGCAAGGGTTAACATCAGAGTGCAATAAATGCACTATCAATTTAGTCCAGTTTTTACAAGGCTAATTCGTCTGCCTTTTCAAGATATTCTCCACCAGGGTCTTGAACAGGAGCCTGAAGTAGGGGGTGGATGGAGACCAAGTGTGTGAGCAGCGTTTTATGGGGCGAAGTGAAGGGCCATGAGTAGGCACTGCCCCCCTAATAACCCTGGAGAAAAATTCTGGGTTGAAATGCCTAAAGCAGGCTTGACCTGCAATGGAATGGAAAGGTTCCTGCTCTGGTTATTGTCATCTTGTGCTTGGGTCCTAAATGTTTACCTCTCTGGTTGGAAGTCCAAGGTTCAGACTCCCTGACGGTGCAGGTGCTGATGGACGTACGGAGAATTTCCAGACAGCGCTGGAATCCCGGCCACAGTGCAACCCTCCTCTGATTTACTGAGCTGTGCAACGGTCAGGGACAGATCCCATCCCTCCCTCTGCTTGCAGCGTTACCACTTGCTAGCCTCTGATAATGCTGTGTCTCGCCCAGAGGTGCTGCCTCCAAACATACAGACAAAACCCAAATTGATAGCACTGCCATCAGAGGTCTCCAGCTGCAAAAGCTGATCCCAATTCCCTGCCTCCTCCTACACTCCACTCACCAGTGCAGGATGAGGTCTTTTCTGTGCTAGCTCCACACCGATCCTGGCAGTTGCCTGGCAGTGCTCACCAACTGCAATGCAAGGTGTCCCTTGGTGGACATTCACACGCTCTCTCATGTCCTTCAAACTCTTCTGAAGGACTCCCTTGGCAGCATTGCTCGCATACTAGCCCATACTCCAGGACATGGAGGGTTGCACCCAGTAGCAACACTCTACAAACCAGGATTTGGGGGCTGCCCCATCACACAGGTTAGATCCAGGCAGGCCACCAGCTCCGGAGCCTTTGGTAAGGAGCCTACACGTGAGCTGTGCAATGGAAAACAAGTAACCGGAGCTAACACTGCAATAATACCTTTGAGAATAATCACACACGCTGAGCTCCTACCATGTTGTTTATAAAGCCAAAGCAGGCAGCAATCCAGATGGAGCCACACGGGAACAGCGCAGGAATAAGCACACGAGGCCCCTCGCTTGCACAGACAAGACATAAAACAGAAACACAGTATTTATTCCACTCTATACTGGGCTGGACTGGAGCTTCTTATCCCTCCGCTCGATGGATTAGCAGCCACTAACAATGCCTCTCGAGGCAACTCTCAGTTTTGTTTCCAAAAGTTTATTCCGTTTGTAATTTCTCATACCTGCTAATCTCTCCCGGACGTCCTCAGCTGCTCCAGAGCAAGGGTGAGGCTGAGCTACGTGCCGCAAGGCTCGCCGGGTCTTCCTTCACCTTGCTGCCTGCCTGTCATCCCTGCTGCTGCTCATGGAGGCAATGCAAAGACAACGGATGGGTTTTGGATGCTCAGCTCCAGTGCTTCTTTCTGTGGGAAGGAAAATCAGTGGGAATTTCAAGAGCATGTTGAATGCAAGCTCAGATGGTAAGTCAGTGTCAGATTGTCCAGAGGACTTGCGTGTGGCTACAGCCCTGCCTCAGGCATTTCCAAGGGCCCCAACTGCTCATCTTTGCAGCTTGAAAGACCCTTCAAAGTCACTTTTGCAATCTCATGACTGCTTCCAGAGTCCATACGCTCATTCCTCCCAGCGTGAAACTCCAATGACCCTTTTAAAGAACAAAACCAGCACAGTAGCACTCAGAAGCAACCCTACAAAAACTAACAAGCCTTTGCACTCCAGCAACCACAGGCCACTTTCTGGGAAAAAGGCAGGATATGGACACAAGGGAAGGGAACACACAGCAGTTGCTGCAAAGAAAGACTCCAGTTTCCAGCACAGAAAGTTTTCCTATGGACATAAATAAACCCTGTGGCCATGTCTTTTTGGTCATGCTGATAATTTCCTCAGCTCCTGAGCCCTATTTCAGTAGACACAGTACCTTTTCCATACAAAGCTCATCCCACCTCATACTTCAGGCTGCTACTCAGCCACGGACCTGAAGTGACAGAAATGATGAAGCCGCATGGCCATGTGGTTTCTGATGGCAAAAACCCGTGCTCTGACGCAAAGCATGGATCTAGACATTTTATGGCATTCTGGAATTTAAGAGCCTCCAAATGCTACTCATAAAAGGAACATGAAGAACTGCTTTTCAACACCATTCTCCTATTTTCTCCCCCTTTCCCTTTTTGCACTCCAAAGGGTGAACGACTTTGGCTCCAGTGGAAAAACAGAGAGGACACCAGGAATTATTTACTTATTGCTGCCTTTTCTTCATCAAATTTTCCTCCTTTAGGACTTGGCCCTGGCTGGTTTCCCAAGCAAGAACTGAGACAGGCGACGGTTCATCCATCTCTATTCAAATTACTTTTGTACTGCATTGAATAATTGTGCCTCCATTTTACTCCAGGGCTAAAGGTGACTGACTTAAAGGTGATTATCTTTTGTTAATAGCCTGCATTACTGAGCAAGATCTCGGAATTACCTTTGTAATCCTTCCCCACACTTTAATGTTGCTATTATTATTAATATTGCTCTTTAAAACATACTTTTCTCCTGTCATGTGGAGGCAGTGACTGCTGCTTCTCAGGGAGATGGTGAAAAGGCTGCCTGATACTCTCAAGCAGGAAGAACCCAGTGCATCACGCTGCTTTTTTCCTTAAAGGTGGGGGCAGTTTGAGTCCAGCCATGAACAAGAGGCATTTGATTAAATTGATACAGGATGGCTGCAGCTAGGCTTCCACAGTCAATACGGACACCACAGCTTTAGGAACATATTTAACCATTCTGTAGGATTTTTACAATATGTTTTATCTTTTAAATAAGCCCATTTCCACCTTGCCATCCCACTGCAAGCCCTGGGGCGCAATGGGCACTTGCACCAGTAGCCTTTCTTTCCCCAGATCAGGACTGAGATACCATCCCAAATCTGGTGGATGCAAGTCCAACCTCAGAGGCAGCATCAGTGACTTCAGATTTTTTCATTCTTTTCAGGATTTAGAAGAGCTCATCAACACTGCTTCAGGAAGGTCTTTTACCAATCCAGCTCACACAGCGCTCCTGAAATACCCCATCAGGAAATCCCAGCACACCATAAATAATCGGTATTAGGCTTATATTTTTCATAGCCCAGACTTTCTGCAGTTTCTGCTCTAACAAATCACATTTGTCAAGCTTTCCCCGCATTGTCTGCTGAACACTGAGCACCAGCATTGTTTGACGGGCGTTTGCTGAGCATTCAAAGGACAGGCTCTGGAAGGACTCTGTGCCCAGCACCACTGCTAGAGCTTGAATATACAGTATTTCACACATACTTGCACACTGTGTGTTACTTCCAATGTCTTCTATCTGTTCTGTCTTCTCTTCCGTCTGTATTTATATTATTGTTTGCTGCCTCCCATACAGAAGTAACTAGCTGAAGGCTTGTGGAGAAGTGTATAATTTGGTTCAAGCCAGGCTAGCATATTCTATCATCATCAGTGTTGCACTCAGGTGTGTAACATGCAAATTCATCAGTGTATTGCAGGCAAAAGGTAAATGTCTTGCTATTAAAGATAAAACGTTATGAACTTGTAAAGCTAACTATTATTATTAAACAGTTGAACATCCAGAGGTGGAGAGAAGAAATACCTTTCCCGTACTGAACTTTAAGCTGTGAGGTGCATAAATAAATGATGTATTCCTTTCACATAAAATGCATATTAGAATGCCATTACTAAGCTCAAAACAACAGGAGTTCAAAGGTAAGGAAATGCCATGCCACCTCATCAATTAATGCCATACTATTTTTCCTGCCACATTTGGTGCCAACTGCTGCCTACATGGCCCTAAAAGTTTAACACAGCCTTGGAGCCTGTTCTCTACTCACCAGCAGCCAGCTCCCACAAGCTCACCTCTTTTGCTGGCATCACTGCTAGATTACCTTGGTATGCAAGGTGAGCAAGATCTGTTTTGTCAAAGACATCAAAATAGCATGTTTGGTAGAAATTTGAGGCAGCATCTTCCCGCTTGCGTCAGTCCTAGTGCGTAGTACTTGAATGTAACAATAGCAAAGAGAACCGAGCCAGGAACTGTCACCCACCAAACCCCACAGCAAGATCCTTGGACCAAGCCCTTCTCCATGCAGGCCAGTCTAACTAAACCAAGCCCTCCTGCAGAGACAGCTGGCTCTCCTCAGACAGGCAACAGGTGACGAAATGTAGGAGAGCCAGGAGAGATGATATCTCCCTGCCCTCCATGTGCTCACGCTGCAATGCCGTTCAGAGGAGGATGGGTCTGATCCAGACCCACCTTCCAGTGCAACCAGAAACCTGCCGCTTTGTCCGGGTCAGGCTGGGAGATGAGATTGTGTGAGGCTACTGAAGCCACCTGGAAATTTAGTTTAACTCCCTGCTCTGACCTGGATCTGGGTTGGAAGCTAAACTCATGTGCCAGAAATGCAAGAGGCCAGATCCAGGATGCAAATGTCCCACACAAGTGCGCAGTCTGGTTCTGCCATCTCCCCTTCAGCTTTTCTGTCAGTGCACAAGACACCAGTCTGAGTTTCTGCCAAAAAAAAGGCCCCATAAGCAGCAGCTCTAAAGGGAAAGGATCTGAGAGCAGCAGGGAAAGACCCCCAGCCTGTGGAGAGCAAATGTGGCAGCACTTTGCAACACAAAATCACACAATTTCTGGAGAGCTGCACATGTCCCCAGCCCACTGCAGCTCTCCAGGCAAGGGAAAGCCACACTTCAGGCTGGAAGCACCTTCCCATACCTGATGAGTTATGCAGTTATTTAACAACTCACTGTCTGTCATTACTTACAGCTTTACACATAACCAGAACTTCCTAACTGGCTGTGCACATTACGGCCATGGTCACCAGCAAATAAATGCCCATGGCTGATGGCCTTATCTCTATGCAGAAATTCCACCCTGGAACTGAATACAAAATATTTAAGGTTAATCATTGCACTTGTCAGATGGTTAAATCCACTCAGCATTTGACCTCTCATCTTGTCATGCCCATTTAGATTAAAATCATCGGGGCTTGCGCTGCCCATAGCACCTTATCATTCAGCAGAGGCTAGGCTCAGGTGGATAAAGTGCTGATATATATCTCAGGCCTGGAAAAAACCTTTCAAATACCTTCCACTGCAAAACTTGCATTTTTGTGCCTGCAATCAGACCAGAGTGCTATCCGGAATGGTTGTTTAGCTGGCCCAAAACGACGAGACAGGCAACAGAGCCTGTAATACAAAGCCCCATTTCTCATATTGGTTTTCAAGTAGAGTTAAGCAAGTCAAGGGAAATGGTCTGAGCAGCAAGAGGGAAGAAAAAGATATGAGGAAAAAAATATGTAGAAATGTCTGTTTGAGAAAACAGTACTTGGCTTCTGAAAATAAAAAGCTTACTAGTCAGAATAGTCCTTCCCCAAAGCAGAAATTTTCCAGTGTTCCCATAAAAATGAAAGCCATAAAAAAGGATTTTCAATTCCAAAACATACACATTTTCAACTGAAAAGCTTTCAAATGTAAATAGTTTTGTTCAGCCATGATGTTCTGGCTTTGAGTTACCGATAAAGCATGGATGCTTTTAGAAAACAGCAGATACATTCCACAGAAATTTGTATTTCATTAAAATACTTTTTTTTTTCCTTTTTCCTTTTTCTTTTTTTTTCTTTTTTTTTTTTTTTTTCCTAAATCAAAGAAAAGTTTTGGCAGGGAAGTTACAACAGGCTTAGCTGTGGTTAGGACTTTTGAATGTGGCCAGGACTGACTTAACTTCACCTCTGAATGACATCTGTCCTTTGGCTTCAACAGGACATTGCCCTGCACGAGAATTGAGACAAGGGGTTTTCTGACCCACAAAAAAACCTAGCAGTCCCAAGTTTGATGCCCAAATATATTATTAGTGACAGGAAATCTTCAAGAAGTTCACTAATTCACTTCAGCATCTACATTTTGATAACTTGTCTAAAGCTGCAAGATCTGGAAAACAAGACTGAAAATCCCCTAAAGCCGGGCCCTCAAGAAATATTCTGTATGTCTTTCTCTGAAGCATGTAGAAAAACCACAAGAATAGCCTTTCCTCAAGGTATTTTGAAACCTCAGCTCCTAGTTGGATTGGAGAAGGGCAGAGGCAAGCGGAAATGAAAATCATCTGGGGAAATGTTCACAAGGCTGCTTAAGACCTTGTGGAAGCCTCTGTCTGGATTTGGATGAAAGATGGAGACAAGGGCAGCTTCAGGGAATGAAGGAGATTAGAGGCAAAGAGGCTGTTTGCATTTTAGCAGGAAACTTCAGCAATCTTGAATTTCAAAATGGCTGAGAAACGTGAAATTAGACCAGATGCACTCCCACCAGCAGCTGTGATGGTCTGACCTGGAAAAAGCTCTAATAGTACCTGAATTTAGAGGTGGGTATAGAATGAGATCCAGCTCTATTCTTCAGTCTCACACCTCATCTTTAACCCTCAGCCCCATGAACATTTTCTTGTCCACCTACTTTCAAAACTGAACAACTGAGCAAAATTCACTCTGAACGGGGAAAAAAAAGGAGATTTAAGTCTTTCCCCTTTTAAAAAAACATCTCAAATGACTGTAAGCATGCATGCAAATTACATGTAAAGGAGGCCCGACTTACCTAATCAACCGCTTCCCTGGCACCAGGAAGCTGGTTGCCCAATGTCCACATGGTGTTTCTGGGGGCTCTGGCAACTCCTCTCTATGCCACCGATGGGTACCGACACCACCCCCCAAGTTTCTAGGACCTCGTGCTTGGCTTACCAGAAGCCTGTTGGCTGAAGATAACATGAACTATGGGCCAAACATACAGCAAATGTTTTGATTTACAGAGTTGAGCTGTGGCAAAAGTGCCTGTGCAGGTGGGGAGGAAGCAGCCTGAAAGGGGGGTTTCCTTCCTCAGCTCCTTCCATCTGGCAAAAAGCTGCGGAAGTCATTCGACGCCGGGTGGAGTGGGCTGGGAAGGACCCCATGTCACTGGGAACAGCCATGGCTTTGTACAGCTCGCCATGTTTTTCTCCACGGCTGAACTGTGAACTCACAAGAGGAACCTCACCCACTTCAGCTCAATCGCTTGCTCACAGGCAATGATGAGAACAGCTCTAGATCTTGCCGCATACCTCAAAATACACATCCCCGTTGCAGGAAGGACAGAGGACCAGCATCGTTACTCATGTCTCCCAATGACGACGGGAGGCAATGCGTTGCCCTCAGAACGGCTGATAGACCATCAGCTCCTATGGAACCATGCCAGTTTACACTGAGGCAGATCTAACTTTGCTCCTGCACAAGACAGAGTAGAAAAATATTAAAGCCTTGTTCATAAATCACTGTCAGCCTGTGACGAGGGTTGTCCAAGCTACAACGAGATTAATTGCTCGTCATGATTCCATCTGCGTTCCCCTCCCTGCCCGCTCCAGAAGTTGGAGGATCTGGAATCCATAATCCAACAAACGTGGCTTTTCTTTTCCTTTAACCTGATGGGATTTCAGATGGATCAGCTGCAAAAACACTTCAAACCCATACACAATCTTTCAGAAAATCAGGAAAGGCCCGCAGGGCTCCCCGGGCAAACAAGTGCCTAATTATGCAGGCAAAGATGTCATGCAATTCTATCACTAACTAACTGTTATGTGGCAGATGCCCCTCACAAGTCACTCCTGCTGATTATTTTTATATTTTTCTCTGTCTAGTCACCACGTGCAGCCTAAAACAGATCAGCGTGTAAAAAACTCACTGCTCTGGAGCACCACTAAGACTCTCCTTCTCATTGGGGCTGGAACTCATACTGAAAATGGAGAAAATACTGGAGAGCGCATCAACAGCAAAATGACTCCACTACGATTATTATTTGACTTTAAATTACTTAAAATACATCTTAACATTCTAAAAACACATGCAGGCGTTGTAATAAGAAGGGAAGGGCTGACATTTCACCTGCGTATAAAACCACAGCTCCTTTTACTGCTCTCCAGAAGACAAGTAACCTGCACTGGACTGCATCTGCAACTGTCTTAAAACAACCAGTAAGAGACTAAAAAATGGATGCAAATCAAATGCATTTTTCAGTAAATGAGACAGAATCTGATCTGGTTCAGTCTGAGCCCAGACCGTTGTGTATGCAACAGAACTTTGGGTAGAAACTAAGGTGATGATTTAAACTGCAGATTGTCTGGAAGATGTGTATCAGTGCTACTACAGGCATACTAACCTGTGCACAGTGCCACAGTCACGCCTCAGCACAAAATATATCAGTTCCCACACCAGAGCTGCCTTGCACCAGCTAAGCTTGGATCCCAAGTGTGACACACACTGGCCTGACTGCAGCCACTCCAAAACTCTTATGGAGCATTTAAGGATGTAAGGTTTATTTAGCCAGTGAACTTTTCAGGACAGATGATGTCTCTCCGCTACCTGCATGTACAGCATGAAGCACAACGGGTCTCTCCTCCTGCTTGGAAACATTACACAGGTGATGCCACAGCACAATTTATTACCAACAGTGCTCAGGCTTTCCCATTCTCAGATGTCACTGCTTTTTCTAAGCTTTCAGCTGTTCCCGAGACAGGAGGTGGCAGCAGGTCAGCGTGGTTCAGCGCTTTCCTTGCTGTTGACCTCCTCATCCATTGTGAACACAAAAACTTGCCTCCTCCCACCTCCACGCTTACCAGAGCCCCTGCTAGCCTCATGCTCTGCAACCTGAGCCCTTTCTGCAGGCCATCAGCTCAGCCTTGACTGTTCTCAGTAGGAACCACATAGGCTCCATTAATCATCTTTCCTCCAAGTCTCCAGTTTTCCACTCAGCCTCCCGCCCAGCACTCGAGCATCCTGTCTTCCATGCCACTCCTGGGCTGCGTCCAGGCCAGCCTCGCACTCACGTCCTGACTTCTTTGCACCACGCACATCTGACACCGTTTATTAAGCAACACCATTTACTAAGCCGTAACACGCTGGGCTGCACCGTATCTCTTTTCCTATTCAGATATAATTCTAGGAACAATCTAGATGAGATCACATATAGAGGAAATGACGCTTCTTGCCTGTACTGAGGACCAAATGGCAGCATTGTATGGTGAAGTGCCACAGACGTTTGATATGGTTGTATTTTTAGCCATTCCATCCCTTCTCAAATCAAAACAATAAGAGGGGGGTTTCTCAGTGGCTTTTGCTATACAATATCTGCTAGACTGCAACTAGAAATGTCTTCTCCTGAAACCAAAGGTTTGAAAAGCCCAGGTACAGACCGGCATGATGGGCTTGAACACTCTTATCAGCTGTGCTAGCATCATTCACTGTCCTCCTGGCAGAGGAGACAACAACAACTTCTCTCCATTCAGGAATGAGACTTCAGCTCCTCCAAGGCTCCAGGTTTGTGAATGGTGCTTAACAGCTCCCCTGCATTTTCCACACCCACGCAAAACTGCGGCAGGCAGGCAGACAAAACACCAAACCCAACAGAAAACGTGATCCTCTCTGGGGAAAATTTCAACTTTTCAGCCAGAAAGAGCAAACTGTGTCCCAGTGCTTTGAACTTAATGAGGCATGTTATTTTTAGCTTTTATAGATGAAAATGTCATTAAAAGCAAACATATTTCTGGGAAAAAAAAAGCTAAATACCCTGCAGTTTGGACTTTTTCTAAGGCCACCTCTACTTTCAACAGAAGATGATGGGTTATAATAATAATAAACACATTGGGCACCTTTTTCCTTTCCACACAGTGCACTGCAGTGTTGCTTCCAAATAGATAACAATATAATTTCTTTCCATTTAAAGATCCATTTGTTACTACCATGTAACTGAGAACCTGGGCTTCTCCTGCCAGAACGACCATCTGAAGTCTGGCTGAAGAGGCAGCACATGGAAACCTAACACAAGGCAGATGGCTCTGTACCCAGTCAGGCACAACAATAATCAGTCAAAATCCATACTCATAAATTGAACTAAACGGAAAGCTCTGTATGGGCAAGGAAGTTAGTTCATTTTGGGGTTAGTTTTATTTGTCCTAAGGGCTACTGGCACAGAGGATAAGTAGGAGGGTAACTCAAAATCAATCTTGCTAGAAAGCTTTCATCCCAGTGAAAATATCCATGAGCAAAATAGTTTGCAGAAAACGATCATCTGGTGCCTGGGTTTGAATTATGAGAGCACAAAGTTAGGCTCTGACTCCATCTCTGGGCATTCAGGCACTCTGCACCAGAAGCGCTTGCAATTCAAAGATGCAGTTTTTCAGTGCCAGTAGAAATCAGGCTTCTTTTAATACAGGACCTAAAGCTGGATTTAGGAACCATTCTGGGAACCACATTGTGACCATTTTTGCTCAAATCCTCGTCCATCTGATAATCTTCCACCACTCTTCAAGAAGTATCTGCCAAAGTAACAATT
Organism: Aquila chrysaetos chrysaetos; assembly: GCF_900496995.4. Lineage (NCBI taxonomy): Eukaryota > Metazoa > Chordata > Aves > Accipitriformes > Accipitridae > Aquila > Aquila chrysaetos. Next base: position 65,820,909 of record NC_044008.1, read on the forward strand.
TAATTACTTTATCCATGTGGATCTTGCCACCTCTTTGCTCTCCCCAGCCTCTCACTCTCATATATGTGGCTCCTCAGAACTCACAATGTGAGGAATGCAGAATTTTCTCCAGAAAAAACACATCCATCTCCCAGGTCAGGGAAATCTGACTCAGTTGTAACATTAACAAAGACTCACATGGACAGATGTGAAGAAGGGGGACATAATCAACATTCTTCCCTAGGTCTAATCTGCTGCTGCACTGGTGCTGATCCCAGAATTCATCTGAGCAACAGCATTACAGTGGCTCCAAAGAGGTGTAGCTGGAGGAGGGTGAAAGGTTCCAACTCCACTTTACAAACCTTTCACTACAGAGGCAAACGCCCATGCCAAAACTCTACACTTCCAAAAGCTTCCAGGTATTACTTCCCCTCAGCCCCCACATCACTGGGGTCACAGGAGTATCATTCAGGGTTTGATTTACCAAAGGATTAAAAACATCACTGGGAAACATTTAAACCAAGCATACATTGCATTCACAGATATTTACAGGGAGGACTCCATGATCTGTTTTCTGTTTGCACCCTTTCCTGAAGAGCAATCCGTAACCACATCTGTGCTATCACCCTGGCAGCTGCAGGACACAGCAAGAGCCAAGAGCAAAAGAGCAAAGGGCTTGGATGAAAGAGTGCCCGGCGTCTGGCAGCATCCTCTACCTGCATGTGGGGTAGTGAGGACCATCCTGTGGAAAGGAGGTGCCTCTGGGACACTTGGCCACCAGTCAACCAGTAACTGGAAGAAGATTCTCAGTTCCTGGACTCTTCGGGATCCAAACAGGGTAAGACAAATGGGAAGGCTGGAAGGAGCAGCAATTCCAAAATTGTGTATTAAATACAGCACCTGTACATACGGGTGCTTAGGGAACATGGAAGGCCTCAGGATGTTTTTGGCTTTCTTCTGAAAAAGACATGCAATGAAGTCTTGCTTAATAGTAGCTCAGGAAAACATAATTTCTGACATGGGTGGGCTCCAAAGCAGAGCTTTAACACTATTGACTTTAATCTCTGCCTCTCTGGAGTAAGTCTTGATAGATTTATTCTAAGCACCAGGTTAGAATCCCAAATGGTGCCAACCAGCTTTTCGTGGAAGCCAGTGGAGCTCTGCCAACCTACACTAACTCTGTATTTACAAGGATTTTTGATAGGCAGAATTCAGAGATTTTGAGAGGTCCAGATTATAAAAAGTAGCACTAAATCAGGAGGGTGAAAAACAGGGCGATGGGCAGACAGATTTCAAGACACCATTCATGAGCCTTTGCTTTAGAAGAACATGAGCCACAGCCAGAACAAAAATCACACATATGGCCCCACAGCCTAATGCCAGGAAACCAGAGAGTGAAGTGATATCTACTTTATCACTGTCATAAGTAGATGAAAATCCAGCAAATGCTTCAAGAGACAAACCCCCCTGATGTTAAGAGGGAAACTGCCCTCAACTTCTACCCACTTTGGATCAGGCTTTAAAAAAAAAAAAACATCAATTTTTTAAAAGTACTGAGGTGAGTAAGGAGCAAATTGGTAGCCAGTAAAGAGCCCCAGAGCACCCAGCCATGCCCCCGCTGTAACTCAAGTCCTTTACAAACCACCGCCTCCACCATAGCAAAGGGAGAGCCAGCTCCGCTCTTGGGCAGCCTTTTTTATCCATGCAAATATGACATGAAAAATTTCAGTCCATAACTACCTTGCTAAATAGCATGTAATAGGTAGAAACAGTTCAACACACTTTTCAGTCTGCTTTCAGTGCAGATTAACTCGCAAATTGTGTCTCTGAGCATCCCAGCACGTACCAAGCTTTACTCCAGGCAGAAGTGAGATCAGCATTTGCTCTATGTGTTTTTCCAGAAGGGTGGGGGGGGGGGGGGGGTGCGGAAGACATTTGAAGGGCGGCATTCTTTTTAAAAAGGGGTCAACAACAGGTCAGCAATACAAGAAAATAGGTCATGTCATCTTAATTGGGAAGTCATGAATTTGGGGCTGTCCCCATCCTGGTAACACAGCAAGGATCTTTGTTCCAAGCATTAGGCAAAAGCCAGCACCGTTAGCCAAAATAACTTTTCAAGCAAACTCTCATTGAATAAATCTTTTACACTGAAGGGAACATTTTTCAGTACTCTGTTTTTTAACACCATTAACTTTAACTGTCAAGCCTGACAAGTATGGAAAACTGTTTTCTTACAAAAGGTAACATAAAAAACATTTTCCACTAAAAGGAGTTTTCCTTGCTACACATTAACTATCCATTTTGCTATTTAACTCTAATTGCTGTTTTTCTCCATTCCAAATCTTTTTTCCTCTCCAAGATCTGGACTTTAAAGAGTCTGAGTAGACAGGCGTTAACGCTTGTTTATAGAAGTTCTGTAACATGGATGTATTGTAATGAACTAATTATATTTAAGAGAAGGATCTGGGAATAACCATGACCCGTTAATCACATTCACTTATACACTCCTGTTCTTTTTTCCTACTATTTCCAAGTGTCTAGGTGAATTCTTCAAAATATTCAGGAGTCTAAAACCATTCGGGGACTTTCAGAGCTAAATCACTATGTAAATTAACAGCCACATTGGGTAGAAAGGGAAATGGAGTGGTGGTCCATTAGGACATCAGCTGACCAGTGGGGACATGCTGGCTCAGCAACCTGCAGGCACATGTCCTGGGAGGGGTTCATCTCTCCTGACTTTACCTTCTGAACATTGCATCTAGTCTCAGGTGTCTCTTTAGTAAGTGGAAAACATCAGTACCTCCTGGTGACAGTGTGGGTTGACAGGGGACAAATCTGTGCTGCACAGACTGACGTTAACTGCCTGGGTGCGTGTGCTGTGGGAGTCCCTGCTGCTCCCAGCATGCTGCAGTAACAGGCTAGATTATGAAATGATAAAGCCTGAAGTGATTTAAGACATGTAACTTGATTTTAAAATGTCCACAGTAGTGGGATTTGTGTTGATTTACCTCCATATGTTTCTAAACCAAGTTAAGTGGCTGCACAAATGGTTTGGAGATGTCCCCTAAAACAGGCTCCCAGGAGATGCAGCGATGCGAGGAGCCTGTCGAGCCACTTGTCTGCGTGGATGCACTTCTCGTCTCAAAGCAGGTGAAGGAATCAATATGAAGCTAAGTGAATTAATCTGTATCTGGAACGCTTTAATAAATAACAAGGTTTTCAGAAAATTCAGTCCCCAGTTTATTGGTTCTTCCAGAAATCCTCATCTAAGCTGGTAAGAAACAAATAGAAGTCCTAATTCACTTCTAGATCAGCCTATTTTTGTGAAGCCACCTCTTGTGTTACACTGTGACACACGGACAGCTGAGCTGGTAGCATACGTAGTGTCAGGGGTTGTTTGATTAATCAATGACAAAACCAGATGAGACCATGCTTTTCACTTCTGACCCCCTGGATAACTCAAGCCATAAGACTTCCCAGAACTGATCCTTCTAAAACTAGAGTAGGTATTTTAGGAAAAGAAAAACATGTAAAAATTTCCAATGAAACAGAAAGCTTCATGTTTCTTAGTGCACTGTTGTGAGTAGTTAATTGCGCTCACTGCTGAAAATGTGTTTTATGTCTAGTCTGAGTTTACCTACCTTCAGTATCTCTCACTGTTTTTTATTGCATGTTTGTTTGCTGGACTAAGTCAGCCTTTTTATTGTATTTATGTTTCTCTCCACCAGGGTGTTCAAGTCTCCCCATCACCTTCCTCTTTGTTAGGCGATGCAAACTGTCTCCTTCAGTCTCTGGTGGGTAGATGTGCTTTCCAATCATTTAACAATTTTTAAAACCTTTTTCTCAATTCTCTCCAACTTATCAGCATCTTCCTCAAACTACCAAAGCCACAACTGGAAACTGCAGGAAGAGCACCTTCCTCCTTGTCTCCTATAGTCCTCTTTTTATACACCCAAAGATGACGTTTCCCTTCTTTGCCACTTGGCTGATGGTCCCCACAGCTTCACACATCTTTTTCAGAGTCATCAGTTCCCAGGATATGGCCCAGCTCTACATGGGTCCTATTAAAATGCATTGGTCATTTTCATCCAGGTTACTAATAGGATCTAAATCATTCTGCACTGGTAATCTGTCTTTTATTTCAGTTATCTCTTCTTCAGATTTTGACCTAATCTCAAGGATAGATCCGTGATAACTCCAGGACTCCATTAGAAACACCTCTACTCACTGACAAATTCCCATTTAAAACTGGAGACCACAGCAGTTTGTTATCCATTTCAGAGATGCCTAATTGGTTTTCTATCATTCCAGCCTTGTGTAAGAACTTATTGATAGCCAAAGGCAATACTTTCACAGGACCACAGGGTGATTCAGGTTGGAAGGGGCCTCGGGAAGTCACCTAGTCCAACCTGCTCCTCAAAGCAGGGTCAGACATGAGATTGGACCAGGATCCTCAGGCCTTTCCAGAAATTTATCACATCAGTACTATTACATTTATCAACACCACTTGTAATCTTCATGGAAAAAAAAATCTAATTAGACAAGAACCATATTCTATAAGCCTGTGTTGATTGACACTACTTACATTAATCCCTTTAATTCTTTACTAATTACATGCCCTATCAGCAATTCCATTATTTTGTCTAGGATTAATGTCAGGCAGAAAAATCCGTAGTTATGTGAGCCACCTTGTTTATCCCTTAAAAAATAATGGTACAAAACTAAACTTCTTCCACATAGCTGTAACTTGCTGGTATTTATTATCTCTAATTAAGAGCTGCTATATAACATTCTTTCAATATAAAAGGTGTTTTATTGTTAAAGGACATGATCACACAACCTCCCTTTTCCCCGTAAGAAACAGAAATATTTATTGAACTCTTCAAAATTCTGTAAAATATTACTAACAATGCTATCATTTTCATGTAGCACTGATCTATTGTAAATATAATTATATCACTCAAGAAAGAGAGCTGCATTTCTATGGGGATTTCATTTTGAAAACCATATGTTGGAGCCTTGTGCTGCAAATACTAAAAATGTGCTCAGAATTCCTAAAATTATACTTGAAAATATCCAGACACAAAAACAATCGCATCTAACATAGAAGAAATTCTATATTAGGCCTCATTTTTACAGATCAAGGGGAACTGATGACAGAATGTGAAAATATAGTAGCAGCTTAGGTACAAGAGACTGATTTGATTACATTTGTTATGTGCAAATAGAATAAAGTCCAAACGAGTAATGTATCTACTTGATGATTTAAAATGCCAGCTTAACAAAGCTGAAAATAATTACAAAGCAAAACAATTGGGAGAAAGAATTTGAGCAGGAATCTGTGAATGATAATTGGGAACTGTTCAAGACCTTTTTACTGCCTACGCAGAGGAACCACAATCCCACGGAAAAGAAAGAAGGCTGTGCTGGCTAAAAGCTGCTCTGGCTTGGAGGCCAAGGGAAAGCCAAATCATAAAGTAATAAATAATTCTTCTTGCCCATGGAAGACAAGAAACATTAATAGCAATGAATATAAGTCAGCAGCAAGGAATTCCACAACACTGATAAGGGATGTCATGTATGTATTGAAGGAAAATAAAGATACTGGGAACAAGAGAAAATGAAGGTTTTGTCTTCTGTGTGCAGAAGGTCAAAGACTCAGATCAGTAAGCAGCAAACATGCTGCAATGGGCATCACAAGTGAATCCTTCTGCTGGCATGCTCAGTTCTGCTGTTGCTGGATCAGGAAGCCCCAGCAATGCCCTCCCATGCTGGAGTCATCCCTATCTGTGACACAAACATTACCTCGAAATGCAAAAGAAGTGGCAAGTTGCCCCAAATGGGGTTGAAGACCATGCATTTCCTCAGCTGGCCACTCTCCTGGGCTGTAGTGGCACAGAGAAGGCAACAGGCTGGCAGGAACGGGACCATAAGCTGAGGCAGAACTGAAGGAGGAATGAGCCATCACAGGATGCTCTTCGAGACAGGCCACTGGTGGCTGTGGCACACATTAGGTGCCTCTGTATTGTTAGCAGCAGGACACCGGGGTAGCGTTTTGCCCAACCAAAAACTGCTAGGCATCTTCTAGAGTTAAAAAAGACCATCACTGCCTTCAGCTCTTTCCAGCTAACCTTTGACCTGTGTCTACACACATTATGGATAGTAACACACAAGCTTTGTGCTGTGTTATGTTTGCCCATCCAATCCACCTCCAGAAAAACAAAGGACCATGAAGAAGTTCCATAGAGCTAGTCCAAGGCTTCAGAACAACACCACATAGAGCTGGCACAGCCATTCCCAAAACAATCATTCCAGGCAGCAAACACTTCAGAGCAGCCAGCACATGAATGCTCCAAAGCCTCCCCAACAACCATGTCTGCCAGGTTTCCCCTACCCAAATACCAAAGTACATGATGACGATGAGATCTCAATATTGAGCATGTTGGGTGGCAGAGAAGCAGCAAAGACCTCTTTGAGAACAAAGGTAGTCGCGAATGCCAGGAGTCAGCAAACAGTCCTGGAGAGACCCACAACATCCAAAGGTCCAACACAAAACACTGAAGTGCTTATCTGCATTCAGTGTCTCCCAGCATCACACGGGGAGTCTGAGGCAGCTCCCAGCTAGGGAGGTCAGGAGGAAACTTTTGGGGGCAGGTTGTCTGCTCTGGGGTTTCTTCTGCCTCGCTCACAGCAGAGAAGACAGTGGTTTAACCAAACCCCAAAAAGCTTGTCCAACAAGGGTACTATAAAAAAACCTGAGGACCTGTGGTCCTAGTGAAGCAGCCCCAAATGCTATGTTAATCTTCTGTCGGATGCTCCCCCAAACCTAAGGGTACTTCTGAGCACTGCAATAAGCAGATGATACACAACCAAACAGTCATTAGGGTGCTCAGGTTTGTATGACTGAGCCTAGAGAGGTCATGCAAAGACTTTCCTTACATTCTCCCTCCAACCCAGAATACACAGGATGATCTGCTTTAACACGGTGAAACAGGAGAGACAAACAGCTCTCCCACAAAAGCATGCCAGCTGCTCTCTATAGACACAGCAAATAACTCGCTCATTGGTGAGGAGATGCTCCTGTGGCAACAACTTCTTTGCAAAGCAAGGTTTTCAAGGGAAGGCCCTTAAGGGTTAAATTCCCTCCCTGTCTCCTTTTCTCCACCCCTCCCTCCTCCCCACTCCAGCAACGGATCCTTGTGAAAGAATCTGTATTCGATATGCACCAAGAGAGACTCTGGTCTGGGCTTTTTAATAAAGAGCAATTCCTTTGCATTCTCAGGTGTCCCTTAAAATCAAGCTCTGATATTTCTGCTGCATTATTACCATGGTCTGTAGATGTCTTCAGACGCAGAAAAGCCATTTGCTCTGCAGGTATGCTTTGCCCCTGTAGTGCCGAACAGTTTCTCTCTGTTAAGAAAAGCCCCTCTAGAGAAATTGGTACTTGGACCCAATTAATGGACCTCCTCCACCTTCTGTCTTGCCAGTTTTTCTTGGCAAGAGCATCCAATCCCTGTGGCTGAGACACCAGTCGTTATAACGTGCCATTAAAAAGTGAAACCAGGGAAATAGTGTGTGTAACCTCAGCAAAAAGGAGGTGCCTGAAACATTGCTGGCCTTACTTTTTTCTAACCTGTGCACCATTCTTAATGATGCACTTCATGATTCAGCTTTTGCAGCACCACTAATTAACTCCAGAGAGCATAAGAGCTGCATGGCACAGAGATAAATTTAACTTTAAAGATGAGCAGAATCCCCACAATTACAAGCAGGGGAGAAAGGTGTTCCTGGAACCATGAGGAAATGGGGAGTGAATACCTGGCTCCCAAAGGTGCAACTGCTCAGCAACACCTCTGACCATGGGGCCAGCTCTAGATAACCACATAAAACTGGGACTTCAACAACCACCTGAGATCCGGGCTGAGAAAGAGCCATTCTGTATGGCCCAAAGTGAAGGTTCAAGCTCTTCAGCCTCTCAGCCAAAATCCCTGTAGAACTTCCTGGGCTGAGAAGAAAAGACTGCATTAAACTCTCCAAATGACTGACTTAGAAAATCCCCTTTATTTCTCTGAGCAGACTGAATGAACAGGGGGAAATTTAGGTCCGGATTAAGTTTAAATGCAGGGCTTGGAATCAAGGGATCATGTTTGGGTTCAGATTCACAGATTCTTATCTCTTCAGATACGATAGGCTGACCTTCTTCATCGTCCAGGTCATGCAATTGCAATTAAAAAAAAAAATCTGTATCAAGCCCCTTAACTTCTGTTTGAGCTACAGAGTATTTCTGAAGACACGCATTCTTGATTTGAAGAGATCAAACCATGGAGAATCCATCACATACCCCGGTAAACTGTTCCAGAGGTTAATTACTCTCACTGTTAAAAATTTGTACCTTATTTCCAATTTGAATTTTTCTGGCTTCAGTTTCCAGCCATTGGACCTTGTCATGCCTTTGAGTGCTCAATTAAAGAACGCTAAAGCATCAGATACCATTTCCATCTGTCAGTGCTTAAACACAGAAATCTCAGTAGCTGGTTCTCATGAGGTTTTTGGCAGGATCTGAACTACCAACAGTAACTTTTCTGCCTGTCTTCAGATCTGACTTGGAAGCCAAGTCAAAAGGGTGAATGTAATTAGTTTTTAATAATTTGTGATTCTTGAGAGAGCTGTGCAATAAACAGATCTGATTGGAAAAACTCTAATGAATCTTGTTTTTATCAGAATTTACCATTTTTTCCACAGTGAAATGTTTCATTGGAAGAGTTCAGCTTCAAAGGACGGCAGCGAAGGCTGACCAGGTTCTGCCCCTAAGTGCGCTTGGAGCCTGGACCATCACATCATTTGCACTCAGCATCTCACAGTGAGCCAGCCACGTGATGTGGCTGCAACAGTACAGGGTCATGGCAAAATGAAACTGCAGTTCCATTGGGAGCTGGATCGCAACTGAAACAACCATCCATACTGTGACAGCAGTGCTGTCCCCCCAAACAGCTCTGGAAATGAACCCAAACACATCCCATGAGTGTGTTGGACGGTTTTCCTCCTCCCACCTCCTTCTGCTACAGAGTAAATCAAGCTCTTGACAAGCTACTGGCAAAAATAGTCTATATGTTCAAATGAGTATCAAGTGACATCACACCCCAAAGTTATGGGACAGGCACCCTCGTTGGTAGCTGTCCCATTCCTCGTCATTATCTGCCCAAAGGAAGATATGGTGATACTTCCACTAACAGGTCTTTTTCTCTTTCTAAAGAGCCACAGACAGCTTTAGACAACAAAAAACAGTGTCAATGGAGACCTGGACAAGACTCACAAATTCAGACTGCCTGAATCTGAATGGATGGAGCAGTCAATGACTGCTTCCAAGTGAACTTTAGATGGATGGACAGGAAAATGGGGACTTGTGATGGAACCAGACTAGCAATCCCATCTCTGGAGCTACTGCCACTTCTCCTGCATGCAAGATGTTACTTCATTGCTACTCTGATACGCTGCTCACGAGCCAGCTATTAGAATGAACTATGCTTCCTGCAGAATGGCACTTGCCTGCTTGAGGCAATGGTGCCATATTCTGCCATTGAATTAATTTGCCATATGACAGGCAGAGAGAGTACTCGAACATGCCTGGAGCCCAGTGATGTTGGCTTGCTTTCACAAGGGATATTTCCTCTATGCATGCAGTCTCCATTATGATTAGAGAAAAAAGGAACCAGGTTTATCTCCTAGACAAATATTTATTTGCTGGGCTATCAGCAAAGGGTCACTTTGGGTTTTTATTGCTTCAGCTTGAACTATTATTTCCCCCATTGCTTTTCTTATTCAGCCCCAAAACACAAGATACTACCACAAAGATCTGAACTCACAGGTGAGACTATATGCAAGACCTTATAGCCAAGAGCCATATGGACTTGGATAAATATTGCAGCAAATCCTCAATGTCTGTCCAATTCAGCTACAGACACTTTTTTGTCACAGTAAGTGTTCAGAAAATGAAAACAGGTTACAAAGGTCTATTCTCTCCTGTGAAACACTAAATGCTCACCTGAGGGAGGCTGATTCCCACGCTTGACATCTGCTTCTATAAAGCCAGATCCAAAATGTTGCAAGGAAGAGGCTTGGGCAGGAACTGAGAACCATTTTGGTGGATGATACTATTCATTAAATGTCCTGATGCAAAACCAGAGACACCCGTAAAGGGAAAAGACCTCATAGGTCCCCCCTTGCTTTTCCTCTGGCCACCACAGGACTGTTCCCAAATCTTCAGCTGTCCACAATAGCTTAAAATGCCCTCAAGCAGAGAAACTTACCCTACAAAAGGCAGTTCTGTGAACCAAGGGAACCCAAACGCTCCCCTTCCCTGGCTGACCTCTGGGACAGCCCAGACCACCTTTTCCTGCTGCACGCTGGTACCTCTCCCATAGTCAGATTTTCCAAGCCCGTGGGCAAGAAATCAGGCAGCAGGAGGTCGGGCTCATTTCTTACATTCTTCAGGTCATCTTTCCCAAAGATTCCTGTTACTGAGCCTATTCTTGACCCCATAACCTCGGCCAACTTAATCTTCCTATTATCAGGAGGAAATAGTGATAGTTTTTATTGTATCTACCTGTCTCAGATTTATTGTACCCAGATGGATGACTCTGGGCTGTGTTTTCTATTAAGAAGTATCTTTATTTTATCACATCAGTAAGAGAGGTATGCAGGTCCTGAAGGCTGTTCAGCCCAACCATCAGACACATAATATTTTTCTTTGCTAAAGAAAACTGCAGCAGTTACTAGGGCCCTAAATTAGCAAAACTCCTAAGTATAAATGTAGCTTAAAAATACATGCTTAATTCCCATTTAGATCATGGGAAATTTCAGCTCAATTCCAGCAGGCACCTACAGTTTTTTATATATACATTTATAAATAGATAATTACATGTTAGCTGAATAAGTACACCTCAAAGCACGTGCTTGAATATATTGCTGAATCAAAGCTCAAACACCCTCCATACCAACCCTGCAGCAAAACACAACAGCGTTATTGGAAATACTATTAGCAGCAACCACGTCTTAATAAAATGCAGTTTTAATGCTAGGAAATGTCCTGTGTTATCTAAGCTAATCAAAACACCAGTAGCTGCTAAACGACAAGACCTGCATTTGATCTTGCCTTTATACAGCAAACGCAGGAACACAAGCTCATAAACAAGTGAGGAAACACATTTAACCAACAACCCACAACTTACTTTCAACAAGCTTACCGATGTCAGCACATGCGATAAAATTAGCCTGTTGGAGTCTGCGATTTTGGCATGATTATCTGCTAATTACATGCTGTAAGCTGAGAGGGGTGGGCTTAGCAGCTCGCCGGGGGCTGCTGGCTGCTTGTCTTCCCACAAAACTTGCTCACAAGGCATCTAAAAATAACTTTATAGGCAAATCTTCTTCTGAAGGGAGAGGCAGGGCAAAACAAAAGAGCGTAGACAGCTTAACCTCTTCATGCCCAAATATCCACACTTGCAGCAAAGTATCCAACATCCACATCAGCAGAATTTAATCCTTTGGCTCCTTTTCAACAAGGAGCCAAGGCCTAAACCCTATTCTTTTTCTCATTTCCTCCAAATTCAGCTTTCTACATCTTCACCTCTGCCCTATCCCTTTAGTATCTAGCACATGACCATTGCCTCTGTTCCACAAGTTGGATGTTTGCAGTCCCGCATGGAGCTTTTGGGCTCTCCTACAACGTACCTGCTGAGAATAACCTGGTTTCACACACAGAGACGACAGGTTGTCCTGTCTCTTCAAGCCCTGTGACTGACAGCAGCTCAGGTTACATGCTTGTGCAGATAACATGAGCAGGCGTTTATCCAGCAGCTTTCCTGTGTCCGATCTTCTCTGCCCTGCTTCCATTTCCCCAGCAGCAGCTGCTGATTTTCACCAACTCTGATTTTATGCAGAGGACATATTTATCCGAGTTCTTTTCAAAGGATGCAAGTTACCCATGTGCTGGAGTATGTGTGGGAAAATACGGACATGTTCATTGTCACAGGCACACAAGAAGTACGTGATCATTTTCAGTAGTTATTCTGATGGAGCAAATCTATCAAAAGAGTGAAATAGCTAAGTGGATGAAACACAAGCAAAATTTTATCCATTAAGCAATTCTATCAGGTTACAGACTAAAGGGGGTTATTGATTCAAGGAGCACAGCATGAGTGACTAAATACTTATGAGCATCAAAGACCCGCTCCAGTCAATTACTACTCACAGTCAGTAACTGGACCTTCATGTTAGGAAAGGATGTGTTCTTCCAACATCAGTGATTTGGTGAAAAACTATGCTGTTGGCACTAAATATGATAGAGCATATATAAGGACTACAGACAAGTAATCATACAGGAAATATTTAAGCTTCTCAACAAACTAATTATACTGCTAATAATAAGCAAACCAGGAAGAAGCACAGAAACTCAAATACAGACTGCACACAAGACTTGCTCTTATGTGAAGGTTGAACTCATACTTTTTAATACAAAATTCAAAAGAGATCAAGCTTATCCACTTCTTGGATAATTGGTCATGTTTTTCATTACAGGTTCATCTCCATATTCAATCTGATGAACTTTTACATTAGACTAAAGGCAACCAGCAACATTAACAACTGCTGAAGTCTCCCTGAGACAGCAGATGGGCAGGTGGGTGACAAATACATACACAGGTAAAAGCATAATTACAAGAAGTAACAAAATGGCAACTTCCAAAAAATAAAGGCAAACTCCTATGACCAGCAGCAGAGGGGTAGTGTTAGAGACAAATGCTATAGCTAAATCTTATTAATGATCCTAGACTTTCCAAATTACTTCGTATTGCCATGCAGACGAGATGTATTTTTTTAAAAGGCTAAATTTTTAGAGGTTGCTGAAAAGGAGATGAAGACACTCACACCTCTTCTGTCTTTCATTCTTGTATACCTCTTCTGTCTTTCATCCAGAATGAAGACATGAGCCAGGCCTATTATGTATTAACCTGAAAAACAACCACACTTGCAAGTCTCCTGATGCTTGCCCATCATTATGCTTCCACCTGCAGAAGAAGCTAAGCTTGTTTCCCCAAACAAAACTCAGTATCTGCTGAGGAAAATGCAGAATATTGCTGGCAGAAGGGAGGCATTTTGCATGACCATTTCCTTTTTTCCACATTAATATCCCCTCCCTGTAGAGCTCCTTTGTGGCTAGAATTAAATCATTTTTAAAGCTAGTTTTTCTTCCAATAGTATCACCACTGTTTTCCACTAGAAGCAAATGCACATAAACACAAGTTCCACAAGTTAAAGCTGATTTAACAAATCCCCCTGTTCTCTGATTCCATTGTCCCTTGGTGGGGCTGGCTAACGTCAGCTTTCACAAGTCAGAAGAAGCTGCCCCCTCCCCATGGTGTGGGATGCACGGGGAGCTTTGGCTTCAAAGCGTGTGGTTTGTATTCTTTTTAATTCTCAAATGCTAAAAATGAATTGGGGAACTAGGACAGCTGCTGGAGGCTGTTGTGAGGTGGTAATTTAGCAGGGTTTATGAAGCCAGGCACCCTGCCTTTTACAGAAAACATTGTATTCCCCAGAGACATTTTAAAATAATAGGATAGGATATAGTTCTAGTATTTGCTCATGTAAATTGTTTTTCTTCGTCCTCTTTTTATTCTGTTGGCTGATGCAAAGGATTAAAAGTATCAGCGTGTGGAAATCATGCAGACAAACCCTCAATAATCCATTTTTACCCAACCTGCATATCATCAGGCCTTTAGTCTGAGAGCTCAGAGACTGAAACCAATGGGTGCTCTGCAACCTGAACTGATTGTAACATAGAATGTCACAGAAAAGGAGCTAGCTTCTACACTTTATTCTCTGATTGATATTGGGATTGATATTTGGATTATCGATATCGGGTTCTTTCCTAGCCAGCTGTTTGGGGCAGGGGTTGCGGTGTGGTATGTGCTGAAGGTCCAATGTGGACATGTGTGTGCAACCACGCAAAGTCAGCCTGTGTCCTCCTGAACATCTTCACGCACAGATCCAGGCTGCGGATACACACATGCAGCTCTGAGTGTGTTTTTGCTCAAGCGAGCAGGGACACAACTCATGCTATCACTTATGCACCTTGCATGGCTGCACGTAACATGTATCTGCCGCAGAAGGCTGAACGGGAGTTAATTTTCTGTGCAGACATCTTACTGGAAAAGGAAAAGCCCTGGTGTATACAGTTGAGCTGCGTTTTCAATTTCACCTGCCACAGCCTTGGAGAGCTGCATCCTTCCACCCTACTGCCTGTGGGATCCCAGCAGACTTGCAGCAGACACAATTTCTATTCCATACTCAAGAGGCAAGAGAGGACAAGACTGGGCCCAGCACCACCACCTCGCTGCTAGGTGTTTTGCTGTTAGAGCAGCAGCACTGCCAGTTTTGTAGCGGCCACCATCTAGCAAATCTCTTCTAAAAAAAAAAAAAGGGGGGGGGCTTAAAAGCCAGGGGTGTAAAGGCTCTGGCTTCTCCTAGGGCATAAAAAAATGTGAGGTCATAGGGGTTTTGGCACAACCCATTTTCTGCCCAGTGGAGAGGTGTGAGAGTGCTGAATCACAGATACAGCAGATTAGAAAAAGCATATTTTGTTGAGACCAAAATGTTTAATCTGAACACTTGATCTGAACAAGCCTGGGTTTAACTGAAGATTTGCCACAATGTAGGCAGGATTCCCACATTCTTCCAGAAGCTCTAGGTTTGGAGCAAAGCTATCCAGCAGTATACCATGGGCTGAATGTCCTTACTATCCAGCAGTATACCATGTCCTTAGCTCTAAGTCAGACCCACCAAAGCAATAGGCTAAAGACTTGTCCAAGCCCAGGATACCACCAGACATGCTCTGGGGCTTTCAAGGCTGCCCATGAAGCAGGCAGGCCTTCAGCTATGCCTCTGTAAGAGCAGCTCAAGACCTCAAACTGCCAGACAAAGAGTCACTGAAACTGAATTTGTCACAGACACTACTACTACTATCAAGAAGGTCACTCTCCCCAAGAGCTTCCAAGATCCAAGATTAATTTTCAGTCATAAATGCTTTGTCCGTATGTCCAGAATAGATCAAATTTGGATTGAAATCAAATGTTTAAGGAACTCCATAAACACTCTTCCCACAGGAGCTGGGTAATCATCAAGGAGACAACTTGTACAGTCCTTCATTAACCTCCTAACATGGCCATTGGTCCCAACTGGTTTGATACTACCCCTTTCCATGAAAGCACATGCTTTCCTGCCACAACCTGACTGTGTACAATGTGCACAACACATCCCATCATCACCAAAGCATTCCTCATCAGCATGGTGTTTCGGAAGTCTGCAACATGCCAAATCAATTGTCCATCTGTTGGCAATTTCACAACATATAGACCATGGACTGCACTTGATTTTCTTCAGTACATCACTCACCTATCAATATCCAAAGTCCCTCTTCCCTCAAAACAAGTGTTTCATTTTATTAAAAAAAGACCAAGTCAACCTATTGATGGTTTGGCACCAATTCCACAGAACAATTCAATACATGTACAAATTCATGCTTCCATTAATCAATACTTACTCATAAACGGAATGAAGGGGCAGCCTGGGCACATATGTTTAGCGTCAATTCATGACTACAAGCTAAATATACCTCCCATGGCTCCAAAAATCTCAAACAAAGAGCTCCTGTTCACTTGAGATGCACAGCCAGGGTCAGGTAAAGGTTATGAATTATCCCTATCTCAAGGTTACTTACACAGTACATAAACTCCAGGATCAAGTTGCAGAGTCTGCAGCAATTGCTCACTCTAAGTCAATCACCTTCAGTAGAGACCAAGCAAAAAGCAGAGGCCTTTGGGTCCGCCGAGCTTCCAGGAGTGAGCTTGGCTGTTTTATCAGCTGTCTCCAGGGAGCCTCCTTAGATGTCAGGGCTTCTACTGCCAGCCCCGTGAACCAGATCTGAAACATGACTGTTAAAATTTGTTGATATATTTTGGAATGACTTCAAATTCAACAGAGCAGGAGAAGTAAGGTGAGGTCAGGAAGAGAGGTGTGAGAGGGCCCTGTGAAGGTCTGACTGTCTAGACACAAAACAAGCTGTTATTTCACCTTGAGACGCATCTCTGCCCAAAGGTGCTGTAGAGCACCAGGACTGCAGTTCAAAGGTCTTCTCTGTGGTGGGCTGTCATCTTATTTAAAAATCAGCAAGGAACAAACTCTACTCAGCTTACCCTTCACCCCAAAAGCTCAGTGGGTGAAGAACATCATCTTACAGAAGAACAACTGAGAAAACCAGGAGTCCAAATCCTCCATGATTTTCACCTATATTAAAAAAAACAGTATTTTCCCTAAAAAAAAAAGTCTAATAATCAGGAAGGATAAAAGGATAAAAGACATGAACCACTGCTATGCCTTAAACCTGTGCACTCAGTGAGGCAATTACTGAGACTTCAATTTGCAAGTACATTTTGCAAACACAAGGTTTCCCTCTTAGGAGTATCCACCAAGACCTCACTTGCTTTAAAGGGATTTCTGCTGAAGAATGAGCATGATTGCACTGCCCAGATTCACAGTCCTAGCATCTGGTGAGCCAATCAATATTCTGAAAATGATGATCAGCCTTTACATTTAAAAAAATTAACTGCTCACTCCCTCACCAGAGAGCAAAGGACACATTTGGAAGAAGCCCCATTCCCTTCTTGCTGCAGACTTCTCTTAGCAGCACTAAGTCCTGACAAATTTCTAGCCTGTCTCACAGGGGAATTGCAAGGCCTAGGTCCATACTATTTGCAAAGTGCTTTGAAACCATTCTATGAAAGCTTCATATAAATGCGAAGTATTATTATTGTATTACTTTTCCTAAGCTTTCACGCAGACTGTGGAGCTCTGCATTTCTCACATGCACATGTCAGAGGGAGAAATCTTTTTTCCCTTACTAAATTGCTTTAACTTTCCTGTTTGAACACTCATCAGCTTTCATGTAGTTGTAGGAACTGCCCAACAACATCCCTGCTGCTACAGGCAGCCTGAAGACCCCTGGCTGCCCCGAGCCCCCTCCCGATGCCAGGGAGCAGAGCAGGCAAGCAGTTTGTGCTAATGCAGTGTTTCGTCCCATGGACGAAAACAAAAGCACTGAGCCCCCACGCCAAATGCTCCACCTGCCAAAATGCTTTGTGCCCCTGGCATGAGTGCTGCTTCCCCAGCAAAGGCTGGAGGAGCTACTGCAGGGCAGGGATCAGCTGGCGCTTTCACCTGCCCCGTGTAATGTATTTCCCTTTTATTCTTTCCCTCTTCTTTTACAGTGGTAGGTGGGAAAACAGAAGAGCAATCTCGCATCAACATCAGAAGCCATCAATCATCCTCTAAAAACAGCTGAATAATAGAACAAAAAAAGAGAAAGAGAGAGAGAAAAGGGTCTGGGCGGGTCCTTGGGTATGGAAATGCCTGTCCTGGTGAAATATACTGTAAATTAGTCTGAGACAGGGGAATTTGGAGCCAGCAGGGTCCCCAAAGCTCGCTTAATATCAACTCCAGAAACATTACACTAATGTATTTTTAAATATGATTTACAGGACGCTCTGAGAGCATCGAGTGGATGGAGGAAAATGAAGAGCTGGCCTGGCATGAGTAATGTGCTTCAGGGAGGCAGCCGCTGCCTCCCTGCTGCAGGATGCAAAACTGGGTGGGAAAGAAATAAAAGCACTTAAAGGGCAGCACAGCTTGAAGGTGGGCAGCCACCCCCTGCAATTTGGAAATGCCTCTTGAAGTACCCAATTTCCTTTGCAGATGAGAGCAGTTGGGATTTAGGCACATGCTTCCCATCATCAAAAGCAATTTGAACATTTAGAAACCTGCACCCCATGGAATTTAAATGGCTCGGACCCCCCGCACAGCCTAATGTCAAGGGACAAAGTCCCAAACCTCTTTTGGGGTGCATGAGGCTGAACCACAGCCACCTCTATGTAGGGTTCCAATTGCCCATGTGCCTCCATGCTCCCTGAAGAAAACAGCCTCTCCCTTGGACAAGTCCTCCTAAATACATTAAACGATTCTATTAGGATGAATCTCAGGTCGTTCAAATGGGGAAGACAAAGCCCATCCACAGGGACCCTTCGGTTGTACAGACTCCTTTGAAAGTGCCTCTGCGATGGGCTGAACTCCGCTCATTGGGATGGAGCAGAAATCCCCTCCTAGCAGCAAAAGGTGCTCCTTCCACCAGCATTAGCAGAGATATTTGCATGAAGAGCAAACAACATGCTCCCCACGATAAGAGTCCAGACAACGGTGATACAGGACTTGTCAGCAGAGCAGTGTGGAGTGAGGGCGTCCAGCCCACTGTCTCCCCATGCTAAGGACAAACAGATGGCTCCAACTGCAGAGGGACAGGTTTAGCAAAGCACTTAAGCATACACTTAAGTTTCAGCATGTTAGGAACTGTCCCCTAGCCAGCAAAGCACTTACGCCTGGGAAGCAAAGGAGATTCTGGCAAGGGACTGGAATTAAGCACGGTTTGGTGAACTTGGCCATGATGCTGTCATTCCAGTAATTTTCACCTGCCTAGACTTCTTTTTTTAATAGCTCATTTTTAATTAAAATGTCCTTCAAGAAAGAAAATAAATACTTGCTCAGCTTAATGCTCTGTTTCCAATCTTGGTCGATTAGAGGATAGCTGAATAAAACAAACACAAATAACTCCACTGTAACAATCTCCTATACCATCATCATGTGACTCTGACAATGTATTTCAAATTATTAACACTCGTTGCAGCTCTATTCATCATCATCTTCAGTGTCAAGATACTTCAAGAGGCAAGTGAGCTTTTAATGAGCTCTCAGACCGAAACAGGAAAGGAAAAATATATCCAGTGCATACTACTTTAATGATCACCTAATTCATTTTATTGTATCTGCTGTTATGATTTATGAATTAGGCAGAAAGATCAGACATTAGAAAAACACTCGTGTACACAATATCCAAAATAAGACAAATATGCATTTATATATATTGAATATATATACCTGGATTTTATATATAACATTGCATCTTCACACTGGCATTCGTTTTTCCTTATAAGCCCATGATGTTCTCACTGCACAAGTCACTATGTAATTATGGATTTGTCATATTGATTTAAACTCCTACAGCCCATGGGTCCGCCTGCTCGCCTTTGTGTTTTATACCAACACAAAGAAAACAGCTCAGAAAGGTGGTTCTTTGGCCCCAGGGTATTAATGAGTTGTTCCTTACGGGCTCTGCCTCTCTCCCTCACTGACCCCAGCTCACACCCCCCCAGCTGAAATGATTTCCATCTGTCAGCTGTGCAGGGGACAAGAGGCACTGGACATTTCACAAATGCAAGTGACCCCTCTAACCCTCTCAGTGTAAGCACTTAAAACTTGCTCTTACTTCTTATTTATCCTGCAGTCATATCCCATGAATAAAGGGGAACAATTTCCTTCCCCTGGCAATGACTACCTTCAGTTAGGTGGATATTCCCTGCAGATGCCTGTTACAGGGTTTAAAAAATGATTGGTGACTTCTCAGTGTCCTTCTGGAGACCCTGAAAAGAGCCTGGAGCTGCAGTGCGACACCATACATCGGGCTCTTTGTACCACCACAGCTCAGGAATCCATCACAGGGAATTAAAACAAAGGTCCAAAGTCTTAGCTCAACACACATCTGAAATAAAATCTTCCCTTTTTAAGAAAAAAAAAATAGATGGAAGCTTCATGAAGATGCTGGAATATAGAGGGTGGATGTGTTGTGTTACACCTCGCACGTGTGCTGGGCAGGAGCTGTGTGGAAGCGCAGGGAGCAGCCCCTGCCCTGCAACCAGGGGCACGCACGCTGCGGGCAGCACTAGCCCAAAAAGCTGATCCCCCATGCTGGGAAATCTGTCCCTGCATCCTCATGACTCATGGAGAGCAAAGGCAGAGGAATGGACACTCCCTCAACAAATTACTTTCTGTGACTCCTGAAAGCCTACGGTCAAATTTATCATGCCAAATACCCACACAGGCTCCCTGCACCTTCAGCCACTCACACTCAGCATCACCCCAGCCATCACATAGGGACGGGCGTATAATCTCTTTCCAGGCATTAGCAGGGTTAACGCAAAATATCTGTGGCTTGTTTTGAAGCTCTCCCTCTCCCAGCTGTGTGCAGGCATTAGTGCTCATTTGGTGATGGGAAGTGGGGACAGGGACCCTGAGCCCACCACTACCCTGTGAAGTCTCAGAAGTATCTACCGAGGGAGAGCACTACCTCCAGAGAGAAACATGGCTGTTTGCACACACAGTGATTTATAGCTCCAGGCTGCCCCAGTGCACTTTCCCCCTGACTTTGAGCGCTCACTTCTGCATCCTGTCCCCTCCCAGCACTCCTGATTCACTCTTTGCTACTTCAACAACTGTTCCAGCCATCTTGGTACAACCTAAAGCTGACAACATGAATACATGAAATTGAGGAATGCTTCCATTTTGGAGTACAATTCATGAGCACACCCAGCTCTGGGCAGTAGCCAGGTAGCTACTGATTGAAGCCCAAGCCTTGGGCAATGGCCCTTACCTTCTAAGCTGCTCAGTTTAGGGTTGAAATCATGACAAACGCAACCTGCACTTTGGAAAGCCTTCGGCCACCAAACACTCAGTGTCCAGAGCATAGTCAGCTTAGTTGGCTCAATCCTTCATCATAACAGCACATGCTAAAGACCTGGGTATTCAGAGCAAGCAGGTGAACACAGCAGCCAAGACAACTTACAAAGCCCATCTCTATAATTTTACAAAACAAACTATTGTTTGCCATTACTGCTTTAAGAGAGCTTATCCTTCCAGCTCTAATATTAGTTTCCCAATTAGAAAAACTGCTGGACAGTTTCATTAAGAAATGCTTCTTCGTATCACTGAAGGACTTGTTGACTACCTGCCACCAGCTACTATCAGAGAGGCACAAAACCTTTATGATCACCACAGGGACTGGAGTCCCTCCAAGGCAAATTGTGGCGATTCTCCTGCAGACTGGATTCTCCCCAAGTGTTCTCTGATGTTGGTTTGCAGAAGGTAAATGACATTTCCTCTCATCCAAAGTATCAACTCCTGCCACCACAAATTGAACCCAATTCTTCCATTACTACGTGAGGCACGTATATCTGTCATATGCTTCTCTAGTGGCCTGGACATTAACAGCAAGCATCCCTTCATCTCTACTTTCCAAATGCCACCCCCAACCGTCTCCTTACAAAGCATCAAATGGCTTGTGCCTTTCCCACCAAGCACTATAATTTCCCCAAAATTCAGTCCAGCACCTTCATAAATGCAATTACACTCTTCTTACCAGGAAGAACCTGCCCACCACTATACTTCGTTGAACGTTCAGGCCCAAATGTCCACTGCAAAGTGCTTTATGCAGGTCATTTTTATCTGTGCCCTCCTGCAGTACTTTGCAGTGAGAGACAGAGAGAGAGGTTTCCCACTGCTGTCCATTGTTCTACTAGGAGTTTTTTCACAGCTCTCAGATTCCTTGCTACAAATATTCTCCTCCAACTGAAAGCGGTAAAAGATCAATAAAAATAGGAACTTTGCTGAGGGTGCAGGAATCAAACACCACCTGAAATACCTCTGAAATAATAGGTACATCCAGCAGCCCCAACCCAAAATGGAGATCTCTGAGACAGATACATCAGCTGGATGAAGGAAATTGTGTATGCCAGTTTGAACATGGATACTGGGAAAGCACCAAGTCAAATCAGCAGAATTGTTCAAAGTGATCAGTGATCATAGTATTGCTCTCAGGTGAAAAATTTGGAAAGATATATTGATGCCTGGAAATTGGCTAGCCAATTCTATGAAAGGAATCTGTTCAAGAGAAGGGGCACGTGAAGTATTGTAACTATCATAGCATCCCCCTGATGGTCAAGCGTGGCACAGCATAATTCAAGACACGTGAAGTAAATGATAGAAGCAGAACTAATGCCACCATCAGCTGGTTCCTGAGATGGAAAAGGCACCTATGGGGAAATTAAAAACATCCTTCATGTCACTGAAAAAATAGAGTTTCAGCAGCCATTGGTTGTACATTTCACAGGCTGCTCAAAATATCCAATACATCCTTTTCTGCCATCAGATAAAGGAACCCCAGAGCATCTCACCAAATTCACTGTGATTTTCTTATCGTAAACAGAAGCCATCACCATGAACAGCAGCAGTGAACAAGTAGTTTTGCACTGGGTAGAAGTGACCTGCACATCCTGCCACCAAGCCTCTGCCACATGTATGTCGAATTTATCCTACAACAACCCTGGCTAAAGTGGAAGCAGCTGAAAATTGCACTGACAGACACCTATTAACCTACATCACACATGACAGTAACAGACAGATAGCTCATTGCTACAATCCCCAGAAATACCAGAGTTAGTGTTAAAAAAAAAAAAAAAAAAAAAATCGCTATTGATGAGTATGGGCTACCCTCAAGTATGGTGAAAACAAGGCATGTGTGCATGTGGATGCGAGCTGTCGATATATTAAAGGTACTGATTACTTTGATTATATGGGACCACAGACACCAGACAAAAGAGGCAGTTCCCAAAAAACCCAGACACCACTAGGAATAGCTTCCTTGGTCGTGGCTTCCCTTCTGTAAGCGTGGAAGAACTGTGGAGTCTCAAAATATTTAAGGGTTTGATGAAAAGCTTAATTTTTCCCACAGCAATTTATGGATATGAATCATGGGGAAAGAATGCTGCTGACAGGGAGAAAAAACTGAAGACTTAGTGATGTGGTACTGACATATCTTTTAGATTGAAAGGAAGATGAATGCTGATGCAAGAAATATTAGTGGAGAACAAGCAGACTCTGCTGTCAGAAATCAATAGATACAGACTTATGTACTTTGGTCACATCAGGCACTGAGATGAAAATAAACCTCAAAAAAGTAATTACGGAAAGGAAAGTTGAGGATCATTGCAGAAGAAAATGAGCGGCAAGGAAATGGAAAGGACAGCTGCTGCGAAGTGGGCTGTCGACCACTCGGAGATGGTGGGAGCTCACGGCAGCAGATAAACACCACTGCCGCAACGTCACCCACACGTGGAAAAAAGGATTGTGCTTTGCTCAGGTACCACAGCATAGTGATGAGACAGCCAGGAAAAAAGACAGTAGGGACTGGGAGGGGAGGAAGGGAGAGTAGGGAGAACAAGCAAGCAAGGTGAGGGGAGGAAAGGTTGCAGTATGCTCTGTATCCACTTAGAGCAAGATTTTGGGGATTGATGTCATGCAAATTTGTTCTTTGACCCTTTTCAGAGGTCCATCATAACCCCTTCCTTTCTATAGCTTTGCAAGAGGGAAGGAGGGAAAATCAAAGATTTTATTTGGTAAGAGTGCCCCTTCCCCATACCCCTCCTATCCTCCCATCACTGCCATGCACTGATGCCACATACGGAAGGTGACCGCTAGCATAAGCTCGGTGCACAGGAAGGACTGACCAGACTATGAAGGATGCCCAAACCTAGGCTGGCCTTGAAAGAAAGTCTTCAAGAGTCTTTACCCGATGCACAAGAAGGGCAACAACACCGCACCCAGTCATCCTCCAGGAGCTTTGCACTCCAGAAACTGAAAAGAAAAAGCTAGGACAAGTCTTCATCTGAAACAGGATTGCTAGAGGGAGCAAGTTTTATGTGCACGTGTGTCTATATGCGTATGCTTGTTTGTGTGCATGTGCAGACCCACCTGAGATGTATGACCAGTGTGTGCACGCACTTGTGCACAAATGGAATGACACATGGCACCCAAAGGTCTCAGCACCCAAAGGTCTCACCACTGTGAACAAATGCCACCTGGCTTTCTTCCCTGTCCCTTCCCCTGCCTGCTGGCCTCGCAGCAGCACCGCAGGTCTCTTCACCTTCATTTGAACCCATCCCTGCTTTTTTCCAGTTCAGCAGCCGCTACTGTCCTCCCGCATCATCTGCGGCCGTGGGGATGCAAGCAGACCCTGCTGCTGCGTAGGGCCACCCTGGGGACGGTGCTCTGCAGTGGGGCTACCACAAAATCATGCCTGCACAGAAGGCAGCAGCTCCTCATAAATTTCCAGAGATGAAATCTCTGACACAAGCTCTTAAAACTGTGATTTAAAAGCATAGTCAAAAGCAGAAGTGGCAGAGATAGGAACCTAATTCATCCGAGCCAACTGACACTTCCAGGATTTGCTGCTTGGAAAGGAAAAGGAGCCCACGAACCCCAACAGCATTTCCAGATCTCTGCCGCTTCGAGACCCCTGCCAGGACCAGGTTTCTGGGAAGCACCAAGTACCTGCTTGCCTAAAATCCACCCTCTTTGGGAGCTCTCAAGCACCAAAATATTTTGACAAAAATCCAAATCCATTTCATGGCAAAGGAAAATAAGAAGCAATTTGCAAGACTGAGAGCATCTAATTAGAAGATGAACACACCGCAGACTGTTTGAGCCAGTCTCAGAGCTGATGTATCTCAAGCAGGGGGTGATTTCTGGAGCTCCCGTGATCTGCCCTTGGGAAGCTGAAGATTACTGATAAGAGACTGTATCTGAAATACATTTTTTTACATCAGCTACTCATACCAGACAAGTCTGAAGAAGTTGACTGTAAGATTCATGTAGTCAAGGTCTATTTTGCTCTTTTTCAAATACTTAAGGATTAGCTTTGTGAACACCAAGAATAGTTCTAACCACTGATGCTTTCTCAAAGGTATACAGCTGAGCCTTAACAATCCTCTTCTGCACCAAAGTCCAAACAAAACTATCTCTCTCAGGCTGCTGTTCAGTTCTGCATGCTGTTTTGCCCATGAAAACCACCCTAAAATGGTACTCAAAATCTAATCAGTTGGGAGACAATGCCTCAGATTTCACTGGGATTAATTCTGATTTCCTCTGGCTAGAGTGTGTGCAAATAATACCAGTTTCTTAAATTGAAAAAATAATTCAAGGTAAGACTGATCCCTCTCCCAAGCCAGCAGGTCAGGGAGGGGACGTCTCTTTCCACTGGGCCTTTGATCTTTGCTGCTTGACCTTGCTTTTGGCAACCTTGGGAGGTCAGGGAAATTGGTTTCAGAGCCCCACAGCCTATTGATTTCTTTACAAGGGGAGGGACATTGGCATTGTCATGGTAATGGAAGACCCCTCAAGGCTTGTTAGGTGTACCACCCCTCCAAGGCGTGCATCATCGAGGGCATGCCTGGTTTCTTCGGAGGCCAACAATCTGCCAATCAGTTCCACCCCATGAAAGCTAAGGTGAACAGGAGGAGACCTCACCACCTGTATTATAATCTGCAGCTGTATTGAAATTTTCCTGGCAGAGCTGAAATTTTAATGTTTAATTTACTTGAACTAATGGGTCACAAAATTCCCATCTACACTGAAAATTCTAATGAACCTTTGGATGGACAGAGAGACCTCCAAGCTTTGATCCTTTTCATTGCTGTATTTTAAAACAAGCAGTTCCTTAAGAAGGTTAAGGAAGCAATAATAAAGAATTTTTAGTGTGTGTACATGATCATTCCATACTGATGCACTTCAGCTTTAATAATATTGTATTAAATTTTATTGTAACCTTGCTGACATTTACTGCAAGGGAAAGTGCGTAAGCTTAACAGCCTTATAAAATACAGCCCAGTAATGTACCTATAAAGCATAATATTTCTATACCAATGATGAGCTATTGCAATTGCATCCAATTTAGTGGCTCATTATTAACGAGTGCAATCACCTTCTCAGTCACATGCTCTGAAACGCAGCATAGTATATTGATGCCATTTCACATTTTACAAGGCAGCTGCTCCAATTTTGCTCAGTGGTACAATGATCTGACAGTGGAAATTCTCTTCTCATTATGAATTAGCTGTAAAATGCACCTGATGATAAAGAGGTAAGTCCTCATGCACATCACCATGGCTCTGGTATATTCAAAGGAGTGAAATTAGTTTACACTAGCTGTGATCAGGCCCATTAAAGCTGACTTGCCTCCTTCAACTCCTGTAGATAGCCTCTCACTAAGAAGTTATACTGTTTAGTAAGATTTTGATAGAAAAAAACAATTACTGAAGTCCTTTTATGGCCTAAAATGGCTAAAAAAAATTGGGTCTCAGTGTAACCTGTGCAAGTGTCTGCAGGCTGCTCCAAAAGCCCTTGGCCACCTTTGGAGTCCAGCTCCCTGAAAGTCTTTTAGGAATCCCACCAGGTGCCCAGCTGCACTGTTAGAATACCTAAATATATTGGTAAATTTGAGCTCGGTGGTGTGTGGGGGAAAAGCTCATTTGGTACCAAAAATTGGACTTTGGTGGAATTTAAGCACCTCCTTTCACAAAAGCACATCTCAAAGTCCCTGCGTCCACAACCACTTATTCCTAGAAGCCCTTAAAACTCTCAAGTGACCTCTCTGTGGCCTCTTCATTTCCTAAGAGAAGTTCCCAGGCTTTCCCAGACCTCCTCATTCTGGAGGGCTGAAGAGCTGCTGGGATCCAGAGACCTGGCAAAGAAATAGCTAAACTGTCCTTTTAATTTCAAAAGAGGTCTCCTAAGCAAGTCCTCTGGATCATTCCCAAAGGCACCAAGGACAAGGTGATGCTTGAAGAACAACCTTTCTTATTAAAGAGAAGGACAAGGGTACAAATTTCAGCACAAGCAGCAGCCTCAGTCGCCACCTCCAATAAACTTGTCTTTTCCTCAACCCTTACTCAACAACACTTCCAAAGCTGAGCTCAACACGATGCTTTCACTGTCACAGCTGCAGATTAGCGTCATTCAAAGACCAAATCCTGGTGTTTCTTGAAGGGCACAACTTTAAAACAGACAGAAGGGGAACTCATCCACACTTGAAGACACCTACGAGCTTTATGACCATGGATTCCACATGTCCTTCAGCTGCACCGAGATGAGGTACAAAAAAAGGTGATGGGGCAAGACCCTACAAGATGCAAGGGGTGCCCCGGCATGAACCAAAGTTCAGGATGTCTGAGGACCTCTATCACATGACAAAAACCCAGTGCAATGAAGTCCTTGAGAACAGCTGGGGATTTTCTGAGCTGTCAAGGTGACACAGCCTCAAAGTGATCGGTGCTGCTCAGCAGGATGAGACAAACACAGCTGGTACCTGGAGGAGATTAATTCAACGAGTCATCTTGGCTGGAAGACAGGGAAAGATTTTGAGACACTGTGTATGTGGGGTAAAGAAAATAAGTAGTTCATTTTCTTAGAGCATTAAGCTGTAATGGCTGTCAAGGGGGATTACCGATATTGTTATGCCAGTGTCAGCACATGTTGTAGAACAGCTATATTTTGAATTTCCATACTTGCTTAATTTAATGTTCGGATAATCTGGCAAATGAAACAGGAGCCTCAAAGACTCTTTTTCCCCTCTTCCTTTAAAAAAAAAAATCATTCTATTAAGAATGTTAAATTCTTGGGAGCAAGAGCTGGCGTACATGGAGGGCACATACTAATCTCATTTATGCTGAGATTTGCTTTCTGTTAAGCAACAGAAAAACAGCTAATCAAGCATAATTCAATAATACATCATCTGCAGATGCAAAGACTCAGAAGATTGGTATGGAGCTTTGCCTATTTACATGAACTGATGATCTAGGCCAGGTGCATTTAATTGCACATGGGGTGTGGGTGCACACCTAAATAACTCTTCTGATGGCTCCTCCCCAGCTTTGGGCTAGCTGAAATCTGGGACAGCTTCCAGCACACAAACGAACAGCCTCCATGCTCCTCTACATGTGTCGTCAGTCTGTGGCAGCCAAGACAGCCCACTTCCCTGGGTAGAGAGAACTGGCCCAGCTGCCACGGTCCCTATGGCCCAGTGTTGCCAGAGGCACAGCCCATTGCTTGAGGATAATGTCAGGTGGAAGCTTAGATCAGCTGGTGACACTGCCATGCCCTCTGCCTCACACCACAGAGCATTTCCAAACAACCTCAGAATAACCTCATGCCCCTCACAGTAAACCATAGATGGAAAAACACAGTTTGCTCAGACACTGCACTGCCATATCTGTGTCAGTGTGGACTTCCCTATTTCCATGCTCACAGCCACCACATGGCAGGAGCTCAGGAGGAGAACTAACCCATTCATTCTTGACACGGGTCATGTCATAAAAAAAAAGGCTCCCTGTGTCAACAGCCCAGCCTACCTGCCACAGCAACCCTGCAAAAAGAGGAACACGTTTGGCTCCCACATGCCCTGTAGGTTCTATGGACACCATACAAGGCAGACCAGAATCTCAGCTCTGCTGCAGCTGATGCAAGGGCAGCATTTCACACCAATGGCAAATCTTGCATCACATTACACTTATCAGAGCTGTCCAGAGGAAAGCAACTTCATTTTGTGGAGGATTTCAATACTCCTTCTTAGTTTCATTCGGATTCAAGCCAAAATTTAAGGTGTTTGAAACTCCCTACCTAAAAGAACAGAGACATGGCCCAGGGAGAGCTGCCGGGGGCTAGAGCCATAGTCTCATGGAGCCCCAGGCTCCTCGTCAGAGATGCTGGGCCAAGGACTGACAAAGGTTCCTTCAAACCTCTGAAATCAAAAACGTCCTCACTAAACAGACTATTTGGCAAACTAGCAAATTCTACCCCCTAAATATTTTTTCAGTGTTACTATTATGCAACTTCATAGATAATAATGTCATACAACAGGGTAAAAACCTCATGTTTCAGACTAAATTAAAAGAATCCAGGTACCACCTTTTGCCAATGCTTCCTCTGGCTAATATCTGATACATAAGAAAAAAGCCATTTGGGGACGTTGGAGGGTTTGGGGTGCAAAAATTACCAATAATAATAGACAGACTAGCAGAGAGATAGCGCTACGCATGAGGACGCATAGACAGACACATGGACCGATATGCATATAAACAGGAGAGAGGCCAAGAGACATTTCTCTTTGTTCTCCATCCCCTGTTTTGTTGTTAAGGCTCTATGCTAATTTCCATGGAATTACTACAGCACATTTGTAAACACACATGAAATGCAGACAGCTCTCTGCAATCACTGCTGTCTTGGGCTATTAAGTATAATATTTAGCTCAGCCAGATGCCGCCAGAAGTTCGCCAAGCCCATAAAACAAGCTCAATCACATATTTTCAAAAACAAGAACATGAAGCCATTTTAGAAGAGTTTACGTATATGTTTGTGTATTTGTTTCCTTCCATCTGGCAAACTCCCTCCCAAGACAGAGAGCTAAAGCCCAAGGGAGAAAGTTTTTGCATTCAGTAACCTCTTAGCAACACCCTCCTGAAAAAGGATTGCTATAAGTTCCCCTTAGCTAGAGCACACACCACTTCTGACGGCATGGAAGATAAGAGAAGATGCTGTTGCTTTTGACGGCACACAAGGGAAAACAGGACCCTCTGCTGTCTGCTGGGTGCAAACCTCAGCAGTGGTTCCAGCATACTGTGGAGGCAGCTCTGCGGGTTTTCATGGTGCTAAAACCCTAACATCCAGCCACAGCATATTTCAAGCCTTTCTCTCTCCCCTTAATGCTGTTTGAAGGGGCTCCACAGAGGAAGGATAACACCACAGGCTCCAGAGCCACAAATACACCTGGACACAGGCATCCTTCCAGACCTGAGCACCTCAATAAGATGTCTTATGGGGTAGAGCCATCACATGGGCAGAGCTCGAGACTGAGGATTTCAGAAAGGCATCACCGGATATACTTTTCTGTCTGCATTTGCTTTGAGGCTCAGGACACCTTCAGCCCCGTGCTGTTGCTTTTTATGTAGAACAGAACCTAAGAGCTTGCACAGTCAGTTATCCCACAGCAAAACAGGGCAGGAACAGGAAGGCAAAGGACACCAAATTATTAAATCACTTGAAGTACAGCCCTAGAGCATATTTAATTATGTCCTGATGCAGAAAGTGTCCCAAAGACCAGAAACCTGGAAAATCACAGGAGGCACCCAAGAACAGCTACACCAGGAGTAGCCAGATGGGCTGATGGCCAAGACACAGTCTAGCCCACATATCAGCTCCGGTAATGACAACTGTCAGCACAGACAGCAAGAAACCCACAGCAGAGAGATGTGAAACAATCATCCTTTCAAGGAAAAAGGTCCTTAGCCCCCCAGTGCCTGAGCCTGTCACTTGCTCTGACATTATCCACCCGCTCCAGCACTCCCACCCCAGCACTGAGTACAGTGATGCTTGTTACTTGCACAACTCCAATTCAGGATTTTTTCTTCTATCTCACCTATAGGAAGTTTTAGCTGGTTCCACAAACAATTGATGAAAATATTTTACCATTCAACCACCTCTGAGTGGCACAAGCCCTTGCTGCTTGCAGGGGCTTTAGGTTTGCACTTGGGGTGTGTGCACTGCAGTGACCCTGCACCCCATGTCCCACACAAGGTCCTGAGGGGACATGTCTTTTCCCTGTGCGTTGGACCCTGCCTGGTACAACAAAAGGCACCTCAGGTGCTATCACAATACAAATAAGAAGGATCTAAGTCCAGCAATAGCAGATGGAAACAATCCAGACAGATGAGCGGCTTTAAAATTAACGCAGCCCTAAAGAAAATTACAACTTTATCACATCCAGAGAGCTTCCGCTCTGCTTCGCATGGCCACGTAGCCAAACCAGTGGCTCCAATATCAAAGAGCAAAACCAACTGAACAGGCAAAAAACAAAGCTCTTGGCAGACAGGCAGCGCACAGGTCACACCAAATACTGCCGACACTCTCCACGGCTCTCCCTCGCCTCAGCCCAGTTGTTTCCCCTTGATTCCATCCCACACAAAGGATGCAGCGGAGCGCACAGGAGCGCACCCCTTCCCACAGCTGCAAGCGAGCGGACGGGGAGCAGCAGCTCCTTGTTCCATGGCCAGCCATTGTGCAGAGGAGCATCAGGGGTGGACCTGGCGAGGGGCCAGCGTCGCACGCACGTGTTCCTCTCGCAAACTAACCAGAGATTTGGTTGCTAGGTCTCAAGTTTATCCACAAGGCTGTAAGTCTAAGATGCCTGGCCCTGCCCAGAGCCAGAACACATGTTTGTGGGATATACAAACTGCTTGAAATAGAGGCCACAGAGGACCCATTAGAAATTCAATATTAGCTTTGTAAAATTGCTAATAATTAGCTACAGCTCTTTTCTCCATCACAGCAGCTGGTGACATGAAAGTGATTAAGTTTCTAATGAATAGATTAGGGTTACTGAATATATTAAATAACAAGGTTTTTAATCAACTGTTTATTGATTCCAGCAAGACAGTTCTGACGGCAAAAAAAACCACTGGGTAGCAGTGGAATTTATTTATGGGCTAGTGTTCTACATCAGAAATAATTAAAAATAGATTATTTTTCACCAAATCTAGAGCTTTTTTCTCTTTGAGGCAGCTCAATATGGATTAAATTAACTGCAAATAATAAATTAAGGCAGAATTGAAAGCTAAATTCAGAGTGGAGAGGTGCTCACAGCTTGGCAGTCAATCTTTGTTTTCAGTTGTTGTGGCAAAACCAGCCACATATTTATTGTCTGGTTTTAGCCAGGAGAGACAAAAGGTTGGATATCTTGGGCAAGCAGCTTCTGAGACACCATGCCTGTTGTCCAGCCTCACGGAAAAGATCTGTAAGGACCCCAACCCAAAAACCATTTGGGTATAGACAGTGTTAAATAACCAGAAGGCAAACCTTTATTTGCACAAGCTCCTTTATACGGGAAGAACTAAAAGTATTTTCCACCAAGGTGTAGTACACAGCTATTAACACCACAGGCTCTCTGAGGGTAGCTGGGCTCTGTACTACAGTGTCACGGCCTGTGCCCAGCGCTGCAGGGAGCCACGTGCCTCTGGGTGGGAGTGTGGAGCGGAGATCTCCGCTACTGCTGGGACAGGACACGAACACAGGTCTTCTCTGAGCAGGGTCCCATTAGGACACTCACAGTGCAGCATCTCCACATCCCTATGACCCTCTGTACCAGATGCAGCTGGAGAGTGGGGCTGCGGGCCCCCACAGCCCACAGGGTGCAGGGTAAGGGCTGCCAGTTGGGTCTCTGGAGAGCCCACATCTGCTGAGCAGTACCGCTATTGCCCCATGGTTGGGAGGCAAAGCTCTCCCCTGTTCCAGGGGTTTCTCCCCATCACTCAATCCATTAAGTAGTGTTTATATGCATTTTCTCCCCTGCTATTGCCCTCCTTTCTCATTTCACAGGCTGCGACAAGGAACAGGACTCCTCCCCCCCTAGGAATTCCTGCGGAGACAAGCTACAGCCTGGAGCCTTGACTCCCCTTTTCAGATTAAGACAACAGTCCCACCTCATAGCCTGGTGCTCAGGTTATAGCCAACAAACTCCATAGAAAAACAGAGCTTTTCTGCTTGGCTGCATCCCTCACCCTCGCTGGGTGTCAGAGGTTACGTGTTGCAAAGCAAAGGATCAGCCAGGGGGTCATTCACACAGCTGGAAAGACCTCTCCAACCAGCAACAACGGCTTCACACTAAAAAGCTGTGAACCTGCCAGTAACATCTCGTGTCCCAGCCCTTGTAAACAAAGCTAAGAATTTCTCTTTGCTCATTCGAGATCTTTCCAGTGCTGCTTATCGATCTCCAAGGCCGGCCAGGAGACAAGCAGCACATTTCACATTCTCTTTAAGCAGTTTCCATTTCTGCTCCTGTCAGGTTCAGAGGACCACAACTGCATCCTTTCATGCAATAGGATCCAGGATGTTCTGCGGTTTTAATTACCCACAGTGGAAACCAGCCGGAGGAAAAAGAAGAAATGTTTAGGAGAGCTTTTTCCATGGCTCCAAAGGGCCGAACAACTTTCTGCCAGTATATATAGCTACCTAGGGGTCTATTATTTTATTAAGGGATATTTGAAGTGCTCCATGACATAAGCAGATCCATAATATATATATACAGTACGTATGCATACGGAGGCATTTATAGAGCAAATCTTTCTAGCCCCGATAGTTTATAATGTAGAGGACCTTTAGTCTGGCATTGAACCAAAGCCAAATGCTGCATGTGCTCTTTAAATCAATGTAATGCAGAGAAGACATTTTTCTTTGGAGCCCCAGTGGAAGCAGGATTCCGTGGAAGGTTTTGCTCTCAAAATGGCAGCTGTTTGAAGCTGCCGTACAGGTTTGGATCAGCATAAGCGGTGCCTGTAAAAAAGGTCTTGGCATGCAGAGGGCTGTTGAGGTAATCAAAGGGCCATGACAAATCAGATTATTGTATTTGTCCATGGTGGGCTACAGGGTTACCACTGCTGCACACGTGATGTGGGTTGGCATACAGAGACAGAGCATGTGAAAACAGGTTGGATCCACACGACTTTCACAAGCAACACAGCCATGCCATGTTAGTGCTGCAATTCCCTCTTCCCTCCTGTTTTGTGTGTCTGTCCACTGCTAACTCTTCTTTCCCTCAAGAAAGGTAGCATACAGAGAAATACAAAAACCAGATTGCTGACAATTACGTACTGGGCTTTCCTTGCACTAATGTCACAGTTTTAAGATCAGGCACCAAGATGTGATCTGTAATATTAATATCTATATATGATACCAACACTGCAATGTTACGTTGGTTACATTTATGCCATGTAACATGACAGGTAACCATGTCTTTAGTCCTAGACAGTTAGATGCAAGGATCGTCTACATCCTAAAGCCCTAAGGCAATTTAATCAAGTTTTTCCTTTTTTTCATTCTGTTGAGTCTCAGTATCTTAGCTCTTAAATACAGGAGGGGTGACAAAACCAAACACTAGCCATGTCCCAGTTCAGGTGAACATACACATAGCACCTGCACACTTGGGACAGTCTTACACGCTCAGCCCCCCTTGCTGCAGCATTCCTCTCAGAGCTCCTCCCAAGGCTGGTCTGTGCATATGTAAAAATATGTAAAAACCATAATCCTCTGAGGACCGGTTTTTTTAGCTCTGGTCACTTAAGTCTGTATTCACCTGCTAAAAACACATCTCTTATTTGTGTTTGGTAATGCTGGCTAAATTCAAGGAAAAGTCCTACTGCAGGAGAGATCAACTGCAGCAAGAACTTTCCTTTTTTAATGCATACAAGACTTTAATGTAATTTGGAATTTTCCTAGGCTTTTGTTTATCATGCCCTTCTGAGCAGGATACCTGGGGAAGAAACAGTTCAATCTTTTGCCCCAACCTCAGCTAGCTGCCACTCAAGCACTCATGCCTTGTAAGCAAAGGCAGCTTTTAGTTTGATTTTCCAGACAATTAACACTGAGACACCTGACCCCCGGATGGTGGAGATACCCCATGGAGACATGATGGGGTCTGACATACAGGAGTTCACAGCCATATATCAAACTGGAATCAGATCTTTAAAGCTGTTTGCATTTACCACCACCCAACAGGGTCTGCTCCAGGCTGTCTTATTTAAAGGGATGGCAACTCGGTTGCATGGTTACATGTTTCCCTTAACTTACTTTTTTATTTAACTTACATATTAACTGCAGTTCAGTTCAGCGCGCTGTCTCACTGTGTCTATATGGTGATTTTCCTTAGTATCCAGGTACAAACCAGCAGTCTCTGCAGCCATGCAGGCATACCTCTCTGGGACAGAATTATGTTTACTTGCCCCTGAAGCTCTAATTCAGCAAAGCCTTTGGGCTTTTATGATGCTAAAAGTTTCAGTGGGCTACCCCAGCCCTTCCTGGCTTGGACACTTTGGGAGGAAAGGGGAAAGTCTGGAGCACAGTCCTGCCAACAGGAACTCCTTGGGGGCTCCAGGGCCATCTCTGGCTTGTGCTCCAATCTCTGATACACCCAGGACAGGGGAAGATGGAGAGGTGATTTACAGCATGCTTTCCACACCACGACTGAAGAGCACTCTGAGCTGAACTACAGTTAATATCTACATGTGGAGAGCAGAAAAACTTCCAACAGAAAATATAACAAACCCCAGAGGAGGAGGCAGCATCTCCCCCATGTACCAGGACTGCTGTGGGAAGCAAGTCCCAGTTGGCATTGCAAGTCCAAGTTGGCATCAGCAGTACTATGAAATAAATGAAGGTGCCTTCGAGGCATCCTTTTCCATCACTGCATCAGCCTTTTTTTTTTTTTTTTTTCCTCTCTCAATCCCAGAGGCAAACCAGCTGAACAGCACTGCAGTGAAAGCACTAACAGAAGCAGCATTTCATTTGTGCTTCCCTCTCAAAGCCCTGAAAGTTGGTCTTTTTTATGACAAAATTAAGAGAGCTTTCTCAGAGTCGCTATCCTTATTGCTTACACCTCTGGGGTGTAGAAAGTGTCACAGGTAAAGACACATATCACATATCTTCCTAGTCTTTCTCTTTAAATAAGTTTTTAACTTGCTCCTATGCTGCATTGGCCAGAGGAAAGCCAGGATCACAGGTGTAATTCAACGCATAAGATAAATTGTGCAAGTATGGAAACGGCAGCAGACCATTTAATAGGGAAGGGGAACATGGTCAAGGGCAGTGAAAAAGGGGGCCTGGGCTCTCCTGTGGTTGCATCCCAAGGACAGCAGTCCCTTCTCCTCCAAGCCTTACAAGACCAGATAACAAGACCCATGACATTCTCAAGAGACATGTGTCAACCAAAAGTGCATTGTTAATCTCCAAGCTTTTCACCTAAAGCGCACTGCGTGGGGGCAAGTCTTTGCCCTTGAGTCACACTGATCGTCTGGAAAACATACCCGCACACACCCTGCTTGCTCAGCGCTGCATTTTGAGAGCTTGGAGGCAGCATGGTGGGCTGAGGAAAGCTGCATGCCACCAGGCACTCAGCTTACCAGCCACTCCTGCAGAAATCCCCTCTGCCCCTTCTTATCATCTGCAAACTCGTGCTCCAAGCTTAGTTTATCTTCTGCTAGAAGGGCTGGTATCCAGAATATGCTGGCGGGAGCATACGGCTTCTTGAGCTAACCAGCCATCTGGGAGAGCCTTGTTTCCAAGAGGCAGATGAAAAATCAGCAGCATGGAGCACCAGGAGAGTATGTGGGGACTGCACACCCGAGTCTGGAAAGAGTCCCCAGCACGTTTCTGCAAGACCCAACCATGCTGGCGGCTGACTACACCTTCCTGTTAAGTCCCTAAACTACTAGGTGTATGGGGGCTGTACCAGAGGAGATCGTGTGCATCCTGACATGAGGGCACATGAGCTATGGATTCAGTTTCTGAGGTTGTGGGGTCATTCCTGGAAGCCACTGAGCTTCCAGTCGAGCTCGGCAGGACTAGGTTACATAGCAAAGATGCACCACAAGAATCATCAGGAAAACTCTCTCCAATTCATTAGCCCCCCCCCACCCCTTCCTTTCTTTCACCACTCTAACTTGATGAGTCCCTGGAAAGAGCAAGGCCAAAAACGAAGAAAGTAGTAAATACTTTCAGGGAGACACTGCAGCGAGGTTGCATGGCAGAAAGACCACAAAGACCAAATCCATCCTGAGCATTTTCACCATCTGGAGCAGCATTCACTAAAATACGCTGCTTGCAAGGATTACCCCACCACCTTCAAGCTCAAGTTACAATTTATAATGCTGAAACTACAGGAAATATAGTGCCAAAGCTCTTCACAGAATGCAAGCGTCACTGTGCTGCCCTAGGATAACCTCCTGCTCTGCTTTTTCCTCCCCTCTCTGCAGTAACTGCAAGATACCTGACATGCATCCACAGGCACATCCCACCACCAATCCACCCAGGTGCCCCTCCTCGCTCCAAGGACATGCAATTGCACGGAGCCAAGGAGGGGTGCTTGAGGCTGCCCTTATCACACTTCATCTGCACAAATTCCAGAGAGCCTCGGGGAATTTGAGATTTGTCGGCATTTCCCATCTCACATTTCCTACTGGAAATCCCTCCAGCTGGTAAGATGCTGTAATAGGTACCATTTAGTGAGCTAATGAAATCCATATGTAATTGTCAGAAAGATAATTGACACATTAGGACTCAGAGATTTGCATCTGGCCTTTTGCAGTTTACATCTCATGGCATGGCAGCTGCAGGGATGTCAAACGGGTAGCATTTAACGGCACTGCATGCATGTCATCTTTTCTCCCCAGATTAGAAGTTCTACCTGCCTAAAAGGCTGGTCTAACGTGGCACAAAGGAGGCCACTCATCTCTCCTCCCTTGACGATACTACACTGTTGTTTTCTGTCTTCCTTTCTGGAAGATTTCCACTAGGAAAATGCTTGCAAGGAGCACACTACCAACACACTGTACTACTACAGGGAGATGAGTTAAACTGATGTGAGGGTGGAGAGGCAGACTGATACACAAACTCAACTGTTCAAGTCATCATTGAACATGGCCTGCCCCACCTGCTGTTTGGTTAGCCTTGGGTAAACAACACAGAGTTGGACCTCAAACTTTAATATTTATAAGGTTGGGTGGAGGCAGACCCCATTCTTCCTTATCATTTCCACCTGCAACTGAAGTTTTGACTATCCTAAATACTTTTATCACCTGCAAAATCTGTCGCTTCAGCATACACTTTGGCCATGGGGTACTCCATTAAGTAACCTTTCTCCACTGTGAAAACCAACTGTTTATTAGTATCCTTTAGCCAGATACAGAAGGACATGCCTTCGTCTCCTACCATAACTTAGCATAAGAGCCTTTGATGAGAAAACTCGACAAAAGCTTTTTGGGAATCCAAGTACACTCTGCAGTATGGATCAAGCTCATGGTGGAAAACGGCCAAAAATACAAATTCTATGCAATCATCTAAAGTATATTTTCCATAGGTTGAGCATGAATGTCCCTTGGTAAAGTGGAAGCCAAACCTACCACATGGATCTTTACATCCAAGGCTCTTGGTTCAGGCCAAGGTATGACTTTAAAGGAGATCCTCTGATTTTCTGTAGAAGCTTCGCAATGTGTGAATGTGTATTCAGACAACCACAACACTTTTGGGCTACGATGCCATCTGGAAATCATTATATAGCACAGACTTGCTCATGGGATTTCATGCACTTCCCACCCGACATGGGAACAGCCTGTTCCTCATTGTTCAGCTGCTTCTGTTCCTCGACATATCAACTATAGACAGGAGAGACAGAGCAAGTGTCTCCATGCTGTGAGCTGCCTTTTTCTTCCTGTCCTTTTAAATCACTCCTTTGTCCCCAGTTTCCAGTATAGTAATTCTCCCCGTTGGCATTTTGCAAGAACCATCCCTCCTGCCGGTGTAGGGCAATGCTCCACACTTGAGTATGCACAGCCTTCCAGGACTAGGACAGTTTGTAAAGCTCTCAGCTGAGGCCTGAAACCAACTTGGATGGAGAGTTTTGCTTTTTCAGGGTTTTTAGCCTTTTTCTTTTTTTTCTTTTAAACATATTTTGCTAAGAACAGAACAATGCAGGAATAGCACAGAATATAAACTTCTTTCCTTTTCTGATTAATTTCACAAACTAAACAGGATCCATAGCTTTCCTGAGCTACCTCAGGGACCCTCTGGAGTGTCTCATGTGATCATATTTCAACCTCTTTTCTGTCTGCATTTTATGCATTCTTCCTCAAAAAAATTTTGAACTCCCTCTCTCCTCAATTCCCTGCTTTTAGGGAGAT
The DNA here is from genome assembly GCF_900496995.4 of Aquila chrysaetos chrysaetos. Lineage (NCBI taxonomy): Eukaryota > Metazoa > Chordata > Aves > Accipitriformes > Accipitridae > Aquila > Aquila chrysaetos. The sequence continues at coordinate 65,859,431 of NC_044008.1, forward strand.
TTTTACAGGCATTGAAAGGCTTCAGATAAAACACAAAGAGCCCAATTCTCCATTGCTACATAGTCTTTGCAGTCACTTCCATTACTGAAAAGCAAAATAAAACGTCACTAAGAACATTTCTGATTTATACTCACTTTCTGCTAACTAAAGGAGACTGAAAAATGCTACTCTGCTACATATTCTGACTAGTTCTCCTGATTTGATCATGCATCTTGAAGGTGCAGAAGAAGCAGGTAACACATGTTCAAACAGCTTTGATAACTATCAGAAGACCTCTCAGTCCTGCACTGCAGAAGGAAAGTCTGACAAAGCAGGAACATCTGGATGTAGCCAGACCAGTTTGTGCATATTTACTGAACAAGCTTATTTACCATCTAATCGTTTCCAAGCAGTTTCATGTTCTTAATGTTGAGTCAAGAGCAAAGGCAGAGCACTCAACGTGTTTAATGACTGACTTAAAGCCCCAGTATAAGGAGTCACGCGATGGTGTGAGAAATAACACTGCTCTCTAAGATTTCAGCCAAGCAGAAAATATGTCCAAAGAACTTTCTGCAAAGGGGTGGATGGGTACGAAGCTTGAAAACGAAGACAACAAACACGCAGAAAACTGAGGGCCAATGAAAGGAAGCCAAATTATGTTTTTAAGAACTCATCATTATTCAACTAAACTCATCATTGTGTTTTCATGAAGGAGAGCCTGACTCGTGCCATAAACAGTGGTAGAAGCAACTGCTCAGTCCCATACGCCACGCAGTTGTAGCCAACTTGATGGGCAGATGGATTGCCTGGTGGATGGATGGTGGGGCTGCTGAGCTGCTGGTCCTGGAGCAAATACCCCAAACTTGCTAAAATCAGCAACACTTCAACATTTTTTCATTGACAGCCAATGTGTTGCAAAGGAAGGAGGAAAAAAAACCCAACATTGTTTTTATTGCCTCTTGAATGTCAGCTGGCATACTCTGCCTTGGGATAATGTACCCTAATTATATAGCTCGCCTTCCAAACACACTCTTCAAGTCTGCCGCATGTGGCATTTACAGTTGCTGTAATAATACAACAGACAGCCAAGAAGCATAGCATAAGCACACCTCTGACCTGCAAGTGACCCACTAATTAGTGGATGCACAAGGTTAACGAATGGAGCGCTTCATACACAGAGGCGTGTTAGCAGCGTGAACTCCAACCTCAGTAAACTGGGAAATCTATGCCAGGAGGTGTTTACACATTCATTAGTGGCGCTGGTGAAACAAAACACAACAGAAAAGCCCCTTCCCATTAATATTATGCTCAGAATAAAATGAGAGGTCTCTTTTTTCTGCACGCAACAATTATTCCTGAGGTTGAATTGTAACTATGGAATTAGGTGCTGTATTTGGAAACTGCAGGCAATTAGCTCCTGGTTGGCCCCGGATGCTTTGCCAGGGTTTGTCTACCATCACTACTGAGTCACAAATCCCTTGTTTTATCCTTTGGTTGGTAGTAAAATGGTTCTGGATGCTCAAGATTACAACTGGATTGGCACTTCCAGAGAGCTGGAAGCATTTGGACCTGGATTCAGAGGGCACATCTGGCCCAACATAAGGGTGCAAGACTTGGACAGACCCAAGTTCTCCACTGGGTCAAGCAGAACTGTGCTGCTTGCCACAGGGTTGGCTGGAGCATCCCCCAGACCCAGGAGGCTGCATTCCCACCCTCCCTCTTCCTCCCCTCCCAGAAGGAAAATTATACCACAATAATCCAGAAAAGGGGCACATATGACTTCTCCCCAGTGCTGATGGGTAGTAGTAGGCTAGGACTTAGGGTCAACCCCAGTCAAACAGCTGTAACCCAAGCCACAAAACCAGGAGCTTCTGTGTAAATAGGGTCAGATTTCCCTGTTCGTCTGTCTGGTGCTTGTATCAGGACAGAAAGGAAAGGTTGCTGTTGTTTCCAGTCAAATATATCAAAGCAGGTCCCAGCTCTGTAGTTGTAGTGGCAAATCAACAGCAGGGTTATTACTACAAACTGCTGATCCCAGTCTCCATCACACAACAACACAGACATGTCCCAAGATGTACTCAATCCTCAGTTAAACCTCCTAAGGCATGATCTAGACCTGACAAGAAATATAACAGGCGCAAACTGCAGGGAAACTGATGAGAGCATAGACATCCCAGGCAGGACCCAGGGCTGTGCAATCACAGCAGTGCACATGGGTGATGGATGGTGCATGAGCAGTTTGTTATTAAAAAAAGGAAACAGCTATTTTTGTCAAAAGAGTAATTTTGGTGGGAAAGCCCTTTTTTGACAGAACACCAAAAATCTGGAAGCTTTTTTTTTTTTTTTTTTTAAAGAATAATCTAAACACTTCCAGCTCAATCTGAACAACACCAATGGACTCTAAGGATCTCCCATTGGGGAAAGCGAACGCCAGCTCTGTTGACAAAACTGATAATTTTTAAGTTCTGCTAATATTTTTCCTAGAGAAATCTGACATTTTTTTGGGGGGGCAGCCTGTCACTCCCAGAGCCACCTCAGTGCTGCTGGAGTGACACAGCCCAGCTAGGGACCAGTGCCACATATCCCCTCCTGGAAGCACCGGCTAAAACCTGCACCCTCCATCATTCCCGCAGCAAGGATGGCGAGGACCCAGAGAGAAGGATTTCATTTCACATCTCCCTCTCAAAAATCCTCTCTTCTCTGGACAATACTGACTTCCTAGGGGAGAGAAAAAGAAAAGTTCGATTTTCCTGGCAAACTCGTGGGCTCTATCCAATAAGTTGATCTCTCTCTTGCTGCCAAAGTAAGGCAAGACTTCCTGTATTCACCTCCTGCTTTAAAGGAGGCAAAGAGCAGAGCACTGCATTTCAGACAGGTATTTTTCAGCTGCATTTGGGAGCAAAGATTTCTTTTGATCCTTAGTCCAAGATGGGATTTTCAGCAAAGCTGCTCCCTCCAAGTTATTTGTGGTGAATGTAATTCCCCTCCAGCTAACGCCCATATGGGAAGCAGCCCCCTCAACAGGCCCACTCCTGGAGGGAACAGTCCACAAGGGAGTTTCCACAATATCCCCAGCCCAGCTAAATGTGAAAAGCCAAAATAAAAGCAATGGTGGGAATTTGTTTAGCAGCAAAGAAAACAACAAGTAGCCAGAGGCTGAGAAAAGAGAAATCAGAGCAGTGGAGAAGGAAGGGTGACTGCCAGCACCGGCAGGGGGATCGGGCAGAGATATCCCAGCACAGTTTGCTGCACTCCTGATTTCGACCAAGGATAACGCAGCAGGGTGGCTTTCCCTGGAGAGGTTGGAGTTCAGCTGCCGGTAACTTTGGCTCATTCACTGTACTCCAACCTAGCAGGCACAAAGCAGCCACTACAGCAAAAAAAAAAAAAAAAAAAAAAAAAAGAGCACGCTTTTCCCCCCCTACCCCCCTATTGGAAGATGAGGGGATTTTTGCTCTAATCCCTAAACAAACACATTTAATGCCATTAAACACTCGCTGGCATTACTGAAACATATCATTCTCATGCTGCTGCATGCAGAGCACAGGCTGGATTTCAGAGAGCTGAGCTCCTGTGATCGTGTTGCACTCACAACCTGCCCCTGGTGGAAAAAATGACTCCTTTGTCACCGTTCACTAGGAATGTGAGGAAAGTGGTGAGTTAACTTCAGGGAAATGGATAGTTTGGAAGATTTTATGGCCCCATATCTATAATTAATTTTGAAGAACCAGTGCAAATCTCAAAACAAACCAGTTCCCTCTCCTTTCTCTTCTTGTTCTACAGTCTTTCTCTCCTTTATCCCAGTTTGCCTCTACTCTTCTTACTGACAATTACAGCTCAAAGTACAGCTCAGAAAGAAGCATCTCTTCTATTGCAGAGCAATGGGGTAAGAGAATCAAAGGGAAAAGAAGGATGACAGCTGGGCAGGATATTTCCCAGCTCCTGACACTCCAATACAAAATATTTTCTCCCATCTTAAAACTGCAGAAGATACACACACACAAAGAAACCCACCCAAAACCTCTACAAAGTTTGGTCTGGCATGAGCCAGATGTCAATATTTCTTTTCCAACTGAAACCAAAACAGTTTGTTTCTTCTCTTTTTTTCTTTTTTTTTGTTTAAATAAGGAGACAGATTAACTTGGGTTTTGTTTTATTGCAGATTACTGATAATTCCAAAGCAACACAGCATTTGTATGAAAAAAGTCATTGCTGGAGCTGGGAGTATTTAATTTTGTAACATTACAGAAATCAAATTATCCCTCAAAATGATCCCTTTCTCATAAAGGACTATTTGAAAAACTGGATTTCTCAAGACTTACATTTCTCAGACATTCCTGACCAACTCTTTTCTGGGTTACATGGATAGAGATGATTATGTGGTTAGGAATTCAAATCACCAATATGATGCATTGGACAGGGGTGGCCCAGCTCCAGCATGTGCTCAGAGCCTGCTACCACCTGATTGTTGCTCTGTGGCCTTAGGGCAAGATGAGCTCTGCAGATACTCATGCTTTGCCCATCACTGTGGTAGGTCTTTTCCAGGCTCCAGGTGAACCAGATAGTATTTGCAGCAATAAATACTTGCAAAAAAACAATTTTGGAAAGCATCTAAAATCACATTTTTCTAGGCTTAATGCAATGCCTCTCCACAAAGGGCATTTCCCACATTGACTCTTCCCTTTACACCTTTCTCTGAAGCACATGGCTGCACTAAGACATGGGTATGGATCCACTTGGGCAATTCCTGTCTTCCCATGAAACCTTATAGGACAAACAACGCAGTGCAACCAGACCTCCATGGAAGCAGCAATAAGGACAGGATCAGCCTGGTTCATGAAGGCTGCACCCATCTCACACCCTCCTCCTGCTGCAGTCTTTCTTCCTCACAAGATACCACCTCCAGCTGCTCAGCAGCCACTCTCCCTTCCCCGATTTCAACAGTGAAACCAGTATAAACAGCAATTCTTTCCCAGTCAGACTTGCTTCAACTGGGACAGGTTAAGGAGCAATTACCAGAGCAGCTTTGCTAGTGAACTTAGGGGAGAGGATGGACAAACAGCTGAAAAAAATAACCACTGCAGCAAGCACAGCTGCAGCCTGAGGACAAGTCCCCAACTTTATAAATACCCCTCTGGTATAGGGCACAGACACTTTCTTAAGGAAATCAGATAGATTCTGCCTCCGTTTTCTCACCCAGCAACTGTTTGCTGCTCTGCCTCAGGCTCCCACACAGGGACTCTCAATGATGAAGGAGATGCCAGCACCTTACTCTCCTCAGCTCCTCCAACCCAGGCAGCTTCAAGCACAGAGCAATTGCTACAGCAAAATAATAACACCCAACTCCAACACAGAGCTGCCACCCAGCCTATGGCATCGCTGCAATACTTGAGCAAAATAAAGCTGCAATCATCCCTTTAAAAGAGGAAGAAATTGGCTTCGTAGGACTATAATGATGATGAGGAGTTTAAATGTAACCACAAATATAAAACTTTAAAACTCTCATAAACAGATTTGAAAGGGAGCCAGAGGAACTGGTGCAAATGTGAGCTACTCCAGTACAAAGTAATAACAAAGACGCAACTATAAACCTGGGCAAGAAGGAAGGAGAATCAGCAAAGAGTTTTCCTTTTTTGTGTGTGCAGGAATTAGCTTGAAAATAGGACATTTTATAAGCAGGGCAAGATTGGTTTTATTTTTTCATTTTATTTTATTTTTTGCACTCCTGGTTAATTGGTGAGCACAGCCAGAACGTAGACACATGCCAAATGCAGATGTGTCAGCCCAAAGAAGTTCTTCAGATGGCCCCGAGCCAGGTAAACATTTGACCGAAAAGCCCACCTAATTTTAGTGGGCTAAAGTCTGGAAAAGTGATTAACTACAGAAAGGCCAGTGTATTGCTTTGTACCTGGGGAATGCTGGAGCAGAGCAAAGGCTCTCAGGCCCTAATTAAAAAACTGCCTTTTCACTCGACGGAAAGCCGGAGCGCCGTGAAACGAAGGAAGCTGGTGCTTTTCCAACAGGGCTCATAAAGCTGTCAATAAGTTGAGAAAGTGGCCTTGATGGTGTGAAAAGCCATCTCCAAGAAAAAAGAAGAAAAAAAAAGAAATCTTTGCTGTTCAGTAAGGCCTAACAAATCTTGTAGGATCATATAAATGGCAAATTTACCAGCAAATTAGTAGTGTTTATGAAATCTAGACAGTTAGACACCTAGAAAAAACAAAAATCAAGAGCAGGTACTTATGAAATCAGATTCAGTGGATTTTTTTTTTATTTTTTTTTCATCCTGGGCCTTTCTATTGTTGCTCAAGACAGCAGGGAATTGTCCTTCTTTTGGAAGCAAAATGTTCCTTTTGGGAGCATAATGCCAACAGCAAACACACCAGGCACGGCATGCTGCAGGTGAATGTGGGCACATTACCATCCAAGGGATCCCACCATGGTGACCATCCTCTGGCAGGATACGGTTTTGCCAGGCCTCCTGCAGATCCACAGTGCAGTACAGACCTGGTTTCCAGATGTAGCTCTTGCAGCTGTGAGAAGAGTCCATCACCTTATCTTTACAGACTCCAGAGCTTCCAGAGGACTAAAATGGCTACTTCTCTTCATAAAATTAATGGCGTGCTTTTTATGGGTTTCAGCTACAGCTGGGAGCCTGATTCTGCTTACAAGGGACTGTTAATACAATTACCAGGCTGGTTTTACACTGTAAATCTCAGTTGTTTTCTTTGCACTGTTTAGGAGTTTCTCATTCAGACATGCCCTGGAAATCAGGTAGGGTTGTTACCGCAGCTGTACTGAAGGTTATGCTGGCACTTGCTTTATAAAAAACATATTTTCAAGGTTTATAATGGCAATAAAAGTTTTCCCTTCTTGCCGAAACTTGGCATTGACACTTCAGCAGAGCTCCGGAGAACATTTTTTGGAAAATTTTGAAGAAAATACGCACATACCCCATGCAGTTTTCAGGCCCAGAGGCTTTAGAGGGCAGACAGGACTGGGGGTTTGTAAATGAGGTGTGGGGGCATTTCTACAGCATCTGCAGCATGGTATGAGTTACTCTCCAAACTACATGCAAGCTCAAAAGGGACTTTAAACTCTTGTCCTCCATTAGGAAGTGGTACCACATTAACTTAATTGCAGGCTGATAAACCTCCTGATGTGAATACAGTTATAAATATTTTTAGGTATTTTTTATCAGTGGAGTTACCCCATTATGGGGAAAATAAGTTGTACCAGTGTTAAGTCCTTACACTACTATAATTATGCCAACAGAGTTCTGAATGTACAGTTAAAAAAAAAAAAAAAAATCATAATTTTATCCAGTGTGACCATATCAAATATTAGCCAGACTTAATCAAATAAGCAATGAAGGGGGAGAGAGGAAGCACAGCTCAATTTAAGCATATTTATTTACCACTAGAAAAGCAGTCAGGAAACAATTTTCCCTTCCCAGAAGAGTTTGAGATTCTCACACAAAATCAGATGAAAAGTTAGTCTCAAAAATCTTCAGGTGCTGAAAGACAGGAAGGAGAGGGGAAACTTTGTTGGATGAATAAAAAAAAAAAAATGGTAGGATGTTTTGGGTTGGTTTTATCTTTATGTGATTTGGTTTTAAGCAAGATGCAACTTCAGCCAAAACTGGGTTTTTTAAAATCTATTTCAGAAGACATTAACTCAGGCAATTTAGGAGACTAAGCAAACACAGGAGAAGAAAAGTCCTTGCAAGGATTAATCCTGGTTAAAAGCTAGGAAACTGGGAATGGTCAGATCTTGCAAGGGAGCAAGGTCAGCATGGGAGCCCTGGAGAGATCTGTGCCATTAAAAATGCATGTTCATAAGTGACCTGGAAAAGGGCATGAGCAGTGAGGTGGGAAAGTTTGCTGACAATACTGATTTTGAGGGCATCGTGATGAACTACAAAACAATTTTATGATACAGTGACAGGTAATAAAATGGCAGATGAAATTCAATGCAGATAAATGTAAAGGGACTCGCCCGGGAAAAAACACAATCTAAACTTCCTATATAAAATGATGGGTTCTAAGCTGACCATAACCACACAGGAGCAATACCTTGGGGTTGTCACAGATGGAACTGTGAAACATCAGCTCATTGATCAGCAGCAATTAAAAAAATCCTTCATTAGAAATTATTAGGAGTAAAGAACAAGCTGGAGAATACCATTATGCCACTGTATAAATCTGTGCTTCACCTGCAGCCTGATCACCACATGCAGTTGTTCCCTCAACTCAAAAAGGATATTGTGGCATTGCAAAAGGCAACAAGGCTGGTCAGAGGTAACTACAGCTCCCAAACATAAGGGTCAAGCAAGCCAGGACTCTCCAGCCTAGAAAAGAGTTGACTCTTGGAAGGAAAGGACAAAAAGGACAAAAGTCTATGAAACCAGAAGTGACATGGAGAAGTGGATACTTTCACTTCCTCTTCCAACACAAGAATTCAGAAAGACCATCAGATAACACTATTAGGAGCCAGGCTCCAATCCAGTGAAGTAGATGACTCTCTACCCTGCATCTATCAGCTCTCACTGCCAAAGGAGTTTGTGGATGTTAAAGGTTTACCTTGGTTTAAGAGAAAATGTGACAAGCACATGGAAGAAAAGTCCACCAAGTGCTACTGAATACACAAAATCCACATTTATCACAGGACAACTCCTGAATTGAAAACTCTTGAAAATTTTAAGTGCTGGAAGAAGTTATCATGTATACGTGCCCTGTTACTGCTCTTCCTGATGCCTGCACTTACGGCCGCTGCTGGAGTCTGGTATTGAGCAAGCTGTGGCCATCACCTGTCCCAGCATGGCCATTCTTAGCTTCTTTTCCCCTGCTTTGAAATTCATTACTTGCAAACTAAGAAAATTGTCAAAAATTGCTCTCTCATGCAGGCAGTTTTGCTCGCAAACAGCATTTTGTAAGAGAGGAAAAAAGGTTCAGTAGAAACCAAATCCAATGCAGCATGGTAGCCTGCCTGGAGCCACCCAGCAAGGGACCCACCACCAGCAGCAATGTGATCTCCCAGTGCATCCCCATTAGCAGCATCACGGGATGGGACATGCTCCCATCCTATTTAGATGGGACTTATATCCAGGATCAGCAGGCAAGAAAAAATCCCTTGCACCATTACCTTTTTTTTTTTTCCCAAATACTGAGATTTCTACAACATTTTAAACTTCAGGGAAAAGATTAGCATAACAGATCTATAATCACCAACACTGTGTCAGTTCTCACATCAACACCAAATGGTGGTGAAGAACAGCTGGACAGCCAGCCTTCAGTGCTGGCTTTAAGGAGCCACTGCTGAGCAAGACATCAGAAAATGAGAGCCGAGGGCTCTGTATGGCAACAAACAAGAGCTCTCTCTGGTCCTTCCCTTTCTTCCAACATTTTTCCTTAGTGTGATTTTTCCTTCTCATTTACCTCAATCAATCTCTTCTCATTTCCAGACCAAAGCCAATTCTGTAGGGATTCATTACAGTTGTTGTTATTTTTACAGGACAGCAACCACGCTGAGTGCTAAGTTAATTAGCCATCACCTTCCACTTAGTCTGCTTAGAGCAGATTGGAACAATTGCTCCTTTAAGTCCATCTTCACACCTGCCATAGCCAACCTGCTCAGGGGAGACCCAGCCAGTCTAGCAGGGAATAAGAATGGACCCTGAAAAGCCCTTGCCATGGTATTTTCAGGATCAAGGCCCCTACAACAAGGGTATGCTGCCACTGTGTGTCTGTTGATAAATTTATAAGCTTTAGGGTTTAAATAGAGTATGACAGCCTTTGACAGCACTGATAAAGAATGGGGAAAAAGGTGGGTATGATCTCCAAGGCTTATGAAGGACATTCTTTTCCTGTAGATTGCAATCTAACTGTATAACTAGTAGAACAGGAGACTGGGACCTTTCCATCTCTGTTTCAGTTTATTTTATCCCTTAGAAATGGTAAGAGAAGTGTCTGGTTTGCAGAGGCAGCTCCACAATGGAAAGGAGAGTCTTTGTAGGTCAGCCCTGAGGCTGGACAGTGGGCTCTGTTGAAACAGCAGCAACTGGACCTCTGACCATTCACTGAATGAACTTTTTTCCTGTATCAAAACCTGGCATCAGTCTGAGTCTTTCTCCAATGCATTCTCTGTTTGGCTTCCTGCACTGCACTAATTTTAGCCCTGGGCCAAGTTCTGATATCATTCACATCTCATCACCCCGATGACGTTAATTCAGGCATCCTGTTAGCCACATCTGTCAGCTCTCTTGCGATAAGCATATTTCTGATCATTGCGGTTACCCTTTATCCACAGCCAAGAAAATGCCTCCAGCAACATCGCCAGCAAGCAAGTCTGGTCCATAGTTTTTTTGTGTCATGGCTGATAATATAGAACAAGGGACAGTTTGGGGCTGGAAGAGACTACAATGACATTGCAGAACCTGTCTGCAGAGTATCAGAGTGACCACCATGGCCATAATTATGAGTATTATAGATCATTTTTAGAGAAAACAGACATCTCGCCTCTGAAGCTTTCCAACACTGACAAGTATCTGTGCTACCTTCGCCATCACTCCTGGCAACAGCCCAAGGTACCTGCAGCCTAGATGAACAGAAGATGTTGAAGATGCATTTACGTGTTACCAGAGGGAGCAGCAGCAGACTTCCTCTTCCGCTGTCCTTATGTGGAGCAGAGTACGAGACAGTCTTGTACACTGACATCGCTCTTTTTGCTTCGTCGTGGGGAAGGTTCAGGGCACGTCAGGGCATTCCTCTGCAGATCTGAAAGTAGATCTTCCAGGACTGCTGTTTCTCTCCCAGGAACAGATTCCTGACCTGACCTTACCTTATGGCAGAGACCACCGCTGTGAAATAAAATATGACTTTTGAAGTTGTGTTTTTATGATCTATGAAATCACCCAGACCTCTTGGGTAAATAAATTCTGGATATGAAGCTGACCTCTTAGCTTTTAGCGTATCAGTAAAGCCTTAAGGTTTTTCATTAAGCTTAAATAACAACTAAAAAGCCCTGTTTTCTAGTCTTTCTTAAAAATCCCAAGGAGGTAAAGCTTCATGGTAAATTTTGCTTCGAATATCAACCGGAGATACAAGTTCAATAAGCGTAATATCTTAACTACAGAAAGCCAGAGGCAAGCAGTGCTATTCACGCAAGGCTTTTGTAACATTATTTCACTCTGCTGCCTATGTTGCCTCTTAAATACTTTATCTTACAGATTGGTTTCACAGCTCCAATTGATTTCAGTCACCAAGCAAGTAAGGAACTAACAGCCTAGTCCCAAAGATAAGGACCGAATTTCATTCCTCAGAGTCCCCTCCTGTCAATCACCAAAGCCCAACTTGGCATGACACAACCGAGGGCCACAAACAGAACCACAAGTGGACTAACAACTTGGAGAGGAAGGACAAGGGTGAAAATTAGATGCTGAAGCAGTCATCCAAAGAAGAATGCCTTCAGTCAAAAGAAAAAGCAATGTATCAATCCCATCACTTCTTACAGGCAATATTCCAGGACATCAGAAGTTGAGAAATTGAAATCCAAAGAAACATGCAATTAAACTGCAGAATTGATTAATGCAAGAAGTTCTTCAGGCTACAGACACAGTAGGAATCAAGACAATATTTGATATTACTTAATAATATCCAAAAAATCACATAAGAATACTAGAGGAGATATCAAACCCTCCTATCATCTAGCCTTAATTTCTCAGGAAGCATGAGGCACAATTCAGTCTCAGAGACAGAACACAAAACTGTATAGGTCTGACTGGTGCAATCTGACAAATTGGTGGCATGAGGTTTTCAAGAAAGATTTGAGTATAGTGAGAAGTTTAGTGACAGGCAAGACCAGAAAGAGCGTTCTATGATCAAGGGACAAAAACTCCAAACATACTCTCCACACCTATTTCTAGCACCTCTCCCCTATCTCCAGAAAATGGATAACATTACATGGAGAGAGAAAGTCTGGCTGCTGCCAATTACAACCCAGCACATCTGTGTGTTCCAAAAAAATGTGGTTAAATACCTCACTGGTACAAATCATAACTTCCCTGAAGTCATAGCCAATTTGCCACTGCCCAGAAGTAAGTGAACTGAGCTGTATTTTGGTGTGGTCGGATTATGGTAGGTGGTGTCCCTATGCTCCTCAAACACTTTGCAATTCAAACCCATTGCCATGAACAGAAAGTGTCCTATTGACTTCCCTTGTCCCTGAATCAGCCTCTACATCTCCACTTCTGATGGAAGGGGATGGGACAGATTCTTTCCCCTTCCTACATGAGCCACTTGGTTCACATTAACTATAAAAGCCCTATAAGACTACAAAGGAGTGATTCATAGGGAAAGGCAGAGAAGGAGGAATAGCAGTTCTCATGCAGCAAAGTCTTTATTAGGAGACTGGAAGCGAGGTCTCAGGATTGTCTGGAACACACCCAGACCTTGTGGGATCTGTCTGTCTTTCAGTATGATGTAACCAAACACACCCATATGCCAGCTGGTTTGTGTAAAGTCTCCCCTATTGCCCTCCAGCCATTCCTCCAGCCCCTGGTATGACACTTTCCCAGCTTGCTGAGCTCACTTCCCCTTGTAAGAAGGATTTTTGATGAAGTGGAGCAATGGTAACCACATGGGCTTATTCACCCTCACCCAAGTCATCTGCTCCAGCAGGCTTGTGTTCAGGGGATGCAGGATTTCACACATCAGCTCATAAGGACCCAGCAGTTCAGAAAAACAATACACACCCAGGATGGAGTGCACCTTGCTGCCTGCATAGTTTTGTTTAATTTTATTTTTTTCAAAAGATCTTCGTAGTCAATTTTCCTTCTGTTTTCATTTGTTGACTCAGCTGCACTCACAGCCTGAGACTATGGATCTGGCATGGCAAGGCCTTCATTCATGCAGTTCAGTTGCTGGGGTAACAGCTGGGATCGCTGTGGGTCTGAGGGTCTTTAGTATATAGGTTCTAGTTTAAGCACAGAAGAAAAAAATCTGCCCAGACTGCAGGCCAAAAACATCTCAGCCATGTAACATTGCCATGTTTGGGATTTCCACTTTTCCTCCACCCATATGTCCCTTAAGGCATCAAAGGAGAGCCAGAAGATGGTTGGTAGCCTAACCAGAGATAGTAATGTGGAACTGGGGTGCAGTTATTAGGGTTAAAGAACAATTTCTTACTAGTTAACAGGTAATCTGTTGTCATCTGCCTGATCAATGACATATCCTGGACATTATTCTAAAGATACCTTATTGTCACCTATTTTTGAGACACACCCTCCCCCACAATAAAACTTGACTGATACTTGACTGAAGGTGTTGTGTGAAGATACTCTCAGTACAGTTGTTAGTTGCAAACTATCCCCATCCTGATCCATTGCACTGTCCATTATATCCTTCACCAGTAAGTGCTCCAGCCACACCGCCCAAAACACAGACAGCAAAGGCGGGGACTGGGATAGTGAAGAACTGCCCACCATAGGAGAACATCAGGTTTGAGACCATGTAAGGAACCTGAAGGTGAACAAGTCCATGGGACCTGATGAGATGCAGGTCTGAGGCAACTGGCAGATTAAGTGGCTAAGCCACTAACCATCCTATTTGAGAAGCTGTGGCAGTCCAGGGAAGTTCCCACTGACTGAAAAAGGGGAAATATAACCCCCATTTTTACAAAGGGAAAAAAGGAAGACCCAGGGAACTACAGGTCAGTCAGTCTCACTTCTGTGCCCAGGAAGATCATGGAGCAGATCCTCCTGGAAACTGTGCTAAGGCACATGGAAAATAAGGAGGTGATTGGTGACAGCCAACATGGTTTCACTAAGGGCAAATTGTGCCTGACAAATTTGGTGGCCTTTTATGATGGGGTTACAGTGCTGGTGGATAAGGGAAGAGCAACTGGTGTCATCTACCTGGACTCATGCAAAGCATTTAACACTGTCCCACACAACATCCTTGTCTCTAAATTGCAGAGACATGGATTTGACAGATGGACCACTCACTGGGTAAGCAATTGGCTGGATGGTCACACTCAAAGAGTTGTGGTCAACAGCTCGATATTGGAGAGCAGTGACAAGCGGCATTCCTCAGGGGTCCTCGGTCTTGGGACCAGCACTGTTTAACATCTTTGTCAGTGGCATGGACAGCGGGATTGAGTGCACCCTCAGCAAGTTTGCCAACAACACCAAGCTGTGTGGTGCGGCCAACACACTGGAAGGAAGGGATGCCATCCAGAGGGACCTTAACAGGCTTGAGAGGTGGGCCTGTGTGAACCTCATGAAGTTCAACAAGGCCAAGTGCAAGGTCCTGCACATGGGTCGGGGCAATACCAAGCACAAATACAGGCTGGGTGATGAGTGGATTGAGAGCAGCCCTGAGGTGAACAACTTGAGGGTGTTGGTTGACGAGAAGCTCAACATGACCCAGCAATGTGTGCTTACAGCCCAGAAAGCCAACCGTATCCTGGGCTGCATCAAAAGAAGCGTGACCAGCAGGTCGAGGGAGGTGATTCTCCCCTCTACTCTGCTCTCGTGAGACCCCACCTGCAGTACCGTGTTCAGCTCTGAGGCCCCCAACATAAGGAGGACATGGACCTGTTGGAGCGAGTCCAGAGGAGGGACACGAAGATGCTCAGAAGGCTGAAGCACCTCTTCTGTGAAAGAGTTGGGGTTGTTCAGCCTGGAGAAGAGAAGGCTCTGGGAAGACCTTATAGCAGCTGTCCAGTAGCTAAAGGGGGCCTACAAGAAAGCTGGAGAGGGACTTTTTACAAGGGCATGTAGTGATAGAACAAGGGGTAATGGCTTTAAACTGAAAGAGGGTAGATTTAGATTAGATGTAAGGAAGAAATCCTTCACTGTGAGGGTGGTGAGGCACTGGAACAGGTTGCCCAGAGAAGTTGTGGATGCCCCATCCCTGGAAGTGTTCAAGGCCAGGTTGGATGGGGCTTTGAGCAACCTGGTCTAGTGGAAGGTGTCCCTGCCCATGGCAGGGGGTTGGAACTAGATGATCTTTAAGGTCCCTTCCAACCCAAACCATTCTATGATCCTGGGCATTTTTATGGGATTGACCACTAGTCTAGGTTATATTCAGCAAAAACATTTTCATGGCCTTAATTTAAGAAGGCCTGCAAATTCCAGGCATATTTTCTGCACCAAGATGTTCCTGCTAGTCACCTCACAAAGGAGCCACTTAAGCCATAACTGTAGCCAAAAGGATAGGATGAAAACAAGGACAGACATTCTGTAAGATATCAAAAATCGCCTCATTAAGTGTCTTCACAGGGCCTGAGATCCTTGGCATGCAGAAGAAACTTTGCAAATGATACCTTCCAATGTGTACACCATTAATATATGGCTAGTGTAACTCTCCCTGAGTCACTTCTGTTCAGATACCTTCCACCATGTATGCAAAGAGCTCTGCAGGTGGGATACACACAATTTATGGGTACAGAATAATTATTTATTGGTTAATATCCCCAGCAGATTTCTAAGACTTACATGCTACTAGGTTAAGCATTAGCACACCCAGTGAGTTTCTGCTGGCCAAGCAATCATCAGTCAGGTGGGGATGTGTTAGCCTTCTTCAAATAGGCCAATTCTCAATCTTCATAGTTGCTGTCTTCTGTTTTTCTACATTTTTCCTTACAGTTTTATAACTTTTCATGTCAACAGTTTCCCTCTTGAATCCTCAAATCATTATCTCAACAACTACACTCTGTTTTCCCTTTTCCTACCTTGCACGCCTTTAACTGACAGACTTTCTCACAGCTCAGAAACAATTTTCTCAGCAAAACTGAGCCAAGGTCACACAGCTGTGCTGCACCAAACCAGGGCTTGGGTCTGAGAGCTGAACTCCTGGACTATAGGTTACATTGGGTCATCTTGGCAACCCAGGGCTCATTTTTCTGGCTTACAAAGATCTCTGCTGACTCCCAAGGCAGAAATCTTACATTATCATTTAAACACTCAGTTTGAAGCGTGAACAGCCAGGACAAAGCCCCAAGGGCCAGGCCAAGGCTAGGCTAAGTCACACAGCAGTGTGTGTGTGTCCTCCAGCACACGAGGGAGAGCCTGCCAAAGACCCAACCACCAGACCTGCAAGCAGTGCATGCACAGGATGGGTTACATCAGCATATGTCGTGTCCCACCACAGCACCCCATCACTAGTGAAACATTACCAAAAGGAAAAATAATCATTATTTCCTCGAGGCTTTAATGCGTTGAGTAGGGAAGGATGTGTTGTTGCCATCAATGAACAGCAACCACTGAACATCTGCGAGGTCAGCAGCTGCTGCCCAAATGCATTTCTTTCAAGGAAAAAGGCAAAAAGAAAAGAGGGGCTGAGCTTTCACAGTGCTCTGTCCTTAAAAACAACAGCTGGGAACTTGCCCCCAGGAGTGTTATACTGAGCCTCACCACACCACAAAGGCCATAACTGCATCTGCATAGGAAATTACTTCTCTAGTTGAGGGCCAGGGGATACCCACCCCAAAACAGGATGGGCCTGAGCCAGGAACAAGCATCATTTTCACATCTAGCCAAGTGGAAAGATCTAGACAAAGGATGGGAGAGTTGATTCCTGGGAAAACATTGATGGCAGTGAAATGAGTTTGGAAAACTAACTCTTTTTGTCAAAAAGGAACTTTTGCCAAAAATATGTTGACCCTTTCCACAAAGAAAAAAAAATGAGCTTTTGCAATAGCAAGCTAACAAGTCTCAGCAAAATTTTAGTTCAACACAACCAACTGTCTACTGAGAGGCAGTTCTAATGGACAGTTCTCAGTCAGCCCTATCTAACCATTTAAAACATCTGACAGAACATATTATAAGAGCAGTGGCTAGATGAAACTAACTTTCCTCCTTCTCTTCATGAGCACCAACAGAACCAGCACAAAATAAACTCCATCACCATTTCTCACTTTATCCCCTAGATTAGTCAAACAATTAACAGCAAGTAGCAGTCACTGTGGCTTCAATCTTCATCATCTGTGAACTAGTCCGTGAGTTTTTTTGTGAGCCAGTCCATGACTTCATTACTTAAAGCTGCTCACCCCAGAGCTGGAATGAATCATTTTCATCCAATGGACCATTCACTCCAGCGTGTTTGTTCGTCATTACGCATGTGTGAGACTGCTTGTACAAGTCACACAGTATCATTTCTACTGCCTCAATGGATAACAAACTTTCTAAAGACAGAAGGGAGGAAACAATCCTTCTGTTCATGCAGAAGTACTCCTGTCCTCTGAAAGGACAAGAAGAAAGAACAGCCAACTCCCAAACAAGGCATACCAGTAGGAAAGCATTCTTATGGCTGCTTGAATGGCCACAGATAATTAGAAGGATCAGCCCTAGGCAAGACAACTGATGTCACTACTGAGAGAGACACAGTCTGGGACATTGCCTTGTGACAGTGAGAAATTAATCTAAAAGACAACTAAAAGAATGTCTAAAGAGCCCAGGGTATCCAATATAAAGGTGAACTCCAACACTACCAAGATAACACGCCACAAATGCAGCTTAGACTATTATCATTAATAACAGGCTATCATCCAAGACTCTTAACCATTAGACAGAACGTTTAACCACAAAAAGTCTTTTTTTATTTCCTGGCTGTAACCCAAACAGCATCCTTTAGGCTCATCCCATTGCGAGGATTTCTGTAGCTCCTAGCACACATACTATGTTTGTTATCAACGGCTATCTCTTACTGCATTTTCTGTCCTTGGAAAGGTTCATCTTTAGCAGCTTTCAGATAGCAAAAGCTGTATCCCCATCCACCTAGAAGCATTCACAATTGGAAGTTTGCCATTAAAATGTCACTCCTAGGGTCCTACAGCAGAGCCAGAAGGAAGCTGGGCCAGAAACTGGACTGTAACTCATGGGAACAACGAGTCATTTGAGATGAAACCAGCAGTCGATATTTGACAAATTAACCTTCTCAGAGAAAAGTAAGTTTCTAATACACCTGCTCCAGATGAGAGTGTCAAGATTTAAATAGTCACCAAATTTGCATAATACCCTTAAGATAAGCAGCACTACGCCAAAGCCCTGCAATGCATGAAGGATTTATTTCGTGTCTTAGACATTTCTGTATTCCAGAAGAAGCCATTCATCATTGTGCCAATACTTCAGAGATTTCACTGAAAGCTCCAACAGCTCTAGATTATTGGGGAATTATATATTTTTCCCCACTGAATAATCATTCCCAGAAGCCTGCTAGGAAAAAAAAAAAAAAAAATCCCATTTTTGTCATGTAGGCTAATGACACTGCAAGAGATGACATTCACTTTTAATGACTACCTAGTCAAAGACATTGAAACCTCTCTTTTGGACCAGTTCAATAGATCTGTTCATTACCTCTTAATTTCCAGCTCTATTTAGATACGCACTCAACATCTTACAGACAGATCTTCATCAATGCTCTGGCTACATAGGCCCTCTACAAAAAGAAAAGATTCCAAGAGTTATTCCACTACCACTGTAATGAGAGATTCCTCCTGATTCAGGGACCATAACAATGGATATCCCCATTCTTGTGGCCCACACATTCAGCCTCCTACTCACAGGTCCTACCCACACTGCCAGCAGTATACATACAACTTGCATGGCTGAGGCCCCACACCAACATAGCCACATCCTGGCAAACCCAGATTAATCCTTTCCTGAATGCAGGTCTCCAAAAACTCACTATTGCCTTCCTTGGCACTCAGGCTGACTGACGAGGACAAGAACATGTCCAGCAGTTGACAGCTGGACAGTGGCAATTAATTTAACCCAGGCGTGACTATTTTGTTTGTCAGTACATCAGAGGAATCTGGGAAAGCCAACACCAACTCAAAGCTTGTGGACAGGCGGGATATTAAGAGAGGTAGAAGCTTGTATCCCAGAGTTTTGAGGGCTTAACTCACTTAAAAGTTCCTCTTGAGACTGCCAGGCTCAGATATGATGGTGATGAGGCTATGAATTTTCCTGTTGAGACTGACATATCAATCCAGAAGCTACATGAAATTTGTCCCATCTGGAAAGAACTCTGCATGTAATATCTTACCTTCAGTATTCTGTGACAGCCTTTAAACATTCAGCCTCTGCTTTGATACACATGGTTTAATTCAATCAGTTTTCCTTAAATAGGAAAGTGATTTTCAGGGTGCAAGGATCATGTCAGACAGTGATGTTCAGAGTGGGAAAACCTTTTGGTAAGGGGAAGGAGGTTACTGTATATCAAAAAACTCTACCATCACTGCTAGAATCACTGGAAGTTATTGCTGTGTTATTTGTTTGCTCCAAATCTTCTGCTGCCTCTGCAAAGAGGCCCTTGGAAAAGACTATTAAAGAAAGTATGCTTATACTTTAAAGGGATGCTGTCACAGATCATGGACAGAAGGTGTGCACAAATCTCAATACTATGATCACTCTTACTTGCAATACCTGTTAACATTTGAATACACCCTTGAAGACTAGTAACTAAATACACAGTCACTAAAAGGAAGATGCTGGTGCAGGGAGAGGAATTACTTCGGAGGCTTCCTTGCTCTGCTGTTTTCAGCCCAAGTGCTAGAAACAACCTTGCTAATACAGATCTTACGACCTTGCTGCAAGATCTCAGGTCTGTCTCTGCCACCCAACCCAATGACTTCTGAGCCCAGTTGTACGTTTCACACAGATCCAACAGCAGCACAGAGCTTTCAAAAGCACCGCATACATGAAGATACATGCTGAAAGACCGCAAGACAGGTTGTAGCACAAGCCCCATCTTTATCAGGCACCAAGGAATCCCAATGAAAGACAAACATTTTGAATACTCCCAACTACGTGAAATATTTCCTGCAGTAGGCACCAAAGAACCCAATCCCAAGACCTGGCTCTGCAGGAAAGGAGCATTCTGCTGCTCACAAACTGATTTTTTTATTATTATTATTATTATTATTATTTCCTTACTGCTTTTCTGTATACTCACACAGAGAAGACATGGCTAAACAGCTTTGCCAGCAACAGGTCCAGAGAGGCAATTGGACCCTCCACCCAGAGCCCTGTCAGCTGTGGTCCATTATTCATCCCCAGCTGCCCTGGAGAGCTGCATTACTCCCTCCATCCCACAGCAGCTATAACCAGCCCTGCACACCTCCTTCCTCACAGCACTGAGGATCAGAGAGGCAAAAACGTCTGGTAAAGTCTGTTTGCTGAAAAACACAGTACCTAGTTCATGAAAACTATTCACAAATCTGAGTCAAACTCAGAGAGCTGTTACCTCCCTCCCTCAAAACAACAATCAAGGAACAGCAGCATTTAGCACAGTCACCTTCCACGTGGAACCTGCCTGTTTTTGTCACAAGCTGAGATGCCTCTAAAAACACATGGAGATGGAGCAAATGGGCCCAAACCAGAGCAGGCTACAGCCAGGCACAGACTCCAGCTCCGCAATCCCCAGTCCCACACCCCAAGCTGGATGACTTCATCTCCTCTCACTGCACTCACTGCTGCACAGATCCCAGCTGGGCTAGTTAGCAGGACAGCTGTGCACTGGTTTACAGTAGGAAGATTCTTTGGTAGAGCAACAGCTAGAAGCATAATCATTTTTTTTAAATGAAAACTGATCCAAACCTGACAGGGATGCCAGCACAGACTGAGAATCCCAGAGGAGAGGGCTTCCTTGGGAGATTTCTGGAATTTCCTGCTTCTGGACCAATTATAAATAGTACAAGATCATAATGATATGTTCTGATGACAATGGGCCATGTCACTCATCATTTTGCTTTTGGCCTGAAACTTGGAATTAGAGAGAAAAGAAGAAACTTTTTTTTTTTTTTTTTTTTTTTGCACTTCCAAGGTTTACTCAAAGGCTCTTCAGGGAGATAGCAGTTTTGTTCTTCCATCTGTATTCTTTCACCCATCCCATCTTTATAGACCCTCACCTGGCAAATTACATATGTTTCTGGAACATGTTCTCAGGAATTTGAGTAAAGGATATTATAGTTATAAACGAGAACATCCGCACTGCCTGGCAGACAGTGCATTCACTGTGTTCAAAGGAGAATAAATCATAGACATTTCAGAAAGCCTCAGGAAAAAAGGAAAATTCAAGGGGACATTGATCCAACATGGATTAGATATTTCAAACAGTTAAAGTTTCTGGGCACCTGGTAACCTTTCATATATCAACACCATCAATAGCCCTGGGAGATAGGGAAAAACTGTTGTCCCAACTGTTCTGTTGGAGGAACCAAGAGATGAAGAACATGGGCTCAACACAAACCAAGGTCTTGAATGTTGACTTTATAAACTCGCAATGGATACCTTCACACTGGGCAAGGCTTCCTCTGAGTTGTATTGAAACTTAGTGGGTACTAAATCTGTCATTGCCACAGTTGCTGAGCTGGAATAGGTGGTTCATGCTAACTTAGCTACCATTCCCCACCCATTCAATACTGCACATTGCACACTGTTTCCAACTCTGACAACTTTGTGGTTCCTACTACTGTACTATCCAAGCAAGGACTCAGGTCCCATATGTTTGGTACTGTACATTCATGTAACAAAAATAAGGCTATTCTTACAATTAGGGAAGCAATGAAAAATTTAAGCTGGAAGGGACCCCTGAAGGAATCCAGTCGAAGCCCAAGCAGGGCTGTCTCCAAAGCCAGTCTAGGTTGCTCAGAGCCCTACCCAGTCAAATATTTAAAACCTTCAAAAGACGGAGATTTCACAGCCTCTAAGACCCTGTTGCATTGCTGCATCACCCTTCCTGATCTGAACTTACTATTTAGTTTTACCATTATGTTTCAAACCACTGGTGGCCACCCCCACCACCACCACCACAGCAGTCACCCTGCACCCACCCACCCATTGACTGCAAACCTTCTGGGTGCCCTTTCCTTTCAGGGCTGAGTAGCTCTCAATCCCAGCAGCCCTGTCAAGTCTCCCATTTTACACAACAGAGCCAGCAGGTTGGAGGTGATTCTATCCCTCTACTCCACTTTGGTGAGACCTCACCTGGAGTATTGTGTCCAGCTCTAGAGTCTTCAGCACAGGAAAGACATAGACCTGTTGGAGCAGGTCCAGAGGAGGCCACAAAAATGATCAGAGGCATGGAACACCTCTCTTATGAGGAAAGGCTGAGAGAGTTGGGGTTGTTCGGCCTGGAGAAGAGAGGTCTCCAGGGAGACCTTACTGCAGCCTTTCCATACTTAAAGGGGGTGTCCTGGTTTCAGCTGGGATAGAGTTAATTGTCTTCCTAGTAGCTGGTACAGTGCTATGTTTTGAGTTCAGTATGCGAAGAATGTTGATAATGCTGATGTTTTCAGTTGTTGCTGAGTAGTGTTTAGTCTAAAGTCAAGGATTTTTCAGCTTCTCATACCCAGCCAGCGAGAAAGCTGGAGGGGCACAAGAAGTTGGCACAGGACACAGCCAGGGCAGCTGACCCAAACTGGCCAACGGGGTATTCCAATACCATGTGACATCACATCTAGCGTATAAACTGGGGGGAGTGGGGGCAGGGGATCACCGCTCGGGGACTAGCTGGTTGTCAATCGGTGGGTGGTGAGCAATTGCACTGCGCATCATTTGTACATTCCAATCCTTTTATTATCGCTGTTGTCATTTTATTAGTGTTATCATCATCATTCTTAGTTTCTTCTTTTCTGTTCTATTAAACCGTTCTTATCTCAACCCACAAGTTCTACTTCTTTTCCCAATTTTCTCCCCCATCCCACTGGGTGAGGGGGAGTGAGTGAGCGGCTGCGTGGTGCTTAGTTGCTGGCTGGGGTTAAACCACGACAGGGGGCTTTTAAAAATGATGGGGACAGGCTTTTTAGTAGGGTCTGTTGCAATAGGACAAGGGGTAATGGTTTTAAACTAAAAGGGCAAATTCAGACTAGATATAAAGGAAGAAATTTTTTACAACGAGGGTGGTAAAACACTAGCACAGGTTGCCCAGAGAGGTAGTAGATGCCCCATCCCTGGAAACATTCAAAGTCAGGTTGGAGGGGGCTCTGAGCAACCTGATCTAGTTGAAGATGTCCCTGCTTATTGCGGGGGGGTTGGACTAGATGGCCTTTAACAGTCCCTTCCAACCCAAACTATTCTATGATTCCATGATCTAGCCTCATGGCAGGAAAAAGGGCTGATGCCCATAGGAAAGGTAGCTAAGAACTGGCTGAGGCCAGTCAACATCATTTATATAACCCACTCTTTGCCTGCAGCTGAGAGGCCCTCAGGAAAGCAAGTGGCTGGGAACAGACTCCAGGCCAGATGAATTGTCCTGGCAGTCCAGATGCAGCTCATAAGCCAGATACTGGGCAACCCAGCTTGAGACTGTTAAACAGCAAAATCTCATCACTGTTTATGGCCCAATGCAGGCTCACATGCAAGCCCTGTATCCCAAGCGCCTGACCCAAAACATAGGCAGCAGGTTTTCAAAATCTGGACACAAGCCCAGAGGAGAATTTTCCAGCTCTGGCCACCTTATTTCACTGGTGCTTTTACATTTCTGATGTCAATATCATTTTAGGTAATAATATGTTTCAAGTCAATTCACTGTCTGGCCTTCATGCACATACAAAGTCTGACAGGCAAATAAAGAAAAGGAACATATATTTGATAGATTTAAAAGCTGTTTCCATTTGGATTTCCTTTTAATGGAAACATTCTGTTGGTCTTTGGTTTTGTGGAAGTTGGGGGGTGCTGGATTTTTTAAATAGAACATAATTCAGGGGCCAAATTTGACTTAATGGGGTCCTGTCAATCCCTTGAAATACTGCCTTGGAAAACTGCAATTAAAAAAGTGTTTCAAAACAATAGGATAGACACTAAAGTGGATAGGGTAGATGGTTGAAATGGCCTCCAGTTCATTGCCTCACTTTTTGCGAATTCTGCATGTTCTTTATGGAACCATGCTTTTAAAATGCAAAGTAAAGTAAAAGAAAATACAGAAGCTTCATATGCAGATGTCATATGTTTCATGAATAACCCGCAAATAGCTGCTATCCAGGACTTGAGAACAGCACTACCTACCTGGACTAGGAAGTTCAAACCCATGAGCACATGGTGACCAAAGCAACGCAGGACATGTAACCTGGCACTGATGCACAAGTACAAGAATATTTACAGGTGCATTTTTGCATGCACAATTCAATACTTCAAAGCAAGTCTATAATAACAGAGTAGCACACCCATCATGTCAGCAGCAATACAGCAAGCCACTCTGACACAAAAAAAAAAATACCTAAGGACTAGAATATCATTTCTACTGTCCAAGGGCTTACAAAATATCAGTAATAGTGGAGAAATGGGTTTACAGATAGAGAAAATTGCTGGATTCATTTCTCCGCAAGCATTTACCACAATTCTTACTGAAAAACTTTATTTTGGTAGGTCCATGTTATTACAAGTATTTGGCACAGAGCAAAATGCCAGGGAAGCTGTTTCCCTTTCCTTTGCCCTCCCCTTTGAATGACCACGCAGAAGCTTTGCTGCTCCAGAAGACAGCAGGGCCAAAATCCCTGAGTGACAATCTGCCACAGAGAAACATTCAGAAGGTCTCCTGCCACTTAGCTACACACACGCCTAGCCTTCATGTTAGCTGCACATCAAACACATAAATTAGCAGCAACAAGCTTTCCAGGAGCCAGAGTCCAACAAATTAGTGCAAAGAAAGACACCACCAAATTCTACCACACGAAAAGATTTCCAAATCTGCCCCGAGTTTTGTGTTACTCTTTGATTATACTGACATCTAAAGGTCATCAAATTAACTGTGTTACACTTCCTGGCATGATTTTTTCTGCTTCTTTTTCTCTTATCTGATCTCATCTCTAAAAATCAATGAACACTTGCTACATTGTTAAGAAAAAAGAAAAACTGCTAATGCATTAGAGATTGTTCACTGGTTCCATTTTTAAATAAAAGACTTACGGAAAAAAATAAAAAGAAGTCTAAGTCTGTTAGTACAAATATACCTGAAGGATCAAGAAGGTACTATATGGTCTATCATACATCAAAAATTGTGGACCTGATCCTAGATTTACCTCTGTGTTACACCACTGGCTTCCAAGAAGAAACTCCAGGTATTCAGCAATACAAGGAAGAATGAATCTCGCCCATAAGTCATAACTTGCAGCAGTAAATCTTCCTACTCTAACAAATCCTGAAGTCTGGGCTCACATAAACAGCTGACCAGGATATTTCACAAGGGCCAAAAATGGTATCTGTACATCGTGCCCTTAGGGGCCAAACTATGATGAGATCCCTCCATGCCCGACAGTTGACAAAGCATTTCCACAAAGCTCCTGGAGTGCTAGGTGAGGAGCTGAGCCAGGGATCCCATCCTGGTAGCAAAAGAGGTGTCTTCACAAGCATGATGGCTAACAGACACAGCTCACTGACAAACTTCAGAGCAAACGGTGCAAACTGAAGTCTTAAGAGCTAAACCTTCCTCCACGTCACAGGCGTAAAACATGCATGATGCTCTGTCCTCACGAGGGTTTGCACATGTATTTGCTACCAGCCATGAGTAACTACCCTTCTTAGTAAGAGTCAAGCTCTGCCGTAAGCAGGTGATCAGAGAGGGCAGACACAGCACAAGAGGGGACAGAGGTTTGTCCGCACAAGCTGAAATCCCATTTCACATACAGTTGACAGGCCCTGGAGCACCCTGCTATCTCTCCTGATGCCCTACTTGTGTTACCAGCCTGTGGGGAAAAAAAAACAGGGAATCAAAGAACATTTGCCTAAACCAGCCATCACACAGGCAGGGATTAGCCGAGCTTTATGGACATATGCCACTTGGTATCACACATCCAACAGCTCAGAGCAACAGCAGCCCAAATGCGGACAGCTGAGCTGGACCAGCCCAGTGCCCACAATGGGTACAAAGCAGCTCCATAACCAACTAGAGCCACATCAACTTGTACTGGTGGGGCCAGGAACCAGCGCTCCAGAGAGGGAGGTAAGTGGATCAAGTCACTGCCCCATCTTGGTCAGCTCAGCATCCCCCCCCAAGCAAACAACCTGGAAAACCAGGCAAGTCCCCAAGGACACTTCAAAAGAAAGACAGGTCTCAAAAAGGGTTAAACAGAGGGCAACGAACTTATTCACATATAATGTCTCCAAAGGGGGACATCCAAGTGAAACAAGCCATTCAACCAGCCTTAACTCCCCTGCTGCTCCACTGAAGGAAAATGACCCCCCGAGTTTCCCTTCTGCAGCCAAAGTAGAGCCAAGAGCTCAGACAAAGGCATGCAGCCTGGGAGCCCCAGCCTCTGCCCGCAAGTGCTTTGAACTTGTATTATTATTATTATTTATAATCCTGCACACGTGGACACAAAGAAGCCATCAGCTTCCCAGAGCCAGCCCCCTTGAAAGGATAAGCACCCCGCACTCAGAGGGTAAACACTGGCTCTTGATCCCCCACGAACCAGGCTGCCATAAGCAGACTGGCACTGAATTAGTCACTAATCGGATTAGGATAAATTGCTTTAAACTGACATTCAGGAGTGAAAGGACCCCACTGCCTCTACGGGGGCAGAGCACAGGGCTTTGAGCAAACCCGACCGCTGCAGCCTCATGCCCAAAGCATGCAGTATTTGCCTTATTCCAGCCAGCAGTTTTATTATCTTAATCATGGATGCAACAACTGTATTTCAGGGCTCAGGAAGGGGAGGGATTGGTGTTTAACCAGGCAGAGCAAGGGATGCTGCTCTCTCTCACAGGCAAAACACAGCATGGCTAGGGAAAATGCCCACAGTATCAAGGTGGCAGAAGGTGGAGGGGTCTGAGGACAGCCAGGGTGAGCAGCAGTGAGGATGCCTTCGGCCCTGAAGCGCATGCATTGGAGGGGGCAGAGGAAGGCAGGGTGAGCAGCATACATGGTAGGACCTCGTAGATGTTCAGCAACACCCAGCAGGGAAATCAGATGTCAGAAAACCCAAGCAGAGATGCCCAAAGGACTGCACATCTTGCTGCCGGGCTGTGTGAACAGCTGCCTCAGCCCCCTTGAACTTTGCTTCACACACACACACATTATTTGAGAGCAAAACCAGCAAGGTCTGGTTTCCTACAGGTCTGCTTTTCCCCTGTATATTCTCTGATGCTTATGAAAGCCTGAACACACACCACATTTCCTCCCCACAGCCGCATCCTTTCCACTACCCCATCACCTGCTTTGGTCAAAGAGCCATGAGCCCAACAGCTCTGGGACCTTGCTCCCTCCATCAAATCTTGTTGCTATCGGCCTGCAGTTCAAAGGCTGTTTTAGAGGGCTGCAAATAGATAGCAGCAGACTTGCAAATACACAACTACATAACCTTTGTTTCCTTAGGGGACGAAACAAAAAGAACAACAAAAGATGAAAGCAGAAAGCGCCGCTGCTTTGTCCCCAGTTACACTCAAACCCAGCATCAGTCCAGCAACAATCCTGGAGAATCAAAGCCTCAATGCTGCAAAAATGTAGTCGGGTATTGTAATTCCACAGGTATATCCATCTCAAACTCCACGACCAGAGCAGAGAGGCTGCCCAGGACAGATACATGTCACTTCCCCAACCATCACCCAAACAGTTAAACAAGCAAGTGAGAAGCAAAACCAACACATCCTTTTTATTTATAAACGCCAACCCTGCAGAGACTGTACCCTTCACAAAATACAGAGGCCCAGTCCTGAAGCGGTTCAGTCACTGGTAATGAGGCAAAATGTTTAGGGACAATCACTGGGATTTTTGCCTGAGTAACACCTACAGGATTGGGCTCCAGCTGTTTTGACTTCCCTGGCAGACTGATGTCATTGGCACACTAAAACAAGGGTTTCAGTTGCTTTCCTCATCACGACCTCCCTCTGCAGAATTAGAAGGTTTATTTGTTCTAAGATAAAGTATGGTGACACATTAAAGATGCCCCCATTTTCCTTCTCAGATCAGCTTGACATCTGGTTCAAAAATGTTATGAAACACTCTCTGAACCTGCTGTGGAATTGGATATTATGATATTTCACCAAGACATGGTTCAAGCGAACTTTCACCTCCAAGTGAAAGTTTGAGTGTTGAAAGTGAAAACAGACCATTCAGAGCCTTTCACTGGGACAGACCTTTCAATGACACTGGATGTAGGGAAATAATTGCAGATGGTATTGTTGTGGGGGAAATATCACCTGCCATGAAATCTCACCCTGAGCGAACATTCAGTTGTTGTAAGATCATATCATTGCACTGCTTCGTGGTAACACATTCAGGCTGCAGACTTGAGCAAGGTCATTCCACAGGAAACCTGCACACAACAACAGGGTTTTGTTCGTTGTGGTTAATACTAGAACAGGGCATGAAAAAAAAAAAAAAAAGAAAGCCTATCAAAATATTTTTGCTACAGATAAAACAACCTTCGATGAAAGGGATTGCTTTCTTCATAGCCACTTACATGAAGAAATTTCAAGTTTCCAGTGGAGAAACAAAAGCAGCAGAAACATGATGTTCAGCGAAAATGAGAGAGGGGCTTTTTAACAAACAATTGAAAAACTTGGTATATAATTAATCAAAAAAGAACACTTGTCATCTTTCTTGAATTTTCTCACACAACAACCCAACAATTTCTATGTTCCTTGCAAAAATAGCTTGCTCAAAGCCCCTGGCTGATGCAAGATTTCCACCTCTTCTTCTGTGGAAAGTATGTTTTATCCACGTAGACGTGTTACAACAGAAGAGCAATGCTTATGAAAACCACACAGGTCTGAGCTCTGCAGCCTGCTGCCTCTGCAGTCTTTATGGCACTGAGAAGAAACCTTCACATACAAGCCAAACCCTCCTTACCCTCAGGTAAGGAAGCAACTTGACATGGGAAAATCAATATGGGGGAAAATTAGAACCAGGCCATCTCCTAAGCCTTGCTTCTGCTACATGTGCATTTACAAGTCCTGTTTTCATAATTCAAAAAGATTGAAGCCACCTGCTTTCCAGGTGCTGGAGGTAGAAACCTTGAGACACAGTCACTTGAGAAAGACACTGAGTGGCACCCCCTGCCAGAGCTCACCACCCTGGCACAGGGCGCACATTGCGGGGACTGAGCAGCCTCTCCTTCTGAGACACATCCACAGCTGGAAGAGCAGATAAGCCAGCAGTTATCTAAGCTGCATTGTCAGATGCATGCTGGAGAGCAAGAGGATGCTGGGGATATTTTGGTAAGAGCCTGGAGAAAGAACAGGGAAAATTTGTAGTCCACAGTGAGTGTGAAATAGAGGGTACCATGAGGCTCGTCCCTGATCAAAGCCACTGCATGCAAACTCCACTTTAGACTGAGACAAGCACAATAGCAGCAAAGAGTCTGCTCAAGTCCTTGCTTCCATAACCACTAAATCTTCCTTCAAATTTCTTTTTCTGATTTTTTTTAAAACAGCCTAACTAGTAATACCCCCCAAAAAAAGAAACTTTTAAAAATATTTTACAACCTGTTAACAGCTAAAGAAACAGC
Organism: Aquila chrysaetos chrysaetos; assembly: GCF_900496995.4. Taxonomy (NCBI): domain Eukaryota; kingdom Metazoa; phylum Chordata; class Aves; order Accipitriformes; family Accipitridae; genus Aquila; species Aquila chrysaetos. The sequence goes on from NC_044008.1 coordinate 65,888,855, forward strand.
TCAGAACAATGTCTCCACAAATGCAGACAACTGTGCTTTTAATTAAGATTCACAACTTTTTTTATTGAAGGCGGTGAACTATAATGAGTTCATTCATTCACAGGAGTCGGCACAACCTGTGCTGCCTCCATCATCTAACCTCCCCGGGATAATAACGACACCATTCACACCTCACTGCCTTCCGCCGCACAGCATCATGCAGCTCTGCAGCAAGGAGGGGTGAAGCCCTGGATGGCCTCGTACGAGCCAGCAGTGGAGCTAAGCGACACCAGGAAACACTTTTGTGACTTCAGCATCGTCCCTAAGTTTGAGCCTCTGGGAAACCTTGCTCTGCGTGGAAGTGTGAGAAATACCAAACTGCCCCCAAAGGAGTTGTAACATGGGATAACAAATCCTCCAACAGTCCCTGTCTGCATCTTTGAAATGAGCAGGCACCAAGGGCACATCCCTCGGGGACAGCAGCACACATGAAAACGATGGGAAAGCTGAAAAAGTGCCCCTCCCTCTCACTCACCCTCACCAGGGAGCCATTAAATGCCTCTTGCTATTGCTTTTTTAATTTGTGGGTGAGTTTAACGGCCACAGGAGGAGACGGCTGGACAAAAGCACCTCCCCAACATCACATCACTCCTTGCTCCAGTGTCTCAACTCATCCACACCAACACCCTGCCTCTCTAAAGCCTCCCAGGGTCCTCACATGGTGCTGGGAGATAAAACACCTTCAGATAAGCCCAGAAGCAGAGAAAAAATTGCTGACACATTACAGATGCTAAACAAGAACATAGAGAACAAAAGTGTTAACGTGGGGCTTACACATGAACCTCCTAAACTGAGGATGGTCTTAGGTCCTCTGAACACTGTCTACAAATTCAACCTATCAGTTATTGACACCAGAGGCTTCTTAGCCCCTCCGAGCCCTCTCCAGGACTAAAACAACGTGATTAAGTTGATGCATATTGACCTCTGCAGTCACGTGTCACTGGCTTTATAGGGATGGGTATCTCTTTCTTAATGTAGTGCGATCACAGCCATATGGCCTAATGATACAAGGCAAGCAATAGCTCTGCACAAGGGTTTGCAGGCATGAAAGCTTGTCTGTGTTTTCCAGCTATGTCAGGTGGATAAATAAAGCATTACCTGTGCCTCTAGCCTGACCCTGGTTGGACCAGTAAGTCAGGAATCTTCTTCCTGCCTATACCTTCTTCTCTATCTTCTCCCTGTAATGGCTGGAAAGCATCTTTGTACCTGGTGGTGTTCATACAGAAGGAAAGAGTTTCAAATAAAAAAAGATGCTAGACTCTTCTACAGCCAAAAACCCAAAGAGAGTCTGTGTATGAAGTGTCCTGACACGCCTTGAAAAACTAGCATTTATAGGAGCACGTTTCACAGACAGCATCCTGATTGAGACTGAAAGCTTCTAGAGTTTAAACACATGCGCAAGAGAGCCTGAATTAAAACTTCCTATTTAAGGCTGTAAGGGACCCAAAAATTCCCCTGAGCTCAGGTGAGAGTGGGATCTGCAGTACTAAGCAGATTAGAGCTACATTTCCATATCAGAGCAACAGTCGGTCTGATGATAACCTACTGCTCCACCTCCAGTATTCACCAAGGTCAAATATTTGAAGGCAGTTAAAAAGGTTCCTGAAATGCCACCCGTGCACCAACAATCTGCAAATCTCTCTATTTCTAACCAGAGCAAAAGACAACTGCCAGCCACAAGACATACACAAAATATGGGCAAATCCTGAGGGAAAGACCTGCTTGTAGGACATGGGAGCATGTCACAGCAAAGTTGCTGAGCCCTCTTCCTCAGAAAAGCCATCACCATGGCATCAGGATTATACTGCACTTTATCAGAACTAAACCACTTGGACAGAGAGGAGGAGAAAGGAAAAAAGTCTCAGTGCCTGAGCCTCCTGCAGGTGTGATTTGTGCCTAGGACGCCAAGCAAGAGGCACATGGGTTTGCTGTGTTATGTAGCCAAGGCAAACAAGACACAGCAAGGTCCAATTCTGGCCCCCTCAGGATCCATAAACTGGCCTCTGGGAGCTGTGGGGGGCACGTTAGTCCTAATTGTGTCTTGTTTAACTTGGCTCTTCAAACAGCAAAGTTTTTGCTGTCTTGGCTAGAGTCACCAATCTCACACCTTGGTGGGACTTACCTCTTTTCTTGGATTGGCAATTAAAAAAATCCCTAATGTTGATACATGTTAAATGTTTTTGATCAAAACCCACTTATTTTTACAAGAAAGTCAGGATGACGTGCTGAGAACCTCTGCCCAATGCATCAGGGAGAAGCACACTCTATTCACAGAGGGCAAGATCCTCCCTTTCATAGTCCTTTAAAGTTTCACCGATTGCCGTCATCTTTCTCTGGATTTTCCCCTCCCAACTAGCAGCAGAACAGAGACTTACGCCCAGCAGAGGTGATGTACACCACTCTGCAAACACAGGTATAAATCCCAATAACCTCATTCCTCATTGCAGCTACTGATATATAAAGGGAGCTGAGGAGAGCCCTTCTGAGGAAGAAGCACCCAACACACACATTGGGCTAGCCCAGTGATTTCCTTGACCTGCAAGAAGTGAACAACCAGTACTTTTCATGCAGACATAACCTTGCACCAAACACACTCTGAAATGGTAGGATCAGAGCCCACTCCATACGTGGTCCCATGTTGAACCCAAAAGGATAAGTCCCACGGAACTCCTCCTTTGCATTTGCTTGCCACCATGTCAACAAGCCCAGGGATGCTGAAGCCTCAAGACCAAACAGCCTCTGCAGCAGCCTGGAAGCTCTGTGAAAGTACGTGAAGCTTCTGGCTCTGGGTAGCTTCCACATCAGCCTTTCCCCCTGGTTTACCCCCACATTTCTTATTTTGGACCAGTGGGGAACACAACTGTGTTTGCCCATGCAGAAGTGGTCCAAGCTTGAGAAACAGGACAAGGTGTGACATTGTCAAGCTTCCAAAAAGCTTGAGGGATTTGTTTGGTACAGAGATGAAAACTGAGGTAGAAAAGACAAACCAGGAGTTCAGTCCTTCCTCCCACAAACTTAATGTTAAAATCACAACATTCAAAGAGAAGTTCACTTCATGGCAACCTCAGGGCTGGGGCAGGATGGCTCCTGCTTGCCCTACTCCAGCTCTGCTCACTTTAGAAATTACTCAGGTGTTACTGCCCTGCCCTGCTGGGCTGGCTGCAATACTCTCAAGCAGGGAGGGGCTAGGGATATCTTTCAGCATGGCACCTCAACTACACTTTAGTCTATTAATGACAAGGTTAAGGCTGATTTGATGGCCTTGAGGTCTACTGCTCTCCCTTCTCCCAGCCCCTTAATGGCTGTGTAACCCTATTCCCCCCTCACCTGCAGATTACCTAACCAAATCACATCACTCCTGCCCAGGGGAGCTCCTTCACCCATCCCTCTCCTCCTTCTGCAGGAGCCAACCCTCCCAGCCTTCCACAATTTACCTTTGCAGTTGTACCTAACACCTGCCTGTTTTAGAAGACAGGAATTGGGGATAACACTCCCTTTCATTCCTATAGCAAAAGAAACTATCACCTGCTTGGTTTGTGGTGAGCTGCATGCAGAGGCGGTTCAAAAATGCACTGGTTTTCCCTAAAACAAGAAATAAGAAATAACAAAAAACACATCACAAAAACCACCAGGTGCTTAGTGCATTGCAGGTTCCTATCTGATCTGCTCAAAACTTTCTCAGCCCTGCCAACTCTGAAGCATCTTCCTCTGGCATGCGTTTCTTGGATTATCAGTTCACAAGGGAATTCACTATTTTTTTTCTAGTTTCCACCTCCTTTTTTTATTTCTGTTCTGCATTTCCAGCACCTTTTGATCAGTTAATACACTGAACACAACAAATGGCAACTGGATAAATCAGCAGCATACCTTGTCCAGTTGCCCCCCATTATAACCATGCCCACATGCTTCACTGAAAGTTGCAAGAAAGTCCATTGGGGATAGTTATCAAATGTAAAGCACATCTATTCCACTCCTCTTGTTATCAAGTTTTAATATTTCCCCTTTTAGCATCAAATACATATGTAATTTGCTATACACATAGCCGTCTTCCCAAAACAGCAGGGAAGATGCAGAGTTGGACATTTACAGTATCTACAGACTAGACCAAACATGACACAAAGCTAGGGCCAAAACACAAGAAAACCTGTGGCATTTGAGAATGCAAGACCTTGGCCATTTAAAATAACCCTGTTCTTAATCTTTTCCAGCATTCAGATTTCTCTGGACCTGCTCCACTGAGATTTTTTCTTTTTTGAAAGTTTGCAAGCAGAACTACACATGGGATTCCCAGATCACATGGCCACCGTGTACCATGACATTAGTGCTTTCTTATCGCTGCTGGTGACAGCCTGCATGCTGCATTTCTGATTATGTCAGTGTCTTGAAGGCATCTGTGATTTACACAGACAGTTCCTTCACTTCTGTCATTGACAGCCAGTGAGCCTCCAATTTACAGCAAAAATTCCTGATCTTAATCCGTAAATTCATCACCTTGCACTTAAACATCAAACTACTTCTACTGCTCCACTTCTCCAATCCTCCTCCTCTGTTGATGCCTCCCAACAGTGCATCATCAGCATGTTCCTTCTCTCTACAACAACTTCACTAATGGAAGTATTTAATAAAATCAGCCATAAAATCCACTTCACAAGACTCTACCTCACAACACCTTTTGTCCTGACAGCTCTCCTATCAACAAAATCTGTCACATGTGCTTTAAGCAGTTCGCTTTATACCAACTTCAAAATCTTGCCTTAATCCCTATTTTCTATGGCTAAACTAATAATTTCCCATGTGGTGCAATAACAAATACTTGGACAACCATGGATAAGATACCTGCCTTTTTCTAGAGAGAGGACAGATGCTGTAGCTTACAAAGGTGTCATATTTAACCAATCCAATGCACCTAAATCAAAGCTGCATCCCATCCCACTTTCCCTGCCCCTATGTCTTTTAACAATCTTTTCTCCAAGATTCATTGCAAAGCTTTTCCTGCTATTCAGGTCAAACCTGAAGGTCTATAGTTACCCATAACCGCTAAGTCTTTTGTTACAGTCACTATAAAAACACAATTAAGGCTGGATTATGGGACGCTTATGCGGAACAGTATCTTAATCCACAAATGTTCCTGTGGAAGCCACATTTGGAGTCAGATCCTAAATGTTGCAAATAAGAAAACTGGAATCAAGCCCAGAGGAGATTAATACAACAGTACCTCACTAATTCGCACTAAAGGCGAAGAAACCACATTGAGTATTTCTGACTAAAAGGAGTAAGAGAAGTACAAATAAATGCATCACAAAATACTCTCCTGTTCAATTTCAAGTAGCTATCTCTGAGCAAACTTCATGGTGCACTGAAATGAGAGGAGCATGCTATATATAGCTAATGAAATCTTGCTAACATTAGACATGGCTACAGCATCTGTTACTAAATCTTTGCTGAGGAGTGTAGATAGACCACCAGGTTTCTAGAGAGCTTATATGAAAAGCAATTTATTGAAGTGAAGCTTTGTCAGCTTCTATTGTACATAAATACAACATTAAATTGAGGCTTAATATTTACTGCTGTGTCATCTCAGCAGGCAATTATCATCAGTGCCTGAGGCCAGATCCTCAGGTGATGTAAAATACTAGAGCACCAGTGATTTCACTGACTGTCCTTATTCTCTTCAGAAAGTTTTCAATCAACACAAAGGAAATCATGCCCACAGCACAGCTGCGAGGCTCAGACCTGCTCTCATGAACTCGATCTGCATCCATGAGATGCAGAGAAGATTTTTCACCTTAAAAACACTTCAGCATCTTCTGTGTGCTGAGCATCAATCCCAGAGACTTAGTTTGCAGGAGCGTCTTGCCACACATGCCCCATACACTCGCTGCCCATGATCTAAAGCAAAGCTTTTGCAGGTGCAGCAGAAAAATACCCTGCAGCAGGGCTGTAACTCTTTCCCCAGAAATGTGACAGCTTTCCTTGAGCTGTAGGTCCTCCAGGCCCAGTACACAGGGAAAACACAGAAAGGCTGATTGTGTTTCCGCACAACCAGCAGGGATCTGCTGATTCAGTACTATTGTCACTTTGCTCTCCACACTCTGCTGAGGACCTCACTCAAATATTAACCTTGGCCTCTGTTCAAGACTAAACCCCTGTCCACCCCAGGCGGGCTCAGCCATTCACCTTGTTTGTGTTCGTTTCCCATAGGAGTTTACCACTCCAGCAGACAAGGAGGGGAGGAAGATATTTTGCCCCGAAGAGGACCTTTGCCAGCTCTGCACCCTGCAGCAACAGCCAGTCCCTGCACGCAACAGGCTCTGCCCTGCTCTGACATCCAAGCACCTGGACACCTTTGCTGCACACCTGCATACACAAATCTGTAAACCCACCTCATGACATTAGGAGAGGATGAAGGAAGAGGAAAGTAGGGTGAGAGAAAACACAAGTAGGATGGATGCTCTCTTATCTCTAATGGGTAGCAAGTACCTTTGAACAATGTATTATCTTAAAAGGAGTCAGATTACTGTACAACACCCTCTTTTCCTTTCTCCACGAGGCAGGGGGGAATAGCAGTGTGAGGGGGGGGTGGAGATCACTGCACAGCTCTCTGGAAGCATTAGCATTTGTCCTGCAAACCCCAGAGGTCGCAGGGCCAGCAGGAGGGAGCCCGCCGTGACATGATTAAGTTGCTGGCTCTGGGCTGAGCACATTCAAGCGGCCTCCCTGCCGGGTGGGAACACTCAACACCCTCCTGCTGCTTAAACCCACCGCTGACCAAAATAAGCCATCAGCACTGCAGAGTGGGAGGAGAGCAACCTCCTGCTCACATGGCAGAGGATCTTTAGTGGCAGTGCTGCAGGGGAAAGAGATTGCTGGGATGGAGGTGACTTGCTGGTCCTGCACACAGGGCTTTGGGACATCTCCACGCTGCAGCTCCTGGGCGGCCCAGCCGGGCTAACTCGGGTCGCAGGAGTCATACAGCAGTGCTGGTTAGGCAGCCCTGATGGGAGATCACAATGCACAATACAGTAACATTACCTCCAGCACCCCCAGCAGCACCTGTGCACAGCCACAGCCTGCTCCAGCGGATGCCCTTGCTCACCCCAGGTCTCCAATACAACCTCACACTCCCCCATGCAGGAACAGTATTAACACCTGCGGTGTTCAGCATCGGCTGCAATGTCCAGAGGATTCTCAACCCCTACTCAGCTTCCCAGTCCTCAGAGGCCCCCAGCAACTATATTTCTGCTATGATAAAGCCCTCAAATGTCAGAGTTTCCACCAACAAACATAAGGAAAAGTGCCCAGGTCTGGAAGCTCAGCACAGGTCAGGCCAAAACCCACCTACAAAGAATTTTCATATAACAAATCTCTCCCAGAGAAAACCCTAAAGCCAGTGATCTACCCTGTAGCTGTAGGGTTTCAACACCCATGGGAACAAGTCAAGGCTACAGCCCTACTCCAAGTCCCTCACTACTGGTGCAAACCCACACCAAGAGGTCAGCCCAGTAGAGCAGCCAAGGTGCAGGGAGGAGCCCTCCCAGCACTGTAGCAACAGGACAGACACTACATCATCCCAAGACATGATGCTCTGAGTTTAGATCCTTTGGGGATCAGAGAAGGAGGCTGTAAGATGACATGGAGCAGAGCTGGAGACCTGGGGACTTAACACCTCAGACTATCACAGCACAAAGCAGCACAGGTGACTTCCCAGAAGGAAACAACCAGCCCTGCCTACCACAAAAGGACTGTCTTTGTGCAGCTAAGAGCATTAGCTCAAACTGAGCAGAGCATTATTTTCTGAGCCTGATTCTTGCCTTGCAAAGCCTTATACAAGAGAAGCAAGAAATCCAAGGCCACGGGTAGGTTGTTGCATCCACTCAGGCACAACGCCAGCAGTGGTATTCACTTAATGCAGGAGGCCCACAGCAAAATATCTAGTCCCTGACAATACCTTCTAGGTACCTAACTATCTTTTATCATCATGGTGTTGAGCAATAACAGTCAATAACTTCCTGGCATCTTGGAGAATATCCATCTGCGCTTTACTTCCTAGCGACTTACAAAATTTCTGCCTCACAGGACCCCGTCCGTTTCTTGTGCCGGTTCTCCCTTCAATTTCACACTTAATTAAGTCCCCGGATCAAGTCTTAGGATGGATTGCTCACTAGACCAGCAGCCAGAATCGATGTCATATCTAAATGATGGGGCCTGAGGAAAAAAAAGAAAAAGAGCAGGAGCGATAACAAGAGAGAGGGAGGGAGAAGAGGGAAAGCTGCTTTTATTTCAGGGTTAAAAGCTTAATCTTCTACTAAAATAGTATCACATGAGAGGGAAAGGGTCTCTTATCCATGTGATACTGCTGACCCAGGCTTGGTTTAGAAGCTGTAATATCATTCCAAGAGAAAATTATGTCGGCAAGTAACTTTTCTTCAGAGGCAATTAAAAGGAAACAGGACTCAGAAGGAAGACAGCACGGGATGGAAAATGGGGGCTGAACAGTGCTCATTTGTGGAGGAGACATGCTGAGCCTCTGATGAGGAACAGTGTATAACCAGACATCAGTAATGGGAGAGCCTACAAGGGCTCAATGTGATGAAGTGCTCAAAAGCTTGGGTGTTTCCTCTGAACTTTCTCCAAACTCCTTGATTTAGGCTGAACAGGGCTGCAAACCTCATGAGCTAAACCCTTCTCAGGAGATTTCTGGAAGTTCCTGTTCTTCTTGGAAGTATCACAAGAGGGCTTAGTTTTATTGCTGCTATTTGGCATTTCAATTTTCAGTATGGTCAAACCCAGGAAGGCCAAAGGCAATGAAAGAGCAGAGCTAACAACATTTTTTGAGCATTGTAAAAGGCTGAATTCAGATTCATAGTAATAGTGTTTCAGGTCAGTCTTACTCTGGGTTCATACAAGCAGGTCTTCAAAGTAAGAAAAAGATTAAGTCCTCTCCTAAGAGTAATTCAGCCAAGTAAGACATCTTCCAACATATCTCAAAGAGCCTGGTAGCTTGTTCATGGATAAGGAAACAAGAGATGACTATATGGGTTTCCAAAGTCCTTTGTTGATTGTGTATACAAACTTGTATGTATGCACTATCTGTCTGGGACAATTTAACATCAGGACATCATTTATATTCAAGTTAACTGGAACCAAGTACTACAGTAGCTGGCTGAAGAAGTCCCTCCACTAAGAACTCACAACCCCCTCCCTGCATTTCATTTATTTACTCAGGTCCCCCCCAAATGCTGGATAACACATGCTAGGTGCTGCAAACACTAATCACCATCCATTACACATCACCTGCTTTTTCATCATTTGCAACTTTGTTTTCTTCATCTATTGAAATGTCACAACAGTGAATTTAGAGTCCTTTGGCATAAAATGTTTGCTGGTTTGACACACAGCCAGAACACATTCCTGGCCTCAAAGTAAGCCTACAGACTCTGGTACTAGCCACCTGTCCAAAAAAGTGAAAAAGTCTTATTCATTAGAAGTAATGAGGTGGATTTAAGCTAGCCACCTGCCCTAGAACTATAAAGGGGCTTTTGGTTTGGTATTTCTGAATTAGCAAGCAGAGAAAGAGAGGACAGATAAGAAAGTGATAAATGTGGCCCTTCAAACAGGTTTTGTTATCAAGCCTCTCCAGTGGCATCTTTTCTATCTGGTCCTATACTTACCTGTCCATCCTTAGCTACACAGAGGGGTGGTATCTCAGCATACATGAAGGGTTAAGCCATGACCTTCTCCATGTGGCCACCAGGAGGTACCTTCCATCCCATAACTCCCTGGTATGCAGAAATCTAACACTGACAGAGCACAGGAGATTTCCAGAACAGGAATGTTGTAAAGCATTGACAGCAAAGCACCTATCCAAACTTGAAAATTGACAGTATCTGAGAGGGCTGGAAAAAGCCATGAAAACTCGCTCATAATTACTTCAGGAAATAAAGGTTCATTTTCTTGGTTTTGAAGCAAATACAGTGACAAAGAACATTTAACGCCTAAAGGGCACTTATCAGAATCCACTGGTTCAATGCAAATTCTGTTGATTCCAGGGAATCTTATTCTCTCTCCACTAAACCAAGGTGACAGATGCAATGGACTAAGGTGGCCAGAAGGGCACAGGTGGTCAGGGTGACCCATGGACAGACTTCTTGCTCCCTTCTTTGTCCAGCTGTCTCCATTCAAGCAGTTCCTACTTCCCATGGACAGGCACAGTCAGACGGAGATGTGCAGGCCACATACAGATGATTATGAGAAAAAAAAAAAAAAAAAAAAAAAGGAAGAGAGCTGTTTGTTTTCACATGTACTGAGATGAGCTGCCCAAAGCAAGTCCAGACCCCAGACATCAGATGGTGCAATGGCCATGCTCCATCGTCCACATCCTCTGCCTCAACCCCAGGCTCCTGCAGAAGCTATACATACACTGGAGCTGTTTTATCACGTGTCACAGAAGCCTTGGACAGCATCTAGATATTTGTCTTTCTTGACAACAGGGAAATGTAGAAATACACCAAACAAAAAACAAATCTGTCCCCAAACTGGGGAAGATTCATTTGGGAACTGCATGGAATATTAAGACAACTAGTAGGAGTCCCCAGCACAGATTACACCCAGGGGATTATTCTAGCACCAAGAAAACCTCATCACAGCTATTATCCAGGAGAAATGCTGTGAACCCAGCAACACAAGTTATTTACACACCAGCTGAAGAACACATGAACAGCACACAGTCCCTGTGTTAACATCACAGCATTTTTACTGGAAACTGTGGATAAACCCAGGTAATAACTCACCACAAAGCCACTACAATTCTTTGCAAGAGGCCTGACTATGGCCTTACATCACCACCATCGGAGGCAAACAGGCATTGATTACTGCCACACAGGCCAGATCCCCTGAAGCTACAGCAAGAATTTGATGCTGCATGAGACTTCCTACAATATGCTGCACTTTAACTGCACTCACATATACAGGGAGCCGTGTGCTTATTATTTTATTTACTTTCCTGTTTCTAGAGGAAGGGGGAAAGCTTCCCTGCAAACCATCGCCTTTATCCTGACATTTGGCTTTTGTGAAAGCAATTTTGGATTGAGCCTCAAACAATGATTCTTGCTGTTATGCTTGCTCCTTTGTCTCCTTGGACACATTGGCAAATTTGCTTCAAGCTAAGGCATGAATTTAGCAGGGTATGAAGGGAGCAGTTAGTGCAGCAAGACAGCTGGAGATGGAAAGCATGTGGTGTGTCACAGCTTTTAATTGTTTCTGCTGTCAGAAAACAACCCAAGTACAGTAGCTCATAATATTTCCTGCACAAAATCCTAATCATTGCCTGCATGGGATCCATCCACTGGCAAAGCACAGACTTTCCCAAATTCTGTATTAGATTGAAAGTAAGCATCCATAGGATTTTGCCTTGTCCCACCTGCCTGCATGCAAAGCTTTCACTCAGCCACTCTGTTCTTTGTTCCCATCCAGAATTCACACCTCATAGCAATCTGCCTTCAGAAAAGAAACATTTCTAAGATCCCAAATAAGTTCTTTTTGTTTTTAGACTGTAACACTTTGCACTGCCATAGCAATTTTAACCAGAAGATAAGAGCATCTACTTCACACTTACAGAGGATTTCACATTTTCAGTGTAAATTACTGCAAGGACACTTGCCTACATCCTTGGGTACGTACCTCTTTTCAGTATGAACCTAAATTTAAGAATGTGCAAATAAGACTTTCCACATTTTCTGAAAAACTTGGACCCAATGCAGGCACCTAAATATTGTAGCAACAAGGTTGCCCCAGCTGTGGAAAAGATGGGCTTGAATCCCCTCTGGTGGAGAAATGGATAGACCAGACCTCCCTGAACCCCACAGACACTGGGTATGAAGAAAACATGCCTCAGCAGAGTCGCAGAAAAGCAAGCGTGACTCTACAGGGAGGCTGAGGGGAAATCATGAGCACCTATTTTCAAAAGGCAGATCTGGGCTGGGAACTATACACAGGACCCATCTAACCACATGGCTCAGCCCCACCCAAGGGAGCAGAAGCACTGACTCCATATACCCGATACCTAATTCTTCTGGTTCCAGGCAGCACTCAGAGGAAGTGAAAAGTCCAAAGCCCACATCTAAGGCTTATTGTCTTACACAGGCTCATTTCAATCCCAGGCTGTGCAGGAGGCTGTTGTGAAGCCAAGAGCAGAATCAAAACCACCAACATACAACAGTGCAAACCTGCCCTAACACAAGTAAAACTCAGGCTGGAAGCAAGAGCTGAGCCACAGGACTCCAGGGAGCTATTGCCATTCAGTGTACTCGAATGGGAGCAGCACCACTATAGGCAGAAATCTCTGCTGAACTTAAACCCAAGCAGAAGATTACAGGGGTCACATTGGGTATATTATTCCAGTTGGTATTCTGAGAACTGAAAATCTGAAAAGAGCAAAGTATACATACAAGAATCAATCGCAGCCACAAATCCAAGCATTTGAACTTAAAACCAGCTTTTTTTGTGTTCATAACTCAAGAAGGGAGAAGTAAAATCTTTGAAGATTTCCACAGAAAAATATTATGGCTTCAAATTAAAAAAAAAAAAGGGGGGGGGGGCAAATTTTGTGGCTAGAATTGAATTTTTTTGTACATATGCTGATGCATAGGATGGGAGCAATCTTTCAGTTTTCATTATTTTACCCAGCCAGCCATTTCACAGAACTGGTGCAGGGGAATATAGAAGGTGGCCTGTGAGCCCAGAGGAATAAAGAACCATGCAAGGGTTTGAAGGACTCTCCTGAGCACAGACTAGGAAACAGCCATATCCTTCAGCTTCACAATTTTAAAAAGTAGGATCTCACAGTGAGACTAATGGACATTTGCATCAGTGGTGTCCTCTCCAAACATTTGCTCCTGTTGCTATATATGTTTGAATGCAAGAAGCCCATTCATTATTCTAAGTACTTGGCCACCACCTCCCAGGGGAGAGGGCAGTGCCACACTCAGCAAGAGTCACAGTAGTGGGCGACGAAGGTCCAGAAAGCACCAGTGTCATGGGAGACTCCCTCCCTGGGCAGGCAATCACACAAGACTCACAGCACTGCACAGGGAGATGCTCATCCATCACAGTAACTACAACTCCGCAGCGTCAAATCCTCTACTTTCTGGTGAGGCTCCTCTAAGAGCCCCCTTCACTGGTGGCAATATTGCTGATGGCAATAAAGCTAACAAGGAAATCTATTCCATATTTCAAAATATATTCTCTTCGGTCAAGTTTTTTTCCCCAGCAAGAAAAGACAACATCCTGGGGTGTGTTCCAACACCTTGAGAGAAGTGATTCAACTCCCTGTATTTTCACGCTAATAGACTTTTTTTTTTTTTTTGCTTCAAAAATGTTAATCTATTTAAAAGGTCACTTTTATTTAAAAAAAATTCCTCATGAAAGGTTTCAGAGTGCCTTTGACACTGGATTACATCATGTTTCCTCCAACATCTGAGTCACAAAATGCTCAGAGCAGGATTTCCAAGGCTTCCCTTTATTTTTTGTTCCCATGAATTCCACTCCCACTGTGATCAATAGGATTATTGCCACAGGCTTCAACAGAAGAAGGGCTGGCAAATGCTGAACACATTTGAAGGCCCTAACCTCAAAGTCAATATTTTCCAGTCAAGAAAATAGCACTTTGGTTATCAATGAATATGTCAAACAAGAGGCCCATTATGAACAAAGCAGGCTGGTAAATGATCCCAAAAGAAAAAAGAAAAGAAATAATACTGTAATGTAACATATTCCCTACAGCCTATGGCAGTTCATTGTGATGAATTTGAGCTTGTTTAAGGTGCCTGTTAAGTGAATCAAGAATTAAAACAGTATTTCTGAATATCTACAGAAGAAGGATGAAAGGGATACCATAAGGCTGTCACAGTCTCCTGCTTGCACCCCAAAGCAGGATCAATTCTGCCTACGTCTTTCCTGCTAGATGTTTCCCAAGCAACTATTAAACACCTTCACTTGTTCCATGCCTCTTCCAAACTCCTCCAGAGCTTTGCTGCCTTTGTGGCTAGACACCCCTCTCCTAACACCTACTGATTACAGCCCCTCCTGTAATGCAAACCTAGGGCAACACAATTAAAAAGTCCTCCTGATCCTCTTTACAATAGCTTTTGCACTCAAAGTCTGTTCCTCCTGTCTCCTCTCAGTCTTCTCATGTCTAAATTAGAACACCAGAATTTCTTATCTTTTATAGATCACATTTTCCCAGGTCTTTCTAAGCACTCACCTGCAGACTATTCTGGAGGACCAGGCCTTTCCTGAATCCCTGACCATCAACCCTTGCTCAAAAAAAAAAAAAAAAAAAAACAACACTCCAGTGTTCAAAGCCAACAAACTCCTTACACCAGCATTTCCCTTGATTTTCAGGGTTCAGCCCAATCTTTGAGCCAAAATCTCTGCATGATCCCTCTCGCAGTAATCTCACTATTTTCTCCTTCAGTTTTGGCTACAACTAGGATATCTACTCTTTGAACTGTTTCAAAGAAGATGGGTCCATCTAGAGCAGTACCTGCAGTTTCATGATTTCATCTAAAATAGCAAGGACATTTCTGATGCAATTTAGACATTTCACATGGTTGCATAAAACTTTTTGGTCAGCACAAAACCAGCCAGGCCTGGAAGCGTGCAGTGGCAGCAGGATCAGTGCTCCTGCAGCTTAAAGCCAAGTGCTGTATGCTGTTACTTAAATGGAAGATTCTTTCAGAGCAGTATTAAGGTTTAGGACTTATAACTGAAGAGCTCTAATCCTTTCCAGTAAAGGCCAATGGTGCATGTAAGAGCATTAAACTTGGTATACATTAAATCCTAAACATTTCCAAGTTGCAAGCAGAAATAGATCACAATCAAAGCCTGCAGTTCAAATATGCTTACTTGAATGAGCTCAAAATCCAGGGTCTGATTTCAGCAGAACTCTTCTCAATACATCCTGTGCTCCAGATCTGGACTGAAGATATTGGATAGCAGTCTCAGTCCTTACCTTTAGTCCATCTGAAGATCAAAGAGACTTAGAAACAAAAGCATTCCAAGCCATGGAAGTGATACATTTGTAATGAGTTTCTCCTATTATTCCACACAGTTGGGATTTTTCTGGGGGAAGGAAGGAGGTTTTGGCAGCCAGTTAAGAAGCTAGGATGGAAACACATTTTAATACCAATTTCCTTCTCTCCTCTCCCACTTTCTGATCAACAAAACCACTGAACAGATCCATGAAATTACAGGAGATACAAATCCTTTATCCACAGTTTGCAGTTGTTGACATGCAAGACCCTTAATATGTAAACAAATTGGGCTGGGCATTTTTTTTCTTGTCAAAGCAGTATTGCTCAGCAGATAAACAGCAACAATGCAGCCTGTGTGATGGCCCAAATAATTAGTTCCTGCAACTAGGGCATCTTCTTTAAGCACCTCTTCAAGTCTAACTCTGATGGGGAGCAAGAGGGAAGGGGCTGCTCCTCAGCTATAGGCGAGGCAGTGACATGGCTGAGAATGCAATTCAACTTCAAATCATCTGCCATTTTGAAAATTATGTCCCTTGATCATGAATTAGTGTCAAGGCAGATGATGAGGGATGAAGCAAGGAATGAATGAGAGCAAAAGAGAGCAGAGAGAGGGAGAGAGAGAAACAAGGAGATTCTCCAGAGGCTTATGAGAATCATGCCAGTGAAGAGACTGTGCACACAAGCCATCTCCTTCTCAAAGTCTGCGTTTTGCCAAAAAAATAAAAAGACCCTGATCCCTAGAAATGTTCCTGTCTGCTGGCTCCTAGAGATAAGGAAGCGATATTTCACAGTCTGACACTAATCATATTTGGGCATATTAAGTAAGGACAGTCCAGGGGCTTTCTTTGCAGCATACATATTCCAAGTTCAAAGAAAGAGCTCGTTACTGTGCCTAAAAAATCCTCTTAACTCAGAAACAGGAGACAAAGAGGGAAGAGAAAAGAAAGGGAGGGAGGTGCAGGGGTGGGGGGGGAAGAAGTGTCATTTATCTTTGTATTGTTCTCCCTACCCAGCCCCATCAGTGACGTCAGCTGCAATTTTTTATGATGGGGGACCCTCTTTTCCCCCCATGCATGAAAATGGAACAGGAGACTTGCTAATACAATATTCCATGGCTGTGATTTATACATGCCAGACTTCACTCCATCTAAAGGTACAACAGCCACTACGGAGCCAGCTCCTGGGGTGAAATCAGTGGAATTATCCCCATTGGAGAACCAGCCCTGTTTGCTCCTACAGCAGGAAATTGCTCACCTGGTTTGGCTGCTCCCCCCAAGCAGAGGTCACTGTCTGCTTCTCTGGCCTTGGCTCCTCATTCCACTCTGCTGCCCAAGGCACAAAAAAAAAAAAAACAAAAAAACAAAAAAACAAAAACACAAAAAACCACACCCTTCACTAAAGCTTGAAACAGGTGGCCTCCTTTACAGGGATCTGGAGGCCAAAGCACAGCTAAAGGCAGAATGGGATGGAGAGCCAGAAGAAAACACGTACCAGCATGGACCAGCACTGAGGTCCCTCCATAGCACAGCCCATCCCATCATCAGCCAACCCTCAGCTTCTTCTCCAGGCTGCTTCACTCCATTTGAGCTTTGGCTCACAGAGTATGAAGCCTACCAAAAAGAAAACACCTTTGACAACTCCAGTTAGCAGAGGAAGGCTCTATCAAACATAGCCCTCTCTAAAATAATAGTCCTTACTAAGCTCGGCCCATCAGTTTGTGCTGCATCTCAGTGACAGCCAAAGTGCTTGGCTCAACTAGATCCCATCTGCAGGGCTCAGCAATGGATGGGCCAGGGCAGACCAAAAAGATAAAGTTTCAGCAAATAGTATATTAAAGAAGTGAATCAGTTTGGAGAATAGCCAGGAAGGTCACTATGTTGAATCTCAACATTATCCAGAATGAATGTTTCAACTCCCTTTTTGCCAAATTATATTTTTAGTTGGAGACTAACCTACTTTTAATGAAGAGGATGAAATAACCCCCATATGAACTTTGATTTGTTCCACCAATGACAATTCCCACATATTTAATTTTTTATTCTGCCATGCAAGCAGAAATAAAATCCAGACTGCCGCTTACTGCATGAGGTGAAGCTACCACAAGAAAAGGACTTGCCACAAGTCTTTCCCACACCTCCCAAGTTCTTCTGAACACCTCAGACTAAGGCCTATAGACTGATCCAATTGTGGAATAGCTCTGCTAAACTTGGCATTGCTCAAAGAACCTATTCACTTCACTGAGATTAAACAGCTACAATTGACCGTTTTAGGAGCAGCACAGTTGGTCTGGGACTCTCAAACAGCGGATTATTAAAGAGAAGAAAACTGATTAGGATTGAAGCTGAGCTAAAAATCCCACTGGTCTCTGTGGAGCCATACAGGGAAACGGTGAGAGGTGGAGGTGGACTTTTTTTTAATTACAATTGCTATCTTTGAAGCACTCACAGGACACCACCCAGCACAGTGTCTGGATAGAAGCATTAGAGCTTGCTCCCACATGCTAAACCTCAAGGGGGTTTCATGTGAACCACCACCTAGGAGCTGGTTCTGCTCACTAGGGTAGACTTGTACTGCTGCCTCCGCCCCACTCCTAAATGAAAACAAACTTGGACATTAGCAGCTATACATCAGGATTTAACATATTCCTCGGTCAAGTCTAGGCTAATCCAGCAACATAACATCCTCCCCAGAGCCCACACTGCTCATTCCCATAAATCTGGGTGTGTAGTAAAGCACTCTGAAAGGTACAACCTATATTTTTTTCCCAATGGGAAAATCCCCCACTACTCCAGGCTTATTATATTGTACAGTGCCACTCACACGGTGATCGCTCTCATTCAAAACATCAGCATTTCCCACATCAGCTCCCCCCATTCCAAAGATCTCAGGAACTGGAAATTTTCATGTTAGGGATGACTTTGGTTTTGTGTTTTCATTTTCCAGAGAAAAAGCCTTACGCCTTACCACGCTAAAATAAAATAATCATCTAGAGTCCTATTCGTCTATAGAAGACGTGCTCTCACCTGACTACTAACTAGTCTAAAAGCTATAGAAACAACAGGGAATATTACCAAACCTGATGGGGGATTTTGAAAACTTTTGGGCGATTGCAGCTACAGAAGGCACCACCAATTTCACATAGCCACATACCAGAAGGCCACAAGCAGCCCCTTGGTCTAATCCCACAGGGAAAAGACCACTCCTGTTTCCTTCTGTTTAAAAACCTACAACCTGAAATTCACTTCCTAACCAGGTAAGATTGGACACAGCCATTCCTGTACCCTGAAGCTACACCAGCAGGCTGGACCTGGGCTATAGCCCTGCTTATTGCCTCTTCCTTGTTCATGCAGCAAACACTGCAACGAACCTGCTGTGCCCTACAGTGAGCTGTGAGCACCTTCCCAGCTCCTTCACAATTCTGCTCATCAACTAGAAAATCAGTTTTACTGAAACCCAGCCTTACAGCTACATGGAATGCAAGGAATGAGATTAAAAGGGATTATGTGTTTCTTGCAAGCAGTAAGGCTTGATAGCTCAGGCAGGCATCGCCTTAATGTGTCCTCCACTTTGTTTGAATAGGTATTACCCCCCAGCTCTTTGAGTATGAAGGTTTGTAGGGATGAGCCATATGCCATACAATTAGGATTTCATTTCTGCTTATTGTTCACACAATTTGGAATAGTCTTTTGGATGTTTGCAGGTTGCTGACATTTTTCTGTATCTTCAGGCAAGACTGCATGTTTAGTAGTAAACATCCTGGAGAGGGAAGGAAAGCCTTAGTTTCAAGTGGAAGGGGTGCTGAATCCAAACTTCCCTCCAATTTAAACAGGGAAAATTTTCATAATTAGGTTATCCATTACTATGACACAGTTCCAGGCAAAGGCCATTCACAAGGTCCAGATGCCCCCAAAAATCGGACACAGGCTTTTGGTTCAGACTTTCTATTAATTTTGGATTGAGTGTTCATCTGCGTTGCAACAGGATCCATGTGGTTAATAAATATAACCAGTTGTACCAAATAAAATGCATGTATTTTATGAGATGTCAGAGGAACAGATCTTTTTCAGGGGGCTGTTCCAGTGACTCTTACTTGAGCAGACTTAAGGAATCCACAGCCAGCCATTCCCTGACACACCACCATAATATCTGCATGATTGACTGCCCCACACCAGTGAAAAATGCCTGGAAGCATATACAAATACACAAGCCTTAAGTGGACCTGATCCCAGCACTGCTCCTCAACTGATCTTCATCTTATTCCAGAAGTTTAGCTGGATGGATGCCTCTGCTCTCCAGCCTGTGGATGCAGCATTATCCCAATTTACTGCTGGAAACACTTCTCATATCCTGGAGATACATGGCCATGATGTATGTTCGGGGATCCAAAAATAGAAGCGTTACTTTTAAAAGCAATATTTGCTGTGGCAGAAGCCTTGGCCACTTCAAACACCACCCAATATCCGTGCACTCACAAGCACCCCACATCCCACCTTCTCATGTTATCTCCACCACAGCGAGGCATCAAATACAACCAAAGCTTCCTTTTCTTCCCTTCAGTAAAGGAATGCTGGAAAGGTACAATCCTCACAATGGATGGATTGACACAATCAGAAGTAATTTAATTCATGTTTAATCTGCAGCTAATGACTGCAGGTTCCCTCCAACTCTCAGTCCCCTTCCAATTTTTCACTGGTAAATTGCTACAGTTTGCAGTTGAAGCTCTTCACAGTAGATTAGTTAACATTATGTTTTTATTAAAGCCGAAGTTAATATCCTTATTCTCTGAAGGAGACCACTGGGGTTGTTGGAATTATTTTTTCCCCTTCAGTTTTTTACTAAGAGCCTTCTCTTCTCAGTTAGAAACACAGAGCTTGCAGACCCCCAGCTGAAAGCTTAAGGGAGCCCCAAACACTTACCTCTTAAATGATTATTTACATTGGAATATAAAAATCACTCTGCTGGATCAGACCAGGGGCCTGTCTACCCAGTATCCTGTCTCTGATGGTGGCCAGCTGCTCTAGAGCAGGGCTGGTCATAAGTTTTCTGTCAAAGCTTTACTGATAGATACATTTTTTTCATTACATAACATTCTTCACAAAAAAAAGCAGCCTGCTGCCTACAGAAAATGTTGACTTTGCAATGAAAAAAACAGAAGTCTCTAACCTGAATGATTTTGTATTTTGGACATAAAGGTTCCCATTTCCTGATCAAAGATAATTGCTTTTCAGTGAAGAGTCAGGATTTTCTGGGAAAAAGATTTTGTATAAAATTATGTTCATATTCATCAGTATTTTCCATTAAAATATTCCCATTTTATAAAATATTTCAAAAATCTCTTTATAAAAATATCTTCAGCTCTGATCTGAAGAAATCGTCAAGAACTGTCAGACAGAAAATTACGGCACAAGTTTCTCCATAGAAGTTTCTCCTAAAACCCACAAAGCTGATGGCTACAATGCAACGTAGAATTATGTTTTCTGTGTATTATCAGCCTTTTCTAAACTGACTCAAAGTCATTCAAAGATGTCACAGGACCCAGTGGAGTGCTGTTGGCCAAGCAACAGAAAGTGGGGATACCTGACGGAGACAGCTAAGGAGTGGGTTAACATCTCTGCCACAGGCCGTCCCCTGGACAAGCAGTTTTGAACTAGCCTATGAATACCAAGGGCTCAGAGTTACTGAGCTCTTCACAGGCAGCTCCAGATGCCCATTCAGGGCTAAAGCTCTGCTTCTTCCATGCCATTTTCAGAGCCTTCCCCCTGCTCCTTTCATGCTTTCCTTCCCCATCTCTGCTCATGGCAGGACTGATGCTTCCAAGTCTCACGTTACATCCAGCTCTGTTCACCCCTGTGCCGCAGACCAGTACTGCAAACCATCAAGAAGTGTAGCTCAAATCAACAAATGG
This sequence comes from Aquila chrysaetos chrysaetos, assembly GCF_900496995.4. NCBI lineage: Eukaryota > Metazoa > Chordata > Aves > Accipitriformes > Accipitridae > Aquila > Aquila chrysaetos. The sequence goes on from NC_044008.1 coordinate 65,909,831, forward strand.
CTGGTTGGAAGCCTTTCTATCCATGGAGTATTTCCATTCCATGCCAAGAACTCCTCAAGAGCTTCCTGCCTTCCCTTCCTGCTCTTCACACACAACTTCTGTGACAACAAGAATTAGAATCAAACTGTGCCAAATATCTGGTGTCCTTTACACTGATGTAAATCACAGAAAAACACCTATAGCATCAGCCACACCACTCTGATGTGAACTCCGAACCAACATGTAGCACGTCCAGTCAACCCATCCCTCATGGCTGCTCCTTCAGCTGCTGGAGTTCTTTCACCCTTGGTTAAATGTTACACAGAGCAATGAATTGCCTCTGACAACTGGCTGCATGGATTTAACCCCCAGCCCATCCCTGGCAAGCAGGAGGGGTGTCAGGACCATCTTTCTGTCCTGGGACACCGCACAGGGAAATGTATTAATGAACAGTCAGGAGTCCATCCAGGAGAAGCAGCAATTGGCAACACAGCTAGAAAAAAGGATTCCCTCAGAGCAAAGACAGCAGAGCCATTATCATCTAGGGAGATTTAGGAGACAGCTCTAAATCCCACAGGGATCATATATTCAAGTTCATCTCTTCAATCAGGAGAGCTAGAAATTGCCTTTTAAAAAAAAATATTAATGCTGAACTGTCAAATAAGCATGAGATGAGGCTTGAAGAAAAAGCCTAATTTCTCTGGGCTCTCTGTGAAAGGAAGAGAAGTTGCCACACCGCACCAGAACACTTGTGAGCATGCTTCCTGCAAGACACATAGGGCTAACCTGGGGTGTGCAGGGACCAGGGCTTGCCAAACGGTAGTGGTAAAATCTCTCACCGAGATGGACTTTGACAGAGAAAATAGCTTTTTCAACCCTAAAATTCATTTTTACAGAACTTCTTTCAGTTTAATCAAAACAACTGGGGGGAATGGATCAGTTCTACAAATTCTTACATGTTTGTGGGTTTTGGTTTTTTTTTCTCCTCTAGTCCACTACTCAAACTCTGTGAGATGCTGAAACCTGAAAAAACATTTGTTCACCAGTGAAAACTACAGAAATTGGATAGAAAAGAGTATGGTGACAGGCTCAGATCTCAGATCCCTTCCCACCTCAACAGCTACCAGGACAGGAGGGCTCTGCTTTGCAGCCCAGGCTGGCCACAACTTCTAGACTTGCTCTCGCCACCCACAGCCACAAGCCCCATGCTGCAGTCCATGCACTGTCCCATGGCCCAGCTGCAGAGCTGACTCACAGTCCAAGGCCCAGGCTGCAAGAGGACCACTAGGAATCAGTGAGTTATGCCAGCAATATGTAGGTTTTCTGCCACTGAGCCCACATAGGATGTGAATCACAGCACTAGCCAAACCCCAGGATCTGCCTCTCTCCAACCTGACACTCCTGTGCACTGTGTTTTTTAATTAACCTTGGAACAGCAAAGGGTCTTTTTTTTTTTCCTTTTTGCCAAACACAACCATATTTTACAGGGATAGTGACAAGCTAATTAACTTAATTCTTATGACACCTCTCTGTGAGATGAGGCTAGGGTTGGCTAGCTCTGCAATGCAGTGTTGGGCTAATTAAAAAATAATTACTACTTCACCAAGGACAAGAACAAGAAGTTAATTAAAAGAATGAGGTGTAGCCTTAATGAAACTCATCAGATTGTATTCATTCAGATGTCCCACAGCCAAATTCCCCCATTAGAATATAAATCCACTCTGTCTCCTTCACAAGTGTTTGCAAGTGGGCTCCCCTCTTCCCCTCCTTCCTTTCGCCTTTCCCCAGCAGAAACAGTATGAATTATTTCAGGAGCAAGAGAGTAAACTTGGGCTGAGATTTCACACGCCCTCAGGGGCTGAAGGATAAGATATGGATCTCCAAATACTATCCGGGATTATTTGCAGTACCTCAAAAGCCATGCGTTGCATGGAGGCTATACCATTTGTTGTTACTGAAGTCCTGTGGATAATTTGGGAGCACAGTGGCCCTCCACTGCTGCAGCCAGGCAGAGCACACCTCCTTCCAGACAGCATCCTGAAACACTGGAATAATGATGCAGAATAGATCTCCTTGGGGAAAATGAGTTTTTACCTAAGCAAAACTGACCCATGGTCCAGATTCAGACCACTTGCTACATCACTGGACAAGCTGATAGAGTAACCAAGCAAGCAAGCATTAGCTAGGGATGAAATCCTGCTCATGAACAGTCCCATGTTTCAGGTTGACTTAAGTCCTTCACAAGTTCAGGTCAAATGCCTCTAATGCTTCCATCAAGGGAAAAACCTGAAATTAAATTTTGAATGGTAATTCACTTCTAAATCAGGGACAGGTGTCCCAGAGTTGAACTATGCTAAATTTTCCAGAGGTAACTTCCTTCCTTTAAATATATTTTTTAAACCAGGGTGTTTAGCCATGAGTTAAATTAAAATGTGCTTGGCACAAATATTTTACTTTTTTGATAAGGATAAAAAAACCACCAGGGATCAGACTAAAACAAAGAGGGTTTTCCCCATATTTTGGTGCCATCACTAACACAAAAATAAATTTTCAAGTCACAAACTGCATCCCCCGTTATATACAAAGGCACTGTCCCTACATATGTGCCTTGTCTTAGACATACACCAGCTCATCTACCTTCTGGTATGCAAACCACAGAGGCACCCCCAGCACCCACCCCCAGTCCAGCTGAAGCCAGTGAAAGGTCCAAGGGATGCCCAGATTTCTCAGCACTTGGTGTATCCCCTTGGGGGATGACTGGTCACTGCTGTGAAGCTGCGATGATGTGAGTGATGCCAAGCATTAACTAGATGCAGTAGAGCAGGTCTGCTCAAGCAGTATTTCAGGAGTTTGCTGGGCTTGAGAAAATTCAAAGTTTGGAAGGGACGGGGGCACAACAATAACATTCCTTGGCTGATCCCTGGGACAGCACAGAAGATGACAGTACAAGTTTCCTCACACATGCCACTGCCATCTGAAAGAGTACCCAAGGAAGGGGGGAATATAAAAAGAAGTAGAGAAAAGCCAAGGTTTCCTGGCCCTGTTCATTACATACCAATTATCAGCAGTGGTACTGGCTGCACTACAACCCTGAGCACAGGGGTCACCTGCACAAGGCACAGCATCTTCTCCAGGATGTATCCAGTAGTCCTCAGTAAAAGAGAGGACAAGGCAAAGACACAACCAGACCAGCCACACTGCTTAATGAGGAGCTAGGAGGACCTTCAAACTACACATTAACAAATGAGACATGAGACTGAGCAGACCAGCATGAGGCATTGACATAGAATGAGCCTGTTCAGGTGACAGCTCTCACTGTGAACCGGGGAGAAACTTCATCTGCTGGTGGGATCTGTACTTGAGCACATTTAACTGCTTGTCCCACAGGAAGAAACAACAGGGTGAAGGGGAGAGGTGGGGAGGAATAGAGGGAACCTTACACTGACAGCATCATCTTCCTGCACATAAGACACCACGGCTGCAGCAGACACAAGCTGCCCTTATCTAGCCTATGCTCCTTTCCAGTTTTCAGGGTCCAGCAAACACACCAAACGCTCAGCCCTCAGCAGGGAGCAGGCATAGCTCTGCCCAGAGCACAGCAGATGTCTCTGCCACTTTCAGACATCTGCAAGGCTCACACAAGGACCAGAGGGAGATCAGATGTAACTTCTCGCTGAAGCCACTGAACAATAAGAGCTGAGCAATCTCACTAATTTACATCATTACAAAAGGGAATCTATTCAGATTCAACAGATATTATACCATCAATGCTTGGTCTAGGCTTTCGGGACCTGCAGTGGCAATATTCCCTGTGGCAACCCTGCTTCTTGTCTGTCCATAGCTTTTCCTGAAGAATGAAATTTCATATTCAGGCCACTTGACTCTCATACAAACATTGTCAGCTTCTTACCACTTTTATGTTCCTCAGCAAATTTCTTCTCTCCCATCTAAGACCCTTTGCTCCCTGGAAAGAAGCACAGCTATAAAAGCAGCAGTTTTGCAGCTACACACATGCAGGTGTCTGGACATGCATCCACATGGTCCAGTAGATATATATGTGTGTAGCATGTGGACGTGTGTTCAGATGCATGCAGTGATGCATGTGCCTACACCAGGAGGTGGGTCTAAGTAACATATTTATGCTTTCAGCTGTACCAGTCTGCTCCAAAGGAGGTCAGTTAAGCCCACCCTCTTCTTCAGGTCCCCCTCAGAGAAGGCTTTTTGCTGGAGGAAACACTAATCTCTAACAACTGTTCATTTTGGGCACTTGCTGATCATTTATATTTCCTTAAAAGAGCTTTCACTTCAATAGCTCCAGAAACCAAGGAAGATGAAACAAGTTTCCCAAGGTCATTCAGCCAGTGTCCTCCAAACTGCAGGGCTGCTGAAACCCAGTTTAGGATGCTATCAAAGAGCTCAGACCCACAGGGGTCCTAGATTTTTTGAAAGGTTCATCCACAGATCTTTCCTCATTTCAGGACATTTCAATCCAGCAGATTTACTGGCTTCAGCAGATTTACCAGTTACATTAGTACAAGCAGGAGCCAAACTATTTGCATCCCTCTGCCACAACAGGCCCACAAGGAGGCTGAGCACCTGTGGTCTGAGCAGCATGGCCCAGTGGGTAGAGAGTTTGGACATGGGAAGACTCTTCCCCCCTCTCTTCAGATTCAGTCTCTGGCCTCCACAAAGTACCTCGCTATGTCCCTAGCTAGTGTCTGTGAAATAGAGCCTACAGCATTTAATCTGAGATCTCCAAGGAAAGGCTGCCCTAAAGTATTGCTATCAGCACAAGCAAAACACAGCAGGATGAGCGGCTTTGCACTTCTGTTGTCTTGTGTGTAAAGTTAAGAACTGCTCAAAGCCTACAAATTCAACAGGTCAAAAACAGAGCCTATTTGAAGTCATGGCTTCAGCTGAGGAATAGGAAGCTCAAGTGCACACCTCAGTACAGTTCAAGAAATCAATATTTTGTTGCATTTCAAATGGGATGACAATGCAAGAAGTCAGCCAAAGTACCTTGGAAAAGCCCAGTAGTGATTTGGGGGTGGCAGGGGGGGAAGGCTGCACAACTTTCAGTCTGCTTCAGCACTGGGTGGGAAAATCCCCAATTAATCCAGAAACACAGTACCTGTAATCATCAGGGGAGAGAAAAAATAGCCAGGAATGCAAGTAAAGGAAATGGATTCTTGTTGCAATCAAGTGTCTTCCTTCCTCCACGTCCCTCCTCAAATTTTTTTTTTTTTTTTAATTCAAGTTCACTGCAGCTTGTAAAATCTCTCAGCAGACTTGGCTCCCAGGACTTGGTTTGTACTGTCCCATTTGGATTGAGGACACCAGCAAGAAAAGTCAGTTCATAGAAGGCAAAGGAAGAATCAGTTTGAAATCAAACCCTTCATCCTAAAAAAGAGCATCAAAGCAATTCAACATCAGAACACCAGACCATAAGCATCAGCTGCTAGATGAAGGACTTCTATCCCATTTTGCTCCATGACAGTACTAAGGGGAAAGCTGCTGTTGCTTTGAACAAGGTTTTTGTGTCTCTGCTCTTCCAGTAAGCAGAGAGCAGCAGTGGCTCTGCTCCCAGCAGAAGTCCTCTGCAGGTCCACTGCCCATCTGCTGCAGTTTGTCAAGTCCCAGATGGACCAGCTCTCCATTTTGTACTTTCTCGCCATCAGTATTTATTTCTGGAAAGGGTGCGAGAAAGCCTGTACCACACTCCTTCCTAATCCAAATCAACCAGTGGTTGCTTCATGCTCTGAAGACCAATGGTTTGTGCCATTTATGACCGCTCAAGCTGGCAATACTTTTATTATCCACCCAGATGTGAAAACTATTGACCCAGGACTCAGCCTGCCCATTAGCTATGCAATGATCTGGGTACCAAGCTGGGTCAAGGTAAGTAGAGCTTTAAGGGGTTAATCCCAATGCAATATCAAGGTAAATACAAGGGCTTCAGATGAGGGAGTCAGCTGAAATTATATTATAAATAGAAATAATAATCCTCAAATAAACTGTTGCCAAAGAGGCTAAGCTTCTGCATCCAATTTGTATCACATTCAGACAAGTGATGTTACAAAGCTGTGTCCGTATATTACACAATTACAGGAATGTGGCTTTCATTATGTGATTAAAGCACTCCTTGTTATGACACAGCCCATACTATCAACAGATGCCGGGCCAGCACATACCGCAGTCCTCCACGCTTTGGGTGCCACGTTGCTTCTGCTAATAGAGGCCACGCAAGGTCAGCAGGAAGCGCCTGCAGGCCCCCCTGGCATGTTGCTGATTGGCTTAGCTTACAGGACGAACAGGACTCCCGCAAGACCCTTCCTCCCCAGCCCTCCTGAAATGTTCTCCTCCTTGTCGGCAGGAGCAAAGCAAACATAAACCAGATGGTCAGGCGGGTATTCCCAGCAAGGAAGAGAATACATTTGCATAGGATGTGAATGAAAAGGAGCCCATATCACATAGGCTAGGAAATCTTTTCTGTGTTTTCAGGAAATAGCCTAGGCTCTGCAGGCACATCGCTCCTCTCCCAGTCACTGACCAAAGTCAGAGGTAACTATACTGAAACCCACAGAAATTTGTGGATTTGTTAACAGTTACTCAGGGGAATAAAAGATCATGATTGAAGCTTCAGCAGTAGAAATAGGACCAAGATTTGAAGCCCTAGCTCAAATGTTGACTTTTCCTTCCAAGAAAACAAGGTTGGACAAAAAGCAGTCAGAAGTGAAATCCACATTGCCCTCAAAACTGTTTTCATGTCAATAAGTTTTAAGTTACACAATTTCACTTTTCCTCAGAAGTTCTTACTTAGTATGTATTAAAAATACCAAAAATATTAAGAGGATTAAAGCCTGATTTATAGGTTACATGACAGCTAAATAGTCATTTCAATATTGTTTAGACGGTTCAGATACAACTTGATTTTTTTATTTTAAATAGGCATTACAAATGAAAATGCATTTGTAAGCAGTAATTTCCATTCGAGTAAAAAGCCATTTTTCAACAGCCTGAAAGGTTGTTTGGTTTTTCCCACACACACACTTCAAAACATGAATCGGGTATTATAGATGAAGGTAAGGTTCAAAACTGAGCAGAAGCAGAGGTTGGGGTTACACAAACTTGGAGACAGCCTGTGCTTCCTGCGATATCAGAAAAATGCCACAAAACTCCTGGAAAGTTCATGCAGTGGGAACCATTTGGCGTCCTTCCACAGCAAGAAGCAATAAAGGACATGCTTGGATTTATACATATGCTAGATGGGGTCCTAACAGATGCCATCACCTGGAGCCATAGCCATGCACTAACAGCCATACCTCTGAATATCATAACCAATTCTAGTCATAGCCCCCCGCTTTCTCCTCCCAGCGTGCTGCAGGCCTTCCAACCCTCTCTGGCTTTCCCCCACTTGTAGTCCCTTTACATGTCCCTGGCCCATGCTGTTCCTCCAGCCAGCCCTTCAGATCCCCTCTCTACAGGGCTTTCTCCCTGCTACTCTACACCCCAAAGGCATCCCTGCAGGCTCCCACTAAATGCCAAGTGAGGAGAAGTTTTTAAGCAATCAGAGGAACCAATTTACAAGTCATCATATCCTTCAGTTGTCATTTATGCTCCTCCCCAGCTGCTCCAGCAAACAGCCCTTGTTGGTTGTGTTTTATTTTTGTGGTGCTCATTTAGCAGCCGCAATCAGTATCTCCCCACAAAATTACACTCATTTAATTTCCCATGTGAATCTGTTGACTGTTTGCAGGAGTTCAAAACAGCAGCGCTTCTACATAGTTCATGAGCACTTTATAACACATCTGTTGGGCACTGATGGGAAAGTTGCATCTGAACCACAGGCCCTTAAGTCTTCCAGAGCGTTCAGCTCATACAAAGAACTCATTTTTTGTTGAAATCTGCCCTAAGGAGAGGGACTGGAGAAAAGGAACAGGATGCACCATTACCAAAATGCCTGACATGTTAACTGCCAGCCAAAGTTAATCCAGAATCAAACAGAGCTCATTATATTTCTACTACAATCCCCTGATAGGTTCCCTCCATTTGGGCCACAAGACAGCCCCAGCTCCTCACCACAACACTGGGCCCAGATCCAGCTCAGGTTTTCAACTCCCACTGAAATATTTGCATGATCCTGGGCTTTATTATTTTAGCTTAAGCTGCACAGACTGTACAATCAGCTGTACAAGTCCCATTTTCAAATCCTATTCACCAGCACCTGAAACTGGCTCTTGATCAAAACACAACCCAAGCCCAGGTCTCACTTTTATACTGCCTTTCCCAGCAGACAGGCAATATTCCCCTCTTCAAAAGCCATTTAATCCTTCTCCAATTCTAAGCTTAACCCAAGATTTCTTCACTTAAAAGAATTAAGTAAGTATAAAACTCATACTAACTGAACAAGGATGTGCCTACCTCAAAACTGTTCAGGCACTCAGCCCTGAACATGAGCTTAGACAAGCCTGCCAATGCTATCACGGAAATTCCTCTGTTAAGACATACCTGCAGGATATACACTGAAATAAAAGGTATTTTATTCATTTGTCCAAACAGTTATTATCTCCAGGCCAACGAGCAAGCAGCATTTTGTAAGGATAGATTAGGTGGTACTTTTATACTGTAACTGAAAAGAATCAACTCAATACTTTACTTCCACATAACTGCTTTTAAAATATATTTATTTTTTCAAATAGGGATGAATATCTACAGACATAATGTATTGTCTAGAAAGGGACAAAAATAGGTTAGCACACCACAGTGTATGCTAAATGACAACTATGTCCTATGAAAGCACATGTGATCATATAAGAGATCTGCACTAATATAGATACAGAAAAGAACAGAGGATGTGTACTGTAAGGAAAGGGAGGGGGAAGAGGGTGTATAATAATTCATATAGCATTCAATCCATCCAAGGCATTTACAGGCACACACCATTTGACAACGTCCCTGCCAGAGCTCTTAATCCAAGAGCTGACTGACCAGCAAATTCCTCCAGTTCTGATTGCCCGGCCAGACACCTGAAAGGGGCCTAATGCTCAAAGGGCAAGAGCTCAGTGCTTTGCAATAAACAGCCGCATCTAAAATGTGTTGAATGAGGCATCAAAGCTGAGGCGCACAACATCACTAATTGCTTGTGAAAATCTAAGCTTCAGTGCCTGCAAACACTTAAGCACATGTATAATAGAGTCCTCCTGTTGACTCTGTGGTTGGCCTTGCTTGCATATGCTGGGAAGTTGCTGCAAATGTACATGCTTAGGATGGGGGAGTGCTATTAATAACAATAATATTGAGATCTTACATAGCCTGGGGCACATCAGAGCTAGATAATTATACAGGAAGGTGAGTCAGGAGAAAATAACCACCTCCCTCTTTCATAAAGAGCAAATTTCACCCTGACAAATACAGCATAGTGAAAAACAGAGGAAGTAAATGAGTCCTGAATGAATTATATATATCAGAAAAACTGCGGTCATTGTAGGCAGCTCTGGGAAAAAAAAAAAAAAAAAAAAATCACTGCCTAGTGGTCAAAATAAGCAAAGGGAAAGTGAATACTGTGAAATCCAAGTGAAAGCAGCACTAAGGCATAAGATGCACTCTGTGTACATCCTGCCCTGGTGCAATACGCTGTCTGCAGCCATTTTCAGCCAAAGCAGAAAGGGAACAGGCGGATTCAGAAACAACTCCCAGCTAACAGTGTGAATGATTTTACTTCTGGTGAGATCATCACACAAAGAGAGATCACAAAAATCATGATTCTTTCATTTCAGATTCCTACAGTTACGAAACAGATTAAAGCAGTACAGAGAATGATGCATAGCAAAGGTAAATCCCATAACCAATTTGAATTTTCTCATTACACAGAAGTGGGCCTTTTAGAGGAACTGAGGCATGACACATCTACAAGAGCAGCTCTGAAAACAAATTCACCAACTATCCCCACTGCTTAACCCCAGAAGCACAGCCAGGGTTGGATCAGGGATTAACAAATAAAAAACCAAGGAAAAAGCCCTTAGAACCTCCTCCCATGAGCAGGGCAAATGGACCAGACACAAGAAGGGTATTTCCCACCCTGCAAAACCTTGATGAGAAAGAAATATCTTGTTTGTGACCATTTTCACTGCCTCCTTGTAATAAATGTGAGGCAAGTTCCCAACTGCCTTGAATCTATCAGATTTGCCCCAAATTATAGAAGACAGCTGTTGCGTTAGAAATAGAGCAACAGTCCTGGGCAATAGGCACTGGATCACTTCCCCTCCCAATCTTAAAGCCCTCACAGTAAGAAGAAATAATCCCTCCATAGCCAAGACCTTTGAAGGATGCTATGACAGAAGTGTCCACCCTCACAGGCAGAAAAAGGTCACTAGAATTCCTCGTGCCTTAGCTTAGGCACTTACCTTTAGACAACATTAAGGCTTTCTCTAATCAAATCAATAACAATCCTTAATATATCTTAGAATGGGGTGAATTGCCTTCTGGAGACTCCTGTGTCTCTCTCCACTAACAAGTCTGCAGGACCAGGCAGCAATTTCTACATGGCTAAGATCAGGTGCATCAAAGTCCTTCCTAAATGATGAAAGTTAGCAAAATTCAGTGTTCTCTACAGACATGTTACTGCAAACATTCCTCCACTAACAACTCTTTTTGGTCTTTTCTCTACAGCATCTGGTTTTGGCCACCGCTAACAGCAAAGTGCTAGACTCTATGGAAATCAGATTTGACCAAGCATAGGAATTCCTGTGTACCAATAAGTTATCCTTTGATTTGTGGCACATTTCAGATTAAAGTTCCAAGGAGCTACAAGGGGAGAGGGAATTCTCCATTTCAGTCCTGAGGGCTGCACTGATTTATTATTTCTGGCACCATATAGTGCATTGTTTGGTTGAGATTGGCTGTTAAAATCCATACTTACGAAATGTAATATTCCTCTGGAAATGTCCCATTCTGTTTCTTTTTTTTAAATGGTATTTTTATTCAGAGGAAAGGACAGGAATGGTGGAATTAGCCTAGTAATGATGTTCTAAACCATTTCAGCTGGTAAACTCAGGCAGACTAACATTTTATTTCCATTTGGCCACTTATTTCTTTAACCAAAACCAAGATGAGACCCTTGTGAGAATTCTGGCAGAATAATTAAGGAGAGATGGCTGTACCTCTTCCTAATAAATTAAAGGCAAAAATGCTAAAGGACTGGAGCATGGCTCACTCCTCAGTGTCTTCTCACGTTAGCACTGCTCAATAGCTAAATAAGTGTAGCTAAATAAGAGACAATCTGAACTCCAGTATGCTAGTGAGCCAGACAGAGGTTCACAAACACAGGCCCCTCCAGTGAACAGATCAGTCCAGAGCCATCCCTCCACTGGCTCAGGAGAGACCTTGGCAGATTACACAGGCATAGGGCCACCAAAAAGTAACTGCAGAGGTTGACAGAGAGTAGAATGGTGTAAAGCCAGAGGTTTCCCGAGCTGTGTGCCATACCTCCATCCTGGTTGATCACCTGCAAATCACACTCATTGCTAAGTTATTAATAACTCCTTGATTTAATTCACAGAGGCCAGATCTTCAGCTCATACTAATCGGTGCCACTTCACTGTAGTTAACAGAGGGGATCAAGCTTGCCACAAGTGAGATCCAACCCCCTGCTTGCCAACAACAACCACCGTGTGGGAAATCCAAGCAGGATTTTGCAGCATGAGTAAAAGGCAATTTCTAGGAAATGGTCTCCTTTCCCTTCAGGAGGATTTACCCTGTTTCCCCAGAGTGACCAGAGGCCTCCACCCTCCCATTGTGATGGAGCAATCACAGGGGTAAAAAGCTCAGGACAAGCAGAGAGCAGCAACAGCCTGCTCTAAACCTGAGCTAACTTCTTGCTTATCCCACGTTACAGCCTCTACCGAAGTATTTTCAGAATACAGATAAATGCATCTCCTGCGAACAGGTCCCCACACCAGTAACTCCCCACGCCCCGGGCTGTGGGAAGCAGGGCTGCGCTCCCCTGCAGCCCCTCGGGCTGGTGCAGCTCGGGGAGCCATGGGACTACCCCCAGGCTTCATTCAGCCAGCTCAACCGTGAGCCTCTTCTGACACCTAGTGCCCAGAGCGCTCAGAGCCTGGGCCAGGGCAGTGCCAGCCTCTAGCCACAGCAGCCGGGGACAGGGCCCTTGCACAGCACCCTGGCAGCCACAGGCAGCAGTGACACCGGCAAGCCACGTCACCTTAATTTGCTGTGTTTCAGGGCAGTGCCAGGTTTGCAGGGTCAGCCTAAATACATGCTTCGGGCTACTGAAAACAGTGTCCATACAGAATCTGGTTTAAAATCGCAACTGCACAGAAGTGAACTTTGCTTTTGATTTTAGCAGGTCCAGGAACGTACCTTTTCCTTGTCACGCTTACAGGATTCTCTGGGTGTAAATACTTAATGGAAATGTTCCTGGAATCACATTACCGTGAAAAAGTGTGATCCCAGAAACATTTGCATGAGACAATGGTCTGTAGCTTTGCAGCATCCAAATCCAGATGTTTCTGGTGAGAAAGAAATAGATGACCTGAGAATTAAACCCAGGCCCCTTGGCTCCCCTCCAGATGCTCTACCAGCTGCTCACACCAAGTCCCCTCTGGTCAATTACTTTACTTGATGCTTCTAATCAACAATATTATATATGTGATGCTATAAACTTTTGTATTTAATATTAGCTCATAACTCAGCATCCAAAACCAGATGTTTTTGGTGAGAAAGAAATTGATGACTTATCAGAGGACTGAACCCAGGCCCCTTGGCTCCCTTCCAGACAGTCTACCAGCTGAGCTGCAAAGCTAACCAGTTACCTCTTGCTCCCCCCGCACCGCTTCTTTTCATGAAAGGAAAAGGAAAAGGATTTCACATCTCCCAGTGCAATGTGCAGGAATATGTGAAAGATGTTTTTATAAACACTTTTAAAACAGTATAATGCAATGTTGCTTTGAGTCAGGAGAACACACTTTTTTCCCAGAGAAGGGCTTTGCAGACAAGCTCCTTACTTTCCTAATAGCCAGGCCTCATTGAGGGCTCACATACAACCGCTTGCAGAAGCAGCATAATAGATGACTAATTTAAATCTGAACTTCTTCAGCTTCCTCATGCTCTGTTGAGGATGATTATGAGACACTGTCTGCAAGGCTGCCTTCAGGACAGCTCACTGAGTCATATGATGTAGCAAAATGCATATGTTAAAGGACTTAAAATGGATTTCTGCAGAGCTGAAAGGTAGAATGCAGTCATTTCTGATTTAGGGAAATTTTTAGATGTTCCGACCACACAAAGCAGTTAAGCAAGTGCTTTACTTCAAATCTGTGGTAGATGCATTGAGTTCAGTGCAACTACTCATATGTTTGAAGTTAAGCACATACTTAAGTGCTGTCCTGTACAAGGCTATATTTAGGGAACCCAGTGCAGAGCACAGTACTGTTCTGCTGTTGCTTAACTACTCAGGATGCTCTATCACAGCAATCACATATTTATTTATTTATTAAAGGATAGAGCATCAGTTTTATAAGTATGTATTCATGGAGTTTTGCTCTTAAATTATAGCTATATAAGATATGATGAAAAGCAACCTCCATGAAAATCTAAAGCACACAGTCTTAAGAGCTTTGTTTAGGATTAGAGACAACATCCACTACAGATAGCATACAGATCTACAAATATTTGCCCACAATTGTCAGAAACAACTGTTAAAATATTATTGCAACTGAAAGGAATCTGAAAGTAAAACCAGCATGCTATGAAAATCTATTACAGAATGTTTTCCAAAGAGGCAATTTCAGCTTCCCTAACCAATTAAGATAGTATGCCTTGTCCAAGGAGAAAGTACTTTAAGAAAAGAAAATACAACTGCAAACATGTAAAGAATTGGCAGTGGTGGTCAGAGAATTCAAGTCTTGTTAGTTAATCTCACTAGATTTTAAGACCAAGGTCTTGCCTTAAGTTAACTTAATTATAACAATGTGGTGATTTTGCAAACTTCAGTGAGATACAGTATTCATTCGCTAGGGCATCTCACCGTACCCAGAAAATGAAATTAGGCAAGAGCTTTGATAGATCCTACAACTGCTGGAAAAACAAATCTCATCCTCAGTGAAACAGATTTCTAAATTTGACTCTGTTCTACTCTGAAGACTCAACATTATCTTGCCAACATTTTCACTATAATCAAAGCAGCTGAAATCAAAGCTCAAATAAAACATTCTGACTAAACTGCAATGGCATAGATAACTTTCTGTTCAAGAATTTATACCTGGAACAGTACAATTCCATCAAGTCATCTTTTACCAAAAATTTCACATCTCTCTGGTCAAATACTTTCCCAGATAGCTTCAAGCCTGTACAAAGGCTGTTCAGCATGAAGAGCAGGAAAAGAGAATCTGCATGGTGGGAGGTGACAAAGAAAAGGAGAAAGAAAGATGGAAAAAACCAGGCTGACAGAGCTTAAAGGGCCAGGAGGGTACAAACACAGGCAGAACCAGCAGGTCAGGGAGAAGTCTGGGGAGACCACATGTCTGGAATCAAGATATTCAGTAAGCATCTGGGGTTGACTGGACCCACAGCACATGCAAGAGAAGTGCTGAGAGCTGCAGAGCATCACAAACATTTCATTTTCAATGGCTGGTACAAATCATGTTGTGCTTGACCCTGGTGATATACCAAGACCTGCAGAAGCTGACAAGAGACAAGGACACTCAGTGTCTCCTTGTATGCTGTGCATTTAGCAGAATTGGGCCCGCACACAAGCACTGTCCAAACAACTAAAACCCTGTGACAAGACCATCATTAACATATTTACAAAGACCAATATATTACTGCCCGATGCACTGCTGGGGACAAAAGTGCTAACCACAGCACCATGGGAAGAGGAGGAAGGTACATGGCACAGGCAGAACACAGAAAATTATGAGCGACCGAGATGGAGCCTGAAGGCCCAAGTCTCCAAGACCAGCCACACAGCACATGTGGCCTATGAAGACACAACTCACTCATCTAGTCTTCTGCAGAAGAAGTAAGATTTCAAAGCGCTCAATGCCTCACCTCTCCTTACTCTTACTTCACCAATGTTAGTTACCCAGCACATCTCACTGGCATAGAATGAATTTTAAGTCAGTAGCCTTCAGCTAAGCACTGCAGTGCCTTAGTAGTCTCTTGCACCTTTTAATCCCCAATGCAGCTGTTTCAAAGTACTGCTGTGACTGATTCTGACAGACTCAACCTGTCCCAAGCAATACAAAAAACTACACCACCTTTCCAGAGTTTCCAACCTTTTAACAGACAGATTAATAGACACAGATATATGAATATATATGTTTAAAAGGAGAATTACATCAATGGCAAATCACAGAGTCTGTCCATCCTGGTTGAATGGTTACTGCAAAGGAGAGGAGACTTCAGACACTTGGCCCTCATCTGGTGGCCTGAGTGTTGCAATACCCATCCCTGTGGGAACTGGGACATACATAACTGCAAGAAGCCCTTTGGGGGCCCTGAAACACCCAAGCATATCTACCTGAGGAGCAACCAAACCAGTGGATTGCAAATGCTGTTTTCCACTGGGTGCTCCTGCAAGATTTCCTCTCATTCAGCAGGCACAGCAACACAGAATCCTGTACTCAGGCATCATCCTTCCTCTTCAGCCACATGCAAGACAGCCAAGGGGCGAGAACCTGCATCCTGTGACAGCCCAAAGACATGCAAACCAACATGACTAGGCATCATCCAGACTATGCTGTTGACTTCCAAGTCCAAAAAAAAAAAAAAAAAAATCCAAGACCAAATAGCAAGAAACACTGCACTTTCTTAAGATCAAACTTCAAGGTGTATGGAGGAAGGGCTAATGAAGTGCAAAACAGAAACAAGCAGTCACCAACAAGTTGGGAGAGAATGGTGTTTCCTATTTCCTCATTAGGTGACTGCATTTTCAATACCAGCACAGGCTGCCTTTAATTAACAATGATTGCACTGAGCCATAATTTGCAAGTTGTGAATACCAGCACTCAGAGAAAATCTACACTGCCCCCCCCCCCACCACTTTCACAAGCCTACCTTGACTCCCAGAGCATCCAGGGCTTCAGAGAGCAAATTGCAGGTCTTGAACCAGATCTGAAAGTAAAATGAGAATGCCTGGTTGTAAAAATTGAAGCTTTCAGTTCACTGAAGGGGGGGGGGGGGGGGTGCCTAATAAACTGATACACAACATTTTGCAACAGTGTACGAATATAACTAATTTTCATCTTTTCCATAGATTGTAGATTTTAGAGCATTGAAACATGCTCTAAAATACTTCCCTTAAAGCCTCCTCTCCTCCTCCCAGTCTGTTGTCTGTGGATGCAACACAGACCAAGTGATCAAATCTGCTTGTTGCTTCATATATTTTTTTAATCATTCACAGACAGAACACTGTCCAGGAAAGAGCAGCTGGAATCACAGCTGCAAAGCTCTAACTAATGTGACACCACATAATCATATTTGATAGCAGAAGAGTTCTTTGGAGGAGGAAATCACTTCAGGAGATGTACTGTAATTGAGTGGGGCTCCACCAGCCTTCTGGCACTTGAGGATTTCTGTGGTTGGTGAGCTTTTGTTAACAAAACGCAAAATCTTCTACCCAAACAAATGCACTGAACTGACAAAGATATTTTTAGAAAAAAAATAAAACAAATTACATACAGGTATAAAGCTGGCAGACAGACAGCAAGTCTTGAAAGAGTGAGTTTGCTGTTAGTCTGAGTGGAATTACTGCAGTTTCCAGAGGAGATTTACCCCTTTTCACCTGGAACTAAGCTGGCCCACTCTTAGGTTTGCGTGCCAGCCACTTACACACAAAACCCACCAAAACTGAGACAGTTACTTTCATCCAGACCCATACCCAAACCTTGCAGCCTGCATTGACATCTTCCCTAGGTCATGGGAAAACATGTAATTTGCATATAGCTTATGTGGGTGTATTTACCCCAAACAGGCACACTCTCTCTATTTATTTGCAACCAGTCTCCCTGGAACAGAAAAAACAACCACAAAAACCAGGCTCTTTGCAAACTTGATCTTTCAGGACAGGAGAAAAGGAGGACAGCAGCACGTGGGTCTCAGACCAGTGCTTTGCAGCTCTCTTACCAGCATTGTGCTGGAACTTCAGCATGGAAGAAGCCACGGGCAGACCTCGTCTGGGCAGATGGCTACCTCCTGCCCTGCACAGCCTCAGAAAGCTCCCAACTTTCCCCACTATTTTGGGAAGGGGGAAGAGAACTCATCCTGCCCCTTCCTTTAAATGCTGCAGGGCCCCCTCCTGGTCAAGCAGCCCCTTAACCCCTTCCTGGCTGGTCAACAGCCCTCCCATCTCAGTTAGGGATGCTCCCAAGGGGCAAGTAATGGCAGATCCTCCATTATTGCACTCTTTGGGATATGGTCCTGGCTGGTATAGCCCAGATTCAGAGGTGCTATATGCTTCAAGGTGGGGGTTTGAGCTGAATTCTCCCAGAAGCTGAGGCTGTCTGTGGTTATATGTGATCCTGCCTTGATGTGAGAGAGGAAGGATTTTAACAAGTGAATGGCTGAGGACCCCTCTCAGGATAACATTTCTAACAATATCTATAAAAATGTAGGAAATTGCAAAACGGGAACCCAAGGACAAAGTTAGGGCCCATGCAGGCACATGTAGTTTATAGCATTACACACATACAGAGCAACCAGAGTAAATCCTGGAGTATGTGAACATCAGTCAGTGTGTGACACCCCACAGCTTGGGGAGATAACCTGTTGGGTTCAACAGAGCCAGAGGGTCACAGTGCCCCTGAACATGAGATGGACAGACCCAGGGCACGTGAGAAGGGGACAAAACAGCACTAAACTGGTGCCCAAACTGTACATCACTGAGGCAGGCAATAGCCTCCCCAGGGAATCACCACCCCAGCTGCAGAGCAGTGGGAGCTTTCTGCAGCATCGGGGCCCCTTGGAGAATGGAGACTCAGAGGTGCCCTATGGAGGGGAGGCAGATGGGAAATGTATGTATCCCGTGTTGGCAGGATAAGACTTACCCCTCTGCGTCTGCCTCTTTTAAGTGGTTTAAGGTGCCTGAATAAAATGCTCATAGGATGGGCTGTCTGAAGAAGACTGTTGTTCCCTCCCTGCGAGATGAGCCCAGGCTAAAGTATGAGCACCTGGAATTTTACTGGGACACTGGCAGGACCGGGAGATAAAGTTGCAATCAACTCATTCACCTAATCCACAGTCACGGCCACACTGCAGCTTAATACCTGACAACCAGAACAGAGACAGCAGATTAATTATGACAAGATAAGAGGGATATGCTCCAACTCACTGTTCCCCAAATCAAAAGAGCAAACACCGCTAAGATTACTGGCTTCGCTTATCAGGAGAACAAGGGAAACCAAGGTAAAAGTTAACCCATGTGGGAATAAAACCATCTGTCCTGAGGACCCTATGTGGCATAGGGATGTAGGGGGGACAGGGAGAAGAGGAGGGAAGATGCGCAATGCAAGCCCTGAAGGGGGTTTTGTCCCTATTGTCCCAACGGACTCTGGCTAGCACCATTCCTGTGAGACTGTGGCCTCTTTTTCTGCTTACCCAGTGTCTGTGCTGAGTTAGGACTTTATTTTAAAGTTATTCCACACTCTGACAGGGATAATGCAGTCTTTCTCAGCAAAAGTTTGTATACAGCAAGGTGATGTCCCTGTAAGCAATGAGACAAGATGCCTGTGAAATATCTTTTCTTTTGTTACTGTTTCTTCCAGACTGAGCTGAGAAGCTGAACTACAGACGGAAAGCATAGAGCAAAACACAAGAGGGTGGAGGAGTGGAAGGAAGAACGCTGAAGCCTGTACAGCAAGCAGGCTAACATATCTTTCTCCACGATCCTTTACCTCAACACACTGTTCAAAGGTACCTGGCTGCAAACTTCAGCTGATAGGCATGAAAAACATGCACAGGAGGGCTTTCTCCGTGGCCAAAGGGGGAAATTGAGCCTGGCTGCAGGCAGAGCACTGTGCTTACCACGTGTCCCTTGTCAGCCTGTGCGTTGGTGAGACAGCTCCCTGTGCTCTGCCACCACCATTTTTTTCAACTTGTTTAAAAGCACATTTATTTCTTGGAAGCCTCTGAACATCAGATGGAACTAATTAAAACCAGGAGGGCTCAGGGGAGCTGGGGGGAAGAGGGAGACATGCAATTTGGTTTCCACTTCAAAGTGGTTTAGCAAAATAAAAGCACTCAGGTCTTCTAACACAAGTGCATGCCCATGGGGAGGGGAGAGAAGGGGGCATCCAGTGCTCTCAAGTGGCCACTTTCCCCCCCACTTCTGCTCACGAGGCTCAAAGGAGCTGTGTTTGGATGCTATGCCAGCTGATTAGTCAGGGCATCAGAGGTTAATTGCAGCGATTCCTCCTGTGCCCTCCCATCAATTTTGCAGAGCGGGTGGCACTGCACAGGGAGGAGGTGGCATCTGTGGTCACAGGCACCCACACAATCCTCCCCCTTGTCTGTAGCGGTTGGGATCACCTTCAGACAAGACAGCAACTGCTGCTGTGGGGTTTCTGAGCGAGTGTGAGGGAACACAGCCACTGATCAGCATGGCCACTGCAGCAGCCTGGGCAGAGGTCCCGATGGGCCTGTGCAGTCCCCCATGTCCCAGCATGGAGCAATGCCTTATGGGCAACCCCACTGCCCTGCAGCCGCAGCAGCTGCGCTCCGCCGCAGCCTTCCCAACACCCCTATGGCACTGGGGTCCCCAGTGTGGGGTCCCCACATGTCCCCCCCGGGGGGCATCGAGGCTCCCTGGGCCCTTCCCCCTGCACAGTCCCAGCGCCTCACAGCACTGACCCCCCGCCCAGGCCCAACTCCTACGCAACGCCCTGGCCAGCCCCAAACCCCCACGGCACTGACCCCCTTCAGAGCCGCTTGAGTGCCCCCATCCCCAAGACCCCTCATGGGTGCCCTGGCCCCCCCCCGCACACCCCAGCTGCGGGGCCGCCCACGCTGAGGGGGAGGCCGGCGCCAGAGCCAGGCCTGGCCTGGGGACCCACAGTGCTGGGGCCTGCACCAGGGCCCCAACCCACCCGCTGCCCCGCTTGGGGCCTGCGGTGTCCTCCGCCGCCGGGGCTGGGTGCTGGGCCCCGGCCCTCGCCCCACCGGCCCACGGCCATGCCGCTGGGTTCCCATACCCAGGCAGGGCTGGGCGGCACCGTGTGGAGAAGCCGCTCACCAGCACTGCCCCCTGCGTCTGCTCCATTTGGGGCTTTTTTTGTTCCTTTTTTTAAAAACATTTTTCCTCTCGCTAAACCAGCATTTTAAAGCCCACTCTAAACCCCGCATTAAAGCAGGGGCTCGCACCAGGCTGGTCTGGCTGGCAGCTGCGGGGCTGCATGATTGCCATCCACTGCTGACAAGGACTAATGGGGTCTGTTCCCACGCCACACCTGAGCTCCTTCCTCTCCCTCTCCCTTATTTATTCAACCCTTATTCTCACTGATGAGCATCCCGGCCTGGGTGGTGGTTTATATAGCAGAAGCACTTGGACCCGTAGCCGGGGCCAGCAGCTCATGTCGCACAGGTCGGCAGGGAGCCGGGGGGAGGTAATGATGCCCGACGTCCCCCCTCCAGCCCCAATTCAACCAGTGACCTGGAGTGGCACACCAAGTCTGACGGCAGTCCCTTGAGCCAGCCAATGTCCTGTCCCCCTGCACCCGCTTTTGTTTGTTCTTCCCTCATTTTGTGTGGCTGGGGGAATGGAAGGGGAAGGAATCAATAAAAATTAATTCTGAAAATAAATAAGGAACGAATTGGCAGCTTGCAAGTGGCGACGGATAAAGTGCCCTGTGATGGCCCCATAAAACATCTCTCCATGCACCATTTATCACCAAGCCAGTATGACTTAGCATCAAGCTTAATTTACTCAATATTAAAAGACATAAATGGGGCCTTGCAAATTTGGGAAGAAGAGTTTCAGTGGCAATTAAGATTTTAAGCGCCTGATGCCTGTGCTTGGTGTTTTTTATTGTTGGGGACTTGGGGGGCTTTTGGCTGGGCTGAACTGTTGGGATGGGTCACTCAGGGGTTTAGGTTCCCTGGCACCTGGTGTTTGGCTGCAAATCCCGAAGAGCTCGGGAGACCTGACCATCTCGTGCCTGGGAGGCTGGGAAAGAGTGATTAGACTCGCTGCTGCATCTGACGCCCTTGGCAGCCTCCAGCTGCTGCAGCCCCCAGCTGCTGCAGCCCCCGTGGATGCACTTGCCCGCAGCTCTGGCTCGCTGCGGCTGCAGCGCTGCAGTCGCTGCTGGATGAAGGAAGCTTTCTCCATCCGCTGTCTGCCACAGAGAGCTATTGTGAGCAACAAATTACAGCCCTGTCGGAGCCTCCTTGGCTGCAGCACAAGAAGCAAGGATGCTGGCCCTTGAGTAAAGCTGACTGGATTTTATTCAGTTGCTTTTCTTTTAAAAAGTTTGTAATACACTGCCCAAGACATAGTACAAGCTCTGTATGAGACATGAATAACATTCACTCATGTGACTGTTTGTACAACTGAGGGCATTACAGGTCAGGCTGAGAAGTGTTGTAAGAATGATGCAAGGCCCCCAGCCTAGACAAGCAGGGAGCATGGCAAAGTAAGATAAAGAGGCATTCACAGGGCTGTGTGGGGTCCAACACACAGTAGCTGAAGGCCCAATAGGTCACAATTTCAATGCATGTTCTGGGGGCTACCCATGGGGAAATGCGGCTCTTTCTGGCTGCACATAATGTCATTATCAAACTCACCTTTGTGAGCCAGAGCAAGACCCTCATCAGCCCTGCAGAGACAATGAGTGTGACTTATGGAGAAGAAACCAAAAGAAATTACATGATACACATGGCAGGGAAAACAGCTGAACCTCCTCTGAAACCCTAGCTAGCCATGGACTTTGTCTTGTGCTTCAGTGTTCCTGCTGTATCCGCTCACATCCACTGCCTCACTGTGCACCTTCACAGCCTCCTTGCAGAGACTGGGCTCTGCTGCACCACTCGAGTCCATCTTCACAGCCCTCTGGTTGGCCCTCTAGGTCCTCAGCTGCTCCTAGTCACCTCCTCATTACCTCTTTTCTTGTCATCAAGCACCCTAGGGAGAAAAGGTCACTGAAGACAGATGCGAGGCTGGGTTTATTCCAGCTTTCAATAAAGAGTCTACATCAGGTACCAGTTGTTTTGCTTGTAACTCACAGTAAGGAGAGGAGGGAGAAGTGGCTTTTCCCTCCCTCCACTGAAACATTTCAGTGCACACATTTTGCAGGCAGCGTTTTGGCAAATAAAAATCCAAACGGCAATACACACAGTGCAACATAGGCGCTGTTTTCCTTTAGTACTCATTCCCAAGAGCCACTGCTGCTGGTTGGCAATTGTACAGACTCACACTCTTTATTTTTTTCGTCCCCAACCCAGTCCATCAGTTCCTGCTGCTACCCCACGCACCCAGCCTGCCCCTTTACATCCAGCCCCCCGCTTCCCCTTCCCTCAGCCTTTCTACATGCAGCGGTGTTGTTCTGGTAACCCAATCCACCCTAGCAAAAACAACTTGGCTTTGGGGTGTGGGGAGGTGGGTCTTCTCCATAATTTATGTAGGGTCAACCTCATAATTGTACCCCTCTTTTTATCCCTTCCTCCATATAAATCATGTGCGTGACATTTTAGCGGAACGCCAACAAATTGAGCATGATGTTCTTATCACCAGCTTAATAATTTAATTCAAAAGGGCTTCGCATCATTGCACACTGAGATCAAGAGGAGGTAAAATAAGGCCATCCCTGTGCAGCAGAGCTCCTCCAAGCTGGGCCAGCATGTCACACAACCCTGCATTGCCGGGCTGTTTTGCTTTCGTTTAAAGTTTTATTTGGACTCTAGGAAGAGCCAGCTGAGTGTCCCAGCAGAAGCAAAGGCTGTTCAGCCAAGAAGTGGAGCTAATGGGCTCTGCAGTGCTGGATGCTGCTGAAATGCCCATGAAAGTCAAGAAAAGGCATTTTTAAGCAATACCTGCAGCTCAGAGGAAGAATGACCTTTGCACACAGTGCCCAGGCCTTGCCCACTGCCTGGCCAGAGCCATGCAGGTATGGAAGGTGACCAGCAGAGCAGGAGGGAAGAGTCAGATTGTGTCTGCAAGTCCCTGTGTCTTTCTTTCTCACACTGGGCAATACCCATCCAACCCAGAGCAATGCTTTACCTCCCATTTGCAACAGAAGGTCACAAAAAAACCAAACCAAAACAAAAAAAAACACCACCAAGAAAAAATGCAGGAAATTTGTTTTCAGCAGATTAAAACTGTACATCTTTGATTTCAGAGTGTCTTCCTGTGCTCACCATTTCTGGTGAGAGACTGTGAAAAAAGAATGAAGCCAAAACCAGGAGGAGTTTTGGAACTGGAGCAAGCAGAGCCATGTGTGAAGGCACACACAGAGCCGCACAGTACGGTCATATCAGCATGCCCCACCTCACACGTGGCAGCGTGCGTATCTGCAGGTGTTTGCCCCGGTACCAGACTAACATCCTACGTGCCCCAGCCTGCCTCCCTGCCCAGGGTTTGTGCCAGCTCCCAGCCTGCCAGCAGACCCATGCCACTTGTTTCCAGCCAAACAAGCCAGGCTCAATCTATGACTGCTGGGAAACAGGCACGAGAGCAGCTCAGCAGCAGCAGAAAGGGCATGATAAAGAGATATGGCTCTCCCCAGCATAGCTGCAGCTGGGAAAGGACAGCATGTGCATCTGTGCACGCTCCAAGGGATGCTCCGTGCATCCTGCTTTCCTTAGGCATTGTTGCTGGAGGTGAAGTGACCTACAGATGGAAATGAGACAGATTTGATTGATTACTTGGTGGGAGCTGGGCTATGAAAGTAGAAGCCCCACCAGCATGGCTGTCAGCAAACCTGGATCTGTGCATCTGCTGAGTAAAATGGTCTAATCAACAAAGAAAGATCATTTTTAAACAGCCTTCATAGCATTTAAAACACACCGAGACCTCAGGGAAAGCAGCAAGCTCTGCAACTAACAGCCTTGACCAAACCCAGGTTCTGTTTGGGAGCCCCTGGCTCCTTCTCTATCCCCTACCTAACTGCAACACATGGAGCCAAAGCCCTCCATCCTGCAGCGCAGAATCACTGGGGGGTGATTTTCCAGCCTGCCCTGAAGGCACACATGCTCTGATGTATCCTCCTGTCTCACGCAGGAGCTGAGAGCAGGCAGGGAAGAGAGCCCCTCTCAGGTCCAAGTATTCATAGTTTACATTTCATGAGCCAGACAGCCTCCTGGACAGCAGCACATCACCCACAGTGTGTGGGCTTGGAGAGGTGCTCAGCTGTGATCTGCAGACCACTGATCGTCAGCTGGTCCACAAAACAAACACAATTATAAAGCCACATACCTCCATTTCTATGCAATGGAGAGGGAGGGTCTGCTTCTAGTTGCTTTCTGTGCCCAGTTAAAGTGTTTGCAATTATAAAGAGTAAACTGTGATTTAATAGAACAATGGAAACAAATTTACCTAAGTGTTAAGTACTTTAGCATCCCATTTCCAACCCATCATTGGAGTTAGAAAGTAAATTTTTCTTTTTTTTTCCTAGAGGGGTGTGATCCTTTAAAAAGTTGAGAATTTCTGGGGCACTGCCTGGGGCAAAGATATAGGTGAAAGCAGGATAAGGATATGCCATGGAAAAAACAAACAAACAAACAAACCAAAGAAATTTCTCTTTTCTGTTTTGGCATTTCCTACGTCTGACCTGGAGGGCTTGTGCTGCAAAAAAACTTGTCTATTGGTGTAAAGAAGATTTAACCTTTACTCCCAAACTGCCATTGTTGGTCATGTTAACGATTTCATCACACAACTATTTCAGAACCATTTGTTCTCAAAGCTGTTTGAGGAATATAGTCAGGCTTCCATCAAAAGGAGAGTTTTAAGTTGAATTTTTCAAACTGAAGAAAAGTTTCCATTGACTGGGTGTCCTGACCTGCAGCTAGTTCTGCTTTGTTTCTCTGCTGCCAGGTCAGGCAGCATCAAGCAATCACAGCCTCTCCCCACAGGCATCTGCTGCAACCACAGGGAGGTATCACCCCACAGCAAGACCCACACACGTCCTGCTCCTCTGCACCCATGCCCAGACCAGCTGGGCTGGAGCTACTTTGGACATCCACCACACTGCAGTTTGATCAACTGTAACCAGTTACTCTTCCACCTCTTTTTATTCTTTTTTTTTCCTAATCATCTAAGCTGTGCATGTCTCCTACCACACATTCCTACATCTGCACAAAATGGTCCTGTTCTCAGCAAGTTCCCTCTGTACATGTAAACTAAACCAAGCCAGGACACAGGCCTGAACATGAACTTGTAATCTATAGAGTTTGATTGTTTATGACATTCCTGACCACAGGTTTTGACCCATGCCAACCAGCACCCTCCCAAACCGTGCCTGGGCACGGATCAAGGCAGAGCATGGGCCAAGAATTGTTTGCAGGCAGCAGTACAGGCAAGGTTTTATTAGGAGCACAGATACAGCCAGCTGAGCCCCTGGGATGGAAGAGTCCTAAAATCAGGGAGCTCACAGTCCACTGTGAATTTTTTATCTATCTCTAGCATTCCTCAGACAGGTTTTGCAATCAAGACTAAAAGAGGATCGAGGCCAGCACCTTCTTGGGTGGCTGCAGGAACTTGTTCTCCACCTCCGAGCTGCTGATGCATTTGAGTCCTGCCAGTCCCCGGGCATAACCACACACCTTGCCCATATGTTACTGCTGACATGTACCCATGTGCAAACTACATGGCAAGCAAGAGTGCGGCATGCATTACAAACGAGGTGAAAAAGAAACCAGAACCCACCACTGGATTCTTGTAGCCCTCTGCTAATTAGGTGAGACATGGTAAGACGAACCCCTGCTATCAGCCAAGCCAAGGGAATGTAAATATTTGCAGGTCTAGGTCACCAGATCCATTATTTACTGCTCTGTCATATGACTTAAGGTTTGACATAAGACTTGAGGTTTTGGGGGGTTTTGTTGTTTTTTGGGTTTTTTTTCTTTTTGCTCTGAGCGTCCCTTGATTTCTTGCCAGTTAGGTAACTGCAAAAAATGAGGGCTGTGTTCAATATCCCACACATGCAAAACAATGATGCTACTGTGAACTTTGCCCATTAATTCCAGTTTACTGGGTGACACAAGGTGTTGGGTGCTATGAGCCAGAAAGGAACATGAAGCAGCACTCAGCCTCCTGTCCTGCAGATACTGGTGCCATGGCAGCCCTGCGCAGCTGTGCACGGCAAGTACTGTTTCCAGTGGGGGAAAAATACAACGCCAGCAACAGGGACATCTACTACAAAACCAGGCAGCTCCCACCCAAAACTTGGCCATGGGAGCCACAAACTCTGTTTCTCTGTTTCGGCAGGAACCTTCAGTTTGCACATTTACACTGGACCCTGTCCACAGGTTCCCATTCCCAATTCCTTTGCCAGAAAGTGAGGAAGGGAAATGGGGTTTTTGTATTTGAAGGAAATATTTCACATTCAAGAGGAAAAGCTGTATTCATCTACCGATATTCCCCAGCCCAGTTTTCAAAGCCTCCTGTCAGTCAGTCTCACACTGCCAGGGTGATGTCTTTTCAAAGTTACTGATTAGATACAAGCATTTCAAAGGTTTATTTTGTCTCTCCCCAGTAATCTGGTTTTGCCCACTGCAGGGGGATTACATCCATCTTGGTGCAGGCATTTTCCACTGAGCAGCCCCCAGTTCCCCACTGCTGCCCATGGCTTTCCTGTTCTCTGCTGTTCCCTCTGCTTCAGACCATCTTGGGGGATACAATGTCAATCATGGCTGGACCGGGAAGAAACAAGACCTCTGTAGCTGGCATATCACAGAGGTAAAGCCACATATATCTTAACCCAGGGTCTGCAGACTTCCAGCAGCTTTGTGCAATCATCCAGCTTGGCCTGGGAGACTGTAGGTGAAGAAAAACAGTGAAGGTTCCCCTCCTTTGGGGCAAGTTCTAAAAACATCAACTATTTTCCATTTTCATTGGAATTTTTTTACTTTTCTTCCAGAATGCAAAAATGTACATTTTGGTTTCTGACAGGAAAAAAAAAAAAGGAAAGCAGACATTTCCTGCAAGACTTTTGTTTCCAGAGATGTGGTTGGCCCTGCAAAAGAGCTTATATTTAAAATTTCCTACTGGTGCTGCCCCGACACCCTCTGCTCTCCACCTGCAAGGGCTGGAGGCTACAGCTTGGCTCAGTGTGAGGATTGAGCTCTTCTGCCACCAGGGGTAGGAAGGGAGGGGAGAAGGAGACAGCAGGAGACCAGAAAGAGCCTTCTCTGACACCCTTTGTGCTTTGCTTGACCTTTTCCATGGCTAAAAAGGGCTGAATATTTGTTTGGCTGCATTTGGTTTGTGTGGTTTCACAGCGGGAGTGGGGGTGCTGGGGTGCCCTTCCAGTGTCCCCCATGCTCAGAGCAGCTCACATTGCTGGGGCTTTTGTGCTCAGAAAATACCCCAAATCTCAGAGGAAGATCCTCTCCAAATTCCCCTGCTGCTGGCAGCTGTCTACAGGTTCACTGGCTGAACAAGCAGGACCTATCGCACCCCACTAATCTCCTGCAAATCCAGCGGGTCAGGGTGCACTATTGCTGGCTGCTGTCCTTGGCACACCTGGCACATTTTAGGGTCATCTTAGCACTGTTCATACCAAACAACATAGACATGCTGCTGAGACCACACTGGGCTTCCCAGCAAAGCTTTCCTAATCTGGGCAAATGCTGACAGATGCCCTAAACTACACAGAGTCCTTTGCAAACCCTCCAAGGGACTGTGCGACCCCCAGGCTCTGCACAGCCCTGCACTGCTGCACCATGGTGGGCTGCCCTCGGCCATGGCTTCCCACGGGGTCAGGGGTCACCCCAAACTGGAGACATCTCAAAACAAGCTGCCACAAACACACAAAGCTGAGGGGACAGCAAGCAAAGGAGAGGAGATGGTGGAGTTTAATTTTATACAGTCTGTAAGAAAGGAGATTAAATGGGAAGTGTGATAATGCTATAAATACCTCCAGGGAAATACCATCAAAGGAGAAAGGGGGATTATTCAAATGATCTGGAAACAGTAAAACAAGGAGTGCTGGGGCCTGAAGCTACAAATGGAAATATTTCAGGCAAGGCATTAAGAAAAACTGTCTTCGAAGCAAGAGTGATTAGGTGCAGAAATCGGCTATCCCAGCAACGAGTCAGGGCCTTATCAGAGGTATTTGAAGATGGCATAAGCATAAGTTGGGAGGAGATGCGGATGTGACCCAGGTGATAAAGAGGGGTCAGACCTAAAAAAGGCAGTTTGGACCCTCCCTCACCTGGGATGCTCCCATCTCCGATACCTCACCATCAGCCCTGGCTGCACAGCCTCGGAGCAGAGCACCCGCCCGCAAAGAGCTGCAGACCCAAAGGCACCCACATGTACCAGAGCTGGTCATCCCAAATGTATGCATTAGCACATTCCCAGGCACTCACCTTCCCCTTCCCATCCTATCTTCCAGCCTTTCTCCATTTCTTTGCAGTCATTTCCCTACCCTATGACCGAGGAAAACAAAGGCTGATGGAGCCATATGCTGACTTTTCTGATCCAGGATAAAATGCCATATAAAATATTCCAGCCAGCTCGCCACTGTGTAACTTGGCAGAGTAGCGTAAGTAGCTAATGAGTAAAGCTGAAGTTGGCTGTGTAATTAAAAGTGATATATTTTTATATATAAATGATGAGTTTTCCATCCCCAAAGCTGATAAATTTCTCAGGCTAAATTTCTCAAGCTAAGAGCCTTTTGTGGCCACTTTTTTACGCAGCCCTATTTTTTTTCTCTGCTCCCCTCCAAAAAAAATGACCAGTTTTCCCATCTACTTAATGGGCTGTAAATACTTTTCTGCTAAGATGAAAAGTCCATTTGATTTGCATTAAATCTTCATCATTACGAGCTCTCAGCTGCAGCAAGGCCCGGATACTGACACAGAATACTGCATCTTTTTCTGGAAACCTCCCCTTAAAGATCCCGAGGGGGAAGAAAAAACCTAAAAAGGGGCAGTCAAAGGGAGAACGAAAACCCATGGCACTTCTCGGTATTGAGACACAAATACTTGCTGGCAAGGGCACTGCTAGTCCTGGGGTCTCCTTCACAGCCTCGGTGCTGCTGGGGCAAGATGCTGCCCTGTCCCAGAGCATCTTTGCTGCAGGAGTCCCCCGGACAACAGCACTGAGAACCAAGCAGGATCAAGCCCCTGTGGCTGGTGCAACAGGACACCCAGGCCACATGCAAAGTAGGGCTGTCACACAGTTGTTTTAAGCCTTGGGAGCAGAGAAGACCGAGGAAAAAGGATCTACCACCCCAGGGTAGCCCAGCAGGGACATCCAGGGAGCTGCAGCTGCTGTGCTCCCCATACCAACATGCTCTGCTTTATAGCAAACACCCAATACTCCACTTCCTCCTCACTCCTAATTTCTTCTTAATGACAGAGGCTTTTTGCATAGAAACAGGTTCATTGCTGAGTGTTCAGAATTCAGCTTTCCTGGTAGTTTTTTCTGACCCAGCTTTAACACCTGAAGTGGAACTGGCCAGATTTGTTCACAACTTCCAACTCTTCTGAACCATTAAAATAAATTTTTTTCAGGCAAGATTGGGTTTTTTTTCAAAATGCTTCATTTCGCTAAAACCATCATGTGTTCCTGAATGTTTTTTACACCCTTACAGAGCAGTACAACATCTTCACTTTATCCTCATGCCCTGAACAAACAAGGCAGACTGGAAACTCTCCAGCTCCCATTCCAGCTCCAGCAGAGTCAGGGCTGTCCATGCTGCCAGTTAAGCGCTAGCACAGCCTTGTCCAAGGCTAAACTCATCCACCATCCATGCAGGATCACGAAGGACAAGCCTCAATCTGTGCTCCAGAGCTCTTTGGAGGGAAGACCCTGAAAGCACCCAACCTCCTGCACATGGTCCCTGTGGGCCCCAGACTGCAACACTGTGCACAAGCCAGCACCAGCACTCAGCTCTCCCCAGGATTTTGAGCTGTGGAGAGCCCAACGGTCCTGCTGTCTTGTTGCCATTGTCCTCATCCTGCTCACACTGAACAGCCTCTAACTGCTGGTCCCAGCCCAAGATTTATAAGCTTACCCATGCTGCCCTCATCCCCGCCTGCTCATCTTATCACCTCCTTATCATCACACTGTTGCTCTTCTTCAGCAGGTCCAGATGGGACAGGACTCATGTCCACCCCCACACAAGTGTAAAGCAAGAGGCATTCACCAGCTTCAGGGCAGTATTTCCAGAGAGGTGTGACAAGGATGTGGTCTGGGTGGGTTTTTTAATGATCACTGGTACCTTGCTCCCCCATCCTGATCTGACCTGAAATACTGTAGAAAAACATTCAGCAAATGCCTTTATCCTCATGTCTGCAAAGTGCTTCCTTCCCTGTATCTTTTTCCAGCATCCTACACAGCATGTCACCTGCAGGCCAGTCCTTTTTGATTGAGAGACATTAAAGTACCCTAAAAACAATATCTCACATGCAGAGGAGCCAGGTCTGCCCTGAGCACTGCCATGGAGCGGGATAGAAGGTCCTGTCCCTGCTGCAGCTGTGCTGCATATCTAATATTGCTGCTTCTCACTTCTTTGTCTCAGTCCCATGTCCTGGAGGTGCTCAGCCTGCTGCTGCTTCCTTCAGCATGAGAAGATTTGGAGTCAGGTTCAAGCCCTTTTATTATTTCTCTCCAACTGCGCAGGACCCAACACGTGCTGCTTTCGAAGGCAGAAGCGGGATTTGAAGCCCCCCCACCCCTCTGCTCTTCAATATGGACGATGCTGTTTGTAGGATAGCACAACTGTCTCCTTTGAGGCATGGGACTGCACACAGGGTGGGTTTCTCTACCTTTTCACGGAAAACAAAGAGTACTGTGGCCTTTAGCTCTGAAACCTCCAGAGAAACAAGTGCTCCCCTGGACAGCAATGCTCACCCTACTTTCTGAAGATAGGACTAGTGTGATGGACCCATGGCCCCACGCCCCTCCTCTGCTGTGCAAAGTGCCAGGCCTCTGTACAGTAGCAGAGGGTCATTACTGCCATTTTATTAATAGGTAAATTGGTTCTTCCCAAGGTTATACACAGCCTGAAGCAGGGACAGGCCCTGAGCAGCTGGGCATCCTCCTGGGGATGAACATGGACATTCACAAGTGAGCCACCTCCGTACCACCCCAGCAGATGCCAGCCATCCTTGAATAGGGCATGGTGCTTTGTCATACCAGGATGCAGCACTCGGGCAGAGCCAGCTTCACAGCACGGGGCAAGCAGAGCCCCAACACGTGCTGGTTTGCACAGTGACACCCCTGTCCTGGCCACATTCAGCCCCATGGGCAGAGCTCAGCTGTCACAGGGTGCTGCTCACTGCAGCGCAGATCTGCAGAGAGACTGTGAACGACAGGACTATTCACTCATGATTTTTATATCTCCATGTGCCTCTGCAGCCCTCCGTGCCTTTTAGACAGCAAAACGCTGGGACAGCCCCAGCATTCTCCCCACGCAGCAGCACAGACCCTGCCCCAGCTGGGGCTGCCAGCTGCTCCAGTGAGGAGCCAGCCCAGCAGCTGATGTAATTCTGCAATTAGGACTGGGTGAAGTCAGAATTTCTGCTCCAGGCCCACCCTTTGGATATCCTGTTGACCCCCGCCCCCCCGCCACGGAAGGCGGCTCCCCGCTCCCTGGGACGTCCCTGCAGAGCCACAGCCCGGTGCTTGCTTTCCTCTAAAAACTGCCCCTACAAATCAAGAGGGCGACGCTGTCAGCAGCATGAACATGTTTATTAAGTGACAACAAGCCTGTTCCCTTCTAGCTCCACTTTGACTCCTTCCTTGCATTCATTTTTCAAGTTCATTAGCTTTCTCATTTCTCCCTTCAGATTTCTCCTCCTTCTTACAATCCCACTGTCCAGTGAAGAGACCGGCAGCAACAAGAAGCCGAGTCCCCCATTTACCACTCACCCAGGAGGAGCATCTGCTGCATGCTCATGGCACCAGCTCCTTCCAGCCCCGTGCCACAGAAGGGCTGGTTGAGTTTCAGTGTTAGCATCAGGCTCAGACCAGGCAGGGAAAAGGAAAGATGAATGACATGACACCAAATGATGCCTGATGTTTTCCTAACGAGGCCAATAAACTCACCAGGCCACAGCAGAGCTGTCAGACTGAGTCCCTGCTAAGGGCCAGACAACTGGGCTTTGACCAGGACTCAGATCATAAGACAGCCGCTCTGCCCTAGTCCAAGCCCAACCAAGTCCCCATGCCCTGTTGCTCTATCTACGTGTGTCACCCACCAGCTGGACAGGATCCCCATCACTGTCATTTCCATCCAGATGTCTCCTGGGACATGCCCCTGCCTGGGTGGCAGTGCCCTTCCCAGTGTACTGCTGGACACAGATGCTATCATCAGAGAATAAATATCCCCTAGCACAGCGCAGCCCACAGTGGAAACAGCAGCTTTCACTGGGGGTGGGATAAATGGCAGATACTTCTGAACCATCCATTGGAGGAATCCATCTGTCATCTGCACTGCAGTGCTCCACAGATACAAATTGTCAGCGCAGGCGTTGGTCCAAGGTAAGCCAGAAGACATTCAATTCATTGATCTTTCAGCCCACGCACAAGTGTATAGACGTGTTCATTAACAGCGTCTGCATTGCTGTCCTTTTGGCCCCTACACGCCATCTCCTTTGAACAATATTCCGCCTGTGTCAATCCCAGCTTAAGCTCCCCCGAAACACAAAAGAGGACAGAAGAAAGCTCATCACGAGCAGCTACGTGCAGGTCTGCAGAGAACAGTCCTGCCCAGCACCAAGGCTCTTGATCTGTCCTCTAACGCAGGAACGCACACACAGGGTCTTGAGCTGCCCTTTCAGCTTCATGCGCAGCTATCATCGCTTCAGCCTGTGATCCTGCTAGGTGTCAGTAGCTATGGATTGACCTGCATCAGTGCTTAAAAGCTGCCCGCTTTGCCTTTCTTCTCAGCAAATTACAGATGATTTAGTATGTTTTGCTGGATTTTGACAATGATGAAGAGTAAGGTCTCGAACCGGAGCGCTCTCCATGAAGCTGGCGCTGAGCTCAGCACGGGGCTGCGCTCCAGCCAGAAACCCTATTCTGATTGTCAGCTCTTCCCTTGCAATTGTATTCAAATATTCTGTTCTTCTTTGCCTATTCTCCTGCACAGGTGGAACATAAAAGCTTCTACAAGCTGTTAAACTACTGGCATGCTGTAAAGCAAGAGGGGCTACGCTGCAGTTGTAAATAACATTATCCCAATGAATAAGTAAGCTATGTTATGAACAGGGCCACAAGCACTAGCTATTGCTTGATAAAGATAGTCTGTGATCACAGTACTGAAGAGCAGGCATAGGAGAAGACCAGCTATGAAGCCTGACCTTCTGCAAACCAGAGCCCAGCAAGTTCCCCTGAGCCCCTGCGCTACAGAGGGCAACTCCGCTGCTCTGCAGGGACCCACCAGCACCACCAGCTCTGGGGCCTCGGCACCTCAAAACCCATCACAAATGTGCAAGAGGCTTCCACCCAGGACCTTTCAGTCTCAGTCTAGTGCTCAAAGACAAAACAATGTGAGAAGGGAGGTGAGGTGGGCAGAGAAACCCTTTCCAGAAGCAGCTGATGCTCACCCTGGAAAGGACTGACAGGCGAGTCCCTGGGCTGCCAGCACAGCATCCCCTCACTGCCATGGACACACGAATGCTCCCACCAAGGCTATTTGTTGTCTCTGCCATAAAAGAGTTTCAATCAAGCTAGGACAGTAAATTCTAGTTTAAACTAAACAACCCCATTTACTCACAATGAAGGCTGTTCACAACCAAAACCCTGTCTCGGACAAGTAGTGCTTCAGAGCGCAGATTTGGCTTATAGCATTTAAAGCAGCTGTCTTCATAAAAGCTAATAAAATACAGTTGGATAATTAAAAGCTTTAATTAAAAATGCAAAGTCCAAATAGTTTCATATTAACAAGGAAACTTGTTTTGACATCTGAAATTGCTGCACAAGCTAAATTCCCATGTATTCTCTCCAGGCTATTTAGAGTTTGCTGCGTAGCTGGAAATGTCTCCTAACTCAGTCCAATCACCATGTGTTGCTGCGGACGTGCACCAAAAATTGATGCTGCTTGTTTTAAAACTTCACTTTTAATTATCACAGTCTGAGGCAGCAGTGGGCTTATTTGCATGCCAATCCCTGAACGCAGCCTGGGGATGGAGCAGCTTGGCACTCCAGGGATAAAATATGTAACTCCCGGGCATGGGCTGCCGAGCTAAAATGAGAGCTGAGCAGAGCAGCAGAGCCGGCTTTGAGCAGAGGTTTCTGCAGCTCTGTCCTTAGCTGTGGCACTGGGACATGGGGCTATGCAGTGCCACCAGCGTGATCCCTGCCTGCGGCTGGGAGCACCCACTACATCGGTGCTGGGAAGTGGAATTTGGTGGGGCTGTGCTGAGGATGAAGGGGGAGCAGGACTGAGTCTGAATACAGGAGCTGTTTTTGCAGCTGAACGTGGGAGTTGGGTCCATGGCTGGTCCCACACCTGCAACAGTTCGGGATGAGCAAGTTTTGTGGCTGTTTCCCCATTCTGTCCATGCCAGGGTGAACTAGAAGCACATCTCTCCTACATGAAATCTCATTTCTGGCAGGACAAGTGCAGGCATGGGCACAGGCAGGGACGTTCCAGGTGTGGGTGTAGCATGCTGCCAGAAGAAAGGAAACTTCAGCCTGCAAAGAGAGGAGAAGCAATGCTCTACCCCGTCCCTGGGACTGCTGGAGGCTCACTGAAGCCCCAGTGCTTCTCATATCCTCATTTCAAAGCCACCTGAGGCCATGCAGCCAGTGGGAATCCTCTGCTTCAGCCACACTGTCCCCTTTGGACTCTCTACAGCATCAGATCCTCTTCTGGCAGGGCTGATGCATGGGTGCGATTTACAGCCCCTTTGCACTAGTTAGTGTCTTGGAACAAAATACTCTTGTAACAAGTACCAGTGAAATGGCAGTAAATCCATCAGTGCACCCTTAGGATTACAGATCCATAAGGCTTAAAACCAACAAGGACTGATTTAATTGTGTAATTTGACATTTCTCATAACACAGACCAAAGAGCCTCTCTAAGCACCAGCTGTTACAGACGCATCACCAGAGCAACTTTTCTATTAGCTACACATCTACTCATTTACTGGCCTTTGGCAGTAGAGAAGCCACCCCGGACCTGCTAAGGGGACTGCATGGTTACTGCCCTCACTATGGAAATGGGCATCTCCTGTCCAGGTGCCACTGTCCAGCTTCATCTCCGAGACACTGGATCTTGTTGGACATTTTATGAAACACTAACTCTTGACTTATTGCGTCATAAGAAAGCGGGTTTCTTTTTCCATTTCACATATTTTTATAGAGGTTAAATGAGAATAAACTGAAAACATTTGGATTTCAACAGCCAATGGCTTTCGTTTGGCCTTGTTCTGTGTTTTATTTGTCTTTTTCTCCCCAGGAAAACTTTCAAAAATTGAAATCTGGCTTCTGGCCAACCCTTCAGTGAGCAGTAGAAGAACCGTGTGCAGGTTCCCACCCGAGAAGCCTCGGTGGCTTCTCTTTTCCTCTACCCTACCTTGCCGCTTCTGTTTTTGTTTTGTACAGAGGGCACAATAAATGTTTATCCATCACAGCCCCAAGGCTGAAAGTACCTGGGATAAAGGCAATAACTTGGTACTAACACTGCATTTGGCCCAGTGCTGACCAGGCACCCTGAGACCTAGACGCCTGCTAGGTCACTGCTGGCAAATGGTTTCTCCAACCCCTGCCTCAGTTTCCCCACTTGCAGAATGGAGTGGTGATGGACTCGCCGCCTCTGCAAAGTGCTTTGTAAAAGCTTCTTTCTCTTTTTCTTCTGGCTCTGCTGACTTCTGAAAGGTGGAAATTTCGAGTTTCTCAGCAGTCCCTGCAGCTCCACTGATCTGCTGCCTGCAGCTTGACCCATCCTGCTGAAGAGCAACGGTGCGTGCAGGGAATTTTCTCTGCTTCCCACCTATTTGTTCCCTGGCCCTGGGGGATGCAAAGGGGGCTGCAAAGTTCCCTTCGGGTCCCCAGAGGTCACTTAGCAGAGCGCACAGCTAAATTAGCCCACAGCGGGACCCTCTTACAGCAGTCCCCTCTGCTACCATTGGACTCCGAAAGCTGTGGTCAAGCCGAAAGCCGCCAAGGGGAAGGGGAGCATGGGCAGGGTGCGGGGGTGCTGGGGCAGGTAAGACATCACCCAACACGAGAGCACCGCTCAGCCACCCATCTTTAACACGGGACCTCTGTGGGGTCCCCCGGCAGGGAGCGAGGAGGACGCAGCGGCAGCGCCGGCAGGCCGGGGGACAGGGGACACCACCGGCGTGCCCGTGGCGTGCTGGGGGCTGCGGGGCCCTGTCCCTGCTCCCGCTGCCCTAGGAGGAGGGAGAGGAGGAGGGAGAGGAAGGCAGCCGAGCCAGCAGCGTGCCGAGAGCACCCTCCTGCGGGGTGCGAGCTGCGCTGCGGCTCCTCGGCTCGGGATGCACTTTCCCTGCCAGCGCAGGCTTCAGCCTTCGGGGTTCACACTTGGGAGTCCTCTGCTGCTCCCTGCTCGCCCCCGGCGCTTTCCACCCGCTCCCCGGGTAAAGGAAGGGGGTTTGGGGCTGTTCCTGGGGGACTGCTGCACGGACTCGCTCCCACCAGAAGCAATGCCTGCACCAGCCTCGCCCGTAGCTCTTCGTTCTCCGTGCAGACCTGAGGGTGGGAGGACCAAGAGGGACCTTTCACCGCCCCAGTGCCACCCTCGATCCTGAAGCCAGCTGAGAACTGAGCTGGGGGCCGAGACCGTTTATCCAGGTGTGGCAGGGAAAATGGCAACACGATCTTGGTCTGCCCGGCTTCTGTCTGCTCACTCACACCAGCATGGTAAGACCGACATGTCAGGGCAGTGACACAGCACCATCCTTGGGGCGGGGGGCATTAAAAAAAAAAAAAAAAAAGTCTTTAACTTGTGCTAAACAGAATATTAATGGATATACTGCTGGGAACAATCTACACTGACCCCTGGACAAGCAACTGCATGAACTCTCAAGTCTTGTCCACCTCTATAATATGGGATGCTCTGAAGCACATTTAATTACAAGATTCTTTATTGAAACATCTCACCCAGCTACCTGCAGCAAAAGCATTGGCGTCGCACCATAACCTAAGCACTGGCCAGTTCTTCTGACTCAGATGCTTTCAAAGGAGCAGCTCCCCAAAGGAATGCAAGGAGGCTGGGATCATCTCAGCATCTTCCCCCCGCCACATTATCCTGACAGTTTTCTTTCTTAAAAAGCCAAAAGTTGGGGTAGAGGGGCTCAGCAAAATCATACTCAAACTGGTGCATCAAGGTCACATTATCATAGGTGAGCCTGCAAAAGGACAAAGTCCTGCTGGGGTAGTTCGTATAGACCCCTATCCTACCAACCACATCCATTTGGAGGCGCATCTCCACATCACTGTGCCGTGCAGAAAACCCTTTCCCATTCTGCAGGATGCTCCAGCTGTTGTTCCCCAGGGTGCAGCTGTTGCTTTCTGAACCTGTCTGGTCAGTGCTTCTGTACGTCATGCCAAGGTAAACATCAGCCTCAGTATCTCAACCTCAAAATAGTAGCGGCTAAAGTACAAACTCTTGTTAGACAGCGCTTGATGCCAGTGTTCCAATCTTCCAGGATGATCTGGGTACAGCTGTTCCCAAGGAGCAGTGCTGGTCACTTTTTGGTTTTCTCCTGCTCTGCATTGCATGCTAAGGGAAACAGAAAAATAGAAAAGAGTGATTTTGAAACATAAGAAAAACCTTTTTTACTGTAAACGTGGTCAAATATTGGAAAAGTTTGCCCAGAGAGGTTTTGGCATCTCCATCCTTGCAGATACTCAAACCCAACTGGACATGGCCCTGAGCAGCTTGCCCCAGCTGGCCCTTCTCCGAGCAGAGGGGCTGGACTCGAGACCTCCAGAGGTCCCTGCTGACCACAGTGATTCTGTGCAATTGTTACCAGGACCTATCCAGGAGCATTCTCCCTCCTGGTTACCCAACGTATGAGCTTTGTATCTAAAGTCTGCACGTAACCACAGGAGCGTTTTCTGTGACTGATGATTTTCTGAAGCTATGGTCATGCTAGGTTTCAGCCACGCACAATAAAACTAATTAACATGTGAAAAATCGAAGGCAAACTATGCAAGACACTCAAGAAAATTAATCTGAATTGATTTTTCAAGCGGATTAAGATAAGTCACATTAAACTTCTTTGTATGATTTTAGGCAGAATTAAAATGACCATGACTCAGTTTAGTTCTCCTTAAATGAATAAAAGTAAACTGAATTCCTTGTAAGAGTCTCCTACCAAGAAGTTTAATCCATAAACCTTTATTTAATTTGAATTTTCTTCCTAAGTGTCCTTAAGAGTCTAAGCCAGTCCCTGAGGCTCTCTCTGCAGTCAGTGGCAGGAGACAGTCACCTCCAGGGTGTGCTGCACCGGCCGCTGATGGAGGTGTGTGTCCAAGACAGGTGAGATGGATTTTACTCAGTATCTCCAGAAATCTCTTACCAACATCTATCCCCCACTAAAAGGCAGGTCAGGATTAAAACCACCGAACCCAGGACTTACACTTGAGGAAATCACTCCTTGTCTTTGGTTGGGGGGCAGAGTTGTGACGGTTGGTTGGTCCAGTTGCAGACATCATAATTTTGATCCCACAAATCTCTTCAGGAATAAAAGGAAAGAGAGAAATGATTGTTGCCCCAGCACTAACCAGGGGCCATGGTACCTAGGACTCATGCACCATGGGAACCGGGGCAATGGTCCCCGGCTGTGCAGGACCAGCTCCTCATGTTGTCTGTAGGATAAGAACCTGCCCGCAGGTGCTGTAGAGGTTCCATCCAAACGGAGGATTTTGTGAGCACATGCAGATGTGGGGCCTGATTCTGGCTTCATGCTGGGCAACCCCACATCAGCCTCTCAGCACTTTGGGACACAACCTGGGGCTCGGCGTGCTTTGCACAGCACCCTTG
Organism: Aquila chrysaetos chrysaetos; assembly: GCF_900496995.4. NCBI lineage: Eukaryota > Metazoa > Chordata > Aves > Accipitriformes > Accipitridae > Aquila > Aquila chrysaetos. The sequence continues at coordinate 65,948,947 of NC_044008.1, forward strand.
CTTCCTCCAACCCACGACTGCATACAAGAACGGGGGACAGAGATCAGAAAGGACTCCTCGATCCCATGATTTGCAAGTAGTTCGTGCAGAGCTGGACAAGAAGTGAGGGGCTGCGTGTCCTGCTGTGGTCAAACACACTCTTGTGCCGCCTAGAGGCATTTGAGCTGTTTTGCAGGGCTGCCTTGACCGCTGTTTTTATGAGAAATTATTCCTGCCTGAAAACAGGAGAGGCTGGTGCAGCATCCCAAACGCACTACAGCACTGGTGTTTGAGCCCCCATCTCTGCTGACATTTGGGGTGCAAAGTGCTTTTCAAGATTGACCCCAGCCAGCAAAAGCCCTTCTCTTTGTTGCTACTGGTACCCGGTAGTTTTGCCTTTGCTGAGGAAACTGGGCTCATATATATAAACCGGTGGGATTTATGAGGCTCAGCCACATTACCTTGTGTGGGTACAAACTCAGCCAGTTTCTATCTTTCTACTCATGAGATTTCTACCAGAGACTTAAAAGGAGCCGGGATAGGGACACTGATAAAGCTCAGGCTTTCCACATACTAAATCATTATCAGCTGACTGCTGCTGTTTATCATTTTAAAGAAAGACCAGGACAAAGCCAAAGGGGGGGAGGTGTAAACCCCTAGTCTTTCTTGCCCTCTGCTCTAAGGTGGCGTTGGATTGAGACCCAGCATCCCCCTTGGTCTGGGGAATCCCTCCCCTCTCCCTTTGATCATCCCACAACCTGCTAACGCCTCATCACAACCTGTCACCAAAACCAGGCAAGAAACAGTGCTGTCAGCTCTGAAAACATCTTGTAATCACCACAGTTTTCCCATTCCCTGTCAAGATGAGACCCAAAATTATTCACCAGAAGGTAAAGCAGAGTTAGCTCCCGACCTGACCCAGGTCTTGGGGGACTCACTGGGACGGTGAGTTCATGCATCTTGTCTCAAGCTAGATGAGCAGGGAGTTTGGTCTCTGTTGCTCACACTGTGAGTTCATGCCCTTTTTATCTGGCTGTTTCTCATTCTCTCTAGGTCTGACAAGAAAGTCCCTCCTGGATTTGAAACCTGTTCTTAAGGGAAGTTTTATCAGGACCTCTGAAAAATTCCAGTTTCAGCAAATCAAAAAAATTCACAATGTTCCTGGCCTGTTGCGCTTGCTGTCACAGCAGCCAGTGTAACATTGCAAATCTAAAGCAATGACCTTATTACAGAGAAAGGGCAGTACAGTGGGCTCTAGCGTGGTTCACATTCAATTTTCTGGGCCCTTGCTTTTCCCACTTGGTGATAGCACAGGGCTGTTTATAAGCAAGCACATGCCCTCAGGTGCAGCTTTGCAAAAATAAGTACAAGATATCAGGCTCTGTGATGACCCACCTGATTTGAGACAGTTTGTCCTTCAGCCCGATGTAAAGGCAAAGAAGAGCATCCACCCCGGAGCTCTTCCTGAATTCACAGCACTCCTAGCCACAAAATAAACAAAAAGATTCACCTGTTTTAGGCTATGATACTGTGCATTGGAGGCATTTTGCAGGTGGGTATGGCACGCTGTGGCAGTCAGGGCAGGCACTGCTCTCCCGACTCCCCATCCTTCCAGCCACTGTCATGGGAGACACCTCAGACTCCCCTACTTTTACAAAGATGCACTTGGTGCTGTCAGCAGGCATCTTCTCCAGTTTGAGCTTATTCTCAAAGAAGGCTCACTTGTGCTCTAAGTGGATCTTTATCCTGTTGATGTGGCTCACAGCCACACTCCCCTTCTCCCCGAGAAGGACCACTACCTCCCCCCGGGCTGTCCCCACTGCCACCAGCAGCAGCCTAAACCCTCCTGCAAGGCTTTCCACACCCAGGACGGATGCCTAGGGGACAGAAGTCACCTGTTGTACCATCCTTCAAGTCAACTCCTGCTGCATTGGCCCCTCTCCACCCCAGGGTACCTCCCTTGCAAACACTGGCACATCCAGTGCCTTTTTGGAAAGGGAAAACTCACAGTACAGCAGCAGTTGTGGCTGCAGTAGCTTTGAAACACGGGACTGAGGCTGTTTTTCAAGGAAGTTTGTTACAAAGCTGGTCACAATAGGCAACCACTGTGACTGTTTTGGGGGTTATAACTTTCATTATGGCTCGCACTTTGCTGAAGATGACAAGTGATGCTGTTAGTCACACCTAGTGGTAAGTGACACTGCTATTTAGGTGGCTGATGCCCTCAAGAGTGATGATTCACCAAAGGTGCACCCAACAGGCAGCTGGATGATATAACCAAAGCTTGGTTTGGAGGGTAATTCTCCAACAAAACCCTACATAAGGGAGTTCCACCTTCCTGAGACGGAGAAACCTTCATGTAGGCTTAAAGGAAATCAGCCTGAAAAACAAGATCTTGGTGAGTTTGGCTTTTATTGGGAATACATGGAGTTTGGGGTTCAGATTTCCTGCTCAGCTGGGTGAGAACCAGCTCCTCCCACAGCAGGACTGCTCCACAGCATCAGCAGGGTTTGACATGGTCTGACTCTTCCTGAAGCCCAAAGCACCCAGGGCTCAGTGTTTGGGAGTAACCCCATGCTGGACTGCGCATTACAGAGGCACTTGAAAGCCAAATTCACATGTAGTAAGAGCTCAGTCCAGAGAGCCTTGGCTTTTTAACTCATGCCATATCATCTCACGCTGGCTTCATCCTTCAGATGTCAGCCAAAATTGTGTATTTTAGATTAGTTTATTCCTAGCTCACTTGGCTTTAAGGAACACAGACTGAACTGCAAGAAACCATCCAGTTCATCCCCTGCTACAGGCTTCTCCTGAAAACTCATCCTAATCTGAAATGTCCCTCACCACAGACTAAGCCTTGTTCTCCTCCACTAGGAGCTCTGCTGATGCCCCCCAGAAACCACCTGATAGAAACTGGGCAGAATTGTGACTGTCATCATTTTACAGGGAGGCAGATCATCCGTGGCACTGACAGCAAGCTGGGAGCAAACCCAGCTGTGTTCTGCCTTACCATGCTCGACAGGGTGTTATTCTGTAGTTTGAGAATTGTTTTCTCAAGAGACTTCAGCTTCCAGTCATACACCAAGTGGGGCTGAAGAAGTTCATCCTGTGAACAAACCAGAGAGCCATTACTGACCCACCCTCTCTGGGGTCAGAAGACCCAGGACAGTAAACTCTCTGAGCCCTGCAGTAGGTGTTGGATACCCAGAACTGGAGTAGAATCCTCTCCAGCAAAAAGCACCAGGTGACCATCCAACTTGGATGACTACACCTTTTTAACAGCACTGGAAGACATCACCCCATATTGTCCAGCTTTCCCTTCTTCTCTCAAAGCCTGAGAAAGCTCTCTGCCAGCAGCAGGAAATAAAACATTTGTTAATAAGTGAACACAGGCAATGTGCCCATAGGAATGCAATCCTGCCATCCATGATTTAAAAAACTGCTGGAAGAGGAGAATAAAACAGCCACCTCATCCAAGCTCTCACCTGGAGGGAGGGATTCAAACCCACCTTCCAGCCTAAACACTGGAGAGGGATGGAAGAAGCACTGCCAAGCAGTCAGTGCCCAGCCTCAGAGAACCAGTGCGTGGTCCAGCCCTGCCAACTGCTCTAGAGCATCTCAGACCAGGCCCTCAAAACCGGGCAAGAGGGATTCCTGCCGGGGTAAGGTCACTGAGGTCTCTGAAGACCTGGACTCACACCTCAGGCCGTTTGACCCTCCCTCACACGTCAACAGAGCTTCCCAGGCAGGCAGGGCGGCAGGCGCGGTGCAGGATGCCCTTTGCACAGCACCAGCCACAACATCTGGTAAATGCACAGGACCAAAATTTTTATTAAACTTTCCATTCCCACACTGGCAGCGACCACTTGTTTTGGAAGCAGAGCCCTCCTCCTCCCAGGGGGAGAAAGTAAATCCATACAGAGAAAGGACAAAAAGCATTATTTTTCAAACCTCGCTCTTTCCCCACTTACCTATCAAACTTGCTTGGAGGGTTACACCTAAAAATATTTAGTCTTCACTTACCCAGGCTATTGACTCATGACCAGGTTTCTGGTTATAGAGTTCAGTGCTCTAACCCGTGGGTCGGCGTGTCCTCGGAGGGGCTGCAGGTCCGGCTCTGCAACCCGCTGCTCCCCAGGGCAGCCTGGCGATGCTCCGGGCAGGCGAGGCAGGACGTCACCACTGCCACCTCCTTGGCCAAGCAGCAGTCACAGTAAATCTCATCCTTTTTGCTCTCCTGAGCACCGGCTGCTTTCTCAGAGCCGTTCAAAACCAGCCTGCGCGGGGCAAATCTGGGTGCACCGTCTGCTTTGCCTTCCCCACCAACATTGTCCTCTGGGCCAGCTTTGTCCCCAGGGAAGGTGCTGCCCTCATGGCCCCACGCTGCAGGGATGGGACCCTCCTAGCCCCAGGTCTGGGGGCAGCTCTCCTGGGACAGTATTTCCTAACCTCTCTCCAAATCCTGGCAAGGCAGTGCTGTAATCCTGGAGGCCAGGAAGGAAAGCAGAGCCACACCTGAGCTCCCCCAGCAACGCTGCGCCTTAACTCTTTCTGTCCTCACCACGGCAGGGCAGCTCTGCAAGGAATCTGCCTGCTTGGCCCCATCTCCCTCCCCCCCACCCCGAGCCATCTCAGCCTTCCCATTTCCACCTCCATCACACTCTGTGCTTCCACCTGCAGAAACCGAAGCATTTTTCTCCTGTTTTAACTGCATACGGAAAGTAGGAAACATAAGGGAATGGTGGCTGGAAAGTACCATAATGGGAAAAAATAACCGCCCTTTCCTATTGTTTTTTGCTGACATGATGTTTGGCAAAAGTTCATTTTGGCAAAAGTTCAGTTTTCAAGCAGTTTTTAAGCAAATTTCACTCCAGCTTTGCGAAAAGTAATTTCACCAGTATTAGTTTTTACCCATTACCCAGAGCAGCACTCACGGATGGGGCTGGTCAAACGTCCTGATGTGCTCTACCTCCAGACAGCCCTGTGCCTGGGTATGGCCTCAGCAAGGTCTGAGGAAGAAGGTGAGGTTTGGCTTAATAATCACACCTAACGCTTTTTTTTGAGTTTGTAAACCTGGACTGGTTGTAGCTGAAAGCGAGAAGCAGATGGTTTCATCTGCAGAAATAAATTACGCCCCACTCAGAGGATGTTTTTCTGCATAAATTGTTGGGAAAAAATCTCTCTCCTTTTTTTAGAGTCAAGCCCTTCCATCACCCAGGGCGCCCCAATGTCATCCCACGCAGTGATGCTTTTCGTTTCCTATCCCATGCTGAAATCATCAACCTTTCCCAAGCAGGGACTTGCTGCCCAGCTGAATTTCTCCAGCAATCATTTCTTCTCTCAGAAAGCCAAAGCCAAGCAAAACTGGTTCTTCTGCAAGCTCATGCAGCTAGGGAAGAGAGAAAAACATGCCGATAAGAATCTCTGATGGCTTCGGGATAAATTTATATCTGATCTTCTCCCTAAGACAAAATATTTCGGTTATTTTCTCTCCTCAGCAATTGTACATTAAAATGAAAGTTAATGAGATGAGGATTAAATACCCTCAGGATGGGGAAATAAACCTTGACTTCTGGCAAGATTTGAGAGGTTTTTTACAAAATAAAGTCATGTGAACAGCGGTGTAAACGGTTCAGCATGAGATTTCCCACAGCACTTTTTATCTTAAAGCACATTTTACAATGCAAGGACAGAGGAGCACTTGCCCGTCTCCATCCTGTGATGTGACACAACAGAGCCCTGAAGCCACCGGACATCCCATAGCAGTGTTAGGAGGATTTACTGTGACCAGGCTGGAACAGGGGACTGGCACTCTCACACAGGGCAGGAGTGGGTGCCGCAGGTGGGTGCCGGTGTGCCCAGCCCCAGGGCACCACTGCTTGCGGGTGCCGTGCTCTGTGCCAGTGACCATAGGCACAAGACCAGTCAGGACACAGGGCAGGTCTGAGTTGCGGTCCCTTCTGTCCTCAATGACACTTTGGGGTATGCGGAACTTCACCACCTCATCCTACAGCAACAGCCTGTGTTTGGGTCATTTTGGGTGCTCATGACCAGCCTGCTAAATGCTGGAGTGGTGATAAAGTGATAACAGCCCTGCATGCCAAAAGCTGGGCTCCTGTCATGATGTAGGAGAAACACAGTGAAATGAAAAAATTTAAACTACCGGGGAGGGAAATGTACAGGGGGCAATGCTAAGGTCAGCCAGTGTCACCTGTCACCTCCAGAGGTTACCACTGTGCCCTGCAAGGAGCTTCCTCCAGCTTGTGGTTTCAGTGCAGCATCAGGAGACGGAGCCACAGTTACTGACCCTATGTCTGGGGCACCATCAGCACCCTGCAGCTCCCGACACTCTTGTGTATCGAGGCAGATGGCAAGAATACTAGGCCAGGATATAAGCTGACATAAATAAACATTATTCACCAGCAGACATTAAAAATTACTTATTTTAACAGGACAACTCACTGACCTGAGATAACATTTGGAGACCAGACCATAAGCTCCAGCCAGAAGCAGAATAAGGGGGAGAGAGAAACCCAGGGAGCTGCTGGTCCCCATTCCCCTCTCTCCTCCCCACTCAGCAGAGATGCACAGCACCAAACATCCTTGCAGAACTGCCATCCCAGAGGTGGACCCTGAATGGAGGACACATCTCCATGATAATGCAGCAGCTCCTTATTTCCACTGGCACATTCACAACCCATCAAAACAGGGTGCATGGAGCAAGAAACTTGGATAACAATCCACTTCAAATTCATTCTCCTACTCCAGTAAAGATTAATTTTCAGCAGCTCTTCCTGAAAATACCAGTCAGCCTCAGCCCGCAGGATCCCTTCTTGCTGGTGGTCACCCGGGTTACTAAGGATCCCACGGAGGAACCAGGGGAAAATGCTGGTGCCTGTTTAGCCATGAATAGGGCAAGAAACAGTCCCGTTTGTCCCATATCCAAATTTTCCAGCCCACTCAGTGCACTGTGTTACAGGTTTTCACACACTAGATGTCAGCAGAAGAATAAAAATAACGCAGAGAGGTGTCTGGTGCGCCAGCTTAAACCTGGCAGCGATTTCCACCGGGCCACTAAAACGCACAGCCTGACACCAATAAATCCATTTGCTGCAGCAATAACCAGACTGGGAGGAGGGTGGCAGGGAAAAGCCACCCAGAGGAGACCCGATGCCTCTCCGTGAGTCCTGAATGTGGCAAGGTGCAGCCCTGGACTGACTTGTCTGTGTCAGCAAAACCCTGAGATATTCACAGACCAGCAAAACAGTATATTGCACTTACATTTTCAGTGGTGGGGGGATACGCTGCTGGCTCAGGGCCCAGCTTCTCCAGTACAGCTGATTTAACTGACCAACGCTGCTCCCCTGTTTCTGCTGCAGACACGCTTAGAAGCCGGGGATTATGAAACGTGGCCCACAGGTACGACCTGCCCCTTGCTCCACCAGCAGAACAACAAACCACGGTATAAACCACCTTTCTGTATACCAGGAGAAACAGTCCTGTACTATCAGCTTTTGTATCTTTATAGTTGTAGCAATAAAATCAGACTGCAGCCCTTGCAGTGGAAGGGATTGAAACTGCATGATGAGTGGCCCCAAGGCTTTACCTGCCCTTCCTGAGCTGGGCCGTTACGCTCTCCCAGCAGCTTTTACCCACTTTTTGGACAGGACTGAGAGCTGAGAGGTTTCAGGTCTGTGCTGGCCTCTTTGTACAAGAGCAGGAGAAGGGATCACTGAGCCCTGAGAAAATCCCTGCCCCTAAAATCTGCCCCTACAGATTCAGCTGTCTACGTTCATCGCTTTCTTGACTTTGGGCCACCTGCCCAGTCTGGGCAGTGAGCATCTTACAGCAGATCCTGAAACATCCTTGTGGTGTTCCTAAACCCAGAGGTGGGGCACAGCTAAGGGGTCCTCTTCAAGTCACACTAATGCTTTGAGATCCCCGATGCTTTGGGGCATTCATCGTTTTCCTTTTGGACCACACTCTTTCCCATAGCAGCTAAACCAGCCAAAATGGCATTGCATATAGGGTAAAGGCAGCCTTTCAAAGACAGAACACCCCAACATCAAATTTGCTCTCCTCCATCACCCCAAGCCACCTCCATCACTCTGGAAATCATGGGTCGCTACTCACCCCAAAATTCCTCCTCCTGGCTAATGCCCTGGAGATGGATGGGCTCTGCGGGCTCTCCCACCCATACCTCTCCCAGGCAATCTGTATCCCCTTTCCCAGGGTCTAGGATTTCAGACCCTCCCCATCTGAGCCTGAGGTGTCTCCCCGTGCACTGACCCTGTAGGACACAGTTCAAAGCCTCCAACAGGAAAAACAGGAAAAGCCGCCCTGGCTCTCTCCGTTGACATAGTTTCGGTCTGGTTCTTGGTGTTAAAGGAGGTATTCACCTCCGCCTCGACTCACGGGCCCTACGTGCCGCCTGGTCCCACTCCGCAGATGCCGGGAGGCCCTCGAGGGAGGACAACCGCCGGCACGTTCAGGTATGGCCCCATGTTGGGGAGCTCCCGGCGGGTGCCGTAAATCGCTGCCGGAGCAGGTTTAGGGGCACTGGCGGTCTGCCCCACTCCGGGAGGCAAACTCCATGTTTTAATTGGGACATGCAGGAGAAAATATTTCTGCTCCCCTCTGTGACTCAGCACACCCCAGGGAGGCACTGGAGCCCATTAAGCATCTCCCAACTGCCAAGGTAGCAGCAAGCAAACACCGCGAGGCTGTGGGGCGTGAGACGAAACCGCCTGCTGGGTTTACAGCCAGGAGATGGTGACTAAGCCCATGCAGGGCAGCAATATTTGGGAAGCATGGAGCCTCACTGTCTGCAGCGCCGGGATAGCCTCCAGCACCATCACATTGACAGGGCCATGGCAACATGGGGAGCCCAGGCACTTGGGCACATCCCTGGCATGTACATGGAGAGCATGGTCCCACCACCACCAGCTTCTGGCTCTGGTGAGGGACAAGAAGGAACCCAAATCCAGGATCCTCCACTCTGTTCCATCCAGCACGCGAGGTACTACGCTGCAGTTAGGCAGAAGTTTGGAAACTCCTCCTGTGGGAGGTCTGTCACCATCCAGAGCGCCTCAACCCCCCATGTCTCACCTCCTGGCTTCCTTGCTGTCAGCAGTTACCATCTATTAATCTCCTCCTGGCCCAGCCCTGGCCTCAGGCCAAGAGGTGGGGAGCAGATTTCCATGACACAGAGGAGGCTGCATTTCCCGTTGAGCAGGTTTGTGGCTCTGCTCATCCGCGGGGCATTAGCTGGTGCACCCAGAACAGAGCAGGGCAGCACCTAGGGAGGGGACCTGGCCTGTCTGTCATCCCTGGGTCGTGTGGAAGGGTGACACATTGGCCAAGTTGGGACCTGGAAGAAGGCAGAGAGGGCACAGGTCTGAGCATCCCTATGGGCATGGGGTCAGTCCAGTGTCCTGGCCAACACCATGCTTCCAGTGATGGTATCCCATTAAAAGGTGACCCAGTGATGAACCACTGATCCCCTGGAGATCAGGAGCTGTGCCACCCCTGCCAGGGACACCGGGGATGAGCGACCCCTCCAGCATCCTGCTGGGCCATGGGCTCCGCGAACCAAAGCCTCAGCCTCCACAGGCTGCATTAAACGCCTTATTAACACCCTCACTGAGATCCCGGCCCCACTTCCAATCCCTTACCTACTGATTTCCTCCAGCTGCTTCGCATATGATTTACATGAAGCAGTTCAGATCTGAGCAGTGCAGGCCTGGTTTGCGCTCATGAGAGGGAGATGCATGGGAGCGGGTGTGAGGCAGCCCATCTGCAGAGCAGGGCCGGCAGCGCTGCCTTTGAAGAACCTCACTCTGACTTTTGGCTTCCCAAAAACCCAACCACAGAAAAGAATTTTTCTCTCCAGGCCTCATCTGGTGGGGTCCTTGCTCTGAGGTCTCAGCTTCTAGCATAAAAGCAAGAAATTCTTCCAGATCTAATGCTGTAACTCCCAGGGGCAGATGTAGCATGCAAAGGTCCCCTCTGGCTTTGTCTGCCATCACCCACCTCCCCATATAGCACCAGTCCCACATCCAGACGCTTTCCTGACTGCAGTTGCAAAAGATGCTCCAGCTCTCCCTTGCCTTTTGCACCCACCAGCTCTTTCCCATGTCTCCTTCCAACTCCTTACACTGCTGTTTGCTGGGTCTGTCACCAAATCCATCACTATCACACATGGATGGACATTTCCTGTGGGTCAAGGACATCCTATTGTCGGCCTCATGCTCAGCCTCCCTGTCTGAGCACACACTGTCCCAGCACTCAAAAGAATCTGTCCTTCAGAAACCACTTCCACAGAGCGTATCCACCTGGGACCTTCTGGCATTCACCATACATTGACACAGGCCAGCACGTCCGCAGGTTGGTTGATCTGTCGGCTTCACAACCAGACTGTAACGGTGCCCAAGTCACGCCCAGACCAACAAGGCAGACCAATATCCTGTCCAAGGATGCTCTCAGCATCCGAAGTATACAGTATTTCCCTCCCAGATAAGGGGGTAGCCAGCCCACCCACTGCACTGGAGATATTTCTCCAGGGCTGGTGAGGCACAGAGCCATGGTACATCTCCCAGGCCTAAGTCAGGGTGATGCTACATAAATATGCTGGTTTGGACCAACTCAAACACCTCTTCCAGATCAAAGTAGCTATGAACAAGCTGGGGGCAGCAAGGACATGTTGGTCCCACTCCAGGATCATGTAGGGGTGGTCAGGAGAGGCTTCTGAAGCCCCTTCCACCCCCCTGCCCAGCTCAGAGCTGCTGTCAGCAGCAGTCAGGGTGACACCAGTTGTGCCTCCATTCCTGCCCTGCTCTGGCAGGGAGGTGAGGATCAGAACGCAACACCAGAAACGGAGAAACAGCCCTTTCCCCTTCCTCCCCCCACCATGAGGCAATGCAGCCGTCACTTCACGGCTTAATGGGAACCAGCTTTGGTAAATATAATGAAATCATAAAAAGAGGGGAAATCATAGCATTCCCGCACCAAAAGCACTGGAGACTCTCACGTGGCTGTACTTTACTCTCAGCTAAACTGACATGAGCGGTGGATGGACCCTGATTCCCATGGGAACTCGTCCACTTGCTGTTTATCTTCAATGCAATAAAAATGATATTAAAAATAGACTGTGGACTAGAAGTAGCAGAAAAAAACTTGACACCTGATGCTGTTCCTCTCTATTGTCTGAAATCCAATAGCTGAGCTCTGGGAACAGGCATGTCCGTGCGATTACAGCTCAGACACTCCCAGACCTTGTCCTGAACAGGAGCTGAGACCAAATTATACTTCTAAAGGGCTGAAATGATTTTGTTAGGTTATCGAAGCAGCAGGTATGGCAGTGCCATCTCTCCCTGGGACCACAGCCGCTTCACTCCTTTCCCCACTCATGCAGTGGGGAGAACAGATGAAAATATCAAAAACCACCGGGCATTAAGATATCGCAGTAAACGGCAGCCTTATAAAAACCTAAATGCTGCAGGAAAGCCTGGTTTTGTAATATTCAAACCCTGTCCAAACTACATAAAAGAGGGAAAGCTGTTGTAAAATGCTGAACCCCAGTGCCAGGTGGACGGGACAGTGCCGCTGCTTTGGCCATGTCCGAGGCAGGCTGAGCCGGGCAATGCAGAGGCATTTCCAGACTGGCTTGCTGAAGGAGAAGTATTGAATTAAGACTGGAGGGGGAAAAAATCAGCAGGCTTGGAAATCACTGCAGGTCAAAGATGGGGAGGGAGCGAGGTGCTATGTCATCCTTGCACTGAGCCTTGGGTTCAGGTCTGGACCGAACGGCTCTCTGCAGTTTTGCCAGGCACCGTCTGGATGGGCGGCACCTTTGCTGTCACACAAGTGAAGTTTTTTCAGTCATCATTCACTTTTACTCCTTTTTACAAGTTTTAGTAACACTCCCATAAACAGGTTTTTAATGCAATCCTTTTTCTCTGACACGCTGCATGTTAAAGATTAGCAGAGGCATTTTATTGCAGGTAATAAAGAACCCTGATGTCAAATATTTTAACAAGCCAAGTGCTCCATGGGAAAAGCCCAAGGGGCTCCAAATGCATTTCTGCCCTGCAGCCTCTGTCACGGAGAAGGGGAAGAGATAGGGAGATTTCTGGGAAAATATCTCAGATCTTATCTATTTTTTGGAAAAGAAGAACAAAACCACAGTGACTCCAACCACTTTGCCATTCCACGCTGCTGAACTCAGGAGCAGTTACCCGCCATGCTTCCCAGCCAGGCATTTCCCGCGCTCAATGCAGAGCTAGCTGTTCCCCCCAGTATCTTCATGGATTTGTTCAAGGGAGACGCTATCTTTCAAGAAAAGAGTGAATTCAGGTTTGTCTTTTGGGAGCCACAGCTTATTCTCCCCAACACATCCTCCCGGCCCTGCCCGCAGCAGGTCAACGCTACAAGCACCGTGGGACCCCACAGGGACAAGTCCACGAGGGTATTTTCTTCCCCAAGCGATGCTGCCGACATCGCATCCCCCTGGCTGCAGGCAGCCAGGAGGAAGGAGGTGGTGAAACCCAGCAGCAGAACAGCACATCGTCACACCACCCTCGTAAAAAGCAACAGAGAAAGTGCCACTCGCCAGGGCACGGGGTACCTCAGCCCAATGACAGCCGTGGAAAGGAGCCTCTGCTACCGTTTGGTCGGAGCATGTCGGGTTCCTAATCGGGGACAGCTGGGAGAAGCGGGACTTGGCAGCCCTGCCTGCTGCTCTCTGCAGCCTCAGCTTTTCCCTGTTTTGCCTGCTCGTTTGTACACCCAGGATCCCTAATGGGTACCACGTGCAGAGGAGCACTCGCACGGCATCCCCCACCCGGCCCCAGCGCAGGAGGGGGGACGCGCTGCTGAGCATCGCATTGGACTTGCAGAGAAGAAAACTGGGTGGCCACCATCCCAAAAGCATGCGGGGACAGGCAGTGCCGGATTAGGTTTCCACGCCTCGGCTCGCTTTCAGAGCGGGGCCGCAGCCTGAGAAACCGGGAGGGGGGACACGCACACATGAAAGCAGCCCACGCCATCAGCTGAGCAGCTGCCAAGATTATTGCTGCCCACGGATTGATGGGGAAGAGCCTCATGCCGTTCCCCAGGAGCCCAAACCCTTTTCCTGTTCCCTTTCCCCTCTCTTTCCCCACACTCCCGTCCCTTTTGGCTGAGACAGAGTATTGTGCAAGGGCTCACCCACACTGACCGGGAAGGGTTTGCACCACTGCTCTGGCTCCTCTCGCGGGCAAGGGAAGGAATTCTGCAGAGCAGAATATATGTTTGCAAGTGAGTAATGCTCCTGCTGATATTGCCTGCAAAACCAGGCCACCTCGAGGCTGCAGGATGGGCTTGCAGAGACCTGCAGAAGCAACGCTGCACGTCGACACCCCACCATAGAGCCACGAGACCCTCGCTGCCCTCCCTCCTCCTGCAAGCCCCACTAAAATAAGCAGAGTTGTTTCTTCACTTTCCCATGACCGGATTCCCCTGAAAACAGCAGAAAATACATATGCTGATGGTAATTAATCTGACAAGAAGTCAGGAGACACTGATTAAATGTCTCATATCACTGGGGATCACGGATAATTGTAAAGATAGACTCTTTTACAAAATTGGCAGACAGTCTCAGTGCGCATTTAGAAGAGATCAAGGGAGAGATAGCCGCGCTTGTACCTTGGAGTTCACCACAGTCTCACAGTGGTGATTCCCCACCACTGCTGGAGCACACACAAACATGCACGCACCCCTGTTTTGTTTGCAGGACTCCTCATCCTGCTGGGATGTCAGGAGGACAGGCAGACATGCTGGACACGCTTTGGGCAGCTGCCCCAGGGGATCGTGGGGACACGGGCACACTCCTGGGAAGGGGAAAGGCATTTCCAAAAGCTCTTAGCAGTGGCCCATCCGTGGTCCCAGTGAGGTGAATGATCAGAGTGGGACAGAGGAGTTATTCGGCAACTGTTCTCCTATAGCAACGGTCCCCCATGGTCCAGGTCCCTCTCGCTGTGACCCCGAGGGTCTCCCTACTCAGCCGATGGGATCACCTTCCTAAGGCCTCTAGAGGGTCATTTATGTCTTTCCACAGGCTAATTCAGGCAATTCCACTAATGTCATATATATAATACATATATATATATATGGTTTGTAAAAATGCAGCCACAGCCCAGCACTGCTGCAGCCAAGTTTCTCTGGGAGTAAGTCAGCAGCCACCAGTTTCTCTGCCACCCAAATCCTGCATCACAGATCTCTACAGATGGCTCTGATTAAGCTGATTTCTCCCAGTGCCTAAATAGTAGTGAAAACCCTTGGAAGTCATATTACGTGACACCTTTTATTAAGCCTTCAGCACCTGCTGCAAGCCAATCTGCAGGAGCTCATAAAAATCCCCACGCTGTGATAGCAGAGCAATGCTTGCTGCTTTCCATGTTGATACTAGATAGGAGATGCTCTGAAGGTGGACACTGAAGGGTTGGGCTGTTTGGCCACCTGTCAAGAGCAGCACAATCTTGGAAATGGAAGAAACAGTGTCCTTGAAGAAGAGCAGACTGCAGATGATGGAGCGTTTGCATGATGAACGTGAGCAGAATACAACCACCAACCCTCAAAGGAGCAGAAAATTGGAAAGCTTTTTCAGGAAAAAGATTTTCCAGTAGCATGAGGGAGTTGCATCCTGGAAGGCCGTCAAGAGCCAGGATGGGAAGGCAGAAACAGGAAGGCAGTGTGCTGTCGGAGCTCATTGCAAAGCCCATAGAGCTTGGAGGAACCACAGCTGGAGCCCAGCACCACCACCGGACTCCACAAAGTTCTCACTCCCCATCTCCAACACAAAGTGCCTGAGAAACCCGTCCTTGCAGCTTGAGGCCGGCAATCACCGAGCTGCTGGGTTCATGCACAAGAGAAAGGTTGTCCTTAGGAAATCACCCTGCACCTTCCTGCAGGACCTCAGACCCTGACCTGTGCCACAGGCACGGTGCCACCAACCTGCCTGAGCAGATGGCCCTGCATGGCACTACAGAGGCTGTGGCTGGTGGTGGGACAGCTCATGTAGTCAAAAAAGGACCTGTCCTGCTCAGACAAGCAAAGCATCGCTCTGCTCCTCGCTGCCTTCACCCCCCTTTGTCACGTTTCTTTTTGCCGGGGCAAAAGCAGGATTTCCACCCTCAGTTCAAACCTGCTAAAATAACCCCAAGAGCTATCTTCCAGCTCCCAGCACCGCTCACCAAAACAGATCTTGCTGGTTGTTGGTAAACTCTTGCTAAACTTGTCAGAGAAAAAAATGCCTTCCAGATGGGCCTGGAAAGTGAGGGCTTTGGAATTTGAGCACTTCTTTTGCATACACACAAAATTGTACAATAAATATGAACACTGCCCTACTGCACAGAGCTGTCCTTATCCCAGAACCCTGGTATTGGGGTTTGGGGGATAAGGTGGTTTCAAGGATCCAGCATCATCCAGTCTCCCACTGGTGCTACAAAGGGACATTTTTGTTTCCTTGGAATAAAACCAGTGGCCAGATTTTTAATTGCCAGCAGATGGCAAAAGGAACAGTACATGAGCTTCCCACACAATGTAACTTGTTGCACTGAAGTAATTGGAACCAAATGAGTTTGCAGTTAGCGATGGTCTCCCCAGCAGTCCAATGCTTCCAGTCTGCCACTGCCTTTGCACCCGGGGATCTCTGTCTGGGGTCTGTTGCGCACACATCAGCTACCGAGGACAGCCCTCTCCATGTCCCATGCTGTGCTGAAGTGAGACAGGCATACATGTCCCATGTACACATTGTGTCAGCTACCATGACTACAGCATCTATTCTCCCCTAGATTCAAGCTAACGCAAAATCCTGTAAGGTGTGCTGCGGGTCAGAATCCAGACTCCGGACCCACCCAATCTCAGCAAAGCACTCAAGAACATACTGAATTTTGGACATGTTCCTAATCCTCCACTAAGCAGAGGGGGCTGCAGCACATACCTCCATCTGCTGCTGAGTTTACGTTCCACTTTTCACCATATTTGATGGTTCAATGTATTCCCACGTCCAGGAGGGTGTGTGATGCTTGAGCCATCACTAGCAGCTACTGGAACAAACTCCAGGCTTAACTGGCCTGCCTGAGATTTAGTAGATACTCTGCTTTTAGCTGAGAGTACAACTTACTTTCTGATAATTTTTTCTGGTACTAGCAGATGTATGAAGTAGACAGTAACCCGCCTGCAACTGCTCATCATCCTTTCAGGATAATCCATGAATCCATGAAGACTTTGCAGCCAGTATCCATAATCCCACAACCCATCCTCAGGTCCTGCATCACCACTGCTTTGGCTGCATCTTTAGGAGGGCTTTCCTTTTTTCTCTTAAACATGAAAAGCTGAACTTGGATCCGAGATCAGAGGGGTTGTGCTTTAGCTGTGCAATCGTTAGGGTTTACTGAGGCTAAACAGGCCCTGACAGCAAAAGCAGAGATGTGTCTCTGAACAAACCAGCCTGGGCTGTGGCTCAGTCCCTGAGCACAGGGATGGCTACGCCTGCTTTGGGGTTTGGGATGGCTCCTCTCACCGCAGCACTCAGTTCCTGGTAATCAGCATGGGGATAAGCTGACCTCACTGTAAATGCCGTCCATGGCATTTTGATCTCAAAATTATTAAGGGCATCTGCTGTTTGACACCGACTGGAGCAACCTATCGAATTTCTTTCCTCTCAGCTGCCAGGACTTCTCTTCCTTTCAGATCTGTGTCTGCAAAAGGCAGAAGTTGCACTGTCAATGCATCTGAAAGGAAAACTTCAGGTGAAAGGGCTGAGCAGAGCTCAGAGGTGCCAGTGGGTCCTCCATCCCTGGTGGCTGACACTGCCAGACAGGCATGTCCGACTCCCCAGGACACAGGGAAATCCATTCCTGACCAATCCATGATTTCTTCCACTATTCCAAACACAGGATGAGCATTTTAATTAATTAATTAATTAATAAAAGAACTGCAGAGGAGGTTCTGAATGTTACACTTGAACACCAGAATGTTTTTAGGGACATCAATGTCATTTTCTTTCCTATTTTATAAAAAAATTCAGAGTGAAAATTACCGTGTCATTGAGAGCGAGCAGGAGATGAAAACCCTTTCCTTGAGCATACACCATCCCCTATTCAACAATACCCTGGGGGAACAAGGGGTATCATCGCAAACAAACTTTGCCTCCCCTGGCCCCACGTCCCTGTGCCAGCAGGAGCCACTCTGCGATGCAGTGCAGGGGACTGCCGTCACCCTTTCAGTGGGCGACCCGAGAAATGGTCTTCCTAGCACAACCTCCTCATAAGAGCCATGCCCAGAGACGTGAGCTCCCTGGGTAGAAACTTAGACTTATATTACCAGCAGCTTTGCCAGCATTACAAGGAGCAAGAAAACAGTGTCTGCTTGGGCATGAAGATGTGAGCACCTGCCTTGCCGGGGAGGGGAGGGGGTCGGCAGCACCCAAGCCTGATAGCTGGTAATTACACCCCTCCATTTAAATCACAGGCTAATTTGTTCATGCTGCAGGATAATCAGACAATATGACTTGAAAGCTGCCTAGAAGGCAGAGTAAACCTTCCTGCTGGGCTGGGCTTTATGAGGCCTTATTGTCTTCTAATTTTTTTTTCTGTTCTGATGCTTTATTACTTTGGGCATGGGCCAGGCCTCCTGTCTGTGTAGGGCTTCCCCCCCTTGAAGTTTTCTATCCTTGAGTGCTGAGATGGAGTGATCAACTAAACTGAAAAAATCAATTAAAACCAGAGGTCAGTGCTTTGCTCTGGGAAGCCAAGTCCTCCAAGGGAGGGCTGGAGTTCAGCCACCACAGCCAGGAACCTGCAAAACTTGATGGCTGCTGTTCCCAGAGGCATCTCCAAGCTGATTTCTCTGCAGGGACCACCGGTGCAGCCGCTGCCCTGCTTTCATCACCCTGACTCAACCCCTCTACCCATTGCCTGCAAAGGACAGACCATCCACCATTGCATTTCCAGCCTGGCAGCAGCGTGCCCGGTGCCCCCAGCATCACTGTCCCATTCCCACCTCTAGGAACAAGTTCCACCAGTAAAGCACCTTCACAACATTGCTGCCATCAGCTTGCATGGTTTTGATTAGAGCCAGGGCAAACCAAGAGACAAGAAGCAGTACAAGACCAGCACAGAAAAGCCGTCAGGACTTGGCTGCCCTTGCCCTGCATCCAACAACTGACCCAGCTCACTGGGATTTTCTGCTCCCTTCACACAGGGGCAAGAAAACAAGAGTGAACCAGCTTTACCCGGGAACACCGCATGTGCCCAACAGCCTCTCAGTGAGGCATGAAGGTTTTGCTGCTCCTGTTTCTTAGAAAAATACACTGAGAAAGCAGAAAGCTGAGAACTCGCCCAAGGACATGCAGAATTCACAATGGGCCCGGGTGGCGGCAATGCCGTCCCACTCTCGGCCCTCCAGCATTACTTTCTCCTCTAAGACCCAGCAGAGGAAGCAGGAAGACAAACTCCAACACATCGTTAGAGACCCGACACCAGTCTGAGCTAAGCACAAAGCAGCTTCCCTCTCTGCTTACAGATTCCACAGGGTCTTGCAAAGGTCCCCCCTAAAATCAGAGCAAACTGCTTTGATTCATCCCAGTAGGAACCGCTTTCTCCCCGCAGCCAGATCCACTCTTGGTCCCACCTTCCTGACCGTGGCCAAGTGGGGATGGCACAAGAATCACAGGGTCTGTGCGACTCAACTGTGCCCAATGTGCCTGTCCACAAAATGCGCAGCTGCATGAAATTTCCCCAGAAAGCTCTTTTTCAGGCTGGCCAGTAGATGGGGATGGAAGAGCAGCCAAGGTCTGATCCACGGGCGACCGTGTCCCTCCAGCCTGGCTGTGTCCTGATGGCTGGCAGGGCTCAGGTGGTACCAGCTGCTGCGCTGGCCACACTCAGGGCCGGGCAGAGGTAGGGGCTCAGGTAGGGGCTGCGTGACTTGGAAGCAGGGAAAACACCCAAGAGCTTAAGTCCCCATCCCTAGGCCAGCAACTGTAGGTGATAAACCCTAAAATAACTCCACCAGATGCCCCTGGGGTCTGCCCATCTCCTGATAGTCCAGGGCGAGGAGACCTGTCCTCACCATGGATGTCCCCAGTGCCTGCTAGGGAGGTTGAAGGGGACCAGAGAGCAGGTCCAAGACCTCGTCCTGCCTGCAGCACCACTACTCAATGAAACCGTACTGCCAAGCATGGCTCCTTTTGGGAAGGGGAGCCCCAAGAGCCCATCACATGCCCCTGCTTGCCTGTACCTGCATGCTGTAACCCCCCAGAGCGTGCTCAGCCCCCACCTTCCAGATCCGTTCTTGTTCAGCCAAGACACTGCATGGAGGGGAGGTAATTTGGAAACCCCAGAAACAGCCCAGAGGCACAGAGAAAACTCCTTCAGCTCAAACAGCTCTGCCCCGCTGACAGGTGGCCAGCCACGCTGAATTCCCACCACGTCGTCTCCTTTAGGATTTTCCCAGCAGATGAAGGCAGCCAGTGAGCAGGATGGGCAATAAGAAATGACAGGAGACTTCCCACCAGAGCAAAGGGACATGTGGGTTTCTGTCGGGACCTGGCGCCTTCCGACCCAGCACTGGTGCACAAGGCTTCCCCCACCGGGAACGGGGCAGCCAGCTCCGAGCAAACCCCAGAGCCGCCTGCTTTCACCCTCCAAAATAAAGAAACAGGAACAAACAAAGAGTGACACTCAGTGCCCTGCCCCGAGCTTTGCCGTGTCAGGAGCCGTCATTATGTCGATGTGTAATTATACCATTAATTACTGACCATAAAGCTCTAAAGAAAACAGACCTGAAATGAATATAGCGCTGGTGCAAAGTCCTAAGAGATAACTCTTTGGCTGCTAAGGTAATGTAGACCAAGCTGCATTTTCTAAACCAAAATTGAATTTGCAATTAGCTCTCCTTATTGCTTAAGTCTGACAAAAGACCTTCCTGCATTTAATACCAAGAAGGGATGTCTCTGAGCTGCCATCAAACGACAGAGGCTTACAAAAAGCCAACTGGAGCAGAGCGGAGGGACCAGAATCCCAAATGTCTCTTTGGGCTGAGCGAGGCTCTTGTTTGAGTTTGGATTTGCCGCACACTCAATGTACATCTCCGAGCAAGCCACTTAATCTGACCCTGGCCCAAAGTTTAGCTGTCTGTCAAATGTTAGAAAAGGGCTTTGTCTCCCTCACAAGGACTTGGAGGTTTAATTACCGGCTGTGCCAAGATGCCCTTAGGTGGAAGCTGCAATGCAAATGCAAAGTATCATTATTAGAGCTTAGCAAATAACTCAAATGTTTTTCTGCAGCAACTCCCTTGAAAAGAAATTAGATTCCTTTCTGGTGTGTTTGGGCATCTTTCCAGGCTCTCTTGTTGTGACACTCACGAGTGAGCAGAGAACTAAGAATATGAAGGTAATTCACCAAAAGTCAATGCCCAGCTCCTAAACCTGAGCCTTTGCACGGAGCCTCGCTCCTGCCACAGTCCTTGTCCGTACACCCAAACCTGGCACCGAGAAAGGCACGGGATAGGGTTGCAGCCAGGCAAGGTGTCCCTTCGGCAGCGGGCAGATAGATCCAGCCCATGGTTCCTCGGGGATACGCAGACATCAGCCATTGCCTCCCCGTATTGGGTCCAGTGCGGATCCCCTGGGATGGCTCCCACCCCTGGCAGTCTCAGGGCCTCACTGAGCAAGGTGGGCATCAAAGATTAGAGAGATGAGGGAGAGAGGCTTTGCTAAAAACATCTTCACAGGAAGCCACACATCCTAATCAGCTCATGCTATGCAAACCTCAATGATTTAAGCCATTTCACACTAGCCTCTGAAAAGTCTGGGATGACCATTTGCATCATAAATTCTTTGGGATGGCTATTCTCTAGGGTTGAGCAGTTGCCATAAAGCTCCAAGAGTTTATGAGGATCTGACAAAACCTCTCGGCTCCCACTGTAACCGCTCAGTACCTTCCTCAGCACCATGTGCCGGACGGGGGCTGCCCGAGCCCCGTCCCAGGGATGTGCGGGAACATCACCACAGCCCTGACCTCCCTAATGGTCTTGCGTGAGTGGGAACAGCGCAGAGGAATATTTTCAATTAGCTTTACAGAAAACATTTGCCTGAAACTAGATGCTGTGTGAAACTCCTGAACTCTCCTTTTGCTTTTGGAGCTGGGGGCAAGGGAAGGGACGGGGGGGGCAAATTGGAAGAAGTTTTTTATTTTTTTGGATCCAAGCTGCGCCGCTTCAGAGCACGTGTGGTTTGGGCAGCCAGAGCCAAAGTGTGATTCAGAAGCCAGCAGCTCCCGCTGCACACCACACCCGGGCTGCTCCATGTGACCGGACCCAGGACACGAAAGCAGAGCGGCCGGGTGCCCGTGCAGGATCCGGCCCACCGGCAGGGACACCTCGAGCTCAGCCCACGTAGCGCTTGCATGTCACGCATGGGCCACCACCACGACGCACGGGACCTCGTTGGGTGTGGGTGCTGGGGCGCAGATACAAAGCAAAAAGTGCAACAGGAGGAGGGGAGCTGGATCTACCAAATGCCAAACACCTCCTGCGCCCCAATGCTTTCTTGTTACCCCGAGGCTAAACTTGCCAGAGCCCAGCAGCACCTCAAAGCCCAGATCATTCCCCTGGGCTCTGATGAACATGTCCTTGGTGCTCGTGAGTCAGATCACCCCAACAGCCCCAATCTTGTGACAGCATGTCTGGACAAGGACGCCCTGCCCTCAGTGCTGCCCGCCGCAAAGGCACTCCTCAGCCCCCGCAGCTTCCCTGCGCCCAGTTACCAGCAAGCCCCATAACACAATTTATTCCATCTAATTAACTACTTCTCTCTGTGGCTGATTTCTGCACTAAGTCAGGACTCTGCAGCTTCTCCAGCCCACTGAGCTGGCAGCACAGCCTTTTGTTTCAGCACTTGCCTTTCCCTTTACAGCAGGCAGCCCGATTTGCTTCAGTTCCCCCAAAAGGCACCAGCAGCAGCTAGCAGCCCCAGCACCGAGAGCATTGCTAAAACCCAGCAAAACTGAGCTCCTGTCCCACCATGAACTCCTTTGAGGTTTTTTTGTTTGGTTTTTTTCTGAAACACCAGCAATTAGGAAAACAGAAAGAGATTTTATTTAATTTGTTTTTCCTCCTTTGGCTGGGCCTTTCCTCCCCAGATGCCACCCTGCAAAGGTGCTTCAGCCTCCGCAGTGCTCTGCGGGCTCTGAAATATTTGCAGCCCCCATCGCAGAGCAGGAACTCTGTTGGGGAGAGACAAAGACGGAGGTTTTTCATCTGCAGCGGATGACTCTGGCTGCATCATTTGGGACTACTTGGGTGTGATTTTTCAGCAGTATTGAGCTTCCATCCTCTTGCTAAGAGCTCCACACACCACTTTTCTCTTTGGTGTTCCCAATGCACGTCTGGTCCTCTGCCTGCAGATGTCCCGATGCCTGTGTGGCCCACGCCTGCACTCCCAGCTGAGCCACAGCCTTTATAAATCCCTCATGGCCTAGGCACGTGGTTTCTAAAAAGATGTATCTGCCACGCAGACTGCGATGATGTGAAAAAGTAAGAGCATTTATAATTAAAGAAACCCGTTGCAAATTAGTTAACAGCACAAGCTCACACCAAGGCCAAAGCTATTAACAGTCTGAAGCCGTTCAGCCAAGCCATGCTCAAGCCATGACAAGTCAAAAAAATAAAGTTAATAAAAAAATCCTTGAAATGAAACACAGGTCATGTACTTGATCTGCATATTTATAAAAGCCTAGCCTAATCCAGCCAAACTTTCCAGAAAAAAGATCTTGCTGGTCTTTGATCCTGCCTGTGCTTCCTCAGGGAATATCAGTTTGCCTTCAGCAAAGTTAGATGGGATTAAAATTCACCTTAAAAGGAACAAGATCTGCACTGGGCAGGGAAGTGACCGAGAGCCGTCTCTGCAAAGCCGCACAATGCTGACCACGCACAGCCTGCACCACAGGAAAGCTTCTGGGCACACTCTTGCCGCGCTTTCAGGGCAGCCAGACTTTACACCCTCACAAGCCTCCTGGCTGAGGTCTGGGCTATTGCAGCACCTGCCAATCCAGCATTAAAATCCCCGATCAGATGTTAGAAGCACCGATCCCCTCTGCCCCCAGGGTCCAGCTCAATCTGCTGAAGTCCAGCCTAGAGCCTTGTGGCAAAACCTCCTCTTGGCAACTTGTTTGTCCAGCACTGGATACTGAGGTTTCTGCAGAAATCCCATCTCCCACCTTAAGGGATTCCCCGCGCACCCGCAACAGGGGCAACGAGGGTGAGGAACACCCCTGGGGCTTCACACCAGGATCAATGCTGCAGGGTGAAGGCAGCTGCCTCCTGGATCAGATTATCCCCCACTGCTGCTAAAACCATGTTCGTGCAACCCCACGAGGCTCGTTTTCCACAAAAAAAAAAAAAAAACTCAGCACAGGCATGGCTGGGGAAGGCAGCCCCCCAGGCGATGCGGCTTGCGCCTCCTCCCCCAAGAGACCTGAGGAGTGACATGAGCTGCAAAACCCCTCTGCGTCAGAGCACCTGGGTAGCCATAAACACTGCAAGTTGTCAGCAAGCTCCCTCCCAGCAAAGCGAGGGATTTGGCAGGGCGGGTGTGAAAGAGCGTGTCGCAGGCTGGGAGATTAACAGCTTCACCAGGGCTGAAGGTTCAGGGGGGAGGAAAAGCCTCAGAGTCATCAGGGCTTGGAAGTATAAGACACTCCTCTGCAATATCAGGTCCTGAGAGTTACTCCGTGTGTTTGCAGATATAAATACTTGTGCAAACACAAGGGAAACCACAGATATTATCCTCCCCTAAAAATTGCCCAGGAAGTGGCTCCGGAGATTATCATCTTGGCTACAGGGTAGTAGGAAAACATGGTTTCATGCCAACAGGACCGGTGGTCTCAGTATGTTGAGGTCAAGCAGGGGGAATAAAAATGGAAGAACAATTAAGATAAAAAACAATAACTATAATAAAACCTCTTGTCTAGACTGGGTCCTGCACGGGGTGGCTTAAACCCCTCCTTTCTGATCAGGATCAGCAAAAACCATTGCTGCAGATCTCTACAGGAACCAAAGCGGAGGCACCAAGCCCCAGCCCAGCTCCCCAGTTTGGCCAGTGCACATCCCCAGTCTGGAGCTGGCGTGACATCGGCACCTGCTTGCCAGTGTCGCCAGCCTGAGCAGCAGTCCCCGCTCTGACTGTCCTGTCTTGCTTTTCCTACAAGAGCCAAGTCACACGCACTAGGCGATAACCAACTTCCAGACAAGTTCACAAGGGACATCTCACTGTAGCAAATGCCATCCGAAAGTCTTTGCAGCCCTGCAGGTAAGGTCTGTTGGCATGATTCAGGCTCTGGCTCTCCTCCATTTTGAAATCCCTCCCCCAGCATCCAGTGTCCCTGTGTGAGTCAGTACCCACACATATGATGATGAAAAGAATCCTTCATCCCTCTGGCGAGTGCCTTTGCACTCTGGAGACAGCGGATCGCATGCTGTCACCACGCAAATATGCAAGTTTCTCTCTCTCTCTCTTGGCTGCAGAGAGAACGCGAAGTGAGCAAGTACCACTGAGGCTCAGAAATCAGGAGGTAAATCCAGGGCAATGAACACACGCACACTCACCAGCCTGCATGCACACCAGCCACACACACACTTGTGCTTGCAGGCATGAGGGTATCCATGGGCTTTCTGAATTTTTGCTCAGGAGTACAGCACTCTGGCCCAAATCTGTACTCTCCAAATCTGTACTTCCATCCCCTCCTCTCCTCTTTCATTCTCTATTTTAATATATTATTATGTATTAAACCCCCCCATGTGCAGTCTAACCCACACCCATCCCTTGGTCCCTGGTCAGGCCTGGGGCTGGTGCATTGCAGAAAAAAAAAAAAAAAAACAAACAACAACAAAAAAAAAAACACGCATCGGCTCCAGCTCTTTTCACCAGGAAGAGAGTAACAAGGCACTGCAAAGAGGGAATCACACTTCTCACGTCCCCAAACTTGGCCGAAGACAGTGCTGACCTAGAGCCACTTGGGCAGGAAGGAGTTTGGGGTGGTGAAACCATCCATAGCAAGGCTCAGGGCACCAAGCACCAGTACCAACTGGCAGCAAGGGACCTGTCGGGCAGAGCCAGGCTCCAGCTGGGACCTCAGCCAGCCAGGGCAGCAGTCAAGAGACACTGGGATACTGCAGCCACCTCCTCCTCAGGGACAATGGCACAGGTACTCGGGTGCTTGGAGAGTATTGCAAGGGCAGGGAAGACCAGCGACAGGCTGCACTTCAGCCTTGCTGCCCAGCACACTGCAGGGATAAACTAATGCACACGTGGAGACCTCTCCACCCAAAATGGGACTTTCAGCAGGCTCAAGTCCTGGTTTTATGGCCACAGCAGTAGGCCAGAAGGAAAGCAGGGATTTGCCCATAGTTACACAAGACGTTTGTGGAGGGGAAACGAGCCCAGTTCTTCCAAGTCCTCGATTAGCCTCCCAATAACGGGATGCACAGCACTTCCTCTGCAAGCCGCAGAGATGCTCAGAGGCTGGAGGTGCCAGGTCTCTCCCACCAAGGTCAGGGAAACGCTAGAGGAGATGAACGCCTCCCCCTGTTTTCCCACCTCTCCTCACAGAGCACAGGGAGCCGTGGGCAGGGGGCTGCCCCGCTGCACCCCCGGGGCCCTGCAAAGCCCCATCCTGAGTCATGGAGTGCTCCAGCCCCAGCGCATTATATCGGGATGAATCACTCGCTGACCTCTGCCTTCCGCAGTGTTCAGTTTCTAATTTTATGGGCTGTATCAACGGGGTTATTGAATCCAGATGTCTGCAAAATGCAACTGCAGCACACAGAAACCCACAAGGAAAGGAGTTGGTGGTGAGGACCAGGGCACGTGGTTCATTTTTCATAAGCAAACCCTGGCTTAGGAGACAGAGGAAGGCATCTCATCGCCCCTGCCTGCCTGGGGGTCTGCAGGAGCAAGTGGGAGGCTGTGATCTCTTTAGGCCAACTCACATTTCGCTCTGAGCCTTGCACTCCCTTTTTCTGAAAGCATCTTTCCCCCAAGGCAGTGGCTGCACAGTGGCATCAGGCTCAGATGGGTCCCACCTGGGGGAACTTTGGAAGGTGCTGCAGAAACGCGTGTCCTGTGCAGCCTCAGCGCCTTGGCGGGGACAACCGTGCTGCCATGGGAAAAGCACTGGGCTGGAGCAGAGCTTTGGCTTTCCCAAACCAACCTCTCCAGCAGAAATCAGTGATGGCACAAGCAGGCCAGTGGCAGCAACACCTGACAGCAGTCTGCGATGGGCATCTGGTTTGCATAAAGTGCAGCTGGCTCTGAAACAACAGCAGTGCATTTGTCCCGGCAAGGCAAGAAGAAAAGAAAAAAAAGAAAAGAAAAAGAATATCCAGACCCTGTCTAAACTTCAAACAGAAACCTGCTGAGTGACCTGCCTGCAACGGGGCTGTCCCTCCACAACAGGTAACCCACAGCATCCCCCATGCCATATGGGTGATTCCTGAGCATTGACACAATGCAGGATCAGAGGCACCAGGGGATGGAAAGGAAGATTTTTATTTTTTTTTTTTAAAAGGCCTTCCTGCCCCTTCCCTTCTCTGCAGCTCTGACATGGCAAATCTGACCTGAGTCTCTCTGAGCTGAGGATTCCCAAGAGCTGCACGCGGATGTGTATCCCCCAAAGGGATGCTGCCCAGTTCCCTTCATCACCAAGAGCTTCCTGCAGCAGTGCAAATCCTGATACGTGGTATGAGAAAGACACCGGTTGTGTACAGGACCTATGCGAACTGCAACATAACATGACCATGACACAAATAACTGCACTTTCTGCTTAGCTCTGTTGTACAGTGACCCCAAACAAATCATTCACTTCGAGACTTCGGTTTACCTGACATCTTGCAGTGACATATCTCCACCTTTATAAGAAATACTGACCTCCAGGTGGGATATTTCTAGTGGTGGCTTGCTTCATGCTAACTGAAAAAAAAAAAAAAACAAACAAACAAAAAACAAAAAAAAAAACCCAAAAACCCTACTTGCTTCTTGCTAACAAAAAATAACTGCAAACTGTTGTCGGGAAATGAAAAATTTGGCCATCTTGTCCACACCTTGGCCTGCAGTCCTCTCCTGAATAAGCCGCAAGAGAACATCTGCCTTCTGCAGAGAGGCCAGCACCAGTCCTCTGCACGGCTCAGGGGTGGTGGAAGATATGCCAGCACTTCATGCTGAGCTTCTCCCTGGAGATGCTGGGGTGGCAGTGGGGGAATTTCTCTGCACCCACCTTCTTTCCTACTGCTGTGGGGCACGGCATGCTCAAACCAAGCAGAGACCCGGCTGGTAAAGGCCCTCTTTGCTATCCTCTTTTCCCTGCAGCTTCCATGTCTCACTGCTCAGGACAAATGGAAGTTGTGCAGAGAATCAGAGATGCAGGAACAGATACGGGTTTTCTCATTTTCTACCTTGTCAACTTGGAAAGAGTGAAATATAATATACAAAACAGGGGAAATGGTAATAAAGAAGCAGCTGACTCTCACGCTGGTATTCCAGCTCACATGGCTGTGCCTACGCTGAGTCGCTCCTGCCCTTGGCTGCTCTCAGGACTGCTCCTGCTTTGCAGTAAGGCTCTGCTGTTTGTAACCCAGAAAGAACCTTTTAGGGCAGTCAGTGAATCTGGGCTGATATTTCTCTCGTGCACAAGCCACGCACACGCACTTTGAGAAAGCTCAGAAGACCTGCAGGGGATGAGTTTAACGTACGGATGTCTTGGTGCCAAGTTTCAGCCTAATGGGAATCACAACAGCTGACTTACAACAGCCCCCCTTTAAAGCCAGGATTTACAGGGAGGGAATCTCTGCCAGAACCAGAAACTATAGCAACTGCTGTAATAAAATAGCATTTCAGTGTAAAGCTATTTTTATAGCATATTGCCACGTTCATGGCATGGCAGTTTCCAGTGTTTTTCAGATGTCTGCTGCCAGAAGATTTAGTTGGATTAGTTTCTTCGGAGTTAAAGAGCAAAGGATCATATTGGGTTGTCAAATACACCCCTTTCCCTGCAATGGGAAAAGTTATATCCTAAGAGGTGATTCATCAGGTATTGAATTCATATAACACTTGATCTTGACTGACTAATAGGCTAAGAGTGCCTCAGGGCCCAAACCTGATTGCATTGAAGCCAATATGACTTTTGCAATGGGCTTCGGTAAGGCAACTACGAACCCACCCATGATTAGACTCGCCTCAAGCCTAGAAACCCATATTCACACTACTCAGATTATAAGCAGCAAAGAGTTATGATCTATAATAGATTACGGTTCATCTCAGCTCAGCTGAAGCTGATGCAAATTTTACCACTCATTTGAATGGGGCCAAAACTCCGAAGTCGTTGGACTTAACTTCTGGGTGGCACCATTTCTTCCTGTCCTTCCAGTCCAATATTTGCCTTTTACACAGCTCTTTGGTCTTCTCTGTCGTAGGAAAATTTATTTCAATATTAATGAGGGTGGAAAAGATGGTCCTATGAGTAGAAGTCAAGTTTTAATGGTATCCAAAATTAAGATTCTACCAGTGGACAGATAAATTGGTCCTGCAAGCTCCACCACTGATAGCACAGGGAGAACATGTTTGGGTTTTTTTTAAATCAAATTCTATTTCAAAGAGATGCTGATATCACATCCAATACTACATTAAACTACTGTTCAGAGAATTGTTTGTTCCTGCTAACGTAACACAAGTGATCCTAGCACCTCCATGAATATAAAAGACTGACATTTGTAACTTGAAACAGGCCTCTTCTGGCTGGTAACGCCAAGATGCCTCAAACCTGACCAGTAGCGACCAGTAGCATCCCCCATGTGCCAAGTCCCACATCCTATATTATCTGTGGCTTTAATGACTGGAGACCCATCTGATTTACCCCATTCTTGGGCCCAATCTCTCTGCCAAGGTATCTTTTTAGTAATCGTCACTGTCTTCCCACAATTAGCTTTGATTTTTGTTATTTTATCAAAAAGTTTGGACTCCCACCATGTTTTGCTGATGCAGCCCAGGTCTCCCCAGCCCTATCTCCTCTCCTACCACCAACAGTTTCCCCACAGGCTGCACTCTGACTGCTGGAAGGTGTGCTTCATACCTATGCCACCAAAATCCACAGGCACCACCTAAAGCCAAGACAGCTTAATCAGGGGTGAGGTTTTGCACAGACCTTGTAGTCATCTCTCTTCAAAACCCATCTGAAGATGTGGCCCACGGTGGAACTGTAGCTACTCCCATTTCCACTTCTGTTAGTGCAACTTGGGTGTAAAACCAAATGAAATCAGAAGCAACCATCCACAGGAGATAAACTTGGTACAAACTTTTTGTTTCCCAAGAAACTCTACCAACACATGAGGCTTAAAGCAAGGGATAGATCACACCAAGTACATACAGTGTAAAACAAAAGGACTTTGGTGCCCTGCTTGGTTTGGAGAGGCTTGTACCTGCAAACGAGCACACCTTGGGCAGCCTGAAGTGAACAAACCTCATCAACATCCTTCTTACTATGCAGAAAATACATATCCTGATCAAGCCTCTTAAATAAAGCCATGCCTCATTAGGATGTAGGACTGGCGAGGGAGAGCTGCTCTTTTGCTGAGTATTTACTGCAGTCTTTTCTGCATGACACAGTTATACTGCTTACACAAATAGTGAAACTCTGTGGGTATCTGGGTAGGGAATGACCCCTAAGTACAAAGCACATATTATTGGTATAAGCTGTGCAGGAAGGTATATTCGTCTCAGTTCCCTGAGCCAGACCATCCCAGCCCTTTCCTTGTTTACCCATCCAGGGCGCCTGTGAAATGCGAGTGGGAACCATTATACACCCACTCGGGCCAGGCAGGAACGACAACACCAGGTGCAGAGCAATGGAGAAACAGGCAGGTGAACAGTCGGCCTCGCTCCCTTGGGCGATGGTTCCTCATCTGATACCAGGGATTACAGTGAACAGCCCAAAGGGCAATGCCCAGTGTGGAAAAAAAAAAAAAATTTGAACATCTCCAGATCTGGTCCCCCTGCGCCGCTGGAGCTGGTAAAGCTGGGGTGAGCTGGGAACCCATGGTGCAGTCAGATGATAATCCTGACAGCAACCGCACAGCTCGTGGGCATCCATCACCCAAATTGTTTTTCCTCCCTCAGCTTTGCCATCACCCTCCTGCTTCTCAGCACAAGCTGAAGATCAGACACTCACCAAGCACTGTCTCATGATGTCAGCAAGGGTGACAGCACCCTTGGCACATTGGAGGATGGGAATAAAACCTGAAGGCACCCAGAATTAGAGGCAGCTTTCCAAAATGTCAGCCTTAACCCTAGCATTGGTTTGCCGCTATGTAAAATGAGGCTAATAAGACTTGCTTGTTGCCTGGAGGGGATTTTGAGGCTTGATCAGGCAATCTTCAGAGATTGCTTTGAAGATGGAAAGTTTTAAGTGTTAAACTGGAACATGATGTATCCATTGATCTGGAAGCTCTCTACACAAAGAGATTCAATTCATTTGAAAACTGTATCCATACTTTACAAAATTACCTGCCCATACGTAAAGCTGCAAAGTGGATGTCTGGGGGCACATCTCCAGCTGGCGCAAAATAGCTCTGCTCTGACTGTGACAAAACTGTCCTGATTTACACCAGCCAGGAATCTGGCTGTTTCACAAAAATGGGCCCATTCTTCTGAAGTTCATGAGGCTGATCACCCAGACGTTGACCTATCTTAGGATGGAGGAATCATTATTTTCATTATTTAACAGATTCGGAAGTGAGACAAGGAAATAAGCAGTGAATTACCCAAGGTCATGCTAAATGTTGGGGGTTGTTTTTTTTTTTTACTGAAGTCTCCAGGGACATCAGCCACCTCGGCTGTTACCCTTCCCCTTGAGCCAGTCTTGTTGGCTGATACGCTAAGCAGCCCCAGGGGTCAGTTTTCAGCAGGGGGAGAGCAGAAGAACACGACCAATGTTTACCCAGGAAACATAACTAGCACTGAGGAAGCTGAAGGGGGAAATGCATTAACTATGTAGAAAAGATAACAAATAACACCTTCAATATTGACATACAAGTAATAGAAAGGGGAAGAAAAGGCACACCTCTGTGGAATAAAGATGCCCCTATGATTGCAAAGCAATACCTTTCACCTCCCCTCAGCCATCACCCATGTTTTT
This sequence comes from Aquila chrysaetos chrysaetos, assembly GCF_900496995.4. Taxonomy (NCBI): domain Eukaryota; kingdom Metazoa; phylum Chordata; class Aves; order Accipitriformes; family Accipitridae; genus Aquila; species Aquila chrysaetos. The sequence goes on from NC_044008.1 coordinate 65,980,152, forward strand.
CAACAGAGAACCTTTTCGCATCTCACTGCTGTTGTCTGATCTGGTTTTTGCCTGAGTTTTCCTCGTTTTGCACAGCCAGGAGCCCCATCCTGGCCCAGAGGTAATGGCTTATGGTAAAGCCCAGGGGTGTCTCCCTCCCCAGCCCAGATCCCACAGCAGTACCAGGATGCAGCTAAATCCATAGCAAGATGAGAGCACGGAGAGCCGCAGAGCTGGAGAGGGAAACGTGTGCTAGCCCAGGCCCAGCCTGTCCCCCTCAGCCATGGCTCCTTGCCCTTTGCTTTCTCTGCCATGAATTGCTTCACAGCCATGCAAGAGGCCAAAGCAGCAAAGGCAGAGCTGGAATCGGCGTGTCCAACACCTGCGATCCACAGGGGAGGGAGACCCTGCCAAGAATTATTTTAACCTTCAATATTTCTGGCAGCAGAATATCAGTCAAATGGTTCCTACTGTTTTTTTGGGTTATGTCACTCTGACACAAGCTGGTCCAGACCAAAAAGATCCATGTGCTCAAAGAGAGCAGGGTTTGTTTTCCATGTCAATGGGCTTTCAGTAGCAGAGGGAAAGGATGCCTGAAATAATAATCCTTAATAAATTCAACAGTCTCAAGAAGGAAAATCATGCTAGATATAGCTAATAATATACTGTACAGATGGAGTGTACATTTTTCTCCTCCAAACCACCAGCCAGGCCAGCGGTGGGGCACTTTTCTCCTGCATCACAAGTCTTCTCCGCAGAGCCAGGTAGAAAGGGTTAGCCAGGGGCTCATCCCTAAACCCGCAGTAGAAGAGACAGGAGCATGTGAGACAGCCCCATCACACAGCACGGCAGCACCATGGCCAGCAAGGGAATTCTGGCTGCTCTGAAGGAGCAGAGCGAGAACTTGGTTCCCTCCAAATTCTCTTGAGAAGGAACTTTAGTATTCCCCAGTTTTTCTACTTAACTTTTTTAAAGCTGAGATTGGCATTTTTAGTGCAAGTTACTTGCTAAGAGAATTTCTCCCTGAAAAAGTAGGAATCCAAATGAAAGATTGCAACTGATGTGAGCTACATTGTTTCCAGCTTGCCATAAAAATTAAAAAAAAAAAAAAAAAAAAAGGAAATTGTGAGGTTTTGGACTAATTTGGAAAACCTTAGGGAAACACCCACCATTAGGCAGGGAGAATACCGTCTGTGTGCCATTTCTTGTGGCTTTCCACGCATTTGTCGCTACAGGTGAAGCTGAGTCTTACGACCTGGCACACGAGCCCATAGCAGAGGGCACCCGCGCCAGGAGCCAGCACAACTCAGTGGGCTTGGGCACCTCACTGCACCATGGCAACTTGGTGATGTGTCTGGGCCCAGAAGCAGAACTAAAGTGTCCCAGGTAGGTCGACAATAAATATCCCCAAACCCATCACACTCAGACATACCCATGCGCTCTTGCTGAGCTGGGAGCAGATTTTGAGCTCTTTAACGGGTAGATGCAAATCACGCAACAGCAGAACCCAAGACTTGCCGCAAGGTGATTTCCAAACCAGTCCTCATTTTCCCTCTGCCCCCTTTTCTCCTCTCTGTTTCTGTGACTTTGGGTTAAGGTGAAAAACTAGCAAGTGTTGCAAAAGATCCATTCTGACAACAGCATGGATTGTATTGACAAATGTGCCAGTCTTTTGCCTTGGTATAACCTTATTTATGACTAATTCAACTCAGGTTTTCCAAAGTTTTATTCAGGAAGCTGGAAGAGATGGTGGGGGTGATTTTCCAGGTTGTTACATGAGTGGCATTCATCTTTAGAAGAAATTACTGTCCTGTTGGAGGATACTGGGAGCTGTACCTGGGTTAAAGAACTCTGTCTGGGCTGCCATGGGAGCAAGAGGCAGATGCTAATGCACTGAAATTACTTTTTAAAATTACTTTTAAAAAAATTATGTGAAAAGCAACAAGAGTGGCTTTTTTCATCCCATTATTTGACTCCAGCTGCTGACCTTGGCTCTGGGAAAATAATTATTCTTGACTTCGAAGTGGGGAGGTTTTTTTGCGCCAAAGGCAAATGTCTATAGATTTATACTATTTGGAAAAATCAAACGGCTGTGAGCCAAGCCATCCAGCTTATAAAACACAACCAACTCTCCAGGGATAATTTAAAGCTGACCTTGCAGGACTGAAATTCCAACCATAGACTATGCAAAACGTAACTCACACCATTTTCTTATCTGCTGGATGCTGCCATCAGTGTGGGCTTCAGGGACAAAGACCAGCCAGAAGGAGACTGAAAGAAAAGTGGAAAAAAAGAAAAAAATAAAAAATAATTAAAAAAAAAGGTTCCAAAATAAGTTTGTGCTAATGAAGGCGAAAAGGCCTGGCAGGCCAGAAGGCAAACTTTGTCATCCACACAGCCAAGAGTTGCGAAGGCAGCCACAGTCCATGCTTTTTCCATTGTGCTCTGCCAAAACAATCCTCAAAATTCTCCTGGGATGAAACACAACCCACTCTCTACTGCTCGGGCAATCCAGGCTTATATCCTGCTTCTGACTAACAAAACTGTGAGCTGTGATGGTTCATTCCTACATAACTAGGACTCATCTGCCAGTGATTGGTTTCGTCTCCAGTCCTCAAACCTTTAAGTGCAGCTACCTGACCAAGCCCTGTCAAATCTGCGAGACCTTCTATGGCCAGAGGACCATACAAACCAGGATGCAGCATCACCTCGTCCCAGCACCACCACAGGTATCACTGCTGTTAGTGAGCCAGTTTGGCAAGACAGAAAAAGCTATTTACTGCGGAAGAAGCTCTTGTGGAACAGAGGACCTAGAAGAGATTTGCCCATTTGTGCTCCTCGCAAGCAGGAGTATTATGAGGAGCGTAGCCTGCTGGGGGTGGACAGAGCTTTCCTTTGACTAGGGTTTAGGCTACCATGATTGCAGTATGGTCTGCCTTATGACTCATTGCAACAGGTTTCTGCTGCAATTCACCAGGACATGATGGCTTCTCTGCAAAACAATATGTACAAGGCTCATCCAGAGCAAACAGGTGCAACAACCTGACAGCAAAAAAAGATATATGCCAAGGCTTCGATAAAAATAGCACGATAATTTCTCCAATGTGAAACTCTAAATAAGGGGATGGTGATGAGACATCCAGACTGGGCCATCTCAGCATTCAGCACATCCCCTCTCCAAATTTGTACCACACATTCCTCTACCTGTCAGGAGAGCCTGACCCATCATGTTTCAGGTGAGAGTTTCAGTATTTTTTAATAAAAGAAACTTCACAAGACCAGATCCACAAACACAAGATCCATCTCCACCCATCTCTGTCCCTAAAATAACCAATTGCTGTTTGTGAGCCTCTGTGTTTGTGTGTGTGTGTACATAAGGGTGTGCATTCACACTTCAGGGATGACAAATTCAATAAGGGATAAGTTTTAATTTCAAATTTCCAACTGGTTTTGGCCTCCAGCCTCCAATAAAGCAGAGAGTGGCATGCTTTAGCACTTCACAGCTGTAGACACTGGGGAGGAGTCACAAGCATCATCTTGCAGCACTTTAAGTTATGATTGTTAAATTACCCCATATGCTGCATGCAAAGTGCAAGCGGCTGAGATCACCTCTTTGCTAATCCCCCTCTTTTACCCATAAGTCCTTCACAGATGTAAGAGCATGCTTAGGTTTTGCTGATCGCTCACAGTGGGAAATTTTGAGAGACTGAGCTTGTGACTCAAAGATTTTTGCCAAGTAAAATATTGGCCTGCAATGATGTCCTAACAATACAAAGTAGTCGACACCATAAAATAAACAATTGCAGAGAGCATAGCAAAAGGGTATTTGGAACCGCCAAGGATCTTGCGGAGGTATTACTAAGCCAGACTGGAGTTAGCAAAAGCAGTTTTTATGACAAAAACAAGTGTCAGTCTTTCCAGCACCCCAGTCCCCACATAGAAAGAGCATCTCTGCCTAGAACAGGCCACATTGCTGGCTTCTTTCTTCAAGTTTCATAACTTTTACAGTGTGCAGAAATAATAGAAAGAGTGAAAACACAATCAGGGCAGAATACCCATAAAAGAGCAAGTGCACATATGGATACACCCCCCCACACTTGGATATAGAGCTACAGATAGAAATGGCAAAAGGAGAACTAGAGGCTGCCATGTTCTGTTAATATAATCACAAGAAAAGCATTGTAATTCCAAGCAGAAACTTTCTTTGCAAGAATCAGCTGGGCTCGATTAGTGGCAGCAGTATAGCTGCCTCCCCATTGCGCTGAGAACATCAGCAAACAGAGAGCAAAGAAGAAAAAAAAAAATTAAATTCATCATTGTTATTTGTCAAGAAAAGCCCTTACCAGTTAGGATTTCCAACATCTCCTCTAATTTCTGTTCTTTGCTGCCACTATAGAGTGCTAAAATGTTGACTGACTAGTACCTATGAACATCATGCACATCTGTAAATCTCCCTGACTGTGCAGAAGGACGTGAACCTCCTCAAAGCACACGCCCCGTAACCAGGTGCTTGCTCTAATCACAATTTCCACCCAAGAAGTTATTTGCACTTTATTTTCAGAGGCAGACCAGACAAAGTCCACCTAGCAGCATCCTAATCCTGTCAGATGCTTCAGAGCAGTGTGAGGATTTCACAGCAGCTGGATGGTGACAATATCTGCTCATCATCTCAATCTCAGTCTTGAGCTGAGCTTGTTCATAGAGGTGGACTAAAACCCCAAACTAAACCACCTCTTTTCTGGAAGCCACCACTGTGGACTAGAACAGCTTGAGTGGGATTCACGTGCCCTGAACAGGGTGTCTACAAGCAAGATGACCAAATCTAAACAGGTCACCCTGAGCTCTGTTGAAGCCCATGATGAGAAGCAATTGCCCCCAGAGGATGGGCCCCCACATACTTTAGGATGAGGTACCTCCAGGGGGGAGATTACTCTATTTTTGCCTATTTATTCTGATTATAAAGAGATCTTACAGAAAATAGCTTAGCCTTGGATATCTTGTAGACAGCTACGGTTTGGTGAGATGAATCCCACCACTGACATCATATGAAAATCTGCTCCCTCTTTGGATCCTATATTATCACAGCCTCTATTTGCCTATAGCACAGTATCCCCTCGGGAATGAGCAGCAACACAGCAGCGAGCACAGCAACTGAATGTGAGGCTGGAGGGAGGTACCCGGGGCAGCATGGTGCTGGCAGGCCATGTTAACCTCCCAAATACTCCCATCACCTCCCAAGAGGGCTGCCCAGCACACTGCTCCACATTCCCACGCCTTGTTTCAGCACATCTTCAACGCCCTGCTCAGCAGAGCACAGCCTGGACATGGTTTTAAAGGTCTTTTGTTGCCAAGTGAGGGATATTTTCTGTGACCTTTCTCACCATTTCCTATAGCAATATAATCCTAATTTAAAATGTCATGCCCCGTGGCTTCCCCATAAAATAAAAAAACAATACACAAATAAACAAACAAATAGACCAGATGAGTTTTTCTGTAAGCAGCAGAAATTACACAGGGTAGTTTCCTGGGGATTTCTGCATTGTGATTGCATTCTCTGGTGCACAATAAAGGATGTGCTGTGATTGAAACTCCTTCTGTGGTTAGAGCATTTATAGCATCCCTCTACGTGGATTCTCTGCTGTCTACTAAGGGCTGAGCTTAGATGTCAGTCTTCTCCTCACTGCAGCTATTAATAAAAAAGCTTTTCTCTTTTGAGCTGCTTACTTCCACACAATTTTAGAGATTTAAAATCTTCAAGACCACCATCAAAATGTCAGATTTTGCTGAAATTGGCCCAGGGGCTCAAAAACTAGCATGCAGGAGTGAATATGGGTGGATAAACAAACATGTGTAAACACACATACACATCGACCCATACGAGCATGCCATCCTTTTCTCCTTAGGGAATTAAGACTAAAATAAAATTAAAATACTATTTAGAACTTGAAATTCTGCCACAACAATCTACATCATTTCCTATTTTTAGCTAAGTTTCATAAAGAGATAAATCTGTGATCACACTCTCTGCAAGTCTCCACACCCCTAAAGAGCTTTGTACGCAGTTGGCTGGGATCAGCCACACACAAGACATGGGTCGAAGTCTTCAAGACAGAGTCCCTATACATTTTTTGAAAATCAGCACCTGGATAAAGGAAGAGAGACCTTGAATCCTAATGCTGCAGGAAAAGCAGACAAAGCTGGTCACCCTGCCCAGCCAGCACACATGTACGGGCTCACCAATAACTCCATGCCCACTTCTACAAAGATGTTTCCAAAGGCAGACTTTACAGCTGGAATTTAAGAGGGCAGGATCCACAAGAGGGGCCAGATTTCCAAAGGACACAGAGCCCCAGGCTTGTGTTTTGGTGTAATCCCGCAGGGACTTGTTCCTTCCCTCGGGGCAGGGGTGCATACTTGCTCACTATAGAAATGTTGAGACACAAATTTCTGTGTGATTGTCTCTAGAGGTGGTAGATCTCTGAATCCTGGCCTGTTCTCTCTACAGTAAAAGCAGTTTGTCATCTTGCTTTCCTCACCAAAATGCATTTTGGCAGCCCTTGGGTATCTCTTTCATATTTGAAAAGCAACCCAGTTTGTTTCATAGATTGATAATGCATCCGCTTCTCTTGCCTTGTTTGTCTGATGGTGTGCTTTGCAGAAGAACGGGTTGTTTTCAAAAAATGAAGACTACTTCTGTGAATCACTTATCATATCATTGTCTTCAGCCATTTTCCAGAGACATCAGGACATCGAACTCTACCTCCATTTCAGGCTTTGAATGATAAGACAGCCCCATTTAGCAGACAGAGAGCTATAAAGGAATGTTAAGCACAGTACACAAAAATTAGGGAAAGGCATATCTTTAACACTTTTAGCTCAGCCACAGTTTTCAGAACATAGCCTAGCTGTCAGCTGGAGCGACATAAGAAAGCAAAGCTTTGAACAACTATCACTTCTTACTGATCCACAGCCCTGCTGAGCCAGGACAAAAGTTGCAGATACCCTCAACCTCATCACACAGAGAAGAGCCAGCAATCAAACCATCGGCACAGACCAGGGCTCTTGCTATAATCACACTCCAGCTATTGAAAGGTGTCTCCTTTATCAATAAAATAGTGGAAGACCTTCATAGGACCAACGGCCAGTACAGACAACTCCTGCTGGGTGACCTCCCCAGCACCCCAGCTCGTCCTTTCAAAGCAGGTATGAAGTTAGGCAGCGTGTGTCCAGATCTTCCTTGCTTGCTTGACACAGGAGGCTGAAGGCAAAGCCTCCTTCCCCTACACTATCAAGGCTGGGCTTCCCACACACATGAAAAATTAATTTTGAGAGTCTGCTTTAAAGTCGTAGCAACAGTGTGCAAGCAGCAGGTGCCAAGTTGTTTGCTTTCACTGGCTCTGAAGTAATTGCTGTTTGTGCATTTCAAGATGCTTGAAGTAAGCGAGAGTGCGACACATGAATCACTGCGCATGAAAGAAATAACTGAGGCTGAAGAGGGCCATGGCAAAAACAATTACAATCTCTCCCTGAGCTGAGCAGATGTTTAAAATTATGTCACCGACCTCCAAACTGTAAACATTTCTCAGGAAAATGTAGATGTGGTTTGCAAAAAAAGGAGATGCATCCGATGTAAAGCAGAGGTCCTTGCTAAGAGAGCCCCCTTTGAGCAGTGGGAATGTCAAACATGCTTGACCTCCAAATCAGCAAATAAGCACATTATAAACAATGTTATTAATGGTTCTGCTTTCACTACAATGAGGAGTCTCCCTGTTTGTTTAACATACAGCAAGCTGGTTAGAGTGTACATAGTTTCATGGTCAAACCACATTAAAGCAGTATAGGGAATTTGCTCCTATTGTTTCTAGCTCCACTGCTGTAAGACTGCAAGTGGTAGGTGGCAGGAGAGGAGAGACGCTGCTAATCCCAGCACCATCAGGATCAGTGTCATCATTTCATGTTTAGATACTGCTACTGTGCCTTGAATCACCAAGTAATCACCACCCAACAGTTAAGATAGATGCGAGAGGTCATCAGCTCCTCTATGAAAACAGACAACAGTCTCCCACTGCAACACGAGTAGATATCTCCATCCACATGCAAAGTCTGCCTAGGACTCAGTCAGCCCAAAAAAAGCTGCTTTTGCCTCAGGTAGGAGGACAAGAAACCAATGAGGTGCTCTACCAGGACCTGGTTCTCTTCCCCCTGTATTCCCACACACAAACCCATATGCTACAGCCAGTAACTGTACTGCATTTCCAACAGAAACATCTCGGTGATCCTATAAGCTTCCTGCAAACAAAGCTGAGCCTAGGCAGCCAGTCTACATCCTAACCATATCCCAAAGCACGTTGGAGTTGTCCATCACACACCGCTCAGATTCCCATTATGCACTGCTCCAACCCGACTGCCAGGCATAGGTACCACCCCAGACAACTGCGTGGCACAGCAGCAAATGAGATGGGAAATTTCAGCTCAGGATATTGAGGGCAGAGCTGTGCAGAGTGATGCAGAGCGACCCAGAGGCTAATATTACATAGAGTTGCCCAGACTTTAGTTTCTAAAAATCCTCCTTCGCATCAGCCAACATTAAGCTGCAGGGAGGCCAATGGACACATCTCCTAAAGAGCAGCTCTGATAGCAGCAGAATCATTACAGGTTTCAGACCACCAAGGAAATCCCTAACAAAAGTCATATTGGTTTTAGTCACACCCAACCCAGTCCATGTGCTGCACTCCTGTAATGGCGTGGAGCTGGCTCTGATGGAAACAGGGAAGGGCTGAGCCAGTTTTGCTGTGGTTCATGAGTCTGAGTATTTCAAAGCTGATCCTCAAACCGCTAAACCTTCCCAAGTGACCATGCTGCAATGGCCAAAGATCTCGACATAAGGAGTAAGGAATGCAGGCTCACATTGAAAATGCATTAGATCAAGGGTTAACGCAAACCCAGAGAGAAAATGCAGAATGAAAGGAAATAGAGTTGTCCAACAGCCTTCTTACCTGTGCAAACAAGTAATGATGTCCCGAGCACAGAAAGAAAGAGCAGAGACCCACCCAGGGAGCAAGTCAGCAGTAACTGCAGTAAAGGGAAGGAAACAGAAGGATGGTCCCTAGGGATTAAGTACTCCTACACTGAAAGTCTGCACTTTGCAATGGACTTTCCTGTATGACCTTGGGCAGGTCACAGAGGCTAAGCCAAAACTGTTGGATCCAGGGTGGCCCTGGGAGCCCGACCCGTCCCGCAGGGCAGACAGGCAGCAATCTCTCTGCTTCTCAGCTCTTGCCGATGACAAGGATAAGAAATTCCTTTTCTATTTCACAGCCACATTGAGAAGATGCACACCAGTGTCAACAAGGCTCTCTGGGACTGTGGTAAGGAGACCACACCGACAGCCAGGCTCTGACAGCATCACTCAAGTCCACAAGCATTTTGTTTTATGCAGCTGACTGGTTATTTTTACCACTTAAGGACTCATCCACATCTAATGAAATTCCTTCAGATCAGTCCGATTTTCTGCACTGATAAATCCCTTCCCTCCACCCTGAAGACATCAGTTACTCCCTTCCTTATTTTATGTGCACAGAAAAAACCAGCAGCAGACTAAACACCTCCCTTGTCTTGGAGACTGTGCGGAGCAACAATTTGCCATTAAGGACAAAACAACCCAATAGCGCAGCAGCATCCAAGGAAATGAAAAGCAGATGAAGATACAGCCCCTATAAGTTCCAAAAACATCCAGAGAGGCACGGGAGAGATGGCAGGGCATCATCACTGTGAAAGGGGATGATTCTCAGGAACCCCCGAAGACAAAGCCCACAACTGTCATTTATATTGAATGGGTACTGGGCTAGAACTCAGTATCTCAATCCTTTCCCATTAGCAATAGCGTGCACTCGCAGAAAGCTCCTCTCTGCCTCCGGCTTTGGCCACGTTATGGAGGAAGTCACAGGGACTGAGGAATGTGCACCAGGGAGAGCAAATAAACAGAGGTGTGCAAGTCTGCTAAAAATAACCCAGGAATTGCGGCTCTTGGAGGGGAACACAGATACTCGGTTGTTCACCACTGTCTACCACAATTGAGGCCTTGTCTGAACAGGTGGGTGGCTTTCCTGGCAAATCCTATCTTAAAAAAAACACCACACAGAAAAATCCCTCCTCAATCATTCCTGCAGCCCCTCTGTTTTCATCTAGATTCTTGCCAGAGGTTGTCAAAACAAGAAAGAAAAATAAAGCTCCAGCATGATTTTTGCTGTTTTCCCACTGCTTTCCAGGGCATTGATGTGTTGTTCCAGGCAGCCCAAAAATGCCAGCGAGCTGGTGGCAAGGGGCAAGGCTGGCAGGGGACACGGCAGCAAGCAGTGCCAGAAACATGGAGCAACCTGTTTGAGACTCTCACGCAAGGAGCCCTTGAAGGAAAAGGCCTTGAAGAATCCAGCGAGAACTAGAAATGGGATTGAATTATAGATCCCTGTGTGCTTGAGGTCTCAAAATTGAGTAACACAGGCATCAGCCATGGCAGGAGGAAGGGAGCAGGGGACTGCATGTGATGGAAAGCTCAGCAGAGGCACTGGAAAGATCGGGTTGTGTAAGACCAGTAAAATACATCTCCTGCCAAACATGGGGGTTGCAAAGCAAACCCCCTGGTAAGAAACCCAAGCATTCTGCTGGTTTTTCCAATTCCAGCCTCTAGGATAAGTTCGGGTAAATTTCCTGAAGTCAGGAGCGATCTATGTGTGTTAAGAAATTGCCTTGCATCAAAACATCCTGGTGACATCTTCTGTTTCTTTGTCTTCTCCCTTAATTTAAATGTTCCAAACCCAGATAACTCCAAGTCTCTCAAAGCAGAATCTCAAAGCAAATATTTCTCTCTCTTCCCCCCGCCTCCTTTTTGGCCACGCTTCTTGGAAGTCTCCTTTCATCTTGCTGAAGTCTGAAATTTACTGAAAGGCTCCTTAAAGGGTAATTCTCCAATGCTGAGCATGTTTCCCAACACCAGAAAGCACACACAGCAACAGGAGCACAATTTTTTTTCTGTCTTTCACTTTCCAGGGAGTAGTAATCCCAAGCTTAGACCCAGACTAGCTGATCTCCACTTACAGAGCATTGACACAACCACCACAGCCATTACCTTCGCTCTGCTCCAGCCCTTCACTGGAGATAGAGACAGGCCCACCTCCTGCACTTTTACACTCTCATTTCTGGAGCAGACACGCTGGATAGTGGATCCCAGCTCTAACGAGAGTGGTGAAGCTCACTGGAAAGGATGGCACAGCCAGACCAGGACATCGGGTACAGCACAGAGCACAGCACCAGAGTCAGAGGGATGTGTGACACCAGAGCTGTTAATCACCCTAGAAACACAGCATTGGTGCCCCCCCGATCACTAGTGGGTGTCAAACACCATTCTGTGCAGCATTTTACGCTATTTCACATCTGGCCCACAGGAACTGGTTGCTACGGCCTGTGTTGTCAGCAGAGACCAGGTAACCCGCCCCAGCTTGCTCACAGCCTGCCTCCCACCAAACACACTGGTGTAAACACAGCAAGGTTTGGGGGTCTCACAGGGCTCTACGTTGCGCCATAGCCCAGTGTTGGTTTGAAAGTAGTCAAGTGCCACTGCTTTGATGGTCTGGGACAGGGGCATCCCCTGCTCTGGCACACGCCGCAGCAAACCCAAGAGCTCTTTGGCTGCCTGTGCTGGGGCATTGCTGGAGCTCCAGGCACCCAAAGGCCAGTTCAGTGGAGCTAAGCAGGCCAGACAAGCATCAAGCAATTCCTCCCACTTGGTCCTGAAGACAAAACAACTGCACCTAAGGACACTAAAAGAAAGAGTAGACCATGCATAAACAACACAATGCCCCAGTGAAACTGCAACATGCTCTGTGATACCCCACCCCAAACACATGCACCCAGCACAGGGCAGATTGGGGTCCACCCTCACAATACAGATGTGCCTGACGAACTCAGCATAGCTCCCCTGAGCCTTCCCCTTCTTGGCCACTGATAGAGTCAAACACAGCAGTATCAGTCCAGCTGCTTTCTGACTTCCTTCATGGAACCTCAGCTCAAGTGCCTGATAAAGATAATCTGCACTTGTGGCTTCCTCTGGGTCACTGGGAATCCTGCAGAACCCACTCAAAGGGCCCCTGACCTGGGCTTCAGATCTGGCTGCTGCTCCACTGCTTCAGTGGTACCAGCAGCAGGAGAACAAGTCTGGCCTGTGCCAGGCTGATACTAACTGTAAAAATAATCTTCAGACTGTGTAGACACAGGAAAGTCTTTGAAGGGAACAAATAACTAACTTCACTTGCAGAGGCACATACTTGACCACATTACCTCATCTCAACTGTGAAATATCCAGCTCACAGCTGGTCCTCCTGATTTCTTCCCCTTGCAAAACTGCATCCAGCTCTCCCCTGAAGCTGATTTAATAGCCTGTTTAACCAGTGATGTCCTTGGCCATTTGCTCCCTATTTTAGGTGAAGAAAGTGACCCTAAAATTTTTTATGTACCACTCAACCACTTTTTTCCTTGCTTGAGACACCTGGTTATAGCATTATGGTTTCATAAATGTATAGAGTAATGCCTCTTTTATAGCAGTCAGAGCAGTATTTTTCTGCTTACTTAGACTAGTTTTCAGTCTGGTTAACCTCCAATGACTCCAGCAGTTACTTTTATTTGCAACGCTGCGTGCAAGTCAGCTCAGAAGCTGGCCTTATGCTAGTTATACAGTTTCCATGCACTTGGCCCCGGCACATCACAAAGTTATGGGTAGGAATGGTATTCAGAGATGGCTTCTGAAGAAAAAAAACAAGGCAGCAAAGAGAGGATGGAATAACACATCTTTCAACTCGGCAGTTAATGCCTGGGGTTTTTAAGTTTTCCACCAATGCAGGAAATAACGTTGGGAAGGTTCAAGGTAATGAGGATACAAGAGTCAGTCTTCCCTATTTTTCATCAGAAACTGATCCAAAATTTGCTGCTCTTATGCACACCAAGGAATGCTCTAGGAGAAAACCCCCTGTCCTACTGTATGCCCTGCAAAGTGCTACAGGAAGCCACCCTCCTAAAGTAACCGTGAGCACTGGTGGGAAATGGTCCTTTGGATGAGCAGGGGTTGCTGTAACACAACATCACCCATCAAGAACAGACAAGCTGTTGTAAACTTTGGCTTTGAGGAGTTTCTGCCCAGCAAAGCTATAGCTCCATGTGCCTCGTGGATGAGGGCTGCCTATGAAAACCCCCGAAAACTTTGGGTATTGGCAGAGGAAAACTGAGGTTTGTCACTCAGATTGCTCGCTCTTAACTGCACTGCAAAACATAGAGTCAGTATTAATGTAGGATTCAAATCTACTGTCAGGTGCATGGTTAGAGCACTCAGGACTTCTTATATCCTCCAGTAAATCCACCTATGGCCTCAACAATGCTGTAAATTATATGTCAAACCAGATAGTCTCCTGCGAAGAGGTAATTCTGCATGCACACTGGGCAGGAGGTCAGCCCTGTGCCATAGTCTCAGATAAGACACTTGCAAAAAAACCTGACCCAGCTTAGCTTAAAAACCAAGGCTGTTTCATCTTAAGTAACAGAGTTTAAGTTCTTTTTATTTGCCTTCTGGTATTTAGTCTGTAGGGTGAAAAAGATTCTCATTTTCCAGGTTTCCTCTCCGACTCCAAAAGGTAAAACAATTTTCTCATGTAACTTTTTAAACCAGAACTTGGATTCCCCCTGAATCAGAGGGGGGAAGAAGGGGTGTTAAGAAAAATCATTAAAGTTGCCAGGACTTTGATAAGGACATGGAAGCAGACACAGCCACCCTGGCATCATGGACAAGAGAAGCAAAGCAGACCAGTGACTAATACCACATCCAGCAAACACAATCCAAAGTAATTCAGGTCAAAAGTGCTATGTTTTCCTCTTACATTTAAAAAGCAAGACAGGAAATGTATAAAAGCTGACAGGATCATTAGGGATTTTATAAATGCTCCTTCCTGTGGTACAGAAAAAGGAAAGAAGAAAGGCACGGGGCCAAATTATGTGCTAGAGTAGACGCATGCGACTGCGATGCAAGGCAACGCACTGCAAAACTGGCAGACCTACACCCAGAAGAATAAGGTGATCCAGGATCTGTTCTGCAGTGAAAATGGGGGCAAAGCTTGTAACCATCCCAGAGGGCTGGCGGCGAGGTGGTGCTCACCACGGGGGAAGGCTCTCCGGCACCTGCGCATTTGATGAGTCAGCAGCCCTGGCCCCAACCTGAAACCGAGTGAGGCCCCGGGACAGGAGGGGAGGTTGGTTTTGTTTTATTTTCTCCAAGGCTTTCTTTATGAAAACATAACCTCCTACCAACATCAGACCGTTTTACCGAGCCGACAAAGTTAGATAATGAATTTTGCACTTTCCTTCAGTGTCCGCTACCCTGCTCCGAGACATGTGCTGGGAATTTGGGGGGAGAAGGGCTAGCAGGGGGGCAGGCTGGTGTTTGTCTTGGAAAGCCACACGCAAGCCCAACTTGAAGCATCACTCGACACGGCCCACTTTTTGTTTTCCTTCCACCCTCAGCAACAGCCAGGGAGCCCAGCATGCTGATGCCTGCTTCGAAAGCCTCGTGCCTCCGGTACCCATATTCCAGCATGCTCAGAAAAACAAAGTGAAAAGGAAGGGGTGGCATATGGATTTGTTTAAGAAGAAAGAAAAGAGCAAAGAAACAACACTCGCCACAGGACAGCATAGCTTTACTAGCATGCTGTGGGGCTGGAGGGGTTCCCGTTGGGCATGGGAAGAGACTACTAGCCAGCCCAAGCCTCCCAGTCAAGGCAGGCATGAGAGCCCCTTATTTACCAAGCAGGTACTTCCCAACCAAGTTCAACATTGTCAAGACAAGGAGCTCCTGTGCATGCCAACTGCAAAACTTCAGCTTCAGAGGGACTTCAGTGCTGGATATCGAGTACCAGCACACCAGCAGTGTCTCTGGGGGCTTTAGGAGTTTTGGACCAGAGCATCTCAGTCCTACATCAATCCCTTTGTAGGTGTAGCCAAGAGCAATTAAAGCAGACAGAGTGGGTGAGGTGTGTGTAAATCAGGCTGAATCACGGCCGATGGCCTGGGCGAGTTGTAGGGATGCACAGCACCTTGTCAGGGCCCTCTGCACCCAGGTGTATTTGACTGCCTGTTAGGACAGATGGAGATGAGATTATGTCAGAGCTGCCACTGGCTGCGACTCTAACACAGCTTTGAAACAAATGCAGATAAATCCACTGTGCGCAGCAGAGACAAAGCTCTCGGTGGAGTGTTTAGATTGTTCAGCAGCCAAAGCAAATACATTTGCTCTGCAGGTTATAGAAGGCTGTTAAACCAGCCGTGCAACCAACTCCTCCGAGCCAAAAACGATCTTCTTTCTCTATACTGGAGAGTAATACCTACAGTAACCCTGTTAAAGTTCACCGATTCTCCTGCTGCCCTCAAAGGATGCACATTATAAATAAAAGGGTGAATACTTCGAGCAGCAACACACTCCAGATTCAGTCCAAAATTTTCCTTTTTTTTTTTTTTTAATTTAAATATTTGGCCTTTTTCTACTTGTACTTGAGGTCAGTCTTGCCCAAAACAGAGCAGAGAACAGCAAGGATTCTCCCTTAAATTTCTGACACTGAAAAGAAGTCTGACACATCATTACAGCAGAAGACAAGGGCTAGAATCAGGAGTAGAAGCGGTCTCTGGGTTTTATTTAGGGTATTGTCCTGCAAGCGCCTACTGCTCAGCACTGTACTCGTTCCTCCAAGGAGTTCCTTTGGGACCTTGCCTCCTGAAGGCTGGTGGGACAGGGTCTGCACTGGCTTGCTTGAAAGGTGGTGGGAGAGAGCCACTGTGGGTTTGTTGCAGAAGGAAGGGAAGAGAAACCCCTGGGCGTCCCTTGCTCCTCTCTTTGCACAAGTAAGAGGTCAGCTGCAGGTGATGAGGACCGCAGGCCCACTGCTGCCCATGAATCGGGTGCCAGGGGTGTTCGGCAGAGGTGGCACACAGCAGAGCATGTCCTTGAGGTGGCAGCCTAGTAAAGGCACTTCCTAGGCACCAGCTGGCTTGATAACAAGAGAGACTTGGAGGAATATTAATCACAGAGTACCTATCTCATTAGGTTTTTTTAATCTCCAGGATACTTTGTGACTAACGAGTCATGTTTAACTGGTAGCACCAACCTCTGCCCTAACTCCATCAGCACTAAATTACTGCTTTTGTTGCAGTGAGTCCCAATCCAGCCCAGCATGCCCTGGCCTAGGTGCTCTGCAAACACATTCAGCTCACAGGAAAAAAAAAACGTCCCTGCTCCTTCTCTAAAGCAATTTGTAGAAGATACATGTAGCCACTCCAAAAAACCCCACATCTACTGCTGGAGAAGGCCTGTTGTAGGAGTATTGTTTACATGGACAAACAGCTCTTATGCCATACACTGTTGCAATACCCGCTATCTCATCGCGATCTTCGCTTCTGTCAGCAAACAAGTCCTAAACACCACTTAGCATCCACCCAGCATCCTACTTGCTGCCACAACATCTTACACAGCTGCTTACGCAACAACCAGACAATCTAGATTACTCACTGGCACATGGTTTTCTCAAGATTCATTGCTTATCGGAAATCAAAGAAGGATTTTTACGTTTGTCAAGACAACAGCACCTAATGTTACACCAGGTAAGTTTACGTTTGTCAAGGTCAGAAAGCCTTCGGCCTTCAAGCCATACACCAATTTAAGGGATTAAAAAAAAAAAATCTTTCCCCTAAGTATAGGTTACTTAGCACTCACTGCCAAGAGATTTCTTTCCTCTTCCTCAGAAAAGTCCAGCCAGTCAATGTAAGAGCACAGTGACCGATGGCTGTGGGACTGTGCACTGCCTTAGTCAGAGGCTTGGGGGAGCCAACCATTTAAACAAACAAACAAAACAAAAAAAACAGAAAACAAAAAAACCAAACAAAAACCTTTCATTTATTTTCCCCTTCACTGGCAGCATAAACACACTGCAACTGCTCCACAACAGCACACTGTACACCCAAATCATTTCTGTGGTTGTTTATTTATTGAGATTATAGGCATGCCTCAAGGCCTTATCTTTGATGTCTGAAACTTTGTGGGCAAAATTTTCTGGAGGAAAATAATGACTTCCAGTACTGCCCATCCAGCCTTGTGACTTGCCCAAGGTCACACGGCTGGGCAGTGGCAGAGTGGGGACAGCACACCTCTGCATGGGGCAGTCCTGGGGCAACCTGCCAGCACCCCCTTTCTGATTCCAGTTACACAGGCACTGAGGACCATGTCATCAGGGCAAAATCAATGACAAATTAGGCAGCTAAACCCTGTATGGGATCTTGGCTCACATCCATTCAGAAAAACATTGGAAACAAAGTCAACTTCACTGGGAGTAAACCATTTGCTCTACAGCTCTAAGCAAGCATGTAAATGGGAAATCAAAAAATCCCAACAAGAAACTCTACAGTCAACCAGAGAAAAGAGCACAGGAACATTTGCACAGCAAAGGACAGAGCTACCTACAGTAACTGAACTTATTTTCACTCAGGAGGAATAAGATAGATTAACAGATAAAGCAGACTGAATTTCTTCAGTGGGTACAAGAATCACAAAGTAGCACTATACGCCAAAAAACACTTACTATAGGTTAATGAACTCTCAACTTAACAAGGCGGTAGGTCAGGAGAACATACATGTGATTCCCCTACAGGAAGGCCAGATGCTGAAACAGGAGATGCCTTTGCAAAATCAAGGGAGCCCCCAAAGGACTGAACGGAGCCCACATCTCTCTGGCTTAACAAGGTCCAGGGACACGGCACAGCAATTTATAGAAAAGCAACTCTGACACAGGCTGCAGGGCAAGGAGGGAGATTTCACACCAATTAGGAAATGCTGTGAAGAGGAGCCTAGGCAGAGGGAGTAGAGTTTCAAAAAGCCATGCTATGCCAAGTCACTGATTGTGTCTAATTGGAATATTTTAGGCAAATGAAAACAGAAACGCTAGAGGGAATGTCTACATGTATAGTGAGCGGGGAGAATATTGTATATTCTATCTGAAGGGGTAGCAAAGGAAAGACAGCCAAGAACAGTTTTCCAAATGGAGAGCCAGACAAAATAATATATTAGACCCAGTTTTTGGCAGCAGGAGCCAGACTTTAAGGGTCTCAATACAGGCCCAGAGAATCTTTCACCTTTCCAAAGCCCCCCGTCCAATCTCCATTTAATGCTGTCTAAAACTCAGTGATCCAGCTGAATCCCCAGTTACAACGTGAAGATACCACATGATTTACCATGGAAAGATGCCAGCTTTGTTGTCAGAAGTCAAAAGCCGGGGAGAGACAGGCTGTGCTCAGGTTTAGGCTCGCAGAGTTTCACATTGACATTTTCTCAGTTCCTGCTTGTTTGGGTGAAATAAAAAAACAGAAAAGTTTGGTCAACAGCTTACAGCTACACCCGGCTTCTACTTAAAACCAAATGGCCCACACCAAACTGATTCCAGATTTGCTCCAAGGACTTGCAGACTTTAAGGCATCAGCCAGGGAATCCGTACAAAATTCAAACTTGAGCCTGAGTCTGGCAATGGAAACATGGCTCACAGCTTTCAGCAAAGCATCGTTAGCCTCCTTCAAGCCTCACTCCATCCCCATCCCAGTGCCTGTGCAGCCAGGAAACACTGCAGCAAGTGTGCTCCAGCACAGACATGGACAGACTGCCATGCATGGCTCAAAAACTACCGTAGACACACACACTAGAAATTTCTTTCTCCTGACTTCTCCTTGGCATGTCCTACATGAAAACAAGTGGGGAAGCAACTCGAGAGCAGATGACAGCAGAGACCAGCTAGACCCCAGCAACTGCTGCACTGGCTGCTGGACTCTCGCAAGGCAAATAAACACCCAGGAGCATCACTCTGCAAACACGCAATGTCACAAGCACAAAAGATACAGACAAAGCAAAGAATTTGGGAATGAAGAGTGGGCGTTTTTCTGAAGCATCTCAGTGATGTAGAGAATGGAAATTAACAGCACGTTACACTACTCAAAAACTATGCTGAATTTCTCCAAGGGCCATCCATAGATCCAACTCAGTTTTATGATTTATTGCTTTTTAGGACTCAGAACTGCATTCCTGAAATAAGACCTTCAAAACCCTCTGAAGATACACCAGCACTATGACCATTCTAAGATCAAGAGTAAGTTATTAATACATAGCAGAAGAGTGTGAATTGAAGGGGCGGGATGAGCTGCCTGCAAATAAACAAAATTGTAATGTTCTATTTTGAGGCACAAGTGTGAGTGGATTGAAGTGCTGGAGAGGACCATGTCAGACCCTTGGATACAGCCCAGTTCAACACAAGAAGTCAGAGCAAAGATATAAACTATTGGACATTTGGGGCACACAGAATGAGGAGATGGATTGAAAGTTTGCTCTGGCATGATCTAAAATCCCCAGGACAATGTCACCATCTTCCCTACAGGAATTTGAAGAACCACAGAGTGAGCTGGTTGATTTCCTACTGACTCCATTGGCACAGGGTTAGGATTTTAGCGAAAGTGCCTTGGAGTAGCGCTAAAGCAATCTTTAACTTCGGGGGCAAAGAAAGCCAAAGGGATTTGGTTTCTCACAGGATTTGTCCCAGTTGGATAAAATTTTCTCAATATTTGCCTGCCCAGTAGCTGAAATTATGATTCTTTTCTCTTGTGCAAAGTCATAAAACAAAGGGTGACAGGCAACAGGTTGCACTCTGAGCTTCTGCAAGATGACACATTTGATACTTGCCCAAACATCAGGCTTCAATAGACATTTTCTGCATTTCTCATTAGATTTGTTCAATCGTTGCACAACTATAGAGTCGTGATACTTTATTCTTTTTTTAAGAAAACACCAAGCTTTGTGTACAAAAGGGTAGTTCCTGGAGGTATTCCCCCTGGTTTGTAAAGTTCGTTGTGGGTCTTGGGACCCCATAAAGGGAGAGCAGACTCCCTTCTGCCAGAGAGTTAATAACCAGCACAGAAAGCAGAGTTGCTGCTGACAGACATTGTTTCTATAACCTAAAGACAGAAAGGGCAGAGGGGACAGGGGAGATCAATAGACCTGGAGTGTGTGTATAAGTCAGTATGTCTCTGATCAGGTTTCCTCCAGGGGCTGGATCTCTATTTTTTTTTCCCTTACCAGAAAAAAAATCTCCCAGCCTGAAAGTTTGGACATAGATCTCCAGCCATAACAGAAAAAAAAAAAAAAAAAAAGAAAAAAAAAGAAAAAAGCATATTCTTCTCCCATTTACACTGGTGTGAAACCAAGTGATCAGTTTACAGTGCTGTGACTGCGAGTACGGATTATCTTATCATTTTACATGTTTTCATCCAGATTAATGAACCTTTCATGCTCAGAGCATTTTGGTCAACACTTAACATTAACATCCCATGTTTAAGTGCTTGTAAAAGCATTTGTAAAACGATGAGTAGGATTGTTATTTTTACAGCTAGGATTCCTAAGAAAATGAGTCATGCACAGCAGCACTGCCTGTTTCTTTGTCCCTTCCTCTCCACTACTCCTCCCCTGACGCTGTTGAACCTCATGGCCCATTTCAGCCACATTTGATAAAGGAATAGACCTCAGAAGGATATTCAGACCCTAACAGTTTTGTAGCTTCTGGAGCCTCTCCAACACCCCAAATTGCAGCAAGATCTCCTCAACCCTCGTCAGAGAGCTCAAGCAGGCATCCTCCTGGCTGCACTGCTCCAGCTCTGAACTGCATCTTAACACATTTCCATACCTGCATACGGGTACTAAAGAAAACCTAGGAACCACCAGATCCAGTTTCTGCCATGCTTTGTCCAAGGCCTTCTCCTGCCTCTGAAGCAGACTCAGCTGCTTTTCTTGCACAGACTGGTGCAAGAATACCCTAACACGTGCTTTTTGGTGTAGCATCTTCAACTAATTCATGCTTATATCCCTTACCACTTTCATCTTATCCCCAAGAGCAAGCTTTTAAGACTCCTGCTCACATCTTTTCCAGAATCTTACCATGAACTTTTGGTCCCCGGCCAAGACTTTTTTTTGCACATCAGCAAGCACAGCTTGTCTCACAGCGGGCTGGTCCCCGTAGCCTGCCTCCACGAGACTGCCCTTATCTCCCCGGCAGCCGCACTGGGATCGGCACGGCTCAGCTGTTGCAGCACTGCTTGATAGAAAGAGGGTGTCAGGATCTGTACACTGTAAAGGGCTCTTCCCCACCAGCAAAAAGCCGTTTTTCATGCAAGGCTTAAACACTGGACATACAGATGCCAACCACAGACCCTCAGACCTGACATTTAACATCCCAAAGCCATTTATCACTCAGCACCCTTATCCTGGTTTAAAATCCCCAAGTCACAAGGCAAACAACTTAGTGGTTCATTTTTCTGTGCTTTTGTACGTTTCTGACTGCCTTTCTCCTTCCGTCTATTCAACCGCTTCAATTAGCTTCCCTAGCGATCCCAATCTCTGCCGCTCTCCTCAGTGCCACCATTGTGTACCCACAATACCTTTGGGTCTGCCCCATCCAAGCATATCCATACTAGTTTCCCCATCAATTCCTCCACAATTTAGCAGTGCCATCTGATTCACAGCTTTTATATGTACCCCGATAGCAGAGACCCCAAGGAGCTGCTCTGGCTGCCTTAGCATTTTAAACAGCTTTACCCTGAACTGGTCAGCTGAAAAGCACTTATTTCTACAGAAAAGGAGATGACATCAGCTGATGCAGGATAACCATGACAACCTCCCCAGATCAGCAGGGCCGCATGCTATTTGAATAAGTAAGCAAAGTTTAACTCTCAACAACTTTCTAGGCAGGACCTCCAGTTTTAATTGGCAGAGTGAGTGCATGTACGCCTTTGCACACATTTTACCTGTGCTCCCACCAGTATTTTTTATGATTTAAAGACTCCTAAGGTCTGGAGAAGGTAGTGGTACTGGTGAAAGGAAGTCTTTCCAAAATGGCATTTTGCATTCCTACCTGACACAGAGCTGACATGCAGATAAAGAGGATCTTAGCCCCAAAACCCTTCTTCAATTTGTTTTCTAGCAGACTTCCACCAGGATCAAGCAAATGACAGTTTTGCCTAAGAAATGCACTTTCAGATTTGACACGACGGGACTTCATGAATGACGCTCCTTGCCTCTAATCATCTGCTAAAAAAGCAGAGAACTGGAATTATATCAAAGTTTGGATTTGGATCCAAAACCACAACAAATCCATCTTCTAAATGCCATCTTCCTACAGGAAGGGCTCCATACCTGATTGGTATTTTCTTGCTCAAAGTGGGGTGGAAACATTTTTAAACAGGCTGGTATGCAGAATCAAGAGGTAATGTGCTGGATCCAGAGAGGTTAGTTCTCCACTGCTGCAGTTTTGAAGCATGGTTGCATTCTGGAAAGCCCCGCACTTATTTTCTACGCCATTGCTTTCCAACTTATAAACTCTTTATTAAAATAAATAAGTGTAGGAGGATTAGCTTCTGGATCCAGAATCTCTTACTCCCCAATTCTTCATAATGGCGTATTTATAAAACACATGTGTCCCATTTTGGGGCAATTTAAAGTTTGCCTAGTACATAAATGCTTCATTAAAACAGCTGCTCACAATCTGTTAGTATAAATATTTTCCACCCCTTTCTGATCATCATGAAAGGAGGCCAAGGCTAGAGCCATGGATCCAAACGGCCTGCACATTGGAGGTGTTCACAATTTACATTCACATGCATACTTTAGGGCTTGAGCCTACTATCCATGGCTCCCTTCCAGGCTCTGGGAACTGCTATTTTGCACCACTTGGGTCCTTCCAGATGGAGAAACCTCTGAGAGATGAGGGCAAAAGTGAATCCAGCTGAGTTTGTAGAAGCCCTCCTGAGCATTTCCGTGCAGCAGGACTTCACTGGGTACAGTTACAGGGACACCTCATCCAGCATTGACGTGACCGCTGCCAAAAAGGAGCGGTCCCTTCCCCACTGCACACCCCTGCCCATCTGCTCCTGCTCCAGCCCTTACACCAGCCCTGCAGCAGACTAGATCAGGAAACTGATTTGGCTGAAAAAAAGAGAGATTTTCCACCACCACCACCACCACCTTTTTCTCACCCCTGCTTCAAGTATTCCCTACAAGTTAAAAAACTGCACCTGAGCAGAACAAAACAAAACACCAAAAAAACCAAAAAAAAACCCCAAAAAAAAAAACCAAAAAAAACCCAAACAAACAAAAAAAACCAAATCCCAAACACGAAGGATGCAGCCCAGTTTGTGCAGCTCCAACCCTAATAAACACTCCCAGCCTGAAACCAGCAGGTCAAGTACAAATAGGACTCACACACACAACGAGCATCTCGTCACCTATAAACGACATCCTAACTTGAGGCGAGCAGGCCCCAAGGGGTCTAGCCCCGAGCAGGGAAGTCTCCTCCTCCTAACACGTCTCTGCCAGCATCGAACAAAGACTTGTTCACTGGCCCAAAAGATCGGTTTGACTTGGAAAAATTAATCATGCCTAGAAAGCCAGTCTTCTTGAGATCAGGAGGCTCAATTCCACCTTTCATTAAACCCCTGCCCTTCTGGAATAACTGCAACCAAGTCAGCAGGGTCACATCTGATTCATACTGCGACTGGGGATGAAACCTGAACCGCGGGCTCAGATCATTAATCCTGTTATCTGGCTGCCTCCCTGCATCAATCCAGAGAGGAGGAAGCCTCTTTATCGCGGTTCTATGCCTCACGATGAAATAATTCAACTGGATTAAATCAGCTCTTTGGGTGCATCAATCATGCTATTGTCTCCAGAGCAGGAAGTTTCCTCCTCAGCCTTTAGCCACCTCTGCCCTGACCCATATTCCAAGGACTTCCCTGCACATTTCGCTCATGCCTGTATTTTGCATTTACTTACACAAGCAGCTGTGTCCTGTGAGCAAGAGCAATAAAAAAAGCTAATAAACAATAAAGTCAATAACTCTTAAAGTCATATGGGGTCTAAGAGATGCAGACAGTGACGCCTAGAAAGATTTTCAATAGAAGCACCTTATAACTTGCTAAAAATTTCTCCAAGTAGGGTGCCTTGGAGCGTTGAAACTATCATTGAGCACTGCCTGAACTGTAGTCTCACCCAGGGACCCACACCTTCAAAAAGTATTGACTCCCAGTAACACTTGGGCAGTATCAGATGCTGAATATCTCTCCAAGGCAGCATTGGAGCAAGGCATCAGGCAGATATACTGTCCATGTGACTACCCAGCTAGAGTATATGCATAAGAGCTGGGAAACCCAAGGAGTACAACAACTAGACTGGGCAACAGCAACTGTAGTTCTTTGCTAAAAATCACTGGAAACATTGGGTTCTCCAAAGGAGCAGCTTTTTCTCTTAAGACTGTTTCTTGCCATGGAGATGACAGCAAAATCCATATCCCACTTTGGCTCAATTGCTATGCTTTGAGGTGGAAAAACAGACAACACAGGAACAATTTTTCCCCCAACTTGTAACTTACAGGGGTGCTGCAAGGCTCACAGGATGAGTTTGGGGGCATCAATGGTGCTGCTTGTTCAGCAGTGCAGTAAGAGGTAGGGAAAAAGCATGGGAGCCGCATTTCCTCAGGGATCTTCCCACCCAAAAGCGCTTGTGTTCTCCGAGCAGGAAATATCTCCTCCTTCACAAAATTAGTCCAGAGCTACCACGGAGCCCTCTCTGCTCCTCACTAGTCCCCATCTGAACTCACATTAGGGATTTAATTGCTTCTGTTTAGCGGAGATGTGGCACAAAGGGACTCCAGGCAGGGGATGCAAAAGTGATCAGAAAGGATCAGTCCTTGGGCTACATGGGATTTGGAATCTGGACATGTGAACTTCACAGTAACAAAATAGGCTTTCCATAGCTTTATTTACCCTCCCAATACAGAGATAAACCATCGCTTCCTTGCATTACCCTCTTCCAAGTGAGAGCAGTGAGAAACATTACCAAAAAGCATTCCCATTTAAATTCAAGCTCTTTTTTCCCCCCCCTCCCTCTCGCAAACACACATTTGCTTTGAGCCTCAGGTTAACAAAAGCCACAAAGCCCCACTTAGCCAAAACCACAACATTTTCCTTGATTTGGGGTCAAAGCTGACAAGTTCTGCCTGTTTTCCTCCTGCAACCATCAAACTTCTCAGGTTCACTCTCAGAGCACCTCAGTTACACTGAAAAGTTCACAGACCTGGCACAAGCTTGGGATTTATTATTAAACCTGCCAGATTTCAGGTTTGATTTATGACTCTCTCATACAGCCATGTTATCGAGTAGAGACAGGCCCTGCAGTGCATGCTGAGAGGCATTCATAATAGCTATAAACTTTGAAGCCAAAAGGGACCACTTAGATCTGGTCTGACCCCCCATATAAATGCAGAGCAGCCACCCACCGGGAAAAGGGCCATAGCTTTCAACGATACTTTCATATTTTCTGATTCTGCACCTCTCCGTGGTTTCTAGAGGCTGCTTGCAGCAGAAAGGACCCCATGGAGCAAAGCAAGAGGGGAAGGACCTCTTGCTGTGCCCTCAGTTCTCTTGTGGCTTGGCCGCTTTCTGCAACAATACTGAACGCTGTGAGAAGAGCGCAGCAAGGTGAAGCTGTTCCTCTTATCAGATTGTGAGTTACAGACTTTCTCCCCTGGTCAAAGCATTTCAGCTCTGTACCTTAACATGGCATTGCTTTCTCCACGTTGGTTCAGAAGGACGACAGCCTTTTTGCATTTGGCCTCATGCCTCTGCATTCAGCAATGACCCTCTTTCCCCCAGCTCCCCTGGGACACCCCTAACGCACAGGGACAGGGCAGGATTCCTGCTGCATTACACGAGCTCTACTGCTTTTGGTCACCTCCTGTCTAGAGCCAAAAGTCATGACTTCAAGCGCTTCCCCAGGTTTACAGAGGTAGGGGAGGGCTGTACACACACAGAACCATCCTTGAAGACCTGTTTGCAATCTCCCCACCACCACCCTGCATGGACTCAGCCCCCTCTACCAGCCCCACGACCCTTTCAGCTCAAAGCCTCACCCTCCTCCTGCAGCCCCCCAAAACCTCCCCGCGCACAGAGTCTCAGCCTAAAGCCGATTCCCCCAGCCCAGTAATTTGGAGAAAGCTCTTCAAGACAGGGCAAGAGGCAGCTGCAACACAGCAGGATGGATTGAGCCCCGTAAGTCCCTGGCACCGGCTGCTCCCCAGCGGCAGTGACCCAGCATCGTTGCTGCCAGTGGGGCTGGATGCTGGAGAGCATCCCTGCAGTCAAAGACACCTGGATGAGCAAGCACTCAGTTTTCTCCCCAGGTTTTCACCAGTATAACTCCTCACAAGCCTCAGGGTCTCTGTGAACAAGCAGAGCTGTTACCAGCCTTAGTTCACTAACGCACACGCTACCTTAAACACAACTGGGACCTCAGAACTCCCTATTCCTTTGCACATCCTCACAGAGGGGCCCGATCTGGCATTGAACATTACTTGAAACATCACAGCCATAGCATTTAGCCATCACATACTGACACCAGCACAGCCCTAGAGACCAGGAACTGCTGGAACAAGGGGTGCCCAAAGGCTCCCAACCAGCTGTGCTGGATGCTGCAGAGGAAGGCAGAAAAAAAAGTAAACAAAAAACAACTGACACCAAAAAAAAAAAAAAAAAAACCCTCAGGATTCCTGTCAATATGACCCATAGAGGAAACAAAAATTGGGACCAACTGACATTAACCCAGAAGACAAACCTCCATTTATGTGAGCTTCCAGAGGTCTTGGAGAGATTACAGCAAGTGTGGAGAGGAAATAGTAAAAAGCACGCACAGGAAACCCTGACATTTTGTCGCCAAGCCATGTGTCCAGCATAAAATGGTTAATACTTTTTTCTTGGATTTGCAATGTGACATTTATATTATTTTTATATATTTTATGTGTATATATAAAATAAATATAATTTATTTATTTTACTTTTCAAACTCCAAAGATGTCAAAGGCAATCTGCAGAGACGAAGGGCAATTTACTGCCAAGGTTTCGGGAGCAGTCCCAGGGGCCCCATTTGCAGTTATAACAACACATTTTATCTTCTGAGCAAGCAGGAAGGGGGGGTGTAGCAAGATGGAGAGACGGAAGTACGTGCTGGCAGTGAATCAGATGATGTATATTAGGGAGATAATAAGCAGAGATTACACACTTGGCAACTGTTTTGCACTGTGCCCTCAGTTTATAAAGCTCAGGTTCCCCCAGCGGGATTACTTGCTGTCCCATAATGCCTCAGGTAGTTTAGTCTAAAAGCACATCCCGCCAGGAAGACCTGGCGCAGCCCAGCCGCCTCATGCTCTCCCCTTTCAGTTTCGGCGAAACTCTCGTCTTCAGTAGAGGTTCAGCACAAGGCGGGCAAAGCACTTCAGTCCCAGCCCTTCACAGCTTCCGAGGACTCTAAGCACTGCACATCCAGCACTCCAAGTGGGTGGTATGCCTGAATGCCAAGTTTTCATGTTGAATAGTATCATTCCAGTGCTACTTTTTTTTTTTTTTTTTTTTTTTTTTTTTAAAAAAGGCAAACAGCTGCATAGCAGACACCCACAAGAGCTCAGCAGGAGTCATCACCTTGCACCGGAGAGCTCCAGGTCGGGGTGCACAGCAGCCTGTTCAGGTAGCAGCGTTGCATCTAACACAGTGCAAACTACTCATTTTGGACGGGGTCTTAGCTAACCCGCACCCTTGCTTTAAAATGCCTGGAAGGCTGGCAGAATAGTGTTTCTGATTCAAAGTTGCTGACACTAAGAATTTCTTGATTTGACAGTGTTGCTTAGTGGAAAAGCAAAAATATGACCCATTCAAAGCTTTTTCTACAGTTCCTTGTTCACCTGAAGACAAGATGGGTAACTTATAAAGCTTTGGTCAAGTGAGCTCCGAGTGTTGTATTTAATTTCTTTTTCCAGTGAATCTCAGCCCTTCCCTACAAAACTTCAAAAGCTCCAAAGGAACTGCACTTGACTCTAAAAATGTTTGCTGTCTTACCACAGTGACTCACTACTTTGATTCCAGTAAATAGTCACAAACTTGTTTGGTTTTGCAGATGCTCTCTACCTTCTCACAAGCATCGCTCTGCCCTTTTGCTTCAGCACTTGAAGGTTTTCTTGCAGCAAACCACAGTGCCATGTGCTCACGAGGTAACAGCTAAATTTGTCAGTGGTAACAGACCTGCGGTAACTGTGGGACCAAGGAAAATATTGTCCCTCCTCTGCTGTGAGGTTTGTCTACCTGGTCTCCTGCACCAGAATCTTAATTAAAGTCAGGTACAGCTGCAGGAGAAAAGCCAATGAATCAGCAACTCCCCTATACCACCAAACAATTCAAAGCACAGAGAAAGAAGTGTGGGAGGCAGAGAGGAAAAACCCTAAACAATCATTTTTAGTAATGATTTTTTAGGTGGTGTGACCCCAACTGCCCAAAACAGGAAAGCATTCAACAACAGCATCCCCAGCAACCAAAGCTGGGTCTCTCTAATATATATGCAAAATAGGAGCTGCCAAATAGCAGATGCCAAAACCAGGAGGTTAATTTCTTTGGCCAATGTTGGGAGGAAATCTAGTTAGATGGCCAGAATAGGCACTTTTGGACCTAGATTTGGTAAAACCATGAAAATGCTCAAGTATTCGCTTGAGCACATGCTGAAATACTTTGCTCAATAGTTCTAATTTAGACAGATACTGGACTAACTATTTATATATTAAAATTCTTCTCTATTACTCATTTCTTTTTAGTTCTCTAGCTGCATGGCTTAATGAATGAGTTTTGTCCCAAATACATCCACATTCTCATCTGTTCTGTGCATTAATTCTCAAAAGGAGCTTCAGTAGAGGATTTCTTATCTATGCATTCATCAGTTCAAACTCCCTTGTGAGGTCATTTCCGAAGTTTTTAATAAAAAGAGACTTTTTATTCTTGGGGTCATGTTACAAATTATATCTTCACTAATCTAGCAGAGGTCAAAAAAGAAGTTGGAGTCAAAGAGCATCTCTGACTCCTCAGCACACGTGTGTCTCGAGGCTTTTAAAAATATACAGTCCTGCTGTTATAAATAGAGCATTCTTCTTTAAGGTCAAAAGCTTTCAAAGTCCAGGAAAACATCCCTTTATTTCTTTTTATAATTATTATATGTTTTTTTTCCTCAGAATAAAGGTGCACTAAAATGGGACAAGAGTTGCTCTCGGGGGCAGTGTTTCACCCCAGCTATTTTTACATTGTCAAAGGGTTAACACGAACATCAGTGTCATTTCCTTTGTCAGACACTTCAACAGCACACCACTAAGAACAGCAGCTACCTATTTACTCAAGAAGAGTATAAAAACACAAAAGGCAAGAGTGAAGATGAGCAGTTTTCTACTAAGCCCTTTTCAAGGGCACAAACACAGGAAGATGCCATAGTAGGGTAAATCCCATGCTTGAGGCTGTGATCAGTTCTCTTGCACTAAAAGCTGCTCAGACACATAGGAAACAGCAACTACAACACAAAAGCAAAAGAGCAATTTGGATCATGGGAAAGGACTCTTCAGAAGTACTCTTATTTTCTCACATCCCTACTCAGTAAACACATGCTTTAAGGTAAACTTATGCTCAAATTATCCTTCAAAGAACAGGAAGTTTCACCTATTTTAGCAGGACATAAGCATTTTTCTAAGGGCTTTGCTGAATCAGGGTGCCAGCTTGCAAGTTTGACTACACATTCTGGAACATGCAGCCCAACATGACCATGGCCCTACTGCAAGGCCTGGGTTGCTGTCAATCTGCAAATAATCATGCAAGCCAGCTGCAGCCCACCCTCATCAGCTGTTACACTGCTCACATGCGTATTAAGTAGTAATATCTACTGAGTAACTACATGAAGACAACAAACCAGACACTATGTGGAAAGAAAACCAAGAGCTCAGTCAATAGTTGAGATGTAACAAGACTAAGGGATCCTTTGAAAAGGTATTTCTTCACATAATGGGCACTTATTCATAGTCTTCTTGGTTCTCCAGGTGCAACAGTCTCTCTCCCACCTCCAATACTTAGTGATTTCCTTGGGGATGGATGAAGAGAACAACCTCAGTTAGCTCTCTAACTGGCCTTACCCTGAAGTGATCTCATACAGCAATTCATGCCTCTACATCCAGGATCTCTCCTTTCTGGTGAGCTGAAACTTTGTATGGAGACAGCTCCTGTCAATGTGTCCCCAGGTTCTGCTTGGAGGGCTGTACAATGAACAGGACAATGCATTTGCATGCTACACAAATCCAGGTTTTATAAAGAAAATTTAGCTCTTCCAGGGATCATGAGACCTGCAAACAGAACCTGCAGTGTCCAGAAATTGTCTTAGTTCATACTCTTGTATAGTCAAGATACAAAGCCTAGTTTGTTTTCAAACCGGTTCATAGGGTCTTTCATTGGTTTTGGCCATTATATTGTCTTTGGCTTCAACCTAAAATAAGGGAATATAAATGAGATAAAAGATGCTATCTTCTTTTATCTTACTATCACTTCTGTGTCAGGCTAAGCTTGGCAATCACTGATAGAGAGGTGGTGGGATCTTTGAAATAAGTAAAGCACATGCACTCTTCCAAAAGAGCAGAAACAGGACACCGTAGGTTTACTGAGGGACAGATTACTGTGCTGACCTACGAGTTAACTTGAGGTTTAAAAAAATCCCTTTTGGAACAGCACAGGGAAGGCTTAAATGCTTTTAGGACCTCAGATTTTGAGGAGCTGCTCTACAACGTGATAATGTACATGCTTTCTCCAAGCTCTTCTGTTCCTGTATTGATGCCAGGAGATTAAAAGGGTGTTGAGTGGTGCTGAGCCTCTTGAGGGGTCATTAACATCACATGCAGTACTTGAGTTATTTTCACTGGCTCAAGCCATGCTCGCCTGTTGATGAGCAGGCAGGGGTCAGAGGAAGTTGCTGTGGTCATAGGAACACATCCCTCAGGGTCTAGCTTTCCTCTCCTTTCTCCAGGACACTTTGGGGCCCTCAGCAAACCCCAAAGCCATTTTTCCAAAGCCCTGAGTAACATCTCCTCCCAGTTGCACTACCCACCATCATGACTGCTTTGGAACTGCAGTAGCAGTGCAAGGACTGCATTTGGGGAGCTATCCTAGTAGAGCCCTTGGCAATATGCACCACATGTGAATTTTACCAGTCCCAAGACTAGTGTTCATTATTCATAAACATGCCACATCCTTTCACACACTCAGACAACTTCCCTCTGAAAGCACTCTCAGCTTTACACAACCCCAGCAGCTCAGTTGTTCCACAAAAGTTAACACCCAAGAGCAATATGAATCTAACAACTTGTACCTTAGGCAAGTGTGGAAGTGAGCTGCTTTTCCCCACCCTCCCCTCCTGCACCAGTTCTGCCCTGGCCAGTCCCACCAGTGTTAAACTAACTCAGCTGGCAAGGAGAACAGCTTCTAGGCTAAAAGACAGTGCCCATATTGGAAACAGTGGGATCCATCCCCACCCATTGTTTTTGCCAAAGGCCACCTCAGTGAAGTCTTTCCAAATTACATTCTTGCACTAAGCACAACAGCAATGGTAGGTATGCCACCGCCAGTACCACCATGCATGGGAGAGAGATAAGGTAGCACCTGCCTGTTGAGAACTTCAGGAAGCAAAAACCATGAACAGATATGGGAGTAGGAGAAAAACAAGACATACCGTAAGAGCAGGACTCAAAAGGACCTGCCAGAGCAAAGAACTGCTGCCAGAACATCCCCACAAGCAGCTCAGTATATCCCATAGGACAAGTTTCAGTCTAAGGGCAGGGTGAGTCTCACCGCAGGGACAGTGGTGACCATTCCCCACCACCCACAAACTTTAGAGCCTTGACTCTTTCCGAGCCTTACTTGCCTTCTCTGCTAAGCACTGACAGTACCCATGTCAGCACTGTGGCACCCTGCTCACAGGGATGGTTGGTACTGTGGCATGGGGTTGGATAAAAGCTGTTCAGCAGTTAGTCTCTCCTTGAGACTTCACCTTAACATATCTAGAGTGTTTCTCAACCAAAGACTTCTAAAACCTCACAGTCTCTCCCTGGCTTTTTATCTCCTTCCATAGCCTGACCTTTCTGCATGAGAGAGGCAGATGCAAAATAAAGAGTCAACCTTTTTCCCCCTTTCTGAGCAGTGAGTCCGACAGGAGATCAAAGCACACAGTAATTTAGCCCATGGAATAATAAAAGTCAATAAGAACAATGTGCTGCTGACAGGGGAGTTGTGTCATGCCACAGCAGGGAGAAGGGCCCAGGCGAGCGGAGAGATATTCACTGGAGCTGAAGAGACCAGACAGAGCAGGGGAAAAGCAAGCTCTTGTTTGTTTTAAGAAAGTTCTTATTTTTAAGAGAGCCCATGGATTAAAACACAAAACCAACAATACGAATATTTACAGGGCCAAACTCAGCAATCCCATACCCAAGAAAGCTTCCCACTGGCTTTAATAGGTACTTTGCCTTCCTTTAGGTAGGCAGCCGCTTGCCACCACATTGTTCTGCACTGCTGAGTGTGGTTGCCTTCTCCACCACACTCTGCATAGACACTTGGCCATGCATTTGGAGCTGCTTCACCTTTTTGTGAATCAGTTCCCCTTTCTGAGCTTCCCTCAGACAGGGCGTGTATAGGTGGTAAAGCCTTTTGGAATCTCTAAATCGAGAGCAAGAGGAAAACAGAGTGCTGACTGTGGAAGGTTGGGGGGGTCCAAGTCGATGGTCCTTCTTCTGCTTCACCCTCCTGTTTGCATAGGGAAACCTTGGTTCGTTCCAGACTGGGAACAACTGGCCATCACCCAAAAAGCAACTGAACAAGAACAGTTACATAAACCCAAACCCCTCCCCACCATCAAATAGGAAAGAAAATCAAATTGCAGGACAGTCAAAAATAGCTTCCCAGTTAACAAAGGTAACAGTCCAGTCCCCACCTCCAGCAAAAGGCATCCTTTCAGCCACACACACTTAATTCCACATGAATTTCTCATCTCACAGAGGAGGGGAGGAAGTGACAGCTCCACAGCTAGCAGCCAAAGCGAAGGGCTAATGGGTTAATGAGCTACCTCCAATATCACACACAGAATGGAAGCAAAGTTTTCCTTGGCCTGCTGCAGATCCCAGGAGATTCGCTGTGCCAGAGAAAGCCCTTCACCTTCCTCCTGCAGTCTCTGGTACCATCATGCCAAGCATGTAGGGAACACAGCAAGTGAGCAGAAACACTGGAATGACAACCCCTGGCCAAAGGATGATAATTAGATCAAGTGTTCATCAGCACATATTCCTCACAGTTGCAGAAACAGCTGGGGCTTTCAGAAAGCCAAGGCTGCTCCAATAGCCATACCATTTGGCCAAAGCAAGCATGGCCTGGTGGGACAGTTCACCACTGCCACAAAGGCAAACTGGTGGGTTGAAAGACCCCAGAAAGCCAACACAACTGCTTTACGTGCTCTGAGGAGGAACCCAGCCCTACTTCTGTCACTCTAACGGAAGGTTGAAAGCAGAAACACCCCAAAAAAACAAACTCCAAGTTTCAGTCTGACCTTATGATTTGGACAAAGTTCAAGCTATCTCCTGTCCCTCCCTCGCAGGAGGAACACAAGGTCCTCAACACAGCTTTAGAGGCCCCACCACCACTTGCAGCAGCCACACCATGATCAGGGTTTGGTTCTTGGCATCCACTGGAGCCTCTGGTCTTGGATTCAGCAGATGAAGCAACCAGCCCAAAGCTGAACCAGCCAGACTGAAGCCAACCCTTTACTGAGGTTTGAAAACATCAAGCTAACATGGGGGTTTTGCCATGCTTTATTTTAGCATTTTTGCACATCTCTGCATTTTGTTGGCTTTGGCATGTACCTGAAGCCATAATACCACAAGAGAAGCTGATCTCTTCATGCCTCCACTCTGGCAAAACCAAGGAGCAGTGGAAACCTCATATGAGTTGCTTCTAATTTTGTGGGGTTTCCAGATTTCAGTCCAGACCAAGAGCTTCTAATGAGTTTGGATAAACTCTGGATAATCCTCTGAACTTTCAAGGGTCACAGGAAAACAGCCAAATACAGTACCTAGGACTTCGACAGGTGCTTCAGAATTGCATGCTCCTGGAACAGCACAAGTATTGGAGAAGCAATACCTTTGCATCCCCATGACCGCATCCCAGCCTTTCATTAAATTAAAATTTTTTTTAAAAAAAAAGAGAAAGAAAAAAACACAACACACACTTTGTTACTAAACTGATGGGAAGGAAAGGCAACCCAAATTCTCTTACTATATACCAGCCTAAACCTGCAGGGGAGTTCACCAAGGCACACCAGAAAAGTCAGCACAGATTTATCTAGCAGGTCTGAAGAAGGGAAAGGATGAATGACAGCTCCTTTCTTGAAAGGGAAAGAAAAGAAACATTAACTCCTGGTGTTAAAATGCTGTAAAACTGGCTTTTGACTCAGCACAGCATAATGCTGCTTGTAAATGGGGTAATTGGTTTGTGTGAGGTCATGAAATTAAGCAAGCCTACACTTGCCCATCCCCTGGAGCACAGTCAGCTGCAAGAAAACACAATCCATGTAAAACACAGGTGAAGGTAAAAAGACTCATGTTTCATGCAACTCATTAATCAGGGCTAAAATATATTAATACATTTAAGTACATTAAGGACTAAATACACAATAGCTTGAAATTCCTATACACTTGGGGGTGCCATCATGCCCATTAGCTCCATCTTTCTTCAAAAGTGTAGTGCTCAGCAAGTGCACACAGTTCCCTCCTGCTTTGCAGCCACCTTTCCTGGTTAGAAGTACTTAACAGACCCAAACATCAGCAGAACTGAGCATTCAGCAGAGAGCAAAACCATACTGGAAATGAGAGCGGCAGCTGTTGGAAGGGTGGCAAAAGATGGAGCATGAAGCACACAATATGGTTCAAACATTTAGACAGTGGGAGAACTGCTGGAATCCCTTCTGTTTATGTTTCCAGACATCTCCATCAAGTAGGGGGTAATTAAACACTACAGCAATTGGGTGATAGAATGATTTATTTCTAAAGCACCCTCACAGCCTGAGGCTTTGGGAAGCACATGGAAACATGAACCTTACTTCAAGGAGGAAAAAAGAGAAGAGCACTACATGCAACACCAACTGAGGGCAGGCAGAGGTACAGGAAGGAGGAGCGAGCAACAGACCAACACAAAAAGGTGACATAGCTCTGTCAGCTTAGGCTCTTTAATCTTTGCAGAGGTTGTTTATGAGTTCAGGGAGAGATAGGAGTGGTGCCAAAAAAATTTTTAAAAAATTTAAAACATTACATATTCCAATACAAAGTGTCCCACTTGGAAAGCAGAGTCCAGCACACAGAGAGGGAATCCCAGCGAACATGACTGCTGATCAGTAGATAAAAATTAAAGAGCTAGACCAAGATTGAAGGACTTGCCCAGGGTCACCATGGCAGGTCTGGGGTAGAGGCAAGAGGGGTCTTCCCAAACTTCTGTCCATTTAACAGCTGCACTTCCCAAAAAGCAACTTCTCCCTGGGTTCCCTGGTTTTGAGAGAGAGGATACCCAGGTGAAACATAACAGCGCTCAAGCACAGGCGAGCTGCGACAAGAGATGAAGGACTTATTCCAGAAGAGACAAAGCAGCAGGGGAGATTGAGGATGGATGTTGAGGAAGTCATTTCTACCACCAGGATGTTGAGGCCTGGAGGTCCAAAAACATGAATGACATGGGATCTTTTGGCTTCAGGAGCTAACCGATCCCTGGAAATCTTTTCTGGTCTTGCTTCTCTTGAACCTCTTCCCTGTAAAATCATGGAATTGGGAAAATGACAGCCTGTCTGTCTGAAAGACAGAGAGAACCAAAGGCATCCTGCCCTGCCACAGAGGACGTCAGGAGACTAGATCCTGAAAGCCAAGGACCATGGGAATTCAGCTTTGCATTCAGTCCTGCTTCACAGTCCGTTTATTTTACATGTTTATTTAACATCTACATGAATCAAGGCAATATTATTTCATAAAAAAGAGAAAACTTGGCTTCACTTATTCAAACATTTGGACAAGGAAGGAAGAAAGCCCAGCTCAGGATTTGGCTGGTTTAAAGAATAGGAATATGCAGTTATTACCCTGTTGTCAGTGGTTCAAAACCAGCTTGATTGGAGGAACTGAATGCGATTGCCATCTGGCAGTTGTTTGGGGAACCTCCCTAAGAGAAGTCATGGCCTCAGCTCAGATCCAAGTAGATAAGAGTCCTGCAAGGACAGGGAGCAAGCCAGCACCTTAATTTTTCCTGGAGAACAAGAGAAACCATGGACCTTCTGGAGGTGCAAGTCTCCCAGTGTGAAGGTGCTTACACAGTTCTTGCAGTGCCCATTTGTGACTAAAAGAAGAAAAGTCAGACATCCACTGAACCCACCTAGACCCACCATGCTTTTACCTACCTGGCATCTCTCTAAACATGTAAGTGCCCAGAATAACAAACACCCAGAGCAAGGGCTGGTCAGGAAAATGCTGCTAAATGCGGGAGGATAATACCAACAGCACGAGGTCATAAACTAGAGCTGCCAAGACATTGAAACAAGCTAGGGTTGTTGTTTCCCCCCCCCTCCCCTGAGAATAACATTAAACACCAAGGCAGCTGCAGAAGCCTTATTTTTCTAGCAATTCCCAAGGCAGCTACCATCTCTTGCCTTTAAATCAAGACTGGATGGGGTTTTGGAAGACATGTTTTTGTCAAATGCAAGTTAATGGGTTCAATAAGGGTTGAAATTCTCTGGCCTGTGCTGTACAGGAGGTCACAGCCTGGATGATTTAAAGTCGCTTTTGGTCCCAATATCTATGGAAAAAACTGCGAAGCCTCCCATATTAGAAATTAAAGAATAAACAGCAGCAAATAATAAAATTGTCAAATACCGACAGCTTTTGCCCACAGAATAGCTGTGAGCAAAATGAAGGCTCTTTGGCCTTGCTCATTAATCACAAGGATTCAAATTCATTACTAAGGTCTTTTATCCTACTTTCCAAATGAAACAAGGTTTATGGAGTCACACTGTACGCATGTTTCATCGTATCTAGCATTTGAGCCTGTTATGCACTTCTGACAGGGACTACAGATCCAAGATATTAACTTATTTAAAGTTTGGCAGAAGAAAGAAAGTAGGTAGAAGGAAAAGAGCTCAATTAACATTCCCAGTGAAAGAAAGGCAGTAGCATAAAAATCAATCTTTTGCACACCAGAAAATCTCTTGGGGCAGGAGAAAGAGGTTAGGCATGCCCCCCACCATGGCGAGAAAAAAGGCTTTGGTCAGGATTGTCATACCCTGAGGAACCCATTCCAGCAACATTTCTTATTAGTCTGGATTTTCTAGCATCTAAGGAGGAGAGAGCTCATGCTGCAGTTTTAATACAATTAATAAAACTTGAACGAGCCACCAGACACCAATCAACAGTAAACTGAGCTCTAGTAGTTTCAGTACTCACAGAATTACTTTTATTTATGGTTAATAAGCCACAGCATGGATGGCAGAGCTTCAGAGCAGCTCACAAACCTCCCCATCACATGGCCTATAGTACAGATACCACTGGGAGTACCGATGGGCTGAGGCCAGAGCCTTTGCAGCCCCCCATATACGCACTGCTAATGAGCAACAGAGCTGTCTGTAGAGCTTATATAGTCTCCATCAAGACAGAACCTAATTTAACAGTTTATTCTCTCCATATTCTGCTGGGGATGGGGTCAGGGGAACTAAAAACAGACCTAGTGCCATTTAGAGCTTCCCTTTTGTTGGTTATTGTTATAGTTTTACTCTCATTGCTCCAGCACCCTATGCAGAAGACAGAATGTAAAGAATTCCTGCAACGACCTTATCCCCCTGCTTGGCAGGCACTGCTGTCATTGCGTCTTCGGGTGGAATTCATCATGAGTGTGGCTTTTGCTTATGTCCTTGTATATGCAACACCAGTGACATCGGCACAGCAGTGGGAGCAGGGATTGCTCACTAGCCATGACTGCAGAAGCCCAAGAATGCTAAATGGCGATTTATGTAAGGTCCTATATAAATTTCACCCCCATCCCTATACCACTTAGCCCTAAAACTTAAAATATCTATTTTCATACAAAAATCAGACATAGCTTTGTTGTAGTTTTATTGGTTTTAATCAGGGACGACACCATAGCACATAAAAATTAGTTCTACATGCCTGGATTCATCACTGCCTTGACTAGAAACCCCAACAAAATCAAAGGATTAAATGCTTCTTTCTGGCATAAATCCAGAGTTAACCTAGGGAACCTGGAGGAAAGGCCTATGTTTGGTTTTGACATGCAGATCACCCAGAATAAACAGGTGTCAGTGGGTACAAGTTAACTCCAGGGCTTTACTGTAGTTTGCACAGGACAAACACGTTTCAAAACGGAAACAAAGAGCTCTTAAAAAATGACAAATTTTTAAAAATATTAAAACTCATGCCTGACTGTACCCCATGATTACTCTACTCCACATTGGAAGCTAAATTTATTTTCCAGAGATAATATTGCTCTGGATCCAACATAAACTTAATATTTGAACACCTCTGAAATCCCAATAATTTGGGGTGTTTATCCAAGCAGAGGTGATTTAATGAATCTGGCTGTGACTGCTGATACTTCTCATTTTTGCAGGTTTGCCTCATCAATATATAATACCATTTGCTTTCAACTGGGGCAAAATCCAGTTTCCTTCACACCAAATCATCTGGACCAGCCTTCAGAAAACTCATTCTGGCCAGCTAGTATGGAAAAATGAGGCTTCACCTGGAACTAATGAATGGGTGAAATAAATTGTGAATGGGACAGTCAGTAGTAACTGTTTCCACAGAAAAATCCAGCATTTTAACAACCAGGTGCCAGAATCAGCCCATAATGCTCCTCCAGGCTGGATAGCAGGCCGAATCAGCCACTGTAACAGCACAGTCTTTTCTTATTCCAAAGTTTCCCCTTACCTATCCTAAGCCAAGTAATTTTTTTCCCCTCCTGATGTTTCTCTCATTTGGGCTCTCATTCCTGCATCTGTAAAGGCCGGTAAGAGAATTATAGCAAAGACATTATATTTAGATGCTGGATGTGAGAAACCAAAGAGTTTCCCTTACTTCAGCTCCTCCATATGCAGAGCTTTGCTGTCCTGAACACTGCTCTACACAGCCCATGGGCTGGCAGGTGCCACCCACTGAGGCCAGCACATTTTTCCTGTAATTTGGTCCTTTACTAGGTTTCGAAGCATATTTAAAATCCAGCTGACATGACTAAATTATTGATTCCACATCAAGGTGTGGATTTATGGCTTGTTTTGAGAGCTGCAGAGTCTGATTTTTAAATGTACTCTCTGTGCACTTACACCCACATAGAAAAATCAAAAG
Source organism: Aquila chrysaetos chrysaetos (assembly GCF_900496995.4). Classification (NCBI taxonomy): domain Eukaryota; kingdom Metazoa; phylum Chordata; class Aves; order Accipitriformes; family Accipitridae; genus Aquila; species Aquila chrysaetos. The sequence goes on from NC_044008.1 coordinate 66,019,556, forward strand.
CTTTGGGGAAAAAATAATTAAAAGAAAATCAATGGAAAATGAAAAAGACCATTTTACACTGGTTCTAGCACTGCTGAGAAATAATCCCTTCACCATTGCATGATTCTTATACAGCAGATTGGGGTTATCATCTTCATCTTGCCTCACATCTCGGGCATTGAAGAGCAGCATACCCATGCAGGATGCTCATTACAGAGCCAAGCTCATATAACAAAATCTTGTCTGCCAGTCCCTTGCCACTCTAGGTCAGCCATCTCACTAAACACGTGTGCCCTCATTACCCCAAGCAAAGAGCTGCAATAAGCAGATTAAACACTAAACATCCACTTTGCAGACCTCCAGCCAGGGCCAAGGTCCCTGTCTGGCTGGCACATACAGGGCTATGCATGGGCAGACCACTGCCGTAGTCCGGGAACCAGGACTTGGATTCAAATTAGAAAACAGCAAGAAACTTTCAAGCCAAGAACAACAATACAGCTGGGAACGGTGCACTGCTTTGCACTGAACAAACACAAGCTAATTTATCAGAGCATTGACTCCAGCTCCTTTCCAAGATAGCGCTGGCGGCACCTCTGAGCAAAGGCAGACAGAAACAGCAGAGGAGAGGGTAGGCAGGGCATGGAGGGGGAAATTCAACCAAAAATCACCTTTTAGAGTGAATTAGACTAAACCAAAACAAGAAGAGAGGGCAAATGCTTAGAATCCCTTTGAGCTTTGTCATTGACTGCAGACACAGCACACTTAACCCAATGGATCTAGGCACAAGACAGGCACTAGAATAAAGCAAGTGCAAAAAAAGTACATAGATCTATATCGACACACACACACTGCCCTGCCTAACTATGCCACGGTGCTGGACACACCTATCCTTCAAAAAAAGTGTAGCTCAAAGTCATTTCAGCTCACTGTAGGTCACTCCTATGTTTAATTTTATCTTGTTTTTAGTTTGCCCTGGTACCATTGTTGTACACAAGTTGCCTTGAATGTACAAGGACTCCACACAAAGCTCTGACTGAGTGCATTTACAAGTGGAGAAGTAAATGCAAACAGAGCTGTCAGTGGTTTCCAGTGTCAAAACCCCTGCCCTTTCCTAGCATCAGTCAGAGCAGCAGCATGAGAGATCAGAAACCTTCAGAGATGGCCTGTTTCTTGCAAAACTTCTTTTGCCAGCTCCAACATTCCTGTAAGCATCAGGAAATTTGCGTACTTATGCAAACCATGTCTCCGAGTCTCTCTGTCCATTCAGTGGCGATTTCAGCAGAATTACAAGGCTGTCAGTTAACAACTGAGCAATTGAGGTAACTCGTCCACACACCAGACTCAGCTCCCCACTGCCTGTGCCACCTTCTGTCAGTCACAAGCCCCTTTGGGCACTGTAGGGACACATCCCTTAGTGCTGGGCTTATATTTGTGCTTAGTGAAAGCAGAACGTAATAAAACAAATAAAACCTCTACTTATTCTCCCTACTTGGGAATTTTTGCTTCTTTAACAGCTCCTTCATTATTTCACCAAGTTACTCGTATCTCTTTACAAGTAAATATATGCTGCCCCTTCATTTCCACGAGGAGGATGGGGGAAGAAAGGACACTGTTTTCTCTCCACAGTATCAGTTTTCAGTGTGACACACAGTTCACTGCAAAAAACAAACAGCCCTAATGAGAGCGGTTGTGCAGTTGCTGCACCCGGTGTCAGTTACTCAGCTCACACGAGCAGCTCCAAGCCCTTCGCAGGGTCAGTGCCAAAGGGAGCGGGGAGCAGGACATGTCTCCCATCCCTTGCAGCTCCCCCCATCACCCCCACCAGATCCTCCTTGCTGGGGCACGGTACATGGGAGCTTGTGCAAACTCTGCTGCAACTCGCTGCAGCTGAGCTGGGGTCACTGCACCCACTGCTGTGTTTACACCACATCAAGGGGTGGAAAAATGACACTGTATGACTTTACGCCCAGAGTGACAGTGGGCCAGGGACCCAGATAAAGCAGTTTTCTAAATTTGGATGGTGTTTGGATGGGAGGAGAGGTCCAGGGGATTTCATGAAGTGCCTCAGGCTGGGGTCAGCCGTTGCAAGGGCAGTTAAGATGTCCCTACACCAAGGGGTCAACATGTCTTAAGGAAGCTGTAAGAGTAGCAACCTAAAAGGACTCTCGCCATGGATCTGGGCAAGCAAACTACAGCCATTTGGAGCATCTCCTCTAATCCCATTGACTGCAATCATGGCATCTGCATCCCATGGACCTTGCTGGGCACTGGAGAACTTGCCCAAAGCACCACATTTCTGTCCTTACAAGAAGTAGGTCTGAGCAGGCACCTTCACATGCTGCTGAAGGAGGATCCCAAGGAGGACCCTGCTCCAAAGGAGCAGGCTGTAGGTTGCATTTGGTCCTGCCCATCAGCCTCTGGGACCCCCCCAGACCCTGGCAGAGAACAGAGCTGGCCACTACCTCCCTGTCCCCTCCCAGCTGAAGGAGTCAGAGTTCATCCCATCTGTTTACTCCTAGTTGCCTTTTCTCAGGCTGCATTTTTCTTTTCACTTTTGACCAACAACCCCTGTTTTAATTAGACTCCAGCCCATCACAATTATTTCCTTATACATCCTTGCCTTTTATCTGCCTATCAGAGAGCTGTCCATCAGATTTAGGATACCCCACAAAGCTGCTCCTCAGGCTTTGAGTGTCCCCATTGACTTGGGACAGGATCCCAGGCTGGGGAAACCGCCATCAGATCCTCATTCTTCACCCAGCTTTAATTTACTCCTGACACCAGGAGTCCCAAGCTTCTCCTCTTTACCTTCATTGTGGTCTCCAGCCACTGCAACAGCCCCGCTCGGCATCACAGGCCGAGGAGGAATGACACCCGAGGAGCCGTTGCCATGGGCGCAGACGGTGGTCCCTCCGGGTTCCCATGGCGCCGGGCGAGACATGCACCAGGGTGATGAGAGGGAAGAATATGCACCCGCCAAGTTATTTGTAGCCCATCTAAGCATCTCGCAAGTTAAACAGTTGTTCTTTCTTCCCTCTGGTCCCAGCACCCAGCAAACTCAGGGGGGTCCCCCACCCACCAGAGCAGCACTCGCAGTGCACAAAAGGCTAAATAATTGTCTTGACTGACCTGGAGACGAAAATAAAATTCACCACGGGTGCTCAAGCGTGGCTGAGGGCAGAATTTGGCTCCAATGAGATGCCTGTTGGCTGGTTGGCATTTTGCAATTTTTGGCATGAAATCCTCGTCTTGGCCCTTGCTGCAAGCTGGGGTAGGGTGAGGGACCATGCCCCAGGGCTGGAGTGCAGCAGGCTCCTGGGAAACCTGCTTTTTTTTCCAACCCCAGGAAGCACATAACACAAAAGAGCGTTGCAGGATGGATGGCAGGACGATTGCCCTAGACCTTGCTGCACAGCCATGGGAAAGACACGGCAATGGAGACTCACCCCTCCAGCCAGGGACAAGCACGTATGGGATGACTCCCAAGTCACCCTCTCCCTTGCAGGCAGGCTTGAGTAGAAGAGGTCATTTGCCCAATCTGGGGTGGTTTTCACAGATGGAGAAGCTTCACCCAGCCCTTCTCCACAGCCTACAGAAAGGTTTCTGCTGGTCTCCCTAGGCTGTGCCTGCAGACCACCAGTCACCCTGCCAGAGATGAGACTTCATCAGCTGCCAGCTCTCAAGTACTGTATCATTTAAAATTCACTTTGATGTCCCATTTCACTGGTGATGTCAGCCAAAAGATATTTAAAGGGGGGGGGGGGGGGGGGGGTGCGACGGGGCTTAAGCATAGGGCGTGACCAAATCCGGAATAAGCTTTGCCTACAAATTAAGCATCTTCCTTCTTTAAACTGATCCCCTCCTTTTCCAGACCTTCAGACTCATATCACCCCTCAGATCTCCCCACAAACAGGGGAAATCAGCAGCAAGGCAGTCAGCTGGACATGGTGGTGAGAGCAAGAGGAATTAGTCTCCACAATATATGAAAAGAATTAGGACTATTTAATCTCCTTTTCCCCTTATCAGTGGTCTCAAATGTCACTTTGAGGGGGAAATGCAGTGGAAATTCCTGCAAAACTTTCCTACAATTAAGGAATTGACAAGATTTTTCAGCTTTTTCTCTCTGTGTTTGAAAAATTACTACATAAAGGAAACAATCTTTGCAGAGTATGTAACTCACAATAGGCTGAAACATTATCTTAAACTGTTCGTCTGCTTCCTGCTTAAGTAAACATATTAGGAATGTGTGTATATATTTCTTGGGCAGCTTAAAAATAAAAAGAAAAGAGGTATATATTCTCTCCTGCTTTCGAGTAGCACGTTGTTTATGTTGTTATAAGCACAGATCATATTTATAGCTGAACACCGTGCAAAAGTGCAGGCAAGCTGGGAAACAAATGTTAGGTTTAATGATCTTCTATTTAACTGGTGCAGAAAAATGTATCCCTTTGGATTGATTCATGACATGAATTGTATAGAAACCTTCTTCCTCAAGAAAAGAAAAACCTCAAAAGGTCAATCTGACATTTCAGCTCTCTCAAACATCCAGCAAAGATGTTCACAGAGCAAAATCCCCAGCCCAATGAGCTGGATGGGGTTAGAGCAGGGAAAGGATAAACCACAGCTAGAGATACATTTCAGGACAAAAAGCAGAGCCACTCAAATCACCTGGGCTGGAAGATTCATCCTGCACCACAGCAGTCCCACTCCACAGTTTGTGAAATGCATTGCACTCTTCAAAGCATCCTGAGCCAGAGGCTTTGCAGGCTGCAAAGAAGGGGCTGACAAAGCCTTTTGGCTGCGTGGCATCTCCCCCGTTCAACCAACAGTCTAACCAAGGCCCAGCCCTCCTCTCAGGCTCAGCCACCAAGCCAAAACCAGAGTTGAGAAGAGTTTTCTCAACTCCCCATTGCCTGAGCTGGCTGCAGCAAGTGTCTGCTCTAGAGAGCAAGCCCACACTGGCAGAGAAGCAGCTCCTCCTGCAAGCCCTTGGTCAGGTAGTCACGGGTGTTTAGTTTGACACTTCTTGCCTCGCCAAGGGTGTTGCATGTCTGCACTGTTGCAGAATGAACTCAACCCTGGACCAGCCTTTTCCGAGCAGAGCGGTGACCCATCGCAGGGCTCTGCAGCCTGCACTCAGCTTCCACTGCTCCTCCAGGGCAAAGAGTGTACACACACATGTATGTACTAGTATTTGCTGCCATAGGGGTAGAGGCTGTCTGAGAACTGCTTTTGTGGTCATAAAGAGGGAATAACATGCAGAGGCATGCACCAGAGCATCCCCATGAAGCCTACTGCAGAGCCAAGCGAGCCCAAGGGACCTGGTACGGCAGAGGCTCCCTGGGAACTCGTGACCGCCCCGTGAGATGACCATCCCTGCAGCCAGAGGGAGCAGCCAGTGCTCCAGCCAAGTACATCCCTCTGCCTGCAAGTTTTCCTGAGCACCCACCAGTCCCACACAGACCCACACTTCCACTTAGGGGCTGAACACTGGTCACTCATCAGGCATTGTCCAGGCCAACCTGAGACATTCCCCAGTTTTTGCCCATATAGTTGGGTGCTTGCTGGGGATGTGGAGGGAGCTCCCAAAGCCCAGGACAGCAAGCACCACCACCTTTTCCCTTTAATATGTACTGCAGGTACCTCAGATCACCACTGGTTTCCCAAGAAGAACAGGAAACACAAGTTTGGTACTTGGTAAAAACACTTTACAGACAGAAAAAAAGAGGATTTTCTTCTAGAGATCACCCAAGAAAGCTGCATAATATACCCTCTATCATTGTTTAGAAGGGAGCAAAGACTCATCTCTTCTGCTCTCTCTCTCTCACAGGTATGGCTATAGGTCTCCAAGCCTTTGAAGTTAGCTTGGTGGTCTGTAGCACACATGGATGAGCATATCCACAAAACCAGCAAAGGGAGGCTGCTGCCTCGCGCAAGAGATGACCACAAACCTTTATTTGCTGCTCCTGCCTTTTCCCATTACCCACAGCAGGGCTCTGGGGTAAGGAAAGGCAGGACAGTAAGAGCTGCTTCACCCTAGCCATATTCTAGGAAACCCTCAGGTTTTTCTATACTTAGCAAGTCACAAGTTAAAGCAGCAAATAAACAAAACATAAAAACCAAAACAAAGCACTCAGCTACATTATTCTTATCTGCCTGAATTTTCCTTTTTATTGCACAGCTTCAGGGGAAATGAGCCCACAGGCCAAGGGAAACTATTCCAATGTGCTAGTTTCACCGCCAGCATCACTCTAGCCCTCCCCACACAGGCAGCTCTCATATGGATTAAACAGCATCTTTGAAAACCAGCATCCTCCAGGAAGGCAGCCCCAGGGCTCCTGCCCCAGGCCTAGCTGCTCTCAAGCCAAGTAAACTTGATTACTCTTGTTAAATTATCTCTATACTATTTCTCCTCTGAAAATTGTATCAACTTCTCTCACCCCAAGGTGCGTACGCACCACCACTGCATGACCTTGCCAGGTCCCCAACCAAACCCACTCCCAAACACACAGCTCCCGGGCACTTACCAATAGCACCTCTCTGCAACAAGCAAGCAGGAATGAATTTGCAGATAGGGTGGCTTAATTCATTTAATAGACCTGCAGGAGAGGAGTGGGCTCCCACCTGATTCCCAGGTCCTACACCACCCACCTGCAGCACAGCCTGGAGCAGCAGCACTCTCAATCAGCAGCACCCTCTCACCATCACAGATGACTACAGAGTAACACTAATGTGGCAGGACCACCGTGACAAGCTGAGGCTGAAATTTTCTCCAGAAAGAGCTTGCTATCCCTACCTACGGTTTATACCAGCTCAGCAAACTAAATAAACTCCCCTGGCAAAGTTTTCTGTGACAGTTTAGCTGGAGCATTTCAGCTCTCACTCACTTGCACTGGCTGAACAGCTGCAATGACTTAAGGCACAAACACACACACCTGCTCTGTGCAACCACTCCACAACTTGGAGACATTTCCCCCCAAAGCAGAGGGGAGTTTGTGCTTGCCCCTTAGCTGCTCCTGCTTACACGGGGCATTGCAGGACCAGCCAGCCTCTTTGCAGGGGGAGTTCAGTGCTGGAGGTGAGGAGCAGGAGGAGCCAAGGGACAGAAGTCCTGCTGGAGGGGTGGGATGAGATGGGTCCCTGAGGAAAGCAAAGGCTTCAGCATCTGCAGTGAGGCTGTCTGTCAGAGCTCTTAGTCTATCTGGAAATGCCACCAGAGAAACCCAAGACTCCACGCCCCGACTGACATTACTGTTCTGGCAAAAGCTCCCAGGGTGGAGTTTGCCCGAGTCATCAATTTTCATGTTTGAGTTTGATGAGATAAAGAGCTAATGTGTGATTTGTGCCAGCTGAACCCAACGCAGCAAGCTCTGTCTGTCCTCCTCTGGAAGGGCAAGGTTTATCCGTACAGCGCAGCTGCCAATGAGCCATTTATTATGAATTGCATAAACCAAGCAAATGTCACAACACATCTTCCTCATGCTTGTCAAGTGGCCTCCCCTGCAACTGAAAAAGACCCCCAGAAGAGTTTGGCTCTTTCAGGAGCCTACCCCGCCATGCCCTTCTCTGCTGTCATGGGCAAGCCCTGTTTGCCAGGATTGCAGATTGGCACCTCTGGAGGTTTGCACCAATGAGCCTCCTCTCCTTTCACCACCAGAAAACAAGATAACTTTCCCACCCTTATATTTAACACCAAAGCCTCTGTCAGGCTTTACAGCTTCAGCACCCAAATTCCTGATGCAATCATCTTTCCCTGCCTGTATGGCACACCTCTGAGGAGGTGTCGGAGATCTGCGTCTGCATGATCCTTACATGGTGCTGGGGCAGCAGAAACTTTACAAAATGCCACTCGCTGGCAGAGCAAACCACTGAGACGCGATGCACTAGCGCTGGAAGACATCAACCCCTTTGTGGGGATGCCACCAGGCAAGTTTGAGCACTAGGGGTGGCATTGTGATATGCTCCAAGGAGCTTGTTTTCCAAGAGTCTAAGAAACAGAATGAATGCATTAAAATTCAGGCCAGCAATCTTTCTACAAGGAGTTTTATTTACCCCCCACCAGGCAGGGTGCAGAGAGCTCTTTGTGTTGGCCCTGCTCCCCACTGTGTAGTTGGGGTATTTGCACATTTTGGTTGGAAACACACTCCTTTAGTTCTTACAGGAACCAGGTTTGCAGTGCAGGATCCATTTGCTCATTGACTGCTATGTCTCCCAAGCCTTATTTTTGGTCCCTCTTTCCATAGGCTGGGGGCGACGACACTTTTTCCACAGCAGACAATAGAGAAAGGTCCCGAAGGGAGCTCCATGGAGCACCACGTAATGTCACTGTGAAAATGCGGTCAGGATGAAATTTTGCTGCCTACACAGCAGCATCCAGCCAAGGCCAAAGGCTGCAGGAAAAAATTGAAGCTTATACCAGAGACACGAGTGCCACCAAGCTCAGTGGGACAATTGTGCTTTTGTCCTTAGGATGAAAGAAGGAATTCAGTTTGGGCTGTGGCAAAGCCTGGAAAGCACAGTGGGGAGATTTAATGGGAGTTTAATCACCAAGTTTAATGGGATTTGCTAGAGGTCCCACAGGGCATAGGAATCATAGTATCATAGAATCATTTAGGTTGGAAAAGACCCCTAAGGTCATGGAGTCCAACCACAAACCTAACACTGCCAAGTCCGCCACTAAACCATGTCCCTAAGCGCCACATCTACACGTCTTTTCAATACCTCAAACTACAGGAAAGTGCCAGTAGAAAGACCTGTGCACCATTTCTAGCCTGTGCACCCCAGAGGCTGCACCCAGCTTAGGGTAACCCCAACACTTGTTCTGACTTGCTCCCACTCCCTCGCAGGCTGTCAGGGCTGCAGAAAGAGCAAACCACCCCGCACAGCTTCCACAGCCCCACCACAGCCGCAGGATGGGAGGAACCAGCTCCGCAGCCCCGCTAACGCCGCTCATGAGCCCCAGCAGACCCACGCTCCCGTTTGCACCCTCAGTTGAAAAAACTGGTTGCTTAAAGCAGTGCAGCTGCCTTGTCCATGCTCTTCGGCCAGCCGGTGCTCCGCTTGTGCTATTGTCACTGGAGGTCAGGGGAACAGCCACATATTCCCAGACTCAAAGGACTGCCGTTTGCCTCCCACCTTTCACTGCTTGGTGCCATGTCTCTGCCAGCAAATTAAGTTCACATGAGAAGCGTCCTATTTCAGAAGTAGAAAGGTGAAATCATGTCCACATCGGTTACATGGATTATTTAGGTATCAATGTGAACTACCAGCTGTAACTCCATCCAAACGATTGGTCCAGGTCAGATAAAACCCTGTCGTGCCTATACCGGGACTTTTACTGGCCAGTAGCAAATGCTTAGAGAAAGCCTATATGAATCAAGTGAAGCATGGAGCCCCACAGCACATTAGGGACTTGTGGGCTGATGTTTGTAACAGCCACAGAAGGACCATCCACCAGGATCTCTGTTAACTTGCCATGTGTAATTCAGCCGCACTCGCACACCCTGTGTCGCAACCCAACATAAGACGAGGCAGGTTTAAACTGGCAATAACATCCCTGCATGGGGTTGCATCAGCTTAATTAATGTTTGAAACATGCTGTCAAGGAACCAGTGCTGCTCTTTGCACCAAGCAGAGGTAGGGCAGATGCAGGTCTGGGTGCAGGGAGATGCCATGCAGCCATGGGGTCCCAGAATCGGCTTTGCTGGAGATGCGGGGTGGAAGAGTGCTCTGTGCACGGCCAAAAGTGAAGCAATGACTTCTTGTCAGGAGCGTTTGCTTTAAAGTCAGCGTTCGTGAAAGCTGACAGCCTCAGAAACAGAAAAACAGAAGTCCTGTCAGTAGCCACGGGACAAGCATCAGCAAGAACCGCACCAGGGAGACTAGTGCTTGAAAAACACAGGGGGGGTGGAAAAAACAAATTTTCTAGAGCACAGTGCTAGGAACAGCACGTCTGGCAATTACAGCAAAAAAAAAAAGAGACATCAGCACTTCTGAGTCCTCTCCCCAGCTCTAGGGAAGAAGGCACATTGGTGGCTGGAGTAAGGAGAGGGAGGCACCCACGCCGTGCTCCTCCACCATGGAGCAACCTCGGGCTCCCCACTGCACTCACTCGTGCCTCAGTTGACCACCTGGCAGTGGTGACCCTTCCCTGGCGTGCCACGGGAATGGTGAGTCTTTGGGACAGCTTGAAAGAGCCTGTGAGGGGGAAGGTGTTTTGGAAATCAAAATGGCTATTGTTTTTCTCCATGAAAGATGAACAAATTTCATCATTAAAGGGTCAGTTCGGTCCGTGTGAAGACCAGGCTATTGTAACCTCTGCTGCTTCTTTGAGCAATTTTTCTCCTGAAGAAGGAACCGCCAGGCCAGTTCGGAGGGAGTGCTCCTTCTGAAAGTGGAAAATGCCTGGTATTGTGTCCAGCCTGTGTTTGAAGTGGGAGAAAAGCTACTTTGAATAAGCTTTTTATGGACCCCATGGCTCTGCTTGACCATAATGTCAGCTTGTAATTAGCAACAGATACCACTTCTGTCACTTGCGATGTTATCATCAGCCGTCTTGCGTTTCAAAGTGAGGAGAGGCATGTAAATTATGGGCAATTTGGTCTCTGAAATGGGCTTTATGTTTTTTTTCTGCAGGGCGACCAGGAAGCCTGGAGTTTGTTACAGAGATAGCGGTTGAGCCGGCACAGAGAGGAGCAGGAGAAAAGCAATGTACGTTACAGAGCTGCTCCAGCAGATCCCTGGAGGAAACACGTATGTGCCAGCTCCCCAGTGAAGACAGAGATGAGTGGTAGGTCTCACAGGGGCTGTATATTTTGAGAAAAGAGGAGAGCAGGTTTGGAGGCAGCCACTGTCCTGCGTCTGAGATGGGGAGCACTCTGCAAGGCTTCATTCACACACCAACGCAGAGAGCTGGAAGGGGAAGAGGATGGCTTGCTCCTGGGCAGCCAACGCAGCGTTGTTTCCTACTGAACATATTGCAAGTACTTTGGCTGACTAGGTGTTAGATGGCCCAAGAACAACTGAGAAAATATTTTCCCCTTATTGATAGAAAACATTGTCTTCAACTAAAATACTATTTTCAGAGCAAAGGTTTGCATTTCCCAAAACAGATTTGATTTTCTATACGAAAAACAAAACCCCCAAACTCACATCATTTCCAAAATGATTTCATTGACCAAAAGCAATTTTAACTTCTGTTAAAAAAAATGGAGCACAATTTTTTGCCTTTTTTTTTGGGGGGGAGTCTATTTCTTGCATCAAGCCCAGCGAGTTTCCCATATCCCTTGGCACTCCTCTGCAGCCTAACAGATCCCACTGCCAGGGCACTGGGCTGCGTATTTGATTTCATCTATTGCTGTATGAATTACCGAGTGTCCTGTTTCTGCCTTGCTTTGGCCTCCTGCAGAAGGAGTCACACCAGAGCTACACTATGCAAGGGCTCCCCAGGAAATGGGCTGAAGCAGAATTTGGCCCCACACTGACTCTGTGGTGTCAAGTTCTCCCCTTTTATTTGCTGGAGGAATTCAAGCATCACTCTACTGCTCCAGTCTTTCTATCTACCGCTGGCAAATAACACAGCCAAAAAGGTTATCTGCCTTCAAACAGAAATAGCTTATGTTTAGAAAAGAATTAAATTTTGTTCTCTTTAGAGTTGCAACCACATCCTCAAAGCTGTTAACCTGAAAGTGAACTTCAGATAATAAAACTCTAACCTCACCCCTTCAGAAGAGCTAGCAGTCAGCAGCTACCTTGTGTACTCTCCCGTTATCTGCCCCATCGATTGCTTGATAGCACAGCTTGTTTTCTTTTTCAAGGGAAGACAGCTACTAAATCTGCGTTCCCCATCCCTCTCCTTAGCACTCTTGGGCTTCTCCACAGCTGCAATGCTTTTCCATCGTCCCTGCTCTCAGTTAAATAAACATTATGACACATACTGATTGCTTTAACAAACTTTACTGTTCCACGTCCTCGGCAAAGCACAGTTATCTTTTTACAGGGAACATTCCTTTCCTGTTGCTATGCCTACTTCAGCGCCATCCAGCACGATAGCCAAGACTGCTGAACGAACCCTCAATTTCCAACGACTCCAGTTTGCTCATCTTGAAATAGCTCAGAAGGGGTGTGGGGCCAGACCGCCAGCAGATGTGAGCTGTCAGAGCTCCTCTGCCTGCAGCCGAGCTCACGCAGTTTATCCCAGTCGAGGACCCGGTGGCGGCTGTTGGAGGGTGAATGTTGTCTTCTGAAAATGCCCAGGGCTAAAAATGGCTGGGTGGAGTGTAGGAAAAGGGAAAAGAGGGGTATGACTGCCAGCATAGCCGGGAAAGGTTGGTTTTATCCTCCCCGTAAGGCTGCATTTGGAGTTCTGTAATTTGCAATTAAATTGCAGAATCCAGAAATATTTCTGGCAAATGGTATTTCACAACCATTCATCATCGTCGTGCACAATTTCCTTCACATGACAACCTATGTTTTAAAACTTGCAAAGAGAGGGGAAACTGCCATTTGTTTTGGCCAAGCCAAAATAGCACTTGGCCCAGAGACTCGGGGAGCCCTGGCTGCTCCAGTTGATAAGCCCTGGCAGGCCAGCTCCTGCCAGGCGGGCGCAGGCACCACGTGTTTTCACGCACACCACATAACGGTTTCAAGAAATGAGTATGTTTCAGTTTCCCCTAACCAGCTCGTTTTTCACATCTAGCACAGCAGTGCCTATTGTCAATGTGGTTGTGCCACTCTGTTAATTACCACAGAGAAACCTAGAGATCTTCATGACAAACTCCCCTGAAGTCAGTAATTTCACCTTTTTCCATGTTGTTTTCACTTCCCCTTGTGCAAACATTTTCTTCTCAGTAAAGGACAGGTTAGCTCCTCAAATACTTCAATTCTCAAAGGTCTGATTATTTCTATCTAGTGGAAACCCAGATGCAATAACTCCAAAATGTATCTAGCATGCTGGACAATGCAGAGAGGCCAGCAAAGCCGAAAAGGATTTCTGGCAGCTGATCAGTTGTAAAAGATAGTTCTTCCTCTAGGCATCAGCTAGAGTATTTTTGGGTCCGCAGGATGTGTGTGCGCACTGCCTTTGCAGCTCTCAGTTTGAATACTCCTGCACCTTCATGCACTGCAAACCCAAACTATTACCTCCTTTTTCTAAGGGCATTAAGCGATATACAGGATCTAATTAAGATTTCTTCTTTTAATCTTTCTGGTTAGTTTTTTTCATGACCTAGCCACAATACATTGGACTAGTTGTGCGTGGGGGGGAAGTACAAGGGTGTGAGCAGAGGAAAGGACTTGAAAGGAAGCAGATAAATCCCAGCCTGAGTCCCTCCTAGCCTGTATCCGGCAGCGAGCACATTGCCAGCCGCGCAAGATTTGGGGACAGCCCCCTTTCCCGGGCCAGGCTAACACTCACCCCTTCTTGGGGGATTCACCACCTTGTCCCCATCTCCACCTCCCACCAAGGTCTGTGCCCAGAGCTATGTCCATCTCGTGGGTCTGGGAGCACTGGGAGGAGGTATCCTGGGGGATCCTACTGGGGATAAACTGGGGTGTCACCCCAGGATAAACCCAGCACTTAGGGAAGAGATTTCTGTCCGTTCTCCTCTCAAATGGGGTTGTGCACGATGGCTTTCTGGAGACCTTCCACCTACCCTGCCCCAAGAGAGACGGCAATGGCAGCCAACTTCTTCCATAGCTGAACCCAGCAGCGCCAAGGGATGCTTCTGCTGGCAACCCACCAAAGACTCATCTCTGGCCACAGTAACGCAGCCAGGGCAGCACTCAAAGCCTGCACGGCTCAGGAAGCAAAGAAATCGGAGAGCTGGATGGGCCCAAACCCAGATGGAGAGGGACGGCCGCATGAATGGAGGAAGTGATTCAGAATCTGGAAATGTGAACAGCACAGGCCGCGTGCACTGAGTCTTGAATTGGCCTCTCTCAACACAGAACAGTTGGGGGATTTTTCTGGGACTCAGACAGAGATTCTTGGAAGTGTGTCAGGAGTGGGCTGGGTGCGTGCACCAGATCCGTGTGGAGAAAACCTCCTGGTCTGGAGCGTTAGCTGAGTGTTTTCCCTTCTTGTTTTTTGCAGGTTATACAAACTGAAGTTCAAATGGCCACATTCTTTGTGGTCATTTGCTTTTATTAAAGGAATAATGTATATATACATTGCCAGCAAGCTCCACACCTAGGAGATGTACTGTGGGTTATAATAGGATCAAACTGGCCTTCCATGGAAAAAGCATGTCCAAAGGCTTTTTTGGTCCATCAGGACAACTTTGTTGTAACTCCACTCCCCATTCCCACTGAACTGCAAATAGGTCAAGCCAGCAGCACTGGAAAGGGCTCTTTCCCACCATACCCTGTTAACGTGTGCTCTGCTCTGCACCAGAGCGGCACAGTGCAGCCCCCCTACCCTGGACCCTGCAGGGTTCCCTCTAACAGCCAGTCCCGGGCTCCCATGCCGGGCCCCCATCACTGTCCTGTTTTTAAGCTCACCTTAGCCTAACAAGGCTGCACTGCTGACCCATCTTTTAGCTTTTCCAGACCATTTCCCAAGCATGAGCTCTGGTTTCTGTGTCTCCATAGAATTGGATTGCACAGCCTAATTGTTCTAGCTTTTGGTAAAAAACAGCCTTCAAGATACCCCAGGGACTTCCACACCAGCTTGCCTGGTTTTCCAGCTCAACTGTTTGAGGCCAGCAGACCCTCCAGCCCTGCTTTGGTTCCTTTTTGCCCCCATTAGGCAAAATGCTATAGGAGTACCTAAGCTACCTTGGCTGCTTTTGCAAAGGGTTCCCCTGATCACTTCCACCTTCACTTCCATCCCACCTCAGCCCCTATCAGCTCCTTCCACCCTCTGCCCTCCCACTGTCCCTGCAAGATGCTTATTTTCCTAAAATCACCCCTTGTCCTGCTCGTTCAACCTGCAGAGGTGGAACGAGTTCACCTTTCACTATTGCCTCTGGTGTGGCCTCTGCCAATTTACGTCTTGGCTGGGTAACACAAGATCAAAGTCAGCAGCAAGGCCTGGGTCCCCGGGTGGTCGGATAATCTCAGATGCTGCTGCAGGAGTTGTGACAGTCACGGAAGAAGGAGAAGATCCAGGAAGGTCAGTCCCAGATATCATTGTGTCTGATTTCACTTCATTAAATTGAATTGGGATTGACTTACATCCCAGACAGTCTTTGAGAAATGCATTCATGGTGGGTCGGTGGCAGGGTCCAACACTTGGACACTCCTGGATGCATGGCGTGGGATGAAGCACTCAGGAGCATAAATCAGTTCCCCACAGGACAACCAGATGAAATTTCTGAATTCACCCCTGAGCTGGCTCTGAATTTGACACCCAGGAACGGCCAGATCTGCCCGCCTGGGAAATTAATCTCTTCCAGACCAGCCTCAAACCTGGTCCTGGAGGCAAACACACCTCCCTGCCCCTATGTCCTCTGGCCATGGACTGGAAACACCACCTAAATTAGTGGGAAGGGAGTCTGCTTTCCTGTTTGTGCAAGAACTGACTTCTCTGAAGATTTGCCAGTGGTGGGGCTGGGTTTAAGAAGAATAAAATACTGGTGAGATGAAGGGGAGCATCAGTGAAGGTCAGTGAGTACTTTGGATTAAAATTTCTCCCCAGATTTATGTGAGGTTTGCATTGTCTAGCTTTCTTTTGCTGGGCGATTTCTTGCATTCCTGTGGCACAAGAAGCCAAATTCATCCTTGCTCTAAATCCATTTATTTCTCTCCTGAAATTAATTTTGCTCTCGCATTTCAAAGAGCAATGATGGCAGAACAGCTACTAAGCTCTGTGAGACACAAAGGACTTGCGCCTGCTGCAACAGCATAATCATAAACACAGTTTATGCCCTCTGAGGGAGGTCTGTGGATGTTTTACCTTTGGCTTCCAGCAAGCCGAGCTTGCTTTGAGCCTGCCTCATAGTTCTTCTCTTTCAGGGGAAATGAAAAAAAAAAAGAAAAAAAAAACCAAACCCAAAATCAGACCCACATTTCCAAATTCACCTATTCCCTACCAGCTTTTTAGGAAAAATGCATGGTGAATCTTTGCACATCTCCTAACAATACGTGCAGAACAAGAATGGTTTGATGAAGAAGTGGAGAAAAAAATCAGCAAACTTACACTAAGGTTGAGCAACAGATGAGATCCTGTCTCTGAAGAAATGACATTATGAATCTGGTGAGGAGGAGGAACAGACTGTTTGTTGGCTTTTCTATCTAGGAAGCAGCAGGCTGCCAGAAGTCTCCAGTAAATGAAAGTCCTGGAAGAGAGTAGCACGATCTGTCAAAGGGAAGAGCTAGTGCTAACCAACACCATCAACAATTGTTGACAGATGAACCTTCCCTAGACCACTGGGTCTGGAGAATTTCTGAGGAGTGAACAACTTCTGTCCATTACAGAGGCTCTTGCAAAATCCCTACAAAATCCCAGCTCAGACTCAGCTATTCCAGAAACAATTGAGTAACTTCAGAATAGCAAGCACATATCTAAATAACCCCTCTTGATCCTGGGCCCAGCAAGGGGCAGGTGGGAGGACGCCGAGAACCCAGATGTCCGGAGGGTAGGTAGAAAGCATACTGTTTCAGCCCCTTCTGCAACCATTGGTCTCCTTGAATTTTTCCTTTCCCCTTGGCCAACCCCAACACCAATGTCCCACCAGATCTGCTATGGCCTCAAGTCCAGGGTCACCACTCCTGTCCTCTCCCCCGCAGCAGCTGCTCTCCTGGGTCTGGGTCAGGGACCTGAACTGCTCTGCAGTCTTCAGATGGCTTCAGACGTCAGTGAAGGAAGTGGTTTCATTCCTGCGGAGCTGCAACGGCAGGAGTGGGGCTAAAGAAGTCCAACACCTGGAGCCACAGTCATACAGCCTTTCAGGGTGCCGGGTACGTGAGTGCTCCCCTCAGCCTGTTCCAGCTGCAGAAATCACTGCCCCCTCTAATGCATTGTTTCTCCTTGTTTGTGTCATCACCCCTTCCCCAACATATGAAGTGTGTTTCTATCATTTCCTATTTCTAATTATTTCCAGTTTCTAATAATTTCCTATGGTTTAACCCAAAACGGGCCGGTTAGGGAAAAATGGAACAAACCAGTTGGATCAGAGGTAGTGACTCCCAGAGGGCAGCCATGGCAAGCAGATGGGATGGGCTGGTCATAGCTTCTGCTGGAGCCAAGCAACGGCAAGTGGACTGGGACCAGTCGGGGAACTTGGCTTTGCAGGGAAAGAAATTGCCCAGCAGGATGGCAGTGGCAGTGCCACGTCTATGTGGGATGACTTTGGACACAGCAAAAATCCCTGTGACAGGACAAGAATATTCAGGGAACATCCAGGTCTTACTCTGGCCCACGTCCCCTTGCTCTGCAGAGGCAGGTCAAAGCCCCCCCGGGTGTTCCCGCTGAGTCTGGCACCTCCACTCGCCACACACCTCAGGGCCATGCTCCGGAGGCACAGGCTGGATCCCAACAGCATCTCAGGTCACACCAGGTGGGAACGTGGCCAGGTCCGGCTTAGATGCCTCATGTGCACTGCGAGGCACAGGATCAAATAACAAGTGCATTTACCTACCTGCGAATGACGGGTGCCCCCATTTATTTTTTTTTCACTCCAGCCCATAACCACTGCACCAGTACATCCAGTAGCTGCTTGCTGGGGCTACTCTGTGGTAAGAGGACACATCCCAGGCAGCTGGAAGGACCATGATGGTTTGTCATATCTGCACTTCCTTCCCCTCCTTCTTCCCTAGTCCATGGCCATGCAAACGAGATTTTAATGACTTACTTTCTAAGAGGAGAGATTCATACCTCGAGCAGGAGGCACAGAGCATGTAAATAACTGTACCTTTTCCAAAATCAGTATGGATTTTTCTGGGAGGCTGCCCTCCTTACAAGCTCTCTGTTTTAAAAGATCTCTTACAAGAAAGTTGTCATTCAGTTATGTGGCATTTTTATAAGCAAACAACTGCTGCTCAGGAGTCAGCTCAAGTCCATCTGCAAAAGCCCGTAAAATGCCAAATTCATGATTCCGGGAGACCATTATGTCTCAGGGCTCCCACCACCTGATCCAGTAGCAGATCTGGACTCATTTTCCAGCACGTTATAGTTAACTCTGGCCTCTTAGAGCCACAGATTGCTTAGCCCTGAAGCAGCAAGTTTAATATCCCTTTCAGAACGTCATTAGCATTAACTATTTTTACTGCATATTCTTGTTATTCATGTAAGCGGATCCCCCTTCGGGCCTTGCTCCAGGCAATCCCTTGAGCATTCGTTCAAGTGAACTTGGTGCACTCCAAGCCCCGGCAACGGGCTGCTCCCAAATTTCCTGCACATGTGATGCTCACTTAGCATGTACTTCACAACTGGACCAGTTGCCACCCCTGATCATGTCCTCATGGTCACTGGGCACGGCAGCAGAGCGTAACTGCACCAAGTTCCTGAGGCTCCTGAGCCGGAGGAGAACGAAATGGGCACCGGCCCAGGCAGACAGGAGCCGAGCATCGCCGCGACACGCACCCACCGTGGCCAGCAGCTCAGCTCTGAGCGTGTGGCAAAGCAGACCCAGGGCAGATCCCCCTGTCCCAACACGCTGCAGCTGCAGGAGGGCCCCTTCCAGCTCTGCTCCACCCTTGCACATCACTCTGGGAGAGAGAAACCTTCTCTGATTTTTTTTTTTTTTTTTTTTTTTTTTTTTTTTTGGTAAGGCAGCTTGCCAGCCTCTTTGTATCACTTTAGAAGTGCAAAACAGCCTAATCTAGATCTCAGGTTCACACCTAGTTTTTGAATGGAATTTTTGGACCGAGCCAGATTGTTAATTTGGAAGGATGTTACCTGGTGGCTCTGGAGTCAGGATCAGCACTAATGCATCCTTTCCTCTCATTAGATTTTCCCATTTGTTTTGCATTAGAAGCAATCCTAAGAACCTGCACTGCTGATAGGAGAAAAGTCTTCTCCCAGGAAGAGCCTTTCACTCTGATAAGGGCATTTTTCCTCATATGCTGCGAATGTCATTGCTGCAATGTTCCCTTTTAGCACTCTGGGCTGTAGCTTTATATTAGGCCAACAAAAATAATAAGTCCTAAAATGAAAATCTCCAGATGATCTTGGCAGAAACAGCACGTCCATCACAAATGGAAATCACATTTGATACTCCACAATGGCAGGAAACTCACCTGGTTTTATTTAGTCTCCACACAGCTATGTGCTATTGGCACTCCTCCAGCGTATCTCTTTTGAGAGGGACTTTTTTTTTTTTTAACTGTCTGTTAGTGTCTGTCCTTTCTTATCTAAAGCACCCTGGATGTTTGATTTTCACTAAAGCCCTTCACTGAATTTTTTTGTTTGCCTGCTGTAAAAAAGTAAAAGGGAACTCAGTAATTCATGCATTCACAGCTCTGTTCCCACAACAAGGTGCTTAAAATAAAGAAATTGGCTCAGGGTAATTGCTTGATATGAGAAAGATTATACAGGCAATGAACATCTGTATCACAGCTACGGTTGATGGCTCTGAGTGCTGTATCATGTGCCAGGAGTTCTCTGCCAAAAAAAAATACTTAAAAAAAAAATTTCCAACCCCACATATGCTTATATAAGACTTATCCAGTATGCAAAGAAGCTCACAAAAAAAAAAAAAAAAAAAAGAAAGAAAAGGAAAAAAGACTAACGTGTTGAAATAACACAGGAAATTATGCAACTGATACCTGAACCTGAGCATTGCAGATCCTATCCGGAAACTTCACTATCTCACAAAGCTTTAGTAAAATAAAACAAGTTATCCTTCTTTTCGAAACTGAACTTGTTGATACAGAGTCAAATGGAGGTTTTGCACCAACACGGTCACTGCAGGCCAGAGCAGCTGTAACATGGGCCAAGTTTCGTGTCATCCCCAGCATCTGGCAGGGTAAATCCCCCCTCACCCTCCCCTCAGCTGCACCCTGCACATCGTGGAAACCTCCAGGGCTTAGCACACATCTGAGGGGCTCATGGACACTGGCTGCTCCTTTGCATGGGGTTGAATTACCTCCGCAGCTTTTAGCATGCAAGCTGCATGGATAAATGGGAATGGAGAAACAAGTTTGGAATAAAATCAGCTGTGAATTTTTGCCAGAAATTTAAGCTGACCCAAAGAAAACTTGTTTCTGAGATAAGTTCAAGAACATTTCCCACCTTATTATTTCCATGTTTGCATTTGACATACAGGAGGGTCACATCCCTCCCACTCTTCTCCAGGAACCTCTGCTTTAGGGGCTCTGCAATCCCACTCATCCTCTGCACAGGAGTTAACCTGGCACTCCCAGAAATTCACTTGGGAACCTGAAGCAAAGCCACAGAGCCCATAACCCCCCTCGGTTAACAGGTGAGCGTTACGTGAGCTACAAGTTCACTTCTCAGCACATGATGGGGGAGTGCAGTCGGGACTTGCCCAGGCACAGCACGGGGAGCTCAGCATCACAGCTTCAGACTTGTAACAGGAGATCCCCTTTCCCACCTAGCAAAAAAAAGTTCTCAGGCTCAGATAAGCTTGTCTGTCCTTTTCCTTGTGCTCAAGGAGGGCTGCTGACCAGGGAAGCTCTGGTTCAAGTTTTGTTTCGGCAACGAGCTCACCCATCCCATGATGAACCACCCTTGCTAATGGTTTCTGTCTGCACTAAGGATCCGGACACCATGGATCTGGCAGCTGGAGCAGGAGGAAGAGAGAAGGACCAGACATCTTAATCTTGCCAACCAGTCGCGTAGCAAGGGGAAGGGAAAGCAGAGGCAGGACAGGACCAGAACCGTCTTCTTGCCCTGAGCAAAACACTCATACGTGTCTCCTGAAAGAAGACATCTGCCTGCAAAATGCTTTGATGGGAGAGTCCTCCAGTAGCATGGTGTGAAGAAGCCTTATGGGCTTGGCCTGGGAAGGTTTGATTTGGAGTTCAGTGGAGCTGATGGGACTTTTCACACTGGCTTCAACAAGCCAGCAGCTCACAGTTTTCCTTGTTTAGCCAGTAGTAAGCAATACATTTAGGGGTACATATGGCCCTGCTCTCACCCTGGTTTCTGCCCCCACAGTTTCCACCCACCTAACTGTTAGGTTGTCCTCTCCCACTGGTACAAAACCACAACCTGCTTTCTTCCTTGCAGCACGGCTGCCTCCCCATCAGCCTTGGTAGTGAGCACATTCGCAGAGCCTGGAGGGAAACTACCCTCCTCCTGGGCTGCAGAGCCCCAGAACTGCCTAAAACCAGATTAATAGCTTTATGTCAGGGAGAGAAATACGTCCCCACTGCTGCCTTCTCAGGCCCAAACCCATAGCACCTCATAGACAGCCCCACTGCAACAATCCGGCCATGCTCTCTGGCCCAGTGGGACCCAAGCCCTGTGATCATGAAGTAGCCCTTTGTACCTCTGAAACGCTGTCAGCTTGTGAAACAAAGCTCCAACAGTCACAAACGCCTTGATGCCCAAGAAAATGAGCGAGCAGAGGGGCTGGGAGAGTTCCCGAGCACGTCTCAGTGGGCAGAAGGAGGACTATCTAATCAGATGTGGATGGAGAACAAATAAAAACCAGCTGCTTTTCACCAGCTCATCTCCCAACTGGAAAAAAAAATGCATACACATACAAGAACAAGGGAAGAGGCACTGATGAGCTGTTATCTGAATTTATTGCCAGCATCTGACCCACAGTGGGGTCTATTTTTTTTTTTTTCTTCCTTTAATTTATGACCCAGTTTCTCATCATGTCATGACATCACCCAGGGAGATAGATTTCATAAACATGCACACACATCACACTGGAAACAGGATAAACCCCTAGGCCATCCGGGGCTCCGTGCAGCATCACCCCAGCAGCAGTCCCCAGGCACCCTCTCTTCCAAGAAACCACTTGGCGTGGCCGTGACAGAGCCACCCACCTCCCAAGTTTTACTGGGCTGAAGGCAGCTTGGAGGGGATTTTTATACCACACCAGTCTAAAAGCAACGTTGCACCCTTGTGTCCTCTTGCCCCACCCTAACTGCACTTTCCCTCCGAGGGAGCCAGACAGCTCCGTACTCAGAGATGATTTATGCTGTTTTCTTTTGGCAGTAAAATATATCAAATCCTTCAGAGGCTGGGTGGAACCAGAATTGCCTTCTCCATCACTCAATCCAGGCTCAGACTGGAGAAGCCAGTGGTCAGCATATGCGTGACCGACACGTTCCCCGGTCCGGTGTCAGCCCGACACCAGCAGCACCCATGCGGCTGGCCCAGGAAGGAGCCCTTGGCTTTCCTACACCTAACATAGGCAAATTGATGGCAGATCTCTTGTTCTAAAACACTCTGATATTTGTTTGTCTGCCTGCAGCTTTGCTTGGTAAGAAATCAGGAACCACCCATCTTTACGGTGGAAATCTCAGCTGAAAGGTCGGGGCCAGATGAGCACAGGGTTTGAACCTCCCTCTGCTTTCAGAGGTGTCAATGCAAGCTGAAGCTCAGGGAAGGCACAGTTAAGTACATAACACTGTCAGCATAAGGGCAGTTTGCCTCCAAACTGCTTTTGAAAGCGGTTCAGCCAAACTGGTGTGAGAATGGATGGAAACCAGCCTTGAGACTAGCAGCAATAGTGCAGGCAGGTATTTTGTGGATTCAGTATGAATGGTTCAGGCTGCAATCCCAACAGCTTGCCTTAACTCGATTACTTGCAAAATCACTTAAAATTCATGGAATGGAAAACAGGAGGAAAACAAACTTCTTGGTATGTGAAGGCAGGGAGAAAAATACAGAAACCTGGCCTTACTATTTTAGAGAAAGGGTTTGACCAAGGAAGAAAGAAATTTATTTTCTGTTTTTACAAAGAAATGTTCAGTACAGATGGCGGAACAATTGGAACAAGCATGTCAGCCCCCAAGTGTACATGGGCCATTAGGAAACCCAGACAAGCAAATCAATTACAGCAATTGTTCTCAATACTTACATTGCCCTCTTCATCTTCACAAGGTATCATTACACCATAGTATAAAGGAAGAAACTGAGACTAAAGAGCTGGCCCATAGTAGCAGAAGATGCAGGGCAGGCAGGGGATTACAGCTGAGGTCCCTCGGGTGTTCCAGCTTCTCCTGATTCCTGGGAACCTCAAGCTGAGGCCCACAGCACGGATGCAACCTCATTTCAGGACAACATGAGTCTTTTTAGAGCTCAAAAAGTGCTTTTGTGTCATCAGTCTTTAAAAGAAGACCAACATTAAATAATGAAAGTGAATGTGACTCTAAATCATCCCTTCATAAGGTTTATGAAGAGCCCCAAATCTCAAATATCAGGCCTGGTGGTGTTACCTGCTCTGAAAATACAATGCAGCCGTGGCATACCTCCTCCATCACATGAAAGTCCTTAATAAAAACAGCTAAAGAAGAGCTGACCAGACCACTGGTATTTAGACTATTTTCTGAGATGTCTTCCTTGGGGCATTTAGCTTTCTCTTTATTTTCTCATGCTTAGGACAGAAGTCATCTTTAACAGACATGGTACATGACCTCATCATTAAAATATACTGCCATCACAACTGGAACTTCCCCCATTTGTTAGCATTGGGTTTAAGATCAGGTTGAACCCCCGACCTCCTGGCTCCACATTAAGATGCCTAGCAAGCCATTGCAGTTAAGGATGCTATGTAATGAGCCAAATCATCCTTCCTGCAACTCCAACACAGCCAATGGATCTGGGCTAGAGGTTATTCTGCTTCAATGATTTTAGCAGTCTGTCGGAAAGGCTTGTTATATGTAATCCTTATATAAATAGTAGTGAGGCGAGTGGAAGGATATCATGATTAAAGAGTCCTGTCCTCAAGGGTCACAATGCAGAAGATGATAGAAAACTCTCTGTTTACGGATCTGCATACAAGCTGCAGGATCTCCCACCCAGCAGGTGACATACAACCCACGTTCAGGCAGAGAGCAGGCATAGAAAACAAGTTAGGGAGGGAAGTCTTCTAAGACTCTTCTTGCCATAGACTGAGAGCAAGCAGGCTCAGCCTCTTCCACCCAATCCTTTTCTGAAATAGGATCATGTCATGCCTTCCTCCCATCAGATCAGCATTTAACCACACAAGTGACCCCACCTCACAGTATGCTGAAGATAAAGCCATTCCTTGCACCCACCCTTCACAGCACCCAGATTGAAAAACCCAGACAGAGATCAGGTTAGCATCGGACCAGGGAACTGACTGACTTGTCCATGCAGATACCCAACTATGCTTGCACTGGTCCACATTTCCTTCAGCACAGATGTGCCTGAGCTGGGCCAGACACCAGCAGGGCCAGATGACCCCATAGGGCTGCTCAAGAATGCAAGTCTTGACATCTAGTTGCTTCAACCTTTTCTGTGCACCCAACCTAAAATCTACCTACCCAACCGCTCGGCTCCAGACTGATGTTCTCAGAAAAACCCCAGGCTTTCTGCAGCGGTTTTAACCCAGGAGCTCTGGGATAATCTCCTGGTGGAGAGGGAGCCACCTCCTCCAGCCCGTTTGCTGGTTAGGATAATTCTTTCTTTGACTGATGATCAAGAAGCTATTATGTACGGAGAGGGGAGTGGTCTGTTCTGTAATGCTCGTGGCATTGCTTCAGTGCTTGGCAATTCTGTCTTGTTATCACTGGTGGAAAATTTTACAGGCCACTGACAGACCTTCAAACGCAGCCATTGCTGTGTGGAAAATCCAATTTGCTTTGGAAGTCTCCTGACACAAGGCCTTGTCTTCATGGTCCCTTGGCAAACCATTTTCAGCACATGCACTAGTTCATGACCCTGTGATTTAACGGACATCATTAAATTTTAGCAGAAGAATCCATCACTTTGAAGGAACCCCTAACAAGTGTGTGACCTAAAAGTGAGTCCTAATATACTGGCATCTCCACACAAAGGGCTCCTTTTCTCTTAACATTTGGCTTATCTCCATGCCACTCCCAGGTCAAGTTCAGTAGTAAGCCCTCATAGTCAATGCACCATTGAGCTGCTCCAGGAAAAGCAAATAGCATCAATGCAAAAAATGTAAATGTGCGTCTCTTTGCAGCATCCCCTGCTGCCAAACAGATAACAAGTTTATGTAGGCACAGAAAAAAATTCCTATTTGAATAATTATTGTTTGCTTATAAATTAACCCACAGAACTGTGCCACATGCCGTAAAACAATTTTACATTACATGGGCTTAAACGGTAGGACTGGTATAATAAACTCTATGTTGAGTCACCAAATTCCTCACATTCTTTGACTTCCCATTCTGTCTCAAATGTCAGATATCTCACTAGGGTAACACAAGCAGTAGCAAGGGCTGGGGGTTTGCGTGGGTTTTAATTGTAAAAGCAACATTCTCACAGAAAACGACAAGGTTCACAACCCCACTCTGTGGCTTAGGCAGACTGGGGGAACTTCAAAGGCTTCTTGTCTCCCCACTGGGTGTTTTGGGGTTTAAGGCCCCTCACGTCTGGCTGAGGGTCTCGAAGCTGTACAGCAACTATAACCCCAGGTCACCGAGCCTCTGCAGGCTACTGCCTTTTCATGAAAAATATGTGCAAGAGTGGGTCTGAGCATGGTGGCCAGCTTGGTAAGACTCTTATATTTGGGACGCAAACAACCAAATTGCTGCAATAGCCTGACAGCTACTCTCCATTCCCATTGTACCAGTCCAAAGCAAAGGCAGAGTAAGTCTTTATCACTTGGAAATTGTTCAGCAACATCTAGGCTTTGTTTATAACTTCAGTATTTAAAGATTTTAAGATCCTGTGGATTGTCCTCCTCCTTTGTATTCTGGTACAGTGGAATCCAGACTTGTGCTTGGTTATGTAGAGATCATTTATGTTTTGTAACTTTCTTTTGGTTGCTCCTCTGTCCTCAGCTGAGCACCAGTGAAGATGATGCACCTTCTCCGGGGAGCCAAGAAAAACCTGCACGCAATTTTGACGTAACCTTTCTCCCAAAAATGCAAGTGATGCTTAGACCTTGTCTATGTCCTTAAGCATGGATGCTTGGTGGAGGCAGCTTGCAGGAGCTCAGGAAAAGCCTGGGAGCCCAGAAGTACCCTGTGATGTTCCAAGATGTGTGTATGTGCCTGGATTAAGAGAGAAATTACCCAGAGCCAGCACGAAGAGCTGGATTTCCCTTCCCTCATTCCAGAGCACAGGTTTGGCCTGTGTCTAACAACATGCTGATCCAGGGGTAAAGCGGAGCCCAAGGCCATGGCAGCAGACGTGCAGATTTGACACTTGCAAGTGAAGCGAAAGCACAGGCAGTCCTGGCCCAGCAGCCGCAGCCCTGCTCCGTCCAGCTCCCAGCTCCGGAGGAAGCCCAGCAGCCCGCGGGAGGATGGTGTGCACCTGCGAGCCTTTTCATCTCAACGACATGGCCCCGTGCCTGCAGTTTTCCAATGCTGACAGAAAGAGGTTGAGGGTGAAAAGCGAGCCGAGTGGTTACAACCGGATCCGTTTCATTCCTCCTGGGACCTCTCTGGCATGAGCCCACTGTGCTCGTCCAAGCAGTCTGTGCTTTAGTCGATCTGGCAGGAGCTGGGCTGAGGAGGGAAGGGACTTGGCACCCTGCAGCCACAGAAAATTCAAAAAATGTTCTGGGGGTCTGACCACCAAGATTCACTTCTTTTCTACCTCCTCTTTAATGCAAGCAGGGAGGGGAGTGAGAGCGGCACTCCCCAGAGCCACTCCAAGGGACCCCCGCTGCAGTTCTCCCCATTGCAGTCCACCCTGCGTGCCCTAATGGCAGGAGCATCCAGAGCTGAGCAAGCCCTGTGCCCCACGCTGATTTAAACAACCCTAGAAAAACCGCAAATAAAGCACATGGATTTAGCATCTAAGGTCCCTTCCCAACTATGACCAACAGAAAACATCTGTAGGGGGAAGGCACCGCTTATTTACTATCTGAAATGTCAGGGAAACCCAAGAGAAAAGGAAGCAAATGCAGCAATTATCCAGGCCTCCTATAGCCCCCTGCAATAATTGAATATAGCTAATTTGCACTGACTCCTTTTTGTGCTGACTCCAGGCATGGAACAGAAAGATCATAAAGGAAAACCACCCCCAACCCCCTGGTCTTTTTTTTTTTTTTTCTTTTTTTTTTCTTTAAAATTGGGAGCTCAGGCTAACTAACCCCTGGGAGGAAAACATCCAGCCAGAAGGGCGGGAGCTTTAAAAACTTAATCCTTTCAGGCAAATGCAAAATACTTATGTTTCAGCTGGAGAATGAATCAGAGATGATTCCCAGCAATCCCTGATTTAATAACGGCAAGAGCTGGGTGCAGTGGATGCAGCTTTCTCCTCTCCCTCTACCTGCTGAATCCATTCCAGTTTTTGAGGTTGATTTGGGACTGGTCGGGGCAGCATTCACTCAAACCTAAACAGCCTGCTCCCATCATCGACAGGGAGCCATGGGGTCAACTGGAAACCAGAGAAAATCTGTTTAGTCATTTCTAAAGGCAAAGCAAACCATGATGATATCACTTACTCGCACAGACGCTCAGTCGGCAGTTTGCTGCCAAAGCACCTGGTCCCGCTGCCTCAATAAAGCAATCAGAGATGCTTTGGTGAGCTGTAAGGGAGCCCCTTACACTTTATTAACCAAACCCGTGGATTTCTTTTTAGAAAACCCAGCAAAACTGATGCGCAGGGCCCTGGGTGCAAGTGGGACCGCATGAAGCTGGGCTCAGCCCCAAGGCAGTGAAGCTCAGCCCTCCTTCATCCCCAGGGGGTGTTTTGGGGAGCTGCTCACACCCATCCCAAGCAGAACCCCCACCCCATCTGCAGCAGGGACTTTTGCAGTGGGGGAACAGCCTCATCCTCCAGCCGCCTCTTGCCAAGGCCGGCAAGCTCCCCCAGCTCCCAGGCCAGCGCCAGGCCATCCGCCCCCACACCAGGCAGCCTGCCTGAGCGATAACCGCACTGCAGCGGCAGTATCTGGGTCCGGAGGGAGGACGCGGCCCCCGGGAGCTCCCACAGAGCTTCGGATGGCCACCAGCGGGCCAAGGAGGTCGGGAAACCTCACGCTACGAAAAGGCTGCATCCCACTGCCCCCAGGCACCGCTGCCCCTTGATGGAGAAGTGTCCCAAGGAGACCTGGCCTTCCAGTAAAAGAGCTTGCCTACTCCAGCACAGGCAAAGGCAGGGTGGGAAAGTGGGGAACAGCACTGTGGGGACGAGGGGAGTATGGCCAGAGCCAGCACACGACTGCCTGGGGCACCCACCAGAAATAGCGTGATGCTCTGTAAACGAACCAGCTCACAGCTTTTGCAACTTCTGAGCAGCAAGGGGAAAGCTACCGGCACCGGGGAGCTGCCTGCCTGCCTCTTCCCCACGGGTTTTACTGACTGAGGCGGCAACAATTAAAACCCCTCTAAAGCAAAGTCATCCTCTGCTCAAGTTGAGGGGCAGGAGCCGAATGCCGCCAGTGCTGGCGAGCACAGCGTGCAACATGCAATCACAGCCAGCTCTTGTGCTTCAATTGCACCTGCAGGTATGAGCCGGGCTGAGGACCCTGGTGCAGCACGCACATGGCCAGCAGCACCGCTCTCAATGGCTTTTGCACTAAATAAACAGGATAAATAGAGGGGAAGGGAGGCTCAGAGAGAGGAAACAACTTGTCCCCGAGTCACCAACAGCTAGAAACAGATTGCAGGGCTCCTCCTCCAGACCTGCTCTGCTTCTCTGCCTGGGAATGTTATTCTGTGGTCGTATCACCTTCTCCCAACCTCACCCCCCAGCACTGTTTCACTCCTCCCCTCCTCCCCAGTACTGAAGTATTTAAGCAGCAAGCCCAGGGTTGGTGGTCCAGTAAGAAATGCAAGCAGGGAGGCAACCCCTCTCCTGGGACCAGACTAGGTGGCCTTTTTTTAGTTCATGAGGAATTCAAGGAGGAAAAAAAGAAAATAAAAAGAAGAAGAAGAAGAAAAAAAAAAAAACCATGTCCAAAGTTCTTTTTTTTCAGCAACTGCAATTGTTTCTGTTTCCTAATAAATCATGTAGGCCAGGGACAACCAATCTGCACAGCATTATTATTGTCTCAATACATTTGTTGAAAGAAAAATAACACTGCGGCTTTGCTGGAGCAGACAGGATCTGCTTTTCCAAAAGGTTTGTTGATACTAGCCCACAGTCTTGTCAGGCTCC
The DNA here is from genome assembly GCF_900496995.4 of Aquila chrysaetos chrysaetos. Classification (NCBI taxonomy): domain Eukaryota; kingdom Metazoa; phylum Chordata; class Aves; order Accipitriformes; family Accipitridae; genus Aquila; species Aquila chrysaetos. The sequence continues at coordinate 66,048,666 of NC_044008.1, forward strand.
ATGTATACTCTGGACTGAAAGAGCTTTGCTGCATTCCCATCTCTAAGATACGGAGAGTCACCAAACCCAAATACTACTCTGAGCAGCTGAGACCTCAAAAGGTCTTTCTTTATTTTCCTCCACACTCTGTTTCCCATTAACTCTTCAGCAGCATTTATATGCATTAAACTTACGGAGCCCAGCGGCTGAACTCGGCTCCAGGCTGAACTATCTCACATCCATCTAAACAACAGCAACAGTTTGCAACACGCATGATTTGCTCCAAGAGATTTTCCACTGGACATGAACAGGGCACGTCTCTCCTGCACAGGGGCCAACCAGGGGCAGCCCAGGCTCCGTTTTGTGGATAAGCATCAGACTTTGGTACATGCTGGCCAACAGATCAACAAGTTACTGCCATCATACTCCCCCAGACAGTGATTCTCAGCCTTCCCCAGCCCGGGCAGCACTAAGGAGCTGTGGGCTCTGCTCCCCACCAGCCCAGTCCTTTGCAGCTCCCCATAGCTACAAGAAGCATCAGCACCCTGGGGACAATATGGACGGGCCATATGCTTAAAGCCCCAGAGTTTAAGCAGACCCACATCATGTCAGACCAGAGTCGGGACCCTATGCTGGTCCTTGGTATCCCCGAGAGAAGCAGCTGGTTGGACTGGGTGCAGAGAGCAATGCTCTCAGGTCAATGGCGTGCCCATGCCCTTGTCTGTCCATGCTCCACTTGTGTCATTGCTTACCTCTGAATGAGTATCAGAAAGCCTGGATTTTTCTGATTTATTTTTTTTCCATAGCACATGGAAACCAGGAGAGTTCTCCAGCACATCCAGGAGGCTCCAGCCAGGGCATATCAAGCGCAGCTGCAGCTCACACAGGGACAAAGACGTACTCACCCCATCATGAAGCCACAGTGCGAAGGCTGCGAGATGGTCCAACACAGACCCTCTGGGCTGACCTTGTGGTGCTTTTGAATCAGGTTACCTAACCCACAGGGGTCCCATAAGCAAAAATGAAATGCCTGAGTTGTGCTTACCCCCAGCCCAGCCTCATTCGCCAAGAATGGCCAAGTTGTCCTGCAAATCAGGACAAACGAGGTAAAGGGAGTCCCAAAAGGCTTTGGGTAAGCACCCACAGGAAGCCCAGGCAGGGCACATCAGCTCAGGTGCACCCGTTCACACCCATGATAGACTAATCCCAGTCTGCAGACACGGAAAGAAGGGAAACACCAAGACAAAAGAGCCAACAACAGGGAGTGCTGCCCCACTCAGAGGTGCAGCTCGAGTGAGAGCTGCTGGTGCCCATCAGCTCTGCAAACTATTGCAGTCACTGAACATCTCCATGGCCAGTAAATAATGTCACAGCAGATAAAACGTGTCCCCTAATATTTCCAAGTGTCACATATTCTGAGACCTATGGCTTTGAGGGAAATGATGGTTTAATTATGGATGCTAAGCTAAGGCTACATTGGTTTTGGAAGTTCAACAACAAGCATAGAGGGGTTTTTCCACCCAGCTTCACTTCTGCTGCCTCTGCAGCAGTTCCCCAAAACTGGGCTGCTTACATGCAGGGCTTGCTTACGTCATCCCCCATTCCCTGCTCGCAGAGGGCCCTGTGTCACGAACAGGGAAGCAAAGGGCATGTGGTATCACAAGGGAGCCGAAACAACCCTGCAAGTGTGGGCAGATATGGCTGGCCTGACTCATGGGCTGAACCCATCCCTTCTGATGGTCTTCAGAAACAGTGGAAAAAAACTAAGTGAAATAAAGGCCAGGGTTTAGCTTCAGGTTTAGCTACTTTTAAAGGTCTCTCAAACATGGTTAATGCACATACTAGGTCCTCTCACATCCAGAAGCCACTCCTGCAGTGTTTACACCCATGGCATAAGGAGGCATTTGCATCCATGAATCTGCAAAAGGCACTTGGTCTTCTCGCAGTGCAAAGGGGCAACTGAACTAGATGAGTCCAGCCAGGGACACATCCCCATTGACCGTGGCACTCCCTGTCTGAAGTTAGTCAGTGCTTGAGCCAGACTGAGCAGCCCAGGTCTTCCTTATCCAAAATCCACCACTCATACCCAGCTCCCCAGTATCCACCAGCATGCAGGGCTTGGGTGTCCCCACAAGCAATGACAAAAATTCAGCACTGTGTTACCAGCAAAAAACAGCCACAGATTAAAATATCCCCTGGAGGATTAAAGAAAACTTGCAGGGTAGCAGCATTTGGGGTGGATTTTGAAAGCAATTTTTTCCACCCTGGGAAAGTCTTTTTGCATTTGGGGCACAGTAATAGGCAAGTAGGATTTCTCTGGAATAAGGAGACTAAGAACAACCCAAGGAAGAGTGGTAACACTGCGTAGTCAGAAGGAAAAAGCCCAAGGGCAAGGCAAGCTTGGTTTAGCTGCCCCAGACATCATTACACCGGGCTCGGGCTGCTGCTGCAGCTCATCGGCAGCAGCCCAAGCCCTGTGTAATGATCTCGTGTCCATGCTGAAAGCTGTAACTGGGATGTGTCTGTGCCTGAATTTCATCCTCCCATCAGGCGACGATGCACAGGTGAACCCTATTACCGGCACGCTGTAATCTTCATCCAACAAACAGCTCCCATGCAAAGCATTGACAAGTCTCCAAGAAACTCTGCCACCCAGATCATAATGAAAGATGTGTTCGTTTGCGTCTCATTCGAGTCCCCGTTTGTCCTCTCTAAAAACCACAGTGTAATTCAGCTCCAGGGCAGGCTCCGGCATGGCGACAGCACAAGAGCAGTGCAGGGGGTGCCCAAGACCCCCCCTCTGCTCCCTTTATAAACATAACTCCGGGCTGAGGCGACTGAACTGATTTTTTAAATTATTATTATTTTTTTCTCTCCAGGCAAATAAAGCCTCTGCACAAACCAGTCTGACTCCAACTGGATTTGGCACTTCACAAAGGAACCGGAGAAACCGGTTGGTGATGGGGCAACCCCTCCACAACCACCATGGTCCTGGATGGGCACCTGTCCCGGCTCCCCACACGCACAGAGGTGGCAGTGGCATCCATGCTGCCTCATCCACCCCTTCCTCATCTCTCTCCTTTTAATAAGGAATTTCAGCAGGTTTCCATGCAGGGCAATAACAACCTCACCACTGTATGTGGCAGGGGGGCTCTCCTTCAAGCTTGGCGCAAAGCCCTTCTCCGTCAGCTCATTTCAAGTGGGATAAACATGTTTATCGTGGGAATGGTAAGGACCAAGCAGGATCCAGCCCCACAGCTCCAGAATCCCACCTGGAGAAGAGCCCATGGGGCTGATGGAAGCATCAGGAAGGACCCATCAACCTTTCAGGGCAACCTGGAATTGGCAGCAAAGCTGCTGGAGTCAGTATCGTTTTGGCTGGAGTGGGGTCCCACATCATCCCAGACTCCAGGCTAAGAAATCACCTCCTTCCTGAAGTGGGTCTCTCCAGGAGCCACACAAGAGGCGACAGCCCCCAGGGGGATCCCCACTTCCACACCACCAACTTGCTAACGCCACAGGACGGGGGCCACAGGGTGGGAGAACTGGCTCTGTGCTCCCCGACGCACATGGCACGCGCCGCTGCCCACGAGCGATGCACTGCTGCGGGTCCTGGAGGTGCGACCTGCTGCAATGGAGACAGAGCAGGGAGCCTCACCCAGCACCGCACACACTGCTATTACTGGGAGATCCCTCCGGTAGATTAGACGCACAACTAGATCCTCACGACATGCACAAGATGTTCCACACATCCCAGCTCAGCGCTTAAAACTATGTGGCCACCGGCTGCAGAGGACAGAGCCAAAGCTCAGGTGTCCCAGGTGCTGTAAGCCCAGCACGGCCCCACTCCCAGCAGGAGACAAGACCTCTGTGGTGTGTTTTTCAATCCAGAAGCTCATCACTGCCTCACCCACCCTCCATAGTAGTTTTGTTCTGACATATGCATGAGTAATACCATGAAAAAACACTCCAGTGAGGCTCTGCCAGCTGGAGGAAGAGCCTCTGGGCCCCGATTCACCCCTGCAACGGGGGGGACGTAGCAGCAAAAGCAGCATTGCTCCAACACACTTTTGCCCCAGTAATTAGTCCAGGCTGGACAGCACATGCTCCCCAGCAAGAGTGCAAAATGTACACCCAGAAGCTTTTACTGAACTTCTTGGCTGTTGCACCAAACATCGAAGACATGACTCTCCCAAAACCAACTAACCACTCACTCCTGCTGCGTTACTGTGGCCTCTGAGCCCCAGGAGATGCCCCCCGGTTTTCAGAGAAGCCAGTAAAAGTCAAAGCAGCTGAGTCAGCACCCAGCCCTAGGGAGAAAGTCCTGAGTCAGCTCTGCTGCGAGCACAAGCCTACACTCCTCTCCCTCTCAGTGCTCCTGGCAGCCTCATCCTTGCCCTGGCAGCACTGCGTCAGCCTGCACGCAGAGAGCACGTGGGTGAGGCTTTGCAGGCTAGAGACCTCAAACACAGGAGCAGCCCATGGCTATCCACAGCTCAGGGCCAGTTAACTCCATGCAAGCGCCAAGGGGTCACCCACAAACCTGCTGGAAAATCTCACAGCGACATGCACTATCACTAGCACAGAGAGAAGGAGAGCTGGGAACCAGGTTATAGAGGACCCGTGTCCTACAGCAGCGTCAGCTCAACACGGTTCAGCTGGGGAAAGGGGGCAAATGCCATGAGGAGTCCCCAGCTGACCCAGCGCTCTGCAGCCCCTTCTGCATCAGTCACTACTGGTGCTTTCGTTACTGTGCTTCAAGGCCACGAACAGGCAGACTCAACCATCCTAGGAACTGCCTGTCTGTCTATTCAAAACCTCTCCTACAAGCTGGGCCCCTTTGAGGGTTTGCGAATCCCCATGCATGCAAACGCTGCTTGCCACAGCTTCCTCCAGATTATTATATTTGGAAGTTCTGCATCTCCTCCCCTGCAGGGAACACGGAGAGGAATAAAATATGAGACACATTTCTTTAAACTAGGTGAGATAACTATTGAAAATTACCCTTTCTTTTGTCTTCCCCTCTCCCCACTGCTCTCACTTAGATCTAGCTGGATGCTCCTATCCCAGGGAGCCAAAAGGAGTGTCTTCCCTTAGAAACTGCTGCTCGGCCTCAGCCCAGCTACACGACGCACTGCCCGCATCGCAACAGGAGCGAGCAGCCGGGTGCCGGCTGCAGCAACGACCCCGTACTGATGGCAGTGCGTGCTGCTGGCTGGTGTGCTCCCAGCCTGCCGTGGGCGTCCCCGTCACCCACACTCGGCTCTGGCACGCGGCCCGGGAGAACCGCCGAGGAGGGACACAAGGGAGCATGTTTTCTGCCAAGTCTTGGCCAGAGATTTCCAAATGCTGCCTGGGGCAAAATCAAGGCATTTGAGCGATGCTGAGATAGGTGGATGTGACACCCCAAAATGAACTTCAGAGGGCTGTTTTGTTTTCACTGCCACTAAGCATCTTGCTGTTGGGGGGGGGGAGAAGGAAGAGAGTGCTCACAGTTACTCATAGGGTCTCCCGATGACTCTCAGTGAAGCTCTGAGGCAGACTGATAGTGAAGGAGAAAGGATTGTCTGGAGAAGGCACCGCCTTTGCTCCAGGACCCAGACCTTCGCACCGCATTCCTGCCCACCTGCAGCCAGCCAGAGTAAGGCTGGCTGATGCTCACTAAAAGGAGGATCAAAGTCAGCTGAAGAAAGAGAGGGCTGGCTCCTGCAGCAGAAAGGGGAATCGCTTCTGTCAAGCTGGAAAGGAGAAACTTGGTTTCTCCTCCCTCACCCCAGCAGCTCCACTCCTCCAGGCCTCAATCTTGCTGCTGTCAAGACATTTCTGCACATTGTTTTGGCTCCATATTACTTCTAATCCCTCTCAGAGACTTGCACATGTCTGCCTCCTGGTTTACTTAACAACCAATTTGGTTTTCAATTTGATATCTCCTGGAACAGCTGGTCCCAATATTGCTAACCTTATTTACCATTCAACCAGCATCTCTGACAAGCATCACTAAGAGACTTTTCCAGTTCCAGAAATAAGTATCATCTAATTAAGTTTGTAATGAGCAGAAGGAGAGCTCCTATCTCCCTCAGAGGTGTTGCACCACATCAGCTGGTCAGGCTCAGAGCTCATACAAGTCCCATCACACTTCAAAGACGAGATATGCAGGAAACACCTGCTGCATTGCACAGCATGTCCTTGTGTGCACAGCCTCCTCCCCAGCCGGTGAGCACTCCTGGAACGCTCAGGGGACCTTGTTGCAAGAGCCAGATCACCTCTCCCGCCTTCTGCCATGGTGACTCACTTCCAATTGCATCTTTCCCCCTCTCATTTCAAGCAGCACAGGACCAAGCAGGTCTCTCTGTACTGAAGAAGACACTGATGCTGGTGTTCAAGGTGCCAACAGCTTAGCTACTGTTTTGCTTGAGTGTGGCCACAGCGTCCTCCCCCACAGCCCTCATGTGTCCGTAGAGTAGGGAGAAACTGTTGCACAGAGGACCAGACCACAACCTGCCCCAATACAGTAGATAAATCAGGGTTGTTCCCTCTTCGGCAGAGCACAGGCCGAGCCATGCTGATGATAAGGTGCTTCTCCCTTATCAGGAAAAGAGAGCAGCAGCGGGTTGGTGCTAAAGCAACATCTGATGCTTCCCAGCAGGGAAACTGGGATCACCAGCAGGAGGGATACAGCAGAGCCAGGAGAACGTGGCAGCAACAGAAAAGAGCTTGACAAAAAGCTGCCTACCAAAGTCAGTTGGCCTGAGGGTGGGATGGGACATCACCCGGCAGGACAGGCTGTAGGGCACGCACCTCCCTGCAGCACGGCCATGGCTCATATGCAAGAGGCAAAGTGTATCAGCATAGCTTGGAGAAAAATGGCCTGTTCTTCCTGAACAGGAAGAAAACGGGTGTTTTAATCAAGATCCTCTGGTCTGGCTGTAGGCAAACCAAGCACAGCAATCTCGCTCCCCTCCACGCCAGGCGCTGAGGTCATGGTGTTTGGAAAAGAGATGATCCTGTCTCTCCACAGGATGAAAGAGGGCAAGCTTTCCCCCAGGCAGGCAGCATCTGATAGACCTCAAACAGACCAGTGTAGACACCCACACGAGTTTTTCAACCTGCCTATTTGTCACTGCAGTAAGCTCTGCATGGCTCTTACCTAGGAAGTGACTTAGTTCACCAGTGGGCTCATTGCTTTATGGAAAAATCAGAGAAGTAGAGGGTTACCATGGAAAGTGTTTTCACTAACAACCCAAACCACACGCTTGCCAGAGTTCGGATGCAAAAAAGCGGCAGATGCCTTGTGCCTGTTTATGGGTAGTGTTGCCCAACTGAAGGGGGCTCTGACGAAGGCAATTCAAGTTCATTAGTTCTGCTTTCTTAGGAACAGATAATTCAGTCTGTTGCTTTTAAGAGGAATTCAATTATGTCAGGTACCAAGAGGAAGCCCTTCATCTTCAGAGAGCTGCAGCGGTAAGAAAAGCAATGCTTTGCAAGCATCTGCTCCACCTCTGTCCTGAGTCACCTTCAGCCAAGATTTTTCATCAGGTGGCAACAAGCATGCCCTCACATAACGCTGCATCAATATGTCATTTGCTTCTCATTACAAAGTGGAGTCAGCACATGTGAGCAAAGACAGTGACTTGTAATACAACCTTCTATCCCCGACTCTGCTGCCAGATAGGTCAAGCTGTAATCATGTTTCAAAGACTTTAAGAGTGAGCGCTGGAACTGGATTTTAGGGCGATGGGTGGAATCCCTCCATTAACCTCCTGCTGTACAAAGTGCACGCACACCTAGCTATTGAGAGATGTGGCACCAGGCCCTGCGGCCACGAGTGAGTCCTGCAATTACTGATGACTTGCGGGGGATGATGCACATCAGTCAACCTGTGATGCTGCAGTGAGCAAGGCTCAAGACAGGGACAAGGGCGGGGGGGGGAAGAAAATGTTGCAGAGCAAGATCTTAATGCCACTTTGATTAAAGAACTGGGTTCTGAGCAAAGTTATTGCTCATCCAGCCACTCCCTCCAATGCTCTGTAATTGTAGGTGTGCAAGCACCATCAGTGTGATGGACACATAGCAACTACAGAGCACTCCAACACTGCATCTCAGCAGTTTGTTGTGGAATTGAGGCAGAGCAAAAATCAGCAGGGCAATATTTCCTCTCCTGCCAGGGAGCTCACGGGGCGCAGGCAGCTTCTCGGGGGAGAGCAATTCAGCAGGGAACAGGGCCAATACCAGTGGAAGGTGGGGGAAGGCACAGCCCTGCTCCTCCTTGGGTAGGCAAACAAGACACTGGAGTAAAGGCAGGCACCAATTCAGTGCTTGCCTCCAAGTGTAGTTCAAAGTGTATTTAAAAAAAAAAAAAGTCTACAAACAATTTAAACTGCCATAAAAATCAAACTGCAGCCAAAGCTGGAACTCCAGGGCCAAAGTTTCCCTGGGTGTTTGTATTTTACTAGCACTGTCCTCAAAAATACTGGCTGAACATTTAATTCGGCCTCTTCCCCTCGCTCCCGCAGCCTCGCAGAGGAAGAGGAGAGTGGGCAGGTTGGAGACAATTCCAGGAACATGTTGTTCTCCCCTCCTCATCCTGCCAGCAGCCACTCTGCACTGGAAAAAGCTCATGAAACACAACAGGAGAGGAGAGGTTAGGTACAGGGCTTCTGACCCCCCCCCCCCCCTTAGATGTGCTTGGGAGTTATCTCAGTGCTAAATCACAGATTCATTTTTAAAAGCCTATGAAAGGCTGGGTTGAGATCCCTGGAAGTGGAAGGAATGCCACAGGAGAGGGGTTGGGGCAGGCTGAAGACAAAGAGTGAACCATTTCCCCCCTCCACCGGTCCTGGCCCATTGCTCTTAAAACTTAAAAGTAGGACAGGGGGAACCTTGAACCACACAGAATAGAATGCTGGTTTTGGTGCTTTGCTTACAGGAGGCTGGAAGGCAGCTGGGGTCAAAGCAGCAGATAAACGGGTGCTAAATGGAGTTCAGAAGTCTTTGCAGAAGTAGTCACTGTCTCCTAGAGCCTCTTAGGATCATCTTAGCACAGTTAAAAGAAATTCCCCTTCTCCAATAGGCCCACAGAATGAATCTTGCTGAGAAAGTCTACAGAAATACTGTCAGAGGGATTTTGGTCCCACTTCAGGCCAATATTTTGATACGTCCCTATTTTTTTAACCCCTGTAGGTCTCGTGGGCATCTCTGTCCCATCCATCTTCGAACTTCCTGCATGAACGTGAGAAGACAGTCCTCTGAGTCGCTCCAGATGCCCTCCCTGAGCCTCAGAAACAACACCTACATGAAGGAGATAGGAGGGATGAAGCAAAAAGAGTCACTAAATGGAAAGTTTTTCTTTAAAGAACCTGATGGCCTAAAACAGAAGTTGGAACAGTAGAAAGCGCTGAAGAATGAGTATGGGCAACCAGTTAAAAATCCTTGCGAGGGTATCATTAAAGTGATACATTGCAGGTTATAGGAAACAACGGGACTGAACAAGGGGGGAGAGCTCCTGTACCTCGCATGGGACACTGCCTGCAAAAGTGGCCCACCTTTATTAAAGTGCTCATTTTTCACAAGGTGGCCCGGTCCTGTCTCCCACAACTTGCAGGTAGGCACGAACGTCCACCTCACGCCAAGCTACCAGCCAGCAAAATTAAAAGCTTCAAGCTAAACACGAATGGGCAGCCTGCTCTTTGGAGCCATTCCCAAAATAACCCCATAGGCATCAGAGAGAAGAACACTTAGAGCCTTGCCTGGACACGTGTCTAAAAATGTCCAAAAATAGCTCCTGCTTCCCCTTTGAAAAACACTGCGGTTCCCAATGCCTCACAGGAACTCTGTTTCTGCTCAGAGAAGCCACAAACTAAGTGAGCAGCCCAGAACCGATCTATGAGCACATCTGGACTAGCTGAGATAGGCCTTACGGAGAAGAAAAAAAATAAAGATTTTAAACAGCATGTGTCAAATCCAGGGACCTTTATTTCTCTGGAATGGAAAGAATTTGCCAGCCTGGACAAAAAATTGCAGGCGGCGATTGTACATTCTTTCAAATAAAAAAAGAGAACACACACACAAAAGTTTGGCTCCATAAATTTCTGTCGTAAGAAACAACTTTGAATTGTACACCAAGCTTTTTACAAAGCATTAATGTTAAGATGTTTTACCGTGCTCTATCACATTCTTGGCCATTTATACAGAATACGCCATACCAAATGCTACATCAGTTTAAGACATTTTTAAAAATTAGTATTAAAAAGATACAAAGGCATGTTGGCTTTCATTTGGGTTTTTTATTAAGACATGGGAGTTTTCTTTCTTTGTTTTCCTAAGGAAGTCACTAAAAAAATATAATAACTTAATTCGTAAGGACAAGATTGGTTAAAAATCCAGCCTTGCTTGCTTGGCAGCCTTCTGAGCTCGTACCTCTGTTGCTTCCATTAGTCTACCAGCACCGCAGGCTGCAGACGTGTCCTGCGGGGTCTCAGCCTGCACTCCAGATCTGTCCATGCTCTCAGTTACTGTTTTTGTTCAGTTTTCACTGCAGCCAGGAAATATTCCTGGCCAAACGCTAAAAGCGATCTTCAGCCAAACAGGGGATTTCAATCTGGGCCAATTTCACATGGGTTTAGCCCTTTGTCTTTTGCCTCTTTGTACATCCTTTGGAAGTCTTTAAAACGAGGGGCACAGCCTAACCTGGCCTCCCCAAAGTGCATGCGTCCCGTGAAAAGGAAGTCTCCGTCTCCCGGTTTCACCCCACACTCCAGCAGGGTCTTTATTTGTCCTCGCCAGTTCCCACTTTCCCCTGTGAGCTGAAAGACTTTGCTCTTCTGCCTGTACAGTTTGTTGACACCGACATGAATTATGGATTCTTGCTCTTCTGCCTTGTTCGTAACATCCTGAATGGAGCCTCTGATCACTGGAAACAAAAAAAGGACGTAAGGAAGAGTTACCCAAAACCCCTCTGGAAGAACCAGGTCCAAACTCAGCCCCATGCAACCAGGAAGTTCAAGAGGAACTGATTTCACTACAGCAGACCCAGTTTTGGTCCTTTGTTATTTTTAGAGTTAAGTTTATATCAGTAACCTCCAGCATGTATTTGTATTTGTTACAGTTTATGTTTGTAAGCTGTCCAGCAAACGGCATCCACATATGAAATTTAAACACAAAAATAATTACATCAGAAAAAGAGCATCAGTCACGATAAAGAGTTCTAACAAGATACATGCTTAATGCTCCCTGAGAATGTACTTTCTGTTCTTCAGCCATTACAGATACCAGCTAATATCAATTTCTCCTTTAAAAAGGGAAGCAGGGAGAATTATTGAAACTTTTGGTCTTTCGTCAACAGTCCACTTTAGGGCAGCACGTAAAGGCCTCTCCTAGATGCACCCAAGTCTTTGAACTTCTACTTCCATTGTGGTTGCTAGGTCATTCTCTGTCTACCCTGGGGAAGTGACAGCTGGGCACACAGTTTTGAGGTCCTTCACACCTCCACACCACCACATTTACTGCTGGTGGAAGTTGCCAAGCGTAAGTAGGTGTCCATCAGTGTTTATGGACATCACATTCAAGTGAGCCACCCTGGGGAGAAGGGAGGGGGGAAGCAACAACTCACCAAAATCACTAGTGCAGACAGCCAAGAGGACCTCTGTGTCACTGCATGGTCGGCAGGGAGCTGGAGAGAAAGGGTCAGAGTTAGCAAAGGACTAGACGATAGTAAATAAATAAACCAGTATTTAAGATAACCAAAAACACACGCATACACACGCAACATGGGGACAAGTGGTCCAAAGACCTGTCAGGCATCAGTAATGCTACACGAAATGGAGGCTAACCCTAGCCCCCATGAGATTTTTGTACTTAAGTAGGAATATGGATCTCTTTAACACTCCTGCCGGGATATATTATCTAGTAAACACGCCACACACACTCCGCTGTGCTCATGCAAAATACATTCTGATATGGGTGCATCTGCAGCATGCTCTGCTGTAAATTCAAAGCTCTCAAAAAGACTTTGAAGATCATGTGCCTTTTAAACTGTGATGGCAAAGCTTCTTTCTTACAATTTCTATCAAGTGTTGTTGGGCTATTTCAGAAGCCATTTAGTCTATCACCACATCAAAGATCCAGAAGGTTACAGAGTGGGGCAGGCAAAGAGGAGAGGAAAAAAACCCAGCGCATGTGTTCGAGGGCGTCGAGGCAAAGCGGAAACTCGAACCCATATCTGTTAGAGCTCAAGCAGCACAAAGACCGTTTCCTGTACTGCTGGAAACATTTGGATATCTGCACTAATCTAATCAATGCAAGAATGTGGCTCCTCTTTGTACTCGGCCAGCTATTTCTGAGGAGAAGGTACTGTAGTTGCAGTACAGATGTTTCTATAATACCCTGTTGAGTTCAGGAATTTGCTTACTATCAGGGTCTGCCCTGCCCAGCGATGCTAATTAAGTCTGTCCACTGGTGGCCCAAGGATCAGAGCCCATGTCTTTCGCTTGATGTCATCTTGGAGCGGCACTTACACATCAGTCAGAAAAATGAAAACCCATCAAGCGTGCTGCTCCGCCTGGATTAGTGCAGGCAAAGACTACAGCAAAGCAGGGCTCACGCTGGAGGCGAGGCAAATCATTGGAGCTACAGCTCATTTCATCATGCACTCCACGCTCAAACCTCCAACTGAAGCTACCCCACTTCTCCCCACCCCCAAAAAATTTAGGTTTTGAACCTCAACGTCTGAAAACACTTAAGTAACCAGGTTCCCAAATAGTCACACCCTTCCTCTCACCCCTGCCCGCTTCCCGGAGAAGTAGATTTAAACTAGTCTAATCAACACGTAGCTGGTGCCTACGACGCTCAGCTATTAGCCTTCCTCTGTTAGACGGCACAAGCCATTCTTTAATGTAAGACATGGTAAATCTCTTATTTTTTCCACGGTCCCAGAAAAGCAGTGATCCAGAAGGAAGGATTATTGAACCAAATCCACCAGATTTGCTCCAGTCAGATGATTAATACACAGTGTAACATGCTGTTTAATAGGATTAAAGAGAATGTAAAATGCACATTTCTGGGCAGAGATATTTGAAGGAATAATTCAAGAAGGTTAAAAAGCTCCAGAAGAAGAGACGAGGAATAGGCAAAATAGTTTTGTTAAAGCATCTGGATCAATCAGGCATTTCTATTTGTCTGAATGAGTCTGAATGCCTCCAGGGCCTTTAGAAACAAGTCAGCCTTTACCGCCCTTCTTTCCCCCACATACCATTTCAGCTCCCTTTTTTGGAAAAGTTTGGAAACTGTTTAATATCATGAGAAATACAGAGCCAGCCAAAGCCTGGACATAATTGGAGTACTATAATAAATTCAGTCTAAAGGTATTTTAAATTTTACACTCAAGAGATTTTCATTAATGGCTAGACCAAACACCAAAGTTTCATCTGACAGAGAAAATAATATTAGTCACGTAACATCCTACTATGGAGTTGTTTCATTCATGACACCTACCAAATTCATCCACGGCAAATGCCCCTCTTCCCCAGCTTCCCTCTGCCCAAATCAGGACCAGAGTTAGATCCACCAAATGGAGGGAAAGTGCAAACCTGCACAAATCCTACAGCATTTTCACATGGACAGAAGCTCTAAAACAAAGCACAGCTGATGGACATCCTCAAAATCCACAGCTGGATTTCAGACACTGGATTTCAGATATTTTGGTCTGCAAAGATCTAATAATGAAAAGGCATCTCAGCCTTTTTAAGTCTGAGTGAAAACAGTCTTGGTTTAGACCAGACATCTCTGTAGTTCATCCAACCCCATCAGAAAATTGAAAAAACCAAAATGACTAAGCCATTTTTGTTCTCAAAAGGAGTGCAACACAAGCAACAGCATTAAAGATGAAAAACAAAATACTTTAAAAGTGGTTCCTTCCATTTAAATAGACTGACACTATAATAAATCAAATTAACAAATCTCCACATATACACGGAACCAAATCATTTTAATTGTGGACTCTAGGCAAAATCCTGCATCCTTTTTAAATGCAAAAGGAAATTAAAAGTGCTCAGCACTGCTCACACTAGATCATTACTTAAAACCTACTTCAGATCCATGCTGACTCACAGCAGTGTGGTGGCATGCAAGCTTATTTAACAACCATTTACCACCGCCCATCACTGCAATACCAGACATATGAACAACAGAAATCCTCTTCTGTGGAACAACTGCCACATCTGCATTCACAGAGTATCAAGTATATCTTGCAAGTGGCAAAAACAAGGTATGCAAGCACAGATGGAACGTGAGTCGTGAAGGATTACTGCCGAGGTAAATGGACCATTAAAAAGCAAATAACATTCACTCGCTACAACCAAAGCTTCATTCCTATACCGTCTCATAAAAGAAACAAAATCCCTAGGAGGAGGCAATGCCTACACTTTCTTTTGAATCACAGCCATTAAGGAATCTGTGTGTTTATGCTGCAAGTTAGCGATTTTAGCTGCAGTTCAGCACTCGTTCACTCCAGGATGGGGCGGCAGGTGTTTTCCTCCATCAGTACGTCAAAACGACACACACACCTCAGGCTAAAATGGGAAGCATCCTTATAACTAAAAAAAGAAAACCAAAAAAAGCACTTCACTCGTGCACAGCAGGTGAAGATGTTCATTTTCTGGGGAAACAGGCCCGGACACTAAACAAGACGGCTGTGCTTGCTGGATGCCCGATTCCCTGGGGATGTCTCGAGGGCTGCCCAGGTTCTCGCATCCAAAAGCAAGTCTATGAACTTGCAACAACAATATCAACGTCAGCTGCTCTAATTCCTTTAAACTCGATAAGCCAAAGAGCCTTAATTCATACAGCAGCAGGGAAAGGGTGAAAAAAAAGAGAGAAAAGCAACGTTTTATTGAAGCCCTCTAAAGCCCAGATGCCTATAACTCAACTCCACCGCCAGTGGCATAAAGCCTGCATTGTGCACGTCGGCTGCTGACTCTCCTGGGAATGCCTTTGATGGATTTTGACAGTATCCTGACCTGAAGTAACCTGAGGCAGCCCTCTCCCTCCACCGCCCCAGTCCAGTGCCTCCAAAGGCCTCTCTATTCACCTCCCCGCAGAGGGAGATGTAATTACATCATTCCTCACAAGCCAGCAGTCATGTCCCAGCTGCTTTGAGCGATTTGCCCTCTGAACCTGATGTTACCGAGGAGGACGTGGCGATACTAACAATAGACTGCACTTGTTGGCCAACAGCTTTGTCAAACATGTTGCTGGTCCTCTCCGCGGGGAGGCAGAAAAGCTTAGGAAGAGAGAGGGATGTGCCCCGAGGAGATGCCATGAGCTCCAGAAGGTCCCCAGCTCAGCCAGCTCCAGGGAGTTGAGTTGTCCAGAAAGGATCTCCTCCAATACTGGGGATGGATTTAAGTGCACCTTTACTGCTGCAATTTAGCATGCGCCTCCTCTGCCTCGAGAGCTGTGGGTATGTGTTGCCATCCTCTCTCAGCACACACACGTAACTTCAGTCCTTCCTCCTTTGGTTTGCGACATTTGCACATAACCCTTCTATCCTCTGAAAATAGGAGATGGGGGTTATTTGAAGGGCCATCGTCACGGTTTAGGATGACAGCTCCCTGCAGGACACGTTCAAAGTGAGACGTGCTGGCTCTGGCTGCAGGCGTCACAGAAACCATGTGAATGGGCCTGATCTTCTTTCGAAACATTTGTGTTTCAACAGCCACCCATTGGTCCAACTGACCTTACTGTACCCCAAAATCAGCTTCCAACCCGTAAGTAAGAAGTGTCCTCTGTCTGTCCTGAATTTTCTCAACACGCTCCACAACCTCCCAGCTATCAAGAATACTAGATGAATCAGGCTGCAGGTCTCTACACACTGTCCCAAAGTTCCACTTACTGAGCCCAAAAGACCTTCTCCATCCACCCTACATCTCTGGGTAGGCTCTGCTGAACATACATCACTGCTCCGGCAGCACGCACAGGAAGAGAGACACCCTTTAAGCAGAAGTGAAAATGTTTAACACAAAGTAATTGCAGAAAACCGCTTTACCGAGGAATACCCTTTGGTTTTATAAAGAAGTTTGTATACGCGTGCGGTGTGGTAGAGGTGTGGATGGTGGGGGAGGGAAACATAGAGCTGGTTTATCTGCGCTTCCAGTTTCCGTGGCATACATCACCCACACATTAGTGTTTCTGAATAATCCTTTGAAGAGCAATCAGACCTTTTAAGTATCAAAAGCGACTGAGGAGGCCCAGGCAGGGTTGGAGCATTATTTTCTGTTAGTTCTAGGTTTAAATCTTTTTATTAAAACAAGGAGTCTTTTCTCTTGCATGCTCAGCAGAAGACATTCAAATGGGTCTTGTCGCAGACCAGGTTGATTTAAGCTAAGCCAGCCCGTACTGCAGCACCTCAAGCCGTGCCAGTGTGGGGCCACAGCAGACCCATCTCCCGGATCAAAGCTCTCAGCCTGACATCAGCATTAGTTCATATGGAACAAAAAAAACCCACCCACACTCTTCAAATTCTTGCTGGCAGCTCTGTAATTGCAACTGTACTGGAAAGGGCATCATAGGATGAGTCTCCTTCCTGGAAACACGGAGTACAGACTTACACGAGCAGATTATAAAAATAGAGATGCGGTTTCTCCAATGATGGTGCATTTCTCGGTCATTTTTCTGAGTCCTAAGCAGAAGTGACTATGTCTCAACTGATTACTGGATCTCTGATTTAGCTGGGAGACAAGAGTTTAAGGGAAAACATTATATGAGCAAGAAAAAAAAAAAATCTTGCCCTGATCCTGCTTAAACTAATTAAAAATTAGAATAAATCCTTGTAATTATTTGTTCCTAAGTTTGCCTAGGCTTCCTCTGTGAAGAGGCAACATGAAACAAACCTTTCACAGCTCATATCGCAAACAAAAAGACCTGCTACTTTGCAGTGGAGGTGAACAAGAATTTGACAACCACTCTGGTTTACCAGGCTTTGACTAGTCATCTCCTTTCTAGATATAGCTTCAACTTTCCTCACCCCCTCAGAAAGCTCTTCCTGAGCAAGTCAAAATAACATTCAACCTCAAAACGCTCACAACCCCCACACCGATACACCATCTAAACTACATCAATGCATCTGCACGTCAGTGCATCTCAAATTTAAAATGAACATGCTAGCTGGGAGCTCGGGCCAGCAGAGGTTCATCCAGCCCACCTGCATTTAACATAATACCTGCAGCCACGCAGAGAGGGAAAATGTGGCCAGATGACACGGAGCATCGCCGCAGCTGGGCTGGAAGTTACTGACACCCAGTCACAACACACAGAGGAGCTCTCTCATCACTCTTTTGTTTTACAAGGTTTTCCTGTCTTTGGATGGGGTAGGATTACACGGCTTTCTGCAAGCACTGCACTTTTCCCAGCATGTCAGTAGAAAAACGCCAAGTCAGGGACCAAACACAAGAGTTGGACTTGCACTACTCCGAGCCCCTTGGCTCAATAAGCCTCAGACACGGGATCCAAAGGGATTGTGCTTCTTCGATGAATAGAAGGTTAATGCTATGAATAACATACTGAGATAGTTTAGTGCTCTTCTAAAGGCAGAAGAATTCATCCCCCTATTTGCTAGAAAGTTAATCTGAGCCCCTGTGCTGAGCAGAAAAGGCAGCTCAGAACGAGGACCATGAGCAAAGATACAAAACTCAAAGACTCCCTTCTTCTACAGCCAAAACCCAGCCAAGATTTGGTACAGGACAAGATGATGATTCAGCTGCTGGACCAAAATCATGATGCTGCAATGGACATTCTTTCCTGACTTCTTTATGTGAAGCAGGGATGTTGGTGATTTTACCTCCTCAGAAGAGAAAGTGTCAACTCCAGTTCCTTGCCTTAGCTCGTTTCTAACATTCAGTTCAACTTGCACATATGTACAAGTTTCCAGAAGTAACTTGGAAAATATAGACACTGGCCAAGAACAATTTAAACCTGCAAATAAGTTTAATGAAATGCAGACTTTTGTATACTGTGGCATGGACTGTGCCAAAAGAATTGAGTTAATACCACTTCCTTCCTGCAAAGAAAGAATAAAAAAAGCATATTGTAAACCTCACCATTAGAGATGTGATGACCTTTGTGTTCTGAGAAACTTTAAGACAAGAGACCATAAACCAGAAACGTATCTTTTCACAGAAATGTCTTCCAAAAGGGTATTAAAGTTCTTAAGTACCAAAGAAGACTATTTATGTAAACAGTGTGAGGAAGAGATTTGGTACTAGGCAAGCTCCATTTGGAACAGCTTTCAAAATGAAACTTGGCGCAGCAGCTACAGAGCACGTAAGGATCCTCTGGGATTGCAGAGTCAATGCCTTTTTGCTGTTCCAAGATGCAGCACCCATTCTAACAAATGAGCTGAAAGGTCAGCTAGAAACACAAACAGCCATTTGTTTGGGTTTTGTTTTTTTTTTTTTTTTTAAAAAGGGAGGGGGGGGGAGAAAAAAAAACCACAGAGCAGTTTTTATTCAAGCAGCATTAGACACTATTAAACTCTACCTCCAAGCCCATCCACGAGTTGCATCAACCCAGGAGAAATTACGACAAGTGTCATATCTTTGAGACACTTCTTTGTCCCACCTCCTCTGGGCTGCTTATTGCTCCATCAGGAAAAAATAACGCCTGTCCCAAACACCGTCTCCCTTCCTTCCCCACCTCCCCTCCTGCTGTATGCAGCCAACAGGCACAGTTCAGTCTCCATCGCTACCCCGACCCCCTCCATCCTCTTCATCCCAGGGCAGCGTTCAAAGAGCAGTGCTGGGCTTTGGGCTCCCACACCGCCATGGCAAACCTCAGTGCTGGGGTGGGCAGCGATGTAATGGTAACGGGATCAGTGCCAACTCCCAACCAAGCTCCTACACTTACCCATTGCATCACCAGCCCTGTAAAAATCCTCAGTTACAGTCAAGTCTGCAATGTATCGTGACCAAAAAGCCCTACTCAGCAGATCAGGTTTTCAGTTAAATTCCTTCTGTCTGAATTGCAGCAGAAGAGAGAGAGCCCAGCAAACAAGAAGTGTCTCTGCAACTGTACTAGTCCACATTTCTGTGCAAACAGCATTTGCAAGCATCTGTCATTTCTTTGCTGTCTCTCTCCCCCCTTCCTAACTGCAATTAAAGAGAAAAGCAGGCAGAAAGGTAACTGCTGGGAATTTCTCCTGCTGTATGCACACAAGACACCAATATAAAACCATAAAAAATACATTTATTCATTCACAGAAAACACCTCTCTCCTTCCTCGAACATACTGCTGCTGCCCAAGGGGGATTAGGAATGGGAAGCGCTGGGCAGGTGTGAGGACAGACAAGTGCTGGAAGTCAGAGGTGCCTCTGGACGGTTGAGGGACTCCTCCGATCTCCTCTGACCTTGCAGCAGCAGAAGGGCTGGGGCAGCACCTCTCTCCTGGCTGTCCCACGAGAACCTGCCAGCACAGGCAGCTCTAGCATCGCACCTCCACACTGCCCATCTACCGCCCGGCAGCACAGGACCGAAGCAAATATTTTTACTGACTCAAAACCCACAAGATTTATGGCTTGGCTCATCCCCTCCTAAAATTCACTCAGAAAATATTTCTTTTTTCTTCTAAAGAAAATGTCATTCCAAAGCCTTGTAAAAGCACGCACTAATCAGATCTAGGAAAACATAAAGTTATAAAGAAAGTTTTGATGTCTTGTTTGTTTTTGTCTCTGACAGCTAACAAAACACTCAGCTGAGATGTCACGCAGTGCTTGCAAGGCAGAAAAAAAAAAGTAAGGTGTTTTTTACTCCCATGCCCTGGGGAAGCTGTGCAGCCAGGCGCATGGCTCTGGTGCCAGAGCCCATACCAGGGCTATGGGAGAGGCTGGAGCCAGCACCTACTACCAGCCTGGAAACCTGCCAGGAATACAAAGCCTTCTCTCCCTCCCTACCACCCTCCTCTTCGGTCCGGTCCATTAATGCCTCCTATGGAGCGGGGGAATAGAATTAAGTAACAAGTGGCTGGTTAAAGTTAAACCCTGAGAGTGGAGTAATGACAGATCAAAGATTAAGTGAGTCTTAAAAAAAAAAAGAAAAAAAAGTAGCATACGTGCACTCACATCCACACAGGTCCTTCTCCTCCCTGTTTCTAAAAATCAAATTATTTTTCGTATGTGGGAGAGCTCTGAAGGAACAAGGCCAGTTTTCATTTTAAAACCATGTTTATTTGATCAGCCTATTATTGAGGAGGACTGTGGAAGGGCTACATCTCACACAGTGAGATCTTCAATGCTAGAACACTGTTCAGTTAACCCCCCAAAAAGTTACTTAAGGTTTTTCATTTGTAACAGGAAAAGCTTTAAGATATATACACCTTTTCTTACTTAACAGCCCACACTTCTTTGTCATATTAAGATCATTCACCTGTTCTACATAAGCTTGGACTTTTTCCTTTTTTTTTTTTCCCCCCTCTTAATTTCTCACATCCACTTACACATCAATGAGGTTGGTGTAAAGCTACGAACAGTTCTGGTGAGGCAGGGGTGCATCCTGTACAAACAGGAACGGTCCTGGGGGGTGGGTTAAGGCAATGGAAAGCCAGGCCAGACTCCGTGTGCATATCCCAGCACTAATGATCACTACAAGTCTCCCAGCAGCAGGCCTTTGATTCAGAAAGGACATGGGCAAACACCAGAGTTTATGCCTGTTGGAGGAGTCAATGCCCAAATCCCATACAGGGTTCAGAGCAGTGCAGGAAGATACCTGAGGAGGTACCCATACAACCCATACAAAAAAAATCCTTCCACAGATTTCAATCAGCAGCAGAAGCTACTGCCAGATCAAAGCCGCGTGTCATGTGGCAGCAGCTTTTTTGACCCAGTATTAAACCTCCCAAGGTCAGATTTAGCATATCACAGCTTTGGGTGCAGGGTAGCTTCCAAGTATCCATGCAATATTACAGTGTGTATTTTCTGGCTTCTACAACAGATTAAGGTGAAAGAGAGTTTCTGTCCTGCAAATCAAGGCAAAATTTGGCCCATGTTTCGGTAAGTTTCTTATTCCTCAGGGAAGGTGGGGGGCGGGAGGAGGAATGCGGTTCCCCCGCCCTCCCATCCCTTCTTTAACTACAGCCTCAGGAATTAGCAAACTAAACAGTTTTGCAGAGCAAGCACAGAGCATTATTAAAGACTGCCAAGCAACTCCGTTGGATTGCAAATCTGTTTGTGGGACTATCTTCCGCAGTACATAAAGGTCAGAGCAAAGCAGAGCCCCAGCTGCCCGGACAATACACCTGACTGCTTATTGGTTTTGACTGCCCACTGAGTTGAGAAATAAGCTAACGGCATTCGTGGCCAGTCTAGCAAAAATAAGCTATTTTCTTACCCCCTCTCCCCTGCAGCTGTGTATTTATCATTGCAGCTCCATTGTCACCTCCTCTGCCCACTGCAAAACCAACTACTGTCCTGGCAACATCAAAGGACAAGCAGGGCCAGAGGAGACTGCTGTCAAACTCATTTTCTTGGGGGAAGGAGAGATTAAATTAGGGCAGCCCTCCAGTTTTGGTTTTTTTAGGTGAAGACTTCTCAGTTCAACATTTTTGACCTTATTGAGGCTCAGATCCCGAAAACGTCACCCTTGCTCAATTTAGGAACATGTAAGAGCATGTGTGTTCCCTGAGTATCAGAACTGCCCTTTGAAATCATTTCATACAGGAAGAAACCCAAAACCTTTGCTCTCAAACTCTCCCTCCCAGTCAATCATTCGCTGCAAATCTGACCACTTTAGGCACATGAATAATTAGAGCAGGTTTCTAGCTCCTCAAAATTAATCCCACTCCAGGCTCTGTTATACAGCAACCAGCTTGACCAATTTAGATGTTGACCCATGACACCCAGTTCAGTGATACGCTCTTAAAAACTGGCTTACAATGTGCTTTTTCAAATACATACGGGGTTAGGGAATGCTGTTTACTCTTTCATAAAGTTACTTTGTGTCTAGTTTTGTATCATCATTTACTATGGGAAAAGACATGAAAGTTACTACTGAAGACCTTCCTGCAAGGAGGGTAAGCACACAAAAAGCTATTTAGAAAATAACATTTCCTAAAGTAGGACTGTCAACATGGTCCCTCTTACAAGGCCAATAACTGAAGTGTAATTTGAACAACTGCATTAAAGGCTGTTTTCTGGTGGTTTTCTCTTAAAACTTGCTGCTTACCTTTTAGAGAGAGAAAAAGCGTATAAAACAGCAAACCTTTTGCTGCACCAGTGAGCCTACCTTACATGCCACTCGGACAACGGGTACTCAGACTTACAGAACAGATCCCTCAACTTCGCTTTGCTGCTCGTTATGCATTTCACCAGCAAATCCTGATGGGAGGAGTGCGATATCAATTCTGTTCTTCTGTGCAAATCAAACCACACCACACTCAGATCTGCTTTTTTCCCCCCTAACACAGCTTAACCCCAAGAGGTATGAGAGTTTTATCCTGTGCAGAAAACTGGGGGGGGGGGGGGGGGGGGGGGGGGGGGGGAAGACAAAGCAAGCAATTTTTCTCATCTGATGGGGTGTATTGGAATATACACCCCTGCCAACCCTGCAGCACACAGCAGTGCTCCCACCCCTGCCATGTCGCACAGTGCCAACACCTCGGATGGTCACAATGACTCAGGCAGAACCTATGCTAAGCATAAAGGTCGCGGGGACTTTCAATTTAAGTGTTCCAAGTGCCTCTTTCCATCACTTCTGCTAACGGCAGTGATGAGCACAGCGGGGACCAACCGTGATTTCCATATTGCGACTACCTTGGCAGAGAGCGGGCACGGCAGCCGCAGCTTCCTCCTCACCAGCCTCTGGGACAAAAAACAAGAATGTTTCCACTCCAACAAGAAGTGAAAAATACACCAGCGCATCTGCTGCTTCCGGCTATAAAGCTTAGCGACGCATTCAGCCTCCAAGAAAGGAAAACCAAAATTGGATATTTGGGAGCAACCAGAGAAAAGCATAAGATTAGAAGCCTACGAGCTGCAATGACAACAGTGCTCTGGGAGAATACCTGCAGAGATATGGCAGATTGGTGCCCCACCTCTGCCAAACCCAAACTGCATTAACTATCAAAAGTTAAGAGGGGTGCTTCAAGAAGCCATTTTTTAGTAGAAACACTGGCATAGCCCAAATATTTATGAGCATTCTTAATTTCCAATCTGTTTTCTCAGGTCAGTGAATTAACAGCATACAGGAAATAGCTGAATACTGTTCTTAATTAGTTAACTGGATTTATCCAGTTTTGGCTAGTTTTTCAGATACCCACTTGAGTGCTGTGCCTCCTATCTATTCATATTCGCAGCCAGGTACCCAGCATTAATAAAGAAAATGTATAAAACAGTTACTAGAACCTGCACTAAGTGGGTAGATGCCATCAAGATAAAGGGACATTTTTGTTAAAGTTTCACTTCTTTACTACACAAAAGCGGGTGGGTAATGAAATGGCTTTCAATTTACCTCCTGAGCTCCAACAACCAAATTACAGACATCCCCATGAGTATGCAATGGGGAAGGCAAACTACACAGCTTAGATAAAGCTGGATCCAGAGCTTGGAAGTGACACTCTTGAAAAACAGGCTTTAGGTAACAAAATAAAAGGCCATTTGGTGGGGCAGGGGAGGGGGAAGAGGATTTACCTTCCTCTCCAAAACGCTTGCTCAAACTTACAGATTCTTGTTTCAGACAAGTTGAGCAGAAAGGGACATTCACACTTTTCACAGGAATTTAATCCAAGCAGCTTGCTGCGGTGCAAGGCAGACCTACACCAGGCACAGGCTCCACTATAGCAGAGAAGCTCATGTGGGTCAACACCTTCAGAAAACTTCTAGGAACTATATGGCCGAACAACACTTTTGCCAAAACCTCCATCTACTTGCCAGTATAGCTGAGACCCAGAGTGTTTTCCTCCAGCGCAAGCAGAAAAGATTAGAATCAACAGAATTCAGCAACCTAAACAAGTTCTGCTGCTTCTCAAATGGCCTTGAGCCAAAATGTCACAGTGCCTCAGTTCTTCAGTTGGGCAAACACCAAGGCTTCAGAGCCTTACTGCAAGCATGAGCTTAAGTTAATGGACCATCAGCGCGGATGGGAATTAAATAAGGGTGCAATCCAAAACCTCATCTGAAATCAAAAGCACTTTCAGTCAGCCATCACTTTGGGTATCAAGAGGAGAACGTGCCCATCAAGATGTCTGAATTCTCAAGGTGACCCTTCTTAGGGACTACTCACATAAAATGGTGACAAGCACTGTAGCATGCTTGCCTTCACTTCTCTGCCCAGCTTAAGAAACTACAAACCCCCAGAAATGCACTTTTTTTGCTTGTTACTATCACAGTAAAAACCTTCCCATACCAAATCTCAGCAATCCGAATTAAAACCTACCAGTACACTACAAATGCTTCCTACAGTTAGGGAAGTCTTAAGAGAATGTGATAAGGCAGACTCAGAGCCAAGAAAAGGGTTAAACCCCCAAAATCTGGAAAATCATAAGACTGCACTGTGTCATTCAACCTTCCCGAGAAAAGGGAAAGGCCAATTCAGAACCTGTGTATGTTTTCTACTGAATTATTTGCTAGACTCTGATTAAGTGGGAAAGAATGACTGTAAACTAATAAAACTTGAGGTTTTCTAATTAAACCACAGGCACCCTGCCAAGCATTGTTGATTTGTGGATGCACCCTGCAATGTCAGGACTCTGAGGACACAACAGGTCATTAAGGTATTAAACAGATGACTTATACTCTTTAATCAGAGCTGGGATGCCAGGTTAGGAAGAGAGAGTAAACTCAAGGGCAGAGTACAATAATTATCACCAGGAAACAAACACGCCATTTAGGGAAAGCAGAGAGAAGTTGTTAGCGAGTAGTTATTGCACAAGGAAAGGGCTGGATTACTGAGCCCCACACCTGGGTCTTTTACGATAGTCATCTACCCCAGTCCGCAGTGGTAAGAAAATAATGCAATATTTGTGACTTTTGGTCCTTCGCTGTCAGACGAAGCGCTGCAGTGTTAAGCGAGACCAGGAAGCGCGCGAGCTTCCTCTGCCCAGCTCTGCCAGCACATCTCAGCCCCCATCTGCCACAGCATCTCACAGCGTTGTCATCTCTTCACACGTACTGCCAGTTCTGCTGAACTCCATCAAACTGCAACTAAGCCATGAGCAGGCTCGTTTTTCCAGTGTGCAACAGCCAAAATGCTGTAAGCCACGTTTGTGACCAAGGGACAGAAGTATGCTTGGAGAGAAATGCAGAACCTTAAATCCAGCTTTCAGCTCTTTTAAGGTCAGCACTTGCCTCTGGCTTGAGCCGCCTCTCCAATGAAGAAGCCACCAGTGATTTCAGTCAATTGATTGTAAACCTTCCCCTCCAAACGAACAGCTCAGTGAAGGGCATTTCTTTGGAGGTTTCACAGAAAAACTTAAAGCAGCTCCAGAAGAAAGGAGGTCCACGAACTGCAAAGAGCCCCAAACATATTGCTCTATAGAAGCCTCACAAGGCAGCTACTTGGCAGTTTCCCCAGACATATAGATATTTATAGGAGAATAAAAGTGCTCATCTGACTGAGTAGTGGAAAGAGTCATGTATGGCATTTTCATCGTGTCTTCACCCCCTGCCACCCCTCCCCAGAGTCTGGGGATCCAAAAAAAGGCAAGGGAAATAATTTAAAATACAATAGAGATCCCTAGTTTGCCCTGAAGGCTCTGCTGATGAACTATTAAAGAGCTGCTTCTGTCCAAACAAGACACTTGGAGCGTGAAGCAGATAGCCTACCACATTGTTTTATAAGACAGCACTGAAATTCAACCAGTGTCTGTTACAGCTGAAAATACAGCAGTCACAGAAAAAGTGATTTAATATGCCTATCAAAGAGGAAGGCTGTAATTGGATTCAGTCCTCAGTTTGACTTTGCAAAGTCTCTGAAGAAAACGCCCATCAGCTTTAAAAATCTCCAAGATTTTCTGTGGAATGAAGAGTACTTACTTCTAAAAACACATCAGTTTGTGCCGGCTTGTGATGTTAAGTATGCCAGCAGCGAGTCCTCTTGATTTTAGCAAAGCTCAGGAGAAAGCATATTTATGTGCAAACTAAAAACAGCAGTGATAAGCAGTATTTTTCGCATATTATTTTACTATATGCAAAAGCAGTTTCAACTTTCTTCAGAAAAAAGAAGTATAGGGCTTTTCTTGGTAAGTTTAAGTGACTTATCACTAGCCTGCCTCTGTCTCCATCCTCACAGCCTGTCAAAGAAAGAAGCACTGAATCTGAGAACATTCTCCAAATAACTGATTAAACAATGTATTTAATGTCTTCTGCAATGGAATTTTACTACATAGCTAACATTCTGCACAGCATATTCATCTTTGCAGAAATGATCTTACTGGGAAAACAGCTCTGCAGCAGATACCCTACTTCTTCTGCAGCACTTGTAAAATGCAGAAGCAGAGAAGTCTGCTTAAAATGCAGAACCCTCAATAGTAAGCTACAAGTTGCATACACAGCAAGAGTAAAGAAGGCAACTTAAATATTTGAATATTTGTGTTTATGGGGGTTTTTGTTTTAATGGCAAACACGCCATCTATCAGTTCTGGGGGTTACTGCATTAGCCCTCAGCTGACGACCGTCTTGCTGAGTTAAGAACTGTTCATCTCAGTCCAACTAAGATCTGTACAAAAAAAACCCCAAAAGCCACATCTGAATTGGTGTACCAACATCTAAACGCTAGCAGGGTGGCGAGTATGCACAAATATATAAAGATTTAAATCCAGAGTCCTGTTGCAGAAGGGAGCCAGGGGAGGGGAGAGGATGGGACTCAAGTTCTGCAATCACTTATCCCAAAAAAGGAGGAGGGATGCAATGCCTAGAAGATACAGCTGCAGTTTAATTAACCACACCACTGCTTATCAAGTAGCATCTCAGGCAAAGCATACGGCAACACTACCGCAGAATCTAGACAGCCTACGTACAGCATCTTAGGCTGGCTTTACATCGGGTTTTACCCTGGGCCGAGTCATCTCAAGTGTGCTGTGGGGACTCTTCTGCCCTGCTGCGGGGCTGCCTTCCCACCCTAGCATTTCATTTCGAAAGAGAAATCTGTTTGCCACCATGGCCTCCCCACTTAAAATACCTAAACCTTGAAACCTCCATAGTCATTTGGGACAAACTATCCTAGATCTGCTATTCCTCGGGCTATTCTAGAGGGTTTTGGGGGTAAAAGCTAGAGGCAATTCTGAACGGAGGAGATGCATGAATCAGATACTGCCTATCTAAAGAGAATTTCCCCTTCCCCCCCTGTCATCCTCCACAAATGCCAGTTTTTCTTCTTCTCAAACTAACTGATTAGCACAATTAGGTTACACCTAGAGTTATTGTTCCCAAATGGTATTTAGCTTGCTATTTAGTATCAGACTTTACAGGCTTGTAAGCTCTTTCAGTTTGTCCACTCCCGCTTCCTAAAAGCTTTTGGCATAAAATTCCTCCCTACAAAAGTTGCTTTTCATAATGGTTGAGAGAAAAGACAACACCAGCACTGTAAAAGTATTGTCATGGTGTTGAAGAGCTCTGCCATGGCACAGTAATGCTCAAGAAAGTGGAATAGGC
The DNA here is from genome assembly GCF_900496995.4 of Aquila chrysaetos chrysaetos. Lineage (NCBI taxonomy): Eukaryota > Metazoa > Chordata > Aves > Accipitriformes > Accipitridae > Aquila > Aquila chrysaetos. The sequence continues at coordinate 66,076,270 of NC_044008.1, forward strand.
AGAGCTGAGGAAGGAACACACCATTTTCCTTGTTTAAAAAAAAAAAAAAAAAGCCATAATTAGGTCAGCAAGTAGCAGTAGTTTCAGAGGAAAAAAAAACAAAACCAAACACGGAAAAGGAGTTCCTCCTTGTTTAAATGTTTATTATTCAAAACATGCAGCGGGGTCTTAAAAACTGAGTAAAAAAGTAGTTAGAAAACTGTTACAGCAAGGCTCGGAAGCCCAGTTCACACTGGAGTTCACTGTAGGGTAAAGCCAGCTCCTGTGATTGACCCCGCGTCTGCAAGGGGAGAATCGTTCACAACATAGCCCTTAACAAATCATTTGGAATTCAGCCTATGCTACCAGCTTCCAAAAAACAACAACAAAAGAAAAAAAAAACAGAAAAAAAAAAAATTCTTCCACAATAGCCTGTTTATAAAACATGTCCTTAAAAGCACATGAAATTTAGACCCAACCACTTTCCCACTCACTCACTCTGCCATCTGTTATGCATCCCGTACAGTACGTGAAAATACGACCAATATCCCAGAACTCACCAGAAACTGTGTGCAAATCAGACGCTATCCCCTTGTTCATCAATTCGTACTGGAAGCCTGTAATCTTCCTGCTAATGTCCTGCTGAGGAGTGGCCTCAATAAACAGGCCCCCCTGATCATAGCCAAAGCAATATACTTTACTGGGGCTGCGATCTCCATCTCGGACCAAGAGTTTCAGTTCTCCAGTTTTTTCCAAATAAATATTTGCTCCTGCAGAGTCCTTGAAGGGCTTTATGCAAACAGTCAAATGTTTGTAAGAGGCAGGTGAAGTATTGGGTCGCAGGTTGACTATGAGTGCTCCTGTGGGATACATCCACTCTATTGACCCTTCAGAACAGCGGAGGTAGACCTGTTCAACATCCTTCTTGTGAGACTCGTGAGTTAAGCCACTGGGGGAAGAAAGAAAGAGAAAGTTAGAGAAATGACAGAGCTAGTAATGTGACTGTCATAACCTCAAACCTTCAAAGACCCACATCAACAAACGCAGGAAACCTATGACAGTATTTAGTATTAGCCCATCCAGCTTGGGGGCGGTCAGAAGTGCTTGTCTCTTGCAAGACTGCAACCTTAATATTATGGGACAATTTTAAATCATCTCCCAAAAGAAAAAGTCAAACCACTAGTAATTGCGTTCAAAATTAAATGGGATATAAGCACATGATCAAAAGCAATTAAATTACTACAGCCTCAGTTACTGCCCATCAGCTGAGCTGTGGCAAATGACTTGGCGCATACTAAGTAAAACACGTACGCTTGAACTCCCTTCCTGGTGGCTTAAACCAGCACGTTTTCCAGCTTCACAGATCGGACTCCACCTTTTTTCTGAGTACTTTGTTCCCCTTCCAAGTCTATATTCCCAATGGATCTGAAACTGGGAGGGATGCCAAGCTTACCCTGTGAACTGGAGCAAAGGGATGCTCTGGGTGCTACTGATACCCTCTGCCCCAGCTGGGCAGCCCCAATCTCCAAACTGGGAGGTAGGGAGAGAAGACACTACACTCCCCAGTCATAGCTGGGGAAGCATTGAACTATGCTGCTTTCTTCGGTACGTACCCATTCCCCCACTTCTCCCCATATGAGGTTTAAATTTGGCTTATCGCTTTACTGCCCAGGTCCGATGGGCTACGAGCAGACACACAGCTATGGGTGTTCAGCAAAAAAGAGAACACGTGGCCAGTGACTATAGCTGGGGCACAGGGCCACCGTCAGTCCCGTGTCCTTACCCAGCACCGTGGCCAAAAATTAACACCCCAACAGCCATTTCGAGAGCCGGTGATCACAGAGATGGGATAGGAGAGCAACGCGGGGATCCCAGGGCCAAGTGCTAGTGAAAGGAGAGCAAACTGTTGGGCTTAAGCAGGATGACTAGTAAACCCCCATGACTTGCTTGCCCACAGCCTAAACCAAGGCTAGCTCTAAACAAGCCTTGCTGCCTGTCACTGATGCTGGACCAAGCCCACAGGTCCTGTACCCAGAGTGACTCAAAGCACTAATATGACACTGCATGCTGTAGGCACTCCAATTAAAAGAAAAAGTTGTGGGAAGCCCGGTTTATTGGTTGCAGCATTTGGGCCATTAGGCAAAAATCCTTTGGTCCCAGTCCCTGTCCTGTCACAAACCTATTATGCGAGTATGAGCAAATCACTTCACCACCAAGCTTGTTTCTCCTCCTACGCTTTGCGCACCTAGTTCCCAAACATAAGCATCTTTTATTCTGTGCCTGTAGAGCACCACCCAAAATGAGATTCTTCAACACAGCTCACGGGTCTGCTTTGCAGTACTTTAGAGAAGCTTCACAACATTCCCACTTGTAGGCAGATGAACCAAGACAGGGAAAAAAATAATTAAAAAGGATTCAGTGACTCGTCTGAGGTTACACAGGAAATCTGTGGCAAAGAACATACTTTAGTGTAGTGCAAGTAATGACATCAAGTTCTGGTTTCTCAACAGAAACCTCCAAATACACAGTTCCTCACCCCAATGATATATTCAGGTGCTGAACAGGGTTAAATTCAAGTCAGTGTTTAGAAAGTAACTAGAAGCCATGTGTAAAAAAGGGAAAAAAACCCCATATGGTTTGCATTTACTGTTGACGTGAGTCATTATTGTGAGTGTCAGTGTGACCCACTTGATAGAGGTTACATGAGGAAACTCAGAAAAAAAAGTCATATTTAATAACAATAGTGCCTGCAAACATGTGCTTTTGAATAATCTTGAAAGCCACATCAAGAACACAGATGAGGAGAAAAGAGGGACAAGTTTTTGACCTTTAGTCTCTTGCCCTCAAATTCAGTAGTACTTAACACATTCAGGAAACTTAGCTTGCAATGGGATATTTCAAGCTGACTGTAAATCCACATCTGGTCCACAAAATCAGTTTTCACCACAGCATGCGCATGATGCCACTCAACAGAAAACACAGAAGTCTGTTTATGTGCAAGCAGTGGATAAGTAAAATTAAAGAGTGTAAAGCTTATCCCTCAGCAAAGGGGCAAAAAACTACCCTGACACATCACTTGTTCCTACTCAAGACATCAAAACAAGCTGCAGAGGTTTTGCAGGACTTATACTGGCAAATTCCACCCTAGAGCCTGAGTGCTTAAACAGAAGGAAGATACCAGGGGCAAAACTCTGAACTTATGCAGTGAAACTGCTGTTGCAAGTGATCCCAACAACACTGAGGCAGTCAATTTCTGCCAGAGAAAAAAGCCTTAGCATTCATTTTGTTCAAACGTTCATGCTGTTCAAACAAAAAACAGGGTGGACTCTGAAATTATCTTCTGAAAGCCAATTATATCCCACAGGCAAGAGTGATGCCATTAGACAGATACATCAAGCACAAGTACCTGTACCCATTAAGCCTTATAATAAAGGATGACTCAAAAGTTAAGCAGATTTCAAAATACATGCTCACATTACTTAACAGCAACCATCATCCAGTAAAACCTGTCGCTTTGCTTTCTGTCAAAATGACATGTCACCACATTGAGAGATTGTTTAACGTCATGTTTAGTTCTCACTAGCCAGTCATCAGACACACCATGTCCATAAAATAATGGCGGTCCGGGAGCCTTTTTTTTTTTTTATTTCCAAGCTCATTTGAGTTTTGTTTTTGTTTTTTTAAGTACATGGTAAGGAGATAGGGCAGCTGCTTGATGGTTACAGTGATGGATGAGCCATCCATCCTCCCTTCCAAATCTGTGCTGTTTATTGGGACGTACTTCTGCAACAAGTACTGCTTCCTCATACCAATCCATGAGGACATCCTGAATCACTGCATTTGTCTCCTCATTCTTCTCCCTTTCTGGTTTCTGCCATCCCCCTATCACTGCCCTGAAAGATCTATTGTGGTATCGGTGCAGTAAGCTGTTATGCTGCAACATGCAACAGGTGTTATTTAAAGAAAAAGGGAGTGGGAGGAATATTCACACTATCTACTTTAGCTACTTCCTTTCTTTATTCTATTACAGATGCTCTGAAGAGCCCTAGAAGTACCCATGTCCTCCCAGCACCCCTCAGTGAACACAGGGAACTTTCGCTCCTAACTTGGAGTTTTTAATGAAAGATGACAATCCAGAGAGCATCAAGACTTCCCCAGAGCATCCACTGGTGCAGAGGGTAAGACTGATTGACTTAAGCAGGCACATCAGAGCTCAATTCTCGCTCCTACAGCCTATAGCAAAAAATGCCAGGCTAGCATATTCTCAGCCTGTCACTGAAGCACTTTTGCCCAAAGCATTGAGAGGTCACTGCAGTATGAAAACCTGAAGTTACAGCAAGAGTAATAGCCAGGCACACACCATAGTGAAGCTTCTGCTTTCTTCTGGACAAAGCTTTCCTGGAAGCTCTCTGTCAAGCTATTTATTAAGATGCTGCTATGGCCTATTGAGTGTACTTAAATTGCAGGTGTCAAGCTGTGCATTGCATCAGATTTCCCTGGAAGTGTGAGAAATATCCATAGGAATCCTAGTGAAGCTCTTCATACTACTCAGGGATATAAGCTCATCACCTCTCCACAAGCTAATTGGAAAAAGAAAATCACATCCAGAATATTCTACTTCTAAGATTGTTGCTTTTAATGTAGACATGTACATAAAGGTGAGAAAACACCTTCAGGTTTACTGTAAGAAACTCTCAAATCTGCCAGCACAAGACAACCTAGAACTTCACTGTGGGAAGAAAGACTACATTTTGGCATTCAAGTTCACAGGTTTTTCAAACAGTTAAGGTAAAAAACATCACATGACTTCAAAACATTATATTCCACATAAAAAAAAAATCCTTTCTGACCCATACAGCTATTAGTATCCACACTGAAATACTTAATTAGATGTATTTACTGGTACATCAAATTACCTTTCCTTCTTAACTGCTAGTCTTTTAGGACAAAGCAGATGATATTTAATGGCCTCAGGACTGCCAGGATTTCTGATGACACCTGTTTTCTACCAGCAAGGCCAAAGTCAGCCTGGTTTACATTATCCTCTCCCGAGACTCCTGTCCACCTGGACTCCAGGACTCCCTCACACAAATAAAACCACCCAGACTGAACTGTGCATGCAAGAAGGCAGCTCCTCCTCCCCTGTGCCTCCAACAGCATCCTGACAGAGCTGTCGCCCTGCTTTGGCACACCAGAGCAACAACAGTGAGTGAGTCCAAGCTTGCATCACCAGTTCACCCCAAACTCAGTTACAGTAAATGATATTTCACTTCCCCCCCGAGCATCACCCCCTCAGGTGACATGGGTGGTCACTGCTTGCTCTAAGAAAACAGGACAAAAATAAGAACCAAACAGGACAGGATTACAGGGTTTTGTCATTTTTCTTTTAAAAAACAGGCTGCAGTACCATGTGGTAAGGTCCAGGTAAGTACATGCAGCTAGGATGCTTAGCAATGAAAGCAGGTACAGCTTGCATCAATTGTCAAGAGTCAGAAGAAAAGTTCAGAAGAAAGTAAATACCAAGCATCTGCATGTTTCAGACAGTTACAGATAAGAAATTACTATGTTGAAAGTCAATCCAGCTGTTACCCCGCTTTGAATTCTCCCTACTCCAAAATACCCTACTGATATAAGCTGGGCAAACTTTTAAAGAAAGTCAGATCTGAGCAGAATATTAGAGTCAAAACGTTTTACTCTCCAAGGACAGAAAGCCTGGCCCAGCAACACTTGCTTGTTAGCAGAGTCGCTTTTTTAAAACTATGAACAGTGGAGGAGGTCACAGACCCAACCACACGCGTTAAACTTATTACAAGCAATTAAAGGAAAGATAATTTGGCAGATAAACACTTGAGAACTGGAGAGGTTTCACAACCAGCGCAATTAGAATAAATCAGGAGCGAGGCCGCTGCGCCAGCCTGCTCCCAGGGCTCATCATCACCATCATCATCTCCTCCGCGGGACGAAGTGCGGGATAACTTCCCGGCAGCAGGGAGCGGCACCGGGGCTGCGGTGCGGCAGCGCCAAGTGCCGGGACCTGCACGGAGCGGGGGAGCAGGGAAGGGCGCCGGGACCCGGACCCGGCCCCGGCCCCGGCCCCGCGGAGGGACGCCCTCGCTGCGGCGGGAGCGCCCCGCAGGTGCACCGCATCCCGGGGCCGGTCGCAGCGGGCCGCGGCGGCGGGAGAAGCCGGGGAGATACCCGGGGCTGCCCCGAGCGCGGCGCGGCCGGAGCCTGCCCGGCCCCGCCGATTCCCCGGGCGCGGCCGCCGCCTCCGCGGAGCGCTGGGGGCCGCGGGGAAGATGGTCGCGGGGAGAAACTTCTCCGTGGCGGACGTGGCACCGCCCTCCTCCTCCTCCTCCTCCCCAGCCCACCGAGCCGCGCCGCCGGGCAGAGGGGAGCCCCCGGCCCCTCCATCCCTCCCCCGCTGCGGGAGCCGCTGCGCCGCGCCTCTTCGCGGCCAGCCCGCCGAGAGGGGCCGGCTCCCCGCGGGGGAGCGAGGCAGAGCAGCCCCGGCTCTCCGCCTTGTGCCGCCCCCTTCCCCGAACCCCGGCCGGGCATCGCAGCGCCCTACGCCGCTCCGCAGCGGGAGGGCTCTCCCTTTTGTTTTCGGCACCAACTTCATCCCCCGACGGAGCGGGGATGGACGTGGCAGCTCCCGTTCCACCCCCCCATACCCCCCCCCCCCCCCAGCCCGGCGGGGTCTCGCCTCACCTCCCCTTCCAGTTGCACAGGTCGCTGGAGTACTGAGCCGCTGCACCGCCGCCCAGCAGCAGCCGCAGCCCCAGCAGCAGCGGCAGGAGCCCGGCGGCCGGGGCGCTCCGCATGGTCCCCCCCCCGCCCCGCCGCGACCCCCCCTCCCTCCGACCCGGTGCGAATGCTGTTGCAGGCGGCGCGGAGCGATGGGCGCAGCGCCCGGGGGCTCGCCTACATGGTGGGGAGCGCAACAGGGCGGAGCGGCTACCCCATGCCCGGCTCCGCGCTGCGCCGCTCCGGCTCGGCTCTGAAGTTTGCACCAGCTCGCTGCGGGCTCCCAGCTGAGGGGCGGAGAGCGGCCCTGCCTCCCTGAGCCGCCCGCAAAGAGCCGGCTCCTCCTTCCTTTCCCCTCCCTCCCCCCCCCGGCGGGGCCGGCACTTGCTGCGTGAGCAAAACGCGGCGCCGGATCGGGAACCGCCGCTGCCCCCAGGGCCCGGCCCGGCCGGTACCGGAGGCCGCCGCTGCTTCCCCGGCCCCGTGCAGGTGCCCTGGCCCGGGGCGGGAGCCCTCCGCCTGCCGCTGCAGGGTGCTCGCTCCTGCCCTTGCCTGGTCCCCTGCCTCGGGCCGTCCCCGGGCCCGCCGGGGGGTGTGCGGGGGAAGGGGTGATGCTCAGAGAGCCCGGGGAGAGCAAAGGGCTTCGTTTGGCCGGGAAAGTCACCGGGCCGCTCCTTCTGCGCTGGGGGAACCCGTGGGTGCCAGCAGTGACCTGGTGCCTGTCCCCGGGCAAAGCGGGGTGCCAGCGGCGCGCCTCGCCGCAGCGGGTTGCTGTGCCCGCAGCAGGATCTCCACCTGGGCACGGTTCCTGAATGGACGGAGGCTGACAGTTTTGCTGGAACCTTCTTGTGTCTCCACTTACCAGGAAGCCCTTGGGACTCGATCTCATTTGTAAAACTCTCCAGCACTTAATGACCGCTCTGGATAACTCCTTGTCTTGTTTAATGTCCCTGTTTACCCCATAGTTGAGTTTGGATACTTAACCCTTGGTGGCAGAGACCCTTCTGCGAGAAACCAGAGGCAAAGAAATGCCTTCCAGGATGTGAGGGAAATGCAGGGGGTGAATCAGCCCCAAAACCAAACTACCCGGGCCAAGATAAATGGGGGGAAAAAAAAAACCCTAGAAGTGGGGATGGGAGGGGCGGGGAGAGGAGGACCCAGCCGCACGCAGACTGTGCTCCGATATGCCAGGCGCCACGTATTTCTTTCAAAGAAGCAACAAGGGGGTCGAGATTGATAGTGCACATCCGCAGATAGGAGAGGGGTTAAAATATTTCCAGATCACTGAGTTTCTCAGTCTCCTGTCGTTCTTTCAAGTGTCTGTCACGCAGCTTTGTCGAGGGCACTGCACAGATTTTTCTAGGTAAGAGTTCATGGATGAGTATTAAACATTTACACCCTGTTCACAGTTTGGTGTGTTACCCTCCTTAGTACCTTTTAAAACACCTTGCGAAGTGCCCCTGTGCTGTCTGGGAGGATCTGATGGCTAAACCGGGATATTCCAGTTCTGAGTGTTTCCTGCCTGCTTCTGCACCCAGGATTAAATCCTTCACAGTGTATCCCCTTCCATTTGTGGGTTTAGCTTTTCATGTCGTTTTTGTTTGGTAAATTACAGGTACTGTTCTGTTGATTATGAAGTATTAACATAATTACAGTAATTATGTCAAATGATGCAATGCATGTAAACATGTAATTAGCATGCAGGGACAACACCGAGCAAAGTGATGACAACGTGCAATAATGCAGAATGCCTTATTCTCCTGGTCATGTGCAGTGACACAGGCTTTAGAGCTCAGTGCCTTGATTATTTCTTTAGAAGGAGGTTTTGTTAGAATGTTTTGCTTCCTTCCCTCATACTGGAAAGAAAAGCATCCAGAGAAAACACCGTATTGCTTTATTCCTCGCCGTGTTTGTATGTGCAACCCTCTGCATGCCCCCCAACTTACTGTATCTGATTTCCTTTGCAATATTCGAACTCCCTGCATTTGATAAAACAAACAAGTGCCCAGGCAGCTGCTCACGTTACACTTTCAAACTTTTGAAACTGCCTGAAAACTGGGAACTTTTAAGATACAGAACAGTGTGTGCTGTTTTGCAGTGGCTACTACCTCTGGCTTTCATTCTCCCCCTTTTAAGTCGGAAAAGGCAGCGGCATTTAGTTCTGGGGACCCAGAAAAGTAATGGCAACATGGGGGCTGTGAAAACCCCTCCTGTCCTCCATGCCTTCATGATGCTGATACTGTTCTTCATCTGACCCAGGCTGATGAGTCTTACAAATGAGCAAAGCCCAGGGCTGTGGCTGCAGAGCCAAGGATGGTGGGTGCAGAGCCCGGGGTTGCGGGTGCAGGGCCAGCGTTTCTGGCTGCAGAGCCAGGGTTCATGGCTGCAGAGCCATGCCCAGGTTAAGCCTCCCCCGGTTCAAAAGTGAGGGGCAGAAGGAGATAGGGAACCTCTGCAGCGAAGGGGGCTGTTTGGTTTGCTCATTTGCATCTCAATCCCCACAATGCTCTTCCGGCTACTCACAGCTATTCCATAGTAGTGCTCTTGGCTGAGATCTGGGAACACGCTCAAAGGGTGAGGCAGCTTTTGGATGCACTGAGCTGTTTTCTGTTTGAGCTGTGAAAAGCAAACATCTTTTCAAGAGAGAACATTCTGAACAGTAATTTTTTTGCATTTACAATTCAGAAAGAGCAGAACTTTACTGAAATCTGGGAGGAAAATATTGTATAATGTCAAAAGGAACATAAATCCTCTGCAGCAAAGGCTTCACGCTACTCTGAAAACAGAAGCCACCAAGTTACTGCACTGGCCTAATGTGGCAGAACTGGAGACGCAGGTTCTGGAAACAGCTTCATACACTCGAACACTTGAACCCCAATAAAGTTCCATCGCCTTCCTCAAGGAGCAACTCAAAGATGAGGACCTACACAGTCACTTCAGACACTTGCTTCTAAATTCACTTTTAAATATTTGCTTGTCACGGCTACAAACCCAGGCACAAACAGCGGTGATTTTAAAAGACTCGGAGAACAGGTGGCTGCAGGAGGAGAACCTGTTGAAGGCAAGATGACTAATTTGCTTCAGTACTCAAATGTGCAGATTTGGAGAAAACAAAATCAAGCGGTGATTAGAGATGGGCTCAAGCTCAGGTCTGGATTTACATTTTCTTCAAAGCATGGCTGTGTTTAGATCCTGGGTATTAGGGACAAAACTCTCCTGCCAAGTTGGGACCCAGCCGGAAGGCATAGTAAGGGCACTTTCAGATGCAGGATTTTGGGTTAAGAGCATCTCAGCTGAACATGCAAAGCTGGTTTAAACAGTGTGGCAGAGCTAATCTGTTGAAAGGTCTCACTCAGCATTGCTGTCCCGAAGGGAATATATATGGGAGAACTGCAAACTCCTCAAGAGCCTTGCTGGTCATTACCCAGCCCATGTGTTGGTTTCGCCATGTGTCCCCATGTTTTGCAACTCCCAACCAGCTCCCTCTCAGCTGATTTATTTTCACGCTACTCAGCTTGCAGGAGGTGAATCAGGTCCTGTGGTTACAGAGCAGACCCAACGGCTAGTGCGTGGTGTGCAGCCCCTCGCTGGCTGCCAGGAAGGGAAATCTGAAACTTTCAAGGAGGAGGGGGAAGGAGGAGAAGGAGGGTATTTTCTGGAAAGGCAAAGCCTTAGCTGAACAGCATGCATGGCAAAGCAGGAGGGAGAAGAGAGTGGTCTAAGAATTCAAACAAGCCACAGAGAGGACAATAGAAAATTAATACGGGAGCAATATGAAAGACATAGAATTTGTAAGGTAAATCCAGGGGACGGGCAGGAGTAAGCAGAATAACAAAACAGGGAGAGGTTCAGTGGCTGAACGGACAGTGGGAAATCTGTGTGTGTAGTGAGGGGGAACGTGTTACTTGCTCTCATGAAATTAAAATTAGTAATGAAAATACACTCATCCATAATTGCACCCTTCTGCTTATTCCTGCTTACTTCTGTTAGTAGTAATATCTGAGCATAGTTCCTATTACTCCTAAATCACTACTGCTCACGGCTTGCTTTTCTTGTTTTAAATGGAAAAGTTTTGGCCTTTGGAATGTAACAGAAAACAACACACATTTAAAGAAAAATAAGCAAATCTCTCCTAGAAGCAGCTAGCGTTAACTGCATGCCTGAAATCAAGTCATAGGACAACATGATTTCTGATGGAACAGTGTCAATTTAGAGATTGCGTTTGAAAGAGTGAGGCAGCATTACAGAAGTGTTGAAAGAGGGGGCGGGGGAGCCAAGCTGTCCTTCTCCCCTTGGACACACAGGCAGCTCTCTGAAACAAACAGCTACCCACTGAACTGGCAGCTCCCGCTGCAAGCACAATCCAGCTTCCGCCTCTGGATGTTTGCATTAGGATCCCAACCAGCTCCCACCCAAATCAATGGATTTTGCTGTAGGCACAAAAGGGAGACTTAGGTATTTTCAGTCTTAATTGTCAGATAAACAGAAAAACTCTGGGGAAAAAAAAAACCAACATTATTTGGACAAGTTAATTACAAGACATAACTCCATAATAAATAAATAAAAAAGTGGAGATGCCCAGACTTGTGATGTGGCCAAACCAGTAGGTGTACCTAAAGTTACACCTATCGGCTCTCACTGCACAAGGGAATGTGAAAACAGGGATGCTACCTCTGCAGGCAATGAAATTCATTTACCATGAATACTTAGACATTTAAGGCAAATCAGTAGTTTGGCCAGTAAGTATATTTTACTTTTTAAATTTCTACACTTAGAGTTGCTGGCAAATAAATGTCCCTTTCTCCTCATGGTGTTTATTTCCATCTCAGAGTTACGGAGCAGGGTAAAACATGGGACTAACACTGGCTTTAAGCAGGGAAGTCAGGCATGCTCTCCTCCCCTGGGTCCCCAGAAGCAATGGGGAGCGAAGCCCCTCTGCAAGACCAGGTAACAGCCCAGGTAAGAGCTGAATCACCTTCTGCAAAGTGCCTGCCTCACCATGCTGACTGCAGAGGGAGACTACACTCCTGGCTACACCGCTCTTAATTTAAGCACCTCAGCTAGCTAAAATACATGCAGATTAGGGAGGCTGAGTGAGGGTAATCTTGGCCAAGGAGTCTAAAGTGGAGTAAGGATTAAACCTATGCTCTGTGATAGTGCTAAAACCATAGCTTTAGGATACCAAGGACCATTTTCCCAAACCACACAGCTTGGTTTTCATCAAGCCAAGGGCCACAACATCACAGCAGCAATGATTCCTGTGCTTTTCTCTCACTATATTCCCCCCTCCAAACACCTTAAACTGTTAAGCAACCCAGCCCATGCAGACAGGAATTTGCTTTTTACTCTTTGCACATCAAACTGAAAAGCTATGAAGGGAATGATGTCTGGACCCAAGCAGCCTATTGAGAGGATCAAAAAGGTAACACAAAGCACAAAAGATGGCTAAGAAACACAGATCATTTGCCATCCCACACAGCAAAGCTGTTTCAGGACCTGGGGACCCAGGCAGAGGATTTAGTGCCTAAGCCTAGAGACTCCTCTGGGTTGCAGGCATTAACTCATGCTTGCATGCCTGAGACCGGATAAAGCTGAAGTCAAAAACAAAAACCTCTGAAGACGCCTCAGCATATTGTTGTTTTGGGGATAGTCCTGTGCATTTCATCCACAAAAATTAGTGTTTTCTTTTCATTTCACAATAAACTAGGTATTTAAAATGTCTGCCAAAAAGTACTCAGAAACCCAGCATTTAATCTGAGGACTTTTCAGGAAGACCAGTTGTTTATTTTTACCATCTAATGAACATTAATTTCCTGTTTTAGAAAACGTAATTTATGCCACTGGTGAAGCTGATATTTATCTTTATATATATCCTCTTGCCTGGCTTAGTTTTTCATTTTCTCCAGTTCCTCCAGCCTGTGTGCACTCTGCAACCTGTAGACTCAGCCTGCGCAATCGGTGGTTCTTCAAACGTGTTCAGAAGTTGCCAGTACATGGTGGGAGAATCTGATAGCAGAGGACATAGGTCTGAATCCATTAGTAGTCACTTCTCATAATAAAAACAAAGCTAAGGAGAGTATTTGTAACACTGATCTGAAAACAAGAATATATTTTCCTTTCTGCCTCAGAACTTAGACAAAACTAATGCAAGTTACACTAAACAAATCCAGCCCTTGCCAGGATAAACAAACATTTGCAGTGTGTTTGCTACATGCCTGTCATGAAATAAAGACACTGACATGCATTTTAATGCAACTCTCCTACAAATTGTGAAAAAAATAATTGTGCACTGGGTATTCGTTGCTAGGTTACTAGAAGGGAAGAGAATATTTTTGCAGACATGATGAACTAACAAGGTAAATAATTCAACTTAATCATTTGCAAATTTCACACTTAATTTTCAACAGCAGGTCTTTTCAGAGCCCAGATCAACCTCAGATCTGATGACAGTGATTTTTTAGAGCAAGGCTGACAAGCTCCTGTGAGCCAGATTTGGCCCAGGGGGTAGTTTTTATATGACAAACTTCCCCTCCCGAATACAATGGCAGTTTTACGAGAAAAAAGGCAGGGAGGTTTGCCCGGTTGTTATTAACAGCACATTAATTTTCATTTCTTCTTAAACTCAGTCACTCACTGAGTGATGTCTTACCAAATATTGCAGCATTAACAGAGAAAAAATGAAAATTGTACATACCCAATCTGTCTGTACAGTACTCCTATCAGCAACATTCTGGGAGGAATAGCACTAATTCTGATTAAAGCAGATCAGGGATTGTAGAACTAATCCATAAATTCCGACATTATTACATACTTGCTTAAGGAAAAACAATGGATTAGATCATGAAATCAGATCTGTGCTGCTCCACAAAGCAGGGTCCTTTGTGCTGCTTTGTGGCAGTATTTGCAGGGCAGATGTATCTGAAGGAAGGGGTAAAGGGCTGGGCATCCCCAGGTCCCTTTTAGCACCACCCAGGTCAGCAGCAAGAAAACTCCTCCAAAGAGACCTGAAGCTCAGATGAGAATCTTTCTATTTTGCCAAGTTTCCAGATGACAACCAATACATCTGCTGAAAGAGATTCTGGGTTTTTTTTTTCTTTTTCTTTGGTTCAAAGCATGTTTTGGCTATTGTGGCTTTATTAAGTCAAATTACACTCTCATTTAGGTGCCAACAAATCTGACCACAGAAACAGTCCACTGACTAAGCAATGGACTGAAGAAGAGGCAAGTTAGGTTCTCTGTCAAAGTCTCCACTCCGTGCCTTGCATGACCTTCTGAAAGTCATTTCTCTATATTGTGATGCTGAATTTAGTTGATGAGGAACTCTGAAAATCAATTGACACAAATTCATGGTGGTCTGCCAATATATTGTGAGAGCAGTGGCAAAGGCAAAACAACATGAAAACTTGAAGGTATGGAGCCTAAAAGATCTTAATCTGAAATGTCCCAAGGACAGTGACAAGCCATGAAGTCTAATGAAAACTGAGGAGTAATGACTAGCAAATTAGAAATTATCTTTACTCAGAAACACCATGAAGCCAGAATAAATGTTAATATTTTTAGAAGATGCTGTGGTTACCCAAACTCTCTTTCTTGCAATGCTTTTGGGAGAAGTCCTTGAAGCAGTATGTAAGTATCAAATCTGAACTTTGCTATCCTGGTAATATATATGTCTATGTATCTTCTGCTTTCTCAGACAGAATTCTGGCTGAAAATCCAATCAAATCCATTCAAAGGTAAAAAGACTAGTGTAAGACTTTGAAGGAAAGGGAATCCTTCCCTACTATTGATTTCACTAGATACTTGTGCTCCCATGAAGAACAGGATGAGGCCTCTTGTTACATATCAAACTTTCTCGTTCTCTTATTCCTAGGTCTCATGCTGACAAGACTGGGTTGGGCCTTATGTGGACCCAAATGCTTGAATGGACACAAAAATCTGACAGTCTCTACTTCTCTCCCCCAACAGTGACCTGTCTCATTCTACCTAACATGTCTTTCAAGGAGATTTCTGGAGATCTCACTCATCACTTAGATCAGATTCTGTTTTTAAATTATCCTTCGTTTAGACGGAAAGAATGAGATTACTTTCTTCTGTACTGGAAGACTTATGTCTTACCAGTTTACAGTCATATTTTTTTAATATTTTATCCAAAAATGATGGACTATTTCAAGGAAAAAAAAAAGGTAGAACTAACCCAAATGGTTGATTATCTTTGTATCTCTAGTTCTATTTCATTTCACGCCTCCCTTACTTCACAGCACTATAACCTTTTTGAATTGCCCTCTGTGATATCCACTCCTTCACTGTTGACCATTGCTCACTTATTCATTGCTTGTTGGATCAGCTGGGCACTTGCACAATCAAGTCTTTGTTATGCTTTCAGACAGGCTGCAAGTCACAATATTGAAGCAGCACAAGGACTGTTTCCTCTGCTGGTATTCTTCTTCCCTGGCATTTAGGAAGACAGCATCCTAAACACATGAAAATGCATATAAACTAATTACAACAATAATTCATACAACAGCTCTCATTTAACTGGCTACACAATGTCTTTTCCCCTTTCATTGTCATAAGAGAGTGAAATACCCAAAAGGCTGAAAAGTTTTTGCAAGTTGGTCAAGTGAGAAACATGAATTTGCTTCTTTAAAAAGTGGAGCAGAGCTCAGGTTTATTTAATGAATCAGTAGATGATGGCTGGTGATACACAGTTAGCAGGGATCCTAGAAAAGCTGCTCTCTCCAACCAGTTAATTGGCCTAAACAAAATGGAATGTAGTTTTCTAACTAATAAGCACTGACAATAATGAAGAGCAACTGCAGGGACGGTGGGAAGATAAAGGAATGCACATACCAAGGTTCTGCAACAGTATGAAATGTCAAAGTTCAAGTTTACATGCATAATAACCACAACTGGCACATGGGTTGTTGGGCGCATAAGTAAGCTGAGAACCCATGATGAAAACGCTAACAAATACAACTTTATACAGTTGGAGGTTTTAAAACTAAATGAAACTTCTCATATGCATATACAGATACCCCAGTATTTAAACACCTGCAGGATCTGCTTCTAGGCCAATGCTATCAATGGAATTGGACACCTATATATTCTTGAACTCTGTCTCAATAGGTAGAATATTGGACATAGCACAAGAAGCAATGTTAGGAAAATGCTATTTTTAGTTGATTTCACTTAAAGTCAAAATGAGGATCTTGGCTTCCCAGATGGTGAAATTGAATCTCTCCGTCTCTTGCAGTAGAAAAAAGGAAGCACCTTATTTGGGAAGGGAAAGTTTAGGTAGAAGTTAAGTAGCTGGGTTGCTTATGGAAAGAATAAGAGTATTCAGCAGAAGTAGACAAGTAAGGATTTTGTCACAGGGAGGGAGAAGCAGAGACTTTTGTGTATGGTGGTTTATTGCAGGCTTTAATGCCATCAGGATGATGTTACCAGGGAGTCTCTACAGAATGAAATAATTTACTGTCATCTCTTATATCCTGCTAGCACAACAATGTAGTCTCCATAGACCTACTCCTAAAGCAGTTTTGATAGCCAAATTCTATCTGTAATGCCACAGAAGATGTCATAACCTTACCTAAAAAAACCCCAACTTGACACAATTGTCAGTTTATTCACACAAAATTATTGTGAATTGATAACGTCCTTTGAAAGGATTATTATACAGAAAGATTTGCTGAGGTCTAAGGAGCTCCAGACCTTCCTTTCCTTTCTCTCTCACATGCTCCAATGCTGGCAGCCCCCACGGTCCCTAATGCTGCATGGGGCTACGGCTTCTTCTCAGCATCCCTGCAGCCAGGGAAAAGCAGCAGTGCTGTGCAGTCCCCAGAGCCCGGTGGTCTCGTCACCTCCTACTCCCCACAGCAGCCCACAGGTCTTCCAGTTGGGCTCAGTGGCCCAACATGAGGATGTCCCTATCACGAGTCTCGACTTGACAGATGATCTCACCCTGGGGCTGTGCCTCCATCCCTCCCACAGCCCAGGAGCCACATGCACTATTGGATAAGATAGTAAGAAGCCATCACAGATACCATTTACACAGCTATGTTGGCTTGTTTCCTCATAGAGCTGGAGGTCCCCAGGTTAGCAGCATATTTGTCAGGCTGTTCAAAGGCCTTCCTGGCCTTGAAACCAGTTACATTCAGAAAAGAAAGTACATAAAAATGGAGTAACAGCTTTCCACTGAAAGAGAACAGTTTCCTGTCTCTGTTTTGCTCACATCTGGTCAATTTTCTGACAAGAATTACTTCTTTACTACTCTTTTACAACACACAGCCAATATAGCTGCAAGGGAGTAAGCTGCTTACTAGCCTTTGTATTATCAGCAGTATTATTAACTTTAATGAATCTGTAAAATCTGTTTTACTGAAGATGCATGAACCTGAAAGAACTTTGAATTTCATAACCCAGGGTGAGTCTGAAGAATTGGCATTTACAGGAAAATGGAAAAACAGTCTTTGCTTGAAAGTTAAACAAAACTGAAATGGAATTAGTCACAATAAACTGTACTTTAAACCCCACTTTTCAGAGTAGATTAGTATTTTAAGAATGATATTAAAAGATATAATAAGATATGATATAATAAGATGTCTTTTATAGGGTAGTATAAAGATTTAAAGAACCTATTGAATTCTATTTTCAATGAAGATGTATTAAGTAAATATTGCTGTATTCTCTAGAGCTATATAATTCTTGTAATCTTTTCTTCAGAGGCCTTTGGCTAATTCATAATTCAAAACGTTACTCATTTCCCTTCCTGTCTGTATGTCATATAAAGATGTGCATCCAATACATCGTCTTGTGGATCTCTGTATATTATACACATCCCAGTTCCTGTTATGTATACATTCCTTTGTAGGGATGTGATTTATTTCTTTAAGCACTTTCCCATCTTAAAATGTCAGATGCTTCCTGTACTTATACACAAAGAAGTTTAAGGTCCCAAAGGTACTGAAGTTCAACAAAATTCTGACTGTAGACAGTATGAATTTAACAGTGAATCTTTGGGAAATATACAATTCCACCTACTTTCCTCAGCTCTCTAGCATAACTTTATTTCATCAGTGTTTAACACGTCAGTCATCAAGAAGATCAAACAGAGGTTTGGTTTTGAAAAACAAAGAACCTAAATTGAACTTTCTAAAGGTTTATTCTTCAAGTAGAAGCTTTGATTCTCAAGGGTTATCACTTATGGCACACAGGAACTTGTCAAGATTAGGAAAACGGGATTTCAAGGCTAACTTTTATCTATTTCCATTATCTGAATCTTGCTATCTTTTGTAAATAAGATTTTTTCCCTCCAAATAACTCACTTATAAAGCTTTTTGGGTAAGTAAGGAAAATACCATTATTACTTTACTGGGTTTCAGATTGGTTACTTAATAACAAAACCAAACTGCATTAGCCAGGTGGTTAGACCATAATCAGTTGCGTATGACTGGGCTCTCCAGCAGAGTTCACCAGCTAAAAAGTAAAGGTGTTTCTTTTATTGTATTTTAAAAACACAGCATTATATAGAAACATTCTTTTAAGAAAAGATTACCAAATAAAAGTCTAACTTTGCTTAAGATTGCTCAATTATTGAAGCCCTAGGCAGAGAAAAACCTGCACTGATCTTGTTCAGTTCTGTGGAAGAACTGTGCCTCTCCCTTGCCACTACCTTATCTCCTGCAGTCTTAATGCCACAAAACCGCACTAAACATAAATGTACACTCAACCGCCTGAACTAGAGCAGCTAAGAGAATAGCTCAAGCAGAACAGGGAACCTGCACAAAATTGCAGTGTGGCCCAGCAGAGTGATGAGAGGACATGAAATGAAAGTGCACAGGGAGTGGAATGACTGGTGGT
Source organism: Aquila chrysaetos chrysaetos (assembly GCF_900496995.4). Classification (NCBI taxonomy): domain Eukaryota; kingdom Metazoa; phylum Chordata; class Aves; order Accipitriformes; family Accipitridae; genus Aquila; species Aquila chrysaetos. The sequence goes on from NC_044008.1 coordinate 66,094,855, forward strand.
GGTCAAGAAGAGTGTATGTTCGGAGCTGTGGACTGGTACTGAAATGAATGGGATCTTTCTAGTTCACCCGCAAAGGTACCTAAGTCCAGTACTCCTGTTAACAGAATATTTGTGACATTTGCCAACTCATAAAAACAAGCACGGACTTCTTCAGATTGACTCATTTTAAAAAAAGAAACAAGCAACAGCAACATCCTTTATAACGACAGCTTATGTTTCAAAGAGAGAAATGTATCATACAACAGTTCTTCTCTGAAGAGCAACAGCATTTTTCAGTGAGGTTATTCAAACTCAATATGCCTAAATTATCTTCAGGTTTTCTTCAGAGCAATTAGCCCAGCAATTTCAGCTGAGCATTTGAGTCTTGAGTACACAGGGAAATTGGCCCAAATAACTCTTAGGTACTAGCCCCGCTAGTAATAACGGCTCTGAAGGCCAAAGGAAGGCATTAGCAACCCTTGTGCAACTCCCTTAACGGGGTGTACACATGTAACTAATTGGAAACCAGTAAACAATTCTGGTATTGAAGCACAAAGCAGATAATCTCACTCACACTACTTCAGTCATTTTCTTCTCATGTGGCTGACTGGAATAAAACTGCTAAAATACTGTTTCCCTCATGCAGAAAAAGATCTAGGGGATATAATAGATCACAAGCTGATTAGGAGTCAACAGTGTCAAGCCATTGTGAAAAAGGCAAACACTGCACTAAGCTGTGCAAACAGGAGTATGGCTTGCAAGACATGGGAAGTAATCCTGCTCTGCCCAGCACTGGTACAGCCCCAGCGGGAACACTAACTAGGTCTGGCGCTGGGTCTCATTCTCCAGTGGAGATGCAAAGCAACCAGAGAGAGTCCAGAAGAGAGTGATGAGAATAAAGAGAGGTCTAAAGCATGACCAGCAAGGAAAGACTGAAAGAATCAGATGTGCATAACCTTAACAAGAGAGCGGGATGGGAGGGAAAGGTAACAACCATTTGCAAATATATAAATTGTGGCTGTGGAGAGGAAGGGAATGACTTGTTTTCTGTGTGCAGGGTGGATAAGGAATAACAGATTTGGGATGGAGTTTGCAAACCCTCCAGGCAAAGAAAGGGTTAACAGAGGCATTACCAAGAAAGCAGCTGAGAAGGCACACAGCTGCAGGGGATAAAAACCCTCGGGAGAGGGCTATCAGAGGACCCCTTAAGGAGGGAGGGGGCTGAGGGAGCCTCTCAGGGCAGAGATACAGGCTTAAGGGATGTTGGGCTGTGTCCTTTATAAGAGAGTCTAGTCTTACCATTGGCAGGTTACTGGCTTCCTCGTTTGTATTGACTCAGTGTGTTTTGATTATGAAATGGGTATTTTTTTTAGGCCTGCAAAAAAGCAGGATAGGATGCTAAGGTTTTTGGTTTGGGGTTTTTTTTAAATAGCCCAGCAAAACTTTTCACATTTTGCCTAAAATGTGGTCAAAGTGCTGAATCAACTAAGGCAGAAGAAGAGGAGGATAATTTTTGCCTAAAGGAAAATATTTAAACTCCTGTTACTAACAGAGGACTCAAACTGAGGAGCTGTACCTTGGGAGCGGAAGACTTTAGTCTGTGGAGGGAGAGAGATAGCACGAAGCTTCTGTGCAAAAGGAAAAAGTTAGGCAATAGGCTCAGGCTCAACAGCTCAAAAACTGGGGAGATGACAGGTTGTCTGGATCTTTTTGCTAGGGGGAAAAGATCTTAGCCTGCCAAATTTGAAGGGGCTTGGAAATCACAGCAAGGTCTAGGATAGATATTAAGAAATTCTTTCTAAGGGTGAAGATAGCGAGGACTGCAATAAATTGTCTGAGGATGTTACGAAGCCCCCATTGTTGGAGGAAGGCCTTTGAGAACAGGCTAGTAGGTATTTGTCAGGACTGACAAAGTTGATCCTGTCTCAGGATGGCAGGACTACTAGATGAGCTTCTGAAGTCCCATTCTGCCGTGTAGTACTATAATGAGAAGTATTGCATCTCTTGCCACTCAACTGTGACATTTTATGAAAATAACTGAGCGTTTTTGGAAGCCCAAAGCATTCTTTGAACAGAAGTGGTTTCAAAACTAGCTCTAAGCTGAATATTTTACCTACTCAGTTGAATGATCCTTTCAATATGGTGTGTTCTGGAAATACTTCAGTACTGAAGCTTGTAAATTCAGTGATGAATGTGTTTGTTAGAAGAAAACTCTATATTCATTCTGTCTTTCCAATAAAGATACAACTAAATTAAGTTGCCCACATGCTCCACAACACCAACAGATTTGTTTGTAAGGATATTCTTTTACCCCCTCAGTTAAAGTTTGACCTTTTCAAAAAGAAACTAAACCCAAGACTACTTGGCCTAAATAACCCTAGCGTTACCCTGCACAAGCAGTCCTTTTTTATCTTTTTTTAAACTCTCAGTGAAATCTGTTGAGATCTGTCCTCACAAGTCAATAGGTCTAAGCTGTCCATACTATAACTAGTCTGTGTCATTTTTGAAATGACAGAGTCAAATGTAAAGAAAGCAAAACGACTTCCTAGATACTATGTCTTTCCATCAAGATGAGGAAAATTTCTATTTGATAGCTAAAGCCTCCAGCATTTGCAAGTTTTAGGTTCACAGTAAGGATCCTCAAGAGATGGTTTTATCAGAAATAAAAGCTAAAAAGTAGTACGATGAGAAATGTCTTTGATTCTGTAATGCTTTTAGCTGCAAGAACCGCTTTGTGTGCTGTTCCCTACCACTCTGAAAAATCTTTGAAGTAGAGCAATTGGAAGTACAACTAGGACCAAACCATTTTTGCTTGCTTCTAAACGAGTTTGTCATGACAGCATTAGCTCTCTTTCCATTCTGACCCACACGAAAGAGGAATAGGCACTGAAACAATGGACTATATTTTGAAAACTATTTAGTTGCCCAAGAACACAGAAATGCCCGCTATATTTTCAAAAGCCAGTAGGTAACAACTGTCACAATGGAAGTTAGATGCCTAGGTTGCGCTGAAAATCCCACTGAACAGTTTCTGCATGCTTGTGGGTCTTTCAAAGTCTGTCCAAAATCCCCCCAAATGAAAACAACATTTTAAGTAGATGTTTGTATTTAACTACCCTCTGTGGTCAGCTACAGAATGTAACTTAGAAAACATTTCTGGTGGTTTTGATTGGTTCTGTACTTTCCTTGGGGAAGGAAGCATGGGCTTTGCTCTGTATTTTGTAGACTGCTTCGCATAATGAGGCACTGGTCCCTGACTAGGACTTTTGTTTGGTTCAGCGAAAGTAAAGCAATACTCTGCTATACTTTCTTAGATAAAGCAAGGCATACAGGCAACGTAAAAGTGCTAGCAGCCTTCATCGCCAGAAAAAAGAAATGATCACATTTAGCAGTGCTGTTCTCAGAGAGATTAAACTCAGGCTGGATGGAGAGAAGCTGTGTAGATAATTTGAAATAGATTCCGAGGGTGAATTACTGCTTGGCTGTCTTCCTCACCTCCTCAGTTCTCAGATTTGTGTGCCAACAAACATTTTAAGATAACTCTGCTCTGTTTGCTCCTTGAATTGTCTAGCTGTTTAACAGGCTCTTCAGATAAACAAGGGATAATCTCAGGATTTTGCTCAACAAAGATTGCTTTGTGCAAATTTTAAAAATTCTGAATAGGTTGTTGTATAGGGCCTGGTCTTGCGATTCCATTTAGTTGTGAATACTTTCAAGGGAATAAGCGGTTGCACAGTCGTAGTTTCAGCAAGTAAATGATTAATAATGATATCATTACCACCAGCAAGTATTTTCCCACTTTAAAAGGTTATTAAAAAATAAAAAAAGGCACTCACAGCACTGAACAGACCAGTCTTGACCAAGAAAAGTGCTGACTGGAGAAATAAAAGTAACAAATGTAATTAGAGAACAGGTGGGAAACTGCAGGCACCATTTATTTAAAACATTAGAGCCTCCACAGGCAGGACCCTCAGCCCTGCCACGGCCTGGGCAGCACACCCCGAGCCGGGCCGGAGGAGATCGCCCACACGCAGCGAGGAGCAACTTTTTCAAACTTTAAGACGCCACACCGCAGCACCCGGCCAAGGCATCTTTCTTGAGCAAGGGACACGGCCTGCGGGTCGCCCCCGGCTCCCCCCAGCCCAACGGCGCAGCCGCCCCGTGCAGCGCTGCTCAGCCCGCCCTCCGTCTCCTCAGCGCCTCGCTGCTCACCGCCCTCCTAGACCGTCGCGCAACGCAGCTGCGGCGCTTCCGGCCTTTCCAGCCGCCTTATCTATCGTTGTTCCTCCCGCCGGGGTTTCCCCGTGCGCGGAGCGGGGGGCTCGCGCCGCCGCCCCGGTGCACGGGGGTGGGGGGGCCTGAGGGGACGTGGCGGTGGCGGGCTGGCGGGCTGCTCGGCCCCGGGAAGGGGAGGCAGAGCGGCGGGGCAGTTCCTCCAAAGAAACCCGGGGTGGGGGGCGGTACGTGTGAGGCAGCAGCCTGCCCCCGCTCCCCCGGCCGGGAGCCCCGGCTCCTCCAGAGCGTTACGGGGCGAGCGGTCCCCTCCCCCCACCCCGTTCCTCCCTGAGGGGCGGAGGCGGCCATGGCGGAGGCGGGGAGAGCCGTCGGGAGCCCCGCCGCTGCCCGCCGCCCCGTGCCCCCCCGGGCGCCGGCGGGGCGAGGCCGCGCCGTCCAGGTGGTACGTGTCAGGCGGGCGGGCGGCGGGCGGGCGCGGGCTGAGGCTCGGGCGGGGTGGGGGGGAGCCCCGGGCCGGGCGGCCAGCCGCGGCCTCGGGGGAAGGATCGAGTCCTGAGCGGCTGCGGCACTCGAGGCGCGTTCCCGCCGCCTTGCCTTGGAGGTCTTGTAGGTGCCGCGGTTGCTGGCGGAGGAAAGCAGCGGGGTTTTTCAGGAGGGGCTTTTGGCCTTGGTTTTGTGCTGGTTGGCCTTACCGAAAGGCAGGCGGGGCGTGTCTGGCGACGCGGAGTTTGAAAAGACGGGGTTTAAATTTTCTTACAATACTTCATTCTTCTGTTACTCCCTGTAACAATGTTTGTTTTTTTAAAAATTTTTTAAAAATTTTTTCTTCTGCAAACTTATACAACTAATGTTGTTTGGCGACAGTTTAGTGAGGCACGCATCTGGAAAACAAAAACACGCAGATCAGTGGGCAAGTAAAAATGATGAACAACTTCACGGAGTCTCGGATCCTAAAGGCAGGTCAAAGTTTGTGGCCTGAAAATAAACCTCTCTGGGTTTATTTAAAGTATCCCATATATGAGATTTGACAAAACCAGTATGTTTCTGCCAACAGCCATGAGTTTCTAAATGGTTTGGAGTAATGACTCATATGAAAACTTCATTTGAAAATAACAGTTTCTGACTTATATAAAATCTTCAGCAGTGTTAAAACGATTTAAAAAAAATTATTTTCCACATTCAGATAGGGAGGCAGGGAGGAGTCTACTTGAACTGAAATTTGTGGAAACTGAAAATAAGTTTTCACTTTGGAGTTACCGTATATATTCTTAGTAGAGGATGATGGTGGTAATGCCAGAAACGAGATTTCTTGGATGTAAAACATTCAGTTGCACGATTTCTGACACTTTTTTTTAAAACCTCACATTTCTCTACTGTTCTTCAATCCTGTGATTGGTGTATTGTTTTTCAGTGGTCTAGCTGAGGGAGGGAGTTTTTTGGCGGAGTAATACATTTGTAGAAGAAAGGGGATTGAACTACCTGTTAACCATTTTGCGTTCTGTCATTTTTGCCATACATCAAAATTCACTTTGCAGTGAAGCCAAGAATAATTATCTTCAGCTTAGTGATGGCAAAACTACATTACTAAAAATAACTAAAATCGCTTCAGGTCTTACTCTAGAATGTGTGAAGTTAGTGTGATGCCAGGTACTGTCACAATGTTCAAATCCAGATCTGATTCATAGTTCTGTATTTTAACCATAGTACTTGGCTCATAGGCTATGAAAATGCTCCTCTGTTGGATTCTGCTATAAATAAGTCTCAGCTAATGAAATTATAATTCTGACTCCGTTGTCACTCGGTTGATCTTATAATGACAAAAATACATTAGTTGTTTGCAATTTACATCCCTGTGTTGACTCAAAATTACTTGAAAGAGCTTTATGTGTATTCCTGTTGTTCACTGTTATGGTAGCAGTCTTCAAATACATGAAAGGCTGCTGCAAAGAGAACCAGAATAATAATCTATGCTGGGATCGGGAAGTAGTAGTTGGCATAAACTGCAGCAAAAGGACTTCAGACATTGGGAAAACTGTGTTCCAGGTCTCCCTTATGCCTGCTTTTAGAGATTGCCTTAGCAAGGTTGGTATTTCTGTCCCTGGAGATTATGGTTTGTCAGCAATGACGTAGCTGTAGTTGATCTTGTTGTGGGACAGAAGAAATAGACACAGTCTCTTGAGGTTACTGCCACCTGTTTTTTTTACTATGAATCTGCACCTGCAAGTGCCCTGGTTCATGTTTTTCCCTCTTTAAATAAGCCAAGGAGACTGAAGTATTCTGATATAGCACACGATGATAAAGGCCAATTTATGAATGCCCAGTTCAGGACAAGTAGCAACTGCAACTTTTAAGCTAGGCTACAAATGTAGAAGTGAAGTAGGGAGAAATGAAAGTTTAGCTCTGCGGTGTTTTTAATTTATTTTTGGCTTTAAAAAAAAAGTAAACACAGAAAACCAGCAAACTGGGTAAGAATGGTAGAACCTAAGGAACCTTTAGTATACAATGTCAGCAGTACTCTGATATTTTAATCATGTGGCTGTGTACATTATTTGTATGGATTTGTTAATTTTTCAGGTTTTACATGGAAGTGTCATCAGCAATTCAGCTGTGTACCTTACTTTGGCAGGCACCTAGCTCAACATTGCGAGAGTTCTGTGGAAGTAGAACTTGCTCACAGTAATGTGTTTAGGAGCATGCTAATATATTATGAGTTATTATGTTGAGTTTAGAGTACCTTAGTGGCATCAGGTATTTATGGATTGTTTTATATGTGCTGCTGTTAAAGTACTGTTTTTTCTGGTTTCAGTTCAAACTAAACAGAGAGGTCCAAACATAAACTTGATATTTTGCACTGCTGTCCAGACTTAAAACAGGAGTTCATGTTGGAAAAAAGCAGAGAAGTTTCAGTTTCACAGTTTTCAAGCCAATATGAAGCTAGTTTGTGGTGGCGTAGTCAAATTTTTACTGAGTTCATTAGAAAACAAATTGGAAAAATCATTGATTTTTCTGGATGTGCAAAACTGTAGCTAGTTTATATTGTCATTGGAAGAATTGGAGAATCCTTTTCTTTCTGAATGAATACATTTGATTGATTAGTATGAATGTATAGGGTCGTATTTTAATTGCCATCTAGACATAAAGGATATTAAAATTCTGAGTAAATTGAATATATTGGTTTAGAATCTCAGACTTTTGCTTATTTTATTTAGTCTCAAAGCACTAATCTGAGACAGTTATGAAATAATCTTTTTTGTCTGTATGTTGTAATTGTAATTATTTGGTAATAAATTTCACTTTTTTTTTTTTAAATTTCTCCTTATTTTACTTATGTAGCTCTCCAACATGGAAGTCAAAGACCTGCTTTGCTTAAAATTTTAGATAGCTTTCTTCCTGCTTCTTTTGAATACCCCTTTTGCCTGTTACAGCCTCCTGCCAAAAATCAGGATGTTAGTTCATTTTAGACAAGTATATTTTTTTGTATTTTGCTGTGAAATGTTAAGTTTCTTATTTGTTAATCATTGTACCATACATCGTACTCTAAAATAAACCAAAAATACACTCCTAAATGTCTACAAAATCTGCTTACTAATGTATGCATTTGCATGTATTTGCACAGTGTACATGTACTCACATGTCACTAAATCTTGAATAATTCAATTTCAGTAGTATTCTAGTATTTTGGTTCTTAAGATTTTCACATGCTCAAAATAGGAACTAATCCTCTGTTTGTTCAAGCTATGCATTTATGGTTACACCACACGATAAGGAGTTTAAGTTCTGTTTCTAGGAACCTCTTAAAATGTCCCGTGAGACTTTTTACAAGTTACTTAGGCTCTTTGCCTTAAGTTCCCCATCTATAAGTGATCTTAGGAGGTACGGGTTTGGACTCTCCTTTTACAAACATAGCCAGTGTATTACTGCACTAATTTCTTAGGACTTTGCATTCTATGAATGGAATATATTCTTTTTTTGAGATACTGAAAGAATTTTGGCGGGGGGGTGTTGGCAGTTTGGGGGTAATTAGAACAGTGGTGAGTAACTGAACAGATAAATCCCTCGTCTCTGGTTTCTAACCAATTTTAAAATATTTCAGATAAGTTTTCATGCTTTGCATGTATGTGGCTGAACCAATAGAGGCTATAATAGGGAAGCCTGCAATTGTAATGGTAGACTGTGGAACTATGTCATATGTCATCTTCTAATGTGCTTAATAGCAGTTTTAGGCAGAATCATTTTTAGAAACATGGCTAGAGCCAAGATGTATATATAAGCATCTCCAACTGGATAGTAAGCCTAAAGAAAAACTGCTGAGTAAGCTACATTAATGGAAGACAGAAGTAAAGAGTGTTGTAAGAAATGCAGGAATACTAGAAACAGGTTAGTGTGGTGTTATAGGTGTTTTGTTAGCATTTTTGGTTCAGTAGTCTCTTTTAAAGTTTCCTTGGACATCTATCAAAAGCTATCTTGTAGAACTCAAAAAACAAAAAAAAGTTTGATAGAGAAGAAAGCAAATTGCATATTTATAATGAAAATAAAGGATCTTTGCCTACTTTTATATTTTTAAGATGCATTTTTTGTGGAAATTAGTTTCAGAAGGATCTGGCACTTCCCTTTTTTAATTAATACTCATACTGTAAGTAAACAAAAATAGTACTTACTGACATACATTTGGATTTTTGTTTGGTTTTTTTGTAGTCTGTCATTGTGCCTGTTCACAATAGTGAATGCTGGTTAGATGAATGCTTGAAGTCCGTTTGGGAACAAGATTTTAAAGAAACCATGGAGCTGTCAATTTTTAATGATGCCAGTAAGGTATGTTTCAGACCTTATGTAAAATACGGTCCAAGTAAATACTGTCTCTGATAGGACTTTTTGTTTTGGACTGTGTTTGGTTCACCATACAAGTTAAAATAGCTGTATCTATGTCATCATTTTTCTAGGATGGTTCAGCTGAAATAATTGAAAAATGGAAGATCAAGTTGGAAGATGCTGGTGTTCCAGTAATTATTGGTAGTAATGATTCATCTCAACCTCGAGGCGGTATGTAACTTAATAGTGATTTTTTTGAGCTGGGTTGTTACTGCAGGCATCTTCTGTTTTTTAGTTTGAAAAGTGTCTTTGTAGCCACTTGTGTTGCAATGGAAAAAAAACCACGTTGTTTTCCAGAGCGCTCTGTTCAAAAACTCGTTCTGGTTTAGAATTTGGCCCTCTTGGTTTTGGCTCTGTAGCGTTTGTTTATACGTCCAGGAAAGAAGAACTTGGCTTAACACTTGTGCTCTATTCTGCAAAAGAATTTTGTTTAATTGTAGTATATACAATGTTGTCAATGCTTACAATTTTACTGTGGCTTTCTGATATCTGCTTTATCTTCAAGAAATGGGTTCTAAGAAAAAAGAAATCCAGAATTTCTTACATAAAAAATTTAAAAAGTAAATGCATATCTTTCAGTATTGTAGAATAGACCATGAAATAGAACAAAATACATTTTTGATATCCCTTTGATGATCAGATCAAAACAGAAGTTTCAGAAAAGTTTTGATGTGAATTAAAAACTCTCGCTAAACTCCCAAGTATTTACACAAAGGGCTAAACCAGTATGTTTAGTGAGCTACTGGATAGGTGTATGGTGTGATTCCCCATTGATTTACATGCTAATATGAATTACATTTACCCACTGGAAGAGATAACAAACAAACCTCTCTCTTTTGCTTGTTTTGGTTCTTTTACATTTAGGGTTTTTTAGCAGACAAGCTTGCTAAAATGTAAAATAGAAATAAAAGTATATAGCTTTTCGAAGAAGCTGATGTTGAATGGCATTGAAGTTGGAAGATCACGTCTGTGTTCCGAAGGAGAACAACAGGACAAAGCAAGCAGAACAGTATGCTCACATTTTGTATGGGAGCTCTATAACTGATGTTTTTATCATTCTGGATTTTGTGACAATGAGTAGACAGGTAGGAATTGATATAAAACTGGTTCCAAATTTCTGTTTTTCAAGTTATCTCACTTAAAAGGCACACTTTGGAAACAGTGTAACACCAAATGTGGTCAGTTTCTGGTTTTTAACAAAATGTCCTGTTTGTGACTGGAAAGAAACCTAGGCTTATTACAGTCTCCTCAAAATGACCTTATTATGAAAAAGCCGGGTTCTGTTTCAGAAGGCTTAATTTTCATCCCCTTGTTGAAACACACAAATAAATTGGAGTTTGTGCACTGAATTAATCAGCAGCTTGGTATAGGCCCCTGGCTTTATTTACTGTCATTTCTTTTGACTGTAGACTTCTTTAAAGCTGTTTTTTAAAAAGCTGTCAGACCTAGCAATACTGAAGTAACACAGCATAACGTAGAGGGAATTTTTCTCTTTTGGGCAATTGATAAAGCTGGAGTTGAGGAATGTCAAGAATTGCTTGTATTCCTGGAAATTTATCTATCTTCTCCTCCCCTCTCCCCAAACTATTGGATGATCAGTCTCCTTTTAAATCTTACTTCTCGTAGTAGTTGATGATCTAGAAGCTAACTAGGTTGCGATTTCTCAGGAAAAAAGTCAAGGAATAATACCAGAGGTTGTTAATTATGGTGCTTAGGAAATTTGGTTAGTAATGTTTTTGTTAATACCATCTTGTTATATCATATATTTTCCATTTTTATAAAACATCTTCTGTGTATAAAGTCATGTTCCTGATAGAGTGTTGTATTAATTGTGTGTAAACTAGTTTTTAGTTTGCAAGAACACACAGGTGCAATGTTTTGGCAGTAACTTATGTTAGAATTCTGAAGTCAGTTCACCTTTGCACTTTAGGAAGCTGAAACGAAAACTAAATTTGAGTTGTGAACTACAAGGAGCATATTGTGCCATTAGAGATATGTCAGATTATTTTTTGTTTTAACATTTTTCAGTGTTGTGATAGCTGAAACCTGAACAAATATTTAATAAATTGGGGGTGGGGGATGCAGCTGTGAGCATTGTTTTAAAGAAGAGTATGAAATGCATAGTTCTTTAAAAAAAAAACCAAAACACACAACAAAAAACCAAAAAAACCTCACAAAACCAAGCTTATTCATGTGGAAGTCACTCTCAGGTCACCATTAAAATGAGGACATCTTTTCTTCATGGTTGTTACATTTTAGGAGCAGGTTACTTGAAATCCATAGTATTTGTTTGCTTTCCGTGATTTACTTTTATTATGTTAAGGACTAGTTACAACTGTAAGGAGTCTTTCCTTTAAAAAAAGATGCTTTAGTACAGAAACAATGTACTAGTCAGGCTTCACATCTTCAACTATTTACACAAGATTAGGATTTATTTCTGATTCTTTTCTAACATGTAAAAGAAAGGGGGGGAACCTAGAAGAAAAGAAAGGGTCACTTGCCTAAAAAAAGGAAACCTTTTTCTTTCCAAGAGTGAGGAATGTTAATATCTCACTGAGGCTTAAGTTTTTACGGCTGTAACCATGGTAACAGGCTCTTTTCACCAAGTAAGCAGGCCTTACAAAACTCAGAGACCTGGCACAAACATTTGATTTTGTTCAGTAGAGTAATATTAAAGAAAATTTTTTACTCATGCCAAACATAGGATTTGTTGTGGTGAAACAATTTTTAAGATCTAGTTTCTTCTATGGGGAGTTACATCTCTCTTATTAATAATTTTTAAAATATGTGTATTTTCTTCCTTCCTGTCTAAAAAAAGCTGGTATATGAAAGCTTCAGGATGGTTTCTGTCTTAATCTTAGAAAGAAATACTTTCCAGCTTTTTCTCATAACAAATATTAAATATTTCATTATTTTATTTAAAGTGTTTTATTTGAAAATGAGATCTGAAATGCTTCAGAAATTTCGTAGAGTAATATAATTGTCATCTTGTAGTTGCCTTTGAGTCTCACTCACTTTTCTCCTACATTATTGATTCCTACTTCTTCATTATTTTCTACTGAAGGTTGTTGAAATATTGGGGTTTACTAATGACAGCATTGAAATGTGAGTACAGGCTGCTTTACAGCTGGTAATGATGTATGAAAGTATTTATTTGATTGATGTCAGGCAAATTTAGTTCTATCCTGTTCTTCTACCTCTTGCTTTAGTAGGGACCTCCACAGTATTAGGGTTTTGCTTGTTTGGCATGTCCAGGCCTGCTAACTTGCATCAGTTGTTTCCCACTAATACTGCTCATGCCAGGATTCAGCTCTGCTGTTGTGGTAGCTACTGACTTTGCCAGCTGCTTTTTTACTGCCAATAGGAAGGAGAATGAGAGCAACTGTATATGTGAGATTAGATATTCATATGTGTATAGAAAGTAATATGTAAATATACTGTGAGATAGTAAGTCCAAGAAATCTGTGATTAAGAGAAGTTAAGGTGAGGGTTAAAATACTCAAAATACATAAGAAAAGAATAACATAATTATAAGGAAGAGCATTTATTAGTAGTGTTCTGTTGGTAGTTGACATAATGTTCCTTTGAGGCAGTAAGAAATGCAGTCATGTCTTTTTCTGTACTTGGACAACTAAGCAAAATAGCCAGGGAGCATGTGCATTAAAACTAAGTGAACCTTTGAGCCCAGTTAAATTGTTTCCTGAGCAAACTTAAACCTGTGTAACGTAAAAAGAGTAGAGAATTACAGAAGTCTGCTTTTTTTCAAATGCAAAATCAGGGACTTTAGGGATAATATTATTTAAAATTATCCTGCTCCACTTCCTGGTGAGATTTTCTGGCTTTACGTTTTCAGTTTTCCCATTAAAGAATAAAAACCCCACAGTATATATCTTCACATCATTTGGTTTGCATGTCAGGACAATCTTTTGCTGGATTCCCTGACTTGGTTCCTTAAATACTTTAAACAAAGCTTAAATGTTACATATATGGCGAAGTGGAATTCATACAGCATTTTTCAGAATAACACTGCATATAGCATGGTCTTTCCTTACAATGCTGCCCAGGAGAAGAATTTGAAGACCAGAATGTTCTTAGGTAGACCTTGTCTACATACAAAAATTATCCCAGGTAAACACTCCTACCTTGCAGATGTATTTCAGTGGTAAGCTGAGTTCATCTTATTGCTGGTTGCTGCAGTTCCATCCTTACCCTTGTATGTGTATTCCTGGTCCCCCCCTTTTTTTCTGGCTCTGCCATTTGTTTGACCCTCCAGTGCTGTCATCTGCTTCAGAAATTAAGCTGACAAAAAAGTTTTCTTCTGATTCCGCTTCCTGAAATGGCTTGGTAAAAGATTCAACAAGTGTCATGGGGTCAGAAATGAAAAAGACCCTAGATGCCAGCGTCGTCTGTCATTTGACTGAATTTGTATTTCAGTGTGGTCTTCCACAGATGGTATAACATGTTATGGTATAAGTAAGCCAGGTTTATGCTCCTTGTACATATATTCTTCTGCTTTGGCTTCCTTCTGCGTTGAATGTGCCATTACATAAATGGTGCATGAAGTTTTTGTATTTGCATACTTTATATTTAATGAGTATAATGGAACAGAATTTTTTTTTTTTGAGTCTCTCAGAGGACCTGGCCCCCTGATGGGAAGAACAACTTGCCTAGCAATCTCTGGTTCTTTCTTTGCCTTTTTATGATTTGTTACTATTTGTTATGACTTGAGATGAATATGTATATACAGCCAAGGGTTTTCAACAGCTGCTTGTTGCAGGGGGGTTGGACTAGATGACTTAAAGGTCCCTTCCAACTCAAAGCATTCTGTGATTCTATGATCGGAGGTACTGGATGTGAAACCTAGGTGGCTGGACTCTTCGAGATATGTATTACACAGCATGTCTTTGTGGAGGGCTAGCAAAAGTAGTCTAATTCTACTTGGTGGTAGAATTCTAACACATACAGTGGATAATCACTCGGAGAAGATGACTGAAATAGGCGTACTATTTAAATATTTACAAATTACCTCGTTTCAAATATGGAAAAACCACATACTTTACCTGATACCGTATTTTGTATTTCCTTTCATCTGTTCCTGACTGTAGTAAGATTTAAAAAAAAAAAAAAAGGTAGAAACTACCACATAATTTTATCTTTGTTTTCTCAACAGTTGGATTTGCTAAAAATCAAGCAGTAATTCAGAGCTCAGGAACCTATCTCTGCTTTCTGGATTCAGTAAGTTAACGCATTTTGTCTAACTTAGTTTTGTCAGTAAAATTCTTTTGTTTTTAATGTAGTTGTTGGTTTGCCTTAAAGACAAGCTGTTTAAAGATGTTTGCGTGTTAAACGAGCTGGTTACTATTTATAGGTGTAAAATTGTCTTCCAACCTGTAGAAAGCACACAGCCTTACACTGTTGTTTGATCCTATCGGATTTCACAAGCTGTTCTGAGCAGGCTTGGGCAACGTTGGTATTTAGGTGTTTTCAGGATTTTTCTTTTCCACATTCTTCAAAAAATTATATTGATGAGAAACTAAGACCTAATCTACTGGCTCTTTGATGCAAAATAGGAGAGGTTTCACCGCCTTCCATCTTGAATCTTTTTTTTCTGTCCTTTGTTGGATACCTTCTGTGAACCCATTCAGCTCACTAACCCACAGATAACTATCTGACTTTATGCAGCTTAATATGCAGTGAAGGGTTTCACAAATGTGCATAGCTGATCTGAGGAATGGTGCCATGTGCCTAGGATCAGGCAAGAAGTGCAGGACCTTTAAGGCTCACTGATCTCACATAATTTCACCTGAAGATTGATTCTTTCCCCTGAATTGGAACTGAACTCTGGTTTAGTGTAGTGGTAGGATGAACTGGCTGCTGCAAGTGTAGGTTTTCAGGTAGGATTCAACTTAATGTTAAGATTGTCTGTGCTTATTAGAAAGTGTCATGAGAGCAGGGATGTAAACTCTACAGCCTTAAAACCACACAGGTTTTAATTTGGGTAATCTTTCAGTTTGCAAACTCCATTTGTTTTATCAGCTAGACAGAAGGATTTTTTTTTTGTTTGTTTGTTTGTGTGTTAAAATTTTGTGAATTAATCAGTGTATTGTTACAAGACATGGTTAAGTGCTGGTATATTTGTTCTGACCCAAGGCAGTGTCTTACCATTTAAGGAATTTTTGCAGGTGGCTTTCCTGGCCTTTATTCTTGCTTTTATTAAGTTATTACTGTGTTTAGCAACACAGTGTGCCTTTTTAAATGAGTTTATTTGAATTTATCCTAGTTTCCCTTTAACAGTTTGTTGGTTTAGGGGTTTTGTTTGTTTGTTTATTTTACAGAGCATTTCATGTAAATCTTTAAAGTTTATGGAGTCAAATGCAGTATCTTATACATATGGGTATATATGGGTATTTTGGAAACAAAATTTTGAACATCCATTGAATACGCAGAACTCAGAGTCACATGTACAAATTAATGGTGTTTGGAAAGGTCAGCTTCTCATACTTCAAAAAATAAGTATTTCATATCTAGCGCTGAGTGTCAGTGTCTGTTTCATAAACAAATTATTTTGAGGAAGTATGAGCATGAAATCCGCTGCTCTGTTTTTGATCACCTGACTCACCAGATTTTGAAAGTGTGTGGGGACATCATAAATTATGCCATGAAGTAATTGGAGTGATGCCAGTTTTGTTGAGGTGAATGAACTCAAGATCCAATTCTTTTTGCTTTACTTCAGGTAGACATGCAAACCCAGGTGCCATTTAATTTATATGAATGATACCATGGATTTAACTCTCCTATATTGTGAGTCAGTGAGGCTGTTTACATATCTAAAAAGAAAAAAAAAAAAGATCTTACTTACAGTTTGCAAAGTTCAGGTATTCAAGTTTTGGACAGATACATTGTATAGAGCATTCTAGGGAGTACATAGGATGAGTTACATACCTACTTAGGTTGACTGAAGTTAGCTGAGTCCACATATGCATGACTGAGAAATTAGCCTACTATTCTCTTGTCCCATGGAGCTTCATATCTTCTGTCTCAAATTTGTATAGAATAATTTACTGAGGTAAATTTTAGATTAGTCTTTCTTTTCAATCCAGACAGATCTAGTTAGTAAATCACTAGCAGTAAACTAGAAAATTAAATTCTTTAAATGAAATTAATTAATATTTTTATAGAGATATCTTCAGAATTCTTAATTTGTTATTTACCTTATGGTGTTTATACAGTATGCATCTTCATACTGCTGTGTTGTTTCTATTTGCTGAGTAGCTGTGCAGAATAAGAAAACATCAGGGAAACAAATTATAACTATTAAGGAATGTAACAGGTGGTAATTTTGGATTTCTGCAATATTCGTTAGCATCAGTTTATATTTAATATAATTAAGACCCACTCGAAGTGATTTGGGAATTTTATGACAGTGTGGATAAGCTTGGAAGAAGCTACCACGATTTTCTCTTCTATGTGTTTCTATTCCTGCTATTGAGCTAGATGCTTCAAAATAAAAGGCATTCTGAACTATCAGAAGCCTAATTTTGATACAAAAGAAATACTAAATGATTGGCGTTACTTAAACGTATTTTCTACTGTCTCTCCTTGTGACTGCCATTTTTTGCTGAAAACAGATTGGAGGAAGTAAAATGAATGTGGAAACTCCTGCAAGTCTAAAAATTGCTCAATATTTTGGCTGTGGTTAGTAAATGTTTTGTGATAATAGCTGAAACACAGATGTTGCCAGCTGTTTAACAACTCTGCTTCTACACGCCACCTACCTTCTTCGTTTCAGTCACCAATCCAGTATCAAGCTCTCTAGGAAGGAATGTTGATATCAGCCTTTTGGAATGTGCTGCAGTAATGCCAGGGAATTGACCTTCAGAAGTGCAGCCATAATTTTCAGGTTTGCTATAGGTGGATGTGGAGAGAAATGGGGCTGGGTCAGTAGTTTGTATACATTTCATATAGGTGGAGAAATACATCATGGCTCCTTGTACATTCATTTCACTTCTTTGAGTGAAATGAATGTACGAGCATATTTGGGAACATCTTTGGAAGTACTGGCTCCAGAGAGACTGTTTTGCTTGCCGTTCCAGCTGGAGTCAAGCTGCTTGTGTTATGTCTCTCAACACAGATTTGTGAGGACAACAAATTGGGAAGAAATGTGGAAAAAAAGGTTACAGAGCTCAGAACTGTCAGAATTTGATCAGCCTATTCTAGTATGAAGTGGCAGCTGTTTGACTAATAGCTATTATGGATTTTTTTTTTGCTGTGGTTGTTAAAGATTTTACCTCTAAGCTACTGAGGCATTTTTCCCACCAGCAAAACAAGTAGAAAAATTGAAGATGCTTAACAAATTATTCGTACTTATTATTTATAGTGTCAGATATTCATATTTAATATTTATAGTCTCAGAAAATCTTGGTCATAATGACAATAGAATGAACTAATTATGCAAATACATTTAACTGTTAGCTTTACTCTTCAAATTGTCTGCAGTTATGACTTTATTTACCAGTTGCATTTTATCATAACTTTAGTTTGTCAGTTCTCTGGGGTGGTTACCATCTTTGTTTATAATCACTTATCCAGTTGCAGCATAGCAGGACACTCAGACTAAAAATGCCTTTTTCTGCTTTGAACTGCTATTTTCATTAGGCATGTTTAAGTGAATGTCATACTTGTATAAAACCTATTTCTTGAAAAAGGAACATGCTTTCATTTCATCCTAATAATCTGTGTAGTTTCCCATTATTTCAGGTTTAATCAATGTGTTGTTGGAGCCTTCCTGACTGTTAAAGAAGAAATATGAAAATGTGTCCTTTTTTGACCTGCAGTATTTCGAACCCAGTCATATTCGCTTGAGTCCTTGACACACTTGTTTTAGCCTTTTGAAAGGCTCCGTTGGCAATTTATTGCTATTTCTGAGATTCTTACGCAGTTCAAAGATGTGACTCCAAACCATGTTGCCACAGTGTCACTGCTTGCTAATAGTTGAAGATGACATGGGGAAACTGTTAAGTTCTGCTCACCAGAAGTGAGGGTGGACCACCCGAATCAGCCTTCCCGTGTTTGAATTGGCAGCTGCTGACCTGTGCCTTTCCGTTTGTGAGATTTGCTTGTATGATTTAAGTTGGGAATGTTAATTCTTAATTGCTGTGAAATTGCATGCTTTTCTTGAGTTTCAAGTTCAAAAACACTTCATTGAGGGGGTATTCTTAAAGGTTTGGAAGGAGGTGATTGGACCTTAACTAGCCAGACTTGGTAGATGTTTCAGGGACTCCAGCCTTCAAGCTAGCTCTCAGTTATAAACATAGCTTGCTTGTTTTTACAGTCTCCATAACTTGCTGATTTTTGGAAAGATAGATTTCTTGTTAGTTGCCATTATACATTACTCTACAGGCACTAATAAACTTTTGAAATGTTCTTTCTTTCTTTCAAATTAACGTCTGTATAGCTTAGGAAATGAAGCAGTGATCAGACTTCATGTATTTGCTTTTTGTTGTTGTTTTTACATACTATTCCTTGCAAAGTTGATCCTTTGATTTAAAAACTGAAACAGCTGTTACTCAAATAGCAGGTAAGGGGATGTAGTAATGAACTCCATTACCGGAAGCCCCTTCTGTTCAGAAGAGTTGTGCATGTTTCTGAATCACTAATGAGCATCAAAAAATGAAACTACAAGTGCTGGAAAGCATAATTCCTTTTATTGTTCTGTAAAGAAGTGCATGTATTAAAAACAGATTAAATGCCTCTATCTGGAATGTAAAATGTTAATTTTCTCTTTCATAAATGAAGAAGCAAACCTTCAGAATTTGGTTGCCATAACCTCTCCCTACATATACCTTCATCTGTTTATTAGTTAAGGTGGGTGTTTGGAATTGACAGTGAGGATTTTATTCTTGTCTCGGTTTACTGACTTTGCTGTTGAACACTGTGTGAGTTACTTGCTTCCCTTGCCTGCAAACACTCACGTACTTTTTTTTCAGTAATCTAACTGTGAGAAAGATCCAAGGTGATCTCTGGTAACTACAGAAAGGCTAGATATGGAAAGGCACATGTCTGCATTTGCTGAACAAATACACCAAGGTGGGAGCTGCTTTGGCGGCAGAAATTTCCTTATCAGTTAATAGTGATAGTGAATTAAAAGATTCCATAAAAAGATTGTAATTAATTTTATATTGATGGAAAGTACTAGTCATTCAGGCACATAAGAACACCGCATATATCCTCCCATATAGGCCTTTTTGTTGCCATGCTTGAGAAAAGAAAGGTACTCAATAAAGCCAGCTTCTTAAACTTTGAAGTGTTTTCTATGTTGTTCCCTTCTTTCTCAGTTTAATGCAGAAGTAGAAACAGAAAAGTAACATTTTTTCCTGTGATCTTGCAAATACTGACAGATCATTAGGGCGTGTTCTGCTGAGGTGAGTTATATGGCCATTAGAATGAGTAATTCTAATGTGTTTGATAGTGTGGGGCTTCTTTAGAAACCTGCCTTCTGGAAAATTGCCTAGGATCAGTGTATTTGCTTTGATAGTGCTGTTGACAGGCCAGTTTTTGGAGGTCCCAGGCCTTTTACTTCCATGGTTCAAGGAGTTGAACTGAACAGTAGCAAAGAAAGATTTTCACTATAGTCTGAGCAGGTGCAGGATAAGTGAATGACCGTTTGAAGGATTGAAAGACTTTGGAGATGCCATGTTGTTTCTCAGTGAGTCAGTCGTTCCTTCGGGTGTTGCTACAGGTTGTATTTTATGTGTAATAGCATCTTCTTTCCATTGCAGCTATTATTGTGAGGATGGAGTGTGTCAGTGCACTCTTTTTTCTTTTTTTTTTCTTTTTTTTTTTTTTCCCCAAGCAGCCAAATACAAAGGAATTTGGAAAAGCGTGTGATGCTGAGTCTGTAATGTGAGCTTAAGAAAGCACTTCAATACTGAGCTATAATTAGTGTGTTATGTGAACTTATCCATGGTTTTAAAAAGTAGATCTGTATTGTACATTGAGTTGTATGTTTTGTTTTACTTTCTGAAGTGCAAAACCCTCCACTTTTAAGGGAAAATCATGAAGTTACCACTGTGGAGTTCAGTGTGGTCCAGACGGCCTGGATGAAGAGGCCAGTAAATGCTTGTCATTTGAATTTACCCAAACTGATTTAAGAAACACATACTGAAACAACATCAGCTTTGAGTAATATTCTTAAGCTCAGTCTGTTGGTTTAGTTTTCCTTTTCTTCAACTAAACATATCAGTAAAGTAAAACAAAACAATTAGCTCAGTGTAATTTGCATGTGTTTTTATAAAGAATGGTGCCTCTGGTTGGAAGGAAGACAACCCAGCTGATAGTTGTATAACTAGCTTTTCTGATTTGGCAGCATCTGTAAGTGGTATGTAACTTGACAGAAGCAAGTGAGTTTTCTGCAGAAGGGATATATTTGATAGGAACACAAGCAGGCAGAACGCCTGTTGGACTGAAAGGTGATGGAGATCACGGCCCCCCACTGGCAGAAACACATCTGGGCTTGTTTAGAAATCCCTGCTGGCTTTTCATGTGAAATAAAGTCCTTTTCATTCTCCCATCTTTGAGCAAATTGTTTTCCTACTCAGAATGGATGCTGGAGAACAGGAAGGATGTTTGCAGTCAACAAGATTCCTATAAATTCTGGGTTATTTTGAGTCCCTAAAGTAGGTTTCTATTTATGTTGCTTTATTTCTTGCTGTTTACCTGTTTGTTCGGCCTTGTTTGAATTGTACATATGTACATATTTAGATGACAGTAAACCCAGCTATTACCTGAGATTTTTCTTAATTTTTCTACTAAGTTTGGTGAGTGGGGTCACATGAAAATAGATCTACTTACAGATTCTTTTTTATTTACCTATCCTATTGCAAGTATATGCTCAGTGGAGGCATGCAATTATCTAGCATTTATTTTAAATCTGTTCTTTTGTCCATTCTTTCAGTGGGGGATATCTTTCTTCATCCTGCCTGCCTAATATCTGCTAGGAGACAACCATTAGAGACTTCCATGTTAACAGGGAAAATTGAATTTTAGTGGAAACTTCTGTAAAAACTTCCATTTTTAAAAATTATTTAGTCAATGTAATTCACTGCTAACCTTGTTACCCTCCCTACTCGCACTTAGGAGACAGAAACAAACTAAAAATACTTCCCTTTTTGATATAGCAGCTACATTAAGACATTAAGATAGGTACTTTTTTTTTTTTTTTTGGTCTGACATGACATGAGTGAAAAATAATTTGGAAAGTGTCTAATTACTGAGGTTTTGTTCTGAGTTATAAACCAAAAAGGATGACCAAACTCTGTTGACTGTAGGAACCAAAGTCTGGCAACACAGTTGCTGAATTCAATATCATAAATACAACAGTTCTGATAGAAAATTTGTGGATAAAATTTGGATAAAATTTTTTAACATCTTAGTTGTCTGATACTATAGTTGCTTAAACTCCATAAACCCTTACCAGTACAGTGCGTGGTTGGGTGTCTTGCTCCTATCAATGGCCTATGAAGTTGAAAAATTTTTAACGTGCTCTTATTTTGTGGTACAATCTTTTTTGGTTTTACTCATTAGAATTTAATTTGTTTTTTAAACACTGGTCTAGAATACAACCACATTACTTATGATTATTTCTGTATAAATATATCTGTTTTCTACTTTGTGGTTACCTGCCCAGTCATCAATAGTAAAGAATTTGTAACACGTTGAAGTTGGATTTTGCAGTTAGCTTTCTTTTATAGTTGCCCAACCTGAGTCTGAAAAGCTAAACCACTAATGTGACTCAGTTTTGTCTGGGATGTGATTTGTATTTTGCGCTGTTCTTCCTCATCGCCTAATTGCTTTATTATTTTATTTGCAGTTATGTCTTAAACTACTACGTTCTTTTTTTTTTTTTTTTTTTTTTTTCTTCTTTCTTTCTCCTTCCATGAACCTGGAAGGTATCACAGAACTATACAGCAGTGCATCATATGTGTAAAACTGTTAATAAAAAAGTTAAAAAAAATTTTAAAGGTCATTCAGAATAAGAGTTCATCGAGTTTTCCAGCATTAGAGAACAAAGATGTATTAATAAAAAAAGGCATTTTGAACTTTTTGTGGTTATAGTGCCCCCTCTTTAGCTAGATTTTACAGAATACTGATGATCTTGATGATAGCCTAAGACCCAAATCTGTAGACTTGTTAGCTTTGCCAATAGCATCAAAATGACATAGTGTTTTGTTAGGGGGAACTAGACCTTTCCTGTCAAGTTGTCTGCTTATAAAAACATAACATTGACCTGTTTGGTGAATGGGATATTTGAATTTGGTTTGAATACTTTCCACGCTGATTTAACCTTTTTAAATCAAGTAGATTATTTCTCAGCTTTGTGAATGTATGAGTTCTGTTAAATTTATTTCTGTTGTGCAGGATCATAAACAGTGGAATCTTTTTGCATGAGAGCATATGTTGTATATTGTAAGAGATAATAGTAACTTTGTTCCAAGCGTTGAAATTCCTTGCTTTTTGATGGGTTTCTTTTGCATTCTCATTTTTTGAGGATTTAACAAGACAACATCTAAGAATCTTAAGTAATTCATAAAGGAGTGAACAAAGCTCAGTTAAAATGTATCTCCTATTGCTTATATGAAAACCAGGTTTTAATTTACAAAAATCAGCTCTGTATTTGGCATGAAGCAATAGGATTATGGTTCTTCTTGTAGAAATAGGGTAAATGTTTGATTGGAACATTTCCTTGATACAGTACCTGAATTCTGGTGCCTTATTGATAAAGTGGATTAGATGGTAAATAATATTGTAGTTTTGAAGTAACTGATATACAGAAGTTGAGAAATCAGGGTGGGATTTTTTTCCCCACTCTATTGGCTTTGAAAATCAGTAACATCTCCTATGCTTATTACTAAATATATCCTAAATACAAAATACAGGAGAATGCTTTTGACAATGTATTCCTTACATCTTTTATAAACTTGCATGTGATAAGGGTCAGTTTTATTATTCATTTGTTTTATCTTTAACCTTGAATGGTATTAAATAGTTGGATCTACTTCTAAAACTTTTTTCATCCTTGTGTTGTTTTTGATAAAACTATAGTGTCACCTTTATATCAAGGTCATTCAACCCTCTAAGCTCTAGATATTTAAGCACTAATATATTTTTTGTTGCCATTGATTTGACTGGAAAGTTTTAATATGAAAGTTGTTGGAAATTCAATATTGGGGGTTTGGGCTTTAGTAGAAATCTCCTTAGAATGATTTTAATGTGAGGAACTGTTAAAAGAATGGATCCAGAACAGGAATTCGGGGCATCTTTGAATTATGTTTGCCTGATAAGGTAGGGTTATTCGGAAATACTCGGAAAAAAAACTGTGTTAGCTTTAACCAGCATCTAAGAATGACTGAACTGATCCTTTAAAAGGGAAGAAATATGGCACCAGAATGGAGAATAATATAGGTAGAAACCTCAGGAGACTAAATTTAGGGAAGAAAAGTTGTGCTACAGTGGACATTTTAATAGGCCCTAAAACTGTAGTCTAGAAAGGATAAAATTTTGAACAGGAAATAATATAGTTTTGAAAGGAATAGCTCCTGTCTGTTCAAGGAAGGATAGCAAGATTACTTACTCTTTACAAGGCAACCTGTCTTTTTATATGTAAACACAATAGACCTTTATGCTACAGGTGAAAGCAGTATTAACGTAAAATTTAAATCTAGGTGGTGTGTTTTAAAGCCAATGTCAATGCTGATGAATTTTGGGTGTCTTTTTTTCTTTTTTTTTTTTTTTTCCTTAGAACTTTATCATTTCACAAATACTAGTTTTTGTGCTCATGAAATATGACATATTGGTAGGTCTAGAGACTGAAGGCTTTTCCTTATCAGGCAGAGACAAGGTACAGCCAGACTACAAAGAACATTTCCTCATATTGCTAGAATGTCTCAAATCTCATGCTTTTAATCAAGGTTAGTTCCTTGTCCACACATACTGCCAGTACTGCTATTAGAGTTGTTAAAGAGTTGGTCAATTTCTTTAGAAATGTAAAATGTGTGGCTGCCCATAAGATACATGTTGAGATCACAATGCGGTTGTCACGTAGTAGTTTTGATCACTTCCAATTTGAACAAGATTGAGTTTAATCCACTAAAAGTGTAAAGTCTCTTAATATTTGTTCCATTTGTATTTCTGACTGCAAGCCAGTAAAATGATGTTAATTTAGCAGCATATTCTAATGTGTGTCTGAGTACTGTACTGTGACCCTTTTTATGTTCAGTAACAGTGTGCTATTTATTCCAGGATGATGTGATGATGCCACAGCGGGTTAGACTGCAGCACGAAGCTGCCATTCAACACCCAAACAGTGTGAGTACTTTTTTCTTGTGTGTATTTGTGTATTTTTCTTTTACAGAGTGCCGGATACATCTTTAAAAGGATATGAAAATTTCACGGTAGGGCTGATGGAGGCAAAGCAATACCCAGTGTATTCTTTTCCTTTATTTTTAATCCTTGCACTGAATAGTAGCTTTGATTGAACTTCTTTTTCTCCATTTATTTTCTCTGTTCAGTAAACCAAATCTCATTATGACAGTGATACTCTTTTTCAAATAACTATACAGGTTTTGTTAATGCATGTAATCTAAAGGAGAGCGCCTTTTTTATGTAGCCTTACTAAGTAATGTGAAAAGCTGCAAAGGATTGGCTACAGCTATGGTTTATCTGGTTTTAATATTTAAGAAACTGTAAACTGTAAGGAATGTATGGGTTGTTATCATTAATAAATTGGCCTACATTTAAATTGATGTTTCTCCTGTGTCTGCCTGGAAAAGAAAACATTAGAATGCCATTCTTTATTCTTGTGAAATATACTCTCAAAAATATTCTGTGAGATGGTGGTTTTATGATCAATGTAATTTTGATTTTAAATAAGTTTCTGTGATTAGGGCCAGTATCCTTTAGAGATAGTTTGTTGTGTATATGTTCTACTTACCTGAAGATAATAAATATAAATAATTTGTTATGGCAATTACTTTATTAGTCAATGTTATTGACATAGATACTCCTTTATAAACTTGAAAACTGAGTTTGTATTCCTGTCAGCAATGTTCAGCAAAAATAGGCTTATTATTTTCACATCTCTGACATCTTCTCTTGTGAGATTTATTTCAACATTCAAGAGGTTTCTGGAAAGGAAAGGTCAATTGACTTGATCTGTCAAGAAGGTATTTCCTGCAGGTCTCAGAACAAAATAGACAGTTTTAGGATTATCACTCCCTGGGAATTAAACACCTTTTGAACTTTTCCTCCGAAACACACTTGCTTCAAAGTAGAGATTATTGCGGTTGTTTCAGCTGAGGGGTGTCTGCCAAACACAACCTGCTGCTTAGTGGTGGGATGTGTACCTGCTCATCACACCACCTGTATTGGATCTCTTATGAAATCTGATAATCCTTACAATGTAATTTATCAAATTACAGTTTTAGTAGCACCTGAGTAGCAGTTAACCTAATTCACATTATGAACATAATAAAATGATACATCCAAAGTTGTTCTTGTTCTGATATCAATCGGTTAATGTAATTCTGTAGTAAAATGCCAAAAAACCGGAGAGGCAAGTTAGTCAGGTAAGCTTGTCTCATGGAAACCAGTGTTAAGAGCTATCATATTTCTTGCTTATATGAGTTCTATACCTATATATTAAAACTTCTTTTTAATTAGACTAATTTCAGCTAAACAGTTTGTAGTCTGTTTAGAAAACACTTCAACTGTTTTGTTTATATTCTGTTACACTTTAGTGCGTAACAACATTCAGTATGAACTATAAATCAGCAAGCAAGTAAGTAACAATGAGTGCCTGAGTAGACTGAAGAGTATGTCTTCATGATATATTCTAAGCAACACAAACTTGTTCTTCCCATGCTCTAAACTAATCTAAACTTGTGGTCCTGTTTTAATGTGGTACTTGTGGTGGGTTGACCCTGGCTGGATGCCAGGTGCCCACCAAGCCACTCTATTACTCCCCTGCTCAGTAGGGTGGGGGAGGAGGGTGGGGAGGGACAGGAGAAAATAAGGTGGAAAAAACTTATGGGTCAAGATAAAGGCAGTTTAACAAAAGCAAAAGCAAAGGCTGTGCACAGAAGCAAAGGTCATCAAAAGATTTATTCTCTACTTCCCATCAGCAGGCGATGTCCAGCCACTTCACAGGAAGTAGGGCTTCAGTACGCATAGAGGTTGCTCCGGAAGACAAACATTGTAATAACGAATGCCCCATCCCACTTTCTCTTAGCTTTTATTGCTGAGCAGAATTCATATGGTATGGAATATCCCTTTGGTCAGTTTGGGTAAGCTGTCCTGGCTGTGTCCCCTTCCAGGATCTTGCCCATACCCGGCCTAGCGGGTCAGGGGAGAATGTTGCAGTGACAGCCTTGATGCAGTGTGAGCACTACTCAACAGTAGCTGAAACACTGGTGTGTTATCAGCACCTTTCTAGCTACCAGTACGAAGCACAGCACTATGAGGGCTGCTATGGGGAGAATTAACTCCATCTCGGCCAGACCCAATATAGTACTACTGGCCTACTTGCAAAGCTTAACTTGACCTTTGTGCTTTACTGAACAAAACTAGCCAAAGTCAGTCTGATTTAGCATGGGAAATAAGGGTTTCCACTTTTCTGTTATCTGACATATTAGTACCTAAAATCTTCAATTTAGGAAGCGTAAAAATTCTCAGAAATGGATGGAAAGGCAGGCCTGAGAGTTTAAACCTTAAGAAAAATGGTAGATGTTTGTGTGTTCCACATATGGCATAGAGATAGTATATCTGGCTAGAGCCTGTCTCATGCCATCACTTTCTCTCAACTTTCTACTGAATCGGGGGGTGTCCTCGCAGCTTTTTGGGCAATGGCCTTGGTTTTCTTTTTTTCTTTTCTTTAAACTTCTAATTGGGTTTTATTTTCTATTACTTCTTGCCTTGTGTTGTTGCCTTTTAGGTGTAAGGATTTTTCTTCTTTGTTCTTGAACCCTACAAAGGCAAAAATGAATCTATGTTTGAATTGAATAGAACATGTTTTTCCATTTTACAGGTACAGAAAATGTTTGTAACACTTATGTGAAATATACTTTCTGGGTTAATGTTGTATTTTACAGAACTCTAATTCAAAGGCCTGAAAGGAGAAATGGGAACATATCCAGCTGTTCCTGATGAGCAAATAGATCAGTTTGGTCTAGAGCCCCCAATAGTTCTGACACAACCTGAGTTACGTTGAGAAAAGAAAAGTTGACCTTCTGGCCACAAGTCTACTGAGCAGTGTCAGGGCGGACTGCTGATCTTAAAAGAGTGATCTCTCTACTGTCCTCAGAATAACCGTGCCATTGAATTTTCTGGCCTTGGAAGTTGGTTGGGGATGTTTGAATAAACTTCTGTTCTGTACTTGAAGTTCTGACCCTAGCTTCAGTCAGTATGATAAACCAGAGTAGGTGGAGGTGGTGGCGGGGGGGAAGGCAGAAGCTTGAGACATGCCTGTGAAGCAGTGAGCTTTTTTGGTTTGTTCCTGAAATTCTAATTTGCAGACTTGGACTTTCCACTGTTTTGCAACTTCTTCTGACCTGGATTTCTGACTTTATGTAGTCTCAGTGTACTTTCAGAAATTTTGTTCCTAATCCTAGCCTTGCTGGTTGTTACTGAGAGCCAGATTGGAAGTTAGTATTCCCAGTGGGCTTTAATACTGGAGGCTTCAGTCTACTGTTGTTACTACTTTAGATTTACAGGTGAGAAAAGTCTCCAACTTTCTCCACCAAGAGAAATCTTCTCCCAGATCCTAACTAATCCGTGAGGTTCTTCCTCTTTCATGTTATTCTTAAATGCAGATTGCCTTACCCTGACTTGAAGCCTGGTTACTAAACAGCGGAACCAAAGATATCAGATGCCTTTGGAATGATTCCCCAACCAGTTGTTCTTCAAAGAAACTGGTGTCTCTGTCTCTGAAAAAGCAAGAGACTTGCTCCCGGGTTCAGGTACTGGAATATGACCGGGGTGACACTGCAGCAGTCCGTAGCTTTATCAGTCTAATTTCCTGTATTGTAGACTACTTAATCATGCTTTAAAGAGCAAGAGCAAATTAATTTCTACTCTCTTAAGCTGTTCTTGCCTGGAAGACTTTTTAAAAAAAATCTTGTAGTATAGAATTGTTCTGTCATCGTTAACATTTAGAGTGGAGGATTTTGGATCTCAAAAGACAAGTTACTAATAAATTATGATTTTATTAAATGCAGCTCTCTAGGATCGCTGTCATCTTGTCCTCTGGTGAATATTTTATATTATCTCCAAGTCCTGTTGACAAGGATTCTATAAATAGGACACTCTCAGAAGACACAAGTTTTTGAGACTTTGCGTATTTGTACTACAAATTCTTAAGCTCTGCTAGCTCAATATGAATACCTACTTTTAGCAGTTTGAAAGCTTAGGGACATTGTACTATCTCTTGATAATATAACAGCTACCAACACTTTGGCACTGATTGTCCAGTGCACATATGCACTTATGCTGCATACAACCATGCCTTCGAATTGCTTATGCTCTAATCAGATAAGGAATGACTTTGTTACTAGAGAATGATCAACTGTTACTAAAATTTCTCGCTCAAGTTTTTGTTCATCCCTAAAAGCAGCATCTGTCCCATTTATCCAGGGTAAACCAGGTGTTGCTTATTTACCAACCACAAATCATGTATGCTTTGTTGGCAGCTAATGAGTGGGAAGATTCAAGGTCACGTTTCCCTTAATTCTGAAAAAAATCAGGCCTTCATGTCTTATTTACTTGTGTTCTTCTGGAGGAGATCCAACTTCATGTACATGCTAGTGTTCTATTGAACAAGCCTTCTGAGTTTGGAGTAACTCAGGAAATTATTTCCCAAACCACACACACACACAATGCAGTCTTTCACGCCTATGTCCCACATTTATTCTGTTATATTATTTGAGCAGAGTAGTACCCTTTAAGAACTCCCAAAACTTTTTGTTTCAAGGAGAGAGGAGATAGTTAGCGGTATCTGCTCCCAGGTTGTCTTGTTGCCAGGTGCTTGCATCAGGACCTGCTATGGGCATGCAGAGGTGAAATTGCTGGATGTGGTCTGAGTATGCTCTTGGAGAGCTTGCGTAGCATTAAAGAGCTTCTCTGGAATGTGCTTCATTCCTGAGATGCATAGGTACTTGGCCACACATTGCCAAGCCACTGTGCCGTTACGGAGGCTTTCAAGAATAGTGCAGCACTTGGAATACTCTTCCAGTTTTTCCTAGGGATTCTAGACACTGGAAGGAGAAAAGAAGGGTGCTAAAATGAGATGTACTATTCACAGTCAAAACCCACTGACCTTCTCATCTGTCTTAGAGCCATACTGAGTATTTTTGGACGCCATATTGTCTGCTGGGTGTGGTGTTACTTTATTCTTCCTCTCACCATTGTTTAATTGGAGTATACGGCCCCCACAATATGACTGTGCGCATGAACAGCATGTGGCTTCAAATTTTTATATCTTTCTTTCTGCAGAATTGCTTATAAAATAGCTAAGCTCTTCCTCACTGTCTCTGACATATTCCCAACAGCTGGAATCAAAATGTGGGCAATGGAGATAAAGAACATTATTTCCTTAGTTTTCATTGGCTGAATAAGAGATGAATCTGTACCAGTGTCAGAATGAACACCTTTCTTTTTGTTGTGAAATTACTAGCCTCTTTCTCAAACATGTAGGATACTTAGGCATGTGAGAGAACATTGAGTATAACCATTTGCATTTCTTCAATGAGAAATTCTCACTGTTTTGCATCTCTAAAGCAAATTTGTGGCAATTCTGTAGCTTGGATTTAAATCAAGAGCTGCGATGCCTAAGGCCATTTTAACCTATTGCATTATCTGAATGTGTTAACCCATTGACTAAATTCTGTGTATCTTTGATGGTTAATGTGACTCTAAGTTAGTTGATTGGATTGAGTGAACTTGAACAATGCATGGCACTACTAGTTCAGAGACCTGTTCATCTGCCTCTGGGAGAGCTGTAAACAAATATTGCACAATCAGCAAATGAATTGGAGAAATGAACAAATGAATGAGATAGCTGAGCTTGATCCTTTCTTTAAGACACAACTCTAGGGCAAAGGCATTGTATGTCTCTTGTCCACCCCCACTCAAGCTCACAGATTAACTAAACTTAGAAATGAAGTCTTTGAAGTCTTTTGTGGTGTTTTGTTGGTTTTTTTTTTTTCTTTTGGTCTGGACACATACATTTCTTGATTTTGAAAGTTTTAGTCTGATAGATAAAACCCTGTACCATTCTACTTGCCTAGACCTGTTACACATTTCTATTATGTGTTAGAAAGACTGTTCTTCCCCCATTTGCCTTACCTATTGCTTATTGAGCACTGGATTGAATCATTTCACTTTCTCTTTTTTGTGACTAAAATGATCAGATTCCATTGATTCTTGATTCTGTCAGTCCTTTTAGCTTCCACCTTATTCATTTAAATCAATACCTCAAATTGCAAGTAAAGATTTTCTTAGTAGCAATAGAAAGAGTATACAATAAAATGAGTAGATCCTCTCTTACAGGTATAGTTAAAGTGAAGTTTTAGCGGTACATTCATGTGGAACAGAACTTTTAAGATCAGCATTGAGTGTTTATATGGCTGTCATGATAATGAGATCTGATTCTTTTTCAAAATACCTGAAGATTGACAATGTTTCAACTATTTTTACATTGGCAGGAGATGGGGTTTTTATGAGTTAATCCATGAGAGCAGTTCTGTGGGAATGGCTTAACAAATACTGAGCTTTGTTTTGTTCTGAGTGCAAAAAGATAATAGACATTCTTACATCATCTGTCAGTGAGTTCCATGTTTTAGATCTAGCTTTTGTCCTTGGAGGGAGGGGGGTAATTCTAGGTAGTCTGGACCAGTTTCCATATACTGTCTTGCATATCAGAGTAGTTCTTTAAATCAGAGTGTGTACTGATTGTTTTGTATACAAAAAGAGCACTGTATATAAATAGCGTGTTCTAAGTGATTTGTTTTGCTGAGTAGTTGAGACATGTACTCAACTAGTGGAAAAAACCTCCAGACAACTGTTTCCATCTCATCTCAGGTGTGCAACTGCATGTGTAGAAACTCTTGTGATAGAATTCCAGCACAGCATCACTCGCTAGAACACTGGCTTGTACAACAGAAACTTTTCAGTGTAGCCTTTTACTGAGCAGCTGTGCCATAATATATCACATTAATGTGGGGGGGTTTTGTTCCTGCTTATTATCACAAGTCTGGAATAAAGGCAGAAGATTATTTTATCTGTCTTGTGCCAGGCCAGGCTGCTTCATGATGAAAGGGAGCATGGGATAAAAAATAAAAATGGGAAGAAAAATAAAGAGAGGAGGTCACCTTATACACTGACAGTCAACAGTACCAGTTCAGGAATATTGGCAGTCCTCAGTGTGTAGTGATTTTTACATTCCACATACCAATGGAGTTTGGTCACCTCTGAAAGATCTTAAAGCCTTTTGTTTGCTGTGTCTTCTTATTAGTCTAATGTTAGAGTAGTCCTGAAAATAACGTTGCTTTTCAGACTACATGCTGTGCTTTCTCTTGGGAGTCAAAATTGTTATTAGGCAGTTGGGTAATTACATTGCACTTAGACATGGATTTATTCTATCTAATGAACAAGGTAGCCTTGTTTGTATGGCTAGAGCTGGCAAAATTGAGATAATGCGTGTCTCCTATACCTATGTCTTGTTCCTAAAATAGTCTTTTGTTACACAGTACTAATTGGAATTCAGAAGCTCTACAACTTGTATGGATTTTCATGTAATTGCAACTAGTACTTTTTTTTTTTTTTTTTTTTCTCCTGTTAAACTAGAAACCATGCAAAGGAACAGTATATTAAATGTTTTGCTGTTCTAGTGGAGTTACAAGTCTTTAGTAAATTCATTAAGAAGTGACCTGAAGTCTAAATGTGTTCATGAACTATTCAGCATATTTGGATCACAATATGATGTTACACAGTTAAAAAAATGTGTGCTATATTAGGAGTATATCTTCGTGTGGGGGGTTAGCAGGCAGAAGCTTGCTCTGTCTGAAAACTCTGTAGCTGTGATTAGAGCAGTGCTGAACCCTAGCTAGTATTTCGTGCTTTACAACAGTATTAGTAGGGTTTGTATCTGCTCTCACAGCAGCTTTGCAGCTTCTGGTCAGCCTGGAACATGGGCAGACTGAGGTTATATCTGCCTGTAAAAAGACTTACTCTCAGGAGCTTTAGATCAGGTCTTGTTTAATTGAAGTAGTGTGATGCAATGGACAAGGGCTTCATTTAGGAGTGAGAAGATGCAAATTTGTCTGCAGAGTGGCTTTGCCATTCCTCATCTACTGTTTTAAGGAAGTGGTCAACAACATTGTTCTGTAGTCTGAGCCTTTATTCCTGAGGGATTTTATTACCTTTTCTCTACTTAAATTAGTGTTTTAGTGTGGACTGCAAAAATAGGTAAGTAGTATCTTGTATGTAATTTTGCAGGTGTGAAAAGATAATAAGCATATGTGAAGCTTTACTAAACTGTCGTTAATTATAACTACATACTGTTGAAATATTACTCTCTGTTTGGTGTGATAGAAAAGTCCCTCCATTTAAATTCCATCCTTCCTGTGTGCAGTAAATTAATGGTTGTTGCTGATCTTCTCTCATTCTGTGTCTTCTACTGAAGTCCAGGTTTTACCAATCTGCGTTTCATTGTTTTGTCTTCCAGTTGTTGCACATAGCTTAGCAGATTTTTCTTTGATAAATGCTTTTATTTTGGACATGAAGTTGATTAAAATCTTCATCGGGTAGAGCTTAAGTAATCTTTGTTTCTTCTTAGTTAATTTGCATCAGCTCTCCTTCTGTCTCCCTTACTCAGCACATTTCAGACAGATCAGTGTGTGTTGCTCAGGCATGTTCTAGCAAGCAGTGCCTGTAGAGTTTAGCTGTAATATAAGTATTAATTCATATAACAGCTATTAAAGAGAAATTAATTGGATACTGGCATGTCTTGAAGAATAGATGAATAGATCAAATTTGTTTGCTTAACCCTGTTAGTAGGAATTTGCTCCACTAAATGGGCTAAGTAGATCTGAGGAGGCTCTTGTACATTTTTGGTATGCACAGAGGGGAAAATGAGATTATATTCCTCAGGTGATTACCTACAATTGTCAATTATCCCAAATCAGTTTATTTTTGATGTAGGAGAAAAAAATGGCCAGAGAAATATTTTCATGAACTAGAATAGAATAGAACTAGAACATTTTCATGAACTAGAATAGTCTAACTATTCTGGTCATCAGAATTTTAATACTTTATACTCTGTTCCCGTATACTGCACACCATAAACAAACTACAAGTCTAATATTTTTCTCCAGCCTATGGAAAATGTAAATAAATTAAGGCTATTCAGTATAGATACTTATACAAAAACATATATATTTATGACTTTGGGAAATTGTCATTAGAGGTTTTTGAAAGTTATTTATAATTCAGTAATCTTCTTTTGGTATGGAGGGTTGAAACTAGAGCAGCAGTTATGTGAAGGTTTTGTTCTGAAGTGGTGACAGTGGAGTGTGTTTAAGAGGAGAAAATATGATTCCTTTTCTTCTTCTGCACTGAAGAATATGAAAATTCTTTGTTTGACAATGTGAGAGTATTATTCTTATTGTGGTTTTCATTAATTGGGCCTTTCCACATATATCACCCAGATCTGCTGGAATTCAGCTGTGTCTTTGCTTTTTATTAGGCAGCTTCCTTAAAGATTCTTTTTAATTTGCTATTTCTGAAAAACCACAGTGCATTTTCAAAGTCACAATGTCAGTTTAAGTCTGTTCTACATTTAATCAAATATCCCAAATTAGAAACATCCCAACTTATACCACTTTGTAATTAAATTTGTGTTTAATATGGCCTCCACATGCCAATAACCCCATCAAACGATTGTGATTACTAGAGTTTGATATTCATGAATGTCTGATTGTAATGTAGACTTCCAGCATATTTCATTTTTAAAACGATGCCTGAAGCGTAAAATGTTTGAAAATCAAGATCCCCTCCTCCTTGTGTTTAGATATTTTGCTGTGGTGATAACTTACTAATCCAATCATACTTTGTGGAGCTACAGACACAAGAGAAATTGGTTTTAAAATAGAAACTGTACAAACATACTGCTCTTTTTGACTGTTCTTAAGCTGTATGTAAAGGACTGGTTGAGTAAGCATCTTGACAGGGTCCAAAGAGTTTACTTAATTTGAATTAAATTCAGATTGCATGTGCACTAGCCTTAATATAGAGGTTGAGCCCTTAGATCTTGTTTATCCCAGGATGGCAGATTTTGAATGAGGGCTTCTGAGGCCTGGTGCTTTTTCCTACCTAAGCTACTTATCAAAATACTGGAGCTTACTCATTTATCTTCAGAAAGGACTTCTGAAACTTATTTAATTTGCTGTAATATCTACAGATTTGCTGTAATATCTCTTCAGTGATACTTACTTCAAGTTTTTAAAAAAATGTCATGTTTGAACTTCATGATTTCATATGCATGACAACATCCTTTTTAAATGTGTGGTGTGATGCTCAGCTGTGCTCGTTCTTATTACACTGCCTTGACTTATTGTTTTTCATATAAATTCACTAAAGAAAATTCAGAATCCCTTGGTTTTTAATTACTCTTTTTTTATGTGCTGAAAATAAACATGTAACATCCTATTGTGGCCTTCGGACTTGAACCAGTGCCACCAAGTAGAATGTTTAACAGGTGTTCTTAAAAATGGATTGCTACAAGGTAAGAACATCTGTGGAAGTGGATATTCACTTGACCTACAGGATTCTCTGGGGAGCCAGCACTATCAACATACTTTATAATTTTTAAAACATGCTTTAAATACCCTAGGGTGTGTTTTTTATCTTTACACCTAATGCAAATTACTTCACAGGTGTCATGTTTTGAAGAACACTGTTTCTTCCATTGGAAATGGAGGGGAGAGGAAATAATTTTACTATCTTCTTCCCCCAGTATATAATTTTGGAAAGATTTTAACCACATAAAAATATCCCTTCCACTTATTTTTCCTTTTTGATTGCATTAAATGATGATCACAAAATCCTTCTTAAAACCACTAGTATCTTAAATCATTTCATCATTCTGCTGCATAAAAAATTACAAGGTCATGGGCCTCTAGACAAACACAATATAATTTAAATAAAATCTTTCAGCATTTTTAACAACATAAATTTTAGGTCTTGTTTTTAGTAAGGTCAAAGTCCAAAATGCTAACTGTTAGTATAAATATATAATCTGTTTAGGTGTTGCTGTGACATATAAGTTTCTTATTCATTAAAGCAGATGTTTTAGTTATTGTGATCACCATGTACTTGTCCAGGAACTCAATGTAAATTTTACTCTGTAGACAGCTATATTTTGTAAATCTCTCTTCATCTTTCAGGTAACTTATTTTTTTGGACTAACCACCCTGTAATTTGGTCACATTATCTAAATACGAATTTTCTTGAGTTTTAAAGAAACTTTGTGAATTCTTGTAGCTAGTGTTACTTTTAATGTAGTACACGATAGCATAAGGGAAATTTGGTCAAATGGCGGATAAATCAGGCCTAAACAAGAATTGTTATTATTGAACCAGTTTTATTTCCTTAATGGTTAGCATTTTATGGACAGGTTCTTCTACAGCACCATCACAATTTGAAGGAAGACCATCCAATAATATCCCATCTATGTCTATTGTAAAAATATATTGGGATATATATAAAATATGCATTTAGATATATAGAGCTTTAATGACTTGGTCAAAGTAAAAATAGTAAGAAGCAGAACTGGAAACAGAGCTGATAAATTTCTTCAAGATGATCTTGCTTCCCTGCTCCAGTATTCTGCAATTAAAATAGATTTTAACATATAATTCCAAATATTCTTCATCTTTTCCTTAATTGAGTGAAGGGACAAATTAATAATGTAAGTGTAATCACTTGTTCACATTTAGTTAAAATGAGTGAAACAATGCTTATTACCATTGGCTGAAAATCTTACCCAACACTTAGATATTTTAATGGTTAGATCTTAGTTTTACAATCATGCTAGTTAATGTAATAAAGTTCTAGCTATTCTGAGTAAATTACAAATAAAGACTTATGGAAGATTGTGTTAATTATGTTTCCTGAGGGAAATGGGTGATCTGACGAGATAATGCTGCGTCACAGCTGTGCAATTAAAAAATATGCTACAAGCACTCTTTCATAAGTCTACTTGAAATCCTGTACTTGGATCAATCACTTGATTGCTCTTTTTGTGGTAAGATTTCTGCTGGACA
The DNA here is from genome assembly GCF_900496995.4 of Aquila chrysaetos chrysaetos. Classification (NCBI taxonomy): domain Eukaryota; kingdom Metazoa; phylum Chordata; class Aves; order Accipitriformes; family Accipitridae; genus Aquila; species Aquila chrysaetos. Next base: position 66,131,310 of record NC_044008.1, read on the forward strand.
CTTCCAATAAAACATACTAGTGATGCTGCTGATCCATACTTGTAAGAACTAGTGTTAGAGGTACTGCACCAATACCTAAAGCTTTGCTGATCTTTTAGACAAATATCTATAAATATATGTATTTATAAATGGGGCTGTGTGTATCCAGGAAGAAAATGAAAACTTCTATAGAAGTTTTCACAACCAAATAGTATTTAAAATATTACATGAATGAAAACCAAAGAAATCAACAGAGAGAGAAAAATTTACACTCTCTGGTCAAGTTCTCTTCTGAATTTCAGAATATGTTTGCAGCATCTCATGAATTGAGGGGGTGTGTGTGTGGAAATTACCACAAGAATAATAGAAGTAGGGTTTGGAGATGGCACAGGTGACATCTACCTTTCCTTTATACATCAAGATGTAAGCATGATTAACAAAAGCTGTTGTTAAACATTCAGGATAAGGTAAATGTCTCATATTAGCTTTTTTAGTTTAGGAAATGTCCCTCTGTGGGCACTCATAAACAGGCATATTGAGGAAAAAGATGTTGTGCACTAGAGATAATCCTTCCTGTATTGCTTGTTATTTGAATAGCCTTTCTTCTCATAGAACATTATCTAGGATCAGATGTCATGATACTTCTAATTAAAGCTTCACTAAGTAGTTAATTACATTCTCTTCTAGGAGGTTTATGTCATTCAGGCATATTTCTAACATGAAACTCAACACTGCACACTCTTTCTCGGTGTGTAGAAAGTTTTGTACTTTATATGACCTTTGAAAGTTGCGTTTCATTTAATACCATAAGTTGTGGAAAGCAATTTATTTTGTACAATAAAGCTGTGGATTTTTCCATGCTAAAAATGCATATTTTTTCCAATACCTGCTTCAATATCGTTATTGGTCGGTTAATTAAAAAAACTTCATAAAACAAAGTTGCTTAAAAGAAAACATATTATATGAAGAAATCATACATACACATATATACCTAGTGCTTACTACCTTACAGAGAGTTTATGCTTTTGCCTGTCTTAGTTCATTTCCCTCTTTTATAAAACTAGGTTGGAAAAGATTGGGATAAATTTGGAGACCAATTAATTTTTCATCCTTATCTCCTTTTTAGTACAACAGGAGGGTTCTGACCCATAGGCTGTCTCCTGAATAAGAAAGATTCTTTGTGCTAGGGGAAGTTGTAGTGATTAAAAAAAAAAAAAAGCCACATCTGCAGAAAGCGTGTTGTTTTCAATTACTGTCAACTCATTTAATCTTTGCTTCCTCTCACCCACTTCCTTTTCCATTTATGTGTGCAACGGAAAACATGAAAACCTAAAATGATGAAAATAAGAAACATCTCTACCTGAATATTGCGTTTAAAAACAAACACTAGTGAAAAGTTGGAACGAGTTACGGCATGTAAGCGAATGGCTGATGTTGCTGCTGGGTATAGAATGCTGATTTTTGTACATATCAGACATGACTGAAATACTCTTGTATTTCAGTGGAACAATTTTGTAACTCACGGAACAGTGACTATATGTGCTCATAGTACAATCTTGTAACGTGTGTAATAATCCTGCCTAGTTCCTCCGAATGCGATCGTAACTCTGAACTTTGTATGGATCAACAAGTCATTGAATGTGCTCGTAAGATAACCCAGTGTACTGTGACCAATTTAGAGCCTCTGTTTCGTGGAGAGCCCCATTATTCTAGTTTGATATTGTTATTTGTACTGTTCTAATTCTATCATAGTTATATTGTATTACTTTTATAATGCTTTAACTCCTGAAAATATTTTAGATGTAGTGACAGAAAGTACATATCCATGACTTTAGTTCTGATAATCTTATTTAGATATGATTCATTAACTCCACTCCTAATTATGTGAAGTGGTGGAGTTATTAGAGAAGAGAGATTCAGGTGGCTAAACATAGACATGTAATGCTATTTTGACACCTTAGGCTGTCTGACACTATCTAGACAGGACCAGCAGATACCAGAGGCCTGGTCCTTCTGGGAAATGGTAGTTGGAGGCTAGGCAGGACCACAGGGCCATAAGCTAGATGCTTATATTTGGCCACTTATTCCCACAAAGCTCATTTTAAGCCATTTATATTTTTAAAGGTTACTTGTATGGCTTTTCAGTGTATGTATATGTTGGTAGTTAAGATAAAACTGGACCGCTATTTTATGCTCTTAATATTCTTACCAATCACTGTCTCTTGCTGCCATAAATTATAAATTATTTTGTATTTCTTTCCAGAGAGGCCAACGCTGACTGCAATTAAGTAAATAGCTAAATAAGCTATGTTACATTTAATACATAAAAAAAGTAACTGTCTGTCTAGAAAGTGAATTACCTCATCTGATGATCTAGCAGAAAGGGTTGTCATGATTTTCTCTTCTGGTTAGAGTTTTGCTCTTCCATGAACTGCCATAGTCGTTTGCTATGAGCCAGAAAAACATTTTGTTTATGGTTCGTGTTACTGCTTCCTATACAGGTAATATTAATACTGCATTACAGCAAGTTTGCAGTTGGAATGTGAAGCATATTGCATTTGTATATATTACATAGTTTAATCTAGGTACATGTATATGCCAGTATACAGTTAGCATTTGTAATAATAAAAATAAACTTGCCTAATTAGATCAAAAAGTTGAAACCTGGATGAACTCCATTTTTGCATAGAAACAGATACTCAAAATACTGAGAAGAATATTTCTGATATGGAGATGTTCTTGTACTTTCTGGAAGTCTGAATGGGTGTAAAATAGGCTAGAAAGATTTTTATCAAAGTATTTTAAAACTTATGAAAGAAGCAACAGTGAAAAACCTTTCACTTCAATCTAAAAGCTATAAGGAAATATTCCGTTAAGTGAATATGAAAGCTCTGAGACATGGAAGAAATGGGAAACAGTGTGCAGTTGCTTCTGATGCCACACCTTCCACAGGGGAACTAGAGGAAGCTGTTTGTACTCTAAATAATTCTGAGTTTGATTGGGTGAAAGAAGCTGGTTAAATAAGCTATGCTTTACAGAAGCTATATCAAAGGCTCAGGTTGAGTTTGTCTATGTTGGTGATGTTTATCTTGCAACCACATAAGTCAAGAATCCTAGTCATGAGTCAGAGTCCTGTTGGGAGATGAATGGTACAGCTAAAGAGCAGAAAGGTGTGGAATTTTTTTGGCTGAGGATCTAGAAATAAATTTGATTGCATAGTGACAATTTTAAGATTTGTTTGTAAAACATATCTCTTAAGATGATGCTAAAAGCAGTCTTGAGTGGTATTGGTTCTGAAAGTAAAAAGGAAGCAGGAAGTCTGTGCTGTGCAAAACATTTCACTGTTATGTTAGGGTAGAGGGAAGTGTGAACATTTCACTTCTTACAAAATGTTAACTTTGTTATGCATTTGTAGTTATTTTCCTGCTGTGTTGCAAGATCAAAATGCAGCTGTTCTCAATAACATGCATTTATATGGTTAAGTGTATTTTGCTATGATATCATTGCAACTAAAGACAGTAGTTAAATGATGTTTTACAATACCGTCTTCTGCAGGAGGGAGATCCTTGCTTTTATGTGCCGTGCTGATGTGTTTGGTACATCCATGGAAATCTTACAAAAGGCCACTAAGAATACCGACTATGGCTTTTTTTGTTCCTTTGCTTTTGAAGAAAGGAATTGTCAGGTTGTTGCTGTGGGTTTGTTTTTTTGGATGAGGAGTGAAGACAGCAATTCAATTTGCTTGTGAAAGAATAGATTTTAGGAATAATTAGAAAGCCTTCTGGAAATAAATACTTTAGTTGTGTGTGTAGATAGCACGTTTAGGTAATTTTAAGAAAAAGCAAACTTAAAACCACTACTATGGAAGACATTTTAGAAAAGTTTTAATTATATTAGTCCCTCTTTTCCTCTCTGTCTTCCTTTAATTCCATATATGAAACAAGTATAGGATTGCTAAGTATGTATTATGATATTTTATTGTCTAGATAATGATCCTATTCAGTGTGTAAGGAAGAAGAAATTAGAGTGAAATCTTAACCTCATCTTTATATTAACTTCATTGGAGCCATTTCATTCATCAATAATGCCTGTCTGCTAGAGCTCAAAATAGAAAAGAGTAAGAAAAGCCAAAGATATGGGGAAGAAGGTATGATATACTAAGTATCATTTAGAGAAATGAGGACTTTAGTATCTGGAGTCAGAAGATTTTGTTTTTCTAAGTTACATTTTGCATTGTCTTCATTTTTTCCGGCAAGCAGCTTTTCTTCCTCACATTAATTCTCAGCATTGGTATTAGTGTTTTTCCTTTTTCGTGTTCATTGACATTAGAGTAGGTCATCATAACACTTTGTTAGTGATTGCAGAATGGAGGTTTTTGGAGTCTTATTTTGAAAATTCAAGGACCAAGAGTCATTAACTGTGTCCTGTTTAGTCATGGAAGTGAAATCCATTGCTCTGGAGGTAGCTTGATGTTCAAACCCTTTGCCATCAATTCTAGTAAAACTACATTTAGACTCAATGCCATGAACCTTTAGGTGTTGAGTGTGCTGCTAAAGGGACTTTGAGTCGCAACAATAGAAGGGTTGCCGTAATGATTATTCTAAGTTTTCATAAGGCTAGGTAAAAATTGTAATTTGATTCTTGAAACATTGAGTTACTCTAACATCTGACACTTAAAAGTCAGAGGCCAATCCTATTACTTTCTGCTGTATTTCTTTATATATTTTTCTAAATTGATAACCTTATACTGGTTTTACTATTGTTCTAAACATTAGGTTGAGCTTTGCTGTAGAAAACAAAATTGCTGTGTAAAAAAAATTTTTTTTTTTAAAAACATAGGTTTTTATTTGATTAGTGTGTTTGTATATAAGGCTCTAGATTGTTATCCTCTCACTCTGTCTTGCTGTTAGGCATGTCAGTTGAGGAAGGAGTTTGGAAAGTTATACTTCCAAGGATTCTGCCCCGAATTTTGACAAAATTCAATGTAACCTATTTTTTTTTCTGCTTTGGATACATCACTGCAATAACAGTAATTCCTAAATAACTTTTTTGTTTGACGAGTCTTTTTTTCCTGATTATGGTGTTTTCAATTCCAAAATGCTCGAAGTGTTTGAAGACCTACATAAAGGAAGTACAGAATCATTGTTACAAGCTAAAATTCAGAGAACTAAATCGGAGAGTGCAATGGAATTATCTATATGGCTGTATGGAAAGAGGAGGAAATTTTGGCGAAGAATTTAAGTCAAATTCTAGAAATTACAAAAAGTAATATATGATACAGAAAAGAGCCGTCAGGATCCAATTTAATAGCAGTTATTCTGTCTGCCTTCATCTCTCCTTGAGTGTATGTACAGATAATTGATCAAACCTATTAAATTTTCTCTGGAAGCATAAGGAGTTGAGATTTGAACCGATTGTTTTTTGGACTTTAGGGAATTACAGTCCTTCAGCTGAGCACCTGGATTCAACTTTTTTTTTTCCAGATTGCTTTAAACTATTGACAGCATTTATGAAAATGGTCAGACTGGACAGAAATTAATGCAAGAATATGAAACTGTCCTCTGCTTCTCATTTAAATTTCAGGTTGCATAGAAAGAGATGACTGCACTTACTACTTGGCTCTAACTGAAGACCAGGTTTTTAGAAAAACAAATTTGAGATTCTCCTTTTTATCTCTTACTTCATGAAAGCTGTTTGTGATTCTGTATTCGTTTAGCTTACGCTGTGACTATTTGAATAAAGAAACTAAGTTTCCCTATTGTATTGTTATACAATACTTTTTGAGAATAAAGTGCTTTGTAATTTTTCTATTCTGACTTTTATGCATAGTTTTGTAAAGTATCTTTGTAAGTTGTAAAAACCTAGGATATGCAAGAGAAGGTTAATGAGGTCTTGGTTAATGAATACTGTCAAGAGTTCTGTATATAGTTATATTCTTGAATAAAAATCATCTTCACGGAACAGAATATATGTACATCTGCTGCAACTTCTGTGAAGTTTTTTTTTTTTTATATCTGTGGAGTGTCCCCTTTAAAAACATATCTATGAACTCTTCTAATTGATATTCAGTTTAAAAGAATTTTGGGTTAGCCTTCTGAAAATGTCTTAGTATCATTTAGCTGTAATTCAGGAGAAATTTAGGGTAAGAATTGAAGTTGTACATAGTAATTCATAACTGTCATTGAGGAAAAATTTCATAGTTCAGAGACATTCTGTTTTATTCCTATGGGATAAGCAAATCATGTTTTCTTTTTTTTTCATGTTTGTTATTTTGATTGTATTTAATCATACTGTAAATTGTGATGTTTCATTGCCAGCAGTCCCCCAGCAAGATCTCTTCGTGGTGTTTTTGTTCCCACATCAAAAGTATTCATAACTGCATGTGCAGAATTCTAGCCTGACTACTTACATCTGTGTGGGGTTTAAAGCTCTGTAGATAAAGATACCTGAAAGATTTAAACTTGCTGTGCTCAGCATGTACACTTACATTCCTTATGAATGCTTAGGGTAGAAAATAAACCAAGTGAGTTTTCCACACTGTTCTTGAACAAAACTTAATTATCTGAAATTAGTGTTCAGAAACACTAATACCTATGCTTTGGTATTAATTTTCAATGAATGAACACATCCTCAACAGGAAGTACCCGTCAAAATCTGGAAGAGAAATAGACAGTTAACAGTACGACAGGAGTGCAGTAGTTGGTATAAAATAGTCTCAGCTTACTCTGCACATACAATTAAGTCCTGTAGTACCCTGAAGGCTTAGGGTAGACTGCAAACCATTGGGAGTAGCAAACAGCAGAGTTCTGTGTAGTCACACTCCTAGGGTTCTCCTCGCTTCTTCCTTGTCTAACCAGAGATTTGTAGAGTAAACAGTTTAGTGTTTGTATGAAATTGCATTAATGCATGTCTGTGCAGTTACAGATAATATGAAATCCCTCTAATATTCTGTTTGATGCATATTGGAAGCTATTATGCCAATAGGTGTTCAGAATATTGAAATTCATATTTAACCTGTACAGCTGCAGAACAGTATTAAAGAAAATGTTGCTTGAATGGGTATATAGTACTTCAGTGAACAAATCAAAATGGGTGTCTACATTGTTCTGCTGTGAATGACACAACTCAGAATACAGATTTTTTTTTTTTTTTTCCTTACTTTATATAAATAATAAGTAATGTGTGGTGTTATAGGTTATTGCATTGTTGGTACGATTGTATGATATTATCCAAGTTCTAGTTTTCATTTGCCAAACTTTTAACTATTTTGGTTGAAATTTTGCATTCTAGATGTCTGCCTTTGGATGACTTTCCTTTGAAAATTTCAACCAAAATGGTTCAAATATTCCCAAGATAGAAGCTATTGGAAAGGCACTTCTCAATGTTGGTTTTCTAGAGACCTTTGAAAGTTTGTAACTAACATTTGAGCAGAGCAACTGTGACATACGATATGATATGATACTATGAACACAGAAGGCGGCTAGTAAGGGCTGTATAGATAATCTTAATTCTTGGAGTTCCCATGTTTTGAATGCTTGTTTTATGACCTTCTTTTGTTGCCATGTGCGCGTACAGCAGTTTACACTATGTGATTTATCTCATTTTGCTTTAGATTATTGGTTGCCAAGTCAGAAGAGAGCCACTGGAGTCTACTGAAAGGTATACTCGTTGGATCAATAATCTGACTGAAGAACAGCTTCTTACACAGGTATTATTGTTTCAGCTGTGACTGAAGTCATGGCAGAAAAATAGAGCAAGAGATTTATTTAGATGGTTTTTTTTCAGTCATTAGCAATACTTGATAATTTACTAAGTTAGCCTTTAAATATAAGAATCTGATAATTTTTTCAGTAAGAGACATTTATGGTGCATGTAATCATTATGTCATGATGACTTCACACTGAGTGAGAATGAAGCTTTCAACTGCAGGTTCTGAGTGAGCCTTACATTTCTCACTGCTGTCTGTGGTTAAATCCATACGCTTTCATGTTCTAATAAATGGTTAAGGGTTTTCTTTTTAAAAGGTGTATTTAAATACAAAAGGAGAAAAAATCTTTCTTGAGAATGATTTCCATCCCCACCCCCCTGCCCCCCAAAGTTAGGTACTGACCACTTCTGTATCTGTTTAAGTTTTTGTTAGAGATCATTTTAAAATAGCAGTTCTTGAAGCATTAAACATTGGGCTCATAATACATGTTTGTTAGTAAGATGCGTCTTGTGCAACTGAAGATGACAGTTTTGGCATGAAGAAAGGTTGTTACGTTAGGCAGGCAGCCAATGCTGAACTAAAAGAGACTTTGGCAAAAACAAGTTAAACTGTGGAAGAAATCAATCCAGCTTGTGGAGGAATGTGTGTACTGAGTATTATAAGAAATCTACTGGATGGTTAGCGGAAAACATCTCAGCAGGCATTAAGATGCAAGTACTTGGGGTTGGGTTTTGTGATGCTATGGTAGGAAGACATTTGCTTTTGATTTTCCTGGATTTAAGTGGCTGAAAAGATCAACATACCCCTTGTTTGTTAGACTTCATTGTAAACTGTGTTGTGTTCCCCATTACCCTAACCCCCCAAAGACATAGTTACAGACTCTGGTATGGTCATTGTAACACAAGAAGTAATCTATAGACCTTGTTTTAAAATCAGCAGCGGTATTATGGTTCCCTATAATTCACCAAACGAAACTAGTTACAGAAAAAGTTACTATGGAATATTTGGATTTGCCTTTGCATATGGCATTAGAAAAAAATTATAGATTTAAACCAGTGAATTTATCTGACAGCAACATCCGGATCACTCTGTTGTTGAAGAGAAGAGAAAGAAAATCTTGATGTAAAAACTTGTCCTACACAATCTGAAGTGTTTCATCTAAGTGGCCACTGGATGGGGTCTTTAATGAATTAAGCTGGAAATTAAAAGGAATGTCCTAAATATGAAATTATTTAAGGGGGAGGTATGCAAAAAGAAAACTCATTTTAAGATGGGGGTGTGTGTCTTCTGGAAGAGATTATTTAATATAGCGTTTCTGATGGTAGGATGCAAATACAGTGACCCTTGCAGTCTTATGTGCCTACAAATATCTCTTAAAGTTTTAATCAATCAGCATGTACAATCCATTATTTTTACATATGATTTAGATTCACATGTTTTACAAATAGATGAGGAATTCTGGGAAATATATTGGGTTTGGAACTAGAAGGCTGCATAGCAGAACTTGTGCTACTTGTCCATGAGTTTAACAAGATGGGATTTATAGAATCACACTATTTATGTGTTCCTAATTCATTTTTTTAACTTGTTACCTGTTCTCCACCAAATTTAATGCAGAAATAGAAGTTCCTCAAAGACACTAGATTTCTGAAAATTCTGTGGAAGTATGAAGCTAGGAGAGATTGTACTGCACCAGCTGCGATTCATATGTTGCTAAGCACCACAGAATCCACTTGGACAGATATTTTAGGTGCCCAGTCATTAGGCAAGCTTCAGCTGTGACACAAATCTGTAGGAAGCTTGGCTTTTCTAACTGTGGTGCTAAAAGAGCTACTTGATTTCCAGAGTAGTGCATGTCAGCATATGCCACCTCTCCTGCCTCAGTATCCATTCTTCTGATCAGAAATTCAGGTAGGGAGGTAATTATTTTGCTTTTCCTTGACTTAAAAAAGTATGGTGAGGAGGAGGAATTGGGAGTAAAAACCATCTCAGCTGTGCTCTAATAATCAGGTTATGAATCAATTATGTAAGGTTAGGCCTGATTTGTCCCACTCCTCTCCACCTGGTATACTGTACATTTTATTTTGGGTGTGCTTTTTAAAACTGTCTTCAGTAAATAAGCCCCAAGAAAACTATAATGATGGGCCTTTGCTAATGGGTTTGTAGAATCTCTGGGAGGAGCACTCCTTCAGGGAATTCAGGAAAATTGGCTTTAATTTACAGCATATTGTCTCCAGCAGTTTCCTGTAGTGAAAGAATGTTCAGCTTTTTTTAGCTGTCTCTGTACTCAGTGCCCAGTTTTTTTTTTCCAGTTACTTCTGTTGCATTTCTGTATCATGCACATGCAAATTATTTGTGCTGTAAATTGGGAAACCAAGCAACCAATTAAAAAAAAAAAAATAGCCAATTGCCAAGATCATGTAATCCCTGATCATAATATTCATGTTATTGATCAAATAATATCCTGTAGCATTTGATTGCTTTACTAGACAGCAACTGAAGTCCAGTTTGAAAGAGGTGGATGGTAGCAGGTATTTTGTTGGGGGGTTGGATGGCTTCCTATGCCTAGATGCTGGCTGCTGGTTTTATATCATTTGAGTCAATACCAGATTTTTGGATCAAATGTCTGTCCCCTGTCCTCATGCTGAGAAGATCATTCAATAAAAAATGCTTCTAGCATTTTAAATTTTCTTTTCCCTTAGCCATGGCCTCTTGATGCTTACTCATCCATTAAATGTTTCTCTAAACAATTATACTGTAACATTCCAAAGATACTTTATGGTATGCGTGAAATTTCAGAATATATACCCTAGACAGTGTGGTAGGAGTAAGAGAGTACAAAGAGAGCATAATAATGAGAAAACTACTTTTTAAACGATTAACATTTGCTTGTTTAATGTTATCTTCTGTATAAATGATGAGTGATTAAAACTCACTTTTATAGGTGTACTAATACAAGCCTTAAAATACATGTACATGTATTTCATGTATGTATACATGTATATGTATCTTTCTGGCCAAGGGTAAAAAAAAAAAAAAAAAAAGGTAATTTTAACTGTTCAGTAAGTGCAGATCACAGTGGCAGGTACAGGAAGAAAATGAGCAAACAAATTAAGAGAACTGACTGTTTTGATGTTGAAGTGGAAAAAATGTAGATTAAAACTAATCCTACAGAATACCCGAGTCTGAATTGTGCTTGAAATGTGATTGAAGTTTGATCATGCAGCCCTTCTTGTACACTGGAAGTTTTACTGTGCTGTATAAGTAAAAAGGTCTGAATGGTTTTAAGGTTCGATTAATTACACAAATATTTATACAAGTAGTTTTTAAGGATTGTTGCTGACTGTAAGTAAAACAGCTGTGTTCATATCCATATCTGTTAAATCACTACTTTAGGTTAGTTTAGTCCCACAGCCTGTGAAGTATTATATTCAGCCTGAAGCATAATTCCGTCTGACCTACCATTTTTTCCTCCCCAAAGACAAGAGACTTCTCTGCTTTCATATGGTTGTTCGCTTAGAAAGCAGTCGGCAAGCTCAGAGTGACATGTGAGGAGACTTGCAAAAAGGAGTGGGCTCTATGGTTGATAAGACTGGCCTGTCCTAATTTAGAAAAATAACAGTCTGAACAAAACATGATGATTCTGTATGTTTGTTGTCCACTGTAATGTGTTTGTCTTGCTTCCTGATACATACTGTACTTTGCGGATTATCTCAGAGCTCTTTGTGCTGGATAAATCTGGAAGTTCTCACAGGTGATTTGTAGTTCTTACCAATAATCTCACTGGACCACCTGATAGAAGAACAATAATTAACATGTTAGAGTTTCATAACATAGACTTCTCTGTGCTGTTAGAGGTGCCTGTTAAATTTAGCTGATAGGTTTAAAAGCTGTGCTTCTCTACTTACTAAGTCTTCCTGTAATTAATATTTGATAAAAGTTCATGCTACAAATAAGCACTTACTACAGATACTCAGTTTGGAAATAGATCCAGCATTTTGGTTGAGTCGAGCATGTAGTCTGTTCTGAAGGCAAGAAGGACCTGATAACATGGCCAGACCTTTTTCCATAAATTCGATACACTCAATATTGCATTGTCATCATGTATCTCAATAGGCAACTTGTTACTGGTAAAAAGCGGGGAGAGTAGATTGCAGGTAGGATGAACTTTCCAGGTGGGCCACAGATTGAATGTCTCTGGCATCTGTATGTCTGCTTGCAGACCAGAAAATTCCACCTTTTGTAAGCGCTAGGGTTGGTTGTCAGTGTGTCAGAACTGAAATAGTAATTGAGGTGGCGATCTGAAAGTGGATATATGCAATGCCTGTTGTCTGGTTATATTAGTAAAGGCAAAAACTGGACAGAGGGTAAGACTTTCTTAAGAATTAATAAAATGGGAATCACTTGCATTTGTTGTCTTTCAATAAAAAGATACTCAACACTTTCTTGGGACTTTTTGTCACTGTTTCTTCTTCTTTCACCTAATGTTATCTAAAAATGTGTCATTAATAGCAGAGTCCTGATGTTTTTCTACTGAGTGAAAGAACCGAAGTCACAAACTGGTTAATTACAGTAGATTCTACTAGTTTGTATGGGATTAAGCATATACCATATAAGACAAAACCAATTGGCTGCTTCCTTTTGTGGTTGATCCTTGTTCTCCTCTGGAGGAGAATGAAACAAAGTTTCACAAGCTAGTCAGTGTTTATATTTACATTTGAAAATGGGTGTCAAAGGGGTTCATGGAATTCTAGAAAGTTTAATGAGAAGTGGCTTACCCACATCTGTGAACTTAAAGCACAATTAGAACTTCCTAGTGAGGCTTTATGTAAAGGCATCTCAGGGTCAAATATTTTTGAACTTAGAAACAGGTTTGCAGTCTTTCAGAAATGTATGCAGATTTTGCTTTGTGTGTTAGCAATTTTGCATGAATTTAAAGGTATACCATAGGGGAAAGAGTGTTAAATAACTTGGATTTTTCCTTTTCCTATTTTGTTTGATAATTTCATGCTTAAACAAGGCTTGAATGTGGTTCATAATAAGTGGTAATATTTAAATAGAACCGAAACATTATAATATAGTATAAAAGCAACTTGGGAGTACAATAAATTTGGCTTTATTCCGAAAAGTTCTTGATGAATACAGTCTTACAGCATGATGGATACCTGTATGGCAGAAAAAGCATGATACGCTTTTGATGGACATTGAAATTAAGCAGATAGAAAACAGTTTATCTCTGATTTGAACTATGATTTGTTCCAGCTGATGATCTTTTCTTGTAATTTAAGTAATCAGTCATACCAATATGGATTACAACATGTTTGCATCCTAAAAACCATCTTTCTTAGAACATTTGATGTAAGAGATGGACAGGTAATGCCAAGTGTAAAGGAAAACCATCAAGGATTAAACTTTCAGAAATGCATAATTTGTTTTCCAAACTATTATTAACATTTCTGTCTCCTCAATACTCCTGAAAATTACTTTGAAAATTATTTTGAAAAATAGGGCAAGAACTTAAAATAAATTCAGGATCTGGTTATTAATATAGGACAGCAGTTAGGGACATGGATGGAACCAACTAATAACTTCTAGCTTCTGAATGCTCCACTTATGTTTGATCTTCCATATTTATCATGTTGATGTGTTAGCTTATAAATAAACAGCCTTTAAGCTTCACTTTGGGCTTCTATCTCATTGCCTTTTGTAGCTTAAGGAAACTTTACTTTTGTCTGACAGATGAGGGACAAAAACCGGTTTTTATTTTAAAATGATAGGTGAGATACTGAAGTAGCCCTAACTTTTTTTTTCTTTCAAAACAAAAAGCCTATTTCAAATACAAGTTTCCAACTAATTTAGTGATGTTTATTTTTCAGTTGGTCTTCCATATGTGAGAGCACAGAGCAGATACACCCTTAACTTCCTGTAATTTTCTTTCTTTGAATTTGAAAATCAAAACGCTGATTCCACAAAAAATGGAAATATTTTTACTGTGGCTTTTAGTGTAATAAAAATTATTGATTTCAAACATATTTTCACTGCAATTCAGCTCCCTATTATAGCCGTATATATAGGAAAAAACATTTCTTTGTCTCTTGCAACTGGACACTGAACAGTTCTTCACTGTTTTAAAAATTGTCTATGAGCACAAGTTAAGTGCATTGTATTTATTACTGGATAATAACTTCCTTTTTTGGTCTCAGCTTTTAGTGATAAAAGTACTGGGCCAGATTTTCAGGAGAGCTCAGCAATTTCCATAGTAATTGGAGTGGCTGAGTGTGTGAGTAGGAAAGCATCATTTCCCATAATAGATAGTAGGTCTGAAGGCCAGTTTTATCTATCACAGTTAAGTTTTTGTTTCTTAGTATTTTTTTATACTGACCTCACCCTGCCATGTTTGACATTTGTCTCTACAGTAGTTCTTGCTTTTCTGATCTTTTGACTAGTTAAGGAAACTGAATTTTAAAATATTTACATCCACCATATCCTCTCATAAGTATTAACAATATATGTTATACTGTTATGTTTGAGGCTTTTTTTTCTTTCTGTGTTGTAATAAAACAGATTCTGGTCCAGTCTAACAGCTTTTGAGTGCAAGGATCCAGATTTAATGATTAATTCAATTTAATTTTTTTTTTCTTAGTGCAAGTGTGACAAACTGGGACATGGGTTTTTTATTCTGTTTGTACAGCCTTGGCCAAATGGACTGTAATTAGAAGTTCTTGAGCTGACATTATGCAAATAAAAAAATAATAGTGAGCTTTTCAGAGCGTTAGCTTGGATCAACTGTAGCTGTGAATAGTGCGTCCCTTTTCATAGAGAATAGATATTTGTCTATTAATTTGTTGCAGTTACATGATCTTAAGGATGATCAGCACAGCTAGTTCCTCTAGAAGTAGTGCTTGTGTATGCAGCTCGCATTTTGAGAACTAGAATGATCACATGTAAAGGAGGTGGAGCAGGCATGTGCTTTGTGGTTAGCAGAGGGATAGTCAAGCCCTGGCCCAAACGGAAATCTGAGCGGTTGCAATGCATGGGGTGTATAACAAGGAAGGAAATGGTCTTGCATCTGGCTTCCAGTGTAACTGTTGGTCCTTTGCCACCTCTCTGGATGAGTTGGTTTCTATGATGTGGGTGGATTTAACCTTTTGCATCACTTGCAATGACTGCTCCCACAGCACAGGAAAAAGCAGCAGAGGAGAAATGAAAACCCAGCAGTTTTATACCCTTCATTTTACAAACATAATACCTTAGTGAAATTGAAAATTCTGATGCTGCTGGTAAACAAAGTATGATGGCTTAGTAGTTGCTGCAAATTACAGTGATTTTTTTTTTTTTCAGAGCTACTGAAAGAGAAAAAGCAAATGTTACCAGACTTTTTTTATTAGACAAATTTGAAGTATTTTCTAAGACTTCCCATTCATTTATGGTGTTGAATTTATTGGAGTAGATATTAAGCATGCCTCTCAACATAAAAGATAGGTGTTCAGAAAGTTTGTACAATAAAAGGAATTATTATTTTCAGGCATATAATTTCTTAGCATGCCAGGAGATCGATATTTATTTTGGATAATTCTTTGCATACCTGTGCCCTAATAATGTCAGAATGAAATAAATATAGTAATGAACGTATTAATCTCAGGATTATTATTATTTTATAAAGTGGTAAAGACAAATTAAGACAAGCTCTTGCTGTTTAAAGAATGGTTCAAATTTTACTTAAAATACCATTTTAATCTTTATTACTTTGCAGGATTTATTCTGCCACTAAAGAGAAAATAAGTGTGCTGTTTATAATTTAGCTTGTTTAGCTTGTAAGCTTGTAGAAAGTTTATTGTTTTTTCTATCTGATTAGGGATTTGATGCCAGAATATACTACTAAAAACCCTTATGTGGGTTCACTTGTACAAAAGTGATTTGTATCAGCATACCTTGTAGTTACATCTTAATTACCTACAACTTTTATGCAAATACAGCCACATCTCTACTAGAGAGCTGCACTGCTGTGATTACACTAAAATATGTACAACAAGTCTCTGTAGTATAGCCATTTCTTACATGAAAATATTTATGCCTCATGTAGCCTGTTGGACTGATGATATAGCTTTGAGTTGATGTGATGTATTCCTAATGTTTTTTTATCTTCCTTTTACTCTCTGTATCTAGGTCCTCTCTTACTGTATAAGTATATAATAAGACAAAATAATACTGATTGATGAGAGTTCAAATCCTAAGCGGTGACTCTTAAGTTGCACATCCTCTTGTTTTTTTGGTTTTTTTGTTTGTTGTTTATTTGGGGGATGTATTTGTTTTTTTTAAATCAGACTGCAGCATGTTATACAAACGCTCCTTCCATAGCCACTTAACACAAACAGCCTTCTGCACTAGATTTACTTGATTTGCCTCTGTTTTGATTTTTGCCTCATCTAATGTTCACATTCTTTATTCTCTTCTCCATCTGTCATTCCCTGTCCTTTTTAAGCACCTTTGCAGCAGAATTGTGAATTCTCTAGAGTGAAAGTCGTGTCCATGTTCTTTGTTAAAAGCTAGGAAAATAGGGTCCAAGTTCATGCTTAATATCACATAATAGTGATACTGACTTTTTTTATACACCTTAATTGAAATTTATTTTGAACATATATGCCAGACTTTTATTTGTCTGAATCCCATCTGTTCGTGTAGTTTTGGGGAACTTTGGGACTATATGGCCAGGTCTCATACTATATGTTTTCTTTTGTGTGTCCTGAAGCTTTTTGCTGTTTTCCACTGCAAACCTTTGGAATTGATTTTATGGCTGTGACATCATTCACCAGCTTTCACTTTCCCACTTCATTCTCAGTTTCATCTCTTCCCCCAAAGAATTTTGTGTTTCCCTGATGCTTCACAAAAGAGCCACAAGTTCACCACGTATTTAATTGTCCATTCATTTTGCAAGGAGCAAATTGCTTAGTAGTTTCTAATAAAGAAATTTAAATGTAACCACCCATGAGTGCAAGAAAGTAGCAGATTAATAATCATCTTCAGGAGAAAACAGTACTGTATCCATGAAATGCTCTATCTATTGAGTCGAAGTCTCGGGGAAAGGAGGTAAATTCGTCATCGGGTTGGCAATTGCGTTTAAACAGGTTTTAATGTTTCTGAGAGAAACCAGACTCTACAAGTCTACAGACCTCTGCTGAGCAGGGCTGAACTAAACATGCTCATACAGTTTGATACCACCTCATTTAGAGCACTGCTAGGCCGGAAGGGTAGTACTGAACCCAAGCTAGCAAGAAGCAGTCTTACTGTCAGAGTATTTACATCTGGGAAATTGCAGGGAAATTCTCAGCTTTATTATAATAGAAGCAAGAAAGAGAGATTAAAGAAGTCATTGTGGTGGACCTGAATATAGTGTATGCTTCAGCAAGACACTGAAAGGACTGTGTTTAACTTTATGCTTATCATTGTTCTTTTCCTTCTGTGTATTTCCTGGGTATTTAACCTAAAGGAGAAAGGGTTTCTTTTTTTCTAGTTTTGTCCCATATGCAGCCAACAGTCTACCTATGCTATGCTCAGGAGTCAGTCAAGAAAGCCTTGTCATGTTGTGCTCCAGTCCTGGAGAACTGTCTTAGAATTATACTGGCAAGTACTCCCTCCCCTTGAGATTTGTTCTTTAATTATTTCTGTTTCCATTCTTCTGCTTTTACTGATCATGACGAGTAATATTGCTAATGAGTACTGTGGACAGGCCAATGGCAATGCATATATGCATCTCTGTTTTTCTTTACTTCTCTTCCTTTTTAGCCAGGCATGGTGACAATCTAAAATTGTAGTGTGGCCATGTCCCCAGAGTTTTAGCCATATCTTTCATATTCACACTTCTATAAAAATAAATGAATAATATAAATAAGTCTGTGATTGTGAAAGGAAAATAAATAAGAAACTGTTAGACTCAAATGCTTGACAGTCTTAGAACCCCTGATGGCTTGCTTGAAAGAGCAGGAAAGTTGAGTTTTCAAGTGGTAGTGCTGCTGTTCTATCCTCAGATGTGTTTCTTCTTTTAACTGAAACTCAAGTCATGTTGAATGTGTCCATCGGTATATCTGCATCCTCACTTCTTCAGGAGTAAGATGTTTGAGTTGAGGTTTGTTGTACTTGGCATGAATCAAGCAGAGGAATCACAGCTACCTCTCATGGAGGTAGCTACTAAGGAGCCCACACCCATGGACTGTTGCTCCATTTACCTACGATATTTGAAAATGATGTATTATCTCAACTGCCAACATTTATTCGGCCACCTGATTTTAGAAGGTAACAGTCAGCAATGTTAGCTTTTCCTACTTACCCTGAATTCCATTTTAATGGAATCTTTCAGAAGAATGTAAATCTTAACCTATGAGCAAAACAGGCTCTCTCTTAATCTCGGTGTCGGATTACACGTGTTTAAAAAGAAAAAAACAAAACCAACAACCTTTGGAGTCAGTAGGAGAGATTTTTTTGTGTGTGTGTCATAAAATTATTCATAGATCTGCAGAGCAGATGTTGACAATTACAAAGAGAACAGAGGCCGGTCTGTGGTCAGCCAGCAAGCTCCATTTCACGTGGGTAGATCAAGGCTCAAGGCAGCAACTATTTCCTGTCAGCACGCTGGGCGTCAGTGATAGCAGTTTTTGTGGGCTATAGCCCAGTTAAATTATACAAAGTCACTTTTGTGAGGCCTTGGTTCTGTCTCTCGGCTGAAAGAATAATGGTACTAGAAGGCTCAGTGTTCTGTTTTCTAAGATCTGTGTCTATTGATACAAAATTGTGGGTTAAAAACTTCTTATGGATTTTGTGTTTCTTTGCTAGATTTTTACCGCCTCCTTTTAGAAAGTGTATAACAACTGACCCTTTCATTTACTTCAGTAAATGCCAGTGTGGTGTTTCACATGTTAATTATTTTAGCTTGAACCATATTTAAAGCACAATCTCCCCAAAATTTTAATGTATTTTTATTCAAGAACTTAAATGGTAGCTATTTCCTCCAAATTAGAAGTGATTAATTGTTATCCTTTTGGCTTCAGAGCAGTTTTCTTTAAAATTCTCATGGTTTGCAGGTGACCTGGGGCATCTCTTCTGTTGACAGCACTGCTTGGCATGCTTGTATAAATAGGCATTTCCCAGTAGTTAAAGAATTTTAACTATGGCTCATTTTGTCTCAAACAGGGTGGGGTTGTTGAAGTAATGATGATGATGATGCCTTGTCCAATTAATTCCCATTTTCCTCTTTGTTGGTAGAGCTTTATAAATAACTATGTATTGGTGATGGAAAATTAATAAAATTTTCTACTGCAAATAAATAATTTTGATCTTCAAGTTTAACAGGTATAGGCAGTGATGGAAGAAGCATCCCATGCCCTTTTGGAGACCATGGGAAGAGGAGAATGAACAAAAATATAGCTTAGTGGAAGGGGAAGAAACTTTGTAGTTGCTATTTTGGATCAGAAAGATGGTTTCTCGAATTGGAAATGGAAAAAACTTTCTGATGTTCTCACATATTTTAAATTCACTCTTTCATGGCTTTTGTAATAAATCCATGGCCATGGAATGTGAGCATGTTAATGTCAAGTGCTAATGATTGGGTCTGTCATCTTGCTGTTTTGTACAATAGAGGATGCTACTGAACACAGATAGAGTATTGATAAAATGACAAAAGCAAAGCATAAAAATATTTCTTAAATAGCTGAAACAGTATCTGTAGTAAATACATGTTTTGTTACTCAGAAACAATAAATTATTTTCTGTCTTACTGAGGATGACATGTGTTTCACTGTTTAGTGAGAAAAGGGTCCCTGTGATAAGAATCTACCCTGTTCTGTGTGTGACTCAAATCTTAGGTTGCTTACGCTTTTTTTCATCAAGTAGGTAATGTGAATAATTTTAGAATAAAGAGGAAGGAAGAAATTACATGCCTCAGTAGCAAGCATGTTTTCTCTAATACTTTAGTTTCAAGTTCTGTATTAAGGATAGGTGAAGTCCAAAGTCTCCTTTTATAGCAGGATACCAGGTGCAAGCAGCTAGACATAGAACACAATTCAACTTTCTCTTTAGTGAAAATGATAACACAGCTTGAGTCTTAATGTCAGACTGCTGTTGCTGTGGCAGGGCTTGTGCTAATTTGTTAGGAATAAGACATAAGCAATGCTAACATACATAAATTTTTAGTATGAGAGAGGCCAATGCATCTGCTGTGTGAATGGAAGTGCTGTACAGCCACATGGCTGCAGCTGGGTCACATGCCAGTGAAGAGAACCTTGCTGATGAGCAGTAGCTAGGGGAATAACATTCTTAGCCCTGTAAAGGCAGGAAAATTATGTATTAGTAATGACAGTTTCCTGTAACTCTGCTGTATAAATATAAAGATACCTGTGCCAGACCGCATATTTAGAATGTGTCATGCTGAAGTATTTACCTGCAAATTAACTGGAAACTGTCCATTGTTTCATATCGATAATGTATAGGTAGCCAAATATTAGGCCAAATTGTGTAATGTGATACCTATTTCTGTGAAGGGTAAATGGTGAATATGAAAATTAAGGCAGTATTTAGCTACAAATGTGTTGAAAATGGTAGCTGTTACTTTTAATATAGCATGAATTATGAGATTACAATATCATCTACTTTCTCTAGATTAATTTCTAAGCTGTGCCATATAGAATACTATATTGATGGGCAATAGTAATATGGACGGGGATACTAACAAGGGGAAGTTGGAGCGGATGGGCTTTTGTTTTTCTGCTGACACCAGGAAGCAAACCATCGGAGAGTAGGGACCAAGTGGTTTTTTTTTTTAATCCAGGCTACTGAATTTTTTTAATGGATAGAAATTTTTTTACTTGCACTTAACACACATAGATGAGTGTCCCCATTTAGATGGGGTCAGCTTTCTTTGAATTATATAATTGTGATTTGGAATCTCTGAATAGTAAACTAAATGCCATATTTTTTTTTCCCAACATCTCCGAATCTGTTAGAATTAGTAAATTAAGTGACAGCGTTGGTACATATATTTTGCAATATAGATGGTGCATTTACAAGTATTAAAAATCCTCAATGAAGGCAAATGCTTAGTAGTTACTTAGCTTCATTTGTGCCAGCCCAGAAGTCTTAAAATAAAGATTCTGAAAATAAATGTATTTGTATACAATGGTGAGAATGTCAACAAAAGGACTGTTACAGTGCTAGAATTGCTGGTTATTGATTTGCACGATTAGGTTTAAAGTTTGTAGGAAGAGAAAGAGAATTTGGTTTTTGGGGTGTGGGGGTGTGGGGTTGTTCTGGTTTTTTTTGGGGGGGCTAACATTGGTTAGTTGAGGGGGCATTGTTTATGTTTTTAATATTGACTCTATATTTGCAGGTCAAGTCAGAAGCTTTCCAAAGTTACAAGTAAAATTATAAGCAAAATAGTTATCTCATTTTGTGGGAAGGCAGACTGATGTTCCATCTTTGTGACACTGGGACTTTTTATTTTTGTTTGTAGGAATTTTGATGAATAGCCTGAAGAGCAATCTTTTCTCAGTTTTGACCTTTCACCAGAGAGCTCTATAAACACAAATAATAAATTTTACCAAGAAATAAGCTGCTTTCTAAAACCTTTACATATTTCTGCTACTGCTTCACATATTCTGAAATTTATTTGAATTTTCATTTGGTATTTATTTGATATATTTGGTTAATTTTTACGTCGTAACTTTGGTGATTGTAGAAATGTTACTTGTCACCAATACCAGCAAACCAAAAATGTTTCTTAGTAATATTTTTACTGTCTGTTTATAATGATGATAAAAATAACAGGTTTTGGCTTTTATAACTTCTCAAACCTCTTTTTAAAGCAAAAAGATGTCGTGTATGTGAAAACTCAACATCCGCTTCACTTACTATGTGTAATTGTGTGTGAGCAACTGGTAAAGAAAAGTAGCTTATCTACCTTTTGCAAAACCAGACCCTTATTCAGGAACAGTTTCCATAATTGTCTTCTAAAATGTATTTTCATTATGCCTGTCTGAATTTGAGATACTTTACCAAGGAATTATGCCACTGGTCCTCCAATAAACTGTAATAATTATCATCTGAGAAAATCAGAATACTAACAAGACTGTGCTACAGGTAGGTAGTTCCTTGAGAGATAGAGCAATGTAATTTTATCAGAATCTGAGTTTCAGGAGAGTTGTACAGACAAGTCTGAAAACATAACCGAAGAATATTTAGTCATTATTTCAGCTTCCTGTAGCTCTGAAAGGCATGAACTACTTCATTAATCTTAGTGCAGAGCTTTGTGGGGGGAGGGAGGATGGGGGAATCATTCTAACAATATGAAAAAATTCTTCCACTTCTGCTAAAAGCAAGGATGTTGTAGCCTTTAGCCATAATCCATGAATAGGCTGCCGAATTGTCTTAACATGCTATGTTGGGCAAATGTGTGTTTCTACTGGCATTAAATGGTGTTAAATATTTACTGTTATTTCAGGCTTCTAATTGTCAGGAATTTACAAATAATGAGCGCTGTGGATTATATATGTGTCCAGATATAGCCTGTGTATGCAAATCATGTGCCATCTTGTAGTTTTTTTACATACACATCAACTGTTTTAAGTTTGTGTATCTTTTGACCAGAACTTTACATTTGTTGCTGTTCACTCATTTTAAAATATTGCATTTAGGAAAAACATTTGTTCTGAATGTTTTTGCGCAGTGTTACAGGGCTAGCACGTATTAATTTCAAATACACTCCTGGTAGATGTGCTTGTATTGTCATGAAAACTTGATGCGCCTTTTTTTTTTTTTTTAACTTTTAGAAGAGAAAAGAGGTAAATGGTAATTTTATATCTTATTTTTCTAATTTATCTCAAGAACTGCTACTTGTGCTTTGCTGTTATTCTTTCCTGCTTTAGCAGATTGGAAGCTTCTGAATCTGATCTTTTAAGTGGATATGTGTAGATTTTTATGGAAATTTGTATGTCCGCAGCTGCTAGAAAATGAGAGAGTATATGCCAGTGAAGGATGACAGATTGCCAAATAAGCCTACCAAACTGAGGTCTGGAAAAAATAGGAATTTCCAAGCAGGCTAGAGGTTTATCAAAGAGGAAGAAAGCAAGCCAATTTGAGTACTTTGCACAGCTGTCTCAACTGAGATATTTCATCCATGTGATACTTTATAATAATTTGATGCCAAAAGTAATACGTAAACATTTCTTTTTTATTTTGAATCAGTGGCATAGATAAAATTGGTTTCATATGGTCAAAAGCTCCTGCATTTCTAAACAAAATAATCAAAAGCTTGGCTCATCCTGCTTTTGCAAAATACTGCAGCTAAGTAACAACTACATTTTCGGAATCATCCAGTAAACATGAGACTTCTCTGATCATAAATCAGAAGAACCGACACTTTTCTGCCTTTCTAACTGCAAGAAGTTTTTTTTATTTGGTAACAATGTACGTAATAAAAATCTTACTTTGAATTGAAGGGTGATGGTTTTAGATTCTTTCACAAATTAAATAGCTGTACTAAGTGAACATGTATTTTCTTAGGTGTAGGTAAGCAGATACTGCTTTCATATTACCGTGCCTGTAGGTAAGCAGATACTGCTTTCATATTACCATGCCTTTAGGTCTCTAGTTCTTGATTTCCACCATCAGAAATGTATAAGGAATGTTCAGTAACATACAGGATGTTCATACTCCAGTGAACTGGATATGAGTACTCCAGTTCATGTGTTTGGAGATATCTAATGACAAAGAGAATGCATTTGCTAGGTAGAAGTGCAACAGATGCCAAACAGCTGTGAATCGTCTGTATTCTGTAATGGAAGAAGTGAGAACCTTTAAGCCTGAATTGAAGAAAGATTTTGTTGGTTTGTTTGTTTTAGCACAAAACTGACTGTTTTAACCCTTTTTCTCCACTCCTAATTGCATGTTTAGCTAGTTATCCTTAGATTAATAAATAATTCTTTTGGCTGCTAGTCCCTCTTTAAGCCCTTTAGATTATATCTCATTAGAAGTCAGTAAAAACAAAGTGTCAATTTTAAAGTAGGATCCTGTTTTGTCCTTTTAATGTCAAGTGACATTAAGTGCACATAAGTAGCTGACCTTCACACCTACCAATATAAACAACTTAAGTAATATGCACTGCTTTTGCATGTATAATGCCATCGGACTTTTAGTCCTTTGATACCCAGAGATATCCTGCTATTGTTCAGTCCCCTTCATTTTCTTGACATGCAGGCCTCTGCTGCTGCCTCTTTTTCTTTAAGATTTGCAGTCCATTTTGTCTGTTGTTTTTCCTTCTCTAGCAGATGATTTCTTTGTATCCCCTGGGTTCATCCACTTTTCCTCTGTATCAACCACCCTCCCTGCCAGAATTCTGTGCTCCATCAATAAAGGCATAATTTGGAATACAGTTAGACAACAAAATGCCTCTTTTTCCTTAGCCTTTGATTGTTTTCAATCAGAAAAGAATAGTTTTAAACCTAAATACTTCTACCTTTCTCATCAAACATGAATGGCTTTCCCTCTCTCACCCTGACAGCTTTTTTTATGCAGTTGCAAGGTCCAGCAATCTTTTTGCTGAACTCAGCGTGTTGTTTCAAATCTAATGCACAAGTGCTCTCCACAGACACACAGAGCCTTCTTAGATGCTTGCTGTGCAACCCTCAGAGCATATCACAATTTAATAGAATGGTTTGCTATGTCCACTGGACAGCGAGTCTGCTAGATGCCAGGAATGGGATAAGAAATGCTATGCGTGTGGGGTTTTCTTTTTCAGAGAATTGGTAGAAAGAAAAGGATTGGGAAGCTTACTGAGGACTGTAGTTTTGAAAGTTGTCTTGAGAGGTATGGGAGGAAAGAATCTGAAACGAGAGAGGGGAGTTCAAGAAAGGTAATTTGTATGCAAAAGACTGAGAGGAGAAGGCAAAATTAACAATACTGGTTTGTCTACCTTGGAAACTGAAATTGCCAAATCTTTTCCAATCTCTTGGGGGTTTGTTTTTCATGGCTTAGTGTGAATTTGGTGAACCATCAAAAGAGCTGTATTAGCACTCAGAAATTGCTTTTAATGGTAAAAAAATCAATGATTAAAAATGCCAGTTGTTGGAATGAAATAACAGACGGGGTGACTGTTTCTGGATTGTCTTCCTGCTCTTGCTTAACAAGTCTGACACTAAAACTGCTGTTCTGTACTTTGTGAATTGAAGCATGAAGATGCAGTGAGTGTGTTTGGGCATGAGCTTCTTACATGTTTGGATCAAAGGGACTGGTGTATGAAAGACTCGGTGACTTACTGTCACTATGGCAGTTTGTGTGTGAAGGCAGCTTGGAGTTCTGTATATGCAACATTGTTATTAAGTTGTTATTGATGTTAAACAAAGGATTAGGGTTTTTTCTTTTTTAATCTGGACCAAAGCTTTGTGAGTTTTGATGGCTTTTTTTTAATGAATGCAAACATATTGAGATAAAGGTTATTCAGTGTTTTGCCTACTTTTTAGGCTTTTCTTCCTTTAAGTTACAAATTAGTGTTGTCTCTGTCCTTAATGCAGAATCAGACTTTGACTAATATCATGGAAGAACTGGGGTTTTTTTGTTTGTGTTTTAAAGCATGTATTTTAGTAGCTAGTATATTTACACAAGACACAAAAGATGATTATGCAGCTTAGAAGCCAATAGGTTTAGGTTTTATTTGACATTTTCTTCACTGATAAAGCGGTTTTAGCAATATGATTTTTATTTTGTATGTTAGACGTTTTAGGAAGTGCTATCTTATTGCTTGCTAATTTATTCTTAATTTAAACAGGCAGTAGCATCTTTTAAGGTAAGCATTTAAAGAGAGACATGCTTGCATTTTTGCATCTTTTAGATCTGCTACAGGATTGGGTATAAAGCAGTTCTTTTTGTACATCAGAATCAAAGAAAATGCATAATGTTACAGAGATGTAACAAATGTCAGTTGCTTGAGAGAATTTTAGAGAAGGCATTCAACAATTTAAGGTGGTCATGATATGACAGCAGCTAAAAGTGCTTATTTTCCTGGTGTTATGTTATAAAACAATCAAAGCATCACTTTTTGAATTATTTAATGGGATGAGGTCTTGAAAACCTACCAAAAAATCTGGTATTGTTCTATGTAGATGGAGAAAAACAAAGAGTTCTTGAGGTTATGCTGCAAACAAGCACATGCTTCCTAAGTAAATGTCCAACAAATTCAACATATAGCAGAGAACATTATAAAAAAAAAAAAAAAAAAAATGCTAGAAGAGCCAAGAAGTCCATCACCTACTGCTGTGGCAGAATTCCACTCTACTGTTCCTTTCCACCTGCTATGAAAATGCACCATGCTACGTTTTGGAGAAAAAGACCTGTTTCACTTCACTCAGTTGGATGCCACACTTAACAGAGGTTTTAGAAGTTTTTTCATCAAGAAATGTATTTAAACCAACCCTTTTTTCTCACAGGTTAGAGTTCTAGTTTCATTTGAGTCAGTGTCTGTATGTCCACAGACTGTGGGGCACCCTGATTTTACTTCTAGCCTTCTTACCACAGACATCATCACATGCCATGAGAGGTTACAATTACACTTGTTTAAGAAAAAAAAAAAAGGAGGAAAAAAGAAAAATATTATTATGATTTGTATAGACCCAAGATACATTCTGTTGATTGCTCGTGGTCTTTAAAGAACTGTACACAGTTCAGGGTATTTCTGGGTCACTGCTTTTTCTATTTTGGTGGTGGAGGTGTATAGGTATATGCTCCAGTGCTTTTATATTGTGTTTCCTTCTGTTTCCTTATAAGCCTTTGAGAAAGAAGCTGAGGGATGTTTGGATAGAAAGCTGGAACTTTTATGTGGAGTTGACATAGTTAGGGCACTATAATAATGCCTGTTGATAGACAACTCCCTGAAAAGGAAATGAAAATGATGTTTATAAAACAACACAATGTGTATTTCCAGAAGAATTAAGTGAGGCAGTGTGCAAGAAGATGAGGTAATCACAGGCAAATGTGCTTCTCTTTTTGTCACTGGGCTTTTCTGTCGTGTCTACTATCTTTAAGCAATAATGGCAAAATGAGATTATGTTTATATTTTTCTACCTCTTCACAGTGGGGAATTATGGGTGAATTCCAGTTTGTACTGTGCATGTTGTGTCTGGCTCTTTGAAGTTTGGTTTAAAATGTGTCATTTCTAGGCATTTTATTGAAGCAGATTTTTTTTGGTGAGAGCAGTTGTCACAGTATCCTGAGAGGCCTGTAGTGTTCTCACTCTGTTCTTTCCCCCTGTGATGCCCTGCAAGTTCTTTTCTCTGTTTCTGGCTTTTGATTTTATTTTTCTTTAATTTTCTCATAGAAAACATTAAGAGGAGGGACTAAGATGTGATCCATTTGTCAGCAAGTTTGTTCCTCTTCAGATGCATAATTTTTGAGAGCACAGAAATTCTAATTTAAATAAACCTTAGTGCAGGAAAGAGACTTAAAAATAAGGGAAAATACGACTGAAAGACCTGAACTTGAATATATAAAAAGCCCATCAAGTTTTTCAGACATAATGGAATCAGATTGCAAGATGTGGTGAGAAAATAGCTGCTATGAACTAAGGCTGTCAGTTGCTGGGAAAGATTTTTATTGCAGAAGAACAACCTACAAGGATATAAAGAAAAAGCAGAACTGAAAGTACAGGTATAGTAAAAGAAAAACTAAATTTCCAATGAGTTGATAATTCCAATCAACATAAAAATTTGGAGAATGTAGTAAGAACCTTTTTTACCAAGAGGAAGTTACACCTCACAAAAAATAAAATTCAGCCATGCAAATGTGCCAGAAGGAAACCTAACTCTGTGCTAGGAAGGGTGGCACAGGTAATTTATTTTGCTCTCAAACAATTTGGTAGGGCCATCAAATGAAGAATGATAAATGGGTTCTGTTTTTTTTTATTTAGAGAAGTAAAGTGTTGGAAAAGGTATAAAATCTTGTGTGTAAAAGCTGTATTTCATTTTTATGGTTTACAGCTTCTAAAAACGACAGCATATCACTATTTGATTGTTATGAGTTGAAATGTTGCCAGAATGGTGTGGTTTTATGCCTGGTACTTAAGAGTATCTGTCATATAATAGTCTTGTGAACTATGATATCAGAAAAGCCTAAATGCTACTTAAAAGAAAACTAAACTCAGACCTCTACCAGGTATTACTGAGTTACAGCAGAATGGAAACATGACAAAGAACTTGAAACTGAGATTGTCACCACCACAAAAGCTGTTTAATTAAAAAAGAAACCAACAAAACAACCCAACAAAAAGCCTAGACCACCTGTCACTGAGGGATGTTTAAATGTGCAGCAGTTGATACTGGGAATTCATGCAAAAATGCAAAAAAACGCAAACAACCAAACCACCAAATCCACAACCCTGTAGGATTTATATATGTATTCTATGTTCTGAAAAGATCACAAATTAAAATCCATGCAGCCACTGTACTCAGTATAAATAGTGGCAAAACATAATAGAGAAAGTGGTTGCATTTTATAGTCTCTTCGCCCCATGAAGAGATTATTAAACAGGAGTAGAACTGAAGAAGGCGAAGATTTACCTGCCATATTTTGCAGTGAAGGACAAGTGAAAAAGAGATGGACTGTGAGTTTCTAGCTTCAGAAACAGAACAGTCAGAGCTCAGTGGATCAGCAGTGTCACTTGGAGTGCACTGAGCTGAGCAATATGGAAATTAAAACCAAGGAGATACTTTGGAAATCTATAGGAAAAAGCAGGCCAAGAAGTCAAGTTTAAACTGATTAAGGTTATTGGCGTTGCCACTGTCTCCGCTGAACCAGCACTGAGTTCTCGTGACTGTGTTACTGAACTGGCTGAATATTAATAACATCTATAGAGGCATGTGGCACAAGCATGTCCCCTGCTTGTTCACAGTTTGTCTATATGTCCTAATGTTTGTTTATATTAAAAGTAATTTCACTTACAAGAGCTAACACATAAGTGTCATTAATCGTTTTTCAGGGTACTATTTAGGAATACAGTATCTGTTTACATGCATTAAGGAGCGTTTGCAGGAACGAAACCACTTTAGTTCTCTGACCAGGCTGCTACGTGTTGCTTTTAGTACACAAAACCTAAATGTTCTTCAGCTCCTTTTTTGTTTGCATAGACTGCAGCCTCATCTTTCTGGATGTAGTTAAGAGTCCTGCTGTCGGATACTGTCCTGCACCCTTTTTTACAAGTCTTTATTTCTGAATACATAACATCTCCTTCTTTTTCTTTTATGGTGAGTTCACTTATTTCTCAGTTGATCTTTCAATTGAACATAATTCTCCTGCTTTCAAAACGTTAGCTCTCTTGTCCATGTTTGCAATATTGTTCATCCCTTATCCCATGTGTTGGATGGTGGTACAACCCTTTCAAATGCTTCTTTTGTTGTTGCTATCCTTCTACCTTGGGAATCTTCAAGAAATTCAAGGAAGTGCAGTATAAATGGTAGATCTATTTTGTGTTTTGTGTAGCTTGTCAATTCCTGATTGGTAAAATACTGATGCACAAGAATGCATAGATTACATGTATAACAAAGCAGTTATAAACCAAAAGTTTCATACTCACTCTTAAAATGCTCATACAGAATAGCTATGTTATCATACCTATGTACTTGGCTTCAAAACCATCCTTCCAACTGTGTATGGTTTTGTTCCTCTAAATCTCTGAATCATTTTCTTTGAGTTCTGTGGGTCAGAAAGTAAACGGACTTTCCTGTGTTCAGAGATCCAAGTTTCTTATTATGTGTATAAATAAAATTTGAGATATCTTTCAACTATTTTGAGTAAAGCTTACTTGCGTTTTTATACTTTTAGAAAATAGCCTGGGATAGGACATTTTGGTGGAGAAGGGTTTAAACCTAAAGGAAATTTGTATCCTTACCTATAAGTATTTGATCAAGTTGTATGTCATTGAGAGCTAAATTCTTTTATGCAGATCATAATTTAAAATATAATCGAAATGCGTAATTTGTTAAAACAGAACATTATTTTTTTTCTTCAGTTTCTTCAGTTCTTTAGTTAGTTGAGTGGGGGATGATGCTCTCAGGAGATGGAATCATACCCTTTAACAATACAAGAGAAGAACAGTGCTTACAATTTAATAATTATACAAATATTCACCATGCATCTTTATATTCTTGTTCTTTGGCTTTCTCATGTCAGATCCCTGCATTTCAGTGTCAAAGAAATGTTAGCAAACATCAGCTACATTCCATTGTATGGTTGATTTACATTTCACATCATGACCAAAGTAAAGAATGAACTGAAACCAGAATCCAGTGCCATCTAGACTTTGAATGTGGTTCTTGGATTGGAGATCCATGTTGCCAAAAAAAAAAAAAAAAAAGAAAGATATCTTGCAATAAATTAAAAATCACACTCTATAATTCACTAGCTATTGTGTGATTATACAGAAGCTGGCTGGACACTTATAGTGGGAAAAGCCAACAAGAATTTTTCCTTGTGAGATCTTTCCAAATGCTTCCTTCAGCTGCTGCTGTAACAGTAAATAAACACAAGACAATAAAAAACAAGGATAAAATGATTGAGCCTAAATCCCTTAATTACAAGATTTATATAACCAGGTAAGTGTGTTAAGAAGAGAAGGGTCATGAAAAAATCCTTTACTTTTTTAGTAAAAGTGCTGTATAATATGTATAATATAATCAGTTTTGGAAATAATGGAAATGTAATCTCTTAATGAGAAATGTGATAAATCTTCAGAAAATAGTAAGCTACTGTACATAGGAAGAGTACAGTCTGTGCTTTCAGGGCATTTCCCAAGATAAATTTACCTCATGAATAAGGCCTTTAGTTGTTAACTGTTGAAAAGAATCTAAAATAGAAGACACATAGGGTTTTTTCCAAGTTGAAAACTACATCAAGGAGTTCATTATGATGCACGCACATAAGATCAGCTGCTCTGTGGTTTAGTACTTGTGTCAGCATTTTTTGTATAGTAATGTTTATTCTTAATTCTGTCAGCTGCATAAACTTAAAATGAATCTAAAGATGTGGTGTATTTGAGCACCAGAGGGAAGTGGTTCTTTTTTAGGTTTGTTTTTTTTTTTTTTTTTTTTTTTTTTTTTTTCTGGTAAAGTGAACAGTTGGCCTTACTCTACTAGCATCTCAGGAAAAAAAAAAAAGAATAAAAAACAGTATGTGAACATGGTTATCAGTAGTAAATGTTGGCCAGCTTTTGGCCACAGTACTAATTATGAAACAGATTAAGAATTTATTTATGGTATTGACATCAAACTAGTTACCATACAGTATACAGTGGATTGTGAAGTGTGCGCAAGAATTTTGTTTGAAGATGCCTATTTTTACTGTCCAACAGAAAATAAATATCACCAGCTGAAGAATGGTTGAGTGACTCATTTAGGGGGAGGGGGGGAAGCTAAAGACTGTATGGCTTTCTAACTTCGCACAGAAGTGACTGAATTTGAACGTTTTTATTTCTTAAATTATAAAGTAGCTGTTATTTCACTACTTTAGGCTCCAAGAAAAAAAGAACAATGCATGTAGTATTCAAGTAAAGTGCTTGTTTGTGTGATTGGGGAAAAAAAACCAGAAAATGTTTTCAGCTCATTGTCAAAACCTCTACGTCTGGCATAAACTTTTTTAAAAATTGCATTGTTTCCATTTAAATCCCATTATTATTCTCATCTCACAGCCTTCGATTGTTGATTTCTATTCAGCTTCTACTTTCTCAAGTATCTTTTTCTAATAATTACTTGAGTTTCAGCCAGTCAAGAGATATGTGGACTGTTCTCTACTCACTAGTAAATTTAGGTTCTATATGGATTCACAGATTTGACCTTCATTGTGCACTTAGCTTAAATGGAATGTATTTGCTCTTGGAAATGAGAACATACACTCAGAATTGTAATACAAAATTGTGTGACTTAAACCATCACAGGATTGATCTCTAAAAATAGTGAAAACTTGATTAAAAAAGGATGCATATTTCTGTCTTAATAATTAACCATTTCTTAGGTTCTTGATACCGGTTTTTTTGTGGCTCTTTCAAGGACTTAACCATCATTAAAGATCAGCATTGTCAAGTCTGGCTCATTGGTTTCCAAGAACATTGGGACAAACAAAAGTCTGTCATGATACCATGCCATGATTTAATATTTTGGGGGGAATGCAACGGGCATATATACACCAATGAAGACCATATAAAGGTTTATATGTGCTACTCTCTATTTGGGCAGAAATGTTTGGATTATTTGCCTGAATTTATAGTCACTGAACATGAATAGCAGTGTCTTACATAAGGCAATATGACATAGTCATTTGCAAAGGTATAAGAATAGGTTGGATGATACGTGAAGCCCTGGAATAATTAAGAGTGTGGAAAGTCACCTCTGTAACATGTTAAGCAAAAGCTTATAGAAGAAACATCACAACTCTGTCTTTCAAAATCTTACTTCATTCTATGTCTGGTATCTAGAATTTCTGAGACCTTTCTCATCGTCACCTAAGTGTCGTAGAAACACATCTGTCTGTTCTCTGAACCTTAAGCTACAATGTACTGTAGTCTCTAAAATCAAAACTACTTTCAAATATGCTTCTGAATATAGCTGAAACCAGAGCACAAAAATGGTTGGGTTTTCTATTAACTTTTCTTAAGCTGGAACTGAGCTCCTCTAAAGGACTATTTTACTAATTAGTTTATTTTGGCAAGTAAGCCAGCAGTCTGACAGAAAGGTCCTTTGGTATAGAATCCTGGTGTGCAGTCTTACACTGAGTAAGTCCATTACCTGTCCTAAGGGACTGGAAAGCTTTTCTTTTGCAACATCTGTAGAGGTGAGCTGTAACTGCTTGTTGTCTTTCATTTAAGTGTGAGTTTGTCTGTTGCCATTGAAGAATATCTCACCCACATCCGAGTCAGAAAAACCTGCTGTTTGATTTTTCCATCTGAGTAGTGTTTTCCCTTGTCTATTTTGAAGCCTTTTCTGAAGGACTTCTGTTTTTATCCTTTAATCTGAACATCATATTCTACATTCAGATCTGCATTCTTGATGCTTGTACTGTCTGGAAAATGGCCAAGAGAAGTCCTATTGCAATTGCTTTTGAATTTTGAATGAGTCTCAGCTTCAAGATTCATCACTTGCTCAAGCAAGAAACTAGAGCAAACCTAGCCATAGGAGAAGCACTGGCTAACCTCATTCCAACCTTGTTAGCTTCAAAGACATCTGCCATGGATTTACTCCAGGGAAGTCTGGTAAAGGAGTCTTTGCAGCTGAATATGCGTCCCATTTGGTTGCCAGTCCAGAGACTCTGCTGAGCTTCAGGCTTTCCATGGAAATAAATGCAAGCCTCTGTGAAAGACCTCCACATTGAAGGAAAAGTATCTGAATTAGGAACAGATTAGATCTTTCATACTTTAAGGACTCCCATGCCACTCTGCTGGTGGTGTCCAAGAGGGGAGTATTCTGTTCTTCATTGCCTTCCCCCATCTGCACAACAGGCTAAATTCCTGCAGTTGTTTTTCGTGACATCTTTCAGCCAGCATTCATGATTGCAGCATTTCCAGATTTCTAGTTTCTGCAAAGCAGTCCTGTCTCGTTGTTTTCAGGAGAAATGAAGACTATGATGACATCTATAGCAAAAGCAAAATTAGGATTAGAGTGAAGACCTCCACCTTGCTTGCTTGGTTGATTTTATATGTGGGATTAAAAGTGAAATATGATCAATCTGATCTGGGCTGTAGTATTGTATAATTGCCACATTAGCCTATTTACTTAGAACACCAGTATCCAGCTGTACTTGGAAATTTGAAATAAAAAATGTGTGATCAGCAAGTCCTTTGCTGTTTACAGCTGAACCAAATGCAGCTTTGATGTACAATATTTTTTCATGTTATTAAGCAGTACTGTGGTTGTAGAGAACTACTGAGAACTGTCCTTACTGTGGAAGTCATCTTCTCAGAAGTCATGGCTCACACACAGCAGTTAATATTTAATGTTATCAGAAAGTAAGTGGCTGTTACCTCTGTGTATACTACAGAGACAATAGCATTGTCATGTCTCCAGGTCATTTTGTATTAGGTCCTTTATGGTTGTGTTGTAGATGCTGTTGCGTTACCTGCAAAAGCTGTGAAAATGAGAAAGGTAAATGTGTAGAAGACTTCTAGTTAACAGTGATACGGGAAGTAATAGACAGAAAACATTACAAACTATATTTTATTTTCACAGAATTGTAAATCAAAGTTGTGTGTGTTCATTTCTGTCCTTTGTTAGTCTAAACAAAACAGCAGTGGCATTTTTATTTTTTAACAAAGCATCATTCAGCATAAAGTTTGTCTTAGAGTGAATACCTATTTCAGATTAATTTCAGTAAAATCTTGGCTTCTGTGTTTAAATGCACTTCACTGTATTTTTAAGCTGTGGTTCTTTGACATTTTAGTTTACATAAATCCTACCCTCTTTCTCTCCTTTCTACATGATCCCACCGATTTCCTTGCTGGTACAAGGGTTTAGATGACTTAATGAGCCAATTCAGCTCTTCACAAAGAAAAGAAAAAAGTTTTCCTGTTTGTTTGATATACTGAACTACTTCATCAAGGTGTGGAGGAGCATCTATGCTGGCACAATGGAAGGAGGAGGCAGAAGCAAGGCAGTTGTTAACTTAGATTGGTATAAGGGTTGCTTCCTAAGGTTCCTTAAGAGCTGCTGAGCTTGTCTAAGAATTCATTGTCACCCAAAAAACCCCACTGACAGCAGGGCAGCCCCAGCACCCTCTCTTGAGCCATTTCTTGTGCTTGACTCCTCCTGAATGAGCCAATTTAGCTTGCCAGTCAGGTAGGAAATAAGGAGAGAAAAATAATTTTTTTTTTTTTTTGCTTGGTTAGCAGGCTGAATTGACTTGCTGAGGGTTCAGACAAACAGCAGGGCTGTAGCAAGGGAAATAGTGGGGAATGTGTGGCCAGGAGGGAAGGAGCAGCAGATCTTCTTCACAACCACAGTGGTGTGCAGTTACGTCAGCTCAGTTTTGCAGAGCTTCACATTCATGGTGCAGCTACATAATGCAGCAGAGCTGATCTCATGGCTTACTGCCACCAAAAAGTTCAGCCAAGCTCCTCCCTCTCTCTTCCTCTCACTTCCTTTTTTTTCTCATTTGTTGGTATCCTTTTTTGCCAGCTTAGTAAGCTGAATCAGTTCATCATATAGCTGAGGGAGTGACAAAACCGATGCAAGGGGAGGGAATGGACTGAGGCCAGGAAGGGATGGTGGGCATGGGGAATATGGGGCCACCTCCTCCCCTTTTGGCTATGGATCAGTGCAGATGAACTCGTGGTGCAGCACTTTCGGTCAAAAGGGAGAGTGGTAACAATCTGACAGAAGTTATTTATTTCTCCAAATTTCACTCCCCTTTATCTTGATGAGTAATCAAACTGTCTTAGCATCTCTTCATTGCCTTAATACATTGTCTTCCTTTCAAATGTCACCAGTCCAGTCACTCTTGCCCTTTAATGTGGTTTTCAGAAGAACTTACACTTGCCCTAGATATACATCAAGAAATAGAATAAACCAAGTTTGTTACAATTACACTCCATCATTGCAGTTTATATGAACTATTGTCTATGCACATTATTTTAAAGCAAAAATAATGAAGAAAATTAAATATTTGATTCATACATTTATGAATATGACTTATGGAAAGTTCTGCTTTTCTTTTAGCATTGTTTTACTGATTTGTGGGTGGAGCAGTTGGGTGAAGGGTAGTCTCAATGTTTGAAGTATTTTCACATGAAGACTTAAAAGTTGTATTTATGAAAAAAGTTTAAACTAAGATAGCAACCTTATTTAAAAAAAAAAAAAAAAAAAAGAAAACCTATATGTTTTGGGTTCCTGTTTAAAAAGACAGTCTGGTAAAGCTGAAAGAGGGATTTAGCTGGGGAGGAGCATTGCTGGTGATGGTGACTTTTCTAACAGGCTGTTTATACGGTAAAGTACCAGGAAAAATTACTGGCAACTGTATGTATGTTTCAGAAGAACACAGGG
This sequence comes from Aquila chrysaetos chrysaetos, assembly GCF_900496995.4. NCBI lineage: Eukaryota > Metazoa > Chordata > Aves > Accipitriformes > Accipitridae > Aquila > Aquila chrysaetos. Next base: position 66,167,046 of record NC_044008.1, read on the forward strand.
GAATAGGTCTTGTATACTCAGTGTTGTATACCCAGTCTTGTATAGACAGTAACTGATAATGTTTTTTAATGTCTTTTTTTTAAATATTATAAATACTTTGTAGGTGAACAAAGCCTGTTATGTTACAGAAATCTTAGTTGAGCCACTGCTTAGATAAGAGATTTTTCTGCAATGCCAGCTGGTTTTGCCTAGCTTCACTTTCATAGTCACATTTCTATAAGGGCATTCTAGGAGGATATGAGCATCCTGTCCATAAAGCAGGAGAAGCAGTACGATATATACACAGAATCTTCGTGATCAGGGCAAATGTCTACTTCCAGTTTTAGCAACAGGAGAGTTTAAGGCTTTTTCACAACTGAGACATTGCATTAAGTAGCTAGTCATTTAGTAAAGCATTTTAACAATGGTGTGTGTTAATATCAGCCCTTCTTCAGATGTAGCTGGGGCAAATTCAGTTCACAGTCATAATGCTTCTGAGTTTACAGTATTCTTATGCTATAAACGAAACCTACATGACATTTGTCTATTGAAAAACTTCAAAGGGATTATCCAGACAGATGTTTTTCCTTTTTTTTTTCCCCTCTTTCAGTTTGCACTGATCCTAGCTTGATGTTAGCTGCAACTCAGAAATTTTCCTATGGGTTTTGTTTATGGTTCTGTTCATCTTTAACTCGCAAGCTTGAAGAAAACACCTCTGAAATCACAGGTATCTTTATTAGTTGATAGCAAGGATTGCTGCAGATGCAGAGGAAGTATGTATTTTCTTGCAAAATATAAATTGATCATTTCCATGTAACTGTATTTTGCTAGATTGTCATCTGTAGTCATTTCACTGCTTTATTTACAGGTCATCCAAATACATTCTCTTAACATTAGTTTTAATCTATTCTGTGTATTTCCTACTAGTTCATAACCCTCATGCTTATTTGGCATAGGAGAATTTAACTGCTCTTTGCTGGGGAATCAGTAATTAGATCTGGAAATTCTAGCAATTACTGTGATTTCTCCCTTAAAAAAATAAACTGTAATTCAGGTTAGCTTTGTTAGGGAGTGTAGAACATTTATAAGTTCAATGTGCTGTCCATTAGACTAGTATCCCTTGATTAAAAATAAAAGTGCATGCTTTAGAGAAGCTTCTTGGGGAACTTGTAGAGCTAATTTGAGGTAAGTATTTGGAAAAAATGAAGAGAAGTATTTCATACAATATAAACTGAGTCTTATCTAACAAAATGGATTTTCGGAAAATGGAAGTTGGGGACCAAACTCTAATGAACTGAAACAATCCTTGCCTTCCTAGTCTATGGAATTTTAATTTGCTTGTTTAGAAAGCATAACAGTGGTTATAGAAGCATACATTTAAAAGCACTTTAAAATCAGCAGGGCATTTAAGGAATTTGAGACACCTGTAGGCCTTGAATAATGCTAATTGATATCTGTGGAGACTTTATGAAATCCACACAAAAGGTAGAATTTTGAGTGGCTTAAACCTTTATTTACAATTCAATACTGACAAGAAGTTGCTGAAGCCTCTCTCCTCCTTCCAGTCTCGCCCCTTTAACCTCTGAATTACTGAACTGGATGGAAATGTATCCATCAATTAAATGTTGCTGTAAGCTTCAAAGGCTCGAACAAAAGTTAGGGGTGCATATCAAAGTTCCTTAGAGCTTTTCTAACTTTTAGAGCTCTTCAAAAATCAAAAGCAAATTACATTTCTACTTGTATCCAGAGTAGTACTGAGTCCAGTGTTAAGATAAAAACATAAAAACTGGCTGCAGCAGATGCAATGTTGCACCTGCAAGCACTGGGTATTTTTCAGATCTTTGCATGTACGTATATACATTACATATGCATCGTTTGAGTTACACAACAAATATATGGCATACGAGTGGGTTCTTAAGAATCTGGCAGTTGGGCATTCTAATGTCCTTCTTATGTCTCATTCCCATAAGAAGGAGGATACCTCTTTGTTCGTGGTCTACTAAGCATTGCAGTTTTTAATGTGACATAGCTTGACTGGGCTGTTAGCGTGAATGTTAGAATGAATGGCAATATTGGCTTTCACTGGGCAGTGCAAAAAAGTTCTGTATGGATTTTAAAATAGTAATTCATCTTGTAAATACCCCTAGAAGCCTTGTTTGACAGCTCATTGTTTAAATCCTTTAATCTAGGGAATTTGTCCTTACATAGGATTTCCAGCAAAGCTCTTTTCCTGCTGGATTCGTACAGTTATTTTAATAGCATCACAGCTTGCAATGCCACATCCAGTAATCCTGTATTAAAAGCACTAATAACTTCTTGAAAATGTATTACTCCGCTCTATGCATGAAATTTTTAATTTGAGTTAACTTCTTCAGTTTGTGTTGGGAAAGGCAGTGGGGCCAAATCTGATTTCTTTCCCGTATACTGTGGCAGAGAAGTTGAACAGAATACTTCCTCGTTTTTCAGGGTTCCCTCTTTTGGGAATTACAGACAAAATTAAGGGTGGATTAAGGCAAGACCCATGGCTCAGGATTCATTGTATGTGAATCCCAGGTCAAAGGACCTGCCTATCAGAAAATGTGGTAAACTGCCATAGGGGGTCAAGGGAAGAAAATGACTTGGATGTGTTAGTAGTGCTGGTAGATTTCTGTTGTATCTGAGGTTGAGTTAGGCTGTCTCCCAGATTCGTGACCAGGGGGTCATGTCTCTTCTTCCTGATTAAACTGGATGTAATAATGCTAACATTTCTGTGACAAGCTTAAAAGGTTGTCGGATGAAAATGGATCATGTTTTCAGCTGGTAATGGTCTGTATAGCTGCCTAGATGAACCCAAAATATCTGCGTCTTAGAAAGATAACTGAGCAGATGAGTGCACTGTTCAATCTCATTGAATCTGCTCTGTGTTTTCTGTTTGCTTGAACATGCTTGAATGAAGACAAAGAGTGGACTTATGCAGGCTCCCCATTATTATTTCAAATAGTTTATCTGAATTTTCAGGTGGGTGAAGCTGATTATTTGTTGTTGACAGAAGGACTGTGTAGGGAACTTGTCCTAACAAGCAGTAATTGTGTGATTAGGAGAGTTTAATGAAGAAAAGGAATTCTAATTCATTCATAGTATTTGGTTTGTTGACAGTTAATGTCATTTTCATTGAATGAAATATATCAGTGACACTTATATTTTCAAGCTATTTGGAAGTGCTGGTATTCTGAAGCTCTATTGTTTGCATCTAAGACCAAAGTTAGAACATGTAGAAATTGGAAAATATTCTTCAAAAAAAGTAGAAAACTAGTTATATTTATCCTTGTTCCAACAGTTACTCAAGGTCTGTTTTTTTATGATGTGCTCTGTATTAATACAGGTGTATTAATTCCAGATGCATTGATCTGGAATAGTTTAAGTTTGAGAGTGATGAAGACTTGGTTGCCACTTTTTGTTAAGAGTGGCTTTAAGAGCAAATGCTGCCCTAATTCTGTGCTTTGTGTTCATTGTGAACTTGCATCCAGACTTACTAGTTGATTTTCAAGTGTATGGGAGGGGAAATATCTATGTGGACATTTTTCTTGTGTGTTATTTTGAAACAAGAAGGATGGCAAACACCTGGACTAATGTATAATTTTCCTGAGCGATGAGGGTTTTTTTCTAGTGTGATATAGAGAAACAAACACGTTAAAAAAAATGCCTCAAAATATTGGCAGCATCTGCCAATAGTATAGTCTGTACATAACAGGAGAGTTTCTGCTAACAAAGAGGGGGTACGAGATCCTAGCATTTGAAATGGCTTAAGTATTCCTACTGGCTTCTTCAGGGGTGATTGATCTTCGTTGCAATTCCTTCCATGAAGACAGTAAAGTAGATGCTAGTAGATGGTGAATCAAGAATATAACTTTCTCACCTTAGTAAACAGATTTCTATAAGTAAGCCTCCTAATGTTTCAGCCCATGTATTAGAAATAAAACTCCAGTGTGATGTCTGCTTTCCATCATTCTGATTATTCTGCTAACGGAAGTCAGTGCTCTCCGTGAGCAGTTTCCACATGCCTATTTTCAAAGATTTGCAAAGCTCCAAGTGTAGAGTCTGAAAAAGTATCTGGTCAAAGCAATATCTGGAAAGATTTAAGTACCAGTAGAGTACGAGTGGATAAAGTGTTTCTGCACCTTAAATCCTTCTTGACCACTGAGCTGAATTAGTAGAGTTTTCACAGACTTTGCTGAGTAGAAGCTTAGCGCTCTGGTCACTTTTTGGGCTCTCCTTATTTTTCTAAAAATCCCTCACCTTTTTTTCTACTTTTTGTTTTTGTTGGTTGGTTGAGTCTTCCTTGTCTTTTCTTTGATAGTGGCATTTTTGAAAGCCAGAAGGTTATAAACGGGGCCTTTCTTCCTAGGGACAGGATAGGCTGTCTTACTAGATACTGAAGTTTCAAGCCAAGGACTCACTGAGGATGGGGGAAGGGGTGACACGGGTGGTGGTGGGGAAGAGGGCAAATGAATGTAAACATCAATGTCTCAGAAATTCAGATAGTTTGTAGTATGATGAGACTGTAGAATCATATAAGGTCTTTTGCTGAGAAATAATTTGCATTTGGAAAAGGGCATATTTGAAAGTTCCATAGTTACTGAATGAAACTTGACAGCACTGATTTATTTACGTTCACAGATACACAGCAAATGTAACTTGATTTATTCACACATTACTTTTCTCTGCTTTGGAGAGAGCAGGGCCCCAGAAATCTTCTATTATTTTGGAAGGGAACAATACAAAATAAAATTGGTAATATACAATATTTCTCTCCCAAACAAAAATTTTCTAAGGGAAAATTTGAGATAGCTTGAAGCTTAAAACTACTAAGGTAGTAGCCTAGATTTCATGAGGAAAAACCGAAAAGATTACTAAAATATGTAACCAAATTGATGTAACCAATACAAGTGCGGTTAGTAGTCCAGTATCTTTACAATTTATATGTTTATAGCTGTGTAAGACCATTCTTCACCTATTAAAAAATAATCTTCTTATCCAGATAATAAAATTATGAATCTGTAATTGTCCTCTCTGCCTCCATATGGGTATGCATTAGATAAAATTAAGTTAATGAGGCTTTTTGGCTGGGGTCTATTTTTTGGTCAGGCATATAAATTAACTGTCAAAATTGAGCATTTTCATTTTGACAGGGAATTATTTTTCTTATAGTGAAACATAATTTACGATATAAATACATGATGAATCAAGCATTGTAATGCACATGACCCAATGGCCCTGTATGCTTTCTGAAGTTTGGAGTTGAATACTGGTTCATAAAAGTTCTTATTTAAAAAAGGGAGGGGAGAAGGGAGAACTGGGGAGAAATTCCCACAGCTCAAAATATTTCTAAAGCTGCCTAACAAAGCAGCTTTAACTCTCTGTATAAAGCTTTCTCTAAGCAACTTGGTGGGTCTGGCGTAAGTATCAACTTTGAACAAGATTTTCATTTCTAATCTGTTTTCCTGTCTCAATACTGAATTATGTTCAGAGTTTTCAGATCATGCTTGCCACAGTGTGACATGGAGAAGCTGCCAAAGTCTAGAGCCTACAATTCTAACTCTGTATTGATTACTGAGAGAAGGCATACTTCTGACCTGCGTGGAATTGCATTTGAACCGTTCATGTCAGTGTTTCATAGTAGAAGTATAATGTTTACCTCATTTCTTGAAGTGATACTTCATTAAAGTATTCCAAGTCTCTTTTTAGGCCCTATTCTAGTATCACAAACTTTTTTCATAGGATTGGAAATATATGGAGATGAATACAAATGCTGCAAACAGAAAGTATAATTTTGGAACATGAGGTATGTGCTTTTATCATGGCCTTTTTCTGTCATCAGTGTATTCCTGTAGCATTTATTATAAAATAAAAAAATAAGCACCTGCCTGATAGGCAGCAATACTGCTTGTAAGTAAAAATATTTACTCATGGGCACCGGATCTTTAGACTTAAAAGTCTTGTGGTGTCAGCTTGGAACAGAATTTCAACAATTCTGTCTTGCAGGTGTATTCTTACACGAAATCATGTACATCTTTATATTTAGGCTGACATTTCTAAAATGTGTCCCTTTTACTGTTGCATGTTTGTTATGTAATAAGGTTATATGTGCAGAATAAGGTTATTGTATGCAGAATAAGGTTATGTTACACATAAGCTTATGTAACCTCATGCATGTTTGTTTTAGTAAGTCAGGTGATTTGAAGGACAAAATTGAATTCTCCACTGCAGGAGACTTTTTTTATACAGTTTTTAAAAAGATTGAAGGAACAGTTTTAAAAAAGATTGAAGGAACTGTACCCTGCTCCCGTAACACAGTCACATAAGACAAGTTTTTACAGGGAAACTCTTCAAATAATGAAAATCAGTGTGTATCCAAAAATAAGCTTTTGATTATTTAAAAGAGATTTTTTTTTTTTAGTAACTTTGTGAGTCATGTTTTCTTTAAGGCTGTTGTGACTGTCGGAATTGTACCAGTGGTTATTTCTTCCACTTCATTCTGATTCCTAACTGTAAGACTTCGTTGACTTATTTCTGTAGTTCAGTTAACAACCTGATTTACTTATAGATAAAGTTTGTCTTCTAAAGGAAAAAGAGGCACCCACATAAACAAGCTTGTGGCTTTTGCTTCAGCTGTTATTGCCTGGAAGCTTTTTACAAAACATATATGATTAAACATGACTTATTAACATAAGTCATTAACACAACTCATAACTAACGTTTACTTTCTTAGAAGTGCAAGACAAGAAGTAATAGGGGCCTTTTTCCCTATCAGGATTTACTATCCATCTTTTCTATATATCTCTAAAGTCATGTGCAAGTATCAACTCTTGAAAAGGGTTGGAAAAAAAGCGCAAGTATTAGAAATGAATTTAAAAATCTGTCAGCTTTTCTGTGTGTCTTTTTTCAAAGTATTAGGTACTGATCGCTTGAAAAGCCTGGTTAATCTGCTGAGTGAGATCAAAAGGAAAAATAAGCCTCAGTTCAATTTAGCGTTGCTTGAGATTTATGGATCCTGTGCTGCTCATTTGGCTCGTGTCTGTTTTTTAACCTGTAATTCTAGAATTTGGCAGGCTATTTTCTTCATAGAGGTCTGCTTGCTGTCTGGTGAAACATAGTTTGGGCAGCAATAAAGTAGATGGAAAAGTACAAGTGCAATTTCCCTTTTTTAGTTTCTTTCCTATACAAAATGATAAAAAAAAGACACTCCCAGTAAATGAAGTATTGAATGAAAAAAGGGCTATTTGAAGACCACCTCAGACTGGGAGAACTCTGAAAAGTAGTGGGTGTCCTCTTTGCAGTATTAATGTGTGTAGGGTTTGTTTGGGTTTTGTTTTTTTTTTTTTTTTTCTCCTGTGGAAAGACTACTGGCTCAATTACACGTGGGTGTGTTTTGAGGCTCTTGTTACAGAAGATCTTCTTGTATAAGGGTCTGTGTTTTGGAGCACACCATGCTTCGTGCACAGCTGGTCTATATGAAGTAATTGACAGTTCTATAGCCTGATTGTTACATTACTGTTTCCTGGAAGAGACAGATTGTGTTCACCAGCTTAATCCTCAAACATGTGGTCTATATTCAAATATGAAATGAGGCGTAACTGTGAACAAGCTTTATGTTTGGTTGGATTTATTTTGGTATATGCCAAATATATGTTCCATGCAAGTGCATCCCCTGGGTTCTCTTCGTAAATTGCTACTGCGACTCTTTCTATCAGACCGGTATCTCAATTCCTTTTACTAGGTATGTGTTGCATACTGGGCTAAACCTTAAGCTTCAAGCAGATTCCATTGAGAGGCAATGTTTATGAAAAGACAAATAAAAACTGTTTGACTGTTTTCCTTACTCACCTGTTGTTTCTGCTTTTGGTGAATCATAAACTTTCAGAGAAAAAAGTAAATGTTAATGGAAAAGAAGTAATTTTTGAGTAATGATTGAAATGATTCTCTCCATGTTCTGTTTATCATATGAAATCTGTAAAAGAGATTTTTATTGTATATTCTAATAGCCTCTACAGCTCAGCAATGAGTGAGAAAATATTAAAATTAATTTACAGCTATCTATTTGATGTAGGGTGATTTAGGATGCATTTGGGAAGCTCATTAATAAAACTGTGTAGATTAAATTAAAACCAAATCCACATGTTTTAGTCTGTAAATGCAGACATTTATAAAATAAACTGGTATATCATGTTACTTTTGTTTTTCTTTAAGATGACTTCATGTGAATGAGACTCAACTGTGGAGTTATGAGATGTGTTGGAACATGTTGAAAGGTATTAGCCTTATACACAACATCACCTCTTTTGAGTTGAGTAGATAGGCAGACTTGGGGTCTTGTGAGTTGTTTCTGTTATGGGATAAGCTAATGAAAGCAGCAGATACTTCTTGTCATAGTCTAGTTTCTTTACCCATGCAAAATCTGATTTTTTCCTAGATAAAGCATAAAGGAAGCAAAAGTAAGCAATTTCTTCAGCCTTGTAGGTTTTTTCTGCAAGTTCTTGCAGTCCTATCTGCAGCTTTTGGGTCCTGCCCAAAGGTCTTCTGCAGAGTGCTTTTATTTCCATCACCTTCCCCCCCTCCTCCATTTCTCTCCTCCTCTCTCCTTGTACTGTTTTGGTTACCTATTCCGTACTGAAAATTGAATATAGTTTGGTTTTGTTGCATACAGGTTAGATACTAAAATTGTCATCTGAGAGAGATTTCAGCAGTCTGCACCTGAACAGTGTCTGGCATTTCTAGTGTGGAATGTCTGCATAGGAGGCTGACAGCATATCTAGCAGCAGACCTGAATTGTAATCTTCCTTTATCTTTGAATCTTTCTTTCATAATTATAATTGTGATTATTTTTCTTTTTCCTCAGAGGACACTGATGTTTTACCTTTTCAAACACAAAAAGAAAAATTTGTATTCTGTTTCCTAGTGACGCTCTTTGATCAGAAGATTGTGTTAACAATTTCTTTTTTATTTTGAGACCAAGAGAGAAATGCCCAAGGGTAACATAAATCATCTCTGAGTTCCAAGAGCCTTTCTTTTAAGTAAAGAATTTTTTCCTTACAGGATTGAAACTTGTCATCTGTCACCAGATCTTGAGTTACTTATTTGAGATTTTAGCACCACGTTCTGTCTTCTGCTGAATTTAGGGGAAGCTATTTACTCTTCTAAACTGAAGGCTAAATATGTAGCCAAGCTTTTCATTTTTAGATAAACATTCAAAAACCTCATGGTTTTGCTCACTGATATCAACTACTAACAAAATAACTTCAAATATTTGCAAATATTCAGAAGCACAACAGCTTAAGGAGATTGCTTGATTTTACTGACAGAATGCACACACCCCCCCCCCCCCCCTTTTTTTTTTTTTTAAGTGCAAATCAAGGTATATTGGGTCTGGCTGGGGTGGAGTTAACTTTCCTCATAGCAGCCCATATAGTGCTGTGCTTTGTATTTGTAGCTGTAACGGTTTTGATAACGCACCAGTTTTTTGGCTATTGCTGAGCAGTGCTTGCACTGCATCAAGGCTGTCACTGCAACTTCCCCCCCACCCCAGTAGGCTGGGGAGTGGGCAGGAGGTTGGGAGGGGACACAGCCAGGGCAGTTGCCCCCAACTGACCAAAGGGATGTTCCATACCATATGACTTCTGCTCAGCAATAAAAGCTAAGAGAAGGGGGGCGTGTCTTCCAAAGCAGCCACTATGTGTGCTGAGGCCCCACTTCCCGGGAAGCGGCTGGACATTGCCTGCTGGTGGGAAGTAGAGAATCAGTCTTTTTTTTAAATTTGCTTCCATGCACACCCTTTGCCTTTTTTTTTTTTTTTTTTTTTTTTTTCCATTAAACTGCCTTTATCTTGACCCATGAGGTTTTTCATCTTATTTTCTTCCCCATCCTACTGAGGAGAGGGAGTGAGAGAGCGGCTTGGTGGGCACGTGGCAGGCAGCCAAGGTCAGCCCACCACACAAGGTCTGGACTGCCTTGGAGTTGTAGGACACAGGCCAGTGTGTTGCAGGACAATTTATCTTGTTTATGAAAAGCAACAACAATGGCAAAGTAATATGCTGTAAAAAGCTCATACTTTGCTCCAACTGTTGAAAATGAATTATAGTACAGGCCCACATAGTAGTGTATAATACATTTCTATGTTTCTGCAATTTCTTTAAAGCTGCAGGGTTCATTTGCAGTCCAAGGGCTCATTTAGGAGCAGTGCAGCATTGACTGGAATGGCTGAAACTGGTTTTGAAACTGCACAGTCAGGAAGAGCTTCAAATGTAAAGCATAAAAGTTCTTAGTTTTCTCTTGCATTAGAAAAAGCCTTGGTTTCACGTTTTTTCAAGAGAATGGTTTATTTCAACTAAATGGAAATATTTAGAACATAAAGGACATTCCTGCACAAGATTAGGGTTTTTAATATGGAATGGATTTTGGATTTTATATTCTGTTGCTATTTTAAATATTGATGTTTAAAATCATTGTTGGATTTGTGAAGCAGCTGCAATGCTAAGGACATCTTCCGATTGCAGCTGGCTAATGAGAAATTACGTTGAATTGGAGAATACAAACTACGTACCTTATTCTTAGTAAGTTAAGAAAATAAATTATGTCTAGAACAATTTAGAAAGACAAGACTATTGTGACAACAGGTGATAAGACTGAAAAAATTAGTGAAGGACTAAGGTGCTCTCAAAACTATGCATGGTTTGTTTTAAACAAAAAGAACATTGACCCAGACCTTTTTTCATAAAGGGAAGAAATGAAATGCATGAAATATGCTTAAAAAGCAAACCTTTGTATCAGTGTTCATCACTGAAAAAACTTCATTCGAGATTTTTAAAGTTGCCACCCTGCGAAAATAACATCTGTTAAAACACAGCAGTCCAAGAGTAACATGTTTCTATGTACCCATTCTTCTTTCATAGTACTTCTGACTTGCAATATTTAGTTTAGTACAGTAAACATTGAGATTCATTTTTAGTAAACGACTCCTGAAGCTAGAGTAATTTGCAATTTCTGTAAAGTGTCATCATTAGGAAATGCATCGTTTTTAGGAAAAAAGCATGGTATTTCTTAATTTGAATAAGTTGATTTGAATCACTGATAGCTATCCTTGTAATCTTGTGTAGCTCAAAAGATAGACTAACCCCTCAAGGTACATATCTTTTTATTTTAAATAAAAATTAGTTAACTAATTCCATAACGTTATAGTTTCTATTAGTGTACTTCTGCAAAAATACTGAGATCATAAATACACTATTTTCTCTGAGCTACAGTGAACATTTTGTTATCAAAAGATATAATTAGCTTTCTAAGATTTAGGAAAAGAAAGGATGAAGTTTGAATCATTTGTCATGGCATTGAACTTAAAAGTTTCCTTTATTTATTTATTTAAACTCATGTGAAGAGGTGCTAGGTCTCATGTTGCAGCAGAAATGAGATAATCCAGGTCTGACAGTTCTTGTACAGCATATGCATTATGTTATTTTGAACTGTTTGACTGTTAGACTGAAAAATATTTAAACAGAATGCAAAGAACAGAACAGCTGTGTTTCAAGTTTTCTCCTTTTTTTCTTTTATTCTTTTTTTGTTTTGTTTTTTTGAAGACCATATTATTTTCCTATCCTTCTCCTTCAAAGGAGAGCTTGTTTGTTTTGTGTTCCCTAAAGTAAAACAGGAAGACACACCCTTCCTTCGTTTAATGATCATTTCGAGCATAAGAAGGAATACTTGAATTTGAGTGACATGAAAGGCAAACTACCGTCTGCTGCCATCCCATCGGTAATCCTGCTGCAGGGTTGCTGTGGGAGCAGGCACTTCAGAGAAGGTGATGGGATGGGGTGGGGTGGCCAGCAGGGCCCAGTGGAATTAGCAGGGCAAATGCTAAGGGAAGGGACGTGCAGAAATTTATCTGGACTGATAGCTTGGAAGTTGGAAACTTTATAACTTGGAAGTTGAGAATAAGACCAGCCTGTCACAGAAATATCAAAAGTAATATGATGAGGCTGAGTAAAACTTGTCCACTTACCTTTTGGTGGCAATAAAATAAAAGTGTCTGTTATTTTTGAACAGGCTTCCTAGGCAGGTGGTCAATGCCCTGAGCCTGTCAGTATTTAAGAGGCATTTGGACAATGCCCTTAAGAACGTGCTTTAACTTGATCAGCCCTGAATTGGTCAGGCAGTTGGAGTACGATGATCCTTGTAGGTCCCTTCCAACTGAAATATTCTATTCTATTCTTCTATTCTATTTGTATGAAAATGGGAGGTTTTTAATTGTAGCTGTGCTTTAAAATATTTATACTCTCTTAAAAACTTTCAGGTACACTCTTGATGTCCAAATGACCTGGTGTTTGGACAGGCCATTTTAGAAGGCCTCATAAATCAGCAGAAACACCTTCTGCTCAGGGTATGTTGACACATTCAATGGTGATGATCCCAGGTCAAAGTAGTGATGAATTAATTTTGCTGACTCATTGATCTGATTGGAAGCCCTTTGTCCAGGCCTGGCATGGCACCATGCCTGAACTAACATACCTCCTTTCTCCAAGAGAGCTTATGTCTGCCTGCAGAGGATCTTGTAGATATGTCAGAAATGTATTATGGATCAGAAGGTATAAACATTACATCCAATTATGCAGTGGATGCAGTAATTCTGCTGAAGTCAACGAAGGTAGTGTATATTTTCACTGATATAAGTGGAAACAGAAACATCTTCCATTTAACTTAAAACACTGTACAGCCGCTTTGTGCCTTTTTTTAACTTTACATTTTGCAGATACTGTTTATAAACCTGTTTTATGTCTTTTCTAAGTGGCAGTTGGTATAAACATAGTATCATTGTATAGAATGAAACATGTGAGAAGTTCCCTTTGGAAATGAAGGGAAGAAAGAGGTTTTTATAAACAACCTAATTCAAATTAAAGTGCTTGAAGTGTCACACTTGCTTCAATGCTAAAAACTTGGCACACCTGGTGCAGGGAAGCAGCTAAAGCATGTGTATGGATTAAAGTAAGTGTACTTCCCTCATTTCCTCTGGTACTTCTATTAAAGGGAGGTTTTTCTCAGCCCGGAGGATATTTTCTTTCCTCGTCCTCCGTGGCAGTTGTACAGAACAAATAGCAGCAATAACATACAGCACCATATTCTCTACTTCTTAGAATTAAGTTTTCTCAGATTTCAGTGAAGTAGGAAAATAAATTGAAGTTTTAACTGAACAGGATGTCTTTTCATGTTCCATGAGCTTTAAAGAGCTGATGTCGTTGTCTTCTTTTCATTTTCATTAACAAGTTGGAAGACATGCCAGTCAGTATTTTTTGTGTATTTAGAAATGATGTTGCTGAGTTTGAGGTTTGAGTCCAGAGAACTGCTGTTGGAGTTCCCTCTTTCTTCTTTGGCTGGTACCTTGGTGACTAGTTACTGTACTAACCCAGGCTATATTTCATAGGTCCAACATTGCTGTCATTTTTCACAGGGTGTTGGTTGAAGTATGCCAGAATAACAAGTCCTGAAGGTATTATACCTCATTAGTTTTATGGTCTTTTGGCAGTATTTGAAGTTTTTTTTGAAGGGGAAGGACATGTTTATTATCATGAAACTGGGTGTGTGGCTAAAATGCTTCAGCTGTTTTTGAAAGTTCACAACTTGCAGTTCTTTCACTGAATTCAAATTAGAAAAGAAGACTTGTTGCTAGTAGAGATGGTGTAGGTAACCTTTGCAACATAAATATAGCTTTTATAGATTAATTGCATATTTTTCAGGATCCATTTTCTCTTTAAAAAGCTGCCTTTTTTTCCTTCCAATCTCCAAAGAATTTTGCTGGGGCACAATAACACGTGCATGTGTGAAAAATTGCTGTTCATCAGTATCTCAACCTAGCTAAATATTTAAACATATGCAGCTTGCCTATGTATATGCTACTAAACCAATGGTTTCCTGAATCAGGGTTTAAAACATAATTTCTGAGGTTATGCTGATTTTGGAACTTAGACTCTGTTACTGCAGTATGTGGATCCTTCTGGTTCTATAATTTATTTTACATAGGATTTCCCTGAGAAGTGTGCAGTTTTGAAAAGGGCAGAGATCCCCACTTCCAAAAAGAGGTTATAGTGCTTATGTTGGATATTATTAAACCAAACACAGAAGTCTAATTCCCAGAGTGTTAGATTTGCAGAGTTTCTTATGCAATGCAGGGAAGGATGTAAGTGTTTCTGAAGTGGATTCAGAACAGCCAGAATTGCCTGCGCTGGCTGAGAGGAACTCTAAATGTGCTGGGGGATACTGCAGGGCAGCGGTGCCTTAATTCTAGAAATGTGCTTTTTTTGCATCTTGCACAGGGACTCAGAGCTTCAGGTTTAGAAATCATTTATGTTTTTAATTAGAAGCTTGATTTCTTATAGATTTCAGTAGATATCTAGAGTGAAAATAGTAGTTAGAAGTTATAATGTCTTAATGCAACAGATATGAAGAGTAGTAAATATTTTATAAGAAATAGGAATAAGTATTGTTAATATATTGATTGTGCTTAATACAAAGCTAAGTTGGATAAAGCCTTACTGGGAGATCTGGTTAATGCTCTTACTCTTTAATTTTTTGTTACACTGGCATTGTGCTTGAGCTTCAAAGTTACAGATATTTGTCACCATGACTAGTTTGTTGCAGTGAAACTCCTCATTTGTTTAGTTTGTAACACTGAACGCTCCATCCATGCTGGCAGAGAGATTTGTTGTTCCCTATAGGAGTGTCCAAACTGGTGTCTTCCCTTACTATAGAAAAGATTGGACCAATCTTCATAATAATTTTCATCAACGGTTATTAGAACAAAGAAAGCTTTGCTAAAAGTTCATCTTGGATTGCTGTGTTTTAACTTATTTTTTTACAAGTAGCATGTCCAAAGTTCTTGTTATCAATTTAATGGAGTTTTGGGAAAATTATCAAAGATTTTATCTAAATTTTACAAATTAATGACAGAAAAAATAGGTTTATTAAATATTTTTAAATACAGTATTTCTAAGATACATTGTTATGCGTTTGTGTTTTACACTACCTTTTTTCAGAATTCGTAATTCAGACATTTGAAACCTCACTTAAATCTTAATCATTTTTAGCAGGATGTGTATGACAAACAAAGGTGTTTATGTTGAGTGACCCATGAAGCTTTCAAAGATATAAATCACAAGAGCTGCTTAGTAGATTCTTCCCAGCTGGTGCTATAACCATGTTTGGTTTTCGGTATAGCCAAAACTGCTGTTCTGTTTTCAAATTTTAAATTACATTAAGTACAATTCTAGCATCTACTTCCTCCACTGATTTTCAGCTTTCTGGCAGCTGAAAAATCAACATTTTCTTTTCTGACTTGATTGGCTTCCTTTAGATAGTTATTAATATTTTTTCTTAGGAACTATAGCAAGACCCTTTTTGCTGCCACGTTTCTACGATGCCATTACTATTTATTAATGATACATGCCGAGTGCCAGATAGTACATGTCTAGCGTCCTTTTAGGTGTAAATTTCTGCAGGACAGGATAAGAAAAAGGTATTAAAAAAGAACGTAAAAAATCTTTTTCATATGTGTAGCAGAATTGACTTCCTCTTAATTCTTTGAACATTTTAGCTGTGCTTTGCTTATCAGATTCACGTAGCATACTGAAGCAGTTTTTTTAGAGATTATTTTTTATTACAGAAATTCATTTAATCAATTTGAGGATAATTATAATAGTCTGATTATAGAAATGTATGGATACATGAGGCTTAGGCAGATATTCACCCATTTAAAGGTGCTTACCTGAACTACTGAATTTAGAAGCCTCGTTCTCTTGGAGCTCCACTGTATTCATTAGAGATGGCAACAGAGATGAATTGAGTTGCCCCATGGCAGACATTCTCTATGGTTGAGAGGACCCATATTGCCTGGGCTGCTTGTTTATACATCTCTGATTTAGGATGAATCTGGGCCCTAATCCTTGCTCTTTATTGTTGATTTGTATTGTTCTGATTGAAGCATAGATGCCCTGAAGCTAATTCATATCAGCCTCCACTTGGAAGATCTTAAGCTATTTATTGCCTTCTTTCTTATCATTGAATTCTTGAGACTTTGAAAATATTTTAACGTGCTGGGTAGCTTGAATGACTGACTGTCTGAATAGTAACTAATTTAAACCAGTGATGGGGAATGCCAAGTTCAGACAGAACTTAACATAAGAATAAATGTCAGGAGTGATGCATACTTAGAGCCCAATTTCAGAGATATGATATGATTTTCAAACTACCCATGCTATGAGAGTTTTGGTTACAGAGTAAGCAGTCACAAATAAAAGAAAATGTTAATTAGATTGTTGGCTGGGAGGCAGTGAAAGAACCTACAAAATCAAATCCCACATATAAACCCATCAACAAGTTATTAGGGAGGCTGAAACAAGAGAATGTAGATAGGAGGGAAGAGCTTTGTAGTGCTCTCAGCTCTGTTTTTTCTCAGACTTTTACAAATTGGTGGGCACTTAATTTTTATTTCTGCGTATTCTCAGGATTGGTTGAGGTCTTTCCGGTTTTGTCTTCTGCACTGTTGAAAAACAAACTGTTGTAACAGATCACTGGGTTCTTGACATATATTAGGTCCCCTTCATTATCAAAAAATACACGTGTATGTAGAAACTTCTGCGAAGGTACTGGTTTTTTTTTTTCCCCCTCCGTTAGTATATATCATTATGAGAAAGAGTATTGTGGGGTAAAAGATTAGAAACAGTGTGCAGAAGGCTAGTATTAGGCCATTTATGTAAAACAAAACTCTGAGAAGAGTTTCATTTTTCCCCCTGTGAAATATGTTGTGTTACTGTTTCTTGCACTAACAGTGAAATTTATTTTTCTAAAATAATTAAATAACTAATTTTTATTTTCTGTCCTTTCTTTGTTCTCTCATTCACAATTTTGAAGTGATACAGAATGCAAATCAAACACTCTCGGGGCACTGGAATGCATTTGGTGCTTTGATACCCCCCAAAGACTTGTGATATGATGGAAGACATAAGGGAGAGATTTAGGGTAAAGTTTGCTTTGATTTCCTAAAGAAAACATTCTACTATTGCAGTTGTTAATCAAATAATCAGAATCTGTAGTCTAAAATCTGATCTAATTTTTCTCTTTTTGCCTACTCTATATGTTAAAAGTCTATATGGGAAAAAAAACCACACAAAAGAAATACCATTTGCATTGAAATAAATACAGCAAGTTTGCATGAATATTTAGTAGTTCTTCTGTGGATCTTTTGCATGTACATTAGCACACAGCTGGACTTTTCAAATCCAAAAATGAACTCCTTACCTACAATTCTATGCTTGTATAGAAGGTGCTTGTATTTCTTTCATTTAACTGAGGTTCCTATGTCCCCCGACTTCCAAGTTGCATGCAACTTTTATAACATGAGCATTCATTTGAAAATGAGAATCAGTGAGAATTAGTAGGTAGGATATGTTATGCTTTTTGATAAACCTGAACAATCAAAAATATTTCATGTTTCTCTCTCAAAACACCTGTATTTTAAAATTCGCTGAAGTTGAAACTTGCCAGGAGGTTTATTCACATACCAGCTGAACATTAATTTTAGAAGGTGGTATGTGGAAAAGTTTCATGTGTTGCTTTTTATGTGAATTTGTTTTCCTGTTTATGAGCAAATTTTAGAGAAGCAAACTGACTACTTTGTTAACTGTGGGCATAGCATTATCCACTTTAAAAGGCAAGGTAGTCTTATTTTTTTTGCTGCACACCATGTAGGGAGATGATGTTGGAAGAGAAGTTGTCAAGAAGATGGGTAGGAAAGGAGAAGATGGCTGAGCATTTTACCAAACAGCAGCATATACTTCCACAGAGCTGGCACTCCTTACTAGTGAAGCAGGAGATGTTCTTCAGGGTTAACAGTGTGAATCCAAAGAAAAGAGGATTTTCCAGACCATTGCAGGGCTGCATGATTATCTTCATTCTGTAAGTGTTGTCATCTATTAAATGTTATTTAATAAGTCACAAACTTAGCTGATGTTTTTATAGGCAGAAAATGAATAATACTTTCAAATAGTCTCCTGAACACTACAGATTTTATAACTCTTTGTAAGAGTAGAATTGTCCTATCATTGCAGAAAGGACATTTATGTCATCTTTTGTTTTTCATAGATCTTTGAGATAAAAATCGCTGTGTAAATATATATTTTGTTGTAATAACTTAGAATATTTTAGTTATGTTACCTCATTTGGGTACTGTCTCAATATGTAAAAGACCTATTCAGTCTTCATCCTGCGAAAATACTAAATGACATATCCAAAAGTCAAATGGAAAGATCATTTTTGAGACTTATTACATGAGCATTGGTCAGTGTTGCTTCTTAGCAGATTTCTTTGTTTGTTCTAATCACAATTTAGTATCTGCTAATATGACTTTAAGCAGATTGTTTTTTTTCTTTTGTGGTAAAAGCTCAGCATAAACAGCAAGCCAAGTAGACAACCTCTTGGTACAGAATGCTTTATTTTACCGGATGGAGTAATTCTTCCATTGTAAATACTTGACTCTTTCAATACTGGAAACTCTCCAAAAATTAGAGAGACTTGTTAAGGCACGGATGTTACAAAGACCACTTTTAGCAGCTTACAAACAAGAAAAAAAGATGTAAGACATGCTAAAATCATACAGGCTATTCCCTTTGCAGCATCTATTCTTTTGGTTTCAGCAGTAGGTTAATTCATCGTCATTAGTAGATAAAAGCTCTGAAAAAGACTAGAATAATGGTGCTTGCTATTGGGTTTTACTAGGAGCATTCAACTACGAATAAGAGATATTCAGCAGTGTAGTCGGCTCTCAATTATCCAGCACAATGAGGCTGGCATGGGCTAGCTCAAATAAAGCAAAACCACAGCTAATTCAGTACATATAGACTATAAACCCAAAGTTAATGTATTTACCTTTAGAAATTTGTAAACAGATTTCCTTTCAGCAGCAGATTTAAAGGGGAAAAAAAAAAAGTTAGCTGGAGTGCAGCCTGATATAAGCAGTCTTTACCCTGCATTTCATTCTTTGTGGCACTCTGTTGTAGCCAGAGATGTCAGGAGGAGGTGATGCCATTTTAATACACACCCTCTTAATCATTTCAGATGGTGGTTTCACATCCAACAGTGCAGAGACTCGATATTAAAATTTTATATGACATAGGGAATACTATTTGTATAGAATTTTATGTTTTGGTATAATGGTCAAATAGCTATACAGAGGACTGTCAATGTTTTTCTTAAAGGGAATGGCCTGGTGAAAAGCACTGAGAATGTAATAAACTGTGAGGGACAAGGGAGTTCGTTACAGCAGTTCAAACAAATTCAACTTTTTTCTCCCAGCACTACTGCTCTCTCAACTTTCCTCTCATTACTGTTGTCTGGTTACATTGTGAGAACTGGAAGTGTTGGGATGTAGGGAAGTGGGGAGCAGGGATTTGTATGAGAGATTCATGCATTGTGTCCCTCGAGATTTAGGTATGCTTTAGAAAGTATTAAAATATACCATAAATATTTTAATGAACAGTTTTTCTTTTCAATCTGCATAAAAAGGTAAAACAAAAAGCAAACATCAGCTTTTCATTAATAACATTTATGTCTTGGTTAACCTTCTGGGCTTTCAGCCCAGCCTATGTATGAAAGTGAACACGTTCAGTGTTATTATTAAGCCTATATAACTAGGATTCTAATAACTTTGAATGCAGAATCTTTTTTCTTTTTTTTTTTAATATTTATGTATATTCCTGGCAGTCCATAAATCATGTAATACTTTTACATAGGTATTCTGTACTATACTATTGACTGGCTGCACCTTTGAATAGGCTTAAGACTTTTTATGTATATTTCAAAAAAGTTAAGTGTCAATCACACAGTGGCTGTGTAGGTAAAAGTATCAAACATAAATTATTATTACTACAGCTTGTATACAGATTTGATCATTGGACTGTATTTGTGTGGAAGATTGACCAAAGAGAGAGATATCACTTAACTTTTATAAACTTTTTATAAACCCCCCCCCCTTTTTTTTAATAGTATCTTAATTTGAACATCAATTAATTTCTGAAACATTGGAAGGGATTGTACTCAGAGGTGTAAGAGAACATCTCTGCAGTGCAGTACTTCTACTCCCAGCTATATACTGAAAAGGAAACTAGCTGTATAATCTAGCTAGTTGCTACAGAAAAGAAACAATATAGGTCCCTTCAAACAGTGGTACGAAAACTAAAAATAGATACAGCAACTGAGAAAGCATCATCTTACAGCTGCTCTCATTGGTTCCATTCTTGCAAAGAGTCTGAGTTTCACGCGAACTGTGAAACATTTCAGCCTTCGTTAAGGCTTCAAATCCTGAGGAAATCGTGGGGAGCTGTAGGTCATAAATTTTCCAGGAGCAGGACTGGAATACCTTCTCGGAGGTGCTGAATGCTCTCTGTGTTCACTGGCATTAGCAATTCTCAGGACTCTTGAATGCTTTTTGATTAGTTTTGTTGCTAAGTAGAGTTTGGGATTGTGAAGGTTAAGTACTGCTGATTTTTAGTCAAGCCTGTACCAAAATTACTATGTATATATCAGCCTTTCAGTATGGAGAGTCATGGCATGTTTTATTTCTGAAAGGTACTTTTTGCTGTGCCAGATCCCGGCTTCTTTAGAGCAGGGATTTTCAGCTAATGTCAAAGCATGCAATGATTAGGTGATACAGGCAATTATTTATATAGGCATATGAAAGGGTAAAACAGTTCAGTACAATATAAACTAACTGAATGTAATCTGTACCAGATTGGGTGTTCACGTTCCTTAAAGCTTAATAAAGTTTGTTGTAATTCTTTTTTTGAAAAATCTTATTTGCTGAATACTTTTTTGAAGTAAGATAAGGAGTCTTTTCTTCTCTTCCCTACCTTCCGTACCTCTTCTGTCACAGTAATACACGCACCTGATTCTGGATGTAAACCTGGTAATCTTTAGTAGTGAGGTCCTGGTACACTCACTGCTGAATTGATGCACTGGTATCTTAACACATAATTTTTTCTAAGTCAGGAGTGATGTCCATTAGCCTGTGGTCTACCTACAGCTCACAATCATTATGGCCCTCTGCCATGTGATTTTTTGTTTTGGGTTTTTTGTTTTGTTTTGTTTTCTTTTTCACCTTCTAATGTGTATTGTGTCCAATACCCTGGGTATTGGAAAGTTTTCTTTATCATGACATAAGAAATTGTTTCTAATCCTTGATTTGTGTGGGTATAATTTTCATAAATGCTATAGCATAAGTAGAATTAAATGTGTGGTGTATTTGGGGGAATTAGCTTGTTACATTGGAAAGCAGCCTGGGCCCGTGATTAAATATGTTGCTCTTGTGAACTGCCTGGTTTTCCCTCTGTATTCTTTATGACATAACGTGATAAGGTTGTTTTGTCATCTGCATGTATTCTTTTGGCACATTGCTGTTAGATTTTGATTTGCTGCTTCAGGAAATATAACTTTCCTTGAAGAGTTACTATAAACACATGAATGCCTTTCTTAGTATTGGAACTTAAATTTCATATTGACTGCTGACATGATCTGAAGTGAGCATCAGTGGGGACCAGACTTACATGTGCTGTTGACGGCTTTGAAACACAACAAATCAAAGCCACTTTATCAACTCTTTATATTCTTTAGATATATTTTCAGAGAATCTCTGTGATAGTTGAATGTAATTCAATAGCGAAACAGTTAGCAAGAACAAACCAGAGTAAATCAGTTTCAATTACTTGTTACTTGATCCTTGGAAAAAAACCAGATGACAAAAAAATTTCTAAATAATTTAACAAATACAGTGCTGAAATAGCAGCCTGTTTCTGTCACCTGGAAACTGATGAAGATGGATTCCAATTTGGTTATGACAACACTGTGTTCTTCAGGAATTCTAAATCTGAGCAGATTTATACCTTCATCTACAAGCTTTGTAGTTGGTTTTTAACAAGTTGGTTTCATTCAACTAGATTATATTTAGATAATCTTTACAGCATGCAGTGTACAGTAATTGATAACAACTATTATTAAGCATTAATCTTCCAATACAGCTGTGTGTGAAAGGTTCACAGGTCCAAACTGCTTTGCAATATACTGAATTAACTCCTCGAGGAGGACTGAAAACCCACTGAGGTTCCAGGGTGATACAGGACATTTGTTGGGCAGAGCTGGAGAACATGTCCAAGAAAACTAAACATAGTAGTTACAGAGCTGCATCATAATTCAAATTCTGCTTTTGATTGATTTTCAGATTAAGGCTAGCATGTCCTCTTTGTTTCTTTTGTTCCAGTCCACGCAATCTAAGAGATTTATGGATAAAATCTTTAGTGGCAATCTCACAAAGTGGGAAGTTGCAGGTTTTATCACAGAGTAAGCCAATTCGACTATTTTTTAACACCTTGGCAAGAGTGTATGATAAGAGTAGGCAAAAAAGAAATCCAGAGAGGACTTTCCTCTTTGACTGAACTGAGCTGAAATCTAGAATTTCCAAACTGCAGAAGGTTGATGGTTTTGGGTTTTTTTTTCTCTCATGAAGATGAAATTTTTGAAGGTAGTTTTCAAAAGTTTGCAGATGCTGCAGTATTTCAATACAGTTGTTAGGAGTTTAGTGTTTTTCCTGAGTAAGTTCCTCTCCCATCAGTGCAAGTATTCAGACAGAGGGTGCAGTTTTATGTTTCAGCTGGACTGATTAACTGTGAGCAACGACCAAAAAGGGAGGTCTTGTTTTCTTCTCCAAAGCTTGTTCCTTCCCCCTCCAATATGTCAGCAGTATTGCTAGTCTGACCCTACAGTGAACCGATTCAGAGAACGAAGGCTATAGAAAATGAACACTAAAGAAAAGAAAATAATAGCTTTCTTACTGATGTAGTGCTCTGATCTAGCTGAGCATGGGGCCAGGTGAGTGCCAATGCTGTTATAAGTGACTGCGATGTATAGCCAGAGGCAGGATGAGTGGGAGAGCTCTTAAATTATTATAGATGTACTGTAAATTTAGACTTTGAGCATACAGTTCCCCTGTCAGGTTAGAGATTATTTATGGATTATCTATGCTGCTGCTGAAAAGAATGGTGTCCTGGTTTAAGCTGGGATAGAGTTAAGTGTCTTCCTAGTAGCTGGTAGGTGCTATGTTTTGAGTTCAGTATGCGAAGAATGTTGATAACGCTGATGTTTCCAGTTGTTGCTAAGTAGTGTTTAGACTAAAGGATTTTTCAGCTTCTCATGCCCAGCCAGCGAGAAAGCTGGAGGGGCACCAGAAGTTGGCACAGGACACAGCCAGGGCAGCTGACCCAAACTGGCCAACAGGGTATTCCATACCATGTGACGTCCCATCCACTATAGGAACTGGGAAGTGGGGGCGGGGAATCGCCGCTCGGGGACTAGCTGGGTGCCGGTCGGCGGGTGGTGAGCAGTTGCACTGTGCATCATTTGTACATTCCAAT
Source organism: Aquila chrysaetos chrysaetos (assembly GCF_900496995.4). Lineage (NCBI taxonomy): Eukaryota > Metazoa > Chordata > Aves > Accipitriformes > Accipitridae > Aquila > Aquila chrysaetos. The sequence goes on from NC_044008.1 coordinate 66,190,496, forward strand.
CCTTTTATTATCGCTGTTGTCATTTTATTAGTGTTATCATTATCATTATTAGTTTCTTCTTTTCTGTTCTATTAAACTGTTCTCATCTCAACCCACAGGTTTTACTGCTTTTCCCGATTTTCTCCCCCATCCCACTGGGTGGGGGGGGGGGAGTGAGTGAGCGGCTGCATGGTGCTTAGTTGCTGGCTGGGGTTAAACTACGACAAATGGTCTTGCTGTCCTCTCTGTGTTGGGTGCCGTGTTTTCCTATGTCCTACTTTGTGGTAACACTAGTGTTTTTGTGTTTAGTTGGATCAGGGAGCAGATCCAGCTGAAAACTAAGCTAACAAAAAAAAGAATTTCAGCTTCACAAATGTTATCATTGGCATAGGAAGGGACGAGGTAGCATGAATTTGTCCATTGTGGCAGCAGCACAAGTTTAAATTTCCTAAAGTTTATTTTGATGTCGCATTATAAATAATTATATAGAAGAAGCTTATTTACAAATTCATTGACTCTTAGCTGGTGTACTGTTCCAGGTTCAAACACTTTCTTGAAGGACAGGACCCTGAAATCATATGTGGCATCATCAGTCTCAGTTTTGTCTGTGTGGTTCCCCTCTAGTGTCTTTTCTGAGGTGGACAATGAGCCACAGAGCACTGTTTGATTTAGGAGAGACATCAGTGTATGTAGTATGTGATGGTCTACTATATCATCATCATCATACCATCATCTATGTTAACATAAGTGACATTTTGATGTTTTTTCTTTTCTCAGTGTTTCAAATTTGTTCTGTTTGGTTTCACTTAAGTATATATGTCAATGGAACACAGATTATCTAAGATATTTGAGACGTATGCTCTTTGTACATGAGCATGACTAATTACATTGAGCTACAGCTTTAAGATTAAGTGCATTTATGTTCTCTGATGAACCTGGCTGCACTAAGGAAATGGCATTCTAGCCTCTCCAAACACATTTCACATATACCAATAGGCTCAAGACTTTCTTTGAAGATTTTCTTTCATTCAGAAATGAGATTCAATGCAATGCATTCTAGCCTAGCTTTTCTCCCTACTGTTGTTTTCTTATGGGATTACTGTTTGGTCATTGTTTGGTTCAGGCTACACTCAATTGCCCTTGTAATTAGTGTGGAGCTAATAACCATGTACTGAGTAATCATGTCTGCTCTGATTTTCTGGGATTGTTTTGACTCTTTCAGCTCCCACTGACTTTTGGGGGGAGTTTTTCACATTTAGCACCTCTGAAGCTAGCGTATTTCAGTTATGAACAAGCTGCTAATGTGTTAAATTATAACCATGAAGTGATAGGATTATTCTGACTAAATATGACTGCCTAAAATTCGAGTGTCTATATCAACATGAGTCATCCTAGGGCCCCTTTATGGACAGTGAAGTTCTATCATTATGTTCGTGGAGTTAGCATGCAGTTTGTTTTACCCTAAAGTGGATGCCTGTGTTTAGTCAGATGGTTCATGCCATAAGAAGAGTGCAAGTAGATCAGCTGTTGAATTTTGATTAGATTTCTAATCTAATTTGTTTGGAGAGTTGGTCTATGTGTCTGTGTAGAACTGAGCATGTAAAATTTGGGTTTTAAATCCATGTTTATTTGTGGAAATGGAAGCTGCCAGACATAAGAAGAATTTAAGGAGCTCCATCCCAGGTTGAAATTGAGGAGCACCTTTAAAGTGTAAATACTTAGATGCACGTGACAAAATTTACATTCATGCACTGATGTTTAAAAATTTCAACTATACAGGAATTTTAATAGTACCACTATAGCATGCTATGAAATCATCTGCTCATAAGATGAGCATTTTCATTACTGTTTGAAGACTGGCAGTAATTGCGAGGTTTCTTTCTTCTGCCTTCATAAACCAGGCTGTGCTCTGTTTCCTGTGTGGTTCTTGGAAGCAGGCACAGTCTTCTGTCTGAACTTCGTGCATTCTGTGTGACAAATTCAGTTTCTTGTTTGGCTGGATACTTCATCTTGTAATAAAAGAAAGAACCAGTTTACCTTCCATAATCCAGATTCTGGTTTATTTCATAGTTGTGTTTACAACAAGTTTGTCTAAAGCTGCAAAGACCGATTTATATAGTTCTTGGCTGTCACTAGTCAAGAGGCTGAAATTAATAGCCACTCCCTTTTCAGTCCCTAAAGCATTTTCTGTCCAACAACCTTTTAAGGTAGGTACCACTGGGTAGCAAATCCATAGTGCTCTGATAATGTTTAAAATAAATTGCATCTTACTTGTCCAAACTTGATTAAGATTTAAGTGTCTTTGGCAGAAATAAAAGATCAATGGAAGTTCCTACTTAATTTATGTGTAAGGAATATAAAATGGAAAATCAATGCACAGCAGTTGTAGGGTTAAGTTTAAGAACTTTTAACTTTTTAAGATTCTTCTCAATTCATTCACTTTGATATCAACATCACCATTATTAATAGAAGTGTAATTTCCTGCATACTTCTCTAAATTTGAAATAAATTTTGAAGTATTCTGCATGTGTTGCAACTTATGATAGAAGAGAAGGTTATGGAATATGAAGCAGGAAGTAGATTCATCTGTTGGGCTGTGACACATCAAAGGTGCTGGTATACACTGCAGTTTAAACACTAAGCACATGCTAAATTTTAAGCACTTGCATTTCTCAGTGCTTAAAATTGCTGAAGGTTAAGTATAGGCATAAGTATTTGCAGGATTTCAGGTGAATGTGTAAGGTCTACTTCATCCTCCAACAGATGCTGGTTTTGACATTCTATTAATTAAGACTGGCTTTTTTCATCTTTTTCCTAGGTGTTTACCTCCCATGGACCTACTGTGATCATGCCAACCTGGTTCTGTTCTCGAGAATGGTTTTTTCATGTCGGAAAATTTGATGAGGGTGGAAAGGTGAGTGCTATGGATGATATGTAGTCCAGGAACCATCTCTTTGATTAACAGTCTCTGAAAGCCCTAAACCTGTTATTGAGAAACACTAGGCAAGGGGGTATAGATAAAAACTGAGGTCTAAGAAAATCTGGGTTGTACTGTATACCTGGCTTTTTTTTTTTTAAAAAAACCCAGTTGTTAACCAAGTACAGTTGTTTTGGGGTGACTCTGGTGACTGAAGGACATAACTGAGATGGGCTTTGTAGATAAATCTAACACATTTGTTAGATATGGCAACATACATGGAAAAACTAAAGAAGGATTCAGGCTTTCAAGCCCTTCTTCACTCCCGGAAATAGATACAGCAGATCTGAAAGCTAAACAGAAGTCAGCTCATAATTTCATTATGAGCCATCTCTGAAAGATAAGGTAGATTTGGTGAAAGACATTGGAAGGGAAGAAAGGTGCATGATGGCAAAGAGGTGGTAATACATTCTCCTAAGGTTTATATCCCTAAGATGAAGAAAGAAGGAGAGGAGATTGCAATGTGCCATAAAACTACTATAATTAAATCTCATTTATCCACTTATCTCATTATCCACTTGTCAATATTAGTTCTCAGGCATGTCCTTGGAAGATGTTAAGTAGCTTTTCCTCAAAGATCAGGATTGGGTGGTTACAAATTAAATGACTGTTATCTGAGAAGTGTTCCTCCACTGACAGTTAGATGTTTTTTATAGATTTCTTATATGAGTTCAATTTGGTTGCTTTAGGCTCATCAGCATGTTTATGGAATAAAATCCAGGGTTGCCTGTTGGTGGTATTTATTGTGGTAGTACTAGAAATATGCTGGCAAATAGATCTAATTCAGATGCATTTGGATCCATTCTGTGTGTTTTGGACCTGAGGAGTTTTGCTTCCAGTGGGTTTGGTGAGATTTTAGGGCTAGAATGGGTGGTTCTGAATTTTTTTCAAAAGCCTTCATTTAAGAGTACTCTAAAAAAAAAAAAAAAAAATCTCCTAAGGCTATTTCCTATTTTATTATTTAAACTACAACATACTATCATTATTATTCTTTTTATAGCTTCTACATGGAGCCTTCCTGTGCGATGCAGTGTGTATGTATACACACATGTGTATATGTATGTATGAGGATATACAAATATTATTCTTTGGGCTTCCAAAAAAATTATAATTTAAGGAGATGGCAGACAGAGAACAGAATTGTTTAGAGTGGTGAAAAGATTTGCCCTTAATTACATGGCGGGTGAGTGGAAGAGCTGGGAATGGTGCCTGGCTCCCAATACAATCTACATTTGCTGACCCATGCTCTTTATTTCTTTTTTATTATTATTCCTTATCATTGTATTTTCATTTTTTGAAGAATCTTTGACTTTGTGAGCATTGTTAGTAAGCTCAAAAAAGAAAGCAAGCAAGCTAAAACATAGTAACAACAATAGAACAGCAAGCCTAATGATAAATTTCAAGAGGTTAAGTTCAACAGACTATTGTTCTGTGCTTTTTGCTTTTACTTTTGGGGTGGTTTTTTTTGTTTTGCTTTATATATATGTAATTGTGTAGGAACTATGCCACTTGTTATTCAGATGTAATACGCTGACAATCTTAATCCTAATGATTTTTCAGCCACAATGCATGCTATGTCCTTCTAGTTTTAAAAATTACCAGTGATAAGTTGAACTTATCTGGCTGATAGAGGACCTTCAAAAAGATACCATACAAACAAGGGTGACGACAGATAGGAACAAAGCAATGAACATAAGCAATGAAGTCAAACCTTTGTCCTGTGTGGGTTTAGAGGATGCAAAATCAAGTCCTAAATCTTTCAGCATTTAACACTGTAAAGTATTTAGCATTGATATAACTCCTTCATTTTCATTTGAAAAGAAATCCTTTGAGGCAAAGAAAGATTTTCTCTGTGTATCAATAGAACTGTTACAAACTAGTACTGAGTACTCTTAAGGATCACATCCATGTGTGTATGTTTTGACCTGACCCATGATCTAACTGTGTTAATTTGATCACTTCAGTCTTCATTTTTGGGTTAGTGTTTAACAGTGCAACCTGTAAGTGTCATATTGCTGCAAGTAAACACAGAAACAGGCCAACAAATTTCCACATTTCAGCCTTCTCCATTTGCTAAACTGTTTCCATGCCAAAAAGCTGCGTTTCTCATTTGGAATTAAGTCCAAACACCTGTTCTTCATATTTCAGTGCTTAGAACAAATGGAAGATAATTCTTCCATGGAAGAAATTGTGATTTGATGTTTATCTTGATAGTATAGGTGGACTGATAGAATATAAATATATAAGCTATGATATAATCTTTTTTTTTAATTACAGATAGGTATGCATGTATCTCTCCCTCCATCCAGGCATTACATGAAACAGATTTTAAAAAATATTTTCAAAATGTTTTTAGAAACAAAATTCTTTCTGGTCAAGATGTACAATTGTTGGAAATGTATTCCTTTTATGTAATCACTGTGGCAATGTTCAAGCAAAACCCTAAATAGTGTCTTCATAAATGGTGGTTAAGAACCTGACAGGTTTGCTTTATGCACTAATTAACTAAAATGGTAGAGGTGTTATTTATGCAACCTCAGATATATGATAATTAAAGCAGAAGTACTTAAAAGTAGTAGATTTTAGCAAGCTCTAATGGTGTGCTGAGGTGAAGATAATACAATAGAAACGGTCACAAGCCTATAAAGTAACATTTTAAGTAGTACCCGCTGCTAGGAGGAGTCACACGAACCGTATTTCTGACTTAATTTTTTAGGAAACTAAAGGGAAATAATCTTCCTGTTACCCAACCAATTCGGATAAAGAGTGCAGTACTTCCTTACTGAAAGAAGTAGCAGGACTTTATTAAACTCTTCAGAACTCACACTTGAAAATTAGTGTGTGATGTTATCCGCTTGATTGGTTTTACTCCTCTACTTTTTGGTGTCTTCTAACAGCTAGCACCACTGCTGAAAAGTCATAACTGTGTCTGAAAGCATCACAAAAATTTATGCTGAGGGAAAAATGTACATGGTCTTGTATAATATGAAAAGCAGATTTTGAAGCTATATCATCTGTTAAAGTAGGGTAATTATAAAGTCACGTGTAGTAATAGATGTGGGGTCTGTTATTAGCTAAGCAAAGTTATTGCTTCGTATGTTTGACAGTGCACTTCAATTTGCATATAAAACCAACATTTTGTAATTGTATCTGACTGACCTTGTGTACTTCTACCAAAATGTATTCTTCAGGTGGACACCAGATTTTGTTTGCTGTTAATGTCCAAATGGAGATCACTGGGAAGGCACATTATGTGTCTTTTTCTAGTCACTTGTGTGTAATGGCACTAAGCTAAAACAACCTAGCTTGTTGCTTTAGATAAATGCCCTAAGAAATCTTGAATACAATAAGAACTGTATAAATGAGCATTGCTAACCTGCAGACTCCACTCCATGCAAATGTGGCAAATTGTGTAGTCTTGGCTTTATTCAAGCAGTATTATTCTTGACATCACAACTGTAATATGCCACACTTGTTTCTTTCTCTAGAGTTTTACCACAACTTGGTCCCTAATTTCCTGTCACCTCTGTATTTAACCTTCCTTTTTAAGTGTATGAAAACTAGAAATGGAGTGACAGCCTTAAAGTTCTAAACTAATCTCAAAGTGTAAACAGGGGGAAATTATTCTTAATGAGCCCCAGATGGAATAGCGTATTATAAGCCACTAGCCTTTCTGAATACAAACTGTGGCTCCGAACAAAGCATCTGGAGCTGTTTTGATCTATTTTTGTGATAAAAGGTCACAAAAAACACAAATTGAGCAGTTGTCAAAATATCCTTTGGTGCACAGGAGACTGTAGCACATGTTGCAAAGCTCTAAGATAACTTTGTAGGCTATTAGGTGCTGACTAACACATTTTTCCATTTTTCTCTGCCAGAGTGCACAAATGTCATTCCCTCCAGAAAGGCAAGCAGTTACAATAACGCCTGAAAGGTAAAAGGCTAAGTAGGAGTTTGGTTTTTTGGAACATGAATTAAAAAATGGTCAGTCTATCAAATAACCTGTCAAGGTGCCTAGGGAAAATTCTGGATAAAACATAGGCACTAATGGTTTTGGCTTGGTATAGTTAAGGCTGAACAGAGATCAATATTTGATCTAAAAAGGAAGGAAACAGTGGTGGAGCCAATGATTAAGTAAAGTTTATAAGCTCTTAAAAAATATACCCCATACCCCATGTCTAATGACATTTTTTGCTAGTCTGTTACTAAATATCATTTAGAATTTACCACCTCCCTTCCATTTGACTTCCCCATCATCTTTGTTTAACTGACTTTCTCTGTGCCAGTACATTTGGATGAAAGCAATCTCTTGGAGTTTCCTCTAACCTGTGTTATTTCCCAAACAATGAAGTAAATGTTTCAGGCTTCAGGTCTTATAACCAAGGCAAAATGATGTAAAGACGTGATTTGAATGGGCGCCAAAAAATGAAGTGACAGATCTGCAGAAAGAGAGACTTAAGAATTTCTTGGATAATCCTGAAGAGAAGCTATTAATAGCTATTCAATATGGAGCCAGCCTGTGGTTAGTCTGCTTGCATACCTCTGGTTGACTATTCTAAAGGAAGTTAAACTAAGGAGTATTTTCAATTAACAATAATTTCTCCTTGAAATAAGTAATTTCAATGAGAAGTTGTTCATTACAAAAGAAAAATACAATTGACATTTAATATAAAACTTGTCTTTAGGGAAAGACGAAGGATGGATAATTCTTGATAAATTACTTTAGTTCCTAATTTTTTTCACCTTTACATTTAAATTGGAGAAGAGCTGCAATATCTTATTTAGTTTTAGCTTCCAGCAGCTTAGTAGCTGTTCCTGATCAGCAGCACACTTTGAACAGCATTTGCTGGTGAGTAAGAGAGTTTAATGTCTGGCAGAAGAGCATTTGTTTCTAAGGCAGGAGTACTTCCTTTAAAATAGGGTGTCTTTTGTGTTCGCTTCCATCCAGCCAACACCTCAGTGTGTGTTATTTCTGCAAGTCCAAGATTTAGCTCAAGACTTTGAGGAAATGCTGTGGGGCAGCTCTTGGCATACATATTTTAAAAAAAACAAACTTACTTTGATTTTTTTACTCAACATCTCTGCTTTGTTGCTAAATTAGTTTAGATTTTTTCTTCCTGTTTAATCTTAGGTGTTGTAATACACACCATTTGATCTGCTTTTTATGCAACTCTATTGTAATATTAATACTGAAATGTTTTTCTTTTTTAATGAATGTCCTAAAATGTGCAGTATGAAATGAATTAATTTAAAAAATAGCAATGAAACAAACTCTTTCCAAAAAAGTCCTGTAAGAAACAGAATAGTATGGAATCAAAAGTTACTTCCTTTTTGATTCATTCTTTCCATTCACCAGTATTAGGCTCCTCTGAGGAATTAAAGCAATTTGGCTTATTCTGTCCAACAATTACCCTGATGTTGCTGTCTGGTTTGCAAAAAGTGTACCAAGTTAGAGCCCAATTTTCCTTGATGCCTGTGATCAAGAGGAAGGGTTAAGCTTTTCCAGAACTGAAGGGTTTTTTTCATGTGTGGATAGATTTACTTTCCTTGTCTTGTTTGTCATTGCTTTTTGTTAAAAATGCATGTATTCTTGAAATACAAAACATTGTGTTACATTTCCCATTTTCACTAGTTAGATTGCCCTGCATAGGCTAAATGTCCACCGGTTTTGCTTACAAGGGTCTGCCACCTGTATTGCAGTGCCTGTCAGCTGGAGGAGGACAGGGGAAGACTACATGTCAAAGATGTTTGAGAAGAAGGCTGAATGGAGGGAAAAGAGATGGATGAGGAAGTTGGGTCAGACTGGTTCTGTGGCAGAATCAATCTCCTGTATTAGGTTTAGCAGTAAAAGGCAGCCCTTACATTGTCTATATGCCTGTACAGCCTAATGGTAAGTTCTGTCCAAGTGACCAAAAGAAGACTTCTGTCAGCCTAAAGTTCTGCAGTGGTTACTGTTGGTCGCCCCAGGGCTACAACATGATCTTTCACCAGGTGTTACTAGTTACAGCATTGCACAAAGGGCCACTCTTACATTAAAAGTCCCCCCAAAATTGCTCATCAGTATCTTCATCCCTACTGATGCTCCTCACTATTACTGATGGTGGAGCTGCAAAAATTGTAGCCAGCATTGCTTTTTGTAGTGGTAGGTGGCTTGCACCTCCTTGCCATATACATATGTTGAGGACACTGTAGTTGGAGTACTGTTTCATGCACAGTGATCTGCTAGGATGGAGAAACAGTGAGCAATGAGAAGAGAAGAGAAGAATGTTTAGTTTGGTCCCTGAACAAGGAATTAGTTGAATTCAGGTTAGGTTCTGCTTGACATCCGATTGTGTATACAAAATCAATCCCCTCATCTGTACAGCCAACCATCAGCACAGCAAGTGATACCTGCCCAAAATACTGGGTAAACACAAATCCTTCACCTCTTTAGCAGTAATATGTTAAAGAGGCTGATGATTTTGCATATGCTTAGTGCATGCTGGTTAGAGCAGGTGCAGGCGGTGTTTTTCACTAGGAGTTGTAATCAGCAGCTGATGAGCACAACCTTGAGTGAGGCAGGCCAATCCCTTAATGCACCACAGCATATAGGGTTGGGTTTTGCCTGTAATGTGGAAAATTCTGTATATAGTCCAGTAACATGTAAATTGTGCAATTTAGTTGTATTTATTAATGCTGAAAACTATTTATGTGGTAAGCTATTGCTGAAATGCTGGATTGTTAATTGATACTTTTAGCTTTGGATATTAATTTTCCAAAAATACATTAAAATATCCCTTTAGTGGTTAAACAGCTTTTTCTTTGAAAGTTATGTTGTTTGACAAAGATTCCTGGTGTTTAAAATGCCATCTGGATCCAATAATATGTCTCAATTGGGAAGAAACTCTTGTATTGCAACAAACTTACACGCTCAAGAGCCATAGGAAGTCCCATCCCTGCAGGATCTGTAACACAGTCAACATCTTTCCTCTCCTGAAAAATGCATGGCAGTGCTGCTCCTTTGTAATGTGAGAGGCCACTGCTGAGCAACAGAAGGCACCTGCTCATTCCTAGGAGTGAGTGTACTTTATTTCAAAGTACTTCTGCCAGTTAAAGTAAAGGAGCACTCAGAACCAAGCAGCATTTTGAAAGATCCTTTTACTTTTGTAGTAACTCTCTTTTTTAATATGCATGTTAATGGTTATCTTGAATAATGTAAAAATACTTACCCAAAAGAAAATGAATTGCAGATATGTATGTGATGTAATCATATATCTGAATCAAAATATGATTACTGCAGTAAGCTGATATGTGCTACAAAATTTGTGCCCTGTCTGACACAGTCTAGTCTGTGACTGGAAAAGAGAAAAAGGTTTAAACTTTGCTGCTGACTCTCAGTATTTCCATTAAAGTCCAGAATAAGAAAAAAGATAGAAAGGGCTACAAGAAAACTGGAAAGAATTTGAGTTTGTGTTTTTCTTATATTCTTGATGACTGTGTCTGCTACTCCAACTTCCCCCAGGTTTCTTTTGTGGCTTTCAAAGTTGGTTCATATACAGCATAAATTGTATGAAGTTCTCAAAGTTTTCTTCTTCATCGCAGCTCTTATAACTAGAAGTCAGACAAATAATCTACAAAGACAAAACAATAGCTACAGATAAGCTGCCCTTAGCAAGCAGTCAGATCAGAATCCATTTTATTCGGAATCTGGGAGTGTGGCCCAATTCAGGGTCTTAAATCAATCTATCATATAGTGAAGTCTGGAGCTACAAAGTACAGAGCTTGATGTGGTTCTGATTTCTCCCAAGATACTTATGTTCAATTGAGTGTTTTGGATTTGTTTTCCAGGGTTCAAAGCTTTTTTCGTCTCGTTTCCCTTCCCCTCCCCACACCCCCTCGGCTGCTCAGTCTGGTGGGTATGAGAAACAGCCACTGAACTGTATTGCTCTTGTAAGTAGAAGGCCAGAAGAAACCACAGAGGGATTCTGTGTCCAGCAGTTTAATTAGAGAATCTCCTTTTCTTAATTATGGGAGAAACTCAGAAGCTGTAGTAATGGGGAAAAAATTCTTTTACTTTTTTTTTTTTTTTTTTTTAACTTACGCTCGTACTATTTTTCTGTGTTGTAATAGAATACCTAAAGTTGAGGTTGAGGTTTATGCCCCTGTTATTCACATATGTGATATTGCCTACAGAAAGGAATGTATTTCAGTATCTTTCTCTTCTTTTACTTTTCCTTCTCAACTTTGTCATGTTAACTTTCAGGTTTTTATTGATTCGACACTTAAATATTTTATTTGGCCCACCTGGTTCTATATAGCAGAGATCTTTAGCCTGATAAAATCATGGGGCCTTTTAAACACTGGGTTGGAGGAAAGAAAAATCTGTATTTAAACATAGAAAAATTAAATGTTCTAGCCATTATTTGAAGAAGTTGCACCATTGCAAAATGTAAATAGATGCTACTTTTTTACCTTCAGTATAGGGCTGTATCTTTAAAGGTGGGTTTATGCTTTTGTATGCTATGATGTGTAATTGAATACTATGTGCCATAAGATTGCCCTTCTGACACTATGTCTAGCATGAAGATTTTCTGATTTTTAGGTGGGAAATGTTGCATGTGATCATGAAATCTCTAATATTTCCTAGAGCCTGATACATTCACAATTCTAGGAGCTTTTTTTCTTGCAGTGTTTCAGCGGTATTGCTTGCAATCACATTAGGAAGAATGTACCATGGAAGTAAGTTGCAAGGAAAAAAAAAAAGTTTTGTTTTCAGACATTGCCCTATTCTGAGGTTGCTTTTATTAAGGTTTTTGTTAAGGTCTCTTATTATGGGGCCTGATTTACCTTCCCTAAGTAGAGACCAATATACATATTTGTATGGCAACCAAAGAAAGAACGATAATTCTAGTAAAGTGAAAAAACACTCTTTTGAAGTCACTGATCCCTTTCAGTAAACTATTTGGTTATGTGGCACTTCAGGCTTCATAAACTGTTCAGCAGCTGGGTTTCTTTCTTTTGGGACTAACCCGTACCAAGCTTTATATCCTTGTCAAAATGAGATGATGTTTATTTTTCTACCTTTGTCCTTGTGGTCAGCTGTACTTAGTTTTTAAATAGCACTGCTTGCTTTTTAATAGCTTTATCTTTTCTAGAGATATGTTTATTTAATGACCCATTAGATATCTTCATGGAGACATACAGAAATAATATGGATAAAATTATGTTAAAGCTTATTCATTTGGCTGAAAAATAAAATGTGTCTTCAGATGTAACTATGAATACTGGTCACTTCCTGGTTTGAAGTAACTGCTTCTCTTCCAGGGTGTTCCAGAAGATTTGTTGTTTTTTTATAAACATATCCAAAAGGGTGGTGAAGTCTTTCGAGTAAACCATTGCCTCCTGCTGTACCGTTACCATCCACAGGCTGCAACTCATTCCATCCCAGAGTAAGTTGCATTTTTTGGTAGAACTTAAAAATTAGCTTCACCTTGAATGATTGGCAGCGAAGATGCTTAATCTCTTCAAGACATCACACAGCAAAATAATTACCTAGTGTTGTGTGTGTCTGTGTTTGTTTTAAAAAAAAAGGCTAAAAAGCAAGCATAATATGTTGGTATTCCACCTTCTTCCACCTCTTTTCATGGTGGAAGGTTAGTTTTCTGTTTGTTCTTGCTATAATTTGCTTTTGAGTAACATACTGTAATGCTGTAATTGAAATTATGAATTGAAATCTTTGGTTTGCGTACTGTTGCCTGTACACTATCCGTGTACCTGTGTTAATGGTTTAGTGAGGCAGGGATGGGGTGGGGGCACTTTAACATTTGACAAATAGAAATTCTATGAAATTGTTTTGTCTTTGCAACTGTTTTTGAAGTAATTTCACAATACCTATTGTAAGAGCAATGAAGCATTTTGGGGACTGCATTACAGCAGTACTGTTTTCTCAACTTCCAGTTACCATTCCTTCATCTGAGACTCTGTAACTGGTCACATGAGATCTCGTAATCTGCCTGAATAACGTCTCTGGTTATCTAAAGCATCTGAGTTTCTTAGCCTCAAAGCAGATTAAGAATACTTTCGATGATTATGTATCTTATCTGCTGAACATGGCAAAAGAAAGCAGTGAAGCAGTAGCTTCTTCAATACTTTGAACATGATTGCAAGAATGTGTTTGAAATATATCCTAGTGGTGAGTTTTTAATTAGGATTTTTAATATGTGAGGTTTTGATTCTCATATTTTTTTGCCATGTGAACCATAATGTAAAAAATATTTTTTTAATTTTAAAGCTTAATTTCAAAATGAACTGTCTCAATTTTAAAAAAGTAACCAAAAACTTGTAATACCAACAAAAACCTTCCTTTGAAAAAGACAATAACACCTAAACCTTTCATCTGATAATGTGCTACATTTACATGTATTATTTTCCTATTTTAAAAGGTCTGGACCATATAACTCAGATAATAAGGTTTGAAAAATACCTGAGGATGTTTAGGAGTAATTACCTTAGGTGCTCCCTTGTAAGCTGTTGCCTACTGCTTTTACAGTGCTGGTCTACCCTTAAAGAAAATGTTACATTGTCAATTGCGGATTCCTCTGTGCTCATTGTATCCATCGAAGGTGTTCTTTAGTGGTCAGAAGTCCTGCAAGCTGAGCCAAAGTTGTTTCTTTCTCTTATGGATTGACATTAATAACAAATTCTGCAAGTTTTACTGTACTTTAGGAGTCCCAAACCAGAATCACAGTGGTAATTAAGTAAGCTGTTTTCTTACTGATTAATGATATAAATACACTTTTCAGTCAGTCCTATTTGTATGGCTTTGTAGAACTGACTAGTAAAACTAAACATTTTTATGTGCATTTTAGTTGTATATCACTATATTATTGTATTACTGTAAATACTATAGTATGCTAGCATAAATATCATGCTCATGGTTAATGTCACTATAGATCTTTATAAATACATATATATATATATGTATGCATGTGTATATAAAATCATTTCACTCTGAAACAGTCATTCCAAACAAATAGAAGGTATTCTTCAGATTTTGCAAACAAATATGAGGTAAATTATTTTCCTTTTTATTGGTGTTTAAATGTAAGGGTTTTTTTTCTCTTTTAGTGTGTGATCATTTTGGCAGTTAGTTACAAACTTTTCAGCCATGCATCATGGGATGCTAGAACTCTTGGAAGCCTGTTGCTTGTATCTGTGGGAAAACATCTTATTCTTGGAAATGAGTTTGTTTTGAATTTACTGCAAGCTGTTGCTTATTCACATCTACAAGGTTGTGTGGCACAAGGACCCTGAATTACAACATACTGTGAGAATGTGGAAATACTGTAAGCTGTTTCAGATGTGCAGTTTGCATGTCCAAATTGGCGCCTTTCTTGTCTTATTCTAAGAAGTCAGGCTAGCCATTCTTCCTGTTGGCTTTTTGCTGGTACTACTGTTAATGATATTTTGTGCGAACTTTCAAATACAAGGTTGTGTAACATCTCTTCTTATTGGCTTGTTCCCCTGTTTGTTGCCTAAGTTGTGAAGGGCTGGCCAGCATTTGTTTCTAGAGACCAAGGTGTGCATTGAGCAAAAAGATTAATGGACTCATCACAGAGGTTTAAGTTTATAATTTAAATTGGGTCTTCTCTAATTTGCCTTTTGGTCACCCAACCTTATTTAATGCATATTCTACATTTTCTAGAAGTGTCGTCCTGTGTCGCTGTCGTCCCCCTCCCCCCCCCCTTTTTTTTTTTTTTGATGTGTGTTGTTTGAGCAGTTTTCTGTGGCATTTTGCCTTTCACCATTGGCCTGTGTTGTTTTTGAATTTTCAGAGTTAGCCTACACCTGGATTTGGAAGTAGTAACTCACCAACCAGATTAATATCTTGTCTGGGATCAAAATGATGCTTGTAGGAAAGTTGATTTTTTTTTTTTTTTTTAACAGTTTATGCCTAGTTTTAGTCTTAAAAAATAGAGCTGGTTAATAGGACTTGTTTATACAAAGGTGTGTGATACAATCTTTTCAGCAAAGACAAAATTTGCTCATAGCCTATTATGGGCTGCTTTCAGTTTATACGAGTGTCTTTCATTACTGTTCAGGGAAAAAATGCCTGATTTTGCATTTTCAGACTTCCTAAAATATATATAAAACTACTTGGCAAGCGACATTTAGTTCTTTTTATTTAGTACGTATAATTGTAAACAGTAATGATTTTTTGGTCATTTTGTATGATTAGTATCCTTCTGGAACAAATATCTAGAGGTGAAAGTATCTGTGAAGCAGGAAACAAAATCTTATTTGCATTCTCCCTTACCCTGGAGGCATCAGACTGCGTTATTAAATGTTTTGGGTGTGTGACAGAATCTGAATGAAGTATGGTGTCTATATTTAGATTTCATTAGGTGCATACAGAAATATAAAAGTTCTCATTGTAATTTCATCTAAAGTCTATGATGGATACCTGCTAAATGTGAATGAGCAATACAAGTTTTGAGAAACTTTTCTTCAGCAAGGAATTTACAACACAAAATCCCACATATTGTATCTCTTAGATCTAAATCGTTTTATCTCACATTACAGCTTGTATCCTAGGGCTGTGTGTACTTTGTGCTACATAGCTACATTATACTGATTTGATACAATATCAGAGCTGTTTTTTTAGTGAGAAGTACTGTAGTAAGAAAGTTTGGTGTATAATAAAAACATTGTAAAATTCTTAGATTTTTATCTTGCCAAAGGGGAGAAAAAGGAACTGTAGATAAAACAATGTACCTCATTGCAAGATAAAAGTCAGCTTGGAACAAGATGAGCAATAAAACATTGTACTTGTCTTTAGGTAGTGCCGCTCATGAAGACAGGCAGTTGGGGCAGGTAGCTAATTCTGTAGCAGTTTACAAGCTTTTGGTCAAGAGAAATTTAATATACGCAGAAAATAAGGTTTGTACCTTCCATCTGAGATTCAGGCGATTCCCTTTTATGCAGGAAATGTAAAGTGTACTTACAAGGCTTACAGTACTTTCATATGCTGTGTATTTGGAATGAGTATAATATTTTAAGAGCTTGTTCTGCAGAAATAACCAAAATTACGTAATCTATTGAAACCATCTGGTTTCAGGCACTAGAAGCGTCCAGTGTCATCGAAGCGAAGGGGAACAGGCACTTAGTCTGAAACACACATTTGGTTGTTTTAGAGGTACTCTAAGGCATGGGTCTCATCACTGATGAGTGCAGGAATGCCTGCTTCATTTCCTGCAAAAACATATGCATCCAAAAATAGGCAGGAGAGAGGAAGAACGTAACATATTCCTGTACAACTGCAAAAAAGATGAGGTCAACTGCATTTTTATCTTCTATGCTTGCATTTGGCACTTCAATTAAACATGAAAACTAATGACCTCATTAGATTCTTGAAAAGTAAATGGCATTAACATTGATAGTCTCTGTCTTTCTTAATAAGCCTTTCATGAAAAATAGGCCACAATGCAAACCATGCCTCAGTTAATGACCCATGACCTGAAGATGAACTCAGACATTAATAGAACCTATTAACAGTGTAGCTGTAATAACTCAGTGGGACGATATAGTCCAGCAGTTAATAAGTTCACATGAAGTTCAACAGAACAACAACAACAAAAAAAATCAGTTTATTCACCAGTATGGTCAAGGTTCAAATGGGATTCATTTCTGAATTTCCTGTGGATTGTAAGGACCTTGAATTCTGCATGGAAAACTAGCTATAAAGAATCTGTTCTTTCAGCTCTCACTGTGATGAAAAAGTTCTCTGTTCTTCCATCTCTGGATTATCTATCAGGTGAGATTCACCTATAATATAGAACTCTCTTATCCTGGCATGAATGAAAAACCACTGGAAGAGGCTGTTCGCTTGAATAGCTCCTCTTCCTGTCTGGTGTTACCTGAGCAGCGTGCGGGACCAATGTATATAGAAAAGGTCAGATTTATAGTATTACTGTGGATGGTAATCAATGCCTAAAATCCCAGTACTGTTTAGGATATTGGGCTTGTATTTGTGCATTTCTCAAGTACTTGTACATCTGTCTTTGCTCTGTTGATTCACTTATGTAGCCTCACTGGGGGAAGGAGGGGAAAGGCAGTGAAACAATATGGCGAGGTTTAACTGAGCTGAGACATTAAATCATATAGCTTTTATTGTCACATTATCTTTCATTTCAAAATAGGAGTAGAGCAGATGTTTCTTGACTCCTGTATTCAGTCAGTAGGTCACCACACATTTTAACAGAGCTCCATTGTTATATTACTTGGGTGGATGGTGTGGCAATAACTGCTTGGGACTGAGGAACACACTTTGTAGTCATTCTCACCCACTGCATGAATACCCTCATTTCACTCCTGCAGAATTTTGGCTCCTCTTCCTTCCAGGCTACATAACTGATGAGTGTTGAGGGGCCATGGCAAGTGAGATGTTAGGAAAATCACGTAATCCTGGAGAATGATTTTCCAAGTAGAAAAATGTATACTTTTAACATTTCCTTTGTAAAGTAAAGAAGCAACAAGAAAATGAAAGAAATGTGAAAAATAATATACTTCAGGAATTTTGGTCAAACAGGAGTATTAGGATGTGGGAACAAACTTCTACAGTCAGAAGACTTTGTATCCCCCTTCTGGCTGAGGAAAATCTTGTTAACTGAATACAGGCTAGGAAATCATACTAAAGGCTACTGGGAAACGGCTTGCTTTAATCCTTTCTGACATGGGTACGAAAAGCAGCCTTGATTTGGGGTGATGCAGACTAATAATACCTCCTAGTTTTTGCTGGTGGCTATGAATATGTAATAACGCAAAATCTGAAAATAGCTGTGAGAATCGTCTCTGAGTAGTGGTTTGTACAACTTCTAGATCGTTTCAGGCATTTTCTTTAATCATCCTTTGCACGTTGCTACAGTTCCCCTCTGTTGCACCTGCACTGGCTCTTAAAGGATGGGAAAATGGCATTCCCTCATCCCTCAAGGCAGGAATCCCAGTTATCTCTTCTGGAAACATCAAAAAAAGTGGCAAATTAGGTGAACCGGAAACCTGAAGGGGATAACTGAAACTCTCTTTTGACACTCCATAAGCTACCTTTTGCTTCAACATGTGAGATACATTGTTAGCGCAGAGCAAGTTTTCACAAAGATCGAGTCTGTGATTGTCACTCTAAAGCTCAGTCACAAATTCTCCCCTCAATTCTGTGTTTATCTAATGATCTCGGCTTGCACTGCTAAAAGTATTTCAAGGTTAACTCAAGAGTGCAAATTGTTCAGTGTAACTTAAAATTTTCATTAAAAAGGGCCCACACAATATGGGGATGTGATTTGTAAATTCTTCTCTGTGAGCATTTTCATGAGAATGCCTCATAGTCTTGCAAACAAAAAATCACAAGTGCTGGGGTATATTGGCTTCATTTTCACAACCCAAAATAAGTATTTAAGAAAGCCATTTATTGGTGCTTAAATGAAGCTGTCTGACAACATTGAACAGTGATCCGATTAATTTGGAGTTTAACAACTTCCATATCCTTTTATTTCTGAATGCAATTCCCTTACATACTTTCCCCACTTGCATTTCTCAATATAGCATGCATAGATAAGATTGGGTCAGTAAATCTGCTTCAGTCTGATATCTTTGTGGAAGATTGGTCTGCTTGAATTTTACCTCTATAGGGCCTTCTGTGGAATATAGGCACTCATCACCTAGACAGCAAATGTATACTGTCTGGAAGAAATCAATACTGAATGTACTGGGACATCTCCATGACAAATAGAAACATTTTCTGTGCGCCTGGACGTAGATTCCATTGTTTGCCATACAACTAGAAGTTGATAATTCTTTCTGTGCCTTGTAAGGTTGCCTGTTTTTCTGTTAGCTTTCTTAATTTTGCAAACTCAAGTAGAAAAGAAACTTGCCTGTGTCACTCAAGTCAACAGAACAGATTCTGAAGTACCTCTGGAATGTAATGGTTATCCTTCTGAAGTCACATTTCAAAGTAAAATAAGTTTTAAAACCTCTCCATTTACGTGTAAAGCAATAATCTTCCTTTTTAGAAGGTAGAAGAAGCTCTAAAATTTCCAGTAAAGTGATCCTGGAAAAATACTTGGCCTTCATATTTCTTTCCTTTAACTTTACTTCTGGGAATGTAGTATGCTCTAATGAACATGGAAAAAGGCAAGCGTCAAAGGATGCCAGCAGCAGCTAAAGCTTTGCAGCAGGAATGCAGCTTGTGGTTGCATTAGAAGAGATTGGCAATCAAATCCAAGATTTTTTTTTTTCCTCCATTAGTTGAAGCACTGGTGCATGGCCGTAGTCCTCAAAACAGTGTGGAAATTTTATATGGAGTAGCTGTTCTTCTTGGGTACGTTTATTTGCGTGTGAAGTTCTTTCCAAGTTATCACACCACAATCAATGATGAAGTGCTAAGCAGGATTTGGCTGTGCTCAAAAATTGCATACTGAAGTGAAGTGGGCTCTTGGAGCTAACTAATAATCCCAGCAAGAATCCATATGCCTTAGTACTATAAGGGTTGCATGTTTTTCAAACCATAACTCAGGGCTGTGAAGGAACGATGCAAATAAAAACACAAAATTCCTATCATTAAAATATTAGGAAGGTTTGCTAACAAACTTTTGGGAACAAATTAGGTTACCTATTAACCTCAATAACCTCAAATGTTATGTTTGTACTGCAGAGGTATACTTCGTAAAAATAATTTGGAATAGTAATTTGTATCTGTTACAGGGCTTTGTGAAATTTGATAATCTGTTATAAGAAGGAAAAATTTGAAAACACTTCATAGAAATCAGATGTTACTGTAATGCCAGATCATCAGACATCTCTAGCGATCATACTCATGTATTTTACAGTTTTGTAGTAGAACCAAAATTGGTGTAATGCATGCAAGATTATCCATAATCAGAGCTGCAACTAGGAGACAGAGCAGACTGTCAGTCATTCTCATCAATGAATGAATAGCATAGCTGTAGCAGGTCCTGTTCCTGACTATCTACCCACCTGGGCAGTTTAGATCCTTAACATCAAGGAAACTTGAATGGATTTTGATTTTTCTATAAATTTGCAACCTGCACTTTCAGACCAGAAATAGCTTACTGTAGCTGCCCCATTGATAACCTGTGCTGACTCATGAATCAAAAGCTTATTTGAAGCAGAAGTAGTAACATATTCTTTGAGTATTTCAGTGTTTAAATTCCATACCAACTTGATAGAGTCCGAAGACTGTGGGGCTCAAAGTTGAACCGTGAAGAAGGTATATATTAGTAGGAAAAAATATGTGCTTCCCAAAACAAAGAAAACCATAGGCAGCTTTAGGATCTCACAGGAAAATTACTAGTTTTTTTCTGTTAATGCTTTAACTAATTTCTGCATCTAATTTCTTGGATCACAAGATGTATTACAAGTTCTAGAACAAGTTGTAACAATTTTTATAAAGTGTATTGTGTTCTGTCATGATAAAGCAAATGGAAAAACCTATTTGAAGAAATGCTTTCAGAAAGGAAAGACAATTAGGTGTTTATCAGCATTTCCTATGAAAGAAATTTTCAACTCAAAGTGCCTTGTTCAAGAGATGTAGATTAGGAAGATTTGTCCATCAAGCCATAAATTGAGAATATCAATTTATTGTTTCTAGAAAATTGTTTATTAAGTATGAGAGAGGCTCCTAGTTAATGAATACTAAATGAACCCTAGACATGAAACAGGTGTTCTTAACAGCAGGCAGTTTTATTTAAACCATTGTAAATTATGTAGTCTTACATATTGCATTATAGGGTGGGAATTGCTGTTTTAAAAGCATACCTGATTGAAAGCAATAGGAAATGTGTGCACGTGCACATGTACACGTGTGCACACACACACACACTCTCTCTCTTTCCGAGAACCTTTCTTTAGCTTGTTGAAGATCTCAGTGGGTCTTCAGTGTTTACAGATGTTAGGTGTTCCCTTGTTACTGGTTCTGAAGCCATGGGGTTCATAATTTGGTGTTAGTCTCACAGTTGTTTACCTCAACTATGTGGCTTAAATTATATTGTGGAACTTATTACAAACGTGAAGGACATGAAGGTGTAATTGGACACAGACATCTGTCAGCTTGCGTTGTTTCTAAAGCATGTTTTAAGGAGTTTTATGAGGCACACCACTTCTTCCAAAAAAAGAAAAATAATTTCCACTGCTCTTTGTTTCTAGTAATGCTATTTCTTTTAAAAGTAGTCTTCAAATAAAGGCACAGCCACATTCATGTCACTGCTGAATAATACTTTGGAACCTTTAAAATTAAATCACTCTTCTGTGGTCTAAAATGTGCGTATGCACATTCCTAAGTGTGAATCGTGTGTAACAGACGGTAGTTTCAGTGTTGTGTGTGACTTTGCAGTTTAGTGATCATCTCTTGCTGTATGGGTGTCCACTGATTCAGACTTGCTGAAGACTTGAGTTGAATACCACAACGTAAATGGACTTTCATTGTAGCATTGGGCTGTATATTTGGGTCAATTGGAGTCCTGAATTTGTGAGATTTCAACTTTGCATTGACAAAGGAGAATGAATGCATGGGCAGATGGAACATGAAGTGGTCATCTTGGATTTCAGAGATAGTTTGCCTGTATGCACTGCAGGATCATAGAGCAGTTCATACGGTGAGTATAGGTATGGGCAAACAGTGTATTGGTGGGCAGTTGGAGTTGTCGGTATTGAATTTGATTACCATAGCCACAGTTTTTCATCTTCTTGTGATCTTTTGTTAGGGTTCTTGAAAATAATAGTGGTTTAGCTACAGCTTCAAATCTAACCTAATGATTTTTGTCTGAGAACTTCCACAAAATTTCTTTTTTTCTAGCAACAGTTTACATTTCTCTTGGAAATTTCTAGTATAATGTTTTGGTATGATTTTGTTGTATCATGTGTGAATCAGTTTGGTCAGCTTTAGGTGTATGTGAGTATGTACATATGCATATATGTATATAATGCTGGAAGTTTTAGGGATCGAAATCCACCTTTTTTTCTAACTCTCCAGGGGAACCATCTGGAATCACCGAGTCAGGTTTCTCGAAGACAGAGTCCTGAGTTCCTGGACCTCATTCACCATTTGGAATGCTGGCAAGCAAGGCAAGAAGCTATACAGAAGCTTGTCACCAGCTAATCGGAAAAAGGTGAGCTAGTAAGAGTGGGTAATATCTGTACAAAATCACTTTCTTCTCTTTCATATGCCTCCTTGCTGCTTCTAACATAATGTAGCAAAATTCTCATAAGATATTTTGTCCCCAAAGTACTAGTTGATTAATATAAATTGGAGAAATTCTTAATATTCTGCATAATGTATTTCTTCTTTTCAAATGCTATATTACTTTTTTTAGAGCATATGGTGTGTATGTAGTGCTATGTATGCATCCATGTTCCTGCTTGCTGGTGACTAAGCATAGTAATAGGTTATACACACTATATAACTGTTTATGGCCTGCTACTCTGTAACTAACTATGTAGTAGCCAGGTACCCAAGGTGAGTAGACGAGTAGACTAACTCTTTATTTGGATGGTATAATACTAAACTACCTTGTCCAGAATTATTCATATGTGTATAAAATTTGCCCAGTTCCTAAGTGGATACTGGACAGGTCGCTATCGGATGCTGATCAACCTGATTTGTATTATGAGGACTAGTTGTAGTGTGACTCCCTTTTGAAAAGCTTGATTTCTAAAAATTGGAGTGGGGTGCGGGGTGAACAGGCAAGTAGAAACTATTGTACATGATTATCCAATTTACAATCAATGGAAAATGTGGAGGTTACTTATGTTTGGCAATGGCAGATATTTCTCAGGAGAGATTTGTCTGAGAGTTTAAATATCTTTTATAGCATTTTCTTTTGTGTAATAACTTTTTGTTAGATAAAGGCTTTAGGGCTAATGTCAAATGGCTGTTTCTTATCAAGAGCCACAGAACATTCATTTTATTACCAAATGTGTTTTCTTTTCTTGAAAATATGGATGGGAAGACAAAATGACAAATATATATGTAAACCTGATTAATGTTGTGGCCCTCAGACCACACACATATTAAAAAAAAGAAAGGAAGGAAATTTGTATACTCATAGTTGAAATTACTGAATAGACATGGGAGACACTCATATAGTAAATCCACAACACAAGAATTGAACCTGAATTTCCTGCTCGATACTCCAATGCCACCCCTCTTTCACTGCCATCATGTGGCAGTGGGTGAAGTGTATGAAGAAAGAAGATTAAATGCTATGTGTCTCCAATCAGTTACTTCATTCAAAGAGGACAGAACTGTCCATTAAATGTACTGAGTTATCTTGGTCATGCAGTGCAGTGTGCACATGACTTTGGGGGATTTATGAAAATGTTCTCTTTTGTTAGTATTTTGCATAGCACTTTGTGACTTCCACTAACTTTCTAGCACCCATTGCACTTTTCTGTCTGCAAAATTATGAGAAGTAGAAAATAAGTTCCAAGGGAAGAGATGGCAGCTCATCTGGTAGATTTTTGAGATGTTACGGAAAAAATAGACTATGTTGTTTTTGTAGCAATGTCTCACCATCTTAGGTGTTACGGTTTTTTTGGTTTTGTTTTGTTTTCTAGCTTTTGTGTGCCAAGCCAAAATAGAGGTTGATATTAAGATAGAACACCTCTCTAGCTTTGGGTTACATTTGCCACCTACTTCTATAGGTGACTCATTCAGGACTTCACATCCTGTTCAGCAAACACAGTGATAATTTGAAGATGTCACTGCAGAGATGATAAAAAGGGCAAGAGAGAAATAATATTGGTGGGGTTTTGCCATTTTTCTGCCAAAGAACCACAGCTTACGTCTCCTTCAGTAAGGAACAACCTTCGTTCCCCGCTATGCTAGCACTGACAGTGTGGTTCTAATTAACTGGATCTTGACGTTCTTTCCAGCTGACCTTTACATAACGTTTGCTTTGGCAGTGTTGCAGGCCATGATACTATTTTGCTTCTGTCAAGGTTACAATTGCACATATTACAGTATGCTTTAGTTTGATAGTGAAATATTGCATTGAGCATTAACCCATTAATTACTGGATACTATACCAGACACATTTAGCAAGCTTACATGCCAGATGCAGTTGTATGTGCCAAGTATGACTCATTTTGCAAATGTACTGCAGAAAACTACTGCTAAAATGCAGGCACAGTCTGATCCTTAATACTTTATATAGAGTAATCAAACTTTATCCACTAAGTCTGACATGTTATCTGAAGTATTCAGAGCTTTTCTCAATAACTAACAGAGATAAATACCTTCAGAAAGTGACTTGTATCATCTTAAGTGAGAGCAGGGGCCTAGCGTTTAGATAGCTAATCTCTGATGAAATTAGTATTATCTGTAGTGATTAAAGCACTAGTTTTATGTAGTTGTTCAGGCTCATTATGATTGCCATTATAACATCCTAGCTTTTCCAGAAGTGAGATCCCAAGTCTATCCATCTCAGTCAGAACTGAAGCTTGAATGATATCCTAATGTTTCATGGTAAGTCACTGGCAAAAGGTTGTGAAAGTAGTTAAAACATCTTGCTTCTCCCAAGTGCTAATCAAAGGATTATGCTGCTGGAGTTTCAGGAAATAAATTAATAAAATTTGCAGTAGGTAAGTCATGGCAGTTTTCATTTCATTCTAAATTAATAACAGTAAGAGGAGGCTATTTAAACTCCATGTTTTACTTTTCCTCAAAAATCCATCAGGTATTTCGTGACTAATCTTCAACTCTTGCCAAAGACTCCAAAATCCCATATGAACAAAGGTTGTAAATAGTTGTTGTTTCATCCTTTCCAGCCCTAAAAAACAATAAAATACTTTTCTTGTCTCACCCTTTAAAGACTACCTTAACAAGATTTAAGCTTTCATATATTCTGTTAATTATGACAACACTGGAGATTCAGTATAATTTTGAATCTACAAGTAGAATCTAGTGTTGTCTTGTAAATAGAGGCCCCGGGGATATGAATTCATCAATTATTTAAAATAGACACCATTAAAATACAATTCCAAAAGCCCCTTAAGACAAAATATGATTTATTACATCAATACAATTACCATTTTCTCCTCTGAAGGTCCAGTTGTGTAAAACAGTGTGATCTTAACAGGTATAATACCCTTTGAAATGCAGGTAAAATTGCCAAAATAAGCTGTATAATTTAACTAAGCTGTATAATTTAACTGTCTAAATTTAATTTCAGTTGGTTTTGTACTTTAAGTCAGATTAGACTCTTGAAAATTTTACCTATACTCTGTTTCACTGTTGCTGCATCATTTTATCAAGATTCAGAATTTCATTAGTGTCATGAGACTGATTTCGGTTGGAATGTGGAGTCACAGCAGCCTTGTTTTCCCAATTGGTGCTAAGTACCTGTAGAAAATTTGGGACACATACTCCTAGAATACATAATAACCTCCCCCCCGCCTGCCCCAAACCTCTTACATACAGCTTGTATTGTTTTGTAATTGTGAAAAAAACTAAAATCTACTAAATCTTCAGGAAGAGAATTAATTAATCTGCACTGTCAAGCTTAGGGCATGTAAGAAAACATCTTTTTCAAAAGAGAGTGTTTCTTGTAGTTTCAGAACCTGATAAGCAAAGCAATTGTATTTCTTATATTGACTAGGTTTTTGTGGGATATTTGAAAAGTATGTTGCATGCTGAACAGCACTGTTTCTTAGAAAACAAAATTTTGGCAATTCCAGGAAGCTGCAGTCTGTGTATGTTCATACTCGCTAACAAATTATTACTTTAGTCTGTTTGGAAAACAGTCTGAATTTGAATTATGGCTATGTTAAAAGAGAAAAGGACACCTAAGCAATATTGTCTCTTTTCCTCCAGACATCTGTATGGTGAATATTAAAATAATTCTTTGTCTCCAAAGAGCTTAGGCAAAAATCCAAGGCTCAGTATTTTTGCTAAACAGCAACACAAGAAAAAAAAATTATTCAACTAGTAGTTTTTTTATGAATTAATTACCAGGATCTCGGTATTCTTAGGGAAATTCTGTTTCCTGGCTGTCCCCTTCTTGATTCACGCAGTTGACAGTGTTTCAGTATTAGCATTTCTGCAAGAATGAAATCGAACAGACCTTTTTTTGTTTAAAACACATCCGTCTTGTCTATAATTTGCAGCTGAAGATGGAAACCAAATGTTTTGGGGATGCTATATATGCCTGGAGGGTTTCTGAGCTGTCTTGTCTGCTCTTTTATTCTCCATCAAACTTTAGCTAAAAGGAGAACTTCAGCATTAACATTTTGTGTCATTTCCGATAGCTGAAAATAGTGCTCAAGAAGCTAACAGAAAAGAAGGGGGAAAGGACGAAATAAGCATCAGCTAATTAGTGGCATGGAAACAGTACTAGTACACAGCCAGCCCATGAAGTTTCTCTATGACAACCCTATCTGCCAGTGGCAAACTTGAAAGCTTCAAGAAAGTATTTTGTACGCCCTTTTTCCTAGCTCATTAACCATTTAAAATCATCTGTTAGTTTCTCTTCACCTTTTTGTAAGAGCAGCATCGCTAAACCAGGTACTTTAACTATGATCCTTCAACTCCCTCACAAAAGCAAGAAATGTTTAAGCTTTGTAGCATTTTAACTACTCCAAAGTATATGAATGGCAGTATGAGAGTGTGAAGTGGGAACGTGTAAAAGCAAAGAAACATAAATAAAGGGAAGAATATTACACCTACCTTGACTGTGGAGCAAAAGATAGAATGACAACATGAAAGTGAGTTAAAAGAGAGCCAACAGAACAAAAAGAGAGAAATGAAATTTGAAAGCTTCAGTTAAATCCAGGTATAAAGCATCCTAAAATGACATGGGGTAAAATAGAGGCTTCAATTTGGACTACAGTGAATACTTCATGCTGAAATATGGCAGGGAAATTTCCCTGCTGCTTCCATTTGGGAAGATGTGCTTTTTGCAACATCCGTTTTGTCAGTACAGAGGCATGCACACTCGAAAAGTTACTGCATAACTAATGTTGTTATCTGTTCTAGAGAAATGAGACGCTTGCAGCTAGTTCCCACACTGTTACATATAAAGGCAGTTTTATGTTGTATGTAATCAGGGAAATCTTGTAGGTACAGTATTTAGAAGCCTATTTTACATGTTGGATTCTGGCGTTAAAATTCTCTTGAGCAACCTTGTTATGTATATGTTGAAAGAGGGAAGATGCTGCTATCTTTAATGGAATAGTGTCTTTAAATAGAGTCATGAAATGCATGCTTGGAATTTAATGATACCCGCAGCTTCTGTCACAGCTGTAGTGCTAAAGAGGTGAAATAAAAGCAGCATCCTGATACTGAAAATCACTCAGATTGTGACAGAGTTGCTTGCTAGTTTCATGGTTCCGCTTGTGGCGTATTGGGAGATGTTTATGCCTCTGCATGGCTCTTGTTCTGTTTGTCATTAACTGTATCTATTTAAACTTGCATTATAATGCTTTCAGTTACTTTGACATGAATGGCCAAAATCAATTTTAACTTTTGCAGAGATGTATATTAACATACTTCCGAGGCTTTATGTAAGTTTGAATGAAAGAATTATAAAGAGAAGAATCAACAGGGTCACTAGAAGTTTAAAATGGATGAAGGATTGCATGAGATGTGGAGGGAATGCAATAGGGAAGATCTGCTCATACAGGATTTTGTAGAGAGTTTGCAGGTTGTCGTCTTTAAAAGATAAATTTTATGAGACCAATTGATGTAATGAGGAGGGAGAGGAGACAATGTACAAGTGACCAGTTATCAAAAAGGTTGTCCATTTTTTCTGTCATGCTCTACTAAGTTATTCACTCTCCCTTGTAAAACTTGCCTCTCATATCCTTGAAGCCAGAACAGATCTTGAGAATTTGCTGTGATTACATTTTGTTGCTTTCTGTAAATTAACATTACAGGCCTAAAACAGACCACAGGTGAAAATACGATGAGGGAATAAAATCCTGTGAAGATCATTCACCATAAAAGGACCTTAGGCTGGTGAAATCTTTCAGTTTTTCCATTAGGAAATCTGAGTGGAATGGGAAGTGTAAGGCAACATCCTCTGCAGTAGCCAACAAGGCAGTAAACAAGTTAAGTATGAAAGAAACTATTAATTCTTGTGTAATAGTAGCACAGCTCAAACAGCTAGGTAATTACAGCTGCACCCCAAGCCCACTCTTACTGACTTCTTAGACTGAACTTTGGAGTAGGATTAATCTACTACCCATTAATCTCCTTTTACCACAGGGAGGTCTGATAGTCCCAGCCTGTGTGTCCCTTCACACAGCTGCTGTGTTTATTAAAAAGAACCAGCCAGAGAATAGCTTTTATATTCCTCAAGCGTGTCTTCCCCAGCAGAGGGGTTTTTTTGAGTAAATATCTTATCTTTTGAGCCATATAAACTTTCTCTTATGAGGGAGAAAACTACTTCTCCTTTTTCCCTTACACTGTTGTTAATGTATGTTGCAATCCGTATTTATAAAAATCACTTATAGTAATTATGTAGCTTGTATATAACAGATATCTAGCTGTCTCTCCCAATTTTTAGCCTGGAGAAATAGTCTTTTTTTCTTTGTTTTGGAATTGTGCAGATTTTCATACAAGTGATGTCCAAAATAAAAATATGTAATCATTTATATATTTTGTTAAAACTGAAGCATGATCTGAGGACTCTAAAAGCTTCAATGGTGTCATATTGTCAGAGGCATTGCAAAAGAGCCATTTTGCTAGAAGGAGGGGGAAAAAAAACCCCAACTAGAGACTGCTTTATACCTTTGATCCATAGGTTCCTCCCTGGGAGACAATAGTTCATGTATGGATAGATGGTTTTCATAAAAAATACAAGAAAGAAGCCCATTAATGCAGGAAAATAAATAGGTAACTCTGAGTTTATCCTAATAGTATAAAGTAAACAGCTTATATAAGCCTGATGCCTTGAGTTCTCCTTATAGGATAAACAACTGTGCGTAAGTCCTGTATTTAGACTCCGGACATAGATTTTCTTTAATTGGAAAATAAATAGTGTGTGTCAGAAAAATAGTTGACTTGCATTTTGGCCACCCACATGGTGTACAGTCTGGCAGAAAAATTGCCCATTCCAAGTCTGACCTGTTTTATAATACTGTAAATACCAGATTTAAGCTGGCTGAATCCATTGAAAATTAGACATGGAGATACCTTAGTGGTAACTCAAAAAAAGCTTAGAGTCATTTCCATCTTCCAAGAGAAATTTGTCACAGACTTACCTGTCGGGTTGGGTTTTTTTGGTTTGTGGTTTGTTGGGTTTTTTTTGTTTTTGGTTTTTTTTTTTCCAGACACCTGCTGTTACTGGGAGTTTTGTATGCGAGATTGTCTGGGGGCTGGGTGGTTAGTATGGCAAAGGCAGTTTGCCAAATTTTCTACATATGGTAGTATGAGTTATGGCACAGGATGAGAGGAAGTATTATGGTTATTGGTAATCTAGTGATACAAGAACTATCTTTGGTTCTCTAACACCACTCATGTTAAGAAGAAATCTATGCAGCAGTCAGGGGTTTCTGTTAACTGTATTATAACATGCTAAAGGTGAATAGTGTGATACTTGCCAGCACAGATCTTACAGCTGAATTCTTAGTTACGGACATTAAAGCGTAGATAGAATTTCACTTTACTTTATGTCAAAAGTTCTGGGGTTTTGTTTTGGTTTTTAAAATCCATAGGAGTATAAGCAGCTAAAAAACTAGCTTCAATTACTGGAAGATATGTCAATCAATGTATTGGAGTGTATTTATTCCCTCTGTTGGGTTGACAGTGAAGACGTATCCTGCTAAATTTTGTTTATAATGGTCTTCTAGGAAGAAGACCTTTCTGTCTTTATAACGGACAGCTTCTAGGAAAGTAAAATATTAGTGGTGGAACTGAGATTTGCAGAATTTTGGAGACTTTTAAAAGTGGTTAACACAGAATGAAAAGTATACAGCTAAGTAACCTCTCTTTCCACAGTGGCTTCTATTTGCTTCCCTTCATATGTATACATATTTATATACACGTGTGTGTGAATGTATATGTACACACACATATAAATAAGATGGGTAGAGGAAATCTTGGGATGTAGTTTACTGTGCTCAGTCCACACCACCTGATTTTTCAACTACAATAAAGCATTACAGTGGTCATGGAAATGGGGTCAGGGATGTAAAGTGTATTAACTTGTGTTTAAGAGAAAAAAGAAAGCTAAGAAAGATCCTGGTTCTTCATCTTTATGCTTGAAGGATTTGCTTGTGTTTGCTACTGTCTAACCCAGTACCTTGTACAATGTCTGCACCTTGTACAATGTCTAGTAACTTCCTAGTACTGCCCTGAATTCCCTCCTTTCTTTCTATTTCCATTAAAATGCCTGAAACGGGGGAAGTGTCCTTCAGGCGATCCCTGCATCAGATCATCCAAAGAAAAAGTATGGATCTGCTGGCCTGTAATGT
Source organism: Aquila chrysaetos chrysaetos (assembly GCF_900496995.4). Taxonomy (NCBI): domain Eukaryota; kingdom Metazoa; phylum Chordata; class Aves; order Accipitriformes; family Accipitridae; genus Aquila; species Aquila chrysaetos. The sequence continues at coordinate 66,220,911 of NC_044008.1, forward strand.
GATTCCTTTAGTCACGCAGCCCCAAAGTGAGAATTTAATGTTTCCTTAATGTTCTGTTCTTTATTTCTTTTGCTGCCTGTTTTCAACCAACCTATTTTCCAGGTATGAACATCTACCTCTAAGTCATTCCAAGGACTATCCCTGCCTACCCTCTCCAGATTATTCGTTGTATTTTCCACATTGACTTTGTATGGTGGTGGTGTTTAGCCATATTTGTAGTCCCTTGATATTTTTGTTTGTATCCTCTTTCCATTGAAGTTTAATGGAAGAACTGGTATCATGGTATTTAAGGATTTGGATAGAAAACTGTTCAATTGGATAGTGGAAATATCTCCAAAGTATTTTTGATGTAGAAACACCTTTTATGTTGCAAGAGAATGCAGCTCTATCTGGCCATTGCCTGAAAACACATGTAACAGTTCTGTTCCTCTGCAGTTTTGCCCTTGGGCTGTAAAGGTGGCACTCTGTATCGGGAGTGAAGTAGCAATAAAGAATGCAAAAGTTCAGCATTATGACACCTATGCTCTTGTATAGGTGTTTTCCTCTGCACAGACAGAATGAGGTCACTTCAGGTAAAAGAAAACTATCTTAATCACAGGAGGAAAATGTGTGAGAGAGATTTGTAGACACAGAAAGCAAGCCAGCCTTTTGCAGCCTTCTCTAACTTAATAAATTAATAAACAGCTGTTTGGCTTTTCAGATTTTCTCAGCAGTAAGTGTTGTTAATCAATTTTTAATGCAACAATTAAAAAGATAGGAAAAACGCTATCCAGCTTTCACCAGAATAATTGATTTCTGCAAGACCTTAACTATCTTAACTGTTCTGCTTCAGTGTAAGAGTTCTGTGTAGATAATATGAATAGATCCAATGGAAGTCAGAGCTATGTTTATTTTAAAAAGTCTTCCAAAATGTTACTGGCAACCTAGTGGCTCAAAAATGAGGCCACTGTGTATTTGGATTGCAGGCATTTATTCTGCCTGCATATTTATAAGGAATGCAAATAAAAAACCATCTGAAATGTTTGGCAACTAAGGCTGCAAATAATGCTTCCGTAACTACAGTAAGAATAATCAAAATGAAGCAGTAATTATATGTGTTTAAACACCAAATCTGCTGAACTTGTCAGTTGAAGAACATAAAGTCCAAAACCACAGGAATTCCCAAACTTGGTGTGTTATGACCAAGAATTGAGGCTAGTATTACCAGAGCATCTGAAGCAATAGTGCAGTACAGCTGTACTGAGGTATCTGGTGGTAGATGATATGCTTGGGGTGGGCAGAAAGAGGAAGATTTGTATTATATAAGCTTAGGTATTTAGTGGAAGTGCCAAGATGAGGAGGCTACTCTCTGTTTTTAGTTTACTTAGCGTATCACTCGGGATGAAGTTGATCTCGTAGAGGTTTTCTCTTACCCAGTCAGTAGCTTAGATCACCTGTTCTCATGTTCATAAAAACATAACGTGCTCATAGACAACTGCAAACTTTGCCCATCTCCTTAAGATACACCTGCAAAGGATTTAATTTTTAAGCTCCGTAGGAGGACCAGGGTGCATTGCCCTATTGCTGTGTTCATTCACGTACCTGTAGCATTACTTACATAGATACACTGCCTGTGAAATACCTGCTGGTAGCAAAGAACAGTATTGAAATGCTCTGCTTCTGTTTTGCCAGGTAGCTGCGTTTTGTGATGTTGATGAAAAGAAAATAACAAAAGGATTCTACACTTACGAAGAATCTGAGGTTAGTTATAAGTACTCTTGCATTCTTTACTGTGATCTGGAAGTGTTCTGGGAAATGTGATGAAAGAATACATCACTGATTTTAAATATTGTATGGCAGCTCATTTTGCTAAGGAGGCCGTGACAGAAGACTAGATAGCTGGGGATTGATACTGGAGTGTGAACTATGGAGCCAGAACTATGCACCTCACGCTCACTGAAGTCAGTTTAGAAAGACAGAAATATATACACTCTGAAGGGATTCCAATGATGGAGTAAAACAGCCTTCACTGACAGTTTTTTCTTTTAAGTGGGAGTAGAATTTGGCTCATGATGGATAAAAGTGAAATCTCTATTAAAATAAAGTAAGCTTCTGTGATTAATTGTAACCTATCTGTATATTATAGTTACACTGTATCTGAATAAAGCTTTAATAGGATCCTTGGGAGCCTAAAATTGTAGGCAGCAACATTTTCTTCCGTAGACAAGGAAGACCAATATTGAGATGGCAATAAACAAACCATATAGAAAAAAAATGTTGTCTTGTTGCAGTATTAATTTAATGATAGTAGTTAGCTCAAGACCTGGAGTAAAGCTTCATCCAGATTCAGTCCCTACAACAGTTGGTGAAAAGACAGTTCTTAGTTTCACTGGGCATTGGATCCGATCCTGTGAGCGCGGTCTTCCGAGAGTGCAATTTGACATTACCGCTTAGCCACTCTAACTGCAGGGGTGGTCTGACTTTGCTCACTGGCCTCAGCCACACACTCCCACTGCTTTGTTTATAATGGGTCTAGCAATCTTGCGGCTAAAGGATGACTTGATTCAGTTAGTTGATCTGGCAGAAAAGAAACCCTCAAAATAAGTTTTTCAGCAAGTTATCTTGGGAATCAAATTATCCTGAGGTTGCATGATCCTTATATCTGATGGGAGTAGGACTGAGGGAGGGGTAGAGGGAGAGGAGGGGCACCTCCTCAGATATAGCTTGTGATTAGACTAGAGTAACTGTAAAATCAAATTCTATACTGGGAAGCTAATGAGTGCTTTCAGCTGCATGAAAACAATTGGAGTTCAGGATTTTGACCTGGAGTACTGAGGACTCGCTAACTACCAGTGCAGTAATACTGTCAGCAGAATTGTTACAGATCCTGCGCATTTGTCTTCCTAAGACATACCCATCCTCTCAGATCAGTTGTAAAGAAGATTGTACTGCAACCTGTTGCGAATCCTCAGAAGATTCTGCAGCTTGGATCCATGGTGAAGTCCCAGTTGGGCATAAGCCATTTAACAGCTCCCAGGGAGAGGGAAAGATTCTCCTTTGTATCCGCTATTGTGCCTGCTCTAATGTTTCTCTGCTGGCACCGTAAGCTGATGCAGCTTACTAAAGTGGCAGAAAATTAAACTGCCAAAAAAAGAAAGAACATATTTTTTATGGGGTAGGCTATTAAAGCAGCATACCTTGCAATCACATGAAAGAGGGAATTGTTTGGGAAAGGGGTAGAAGTAGAGCTTGGAGGTAAGGAAGAAGCAGTGGACGAGAGGAGTGAGACCTTCTCCTTTCAAAAGCAGAAAGCTCTTAATTCGCATCTGGTGTAGTGTGTAACTTTGTTCAGAGAAACACAATTGTACTGAAAGATTAGGGTAAGAAAATAAGGGGTACTTGAAATGACTGGCAAAACAATGAGTGGAAGATGTGACCAGCTGGACTATTTAGCATGAGGCCTCAAAATAATTTTTTCCCCTCTTGGTGTTTAGTAGCTCCTAAAACTAAGCTAACAAAAGTAACACTCTGTGCCTCTCTACTAAAGTCTACTGCTTTTTCCTGCAGGAGAGACCAAAACCAAAAATTCCTATATGTCACTTCAGAGATGCAACTCCACCTTTCATTATCTGTGTGAAGCTGGTGAGTACCACCTTTAGCCTTAGCTCTATGTGCAAAATCAGTATTTGCTCCTTATGAAAAATGAATTTCTATTCACGGTAAATAGCTTTTCCCAGAAGCTTTTACTATGCAATTAATGGCCTTTTTTATCAAATTGACTGTGCAGAGTATTTCAGGGTTTTAAAAAAGCAGTATTAAGTAAAGTAGTATTAAGAATAATCAAAGGTGCAGCTTCTGTAAAGGAGCTTGGATCTGTTTTACTTTCTTGCCCAACATTATAACACAAATGAACACGTACAGTCAGCCACCTGGCCTCGTTTATTCCTAATATTTTGCTGCCCTATGTATGGCAAAGGCTTTGATTTTTTAAATCAGACCTTAAAAGCTGTTTTCTTTGGCACTGCCAATTCCGTAGCTGCTTCTGTGCCTGACTCTGGTAACTTTCTTATTTAAAATGGTTTAACTGACCTAATAACGTAACTAGAAGATGATAACCAGCAGTTATTTTGCTGCTACATTTAAGATAGCAAAGCACCGTGTATGGGTTAACACAGAAGTTTTAAAGCAAAACAGAAAAAACATTCTATTTGCAAATGCTAGTAAAAAAGTCTCTAACAGTAACTAAAACCTGTAGCTACATATAAACACTGACATTCTAATGCTGCACTAGATCTGTTCAAAGATTGATTAGCTGAATCTCAACTCATCTGGTACAGCCTGCTTTTAACTTAGCACTCCCGACTTTACGATCAACTCTGAGATCGTAACTATGAGTTGTAAAGCCAGACTGAAAGTACCTTAGGGCATTATCATGTACTGTTGGTTGATAAACTCTTGGATAAGCTAGTAATATTACAACTAATTTAATTTTTCATACTACATATAATGGTGGGTGGAAGTCCCTAGACAAAACATCTGTGGAACCTGTTATAAAGCACATTTAATTTGTGAAGCCCTTACAATGAGACTATTATACAACATCTTGCCTGAAGACTCTGGTCCATGGCTTCAGTTGTGATTTCAGTGTTATTTTTCCACTCCGGGCCACTGAGCATTTTCTACTTGCTCATCACAGAACTATAGGCCATAGTATCATTTAAGTAACATGCAGTATTTTCTTTGGAAATACAGTTTGACCTGCTTGAAACAGTTTCAGAGTTTGTAAAGTTGCTTCTAAAATCTGTCTTTGAAGCAGGTCACTTTTTAGGAGAAGTTAAAAAAAGTCAACAGCCATTTGTATGGAGCCAAATCTCTAGAAACTGCAGGCAAGTTACCCCTTACCCCTCTCACTTCATGACTGAATTACACAGCTACTGTGAATGTTGGTGTTATAAGAGCTGATGGCAAAAACGCCCTAGTGCAGAGGTAAATAAACATCAATCCATGTGGAGTTCCAGCAGCGTTATGCACTGGGAAAACAAAATAGTGGCCAAACAGACAAGAACAATGCTGATAATGAACTTGCATAACAACATAGTGAAAGTCCCTAATGGAGCTTACCTTTCTACAGATTTTAAAAATATCTGTTAATACTATGAACCTCACAGTACACCTATGTTGTTATACCATATTATTATTTTAATATTATTCAGGGTGTTGGAAAAACAAATTCATAATAAAGAACTGAAACCAGATTTTTCTGTTAGCAGTGCCTAATACCCTGTTATCACCTGAGAAACCACAGACTACGTAAGAAAGAAATAAAACCCATAAATATATCTGTAGCAAAGTGTAGGAAATATAAACCCAGTGGAGAGAGAAAAGGAACCAGAGGGTCGCGGGAAGGAAGCAGCAGTGCTCCAAGTCCCACTCCAGAACCAAGTCTGCTGGACCCTCCTTTTTTCTACCATTCGGTTTCGCAGCTGATCTTAAGGAATAGTTTTTAGTAACCTTTTTCAGCCGTTGTCGTACTTGCTGTATTTCATTCCTATTAGGAGTCTTTGTGGAGGCTGGCAAAATCCGTGAAATCCCACTCTTACTACTTGCAAGGTTGTGGGTGGATTGAAATGGGCACTGTTTTCAGCAGTAGTTTTGTCATGGAGAATAATCTTCTACCAAAACAAAACAAGTTGATAAATGTCTGTGGTTTAAAATAATTCAGGTATCCTGTCTGCAGCAGCTTTCAAGCTTCTAGACCTGACCACTAAAGGAAATGGTTTCTAAATGGGTTGAGAAGAGCAAAGTATTGAACTTTTTCATTCATCTGCGTTGATATTGTGCAGGCCAGGTATAATGCTGAGGGTTAGTCTTTGCTGTATTTATGGGTTGAGTTTGCCTTGCTTTCTGTGCAGCCCACATCTGAAGAACAGCTAAAAACAAAACATCCCACTTGCTTTTCTTTAATCACCTTTTCTACATTTCTTCTTCCAACATGCTTTTTGAAAGTGGGAGCATAGGAAAAGTAGGATAGTGGACAAGTACGTAAAATATTAAGACTGCATCAAATGGAAAATATTGTCTTTTTTGCAATAGCTGTCGCTGCCTCTCTGATGCTATTCACCCAGATTTATCAAATCAAACTGTGCAAATAATGTTGCTGTTACAAGTTAAAGTCCCAGGCTGATGTGGAATACTACATTTGAGACACAAAATTCTTCTGCAAAAACGGTGCTCTCCTTGTGCATACTATAAGGGGAAAAACAAAACTCCTGTGCTGAAGAGGTTACAAATGACCTGTATTTTCAAACTATTCAGGGGAAGTAGCTTTACCCAGCCCTGTGTTTCAGGTCACGCAGCAAGCAAACATACAAAAACCCTAGTGAACGCACAGACATTTCTTGTGTAGACAGCTGTCAATGCAACAACTACGACCTAGCTCCATGTTGCATGGAACTGTTGGACGTTTAGGTAAGGCAGAAGTAGCTGCAGATTCTCTTGGCTAATTTCTTAAACAAAAGTCATTAAAAAATTCCTGAACATCCCAGACTTCCAAATTTAGCTTTATTATTTACCAACCTAAGTTCGTCACCATCCTTCTGAAGAAGAAAGTGTCCTGAGGCCTTATTGTCTTTCATGTTGCTGTTCTTGGTAGGGGATTATTTTTAGTTTTGATACAGGCAAAACCTGCATGTTTATATACAGCTCTAAGAGGGTGGTTTTGAAGATTAGGTATGTTTATTAAATAAGTAAGTGAGCTGTTTGCAAGAAACAACTCTGCTGGACATACAGTTGGAGCAGTGTTTGCTTATTTATTTTTTCAGGCAGTTCCTCCCTTGCTAGCATTGCCATTACTTTGTTACCATATAAAATCATACTTGAAAAAGCAGTCATCCTATGTGATCTTTGCTCAGTTTGCATTTTAAAATGTCTTCACAAACGGCTGTAGCTGAAATTCTGCTCTGTGTATGTGTGTACATGTGTAAGTTTTTGCTGAAGAGAGTAAAATTCTGGTTTTAGCTTGTCAAAATTGTGTAGCAGCCTGCAGTAGCACTTCACCTAAGGGTCTGCACTGTGTGTTTTCTCTCGCTTTGAGGTAAAAGCAAAATGCTTAGAAATCTTGTATTGTGCCCTGTCTTGGCATGGATTCCAAGTGCTTGAAATGAAAGGGATTTTTATTTTTCTGTCTCAGTAATTACACTAGTTTGATTGTATAAAGTTTTCAGTAAATTTACTGTTAGACCAGTTATTGTAAAACTCTGCCTTGTTCTGTCACTTCAGTCTTGTGCTCTGTGAATGAAAGATTTAACTCTCCTGCTTAATTTAGCATCTGGGCTCTTTTAAATATATATATATATGTTTTTTTTTTTTTTTTTTTAACCCTTCTTTTGAGCAGTTTGATTTTTCAGCAAGCTAAACACAACTGTTCCATACCCTATGTCCTAACTTGCAAAATCTTGGGTTTATGAAATCATTAGTGGAGGCTAAAGGTCGTAATCAAGGCCTACATTTCTGAGTAGAATTCCTTGTTGGTGTGTTAAGTTTTGCAGATGGACCAGTGACAGTCTGGGATCTTAACTGAATTGCAAAACTAGGACCCAGTCCTTCAAAGTACTAAATACCATCAAGTATTTTCTTGGTTTCAGGAAGTAAAAAAAAAAACAAAACAAAACAAAAAAACCAACAAAAAAAAGTACTAAACATCTTTCACAATCAGGGCCTTATTGCTCAGGTAAGAAATTGGTTACCTTAAGTGGAGCCCTTGCTTAAAAAGCCAAGTGCCATGGGCCCTTTCCTGCCCTTCTCCAAATTATTCATTAGCTATGCTTTTTTTATGGTTAGTAAACATCAGAGTTCAATTATGAATTTTATGACTGGTGGTTTTGTTTTTTGTTGAAGTTCTGGATCAGATTATGTCATCTTTGTATTTTTTGGCATTGCTAGTGAAAATAGAAGAACGTGGCAGGTAGATGAGAATTGTATAGAAGAAAGGAGAGCTAATCCGTGATCTTCAGGCACAGCATGCTCGTTTGGGCAAGAAGTTTGAAATGTATGCACGCAGTGTTTCCTATATAAATTCAGGCAGCAGAAACAACGCAGAGGTTTGGAGAAGACAGGTCAGCTTGTTTTGTTATTAGACTCCCTGTTGACGGAGATGGCAGTGTTCTTGAATGGAAGGCTTCCAAGCAACACCCAAATACGATAAGCACGTTTATAAGCAGTTCAGCTGATGGGTCCATAGTGAGCTGGGAAGCTGGGTGTACAGTCCTCCATGTGGGACAGAAACCTTAGTTTCTGAAGTCAGGTTCATTAAAGATCCCAGAGAAATTTTCTGAAGCCTATTATTCTAGCCAAAGTGTAGTGTTCCACCTCCTTTAATTCCACAGTTTCAGTTGGAGTCTGTTTTTGTAACTTCCTGTCCTAAACACTTGCAGTAGTGTTGTACATTGTTAAAATGTCAATATTGCTGTTCTGGGCCAACCAAAAGAACACCAGTGATCTCTTTACTTACCTCCTACAGTGTTGTGAGGTTTAATTAATTAATTTTTTTGGTGACATTCCTGAATATCAATACAATTAAGGACTTCAGGAAGAACAAAGTAGAAATGCTCAGGAACGCTAAAGGTGGCATGTTTTCTTAATGACATCACTGCCTTGCAAGATTGCTCATGGAGCAATCTGAACATGTTCCTGTTCAGATAACGTAACTAGGGCTCAAAAGGAAACATCTTTAATTATGCAAAGTATTTCAGTTACTTGATGAAAGGTTTGTTCATCGGACAAGCTAATCATTGTTCAAAATCTACAAAAATCACTGTTTTGTCAAACTCATTCCCTTGGTCCAGTCTCTGAAAATGCCTGCATTAGAAAACAAAATCTGCAGAGCTTAGTATAGCCCTTGTGCTCTACACAGCAGGAGAATGAGGTGTCTAATATCTACCCACCCCACCCCCCATATTAATTTGAACACTAAGTTTTCAGCATACACTTAATCTTTGAATGGAAATGTTTCTGAGCCTTCATTTATTTATGTTTAGTTCCACAAATGGGACCTTCTTCTGTGGTCTAAAGAACCAACTTACCATAACCTGTTACAACCTGAAAGGAGTTTGTCTGGTTGATCTAATTCTCTTTTTCTTCCCTCACAGGATTTGACAGGTGGAGCATTTGAAACAAACCTGAACACGCTGAACTTGAAGGAAGGGATGGATTACTACCACTTTAACTAAAAACCAAGGTAAGGCAGTGATACTGAAGTTGCGTTATCCTCTTTGTATCTGTGTGTAGGAAGACCAAAATGCGCAGAGGTTTAGAATTTGTTAGTAATTTGTGCTTCATTAATCTTTGTACTGAGTAACCACTTTCTAAGGGAGGTCCTAGTTACTCCATGGATAATGCTATTTGCTCATTTTATTATTGCACATCACTTGTTTACCAAACTCAGTTTGATTGTTAAATTGTATTTCTAATTTAAATAACCATCAAATACAGGCCAGAAGATTACAAGAGGACTGTTACCATAGGGAAGCCTTAAAAATGCATCAAGCAAAGCCTATAACCACTGGAAGTGTAAAGAGAGGTTTCTGTCAAACACTGCTTGGGGCCCTCACCCATTCCCTGCGACTGGCTCATTTCCTGCTGCAGGGAGCAGCAGCTGGGGCTTGCTGAGGTAAAGCTCTGCACAGGGCTAGTACTGAGATCCAGCAACGGCATCCTCTGATTCGGGGCTGTGTGAGAAGTACAGTTGTGTCTGTAATGTCATCTGGCAGCCAGATGATCACATGTACAGATGCTCACAATTTTCACTGGACCTTCTCAGGTTTTTTTGAGTAAGCACAACTCATGTTTTTCTTGCAGCAGGGACCTAAAGGTATAATATTGCAAAACCCAAGATCTTTCAAGAATGTACTAGAAACTTCTGTAGTAATGGCAACGTAACAACATAGGGGCTGTGGATTCAGGAGTATTTCTGCTGCAGTAAAGCCTGGAAGGAGCCCCTGTAGTGTGTGCAGCCACACGGGCAACTCGGTCTGTTGCACAGTGTGTGAATTGAATACTGTTTGTTTAACAGTTAGTCAGTGAGTAACACTGATCTACATTGAATTTCATCTGCCAGACCAGGTTGCAAGTATACTTAAGAAGTATTGAATAATACAATTTATAGTTATATTCTTGAAAAGGAAAAAGAATCTTAGAGACAGACAGGTTGCAGTTTGGGAAATGAACACCTGCAGCAGAAGATTGCTGCAGTTTGTAGCAGGTACTTCACAGAGAAACTGGCTTGTTTTTAGCTTCTCTGCCTGAATTTTTCCTTCCTTTCAAATTTTCACACACACACACACACACACACACAGCACCACTGTACTACTTGAAGTGCTGGGATAGTGGGATTTAATTAGAACCATCAAATAACACAGTGTAATTAGAATATCATGTTGCCTGTGCATTTGTCCTCCCCATCACATTAGTTTTACTAAAGAAAAATGTTATAGCCATTTCATTTTATAGTCAATAAGAAAGGGTCTAAATTCCTAGCAAGGTGCTTGAAGCACTGATTCACCTCTATTCTCCAAGGGGAAAAAAAAAAAAAAAGCTTCAGTCCCTAGAGCTAGTTTACCACAAAAAACATTTGCTTGAATTAGTTATATAAAGAGCTAATAAGAGAAGCCTTGACTTTAGCTGAAGTGAAACCTGGATTTTTTTGTTCAACTATGACATAAGAATGACAGACTTCTTATCCACAGAGATACTTTATGTTCAGGAAGATTTCATTATCGCTAAGCGTTGCCATTCTTACCTCTGAAAAACAATTGTTTTAAGAGACTAATGCAGCAAGTCAGGTTTAATACTTCATGTGTGTAAAGCAAGCACAGGCTGAATGGCTCCATTCAGAGTTGTAGAAGTATAAATCATTGACATCAAAAAAAACCCTCAGGTCAGTTGTGACAGAAATACGAAGAGAAACCGCCATCTTGTGGCTACAGATAATGACTTTAAAAACTGAAAACACAGTGAATCTTTGTTGCCTTCCTGTGGCATATCTGCACAATGCTTTAAAACATAATCTCTGTCTCTTATTTTGTTAAACAGCGCACTTCGCAGCTCATGCTGAGAATCCAGTTTGTCAGGATGCCGCAGCACAAACTCTTCCGGTCCTAATGGCACCTCAATTGAGCTTCAGTTTACAAACCAGCAGCCAGTGCCTGCAACTTCATTATGCTGAACTCTACAAGACAGAAGAAAAGAAGAAAGAGGTCACAGGGAGTAGCATGTATCACTATCTTAACAGTATCCTAATCATGTAATTCAGTAAACTAAATGGAGAAGAAAATACAGACATACAAAGCTATAATATTTACAGTCCTTCTTAACACCTTTGTTTTTAACTACCATTTAGCAAATTTTATTTTTTCAAGTTTTAAAGGAACGACAAGTGTTGACTTCATACAAAATCGACTTCATTCACCTTTTCAAAATGTTATGCTTGTCTTCCTTTATTGTTTCTCTCCTGTTCTCAGGATCTGTGAGCTCTTGAAGAAGAGCAGAGTGTGAGCACAAACTGGCTGCTAGTAGGGACATCTGGACAGCTGTGAGAAGTCCTTCACGTTGACTGAGTATCACTCTCAGAGTGAACTCCAACAGTTCTCAGGGCAGGTGCAGGCTTAGCTCTTTTGCTAAAAGTTATACTAACTATTTGCTTATGTTAAGAGGAAGAAAAGGTGAAGTTCCAAATTCAGCCACATAACTTCCAAATTGCACATGATACTATTTGTAACAGTTCCATCTGAAATAATACCTGTATGTATATTTGGCTATTTCTTATTCTTTTGTTTATACTGGGACAGTTTTCTCCTAACTTGTCAGGCTTCTCTCAGCCTCCAATAATTAAGGAGTTGAAATAAGATTTTTTTTTGAGATCGGTGAATTCATCTTGTAACATCTTCATTCTGAACATAACATTTCTATTGGTTGACTAGAAAACCTTGAAAGAGCAATGCTCAGGTAAGCTTTTGCTCTAAAAACAATGCCTTGTATGGGTGAGAGGTTCAGATTCTTTGTTTTCCAAAATTACAAAAATGTTAGTTGCAGGTGTCTTAAAATTGTACTAAAAGCAGAAAACTGTAGACATGACTTGGTAAGAACAGGAAGATGAGCAGAGAAAACTGCTGTGGGGGACAGCAGGGTGTCTTTGAAGGTTATTCATAGATGTCTTAAGTATTAGTCTTCTGACCAATTTTTAAAATATACTTTTTTAAAAAAATATATATATATTTTTATATCAATGGTAACTCAAAACATAGGCTGTACTTACATTAGGAAGCATCTTCAGTGTAAAGGATTACCAGAATATTACACAGGAGGAAACATAATGCAATATCCCAAAGAGCGAGTTCAACAAGCACTTTAAAAACGCCATTAGCTAAGATCACCTTTAGGTGCTGTGCAGGAGGGAAGATTTGGTGTCTTTCAGCCACAGGTGCTGCAGCTGTAAAAAGGCTAATGCAGTTCTGGAGTGGAACTGTGCAGGACAAGAAAATAATGCTTTGCATAATTCTAGGCATGAAAATAAACTTAATGGTGTTCCAATATTGAAGGGAATGAAGGTCCACCCTATTAGGAAAAACTTAGGAAAGAAGACTGCACAGATGATGTTTCTGAATTCTAAAATAATGACAGAGGACAAAACTTTCTAGAACCATGAAAGCAAAACAATAAAAATTACCAAGGACAAGAATAAATTGATATACCACTATTTTTAAGCTTCATCAGTTTATGGAATAGATTATATGCTGTGGATGCCTGTGATACTAGGGAAGTAGCCTTGGGTCATCAAGTGTTGTTACCTTGTCTTGTATTACTCAAAGTAAAACTAATTTTTCTTTGTAAATTGTCATGTTAACACATGTTCTCTGAAACAGTCATAATTGAGCCTCCCCATCTTTGGACAGAGAGAAAAGGAACCTCTCAGAAACCCTGACCAAAGCAGAAAATTCTGTACTTCTAAAATACTGAGCAGATGGGCAATTCCAAACTATCTGCATTAAAATGAAACAGGACCTACGTATGGATATATTGTCTGTCTTCTTATGAATGTATTAACTTTGTGATTATATTCTTCCTCTTAGGCAGTGTTACAATTCTGTGGCTTGCACAACCATGTTACAGTTTCGTTGTTGAAATTGACTGGGAAGTTATCCTTTTTCTTTTCCCAGAAAAGGCAGATGAACAGTTTTTGAAACATCTGTACTGTATTATTTCATTCTTGCGTTTTGTCTGAGTAAGATGTCACAGTACAAGTCTGGAATGTTTTCAAGGAATGAGACTGGAAGGGCTTAAGGCAACAGTCTTCAGCAATTCCATATATTCTGTAGTAAGCTGTGAGGACATCCCTCCTGGTGCGCATTGATATACTCATGAACCAGTGAAGAAATCCACCTGTTGCACAGAAGTACACCGTAGATTTGGTGGAACAATTGATCATTACTTTGTTTCTTTGAAAAAACCCTCAGGAGCACATTTCCATACTTTACCTTGGATACCAGCTGCGGTTTGGGCACTTTCATGAGGTCACAGAGACAGTTGCGTTTCTCTCTTACTACTGGCAATTCAGCTTCCCTGCATGAGGAAGTATTTTCCAGTTTTAATTCAAAAATTAAACCCTGAAGTTGGCTACATACATACAACTCTTAAGCTATCCATTTTGTTTGTACATTTCAAATTGTAGAAAACATTTTAAGAATAATGTAACATTTTTGTACCATTGTAAGCCAGATAGAGAAACCATAAATACACAGCAGGTCTTCCAGAAGTGACAGTTACTAGTAAAGTGTTTGAGACTATTCTTTCAGATTTTTGTGTTCCAAAAAAATAACCCTTATTCATACAACCCTTTTGACTAGAAGTGCACTGATTTGTTATCTAAATTTACAGCTCCTTTTTGCTTTAGAAAATTTCACATCAAGAATTTAAACACTAGATTTGGAGAACATTCTACTATCTAAAGAAGGTTTCTCCTGAAATTGAAAATCCAGACCTAAAATTTGTGAGTCTTTTCAAAATTTTCTGAAATAGCGTGATGTCCATGACATACATAGATAATTTCCTCAAGAACTGTCAGTTACAAAAAGCCCCCAAATGCCAAAAATCCATACAGACAACATTCTTTTCCTTGTTGTAAAAAAATCTACCAGTCTAACTGGAATGCTGTGAGACTGCTAGTATTACTCACCAATTCAGCGGATTTCTTTTGTTTTTCTAAAGTAACAACTGTAAATGAGCTACTAAAAATTTAACTCTTAGCACATAGAGAGTCCAAAACTACAGAGAAAAACCATAAAGGGCAAGTTAGAAATAACCTGAACTTTTTTTTTTTTTTGACACCTTGGACAATTTGTCATGTTTAGTACTGGAAACCTTCCTCTAGCTAAACACAATTTATTATTTATACAGTAATTTGCTTAAACTCTGAATTATACAGTTGTATGATAAACTCTCTGTAGTTCCAACAAAGAACAAATCTGCATATGCCAGTAATTATTATCTTCCCCAAATATTCTCATTTGGCTTCCTGAAGTTAATGCTTATTGTAATTCAGAATTTACCATGATTGTTTTAGCACTGAGAGAGCTTGAGAATAACAAGCAGCTCTCTGACACTCAGCAATGACTTCAAATATGTTCTTTTGTAAACAGTTCAAATCTACCATGATAAAACAATTAAGTTTTAAGTAAACTAGCTCTTCATCTTTCATCTCAGTGCAGTGGACATATTGCAACAGGGAACTTACTTAGATCAAGCCCTGAACTAAGACAGAATAAAACAGGCAGGCAGTCACACCTTAAAAATGACAAGGTGAAAACAGAATATCTAGTTTTCTGAAGTGGTTTTTAGGAAGTATTTTGCTTTGTTTTAGTAACCCATTTACGAGTAGAGCTGTACTACCACTGCTTTTTCTGTAGCCATGCGGTGTGTACTACTTACTTCTAATTTTGGTATTGTAAACATCCCTTTGTGACAGCAGTAATCTAATCCTACTCAATTGTTTCTGTTAACAAATTCTTTATGTAACTTCTGAGCAAGCCTGCTCTTAAATTCAGATTTCATAAGCAAGCACTGAATCACACTAAACACAATACTAAACATCAACAGGTAGTTAAGCAAGTAATTTTAACAACAGGCAGAACTGTTGATAACCAATTCTTCAAATCTGAGACCATTATTCTAATAACAATGACACACTTAGTTTTCTTTTCCCAAATATGAAGTTATTTAAGCTCCAGCACAGAAATAAACTAGAAAGTAAATAAAAGTTAAATAATAAAAGCATGCAGTCTGAAGATATGTAAACCACAACCTTAAGGTGTATGTGTTCTTTGAAAATGTCTGGGTTAATTTTATTTCCATGAAACATCATCAATGAAGACAAAAAGCCATATAATATAATCACTAAATAAAATACATATTTTTTCTATCTGTCTATTCTCACGTATTACCTTTGACTACTCTTTGAGGTAGGGTGTTGGGCTAGTAGACCCATCACCCAGGAGAGTTGTCAAGGAAATTGTTTAATGTGGCAGCAAAAAAAATAAACTAATAGTATCTTAAAACTCCATATTTCCTCAAATACCTGAGGCATGCAGTCTTTTACAAACTTTTCCAGGTGACTATAATGCACAATGCCAAAATTTGCAGAAAGGGAAAAAAACAGTGCCAAAATTACGGTGAGTATTCCTTCCTCTTGTCACTTCAAAGGTGCTGACAGAACGAGTTCCTCCTGCCCCTGAAAGGCACTTGGCTGCTTTGGTGACTCTTGCTTATGAAGAACAGGACCCTATCCCCCATCCCCCTGCCCTTGGAAGAAGCTAACGTTACAGGTAACAGTAGGTAAAAAAAAATGAATTACGTTATATAGAAGTGGTTGTTTAATTAATGCAATCATATACTTGGGAAATGTCTTAAGTGTTCCGATTCAAAATACTTGCTTGAATACCATGTTTGTAGCATTTTGAGTAATTACATTTCATGGGAGATTTGAGTTGTTCTGCTAATTCTGTTGTTTTCCAGCTTGCAGAGATCCTTCCTTTCCCAAAATCCTGCCAGTGCTCATAAATGCCAAGAAACTGTCTGTGCAGTTGAAGTTTGACTGTTTGCACAGCCCAGTCTCTCTCTGTTTCATGGAGAATTTCCAAGACTTCCTCCCTTTTTATGTTGTTAGAAAAATACGGATATTTTACTTTATCTAGTGGCGATTTTATACATACCACTTCCAGTGGGACAGTATACTAGATAGTTCTTTAGAACAGAAGAATTATATTCAGCAATGCTTTTCTGGCCTAGAAGCAATAAATAGCTATAAACTACGGTATCGTTTCTTACAGCTTCCTTGCCATCAGCTTTCAAAGGCATGGACTTTTTTTTAACTTCAGTGGTACAAAAATTATTTCAGCTCTTATTACTACTATCTGGCAACAAATTGACTTACCAGTTGGTATCACTCAGTATGGTCATAACCTCATCCATAATGGCAGGATCAACTACATCACTGTAGGTTATCAACATTTCGTAAACTTGACTGGCTGTTGTTTTCCGTATCTATGGGGAAGAGGCAGAGGAAGCTTTAGTAAAGGATCCAGAGTCCTGTATGGAAGAGCCCAGTGCCATTACTGGTACTGGTTCCTCATACTGACCATCGTTTTATGGTGGACATTTTGTAATATTCAGAAGTACAGTCTATTCTTGCCTCTGACAGCAATTTGCTGCAGGAAGGGACTTCATTTCTGCACCTCAAGGAAATTCATACTACTACAGTCAGTATATTTTCACTAAACTTTTGCAGCATTTCAGATTAAGAAGGCTACAGATCTGTCCCTCGCAGGGAATGAATTCAAATGTTTGAGACTGGCCCAACTGGAACATTTCTTTTCTTGAAATTACTCACTGAGCCAAAGTCTGGCTCTAACTTTTGTTGCTGTAGGCTCACAAAACAGATTTCCCAGTCTGGAGATTCTAAGAGTCAGCAAAACTCTTTAAAAAACTGTTGGGAGATAGATGATGTGAGTAACATTAAGTTTTTTACACTCCAGTTTCCGTAAGCAGTTAATTTGCAAGTATTTTTCCCAGAGCACTGTTTAGTAGTGATGGTGGTGTGCATACAGAAAAAGCTAGCTAGGCTGGTTTCTGAAGTACAATGCATAGAAAGATATTAAATGGAACACAGCAAAACTGCAACAAAAACAAATGCTGTTTTCAAGAAAGCCTGATGATAACTGAAGGAAGACAAAGAAACTATAGGACTGTAAAACCATCTGTAAAAACAAAACATATTTATGATGTAAAATACCAGTAGAACATGAAATGGAAATGGTCTCTCTTCAGTTCTTATATTGTGCCCTTCCAGCAAAGGATTCTTCATGTAGCAAGTACGCACAACATGGAAACAGTTGGACTAAAAATCTGAAGTATCCAACTTTGCTGAGCACCGTATGATTTTAACCTTATCAGTAATCAGCAAAAGTAATCAATGTTAGAATAAACAATGTTGGTTTGCATTGGCCAGACACCAGGCTATTCAATGTGTTCTCAAACCCCTTTAAGACCTCCTGGGTTTTCACATTCTTTTTATGTGCCCTTGCAATTACTTCAGACAGCCTTTGTTTCTCCTATGCCACTTGACTATAGATGCAGCTCAACCTGTAGCAGCGGAAGTGCTAGTCCTCACTTACTCACAGGAGCATCCACAACTGTTCCCAGGTAAAACCCTTGTATTGAACACCAATGCCACAGAGAGCTGTTGTACGTGTTTGGTTGTCACAGCTGCTGTAAGTTGGGGCTCCCAGGTCTTGTACAGTGAACAGAGCCCCTCTCCCAAAAACCTAAGTCAACAAAAATTTTAAAGGACTACGATAGTATTATCCCACATATGATCTTCTCTTACACATACTGCATAACAACTCGGGTTTTGTGCTCTAATTCAGTTAGTTATATAAAAAAGGTAAACTTCTGATAAACTTTCCTGCATTGCACAAGCTTTCGTCACACCTGACAAAAAGAACAAATATATTTCTCTTGAACCAGAACTACTACAGTGTTGCTACTATCAGAAATGCTGCAAAACTAACAGTAATTTATCTGATTGGAGCTTTCAAGCACTAAATGGTGAACAGATCTTCACTGTGCTGGGTGCTGTGTAAAAGAAACAAATGAATTGCTTCTAATTTAAAACAGTAGGGACAGAAGGTGGAAAAGCAGTATGTGGAATAGCCAGGTATGCTGCAAGTATCCAGTGGCTTGTTTCAGGTAGCAGCATTGCAGATAGCAGACCCTTGAGAAATAAAACCTATTCTATACATTAATATCTCTAAAAAAGGATGCTGCTTTAATACACTTGAAATTATTTTTTACTTGTAAAGCATTTTAAATAATACATTTGATAATATGCAATGTCTTCACCACTTACTACAGGAAACGGATGGCAAAGAAGGAGAAACAACTGAAATAAAACTTTCTCTCTCATGTCTCCTTGAAATTGAATCAGGCCACAAAACCTAGAAAATGTAAGAAAAAAATAGATCTTGTGTTATAACTGCAAAAGTACATTCTGTGGATCAGAGTGAAGATGTATATCAGAAAAAAGGGTGGGAGGGGAAGCTTTCCCCCAGGAAATCTCAGTTCTAAGTGCTGTGGGAAAGCAAACACTGAGCGTAAGTGTACTGAAATCCTTAAGGGTTACTGAGATGCCACGCATCTATGCCAAGTACAAATATGGTTTTAAAGTTACTGACTGGCAGCACCAAAGTCTGTGTGCTAAAAACCACAAGTGAGTCGAGCTCTTGCATAGAGAACAAAAGGACAGGGGAGGCTGTGCACAGATGATGCAGTTCAGAGTGAAAGATGAATTTGAAACATGGGCAACCTTTCATTTTAGGTTTTCTTGTGCTCTTAAAATATTATCAATAAAGAAATGAAATGCAAGTCAAGAAAATCATTGCTTGACATTCATATACCTGAATAATTTTGCCAAGTTTCTGCCAATGAACCTTTGTTCGGCTTTGCAATGCTTTGTCCTTTTTTTTTTTTCTTCTTCCTCTCCTCACCCAGTGCTGTCTTTCCTGACTGGTATGTTTGTGTTTTGCCTTCTCTGCTATCTGAACTGAGGGCTTTTACCCTAAAGCCAGACAAGAACTTTGCAGACGTTTTCACCTCTTTCTAGTGCACATGTAAGATCTAATCAATTATATATATTTTGCATTGGCACCAAGCCAAGCTTTCTACAAGCCAAAAGCAAATGATTCACTCCACCTTTTAAGAATATCAACATTTTAAAAGTAAATTTTATCAGATCCTTCATATGTTTTCACCCCAGCCACCCAGAAGTACATGAAACTCTCACAACTTTATATTACACATATTTGTGTGCATTTTTCATTTAAATTTCACATGAAATAGACCTAGCCATTACAATCTGTACTTAAATTTTCTTCACTTTTTATGAACAGAGAAAAGATTACTTTATTTCATCAACTCACACTCCTATACTGGAGCGAAGCTTCCGGATGTCTTTGGATCTTTTGATCTCTTCTTTACAAAGTGTAAATAACTTCACTGCAAAGGGCTGGCTGAAAATGGGAAAGAAAAGAAGATGAGCAATACATTTCAGTAGAATTTCAAACACATGTAATGATTGTAAAGATGCTAAATTAACATTCAAAGGAGAAGAAAGACACAACACAGAGCAGTACAAGTTTCTTCCACAACAGCACACTCTGCTTTAGGTGGAGCTTTGGTAAAGATGCAGGCATGTTTGGCCACGATGTTACTGGGCGGTTTTTTTTGTTGGTTTTTTTTTTTTTGTAACAGGGAAGAGAAGAAATTAGTATTAATTATTTACATTGCTACTACCTGTATGCTGAGGAGTGAACTACATTTATCCAGACTGATTCAGTATATGCATAATAATCAGCTAGCCATGGCTTGTGTTTACAACAAAGCATGGTATGATCAGAAATACTGTGTCAGGAATTAAAATATTCTATAGCCAAATAAAAATTATTTAGTCTATGTATCATTGTGGTGCCTTGGTTGTGCCCCAAGGTCTTCAACCAAACTTTACATAAAAGGGGATGAATGTTGTTCTTAAGTACTCTACCATTTCACAGCCCAAATTCCTTCAGTGATTCCAGACAACGTAATTAAACACAGGGCTTACAGTTCTGTTAAGTGTACAAGTCATGAAGCCATCTTTAAATATATTTAGCAAATTCTTTTCTTTTTCCACACAGTCTGGGAAACGTGATTCTCACTGCTCTTTCCCAGACACTCGTACAAACACAAGTATCATTAATATATTCCAAGGATCTATTAAAGAGAAGTAAAGAGGGAATATTGCTTTTATTTCAGTACAAATTATTTAATCTTTTACTTGCTACACTCAAAGCTGAAGTGCCATAGATGCAAAAGAAACTATTTCATATTCGTCTAGTAAGCACAATTACTTCTAAACTGCATATTTTGGAAACCTCATTGTATTGTATACGTAAAGTAGAAAGCAAAAATACTAACATTTATCTTCTGCTACCACGATTCAAAGCTGTGGATAAAAACTACTCAAAAATGCTGTGCAGTGTAATCTGCTGAAAAACAGAACATTTAAAACAAGATGTTTATAGGAATGACAAGATGTTTTGTTAAGTTAATGCACCTTGTTATATATAGTTTTCCAAACAAGAGTTAGTGTTTTTTAATTACTTTAAAAAAATTCTTAACAAAATACTGGCATATACTGGCAAATACTGACTTGGTTAAAAAAACTGAACAAACCATGGAACCATTAAGCTAAAGAATGCTGTCTATGGCTGTCTCAATATCGTCCAGAAAACCACACTAAAAGAGTAAATCAAATTGCCAGGTTTTCAATGTTGATATTGAGGCTGCATAAGAAATTTTGAGAGCTGATAGCGGCTTTCAGGACCAAAGAGTCTGGGGAGGGCTGACTTAAAATACCTCCATCAGATGCTGAAAGAGCAAGTTCCTTGCCATCCATTGCCTGCAGTCACATCACCACTGTTTCCACATGTTGAGGAGTACGATAAGCATGGAAAGCATGCACAGAGGGGACACATGGTGACAATGACAGACATCTGCATGAATGGGTCTGTGCGTGTGTGTCTACGGACACTGATTTGTCTGGGCAGATGAGGGAAGAGCATATCTGCTCTCTTAATTTTAAGAGGAGGTGTGGTTTTTCTTACCTTGGTGAAATTTCTCCTCTTCCCACCCCCAATTACACAAAGACATTGTGTAGACAACTAATTACAATACCTGCAATGCATGCCTGGCTTTCAGCACAGAACAACAGCAATATAGTGAATTAGGTGAGATTTAAATTGGTTGAACAACAGGGACATCGATGAGAAGTATAGCAACAAAGAGACCAATTGGAACAAGAGCATCTGGAATAAATTTAATACACATAACCTTATGTGAAGCATTTTGTGTTTAAAACAGATGCACTTTCCTTTCTGTCATTTGCCAATTTCACATTTGTAATAACTAAACCTAACCTATGTGTGATCTCAGATGACTCAAATAGCTTGGCCTCTTTAAAGGAAATTGAGAAAATTCCTTCTCCTGTGTGGGCACAGTGCCAGCAGAAACAGAGTCGGCATCTTGGGAAAAGGGATCAGTCTAAAGTCTTTACATTATGTAAATTGGGCGCACGTGGTACTGCAAAAAGGTGTGGGCTTTTTCCTCCTAAAGGTGAACTGAGTTTCAACAGTTCAGCTGACATCACCTGGGGTGGCCATGACAGCTATTGCTATGCTCTTTACTATATGGTTTATTATGCAATAGCAGTGTAATTGCTTTAAAAAAATCCACGTGAGCATGTAATACATAGAAATCATTAGTCGGAGACCAGGGGGGACACATACCATCTTAAACCACTGTAAAACCACCAGGAAAATGTTATACAAGGCATTAATGTTTCTGCTGAATATGTAAAATATATATACATAAGAAAGGAAAAGGCCACTTCTACTTTTTACTCCAGAAAGCATTAGATCCTGAATTGTCATTCAAAGGCTATTCTGTTCACATGGTACCAAGTATTAGACTAATCTTAGTGTACTTTCTAAGGAACTAGCAATCTATCCGGGCTCTTGGCAGACTGCATGTTGCCCTTTGCCTCCAGCAGTCTCTCTAATCAATTAACACTCCCTACATTATTATGAATATGGCTCCACAAATTCACAATGTACACTAAGATGAAATCAGGAGGTTTCAGGTTGTGCTACCACAGAGAAGAAATTACATTTCAGCTGAAGACTACCACCCTGTTTGGGGTGGGAGGGCACACAGGGCAGTGAGGAAATAGCAGTTTCACGAACACTTCAGGCCAGCATACACCTGCACTGCTGCCAGAAGAAATGGTTTCCCCCCCACTTCCCTCCTTATTTTGGCACAATTTGTGAGCACACAGCGGAACAGATCGAGGAACTACCTCAAGCTGAATTTTACTCGAAGAAGGGTATTTTTAACCTGGAACAGTTCTCTAATGCCATTCATCACATAGCAATACAAACCATTCCTGCCAGTTCAAGGTGGGGGGAAACTCTCATGCTGGACATGCAGGTTTATGCCAGCTTAAGACTAGTAGGAAGTAACAGCCTGAAAAATGGCAGGCAGAGCTTTTCTTCTCATACTACAGATTCAAACTAAGCCAAGCACAACAAAGAAAAGCTTCTTTTGATAGCCTTTTGATTACCCTGGTGATACTAAAGTTGATTCATTTCAAACCCCACTGGACAGGTATTTACCCTACACTTTGCTTCCCCACTGGCAGGTTCAGCAGGGTCCTGGCAGAGAAATGACCCATGCATGACAAATAAATCTCACTTTAAACACTAGCATTCACAATACAATAATGGAAGAGAAACATGCAGTGGTTCACTTGCCCTCCTGCACAGAGATCGTAAGACCAGCCACACAGAGAGCTTCACAAATGCTGAAATTAATCTACCAAACTACACCAGAAATGTCAAGCTGCGTATTCTAAACTTTATGAGCTATATGGTGTGAAGAGGCAGGAAAATGCACCGCGGGTTACGTCTCTGCGGGGCAGGAGTGACACCATGTGGCAATTTGCTTTAACTGGAGCACTGAGCTCCTAACGAGCGTCAAACTAATTCAGCCAACAGCTATTAATCCTGTTTAAATTAAGCAGCGTAGGGTATTACCTGCTCTGTACTGCTAATATTTTATTAGGGGAAAAAAAAAAGGTCCAGGATAGTGCACAATATCCATTTGAAACTTCAAGATCCATTTGCAAGTACTTTTTTATAATGTGACAGTTGACTATTAAGTGGCTGATGTAGGCATAATCCTGATGCCAGACATCCTACAACCCAAGTCCCCTTGCTAAAACTCCACCCAGCCCAATGTGGTAAAAAATAAGGGAAGGAGACAAAATGGGAGCCAAACACCCCAAGGAATGCTAATGTTTCATTCCCAGCTTCTCTGGAAAGTTTTTCATTTGCTACATGACAAGCAAGAAGTTCACAGCAGAACCAAAGCAACAGGGAAGCTGCTCACCAGCAGTAAGACTGTCTGTTTTCTAAAAACAACTGTGCACCTCATCCCTCTTATTCCAGGCACACTGTACAGAAAAGTATCTGAAACTGCATACACACATGGCCTTTTCATGCCACCAAGCGTGTCTCAATTTTCAGGCTCATTCTGCATTGTATTTCTACATTTTTGTGGCATACTACTTTGACAAGGGAGTAAATGGTCTCACTCAAGAAACCAGGCCCAAAGTCACGCTTTTCTTCTATGCAAAAAGGAGTAGGTCGCATCCAACAGTGCAGGCGGGCAGGCCTTGGGGCCAGGATCAGTGTTTATCCATCCCTAACTACACCCAAATGAAGTAAGCCAAAATAAGAAAATGCAAACATTGCACTAAATGTAATTTTGGGCTCCCCCATCTACCACGATCAGCTGATCTGCACACAGGCTCTTAGAGCACAACAGAACCCAGTACGTCAGGCTCACTTGGCTCTCCGTGAAGTACACACAGGAACTCATTCATGATTACCTCTCAACCATAAGGTACCTGTATTACCAAAAAACTGTCACATGCAGGAACTAAATTGTCTGTCTCTTTCTAGCTGTCTGCAAACTTTCTAGAGCTCTAGCCTTCCAGAGCTTTTGTATGATGAGTTCTTGTGCTTCATGCTAGTATTTCATTCCCTTGCCGTGAGAATGATCCACTAGGCTGTACAATTATTAATTCTCTTTTTTGGTTTCATCATCAAACTGGAAGCAAATACATTTGGATCAGCTTCAAAATCCTTCCCCCCTCCCCCCATAATCCCCCTGGACTTTATTTCAGGCCCTTTTAATAAAGCATTACAATGGCACCACAGGATTGAGTTTGAGTCTCACTTACACAGCAAATGCAGTGATGCTACCAAATGCTTTCTGTTTAGTGACCCGTGACGTGGGAGACAGACTTTACCTGGGATTTCCACCCGTAATCTATCATCTTCCCCAGCAGGGAAGACTGGAACCTATGTGGAAGTCCCAGCTCACTGGCATGATCACCAAACCGAACAAGTAATATTCATTCCATCTGTGAGTATTTGACTCATTTTAAATTCCCATTCAAAAAGGAACTGCCATATTTGATTTGAGACAGATTATCTAAATACACACTTCAAAACAAGAGTAGACTCAATTAAAACTTTGAGAGTGATAACAGCTTTTCAAATTTATCTGCTGAGAGCAATTCTTGAATCAACAGATTCCAAATCCAGTATACGTGCTTGTAGGATTCACATTGTACAATTCTGCAAATATCTGTAGATGTGCCAAGATGCTGCCTAAGAGAGTTTTTGGAATATATTTTACTATTACTGAAGTTAAAATCATTCTCTTCTGAAACATCTGCAGAAAACCATGATTTCACATTGGAATATTTTATTCCATGTTTATCCATTCCTGAACTAAATACTTTCCAGAAGACTGAACTCGGTGTGGAAAAGCTGGGACATGCCTTTTTTATTATTCTTATTAGAATCTTAATTAACTTCTTTTGGAGATATTCACATTAACAAAAGCAGTCAGATTTTAGAAGAGATAGCTTGTAGGCACACTATTTTGCAGCATCACAACAGGACACGGCCATTGCTAAAGGCTCACAGTACACCGAAGAATGTACTCCAAAAAGCATGCATTGAGTAAGCTACTAAAGAAAGAAGCTAAATGGATCTGATACTGGCCCAAGCCTGCCAGCTGAAACATGCAAATTGAATTTGGTTAATGTACTGGTTGTTAAACAATGAACCAATAACCAACTTCTACACCGATATGAGAGTCAAAGATTTTATCAAGACCCTTTCAAGGCTATCTGGTCCAGAATTTGTCACAGCTGTCCCACTTCAAGAAAATTAAAACATTATATCCCTATACACTCACAGTTAAGAGTCCCATGCACCCACATCTAAAGCAACATTCAGCAGCAGTCAGTGTAAGATTTAAGAGGCCTGTTGCATGGTGGAAAATAAACAAAAAAGACTTTCAGCAACTTACTTCTCTTGCATGGTAAATATATCAAAACAGCCGTTTGCCAGCATTTGATCCAGCATTGTCAGGAGGGGTACAGACACCCTGATGAAAGAAAATAATTTAACAATGTAAATACACTTCTTGGCATACATATATACACTTTTTAATTAGAAGCAAAGAAAGAAACTTCCTATCTACCTACACATATTTAAATTAGAACTCTAATTTACACAGAGGAGGGTTGCTCAGTAACTTCTGTGTGTTGGCTACATCATCCTCATTGGCTGAGGGGGGGACATTCCGTTACAGCCAAAAGGAAAAAACCTAATTAACAACATGCCTGGTTTAAACTTGCAGGGTCCTGAAAACACAAGTAACAGTAGTAGAAAATACTAATTTATTTTCTAGTATATAAACAAAGTATTGCACAAATGTATCGGAAGTTACACCACCTTCTCACTACAGGTAATTACCAAATGAACCAACACACAACGTGTCAGCTGGAATAACTATGCTCATGTTTTCTATTTGAACAGTTGAGAAAAGAAATAAAATAGAAACAAAATAAAACTGAAAATTCTATTAATAGTTGGGTTCCCCCCCCCCCGGGAGTATTTTCTATTTTGCACATATTCGATAAGTGAGGCTTAGAGAAATTCATCTCATTATGCAGAATGAGTCATCTTTAAAGAAAAATCTTCACAAGAAAATTACACTTCAAGTATTTATGAAAACACACTACCTAAACAAAATGCAGACTGGACTACACTGAAAAGTGTGCAGCAATATATAAGCCCCAATACTGCATTATATAAAAACTGGTGCTTATCACATTATGCAGAATATTAAACTATAGTAAATGCAAAATATTCTACCATCACTCCTTTGTTACACGTTTTACCAAAGGCACTGCTGTACCAAACAGATGTATTAAAGCGAATTTACATGGCTCAGGCATACTTCACCTAGGCATATTAAAAAAGATGGGTGATACATCTGACTTCAAACAGTCCTGCTGTTAAAGATAAAAAAGCAAAACAAAAACATTACCGGTCATTCCGCAGGTTGTCCTCAAAGACCTTTAGCAACGTCTCACAAAAACTCTCCATAGCACTGGAATCATTCTGGATTTTCTTCATGTAGTCAAAAAGGCTCTGGGCAGAGTATCTGAGCTACAACAGAAGGAACCTCAAATGAAGGCACAGGGAATAAACCCCACTGCAACACACAAAAACACTGACTACACAGAATTACACTTATCCCTCACTACCTGAGGTATACACCTGCACTGCGAACACACTCTTCCAACAGCAGCCGAGTGTATAAATTCAGTAACAATATTTGACAGAAAGATGGCTATTTTACTTTCATTAATCATTTTTCAAGGAAGGGGGTTTTTTCCTTCTTAAGTTTTGCCGTTGTAGGAAAAAAGACCACATTAAAGGTTCATTATTTTCTTTCTCTCAAAATAAAATATTCCTAAACCACTACAATTATCCTGCTTTACTTCAAATAATAATATTGTTATGGCTCTGAAAGTTAAAGAATACACAAGAAGTTCAAGAGGTAATATTTATTAAACAAGCTGATGTAATTGAAAAATGCAGGCAAGCTCTTGGGCACATGGTGCAGGCCACACAAACCAGCAGTAAACTTGGGTTAAAAATTAAAAACAACTCAGAAATAATGACTCTTGGTTTAACTTTATTATGTTAATCAGCTAGTTTAGAAAGACGGCAGAAGGTTTTAGCACTTATGTTCAAGGCTCAGCTGGAAGCAGTCCATTTGGGTCACGCCAGCTGTTCAATATCACAGGCTACAGCCTTCGCACAACAGCTTGTGCTGTCGTGGTCCCAGATCTCCAGGAGACACAGTGCTGCTGAGCACAAGCCAGGCCGGCTTCTCCTCTCCCGGACCTGCTCAGGCTTCAGCCTGGAAACCTGGACCTGCAGTGCGGGAGGGGAGAAGGCAGAGCCTCTGTGGGATCCCCCTTTCCTGCAGGATCCATGCCCCCAAGCAGCTAACGGCACACCCTGGAGCAGCAGGACGAGGGCTGCAACAGGATATATGAACATCACTACTAATCCTAAGATTTTCCATTTCTGGGAGAGGGAGAAATTTCGGTTTCCAGGCTCACCTTTTAAAATATTAATTGACTTCCCTTGAGGATAAGAAGAAAAATTTGGGGTTTTCTGTTACAGAAACTGCCTCGAAGGAAAATATCTCATCAAAGATAAACATCATCAGATTTCAGAATTTTCCTGACTCTGATGTGAACGATTATCAGTCCTTCAGGGGCTTGGTCAAGTCGTTTAGGGAAGGGTGGTGGTGGTTAGGGGGTGTCCCCCATAAGAAACTGGCTTACAAAGAAGGGGGCTGTGGGAAGGGTAGGTGGGGCAGATCAGTTTTGAAGTACGAACTTCTTTCAGTTTTGGTTGCAAGTGTTAAATAATTTTTTGTTGAGTCAAGAGGGAGCTGTAAGCAATAAGTAAGCCTATTCAGTCAGTGGAGATTTTCTTTCTGAAGCTCATACATAGCATTTTGAGAGTTCATTCAGGGGTACAATCAGTTCCCTCCGAAGAATGACCCTTTTATCAAGAAAAAAAATAATTAGATCAGTATAAGAAGTGTCACAAGTGTCTTCCTGAAAGCAAAAGAGAGGAATCTCTATTTAAACATTTTATCTAATTTTATATCAGGAATGTTTATGGGTGCATCAGCATAGAAGTACAAGAAACATTTTAGCCTTGAATCAAAACTCTGAACTAGTTTTCAAAAGCTTTAGCCCACTTGTAAACAACACAGTACAGCAATCCATACTACCTCAAAGTGGCACAGTCTGCTATTTTAACAGTTTGTTCTATAGTGAAACATCTTGGGCAACACAGAAGCAGAAATATTTCTTTAAAAAGGTCAAGCCATTTAAAGAAATTATTCAGTTATTCTGCATTTCAAAATTATAGTCAAATCTCAGTAAAAATTGTTTAAACATTTGTAAAAGCTAGCTATAGTAAACTGAAATACTGAATTGAACTGAGTGTGCTTCTTTTGTGTGCCAAAAGTAACGTTGGTATGTTTCCCTGTGTGCTGAGTATAAACTGTATCCTTGCACTGAAAGGTCTTTACAGGATATACAATTGTAAGGAAGAGAAATTTCCTGAAAATTTAAAACCTGCTTAATTATTATACACTACCCTTTAAAACAATCTGTCCATTTAAGACCATTACAAATAAAGAAGAAATATATTGTCTTAATACCTTAACCTAGCAGAGATCAATTATAAGCAGAAGCAATGTTACATCCGAGTCAAGTCTCATGAAAAGATCTTAAAACGTGTATGGTTAACCATGTAATTTTCTCTCCTATTTCTTTTGTCTTTTAAACTACCTTGCAGATCTCTCGCCATTTTTTGAAGAAAGCTTAATTACTCAATGCTTTTCCTGCAGATTCAAGCGATTGGAAAGGCAAGAATGGGTACGAAACAAAAGGGCAAGCATAGCTACACATAGGATGTTCCAAAGCTGTGCAAAACCAAGACAGAGTAGCAGGATAATCAGAAAAACTGTATGATGAGGACAGCATTTCTTCATTAGCAAGTAATTAAACAATACAAAAGTACCGGTGTGGATAAACCATCACATAGCTGCTTGGAAGATTTAAAAATGGAACATTTTCCAAATAGTCAGCATAGACCTTACAAACTTTACCAGAAGAAACTCCAATATAACAAAATAACGTTACATGAACGGGTTAAATCTGTATTTCCTCCTTAGGTGAGTGCTCCTTTTTCCCCAGATAACCTATGAGGACAATATCTGAGCTATAACCTTAACTGCTCATGAGTATTTGCAGAGAAGAGCATTTCCAAATTTCTTCTTCATTTATGTAGAACACAGAATTCGCACTGTATCAAATGTGTGACATTTACCTTTCCCTGGGGTTTCACAAGGACTGGGAAAGGAAATTAGGAGGTTAATGGGTTGGAACGGGGACAACTTTGGATAAGAATTTAGGAGGAGGCCTGAGAATGACCTTGTTCTTATTAAACATGGTAAAAACAGGGTTTGCCAAGGCTCGACTCTCCCATCATTTCAGCCAACAGTAGGCAATGATAGGCAATACACGGTAAGGCGAACAGCATTCAAAGGGACCATTCATCTGATGATAAAATTAAAGTCCTAAAGATTTTACCTCCTGAACCAGGGGAAAAGTATGAGAAAGTGTAGCCACAAGCAAGGGGAGAAGGCAATTACAGCCCTGGACAGGTGCGCGATATATAAATAAGGTGTCTACACAAACCTTCATGAAATTGTTTCCTAGTCAGCTTGTTGCAAAACTGAAGTACAATGCTTCTAAAAACAGTCTCAGGGCAACAAGTGGGATTGATATGGCCACAAGAAAATTACCTTAGGCATCCAGTTTTTAACAGAGCATTCAAAATCTCAGCTACCCGTCAGCTATAAAGATGCCCAATCCACGTAAGGGCTCTGATTCTTACTTTGCAATACTATCTTGGACAGACCTGATGAAAAAGCCAGTGGAGCATGATGAGAAAGAAAGAGCCTGTACTGAAGATGTTCAGTAGATCGACATAGCCTAGTGGTTGTCAGTCTCCCGTCTAACCAGTCTCCTCAGAGCCCCAGGTATCTCAACAAAACTCAGTCTTCTGCACCTAATGCATCACAAATGGAAGTCAAGTGAGTAACTACTGGGAAAGCTTGGAGAAAATCAGATGTACAGGTAATTGCTAAAGGCTCCAGTTTTCGCAGAAGCATTTCGATAGAGCAAGACCTACTCACAGAGTTAGAACATTCCTGTAATACGTGCAGAAGAAACCATGTTATGCTCAATAAATAACACTGGGTTTGGATCATTTCTAATCCTGACAAACTTACAGTGCTGAAGTGGCAGTAGGCTATTTTTACCAGTAACTTTAGAGAAAATTGCATGTCATTTAAATTTTAGCACAAGTGAAACCATGTCTCCCTTGTTTTACTTGCAACGCTCCTTTTAATAAATCAAATAAATCAAATCTTTGGAGTTCAGTAACTCTTAAGACTCAAGTCAGTGATATTTTACGAGAAGTAGGAATATCATAATTCACGCTATTTTTTTCTTTAAAAAAAGAATGCCAAAAATTATTCTCAAGTGTATTTTGCTCAAGAATTGTCAACCAAGGAAATTGGATTTGGGGCCTGTTCCTTCAAACCAAATATGCATTAATTTGCATACAATTTGTCACAGTAACCAGCTGGTTTAGAACATCACCTACAAATGTCCCAACATTTTTGTTTGTAAGAACTAACACTGCTGTTCAAAGCTCAGTATTGGCTCCAAACAGTACATAACAGTCATAAACATTGCTGGCAAAAAATGAGTCCATTCTGAGGAAAGTAAAACATAAATTGTATCATGTATTTGGCACACAGGTAATGTTGACATCTGTATGCTATAGCTGGGCTTTAATTTTTGTCAGGTGCTTTAACATACATAGGCATTCATTGGATAGTTTCAGAACTGGCTACTCCAATTGTTACAGGTCTTTGGCATTTCATGTTAGAACCCTGGTACTGGCCTGGGAGAAAACCTTTAATTTTCAAAGTAGGTTGCTGGTGGGTTTTTTTGTTTGTTTTGTTTTGTTTTTTAAGGTTTTACTTAAAATTTCTATAACATTTTAAAATGTAATTTTCACTCTTTATGGAGGGAGGGGAATCACAGGAAATTCTGTGCTTTAACAAAATTTTAAATGTAGTGTAGTTCAACAATAATGAAATAATACAAAAATTATATCCTGACCCCTGAAACTACAGGGTTTGTGAACTAGAGAAAGAACACCATTGTATAGTTCTGATCTCCATATACTGAGAGGATTTTTTATGCAACCATAAGAAATATGCATCATTGTGGGCCAGATATATAATTAGGAGATTCTTTTACACAGAGAAAGTGCCCTTTGAACCAAGAGATTGGAGCAGAATGCCAAATCCCAAAGGGAATGACATCTTCTGTTTTTCCAGATTACTTCAAAATGCTTGAGCTACAATTCTTTCAGCAACCGTGCTGCCACCAAAATGTTTCTGAGATACCCCACACAGCTCATGCCAGAAAATCTCTTTATAAAGCAAAACAAAGAACTACTCTTGCTAAATATACTGCAGAGCAATTTTAACTATGAAAAAATAGCCACTGACCACTGAATTACAATGGAGCCTTTTCTCCTACTAATTCCCTGAGATGTCTTAAAGACAAACCGGCATTTGAACTCAGATTATCTTGCAGTATACCAGAATCTTCTAACTTTATAACTTCTGTGTCCACGTGTGTACGTGCGTATGTATTTTTTAAGTGAGAGAGGGAAGAAAAGAAAGATCACAAGAACGCACACAGGTTACTGCAAGAACACTTATTTGAATAATCCTTGTCCTTTACCCAAAATTTAAAAAATCTGTTTCTTTCACATGGATTTAATAGGAACAGTTCTTAAAATTTTCTGTTAATGTTTTAAATGAGCTGAATATTCAGCAAGGACCACTACAGGCTTTGATAGAATAGTTTGAAACACAAGTCATTATAAGACATATCAATTCTAATTTATATATCATATTTTAAATATTAAATGTAATTCACCACACACCATATAATCCCAAGTAGAAGTACCCTATACTTTGAGCCTCCTTTGCACTTCTATCTGGCTCGAAAGAGAATTAGGTCATCTTCCTTCTAAAGCCAAAGCCCTTGAGAGTATTTTAACCAGAACAAGCCTTTAGCATTAAAGAAAAATGCAGGGTCACAGGAAGTTAACATTTCAAAATCGTATTTTGAAAACAGTACAGAAGGTTGCCCTTAAATATACTGGCAGATGGTAACAAGGGAAGGGAGCTAGAAGTAACTGAACTGTTTACACTTTTCAAAACCAAGCACAACCAGAACTTTAAAAAAAAAAAAAAAGAAAATATTAAAATGTTGAATAAGAATTTTCCTCTGACCTCGGTTAGCAGTCAGAATGTCTATTTCTCCACAACTTTCTTCCCTTTTTATACTTACACGAATAACTTTGGTTTTGGTAGAGCCTCCTATAATTAACTGTGTTTGACTAAAAGCTGAATTTCATGTGTATGTCTGCTATTAAAAAAATCTGTTAAGAGTTACATTGTCTATCCAATAATTATTGTCACAAACCAATAAGCATATGTTTTCAAAGTTTTAAAATAGCCATTGCTATATAATTAGTTGCAATTTTAGAAACATTAAAATTCTCAAAACTGGTTTAAATACATGACATTGCACAGACACCAATTTCTCAACTACATGAAACCCAAAGGCATATGAGTACCCCTTGATCACAAGCGCAGAACCCATGGCACCAGGCAAAAAACATCA
This sequence comes from Aquila chrysaetos chrysaetos, assembly GCF_900496995.4. Taxonomy (NCBI): domain Eukaryota; kingdom Metazoa; phylum Chordata; class Aves; order Accipitriformes; family Accipitridae; genus Aquila; species Aquila chrysaetos. Next base: position 66,253,831 of record NC_044008.1, read on the forward strand.
TTTGGGCATATTCTGAACAGCTCATGGTTAAGACTGAAAAGTAGAAGCCATGGGAGACAAGCTCAAAATGATTACTGCCTTCCTTCTGTGAACCCAGCAGGAACTGTTCTCTCTCCACAAAAACTGTTTCCCAACACTTATCACTTTTCTACCAGCTTTCTTAATTAGAGACGGCAATCTTAATTATAAACACTCTTAAACACTGTTGGGGTGCTGACTCATGACCTCCTCCTTCTGTTATAGGACCACTGCAATTTAAAGATTTAACTGACAGTCCAGAATTTTCTGTTACTGGTCTGATATTTCTCTGTAGTGTCATATTGAACTGTGTCCTTACCCCTAATAGTTGTTTTCATATATGTTACATCTTGGCTACATCAAATAACAAAGAAGTTAGAAGCCAAATATCTTGAAACCAAGAATTCTGAAACTAGCCAGACAAGCTGTAATATAAGGACAGAAAGATACACTAAAGTTATTATAAAGTCTGGAAGATTTTGGGAGAACAACAGACTACCAAAACCAGTGATAAAGACACTGTTCATGCACAGAAGAATGAAATGGATGCAAAGCTCAGAGGACTCAGACATTTGAATGATACTGCATTGTAATGTAACTTCTGGCATCTCTCTGGTACTTTTGTAGAAAGCATATCAAAATTTAAAAAAAAAAAAAATCTGAACATACTAATATGTTCGACATATCGACAACTAATATTTAGCACCTTGCATCAGGTTACAAAAGAGAACTGGCATTCACCTCATTTAAAAAGAGCAATCAGCTTACATTTAGCCACAGCATTTAGCTGAAAGGCTCTTCCTCTGTTAACAGCTTAGAAGGGTGAGCAAATAAACATAAGAGTTGATTGAGCCAACAGGCTGGAACTCTCAGCTTCTATCAGGCCAGGAAACAAGAAACAAAGTGTCCTTACTCTTTGTTTCCTGCATGCTCAGTAAGTCAAGAAAACAATACTTTTAAAGGTTAAAAATATAAAGCCCATCAGGTTTAAAAGTATGACTTGGTTTCTTTTAAAAATCTTGTATCTGAAATTCTCACAGATTTAACTATCTGCAATATCCATTGTAATAGACTAAACAATTTAGTCAACAATTTTATCAGGTAAATGCATTCTACTACCAAACAGGTAAGCTGTTCTGCTTTCTTACCGTTGTCTCTGTTAATCCACCAACAGACACTGAGAGACCCAAAAGCACATAGTATTGGTATGTTGGCAAACCCAAAAGCTGGGTGATTCGAGGGAAAGCTTCTGAAGCAGCATTCCAGTTTAGAGTCTCCTTCTCTGACCTGGGGAAAGGGGAAGAAAAAAATAATCTTGTATGTGTGCACTGCCTTTCTTCTCCGTACATTCCTATGATAGCTCCTCATCCTCAAGCAGCACGTCAGTGAACAAAGTCTCTGAATTACCTAAAAATCAAATTAATCATTGGTCTTTAAGCGTAAGGGGAAAATACAAATCAAAACTTCAGCCACTCTCAGTAAAGTGAAGCAATCTTCAAGTCCTTGTTCTGATTCAGATAAGGGATTTGAACCACAGTTTCCTTTTCACATGCACTTTTCTCTACACCAAGAAAACAAGTTCTCTTTCTTGTGCTCCATTCTTGTGTTCCCTCCCACCAACCTAGTCAACAACTGATACAAAGACAGACTTATCCCAGGAAAGGCTGACACACATCCACCCCAGCACAGATCAATCAGCAGCCTAGCAGACAGAGCACTTCCTGAGTTACAGGAGGTTGAGATTCTGCTGAACAAACAGAATGCAGACACAAAGTTGGAAGTTCCTCATCCCAATCAGGTATTATAATCACCATTCAGGAATGAGTTGCTCTCACTCTTGCATTAACTAGAAATTCCATCTTGGAAAACTACTGCAACTAGAGCTTGGTTAAAATAATGCAATTCATTAAAAATTATCATTATGATCATTCAATGTTTTCCAGTTGGGAAAAAAAAAATCAGGAAGGGGCACTGCCAATAAATTCCAGCTCTCACATTATGAAAAGAAAATGAGATTATAAACCAGACATTTCATAAACAGCAGGATTACCAAAACACAGCTCCCAGCAGTTCTGTTTTACCAGTGGTCTCCCATCTACTACTGACATGATCTCTACCATCCACCATGAAATTGGCTGACAGGTTCAGAAATTATTGGGGTTGATCCAGAGAAAGACTTATGCAGCATGACCATATAAGACCTATCTCCTTAGAGAACTATGGTTTTAACAGGAACTCATACTATTAAGTTCTTCTTTTGAATATTTTATTTGTTTATGCATCTTCATTGGACACTTCAATGAAAGTCTGACAAACAGCACCAAATACTCCTCCGTACACATATTAGGCATTTGGGCACAAAAATTACATCTGGTTGCTTGTGTTAGGTGTAACTGTGTGCATGTATCTTTTACCACCACTGATTTAGGATATGTTTTTCAATACATTACCTTGGAAATATCCTCTCTAGCTCTTCTCGATGAGGTATGTGTGGAACTGGAGGATGGTCAAAATGTAAAAGAGTAAGGAACACAGATCCTGCATGAGCTCGAAATTTATCTATTTTTTCAGCTGACTGTTGAGCCAGCCAGCACATAATCTGTTTGCAACTACAAAGAAGAAAACAATTAATCACATAATTAAATCAGTAGAATGAGTATTTAAATTGTTTCAACGACATCAACATCCTGCTATGAAAGTATTCTGGTTTAACTCTTCATAATGAACGTACAAGTGATTTAAGACATCAACATGGTGACAGAATCTTTAAAGCTTTATCTTCCATAGATCAATCAAAAAATCATTATGACGTTAATGTTACACAGTATTTGATATTCACATACCACCTTTCATCCAAAAAGATATGAAGGTGCTTTATAGTTTGGATGAACCGCTGCATTTCAGTTGGAAATACAGCAAGAACCTTGAGAAATTTTCAAGTAGAAAATTGCACATGTAGCAGAGGACAAGGTCTATCCCAAATCTCATATATCCCAAATTAATCACTTCTTCAACTCTGGCTAGTTTTTAACAATATCCTATTTTGCCTACATTCATAACTAAACTCACAGCTACAATATTGTGTTCCACAAGGCCCTTTACGCCTTCAGAAAGGACATCTAATGACAGTAAAACCAGCTAGAATTCTTTCAGTTACTGCCCAGTAACCAAAAGACCCAGTAAGACCCAGAATATTTAGAAAATACGATCCAGTGCTTTTCTAAGTTTCATGTGAATAATGTATTGTTTGCAATAGACCAATACGAGGAAGCCCCTGGACAACAGGCACTGGTTGAGTAGTGTATTCCTACAGAATCCAGTATTTTCCTTCAAAGCGTCCTTCTAAGTTTGGGGGTTTTTAAATTAAAAAAGAAATCATGGATATATTCAGCTAACCATTGGGCATGCTCTGTCCATAAACCAACACCATTACTAGGAAAGTTTTGCTGCAGCTCAAGCTATGCTTAAAAACTGGTAAGTATTCTTTTTTTTTTTTTTTCTTTTTTTTAACTATTAGGAGTATTGTACCATGAAATTAAAGATCAGAAGATCAGTGTAAATTATCTTTTTCTGCATTTCCTTACTAATAGTTCTGTAAAGAAGACAGAAATGAATACAAACTCCTCTCCACATTTTATCACATTCCAAATTAATGATACAATGCTTTGGATAAGCAGGCAAGTTTGCCTTCTATTTAAGTGAACAGCACAGGCAAGCTCCACAGAGGCGGCAAGTATAGACCAAATCTCACAGATGCACTGCATTTCAAAGGTGGGACTGCCACCCGGTTTCTCTCAATAAGGTTAGTCTCTCTGAAAAACAGATTCAATATTCTCAGCATCTGTATGGGTGTAAGCTTGATGCACTTCTATCAAAAGTTCTGTCACACTCAATAAAGGGGTAAGACTACAACATATAAGCAATGCTTTCTTGTAGGGACTGGAATGTAGTTATAAGAGATAAGACACAAAAATAGTACAAGTAGCCTACATGTTGGCATTAATTAACTCTGCTTCATTCTGAACCAGCAGAAGCGTCACTTCCATTAAACTCGTCATAGCAGCTTCGCGTACCCTGTTGAAACAGAGATACATTACAGTAGTTACATCAGTATTTATTTAAATAAATACATCAGCAGTTAAATTAGACACTGGCAAATATTCAAAATAATGAATGCGTTGACCACTGAGAGCAGCTATCTTATTTTGGGGAGGAAGAGGAGTGTGTACAGCTGTACACCCAAGCCCCATTCTATGAAGTGATGCCCACATTGCACTGAGGGTACAACAGTCATCCTAGTTTCCAGGCAAGCCCCCTGCCTCACCATCTTATTTTTTATTTCAGCCAGATGTCGTCAGGTTTATTCTTTATTTTAAGAAGGTTAAAATTTATAATGATTATTAATATTTAGTGTGCAGGTAGATATATTTAAACCTAAGTGCTTTGTCTGCTTCAAATCATCTTCTAAAAAGGCCAAACCACATTTTGACATTAAGATATTTAAGCACTGTTAAAAGTGTCACATTCTTGTAAATTTTCAAGCTTAATATTTCCAACGTTAAAAAGAATTGTGACTCAGAACAGCTTAAATCTCTATGCTAAATAACAATTAAGTTTTATGAAAAAGATTAGCTAAAGTAACGCTAAGTTGTGCTTGAAGTGCATCTTTATTTGGTGAAGATTTTCTGCCTTCAAAATGTCTAAACAGAATATTAATATAAAAAAAAGATGAAGAGTATAATTTCAATCAAAAATAGAAAAGAACATGCTTGTTTTAAACCACACGCCTTGTCAATACGTGAGTTGTTACAAGTAGTTTCTTTCTCAAGACATAGGCAATACTATGGCAGATCCTCAACTGATCCTGCAGAAGATCAGGACCAACACATTCATCACATTATTCACTCATGGTAATCTCATCCTTTCTCAGTAATAATTTAAAAAAAAAAAAATAAAAATTGACAAGGTACACCTGCCTACTGTGAAAAGTAATATTCCTGTTTCTAATTTCCAAAACAAGCTGAAAATAGTTGCTTGTGCAATCTAAAACTGGGTGGGACATTTGTTATAATGGTAAAAAAGGTAAATTACATCATTTTTTCCTAAGTAGCTTAATACTGTATTAAGTTTGGCAACCTTTCATCAAAGTTATGTTTTCCTACTTTTTCATATAGTATCTGACTATTAGATATTCAAGTCTAACACCTGTAGACAGATTGGACAAGTCCCAGCAAACAATCTGTCAAAAGAAATGTAAGGTTTGCATATGGAAAGTAAAGTTGCTTAAATTTTCCCACGATTCTATTAAAGAAAGACAAAAATTACACACCAAAGACAAGGTCTCTCCAGCAAAATGGCAATTCTTCCCATATCTTTCCATCTTAGTCAATGGTTTAGAAGAAACAGAATGAGAAAACATTCATATTTGAGAGGCCACAGAAGTATTTAGCATCCAACAGTTTGCTATGAGAAAGGATTCCCCTTCCCCCTTTAATTTACATGTTTCTTGACTTGATTTTGGCTGGCATTGCAAAAGAAGCTTAAAAAGAATCTGGTGCTCAAAGCACATTTGAATTTTAATGGGTGTTGGGAATTTAATTTCCTCAGGATTTCTTTAAAAATTTCCACTTTGTAGAGTTTTGGTTTGTTTTTAAATTAAGACATAGACAGAAGGATAAACAATAGGTATGGGGAACTTCAGTGAGAGCTGTCAGATGTGGAAGTTAACTTGAATACCTAATTATACATAGCCAGGTTCTTATCTACTTCAGCATCTCACCTGATTTTGAAAGCATAAAGCTTAGTATCTCTTCCCTTTCTCTGACTCCCCACCCTACATGGTTGCTCTTACATTTTCTTGCAGCTACACCTGTCTCTCTCTTGTGTTCCTACTGCATTCCCTGGGCAAGAGACCCATTCACCTCCCTTTTGCTTTTTTGACAGCTGAAGGAGGAGCAGAGGGAAAGCCAAGCCCCTTCTTCCCCTGCACAAGCTGGAAGGACCTGCTCTTGATCCTTACTAGTTTGCATCCTTGTTTCCTCTTCTAAGTTTGAGATGTCAAACATGCCTACTTTTTTCTGATTTCTTGTCCTGTGTTAGTATTTCCCTGTTGTATGACAATTTTAACAACCAGTACTGAAGGCTGAGGAGCTGGGTATCATTATACAAAACAAGAAAAATACAAACACGTAAATATTAACTCAGGCTGATAAGAGTAGTCTGGATTATTTGCCTTATGTACTTTTCCAACACATTTGTAAACATTGTAGTGAAGTACCCTAAAGGAACTAGGCTAATAATTTTTAAAAGTGCCCAATACTAACATGGCACAAAATATCTTTCTTCTACTTTGCACTGTAGAACTTACACTTTACTTTCTGTTCAAAGACAGAGTAGTTATAAATAACTCTTGCAACTCACTCTGGAACTGATGAAATCTCAGTGACCTATAACAACTTGGTAGAGCACAAGCATTAAAGTTTGACAGCAGTATAAACTGCCCAGCAATTGCTGGCAATACAAAAAATGTAGGTTGATACATATTTCACAAAAAAAAAAAAAAAAAAAAAAAAGCACAATCACAACTTTTCTTCCTACATAAGACAATAGTTGGTTATAGCATGTGTTATAGTAGTTCTGATTCTTCATGGTAATTACAAATGTACTTCACAGCACCCGCCCCTGTGTTCAAGCTATCTAATAAGCAATCCTAAAGGGGACAATGCCACTGTAATTAACTTATTTTCTGTTTTTAAAGCAAACCTGGGGCTACCAAGTAGAATAACAACATTAAAGTCAAGAGTGCGTAGGACAGAATTCTAAAACAGACATAACCAAAAATTTGAGCCTAAAGAAAAAGCTCTCAAACTCACACAATGCATACTTGGCGTCATGTATTATTATACCGGATTTGAACAGCGATCAGCATGCAAGGCATGGCTGCTGAAGCAGAATACAGCCAATGCTTCAGAACGGGACTGTTTCGCTTGCAGCAGGGAGGAGGGAGCAAGCAAGTGACTGAGACTGTTTTGGCCACAGAAAGAAGTATGACGAGCAAGGAGGAGTGCACATCCTCCCTTAGAAGGTCCAGCTAACGTCTCGCCCATTGTAGCCTTCCCAAGTCAGCAATTACCATCACAGGTCGCAACCATCATCTGTGAGCTCTGCCAGCTTTTCTATAGCCACAACATAGCTAGTTTGGAGCCCTTCATTTCAGTAGTCCTCTATCCCTCCTCACCTGTTGAGTCACAGCTGCTAATTACAATATAGTAGATGCCACTCAATTAAATTAAAAGGAAATTAGGTTTCATGTTCATACACTACTGTTGAAAACACCCTTCAAAGAAGGGGACAGTGACTGAAAAAATGTCTAAAACAGTTACTTCATACAAACACTCTGCAAGGATATGACTGAAAATAAACACCAAAGCCCTTCATGTGACTCAGCACTGTTAGACAAGAGCTTCTTCAATAAACTGGGAAAATAAGGAAATCTTTTCAACCAACAAAATTATTTCATACCAGTACTTTTCAGGCACTCCCTACTTACTGCCTGGAATGTAATAAAAGCATAGTCAGATACTAGATCTGAACAATCAACAGGTTGTTAACTTAAAATCCTGAACACGCATCTCTGTATCCTGAAACGCTTCATATAGTTGCCAGACAAGTCAAATACATATTACCATACCATACAAACAGTATTACCCGTACTGTTAAACAGGGCTGATAATTTATGTATAGAATCGTATCTAAAAGCAACATATATCTGCATATTTTTGAATTATAGTTATGGATTAAGACAATAAAATTAAGAAGTCTTTGTCAAAAACAGCATCTTACTCAAAATCAATTTCCAACAAGTAACAGACAATTAAAATTAATTTATCACATTCATTTACTTAGTTTATGGCTTCTCTATACAAGGATTAAGTGTAACTGCTCTGAGCCTTCTACATAGCAGCAAAACTGTCATATATTATAAATCTACAGATACTGTATTTATTCCTGAATTCTGATAATTCAATACTTTTTATTAACAAGTACTATTTCAGGCTGGGCATATTTGTGTTTATAAACACATGCAGAAAAGCACTCTGACAAGACAGCCTGTATGTTTCCTTAGTACTCATTTGATCCCTAAGATCCATATTTCACATGGTTTTCTCACCCTGTAACTACAGGATAGTAGAAGCGAATAACATGAAACCTTCATTGCTGCTCTGTCTACCACATTCAAAGATTGCAGGAACTTCCAATCAGTAAGTGATGTTACATCTCCAATTACAGCTTCTTCAGAAATTAAACACAAACCCCAAGAAGAGCATAAGCCTTTATAGTGCTTTGGTTCATCAATTTAGAAATAGCCTTTTCAGGTCACTGTTACTGAAAGAATATTCAGATGAATGCTGTGTTATATACTGAATCTTATTTATATATTAAGGGAACTGTGAAGACTGAAGAATGTCACAGAAATATGACTGCTGCAGACTTAATATTATACCTATTCTATAGACTTCACATTAGTAGATACATTCCTACAGACTTATGATTTAATTATGCTTGCAATCTCATAGCTGAAATAATTGAAACCCTAAACTTACAAAAGAGTCAGTAATACAACAGCACAATTGATAAAGTTTTCATCCATCTCAGAGTCACTAGCCTTGAAAATTTGTCACTAACACGTTATGCAATTGCTCCCTCTCCTGGCAAAAAATCCCCACAACACAAACATACAATAGGAGAGTTCACCAAGTAGGAGAAAATGTGTTATTTCAAAGAAACAGAAGTAATGTTTTAAATCTCTGTACTTTTTACAACTAAATACATTCTTAATAGTCACTAAAAGAAAATTATGTCATCCACAAAACCAGAATAAGACTGAACTCCAGTTCAAAACACAATAGTCCTCATCTTCCTAACTTCCAAGGCAAGGGACAAATTCTTGTCAGCCTTTCCTTTCCCCCAGTGTATTTCAACCTATACTTAAATCTCCAAAAGCTTGGAGCTATCTATTTCGAACAGGTTTTGAAAAGACATCAGTTTTTAATTAGTCATCGAACATGACAGCTAAGTTTAAGTCTCAGTTTGTAAGGCATCTTACCATCCTCCAACATCTCCTCGGCTGTCTGTGGTGTAGTCCGTCATACCACTAAGTAGTGTAGCATAAATCTGAGTAACGTTATCTTTGCAGACATATTCTTCCCGAGTTCCTTCTCCATTTACACCTATTGTCTGGCAAACCCTTTAAAAAGAGAAGAAGGGAGGGGAAAACCACAACACTAGCAAGGAGAAACATTAAGATCATAGCTTTGTTCTGTTGCTTAATAAAATTCCCCAGACATAAAATATTCTAAACACCTATAATATCTGCTACAAACAGTATGAAGAATATTTCTGAGCCTACTGTGTGGTATTTGACCTGAGGATTTCTGATCAGTGTTCCGGTTTAAAGGAACACTGGCAAGCTAAAAAAAAAAAAATCAACAGATAAGCAGATTGGTTTTATGTCTGTACTACTACAAAAAGGAACATGCTTGAAGTACCTGTCAGTTTTTGAACTCTCCTTAAAATGAAGTGAGTGAGAAGAGCAAAAGACTAATACAATGTGCATTGAATTTGATACTAACAAGCTTCTTTAAATTGAAGACATGGGGTTTTTGCACTGTAACAGTTTAAGACCATATATACTATGATACTATTAACACTAACTACACTGTGGCATGTCAACATAGAAAATACTCCTTTAGAGAAAAAGTACAACTTCTTTAAACCAATTCAATCTTCTTACTAAAAAAGTGGAAAAAAACATATATTCTTCCTCCTCACTAAACTGCAGCCCATGAGAAAGGTGATCTATAAAATATACCCTAGCTAGTCAGTTAATGGATTAAAAAACCCCACACGACCATCAGAGTTGTACTCCATCCTCAGATGTGTGATAATCCTCTGAATCAAAGATGTATTGAATAATGGAGATACATACAGTCCCACACTAAAAATGTGCATGTCATAGTGTAGCTTGATTTCAAGAATCATGCTACAAGCTCACAACAGAAAGCAGAATGAACAGGAGAAAGCTTCTAGAGAAAGAATTAAAATTAGACAAAACCAAACATACTTTGCAATTGCTATCAGGGCATCTCTTCTGGCTTCTGCAAAGCTCACGTCTGCAGGGGAAATTAAGGTAACTTTTTTCAAACCTTCCAAAACCTGAAAAAATATAAAAATTGAGATATTTAAATCCAATGCATTATTTATGATACATGTTACATTTAGGTATCATATTAAAATGAGCTCAATCATGTATGAGAGAACCAAGCAGGCAACAGTGTTTGGTTTCTCACCAGGACTTGTCAGCCTGCCTTACTTCTCCCTTCGGACAAATGTTCCATGGCAAAGGTATAATTCAATCTCTGGCTTTTCCATTAACACTACTAAAGCAGGACTAAACTTTAATTATCAGAATCTATGACAAGCTAAACTCATGATGATTTTCTGGAGTTACTGTATATTAGAATCCAAATCCCTTTCACAAAGACCTTTAATTATGATCATTATTATTTATTTGATTACCATCATAGGTTTCATTCAAAAATACCATGTGTCCTCTTCTCATTACAATCACTGTATTTTCTCACCTGTTGGAGCCTGCCCTTTAGCAGAAATCTTGGAAGGGCCCCAAGTGCTCGTGAAAAGCCACAACGAATCATTTCCTCTGTGTTTTGTAGTTCTGAAACATACTGTGTCACCAGCTCATCTAGAAAAAATACAGTTGCAGAGTGAAAAGCAACTACCACATCATTATCATTACATATTTGGCTAACAAAACAATATAACAGGGAAAGATCCCCCAAACAGAGCAGCTAGAAAATTTTATAATTCATTAAACTAAAATACAGAATACCATTAATTTCCTACCAAAAAAAGATAAAAATTTTAAGATGTTCACTGTTACATGAATGAATTCTTATATTCTAAATATGAAGTCAGATTTTTAGACAGAATAATCCTAGTCATTCAGAGAGACAAAGTTCTCAATTTTAAAAAGCTACAATGTTTTAAAAATCCAAAGAATAAGTGTAAGCACAAATTTCTATGCAAACACAGGGGAACAAGTTCTCTTATATTTACAGGTCATCATTTTCCATAATTAGACAAGTATTCTGTGTTAGGAAAGAGATGTCTCTGGATTTATGAAGGTCAGATATTCGACAGTTTTCCCCCAGAAAAGTCTTAATTGGACTCAGGGTTTAAACACACACACAGATCATACCAAAGCAATGAGATAATTTTATATCACTTTTTATATAACATGACAAAAATAAAGTTGGGCTTTTTGCAGGAGAAAGCTCAAAAGGAAGTGCCCGTTTTGAAGTAGGGAAGCTGTGCTCACATTCTGTGCACTGTTAAATAACAAAACAGGGACAATCGCTCTACAAACAGTAGCACAGACAAAAGGCGCAAGAATAAACTGAACTGGGCATGGAAAAAGGATTCTCAACAATGCAGTGAAATGATACAAAGAAGAAAATGAGGATGAATGAAAAAGAGAAAAAAAAGTCAGGAATCTATCTATGTATTTCTACTGTAGTCTTTATCATAGACTTAACAGACAATACTTCCTTTACCAGATTTTTCAGCTACTATATTAAACTCTTCTGTAAAATGCAGAGAGAGAAACAACGTACTCCAGGAAAGCTTCTAAGAACCACCAAGATAGCTGCAATAAACAGAACTCTGGTTCAAAAAGGAGAAAGGTGGTCTTATTAATCGCGTTACTGAATATGCACTTTTTAATCCTCAAAGAAAAAGAATCAAGAGATCCTAGGAAGTTTACATAATTGTGCCATTGCTTACCATCATCTAAGATTTAAATGATTGAGCAATATTTGCTAGAGGAAGAAAGAATAGTTAACATAAAAAACTACAGATTAATCATAACTCATGACTGACTTTTTTTTTTGTTTTTTAAAGTTCCTATGCAATCAGCAGGCCTCAACTAGTTCCTCAGATCAGGGAACTAGTTCCCTGTCCAGAGGTTAGCAATACCTTCATATAAGCACATCTATTATTTAAAAATTTCCAAACCAGGGACTGTAAGATAGAGTCTTGAGGCCATAGGAAGATGCAATACTTGCTGAAACAGCAACACGATCTTAGACAGTAAGACTATGACAGTATTCCCTTTGATTGATGTAAATTTAAGATTGACATTTTAGCCAAATGACATAAAATTAAGACATGGCAACTAGCAAACGAGCAGGTCTTTGCTTTTAACTACTTAGTAATTATGCTAGCGAGGGTAATGCAAATGTTAATATTCTTCTAAGAGACTTTAGCTTCATAAAACAACAGGTCTATGAAGCATCTACAATATTAATTCAACACAACCCATCCTGAAATAGTATTAAAAGAGGAAGTCATCAAATCCACACCAGAACACCAGAACATTTTAAGACAGAAAAAATAAAACAAAGAAAAGGTGAAAACAGAGTCAAAAGGAGTGATTCAATAAAATTGCAGTCTTATAGGGACAGATTTCAAATGCTGAATCAGTAACATATCTTTGATTTGTGTTTTCATTTTAATCTGTCAAGCCATAGTGAAACACTGGTTAAATTTTACCAAAAGCTTCCCCACCGCCCCCAATCCCCTTAATCACGTTTAGACCTGCTTTAACTGACTTATCTAAGGCACCTGCATTGTCATTGAACGTCTTCTGCACTGTAGCTTCCACACATACATGCATACGTCAGACATTATGGGGAGGATTTTTAGTAGTGGATTTCAATTCCACAACATACAGAATTTAATGGTCATGAAATACATAGTTTTTACTGGCACAGAGATGAAAATACACAATTTTTTTTTCTTTTAAAAGATGCTTGCATGCATAATGGCACTTTTGTTACCGTATGTGGAAGAGGCTTTAGAGCAGTACAAGGCCAAATAAAAGCATAATCAAGACACAGCTGACTAGAGATCTTTTAGAACAGAAAAATTTCCAACTCACATTTCTATTCTCTAAATCATTCTAGAAAGTCTGATGAAAAATTTTGCCTGTATCTACAAATCTCACTCTAATTACGTCCCTAGACCATCACAGCTACATTGCCATGATTCCTTCAAGCACAAGCCAGATAAAAAGTTAACCTAGAATCCAGGAAAAAACAATTAAGCTTCACAGGCATCTAAAAGAGTCCAGCATCAGAACAGCTGCAGCCATCTATTGCGTGTTCTTCCAGTAAATCCCCTCTCCTTCTTGATTTTGACATCCGGCCAAGTTTTCCAGTCCACTTTTACATAAGCTTGAAACTTCATCCTTACATAAAATGTGACCTATTAACCTTTCAACTCATTTTTTAGCTTGCTTGCTTTGATTCAGCATTGCCTCCTCCTGCTCAAAGTGTTCGGTTTTTACAAAACATTACTCTTTCCTGAGGTTGGGTTTTTTTAATCTGCCTTAGTACCGTATCACATGTGCTGCCCACAAAAAAGTCAGGCATGCAGTGCCAACCTGCATGAAGGAAAGGGCTATTTTTGGAATTTTTTTTTTTTTTAACAAAAATATAGAGATTTAGCAATATAGAAAAGATTTAAAAATCAAGATAGGCTGCTTTTACATATCAGCCATAACTTCTTTGGGGCATGGACTGCATGTTACTATATATGTGATAGGTGTCGGGTTCATTCTAGGAACTACCATAGTAGAAGTAAATAAGGTATTCTGTTACCTGATTTAGGAATGACTTAGTAATGGCAAAAAATAGGAAAACAAATCATTATTTTGTTAAGTATATACAAGTTCACTGTCATATTTAGAAAAACAAGAACAAAAATGTTGTTATTCTTAAAATATCTATCTATACAATCCAGCAATCTGTCTCTGATGGACATGATACAATTTCATACTTGAAACAAAGAAAGGTCCAGAAAAACCAGTATAAAAAAAGATGTTGATTCATACGCTCCTAACAAAGTTTAAGCCTACTCCTGTACTACTGATCCAAATCCAAAACAGATGAGGTTTCATATGCACATTTACAAGAACTCTGCGTGTCCTTGCTGTCCTTCTCTTCTTATCACTAACCAATTCTTCAAGTCTGCCACAATCTCTCGCACAGTTTATCAAAATACGATGTGAAAAAGCCTCACTTCATTAAAATTTAGGATTTGCCACTAACACATATTCTTTGCTGCTTTGTTTCACAGTATGGAATAGAAAAGCAACCTGTTTTTCCTAATATTCATTATTATGGTACCTTGTATTCACCTCCAGTCTAAAACAAGCAAAAACGCCGAGACATTTCCTAGACTTTCAGTTGGTTTTATCATTCTTTCCTGAAGCATTTTAAGGTCCTTTAAAATTAGTGATGCTCCTCGCCATTCTATCCAATACCTCCAAAGTACATGTTAGGTCCAGCCAATATTTTCTGCCTCTACTGTAAACATGAGTCATTACCCTGTAGAGCTGGATCAGCTTCTCCGTTTTCATTGATGTAATATTCATTACACAGCGCAGCCAGTGCAGAGACTGCAAACTCCTGCAACAAAGGCAAAACTGTGAACTTGATATATTTACTAAGGTCATACTTTATGATAACTGTGCTTAGAATTAAAAGGTTAAGGAAAAAGAGAGTGGATTTTTTTTTTAAAATCATTCCCTTCAGCTACTGACATTTACTTTCTTTTTATTTCTTCCCAATACTGGTTTAAGAACAGTCGAACAGGAAACCTATGTAAGAACAGAACAGATTCTACTCTTATACCTTAAAAAGTACCAGTAAACTGAATTAATACTTAAGACATTAATAGTGATGTATCAACTGTATTTTCAGTTCAGTTGAAAGACCTCCAGGATGACACAGTATTACAAAATACAGAAGTCATTATTTCATCTTCAATGTATTGATGCCAGATTGATAAGAAACAAACCTTACTTCCCCAGAAAGCTATAGGAAGGAAACACAGAAAAAAACCCCATGGACTGAAGGTTATAAACAGAAAACCCCAAATATCTAGTATCACAATCCTTGTGTCTCAATCTTAATTGGTTTAGAAAAGGATCAAAGGTTGTATATTATGCCTGAACCTCCTAATCTTTAGAGCGGTTTCGGTCATACAGCTGCTATTTCAAAAAGCATGTAACAAGTTTTCTCATAAAATTTATGGTTGAATTATACTTTTCAGCTAATAATATAATGCTGACCAAAATTATAATAAATTTGAGAGTGTGCAAAAACTATGCACTGTTCACTCCATATTAATAGCAACGATACTTATTAATACTCATGTTCTCTGGGTACAAGAAATCTTAAATGATAACACAGGAATCCTGTACAGCCTATTCATTCTACCCTCAAAGACACCTCAGACTTGTTCTCTATGCAAAATCAAGGACTTGAAAGAAAACCAGTATTCATCTAAATAATATTCTGACTACCACAGGCATTATAGTAGGCAAAATATACAGAATTCTCTAATTGCTGTAAATCATAGAACCATAGAATAGTTAGGGTTGGTAGGGACCTTTAAAGGTCATCTAGTCCAATGCCCCTGCAACAAGCAGGGACATCTTCAACTAGATCAGGTTGCTCAGACCCTTCACTTCCTAAAGAGAATGGTTTTCGCCTTAAATGCATGAAGTTACATTGGAAGAGTATACTGTATTTTGGAAAAAAAAGATTACTTTTCAATGTCTTAAGCATTGCTTTTAAAAATTACTTCTCTCAAATATATACAGAAATCAAGTGTGAACTGACATTTACTACACATACTTTGCTCAACATTAATTAATGTTTACCACACAAGTAAAAAATCTCTAAAGTCTATAATTAGTTCTTCTAAGCTTGGTTTAGAAGTTCCAGTTATAAGACATACAAACTCTTTGAATAAATTGCTAATACCAAAAGAATATTCCAAGAATTCAAATTTCATCTTCTAATTTTCTTCAGTGATTTGGATACATTCTAGTCTACTCTGTCTTCCAAGGAAGACTTTAAAAGATGAGCTACCAGATACTTGCAATGGCTTTTTATCTTATTTTTAGAACCTAACAAAATGAACACAATATATTACATTCAAATTGTCTCTGTGATGGCTATAAGCTCTAAAAGGGCAGACAAAAATTGTCTTTTTAACTCAGTAGAGCCTTTAAGAGTGCAAGATCAAATTGTCATGGTATTACTTGGGAAAATTAAGGCAAATAACTGGAGATGTTAATATCATGTACATAAAATTGCATGAAATATATCCATCAATGGATTTAATATTCAGAATTAGAGTAGCTTGAGAGCACAGTAAAAGGATTTGCAGCAGAGCTTAATGGAAAATTTAAGCACATTGTCCTGAGTAACTGGTTGATCACACCAACGTGCCCACTGTTAACAAAGGCCCTCAGTACATCAGGCTTGAGGACATCATCCAGAGATTCTTTTTAATTCTCACAAAAGTTCTCTGAAACTACCAAAATCAACATATGTTGCACATATTACAGGTACACCAAAACAGATGCAAAATGTCACATCAATGTAACCATACAGATGACAGCAAGTAGCTTCAAGCAACAATCAGAGACTACTCACCGCCAGCCCACTGTCAATGCCAGCACCTGTCAATCACTTGGTCCAAATGTACATACAAGAACAACCGTTGTGATAGCTGTTCAAGTATTAATCAAAAAGGTCCATTCATTTGAATTTTGAGCAATTCAAATTTTTAAAAAATATAACCCTTCTTACCAATCTAAGAAAGAAATATTCAAGAACCAATTAAATTCCATGGAAAATAATCCACCAATGGAAAGCAAAAATATTTCTAATGCTGTACTTAATGTGACCACATGAAGAAGGAGGAACTATTGTACCTTTATATGCTGTCGTGCAGCACTTGAAACAAGAGGGAGACTTCTGAGACTGTCATTTATTAACCACTGCCAGCCACCTGAAATAGTAAGGAATATAAATGGCATTCATTTTTCTTACTTTCTGAACTTCAATCAATGTTCTCTGTTTTATTTTTTATAAAGACCAGAAATTATACATATTGATGTATTTCCTTGGTTTTCCAAAATAAACAAGGTTGTGATTCTCAATTAGTATAGCTATTCTGGTTTGGTTTACAACGTATGTAGCACAAACACTGCATTCTGGTGATGCTGAAAACTTGACAGGGAAAAAAAAAAAGGTTAGTAAACAGCTACAAAACACATCTTCAGATAACATCACCATCTGTTGCAGAATTTGTGTATCTTTTCAATAATTTTTATTTGTTAGGCCACCCAACCTTGCTAATCTTGCTGTTTTGAAAAACATCATTCATTAATACTTTAGCTTAATGAATAACTACTAAGATAATGGAAGGTTATTTAAAATATGACATACCAATTATTGGATCTCCTCTAAATGGCATTTTTGATAGTGACAACTTTTCAATTAAAGTGCAGACTGTAAGGAAATAAATTTAATAACTGGATAAATAAAAAAGAGAAATAGCAGCAATTTTGAAGATACAATCACAGCAAGTTACATTAGTATTAATTTTAAATTGAAGAAAGTCTGCAAATAGAAGTCCAAAATATGTGAAATTAGAAAGTGAAAGGAAATTACATTTGTGATTCTTATATTAAAAAAAAGCTACTATGCAGTAACTGTCCTCTGACATGAGTTAGTCCCATCATTCATGCAAATCCATTGTTTGGTGGTATGTTTTTCCCGCTCTGCCATTTAAGGTGCATATGTACATATCAGCCACCTTTCTGTTTCTATACCAGTTTGTAAATTGCTGTGTAGTAATGTTGACAGTAAAGCAACTTGGATACGCATAATACTATAGTCACTAAGAAACTATTCAAATACCTATGAAAGGTTTTCCTACTTCTTATTAGCAATTTTTTGGATCTTCAAGGAGTGGCATCTGTCCACTGCACAGAGCTAGTAGCTATAAAACTGGATGCAGCTTTATTTCCTTTGATACTTGGAATATGAGAAAATGTCATTTTAATAATTAAGTCCTTATTATTTTAAATCTAGAAACTTAAATGAGTTCTAAGCTTACAAAACCACTTTCAGAAGAGTATTTTTTTAGTGTTTCAAGGCTGTTTTGGGGAACAGAGATTAACACAGTAAACACTGCAAACTTTTACTATACAACAGATTGACCGCATTGCTCAAATGAAAACTCAGCACTTAAGGAATATAGTATCTTTCACCTCCTGGTGATGAGTTCAAATAAAACAGATCGGTACACATCCATACTCACTATCTGACTGCTTTAGAGTTGGTGGAGAGGAGGGAAAGAACAGAACAAGCTACTACACAATGCCACCTTTTTGTTTTCCTCTCTTCCCACAACTTAATCGTTGAATCTTACTTTGGGATCTGTACACAGGTCATCTTCTTCATTTATAATCAACTTATTGGGCTCCAAATCTACTCTTGAATTCAGTCTTCACTATGGTAATGTCACACAGTCAGACTCCCTCTGCTCAAACTCCATTCAATATTGTATGTCAGCTTTTTTGTTCTAATATTTATTCACAGACAAGGTTAAGTACAATGTGACTAAACCCAAGTCTCTTAGGGTTCCTCCTTAGTTCTCTATGCTTCTTCATGCTCTATTGTGGTTGAGACCATCATCTTCATTAGACATGCAGACAATTTGTGGAACATTTTCAATTCTTCTCTTATTCCACCTACACAGTTGTATCATGCCAAAATACTGTCATTTGTACTTCTCCAAAACTAAAAAATATTCAGCTGCTTAAAAGCTAAAAGATGTTAAAAAACTACCTATTCTTTCAGCCTGCATTATCATGTCACAAGACTGTAAACTCATTCAAAGGCTGCAGAAATCCCCTTGCCCACTTCACCCCTTCTATTTGATCACTCTTCCACCTTGGTACTGAAACTCCTTTATGCACTACGTTTGGATGGCTTCACATCTTCAAAGCCAGAATCTCCTACGTAGCACTTCCTTCATGCAACCCACGAGCAGGAAGTTCAAGTTGGCACCATTTCCTTATCCACCCAGGCGACCTGGATGGGCACTTTTTCCGGCAATGCCCTTCCCTTTTACAGTGGGTCTGTATATAACAATCTTCAAAATCCATGTGAACAACCTATCATCTTTTCTGTGATACCACCCTTTTCACAAACTGTTGTTTATATGGTCTTTATTCTTCACCTTTGCGCACACACGTATTAAGATAAAATCATTAGTTACTTGATGGCATCTGTCTTAAATGGACAGATCATATCTCTTCTGGAGAGGAATCTGAGTAAATCAATGAAGGAAGCCAATTCAACCCCGAAGAAAGTTCACTGTGTGCAACAACGGAAGGAGAGAATGTGTGACATAAACCCAAGAACTATCTCCAACTCTTACACAAACAGGGTTATTCACAAGTGTGCTGGCAACCAATGTTCTGGTGTACCTGTCTTCCGATCAGCCTCCAAACTTTGTATTTTTTTAATTACTGTATGTACTTTTTTTATGCATTCAACACAATATATGCAAAACAAACTGGAAAAAAGTAAACAGAAGAATTCATTACTGCACATTTCTTCTTTCACACCACAGCTGTGATACTTACCTGCTGGTCTCATCAGTTCTCCACCTAAACCCCTGCAAAGCAAAAACAGAGCCTTCAGAATAACCTACCACAAGCAGGCTGAGTGCATTGCCTAGTGAGGAAAAAACCCCCTCAAAACCACTTCAGAAAGAAAGCAGATCACAAAATACCTGCAGTTTTGTATTTGACCAACTCTAAAATACTTCTTTTTAAATCAACTGTTGTCTTGACTTCAGCATGATTTATACAAATCCTTCCTGAATATTTAACTTTCTTCTACAAAAATGCGGTCCCAGTCTTTCTAATTTTTAATGTGAATAATAAAGACTGTCAAGTTCATTCTGCTTTTCTTTTCACTTGCTTCAGAAGCATTCCAAACCTGTGGGACTTGCCACGGGACTGTTCAGTCACACAGCCTCTAAGAGCTTCTGTCTTACGCAACTAAAAAGCAATTACATGCAATTTTTTAACAAAATCTTCATCTCTGAAACATTAAATAGAAAATTCACTTACCAGTTCCCATTTTTGCAAATGTTAACTGGTTTACTTTCCTAGCAAAGTTTCTCACCTTTCTCTCTTCACCATCTCCTTCCCTGCTAAAGCCCCCTCCCAGGTGATTTTGCATTCATCACCACAAGTGAGGGCGTAAAAACTTCCAACACATCAGAAAAGGGAAACAAATGGCTCAAGATGCTTCTGACCTTCCTGAAGTAAGTGCACGTTACATAAGGATAGTCTCACAAGCTCAGACCTCAGGCTTATCCAGCCCAGTTATCCTATCTGAACATTAGCCTGGCCACTGACAGCACTAGGAGGAGTTCAGACTCGGCAGAAAGTGGGGAGAGGGAGAAGCGTCCTAGAAATAGCAGGGCCTGTTTCCATTCTTTAGCCTCTCATGTCTCTGGGCAGACAGATGTCTCCTCAACCAGCTGAGCAATGTTTGCTGGTTACATGGATATCCCCAAGGTGCCATGAGCACTGCTTGGGGTGTTCTGCTCAGTGTCATCCTCTGTGGCTTAATTTTACCATTTTATGAACCTTTGACCCCTGCCCTTCCTTTGGATATTTCCTCCATTGACTCCTTATTCTTCTCTCCTTTTACTTCTGCTGGAATATTTCCTCCCTGAGGTGTGCCAAACCCTTAATCACCTCTTTGTATGGCCATGCTCAGGCAGAAACTCCCAGCAAGGGGGAGGAACAACAAAGGCTTTTCTGTTTATTTGCTTGGGTTTTGTTTTTTTTTTCAAGCCTTTTCTTCCCTCCTCTCCTCCTCCCTCCCCACAATAAAATTAGTAGCTATGCTCAGAAGGCAAACTTAGCAACCCTAACAACTCTTAGAACTTTGTTCTCCAATTTATCCTTTTATATGATCTTCAAAAGCCTAAACATTTTAAACAAGTTTTTCCATTCCATACAAGCAGGTGCCTCCTGTAACATGCACTGGGTTTTTGACTGCTCAACATTTTCATTGGTTTTTCATCAGGTAATGCAGAGACACCAGCTCCACAATATTCTCATTTGCCATAGATCAGCACTTCCTTTAATTGGGATTTTTTTTCCTTTTGACAATCAATATATTAAGCTCAATGTAATAATCCACAGCACATTTTATCATTGTAGGAAGCAAGTGCAGATTCCGCATCCCCATGCTGATAAGGTCTTTGTATTATCTACCCCACCCTCCTGCCATATTGTCTGCTCTCCAGCTTCTAAAAAATTTAAATTAGAAAACAAAGAAGCAATGCAAGGAGTCAAGACAGCGGCAAAAATAGAAGAATGATGTGGCAAGGCTTGCTTCCTCTTCAACATTTCTTTTCCCTTCATTTTGTCCTCAGCCATTCCTTGCCTTTTGTCTGTTGCCTTATGTCTGTTGCAAATGAGTATAAAATAATGATCTTGTAAATTTGTTTGGTGCGCAACAGAGTCTGCTGATGTAAGGATTCAGATACGGACTTCTGTTCAAACTACAAAGCAAGAACTGAGTCATAAAGGCTGCTCTTCTCCACTTCTTCACACTGCCAATAAGGAAGTCAGGCCACTTAAAGCTACTCTTATGTTAATAATTTGACAGCTATCCCTTCCTTTGGCATTACATCAACTCAATTTAATTTCAGAGTTTAGAGCTTCACTGAGGATTGTTGTCCCTGTGCACGAATGAAGAATGGTGACAGTGATTTGCATAGTAAGATTTCCATGTAATGCAGAAACTATAATGAAAACTATCTTTGAAGGCACTGCGATACCATGTGTTCTTCTCTGCAAAACTTTTCAAGTTATTTCTTGCCTAGACATCACAGTATGTCCATCAACATATCTAAAATTTTTTCCCCTTTCCACAGTTCATACATATTTCAATTTTAAGAACTGAGAATTCTATCATAATCCTAGATCTTTCCTCAGTCAGTGTTTAGTTTGTCAAACATGATGCGCATCTTTCTATTAACTTTATCTCCCTCTGTAGTATTTCATTAAATTAAAAAGATACGGATCTACCTAATTCAGAGATTCTGAATTTTGCTGTACAGTCAGTATTCTCTCATTTTTCTTCCAAAGACACATCCACAAGTTGCATCACTTTATTAGATGTACCTGTTTTAAGTTTTAATTATTAATTCAATTTGTAAATTGACTGATGCAGTGCCGAGGTTCCATGAGCTCCTAAGCACTCCTTCCTATGTGTGGTTCCACAGCAATGTTTCTCTCCTAGAAACATCTTAGAATGAGTCACAATTTATTTGTGGAAAATATAATCAAAACGTATAATCCCTTGTAGAACAAATGAATTAAGATTACTGACCTAAGAATGCTGGTATCTATTTTTAAATTATGTAGGCCTGAATCAGAACCAATGACAGTGCTGTTTTCAGTGCATATAGAAGTTCAAGGTACTTTTGTGGATTTTTTTTTTTTTTTAATTATTTAAAACCTGCTTTTTGTGAGACGTTCAGAACTGATCTTTAAGATTATAAAATAACAGTAACTGAAGCTGTTTAGAACTGAATAGCACCTTCATTTTCATAAACATCTGAATCTGAAGTTAAAACTACTGGAATAGCTGAAGAGATTCAATTGCAAATACTCAATTTTCAGAAAGCTAAAAACACCCGCTGAATAAGTATTTTCATCTCCGTAAGACTAGTAACCTATTATTTTCCATGGGAACTCTTTGTCCCAAACAGAACTGAGGTATCTTAAAAGGTCTAGGTTGTACACTTACTGGGCTTTGGAAGTACAAAATGGCTTTATCAGAAGGTACACAGAGGAGGAAAGAGATACCTCTGAGCATAGATGAAAAAGCCTGTGTATTTAATAAAGCTCTTATGGTCTTCCCTTGAAGATGCAGAGAATAAATTGTACTAAGCCAACAAACACTTATTTTTAGGTTACTGTAAATTCATATGCTGACCATACATGTTTAGTATTGTACTCTAACACCAGAAGACGACAGGTGAAATCCTGGCTCTATGGAAGTAAGATTTCTCCCAGTGACTTCAGTTAGTAGCAAAAGAATTTCACCTTATAACTATTCAGAACATAGTATAGTACCATCTCCCAGAGCCATCATGCTACTGGATGCAAAAAACAATGTAAACTTAGAAGAATTGTTAAGACAAGCTTTCTTGCAAGGCTGGGATTATGTGCTGATTAATATGCCTAAAAACTCTTTTATGTAGATGACTGCCAAGAAACACATTTACCCTGAAACCATCAAGATTAGTTGCAACCTTAAAGGTCTTTGAAATGAGACAAGTTTCTCTTTTGCCTAGCACCTGTCAACACCTACAGGCTACCTTACTCTTTTGGAAAAGCTGAAAATCTGAAGATGACAGTCCAACTTAACACTGACTACTACTCTAAAAACATTGCTCGTCTCACATAGCTGACCGTGTAATACACACAGCCGGTCTCTTCATATGTTACAAGAATGAGATCAGAGCAAAACTCAGCATGCAGCACATTGCACTCACTGAATCATCCAGCGTGGGAGTCACTAACAAACACTGTGCATCCTGTCATAGCCAGCTCTGATGGGAACCCTGAAGGCCCAATAAATAGAACATTTGCTGAAATACAGAAGTGCAGTGCAACTACCTGGAAAAAGCCCAGCACATCTATCTGCAGCACTTCCATATCTGTCCCTAAATTATCTTGTTACCCAATTCTGTGTATTAAGAACTACATTATCAGACTCGGAACTGGCTACAAGAAAGGAGGTAAAAAAAATTCTGAACATCTATTCAGCTGAACATTCAGTCAAGAACCTTGCATCAGATGATGCATTTTTAAAGAATCTTAACAGAACTACTATTAAAAATACTGTTTTGAGAACTTTTCATATTCAGAACTAGTACAACGTCTTAGATGCACTACAGAAATATGTCTGCTACAAAAAAAAAGATACTAACCATGCTGGTTCACTGGAAGCGTAACATAAATCAGGCTGATCATTAACACCATGTTTAAACTGGCAGACTGACTTCCTATTCCAAGTAAGACAGTTTAAGGCAACAAATGCCACAAGTTTTTGTCTTAGGTTTTTATGTATAAATGTAATGTTTAAAGCAAATAAAACAAAGCTCAATTTTTGTAACTCTATAACCCGTATAGCACAAAACAGGCACAACGGAAAAATACTCTGTTTAAGTGGCATGGTTTGCATATGACTTGCTATAACTAGTGCCCATTTAATACAGAAAATAAGGCTCACTGCGCAATACTCAACTGGAAGTGCACATGCAAATACTTATACCAACCAGCTCCTCAAGACAAACTAGTGCATCAAATGTGTCAGAATCAAGACTAATGGAAGGAAGTACACACTGATGTGCCTGGACTTGTATTTTCCTTTTTCACCATACTATGGTAAACCCAGAAAAGGACTTATACAGGAAGACAGAAAGATACTTGCATTTTTAAAAAAATGTTAATACAGTAGAGGACAGGATTTTCTACAATTAGCATAAACATATTTGATTGCTTCAAGTATACTCAAAATTGAGAGACTGTGCAGTATAACTCAAAACTTGGACTGTGTCCTGACTGAAGGCTAATTCGTGGCCATCATTCAAAATCAAGTTAAAGACATTACAAGAGCTGCTAAACAAAGTAAGATGGTTAGTTAAATGAAGGTCTCCATTACCGTACTTCGGCTTTATCTTTTTTGACTTGAGGTGCTTATAGATTCAATGGACTCCTAAGCATTAGACAATCAAGAAACTCACAACCCATTTTCCAGCTTAAAATTTATAAATTACAACTTAAAAAAAATAATAATAATTAAAAAAAAAAATCACAGCACATTTAGGCTTTATTTCCTTTTCCCTCTCTCACAGGCCAACACAATTTCTAAAAAAAACTTGATCAAAGCATCAAAATCCATTCGGTCCCCAAAAAGACAGCTATTTTGTTGCCAGAAGTGAAAGCAAAATATCTAATAAACGTTTGAGATGTGTGGCCTGATGCTATTTGTTAATGCAGTTTAAAAACTAGAAACACAAATAAAACACACTGGTTTTCAACATTCCTACAAGATGTTGTTACACTGAAAATTCCCAGTAGCAATTTCTCAAATGGAAATCTTTGGAATATTATGTGCAATAATTACTCATCACGAAACAAGTTTGGCTTGTTTCACTAAATGCTTGCCCAGCAATACTCAAATTGCTGGTTTGTTTTTATAACCTAGTTTATTTTTCTTGTCCTGTTTTAAAATATTTTATGCATACCGATATTTTAAAATATGGATTATAGTAGACATCCCTGTCTCAGCCTTAGTATTAAACAGCAGTGAATCAATTTTGCTTGGAGTTGAATTATAAGTCTTATCTAGAATGAAAACATTTCTGTAGGCATCTTATAAATACCATTAAGTGCAAGAAGTGCATATTATGACAAAAACAAATTACACCCAAGCTCCACCCTGACATTAAAGAATTTATGGGAGCCAAGACAGCCACCCACAGAGACACTAATATACAGTATCAGCATTAAAACCATCCACCACTACAAGCTAACTTTGGAGTGGAAGTTTCACATCAGTATGTATGACCCTCAAGAAATAAATTTTAACATTTTTTCAGAAAGTTTCAGGATACAAAAACTTACATAAAAATTCTTTAAATTATAATTAATATTTACACAAAAAACTACTTAAGGTTTACTGTTTTCAGATATGTCATGTGCAAAGAAGTGAACTAAACTGTCCAAAAGCTCAAAGAATATCAGTTAAAGCAGAAAAACACCCTCATTCGCATATACAATCATTAGGGAATACAAGCCATTAATTATGTTTTGATTTCCTTAAATTTAGGAACAAACTCTGAAGTCACATACCAGTTTTAATTCACATTTACTAAACAGTTACTTAGGCAAACTCCCTTTATTTCCTGGAAGCTTCAATAGGAAATGAAAAACAACTCTGTGAAAACTCATTTACATTTTCTTTGGCACAGGAGTTGAAAAATTGCATTGAACCTTTTGTAATACTCCTGGCCTACTCATTACACAGGATGGAGAAAGTAATTCTAGAATTTAGACAGAAGCTCCTTTAAAAAAAAATAAATAAATTTTGGATCCATTAACTTGCTAGTTAAAGGTAATTTCTATAGACCTATTTGAACCATACAACTAATACAGTACAGGTGAATAATGGGAAAGAAATCCATTACACACTGCTGAAGCCATGGATTAGCGAGCATATTCTGTTTCACATTCTTTCCTTTCTTTAACTGTCTCTATCACAATATTGAGACCAGTACTTACCACTTTCCCATTAATCTAACATGCCTGTGAGTTGTACTCTTGAAACACCACAACCATTATAAAACGACATCACCTTCTGTAATAGGTAGACAAAGCCAAAAGAATGCATGCACTTGCATTCTGATGAACTGAGAGAGACTGGCAGTCTATGGTAGGTGTAACTAACTTGTACAAACCAAAAAAACCCACCCTAGGATCCTACTGTTTTCATTACTTCTAATTGATACTTTCCAGTAAAATAATTTTTTTGCATCCATTTTCTTACCTGTACAATTGACGACTGCAAAGCTGGGGGGAAAAAAAAGCAAACATTAATAATAGCAGAGTTAATTTGATACAAGTGTTTTCATTTTTCCTCCTCACATGCAACGTCTATATACTGAGCTACGCAACACTTTGAGTTATTTTAAAAATAAAATTCAAAGGAAAAATCTTTTTTAAAAAAACCTCTCTATATCCATTTGAATTTTACATTCAAAGAAAATCAATTTAACAGATTCATAAAGCACTAACTTCCTTAATTCCAAATCCTAGCTGCTCCTGCACATACCCTGGAAGCTAGTTTGGCTTTTTGAAATACATTTGCTTTCCACAGTTGACCCTTCTAAAATGATAATATACTGCATTGTCTGAAAACTGAAAATAACTTTGTTACCTACAGATTAAACAGAAAAAACTTAAAAGTTCAAATGTAACTGAAACTATTTATCTCATTCTTAACATTACAGTAGGCCATCTTCAAAAATCAGAGATTATCAAACTTCTATGTAGTAAAAAACCCAAAAAACAGATTTTTAAAAAGAAGGAGTTTATACCACCTTTACAGATTAATTATAAGAACAGACAACAGCAGAAACTGGAAAGTATCATAACAAATTAAGGCCATTGTAACAGTACAGATACTGCTGATCAAGCTTTCGAGCATTTCAACATGAGAAAGTTAAACAAGGACAAAGATGGTTTTTCAACCTGTAGCAGCAGCCTCACCTATGCACAGAATTAAGCAAGCACCTGTGTACTTTAAAGCACAATGGGTAAATGGTGAAGCCTCACAGCTTTAGCACAATGGAACTGGGACTAAAGGTACTAGAGATACTGCAGAAATCGAGTAGGAGCGTGAATGCTGAAGTATTGTCTGTTCCATAAGGTGAAGAAATAGGTGCCAACATGGGACGACTTAGAATTAAAGAGACAAGTTAGGCAAAATTATCTCTGTAGAAGCATTTTAAATTGCTATGAGCAGGACAAGACTTCATTTGTCGTAAGTAGAAATAAAGACAATGCATCAGTTGAAATACAGAATATGACTTTCAAGGTCTATAAATAAGTCAATTATGAATGCAAAGATTTAGCAATGAAACCCCAATGAAGTAAAAAAAAAAAAAAAAAAATAATAGGAAGGACAGAGAATGGACTCACTAGGAGATTTCTCTTGAGCATGGTCACATTAAGGCAACTGCCATACATCTATCTGCAAGGGCAGTTAGTATGTACAGAACTGGCAAAGAAACAGAATGGGAAAGAAAAACAAAGCAAAACCCCATGCAGTATTTCAGAACCGTAACTGACAGCATCAGAGAAAGAGGCTTAGCTAAGAAGCTGGCAGAACAGAAAGGGACCAAATACAAAATCATACTGGAGCAAGACACATGATCAAGGACTTGTAGCTATCAGACAGTCTGGAGTGTGCGTCCAAATTCCTATTTGTGAGAAAGTTTACTTTTGGCAAGGGGAAGAGGAAGGTGGAGAACAGCTGTCTTAACTGTAAATGTTTGTTTAAAAATAATACAACATACCACGTTAAAAGATACACTTATACTTGTTACAAACCTCTTGATGGATTTGCTTAAGTCCCTCCAATGATTTTTCATCGAAATAATACGTTACAGATCTGTAAAGGTATACAAAATTTTTAAGACTGGTTTCCTAATCATGCTATAAATAATTTTTCTTCCATGACTTCATTGTACTTTCAAACAGAAAAACAACCATTTGATTTCCAAACTATGCTCAACAGAAATATGCAATATTTAAATTTAAATAGTTCAGCAGACATAACATAAGTGCTTTCCTTATCATGTAGCAAACTCATTCTTAAAGGACTATAAAAAAATTAGTGTCACTTACTAATAACATTGTAATCAGTAACACACCAGTAACCCTTCTCAGTTCAGCTGTATTTTTGGACTCCTACACTTCTACGATTTTTCCATCAATTTCAAGTATTTCCTCCTACTAAAAATGCTCTGCATCTTTTTCTCTAATTTTTCAACCTACTTGAAAAGGGAACTCTTAAGATTAACACAAATACTTTTGATAGACACTGTTGGAAAATACAATTCCTATTTGTCAATAATCAAAGCCATACAAATCAGTCCACACTTTTGATATCTATTATTTGAATTTATCTCAGTATATTTAGCTTGTACAAACAATGATAACATTAAATTTGTTAAATGTCACCACTTTAGGTATCTTTGTATGACTGCATCAGAATGTTCTCAGAAGTAAAATAAAAAAGACTAATCAGAGAGTAATTATCTAACTTGTAGAACAAAAATGACCCAGAAAGTCTGTCTGTTTTTTAAAATATATTTCCTCAGCATACATGTATCTATGATTCCTGCAGAACTGTATTTTCAGTGAAGTTGGCACTCTGGAGTCTTATTTTCCACTGCCTTGATCTGAAACACCCGCCCATTCCAATTTTCATCATGCTAGTATAAAATTTTACTGTTAACGTAACCGCCAAATTCTAGATTCTAGAATCTAAAAGATTTTCAACGATTTTTCACGTGATTCTTGTGAAAGAAAATAAAGGCAAATGACTCATTTCTTTAATCACAGATGTCTTTAAAGCAAAGACATCTCCAAATAATTTTGTCAGTTATTCTGCCTACATCACCTATATGTAATAGGTGTGTGTGTACACACACCTATATATATATCTCTCTCTATATATCTGGACCAGCATTCAGCAGTGACAAATAAATCAGTCCAACTCAACAAACTGCTTGAGAAAGTATTTCTCTAACACTGAAGACGAAAGACCATCCCCTCACAAGAAAGACAGCATACTTATGGGGAAAGGGGGTTTAATCTGTATTTAAATGTTAACTTTGAACATTCCAAGTAAGGCAGCAAATGATGTCAATTTCCTGATGATGAATTTAGACTTAAGTTTATACCATCACTGAATAAAATGTGAAGGCTTGGCATGACTGATCAAAACAAACAAAAATTCAATGGAAAAGAAGTTCAGTAAGATGGAGATTTCCATAATTACACTCAGGAAGCTTTCAATAGACCAGACATGAAAGGAAAATTTATAGTCAAGATAATCTTGCATTTATACCTATTATTCTCTTCTGCTAGTTTACACAGTGCATGGGTGATCTCAGCACAGGCAAGAATTGCCCCATGGCGTGTGTGCAGATCTGTGCCCACTGATAAAGGTAGAAGTCTTGGCAAAACTGAAAGAGAATAAATAATTTTTTTTTTTTTTTTTTTTTTTTTAAAACAAAGCATAGTGACAGATCACACTTCTAAATGTAATCATGTAGGCCTAGAAATAACATGGGAAAACCATTTCTGGAAAGTCAGGCCAATATATCCTGGCCACTATATGAAAACCAAGTTTTAAAAACGTAGGTAAATTCTGACAAAACATAGTAAACCACACCAAGAAATTCTGTACTCACAACTACCTCCCTGTTTGGAGTAACTAACACACTTGCTGTTAGGCATTGGGCTGGCTGAGCTGTAAGGGAAATGAGGCTTGTAGTTCCATGGAATTTTACTTCCATATAAACTGCCACCTTCCTAGTCCACTATAGCGACCCTAGGTAAGATCTGTAACTACAGATTCACCTGGGTGTCAGCTGCTGTCTTTCAGCCGTAATAAAAAGCAGCTAGTACATCCTCAGAATCTTGAGTGGGCTAAGCAAAGGATCCTGAATTCATGCTAAGGAACATTTGATTACACACACAACAGTCAAAAAGGAATTCTTCTGAAGATGTCAGACTGGACAAGACAAAACAGATCCCCCCACCCTTTACGACATCAAAGCCATATTAACAAAGCAAAAGCTTGGAATTTGAGGGCTAGCTGCCTGAATTGTTGCAACAGAACTACACCCATTTATTCATCTTGGAACTGGTAGGGTCCAGTGTACCCAGGTAAATAAAGTCCAGTCGCCAGGTAAAAAAAGATCTGGCAGTATTTTATAATTTTTGTATAAAATCTGAAAACTGGTAAAGCTATTAGTGTCACTACACCGTATTAAGTTACAGGGGAAATCTTAATTTTTATTAAGTCATGGTGCATGTTTAAATCTTCTTAGTACATTTTTGCTATGTAAGCTAGAAAGCTTGATATGGCACACTATGCAGAACTTACTTGTTACCTACCCACATCTGCCATGTACTCAGGAGCCCGTTGAGTAAGGTTATGCAGAGCTTTGGTTGAAAGTTCTCGAATAACACTGAAGATGTAAAAAAGCAGTTTGGGATTTTTTTGGGTTAGCAATTCAGTAGAAGTAATGTATTAAAAAAAATAATGTCAGGAAGGGACTCCTGTCTCTGAGCAAAATAAAGACCCCAACAACATTAAAAATTACAGTATTCTTTGTCCATCCTATGCTTCCCACCTTCAAAAAAAGCCAACAAAACAAAACAGTGGACCAAACAGACAGCCTACAGCTAGCTTTTAGCTATATGAATAGAACTTATTGCTGAAAGAGACAAAGAAAAACTTAAGTGTGGACGGTAGAACCTGAGGGCTCATTCTATGCATTGGCAAGGACACTACAGTAAACTATTATTATTTCTCATGATGCAAACTATTATCAGCACTGATACAATCTCATTTGTGTTATATGTACACATTTTAATCTTCATGAACACTGAATATGACTAAGCACCATCTCTATGCATGAAATCTACTTTAATAATGATAATTGTATGGTGATAGTGTTTACCCCTCACATACACTATATACCATATAAATGTGTTTTATTAATCTATTAACAGATTGAGGTCATGGTAAAAAGACAAAATTCATAAACATGCTTTAAGTGACAATATGCTAGGGAGGATAGATGACATGAGCTACTACTTGTCCACTTTCCTTCAGTCAAATGCTATGGCAAACTCTAGTATAAGTAAAATTTACAAAAATAATCTAGGAAAGCATGATATGCAGAACAGTCAGTCCCTGGATATTAATAATTAGACTTTATGAACTTACCTATCCCAGTGATTAATCTTCATGTTAACTAAATGATCAATCATTGGCTGTGTATACTCAGGAAAGCCAGCAATATACACACTGGAAAAGAAATGCCCATATAGAGAGAGTACAGAATCAACATCTGCGTGCATTGTAACACAAGTTACTCCAAAGATTTAAAGTTTTAAAGCAACGGAAAAAATTACTTAAACATGCCTTCTCCTAAATGAGATGCAGCGGAATGAAATAATACAATAGGAAATATTTTAAAATTATTGAAAAAAATGTAAATAACTTTTGTAAAACTTTCAGATTCTTTATAAATACTATACATACAAAAAGCTTGACAGTAACAAAAAGCAAAAATAAACATTCAATTCCCATTGTTACAGTCTAGAAAATCTAGATGTATATATTAACTTATACAATTATTTCGAATTGGAGAAATGTATGTATGATGTAATCCACAGTACACAGTAAAATTAAGTTATAGAAATGTGCTACATCTTCCTAAATACAGGGCTCCAAAATTGAATATGGTTTTCAATTTGTCCTTTCTAAAAAATCAAACATACACCAAAAAAATCAATTCTGACAAAAAATGTTAAAGCTGCCAAGTCAAGACCTAAGATGCAAGGGAATACCAGAATTAATTACCTAGGTAGCCTGCATAATTACCTAACTTTACAGCTGCACTTGCTTTCCAATCTTCAGAAGCATCAACTATTGAAAGCTAAGGTCAACAGAAGTTAAGTGAAATGTTTTTTTTAGTACATCTGATGTATGCTAAATATTCTTGGAAAGCTAAACAATCAGTAGAATGTCTTTGTGTCAAAACATCACGCACAAATAGACAAAATTAAGGACACATGGATTACCTTAATTTCACCTTTTCATATCTTTTGAGTGATTAACTTTGCAACCATAATAGTGTTCCATTAATACATGTGTGTGTAATTAGAAGCAAAACAAAGGCAAAAACCAAATACTGTTGCATATTACCATAATGATATCTATGTATTTCATCGGAAGAGTAGGAATCCTTAAATCCACAGCACAGACCTCAGTCACTTGAGCCCATACAGGATATAGAAGTACTACCTACTACTGCTACGAGCCCTAGAGGGGGATTTGAAAGTTGGTTTAACTGGTTGTTGATGGCAGCAGAGAAGTAGTAAAATTCATTACTCTTTGGTTCCCTTCCCTGTTCTCGAAGATCATACAATAATAGACACACTTCCCCTGCCATATTTGAGTACTTCTCTCTTCTTTGTAGTTGCTTTTTGGGTCCTAGTTTTAGCACTCACCATTCTTTCCAACCATTTTAATCTGAACTTCCTTGCCTGGTTCATCAAAGTTGATCTCTTGGGCCATGTCTGTAGCCCAATGCCACTTTCAGTTCTAGTTTATATTCACCTTTAACTACAGTCCTCATCTTTGGTACCCTACTGAGTATTTAATGCAAGTAACCTTGGCCAGAAGTCTAGCCTTCCTGATAATGTTGCTGGTAAGATTTTTGTATCCCACTCTACTTAGATTAAGAAGCTTCTTCCTTAACTCTGCTTTTACCAAGCCCAGAACTCCTGAAATCACATAATCTCTTTACACTCCCAGTTCATACAAAATGGGTTTCCTCTACCTTCCATTCTCAGAAATAGATTATGATGTTTGAGCTGAATCCTCCAAAGAACATTAGCAAAAACTTTCAAAAGGGCACCCAGCATGAAAAACGTGCATAAAAATATTTAGATTTGAAAGGATATAACCAACTATTTATACACACACACACATATACCATATATATATATATAAATATATACGATACTGCCTCTCTACCAGAATATATCATCATTTATCAGCCAAAACCAAATTTAGCTGTTGAAACTGACAGATCTTTTTCAAGCTTTTATTGCTTAAAGGAATCTAGTAGTACCAACCTTCACACCTGCACAGCTTCCTTTCACACAGCGGTATTATGCTGGCATACAAAGTGTCCTGGGATTGTTTTATCTGGGTGGGGGAAGGACAGCTAAAGATTCTAGATCTGGAATATGAACCTCAAGCAGCTTTTTCCAGCTACATAAACAATTACACCACCTTAAGGCATACCAATCAGAAAGGTCCATTCTTGCTACCACATCATAATGATACATGTTTTCTGTGCAGCCAAATATACACTTATGTACTTTTCCTTTGATGTTACTCGGACAAAAATAAGGAAATAATTAAGTATTGACCCAAATAATGACATACTGCTTGAAGAGCAAAGTAGTGAAGATTTTTAAAAGTAATATAATGAATGAGACGACAAATACTTTACAAAGAAGAGTTTGATTAATAACACTAAACATGATTTCAAGGATTCATGCTACTAAGTGCATAAGTTTATTTATAAAGAATTTACAAATTTATTCTTTCTGTTGCACAATTTAAAGAAAGGCACAAGAGTGGAAGAAAGCAATCAACAGTAAAAATATTTTCACTTAGATAAGTAACACTCCCATAAAAACTGTGGAAATCACAATGAAAGGAGTAATAAAAGAGCATTGGAAAAAAATAATAAATCAACAAGTCAGCTGTCAAAAAGTAAGGAGAACATAACTAGTCTCCAAGCCAAAATTGTAAGAGAGAAAATAAAAACTGCTTTGTCAATTTTGAATATTTTCAATTTTCCACTAGTACAAAAAGCCAGAGTTTCAAAAACCACAGTGAAGCTATACAGATCTAGAGCAGCATTGAATACCAAGCCACTGCATTTCGCCATCTCAGCTCAGTAGGCGGGAGCTCTGGGGAAGAGTGTAGGAGGAAGGCGTGGACCCCAAAAGGGACAACAGTAGGTAAAAGGTGAAGTATGTACAGACTGAAATGATTATGCACAAGAGGGACAACATGGAGGTGGACATATTAATTAAAAAAAATAGTCAAGAAGAGGACAGAGGGTTCCAGTGCAAATCATCTTGAAAAACTGCTCATTGGAAGTCACAAAGCTGGCAACAGAGCATAAACCATCATATACCTGTTTGCTATTTCTGTTCCCCAAGAATATAATCTCTTCAAGCCTTTCTAACCTGTTGGCTTCTGAGCAACACGCAACTCCATAGGGCAATTTATCTGACCTATCTTAAAATGGTCTGAATCACCTTCTGTAGGTGCCTGTCTCTTTGCATTGGCTATGGAGAGAGGCTAGACACCTAGGCTAGACTGTCTGTCTAACTAAAGCTAGAACCCAGCCCTCAGTCTTTTTCATCTTCTCATGAGGAAGTGCAATCTTATACTCATTTTAGTCATCCTGTGCACCCAGCTTGCCTCTGAATTCCCCTGACTTCAGCATTACTGTATTTTCAGATAGCTGACCAGAACAGAACACAGTACTCCAAGACAAGTCACTGATTTATAACAGCACCACACCAGTACTGGTATTTCCCATTACATTCTTTGCAGACTTCATACTGCAGTGACCAGTTTGTTTTTTCAAACACTACTACGAACTGTGGTTAGATTTTCACTGAGCTATCTATGAAAAATATAAGCACTCAAGTTAAGGTCCATGCACAGACCACAAATTCAACAACTTGTGCAAAGTATTTTTTAAAATGGGTATTAATTTTTTACCCACATCAGAGTCTATCTGCCATCGTAACAGCCTCTCCTTTTACTACAACTCTTCAAAATCCCCTAGTCTTCTCTAATCTTGACCAGCTTAGACGGTTTTGTGACACCTGCAAACACTACCTCTTGGCTGCTTCCTCCACGTAGACAAGGAAATCATGGTCACATTTACACCGTGTCTTACACATAATAAGCAGTCTGATGCAGAAATAAGAAAAATCAAATCTTAATTTATTCAAAAACAACACTAATAAACATAATGTTCAGTAAAGTGAAACAATCAGACAAATATTTCATTATGTAAAAGAGGTCCCTCATGTTTAGGAAAACTAATGCTTGGAAACTTACCTTATAGTCAGGTAACAGTTAACTCTGTTACCAACAGCAAAATAATCAGCTGCAGTTAGAATGTCTATGCCATGTGGAAAGGTGCCCTACAAACATCATAGGGAAGAGGGGAGAAAAAAACCCAATAAGAAAATATTATTTAAAAATGTAAAATACTTTCCAAATACACAACATTATTGAAAACAAATCTACTACTACTCTCCAAGCAGTGAACAAATAAAATTTAATTTCTAATTTCTAGTAAAATCACTTGTACTAAAGGTATAAAGGATATTGGATATACAAACAGCAAAATACCTAGCTTCACTTACAAGTCGGTGATAAACAAAGTACATAGCAGCAGGTAATAAACTATGCAATAGCTATCTTAACACCTTCAAGTCATATCCAAATATATATTTGGTGAATGCATGACTATGTATGTACACAAAAAATTATTCCTCTAAAAGAAGGTTTAGATAAATGTAAACATGTTTTCAGTTTATGTGAAGGAACAAGTATCTGCTGCAAGTTTTATGTAGTACAAAATTAGAGATTTAGGCACCAAGATATGCATCACGTAGAATATATGGCAGTTCAATTACTTCTATTTGTTTCTACTTACACATATATTTTATGACTTATTTATTAATGAACTAAAAAATTGGGGTCAGTTTGTTTTTAAAAAGAACACTAGTTCCCAGCAAAGCCTGAAACTTTGAATACTACAGAAGTATCACACTTCTGACATCACTGTTCAAAAAATTCTGGTTTTAGAAAATAAATTATCTTTCTAAATATGCAATTGCTACCTAAAAATTTGCCTTTTTATATAAGCAATACAATTCAGATATTCAGAATTTTGATTGGCTATGACTGATTTAATATAGTATTACGCAGCAAGGCCGTGTTTTGGAACAGAGGAGGCAGCATAGCCTCCACAAGCCATAATTAAGTACAAATGGAAAACAGCCAACTGAGAGACACTACACTCACTTACAGAAGGGACAATCATATGATATTTAAGCAATAAGGCTATGTGGAAGTACAGGTTCTGGATATGATAGAGTTTTGTTTGTTTACAGCTCACTCATCCCTTCCACATTAGGATACAGCCATGCAAAAATAGTAGAAAATATCTCTAGATCTAAGCTTGAATAATTAAAGAAGTATATACTGCAAGCAGTGGGAAGCTGTCAGCTACTGCGGAGGTCTTATTCTGGGAAGCATAATGCCAACAGTCCAAAAAAAGCAAGGCCTGGAATCTGACTGAACCAAGAAGGATAGACAGAATTTTTATGGCTTATCCAAGAGACTACCTGCAAGCCCTAATAACTCAAAGGTGAAATGAATGCACCCTCCAAAAGCCTAATGAAACACTGATTAGGGAGAAAAATGTACACATGATAAATACCTCAGTATGTTTTATAGCCAAACAACAAGACAAACAATGAAATATATGCAAATGCATACCTTACATAAGGAAAATCACAGCTAAACAATTTCAATTCTAGCTGCTAGTTGGACCTTGCTGTCTATTACTTGGCTGTAAGTGTGCCAATTTGATGCCAAAGGTCACAGTGCCACAGTGCATGTCAGTGAGACAGCAAAATTCCTGACACCAAGTTCATGAGTACAGAGGTCATGGCTGATGGGACAGACAGACTTCAGAGGAAAAGCTAAGTTTCTATTCTGTCAGTACACTTAAAACTTACTTCTCCAATATAGAAGTTTGTCTCATTAAAAGCATGTGCATTTCTCATGATTTATGCTTTAAAAAAATTCTTCAAAATTTTCAAAGTTTTCATTTACATGAAGTGTAAGTTACAATGGCTTCTTTTTCTGAGGCCATAAAAGCAAGCTCTTGGATTCAGGACGTGTTGAATTGCAAAGGTGAAGCAGGCAGGAACCAGGAAGTAAATGAAGTCAACTTTTTTCTCCACCATTTACTATCAGCACTGTTAATTCAGATGGAGAATATGTTTCAGCTCCTTCCAATTCAGAGAAAGGGTGTCTCTTTCAACACATTACATCCAGGGAAAGAACTACAGAGGGTGTATCCACTGATTAAGTAACCATTTTCCTAGGCAGTAAGGAATGGTTCAGTAAGTAAAACTTCTGAACTTCTACAGGAACCAAGTGGAGACTGATAGCATTCTTCATCCCATGAAAACTTACTGTTTCACTGCAAACTCCTCCTTAACATGCCAACATACAAGCTAAAATTGTTGTGTGTTCTATCAACACTGACAAATTTGAATCATGGGTGAAAGCAGAGTCAATAAGGAAACTTTCTAGTTGTAAACTAACGGAGACCATACTCCTCTGATTAAGAATAAAAAACCTCCACAAAATTTTTGCTACATGGAAGCATTTCTAAACCTGCAGCACCCAGGAGCCCTATCTCACCTGGAACTAAAGTCACAGCAAGGTGTTTATTTCATTCAGTACCTCACGAAGTGGAATCAGGCTGAGCTGCTGTGTGATAACTAACCTCTCCAGGCCAGTAACTATAGACCCAGAGAAGAATCACCCTGGCTTTTACTTATCACAAACCCAGCTGGGTCAGGTCACCAAAAATATCTACCCTCTTCCTCCTAGTCTTCTTGCACCCTTTCTCTGCTATTAACCTAATTCTATCTAGAAATACACACACCAGTTACAGACACGTTGCCTAATACCGATAGTTCTAAAGGAACAATATCCTGGCTCGTAACAGAGATCTTCAGGAATGGTAACAGGGAAAGCTAGACAGGATTTTAACAAAGATCCCTTAAGGAATGTCTTATTGATAACAAAATTTACTTTAACCATGCTCACATGCCCGCACTGTCACAAGAATTCACTAACTGAATCATCACCCTCCCTTTTTTCTTCCCCTCTAAGTTGTATATTCAGCTTTATTAATTCCTGGTGAGAAACCAGGACACTTTGAAATCCAGGTCTTTATGCTATTTGCTTCTCCTCCAAGGTTGCAAATCAAAGTTATCTGAGCATTTTAACTACTTAAAAGTTGCTAAGTTACATAGGAACTTACTTTTTTTCAAAGCACTTAGGTACCTCCTGGAGTAACAGATTTCTCCAAATATCTACGTGGTAGTATTATGGTGCAACAGGCAAAACCAAATATTGAGTTTAAGACTCTTAAGCCTAAGGTGGTGTATCACCAACCAGAGCAAAGATTGTGCAGCACACTTCAGCTGTTCTATTAAAAACTAGAAAGTCAATGAAACAAAAAAATAACCAAAAAATTGCACTTTTCCTGCTTTAAGAGCATTGCAGTTTGCAAGGTGTAGAATGGCCATCATACCTGCTGATTTTGCTTTTCAGAATGACTGAAATTTACCAGAAAGCTCATTTGCTTCCAAAACTAGATTATTAAAATAAAACTCACATCTCAGAAAAATATTCCACAAGAACTTGTTTGCTGATAATGAAAATAATTATTTTGTGACATCCTTTTACTCAATTTCTCTGAAGCCATGGCGTCTTATTTTGACTTTAGGTACTACACGTTTACAGTAACCTCCAAGGCACTAATGAATGAAGATTCAGGAAAGTTACCGTACCTGTCTCCCAACATTCTCCTGGAAGGCAGCCTAAGTAAGGAACAGAGAACAAACATACCAAAACGAGTCAGGTTTGCTTTTTGATAAACACCAGATGATGAATTCAAAACACACAACAATATAAATGACCCATGGCTTTTCTTTTTTAAATAAAGTAAGCTTTGTCAGTAGAACAAGCCCACGGGGCTTTTTTGTTTCTGCGTCTCTATGTTCTGGTGTTCTTAAAGCTGTATGTTGCATGACAGCAGTTTAAGAATGCCAAGTTTATTAAACTAGTCACACCCACAAGAGTGCTTTTGAGTAGTGACACAAGGCTTCGCACTGGAATTGAAAGTTAATACCTGTAGACAACAGAAATTGAGACAGCTCACTTCTGTCTGACTACTTCAACATAATGTGCTAATAATAGGCAAAGTTTGATTCTTTGTCAATGAGAACTTCAGACAAAAAATTATTGAGAATGCAATACTTATTTGAAAGATACACATCTGAAAGCACGCTGAAACACTGAAATTATAAAACCTGAAGACAAAATTAATGTATGTTTCTTGTGTTTTGCATTACATAAACTCAAAGTCTTGCAAAACGCAACAAATACAACCATAAAGTTAATCTCTCTACTTGCATGGTATACAGAATAAAACCTACTTAGCTCCCTACTCCCTGCTTGAATTTTCTCCCTCTATCAAAAAAGCCAATTATTTTTTTGTTCCTTAAAAGGATATACAATAATAAGTATTAATAAAAACTTCTGTAAATTTTAACTCTTTTCAGAAAGGAGAGATCATCACTATCTGGACACTTCTCTTAAGAAGTATCGCTCCACCTACAACCACAGATCTCCAGCAATGGACAGCACTTGTCACCTGACAACTGATATTTAACATACAAGGGGAAGTCCCAATCTTTACTGAAAACGCCACAAGAATTTTGACACATAGAGCTTCTGTATTTCCTACATAAATACAGTACACATGTGGTAATCCACCTGTAAAAACAAAAGGTTAAGTTAGCTCACCAAGGTATCATACTTTACATATGGAGCAAGCACTCACAGAACACAGGTGAAGCAAGCCCTAATGAAGCCAGAGCCTCTTAGTGCATTTCTGAGGTTATGTCTGTTTAGGATAATGACTGCAGTTCCTGTAGACTTGCCCAGGCTAGTTCAGCTCCTGCTTGCAGTGTATATCCACTGCAGGACACGTAGCACAGGCTGACTCTAAACCGCTTACCCACCACCTTAGCAAGTTTTGGAGCCCACCTTAGCCTGCTTGCAGTTGCAGCCACGCTGCCAGCAGTGCCCCTGAGCTAACCAGTTTAGGATTGCCGCGGGTAGAACTGTATGGGCTATCCTCCGTGGTGGCGGCAGCGTAGATACACCCTTGGGCAACATATAAAGCAGCCTCCCAGAACAGGAACATAAGCTGCAGCAATGCCTTACACTTGTTCTTCATTGTATGCTGTAGCCCAGCTTCTGACATGATTTTTTTTCACTCCTTACCTCTCTACCAACATATGCTCCCAGCCAGGATTTGCCAGGACATCATTTCATGTCACCCTGCATCATTTATTTCTTTTTAACTTACATATTAGCTTTAGATCTCCTTTTATGCTATTGAGACCCTTTTACTCAGCATAGGGATGTTTCAGCAAGGATAATGCTCTCAACTATCATATCCAAGGGATTTAATAGTTTAATCACTGCATTACAATTTCCTGTAAAAATGTACTGCTCAGACAAGTGCCTTAATGATACAAAATCTGTAAAGCCTTTTTTTTGTTTGTTTTTTTGTTTTAAATCAGAAACTTCAATGTCCAAACAACATAAATCTGGTCTCAAACCACTGAAAGTTTTATTCTACTTACAATATATATTTATAGGCCCGGAACTGAAATATACTGTGGCAAAATCATTGGAAAAGATGTATAGGGGGCTATAGACAATGTTGCAGCAAAACAGTTATTGTACATGAAGATTTCACACCGTTTCTTTACTTAATGTAGGAATTTTAAAATTCCACTGCTAATATCACCATTTCATTTTTTAACTTAGAAGAACAATCATGAAGATCTAAGAAATAGTCCAGCAGCATGGCAAAAATACTTAGCATTCATCTGATGTATTCTAAACATCTAATTTACATGTTAATTTACATTTAATTGATTAGTTTATCTATTGAAAACATACAAATTTAACCACTACTTGCAAAGATAGATATTAGTATTGCCTTACTATAAATACATATGTCAATGATTTCAATTTAATAGCCTTGGAGAAAAATAATCAGTCTGTTATAGATTCTCATGCTTGTGTCATGAATTTACAATTCATGAAAGTATGAAGAGAAATACAGTAACTAGCAAAGTCCTCTACACATAGCTCGGTAGCTAGAAAATTTTCCAGTTGCAGACTAAAACTGTATAGTGACTTGTTTCACAGCGGTTTACTTAGGTTGAGGGAGGTTCGTATGTATCACCACCAACCTCTGTCAGCTTCAGCACTGTTGTTGTGCATTTAAAAAAAAAGCTAAAAGGTGCCTCTTCTGCA
Organism: Aquila chrysaetos chrysaetos; assembly: GCF_900496995.4. Taxonomy (NCBI): domain Eukaryota; kingdom Metazoa; phylum Chordata; class Aves; order Accipitriformes; family Accipitridae; genus Aquila; species Aquila chrysaetos. Next base: position 66,295,470 of record NC_044008.1, read on the forward strand.
AATAAGTTTTCAGCCAATTATGGGGAAATTCACAATGAAAACCAAGATATTAAAAGAAAAACAGAAAAAGCCCTTAAAGGAATGTAAAAAACAGAACCCTAGAGTGTTTAGAGTTATATTTGGAAAATTTCACCACTGATTTAAGAAGGCTTTGTAGACAATGCACATTCCAGCTGTGACAATTTAAACACATTACTGTTCTAGGAGAACAGCATCTAATCCCAATTTTAGTAACAAAAATGTGATATGGTAAATTATTTTTCTTGGGTCTGAAGGAGTACGTTGAACAGAAGAAGTTACGAGGAAAACCATCCCCACAATATTATTCTGTTAAAGCTTTGTGAAAGAAAGTAAAATAGAAATACAAAAATAATTAAACATATTGTTCATCCAAATGAAAAGGCAATTTTCTAGAGCTTATTTCATGTTCACAGAATTCCCTCCTTGTTCCTTTAGAACTTTTTTAATGTTTCACAAAAGATTTTTCTTCATAATACTTAGGAGATTATTTTCAATAACTGAAAATGTTACTATTTCAATCACACTTTCAAACATCTGCAAATTCCTAAAAGATGCCAAATACTTCAATTGTTTTGTAATAATAATTTTTCATTTTTCATACAATCCCCTTCCGGAGATGGAAAACTTGGATGCAAAGATCTTAATTTAAAGATTCCATGATATCAGAACCAAGATGAACAACTAGCCTTGTAACCTGAGTACTTCACTTTCCCACAAAAACTGAAAACAATATTAAAAAAAAATTAAAACATTCTCTAAGTCATGATTTTAAAACATATCAACCAACCAAGAGGAAAAAAAAACCCCTCTCTTTAAGATGTCAGAGCTGAATGGAGCCCAATCCAAGATCACTTGTTCATGTGATTATTCGTTATAATAATTATTCATGAAAGAGTTGCAAAAGTCAGCTCAGAATGCTTTTGGAGCTTCAAAAGAACAGTCTTGTTTTATTCTCTCTAACCTCAGGGTTCAAAATATCTCTTTATGCTATTTTGTTTTATTGGGGCTCTGAATTATAATATATTGCAATAGATGGAAAATCTAGTAAAACATGTTGTTTATTTAAATATGTATTTAACTGTAGTAATGACTGGAAATAATTAGGACTCCCAAGTATTTTTCTTCGAAATTGTAGTAATGCCTAGTAAACACAATGTTTTTCTTTGCCTGCCTTTCTAAAGTAAGAAAAAAGGTTTCAGTACTTTCATAACTATCCATCAAAACAGCAATTCCAAATTTTGACCAGCTCTAAATTAGAATGTACTAATGAAAAAATTAATTTGACTGGAGATAACCTAATTGCAGAATGCTCAATAGCTTGGTTTAAAGTAGAAGAGGGAAATGAGAAGAAAATGTACTTTATTTTGTACTCATTTGAAATATGGAAGCACAATCTGCACTAAGCTTATAGCATTAGTAAATGTATCTGATTTAGCACCATATTTCATGGTCAAACTATCGGTTTATGTTTAAGCATAGAAACATAATGAAGATTACGTACGACTATTAGATCAAGCCACTAAAGATAAGAAATACATCTGTAGTGGCAATCATGTTAAAAAGAATTCTCCTCTTTATATATATTAGCGCTGATTCCTAGGACAATTCCTACAGAGCAAATAAATAACTCACTTTTCACCATCTATACTCCTTAATGTTTCGTGCAGTTCTCAGGAAAGCAAAGCTACCTTTGTTTTCCACTAAAGATTTTATTTTAATAAAGTGACTTAAATTAGCCAAGAATAGCAAATTCTAGTTTCTAAAGTTCAGGAGTTGAAGTTTGGGGGAAAGTAGCATTGTTCATATTAATTTAGTTGTACAGTATGCGAACATTATGTTATATCAGTACTCAGCAATCTACAGCATCTTAGCTTCCATGCTTTGGTTTTAACCTATTCAAAGTGATTTGTGATATGATTACACAAGCAACTGACTCACTTCCCCAGCAATTATGCTACAGCTTCATTCAACAGCTTAAAATCTCAAGCAGAGGGGTGGCTAGAAAAAAATAAGGATGCTATCCAGGTATCCCTGAGAAATCCTTCTTATGCTATAAACGCATTAGCTTTCAAATTTTCAGTCAAAAAATAAGATAGACCTGTTAATTAATTTCCATGTTGCAAAAACAGCTTTTTTTAAAAATTTTTTTTTTGCTTTAAATGCATTCACAGTGAAGTTTATTCTTAGGAATAAAGACACCCAGTTCTTTGACAGATATTGTTTGGTCCTGTGTTTGAGTTAATACAGTTATTGGGTGGGGGTTTTTACATCTGCATAAGATAATTTGTTTTATCTGTTGAAACAGGCAACTCATACTTTTTTTCTTTAAGAAAGCAAGTTCAATATATACAACACACTGACTTAAATTCTCAAAGATGTCCATTCTTTCTTCTTACCAAATTCTATAACCTCTCCTCCATAAATTCCCTTCTCTTAAGAACAATCACGCATTCTTTTCAATTCTCAACAGCATAAATACTTTCTACAGAAAGGTTCCACAGAATATATTTTGGTGTCAGTCCTATTAACTAGAAAAGAATACCTACCTAATGGATTTATCACTTTCTTTTAAAAATTCCCAGTCCTACGGAAAAGACTTTTATACAATAACTGAAAATATGTTTGAAGGAGAGAGATTATTCTAGAAATTTTCAATTTACCACAATTACAGAGTAAGAGTTGATGAACAATTAGAAAAATATAACTTCACAAAACTTACCAGCTTGGTGACTTGAAAAAGACACAGTGTTTGTATATTATGTATGACCCTTTTGTCTTTGATATTGTGACTTGAAAATGCTAACTAGCTCTTTCTTAGATACATTATCTTAACCATCATGACAACAACGCAGCATATTGTGAACTGTGGCCATAAATCAAGGTGTGGATCTGTGGATTATATAATTTAGAATCTAAATTCACACCATACTTCTAAGGATTTAAAAAAGCACTTTTTTGTTCACAACACAATATATTGCTTATATACTGTAGTTCTACATAGCTAAGTCTACAAATTACATTAAATGAAAACAAACAAAAGTAACAGAAACATATAAGCTAGAATGTGATAACTTACAGAAGCAGCTCTTCTGCAATTAACATCGCGATCAAATACTGCAGCAATAACCAATGCACTAAGGAAATAAAATATTGAGTATTAGTACCAAAAATATGAGAAGAAATGTGTAACATCATCATTTCAACATTTAGACTTCTAAGCAAAACACACAGCATTTCCTCTAAGGAGCTTATTATTTATAAATACAAGCCTAAACTAAAATTTGAGTTGAAATAACCACGTACTTCCTTGTTTCTCTAGTTTGCTGTGGACTTACCATAGCATAAAGAGACAACTACCATCCTACTGTGTCAAAGCAATTTAAGTATGCAAATATGTTTAGCTGCATAGAAAGTTTTTCTTTTTTAAGTATAGCAGGAGTTTAAAACTTGGACATAACTATCATCTCTAATGTGAGACTCATTCAGTGCAATTTTAAATTAAAACTTGGAAATACAGTTTCTCAATAGCCAAACGCACAGCAAATCTTATGTAGGGCTTATGCAAAACTGAAAGTTCAGCAATGGAAACTTGCAGCTATCTCTGCAAGAACAATCACAGCCTGTAAGTAACAAAAAACAGAAAACAATATGCAAATCCTGCTAAAAAGTGACTTGCTAGACAAATTGCAAAGCAGTTTTTTTAAAAGGTGACCTGTAGATACAGAGACATAATTATACGAAACTATTTCTTTGTGCATGAAGTCTGGTAACCCTGCACAGTTTAATTCTTCTACCTCAAAAGAACCGCTTTTAAAAGATGTGCTACACAACAGAAGAGAGAGAATATATCCCAGGACATGAAGTCTACAGCTTTAGAAATCCACCTCCAGCATTCAATTAACTTCAGTGACAAATAAACATCACTTCAGGAGAATCATTTAACCAGAAAATTATTCCTTTCAAACTCTGAAACTCTTCATTACATTATTTATTGACTCCAGGCAAAACAGGAAATAAATACTGGCTGAAAAGTAAATCCAAGATAGCTTTGCTTTAGCATAAAGATATTAATTACACTGATAATATCAAGCTTCCCTGGGTAGTGGCTATCAGTTTCCTACAGTGGAGAATACTGTGTTGTTAAAATTCACTGAAATGCATAACCAACGTTGCCTCTGTAATTTCAGTTTATCTCCATTAAGGAAAACGAGACAGAAAGCAAAAATGAAATGAAAATAAACTCCAATAAATTGTTCTAAAGACAGTTAATGCTTTCTTATTGCTACTTGCATGAGTAATTCCTCCCTCTGCCACAAAGACATTAGGTGATTATAAGACAAAACGCGGTCATCCATACGACAGCGATTGGAAGAACAAATGTTCAGGAAGCATTCCATTAAGTATCAGCATACATGGCTAACTGTTGAAAAAGTACTGGGTCAAATACATCATCTTCATACCATGTTTGCTAATTTTCTTCTCTGGCAAACTTAAAAATAATTTTAAAGGGACATTTAAGAAGTATATCATTTTAATTATATGAATAGCTCCCATAAGTCTTTTAATTATAGAAGAGAACATTCAAACCTAAGGAATTGGATGAAAATCGTCCTGGAAAGCAAAAAGAAGCAAATTTTTGCCTGATGTTTCTGATTATATGGACTATAAGGTAAAACATTATTTTGTCAGTTATGCAATATTTCAATATTGTTCTCTTCTGAGAAAACAGAAGGAAAAAAAAACCACCAAAAAAACCCTCAACAAGGCAGGAAGCTCAGAGTGTTGCCCTTACTGTGTCAAAGGTACCCTGAAGTTAAGCGTTACAGAGTATTTCAGAGGAGATGTGCTGGCTCAGAGCAAAATCCTTCCAAGTCATTGTCTTGTCTCTGACAGTGGCCCAAAAGGGACACTTAGGGATGAGTGTAAGGACACACATATTAAATATTAACATACTGATTTGAAAGATTATGCAGTCTTTTCAAACTGGAAATGTTAGATGACCGTCACTGGAGAATAAATACTGCTCTTTGAATTTCATAGTTAGACTTAAAATATGCTTTATTAAATATAATGGAAAACAGTTGCAGGTTATTATACACAACAAGAGTTCAGCTTATAATCAAATTGTACTTTTCCATTTTTTCTTATTCTTCTTTTACCTCAAGACAAACCTGTATAAGTAAAACCAGCAAAACAACATACTGTCTATGTGATGCCACCTGAGTTATTCAGTGCTGCAACTGAATACCATGTTTAAGAAAAAAAAAAAAAAAACCCAAAAAAACCCAACAACCAGGAATTTCGTCATTGCCCCTGTAGCCCCATTATATTCAAAAAACATACTGTAGTCACTGTTTTATGTTAATCCTTTTAATAGAAGTATTTTAAACTTATCAAACTACACAAATAATTTTTTCAAGTTAATTCCTATTTGAAAATGCAGACACAGTCTGCCGTAACACCAGGATTAGCAAGGAAGGCAACATGCCTAAGATGAAACATGTCTAAGGTGTCTTCACCTGTCTGCTTTGTCGTGGGAGTTTATGTGATACTCCACCAGGATTTCCTAACATAAAGAAACTGTTTATGTCAAACAAAGTGGGATTTTTTTTTTAAGCTAGTTAAAGAATCATGTCTTGACTTGCCTGAAATGTACCACACCTGACTACTAACAGGTAGAGCAAAGAATGTCTTTGCATCTTGCAGGCTCTATGAAACACCTTTTGTAGTTCCTTGAGGTATATTTAGCCTGTATGCACGACAAGCAGTTAAGTGTACAGTAAACACAAATGGACTTTAAAAAGCAAGTTGCAATTCTATCAGTCAACTAATAATTCTTCCTTTCTTCCCTATCCCTTCCCCTTTCCCCCCAGTACTCAATTAACTGGCTTCAGGGAAAGTTAAAAGGACTCAAAGTATGTTAGCTGCTCACTTCCTCAGCCCAACGCTGACCTCATTACCTTCCCCCGACAAGGCAGAAAGAATCAGAGAGCAGAGGCCGGCCAGGTGATGGACATCACAACACAAAAATATAATGTTACCCTCTCCTTATAAGCATCAGATGTACCAGACAAAAAAATCTGAATTTTCTTTATCACCTGTAGCAGGCACTTCTAGTCTATGCTAGTCACAAGCAGCACAAAGCTTATCCTTTTGCTAACCTCTGAGAATTTACTACTATTAATTCAAGCATACCACCCTGAAGCTGCAGGAAGAAAAAAAAATAAACCCTCAAACCTCTTGCCAATTTGGCACAAAACCAAAATTTCCTTCCTGAGCCCAAAAAAGGGAAAAGTCTAACTTAGGACAGAAAACTCTCCTCCCTACTATAGACTAGGTAAGGGAAGGCATAATAATCATCACAAGCAAAACAGTTTTGAACAATCCAAGCAAGTTAAAAAAAGGCGGAGAGACCAGAGTCAGACCTGAGTCTGTCGAGAGCTGCTGCTGCAAACAGCCCTTTTCACACCTCTTCAGTCGTGCCAGTACCCCAGCTGGAATGGCTACACAGTAAGCTGGATGATGAAAACAGATCCATGCTCAATTAATTTTTCTTTTGCTAGCTTTTTTTAAAAAACCAGAGAAGCTCCCCCATTCACTTTATGCCATGCAGCTATGCTATGCTCAACCGCAGGAGCAATGCAGATGAAGGAGCAAACAAAAGAGCCTGCTTCAGCCAGCACTGCTAGGGGAAAAGGCCCTTCAGACTACAGTCTCAGATTTAATTCCTCCTGTTTATCTAGGCAAGGAGAATGTCTGAAGAAAAGGAGAAATGCAGTGACCATTCCCACTTCTACACTGCATACTTTCACAGTCCCTCTAAGCCAGCTTACACTGAGCTCATACTTTCTGCTAGCCACCCAGCATCCTACACCATTCAGTGTGTTACTCCAATCCCAAAGTTTTGGGGTAAAACGAAGAAAATATAATAAATACACATGTGGAAAAGAACATTAAGAAAAATGCTTAGAACAGGAGTTATAAATGCTGCTTTTAAAAAAAAAGGAAAAAAAAGGTCTATGATGCCCCTGCAGGAAATAACTTCACACAAGTCCAAGACACAGTAGGCACACAACTCTCTTCTAAAGGTAACATTCAAATACATAAAAGAAGAAAGCTATTCTCAATATTTCATCATGGTACAAGATGTAGCTCAAAGCAATGCTTCAGATTTCCCCAATTCTGCAGGACAATCTTGCCCTGGAGCAAGCTACATCATTCATCCATAGCCACACCTTCCTTTTTTTTTTCCCCTCTTCAAAAACAACGCACCACCGCAGGGAAGACAAAGCCGCCTGCACTCCTACACTGTATGCACTATTTGTGTTAGTATTCTGCTGAACAGGAGATAGCAATTAGATCTTTCTAAATAACGATTTATTTATTGATTACCTACACCATCGAATGACAGATAAATGAAACTACATTCTGACTATGCAACAGTTCCAAATAATTAAGATAGCCAGCAACAACTTAATCACCATAATTGTGTAATAGAGTAGAAGTATGTTTTTCTTTTTATATTTGTTTAGGTTTTAAACAAAACAGCTCAGCTTGTTAGTGTGCACCTGCCACTTTACAGACAGTAACTTCCACACCCAAGGGGGCAAGAATCAAATTACCTGTATTTCCAAGTTGTTATACTATGTTTAACTTTCCTCATAGGTAAGCTTGAAAAGAGAGCATGCGTGTAGAGACTGGGAGAGAAAAAAGCTCGCTCAAGTAGTGCTTTTATAAAGATATGCTTGAATAGCAACTTCAAGACATGCATTTCAAAACATCGTAAGGTTATCCTGCAATAAAAGTGAAGTTTCATCTATTTTGCCAAGAATTTTCCTTTTGTGGTCCTGTAGTTTGAATAGATCAGGCAAGGTTTTAGGAACCAGTTTAACTAGACTTTAAAAAATAAATAAGCATATGTGAGTAAGTGTATCTTGTTGAAATATGGATAGGGAAAAAATACCGACATGTAAAATTACGAGCAAGTACTATTTGAACTACTCTCCAGCGAGTATTTCTACTAAGTGTTTTCTATCTTTTTTCTTCTTCTTTTTTTTTTCCCCTCTCCTTAAAAGAGGAGTGGTAAGGTCAGGAGGGAAAAGGGCTGATCTACGATCTACAGCAATCTAAGTTTGTAACTTCAATATTCTGACAATTTCATCACTTAATAACAGAACATTCATAAGAAAGCAGAGAAGAAACAGCTATTGCTGAATATGGAGACAGATATTTCTTTTAAAACATTGCCATAAATTTTACTAAAAAAATCTGATTTTATACAGTTTAAGGTGATTATTCACTAGTCAAAAGTGAAATGTTTATGTCCCTTGGCTACTGAAAACACAGAAAACAATGTCTTTCCATTACACGATGATACAACTTTGCAGGCAAGAAAAGGAAAAAAAGAAAACAACCCTCCACCAAATTACCCCTCTGCTTTAATTTGTAACTGCTGTACCACAGTCTGAATGGGGTGTGGGGCAGGACCCAGTTTAAGTAGCATACTTCTGCTGTATTTTCATACCCAAGTGAGTTTCCTGCAAGATACACTAACATGTGCCAAAGGCCATGACATGAAGTAGGAAGACATGAAGCAGCTCACAGTTTAAGTCAACAACTTCTAGTTACCACCAGTGCGTTTACTCTACCATGATGAGCGCCTTGCCTTTCGAGTCTGTGTAGCAACCAGCTACTTATGCTCCAAGTTCGGCATTATCTGTGTTCCTCCAGCCAATTAAACAGCAGTGTTAAAGACTGTGAATGAAGGATAAACCATTTGCAATTTCTAGCACCAAGATGAAGCAAACTCTTCAGGATTGCAATCACTCAGTACAATTTTTTAAGGAGGTAGTATTTTCCTTTCAGGTAAATGATTTATTATTTTTTTCTGTAAGAATCCAATAGCTTGTATTCTTATATAGGCAGCTGTTTTTGCTGTGTAATTCAGCTCACAATGGATATTATGTACTTTGTTTCAAGATGCTGAGTTCTGCATTTTTTACGGGTAGCAACAATTTGCTTGTGGCTAGAAGTATGACTCTTCTTTAAGTAAAACAGTGACACACCTAAGGCTAGATTTAAAAAAAAGCTGTATGTAATTATCGGCTTGCTGACACAATAGGTGAAACTGTGTGTCATACTTTATTTGAATATTTTTTTCACCGTTTCTCTTTGCAGTGGCAATTCTACCTTCAAGTGCTGATTATATTTAGAAAAGGTATGGCCAACATAACTACCAAGATTTTTAAGTAAAGCCTTAATACTTGCTAAAATACTGTGCAGATTTGTTAGAAAACTAAGCATATACAAACCACAACACCTTACAACTGATCATAAGCAATTTTCAGATTCCCCCTTGGCGTCCGCCCTGTGTCTCTCCACTCCACCAACTTACTCCAAACAACTGAGGTTGTCATAGCTGGCATAGCCACAGCATTAATTGGTATTACTACCATAGGTAGAAGGTATCAACTCTTTTCATTTGACACTTTCCTAAAAAGAAAAGCATTTGTTTCCAGAACAGTCTGAAAGCTAAAAGCCAGGAGCTTCTTCAGAAACATAACCTCCTTCATACCTGTCCACAAGTTCCCACTACCAGCTTTGTGACGGTAAAACAAAATACCACAAACCATGAAAAATCAAAATGGTGAGCTTGCACCTAACATATGGAGAACAACATTGTTTTGTGCCACGGTGGGGTAAAAGGAGTAAAAGAAATATATTGCTCAAAGCATCATGAGCAGAAGAAAAATACTCATAAACAGAACAGATCGGAATTCTGATAAATAGAAGGCTTACACACTCACACTTAGGCCTTTTTAAGTTTCACAAGGAACAAGCTTGCCAGACCTTAAAAGAAACCTTAAAGTTGTTCAACTAAGTCAGAGGATGGAAGCAGAGGATTTATTTCATAAGGCTGCTGACCAAATCTACAAAAAGGACCAGTTTCGAACCAGACTTTAGTATTGGTATGGCTACTCTCATCCTGAAGATTTGCTCGCAGTGAGAATATAAATGTATTCCTGCAAGTTAAAAGACAGCAGTAAGTAAATCTGCACAGCTGGTAACAGCCTGCTAGAAACATTTGTTAGCATTCTGGTCATGAGTGTCACTGTGTCTTCATTGCTACCATTACTTGTGCTGGTTAGATTAAAAATAGGAAATACAACCCAAGATGTAATCACATCATTATTTCACTGTGCAAACCCATCTTTAGGTACCTTTATTAAGAATTTCATACTATACATAATTTACCATGAACTCAGCTAGAAGGGAATTAAATATGACCCTTCAAAATAAAATATTTCTTTAATAACTTACTATGGCAAGTATCACTGTTTCCAGCATGCTTAACTGAAGCAGGTGTGTTCTGGAGCACCACACTCTCTGAAAGTCATCCAGAGACAGCGGATGGCATCATGTTCTAGCACAGCTTGGTGTTACAAGACTCCTCTCCTTTAGTATCTACACTATCGTACATGAAACATCATCAAAACATGAGGCTGCTTTATCAGAGAGACAAGGCTAAGATGTCTTAGAATTTTTTTTCTGCTCACTTCAGAGAAAAGACATGACAGCTTAAAAAAAAAAAAAAAAGAAGAAAAACAGTGTTTGGCCTGAAGAAATTTGACAGCAAGTTTTTAGACAGAAAGATTTTATCAAGGTCTCAAAAAAGCCCAGGAGCAAGTACCACACAGATAAGAGACACTGTTATGTGACCCTGCATGAAAGGACCAGCACTGGAAAGTGGGGATACAAGGATGAAGGAATAAAAATGGACACGTAGGGCTTACAGACTGTCCCAAAGAACTTTAAAAACAAGTTTTAAAGAGGACAGAAAAAATTACATATTCTTTGGGAACCTGCTGAGCTAAGTAAGCAATCCTGTGTTTCCAAAACAGGCTTTTTGGATGAGATTGAAATAGTTCTGTCAGCAATCTGGAAGCAAGGCAGCCTCTAGAAATTGAACCAAATATCCAGGACCACAAATCACTGTATAGTCCAAACTTTTTTTTTTTTCTTTTTAAAAAGATAATACTAAATGATTACCGATCAAAACCCCTCCAAAGGAGACAAAGATGCCTGAGTTGCTCCTATCAATGGTTGTACTAAAAGCCTGCCAAGAAACTGTTAGAAGCTACCTCTTTGTGTTTGCAGTGCAAATCACCCATTAAAGACACCTCAAAATGTCAGCCAGTGTGCTGCCAACAAAAAGACTAAATGGTAAAGAGAGAATCCCACAAGCAAATAGGAGGAAAAGCATGAGATGAAAGAAAAAAGGTAAAACCAATTTGTATCTGCAAAAATATCATCAGTATTAAGTGAAAAGCTGCACCAAGTTCTAGTCCACCATTGCAGTATCACAGGTTTTGATTTGGAAATCTTTGGAAAATTTTACTTTTGAAAGTCTTTTGAAACAGAAACCAAATCTTCTTAAACTTCCTCAATCTGTTTGCTGAGCTAACAATAAAGCAGGTCATTAAGCAGACAACAGATAGACTGCCCCCCACCTCCCAACACTCTCCTAATTTCTCTGAATCTTCTTACATTGCATTTCTTTGGATTTTTCTTTGGTTTTCTTATGACAGATAAACAGAAGGAAATGAAGTCATCACACTTTATAAGGAAATATTTAAATGCATTTCAATCCAAAAAGTTAAACTGCATCATACCACAACAGGAAGAAATTTTAGACTTCAACAACTACACAGAAAGCCAACAGTACTGTTTATGTCATCGTCATCCCACCTATATTCAATGCTTTAACTTTAAGATATTCAGCATATCTGTTAGCATGAATCAGTGAACTTTATTAAAAATTGTCATAGAGAAACAAAAATATCCATTCCTTGGCAAACAAAATCCAGAGATGAATTCATTTCATTCATGTTACATGGGACACACCGGCTACTTTTTAACCATGAAGGTATTTCCCCTAAATAGATGTATCACTTTTGGTCAATATGTAATTTTAAGTTTCTTAAAGATAGAGCATTAGACTTGTAGATCATTAACTTCTAGAAGATACAGAATTAGACTATTAGATTAACTTCTAGCTCCTTCCTCATTTTGAATAGATTTTAAAAATTAACTGTAAATAGCTCAGTTTCTTATTGCCACAACTTACCTTGAAATCTGACTAATAAATGGTATCAGTTCTGCAGGATCGTAAGCACGAGCAAAGGCCCAGCAAACATAGCATGCTGCATCTCTCACGTTGGAACCCACGCTGCATGCCCCCCTCTTCTCGTCATATGTCAGCGCTTTCAAAATGACAGGAACAACTGTTAAATTAAAAAAAAGTACAAAAGCAACAATTAGGACCATACAGTGAACCAAAAAAAAGGTGTAAGAGCATTCAGTGATAATTAGAGAAAAGACACAGGGTGGAGTTGTGTGTTCTGAAAGAAAAGAAAGCATGGGTCTTAATGTGTGCTAATTTTGAAGTTGATTAGAAAGAGCTGGGGTTTTTTAATACACTATTTTGCTTCTTTGTCAGTAGCAGTTTGGTTTTTTATTTCCTTCACATATAATTCAATGATAATTAAAGGAAGTGGGTTACATGAGAAGTAACATTGATATCCTTTATCACTCAGTGATAGATGTTCAAAGCCAAAGTAATTATAAAATGCAAAATTTTAAAGTGTCCACTTTTGAAAGTACTGGACTTTTAAGTATTACAGCAGCATCTATGACTATAAAAAAAATTTCTTCAGAAATACAGTATTGTAACTACCATAAAATAAAAGAATTAGTATCCATCTATTAGCAGGCAATATTTGTCATGGTAGAAGTCCTATGACAAGTTCTTCTTAATTAACAATGCTTGTGAATCATCAGCATACCAATCTTGAAAGGGACTTAAGCACAGTTTTTGTATAATCTTAAAGCAAAGTGACTGTACCAGCTACGAGGAAGACAGTTAACTCTATCCCAGCTGAAACTAGGACACATGCTTAATGCAAAAAATTACGACAAACAAGTAAACCATGATGTTTTATTCCCCGTAGAGCTGCTACTTTGAGTGACTTCAATGCAGTGTTTTAAGCTTGAACCTATCAACACTGCCAAACTGCACAGATCATAAAGACAGAATATGTATAAAACTGCAATGTAACCTAGAAATGCAAACAGGTGGGCTTTACTCTCATTTCTGCTTAGACATCCAAAACAACAGTGATGACTACATGCCTGTTCACCAGCACAGAATGATTTCATGCAAGACCAGAAGCCTTTGATGAAGGAAAACAGTACACCAAAAAAAAAAAAAAAAAAAAAAAAAAAAAAAAAAAAAAAAAAGTCAATGTCTTTTTTTTTTCTTCTATCAGTCATGTTAATTGTATCAATTTCACCAACACATTTGTTTTCATTAGACAGTGAGGAAATAGGCAAGGAGATATTTGCAACCTAAACAGCAATATGGAATCATGCACTGCACTTCCAAATGTACTCAAAATGCACTTAAATTGATTCTAATGCCCAAATTTGAAAATGCTGTCTCATGAGGCCCAGTAGAGAGACTCAAGACAAAAGCAGCTGACGGCCATCCTGGGAAGGTGCCTTTTATTTCTCAATCACGCTTATTTGGGATGGCAAGGACAGGGAGGGACACTAAAATACAAGGCAACATTTAACAGAAACGAAACTATACCCCAGACTGTTAATGTTACGCTTGATCAATCCAACTAGTTTCAGGAATTGGAAAAAAGCAGCAGCAGGAATACACCATGTTTCTGAATGGAAATAATATACTGTGTATTCTTGAGAATATTCTGTTTCTTCTTAGTGACCTAGAAAATCATCCTCGACTGACAGCGTCAGGATCTCTTTAATGACATATATACTCCAGAACACAGAGCTTCACTCTGGGAAAAGAGTGGCATTACCTGTGTTCATTAAACAAATCATGATCCAAAAATCAACTGATATGATAGCCATCTTATCCAAGGCAGCTCTTAAAAGTGAATGTATCAAGCATTGTTTCCTGATTTAATGGACAACCTGAGAAACTTTGGATTGAGTATGGTTTAGCCAATAAAGGCCTAAAAGCTACAGACGTCAATATAACGTATGTCTCTGTGCCACATTCTATTGAGGGAGCTCCAGAGGAAATGCAGCTGCACAGAGCACAAGCCCAGGCTGAGCACTGGAACCACAGTGGGTCAACAGTAGAGGACAGCTCTTCTTTTTTTTCTTTTTTTTTTTTTTTTTTTTAAATCATATTGGGGAAAACAGAGCAAGCAGACTAGTAAAAGAGGAGTAAAGGCAAATTAAGATCCCAGAATCTTATCGCAAAGGCTTTATAAACACAGGTACTGTTATTATAAGGAAGTGACAAAAATAAGCTTGGGAAAACAAGTAGATTAAGAATTTCACTTTCATGCTTATATCCCCATCAAAACTGCAGAAGTCAATAATGGTTTTCTACAGATAAGAGAGCTTCCAAAAACTTAAAGAAGAATACTCTTACACAGTTGTAGTAATATATTGCCAGGGTTTATGAAATACTATATGTATGCAAGGCTCCCCAGAGGGCCTTCTTTTGGTATTTGCAAATCCAGATATATAATTTGAATACATCTTTCTCCAGATGGCATGTCTTTAATAAATGAATAATGTCTGTAGAAACAACAGCCTCTAGAAAAAAAAGAAACAATTTCTCTCCTGATTTTCTTTCTTGTATCAAATTTATCAAACGCATCTTTTTTCCTTAGAAAATACTTGTCAAAAGGTGATCCCATTGAACAAGAAATGGGATCACTGGGCTGTATTTCATTAGCAAACTGTGCCTGGATATCCTTGAGTGGATATAATCAGAAAATAATTAAACTTCAACGTGTAGTTCATCACTGTATGCCTGCTACTTTAAACAAAAAAATATGTACCACAACTGGAGAAGGTAAGTGTTAAAATGCCATTTAAATTCATTTTAACCTACTAAAGAAAATAAAGCAGTAATCAGAGGGATGGACAAGATATGACTATTAGGAGCACAAGCACTACATGGGAAAAAAAGCAATTCCCATTCAGGAACAATGATATAGCAAAGATGGATGGGTATTTGGGCACTTCCCAGTTCTGAAAGAAACTACAATAAAAATCTTTAAAAATGTTGACTAGCTTGTTTTGAAAAATGCTGTATCAACTGATGAAAAAAAAAAAAATGGAATTTGCTGGTTCTACAGGAACACTTAAAACAGATGCCAAAGGCAATTTTGCAAAGCTGCTGCAAATTTCCTTCAGCATGGGGTGATTACTCCAGCTACTTTAGACAGCTGTGAGTGCACTCTCATCTCTCTGTGCACTGAAGGAAATGTGGAAGAAGGACCCACAAGCAGCTCTTCACATTTTTTCTTTCATACAGATGATACAAACCATGTTTTTTCACTTCAGGGCATTAACTTCCCAAATAGTAGGGACAATACCAAACAGCACCTGGTTATTAGGGTCAGTCTAAGACAGAAGTGATGCTGCCCGGGTCTGTAACAGCAGTTACTAAGAAAACGCCAGGAACAGCAGCACTGTTACTCTGAGCAGCTCAAGCTTTCCCTATTATCTTGCAGCACGCCTTTGGACTCACACCTCTTTGATGTCCTACTCCTGTGTCTAGAACTTAAAGCGTTGCTGCTACAAGAGAAACAACATTACTGCAGTCTGAAGAGCAAAGGGGGTTAAAGAAGAGGAAGGATACAAAAGTGGACATTTAGACGGTGGGAGAAACAGGGAAAACAAGGTGAAGTATGCAGCAGCAAGGGCTAAGTAAATATAAATACAACAATGACAACAAGAAGGGAAATACTCATCTAGGGGTCATCTGTTAAAGTTTTCATGCTATCACTGGTCAAATATTTACTTGTGGACTATGGGAAATAACATATAAAAATTGCTCCTGACAAATGTTGGCACATTTGAAAAAGTGGGTCCAGCATTACATTTCCTGTTGGTATTTAAGAGTCATAAAAAACCAAAAGAAACACTATCAAAAATTCCAGGTTTCACTTCATTCTTTACCCTACAGTTCTTCAAACACAATGCAGGGTTTTCTTCTGCTATGGCTTCCTACAGTGTCAGAAGAGCCTGGCTGAAGGAAGTCATGAAGGAGCAATACAGGCAAAACCATCTGTAGTATTTAGTCCACTGTAACTGAAATATCTTTGAAAAGACTTCCTAATCCACAGTTTGACAGACTCTGTGTTTGCATTAGCTCATGTACACTTTTCGTCTTCAGTCTACACACAAAATACCAAGTTAAATTTTATTTAACATTTTTCTCTGATTTAAACTGTTCACATTCGTGCTCTTCTAAAGCGTTGTTTGATATACAAAGCAGCAATGACATTCAAAGCTTTGTAGTCTGCTTCTGCATTTTGTATGTTATGCAATTTCATTTCACCATTATAATCACATCTCAAATATTCAGTATAGTCACAGTGTTGTACTGTGCTGCTCTGTACTGTTTCAATTTTTCAGATTTAAGATCATGTTGAATTCATACCTAAAACCAATTTATTAAAAAAAAAAAAAAAAAAAAAAAAAAAGGCATTAGGAAAAAAAAAATTCCAGAACAAACTTATTTTAGTTTGGAAGGGCAGAGACAAATTTCTTTATTTCTGAAATTATGAACATACCTTTTTTATTTAAAAGTAAGAGGTCGGGAGATACAACAAGGAGATGACCTGAATTGTTACTTAACTTTAAAAGGTACCATTTCTTTCACAGATCTACACTAGAAGTTTGCCATTAAAAACAGAGAATAAATAGTGTCCACTCTCAACCTAATTATTAAAACAATATCCACCTGTTTAGGTCTGTGAACGCTCAAGAAAATACAGTCACCTTTACCTGTAGCCTAGAGGTATTAATAAGCACCTGTTACACTCCACCCTGCCTTACCTAACTACATAACTGCAGGTTGCAACACAGCTCTTTGCTCAAGCCTTGTGAAAATAAAGAAACAACTTCTGGCTTCAAAGCATTACAAACAACAGGATTTTTTTCTCATACTGGAGACAGGTTGCACAGATATTTTGCTTTTTAGAGACAAGATTTTAAATAATCAGATGCTTAGCACCTTTCAGGTGCAGGTGATAGACACTGAACACCTAGTTAAGAAAACTCATGGAAGACATCGTATATTGAAAGGTCACATGTATGTAAATAGAAAATGCCTCATACTATTCCTTTTAAAAAGTGCCTTTAAAAACATACTTTACACAAACCTAGACTATAACACATACCATCAGGAGCCCTATGTTACTTTAACTTCAGATTGTCATTTTTTTAAATTTATTGCAATGTTTATCATATAAAACATACAAATACAGCAATTAAACAAACAAACAAACAAACAAACAACAACAAAAACCTGTTCCTTAGCCTTAGGTCTTGTCTCCACAAGAAAATTGCAAAATTTCATGGCAACTCTATTTCATTTAAAACAGATTTTCACTGGATCTCAAGTTAATTAAGAATTGTCTAAATTTAGTTTAAAACTAAAATATGCCACTCTTAAAACAGATTAAGCTAATGTTACCTCTTAGATAAGTCTTAAATTTTGGTATGAAGCGTTTATGCAGAGAAGCCTTCTCAATTCAAAAGTAATATAGTGCAAAACCTTCTATTTTAGAATTATAAAATATTAAGAAAAAATACTACCAAAAAAAAGGATGTCTGCTATTACTGAAGGAAGTATTATACACAATGTCACTGTAGGAGCAGCTAAGCACATTACATTTAATTAACTATGAAGTTTAAGCACACTTATAAATATCAATACAAAGAATAATTTTATTCTTCAAATTTTTCTTCAATGAAACTAACTCATTGCAGAAGTATCCTTTGGTACGTTCATCCTCTTTGTGAGCCTCAGGCATAAAAAAAATTGTAAACACCCATATCTACAGTATGTCAGCTTCCCATGTTTTAAATAGCATACCTATCACTATCATTCATATGCTAAAAAAAGAACTCTGGCTTTTCAGTGTAAAGAATTTCAGATTTGAGACCACATGCTCTTACATGGCACTCTAACCTCTTTTAGAAAAAGAGGCAGGTCCTAATCGTAACTTCATTAGGGCTGTTATACTATTATTTAATATATCAACACAGATGCAAACATAGATAATTTCAGGTTAGGCTCATTATCAGAAATAAATATTTGTTTAAAGTTCTGCCATACATTTATGATTTGTTCTCATTTTCTGTACAAGCTGTCTGCTTCAGAATTTACTCTTAAAGGACTATTTCATCCAGAAGATAAATTAGCCGGTGAGGATCAGAAAATGCATATGCTGCTTTGTCTGTCGAAAAATTCTCAATGTTTCTGTGAAATGCTCTAACATTGCATGCTGTATGGCAAGTGCCTACAACTGTCAACAGGTGGCCTCTCTTCTCTCATTCCTGCACCCCATTCTGACCCAGTTAGGAGTTTGCCAGGGAAGAAGGAAAGAGTATCACAATTCATGCATGCTCAGAAGATATGTGAGAATTTAACAGCTGAAGTCTCTTAAGCTGCCATAACTTTCTCACAATTCTTAACACTGACCCACATATATGAAGCTATATATATGCATATCCACAAACCAAATAAGCATTTTCTAACCCGTGACTATGAAGGGCTGTGTCTGTCTGGTTGCAATCTCAGTTCAGTCTCTCACTACGTAATGAATTAAGAGAGTCTTTAATTATATGATCACGTGATATTTTTTTTCCATGGACCTATCTCAGTCAGCACACAGGTAAGACCTGCTCTAGCAATGAATCACAGCTAGGCAGCAAAGAAGATTGTTGTCTGCCTCACTGCTGAGGGAGGAAAATATGTAATGCAAAGACTGGCTTTCAGGCAGAGAGAAGGGATTGTCGGTTAAGTTGGATGTTGCCCTAAAGAACTACATTCTAACTACATCTCTGCCAAAGACTTACTGTTTGATACCACTCATATTAATTAAATACAGTATTTAAAAGAAATGGATGCTGGCTGTCATTTCCAAGGTATCTGCTTCAATAAACTAATGGCAGGTTTGCAGAAGTGCTACAACACTGAAGTTAGTGTGAGCTTCTGAGTATGGCAAGGGGCCAATGAGGAAGCAGACAGATCTAAATTTTGGCCAGTCTATCTCAACATCATTATCTAATGCAGCCATAAAAACTCAAAATATTTAAGCTCCCCTAGCTGGCTACATTGAAAGGCCTGCAGCTGACCTAAGACAGTATTGATCTACCTTCTCTGAAGCACAGAGCGCTGAGAATTTTGGGGATTCATCTACCCACTAACGCCCAAGGCTATACTAGAGACCTTCATACAGGTTTACAGCTAACAGAGCTCTTCCTTTAACTTAACCAGTAGCAAACTGCAGTTTAAGGACATGAAGAAACAGGCTTATGAAGGAATCCTACTAAGCAAATGAATTACTTACTCTGAAGGAGTACAAAATTTTGTAAACTTTTAACACTGCATGTCAGAAAAGAAAAATCACCAAAAAAACCCCAACCTTTAGGCTAAGGTTGTGCAACACTGAGATAAACCCTAGAGTGAAAGAGCTAGAAGCAATTCATTGTCATTTATTCCCTGCTTAGTATTTATACCATTTCCCAGTTGCACTGGGGGAGGGACCTTTCCTGCTACGGCTTCAGCTATGGCATTTATTCTTGCTCATACCTGCTGGCTAGTGAAAAAAAAAAAATCTGCACTATTTATAATGCTTCCTTGCTAATTTGAAAACTATTACAGTGACATATGCATTATAGCTTTTAAAAATACTATTTTCAAGACCATGCATCATTTTTAAAGTTCACCTGGGTGTTAGAGAAAAGGAATTCTTCTGTAACCAGCCTTTCAGGTTTGGGCGTTCTCTATTTTCTCAGAGTCCACCTAAGACAGGTAGATCTTTTTTTCATTTCTTCCTGTATCTATGATGAAAAGTACCTAGAATCTTGCCAAAAGCCTCACAGTTAACTACCACTACAGAATAGACTAACACATTTCAGAAGCCTGACTTCCTGATGCGTCGTCCTCCAAAAACCCTGGCAGCTACAAATCAGTATCAAGCAACTAATTCTGCAATATGAAAGCACAGAAGGTGATCCTTAAAAACACAGTATGTGAACAAGTTTAGCAAGTTACATAGTAGATTTCTATAGGACTATTTAAATCTTAGTCCAAGTTAAACCTCTTTCTAGAACACACTTGAAAACAGTATTGGTTTTACTTTTTGTTAGGTTTTTTTTTTTCTTTTAATAAATGGCACAGTGGAATTGGACAAGCAAAAATGCTCCTTTTTTCATTGTGTGTAGAGTTTTTCAGACTTTGGGGTTTTTTTTAAGTATATCAAGCTATATATAAATATCAGGAAGCACCATTCTCTGCACTCTCAGATAAAATACACAGGAATCCAATCTCTTATCAATACTAGCAAATATGCAAGCATTCTCTGCACCAGAACACAGATAATCCAGTACTATCACAGGGCATGTATCCACTCTAACCAAATCAATAAGATATTTGCAACAGAAGCTGAGGGAATTTTAAAATTGCAGACACAGAACTCGTGCATACAGATATTCTTTCAAAGCCGTAGCATCTGCTATTGAGATTAGCTGCATCTATTTGAAACTTTCTGACAGTACGAGAGACATTTCATACAAACTTTTCACCAAAAATATACTTGACAATGGGACATTTTTATAACAAAGAAAAAATGTCAACTGAAGCAACCATTTTAAAAATGTGCTTATCATTCAGCAGAAATAATACACAAAATATTTCCCTAAACCAGAGTCTTTTTGGATACCGGTAGCATTGTGTCTGACCTCTTTGAAAAGGTAAAAAGCATACTAATTTTGTCACTGAATCCCAAGACAACATAAACTGCCAAGTCCCCTCTCAAATCTGTCTCAGCCCCCTCACTAACTGCAGACCTCAATGCTCCTCACTTTCTTCTCACACTTTGTTTCTCCTTTTATTCTGAATGTTATTTATAATCAGAGGAAATAAAGTCTGGTTCTTCACACATTGGTTTTTTCCACTCTCTCTACTTCTACCCTTCCCATCTGTTCCAAGATTTAAAAAGTCAAATTTAAGATTTGGATCACTTGCATTGACCCACCAGTAGCAGACTTCTGAATTAGCCATTACCTGTGTATCTCATCAGCATTATTGCCTTCTGTTTAAATGTTGCTTTTATTGTTGCCACAATTAAAAAAAGGAGAGAGGGATTGTTGGATTGTTTCAGTCTATTCACTGTGAATGGGTAAGGGTATATAAGAAGGCAGGCAGATCAAATACAATGTCTTTCTGGCTGGAATCCTCCCAAAATAAGCACTAATTCATTGCAAGCGTAACCATGCAGCTCCTCCAATCTTCTTTCCCTGGCTTCCTTTTCTTACTCTTCAGAGATGCAAATGTTTCCAACCTTACTTTAAACATACCTGGTTTTATAGTAAAAATAGGACCACATAACGCACAACAAACAAACAAAAAAGAGCAAGTTATCTTTGACTGTGAAACACTAATAGTTCTACCGCTGATTTCATTTAAGAGACTTTTTCTGGCGTTTAAGTAGAGAAAGTTTAGGCCCCTAGCCATTTAGCAGATACAGCTGCGACTATTCAGTGGTCAGCAAGCCACTGAGAGAGTTTAACACCAGAACACTTTTAATCTCACCACTGACATATTAAGAACGCCTAGGAAGTTTCATGTTCCTATATATGACACACCTTATTAGCTAGAAAGTTTATACTATGCTGTCATCAAGAGAAATTTTAATAACGTCCTTTCACAAGCAAACCAGAAATTCAAGTAAACTAGGATTCTCTTGTTTGTTTAGTATTTATCCCCACCCAATTAAATAAAAAACCCCTATAAATAATAGTCTGAAGCCGACAAAACCACAAATACAGCACAAAACAAAAGATGTGAAATCATACTGAAACCACACTGAAATATAAGTTTTTGGCCCTAACATACGCTGTACAGTAAGAAATGTTTCATTTAGGAGTGCTGCAATTCCAAATGTAGAAATTCACACAAATACATCATCCGATCATAAGATTTTTAAATTACTTCTGGTCATTTGGGGGGGGGGGGGGGGAAGTTTTCCCTACATGCAAATTTAGCTTCATGACCTGTTCTAAAAACAACTGAAATTTTACAGCTAAATGGTAACATGTAACTTTGAATTCAAAATCATAACAGACAAACTGCAGCTCAAGAACTGCAACATTAGTATTTTTTAATGGAATGAAACATCAGAATTCATTTGCTCATTTATATTCCCCACTTTTAAAATTTATTTAAATAGTAGACAACATATAGTAATCATATAAATCTTTATAAAATTTGACATGTTTCAAAGAATAACTGAAAGCTAAGAATATTTTGAGTCTAGGAGTATTCATTATATACCTCACTGCTCTCTTTGTCAGAGCAGCATCACAGCAGCACAACGCCAATTATGCCTTGAAGAAAAATGTGTGGGACTGACTTAATATATACTAGAACTGCACACGACACAACTCAGGTCCTACTACTGGATTCGACAAGAAAAACTTCATCTAGGTGAGAGAACTGTCTCAGAGTCTCTGGCTTAAGTCTTGAAATCAAAGCAGAAAAGGAAAAAATACTCTGCATGAAAAACACTTCAAAAATAATAAATTTTAAAAGGGAATTATAACCAGAGCATCAAGTAGAAACTGAAGAAAGGTACATTTTACATCTCTGCTAGAATGACTGGCAATGAAAAGAATGACTATTAAAAAAACCCCTTCTTATAAACAGTTCATAGTTTTGCCCACAGTGTCAATTTGTGATGTTACCTACTTCCCCCAAGGTGTTTCAGTGCCCAAGGGCGAGGATGGGAACCAGAAGGAATATCATCCTATTCCAGGCCAAACACTAAAAGTACAGGCCACAATAAATATCTAAAAATATGATCTGCAGTTGCTATTAACTGCTGAACTTTTATTCTTTTCCCATACAAATAATTTGCTCTAGTAATCATGAACAAGTGGCTCACAAACATCAGCAAGGTAATCTGCCCAGACATATCTCCGAAGTCAGGGACTGGAATCGTTATGAAAAACAAAGGCACATTTCAAAGGTGTTATTCGAAAAGCATTAAGACTAATAACTATTCATATGGGATAGAAGAAAATAATTATGAGAATATTGTACAAGAATCATGTAATGTTTTGGGGCACAGCATGAGTTACAGCAATTATATTCAAATACATTTGCCCCCTTCCGGGAATGGTATGGAATAACCTAGTACAAACATGCTAATACAGATAGCAAAATCTGTCAATAACTTCAGTTCAAGTGATCAAAGAAAGAAAAAAGGACTGTCTTGAACATTTAGTTCAAAGCCACACATCTAGATACATAACTAAGATGACAAAGATAGAAGTGAATATTGCCAATCACACAATTCTAAGATGTTTCCTTTACATGGCAAGCTAAGCTTCACTAGCTCCATGTCTATCCGTGTTCAACTACACGAGATTATTCACATTTACCTATGATAGTTCTTCTTTCTTGGAATAACTAATTAGTTCTTTAATTTGTAAGGCATCTCTAGAAAGATATGGAAACATTGTTGATGACTGACAACCAGTGGACATTCTCTGAAAGCTGGTATCAGAGTTCTGACTGTTACGAGGTAAAGTCAAAAGAGCAGAACAACCCAGTCACCAGGACCATTCTTTGCATTAGGGCAGAAAATGAAGAATTATCTGATCAACCTAGGAAATAGAATTTTGAAGTGCAAGAGGAAAATAAAAATTAGGTAAGCAGTGTATCAAGAATAGGTTAAGTTTATCCCATTTATATGTATGGTTTCTGCTAGTGACATTTTGTTTTCTGTTTAGTGCTAAAGCTGAGCCACAAAATTCATATAAAAACATGAAGCAGGAAGTTTGTAAGATTTATAGAATGGCAGTTTTTATGCTACAGTAATTAAACCTATGAAATTCAACTACAGTTAAAAAATACTTATATAGAACTTAGAACATAGAAGTATATTCTACACCATAGAAGATATAAACCTAAAGCTTCAGCCCTCCAGAGATACAAAAATAATCACACTTTAAAAAAAGCAACTTGGGAGAAAAATATCAATAAATCCAAATTTTGCTATGTCAATCCTGGTGCTCTTAATTAATCTGACTTGTGCTCAGGTAAACTAAAAATGGTGCTACCAACAAGTGACTGGGTTCAGTTTATCTAATACTTAAGATGCAAGTATAATGAGTTAATAAAAATAAGTGATGAAACAGTATCACTGCAATCAAGATTTATTACTTCTAGAAGTATACACAAACAGAAGCTCTCACGTTCCTTTTCTGTGGTCCACCAGTGAATCTTTTCCCCCAGATGTGGATTTTTGAATACCATCCAAGCACCAAGAAAAGGAGAATTTACATTAGCTGTTCTTTTTTTTTCCAGTTCTACTTTGTTCACAGCTGATTTCAGCTGATCTGACTAATAGCAACTTTCAGGAAGTAGCTAGATTTAAAACATTGTTTTCCTTGGGTCAAGGCAGCAACTGGACATCATGTCTCCCCTCGACATACCAGATCAGGGAAGTGGGATAGGGAGAAGGGGGGGAAAAATAAAATCAAAGTTCAAATATTGACTGCCTCTTATCCCAGTTCAGTCACCTATATTAAAGGAGTCCTTCAATAGTTTCCTCTAGATGCCAGAAATTGCAACTTTATTTCAAAACAAAAAAATCTGATCTGATTCTATTCAAGGAAACCTACCTCCACCCCATCAGATGCAAAAATAGAAACCTGATGGTACCTTCCTTCAGCTACAGACAACATAAAATGATCCACATTTGCAGAAGAAAAATGAGGACAGTTATGTAGATTGATATGGCACACAAACTTATTGACAGGAAAGAAAGACTATTCTCTATGGACTGAGAACTACTGAATAACATCTTCTGTTGAGAAAGCAAAGGACTTTTCTCCTTAGGTCTTTTCAGAGATGTTTCTGAATGCAGACATTACAAGATCTTTCTCTGCAGGTAGAATTTTCTAATACACTACTTTTCTTCAAAACATTTTACAACTAAATGGAAGGATGAGCGACTATAAACACTCTTGTTAATCCATCTAAAGCCAAAGGATTTACAAACTAGACTGTAATATGACATTTTTACACTGCTAAGCTGCATTATAGGAAGATAATAATAAAAAATTAAAAAAAAAAAAAAAAAACAAAAAAACCCCCAACAAAACCAAAACACAAGAGCCACCTTTCTACCTTAAAATTAGTGATTGCTTATATTCAGAAAAATTTTCCAGAAAACTACATTGGCATAGCAAGGGGAAGGATGGTGATCTGCCTACCTAGACAGGAAAGTAGATGTCTGTAAGTCATTCCATCAAGATAAAAGCCACACCTTTAAAATTATTTTTAAGAGACTATTTAGAGATTGATTTTGAAAAACTTTTACTCAGGTGACAATTTCCTTAATAATTTTCATTCAAAAGATCATACCTTTGCCAAGTATAAAATTAATCCTAATTCTATATTTAAAAGTTTCAGTAATCTGCAGCTGTCTTATCTATAGAGCAGTGGGTGAAACAAGACAGTTATCATGTTCATCCAGCTGAATTTAAGTTTTGAACAGAAATTTTAACATCTCAATAACATTAGAATTAGTAGCCAAAACCCCCTTTGTTTTTACATTCAGTAACAGGAATGTTTTTTAGAGGGAGCTAGAACTATCAAAAGATTTTCCTTTTAACAACCAGTATGCACGAGGTTAATCTTTCACTAAACAACTCAGCAATGTCACTAGATGACTAGCAAATACACTAATAAATTTGTCATTTATAAACTCTAACTACAATGCAACTAAAAGCAAGTACTAGTACTAATCAGTGGATGATCAGTTGACTTTCTCCTTTTGCCATTCAATTTCACAGCTCCTAAGCAAACATATAGACATGATAATCAATTTCTTACTGAGGTGACTCCTTTCCATTTACAGGATCTGTACATTTGACTGTTGATTATAGGCAAGCTTTGGCAGGTTCCTGTGGCAAGCAAGCTTGGAGTTAGTTCAGTCCCGCCTTCAGAAAGGAGACTCATGAAGGACAAAAAGATTTAAATAAAAATGGAGAGGGGGAGGAAGAAAAGAGCAACAATATTAAAGCTACACAGGCATTCAATAAAAAATGTCAGTCTCTAAAAAAAGAGTAAAATTATTATTTTTTTAAGCTTTGCTACCCCCTGTGTACAGTCCATTCTGCTGCTCACAAGTCACTTCTACGAAAGTTAAATATATTAAAAGCTCAGTATATTACCTAAGCCATTTTTGACCCCACATTGCACACTGCTACTCAGAGGAACAGACACTACAGTTCAGAGTAAAACTTGGTTGTTGGAGGGCACAAAAGGGACAAGAGCTCTCTTCGATAGCTTAGATGCTGAGGTAATGCTGAATGAAAGCAGTGGACGCAAACAAATGAATCGTAGCTTCAGGCTGGAGTAATATCAGGTGCATCTCTACACCCCGAGGGCTCAACTCCTACACTTCTTAAGTCCCTCCCCCTGAAACAACCTCCTGCAGTTTCACTTAGAGATCAAGCAGAGAACAGGTACTTCTCTCTCAGCAGTGACAGCTACAGCTTACCAACAGTGATCACCTTGAAGGTTTCAGACATCTATGTATCTGGTAAGTACATTTCTTTAGAGTATTTTTTTCAAATAAAGTGTGTTCATATTAACATCTAAAAAGTAAATCAGAAGTGTTCATTTTTCAGCTCTCTCAAAAGCCTAGGTTACTCCTAGCAGGTGCATTTACTGCACCAGTTTAAGCTTTCAGCAGAAAGTTTCAACAGGAGAGGGAAATATTTTAGTCTGAGAAAAAACTAACTCTTGCAAGTTTTTACAATAATTAACTCTTGTTGGTGAAAAGTGTTTTAAGCACCTTTTTTCATATGGGAAGTCAATGTATTGAAGTATGACAAAAAGCTGTATTGCTTAAAATTGCTACGTTTAGTCTGCCAACTATTCTTCATACAGTAGTGTCGGGTTAATCTGAAAAGCTTGTATGAAAATAAGGTACTCCAGTTTTGATTTATTATTTTTTCCAGCTTCTGGGAATTTAGCACAGAAAATTGGATTGTTTTGAGTTATCCTCTCTCTAGTCAATTAAAAGTGTATTAAGACATTGAATTATTAACTTAATATTTACAAAAATTTTTATTTCTTATCCACACTGCCTAACCAACTTACTTAATCTGTTTCTGTACTTCGTCTTGCACGCACACACACACACAGAGACACATGCGTGCCCTCACACACAAGCACGCAGTCCTCTTTGGTCCGTACCTTCAACACACGCTTCCTTTCCAGTCCTTACCAACCCACTCCTCTCGCCCATGTTTCCTCCTAATTAACAAACAGTTGCGTTAAAATTTATCTTTCAGTTTAAAGGAACTGGAAGTTTAGAAGGGAGTGGTAGTTAATCACTGGAAAATCTCAGCTAGAATAAAACTCACAAATCTTGTTCTTGCAACACTCTAGGTAGGTGACAATGGCATGTCCTTGAGTTATGCAATAATGCCACATCACAATATTTTAATTATAGCATGTCCTTCAAAATGTTCCACCCCAGTAAGTACTCCTGGTCAGAGAGATCAACATCACCAAAAGGATACTGCAATAATAATGGAGTGTGCATGACAAACTGTTACGTAGTTTGCTAAAGCAGTGTCCTAAAAAGAAATATAATTACCATCCTTGCTTGTAATAAAAGACATTTTGAAATTTCCTCTTTGATCAACTGAGCATCTTAAACAATTTAGACTACTTAAAAACCTAAAAAACAACATGCACATATATATATATGTACATATATATGTGTGTGTATGCGTGTGTATGAATACATCTGTGAATACATGTGTGTATATACTTATACCCACTTACATTTTTGTTTATGTATTTATACACACACACATACACACAATGTTAAACGATATTCTTGTTTTCTGAACCTGCTAATATGTTAAAGGCAAGGAGATACCAACAACATAGTTTCAAAAATAGAAGGAAAAAAAACTTGCAGCTATTGGTCTCAGGTTGAAAAGGGCTACAGATTAGAAAGCCGTGAGGAGGTATACTATTGACAAGAAACAAACAACTAAGACAACCTCAAGTTTAACCAATATTATCTGAATAACTGTTTTCAATAAAAATATAAATAAATAATACTACTACAATTCAAAACTAGAAAGAGAAAATCTTAACAATATATAACTACCTGCATTTCTAAAATCAGGTATACAGGAAATAAATTCTCAATCTGAAAAAAAAAAAAAGTTACATGAAAATTATCCTGCTACTGAAGAATTTTTTCCCACTTT
Source organism: Aquila chrysaetos chrysaetos (assembly GCF_900496995.4). Taxonomy (NCBI): domain Eukaryota; kingdom Metazoa; phylum Chordata; class Aves; order Accipitriformes; family Accipitridae; genus Aquila; species Aquila chrysaetos. Next base: position 66,323,868 of record NC_044008.1, read on the forward strand.
TAAAGGATAGCACAAGTTATTGCATTCAAGTTTAAGGAAAAAGCAACTACTTATTTTGATTCTTCTTTCTAATACTAAATTTTAATTTTGGTAGCACAAAACATACATTGTACAACTGTAAGTAACTAACATTATTTATAAAGAGACAGTTTTAATTGGTTGCACCTATTTTAAACCACTAATGTCTTTTCCAGCTGTATGTGTGGGATCAAATAGTTTTAATTTTTTTTAATTATGAAATATGTACCTCTGCCAGATACTCCTGTGTTTTACTTAAGAGATTGGAGGAGAAATTATCCTTCTTGTCTGGGTTTAGAAATATTTTATTACTGGCATTTTTAAACCATGAGAAAAAAAGGGATTAAATAGTAAAAGAGAGAAACACAACATCCATCTGGCTTACACTAGCCTAAGTTTACGAAAGGGTAAACACCCTTTAAAATAAGCTACTCGTTCTACACCTCTCAAGTCCGAGCAGCAGGTTCTGGGAGCGCTACTGTCTGCAGGCTAAGCATGCCATCAAAACAAATTTTTTAAAAAAAAAAAAGCACTGTTGTAATTCTCTCCCGTGGTACACATGGCAAAGAAGCTCCAACGCTCTAAACTTTTAAGATTAAAACTGCAACAATGCATTTTATCTTATTAAGAAACGATAGTTAATACTCTGTTGAACAGGAATAACTTGAATCAAAGTTAAATACCAAGTACAAAGTCGGGGTGGGGGGGAACAGGACACACAGGAATTTTCATTATTAAGCAAAGGAAAGCTAGCAGAACAAGAAAATCTAATTAACATCTCTTTATTATAAGTGCTGCACCTGAATGCAAATTCGGACTGTTATCATAAATGGTTCAACTAAGAATGCAATGAAGTTTTGACAACAATATCTTTTTTTCAAGAATAATTAGTACAAGTATTTCCAAGAAGATATAAAGAACAACAGGTACAAGCTGACTTGGTCAAGTCTATTACAAACTGTCCACATTAGTTATACATCATTAGTCAAAGATAAATGCAACAAACTCACTTAAGACAGAAAAAAAAACCCAAAAAAAACCCCAACAGTTCCCTATCTGGACCTCCCCTCCTACGCTTCAATATTTTATTTATGTAAAAGCATTACTCTTAATCTTTCAAAGGAATTCTAGCTGTCATTCTTTAAAATATTTTTTTAAACTATATGATTTTTTTGTAATTTATTTAATTATCATTTTAACCAGACTCCAATGACAAGACTTTATTTAACATGCTGCTGTACAATTCAATTTTTTTTCATTGTTACAGTATCACTATCCAACTCAAACAATGAAAAAAGTTTTGCTAAAACCTGAAAAATAAAAGGCTACTTCTCTACACATTCCTTTTTCTTTCAGCTATTGCACATTTAATCATTTGTTAATTTTAAGAAAAACCTTGATTGTTTTTTCTACTTAGAAAGCAGCTTTGCATTTTTCAGGGTACCTTCACAATTACTATTTTAACAAAATTAATATTTCTATGACATCAGAAACAACATTCAATACAATTTGCTAGAATTACTATACCTGATGAAACAAGCAGCAATTCTGTAGCTTTGCCTTCAGTTTTCATAACGTGTTGCATGTCATTGTCTATTAAATAATCTCTGATTTAGGAAATGCAAAACATCTCTACTTTAACTAAAATCTCACAGCATGTAATTACCAGCAGTTCTTTTCATAAACTTAGTATTTTAATACTACTAATCCAAACTTCTATGCAAAAAGCTTTTTTTAAAAAAAAAAAAAATAAAAATATCATGCTATCTAGTCACTCTTACAATTAGTATTCCTGTAGTTTCGGGTAACACAATAGATACAGTACGTGGTTTTGCAACAGTCATCATTTTGATAATGATGCTTATAGTTCATGATGAAATCATCAGTTTTTAGATCTCTGCCATAACACATCCTATAAAATCATGAGAACTTGACTCTGAGAGTTTCTCACGCCTTCAGAATCAGTGAACATAATGGAACAAGCTGATACAAGCCCTCCTGACTTATCTACTGAGCAAATCATTAGGCTGTATAAAGTATCCACAACCTTAGTTTTTCTGAAGAAAGGCAGATAGATCACTCCCCTATAAATCAATTACTGCCAGACACTTTTTTACCCAAATTAATACACTTGTGTGTCTGTGTTAACTATATGCAATATGTAAGGTGCTACACAGCAGAAGAATGTGAAATGTGTTTATCAAGCAGAAGATTCTATTAGTCAGATATTGCAGTACTCATTTCTCTTAATTGAATTAGGAAGAGGAAGAAAATTGGTGTGGTTTTATCCTTCGAGAGATTGGCCACTTTTGAGGTATCCATTGAGATTAGGCTGTTAGGAAATGTCATGCCAGTTAAAAGAGGGGGTTGGTCAGTCTCTGAAAGAGCCAAGTCAGCTACCCAAGTGCAACCAATCCACTCCACCCTCATTTCACCAAAGCAGGAAATTCCCTCCTCTCTCTCCCCAACCGGCCTGACAGGCTTGCCCCATATCCAGCTGCTGCCAGGACCTGCCTCTTCTCATCCTGCCCACCTCCGCTTCTCTCTCAACAGCTCCACCTAGACTTCTACTTTCATCTTCTGAATGAATGTTCCTTCAGTTTTCAAAGAAAACTCCTTCAAGCCAGTAGCAGTGGCAGGTGACTAGCACTGCTGAAAATTAGGCCACTTCTGTGACTACACTGAGGTGTGGAAGGATGTCAAACTTTAATGTATGTCTATCTCAAATCTGGCATCTAGCATTTTTGTTTTGTTTTAAAAAACCCCACAACACACCGTATGTAATATGAAGGGGAATACAGTTAAAAGAATGCATTACTTTGTATTTAGTTCCAGTGTTCCACTACAGCTAATTTTAAACTTTGTGTTACAGTTCCTGCACTGCCAGTTGCAAAAGTGTTGTTTTCCGGCACCCCCTCTTCCCTGAGACACCACAGGAGTTGGCTTCCTCTCTTCACCTGGAAAGAAGGATTCTAGAAACCTGAAAAACTGGAAACATCAAGAGGCTAAAACTGAGGAAAGCTAACCACAAGAAAGTTTTTATAAAGAACCATTACATTTAATTGTTTAAAGCAGAACAAAAATGAGTCTCCTCAAAGAACGTAAACCAAAGAAGCCTCATTACATCCCAAGACCACCAGGAAAGCCATTTAAGTACAAGTGCTTTCAGTGCCCCTTTACTTGCAATGAGAAATCCCATCTTTTTAATCATATGAAGTATGGCCTCTGCAAAAACTCAATTACTTTAGTATCAGAGCAGGATCGCATTATCAAGTGTCCAAAGACCAGTTCCTTGGAGCCCAAACAGATCAATCAGCTTGAATCTACAGTCAAACCAACTTCTTCCAAATCTGTCACAAATGGACTGTCAAATCTCGATTCAAAGCCTCAATATCCTTTTGCAAAAGAAGATGCCAAGGAAAACGTTGAATTACAAAACCAGGCAACAAACACAGCAATTCAAGGACAAAAACCTGCAATTCAGAAGGAATTAACCCCTGCCAGTACTACAGCAGAAAGTGCTATCAGCATGCAGCCTCTATTGGACAGCATTGTAAGACCCTCAGCTTTCGTTCCTGTAGGAGAACACAGAGATAGTAAAGGCCCAGAAAATAGTGAAGTATCTGAAATTATATCGCTCTCTAACAAAAGTTCACCCTTTCACACTAAGTCTGCATTTCATGCACCAAGTCACCCATGGAAAGCAGGTTCTACTTTCCTCCCAGAGTTTCCACATAAAGTTGCTCCCACAAAAGGCTTTGGTTCCATTTCACCTTACATGCAACCGATGATTCCTGAGTACTCACCCCATTTTTATGAGCATAGGCTAGCTATCTACACACCTTACTTGCTTCCAGGTAATTCAGAGTGTGAAAGCTCTGCTCTGTCTGTCTATGGCACACAAGATCAAAGACACTTTCTTCCCCACCCTGGGCCACTTCCAAAACCCATAAATCCATCAGCGTATGAACACTATCGATTGTTCCAACAATATCATTCCACTCCTCCGATACCTTATGGATTTTGTAGGCCAACAGATCCTCCATTTTACAGATTTTCACATGTAGCTGGTATTAACAGAGATCAAAATTCTCACCTAATGGAAGAAACTACCTTGCTGTATCCCGCTTCTTTAAGCCCATCCCAACAATATCCTCTAAGTTCACATAAAAAACAAGCAGATTATGAAAAAGAAATTACATTATTGCATGCCAAAAGTCATTCCAAAGACGACCAAAATGAAAGAGAGAATGCTAAAATGAGCCCTCTTGCAGGAAGTGCCGCAACAGGCTCCCCCGGCAGACCTAGCCCAACCAACTTCACTCAAACAAGCCATGCATGCGAAGGCTTATTTGACCTTTCTAACAAGTCATCTTCCACATCACTTGGCAAGTATGATCAGCCAGAAGAAAACTTCACAGCTTTCAGACCTGTGAGAAAAAGCACTGATCAACCAACTGTACTTCAAAGTGTGCAGACACAGCAAGATAGAGGAGAATCACCTACCAGGTAAAATAGTAAAATCACTTTGCAAATTCTTGTCAGATTTACTAGGGACACACAAAGATAGATGGACACATTTCATGCAATGCCCCCAAAATATATTTAAATTTACAGCACTGAGATAATTTGTTCTATGTTAACTGTGCAAAACACAGTACAACTCACAGTTGCTATAGTGAGTAGACCACTCACTTTCCTTAATGTATCAGGTATTTCCAATACCATTACTATTCATGTGTCTGTACATTTCAGGAAATTATCTGTGTTACAGCGATGTGTATGGTGAAAGGGACTTGGGGGAGTTAAAGGAGAAACAATAAAATTGTCAGACTTCTAGACAGATATTTTTTTTCCTTCCTGCCCACCTTCTCAGCCCCAATTTAAAAAAACAACTGATAGTGAATTCTCTTTTCTCCTCATTTCTTTCAGCATTAATGTCACTGATGAAGATTCACACACACAGAACGAATGCCATAACAATGAAGGCTCACTGTCCAACACGGAAGAAGACACAGGGATAGCTCCCCTTAATCTTTCAAAAAAGGCTGACACAAACACAGGACCTATTCATGAGCATGCATACAAAACCACATCCAAAACAGAAAGTCAGAACTTTCTGGAATTGCAAGACATGCCTCTCAACCTCTCAGTAAAAGATTCCTGTAACACAGTAAGCCTGAAAACGTCATTCCACAGTCCATCTCATGATAATGGTGCTGCTACTTCTCCAAACACCGAAAACGAAACCTCTGGAGCAGATGCATGTAACCCCAAGAACCCTATTAACAGTGCCTGTGACAAATCTTCTTTCACAGCTCCCTGTAATGAAGCTCAAGACTTAAGAATAATTGACAGCTGTGATGAACAGAAACAAACAGCAGCTGTAGCTCTCTGTCAGCTAGCTGCGTACAGCCCAAGCAAAGTTAGAATGGACAATGAAGGACAGAGTCCTCAGGACAGTAATGCTTCATGTACAGAAGCTACTCTTAATTCTTCTGATACTCAGGATACTCAGTGCAATCAAAAAGTAAAAGGACAAAAAAGGACAAATCAAAAAGAATCGGCAAAATCACAGCAAGGCACTAAAAGAGTAAGGCCAAATGACTGTAGCAGAGTCTTCACTTTAAGGAAGAGAACAAGAGTATCTTAATACTTCACTTTCCAGTGAGTTTCTGGTCATAGAAGCTAGTTACCAGCAGCATTGTAAAATTCCTACAAACCATCTCTTATTGGGTTTGGTCCATGACAAGATACGTTCAATCTCTCCCATGTAAATAATGTTCATAATTTTATATTAATATTTTTAAGTAACTGAACTTTCCCTTGTATAAGCTCAGATTTTGATGAGTGAATTTTTGCATTCATTACTAAAGCCAAAGTATATTAGATGAATCTTTAAGGTTTTTTGCAATTGTATTAATGTAAAATAACTTTTACAACTTCTTTTCTTAAAAGATGCTTAAGCTCTAGAAATAATATTGTTCGGTAACATACTGTCATAGTCTTTTTGAGGCTTAATTTCACTTAATAGGGCTTGTTTGTCTTTTTTCTTTGAAAATCTTTTTATTTCACTGTGCAGTAGTTTAAATAAGCTTAAGATTAAACCTGCCTATTTAGAATTTACTGTAAAAACTGTTTTGTGTATGAATGCCCTTTACCATTATGCCATAATACAGAACAACAGACCAAATTTTGTTACTCAGAGGCAGACGATAGTTTAAACAAACTGATCCAAACCTTGTATAAGCAAGCTTTTCTTATGTTGACTAAGAACAAACTCAAGTTAAACCAAAGAAAGCCTGCACTAATTTAACAAATGCAGTTTATGTTCACCTTTAACTGAACCACTGTGAAAACAATACTGAAAATTTGAAGATCTAAACAATTTAGATGCCTAATCCTTTGAGGTTAGACAGACACTGGGCAACCTTCAAACTCCAAGCGTAAAAGGTTATTTATATAATTTATTTCACCTGAGGCAAACTCTCCTGGTGAAGGTGTTATTTCAGTATACATGTATCACTAATTATCAGTTTCAGTGTGCTTCTACATACATCCTAAAACTACTTTCTTCTTCTATAACTGTGTATATAAACTTGCAATTTTTCAAATAAATCTATGACCTGTACTTAAAATATACGGAAAGTCATTAATGAACACAAATACATTCATTACACTATCTGTAACACATATTTGGAAGAAAAATTAGCAAAGAAATTGCTAGCTAAATTTTCAATTTACAAGTAGAATTTGGCATGGAATACCCATCAACTCTAAAAAAGGAGGTTCCTTCAGTGAAGGAAGTTCATTATGCAGATTAATTCATCTGTACTTTAGCTCCATATGACGAACCTCAGAGTTCCCTCCACCTTAAAGCTTATCAAAACTTCTACAAAAGACAAGAATATCAATCTGAGTTTGAACAAAGGGAATATGGTAACAGAAAAAGTCCAATTAACTCAAATTACAACAGCAAGGCTGCAGGGGAAGAAAGAGCTTCTTTCTAGGCCAAGTTTAAAGCTTCAAGCTTAGGGATGTATGCTACCAAATCCGTAATTTCCAAATATGAAATTACGGAGTCTAGCATTGCCGCTGCTGTTTTTTAAACTACATGAAGTTATTTGCCTCACTAATGTCTGGAAGCAGAACGTTTCATAGTTTCCCTTATCCATAATTTAAGAAGAATCTCATGTATCTCTTTTATTGTTAATTTGAATTTCTTTAAATCAATAAGGAAAAACTTTTTGGTGGTTTTTCATACAATTCAAGGATTAATTCTTCACCATCTCTATACAAATATTGTTCCTAAAACCAAGCTCCATTGATGAAGTCTACCTCATCTCCATTCCTCAAATTAAATAAAAACTAGGCTGAAGGGAACCATGAAGGTTAACTACTCAAACAGCTCTCCATACCTTGATTAACTTGATTTCTGTCCTTCCTAACAGAAACCTTTCTAACTCAGTGTCCATAAACAAATTATTGTAGGGCTCCAGTTCCTATAGAATAACAAAGTCAGTCCTAATGCTCATCTAACTATTCTCTTGCTGGAAATTATACCCATTACCTATGGTCTTGTTCTGGTCACTGAAAATAGTTGTCAAAAGTATAGGTTTTCTTTTAAGAGGAAGAGTATAAGCTTTCAGCTTTGTCTTCACTCAACCAAACAACCTTAGTTCCTTCAGCCTTTCCCCATCAGTCTTATTTTCTGTTCTTCTCATGATTCCTGCTGCTTTAGGCTAGCTTTCTTTAAATAATCTTTTAAGTGTGATGTCCTAAGATGAGTACCCTATGTGTCATAATTTTAGTATCAAGTGAGATGGAAGGATTACCACACTGTTCATGACTTCTTTTTCACCATCTTGTTCTACTAAGATAAATAAAATTGTGGAATGATATGGGAGACCCACATGAATTCTTACGTCCTTTCCTGTATAACTGCTGCCTAGAAGTGACTCCCTATGTCTCGAATTGTGTAGTTAGTTACTCCTAACTACGAATACTACTTTGCACTTGTCCTAATTTCTTAAATAATTATGTAAAGGACAATTTGAATATAAGTCTCTTTCAAAGTACAACACAGTTCCTCTTAAGATCACTGTGTTAACTTTTCTTCCAACTTCCAGAACGCATTCCTTTGTCTTTCTCCAAATTATTATAATCAACTTTGAATTTCTACATTAATAGTGGACTGGATAACTTACATAAAGCAAAACTGAATAAGACAGACTTGCAAATTAAACTAGAATATACTGTATTTAGTATAATTATTTTTTCAAATTAATTTAAATGGAAAACAAGGTCCAGTAAAGCAAAAGGAAAAAAAAAAACAGAGAAGGGACAATGTCAAGTGTGCCATGGCTATTCTGCAGCCTATATCTGCTCAGCAATAATAAAGGTTTGACTCTGATGAAGATATAACATGATTTGTCATTACTAGTTATATTCTTCACTAGCTGCATCCCGTTTTATGTCCAAGTCTTTCCAAATTATAACCCTACAAATTCAGACTACCTCTTTTTACTCATCCTTCACTCATACCATTCTGCCTTCTATATAACATGTTCTTGAGTATCAGATAACCAAAGAAGTTGCAGTTTAGTCAAGATAGTCTCCAGTTAGGTTTCTTACCCATCTTCTTACATAATGACTGTTGGAAATCTTAGCACTGTTTTATTAAGAAACTTCTAATTCCTATAAAACCATTTTTCCTTAGACCTTTATGCCTAAGTCTTTCCCAGAAAGACCTTGCTGCCATGATTGTGTTCTCTCTTTTCCCCTCCTCCCCTACCTTAGCTTTATATTCTTCCACCCCAGTAACAGAAGGCTACTTCTTATGCAATCTGACAAATTAAAAATTTGCATATAAACCTATGTATATTAAAATCACCTTCACAGGCAGCAATATATTTTCACTGCACCTCTGCAGAAAAAGAAGGGTGTGAAGGATACAACTATCATCCCCATTCTACATACACAAAAACTCAACCTAAAACGTGAAGAGAAATGGTTTCATAGCACAGGTCAAATCACTAGCAGAGCTAGGATTCACTCATGTCTTTTGCAGTCCTGTACAATATCAAACTTGCATGAAACTTCCAGTTTAGATTTAAAAAATTATATTAGATGAGGCTATCCTGATTCCTTGATAGAGGTGTACAGTTTCAGTTTTGTTAGAACTAAAATAGAGGCTTATGTTTGGATGACTTCCCATTCTTAAAGTTGTGGGTTTTTTAACTGTTTCATCTTTATCATACAAAGGCAAAAGTATTAGGAAAGGGAAACCAACTGAAGGCTAGCTGTACAAAAATTCTCACATGCAAAACAGATACTATACTGAACATGAACTCTTTTCAAGAAGACAGAATAATAAACTGTTATTAAATACCATACTTTACAGTTTCTTCTAGGACAAGTCAACAGATCTTCAGAATAGAAAAGATCTAGCAACCTAACTTACCAGTATCAAACACCAGTTTTGAAACATTTTTGAAAACTAGTGTTCAACTTCTCTGTTCAACACACGAGTACCAAATGACATCAAAAGAACTATCTAGCTCAAAATATTGCTGTAAAAGTGCCCAATCCTGGATGCGTACTACTACATTATGCCTTTGTCACTTCAACTCTGTAAAAAATTGACCAAAAATCACAAAACGGAGAACTACTACTTCCACACTAATATCTCTGTATTTCAATGTATGTTGATACATACAAAACACACAAAGAAACAATTCCTCTGCCCTGTTGTTTTTCCTTCCATCCTGATCTTTCAAAAACCAAAATTCAAAATTTTCAAATTTTCAAATATTCAAAAATACAGTGAACTATTTACAGTTTACTAAATTATGCAAAATTTGCCTCTGAAATTTAATCAGAAACAAACAGCATAAGCTACTAGCTTTAAAGAGCAACTTAGTCATCAATTATTTTATATATTCTATTTAAATAATGACACTGACACAATATACAGACATACAGAATTATTTTTATACAACTGTACACAGAAACATGGGAGGAAGAAAGAAGAAAACCCCAAGAAACTACTTTCATTTTGGAAAGAAAAATTTATTAAGTATAAAAAAGGCACGCCCAAGGCAATGCTTTTGACAGAAGTACCTTGAATATCCCCATAGGCATATTTTTTACTCTAGAATTCAATACTACAGTCATTATTCAGCACACTCACATCAGCAAATTCCAGTCTATTGCCACACATTCAAGCTCTAATACTATAAATTGTTAATTCATGAACTTACTAACATTCAGCAACTACAACTCACCATCTGAAATTCGGGAAGGGAGTAACAATCCTCTTCTGCCTAATTCAGCCAGAGCCAGGCATCCACCATGCCACGCATTGTCTGTTTCCTGGAAACTAATTTTAGAACAAAGACAAGTTTTGTTAAGACTAGCCTTCCCTTTTCAGATTTCATTTTTCGGTGAATTCCTACCATTTTAAAAGACACATAATCCAAACCAGCATGTGTTTATTGTGTTATTAATCCTGTTAGACTTCTAAAATATAAGAATGACAAGTTGAACATGTTTTCTTTCCCATTTTGTGCAACATAAATACTGCTATAAACATGATCAAATAAGCAAAAAACCTATTTATCAATATAAATGTAAACTCAATACAGAAGACTACAATACCTGGAACTCAGCAAGAAAAGGAAAACTTTCTAGTACACTGGCAAAAGATGCACATTTACAGAACATACCCAAACAACCTTAGGAATTTACTGCCAAACACAGTCCTTAAGTAGGAAAAGAAGTTCAAGTGATAGTTTCCAATAAACACATTATACGAGCTTATGTAGTAAGCAAACAGTGTTGTTTATCCACCTTTAGAAAACATAAAACAAAACAGAGCAACTTGCAGTGAACACAGATATCAAAAATGGTACACAACTTTTGGTGGACTGGCAGATAAAGGAGTGAAAAGTGGAAAGGCTGCACACTGCATGACTAAACATGCAAAAAGTTCATTTTGTATTAAACTAGGAATAGGAATCTAAGAATAAAATGTTGAACAGACAAACTAGGTCATATCAAAGCTTCATCTCTCCCACTATCCTGTCTCTGACATGGACCAATAGCAGATGCTTGGCCAAAGACAAAGCGTACAGGATCATTCCCTTATTAGCCTCCTCCTAGCTTTGGCAATCAGCAGTACGGAGACTTTCCAAGCCAGAGGTTGCAACCAGAATGTCATATTTAATAAGCTCTGATGGGACTCTCTTCCATTAATTTGTATAATCCCTTTTTGAACTCCCTTTACACTTTTGGCTTCTATAACATCCTGTGGCAATGACTTCCACTGTTTAATTATAATTGCGTGAAAATGTACTTCCTGATGTTTCCCAGTTCTCACATTATGAGAATGAATGAATAGTAAACAATTACTTGCTTTCCCTCTTTCTTTCATATTTATGATTTTATATACCTCCATTATATCCCTCTGCTTTTTCTTTCCAGTTGGAAGAATCCCCATCAGTTAAATCACTTTTTGGTGATTCAGTTTTGTTATCTCTTCCTTTCCTAATAATATCTAACATTCCATTTTCCTTCTTTTTTTCTGACAGCTGCTGAGCACTCCACTGACATTTTGACAGAACTATCACTGACTTCAAGATCTCTTTCCTGAGTAGTAATAACTGTTTTACAGCTAGGTGCGTTTTTCCCGAAGTGCATTAGTTTGCGTTCAGTAGATATTATATGAAATATGTTATTTACACTCTAGTTACTTAACTTAGGCTTATATAACATTTTCTTTTCTGTCACCTTTAGTTTTCACTACATTAGCTAATTTTAAATCATCAATTGATTTCCTCACACATTGTACACCTTTTTTCCAGAATCCTTTATAAGTATGTTGAACAGCACAGGGCTCATACAGACCCTTGCAGGACTGTGCTGGTTACCTCACTGCATTGTGAAAAATGATCACTTATTTATTGCCTGTCTCTTGTCTTTTAATCTATCTACATATAAGAAATCTTATCCCAGGAGATATAACTTAAAGTGCCTCTGATGAGCAACTGACTTATTTTTATTTTGGGCACTAGATATTTAGTGCAAAGAATACAGAAGAGATTCCCTTTGTCCTTGTCTACATTTGTTCCCAGGTGTTTCTGAAGAAAGCAGGTCACTCAATTACTAGTTGGATTACTCACCCCTATGACTTCAAAAACAAGGAAAGAAAACAGAGTGAGTACAGGTCTTTGAAGCTCCAGGGATAATTGAGATCAGCAGCACCCCTTAAATTAATCACAGTAACGCAGTGGAAGTATCAGCTAAGTAGATACTTTCCTTGCAAGTTTTTAAGACATTATACCTCCTTTTTTTTAATGTGTTATCTTTTGAGCTGGTACTTTTAATTTGTACTCACAACCAATATGAGAAGATTTTTTAAAACTGAGTACATCTGAGTGACAAACTGAACATTACCAATATTTTTTGCCAATAAAAAAATTCTTTTTGTTATTAGCATAGTCTAAAACACTAGATCTTAAAGCTCAAGTACTCAATGTAGACCTGATGAGCAATTTGATATTAAAAAAAGCACGATACTTGTTTAATAATTCAGTCCTTTACACGCTCTACATGGATGCAGAAACAAGACATCCAACAACAAAGCACATCAAAAGAACATCCTAGCAGCTATATGTGATCAAAATGAAGTTTCAGCTAGCCCAAAAGCCTCCCTCTGACACGGCCAACAGTACATGCCTTAGGTATAGTATAAGAACAAGCATAGCGCAACACTCTCCAAAACACTTCCAGACTCTGGCATATTGTGAACAAGTCTGCAGAAACGAAAAACGTTTTTTGTTCAGGCATATACTCTTAGCATCCACAACATCCTGCGGCAAGAAGTTTTTACAGTTTAACTACATGCTCTGTGAATAACCACCACCTTTCCTTTATTCCAAACCTGCTACCTGCTACTTTAGTTTGCTTCTAATAACACAAAATCTAGAGGGCAATCATTTCCATGCCATTCATGATTTCATAAACCTCTATTATACCCCATTTATTCCTCACTCTTCCTAGACGTTTTAGCCTCCCCTCACGTAGAGATCGCTTCTTATTTCTGGTGATCCTCAGAGCCCTTTTGAATATAATTACCAGTTCTACTATGTTTCTGAAGATGCACACAACACTCAGGACAGGAGCACACCAGGAATTTTTAAAGCAGCAAGTTAATGAGCATTTTTAATTTTTATTTCTCTGAAGTTCAACTTCAGTCCTTCTACATTATTTTAGAATGGGGTCAAGACGAAGGATTATTAGTAATTTCTTTATTGAACACCCTTAGCATGTCCGTGCCTTAGGTTTTGAAATCTGGGAGAAGGGGGGCAACAAAATTTACAGATTTTTAGACCTCTCTTCCTAACTGTTGTCCTCGTGTTTCATAAGCAGACATGTGTCAGATGCATGTGAAGTGCAAAATAAAATTTTTACCTAAAACAGTCCAGTAGAGACCCAATCACATCATCTGCTAATTCTTTTGGAAGTCTTCCAGTTATTCTACCAATTCTACAGAAGTTAAAAGAAAAAAAAAAGCATACAGTGATTCATTAGTACTGCATTTGATGAATAAGTCCTATAAAAAATTTAGTTACTGGAAACTTACAATAAGATGACTGACTTCAAGATGATAATGCACTACCCTAACACCATTACCCTAAAACAACAATCTCAAACTTGAAGCAAAAGCTGCACAGTAGCCAACTTAACACAGAAATACATTTTTTAGAGTGGAAGAGAAAAAAACATTTTGAAGAAATGCTACTTTACACCCTTCAAATCAAGTCTTATCCAGAATGTTTATTTCGAAACCTATCTAAAACTTTGCTGAAGAGCAGCCTAATTTCATATCAGAAAAACAAACAAACATGGCTTTATACCATGAGCTGTGCTAAAGCCATTTGAAGTAACTGTGAATACTGACAGTACACACAAATTATCAATCATGGATTACATCAGACTATATTTCTATGTTGTTTACTTTAGTTTATTAGAGTAACCGTAAGAAACCTACCCTTTTGCTGCAGACCACCTGACAATAGTGTCTTTGTCTTTCAGTCCAACCAACAATTGCTCTGCAGATAATTTTATTTAAACAAAACAGATTATTCTCATTTAAAAACAGAAAGATTTCTTAAAATGTTCAAAATTCATTTTCCTCTTAACATAACTGCCTCTTAGTTTAAATAAAAATATTTGTATCTAGATTTCTTCTATTTGTCACACAAGTACGACTTAAAATCAAAAAAACAAGAAAGATGTCAAAATTGTTTTCTAATAGAGAAAATTTGGTTTGAAATTTTAAGTACTGTGGAAGATTCAAAATGGTGGTCATGGTGCTTTTTTCAGTGGTTCATTAGATTATTCATCATTAGATTATTCATAAAAGTCTTCTGATGCAATTTTTGCCTATTTATACAGCATGTCCACCAGCAAGCTAGCAGAGGACCTGCTGTATGACTGCATACTAATAAAAAAAACAAAAAAGCTGTTCCTTTGATACTACCACAGCTTAAAAATTTAAACCATAATTCTTTACCTTTCTTGTACCACAATTTTTTGTTTTCCATTATGAATTTTAATTCATCCTTCCATCTGTGAAAGGTTCACGATATCTCTTTCATATTACTGGATAAAATTGGTAAAACATGTTTCAATAACTCCATCCCCCAACCCAACAATAAATGCTACAGTATTGAGTTTCTGCTTGAGATGCTGAAATCCAAATCATTTGACAAAACTATAGTATATTTTAATCAGTTGCATAGACTGAAATTTATATAGTCTTTCCAATTGTTCAAATTAGCAGAGATACCCACATGACTGTCTTAGCCCTAAGCAGGTTGTTTTCCAATAAACGTTTAATTTGCAGGCATTACAATAATTCCTGTCCAGTTTTAACACACCTACAACATTTTCAATCTCTCCTGGAATATCATATTCCTCTTCTTCATCAGCTTCATTAGCAGCAACTGTTATCATTTGATTCTGCACAACTGAACCCTGAGCTTGCAGATTGGCAGCCAGAGATCGACAGCCACGCTGGTATCTGCACAAGAAACAGACATAGGTAATTTATTTTTCTGATTTAAGTTCCAACTGAAATAGGTACATACTGTCATAAAGCCTGCTTGTCAAGTTACTACACCTCTCAGTGTACAGCTCTCCAGTTATTTAGGGGTTGCTTTAAAGGAGAGGGAAAAGTATCCCATTCTCCTTCCTCCTGACCCAGTTGTCTCTTTTCCAAGGTGAGAAGAGCTAGACTATTTAAATGGTTCCTTTTCATTATCTCTCCCTTTCCTGTTTCAGTATAACCTACTTTCCACTGCTGACAATAAAGAGAGGCAAAATTCCCATGCTCTAAAAACCTCTCCAAAAAAAAAAAAAAAAAAAAAAATTAATAAAATCAACTTATTAAAAATTGTTTTTTAAATGTTAAAGCTAGCTTAGTACTTTCTGCCCAAGATGTACTCAGATATTTAGCCCGTGGTGTAGATACATTCTTACAAAAGATATACTTTACATGCTAAACTGACTTTTGCCATTGGGCAAGGTACACTCTCCATCTAAAAAGAATTTTCTATGCCTAAGGACGTTCTCAAAAGTTGGTAAAAGAAATACAATAAAAATAGTCACCAAGGGAGCCTGCAATTTTAAAATATCAGTGCGAGAAATCTAAAAAAGAGTTTGCCCTCTGGCAATAAGTAAAACCAGACACCAAAACCTGACTAATATGCAAAACGAAAGTGGGATTGCAAACCACTTTTCCCCTGTGAACTTTCTATCGAATCAGGGTAGAACTATGTAATGGAAAAAGTTATGTTCACTCTTACAAAATTGTACTAAATCAACTTCAGTAACAAAGGTTACTGTCTTCCCATCTTTACCAAGTTATGCATTATATAGGAACAGGCTTCTGCTTGTGTAATGTGCAACATGAAAAGTCAGAAGACTTGGCTTGTCACAGCACTATAGTTTACTATACGAAAATTGAAAAAAAATACAGGAAACTAAATACAGTGGAAGAAATTGACTTTTTCCAAATAGTGCAAATGAAGAATGTATTCATTCCCAAATAACACAGGGATTTCTTTCTTTCTCTTTTAGGGGAGGGGAGGTCAGGAGGGCAGAAGGCCAGTAGTCAAATGTATGGATTTAGGTATTTTTAAGTTTTTTGAGTGCTTTTGGATTTATTTGTTTTTTTAAACTCTTTCAGCTTTAAACTAACCTCCATTTTGCTACCTTCGGTTTCACAAATGTCAGTCCAAGTCGTTGAACAAGTTTCATCCCTAGCTTGCGAAGAACCATCTGATTACTTTCTGACAGCTTGCAATTATCAAGACACTCAAGTACAGTAGCAGCTGTAAAAGAAAATAAACACTCTAGAAAAATTGGTTTTAAAAAAATCTCACTAAGAAAATTTTGTAAAGTTTTGAAAGTTCTTTAGAAGATTTAGATTTTTAAAGGTATTACTGAAACGCAAATGCCTTATTACCTACTTTGTAGTAGCTTTGACAGTGGTCAAATAGTGGTAATATCCTCTACCTACCAAACAGGAAGGACTGCTTTAAGGACTACTTTTGACTATGAAAATTATAACGATTCTAGATTCTGAGAGTATTTATGCCTTTAATTCTCACTGGAAGTAACACATTCAAGTATCTTTTGGGGTCTAAGAATTTTCAGTAGTCTAACAGAACCAAGAGTCAGAAAATCTAATTCATTTACTCTGCAGCCAATTTCTGCGTACTAAGAAAGCATTCCCTTTCCTCATTTATTATTTTCAGGCAGCACCAACTTAATTCCTCTGGCACAGAAATTTTTATGACGATGAATATCTATAAATATTTAGACATGAGAAATACTGTGTATGTGTAAACAATCAGCAACAAAACCTTTCATTTGGGCACATCAAAGGTAACAAAGTTATTTGTCCAGCAAAGTAAAAAACATAGACAAAAGGAGAATCTTAGATTAAGGAGTATAAAGTTCCAGGATTTAAAATTTTCACAAGGAACACATTCCTGTTACAAAAAAAACAGTCCTTTTGCATTTTCAGCCTGAAACAATTAATGATTGTTTTGAAGGCTGATCATTAGTTAATAGAAACTAACAACTTGGGCTCTGAAGGACCTAGCATTCTTGCTATAAGCACTGCAAATATGGAACCACACTGGCAAAATACTCTGCAACCTCTTACTCCAGTCTCATAGCAGGGTTTTCAAAATACTAAGACATGAAAAATACAACAATTGTTTCAAAGTCTGAGAAATTGTAGGAGGTGACTTAAAAATCTCAGTTTTTAAAAAGGCTTATGATTTATCGGGACATACTAAAATATTAATAATACATGCAGGCAAAAAGGTAAGGCCAGTAATGACTATTACTTCGATACCTTCCAGCAACCTGGATTTTTTTCCAGTTGTAAAAGCTAGAGAGACTAATGGTGTAGGAGGAAGAGACTGCAGAAACGTCAATATTCACAGATAGAAAAAAAATTAAGAATACATAAATATAAACCTCCTCCAAGTCCTGCCAACTTGTGAATCACTAACATATCTACAGACCCATGCAAATGGCTTCAGGACTAGTGCTTATTTTTAAATCAAGTTCTATGTTGCAAAAGATTTCAAACAGTATCTTCTTTTGACATTTGTCTATTTTTTTTTTTTATTGGATCCTCAGATCTGCTATAACCTGTGATAATTAAATATCTTTGATATTTTTTGTCTCTCACATTTTCTTATCTCCAACAGTTTCTGTCTGAATATTTGCTTCTTAGTTGTGAGCATTCTATCTTTTCTATGGTAAATTTATTCATTTGTATGCCCCTGATGTTTCTCTTATTACCAGACTCATAACTACTTAATAGTCTTTCTATATGCCATAGGCGAAAACATTTAATTTTACTAGCAGGGTTAATGTTGTGAGCCAAGTATCTTCTTTTCATATCGATTATGACCATTGTGTTGTACAGTTGCATCTTTTAAATTACATAATTTTGTGTTGTACCATATTTTATCTAGCCTGTTTATTATTCTGCTTATCTGGCAGTCTTATTACTCTTTAAGCTTCCACAGCGCTGCCTGCTATTTCTATGCAATGACATTCCTCAGTATTTTCTGTTTGTTCCTGACCAGCTGTATAGCACATATGTCATTCCATTCTGTTTGTCTTCACTATCTTATCTCCATCTTTACCCATATCTCAGGCATTTTGAAAGGAAGCGTCTGTATCTCCGACATAGTAACTGGGACAATGAAACTGTTTCCAGCACTAGATCTACGAAGTTTCTTCTTGGAAGTCAAAATAATTCTATTAAGTGAAATCATAAGCATTCTAAAGTGAGTTTACATCATTGCTTGATTCCCGTGAATAGCACAAGCCACATTTCTGGTGCTTTGATAAGCTCCACAAAACTGACAAGTCTTTCGTAGTGTTTTGTAATTAGCCATCATCTTTCCCTACCTCTCTTTACCGCTATCAATAAAAAACAAGCCAGTATTTTGCAGTCAGTTCTGACCATATTCCACAATTCACCAGGAGATGAATATAATTCCAACATGCAGCTACACTGTTCAGAAACTTCTGTGCTCTCCTTTTGGGTACCTGTCTATCCCTAATTGCATCTATTATAATCTCTCTTCACTAAAACCTTTTTCTCATTTCAACAGTATCACTACATGATTCCAGCTGGGTCCTGTACACAGCAGGTTCTTTAAACTTGGGTTTTCCAAAATCCTGTGCTTATGTTAAAACTTGAAGATTTTCTGCAAAATTTTCAGCAGTAATATGAATACCAGTTTATGTCCTAATGAAGTTTTAAAAATATTTTCCACATCTTATAGTTTATATGTTCTGTGTTCAGCTCCTGTATTATAGCAGTGGCCAATGTGATCACTGGCCAAATCCTTTGATGAGCAGTTCCAACATAACATTCCCCAGTGGTGTCTCTTCCTCCCTCACTGTCATCTCTTCTTTTTCTCCCCTCATTTTGCATGCTTTATAACTTCCCTGTTGATTTCACTTGTTACAGCATCACTTGTTATCAGTTTAATCTTTTTTTACTTTTTTTTATTGGAATGGCTTTAAAAACAGAAATCAGGTTATTACAAACTTACCATACGGTAAACAATCTTCTCTTTTGCCATGTTTAAATAACTGTGCCTACAATTAAAACAGGGAAAACAGACATGAGAATATAGAGATTCTAAACCACAATATATCAAGCATGTAGTTCTAAAATACTTTTTAATGTTCTTGCAATAATCTGTAGTGTTTACTAATTTAAATAGTATAAAAGGAAAAGAGTCTCAGGGTACATTTGTACTTCTTTGTAAGTCAATGCAAGTCAAGGATACTGTAGCCCAGCCCTCCCCTCCCACCCATACAATCATGCAGGCAGCCAACTCAGAGAGCTGAGTTGGCCAAAAAACACTCAAGAGAACATGGAGGAAAAAAAAAAAGGAGCGGGGGGGGGGGGGGAAATAAAAGACACCAGTTTTCAGCCAACTCAGCGCTCTGAACCATCCAGCTCACTTCTTGGTCACACAAGCTCAATGCAGGTGCAACCACAGCACCTATTATCTCAAACAGCTCATGTTGCTTTGAACCTCTAAAAAGTGAAGCAGAATTTGTAGAACATGAATAAGGACAGAAGAACTAGGGGAACTCTATATCCTGTTTGGGACTTCTTGGCACTGAACGTCTCCAAACTGCACAAGCCTAGCTCATGATTTAGACGACCCAGGACACAGTACACATCAACACTTTGGTCACTGCTAAGAAGCAGGACAGATGGACACATGTGAGTGAGCTTAGTTATTAGTAGGAACCACACACTGACAGCTAGGACACAGTACAGGCTACACTGCTATTTTACCCTGTTTCTCCAACAGCTTTTGAGATCTCCATGTTAAACTAAACATAACAGCTACACAAAACTCTTGACTGCAAGCCTGATACAAATATACCTCCAACAGGCAAACTTTAATTCTTGTGCCAAGGGATTTAAAGAAGCAAAGAGCTTCCAAAATAATTTTATATACGATTAAATATCCCACTAAGATTAAGCCCCAGCACTAGAGTGAGACAAATGGACTATTAACACCTGACAAAAACATGGTACACATTTAAAGTTTTCTCAGTTCACTTAGTATGCATCAAAACTACTGTGTTCTGTCACTTATTTTTCCTTGTTATGCCATTCACCAGAAGAAAAATGTTCCTCAATAAATATGCCTAGGAGTTAAACAAGAACAGACTTACCTTAAAAATATGTACTTTCTCACACATACCAAACACACGCATGCCTCCCGTACTGCAGGTGTGGTTAAGAGCAACAAGGCAATAAAAACACCTTTAGGCTATGTACCCATTCTATTTTGTTTTGTTACTAAATTGCATTTTAGGATCCTAAATTAACACTTCTGATCAGCTCTACTACAAGCTATATAGGGGAATTTGATAATGTATGTTGAATCATTTAGGATTTTTAATGCTTTCATGAGTAACTAAGCAATTATAAGGCATCCTTTAAAAACTACATTTACAAAGCAGTAATGATACAGAACTACTTCAGGCCCAGAACAGCTAACAGAAATAACTACCAACAGAAATGGTATAAATACAGCATAACTTTTATCAATATCAGTATACAAAAAAAAAAAAAAAATCCCCACTAACATACAACAAAACTCTGCTTGTATTAGAAACCCTAAAGAACAGATGACAGAAAATCTGCAAATCTTTGGCATAATTAACAAATCTAGAGCGCCTCTAAAATTTTCCTACCTCTTTGCTGAAACATGCAGAAGCTCATCATCTCTTCCTCATTTTGTTCCTGTGTTCTGCTTTAAAAACCTATCAGATGGTTTCTTCACAAGATTAGCAAGTTTGTAGCGGATGCTAGGAGATACTGCAGCATTTCTGCAGTACCTTATCTTCACAATTACTTCTCCTTTCTGTATAATAGCCCAGTTAAGAGCAAATACTGTTTTTAAGGCACACACAGGCTGCCTCCAAATTATTAGGATTATATTCAAGCATATTCAAACACAGTATAATTCCTGGAGTAGTGATAATATAGAGAAACAGCTTTTTAATATAGCCTTAGGAATGCTCTGGGACAAAAACCATTTGGGTGCCTACACTCACACTTCTCGGCATGCTGTCTAGGAGCTTCTGCGAAGATGGAATAGAATCCTCAAAACATCTACACATTTTCAGTTTTACATATTTCCTGAATTCTGGCACCTTTCTACAAGTTTCTCCATGAGTTTTCACATCCTTAAGGCCAACTTTGAATTCAGTGCTGACTCCTCAGGAAAAACATAACTAGAAGGTACCACCTCTAAGCAAGATGTGGGAAGAAATTAAGCAACACACAAGCAGGAAATGAGAAAACTCTTCAAATACTGTACAAGAAAACAGCCTTACACACCTATGAATCAATTTAAAGCAGTGAACCCAACACATTCCATTTCACAACCATTTCTATTATTTTCTGAAGAAAAAAGTGAAACACATTGTTTCCCAACCACAGTTTTGCTACATACTTAAATAACGAACTGTTTTCATTTCTAATATTCAACACAGAACATGTATCCTCAAACAAAATACTGCAAGGATTTATAATATACTTTCAGATGTTAAAATCATGATAGCAACTGCTGTAAATCAACTGAGATATGGATTAAGGGATTTTATTTTGCCCATACAAGTTTCTAGGGGAAGTAAAACTGAACCAAAGAATACCACAGCTACTGTGTTATTAATTTAAACTAAACTTTAAAAAAAAAAGGGGGCCTTAATATTTACATGATTTTTGATCAATAAAATATGTTACCTACTGATTTTGGAATAAACACAGCTGAAAATGCCAAATGTCTGAAAGGAAAGAAAGTTCTGTTTGCACCCACTAATGCACATTGCAGGTCACATACAACCTTCTACCAGTTTACTAGTGTTTCAGCAAACGATACATCAGGTATTTCTCTGTATCAGCGAGAAGTTTAACAGCCATTTTAAAAACAATTTTTATAGAAGTAAATAGGTAATAGCCAAACTGTTAAGAACTACTCTTCAGATATTCAACACAGCAGGAAATCCAGTGTCTAGGGGTTTTTTTTCTGATTGCAGAAATGTCAGGAAAAGAAGTTTTCATTACTTCTTTATGAGTCAAAGCATGTGAAAGCGTTCACAAGCCCAAATTTCCCAACTTTTTAAGCTTAGTAGATATATTTTCCAGAGGAAATAAAAAAGCACTTTAACTGATGTTGGCCTTGGGGGGGTGGAGCCACAGGGGGAGTGGTGTATGTATTTTCTTCCAGCATATGCTACAGTCATGTGTGTAAGGTTAAGTTACTGTCTCGGAAAAATCCTGCAAACCTAGAGCTTACAGGGGTTATACTAAAAAGAAAAGTACATGATGCATGAACAGAAAACATAAAAAAAAAAATATAGAAAAAAGGACGAATCAGCATTACAGTATTCAGCTTAAACTTCCTGCCTTGAAGGAAGAAAAACATCCAAGGCACACCATTTCAAGAAATCTGATACAAACAAAATAATTAATAAGCTTGGTTTGCCACCTGCATAGACATTTTAGTGTCAGCAGCTAACAATACTGAAAGTAAGGAGCCCGTCTATTGGAGTATCCAGGCAATCAAAGTTACGCCATGGTCTCTTCAATTTAATGAGGACATACAGCATACACCAACTTACCCAACCTGTTGAACTGTTGAAAAGTATGTGACTCCCTCTCTTATAAATAATTAAGCCACCTACAAATTAGAGAAAATCAGTGGTGTGCAAGCAATGATGACTGTCAAGTCTGGTTTTGCTTTAGAAATAGCATGGTGCAAGGAAAACAAAGCCTAGTTTCTTAGTAATCACAGAAGAAACACACCACACCTTCCAATTGTCTGCATAACCCACTTTAGGCCCGACCTTCATGAGATATATCAATCAGGATCATCTCCAGGACATGTTCCCCAAGCTATACAAATCACCATTAAGGGTGGCCTGACTGTTTGGTAGCAAGTGTATCTTCCTGCCGAGCAGGAGACACAAGTCTGAATCTACCCTCTGGTTGTAACCAACCAAGTCAAGGATTGGGAGGATACTTTCAGCCTCTATGGGAAGAGAAGTAAATGGTATCTTTCATTACTCTGGAGCACCCCCTAGTAGTCACACAACATCCAGGACCAGGGAAAGCTATCAGCCATCCCTGCCTCCAGGCCAGATGTGGGGAGGTAAACAAGGTGGGGGAGGGCATGCCGCCAGAATAAGAAGTTCACTTGAAAGTAGAGAAATGGTAAAATAGATTAGTTAAAGCCCTTGTTCTTGCTATGTCCTCAACATAAATAGTACATCTACTGAAGGTCACACGTATTTGTCGGGGTATTGATCATTAACACTGTACTTAAACTGACAAACTTCAATACAGAGTCCAGTTAAATGGGTGGCAAAAGGAGTTCAGTTTTCATAAGATCTTAGGTTTTTTATCAGTTGAAAGCCTGAAAAGTTTACACTAACACATGGAGAGCTAACAAAATAGTTCCTTTCCATCTTAACAAGACTACCCAAACCCACAGGTTTGAAATACTTGGGAGGAAAAAAAAAAAAAATTAGCAGCTTGAGACAGCACTATATTCAAACAGGAAAAAGAAACAGACTTATGATAACAGAACTTCTGAACCTTGAACTAACTGCAATACTTCTGGTGAGAAGGAAAAAAAACCTCAGAACTATCAGGCAAGGCCACATCAGAATACTCTGTGCGGCTCAGAAAGAGAGGAGAGACAGTATTACCAGGAAGGGGTCAGTGCCTTTGGTATCTACAGACATAAGAATTTTTTTCTTCTCCTTACATCCACACTGCTTTTTGTATACTTTTATCACCAAACCACTACGCAACAACACATTTTTTAAAAAATAATGCCAATAGACAATCCTAGCATCGCTAATTCTTTGAGAATGCCAAAAATATAGAGACTTGGGAAACATTCTATTTGGAAATATTCTGTTTTTGTGCCTCTGGGTCTGAAAGAATAGAGTTAGAGAGTTCTTTCTTCCCTGGAGCAAAATTTACATAAGCATGTAGCTATTGCTAAATAACTTTTGCATTAGAGACAGCTCAGGGAAATGCCCTGTTCTTAAGACTCTCGAGTTTCATCAGATCACTGTGTAGGGCGTTTTATTTTTTTTAATTATTACTCACACTTGTATACTGAATCACTTATAAAACAAATAAGGTTTAATAAGTTTCAATGCCCAAGGCTACCTCAACATGATGACATCTCTGTCACGCAAGAACTGGGAGTGCTACACCCTGCAGCAATAACTAAAAAGCTGTTTGATATAATGGCAGGTTTAAAAGCAAACCTCCAGACCAAGAGAATTTAAAATGCAGATTCTTGAAACAGGTTAGAAGTTTCCTTCAAGTAAACAAATGTTATAAAAAAAATACAGCAACTTCTTATTAATCCAACATTTATAATCCTTCAAATATACAAAGTATTCAAGCACAAAAGTGAATTTAATTCAACACTGCAATGTTAATTTCAACAAGAGGGCAGTTTTAAAAAATGAATCTGAAATACTGTAAGAAAAGATTCCTGCCAGTGCACACCTGTTGTGAAATGATATATTACTGACGACAGGTGTAAAGAAAAAAAAAAAAAGAAAAAGGCATCAGTGGAATTAAAATATGTAATGCAGGCTGCGTGTTTCAACAAGAATCATGAAACAGTAGTACTTGTTCTACACATAATGCTGAGTTAGATTAAACAGTAGCATACCTAATCACCAAGACTTAAGGCCACGAAGAGGCAGATCAAAGTGCAGCAACGTCGAACTACTCATTGTGTACCTAACTTGCAGTTTCAGTTCATTGAAATGCAAGAGTTTCATGTCTTTTTAAAACAGTTTTGCCATGCCAATCTCACTACAAGCTATTTCCTAGCAGACCATAAGCAGCATAGTATCATAATCCGACTGAAACCCACCCTGTTAGGGGTAGCCCTAAAGTGATCCAATGAAGAGAGAGAAAGACTTTTTATCCCCACCCTGGTGGGTTACATTCCCAAACCCTGTTACATTCCCAAAACCTGCCTTGCTGTACTGACCAGAAACTGAAAAATTGTCTTATTTCTCCTGCTTGTTCAGAGAGAAATGTCCAGGCAACTACAGTTTGACTCTTAAAGTAACAAATTGCTGGAGGAATCCAAGGCCAAAGAATTTTGAAGCTTGTTGACACAAGTTATAGTTGTCCCTCCATGAGGATGTGTTCTGCTTCACACACTTAGCAATTACTTACTATGTTTCTGTACTGACTGTTAGAAACTTGCATGTTTAAGAGAAAAGGTTTACTTATTTTAAACACTGCTTCTATTTTCAGCTGATATTTTTGGTTTAACAACATGCTATTTTTACAAGGGTTACAGAATTCTTAATATTAAACTCTTGAAATAAGTATTTCCTACTCCACTTAAGCACGTCTGCATACACACATACCTGCCTACGTATCATTCTGAAAACCTTTATTCCCTAATGATATAATTCATGCTTACGTTGTAGTAACTGAAACTGAAAATTGAAGACTGAATGCAAGAAAAGGCTTTAAAAATTCAGTCTGCTCATACCTGTCAACTGGAACAGGAGTTATGAGCTGTAGGACACAAACAGAACTGGCCTGATAAACACTTTCTCCTATCCCACAGAGGCGGAAAAAAATTATACAAATGCAAGAAGCCAGGCTTCTGCTTCCAGGTGTATTGTATCACATTCTAGTTTCGATTCTACTTGTTAAGTATTCACCTGTTTCGCTTAGTATGCACTAATGAACAGGTGGATAGAGCCAAAGCCAAACTCAAAGGAATTATGACAAAACACTAATGTATTATACATCCTACAGGTCTCATCATGCACCTAGAATGGCAAACAGTCAGTCTCCCTTTCCAGATCTGACAATAAAATGATGAAACATCATTCTGTCTTTTGAAACATACTGCAATGCATACAAATAATGCTTCCTCCTGCTTAAGCAGCAAGTCCTAAGTTATTCTAAATATAGATCATTTCTTGTATCTTCTGATTTGGAAGAGCTGCTATAGAAAAAAAAAAAAAACAACACACCAAAAAAACCCAACCAAAACCAAAAACATACATCACACATTTGTTCCAGAACTTTGCTTTGATGTTTAGTAACATACTGCATACAAGTCCTCATAGCAATTATTTAAAAAGAGCTGCAAATTTATGCAAATTATAGAAACTCGTACAAACACCAGCAAATCCTTAAACCTGTGCAAAGACTGTACAAGAGCATGCCATCTGACTTTGCTTGCACTACCTTGAGTTTGGTCAACAACAAAAACAAGAAAGAACAACTCCACTCACACACACTCCCCCAATCCACCCAAATAGATCCACCCAAAATCAAAATTGGAATAGATACCAGAACTGTTATTCAAGTATTTAAAAATGCACACCAACACTTTTAAGGGTGTAAAACTACAAGAAAGAGTTTATAAAAAGATATTCTTAGAATATACAAGAGGAGTGCTAACATATAGTAGTGGTTCAGGTATTACAGTTTTTTTTCCATGCGTAGCATAAAAATTTTAAAACCCAAACTAAGAATTCATCTCTCCAAGTCATAAACTACTGTTACTTCACAAGGTAATGAGCATTAAACAAAAAACCTGTTCAGATTAGCAAGGAAAACCACAGGAAACAGTGCATTTTTTCAGACTATTGACGGACACTAACAAGTTTAGTATGTCTTATTAAAACTATTGAGAATAATATTTTAGTTGAAGAGGAATGGATACAACTTTCAAGTATCACTTGCATTTTGGTTACCAGTTCTGAAAAGTCTAGGAGAGACCACTACTATATCAGAAGCCAAACCTCTTCATTTTGTACAGTTCCAATTTTTTAATTTATTTCAAAGGTTTTGTTCAAAGGAAAAAAAAAAAAAAAAAAACAAAAAAAAAAACAAAAAAAAAAAACAAAGCCCAAACTGAACTATGAAATGACTACTGATATACAGTCAGATATTTAAAAGTATTTTTGAGAGTCATTTATCAGTATCTATACTGGCAACTTCACTTTCATTTGATGATGACAAGAATACTTAAAGAAAATACACATACATGGGAAGTTACATCTTCACAACTGCTGTGGAGGAAATTCTAGCTGTATATTATCTTATTCTTTTTTAAAAAACAGGAACCTCTCTGCATTTGCTATTAAAGGCCTACCATAGCAGTATCATATGATCATAAATACAATCATCTATCTTTTAAGGAAAAAACTATATTTACCAGGGCCTGGAGCATGCCATTCATAACAACAGTCCCCTCCATTGTCTGGAAGGAGGATTTAGATAACATGGAAAGAGTCCAGTCCAGGAAGTCTGGCATCCTTTTTTGCCTGACATCAGGGCGGACAATAAATCTGTCAGAGAAAAAAAAAACAAAACACTGCAGTTACTAACTTTATGACTTTCAATGAAAAAGAACTTTTCCCGCTATCCAAACTGGTTGCAGTTCCTAAAAACAATTCTATAATGGGTATTTTCCTAAATAGCTGAGGGTGGGAACACTCCAAATGACCATGTTTAGCCCTTCTGTTTCTGAGCAAGGCTCTGACCCAGAATTTCACTTTCACTTCAAACCAACCTATAAACTTGGATTCTAGAGATTTCTCATCTTAACTGTAAAGCAACAAACTTTCCAAAGGTCCCACATAAAAATTATTTCCATTAGAATTAGTGAAAAGCCGAAACAAATATTCTCCACCATTCTCACCAAGAACAGCTACTCTGCAAATCTGAAAATTAGTGCAAATCAAAAATTGGTCCATACTGCACTGTTATCAGCCAGGCCCATAAAAAGTAACCATCAGTGCTATATTTGGTTTTTTGGATATTTGAAAAGGTCAAATACCTGTTATTTAACACAGTAGATGGGTCAGGAAATGCATTTTTACCCATCTTAGAGAGGGCAAAAGAGGTTCATCATGGTTAAACTACTTCCATAAACCTATACTCAGTCATCGCCAGTGCCAGCCAAGCTACAGTTAGGGCAACTGCTTCAGTTATCTAATTTAGTATTCTTAGCACCTAAAAATTAGGATCCTGTTCCAGCAGAGATTCAGACTAAATTAAGAAACTTTGTTCTCAATGCAAACAAAGTAAACAAGGTACATGGGAAAGTCCACAAAGTACAGTTCATACTGCTTCAAGAAGGATGTATGCAGAGCCTATATCTGGTTACTTTATATACCTACCAATTAAATGGGGAACTGCACCAAGACTTAACTAATGGGGAATATTAAATACAGAGAAAACAGGAAACAGTGAGCAGACGTGATCACTTGAATTGTCTTCAAAGTCAGTATCTATTGTGTTCAGCAATAGAACAGTGAGGATTTGGGCAGGGGTTAGTTGAGGGGGGGTGGCTTGGTTTATAACAGAGCAGCAAGGACAAAGCCTTCTTTTGCACAATAGCACAGGTAAGAGAAATAACCTGTAAAGTAGATGAACTGGTTCCTAGACCCTTTCTCAGCCCAAAGGAGTTTAAATCTTAATTTCTCAAAGGAGTGCCCTAACCTCCAGACTAAAAGCAAGATAAGGATAAACCTCATCTCCTCCTACTGCAACCAAGTCACTGAGCAGACAGTAAGGAGAATTCATGGAACAAACTCCAGCTCCTTTGCCCTATGAAAAGTAAATTACTTCGGAAAACAGGAAGTCTTGGATCCTGATGTTTCTAAACTTCACTTGAAATTCATGAACTCTTTGGAGCAGGAACCAAAACCCAGACTTCCTCTTCCTCCCCAAGGAGTTTCCTAACTCAGTGTGTTTAAAGAGTTAGACTCCTGTATCTTATCTCTCTGTCTGTCCTAGGACTTTTGTATTCCTGCCCACGTTAACAGTTGAACTTCAAGAAGATGAAACAGTGATCTCATCTCAAAATAACTATGCCCGTTCATTAAAGAACAGTTTTGGGATGCGAAAGCAGTGAATTCAAATGCACCAAGGCCAAAAGACCTTGGACCTGGGTCTCCTAATTCCTGGTGAAGTGTTTTAATCATTAGGCCATTTTGAAAATCATGTTTTCATAATAAACTAAATAATTATAAGTACACTAAATAGTAATTTTGCTCCCATTACAGCCTTATACACCTTGATAGAGCTGTACTACAACCAGCTTAATGTATTCTTATCACCTTGTTTGTTATGAATACATACTTTTAATAAAAATTAATTTAGCCAATAAAATGGAGGTGAAGTGAACATAAGACAACTGCTAATAACATCAAATCAAATCCTCTCCTTCTGTCAGCTTGTGACAAGGCAGATACCCAATGCAGATATATAAAAATCCTAGAAAAGCAACTTCCAATTATCACTTCCAAGATGACTGCAAAAACTAATTAGGATGAGGAGACAAACCTACATTCTGTCACAGGGAAATAAGTATGTAACATGCAAGATTATTTATTAAAGACTATTCAAATGATTCATGCATTCACTTAAATTTTGCTCTGAAATATTTGAGTAAATCAGAAAAGTACAGGACTAGTCACCAGAGAACTATGATTCTAGTCTCAACTCCTTCATGAATTTTCTGCATGACGCTGTTAGTTCTAAAACAAAAAAGTGTTTGTTTTGTCATCAGATTCGGAACTGTAGCATTATACTCACTAAATACAAGTTTCTAAAGCATTGAGTCCCATGACTGAAGTTCAGAATAAATTTAAAATAAGTATATGGACACTTATTTCCCCAAAAGACAGTTAGGATCTGCTGTACTAAATGTTATATTTAACAACTATTTTGATACAATTAATCCCACAAATTTTGTGCCTCTTCATCCAGAGAAAAACCTTAACACAGACTTTATTGTTCAGACTAGCTACCCACACCGACTATCATCATTTCATCTTGTTCACCCTACAAAGCCTCTGCTCCTATAGCTACACTGGCAAAACTACGTTGGCAGAGCCCCCTAGCGTAGATACAGTATATGCTAGTGTAAAGATTCTGGGGGTTTGCTTGCTTTAAAAAGAAAGAAAAAAGAAAAGAAAAACTAAATTACAAACTGAGCTGAATAAAGCCCTCTTCCGCTAGAAGAATACTGGAATATGTACTGTAATAGATACTGGAAAAAAGATAGCGTGTACTAGCACAGTTTATGGTCTTTGTAATTTATTTTCATATGCGTCACAAACAAAACCAATCTCCACTAATGCACCAGGAAAGAAGAGATACAGAAGTTCATTATTTCAATTTTATAAGCAACCCTAGCATCAGTATTACTGAAGTGATGCAAAAAATGTCAGAACAACTGCACCTCTGTCACAAATTGTTCAGTGTCTGAACACCAACTGTGTAAAACAATGGGATTTAGAAAGTTCCATTATCCTACACCTGTTTCATTTGATGAATTATTTGACAAGAATAAACCTAAGAAAACACAAGTATTGTTGTGTGGCTAAGAGAATGAAGAAAGTGACAAGAGGGATATTAAGAAAATAAATTCTAGCATTTCTATTTCCTTTTACATAACTTAAGGTACTACTAGGAAACATCAAGCCAGTAATACTAGATACCAATTCTCTATTTACCATGCAACACACTACAAAAATCAGCGGCAACACAAAGTAAGCGTATCTTTCTGAAACCCTGTAGCACAAACCGGTCCCTGGAAGGCAATTTGAACAGTATCCTGTTAACAGTGAAGATCTGTATCCCTTGTGATAGATACCTATTCCTCTAGTAAGCAGAAGAAAACACAGCATTTCCCATAATAAACACACTGTTGGATCCGATTCAAGCAAATTTAACATCCCACATACAGTTGGCAACTTCCAGTCCTCCCAACGCTGTCATTAGTAGCATGTCAGACTAAAAAACGGCAGGAGAAATGGGAGCTAACTTTTTTCGTTTCTGCCAAGAAGCACAAAAGAGACTTACTTTGAAACCAGTACAGCAGCTGCATCTCGAGCCTTATCACTGACAACCAAGTAACACTAAAGGTAAAAGAAAACTAACTGTAAAAGAATTCATACATTTAGATTTAATAAAAACTACATAACAACTCTGTACATGGATATACTACTTAATACTTATGATTACAAACGTTATTATGATTACAAACGTTATTATGATTACAAACTGAGCTTAAGATCCCATTTTTCCCATCCCAAAATTTCCCATTTAACAACCATATCTCAGACAACAAAGTCTCCCTTCTAGTGTCTTTCAAAGCAAGTTTACCTTTACTGAAACATTCACTTACAGTCATATTTGTGCTACTACATGCCTACAAGTGATAAGCCACTAAGTGCTGCAAGTGTAAAAAGCATAAGCTGTGCAGGGTATTTTGGGGATGGTGTTGTTTATTTTTATTTTAAAGGGATGACAAGTTAGCCACTTCGGCTTACACCTCATGAAACTTTACTACCTTCGTTGAAAATTCTTCATGCAGTCATAGCTTCCAATGTTACTCGTCCTCATTGAATGCTAATTTCCTATATAAATCAAACTTGGTTTTCCAAAAAAGCTAGCTAGTATTTTCAAATGCTAAAAGCTGTTAACGTAATCAAGGCATGCATTCATATCAGACAGTCATAAAATAAGACTGTTGTTTGTTTTCCCTGAAGTAATAAACTGTCTCATCTGACACTAAAGCAGCAAAGGACATACTTGAAGATTCCAAAACTATGAAGAAATTCTTACAAATTAGATACAGAAAACATGGGCTTAAATAATATTCTGAAAAGACAATAATTTATTATATATTGAAAGATTAAGCCTAAGAAAAATATCACAGGTTTCAAAGTATTACAAGATGTATTATACTTACTTTTGCTATTTTAAGTATGCGATCCATTGTTGGCATACGAGCATGCCCTTCCTCAGAAATAATATTTCCATCAAAACGGGCCAGATCAAAAGGAATCAAGCATATCATGGAGAGCCATAATAAAAGCATATAACGACTTTCCCAAGTCTGGAAAAGAATGGTAAAACAACATATGCACTCCATTTTCTGGAACATATTCCAACAAAGTGCATGGAGCATAAACTATCCAGTAGCTCCAAGGAACTTTCAACATAAGATGATGAAGAGAAAACTCCGAACCTGAATGCTCTGAAACACCAAAGGAGACAGAACTACCAGCAATTCCAAACAGGAAAACTGTAACAAAATTAATGGACCCTACCTTCTGAATCTGAAATCTAGGCAAGTTTATTTCCTTCCCAAAGGAAAACTGCATGTTGCCATTTTTGTGTTTTCTCCTTCCCTCAGCCTATTTGTGCCTCCAGTTACAAATATGAGAAATATGTTCTTCTTCCTAATTTCTTATGCATTGGTTTCATGGGTTTACTGAAACAACTTTAGATGTGTTTTGAGAGACAGACAAACAAGAAGAAACTTTTAGAAGCTTTAAAGCTGTACATCTGCAACAGCAGCAAAATGGTCAGAATTGATGTTTATTAAAAAAATTATTTTAATTTAAAGCAGCAATACAATTATTGTCTTCACATCCATGATTTTTGTTATTTATAATAGATGATGTTCTCTCTTAAAATTCATCTATCTTAATAAGCCCTCTAGAATTCTTATTTTTCCTTACTAAAAAATGTAAGAATATGAACTATGGTATCTTGGGGTTATACTTGATGATCCTTATGTGTCCCTTCCAACTCAAGACATTCTATGATTCTATGATCTCAATCCATGCTTAAAAAGTCTTTGCATAAATATTTTTTCAAATCAGAGCTCTTGCCCAGAACATTTCCAGCCAAATAAAACTTTAAATCAGGACACTAATGAAGTGATGTCACAGTTTTTCAAATTGCAAACAGGTGGAAAAAAATCTGAAATTCTGTGTTGTTCTTCCACACCCAGGAATATATTATCAAAAGGCCAAGCGATTCATGCCTTATGCCATAACTGTGCAATTTTCTCCAGTCTTCACCTCCCTCCTTTCAAAAGAAAAGGAAGGAAAAAAACCCACCAAACCTCACAGATCTGAAGATTGTTATTGGGGGGTTGGGGAAGAATAAAACACTTCACAAAATTAAACAAGGAAAATTAACTATTGTCTTGATTTCCTCATCAAAATAGAAGTTCTCATACCAACTTTGACAAAACCAAAAGGTTTAAAAAACATCCTCTTTACATTAAGAAATAGGAATAAATACATAAAACCTAAACACTCCATTTCCTGTGATTTTACTTTTATGACTTCAAGCTAAATTAACATGACCGTTAATGATATGCATAGCAGGTAGGGAATTTTTCAGTTACTCCTCTTAGAAGTTCAGTATCTTTCACTGCCTTTCTTATTACTGTTGTTTCAATTAATTTGTTCCCTTATATGAGTGGTTAAAGATTTTACTTGCACCACTACCGCCATCGCTTCTAAATCCTTAGATCATATCCCATGAAAGAAAAACACAAGACCCCTCCTTCAATAAGACATTTCTCTTCTGACAAGATGACTTTCATACTAAATTCAGATGTTTGGTTAACACCGGACAGGGTGTATCACTGCTTTATACACTTTCTTCCAGATTTTTTTCTTATACTGTTCATTAGCTTTTTCTGCTGGAGACATAAAAGTTAAAAAGTACGTAAGTTCTCACCTCAGAATCTTTTGGATTCTGGTCTACAAGCATATCCAAAACAGGCTGTAGATCACCTACTTCATGAGGAAACAGTGGGAGGAAACGTTTGTACCCTCTCACCTAAAACAGAAAGTTTCAAAATTTACTAAGCGATCTGGCACTGTCAAGTACTGAGGAAAAAGGAAAGACCCTTTGAGAAGCTTCTTGTGTAGGAACCTCATATAATAAGAACAGTAGGGATATGAATTAAGCTCTTAAATACCTTGAGATTTTTGTGGGTTTACAAACTTATTAAGAATTAATGGAATGATAATGCTTTAACTTTAAAACAAGGGACCTCTGAAGATTGTCTAGTCCAACTCTCCTGCTAAAGCACTGTCACCCACAGAGGGCTGACCAGGATCATGTCCAGTAGGGTATTCAGCATCTCCAGGGAAGGGGACTCCACAGCCTCTCTGAGCAATCTACTCCAGTGGTCAGCCCTCACATGCAAAAAATATTTTCTTATGCTCAGATGGAAATTCCGCAATCCATCTAATTCTTCATCATACTTTACTCTTCTGTTTAGCATTATGACTCTTGTTTTATCACTGTCTCAATGTCTGCAATTTTTTTTTGCATTCAGACTTCGATTTTTACTACTCTGTTTCATTAAATAAGTATCATGAAAATGATAAAAAAGAGATCTAATCTTTCACAGTACAGTTTAAAACATTTCATCACATTACTTAGACAAGAATTTATTTACTTATTTTACTATTTTTGAAAAGGTAAAATTTTTTTAAGTTACTTAAACAACAAAGAAAATATTGGGAACTTACACATTTCAGTTACAGAATATTAAACTTGGAGTTTTTTACCTTTGTGATGATGTAAAGAAATTTAAAAGCCAGATGAACTAGTGGGGGAGGAGATCCATTGTCCCGTACTATAGCCAACAATGAATTCATCATCCAATCTAATGAAAGGATAGGAAAAGTGAAACGACATGCAGTTAGCTTACAGTTTCTCATACTTGTAATAACAAAGAGGGAGATAGTAGTCATATAAGTAATATCAACCACAGCAATCTTGTAATGCAAATATGAACCCTCTAGTTCAACAGATTTTCAAGTATATACACAAAAATTATTTAAAGATGACATTCCTACCTAAGTGGCGATCCAACAAGTGAGGTTGCTCCTGGTACTTGTCCATTATACCTGAAAAGGAAAATATATCTGTAATAAGCTAGTCAAATTAAAGGCTCTTTACAGGCATTAATTGTGAGATACACCCCGATTCTAGACAGCTTTAGCATAAGATTTCAGTATCCTTGAGCTAAGTGCTGCCACCACCTGTAAGCAAGATCAAAAAGTAAGAAAACTACAGAGAAGTAACTAAAAATATAGTCTGTCCACTTCTGTAGTGCAATCATTTACCTACATTGAATCATAAACTCCCTTCCAGGAGTCTCTCAAGTTACCGCGGACAAATCTCACAGCTAGATGAAACAAGCAATCACTCAGTTTGTTGCTGTCCTTCACTGCAGAGCACTTTGTGGCTCTCCTTTCCTAAGCACAACTTACCAGCGCACCATTTCTGATGGAACTCTGCAAACAGAGGACAACATTAAACCACTATTTACAGAGACTTAATATATACAGCAGACTGTAGCTGCTCCAGCTGTACCAGCTTTACACTGCACTCCTACGCACACAGCAAGTAGAATGCTGCTTTACACCTTTCTGCCTTGCTGTTCACATCATCTTCATTAACATACGGAATCCCACTGTTCTATTTGTTAGCATGTCAAATTACCGATTGTCTTCAAAAACACATGCACAAAGATATCTCAACGTCAAGAAGTGTAGTAGCATGACACTTTTCCAACCCTGAGGCTAATACAGCCATGGGGAAATTCTCCCTGGACACACTGGGTTTCACCACAAGGCCATCTTCCTTCCCATGCCTGGAACATATTTAAAGATATAGTTCCACCACTGAGGATCTGTACTGAGACAGGCTATAGGCATTGCATAATTCTTATCTCTTTCTTTTGAGCTACCTGACTATAGCAGAAAAAAACCCAACATAGTACTACTTTGGAAGTGAAGGTGCTCTTCACAATTCTCAGAGCTAGTTTTTTATTTTTAAATAGAACACAGGAAATTATTCAGCAAAGAACAAAGAATCCTTGACAAACTTTAACCTGGATAAATACAAACTGTAGCTATTACTATCTGTGCTCCTCAAAACTTTTCACATTACTTACTTTATCTTGCTGCCAGTAATATCTTATCTTCCCTTTGGGAATTGACTTAGGGAAAGAAAAATTGAAATTGAATATTGAAAAAAAAAATACAAAAAACTTGCCACAGTTTTTAGAAACAAAAGCATTTTGATTTAAACCTAGAATCAATGAAAAGCAGCTACAGAAATGAAAGGTGGACTTCAGAAGAGATCATCAAGTGATCCAGTATTGTGCTGGAGATTGTCAGGGTCATTTTAAATATTTGGTCAGAAAACAGCTTTTTAATCAGAAAACTAAAATACCTTCTTAACTGCTCCTCTTCCTTGTTTCTCTCTCAAACAATTTTGCTCTCTATCCCTCTTCTCCGCTTGTCACATCAACACTTTAGGATTTAAGGATTTAAGACATAATTCAACTTCAACACTGCTGTAGTTGAGCAGTGGATGACACTGCACAACCACTTTCAAGACACCAGCCAGTCCAACAGTATCCTTGCAGTAACTTGTGCAATTCCACTGGGATACCACAGTGCTGTCTCCTATCAAGAGGGAAGCCTGAGCTCCTAATCATCACTAACTTCCCATTGTAATTAATGATACCTTAAGCTGCGTACAAATAACAGAGCTAGTGAATACAGTAAATTCCATCAACACTCACAGCAATAGCTCTCAAGCAGAAGTGGAATTTAACAGCAAATTCCTTATCTTGCCAAATTGTTTTCCCAGATCGCAGTCTGGCAATCTAAAATAAAACCCTAAATCTAAATGCTGAAGAGAATGAATTGAAAAAAAGTTCTTTTAATACTATTATTCAAAAAAAG
Source organism: Aquila chrysaetos chrysaetos (assembly GCF_900496995.4). Taxonomy (NCBI): domain Eukaryota; kingdom Metazoa; phylum Chordata; class Aves; order Accipitriformes; family Accipitridae; genus Aquila; species Aquila chrysaetos. Next base: position 66,360,633 of record NC_044008.1, read on the forward strand.
ATCTTCCTAAATTTTCCTACAAAATTATAGTTGCAGATTAAACTATCTTCCAAACTTCTGTTTCTAACAGTTCACAAAAAAATGAGCATCATATATTTTTGTGAATGCTTTGGTGACCTGTGTTAAAATCCTCTGTAACTGATGATTAATGTGTTATCCGCATACACATTAAAGGTATTCCCTAAGCTTCAATGTTATATCCCACACATTTGGCCTGTTACCCTATTTGGGACATTTTGCTCAAGAAGGATCAAATGATACCTTATGACACTAAATATCATAACTGAATACTGAACAACATGTACAGTACCTATCAGTTTTAAGTATATTGAAACTCTATTTACTGGACAATGATATGCGTTCAGAAAGTTCATCAACACAATTCAAATACACAGAGACAGTATATATGATATGAAAGACAAGAGAGGCATAGCAAGATGATTGGTTGGAGGAGATGATGGCCTTTCAGACACTGAGATTTTTTCAGTAATGGCTTTTCTATCCCATCAAAGTCTACCATTTTACCTGTGATACTAAACGATCAACACAAATATTAATGTTCTTGCTACGTTTTTCTGAACAGCTACATGGTCACCATTAACCTCCTCAGATGGAACAGTCAGTTAAGTCAATCGAGTATAATACTACCAAGTAACTTATGCAGAGTCAGACTTCCAAATTCTAGGTTTTCTGGTTTATTGTTTGCCTACCTAGTTTCTTTTTGTCAAAAACACAGACACTGGATCAATATTTTGACTGTAAATTTTTGCAATTTCACTATTTTTGCAAAAGTACTTGCAAAATACTAGTCCACTTAAGTTGATCTGTAAATATAAGAAACTTTTGCAAATCATCTGGTCAGAATATTGGATCCAATACACAGATGTGCATTGTAACAGGCTAATTACCTAGGACACTGCTACATGCAGGTAATTATACCACTTCTATATTCAGCTGAGGTCTAGAAGCAGAACAGCTGTCATTATATGGCACAAAAGCTCAGTTACTAAGTCAGATCTAAGTTGCCTCCACTCAGAAACAATTACATGATCTGCATGGATTCAGCTGCCCTTCATATTTCCTATGAAATATAAGAGTAAAAATATGAAATTACCACTTTAAAGCTCCAAATGTATGCATTTTGAACAAGTAATTAGGTACAAAACTGGCTTTATTTGACAGACGTACAGACCTTAACTAAATTATTGCCCACATTTGAATAGGAAAGTGGAGGCTAAACATGGGTCAGAATGTAGTTAAATACTACAAAATAATGGAATATACATCTGGCAAACAAAACCAGTAAAAAAATAAATCTAAACTACCTGTTGATAAAGTTCCAGCACTATCACTAATCCAAAATTAACGGTTTAGTACTTTTTTTGGTAAGAAGTTCCTTTAAGCAATACAAAAACACACTCCCTTTGGATGACGTGCTTACCTATGAATTTTTCCACCGTCATTTCTCGAGTCACCAGATCCCCAAAGACTCCCTTCAGGTTACCGATGAGCCCCCCGACCTCCTGACTCTCTGTGAAGCTCTCCAGGATATTTCTGGCGGAGATGACACCCGGCTCCTGGCTCCCGCCTTCCTCTGGCTCCGACGCCGCTCCATCCATCTCGCCCAAAGCCATGCCCGAGGCCGGCCGTCAGCGCTCCCTGCAACAGCCGGGCAGAGTTAACAGCCGGCGGGTCACGCCATCCCTCCCGCCGGGCGCGGAGCAGGGGACGCGAGGCAAAGGCGACCCCTCCCCGCAGCCGCTCGGGCGGTCCCTCAGGCGACACCGCCGCTCCTCACACACGCCCCGCCCGCCGCCATGCGGCCCACCGCGCCCCTCCCCGGCGGCCGCCGCGGAGCGGAGGCCCGGCCCTACCCTGCCTCCCCAGCCGTCCCACACAGCGGGCGGCTCTCGAAGGCGGCGCAGACGCCGGCGACAGCACCGGGGACGGCGAGCGAGGCCCTCAGCCCCCGCCCCGACACGACCCGGCAGCTCCCGCGCGCATTACCCCGGCAACCGCCGCTGCGCTCCCCGGGAGCCTGCCCCGCGCGCGCCGCCGGGCGCAACCTCCCGCCTACGGGGCGCCGCGCGGGACGAAAGGATGCAGAGACGGCTGCGCTCCCGCGCGCGGCTCGGCTCCGCCCCGCTGCCGCAGGGCGGGCGGGCGGGCGGGCTGAGAGGACGGCCTGGCCGGGGCGGGGCGGGGGCGGCGGGCGCGTCCTTCGGGGAGAGCAGGCGGGTCCCGGCGTTTATTTGGGATCCTCTGGCCTGCCGGGCCCGGGGAGCCCGTGGCTGGCGTTTCTTCAGTCAGCTGGGAAACGCCCCTCTTCATCTCGGCCGCGGCGCAGGCTCTGTCCTGCTCTGGCCGCGTCTCTGGTAGGCCGCCGCGCACAGAAACTCTCTCATGCCGGGAAGAACCGTCCTGAATCTGCCTCTCGCGTCGTTCTGCGCGGGTTGCCACAGGTGTGCGCGGAAGGCATCTGGGTTACGCCGTTCTCCATTACCTCCTCCATTGCTTACCCTACCCACGCCAAAACATTGAATTATATGGTTAAATTCGTTACCTAAATCTCGTAAAATTCTGGCAACAAGGTTTCAATGCTGAAAGCTACAGCTACAGAAAAAAGGGAAGGTAAGCAAGTGGGCAGGCTCAAACAAATGGCTGCCCCCTCACAGCACTTACTATCGCTCATGCCAGATTCCTTCCCGTTAGCTTTCTCAGGAAGATACTCTGTCGCATTTCAGCCCAAGACATACCACATCTCCATCCACGCTGCTTTTCTCACACGCTTTATATTTTACCAGATAACAGTGCTAGTTTTCCACTTCTCTCTTGACACATCGCCAACGCTGGGAAACTAAAGTCGGGGTTTCAAGTAGACATTGACTAAGTCACCTCAGGTTACCTTTTTACTTAATAGAAAATAAACCTGAAAGATCAGACCAGCTGACACACTAAAATGGGTGCTCAGGGTGAGAGGAGTCACCAGAGGTGCTCATTCCACTCCATTGATTATAAAGGAAATTGAGAGAGACACTTCAGTCTGGTCAGAACATTAGGACAGGTAACTTCTCTTTCCCAGGATCCAGAAACTCCATCCACACCCTCATCTTCAGGCTCAAAATCGTTAAAGCAAACCACAATCACAAAATGCAGGTACAGCAAACACGTAGTTTCTGCAAGGCAAATGTTTTATTTAAGAAGTTCACATGTACTTTCCAATGTAATACATGTATTTTTGTTAACATTAATAAATACTAGTATGCATGCACTTTGCTGTTTTCTCAGACCTGGATCTTCTAGCTATCAGCTACGATTTCAACTGTATTCTAACTCTATTATTCCACTTCTGCACTGTAATAATTGTATTAAGTGTTATAACCACACCGTGACAACTTCCCCTAATTGTAGCCCAAATTCAAAGGAAGTAAAAAATTTTAACTATTTGTATTATATTTACAGAGAATGAAATGCATTTTTGAAATCGTATCAATGACAACATCTAACTTTAAATTTTATGAAATCTTTATAGCACAGCCATTTAAAGTTGAAAAAAAAGTCTAAACATATTTGAGCATTTTTGAATATAGTATTTTATGTATTGGTCATGACAACTGTCTGAAGCCTAAATACATAAGTTTGGTAATTCTTATTCAAATCCTCTGATTAACATAAGCATTCATTGGACTGCACTTACATTTACTTTCTTTACCACTTTCTTGCATTAAAAAACCCACCGATCTGCTAATGTACTCTAGCTCACATTGTATGCCAGTATCATTGTTGCACAGTTTTCTCCCCAAATTCTCATTGCCTATGTTTTCTGTAAAAATAAAGGAGTTAGGAATATTAAAAAACATGATAAAGCCATCTAATTTGACACTGTTCCTTCAATAATCCAGCAGTGGCAGAACAGATTAGCTTTGCCTACTGTACATTATTTTCTAAAATTGAAAATACATCAAGCACCAACCAACACAGCAGGAACAGATGCTTTCTTGTCATCAAGACACTAAGCCTCCCTCCCACTTTTTGCTCTCTTTGTAAAAAGCTATTTAAATGTTACTATCATAGCATAGCGCACTAAAATATCATACTAAAACTAAGATATGCTATTATCAATAAATCACTGTTTTATATCAATAAACATACTGCTACTTCTCTCTTATGAGTGAAGTGCATCACTCCATCTGTGACAAGTATCATACTAAAACTATGACATGTTATTATCAAACTTGTGTGGTAACAACCCACTTTCTGACCATACACTTAATTACCAAGGAACTACAGACATCCTTTTTCCGAAATACCACTGTAATTTAATTTCTCATAGCAAGAGAAAAACAAAAGCATGTAAGTAAATTACATTAAATTAAAATAAATATTAGAAATGTTATTAATTACATATGCTTGCCAAGTGCAGTCCAAAGGGCCTTGTCTACTCCTTAAATCAAAAAGAGAATGTTTTCATTTTCAGATTCATAGAATCTGATTTAAATTTTGGATTAGGACACTTAACATGGGAAAGGAAAGACAACAGAAATATAAATGGGAAAGGGCATGGAAACAGAGACAGAAAACTAAAACATAACAAAAAAGGGAGACGTAAGGAACTAGTTACTACTTCCAGCACCACAATCCCACAACAGTAGATCTCAGTAATGAACTGCTGATAGAGCAGCAACAGAAGTGGCAGGATGCAAACAACTTTGGAAACGCAGCAGCTATGAAGTGAGACTCTCTACAGAGAGTAAGGTTAGGCTACTGTCATGCTATTTTTCCAGCCTAGTGGAGTCTTCCCAAACAATGCAGTCCTTTCCTTCAGCAGGGTATGAATCTGTGCTAGTAAACTAGTGTATAAGTTAAAAATTACACAATCACTCTTAACATTTAGTGAGGCTCAAAAGTGTACTAAGCCTTTTACATGTCAGGTGTTTTACCATCAACATTAATTCCTAGTTTTAGTTCCTAATTACTTCTGATAGCCAGGGGCTGTTCATTACTAAGGGACTATGTCAGAATTTCTCAAACCTACCTGGTTACTTCAGAAGCTTTCTCATTACATTTAGGGTAGATCCCCTGTACCCCGTCCCAAAATGGTTCCAGTGGTTTATGTAATTAAAGAGCTGATACAATTTGTTCCGTTTCTCAAATCCTGGAGCTTTGGGTATTTTACTGTGATAGGCAGAGAAAAAAGAGCTGCTAAACCCACCAAACATTCCAGCAATGGCCAGTTCAAATTCTGAATGGCCATAGAAGGAAGCAGGGTCAAAGATAATTGGCCCAGAGTCGTCCTCAGCCACATTTCCTGCCCACAGGTCCCCATGCAGGAGAGCAGGAACAATTTCTACATCACAGAACATTTCAGGAATCTTTAGCTGAAAAAGCATGAACAAACACATAACAATTAAAGAGTTTTGAGAAAAATATTAAATTAAATAAATCACTGTAGTATATGACTAAGCTGGTCAAATACTGCCTGTTTTCAGTCCTCATTGAGTGCTTTTGAGGTTGATGGCTACAAGCATAAACCTGAACTGTAAGCCAGTAATAAATGTTCTTGATTGTTCTTGACAAAGCTTACCAAATCATTTAATTCACAGTCTCTTATTAACATCTAGTATTAATGTATTGTTTCTAGACATGGATAGTGTTGGCTGTCACAAGAAATATAAATTTCATTTAAATTAAAAGGTTTCAGTAGCAAAAACAGCAGCAGTAAACATCTGTACCAATTAACCAGAATTAAGGAACAAATTTGTGATGTAGAGCTTGCAGAGAAATAAATTCCTGGCTGTTTCCTAAGTACTGCCTGGAGTGTGACCTGAACCACGGTCTCAGCTGTAAGCCTGGGCCAATTAAAAAAAAAAAAAAAAAAAAAAAAAAAAATCTGCCTGGGCAGCAGAATCTTCCCTACTTTGTAACATCAAGTTCTTAGATAGGATTTACCATCTTATTGTTATTAGCTGGATTCTAAGAAATAAATTTCAGTGCTGAACTACAGGTTTATTTTCTATCTTTCTATTAAAAAACTGAAAGAGCAACATGAATTCTTTTCAGCTGACAATGTTGCTGGACCAGCTGTGAAGCTAGTCCAGTTACTACTGTTCATTAAAAGCTATGTAAATCTCTTGTAAAACACTTTTCAAATTCCAGTGATACATATTTTCTAATATTCTAAATATCACATTTAAGACATGGTTCATACTTTTAGCTGTGACCAAAGTTCTCTGGCTTCTCTGTCTCCATAATCTTTTTCAATCAAATCCAACTGAGCTTGGAGTCGGTGACGAATGAAGAACGAAGGCCAATCACTCTGCCATTCATTCACCTAGAAAATATGATAGAGAGGTTCGTAATAAACAATTTTAACATATACATGGTCAGCATTAATAATAAATAGATATCAAGTTAAAATGTTCAATGCTGACACAATGGCCTAGACAATGTTAGTATGACCTACGCACAGTGTTATTAGAGATTTCATTGATTGTTCTTTTGGGAGTGATGCTCTCTTCCATGCTTAGGTAGGGCTTTCTTTAACATGAGATCTAAGTTGAGGTTCTGGCTGTTTCCATTCATTCAAATTTTCTTAATGTATTTTAGAGGAAGAGTTTCTGTGAGATCATTTCAGTTGTTCCATATTATATTCCAAAAATCTTTGGAAATGCAAAAGTATTCGTTCATTTTTATTGGGTAATGTGTTTCTAAGTTGATGAAAAGTTGTACTTGTAGCAAAGAGTTTGAGACATTGAAAGTTCATTTGGTTAAATAGCAGAATGAAATTCTACCATGTGCAGAGCCAGCAAATGACTGATTTTTCTCTGAGAGCCCTTTCCAATGTCTTCTGTGATGTGTTACATGATGAGGCTCTCTAAAAGCAGTGGGTTTTGCCATTTAAGATCCATATAGTATGGGTTTAGAAAAACAAAACCAAGACATGGTATCTGAAGAGATACTTATTTATTAGGTATCACCAAGCTAAAGAACCACCACATAATTTCAAATTCTTATTTGATTCAGTGTGTCTACATGCATTGTAGCAAGTCACACACGCTGAATAGTGATCATATTCCCTTCACTATCAGGTCAGAATGAAACAGTGAAAGCAGAACTGTGATCATAATGAAACAAGCTTTTGCATAAGGAATTTATAGAACCATATGAGTGCATGTTAGCTTTCACAGGCATGGAACATACCTGTGGTATATAACCACAGCAAGTGGCTGTATGGAATCCAAACTTATCCACATACTGAGACTCAGAGTGACCTGCTCCTTTACCTAAGAAACAAAAAAAATATTGGGAGTTTTGAGATCCTTACACAGTAAAGATTGCAAACACAGAACTAGATTTCAGAGATTAGGCATACAAAATAAATTTAAGCACTTATTTCATGTTCACAACCCTCTCTAAAGATGGACAGAAGTCTCTTAAACTTGAAAATACTGAATGGAAATGGAGACACAATTAATCACAGTTAGTGACTTTTCTTTGGATAAATGAGTTAGACATTCAGGAACAGAGTCCAGATACCAGATTGGCAAGCTACTGTTCTGACACTTGAACATGTTGTCATTAAACTTTGCTTATTTTTGATTCATAGATTATTTGTGGCCTGCTAGTAATTTGGTCTTCACTCAAAAATAATGGATTATAATATGTCCAGCACTAAGTCTCGAATCCGGTCCATCCCTGAAGTCATGGGAAAGACACAGAAACAGACTGGTGGTTCACATTTTAATACCAACAACTCTAGAAGAATAATTTGTTGTACAGCTTCCTTTTTTTTTTTTCCTCCCCGTTTATGCCTTAATCCACTTTCCAAACAATGATGGAAGGTGTTTTCATTGAAGTCAACAGGAACTGGATCATGACCTTACACTGCTGAATTAGCTATCTCCAAGGAGCAGCAATTGTTGTATATTTTGCTACATATTTGAGTTCAAAAATGTAATCCCCAACACCTTTAAAGGGGAACTTAATTATGTGTTTACTATCTGGGACCATATTCTGTAATAAGCTAATTGTCTAAACCAACAGTAAACAAAAAAAGAGGTTGTCTGTAAGGTCAAAAACATTTTAGGAGATTGATGGTAGATGAGGCTGAAAGGTTTAACTGACACTGAAAAAGAAAACTAGTCCAAATTTACAATTTGACTTATGAAATGTTGAAAACTCTAACTATCAAATATTAGCACTATTTCTTACTAAAATTCAGTATCTGCATAATATTATACAACAAAATATATACAAAATGAAAAATTAAAAATAAATTAATTTCGTTTTGTCAAGGTTAAAATAATATGTTTAGAAATTATAATAGTAGTTACAGCTCCTGTGTATATCACGTACATTTTACAAGTGTGGCATAGGGACAGGAGGGACATACCTCATGAAACAGTGTCCCAGTATTGAATTTACTTATCATTAAAATTATAATGCAATATTGTACCACAGCCAAATGAATTACTTCATTTTTTGTTTAGTACATGATATCAATACTCTACCAATTGTGTTTCCCTCCTTTCTCAATTTCTCTCCAAGTTTCTGGTTATAAAGATGAAGATCTGCTATCTGCTCTCCAAGCTTTGAAGAATATCTGTAGGATCAAAAAACAAAACGAAACTGAAACAAGACAAGTGAATGAAATATTACAGGGAAAAAAGAATCTCAATTAAATATGACCAAGTAAATTTTTGGCAAATATAGAACCTTAATCAAGTTCTCAAGTATGTAACAGGGAGCAAATGACTAGACAACAACTCTGAAGAAATGGGTTGTAACAGATAATAAAAAGAACGTAAGTCAATGCTCTTGCAAGAAAGGTAAACAGAACACAAGGTTGTATAAACAGGAGCATAGAGTGCAGAAGGATCAAGCAATCCTCCTTATCAGCTCCACATTAGTAAGCAGAGAATAGAACATGGTATCTACTTTTGGGCCTCATACTTTGAGATCAGCTGAACAGCAATAAGAATAATAAGTCTAAAAAGAAGCCATAGGCAAGGATTGAGTTGAGATTGCTTAATGCAGAAGACAGACAACTAAAAAACAGTTAAAATATTGCACAGATATCTGAACAGGAACTGCAAGGATGGAAACTAATTTCTTCTCCACGTCCAGAATGTGTAGGAAATAATGGGTTTAAAATTGCAGCCAAGAGGACCGAGGTTAGACATTAGAAAAATCTTTCCTAGGAACAGTGGGATGGATTGGAATGGACTGTTTGGGGAGGCTGTGGAATTGTCATTATTCTCCCAGTAAAAATAGATAGGTTGGACAAACTGCCAGAAGAGCCACAGGCATTACTGTGTTCCCATAGAGGCCCAGAATGAAGCAGTTAACTCCTGAAAGCCTATGTTCAGGAGCCTATGACTCCTGAATTCCATATTCAGGTTGGTTGGTGGATGAAATGGAACTTAATGTTATCCATCTATTTAGTTCTTCCTCACCCTAGTGCCTTTGACCTTGTTGATTGACTTCAATCATACTTGAAGATTATACTTAGAGAAGCAGAGGTTTCAAAGACATAAGAAGCCTACAAGTTTAAAGAAAACTGACAAGCTGGGAAAGGAAACTCAAATGAAAAATCTCATGAGGGAAAGATGGGCTAAACTCAGCCATTATCACATTCACTTTAGTAGCATCTCAGCACATGTGGACCAGCATACAAAGCTCTAGGCTAGCAATAGCATGCCATTTCTATTGCAGGTAGAGGGTCAGAGAAGAGCAAAATATGCGGAAGGAGTGTATACACACACATATATAGATACATATATGTATTTTTTTAATATGTACACATACAAACAAACATGGATCTTGACAGATACAAGCTCTATCTCTGAGAGAATAGAGAGGTTCTTCTCAAAGTTTTCTGACTGACTGTAAGATAAGAAAATATACCCCAAAACACAGTAAAAAGAAGAAGAGATGTGCAGACATACTTGTTGAGGTGCTTCATCTTTAGGTACTCCACGACAAACATTGCTCCTCCTCCAGGTAGGTCAATTATTTTAATGGGCTGAGGCACTCTCACAATATTGGTTTTCTGAATAGCTTCCAAACTTGCCATTTCCCCTTCAAACATTTTTCTAGCCTGCCAAGGAATAAGAATATCCTTAGGCTAAACTATGGATGTCTGCAACAAGTACTTTGGAAAAGAACAGCCTTGTTTACAAAGTTACAAGGAGTTAATTCATCTTGATAAAAGAATGTAGCTGCAGCAAGGTTTCAGTCCACACAGGGAGACTCGAGTACCTTAATTCCAACTTCTTTTTTTCCCAAATTCATTCCAGGGTAGTAGGATACGTCACATTTCACCATGATTTCCAGCTGCTTATGGAGATACCAAACTACACAGCTGTAACAATGAGGATAATACCCAAGACCTCCTCCTTCAAAACCACAGAAGACCACTACTAAATGAAGTAAAAGATTGAATCCTTAAACTGGTTTTCCTTTCCATGCAGGTCAATGGCCACCAGATGGAGACGACAGTAAATATGAAGCCTGTATTCTGCATTTTTGAAGTAAAGATGCTGTTCTTCACAGCAGTTTTAGGATGTGTTTGATATTGATAAAGCAAATTTCTGATGCACTGTGGTGTTACAAAAAGCAATTGAGTATTCGTTTAGTAATAGAAAAGTCAAGAGCTTGGCCTGAAAAATTGCAAGAATCTTACTCCCACAAATACAAAAAGCAATGGGGAAGTTTGAAACCTCTGTAGCTTTAAAAATAATACATGAGTTTTAGCACTGGCACCCTGTTTCCTCCCTCCCTCCCTCCCACTATTCTATCCTCCCAACTGAAACATGAAAAGGAATGCAGTGAATGCAAATTCGGCTTTAGGCTTTTCCAAACTCTGAGTACTACAATAACAGCTCTGTACTTAAGCCCCTTTTTACATATTGTAATGCCAATTCCTGTTGAGGGTTATCACATTGCATTACACCTCATTTTGCATGAACCAAACCTCCTACATTAATACTTGATATAAAATAGACTACAGCTTTTAAAAGAAAACTGAAAGGAAAACTGCATTAGAAGTCAGCCTAAAAATGCAGAACTCTAAATTATTAACAATCGGGTATTTTAAAATAAAAAGCTCTCTACATGCAATAATATTAGTAGATAAATATCTGCTAGCATTAACCTGAGGTTTGTGGTTGATTTTAACAAATACTCGTCCACTGTCTGTTTCATAACCTTGGCTTTGGCTAATGTATCCTCCTCCCGAGCTTCCAAACGCCTTCAGAAGGGAAGTTTTCAATTCTGTTTTCAGGATTTTTTCCATGGTAATTTCCAGGCTGCTGCAGCTGCTTTCAGCTAAATCCACTGCAAAACAAGATTAAAGGTTTGGGTCCTTCTTTCACTGTCACTGTGCTATGAGGTAAAGGGCCACCCACCAAATAAAAAAAAGAAAAATAGCAGCCAAAAAAAAAAAAAAAAAAGGCAAATCCAGAGATGTTTCAAAATGCTTTGTTTCCCATAGGCTTTTGTAGCTATACATGAAAAATAAAAATCTTTAGAAATATTTGCTAGAATAAAATTGAGAGGTGTGTCCTGGGTCCTCTCTCAACTGTGCTGAGAGCTGCTGGTATTTGTAGTTTGGACCCGTTTTTCTTTTTTAAGCTCTGCGACCGCATTGTAGAAGCGGTCATTTTTAAACCAATCCACTAGAGGGAGTCTAAGTGCAACAATACAAATTGCGCACGAGTTGTAGTTGTTTACGATACGAAAAACAATGTCGCAGTCCATAAGGATGAAATTATATCATGCTGCTGACCATAAGTCGGCCACCAGAAATATGTGGAAAGGTTGGTGGGTTTTTTTCTCTGTTTGTAGTTGCTTTGTGTGGACTGGAGTTCTGTTGTCATCACTGAGACCTTTAGAACGCTTTCCCTTCTTGGGACATAATTGGATCTCTTGTAAGAGACAGTCAAAAGATTTATTGCCTGAAAGTGCCCTCCAGTCAGTGAGATAGTAGGGTGCTCAGGGCTGGACATTATAAAGTGAAAATTCATAGTAAAAGCATCAAGTTGGTAATAAAGAAATTTAGGATACTGTTCCCATATGCTTCTCCAGATTTAACATGATCTTTAGGATGTTATTTCACCTTTTTATCTCCTTTCACAATCTGACACACAGAAAGAAGATCCCTTGGGTATTGCTGAATTTAATCACTTCATACTTGCAAAGTGCACTGATGCCCTCAGGTATAAAGTGTTAAACCTTTAAAACATGTTATCATAACCCAGATCCTACAATATTTGTTTTAATAATGTCTGTATAAAGATAACATGTTTGGTTAGGTGGCTATGACCAACTGCTAGCACATTACAATCTGTGGAAAAGGCTGCAGTTCTTGTTCTCACTTGGAGCAGCAATGCCTACCATCTCCCCAGGGAATTTCTGGATTTTGTTGCCACTGTTGCACTGTGCTTTCATGCATTTATCTCTCTTTTCACTACTATTTGTTTGCATTGATTCATATAAGCTATTTGGTTTTGACAGAGAAAGGAATGATTACTGGACAAATACTAGCTTCATTTAGGTAGGCTTTTCACTACATTCACAAATGTTTCCAGTCCTACATGGAGTGAAAAATACCGGTATAGTACAAGTTATTTCTCAAACAAGTATTTCTCAGAACATAGCTCCTTATGGTACACAGAGGAGCTGGAACATAGCAGACCTCAAAGGGACAAACTGGCTAAGGACGAACTTTTCTAACATCCAGATTTATCTAAGCAGGACATTGCTTATAGAGTAAGAGCACAAGCTGGAAAAGTGCAGCTCATGACCTGGAATCTGAAACAGTGATTCAAATACAGAAGAGTATTCAAGAACAGCAAGAAGCCCCATTCAAGGTTACGTATCATGGTTGGACATTTGCATTGTATGTCTAAAGTAACCACTGACTGCTTTGGCAATCCTTCTACAAATTCCAGCTGTAATATTTTATAACCGTCTGTCGTGGTTTAACCCCAGCCAGCAACTAAGCGCCACTCACTCCTCCCTGCTCCCAGTGGGATGGGGAGGAGAATTGGGAAAAAAGTAAAACACGTGGGTTGAGATAATAACAGCTTAATAACTAAAATTACAATAAAATAATAATAATACGAATATAATAACAATAATAATTGTAATGAAAAGGAATATAACAAAAAGAGAGAAATTAGACCCAAGAAAAGACAAGTGATGCACAATGCAATTGGCTCACCACCCGCTGACCAATGCCCAAGCAGCGATCCACCCCCTCAGCCAACTCCTCCCAGTTTATATACTGAGCATGATGTTCTATGGTGTAGAATATCCCTTTGGCTAGTTCGGGTCAGCTGTCCTGGCCATGTTCCCCTCCCAGCTTCTTGTGCACCTGCTTGCTCGCAGAGCATGGGAAGCTGAAAAATCCTTAAGTTAGGATAAGTGCTACTTAACAACAACTAAAACATCAGTGTGTTATCAACATTATCCTCACACTAAATCCAAAACACACTGTACCAGCTACTAGGAAGAAAATTAACTCTATCCCAGCTGAAACCAGGACACCATCACATCACTGATATACTAACTGTAAAATAGATTATTCACAAAATAGAGCTACAGAAAGTAATGCTGGGGAGAGGTAGAGTCTGCACTTACTGTAGGAGTCTTAAGTATTTTGTCCATACACTCCCATGGAGCATTTCTGCCTAGAAAGCGAGCCACAGCTACTAAAGCAAACAACTGTGCCTGGACCAAATAAAGCTTGAAGCGTAAGTGCTCAGCATGTACATTAAATCACAGTAAACCAGTGCACATGCACTCAAAACAACTTGATTATACCTGTAGATCTTGGACAGTTTGAGGCAGTTAGTTAATATGACGGATGTATGAAGCCCTGAAAAGTACCCTACCATTAGAACAATGTTCTTCAACTGCTGAAAGGAGGGAATCATACCCTCGGTTGCAATGGAGCACCTGGGGAAAGGATTAAAGTTTTTTGGCAACAAAATAAATGAAAATGAGCAGGTACCCTTATTTCTGCATAGTGAAAGATACCCTAATTCATTTTTCTATTAACCTGTTAAGGAAAAAAAAACCCAAAAGCCCCCCAAAACCAAAACAAACAATATTACTACTGAACCCAAAATTTTTGCAGTCTAGTAGGCCATGGACTTCTGTCCTGCAATTACCAGTGAAGATACCAATAGTTACTGACTGTAACACTTCTTTCAGCATTCTGACATTTTATTTTTGGTTAAACCAGAAATAGGACTGTGTTAATCCAAATATATTGCATCACTGACATAGTAGCCAAGAGATAGGAAAGCCTTCTTTTTGCTTCCACATTGGATTGATATTTAATTAGTAATGCACAAGTGAAAGGCCTGGTTTCCTAACATTTTTGTTCACATTGTTTCCAGTCAAGCAACTTTGAACAATATCATTTCAAAGACTGGAAGTAAAACAACTCAAATGCATCCCAGATGGGCTCAAAGGAATAGAGTGCTTGAAAAACCCACGTCAATGAATCCTCCTACCACAAACAATTCAGCACCATGGCCAGGTCACAAAGGAAAATATTAATTGCATCAGTGAGATGTGAGAAGATGGTGAGGAACTACAGAGGACTATTTATGTGAGTGTTGTTGGGCTCCTGGTTTGAGTCCTATCCTCAGGGCTATGCTTGTAGTGGAGTTTGTAACTGTTTCATTTCCCAGCTCTTTTCTTCTTGTTTTGCTCACAAATGCTTCTATTTGTTTTCAAAGACTGTCCGGAAGACAGATATCCCCACGCATACCAATGAAGAAAAAGATTGCTCACTTCTCCTTTGGGAGTAACAGTATCTAAAGAATCACAGGAAAACAAAGAAGCTGTATAGAACAGTGTAAGCCAAGAGCAAGAAAAGACCTTCCATCATAAAAACCTCCCTGCGTTTGACAGAAATTATAGTTTCTCAGTAAAGAACTATCCAAGGACAAACAATTCAGAGCTCCTTTAATCCTATAGATCTGATCTTCAGCATAACTGCACAGGCTGTAGCTCTGCATATAATATCAACCATGTCTTGGGAGATTTTAGTGAATTCTTTTGAGATTTCATTTTAAAATGTGTTGAAAAGTAATTTAATATTACTTTACAAAGAAAAATAATAAAGCTATTGTGATTCTGGTGTGGCTTAGTTACCAGAAATACACTTTCCCATTAAATCTTTTGTCACAATTGGTGCCTACTGTACGAGCTAATTATATACCACTTCCCACCTGCTTTCACTTCTGCTAGAACAGTCCAGCATCAGTTAAAATCACCAGATGTATTTATGAAGCAGTGAAGATGAAAAGCAGGAAAACAGTGCTAGAGTGCAACATTCATATCTGCAGGCAGTTTTTGCAGATGGCAGCAGTCCATGAGAATGAAAACAACAACAACAAAAAAAATCACACTGAAATGCAGAGTACATAAGAACTATACGCAATTCAGCAAAAATACAGATTCTTGCAGAGATTCAAACTGGATATATTTTCACAATTAGGACAGTCAAGCCCATAGAGGCTGTGCAGCCTCCATCCTTGGACAGTTTCAAGACCAGACAAAGACCTAAGTAACCTGGCCTGTCCTCATAGCTCATCCTGCTTTAAGCAGGAGATTGAACTAAGTGACCTCCTGAGGTCTGTCCCAACCTGAATTTTCCTATGATCCTAACCATCGAGTCCAGATTTCCAAGTCTCCCTTCCCCTAGCTCCTCTCCAAGGCAGAAGCTGACATTATTAAAATTACACATAATCATATCCCAACCCACTAACTAATTCTCTAAGGAATTAATTTCAAAATTTAGTTTAAGAAAAAAGATATAGAGAGATCTGGTTTTCAAAATATTACAAATAAATGCCTTGAGATGCTTTAGTCTACCTATGCCACACATATATTGTGATCCATCTTGAGAAAAGACTTAGAAACATCATGATAGGATATTACAATTTTTTACAATATACAAATACATGAACACTGTATATTTAAGAAAAATTCAGTGGTTCTTTAATCCTTTTTCCTTGTCCAAACAGGAATGGAAAGTCAGCAAAATTATAATACAGAACCAGGAAATACAGAATGAGAGCATGGGTACAAGGAAACACGCTCGCCAGATTTAGAATGTACGGAGGGAGCCAAGAGGGAGGAATATATGAGAAGGAAAAGCAGAACACATTAGCTTCAAACTGTAAAGAAAGAGATAAAGAATACCAAAGGCATGCCTAGAACACACAATGCAACAAAATGATCAAAGAGGAGAATTCTAAGAGCAGTGCAGAACTATACAACACGTAAGGGAAAAACAAAAATTACCTTATAGAACTGCAGCAATTTCTCCTTAAGGGTCCACCAGCAGCCTGCCTTCAGAATAGAAGAGTTCATCCCCTTCTCCATTCCCTGGTTCAACTGCTGTCTACAAGAACTCAAAACCAAGGGATCCATGGTACAGTAGAGCTCACTGTTACATTCCATCTGTATTCCTCCCTACACCCCTTCCATTTTTAATTGCAGCACAAAATAGCTTTGAAAAAGTGAGCATAATATCCCTTAAATTAAAGCTCTAAATACAATTGTTTCTATTTACCTAACTTACATAACAACACAATTTTCATTCAATCACAAAAATATTTTGATTCAGTTCTATTAGGAAAAGGTGATCTTTAAAGACTTACCATTGATCATTCAAGTCTATGACTGACTGACAGAAAATCCACCTTTATCTCACTTTTTCACTTTCTAATGATAAAAAAGTACGTAGGTATTTTAGCAAAATAAACATGCTGATTTGTTGAAGATTTGCAACAGAATGACCTTGTTAAATAACACCTAACTTTATTAAGATCGCATATGGAAATAAACAGTTAAGGGATCTAACCAGATTGACTGCTGGCTAAAATTCCACAGCATTTCTTCAATCAGCTGCACTAAGCAGCATTAAGTTTGGGTGAATGGCATAAGGATATGGGCATGGACATAACATTCCATCAACAACATCCAAACAGCTGGTACAACACAGAGTTTGAAGGCACAGATAGGACATCAAATGATACTGTAACTGAACAACATGTAAATTTTATTCAGTGACACACTGCTCCAGATTAAAATCCGTGACCATGTTCCCATCAACACCTTTGATGACCATAATTGTCTAACGAACTAGGGACCTTTAACAGGTTAGAGCAAGTAGCTCCCAAGAATGAATGCAAGCTGTAAAGTTTTAATTCAGAGAACAGAGACAACAATAATCAACTGGGAAACTTTTTATTTAAGCAACAAGGTAAAAGTAAAAGCTATTCTACCAAGCAAGGCTTTAAAACTTTTTGTAGCAAAAGTTAAACAGCCAGTGAGAAGAGTAGTAGAATTAAGGAGAAAGCTATATCAAGTGATAAGTCTTCTCTAAACTTGCTTCCAATTTGTATAAATAACTGCAAAACCAGCAACTAAAAACCCCTCAGTAATCTGCCAATATCCAGTGAAAAACATTTTTAATTAATTGAAGTCATTCCCAAACACTCATAATGCATGTTAGGAATCATGCATCTCTCTCACCTACCTGGTACGCTTGCACTGAAATATCATTACCAGCCTACATCAAAAAGAGTACAATTTTAGTATTACCATCTTGCAGGTAAAAGAAATACTCTGCAAAGCTATCCTTAAAGAACTTCTGACACTCATGTAGAGCTGCTGTTTTGTGAGTTACATTTTAACTTCCTTTGGTTTCATGCCTCTTATCCCAAGAGCTACAAAGTGCACTTGGTGGGGACTGAAGAAAAATGTTAGCTTATGGCACCTGTAGTCTAAACTACAGAAAATTTATGTGAAGCCTGTACCATGACCAGATGGCATTATCCTATGGGCAATGACAACAGTCAAAAAGTACATACTCTGTTTGTATTAGTGAGAGAGTACATCTTCACAGGATGTGTACACGTAAAGTGTCTTACCTGAAAAGAATGCACACTATTGGACAAAAGCATAATCCGAAAGAGAAGAGCACGCTAGTTCAGGTGAAAACAAAATTGCTGTAGATAAGAGCCCGCTGACTGGCAAGCACAGAACAGCCTACAAGAATGCCATGAGGCACCAAAATGCACATGCCAGAAAAAAATTATAAGCATTTTCACACAGCTCTGTAACAGAACAGGAAGCAGTCTTCATCCAATAGAATCACATTAGCATAATGAATAACAAGTCCAAATCATTTTTCACAGTTCCCATTATATAATTTTCTTGTTGACTTTCAAAATATTTTGTTAACATTGTTCTCATGCACATAACTGGACATGAAAAGCTGAAAGACTCTAAGCAATCTATTGTAAAGGTGGGGGGGAACAGCAAAAAGCAATGAGCAACTTTTTTAGCCATCTCCTCAGTAACTGAGAAAAGCAATTTTCCATTTCACAAACACTTCTCTAATGTCTTCCATTAGGGTGCAAATGCAAAACCCTGGTATTTCTCTACTCTGAAGCACAATTGGTCCCTAAGAAAGAACTTCTTCCAAATCATTTACACGTGAGTGCTTGATTTGTATTACCTTGCCTAGTCTCAAGCATACAATGCTTCCTTGACACTGACAGATCTTTTGTGCAACTGAATAAATTCCTTCCTTAGATACTTCCCTCAGAAAAGTTACTCCCAACTATCCTAAAAAGGGATGACTATGTTACACTTGGTATTCAGCAGGAATCACTGATTCTAGGTCTTTAACTGTGCAACAAGGTCAAGGGTCTTGTAGCTTTTTTTAACATTACTACTGCTGTAGTTGCACCGCCAAGTATGGGGTTTTCCAAGCAACATAGGAAGTATTCTGCTTAAGCAGCAAGTCACTTTATAAGGTTTCTCATAATGTTTAGAGAAGACCCTCTGTACCCTGTACCAAAATGGTTCCAATGGTTCATGTAGTGAAAAAGCTGATAAAGCTTTAGGCGTTTCTCAAACCCTGCAGCTTTGGGGATTTTACTGTGATAAGCAGAGTAAAAAGAACTGCTGAAGCCACCAAACATCCCAGCTATTGCAAGCTCGTACTCTGAATGGCCGTAGAAAGAAGCAGGATCGAAGATAATTGGACCAGAATCATCCTCAGCTACATTTCCTCCCCAGAGATCTCCATGCAGGAGAGCAGGAACAATTTCTACGTCACAGAACAAACTGGGTATCTTCAGCTGCAGGGGGAAAAAAGCAAGACATGTAAGTACTACATTTAAAGGTGAATGATTGTAGAGTTTTATCTGCATACATTCAGAGCATGAATTGAAACTTCTTAAAAGCTAGTTAAAAAGAAAAACAAAACTTGAAACAGCATAGGACCTAGTGAACAGAGATGCTGAGAAAATCAAGAGGATTTCTATTTTTCATAAAAGCCAGTAGCTGAAGAATAGTCATCCAAATGTTTTTTGGCAAGAAAATAAAAAAAGTAAGACTGCATTCAGTGCTGCAATATTGACCAGTTTCAGTAACATCAACAACCACCCACTTCATCATTAGAAGGCTCAAGGATCTCTCACCAACCTTGAAGAGATTTCTACAAAGTAGTACCCAAATAGCTAATACTGCAGTACTTAATCAGATACAAACCGTAAATGAATAGATAATGTGCAGAACAGTACTGCTTATATACATTTCTCATCATGACCACGTTACACGGAATGAGAAATGTGAACTTGATCTAGTATTTCCCAAACAGTAAGGCAAAGTGCTATTCGGCACACATTCACTTTGGAATATTAGCATAGGGTGATGTGGCAAAAGCCATTATACCTTAGAATAAAGGGCATTTTAATCCCTAAAAGCTGGAGTCTCTTACCAAGAGAACCTGGAGCATACCAACAAACAGGAACTTTGTTTTATGAAAAGAAAATCTAAACAACTGATACCTAGCTATCACTACAATGAGAACCGAGAGAACTTCTCCTACCTGTAGTTGTGCCCAAAGTTCTCTTGCTTCCCTGTCTCCTGAATTCTTTTCGATCATGTCCATCTGGGGCTGGATTCGTTGCTTGGCAAAGAAAGTCACCCAGTCATTCTGCCAGTCATTCACCTGAAGGAACAGGATTGCAGATGTCAGTTCTGCACCATGCAAAAGACAAATTTTCTTCTTTTTCAAATAAAAATTTGGAGGATTATACAGCCTTTTGCTGATACCATCCAGGACAGTAAATGCTACCGCTTAATAGAGTATTATCTTAAAATTAATCTTAAATTATCTTAAAACTAGGGGAATAAATAATTTTCTCTAAGCGATAAAACCCAAGAATTTGAAGAGCTATGAATGTCCAATGCAGCTGGAAGTGCTGTCCAAAGCACTATTTTCCTTAGCAGGCTCCACAGAAATAAATTAATTTCCATTATGATCATTTTGGCCCTTTGTGTCAGTGAAGGGAAAATAAGATAAACTTAAAATTCTATCAGTCTGATGAAGTACAACCTACCTGTGGAAGATAGCCACAGCAGGTAACTGTATGAAAGCCAAATTGATCCACAAACTGGACTTCCATTTGCCCTTGACCTTTACCTTTCAAACCAAAGACAAAAATCCAATACTAATGACAAGATTCTAAGTATCTACATTGCAAACGGACCTTAAAAACTACACAAGGGTACAATGCTGCTTCTACTGAGAATAAAAAAAATTGCACCTTAATACTCTTTTTGTTACAATGGTTGTTACTGTTGGGTTTTAAGTTTAAAGCTTGATGTAAAGCAGCTATATTATAACCTTCGTAATCATATTTTGAGGTAGCATATCTCCTCTGATACCATGCCCTTGCAGAAACTGTGGTTTGGGATCCCAAGGGTACCAAATAAATGTTTTGCTTACAGAGATCCAAACAGAGCAAACAAAAGCAAAAAGAAGACCCCCTGTCTGGGGGTTTTGTCCAAATCTATTTTCATAGTATCTTTAGTAGAAGATGACAAACTTATCCTGAAATAACAAAAGCTATTTTAACCATTTTGTAGATTATTATTAACTAGGTTAAATATGCAAACAGCTGTGTACGGTACCAACTGTGCTCTCTTCTTTCTTCAGCTTCTCTCCAAGTTGCTGGTTATGAAGGTGGAGATCAGCCAGTTGTGTTCCAAGCTTTGCTGAATGTCTAAGAAACAAAAGCATTCTTAGCAACACCGACACATGAATGAATCCAGTTCCTGGTATTCCAGGAATTAATTGAAAAGATTTATCAAGCAAGTAAAAGAAGTTCTGCATCTCTAACAAAGTACATTTTCAAAATATTCCTGTTAAAAACACCTCCTCTTTCTATAAAGATTATGTATTAACATAGAACAAGATGTACTTACATGGTTGTTTCTGACAACACTATTAAAAGTGAAAGTGAGCAGCAATCATAAATTTAATAACAATGAGAAACCATCAACTCTAAATTTCTGTGTGTTATCATTTCTACATGAATTTTCAGTATGGTATCTGTAAGAAAAGCATAACAACGTTATGCTTTTTTTTTTTTTTTTGGCAAATTGTCTTTCGGAAATAGAGCCAAACAAGACTCATCCTCTTCCTTATATCTCTGTCTCTCTGTCTTTGGCTTCTCCTCTCTAAAAGGCCTAGAAGATGGAAGAGTCAGGTGGGGCTTATTTATTTATCTGTTTTTAACAAAAGCTTATCCTCTACACAGTTCAGAAAACTCTTGCAGTAATTACAAACAACTCTTACAGCTAGCTGCCTCCCATGTTAACAAAAGTATATTCCTCTTCCTGTCTTAGACCTCTCATATCTTTCCCTGTTCTCAAGGCACTGTCATTTAAGGCAAAGTTATTTCTTCATTTTGTTCCTGTCAACACAGATTGTAGCTATCCCCTGAAATTTGTGTGCCAAATGTTGTATTTGCACACTTTTCATCTCAATCGGCCCAAACACAACAGGATTTCTCATCTTTCTCTTGGAGCTCACTGGGGGTTCTTCATGATTTAGAAATTCTGCAGACGAGCAGGATGAGGGATAAGACCTGAAGTTGGCTGCAGAATTTCTGAGACTGGGATGAGAAATTGGTCATGCCCACCTCCCTAATGGAACCAGACAGAAGTATTCATCATATTTTAATTTACTTAAGCGTTTGCCACAGAGGAGGGCCAAAAGTTTGAAACTATCAGAATCAAGGTGAGGGTTGTAAAAATACTGAAATTAGGTTGCATTCATCTAGGGAAATGCCTCTGCATAATTTCTTGACTAGCAATATTAAACATTGGTTCTTATACCAAAGGCAAGTACAGGTAAAACAAAACAGGTGATCAGGTAGGTAATTCTCCTGACTGTAAAAAGGAACCTTACTGTAAAAATCAATAATTACTTACAAAAACCCAAACAAACGCAAAACTAAAGAAAAACCACACTCACTTCTTGATGTATGACCTATTTGCTAGGTGAAGAATTATTAAGTATTTTACACAGTTCTCAGCTGTGTAACTTCCCAAATGTATCTTGATTTGCGTTAAAAAAAAAAAAAAAAAAAAAAAAAATTTCCTCTCCGAAAACAAGTGATTTAATTGTCACAATAGTCAAAATTTCTGGCTAAAGGAAGCAAGGATAGTACTGTGTTTTACCTGTTCAAGCCTCTCATTTCTAAATGTTCCATCACAAACAGAGTATTGCCCCCAGGCAGGTCTATAACTTTGATGGGTTTAGGCACTTTTATCGTCTGTGTTTTCAAGATGGCTTCCAAACTTGCCATTTCTCCCTCAAACATTCTTCTAGCCTGTCAAATATTAAAGGAAAGCATTAATCTCTATGATCACCAGTCCCAGGTAAACAAAGCTCTTTCACAAAACCACTTAAGGCTGTAAATGTTAAATAAAAACCTTGGAGCAAGTGGTTACTGCACATACAAGATACAGATAGATCCACACCATCAGACTTGACAGTAATTTTACAATTACAGAAATTTCACTTCATAAACCGACTCCGTGGAAGTGACTTAGGTTCTAGCATTCTCTGTAATTGTAAAAATAACTTAGAAAGTCTGTTTACAATTGAAGGAGTGCAAACTGCATATATGTAAAATGTAAGCAATATTTTATTAATGGATTATGCAGCAAACATCTAGAAAGCTATGTGCAATATACATCATCAGTTGAGAGACTAGAAGAATGGTGCTGACATTCATAGTCTTCATGACTTCCTTAACACAGATTGCTTAGTAATAGAGCCGATCTTCAAAATAACTAATTGGCAGTCACAGAATGATTTTCCCTGGCCTATTTCTTTTGCCTCATGGGGGGGAAAAAAAAAAAAGAATATAAATGATAGCAGCCAAATGCCCGTTACCACACTTTCACACAGAAGCCCTTAGAACCCAAGCCACTACCAATTGCTTTTGCTTTGATGACATTCTGAATTTAGGACCTATTTCTGCAACTGTTGTCCATATTGAGTAAAATCTGTTCTCTTCAGTTGCTCCACTGACATCAGTGACACTAGCCACATGAAGAAATGCTACTCTAGAAGAGTTAGGCAGAGATTGCAGGAAAAGGGTATTTGGGAAACCTATGGTATCTGCTAAAAGCAAAAGCAAGGAAACATAATCAATAAAATAGAAACAGAATACTACCCCTTTAGTACTGATACAAGAAACATGGTCAAAGGACAATTTGCAATACACATTGACTAAAAATTCCAAAGCCTACGGGAGATCAAGAATGAAGAACTGCTCAATTACTGAGCTATAGCTTTGTTCAGAGGTAATTATAAATACCGTATCTCTAAAGCACCATATTAGCTTAAAGTCAGCTGTTAACTTTATTAGAGTAAAACCCACAGTGTTTTCTAAAGGAACTGCTGATATACACCCACTGCTGCACACACAGCACAGCATTACAATACAGTTTGGCAAAGTTTGCTTTAATCAGCACTCAGAATCCACACACACGCAAAAGCATAGAAAATGAAATGATTACTGAATAGAAAATCTATCTAGATCTTTTTTCCTAAGCCCTATCTTCCAGCTAGCTGGATTGTATACTTAAATACACATTAAACAAAGGCCTAAGTGGAAGGCTATATTGCTATCAATTCATACTACTTTCAGTCTAATGTAAAGCAGGATAACCTTTCCGTATTTTCCCATGTTACCACCTCAGGGCATGCATCCAGCTGCTTGATAGGATCAGAAAGTGCAGACAAATTTGGAATAGATATAGTTGCATACATTTGTTTGCTATTAAAGGCAAATACAAGTTCTGACTTCTGTTCTTCCACTGAAGCTATTCATTTGACAGACACATGTATAGAGTACCTTTAAAGTAAATTCCACCTGATCTCTGCTTTTGCAAATAAGGATGCCATACAGGTATGCTGCATTATACCTATCTCTATCAAATGCAGATATCTACTTTCTACAGTAGCTGGTTCCAGGTATTGAACGAACAAAGCAGAAAATCTTGAACAACAATTGTGGAAAATATCATTTATTGAGAAAAGCTCCTTCTTATGTGCAGGGAATTACTGGTTTCATTACAACAAAGAAAGAGGCATACCCTCAGTAGATAATTTTATACCTTCTAGGTTGCTCCAGACACTTTCACAGCATATGCAGCCACAGTGATACCACCATTACCCCAGCCGTAACTGACAATAGCATACCACTGCACTGCATGCCCTAGACAAATAATACTGATACCGCAACAGCATCCCACCACAAATGCTGCTTCCCATCCCAGTGCCTACCCCCACCGCAGCCTCTCCATCCCTGGGCACTCCCACCACAAACCGGGCCCCAGACCCACAGCAGCTGCCAGCCAGAGGCTCACAGGGCAGAAGCTGCCATACGAACCCGACCTCTAACCCCGGCAGCAGGCCACCTCCCTGACACCGGCAGTCGAAATTTTACTGCCTGAGGCCAGCTGGCAAACCTCACTCCATCAAGAAGAGGCCGGGACCGGCTGAGGCTAGCCCTCCTCCCATCTCCTCAGCACGACCACCCTCACAGCTGCCTCCTCTCCCCGTCCCACCCCGGGGCCCGCCACACGCACCCCACCCTCGACCCCTACCCCCCCACACCTCCGCCTTGGAGTTGCTCTTCACGTACACCCGGCCGCGGTCCGTGTCGTAGCTCTGGCCCTGGCTGATGCAGCCGCCCCCCGAGTGCCCGGTCGGCCGGAGCACCGCGGTGCCCAGCTCCCGCCTCAGCGCGTCCTCCATGCTGCCTGCTAGGGCCAACGCGGCACTGCGCCTGCGCGAGGCGGCTGCGCCTGCGCGGCGGGGCTAACGGGGCGCGGGGAGGCGGGACTGGCAAAATGGCGGCGGCGGCGGCAGAGGTGGAGGGGGAGAGGTTGGCTAGTGGTCTGGGTGCTGCTGTGGGTACAGCTGGCGACAGGAACTGGCCAAGGGCGAGAGCTTGGTTGTAGGCGCTGGGGAGTGACCCGTGGGGAGCCGCTTATTCCCGTCTGGGGGAGGGAGAAGCGTAAAATCCCTTCTCAGAGACAGACGGAGAGGAGTGGGGTGCTGGGCTGTCGCGGCCTGGCCTCTGGGCCTCGGGGGAGCGCGGCGCTTGCGGCTGCGGAGGAGGTGAAGGGGCTTCCCCTCCGCATTGCCTCCCGCTGCTGTACCCGGGCAGCCGCACCGGGGAGAGTCCCTCGGCCCGGTGGGGTTGGACAGGATGCTAAATAATGCCAGCCAAAATTCCAGCTCTGCTGGAACGTGTTTTGTACTGCAGGGAGCCTGTAAATATGCTTTTGTTTGAACTCATTTCCCTTGGGTGTGTGGTGACTTCTTTTCTACTGTAGATGCAGAGGATGCCCACGTCATGGAAAGGATGTTGCAGTAGAGTGATATATATAAATGGATAGTAATTTTTAAATATTTGGATTTAATTTGCTTTCTGGGCATTATAAAGGTACATGCTCAAATTCATTCTGTTCTTCAACAATAAGAACATCTTGCTATTATTGGGTACTGGCCAGTGTAGGTCTGAAGTAAATTAATATGTTCTTTCCCATTAGAATTTGTTACATATTTAGCAAGTAACTTCTTATTTAAAATACAAATTTCTAAGTGTAGAAGCTGGCAGAGTTCCTATTGATCTTTTATTTATTTCTTTGTTAGTACAAGGTTGTGTACTTTAATTTTCTACTATTTTCTTAAATGTCTGTGGTCTCACTGGTTACAATCACTAATTCATCTTTCATTATTCCTGACTAGCTCCCTGTTCACTGTACTGATTGTCTTGCTTGGGGTTTTTAAGAGTATTACTGTGCTGCCTAAGCAATTTAAATTCCTATGGATATACATCTGCTTCTATATAGTAGTTTACACAAATAGCAATTAAGGTTAACTTAGAGTTATCAATGTATACTTTCAAATTTTAAATTGGATTTTGCTTTAGAAATTTTCTTTTGGGGGTTTAATGCAGGCAGATTACAGCTCAGAGTCCTCTAATAGTTCCTGTGGAGCAGCAAAACAGCAAAGGATGGAGGTTCTCTATTTCCAGAAGTCTATGTACCTTTCCTTTTCAAGAGTTGCTATACAGCTTTCATCTTTTTTTTTTATCTGAACCTTGTTCATAGAAGCTGATATTTTGAATTTGGCAGGATTTCTGGGTTTACAGCAGTCCTGGCAGACTTGCCATAAATATTTTTGCTAGGCTTCTACATTTCTGACTATTTCTACAGAGCCTGGACAAATTATCCATGTGCTGTGTTTTCACCAAATCCAAACCTTGTGAGGTCTATTAGACTTAGGAGGTGTGCTGCACAATCCTTGTGTGTGTGCAGCATGTATTTACTTTCTTGGAAAGCACTTGATGGGTGAACATAGTCGGGAGCCAATGAGCTACACATTTTGTGCATTAGAAATTTGACATCTTTAATTTGTCAGTTTTAGTGCATGTACCAAGACTACTCGTGTGGCAGATTTGTAACAGAAACAGTGCTTTTTAGATGCACACGTTCATCATCAGTCTAAAAAATCCTTAACTGACACACGATAGCTGCAGCTCGGGCTTTTAGCCACTCTAAACATGTCATAAGCATGCTAAATCTTGCTTGCAGAAAGTTGGTTGGATGGTGTGTGTTATCTTCTCTTTTTGTGTAGCAGAGCAGGGTTTTCACTTAACAGTGTTGGCTGTAGAGGGCGTTACAATTTGTGGATGTGACGGTGGTGGCCTGAAACCCAAGAACCTGTGGCTGATTCAGAACCAGGGATAAATTATTACTACAAGAGTATGGAAACACAAATGAGAATATGTTTTTGTATGCTGGAATCTGTTTTCTGCCACATATTGGCTCTCCTGACTCTTTGCATAAAATTAGCCTTAAACCCATGTTGCAAAGGTTGGATTCAGATGTCTGCAATGGTTGATGAAGAATGATTGAGATTATGCTGAGGGAGACTTTAATTCTCCATTTGGAGTCTAGGAGTCAGCAGCAGGTGCTGTGGAAAATAATGCTGTGACTTTTCTTTGAACTTTCTTATTCGGAGAGCAAAGGAGTAATGTCCATTCTGAGATCAAGGAGGCTTGTTTTCTCTTTCTGTAGTTTTTAAAGAACTATGAGATAGGAAGAATTCAAAACCCACATTTTTATTAAATGACAATTCTGCAACTCTTGGAAAATTCCTTTTGTGTCTGGTTTTTTTTTTTTATTATTTCTTCTTTTGACAAAGCAATTAGAAACCAATCAGAATTTGTTAAATAGATGTAATGGAGTTAAAATAGAATGAAACCTGTAGTTCAGTCTTCAAATACTAAGTTGTAGTAGAATATTCCATACTGTCAGTAAAAGTTTGTCATGCTGCGCTAAAGAACAGCACAGTGAATGCTTTAGGAGTAGAGAGCAATTGCCCTTAATTCTCAAGAATTTAATTGGGTTGTACTTCTTTCTGATTGCATCCAATCAGATAGGCTGTAACAGAAGTTTGGCCAAAATTGTAATGTCAAGCTCATTAATTACACGGTGGACATAATCTGAAGGAAGAACTGTCAGCTTGCTTTCCAAATGAGAGGTTAAGTGTTCTGGCAGAAACTCAGCAAGACCCACAAGACGTTGCATTCCTAAAGATGCTACAGAGCATCTGTCTGCAGGAGGCATGGGCTCCCAACTCCTGCAGACATTGGAGTTCAGTGAGAGCCAGGATTTGGGAGCTGCTTCTTCACAGATAACCTTTTCAGTGCAAGTTCCAGCTCCAAGCCCTCCCTAAGCCTGCTGCATGCCATCTTTGGACTCTGTGCCATAGATTACTGTTCTCCATTTGAAATAAACTATTGAGTCAGGCCCCAAGCATACTTAGAGAGGACTACAAAAAAAAGCTTAGCCATATACTGAAGTTGTTCATGCAGTGCAGGTCTTGCCTGCTGTGTGAAGGCAGTGCATACCACAAAAGGCCATGTGGCAGTGTGGGTTGACTTTGCGATAATCCTTTCTTCCTTGCCTCTGCTCTTTTCCCCCATGTATAATTTATTCCTATTTGAGTATTTTAAAAAGCTTGCAGTGTGCTATTTGAACGACCCTTTTCCTCTGCCCTGTTGGGGTTCACCAGCAATATTCTTCTGATGCATGCTGGCTTGCCTGCAAGATCCACAGTGGTTAAGTTTCTGTTTAAAATAGTGTTTCTTTCTGTGGAGGAGAAGACAACTGGCATGCTGGGCTGCAAATTATTTGGTGAGTCATCAGTTAATATACACATCCTGAATAAAAAAGCACTGCAGCTGCTAATTTCTGTTTACTTCTTGACAGTAAGTACAAGAAGAGAAAAGGTAATTGGTATGTGTAGCCTTTTATTGGTTGGTTTATATATATAAATGGAAAATATGCATTAGGGCTTTTCAGGCTCCAGGCCTCTTATTTGTGTGAATGTATGAGAAATGTGCTGTGGGCTCATTGTCTTTTTTCCTCTCCCACATCCATGGACAGGCCATGAGGGTGGATCAGGAAGGATGTAGGACTTTCCATTACGGAAAGAGATGATTTGTAAGACACTCATCAAGATTTGGTGTTAGTGCTTGTTTTTCTCTCTTTCCTTAAACATAATTCGCCTTAAGAGAGAGGAATGTTTTTTTTTTTAAATTCCTCAGGTCAGCTGTATGAGCAGATAAATGGAAATGGAATGAGAAGTTCTGTTATCAAAATAACAGACTGAGATAGACCTTAGGAGCAGAATCTGGCCACTGTTCCGATTATGCAGAGACATTGGGATCGCAGTCATTGTGTGTCAGTTCATTTGCAGAGTTAATGCTTTCATGGATTAGTTTTCAGCAGTTTCTGTAGTGATTTCAGGGGCATGATTTGGGGCAGAATCTGAATGAAAGTGTGACCAAAGCCAGAGGACTTGTTCTTGTTTGTTGCAGAAACAGAAATCAGAGAACTTTTTTCCAGAGTTTACTGGTTTGGCTTTATCTTCCTCTCTTTTTGATGCAGACTATGCCAGATTGCCAATAGGTTTTGTTTTTCACAAATTTCTGCCCATCAACAAGAAGTTCAGGGAGAATGTTTGGGTTTTTGTATCATTTTAGTAATAATAAGAAGAAATGGTGCTCTTTGTGTGGGTAAAAAAAGTGGGGGGGTGTCCATAAATATAGCTGTTTGAGAGTCTTTTTTTTTTTTTTTATCAAGATGATATTATTATTATTTGCAGTTCTGACTCTTTTTTAGCCTAGTTCTGTATGGCACAGTTAAAGAGCAATATACGTGTCATTATTTCTCCTTTCAGCTGCCCCTAACCAGGTTATCTTAATGCTTGAAAGTGGGTTAGCAAATGTGTTTTCTTTTATATTATTCAGACAAGTGATGGGTTAAAGATTTGTGGGCGTATTCTAGCTCACTGGTTCCTGTGTAAAGTATAGCCATGAGCTGCCCTCAAAATAAACCTGGGCTTGGCACAGATTTGTGTTCTAAACATGATTACACATAAGTGTCAGATAAATGGAAATACTCAGGAAAGTGGAAACATTCCAGAATTTTGCTATTTATGGCATCAAAACAGATATTTGAAAAGCATTAGCTCTTCAACAACTGAAAAACTCTTCATATTTTTTAATTTAAAAATAAGGGCAAATGACCTTTAATTGCCAAGTTCATTGTTATGAAAATGCTTGGGTTTTTTCTCCACTCCTCTTTAGTGAACTTTTGGAAAAATCAAACACACAAAATTTCAGTTAAGCAAGATATAATTATTAGTTTGTACATCAGCATTTTTCTTAGAGCATCTCAAAGCACTCCGCTGAAATTTGTGGTTAAAATCCCATGACACTCCTTTGTAATAGATGCAGCAAATAGCTTTGACAGGTCTGGGAACCTGAGGCAGAAAGAATTTGAATAAGTTGGCCAAGTTCTTAAAGGAAGTCTATGTTAGAATTGGTATTGGAGCACTAGATTCCTGCTGTCCAGGGCTGTACTCCAGCTGTCTAGAAGTTGCTTCCACAGGAAAAGTACAAATGACTACTACAACTGCATTTAGCCTATCTCAAATTAAAAACTGAAATAGAAGCTCTGACAGATGATGCATCTGGAAGAAGAGCATGTCTCTGTCTTTCTATATGTAGACTTTCAGTAGTAAAACAGTGGAGCCTGTGAAACTGTAATTTATTGCTGCAAATTTATTATCCCACCTCCAACAGAACTTTGGTTCCATAAAGTGATGACTGGATTATAAAGAGGTGAAATTGTTGGATGCATGAGTATGCTAGAGGGAGAATTGCCTGTCTGACACTGAGAACATGGTGCTTAGATGTCCACCGATAAATGCTATGAGACACTTTGTACTCTTCTGTTTGCACTGGATTAAAATTACTGAGGAATGATACAGTGTTATTCACGAGTTCACATCTTTTTTTTTTTTTTTGCAATCCTGAAATAAGCATGTTAAGACTTTTTTTTTTTAAGAGACCAATAAATTGACCTTGCATCATACCCATACAAACAGACTTTATTAGTCAAGGACTTCTTTGTTTTTCTTGAGTAGAAATACAAGGTATAGACATACCTCTTTCAATTTAAGGCTTATGTTTGGCTGCAGATAATGCAGAGTAAGTCTGATGTGTATGGTGTATTTATTTCCTCCAAATTAGATGTGCTTTGGGCAAAGCGTGAGTGTGGGGTGGTGTTCAGTAAAACAAGGACATAAAGACCTTTCATGAAGTTGTCTATTTTATGTGGAGTGATACTTTGTGCATATAGCTCTATTTTGGTGTTTATTTCTGTCATCTTTGTACAAATGTGTTTTTATACCAGTTTGATGCTACTAGATTTTCTCTTCATGTTTGGGAATTGCTCAGGGTTAACAAGATTTTCTTAAAGAATTTTTTTTTTAATTATATTTGCTGGCGGATGTACTACAAGTAAATGACAAGGAGGTCATAAAGGGCCTAGTGTAGAACTTAGGCAGTAAACATACATTAGGATAAGGTTTAAGAAGTGACATTTTCCTGTAAGCCTTTGTTCAGTTGCTTGCAGTTTTTTTTTACTGGCCCAATGCCTGGGGTTAGAGGTGATGCACCTTGTTTTAGAAACCTGCTGAATTTATTTTAATGGCACATGAAGAGTAAGCATTTACTCCAAAGACAACCCCTTTCCCTCAGCTCCCTACGTACTTCATTTTAGTATATGTTTTGCAGTATCGATGAGGGTATGCATTTGGTTTTACATGCTTCTATCATCGAACTGGGTTACAGGACGGGGAGGAAATCTTAGGCTTGCTGACATCTCAGCCAAGTCTCACCCCCATTTTGTATAAATACACAGTACTGTTTGAACGTGGATAGCAAGAGGGCAAAAGCCAGCCATCACTGGTGTGGGTATGATGAAAAAAAAACATGTCTCTCTTCTGGCTATGAGTATCCTAAAAGCAAGACGAAGGTGTGCAGAGTGAGTGACTTTCAGGGCCAATAGCTACAAGCTGAGACTTTCCTTCTGCGGGACAGTTGTGTGGTTCCGCTTTTGGGGCGGGTGCTGGTGCAAAGTCCAGAGATGTTCCTTGTCCAGAAACTGCTATTACTTCGCACAGGCCTCCCACCACTATTTTTCTACGACTCTACCTGAGTCCTGGGGCTGTTTGTCTGCCTGCATACCCTGTAGTTATTGCAAACCCGGGAGAGAAGCCCGCAGCAGTCGTGGCTGCAGGGCTCCGTCTCGGTGCCTGTCGGAGAGGCTAGGGCTCGAACCCCCGGCCTCGCTACTCAGCTCCAGGCAAACCTCTCCCGTCCAGCGGCGAGGCGCGACTAAGTGCGATTGATGGAGGGAAGAACCAATGGCCGCCTTAGAGCCCCCTGGCAACTGAGGCGCTGTGTCCCGCTGGGACCACGAGGAAGGGGGCGGTCGAGGTTTGCTTTCCCCCAGTGGAAGTCGAGGAGGGCGGAGCTAGTGCGTTTTGGTGCACCAATAGGCGAATGCAGGGGCGATTGCGGCGCTGCCGTGGAAGCAGGGGGAGGGGCGGGGCTACCATTTCGGCGCGCCAATGAATGCTGAGGAGGGCGGGGGGCGGACACGAACCGCCCAATAGGGCGGCTCGGGGGCGGGGCTCGGCGTTCTGTCAGAGCGCCGCGGCGGCGGGCAGAGCCGAGCGGCGGCGTGAGGCGGCGGCGCGCTGACAGCCCGCGGCCGGGGCGGCAGGTGGAGGAGCGGGACGGAGCACCCGCGGCCGCCCCGCTGAGCGCCCGCTGCCCCTTCGCGTTCCCGGGCGGCGCCGAGCGCCCCGCGCGGAGAGGGTCGGGCCCGCCGTCGGAGGAGACGGTCGCCTTCGTTCCGTCGCGACACGACGCGTGCTGCCGCCGTTCCCCCGCCGCCCAGACCGCCGTTTCCCGTCGCCGTAGGAGGCGCGCCCCGAGAGCCTCCCTGCTCCGGCCGCGGCGAGGGATGGCGCGGCGGGCGCTGCCCCCGCTGCCGTGACGGGGCCGCGCCGCCGCCTCACGCCTCCCCCCCGCCAGCGCCGGGCATGCCGCTGCCTGCCCGCGCCGCTGCCCGCCGCGGTCACCTGGCCCCCCCGGGCCCCGGGATGGGCCGCGGGAGCTGATCCGTCGGGGAGGCTGGGGGGAGCGACGAGGAGGATGAGCCACGTGGGAAGCCCGGTGAAAGCCTACGATTTTCTGCTGAAATTCCTGCTGGTGGGGGACAGCGACGTGGGCAAGGGGGAGATCCTGGCCAGCCTGCAGGACGGAGCCACCGAGTCGCCCTACGGGTACCACATGGGTAAGCTGCTCCCCCCGGGAGTTCCTCCCGCTGCGATGAGGTGTCTCGGCCCGCTGCTCCCCTGTTCCCACCCGCGTATCACAAGCGCCCTGTGGCCCTCCAGGCTCTCGGGATCCGGACCCGCCGAGAGGCTCTGGCCGCGCCGGAGGCAAAGGCCATGGCCTACGCTGCCAACTTCTCGGGCTGGGGAATCAGTACAGCCGGACCAACAGATGGAAACATCTGCTTCTGCAGGTTCCTGCTGATTTATGGAGCTCCCAGGTAGTACCAGAGGAGAAAAAGGGTGCAGGCAAAGACATGCTGAATGATGTTTTGCTGTAGGTAGTTTTCAGAAAGGAGGTGGAATTGCTGTCGGGGTTTAAAATCCCGTGCAGGTGATCTCACGTCCGAGAGCTCAAGTTTAAGAGGAATGCCTTAATACACAGAACGTTATTGATCAAGGTGATAGGATTTATCTTCCTAAGTGGTTATTTTCCTGTTTTCATCAGGGAATAAAGGTAAATACTAATACAAATGTTTTTCTAGTAAAGGATCTTTGTTAAACAGCAAAGGAATTTGCTGTGAAACTGATTTCACTGAAAGAGCTGAAAAGGAGATACTTTTTTTCTCCCTTTTTTTCACTGTCATGTTCTTAATATCAGAAGAGTGGCCCTTTAAGATCAAGGTTCATGTTTGTAGTATGTTCTTTCACTTTAAGCTTTTTAAAGGGCAAGACTGAAGAGCCTCATCCATGCCAGATATATTCTGTCTGCAGAATAGGGAGTTGTGAACACTGCAGACTGATTAAAAACTAAGCTAATGGCTTGGGGAAAAGGGGATTTCTATTTTCCTTCCATTCTCCTCTTTTCAATTCCCCAATCTTGTTTGCCTAGAACATACTCTAGGGGTTTTTTTCCCTCATGCAGCATATTAAAAAGCAAATTGTCTTGTCAAATTACCCATTGCTTTAATTTACTGCCAGTATAAGTCTGTGACTAGTTAATTCACTGGAAGACTTTACATTGACTTAGGATCTGTTATTACATTTTGTTCATAGCACTGTTTCACAGCTAGAACTGGAGGGAGGGAGGAGACTTCTCTGTACCATTGCTTATGAGTCAGACTGTACCTCGAAGGCATCAATGTACATTTTAAGATGTTTGCATAATAGTTTTGCTGAATTACTCCTTGGGGTGTTGCAGTGTGTTTACTCTTCATGCTCTTCGGGTGGTTGAGGAAAAGTGACAGAAGGCTTGGGGAGAGTGTGCCTAATCTGGCTCTGTTCTGTACACACAATCTAGTTTATATTTTCTTATGCTGAAGGAGCACTTTAGTCTCCAATGTATCTTGATGTAACTGAGAGAGAACATTTGACCAGCTCCTGAGCTCATCAGTCTTACTTCAGACTTTTGCATGTAAACCTTGTGATTGATGCTTGTGGTTTTGCTCTTAAAAAATATTTGTGTGAATAACACTATAACTCTGTGAATAGATTTCTTTACAGCCAAGAAATACAAATATTCTTTTTGAATTATTTTGCAAGTATTTAACACGCAGCTTGGAAATTCTTCATCACTACTAATAACTTCAAAATGTATACATACAGGGTTGTAAGTTTTATGTGCTATTTCATGGATTATAGTCTCTTCACCAGGATATTTATCAATCTGAACTGTACGAGGTTAGGGAAATATGGTAATTCAGGACCTCATAAAGTCTGCTAGCAAAGGTCACTGTTTCACAGAGACTGAAGGAAGTTCTTAGTCCCAAGAAGATGAGCATGTCTGAAGAGAGGTGTATGAGTTACAAGAGGAGGGTAGATATAAGAGATGGCATGGTAGTAAAATTTGGAAGGAGTATAATCTGATTTTTAATTTTATGCAACTGGTGTCATAATTAAGAATTTTTGTACCGAGTCTCAGTGTTTACACAGTCATTGTATACTGTCTAGTCTCATGTAAAGAAGGAT
The DNA here is from genome assembly GCF_900496995.4 of Aquila chrysaetos chrysaetos. NCBI lineage: Eukaryota > Metazoa > Chordata > Aves > Accipitriformes > Accipitridae > Aquila > Aquila chrysaetos. The sequence goes on from NC_044008.1 coordinate 66,395,722, forward strand.
TTTAACTGTGAAAGTTCATAAAAAGTATTTTCTCACTCTTAAGTTTATAATGATCTTGAATGCATCAAACTTGAAATACTTTTGAACACCACATGTAAGCTACTCAGTTTCTTTGGGGGTCTGTATCCAATATCCCTTCTCTGCCTGTATCTCCTCAGCCTTTCCTACACCATTTGAGCTTGGCTGTGTAGGATGCAGCTGTGAGGAATCTGTGCAGGCTCAGGGACTATGAAAACAGAGATGCAAGGAGAGGGATAGAGCTAAACATCCTGTTGGTATTATGACTAATTTTGTAATTTAACTTGATTAAAAAGCTCTATAAACACTGAATTTTTCACCATTTTCAAGTCCTTAGTTAACTGCTAGGATCTACCACTTTCATAATGCCAGCTAGGTCTCTGAATTGGAAAGAGAAAGTCTAGTGATGTGATAGTTTCTGTCAAGATGTGCCACATGTATAAGCTTTGAAACGACAAAACTTTGTTGTGGAGCTTGACGAAAGGGAATAGCTTTGAGACTACAATGGAAGAGGAGAGAGATGATGTGGTAAAAAACAAGAGCAATTGAGGAGAGGAAGAGCACTGAAGGGCCTTGAAAAGAGAACAAACAAGTTAATGTGATGAAACATGGGAATTTGGGCAGTTGTTTAAAGTTGTATATGCAAGAGAGACAGAATTTGATGTTTATTGCAACAGGAAAAAGGTTACTCCCACTGCTTGAATTTTAGTAAATTGAAGGTGGGAATATGAATGTTGAGAAGTTCGGAAAGAACGGGCTACAAAGGATGATCAAGATGAGGGACAGATTAGGCCTTGAATAAGACCAGCTGTTCAGAGAGGTTACCAGTTCTGTGGATAAAATGGAAAGAAGACCCTGAAGTTACAGGGCTGGGTTTCAGAAAGGACAGCAATGCATTAGAGCTGAAGAATTTAGAATGTAGCTTTGATATAGGGTTCTTTCTTGTGCTAAACAGCAGGAGGTATCGCTAAGATGCACTGCAGTGCTCTAAGAAGTAGAGAGACATATTATTTATAAAGGAAATATAGGGAAGGACACAATGTTGAACAGAGTGTGACCCCTCCTTTGGGAATGAGGAGAATCTAAAGGAACCCCATGGCATGTTAAGAGAGGTGGAAGAAAGGCTGAGTGAGGATGGACTCATCAGCAAAGAAGGATCAAGGGCCTTTTGGTTGGTTGTTGTCTTCAGCAGCATCAAAGACAGTTAAGCAGACAAGAAGAATGAAGGTAAAATAAAACCTGGAGTTGACTAGAATGGGGGGGTGGAGAGGGGGCGTGGGGTTGTTTTGGGTTTTTTGGTGGGGCTTTTTTGGGGGGGGGGTGGGTTAGCCATTAGATTCCTGAAGGCTTTTTGTGCAGCTATATAACTCATCTCAACTCTATGGGCTCAAACTTGAATTGTATAAACCACAAATTAATTCTTCACAGGCACTTTCTTAACTACTCAAAAACAAATCTGCCATCTTTCTCATTCCCAGGAAAATATGGCAGTCGTGTGTCTTACTGTTTTTTGTCAGTACACAAAAATGATATGAAATCTGGAGATGGGAACGAAAGCCAGCATCGTGTGATCAGTCAAGTCCCTGCAAGCTGCTGCTGGCCCACAAGCCGTGGTTTGAAAGCATTTGGCATAGTTCAGCTATTAAGACGGAGTACAATCTCTTGGTCTCCAAATTTTTCTTAATGACTAAAGCGCTCTGGGTTGGAAAGAAGAAGAGAAGAAGTTTTATTAAGATAACGAAGTAAGGACTGCCATGGAAAATGCATTGGTGAACATGATTCATGGAGATAATTTAGAAAGCAGTTATCCTGGAGATGGGCAGGTAGGCAGTAAGGATAGTTGTCTGGGTAACTTGCCTTTGTAGTTCTCCCACATCTTGCTCAAAACTGAAATTACAATAGATTGGACACACTTGGTCTCTAACCTGGTAAGAAAAGCTGCACAAAAATGATCTTAGAGAGATGCAGAACCTTTGCTTTTAACCATTGTTAGTTTCTTATGAGAATAAATTTAGAGGAAATAATTGCTTCTAGACTAGAACATAATACCATAGATGTGCTGTCACCAAGTAGACAAATATTTTGATGTTTTGCACTAGCAGATTTTTATTCAGCTGGATTCTTGTTTTGCTTTCATACTAACATATGCTTGCAGTGTGATTGCTTGACACAGGGACTGAAAGGAATGATTGTTGAAACCTGTGTACTCCTACTCCTTTTCTTGCAGGAACATCAGGTTTAAACTGACAAGTTGTCTCTCATCTAGCAACCTTTTCATATCCTCTTAAGTTCATATCACAGTTATTTGTCTTCCCGTAAATTCTGTCTGTCCTTAGGTTGAGAACTTCACTGGGGTATTGGTTGTCTCATCTGAATGCTTGAAAAGATCCTGGTGTGTAATAGTTGTGGGTGTTAATAAGTGGTTGTCTTGATCACTAAGTGGTTAGAACACAGGCCTGGAGCTTGGATGGCCCAACCTCAAGCAGACCTTATGGGGAGAGCCAGAATACCCTTGTACGTAGGGAGCATTTGGACTGGGATAGTTGTCAGGTGCTCGCATCCCAGCAGACAAACTTACAGTTCGTGGTGGCTCTTCCTGATAACTTAATACACAGATCAAAGCCATTCTTTGGTGTAAAGCTGGTGTGAAGAGGCGGGAATGAGCCCTAACTAAAATAAGGAAACAAAAGGAAACATTGTTAACATGAGAAATTAAAAGACTCAGATTTGTGAGTTGACTGTGGTTTCCTCCTCTCACTCCCAACAAGACCAAATAAAGAACTAATGGAGATAAAAGTCTTCCCACAAAGATTTGATGTTAAGTTTCTCTGTTCTGTCTTCATAAAACTGTGGTTTTGAAAATGTTACTTTGCTGAAAGGAAGGGGAAATAAAATTGCTTTGTTTTCCTACCAGTATAATAATGAATAGGATGGGTTGCTTATCACTGACTTGTTTTGAAGCCATTACATTTTCCTAAACACAACATGATCTAAAGTTTACAATAGAAACTAATGGCAACATCATTATATTTCTGTATTTCTTTGCACATAGCACCAGCTTTTAGGGACAATCTTCAGTCCATGCTATTAGGATTTCTCCAGCAGAAGAGTTATTTAAAGTTGCTGAGCACCAGTGTCTATGAGTAAATAAACACCTTTTGAGGTTATTTATGCTTGCCTATAAATAAACTAGGCTTTATCTCACAGCACAAGGAGAGCAAAAATTGACCACTCTTAGCTGTCATGAAGTAACTTTTCCTAAAAGGTTGAATAGGCCTGAATTTTTTTCCCCCTTGAATTTTGTTAAAATCTGGTTGTATGCCCATTGATCTCAGTTTAAAAAGATTTAGACTGCGTTCTTGTGTGAGGAAAAACAGGTGAGATTTGATTTCATATGCCAATTTTAAGTGCCTAGAAGACATCTAGTGTCTTACCTCATTACTGTAGGCTTCCATGGCATTAGTGGAAATAAATAGTTGCTTCAAATAGGGCATCTAACCTATTTTTGGATGAGCCTGTAAAGCAGTAATAGATCCTACTCTAAATATGTTATTTATGACTGCCCCTTTAATGTGGTGTCTTACAAGAGTTGTGCTTACTGCTGAAAGACAACATTAATTTAAAACTGTATTATATACTACATGTGAAGAAAGTTCAATAAACAGAAACTGCTACCTACTCTGTACTTGCTCTTCCCCTTTCACTGTGTTTAAAATAGAAAAATGGAAATAATTTCTCCATTTTCCACCACCTATAACTGCATTTTGTCTCTTCCAGGTGATAGCACTGTGGAGTAGCAATTCTTCCTAATAGGCAGTCAATTATGAGAGGTGTATGTTAGCTGAAAATGTGCATCCTGGTTTGACCTGATTGCCTTTATTCTTGCCTTACTTATGACAGATACTTTCCATCCTGTAAAAAAAAAAAAAAAAAAAAAAAAAAAGAATGCTTATGATCTAATTCAGACCGCCTTTGTTCTTTGCTTCAATTCGTGTGCCTTTCCCCCATCCCCAAATCTCAAGTTTGGAGTCTCATGCTAAGAATTGCCTGCCTCATGAGACCAGTACATCATGTTTTCTTCTCTGATATGTGGCAGCATATTGAGTGACACCTTTTTTTACCTCTTTTTCCATATTCTTCATAAACAATGTGGTAAAGGATACTGTAGCATTTCCTGTGATGGTCAGGTCAATCAGTCAATGTTGGGTTTTGTATTTGTTAGCTGATCTTGCGCATCTGTTTAAACAATGAATATTCACCTTGCTTGATTTAATGGAGCAATAGAAATTCTAGGCCTGCCTGGCAATGTATGGTTTTTCATATGTTTCTTCAAACCTTTCATAAAATTAGTTTTGGTTTATTGCACACTTTCTTCTACTTGGCCATTTTTCTTCCGTTTAATACAGCAATAATATTTCTGTGTTTTAATATTGCAACTTAAATGTCATGCACTTGTATCCATCTCATGGCCCAAAGTGTTACTATCTTACAATTTCATTAAGGTCAGAAGCTAGGTCATCTTACAGTGAGGTTTTGAAACCCACTTAATCAATAGGCTTAAATTATTTCTCTTCCTAGCTCTCCTCACCCAACCATATTGGAGGGAAAAAAAATCAAAACTGTGTGCACATGCACATATTCAAACCAGATATTAGTGTACCTTGTTCTTTTCCATTAACTGGCCTTTATGTTTCTTAGCAAGGCCTATTCGACAACAACAAAAGACCAAAGAAAACACCTAAATTTTGGTCAAGCATATTATTGTACAGTTTCAGAATGAAGAAGCCTTGAAATCTTAACATCATGCAAATGTTTTCCAGATTCCTGCCTAAAACCAACCTGCGCACACTTGTCTGAATTTGATATCAGCTATTGCTACAAGTAATACTTTAGCTTGTTGTGGCAAAAGAGACTATAACAATAGCTTACTTTGTCATTCTCATGCACATTCATTCAATAGCACTATGTGCTGCCTGTCTCATTTTCCCTTGGGTTACCGGTGTCCTCCCCCCATGCCCCCCCCCCCCCCCCCATCTTTTTCATAGATATGAGGGAGTGGGAAAGTGACGGTAAAAAAAACAACATTACCGTGAGGCTCCCAGACAGGTGTGCAACATGAAAGACAAAGTCTAGGCTATTTTGAAAAGTGGTCAAACTTGAAGGTAATTGAGTCCTTTTAAGCTGCTTTGGCCTAACCAAAATTGTGTTTGCCTGTGCCAGGATTAAGTTTTATCCAATATGTTGGTTAAATTACATTTACATATTGCTGTAATTTTGTTTTTGTTCTGGGAGCTAAACAAGAATGGTAAATGGGATTAAGAATAGAAATTGGCTAACTTTAGAAGTTTCATTTGTATCCCATCAGCTCTTCTGAATTTTGTTTAATACGAGACTGAAAATATGAAACTAATGCAATAGTTACACAAAATACTCAACATGGGCTCGTGTTTGTCATACTGGTTTTATTTAAGGGTCATCTCAAATGTAAGACACCAAACATGTTTGGTTTGAGCTTGCTATGGTTTTTTTATCCACATCTAAATCTGTTGATGTAGTGGAACACATCTGCACAAATAATTGTTCCTTTCTTTTATGTCTTGACATGTTGTAATATGGAAGTATGAACTGGGCAAGCTAAGTAGTCAAATGCTCCAGTCAGAGCTGCAAGTTCATAAGTAAGTGAAGCTGTTACAGATCAAACACTGATCTACCAACATATACTGTATACTTGATGTCCAGTCTTTCAAAAAGGTAAGATAAAATCATCTGTCAGTATTGACTGTAATTTAGTACCTACTCAGGGCCAAGTCCACAAAAATATTGGCATTCATAACAGCTGTTTATGTATCTAACTTTCCATAGATTTGAGTGACAATTTAGAATGCTAATTACTATGAAGTTAGGATGTCATTTCTGCCCAGGAATGGAGGGGTTTAAAGGTCCAGAAGCCAACCTTGCTCACATCTTTACAGTAGTTTGTGGCATCTAAGAGAGTTTCCTCTTTCAGCTGGGTGGGATAAACAGAAAAGTATTGTCAATGACGAGCTGTGCCGAGTAACAAAGTGTGTTGAAGAACAGCTGCCTTAAGGCTTTAATGTAGTACATACCTGCTTTTGGTATAATTACATTCTTATTTGATATGTTACTTAGACTGTTACTCTGACTGCATATTGGTAAAAGGAATATATGTGCTGTGTTCAGCTGAGACTCACTGGATCTGATCGGTGATTCTTTACAGGAGGCATGGGTTGTTTTGAACCCTAAAGGATAGAAAACTCTAAGGAAGTGGAACATATTCTGGTTCATATGTTCAGACTGGCTGAACCAAATCTCTGAACTGTGCTCCAGGCAAGGTGAGAATCCTCTCTAGGACAGAAAAGTAACTCTTTTCAAATTGGGGGAAGGACAGGTAGGATCTAGCAGTGAAGACACCCTTACATGCATACAAAAACATTTCTGTCAAGTCAGTAATTTTTTGCTGTTCTGTAGGCATATGAACAGTGAAGATTAAGTATTTTGGAATCATGTTTGTTGTCAGAAGCAGGGAAAGTTATTTATTGTTCATGAGATGTAGTCTTGTGCAAAGCTGAAAGCCAATATAACAGCTTTGCTATTTTTCTTTGTTGTGTGGGATTTGCCATTGAAGGGTGCTGATATGAAAGCACTGTGTGAAATCAACAAGTGGTGTCAGAAGATGGAGTGATTCAGCAATAGCTGGTGAGCACAAGGAAGCTAGAAGAGCCAAGGTTGTTACTCCAGAGTGAACTTGGATATTAAAATTACTTGTGCAATGTTGGATTTCAAAGTAAACACTGGTAGTTTAATATGCAGAGGTGGGGTAACTATGATGAGAATTTCTGGAATGGAGATTTCCATGGATTTTAAAAAGTAACTGACTTCTAAGCTAAGAACATAAGTGTCATCTTGAGCTCATTTAGCCTAGCACTCTGTTAAAAATGGTAAGAGAGATCCTATTTAGGAAGAACATGCAAACCTGGCTGCTTTCTGAGGTCTGCTTCCCTCATGTGACTGCCAGCCTTCCTAATCCAATATTTGGAGATTTAGAATTATTTGCAGCTACTTCATTTATGAAAATGGGTGATCTGTGTGCTCTTTTTTAATTAAAATTATAGTTGCGAATTTCTATGGCTTTTTCCAAATTTATATAAATAAACCATTTTGCTATGCATTTCTTTTCTCTTATGCTAGAGTAAGTGGGATTCTGTGACCTCCTTTGAAACATTCAATACCGGTTAGTGTAGACACACCTCTGGACTGCTATGACTCCTCCAAAAAATGCAGCTTTAAAATAAGATGTTGACTGATGCAAAATCAAACTATTTAGAGTTTCCCCCAATAAATTATTTTTGGGTATTGGCTTCATGTTCATATAACATAAACTCCCAATGCCATAAATGCCTGTTTTAATCGTGTTTGTTAAAATATTGCATATTCTTTAAGTGTACTTCAGTACTCAAAACTCTGGAGAAATGTTTTGTAAAAATACTTTAATTCTTGGAGCAGAAGATAGCCTATTTATTAAGAAGTTCCAGTTACTCTTAATATATGTCTAGTTAAAGTTCCATGTGTGTGCAGATGTTAATGTAGAGGAGACTGAACATGTGACAATGTTTAAAAGTAAGCTGCAGTCCAAGAGTGACACATTTGCATTAGATGAATTGCAGCTGATCTTTCACACTTTCAAATGCAGTCCAATCACTTGTATTTAATAACCATAATTTGTTTACTGTGTGGTGTGTTCCAGGCTTATGATTCAGATTTTACGTCTTTATTTTCCCCCGGTTTTATATTAGGTATGTTGAGCACACCTTGGCAGTTAGTAACTCAGTGTTATGCTCCTGCCATTGCTCTCATTTTTCCTCTGGGCTACAACTTCATGCAAAGAACCCTACACTGACTTTACCAGCATATGTTTCCTTGTAATCCCACATCAGCAAAGCTGAAACAGTAAAAAATGCTTATGTACTCTGAAAGAATATATTGAAGGAGCAGTCATAAGTGTATTTGAGGATTGTATGTTTAATTTGCCCATTTTCATAAAGAATGAGCCATTATAGACGTTTGGATGAAACAGAAACTATTTAAAAAAACCCAACAGTTTAATAAAGAAAAAGGGGGATAAGGGTATTTTAGTCCATAGGTTTCGAATCAAGGTAATTAATCCCTTCAAAATTTTAGGGACAGCGATGTATTAATGTATCTCCCGTGCCCTTATACTGTGTTTGCAAGCTGACTTTATGCAGTGCCTTAAAATGGGATATTTAAGTGCATGAAATATGAAACTGCCAGCTGGAAAACCCAGAAGAGACCCAGCAGGTCTGGCAGCCTTTTTAATACTCTCTCAAGACTAGACTGAGGAAAAGAGGCTCATGTAGCTGATGCACTCAATGGAATGATTGAGTCAGTATACAGAGAGTCTTATGGTGCAAAATTTTTAACATGGATATCTGGATACATACATTTCTCTTCTAACTGTTTTAGCAATCTCTATACACAGTGCATGATCTCAGTCAGTCAGGACTCAGTTCTTCTAATCTTTCTGTGTGTTTGCTTCAGTAAATACGCTAAGTGAAGTTTGTGTAAAGCACAACCTTGACTTTTCAAACCACTTCTGAATTAGTAGATTGTCTTTTAACTTGAACACATACTTTATCCAATAGAAGCATGATAAATGGAATTTTAAACAGGTTTGTAACCTCTAAACTTTTAAATTGATTTTCTTTTTCAGTTCTGACAAGAAACACAGTCCCTTTTAGAATTCTGTTAGTCTTGGAGCAAGAAGATTCTAGAGTACAAGAATACATGTGGTGTCATAATTTTTGTATAGAAAATTCTAGGTTTTGTCTCCAAACAGGAGTGTAATCAGTACTGTTTGAGACCTATAGTTTTATAGGCAGACTCACTTATCAATCTATACTGTATTTGTCTTCAACATCTGGAAGACAGGCTAGTTCAATGCAGAAGACTCCATGAAAAGTAATTGCATAGTTTTGAAGTGAAGAAAAGTGTGCAGTTCTAACAACTTCAGTGAAGTTTGGCCGCAGACTAGTGAGTCACCTCTCTGGAGAAGAGAGACCTTGGGCGGGTAACCTAAGAGCAGCCTCCTCGTACCCATGAGGAGGTCATCAAGAGGACAGAGTGAGGCTTTGTGCATGGTGGGAAGGTAAGAGACAACTGGTGTAAGTTGAAGAAAGAGAGGTTCAGAATGGGTGAGGGGAAATACTTTTTTACCATGAAGACAGTCAAGCTGTGGAACAGGTTGCCCAGAGAGGTTATGCAGTCTCCAGACCTCACTTATATCTGATCCTTTTTTGAGCAGGAGGCTGATCTAGATGATCTTCTGAGATTGCTCCAACCTGAAATTTCCTTTGATCCTATTCACCTGAAATCAGTTTATTTTAATTTCTTGGAACACTGTTACCAACTAAATGATGAATGGAACAAGAGCTTTGCATCAGTAATGTATAGTCTGTCATTCTCCTTTAAATCCTAACAAAGATTGTTCACTAGCATTTTGTGTTAATTTTTTGTCCTGGAAAAGCAGAACAACTTTGGCAATTCTGCTGCTGGAATAGCTGGGGAAGAGGAGAAGGGAGAAGTGGAAGCATAATCCAAGCCAGACTTAATTTTCTTCATTTTTCTAATGGAAGTATATGTCCTGAAGATATCTCATGATTTGGGAATTCCTTGAGTTAATGGTAAGGTTATCTATAATGCCCCTTTTACTGCAGCATGTGTTTTACGTGGAATTCCAAATTTAAGAAGTGCAGTTGGTCTTTTGTTGCTTGCTTTGGAGGTTAGTTTGAAAGCTCTTCCTCTTCAAGTACCTGTGCTTTGGGAATGATGGCTGTATGTTTTCTGGATTATAGTTTCTAAGCCACAGTAATTTTTCAATAATGATACAAATTTTGCTGTCTGGCATCTTTAAAGCAAAATTATTGCAGTTACACCTACTTGTTGTGAATTCCCACTTTGATCTTCAGTTCATCATAATGACAGAATTCTTTACTTGTTCAGCTCAAAGAATTATTTCTCAAGTAATCTTTTTTCTTCTTTTAACAAGCAGTGCTTTGTGGGGTGCAAAAAAAACCTGCTTTTTTTTTTTCTTTTACTACACTTGGTCACAAATACTGCTGTGACTTCTGGGAGTATTGATGGCATCCTGGAGTAGGCTTTTTGGATTGTTTTTTGTAAACATTGGTTATATCTTGCCATTTATCGTAAGTATTACTTAAAATTTAATAATATACAGGAATACGCTTATGAAACAGTTCTTATTTTTCTAATTGTTATGATATATTGATATGCTTAACTGAAAGTGGTGGTTTAATTCTTTAGAATCATTTATTTGAGACTTGATTTAAAGCCTAGGGAAGTTTTGGAGAGGTTTGCAACTGTTCTCAGTGAGCTCTTAGGCCTATAGCTCAGAATAACGGTGGCTGGATGTTCTTGCAATTCTTCTGATGCCAAGTATTTTTGAACTGGTTTACTGCTAATGAAGTGTCAAGGCATAAAAGGTCATTGTTCTCTTTTGGAAAATATTGTAAAATGTGAAATATTGCATCTGTTTTTAATATTTTATGGTAGGTTTGAAGCTATTCTCCCTTCCAGATTCTGGCTATATTTCAAACCTAGTGTTTAAGATACAAGTAAGGGCAAGTTCTGCATGGCTGTGTCCCATTTCTTTCTTGGTTTGTAGAATTGTTAAAGATATGTAACCTGCCTTCTGGTCTTTTCCTCGTGCACCAGGATGATTTGACCCCCACTGTTCAGCTTTATACCATGAAGATATCCACAAGCACTGAAAATATTGGACAATCAACTGTTATATAAAACTTATTCCACTTTTTTGGGGTCAGTTGTCTTAGCCTGGCCAAGCTTCCCTTCACTGTACTTTTCATGGATATGCAGAGCACCACATCATAGCTGTTGCTTGGGATACATGTGTACCTTAAAGAAGATGAAACAAAGAATGACGTCTGAAGCTTTAATTGCAAGGAGTGTAGAGGTGGGATTGTGAATGGGAGGCTGCCCTTGAGAGCTGACGCTCTTTGAGAATAATGTAACTGAGTTTTTTAGGAAGATAGGATGCTTGTTAACAACATCCCTGACATATGCAAAGGAACTCTTCTTGCAATCCAGCTCTTACTTATAGGAATTGATGAACAGCAGCAGTGAGAAGATGGTATCATAGAAGAATGTATGTATTTTTTTTTTCCCTGTACTTATAATAGAGGTTAATTCTAAATCAAATTCACTGGTGCTAGGTTATGGTTATCTCTACTTTGATATTAAATGGACTAAAAGTTGAGGGCAATTCTTTTATAATATGCAAATCTTAAGTAGAAAAGAGCTGTTTTAAAATACTGTTGCTGTTTGATAACAATGACTATAAACTGGGACCTTCTTGATGTTACATTTTTTATGTTGAGTTCTGTTGCAAAGAGTTTGGAGAGTCAAGCAAGGAAATCGTAAAGCTAATGTTTGTTATCTTCTGCCAAGAGTGTGTTCCTTTCCCGGTGTAGGGAACTGAGTGATCCATATTCACTCTTAAATCATAATCTGACGTTATTGGCTTGAAATAACTATTAAAAAAACCTTTGGCTAATAATTGCTACCAGTCAATAACAATCCTATCTCAATCCATCTCCAGAGCTGTCAGTAGTTTTGGAGATCTTTTCTTTTAACGTGAATTTTCTAGTCAGAAGTGGGAGTTGCAGTGTTGTGCATGAGTAGTTGGATGTAGATGCAGGAGAATATTGATCTGCAAGGTACCCGAGGTGTTCTGTGACCTCTGATCGCCCCAGGCTCCTTTTTTCACTTGATTCTTTCAAATGTGGAAAAAGGGATCGAGAAAAAAACGCCTCACTTACTTAGAAGATTGCTGGGATTGATATATTAAGCCCTTCCCAATTTATTTCAAATTTATTAATAAAATGTGCTGAAATAAAGGAAGAACTTTTTTTTGTCAGCGATGCTAATAATAACATTCCCTTTTCCTGCAGTGCTACTATTTATAAACAATAACATGTTTATATATAGCAGCTTTCATCTGAGGATGTTAGCTGCAACTTGTAGTAAACATTTGAGTTTACTGTATGACTGATATCCTTTTCTTTTGGAGCGGAAGAAAGGAAATGATGAACTGAAGTTCCTGATTCTTCCTGACCTGTGGGATGGGAACAGTTCTCTTCCTTCTTGTAAAATAAATTTCTAAGGCCTTAGATTGTAAAGAGGCTATTTTATTGTTGACAAGTAAATGTTAAGACAGAAGAGAATGAAATATGATCTCTGGATCTTTATTTCCTTTCCTCTTAATGTGAATGGAAAGGGATCGTTCACTAGTTTTGGTTAAAAGTTGATTATTAGCTGATGTCAAATGGTTTTCTCTTCTTTCCAAACAGTCGTCTGCCTTGAGTGTTTAGTTTTTATTTAGCCATCTTAGCAGAAATACTGCAAGCTAAGGCATGATTAAAAAAACCATGTACTTAACAAGTTGTTTGCATGTTCTTTTGGGGGAGGGTGTGAATTTAATATGCAAAGCCCTGGCTTGTTTACTTACTAATGCTGATAGTAAGAGGATGAACAGAAACTTATTCAGTTACTGCCTCTGTAAATTAGCAGCCTGACTAATTAATTTTGTGGGGCTTATATAGGTTTTGGAGTTTCAGTTGTTAATTTTGTTTTCAGATTAGTATTGGAAGTATGCCATAAAGTTGTGTCAAACTTCTTATTCCCATACCATTTGCTTTGGTTCTAAGGGCAACAGTCTGGACTAGAGCCAACTAGAAGTGCTTGGAGATCTTGAGATTTTAACGTGGTGCCCTAAAAATGTTGTAACTATGAAAAGCTTCTCTGTAATTGTTAAAGAGCACTTTCATTTTTTTAAGGGCAGATTTCTTGTAAACTTAATTCCTTTAAACATTTAAAGGAAAACAAGTGTAGTGAAGGATAGATTGTGATATTGGCATGTGTCTGTGACCATAAACAAAGCTAAATATAAAGCTGAGATTTCTGATACAATAGCTTCTTTTGGAAAATTGTCACATCATTGAAATGAGTGAATTATTTGTGAGACTTTGTAATTGTGGTTTATGGCTTGATTAATGAGGGGAAGAATACAGTCTAGATCTAAAATTTTAGTGTCTCTATTTCAATCTGAATAGGCAATCTGTGCTTTTCAAACAGATGGCTTTTATTGCAGTAACTAACTGATGGAAAGGACTGGAATTTGGAAAGTGATGGTTATTGTAAAACGGCAAGCAGAAGGCAAATGACTATCACATAACCTGATCTTCGTGCTTACATATCAAAAGTTATAGTCCAGTTTTATTGCAAAGAGTTTATATCTTTGCAGCATGATATTGAAAACATGGGGCTTAGTTTTTAAAGCTTGGTTGAATTTTGAATCAAAAGCATGCTGTAGGGCCATTTGCTGTGATCAATAAATGAATGGAATTGGAAGTTGTGCCACTTGTCAAATATACTTGAAACGCTTACAAATGTGTTCTGAAGAGAAACGTTAGATCTTAATTTTAATGTGTATATGAAAAGGTAGATAGCTGAAGAAGCTTAAAGTGGGAAGTGATGGGACCACTGAATTCGCATTGTGCCTATGAGAAAATGGTTTTAAGCACTCTCTGAAACCTAAACCTGTGTTTTTGAAGTGCAGTCAATGGTCTTTGAAGCTGAAGGATGTTTTCAGTGGACTTAGTTAAATACAGGCCCAGAATCCCACTGAATATATATATTTATTTGTAGACACTTAATTTTTGGCATAGAAACAATGGGAAGGAGACATTAGTGTGTGTCTGAGATAACTATTATTGAATGGTTAATTTGGACAAACTGATGGAGTGAATGATTGCTGGAGGTGTTTAACGCCGCAATCTCTGGAAGGTGGTCAAGCCATGGAGACAGGTAGTTGGAATGGTATTATTATTATTATTATTATTATTATCATATTTATTTTTTATTTTGAAGTAGTTAGACCTGTTTTAATTAAATCTGAAAGCTGCTAATCTGACGTCAATTATCTACGAGGACCAACATGCCTTAAACTTTAAAGAAAGGACACATCAAGAGGAATAAGTAAAACCAATGAAACCAGTACTTGTAGTATTTATTAGCTAAAACGTAACAGAGCACCAGGTTCAAAGATGCAGTCATGTACTCTGTACTTTCTCAGGTATAAAAAGGGTTGTTTTCTCAGACAAACGTGCCACTCAATAAAATCTTTCAGTGCTCAATTGGTAAAGCACAGCTCTGAAGAATCTAGTCTTAAAGTTCTTGGGTTTTTTCCTGTTTTTCCTTCTCCTCTCTCCTATAACTTATCGAAGTTGAAACACTGATCCAAAGCAATTGCAGAAAAAGCTCCAAAACATTAAAATATTAGGCTAACATCCAACTCCTATGAAAAATTTTGAGGGACAAATCTGGATTTAACTCTATGTCATATTATCAAGATATGACCAGTGGTTGGTCTCTAGTCTATTGCTTCAGATTTCAATCAAGTGAGTCAGTGTGTTTTTTCACTGCTGCAAAGCTAAACAACTGGCTGTTAGTCACACTGTAGATCACTGAATCTCAATTATTAAACCAAAAAGATTTTTGGTGTAAATAATGTTGCCTTTGGAACACAAAATGAGCAACTGAAGGATTCTGCCCTAAAGAGACCATCACAAAACCCAGAAACTTTGATACACTACTATAAGCTTCAAGAGAAGCAGAAATTCACAGGAAGCCTTAAAATAATCAGTGTTGACATGAATGCAGTGTGGTTAATGAAGCAGAAGTGATAGTGTGGTAATGGCTGCAAAACATTGATGCAGAGAGGATGGCTTCCTATTTACTGCAGTTGTTACAAAATAGCTGAATGCTTTTTTGGGAATCTTACCACATTCCTGGGTTCAATAATACTTCTTTCAGTTTTCTATCTGTTGATTTTGTTCTTCTCGAACACAAAATTTATTACAAATCAATTAGATTTAAGCAATCCAAACCCTTCAGCAAGGCTAGTGACTTGTTTCAGGTTCTTTAATCTCAATTTGTGGCTTTAGAAAAATAATTTTTGTTAAAAAACATCCATATGAAAGTATTAAGTACAAGAGGTTTTTCTGGTTTACTTCAAAGTTGAATTTTTTTGATTTAGCAGCCTTTTGCTTCCCTTCCTTGTATAGAGATACAATTTAGTTGCATATCCAAACAAAGCTATTCTGTCTTACTAAATGAGTAAATAATGTTCTGGAAGGACATTTGATTTCTACAACAGCACAATCCACATCTGTTGGTCTCATTGTTACGGTTTCATGCTATTCCTGATGATTCATGGCAAAAGGCTTTTGTTTTGATTCTTAATCAATGGCAAATGCTAATTGCAGAGATGTTCAGGTTATATTATCAACTGCTTCTATCTGTATAACAGCTGAAGAATAAGGAAGTTTCTGAATCCATCTCTTCTTCAAAAATCTTTTGAGAAACCCGTAAGATGCTTTCATAAACAGCAGCTGGTAATAGTATGTTTTTCAGACTCGTCTTGTGTATGTCATATAAAAAAAAAAAAGTAATATTTTGCATTATGTGTGTGGCTGAATATCAGCAACTTGCAGTAGTTTATGGTCTATGGCGCAAAGCACAGTGCCAGGTTTATTTAGCTGTGTATCCTCTAGCTATGCAATACTAATTTTCTATGCTTGGTGTGTCTTTTAACAGAATGATGAATGTCTGTTCACTGTGTAGGATGTGGCAGTGTTTGCTAAACATGGTCTGTGCCTCTTCATTAACTTTGGATAAACTAGTGGAGGTATTTTACCCTGCGGGAGATATCAGTGGTAGCACAGGATGCTGGAATGAGATATATAGTGTTATGCAGGGTTTGTTCTACATGTTTTATGTTTTCAAGCATTTCTGAAATTTGTTCTTTCAGTGCACAAACAGTTTCAATGTCCTAGTCCCTTCAGTGTCCCTAGACTTTGTCTAACAGGTTTCGGGGGGGTATTTTTTTTAAATTTTTTTAAATTTTAATTTGTGGTTTGTAGATTTGACTTATTTCCTATTACTGCTGGAGAACTGGAACACTTTGGCCGGTAAATGAAAATAAGTCTCCCAAAACTGGTGGTAATACATTGGGGCGGGGTTCTGTCTGTGTGTCTTTCCAAATGTACAGATAAGAGCCTGAATTGTAAGGCAGAATATGCTTCAATTCACACTTCTGCAGTGAGCTAAAAGCTTGAAATGCCTATTATTGCTGTCCCTGGCCTTTCAGCTCAGTGCTTATCTGGGAACTGTGAAGTTGGCATGGCACGGTACCGGTCTCTGACTTGAGTTGGAGCGATCAGAAGAATTTAGTTCCCTCTCTGCTGCCAGACTAGAAGGAGCTGTGTTGAGAGATTTCTTCATAATATACTCCTACTTGACAGTAGGATGTATTCATCAGTCTGTAAAAGTGGGAGTAGCGAACCTGTATGTTGATGTGACTCAGGCGAACTATCCATCGGGCAAAAGAAATGAAGTGGCATCTTTGAAATATGTTTCCTAATAACATGTGACTTACCATCACAGTGCCTCTATCTTCCTGATCTTCTTTCTTACTTGATCTTCATATCGCAGCAAGACTGCTTCTTAAGCTTGCTTTCTACCATCTCTCTGGTCATTGCTAGCTTCTTCCTTACCAGGGTCTTGGTAACAGGCAAGTCTTCTTGGCTTCTCATTCTTAAGAAATGCCCTTGCTCTCAGAACTGCGAATACCCATTTCTGTAGGGCTATGGCAAGGTGACTTAACAGTCCTCTGTTGTTGTTGGCTTTCAAATTGGGCAGGTGTTTAGCAGTTGCTACTGCTGCCAGAAATGACATAAACCATGTAACAAGTCAAATCAACTCATAGATAAAAATATTTTTAATTAATAGTACTGCAGTGCAACTATCCTTCAAAAATTGTTGGTTTTAAATCTCTTTCAACTTATAAAGTTTAAAGCTGGTTTAACTCTACTAATAATATCAACAAATACCATAGAGAAGTAAAAACAATTTGCTGATATTACTATGAAAGTTTTTGATGACTAGCTATTTTATCTACAAATGTAAATTTTGGCATGCAAGAAGCCAGGAAATTAGAGAAATGAGGTTATTCATACTAGAGATAAAGAACTTGTTTCACTATATGCTTTAGTATCTATGTTACAATAGGTATCCTACAAAAAAAAAGGAATTGATGCTATTGTGCTGTGTAATAAAAGCATTTGGAGTCCCCCAGTGCCTGTTCTGGAGGAGAAATTGATGGTAGTTGTGTACAAATGAGTTGTCTTGAGACTAAAACCTGGAGACAGCTGCATTGGGTAATGGTGCGCTGATGTCTGGGCAAGAAATTATCCTGATTTGTAACTAGGAGAACATTTCCTGGGGTAGCGCATCCATACCTTCTTTTAAAGAGTAGTGTCTTGTGATTATAACTTAGTGAATTCAAGTTTCTAGTTGTTTTCATAAAATGGGCTCAAATTTTGTTTGCCTCAGATAGCATCTTACATGTGACAAATGCCGTTTGAGCAGTTTAGTGTGGTGCAAATTTTAGAAGCACAAATGAAGCACCTCTTTGCCTATGGCTACAGGGGGAGCTGACTCAGCTGACAACAGTTACCTTGCAATAACTTCTGTTTGGAAATTTAACATCTGTTCTTTATTCCAGACCTAGTCTTACAAACTCCTTTCCTTGTGGAAAAAGGAGGTGGGTAAGGCTTTCTTTTCGGTGTCTGCTTATTTATGCCAGAGGGTTTTAAACCTAATTTTTGTTTACAAAAATGGAGGTAACTGACTACCGGTGGCTGCTTTAGTGACCTCTTCATGACAACTGGTAGCAGCACTTAGCAATACTCTACTGGAGGAGCAACAGGAAGTCCATTTTGTTAACTTGCTGACAAAATGTGTTTTCAAGCAAAGAGAGCAAATCTCCTGCGTGGTAGGTGTCTCCCCAGAGTTGTGCTTGCAATTGAGACAGATTTTCATTTGTTGTTTATGTGCCATGCTATGCTATACTTTTTATTTGAGACAGTGATATAAGTAATTGATACATGTTCTTATTAACTTTCAAACTTCTCTTTCCCCCTTAAATCCAGCAAAAAAAAAAAAAAGTTATTGGTAAGCATTTGTTATGTTTATCAATACAAACATTGATATATATAGATTAACTTTTTTGTTCTGGATGTTGATGCCACCCATAGTAATGAACCCTACACTTACAGGATCATCTTCAGCACTGTCATCCATGTTCCTCTGGTAAATATGTGCTGAAATCTTAAGTAGTAATTAGGGCACGCTTCTGCATGCATTTGTTTTTCTATGTCAGTGTGTTTTTCTTACCCCCTTATTTTGCTTAGGCCCAGAAAACAAAGCATGTCTCTCTTCTTCAAGGTACAAGTCTCATTACATTTCAGTACATTTTTCAGAGCTACTTTCCATGCTTTTTAAACTTCATTTGGAGGACTGTATGAATAAATGTTCAATTCAAGAAGTAAACTATGACACAGCAAAGAAAACATGAGAAAAACACATTTACCAGTGAAACTGTGTTGCTTGGCTGCACAGTGTGAATACTGAATGCACACTTTTAAAATAACATTTAATAAAATAAAAGCCTCTTTCTTTTAATGTTTATAATTTTGCAGTTTGTGGGTGCAGTACTGAAGCACAGTGTTCATAGGCCGTTGACCCTAGCATCGTGGTGGATATTTTCAGATGTCAACTGCAGCTGCACAACTGTTTCTGATTAGTTTTGCCTAATCTAATTGAAACTACACTCATTTTGCCTAAGAAAACAGTTATGCTAGACTTGAGTTTATTTTTACTTAGTTTAATTGCTTCCTGGGGCATGTCAGGTTAGCAGTAACAAGGTAATATTATGTAGCACTGAAGGTTGTTTGCAAAGACTACAAAATGTACAATAAAGATGTGAGCTATGTTATATATGTGCATGTGTATACATGTATACTTCCCTTAAACACTGCAGTACTTCTTCAGCTCATCTAAAAGAGATATTGTAGCTCAACCACAAGGCCTGGACATGTTATGGGAAGGAATAAATGGAACCTGCCTGCGTTCTGTTGGACACTAACTGCATAGGTCTTTTGGGCAGAGAAGGTTCTTGTCAATGGGAAAGGCTGAAAGACAAAAGGCAAGCCACTTCTTGCACCATCTGCTGCTTTTATATAAGAGGGGGACATGTGTATCTGCTATAAGAACTGTCTGTGAGTCAGAGCTGATAAGGAAGGAAGAAATAATACAGGCCATAAAGCTAGGGAATAGAGGAAGAGAACAGCCTTTAGTCTGCAAAGTATATATGAGAGAAAAGGCAAAAAGCTAGTTCTACCTTCTTCTGTTGAAAAGGTAAAACTCTTTAAGCATATATGTTGTCATGATCATGAATAAAACAGACCATTTATCAACCTGAAGGGAGCCTGAGACATCTGCTCTGAATGGACCAAGCTTAAGTAATATGAAAGCTCTTTGTAACTTTATAGTTGTTCTTATCCATGTGGACTTCATAGGGTACTAATGACAAATACCTTTTTTTAAGGTCAGCTTCTTTGAAATCTGTAACTGTCTGTGTGTATATTGTACCCCTGCAAGCTGCTCTAAGATTTGCGTGACTGTCTCCCCTACAGGTATAGATTATAAGACTACAACGATTCTTCTGGATGGCCGACGAATCAAGCTACAGCTCTGGTAAGTGTGTGCTCCACCTTTCCTCATAATTTATATTTCAAAGACACAAGAATGCAACTCTTCAGGGCAGGAGTTCTCCCTTATGCTTCAGAAATATTTAGTCAGATGAAGAAGAGTGAGCCAGGCAGCTAGCCCTTTGAGTAAGTCACACTTTCTCTTTACCTCCATTTTGCATCTATTTCATGTAAAATGAGGGACCCTACAGTTTCTGTACATGAGAAATGCATAGCAAATGCAGAAGAAAGGCACAAAAGATTACAAGTGCCTTCAAGATAGATTCAAAGTGCCTTCAAAGATTATAAAATATACCGGTAATGAGAACCATGAAAGTACGTTAGAAAGCATACAGTGATTGTATAGCAACATCCCTTTGCTCAGTGTATTAGTAGTAATGGTCAACTAAATAACCACAGTGTTATTAAAAAAAAAAAAAAAACCAAAAAAAATGTGTTATTGCTCATATAATTTAATTAATATGCAATCTGATGTGATTTGATCTTTACAAAAACGTGTCGAGAACAAATAAAATTATTTTACAACAAATGTTTTCCCTATAGCATCAAATATTTGGTCTGTCAGAGTCTTTTTGTGTTAAGGTTGTTTGAAGATGGCCATCTTCTGGTTCATTTAGAAATACTCAGCAAGTGGTACCACTTGAAAAATGCAGCAACATTATTGCCTCTTAAATACATTGTTTTTCTCTTTCCCTAAACTCATGGCATAAAAGAAGGAGAAGTAAGGTCAGTGCAGGCCAAGAAATAGATGGAGGGTGATTTTTGAGGAACCATAATCTAGATAAATCAGAGAGACAGGTTCTAGGAACAAGCAGTGTTCAGATAGAGAATTGGAGGTGAAAATGAATTATTATGATTATATCCTTTTCCTCCTAGAAAGAGACAATCCTGTGCTATTTCCATCTTTTAAATTAATTTTGGTGTTTATTTTTGTTTGAAACTTTTTAAATTACTGGACTTAAATGCCTGTGTGACAAAGCTAAGTTATTTTTAATTTATCCTTCACTGGGTTTTTTTGCCTTCATGATTTTCAAAATAATGTTTCAATTGTTAAATGCAGTGATGGATAATAGTACTCTGCCATATGGTATCTTCATTACTTGATATTTTGTTCACCTATTTTCTTTTTCATCTTCTGTCTTCCATTTTATATAGCTTAGCAAAAATACCCCATAAAGCTTATCTGAGAAGCAGCCAGGAAGGAGATGTTTTAATTCTTTTTGTGAAGGGCAAGGATGTTCTTTGGACTCCTTAAAATAACAGATTGGAAATGTTTCTACAGTTAACCGTATAACCATATATGGAAATATCTGCCTTGCATTTGAAAATCTGTAATCTACCTCAAAAAGTCTTCATGGAATTTTGCTTCTTATCACATTCTTCACTATAAATTAGATTTTTGCTTCCAAGCACTTTATGCAGTGATTTTTGTTGTTGCTGTTGTTGTTGTTGTACACATGCTTTTCTAAAAATCTGTGCTGTCTATGACTCTGTAGGGATGCCTTCATCATACTAGACTCACGATGAACTATTGCTGCTGTAATTAAGAATTTACTTTACTGTTTTTCCATTAGTTTCCTTGGTGATAGATATTGTTTCCTCCCACTTTTCTTTTGCTGTGAAAACAGAATCTTTCTTCAAGCTGAACTAAATGCAAAGTCTAGCAGCATATGTACACTTGAGTAGTAGCCTTTGTTTTCCAAGGGCAATCGCAAGAGTAAAGTTTGAAGTTCTTGTCCTCTTATCCTGAGAAATCTGAGAAATGTAGAGGAAAGGGCAGAATGCCAGTGGAGAAATACTGCTGAGAGCGAGAAGAGCTCTTATGCATTACTGACTGCTACTGCATGACCAATGGAAGAAGAGCTGATACTGATCAGTACAGATGAGTTAATCAAGCTGAACTCTTAACATAGGAGACCACTTGCTTCTTTTAAAATAATATATAATTTATTTCATTTAGGGATACATCGGGGCAAGGGAGATTCTGCACTATATTTCGGTCTTATTCAAGAGGTGCTCAGGTAAGCAAAGTACAACTTTCTCAGTGATGAGTAGTGGTTGTTGGATGAATGAAAGCAGTTAGCAAACCATTGTGATGGCTTCTATAGCTCACTTGTAGATTGCATGCAGATTCAGTAATAGTCTGAAGATAACATGAAACATGGGAAAAAACAAGGGGCAGGATTTTGTTTTGTGGAGGGGAAATCCATGAGATTGAAGTTGAATCAGGGTAAAATATGATATACATTATGCCTTCTTGTTGGTTACCTCAATAACTTAAGTAAGTTGATCATGTGAAGGCTATGCTAATACTGTTTTTTAAAACTGTGTGCCAAGTGAGAGAAATTGATAACGTAAAACTGTCAAGAGTAATGTGAAAAATACAAACATAGTCTAGAATGTGATGAAATGTAATGACTTATAAGGAAATTACTTCAAAAAAAAAAGACACACTAAAAGTCACTATAGCTTCAGATTTCAAAGTATCGCTGTAATTCATGACATGTATTGGTTCTGATGAGTTGCGTCTGTTATGTTCCAGAATTGCACAGAGCATTGAATCTTCAAGCTACCAAATATGACCAAAAATATTGATTTGCTATGACTTGTGATGTGTGTATGATCAACCAAAGTTGTCCACTATAAAAAGAAATACTTACCAATACATTAGACCCTAAAACTAATTCGGGGTTTCTGCCCCTTAGCTGATCTGTAATCTACAAAGAGAGATGGGGCTTGGTTTCACAGAATGCTGAAGTTCTGCTCCATTGAGAAGTTGCTCAGCATCTTAGAAGATTATTTCAGAACTGGAGAATTTACAGATAGTATTCTCTCTGTTATGCTTCTGTTAAACTTAGAATTGTTTGTTTTTTTTTTGATTCAGGGAGTAATACTAGTGTACGATATTACAAATCGTTGGTCATTTGACGGAATCGATCGATGGATAAAAGAAATAGATGAGGTAAGGTACAATCCCAGAGTGTCACTAGTCTGTACCAGATGACTAAGACCGACTGCTTATGATATTTTCTACTGTTTCTACTGGCATTTGCAGGCAGTGCTTACTACAGTTATCCAAGATGCCAAGTTTACAATTTTCTTTCTAAGTTTGTAATTCTAGAAAGTTGGAAACATATCAGCTAAAGTGTCTGATTTCCTTAAAGGTGTTGATGGAAAACATATGGAGGGCAAAGATTTCATATTGTAGTCCCACTCTTGCTATAGATTTATCATGTCATCTGTGCAAGCCTGTCTTCTCCGAGGAAGGGATGTCTTCTCCTGAGGAAGGGAGAATCATAGAATAATTTAAGCTGGAAGGGATCTCTGGAGATCATCTGGTCCAACCTGGCGCTTAGTCTTTAAATCTTGAAAAAGCTTTTGTTTGTTTTAATTGAGGGAAGGGGAAAATGGAAGACAAACTATTAATTTTGTATTGCTTCTCTTTGCTCAGCATGCTCCTGGTGTACCAAAAATCCTGGTTGGAAATCGCCTTCACTTAGCCTTCAAGCGCCAAGTGTCTACTGAACAAGCACAAGCCTATGCTGAGAGGCTGGGCATGACTTTTTTTGAAGTCAGTCCACTTTGTAATTTCAATATTACAGAGTCCTTTACTGAGCTAGCAAGAATAGTATTGATGAGACATGGAATGGACAGGCTCTGGAGGCCGAACAAGGGTAAGCGATGTACACTGAAAATGTGTAAATTTAGTTCTAGCTAAGGTTTATGGTTCATTAACATAAAACAATTTTCAGAAACTTTAACCCTGATGCAAAAACATCAAAAAAGAAGGAATCCTGTACAATTTGCTTTCTAAACAGAAAATATGTATCTACAGGCATAACCTGTTCTGCTTTTGTAGGCAATAACATATCTTTCCTAGAACTTACATGCTTAGTCATCTAAGTATTGAGACATAAATAGGAAGCTGAAGCAGCAGATATTTTGGATAATGTATGTGTGGGAAAGGGTGTGGGAGGAGAAATGGGAATTCATCCTGGAAGTACAGAGTGCATGCAGAGTGCTGGGTATGCTACTACCATGTGGCTGACAAAAGCATGCTATTATAATGCAAGTTTTATGTCTGTTTTTAAGTACTGAGTCTGCAAGACCTTTGTTGCCGTGCCATAGTTTCCTGTACCCCTGTGCATCTTGTTGACAAGCTCCCTCTCCCTGTTGCCTTAAGAAGCCATCTCAAATCTTTCTCCATGGCAAATGGCCTTAACGCCAGGATGATGCATGGACGCTCATACTCCCTCACATCCAGCAACATCAATAAAAGGAACAGCTTAAAGAAAGCTAAAATTATCCGTCCACCACAGAGCCCACCAAAAAACTGTACAAGAAACAGCTGTAAAATTTCTTAAGCTCTCTGTGGAAGAGGAACCTGGATGGAATCCCCTCATGTGAGGCGTTGAACACAAGGACTCTTTGTTTAATGGTTGAGCACATTCTATGTATGTATCACACTACATAGACAAAATTAAGAAAAATAAGTCTTATTTTAGAGCTTGCTCACTACAGTAATGCTGCTTTGGAATGAATGACATGTTCAGTGCAACTGAAAGGATGTGACATTTTGCTGTTGGATTTTCATGCTGCATTTTAGTTTCTGATGTGCATGATGCCATTGTTTTTACTAGTAGGTGTGTTTTCATATAGGGGATAACTATCATTATATTCAGTTCTTAATTCCATGAAATCTGGAAAGTGGCTTACTGTGTAATTGTATAAAATCCTGTCTTTTTGCAAGCTATTCAAAAATATAAAAATGAGTCATCGGTTTGCATATTCAGGCAGAGGTTTTTAAAATGCAATGTATCGTATACATTGTTAAGTTCTACAAAGAGTGTGACAAATTCTAGTAATACTGCAATTGTGCTTTTGGATTTTTTTTTAAAGCTTCCTTGATAACTTTGAAGCACTAACTTAACTAAGCTAAAAATGTATATATAATTATTATGCACATACACAACAAGGTTTTGTCCCATTAGTGTATGTAATAGATTTGATAAAGTTTTTGGTATGTTATTTAATACTTTGGGGAATTAATTTGTGGTTTAAATACTTATTTTTCTGTAAAAAAAAAAAAAAAAATTACATTTTATACCACTCTACAAGAAAGTTCTAGGAGGAAAATGCCAAAGACACTGTGGTAAAAGGAACATGACTTGAAGAGCTGCTTTATAAGGAAAGGAAACTATTTAAAAAATAAATAAATGTTTCTGGAAAAGAAATCCTATTATGCTTTCTTTAACTGGTGAAGGTTGTCTTTATCTTCCTTTAGAAGAATTTGAAGAACAATATACCTGAACTAGAATACTAGGAATGTGAAGTCATCCTAAAAACATCATGTAAGGCTTTTGATACAACATCTGTCTTCAATATTGTTAACTGAAATATGGAAGAACAATACACGTCAAGTCTTCCATTTGTGAAGGAGTTGTAATAACAATCCTTTGAGGTGATGGTGTAGCTTCATCCCAGTTTCTTCTAGGTGTCTTCACTATAGTGAGATACCGTCAAGTTACGTATATATAATATTCCTTCTAGATCAGTATAGAAATCCACAGCCTCTGTAGGCGAATAGGGAAAATTCAAGCCAGTGAAATGCCAAAGTTATGCCATGACCTGGCATTACTACTTAAAGAAAAGTGCAATCAAGAACAAGTCTTCTCATCGTTAAAGACTAAACGGCAAAACAAAGTGCGATGGACAGAATTCCTGTCAGATCACTCCCTCGGTGTTGAGCAGGCTCCATCTGCCGGTCTGCCTATGCCGAGTGAGCTGCAGAGAAATGCTGTAGGTATCGGGATGAAGCTCTCTTAGACTGCAGAAATTGCATCTCCACATCTTAAGAAAAAGTACATAGCGGCCAACAGCTACAAGAGGTCAAACCTGAGTCAGACACCCGTAGTTTGGGAGCGGTCTGGTTATGTTTGACTAGTGGCTGGGTGCAGGATGAAGAGTTCTCTTCCATGCACATTGCTATACTGTTTTAAGTTTCTTCCAAATTATAATCTTGTCCTCTTCAATCACCAGGTCATTAGTTTGGTTCCTTTCTGTACGTGATGTGCAGTAAGAATGCCTTACTGCAGAGAGCATTAACATGGATGTGTGTGTCCTCAAGGTCAGATTCTCTATTGCTTCTGCCAGCCAGTATAAAGACAAGGTAAGGAGGAGAGGCTAGAGCAGCACTCCTCGCTTCTGGTAATGCCTGCAACAATCCCATGTGCAATAAGTAAAGCCTGAGCCTGTAGCTGGAAAGAGGAAGGTTTAAAAAAAAGCGAAGACGGGCTTGTTATTTCATATACCAAGTCTCTTGACTGCCTGAGGAGACAAAATCTTGTAAAGATGCAATGTGATTATTTTACTTTTTATACATATGACTGCACAAAAACAATGTACCAGCTGGTCGCTGCAGATAGTTCCAGGATTGCAATGAGCCATTGTAAACTGAAAAGCTGTAGTAATTTCCAAACAGAAGTCTGCACTGGAGAATAGGTCACAAATCTGAAACAGAACATCAAGCCATTGATGTGGAAGGCACAGAGAAAGTTAGAAAAGGAAGTGAATGCATGTGAATGGCATGGAATAGCTGGCATTCGTGCGAGCACACACAAGATGTGGGCTTTCAGCTAATCATACAGTTATGAAATAATTCAGCTTGGAAGGGACCTCAGCAGGCCATCAGGTCCATCACCTTGCTTGACGTAAATTCACTGTGGAACTCTAATCGGGTTGCTCAGGCCTTGGGTCTTGAAAACTTCCAAGTTTTCAAGGTTTTTGTTGTTGTTTGGGTTTGTTTTCTGGTTTTGGGGTTTTTTTGCAAGTGAGGGGATCCCCTATTTTAGCACATTCTAACTGTATTTCTTCTGTTCTTACTAGTTTGATACTCAGTATGCCTTGAGGCGAGAGCTTTTTTAGAGCTGTGAGGGGGCCGGGGGCTGTATCCTCCTGTACCACGGTGCCCCTGGGCTCACACCAGCTGGCTCCTCACGCTTTACCAGGCCCGGCTCGCCCATCCCAGCTCTTTTGGCCTTGGAGAAGCCCAGGGTGATCGCCCTGTGAGGAAGAGGGGATCCCCACAGGCCCGCCAGGCCCACGCAGGGCTCCAGGCGGTAAAGCTACAGCCCCTGTGTTTTTACACCCTCGGGAGCCCCCAAGAGGGGACTCGCCGCCACCGTGGTGGGGGGCAGCCCCAGCCCGTGCCTGCGCGGCCCCCGGGGCACAGCCTCCCCGAAGCAGCCCCCTGAGAACATCTTCCTCTTCCTCAGAGACGCATCTAGCTGGAGCAGATCCTCCTCCTCCTGCCCAGCGGTAAATCCCCGCTCCGCTCCCTCAGAGCCAGGCGCACCGGCCGCCATTCCCCGCCGGGCCGCAGGGGCGAGGCGGGGCGCGGCGCCGCTCGATTGCATCGGCGCTCCTCACCCTGGTGGGTGGATGGCCTCCGCGCTCGGCGGCGCAGCCTGGCGGGGTCGGAAGCAGCCGCCGGCCTGTCCGCCGCGGCTCGGCTCGGCTCGGCTCGGCTCGGCTCGGCTCGGGCGGGCTCCCGCGGCGGGGCTGAGGCGGGCGGGCGGGCGCCGCCATGGTTTAAAGGGCGGCGGGCGGACGCGAACGGGCAGGAGCCATGAACCTGCTGCCGGCCAACCCGCACGGCAACGGGCTGCTCTACGCCGGCTTCAACCAGGACCACGGTGAGGTGGCGGGGCCGGGCCGGGGGCGGGGGGGGGGGAGCTGCGGGGCGCGGCGCCCTGAGGGGAGCGGGCGCCGCCCGACGTGGAGGCTTCTCACCCGGGCCCGGCCGCGGGCAGCCGGTTTGTGCCGGCGGGGAGGGGTGGCGGTTCGCGGTTGGGAGCCCGGCGGAGGTAACCGCCCGGAGCCGGCGGTCTGGGCCTGCCGCGGCTCCCGGCAGCGGCGAGAAACCGGGACCCGGCGCGGGCGGCCTGGGCTGGCTGGGGGAGGGCGGGCTGCCCTGGGCCTGGGATCCCTCCCGTCTCTCGGCGGGCGGGCCGGCCGCGGCGCCCCTCGCTGTGTCTGTGTGTGTGTCTGTGTCTCCCTGTCGGCCGCCGCCGCTGTGACAGGATGACCGGGGTCTGGTCCGTGTAGTTGCTGTGGTGGACGCAGCCCCCGCCTCAGGAAGGCGGGAAGGCTGCGTTCGCGGAGGTGCGGCCGAGGCGTTCTCCTGTCGGTTTAGTGCCGGTGCAGTAGTGCGTGTGTGTGTGCTCACTTAGGGGAGAGCTGGCTGGGGGGAGTGGAGAAGGAACAGTCGTGTTTAATGTGCATCTTCAAATACACCTGCTTCTTAGATGGCGGTTTGGTACTTGCTGCAAGTTGGGCTGCTTAAAATTGGCTAGCTTTCCTTGTGTAGTTGTATAAGTCTGCCTTAAAACATGTGCTCAAAGGGATGTTCTTTTGAAACGGCATTGCTGAAAAGGTAGCTCACAAAATGTCATTTTGTCAGTGTAAGTACCTTGCGTTTAAAATCAGCAGTATAACTACTTTTTTTTTTTTTTCCTGATTTGTATTTTAAAAATTACGGTTAAAACTACTAATCATACTGGTAGACAAGATACATGGACCACTGAAAAGCTTCACTTTATGCTTGGTTTATTTTTTTACTTTGTTAGAAATGGGAAGGCCTTTTCTAGAAAGGGGGTGCATATGCCTCATCTTACTTTTGCAATATAAAAATAGCACCAGTCTTATGAGTAAGTGTCATTTTTGTCAAATGAGGAATAGAAGGTCATCATTTTGTAACATCCTTTTGTCTTAACAAATAATACTCTTGCCCAAGACAGTCTTGCAGCTTCTGTCATTGTAGACTGTTGTTTGTATACCTGTTGCTGATGCTGTTGAAGTTGTGCGTAAACACAAATTATTCTATTGATTTTAGTCTGACATCTCTGATGACATTTTGTCAGTAGTGTATCAAGCTGTTAACAAAGTGAGCTTCTTGGTAGCTCTCTTCGTGCTGTATTGTTGACTTAAAAACAATACATCTGTTTTTCAGCAACTATGCACTTATTTTCATCTTACGTTTGCAACAGAGGTGGAAGAATTGATTTGCGCGAGAATGAGCTTCATTTCAGATCTGCAGGGGTCTGTAATGAAACGGTAACACGTGATGCTTGGCCTGTGATGGGGCGGGGTTTTAAAGAGAACTGTGTAAGATAAGTTTCTCTTTTACTGCAAAATGCTTTAGAACATCATTTTAGTGTGTAAAACTTGTTCTTTGTTGCAAAGGCTTCCTTAAATTCTGTAGCAGTGAATGCAAAATAAACACCTTCCTGAATAATGTCACATCCAAAGTACGTTAAGGAATTTGGCTTGGGAATCTGTGAGCTGACAGTATTCAAGTCCCATCCTACCTAGCCTAGCCAGCCAATTGAATAACAACAATAAACTTGAAGAAAAAAATGTGTATTTGGCTTACATTTGGAGGCTCCCGGAGCTCTTTCTGCTTATGAGTGATGACTTTTGAACTGTAGGTAGCTTGCTAACTTTTTACTAGTTTAGGACCTTTTTAAAGTGTTAAAGGATAGGTAATTTTTTGGCAGCTCAAAGAAGAGCATATAAGAGGAAAACTTCACTTCTTCCTTGTTCCTTCTACCAAAAATAGAAATATGAGTCACTTGAGTGCTGAAGCCTAGTAGTGTGGGTGTCTGCATATATTGTCACAATAACCTAATTTCTTAGTAATTTAACACTAGCCAATCCCGTAGTGATGGGGAGATGGGAGAAATGATCTTATGAGCTTCTCCAAGTCTTAACTTCCATGACTGACAAGCGATAAAGCTAGCATCTGCAGTTTTTCTGAAATGTGCTTCCCTTACTGTTTTGAGTGATACTGTATTTTTATATTGGGTGCCTTTGCCACTTTATGTTTTTAAACTCAAAAATAAACAGTGTAACCCTCCCCAAAATGGAAGGCCCATATTGCAAGGTGTTTTCAGTTGTTTTAAAACAGAATACTCTGACTTCAGGTTCTTAATTTCAAGCTGGTGTGCTCCTGATTTCAGGCACTTTTCTAACGCTTTCAGAAGGACATTAAAGTGCTTTACAGAAATGAATTGACAAAACATCATAATAAATTACCATACCAGAAAGTATATACGTAAATTGCTTACAAGTTTCTCTTTTGTCACTGTTGTAGTCTAAAGCTAGTTCGAAAACTTGTTTTGGTGTTGAAACACTTGGCTTATTCGTTTGATCTCTGTTAGTGGACTGAAATGCTTAGCTATAGGACCCCATGAATGTTAGTAGGATTCTGTGCTCTCTCTTATGGCTTTAGAAAAAATTTGCTGTGGCAAGGAAAACTAACGTGCTAGGAACTGCGCCTGACGTAGTCGCTTCCCTAGACTTCACTGTTTCAATTTCTGGATCTTAGGCCCTAAAGCCTGCAGATTCCTTTATGTCAGCATGCCCCTTTCAGCTTGTGGCATCTTCTAGGCAGTCATAAATTTAACCCTTCCTTTTTCTTTGGTTTTAGAAAAACAAACAAAACTCACTGTGGCCTCACTGGGACTGTTGGCAAATAGTACTTTTACTGTAGGAACAAGCACAACTGCAGGTTAGGGTAATAATTCTGTAATAATTAATCTTTTTTTTTTTTTTTTTTTTTTTAAGTTTCTGAGGTGTTTTCTGTCAGTGGCTCTTTGACAGCATGTCTGTCCCCTAAAATGAGATGTGAACTTCCTGTGGAAGGAAGCATACCTATTATTGCAGCAATTCCCTCTTTTGGCAGCCCCTCTCCACCTCTCT
This sequence comes from Aquila chrysaetos chrysaetos, assembly GCF_900496995.4. Lineage (NCBI taxonomy): Eukaryota > Metazoa > Chordata > Aves > Accipitriformes > Accipitridae > Aquila > Aquila chrysaetos. The sequence continues at coordinate 66,426,249 of NC_044008.1, forward strand.
CATACATAAGAGCTTACAGGCTGTAGCTGTAGCTGTTGAATTTGTGATCCCACTGGTAAACGCTGGGATCAGTCAGATGGGAAACACTGGGCTCCAAAGCTGATGCTGTAACCCGGAATTGAATGAGTAGCAGTAATCTTCCTGTGTGGCTTTTTTTTTCTTGTTTGGCTCAGGGGTTGCCATGAGTGAGAACTTTGTATCTCTGTCAGTAATGCCCGACTGTGTGAGGAATATCACCGTTACTAACATTCCATCAGTTCTGGTGTATTGTCTCCAGTTTAAAAATGTAGATATTCCCAAGATATTAAAAGCTGCCCACATCTTAGTCAAAAGGTTAGCCCTGCAGAAAAGCTGTAGTGGTGCTACATGAAATGTAATGTCTGCATTTTAATGCATTAGGAATGTTCTGTTTGGGTTTGTTAAAAGCTGCTGGTGTTAACACAAGTAAAACTTTATGGTGCTCTTTTACTGTAGAACAGTTTCAGTATCCCTCTCCTTCGTCTCTCCTGGAAATACAAAATTGTGTTGTAAAACTGCTGCTGGAAAAATAATTATATGGATACACACTACAGCTACCAGAAACAGATTAGTTCTCATCCTGTACGGTATTGTTTTATGTAGAGAGAAATGTTGCCATTGTAATTTGCTTTCCAGTTATCCCAGTAAAGTATACTGCACGAGGTGGCAGCTTATTAGTGTTGTGAATTCAGCACAGCACACTCTTATATATTTGACTGACAGAGGAAACTAAAGAATGATGCACTGAGAAGGGAGGAGGTAAATTGAAAATAGTTAATTTAAAAGCATCGATTTCAATATCTTTACTAATCTTTCTATAGTTATTATATACTTGTTACCCACTCTCTAGGTATGTTTACATATGTAAACAAGAATTTTTTGTGCTTAATTTATTACAAAATCTTGGACAGGGTGAAATTGTGCCTGTGAGTCTTCTGGGCTGGCGGAGTAGGGTTTTTGTGTGTTTTGTTTTCTTCACTATTTAGCTAACTCGTAGTGTTAGAACAGTCTGGTATATTGGGTCTGTGACTCTGCTGTCAGGAACTATATGTAAAGTAAGAGCATTAATTTGTTTCCTTTCTACATTGAAGGGTGCAGAGGTGGATCTTGCAGTAATTTTTCCTTTGTATGTGTGAGTTAAGTGAATAGGAACCCTAAGGATGCTGCCAAACATACACCCCCACACCTCTTAAGATACTGGTCTGTAAAGCAGAGGATGTGTGTAATGCCGGTTTTGGTTGGTTGGGGGGTTTTGTGTTTGGTTGGTTGGGTTTTTGTTGTTGTGGGGGTTTTTTGTTGTTTTTTTTTAAAGTGGTCCTACCTGGAATGAAACTCTTGAAGTATTAAAAAGGAATCTCAAATTGGCTATATTATTTTTCCCAAACTGTGGAGTTTTTAAACTAATACTGTTGTCAAGATCGAGTTTATTATAAATTTTCTTATTGTTATGTGAGAACATTGATTTTGTTCTGTGTTTATAACAAAAAAACCCCAACAAGATGTCACCAGTTGTATTGTTTGTTCTGACATCTTAACCTGCATCAAGATATGAGCAGTGGAAGACACGTACTGAGTGTTGCTCACTTGCTCTTCAATGAGCATATGCAGTTTTTTAAATTGATCTTATATTAAGCTAATAGTACGCAAACCACAAAGTTAGTTGCCTGTGTTGTGAGGACCATTGCTGGCTGTTTGTGAACTTTTGGCACCAGGAATACCTGAAACGGTCTCTTGCAGTCTGAGCCCTTTTGCCAGCCTCTGAGCCATCACGCCACAGAAAACCAGTCCAGTCTTGTGTGTAGGAAATCATGGGTCACCTGGCTATGAGCAAATGGTTTGGATACCTTATGTTGAAAGTGAAGACTTCCTTCCCTCCTTCCGCTGTGCACCTGTGATTTTGGGGTCCTGAGTTTGGGGAAGGGGTGCATTTAGACATAGCTCCTCAATTTTCACTTGGAGGGTTTAAATCTTTGCAGTCATTGCAGTGCGTAAGAATAAAACCAGACTAATTTGAATACCTCTGTTCCAGTACCTTGAATATCTTAACGGGATTTTTGATGTAGTGCATATAAATTGTGTAGTAACTAATCTTCCGTCAACCTGCCTCTAGCAATGGTAGCTGCTTTGAACTGCACGCTGGCATTTCTTTATATTAGTAACTACATTCACCCATTAGTCAGTAAAACAGCAGGACAGGACACTGGCAGTTGGATGGGTTCCACTAAAAAGGCACATGCATAATTCTATATGTAAATGTAATTAAAATAATTTTCCAGAGTATTTTAATCTGGCTTCTAATTATTCCCTGGTTTAGACTTAAGCTATTGGCATGTAATTATTGGCATCCGACTCGGTAGGCTCTCATTAGAGCATTCTTAAAAACTATGTTTGAGAAACTCTTTTCTGTGGAAACATGAACAATTGATCATATAGTTGTAATCACGGTGTAAATTTGGATCTAATAAGAAAGGAGGGGTTTTGCTTAATAATGGCTGTTGGGCCATAAAAGTTAAAATGCAGGTTTCCTTCCCTCTGTAGTGCATGGCATAGGATACAGATGGGTTGGGAATTGCTCTCCTTTCCTTCCATTGTTTTCTTACCTGTCTAAAAAGAATACTGAGAACTTTCTACTTTCAATAGAGGCCAGCACAGAGGACAACTCTTGTAAATGGTTTTTACTTGCAAACACTAAGGAAGCCTGCAAGTGGTCTTCAGCTTGAATTTAACAATGCAGTTACCAAGTAACGTGCTCTCAACTCTCTGGCTCTTGCTTAGTTCTTGAGTGTATCTTGCAATTACTGTATATGTATATATATATGTGCTTTTTACTACAGGATGCTTTGCATGTGGAATGGAAAATGGATTCCGAGTTTATAATGCAGATCCACTCAAAGAAAAAGAGAAACAAGGTAAAATGCTTACTTATTATACCATGCTAGTTCTGTGTTGGAAGCTCAGCCTCCTCATTTTTTTCTGTAAGATTCTTGCTTTGCTTTCACTGTTCCATCACTAGAAGGCTTTGAATAAAGCCTCAAGAAAGGAAGTCCATGCTGGTCCCTAAGGGACTCTCACTTTTGCCACTGCCTGGTCAGATGTTTATATGCTGTTCATTTGCATAAAGCTGGCTGATGATGAATGTGTCTCACCTTCTTGCAGAGGCTGAATTGTGTTAGCTGTTGCTAATGTTTGTAGTCCTGAACAGGAGGCGAGTTGCCTGGTTATTCACAAGTGGTAGAAGAGTTGCTTGCTGCAGCATTATTATGTACCATCAAGAGAATTTGTTCTGTTCTTGTGCAGTAATCTGGAACGATCTAGTACAGCAATAAAACTACTGCCTTTTTACTGGACATAACATTTCTCGTACTTGCTTAGAGTATAGCTTGCAAGAGCACTGTGAGCTCAGACCTCTAATACTCTAAATTTTATATTCTCTGTATGCTTAAAAAGTTTGGGAAGATCTTAAGGGAGTAAACCTAGTATCATGTCTTAACAGAAATTACTAGATGAGCTATATTAACAGGTAGTGGGGCTTTTTATCAGAAAACAAACATAACTGAGTCAAAATAAGGGAAAATGAAGCCTGGCCATGTGATTCTAACCCTAAATATAGGAAGAAAGCTGCCATGCTGAACAGGTTTTCCAGCACTTTCAGCCTGTGGTGATAGAAAGGATTTAATAAGAGGAAAAATGTATTTAAAATAGCAATTCCTATGAAACAGGCATGCTTTTACTTTCTAGTGCTGTAAGAGTTCAGTCACTGTTCATGTGGCCAAAGCTGACAAACTGTTTTCTGTTCTTAATACTAAATTCTGCCGTAAGCAACATGTCTTGGGACTGTTGTCTGTGATTGATAGTGTGCTAAAAGGATGAGAATTCAGGTTGAAGTCCTGTTGAGTTCCTTGTCAAAACTTTCCCTGCCAGTAGCTCAGGACATACTTCCAGGGCTCCTATCGTGAAATGTTTCTTAAGAGTCACATCGCCTTTCACGTGTGGATCCTGAGAGGTCAGACTGTACTGGCTGCATAGGTACATAGAGAAATCTTGTTCATCTTTCATGTATATTTAAACCTACCTATTCAAACCTACCTGAGATAGACAAGCTCCAACTGGGACTACTTGATTGATTTCTGTAACCAAGTCTTAACTGTTACACCCTGGCTTGTCTTTCTTATATCCAGGAGTTCCATGAAGTTCCCCACCCAAGCAACGCCTGTCAGAACTTAAAGTGTCTGTTCTAACATAGATTCAGAACACATTGCGCATTCTTAAATTGTTTTGGGTTATAATTCGTAAATATTTTAAGACTTTTTGTCGCGGTGATAATACCTCTTCATAACAAAATGTGCTGTCACACTTTAAACGCTTTAATGGAGTTAAGAGGAGGATCAGGTGCAGAAGAGGGTAGTGTCCAAATACAACTATTTTTAGGAAGGAAGTGCGGCAGTCAAAAGTGTTGTTGCAGAAACCACAAGGACTTGTATGAAATCCAAGGCTTTACTGCTCCAGTGCGAATATCTTTTCAGCATTGTGTAGTCAAGTCCCAACATAGATTCCTCATCCAGATGTAGTGCAGCGCTTCTTAATGTCTAACTGAATCTCACTTGTCCTATCCTTCATGCGTATGTCTGCATCTTTCCATTGTAGTGCTTCCTCCCAGCTCCTCCGACATATTTGGTGTTTTCTCCCATCCCTATTTCTGACAGTAGGTCTCTCTCGAGTCCTTGTGAAATTTCAACTTTTCCTCTAGCTTTGAAATGGTTTACTAGTTTCATCCACCTTTCCTGCTGCAGCCTGCCAGTGTGTGGAGTTTTTGGACAGTCTTTTAAAGCAGAAGTTTGTTTTTAAATCTGCTCATCTACCTTGAAGGCCATAGTCATGGCCTCTCCTCCTGACAATTCAGTTCTCTCTCCCCAGTGGAATGCCAAGCAGCCCTCTAAGCTATGTAAACAAAGCCAAGCCTCTGCTCAAATGTCATCAAATAGAAAAATTCTTTTATTAAAAAATCCCCTGGTTGGTATTTTGTTCCTCCACTTGCACCATAAGCATGGCATCTTATTCTACTTCCTCTGCAGCTGAGATTCTTAAAAAGAAAAAAAACTTTTTTTCCTTGCACTATAAATGAGAAGCTGTCTGCACCAGCTGATCTGTTTTGCTTTCACTGTTTTCCTGCATCAAGTGGAGGCCTGCTGGAGCTGGACCATACTTCTCACCTATTCTAGCAGCTATGGGTATGCTCCAGAGAATAAGCATTAGAGATTCTAGTTCAGTTACACAGGTGTGCATTTTGCCTTCTTTCCTCAAGTTCACCAAGTCCCTAAAGACAAATCCTCTTGCAAATAAAAAGGCTCATGACTAATGAATAGTTTTGGTATTTTTCTAAATGCATGGCATTAGCATAATAGAGCAACACCAGATTTGCAATGTGTGTGTGTGAGGGGAATGAATTTGAGCTAACTGGACAGTCTTTCTAAACATATTTACAAACCCACTGTATAATAGAAATGGTCAAGCTGCCATGGTGATATTGCTTGGTCTCCTCTCATGCAGTGTGTTTAAAACCTTGCTGTGTTTTTTCTATATATGAAAATGAGGCCTGTCCCAACTGCATGACAACAGTGGTGATCTTCATTGCTATGAAAAATAAAGCAACTTTGCTGAGAACCCTAATTTTAAACAAGCACAAAAAAAAAAAATTAAACAAAAACCCCGAAAACCCCTCATTCTTTTTGTCAGGATTTCTTGTCCATCACCCCCACTCTTAGAGGATTCTCTGTTTTTTTAAGGTCAGCCAGGGTAGGAAAATACTATTCTTCTCAGGTGCCTGAGAGAAGTGCTAGATAATGCAAGCTTTTCTTGTAACAGTGGTAAAAAATCAGATGGCATTTTAACAGGTTCTGACACTTTTAAATAAAATACATTTGTCTTTCAGAATTTCTAGAAGGCGGTGTTGGCCATGTCGAAATGCTGTTTCGTTGCAACTATTTAGCACTAGTAGGTGGAGGAAAAAAGCCAAAGTATCCACCTAACAAAGGTCAGTCTCAAGGAATAGATCTTGTTATGTGTGAAACTGCCCAAAGAACTCCCAAACCAAACACCTTGAGCTGGGGTCTGCTGTTCTGAAGGTTGGATGGAGGGGATGTTGCAGCAGGTGTTAAGGAACTGTGGTGAATTATGTTGCATCACTGCTGTTGCAGTGTTAACAGGCAGTTACCTGCAGTGACCAGTCTCTGAGACCTGGTGACAAAGTCTGTACTTCACACAGTTAACTTTGCAAAGAGACTCTATGGCTCAGCAACCTGAGGGGGAGAAGGTCCCTGGCTGGCGAGCTTTGTGGGAAAATATGCTACTTTTTTTGACTCTGCTGCCTTATTTCTTTGATAACCCTCAGAGCAAAACAAAAAAGCTGACTGTCTTTAGAAAGATGTGGTTTTATTGTCAGCTTTTGTGGTTAGAGTTTACCAGCTCCTACCTGCATGAGTCATAGCATGAAAGACTGTGTTGATATATAGTAGCTAAATACCTTCTGGTGAGCAGGATGCCAGTCTGTAAGTGCTTAGCTATTGGATTCACCTCTTGATTAGCCTTCTCAGAAACTAGAAGTTGTTATAAGGGAGATGATGTGCATCTTCAGATATGCCTTGATGACCTAATGCAATCTCTGCACTGTTCCAGTAATGATCTGGGATGACCTGAAGAAGAAGACTGTCATTGAGATAGAGTTTTCTACAGAAGTCAAAGCAGTTAAGCTGCGAAGAGATAGGTAGGTACAACAAACACGTTCCAAACGTGCAGCTTGGCTTTGTACGCTGTTCTTATTCATTTCCAGCTGTTTGTAGAAAGAAAAAGATCCTGCTTTAACACCAGCAATTAAAAGTGAAACAGGCTTTTGGGGGCAAGCACTAGGTGTTAACAGATCACAGCTCAAGTATACTGGCATCTGAAACCTTGGTGAAAAGCCTCTAAGACTTTTCTGGCCCTCTCATGCAGGGAAATGTTCTCATGTGGCTACTGCTGACTGTTTTTCTAGGTATGGAGGAGTGTGAAGGGAATTCAGGCAGATCTCTAGAGCAAGAGCATATATTAACAGCTGGAGTCTGTGTATGTGTGGGCGGAGGGGTTCTGCTGTCACAGCTTGGGATAAAAGTGCTTTGCAGGCTCATTGCATGTTTTTTGCAAGACTGCCTGTTGGAGGTGGGGGGAAGAATATAGCCATTAAATCAGTTGAAAGCCTTTGCAGATTTGAATTAATATCTATGTCCCTGTTCTACCCACCCCAAGTCATAGGAACTTCTTGTCTGTTTCAGAATTGTGGTAGTCTTGGACTCGATGATTAAAGTTTTCACATTCACACACAATCCCCACCAGTTGCACGTCTTTGAAACCTGCTACAACCCTAAAGGTTAGTTGTGTACATGGCTTGGGGAATGGAAACAAGTTTATTCTGTTCTTGATGTGCTATTTATCTTTAGCTGCCTGAATCAGTTACTTACTAAAGTCATTAACCAGTTTACTTATTGCACTATAGTCAAGCCTTTTGGAGATGCTTTTGTGTTTATAAAGGTATTAAAATTTATTAATACTTGGCACAGAACAGCTTTTTCGTGTATTCCTTTTATGTTATAGATTTGATTTCTCTAAGAGCTATATGCTTTCTTCTGTAAAGAACCTGTGAACTTGATGTATTTTGTGCTGAAAGCTTAATTATAAACACAAACGCTATTAAAGTGCAGCATTCCTCTCTTGTAATAGAGCTAAGCTGTCTAGTGAACCATTCCCAACGGTGTCAAAAGAGCCTAATTAGCGAACTGATGTTGTTCTTTTTAAATAGCAAGGTATGGCTTTGTCTTTTGTTAAAGCGAGCAGAAGGTATCTTGAACCAAGCTGAGTATTAGTGCCACAGGCTAAGTATTGTGTAGTGTGGTGATGCCAGCTCTAGGCTCCAGGTGAGCGTAGGAGAGATAGGGTTTGTGTTTGACCTAAGGAAACATTTTGTTGTAGTAGGTATCATTGCAAAAGGGAGGTACTGTCTGGAAGGAGAGCCCCGAGGGTAAAGAGAGGAGCATGCTCCCCCATCAGCTGCACACCTAAGACTAGGTGTGTAAGGGAAGGTGTAAGACTGGAGGGATGTAATGGTAACTGTGTGACTATCTGCCTCCAGGCACAACTGCGCCCTGCGATGAAGGTGGTCAGGGACCCAAAGTGCATGGCCTGCACAGGGCGGGGGATTGAGGAGTTAGGCTTGTTTACTCATGCCAAAAGGAGACTGTGAAGGGCTGTCTGCCGCTAGTGGCTTACAGCAACCTGAAGGACAGTTACAGAAATGATGGATGCAAACTCTTCTTGATAGTGCCAGACAGTAGAACAAGGGGTGGTGGGAGGATCAGCTTCGATGTCAGGAAGATGTTTTCTCCACCAGGAGGTTACTTAGGCTTGGAGTCCCCATCTTCAGAGGTTGTCAAGCCTGCTAGAAGCGAACAGGGAATTGCTGGCTGCACTCAGGGACAGCACAGCCTAGGAGCAGATTCGGCATGCTGACTTCCAGGCTGCTGGGTGTAAGGTGGAAGATGCAGTAGAAGTTATGTTGTTTCTTGTAATACTCACCCACTGCTCAGCTAGCTGTGGGCTGAGTTTGCAGGAATTTACTTGGTATCAGCAAAACACCTGGCAGAGATGTGTTTTACCTTAAATGGTCTGTAAAAAATTTATGAAGAAAAAAAGCACAAGTGCCATAAGAACCAAGTTCAAACATTAATTAATACTAATTGTTTTTACTGACAGAGGAGAAACTAAAATATCACCTATTATAAACTCTTACCCTTTTCGAGCTGCTAAGGAGACTTTTTTATTTTTTTTTAAATAGCTTTGCTGTAACAGACTGATGGAGCTGATCTCCGAAAACATCCAGATTTTGGATAACCACAACTAGATTACTTTGAAATAAAGTGATGAGAGCAAGTTAAAATAATGCTACTCCCCTACTTCTCTATGCTCTGCACTTATGGACGGATCATGTTTTGGGATACTGCAATAGCCATTAAAATGAAATTCTGATTTACTACATGTATGTTTGTTTATTCTGAAATTACCAATATTTTAGAAACTTATGTTTGAAAATGTTATTAGGCTATGGAAACTACATGGTTATTCTCTCTCTCTTTTTCTTTCTTTTTTTTTTTTTTTTTTTTTTTGTCTTTTAGGTCTCTGTGTCCTTTGTCCAAATAGTAATAATTCTCTTCTTGCATTTCCTGGAACACATACTGGGCATGTGCAGATAGTGGATCTTGCTAATACAGAAAAGCCTCCTGTAGACATACCAGCTCATGAAGGAGTCTTGAGCTGTATAGCTTTAAACCTGCAGGGAACAAGAATTGCAACAGCATCAGAAAAAGTAAGAATAATCTCCTTCTACCTCTGATTTACTGTGCATTCTAGTGTAGTAACTCCTTCTAAAATAGGAAGTTGCATCCTTTCGTAGGAAAGACATAGAAATAACTAGCTGGAAAATTTGTCATTGAAATATGCATTCTCAGTCTTTATCTTTACTGCTCCTTTAGGATACCCAAACAGGAATCCAAATGCCGTGCCTGAGGTAGCGTTTACGTTTTAGCTGACTGTAGCAGTGACTTCAGTGACATTTGAATGAGATCTGGCCCAAGCAGTTCATGTTTCATGTGTTCTTCAATAACTGCTACTAATTTAAAAAATGAAGGGGGTGGGGGGTGGGAAGCTTATTTGCATTCTTTCACCTTTATTATTTTCTGTTTAAATTCACTTCAAAACCACTGGCTAAAGAAATAGTTTCAAATAGGTCTGTCACACTGGAGGACGTAGTTCTGCTCTGGCTTAACTCCTGTTACAGACCAGGAGGGAAGCGTGCTGCCTCTGCTTTTCTCACACACATGTTGCAGATGTTTTCATAGAGTGTAAATGTTAAAATGGTTCTTGGAATATTTATCAAATTGTGTGTGGTCGTATGTTACATAGGGGTAAAGAACACAATAGACTGACAAAAACCTGAAGTTACTGCAGAGTACAAATCCATTTGGGCTGGGCTGGTGCAGAGAGATGTAGAAAGAATGCAAAGAAGTCACAGACCTGCCCTCTCCATGGGAACGTCAGTGAAGTCCAAGACTATGATTGCTTCCAAAGTGTCCAAAGGAATGTAAGGTAGATGTACCCATCTACCTGAGGCAAGTTGAGTACTCGCTACCTTCTTCCACTCAACTAAAATGGACACACTAAATTAATCCAACAAGTCTCTGTTTAGAGTAGTTTCTACTGCACAGCCTATATAGCTCAAAAAGCTTAAGAAAAAAAAAACAAAACACGCAGCCATAGTCTCTTACCTAAGCTTAATTACTGTACGTGTTCTAAACACAGCTCTTAAAACTGCCAACTCCATTGCTAAACAGAATAATAATCTGCTGAATTTGTATGAAGACTTTTTTTTTGCATAGAGGAAAAAGTTCAAACAGCACTTTCAAACTGAAATAGGAGTATGGCCAAACTGCCATACTGAACATACTGTAAGCAAACATCTCAGGCTTGTGTCTTAAATCAAAACTAAGCTGACATTTACCCGAATCTTTCTCTGCTGGGTTCTGTTATTCACTGGTGTGTGACTGAAGAGATGCATTTGTTAACCAGGTGTGTAACACGAGTTGTAGGTGACAATGTATACCCCATAATTCATCAGACGAAAGCACTACTGAATTGTTGATCACTTTATTTGGGATACACTGACATGTTTTGCATCTCTGGTGTCAAGCTTAGTTTACTCAAAATGAAGTACAGTTTTCCAATGCAGTATTCTGTCTGTAACCTGACTCACCTGTGGGGGTCTCAGATTTGGATCAATACAGATAATGAGCATGTGATAGGGAAACAATTCTTCTAAATTACTTCAACTGAACTAATGGTAAGGCAAGACCAGCCACAGCCTGATCATACTTATGGGAAAAAAAATTGCACAGTACCAATCAAAACAGGGTGTGGACTATGGGGAGCAAGAAACAAATGATTCACAGCACCTGGGCACAAAAGGCTGTACACAAGTCTACTCTCATGTTTGCAAACTAATGCCAGGGCTGCACTAGTGCTTTAGAATATAACCTGGAAGAAACTTACTTAGTTGCATAGCTAAGTAACAGGATTATGTACCAAAGCATTGTAACATTGTGGGGATGGCATCAATATTCTACCCAAAAATTAACATTGAGAGGTTCTCTCAAATCTACCACAATGAAAAACCCAATGATGTATGTAGAGGCATGCTGGTCAGATAGAATTTTAGGATGTGTTCACAGCTGTAAAGAGTCTTCTGTCTTTCCTGATATAATGCTTGATTTCTTTTCAAGGGGACCCTCATAAGAATATTTGATACTTCATCAGGGCATTTAATCCAGGAGCTACGAAGAGGATCACAGGCAGCCAATATATACTGGTATGTTTAATTGCTTCTGCTGTTGTCGTCTTGTGGGTAGTGTTGTGCTGAGGCACCCCAGTAAATGGCACCTGAGTCATCTTCAAAAAGCAAAGGAAAGTTACGCTGCCACAGGTGCAAGGCAGGACTCTCCTGGCAGCCCGAGTGCCAGGGCTGCACTGGGCCTGTGCGTCTTCCTCTCTGCTCGGTGCTGGTGAGGAGAGAGCAGTAGCTGGCAGCTGTGTGAAGCCTCGCACAGGCTATAGGGGTTGGGGTAAAGACATATATATTCATAGGCCCACTTCTCTGCATAGAATGAACAGTAGCTGGGGGGATACTTTGACTTCCCACTGAAATAAGGGGAATGTAGCGATGCGGCCTAACACTTCCCAGAGAGACTAGGACGAGCACCTGGGGGCGAGTGGAGGTTTATTACAACACAGCACTGCTCTGCGTGCGAGAGCCCAAGGCAGAAGTTTGACTAATCCACTGCTGGAAGCATTCTCCCAGGAGTGGGGAAACTTCCATTCTTTTACTGAGCACCACTCTGGGGTAGGAGTGTTGCACGTTTTCTCCAATACCTGCCTGCTCCTTGGAGCAGAGGTCATGTGTTTTCTTCCAGCAGAAGTGGCAGAATGGCCCACACCCCTCGTGTCATGTCAGGGCAGTCCGCTGCATGGCTGGTCTGATAGACCAGGTCCTCTGTTCCAAGCGCCTGCACTCACCCCTGCAGGGGCTGTTCATCCTGTCAGCAAAGCAGTGCTGAATCGCAGGAGTCCCAGCTCTTTCAGGAGAGGAGCTGTTAACACCTTGTCTGCCAGGCTGGCAGCTGCTCTAGGCAACGGCAGCAGCAGAGTTGTGTACACCAGAAGCTGTGGGTACATTCCAGTAGGGATACTGCAACTGTCTCTATTCTCTACAGTATCAACTTCAATCAGGATGCTTCCCTAATCTGCGTATCCAGCGATCATGGCACAGTACATATTTTTGCTGCAGAAGACCCTAAAAGAAATAAGCAGTCAAGGTAGGGTTTGAGCCATTCTGAAGCCTTTGGGGGGGGGGGGGGGGGGGGGGCTGGGGAAGGGGGGTTGCCCTTCCAATAGAGTTTAAGCAGTAGCCAATACCTGCACTCCTGGAGGTGGTAAGATACATCTGCTGTGCTTGAGAGAAGCTGCAGATTTAGGACTACATAGCAACTGCCACATTTCTGCTGTCCTTTGTGGAGCTGTAGAACTCCAGCAGAAGGTTAGGGTGGTTTTTAGTGGCTATCTCTTAGCATGAACATACTTTGTGGACACTCCACATAAAGCAATCTCTACTAAAATCCATTCTTTTGGCAGTTTTTGCAGTCACTTAAAAACATGAAGCCAGAAAGGTAATTGTAGGGTCCACCTTCCCTAGAAGGGGAATCGTACATGTTACTTGATACGTAGTAGAAGAAAAAAGCCAATCAAAAATAGCAGTTAGTGTGACTTGTTCTAACACGCCAGCAGTTCTAAATCAACTCTAGTCAACACCTTACTGAGTTGTTACACTTTTTTTTTTCCTCTCTCTCTCTTTCAGTTTGGCCTCTGCCAGCTTTCTCCCCAAATACTTCAGTTCCAAATGGAGTTTTTCCAAGTTTCAGGTTCCCTCAGGCTCTCCGTGCATTTGTGCCTTTGGAACAGAGCCAAATGCTGTCATAGGTAAGTACTGGAGGCTTCCCCAGGTTCTGTCTGGAGAACCAGGGTTTGAACTACACTGGCTTTGAGCTTGTGGGAATGCTCAGCTGAGGCGCTCCATCTCCCTTCAGCTGAGAACAGGAGCTCTCGCTGCTCAGCACTGCAAGGGAGTAAGATCAAACAGTGCGCGGGGTGGAAGGAAGCAATCCTGGGTGCAGTGCTGGGCTGACAGACACTGCATGAGGACTGACTTACCTCGGGTTCCTCTGGAGCAGCCCTCTGTATGTTCCATTGGCTTGAAAGGTCAGTTTAAGCTACAGCTGCAGGAACAGAAGAGTGCCTCTGGAACAGCTGAACTTAACATGTTTGTTTTTGTTTCAGCAATATGTGCAGATGGCAGCTACTACAAGTTCTTATTCAACCAAAAAGGGGAATGCTCAAGGGATGTCTATGCTCAGTTTCTAGAAATGACGGACGACAAGCTTTGACTGAGTTGAGGGGAATGCATGGGTCAAAGTACTGCCTTGGCTATTCCACATCTTTGGAAGGACAGTATATGAATGTCCAATACTGATCAAGAAGTTTAGCAGACCTCACTGAGAAGCCTGGCCCAACGTGATCACAACAAGCTCTGAAGTAGTGGACTACATATGTTTATTCTCATTTCTGCAAGTATTCATCATTAAAATCTCTTTGGGTTACTGTCATCAACTCAAGTTTTCAAGATGTGGCTTTCAACAAGCTTGTGCCTATTGGGTTTCTCTTAATCTAAACTGTGAAATGACTTTAGATTAAACACGAGTGCCTGCCACACAAAAAGATCTGCAGGGGGCTGTACAAATGTACAACTAGCCTTAGAAAAAGGGATGTGAAAACAGAAGATTTTAGGTATTGCTTTACTGCCTCTGAATGGCTGGGAGTGGGGGGGAATACTATGGATCATGCTCAAATAAAACTCCACCAGCCTGGCTAGGAGCAGGAGTGCTGCCTTCCCCCTGTCCCTTGAGCACATCTCAGAGTAACAGAGGAGAAGAGATGACAAGCACGTAGCCACAGACAACTGTAGCTTGAACCATGCTTGTCCTCTGACCTGGGCTAGGGGGGGTGGGCGGTGGTAGTCATGGGGCCACAGATGGCTGTTCCCGTCCACCTGCCTATGTTGGGCAAGTTGAGCGATCAGCACTAACTGTCAAAGGTGCCAAACTGTACATAGTAGCTGAAGGCACATTTAGGCACTGGCTGACCCAACTACCCTCTCCTCGGTGCGTGGAGCAAGCGCCCAGGGCACTCGGGCACCTGGAGCTCCTGTATTTGTAGAGGTGATTCCTTCTGTAACAAAACAGCCATTCCAGGTTTAAAAACCACCCTTGGTACTGGTGTGACAGCTGTACTGACTGCTTCTAAAACTGCTGTGCTTCAACTGGAAGACTGGACAGGCCGCTTACACATCCAGCACAATAAATGAACAAGGTGGCATGAAATAATGGTCTCTGCAATGGCTTTAAACTTGCAAACTTTTTTTTTTTTAATTTGAGATGTTGCGTACTAAACACTGTTGGCCTAGGGACAGTTAGGTTAGACTAAACCGACTGACTTGTAAACTCTTTCCCAAAATTGTTATATGGCAATTAGTATTTACTGCTGAACTAAGGCACAAGATACTAAACTAGAAACTGAAATAGACACAAGCTCTCCGTTCATAGCACTAAATACCGGGGGGGGGGGGGGGGGGGGGGGGGGTAAGGTCTTGCTCTTCTGAAACTTAATTTCACAGATGCTTCAGATCTGACATGCCAGTTCACTCTAAGATTGTTTAGCTGCAAGCTCTCTAAATTTGACAAGTTTCTTTTAGTGTCACATAACATACTAAGGACTAACTTCTACGCAGATTTTGATGTCAAGGTTGCATGTTGCTTTTATGTGTATTTAATCACAGAAATTGTTTTGCACACTTATTTGTAATATGTTATTTCTTTTAAATAAAAGTGACTAATTTTGCTGTATTCACTGATGATCACAGCCAAAGTTCTTTTTGCCATAGGTTTGGGGGAATAAATCTGTAACTGAGTCAACAGTGGTGGCTGTTGAAGGACAGAAGCCAAATCACACTGCCCATGCCATGTAAACAGAGGACAGGAAGCACACAAATTACTGCCTGGGACACTGACATTGGTATTTACACCAAACCAAGTCCAACTTCCCAGTGCAAACCAGTTCTTGTTCAGTGCTATTCACCACAGCTGCTGTTCTGAACCTTCTTACCTTTTAACAGCTGTATTAGTAGAACAACCAACTGGAAACTGCCACTGCCCTGGAGAAGTAGGTGCGCAAGAAAGCACTAGGAACCATTCTCCAAGGACGATTTAAATCCTCTCTCTCTGGTGCAGTTGTAAGCTGTTTATGATCCAGTCAGCTGCGCTCACTTTAAATAGCAAGGAAACTACGTTAACTAAAACATTAAGCCTTCTGCACAGTGCTTTGAAGGTTTTATGTACCTTAATCTGCTGAAGCACCATCCCCCTGCCCTCCCATTGAAGTTATCCTCTAGTTGACCAGAGACTATGAACGTATTTCTTGGTTGATTGAAACTCTACCAAACTTGTAAAACTTCCCCTAAACATCTGTTCTAGTGTGACAGCAAGAATTAGAACAACACTAACTGCACACACAGACCATAGTGCTGTACTAATGATGGAATCCCTTAATACATACCTAAACATATTAAATCTCACATTCCTTCTGCTTGTACTACTTGCAAATCCTTATCTTTAAGTATACAGGCTATTTTACAGGAATCAGAAATTAGGTAAAAGAATGAGTCTTCGCACCTGGTGTTGGCTCCAGGTTGCTCTGCCAGTACTTCATTGTATCACTTTCTGCTGTACTGCGTTAGGTCAGTAAATTTAACCAAAATTTTCATTAAGTGGGACAGAGGATAAACATACCTCTAAAATGAAATGGAATAGCATTTTAGTGAGTTGCTTTTTTGGAAAATAAGTAGTACTATAAGTATTTGATAGACCACATATCCACCGTGTTGATTGATTTATGACACTGCACGGCTGCACCATCCAGGTACACTGTGAAGCTCAGGACTAAGACTGGCAACAGCACGCTTGCCCCGTTGTGGCACAAAGCAGTAATACTCACCTGTGTTCTGGGCCTTGCACAGACCCGGTCTGCCTGGGCGGGATGTTAAGGAATCTCTTTCCCCAGAGAGGGGCACGCGCTTAACAGAAAGCAAGTTGTAAAAGACCAGAATAAGCAACCCGTCACCCTTCGAACATACCCTGCTCTGCGTGAGGCTGCAGAGTAAAAGAGGGGGCAAGGCAAGCTGTCAGAAGTCTACTTTCTGTGACAAAAGAAGATTAAATAGGTTCAAAAATGTCAAGTTGTTAGCTGAATATGAGTATTATAGTCCAGAGGTCCAACAGCATTTATTCCTTTAAGTACAGTTGTCTGAACTCGTAGCTAGAAACACGTGGCTTTGGGAGACAGCCCTGCTCAGCAGAGCGCCCCGCTGACAGGGAGGGAAACAGGCCAGTAGTGCAGACAGTTCATCTGCGAGGAAATGGCAGAATTTGCACAGCAAGTCTAAAATACAACTATTCCTGAAAAGCAATGTATTTCCACCGGCATCAGCTATTTAAGTATACGGATTATTAATATCTTTTGTACTTAAAAATAACCAAACCTCTTCCCTCCCCCTATTTTGCTGTCTCTTTCCACAGTACCTGTGTCACAGTTCAAAATCCTGAAAGAAAAACTAGAAGATTAGCCAGTGCAATAAATTCAACAGTAATTCCAGGTACTTGCCAGCAGGAGCCACAGAATACGAGTATTTCGGAACCTTTAGGTATTCACATTAAAGTAGAAAACAGAAGATTAATCAGTAAAGTTAGAAAATGTGAGACACAAGCCTCGTTCTTCTGTATGTAGGCCAAAAGGACTGCTGACCTAAATACAAAGGCTACAGAACAACATGTGCTTCAGAAAGACAGACCTGTTTTGGAGTCACACACTAGTGAATCTACCTCTTTCTTATTAAGCCATTTCAATGCCCCCATTTTACTGCTTTTTTTCTTCTTCTTCCCCAAAGGTTGTATTTGTTTAAACAAGCCAATGACTCTGTTTGTTCTGGTCTGTAAGAGATCCTGTGGAATTTCACACAATAGTCCATTCTTTTTGTTAAAGGAATAGGTTATGCTCTTTCAGCTTCAAATATTCTAGTCCTTTACAGTAGTTTTGTACCCGTCCTTTGATTTCTCCCGAACTCTTGGAAGTACTGACATGAAAACCAGACCAAGCATTCTAGTAAGTTTTTCTAACACTTCAGACAAAAGCATTTCCCCAATTCTGATGAGAAACAAAAAGAATGTAACTAATACATAAAAAGAGGATCAGAAACCAAACCAACATTAATGAAAATTATTCCAGAAAGTGCACATCTCATTAAAGTTATTTTAAAAAATAAAAATGTATCTGTTAGTATGGCAGTCTGTCCTAAATCAATACATTTGTGGCCAATGTCTTTTTAAAGTCAAATCACTGAACTAATGCAAAGCCCTGGCTACGTACCTGAAATCAGCCCCAAAGGCTAACACAACTGCTAGAAGAATGAGACTCTTAGATACAAAAAAATAATTCAAAGTCTGGCTTGATTAATAGTTAGGAAAGAAAACAAGTAGAAGCAGAAGCAGAAGTAAAGCTTGTTTTCATCTGCCAGTCCACAAATGAGATCAAGAACAACCTGATGGTTAAAAGCAACCCATGCACTTATGAACTTCAGACATTCCCTTAATTAATTAATTTTGTGTCAGACACAACGCAGGATTCCGAGTAAGAATGTCAAACTATATAGTTAAGACACATGTATAGAACCAGGTCAATCAGGTTAGTAGAAACCAGCACTCAATTTAGTGTAAATGAGAGAGATTTACCTAAAAATATGTATTTATATATATATATATATATATATATATATATATATATATATATCACACACATATACATATAAAATCACAACTATATAAAATCACATGCTATATAAAATCACAACCTGTATTAATGACTACCAACCACTCAAAATTTACCTTTGGGGGGAAATTAAGATACAAAACATAGATTGTTGAAACTTCCAAGTTCCACTTTTGGATTTAAGTAATTATAAGAAACAACATTTTTAAATAAACCTGTATTTTAATAACCACGCCAGTAAAGGCAAGGTTTTCCCAGTTGCCTCCTGTACAGCAATCTGTACTGTGAAGTGGTTTCTGAAGCAGAAGTGCTTTTCTGTCTTTTGGGATTACCATGGTACGGGTATTTACCTAAATGAGCACAACTAAAAAATGGCATAATAAAGACTGCTACCACTGCAGTAGGTAGGTTCCAATGTGGGCAGGGGGGAGGCAGCAGCTCAGAATTGAGACTAACCAGACCAATAAGAAAGAATTAGTCTTTCACACCGTTCCATCCACAGTCCCCTCTCTGGAAGACTCGGTGTCGCTTTCCTGGATCATGCAATACCCTACAGCTGCTGTTACAATGGCCAGCATGAAGGCAGAACTGTTGTGTCCGAAGGCAAGAACATCCCACTGCCCAGGAGACTGTGCTGCTGCCTTCCCAAACCTGCTGCGACTTGGGGCCGCTGCCACACGCAGCTGGATCAAAAACAAAGCTGGCGTAAGGACAGGGAGAGGGATCTCATGCAAGGAGGACAGAAAACGCTGGCAGTGGAGATGAGCACTTCTGTCACTAGAAGCAAACGCACGCTTAGCTCTTCCGTATGTTAGAATTCTGAGCCTTTTTCAGAGTCATTTTAAAGATTACACAAAAGCTGACTCTTAACAGGAAGAACACTGAACAGGCAGCCTAGAAGGAGCACAAAAGGAAATAATACCATGCATCATAAAACACAAAGCGTAAGTGGAAAGGTTACATCCATTCCTAAAGAGAGGTCACATCTCTACGTCCATGAAATCACCAGAAGAAATTTTCCATTTGCAAAAGAAAGATCAAATTGACTGCGGGAGTCCAGGATGGTCGGCACATAAGACCAATTGAAGAAAGGCCACGAGCTTCACCTCAGAAGCAGCGGCATGACAGGAGTCTCACTCAGCCTTTGCTATTAGGCAGTACCCATCACTGTATGAATAGTGGGAAGCACATAAATACACAGACAAACGAGGGAACAGTTTTGTTTCAACAACCCAACGACTCAATTTAGTAAGGCCTGACACGTAAGACAGAGAAGTCTGCAATAGTTAAAAGCACTGCAGATTACCCCGTATGAGAATTCCTCAGCATCACCAAAAGCATGGATAAGCAGATATTATTTTCATGTAAGACCGTAAGCAGTTTTCTCACATCACACAGCTTTTTCAAAGGGTTTATCCATCTGAACGAAGGTGCATTCTTGTGCCAAATTCCACACGCACCAAAAAGTGTAAAACACCACCACGTTACAGAATCAGAACCCAGACCATGTTCTCATCTCCCCCTCTACCCAGGAGAACGTCACGTACAGCTTGCCTACCATTAACTGACAGTAAGGATCACCTTGGCTTGTTTGGTCTGATACCGTTTCCTGTGGCACTGCCAACATAAGTTGGATTAATCACCCCAAAATATACATAAATATTTCAAACACACTTGTTGAGTAATTTCAACTTAGTTAATTTGCTGAATAAAATTTAATTTTATTTAAAAAAATCTTATACACTATTATTCACCTAGCCCTAGTTGTGAACAGATTCTCACTTCTGAAAATAAACCACATTCTAGTCAATTCATTCAACACCAAATTAAATTACTAGTACTGGATTTTTTTCTTAAAAAAAGTATGTTAAAACTTTACTTTTTTTATTTTTAAAACCTCTAAAGAAAATGTTGCAATTTTACAGAAATGTTTCTTTTCAGGTTATGCTTTTTTTTAAATGCCTGTTATAAATTCAGCTTGTGTAGAGTTTTTTTTTTTCATAGTTTTTTTAATATGTATTATCTGCAGAGACATCGTAACAGTTCCATTTTGTGGATGAACACAAAACTTGTACAGATTTCTCATATTTGGTCTTTAGGTAAATAGTTCCCAAAAGCTGCCTAAATAAACCACTCCAAACTGTTCAGTCCATCATGAAAATACAGTTTTTCCTTTCATAGTGGGAAAGGAAATATAAATAATGCATCATTATTACAGAAAATGACAAAAATCAGATTCAAATTAAGCCAACTATCTAGCTTTCACTCACCTTACTGCATGAGGAAATAAGACGTTATGTGAATTAAAGACTGAACAGCAGCCTTACGTTTAAATTTAATTTTGAAATGTAAAGTGGAATCTATTACCACAATTAAAGTGAGAAATTACCAATACATTTTAAAATGTTCAACTGCAGAACACACACTTAAAAAAAAAAATTATTATAATAATACGGTAGCCACTGTTAGAAAACCACAACAGCTACTCTTAATGGAGACCCCAAAAGGTCAGTGTATGACATCAAAAGTGTTACGGAGAAACTGGTCAGATTAATTTCTACTGATGGGTGCTTAAGCTTAAAAATATCGAATATACCTCTGACAAGATAATTTTACTCTTTTTAAAAGGACTTGTGATAAAGAATTTCATCTTTCTAAATGAAGAACAGTCTGTTATCTTAAACATACACAATATTAAGCGAGACTCTTGTTTTACTTTAGACTGGAAAAATATGCCAGGGACAGTCAAAGTCAACACAAAGTAACAAACAGCAAAAGGTAGCAGAAAGAGAAACAGGTAAGTGCAGCTCTGGTCAAATTCATAGCAGTTCTTTACGTCAGTTAACGGCTCATTTACATTGTAATTTCTAATCAGTTACATGCAAGCCCAAAGAAGCATTTGATCACTACACATGGTAATAAAATTTGATTAAATTTATCAGGCAACTGCTAAAATATGAAAATTTGCAGATGTAATAAAGTAGCTTTATCTGAACTTTAACAGGACAGACAAAAGTAAATCATTCCATTGGTTAAAAAAACCCTACATTCAGTTTTATACCAAACAAAATTTCACATGAAAAGTATTGTGTGATTCCAAAGTTTCCGGAGTAGAAATGGAGTGATTTGAAATGTCAAAGACCCCATTATTTTGCAAAGAAATGAAAATACACCTCAAAAATTTCTAATTCCACATGTGAACAACAAAATACTGCATATCTACCAACAACTGCATCGGGTAGGTCATTATGAAAGGCTAGCTGCCAAGATGTAGGAAATGGCTCCTTGCCTCTGTTCCCTTTAAGGAATATACAATCGTTTGAAACCAGTTCACACTAAGCGCTTATCATGCTGCCGTTACACTGAGATACTCAGTCCTTAAAATAATCTGATAAAGATTTTTTTAAAGCTGCAGCCCTCCCCAACACTGTATTTCTCAGTGTACACAGTTCGGTAGGGGGCAGGGAGGAGCGGGGGGTCACAGCCTCTGGAACAAGATGTTTTGCAGTTTGACTTTAAATTACCAAGTTTTAAGGCCACCTGTGTTGGTTTTTTTTCAGTGCTGAAAGTTGAAGTCTGATCACAGGGCCCCTTTCCCCACTGCGTGAGAACATGTTCCAACATTTTAGGTGTTATATTTAAGTGTCTCCTTTTGGCACCATGGAGTTTGTTTATTTTTTTTTTAAAAAAAGAAAACTCCCCTAAGTTTCTAGTTCTGGCTGCCTTTATCACTCACTGCCACAGGTGGGGTGTCCACGTTAACAGCTATGACTATGCTCTCTCCGTCTTCTGTTTTGATACGTTTGAGTTCCTGCTGTTCTGACTGGTCTCCATTCTGGCGCTTTGTTGGAAGAGATGCCGATGCAGATGCATGGGTTGCTAACATATGCAAAGGACTCGCAGCAGCTGTAAAAAGACAATAAAAACTTCAGCACCCTAATCCTTGTCAAAACAGATGATACTGAAAGCAAATCTGCATTTTCATTAAAATTATGAATTCCCTTATTGGTACTATGTGGGGTATTAGCAATCCCAGTTGAGATTCAGGTCCAGCTGTTTAATCTTTTTGTACAAACCTGAAGGACATTTTCCCAAATCACTCAACATTCACGCAGATATGGACACAGGTGGGAGAATGGGGAATTATCTCCATTTTGTCAATGGGGAGCTGAAGACAGAAAGATTTAATGACTGAAAGCCAATCTACACAGTAATTTGTGACAGAACAGGGAAGCGAATTCAAAATTCCCTTTCAGTAGTTTCTGGCCATGTCTATGGATCACTGCAGAATGCATTATGGCCTGGAAGGAGAGCACCACCGTATCGTATTCATCTGTGGCCGTTAAGTATGTAAGAAAAGCTATGCAATTCACACAGCCCTGAGATGCACATGACTCAAGCAGCAATTCTGCTTTGTCAGATAATGAGGCATTTACCCACAACATAAGGAAAAGGCAGTGCTTTAACAAGTAGTAGCGTTAAGAAATGATGCATTTGATTAGATTCAAGTGCACAACTGAATTACATCAACAGGAATGTATATAGTTCAAACATCCTATACAAGATTTTAATCTCATTCCATGGAAAAGATAGTACAAGTCACCATTAATGGGTGAGTACAGTCCTTTAAACCTTCGAGACATCCACAGGTTCCTTCCCTCTACTTGTTCTTAGGAGTCTGTTTCTCAATATCGACCCGGACTTTATTAGACCAACTATCCAAACGTCTTTGCAAATAATGCAAAATACTGATTCTATATTTACTTGTTCATTGCATTTCATGAAAAATTATCTAAACATTATCAAACCACGTGCTTTTTTACACAGAAGCTCCCTTTCTTCAGCACCACCACTTTGCTGACATTATTACAGCACTCCCTGCTAGTGGAGCTTAAGAATTCCTTACAGACTTCATGTTTATTTGCTAAACTTGTTATATTTGTTGTTAGTAAGCTATCCTAGAGAATACCTGGAATATCACCTCTGCACATAACCAAACTGTTTTGTACTTAGTATTTACTGGTCGAACAAATACTTCAGAAAATTACCTGATGCAAAAAGCTTCACTGCAACTGTAAAATAATTTGTTCTTGTATCTCAACAGTTATTCAGCTTTATTAGAAAAGCTATTCCTTATACAATTTCTGAAGAGATGCCATAAAGATAGTTACTTCTGAATAAAATGCCTTACTGCAAATCTGTTGTTGCTTAAATAAAAACAAGAAGTTTGCCCCTCCTCGTCAAACATGCATTAAGACTATTACTGCATTATTCACTCCAGGGTCTGTTTAGTAGAAAGAGACTTGCTGGCTGCAGCCACAACTGATACAGGGAAGTATGAAATACACAAAAGAACAACGATGTTTGAAATCCACACTTAAAGTCGAAATAAAGAATATCTAGTTACATAATTTTATTCTGCAGTAAGGGACTTGAATTTATTTTGGACTTCACAGCTTTCAGTTAGGCTGACAGGCAGTAAAAAGTGCTGCCAAACTGTTTTGCTGAGAGTAAGATCAGAAAGCACCTTCTTACTTCAAATAGAAAATGTTAGAAGAGTAGTTGCTCTGGATTTCTTAGCTTTCAGATTGCACAAATCTTCTTTCTCCAAAGACAAACACACACAAACACAAATGTGTGCGTAAATACAGGTGTATGCATGTGAACACAGACATAACGTAGATATGTGTGTGTGAACCAAGACATGTTTGTAGACACACAAACAAATCCATATTTCTGTAGGCCTAGTTCCCCCTTTAGATGCTTTGCCTAAGAATTACCTGTTTTCTTGCTGGTTTAGGAGTTACTGTAACAGAGAGACCAGGACCTGGAATACACCTCACTTGCTGTTCAAAATGTAAACATCTCATGAGGTATTTAAGCCCAGGAATCTCAGAGCGAAAATTCCCATCACTGCAAGCACAACCCTATCACACACAGTGAAATAGTGAGAAGCACCACAATTCTACTCCTATGTTCAGCCACATTTCTTAAATATGCCTAGCATGACCTATAAATGTCAGCGATGGAAGAAGAGTAAAAAGGAAACAAAGCAGATAATTCAATCCATTGGAAAGACTTTAGATCAGAAATGTATATTTCAATAATATCAATAAATTGATATAAGATAGCCTAAAACTATTTCTGTAAACATATCTTATGACAAAGAAGCTCCTTCAGTATCAGGTAACATACGAAAAGTGAAACTGTTCGAACAAGCTGTATGCACCTGCGAAGCAAACCAAAACTGAACATTCTGTGAACAAGCGTGAATATATAAAAATTACGAAAAAGTACTGCTATCCACTCAGACTGCTGAGTCTGAGAGGGGAAAGATGATATTCAGACAAGAAGAATCTCAAAATCTTACAGAATTTTTGTCATTTTTAGTACAGGTTCAATAAAAACAGAATAAAAAGTAACAGTTCAAAAAGCCAACCCGCAAGCAAGTTCTGTCTTGTTTTCCTGTTGGTTGGTTCTTGACAAATCATCTGGGGAGCAGTTACCATTTTAATGGCACTGTTTTACAGGAACTTCTTTAAAAACTTGTTTATATCCTGGGTTTAAGGAGGAGGGAGGACGGGTTGTCACCACTAAGTACATCCCTATAATGACCACAAAGAGAATAAATAGCTGTTCAAGTAATCATCAATGAAGAGAAACGCTAGTTCTTACAAACAGGGAGGGAACAATCCGTTACAAGGCTGTAATCTAAATTTTTTGTAGAACTTAGTTTTCAGTATAACTACAAAAGACATGAGAACAGAATTTGAAAATTCAGCAATGGTCATATTGAGGTTTTAGCACGTGCAAGGCAACAGAACATCTTAACACAATACATACCAGCATTGCCCTGTCCTTGTATCGCAGTGGTGATAGGTACTATGTGCGTTCCGTTCTGTGTTACAGTTTTTATTGGTAGCTGGTGTTGACCTAGAGGTGCCTGTTGCACTATAGTAACTGTCTGTAAGGGTGTGGTCTGAGATGTCTGAATGATACGACTAGCAGCTCCTATTGTAGCATGACTAATAGCAGGTATAGGCTCCACTTTAACTAAAAAACAGAAGAGAAAACATTGTTAAAAACAAGAAAGTGTTAAAGAACCATTTGTTTTTACTTAATCAACCCTCAGTGAAAAAGTATACCGTTTTATTACTAGTTCCAACATATCTGAGAAATTACGATGCAAAATCTTCAGTTTTAGCCAAACATTTCAAGCATTCATCTGGAACTAAGTTTAAGTAATAATCCTTCTGTATAAAGAGCTAGCAAAACAACTAACGCACAGGTTCTCACCTTTTACTTCCTTGTGGTCTCCATTCTCTTGAGGTTCTACCTTAGGCTGGGTTACCATCGCAGCTTGCGTGACTACTGCCTGTCCAGCTACAGTGTAAGTGTTTGCTGGTGCTAATCCAGTCACATTTGTGACAGACACAGCTGGTATCTGGTGGACTACATGAACTGTCTGAACTACAGGCTGCTGGGATGTTGATGTCGTCACAGGAGTTGCAACAGTGTAGGTGACAGGTTTAATAGTTTGTGGTAGCTGCCGTTGTACAGTAATTAAAACTGGTTGGCTAGATAGAGGTGATCCTACCAAGAAAGAGAAAAAATTAAGCTACCAATTTTAATTATTTCTTTTAAGCCAGTCATTCCTTTAAACTTAACACGAAAGCCTCAGAGGATTAACAACCTCCTTCACTAATGCCTGAATGATCCAAAAGATAAAACCGGACAATGAAGATTATGACACATGGCTATTCCAAGCCACACATTCAAGGTTAAGTGCTGTATTAGCTCATTAAGACCCATGCATCATTTGGGCAAAAGCCTCCCCACCTCTCCCCAAATGTAGCTGTACTACCAAAGCTATGTTTAATACTCATTCAGTAAAACTCCTTTCCATAGATGGGAACATGTATGTGCTTCAGGTGTTGTGTGAAACACATCTGCATTGGCAAAACTCTCAGCTTCCTAGGCTGGGGAAAGTCTGGTGTCTCTGCTCAGCTCAGGACCATGTTTGCCTTTGCCAACAAATGGTCACTGGCACTTCTGTAGTAGCAGAATATCACCAAGAAAAAGGATGACAAAAGTATATAAACTAAGGTAATTAAAAAAATACATCCTTATTGCATCATGCCTCACACTCTTCGTTTTTTTTATAGCAAATTTCTTATCATGCAAATTTATTCCTTGTCTTTACCCTTTCTTTTTACCCCCACCTTTGAAAGGATGACATGACCACAGATGCATACAAGACACTTGCTTATTTCTGCAATCCATGTAACCTAAAAGGGTTTTTTTCCTAAACCAGAAAGAATACATTTTGAAAGGAAGTGACAACTGTTACAAGACAATACAGTCCCACACAGGACAGAAGCACAATCTCTGCTTAGTAACACAGTGATCAAGGGTGCTGGAACAGCACACAGATAACAGTCTGTACGTTATCCAAACAGAATTTCCCTGGCATGTTTATGTGTTTATCAAAGATTTGCTATAAATGTTAAAGAGTTTAAATATTTATGGGGTTTTTGGTGTACATATGAAGTCTTGGTAATATTTATATATTAGCCCTCTCCCACCTCCCACCCCCAAACACTTATTTCAGGAATCCTCACCTGGGGCACTCTGTGCAAATCGCGCTTCTTGTATTACCGCTAGTTTTGGCTGGATAGCACTAGGCTCAGGTTCCATTGGGACTGGAGATCCTTCCCTGGACAGACTCTCGGGGGTCTGGACTCCACTGGAGTGCGCAGACAACACTCCAGAGTGATTAGGAGAAGCTGGGGCACTTCTGTATTTAAAAATGAAAGCAGCAGCTGATGTGTTTTAACTTCTGAACTGTGAAAGACAGTGACCTTCCTCTAAAGAGACCGTAACACACACTGCCCACAGGAGGGCACCTCTGCCTTCCGGCAAGTACAGTTACAACCCAAAGCAGTTCTGATGATCTTTATAAAGCTTCTGTTAAACAGGGACAGAATTTAAAAGGAAACTTCAGGTATAGTTAATGCAGAAGAAGTGGCTGGGTGCCTTCTTAGGGAGACTCTCTAAACAATCTGTGAAACATGAACATTTCTTCTGGTGGAGAAGAATGATGAGCAAATCTCAGTCTACAGGGCAAGTAATAAAAGATCTGCTCCAGCAGAAAGGCCATAACTTTACAGAGGGAGTAATTTAAACCCACATATTTCCCCATCATGAATTCTGCTTGAACATTATCAAACTAAATACATAATTGTTATCTCTAAGTTCAATAAAATGGTAGCCGGTATTTGATAATTTTCTTTGCAAACAGTTTTAAAATGCAGTAGATGGCAGTTAGAAATTAAAATTATAACTCTGTTAAAAAAAAAAAACAAACAACCCAAAGGTACAGCAAGGCTTGCTTACATTAACAATCTGATGGTTAGTTATGCAAACTGAGTCAGTTCGTTAACACTAAAAACAAGCAATAAAAACAAGCCTAGTGTATGGGGCAGCCTCCTAGTAAATCATACAGAATTCAAATACTGAGTCTGGATGAAATTAAATTACTAAACTTGTGACTGTATCCAAAACTATCAAGTCTGCATCAGCCTGAAGATTAAACAACAGCCATAGTCTTTTTGTTCATCTGTTTTTCCTTACCTAGAAGAGAGTGGTCCCAGAGGGGTTCTAAAGCAAGGTACTCCCCTAGGCCGCCTTTTCCTAAAAGCCTGCTCTATTAATTTGCTTTCAGAGGCAGGGTCTATCCTCCAGAATGAGCCTTTGCCTGGTTCTTCCTGGGAACGTGGTACTTTGATGAAATAACGATTCAGAGAGAGATTGTGACGTATTGAATTCTATGGAACATAAAAAAATATGTAGAATTCATATAACTTTTCCAAGTCAGAATGTGGCCTACTGCAGCAGTTCGTACTATAGGAGACTCGGGGTTCAGGTCTTTAATTCCTTAATTCAACAGAACTCAGAGCACTACAAAGGCAGTGCCATAAACCTGAAAGGACTCTTGCATTTTTCAAATCTTTCCCAACAATTAAAAAAACAGTATGCTAATGCAGCAATAACAGGAATCCCACTTAATTCTCTAATGAGAAACATGGTGATTGCAACAAACTGCTGGAACACTACAAATACTTGCGCATAATGCAGTGTAAAAAAAAAAAAAAAAGAAAAATTATCTGTCTTCATACACCACCCTTCCCCAGGTGTCAAAGAAAATGTGAGTTCATTCTAGGAGGGCCAGTAAAATACAGCATATGCTGATCCTGATCTTATAGGATAATCCTGTTACTGTTCCACAATACAGAAAGAAAAGGTTAAATTACACAAGTTCCAAATGCAGCTAGATTGTTGTGAGTTCACCCACAGTCCAGTCTGTCCCAACAAAGGAGCCAAGGATTTAGTGTGTCCAGAAAAACAACAAATGGCAGTAGGTCCTAAAACAGCTCTTCAGTGAGATCTTTGTTACTGCACTCTAGTAGTTTGCACATTAGTTTATCCTCACTATGCTAAAACACACGCAATTCTTCAATCAGAGATGTAGAAAACTGCTAACATCCTGAAGTGGCTGTACCTATGCTTGACTTTGCACATATAATTTTTTTTTATTTTTTAAAAGAGATAAACCCCAAATGTCTCTAAATATTATCACTGAACAAGAAGAAAATAATGATAAGCATACATACTGAAACACTTGTGGTGGAACAGGGGGGGGAATGGAGAAAAAGTTCTATGTTATCAAAAGCTCTCAAAAATCTGCAAAATCAAGTGCAAATCTTACTCAAATGTCTGAGTTCATGACCCTGATGGCAAGTTTGGAAAACTTAAAGCAATGATAACCATGTATGGTTTCTTAAATGCAAACTGATGAAACCAGAAATGGTTTTCCCTGCCAAAAATTGAAACAGAACTAGAAAGATGCCAAGAACATGTTTATAAATTGTATTTATTTCTCCATATGCTAGAATAAAAAAGTAGATCCAAAAGTACCTGCTAAAGTAAGTTCATGAAGAAGAGTCAAGTGCTCAACAAAATGAGACCTTTATATAATAAAGGATACAAATACCTCAATACTATTTATTAAGGTATAGGATTTGGATACTATACACATGTATGTACTCTATGTTTTGAATAATACGTGCATATATGGCCTCAAATATTATTTAAAACATCTATAAGTCACCCTAACTGTAATCTAACACCTGATGGATAAAAGCTAGCAGAGCTATTCACACATGGAGTACACCTGTTAGTGTTGTAGCAGTGCTTTATGACTAGTGACTGAAGGTCACCTGATTTTCAGCTTTTCCAATTGTTTTTATGAATAGGTGCTAATTAATTATTCCAGAACATACTACATCTGCTGTGTCTATCACCTTGGTTTTGTGAAGCATTATACATCTAAATACATACACTGTTCTAAGGCAGAATTCTTTAACCATGCATTACAGTGTATGCACGTTTGGTTCCATGATGCTTACATAAAGAAGCATTATACTCACAGATATTCAAGATATTTCAGAATAGGAAGCAAAAAGCACACCAACGTTTTATAAACAGAATCTTGTTGCTAAAACAGATCTGTTAGTATGACTGCAGCAAGGATTCTGCACTGCTTATGTGCAAAAAGGAAACAAAAGAGACTTCCTAGCCACAACAACAGCTAAGCCCTTTACTAGCCAAACCATTAACAAAAAGCTAGGAAGAGTTACATTCCCCGCTAACCTTGGAATTCCTCTAAGAGTGATTCAACTTTCATATAGGCCCCGTGACAAATAAGTATGTGATTAATATTTAAAAATCTATTCCGCTACTGAGACGGCATGTATTCTTTAGTCTCCCACTTGTACAGCAAGTAGAGTACTAGCACTTCTTCACTTTTCCCCTCCCCCAGTCTCTCCAAGTTTTACTTCCCTGAAAATAACTTCAGAGCATGCCTCTGTCGCAGATCATGACTGTACTAAGCAGCAACACAGTGAAATTGATACTCCATGACCAACAGTGCAGTCTGAATGTTATACAGGCAAACTGGCCAGTCCTACTAATTGTGCTCTTCTGTCCTTTGCTGAAACTGAAAACAGCAGCAAAGGCATCGAACCTTTATGCGTATCTGGAAAGACTATGCCAGACTGATTCATACTCGGTTAGTCATCCTGGCAAATGCTAAGGTTGGTCTCTTTAAAAATGAAAAGAAAGCAGAAATTAATTCTATAGAATCGAAGGGTTTGGTCTAACTCAGTACAGAAACAATTAAGTTCACAGACAGACTATGTTGTACAAATAAAAAAGGGCACATAATAGTGCAAGATAACAATAGATAACACACACTTGTTCCTTCACTGTATTGCATGGTCAAGACCACTGTTTTCAAATAAAACCAAACTTGTAACATTTAATATCTTAATTTTATCTCAAGATAACAATACGGATGTTTACACAATTATAAGTTACAGAACACAACTACATTCCTAAATAGCGTAAGTGTATTTAAATCCACAGTGCCAATTGTACTTTTCTTCCCCAGAAGTCTATATGTATCCCTCTTAGAGGTTTAGAGAATACCATTCCATGAATAAAGCAATGTTTCAAATACAGAATAACGTAAATTGCCTACTTTGTTGGAGAACTTACAATCAGGAAAAAGACAGAACACTCATTTGACAAATTCTATTAATGAAGGGCTGTTAGGCTCACAAATTTACTTCTTATGACCCTTTACAGCTGCCAGTATTACTTACAACTAAAAAAAAAACCATTCCAGAAATCAAATTTACCTGCCAGCCCTTGTCTGCTGTCCTGTAGTACGGATAATTTTTAGTTATGTGCGTATAAATTCCATTTAGTGTAAGCTGCTTATCAGGTGCCATTGTAATTGCTTGTACTATTAGCTGTGCATAGGAGTAAGGTGGCTTAGAGTCGTCCTGTACAAGAAAAAGAAAAGTCTGCATCAATAAACTTTAAAGATACACATAACCCTTTCTAAATCAAAATTTACAAAAGACAATTAAAAAAAGGCACTTTTGGATGACCAAAATCTTGAGACAGAAAAGAAACTAAGACAATTGTGCTCTTCTGATTAGTAGATTTTAAGATAACATTAAAGATTTGGAGAAACATACAACAGTAATGAATTTTCGATAGCCTATAAACAGATATATAACTGAAAATACATAGAGTCCCTCCCACAAAGAGAGATAAATAAATAAATAAATAAACAAAACACATCTAATCACAAAAACCTACAAATTGTTTTTAAAATCTGTAATGTTAAATTATGACTTAGTGTATATATTTTAACAAACAAAATTTCAGAAGTCTTATATTCACTTAAAATGTGATTTATGGGATTGATTTCAAACAATGTTTACCTTTGGGCTATCTCCACCCGATGCTTCCTTGTCATTTTCTGACTGTGAATTGTCAGCCATTAAATGTAGGTCAGATGGTATTACACGACTCATTTTGTACCCTGAAGAGCCTGCACCACGGGGGCTAGATGGGCAGGAATTTGCAGCACTGTAGAGCATAAAAAGAAGATCCTACTATTTTGTTATACAGTATATCACCACATTATGTCTAATCAAAAAGCTCTTATTGCAGAAAAGCCCACTACCAGAGCTTCTAGACTACAGCTAAGGGTCTGTCAGTATTTCCATTATAAACCCCATCTTCCAAGCCTTTCTAACTCATCCATGGGAATTAAAATCACTGCAGGAAGAAACCTGTCAAATGAAGCTCAGGCTTTCCTCCTCAAAGGAAAAAGGATTAACTTATTTATTAGGTTGTACGGTATTTGTGCAAGATTTGCCAACAGAAAAGTCCACTTTAACTACGTAAGCAACCACAAATTTTAAGACACTCATTTGAAACAAGAAACACCTCGCATGAAATTTCTGCCATATGCTTGTACTCAGCCCGCTCAAAAAAGGTCTCTCCTGTGCAGTATTTTTGCATGTTTGAGAAAATAGAGCGACCAATCAGGAAAAAAAGTTTTGAATCTCATTTGAATCTAAACCAACATTATTTTAAGTGTTTGCAGGTATGTGTGCATACATACACACACATAGATATGTATAAAAATCATAAACTTATCTGTAAACGGTATGCAGCAGCACTGACTCATCTCATTTAACACAGTATTAGGCCAACAGAGTAGATACACTGTTACAAAGCAAAAGATAGTGCCAAACCAAAGAAGCCTCTCTTGACACCTCACGTTTTGCTATCCATCACAGAAAAACAAAGATATAATTGTATATAATTCCACTGTACCATCTTTCTAACAGTTGTCTCCCTGCCTTGCACAGTCCACAGGAACCACAGCTGCACAAAGCCAATTTTCTTCTAAAATTCTCATTTAGCCAACAGGAAAGAGACAGTCATTGGGTGATGTCTCTCCCCTTCTCCAAAAAAACATTTCAGCAGTTCTCTACAACGAGGTATACTTCTCAGCAATTCACACTGTAACTGATTTCAAAACAGCCCTCAGAAATTCCAAAAAAGTTAACTAAAAATTAGAATGACAAAGCCTGCTGTGCCCCCAGAACCAGCTTTATCTCCAAAGACAATCTTTAACCTAAATTGAATCTATGGTTCAAAACACTGAGTAACCAATAAAGCTAGAGAATGTTATTTAGATTTATACAATAAAGCTTTAACAAATTTACATCTGTCAAGTTTTGTTTGTCTGCCTGGCCTCTCAAGCTTTTTGCTACCTCCCTTTTTATGTATAGAAGCAAGGCAGGCACTTTAGATTGGGCAATATATATTAAAAAAAAAAAAATCTTCAAGTTTCACATCACAAGAAATCCACCAACGTTTTGCTACTAATGATATACTATACAAGGGAGATTGGATTTTTTAAGTGTTGTATGGAAGAATCCTTGATTAGAGCCGAAATGTGTAACTAATTTATTTTTTTTAATATAGGTCACTGCTGTTCTATGTTTTCACATATCAACTGACAACATCCCTCTACTGTGCTCACTTTAGCATATATTGACAAAGCGACACATATGGTATAATCAAAGCAAGTTTACAAGTCTTCTACAAAACAGGATGATTTGAAGAGAAACTGTCAAGCTTTGCTCTCAAAATAGAATCAAAAGTGTAATTTTCTTCCCCTTTTTTTTTTTTTTTGGTAATAAACTATAGTCAACAGGTGCATGAAAGCCCTGAAGAGAATTACAAAATTCACGGTGAGGCAAAGACTGTGGTGATATATGTGATATTATCTGAAATATTTATGAGCTGCTCTGTCATTTCTTGGGCAAGATATGTTTTCCCTGAATTTTAATAAGAAAGCAAACCTGTTATACAGTCAAGTCTAGATCTCTTTTCTCTCTACTTCCACCATTTATATAGATCTCATTAAACACCACAATATTGAGATCAAGATCTTGGCAAGCATGAAAGAAGTCAATTACCCTTACATTCAAATTTCATTAACCAGATCTACATTTTTAAAAATCAAGCATTAACAGTCCTTCACTCAAGTGAAGACACAGGAAGTGAGAGGAGAAGAAAAAACTTTCAAAAGCATGTATGTGACTTTGAAACGCAATTTTCAGTGCCTTTAAATAAACTCTTGCTCCTGAACTTTCTATGAGTTTTCAAAATTGTATGTAAACTAATTTTATCAGTTTGTGAGGACAGCTTACGTTTAATTGAGTTTGGTCCCAAAGAACAAGTCAGACAATGGCTACAATTAGCAAATCAAGCAGCACAGCAAGTAAAAAAACCAGATTAACCTCCCCTGCAGAAGATTTCCCTACACTAAACTCCACATCTTACACTGTATTTTAAGTAAAACATCTGTTTACTTCCAGCAATGACTCATCAGTAACAAATCTTCTGGAGTAAGGGATCAGTCTATTTTCGACACTAATGATAAACATTTTTTCTGATTATAGACTTCAGGGGGACAGTAACTAATGAGAATGTTTAAAAATAGTATAATTTAGACTTATCTCATTTAAAGTGTTGCCATAAGCATGCAAGAGTAAAAAGCAATCTAAATCACCTGGAATGCAAGAAAAAGATATGCTCCTTTGCTGTTCTAGGAATGCCAGGCTTCTGAGCAAACTGTTACACACTTAACTTACTAAATTTGAATATTAAAAGTTGTTCATGCAACTGACTTTATTAGTTAGCAGAATGGTGCTTTTCTCCAAGGCAGGTAATGCTGAGCTTCAACTAAACTTGTACCACAAAAGCAAAATACTTATAATGAATTAGAAAGCTATCTCAAGCCTGTAACCATGTATTGCCCTATATCCAATCTGCAGGGTTTAAATACCTGATAGTTCCTGTGGGAGAAGGGAGAGGGCTGATCAGGTGAGCCATGTTGTCTGGAATGTTTATTGTTAAGGGAGAGATCTGGGGTTGCACAGGCTTCACTGGGGACTCCGGGGCCTCCTGTTTTTCTCTCTTTTCATTGGACAGAGCTGTGAAAGTTATCTTGATGTTTGTGCTGGGAAACCTGAAAGTACAGCTGAAAAATAAAAAACAAATATATAAGCCACTTGTTTACAGAATGTAAGAATTTCTGCATTACTTGCACGTATCACCTAACCTTATTTAAAAAATGAGAACGTATGGTATCTTATGTAATTACCTGTAACCATCTTCATTTTACAGATCATACAGAAAGATCAGTGTGACCAGAAAAAGATCCCCAAGTAAGCAATTTTAAAATTTGGGAAGAAATATAAGCAAACGCAATTCTTTGTAACAAGGGCAGTTTATGTGTTGTCTCTAAATTTCTTGAGGCTCATCCTGATCTTGCAACTATCCCTAAAAGAAGTACTATTTTGAAGACAAAAGACTATTATTTTATGATGCCAAAGAACAGCTTCGGCAAACGAACAAGTAGGTCCATGATATCAAAATTAATCACAAGCATAAACGTTGGCCAATTTGAGGTCTACCCAGTTTCACAGACTGGTCTAACTAAAAGATTTGGTTTCTTTTCTCTTAAAATACTTATTAAACTAAACACATATCAATCCTAATTCTGATCATTTACAGAGTATATTGCTGTTGTAGTACTACACTCAACTATCTTTTTTCAGAGCTGAATTTAAGAGCCAATTTCAATAAATTGTCCATTTTTGTATATTACCAAAGATTGCATGCCCAAATTTAAAGACTAGTGATAAATTAACAATGCGCAATTGTTTAAAAATCTGGATAATAAAATACAATGAATGCACCTTTGAGTATTTTCCTTTCTACATCTCTGTATATAGCATTTAGAAGTTAACCCAATTAAACAGAACAGGCTATTTATAACTTCTCAGTAAATAAACAGCTTGAGCAAACAAGAAACTTAATTTTCTCTCAACAAAAGCATCTATAAAAATACAGGTCAAATAACTTCACTATCTGCCCTTTCTTAAGCTGTTAAATGACACTCAGCACTAAACCCACAATTATATTTACACACCTCTTCCACATGATGAAAAGGACTTTCCATTGCCACAATACCCAGAAACAAACCTTAGAAAAAAATTTTTTTAGAGTGATTCTGGGTAAATCTAGTTTTATAAAGAAATGAAACAACAGCATGCTGGAACAGGCCTAAGAAATGTAGCTATGAATACGATACAGACTGTAAACAAAAGTGATCATTTCTCTGGAAAAATATATTAAACATAAAAGTGATGTAAGAATTGGAAGGAATACTCAGCTGTGGAGTAGCCTTAAAAACACTAGCTCTCCTGTTTTGGTTTTTATTTCTTAAAATTAATCTAAGGATGTTTATAGAACAGAGGTAGCATTTGATTTTTCACTACGTTTCTTGCCACATGCACTGCAGCGATTCTTTTTTCCTACAATACACACCCAAGGATCAGGAAAAAGAGAATCAACAATGACCTTCCTTTTCTCTCAGTCTTACTTCTCAGTATGGACCATGTCCGAATTTAACAGACGACCTATTTCTGAAACACGCTCAATGTACTAAATTAGGAACAGAATCTATGCCAAAAAAACTGCACATGCATTTCAGCAAGAAAGTTAAATGGACCAATTTCTGGGTTGGTTTTCTTTTTTTTTTTCCTCTCTTTTTTTTTTTTTTTAATACCTTCAGTAACAACTAATTTCTTTACTTTTTCCAGTAGAAAGTATTTTTTGCTTGTATTTTTACTGACAATTGAAAGAGGTCTCAGCTGTTTTGCTAATAAAAAATGTTTTCTGAACATTTCAGTTAATCAGCAATAATGACAACACCACTTCTCAAGTGTATGCAAAGAGGGTAGCCAAAGACATCGTTTTTGCTAAAAATCTGTGAAGAACAACATCTGTTGGACATAGAGGTTTAAATTT
Source organism: Aquila chrysaetos chrysaetos (assembly GCF_900496995.4). Lineage (NCBI taxonomy): Eukaryota > Metazoa > Chordata > Aves > Accipitriformes > Accipitridae > Aquila > Aquila chrysaetos. Next base: position 66,462,642 of record NC_044008.1, read on the forward strand.
TAGTCACCTGCTCTATAGCCTCTATTTAACTTAATGCTTTTCAGACCAAGCTTATTTCAACTTAAGACAAACGTGGGAAGAACCAGACATAGCTTTAGATGCTCATTCACTGGTTAGATTTCTTACTGGCTAGTAAAACAATCCAGTACATAATAATGAGCAACCAGAGTCCTACAGTGCTGGGGTGGGGTAAGGACGGGGAGGAGGTAGATCTTCACAGCTCAGACCAGAAATACGGAAACACATAAAATGTATACTCGACAACTCCTCCAATATTCCATATAAGTATGCATATTAAAACATCTCCCTTCTTACACTATTGCACTAGCTTAATGTATTATCTCCCCTGTGGGTATCTTTCACAAAAAAAGGTAAGGGCAGCTTACTCAGGTAAGACTAAAGCACAGATTTCAAAGTATAGCAGAGACATGGTGCTCTCAAATGTCAATCAAGTTTGGGGCAGGGAGGGGGAGGGAAACAAAGAAACCAAACCCCAAAACCACCCCCAAACCCAGGAGCTTTGACTAATCAAGGGTACTGTATAGGTTATAAATGGGCCAAACTCAGAACGTATAGTCAGGAACTATACTAAAACCTAAAGGTGTCACTGTCACAGTTTACAACATTTCACATGCTGAGCTTGAAAGGACGGTGTTATTAAGGAAGACACAATACACTTACAAATCACTGTCTGGTTAGAACATGCAAACACCTGAGTATTATCCAAACACCACATGTCTCAATTGATTCATATTTATAAACAGAGTTTTTTTTAATAGAAACACTTTTTTATAGCTGGAATTCAGCCAAAAAGCAGAATAAAGAGTGCATACCAACCAACAGATTTTCTGAATAAATTGCATTAACACAAACATATTACATTTACTTCCAAAATCAAAGCAAGGAACACATTCTAATTTGATCAGAATCAAGCTGGTTTTGGCATATTCTTTAGTTATACAATGAACTAAACAAAAACCACAGCACACCCACAGGGAGAGACGTGATCAAACGTTTAGTCAACAGCAAGCTGAATTTGATTTTACTCACTGTTTAAAGTGTTTGCAATAGTTTCAGGATGTGCTACCACAGGATGGTTGCTACAGAAGAAACCCAACTATACAACCCACTTGAAAAAAAAAAAAAAGTGTAGTTTTGCAAGCTGTCACTCTATACCTCACCTACTCAACTAACTACCATTCTTCCTTTATAGGATGATGCCATTCAGAGTAGGAAATCAAACAGAGGCACCAAGATTGATCCAACAGATTCCTAAAAACAAATGTTTACAAAACATCCATGTTTAAACAGTTACATGATGAAAAGTGTGTTAGGTATCTAAGTGATGAAAACAAATAGCACTATTTAGCTGACATGCCAGTGTTGTATTTTATGTATTTCAAAAAACTATTCACAGTATCCATACTTAAATAATTTTGTATATTTATTGATTATGATGAGTACTTGCCTTGTGCTTTCTACAGAGCATCACAAAGGAGGCCAGTATGCAATCTAGGAAACTGCAGCAGAGGTGTCACAACTAAAATGCAACTCATGATTCTAATTATTCTTTTTTAAAAAGTTCATTCTGGGTTGACTACTGGAAAACAGACAAGAAGCATCAAATCATTTCAAACTATTCCCTAGAAAACTCTTACTATCTCTACAGCTCCCAGCAAAACAGAGACATGCTGATCTAGGCACTACCCCTAAAGAAAGAGTTTAGCAACTTTGCAGGGTGCCAGGTAAGAGTCTTGTGGGAATATGTGCCAAGTCTAGTTTTGTCACACCTGTATTTCCAATATTTTCTCACTTCCCCTCTGCAGTTCCATCTGTACTGCAGGGAAAAGCTAATTAAACACTTGTAATTCTGCCTATATGAAGATACCACCTGATTGAAAATGAGGAATTCCATCCTGTCTCCATGTGGGGAACCAAAACATGGAAGTAGGAATTCAATTTCCTCCCTGTACGTAAACCCTGCTATGACACTCAGTGCCTCAGTATCCTTTGAATTATTCCATTTTAATTGTCTTTTAAGAACCAGGACAGAAATTGGACAGAAGCCGCCATCCTACTGCTCCTTTTATCAGCACCTCCAGATTTTACATTCAAATATATTACAGGGGTTTGGCACTAATAACCCCCCAAGTCATGGTAGTTACAACTGTCTAGTTCAATTCTTTCACACCAACTATGACACTGAACACCAGTTAACTTAAGGATCCCCCTATATTTTAAACAGATCTAAAAGAATAAGGTGAGAGTTTTCAAACTCTTGTTGATTTACTGAGAGCCAAGGAGAGCTTCAACTTTTTACTTTAAAAAGGTAAGGCCCACAAAAAGAACCCAGTCAACATCTGGAAGATTACTTTTGTCGATTTTTGACTTCAAATACTTTAAACACGAGCATGGGCAACAGCGTAAACTCACCTCAAAGAGAAACTGAGGTAATTAACAACACTCATACTACTAAACAGACCTTTTTCAACTTAGGTTTTCTCTGATAGTACAGCAGGCTAAGATGATGCTATTTGTACTTCCTTCTCCTCCCCTATTTTGATCAGTGAATTAACAAAAACCATGGAAATCACCATACTTCTAGATATGTCCTCCCCTCCATGGAAGGAAGATTTGAAACCAATCCCTTTTCTAATTCCTCTTACCTACCTACTGATGATTCACCTCCCAGTTAGTCTTCCCCCATCACTCCAGTAAAAATGAACCTCACAGGCAATTACTTTATTTATACTTCTGGTAGAAGATATGCACACTTTGAAGCTTAAGTCACCAGCAAGATACTACAGTGCATATTTCCAGGCCCACTTTTGATTCAATTGTATTTTAAAAGTAAAGCAAAAATTGCTGGTTTGGTTGGTTTTTTTACATTATTCAGATAGAACCACAGAGAAATTGAGTTTGCAAGGGACCTCTGGATGTCTCTAGCCCAATCTCTTGCTCAAAGCAGGGCTAACTTCCAAGTTAGACCAGGTTGCTCAGGGCCTTGTCTAATCAAATTTTGAAGCTTTCCAAGGATAGAGTTGGGCAATTAATTCCTGTAATTAGCCACTCTAATGGTGAAGGGTTTTTCCTCATTTGTCCAGGTAACATTTCTTGGTTGCAACTTGCTACAGCTGCTCATCCTCGAACTGTGCGCCTCTCAGCACAGTCTGGCTCCGCCTTTTCTACAACCACCCTTTAGGCAGGGGAAGACTGCAATTAGATCCACCTTTGGGCTTCTCCAGGCAAATTAAAAAAAAAAAAAAAAAAAAAAAAATCGAGGTCCTTTAGCCTCTCCTCATATGCCGTATGTGCCTGCTCCCTAAGCATCTCAGCAGCCCCCCCCCTCACCTCTCCAGTTTGTCATCAGTTTTGTTTGTACTGGGGGCCCAAAACCAGACACCGTGACTGCCCGATACAAGGCCAGACCCCATCATCACAAGGGTGCACTGCTGAGACACATACAACCTCCTCTCCCCCAGGACCCCCCCAGTCCTCCTCTGCAGAGCTGCTCCCCAGTCAGTCATTCCCAGCCTTTACCCAACCCAGACACAGGATTTTACATTTGTCTTTGCTGAACTTCACAAGGTTCCTGTCAGTCAGTTCCTCCAGCTTGCCAGCGTCCCTCTAGATGACAGCCCTGCCCTCCAGCATATTAACGATTCCCCACCCCCAATTTGGCATTATCTGCGACCTGCAACAGGTACTCTCTGTCCCATATCCCCGGTCACTGATGAGTAACAGCACTGACCCCAATTCTACAAGGTTAGAAAGCCACACATGGGTACCACTTCCTCTGCACCATTCGACGTAACAGCTGTCAATGAAATCTAAGACCAGCATGTCAAAACTGGGTGGCATTCAAGTGTCCATAGGAACACGGTACTTGGAAATCACAATTTGTATGACGTCCTGCTAATGGGTAAATTTTAGTATGAAAGAACAAGGACCACAATTTCATCTTTTCTCCATTTGCTGCTTCATTTATTAGTGATTTCATCACAATAGATTATTAGGAAATGAATTATAAATTAAACTAGATCTAGCTATTTTTTTAACCAATTATTTAAAAAAGCAAGTCTTAAAAGATGAGTCTTTACAAAAGCAACTAGAAATACCATGGAGGTAAAAAATGCTCAAAAAGTTGAAGTACAACTACATATAATTTCAGTCTTTGTAAAGTCTGTGTATTGAGCCTTCATGTCCTGAGAAAAGGTGCATCTCTAAAGAAAGAGCTTAGCTCAGTTCCTCTCTCAGATCAAACTGACACACACAAACCACTAGGAAATCTGTAAGAAGAGATGCAACTCCATGTCTTGGAGATACCTGAAAGAAGTAACTTCTATTAACTTGGAAAAAAGCAACAATTCCCATACCAAGGATAAAGTGGCTGCTTCACTCTGCCTACTCTTTTCCAAAAGAAGCACAATTACATTTTCTAACTTCATCTGCTGAATTTTATACCAAAAGGTTTCTGACTGCTCAATACCAAGAGCAGGCATACTAAATTATTCACATCCAGAATTTATTTTTAAGACTTTGGGCTGTGTTTAACTGAACTAGAAGTCAATACTGCAGTCCATTTCCAGAATAGAATCACCACCTTTAGATTTAAACAGAACCAACAAAACCAGAACTTATTAAAAAAGACAAATTTAACTGAACTGCTTCAAAGCAGAGTCAAAATTTCAAGATAATCTTAGAGTACCTAACAGTTAAAAATCCAGGTTTCCAAACTAAAAATGAAGCTAGATATATAAACCCATCCAAACAGTCACATTATTAAATAGCCGTCTGAAAACCCCCAGCACTGAATGATTACTAATAAAGTGTAGGTTATTAGGAATAAAATTACACAATTTTTTGTAGTAAGCATTTCCTTGACTCTTTAAACACAAATAACTGTTCAGAAATTTGTTTTACAAGGTCTCTTCTAGGATTACATAAGAAAGTACTGCCCCATAATAAGAAAAATGCTAAGAGTATAGGAAATTTTATAATGGATACACTGAAAAAGGGTGATCCAGTATATTATGATACTAATCAGATTATAATTATTTTCTTATTGTCCAAAACAGAGAGAACTTTCTCCATGGGCAATTTTTTGTACAGGTGCTTGTTCATCTACATGAGGTATAACCTTGTGCTCCTATCAGAAATGTTAGCTTAAACATTACATTTGTAAAACTTTCTACACTGTTGGTAATAGAAGAAAGGAGTATCCATTTTCCTCTGTTGACTGGGGGGGGGATAAAAAAAATTACTTCTAAAATTCATATTAAAGAAACACAAAGCCCAACCCCTCTACTAACTTTTTAAAAAGGAAGTTTTTAATGCTCTTCTGCTTGCACTTGACCACACCCCATGCAGCAATGTGAGAAACTACCCCAGCAGGAACACAGCATCACTTCCTACAAGTACATGTACACATACACGTGCTAGGATGGATTCCTCCTCCTCCCTGCCTCCATGGTTTTAAACTAAGTCCTGATTTGGCTAATTTACCATAAATTTACATTCAATTATGTTTGGCCATTACTAGTCAGGACACTTCTAGAGGTTACCCAAAAAGCCGTTTAAAAAGTGGCAGCTTTTTACTCTGGGGAATGAATCATGACCTCATGCATGTTTCCCTTAATTCTCTGTATCCTTTGCAATTGATTTCTGTTGACCAAAGATCAATAGTTGCAAAGCATGTCCTCCACAAACACAAAATGTGAGGGCTCTATAGCAAGCTCGACCTCTAATACCATGAGGAATAAAACACTCTCAGATTTTTAAACCAGCAATGAGACTTTTTATTCTGAGCACTGGGCACACTTTTCACAAGTATTTGTGTGTTTTTTCAGGTGTGCCATCACTGTCTACCCAGTGACATAAAGCAGTATGAAAAAACACCCTAAAGAAAAAGATCACTGATCTATCTATACACTCAGATGTCTTAAGATTCTAAAGCAAAGATCTATGCATTATCAGAAGTGATGAAATACTGCTGTAGCCTCATGTTAATTCAAGTTGGCCAACAAAATACTTTCACCAAATTGTAAGCACAGGCTGGAAATATCATCTAGTTGTAAATTAATGGCTCCCCCACAGGAAACCTAGGTTACATACTTCACCACTCATGTTTTAGCAAGTGCATAAGAAGTATGTAAAGTTGTTGGTATTCATTACAGGAATGGTGCTAACCCGCCTTCAGAAGGATCTGGAACAAGCCTGTCTGCATCAAAAAATGATCCTATGACAACAGAATATTGATGACGACAACAGGAACATTCCTGAACCACTAAAAGCAAATACAAACTAAGTAATAAACACATGTTCTTGTGAAATTATATTCAATTCTTCTTTCCCACTTAGAAAGCTAACTTCATAAGAAACAATGCATTAACCCTATGTTCACCAGCATCTCTCTAAGGGCATTTAAGATTCGAGACTGCAAAAAACCCTTCCTGAAGTTGTTCAACTACAGTAATTTTGCTACAAATGTAAATGACACTGTTAACAACTTAAAGCTGACCTCACCCCTCCCCTGCATTATTATGCTGCAGAAATAAGCATTAACAAAAGTGCTATTACAAATTTTCAAAGGTTCTTGTTTTGGCAGTCAGACATTTCATTTTTTTTATATACCAACCACACAAACATTGGTATTGATCAGCAGCAAAAACATTTAGGTTATCCTACAGTCATGGAAATGTGCTATGGTTAATTAAAAATACATATCTCAAATCACAAATTCCCGCTGCATTCTCCTCTTTTCTTAAAGGGTAAAATATTTAAACCAGCAAGAAAAAAAAAAAAACAAACAACCAAAACAAAACCTAAAGAAATTCAATACAGTAGCCCTGCACAGACTGCAGGAACTGAGAAAGAAATTGGCCTGCAGGCAAGAATGTAGGCAGCAGTTACTGTAGAAACCAAGCTCTTCACGTTGCTTTTCTCTAAGCAAAAGAAAGACACAAAAGAGCTGGAAAACAGCGATCGATGGGAAGCAGCTTATAAAGCTGCTTGTCACATCTGCTGCAGGAAAACCAGACACTAATTCATTAAAACTGCTCATGTAATGCCTCTGGAATTTGAGGCTCCCCAGCCTGTGAATACAAAAGAAACTCCGCCTATGGAAACACTGCATTTTCGGGTATTTAGCATCTCTGTACACAAAAGCCGTATGCAGAGTCAGGTTGTGTGGTCTCTACCCCTAAATTTCGTTCTAAACTATAAAAACAAATGAAAATTTGTCCAAAAGATTGTGTGCCTCTATCTTTGCCAAATTTCAAATAGCTATTTCGAGTCCCAACAGAGCATACATAACTCTATAATACAATAGTTTCCTGTTTAAAAAACAGAAACAAAACACTTGCAACAGGAAAGAAAAAAAAAAAAAATCATCATTTCTTCTCCCTTTCAGATAACTGCATTTAACAATAGTTTCCTATTATCAAATATGCAAGCTCAAACTTTCACCATGACAGTAAATACCATTCAAAAACTTTTCGGAAAGCATATGGTTTACAAACATAGCTGAGCTGAAGTAGACAAACCAAAACCACTATATCCTTTATTACCAAGTCAGCTAGTTACAGAGGTGCCTGGCATTTCACCCTCAGTTGTGGGGTCCTCACGGGGACGCAAAAGTTCATACGGAAACACTGACATTATAATAATATTATTCAGCGCTAAATAAAAAGCTATTGACAAACCAAACAAAACTGCTTAGAGCCAAACATACAGCACTTGGCATTTTACTATTCCTTACAATTAAAACGGTAGGGGGAAGTACAGTGAACCAAGTGCTGTCATGATGTGTTTTGACGCAAGCATAATCATAAAAAAAGCATTTATGAGTCACACATTACTTTAGTAACAAAAGACTTCATTTATTACCTCATCAGAGACCTGCATTGTATTGCAAAATTATGCCAAAACTCCTTAATCATTACCAAAAGAACAGCTACCCACAAAGGCAAGGCTACACAGAAAAAAAGATTATTCCTGCATAAAGGAAGCAAAGTTTATTTTAGATGGGCTTTTCAAGACAGAACTCTGCTTCCAAGAGCAGAATAGTCCTTTATTTCACACAGAGATCCATGACTAACTCAGGCCATTGAGGAGTGACAAAAACTGCTTCCTACCAACTCTAATTTTGAGTAGACAGCAGTGTTTAATTTCCCCCTTAAATCTGTCTGGTCAAAGAACAGACTTATTTCACTCTTCTCAAAAAGCTATGGGCATTAATTAAATTTCACAATTACCTACCTAAAGATGTTTGATGTTCAAGGGCCATTCCATACTTGCTTCACTTTGGTCATACTGCTGGGCTGGCCATCTCAATGGAAATCAAGATTTTATATTATATTCTGAGATATTTTTTTAACCAACTGTACGCTGCAGAATGTTTGTTCAAACCACTTTTCAATTTTTCTGCTATTTCCAAATTCCTAAAACTTCTCTAGTGGAGGTGCAGACCCTCTAGAAATTTTACATGTATGGACTGCTCCACAGTGTTACATAACCTTACTTTCCTTAATCACTTGTGTAGGCACTCAAGAACCATTCAAGACTCCAAACAGTCTGAAAGGCCACGAAGCAAAGAAACTATTTAATCTACAACAAACACATTGTTATTGGAAAATATTCCTCAAGATGCTCTCCTCCGGACCTATTCTTCTAAGACCATGCCAAGTTCTCAAATCATGGACTGTTACAAGGGGCAGCAGGAAAAGTGCAAAAGGATAAAAACAAATAAAAATAACAGACTTGATTTAACAAGTCAGATAGTCACGCAAGCGGACATCTGTCCAGGAATAAAAAAACAGACTAAATAAAAATCTTCATCAGAATACGTGTTAACCATTGTCACTGTACTGATAAAGGAACAATAGTATAGAGGAGGAAAGGGTATAGCATGCAAAATGAAGCATGGGATTAATTTCTCCAAGCGTAAACCTGTACCTGTGTTATTCATCAACCTTTATAGTGAGTGAAAATGAGAGGACACTTAATGGTGTACATCCCATAGAAGGGAAAAGGCTAAACTGGTTTGGAGAAATCAGGTCTAGGGATGCCTGTTTCTCACTGAATTTAAAGGGAGTCTAGGCACAGGCACACATACACTCTCACTCAACACACACACCCCCCCCTCCAATATTAAGCAAAATGAAACCCACTCCAAACATCATCTAGTAATGAAAAATATAAGCCAAGATTCCTGAAGCATAGGTACCAACCAGGCTCTTAGCAATAAAAGCCTGATCTTGGGGATGATTTCCTAAGATACAGCGATGTAACAGCTCATCACTGCCAAACAGGGCAGGCTCTTCCCTGCTTCTTGCACCAGTTCTGTTCCCAGCCACATGATTATTCCACCTACCTGCTACCAGGAGCCACCGGTATCTCCAGCTAATTTACTAACCCAGCAGAAAACTCCTCTAGCTGAAATGTAGAAGTTTGCTGATGTTTTAGTAAGTTTAAGTCATCTCACAGTCTAATCTCTCTTCAAAAAGGTAAAGTAAAACCATCACGACACCTTAACTTAAAGCTGTACTGTACTTACTATATAAAAAAAAGTTTTATTATGCGACTGTTCTAACCATTCTCTTTAAAAGGTTGAGATTTGAACTAATACAAAAAAGTAAGCTTCCAGAAGCTACTAGTCATAAAAAAAAGTGCAGAACTCCATTTGTAAACAAGAGGGCATATTCAATGCTTTTCAACAGAATAAAGTTTCGTTAACTTGGGACCTTTTAGCTTGACCAAGAAAGTCAGTATTTTGACTGCAGATACTGTTTACAGAATGGATTATGACCACTTAAGTCAAGCATTCCTCACAAAATTTCTACTGCTCTAAAGATGTACACATACTAGAAAGTACACTAGGAATAAAACTTGTTGGAGTAATGGCAATTATGTATCACATATTAGTAAATAACTAAGGCATTTCTACACTCCCATATCCACTACTTTCAAGGTCTCAAAGAGAATTGAATAAACATACCGCTCTGCATTTCTGTAACATCTTTCATTAGAAATCACTGAAGTATTGAACACACATCTGCATAACACATTAGATCCAGTGTTCTTTGCACTCCTAGGCATGCCGAAGTTTAGAGATAGCAGCAATCACACAGAACAGTGTATGTAAGAAAGCCTGGAGCACTGGCAACACCAGAACCAATAGTCCTCAAAAACAGGGAGACAGGAGGCAAGTCAGAAAGGGAGAGAACTAGGGTGTTTGCACTGCAGACAAAGTAAGCCACTTCAAAACCCAAGAAATCAATTTAAAAAGGCAAGGCATAGCTCTTGATAAAAAGTGCTAGAAAAGAGCACTGGAATTTCATCATCTCCCCTGCCTCCACCCATGAAGCATTATCCCCATTTTTAAAAACAGATTAAACAGATTTGTGACTTGGCCAAGTCATTTTGGCAAGCGTGCAACAGAGCTGGGAACAGAACATATTTTTCCCCAACACCCAATCTTTGTTTAAACCACTGGATCATCCCTTAAGTCTTCCTTCTCATACAACCACTTTAAGATGCAGAACACCAGGTGAAAGACACATCTTCAGTAAAGGGGAAATTATTTAATTAGGTAAGACTGAATTATTTCAGTCAAGAGTTTGTTGCACAAGAGTAGCTGCTTAAGGAGCAAAAAAGTAGTGGCTGTGAAGCCTACATGGCAAAAATAAAACATGCACACATGTCTTAAGCAGTATATCACGTCCTCCCAAAGAGAGCTAAAGGAATTTTCATTTCACCAGTCCTTTACTATTTCAACCATGAAAACTGCACATTAAATGCAGACATTCTAATTAAAATCTATACAGTTATACACTGAAGAATTTGAAGATGTTAAGCTACACAAACCTCATTTCCTATGTATCTATGAGAAGCAGGATTTTTTTTTTCATCATCAAACAAAAAAAGTTACAACAGTATTTCAAGTAATTTAAAAAACAAACATAAAGCAGAAAAAGCTAAAATTTATATCCTAAATATTGAAATATATCTGGGGAAAAAGGATTCTTCGTTTGCTTTCCTTTAGTAATAAACAAGAGTTCCTCAATTCAAGGTGACGAAGAGTTGTCAAGCTACTAAACCTGTTATTCAGTCGTGTCTGTTACTTGTACCAGTGCAGAACAACCTGCAAATATCACAGCAACACACAGCTGGAGGTGCTGAAAAGTAAGAGTATGCCCTACCTGCTTGCAATATTGAAGGACTTACTTTAATTTTGTTTATCTACGTTATATCTGCTACTTTTAATTAATCATACTCTTATATTGCCCCAAACCAGTGCAATGAAATTGCAAAAACTTTCACTGGCCAAAAAGCAGCCAGATTACTGATTTTGGGGTTTGGTTTTTTTTTTTTTTTTGCAATAACCAAACTGTTTCGGAGAGGGAAATATATGTCAAGTGGTATCTTCACTTTTCTTTTTATGTCTTGTCCTATTTAAATAAAGAGCACTGCTGTACACTATTCAACTTGTTTTTACTTTAACTGCATTGATACAGACAGGCAGCAGAGTTCACAACAACTGGATCGATCCCATACAACAAATACTCTATGCGAGTGTAACGACAAAAAAGCACAGTTTGGTTGTGTAAACCAAACCCAATCTGAGGTTTTCTGATACTAATCAACCTTGTCTTGAGAGTGATTTCTTTTGGTTTAGCTTCAAATTCCAGACCTTTTTTTATTATTATTCTGTGATTTAGCTCTTCCAGACCATTAAATTTTCTGAAAACAGAACATCAAAATGGAAAAAACTGGTCCCGGTACATAACGCACTATTTCACTACACATCACTGCTTTGAACTCTGGTCCTTCTTTGAAATATGCTAGAGTCAAACCAACTTTGTAGGTAGTAACTAACACAACATTAGTTAAAGTCTTCCAGAATAAAAGTTAATGTTGAGTCCAGTCTTCTCTTCCTCTTGTACAGCCAAACTGATGCGGTTAAGTTTATAAACTGCTTTGAAATGCTGAAAAAAAGCAAACTGCAATCAATTCCAAAGAGGATCTGTACAGCTACACAAAGGAACATTCTGCTGAACTGCTCAAACAATTAAACTTCCCTCGATGAGCAAAAATTTGCAAAGCTTTCCTAGAGATATATAATATAGATATATATATATACACACGTATATGTAAAAAGCAATGTGCCTTACTTTCACCCCCCGAAAAAGCAAATGACATTTGTTCAAGTCAGGCTTCCCTAGATTATCAACTGAGCATCATTCTTCCCCAAATGGGGCTGTCAAAACTGTCATATAAAAATAATCCTCCAAATTATCGATCAAAAACTTCCCACCTTCCCCTCCCTACATATCAACCTGCTGGACCTTCCCTGTATCAGATGACCATTTGCTATTACTATTTAATTTGTCATGCATAAATATTGATTGCTATAAAACCATAAATTTCTGTAGTGAAATTTCAGTGTAGGATTGCGTATTTAAGAACAATTTCATCAGTCATGTGATTTCTTCAAAATTCCACTGCAGAATCCACTTGTATAGCAAAGTTGAAAAGATGCAAATGAGTTCCATGCATACACTACTGCATAAAAAAAGAACAGCAAACACTAATTTTCACAGTACTTAAATTAACATGTTTCCATTTAGACTTGAAAGCCAACCAGTATTTGAAAGATTCAGATTTTCAGAAAGATGTATTATGTTGAAATGAAATGCTAATCCCTAGCTACAGAAAGCGTTTCCCAATTTCCATATATGTATAAGGCATTATACTATACTTCCTTCAATAATGACAAAAAAACCTTTATCCTGAGAATATATTTTTTTAAAATCTATGTGTTCGTACAGGAAGTACCATAAATAAATGTGACATTTACCATAATATCCAAGGTGGCCCCTAAGTTAGTTATCATAAATACAGAAGTAGCAACAAATACTACTACATATTTGAAGCCCATTTCCCTCATTTCTAACTCATACATCAAATTATTTTGTGATCTTAGAAACACCCATCTGCAAAAGTAAGAGAGTAATATTTCTCGTTTTAAATTCTATTAAAGAAAAATTAAAGCAAAAATGGAAAAGAGAAGAAGGATTAAAATATGAGTATCTAAGAAACTCTTTAACAATTCTGGAGAACATGACCATGGCCTTATCCTGTACTCTAATAACATGTACACTTTTCCAGTACATAGAGAACAATGTACGGGCTTTAAGTCAAAAGAGCTAAAAACTAAGAGAACAGACACCTTAGATGATTAAAAACAATCTGTATGGAACTATGTTTTTAACATCCTTCCCCCAAGAAAAAGAAAGAATCAAGATTTTTTTCCCCACATATTACAAGTTTTTTCATTAAATGTTAACCTTAATGCACAAGTTTGTCATGGTTTTTGGAAAGAGTCAAAAAGGTTCACTAGATATTTTTAAACTACCACTCCTTTAATCATCATCAGGACTCACATCGGGAAGACCTTAAGAGCACTAATTAGTTCAGTTACAAAATTATATCTTACAATCAGTTTTGCTCTCTCTCCTGAGAAAACAACAGTCAGTTTATACGAAAGTGTCACAAGAATGAGTGACTTTTCCATAAGAACTGTAAAGGCAATGAGACAGGACACCATCACCTGACACAGAAAGCTTGAAATGCAATATGAAACCCTCAAACTCTTTGTCACTGCTCAAAAAAACAAAACACAAAGCTTAACAGAGACTACCAGAAACTAGTTATCAAATATCTGTGTTGAACTGCAAAATGAGGACCATCAATCATACAAACATTTTAGAAACTACTAAAAATAGTACAAGCACAGTTTTGTTGCTTTTCCAGTCCAACTTCATTGTCCACAGTAGTCACCTTTTACTTTTTTTTTTTTTTTTCTTCTTCTGAGGTATGTGGATAGCATCTTTGACTATGAACTTACTCTCCTCGCAGAAGCAGTGTCCAGAAACATTATGTAGGTTTTTTGCCCATGGAGTAGGAGGCCAAGGACTTCTTTGCTAAGTGTAGGACTTGTTAGGCCCCTCAGTAAGCTGACTGAACTTGCTAAAGCAGCACCAACTAACCCAGCAAAACAAAATTTTTTTAAGAGGAAAATAGTATTCTCTGGGGCTAGTGAGAGAACCAGCTAACAAGGGACCTAGTGGTGCCAGAGCCAGTGTAAGGGGGCGGCTGGACCAATGGAGCCAGGATCAGGAATTAGAATGACCAAGACATTTCAAGAGCAGAGAACCTTTACATCAGCTAAAAAGCTGATAAAACTGCTGCATAAGATACTATGAAGACACTTTATCAATCCTATTAATTTTTTCCCATCTGGTAATGGAAACAACTGCACTTCTGAATTGACAGAAAACTAATCCTAAACCTGCCTCTCATTCTCTTCCAAGGGATTGTTTTTCAGGCCTACCAGTAAACTAATCTGACAAGCACACCATGTGAACACCAGAGCTAACACACAGGACAGAACAGGATGGTTCTTTCAGTTCTAACTACCAATTAGCTTGTTTTAACTAACCTTGAAACCAAAGGGTTAGTTAACAGTTTAACTTCATGGCCTGAATCTTATATACAGGTATACTTAAAACAACGAGATCAAAGTGCTGTTCATGTTTTAATAAAACTGTACTAGTGTATGAATCTAATGTGGAGGTTAAAAATAAAAAAATCCCTTTTTAAAACAGGAACAATGAGAAAGATACTTTCAATTACTGCAAATGCTTAAAAAATAAAGTTTACTAATATACTTAACAGGAGAAGCAAAAGCCTTCTCTAACAGTGTATCTTGTAACTCAATGCGCTCTCAGGAGAAAACGGAATTTAAGAGAATAATCTATATAAATAAGTATGCAATGTTAAATGTTACCTATAGTGCACACAAATAATTACAAGATGCTGCATTCTGAAAATCTCACCAAGTCAAATTAACTTCATGTCAAGCCTGATCCTATCAGAGAATAATACTCCCTAAAATGTTATAAAACACACTGCAAAGATGTGATGTATCTATATGTATATTAAAGTTTTATTTACTGTTGCTCCCTAGTACTCCCCAGACTGTCAGTCCGGGTCAGTGCTCACTCAGATATTTTGCACCAGAATCCACAGCACAAAGTTGCTGCAACTGAAGAGTCACAAGCAATTTGTGAACTTAAGCTGTGATCAAAAATGGTTTTAAAGATCAGAACAGGCCTATGGAGTGTATGCTTAACACCATTTATCTAACTAAAGATGACAAGGGATGAGAGAAAAAACCTGCTATTTCATAGATGTTAAACATAATGGTAAAAAATTTACACAAAGAAGTATCACGGCTAACTAATGAATATAGACCAAGTCCCAAAAGATTAAGTATAAGGTCATTTTATCTCTCAATTTCAAGCTGAAAATATTCAGACTGGTCTCCACAGTTTCTATAACACTACCACATGAGATACCAAGGACCGCATCCTGAAAGAACTAGCACAAAATAGGGGGGGTGGTGGTAAACACAGCAGAAAATTTTAGAAATACAGAATCAATAGCAACAGTAGAAAAGAAAAAAAAAAAAGAAACAAAAGGCTCAGTGCTTGACACTGACAGAGGGAAAAAAAATCTCAAAAATAAACAGCTTGGAACACAAACTAAATAATTCATGGCCTACGCTAAAGAGGGGGCATGTGCTGGTCATATGTTCAGCGTATGTTATTGGCACCATTCACCAGCATGTTCCATGTTGTAATAGCTTAAACATTTAAATTTGAAATGCGCTGCCTTCAGGGACGACATGATCTGGGCAGCCCTGACGAAACACACACCACTCAAAATGAATACATGCTAATTTTGGCTTGCAGGTTATTTCTCCATACTCCAAACAATGCTTTGCTTGGCACTAACTCATTTGAAGAGCTTGTATTAAATATAACCAGTGGTAGTGTGAAGCAACTTTTAAAACCAGTAGACTCAGTTTATGTAAGATTATATAAAATTACTATTGTAGTACCTGTGATTCTTAGAGGCAACTTTCTGCTTGGATACATGCTACGGATTAGATGTGCATGCATTTAAACTTCAGAACAGCAACACTCTTGGAAGTTGTGCACTCTTCTATGCATTCAGAGTCTCAAACATAGCAATATAGCAGCCCGTTGACCAGATGACAATGAAATGCAACGGTGTAGTTTTAAGACTCCAAAACGTAGAAGAAAAAAAATAATTCAGTTGGAGTTCAAACACACAACGTCAAATACCTGCTTTCTCTAACAGCCAGCTCTGCCTCCCCACTCTACAGTTATTTCCATTTCTGTGGAAGTTATACCAAGAAAGTTGCTTCTAGTGCTGACACACAGATCATTTGAGAAAGGATCACCACCTCACTACTGTATGCTAATTTCTGACCATATCAACCCCTTCTGCATTTAGACCAGAGGCTATGATTAGATCTATTTACTTCCTTTTAAATACCCATCCTGTAGTATTTTAATTTTAAATCCCCTAGAGCAATTTCTCTTTCCTTTGTATTTTTGTATTAAATCATTACCTGCACAAGTCAAATCCTGTCTCCATTTAGAACATCTTTAAGAGGGTTATTCTAATGACTTAAAGATGGTGTGAACCATCACAATACAAGTATCTAAGGTCCTTTCAGATTTAAAAATAAAAGTCTCCTTCACTCAGTGAAGAAATTTATCAGTCCAACTTCTTGCTCTCTCTGTATCGGACGCTGTCAGTATGTTCTCCATTGGAAATTTATTTACCACAAAACGTCCCTATAAAAACATAGGGCAGTCATATATATTCTATTATTTAAATCTCTTGGGGAGAGTTGAACAAGCAGCTACCACAAAGACAAAACAATCTTAAGTAGGACAAAATTGCATTAATGTAACACATCCAGTAACCAACACTTCCTTAATCAGAGCCCAGGGATCTCCCAAGTTGAAATGCAATGTCACTGCAACAGGCACCCAAGCCCCCTGGTACTTACCTATATTTATCTGAAAGTAATTAACCCTAAACTATTCAGACCTTCAAGATAAGAAATTTAACTGGAAGAACTAGAAAACCACCTAACCCTCCTAACATCAAATGTTTCTGCAAAAAGAAAAAGTTGCAGACACAATAGTTTACCTTGAAGATAAGGCACATAAGTGCATTTCAGTACAAGAATGGCATCAGAGTAAGTATTATGAAAAGTACCAAAAACACATCCTGCCTTCTCAAGTCTCCCCAAACAAAACAAGACTTGGGCAACACATTTCTACATTGCTACCTCCCATGTTCACTTCCACAACTGCAGGTTTTTTTTAGTTAATTTCAAAAACTGTAGAAAAGCCTAATTTTTACAACCAACATTTCTGATTAAACTACTGAATTCAATTCCTCAGAAACACCTTCCTCAGTCTCTGCTCCCTGTCCACTATCCTGTTATTTCCCCAAGTAGAAAAAATCATACTCTCTTACATTATGGTTATTTTGGATTTTACGTAACCATGCTTTTACGCTTTTCTGATGAAGTTCAGTTATTTCATGGCACACTTCTCAGCTATGTTCCAGCTAACACAAAGAACATGCATACACAAATATGAGTAATGTTTTCTTCAGCTACTACTATTCCAAAATAAAACACTAACCCCAACCTTAAAACTTTCATAGAATTTTATTTTATCCTTCTGACTGAGGGCTGAATTATTTACATTCACATGCTTCTTTTATTCTTTCTCGCCTTTTTTTTTTTTTTGGCATGGTTTGCATGTTTCTTTTCTTTAAAGGCTTAAAAACACCCATTTTGCTGATAACCTTAGATAATAGTGAATAACCTCACATAAGAATCTTGTGTACTTACTAGCCCAGAGCAGACCAAACTTATTTATAGCTAAGTAGCAAGCTGGGGTTAGTGATCTCTTCCAGGCTCAACAATCTTCCAACCTCAGAATAACCACACCATAAAACAAGCAGGGTTATTTCACTACTGACAGAAAAGTAAACATTTGTGTACTAGGGTGCGCTTGCAGATGATTGCTCTGGCTGCCTGTACTGCAGTAGACAGTAAAAACTATTCACAACAGGCCAAAATTCATGAAGGAAATTTAAAATCTTGATCACAAATTGCTTTCAGAATTTAACTTGCACCTTTAAAACAGAGACAGGTGGAAGAATCTGAATTCTTCTCCCAACTGTGAATGAGGCTTCCCATTTCATCTTCGGACAAGTTTCTTCAAAATTTAATTAGTGGCAAATTTTTCTATCTGAAACAGGTAATATTCCCTATATCCTACGATGCAGTTAAGGAAAAAATTACTGTATTAGAAAACAGCACCTTAGCCCACAGAAAAAGCTTCAAAACAGAAAACAGCTCAGAAAATTAAAATTTGTAAAAGTTCTAACAGAATTCTGGCAGAATGTCAGTCATAATGAAGAAAGTTTTGTTAGAGAAAGCCTGGACATTCATAGAATTGGATATTCAAGCAAAGACGACAAGTAAAAATTAAGCACTTCCAGAAAAGCCTGTTTTGTTGTCACCTTGCTGCTGTCTGTTACCTCCATCTCACCCCATTCCTCCACTTAACCACTCAGAACTTGTACAGTTCAATCAGCTCACAAGAACTTCTGCAGTCACTATGTGATTGTGCTCAAACAGCAGCACTCCTCAGAGGCCAGTAGTCAGTCCTTCACGAGGAAAGAAAAAAAAGAAGGGATGCAGCTAGTCAAGAACTAAGTAATGAAACAGGCAAGAAATGATACATACAGTTTTGTACCATTCACTGCAGAAGGTTATTTTGTCTTGCCAGGGTTCACAAGGCATTTGAGCACTGTTAAACGGTTCTGGAATTTGCTGATAATACAGACTAGTTGCATTTCTCAGCTTTCTGGACAGACCAATACCAGGAAAAGGTTTTAAAAACAAAGGCTTAAATTTCAATTCAAGAGGATAAACAAACTGAAGTTCTACTGTGGTTTTTACCTATTGCATCTCTTTCCTGTGTTGCTAAATGAGCCTGTCATCCGAACATTTCAACTGACATCCACACTGTGGTTTCCAGGTCCAGAATGTTTGTAGCAATTATCAATACTTAGAAAGCTGAATGAATAATACTATAATCAACCACAAACTGTGGAGCCCACCCTAAACTCAGAATTGAGTTCTGCATTCATTTCAGAACTCACATTCATAGCACAGGGTAACCACCTTAAACTGCTGCATTTACTCTTCAACTCAGTGATGTAGCTACAAAAGTGCTGCCAGGAAAAAGGCTGTACTCTAACTCTTGATAGTATCGTTGGAAGTAGGACTGCATGAGGATGAATTTCATCATTCTATGGGAATCTTATTACCCAATCTAGTAATTCTAATATACTTACTTAAGAATAGACTGCATGCTCTTCAAAGCAATGTTTTCATGTCATTTGAACAGCGTAACAGTTCATCGTTTGGCTTGCAGCCCCTAATGCTACTAAAAAGCAAATACATTTAGCAAGATGAAAGGGCAGAAAGGACCAAAGTCATCAACCCCCTATACCCGATGAAACAATATCCTGGGTCAGATCTCCACACATACACACCGAAGCGCTTCAGTTGGTTACCCCAAAACAAGTGTCTCAACCAATGACCATGCAAGCCAGATCAGGCAGAATGCCTAGTAGAAATCTTATCTGAACCTAACCCAGCCACACCTAGAATATTCACACATGTAAGGAAAGGAAATAATTTGCTTCCTTTAACACATCTTTGCTCAATACGTTATTTAATGCTTACATCTGTGGAAGTTATAAACAGGATTTTGATTGATGATAATTTATGTAATTCACTTCTACTAACTTTTGTCAGCATCCAAGTCCACTGAATACTGCACTGGAAATGAAGGACACTTTTTGTTATAATGTGCTCCTCCTCCAAATGATTGTTTTTCTTAAACATTTCACCTCATCCCCTCTGAGGGATATCTCAGAGTGACAGGAGAAGTCAGTTAAATCAGAAAAGGGAGCAAATGCACAGCTACTTTCAAGCCTGCTGCCTAAGTAGTTTTGGAAGGCTGGATCAACTAAACTTATTTATTGGCTACTAACACATTAGCCTTAAATGGCAGTCTAGTTTTGCTATCCTGCATAAAGAAGGGAAAGAAAAAGCTCTCTCTCAAGTGACAACTTTTTTTTTTTTTTTTTTGAGATGTTTCTGCATCCTATCAAGCAGAGACCCTCAAAAGACAACATAGGAAATCCAAATCACATCTGATCTACCTCCATAGTCAACTTTAGGAGATTTACATATTTCCTAAAAAAATACTATAGATATATGCAGCCCCTGCAATAAAGGACATGTGAAAAACAGAAAGGTTTTTACAATTTTCTTCAAAATAATTTCTTCTTTCAGGCAGATGATAGAATGCCGCACAAACTCTAGTCAGTCACCTGTCTTACAGGTAGAGAAGTCTGTTTTCCGAGATAAAAGGGCTTCTTGCTGGGGGGGGGGGGGTGGGGGGTGACAACATGACTACAAACAAAAACAACATATAACATTCTTAAAAAGGGCCATCTACCTCCACTGTATCCTTAATGTTCAATTTTCCCTAGGGCTTGTGAATTCCCTAGTCTACAATATACTTAAACCACCAACTGGACTAATGACCTATGGAGCAAAGTCCACCTTTAAGCAGGAGATAGGATGATTTAGTATATGGAACAAAGACCATACATTAATACTGTCCTCTGCTACGAGATGATCCACAGCCAAGGAACTTGTAGCCCTTTTTCTGTAGTGGTTTTCTCTATGCATTCACATTTATGCAGAGATTAAAAAAAAGGGCCAGAAAGCACATATTAACCAAAGGTATGACACAACTGAGTCATCTCAGCATCCAATCTACTTAGATTCACTATTTTTTAACTTAAAACAAATACTTAGCATACCCCTTTATCAAAAAGCATGCTGTCTCAAGAACTTTTAGGATTTAAACTTTTTTATATTACATTGCAAATGCTTTTTTAATACACCAAAATTTTTTTTTGTTCTTCTCTTCTACTGTTTTGGATCTTTCTTTTCCTTTCCATTTTTATTTCATAGAGCATAATGGCTCTTGTAACTGCAATTCCTTAATGTATGATTCCACAAAACACAGCAAGCTGACTGCTGCTGAAAGTCTGTGCAGGCCCACTGCATACTTCATGCCAGCTCCACTGCTTGCCAGACCTCTCTCTAAGCCACTTCAATGCAACAGAAAACCACCCAAAAATAGCAAAAAAGCAGAGATCAGCAGCTTACGGAACATCTGATGAACTTCAAGGCCAGCACAACCTGCAGTTGGGAGCACTGCAGAAAACAAGACCTTCCCCTCCCATGCTCCATTTTAGCAGCAGTGAAACACTAGATTAGCTCAGATGCTCATGAAAGCACAGCCTATGCTTCTAAAAAGTGAGGCCCCAGATTCTTCTGAATCACATTTCCCAAATTAAATATCAAAGTCAGAGCCTCCTTGCATTCTGTAAGGATAACAGTTGTATTACTTCTCAGTCTCAGCTCTTAAACTTGAGATGATCTTCAACTTTTTCCAATCTTTTTTCACACCTCGCAGCAAACCCTTTCATTTCTCCTCACGTAACAACTACAAAGCCCACTAATATCCTCTCCATATCCTAAAGCAAAACACATTGGCCTATGTCCTCATCTTTCCCATGTAGTAACTGAATTCTCCTCTTCCATTTTTCTAATCTGTACGTGGCATGATGCTAAAATCATCCTCTTTACAATTACTCTTACAGTTTTTTGCTTGCTTAAATAATCAGCTTGTTCTGGTTCAAATTTAAACTTATCCCCACACAGAATTTTGCACAAGTACATTCACCCTTCTCTTGTCTAAGCCTTACTCTTTTTAATTGTATTTAAGTCTCTGTCTCCCCTCATTACTACACAGGCCTTCTTCACCTATCTAGAAAGATCAGAATATAGCAGTATCACCTAAGGAGGGAAATTCTTTTCTTTAAGAGTCAGCTTCCATCATTTATACTTTCCAACTACATTCCTTGTGTGTTTACTGCACTGATACTGTAACCAACAAGCCTGCCTACTACTGAAGTAAATAAACTGCGCATATATGCCTTGTCTGCTTAAAGTATGTTCTGCCTAGAACACCCCAAGTATGTCCATAGGACAATACAAAGTGATAAATCAAATTTTTCACGTATTCCCGTCTTAAAAAAAAACAAAAAAACAAAACCCCCCAAAAAAACCACATCGAAACAAACAAACAAAAAAACCCAGAAATTATGTGTTCGTATCTTCATAAATAAATCAAGACTTTTACCTTACATGTAGTAAAACAATGTAACGTATGCTGTGCTAAGGACACTAACATTTCAGGTATACTCTTTCGAGAAAATTGATGATTCAATGGAAGTTAAAACTATTTTTTCCCAGCTGTGACAGAAAAAAAGGAAGAAAAGAAGGAAAAAAGAAGGAAAAGGGTAAGTAAATTATCTGCTCCCGTACTACAACATGTCAGTGAAAATCAGAATTTAAAAGCAACTTAGATCAACACATTAGTTCATCCATATAATCTCTGAACCAAAACTACACATTCATCTTCATTTCTTTAAGTGATTTAGACCTGAATAATTTCCGTACACGGTGTAAACGCTTCTTCTATTACATGCCAACCTGACTTTTTATCAACACAAGAACTAAGAGGCTTATACCTCATGAGCTATATCTAAGATTTATTTGAAGAACAAGAATTTTTGAAGAATCACTGTATATTATACAAAAATTATCTTTGAAACTTTACAGTGTACTCTAGTACAAAGACTAAGATGATAATGAACAACAGCATCAAAATCATTTGCATGCAAGAACACTGCTGGCAAGTGTAAATAAATAAATGCCCAACTAGAAGTTTGATGCTTTAGAAGCAATTTTAATTATAAACCAAGCCAAGTACCGACTCCTTAAAACATATAATAAAAAAGTCTCTTGCTATAACCCAGTGGGAGATTATTAAAAAAGGACTTCCAGAGGAAGTAAAGGCTGAACAGCTAAGAAGCTTCACCTACTTGTACCTCTTCTAGCCCCAAGCCATAAAATTACATTCAACCATACCTATACTGCACCTAATCACCAGGTCTCACTACAGCAAGGCTTATTTTTTTGTTTAAAGCACCTTTTCCAAGAAGGTATCTATTTTTGATCAGCAGAAAACGGTGAAATAGAGATACCACCATTCTTCTTTGTAAGCTGTTCCAACGCTGCTAAAAATATGCGCTTACTTCAAATCTTGAGAGTTCAGTTTACAGCCTCTGGGTTTTTATACCTGTGCGTGATCCATTAGCAAGCCTTTCAGTACTCTAATTCATCCCCATAAAAGTGTATATACACCAACCCAGCCATCTTGCACTCCTTTTTGATAAACCAAACATACTGAACTCCTTAAGTCCCTCGCTATTCGGGATTTCCTCCAGCCTTCAATTCTTTTTAGCAATCATCCCCTTAAATCCTTGCAGTTTTGCAAGATTCTTTAACACAGAGTTTGATTCCAGAACCACATGAAGTTCCAGCATCTCTCAGTACTCCCTGATACAGCTCCCCTATTTCCACACAATCATCATATCACTCTGCTTTGACACATCATCTCAGGACAGGCATCTAATGATTTCTCTACAGTCATGACTTTCAAATGCACTACGAGTCAAAAATACGACTATTATTCAGAACAGTTTCCTACTCCGTAGATCTGGCCTGCATACCTTTTGAGATGCCCTTTTTTTTTTTTTTTTTAGATCAATTGACCAAGTCAATTTTTTGTCCTCCTTATTTGCGAGGGCAATATTTACCAACTTTGATATCATCTGTAAATATTTATCAGCAATTGCATTTACTTCAGGTCACCAACAACAGTATCAAGTAGTGATCGAGTATTTTTTTTCATGATTAGCGCTAAGCTGCACATTATGCTAACCAGCCTGTGTATTCCCAAAATTCTGCTATTGAAAATACAGATATTTTTTTCAGTATGCGGTTGTAGTTACATGAAGCATTTTATAGTTATCTCCATCCCTGGAGATACTCAGAATTCAAATGGACAAGGTACTCAGCAGCCCAATCTAATGTTGAAGTCATTTCTGCTTTCAGCAAGGGTTTGGCTGGAGGTCCCTTCCATAATTCTTAATGTAAAACCTTAAATTAACACAAAATTAAAATTAATTCCAGTCAACTTTCTACTAATTTTGTTACGCTTCATAAAGCTATGATAATGACATGTCTCTGGCTTTTTTGCTTTACAGCTCTGATTCTACAAATGCTCAATTCCATATGTATCTTTATCCACAAGTTGTCTTGCTGAAGTCAACAGCAATGTTTAGTTTAGCATGGACATAACTGTTTGTCAATCTGCTCATGTTTTTCATTTTATTCAGTGCACATGGACAAACAAAAAGGTGATGTGTTCATATAAATATTCATTAAGCCATTCTGAAATTTTGAATATTGAAAATTTTACTCCCACAAATACTCAACTTTACAGCATACATGAAGATGATGCTTTGTAAAAGTTTATGATTAGCAGTACTAATGAGAGAGACAGAACAGCACAGAAGCACACGCAGTAGCTGCAGCAGAATCATGCAAACAAATGCAAAGAAACAAAGACTCCAATCATGTATAGACCTTCTTTAGCCCTATAAAAAATGATGTATTACAAAATTGCAAAGATTTGCACTAGCTCTTCAAGTAACTTGCTAAAGCCTCAGCACCCTTCAGTGACAAAACAGTACTGATAAAATCAGTGAAGAATGTAATGTTTATTTTCTATGCCATCCAGTGTGGAATAGCTGCAGAATAAATATGGTTCCTCCCCTCTGACTGCTTTATCTAGGTCACAAAACTCCTTAAAGGCAGAAAATCGCAGGAAACAAATGTCACTACACATCAACTTTTTATCATGAAAACAAGCAAGACAGTAGATAAAACCACCACCTTCCTAATATTTCAGTATGAAGTTCCATGAAAGACATCAGCTTATTAGTAAACACAAGACTGTTGTGGAAACTCCTTATAGGCTGCAAAAGAGATGGCCTCACACTACCACGTGACAAATTTGTAATTTTCTTTGAAACTTTATTTTTTCCCAGTGTTTTACATAATTTTATGTAAGTTAATAGGACTTGAGAGGTCTTGAAGGCACTGCTGTATTTACTGAAAAATACAGTAAATAAGATGCACAATCATCTTATTTTGAATAGCTTCGGCATGACTGTGAGAAAATCTTTTGCTTTGTGCATGAGAATTACACATGCTAAAAAAAAAAAAACAAAACAAAACAACCAAACCCAAACAAACACAAAACAACTGAAAAACAGACCAAAACCAACAGCAGCAGAATTATTCTCTAAAACACATCTACCTTCATGAAGGACTAATATTTACAAGACAATGTCATTTCCTAATTACAAACAAATTAATCATACACATTTATTTTGAAAAGCAAGGGTGAGAGATTAACTTATTTTCTTTATTAATTTAACTTACACTTATCTGATAAAAGTTGTCTCTTTCTACTCAAACATAATGCATTTCAAAACCAAAGATCAGTATTGTATTTTGATTTAATTGATGCAAAGCAAAGAATGATTTAATTTACCTATCTCTTACCTTATTATTATAGCTGAAGGTAAGAATCTTAAAACTTTCTTTCAACTACAGATTCTTGAAAGAGACAGTTTTAATACTGACTTTACACCTTTAAACCAAACCAACACTAATCTTTCTTCTGTCATAGAATGGGAACTTAAGAAGATAATAAAGAAACCATCAGTTTTTAAGATGATTTCCCAGTTTATATTATTTCATATAACTAAACAAAGAATGTACTTACTTCTATAGCTAACTACAGATGTAAAAACATTTGTAAGATCAGTAAAATTGTAGAATTGGGTAAGGAAGTTTCATACAAATATCAATCATACCAATAGAAAAAGCAAGGCAAGTGTAAATTAATCCAAATATAAAACTGTTTAAGCTTTACCTCAACTACCTGATTGGTGCATGACAATTTGCAACGCTGTTTCAGTTAACAAAAAACAATTCACTCATAAGGTGTGTGCAACTGAGAGGGAAATATGAAAAAAATGAGATGACAGAAACAACTGCAACACAAATTATGACTATAGAAACTTCACGCTCATCTATTTTCATTTCAAATAGTATGCGCTCTACCTTCTTCCTCCCACGTTCCTTTTCAATCAGATCTGCTTATGTGAGAACACTACTGCTATTGAGCTTGACATTCACAAATTCTACTTTAAAGTAGCCAAAAAACCACCTATAAACATAGCCCAGTTAACCTTATTAGTCATCATGGCATGGGACACAGCATCTGCTAAAGAAAGTAAATAAAAGTTTCTGGAGTCTGATTCATAAGTCAAAGCCAAGTCCGTTTCTTAGTTTTATGTTTAGAGATAATTTGTAAGTAATTCATAGTTTTAACAGAACTAGTATGGAACTCCAAAATACTCCTCTGAACACAAATCAATCACAAGGTCTCAAAAACATTTCAGCCAGCTGTCTTCCTTATGAGCAACTGTATCTATCAAAAGTGTTGTGAAGAAAGGGAAAAAGCTGGTGCCAATCTGGCCCAAGGTATTAATCTATACTTACAAATATATTCCTTGAAAAAAAGTGTTTTATTTGATTTCTTAAAAGTATCTAGCACTTATGTTCATAAAGAAAATCTTTAAAACATAAGCTGTAAGCAAAACCAAGCAAAGAACATTCTTCCTAAGCTAGCAAGTAACGCTACCTAAGGAGATCTTATGATCTGTTCACACCAACTGCTAAGCCAAACCTCAGTTCTTTCCAGTGAGAAATTTTCACTGAGCATGCGTGCAGCCACAGCTGTAACTCACACAGCAATCACAACTTTGCATGTCATTTAAGTAACTGCAATGATAGGAAAAAAAGTGCACTGATAGATTAGAGGTTCTCCACAATCTGTTGTGCTATTTCCTCCTCAGGTTAACGCTGAACACAATAAACTTTTCCAAAGAATTTACTTAGCAAATAGACATACTTGATCCTTGTTCAGGATCTACTGGCTTTGATTGGCAGAAAAGCTTCTACTACTTAAAATGTAGTAATAACCCCACTTTGTAGAGCCAAACCACAAGACCAAACTAAAAACATTGATTCAGCCCTCTGTATACTAGGAGGAAAAGCACGAGAACAGAAACAAATAAATTCTTAGTTTGCAGCCATATAGGCTTGACTTAGGATTAGTTAGTAGATGTTAAACTAAAAACGTACTCGATGTGGTTTACTGTAAGAGCTCCCATACTTAGTAAAGAAGTCTACAAAATGAATGACAGAATGGGAGAATTATTTACTATCTCTTATTATAGAAGAGCTAACTTAAGTTGACACCTAGTAATTTCATTTGATGCAAGTTCAAAAAACTCAGCAAAAAGAGGTATTTTTCCCAACATGGGCTCCAATTACATTGCGGAACTCACTGCCCAAGGATGTTCTGGATACAAGAGGTTTACAGGGATTCAAAAGAAAAAAAAAAACAAACAAACAATTTTTTAAATGAGAGAAAAACATGCAAACAGTAAATAGTTTTAACTCAAAAAGAAATCAACTCTTACTTTGGGATCCAAAAGAAAAAACAAGGAAAACGCAACCAGTTGCCTTTATCCATTTTTATGCTCCTCCCTAGCCATCTGCTACTGACTACTCCTGGAGGCAGGTAACAGACTAGATGCATCTTTGCTCTGACTTAGAAATGCTGTTCTTATGTTAATGGTATCTTGTTTCTGATTCACAAATCTACTTCCACAAAACCAAAACCAAAAGTAATTACTAAAATACAAAATATATGGTTCTATCAAAACAAACAAGACATTGTCTCGGAATAGTCAAGCCCGAGACGTCAGGATCTTCGTGAATGCAAGTGTTAATATACAAAGCACATCCAAGAAAGCCCAAAATAAAAAACAAAACAAAAAAACTTCTTCAGAGCTAAGTTGTAGTGAGAAGTCAGTCTGCTTTTTCCAGCTGTATCTGTTACATCTGTCTGGAATCCTGCCTCTCCAAAAGCTGTATACAAGAGCTCTGTCAACAACTGCTGCTGTGTCCAGCACAAAAGGTATTTTTCAAGCCAAGTACCTCAAAAGTCAAATATTAATTTTATTATTTACCTAGCAATATAGCCTAACAATGCTTTCACTTAAGTCTGAGGAAATTTGACAAGCATCAAATGAAACCAATTAAAAACCCATGAACTTTATGAATGGGAGAGTGATAGTCCAAGCATCTTAAAGGTAGTTGTAAAAGACTAACTGAACTGCTTTGATTTGCATGTATTTACCAGGAGACTCTCAAACCTCTTTCATCCCATGCCTCTCTGTGTTATGACATTGACAGGAGAGCTACTTGCTGGACACGAACAAAAAAAATTGCTATTTCCCCCCCCAGCCCCCATTTTATTCATCTAACAAGATGACAGCTAGTTTGTATATACACAAGTACGTATGTGAGTCTGTCAAGAATCAGAAAAACAAAAACACACTTCCCACTGCTATTACCTCCTGCTCGATAATTTAAACATTTGAATTGTGAGCAAGGCTTCTAGGGAAGCATTAAAAATAGCAACCAGAACAGTCATTTTAATGCACAGTAATTCTGTGTTTCACGGCATTTATATCTGTAAAAAGAAAGATGCCTTTATTACAGGTAAAAGTAGACTCTAACATTAATAATTTAATCTCCCCAGATGTTAAAAATGTGTGTTTTGCAGGAGACTACAAAGTTGTATTTCTGTTTTTCCCTTCGCAAAACAGGAAGTTGGGTAACATTATTAATGCAATTATATTTAAACACTGTGCTGAAATAAAAATAAAAAAAAGGCCAAGGACACTGGAACTACATACAATTATTAGTAACAATTAAATAAGACATTTCAAGTTTGTAGCACATTGTACTTGGGAGTCATGTGTAAGCCACTATTAATCAGACAAAACAGAGATGGGCCCTCCATTCTTGGTTTCCAAGATCACTTAAAAACAAACAGAAAGAACAGGCCACCCTGATTTTGTTAAACTTCACCTGCCATTAAAATTTCAAATGATTGTGTAGTCATAGGCAAAGCATATTACTGGCAACACAGTAGTATTAAACAACAACAAAAATACACCTAGTGATTACTTGAGCTGGAGGTTAGCAATCATCAATCTTGAACTCGCACCAAAACTACTTTCTTTCCAACCATGTTTCAACTGTTAATGTTTACATTATACTGAACTAAGTTTGATTCTTAAAATCCAGGAGATCATCTTCAGTGTGACCAGTTAAATCTACAATGAAACTCAAGACCACAGCTAAAAACAATATTAGTCATCAGTAATCAATACTGATGACTTGCTATAAGCAGATAACGTCTGCTTTGAATTTGCCTGAAGACTCCTATGTTTAAAGAAAAAAAAAAAAAAAAAAGCTTTGCAAATAATGAGACTATTATTTCCCTATACAACTCCAGTAAGACTTTCCTTTTATAAACATTTTTTAAAAAAGCAATAAAGCAGCATTTGATCTTAATCACCAATCTAACTATGACCCTGTAGGTTTTGCCTGCCCTTCGAGATAAAACTCACCCCTATGCCTGTTGACTGAAGAAATCTTAGTTCACCCAGTGTCCACACCGCTCCATTGTTTCGAGCCAGGACTGAAGGTACACCACCTTTCATTTACAAGACTTGATGGAAGATCACACCTACATTTTGTAACCAGGAGATAACTACTTCAACCAGCTTACAGATCTTGAAACTGAAGGCTACTAGTGTGCAGTCTAAGAAACGGTGTAATCACTGAACACAGTCAGTTTCAAGCAAATGCTAGTTTCTGTAACACCACCCACATACACTCGTGAAGAAATTTTAACTGCACAGAAGTTTTCATCATTGTTCAATAAAAAAGTGATACACAAAAAATCCTTCACAATTTTCTTTCCACTTAAAAAGTGACGCTGATAGAAAGAACTAAAATAGATTACGAGTCAATAATTACATGGACAGCATGAAGAAGTACTTTTTTTTCCCTTCCTGAAGTCTTAAGCATTTAACAGAATGCTACTGACTAAACTACTCAAACTAATTCTAGACTGTTTGCAATCGACATACGTAACGCACAATGACTTGCTTGCAATTAGTGTATTATACTAAACTCTGTTTACAAACAAAAAAATTACTTTATATATATTTCATAAATGCGTTAGATTAAAATACAGATTAGCCACATGCCAAATTATTGTTAATATTAAAAAGGAGAAAGCAAATATAGAAGTTACAGTTAAAGGTCAAACAAGTCCTCCAACCGTATCCATGATTATACAACTCTACGCATACTGGCACTGTTAAACCCTTTCAGAATGAGCATTTCCTAGAAAGCAGAAAGGTAAGACAATTTTGATTTTCACAGAGGAACCAGGTCAGGAAACTAAGATGTCAAAGCTGAAAATATACACCATCAATGTCCTAAGCATAGTCTAAAAACTTGTACGGCATTAAGACTGTGTCACTAATGGCATGTGTTTTATAAAGGTGAAACACTCGTACCCTTTTAGGTATTTCTTAGTCAAGACAGCTAAAATACACTAAACCAAAACACTTTCATTTTTCCTACATGCAACTCCTCAAAACATAGGTTACTTATTTACGGTTCAAGGTATCCTTAAGCATAGTAGGTAGGCCTCACATACTCCCCTAGAAAATTATTTTGCAGACAGTTAAAGTTTGGTAATGGTGAAGGAATGTGTTACCATTTAAAAACTCTTAATACGTTTGTTGTCACGTAAGGAAACCCATTTTAAAACACTAAGACTAGCAGAACTATTTCACGTGGATGATTCAGTTTACCCATAAAAATAAATGTTACAATTAGGCAAAGAGGCAGAAACTACCACAAAATCACACGTGGAAAACAATCCCCCTACATTCTGCAGAAGCACCGAGGGTGTTACAAGATTTACTCAGCACTGATCTTAAATTCAAAAATCCCAGATATGTGGATAACCACTTGACTGGTTTCCTTTGAAGCACGTAAACAATACTCAAGGATGTATCCAATTCTATTTGTTAATTACAATACCTCCAAGCACTGCTGCAGACGGATTTGTTCCCAAACTCACAACAGATACTGCTACGTGCAAGACACAGCACAGGAGAAGGGTGACCATTTGTCAACCGCCGGCCTCGGCGTTGCCGGGGTCTCATACTTCCCACCTGTACCACCGGCTGCCGGAGCGACCGGAGTGGGAGGTGGATGTGCCGGCGCGACACATCCGAGGGCAGCAGGCGGAGGGCGCCGGTGCCCGGGTGGTGCCGGGCGGCGGGCAGCCGGGGAAGGAGGCCTAGGGCACCGCTCGCGTGTGTTGCCAGGACGGGGTCGGCTCCCCGCCTGTCACACACCATGTGCCAGCCAAACGGCAACGGGGACGACCGGCGCGGACGAGCAGCGGTACCACCCCCGCCGCGGCAGCCAGTCCTCCCGCGGAGCACGGGGCAGCCCGGCGCGGCGAGGCGCCGGCGGGTGGGCCCGGGCCCGGGCCCGGGCCGGCCCGGCGGGCCCCGGTGTGACGGGGGAGGACGGCAGGCCCGGCCCCCCGCTGTACTCACACTCGGGGCAGCTGCAGCGGCGGTGCCCCCCGCCTCTGGAACACGCCGTCCACGAAGACGCCGTTTTTGCCGAGGCAGCGCAGGTAGAAGTCCCCTCCGCCGCCGCCGGTGGTAGCTGCCGGGTCCCCCTGAGGCGGAGGCGGCGGCCCGTCCGCGCCGGCCGGTGGCGGCGGCGGGGGAGCAGCGGTGAAGATCTCCAGGTGGCGCCGGGAGATGAAGCTGGAGTGGCCCATGCTCACGTCCACCGAGCCCTGCGACGAGTTGCGGCCGATGGTCACCGAGCGCTTCTTCATGAGGTACTCGAACTCCCGGCCCTCCAGCCGCGCCACGGCCGCTGCCGCCGCCGCCGCCGCCATCTTAGCGAGCGAGGGAGCGGGCCGCCCTCCGCTGCGCCCCTCCGCCCGCACCGGCCCCGCAGCCGCAGCCGCCGCCAGACACAGGCAGGGAAGGGGACGCCGCTCAACCGAACCTGACGCAGTCCGCCGCTGCCTGATGGACGGCGGCGCCGGGCCAATGCGCGGCCCGCACGCCCATGGGGCTATGGCGGCGCGGCCAATGGCGAGCGGCGCCGAGGCCAGCGCCGCGCAGCACGTTCGAGTGTCGGGGCCCGAGAACACGGGGAAGGCCCGGAAAACACGGAGCAGACCCGCGCGGGGAGCGGAGCGGCCGTTCTCCCCCGAGGCGGAGGCAGCGGCGCCGGCAGAGGGGCTGCGCCGAGCCCCGGCCCCTGCCGCGGCGCTGGCGGCCCGAGGGAGCGGCGGGGCAGCCCCTCCCCGGCCGGCCGGGAGGGGAGGCAGGGCAGGGCGGCGCGGAGCGTGCTCGCTCAGGCCGGCGGGGCTGGCCTGCCTGCCATCTTCCTCCCCGTCGCCCCTTCCCTCGCCGGAGCTGGGGCGGCGGCGGGGCCCCGGGGCTCTAGCACCTGCAAGAGGCCGGGCCGCCGCCGCCCGCTCCTCGCGGCCCCGCCGGGCCGGGGGGCAGGTCCCGCGCTGGGCCCCTGAGCGAGGCCGCCGGCACCGCCCGCAGCCCACCTACGTGTTTTTCACCCGGCAGATAGTGCACCACGCGTGCCCTCCGCTAGCAATGCTTTCGGAAACAGCACTAAGGGGGGGGGGGGGAATAGTCAAGAATAAAATAAGTACCCAAATATTGCTAGAGGGGTGGGCTGCCAGCTGGAGAGTAGTTTGTAACTCCTCAAATTTAGCCCGAAAAGACCACGGGGGAGGAGGGGGAAGGTTTGATATACGCATTGTACACATCTGAGGGCCTTTAAAGGGGTAGGTTAAAACTACAGGCAACGCCCAGTCTTGGAGTTTTGTAACATCCATGTAAAACAAGTGCAGTGCTTTAAATTTAAAAGTTTCAGGTAAGTCAGTCCGTGTATTTGTGCTCACACCTCCCTCGGCTTAGTCCTAGTTTTCTCATAGGAACTAGGGCACAAAAATGTAAGCAAGCAATCTGACCAGACAAAACAGAGCTGGAGAGCCCACTGTTGTAGGAGCCTGTCGCTCCTCCCCGAGGGTGACAGTACACAGAAGAGAAAATGTCACAGGTAATAGCATGGGAAAAACAGATCAAGCACCCACATCCATGGTTTTGACTTTAAAATATTACAGGCTACCACAAAGATGACATTAATTGTACTTGGTTTGTCAAAGGTAGCATCTGCAATGGGAATGTTTTACCAGACCAAAATCTAGAAATATTTACGTGCTCATCTCTTAACAGTTACAAGGACCAGGCACTCTGTCACAATTGAGAAGTAAACAATTAAGAAACACTTTTGTCTATAAACTGTGAAAAGAGTGCTAAAACATATTTATGTCTATACACAAATATAAACACTGCAAATACTTCATTGCAGCAGCCCAGCTAGCCTTACTGTATTTTCAAGCACTTTTTGCTTAGAAGGGGGGTTTTGTTGTTTATTTGGGCTTTTTTACAGTACTGAAGTTCACTTTTATTAATTCAGAAGACATTTAAATACTTTCTTCAGTGGTACATACATGTTCTGCAGGAATTGAAAATAATCTTTAAAGACATTTTTATGCTCTGGACAAAATAAATCAACTTGCTAACAAACATCTAGTAGTAAATTTGAAATTCAAAATTCTGTTTTTGCACATTTGAGTCAACAGATCTTTAAGTATAGAAATATTTTCTGTATGCTTAGGAATAGAACACAGTGCCTGCTACCTGCAAAGTTACAGCAAACCTTATTTTTACCTTTTGGATTGTATCAGCACTTGTTATAAGCAGCTACAACACAATTCCATGCTGGTTAAATCCACTTACATGATCACATATGCACATCTAGATGCAGTAAAATATAGCAACAGTTTAGAGCTTTGGTTTCTTTTACAGAAAACTTCAGTTAAATCTTGCCCACACTTTGGTATTTAGAATCAGACTTTCTTCTATACCAACATATGTTTGGCATAGAAAATGTGGAGCATCAGAGAGCCAGTTATGACTCCCTGATTCTCAGCTTTTTTTTATCCTTTGGCTCTGCTGCAACTATTGAAATGTTGTGCCTGCTTTGCTAACAATCGGTTAGAGATCCTGAGGGGTATGCCGGCTGAAAATTACCAATGGATTTCCAGCTCCTAACACACCCACACACCCGCAGAGGGAGAGAAAACAGGCTGATTGGGAGAGCAGCCAGGTGAATTCCCATCAGGCCAGCAGCACTTTCCACCACTCTTAGGATTGCTCAGTTTGCAAAAGTTAAAGGCATTATGTGAATCACAACTTTGTTAATTTGTATTCATTTATCAATAACATCCAGTATGAAGTTCACAAAGCTTATATTCCTTCCTGTTCTTTTCATAATGGAACAGCACAGAGAACACAGCTATTGACATAGGATGCTGAACAGAGTTTTGTAATATACACTGAAATTACTTTTCAAACGTCCAGTCATCAGTATGCTACTCTATAAAAAGTGACTGAACACCAGCAGAAAGTCTGTTTACTTTTGTATTACCAACACTGTAGAGCAAACAACAAATTCCATTGTCAGAAGCTATATTCATTTTAAGAGGACAGCTGAGATCTTTCTGCCCATGTTTTTCTAAATTGGTGCAGATTTAGTCGCTTTCTTTGTGAGCATACAAAATTGCACAGTTACAGGTCATTCCAACCTGCCCACTTGCAGTTCTGTTCTCTGTTCTATAAAGCAGGAAACAGCAGCTAAGTTGTAGTGGAACAACTCATGCTTACACATAATTCTCCAGTGCTGTTCTGGGTGTCTGGGTTCCCCAGAAAACCACTCCTTGAACATAACCTGGTCCTGATGTTGGAGCTGCATAGCAGATACATACTATTCCACACATTTTTTTCCCTGCCAGTTGAGTGCAAGCAAAAGACATTCTTTTTCTCTGCCTGCTTTGCGTCCACCTTAACTCTTCAGGACAGAACTAGGGCTGCAAGTTGCTGACCAAAATTTAATCCAAGGCACCAACTTGCTGCAATTGCCACTGACACTAAACAAGGTCTCAAAGTACTCATTGCACTGCTCCGCTTCTGGCTCTTCAAGCCAAGTAGCCCAATGTTACCCAGTCCACATCGAATTATGCAACAGCTCTTGATTGCATCACAGAAATTAAGAATCAGCAGACCTTATCTGCATCACCTAACCTTAAAACAATCTGACCTAAGTTTAACAGAAATTTATAAGTCCTATGTAAGGTCTAATCCATTAATACTATTTTATTTGACCAAACTTCCCTTAAATGACTACATATTTTTAGATGCATTCTTTCTCTTGAAGCTCATGCTATAGCAACACCATGGTGTTCATTTACGGTCTGCTTGTGCTTGGGGCTAATAAACTGTCACATAATCGAGTTTCTTTTCTTTGGTTTTTGTATTAGATATACATGCTCTGTACTGAGGGCTATGAAGTGGTGAAGCAGCCTTCTTAGGATGCATATTTTCACACATCCAAAAGCATGGAATACTGCTAGAGGAACGTGATAAATAATCAAGTAGATTAAGTGACCCTAATTGCTTGCTTTGACACAACCAGCATTAAACAGCTTTTAAAAGCCATTAGGAGCTATCCATAATCTTTTTATTACACGAAGCATCACAAGCTTCCAGCGAGATTTGATTTTTGTTAAACAAAACCCTACAAAGGTAATCTGCAAAACCGCTTCTCAGTAGCATTCATATGCGATTTAAGATAAGCACTTCAAATACCAAAACCTGCACAACTGAATTAAGATTTCGCACATTGATATCCCCGTACCTGACAAGCACACATTTTTTTGTATTTACTAGGTGAGAAGCGCCTTGTAAGCAGTAACAACTTCCTCTGACACACAGCCTCAAAACCGCTGCCATATACAATCACATTTTTAAGTAATCCCAATAACCATACGGAAGCTTTTTACATGCTTAAATTTAATGATGTGTGTAGAAGTTAGTAGGACTCGTGCTGCGATTTAGTCATTTTCTCACAAACGCATTTTGGTCAAGGGGAAGGTGTTATAAAAGCATCATGTAATTACTGCAAAATATTAAAAATAGCGAATGATCGGGATGGCGTGAAGCTCCCTAGCTACATACCCAGCCAGTTCCTGAAGTTACTTTAAAATTAATAGGAGAAAATAAAGAGCTATACCTCAAAAGTAATTTTTACAGGCTTTTTTTCCTTTACGGATGTCTTTCAGATCTCTTTAAGTAATAAAGACTGGAAAGCGTAATACTCTTTAAAAACGCCCAAGGCATGCAGACGAACACGCTCTTTTTTGGAGCAGGGATGGGGAGGAGAGCGAAAACAGCTCTTTAAACCTCGACCAGACACTTGTTAGCCGACTGCTGCCCTCGCGGAGAAGGGAAATCAGTGCTGTGCAAGTCAAAGCTACGAGCCGCTCGCTGGGTCCGCGAGCTTTACCGGTGCAAACGCTGCCGGGCGGAGCGGGGCGGGTGACGGCCGCCGCGCCTGACAGGAAACCCGCGCTCCCCTCAGCCCGCCGCCGCCGCCGCGCGCTTCCCGCCCTTCTACCCAGCGTGCCCCGCGCCCCCAACGGCTCATGGCGGCGGGACCGCGGCGCGGAGTCCGGGGGTGCGCCGCCGGCCACGCCGCCCGGGGATGCGGGCGGAGCAGAGCTTCGCTTGCCGGTGACGCGTGTTTGTAAACACTGCCAGGCCGTGGGCGGTGCCGGGAGCGCGGCCCCAGTGTCTCCGCTGAGGAAACGCGGATCCGGGCAAAGCTGAGGAAGGCGGTTAGCGGGGTGCTCTCCCAGGATTATTTCACAGTTACTGCACGCTCCCTGCGTTCCTGTTGACGGCTGAGGTTAAAGCACGTTTTCTTGGGTTGTAAAAGCAGTTTTGTGAGGCGACACCTTCATCCTCAAGCGGTTCTGGGAGGCGAGTAGTCGACCCGCCCCAAACCAGAAGGGAGTAGCTCGGTTAGTAACCAAAACGATAAAGCCTCCAGCCCTAAGGCCTCGGTTCGTGTCAAACAACGGCAGACGACAAAAAGTCAAATGCACGCCTTAAATTGAAAGCATCCCATTCACCCTCAGAGGATAATTAATAATAAAGCAGCTCTAACTCCTGACACCACAGAAGGATTTTTAAAAGCCGCAGCAGCATTACTCCCCGTTAACTGGAAACGCGAAACCCCCAGTAGTTTGCAATCCAGCCTTGTGTGACATATGCTCTTCGCCAAATAAATAGCTAATTAATCTTCACGTTTCTATCTTATGGTTAAAATTCTAACACCTCAGAGAAAATTGGACCTGATGATTCAAAAACATTTTTAAAGTTTTGTTACCCACTTCTAAACAACAGAGTTCTACCACTATGAAGTCTTGAAGCATAATCAGAGAAACTGAACCTTAGCAGCTGCAACACTAACTATATTTAATATTGATCATTAGTTACTGCTATTAGTTATGACCCATTTAAGCACAATTCTACTGTAAGATTTTTCTTCAAGTTAATTTGCCATTTTTTGCCATTGTAAGTTCATCCTAGTTCTTTGCTTGATCAACAGATGTGTAACAACTCTGTTTTAAGTAAACACTTAGAAGTACGTGTTAAAACATACCTGAGACCAAATTGACAGCTTTTGCGTTTTTGCTGACAGAATAGGTCAGTCCTGCAGCATCACTGTGGAAAGCATCTTCGGGGCTTTTTAATTCTTTGAGAGCTCAGATTGTACTGAATATTTTCTACGCATACACAGCTGTACATATTTGAATAAGATGATGTAACCTTCCACAAAAACTTATCAAAGGCTGCCACTTCTCTTTTAGACGAACAGCCCCACTAGAACACATCGAGTCTATTCACCACAGTACAAGAATTGTTACTCTTCCTTAATTTGGGGCTGAACTCTTTTTCAGTCTCCTTCTAGCACTCCCATATCACATACCTTTATGATACGGTATCATAAATGAACTAAACCTCGGGGAAAAAAAAAAGCAGCACATTAAGCTGCCCAGGTCCAGCTTATCTGGAAGAGATGTTTCAGGCATCTGGAGGAGGTAACTGCAGTGGTACCACTATACATGGCAGATTAAAGTTCTACAAAAACAGTATTAGAAGTGGTAGTTTGGTTGGCAGAAAAAAAGCAGGCAAGTGAGAGCAGAGAGTATAAGATAGGGTAGGCAAATGAGTAAATGACAAATTATTTACATTAATGAAAAGCAGACAGGAATTATAGAAATGTGAATAAGCTAAATGAAACAGATAACCAAAGGCAAATTAAAACCTATACCAAGTGTAAACTAATAAGCATCAATAAGAAAAAACTTACTTTAAAATATTCTTTTCATGACAGAGCATTCTAATCTAGATTTGTCATTTCAGGAGGACAGAAATGAAGCTTTTATCAAAATCAGTTTGGTTTTGGTTTGGGGTTTTGTTTATTTGTTTGTTTTTAAAATCAATGCCATTCTCTCAGCCAACAGAAAGGCAAAAAGAAAGAGACACCTATTTTTCTTTATGTCTGTCTTCTCTGAAATACTTCTTACTCTGTCCAAAAGGATAGCTACAGAACTAAGAGAAGTTCAGAGAAGAGTTACTGAGATGATAAGGTATGAAAACACTATTATGCAAAGGTTAAGAAATTGCAACTTTTTTTCAGTAGAGACAAATGTTACCAAAATAATATAACAAGGCAAAAGCACAGTGAGAACAACCTCATGTTCCATAAACAGATACTGTAAGACTCCTATAAGATAGAAAAAAGGCTGAATTCAAAGCACACCAAGAAGATCCTATCAGGAATATGATGATAGCAGCAGTATTTTCATATCCATATAAAGTATTTAGCATTATTATTTTTAATTGCATAGCAAAAGCCTGAACAACTTAAAATAGTAGATTTTCCATCCCTATTAAAAGTCCTACAAAACAAGGACCACCTTTTTTCTCTGTTTATACAAAATCTAGCAAGAACTGGTCTTGCCCGCAATTGCATTCGTAACACTGACCTAAAATGGAGCTGCTTGCAAATCTCTTTTTCCTGAATACAGAAACAAGATACTGAAGTACATAAGCCTTGGGTCTGGCCCAACAGATTTTCCTAATAAATCTCACAATATTCAGAATGGTTGTCATATTTAATTGCTTTTTCTGTGAAACTTACTTAAGTTTACACTTAATCTTCAAACCAGAAATCAAAGCATTTAAAGATTTGATAGAAGGGAGAAAGTCACACTTTTGGGGAGGGGAACACTTGAACAGTTTCTTCTTTTAAACTAATTTCTCTGTGGGCATCCAGAGAAAGAAGAGAGATCTACAGAAATCTGGATGTGGTAGAATTAACTGATTATTTTCTCCCAAACTGGATGATGAGAAAAAAAGTAAAAGACTACATAAATTATCTGAACAACAACAAAAAGCACTTTAAAATAATTTAGAAAAAAATGCAAACAAATGCTCTGCTGGACTGATTATGTTTGAATCCTGTGCAAACCATGAGGTGTTCAAGCAGCCTCCAAAATGGGGGGAGACCAACAAACATTTCTGACAGGACAGACAGTCTTTTCAAGATTCAGAGTCATCTTAACACGTGTAGCAATACATAAAGGACAGCACAGACTGGTCTGAGATTACCTTTTTTTTATAAAAAAAAAAAAAAAAAAAAAAAAAAAAAAAAGGAGTCATCCAAATAGCAATACCAAAATCCTTTTGACACTGGGAACAATTTAAAAAAAAAAAAAAAATGTAAACCAAATTTACATCTACTACAAATAGAAAATAATGTTGAGGCAGAAAGATGTCACTTCTAAATTTTCACCTGGGTCATGCATCATAACCATTCTAAAAGTCAGTCCCTCAGGGAAAAACAGAACAACACATGAAGAAAATGGTTCCCTTCTGTGGATATTCAGAATACCAACACACAGTCACTGAAATATCAAGATTAGGAGCAGAAAAATGAAGAGGAGTCTCAACAGTCAGAAGGACCACTACATGAGGTGTGTTAGAGAACAGCCAACCAACAAGTCCATGATCAGAAAGCCACTGATGCTCAGAGATAGTGATTACTGACGGATGTCACTCAGAGGAATAAATCTCTCCTCTGAGGACTCAAGTTCTTCAAAGCTCATCTCCTACTCTGCCTCAATTTATTTTGCTAATTGAATTAGTCTGTGGTTAATTTGAGATAATACTCTTCTATTTACATTTCATTCTCAGAAAAGGAATGATGCAACAGACTATATTCAAATCAGCAAATAAACACACCCCCTCATGACTAGTATTTGAAGTTTCTTACCCATGTTCTTGAATGACATTTATTAGACAACGTTTTGTGAGGCGGCCCCATTGCCAACAGGAACTGCCTGTTTGGATCATGACAAAAGTGAACAAAATAAGAATGTGAAACAACTCACTTGTAATTTTTACAGTTGCTTCAGTTAGCAACATACAGTTCTTCATCGCTTGTTATTAAATAACTGAGTAAGATACAAAGATGGATCAAGGAAAAATGAACCCGTTGCTCAGAAAAAAAACCACATTAGAGGAAAAAAAATTTTTTCAGCGGAAGTCATAGAAGCTAACATGAACAGAAGCATTTATATACATGTAATACATATACACACAATAATAAATAATATTATAAAAATACATTTAAAGATTTTTTGAAGATGGACTATCACACTAGAGAAAAAAAATAACACGCATCAACTACATAGCATAGCATATACCATAGCATCAGCTATGGGACCTTTTGGTCTTATCATAAGCTGCTTATGCAACCTGAAACTTGCTGAGTACAAAAGGTTTGCAGTTTACTACTGAAAATACAAAATGCTAATATAGCAACCATAAAACCTAAATATGGTGAAAAAAAAATCTAGCCATCTTCTAACAGGATCCTAAGATATAAACAAAACTACAAACTGCAAGTAGAAGTAGAGTTGAAAGTAGGCTGCAGCTAAAGTATACGTATTTCCTTTTCTCCCCAGGGCACAAACTTAAAATTGAAATCAGTCAACTTTCACACATCACCATTAACTTTTCTAATTCCAAATATTTTTGCAAAACACTTCTCCCCATAAGAATATTAATTTTAGAACATGTCTGTAAATAGAACTGCTACACAAATCCAACACTGCAGACTGCTTTCATTTCCTTGTGGTTGGTCAGTGCTGGTAGATGACTTGAAAAGTTCAACTAATACAAAGCCAGCAGCTCAATGGTTTAATTACTGTGTTGGCAGGCTCCACTGGTTCAACTGAATTTTTAACTTTCTACTAATCAGTTTCAAGTGACTATTTGTATTTTCCCCCATCACACGCCTAATGGCACTTTTCATTCAAATTGCCTTTATTTTGCTTAAGAAGGCTTTTTTTTTTTTTTTTTTTTTTTTTTGCTTCCCAGAAAACACTTAGTAAGAAGCTATTTGCAGGAATCAAACTGATTACTGATGTAAGCACAATTATGCAAGACTGACCTGTGACAAGTAACTCAGTGCATTTACTTTGTCATATACTGTTTCAGAGCTCTCCAGTGATGATTATATTTGCAAGTTTGGGGTCAGTGATGGTATTCCTGTCTGAGTGACTTCTGGGTACGGTTTTTTGTGTTTTACTTCCTCTAGCTTTAAATAGAAAAGCTGATCAATATAAAAGCATCTTTTTTAATTTCAAAGGGGGGAGCTTTGGCCCACTCTCAGGTTGGACAAGCTTTGAAGGCAGCGTTATGAATTTAGTTTGTGTTAGTATGACAATATCTGTAAATATTGTATTTAGTAACATACTACCTGAGAGGCTTTTATTCTAAGTCTCTTATTCTAATAGCTCCTGTGCAACCAAAGCATGTTTCTGTAATGTCACGTGATGTATACATTCTCATTCTTTCATTTCTCCTCTATTTTTATCAAACAAAAAAAGAAAACAAATACAGGTAAGAACATGCTTCCTATAATTAACACAAGTAACAGTCTCTAATTACTTCTACAGATACTATTTTCCATTCACAGATTTTCAACTTTTTCTGAAAATCAGACATCTGTGATTCTGTCCATCTTTACACAAACCTAAAAACGTAAATGCAGCTGAAAATCTCACTCCGCTCTTTTTTGTCCTTTCTAAGAAAAGACTGAAAGGCTGTTATTTCCAATGTAAGAGTTACAGTAATTCCCAAGGCAGGGTTTTAGTACACAAGAGGTGAAAAAAAGCATGTACCACGATACAGATGCATACAGTGTGCTACTATTCATCAGCCAGAAACTGTAACTGAGTAAAACAAGATTAGAATGGAGGTAAGCAGGAGAGGAGAAAAAAAAAAAAATCACCAGACATCCAAGACAGGAACACATTTATATCTAATAATATTTTTTTTTCTCCAATTCCCAATACAGAATTTTAAATAGAAAACTTACCCTCTTTGAGAACTCATGGTTTCACTACATCATTAAAGGCATCAACACCGCATTGCATTTTGGAACTCACCTTTGCCATTTTACACAACAAAAAAGATCTGATATAAAAAAGTAATCAGAATTTGAAATAAGTGAATTTAAAACATCTACTAAGTATCCTCACAAACTTTTCTCCCTCCTTATTCCAGTTTGTTAAGGTTTTTTTGTTTTTTTAGGAAGGGATGAGGCAAAGTGGGCAAATGAAGGAAAGAAGTTCTTAAAAACAGCCTTCTGGAAGCTCATAATTTTAAGTTAAACCCTTAATATCCTATTTCTAATGCTCAATAGGTTTTTAATTTGTCATTGAAAGTAGGTATTATTTGCCTAAAATCCCGGAATAATTTGACATAATAGTTCGAGTAACTTGGCCTGGCTTTTTCCTCAATAATTTTATGAATGACTACAAGGTTAAAAAGTGTTTCACGTCACAGATAAATATTTAGCCAACAGTTCAACAGCAAGCTTGCAATGGCCGTGTCATTTCCTGTGCTTGCCACTAGTTCCCATCCTTACAGCACCTCCCGTTGTGCCAGCAGATGTTTGTATGACTAAGTGACAAACCAGATTAAGGAAATGACAGGAATGAAGACAAACGACCGA
Source organism: Aquila chrysaetos chrysaetos (assembly GCF_900496995.4). Taxonomy (NCBI): domain Eukaryota; kingdom Metazoa; phylum Chordata; class Aves; order Accipitriformes; family Accipitridae; genus Aquila; species Aquila chrysaetos. The sequence goes on from NC_044008.1 coordinate 66,505,744, forward strand.
CACCACCATTTTGAGGGCGAGTTTTTGTAGCCGGATGAGTTCCCGTATCCAGTTTACCACATGGACCCACAAAGTGCTGTGCTATCAGAGGGAGAGGCCGTGGCGAGCCCAGAACGGATGCCCAGCAAGGGCAGGGGAGCACAGCAGCTGCATAAGCAGGACTGCTGAAATGCGAGCCCTGGCCTCCCCTTACACACGCGCATCAGACTCCCCTGTATTCCCGTTACCCTGAATAGACAACCTTGCAATAAGCATACAGTCTTGGTATGAAAAGCTTACAGGAACACTATGCATGTTCACTAGAGCATTTTTAGACTTTGATGAGTGATCTTCTGGCTATGGCTTTTGGAAGCTATCTTAAAAAAAATAATCTTATTTCTGTATGTATATTTGCACCAAACTCATCAATCTTTAAATAAAATTGTGCAAATCTTTATCTTATGACCAGACTCTTAAAAAATGCTGATTTGGGTCTACTTTAGATATAGGTAGACTACAGCTAAATGAATTACAGAACAGTTATGTTTTCTACATGTACATAAAACCACACCTGCTGCTACCTCCACAGCTGTATAATGTAATCAAAGTTCACAACCAAAGTGCAATCTCTTGAGATATTTGTGCCTCAATCTTGTCCAAGCTCATAGTTGTGAGACCACACTAACATATTGAATCAGGATGTTAAAAGACAAAAAACATTTTCACCTAAGAGAATCAACTACTGCAACCTGTACTTTCAGCTGCTTTTTTGTAAAAGAAAAGGAACGACAAGTCATTGGGATATATGAAATATGTTCCACTCTATTGTCCACAAGTAGTTTTATCTAACTTGGGATTAAAAACAGCACAAGAAGTGTCAGAGCTGCTCTGTACAGATACAGTTTAACTCATCCCAGATCAACAGCTGAATCACAAGATAAACACTACTGTACTATACTCAAAGCCAGGTTGAGTTTATCATATGATGGATTATTTAAACTACAGTAGGATTTTATTTTATTTTTTGCTACTGAAGATAGCACCTCTTGTCTCAGTGTTACAGAATATTTTCATGTGAAAAACGGGTCACTTCAAGAACTGTTTTGAACTGATTGTTTAAACAAAGCTTATGAACACAGATAAAATTCTTCTGCTGGAATGTCTTCTAATGTCTGCAACAAGGTTAACCATCCAAGAAGGAGCATATAGGATAGCAAAGAAACTTGTGAAAAGAACAATGAAGAGTAAGAAAAACTGATTTAAAAGCACCAGAAGCTTTTCCAGTGGTTTAAACACCATGCAACCTTTGTTCTCTCCTTTGCTTTTCCCTCCTCTACTTTGCCCCGGAAGAACACAAATTACTTTGGGGAGCGCAGACGTCTGTCAAGAATAACTGACTTGCAGGTGATCCTGGTTGCTCAAACGCATATGGATTAGTTGGCAATTTACGACACAAAGGTAAGTCTTGATAATGACGCACATGGTAAGCCGGGTCTGTCAAAAGGCATTTTAAGAAAAATTGTAGCCATCATATATTACAAAAGAGCTTCTCCGCTCTGGTTTAGTTTCAGGCCCTAAATTTAGCCCACCACTTAAGCTGGCAAGGTTCCTTCCATGTGAAGATTTCACAGCTATCCCAAGGTTGTTTTACTACCAAGGGTGGAGATAAAGAACAGGAAAACACACTAACTTCAAAAAGGTAGAATAGCCTATCTTGAAAAACAATTACTTTTTTAGTTAGCTTTAAAATGTCTAAAATACATTTTTCTGGAAAAGGATACATATATGCAGTTTTTCACTTAACCTGATAAAAGCCAGAGAACCAATATAACTAAATTAAGTAGCACTGTATCTCCATACGAGATACCCTGATTTTTCAATGTCTCTACCTACTGCACATTCAGAGCAAATTCACCAAAGGTTTTCTGCTAATATAAACACAAGATTACAAACACCATATATAATAGTAATCATACAAGAAAGAATACTTAACACAGTATCTGTGGTCATCTCGCTTCAGACCATATCCCCTCTTAAGCCAGAGAAAGTGAGGTCTTTGCAATACATCTTAAAATGTTCTCCACATGCACACACTTTTATTTAGCACAGACAAAGCAATTAAAATCAGTAACTCTCTGTAGTTGTACAATTTAGGTGTCCACATAAGTATATTTTAAGCATTCCCATGCTGTCAGGTCACATACCTTAAAAAACATGACTCAGGACTTTGACTACTACAATAACAGTAAAAAAAAAGAAAAATCGAAAACAGTAATGCAAGATGAATCTTACAATCTGGATCCTATTTTCCATTAAACAACATTTCAAAATTCTATAAAATACTTGGGAGATTTTCAAAACTCAGCTAGCCATGGCCCCAAGTAACCTGATCCAAATCTGAAGTCAGCCCTGCTTTGAGCAGAAGGTTGGATTAGATGACCTTCAGAGGTCCCTTCTAACCCATGTTAGTTTACAATCTTATAAAGGAAATGGAGAGTGGGAGCGTGTTTGTATACACAAACACACTTGCCCTCTTTCTTTCTAGATACCCTAGCAAGTCTATAGATAAAACTATGCTGAATACTGCATGTAAAGCAAGATTACAAATATCACAGAGTGGTAGACTGATACTGATATCTTAAATACACATCAATTTTACATTTATACACAAGAAGTACAGAAGAAAGTATTGCTTTATGACCTAAGTGAGGTAGCAAAGATGTAAGTCTTCTCACACTTAGCAGCTCGCTCTAATCTCGGAAGTGTCCAATTTATCTCTTGAATCCTCAGCTTCATGAAAACACAATCCTCACTACCACCCAGAGCTTTGACTCCTGTAGTGGTGAGGAATCTCTCTGGAATTATAAAGGGATGAAATATTAATTGCTTCTGCTGACACATAAGAAAAGAGGGGAAGCAGGCTTGTCCTGAGACAGGTAACCACTCAAACCACAAAAAATGTTCAGGTTCACCATTCCTCTCTAACCCACATTTCATTTACACATCTCAAACTGAAACTCCACTACTCCTACCTTCGGAATTCCTCCTTTGATGTGTTTTCCCTTCTGCCATCCACTGATCAGTTTTTTCAGCAGTGACTCATGAGAATGTGCTTAACGTGACACCTTGTTGAAACCTGTTCAGGGTGCCTTGATTCAGAAGCCCAGAAGACATGTCACTAACAGCAGTCACAGTATGTGAAAATTTATTGAAAAGGTAATGACAAGTATCATCACACTTATGATAGTATTTCATACTATTAGATCTTTCTTACAGACAAATGATCATGCCTTATAAAAGTTACATTTGAAATTCACTCCCTATTTTACCACAAGATAAAAAAAGAGGAAAGAGAAGCAACTTGAACAACATGATCTACTAAGCCTGAAAAATTCAGAATAAAACCAGATTCCCGCATCCCTGTTACGTTCTTAAATCACGTGTCTAGGTGCAGCATTCTGCTTCCTCCTGAACTTTTGACTGTATGATCAAGCCTCACAGACAGGCATTCAAAGAAGAGCTGAAGAATTAAACGGCCATTCCAAATGGTAAGAAAATGGGGCACTGAAACACTATTATTTTCTAGAGTAACCTACTCCAGTCTGTCTCCCCTCAGTTCTACCCCCCACTCCAAATGGTGTCTGTGACTATCTACAAAACTACTTCACAAAGAAAGCTGCAAGAGCTGGTTTAAGTATTATTTCTCCTCGTGTTTTGTAGGGTTTTTTACTACAAATCACAATATAGAATGGACCACCTTTCCCACATAAAACATGAAGTTTTCATGTAATACTAAGTTCACTGAGCTAAAAGCACAGTCATAATTATGGTGATTTTAGAAAATTACTTCTTGTAAAGGCAAAATAATGGAATACGAAGTTAACAGTATGAAAACTGGTGCACTGTAACTCAAGTTCTTTAGCTAATGGCTTGAAATTCAAGTTCCAACACAGAACCTGTCTTTATTTGGATGGAAGTTTCCCAGTTTACATACTTAAATACTCACATTCCAAAAGATTTGATAGATCCACAGTTCTAAGGAAACCAGCCAGGACAGTAAAGCCACATTACGAACACAAAACAAAACAAAACAATTCTGTGTTTTTACAGCCACTGTTTGCCTTTCAGTATAAACCCATACAGAAAATTTTCACATTACTTAGGTCAGAAACATATACTCGGTATTGCCAAGAACCCAACTATTTTGCTTAGAGTAATGCTTCTATGTGTATATTCTTAACATATTAACAATTTTTATAGATTTAGTTCTGACATTTGAACATATTCATCAATTCCCATAGACCCATAGGTGCACAAAAACTTACTCAGCTGTTTTGACAAAAGCATAACCATTGCTCGTGTCATATTCTTGGCAGAAGTAAGAATGTTTCAGAATCATCATCATTCACTAATCTGCAAAATTTACTGGTTAATACTAATGCAAATATTCTGGTCTACAGAAGTCAGATATTCAAAAGCGTATGTTGATATAACAACGCAAAATATATCATCCATGCATATTATGACACTACAAAAGGAAATTTTTAAAAGTCTACTTTTCTCTTGACTCTTCTTCTGCATGAAGTACTAGTCTAATGGGAGGTTTTGGGGGCAACACATTAGTATGGGCTGACTCACACTATATTCAAGTACTATGCACCAGAATAATCATTCTACCAGTAATTTTATGTAGTGAGTGCACCTCAACACATCATGCATTTGCAGTATTAGTTTACTTCTAGAATAATAAGTCATTAAATAATATAAATATTTTCGGTGTGCATTTATAAAGGCACAAGAACTAGGCTGAACTGGCTGACAAGAAGGTGCTCAAATGCCACAGAAGGGCAGAGCTCCTTACTGAAATAAGCTACTGCAGTTGCAGATTCTTCTGCTGATCTTGTAGACTTTGGAGGAAAGCATAACTGATTATACTGAAGGCCGAGTCCTCTTCCCTTTTCACTGTGAGGACACTGACAATAAAAAAAAAATCTCAGTGAGGTGTCTTTCAGTGCTCTCAGAACTAGTTCACTAGTCATACTTTTTCTGTGAGCCAAACTGAGTCACTTACATGAATGACGGCTTGGTAGTCAAAGAAAAATTTGAAAGGTACAGAGCAGAGAGAACAGAAAGACATGGGAAGTGGCATTTTCATTTTGAGAAAGCTTCAACAAATCATCTTCTCTGATTTAAAAAAAAAAAGTTATCTGTGCAACATTTGGCAAAAGATATATTGTTAATAAGGCAACGTTAAATTTTTACACTTCAAAAGCAACAAGAGAATATTTAAGAGCAGCAATTTCTTGTAGCAGGTGAAGTAGCTCATTAAAAAAAACTGAATTTGAGTGTAATGACCTAATTAGGGGAATTTCTCCACAGACAGAGGCTGTTCTGATGTAAGTTGATGGGAAAACCCAGCTGGCTTGAATACTGCAAGATCAAGACCTAAATGCTTATGAAAGTGTGTGGTTCAAAAAAAAAAAAAAAAAAAAAAAAAACAAAAAACACAAGACCCGGAGTTTCTGTCTTTCTGACAAACATATATTGAATACAATCATACTAATTTCACAGTTTCTCAGTTAAAAACTTTCCAGGATTACTCATACTTAGTAACTACAAAACAAATTCAGAACTGCCAACACTATTCTGTTGAACTTCAGTTACTGAAAGTACTCCACACATTTCATCTTTGTTAGAGAAGAAAATAATTAAGAGGCATCATGTAAGAGCTTTTGTAGTATCAAAAGCCAAAGCAAGAGATCAAATTATCCAATAACAAAACATATTTAAGGTTAACAACACAGTATTTGTCTTGATTACTCATTTTTTAGAAGGCACTAACATAACATACTATATAGTCCTGTATTGTTACCCATCATTTTCAAGTGCATCAGTAAACTGCAAGAATACCTTCCAATATGTGGGATATGTTAAATTTGTTCCCTAAGAAAAAGCATGCCAAGAAACACATTCAGCATGGAAGCATGCTTGATGGTGCAACTGGTACTAGAACTTTGTTTCTATTTTAACCCTTTAATAAAATGTGAAGAACTTTTTCATTAACACAACCTACAGGAAGTTAACAAATTCTGAATAAGCTTGAGCAATACCTATTGGCATTTTGGCTTGTTGTTTCTTGTCACCCTTCAGAGAACTACATACAGACTCTCACAGTGAAATAATCCACTCCACACACTTTATTAATGTTAACATAACACAATAAAATTTTAGGTAACTAAGTTTAATGTGCTGTTCAACAAGTAACATGGAATTTCATACTACAACTTACAGTAATTCTTTATAGTTCACAATACCCTCACAGCAAAATCAAAATGGACCAAAAACTGCCCCAGCATTGTTACGCAAGAGCTTGATTTTCTTCTTGCTGGTCACCCTGAAAAGTAACACAATGATAACAGTTACAATATGACATTCAAATATCTAAATATGAAATATGTTTGCATTGTTTCACAAAGTATGACTAGCTAAGTACGTTCCCCTAATATAATCTTCTAACTTTGAAATAATGGAAAATATTACAAAAATTCAACTTGTGCTTTTGTATGCGCAGTACATATAATCAGACTGACATCTCACATTTTTATGATGTATACACATAGGTTTCACTGTAGTGAAATCCAGATCAACATTTAGCATTACAATAAAGTAAATTATTTAATTGTCTTAGACTAACCACTCAATCTTCATTTTCTGTAAGGACAAGCAGTGTTACACATTCACTTTCAAGTTACATTAGTGAAATAACCACAGATTGTGGTTTGTTGGGGATGGTGAGGTGTTTTTTTGTTTTGGGGGAATTTTTTTTTTGGTTTTTTTTTAATTAAAAACAAACTGTGAACACTAAAGACCAAAACCAGTACATGCAGAATCTTTTAGTTCAATTAAGAATTATTATTTTATACTTTAGCCAGACGTAGAGAGTCTGAATGCAGACTAGTCAAAAAAAGCATCAAAAATCAATTAGTTGGTAGAGGACAGGAAGCTGTCCTACTAAGCAGGTTATCACTTTTTTTCTTTTAAATGTAATTTAAGTTTTACTTTCCTTCTTGCTAAGAAACTCCTCAGCTGTTCACACTGGTGTCATGGTAAGTCTTCAGCATTAACAGCTTGCTGGACTTTTCCTCAAGATTGTTTATTTTCTCTCCAAGTTAGGGAATTACACTTTACAACTGCCTTGTCTGGGCAGTAATCATACAACTTTTCAGACAACAGATTGCTTAAGAGAAGTTCTGCAATACAGACTCTTGCAAGATCCCACGATTGTGAGAAAAGCTATATAGCAAAAATTGTTATAAAAGGAGTTGCTGCTACCATTTTAGGAGAGACAGGAACTGAAGCTGAAGCCTACCTTCAAAGTCGGGGCTTCCCAACTAATCATTTACTACTGACTGACACCAACTCATCCTACAGGTTTCAGTCTTCCTCACCAAACTGCTGTGACACTTTTGAGTATTTATTTTGTATTTGTATTCCGTTTCATTTCTTGGTGAATTCAAGACACAGAAAGATACATTCCATAATCAAATGCCAGGAAAGCCAGTTTTATCATGAGAATCTGTCTCATTAATAAAGGTACAGGTAAAGGAGTTTTTGAATCTCTATCACTCAAACACCGCAGAAGTAAAAGAATCCTGAACTCCCCAAAGCTTCCTCAAAAAACCCTATTCAACTACTTTGACTCATCATTCTTCAATCTTAACATCCGAGTAAATAAGAAACATTAAAGAAAAAACAATACATTGTTTATTATCTGCTTTGACAGTTTTGTACTTGTTACATGTAAGCCAGAAAAATAATTTTAATCTAGCTTGGTTAGTATTCTAAATGTTAAAGTTGGAAGTCAGTAACAGAAGAAGCATTAGAGAGGAACCGAATGTATTTAGAATCCTAACTGGACATGGTTCAGTAACACTTCCCTTTGGCTATGCCCTGCTAATAATACTTTAAATCAGATTTCCGTACTTTCTTTTCTTCCTGTGTTAATTCAACATTCCAACTCTTCACAATAGCCAGAACTTAAAAAACCATACCATTTCACCTGGCAAGAATCTTGAAATCCCTGCTACTCGACTCCCTCGCCGTTTCCCATCAACTTAATTCTCTACAATAGTAGCAACCTCTGAAAGCTATCACCATCAGGCAAGACTCCAAAAACAAGACAGAAACCAAATATTAAAGCCACTGATGAAGCAGGTGAGTTTAGGTGTTCTTGCTCCATTATCTTTGATATTTCCAGTTCCTTAACAGTTACTGTTTAGCCAACCTACAACTAGACTAGGTAGTAAAAGGCCTAGAATACAACAGCTGCTCCATGACTGTAAATTCAGAATTTGTTAATAAAGCACGTTCAGCAAGACTTTGTTCTTTTCCTGGCCCTTAAATAGCAGCATAGAATAAAAAGACATACTCCATAAGGCCCAAAACAATAACAGCAACAGGAAAACATGACACCCAAATGCCTGGAAAGCAGGAAATACCTGCCTTCATCTCCACCCTTCAATAGGAAGTGCAGTACCACACCTTTAAAAACAAGAAAAAAAAAAGTATACATTAACATAACCACTGTTCCTTTCCGAAGGGAAACCACTATTTTCTACAACAATTTAGAATGTTGCCCACCCATCTAAAAACACCAAGTTAGTAATTGAGTTTAGTCTCACTTTTAAGACCTAAGTTCAGCTACCAACATGACTTTGGACAAATCACTTGACCCCTGTATGGGTATCCCACAGCTAATGAGAATCCCTCAATAACATCATCAATCTACCTCACTGCTATACTGTGAATGAAAAACCAACCCAAAAGATTACCAGTGATGTGGTGTTCCATCACTGAAACACAAAACAATTATTTTCCTCATAGAGAGGCTACACAACTACTCCTGGTAGGTAAATATTCCCTAGAATAACATAGTATGCCCTAGGACGTCTGTCCCATAAAACTCTATTTTTAAATCTCTTTATTCTTAGACAACTGTAATTTCTTAGCTTTATACAATTACCACTGCATACATGCCTGATCATTTGTCCAGCATTTTACATATTTGGTATGATTTAGCATCTTCACCTAGATATCATAAGACTGTAACAAAGCATCATTTACCTTACCTTTTAGGGTAATAGAAGGCTTTTCTCATACCAAACAACTTTTCACAATATTTCTCACATGTCGGAAGGCTGAAATAAGCAATCAATTAAGAGCAAACCCTCTGTCTCACCTGTATCAAATCAGTCCCAGGAATTCAATTATTGCTGCACTCCAAACTAAAATTATATTGCCAGAGAAAAATGCTATTTTGAAGAATGTACTTGAATTTATCAGCTTCATCAGGACTGGTATTTATTTTCTCCTGACCTAGCTTCCAAGACTTCTTCTGTGCCATAGAATTGCTTTCAGAACCCCAACTTGTTCACCTACTAAAATCAAAAGTAAGAAGAATTAGGAAAGTCACAAGCAAAACCAGAGTGGAAAACGAGAATCAGACAAACATGCTACATGCATTACATACTTCACCATATTAGCGAGGGGTTTGGACACACCATGCAATGCCAATGTAATGTCCTAGGTTCTCAGTGTCCCCCTGCACACATTAAAAGATACATTTTTTTAAAGGTCAGATAACTAAGACATGGATGAAATTACAATTATTCAGTAACACTGTTGTGGATAATTGAAACCTAAACAAAGAGTAATGGACAAGCATACCTATTTGAGGCTCCTCTGATCTCAACTGTGAATGCCTCAGTTACTGATGACACTGCGGTAAAAGAAATCAGCAGTCGACTGATGGTGCGGTTGCCTCGCTGAGCACGGCACTATTTTTAGATAGGTTAACACGTCACTTTGTATGTAATATCACTCAGTCAACAATGAAACATTTTTCTTTCGAGAAAGGTTAAAGCACATACAATTGCATTTGCCTGGAGACTGTACTACTGTAAAAATCTAACTGCTTATTAAAGTGACTAGGATACATGTAAAGTACTAGTTATTTTCTTGTTCCACTCAGGAATCTTGTATACAGTTAAGGAAGGCAGTCACTGAACAAGCAGGTTTGCTGTGTATACTCTAAGAGTCTTACAAGTTTTCCAACATCTCTCTCAGATTCTTGCCTCGGGACTGGACCAACCATTATGGACCAAGCTGGTTTTAGATAACGACTCAGAGCATGAATGACATGAGTTTCTAATAACAAAATTAAACGTGATAATAAAATCAATGCAAAATATTTTCAAATGCAAAACATGCAAAAAAACATAGTATCACTAACGTGTCATCTGTCTCTGTTGACAAGCAGTCACACGGCATCTCTCTCTCTTCTTTCACAGTTACAATTCTCACATCTCCAAGGTCAGAACAAGCGGATTCTTTAGACAACTGGTCATCATTGTCATACCTGCAAAAACAACCCACATTGTTAATGGAAACATTTCTTCTGCAAAAAAGTTTTGCTTCTATTTCATCTAGACTAGTATTATGTGCTCAACAATACAAACAACAAAACAAATACATAAGCTGTTCCACAAAGGATATCCAAAAATCTTCCATTTTAACAAAATCAGCTGTGTACTTTCCTCTTTCTTATATAACTGCCCCACTTTTTTTTAAATGTCAGCTACAGTCTTTCAAGTACCATAAAAAAAAAAAAAATTCACCCGCCCTTCACATATAAAGAGAGTATGCTACTAACGTTCCATCAGCTGCTATTAAAGAAGTGCTGCCTGACAACGCTCTCTCTTCTTTCACAGTAATTCTTCTCACACCCTCAGGGAGGGAACAGACCGGAGCTTTTGACAATGGGTCATACCTGTCATACCTAGAAAGAAAATACACAGCTGGTATTAAAGCCAAGAATTATTTACTTGGTATTAGTAAACAGAGGAGTATTGTGATGTCTACTCACAAGTCCAGTAAAAACCCTGCAACTTCTGCATCATTTCTGAAATCCAACTTCTCCTTAAGTGTCAACCATCGGTCAATATGATTTCCCACATAAATCCTTGTTTTCCCCCTTCTTCTATCAAGACTTTGCTTCCTCTTCTTCTTTTCCAGAAAAGACAACACTGGGGGCCTTCCACATCTCTTTGCTGGCAGTGACATTGTAAGCCTAGAAATAAAGGAAAGACTATTTAGTGAGACGTAGCTCAGAGCAACAGATTATATACCTCGGTGTTCTGAATCATCACAGCAGACACTGACTGCCAAACACCGTAAGCCTTTTAATCCTACGGAGTTAAGAACCTAAACCGCTATAAACTAAAGCGGCTCACAGCAGACGCGGCACCCGCCGCTCCGCCGACCGAGGAGGTGAGAGCCCGCCGGCCGACGGCTCCGCTCCCCCCCCGGTCTCTCTCGAGGAGGCGGCGGCTGGCAACGCGGCCGTTTCCAGTCAGGCCACGGCGACGGGCCCCGGGACGGCCCCGCCTCACGCCGCCCCTGAGGGGAACACCCCCTCCCCTCTCCTCCCGCCCCCGCCGCGTCCCGAGCCTCCGGCCCGCCCCGGCAGCGCCCCGCCGCCCCCCGGGAAGGCGCTGGGCTCACTCACCCGCCGCGCCAGCGCCCCGCCACACCGGCGGGGACGGAGATAAACACGGGGCACGTGACCGGCGCGCGCTCATGACGCGCGGCTGACGTCCCGGCAGCCCCCCGCTCCTCCCTGCCGCGCCTTGGCCGGGCTCGCTGCCTCCTCCCGTCGGAGGCGGGCGGCCGCTTCCCCGGGCAGAAGGCGGGACTCGGGGCGACGCGGCTCCGGCCGCGTCCTGCGCGGCGCGTCCGCCCCCAGCACAGGGCGCAGAGCTCACGGGGTTCACCGGCACGGCCGGCCGCCGGCGGGCTTTGGCCGCCGGCGGGCTTTGGCCGCGGCTGCCTCCCGGTGAACTTGCCCCGCCGGCTTCGCGGCAAGAGCGGCGGCCTTGTCGCGCGGCCGAAAAGGCCTCGCTTAGCGTTCCTTCTCCGCGCCTGTGAGAAGGCTTGTGTCAGTCGCGAGGCTTGTTTGCAAAGGTCGAGTACCAGTTCTAAGGAGACTGGTTAAAAGCCTTTTTTAAAATTTTACAACGTCCAATTAACTAGGATCACATCTGCTGAAAGAACGTTTAGGGATACCGAGGTAAAAACCGGTATCTGCAGGTTACTGAAGCCGAGAGGAGGCAGGTAACGCAATACATTTTTGAACATCCATTTAATAACAAACTTCAGTGAATGTGTTACAAACAATAAAGAACACACTCTTTTCCCAAGAAACAAATCCCAGTATGAATTGCAAAAATACCTGTTTACCTTCTGAAAGGCCAGATTCAGAGACAAAACTAGAATTTTCCTCTGAAGAGCAGAAAATGTTTGAAATTCGACTTACCTGTTGAAAGGGAAATACTGAATCAGTGGCATAAGGAAAAAGAAAATGCAACGTAAACTTGGAATCCGTGTTGTCACAATGTACTGTAACGACAACACTGTACACAGCATGCGTTCTACCAGCTTCTTAGCACCTCCACACACTTATGCTTACATACGCTGCATTTTTAAATAAATGACTAAAAAGATGGACCAAGTTAGCTAGCAGTATTTACGGATAATTTTCTCTAAACGAGAGGGACAATCAGTTTGGCAGATTCACAGTAACAAGTTAGCTTAAAAACTAATACATGACTGAAGGCTTATAGAAACTTTTATTTGCATCTGCTGAATAACCAAAACAAAATCTTTTGTTTGGTTTTTGTCCAACATCTACATAACTTGAAAATAAGGAACTGAAGAAAAAAAAGCCATCGTGTCCTGAAATATATTTCACTATCTTTTATCATTTACAACAACAGTATGCGACCATATTTTCATGACACATTTTAGTGTGTGAGTTAATAGAGAAGTAAGGTTTAAAAGAATTACCATAGCATAATTATAGGTTCTCTCAAAATAGCACAAATTCTCAGTGATACATGTATGTAAAGATAATCCCTTGTATTTTACCCTTTTCATTTAAATGAGATAATTCCTGTAAAACACATACCTGGTGATACTGTTTCCAAGTAAACAGGAGTATTTAAGAGGCTTTTCATACTTATTTCTACTGATTACCTTCACAAATGTAGGTATTGTCTGTGTAAATAGATTCACATTCCAAATAATGGAACTGTGTTAACCACTAAAAGCTGTTGTGTGCTTGTAAGTTCCTGTTTATCTTGAAATCACAAAGCTGCTGGGAGAAGCAAGGGGGTACTAACAACATTTATTTCTACCAAGTAATTCTGAAATAAAAGCAAATACACAGCAACTCACCTTTTATGCTAAGTCAGTAAGTTAACCAAACTCCTGCTGCTATGCATGCTAGTGAAGTTTAAAATAGCATTTAAAAATAAAGGTGTGTGTCTGTGTTCTCAATAATGAATTAATAGATAAGGAAAAAAGCAAAGCTTTTAAGTTACTGTATCTTGCTGTATTTGTGGGTTTTTTCTGTTCCTCTCATTAAGGAGGTCTGCTAGCCAGTATTAATTTTTCCTGCTTCAGCTGATGCTGGCTGTGTGACAGACACAGCAAGGGAATGCTTTTAATCCCACCAATATTTATATTAATGTTGATTTTACTACTTGGATGTGCATGTCAGTAAGGTTAATATTTTGCCCCTGAACTGTTTCATGGAAGTCCTTTAATAAACATGCATTCCCAGTACAATGAAGCGTAGGTTATAAAGCAGCAGCAGCTGCCACTTAGGAGTAAAATTTCAAAGCCAATACTCTAGGCTCAGCAAAGGTTAAGGTTCATTTTCCTCCACAGCAATGCAAAGAAATGTAACTGAGGGCACCAGGTGCAGCACACTGCCTCCTCCTGAACTGCAACTGCAGCCATGAAGAAAAGAATTTCAGAAGTTTATATAGTTCATAGCAGTCTCTCTACTACATTTCTTCAACTTGCTCTCTCCTTTTACCATCAACTTCTCGCTGAAAATCCTGCCTATATTATCACCTTTCTGCTGATAAATATTTTACTATGCTTCATTAGTTTCCACAGCAAACATCTTATCTTTGAACTCCTGCATATTTAGCTTCCAAATGTAAGCATAGCAATAATATCCCTTACAAACTTACGAAGCCTACTGCCTCCTAATGCATGTAATTTTCAATATAAAATGCCTCATGTTGCTACAAGAGCAATCAGTAAACCCAGTAATATGTTTAAATACCCAATTTATTTCATGTTTTATATATATTTGTGAGATGGCATTGAGAAACTGCTCCCTGGAAATGCTAATGCAAACTTCTTCATATAGTAATTTATCTATGTAATGGAATGAAAACCACGCAGAGACCAAGTTTATCTAGCCAAATAGCCTGTTTCCAGAATGCATGGGGATGCTTGATCCTTTATCTGGTATATTCTCCCTGTTTCCGGTTATCAGTGATTTAAGGACTTTGAATGAAGACAAGAGGGTGAATCCAAACTATTATGTTAAGCAGGGCTGCGAAGACCTATCCTCCATGAACTGAATGCCTTTTAGATCCCACTTAATATTTTGGGCTTCAATAATATCCTACTGCAATGATTCTTCACTTTGCTTTTTGAGCCATTTGTTACAAAAGTGTTATTCCTAGGCAAAAAGTGATTTATGACACTAGCACAAAGTCATGTATTTCCATGTTCCAGTGCAATACTGATACCCCATTAAAAAATACAGCACAGCAGTGATATTTATTAGCCCCCTCCCAAAGACCAACTCTCTCATCATCAATAGCTTTAACCAGTCTGTTTCGATTCTAACCTGAAACAGAATCAATGGCAACTATTTAAAAAAGAGAACTAAGAAAAAAGTTAAAATCCTTAGTGCTTTCGGAACAACCCAACTTATTAAGACCAGTATACAAAAGATAGATTGACACAAAGGTTAAAGGTGTAGACTTTCAGAAAGCATGCTCATTTTCAAAACTGAGTTCCCAGTCATTTGGGCCTTCATGACACAGAACAGGAACTACTATATTCTAAGACATTTTAAGAAAAATCAGCTGTACAGAAGTCTAGCAAGACCTGCATTCTCATTCCATCTCGATCTGTGTAAACTAAGTAATACAAAAGGAGAATTTCTTACATTTATTGATCACTGCTGAGGATGATTCATCACATTTAAATTCTTTCACATGAGCTTCGTATCTTCAGTCTTTCATCTAAGTTACCATCATATCTGCAAAGAATTAATTATAATTTTTTATATTAAAAAGCAACTGAATTATGCTGTGTAGTACCTAACATGCAATAAAAACTTCCATGCAGAAAACATGAAGTAAAAAAAAAAAGTTGAAAGGAACAGTCAAATAAGCAGACTAATCAAACCAATAAGCTGGCACATTTTCACTAGAGAAAACCATCATCTCCAACAATATAATTGTTTCATGTGTCCAATGTTTACCTTCTCCACCTCACTATCTGCTTCTGTTCTGCTTTTTCTTCCAAAAAGCATCCACCTCATTTAGCTTCTTCACTCACCCCATCACAGAATTCAGACTGAAGAGAAACAAAATTCCCAATGTTAAGGCAAAAAAGGACTACCTATTCATAAAAGGCCTTCTAAAAGTAACCCTGGGTTTTCTTACAATAATTTTAGATCTTTAAGAGAAATATATTGATTCAATGCTTTGCTACACTCATCCTCTAAACAAAGGAAGTTGAGGGTTTTAGTCACCAGTACCTTTGGATTGTACCTCTGCCTTCAGTGCTGCCACTTTTGCCAAATCTTCCCCTGTTCTTTTGGTAGCCACTACTGAATCCCACAAGAGTGAGATACTGTAGCATGGAGAAAGACAGTGAAGTACAGAACACTCAAGAATTCCAGCTACTTTCAGTATTCTTCAGCAAGAGAAAGAACTACTCATTCCATGATGGAAGCCACCAAAGCAATGCTCAAATGAATTGTTGTTTCTCTAGGAAAACTCAGAATACAAGAGCTCCTTAGGAGTTAGCAACACCTGCAGCACAACTCCTTGATGGTCCCCATCCTCCCCGTGAGGCTGCAGCTGACAAGCATTACTGATCCAGCAACATGGAAAGCTCTGAAGCAGCTCTGGTCATGAGGACTGGAAACTACCTGTCAGAGCCCTGGCTCAGGGGGCAATCTGGGCCTGATGAATCCTTAAAGTCAGGACAAGCATCGTCAGTTCATGACTCTGCAAGCAGTTAAAGTACACTTTTTGTGCTGTTTTTTTAACAGTTCTAACTAAATGTAAAAGCACTATTTACTGCACCAACACAATACATCCACATGTTTTAATACTGACATACCACTAGTTTGATGGAGTAGAATCCCACTTCTGTCAAAACACGAGCAGATACTACTTAGTTAACTCTGCTGGTAACATTTAGCTGGAAATCTACCCCAAGTGTCACTGAACTACCACTTCTGATGAAAAATTTAAGACAGCAAGACCATTTGTTTTGCTTCAGAAAACCTGCATGCAAATAAAAACATTCTGGGGAGAGAATCCTCACAAGGACACTCGGTGGGGCCTGAGGAGGCCGCAGCTCCGCCGGTGGAGCTCCCCCAAACCCCACAGGGCGGCAGCCTCGCACCGACAACCCGCTCCCCACGGCCCCCGCCGACACCCCGGCGGAGCGGTAAGGCGAGCCCCGGGCCGGCTCCTAGGAACGGGACGGCGGCAGCACCCACCTCCGGGCCGGCGCCTCTCGCGCTCAGGGGGAAAGGCCGCCCCCACCACGTGACGTGAGAGCAGGCGCAACGCTGATGACGCCACAAAGCCGCTCCCCCCGCCCCCAACGGCCGCCTGAAGCGGGAGGCGCCGTTCGCCTGACAGGACTGAGGCGGCGGCAAACGGCGCGGGGGATCGCGCTTCTCGGGACGGGCCCTGCCCCGCCGACGCTGTGCCGCTGGGACTGCGGGCGCTCCCTCAGGGGGGGAGACTTCCCCGTGCTCGACGAGCACCGGTGTCCGTCCCCGAAACGGATCTCCCCAACAGCGCTCCTCGCTCCAAGGGGAGCAGGGTCGGAGGGGGAACGGCAGAGATGACTGACGTGAATTTTGCAGGTGTTATTTAAAAAATAACAGTAGGGTTGCGTGTTCCTACTCTGTGTCCGAGTTCACTCAATGAGGCAGACAGGAAGAGGCCTTCAATTATTTACAAAAAGTATTATGAGAAATAAAGTGGAGCATGTATGCAAAGTTGATGTGGAGAGTGACACGGTTTTTCTCACTGACAGCATGAGCAGAATCAAAACTGAACCCAGCAATGGACTGTAATGATAGAATGAGTGGGAAATGGAGAATGCTCTTCATTTAAATGTGTGACATGCAATGACCTGGAGAGCCTTTTCAGTGCCAGAACCCACACTATACCATGCCCAGAGGAAACAAGCGATAATGAGGAGAGCAGACGAAACGTGGGAAACACTGACCAGCAGCAACGCTATAATTTGAATCCTGAGGCAAGTCCCTGGAGGGCCAAAAAGCTCATGACAGACTTTCGTTTTGTGAGTCATTTTGCTGCAGCAACCATAGTAAATTTGGTAAGTGGTATTACAGTCAGTGCATGTGCTAAAGAAAACTGGACCCAGCTTCTCTGTATAACCCTGAGCCTCTGGATCTCAGCTTGAGAACAAGCCCCATGCAGTGCCGGGAAGAGTTTGAGCCAGGTAAGACTTCCTCACAGGGGCACTCAGACCTCAGTTCCCATCCTTGTGCTGGCAAGGTCAGTGGGCACCATGCCAAGGCGGGAGTATGAAAGAAATAAACCGCTGAGGGGAGGCAGTCCCTGTCATTCTGGTCGTGTCTGCAGGGGACCCAGGGCCTGGCTGAGTGCCTGGGGGGGTTACTAGGGCTGGAGTGGGGGGAAAAAATATGGAACGCTTCACGAATTTGCGTGTCATCCTTGCGCAGGGGCCATGCTAATCTTCTCTGTATCGTTCCAATTTTAGTATATGTGCTGCCGAAGCGAGCACGAATTTCCCCTTCGCTCCTCGGCTATTTCTAGCTCCGACATTTCGACTCCATAAGGACAGGGTGAGGACTCCTGACAGGAAGGCAGCCGCTGCCCGTTTGGGCAGACTGCGCACAGTATTTCCCGCCGTGACGCCGAGCCGGGTCTCTGCGGGGGGCGGCAGGCGGGAGGGCACAGCGCGCGGCCGAAACGGCTGCTGTATGCAAATATCCGCAAAGCACTCTGGGGGCGGGAGGCGGCCCGCGCGCCCCGGCGGCCGCCGGGGCGCGTGGCTCAGCGGTGGCGTCTGCGGTGTGTCGTGCTCCAGAGGCCTCGTCACGGGTTCGTGTCTTAAAAATAGTTTTCGGAGGACTTCAAGGGCAGCAGTATTCAGTTTTTCGCAGTTAGTAATATTACTGTTTTCTGTGGTAACATACCGGTAGTTTTTACTTAAATTAGTTTAATATCAATTGTCCGTGGGAATATACTGTAATTGAAATAATCTGTTGTTATTTCAAGTATCTGTCAAGCACGCAGGAGCCACAATAGGGGACCCCTTACTTGTAGGGAACGCTGAGAGAGGGCACGTTCTTACCCGCGCTGGAGCGGGGCCGCCGGTTCCCTCTGGGCGGGAGGGCGCGGCGGCAGTGCGACAGGGACCGACGCCGTGGCCGCGGGGAGGAGGCGGGGCGGGCAGCTTCTTCTAAGCCCGGGCGGGGAGGGGTGTTGGCGGCAGGAGCAGAGTGGCGCAGCGGAAGCGTGCTGGGCCCATAACCCAGAGGTCGATGGATCGAAACCATCCTCTGCTAGCCTCTCTATTTTTCGCGGCTCACTGGCGGGCCCGGGGCGCAGCTATCGACGTCTCTGTCTTCACTGTTTCTTTATGGGTGTGGTCTTGGTTGGTGTTGCGAGTACAGTTATTTTTCCTAAACCATCTTGACAACATGTAGTGTACTGGGTGCAGGTAAAGGAGTTACAGAATACACCACGGTGTGATGCCTACAACCTTTTCTTCTAGTATGATTTGAGGATTTCATAGAATAGTTTGGATTGGAATGGACTGTTAAGGGGCATCTAGTCCCAACCCCCTTCAATGAGGGAAGGGACATCTTCAACTAGATCAGGTTGCTCAGAGCCCCGTCCAACCTGACCTTGAATGTTTCCAGGGATGGAGCATCTACCACCTCTCTGGGCAACCTGTGCCAGTGTCTCACCACCCCCAGCGTAACAAATCTCTTCCTTATATCTAGTCTCAATCTACCCTCTTTTAGTGTTAAACCATAACCCCTTGACCTATCGCTACAGACCCTACTAAAAATCTGTCCCTTTTTAGTACTGAAAGGCCACAAGAAGGTCTCCCTGGCACCTTCTCTTCTCCACGCTCAACAACCCCAAGTCTCGCAGCCTTTCCTCATAGGAGGGGTGCTCCATGCCTCTGATGATTTTTGTGGCCTCCTCTGGACCCACTCCAACAGGTCCTTTAATTATGCATAAAAAGCTCATTGCATATGTCTGTAGTTTTTGTGTGTCTCACCTGTTTAAATGAAACGTTCTATTACCTATACACTGGTCAATTAATACCAAGAGAGGAAACAATCTGGCAAACTAAAACAGTAGTCATGACAATGGTCCCTACTTCTTCTCAAATATAGCAAGCAAATACTGAGCCCAAAATGCATGAAAGGAAAACGAGTATACAAATGTGAAGTAAAAGTCAGTGCATTCAGTATTGAAAGTCTATATTCAAGCTTTAAATTGCATGATCTGAGAAAATGGCTTAGTGATTTTGTTTAATGCTAAGGTGCTTCTAACTGCATTATTTTCAGTGCTGTAAAATGGTGCGATAAATGAACAGTGGAGTTCTTACATAGAATTAATACCTGCAGAATACATGTAAAAGAAACAAAGTGGATTTGGTGCTTATGAACTTGCAAAAAGAATACTTTTGTCTTTTCCCTTTAAGGTTCCCTCAATAGGAGCTGTTTGGGGGGTCTGTTTAAGTGGTTCCATGGTGTAATGGTTAGCACTCTGGACTCTGAATCCAGCGATCCGAGTTCAAATCTCGGTGGAACCTGAGAGTTTTGCCCACAGCCAGATTTCTTTACTCATCATTATCATGGAGAATGAGTTGAAGGGAAACTTGGGGTTTTTCATGGGCTTTTGGAATGCCATAAACTACTGACATGCTGTACTTCCTGAAAAACGCATTGGAAGAAAAACAAACCACACAATTTCCGTGGCTAATTTTTTCCATATTTATTATTTATTGCAGCTAGGTTAGTACATTACACGAATTATCTGAAAAATTTCAGACATGCCATAGTATACTGAAACGTAAGTAATTCTTTTTATTTCTACGCTGTGAACAACCTGTGTGGAAACACAATTCTAAATTATGCATTAGAAAAGCACGAGGCAGTCTGCTGGACTCCAGTGCACGTGTGAGAATTCAGTTTATGTATCTGAAAGATGTTCTCCTCCTGTTTGTGTTTGCTTTCTGACGTTGCATCTTTGCGATCATTATACCACGAAGACAACGGGTATTGCAGAAAGACAGAATTAATACGAATATTTTGGGTTGCATTAAATTCCTGGCCAGTCATTCAAGATGCAGAGGGGAAAGGCCAGCGGGAACTTTTACAGCGGGATTTGTTTTCTATAGATTTATTCTCCGGCCTCGCGGAGGCGAGTGCCACCACCTGGTTCTATGGTGTAATGGTTAGCACTCTGGACTTTGAATCCAGCGATCCGAGTTCAAATCTCGGTAGAACCTGCGGCACGATCCTCACTTTTTCCTCGCCCCGGGCAGCCCCCCGCGGACCTGCTTCCGCAGCGCCGGTGCCGCCGCTCGGGGCAAGGCCCGCTCCTCTGTGCCTACAGAAGAGCTAAAGGCACGTCAGTTTTGCACGGACAGCATATATCATGAGTCCTCAGGGTGCACAGAGGGAAAAACAAACTGCTGTGTCGATGCACAGCGCAGCACCCTACAGACCAAAATGGGGGTAAAACCCGAGAAGCTGAATGCCAAAGGTTTTTTCCTTGACCTGAACTGTATCGTGCTATTCCTGATTTTCTTAAATTGAATGAATGGCTATACATTTGACAAAAAGATCAAAACAGACTTTAAATAGTTATTACTACAATTTAACTGGTCTTTCATTATATTTTTACCGTTTTATATGTATTTTAAGTCTTTTTTGAGGAAAAAAAGTCATCACTGAGGAAAATCTGATTTTCAGTAGATAAATGTGCACAATTTGGACATTATTTTTCAGGTGCACCCAACTATTCACTTGGAAGATAAGGACAGAAATGCAACTATTTCAGAGTGGGTATAATCTCACAGATTGAACTCTGCACAATTTAAATGGGTTTTACCTCTGCTTTGCTGACACAAACCCTCATTATTTAGTTTTCATTTCAAGAGTAGCTAAGGACATCTTAACATCTTGGCTCCCCTTCTCAAAACCTGTCCTTACTAGTCCTTTGTTTACACAGCAACAGGAATATCTCTGTTCTGTGCCAAAACAAAGATCAGCTCCTCCTCCTTTTCCTCTGAGCAGGTAACTGCTCCTTACTGTCCCTTGAAAAAAATGCAGACCACCTTCAGGTGTAGTTACTATTTTGTGAAAGTTGGGGCCCTAACTGTTCAAGGGAATTTATGGAAACATTTGCTAAATTCGGTAAAGAAATTTTTGCACAACCTATTGATGAAAAAATATTTCCCTCTTCTCTGTCGGGGCTAATTTTCATCCTTTTCCCCAACCGTGTTTGTAGGTATCAGGCTGTGCACAAACAAGTATCTTAACTGTTCCTTGTGCATCAGTGTTTTAAATAACTGTAAACTTCAGTGTAACTAGTCAACCCC
This sequence comes from Aquila chrysaetos chrysaetos, assembly GCF_900496995.4. Classification (NCBI taxonomy): domain Eukaryota; kingdom Metazoa; phylum Chordata; class Aves; order Accipitriformes; family Accipitridae; genus Aquila; species Aquila chrysaetos. Next base: position 66,527,521 of record NC_044008.1, read on the forward strand.
CAGAGATTGGCTTCATCCAGCAACATCATTCTTCCCAGGTAAGAGAGCTTTAAAGCCACTAGATGCTTGTCAGCCTTGCAACAATTCAATATATTACTTTACAATTCTAGAGAGCAAATTACCATTTCCTACTGTTATTCCGCAACTTTCTCCTTCCATTTATCAGTTTGAAGTGTAGCTGTAATCCAGAATACTCACAAATAGCTGATACAGTATTACTGTTACAGACTTAGTAAGTATTGTGCTAAATTCGCCACCCAAGAACATACGTTAAAACAAAGTGTACTTAAAGAGTTAAGCTCTTATATAGAATGAGACAGAATCAGTACGCAATTCAGTATCAAGATTTATTTAGGACAATTCATGATCATGCTCCATTTGAATACAAAGCACCAAAATTTAGGTAACTGAACATTATCCAAATATAATCCAGTTGAGACTGCTGCATACAGATATATCCAATATTCTAAGTGATAGCATAGCCCATGTCTGTCCATGTTCATTAACTATAGTGGACAAACACAAGTTGCTGTGGCCGAGGCAAACTTACTGGAGAAGGCATAGCAGAAGTACTTTACAATGCGTATCCCGTGCTGTAGCAGTCTCAGAATAAAGTACTAGAACCCAAGGTATCAAGCACTTGATATGCTCAAGTCAGTAATACCCCAAGACAATTTCCAAATTAATTTAGCATTTCCAGTTACTTTCCTGCAATCCCTCCAATTTAGTATTTCTTAAAAATCATCTCGAGACAAGATTGTCTCAGCACAACATTCAACTGAGAAGTAAAGCACTATGGCTGTGACCACACTAGGAACTTTTCCCATTGCTGAAAGGCAGTAGCAATGAAAATTATTAGTTGCCAAAATCGTATCAGGGAACTAAATAATGCTGTAGTCTCAGAAAGCGTGGCTAGAAACATGTATTGTCAATAATGACAGACTTCCCAACTGTAGATTTAAAAGCCAGAATCAAATCTTCGGCAAGTATTTCACTATATATGAAGTTGCAACATGGTTTTCTGATATATGTTAAAATTTCAGTGAAGGAAGGTGGATGGGAAAAGACTTACTACCGTTAAGGGAAAAAACTTTTTTTTCTTTTAAACTGGCACTTCAAAGAAAAGAGCTTTAAAATCAGTTTTGCTCCAAAAAGTCTTATAAAACAAAAGCTGACCAAAAAAAGACAAGTATCAGTCACTGTAAGTCACTACTTATAATACATACATTCCACCTAGCCACTAAAAGCTGCCCAAGTTAGATGCCTGCCTTGTCTTTCAAAAGAATACTGTGGCAGACAAATAATCTACTAGATATTTACATTGCTACTATCTCAATAGGTTAAAACACTTGAGTAGATGGAAGAAATGGTAGATTCAACTGAAATAGTTTATTTTATGCACTGAGCCACCAGTTTCCCTTGTGGTGGGAGCACAGCACAGTATACTGTAGACGGATTTATTTCACCTACTGGCCCATTCCTAGGGTCTCCCACCAGCATAGGAGTGAAACTCTTTAGTGCAACAGGCAAGCATAATGGCAAAAGAGAACATGTACAGCAGTGCCACCTAATCAAGACGAGGATGTTTCAAGTTGTACAAACAGTTCAAGGGTATCTTTTCAGAATAGCAAGGCAGCTCTTGTGTAGTTTAGAGAAGATTTTGTCAGAAAAGCAAACAACTTTTTCGTACCATTTCATCCAGTATACGCACGTAAAAAAAGCATACTATACAAAGAACTGAAGCAATATAATTTAAACATGCCATCAAGCTATAAACCATATATACATAGAAACATATGCCTATACAAACAGGACAAGACCACTTTATTACAAGATCATTCTGTTGAAGTTTTTGGAGGAAATCATGACAGATAAAGAAAATCAGACCAAAGGAGTTGGATGTTGCTTCTAGAAGTAATCTGTTCAGAAATTTCATGCAACACCACCATCTTTCTTTAGCAGACATTTATTACAGTTTCAGCTATACATAGGTCTTCCCATGATTTCTGGACTCCCATCCTGTACAGAGGTAGATTTCTGTAGATGTTCTGATATTGCACCACATAAGTATAATGTTTTTATTACAACAAGGAACAACTTACAAAGGCTAATTTATGGGTATATTCTTACTGTGTGCATGTAGGTAGCAGAGTAATCAAATTAATTTGCACTTGAAAGAAAACATCCCTCGAAGTGAAATGTTTTGTTATTTAGGTGGAGGTCCAATTGAAAGCTGCAATTCTATTAACAGCTTCACATTAAGAGAACTATCTCTTGTCATTGGGGTAACATACTTAAGTCTGTCTCTCTCCTTTTGAGCCTCTGTTGTTTGGCCAATGCAAGAACTTGCATTGACTTCACTGATGCCTTTATCCCATCCACTGTGTTCAAGTTAAATGCGGATTTCAAATACACACAGGTTTTTGCAGTATTAGATCTTACTCATACAAGCAGTTGTAATATTAAGAAATTCACAAGAAGAGCCATTTGAACTGCCTGAAATGATTAAAAAAGCCTATCCACACTTTCAGACTGGAAAAAGAAAGCTGAAACTTTGCTAGCTTCAAACAGCCATTAATTGTGAACAAATTTGGTGCTGCTAGGAAAATCTGAAGAAGTCTGGCAGTAGTTTCCTTTTTTTTTTTTTTTTGGCCATCACATTCTTGAATAACCCTCTGCAACATGAAGTTGCAAAAAAGCTTGCATGCAAATACCACGTTAAAATGTCTGTTAAATGAAACCTCTGCGGCATACTTAAGTGTACCAAAATTCATTATGCCAATGTACAGTAACTTTGATGAGCTCACAGGCATTGCTAAGTACTTTCTTCAGAGGCACTCCATGAAGTTATTTTTACAGAAGTTTGTCAACATGGAGATAAAGAACAATCTTGTATTCTGTGTACCGAAACATGAGAGAATAAAAGTGCTGTAAGTCTGGCTCAACAAATATAGCAAAGTTGTAGTATGCATGTGCTCACGTGACAGTGCATATGCATGTTTCACCCTCATAAAGAAGCCAAAGCGAGCAGCACCATTCTTCCCAGCTGCAAGTTTCTAAGTAAACTTAGAAGGAAAGAAAAGTCCTCTTTTTGTACCAACCAACCTATTTGGAACTATTTCTAATGAAGGATTGCATTATAACCATTTAGCATTAGTTTCCCAAGTTCAGTTTATATGAAGTATCTTGTTCCTTACAAAATATTACATCAGTAAGGAATGGTGACTAGTTTGGAACTGAATAGTTTTTGTTAAAATATGGACAGAAGGCATACATAAATTCATTATACTTCTCCATATACGCACTTGTCCCTGTAAAGGGGTTTTTTGTTACAAAGGCAAGTAAATCCCAAGTTCCTTCACAACAACTGCAACTATGTTGAAATTCATGATGACTGTTTTCCTGTGATGAAAAGGATTGCATACCTAGGAGTAGGAGTAAAATAATCTCGCCTTCTTGGGGGAGCCCATTTTGTGAAGTTAAGGGAAGCCTTCACTTCAGGGAGTAACTTCATCAGGAATTACACTCCCTGCCCCTGGCAGAAAGTGCTTATGTACCTTGCAAGATCATGTTTTTGAATAAAGAAATCCATTATACGCAGGAGATTACACACAGTAAAAGTTAAATGACAATGGCAGGAACCAGGGCTTTCGGAGACTTTTCTTTCTGTTTTTAAAAAGCAATGGTTCTTCACAAATAATAATCCACAATTAGGAAGCATCTCATTCGTACACTCGGCTAGTGCATAGCATCTGCGATTGCATAGAATGTTTCCAGTGCTGAATCTGTAACTAACCTAAGCAAATCTTATGTGAGTTTGATTTATTACCATTTGATATCCAAACTGCTTGCTGTTTGATTTACTGCACTGTATTTGGTGTGCAAAGTTTCCTGGACCTTCTTAGAGTCCATGCCTTCCAGCCAGTCCTGGTACATCTTTTGTATGTGCATGTTGGTTTCTGGAAGCCTAACAGGTATTGCAGCATACACTTCTTCCATCTGGTTAAGCAGTGCTTTATCTGGTTTTCCATCTTCAGTTTGTGCCTGACCTTTTCCATTTAGGCAGCCTTAGGAGAAAAGGGAGAAAAAAGAAAAAGAAAAAAAAAACAAAAAAAAGAGGTAAGAAAAAAGCCACAAGGGTGATGGAGATTTGGTATGAAGAGAAAGTTTATGTTAACTTGGAATTCTTTTTCATACTTGTCTAAAGACAAAGAAGTTGTCTCGTCACACAAACTACCGCCCATGCTGTTAGAATTTGTATTTACTTGAAGTGATTCCAGTATCAACATAATCTTAATGTAAATGAGGTTTCATATCAACAATCTTTCTCTGCCTTCTCCATGGTTTTGTGATCTTAATTATGTTCTTTGTCTTTCTTGCCCTTGACAACCACCACTTCAGAGTATTTCCTCTGAGGTTTGAAACAATCATAAGAGCCATGCTGTCACTTATTTATAGGTCAGAAGACAGCAAATAACATTGTGGTTAATTTTAGAAAACCCAATCAATTTCTGAGCCAACCCTGCACATGTAATTGGTGTTCTAGCCCATTCATTAAATAGTAATTTTAGATTATTAAGAAGAGAATTAAGAGGGAATGAAATTAAGTGTCTGCCTATAAGACAACTTTACTTTGAGATTTGAGATATGTGTGTGGAACCACTGTGGATCCACAATTATTCTTACCTCCTGGGCAGGCAAGGACTTCTACAAAATGGTATAAAAATTTTCCTTTTTTCAACTTCAGAACCATGTTTTGGATATTTCTAAAGCCGTAAGCTGCTGCAAAACGTAGCACTGTCTCACCATCCTTTTCAAGGGTAACTTCTTGAAAGTCCTTGTTCCTGTAACGATACACAGAGAACATTTTAAACCCCTGCATTACCAAAGGGATGATCCAACTGTGTCAGTTTGTATTCAGATGCTCTAAAGAGAGCAGAACAAGTATAACAGTGAGATTAAGTTGAACTCTTCCAGTTTCTAAACTGAGTTAAGCGGAAGTTGGGTTGAATTTTCAGAACAGAATTATACTTAATTTTTAAGGGCAGGTAAGTTATTAAAAAAATTAAAGCTAGCAGGAGTTACTTCACAGAAACAAATTTACAGGTTTATAACAGGTAACTGCCTATGAGTGGAAGAGCCAGGTCAGCAATAACTGCATTAGGGTTTACTGTACCACCAACTAAACCAGGGGCGGTTTAGACTGGACATTAGGAATGACTTCTTTATCAAGAGGGCAGTCAAACACTGGAACAGGCTTCCTAGAGAGGTGGTCAATGCCCCAAGCCTGTCAAAGTTTAAGAGGCATTTGGACAATGCCCTTAACAAATGCTTTAACTTTTGTTCAGCCTTGAAGTGGTCAGGCAGTTGGACTAGATGATCATTGTAGGTCCTTTCCAACTGAGAATATTCTAATTAGCCCATCCTACATAACAAGGATACAAAACTGTAACTTACTTTAATGCTTTGTAGGTGATTTCCTTGACATCCATGCCAAAAAGCTCCTTTGCAGCATGTTTAAAAATGTGTTCCAGGTAACCATCGGATCTCTTCCCATCATGCCTTACTACATCTCCCTCCTTTATTTCATCAAACCTTAGAAAACAACAAAAAGATAGATCAGCTCCAAAATTTAATTCCTTCACTTCAATGAAGTACTATGTTTTTCCCTTTCTCGTCTCCCCCACCAAAAAGTGTTTTATAGCAGTGAGTAACAACATAGTAACATTTTTATTTATTACAGCTTAAAAAAATTTGAACTATTCAGGACAGCAGTAAGATGATGGGAAAAAAATAGAGTAAAAAAATGTAAAAGGATGCAGGGCTTTCCATGTTCAGAAACCTTGAGCGACAGTAATTTATAAGTATGCACATTCAGCACAGCCTAAAGACTTGGTTAACAGCCATTTACTGCTCAGGAGACATTTTTGGGAAAAAATAAGTAAGTCATTTTTAGCCTGTGAGAATATAAAAATACTTCAGAATTTACAAGCCTTTGCTCACAAACAATTCTCCTGCTCCAGGAGCTGTTTGTCACAGTCTGTAACACTTTGCCACTAAAATAATAGTGAATCAGTACGGTTGCAACCAGGCTAAACACTGTACCTTTAAGATAAGTGCTACACTATAGTTCAAGGAAAGAAAATTAGTGAGATCATATCCAATGGGCATAGCATTCACCTGGAGGTTCACCTCTCCCTCAGTTAAAAACAGCACTAGCGAGCACAAGTGGCTGTAGTATAAACTGTACTGGGATGCATGCTGGTGGCCACCAAAGACTGCAGCTCTACAGGCTTATGCTCCTTTCCGACAAAGCAGAAACTGATAGGGGGGTGTGGGACTGCTAGTTTCAGGAAGAGAGATTCATCTTCAGATTAGCAAATGGACAGATTATGTCCTTTGCTCTTACATGTAAAAGCTTCTCTAGATATAGTCTAATTACCTTCTTCCAGAACATCCAGACGTGACCTTTCCTGGCCTATGCTGCTAGCTTTTGCCTGAGCAGCAGTCCAAGCACAGCATTCAACCACGAAACCAAAGTGAAAATTACCACAGCAAACACCTTACTAACAAAAAATGCTGAAGTTTTAATAACAGAGAAATATTTTGATTACTAAAGAGCTGAAGTTTACAAATTTAATATCTCTGTCCCCTCTATGCGATGCCATTGCATCTACTTAAGAACTACTGCAATTTTTGGAATTTTTTTTTTTTTTTTTAATAACCTTGGGTGATTTTGTTTCATGGTATGTCTCCTAATTTTAGCCAATGCTATTTGTTAGCATTCTCTAACTACAAAAGTAATTTGAGAACTCAAACATAAGTTACTTTGTTCATACTATTTTTTTAATACCAAGCACTTTACCACAAATTGCTGCTGTGCTGGGACTTGTTTTAAGAGGAGGAGTTCAAGTTATATAAATTTCTCGCAAAATCTACTTTTAAGACCCAGAATAGCAAAAATTTATGTCATCAGGTGTCACAGCTTGAACCAGTATTACCAGATTAGTCCTTTTAAAAATTATTTTCCAACATAAGTTGATCCAATAAGCCAGGTATATTCTGAATAAGAGCTTGTTCTTTCATTGGACAGGCTGATTTAGAAATAAATGACCATCTCTATGTGATTATGTCTGCAAGAACTTTATTTATGTAATTCTTATTCTGTGTAGCAATCTCTGGTAGAAGTAATCATAGGAGCTGCACTACAAACACAGTTCGGAAAATGTTACCACTGTACCACTTAAATTTCTCCAGTCTAGACAAGGTCCAAGCAGGATATTAAGTGAAAGCAAAAAGGATTTTTACAAATTGCCAGAGCTTTCTATTTTGTGCAAGAAAGCATGTTTATTGCTCCACTACCACCACTTTGGAAAGATACCAAGTAACATCTGTCACACTTGAACAAAGATCAGTGAGCAGCGAGACCAGCCTTTGTAACTAAGCCTGAGAATTAAAACATGCATGCTGCTTTCTGAGCCAGTCATACAGTATGTAAACAAAATCTCTTCAATGCTTTGTGTGATTTTCATCTAAAGCATGTTTAAATTTTATTTAATCTTGAAAAACTAACTGCCATCTTCAGTATAAAAAAAAAATAAATTAATTACCATTTCCTGAAAGGGTGCTACTTCTATCAATTCTACATGAACACATTTGGGGAAGTGGAAATTTACTGTCAAGATGCTGCTCCGAATGAGAGGGAAGCACAGAACAGATGGTCAACCCCATGATTGCATCCCAGCATCTTTGTGTGAGGCCAGACAGTTGGAGGGGGGCAGATGAGACTGTTCAGCTTTAGACAAGCTCAAGCATAGGAGCGGTCTGAATGGGGTCAACACCCTGAGACAGTCACACTTACTAGCAAGTCGTGAACTTGATACAGTCAAATCTAATATTACTGCATTAAAATATACGTAAGAAGCTACACAAATCTTCAAAAATCTTAAATTTTAAAGGAGTCACTAGACAGGGTTCATTACGCCAAATTACCTGCTTTGTATTTAGACAGTATATAGTGTTTTATATTACCTGTTTTGTATTACTTTTATATATAACAATGAATATCTAAGAGAATACTTTGGGGGTTTTGGGCCACTATATAAAGGATGAGGCTTTAGTATACTCAGGCTTTGATGTAGGCTTTTTTTTCTTTAAAAAGAAAAAACATTCTCTTGAGAAGTTTTACATTTATGTTGAATATGCTCAAAGCTGTTGTCATTTGTCATCAAAATAAGGAAGCAATCCACAACAAAACTACTTACAAACTATCTACAGCTACTTCAGTCACATCTTTCATAGACACATTTTTCTGTTCCATTATTTGGACAATTTCACCTGTAGGAAAACATATGACATTTTACTTTCAACACAAAGCAAAATGCACATGCTGTGCCTCTGTTTAAGAGATCAAAATCCCAACACCTATATGTGCTTACAGTCACATTCTCCAATTCTTACTAGAGTCAGTTGCCTCCAAGCAACTGAGAAGCCTGACACTTCCAGCTCTGAAGAAAAGGGCCTTCAGCTTGTTCCAAACTTTGCATAATGCTATTCGTAGCTTTTCTGTTAGGTTAAGTTTGGAAGACGTTTCTACACTGCAGGGGAAAAAGGAGGATACATAGTTTGGACATCGAGCCTAGAGACATGAGCCACAGCAAAAAGCCACTGGTGCCATGCATAATGCATGTTAGTGTAGCTTCAGCAGCATCCTTCACTCTCCCGGATGCAGGGTTTGACTCCTTATCCACTTTGTACTTGACCTCTGCATTTGGAATGTTATGAATAATCCCAGCGGAGATTAAATAATGACAAGCAAGACAATGATTTTCAATATGGATTTGCATAACTTATCTTTCTCAAGAGGCTGACAAAACCAAATACCTGAATCTTGTTTTCAGATGAATACCAACTTAGAAGGAAGTATTTTTTGCTTTGCCTTCCCTATACAATACCTATATTACCAGTAGCACAAAACCACATAATTATTTTTAAAGGAGAAAAAAGCCAACCTTACAACTAAAGCAGACTTGAAAAAAAGCAAAGTCTGGCATAAAGGCTCTTCTAACAATAGTGATTCACTTATATCTTTATAAATGGTAAGTTTAAAGAAGGTTTAACCTGATGTCAGAACACAATCAACTTCTTGTGAATTATACAAGGCAGTGTAGAAATCTTCCCGCAAGGCTTCCAGTTTTTTGTCATAACAAGGCGCCACAATTACATGGAAAATTTTATCAGGAGACAAGTTCTGTGGAACACAGAAGAGAACACATGTGAACTCCACGAAGAGCAAAAGACAGCTTGAAGGATGACAATGACAAAAATAGCATCATAAACTCTATGCAGGTAATACTAGTAATCAATCCCTAGCAATTAAAGACTGCTGAACTCAGATGAAGTGATTTGCCAGAAGTCACAAAGCATCAGCAACAGACATCCGAAGTCAGTATTCTGGCTGAAACTTTTCCTTATTCCTTCAGACCACATTTTCTGCAGCTTTTGATTGCCTTAGAGAGTGAATGCAAGTCAGGACGTCAGAATTCTGTTTTCTAGCTGTCACTCACCCACCTTCATCCACAGCAAGTCCATCAATACTTCTCTATCTACATGGAGATACCAATACTTTCCTATATAATGTGGATGCACTTAAATTTAAGTATGATAACATAAAAAGAACAGCAGCTTTTTCAACATACAAAATTGAGAAGATAAAAAGGTTATTTTCTAGCATACAATGCTTTTATTGATCCCAGATAACAGGGCAATTTCTACATTATTCTCCTCCACTCCTGTTTTGGCTGTGCTATAGAACTACACAGGCAGCATTTAACAAGAATCTCTTTAGCCACCCTGGATTTAATTTTATCCATAAATATCTAAATCCATGTTGCACTGCGAGCACAAGGATTGCTGCCAGCTCACACTGCACCTCATGAAATGAGGTTCTTTGTACATTCTTATCATGGGAACTTGTACAGCAGTAGAGCACCGTTTATTCTTCAAGTGAAGGGCAAACAATTCAGGAAGATGCTTTATCACTTTATAATACACTAAGATCTATATTTCAGTATTAAAGCACACTAGCCCATCTTTTTAGAAGAGTATAATGGTAAAAATAAATCAGAATCACTTACCTGCTGCCTGGCAAAGTAGCCTTTCACCAGGGAGCCCATGATCTGCTGTGGAGACTTTGCAGTGCAAATGTGAGAGGTCACAAGATTGGTAAGTACCCTTTCAGCATACCGGATCCAACCTAGAATGACAGAAAACCACAGATAGTGAAGTGGCACGTAAGCATGGCAAAGTGGCAGCAGTTATAGAACAGCTCTTAAAAATGAAGACACCTTCACAGTAGGTAGGACATTTCTCTGTCAGGTGGAAGCCCCACCTTGGGAACTGTAGGAAACCTCAAGGCTCAGTTAATAATGCCTTACAGTTGGCTATCAATAATTGACTGTGTCATTAGTTTTAGACCTACAAGCCACTGTGAACTTCATGACCTATCACACCCTTTCTAATGCATAGATTTAACAAAGCAGAAAGAACAGGACCCCAGCTAACAAAGAGTAAGTTGACTTTCTAGACCTCACCCTTGGATCACCGGATACTACAACAAATGTACTCTGTTCAGATGCTTAACTGTAACCTTCTGTTTCCTGAGATTTAATATCCATGCACCCAGCTTGCCTCCTCTAGAACAGAAGAGTCACATGAAAGCATTATCACAAGATGCAGATGGATTAAGCCTGGAGAAAAATGGCTTCTTTTACTATTGTTAGAGTAGCCACACCTTCTTTAGAAACACCCACGCACTCAACCACACACACAGTAATCAACTGAAATCTCTCTGTATTCAACATTCTGTCTTGGTTACTCAAGAGTCCCCGTCCCTTTCACCAGACTGCTTCAGCATTTCAGCTGTGACAGCTACATATGTTCACGCCACCCCCAATATCCAGAGCAGTTCTATTATTCCCCATCTTCTGGAACAGGAACTGACAAATGAGCAGATTAAGATACTTAGGGTGTGCAATTCTTTCTTAGGCACTCTAACTCTCACTGAAGACAACAGCCCAGAATCTTTCACAGCAAGGATTCAGAACTTTCTGCTTCACCTACATGAACTGAGAACCAGATACCTAAATTGTGCAGAAGTGTTAGGCCCAGCCTTCTAAGGAAGTGTTGCTTTTGGTGCTAAGAAATAGTGAAAAATATCATACTTCAGTCTTTTATCTTCAAACAGATTAGTGTTTACATAAAAGGAGAAAAATTGCTGTGAAGTACATGCTGCCCAGGAAAGGTAAAACCTGTAGGTTAATTCTTAAGCTTGAAATTAACACATATGTATAAACATCCAGTAATGTTTAAGTCCAAATGCTGCCACAAAGGCCAACAGCAGCACAAAACCAGAATCCAAGTGGTGTTCAGTTGGTTTGTCTCTCTATGGCAGAGAAGTGGTTTCCCAGTGCAGTAAAATTTTAGTGATGAAAGTGAGAAAGTGTTAGGGAAACATGAGGATCCTCCAGCTGTTTAAATATTCCCAATTCTTGTTAAAGTACAGACTTCAAGATTAACAGATGCTTGTCTCCACGGAAAATCTCAAAGACATATATCATCTTCAACAAGCATTCATTTCTGTTGTAGAAAAAGCTAGGGGCTATAAATTTACGTATCAGGACTGTGCTGAATTACTAGACTCTGCAGAGGAAGTTTGCTTAATGTCCAACTTCAGCTGGGACTTTTAAGTCCAAGATACTACCTGCAACAAAGGACTTCATTTCTTGGTGCTTGGTACAAAGGCTGTATTAGCACATTCTGCATGATATGTATATCCTATTTCTTAAATGGCTTTAGTCTCAAGTGCTGTCAAAATAGAACATAAACTGCTTCAAACAAAATGAGGCCAGTTTTTAAAAACATTCTGCCTTGTACTTTAGTAGCATTTCTGGAAGGTCCTTCCCTTATACTGCAACTATGATTACCATTAATCACCACAGCACTCCTGCTATGAGGCAAGTTTTTAGAATTGGAATGTTTTAGATATTGTAGTCATAAACTATAAGGAAATTTCACTAAATCCCAAGAGAATTCTGGCAGGTATTGCCTAAAGCCATTTCTTAAATTGTTTCTTTCATTGCAGTACATGGAACAAGTGTCTAGTAGTTCAGCTCCACAGTGACCATTAGTCACCATTTAATTATACAAGCAGCCTTGGTGAATGAGCAACAGGAGGCATTTATCTGCACTTCACACATGCATGTACTAGCTGTTTCTGCCTACTCGTCAACAGGGCTGAATTCCAGAGCCACAGTTACAGGAAGCCTAAGGTACCCAGTTCTTACATCAATGTACCGCTGTACCCATACAGACTTACACCCTTCATAAATTCATTCAGATTCTCAGCCATTTGTTGGCTTGCGTTAGCATCAAAGAACAACAAGAAATCCCTACAAATCACTGTGTAAATTCTTGCAGATACACTTCAGAACACACTATTTTTAGTGGTTTATCATGAGTAGATCACAAAGATGCATGCTATAAATATCTATACATCAGTATGAAGTGCAGTAAAACTGAGGAAACTTTTGCTACTGTAAAGCCCCATTCCTGTAAAAGGAAATTAGTTTAGCTGACTGGGACAAAAGCATGTGAATCCTCAGTAGTTATGCTCTTCCTACTTATGCTGTAAGCCTGCCCCACTGACCTTTCTAAGAGTTCACAAAGGTTGGCAATGCGTTAAAAATGCTGGCTGGTTCCCAGAGCCAATGCTTCACGTTGCTTACCAGTTTGGTAAATTAAGGAAGAGAACTGATTACTTTTGAGATATTACATATACAATCAGTAGTTATACTGTTGTACTTTCAACAGGAAACACACACCAAAAAAAGTAGCTCACTTTCTTTTCAGAGAGCAGAAGGTGGAGGTAAGAACAATTAAGACAGAGACAATAAAATGCCCTTTTATCAGGTTCTGGGACTATATGGGCTATAGTCTTCGGCTCATGGTAGATTTTACACCACAGACCACTCCTGCAGAGGGTGGTATTTCTGTGGAAAGTTACACCCGAAGATAAGTAAGACTAAAGCAGTTATACTTGGGTTCACATTGACCTTATATCCACACAGCTATATAAAAACCATTTTGTGATAAAACACAGCCAGTAAACATTTCTGGGACAAATTTATGTAATCTGGTGGTAGAGAGAAGAAGGAGAATGAGGAACAGAAAATGCACCCAGACAATTAAAGTCAGGAAACACAGTGAACAGCCTTACTTTAAAGATGACTGATCATGACTTTTTTTCTGTAATTGCTGTCAACAGGAAGGAAACACCATGTGCTTTCAGAATGGATTTACAGTGATATTTCAGTTCAGTTTTCCAGAAATGGAAAGCACCCATGCTTCTGCTAACATCTATACCACGGCAGATAGCTAGGACCATAACTAGCACTGAAAGCAGAAACAATCTTTTGTACAACAGACAAAGACAAGTGCTCCATTAACTATTTTAAAATATTTCCAATGAGAGCAGCAGATAATCTGAGCTCTGTCTCTAGATGAAGAAAGTTAAAATTATGTCAGAAGTTCTAAAAGAAATCCTCAGGTTTTGAATTTTAAATAAAACATGTATAACAAGACAAAGCTAAGTAATAGAGGGTCGTTTCAACTTAACAGGTTTTAAAAAAAAAAAAAAAAGCAACATATAGTGCGTCTGTTTCTGAAGATAAGAGGTAACACTAAGATAACAGTACCAGAAAAAAAGAGACTTTTCCTCTTAATACATACATGTAGTGCCTAAAGCGTAACCCAGATACTTGTACTTTTGTTTGTTCTGTGTGTTCTGCAGTGGAAGTATAATTCAAATAGCAGTCTTTAAATCAATGACAACAGCAGGTTCTGGGGATCACCAAATGCAACTCTATTGTCACTGTAACGTTTCTTTAAGAATGCAATCCACTTAAGTTATTTCAAAGTTAGAAAGAAATATTTTTGTATTTTTATTAGCCTTTTGAAAAGCAACACCATGAACTTTAGGATGCAGTTGAGATGAGGGTTAGGTGAAGGAGTTACTTTCACCTCCTTTTTGAAATTTCTTTTTTAGGAATGCTTTATCATACTTAACACTGAAATGATGGTGTGCTAACAAATGGAAAAAGTAAACAATGACTGAATGTTCTACATCTTTTCAGTTGTGATAAGTGCAGGTTCTGTTCATAACAGAACAAGTTCTCAGGTGCAAAGTTCTCAGAAGTGAGACATTTAGTGAGTCAAGTCTGTGACATTTCAACTGGGAATTATTTTGTAAGTGTTAAGACATTACCATCTCAGTCATTAAGAGTAACGTCACTTGCTACTTTCCTCTAGGCTTAAGCGGCAAGTTCAGAACTTTGCTTAAGATAACAGAGGTTGTGGTTTAATTAGCAAAGCTCCTTAAAGATTCTTTTCAATAAGGAAATGCCATGTTAAACTTTGTGGTCTGGACACACAAGCAGCAGCCACTAACTCAATTCCAGTTCTGATTAATTTCTCCTAAGGTCTTATATAAAGCATTAAAAACCTCAGTGCTTCTGTACCTGTTTCATTATCCAGGGATTCATATGTAATATATGCTTCTTTTCTAGAAGTCACGGGAAATACAACTGACCAATAGAAAACACTAGCACAGGAATTCAGTAGTTCAGGTTCTATATATTATCAGAGGCTGTGGACTACAGCAAGGTTGGGTTTTTTGGTTTTTGTTTGGTTTTTTGGTTTGTTTGAGGTTGGGAGGGGTGTTGGGGTTTTTGTTTGTTTGTTTTTTTGGTGGTTTTTTTTTTTTTTTTTTTTTTTTTTGAAGAGCAGCAGACAACTGTAAGATGCAGATAGGGAATTTATCGCAACCTTTGTACCTGGCTGTGTAAGGCCCTACACTGAATTAGCACATACCTTATCCAGCACAATCGCACCTGTTCTTTGTCTGCATGGGTCACATTTATGGCTGTGGCACCTCACTTATATATGGGAAAGCTGATGATGCTTGTTGGAAACAAATTCTGCTTTCCCAACAGCCCATGAAAAACAGGCCCATCTAGCAACGCACTGAAATGTACTAAGGATGATCAGCGCTATTGGTAACAAATACTGTGAGCGATATTTGGTATCTCTCAAAAGCAAAGCCAAAATGCTCTAAGTTATATAAGGCTCCCAAATGAAACCACCCTTTTCTCAGTTCCTTGGTAGTTCCAAGGAGACTAAGCTGAAGTGCAGGAAGGTTGGAGAAATCAGTTCTTACCAGGGCAAGCAGAGGCAAACATTGGTAAGGCATGCTCCTCCTGGTTCCTCCGTTGATACCGCTGCACAAATTCCCTCTGGCTCTCCAGGATACTGAAATCAGCAGCTATAGTGGTGTCAAATACATAATGCACCCCTATGAAAGAAAGCAGTAAGGAGAAGTGAATTACTAGAATATTTTCCATCTCGCAGGCTTCTTTCCAAGTTCCAGGTCTACAGAAAATCTTGGAGGATCAATGGGTATATTCTTTCTCCTCTCCAAATTTCCACAAATAGTAGAGTTAAAAATAAAAGCCATACATTGAAAAGCTATCTTCTATGTCATGAATTTAAAAGGACCACCAACTTGCTAATGCTGACTAGCAACACTTCAAATAGTTGTCTGCTTCCTTGTGAGAAGCTTGCCATTCAGCGTATCTTTGCTTTTTGTTTAATTAAACAGGATTTTGTGACTCCTGGTCTGTATGCAGTGACTCTCCAGAAGGAGCATTCTTTTCAAGATATGCTGCAGTTGCATATCATTATCCACAAAAAAGCCCATCCAGCTAAGAGGCCTATCTTCTAGTGCTGAAGTTGTCTGCAAAGGTACATGAGCATTATCACCAACATAGCAGACCTTCTGCCTGCTTATTTGGCAACACACTCCCTATACGCCTATGTAATATTGAGCATGTCCCCACAGCAAGTGAGGCATAGATAATTAACACATTCTAAGAAAACTGGGGCCCACCAGCACTTAGCATTTCATTTAGAGGAAGAAAACGTACTGCATATAGGGATGGATAAAAACTATGAAAAGTGAATATATACATATGGGAGGAAACAGTTTATAGGCTTATTACTGTTCTTTTCCTTCCTCCCTCAAGTACATTAAAAAAAACCCCAAGCCTCTAGGCAAAGTGTTTTTTCTTTTTTGAATAAAACTTTGTATATAAAGAGCAAAGGAAATACAGCTTTAACATAAAATAGGCAGATACAACAGTTCTTGCATATAATTTCAAATTAAAGAAAAAATAGAACTGAGAATCTTCTAGAGATATGTGTCAAAAGGACTGGAAGGCATTTAGGATAAGAATTCCCTCCTCCCTCAAGTTACAAAATTAGGGCAAATCTTACTGAAGCTCATGACCAAATCCTCCTTGATTTCTTGGTAGTGAAGGTTTCGAAGACAGCTCTATAATGTTCTTCTATTCTGTAACCTTTACTATGAACCCGGTAATGCCTCCAATCCATTTCTGAAACTGGTGTATGTCATACTGGTGCACTGTCATTAATATCACAGAGTGCATATTTCAAACTCTAAACTAGCTTGTGCAACAGCACTTTATGACTGCATAACAAATAATTCTGCTGAGGAAGCAAAAACTTAAAGTAATCTCCCCTTCCTGCTCCACCATCGTAACAAACCCAAACTTACCGAGACTTTTCAGGAAACCACAGAGTCTCTTGGCTGCATCATTCACAGAGAGATTGAACTTAGCAGCAAAATAAGGCAATGACTGAGGGCATATAGACACTGCCAACACTTTGTGTTTTGAGGTATCACATTTCTGGTAAACAAAACAAAAACAAAGGAAACAAGGTATGTAATTACAACACGGTAAGGCTCCCTACTTTCCCTCCCTTTTCCACTCCTGGAGTTATTTCTCAGTGTCCTATGCTTCAGTGGGCTATATCATTAAAAGTCCTATGAAACAACTCTCAGGTTTCCCAAGGGCAGGACAGGATGTTCCTCTGATCCTGTCAGTGTTCATCTCTAATCATCTGTAGATGTTTCTTTTATATAACTCGGGGAAATCCATCCCTCCTAGGACAATTCTGTGGTTGGTCTCCTAATGGCATAAGGAAAGTTAAGAGACATTCACCTATGACGTTCTAGCAGTATGAAACATTCTAGCAAATATGAGAAAAAGCTGTGTTTAAACATTAATAAATAGATAAACGAATGTTTACAGGAGCATGGGCATTTGAAGTTACAAATCCAATCCAGCATATTACAGATCTGATCCTTTGTTAAGGCTCCTGTGTCTCTATCACTGACTTTGTTGAGGGGAACTGGCAAGGTAGGACCCTCAACAAACCCGTGTTTGTAGGCACTGAAGAACCCTTTGAAAATACCTAAGATGGTGTGCAATTGTAAAGCTCTGATGATGGTGACTTTTATTTGAAGATCAATCTTGTGTTTTAGTTGGGATGTTTTCCACACGAGTGGAACCCTTGGAAGACAAACCAGAACTATACCACAGACAAATCTCACCCTAAAAAGGTTAGAGACCATAGTTTGTACTCAGACACCCTAAATGCTGTATAATGACCCTTCAAGTAGAGCTCGTGACTGCCTGGAAAGCATCTCTCTTGCTCACTGTCCTCTTCTGGGCCCCTGAAGTTCTGATCGAGGTACCTGGCTGCCTCCCTGTTGTAGACTTCAGGCTCTCTTAATAGGACCCACGTGACCCAAAAGATTTCCCCCCTTTTCTTCTCTTTTTCTCATGTACAACAACATCATACTGTATGGTGTGCTAAACTAGTTCTAAGAGAAATGAATCACTAGGTAATGAATCCTCTTATTTATGACACTTATGTACAGATTAAGAAAAAGCATAAAATTCTGATAGCTTTTGCTTATCAAGTAAGGACACAGAAGTCTGGAGCAGAACTAAAAATAATTAATTCCCTAGCAAGATCTAAAAGATCTGAGCACCATACATAGCTACTAGCTTTCTGGAAATCCCAGTCTCAGCAGAAAACAAGACAGCAATAGAACACTTTTATAATGAGGTAGTTATGTTTTCCAAAAATTTTACTTCTGCAGATGCAGTAACTTTCCTCTAGCATTTAGGTTAAGTGCTGTGATCTTGCATCTCTAGTGCAAAATTATTTTAAGTACGTTAATGTTCATCTTGCCTGAAGTTTTCACTTCCTCTTTGGAAAAAGCATATCCTGACAAATCTTCACATTATCTGCCTTGGGAAACCAAGCTGCTTAGTCATTCCGTAATTGCCTCCTCCTCACAGAAAACAGTGTGTTATTGTTTTGTCACTTTACCTTATTAAGGTTAAGAATACGAAAGAGCTCCTTCTGATTCTGTTGGAAAACTCTGGCTCCTTCTTCTGATGTCATACAATTGTCACAAGCTAGGCAGTCGCTAAGGAGTATTTTAGCATTAGCCAATGTATGAAATTCATTCTTCTGGGGGAAAGAAAACAGTAAACAAGTATTAAATAATGATTGAGCAATTTTCAAGACCTCTGCGATGACCTGACTGAAGGGCAAACATGCCGTCACTGTTTTGTTTAAAACAAGACAATCCATGACACTTGCATAACATCCAAGATTACTTAAAAGTAACCAAAATAATTTGTTCCATCCTTCTTCATGGCTCTGCTCCTATTATTACTGTGAAACTGCAAACTGTTTAAGCATAAGCACAGACCTAAATTTAGTCCTCTAGTCTGTATTCTAGTAACTTGATTTGCATTGCACTTCAGAGCTGACAGTCCCCATCAACTTACCAAGCAACTGAGAAAACTTTCACTTGAATGGTTAAACCTATTTAATAGCCAGATGCCTCTCTAACAGCAAGATGGCTTTGGCTTTTTATCATGAGGTAAAACAAACAGAATGTAGTCCTACAATTACATTGAACATACACTGTAAGATCAAGAGTTTCATACTTCTGGCTACAATACTGTTGGCAGCTCATCTGTAAGAAGAAGGAATACTTGGATAGAAGTGCAACATAACCAGACTACTTGCAAAAAAACCAAAAACAAAACACCAAAACCCAAAAAACCCAAACAACCAACAAAAATCCCTCAATTAAGAACCCATTCCCAGGGAAAGTTATCTGCTGAAGAACAGGAGGTGATCTGTAAGTTTGTCTATTATAAAGAATAAGAAGACATTTTGTGCACTTGTACTGTCAAAACTTTTCTTTTTTCATTACACGCTCTGTCTCTGTTTTGAAGACTTAAGATTTTTGACACTCAAAAAGAAATTTTTTAGAACTCCTATTTCTGTTTTGTGTTTGCATAGTAAGGGTTTTTTTATTTCACCTTTTTTAAAGATTCTTGATTCTCTTGTTATGACATGTCTACAAGTGTTCATAATTGCTTATAACTGCTTGTTGATTAGTGTTATATTTAGTACTTGAAAGTTTTCTACTTATAACCTCCTTTGGGGTACACAACAACAACAACAAAAGAATACAAATAAGAGTATATTGCAATTTTTAGAAGAAACATTACCTCTTCAAAACCATCATTTGAACTCAATGCATCAACAGATGTACTTTGCGTATCATCGTTTTTCTGTTTTTTACTGCATTCCTGAAACAAAACATAAAATACATGCTTTACACAAGATATGTTCACCGTTCAACGACAACATCTTTGCTGAACTGTTTGTATCATTAAAAACTAATCCAGCTCCTTTACGGTTTTTTCGGGAGCGTTAAATCTACATCTTTATAGGCAATGCCTCGTTTTCAAAGTGCATTTGCTCCAGTGAAAATAATTCCTCCGAGATTCACTTGCTTCATTGGTTTTACAGTTCTGAGCGGTTTTTTTTTTTTAATCCCGAGGGGAAGATTAAACCGAGCACAGCAGAAGCTGTGTGTGTACACGTCGCGACCGCGGCGCTACGTGACGGCCGCAAGCTCGGCGGACAGCAGCGTCCCGACGGTAACGCTGCCGCCCTCCGTGCGTTACCGCCGCCGGCCCGCAAATGAGGAAAAGGGCGCGGGGCTGCCCTCCGGGTGCCGGGCAGGCCGGTGACCTTGGAGCCGGCAGCCGAACGCCGCTCCGCCTCACGGGGCAAGCCGGGAGGCCACCGCCTCGCTAGCGGCGGGGGCACGAGCTCCACCGGCCGCCAGCCCCCCTGAGGCGACGTCCCCCGGCCGAGGGGCGCGGACAGGGCCCAGCTCGGCCGCGCCCCCGCCGCCGCGCTCACCTTTTTGGTGCAGTTCTCGCACTTCATTTGCGATCCCGCCGGCGCACCCCGGCCCTGGCGCGGCTGCCGAGCGGTCCTCGCCGCCGGGGCTGCAGGACAGGAGCAGAGCGGGGCAGGCAGGTGAACCCCCGCACGCAAGCAGCGGCCGCAGCCAGCCCGCCCGCCTGTCCCCTCCCCGCCGCCCTTTGTTGCCGTGCCCGCCTCCTGCCCCTCTTATCGCCCCCGCCGGGCGGTCCCCGCAGCCCTGCCGCCCCGCCGCCGAGGCGGGCCGCCCGCCCGCAACCAATACGGCCCCCGGGGCGGGGGCGGCCCCGCCGCGCCCCTCACGTGCTCCGCAATTTACTAGTCTGTAATTAACCAGCAAACGCCGCCGTCCCTTCCCCGCGGGCCCCCGTCGCCCCAGCCCGTTACGTGGCGCGAGGGGGGCACCGAGCGCTCCCCGCGACGGCCTTAGAAGAGACCCGGGGTGAAAACCTCCCGGCGACGGACACGGGGTCCCCCCCGGGGGAGCGCGGAGGCCGCTCCGCGGCACGGCCCTCTTTCCGCGAGCAGAGCGGGGCTCCCCCACCCACAGCGCGGGCAGCTCTGCCGCCGCGCCGCCCCCGCCCCTTCACAGCCCCCCCCCCCCCCTTCAGCGCAGCCCCCTCCTCACCGCCGAGACAGACGCGGCGGGAGAGCGGGGAAACGGGCAGGAGCTGCAGCCCACCAGTTCCACGGGGGAAGAAAAAAAAAAAAAAAAAAAAAACCAACCAAAGCAAAGCCCCCCAAAACGTCCCCAAAACCGGGGCGGAAGGACGAAGAAGCGGGCGCCGTACCTCGCCGCCGCGGTGAGTTGCGTCCCCGGCAGGCGGAGGCGGGCAGCGCGGGCCGCCGGGCGAGCCGCCGAGGCTGGCCGCAGAGGCAGGCGGGGCAGCCGGCGCCTCACCCACCGCCTTGTCGCCGGCAGGTTCCCGGCTGGGCCCGCCGCCTCCCCGCCCCCCCGCGCGGCGGGGCTCATTGTGGACCTGAGCGTCGTCACGTAGCCGCCGCCGGCAGCGCGCCGCCGCGCGTCCCCGCCGCGGGGCGGGCACGGAGGGACCCCACGGCGCGCGCGCCCCGCGCGTCCCCGTCTCCCCCTCCGTCGCCGTTCACTCCGAGCCGGGTAGGAAAACGGGGAGCGGGCGCATGTGACCCGCCAGGCACCTGCCCGCCGCGCAGCGCGCCCGGGAGCCCCGCCGGCCGGCCCGGCGGGGACTGGCGAACACGCCCCCGGCATCCCCCGGGCTGACGCGGCCGGGCTGCCGGTGGTGATGCACGGCGGCCTCCGGGCTTTGCCTCGCCTCCAGGGACATCGGGTAATGCGATCGGGGGCAGCTAGGTGCAGCTTTTCCCAAAGGTTTCGGCTGCTTTGCATATCGTTTAAAACGTACTCGGCAGTTCTGTCCCATAAAGACTCTTTTTCCCACCGATTTTTGTTTTCTCTCGGTCCCTTTTAAATGGAATAACACTGTGGAAGTTACTAAATACAACGTCATTACCATTTTATTTCACCAATATGCTGTGATCTCCCATTTCTGTAACAAAATGCAAGTATCCGTGACCCTGTTCCCAGGCAGGTATCACAAACCCTTATGTATTGCATTATTAAACATAAATATCAGCCTTCCGTAACCTCATAGGCCCCAAAGTATCAATTAAGATGCTTATGATTTATGTCAGAGTGGTTGTCTTCCTAAACCTCAGGTTGTAACATTTAAACAGAAAGGTTCAATCCACATTTTGCTCCTCTTTTAACCCCCCACCCCCATTTGAACAGACGTATAAGCATACACCTACAGCTGTGCAGAGAAGTTTTGCAAGTATAAAATGACATTTCAGAAATTAAACCACAGAACTTTCAACAAAGGTGCAATTTCCTGCCTAAACTGCAACTTTCTTTTATCAAGTGCACCGGGTAAATCCCCTCCCGTTACAAGTAAGGTCTAATGCTTTAATCCACAGACAACATTTTTGTTAAGTACAAATGGCAATGCTGTACAAGAACTAGAGACAGTCATGGCTGCAGAAGCATGTCACCCAAGGACATAACTCTCTAAATGCTTGTTTCACTGCAACTGTCTGTAAAAGACATCACAATCCAGAGGAGCAAATGTTTGTGGATTTGGCTGTTAAAGATTTTACAATCAATTAGTGTTTTAAAAATAACCTCAGAGCAGAACATAAAAATAATGCTTTTTTTTTTTTAATTTACAGACTATAGGTGAGTTATCATTGAGGTCAAGGAAATCAGGAATTCCTTAGCTTTACCATAATGAAAGCAAATAGAAACACTTTCTTACCACCCATTTAAAGAAAAATAAGCTTATACTGCTTTACATATACCCTGGAAAAATACCACTAATCCTAGCTTGAGGTAAAAATTGTAATAGCTTTGGTAATCATTTTCTGTGCTTCTGCTATCTTTATTCAAAATGCTTTCACATCAGCATATTAATGCAAGTTTTTTTTAAAAGCACTACAATCACTCTGGAGCAATCCCTGTGCAACCTAAGAATTCGCATTTCCTACAAAATTGCTGGAATGCAGCATTAGCTGACATCTTGTTTCCTGTTCCTTTGGATGAATATTTTCATACTGAAAAGCTGTGCCAATCTCACAACTTATTCCACAAGGATACAATAGCCATAGTTGCATTGACAAATATGGTGATAGCACAGATGAAAGTTCTAAATTAGGAATGTGTTGAGATTTGCACATAAAGGCATAGCTAAAATCCTTCTGTTTCACACTTTGATGATTATGCTTACATTTATTATCCAAATTTGATATAGTGATTCTTCAAAAGCCATGACAGTTTTGGATATTTCTGTAACTCTACAAAGATCATATTTAAAATAGTTTTTTATTTTCCCCCATATGCCTTTATATTCACAATGAAAACTAGGTAACTACATGAAAATGGAAACATTTGTTAAGGACATGTTAGGTACACATCCTAAGTATACCTACTTCACCCTCTGGCTTAGGAATACCTGGACTGAATTAATTTCAATTTAAGAATTCAAACAAAAAAAAGAGCAAAAAACTTGTACAAACTGAAGAGCATGCAAGGAATCAATGTTTCAATGCACGGTTTAAGATTATACTGGTGTAATCATTAGATAATTAGATGTCCCATTTATTTTATTGCCAAGAGCAATTTCTGCTTTCCATTAGCTATTTATGCCATTTTCCCACAGAACAGCAGATCAATTACCATCAGCACCGTGCCTGACAACCTGAGAAGAGAAAGCACCATCCTGTTTTAATCTGCCTGGGGGGAGGTAACAGTTACTACCTTTGCAACAGCTGCAAAGGCTAAGTCCAAAAAAAAAAAAAAACAAAAACCATCACAATATAAAAGCTTTCCTATGTCAACAGTAGGTAGCACTTAAGAGCATTACTTGCTTTTATGGTCTTTCTTGATGTATTTCGCCTCCATTGCTACATTTCACATTTATACCTGCACCTAAAGCTTTTACACCAAGAATGAAATAGACAACTAAGTATCTCTCTATGAAAACTCTATGCCGCAAACAGCTTCAGAAAGCTTTAAAGGTTATGCATCAGTCCTGCAAGGCATTGCAAGCTGTAAATACCTCCTCAAGTTAGTGACAGCATATGCCACTCAACAGCCGTCAGAATTAAGCAATAAATCTTAGTTATGGCTGGTAAGCATGTATTCCATGAAATGAGTACTCCCCAGGCTTCATACACACTGTTCCCATGGAGGTCAGTGGGGCACCACACAGAGCTCAATGGGATGATCTCATTTGTAACAGGGACTTACAGCCAATTCTGTCCAGCCGCAAAACAACACTGGTTTGGTGACTGTTTCCAACCATTTAAAATCAAGCACACTAGGAATTTTATCCTGGCATGCTAATAAGATCACATGCTTATTGCACAGCTGAATTTCTAAGTTTAAGACCTTGGCGGGGGGGTGGGGAGTATAAGGAGCAAGAAAAGAATATTTAGGAAAATGGTCTGAAATTAGGAAAAAGGACCAGAAATATAAGTAGCGTCAAACTAATGCAAAATAAAGACCAGTTCTGTTATATCTGCATGGTCTTGGGTTTAGATTAATGACTTAAAAGTTAGAAGTGTATTTACTATACAATGCCTTACAAAAATTTATTTTTATATTATTGAGCAAGAAGTCTACAAATAGTCAATTACATATTTCTGAATGTTTCTTCTGGAAAATAGTTTTTGTTTCTGCAGCAACATGTTTTGGAATTCATGCTGGTCTTTCAGTCCAAGATCAAGCTTTTAAAATGTGTGTTGTCTTCCTTTTTTTATTGGTAGGCATAACGTCACTTACCTACTTCAAAGTGCTGGCATAAAATCCCCAGGTGATTGCAGAAAAAAATGCTGTAAGAATCATTAATCAATAGCAGAAGCTTACACGGATCCTTGCCATATTCCAGTTCAGACAAGTGCTCGATGTCTGTGTGTGTGGTATTTCCCATAGTTGAAATAATTTCTCTCTAACTTCATAATTAAGTCACATCAGGTTATCCTACTGTGGTCTTTGCAGAACTGCAGAAGTATACAATTGCTAGTATTTTTGCAGACAGTAACATAAGAATAAAACAGAGTGATATGCTGTGTAGTTTATATTGAGTGGAGGGGACAGGTGAGTTTCTTACTTATTTCACTCTAGAAACTCGAGACTCAAGAAATCTTTTGTCTTGTATCACACAAAATGGCTTAACATTTGGTTTCCAGAGAAACTAGTTGCTTATGAAAGCTGACTGACAACCGCTTATACATAAATTTCTTTCCAGAAGACTCAGCCAGGTGCTTGTTTGGGTTGAGAACACGTGATACTTATTACTTCCTATTTTTCATCCAAATCCAGCAGCTGGTACCTCATGACTCACAAGCATGCCAATTCATTCTTGCAGTTCCTCAAAGCCTTTTCCCATTAAGACAGTTACACAAAAATTGTAGATCAGTTTGTATTTTCTACTACTTACAGTCAGTTTAGTCTATACCATGGACTCTGAGGGTTTTTTTCCCCCTATCTTCAAGCAGTTCACTCTGGACTGTTAAGAAACACACTGTCTGATCAAAATCTGTTAGTGTTCACCAACAATGATGTTCAGGAACAGCTGAACAAACTTCTACCATGTTGTAGCCTTGAGCAAACACTCTAGAGCATGTGGATTCGTATTAGCAAAAAAGCCAAAAACTGAGTATGTCATTCAGGAAGGACCACACTCCTGTGCAACTGGGAGAGGACCGAATATCATTTATAGATGAAGTTATGCGTTGACTTACATAAAGGGAATTTAAGAAGTTAAGCTAAACTACAGATGTCTGCACTTCACCCATTAGGTCCCAAAGATGACAGGAGCAGTTGCTCTAATTGATAGAACAGGAACAGCTTTCACATGTGAATGATGTTTAACTGAACTGGAAACACAAAGGATTTTTCAAATGTAGCCTACTGTCCACAACAGGAAAGTCATTCAGTATTTCTAGTGAATTAGAAACTTTCCTCCCCAAACAACAGATTCTCCAAACACATGCCTTCTGCTGACATATGATTCAAAAAAGTCATGACATCAATATTAAACCCGTAAGATTATCACTGTTATTTCTGCTTTGCAATCCCCCCCCCCCCCCCCCCAGTTTTGGAACAATGGCATTAATTTTCCTCAGGGTTCTGTTCACAGTTATAACAGCTATCCAAAAATATATGGCATTCAATTATTATAACCATCGTAGCTATCGATGCTGAAAGCTAAAGCTTAAAAAAATATCAAGTACTAAAAACTTGTGATAAAACATCAATTGACAACACTGATGTAATTAATTTACTACTGGCAAAAAACCCAGCACCAGCAGAAACCCTCACAAGCGTCAGGAGTCACCTTTGGAAGAACGGGAAACGTCAAAGAAAGAAGTCTGCTCTCTGCTTCCATGTGCGTAGTTATTCATGGGGGGTATATACCCATAAGAGACACAGCCAGGACAGAGGAATAGTGGCTTTTAGCTGCTGCCACTCGGAATCAAGGTCCCAGTAGCAAGTCTTCTCCGAGCAGCCATCCTGAGACAACTTTGTGACATAGAAAAAAATCACTTACAAACCTCACCCTACCGCAGCCTCCTACCCAAACAACACAGACATGAAGTACTAGTGAGAAATGGCTACCGCACAGCACGGGTGCTCTGCAACAGCTGGTGCCCCAAATGCGGGGTACCCACTGGCTGCCATCGAGAGCCTGGAGCTGGAGAGGCTCCCCGTTACAGAGGGGGGCTCCCCCCACCCTCCCTTGCCCCCAGCCTGGAGCAGCTGGCAGCCCCGCCAGGCACTGTCGTGCAAGGGGCCATATCCACCTCGCCCTGAGCAGGTCTAGCAAAGTACCACCAGCTGTGCCCAGTTAAGCTCTTCCACGCAGCCAGCCTTACTCTACAGCATTTCACACCTCTCCTCTACCAACGCGCCAGTTTCTCTCCTCTTTTTTAAGACCGTTAAAGCCACGCAACTTAAGGAAACGTCGACACTCTTACTCAGGCTGCAGCCACAGGCCTAGCCACCATCTTGAATGCGGGCACGGAGCCGACATCTTGGGTGAGGCTCTTCCTTTTCCACTCGCACGTAAAGGCCCAGTGGACGGGGGGAGGAGGGGGCTAGGAGGGAAGGTTTATTTATCCGCTTCTCTGCCCTCACCCAAAATGGCCGCTGCCGCATCCGATCCTCCTTGAGGCGGGCGTGGCGCCGGCGCGGCCCAGCGGTCGCTCTGGCCGCGCTCTATGGTTGAGGGCGGCGGGGCTGCCGGAAGCGGAGGCGCCCGGGCGTCCCATTGAAAGCGCCTCCATGCCGCCGTGCTGCTGCGCGCGCTGGGCAGGTATCGCCGGCGCGGGCGGGGGGTGGCTGCCGGGCTGAAGGGGCGCCGGCCCGCCCCGGGGCGGGCTGAGGTTCAGCCCGCCGGCGGGCTCTGTCAGGGGGAGAGCGTGTCGGGGGGCCCGGGCGCGGCGAGCCGGAGCCCCTGCGGAGGTCCGCGCCGCGCCGCCCCTCAGGGAGCCGCCGGCTGCTCCTGCCGAGCCCCGCCGGCTGCGCTGGGCCGCCCGCGCTCGGAAGCGCGCCTGAGGAGCGGGCCGCGGCGTCGGGAGGGAGCGATTCCCCCCGTCGGCCTGGCAGGGCTGCGGCGGGGGCCGCTACGGGCGAGTCCCAGCTCAAGCTGTGGTGTTACCCACACCGGGGCGGCGGCGGCGGGCAGAGAAGCCGAGGTCTGTTTTGGCTGTGGCAGCACGCTCCAGATCCTTTCCCCAACTGGGTGCCCAGCGAGGGGGAGACCGGTTAAGTGCATGGGTCTCGCTGCGGGGAGGCAGGTGCGGGATTGGGAGGCAAAGAAAATTCAGACTGGTGCACGGTCCTGGCTTGATCGATGTTGGTGGTGAAGCTTTCAAGGTGCTTGCTTAGATAGCTTTTGCTAGCTCACCCTCCATCGAGAGCTTGGAGGAAGTATATGGATGTTTATTTTGGCGCTGAAGATCAGCGTAATGTCAAACCCAACAAATTCAAGCAAAATTAGCAGCCCAAAAATACCCCTCTTTCTCGGTAATTGTAAAATTGTCATAGTAAAACTATTGTGTTCACTTAAAGGCACGTTTATGACTTATGTTATTAAGCGTAACTTTAAGAAGCTGCTTTGGTGCTTTTTGTTCCCTGAGGCACGGACCTATCTTGCAAGTAGCTGCCTCCGGGAGAGACGATGCTATTGACTTTGAGTGTCCAACATTAAGCCAATACTGGCATTTGCACGATTGGACTTTACTGAATGAATATGGGGGGGGCAGATATCAAAGTTCCATTAATGGGTTTAACTGGTACGCACGTGGGTTGTGTTTTAAGTAGGGTGTGTTGTTTGTGAAATACGGCCAGATTTCTGCAGTCATTTTTATGTAATTGATAACTTGTTGATATTTTTTTAGGTTGCAGGCAGGAGAAGGCTTTGTACATGCAGAAATATTTTCCAATATATTGAGAGCAACTCACAGGAGTCATTTGAAAATTAAAATTTGATGCTTGACATCCGGAGGAGATAGTGTCTTATGCATAAGTGGTTTTGTCTCTTTTGGTTTCAGATTCTCTCAGAAGTGTTGCTAAGAGATTAAAATCAAAGTCATGTGTGCTATTTATTTAACTGAAAAGATGGCTAAATCTGCTTTATTAAATGGAAGAATAAAAAAAAAAAATCCCCTGGAGCTTTGGATCTAAACTAGCCAGTTGGCACGGAATTGCGGGAGTGTCGTGTAGTATCTAAGAACAGCAAGATGACTAAAGGACTAAAAATCACATGCTTTTCTGTAAGAATCTGGGTGTGCTTGGGCCTGCTCTCTACGCATATTTCATGGTTATTCAAAACCTGTTGAATGTTGGCATTCTTTTGGAAACCTGTTATCATGGGCAGCTAACAACAGCTTAATGCCAACCTCCTACGAACTGGTTCTGTGGGTGGAAGAGTATGCTATTTAATGATTAAAGTACCCAGTCAATAGAAGGAGTTGGTGTTTGTTGTCTTCAACAGTAAATGAGCTGTTTAATGCTCCTGCAGTCTCCAGAATGCATCACAGAAATTCAGCTTTATCACACCAATCAGAAAAGTAGATACCCTTTTAGAACACCTTTTGAGGAAGCCTGCTTAAAACCCACTACCTTAAGTGGTATGAAGGTTGTAACAAAAAACCCGAGCAAAATAGAAGAAATCTGTGATTAAGGCCAATGTATAATCTGCTAACATTATGACATGATGCTTACTTAGCACATGCTTTCATTTTCTATTGACTTTTACTGGATTGTGGTCTTTGTAATAATAACAAGCATCTCTACCAATTTGCATAAGAGAAGCAGTAAGCAGCCTGTCCTTTCTCTAGTGACAATCCTGAACAGATCAGATGGGTCCTCATGCCTCTTGCATCTCGAATCAGTCTTTATGCTTGCGCTGATAGTATTAGGGTAAGATTGTTTTTTGTACTGGAGCTCACAATCATGCCAGAATTAAACCAATTTTATGCTGTAAATAGTGAAAACTTGCTGAAAATGCTGCATGGGATCGCCCGGCTCTTCCTGTTTTTAATTAGTACCTGTGTTTTTAATCTTTACTGTTAATTTCTGTCTAGGCTGAAGGCATGGCCTTGTTGAGGAGAAACAAGCCTACTTGTTGGAAACTCCTGGTTTTATTCCTGAGTTGGCTTGAATGATGGGAATGCCATATATGGCAGCATGTGGCCCTGGCACTGCTAGGCTGAGGCTGTAACCCTTGTCGGTCTGTCATCAGGGATGAGAAACCTGATGTCTCTATTGCAGAAGGCTGCATTGTCCTGCTTCAGCTGCCAGGCTAGTCCATCGTGGCAGCCTTTGCAGTTAGCAGGTAAAAGGCTATCAAAGAACTTTCCATTGCTCTTGCTGTTTTATTTGTTTGAAATGCTGCATGAATTGGCAACAACATTGTTCCAGGTTCTTGCTTTTCACATTGTCTTCTGGAATCTGGTTGTGATAGAAAGGAAGAGACTTTTACCCCCAAAATGAGAAGTTTCTCGAAGAGTTCAGATTCCTGTTGTTGTACAGGTCTCCACATGACAGTTTTTCTTTGCAGTTTTTCTAAGTGTGCATATTGCTCTTGTGAAAAAAAGACTATGTTCTTATCCTGGACATCTTTTATAGTGTAGATTAAGACTTGGTTAGTCCTGAAAAATGCTAGGAGGGGAGAATGTTGAAGACAACAATGATTTTAAATTCTTACTTATCTGGTTTTTTGTCCAGTGACATTTCATGAGTCAGACTGGGTTGTTGGGAGTTTCTTCTGAAGATGTACATGTTGGTTGAAAACCGCACAAGTTCCCATCTTCATCTGAAGAGGTCACCTGGCATCCGATCTTGGTCTCTCTTTGTTGGTAAGACCATAATATTCCTCAGTTTATTTCAGAACTTGCTTTAAGGGAAGGGGGTCACAGAATAAATTCCTGAAAGAGCCTCTAATGAGAGATGCCTGTCTTTCAGGCAGTCTTCTTTCAAAAAGAGGAATCCTCATGCTTTGAACTTCTCCTTTAGCATAGCCACTAAATGAGTCTGAAGTCTCCTCCTCAGCATGGTAGTTTCACTGTGAGACTGATAATTTTTCAGTCTTTTACCTGCAGAACCTCAGAGGCTCATGGACAGAGAATTTTAAGGGACTCCTGAAACATCAAGAAAAGAAAGTTTATTATATGCCATATACTAATATAAATGTGAAGGTTCTGAAGGGGATGCATACTTACACTGAAAAACATCAAGGTTTTCAGAAATGGAAAAATCTGCAGTGGAGCAATGCTGGGGTTAGATCTTGCGTGTGGTTGACAGTGAACTCTTAACGGCACTGTGTGTATGAAATAGGAAGTCATACAGGATGTTCTGAAAGGCATCTGGTTTTAAACACTAAATATGCAGGGGAAAAAAAAAAATGGAGTGGTGCTTCTTAGGACCACACTGAGAGAGCTGGTGGGGAAAATGTGGCATATCCTGCTTTCCAGCTGAGTAGATCCCATTGCAGTAACACTACAACGTTGTCATTGCTTTCATTGATGTCATCTTGTCAGACTCTCATTGAGACAAGATCTTTGCAGTTGCAGCAGCACTCTGGGGCATGAGGAACTCTTTCGCTGCTTCCTCCTCAATGGGAGAAAGGGAGCTGGCAGCTTCTGACACAACTTTATCGCAGAAGCTTTCTTCTGGCTCCACAAAGCACTTAGAGGGAAAAATAACTGTTGTAGTGTTTATGGTATCATGCTCAAAGTTGTACTGTGCTTGAGAGGAAGTATGGTGTAATGGTTAGATTGAGAGTCCCTCTGAAGTTCTGTTGCTGATTCTGTCATGACCTTTTATTTCTGACCTCAGCCTCTCTGCTTTTAGTGTCTTTGCAGAATGGGAGTTTTTTTATACTGAGTTCAGAGAAAAAAAAACCTGAATCTTTCATATAGTGATCAATGTTGCAATCGCACTTGTCCCTTTTTTGAAAAGTGATGAACTTTTGAATATTCATGTTTTCCATCAGGGGATTTTAGATGGTTTGAGCTGCTTGTTTGTCCTAATTCTCTCCCTTCTCATCCTAGGAATAGCCTCCATAGGTTTGGCTGCTGCTTATTATAGTGCAGGTAATGGCCTATCATTTGTTTTGAAGAATTGTTTATTTCCTGTCAATCTGTTTTTCATGCTGATGACTCTTCTCTGCAGCTTCTGTCTGGCCTTACAAAGGCAGTATAGGTACCTGTCACACTTTGTGGCGTGAATGTTAAAATCCAATAATAATTGTTGCCTGCGTATGACTTACTGTGCTTTAATGCTTTATTTCTTACTCAGCCTCCCTTTCCATTTGCAAGAGCATTTTTAATAATGATATTTAGTACTGTGTGGCATTTTGTAGTTTCAGTGTGTTTTATAAATGTGATTAGCTGGTCATCACAGCTCTCCTGGGAAGATATGTAATGATTGTTTGCCACCATAATGAAATGATTACCTTGCCTTTGATGGAAGGGCTCTGTTTCTCTGGAAACTGTTAAATCATCACTAGCAGAGATTACTCATAAAGACACCTTTAGAGAACAGACAGCTACTGCTGCTTCCTGCCCCCCCACAATAGAGCAGACTGCACCAAATGCCAGCTATCCTTCCACCTATGGAATTTATCCTGCAGGCTGTCCTGTGATTCTCCTGGTGCATCCTGTTAACATAAAATTTTAAAACTTAATAGTGTGTAGGAATATGCTATCACTATAATCAATGTATTTTTATTTAAAGAGCAAAGTCCAGTGAAAGCTGCTTGATACAACAGCTGTATCAGCCTTTTTTTCTTAAGACATTGCAAGAAAGTTTTCTGAAACAATACTGAGCACAGTTCTACTCTGCCTTCAGTAAAAGCCTGAGTAAGCAAATTGCTTAGGCTGCTATATGTAAACATTTCCAGGACATAAAATGCAAATGTTTGTTTGTCGACAGGGCCAACTGCTTCCTTTTATGAAGAAACATGTTTGCTTCAGTGAATTTCCATTTTCCCTTGTCCTCTGCAGCACAAATATTTGGTGGTTGACAGCAAGTTGAGTGTTTTGTGGATGCCTTGTAAGATGCCTTTGCTTTTAGAGAAGAGAAAGATCTGTAGTGATGTTAACAACCTTGCCAATAATTCATATGCTTATAATTCTGCACGGTTTGGAGCCCAGTGTAGATGGCATCTTTGAAAAATACATGAAGAGTTTCTGTATTTTTATCCTGGGAGAGAGCTGTAAAATAGGTTGCATTACAACTAAAGGCAAAAATGTTGCATCAGAGAAACCTTTTTCCTTTTGTTGCCTTTAAAGGGAGCATGTTGCTTTTAAAACTAACTGTTTGAATACCAGAGAACGAAAAAAAAAAACACCTGAATTTGTGCATTTTTTGCATTGTTCAGACAGCTTGGCATGGAAGCTCTTCTATATGGCTGGGTGTTTCTTTGTGGCAGCACAGAATCTGGAGCAGTGGGAGGTAAGATGCTGAACTCGGGAAATGGGGTCGTGTGAGTTTAGAAACAGTTGGCAGATGCTGATTCCAGCAGCCCCATGAACTTGCTCAGTCCAAACAGACAAGTTATGCTTTTGGTATTGAGGAAACCCTTTGGGGTTGCTGTGCTAAGAGTAGAGTTAGGGCAATAATTCTTTCACTACACAAGCATCAAAATGTGAAGCTAAACCTAAGAGTGCTTTTTAAGGGGAGACTTGCCCCAAAATGTTTTGTGGCCTTTTCTTCCTCTTACATAAGAGGGAGAAAGAATAGCACATTCAGCTGCTACAACATGATTTTGTACTTAACTGTTCCAGCTAATGACAGAAGGACCATTAAATAGAGTAGCTCTAACCTTCCAGGCTACTCAGCTGTTTTCCATTGGGAAAACAAATGGTGTTTGTGAAGCTGGTTTATAATCTTGTGGATGTTGATTTGTTGAGTTGGACTGAGAGCAATAACCCATTATATAGGCTTGTCACCTTACTGACCTGAGTTGTTATTAGAATAAGCAACCCACACATATGAGACATCCTCTTTTTATTGACTGGCAGGGGTATTTTAAATGTAGTGTAAGCCTGGCCCATATAGCAGCACAACACTGAAATTTTGGTGGAGTTAGTGACTGTGTTAGTGAAAAGTGTAACTAGAACTTACGTTCACTGTATACTTATACTGTAGGCCAAATGCATACACCAAAAGTGAAAATTACAGGAGCTCCAAGTTAGTGTTCAAATTTGATTCCAGGCAAAATTTTTATTACATAAGGAATGTGGAAAGAGGGGTAATGAAGCCAGCTTTAACTTCCTTCTAGAAGGAATGCCGGAGATATGGTAAAGTCTCTGTTAAAGCCAAGAGCAAGATTATGATTTTCACAGT
This sequence comes from Aquila chrysaetos chrysaetos, assembly GCF_900496995.4. Lineage (NCBI taxonomy): Eukaryota > Metazoa > Chordata > Aves > Accipitriformes > Accipitridae > Aquila > Aquila chrysaetos. Next base: position 66,561,164 of record NC_044008.1, read on the forward strand.
CTAGTAATAGAGAAATGTCCCTAAAATAGCTATGTATTTTTCTTTGTTAGCAAGATTATTTTCCTGTGTAACTATTTTACTTTGAAGCATAGCTACTGATGGTGTTTTTAAGAAAATCTTGGTTTTTATTTTTCAATTTTACAGGAAGCTGTATTTGATAAGAGCAAGGGAACAGTCTGCCTGAAAACATTCAATCTTTACAAAAAAATACTGACCTTCTCAAAAGGAGGCAATGAACAAGGTGAGAAAGCAGTATCTGTGGTAGCAAATGTGGTGAGCAGACAGAAGAAATGCATATATGCCCATTTAATAAACTTCTCTGGAGTTCTGTACTTAAATTACTCACATATGTTTCCAGATCTGTTTTGTTCCCAAGCAGCAGATGCAATAATCTGCCTCTCAGGACCCAAATGTTTTTTCAGGTTAGGGTGCTGAATGCATCTTCTAGTTATTTTAATCCAAGGTAACTAGGCTTACACAATGCTTTCCATAATGGTCTTAGCCATTCCTTTGGGATGTTAATGTGCAGGTTTACATTTCCCTTGGATAGCCTGCTTTGCAGGTAGGACTGGTGGAAAAACTTAAATTTTGGATCAAGGAGTTGAGATTTCTGTAATCTAATCTGGTTTTGGTGGCAGGCAAATCTTCAGATATATGCAAGCAGGCATGTTTTATCCTGCAGATACACAATACGCATTTAAAACAGCATATTCAGTAGGCTTAGCTTAATGCAGTATCTTGTTTCTTTTGAGCTTCCTCTCAGAGTAACAGAAGCTGAAGTATAGTATGTGACTTGGTTGAGTCACTGTGAGACAGGAGCTCCATTGCAGACTAAAGTAGGATCCTTTCCAATGTCAGATTTTTTTATTCTGCTTGCTAGTCTAAATCAAACCAACTGTCAATATGCTTAGAAAAATGACAAAATTTGGAATGTCCTTAAGCTGAATTGGTTTTTAGACAGTTCATTTTGGAGATGGAAGATAAGAGATGTGGAGAGAAGGATGTTTAATATTTCTGAACTTTTCTTTAGGGTATGTTTATATGTTGGGGAGCTGAGCACATCTCGTCCTGAGAGGTTATTTGGTAGTATCTCTTTCAAGTACTGTTAATGTGGGGATGCAGAGATCAGCAGATGTTCTGAACAGTTAAATCTTTCAGTATTTGCTCAATCTCAGTAAACTTAACACCTCTTTACCTACTCTGTACAGAAAAATAGTTAAAACTGTCATTAAAGTAAGTGGGAAACATAAGTAATAAACTAGCGGTCCCCAGTTCCTGGGAGGCAGTGTAGCTTGTTTATTAGGCCCTATACCAGCTAATATGTGCTGTAGTCTCTCCTTGTTTATTTTGCCTGAATAGCTCAGCGATTGTTTGCTATTGCAGGACTGCCCTGGTTGTATGGGTTCAGAGCAATAGTACTCAAGAGCACAGAGTCCCAGTCATGCAAGTCACTAGTAGCAGTGCTGAAAGTTTACTGTAATGCTAATAGACTGCTTTGTTTCCACATCTGTTTACAGTAGTGGCTCTATTGAATGAGATCCGAGATGTGAACGTGGAAGAGGAGACTGTGCGATATTTTGGGAAGGGTTACCTGGTTGTGCTACGATTTGTCACTGGATTTTCACACCCACTGACTCAGAGTGTGGTGTTGGGCTGTAGAAGGTGCAGTGTGGATTTTTTTTTTTAATTAGAATGTGTAAGGTGGGAAATACCAGTCACATGGGACAGTAATTGCCAACTATTGAGACTCCATCTTAGCTCCATTTTCATACTTGCTGATATGACCCTGTGTTAATTCAGTTTAACTTTTTTAAATGCTTTCAGTTGTGGGTATTTTGGTAACACCATCTCCCATCAGAAGACTGATCATATTTAGATATCTAAGATCCCTTTTGTGCTGCATGTCTGCTGTGGTTACCTTCACTAGCTCAGCTGTACAGTGGCACAGGGGATTAAATCTATTTTGCAAACATTTGGTGTATTTATCAGTTAACAGAGGATTTATTTTAAGCATTAATAATAAGGAATCTTGCAGCAGGGACTGTGGGAAAAGGATTGATTTGTTGTGATGTGGAAGTAACAGCTTGCCTTGAGATGCCTGCACAAGTGGGATGCTGTCAGTCATACTCTATGCCGTATGTTGACTGGTCCTTCAAGCAGTTATTCTCAAGAATTAGCAGCCTGTTGTTGTCTTGTGGACACCACAGTTCCTCTAACTCTTACATTGCTGCTTCTTTTCCACAGTGATGTGCAGGCAATTGCCAAACTCATTACTAGTTTTCTGGAACTGGACAGAGTAGAGAGCCAACAAGATCTCTCTCAGAGCAGCGAAACAGAGGCTAGTGATGCGGATGACCCACAGTATTAATAGTCATCATGAGCTGAAGAAAGCAGAGGCTTTCAAACATCTGGAAAATATACTGATTGTTCTTCAGAAAAAGAAATTCCTCACAATCTTAGCCTGGGCATTTCTCTACAACGGGAGGAATCTGTCTTGGGGCACTTTTTTAGTGCTAAACTGCTTCAAGATCCATGCTTCCAGTATTGCTGTTGTAGAGTCCAAAGCAAATTCTGTTTTATTTGTTCCTTTGCCTCAGTTCATGCATGTGGACACTACTTGTCAGCTCATCAAACTTGTCTAGGAATAGTTATTTATTAATTCATGGGTTTGAAGTCATTTATTGCTTTCCCATTAATGAAGTGGAGATACAGATGTAAACTTGCACTTATTGCAAACATCTGCTGCAGGTACAGTATATGAAATGTAGAAGAGCTGAATTTGTAACTCATAACACAATGCTTTGAAGGTTTTTCTTGAAATGTTATAAATGACTGAATATATTGCTAAATTGGGTTTAAGCAGCTTAATATATGCAATTAGGTGATGCTGAATAGTGGCACTTTTATATTCTCTACTACTGACTTGCCATTAGATACCAGTGGAAATTAAAGTTTGAGTGACTGTCTCAGAACTGGAACCATCAGGTTGATCAGCTTGTTACACTGTCTTACTTGTCTTGGACTTGCCAAGGAGCCATAAATAGTAAACAAAAAATGATCACGTTGACAATTCAACACCTTTGTGATGTTCTAGCTTAATCCTGTTCTGCTTAACTTCTGGGCATAGACTACCCCAAGATAGAATAACCTTTTTGTAGATGTCAACATTTACTATTTTAACTGTGTATTTAGAAAAGAAGAAAAGCACGTGTTTCTTTAGGTAGGGAAAAAACTAATGTCAGACAACATGGTAGCCTGGATTTATTTAGTATTTCCTCACTTGAAATGATACCGAAGTGCTAAATAATAATTTTTTTTAAGATAGCTGGGATAGATCCAATGTTTGACTTGCAGACATGTTTTACTCCAGGTGTGTACTGTCTTTGTTCTGACCAATGGTTTCACAAATAGTTAAAATATGAATTTTCCAAGATATTTTTTGAAGTAAAAGCTACCTCTGTTAGTCAACATGTTCTGTCTAGAACTAAACTTCATCATGCCTATATCGACATGTCAGTATAAGAAAAAAGTTGTAAAGAGCTGAAAGTTCCTCCAACAAGTTCCTGCTTGTATTAAAGTTCACTAGGTTTAATTTAGGAATTGTATGGTCTTAAGACCTGAATTAGAAAATATTTACACAGTTACTTCTAGGACATCTGAACAGGGTACAAGGTAACTGTGTGGTCTGCTTTCATATTTGGCCAGCAGCAAATGTCTTCTGGCAGCGGTTTCTTCAGGACTGAAAAGAACCTGCATTCTTGTTTCAAAGCACTCTACCTCTACAGAGTACAAAGCTATGAAAAGATTTTGGCAGAAGCTGTGTCCTGTTGTGTGTTCCAGCTATATCTGAAACTAAGCACATGCTTATCTGACCAAAGAACAGGTTGTACCAAGATTTTACTTCCAGCTGTTTAGACCTAGTATGTGAGCTGTGAGACAAAGATGCTCTTACTGTCAGTTTGAAAGGGTAACCAAACTGTAACAGGGAGATAGCTGTTGATGCAGCTTGACTGCAGCACAGAAGTGGGTCTGTTTCTATTAAATAAGAAAAGAAACTTGTAATCACATCAGCTATCAAAGCAGACATCTGCCAGTAGACATGCTTGGGAAGTCCTCTGAGTTGGTGGGCTAATTGTGTGGCTTTCAATCTCTCTACCCCACGTCACTGGAATTGGGAAGCTGCTATGTACAAATGTGGGAAAATTAGGTTGCAGGCAATTAGCTAAATTTGGCCTTTATTCTGAAGCACAGCTGTAAGCTAAGAATAATCATCAAACCTGTTTAAAAAAAATATTGCGGTGTGTAACACTTTGGAGAGTTCTTCATTTAAATCCACTGTAATATGTACCCTAGGTGACACTCATTTTAGAGAGAGGAGAATGAGATTGGGAATTGGGAGAACTCTTTTTTTAACCCTACTGTGTAAAATGAGAGTGTTGAGTGTTCTAAGGACTTCTAGTAAGAAATACTGAAAAAACTAGAGTATTTAATGGTACAAAGTAAGCAGAAGGGCTCAACCTGCAGATAACTGTTGCTTCATAGCAAAGATATTAAGAGGGAGTATGTGGTACGGATGTGCATTGCACTTACAGTCTGAGCCCATGGATTTGACCGTGGATGAAATGGACAAAACTACCTGCATTCCATTTTAGCCATACTGGGCTTCTTTTGTATTTCCATGAGAGCTAACATTCTGTGGAAGACACAAACCACACTGTGGTTTTCCAGTCAAAAATCAGCTTTAGAAAGGTACGTCTATTGATCTAACCCTACACTGCATCATGTGCCCTGCTTCTGCTGACCTCTTTTGTACGTCTAGCTGGCTGTACATTCTTGATGTTAGTAATGTGTATGCTTATGGACTATGCAATATCATTATACAAAGACTAAATGTAAGGAAAATTGAGAATCCCTAGAAAGAGGAATGACCTATAGTAAGATATAGCTTGGAATACATTCTGTGGAATAAGTTGCATTTTGAGTTGATGTCCAATGATCGTAAATTTTAAGATGTTCTGTAGTGTCCCGCCTCACACCTCAGTATCCTACTGATGGTAGACAGGAGAGGATGACTGCTGGCATGCACTGTGTGTCTAGCAGGAGTATTTTGACGACTCAGTCTTTCACTTGGGACAGCTGATATAATGCTCTCCTGCGCCATTTCCATTTTGCATTTGGCAGCTCTGTCGCCATACAAACTAGAACAGTTTCAAATGGGAACCCTAGTTCTGTAGACTGAGCTGATGTGAAGGGGGACCAAGTAGGTTCTTCAGATGCTGTGGGTTCTGCCTGTGGGCCGTATGTTGGGCACTGCTGACTGATGCATACAACTGGAAGCTTGTGATACTGATCGACAGTGCTGGTAAAGAATGTCTTAACTTGGTAATTGGATGCCATACATGAACATGTATCACAGGCTGATGTGTATTTCTCTTGATCTAAGTTTTGAGCTTCCTCTTCTTCAAAAACTTTGTCTCTTGTACTTGGGAGACAGATCAAGATTTTCATGTTTTGCAGTAACTGTGTGCATGGAAAATTAACTTGCAAATTGCTGTTAACATGGATTTGGTTACAGCGATGTCTGTGGACTCCTCAATGTGATGCAGCTTGAAGAAACTTTTAGAACAGCAGGTGCTAACTCAGGAGAGGTTCTGTTCTTCCCTCTTTCCACTAGTCCTCTCTCTGATACTCTTTTCCTGCCACTTTTCACCATTTTACTGAAGGCTTTTTTGAATGGTTTTCCTCACTTCTCTTGGGCCTAGCATGTTGAAAGGCCCAGTAAAAGTAACCTTATGTGTCCCTGATGTAAAGTGGCTTGTACTAAAAGGAATGATGTGAAAGACTAGTTTTGGTTAGGAAATTAGATACTCCTAGAAGAGTATTACAGATGTATTTGTTAAGGTTTTTGCATCTCAGGCTGTCTAGTAACTTGAGACTAGACAGCTGTAGTTTGACTTACAAGTGATTTGAAAACCTGCATAAAAGACCTTAAGTTAGCTCTAACCCCCCTGCTCCATAAAGCCAACACTTTCTATTATGTCCTTTTAATATAACTGTATCATAAGTGCCATTTGGCAGATGCTTCAGCTTAAACTTGAGTAGCACATCTGAAGTTACTTCTGTGTATGTGGCTGGATGGGATCATAGCCTTAGCTGTCATACTCAACAAAAGCAAGGCTGTGTGATGTACAAAGGGAGAAAATTGCATCATCTAAGCTATAATCTAGTATTCTGATATTTCACAAAATGAGATATTCCAGTAACTAGAATCAATTGTGCAAGTCTCGAAGAAAATCCAAATATTTATACCATATAGCTGAGACTTGACTCTTGTGCTATATTTATGAAGTTACACAGATACCAAAAACTACTCTGGCTTACATAGTAAAGAGCGCTAGTTCTGACACTGTAGTAGATTGCTGAGAGGCAAAAGTCCTTCTGGAAAATGTTTAGAAATTGCTTTTCTACTTTTAAATTGCAAGTAGAATTTCAGCAAGGCCTTGTATATTGTCTTTTTAAAAAAGAGGTCCAATTGATAAAATCAATTTTGATAACTTGTTTTGTGTCATTGTAGTCTTTTTCTATTGTTTTTAATTAAAATGTATTAAAATATTGATGGCTGTCTAAATCACTTGGCACAGACCTACTGAAGGAGTTAACGGGGGGGGAGGAGAGAATACAGGAAGCCCAAATACCTAGCTCCTTACTGACCTTGCTTGCACTTTTACAGCAGTCCAGCTTTCAATTTCATACAACCTAATATAACCAACTCTCCATGGGTGAATATATTTACGTTTTCCCCCCTTTAAACCAAACCAACATGCCACATGCAAAACAAAGGCAAGTTTCCACAAACATTTTGAGTATCAAAGGATTTATTAAAGTAAAATAAATTAAGATCTTGTTTAGTTCAAGGTATGTGACTTCTGTAATTAAGGTATACATAGCAATTGATTTTTTTTTTTTTAAGATAAAAATCTGCATGTGGACCTAACTCCTGTAGCTCTCATTAAATAAGTTAAAGATTTGTCTTACGCTGTCCTTGTACTTTCTGTAGCTAGAGCTATGCTCTTTATAATAGATTGTTCCAAGAAAATTTCAATACTTGTGCTTCCAAAATAAGACTTTCAAGAAAGCAATAAATGAAGCAAACAAGTACAGAATATTTTGAATATTCATGGTAGTGTACTTAACTACCTGACTTCTGAATTATTTTCCCTTGTGGTGATTACCTTAATGCTCCACTTAAGTCAACAAAATATATTGCTATACATTATTAAAAGTTCCACATTAGAGCAGAATAAAACTTAGCATTTTTCCCTCATATTCAGTAGACTTGAGTCACGCTTCAAATTTGGATGAACCTGCAGTCTCAGGTTTTACATAGCAAAGTAGATGCCTTAAAGTGACTGGGATGGTGCTTTTCTGTGGGGATGAAACTATGCTTAGCTTTGATGATGCTTTGGTAAAAAGTCAGGAAGTCCCATGTGTTAAGGCAGTTTTCCCTCAAAGTCCAAGTGTCACGTCCACTATTGGTAACAAGCTCCTTTTCTGGAGCTCCATCTTGCTCTGTACTGTGATGGTACATGTCCTTTCATGCATCTGCTGTAACGTCGTAAGCATCTAGACAGCGGTTCCTTGCTCAGACTTCTGCAAAAAGCTGGATGTTAAGTTCCTGATCTGAAGCTAATCAAAGCTGGATTTAAGACCGATGGTTTTATGTATTTCAAAGAGTGAAAAGGTCCAAAACAAAACCTGGAGCAAATCAACTGCTATAGGCTGTGGAAGGACTTGATGGAACAGTAGGACGCATCCCTGAACATACCTGAAAGATGGAGGAGTCACAGTACAAAACATACGGACCTAAAGCATGTTTAAAGTATCCTAAATCTTTCTTTTTATGGAAATTGTGAAGGGAGGACACCTTGGCTACTGACTAGAATTGAACTTGTAGAACTTTTCCAGGTCATTGTTATGTAAGAAAGTCTATTACAAATACTGAATTTGGAAGAAACTAAGTTTTTCTCCTGCCTTGTAATATAGCAGAGTTCTGACTCACTCCTGCATTCTGTTATGCAAGGGGAGCAAACCTGACTTACAGGGCAGGTGATTTAAGGCTCAGCAATGTGTTAAGACAGGAAAATTAAAATAGAGTTGAAGCCTATTACACTAATAAATTCCTTTATGCCTTCAGGTCACTTTTGTTTAATCACAGTTCTTGCTTCAACTCTCAAGATGACAAACTAGCTCTATGACTAGTTGCCAATTTCCACTAGCCATGTTTTCCCATGAAATAAGATGGACTAATTGAAATACTCCTACTGTTGCGCTTTTATTGCTTTATCTAAATCATCCACCACTTGCTGCAGCTTCTGTAGGCTGGGGTGGACGTTCTCTTCCATCCACTCCTCTACAGTACACTTGTGGAAAACTTGCTCCATGGCTGCTTGGAGGTCTTGCACCACAGCATTCCACTTGGAGAGAAGACTAAGCAGAGATCAGAAGGAAGAAACAATCACATTTGCAGGTGAGCTCTGTCTCAAGGGAGGGCTAGCTTACTGGGCCTTTTAAAGGGAGTACTGTCCTTAAAAGGACTTTACAGGAAAAGAAGCATCTATTACAAGAGCTCAAAGGACTTGATTTTGTGCAGATGGCAAAAGGTTGATGCTGTTTGTGTTTAAGTACCACAAATCTTGGCACTTTTCTCATGCAGTGACTTTTAAAGTACCGAAATGTGAGCTCAAAAAACCACTATACTCATTTTAAGTGTAACTGAAACCTGCTGTGAGACTTGTTGGGAATTTAATTCTGGTTTCTATCAGGAAGAGTGGATGCAGTTGGATATTCACCTTATCACAGCAAAAAATCTATAAAGTAGCCATTTAGCATGAATCAGCATAATGTCTAGGACAAGTTCTGAAAAGCGCATACAGTGACAGGGAGCAGGGGAAAGGGGCCTGGTTTTATTCCAAGCCCTGCCTGGAACCTGGCCCATGGTGAACTCCTACACTGCGGCTAACAACTGCTATAAGATGCAGCAGGTCTATGCAGGAGTAACTCCATATATAAGGGAGAGTTTTTCGGAGACCAATTTTGTACTTGTATTCAAAGAATTTGTTCAACAGAAGGCAGACAAAGCTAAACATGTTCTTCTGTTTAAAACTGTATTACGAATACTTCATATTGTTTGATTTCCACTGATGCTTCTGAAATAATTATAGAAAGAGGCAAGGACTCAAAATTATACGTACTTGAGTGCCCCAAATATGACAGACTTTACTTTCCCTATAATGCAAAATAGGTGGTGTTACCTTACTGCATCTGGCTGAAAGTGATGCATTATTATAGGATGAATAATCTTCCTTTTCCTGTGGTAGGGGCTGAACCAGCCTGTGACATACCTGAAAATGGATGTTAGCATGAGCAGATTTTGAAACAGCAGCGACATACGTGTTTGTAGGCTGACAGGGAGGTGATAGAGCTTTAGCTGAACTTCGGCACAAATAGAGATAATGCTTAAGGAGCAAGTAAATTTAAGTCTACATATCCTTGGAACTAGCTTGTAAAAGACTGTTCCTGGCAGATGAGAATAACTGATCATCTGTTGTAATTTAAGTTTCATTTCAAGCTCCTTTTTTTGTAACCACACCATTAAAAAATTTCATTTTAACTTTAACAGTAATATTTAATTCAGCAAAGAACTAGATTCTTGAAATAAGGCAGCACATAGTATTTAGGAATTCTACTGAAATACTTTAAATTTGCATCTAAATATTATGTTCTGCTGAAGTGTCAATATATAGGGATGCAATGCCTGAAGTGCAGAGCTTGACGTTTAAATCACTTTGCTGGAGTTATGCCCCATTTTGAGATGATACAGCTCCAACACTCCTGCAGACAGCCAGAGAATCAGCATAAACCTTATTACCTGTTCCTCTCAAGAAGCTCATCCACTGATGACTTGAGGTAGAAACTAACTTGCGTCACAAGCGTAAGGATATTGCTCCCAGGAAAGGTCCCCAGACTTGTGCTGTCCAAAGAGGATCCATTAAGTTTCTGAACTTACCACACAATGAGAAGCATCTGAATCCTGCAGCTGGAATTTTACCTCATGAAAGTATCAGTTTCCAAGTTGGACATTCCCAGGAGCTTTTCCACATTTTCTTTAATCTTTTCAGAATAGCCACCTGGCAGAAGACAGTGGAAATAAGTAAATGGAGCCTAAATAACCAAAATGCTCATAAAAGAGGGCTTTTCTGGAGTACTCTGCATTGGCTTAGTAGTTCTCCTTGGATGAAGATTTTTTAAAAGGTAAAACGGAAATAGAACAAGGAAAAAAACCTGGGGGTGGGAGGAGTACATTGCCTTTCACACAATTGTCTTGTGCTAGGTAAAGCACTTCCTAGCTATGAGCTTTCCATTCAGGGTGCTGAATATTTTTAGTGCCTTAATTAAAAACGAGTAGGTTGTGTTTTTTTATTTTGAAAACAAGAAGTGCAGAAAGACAAAAATAAAAATTCTGTTGGCAACTGCCTGTAAAGAAATCAGAAACTACAGGAAGTATTTTACCAGACAGTGTACTTCCTAGATCAATTTTAAGAAAATTGATTAGTTAAAACAACTTTTACATGTAATTAGTCTCATTTATATACCAGTAGTATTTCAAATCAGTTTCGAAAGCAATTTAGCTTCCTAAATATTTTTTTAGTATAAGCATGAAGAAGTTTGTGACCATTTGCGGGTTAGAACATAATAAATGATTAGTATACTATAGCTATTTTTAAATACTTAGGCCAAGAGGCTTCTCTGCTCCTGTATCACAAACATGCAATATGTAAAATTTATTGTTCATAATTCAGACCATGATCAGATAGTCAAACCACCTCAAAATACAATAAGCCTGTGCCAACCTTAGGGCAAGGTCACTTCACTCTTGTGCTAGGCATTAGCTGAGAGAGAATAAAGTTGTCATTGTACCATTCTTTAGTGCCTGCAGACATACAGCCAATGATGGAATTGCCACAGGGAGAAGCTCACACAAAACGGAGAAGTGATCATACCTAAATAAGAAAACATTAATTAGGCATTCAGTATGTTCTAACAGTAAAATAAGTGGGAAGTTTTAATATTTCAATCACTAAAATTCAAAGAGCTTTACAAACATCAGTTTCTGTCTCAGAGAAGGGACCTTCTATCTCTAAAACGCTAAGTATTCCTGTTTACTAGTAAGAACAGATACAAACCAAATTACTTTCTCAAGCCAAATTAGGGTCAGAAATTGGAGTTCAGCCCTCTGGTATTCCCTTAGACCTCCTGCCTGTTGCATAAAAACCTTTTACTCCTCCATTACATTAACAAGTTCTCTCTTATGCAACTTCGTTCTATTTGAATTCACATTAGACATTCAGATATACACCAGGCATTAACTATGCTGTCTATAAGCAGTTCAAGGTGGCACAAAGTACATTCAAGCCTTCAGATCCAATCTGCTGTTGTTGGTATCTGCCAAAACAATTGCTCCTGCTGATTAACGCTGTAGCGGTTGACTGGAACTCTGAAATCCACCCTTCGTGGGTGAGGCCCAGTGGTAACCAACAGGAGGACTGCAGCGTTGCAAAGCTCCCTTCTAAATCCCCAGCCTCCTTGTACCTCTTGGGGAGTTTTTGGGTGGAAGTTTGCTTCCATGTGATCCTCAGAACAATTTAAAAGGATGTTCCTTACCTTTGCCAGCCGGTCAGCGCGATACCTTCAAGGACATCAGCAGGGCTACTGCTTGCCACTTCCAGCCATTGAAGATGGTTTTTTAAGTGGTGTCCAATAAGCGTTAGAGACTGATTCACTCCTGTAGCTCCTTTAAAAGCACTAGCAAACCACACCTTGGAGAAGCCGCATCTACGATACTTCTCTATGAGGTGCACTGCAATAAGACACAGAAGAACACTTACAGGACAAGTTTTTCTCCATTTTCAGCCTTGACTGTAATGCTCCAATTAAGAGGAACCCAGGTCCAGTTACAACAGGCTGCTGAGCCTTGTCCTGTCAAGTTCTGATCATCAGCAAGGATGGGAGATTTCACATCCTCTCCGAGCAACCTGTTTTGGTGACTGCCCTCCTATTTTCATGTGCCCAGTTACTATATTCCATTCCCTTGAATTGCTAAATTGCTTCACTGCTAAGAACCATGGGCATGTAACAAGCATGCACAACATCAGATTCTTCTTTCAACAAAGGAATATTTGCATGCATGTTAAATGCGTGATTGGAGCCTTTAGGAGTTTTTCCTTTGAATTCTAGATGTATGAAGCCTTGAAGCTTCTTTTGCAGACCTGTCAATACACAGCTATCTGCTCCCACTGGTTTATAATGCAACAAGAGTTAATGTAACAGTGCTTGTGAAAAACCTCTCAATTTCCCATCAGTGATTCCATAGCCCTATTGAAAAGAATTAAGCAGCAGACAATGCAAGTCCTTCATAGGAGAAACATAAATAGAAAAAGAAAATAGCAACTATTATGTGAAATCAAACAAAGGCTATGTTTATGCTACTAAAGCAATAAAAAGCAGTTTAACAAAACCAGAAGTTTTTGGCGTCCAACCAAGGTATGTTTTAATGATACTATTTTGTTTTGGCTATTTTGCTTAACAGGTAACAGAGCTCTTTGCTTCTAAGCAGCTCAGCAGAGAAGTACAAACCTTTGCCCTCCACATCGAGGTCTGCTGCATAGTCCCAGATCATTGGCTGCACAAGCTGTGGGACCCCAGACTCTGAAAGGAACAGAGGTCATCTAAGTAATGGAAAACAGACAGTTAAAAGTGAGAACTAAGTACATATTACTGGTGCAGTAGCATGTGACTAGAACTAACTATGGCTTGTCACTAGAATTCTTTATTTACAGTTGAAGTGCCCCTGGGCATTTTCAGCCTGGCCAGGGCTTTGAACATGCAGGGTCACATGCCAGGAGCCACTAAGTCCTTAGACATCTTGAAACCACTAATATGGATCAGCAGTGACAATTCATCAGAGGTCCCATTCACCCCAAGCCCGTCTCGTTCTTAGTCCCTTGCATCTATCGGTATACCTGCTGGGTTGAACTGGTGGAGCGGCAAACTGCACGCACAAGATTTCAGCTAAATTTGAAGGAAACATTCACCCTCCAAGTTAGAGATTGTCTGAGCTGTGCATGCACAGAACTTAGCTTTTCAAGATGCCTTTAAAGTACGAATAAAGATACCGGTTTAGCTTCAAATCCCCTTCAAATCCCAATGCCCTGACTAGTTTTAAACATGAGAAACCGACCCCTAGAGAAATTGCAGTAAATTGTACAGAAATTCAGTATTTTAACAGCATCCCATTTTAATTTGTTTAGTCTGTTATTGCCTGTGGCAGTAGAGCGCACTTAGCTAAACACTGTGCTGCTCTTGTGGAAACTGCATGGGTCTCATCTGCATTTTTTTTGGATGATTTCCCACTATTAAAGCCACAAATAGGTCAGTCACTGCTGGAGGAGCTACACAGCTCTTCATAGCATTGTCTAAATCTGTTCAGAGCAGACACATAAGGTGGCTCTGAAAATGCTGGAACTCTGTCTATGCTAGGACTACTCAAACTTTAGCAGTGGTTTCATAGTATTCAACAAACAAGACTCGTGACGTCAAGGTCTTGGAGCTACCCTGCAATTCAGTATCAGAGTTCTTCACGATGTGCACTATGATCACATATACTGTCAAAGATGCTCACAGGATCACAGCTTCTCCATGTGAGCCTGCACCACTGGAACCAGATGCTGCACAGAGCAACAGCTAACATTAGAAGGTGGTAAGAGGCATTGAAATTTAGAATGAGACCACAAATGCTAATAGGTTTGGTTTTTTTTTTTTTTTTTTTTAAAGTGTAAAGAAAGTAGAATTGATGGCAACCACTGCATGATGACTGTTTTGTTTGTCACTGTGTATTACCAGATGGAAAACTAAAGTGTATGTGTTGCAACTTGCCCACAGTCATACAGAAAGTCTGTGACATAGCCAAGGACTAAATGTCTCTACTCTCTAGTCTAATGGATCATATCTCAACTATTCTTAGATTTCTCGTTTTCATTATTTTCACCTGCCAACAAATCTGTTTTAACTGGTTGTGTAAACTTTTTTGTACACTACAAAATATAACTCACCCCATCAGTGGTCACACACCTGCCAATGTTTCCTCACTTATCCCTCTGAGCATATCATCCCACACAATGGGCGTTATAGTGGGGTAAGATGAGGCCACACAACTTGCAACTGCTTTTATGTGGGATAAGCACAGCTTCTCTGGAGTGTTGTCCTGTTGCTGCAGCCACTGCTTTGACTCCTCTCCTTCGCCGAGGTAGTAGACCTGAAACATCAAGCGAATAATCCTGACTTCTTGTACAGGAACAGAGGGAACGAGTTTGACGTAGTATCACAAAATCATACAATATTCAAAACCTATCGCACAGATGTGACACACTGAGTGGACATATTTAAAAGCACCTCTCAGCGTTGAAGACACTGCAAGCATTTCTATCAGTCTGCCCGAGACTGTGGCCATAACTACCAAAATACATCACGTAAGGGAATTTTCCAGTAGAAACTAAAATATTTAAAGAACAATTAAAGCATGCTGTATTTGTCTTTGGAAGGTTTGTCCTCAGAAGTAGCTCTCACCAGTTTTACTCAGTTCAAATCTAGCAACCCACAAGGTCCTGAATTATATAAGATGAGGTTCCTGTCTTGGGGAAAGAGATCATCTGTACGTGAATCTAGAAGTGATTTGGGGGCACATCCAAGAGTGGCCCCAGCATACTTGGCCCTATGCAGAGAGTGGATCTGGGCCTGTTAAGCTGGATATGCATTTAAACTCTTTGCTGTTTTAGAGCAGGTTTTATCTAAAACATGTTCATTCCACATGAATAGCATTTTGCTTTATAAAAGCTTGCAGCTCCCTATCTAACCTTGCCATTAGTTCTCACACAACAGGATACAAAATGCTAAACTAATATCAGTACAGTAAAAGTGATCACGATGAATTTCAGGGATCTGCATGCCTTAGGGGTGGTTTTAAGAAACTCTGAGAAAGGAGAACACTCAAGGTTCTCCTCCTCAAGGAGACAAACTACCAAGTTTGTCAGCCTGGAGAAGAGAAGGCTCCAGGGAGACCTTACAGCAGCCTTCCAGTACCTAAAGGGGGCCTACAAGAAAGCTGGAGAGGGACTTTTTACAAGGGCATGTAGTGACAGGACAAGGGGTAATGGCTTTAAACTGAAAGAGGGTAGATTTAGATTAGATGTAAGGAAGAAGTTCTTCACTGTGAGCGTGGTGAGGCACTGGAACAAGCTGCCCGGAGAGGTTGTGGATGCCCCATCCCTGGCAGTGTTCAAGGCCGGGTTGGATGGGGCTTTGAGCAACCTGGTCTAGTGGAAGGTGTCCCTGCCCATGGCAGGGGGGTTGGAACTAGGTGATCTTTAAGGTCCC
The DNA here is from genome assembly GCF_900496995.4 of Aquila chrysaetos chrysaetos. Lineage (NCBI taxonomy): Eukaryota > Metazoa > Chordata > Aves > Accipitriformes > Accipitridae > Aquila > Aquila chrysaetos. The sequence goes on from NC_044008.1 coordinate 66,576,653, forward strand.
CTCCAACCCAAACCATTCTATGATTTTATGATAAGATAAAAAAACCCAACACTTCCTACCACAAAAGAGCTTACTCTGAGTAAGTTGGCCAGAACAACGAGCCAACATCTTACATCCAAACTCACGTGATTCTTAATTAATACCTCCAATTGACATCTCACTTTAAATACTCATTTGACCTAAAACCAAATGCTGAGTTAGCTTTAGGAAACTGCTTTCAATACTTTCGATATTACACTCAGATCAATAGAAATGACATCCTGTGCTACTGGAACAATTTAGTGTCAAAAAGTCTTTTCTACGCTGGCTTGCGTTGTTGTTTTCTGTCCCCAAAATCCTACCCGAACGTGGCCTGGGCACCACTGAAATGCAGAAGCCTTGGCCCTTACCATCATTTCTCACAAGAAAAAAAACCTCCTGCCTCAAGAGAAGTCCCACCTCATCACATCCGATGTGAAACCATTTTAAATCTTCATGCTGTGCCATGACCTGGTCAATCATGGCTTTGACCAGTGCCCGCGACTCCTCCTTGTGTGGGTTGAGGGCATTGGGAAATACCTCCACCTCCCGGAGATGAGCAAACTCTTTGTGCTTCAGCACAAACTGCAAGAGAAAGGAGATCTTGGGGAACAACCATGAAATGAAGGGGACGGCAGCGTCCTCCCGCGTCACCCGGGCTCTGCTAACAGTTCTCCTGCTAAAAACCCGGTTTTGGTTGCGTGTGAGCACAGGGGTCAGCAGGAGGCCAGGAGGGGCACGGCTGCTGCTCCACGGTGCCGCAGGGGTCTGCGACCACGAAGCGCCTCACGGGGCGAGGAAAACAGGGCGCTTGGCGCAGCATCACCCCGGTCTCCGAAGCGTGCGGCCGGTGGGGAGCCGGATAACCCGAGCGCCAGCCCTTACGAGACGGGGGGGGGGAGATTCCCAACAAAGCCACCCCCGCGCCCTCGCCCCCGCTCGCCCACCCCAGCGCTCCCAGGCCTCGAAGGCGCGACGCCGCCCGCCCGGTCCTCACCTCCATGTGCCCGAAGGTCTGCACCAGCGGCACCACCTCCAGCCCCTGCGCCCTCGCCTGGCTCAGCACCGCCCTCACCTCCCCGGGGCTGCGGCCGGGGGAGAGAGAGACGTCAGGGCCCGGCCCGGCCCGGCAGCGCGGCCCCCGTCCCCCCCAGCCCCCGGGCGGTACCTGTAGGCGTGCGGGGCCCGCAGCGGCTCCAGCGGCCCCGCGTAGGGGAAGGTGTCCTCGTACTCCAGCAGCAGCCCGGTGGCGCCCAGGGAGCGGAGCAGCGGCAGCACCTGAGGGGACGGGACAGCGGGCGGGTGGGGCCGGGGCCTGGGGCGAACCGGACCGGAGCGGAGCGGAGAGCCCCCGCCGCCCCCTTACCTCCGCCAGGTAGGAGGCGCGGGGCGGGGCGCCCTTCAGGTCCAGGTGCACCAGGCGCCGCCGCGGACCGCCCGCCTCCATGCCCGCCGCATGCCGCCGCTCCGGCCTCGATTGCTCCCGACTGCGCGCTCTCGAGGCTGGCCGCCGCCCCGCCGGGAAGCATCGATTGGTTTGGCCTGCCGCCGCGGTACCCCGGCACAAAGCGCTTCGCCGCGTCCCTCTGCCCCGGCTCCGGTGTCCGGGCGCTGTCCGGCCGCCGCCACCTCCTCCTCTCTGCCTTGGCGAGCCCGCCTCCGCCGCTCTCGGCTCCGCGAGAGATTCGTCCTGCTCGCTCGTCTGAAGCGTTGCTGCTCGGCGGCCGATTGCTTTCCCCTGGCAGGCGGGAGAGGCGGGCCGAGCACGTCGCTCTGTGGCTGGCGGGCGCGATGGCTCCGCAGCGGCGGGCGGCGCCGCGCGGCCCCGAGAGCGGCGGGACGGCGGGCGGGCCGGGCCGCGGGGGCCGCCGGCACAGCAGGTACCCGGCGGGGGCGCGGGCTGCGGGGCTGCGGTTAGCGGCTGGCACCTGCCGCCGGCGGCGGTGCCCGGGCCCGGCGGCTGAGGGGAGCGGCCTGCGGCAGGGCCGCCGGCTCCTCTGGGAGCTCCTGTGGGAAGGCGGCCTGTAAGCTCCGGGCGTGAAGGAGGAATGAGTACTGCGGGTGCTTGTAAATATGTACGCGCGTACCCCAAAACGAGGGGTCAGTCGGGGTACCGGCCCTTGACCGGGTCTCCCCGGTGTCGGGCAGGGGCTTAAGTCCGCTCCGCACCGGCTCGGGAGCGCGTCGTTGTCTTGCGTGGGACTGTCGCTGTGCTCCCTCCGTAGTGCCAAGAAGAGCCGAGGCCAGCAAGAGTCACGGTGGAGGTGGCTGAAGGCAGCGGTCCTCCTCTCCTCCGCTGCCGCCGGTGGCCTCCTGAGCTGGAGCTACCTGAGGGCCGAGGACGGGGTCACGGAGGTGCTGGCTCGTCACAGCGAGAACCTGCAGGACAAGTTCGTTGAGATCCCCTGCTCTGAGGACTATGACAGCCACAAAAGATTTGAAGGTATTTGGGTGGGATTGTGCAAAGTGGGATGAAGCAGTCTTCAGAGGACCACAGCAGGCTGACTGCTGTCCAAGTCTGTTAAACCAAATTTGTACCGCAAAACTCCTGTGTTTCCAGCAAACGCCTGGTCACTGTGTGTACTGTTTAAATCCACAAATGTTCGCGCCTCTTGGGTCAGCCTGGAAATCGTTGCTTCCGAGAGGTTTTTTTGTCATCCGACATAATGCTCTTCTGAAACTGCTCTGCTTAGGCCGTATGAAATAAACCTTTTGCTAAATCTGTTTCTAGTGTCTTTCCTACTCTGTTGATTCTGCAATAGCCTTGTGGGTGAGTTTGTTGCTGGTAAATACCCTACAGGGTATGGAATGGAACTGCTTTAGGATATTATCTGTGCCGCTAGCATGCGGTAACAGCACAAATGCCAGTTTCTGATACACTTGTTTTGAGATGTGTGTGTGCCAGCAGCTTTTGATGCTGCCTGCAAAGCACTCCTCTGTCTTTATGTCTTTCAGCTGAGCCTGTTTTCTGTCAAATTGATACTTTATCCCCTGGCACTTATTTCTTTGGAGTGTTGATGTTGGATCTTCTAGAGAAATGGAAGATTTTTATCTTCTCTGATGAACAGCAGTGAGAGTCTGACTTGCAGTTTGCGTGGATGAGCTATGCTGATGTTCTCTTTTAGATTTGCATAGTGTTTCTTGATGAACGTTTTGGGTTGGTACTGCTGCCAGAAAGCAGCTGTGCTCTTACTTTTTGTCGGCCTACCTGTATGTCTAGGTGTGTGTTGGCTGATAAGCTATTCCATCTAAAAAGAATACTATTTCCCAGTTTAGTTTTTAGCCAAATCCGTTGTCTTATCTGGTTCATTACGTGGCTGACAAAACAGTTGCTGACACAAAGCTGGAGACAGAGTGTGGAGGCTGGAAGAAGCTGCTTGGAACTGAGGAAGAACAAAGATGATCAAAGGGCTGGAGAACCTGTCCTATAAGGAAAGACTGAAGGAGCTGGGTCTCTTCCCTGGAGAAGAGGAGGCTCAGGGGAACACGTTACAGTATTCCAATATTAAGGGGCAGCTACGAGGTGGATGGAGGCTATCCCTTTACAAGGAGCCACATGGAGAAGACAACAGGCAATGGGTACAAGTTGTACTGGGCAAGGTTTCATCTTGACATAAGAAAATTTTTTTACAGAGAGAACAGTCTATCACTGGAACAACCTCCCCAGTGATGTAGTAGAGTCCCCATGACTGGAGGATTTCAAGATGTCATTAGGCAGGGTGCTAGATGATCTCATCTAGGCTCCCTTTCCCATGAAAGGCTGGACCAGGTGATCTTTTGAGGTACCTTTCAACCTGGGCTGTTCTATGATTTCTAACTTTCTTCCAGTACCAATTCTGGTAAAAAGTGTGTCAAACTGCAGCCTGGATAACTGCTCAGGAAGCTACCAGCAAGAAGACTTCCTCAGTAGGGGGAATTTTTTTGACTGAGCGTATGAAAACACATGTTCTGTTTTAACTTTTCATAGTTACTATAAGAAGAAACTGCTTCTGGCTTTATTTGCATAGTGCCAAGGCCAGAGAAAACTGTTGCAGCCTGTGTTGCCACAGATTTGGTAGTTATGACTGAGCTAAGGCTAAAACTGTCTGTTCTGCTACTGGGGCTTTGGCTTGTCGAAAGAAACCCCCCAAACCAACAGAACCTTGTTTTTCCCTTCCCTGGTTTGCAAGAAGAGTTTTCTGAGCTGGGGACTTGTGGTCTTGGCAAGCCCATCAGTTATTCTTTCCATCATAAAGAAGGCAGGAAGGGTATCTCTTAAAGGATATCTCTGCCTGGGAAGAGGAATGAATGTGTTCTCTATACTTGTGATGTCATGGGGAGAAAGCTCTGCAAATGCTAACTGCAGGGTGAAGTGTCACCTCTCTTGGCTTTGTATGAGAATGATTGACGTGGCTGGCATCAACCCAGGAGAAACAAAGGGGAGTCATCTTGTGCGAGTTTGTATTCTGGCTTTCTAATTAGATGTTTGCTTGCTGCTGCTTCTTAACTTATGTGATTAATTTTGGTTTTTAGCAGATGTTTTTACACGTGTTCCCTGTACTATGCTTTCAGAAAGTGATCAGTGGTATTAGAAATGTGTGAACATCTGTTTTGTTAAGTGGTTAATTGAAGCCGAGCTGGGATAATGAACTTTGCTCTCGTTTTTTCTCTCTTGTTTCCTGCTCAGTGCCCGCCAGAGGGTGGTGGTGAGCTGCTGAGCCTTGCTGTCCCGTCAAAACTGAGCTCTTTGTTCCACCTGTGTGTTACTGATAGCTTAGCGAGGCAGTAAATGTGGATTATGGTTCTTTGCCAAACTGCATTCGGCTCCGGAGCTTTAGTCGCTTTGTTGTAAATAGCTTTCTATCACTCAGTAGCTTTTCATTCTCTGTCTTTACTCTGGCTTGACATCTGCAGCTGCTGGCTCTGTGTCACAAGGAGGTACATTCCTATCATCACTTGGTGTCTGATGCTCAGCCGTGAAGTTTCCACTGCTAAGATGAGATTTTTCTTTTTTTATGCACCTGTCTGTGCTTCAAACTGAACTAGTGCAACTGCGCTTCTAGTTTGTTTCAAATGGTATGGTAGTTGGTGTCACAGAGCAGTGGTTTTATTTCCATAGCACTGCCTGCCAGTAAACCTGCTTCATACAGAAATAAAACGTGTTATTTTTCAGAGGCCAAGCACTTAACTTATTATATTTGCAGAAGATGGGGTGTTCTGTGAGCACAGTCTCATCTGCATTCTGAGCCTTGCGGCCAGATCTTGGCTATTTCTGCTGTCTTGAGACATGGTTAACTACTTAAAACTACCGTGGCTACTAGTGTATCTGATGAAACTCCTGCATACTCTCTTGTGTGTGTTGACATATTGTGTCAGTGTACAAAGCATCCATGATCACTGCCCAGGAGACAGCTTGAAGATGCTTTTCCAGAGACTAGATCGGTGGATGTGGAAAGCAGAGAAGTCTGTGAGCAGTGGAGGAAAAGCACCTAGGCTGCTGGTGTGGTTATGGGGGTGGTATCCAATAAATCTTTGCCTCCTTTTCTCCTGCGTTGAGATGGATTGTATTAAGGGAGCATCATGATGGGGCTTTTTTTCTCACGTGAGTCATCCTGGTCTTGGCAGCATATAGTTCTTGGCCAAGTGCCACTTTAAGTAGAAGACAAAGCTGCGGTTTAGGCACTTGGACCCCTGTGTTACATTCTGTTTTCTGTGTACTGAATAAGGAGCAGGGGCCATAGGGAATACTTGTGTTTTTGCATGTTTTGGTATGCTCTTCCTTTACCTTGATTGAAAAAAATACAACTCTTAAGATCCAAAGCTGAGTGCCTTATTAGCTAAGTGAATGATTTTGCACAAATTTGTGGAAGCTACTGGGTACTTTGTTAACACTAAACTAATTTTCTCCTGAGTGCAGATTCTCCAAGTATGCTTTTGACACTTCAGTGCTCCCATGTACCATGGTCTCTTAGACAAAGATGACACATTTCTTAATGCTAAAATTGTTTTCAAACAGACTGTTCTGATTTTTCCTTAGCATTCATCCAGTGTTTGTGCCTTACTGTTGGTACCTGACTGACTTTATACTGGACTATCTTTTTCTTGTTTTTCTTCTCAGTTTCGAAAAGCTTCTGCTGTTGCCTTCAGAACACCTCCTGCTTCTAGCACTGTCTTTGCCAGTTTGTTGCCAGAGACCCTAGACATGTAACAATTGTCCTAGGTAACCCTGTAGTTTTGCCAAATCTGGACTCTCCAGTACCAACCTTTCCAAAAGGGTAAGATCTATCCAGTTGTTTGCAGCTGGAAACAGAGGGCACAAATCTCTTCTGAAATCAGAAGTCTTTGCTAGCGTCCTTTTTGCAGAATGCTGTACAAGGAAAACTCTAGACAGTTTTGTCCTGGAGTATTGAAATTCTCCTTTGAATTTACACTTTCCCACCTCTTCTCCTTGAACATTGGCCTTCCCTCATCTCTTAAGACAATTTTCTTTGCCTTTCAGGCATTGAAGAGACCTTTTCAATGGCAGAAGGAAAGTCATTCCCCTTTTCTTGTCTCTATTAGCCAAGAGAGCTTCCTTGTTTTTCTGTGTTCAGCTTTCTCCAAACTCAAAATCTCGGTTTTCTGTCAGCCTGTTACTTGAGCCTTTTTTAATCTTGTTTTTTAACAGGACTATAAAAAAAGAGTACTGCCAATCTCCAAACTTGTGTTTCATAACATTGTTGACATCTGTACCCAGATGAACAGAACATTGGGTACAGTGTGGAGTATGTTATGTGATTTGTGATTGATTATTGTTCTGCAAATCTTTGAGTGGATCTTATGGTTACTAGTGAAATGTTCAGTAGGGTTTTTTTCCTTTCTGGGAACCCAAATTGTTGGTTCTTTGGCTGGTTTTTTACATGCATCTGAAAAATTGGGTGCTGGAAGCTGTTACCGCCTCAGCCATCTGTCTCGCTCTTTGGGTGAGTGTTTGCTAGCCTGGAGGCAGAGATGTCTCATCCCTGTCAGTTGGCTTCTGCGATGCTCTTCAGCCTGGCATTCAAAAGTGAGTAACTGATTTTATTCTGCCACTGCTGAATGTATGATGGAGCCTTTAAGGCAGTATAAAATGTGTATGTTTTTGTTAGGGCAGACAAGAAATAGTTTGCAGTGTTTGCTGGCTACTACTTGTTGCTTTTCAGAACTGCTAGATCATATGCTCCAAAGGAATATAGCATTTCCAATGCTTGCATTTTTTTTGCAAGATCTGTGGTTAACTTGCAAATTGTTGGTTCCTGGAATTGAGATTGAAAAATGCAAGAATTTCCACAGAAACTGTGTCTAGCCTTTCTGGTTGCAGAGGGCATATTTACAACGTGCCTGAAACATGGCACAGAAGCTCCCCCTCTCTCCACTCCTTCCCCTCCCAAGTTTGTAACTTGGAACAACTTTCTGCCTATAAAGCCCTTGTGGGTTTTCGTTGGTTTGAATTCTGTACCTTTGGGGCTGCTACTGTATTGCAAAATGTTGTTCTTTAATATTCAAAGCACCTTTGGGTTGCTGACAGAATTTTTAATTTTTATGGTGCTTTTTTTTTTATATCAAGGCACTATGGTTTTTGATGAATGGTATGTTTTGATTCTGCTCATCTCTTTAGCTCACAGGGTCAAGAGCAGAAAAGTGAGCTGGGAGAGCAGTGGTTGTGGTTCGTTCTTGTCGCACTTCTGGGTTCTGTGCTGGCATTGATAAATGAAAGCTTAAGAATGTAATCTCTAGCATTATTGTAGACTGCTAGTTTCCTAGGTCATCTTCAAATAACTTAATGTGCGCTTCCTGGAATCTGAATCTTCAGCCAACTTCAGTTATTGTTGCTGGGTAGCCAGAAAACACAATGAATTATCTTGGTTGTAATCCAGTTCGTTTCCTGACCTTGATCTGTGTTTAAACAGTCTGCTTGGTGTGGGTGCCTTTGACTTTAATTTAAACATATGTCAAACAAGGGACTTTTCTTTTCCCAAGCAAGTAAACAGTGTGTATAATTTGGTATGTTGTTGTCAGTACTTGGCCTATTCACCCACACATCTCTTTCTCATTGCTTCTTTCTCTTCTTGAAATGCTGGTGTAATTGGAGGGCTATATCAGGGTATATCCAATAAGATGGAGTGAAAGTTCCTACAAAGCACTCGCGCTGTGGCAAAATTTCTCTTTCTGTCAGTCTGTAGTCATTGTTATCATTAGTTGCTTTTGATCAGAGCAGACTGATGCTTTTGACTTGAATGGGTGAATTGATTGATTTATTTCCAGGAGTTCCCCACCCCTCCTTGTGTTCTGATGAGCAAATAATCCTTGAAGAGGAGCTCAGTTCAGCAACAGGAAGTGTATTGGCAGATGTCAGAAAATACATTCATCCCAACTTTTCTATGGGGTAGATATAGAAGACCTATATATGGATCTTCCTCAGTAAAGTGCCATGTGTGACATCCCAAGGTCTCTGGTGGCTCAGAATTCATCTTATTTCTTCTTCTTGCCTGAAGACTGTTGTGGACCAGACTTCTAATTTCATAAGAACTTTAATATATTCTTCACCTGGAACTCTTACTGCTGGCTTTTTTCCATGAGTTCTTAAAATTTAATGTTAGATTTCTTAGCAATGAATTTTAAGAGTCTTTTTTATTATGTACATCCAAGCTGTGTGCTTCAAGGCACTTTTGTGCAAAGCCTCATACAAAAAGCTGCCCTTCAAAGTATGTTTGTATAGACACCCCATACAGCATGTTATTTGCTTCCTTTAGACTCGTGTTTGGGGGAGAAGGGGTTGAGCAAATCTGAACTATGCTGCTTTTATTCTCTTGGCAGTATGGTTGGAATGTTCAAATTCACTGCTCTTTTATGTTACTGTTGCTTTTCCAGTGACTTCCAGTTGACAAATACAATGGTTCTTAGTGCTTGACTACAGGAATCTCTGTTAATAAACTGCATTATTTAGGTTGAATACCGAAACATAAGTTAAATTCAGTTTTTTGTGTTAATACATGAATTAGCATGTATTGATACTACATAAAGATCCTGTACCTATTCAGGAGCCCTTGTTATTAGGAGTATCTTCATGGCTTGAACTGTTTGTGTTCTAACTAACTTTTTCAGTTTTTCTTTTGTCAAGTAGTGATTTCACTCCTGTCTGAGTGGCAGTCTCTTTTCTGTTATTAACATGGTGGTGTTCTGGTGTTATGTCTGCTGCAGTCTGTATCCAAGTATGTCTTGTCTTCTGCATCTCATTTTTCTCCAGGACAGTTGAGTTTCTTTATCCTGTTGAGACTGGTTTTGGGACAGAACTCTTTTCATGTTGTGTATTGTACCCAAGAGTGGTGTGTACTCGCTCTTTGTCTGAGTTGAAGACTTACTTGGACTGTAATAGAAAACATTTTGTATATGGACACGTCATATTAAGGGGGCTTAGTTGCTGGAGATCTTGGCTGATTTTGGAACTGTCAGCCTGAGATGGAAGGATCCATGTGGTATTGTTGAGCTTTCCAGTTCTTACCCTGCCTGTCTGAAGGCTAGAATAAATTGTGTGAAATGAAATCATCTAAGATCATCTTCCTTTCAGAGACCAGTTATATAAACATAAAACTTCTGTTTTCACTACTGCACTTGGGAAGAAGGGGGAAAAAAATCACTGGATCTGTGTTGCTGCATGTACATTGAGATAGATACGCGTCCAATATTGCCTTACTAAACAAAGGCCACCTTCTCTAGCTTGAAGTGGGAGATGTGCAGAGGAACATCAGTAAGTCAACTTTAATCCCAAAGTCTGTAACAAACTTGTAAAGACTTGTAACAAACTTAAGGTTTCGAAGAATTATTTTCAGATCAACAGGAAAAGTAGCTTGTTTTTAAAGTCAGGGTATTACTGTGCGTTTTGCTTAACGTAAATGCTGGAGGCTCTGGGTCGTGTTACAGCCACATCTCCGGAGGCTGCTTTGGGGGCTGAGATTCATTTCTTCTAAATCATCTCCATTCTGTTGAATTGCATTATGGACATAGCAGGAAATAACTTGTCAGCTTAGTTGGTGTAATTCAGGGGAACCAGCCATAGCAGGGAAAGTGATGTAGCTTAGATGAGTCCTGCAGACTTGAATCTGTGCAGAAACAACAGTGACATTGGCTGGCTTGTCTTCTCTCTGATGATTGCAGTGCAAAACATACCAAAATGGGGATGTAACTTTCTTGTAGTTTAAGTGATCTAAAATATTCTGAGATTGCTGATATCCCTTCTGAATGTTGTGAATCTGAAAGGGGAGTAGAGGAATATTAATAAAGATTTGTTTTGAGCCTTTTTTGGAAGATGATACTTTCTCCTTCTCTTTGTGTTCCAGGGTGCACTCCTAGAAAGTGTGGAAGAGGTGTGACTGATGCAGTAATCACAAGGGAAGAAGCTGAAAGAATCCGTAGGTAATTTTTCTTTTAGGTCTTAAATTTTATGAGCACTTTAACGACAGTGTGCCAGTGTTTAAGGTGTAGCACAAAGCTCATTAGCTGAAGGAGGATGGGTTAAACTTTAAAACACTAAACTTTTTTTAAAAGCTATTTTCCATTTTTGCTGTAGTAGAGGCAGTTCTTTCATACAGAGTCTGCCTAGCTCTGTGGGGCATGAGAGTTGTGGGGAAAAAAAAAGGAAAATTAATTAAATGAGTTTTAAAGGATTTTCACTTGGCCTTCTGTTCCATTTGGCCTTTAAAACAGAACAAAACAACATATACCTTCTTTCAGCTGAGTCTATTTCTGTGTAATCATGAGGTACTGCTGACCCTGTAGTCCTCTGTGAACACTAAGTGGTGAGTTTTAATCAAGTAGTAGGGGACACTGTCCAATTACGCAGTTAGAAAAGTTATCAGCTTCTTTGAGTGTGATTTGCACTTGATAATCATGTCAGTGGGGAATATCACTGTAATGCTCGAAGCCATAGGCAGCTGGTATAAGTGCTTTGTTCACTAGTCAGGCCGGCCACTCTGGGATTTCAAATTCAGCTGGGCTTCTGATTTTGATGCAGCATTTCTACATTGTACGGCTTTATTTGTACTGCCACTAAGAATCAAGATCTGGTTTGGGTTTTTTTTATGTTTAATCTTACTTGACCAGAATGTATTTGAAAGACAATGGTTTTGGGGGTATGTTGGGGATTTATGGAAGGGGGCTACAAGCTCAGAAGTGTTCTGCAACATAGGTACTTTATTTTCATGACAGGCTGCAAGATTCAGTTTCAAGTAAATAGCAGCTCCTATTAACTCAATCGGGTTATATCTGATGCATCAAATACCACTTACTGAACAGTTATATGTTGTAAATAATGACTTGAAGGACAAAGTAATTAGACTTCAGTTCTCATCTGAGGTTATTGTTTTGCCTGCAGAATAGCAGAGAGGGGACTGTCCTTGGGAGGATCTGATGGAGGGGTGAGCAGTGTCCTGTTACTTTTTACATTCTTTTACTGCCAAGGCAAGATTATAAATGCATTTTTGGGGCTTGAGGAGAGGAGATGGAGAATTTTTCCCTCCATTCACACTTGGAAGAAAATTTGTTTGCAAAGTTATTTTATCTCCCATTAATACTGCTAGCAGTGTAATTCACAACTTCTGCAATACAGCTGACATTTCCTATTACTCAGTTTAGTTATTTCTAGCACCTCTTTTGAACTGCTTTTGTCTTCTACATCTGGAAACAGTTACTATAGCAGAACTGTACAAGTTGACTTCTGAAACTAAATTACAGTGGTTCACAGCATCGTGTAAAGATTGTTTTGTGTAGTGACAAAAAATGCCATGTAATGTCTTAAGTAGACCTTTAAAAATGAAAACAAACACGCTTCTCTTCTACAAGCATGTTTATTTTAATTTCTTTCTCCTGTCTTTGTTCTCAGGATATTTTTGTGTATGAATAGAAACTGTTTCTTGAGTATTTCTAAACACAGCCACTTCTTTAAGCCTCTGCTGAATTAGGGCATATATTAGCAGAAAAGGAGAAAGGTTTCAATGAAAAAATAAGACTTTATTGTCCTTGTGATTGTTGAGAACGACCTGCAAAAAAAATATAACCCAAGAAACTTGTTTCAGATGGGCAGCACTGGTTAATATATTTAAAAGATTTAAGATTCTCTGTTCAGTTCTGTCAGGATCCCTTGGATTTTTTTTCAGTTCTGTGATTGCATGATTTGCCACTTTGCCTAGATTACTCTGCCTTTTGGGACCTCTGGCTTAACTTCTGTCATTAGTGCTGTCAAGTGGGTTTCCTATCCTGTTCTTTTGGGACCTCCAGGTGATTTTTCATTAGACTTCCACAAAGAGGCATTAGAAGGGTAGTGTATCACACAGCTAGCTTCATGGATTTGGACCACAAAAAGCTAATGTCCAGCTGGGGGTCAGGGAACTGGGGAAACTGAGGTAGAGAAAGCTTGGAAGAGACATGAGGGGAGGTGAACTTGCTGCCCAATGCACTGAGCTGGGCAGGGGTCCTGAGCTGACTTACTTGGACAAGAAGCCAGAGTATCAGACAAGTATAAGTCCATCATTTACATCATTTCGGAAGCATCATTGTGAGGTTTTTTGAAAGGGATGGGGGGAGAAGATTCTGTTCCCACAATAAAATAAGTCTGTTAAGAAATCTGATGTCCATTGAGCGGTCTGGGCTTTGATACAAGCCTTCTCACATTTCTCATGATCTGTAAATGTGAGAAAGTTATTGCATGCTGTTACTCCTTAGGGAAAGGTGCAAGAAGAAAGTTGTGTAGTATTGCATTGAGGCCTTATCCAAAATAGTGGATAAACACTGAAAGATGCTAAAAACAAGAGCTAACCAGTGTTTCTGGGAGATCATGTTTAGGAGAAGCTTTTAAATACAGTCTCTTTACCTAGTTTCTTTTATGCCTCTTTCTCCCCTGTTCTGCTGTTTTCCTTTCTTTTTTGATGTGCATGCTTGTATTCCCCATGTCATGGAGTGAATCTTTTCCCAATGGTACTATCTTGGCTCCCGGATATCATTAAATACTGATGGATGTGTGGTGATGATATATAGATGAAACTGTCTTTCTTCACTTAAGCCTTTTATCTTTCCAAATCTCTTACTTACCTAACATACAAAATGTTTCAAGTCTTACTTCATCTAGGTACTTTGCCTGTATGCCTCTTAAGCTTCAAGCTTCTTGGATAAGGTGTGGCTTGTTGCTTTAAATTTCTTAGGCTTTAGAGTATTTGGATAATTCTGTCCAATTATGTCTGTTGTGCTAAGACCAATTTTTTCCTTAAAAATTCCTTAATTAAACAGAAACAAGAGTTATTTATTTTTAATTCTTTCTTCAGCCACTTTGATCTCTCTACTATTCCAAATAAAACTTCTTCAGATTTCTACTGGGGTGCAGACTGCATTTTCATTCTCTCTGATTTCTTCTTAACCCCTTTTTAAGCAGTGTGTCTGATTTTTTTTTTTTTTTTTTTTTCTGATTTCACAGAAGTGGATTTGTGTCTATGTGTCTGGATACAACTTATTAATTTGAAGACCTAAAATTGCAGTTTGTGACTCTGTTCATTCTTTCCTCCCTTTGTTTGCTGCCCTTTCTGCTTCCTTGCAGTACTGAAGTATAGCACAAAAACTTGTTTCCCTTTCCATCCTTTTGTGTGGAGAAAGTCCTGGCAAATATCTGAATTATGGAAACCTGAGTCATGCCCCAGTTGTCATGCTGAGGTTTCTTTCTAATCTTCCTTTGTAATTTTTCCTAGACTTATTTATGCACACACACAGTGAGGCTAGAAGAGGCCATTGTGATCTTCTAGTCTAACTTTCAGCAGAATCTACACAGGAGCATCTTCTCCACCAGTATACTGCTTTCCCTTGTACGTCTCTGTAAAACAGTTTTATACTGTCCCTTATTCACAGAATGTGAATTGCATTAGTTCTCTTGATGTTTGCCTCAGCTTAGGTTTTTCTTCTTTATTAAGATAATGACATTTCCCTTTCTTCCCTACCTAATATTTTCTTACACGCTACCTCTGCTTGCGTTACCAGTTCAGTCATGACTCATTCTTCCACATCTTTGTAGGTGCTGCCGTCATAACATCTCTCTAGTGTAAATGAAACTACTCATTTACTATTGGATCTATTGGCATTTATTTAGAAGCCCCAGAAGAGAGATCTCTTGGTGCAGCCAGTCAGCTGCAGTCTGTTTCCTGTGTTGCAGTGAAACTGTCAGGAGTAGCCACCTAGACCTCCCTCTTGCAGGGGAAAATAAATTTCTTAATCACTGGGAGAAGCAAACAACCTGTGTAGCTGTGATGCCAAATAAGGGTTTCTGATGTGGGCCCACTGACCCATGCATAGAATGGTCATTCTGCAGACCACATCCCTCCTTATTTTACTTTCAGCCTTCCCAACCAAAGTCTGAAGTCCTTGAAATGCTGTCAGCTCTGCATTTTCCATGGAGAAGTTAAAGCCTCTGTATAATACTTGGCCTATCTCATTCCTCTACTGCAGGCTGCATAGTTTTCTTCCTTCCTAGTTAGCCTCCTGATAGCCCTTAGGAAACACATACTTGTGAGGAGTGAGAGACATACTTGGCAGTGTGTCCTTCACTTTACGTACAGCTGTGTGTTGGTGGGATTATCTGGACTTAACTCTAGGAAGCTGGAGAGGAACTGGTTGTGTCTAATCTGTATCTAGTGTAAGCTTGTACTGGACTCCATAATCAAATATTGCCAAATTCCATTACTGGAAATTAAATAATTTCCACAGTAATAACCTGTACGTACCTCCAGCAATCTGAATGCAGTAATAACCTGTACCTCTAGCAATCTGAATGATGTATAAATTAGATGTATAAATTAGATTGGTTATGCTTGTGCCTCATAATCAGTGTAACTTTTAAGAGGCATTACCCTAAGAATGTAACCCTTGTCTGTCTACTCTTGAGATTCAAGTAGGGAAGGGTATTTAGAGGTGGTATTGTTTTGAGAGTCTGTGTAAGACTGCCTGCAGTGACAGCAAGTTTGATGCTGCCCAGGGATTGGTGGCTGTGTACAACCTCCATTGCACTTCCCTCTTCTGAGCTCGAGTGTGTGAGCATTCCCACAGGAGGAGTGGGGAAGGTTTTGAGTGCTACTAGCTCCTCTGTAGGCAAGCAGAAGTAATTTTTTTGCTTTTTTCTCTTTTGGGCAGTGTGTCTGCTGTTTTCTTTAAAAGTATCACTTAAAACTTTTTAAGGGGTGGAGGAATTGCTGTAGAAGTCAATATATATTTAATGGTTGGCAATCCCTTTTAGTGAGGATGAAAGGCGGGACCTATCATGCTTTGCGAGACGGGGACATTGATCCTTTTTGCCATTTTCTGAGAACTAGTGGTTACTTGCATGTTCTTTTTGAATCCTTTTAGCAGTGAGAGGGTGGAGAATGTGGGACTAACAACACTGAAGGTCCAAAAGAACATATATTTGTGCTTTATTCTTTTTTTAAAGGAAGTTCAATTTATTTTCTGTAGAAGTTCTGTAAACCAGGACATTGGGGTAGTCCTGTAAAACAATCTCTTGGAAATAGGTGCGTAGGTATGTGCGTTTGCAGTGTTCTGCCATCTTTAGATAGACTTTGTAGAGCTTTCAGCCTGGGAACGCTGACCTGAATTGCAGGCTGACCCTTGATGAGATAGCTGAACTTGAAGTAACAGTGTTGACACAGGCTTCCACCAAGGTATTCTTCTCAGTGTAGGAAATGATGCTGGAAATGTTTAATGTTCTGAAATGTCAGAGGCCAAAATAAATGAGTTTCAGTTTCTTTCCAAGGTAGCTGTTAAACATAATAGCTCTGTGCTCATGTGTAATCAAGTCCCTCTCTATGTTTGGCATTCAGTTGTTTTCCTCTGTCTGAAACAACCCTGAAGAATATTCCTGCTTTTTCAGATTCCCTTTTCAGTCTTCTTTATCTGGCATTTCTAGGGTTTATATTGTAGCTATTATCTTTTCAGCTATGAATACCTACTGTTCTTGGGGTTGGCTTTTATTGATTCATTTGGTTATTTTGGATATTCCCAACTGTAATCATCTGGAGCTTGAGGAGTGAGAAGAAATGTATATATTTGGAAAGCATGTTGAAAGTATTTGAAAGGCAATTTGTTTTTAAATTAAATTCATCTTTTCAGATGTGTCCTGCTACTTCTCCTTATAATCTACTTTAGCATGATCACAAGCATATTTTTGAAGCTACATGGGAGCAGTTTTACTTCTTCTAGTTGTAGCTTAGATTATTGTACAGAACCAGAAACTAATAAATGAAAATATTCTGCTTCTCAGGCTTGAGTAGAACTTATTACAAGAACTGCTTTTGCATGAGTGTGAGATTACTTGTTTCCATAACAATCCTCTGAAGCTTTTGGAGAAATGTGGGAAGGGGAGGCCTGAATGTCCACTTGAATAGCTTGTTGCTTATATATTTTTAAAGGGGTAAATAAAATTATTTGGGTAGGTTTATTAAAAGCAGGTTGTTGTTATACTATCCCTTTTAAATGGAGACTTCAGTGGAGTTCCCCTGATTCAGCTCTGAAGCTCAGAGCAATTAAGCCTGCACCAATTTTCTTTTGCTGAGAGACTGTCATGGATGTCTTCCTCCAACATGATCCAGAGGAGGAGGGAGAAAAGTACTTTGAGTCTCGGCGTGAACGTGAAGCTGTATTGCTAGTCTGTCAATGCAGCTCTGACACGGCTGTGGACTGACGATTTGCTGCTGCTCATTCACCAGCCTGTCTGCATTTGGGTAAAGATACAAAGTGGCTTCAAACAGTGCTGTTCCAACCATGCCCAGAAATTCTTGTTGCCGGTGAGGTGGAAGTTATCATTCTTTCCAGGCCGCTCACCTAGTGGTTTATTATTGTTTGGATTTTGCTATAATAACGTGAATGGTATGTGGTGCATCAAGAAATGCCAAATTCGAAGATGAGAGCTTTTGCCTGGATATTGTATGTCAAAGAAGTCATTACTTTGGTGCCGGTCAGGTTAATTAACTGTTGCTACTTGATATTTCCAGTATAAAAAAAAAAAAAGACTGCTATTAAACAGTCATATTTTTAAATACTGTTTAACTGATACGAAACAAACATGTATTTTGTGGACAGCAAGGGAAATACAAAAGTGTACTTTATTCAATTTAGAGAAATAATTTAGAGTCCTGAGGGGTAGCTCTCTATCCTGGCAAATCTGAGTATTAATCTTTTTAGCTTGGTCTGGAGCTCAACAGAAGTGTTTGGCTTGAATCAGATGAAGAAATGGATTGACTTTTCATATGTAAAAACTTTTCACTCCTTGGTTTTCTTTTACAGTGGTTTAGAAATTGAGGAAAAGAAAGTTTGGCTCTAGTAAGCCTTAGAATTATAATTGTCTTTTAAACAGACTTTTATGTCCATATTAAATATGAGAAGTATACAGGACCTCATGGTGAAGGAGAAGTTTTAATAACAAATGTTGGGCAAGATAAATATTAGTGCTGCTATTTGAGCGCTTCACAAATATTGGAAAATTACTCATCTTTGTGTGGATGGGAAATGTCTTCAAGAAGGGATCCAGGAACACAGTGTCTTACCCCTAGCCCATGGAGGAAGACTCTGGCAATTTTGCATGTCAGATTTGAATCTCAGGAATAGCAGTCCTTTGCTTTTTTCATAGTACCTTAATATTTTGTGCATCTATACATCAAACTGAGGGAGGTTTGTAGTTGTAAAGTAAGCATTAGTATTGTGAACCCAAATGCTAGAAACTAATATTTTTACTTGGGAGGCTGTGGAAAGTGAGAGCCAACTTGGGACAGTTAAAGGTCATAGTTAAATAATGATAAAACCTTTTCATGCTCATTTTTCCTACTTTTTTGTTTTCTTTCCCAGGCATCAATTTTGGACTTGCACTCTGGAGCTCTTTCACTGGGGAAGCATTTTGTTAATCTGTACAGGTAAAATGGCGTTATGGCTTCCTGCCTCTCTTGTTATCCTACACCTTCAGTACTCACTGCCTTTTCAAATTTATCAAGCCCTGTGGGCTGGGGTTAATGATGACAAACTGTAGAAGTTGGTTAGATTCACCACAGTTTCCACAACCAGTTAAAGAGCTTTTTGTGGCATGAAAACCAATCTTTTGTTGAACTGGGCACTTAGAAAGCTACCACTACCTTTATTCTCAGAGTTGTTCTTGTACCAGTAAATAATAGTATTTTTTCACAGTTACAGTCTAGTTTGTCAGCAGTGGAAGAAGTCAAGTAGTCCGAACTCTTAAAAACTTGAATCCACGTGCTTGTGTCATGACGTGGGAGGGGACTTTTTTCATGCCTGGGGAATTCCATTAACAATTGCTGTATCTTGAGCCTTTAATCTTTTAACATAAAATCTTTTAGCAATGCTTTTTGAACATAATGCTTAAAAGCATTTGTAGGATTTTTTTGGTGGTGGCTTCATTTTTTGATTGTGGGTAAAGCACAGATGGGGGTGAGAATATGTCTTGGTATTACTCAGGCAGTCTGATTCAGCAACTCTTCTTTTGGACTGTTGTTTCATTTTTCAGGTACTTTGGGGACAAAATTCAAGACATTTTCACAGAAGAGGATTTTGCATTATATCGGTAAAGCAGTAAAGATTGTCAATAGCTTCTGAATGAACCACAAAACATAACTTCATGATTTTTTTTTTTGTTGCATGCAGGCTGGGAGGGGATTGTCCTTTGGATTCAGACATACAATTGATTTTGCAACTCAAAATAGTAATCTCTGTGAGAACTAAGGTCCCTTAAGGAAAATAAGTAAAAGGACCTGTTGGTGACTACCTGATAAATAACATCTGCTGCTTTGAACTTAGCTGCATTACCAACGTCAGGACAGTATTGATGGTGTAAATGTAATCAGAATGATGGCAGCACCACATATTTTCCTTTCTGCATAAGGGGTTGATGCCAGCCGTGCGAGCAAGGAGAGGTGCTTCATCTGAGTTCTGTGGTTATTTGCTGGAACATTATAGCTGGGTTATAAAATCCTTCAACATTAACTCCTATTTAACACATGTTATCCAAGAGTTGTGTTAGATGATAAAGACAATCCTATGCTACTATTACATTAGGAACTTGGAGGTTTTTTGGGTGAAGTGTAGCAAAACATTAAAAATGGTAAAGCAGGAAGTGCAAGGACTTCAAATTACTAATGTTCTGGCTAGAGAAGCAGAGCATACTTTCCCCCTAAGAAGGCAGAATATAAAATAGTGCTATAATGTAATAGCTTTGGCATCTGATGCTTTTAGCTTTCCTGTAGAGCTGCTCATATACTTAACGAAGACAACAAACCTAATGAGTTCCATGTGTCTGTCAAGGTGTGGGGCCAAAAATTTAGGAACAAGCATTCTTTGTTGACTACACACAATAAATCTTTAGATATGCATTTCAGTGCTTTCTCACAACTTAAAATGTACCTGACTTGAACATTTTAACTCTTTTTGTCTCTTTTTTTTCTTGGCTTTGAAGGAATATGACCTCCCTCTAGTGGTAGAAATAGTATTAAGTAGCCAAATAGGTTTATTAGTATAGTAATTTTATTTGTCTTAAAATATTAACCACTTAAAGCTTATTTCTGTTTGACTACTGTTTTTAGATACTGTTGTCTTTTTAAAGAAGTTCATTGATAATGTGTTTACTTCTTCCCCCAAAAATCACAAAAATGAGACGCTTTCTTGATTATTTTTTAACTTTGACTCTATAAAGAAAATATATAGTTTATACCTCACCAAGATAGTGGAGAATATTTTGAAAATAGTCTCTGTTTTGCCTTCCATTCTGTAGAATATCAAAGAATCTGTAGAAATAACATGAGTGTATGGAGGGAGTGTCATACTAAAGAATATTTCTGTTTCACATGAACAGAAACAGTTTTTCAATAATTTTTATGAATTTCTGATCCTTGCACTGTGAGATGAGACAGCTGCTAGGGAACATCAATATTCCATTGGCATTTCATGCCAATATAGGGGATGTTTCAGTCTGCTGGATATCAATCTACTACAAAATATATTATTAAATGCTTCTGTTCTTATTAATGGCAGTGCTTTAACATGGACCGTAGTACCTTATGTTCTTAATGAATAATTTTATGCTATTTTTGGGAGCGTTTATCTTCATTACTTTCACTTACCTACCAAGGCCAGTTTAAAAATACACTCTTGAGAGAAATAACTAAATGTAATTCATGTCTAAGTATTACTGATTGCAACAATAACAAATCTGAGTAGGCATTCTGAGCCAGGAGGATGGTTTCTAAACTGTCTCTGTCAAAATTATGTTGCTTCAGAATCAATTACAGTTTCTAGGCTGATGCTTTAATCACCATCTGCCAAGCAATTCTTCTTGTTTCACATAATAGATGCATCTTTATCCAGAAGAGACCTTTAAATCTGGATGCTTGGTTTAAGGCTTGTTGTGACTTTGGCAGGAAATGGCACTATCAAAGATTTATTCAAAAAATCTTACAACTTCTTAAGGTAGAGACATAGAAGGAGCAGAGGAAGAGCTGATAATGTGCTTTCTCCCTTTATTTGTTCTGCATGTGAGATTTCTGTTAAAACTTTCTGGCTGTAGAAGCGTATTGCCTTGTTTGCTTCTACTGCCTTGGGTGCTTTTCACTGGGAACAGTGTGGAGATGCTGACAAGTGGGCTAGAGAAGTTGTTTAGTTTTGTAAAGCTTTGAGTGTTCCTGTCACTGTACTTGAATCACACTTTGCAGTGACTCCTAACAGTGCATTTTTTTTTTGCTGGTCCAGCAGAGCTTGTATCTTACAGAAATTTTTCTGTGGCACTTCCAGTTCTTTTACTCAGTCCTTTATGCTGCTGCTGATACATTAAGCTGGCAACTTTACAATCTAGTGAACATCCTTTCTCTTAAGTTGTGTGTTCCTTAGACTCCTAGCTACTTCGCTGGCTTTTTTTTTTTTTTTTTTTCCTTCCTCATCACCCTGACTCCAAAACAGATTTCAGTAACTGCTTTTAGGGAAGGTGGTCATGTACTCTTTTCAGGGAGTTCTGTTCTGCCTTTCCCCAAGTCTGGCCTGTGCATTTTGATATTATCCAGTGACTCAGTGTAAATGTACAAGGACTGCTGCTGGCAAATTCTGGGAGGGATTCATTTGTTACTTATATTGTTGACTGGGTGCTGTACTTGTATATTTATTATCATAGCAGATCTCTGTTTAGTGTATCTGATCGGAGCCAGGTACACCCTAAGCAGTTTGAGTGATAGAATAGTTGCTGTGTTTATGAAAATGAATGCTTACATTCTCCAGCATAAATAACTATTTTCTCTGTAGCTATAGTACACCAGAGCTCTCCCAACAGTTTTTGAAATATGGGGGACATGGAGGAAAAAGTATGATGAATGAGTGGGCCAGGATCAAGAAGGGAGGGGAAGCTCCTGCCTGAGGCTCCTGCTTTTTCTGGGTGCATATGAGAAGTGACTGAGGGAACACTGTGGCTCTTGCTGTACCAGATCCAAGGTAGCCAGAATTTCTGGGCTCATTCATTGCTTTCTTGATAGCACTTTCTAAGCTGAAATGTGGCTTATCTTGTCATGTGATTTAAACCTGAAATACGTGTGTTTGTCCTTAAGTGTTTTACCAATAGACTATGTAGGCTGTGTCTGGAATAGCAGGGAAGGGAAAGAAAAACTTGCAGTCATGATATTGATAAATGTTGAAAATGCCAGGTTAGTGGAAAGCAGGCTGTACGGAAGAGTTTTTATAGGCTAAAAAGGGACTTTATACTATTTTTGAAAACAGCTACGTGCTGTATTTGGCATACACTGGGCACAGAATGAGCTGAGGTACACAGATGTATGTGTTCAGATACATGTTTTATAGGATTCTACGGAACACTTTGATCTCTAAAAAGTCATGCCTTTGCTCCTACTGCAAGGTAAACATTTGATTCCCATGTATAGTGTTTAATTTGCTATCGCAAAGAGGGACATGACATACCTTATGGAGTTTGAAGCAGAGGTCATTGTTTCCACTGATAAGTTTGTCAACCTGTTTGTCTCCTGCAGTGAGGTAAATGTGATGATGTGGTACAAAGGGCAACCAAGATTATTGCAAAGCACCCTGCAAAACATAGCTCCTGCAGCACAAAGTTACCTTTGCCTTTGGCACCAAACTTGTAAACAGATCTTTTTTACGCATTCTTACTCCAGCTACAAGCTAAGATCACTTTGTCATTAGTTACGATAGTGCAATGCAATGTTTTCTAGGAAGATCAGTGTTCTGCACCTAGATTCCCCTCCACCCCCTACATTAAGCATAAATTCTTTTATACTTTATGTGGCTTTCTTAAACTTATTTTGAACTGCAGCCACTTACATATGACAAAGTGAGAAGTCCTGGTTGTTATTCACATACCTTGAGAAACAGTCTTCCCTTGCGTATTTTCCACTTTCTTCTCTAGGTTATAGTGCCTATGTATTTGACTTGACTGATGCCACATTATTAGAAAGTAGGTATTAAACACTGTCTATGTGTAGAAATGATATCTTTGTGCTGGCTCAACTAGGAATTTCATGGACTTCCTGTAGCTTTTGAGCAGTATGGTAGATACTGGAGCAAGAAAAAAGCATTTAGGCACTCAAAAGGTATTCCTCTTTCTCTTTGGAGTTTGCTTCCAGCAAATCTTTGCCATATGGGTTATTCATTCAAACATCAGTGGAAATGTGCAGTTTATTCATGACTGATAAGCCTTTTTTTAGTTTTTTTTTCCTTGTTGATTCTCTATAATTGGGTTATTTTTGCACTGCATTACAGCGCAATAAATGTTGTGCATATTTGTAGACACAGTTTTTCCAGTTTAATAGTTTGTATTAAATATAAACTGCTTGGGCATTTGATGGAGATGTATCAGATGACACTTTGTGTATCGCGATAGTATTTCATGCTTAATTTAAAAGTGTCCACAGGATGTGAAAAAATAGGGAGGCAGAAGTGGCCTGTCACTCTGCTCCATCATATGTTACATAGGTTTCTGTTGTACCTCTTAAATTCAAGCCTGAACTTTGGGAATACCCAATTTACAGCAATGTAGATTACATGTATTTTTTGTGATGTGTGTACACTGGGGAAGAAAAAAAAAATCCAGTCTTGAATATTTCCATTCTGTCCCTACCATTTCCCTTTAGAAAGGTCATCCTGTGAAGGGCTTGTCGTATGAGCAAAGCTTGCTGGAAAGAGATCTTGTTTCCAGTGACCAGTACATAAGTTTGGGTTACTTTGCTTGTTTTTTTCATGTTAGATTTGGAGTTCATTGAAATTAATAAATGACTTCCTACTGACTTCAGCATGTCCTGGATTAGGCTCTAAAAAAAAATAATTTGATTGTTCCCCAGCTCTCACAAATATGTTTGAGAGCACTGAAGGCAAACTAGAAGATTAAGCGTCCTCTCCCCTGAGACTTAACTTTTTTATGACTTCGCAGACTGCACATCAAGCAAAGTTACTTTTTGCTTTGTTATTTTCAACTTTTTGTTATAGGCAAGTTAACCCCTCTTGCTCATTGAGCTCTGATGTGAATAGTCAGTATTCTTTTGCCTGTTGACCTCTTTCCTGAAGGCAGGCTGTTGCTATAAACTTGCTCCCTGGACATGTGATATCATGGTGTGTCTGTATTATGTGTTAGCACAGCTCTAAGTGCAAAGGGTAAATACCTGTTTTTTGAAGCCTAGTCCAAGATCTATGACAATCAGTGGGGCTTTTTGATAGTTTACCATTTGTTTTGTTGAATGGCAAATTATTTATGTGCATAAAATTCATGTTAGTCTGCTACATATGCCATGATTGTCTTGATTAAGTTTGAGTGATGCTGTGATAATGTAGGATGACAGCTCACAGGGAAGCAAAGGCAGGAGCACATAAGTCAACTAAAGAAATGCAAGGTCCGCACTTCTTGTCACCTCATGCACTTGAAGAAGCTACTGTGATTAGAAGAAATACTTGAAGCCAATAGCGCACAGGGAAATAAGAGGCCAGCAGTATGCTTACACACCCAAAAACCAGCTACCTGGGTCAGCTGACGGCAGCTCCTTCCACGAGACCAGGATAGCACTTAAAGTCACACTTTTAGACCTGTCACCTCAACTGCTTCGTTATTCTGTCTTCCTATTCACTACTTCCCCTGCCTACTTGATTTATAAACAGGAAAAAACAAACTTATCCTCTGAAAAAAATGCTTATTTTCTCTTTGCAGCATACTTAAACCATTGAGTTTATTTTCCTTTTCTTTTGGTAACCCATTGGCTGGTCCAAACCAGGTAGACTTTTGGTTGCATTTTTTTGTCTATCAGGAAGAGTTGAGTAGAGCTTTGCTTTCTGCTTGGTTTGCAAAACATGCAGTCTTGCCCAAAGCAATTGCACATAAGTCTCAAAGAGGAGTGAAGCTTTAACGGAGCCTTATAAACACCAGGCAGCAAATCTTAATAGAAAGCTTTTAAAAGTGGAAAAGGCATCAGCCTGAAAGAGGAAGCTGTACTGCTTAGAGAGCAATACAACTACTAGAGATTTAAAGTTATGTCAAGACTATGGCCTAACTACTTCAGAGTAGATATATTCCAGCTGGCTGATGCAAGTGGCCAGCCGGTGTCAGAGCCAGGGAATATGCTGCTTTAGTATTTGTGGGTTAGGCTATTAATTCTTGTGTTGGGTTGTTCAAAGTGCCAGCTGCCTTCAATACATGAAGTGAAATGAGTAATTACATTTAACGGTTTTTGGGAAACATAAGGCAGCCTCTGCTGTAGTCCTATTTCTTGGAAAGAAGAGAGACAAAGATCAGGCTCCCACAGGCATGAGAGGAAGGACCTGTTGATCCTTTCCTGATGTCAGTTTTACCAGCTCTACCGCTATGTAGCTCTCAACTTGAAACCTCAGTTCATGCAGCCATGTAAATACCTGAAAATCTCACCTCTAACTTCATTTTAATGGTTTTGATATTTCACATGTAAAATGGCTTGAATTTAATTGAGCTTGAATTGACTCCTAAAGCTTAGACCCCTAAAAATGTAAAGTGAGACAGGTTAAAAGTCAGATCTGTATGTAGTTTTTTATTTTTATTTTTGGTGAGGGACAAGATGTGAACAGAATGAATATTTAGGATTTTTTTAGTACTTGTGGAAATGGTTTTTAAGAGGTGACTTTCACAGCCTAACACTGTAGGTCTGGTTTTAGTTCTGTCACTTCTTTTTAGTCACTGTTTAAGTTCCCTAGAGAAATACTTGGGAAAAACGTTTCTTGAAAATTATGCTGAAGTTTAGTACTACCCAGTGGAGAAATGTCTGATGCAGAAAAGATGCAAAACTACTAATTTAATTCCATGCAGAACTTCAGAGGTGTGTTTACTCAGAATACCTTGTTTGCGTGCTGCTTTTGAAGCACTTGGGAAGGAAGACTAATACAATAGCTAAGAATGTGTTAAAGTTGGGAGAAAACAATATAAAGCTTTTGAGAAGCATAGAGGATTACATCTTAAAACCCCAACATTTTCATTTCATCTCATTGTGTTATTGCATTCTTTGCTGGTTTTTAAATTTCCTCAAAGTTAAATACTAGCTCTGTGTGTTTACTGGTGAGATGTGCCAGTGGTATTCTTTATTAATCACAAATCTCTTCTCTAAAAGTGCCATTGACTGAACTAAGGCTGGCAGTTCTAGGTGGTCCTGTTCTAGCCCTGTATGCAGCGATACCTATCCTGAAGGATGGATGCTGCTATATAAGCAGTTCTAAGCAGTTCTGTATAGTAACGCATGTGTGATTATTAGTCTTCTGTTTTCATAATCATAAAAATAAAAATCCTGTTCTTTTCTTCCTGTCTCCCAAGAAACACAGGGGATAGCAAGGGTAGAAATAGTTGGGAAAGACATCTTGCATTCATTTTTAAGGAAAATCTAGTTATGATACCAATACATATGTTGACTGAGAACCCTGAGGTATATGGTGCCAGAGGCTTCATCGGTTAATTTAAAATTAGTGTAAAAATAGTTGAAGGTGCTCCAGAGGCAACCCTTTATTGAAGATACTACTTTCTAGTTATCTGCTTTGGATTAAAAATATACATGTGAAAGACTTTAATCTTTTCAGTAGTTTAATGAACAGTGAGATATGCGTGGAATTTTTCAGGAAAACAGACTGTTTACACAAATAAATTTTAAAACCTAGGCCACGGGACAAATAGTTTCTTTTTCTTGATATTCTGAGAATTAAAAGAAAAACCAAACCCAAAACCAACAAACCCCAACCCAAAACACTGCGGGGGGAGGTCTCTTTTTTTGGTGTAGTAGACCTCCTTTATTTAAGGCAAAATAAGAGGGAAAGTATGGGTATATGTTTCCCATGATTTATTAGCTAAGGAAGAAGCTTAGCTCTGAAGAAGCAGTAACAGTAAATGAAGGAGAATACCGGAAAAGCAGGAGAGAGGTGTGTCACTTAACATGCTGTATTGTATTGTGTTGTGTTCTTTGCAGTGATGTGAGACAGAGAATTCAACAAAGGATTGCTCAGGCATTTGGTATCAGCTCTGCTTCCATGTACCTGACTAAGCCAACGTTCTTCTCGAGAATAAACAACACTGAAGCCAAGACAACACATGATGAATACTGGCACCCACATGTTGACAAGGTAAGTAGGAGTCTGAGATAGGATGCAAATGTTTCCCACTTTAAAGTAATTTTGCATTAAACAATCAGTCAAATGTGTTTGAAAACTGATGCTTGTGAAAATCCTTCGGGGGATGAACCTAATGGAAGGATAAGTGAGTTTTAGAAGCATAGGCTGGTACATTCTTTTTATTTTATTTTCTCTACTTTAGTTCTGCTAGAATTAATGAATTGTGTGAATGACTACTCAGGAATCTCCTTTGTCAGAAACATTGATTAAATTGACCTGCACCTACAAAGTGTTTCAGTTTCATCAAACCTGTGTTCCCAGTTAGGGTATCACTTTCAGCTAGGTCTAGCAGGAGCTATTTCTAAGTGGTTAGTCGGTCGCTATTGTTAGTTGATCTGAGCCTTTTGATAAATAAATGCTTAACATCTGTATTTCAGTTATACATGAATTGAGGCTTTTTTACTGCATGTGTTTCAATGGGGATATGGTACCCTCTTTTAATAATTTGATGTTTTCTTGGTTTTGGAATGGAAGTATTGTGACTTTCTTTTATTTGCCTAGCCTTCTTTCTATCTATGGGCTCATAGCTTAATACTTTGCATTTCTCAATGGACTTAGATGATTTGGGATTGGTATTGAGTTTATTTCTGAATTTAACAGAGTTCAAAGGTTCTGTGCAGCATAGCAGAATACAAACTAACAATGGAAGAATCAAATGAAAAAAAAACAAACCCAACCACCCCCCCCCAAAAAAAACCCTAAAACCCAAACCCCCTAAAATCAAACAAAAAACCCCAACCCCCAAAAACCAGAATATCCACATTTTATGTCTTCAGGATTTAAAAGTTAGAGTTATGGATCACTCAAAATGGAACCAAATAAAACTTGTCCCATCAAAATCTAAGTTACATCTCAGTGCTAGAGTCTGTATTTGGGTAGTTTACCTTGAAGTCTATGACCTGAAGCATGTCAGATGAAAAATCAAACAGAGAAATATTCCTTGCCTTGAAAATATTTCCTGGGAAAAGTCAGTCTGAGGGAAGTAAAATGTCTGTTGTTGCTCACAACATTAGTGTAAGCTCCTGTGCCCTTTTTTGTCATGTAGGCAGAAGCAGCTTAAATTTAGAAAACATGGTGACAGTGATGATACCTGATACAGCCACTGTTCCAAAGAAGAAAGTAATGCAGGGTGGAATTTGCTGTCACTGACATAACAAAGACAAGACCAGCTTTTGGATTCTTCTTGTTTAAAAAGCTGTGATGTAAACATTGAATAGGAGTAGACCTAGGACCAGAGGTGGTAGGGAAGATTTTGAGGTGCAGATTATTTTGACTAGTGCTAGTAGGAGCTGGTTGTAGGAAGCGAATTGTGCTGTTGGGGTTCATAAGAATTCCATCACTTGTTGCGCTCATTTCCAAGGGACACCAAATAAACTAGTGATTTTGGTTGTGTGAAGTGCGATAACTTCATAGGTTCCTTATAGTTTTTCCACACTTTCAGAGAATTGAATTTGACTGCCACAAGGGAAGAGAAAACAGTAAATTTTAATAGCTGATGGCTACTTTCTCCACTTCTTTCAGCCCAAAAAAGTGTATTTTAGAATTTCAGACTCTGATTTATTACTATAATGAGATTTGCGTCTGCACAAGCATTAGGCTTGCCAATATTCTCTTTACTCTTTTCTGCATGTGTTTTGTATTGGTAAATGAACAAGGTGGTTGGATAACCTTACAATTAAGTCTTTCTACCTAAATATCTACTATAATATACAAGTTATTTTGTCATTTAGAAGCAAATCTGTTTCCATGAAGAGAATTTGTTTCCTTTGTAGAAGCTGCTTCTCTGTTATGGCATCCTGGCAGTGCCTGTACATGATGGACAGCAGGCTAGATGTTTTGCTGTTTTTATCCATCTGTTTTGTCCACGTTTTGTTTGTTATCTCACGGCCTGTCTGTTCAGGGAGCAGATACACCAACTGACAGGCCATGGCTTTATCTAACTGCCCCCAGCTTCAAAAACCAAAACAAACACAAAATGTGGTCTCTTAAACTTGCTATGCATAACCTAAACCGTAATTGTTTCTATACTGAATAATTGGGTAGTCTGATTTATGACAGTAGTGAAGAGATAATTATCCCAGTTGGGGCAGTTACCAAACACCTTGTTCATAATCCTGCAGAATTCCCCCCCCCCCCCCAAAAAAATAGCATACCTGCTGTAAAATATGAAAATATGACTTATGCTAAATTTCAGGGTATTTTCTGAGAGAAGTATTGTCTAGGTAACGTCCTAGGTCGAGTGAAAACTGTAGCTTGTGCTGTTTATTTTAAGTGCTTCTTGAGCTCATGACTTGGAGGTCCATTTCTCACTCTTTGGTCTTCACGGAGCAAATGCTGTTGCCAGTGCAGAGGGTGTTGAAGATAGAGGGACAAGCCACTATGGGCTGGGGTCATTCTTGTGGAAACTCCCCCAGCTTAGTGGTTCATCCCTTCTCTAGGATAAAGGACTTCAGCTATTGCCAGCTAATACAGTTACTTCTACGGTTTAATGATGGCAGTTTGCATTGCCTGGTTGAAAATTCCGAGTTTGAACCAGGCTAATGATGCCTTAAATAGGGTCTGATGGAGATACATCCTCGATCCTGTTCACTTTATGTCTATCATGAAAGTCCAAATTACATCATCATGTATCATTGCTACTGGACACTGGCTGCTTTCCCTTCTGGTACGTCATTCACTTGAAGTGGCATCAGAGGATTAATTTGAATCTTTTCCTTGCTGCACAAACAAGCCTCTAATTCCTCTCTCCTCTCTAACTTCTGTTTGTGTGTCAAAAGGTTTGGTATTATTTTCCCCTTAAGTGCAACTGGAACAGACCTATCTGGATGTAGTGTTCACGTATGTGTTTGCCAGATCATGGCTTACAGAAGATGTTACAGTATGTGTAGAATATAAGTTTGCATGTAACTTTAGCCTACTCTAGGTGTACATTATGCATATCTGTATCTATATCATTATGTGTTTAGAAGGAGGTAAAAAATAAGTATTTATAGCTGATCAGGCTATGCAGGAGACTGAACTCAAATAGGTCAGTAGGTCAGAAAATATTTCAGAGAAGGCTAAATAGGGTAGACAAGTTGTGTAGCTTCACAGGTTGTCTTCAGGGCATCGGCCTGCCTTGTATTTTAATTTCTCCAACAAACTAAGTTTCACCTACCACTTCAGACTGCAGTTGAAAGCAAGGAAGAAAAAAAAAAAAAAGCATTGCTATTGATCAGAGGAGGAAATACTTCCCAGATAAGAGCAGTAGTATGCTTATGTAGACTCCAAAACAAGTGTGAATACTAAGTAGTTGAAGAAAGATCAATAAAATTCAGCATGTTAAATATTTTGCCAGTTTGTTGGATGCTTTTGTGTTGTATCATTATTTATGCTTTCCCCTTGGAAAAGAACGAATCACTTTATGTATTTCTGCATAATAACTAAAAGGTGAAGGTTCCTCCTAGAAGACTTAAGGATTTTTTTTCCCTGCCTGTTTCCAAAAGAAGGTTAAAAATAAGCCTTTGAAAAACGAATCTGACACATTTTTTTGTTTCAAAGTCTGACACTGTTGGTTCAACGATATAGGCTTCTTGGAGCACACAAATACCCCTCTTGCATTTTTCCCTATATTGCTGAGTCTATTGCAATTATATCTCTCAATCTGAATATCCTTGGCTTGGAAGATTTTAACTGCATAATGGAGTAGCACAGATCTATTGTGTCTGTATAAGGCTTTGTTTTTTTCCCTAAAATTTACTTGGTTTTAGTTATACAGGAATGGAAACCCTGAAATCACCTAAATGACTCATTTAATCTTGTTGAATTTATAAGCATCTAAATCAAATAAAGAGAGTGTTGGCTTAAGATGTGGAGCTTCATCTTGGATGGAATTTGTTTGGAACTGAGCCTTTCAAATGTCTGATTTATAATGGAATTGCTGTTGCACACTCAACTTTGATAGCAGTATAGTTCTCTAATAGAAGTGATGCAGGACTTGAAGATTTCTGCAGTCCCCTGCCTGGGCAAGGATCCTGTCATCCTTCACAGAATTGTCAGGCTCCACCATAAGATCAGTTTTGGTTTATCTTCCTTGAATTTCTTCTATCAGAGCTATTCCAGGACTTCAGTGCAAATTTTCTTAATTTTTTTAAATTAGCCTAAACTTGTTCATGATCAGTTTATAGCTATTTTCTTTCCCTCCTCCCGGTTCCACCTCTTCCCATCCTCATGTATTTATAGGTAGTAATCATATCCCTTTTCAGTCTTTCTTTCTCTAAGCTGAACCCAAGAACTTTCTTTCTCTAAGCTTGAAGCCAAACCTTCAAGTTTCCTGACCTGCGAGATGTTCTCCATCTCCCTAACCCTTCTAGCAGCCCCCTCCCCTCTGGCTGTTGTATCTATCACTGATAGCAGCTGCTCTCTGTTCTAGAAGACTTTTCACTCTTCCCCCCCCCCCCCCCCCCCCCCCCCCCCCCCCCCCCCCCCCCCCCCCCCCCCCCCCCCCCCGTTAGACATTTAATGAAATACATCAAAAGATCTTAGGTCTGCCTTAGGACAGCATTGTCTTTGAAATGCGAGGAAGTTTATTCTTTGTGTCTGCTCAAACCTGCTACCTCGGCTCACCTACAGCCCCTTGTAATTCAGTGACATGCTATTTGGTGTCTTACATGTCAACTAAATAGATACTACCAATACATAGAACGTTGGAAGTAGCTATCAAGGCTATTTTTGTTATTATGTGCACAAAGAGATAGGTAGGGGCTTACAGGAAAAGAGCAGTTGTGACTCTTAATTTCTGCAAGATATCATGCTAGACCTATGCTAATTGGAAAGTGAATACGTGTTTGTATTTTCTTCTGCAATGGAAAGCAGAGGATGCTGTCATACATATCTTTCTTAGTAACTGCAGGCCTGTTGCATATTCCTACAACTGTTGAGTTGCATATAAACATGTGTTCCTCAAAAACCCAAGGGTGCCACACTGCAAAATGTGTCTGGCTAATTCTGACAATTAGTTGTATTTATAATAGTCTTTAAAGAAGTATCATATAAAAATCATTATGAGCATTTACCATTAAATATTAGCTGTGTTTGACTTATTTGGGCAAAGGGTGCTCAAAAAGAGCATATTAACTGTATGAAGCATCAGGCTGAATGGAAATCCTTGCATTTTTTCTATTGAGTTGTTCATAAGGAGCTATAGAAACTTGATTTACTGCAGTGTGCCTGTATGGCTTATCACCTGGTTTTAATGAGAGCTTTTCTCATGTAGCTTGAACTTCTGGTTCAATTATTAACCTTTCTGGTATTGGAAATCATTACCAGGGTAAAAAAGACAGTTGATATACATGTGGGAGTTCTAGCATTTTAAGTAACTTGAGTATAATTTAGTGCCTCCTTTCCATAGTGTCGCATTTCTCAGGCATGGCTGCCTTCTGAGAGTTGGTAATGAACAAGAACAGGAACAGAAAAGCTGTTTTCCATTGCATATTTGGTTCCCCAAATTAGTCATCTATAGAAATCAGATGTGTTTGGTTAGGCTAAAATGGTTTGAAGTCAGCTCTTAGAAGTTCAGAATTGGTAAATCCACCTTGGAGAGGATGGGGAGTGCACTGATGGAGCAAAGATTGCCGCACCGCTGAAGGGTTCATAAAAACAATTTTAATGCATTAGACTTGCAAGTATGAGTTGAACAAACTTCTTTACTATGCTAATGCCTTCACTGGCTGGAAGACTTCCTTAAACTGAGTGGGAGTTCTATCACAAAATCAATGAAGGTGAAAATAGCTTTGCAAAGCTGATTGTGTGAGGAGGGCTGCAGAATGGCTGTTTCGAGGTGCAGCAGTACCACATGCTCATTAATTCCCATTTATTGCCTTGTATTGCTATGAAGGTTTGGGTAAATATGGGGAGAAGGTGATCACGAAAACATTTCTTTCATTCTTGTGATTTGGACTGTGTAGTGCAGCATATCACCAGATTTGGCTTTTTTCCTTTAAGCCCTTATGGTCAAAATAATAAAATGAGTAAGAATGAAAATGTCTTCCTATTCCATCTGCTGCTGTGTTCTCTTTAGTCATTGCCCTTACAGAATAATATGTACAACTGCTGTTGAGCCAAAATTTAACTGGCTCTAATGAATGTAACTTAAAACAAAATTGAAAATATTTAGAAAGCTTCTAAGTTTGGAAGTAGCACCTACCTCTAACAGTCACCAGGTCAGTCAAAACACTCTGCAAATACAGTACTACTGTGCTGCACATGTCAGTGTTTGACAGTGTAATGCAGAACTTGATTGAGTTGAAATACTGTAAAGAAATTGGAGAATACAACCATTGATTTTAAGTATATTTTTAATTGTTGGTGACATGCAGATATGAAAAGGAAATATTTTCAGAATCAGCTAAAGTCAGTGTTAAATATTTAGATAGCTTCACTCAGAGCATTAATACATAGTGTTTCTTCTCTCCATCTTCAACATACATATTGAGCAAAAATAATACTTTAGAAGGAAGGAAAATCACCTTGTTATACTTAAAAATGGGGTGTTTGGTCTGTAGGCTGAGAAGAAGCAGAGACTTTGAAAGTCACATCTGAAGGTTTTTAAACAAAACCCGTATGGAAAAGAGTGGAAGTTCCTCCAACAAATGTGTGTTTACTTGAAAGGTCTGATTCACTGTTACCATGAAGCTCCTGCATGGTAGCTGGTGAAAGAGTAAAAGGTGAGGTTTCTGGAAACCTATAACCATGATTAGATAATGATGGAATTAATTAGGCAAAGGCTGTTCTTGGGTCTCAGTAAGGGTATGGTGAAATTTTATCTTGAAATAGTATAAATAGACCTGAGCCCTTCTATATTTTTGCTAGCAGTTTAGTATGCTTAGGATGATAGAAATCGCTAAGAGCACTTCTTTAACAATGGAAACTGTAATAATAGAAATAATAAGCATAACATGCTAGTCTTGTATGTAGTATGTGTGTGTAAACAGAATAGACTAATAAACATATATCACTTCTATAAAAGAACGTTCTCAGCTTTCAGAGACCCCTTTATGAAATACATGAAAACTGGAAAAACCCACCAGATCCATCTGCGTAATTATTTGTGCTCTGCGGAGATGAGAGTAGAATTTGGTAATGTTTGGTAATGTTGTCTTACTCCTAGGTGACTTATGGCTCTTTTGACTACACTTCACTGCTCTATCTCTCTGACTACACTGAAGATTTTGGTGGTGGACGGTTTGTGTTTATGGATGCAGGTTCCAACAAGACAATAGAGCCCCGAGCAGGTAAGAGTCTTGGCTTGCCTGCACTGAGGCAGGCCAAATTGTGCCATTTATTAACTGGGTGGGCTGGCGGATATAGTGGGACTTTGTCAGCAGTAACTGTGGAATAATGTAGCACTTTGTCTTCAGATTGATTACGTAAAAAGTAAAGATTAAAAAAGGTTAAAATGTGGCCACAGTTTGAAATATCTGGAGTTAAGCCTCACAAAGCTGTAGGGCTTAGAACTGCAATCCAGTTATGACAGCTTAGCAGGTCACTATGCATCAAGATCAAAGATAACTGGTGACTACAGCAAATGTGAAATAAAGCAATTTATTTTAGACTGTCTGGCCTGAAATTCCATTGTTGTTCAAGGAGGGGCTTAATACCCTGTAATTGCTGTGAGCTGGGTGTGAAGATGATTGATTACCACAGCTCTACTAACCTGCAGTAACGTGATGAACCATGGTAACTTGGTTATAAGTCCATACGTGCTTTCAGTAGATCTGACAGGGATGAGCATTCTGATGGCTGTGAGTTATACCTAAAAAAAAAAAAACCAAACTTTTCCTTTAAGGCTGGCTTAAGATTTTTCTATTAAGTGGATTATTTGTAACTAGAATTATTTTAGGGCAGGAAGAAAGAGCTCAGCCTCAACTCATCTGTCTGGCAGGTGAGTACTGAGCTTACAGCAGTGTAACCTTTTTATAATGCAAGACCAGTCACACTTTTGCAGAAAAAAAAATCAAGGGCATCTTTATATTCCTACTGGGTTCTGTCTTTTTTTTTTTTTTTTTTCAAGATAGAAAAGATGGAAATTTAGTCATTTAAAAACAGTCTCAGTAATTGTCTCCTGACAGGCATTACCCCAAGCAGAACTGACTTCTGACTATTGCTGCCTGCAAATGGGGATGGGTGTGGTGTTTTTTTGACTTATGGATCATAGCAATCCATTCGCCAGCAGCAATGCTGGTTTAGATAAACTCTGAGATTATCTGCATTCTGGGTTTGGTGTCACGAATTGTATGTTTGATTATTTTGGCTTTTGTGGTTGGAAATAAACCCTAAATTGAAAGTACCATCTTTTGCAAAAGATGCCACCAGTATTTGGAAAAGGAACTCATTAAACTGTTTCATTTCCAGATGCAATTCTAAGATGAACATGTTTTTATAGCTGTAGAAATCATAGTTGAATTCTACATAGCTAGGAAGACAGCTGTCTCCTTGCACAGTACAGGGGCACTCAGTCCGATTGCTGTATGCAATGTGCTCCTGACTTAATTTCAAGAAGTCTTGCAACTGTGAAATTGCTTCCATTCAGCCCCATCGGGTTAATTTTCAGGCTCTGCTGCAAGGTGTTTGCTCTTTATGTTGTTCTTGGGGAGGAAGGGAGAAAGATTTATTTAAAAAAAAAAATTTATTTTTTTTTTTTTCTTAACAGCACCTGGTTTTGGCTATTCCCTTTAACAGGTTGTTATATTGACAGTATGTGTGCCACAGAACTGGTTAAACACACCTGTTAAACCGAAACAATGCAAAGCTTATAGGGAATGGCCTTTTTTTTTTTTTTTAAAGATCAAATGTGCTACATGTACATAACAGAAAATAAAGTTTAATGCCGGTTACACCTTTCTAACACGCTCCTCTGTCTAAACACAGTTGTGAGGGTTCCCGTGGTTGTGTCACTACCTATGGTGCAATCTAAATAACTACTAACATCCTGTGAGAAAAGGAGAAAAGCTTTAGAGGTGAAGCACAATGTGAAGGCGATTGCACTTACTTTTCCTTTTACTGATAAAACGCGGGTTGAGAGAATGTGAGCGAGGGAATGACCCCAGGGTATTTTGTGTTGCTGGTACAAGTTGATGTATTTTTCATGTTCAGAATGTTCCTTTGCAGTGTTTTTTCTCTCCTTCCCTCTTTGTTTTGTTTGTTTGTTTTTTGTTTTGTTTGTTTTATGCTTCTTTTGATCCTTTGTGCTTCTCTTGTCACTCCAACCCAACTTTTAAAACCTTGTGTTGATAACTTTTTTGCTTCTTATTGAGGAGATTCAGGCTTTTTTAGACATGACTGTTGTAATTGCTGGTTCAGTTTTAGTGCATGACGGCTAATTTACCTTCTCTGTATTGCTAATGCCATTTCAGTTCTAAAACCTGGCACTTCTTGTTGTCTCAAAGTTAGTCTGTGTTTTGGGAACTTGATACTGTGTGCCAAAATGAGCACTTTCCTTTTTCTGTGAGCAGTAATTTGTTAAAGTGTCAGGCTTTACAGTAGGGAACAGAAAGGCATTGTTACTGATGCAGCAGAGCAGAAAAGCAGTAATTGGAAATAGAAAAAAAGACAATTAAAAATAAAACATTGTGGGATTTCCTGTGTTTGGGAGCGCTGTCTGGGCAAGTCCCACTGCTGCTTCAAACGCTTTCGCAGCACTTACCATTTAAGGATGAGCCTTAGCCAGACAGGGACAGGGAAAACTCTTTTGTTGGAAGTGGAGCCTAAATTTAAAACACTTATCACTTCTCTACCACTGGTGGATTGTGTAAGAAGTCTGTAAGTCCCGATTCTCACATATTTGAATGAAAAGACTCTCAATATAATTTGTAGCATGATCTATGACATTGCCTAGTTCAATTATTAACAAACACATCTAGCTTTAAGAAGGAATTATAACTTATTAACCTAGAAGCTCTTGAGGGTTTTTTTTCTTTTTAATGGACATGAACAAGTCACCACTGTGATGTCAATTCACATGCACAGACCTTTGGCTAATTCATAACCAAATGTGGCATTAAGGAACACATCTTTCTTGTGCCCTGATGGGCTTCAGAAGTATATACGTGTCTTTTGACTTAAGTCAGGACCTCTGTCTGCTGCAAGAAACTCGCTGTACCATGAGTAAGAGAATCCTTGGAGCCAAGTGAAATCCTACTTTGAAAGGAAAACTTTTTTTTTTTTTGGACAAAGAAACAGTTCTAAAGTAGTATCTGTTGCTTTTAAATGGCTACATTAATTCTATGTTCAAAATTAAGGTATTAGCATTTTGTTTTTACCATTAGCACCAGGGGTAGCTCTGTTCAAGAGATGAAATGAAATAAAGCAACAGTTAGAATGAGGTTCTTCAAAACGAAGCCCACAGCTCTTTCAATATTAACTTTTGTTTGCTGGCCTGAGACCTGTTTTAGTAGTCTTCAATAGATACAGGAGGATTAAGAATAAATGGCAGACATCAGGCATTCCTTTTTTAATGATAAAATTTCTGCTGCTACTAAATTTATCAGTGTAAACCATATTTAAAACTTCATAGTTTTCGAGAGTCTTGTGTGAATTTGGAGACTGGCAATATTAGACAGGTCACAGACTTCACTTCATGGTAAAGTGTAGATGAAACCCTGCAGCTGGAATAAAATATCTGTACCAGTTGTGTGTTCCTTATTTGCATGTACATTTCTTGGTTTTAAGGTCAGCTTTGCTACACTTATTTTCTAGTCACAAAGAAGTTTGTCCTTTATACAAGTTGTTTATTATATAAGGGTAGAGGGAAAGGTTGCAATCACTTCTTCTGTGTGTGGAAGAAAATCCATGGTGCAACACGAATTCCGTGCATTGGAGAGTGAAATGTGACTCTTCCTTGAATATCAAACTTAGCATATTTTCATAGCTGTCAGAAGTGTGTGTTTCTGAAAGTGTAAAAATATTTGAGATGAAGGTATGAGCTATTTGGGAATTTGTGAAGTTGGATTATTCTTCATTTAGAATGGAAAAAAGCATATGCTCAGAGCCTGAGCAATTAGTTTTTCTGCTCAGGTAAAGAAAAGCATACATTTAAGAATGCACTTGGAGCTTTGTTATGGTGCAGGAATGGGCTTCAGGGTGTCTGTGTGTACATTTACTGAGGTAAGTGTAGCTTTACTGCAGTGGTTAGATATCGCATGACTCTCAGATCCAGGAATTGTGAGAATAAGTGCAGTTAAGTGGTGGGAATTTGTCATACCTTTATTTTATTGTGCTCTTTAAAAAATCAGTTTGGAGGAATTCACTGCTAAAGGCTGAAGGAATGCAGCATAGTGACAGAAAGGGCAATGAGGTGAAAAGTAAGATTTCCAGATTCAGAAGTCCTACAACAACATTAACACAAGGTGTGAAAATGGTGTTTAAAGCATATATTTAGTAATCCATCTTGTATCATGGAATAGTGGATTTATTCCCCCCCCCCCCCCCCGAGTATAGGTAGTCTGATCTTTCTCTACATTCAATCCGCATTATCCAGATTCAGTCTAGATCATGATAACCTTCTGGCATTCCTAGCTTTAGTTTTGCTCCAATCAGTAAAACCAGAGGACATCTTGATGTTAAATTGGTAACAACTGAGAGTTGAGAATGATTTAAAAATCCACAGAAGTAGCTGTCAGTCCTAGAGAAGAATAAATGGAGCAAGCATTAGCAGCTGCTGCAGTAATAACGAGCTATGCAAAGTTCATGGGTTGCAGGACAGCAATTCTTACTGATTTGTGATACTAATCACAAATTGCACCTGGGACTAGTAAGATGATTGCAGAGAGAAATGGTAGAAAAAGGAGGATGTGTTGCAATTGTGACAAAAATTTGTAGAAAATAGCTCAATAGCTCCTCATTTCTTTGTAGAACTCTGAAGATTTTCTTTTGCTTTCTGTTTTGTTTTCATGGAAGGATAACGGTGTTCCAGACTCTGGTTTTGTATTCCAGTGGTGCTTGATGATAGGTTTATGATGGCATTAAAAGAAATAATATTTTAATTGGGCCAATAAAGCAATAGGTACCTGGGAGGTGCAGGTCAGACCTTCAGTGAACATGGTGCTTATATGAATTACTTCATATAAAATACACTGTCTTGTTGAGGATATCTGTTACTGAGGATAGTAACGGTCACTTTACATTAGCTGGACCATTGAAACAATTGTTGGGGGGACGGGGAACTAAACAGATGCCTTATGTTACAGTGATCCACAGAGCTTTTTGAAGCACTGTCAATAGTGAGAATTGGCCTCTAAGGCTTTTTCCCCTGGTATAAAATACTTGGTTATAAATGAACACATGTAGCATGCACCTTATGTACTTTCATTGCTTGCTGCACAGGACTTTGTTTTATGTAATGCATATGCAGGCCAATATTTCATGAATTTGATTTGATACTGCTAGACAAAGCTGCAGGCATAAAGAGGGAGCAGAGGAAAATCAGCTTCAACCAGTTACTTGATGAAATTCAGGTAATGTAACAGATAAAGGAAAACAAAATATTGAAGTAACTGCAGGTTCAGCTGTGCTACGCTGTATAGTTCAGTTACTGATATTAATTTCTTGGTTCCGAAGCTTTGCGAGTGTTAGTGTCACACACCATAGGTTCTATCATGAAGTCTTTTTGTTTAAAGGCCATTTTTTTACTAAAATAGCAGCAGAAGTTACCCTTGTGTTTATGCTTTAGTGATTTACTAAATGTAAGGATGAATTCCTTTATCAGAAGTCCAAAACCTAGAACTCGGGCATCCATGTGATTTGACCACAGCTCTGTTAATCATGCCACGTTTAGCAAGGTTAAGAAAAGTGAAAGAGATGATCCAGAGGTATTTCATGTGATTGAAATTGCAACACTTTGTTCTTAGAGACTTCTCTTGGTGAGGACTTTTTGTAGGAGTCCAATTTAGAAACCTTCTGCAGCTGCCCAGGGTGCTTTAACATGGGACAACAGAGCAGACTTGGCAGTATTGGTTTGGTGAGGTTGAGTACTGGAGGGGAGAACTGGAAGGCAGAGCAGAGGTGATACCCCTGTCCTTCTCTTGGCTGCAGGGGGAAGAAATGGAGCCAAAAGGCTTTGGTGAGACTCGGTACCTGTGATTTGGAGAGAGCACAGTTACGCAGTTTTCACTTTTAAATACTTCACTAGGTTGTCAAACCTTCAGACATAATGTACAGAGTGGAAACTCCTGTTATTTTGAGCAGCCAACTGTGCTCACAGGAGAGAAGCAGGCAGGGATTCTGTTGAAGTCTAAAAATGTTCAGGTACTTTTAGCAGGAAATAATTTAAGTTCACTTATTTTCTTTAATAACTGTAATTTGGAAGTTTTCAGTACAGGTGCTTCTGAGTTTAAAATAGAAGCAGGTACTCGTAAAAGTATTGATAATACTTCTACAAATTACGAGCTGGCTGTGGGAGAGTTTGCTATGTGAATCAGTGATTGTATTTAGAACAGCAAGTAATTTCTCTGTCTAGTAAATAAATTTGGGACAAGTTTGTAACTGGGGTTCATTAGATACCTGTTGTGGTTGTGGGGTTTTTTGTTGTTTTGGGTTTTGGGGGTTTTTTTTAGGCCATAGGCTTTTTGTGCTTCTGTGCTTGGCATATATGTAGTGAAATTGTTTAGAGAAGCTAGTGCTCTCTCTTCACCCCAGATCAAGGCACTTACAGATGCTGTCATTCCATGTTACTTTTGTGGGGTTTAGGTAAGGACTTGCTTAAAGCTTTCCCCATTCAACATTTATTTATAAGTAATTGAATAAATATATCTGTTAAATAAGTTTTATTGTGCAATTACAGAAAATATTATTATCAGGTTATTTGCCTAAGATACGGTGGTTTTTCTTGGACACTTTACATGAGAATGAATTGGCAATTAATCCTAAACAGATGACAAGGATGAGAATGCAATTGTGTTTGTGCTGTTTCCCCAGCAGTGCTTCTGTCTTGGTGTCATTCAGCAGATGAGATGCAGTTTTTCCTTCTTTCCCAAGTAACATTTAGAGCTGATAAATGTTAAGCAGACAGTCAAAGCTGTCAGTGCATAAGATGAAGGATGTTGAATAGATCTGTGGTGCCAAATAAACTGTTCCTGCTTCCCTTTAATCAGGCAGATGAGTTGCTTCATTTCCTTCTGAGCAGTAGCTCAGTCTTTCCAGTGCCCCCAACCAGCTGCCATGGAGAGCGGATGGAGGTGAGACCTCTTACATTCCCGTGGCCCTGCTTTGCATCCCTTCCCTGTCACTGGCACCAGGCAGGGGTAGCCCCTGCCCTTCCCAGGTGTCCAGCCGCAGTTTAAGCAGACCAAGGAGGAGAGCGAGGGGACAGTTATCATTCCCTTACGTGCTTGCACGATCGAGTGTTGGTTGAGACAATCTAACACATAATTTGTGGTTTCTCTTTGATGTTCTCATGACCTAAGGAGTTTACAAGGAAATTTGGCAGTGAATTAAACTAGACGGGCTAGAAGCATGCTGCTAAGAAAGCAGAAGGGTTAGTTTCATGTGAAGGATGGGAGCATGAAGGGGCTTGGAATCCAGTGGCAAAGCAGGCGTGCTGCAAACAGGAAGTGATTGCCAAAGTTGATATTAACGTGAATGGCCTCTTCCATGTGTGATCAGAATAACTGAGATTGAAAGGGACCTCTGGAGGTCATCTACTCCATGGCCCCTGCTCAAAAATCAAGCACAGGAGACATGGGGGTAGCAAAATACACGTGCGTGAGACATACCTGGGAAACATCAGTATCTGAATGCTGCACTCATATGTGCTAATGATATGACCCCGAGCAATGTGATAGAACTCAGAAGTTGGATATAATTTAGAAGTTAGCCTTGATTTGAGAAAGGCAATTGGACCAGATGACCTCCCAAGGTCTCTTCCAACCTAAGTTATGCAATGAATTTATAATATTAGAAGCATAACATTCTTGTATTATTTTTTCTTGCAAGCATTGTGGTATGTTAATATTTGTATGGTTCTGTAAGTCCTTTCATATATTCCATGCATCGTTTTATAACTTAATCTGCATGCTTTACTACTTTGTCTTGTGCCAGAATAAAAACAACAGAGGATATTTTTTTTATAATACTTTTAAAACAGGATATGTGTTAATTCCAAAGTATTGTAATGGTGTTTACTAATTAATTTTCACAGTAACCTTGTTAGAATAGGTCAGTACTAGTTTAATTTTAGAGACAAGGAAACGAATGAGAGAGTAAGTGGTTTTGTTGAAGTCACAGTTACATGTCAAGGGCATAGTTGTCATTGAAAATTTTCCTTTGTATATTCCTCCAATCTATATTGCCTCACAGTACAGAGGTTATGTACCAAATTGTAGGCAGCTTGTTTATGGAAGTGCAACTGAATGTTAAAATTCAACATGGATAAAATCTCCTGAGAGTAAGTCTTATGGGAATACTGATGTTTTTACTGTGAAATATAGCTGAATGCATAATTCTTTCCCACCTCTATGCTGCTTCTTGCAGTGGTTATATTTTCTGAGTACATCTAAAAAGAATTCATTGCTATGGGGCAATTATGAATGAGATTAAAACCTGGGAAAGCAAAAGCAGGGAAAAGCAAAAGTTCATAGTTAATACATATATTCCTCTAGTGGTTTTGTTTGAGTAATTAAATGGGTCATAATTGCTGCATAGTGAAATATCTGTTGCTTTTGCTGCTTAAGTGTTATTCCTGAAAACAACAGTGTTGCTTCATCTAAATTAGGATCACATAAAATTCATAGCAGTGGAGCTTGTGACTGGCACTTGTATGTCTTCATAAATATTCTTGTGGACAAGTGCAAAAATTGATCCTCAGAAAATCAGGAGAATAAGCGGTTACCTCTAATACAATTAAGGTCTTGCTTCCTGTAAGAGGAGCAAGACCTTTCCTGTTTTTTGCATCACAAGCTTTTCTCAGCCTGACAGCATTTAAGAACTTGACTTGTGTCAGTGACACCGAAGACCAGGCTCAGTTTTGATGGATGCTGTGGTGCTGAGCTTGTTAGCAGCTCCTTGTCCTAGGTCACTGTGAGAGTGTGGCATATTTAAATGAGCTTGCACCTGAGTTTTCCATGACAGTAGTTCTTTCATCCCCAATACAATTTATCCTCTGCTTACTCTTAAGTTTTTAAAACTTGTGTGGATATGTAAGGGCCACAGAAAGAAGAGACTGGAAGCAGCTCCACCTGTGGATGAAACTCTTGACTAATCTTAGTCCAGAGGCAGAGCTGGAGGTTTATCTGGGAACTGGAAAGGGGAGCAACTGTATCACAGTAACACTTTCTGCAATCTGCAAGGAACAGAAGCTAAGCTTTTATGGGGCCAAACTGTGTCTTGAAACACACTTCCTAGCACTTAATGCTGGAAAGTAGAGAAAAAATGGGAAGGAAGAGAAAACAAGCTGTAGATTCAGGTATTGTCAAATAGAGATCAATGGCAATGATTGATTACTTCTGTTCCTCTGGAGATATGCAGGCAAGCTAATAATTTAGAAACAGGCTCCTGCAGGTCTTGAGGTTACCATGAATCTTTCCAATTCTTTGGTTTTTGCTCTTCTAATAAGAAAGGTGAGAACAAGTACATGTGTGTGGGAGGAACTTCCTCCAGTCCATTGTTGCACTCTTCCATGGGAACTAGGCTGGAATACAGCTCACTCCCCTATTACTTGACAACCTGATGGAAATTGTGAAGCCCATTGGGAACAGCTATAAAGAAGTTTTAGGTGTTTGTGGGCAGAAAAGAGTAAAAATCATTGATAGAAGTGTCTACAAAATGTGAGTATTTTTATCTAATACTGGGGTCCAACTGTTAAAAGTGCTAAATGCTCTGGTGTGCTGCACTAATTGCTGTGGTATGCTCTGCCTGATTGACTTCTTGTGGAATGGAGAGTGGAGGTGAGGAGGAGATGATAGACAGCAGATGTGAGAGGGCAGCCCATGGTTCCTTGTGATTTATGGATCTAAAACTCTTCCCTGAGGTTGAGGTACTTGTCAAAGTATTGTGAAACTGAAGAAACAATGGAGTTTTTGGCACCTTGCAGTGATTTGGGAAAATGAGTCAAAAGTTCACAATCAGGATAAAATACTGTTCAGACTATAGATTTATCTCACTGGAAAAAACCAAATCCTTTGTTCTTTACCCTTGGCATTACTTCTAACCCCAGGACACCTCCATTCTAATCTTCATCCTTTAGAACACAGGTCAGAGACTGGTCTCTTTCTGAAAGCTTAGAAGCATGGGCCTCAAAACAGGAGATGATCCCATCGCTCCTTCTTCATCTCCAAAAGTTCATCCCTTAAGGATCAGGGATTAAACACTTTCTTTTTTTGGTTATATAATATACTAAAAAATTGTATTGAGTAGGAGCTTGTGATCTCAAAAAAGCTTACACTTTTAACAGTAAGTGTTCATAAATCAAACAAATTATGTGCCAGGAGGTAGTAGTCAAGATTTCTTTAGTGGAGCAGAAAAGCATGTGGGAAAGAAATCTGTGCAGGCAGGTCAGAGGAGGGGAGAAGAAAATGAAAAGACTGATTTGAGGCCATTGCTCAATAATGAAAGAAAAGGACAAAGGAAATGGGATTAGAATTTTACACACTTTCTCCTGAGCTTTTGTCGCTCAAAAGTGTTTCATCAGGAAATTTTAAGTACATATGTAATTTTAGTTGCAATGAGTAGTTGCATAGCCGTTCTTTAGCATTTGTAGTACAACACTAATCTCTTATGAAGCTCAGCATTCACCCTATCAATATTTCGTAGTCTGGAGAGCTTAGTGGAACTGTCCTATGCATGTCTTCCTCATCATTCACAATCAGAGAAATCCTATCACAGCTACATTAGTTGTAGCAGTGTGTAACACTTTAAAAAGTGCACTTTAAACACTTTGAATGCAATCTCACAGCTAAAACCAGACCCATATTGCATATGATCCTACTAACTTGCTAATATGGTTCACAGTTTGAAACTTTGGGGTTTAAAATCTTAACTCAAAACCAATCAAAAAATAGCTAGAACAAGGACAGGTTATAACCTAGGATTAGGTCCACACTTCCTTAAGGAATTTTCGTAGTCCTGACCTGCTTGCTTTCTTGTAGTGACTTAATTTTTGA
The DNA here is from genome assembly GCF_900496995.4 of Aquila chrysaetos chrysaetos. Classification (NCBI taxonomy): domain Eukaryota; kingdom Metazoa; phylum Chordata; class Aves; order Accipitriformes; family Accipitridae; genus Aquila; species Aquila chrysaetos. The sequence continues at coordinate 66,621,496 of NC_044008.1, forward strand.
AGTGGTTTCCATATACTGTGTATTGAAGCAAGATTATGAAGAGTCCAGTCTTGGTGTGCTTGAAAGTCCTAGAAGTCATCCTATCCAGTAATGGTACAGCTTTATTTTATCTTGTGTCTTTCCCAAGAAGTCTCTGGATAATGATATTGCCATATATCCCTTGAAGGTTTTGTCAGATGGGATGGGAAGTAACATTTTTTTACCCTCTTTTTGAACATTTATACTATTAAAAATAGTGTACCATGGAGAGAATGTGCTTTTGCTTCAAAATTTTGCAAAGTTGAAACGCAATTCTTCGCAACTGAGGAAGAAGTATCTTTTGCAAACTGACTGTAGGCTTGTTCAGTGACTTGGAGACCCCGGTTGACAGATATGGGACCAGATGCACAAGGAGCTATAAGATACCATATATATGAAGACATATTTATTAAAGAAAGAAATTAAAAGACATTCTGTATAGCCAAAAAAAATCCAGTTTAACTGCCTTAAACAATACACTGAAACTTGTCTAACTCTATTTACTACTACTTCTAATAAGAGATCAAACAAAAAAGCTTGAAAATCAGTTTAAGGCAAAGCTTTGGGCGAGTAGGTGAGGGATTGATAATAAAGTATGTGAATGATGTTGAAATAAGATTTAAAAGAAAAAAAAATTTTCATGGCACAGGGACTTTGTATGAAATTCTTGAGGGTAGCGCTGTTCAATGCAACACTCGTAGGATAGGAGTGCATTGCCTTCATTTAGTCTTTCATCCAGAAAAGCAGGACACCAAGGTGTAAATGAGCTATGCATGCGAACAAATCTATTCTTTATATATAGCTTTACCAATTATTGATGTGCCGCCACAGGCAGAGAAGAGTATGATATGACTTCTGCTTGGCAGTTATGAAAGACTATGTGAACTATGAAAGATTAAATGTGAACTGCAACTGAACATGCAAGGGACACAGAGGCTACTTAAATAGACTTCAGAGATTAGTGAGTAAACCAAGCTCTATAAGGCCAGTCTAGTTATGTTCAGATCTCCCATGTGTGCTGCTTAGGAGTATGTAAGCAAAGTAACTTCTGGATCTTTTGGATCACTTTTAGAAAAGAAAACCAGCTATGTGTCTGGTGCCCAGTTCTGTGGTGGAGATTGTGTAATGGTTGGAATAGTTTATCTTGTTGTTCAAATTTTAAGTAGGCATCCAAGTCTTTCATTTTGCCTGATTGTGAATGAGTCCCAGGCAGAGTTAGATTGTCAATATGAGTTCCCTATGATAAGCTCTTTAAAAACTTTAATCTAACTTGAAAAATGGAAAAAAAGCCTGAGTAGGAAAACCACATGCCACTGGGATAAAACAGTTGTGCATGAGCATTACTAGCTTTCTCAGGAGAACTTCAGCAGTCCTACAGAGTTGCGTCAGTTCTGAGTTACATGCCAACATCAAACTTTTACATTATCAGAACAGTTTAATAATGTGAAAGTGCAGAGAGCTCCATTCTGCTGTTTCATCAAGTGGGATGCTAATATATCTCCACTGTCATTATCAAAGTAACTGCATTTCACCTTGATGCCACTTAAGGCTTGGAGAACCCTAAGGCAAGGTGGTGGTCAAAGCTTGGACAGGATGAAGCACAGCAGTAAGCACTTGCATCTGTAGAACAATTTCCAAGCCAATGCATTGATGGAGTCATTCCTTCTAAGGAAAATTAATTTCTATATGACTGATACCTAACTTTCTAACCTGGCTCAACAGTGAGTGATCAGACTGCGCACAAAAAGCTATAGCAAATACTGGGTATAATGCTGATAAGCTGCCACAGCTGTTTGTAAACCTGCTGAGCATTTTTTTCACTGAAGACTTTTGGCCACCTTTGTAGTACTTCCTCCTTCTTTGGTCTAAAATTAGAGCCCAGACTAGAAGGGGAGCAGGAAGGAAATCAATACACTTTGCTGACAGTCACTAGAGTTACTTTGTTTCCTTTTTTTTTTGTTTTTTTTTTTTAATTGAGGCAACTAAGAACTGGCTTCAGATGTTCTTGGCTTCCTCCTGCCTTTTATAAACTATGAGTTATGGTGGAATTATGTCTCCAGCTTTGTAGCACAAAGGATTAACGTACGTTTTAAACAGTACATAAAGCTGTCAGAGTGCAGCATAAGCTCATAACAGTTTGTCTTTGATGACCTATGGGCTCTCAGGTAGCTAGGGAACAGTTGGACTGAGACAACAGCAAAACTGTGCAGGGAGCTGATAGCCAAGTGGCAAACTCCATGTCACTGATTAAATATATTTTGTCTTTACAGGCCGGGTTTCTTTTTTCACCTCTGGATCAGAGAACCTTCATCGGGTAGAAAAGGTTCACTGGGGCACTCGCTATGCCATCACCATCTCCTTTACTTGCAACCCAGACCATGGCATTGGGGATCCAGTCTTGATGTAATTCCTCTGGGGATGGAACATGAGGTCAAATGGAATGAGAGAAGCCCTGCAAAAGGAGAAGAAAAAGGGAGATAACAACTCTTATAACCTCACATTCAATTAGACTTTCCCAGCTGTATTAATATATTGCAATACACTTTGTTTTCACGTCCTTTTCCATAAATGTTGCAAACGGTGCCTTAAAGACCATCTAAAATTTGGTGTATTCTGAAAATGGTTTGTCTTCATGTCCTAAAGGGATAGGCTACAAAGAAGAGTTCCAGAGTGGGCTCTTTTTTTTTTTTTTATAATTTTTTTAATTCTTCAGTTTAAAAGATACAATCTTTTGGACCATGTCTTGATATGACTCCCCATGCTGCTGTTACCTCTTTAATTATTTAGTCTCTTCAGTTACTAATGCGATGTAGAAAGTTTGACTTAAGTTAATAGAGCAAGATGAGTGTTATTCTTCTGAACATACCTTCTGTTGAGACGAATGTATTCTCCTTAGCATGGGCATTAGTGGGCAATACACATGTGGTTTGACTACTGGGACTTACTTGAACTTTTTTTTATTGAATTACTACAGATATTTTCTGCTACAAACAGGGACTAGTTAATACAAAGTCAAAAATAGAATTCTCTGGTTGGCTAGAAAGCCTATTGCTTTTGGATTGCAAATGCTTAGTGCTAGGGAATGTCACTGCATTAGATACCTTTGATCAGAATGCAGCATTCCCAACTCACCTTGTTTTCTTTGGGTCTTAATGAAAATGATCAGTCTCCTGGCCTGAAGCCTGGTGTTAGGGTTATTAAGAGCTCTTTATGGAGACGGCTTGACCATGTAACCCTGTACATTAAGTAAACATTAAGAAGGAGAGCTGGGCAGAGGTAATCAGACAGTCCTCTGGATTCATCTGAGCATTCATCATTACCTAATTCCCAGGTAGGGCAGTGTGGTTTGGGAGGGGCACAGCTGAGAAAAAAACCCTAGTTTTATTGTGGTTTTCCATATGCCAGTTCTGGCCGCCTCCAACTCAATCCTGTTGAACCCTGGCTTGCTGCTTGGAAGGCTGGGTAACAAAACTCCATGGACCAGTGGACTGTGGCATGTGGGGTCTGATGAGGGAAACTGGTGTCCACCTGTACTTTAAATTGATATGGTCTCAAGCTAGGGCTTTGTTGTAAAACACTTCGAAAATATCTATATATTGGGCCTACATGTAATCTTAAGACCAAGTTGGAGGAAGCTTGGGTTTTTTGTTGTTGTTGACACAACTGCGAATCTTGTGTTGTGAAATACTGTGTTTTATCTTGTCCAAAACAATGTTTTATCTGCTTCAGAAAGTCTCAATAGCTCTTATTGGACTTCTCTTTCTCAGCTTAGTATGAAGACTTCTTTCTGTTAACTAGGACCATTAGTCTGTGGTGTCCTTGAATAATAAATTGCAAGGACTTAAGAGAAGAGGGGATGATTGCATTGCAGTACAGATAAAATAACATCTAAATGCATAATCTTGCCAACTACCTTTCTTATTACAATCAAAGATTTTTACGGGTCGGCGCATCAGTAAGTGAACGGTAGGAAAACAGAATTTGATTGAGGAAAAAAAATTAGGAAGCAAACATGTTGATTTGTTTTAATAGTAGTCTCTATAATTTGTGTGAAACACTTTGAAAATCTGGGAATGTGCTTTGATTTTTTTTTTTGTCGTTAAATTTTTTTATTATGTATACAGTTTTCACTTTTTAATCTACCCTTTTATGGAATTAATAAGTATTGGGGAGGATTACGCTGAAAATCCATATAAATAGGAATGATGACAGGACACTTGGACTTGTTCTATTGTGATTGTTCTCATTTGGCACACCAGTGAGATTAGTCTTTTGTAATTTCATTTCTTTGTTCTCAAACCTGAAAAGGGCTTCCTTGTCCGTGCTAACAAGGAAGAATTGTTAAAATGGCTGGATGCTAGGAATAATAAAGTTAGTTGGGTTCCATATCTAAATACTTGTCTCAAAGCCTGTTAATTCCAAGACATTTGCATTACACCCAAGTTGTAAGTCTATGTGAAGGCAGACCAAGAGCATCAGCAACTGCTTTACTGGCTTAAAACTTGATTCCTAACGTTACCTTGAGATTTAAATGTATGGCCTTTTCCATAAAGACACGTGATAGCAGTGGAATCTAAATATGAATGGACCTGTGTAGATTTAGGTTGGGATTCTCCAGGTTGAGGTCCTATGTTCCAAAATTCCTACTTCACTCTAAGTCCCATCACTGCTCTGCAACACTGTCATATAAATTGCTTTGCTACTTTTTAAAAAGAGTTACTTGCGTCTGTCATGCAGGCTTTGAGTCGCACTAAATGAAAATGCTACTTTCAGAGCTGCCCTCTGTAAAATACTGCTCAACAAGGTCATATTGGACCATGGGGGAAAGCTCAGCTAATCTCCTTTTGGATTTTCATCTTTTGAAGATCCTGTGTACTGTAGTATCTCCTGAACACAGTGCATATCTCATGCTATGAATTGACTGTCATTCAGAAATAAAATCAAGTTGGTATTTGTCTTTTGGAGTTTTTAAGCTTCAGTAATGTGTTCAATATGATGACCAAACCTGTCAAATATAATTTGTGGAAAAACTTGTGCACGGTACCTAGTAAGAGAATTCTTCTTTTGAAAGAAGTATAATAATTCAGTATGCTGTATGTTTCAGTACTGACCAAGCTTCAATATCCAGACTACTAAAAGCAGTATCTAGATCTATGAAGAAATTAAATAGCAAATGAGGAAGTACAGTGCAATCTAAAAGATTCTGAACATAGCCTCCAGCAGGAAAACAGTAATTGCAGAAAGGCTGATGTTCCTGGGGCAGAGGGCAATCTGCAGAATTCAGTGATCATTAGAAATAAACTTGGCTTAATTTATTTTAGTCCACTTAAATACCCCGAATAACTTTTTATTAAGCGTATCTCTTCCCAGTTCTTGACAGATAATTCTGAATTTGAAATACTTTAATTACTGTCTGTTCTCTTTCAGGTTCAGCCTGCCTGTTGCTACTGGGAAAAGCAGTGCTCTTTCTTAGAACTCTGATTATGCCAAGGACAGGATTTGCTCTGTTAAACTAGCATAAATCTGAAGCCAAACTGCTGCAGACAAGTGCTCTTAATTGAACACATGGTGATGGCAGAATTTGGCTTGATGTTTCCCAGTCGTGTGAGAACCTTTGTAAAGAGCCCTCGTGGTTCAAAGAAAGTAAAGAAAGGTCAGTACGTGTTCAGTGTGAATTGGGGCAAAGTCCTGACATTAAATTTACAGCCTTGTACCTGAAAGCATACTTGTTACAAGTATTTGGTAATGTTGATTTGTATTGTGAAAGAAAAATATTCGTAAGGAAAGGTAAAGCCTGCCTGTGTGAAAAGTCCCAGGGTGAAATAGAAAATACATCAGGAGAGCAAGCCAGAGTTTGAATCCCTACTAAGAGACCAAGTGAAGCTTCCTGAGGACTTCTGTGAAATTGTACTACTTCTAAAACTATCTTTCCATTCAGAGGTTTTGGGGAATATCAGGAACTTTTGTAAAATTAACAGGTATGTGATCAGATTAGGTTTTCAGTGTAAGCCTAGCTTTCAATCCTTTAGCATGCATTTTATTTTAATTTTTTATCTCCTATCACATGGTTCTAGGAACTCTGGGTGGACTTTTTGGCCTTTCTCATGTATAAAATTTTCATTGTGGAAGCACTTGTGGAATCATTGTGGTTTTTAATTCCCCAGAAATCAACTGAAGGTTTGGAAAAGGTACATTTATGTTGAGATTTTCCTGAATATGTATTGTCCAACTGAAATATTCTAAGCTCCATCTTAATGAACTTCAAGTCCAGAAATGTGTACCAGGATACTCTATTTATTTCAGTTTGGATTTATAGTAGAAATTTCGCTTCATGTCTTATTTATTTTTATTTATAAGGTCAACAGGGTACTTTCTGAGGCTGTAGCACATAATGATGTGCACATTAAAATAAAAGTGTAGCTGAAATGGCATTGATAATGACTATATTGTCAAGAAAATCTGGTTTTGTTGTTTCTTCAATTGCAATTCTTAGTACATTTGAATTTTTCCTTTATAGCTTTCCTTTCCCCAGTGAATAAAGATGGCTTTGTTTTTAATATAGAGTTCCTCACATTCCTTCTACATCCAGATACCCTTACACAGTGTTTACATATGAATTAGATCTCTCTAACATGCTGATGTGTAGCTTTGTGCAGTATTTCCGTCTTGTCTAAATTCTAGGAATAAAACCAGGAAATGTTGCTGGAGGTCAGGGCTCTTTGAGGAAAAAACAAATACAAGCAACCACCCTCCTCCTCTTCCCTCCCCCAAGAAAAAAAAAAAAAAGAAAAAAAAAAAAATCCCAACTCCTGTCTCTGGAGTCTCTTGTGCGGAAATCCAACCAAACATTCCAAGAGCAGCAGAAGAGTTATTTCCTTTCTGAACCACAGATGGTTCTGGCATGCATCGATCATCTTACCCTCGTTCAGAAAGGCAGTCTTCTCAGGAAATCTGGCTAAGAGAGCCATCGTAAAGTGGTGTCTATTGCTCCTTGTAAAAATACTGTGAAGAACTATAGCATACTTTTGCCTTATCTCTGTTTTTGTAAACCTTCCTAGGAAGCTGAAAGCGAACTTTCATGTTTACTGAAACCTGCCAGTCAATTCTTTCTTAATGATCATCAGTTTATCCCTAAAGTATCTGTGTAGGCACTCGTTATCTTCCATATGAGTGTTGGTGACTTGTACTAAAGCTTTTCAGGATGGACTGTCCAAGGAAGATAACTCTGTCCTACTTCCAAACTGCACATCTTTCTTTGATGCTGTCCATCACTTCCCCTCAAATCACTTATTTAATCTCTCAATTCTGTCCCAGCATACTTAAGCTTTTACCTGTAGCATATATTGAAGAGGGTATATAAGCTCAGTCCGTTATTTATTCATAGACTGGCTTGCTAGAACTGAAAAGGAACTAGCTTTTTCCCTATAACCCTTTTAGTCCATGCAGTGCATTAATCTTTAAGAAGAATTTCTAAAGGTACTGGAACTGTCAAGTGTTGCTCAATTTTTGAGATTTTTTCATTCTTCAGCATTCATTTTTTCAAATACTCTCTTATTTTTCTTCCATTACAGACATTGTCCATACTTGAAACAACACGTTTTATTTCAGAGATACTTATTTCTATCTTGCCTGTTTTCCTATATAGCTGAAATAATGACAAGGTAGGGATCAATGTTGCCTGCTGTTGAGCATTCTTGTCTTTCATGGTAACTTGTGGACAGTGAGTACTGAATTTTGAAACAGATACTAGAGAAACTTTTGTTTGTTTTTTGCTGTTCTTTGTCAGTGACTGTTTTGCATTAAGGAACTGCTGGTAGAGCTGCTCCTTTGTGAACTCTCATTGATTCTAACAGGATGCTATGCATGCAGATCAGACTGCAGGATCATAAGAAATGCCTTGCTTGGATAGTTCTTATTGTGAAATCAATAAAGCAGCCTAGAGGTACCATCTCCTTTATCTTTGTAACCTTTAGATGCATCAAAACAAAGCAAAAACCTCAAAATATCTAGGTTTACTGCTGGATAATCCTGAGGCTGTTGACAGAGTCTGGACTGGTTGAATCCATGAGCTGCCAGGTCAGATATATGGTTAATAATGAACTTCACTGAGCTCCTCACCCGAGACTTCAAGTTGAAGGCTCAGTGGTATGGAAGTATAGAAGGAGCATATGCCTGAAACCATAGTGCCTCTTTTTGAAGGAAATATTTTATTTGTAGAGAGAAGCTGAGATTTATGGAGCATTCATGTTACTTGTTTCTGGAAACTCCTTGTTAGAGGCATCCAGTGCTCAAAAAGCTCATTTTAGAAACGGATTTCCTTCCTGTTCTTTTGTTAACAACAACAACATGCCAACTAGGTTACTGAGGCATGATTCTTCTGGAGAGACACCTTGAGAATTTCTCTTTCTCATTCCTCAGTTTATATAATTATATTAAGCCATTTATGTAGATGCCTGGACACCTTGCTCCTGACTCCACAGAAAAAAATCTCGGTATTTTCTTTTCAGACTGCTTTTTGCTGCGTGGGTAAGGTCTCTGGGTGGATTCATGCCTTGGAGGTGACACCCTCAGCATATTAACTTGCCAGGCAGACCATTAAATCTGGGGGGAATAAACAACAGCAGATCCTAATGGAGTCATTTTGCACGCATTGGCTCAGGATGGTGGTTTCTTCCATTCCCTCTAGCAGGCAAATGTTTTTATTTCTGATTTCTGTTACTGAAGAGGAAACATGTTCTGGGAGTTCTCTCTGCATATTAGGGCTTTAAATGTGATTCATTGAATAACCCCATAAAAAGAAGGCCATGTTTTACCAGGTGATTCAAACTTAAAGGCTGCCGTGAAACCAGACAAATGCTAAGCCCATTTAGTCCTTGCACTTCTCAACACAAAAGTAGTGAGAAAAGTGATCTTGCACTTGGATTATTTCTACTTCACTATAACATAAATGTGTTTCTTCTCATTTGTTTCTTTATTTTAATGGGAGACAGAAATTCATTGGGAAGGCATTTCTTTCCACAGGGAGGAATATGATCAAAATACATTGTTTACTAGTATGAAAGAAGAGATACAACAAAAGTAAGTCAAGCCGAGGGGCAAGTTAAATTTAAGATGGTGTTAGGCAGAGAGCAGCTATGGGAGATTTTCCCACACTGAAATGTCCGTATCAATGTTGAACTGATGTTTCACGCCACTTTTCAGTCTGCTTTATTGTTTCATTAGAAGAGCAGACAAACAACTGGAAACTGCAAGCTTTCAGCCAGAAAAGCTCTTGGCATTAAAACCCTTCATAAAACTTTCAATGGGATCTCTTCCACAATACCATTTACTTAAGCTATTTCTCCTGTCCATGTTCTGTTTGAATTAATAGTGTATGTTGAGTATGCCAAAAATAAGTCATGCTGCATCCATCTATTTAAAAAATAATAAAATTAGCCTTTCTTCTGCACTTATCTTGTGTATCAACTGGGACTTTTTTAGGTAATGGTGTCCACCATGTATAGCATCTGTCTGTTGTAGCTTTTCTGGCACTAGGCAGAATTTAGACTTCTAAATAAGAAATAATCCCAGAAGAAATTAAGACTGAATTCATAAATATAAAAAAGTATACCGAAATTTTCCCCTTGAAAAAAACCAAAAAGGTTTGAAAAATGTGGGGGGTTTGGAACCATAAGAAAGGACAAAGTTTTACTCATTTTGTAATCTGTTACTTGAGGTGTAGGGAATATGCACCTGCTCCTCGGTACTCTCCATTGAGCTTCTACTCTGCTTTTCCATGCTTGCACAGTATCTGGAAATCTAGTCCTCTCCCGTCTGATTTTCCCTCTCTAGTTACACACACATTGTATTGGGAGATCTTCGTCCCTTCAGACCACATGCAGGCAGGAAGAATCTCACTTCTCTGCCTCAGCACAGGCACAAATGAATGCACGTGGATTTCTCAGGAAGGCTGTTCTCATCTTGAAGAGTGCCCAGCTGAAAGCACACAGCTCAGGAGGTGGTGAAGGCACTCACTCATGTAACATTTCTTCATGCGAAGAGCCTTGAAGTCTTCCATCTTCACAGCTGACTGCCTGCTACCTTTGAGCCTTGGCATTTTCATCTCAATAAATGGAACTTGAGACCTCTTGACTTTGTTTTCTAAATGCTCTTAGCACCTCCAGATGGCTTGTGAGTCAGTGAATTCCAGCATGCTGCAAAAATTATCACTTTCAATACAAGGTAAACACGTTTCGACTCTGCAGCTAAGATTTTTATCTAGGCTTTGCAGCAGGCCATTAAAACTTGTCCTCTTCCTAATCCTTCTCCTTAAATTAAATACTTCAGCCATAAAGCATGCACGGAAGAGCAGTAATCAAAAGCCTTTCCATAGCTGAATTCTACAGGGAGATACTTTTGAGATGTTCAGGTCTAAATTAATTATTCTGTTCTCTGGTCAGGCCAGTTTTGTGATTTCCAGGATCCCGAGCGAGGCCAAAGTGAAGGTGTTTGACAGTAGCTGTGCTGTTCACCTGACTCCCCTGGAGTGGGAGGTATAACAGGACTGTAATTGTGTGTACACTTGAAAGGGCTTAGGTGTTAAAGTTACAAACTTGTTGGGTCATAAGGAACAGTAGTATCCTCTTACTAGATCATTTGACAGAACTGAAAAAAACCATTAAGCTTGGAGCCTTAAAGCCTTGTTTTTAACGAATGGAGTGACTAAGTGGATCAATTAACTTAAAAAGTAAATGTCATTGTCTGCCTCTCCCCTGCCCATCAGCTGAACAGGGTTATTGAACCTTAGTTTTATTTCCTTCTAGCTGTGGACAAACATGCAGGGGATGGACATGCAGCAGGGGAGAAGACTCAGCTGGGTTATTAACCTGCCTCCTGAGGCTGCACTCACTACTTGCTCTAGGCACCCATAGCTACTTCCTAAGCACTAGTGAGGGGCTTGTTTGTGGTATGGAAAAGACAAAGGTGGGAATAGGACCAGGATATTGCAAAATCTTTTAAATTAAAAAGATTTTAGTTCTCTAATAGTGATGGCATGTTTGCTGAATGCATTCCGAGTAGTCCGCTACACCAGACTGTATCACTTAGGTGACAAGTATTTTCCAGTTGTGTTCAAGGCCCTGAAAGGTGAGGACAGCACGTATACATCTGAGCCAGCTTTATTCATGTAGCATGCCAATAGTTCAGGTTTGTATCAGTGCGACAAGTAAAATCGGTTTCCAAATTAGCTGCCTTGAAATTGAGAAATATTATTTTGTTGGGATGAACGCAGGTGTGGAAAGAATGCTTGACTTCATGAGCTTATCTAATCTCAGTCTCCTTCAAAAGGATATTAAAGTAAGTTCTTAGAGATAATAGCCAAGTATGCTTCCTAGCCACATGGGGATTTACCATTCCTAAACAGCTAAAAAGCTGAAACTAATCTGAAATATGAAAACTCCATAAAACCGAGGATTTTGCAACAGTAGTGTGTTGCAACTAAAAGCCAACCTCTGTATTTGGGCACAGGCTTAAACCAGCCCTCAGCAGGAATTTTTACAAGTGATTCAGGTGGAGATTGCTAGTCCTCTGTATTTCAGCAAAATAAGTTTTAAGACTGTTGTTATGGTACCCGAGTTAACTGCACAGGCTTTTTCTAGTCTTAATCTTCCTTACAGACTGCTCCTGTTCATGTTGGAAGGTGGGGGAAGGTTTCTGCTGGGGTGGTGCCACCAGCCTGCAGGCACCTCCCGTACCCCGACGTAGCTCCCCAGCAGCAAGGGTGTCAGCTCCGCTGCACGCTTCTCCTTTCAGGAGACAGTTACTCTAAACAGCAGAGATGGTGTTTATCCTCGGGGCCAGGACTCCATCAATTTGTCCAGTTTATGTTGAGAAGAGGCAGTAAAACCAACACTTACGAGAATTCTGACTGCACATGCTCCCACGTAGGAAGCCAAGAAAACCCTTGTGTCCCTTGGCCCCTCACAAGGTGGGTGGTAGAGACCACCCCAGGAGGAGGTTCAGGGTATGCTGGGGGCTGGATGGTTGGCTTTGGCTGTCAAATCCAAAATGCAGTCAGCAGCTGGGATGGGGAGGACTCATCTGCCAGATCTGGAGACTCTAAGGAGGTGGTGGCAGCAGAAAAGACTCTGGGGGCGAAATGGGAGATAATATTTGGGCTCTTTTGTGGGACTCAGCAAGATGTTACAGGTGATGGGAAGGGTGAGACCTTCTGCTGCTGAAGAGGTGCTAAGAAGGAGCAAATGCTAAATCCGGGTAATGGTGAGTGCTGAACGGCAAAGTCTAACATCCCAAATGACACTTGATGGGGATTGATACCACGCGGGTACACGTGATGGGGAAAGGTAAGACTAACTGATGACCCAGGGACTTCAGCAGAGTGTGGGATCCCTTCACAAGAAGAGACAAATAGTTTTTGACAGACATCTCACTCAGTATGGAGAGTTGAGATCCGTTTGCAGCAGCACTTCTCCAGCCATCCTTTGTTGGCAGGACTCTATAGCTGTTGACTTTTTGTAGTTTCTTGGGTACCACTAAGGAAAGGAGGCTGACAGGAGGGGCAGAAAATTCATGCTGCCCTGGTGTGCTACAGAAAGATGCTGTGACAGGGACACTTAGCAGGAAGAAAAGATCCTGACAGCATTGCTGTCATCCTTTTCCCAGCACAGTACCTTTAAAATCCAGCAGAAAACTTAGGGGAATGGAATCAGCGTGTGGCTGCCTCAGTGGCATACATCCACAGAAACCGGAGAGATGCTTAGCAGGAAGTGCCAGAAAGCACAAAGGCAAGACTGAATGATTAAAACAATTCTTTTTTTTTTTTTTTTTTTTTTTCCTTAATTTAAAGCTCCTCTGGAGCTTGATAAGCTAATTTGCAGAAATGTTTTGCATAAAGCCTTACTTTAAAGTAGGATGTCTAAGGAAGAATAGTTAGAAAAACTTTAGTTAAGGAACCACTTTGATTAAATACCACTTCCTTGGTATTTAGCTCAGCCATGCCATGGTCTTCCTAAAAAATCACTGCCTGGGAGAGGAAGTGGCCCCAAATACACAAACGTTAATCCTCCAGGGCATAATATATGTAGTGCTGATGAAACTAAGGTGAGGAATGAAGCAAAGTCACTTGTCTGATTTAAGGCAGCTACTTTATTGATGTACTGTTTAATTGTTTTGCTAAAGTAGATGTCTCGGCCTTATTAATTTAGAAGAAATTACTAACTGAAGAGAAAACAGTAATTCTAGCCCATATGTTAACTTCATTCTTTTTCCTTGGGGGCAGGGAGAGAATATCGCGTAACACTTCTCTACTTGAAGTCACAGGATCTCTTGAAGAACTGCCTTATGCCTTGCCCTCTTGTGGAAAAAAGGAGGGGAAAAAAAAAAAAAAAAAAGGAATATTTAAAATCAACCAGATCCCACCGGGCACTTCCTCATCTCAGCAGCCCAGACTCAGAATGGACGAGTTTCTTTAATTTGGAGCAGTTTGGCACAATATTCAATTAAGGACCTAGTGGAGTACTTGACTAGTTATCATTCCAGATCATTTGTTCTGCCTGTTTGAGAGTTACAACCCTCGACAGGTTTGGATTCCATTTCATTCAACAATTTTGTAACCACGGGTAACTGCAGAAATGACGTGGCTCCATGGTGCTGCAAGGAGGCTGTCAAGGTTGTCAGATTTTAAAATAAACCTGCTTTGACGGCTTTTCTGTTTTGCAGAATTTACCTTCCAGAGTTTGCTCTGAAAAACCCATTTAAAAATTGTTTTCCTTTTTTGCAGCATTTAAACTAAAAGCAAAATACATTAAGTTCATGGATGCCTTTGTAAAAGACTGGTATGTCTCCAGACGTACAAGATCTGGCTTATTCTAATCTCTTTTCCCTAACAGAAAAAAAAAGTTCACTTTGTTCTGAAGCGTACTGTGAAGGATAAGGTTCAGTACGGACTCTTCCTCCTCTTTATTTTGTGTGTACTACAGACAGGATCAGAGGAGTTGCTAGCTCTTGGAGGCTCGAAACATTTTTCACTTTGGAAGTGCAAAGGGGGTAAATCTGCCTGTGGTCAGCAAGGGTTTCAAGGCTTTGCTTTTTCTTTTTTCTCCTTTCCGAACATCTGCAGTTGACTTCCATGCTGGGAGGAGGGTACGTTTTTCACTAGCATGTGCCAGCTGACAGCTAAATCCCACAGGCATATCTACAGTGGTAGTTATATCTGACCGATACTGTGCATGAAGAATATCGTGTTAAATTAAGCTAAGACAAAGGATAAAAGCCCAAAGTGAAATAATTATTTTAAATCTGTTCACTAATTGTTTAAAATTAAGTTGTACTCATCTTGAGTCAAATGCTACCTCCCATTTAAGTCCTACCCTCAAAACTCTCCCCAAAAGTCCTCAAATAAAATCCTTTCAGTTACAAGCCTGCTGAATTCTCATACAGATACTTGACATTCTTGGTGCAACAGCAGAGATGACAATAAGCTGTAAATGCTTTTTTGTCTTGAACACTGCCTTGCAGACTCCCCACACCCCCTGGAAGTTAGTGTAGGCTCCAGAAAGCATCCTCTGGGTGATAAACATGCTTCCTAAGCCTTAAATTATCGTAAACCTTAAACAGAAGAAACGTGCCCAGCAACTGTGTTAGATCAGCAGCACCAGAAAAATGACAAAGCCGCTAAGCTTTTCTCCTGCTCGCACTTACTGGGCTTTATTAAACAGTCATACTTAGCCATTCTCTTTGCAATGTCATTTCTTCATTGGATGAGAATTTGATCCCCAAAGTGCCTGAGTGCTTACAGGGGAGTTGTTTCTTATTAAACACCTCACTGGAGACTGACGGCAGCTTCGGAGAGATCTTAATGCCCATGACAAATGTGGGAGGATCAGAGCTAGTAGGGACTAAGGACCAAACCCGTGACACCGCAAGGCGAAGAGCAAGTGCCATCTTGATGACTGGAGTCAAAGACTAGAGAGAAAGTGTTCCTGCTTTCCCCCGGCAGTGTGGGTCAGCAAAGGTTTTCAAATCCAGGGAAGGTGAGCACTGCTTTGGAAGGCTAAATTTAGCAGTGATTAAACGAGCTCTTAATTAACCAAATATTCCCCCTGCTTGCCTTTCCAAATTATTCAATAACTAAACAATTATAATGAGCTCAGCAAGTAATTACTATCCATTCCAGGCACTGCCCTCGCCAACGGCAGCCTTCGAAACCACCAGCTGTTCATGTGCTGGCTGGGAAATGAAGTCCATGAAGTGCGAGTCAAATGAAAACTGAACAGGAAAAAACTCCCACAGGTTCAGAGCCAACATAAGGAAAAACTGCTCCCCTCTGCTGAGTCTGTAAGCGTGTAGTCCCTTCCAGACTGAAGATCCATCATAAAAATTATTAGTGTGGATCGAAGCTGCAGTACTATGTTTTCGTGGGTGCTCTGGCAAAGATACAAAGGTTCCTGATGGTTATTCTGCCTTGGAAGGCTTTGCAAAGCCTCCCTGGGAGCTAATGTGCATCTCTAGAGAGGGAAGCCACAGCCTTACTCACCAACCAGAAAGAAGAAAACAGAAGGTAAAGCCCAAATCATCCGAGAACACAAGTCTTAGAGGTATTTGTAGTTGCAGCAGGGTAAAAGAAGTTGGATGGTGAATTCGGCCATTTACCGGTCTGAGTGATATTTAAACAAGAACAAGCTCAAGTGCATTGAAGCTTTTCCCCCATTATTTTTAAAAGCAATTTGAAGATGTCATTTCACAAGCACTTCTTTTCACGGCCCATCAGTTGTATTGGTTTAGCTGCCTGGGGGTGAATGGTGAATCTGCTTGGGACAAGAATAATTCTTTTTGGCTTGACTGGGAAAAAAAATAATCAAACAACCCTACAAATTAAAACAGCTTAATCCTTTAAAACCACAAGCCTGCAAAAAACAGATGTACCAGCCCAAATGAGGGGACAGAGGAGGTTTAAGCTGGAGCAACAGTAAAGGAAACCCTTGTCAAATTATGCTCCTAGCTATGCAGATGTAACTTCTCTAATGTAGTTGAAGGATTTGCTTATAGCAGTCACACTTGTAGAAACATGCCTGCTTTCTGATTAGGTTGTGGAAATCAGCAGAGACTTCTGCCTTCTCTGTGGGCAACCTGAAACAACAGATTTGAAATTCAAGAGGTATGAAATTTCCCCAAAGCCTTGAAACTCTCACTGGTGTGTTACAGAATCTGACAGTGGTGGTTTTAGCTATGGAGCAAAGCGAGAGTGGAAGCAGAGTCCCTGGGAGAGGGTGCAACTTGTTGCTGAGAAGGAAGCGTAACACAAAGAAAGGTCAGAACATGCAGAGACAGGAAAAAAAAAAAGCACATAACATTAAAATAAGAGCACCAAAGACAGCAACATGCTACAACCAAGCGCATTTCTACTGCACAAGTAAGCTAAACAGTCACATTTGATCCATGATCTTTCTGTAAAAGCTGTCTTCAATGTGGGCAGGAGATTCCGTCTATGGAGAATGATGGGAATGCACAGTCATTAGGCAGGTCCTGGGATGAAGCCTGTAATTATACATAGACCCTCCACAGACTGAGTCTGAAACACAAGCCTCGGCGCTCTTGGAGATAAACATTTACTGAAGAATGTGACAGAAGACAAAAAATGCCTAGTAAGATGCTGCTTTGATGCTTTTTTTGAGATCTAAGCTAATGAGCTCGTGCCAGCGAGCTTCTCTATTTCTTACTATGCCCTGACGCTATCAGAGCGGCAGAGACATCCCGCTCCCGTTGCTCCAGGCTGCCTCTGTAACTCCTTTCCCTGCACCACGAGGGCTTAGTGCTTGTAGCAGAGTTTGGAGACTCCCATACTGGGTATGCTTGTGAGCACAGTAAACAGGGCAAGAAGAGAGGAGGACTTGCAAGGAAGTCAAGCTGGGTCTTGGCTGTGTCTTGAAGGGGGCACGTGGCTGTCAGATCAAGCGCTGGTTCTGCACTGAGATCCTGACAGGAGGTGAGATTTCAAGAAACCGTAAGTCTCCGGCAGGTGCCAGTGCCTGGGCACATGCTCGAGCCCCCTCGGGGTGCCCACCTCTTCCCCGTCCTATTTTCACGCCAGGTATAAAGTCTTATTATTAGAGGTAGCATGAAGCTGATGTAGTATTGCCTTCCTAAGCCTCCTCTCAGCCTAAAGCAATTTGTCTGTGCTCTCATTCAGATTAATGAGTAATTCGGTGTGCCACATTAACGATTTCACTCTTGCGTTCTGGAGGCAGTGTAGCTGTCGGAGCCCTTCTCCCCACGCCCGAGGATCCTCTCATCCTGCTTCCACGGGGCCCCTCTGGGGCTGTGATCACGAGGACTTGAATTGGGGGACACACAAACAGTTTCCCAAGGCTGTGAAGTTATAGGTTTACAGTTTTTTCTTGTCTTTTATTGGACTAAACCCAAGACTTCTTACAAGTTTTTTCTTCTCAGTAACAGAGATAGATACTGAATACCAAGGGCACGCAGTGCCTGCTAAAGAATATATTAACTTATGATTGATGGAGGTAAAAGACCAAGTGATGCTCCAGCTCTGTCCCCATCTCTCCACTGTGTTCCACTCCCACCCCCCGCTTTAAGCCAGATCTGCAAGGAGCTTTTCTCCTAACACTGGGCACCGTAGGCTGTGGAGCTTCACTTTCTCATCCTGCCTAAGAGAACCTGCTGCAAAGACAGAGGCGGTGCTTTGAAGCTTGAGAGGTGTTTGCCATAATAAACTTGCCTTTGTATTCAAACAAACAAACAAACAAATGAAAACAGCTGAGCAAAGTTACTCGGTTGCTACTTCCTCTGCTTCTGTTGTTGGGAATTACTTGTGCTGTGCCTCAGGCAGGCAGAGGTTCCTCGACAGATTTAATCATTCTAAAAAGATGCCAACACCAAAATGACAGGGAAGCTCTGCTGTGTTTAGCAATCAGTGATGAGTGTTAGGGATAACTCTTTCTATTCAGCCTCCTCTGCACCCAGATCCTGCCGTTGGAGCAGGCTGCGGCACAGGCTTTGCCTGGGAGCAATGTGCTGCCTTTACCTTCACTGACCCCAGTGCTCCCAACCCATAACGTGGGGAAGAAGAGGCTGCCAGGAGGTAAAGAAGAGATTTTGCTTCCCTACCACATCTCCTGCTATTGCTTCTCACCCAAGGAGGGGCTTTAGAGAGGGTATTGATGCACTGAAATGATGATGCTTTTATCAAAAGACTCATTTCAGCCGTGTTCCCAGCGAAGCCAGCTGAGCACAGCTGCCATTGCTGTGGGCTACATGATCATCTTCACCGACTGGCTGCTGTTAATCAAAAATGGTGGAGTTTTGGTACACAAACACTTCCTCTGTTTGAGCATTAATAGCTAACCTGAACCCTAAGTTATCCCTACAAGGAGACCTTTTCACTTCCGTACGTAGCCCCTCTCATCCAAGGATCTCAAAACATTTCACGCACATCAGTGACGTCTTAAAGCACTTGTGCCGACGACGGAAATAGCATTGCTGTTTTCTAGGCAGTTAATGAACAGCGGCTCAAGAATAAGCGACTTCCCCGAGGTCACAGTACAAGTCAGTGGTGATTTTCTACGAGAAGCCAGGACTTGTGACTTCGCCCCATTTAAGTTCATCTCTCTCTTCAGCTCTGATGGCGAGTGCTGCCTCAATAGGCATCTCCGACATCAAAACCCTTGTAAATCTCTTCTGGATTTTATTAGCTATCTTGCCTGCCTGGGTTACTTATCAACAGCACTAGTGCTTTTGGGATGAATGGCCTGTGAGTCCCCACCAGCAGATGATGTGAAGGAAGATAAATGTATACACTTGAGTGGGATTAGATAACCGCTGCTGCCACGAGGCATGATGCAGGCGGGTGCTGCAGACTCCCTGTGTAGTCAGTCCTGCTATCGCTCCTTAATCTGAACACTGCCCAGGGGCAGAAAGCTGCTTTCAAAATGTGGTGGCTAGAGGTAACTAGGGCTCCAGCTGATTTTATAATAATGTCGTTCTTGTAAAATATTCCCTTCTACAGTGTTAAATGAAAGAAAAAAAAATGTTACAAAGAAAAAGCAGAAACTCAATTTATACCTGTGGGATTACTGGGTTTTTGAGTAGTGTGATGCTGGGAGCTGCCTCTCAGCCCATGCTCCCCAAAGTGAGGATGCTGCAGGAGCTCAGCACAGAACCTGGTACTGCCTACTGCTGTACACAGCTTGTCTGGTGGGACCTGCATGTCCCTGAAAGTTTAGATGTTCTCCTCTACATGTGTCTTCAAGAGTGCCGCTGTCTCTTACCTTTTTAGCATTGCTACTTTATAGTTAATTTACCTTCTCCATCCTTCCAGATTTTTGAACAATAAGTTCAACACAGCCTGAGAATTGCTATGTAGTGCCTTTTCCTGGGAGGCTTCTTGGAAGAGCCAGCCTCGTGGTTCTCAAATGTCAAGCTGATATTTAAAAAAAAAAAAAAAAAAAAAAAAGGCACAGAAGTGTCGTGAATTTGATGGACGTCCCCGGTGAGGTTTGCAGGAGTGCATATATAAAGTGGTAACTCTCTCCAAAAGGCTGTGTTTATGGACCCACCACATTTAGCTTCAGGAATCTCCCTTGCTTTGTTTGGATGAAATTGTGTTTGGTTTGAGTTAAGAATTCAGGAGCTGAATTCAATATCCTAACGGGAATGCACAAGGAAAGGCTAACAACATCTCAGAAAGACACTGGCCTAAACAAGCTGAAACAAACTTAGCAGATTTTACTTCTCCAGCGTTAGCACCGCTTTGGTTTTAGAATTGTATCCTCTGCCAAGCACGGCTGATATTGCTGGATGGTTTGATTTTGCACAAGCTTATTTACTACTTTCCCTCCAGATATCTTGATGGAGGGGTTTGGGTAGGATCTTCTGCAATGTTGAAGTTCAGCCTCCTCTAATAAATTCAACAAATGCCTCTTACCTCTTCACCGTATTTCTCACTGTAGAAGCATTCCTAGTGTTTACAAAAATGTTTCATTTAAATTATAAATGGAAAGAACCAGAAAAGTAGAGCCCAAATGCCAGAAGAATTCTTCAGGATTCATTTCTCCCTTTCCTCTTTTCATTGTCCCTTTCTTGGGTGGGGAAGAAAAGGAAGATGTTGCAGCAATGTTGCTTTGGTATATCCCATTGGGAACTTTTTCTTTGGGGACAAGATGGCTCTAGTTGGGACCACAGATCACAAAGCTCAGTTTTGACCATTCGAAACCTGCTCAGATGAAGTTAGTCTCCCCCAAAAGTGACAGACACCACACTAGAAACTCAGTGTGGGCAGAAAGCTGGATTCCTGAGCAGAAATCTTGATAATTTTTAAAAAACTCTTAATATATATCCCATTTAGGGTTTTAATATACCTCAATAACTTCTTTCAGTGTTGGGTGTCTGACAGAAGCTTGTTGCATCCTAGAGGTTTGGCCAAGCGAGCCGGCAGCGAACTCCTCCGTCTGCTTTCACAAAACTCAACCTGGGCCATCCAACCCCCCCGATACTTTGCTACCAACTGACGCATCCTTTCTCTCTGCTGTGTTTTAGATACATTCCCAAACAAGGGCAAAAACGCTTGTATAATGATAATAACAATAACTTTAAAGGGTACTTACATCCTGTGAAGCTGCAACTACTATCTTGAAGACAAAGCAATATATTTCTTACAAGCCACAGCAATTAACTCCACGTCTCTCCTATTCCCCAGAAAAACTTCAAACCAACAGCAACAACCAATATTATAAGGCAAAAAAACCCCAGCTGGGCTAAACTGTAGTTAGTCACTGGCTCCGGGTGTTTCTGTGGGTGCTGGCAGTGAGGATGCTGTGCAAAATGACAGGAATAAAGTTAGTCTGGGTTCGGCATAGAAAGAAATGTGGGAGGGGAAAGTTAGCACTTAGAAGCAGGCTTTCTCTTCACAACAGGCTTTTCCCCTTCAGATGTGTAGTAACATTATACTTTAAAGAAATTAAATGCTATTATATAGGCAGGTTGTGCCCTGATTCTGTGCAACCACTACGTTTTAAAGCCTAAAATAAAAAGCCAGTTTTCTTCCCCAAGACCTCAGGATGGAAGATTGCTGCTGCCACCGGAGGGACTCACAAATACGACGGTAGGAGCTGAGCATCCCCGAACCGGCCAAATTTCCTGGGGAGGATGTCTGACTTTCAGGGGCTGCCTTCAGGATTTCTCAGGTGCTCCGTTATCTGCTCCCAAGGCTTGAGGGCTGGGTTCGGACAGGAGGTTTGTGCACTTTCTTCTCTCATCATGCTGATGGGGGAACAGATTATGAACTTAACCATCCTGCCTGTTCTCCTCGGTTAATGCAACTGGGCAGCAAGCCGTGCATTTTGTAGCATGCAAGGTAGAAAATGCTCATAAAATCACCTCTATTTCACTGGCTTCCTTGGTATTCAATCACACACTCTGCACCAAAAATGACTACTAAAATAGGAGTTTAAAAGTTAATGATTTGCTCGCATTCATGATTAAATTGCAACATGTTGCTTTTGAGCATTTATTGCAAATTTGGTTTAGAAAAGTAGAGAGAAAGATGATTAAAAAAATGTGTGACCAAAGGTAAAGTCTGCAAAAATTCAGTAAGGTTCAAATGGATTCTCCTGTGTCTGGTGAAAACAACAATTCTTCTCACTTGTCCCACAAAGGACTGCTGTTTTCTCTTTGCAAGTCAAAGTGGAAAAATTGCCATTGCTGCAGCAGATACTACCTTAGATTAAAGGAAGGAAAAAGGACTCGGGATGAAACTGTATATCTTTCACAGTCTGGGTTGCTTTTTTTTTTTTTTTTTTTTGGTCATAAAAACATAACTCTAAGGGGTGTTGGACAAGATTTTCTAGTGATTAAACTATTCTTTCTTGTAAAGCATGTATGGAGTTCTGCAGTGACAACCTCTGGCTCAGCAAGAAAAATGCTGTTGCCTTTCCTAAAATTCCCATTTCCCATTTTGCTGAAGAACTAGCTGTGTCACTAAACCTGCAGCAAAATTTCATTTATAATAAAAAACCCAAAACATTAAGAACCACAGGATTACCATGATTTGGGTATGAGAAGTGATCCCAGAGTACACATTGCTTGCCTTCTTGGAATGTAGGAGAACAGAAAAGTAAAATTGTTTTCAAGGAAATCACCACATTTTGCTCAGGTACAGGCCAACTGACTTTCCTGTTGTTACTTCAGCCCTGGCCTGAGATGCTTCAGATTTACCATAAGTGACAAGATATGTAGAGTTTGCAAAGTCCCATCATCCAGATTCTGTTTATGTGTTGCCTCTCAATTTTCATATGCTTTTGTAGCCTCTGTGGCTGTGGAAACAAGATGTGTTTTTAATCTCACGATTTTCTGAGTCCTGACTCATTCTTTTCAGTGTTGAGGACAGGTAACACCTCTCCCTCACATAGGAAACAGCCTGAGCTGCTTTAGAGCAGTTTTGCATGGCCTGCACACAGGCAGATGTGCTTATAAATACTGAGATCCTACCAAATCCAAACCAACACCCTCCCCAAAATACTCCGGGTGAGCTGCATGCAAAAGTACCCCTTATGGGTAACTTAAAGGTTGTGTCAGCCCCAGACAGGACTCTCTGCTATAGACAGGCAGCAGCAATCACCTTCCAAAGCTAACTACCAATTTGGTTTTGTTGCTAAAGGAAGATACATGAAGACTGCGTCCCCATTTCCAAAACGTGAGCACACCCAGAAGAGTCAAGGCTTGCCCAATCACAGACAAGAGGAACTCGGTTAAAACATCTGCTCTTGCGGGTATTTATGAAGTGGGTCAAACCTTCTGACTTTTGGCAGTTTAACTGGTCCAATGGGACAATAAGAGGGATGCTGTTGATGTAATTCATCTTTTAAATGGAGCGCTGATCCCCAGGAGTACAAGAGGCTCCCGAGGAGTCGTGTTTGCAAAGGTGTGCTCCACGTCGTGCCTCCTGCGCTGCTGAATAGCTGTCATTCATCACAAACAGCAGCATCTTCTGATTGCTGGCCAGTTTTCCATGTTAAACAGGCTCTCCTCTGCCCCAGTGACATGCTTTGTGGGCATCATCAACTTTACTGGTTCTCTTGGTAGAGTAACCTCGTACAGGTTTGTAAGAGCCTGATGGGAGAGAGGAGCAGCGCTGGGATGGGACCAAGCTGAAGCACATACTGGTTGAAAAACCTGATGAGTGACAAATATCCAATATTTTGCCTTTCATCTGGATGCTCCTCCATCAACCCTTTGATGTTTAATGCTCTGACGATGTGGCACAGAAAGCACATACCCTATGCACCGTTTGTGATGCTGAGCAGAATAGCAGATTCCCTTCTGGGGACTGATGGGGTATCTCGGGAAGCATAGCCCAAATCCAACCCTTCTGTGTGCGCGTCCCCATATTAGGTTACAAGTGGAGATCTCATCTGCTCTGCATTTTTGTCCCTTTTTTTCTAGGCATGACTCCTTTTCAGCTTTCCCTTCATTAATAACTATGTTTTTAGACTGTTTGGCTTTAGATGTTTTAACGTGTGTTTTTTTAAAGCAGAAAGTGTATTCCCTAATACTCTTTTTGACACCTATACAGCTCTTCCATCATCTGCTTCCCCTTACATACCTGTTAATAGATATACACTGTACCTTGCAACTATTTCATACATTGTAATCATCCATCCTATAGCAGCCTTGTAAAGCTGTGGTGGGTAAGTGGCCTTCCAAGGACCTTCTCCTCAGGCCAAGCAATGGAAATCAAGACACAACAGCACTGTGTCGCATCAGGATCCAAATCAGGGTGGGTTTTTCTTTCTATAGCCGTAAGAATTTTTTTTTTTTTTTTTTCTCAGAGGTGGGCAAATGGCATGTTCAACACCTGGAAAGGGTGCAGCCATGCTTGGCTCTGCCAGGATATCCGTCTGGCCATACCGTTATGCTCCTGAGAGCAGGACGGCCCAGCACACCTCGCAGATGACGCACGTACTCCAACCTTCCCACACCGCCTTTTGAATTAAGTCTTATCTTTGTTATTCTTCTATGGGAGTGACTTCCAGCCTCGGAAACGGGAAGCAAAGGAAAAGTAACAATGACTTCAGAATGAATAATTAAAAAATGAATTAGTTCCTGAAAAGTTGTTCCTAAAAACTGTTGAAGACCACTCTCCCTGCCAATTCCCAACATGAACTGTGTGTTAGTCCCCCTATTTCACAAGGAAATGAGCACCATTAGGTCTATTTACACTGCCCAGCTTGGTAGCCTACACAATACTGGAACATGACAAAGTGGTCATCAGCCTTTCAAAGACAGTTCTGCGGTTAAAATCAATACAAGCAATTCTAAGGTGAGTTTCTTATTTCCCTCTCCCTGAAAAGCACCCCAACAACTGCTTCTATAAGAAGAATGCCTGACTCTCGGCACAGGAACGTGCTTCCCTGGTCTTCATCCAACATGTGCCCTGAAGGGTTTATTTTTCCGCTGTTAGTTGAGTGCATAAAAGCCAGCGTGTTGCTGTGCTGTGTTCTCTGCTCCCAGTCCTTGGCTGGGGTGTCGACACTTCGTGTCTCTGCTTTAGCACAAACATACCCTAAGGTTTGGCGTGTGACATGAGAGGATCACCCAAGGACACGGGAACCCAGTAACACTGCAGAGCTGGAGTGGGACTCCCCTCAAGCAGATGGGGGTTGGAGTATGCCATAAGGAAGTGGAAATGACTGTTCCTTAAGCAACTGCCTGCTCTTTCAGAAGTCCCTGGCCATCAATAGCTGCTGACAATAGTTTATACAACTCGTATCATGCTTTACTTATCCCCAGAGTCTGTCCCAGAACAGGAAAGAGGAATATTGAACCCAACTTCATCCCCACGTACACGAGCTCTTCAGAGAACAGCTCGGAACGGCAGCCTCGCCCCTGGTAAATACACCCCCCTGAGCTGGGTGAAGAGACCGTGTGAGGGGAAACCTGATGATGGTCCATTTTTTTTAACAGCATTCATTTTATAAACTGAGGTTTTACAGTTGTTTAGATGCTTACAGGCATCTCTACTGTCTGTGGTGAAGGTTTACTATGAGATGCCAAGTGGGGAGAAAATGAGCAGAATACATTGAGGCAAAATGCTTTTGATTACATGTCATGAATAAATTTGTCCCTTTTATGATGAGTCTCATGATACAGGATTCAGTCATTTTTCTTACAGCCTTAGGTCTTTGAGTGATAGGATTAGAAGGCATTTTTCTTTCTTTCCAAGGTAAATTTTCAGTTTTGCAAGCCCTGTTGACTGTTGAGAAAGGGACCAGCTTTAAAAAAAATAGTCAGTGGCAAACTCAAATCACCTTAGGTAGAACCCTTAAAAAATTACACGCTTTTTTTAGATAATCCTGTGGTTTCTGACAGCTTACCTTGTGGTTTTTGAATGCTTGGAGTTCGAAGTGCTGCTGCAATGAATTTTAAAATAGAGACTTTAAGCTTGATGAAACTGTAGTGCACTCTAATGTAACAGGAAATAGGAAAAGGGGCTTAAAGGTCTCCTTACACGCTCTAGAAACGAAACAGACAATGGTAACATATAGGGCAAACCCAAGGCTGGCAGCTGAATTAAGCAATACCAGAGCAATTTCAGACTTTTGCAGATCTGACCCAGCTGTAGCCTGAAGATAGTACTGAGAAACCACACAGGGGAAACAGTGCAGAGCTGGAGCTGGGCAAAACTCAGCAAAGCGTGAAAAGAGTTTGTGGCTGAACCGAACAAAGTATCCACCTCATCTTCCGCACCCGAAACCCTGAAGGATTTGTCCTGCACGGCTGCTGGCTCCCGGCAGGACCCTCCTGACAGCCCTAAGCCAGAGGGAAATTCAGACGGACCTCCTAGTACTTGGGTTCACGCAACTTCTTGCCCCTAACTAGAGTGACCACCAGAAATTAGTTTTTAGGACCCTTCAGGGCTAAGGGCTCCCAAAGCCCTACCTTGGCCAGACGCTCTGCTGGTCCTGGTGTCTCCGGAGCGCTTCCTCTTCCTCACTTGTCCTTCAGCGTGGCCATGCCCACGGCCTCCGAGCTGTAGTCATACTGGTTGCTGGAGGACGTGGACCGTCCCCAGGAGCACTGCAGGTTGGAGCCCCTCTTGCGAAAGGAGGATGTGAACCTGTAGAAGTTGCGGTGCCTGTTGCGCAGGTATTCCCGGTAGTTTTTGGTGAGCAGGGTGTAGAGGAAGGGGTTGATGCAGCTGTTGCTGTAGGTCAGGCAGGTCACCAGGTAGTTAATGCACTTTTGGGTTTGGGTGGTGAGCTGCAGGGAGCTGCTGTAGAGTCGCACCAGCTGCCAGATCCAAAACGGCAGGAAGCAGGCCCAGAAGACCAGCACGATGCTGAAAATCATGATGAGGACCTTCTGCCGGGGGGACCTCTTGCTCTTCTCCTTGTGGGGGGGGTTCCTCTGGGACTCCAGGTAGGTCCTGGCCAGGCGCGTGTAGAGGAAGCCGATGATGATTCCCGGGGCCATGATGCTGGTGCTGAAGAGCACCGTCAGGTAGGTCCGGTAGGCATCCACGCTCCAGGTGGGCGCACACATCCTCTTCACCTTGCCCTCCGCCTTGCCCCCCTCGGTCAGGGTGACCATCAGCATCATGGGCAGGGTAAGGAGCAGCGAGACCGACCAGACGGCCCCCGCCGTGACCTTCCGGTAGCCGCGCGACCGCTTCAGGGTGTCCAGGGGCCGCGTGACGGCCAGGTAGCGCTCGGTGCACATGAGGGTGAGGGTGAAGATGCTGGCGTGCATGGTGAGCAGGTCCAGGCTGAGCAGGATGCGGCAGCCCAGGTCCCCGAAGTACCAGTCCTGGGCCAGGTAGGTGCAGACGATGAAGGGGATGGTGGAGAGGTAGAGCAGGTCGGCCAGGGCCAGGCTGATGATGGAGCTGTACATGGGGGCCGCGCAGCGCGCCGAGTGGCACATCACCACCAGCGTGTACACGTTGCCCACCACCCCGGCCACGTACATCACCGACAGCACCGTCCCGAAGGCCGACGGGATGAGCAGGGGACCTCCCCCGGGGGGACCGCCGCCCCCCGCCGCCGCCGCCGCCGCCGCCGCCGCCGAGGCGTTGCCCCCCGCCGCCGCCGTCCCGTTGGGCTCCATGGGCGGCGGCGGCGGCCCCGCAGCCTCGCACCGGCCCCGCAGCTCCCGGCCCCGCCGGCGGCCGCTCCGCCCCCCGCGGGAGGCAGGGCGGTACCGGGCTGCCCTCGGGGGAAGGGCTGCCACCGCCCCCCCCCCCCCCGCCCCGCCGGGGCTGCTGCCATCCCCCCCCTCCCCGACCTTCCCTCCGCTCCGCGCCCCGGGGAGAGGAGGCGGGGGGGGGGCGGGGAGCGGCGACGGCCGCCCGCCCGGTGCGGGGCCGGCAGCGCGGAGCGGAGCTGCCGGGCAGGTGCCGTCCCGGATCGGGGTTGGGGGGGGGGGTTGTGTGTGCGGGGCCCCCGCGGCAGCGAGGCGGCAGCCGGAGAGGGCGCGGAGGGGCCCGGAGCGAGCGGCGGGAGGCAGCGTGTGGCCGCCGCCGAGCCGCGGTGAGCCCGGGGGGGGGGGGGGGGGAGCCGGCGGAGACGGGCTCCCCGAGAGGGGAGCAGCCTTGGAGAGCTCCGGGCTACCCCCCTCTCTCCCCCACCCCCCCCAGGCGAACAAAACCCGCCAGGCTGATGTAGGCTGTGGGAGCTTCCGAAAAAGTTTTTCTGGTCGCTGTGCTGTAATTCGGGTTTTCCCTCCCGGGCAGGCAGCGTTAGGACTCGGTGCTTTGCTGCAGGGCACGGGGCAAAGAAGTCGCTGTGGGCAGTAGGGAGAGCCAGGGGGACCCGTGTGTTTGTCGGGTGGAGAGCACGTCGTGTTTCAGAGATATTCGGAGGCAGACTGAGGTGGAGGTGGATACAGACCCGGGGCTGAAATAGCCTCTTTTTTTTTTTTTCGTGGAAATCGCTTGTATTCTGAGTTTTACTCTGAATAGCACGGCGACGTTACAGTAAGATTGAAATTTGAGCTTTAGTGACAGCTGATTCACCTGAAGAGGGTGAAGTTCAGAGTGTGATGAATGAGGCTTACAGACAACTTTTCCAGGTAGGAAGGAAATCTGGCGACAGTTGCAAAATCAATGCACGCCTTACATTTTGATCTTATGTTAGAGAAAGCAGAGATTAGGGCAATCCATAGTCAAAGGACAGCTTTCCAAGGGTACAAGAGTGCTGTATTTCCTCAGCTCCCATTGATTTCCAATAGGAATTAACTGGCTTTTATGCCTTCAAACACTTCTGCTTAAACCAGAGTGCTAAAATGACTGCTATGTGTTTATTTGCCTGTTTCAGTCCTTCCCCAAAGTGCTTTTGTGCAAACTGTCATCAAATTCTCTGTGGCATGCTACAAAGCGGTGAAACTCTCCTTGACTTGTAGGAGCAGGATTCAGCCCTATACAAATATTGTATTGAATACTCGGCTGTAATTTGCTGCAAAGTTAACACACACACACACACACACGTGTAACTCTGCTTTCCTTCCCGGTACTGCTCATCAATGTACATGTTTCTTTCCAAAGCGCTCCAAATGCTTAAAGCTATATTCAATAAAGTAGCTGGTTCAAACATGATTTGAATGCTGGTGAGGGAGAAGAATCTAAATTGAATTATTGTCAGGCAGGGATTTGCTTTATCAGATTCAGCCGCCACACTGACAAAGTTTAGATCCAGGCGCTGAGGTGGAAATTTTTTTTCACTGGGAGTTCGGACTCCATCCCGTGCCAGCACCCTCGGCAGCCCTGCATTCCTCCGTGGCAGCTGGACCCAGCAGCTGGGAATGCAGGCGGATACTTTACCGGGGCCAAATCCTGCCTGCATGGCAGTCAAGGGGATTGACTGCCACAGACTTCAAGTAAGATCCGGATTTGGCATAAATAGATCAACTCCGAGAATTAGGTTGCACGCAACTTTTGCAGTCTTGTCTCTTTTGTTTTGAAGCTGTTCTCTGTGCTGTTTTGTTTTCTGTCTTCATTTAATGGCCAGGACAGAGGGCCAAAAGAGAACAGAATAGATATTTTGTTGTCTGCCATGTTACCTGATTTGTTTGGGGTGATCACCCGAGATGGTAGAGATAAGCAGAGTGATACCTTCTTCTAAAGAGAGAATTACTTACTCTGTTTAGTAAATACCTAATTTCAACTTCCCTTTTTTCCTTCCAGCAGAAGAATGATTGAGCAATGCTAAGCATGAGCAAGTCCACGAGACATTTGTTTTCTTAAACATGTAGGATACTCACATGGATCCATGGGAACTTACTCCCTTTAAACTCTTAAAAAGTAGAAGTCGTTCGGCAGCAGAGCAAAGCCTGTTCTCTGAGCAAGAGGCACTTCTCCCCTCCAATGCTCTGCTCTTGCCATGCACCAAGTCTCTTCTGCACAGCCACAAGAATTGACATAGCACTCGATGCCTGGTGGAATTGGGCCTGGAGCGTATGACAACCGCGATCAGTCAGAATTAGAAAGGGGGCGATGCAGGAGTCCAGAATACTGATGTTTCCCATTTCTCTGTGTACACAAGATACACATTTTTCAGCAGCGTGGGTGACAAGCTACCAGAAGAAGTGGTGAATTTTCCATTTCTCCAGATGTCTAAGTAAGGACTGCAAGTGCCTTTTTCGAAGATGTATTTTAATCAAATAGAAATATGGAGCTCAGTGCAGAATTACTGTCAGAATAAGTCCTCAGGGACATATTGCACACAAACCCAAGTCATCAAGGATCAGATTGTCTTTTATGAACCTCAAAATCTGTTAATCCCCATGTGTTTTTTTCTTGTAATATCCTAAAAAGTATTGATATGAAAATGATTAATAAGGTACTTCATGTGCAAAATTTCCCCTCTGGAGGCATTTGTGCTAAGGCACAAAACCATACCCAGCCATCTTAAAATATAGCTCCATTTTGCATTTTATTGTCTGTTTTGAATAGGAGCATTTTTTCAGGTGCTCAGTGCCTAATTTTAGAATTTCCTAACAAAATTGTCTGCTTATTAGGAAGTAGGTAATAGCAGTCTGTATGATGAGGGCTGTTTGAGTAGCCATGTCTAATGTCTTTTTTTATAAACCCCTTGGTTTACTCAGTGAATAGCTGGTAGGTACTCCTTTGTTTGGTTAGGAAGCTCAGAGTATATATGGTGGGCAGCTGAAAGCTGTTGTCCTGCCAAATTGAAAGGTGGCTCTCATTGCTCCATTCAGCTTCAAACGTAAGTGCTGGCCAGGCAAAAGGGAGTCAGTGAGTGTTTGGAAGCAGAGGCTCCTTGTTAGGGACTGTCACTGTAAGCTGTTGTCCTCCTGATGCGCCTTCTGGGTGGAATTTTATTGTTAAGAGTGAATTTTGCAGTTCAGGGTAGGGAACATGTGAAAGGCCGCCTTTGCGTCTTTCTCGGCGTATGACAGCTGTGAGTGTACCAATGCCATGGTGCACAGATCCAGCCTTTGGATGGGATTGCTTTTAGCTGTACTAGTTCTGCCTGGCCAGGTGAGCACCGCTGCTTCTTCTGATGTTCTTGTGCCCTGTCACTACGTGGCCAATGCTCTTCCCATCAGATTCCTACTCAGCAACAAGCGAAAAGACTTAACTGATCACTTGGCAAAGCGTCGGGAAAGTATTTAGCTTTTGCCAAGTTCAGAGGCGTCTTGATACAGCATCCACGTGAGAAAGGCAGAGATTGAGACGGGTCTGGAGAAGCCCAAGGGTGAGGTTTGTTAGATCCCAAACACGTGCTGTCAGATGAGATCCATACATTCATTTCTTAATCCTAAACTTAGAGGCTCAAAGTTATCATCTGTTAGTTTAGAGCCTATAAATGGAATGTAATGTTGTCGTGGAAGTGGATGACAAAGAGGTATCGAAAGCAACTGCAGCATAATATCCCAGGGGATACCCAAAGACTGATTTGGCTGCGTTGCTTAACTCAATAGCGTATGACATACAGAACCTTTTCTCAAGTTACTAACACACTAATATATAATCTCTGCAGCTTGGCAATTGAATCTCATTGGAACAATGTTTACGCTCTGCAATAATATGCATAGGTCTTCATCTCTCTTTGAAATTGTTTCTGAACCAGAATCATCACTCAGATGCAAAGGATTATTTAAAACCATGGACCGTGCACAGCATAACACACTGATCTCAATCAAGTCACTCCCGATCCACAAAGCTATAAACAAAAGCAAATTTGATCCACCACTTCTGAAAGCTTGTTGTTAATACTTATGTTTACATCTGTCTTATACAGTTGAATAAGTCCTTAAATTTAAATTTACAGGTATTCTTTAAAGTTAGAGCTTGCTGTCTCCACTCAGATGTTTAAGAGGCAAAAGCATCCTGGTGCTGGAAGAGTCACTGGAAAGAATCTGAACCCTCTCCAAGATCTCTAAAGAAGTCTTCCTAACAGGTTTCAGGCAGTATTATTTCAGGAATGTAACTGAGTGGGTTTTTTAAAGCCCTCCCAGATATAAAGAACATAGGAAGGACTTGCTTTTGTACCTCTTAATCACAGCGCTCATGAGCAAGTCCATTGCTCTCTCACTCCTGCTGCCACCTGTGAAGAGTAGAGTCGCTGGCAGCATAAGGTCTGAGACGGCGCCTGGATTTGCACGCGCGGAGAATCTGGCCGGTGGTCCTTGCTACCTTTGGAGGCACGCTGCAGGCTTTCTGTAGGAAGGCACCATCAGGGTTGCCGAGTCCAATTCCATATAATTGCAAGCAACTGCATAATAGATACGAGTCTAGACAATCTGCTCCTCACCTCTCGTACGTCCAAAGCCATCAAAGCTTCTTCAGAGTGCTGCAATAAGCCTGAGATCTTCAGTACTGAAGATTATACCTGGCAGAGACTACAGTGGGCCCTGAGAAAAGACAGGGAGATCAAAGGCTTTGTCCTTGGTTTTTGCAGTAGAGGAAGAGTGTAAATTGTGTGCTATTATAGGGACTTTCAGCAGTAAGGGCTCTGGCAGGATTTTTAGGATCTTCTCCTTGTGTTAGAAGATCTGAGATCATTTTACAATGGAAAAAATACATGTTAATAACCTCAAGTCATTTCCTGTGGAAACTCAAACCGCTGTTATGCTTAGATTTGAACTCTTTCTCCCCCACCTAAAAGACAGAATTGTACACTGAAAAAAAAAAAAATCATCCTTCTTCACCATGCGTGTGGGTACAAAGGAGACGGTACTGGTTCCCAGAGAGGTTTTATGTTATTATACAACACAGCCTCTGCACAGCCCCATGCACTGTAGTGATGGTGCCAAACAGCTGGCAGAGATCTGCCCTGAAGACTGGGGGGAGTATTGCCAGGGACAGCAGCAGGTTTGATTTGGCAACTGAGTTACCTTTCATGTAGCTGAAGAAGCTCTGAAAGTCGCATGCTCAATGCAGTGTTGCTGTTGGTACTTGATTTCTTTTTGTTCAAGGTAGGAAGGCTTTTAGGCCCATTAAATACCCTATTCTACTGATGGAAAAATTGCAGCGTTTGTATCTGCGAATTTCTCCCCCAAAGAAGGGATCAGCTCTTTCTACAGGCTAATCTCCACTCGGAGGCGTACGCAAAACCTACGGCATGCTTTCATCACTGCAACTCAACCTTTCGTTAATAAAGGGCTTCAGACACTGTAAACTCTCTTCTGTTTCCTGACTTCTGTAATATTTCTTTGTCCACACAGAGAAATTCCCTTCAGGTGAATAGTCTGCATTTCATAAGAGCAGCTGCGAGAGGAGCTGATGGGGAGCAGCCGGCTGCTGCCAGGTGAAGACACCCTGCGTGGTGGAGGGGGAAACTCCCACTCTGTTTTGGAGGAATGGTTAATAGGAAAACAGATATTGTTTCATCTTGGCTTTATAAGAATTATATAAAAACTCTTGACAGATGTGAGAAAAGGGTGGAAGCCCAAGGAATCTCCTTTTGCCAAAGAAACAATTCCCAGTCAAGCCTTGTGCTTGGTGTCTCGGTCGGAGTTCACTTGAGACAGCGGGAGCTTTTCCCTGGATTTCAGTGGGCTTTGGAGGAAGCTGGTGATTAAAAAACCAAATGAGAACTCGTATCCCCTCCTCTGAACAGAGGTTCAGATCAGAGCTGGGTCCAGCTTTGGGGATATGTGAACTGAGCCGTGATTCTGCCTTGGAGGTTGGCAGCGCAGCATCCTTTTTAGGAAGGATTATTTAAAACTCTTCCAGCAGCAACCACACTCGGAGCATCGCAGAGCAGCGCCGAGAGCTCTCGGGTAGTGCT
The DNA here is from genome assembly GCF_900496995.4 of Aquila chrysaetos chrysaetos. Taxonomy (NCBI): domain Eukaryota; kingdom Metazoa; phylum Chordata; class Aves; order Accipitriformes; family Accipitridae; genus Aquila; species Aquila chrysaetos. Next base: position 66,654,777 of record NC_044008.1, read on the forward strand.
TTGACTCCTGGCACAGCTCTCGGGGTGAGGGTGATAGCTGTGTTTGTGACTCAAACCCATTCGCCTCCGCTTAGTCATTTCTCTCCTCATTATCTACCTCCTCCTATAGGTTTCTTCCTCCAGAACTCCTCGGAGAGGCACTCGGTGCAGGTGTGCATGTTACACAGAAAAGGAGACTGTGCAGCAGCCTGGCAGCACCAGGCAGGGACTCTTATTGCTGCCAGTTTTATCCATAAGCTGACTTTTGCCTCCAGATTTTAGTGCCTCTGGGGAAGCTGAGAACCATTTGTTATATTTTTATTCTAATGTTTCCCTGGCTTAATTATTTGAGGGTATGTGTCAGAGTCTATCACTGTCAGATGTTGCTGCTGAAAGGGTATTTCAGCCAGTGAAAACTCCAGCTGGGTGGGTACTTACATAGGCTTTAGTAGAGAGCAATGAAGCCCTCTGTTCCAGTTTTTCCATTGCCTTTGGATCAGACTCTGTCTCTCTTTAGATCTGTGTTAAACTGGATTTTAAAAGCCTTGACCAAATGGAGCAGAGGATTTAATCCATGTGCTCTACTTCCAGTCCTGAAATTATCTTCAAAACAGCATTGCCCCAGTCATTTTTCCACCCAGGGCTTCTGCAGCGTGTCTGAGCCCCTGCGGGCTGCTAGCCGGGTTCCCTGGGCAGAGGGGTTTGTTCAGACCATGCCTGGAGAAGCTGGGCGATGCCATGGCTGTGTGCCACCAGCTGCTGCCGGCTCCTCAGTCACAGTGACCCTGAGAGGTTTGTTCCCCAGGGCTTCTCTCCTGTGTGTCACCGTGCCGGCTGGTGGATGATGAGGATAAACAGAAGCACGGGAGAGGAGCAGAGATAAAAGGACCATAGGGATCTGTTTGTTTGTTTAGTGGAGGGGGGGTTTGGACCCATTTTTTAATTTCATAGCAACTTGTAGACAATCAGAAAATCAGTGTTCGGAAACTCAAAGACTTAAGAACTAACCACTAGGAGCCTAGCATTTTCCCTGCAGGCTGCGGATAGCCAGGTACATTTACAATTCTTTACTAATAAACCTGGGACTAGGCCAGCATATTTATGTAAAAACACTAATACTTTTATTACTGAAGAGAGCCCAGAGCTCAGGCCCCTACAATTTGTCTAGAAAATAGAATATTTGATTTTCCCCCACTAATAGTATGTTTTTCTTGTCTCTTGGCAGTTTGCACAAAAGCTCTGAAGTACGTGACATACGGCAAAGAGAACATCAAAATCTGCTGTGCCATATGATCAGCTCACATTGCAGTGGGCATGTTCCTGGCTCCACAAAGCTTCACAGCCATAAAACTATTCCGTGCTTCCTGATGGGAATTCGTGCCTTCGCTTTAACCGTCTGCAATAATTCGTACGTATTTGCTTTCAAAACATGCAATGTTAATGCTTCCTTTAAATATAAAATTTACCTAGGATTGATAAAGGGGGGGTCTGGTAGTCCTGGGCACGGCTATTGTCTAGGCATCTCCAGAACAGACGCTTTGTTGATGCGCGCATCCCCAGGCGGTGAGTTTGGTGTGAAGAACATATCTCTAAGGGTAAGTTGGTATTTGCAGAGCCAGTTGCATTCACGCAGCCATGCCAAAATAGGGTGAAACCTCTTTTTTTCCCATTTGGGTGACTGGTACGGTACTAGGGTGGGACCCATAAAGAGCTCTCCTACTTTCTGTCATCCTTCCCTTGGTAAATTTGCTACTGCTTATGATGATCAGGCATTTATTTGGTAATGACTGTCAGGACAACTCTGGCAGTGATGATACAGAGATGTGTGGCTGCATTGAGCAAGCACAATCAAATGGTTCTTTTGAGCAATAACTGACAGAAGCCACTTCAGTAACTTCTACAAGATAAAGAGCAAGGCATGACAAAAAGACAGACCAGATGATACAAGTGCAATTGTTTATAAACCAAAGGCTTTATTATTTGCCATGAGTGATCAGCAAATCTTCAACTAAAAACTACTTCCATTAAAATTTAACGTTTAAAAAAAGAGAGGATTTATCTTCAGTAGGATTTTCCTGCACTGGGCTCAACAGGAGAAATGAAAGATAAACATCACTCTCACAGGCAGAGTCTGGGGAGGGAGAGCCTGGTCAGTGCAGCTGAATAGCTTCGAGCTTTTTGTTCCTGTTGGTGGGAAGCAGAGAGATCCGGATAAAGGGCTGTGGGAGTGTTGCTCAGGGGAGAGGAAGCTCTGCGTGGGGAGTCATTGAACTCGGAGAAAATGCCACATCTCAGGGTTGTTTTTATCAGACTGACAAATGCAGCCTTTTCGCCCCCATTAACCGCAGCTGTAGGATGCTCTGGGGTGCACTGAGGCCAAAGGCTCCGGTACCCTCTTCCTCTCATCGAGCTGCGAGCTCACACCTAACAGCAGGGAGGTTGAAAGGAGGCTGTATGTCTTTGGCCTAAGGTACAAAAATTTGTTTTTTAGGCTTCTGATTAGAGATACAGAGAGCGTATTCATCTTCTCAAGAGACATACCTGGACTTGGAAGTGGGATTGTTGCTTAGTGCTATAAAGTGTTGTAGGAGAGTTCCTGTACCCTGAGCTACAGGTAGAAATAGAAATATCTCTAAGTTGGCAAAACCGGGGCCAGAATCATGTGTATGTGAGGTGTGGGACTTTGAAAAGAAAGGATGGGAGATGGTGTTGGAGTAAAGAATTGGACCTGACAGTTTTTCTTCACAGCCACCAATTAGGGGGTGGATTTTATTGCTAAAGTGCAGAAAAGGGGCTGGGATTTCTCTGCCTTCCTCAGTGCTCAGAGGGAGGATGTGCAGGGACACTAGCAGTTTTACCTGTCAGCATCAGGGGTGATTTGACTGCTGAAAAAGAGCCTTACATTGTACCCTAAATAGCTTGGATGAGAGATAGGTAAAAGATAGGTATTCTCTGCTAGGGGGGATAATCACCTTTTCTCTTTCAGGGTCCAGGCTGGTGAGCTGTGGGCTGGAGCATCTTCTCTAAGTGGGAGAAATAGGAGAAGACGTGTTGTTCTTCACTTCCCAAAGAGCTCTCTGTACATCCCTACCCCTTCCTAACCTGTTCAGAAACATCTCCCTGTTGGTAGCATGGAGCGGAAAGAAGGTAGGAGAGTTTCTGACAGAGCCACTGGGATTCAGGGTGGGTTTTAGAGACTTTTCTTACATATTGGTAAAATGATGAATGCAGGCACTGAGTGTTATTACTCGATTCGCGTAGTCTTTATACTGCCAGTGGCCCCAGGATTGTTCTCTGCACTGCTACTTCCACACCGCCAAAGGCAGGGAGACTATATGAATATTTGTCTCCCAGAGAAGTGCTGAGGTGTTGGCTCATGTTCAGCAGTTGTCCTAACACATCATTTGAAGGTGCCATCTCTGCTCAGTCCTTGAGGTGTCACAGCACTGCTACTCGGCTGAGATTGAAACATGCATCTCCAGAACCTCACATATCAATTGAGCATTTGAAAGAAGTAGCTGTTTTACAATTAGTGTGACAAAGGCATACCTTCGTGCAGGGAGGAGCCTCTTCCATCCCCTGTGGTGGTCCTCAGATAGGTAATTTCATTACTCCTAGAAAGGGTGCCAATATAAAGGTCTTTCCAAGCTGCCTAATGTGCTTTTAAAAGAGTATATCTTATTTTTTTAAAGGACTTAGAGATGTAGGATCATACATTTGATTGAAAATCACTGGGATTTAGGATTGAAACAGTTTTGAGGGTCCAAGCTGTAAAACAAATGTAGAGCACAACCTTCCAGTGTCCCTGTGAAGCTCCCAGCTCCTTGTTCAGTGCTCAGGCTCATTAGACAACCTCCACATGGGTGGAGGTTTATGTATGTATTTGCAGAAAGTGGCTGAAAAAGGAGCTGCCGATGACAGGGGAGGAAAGGGGTTGAACATTATCATAGTGATCTTGTCGGCGACAAGTCCTGATGGGTGGTGGTTCCCTGTGCTCAGGCTAGTCAGCTGTGAAACCCCTTGTTTCTCGCTGTCAAAGCTAGATCTGCTGCAGGGATCCCACGCCTTAGTTTCCCATTGCCGTTATGAGGACCCGGAGGGCAGCGGGCAGAATGGCAAACCGCCTAAGGAAGCGTCTGAGCGAGGTGGGCTGGATGGTCCGACCTGCCCCAGGCTGCCCGCACTCACCTGGAAACTGCCGACAGGACTGCTTGGATGAGGAATCTCACCTTGGATCCTCATGGGATCAGTCTGAGGTACTGCAACGACCAACTCCTTAGCTGTCTGGTGGTCTTATGGGGCCTTGCATGTGCCAACCAGCAGGAACAAAAATGCTTGAGGGGTTGTGTAGCAGGGTTTGAGAACAGCAGCGGCACATAAATTTTTCACTCGAGCACTAGAAAACCTAAAAATTCTTGATTTAGACCCAATTCTGAAAAGAGGATTTAAGCATTTTTTAAATGTTACTCTGTATGTGTTACGTGCTATTTTTCTCTGGCAAGGGAAGCTGTCTGCACTGCATTATGTATTAGGCTCTTGAAAGCAAAACTAGTTATGTAATTATTAGAATTATATTTGCATTCACAACTAGGATGTATATAACTAGCATGGTAATGCATGCTAATTAAATACCAATTAATCATTTTAAAAAATGAGGTTTGAATCTATACAGCTATCACAGATGTAGTAAATACTCATTGCTTATGAAGACTAAATCAGGTGTGTTTTAATATGCAACCCTAGTCCTATATAAACACATAGTGCCAATTATTTAGAACAGATTTAGTGTGTTCCTTATTCATATTACACAGCTACTGCTGACTGAGTGACAGTCATTATAATGTATTTGACTACTTTTACATTATTGCACATTAATGCTTCCAGCTGTTCACACCGGGCTGGCTCGTGTTTCAACCATCAGAAAACGTGCAAATTCATTAAGTTTTACTCTGCAAGGTAGAGAGGTTTACTCAAGCTTAATCCATCCAGGCAATCCAGATAGGCTGCTGAAAACCAGTCGTCTTTCTTTGTATAGTTTGAAGCTTTATGGCTCTGGCAGGATATCTTACATCGCTTTATCTGCAGGCTTCAGAAACTCTGTGGAAGAGAATCAAAGTCCACATACAGCTGAGAGCATTTGCTGCTTCTGATTTGAGAAACATTCAAAGTTGCTGCTGCCAGAGAGGGAAAGAGGCTTTTGTGCACTCTGTCTCTGGTATAAGTTTCTGCTGCAAGTTTACAGTTGTGTTATAGGCCTGGGGGGACAAGTCTAAGCTAAATTAGCTGAACACGCTGGGTGCTGCCTACTGTAAACTGATAATTAACACGCTGAAAGGCTGGTAGTGTGCAGCCAAGCAGGGCACTGAAGTGAAGATGGCACTGGTCACCCTCACAGCAGGCAGGCTTGCACAGCAGAGGCTGTGCTCACTGGGGACTGAGGACAGCACGCGTGTCCTCCCATGCCTAAGGACGCCTGGGGTAGCAGAGGGCAGCAGCACAACGAAGCTGTGGAAGTGGAGAAGCAGAGAGGAGTGTAGCTACAGGTGGAGGTGAGGTGGCTGAGACGGCTCTGCACTTCCCATGAGATCTTGGTTTTGGCTTGTGGGGGTTTTTTCCAGACTTTTGCTACACTGGGTGTTTGCTTTTGGTTGTGTTTTGCCTTGGAAGCTATTTCCTCCGTGAAGAAACAGGCTAATTAAAGAATTGCTTTGGCCGGGCAGGATTCGGCCAGGACACCCTGCGGTGCGGCAGGTGCATCGCTGTTCCTGCGCCCGCTCGCTTGCTCTGGGCTCCACCACACCAGACACCTGCGTCTCACACACCAGGAAGGTTTTGCCTGCATCGAGGCTAGGACAGGACTAGGGCTGAGACTCCCACCCAGGAATTTCCCCAGATGACCGCATCTTGCTCCCTGGGAGCATCTGCAGTGTCGGGCTCTTGGTGCTCCTCTGCCGTCCCCAACAGAAAGGAGGGCGAAGCCAGCTGAGGTGCTGGGGACCAGGTCACGCAGAGGAAGAGCAGGAGGAATGAGGGAGGTAATTAAGAACTGGCATACTGTGCAGTTAGGAATGGGGTAACAAGGTCTGGGGTAGCATTAGTGCCTACCCCAACAGCTCCCAAAAAGGGTCTGTGACTCCTGAGGCATGTTCACCCCCAGTATCTGGCTCCTGCCAGGCCAAAGGACTCCAGAGTCCCTGCCTTCGGCACTTGTCCATAAGCAGCTGCAAAACCCTCTGGAGAGGAGCCTCCCTGTCCCTCTTGGCTGGCTGTGAGGATGACAGCTGATGGCTGCCTTCGGAGATGTGGTTAGCCCTGGGCTCCCTGGGCTTCAACCAGAGCTTCCCTGGCTTGGGATAGGAGGGGCTGGGTCCTGCAGACAGCCACTATTGGGGTCCCTGTGGTGGATTGCCTAATTGTTCCCTTCTCCTTTTTTTTTTTTTTAAAGTTATGAAATAACATAGCAAAAATCTGTTTTACATGAATTCTATGAGTTCCCAAGTCAAAAGTGAAGTAGTGACAGAATTAAGGGTTTTCCTGCAGCCTTTGTTGTGTATATGGACATTTCTTTAATACTTCTTTCGTGTAGTTTCAGTAGTTCCTAAGCCCTGATGCATTTGCTCTCACTAGAAGTGTCCCCAAACTCCATATAACCCAGGACTGGGCTGAAACTTAGTAGGAATACATACATTCGTGCTTTGCTAAACTATCACCTTTTTAAAGCGCCTGTAACTTCTGTAGGTACTTGTTGCACTATGTAAGCGTTCCAGCATCAGGATAGTTAAAGAGTTTTACTTCCCACTCTTGTGCTTACTTTGTTCATCCTCACTTTTAGGAGTCAGGCTCACCGCTTTTCAGGGTCTTTACCTTTAAGTTCTGGAGCTGGTGATACCTTAAATAGATGATTTCAGCTCATTTGGTTTCATTGAGAAACCAATCACCCCAAATCATCTTCAGTGATAAGTAATGAAACTAAGTTCAAGCACTTCTCAAAGTGTTTTCCTAAGGTGCTTGTCTGAGCTCAAGCCGTGCTGCATTTATAGGACAATTAAGGTCTGAAGCTTACTTGAGACTTCATCAGAAAGGTAAGAGAGTGCTAGTAATTATTCTAATTTTTCAAGTCAAGACATTTGTTTGGCAGAATGGCTCTGTGCTTCCTTTAAAGTTACTGCATCTCTCTTTTTTTCCTAATAACTAGGAATATGAAGGCTAGATGCTCAGTTTGGTATTATTTGCTCTCCTGATCGTGTTATTTCTCAACACAGAAATAAAAATTTGCTCTTCCTAACAGTAAGATTTATTGCTGTATGTTAACAAGAAAAAAATGCCATTTTACTAAAAGTTCAATTTAGATAGTCCTGAACAAAACCCAGTCTGGATGGTAGATTCAGGAGCGGCAACAAGTGTAATGTTCACCTAAGTAATACAAATGTAAAAATGATGGGACTGTTAAAATAGTTGGCCGCTGTAGAAGCCAAACATAATTCTACATCCTCAGTAGGTTTTTGGCCTAGAGACGTTAGGCTGGCTGTTTGCATTCTGCCAGGCTCAGAAAACGTATTGCTGATGTAGTAAAAGAGTTATATTTTTACACGCATCAAGCAGGCAGGTCTCTCCCTGACAGGAGTGTCCTTCTCTCTCCCATTGAAGCATAAGTCTGGTGTGTGCCTGTATCGGGTTCTGCCAGCTCATAACACATATTAATCACTGCAAATTACTTTAAGGCAGCCTCTGCGTGGATATATCAGGAGAATTGATGTGGAGCCTTTAACCTTTGAATCACTTGTTCATTTGTGAACCCAGCTGATGTTAACTCTGAGTTAATTATTGTCCCATGGCTCTTGGGTGCAAGCTGTTGGGGGATCGCAAACCAATTCCCAGAGAACAACCAAGCACAATATAAAACCACCAAAGTCGAAGCTAATGGAGCTGGCCTGGGATTAAATTCATCATGGAGAACAAACTTGAAGCAAATTTGTGAGTGAGTAGGGGGAATGTACTTATGCTGTTTCTCTTCAAAAGATAAATGGATGATTTTAAGTGTCATCACAGACTTCTCTCATTAGCCTAAATTCACTTGAGAGTGCTTTTCTATTGAGAAGATCATCATGTGGAATAGAAAGTACTCAGCCACAAAGCAAGCTATAAAAAGGTTAATGTTTTTAAGGCAAAGTTAGGTATAAGCACTGATAATGTTACAAGTTGTGTTATTCCATTTTCTGTGGCAATGCACATCTGTTTCTTTCATTTCAATGCAAGTTTTTGTCTCATAAGAGAGCTATGAGTTTGGGAGCGGAGTACTTGACTGTGCTTTTCTGCTGGACGTTTAAAGGCCTGCAGCCTGGTACTAGCACTTACATATTTGAGCTTTTGCCTTCTAGCTTTGTTTTAGGAATAATAAGCAACTTCACTGATTCCTAGGTGGAATTAATGGGTACTTCTCACAAAAAAAAAAAAAAAAAAAAAAAAAAAAAAAAAAAAAAATCTGATTCTGTTCCTTTCAGAGGTCTGGGTTCAAAACAGCTCCCGCTGCCTTTTTAGTCACTGTGTCTCAATGGAGACAATGATAACTTGGACAAGGAGAAGAGTAGGTTGTTACATCAGCCTGATGAGCTGAGGGGGGAGGAAAAAAAAAAAGGAAAGAAGAAACTCTGTATTAATTCTGTCTAGCAGCCTCTTTCACAGGGATTTTTATTATGTGTGGTTTGTATTGAGGGAACTGAGGCAGAAGAAAGACACGTGACTTTGTCACAGTTGTAAGGAAACCCAAGTTTGGGCTGAAGATCAGCCTCTAAATGCAGCTCCTGTCACTCTGTATGAAATGAGTCCTGCGCTGAGCATTTTTCATGCTGCCCATTGAAATGAGTTATTTCAGGATAGGCGGTTCCATAAAGACTCTGATGCTTGTTCAAGGCTCCCAACAAAAGATGGTGCAATGGAGCTGTGGAGTTGGACAATGGATGAGCCAGGACCAAGGCTGGGGCTGCTCTGGTGTCAGTGGCTTTTTCCAGAGTAGGGAGTGCCATGAGCAGGAAGGAAGAGTTTGCTGAGAATAAATTCAACACAGTGGAACAAAGTGTTCCCCTTAAATGTGTTCTCCAGCCAGAATAGCAGCAGCGTTTCTGCCAAGCAAGGGGCCTGCTGCAGGAACAGTTTGGCAAGGGCAAAAATAAAGCCAAATTTGTGCTAAGCAGCCTGATAGTGGGTGGCTGGATTATGCAATCTTTCTGATATTCAAAATACATTATCTCTTGCAAAGTGTCTCTGAATGAAACGGAACGGTAGAGCAGGTAACTCTTTTTATTTTGTTTTCTTTCCCACAACCTCCTTCCAAATGTTGTGCATTTAAACACCTCCATTCAAATTCTTGAAATTTAAGATGTGAGACTGGGAGGACAGAGCTTGTAATGAAACCCTCATTAGGAACCTGAGGGCAGGGCTAGAAAATGAGCTATTGCAATGTCAGAAATTCTTGGATTTGTTGAAACTTGGTCCTGGAAGGGATGAGCCAGAAAGTAATCCTAAGAGGAAAAATATGATATCCTTTCACTTCAGTGTGCTCTTTTGTAAATGTAGTCATTTCTGGGATAAGTATCAAGATTTACAACTATTCTCAACACTGCCATGTGGGATGAATGAGCTCCCATGAATGGAAGAATCATCATGTAGAAATCAGTGTGGTTTTGCCTTGGAAAGAGTGATCATAGTTCAACAGTTGTGCTCAACTGCTTCTGCCGTTTCACTGTGTACAAACAAGAATCGTCTTCTAGTTGCCTGGCTTGCAAATTAAGGAAATCTGGCTGATTTTGTTCTCACTGGGAGTAACTTTGACCTCACAAGGTTGAATTTTAATAGTAGTTAAGGTGTATTTGAGAATACATCTGTCTTGTCCCTCTTGCGGTCTTATTCTAGGAACAAGGGAGGACTGAGCTTGGATTACAGATGCCACAAAGATGTCAGAGCTGAAAGAAGTTAGAAGCTGAAAGTGCTTGTAACAGTCTCTTGTTGACTTAGCCAGTATGTTCTGGAGCCCATGAGAGGTGATTAAAAGCCCATGGTGACGTTTTGTATTCTAGTGCTTTTCAAAGTACCATCCCTACTTTGAAGCAGACCGTTCCCATGAAGAATCTTAGAAATGCAGTCTAACGTGGAGCCAAAGGTTTGACTCTTCATTAACCAAGCCCAATAATGATATCCAGCATAAATGAACCCTCAAAGAAATGAGTAAGAAGAAACAGCATACTAGGTCTGAATATTTACTGTATTTCCACCCCTGAGCATTAAGGAGTTTATGTGGACTAAAGGCTGGTATTGGTGCACTTTGCCCCCTTGCCTTTCTTTTGGGGTTTAAAACATCTTGAAATTACACTCCCAACTTGCACAAGTAAATGAGTGTTTACAACTGGGGGAACGTGCATGATACCACTACTATGTCAGAGTCTGTGACTACAAGTTTTGATGTGAAAGTGTCCTGCACAGAGTAAGAGAAACCACTTTTGGCTCCAAACCTTTGCTGTTCTACAGCTGGTTCCTTCTGGTGGCTGTTGTCAGAGGAGGGGAGCCTTCCGGGGTTTTGATCCTCTGACTTACTGTGTAAACTTGGACCAACTGCTTCCACCTTCTGTGCTTCCCAGAGCAGTTCCTAAACAAAAGCATGCTTGCTATACATTCCTAGTGCCACTTTGGCAATGCAAGTATTGAGTTTTCTGTTTTCCTTCTCTGGATTTTGTTTCCTTTCACCTTTTAAGTTTCTTCCCTTTTCCCCAAAGGAGTGCTTATGTTCTCAGATTAAAAACAGAAGTCTGTTCAGTTTTCCGTGAAGGTTAATTTATTAAAAATATAGTTTTAGTATCCTTTCAAATGGTATTTTCCATATAAAAATATTTATTTTAGTAAAACCACATCTTTCTGATGGAAAAATGTCTGGGCATTAAAAAAAGTCAACCACTGTTTAGTAGCTTCAGTATATAAATGTTTCTATGGTACAACTATGATTTTATGGAGTAAAGAAATTACAGATAACCGGTTAAGTTCTTCATTTTAACTAAAGTTAATTAATTATACGATTATTTTTAGCTAAGGTATGACAGCTTCATGCACTAGAGCCTTACTGTGACCTTCTGAATCCTAGAAATGTTAGTGTTTAAACTGTAAACCGTGGGTGTGTTCAATTTTTTTATTGATGCGGTAAAGGAGCAGTGGAAGCTAGGTAAAAGCTTGCTAAGGTTTTGTGGCAAACTGCCCCTAGACAGCTAAGCTGTAGTTTGTAGCTGCTCGTTACTAGATAATGCAACTCTGTGGTGGTCTGAATTGGAGAATTTTAGACCTCAGGTCTCAGGAGCCGATCTCTCTGTCATTGCAGGTTTCCAGAGCACTGGCTGCAAACAGGCATGAGAAGCCTGTAGTAAAAGCTCTGAAACCAGCCTGCTGGGTTGTGATGGCCTTTGACAATCAGAATGCTTTGAGAAAGAATTTTGTGAGGGAAGGAAAGGAAAAAAAGATTATTTTGAAATTACTTGTTGTTGTTTTGTGTTGAAGACAAGAGAGGGAGACGTGTTGTTGAGGGGGTAAAAAGTCTCACTTCTCTTGAAGTCCATGCTGAAGACCAAATCCAGTCTGAGCTGATAGCAGGTTGTTTTTATTACAGGGCTAGCAGTGTTTTAACCTCCCTCTCCTGGAAGAGCATTTGGAAATTGCCCCATATATCTTAAATGAGGCTATTAAATCCCATAATCCTCTCCAACAAGGCTCCTTGTTTCAGGGGTCTATTAGCAAGAGCCAGACAACCCAGTAAACCTCAGTCTTGAGGAAACATCTCTTCTCTCTTGGTGATCTGGACATAGCTTGCTTCCTGCAGCACTCTCCGCGTCTTGCTCTTCCTGCCTGGAATGACTGTCACCCCTTCTGGGGCACTGGTTTGGGGTGGTGTGGTGGGGTTTTGGTAGCGGTGGAGGGGCCGCTGGGCAGCTCCTGTGAGAAGCTTCTAGAAGCTTCCCCAGCTCCAAGTCGGACCCGCCGCTGGCCCAGGCCGAGCCCGTCAGCGACGGTGGTAGCGCCTCTGGGAGAACAGAGTTAAGAGGGGAACCTGCAGTGAGTAGTGGGATTGGAACGTGAGAGGAACCCCTGTGCAGATACTGAGGTCAGTGAAGGAGGGGAGGAGGAGCGGGGGAGGAGGGGGTGCCCCCGCAGCCCCTGGTGAGGCGGCAGGCTGTCCCCCCCGGCCCACGGAGGGGAGCGGGGGAGTAGATGCCCACCTGCAGCCCGGGGAGGGAGGAGCCCACGGCGGAGCAGGGGAAAAGCGAGGAGTCCTCCTCCTGAGGAGGAAGGAGCAGCAGAGCCAAGGTGGGATGAGAGGACCCCAACCCCTGTTCCCTGTCTCCCTGCGCTGCTGGGGGGGAGGATGTGGAGAAAATCGGGAGTGGGGTTGAGCCTGAGAAGAAGGGGTGGGGTGGGGGTAGGAGTGTTTTAAGATTTTGTTTTACTTCTCATTATCCTTGTTTTGATTTGATTGGTAACAAATGAAATTGATTTTGTTTTTTCCCCAAGTCGAGTCTGTTTTTTGCCTATGACCACAGCGGGTGAGTGATCCCTCCCTGTCCTTGTCTCGACCCACCAGTGTTTCTTTCTACTTTCTCCTGCCCCACGGTGGCCTCGTGGTGCTTTGGTGCTGCTGGGCTCAAACCATGACAGGCACAAAATCTTTTCTCGAATTACAGGAATCTGTTGGTCTCTCACATGCCTGTCTCCTTACAGCACTACTGTGAATACAAAGGGGTACCCGCTTCCTGTTTTGCTCCTAGTTTTTTCCCTTACAGCCATTGCTAAACACAAATAATGTATTTATGTGATGCAATGCTCAGTGACAGGCATGCAGGGTGTTCCTGTATGAGTGCAGATCTGCTCCAGTTCTGTGTCAAACCCTAGCGTGACCGTGATGGCAGAGAGCTGGTGGGATCTTTCAGAAGATGGGAAGTGATTCTGGAGCTGACTCAGTGGCAGCACATGAAATGACACTGAAGTGCTGTGTCCTTTGCTTTTTTAAACAGCAGAACAGGTGACTAAGCCAACGCAGTGCAGCTGATTACAGAATAACTGGTTTATTCCATATATGTAAAAAAAGCATTGTCCATATTGCTCCTCAGACACAATGGCCAGTCTCTGGCACCTTTGCAAACCCAGCAGGACAAGTACAAGTCCACAGCTTGCAGAGCTGTCAAAGTGGTGTTATTGTACCCCTGTGCACTGTGTTAAGTAACTGGGGGAGAAAGTGGTTTTAATTAGACTGCATACAGATCTCCAGTGAAGTAGATTTTAACTTTTGAAAATCAATAGGTAGAATCAATCTACAGTAAAGATAAAGTCTTTTACTGATTAAATATCATCTCATCCTTCTTTGAGGACAAAATGTTTGCCTCTTTAACGGTTTGAACTCTTAGAGAGACTTCCAGGAGGAAAGAAAAAAGTGTGAAGAAAATCTTCATTTTCTTGGTATTTGAAGGGGTAATCCTATCATACCTCCTGCTCCCAGCTCTGTAGTGTATATTCTGATTAAAAAGCTCAACCTTCCAGATCTTTCCAGATTTGTATAGATCATTAGGAAAAACATTAACTGGTGCTTTTTTTTTTTTATGCTTTCTGGGTTGCTGGAGTGACGTTTCCAAGCAGCTGTAGGCAGAGTTGTGGGTTGCATGGTAGTGTGAAAAGTCCTTCATCTCAATGCACTGCCTTTTGATATATGAGCACAAATATTTCCTTCTGCAGTGATGTTGTTTGTTTTGCAGAAAACAATACTGAGAGAAAGAGAAAATAGGAGGTTTTCTCCCAGGGCCGTGTTGCCCAAGGCCAGACTAGAGCCTGAAGTGTGGTTACAAAGATACCAGCCTATCTTTAACCTGTTGTCCCTGCCCCACCGTACAATTTGGAGACCTTGTCACAAACAAGGACCGCAAAGTGTTGTGTGATGTACAAAGCTAGAACCTAAGAGCCTCATTTGCACAAATCTTGTGCTCCCTCCTGCAACCCATGCCTAGCAAGTTAAAAGCAAGAAAAGCATCCTAGCAGCACCAAAAGGGAAATAATCTGTTTTAGCACAGCAGAAAGCTTTCCTGGGGGGCTGGTTACAAGCTTCAAACTTGTAGGTGGTGCAAAAAGCTTCATGCCAACCCATTTTTAATTGCAGCCCATGAGGAGTCTCCCAAAACTCAAGGTAGATCTCAAGCCAGATGCTGTACCGCTGGCTGGCACCGATGCTGGAGAAGGGACAGGAGAGGAAGGATGAGCATAAGCCACTGGTGAGTGAAAGCTGCTCCTGACCACCTCTACTTGCAGAGGGCACCCGAGTGTCATGGGAAATGCAGGAGATAATATCTGGAAGTACAAATGCATCTCGAGCATCTCACTGGTGCAGAAACCTGGTCCCTCCTTTCTTGTGAGCAGGAGGTGATCTTGTCCACCCTGACCTTCTTCCTGCTCTCTGTCTACACTAATTAGACCAGGCTTTGAGGTATCATGCCTTTACATGGGTGATGTTAGCATACAATTTCTAGTAATTCAGCCAATTGTTTTAAAAATTAACCTTTAGTACCGTGAGCTCCTCTTACAGAGAAATGGTGTCGATTGCTCATTAGTGCAGTGAAAAGCTGCTGGCAGCCGTCGCTGCAAGTTAGTTCTACCAGGCTGATGAATTTAGGGCATTTTTCTCTGTTGCAATTAAAATACAGGACCTGCTGTATTGTTGCACCAGTGGCAACAGCATGCAAATAACTGTGTTGTTGCAGCAGTTCGGCAATCATCCTGAATTTTTTCTGGATTCAGGTTTCTTCTATCTGTCATATATCTTAAAAAGAGAGCGATAAAATGGAATCTGTAAAATCACCATTTTGGATTTTACATTACCTTTCAGTTTGATAAAACTAAGAACTTAGCTCAGGGATATTGCATTGTTCGTGGCTCTTGAAAGCAGAGAATCTGGACTATTTATTTAATTGAAATGTAAGCTATGACACTTCACGTGTTACATTGGTAGACAAGTTGTGGGCTTGGAACAAGGCCATGTGTTTGCACTAGCAGGAAATTAAAACTGCCAACTACAGGCTGATACTATGTGCTGGTGAGTCAAAATGTGATGACAATAGAAGCCGTGTGTTTCAGAAACAAAATGTCAGCACTGATTATGTTTTTCCCTGTCAGCAAAAGAGGGTGCCAGTTGCTGAGAAATGTGATCCATTTTAGGTTATAGCTCCTTATGAATTTTTTAAAGAAATATGATGCGCATTTTCATGGATAAAAGCCCATGTTAGTTATTTTGAAGGTCTTGCAGAGAGCTCCACACTATCGTTGCACGGTGGTGCACACAGCTAGAGAAGCTAGTACCCTATGTGGTCACCACCATTGGTGCATCTGAAAGTGTCGTGATCTTTAATTTGCTTAAAATTTTTTTTTTTTTTAATTCTCTGTCCTTGACGTATGTGTGCAACTGTGTGTGTGCTGTGCTTGGAATTTTGGAAGTGGATGTTAGGTGGTATGTTTCTAGACATCAGTGTCAAGAAATGTTACACGATCATCAAGGTGGGGATTTTGGGCAGGGGGAGGAGGATGTATTGTGATGGAACAGGAATACTTGTTTTAATCTTTGCACTCTAGCAGTTATCACAATAATTGGGAGAAACAACAGAGAATTGCTTAGTTTCTCATCGTCCCTTCCTCTCTTTTTATCATTGTGGAGTAATAAGAGAAACTGCCAGAGAAAGGTCACTGTCACCAGTGCATCTATAGCAACCTGCAAAGATGGGATTCTCTCTGGCTTTATTTATTGGGGGCAAGAAGGGTTCAAGATGGATATGCTGATGGTAGGGTTGCTCTGGTAGGAAATCTTGAAGAAAGGGGAAAAAGTCATGCAAGGAGCAGGCTAACTTTACTAGGAGTAAAGTTTGTTGGTGTAAGTACGTTTGTTGGGAGCTGGAAGAGCGCAGGATCGCAATGCCAGCTGAAGGTTAGCAAACCCTCCCTGTGCCCGTGGCTGCAGTGGCAAAAATAATTTTGTGAGCCTGACATTTTATTTGGCACCCTGCTATAAGTCGTTGCTTACTGCCATACGCTGTCTGTGCGGGAAGAGAGATTGCTGTATATTTAAAGCAGTAGTAGGAAAGCTTTTCTAATGCAGATGAGGCCAAGAACTAAATTTCAGGCTTTGAGCTGGGTTGGGCCAGGTCCTTGGGTCTCCTGAGGACATAAGGTGGGCTTGGGGCAACGTGGCACCCCTATGGAGACTATGGTTGTTTATGCTCACCAGTCCTTCACTAGGAAGTGCTATAGAGCAACTTTCCTCAGCATGAAATTCATTGCAAGAATAATTGAAATGACACATGTAATTCTCACTATTTATTTAAGATACTGCTTATTGTAGTGGGAATACTACAGGCATAACATGCTGATAATCTTTTAAATCCAATTCTCCCTCTGACCTAATGGACCATTTTTGATGGACATGTTTTGTTTTAACAGCTGAAAGAGTCAAAATGACTTCTTGTATTCCCATTCCAGCAGCGAGATTCCTGGGAAATGTGTTAAATTGGCTCTTTACTGATCAGATAGAGGGTGAATGAAGACAGAAATTATGTTGCAACATCATTGCTTTTAATCTGATTTTTAATAAGTGGAGGAGTAGATTTAACAGTTCTGTTCTTGTGAAAAATCTTATTCAGTTTACTTTTAATTCACACTTCAGACTTGCCTGGATTAGTCTTTTCACTGTGTAGCAGCTTTTAATATAGTGACAGGATGAATAAGGGAAGAAGGCTTGGTATATGCCACTGCTTGTCTGTGTGCATCAACGCCCAAATGTAAAAAAAAATTGTCTAGAGATTTTTGCATTCATGTTTCTAGGTGGCAAATTTAAAAGATCTTGAAAATCTGTTTGAAAATTCTCTAAAGAATCTATTTTCTTTGAGGAAATGCTTGCTCAGAAAAATCTAAGTATTTTGCAGGAACACAAATTTAATCTGATGTGCTAGCAAGAAATCATGATATTAAGACATAAATTTCAAAGTAAAACTCTCTTTAGGAAAGTTAAAATATTGACTCCCCCCCCCCCCCCCCCCCCCCCCCCCGCCGTCAGTTCAGGAGAACCAGTAGGAGTTGACTAAGCCTGAAAGGTCTGTATTTTTGGCTAGTCCAAATTTAAAGGGGCATCATCAGAAAATGTGCAGCGCTGACATTTAGAAATTCCTCATTTTAATAGGCATTTCAGATTAGTCATCAAAAACTTAAGGCATATAGTGAGGATTGTCAGCAATACTTAACGGTGAAAGCCAGCTGTTTCCATTAACGACATCATTAGTTTGTCACTTAAATATTAGTGGGCGTCTGTGTTGCATTTTGAGGAGCTCCGATAGGATACCATTAAGACAAGATTCTCTGTCTGGCCAGAGAAAGGAACTCTAAATACCAAAGCCAATAAGCACATATTTTTCTGAAACTCTCCTTTTCTGAATGCTTTGAGATTTGTGCAAAGAGCCCATGGAATTCGCACTGGGCCAGCTTTGCTTTTCATACCTGAAGACACTGTGATTGCCTTCATCCGCTGCAGTGTGTAGAGCTGTCTGTTCCCTCATCCTTTCGGTCCTGCAGACAGTAGGATCTGTGCCATAGGCTCTTTTTCTTTTCTTTTATTTTAAATTCATCTGCTTTTCTCTCTTCCGCTAGTTTTGGACTCCTGTTTGGGGAAGAAAACATCTTTTAAAAATTACACTGTTCTGGAGGGATCTTGCAGGGAAGCCAGCAGGAGTTACCTAGCTCAGTGCTCACTCCTGCATTAAAATTCACTCTGGAACTGGAGGAAAAGTACTCCATCCCTTTTTCTGTGCAGAAAGCCCAGAATCTCAGTGTGCCGTTGTGATGCCAATACTTTTCCCCTGGAAACCTCAGTCCAGGCTCTGGGTAAAGACTAACTCCGCCTGGTTTAGGGTAGGACAAAACCAAGCAGGAGCACTGAGGTGTGGGAATAACACCTGCCCAAGCATGTAAAGTGTCCTGCAATCCCTTTGCATATTTCTCATCTAATAAGACATCAGTTTTTGCAGAAATTGCTGATTCCCGTTAACTCCCTCTGTTGCTACTGACACTGATGCATATCATGCACGCTATATAAGTGTTCATCTACTCATAATAAATGAGGCAACAAACTCCCATGTTTCCCTGGTGCCCGAGTTGCTTTTAGTATAATTTTTGTTCTTATGATGCTTTAATATGAAAATATCTTACTAGAGGGTATGGAGAGGTATCACTAATTTCTTTTGGTTCTTTTAAGTTTGAAGATGGTCTGTCACAGCCTCTGTTTTACTATTGCTGACAGTCCCACTATAACTACAACCTTAAACTTACAGCTGGAATGGAAGGACGGGGGGAAGACTTTTCAGTGAGAAGTGGTGCAAAAATAGAGATTTGTGTATTCTGGAAGAACTTTAGGGATTCTGATTTCTAAAAGAAAAAAAAAATTAATGAAAAAATTTTTCTGGCAGCAAATGCTCCCAGGCTGCTGGCATAGGCAGGAGGCAGCACACCCAGGACAGATTCCTTGTTATCACAGTTTTCACTTACTCTGTCTGAAATATCCAGACTTGCAGCCCAGAAGGAAAAGAACCAGAATGTAGAATATCAAAGTGTTCTGATCATTAATTGTGCCTCTCCTCCTTGAAATGGCATATCCTCACAACTGCCAGAAAAATGGCACATTTTAGCCTGTTCTCATAAGAAAATGAGCCTCTTATGATCATATGCTCCGCACACATCAGCCTTTTTGACAGTTCCCCCGTAAATTTTGAGTGCCTTGGCCAATTTCAGCTAAAGCGAACAAAAATTTCCAAAATACATGGTTTGTAAAAATAGATAACAGTCGAGGAAAACCCAGTTAGAGGATACGTGGAGGGGAAGAAGCATGAGTCCAGGATTTTACTAGGCTTTCAGGAATCTACAAATGATGGAGGTGGTGTGAATCCCCCAGCTGCAGAAAAACTTCAGTACGAGTTTGTTGTAGCAGAAGACACAAAACACTATCTGGGACAAGGCAGGGACTTGCTCCTCTTTAGATTGTCTGGTGTGTAGTAAGGAGGACCCTGACACAGCAGCTGCAGCATAATTCTGTATAAATGCTCTGAGATATGACTTGCAGGTCCATTGCAAATGAGGTTTTTACAACTTTCGGCAATATTGGAAATACTTGTTTACTCTAACAGTATAGATAATTTATTCACCAAACAGTACTTTTTCTTTTTTTTTTTTTTTTTGCTTAGTCTTTTCTCCTCATTTTTGGACTCCATTGCTTCCTTAGCCCTTCACTCATGCTGCTCCCATGCTTGTCCAGCTCACTAATTGCATTTCTTCCCATGCTATTGCTTGGGATCTTCTGTGTCAGCCTGAATCCAAGCTCTAGCAGTCTGAAATCAGAAAAATGTAAGCACGTACGTGTGATTAAAGACTTTCTGTAGCTCCCAATGATATTCAAAAACATTTGCCCACATGCATTCCTACAACTCATAGGATGTGTGTTATAGCTATGCACAGGACACCTTGACAGCTTTTTCTCTGTCTGTGATTATGTGAGCTGATTTGAGCCGTGGTATCTCTAGCTGTAGTCTTCAGTTTGTGCCTTGACTCTTGTGTGAGAGGAAAGAAAAATCACTAACATGAAACAAATCATGAAGAATGAGAATTGGGAGATCTCATATTAATAAAATTCATGGTGTTCCTGGATTTACTGCTGTCGGATCTTGAGGAAATCACGTCAAGCTGATAATGATCTCCTTGTATGCAGCTTCAAGAGTAAGAGAGAAAAAAAAATCACTGCCTACAGTGGTCATCAGAAAGGGGGAGATGTGGACACGGGCAGTGTTGGCTTCTTACTGGCTTTTGGCCACATCATGCTGGGGCAGACTGCTTCCCCAGTTTAATTACACAATTGTTGGTAGAAAGTATTTTCAGGTCTTTGTTTAAAACCTGCTGCCTTGTAGTTTCACTTGATGTCCTCTAGTTCATGTATTGCAGGAAATGTTGAATAGTTGGGCAAAGGAGTGGTTCGTGGAAAACCACTTCTCCCATTGACATGAAGTTATCCTATCTATGTCCTTCACCTGTCAGCTTTAAAATGTGAGAGCACACAGTCCTTAATGGAAGAAGTGCTACTTGGCATCTTTTTAGCTCAGAAATGAATGCAAGGTTCAGCTGATATCGGATATCCGACCACCAGCCTGTTCTCTGACAGTAATTTTCAGATTTGGGTGGCTTTAGCCTGCTGTCAGGCTATCAGAAAAGATTTGTTTCTCTCATCACCTACATAGCATCTTCTTCCCCCCAGGTGCTGGGTGGAATGCGAGGGCAGCAGCAGCAGGGGATGGCTTCCTGGCACTTCTACTCAGCACTGTATAACAGGATTTTCACAATCCGTTTCCTCTGCATGCTGCTCTTTAGGGAATATTCTGCCTTCCTGCAGACATGCAGGTTTGTGAGGTGTGGCGAGGGATTATCTCTTCTCAGATGCTGCATTTGCATTCTATAGAAACCATGCTAGTATTCTCTTACTGCATTTGCAAAACACCCGTAAGTCATAAGAAATATGAATTCTATTCTAAATAGGACAGAGGTGATTAGTAAAGTTCATACTGGTGCTGGTTCGCAAGCAAGGAGCTCAATTTGCTCAGCTCTTGAAGTCCAGTGAAGTTTCTGTGGTCTTCAGTGGAAAAACTGGGACATAGAAATGTTGTGGCAACCTCAATAAGTCATTGATTTTCTAATTGAGACCTTAATCAAAGAAAAATGAGGAAGCTTCAATTCACTTCTCGCCCTCACAACAATAAGGATGCTAACTGCCAGAAAAATGTTCTAATGATTGTATCGTGTTGGTCCTCCTAAGAGGCAAATGCTTTAAGTGGAATTATGGTAATGATGTGATCATTGTCTGGGCTGGCTTAATGAGTTTAGCAGCTGTTGCAATATTAAATACTTTGCACTTAAGAAAAATACCTCCTGTTCCATTCCAAAAAGATCAGAAAAAGCTGATAGAGTCTTTGCTATTGTGCTGGATATATCACGTGTAGTTCTATACACTGCCAAAATAATTGCTGGGTTGGACACTGCAGTCCTCTGGATTTGGCAGCTTTGGTGCTTCAACATAAACACAAGAATAGGCTCTTGGAGGCTGTACTCTGAACTGATTAATAAATAGTATGAAAGTTTGACAAATCAGGGTGGGAAAGTGATTGGAGTGTACATTATATGCATGTATGTGTATAAAAAAAAGTGACTTGAGAGTGTCAGGAAAGAGAGGGTTCTGTGTCAGTCTTCCATAATTAATCTGGGCATTGGGTGTATGTTCCAAAGATAAAAACAAGGTGCGATGTGTAGGGAAGAGGCAAGGAGGGTCCATATGGAGAACCTGTCCCTGGTCTGGTTCTCTTAAGCCATCTCCAGTTGTTCTGTTAGACGGCAGAGATGGCCCCAAGGACACTTCATTGGTGGTGCTAGTTTGCCTTCTCCTGGCAGTGCTGCCCTGGGGATTGAGAGCTCTGGGAGTAACTTTCTGTGTCTTGGCTGGTATCCTGCATAGGTGAGGGAGAGGCAAATGGCAGGTGGTGATGGAGAAAGCTTGCACGGCTTTGCTGGAGAGCAATTCTGAGTCCAAATGAGCATCACAGGGTCTGCTGAAAATGCCAGGTGAGGGACAGAAAACACGTGCATGCAAGGAATTCCAATTTTAATGAAGTTTCTTGTTTGAAAACAAAACAGTTATGTAAGATTGTGGAAGTACTCCTTCATTTTGCCTTGAATAGTTTAAAACTAAAATTGAGGGGGCTCTCAGTTGCATGAGTCGTTACTAACTTTGGGGCTCAACTATGTGATATTCTGCAGAATGAAGTATCTCCTGTTGTTGTACCCTGTTTTGAATGGGAGTGTTCAGTTCATGTGCCTTATTGCTTGGGACTTCTCTTCAGCACTAATTGTCACTTTAAAAGTGCATAATGTAAATGCTCCCACCCTCTGTCATTTCAGTGTAAAGAAGCCAGGTCAGGACTGAGAATGGCATCTTTGGGAATTAACATTTTTGTACTGGAAATCTGAAATTATTTTCCAGGCTGTTGAAATTTAATTAGTTTTACTGCTTAATAATGATGCTCTGTATCTTCTGTTAATCCCTAACAAAAATTAATTCAAACAGCCGTGACTTCTGCTGGGAGATGTGAGTAAGAGCTACTTACAATTTCTGGTATGGTGAGAGAAGCAATCATTTTGCCCTCATCACTGGAAACTCATTCACAGTCTCTGAAAATTTTGAATTTTTAAGAGACTTGCCTAGAGCGTTAAAGATATTTGGAGAATTAATACAGTAATATGCTTCATGCTGTGGTTTGCATGATGAAGATATTAAAGGGTTAAGGAGTATGCAAGAAGTCAAAGATATGCAATAGATCATAACTGAGTTTGGAGAGTCCCACGAGTCAAGTGACAGCGGTCTGATTCACAGCATGTGTCTGTCTAGACATGCACTCTTTTCTTCACACCAGAAAAAATGTCAGGTTTCATCAGTACCTGGGTAGAGATCCAGGCATGAAAACTGTAACTACTTTGCAGGGTTTTGGCACACAGGGTTTATTGATATGTTCAGGTATTTATTCTTATCCTACTGTATATGCTTGGAAATGTGGCAGGAGACATAGAAAAGACTTACTTGTTATATGCAGCAAATGTTCTGCCTTTTTCATTTAGTCAGTTAAGATGTTGTTTGTAAGTACAAAATGTTTGTTCTAGACAAACTGATATATGAAGTTGAGCTGGGGCTGCATTTTCCAGGAACAAACAGTCCCGTGGAATGCATACTCGCCATTTGGAGCTGGGAGAAATGTCAAATGCAAGTAGATTTTGTAAAATCTCTCCAGTTTCTCAGTGTGCATATCAATGATGGTGGTTTGTTTTTTCATGATAAACTCACTCAGGTATTAAATTACTGGAAAGAAATACACCACTTCAACAAAGATGCCTGAATGAGTCATGTGCATTTATAAATATAAAGGATGTCATTATGATTGGTTTCTGGCCCTAAAGAAAAAAAAAGCGCCACTTCACAATTTCCCCGTTGTTTCCATTTAAAAACACACACCGCTTTTTTAACATAATAAATAAATAGCACTGGTATTAAAATTCTGCACATGCAACTCTGAACCTCTGTTGCTTGTCTTTAATATTAAACTCTAAACTTTTTTTGTGGGCCTTTTAGTGTATAGAGGTATTGAGGTGTGTGTATGTGTATGTATATATATCTGAACATACTAGGACTATGCAAGGTAACTGTGCTTATATTATGTAGGGCAATATCATACATGGTACCTTTTCACATACATACAGTTTTCATAAAACTGTAGAAGCTAACCCTGTACACAGGCTATTATTTAAAGGCTTGATAGAAATACACGTAAAACTATCTTATTGGGAAGACATCAGGGAAGAAAAAAAGTCAGATGGCTTCTGCAGTTCTGGTATGATAAACCCCTAAGGCTGGGAGAGAAATCCTATTTTTTTGCTCGGTTCTTCTCCAGCAGCTGGAAGTGGAGTGTCCCTTCACATGATGGGTTAAAGGAGGACTGCCCTGGCTTGTTCCTGGTCTGTTCCTGCTTACCCAGATAGACTGCAGGTTTCCTTCCTCAGATGTACAACTCCAATTAAAACACTCTAACCTCCAACTGCAGAGTCATATCCTAAAGCCGCAGGTGCTCTAGTAGCTCATTTTTGGGCTCTAGCCAGGACATGATTAAAAAAATCCTGACTCTTTTTCCTCTCTCCCATCAGCTTTTTGAAAATCAGTTTTAAATGCTGCTTTTTGAAACTCTCCAGAGGGATGCAAAAAAGAATGCTTAATTGGTATGAATAAAACAACCTTTTCCAAAGGAAAGCAGCTTGGAAAAATGTGTTCTTCAGAGTAGCAAAGGGATGGTTCTTGACAATTTCAAACTAGAGTGACTCCTGGTGAGCTCCCTGGCTTGGGTAACACGGGAGGCCAAAGCAGATGAGCACAACAGCCCCTCCCTCGTCCCTTATAATCAGTGAAGGCAGAAGCAGTTTTGGCCCCGTTATGTGACATTTATAAAGCATGACACTATGTCATCTGCTGCTGATCTTGCCTGGAGAGAATTCAAGGGTGAGGTGTCCTGGCTTGAGTGAGACTGATTTGTTTTGGTTTTGGATGAATACCAAATAATTTTTCATCACGACATTTAGCCCTTGGAGATCCTTCCCCAAATGACTGATGTAGGTTTGTAAACACAGAGCTGGTCTGGGCTTTCAGCTGCCACGCAGGCGCTGCTGAACCTGGCCCTTGGACAGTCAAGTGCAGGGGAGATGGATGAGGCAGAGCGGGTGCCCCTTGCTCATCCCTCTTCAGCTGATGGTCAAGACAAGGGCTGCAGATCTGTGTTATTTGGGTAACTTATCTCTATGTAGCATGAGAGTTGTGGGATGAGAGAGAAAACTGGGTGGAGAGAGGTCAAAGACTGAATAGTTGCAGAGACCAAATACCCTAAGGGCTGACCCCCTCTATGTTAAAACTGAGGTTCTTGGCCAGTTATGCAGCTACAACTGCCCTAATCATATAAGTAATTTTTACTAGGGTACACTTCATAAGACATGAATTCATTTGAAAGCACGTTGTTTCCAAATTCAGTCTAGCATTAACAAGAAGACTTCGTGGGATGTTTTGGTCAGACACTCTGGGAGTGAGCACTGATGTACCGGCAGCCAGGAGCGGTTTGCCTGAGAGGTGCTGCGGGTTTCGTCAGCCCGAGGTGCTGCACTAGCTATGCCTTGTGCTTTCTGCTTGTCTGAATAAATGAAATGACAAAACATCACAGGGTGGTGAGAGGACATCATGTGGCTGTGTGGTTGGCCCTGCAGCAGGTGCTGGATTGCTGCTGTTTTCAGCTCTTAGTATTACTTAACAAAAGAAACTTCATATATATGACAAAGGTGGCAAACAGGAACATGGCACTTCATTTCTTTTTAATTTTGACAAAGCAATAACATCACACGCCAAAGTGGCATGAAATTACATTTTGATTTTTTTTAAATAAAATGTAACAACAGTGCCATGCTAAAATCCCAGGAAACTTTGAAGGTGGTGAAGTGGGGAGTGTAAATATGAAGTGCCATATAGCCCGGAAGTGTATGAGGCATTAAAGCAGTGCCTGGAGCCCTTTGGTGGCATATAAACTGTTCTGTTACATAAGCACGTCTTATTATGGCTTAACTCATGGATATAAATTGCCTTCAGGCTGGTAACAGGACCATGCCTCAGCCTAGAAATGTCTGCTATTTATTTACTTTACAGGTTTGGGGGCAGTGAGAAAGCTTAGCCATGTTTAGCTCTTTCTGGACTTAATGGTTGCTCCATAGCAAAAGTCACCGTTGTATTGGCCATAAAACTGTGTTGATGTTTGCTTCCCTACTGAGCCTTTACTCAAATCATATTTGTAGCCTCAAATTGCTGCAGTCCCACTAAGGACTTTTCTACAAATTGTAAAAAATCTGGCACAAAGTTTGTAAGATAGGCTAAGGGTGTCCAGGAATGATCAGCCTAGGTCTGGACCTGACAAAATTGTGGGGATGATGCCAGTGTCTCTGGAGGAAACAGAGCTGGGAAAGGTTTGTGGCAGCTGGCTGTGCTGCTGAATTTGGGTCAGCCTGGACGGCATCTTCAGCATCCGGTCGGCCTCGCTGCCTGAGTGAAATAATCATCCGGGCAGTTGCTACAGCTGGAACCATTTGTGTGAACAGCCTTTTGCCTTGAATGGGCTTAAAGCAGTTTAATCAACGTGATCCCAAGGAAAAAGTAAAGTGATACTTTACAGAGCTTCCTCTGTGCTTCTAGGCGTGAAAGCAGTCTTGGATGGTTCAGAAATGTCTTGAAATAATCTTCGTATCAAGCCAGTTCGCATATTCTGGCACACTCTCTGGTGATGATGTTGGAGCAACTGAAGCTCAGTGATGCCCAAGAGATGAGTCACTTGTTTGTCAGAGTCTCACTGTTTCTGACTCCTCAGTGACACTGGCTGGCAGGATATCACTGATGTGCCTTAGGGTGCTTTGGGTGACTAGTATTTTGGGTTGGCGTAAGCTCAGTGTTCTGCACAGCATTGTGTTTACACTGCAAAACAAAGAGCTTTTAATACTTAGAGGGTCTTGTGTATATATATATATGTAATTTTTTTAAATGTCTATGTTGCTGTATATTTGCACTGAAAAGAAAGACTGAAGAACAGATGGTTGCCTATGGAGAAGAAGTTGGTGAAGTTTCTTTGTAGCCACGGACATGCTCTGGACCTCAGACAAGTGCATGTCCTGCCTAGATGTGGTATGACCCGCTGTGAGGGCCATCTCCAGCCCATCTTTGTCCCACTTTCCTTCCCAGTACATCACTGTGGGGATGCAGCATGTGGCACTTACTCACCTGAATTAGGGCTGTTGACACTTTCTGATGGAATGCTGGATTTTTTTATTTTTAAAAATAATCCATATCCCCAAACCATTCTAGCTTCTTCTCAGACAACTAAGAGCAAGCTGTTCTTGGCCAAACGTGAACTTTTGTAGGGTTTGGCTGAAAAATGTCTATTTTCAATGCTTTATTTCCAAAAGAAACTTTGGCTGATAGGAACAAGAAAAGTAAGATTTTTTTTTTTTTCGTCTATAGCAATGAAATTTTTCATATGAAAAGGATACCTGTTGGATCTAATACGAACATTTAGAAGTCAGAGTTTGGATAAATACTTGCCCAGTTAAGTGTCTCAATAGGGATGATTTTGAGAGGTGTATTTATTGTCTTGGTATTATTATTGCACAGGGAAATACGCAGAGGTCTGGCACAAAACTCTCACCCAGTAAAGTTTAAACACTTGCACTGTCAATATCTGCGTCAATGTGACTGTTCAGATAACTTGCCTTGAAAATGAGGGCAGAAAAAAGGCACTTGGACTTGATTCATCTCATTCTGAATAGGTCTGGTGGAGATGTATGTACTGCAGTTATTTAAAGCTAGCAGAGATGAATGTCATGCGGGGTAACAGAACAATACAAATCTCTCTTTTATTCCTTTTCATTCCCCATGTTTCAATTTTCCCAGTCACCTGTCAGTTATTTGATGTCCTCAGATGACGCAGGGTTGGGTGTGGAGCACTAAAGCAGCTGCTAGGAGGTTGGTGCAATTCCTGATTCTGTTACTGGTTTGCTGGATTTTGGATAAATTGTTTGCTGTGCCTCAGTCTCTCTGCTGTAAACAGATTAAAATGTTTGCCACCATTGTGAAGTGCTTTGATTTCTACAGGTAAAATACTAGGAATAAATTCTTTTTATTATGCTGTTACACAGTATGCCTTTCTTCCCTCTTCAGCACCTGTAGTTCCTATTTTGATGATCTCTTTATTTTCTGCTTGTCCTTTATTTTCATTCAGATGTGATGCAAGATCCCAAGGTGCAATTTTCAAACAGAATTCAGAAGGGAGAAGGTTAAATTGATACATTGTCAGGACATCAATTGGGCGTCTGAAAGATGTGGTGGGAAAGGAGAGAATTTCCAGCCGTGTCCTGGTTGCATGACTCCATGGGGTGCCTGGGCTTTGGATAAAAGCTCTGTTGTGCATCAGGGCTGGTGAGGGAAGAGATCAGGAGATTTGGAAGCATTCCTGCTTCTCTTGTTCTGAAAGCACCTCTTTATTTTGGTTGTAATCACCTGGCTAAGGTGTAGGTTCCCTGAAATCTTGCACTATGGGTCTATCAACCAGCCAGGCACTATTATTGCAATCTATGGCAGAGGTACCTGCCCTGGCAGCCTTTGGGTGCAGGCTGCAACATGGGTAGTGCTTCAAGTCTGTGGGAACTCCTTGCTATTGTGGATATTTGACTTTTTTTTTTAAAGAAACCTCATGGGATACCTGCGCAAGAGCTTTCCAAGCTTGAGCCAGCCATTTGCTGTATTATCTAAGCTAAGCAAGGCCTGAATAACAAGTTTAACCTCTGACTGACCTTCATTTGCTTTCCAACAGCCTCCCAGGTCTTAGTAAGTAAATACCATACGCACTAATTTTCCCAGCAATATGCACATGTAGTTGCCATTAATATTAATAGCAGCTATTATTTGCTACATAGACTTCTTGGTTAACTGTGTATTTATTGCAGGTTGTTTGAATAAAGTCAGAGTGTGATCACTGTTATGTAGCAGCTGCAGGCTTGAGGATGGGGGAAAGAGAAGAAATAATTAGTTGGCAGGTAGCCTATAATTACCTGGATAGCATGGTCTTGCTATGCAATTAAATGCTCAGCACTTGCCATGTAAATAAAGTGACCTGCTTGGCTAATATGTCCTATGTAACTGAGGCAGTAGGCTTACGTGCAGTGCATTTCCATCGGTGAATCTTTGTTAAAAGCTGACCTCCTTCCTAAGCTTAATTCCTGACTGGTGTAAATCCTGCACAAGTCTTACTAGGGAAGCTGAGTACTGTGGGCAAAAGTCATGCTTTGGGTCCCTTCGCTGGCTTTCCTAGTTGATTAATCTGGCAAGGATTTATGTTAATGTGTTGGAGCTTTGCAAAATTGAGTTCTTTTATTTTGGCAGCTGGAGTCATTCTGAAATGTAATTTAAATGTCTGTTTAATAACCAGAAATATTTTTTTTTTTTTGTCAGTGAATCTGATCAATATTTTATGGGAGGTAGAATCTCCTGTTTCTCTTATGCTTCTTCACACTGGAGCATTTTAATTTATCTTTCTATCATTAGAATGGTAAACAGGAAGGAAAGGGAAGGTTTAAGGATGCTGTTTTCTAGGCTGCTATTCATCTTAAAGAGATGGAGCTAATTTTAAAATGCCTTTAGCTCTAAGAAAGGCCCAATGGCTGCGAGGGCATACAATCCGCTTCTCAGTGCTGAACTGTGTTAGTTTATTCCGAGTATGTGCAACCTAGATGAGACTTCTTCAACCCCAGCCATTAATGCCTCTAAAATTCTGTCCTTAAGTGTATTTGAGTGTTTTGTAGCTCTTATCATGGGCTAGGTGGCATGTGGGATGTCCCTGCATGGTGACTCGAGGGTGCTTCATTGCAGGGAGCCCCTGTGCTGGTTCAGTTCCCCTCAAAATGATATTGACTTCTGATGTGATGCTGGGGAAGTGGCTTAAATGATGGCTTTCCCAAATGGTTTTCAGTGATATGTTCCTTATTTTGAGTACTCTGATATTCTGGTGTCTTATTTGCTGATGTTCCTTCAGCAGTAGTCCATGGTGGACATTCACAAATGCTCACTACTTGCAGTCAGGTTAGTCCCTGAGCATGCTTGTAGGGAACAGGGAGATGTGGGTATCGCCAGGAGTGTGTTCAGGGTGCCTAAGTTATGCTCAGTGGGTGCAGGTCTGAGCAGAAAAAAATTCAGAGCACTCAAAGGCAGATCTTATTATAAAGTTAGTATCATAATGTATACATGCTGGGAGCCAAACTTGAATTCTTGCATTTCCTGTCTTTTGAGTGCTTGACTTGGCAGCTGTAATAATGTTTAATAATAAGATATATCTTATTGATGGTCTCACTGGAATGATGGAAAACACAGTTATGACACAATGATAACAGAAAAACCAAAACCCCGTGTAACATTTAAATGAATTCCCTTTGCAAATAAATAGGATGGAAACCCTTTTCCTTTGTGGTGCGTTAATATTCTAGTCCAAAGAGAAGCGAGCAATCTTAAATGAGCAGAATTGTTATTGTTAGGAGTAAAATACATCATTTAAGATTCTGTCAGCATATGTGTGCACTTAAAATTACACGTGCTTTACATTGTAAAATAATTTGAAGGAATAATTCCTGCTTTTTGTGCATCTGCCTGAGATACAGTCTAGAATTGATACATTGAAAAAAAAAAAAAAGTCAAACTGTTTCCTGAAAAATAGTAAGCACAGCACTTTAGGGAAGAGGAGAATTACTATGAGAAACAGATTCTAGGAAATACCTAATGTTACAATGGCTGAAGCATGATATCTAATTACTTGTTTTTCTTTCAGCACAGGAATGCTGTAAATCAAATGTTTAATTCATTGAAAGAGTAGTATTGTGTCTAGGTCAAAACTGAAAGGCATCATACCAGTGTGATTTGTATTGCTGGAGAGATGTATAGGAACCCTTCAAACCTTCTCATTAAATGCTGTTTGGGAATGGACTCAAATTATTCATCACTTATTTGTCCTTGCACAATAGCATTTTCTTTTGATCCTTTTTTGGTTATCCGTCATGCTCTGACTTATAACTGAAGCACAGATAAAAATTCTGTTGTGTCAAGAAAGCAACAGGACGAAGCTCCAGAGGCAGGCTTTCAAGCTGTACTTTATGCTATGGTTTTGCATCCATCCTTGGAGGTGGGAGAGGATAACAGAACAAAACTTTTACCTTATAAATACCTAACTCTTTGGCTTGTGGTTTGGATTTGTATGTTAGTGTAATTTGATTTGACTACATGTTCTCTGAATGTGTCTGTTTAATAATTTGATCTAGAGCTGCCTTTGCCTCCTTTGGTCTGCTTTTTTTATAGCCTGGATGTGGACTGATGGAAAATATTTCCTAGGTCACTGCACAAATTGGAAAAAAGGCTATGGTTTTCTTTCACCTTTTTCTTAAGCCTTTCCTTCTGTGATCTTCCTGTATAATTTGAGCCCTGTCTTAGGGTCCTGAAACTCACGGAAGACATTTACTGCATGTAATTTATAGTGAATATTAATGGTTGGATGCTGTAGCATGAGTATAGACTGCAGGGAATCCTCCTGGCCACTGAGTGTCATTGTTAACTCAGGAGAAATGGGGTGATGAGAAAAATCTCTAATTGGGGAAGAGAGGGAGATGAATCTGTGTGGGGAGCTTGGGAGGGCATCGCGATCACTGTAATGGTTTGCTGAAAGTCACGGTTAGTCTTCGTAAAAAGTGCTGTGTGTTCGCAAGCATGCTGGAGGCTAGATGTGGTACAAACTTGCAAAATATGCTACCATGTTTCTATGGGAGAATGGACTCCTTGGCTGAGTTGAGTTTAATACTATGAGTTTCTGGGATCCTGTCATCTTGGCATCTAAGGTTGCTCCATGTTGCCTCTGCTTATCGCCCACTCGACCTAGGTCACAGGCCACTGAGTTTTCCCCAAAACTGCTGGCACTTCTGACATCTCTCTGGGCTCTCTTCTTTGGGGTTTGTGCCCACTGAAGTAATCTCTGTTGTGCAGGGTGAAAAACAGCACTTTTGTACCCTGGTCTGTTATATAGCTGGTGCAGTGGGTGAGGGAGAAGGGCTGGTGCCTCTTTCAGGTTGCAAAACCTTGAAATGCAATAGTCTAGAAGAGAGCCATCACCATCAGAGACAAAATTTTTTCCATAGAAGGAAAAATACTTTAAGAGAAATAGTTCAAATAGTGGTTTGTGCAGCTGTTTTCAAATAGCGAGTGAGTTTTATGACCTGTAAGTATTGTCACTTTTCTTTATGGCCACGTGTGTTATATGAGCAGAGTGCAATTTCCTCGTATGTAAACTTAGGAATTAATACTCTCACTGAATGTATTATTCATAGGGTTGATTGGGAGCCTTGAAATTCCCATGACCTACTATGGACTATTTGCTATGCAGGGTAAACTCACCTTCATCATCATCATCATCAATACTGGAACTAAAACAGGGACTCTGTTTTCAGGAGTTTGGGCTTAAAATGTGCCCTGCATTAGCCTTCATGTTAATACCATTGACTTCAATGATGGCAAGAGGAAAGGATGTGGCTGGAAGGAATGAGTATGGGGTTGGGAGAAGGAAACTCACAGGTAGGAAGGAATGTGATTGCTGGGGTTGCCAAATGAATAAGTGTTACTTTAACTCTTCTTCTGAAAACCATCTTATTCTTATGTCTTTGTGCTACCTCTCAAAGAGCAGTTGCTCTGCAGGTTTGCCTTCAACTCTGGAAAAAACACCGTCTTTTCTCTGCAGAATGGCAAATCTGTCTTAAAGCCCCTATATTATTGGAAATAAGATACTGGTGTTTTACGGACAAAGCAGGAGAGGAAACCTCTCCAGCTGCCTTCACAACGATTTAACAGCAAGACTGCTATTGCCTAGTAGTTATGTTGCCATGAAAACACCACCTTTCTGGCCTTAAAACCTACTTAAACTGGGCAGCTTAGGCTGGAGCG
This sequence comes from Aquila chrysaetos chrysaetos, assembly GCF_900496995.4. Taxonomy (NCBI): domain Eukaryota; kingdom Metazoa; phylum Chordata; class Aves; order Accipitriformes; family Accipitridae; genus Aquila; species Aquila chrysaetos. The sequence continues at coordinate 66,686,983 of NC_044008.1, forward strand.
GGGCAGCCAGGAGGAATTCCACAGTCTGCCCGTGTCTCGCTGTCTCAGTTAGTGGAGACTGCCGGCATGGAGGGAGAGGCTGTTGTTTTGCCAGAAACCACGTCCTTCCTTTGCTCTTTTCCTTCTGTAGCCCCACAGCTGTGGTTTAGCTCCTCGCAATCCCAAAGTTGTAGTGGTTCTCTCCTGTTCACATTAAATCACTTTCCTTCTGGCAGGCGTTGATTCAAGCAGTGGAAGAGCTTTCTGCACTGAGTTTGAGGCCATTGTTTTCATTCCTGTGTTGTGGGGCTTCTGTGATTTCTGGGGATCTCTGGGGCAGTTGGGCAGAGTCTGAAGTGCTCTCAAGTGCTAGAGGAGCAGCTGGGAAGTTTTTCTGCCTAAATGGCTTTGCTATTAATGTGGGCAGTTTTTGTTTGTTTTTGTTTTTGCTCCAAGTCACTTTTCTGCTGTGGGTGAAGATGTAATTCAACTCTGCTTTGATTTGTCACGATTCAGAGCCCTCTGGGAATTCGGGCGTATTTTTGCTTCACTCTCTGAATAGTTCCCTGCCCACTCAATTCAGAACTGCTTATCTCCAATGTCTCCTATGCAGCTTTAGTCAATACAAGCTGTGAAGAGACCTTATCTCTTCGGGGCAAGGGGTAGCGCTAGCATCACACCAGTGTGCCCACACTGCTGCTGGGGGAAGCACCAGACAGAGACCAAGTGGAACAGGCATTAGGACAGGAAAGGAAGATAATGCTGAAAAAAATATAGAAGTGATGTATTTTCTCTTTCCTGTCAGTGCTTGTTTTTCTGATTAGCCAATTAAAGTCCTTAATTGCTACTTCTATCCCTGTCGACAACAGCTCTTGATGCCATGCTGCTAGTGTCTGCTGACCTGTTAGCTGACCACTTGCACTCAGGGTAAAAAAAAAAAAAATCAAATAGAGCTATTTGGAAAGAGTAAATATAAGTGACATAAAATTACAACACCTGACTCAAAATCAGCATCACTTCCAGGTTTGGATATCTTGTTGCCTATGAAAATAATTCTAAAATGTCTTTAAATGTCCATCTTTCCGAGCAATTTCTGTTTTGAAACAAAAAACACTTGCTCTACAGCAGCTGTATGGTGGAGTGCTTTCAAGAAATGAAATGTTCTTTGGTCCTTTGCATTTTCCCTGAATTTTGAGGGTGGTGATGAGGGATGGTGTTATTATTTACTTTTAAAAAGGCTTCCCTGTCTTTTATAGTTGCTTTGGCATAATACATCTGTCAAATGTAGTAGCGGTCCTTTAATAAGAATGATCCTCTCTATGCTATGTTTACTTTTGGACAGGTACTTTATTAAGAAGGACATGAGCAGGGGAGACTTTACGCTCAGAGTCCTCAGCTAGGTGAGGCATGATCGAGCTTTTCCTCAGACTCTCAGCTTACAAACCACAGTGATATAATGTGAGTGTTTCTGGAATACTGGTCACAGCAGGTGCCCTCCCTTTTTTATCTTTGCAGAAGCGTCAGCTTCCTCCTCCTGTGCCCTTGTGGGGCTGGAAGCTCCTGGAAGATGAGAGGTTTCTCGCACACTGCTTTGCTTCTCATTCCATTTGATTCCTGATTGATGGTTAGCGTGGAGCTTTTTAAATAGAGTTTGTTTCAACATGCAAAAATGCAAAGTGTCACAATTCATCTGACATAAGGCAGTTGGGCCAGTTTATGACTTAGTGGCACTTTGAAATGAACTGCTGGTTCACTTGTGTTAGAGAAGCCTGAAAGAAGGCTGTAGAATGTGCTTCAGGGTGAGGAGATGTTATCTGTTGATCATTTCTATTGGGTATCTGTCACTAATCTTTAACTTTTCTCATTCTCTTCCCAAAATACTCCAAATGTCCCAATATCAGTGTATCTAGTGTAGGGGACAATTATTTGGTTGGCTGCTTTACTCCCTGCCCCAGGAGGGATCAGGGAGGGTTTCCATGGGATCTTCCATCCCTCATCAGACATGTGTATGGGCAGGACCAGCCTCAAAACTGAGACAGCAAGAATCAGGGATAATTTTTGCAGCCACTGAAATCAGCCATGATTGATTTCTAGGAAAGGTGTCTGTGGACCAGGTGTAAAAGGTGACTTATGTTGGGTAAGACCGAATTTGTCATCTCCCCATGCCTTCCAGAGCTGCTGCTGGTTAGTAAGGCTGTCTCCAATGCATAGTCACCAATGTACTGGACAGTAAAGGTTAGAAAAACGCTGTCACTCAGCTATTACTTCTAAATAGAAGTGCATTCCGTAGTGGTAAAAAAGAAAAAAGGCATTAAATGAGAATACTGAAATTACTATACTTAATTAAAATGACTCATTCTATAGAAAGGCCCCCTTTTAGGCTGATGCATAATGTTTTGAGGGGATCACATTAGTCAATTAACTTTCAAGCAGGGCTTGATGCATCTTCTCTATTTTTATTTGGATTCAATTCTGTCCTGATACACAACAAAACCCACAAAAACCCCAAGGTAAATACATTCCACCTAATGAAATTAAATATGTCACAGTTTTGGACTTGGCACTTTGCTCTTTCTTTATGAAATAGTGTTGGGTGACCTTTGTGTTCATGAGGCTGAAGGGGGCCTACAGCAGTGACTAAGACTTGGCAAGGCAAGGATCCACTCTGCCAACTTTTTCCCCGGCAGTTCTGCCAGAGACCTGTGGAGAAGCTGCTTTTGCAGACTGCTCTCCTTGGACTGTGCCGACGATTATTTGTGGTCTGTGAGTGACCACCTGAGCCGCAGGGCGTTCCCTTGGATTGAAACTCTTGATTTTTCTCTGCTTGTTTCTAAAAGCCTTGGGGTTAACGCTTCCAGCACGAAGGTTTATGTGGCAATGTGCTATATTTGCATATGTTTCCATCTTTCACTAGCCTTTTTGCAAACAAAAATTGCCATTTGTATGCATGTTTGCAATGACCAGCAGATGATGAGTGTGACCTAAAGGAGTGCTTGCAAAGCCTGCCATAGCAAAGGTGAACTGCTGTGCACCAGGGCGGTACTTTCGGGAGGTACGTTGGCATCACCCCAAGCTGGGAAGCAGACTAAAATAGTGGCATACAGGGGCTCTTTTCTTTTCCACACTAATATTTCTGAAATCCCATTTCAGCCTCAAAAAATACACCTTTTTAAAATAATGACATCCTTCCAAACTCTGTAGTATTCAGCCTCATAATAATTTTTGCATTTTTCCTGATGGTTTCCCTGTGTAAGAAGGCAGTGGCTTTTTTCCCCATTTTACATTTGGGGAGCAAAGTGGTGAAGTGACTTAGCCAAAGCCTGAGCAGAAGTCACTGCTGCACCAGGTACCAAAACCACATCTGCATTCCTGACTTGTGCCTTTCCCCTTGCAGCTTCAGCCATCTCCAGCAGCCACATGTGTGCTCATGCTCTCTTCAGTATGTTTATTTTTGCATGTACATCTGGCCACAGATCAGTTGTTATTTCACATCCAGGTACCTTTTTGGGTATCCTGACCTGGGTCTCCCCAAAACAAATCTCCCATAGGAGGGGACAGCCCCCCGCAGCAGGGGCTTGAGGCAGTAGGTGCTAATTTGGCTTTATGGCTTGATCCTTGATCCTCTCTTATTTAGCACTACACGTCTGAAGGCTGCAGCTCCCTTTAACCCACTGGAACTTTTGGCAGGTCTGGGTGCTGTGGTGTTTTCGGAGTGGGCAGCCTGGGGGAAGTACAGGGGAGCAGGGTACTCGCGTGTGGGGGGCTCTCCTGCACTTACTCCTTGGCTCCGGTGATGTTACATCCATCAGCCTTACACCAACATGCAATGCTCTGGATGAGGGCTGCGATGCACCCAAAATAAACAAATAAACCCAAAATAAACAAATGGTGCAATCAGAGCGAGCGAGCCACAGTTTGCCTGAGGACAGCTGCCCCAGCAGTGAAGGGAATGGGCATGCCACGTCCATCAGCTGCTTTCCTGTCTCATTTTTAAAGCAGGTGGAACAATGTGGGGAAAATTATATTTGTCTGGGTTTTTCTCAGCAAAAACTAAATAAAATAAACTTGTGCTTGCCAGTAGTTCTCACCCCTGCCATCTACCCCTGTGTTTATACTGTTGTTTGCTGCTCCCATGTCAAAATATTTATATTTTGTGAGATAAAGGCAAGGCATCTTTAGTTCTAATGTAGAGCTTAAGTACTCTTCATTTTGACTCGGAAAGATCCTCTGTTGTTGGTGAGACTTCATTTCTGTGCTGTGCTCCCTGGGGGAGCAGGCAGTTAATTGAATAGGGTGTGCAGTGGGATGCAGCCCCACATGTGAGCACTTCTGGCAGCTTTCAGGCAGGCTCGGAGCCTCCCCTGTGTGCTCCCGCTGCATCCCCACAGCATGGCAGGGATGGCTGCTCCTCTGCTTATGTCCCTCTGGCTCAGCCCACCGGAGGAACTGTAATCACCTTTAGTTATTCCAGGGGCAGAGGGAGTTATTTGCTCCCCCTCTCATCTACATTTACGCAGCATCCCCGCAGCAGGACCTTGAGCTCTCTGTCCCCAGTCCTGCGGAGGAGTCCCCAGCGAGTGGCACGGTACAACCCAGTTCCCTAATATTGAAGAGAGGGTGATAACGCACTCCTTATCAGGCGTGTGGCCTGGAAAAGTGCTTGTGAGACTAGCCTGAATAATCAGGCTGTGCTACCTGCAAACTGTTTGCTGTCTCAAACAGCGTAAGGATGTACCTTCATTACTAGATGTCATTTGCCCTGGTCAAGGACAGAACATTATTTGATTATTATGGTATTTCACTCAGAAGCAGTAGTATTTCTTTAATGAACAAAAATGAAGAAAAGTTGAAGAAAAGCGTGGTGTGGGTTTTTTTGGGGTGTGTGTTTGTTTGCTTGAGTTTTATTTGTTTGTGTTTAATTGGCTGACTATTTCTCCTTTCCACTGGAAGGGCTTTCACCATCACAGCTTTGAGCTGTCCCATAGTCTCCCCTTTGGTCAGTTGGGAAGTTTTTGGTTAAGTCAGACCATTTCTCTGGGCAAGGCTCTGCTCTTTAACTCAAAAGTAACACAAAACCCAGCCAGGGTTGAGCTTAGCAGGAGAGCTAAAAATTCCAGCATGCTGCAATAATGCTGGCACCTGTATGCCTGAGTAACTTGATAACCTGCTGAAAACATGAATTCTTCTCACCAGTCCCCTTCCTTATTCAGGACTTCCCAGATGCAGAACAATAAAGCCCATGGGGAACAGTGTGGCAGTTGCTGCATGGCCAAAACCCAGCAATGCTTGCCTGAAAATGGACCATTAGTGTTGTGGGAAGTCATTCATCCCATTGGCCTAATCTGTCCTTGAGGAACTGAGTTGCTGATGGATGTTGTTAATGACACACATGAAATCATAGTGGGACCAGGGACCCTGCCCCACTTGGTTTCTCTTTCCCGTCAGAAGTTAAATCCATTTCCCACTTGATACTTATGATTGCTTTGCAACACAAATTGAGGACAACACTACTAGCATCACAAACTTTGCTGCTAGGTCTTAACTCTGAGTTAGAGGTCAATGACCATCTTCATCTGCTAACTTTTCTGCTTACGCTGCTGACAAACTACTGATGGGCTCTACTTATAATGGCTCCAAGTTCATAGCTGGCCATTAGAGCTGGGGTGCAACACCGCTTGCTGTGTGGAGTGCATTCCTCGTAGCGTATTGTCATGGTGCTGCTTGCTAAGAACTTCGTTATGTTTCTCAGAAAAATGTACCCTGTTCCCATGCGGAACTCACAAGCTGTCAGGGCATGAATAGCTCGGGGCCTCCACTTTGCTGAGGAGAGGTAGTTATTAAAGCATACAACAGTAATTGCAAGAGGAGATCGGAAGGTTTTTGACAACCTGCTGGAGAGAATAATTAGTCTAAGTTTGGGGACAGTAAAGGATGAAAACATCAATTGGAGAAAACAATGAGCCAGATTTTTGTTTCCTGTAAATTGGCTTTGAAGTCAAAGGAGGTATTCTACACAGAGAATTTGCCTTGCTCTACTTCATTTTTGATTTTTTTTTTTTAATTTTAAAATACAGTCCACTCCTAAGGACTGGATGTCTTTGAGTGATAGTCTAGTTTGTTTGTTGCGCTGAAGTCCAGGCCTGAAGTCAGTCTGTGCAGGACTTCAGATTTAGGACCTCCAACTGTTCTTTGAATAGTGAACCAGAAAGAAAAAGCGACTCTGATAATTCAAATTGGCTTCCTTTCTTCTCTTGTTACAGTCTTAAATTTTCATGATTTAAACTCCTTTAAGGGACTAGCGTGACTTTATTACTTGAACAGCTTATAGGTAATAAAAAGCTTAAGAGTCTAAAATGGCATATCTCCTTATAAAGTTCCTTAATGCGTTTTTAAAAAGCTTTGCAAAATTCTACTAATAAACTTACTAGTGGCAAGCAGTCAGAATGGTAAAATTTGGGCTGCTCCCTGTCCATGAGAGTTTTGCAGTGCAGCTTTAAAGGGGCTGGAGAAAGGAGCAGGAGCATCCACCATGGTTCTCATACCACATCTGGCATCTCCATGTAGAAATGGATCCAGCTGCAGCTTCTGGGCACAGACCAAGTAGGTTGGTGAGGGGCCTGGAGCATAAGTCTTATGAGGAGCGGCTGAGGGAGCTGGGGCTGTTTAGTCTAGAGAAGAGGAGGCTGAGGGGAGACCTTATCGCTCTCTACAACTACCTGAAGGGGGGTTGTAGTGAGGTGGGTGATGGTTTCTTCTGTCAGGTGGCTGGAGATAGGACAAGAGGAAATGGCCTCAAGTTGCGGCAAGGGAGATTTAGGTTAGATATTAGGAAAAATTTCTTTACTGAGAGGGTTGTCAGACATTGGAATAGGCTGCCCAGGGAAGTTGTTGAGTCACCATCCCTGGAGGTATTCAAAAAGCGCGTAGACGGGGTACTCCATAACATGATTTAGTGGGCATGGATGATGGTTGGACTCGATCTTGAAGGTCTTTTCCAACCTAAATGATTCTATGATTCTAAGTAAAACTGTGGACTTTTTACTTAGTAACAGAAATAAGAGCAGGTTAACAGGGAGCTGCTGCACAAGTCTGAGTGATGTGGGGAGTAAGAATAAGAAAATGCAAGTTTGGGAGTAGTGCCTGTCAATGTGAGACAGGAACAAGGAAGGAGAAGTCAGAGAAGAGGAATAGACAGAGGAAACATAGAAAAGATTATTTTCATGCATAGAAAAATAAGAGATGTGGCAGAGCAGGAGAGCTTGACTAGTTAGAGGTTGTCTTACCTAGTTATGGAGAGGCTGTTTTTGTAAGAGTAGGAAATGACTCCAAGTACTCTACAAAAAACAGGAGACAAAAACTTTAGGACAGATACATCCCCTTAAATTTAAGGTCTCTTCTCTTATGGATATCAGCAAACTTTCTAAATGCAGAAAATTATATTTAGCTTTGTTTCAGAAACGAAGGAAACTGAGGCAGGCAGCCCCTTGATCCAAGGCTCTGTAGCCAAAGTCCCGGGTACTACAGGACACAAGGTCTTCTAGCTGCATCTCTGCTCGCTTGCGAACAGGCAGCCTCACCACTTTACCCGCTGGTCACATTCCTGTGGAGGCACCCATCATGTAAAACTCTTCTTTTCCTCTACCCTGCTCCTGTGCAGAAGCAGTCAGGTGCCTACAGGCTCCTGTTGCAGCCTGTCAAGAAAAAACTTTGATTTATGACCCTGAATTCCTGTGCTATCTGTTTATGGGAAGCCTTTTTGGGAAGGAGTTAATGATCTTTATGTCAGTGAATCACATGGCTTGGTCAGAATGGCCACTCAGGTGTCTGAGGAACATTTAGATATTCCTTAAATAATCCTGGGGATTTTTTTTTTTCCTCCTGGCCTCTGTAAAGAGCACAGCCTGCATCTATGTAACTAATGAAATTTTCCTGCTGATTGGACCCTAAACAATTACTGCATCTTCTGATTTCTGATAGCTGGACTGTTAAGAACAGAAGAGGTTCTATTAGGAGACAGGGACCCAACTGAGAGCATCACAGTTGATGTCAGCTAATGCCATCTCAAGTGTGCACCAGGAGTTCAACCCGCATATGCCTAATTAATCACAGTGTGAGGCACCTGCAGCATTGGGTTGATGTTAATCAGGCCAGGCTGGGGACCAGCACGCTGCCCTGGGCTGCACATGTTGATGGGAAGCATTTCTCAGCTGCAGAGAGGCGGATGCTCATCTATTTATTAGCAGCAAGTTCATCACTCTGCTCTCCCTTCCCTGTTTCCTGGTGCAGATTAACCAGGAGACAAAAGGCTGCTTCTGACAGCTTTCTGGGCAGCTGCTGTGGCCAAAAAAAGTCTCTGTGACAGTGTTTTGTTCCTCCAGAATAAATGGTGCAGTGCTTTCTCTTCTTGTAACAACAAAACAAAGTGCTGCCAGCAGCCTGGCATTTCTGAGGAGCCCTGCAATAATGAATGGGAAAATGAAGCCCAGCTCTTGCGAGCAATTTTGTGCATTAAATAACCAGAACAGCAAGATGTCGAGGCTATTGGGATGAACACGTGTTTCTAATTGGTAAGAGGATCTGGAATAAAAATAGAGAATTGTTACTTTTGCTATGTTTAGATACTGATCAGCAAACACCATCACCTCCCACCCCAGCCCAAAGGTGGGCCATGTTTGAATCCCTAACTCAGCTGGTTTTAAGGAGGGAGAATGAAGAAAAGAAGCTCAGCTCACTTCATACAGCTGTAGCTTACCCCAGAGCTCTGCTGAGCGGCTCACCCATGCATCTCTCTCATCCCTTCACTGGTTCTTCAGATCCTCTTGAAGCCTCTCCCCAGGTACAGTTCCTCCTCCTGGGTCCGTGGTTCTCTTCTTTCTTTGTAGCAACCAAATGGGGTGTGAAGGGCATGAGGAACTGAGCAAAGAGAAAAGAGGCTGTTAGTTGGGTATTTGCCTTTGGTCTGTAGTAGCCCAAGTTTGTTAGCATTCAAGACATGGTTTGAAGTTTCTATTTTCTCCATGTTCTGCAGGGAGGATTAATGTGCAGAACTTGGGTGATATTTCTTATCAGGTTTGTAGTATGATGTTAAGTCACTCTGTCTATCATAATTTTGTTCAATAGATATATTTCTGGTGGCACAGATATACTCCTGTGCCACCAGATATTGGAACAAGAGTGATGGGAGCCATCTAAGCATATTAGAAAGGAAGTCTGGAGGTGACGTGATACGAATCTGTTGCTGTTGGTTAGATTTCATGTGGGGACTTCCATGAATGGAATAGTTCATTAATCCTTGAAGAGCTTCCAAATTTTTTTCAAGGTTGATTAATATTGGGATTTCTGGCATCATCGTTGTATTCCTTCTTGTGCATTGATGCTTAATCTGCAATGGAGCTTTTTTCAGAGTTCTTTTTTCACATATGTTGTAATATTTTCCTAAACCTTTCACTCTTAAATTAACATTAGGGTGTGGAGGACACTTTCTGTTTTTTTTTCTTTTCGTTCCTCTGGTAATGTTCTGTTGCATGGCTCTCTTCTGCACATTTCATTAAAGAAAATAACACTTAACCACTTTCTTGCAGGTGAGATTCATCACTGCAAAATTGATTCTGTTTACTCCCAGAATCAAGTTTCCTTATTCCCCTGATGATGCTAGTTTACAGATGTATCAAGTCCCAGCCTGTGCACTGAGGCTTTGCTACAGTACTGGTTGCTCTGGGCTTTATCTCAGAGATCATCTGGCTCCACAAAGCTGAGTGCTCAAAGGGTCTTGTTGATGTGTATTGAAAGAGTCTTGTTGACTTGAATGGGATGAGGAGTTCCCTCCAGAGATGCTCTGGAAAGAAAGTCAGCTGGGACTGGAAAACAAATGGGGTTTCTTGTAGTTTGTTGCTCTATTGGTTTCCTGTTGTCAAATATTTATATTTCCTTTATTCCTCTAAAGGCTCAGTTCTGGCTTTAATGAAGCTGTGGGTAAGGTGCGTTATCTAATCAGGCTAAAGCTCTTGTCCCCAGAAGGAGTATCTAATCCATTAAACCTCTCTGCCATCTAAACACTTCACTTTCCTTTTCAAGCCTCCTCCTTAGATCTTTTTGTTTGTTCTCCTGTCAGTTTAGGTCTTCAGTCTCTTTTCCTTCTCTTTTCTGGATCTCCTCCAATATGTCATTGCATATTTTTTTTTCCTTTATCTTCAAATATGACTTTAATCTACAATCTGTGGAGAGTCCCTGCTGGGAGAAGAAGAAGAAAGGATTTGAAGTGTTATATTGTTCGTTACCGAGGTTGAATTGTTTGCTAATTAGACAACAGGATTATTGTATGGCTACTGGGGAATAACCATAAAGATGGTGGGTTTTTCTCCCCCCCCGCCCTTGTTCTGCAGCTCTACATTAGCAACTGCTTTAATTGCCATATGGTTCTTCCTCTTATGTCCCATGATGTGCAGATCTCTCTGCTCCCATTCAGTGCTGGAGGACCTCTGCTGGCCAATCAAAGTACTTTTGTAATAACATGAGGGGTACTTAAATATAATCATATTGCGGTTATGCAATTCCCTATGCTGAAGTATAATCCATCTTCTCTGGCTGGAATGCACATGATTTTTGTCTGGCTTTGGCTGCTCAAATGCTCTCTCTGTGCTCCATGATAAAATGTTAATGGGACAAAATACAGGAAATGTAAATCACATGGAAACGGAATTAGGCATGAGATGATGATGAAAGACTGCTCTGATTTTGACTGTGTGTTCAAATAAATTGTGACTCCAACTTCTGTGGAACAGGACTGGGTCCGACAAAGAGGACCTGTAGGATATGTTACAGAAAGATGTTGGTAGTATTTTATTTACTTTACATAAGTAGCTCTTTTCCTTGCTAAGGACTTGTGCCAGCAGCAGCCTGTGGTTGCCTCTCCAAGTTTGTGTAGGGGAGGAGGGAAAGCGAGGAGAAAGACTGATTTGAAAAGAAAGTACTTTGGTTTTATTGATAGGGAACTGAGATCCATCTAACAGCGAGGGCTTGTGAAGACTTGAGAGTGTGCCATGTATTTTTAACATCAGCTTCTCCTGCGTAAGTAGGGAACTTTTTCATTGTCAGTATTCCCTACAGGATGAGAGGGCAAAGAGCAATTACAAATGGGAATCTTTTTAGCAAAGAGATGTTAGGAAGAAAATGTCTGTGGCTTTGAGCTTTGGGAAGACCTATGGCAGCATCTTGTCCAAAGTATAGGGCTGTCTTGCAAAGTGCTTGTGTATCTTGTCAAGCACTGGGAAAAGGTCCCTGTAAGACCCAGCTCTTCTTATCTCCCTCTGATGCTTTATCCTGCCTGTTGTCAGCAAGCTTTGGGGTGGGAGGTCTCTGGTGGCTTTAAGGGTAAGGCTTTTTCAGGGCTCCTGGTAAAGATAGTTCCTCAGTGCCAGCAACTCTTGCAGGGCTGTTAATCTTCTGTACAGTCATAAATACATTTCTTCTTAACATTATGGGCTAGTTACCACAATTCAAATTCTCAATAAAATGTACAGATCGAATGCTTGGCCTAGAAATTTACACACACATACACACGTCCACAGATGTGCATATGGACACACATACATACAATTTCTGCTTTTATATTGCTGGAATGCCCTAAATGCCCTTCAGTAACCAAATCTAAGACATAAGGGTTATCAATTACACTGGGAGAGAAGCAGTAGTTTTCCAGACTGAAGGTCTCTCTGTGATTATGAATGCTTCTCTTGCACCTGCTTTCCACTGATAAGGTATAGGAGTAATAAATTCTTCTAAGATTGCTTTTCTCTGGCCACGCAGTCGTGTAGATGAAAGACCACAAGTTTCCATCTGTAATGCCACCTGTTGGGACATATATAGGGAGCAGCAACAAGGAAGAGGGAAGAGGAAAATTGAAGCAGAATGATGATTTTAAAAAACCCAACCCAATCTTTCTGTAGAAACGGTCAGATAAATTAGAGAAATATGTTCCTTTCAGCAGCATAAGCTTTAAAAGCTGCGTAACTCTGGTTAAGAGAGAATCCAGACCCGTAGACTGTTTTCCCCTTGCTTGTGTGAAGCCCAGGTGGTGTATGACCATCAGCACATGCTGCTCCAAACACATTTGGAAATTGATTTTTCTTCTTTTTTTCTGATGAGTGTCTGGATTATGACCCATGCTGCTGCTCTGCAACGTTTCCCCTAACTTCTGGGTCTGATGGGGAGATAAGGGGGTGTGAGTCACCTCCAAAGGTGGAAAAGTACCTTTTGGTTTTACAAATGTTTAATTTGTGTAAGCATTTCTGCAAATCCTCCTGGGTACCTTTTTGTATGAATATGTCTATTTATTTGGTTGTTTGGCTTCCTGGGATGACTTTAAGAGTGGCTGCTTTACCATAGCATTCTTGTGGTCTGTGTCTGACCTCTCTATCCTCCTTTCTCTTATTCCATGGAAATGGCAATAAAAAGGGCAGGTTAATGCTGCATGCTTTCCTTCTACAGGTTTTTATAAAGCTGTCTTATACAGAAAGCCTGTAATAATGAATGGAAAGTTGTTGATGACTACAATAGGATAATTAATCTGGCCAAGCTTTAAAGGAATTTTTACTTGGGAATAAGCTACACCCACAGACCCATTTTCTTTGTCCTTTGTATTTTATGTGAGTTTGTTTTCTCTGTCTTTTGTCTACAAGGTGCTTTTGGTAAAAGATCAGACTTGCAAAGATGAAATATTTTCCATTCTTAAAAACCTGAAAGTGTAAAGCATTATTGCAAAACTCTTTGAAATGAATTTCTACTGAATAGAAAGACCTGTTAAAGAAAAAAGATCATAAAGCAGCAAAAGATACTGGCAACTGACAACTTAGCTGATATAAGAGCAGCTCTGTGAATGTAATACCTATTCATGGTATAGCATCAAACCGTGTCTTTATGGAGCACCATAGCTGTGTTGCATGAAACTTTGATTAGGAAGATGGCCCTGATAAGTGATCAAAGAATAATGTTTTGGAGAAACAAAATGATGTTGTTAGTAATTCAGGTGAAATATTTGCTTAGGAGGCTTCTGGTCAATTGCTTAGATATATTCTAATTTTCTGCTGCCAGTAAGTACCAGTGGGTTGATGCAGAATAGTAAGTACCAGCTTCAGGGCAGCTACTGCCCTCGAACACTTCATGTAGTGGGGGTGCGGTGGAGTTGAGTAAGTTGCTTCTCCAAAGAGGAGTTGGAGAATGAAGCAGGGAGTCAGCAGCTAGAGAAGCTTTGGGTAGAGCTGTCTTTGGGGGTAAGACTCTGGTATCCGCCCTTTTCTTTCTGCATTCCTTGAGCACTGTGACTTTGACCCAACCAGGAGCAGTTATGGAGCAGCATTAATAGTACTGGGCACAGGAATGTCTTGGAGAATTTAACAGGTATGAATTATTGAATATGTTGGTTACTTGGTTATACAGGTGTGGAATGATTGCTGGAGGTGACTTATTGATATGATACCCCCCCCGGCCAAGGGAAGGTGAACCTCCAGGGTGGAATGCAGTGGACATGTAAAGAATCGGTTCCATGGTAGCTCCCTAAGCAACATGACCTGCAACTTTAGATGTTAGCAACACCAGGGGAGCTTGGTGTGCTGACTCTGAAAAGTAACACGGAGGGTGGAGCAGAGCGGAGACACCGCGGCCAGGCTCTGTGATTGCAGGGACAGGGAACTGGAATGACAGGAATGAGAACGGTTGGTCCCTGCATTGAATCCACTGAAGCAAGGAGGTAAAATAATGGGGGTTCTGTTGAGCTAATGGCCTACTTCTGATTTATATCACACGTGCCCAGTTCTGGGGTACTGACACGCAACATCAGGTCCTTTGGGTAAACTTTGTTCATTATGATATCATTATAATACCAGAACACACCTCCATCCCAAAAGTTACCCACCTCCAAGGTGTGACCACCCCCGCACTGAGCATGCACTCTGAATTTTCTCTAGCACATACCTTTAAAAGCAAAGCGAGAGAACTTTATACCAATCAAAGTAAAGGTATGTATGACTAGAGTCACTCAAGTTCCACCTAAAAGGAAAAATAGGATAAAAAGACCCCAAAAGAAGAAGACTATTAGGGAAGATACCATCACAGACAAGTCGGGAGGACATCGCTGACTTCTGGAATCAGTTGACAGGCTGAACCTCTCTTCCCCCTCATAGGGACACCTACTGGGTGAGAGTCAAACACTTGGCTGTAGTGAGTGCTTCCCCAGGAAACTTGGAATTCTTTAAGAGCTCTTTTCTTTCATAATTTAATGTGTTTGTAGTCAACTGTATTATTATTTGCACGTGCTTTGCAGACAGTGTATTTATCACCAGCAATCCAAAAGAACCTGTACTGTTGCTTTAATAATTAATCTAGTCGTGATAGTTCATTAACGCAACCAAGCTCCCTAAGTCTGGTAGTTCTCGTGCGTTGAACACAGCTAAGCTTAGAGTGCAGCGTGCTGTAAGCGCATCCATCATTGTGATAGTTCAGCATATTGAACGCGACTGGACTTACAGCGCTGAATTGGACATTACTCAGAAACTAAACCTAGCTGCCCCCAGCTCCTCTGACATCTAAGGATAAGCTGGAACACAAGGGGGTTAATTTTCTGCCAAATTCCTTTACTCTTTAACGCGACAACAGGGAATGATCACACCTCTGCAATGTGGCTTCAAGTATTTGAGGGGTTTTGGAGCTGGCTATAACAGGGAGAGAAGCCTGTGGAGTTATAAAAATGCTCTGGACCTCGTTACAGCTTCTTCTGCCTCTTGTGTGTGCTGCACAGTCACTTATCCAGGAGAGCAGATGGTCTGGGGGGAGTCTAAACCTTTCACTAGCTTGTCAGTGTGGCTTACCCCTAACAGAAGAGCAGGTGAGATTGTAGGACTCACTGATTGCGGCAGCCTGTGGCACAACACTCAGTTTTCCTGAGCCCAGCCTAATATTACAGACAAATAAACACTCAGTCTGTAACATCTTGGCAGAGTGTTCTACCCATGATCTGGAAACACCACAAGTGCTCTGATAACATTGTGCATCCATTGCATCCTCTGTTTGCAGTATTGTTCCAGGTGTGCTTTCAGTCCGTGCATCAGCTGTTCCTGCTTATGCTGCCCAGTGTGCAAAAGAGGTGTCTGCCCATGGCTGACAGCTTGTGAGCACCATAGCTGGTGCAGGTCAAGGAACCTCGCCTTGTAAGAGGCTTTTTGAGTAACTTTTCACCACCACTTGTCAAATGTTCCTGAGGATGACACAATGAAAACTAGGTTGATTAAACCATGAGATGCAGAGAAATACCTAATTATTCATTTTCTAGCTGTTCGCTTACAGCCTTTTGTTTTTCTGCTTTATTGCTGTTTGGAAAATGATCTTTTATTTTATTTTTTTCCTCCCTCTTCACCCTTTTTCTGGCAGGAAGTGTTGACTTCTTCCAAAAACCACAATGAGAAACCACAGTTTTTCAGCCAAGTGCAGGCATCTTTGTGGAGGGGGAAAAAAAAAATATTGACTGGATTCAAATCCAACTTCTTAGCAAAAGGCAGTTCTGCTAAAAAATGTGGGTAGCCTTATTTTCATTGAGATAGATGAAAGTTCTTATATTGAGCTGAAGCCTGGTGTCTAACTCTGGACAGAACTCTCTGAATGTGATGGAAATTTTGACTAAATAAGGGCAGTGACATTTGGACTGTGTAAGGCTCCTTGTTCTGACTCTGCTTTTCAGCATGTAGCTCTAACATTAGCTGTCTCCTGCCAAAATTTTTCTGATAAAGAGTTCCTTTTCCCCCCTGAAATTATGAAAAGACAGCTGCTGCTTCTCACTTAACACTGATTTAGGTGTGTTTTGTTTATAGCTAGGTTTAGACAGAATGAAAGTTTCTGTCTAGTTTTGCTGCTTCGCATCCTGGCTCCTGTTTCTAACTTGCAATTTGTCCCCATGTCCCAATGGGCAGTCCGTGTGTCCATCGATAGAAGGTGGTGTTACTCTCCATTTTAAAGTCCACGTATCTAGCATGCATGAGAGTTCTTTCGCACATGTTCTTCCTTGAAACCTTGTGCATCTTGGAAAAACACGGAAACGTAAGCTGGCAGAGCCTCTGGTTTGTTCTTATCCCATTACTGATTAGTTGTGTTGGAGAGACAAAATCTTTTTTCAGGTCAGTGGTTTCAATGGGAGCAGAAGCAATAGAAATGCAGCAAAAATCACAATTAATGACTGTTTAATAACTGAAAGGTAGGGCTTGATTTCTGCCTTTGCGTTATGAGAAATAATGAGAAATATATCAGTGTGAGTTGCCCTGGGGCCTGGGAAGCTTTGATCCTGGGTGGGCAATGGGAGCATTTGACTGTGTGCAAATGTTACTGGAAAATCCACAGGACAAATGCAGCCATTTCATGCGCCATTTCCCAATTTTTATGCTTTTGTCATTTCTGCCTGATTAAGGTTTTCTACAAAATGTGAAAATTGCTGTTGATTTTTTTCGGTTGGAGCTGGTAAATCACTTATTTGAAGCTGGACTGTGTTGCAAAATGTTTGCCTACTTGAGCTTTTTATCTTTTAATGACTTGCTGTGATCCTTATCTCATTTCAGTCACCCTGGCTCAGTGCTGTGTCCACCTTGTTGTGGGAGTCTAGGAATTCCCTGCTCATCTCTGGTACAGCTTTTCGGCATTGCTCCTGAAAGTGAATGTGTCCTTCAAGTTGTTGCTTGAGAGATCAGTCCTGAAGCTTTCAATGCCAACTGAAGGGCTTGGATTCCTTTTGTGTTATGGTATCGCCTGAGCATGGTATCACCTCTTACGGGCCAGGATGACTTTGTACCAAGTAACCTGGAGAATAAAAGAAGGGAATGATAGTCTAACAGTACCCAGTTCTCAGCTTAATAGATGTGCCGGTTCTTTAGATGTCTCTGCAATGTCATTCTGAAGTTTCAGGGGCATTGACGTAGTACATGTTGGAGCAGGCAGGGTGGACACACAATATTCAGATGGTTGCACTTCTGGGATTTGCACATGCTGGAGAGCTTTGCTCCTGAAACAAAGGTGGCTCCTGCCACCAGGAGCACAGGCTATTGGATTCCCTTCCCTTGTCATAAAACTTGAGCAGGCAGGAGGTGTGGGGTTTCCCAAGCTTGTCCTTGCTTGTGGCAATCGCTGCTTCCCACTCATGGCTGGTTAGGATGAACTGTCTGTCCTTCCTCCCTGTCATGCAATTCAGAAAGATATCAATACAAGCCAGCTCCTCTTTGGTGTGATTTTCAATGCCACAGGCTCTTTGGAGGGCCACAACAGTGCAGCTGCTCCCCAGAGCCTTTCTCAAATGCTCTGGAGTCTGGAAATGATGCCACCGTGCTGCTATGGTGTCAGATGGCCTCGTCTGGCCTCTTCTATGTGTTGCTTTTATCACAGCTTCCAGCAATGCATTTGGTTCACTACATCTTTCAGATAGCATTGATTTCAGATGAACGTTTCTTATTTCAGATCTCTCCATTTCTATGTGATAAGGAAACCTGTTTTTTTACTTATGAGACTACATAGCATACATTTGTTGGAGGGTAATTTCACTAATTCTCGGTGGGTACACTGACAGCACAATTATCATCTCACTTGACAGCTGTTCCTTTGAATTTTAAACATCCAAAACACATCCAAGGGCATTGGATGAAATTGGTGGTATTACTGTCTGTTGCTAAGAGGTGTTTAGCTTTTGGGGAGGAGAAAGTGTATATCTGCAATCCCAGAGAAGTCATAGCAAAATATGTAGATGTCAGCTACCTGAGGAGAAGGGATTTGGAAAATATTATCAGATTTAAGAATGAAAACTACAACCAGTGAATTACCAGCAACAGCAATTATGGTTGAATACTTGAGCAAAGGAGATAGAATACATTTGGTAAAATGTGGCAGCCTTTGACCAAGTTTCCTACAGAGTGAATGGGAGAGGCAGCTGCCTGCGATATTTGCTTTGACTTTCCTTCACAGCGCAAGCTGGTTCTGCCACGCGTTGTTCTTTTCAAGTACGATGTGGGAAAATGAGCTGAAGTGTAATCAGGTCCTGCTGGTGATCATGTGAGTGTTCCCAGTGACATTGATGCATGTTGGACTTGAACCCCTGGAGCAAATCTTTCACATAGAAACAGTAATGTGAATGAGGAAAATGTCAGCTGGAGATTCCTCAAGAGTAAATGAAACCTGATTTTTGACAACCCAAACTCAAACATGGTATCTTAGAGATATCAGTGTTTGGCCATGTGCATTCAGGGGATGAGGCTGAAACCCTGACAGTAGGTAGATGACAAGAGGTGAGACTTCAGCATCTCCAAGGATTTATTTCTCTGTCACCTATCAGTTCTTTTTTCCTCCCTCTTGCTAGGATCCTACTTAGTTGTTCAGCTGAAAAGGGGGGAAAAAAAGGTCAAAACTTTCAGAAAGAGCCACAGATACAAATCTCATTAAGTTTTACTCATTTGAGTGTCCCTGAGATAGGACACATTGAGAACCCTGAATCTCTGATAGTTTTTACAAGTCAAACTACTTAAATAGACTATGTGAGTGTTTAAAAATAAAAACTACAGAGAATCATTAAACAGCTATGAAAATCTTGATGCCTTATGGTGAATTGTGCTTTCTGCATTTTTAGTGCAGAAAGCATTAATCTCTTTTCACTGTGGGCCAAGATGCTGTGCCAGAGCTTCGGGGAAGAAAAGTTTGGGACTTCTTCACTGCTTGACATGTTTCCCCATTCAGAATGGACCAGAGGATCTTTTTTCTGGTGGCTGTAGCATCTTCTGTATTAACTGGTGAAACAGTAAACCAGGAAATAAATGTTAATGAGATAATTTCATTTAACACACTGCTGTGGTCTGCCTTCTCTGTTGCCTTGGAGACAACACAGCTATTATCTGGCAGGAAAGTGAACAGGCCATATAGGATTTGCCTGAAAAGTGCACTTGAGTTTCTGTTCTGCACTCTTCAAGCAGCTCGTGTAGCTTCTGTTTTAGGAACAGAGCAGTGGTTCTCTGTGTCCTTCCTGCATCAGGAATAGAGATATGTTTGTCAATAAATAGGTTTTATTTTCTATTTATATTTGACTAAAAGCTGAGGTCAGAAAGCTAGGCTTTATGGTACCCTCATAGCAGAAGAGATGGTTTAAGATGGTGAAGCATTTTTAATCGCACTAGTTTCAGATGGGTGCTTAGGGCAGAGCTCACCTCCATGTGGAGCACCTGTACTTAAAACCACAGAGTGACCCTGAACAGACTGGGTGGGATCCTGCAGTCCTTCCTGGGAGGTGTTCAGCAGCTGCAATAATTAACATCTGTGCAGTAGAAATTCTGGTTATTATCTGTGTTGCTGTATGAAGGATGACTCTGTACAATTACAGACTTTGCCTTTTTATGCATTCTGTTGAGCACTTCTGCAGAAAGCGCTGCCGGACAGCCTAAGTATTCAAGGACTAGACAGGACTAATTCATGTGAGCTTTCTAACCAGTATTCGCCAAATTTGGCAACAGTTTCCCATCATTACCTAAAATTAATGTAATTTGTTCCTCATTCCTATTGCCAAGGAATGGGCCTGTGTTCTCATCAGCCCTTCTGATTGCCAGTTGCTTATTTGATTTTCCCCCATTCCTGATAAAGTGAAACAGCTAAGATCCATTACCTTCCATCTTGCCTGATTTAATGACATTATTTTTTCTCTTGAATCTTTGCCCTAGCTTCACCTTTTGCTCCCCAGTACATCTGCAAAGTTCCCCCAGGTCTCCTCTTGTGGACCTTTTTGTCCTCATCTCCTGTAGATGTTTCCATTTTGCCTCTCTCCTCCATTTTCCTCCCAGCAGCATCTGTTGCTCCCTCTAAGTCTGCTGCTGCCTCCACAGCACTAGATAAGAATAGTTTCCTAATGGATGCACAGCAATATCTTTCCCTTTAGAACACAATCTTTTTTTGTAATATTACTAACCATGGTGATTGTTCAGGCCTGCGTTTGCCATTGTACATGTTGTACTTATTGTGCTTTCAGTCTGTGCAATCAGCAGGATACGGAAGGGATTCTTTGGCACCCTTGCTTAGTGATTAGTAATTGTATAGCACTTTGAAAGCTTAAAGTGCTATAAGAGGGATAAGTAGTATTATTAATAATGACATGCTCTTCTATACAGAATGGAGTTTATGCATATTCGTGGTGATAATCCCTAGTCTCCTCTTTTCCAAAGGCTGTTGTCTTTATGATCTGCCTCTACCTTATCTTCCTCACACCTATCAGAGTGCTTTTCAAACAGCTTTTCTTCCTCTACTGATTAAAGGTACATGGGGGAAAAAAAAAAAAAAAGAAAAAGATTCCTCTTAACACAGAATTCAGCCTTCAGGTCTCAGTGCTCTTGCCCAGATGTGGTGGTCACTAAACCATATTCGGGGACTTTGATGTAATCAGTTTTCTACTAATCTCTCTGATTATCTATTGCTAGCCTAAGATCTGCCATTCATTAAAACCCATTTGGTTTCAGCAGCATCTAGGGTTTGATCTTCCTGGAGGAGTGCTTTCCTGTGTCCAGGTAATGTTTCATCTGTGCTTTTACAAATTAATTTATTTTTATGTCACTCCCTGTAGCTTCTCCTTGGAAAATCAGCTTTTTGGCCGAGGAGGAAATTAGTAAAGACATGGAGAACGTCTTAATGGCCGAAGCAGAGTTGATGCAAAGTTTTCCCCCTCATTTTTCAAGTTGAAAAAGCTGGGTAAATTTTGTGTGTTTACTCCTCAGCTATACATTTCTAAAGTGGTGGGTCACTGCCGGGGCTTGGTGCAGGGAGAGCTACGAAGCTCTCAGAGGAACTTGTGTGCTTGGGATTGCCCAGGCTGGCTTGGCCAGACCTTTCTGGCCAGGATGCTCTGTGTTTCAACCTCCTGTTTTTGCACTGGTAAAGCTCTTCCTGATGGTTTCCCACACCCTGGAGCTCCAGCCCTGAGGGCAGCCTTCTGCCAAGCACCCTGACCTGCCTCTCTGGCTCGGGCTTGTAAGAACAGTCTTAAAACCCACCGTGAGCACTTCCGAGCTCTGGTTTTGTGGGTACTCTGCCACAGGAACCTTCAGGATGAGGTGAGATGTTATTTTACGTACATGCCAAGACCTCTCCTTGTTACTGCTCTTAATCTCATCATGAGGTGGTGATACCAGCCTTACAGATCTAAATCCAGATCTCCTCTGGATTTAGTCAAAATTGCCTTTGAAACATTTGGTTTGGGTGACAGCAGGGAGGCTGTCATCAGCAATTCTGTCTCTTCCAGGCTGAATATTATACATCATAGTGTGGCTCCCTTGTGTACTTCTGTGCTTGAATTTTGAGGAGGTTAAGGCAGGATGTCTGGAAGAAATGAGTTTTGATGGAGTCAGGAGTCGTACGTTTGCTAAGTGACCATTGTACTCTCTCGGGAGGACCCCCTTCAGCACAAAAATACATGCGTGTTCAGTAGGACATTGGCATCGTCAGCCTTCAAAGAGTGTGCTTTAAAACTTAGAAGAGCCAGCAGCTCTATTCATTGCCTGCCAACTGACCTTGGATATTTTTGCAGGACCCTCTCAGGTTTCCAGTGCTGGTAGCAAAATTTTAGTGTAATTGTAACCTTTCTGCCACTTTACCTGGAGACAAGAAAGGTAATAGTATTTCTTTGGGAAAGGGAGGCACAAAATGAATAAGCTGGGTAGCATGGTATCTACATAGAGCTTAACAATGTGAATTAGAGGAAGAGTGAATTCGGAGACAGCTGTGCTCCTGAGGAGCTGTTGAAGGAGTTTTTTTGCTGAGCTCTTAAGTGTGCTCTCTGGGGAGAACGGGAGGAAAGGAGCTGAAGATAGAAAATGGTGAGCCAAGACTGAATCCCCAGAGAAGACATATGTAAGTGCTCTCAAGTGGTGCTTTGCAAGTATTTTTTTATTCCTTATGTGACTAGAACATAATTTGAAGTTGTGAGTCAAAACTTGAAAGAAAGTGTACTTCAGTTTTGTCAGCTTTTAAAAATGATAGCTAGGGCATTTAGGCTGTGGAGGTGTCTTTACAACAATTTTGACTGTATTTCTCAGCTCATGTGGTGGGAGAACGAAGGTAAAGCAGGGACCAGTCTCAATGCAGAGCAGCAATTAAGTGACTGGGGCTCCCTTCTCCAACCTGGCTCACCCTATGAACCAGACCACCAATTTTGATAGGGCAGAGAGTCCTGAGCAGATGCCCTGGTAAGCAGAAGGGAGGTGGGTGGCTGTTTTTATGGATAGATCAGAAACCAGAGCCATCAGTCCTCATTGTGGGATGGAGAATCTGGTTGCCTACTTTTAGGCAAATCTTCTTTCTCTGAGTGTCCATGATAAATATTTTACCCTGATGGCTAGAGTCGCCAAGCACTTCTTGTTCTTCTGTGCTTAATTGGAAACTGAGGATATTCAAGACTTGCAAAAATTGATTGCCTCCAGTTGGTTGTCCAAAGTGGGAGCACAGCAAATGAGGACCTTGTTCTAGTAGAGGTCCACTTGCCTGCACACTTAGGACTCATGGTGGAAACCACGTCTCTGAAGAGCCTTGAGAAAGAAAAGGCGAATATTATCAGGGAAATGCTATTTTTACTACCAGTCAGATATATCTTCTGCTAGGTTAGAGAGTAAGAGGGGAAAAGGGGCTGATACATGGGAACTGCAGCCTTTAGAGGAGGCTGGAGTCCCAGGTGTACAGTGGAGACACAGAACTTACTGTGCCTATCAGGCGGGAAGATGCAGAAGAACTGGGGTGCACTGCATCTTTTCTTCTGTCTGGGAAGTGGTGGTAAATCATTCCAACCATGGAGTTTTTCAGGTGGGTCTGAAACTGCACAAGTGACTTGCCAAATTCTGTGCCTCCCTCCCATTCTGGCTTACGTCCTGTGGTACATGCACCCTGCCTTGGGACCTGCTGCCTGTGGTCTGAAAAGCAGAAAGGCCTTTCCTTCCCTATACACATGAGATTTTTTTGGTATATCATCTCCTTTTTGACCTGATTCTCTTAGAAATTCCCAGCATCGGTACAGGAAGGGCCACAGAAACATGAAAATAACTTAGTGGAGTGTGCCGAAGGAGAGAATCAGGCCTTCAGAGGAAATTCATTTTTTATTTTTAGAATATGTGATGACCAAAATCAAATTATCAAACCCTTGCCAATAAAAAAATCAACAATATTGAGTTGACGCTTCTCTTTCAATTACCTGCAGCATGTTCAGAGACTTGAGCATAAACAGCAATTCAAAGCTGCCTACTGCATAGAGGCTTTAATTAACTCTAATGATAATTGCAGAGCATGTGTTGCCATTTTGGGCAACAATTACCCAGCTTATCTGGGGAATCTTGTGTGGGTGAAAAGTGGTGGGGGGAAAAAACCCTAGTATCTGAATATATATACTTGTTGCTAACTCTTAGATTTTGTTAGACAGAGGAATATGCTTTCAGCTCTGAGGGCACTAAAAAATGCGTGGTCCTCGCTGCATGTACTCCTCCTGCCATGCAAACTCAGGAGAAGTGGAGCCTGGTTTAGCATTTGGTTTTACTCTGAAAAAGCAGTACTGATCTCTCAGTTTACCTTTCAGCATTTCAAGAATCTTTCTGAATGGAGACAAAAACATTGAGTTTTTCTTCCCTAGAAGTATACATGCTTTGAAAACACCTGAGACTAGAATGGATATATGTTGTAAGAAATCTAGGTTATTTCAAAGGAGCCAATATTAATAAGGTTGGCACCCATGGGTTTTAGGCTCCAAGCTTCCTTCAGCTGTCTTGAAAAGCCCAGCCTAAATGTAGCCGGTTTTGAGAGCACAAACAGCCTCTTTCTGTGAATGTTCTTAGGTAGACCTATCTTTATTAATTTTGGAAGTTTTCTTGGATGCCGGTGGGACATATCCTTAGTGAGCAAACATAATTCCACCGACAACCAACCTCAAGTGACCTTAGTAGCTTTCCTTAAATGTATGCTTATTCTTCCTTCTCCTTTTCTATGACTCCATTAGAATTAAAAGTATTGAAGATTTGTGGTATGTTAATCTCACCCTAGAAATGGAGTCCCAACTCCTTGGGGTTCCTGTTATTGTCTGTTGTTGTAGGGAAGTTATCTCACAAGTCACCTGCTCAGAAGCATCACTTCTTAAAAAGTGAACATTTCATTTTTATTTCAAAAAGTTGGAAACTAACTCAGTAGAAAAACTTGCTCAGCGTTCATTTTTGTCTGTGTTTTTTTCTTTCACTGAACATGTTTGATGGAGGTTCTTTCAGAATGTTCTTATTTTTGTAATAAGGACTGTGAAATGATCTGTAAATGTTGCATTCCACATTTATAAACATCTAAAGCATAAAAAAAGTGGATGAAAAGCTGGATTTTTTACTTTTGACTAGAAGAGGTTGAAAGAGAACTAGTGCCATGAAGACACAAAAGAACCTCCCTTACAAAGACTGTTGTGAATGTGAAGCTGTATACATGGACATTTTGAAAACTAAGCTAATGGCCTTGTTTCAAAAGTCAAAACAACACAGCCAAAATGTTTCTGTTTTTTCTGCTTCCCGATGTTACAAAGCATATCAGATGGGCAAAATTTTTTAGAGATAAAAATAAATTTTAGAAAATGCTTTGCTCCAAAGGATCAAATGGGATAGTTGTATTAATTGTTTATAAATCCTAAGCTGTACTTACTGCTTGGAAAGGATGAAAAAGAAACAAATAGAAGATAATCTTTAAAGAACATGTTAGAGGTTCTGTATTTGGTAGAAACATTTCCTTAACCTGAAGAGACCATGAGGTGATTTATTAAATCTTTTCATATCTACACTGTGTCCTGGTCTTAGCTGTAATAAGGTTGATGCAAGCTGAGGGGAGGATTGCTTAATTCATACCTCCCTTACTAGTTTAGCCTTATTATTTCAGCCTTAGGGCTCTTGCAGGGGTGACTTCTAGTTCAACTGGCAGTATCTACCACTGGATCTGATACCATTTTGGGACTTCCCAGTGGGTCATTACTAATAATTTGTGTGTGAGATGAGGGAGAACCAATAGAGAAAACTCTGAACCAATTACTATGCTACTATAACAATAGTAATTTCTGTCCTTTTGAGTTCAAAAGGAGATAAGGACCCTTTTGGACATAGATTGCAGTTGCTGGGTATCATTATAAATATATTTCTTGGTGACTATTTCATGCTGAGGCTCCCTGGAGTGTTCAAGCTGATAAAAGGTTGGTGAGTCCTGTTTTGCATCAACTCCAATCAGGCACCAATTCTACAATAAAAGGCCTGGAAATTATTCTGAAAGCACTATACCACCACATGGTATATGCTTGCTGAGTACGTATGTGTGATTATGTGCATTGTCCATTTGAGGGGAAACCCCCCCCCCAAACATTTAAAGCTGTGCTTTGTCCTCACTCAATTATGTATTTCCAACAGTGCTTACTTTCCTAGAATTTTGGGGAACCGCTCTTGACTCTTACCATGACATAAAACCATATCTAGTCACAAAAAAGGAGGTCAAGCCTGGAAGAGAAAACTAGCTTTTAAGTTCAGCTAGTAATGCTGACAGAGAACAGCACTCTGAGAAGTGTGCTTTAAAGTAGCACAGCAAGGTGAGCGTTTCCCAAGGTTATAATATATGTGGGAACTTTGCAATTATTCCTAGCTATTGTATGGTAATCAGAAGTGCAGAATTGCAAATGACTGTGCTACAGCTGTGCTACAGCTATTTTTTCTCTCTCCATTTCTGCCAAGACAAGACCATTAATTAAAGCTTCAACACTCCGGTAACCCGCCAGTCCAGTCTCAAAAGTTGTATTTTCTTCTTCTTTTCTTCTTGGGTCATCTCCCAGAATTTATTAGTTTTCATGATTGTATATTTTGCACCTTGGAGTAGTTCAGACTCCAGTAAGAGTGTGACGCTTGTAGGTCCCCACAGAATGGTATTTCAGGAAAAACCTCTGTTCACGTGTCCTGTTGAACTTTAGAGGTAAAATGTTTTCACTACAGTACTTTTTCCACTGTAAAATGACTGGGTGAAGCTTCTGTGCATCAGTGGAGCCATTACAATAATTGTTTTTGTCATGCTGAGCCTGGGAAATGATGCTGGCTGTTGGAGGTGTGTTTTGGATCATGTTACGGTGGGAAGGATGTGACTTTTGGGGGTTTTGCACATACAAACAGAAACAAGGAATCTATGGTTTCTCCTGGTTTGCAGGGTCAAGGTGCTGGTCTTGACAAAGAATGTGTCAAAATGATGCGATGAGGTTTAGCAGCAAATAAGGGGGAAAAAAAAAGGAACTGTTGTATTTTTAGTCTTAAAGCAATTGATTCCATTACACCTTTTCTGTGCAATAATCTCAGTATCTGTGTTGTTTATCAGAATGGAATTTCATAAGGTAGCACAGGCAAAGAGTGCAGCTTCCATTAGAGCACTGCAGGTGCCATCTGTTTAGCTGTTGTATGTGCTTTTGCAAACAAATAGGTTCAGGGCTGATCACTATTGGGACTGGGTAACCCTAGGGGACTGCAGAAACATCAGTGCTACCCTGATCACCAGTGCTATGAACAGCCCTAAGTTTAACTTAAGATCCTGATCTTGAATCTGTATTCCGGTACATATTAGCACTCCTTTCTTGTAGTCCCAGCATGAAGCTGAACACAATCAGACTAGAAAAGCCCAATGTGCTCCCCAGTCATCTGCTCTCATGTTACCATCCAAGAAGGCTGGTATCCAGTCAGGAATCAAGCCCATTTCTCTTTCATACTTTCTATCCAGATCTGCAGGTGTTTGTTTTAGTAATGTTTCCTTCTTGAGGTCTAATTGATTCTGTCATCACAATTTTTTTATTTATTTAATTTTTTTTAAAACCTCCGATTTTTGGACTCTGCCTCTTGGAGAGTTTCAGTGTTGCTGGTATTGCGGTCAATGTCCTAGTTTCTTCTGGCTTTTTCCTTCTCTCTGAGCAGAGGAGCTTTTGCAGTCCTCATTTGACATCTCTGGCTTCATCTCCCTCCCCAGGTCTGTGTCTCCACAGCCCTAGGCATGTGCCTGAAAATCAGTGGTATCTACTGATATGCAGGAGCCTCCCGTGGAGACAATTTCTTTGCCATGCTGGGTTGGTAGGCATTTGACTTGGAGGCATCATGGTTGTGGCAGGAGGACATTCTCTGCTAGTCTCGTTTTCTGGCTCAGCTTGTGCAACCACTGCTCTCAAATGATCCTGATGTTGACTTGGCTCCATCTCCAATGACAATAGCAATCCTATTCTGGAAGGGGATTCAGGCAGAACATATATTTCATTTTCTGTTGCTCAGCATTTTTTGTTGGTGCAGTAAGTCCTCTTTGGTTTATGAGAAACTCAGTGTCTTGCAATCTGTGGTGCGTCGTACTCAGTTTGCCTCTTTGCCCCCATAGTAGGAAAACTAGATGGATAGCAACAACAGTAAATGTCCCAGAACAAGGTCCTCTGTTTGTGCTAGAAAAATATATAGACTGTGAAAGAAATGAAGGGTAACAGACTGGATGGGGGTTGACTAGAATGCCTTTATTGGTAGCTGTTGATGAGCATAGAGGAGGATGTTAGATCTCTATATAAACTCTCATGAATTAGACTGCCATGATATAACTTGTCTTGTCGTTTCTTGTGCTAATTGTGAAGTGTGGGGACAGTCAAAGCTACAGGTGACACCGGTACTTTGGACAATTTCATTAAGGTGTATGTAGAAAGAGGAACCTGAAGTCTGCAGTGAACAGAGTGTAAGTGCTGGAATATGGGCTGTTCTGCTGCACTGCCCCTGCTAAGCCGTCCTTGCTCACAGCTCTGCTGTACGGCATTTCCCAACTTGTTCTTGCTTACAGGTCTTTGAGGGTGTTAAATTGATGCTTCTGTCAGAGCCTAGCAAACAGGTTAACCAAAGCCATTGTATTACTCAGACTGGCTGTTGCTTGAGCTTGTCTAAACTGCTGTTTATGGTCACAATGGGCTCCCAAGTGTAAGCTATTGATTGCATTGACGATAAGTGGCTTCTGAGAAGTCTCGCATCACTGCTCTGCAAGAAGGTTGTGTGATGCTAATTGCTCTGACTCAAGGGCAAAGCAAACTTTAATTTAGAAATTCATTATTGCACTGTAGCTATGGCCTTTATTGGCTTCTCACAAGTAATTGTATTGCTGGAAACTCCTCTAATCAGGAACAAAATTATTTATAAGATTTAATAGCAACAAGTTTTAAAGAAATGGGGATCATTGTCAAAACCAGTGGACCAAAAACTCTGCATTGGTAAGTGGAATAATTCATGCAAACTCCAGAAATACTAATCTATTGGCACAGTATCCTGTAACAGGAGTAACAGATGCAGCTATGGGTCCAGAGAGAAACAGATCAGATGCACGCCTGGAAATAGGAAATAATGTCCTTTTTGGCAGAAGCTTCCTAGCTCTGTTGTGAACAGAGACCCACCCCCATTTAGAGGAATCTACCTGCAGATGTTCCAGACATGCAAGGTTCATCCCTCTTTGCTAGTTCTCTGGTTGGAGCTTGGACCACTGAAACATTTCTGTATTGGAACATACGGAGACCTCAATAACTTGATGAGTGTATCAGAACAACTGAGCAGCCTGGGTTGCCATTGCAAAGTGCAGTTGCACAGTTACGCTGCCACAGATGGCCAGCCAAGTTCTCTGGAGTTTTAAATAGGATGCAGTTGAGCTACCTGGGCTACACTGACACAGAAATAACAATAGCAAAGAGTTTCTAGTTTAGAGAGAGAAAACAGAATTTTGTTCTCCTTTAAAGACTTCAGCTGGCCTTATTTGTAAAATTTTAGGAATGTTTATTTAAGCACTTGTGCTCCAGTTGTGCACAGTGCCACAGCTCCTTTACAGCTGACTTGAGGGGCTTAAGGAACCAGAAGGACACCATTTCCTTCTGAAAATTTTGTCTGACATAACTTCTGAAAGAATTGCACTTTCCAATGGAAAGCACTTTCATATCCTTTTGACTAGCATTAGTTTTATGATTATATTGTGTGAAAGGCACATCTAGAGCCCCTAATTAGGATTTAGGATCCCATTAGTCAAGCTGATCTAATGACAATGAGACGTCTGATAATGATGAGATAGTGGAAAGGAAGCATTTCTTATTAAATAGCTCATTTATGTTTTCCAAATGGTCAACAAACATTAATGAATAAGTCCTTCCTGGGCCTCCTTTGAGAAAAATAACTATGGGTTAAGTGCTGGGTGTTATTATTTGGCCATTTCTTTTCGTGAGCACTAGAACTAACAGGTTGGCATTACGGTACGTGGTGCACACCACTTGGAACTTTTGCTGTGGTACTTGTGGAGAGACTTTACACGGAAATCTTTAATATTACAAGCAAAAAAATGCAGGAAGTCCATCATGGCTAACAGCTTCTACGTCCTGGACACAGTCAGCCTTATTGGAGAAAGGAAGTTTTTAGGTTTTTGGATAACACCTTGTGGGAGCTGCAGGGGGAGAAAGCCGAGGCACCAAGCTGAGGCTCCGAGGCTCTTCAGTCAGGGGAGGAGAGCACACATGGGAGTGTTTCCTTGTTGTTGGTTGGGTTGGAAAGAATGGAGTCTTACAGAGAAGCGATGGGGAAATGGATTTGGGAGAAACAAAGTGCGCTGCTAGCCTCTGTTGTGTAATATGCAGCAGACAATTAGCAGCGAGCTCGCTAACCAAGTGCCAGGTGAGGATGGATCTGGGTGAGGGCTGTGAATTCACTGCTAATTCTTGTGCTCGTTATTCTCCTGGGGAAGGAGTGAGAACTGAGCCTGTGCTCTGATGTCCATGCTGGTCATGCCTCTTTCTGGCAGAGTGATTTTATTTTTCTCTCTTGTGAATATTCTTAAAAGATACAGCTTGAGGTGAGGGAGGAGAGTTATTTTTCCCAGGGAGCTGCTGCCTGTCCTTTCTGCCAAGGGTCTGTTGTGGTACCTTCATGAATTGCTGCATCTTCTCCCATCCACTGGACCTGAACTGCTGTCTAAGCATTGCTTCATTGCAGCTGGGGGATGAGCAACAGCCCTGGCAAGAGAAGGTACCAGGTCAGTGCTGCCCAGACAGACCTGGAGAAAGTGCTAGAAATCAGAGGTGGAGAAATTGTGCTGTTCTTGTCGCAGGAATAAGCAACTGTATGGCAATCCATAAAAACAGCAATTGCAGGGAAATGGCACAGTTGTCCCAAGGGGCTGGGGGACATGAACCCTAAGCTGTGAATCAAATCTAATATCTCTCAGTATGTGGGAAATTGAGAATTGCCTTAAATATTCCTTTCTTGGAGAAATTTAGAGCCATTCAGGATCTTTGGAAATTGACATCCAGAACGAAACTGAACTGCAAGAATCACAGTTTGAACATATTTTGGTTAGAAAACAAATCACAGATGATGCAAGCTCCCTTTAATAGTGGCAGTAATAGTCCGTAGTAGCCTATGGCCTCTTTTGAGTTAGGGTCAGCTTGAATCTTGGCTCATCCCATTCTTGCTTTGAACCATGAAGATCAGCTTTTTGCCCTTTAAACTAAGATCCAACTTGGCCTGCAACAAATATATTAGTTACCTGAGGAAATGCTGGCAATTCTTAATTTTTTCACAGCCATTAATGAATCTGCCTTTCCAAACAAACAGAAGCAAATTTCCTTTCCTTCTGTAATGAATCCCTGGAGGGAAGTGTGGATTCTGCATGTAAATGTGCTTTGCTTAGATTACCCGTTTTTAACTATTGTTTATTTCTCCCTCTCACTTATTGCTCAGTTCAGCAGCATAAGCACTATGCCTGCTTCCCAAATCCGAACTCTTCTGTAGCCAGTCTCTCTCTGTGTGAAATTACCAGCCAAGCACAGGATGCCCCCAGGCATTTAAAAGCTGAGCAAACAGCCCAGTTAAAAGCAGTCGGCTAGCATCTGAGCGGAGATCAACCCTGTGCCTTGCTTGTCTGAGGATCCCAGCTACAAAAAGTCTTGCAGTCGGCTTTCACTGTGGAAATGGGCATATCTGCTCCCACCAAGGTCACTAACCCATGTTCAGCTTTATTCAGCTCCCGTCTCATTTTTATCTTGCAGGTATCCCCGGGGTGTAAGGTGGGGGCAAACCACATGGAGACTTCAGTTGTCTCCTTGTCCATTATGGAAAGCAGCACTGGCTGGTGAGTCAGCACGCTAAGGAAGATTGTGAGGAATATCTTGTGCGGCGACTTGAGCGGTTTCTGATATGGTTGTGTTTGAGATGTGGGAGGAGGTTTCTTCTGTCTGCCCCTTGCTCAGGTGGTCCTTGCAAGAGGTCCAGGCATGACACTGTCCTTTCTCTGCCCACACCCCCTTACCTACAGTGAAACCCAGGGATAGAGAAGGGGTTGCAGAGAGGGTCTCCATGCTGGTGTCTGGGCAGTATTGGTGAGGTCTGGGGAAAATCAGCAGGAAGGATCATTTTTTTTGTGTGCATTTTCAGAAACAGCTGTGTGTCTTTACACTTGCTCATTTTGTGGCTATGTTCTGCTGTGGTTTTGTGGACTCTTGAGATCAGTGGAATGAGATTGGCACAGGACTGATGATACTACTCTGTAGGAGAAATATCGAGTTTGATCCTTATGTGGTTTTTTTTATATGTAACTCCTCTAATTTATGCCATATCTTTCTATTGCTTACTAAATGAGGTTTTCAAACTGGAGGCTTTTAGGTGATTTATGATCTTTCAAAAAAAAAAACCCAACAAAAACTGAAACAAGTTTAGTCAAATTTTGTGAACATACTGGAGTTTGTTCTTTCTGGGAACAATAAGGTATTGGAGGTGATGTTACATGGGAAAGAGCAATAAAAAGAACATGCTGCAAGCTGGTTTAAGCCCACTGCTTAAACCTTAATGTCCATCAATGATCACTGAAGTGAACTGTGATGCTCTTCCCGGGATCAGCTTTGGGTTAATGTTAGGTGTTCACTGTCACCACCTAATGTCAAAGTTCATACATTTGCTACTGGAAACGCAGGTCTGAGGA
Organism: Aquila chrysaetos chrysaetos; assembly: GCF_900496995.4. NCBI lineage: Eukaryota > Metazoa > Chordata > Aves > Accipitriformes > Accipitridae > Aquila > Aquila chrysaetos. Next base: position 66,718,993 of record NC_044008.1, read on the forward strand.
TAGAATGAATAGGTATTGCTTGATGTTTTTAAAAACAGTCATCAGGGACATACTCTTGTCTTGGCTAAACTGATATACCTCTAGGGCAAATCTACTAACCTCACTACAGTTGCTCCACATTTCCATTTTAAAATACATATGATAAATATTAAACTAGAATATTGACACTTTTAAGGCAAGTTGCTCTGGGGTTTTGTGATAAAATCACACATTCTCTCTCAGATCCAGAAATCATTTGCTATGCACTTAAGGGGTAACTTCCCTCAAAGTAGATAGCGGTTTTATCATTAGATAAATCAGTACTTTATGATTATATATGCTCTTATAAGATACTAATCAGATGATTGCATGTAAAATTACAAGCCAGAAATACTAGCCATGGTGGTTTTTTTATTGCTTGCAGTCATTACTAAACACTTAATGAGAGAACTACAGCATGTCAGATGCTGAGCAGTGGCCAGGTATTTGTTGGGTACCTTGTGTGTGCACACTGATACATGTTATCTGCTGTGAGGAGCAAACTTGGTGGTAATATGTGCTATTAACTCTGGGACAGTGATTCAAGTTCACCTCCAGTTATGTGTCGAGGTACTGAGATCTGGATCTGATGTTGGCATCTACCCTCTTCAGTAATTTGAAAAGCTGCATCCTCAAACATACATTCACAAATATATTTTAGGCTGTTGGATCCCAGACTCTGATCTGTTATTACAGGAGTGAGTTATTTCTTTCACTTGGGTCCAATGGAAATGCTGAATTTCCTAGCTTTCATTTATGCCATTAATGAGGCACAATTTTTTACTAATAGGCACCAACAGACACTCGATCACACAGATTAAGATCATTAAGGTCTAATGTATATAATTGCCAAATAATTCAGTTCTTGACAGTGATGGAGGGAGGGAAGCAGAAACACTGTGTCCCCTTCGAGTCCCAAAGTGTTCTTCCTGAGGGAGAGAGCAGCAGCCCAGGAATGGTTGTGCTCTCCCTGCCCTGAGCCTCTGAGAAGTTTGAAACTGGACCTCGCATCTGACCTAGTTTTGTACTGGGGGAAACAAAAGCCCAACTGTGGATAGTCCCAGGCTCTGGAAGATACCGGACTATAGTCAAGTCATGTTTCTTGACTAATCTTTCTGAAATGCAGCAGTACCTTCTGGCTTCAGACTTCTTTTTGTTATGTTTCTTTGAAAGTCCATCCTTTGCTTGAGGATGGAACCCCCTGGAGAAAACTTGGTGATATCTTCATTTAGTTAAATGTTGAAGAATCATTCCTTATTGTAAAAATTGATGATTATTGCCAAGGAGTCCCAGCAAATGTTGCACAACTTTATAAGAAACATCCCATTTTCTCGAGTTCAACAACTTCTGTATGACCAAGCCCTCATGGATGGCCTGCTACTTCATTAACACAGTATGAATCATTCCAGCAGCACCTTCCCCACACCATATGGTTCCCTAATGCACTGGCCCTCATAACGTGCCGACAAACAGCAGGTGCCACTGGATGGAAAGTGAGAGATTGGCAAAGCTTTCCTCCCACCAGCTGGACACACATACATTTGAGTCATTAAATGGCTTTTGCAGTGTGGTTTTCTGAACTGCAAAATGGTTCAGATGGTAGTTTGTGGGACCATTATGGGGTAAGAGATGGGTAGGTTTTTGTTTTCTTTCATTTGAGCTTGAGTCCCTCCTAATCCTTTGCTTAGAAATAATTGGGGATTGCAGTGGCAATTCAGACTATGCAAAAATGCAACTCTTCTGTGGTCCCAGATGATAGTGGTCCCTCACTTGGGGACTGCCACCACTTGGGATGAGCAGTTGTTTCAGAAAAAGTAGCATCTCATTTGTCATCTGCTGTAACAGAGTCAAAGGTTCTGAAGTGCTTCAGCCTGATTCCTACATTTCTGCTGTCTGACCTAGGTTAGCAAATGCTGAAGATATGGTCCAGTTTTACACAAACAACACAATCAGCCCCCTTGAGAGATGAAGATTGTTCGTACACTATTCAGAACCAGCTGAGCTATAAGCCTTCAAAATGCTGGAGGCTATGTGGGTATGGAAAACATTCAGCCATCGTTGATGCTTAGCTGCTCAAAGTTGCCCAAAGGTGCATGCAGAGGAGGGAAATACATGTTGCAGGTGTGCATGTAAGCCTGGTCACTAGAAGGAAAGTAAGATATAGCAAAGAGTTCAATCTGTTGATAATATTTGGTGAATGTGTCTTGAATATATCTAACCCCAGAATATCGTGATGATTGGCACATCAGACAGAGACAAGCATGCATGGGAAGGTGGGCTGGTGTTGAGGCTGGAGTTTTATTGATTTCTTTCTTCTTTAAATGAAATTATGTTGGGCTCTATGTAAGGTACTGTTATGACGGTTAGTTAGCCAAGCAAGGCATAGGCATTGAAGTCATTCACTGCCCTTTCTATCCAAACAGAGGAGGACTATTGTGCTGATAATGGCTGTGGCTGAGCTGTAGTGGCTTGTTTCCTTCTTAGTCATTTATGGTGCTCATCCATCAACCCGACTAAGGTGAAATTAAAGAATAGAGTTTATAAGCCATTTAATTCAGAAAGAGTCAGGAAGTGCATTAATGAGCCTATCATAATGGATGCTTTTATAATGCAGACAAAACATGGTTTAATATTAATCATGAGAGTAAAGAAATCAAAGGCCAGATAGCAACAGTTTTGATTGTACAAATAAGAAATCTTCCAAGTAAGCCTATGTGAGCTCCATAGCCCATGAGCCTGCAGGGAGGGCTGGGGAGGACATGTTTTGTCTCAGGGTGGCACCTTGTGAAGGGGTTTGCCTTGGTGGAGAAGAGCTTGGGATGCACCTACAGATAAGGAGGAAAATCAGTGAAATTTAGCAGCTCTTTGGTTTATATGAGAAATTCACTGCTCAGAGGGAAAACTTGGCTGCTTGGTTTGAAGGAGCATTTGAGGCCAGTATTTAAAAGAAGTAGAGGGATTTGTGGACTACATTTTCATAATACGTAATAGGCAGGAATAGAAGGTAGATGTTGTTTCTTTTTAGTCATTCAAATCCTTCCTAGTCCTTTTAAGAGCTATGAGATTAAAAATGCATTGGATAATGTTGTTGTCAAGATTTATGCATTGTTGAAATGTTGGGTCTGATGTAGGAAGTGGCAGTTGTGCCACACAACTGTTTCTCCTGTGTGGAAAAACTGCAGCTAGTTGTCAGTGATGCTGCTAGAAATTTACTCCTCAGGGAAGGAATTGTCTATTAGGAATGAGCCCAAATAACTGAGATAACTGGAAGAGGAGATGGCCATAGGAGCTTCTAGAAAAAGTATCTTTAGACGAGCAGAAATTTTGACTCTATATTAAATTGATCAAGATATGGAATGTGAAATTTAAGCAAACATTTTTATTTCTGTTCTCTCTCTGCTTTTTCTGGATGATAGTTTTCCTATATTATGAGATATTGCTGCCTTTGCTGGGCAGTGTATCCTCAGCTATCCAAATAAGCACTACTGTCCAGGTTTGGGATACTAGGGAAGCATTAGCTGGGCAGGCGAGACAGTATTATTGCACCTCATTGGTATTTAAGAAATCACTGACAACTGTTGTGGGAAACCTGAGCTTGCCAGGTACGTGGTGTAACCTCATGTAACACCCTCTGATCTCAATGCGTTTGAGATGCTGCTGGCTCCTCTTGCCTTTCTGTGTGCTGCTAAGGAGTTCAGATAATGGGGGCGTGGGGGCGAAGCCCTGCAGCAGTCCGGTGTCTCTGACTGTAGGATGTGTTGCATAAGTTGGAGTCTGTGAAATCCTCCACTCGGGACTTCTTTTTCATGGCCAAGTTGATGTTCTTATATATATACATACACACACAAAATGTGAATCTCCCTCTCTTGGTACTTGACTTTGAGCCTTCTGTCCTTTGAACTGTTTTCAGTTATCATCTACCTTTTAGATACGCAGCAATTCAGTGCATTTCTGTCAGGACGTGTGGCACCATCTCACTTTGTGTGTGATGCTGTTAATATATAGCTAGGAAGAAATCACATAATAAAAGACCTTGGACTTGAGCAGCAAGTCAGTGTTGCTGGAGATCTGCCTGCAGCAAAAAGCAGAGAAGTGTTTTACATGGTGCTTAGAGCCTGCAGCACCCAGGGATGTTAAATTATAACATCAAGTGTTTTATGTGTTGTGTTGTGGTGTTTTTTGGTGGTGGTTTTTTTTTTTTTTTTTGCTTGGTTGGATTTTTTGGTTTTGTTGTTATAGGTTTTTTGGGGTTGGTCTTTTTTGTGGTTTTTTTGAGATAATTTTAAGCTGAGCATCATCAGCAGAAAGACAGAAGTGCTGGCCTGAGCTGGACACCCCCCCACACACCCTCCTGTGCATTAGAGCTATGAACCAGCCCAAACAGAAATAATGGAAGAAAGGGAGATTGTTGCTGAATTTTGCATTGGGTATACTTTCAGAAAAGACCTTTGGCATCGGGCATTTCATCTGAGAGCTTGAGGTTGCTGGTCTGTGATGAGTTTAATAACTCACTTCTGCCATATAACTTAACACAGTTTTATCTCCAGCTTCTGCTGTGGGCTTGTGCCCGTTCATAACTGGTTACATCAAAATTCAGTAAACTATTGTAAGCTGAACTGGCATAAAATCCTGTGTGCAGAGAGTTGGGCCAGTTTGACCAGACTGACATCATATCACATCTCCATATGCCCTTCAAGGAAATGTGCGTATGGACATCTCCGTAATTGCATAAAGAACAGTGTATGTGTTCCCAGGTTGCATGCACGTGGTCTCTGTCCTGTCATCCTTGGCAGTGGGAGGTGACACTTCAGCCCGTCTCCCAGACCTTTCTCAAACCCTTGCTGGGCAGGAGGCCTTCTGGCATCTCTAGATCTCTGTTTCTGCAGTCCTTGCCTGTCACCAGCTCAATTGGTCTCTGGCTTACTTACTGTCCTTTGCAGTTGGCTTTTTGCTAATTTGTTTGGTTATCTCTTGGAATATAATAAATGAGAAGGATGAAGGTGACTTGGCATAATTATTCTCTGGTGGGTTAACGGGGCCCTTCAACAAGCACAGAGTGATTATAAATATTAAGTCCAATTAGGAACATGGATAAAAGTTTTGAGGAGAGATACACTTCTATACTTTCTGAACTGTGATGGATTTCCTCTCTTGCAGAGCTCAGTGTGTTTAGCTTTTCTGTATTCGTGCACCTCCTGGAGGGAAAAAAGCCCATAAATAGTGGGAAATATCCCCAGTACTGTACGAAAAAGGGTGCGTTTTGACTTCTTTGACCACTAGCCTTGTGGATTGCAATAGGATCCTCCAGGAGGAGGGAGAGGAATATATCAACCTCTAGGGAAGTGAAATAGAAAAAATAAAATAAAAAGAATGAGGGATACAGGAATTTGCAAGGCCAAAAAAAGCAAAGGCATTAATCATGAAGGGCTCTGGAGGAGAATGTTTAACAAGCAGCTGATTCATGAGTGCAGGAGGCTGAAACTTACTCCGAAGTGACTGAGGTCAGGTCTAGCAGATCAAGAATGAGATGGTGGCATGGGCTTTGACTGGGGAGGTTTTGGAGAAGCCACCATACATGAAGAAGAGGGTCAGAATTTTCTTTTAAAGGCTGCTATAGCATTACAGGTTTTATGAGTCACCTAGACTGCAGGAATTGCATGGGATTGGAGCCATATAATTTATATGGATTTACTGGGGAGCTCCAGAGCAAGGACACTGGGGAGTCACCACGGAAAGCCACACTGTGCACAGAGGCGAGGGCAGAAGGTGGCTTCAGCTGTGTTCCTGTGGTAGCAGACTGGAGTGCTTTGCTTTATAGTCTAGTTATTATAGCATTTAATAGCAAACCTTTTATTGCAGCATGCAGAAGGCTGGACTTTTTCAGACTCTGAAAATCTGCAAGTCACTTTGCCTCTTTTTGTTTTATTGGCCCCAACCATAAAATCATGCTGACTACTATGTATTGCTGGCTTATAAAGTGCTTGGACGTCTGTGGGCAAAAAACACTAGACAGGAATAGACTGAAAAATCTTCTCCGTACTTTATTTGCTGTGCTTACCAAGAAATGGGCTATGAAAGTGATTAAGTACTTCAGATGATAGAGCCTGTTATTGATGAAAAGGATGCACTGTCAGACATAAAATATGGCAAAAAGTATAAATCTAAGTACCATGTGAGTCTTGGATGTAAATGAGATGAAAAGGGCAGGAATGGGAAATGCACAGGGTCATATTCTGATAGTTTTGCACAAAGCAGATGCTGCTGACACTAAGTGAGGCAAGACAGCTGTAAGGTGGCAACTGATTTGCCTGCTAGGTATTTGCTACCAAGAAAAATACTCTTTTCTATGCCAGGCTGACTGTGCTGAGGACATGGCTGCAGTTACTTGGTTAAATACTCCCCTGCATAGCTGGCTCCTGTCATTTGTGCAGCAAGGAGTGATAAAGTGCTGGGAGCTGTGATGAGTCTGCTCAAGGTCACGATCATAAAATTTGCGAAGTAAACTGTTAAACTTAACAGTATGTGTGAAGAGAGGTCCCAAGTTGGGCTTTGGGAGGTGAACCAACAGACAGTGGGTCATTTGGGCAGGGAAAATGCCAAGCTCTTAAATAGTCTGCTAGAAATACACTCATGGGGCAAGGACTCTTGCAAAAATAAGCCTGGGCTCCAAAGAAAATGACTGCGTGGTAGTGCGCCTAAAGCAAAAGGCTGAGGCTGGGATCTGCCTGCCAGCTGCCTGCGGGGCGAAGGCATGAGGCAAGGTGAGGGCTCGTGCCAAAGCCCTTTCTAGTTTTCTTGGGAGGGGTGGACATGCTGACTGTGTTGATGCAAAGAAGAGGCTGAATCCTGAGTAGGAAAGGGAAAGAGGAGAGATTCTGTAGATCTAGGGTAGCTGGTGTGGACAGGCTGTAGTCCATACTCTAGGCTGGGGGTGAGCCGCCAAATGCAGTTCCAAGGTGGATGAGCATTGTAAGGTTGTGCTGTTCTAAGACCACCCCTCTGCAACACATTTTTAAAGGTTGAAGACATACAAAGATGGAAGGTGTCCCCAGGGTACGTGAGGAAGGGGCACAGGCTTTCAGCTTTCACGCTGAGGAGAATTTAATAGCAGTGTAAGTCTCTGTGGTCAGGACTCTTCTGTCTGCCATGGGATTGACTTAGAGCAGTGATGCAGGAAGCTATTGCAGAGCAGAAACAACCTAGTTAAATCTGAGTTACGAATTGGAGCAAAACGAACACCTGAAAAGTCACTTAAAGACAAAGGAAGAGCAAGGCAAGGAGTAGAAAGCAGAAAGGGTAGAAAGCTGTAGGTAGAAGATGGGGATTAAAATAAAATACCCAAGAAATGTTTCTTGTCAGGCTCTGTACCTGTAAGGAATCTTTGCTTAGCTTGCTCACTGAAACCTTACTGCTACAGTGAAAATAAAATTCCAACTCCATCAGTTCCTCTTGTAATTAAACAATTTGAAAGATTCCACCTGAAATCCCTAAACCACTTTGTTGTACTCTGCCTGCTCTCCTCCTGGACTGGTAACATGTCAGAAGGGTTCCGGGAGTTGGCTGGCTTTGCCATGAGTTGTCTCTGATTCATATTTAATCAGAACTTGGATGGAAAACACTGCATCTGAGCCCAAACCACTAGCACTCAGTTGAAGATTATGGTTCAGAAGGCTGTGCTTAATCAGAGCTTGGGTACAGGTGGCTATATTTTTGCCAGTCTCCGGAATAATTATCTTTTATTAGTTGTCTTTGGTCTCAATACCCTGTACCTAACTGCAGGAATGCAAATACGGTTTAGTTTGGCTCAAGCTCTCTTCTTCCCCTGAAATGTTTTGCGTTAATGCAAGTCACTCCTGTTTTCCTTTTAATTTCCTGCATTACTTTGCAGCTCTGATGCCCTGATTGATGCCTATGCTGCTGCGTCTATCTCAGCCAAGGAATGGCACACGTTGGCTAAAACTGCTCTGCCCATGTCCTGGCTGTGGAAGTGGAGTGTCCCGCAGTGAAGGGAATCAACTGGGTCTGCACAGGCTCTTCCAGCAGCATTTACCCTCCATACCTCTGGGCAGCGGCTGGACTATTTCCATAGGGACAGCCATTTAACTCCATGTCCACACAGGGTGTCTACAAACTAATAGGCTGAAATGAAGAGCTCTGTCTGTGTCCTGTTTTTGAATCCTTGTGTGGTACAGGAAAGGGAGGAGGCTTTTATTCCCTGGGGAAAACCTATTGACTAATTTCAGATGTGATTCTTTTTCCAGTGTGATAAATATTCTATGGGATTTATACTGTAATCACAGAGCTGAGAAGGTACCTGGGATCTGGTCCAATGCCACATTTTGTCTTTGCATACTATCTCCATGTTGTCTGGGAACGCTCACTCTAGGAGCTATTTTGAGAGAGAGAGAGACCGTAGCTCCCAGCACCCGAGGCTGTGCAGTGCTGTGCTCGGCCGAAGGGCTGGCGTGCACAGCCTGCTGCTTTCCCAGCACCTCCAGCCTGTGTCACATCACGGTTTGTTAGAGGGAAGGTTTAATTTGAGCTTGTGAGCTAATTATGTACTGTCTGGAGTTTTGGTTATGTCATGAGTTATGACACCGTTCCCCTCCCCCTCTTCAAAGTGCCACCAAAGTATTTTTCATCCTTTCCTATTCTTCATCTGGCAAGTCTTAAATTGGTATGTTTTTTAGTGCACGCCACTTCCCAAGCTGGTTTGATTCCTTGGATCTCGGTGATGTTGCATCAGGGCACAGAATAGAAACTGTGTTCACAGTAACCAAAATAAAAGTGACACAGGCCGTTAATCAAGAGAAGTCAATTGGGGTCAGAGAAGAGTTTCCAGCCATTTTGCATAAGCAAGATACAAGGTTTAAATCTTGCTGCTAAACAAGATTAAATGTGCCTGTGGCCTCTTCCACCATTCCTGTGTGAAAATGTCAAATGTTTGTTTTCTTACCTTAACCTTGTGATGTGTGGTGCCAAAGTCATTGGCCAGAAAGTGCTTGTTTCATTTTAGCCAGGGTCCAAACACAAATGGCAGCCTGGACTTATCCCATGTAGTTTCAGCATCTCAAACTCCTGCTTCATATCTAGTCGAGGAAGGGAGAGACAAGCACTTCCAGAGGACACTTCAATCACCCTAAGATTTATTTTATCCCTGGTCAGACCTGTCTTTCTTGAGGTGAGTCCCAGTGACTGTGGTCCAAAGCTACATGCTGTAGCTTGGATCTTGGAGCTGAGCAGGATGAATGCAGACCTACCTATGCTGCTCAACAGCCCCTACACAGCACACAGGTGGAAACCAGAAGCCAGGTGTATTAGCCAAAAGAGTCGATTAAGATATTTTAGCTGGTCTAGAACTGGAGCTTCAGCCTGAGATATCATGTCCCTTAAGGCAGAAACTCAAGAGGAAAAATATTGAAAGAAATGGAAAAGAACATATGGATTTTTAAAATGTTACATATCATTGTCTCATGCAGTCAAAAATGTGAGTTTGTCATGCGCATCCACCCAGTTGAAGGTGCAAGCTCTATAAGCTCTTTGACATTGCAAGTTGGATTTTGAAAGTGGGCAGTTATGTCTGCCTGAGGTTGTGCCTTGGTGGCAAAATACCAACAGCATCTGTGCAGTGATATGGTCCCGTGCTGTGTGTGAGAGTGTGTGGCTGTGTGTAAAACATATAGGAGAATTAAGTGCTTTCCTTGATGATGTTACAGAGAAGTGTCAAAGGAATAGAGCTGGTAAGAAATGCTGTTAGTTTTTACATGGAGGCGAGGGAAAAAGATATCAATGGGAAACAAATATCAGTGCAATTTCCTGACTCAGCTGTAGAGCTCATGGGAGAGTATCGTTCTCTAAAATATATATATACACATACATATTTTTTTAGACAAGCTCTGCTGAGTAATGGCTGCAGAGGCTTTGGTGTGTTCCTCCAGTGCAAGGGGGAGACTGGTTTTCCCATCACTGCTTTTTTGGGGTAGCAAGGAAAGAGGAGGCAGGCTGTAATGCAGGAAGCCCCACCAAGGGATGACCAGCCAGAATGGCTTAGGGAAAACAGCAAAAGCAATGAAACTTCCCAAGCCTATGTCTTCTGGAGTCACAGTGATAAAACACTGCTTTGGGCTGCAGTGACTGTCAGAAGTATGTGGGTCATATGCCCCAAACTGTCATGTTTCTTCCTAGAGCAGTATATTGCAATGTGGCGCTTAGAGCCATTGGACCGGACCGGTGTAGAAGTTCTCTCTGGATGTGTCTTTGTACCTCTCTCCAGTGCTACCAAAGTATCACATGTCAGCCCATGTTTTTCAGCAGAGCCCTTTTGAATCTCTCTCCCCTCCTCCAGCATGTCCCTTGGCACTTCTGCTACTGATCACAGCTATATCTTGTTTGACCAAGTCGTTCCTTGTCTGCCTTCTTTAGCTCTCTTCTCTTAGCCAAGTCATAAATCTGGATTTGTAGCTGATATTGTTCCCCGGGAAGCAGACAGGGAAAGTGCAGACAGGGGGTTATGACTTCCCTGAGGGATGCAGTTGAGAGGAAGAATTGGCCTATCAAGTGGAATAGATGCAAAGTAGTAGTCTGAAAATAATGGACAAGTGAACCGATTTGGAAGGAAATCACCCTGTTTTGAGTACTGTCTTCATGGGAAAGCCTTTTAATCTCTGCATTTCCCCCCTCTGAGAGTTCAGGCTGTTTTGGGGATTTGAATCATGTCAGCTGTTTCATCATTTTTATTGTTTGGCGGTTTTTTTTCTGAGATCTTTTTCTTTTACCAAGCTGTTTATGAGACTGAATTACAAAAAGTGATTCCTCAGGGACTGTCCCCACCTGGGAGCTAAGTGGCTGCACAAACAGGTCAGAGTGCTTTCAGAAATCCCACAGAGCCAGTACAACAGCTTGCAAAAAACAAAAGCAAGCAGCATGAATTTCTCATGCACCATCTGGGTCTGGCTTGTTTGGGATCAGGGGTCCTATTTAGCTCCCATTTGCTGTGGTGTTGGTGAGGAGCTGGTTAGGGGTTAATGGGGTAGCATTGCTATTTCCAACTGCTGCAATCTGTTCTAGGGTTATCCCTGCCACTCTGGGTGTTTGTTTCAGATGAAGGTTAGGTAAGGCACTCTGGAGGGGAAATAAGGGTGTTCAATCACAGTAAGAGGCTATTTGCTGCTTTTTAACAGTGAAGAAACCTTCCAATGTAGTTTATTGCAAGGTAGTAATTCCATGTTGCATTTGGCTTTTCATTTGCATGTGTGAATGTATTGTATTCTATAGCGAAGGATCTCTAGGCATCGGGAGTATCTTGGTCAGTCATTACAAGGGAGCATGGTAGAGCTTCATCTCTCACCCTGCCACAAGTGTCCTTTGCCACCATGAACAAGTCACAGTCCTGCCCTTCCCCACCTGGGCACACACTGGGTTCTTTCTCCTGCTCTCCAATTATGAATTCTCTTAGGGCAGCCGCTGTCACCATCTCAGTCTAAGTGAGCAGTGCCTGAACACAATGATGCCTCACGACTCTATTGTTATACAAATCCCCATAATAAATGCTTTTATGCACATTGTTGGACTCCTATCATCTGTTTGGGATAGATAAACTGTAGATCGGTGAGACCGTCTTTAGCTAAGATCATATATTGTGCCTGCAGTAAAGCCATGATTAGCACAGACTGGTTCTGCTGTGTAGCCCTGTGCAGTAACTACTGTATCTTCCACTGCAGGAATAAAGTAGTTGGAGGAAGAGGATGGTTAAATCTGCTTGATGAATCCTTCAAAATCATTGGGCTTGATGCTATTTACTAAAAGGATCTTTTGACGCTTCTTGCAGCTGTGGAAACATTTATGCGCTGTACGGGGGCTGTGCTGTCAGCAGCAGAGCGGTCTGACTCTATGAAATGAAACCTGGCAGCAACTTTAAAGACTGTTTAGCATTCAGGATCACAGGGAACAGCCATTGCAAACAGCCTCTAAGCCTCTAAGTGTCCCAAAGGAGCAGAGAGAGGAGTCCCAGACCTCTCTTCTGGGGAGTGGGCCTTGAATCTTTCCTCCCTGCACATGGTGTGCATGTGCTAAAGGAATCTATCCTCCAGCTTGATGAAGAATTTAACAGATTTTATGTATAGACTAGATTTACCACAGACAAACAAATCCATCTCCTTTAGCTCCAGTTGCACGGAGTGATGTCTTTGTCCCTTTTCCTTTAAATAAATGTGAATCATGATTCATGGTCTTCAAGCAGCAAGCTGGGCTCTGGTGTGGCTGCAGGGATTCATTCCATTGCCTCTCCACAGTGGGTGACAGTCTCTTACCTGGAAAAGCCCTGCAAGTCCTGTTTCCTTAAAACTCTAGAGCCTCAGAAATGTTGGAGATGGGAATTTGTTATGCTTCAGCAGCTGGGAAGTTGAAGGAGTCTGTGGGTATATGCAAAAAGCAATCAATGCAAATTCAGAAATCTAAGTTGGCAAACTCTTATGGAGTTGCAGATCAAACCCATTACTGGAGGGTTGTTTATTAGCTATCACATTTTGATAATTGTTATAATTATTTCTTAAAGCCTTTGGTTAATTCCAATTCCTCGCCCCCCCCCCCCCCCCCCCAAATTAGGAAAACTTGGTGCATTAAGGTCTGATCTAGTGGCAAACAACAGCTGTACAGAATTTAGATGGAAAATGGGTCCATGTTCGGCAAAGTGCTTGCATAGGCTAGGACCCCTAGGGAGAGAGGAGATTCAGCAACCCTTTGTACCCTGCAGTGGGGACGAGCACCAAACCTTGTTATCAGCCACTGCAAGCTACCAGCTGCTCATCTCACCTTGATTTCAAGGAAGAAAAGCTCTTCTGGTACAAACAAGTGGTTTCCAAACTGTGGTTTCTGACATCCCAGTAAGGGGACTGCAAATCTGCTTGGTGCTTACAGCACGTAGTGATCTGTGACAAGTTCAGTGGGTAGCTCTCAGGTCAAAAGTATTTGGGAATTCATTGCTCTCCATGTTTATATAAGAGGTTTGCACTGGTGTAGCCACAACCAATGCAGTACTATGGGTGAGGCTGGGCCTAATCCAGAGTGCAAATTTGCCCCATATCTGGTAGTTTCATGACTTATGGTATGTTTGCACACCCATGGGAGCAATTACTTTTGCCCAAAAATTTGTATGATGAGTTTTGCTTCGTTGTAGTGAATTATCCGTGAGCAATTTAAAATCTGATGACACTTGTATATAATTTAAAGTAGTTTTGACACTTGTATATAATTTAAAGTAGTTCACAAAATAATTTCTGGTTTGTAAATTGGAGCGAACAGTGCAGGAGCACATATGCAAAACCTGAGCTTGGATCCCCGTTGGTTAGAGCTGGCTGGCAGTGCAGAGACAGTCTGCTCTGTGTAATTTGGAGTGCTACCAGTTCAAGCTTTTCACAGCAAAAAGAGTTTTCTAGAGCAGCTTTAAAATGAATGTCAAAAGATCTTTCGCTGATATGCAAATAAAGGAATTATCTCTAATAGGAAAGACTTCTATTTTTCCTACTGAAGAATTGAAACTTGTTTTGCTGTTTAGAACAGTCCCATCTCCAAAAATTGCATGTGTTATTTGGCAAGTGCTGTCCAAATCTGATAATCTTGGCAATCTGTTGCTTTGAAATTCTCTGTTTTATAAGATGGTGTTTGCAGAGCTGCTGTTGAAATCCCAGCTGAAGGAAGTAACAGTCTCATCATTCCACTGCCCAATAAAACATATCAATGAAAGGAGGAAAACAGCTGGCAGACTGAGTTGAAATCTGCTTACAGCAAGGCTCCTGAGCCCATCCTCCCTGCCTCCTAAGAAGCTTTTCAAAGTATGAGGGGGTTTGAATGGGGTTAGCTGGGAACTGGGAACATGATCTTTGGATCTGCCTAGTAAACCCTTTCATGGCAACTTTTTCCTGGCTGGCGGGGACATCTGTGTGATGGCAGTGGCCATGCAAGCTTCAGTGTGTTATATCTGGAGCCGTAGGACCAGAGCATCAGCAGAGTCTGCATAGTCAGCAGCCTCAGCTAAGGCTGGCCTTTACTGCCTCTTCTCCAGCACTGGAGTCCTTTGAGAGCCTGTGGTAGAGGAGAGCGGGACAGCGTCATGCTGCAGAAAGCTGGTGTGCGTTTCTGAGCAGTTTGTCTCTGGACTTGTTTGTGGCTCTCCTGCTCTTCACAGCCATATGATATGAGCCGTATCTGCTCTGCTGAGAGCTGGGGTGAGATTCACCCCATTTAATCCAGCTGTGTGAAGCTAGATTGGCAGGTAAATGGGACAGGTGGGGGTCCTCCGGAGCCAGTGAAGAGAGGCTGGTGCTCTCCCTCTCTGGATATCCAGCTCAGGGTTGGATGACTCACCTTATACACTGCAGGACCAGTGCAGACTGGACTCTCATTCTGAGGTGGCAGAAGAAAATGCTAGAAATAATACCTTATAAATGTGGTCATTGCCTCAGAGCTGTTTGGTATATTAGTAGCTAACACTCTTGAAAGACCGCCAGACATCAGCACTGAGACCACTGTCTCCTGTTCCTGCTGCCCCCAGTAAATACTCTTCTAGTGACCAAGTGATGTGCACTGATTAACATGAACTTGCTCTTTTCGGGCTTAATTTCTTTATAGACCAGGTAAAGACTCAAGCCCCTGGGTTTGTATTTGGATCGAACACTGGACCCAGCACAGGTGAACCTCGGTGCCAGGCTCTCATCCAAAGGCTCCCCCTGCACACAGCAGTGTTTGTGTAGAAGCAGACTTAAGCACTGTGACACCTCACTGGCTTTTGTGGTTCACTCTCCTGTTTGGTCCCTTGTGTTGGTTCTGCAACCCCATAATGAAAACCAACCCCCTAAAATCCCCCATTGCATGGTGCAAGTCTTCATGGTGATGGAGAACCTTTTGTGGGGGAGTGTAGGTCTGTGCTGGGGAAGATTTCACCACCATTTACAATAATCCAAAACCTGCTATCAGCTGTAGAAGAAACTATTGGTAAAGAAATTCTCCAGGCACCCTCTGCTTACGTTACTCTTGCCTGCTGTGTCCCACTGCTCTGACTGTGGCTGCTTAAACTCAGCATCAGTGGAAACCCTGACTCCATTGTATCTGCCCGCCGCTGCTGCATGGCTGTTTATGTCCCCATGGCTGTTACTGAGGTTTAAGAACTTGATTTGTTTAGTCCCTGAGTCTGCCCTCGACTATGATGATGTCAAGGATTTTTCTGCAGTTTGTAAAATTGCCCATTCATATAAATGCATCTGAATTGTTTCCATGGGAACGGGGCACTCAGCTTGCTCCATACTAGGGAATATGATTTGCATTTATGAATAAATATGAAACTTTGCTACCTCAGAGAGCCTGAGCTAGAAAAGGAGCGACTGCTGGCTAAGAAATAGAATGTGAGGGGCAAGTACAAGACCTGTGTCGGTGCAGACAGCAGAAAGGCCAATGTTTGGGCAAGAAGAGGCTCAGACCTGAGCTTGGTCTGAGCCCTCAGGTGTAGCATGCTCAGAGCAGGACTCCTGACGATTTGAGAAGATTTGGGACTTTTCATTTTCTGTCCATGAGATTCAGAAATGTGTCACAGGTCTTCCTGTCACCAGTGTTAACTGGTGTTATCTGTTGTAAGAGGCTGGTCTTCCATACTGAGGGCACAAGGGTCTGAGGTGAAGACTTTTCAGTTATCTGGCAGTTCATAAAATGAGCCTGTGACTCAAGAGAAAGCATGCTTTTGCAGCAGGTCTGGAGGTGGAGGGGAAAAAGGGCATGATGTCCTTTTAGTATGGAGCGAGGCAGGTGAGGAGCTTCCCTTGGAGCTGGAGCCCATGGTGGCAATAGGAGCAATTTTTAAAGTATTTTGCTTAAGCTTTATGTTAGAGAGAATTAAACATAGCAGTGAATCCTTCAGAGAGGTCTTGTTTTTTCTTTAGAGGATAGTGTCCATAGGAGGGTACAGAAGCACTTAAATTCAGGTGTCTTCATCCACACACCAACCAGGCAGCTTGACCAGCTGGCTCCTGGTCCCCTTTGCAGCCAACTGCATCCGTGACCTGGGGTAGTTGCAACTACTTGGCTAATGTTGTCACGAAGACAAGCTGAGATGAACTTTGTCAGCTCATTTTAGCTTGCAAGTGTTTAACCATAACCTTAATGGATCACAAAGCAGTCAATAAGAATGGGATTAACCCTGGGGTTTTGTTTGTTTGGGTGGGGTTTTTTTGGTTAAACTGAATGTTACTATGTCCCAGAGACTTAGCTCAGTTAAGACTGGCAGGTAGGACTTGTTCCTGTGTGGAGCTCTGCAGTGGGAAGTTTAAAATACAGCTTAGCTGTGATCTTTAAAGTTGCCTTGGTATTAGTGGAATTAGAAAGATAGGCATAAATATAAATTAAAAGGTAGCTGTAAATGTACGGGACCAACTCTATTCCTGCTGTATCTCTGGGGTTTGATGGAGACACACCAGGGATTAGCTTTTTTCTTTCTAGCTTATTTCTGCACTCTCAGAGGATGGTCCTGAGAAACTGCATTGACTGGAAAGCTCACACCTTTTCACTGACAGTTCATGTGGTTTTATCTTCCTAGCAGGTGACACACTCCTACAGTAAAAAGTTTTAGTAGCTCCAGGGCACCCTGTTCTGTATGTCAGGGAGAGTTGTAACCCCTTCGTGGCTGTGCTGCAGCTGCCTTGGAAGAATGCCTTGAAGAGTATTATTGGTCACCAGGCATGGAACCCTTATTTTATGGTAACTTTTTAGGACACAACCTTCCTCATATTGTTAACAACGTCCTCAGCCTCCTTCTCTGACTGTCTCCTGTTTTCTCCATTTTACTCTTGCTCTTTTTCTCTCTCAACTCAAAATAATTTTTGTACCATAGCTCTGTCTCAGCCTCACTGCTTGCCCTGCCACTGGGTCTGTCTGAGCCTGCGTCGGACCCATGGTGCTTGATAACATCTGAGACAAGTCAGCTATCCCTACTCCCAGTTCTCAATCAGACATAAGTGGAGTGATATTTTTCTGGCTTTACTAATTCTAGGGAGTGTTAAACTCAGAGATGAGGAGTGAAAACAGAGCTGAGGAATAAAGCACACGATAGTACCTTTGTTACCTAGTGTCGTGGTTTAACCCCAGCCAGCAACTAAGCACCACGCAGCCGCTCACTCACCGCCCCCCCCCCCCCGCCACCCAGTGGGATGTGGGAGAAAATCGGGAAAAAGAAGCAAAACCCACGGGTTGAGATAAGAACAGTTTAATAGAACAGAAAATAAGAAACGAATAATGATAATGATAACACTAATAAAATGACAACAGCAATAATGAAAGGATTGGAATGTACAAATGATGCGCAGTGCAATTGCTCACCACCCGCCGACCGGCACCCAGCTAGTCCCCGAGCGGCGATTCCCTGCCCCCACTTCCCAGTTCCTATACTGGATGGGACGTCACATGGTGTGGAATACCCCGTTGGCCAGTTTGGGTCAGCTGCCCTGGATGTGTCCTGTGCCAACTTCTTGTGCCCCTCCAGCTTTCTCACTGGCTGGGCATGAGAAGCTGAAAAATCCTTGACATTAGTCTAAACACTACTAGCAACAACTGAAAACATCAGCGTTATCAACATTCTTCACATACTGAACTCAAAACATAGCACCGTACCAGCTACTAGGAAGACAGTTAACTCTATCCCAGCTGAAACTAGGACACCTAGCTTCCATATTAAAACAGGAGAAATGGTTGCATACTATAACTGTTTGCTGCTTTTAATGAAATCTCTGATTTTCCAAAGGGGATGCTCATTTAAGTGGGAGACACATGTAGAGGAGTACACCATGGTACATTTAAGCAGCAGAGGCCAGCAGAGGGATCCCCTGGTCTGCTGCTTCCCTCCTTTAGGTTATTCTTGCTTTGTTGAGAAATTCCAGGTGTGACAGAAGTAAAAATGCAAAGTGATGGGGCAGCATCCATTGTCTGCTGCTGCATTTAGGCTATTGGAAGCAGTCTGCGGATGATGCTCCCTGTCTGCTCCAACCACTACCCCCTTCGTGCTCAGTATGTTTGTGCCTGCTGACTTTTACTAGCAGGTCAAGCTGGGATTGATTTACCAGAAGGAGGGAAAGGCTTTTGAAGTCAAAGTGTCTGTATCCTTGAGCCCGTTAGAGCTGGTGTGGTGCCCACATGCCATGGATACTGTGCAAGTACAGAGAGTGAGGATCATTTCAGGAAAATGGAATTTTATTTTCCATCTCTTCTCAACACAGAAGAATTACAGTAACATGAGTCCTTCCGAGTGACAGCATAGCTCTCTTATGTGCTCGTGGGCTGGGTACCAAGTTCCTGCTCTGGAGCTGTGTAAGGGCTGGAAATAGCAGGTGAAGGCACGAACTGTTCCCTCAGCAATTCGTTTGCATCACAATTTTTGCAAAGGTCATCATGGTGGTACCAACTCAATTCCTGTTCTCTCAGCTGTGATCATTGCTGATGGCTTAGGGGGTGAAGCAGCACTAAGGCTCCCCGGAGCCACCGGCTCGCATCCTAGCAGGGTTGACTCACCGGTGTTATTTGAAGCTGGATCCTGCTGTTTTCCTTTGAATTGTCTTTCAGATGAGAACTTAGTCATGCTCCTTTCCAGTCGTCTGTTGTTACAGAACAACCAAGCGTGTTGCGCACTGTGTACTGGTGGGGTCATGCTTGCACACGTGGTGACACATGAGCACTGCCCGTGTACCATGCGTCACACTTGGGTGTTGGCTTTCCTGTTGTGGGCCACCCCAAGTGTGCTGCAGTTTTACACTCACAAGGGTAAAGGGTTTGCTTTGGTGTAAGGGGTGCCTTGAGGACCAGTTAAGGTCACCACTCTGTGATGTTTAAATCCCGCTGTGAGGAGGTCTCCATTGCGATCCTCAGTGCCATGTGCCCCTGAGTCCTGACCCTGACACCACCTCACTTCTCTGCCTTTCTTGCCCTAGGAGTTGGCTGTCAGCTCAGAGATGCTGAATTTTTAATCCCAGGATGCTATTTTTTACCAATTTTCATAGTTTTCTCTCCCTTTCTTTTTTTTTCTGCGTTTCCTCCTGATCTCCCTTGTCCCCATAAGGAGAGGTCTGGGCAGCAGCTGCCAAAGCCAGTGCTGCTGAAGCCAACTTCTGCTGCACGCAGCCTTGCATTTGCCCTCTTTGCCTTTGAGGTGTAACAGCTCTGAATGTTTTACATTGCTTACACCCTTTTCAAGACAGCCATCTTGGAGAGAGTTTTGTAAAATGGCTCCACAAATCATGATCACTATTAACCAAACGCTGTTTTCTTTTTGCAGCAGCGTGGCTGTTTCAGGAATGGCATGCAAACCCCTGAAAAATTCCCTTGAAAAGCCATCATCAAACAGTCTGTCTCACCCTGACATCCTGAAGACCACAGGGTGCTTAACATTTGATGCATTTTGGCACCCCGATGAGTTTGTGGCCATTTTTTGGTGTGTTATTTAAGATGCGTTTTGGCAACGTGACTAGTTTGTGGCTGTTTTTCTGTGTGTTATTTGAACTTGCATGAAAATGCATGTGATCTACTACCAGCAAACCCCAGAGACAGACCAATAGCACAATTTATTATCTCCTAGAACTAGAAAACAGCTTCTGTCCCTGTAAGGGCTTATCTCCCATCCAGTATCTTTAATTCTTCCATCTAATAATAATTCAACATATCTTTGAGGGCATCTTTTCTTTTATCTTAAAACTTGTCGGTTTTAAGCCCTGGAGGATAGTTTAATACTTAAAGCAAAAGCTGCACAGCTCTAAAACCACCAGGTCTGTGTTACTCAGAAGAGGTAATTTTTAAATATTAGGGCATGTTTTCAGGGTTCTCTGTGATAGAGGCACATTGATTTGGGAGCAGAGAATTGCCTAGCCATCTAAATTATTTTTTAATTAATCTATATAAGGTAAAAAGATAATCTGGGCCATCACTAGATTAGGAGGCATTTAAAATCTTGTAGGACCAGCTAGAGTGCATGTAACTACAGACAGTAAATGATTTGACATGGGTCTTTGCAGCAGCTTCTTAAGATTTCAGAACAGCTGAGGTTTTACTTCATTTTTCTTCTGTAGCTACACAGAGGCTTTGAGTGACTTTATCAATGACTGTTGCAGTAATCTGCTCTTGGTAGCGTGAAAAAAAAATGCCACAGTGGAATTTCTTAGCTGCTTTTAAAACTGCAGGCCGAATTTTCAAAGGCAAATGCTTTTGTGCTTGCTGAACAGGGGAAAGGCAGGCAGGTTGGCAGGGATGCAGCCCTGTGAGGGGTGCTTTACAGCAGGCCAGGGTGTGGCCCTGCCACTGTATTTTGGGGGAATTTCGCCTATTTTCCTCTGCTCTGCTGGTGAAGTGCTTTCCTGACTATAGGAATGTTTCTGTTGAGCAATGCAGAGCTGCTGCTAGTGTGAATAATTCATAATCAGCCACAGCAGAAACTTTCAACACTCAATCAGATTTTTTTTTTTTTTTTTTTTTAATTCAGGCTATTGCTGACCTAATTTATCTAGAGGATGAACTTAGCTGGTCTGGACAGACAGGGATTAATTTAATATTAGAAACTGCAGGGAATGATGTGATAATGAAATATTAAACCCTTTTACTGCTTGATGCTGCTTCCCTTCCCAGCGAGGGTGCGTCCTGTGCTAGCTGTCCCCGCCGGCCCTCTGGCACCGGGTCGAACACGTGGCTTGGTACCTGGAGTGTTGGACCAGGACTTGGGGCTTTGGATTGCGTTTCAGCTTTGCCACTGCCCTGTTGAGTGAATTTGGAAAAGTTGCTTCACTTTTCTGTGCCGATGCCACCGACCACTGTGGATTTCTTTGATGGGTGGAAAACACGACAGCAAAGGTTTGCTCTGCAAGCGCGTGCAGAGACCTCTGCAGTGAGGTTATGCTCATGTGCTCCAGTTGTGGAGATGTCTTCAGTGTCAGCAGCGTGACGCAGCCCTCATTTGAGAAAATATTTATGGTGGTTTTATTATGCTTTGTGCCGCTGCTGGGGTTTTCAGGTGTTTGGATTTGTTTTCTGCCCCGGGTAGACTAGAATATGGCAAAGCACAGCCTGGTTTTAGGGCGGGAAGAAGGCTCTGAGGAATGAGCATCATGTCAAAGATGACCACGAAAACCTGTGGCCCAGGACAAGAAACCCCGTCCTGTGACAGCCAAGGGAGCCTCACTTTTTCTGATTATTTTCTGCATTTCCTTCAGTGTACCTTTCACTATGCACTATATGATTAATAACTTTAATATGAGAGTCATATTTTGTTTAATTCCTAAATTGCTTCTTAATAAAACTACCTTTTATAAGACATAAAAGAAGACAACATGTATGACTTGAGGGGCTGCTGGACCTTCTCATACTCTAGACAGACTCCTAAGACCATGGAAGGATCAAGCACCAGCAATGAGCGCAGCAAGCCATGAGAATGGCACAGTCCCCTTTGCTTTCTGGAGCAGTATCAGGCTTTGCCCTTGTTTGTGGCAGGGTGTTAGCCTGGCTGCTGCATGCAGTTTACTTTGAAAATAAACATGTTATTTTGAAGAAATTCGAAGAAGCAGGATTACTGAAAAATTTCTTTTTTCATACAATTGCAACAAGGGTTGAGATAAAATCCCCTGTAGCTGGTAGTGTGATGTCTGCTAAGTATGCTGGTTATTTTTGATCTCAAATGTTAGTGCTTCTACTGATTGACTGTATCTATTTGCTCTGAGGGTTTCTCTACATGACTTTCAGCCAGTATTGATACTGCCTCTAACCACTGCTGGTATACATTCTCATTTTGTACTTTATCTGAAGGTACTGTGTGTTTTCTTGCCTACTGCAGATCTCTGCTCTGGCATATCCTCTTACCTCCTGTGATCACTCAGGAGTCTGCACTGGATGTGGGAATAGCTTCACTGCCACATCCACTGAAAGCAAAGTGGTTTGTGTGTGTCCTGCAGGTCAGAGATATTCCTCCTCAAAGCCCACAGTGGGTACCATAAGCTTTATAGACAGACAAAACTTTTGCAGGCTGGCACTAGGTTTTTTTTCCAGTCCCAGCAGCAGACCCCAGGGTACCCTGAGTGCTGCCCTACTGCAGCAGCCCCCCCGTGCTTCCCATTGACCTGTTCTCCGAGATGGTGCTCAACAAACTCAGCTCTTCTGCCTCAACTCATTAGGAATTCCAAAATGCAAGACGCGGCTCACAAAAGAACAAGTAAAGATTTCACTAAGATTAAAGGATGAAGAACTTGAGGCTTTCACTGTATACCTGGAAACAATTACAAGTACGATCAATCCTAGATAATTGGGTTTTTCAGTTCTTTTCGTATGTCCTCTCTAATTCAAGGCCTTGCTGAGTCGCACTGTGGGCTGGAGGGGGTTTTGCATGCTGCTTACCCTTAGCGTAGTGCCTGGGAGTCGAGGCATTTTTTTTTTCCAGTGCTGTGTCTCATATTAAGGAGAATGGAGTTCACATCTCCTGCTTGTAATTCTCTTCTAAATTGCTTCTGCCCTGCTTTGGCTGAGATGGCTTAATATGTGTTCCTGGGCTCTTACTAGAATAACAGTCGATTTTGCATCATACAGCAGGAAAAAAAAGAGGTTAATTATAAATGCCTTCTGTGAAGCTTGTGAAATGCAATGTGTTAATTACCAATGCTCTATGAAGAGTGCCAAGGACACCTTTCAGTACGTTATTAACACAGTTAACAAGGTGCTTTGCCTGGATATGTCTGTAAGAGCAAACATATCCATCCCAGAGCTTACGCTAGGATCTTGTGTGCCACTATGTCCTAAATCAGGCAAGAATAGGCATAAAACCTGAGATGATGTGTGATGAAGAGTTTGCCTTGGCTGGGGACACAAGGTCTGAGGGACGGCTGGTGTGGCTGTGTCAGGGGAGATGCAGAAGGGAAGACCAGGCGGAGGTGACCCGGGAAGCCCAGTTAGCCCTCCTGGGAAGCCTGGTTAGCCTGCTTTGAGTAGAAGGCTGAGAGAAAGCTTCCACTGGGTGAGGGAAGCAGAGATAGCAGATAGGATAGTGAAAGCAGGAATAGGATGTTCATCCCCGCTGAGCTCGGGGACAGGACTGTCTGAGCTGTGCACATTACCAGGACTTCTTCCTGGAAGTATGATCCGACGTGAAGTTATTTTTACAATGGGAACAGTGTACAAAGGGTCACAGGACATTATATCCACCCTCGCTAAGCCAGTCTTGGTCTAATGATAGCAGTCATTGGAAGACTTCTAAAATCATCATCATCATCACAGGGGAATCCCTCACCCCAGACTAACCTTCACAGACCTTTACTTGCAAGGGCAAGTGAAACTTAAGGGCCAGGTGAAACCTCTTGACTTGCTACAGTACCTACTGTACCCTTAGGGAGTTATCCAAAAGACTGCTATGACATCTAGCTGCCCTGGAGGACGAGGGGCTGGGTCAGAAGTTCTGGCCACTCTGGCTTAGCATGGTCCTACCTGCAGAGTGAGACTGGCCGTCTGCCTGGAGCTATCACCCGGCAAGGTGAGAGATGGGAGAGTCCCAGGCTGTCCTGGATAGGGACCCTGCTCACATGGGCAGTGATGAGGAGTTGCAGCCCTGGGTCCTGTTGTGCTGATTCTCCTCCATGGGGTGGTCCATGGCATAGGGGTATGGTGAGTGATGAGTAGATGTGGAAAACTCTTGAGCTACCTCATCTGTATAATGAATTTGTTTGAGAGTCCTTTTCCAATTAGAAACCAGAACTAATGGGACGTAAAATTTGACTTATGCCATCTCTCATCCTCATGTCAGAGGAGGAGGAAGATAAATAAATGTGAGAAGATGCCTTGAGCTTTCATTTAAAGTGACTTTGACTGTTCCATTGAGCTAACATCCAACACTCTGATGCATTTCTACACTTGTGCATTTGAGTCACATCATGGTAGTTAATCAAAACTACCTCTGGTACTACTGCTATTCTCCTGAACAGGCTGATAAAATCTAGGAAAAGCCATAAGGCTGCTTAGTTTGCAATGCAAAGTGTAACTGAGCTCAGCTCTTATGACCTGTGCTGTAATCCTGCTTTATTTTTTTGCTTCTTGCTGCTCAGTGCAACTCAGCTGCCAATTGTACAAGTATGCCCCAAATCATAAGAATTTAACATCAATATGCTTATAGACAAGTAGGCTGGCTGGATTCTTGGTGTGGAGGGGTGGAGGATCTGCTGAGAGCAAGCCTGAGCCGTGAGTTTGAAGGTCTGTGTACTGCTCCATGAGGAGCTTGCGCTCACCCTGGGTTGCACAGCTGGACTGGCTCTGGTACCTCTGCGAGCTCAAGTATCTCAGCATTGCATTGCAGCCTGCTGGTACCCAGCAGCTCTGCACAGCACTTCACGCTTGCTTTGGGTTCACTATGAATATTCATGTCACTGCGTGTTTTGTGTTGATGGTAAATGAGGTCAGCTGTAGGTTCTGGGGGAAAGGGTAAACTTGGCTTTATTCCCTTTGGAGAAATTTTTGGCATTTCTTGTAACTCCTAAATTTCTGTGTGTGGCCTAGGTCGTACTTAGCTTTAAGTTGTGTTGTTAGGGTACTAGCCATGCTGTCCCAAAACTTTCTGAAACCAAACTAAACAGCAGCCTTCTCTCTTGGCTTTCAATGATGCTGCTACAGTCACATCTGTTCCCACACCTTCAACCCAAGCTCTTTCATGTTGCAGTTTGCAGCTGAGGGCAGTCCAAAGACCAGTAGAATGTGGGGAGAGAAACACTGAGTACATGCTCAAAAACACCATTACATTTTGTAATTCCTCCTTCTTATTGAAAAGGTTTGGGGATTTGTTCAGAGTTATGGCCACTCTGAAGTTCTCCTTCGTAGTATGTAGCTGAGCTCTTCTGCTTTACAGAAGAGCTCAAGTCTGTCCACAGCTTAATGTAAGACTTTGTTTTTCATGCAGGTGTTACAGGCCAGGCTATGGAGCTGTTTTCAGTGCTCTGGGGCTTTATTTCAGTGGGGGCTAATAAAAATTAATTCCAGCAGCATCCTGGGAGTGGTAGCTGATGTCTTTTGGAGTGACCATAGCCCAGATAAGACACTGCAGAATCTAAATAAGGGTGTCCCTATATGTGCCAGGTAATTCCTGTAGGTGTTCCTTAGGTTTCTAGAGGGCGTCCACAAGGCTGGTGGCATCCTTTGTCTACCAAACTTTGGCTAATGACCTAATCTGGCACTGCTGTACCTTTTTTAAAAAATTTTTTTAAAGCATTAGACACCAGAGCCTTGTGAATTGAACAACTTCCTGTATGATCTGGCCTAGAAATCTCATAATTTCTTCTGTACCTTCTTATCTTTGTTACAGATCTGTGCATAGATCAATGCAATTATTTAAATAGAGGAGATCAAGATATTATTGCAATTTTCCACAAAAAGCTCTGAGCAACTCCTGTGGTCTTCTGGTCAGTCAAAAACTTTCTAGCTGAAATCCATGTTTGGTCATATCATTAAAGTCCCTTTTAGTGGGTTACAAACTCCAGCTCAGCTGGAGGCAATTATTGTCTGATATGTACCCTGAGTAGAACATAATTACACTTGTCAGTAAGTGGCACTGTGTAAATTACTCTTTAATTGCTACACATCAAATCAGCAGCTACCCGGTCATTTTTCTGTGAAGATAAAGAGTCCAGTATTAGCTTTGTCACTCTGGCATCTGTCTTCACCCAGTTTCTCATTTGTTCTCTTTAGTGCTTAAGATGTAATTTTATGTGATGAAACCTTTTTAATGTATCTGACATTTGTCCTGTAAACCCTCTGTTGGCCTTAAATATGGTGGTAGGGAGCTTAATGTTAAAAACATAGGGAGTAATGTAGAAGATATGTCCTTGAAGTACTGCTGTCAAGATAATTATTGCATATCATCTGGGGCTGAAACCTCTTTTCTGGCTGGTATATTGATAAAACAGGGGCCATCACAGGAGCTGAGGAATGCAACCCGTTATCATGATTTAGTTGGGCTGTGCTTTTTTTTTTTTTTTTTTTGCCTTAGTATGGGGTAGATAACTGTATTTGAACACTATTAATGTGGATGCACTTTAGCCTTCTTAACCCTTGATAAGTTAGGAGTGAGCAGAGGGGAGGAAAAATCTGATCACTGTAGTGCAAAGCTGTTTATCTTACCTGGGAACATCTGGAGGCCAGGCCTTGGACCAGACTGCTTCATTTGGCTGCATTCCTATGCACTGGCCACGTTTGGGATAGATTGACATGTATCCTGCTTGTTCCTGCCACCGAGGCTGGGGCAGGTACACTCGTGGTCCACGCACTGCCCTGCTCTCAGCTCCCGGGGAGCCTTCCCCAAAGACGCTCTGCAGCAGCAGCTCTGAGCGTTTCTCACCCGAAATAGTCTTGCACGCTTTCCACCTTGATGCTGATGGATCGAGAAGCCATTTCAAGAGACTCAGTTGTATGGCGTTGTGGCAAAATCCAGATGTGGAGTGGAAATGTGAGGAAAGCGTATATTACAGAAGAATTGCTTGTTTTGTCCAAAAGGGGGGGGGGGTCTGTCCGCCCCTCTTTTGTGGCACAAAGCAGACAGTCCTGGTCAGTAGCATGGATGGCTGCTGGAGCAAGGCGTCTGCTTTTTTTTATGCTTCTGCCCCTTTCTATTGCCGACACAAGATACCCTTTGGCAAAGGGCTGCAAGAAGCAGCCAGGGCTAGCAGCCAGCCTGCCCCGGTTTTACATTCCAGGGCTGTAATTTCTAAAGCAGTTTATGCCGTGAAGTATGGACAGACTGTTCAGAATAACAGAAGGAACATTTCCAGTTAGAGAAAACCTCAGCAGTGTGCTTACGTGAAGCCTTTTCAGTCTCCTGCCTCGGGGAGCAAGGCCCACAGCTGGAGCAAACCTTGCTATCCAGGGAAGGTGCCGCTGCCCTGGCCCAGAGCTCAGGCATTAAATTCAAAGTGTTATTCATTCAAGGTGTGTGTACCTATATGTTATAATCAACACGTAAGTGCAGTTGAAAGCCAACTTTTCAAATTCCTTGCAGTTTGCGAGCCTCCCATCACAGGGTTTTGATTTGGGTCCTTTCTGGTGGCACTTTCTCCAAGAATGTGCTATATTACTGAGGAGACATTGTGTCGGGAAGACCCCAAATGGCCTTTTTAGTTTGCTCTTTTTCATTACCTTGTTTTTTTTATCCTGCCCTCGTCTTTGGTACAAGGCTTTCTCAAGATTTATGTGCTGAGTCAGTGGTAGAGAGCAGGCAGGGTGCTGGGGAGCAGGAGCATTAGCCTTGAGCTGAGCCAGAAGTCTGGCCTGGGATTGGCTTAGGTATCACAAGATGGTATGAAAAAATAGACCTGGGTTTCTCTTTGTCATGTTTATGAGCTAATGTGTACAACCTGAGGGGCAAGAAACTTAATGGTTTGGTTTTTTTTTAAAGTAAGATGCGATTTTCCGACAGTCCAGGGATTTCAGGAACTAGAGCGTTTAAAAAAAATCACTCTTTATCTGAGACTTGGTAGAAAACTGTGGGAGTTGGTGGCACAATGTCCTGTTGTAATCCTGATAGGGCAATGACAGATCTGGTTTTAGAAGTCCTTGATTTACATCTCTATGGATTCATTATTTCTGTCTTGTGTATACCCTAAATAACATAGATGGACTTTGACATTTATTTTCCATATATCTGATTCATTGAAATCTCAGTTGGGGTGCTATTTAAATGATGTATTTAATGTTATACAACACTGGGGAAATTCAGGGCTGTGGCTAGGACTCTTGTGGTTTATAGCTGTAGACATTTCCTCCAGACACCCTACCCCTAAATGAGACCTCAACACACTGTCTTTAATACATTCAAACCCTGAAAATCATTGCAGACTAAATGTACATAAATGTGCACCGTTAATGAGAAGTCTTGGCAAACTCAGTGCCAATAAGCTGCTTCTATCTGCCCTATGGAAATAAAATAAAATGTGGTCACTGGTTCCCAGCTCTGATGGCTTTTTCTGCACACCAGGGTGATTTGCCATGCAGAGGCTTTTCCCACAGTCTCTACCTCCTCCAAGGGAGGGGTTGCTTTATTCTCACCTAACCAAACATTGATGCTGGTCACTTTAATTTACCTTGTGGGTATGATCATACAGTCTCCATCCAAAGATGACGTTACATTTTTCTTCTGTTGACTCCTCTGTGCCGAGAGCTCAAGGATAGCAGTGAACCTCCTGGAACTGTAAGAGACATAAATCTCTATAATTACATAAACCAATTTTCTCAGAGTACCCTTTGAAAGGTTTCTCACTGTCATTAGTGACAAGTACAAATCTGTGAGCTCCCTCAGATGGGTGCCTTTCAAAACCTGCCACGTTTTGCCTTCAGACTGCTGCCAGGGACTTAATGATGAGTTGACACTTACTAAACATGGACTTCTGTAACCTACAGCTGGTAAAATTGGTCCTTAAGTTTTGCCTGGGAGCTTGGCGGGCTTTTGGTGGCTGGTTGCATGAGCTAGGTTTTACTCAAGGTAAATTTTGTTTCCCCCCCAAAATACTGACGATTTCCTTCCATTCAGGCTTTCTAAATTAGATATGGATGCAAGGAGCTGTGGGATGGCTGCCACGGAGGCTGGTTGCCATTTTTTGGTAAATATTTGTCAAATTAAATGTTGCATTTGCTTCAGCTGTTTTTTGTGACCTTCTTTGTGGTCAAATCCCCAAATACTTGAGCTAACGCATTTGCTGGCAGGAATGCCTTTGGGAAAAGCTATTGTGAGTGATTATTTGCAGGAAGCAAATGTGTCAATTTGCAAGTGTGAAAATTTTCATCGGAAATCCAGGTCTGTGAGTGTGTTTCATCCAGTTGGGGACCAGTAGCAATCCCATCTGACACTGGTGTCCAGGCCAAACTGAGTGACAAAAATCAGAGCATACTTTCAAGGAATACCTGCTTGAAATGAATCCAGCTGAGAAAATGATAACTGGGTCTTTGAAAATCGTGAAAGGAGAAGAAGGAAAACACATAGAAATAATTATTGTCTTTGCTTCACTCTGAGACCTGGCTATGGCCACCTTGCATTTGCCGATTATAGTTATTTTACACTAGTTTGATGCCCACATATCTCTTCTGGATGCAAAAGAGCCATGTCACAGGATAGAGAATTGGGTTCAGGATCCAGTTAATAGCATCATGATGGATGCTTTTGCAGTCTGTTTTATTACAGCAAATGAGAACTGTCTCCATTGCATGAATTCTTGGAACTTGTCACTTCTAATACACTGTTAATACATCAGTTGCCCAGAGCATGAAGGTGACTGCTATCTCCGTAGTGGTGCCAGCGAACTGTTCTCATACCTGTCCTTTTTTCTTACCCATACTCATTAACTGAGGGGCAAAACGGGTTGTGGGGCAAATACATTACGCTGGTAGTTTAATGAGTTTGTTGACTTCTGTTTGATAGTGCGGATGAATTGATTTAGGGAGGGAAAAGTGTGCCTGGTGGCTTTAGTGCTTCAGCGTAAGGTACAATTTCTTTCTTTTCAAGGGAAGTTAATCCTACAGCCAGCCAGCTAAGTTTATGGAAACACAGGTTATGATTTCTCTTTACGTTTTGATCATCTCAAAAGTTACTCATTCCTGTGCAACCATTTGATCTGTTTCAACTGGGAGTAGCAAAAGAAAAGCTGATCTTCAATAAATACTGGATAAAAGAATATAGATGCCACTGGTTGTATTTGTGTACCACAGCTTGGGGGGGGGTGTGTGTGTGTATATGTGTCTGTCTGCCCCTTGTATTTAAAGCTGGTATGAGATGCTTATGATAGCTGTGGTATCAGAACTACTGGCACAGCCCTATAGTGCAATAGCATCTTTCTTCCACTCATCTGATGCTTCAGGCTGTATCTGTTGGCGTCTCAGCTCTTGCCTTATCTGCTGTTGTTAATGCTAAGCAGTGCTTACTTTCCAAGTCCTTTGCATACATGAAGCAAAGCACAAGGAATTAACTTTAGGATGACCAGATGTCTGGGTTTGGCTGGGGTAGCCACAGAATATGGGTCCCTGTCTTCCTGCCAAAAGTTTCTCCAGGATACACTCATTCATGATTTTGGTCTTGGCCACAGGATTTTCCCCGTTTCCACTTTAGCAATTTACCTATTCCCAACCTGTGGCACTAGCCCAGGAGACCGGTGACGTACGCTATTAGAAAACCTGGTATGAGGTGTGTGCCTGTTGAATATCCTGTGCCAGGTCACATGCAGAATGCATGCTTGGTACAGAGCCCTTTGTTCCAGGTTTAATTTGCTACATCATCTTAATGATGGGGAAGCTGAGCTGGCAAGGCTTAGGATGGAATGCACTGCTGTACCTAGATCCATTTTAAAGCCTCTGCACTGCTTAAATGCTTGTGCCCAAACCAGTGGTCAGACATTTGTTGGCACCTCATGATGTTTAAGGCTGAAGAGAGTTTTGTGTTGCTGCTGGGGTGCTGGAACTCTTTGCTGGGTGGTGGCACTTGCATCCTGCACTGGCTGCTGGGAGGGCCTGGAGAGGAGAGCGTGTGCTGGAGTGGGAGAAGCAGAGGTGGTGGAAGGGCAGGGAAAGGAAAGCGCAGGTAGCAAAGCCTCCCTTTTCTTCTGTTCATGTTGGACCGGCAGGAACTGATGGGCAGCGGCATTGTGTTCAGCCCCTAGGAAGCTCTTGGCCAGGCTGGGGGCCTTGCCTAGGTTCCCTCAGGCCTTTCAGGCTGCAGCAAAAAAAGACCCTTGTGAACAGGGGGAGCGCTGCGGCTTTCGTTTGCTCTTGTGATGCAGCTTTAATTACTTTCCCATAGTGTCCCCCACTGCTGCATGCGGCCAAGCAGTGCTGGGCTCTGGAGAAGACCCATTCCATCACTTGCTGGGTAGTTAGAAGACAGTTGCACTTGCTGGATGAGTAGAAGGGATGGGAGCAACTGGCTGTCCCCAGCCCAGAGGCAGAAGGCTCCTTTCTGTTCTTGAATGATC
The DNA here is from genome assembly GCF_900496995.4 of Aquila chrysaetos chrysaetos. Taxonomy (NCBI): domain Eukaryota; kingdom Metazoa; phylum Chordata; class Aves; order Accipitriformes; family Accipitridae; genus Aquila; species Aquila chrysaetos. Next base: position 66,749,994 of record NC_044008.1, read on the forward strand.
AGCTTTGAAGTTACTTGTATATTCTTAAATTCAGGGCAGGCTCTGCTTTTCATTTTTCAAACACAAAGGCACTGGATTTCTTAGAATTGCACCTAAGTAGTCTAGAGTTTGAATTTTTTTAAAGAAATACAAAATGCCAACATGTATTATGCACCAAAAGAACCCCCAACAACCTGTATCAGGGAGCAGGCACCAAAAGAACCCCCAACAACCTGTATCAGGGAGCAGTGAGTGAGCAAAAGTGTAGGTATCTGGAGAGAAGTCCCAGACCACCAGAAAAGACAGTACTGATAGGAAAGCTAAAGCTACCGGGAGCTCATTCCTCTGAACAGCTCCTGCTTTGTCACTCAGAATCAAGTGTTCCTCTGTAAATTTGCCAAATCACCTAGGACCTGATTCAAAGTGTCCCACTGGCTTCAAAATGGGCTTAGGATCAGGCCAGGAAGCTGGTGATTCTCAGTCTACCATGTGAGCAGACTGTGCTTTTTGACTACCACTGTGAAAATTGCTGGAAAGCTCCTGTACAGAAAACAGTAATGGCCAAATAACAAGCCATATTAGATAACTGATGGAAGAAAAAATTATGAATGATTTTTTTTTTGATGAATGTTTATCTCAGTATCTGGAAACAGAGAATTTTTGAATGCGAAGTCTATCAGGTAAATAATTAGCCGCAAGTTATTTGATCCTCTTTTACTGGATGTTGCAGAAGCAGGACATTGTTCAGATGTCTTTTGCCTGCTGTCAGCACAGGTTGAGTTTTACCTGCTGAGAATAACTTGGTTAATACACTGGTAAAGCTGTGGAATAACAGGAGTAGGAGTGCTCTTACTTATCCTGTAGGATATTTTCTCCCAGCATCCCCAGCCCTGCCAGTGGTCCCACTTCATCCTGAAAGTATGCGTGTTCTCTTTGAGGCAAAGGAGCTAATTAAAACCAGCTCTTGTGGTGGAGAAAAGCAATGCCAGCTTCTGCAGCGTGCCATCGTGCTGGCATCAGAAATGCTGGCAGTGGCTCTTGCAAGTGCAGCATGGTGCCTATGCGCCCACCAAGTGTGAGCAGCTCTCCCCACTGCTGCTCGTTGCTGCGTCGAGGGACCTGCTACTCCAAACCAGCCCTTCCCACGGCGAGAGCGTCGGGGCTCTCTCTGCCCAGATAGCTCTTGCCCAGCTGCACCGGTCATTGCACAGGCTGGGGCCAGGGCACGGCACTGGAGGAGGGCGCATGAGAGATGCAATCAGGTCCCTGCTGCCCCAGGAGAACCTGGCTCCATCCCCAATCTCTGCAGCATATCCATATTTCTGCTGGGGTGGGGTCTGACATATGGAAGATAAAAAGGGGACAGCATCAACTAGCGTCACTTGCTTCTGCCTTTTCATAGTTTTCCTTTCTGCTAAGCCTGTAGTGTATCCCTGCCCTTTACTTACAAGTTCAGGCTTGCCAGTGGGCCATGTCCCTGCAGAGGGAGCAAAGAAGGAGCCTGAGCGAGACGTCCCTCTGCAGAGACACAAGGGGGTCCCATTCAGCGTTACCCCATGAAGTCCTGCCCCTTGATTCAGGTGACCTCCTGAGGAGGGGGATTTTCACATCTGAGCCAGTGAAGATGATCCTTAAATTGCCATAAAACAGTTCGACACCAAAAGTCCAGGAGACTTCAACCCATCCTGTCCCTGCAGCATGAGATACAAACCAGTTTGTTCCACTTCTTGGGCACGTAGAGACCAGAATTCCTGAGTACAAATCTGGCTGGAGTGCTTTGGATAGCTGCTGCTTCTGGGAGTAAATGATACCAAGACACTAAATTCTTTCAAATGTCTATTCAGCGTGACATCAGTGCTGGCACTAGGATGTGTGTGTTGTTTCTCCCACCACTGTCTGCTTTTTGCAGTCCAAAAGCCGCTAGTGTTGCTGCTGATTGGAATAAAACAAAATGTGGAGTCCTGTCAGAGACTTAGGATCATTTGGGGGGCGTGGGGGAAGAGAAAGAAAACAAAAACCTGGAATAAATTTTACTGCTCAGGGGAGATGAAACCAAGAGCCCTCTCCAGAGCAGGCGCTGTGTGAGTATGGGTTTCTTCTAGTCTCACTGCTGGGCCAAGCCCTCCTCGTATTCCACTGGGATTTCAGTCCATGCTCTGTCTTGGATGAAGGGAGAAATTAAAAAGGCTGGTGACTTCATAAGGTGGAAAAGTGTTCATTAGTGAGAAAGTTAAAACTACCGAACCCTTCTGAAAAGGCCCATAGTGAATGCCAAGGTAATGTTTCCATAAAAAGTGACATTCCAGGATGACTTCTAGCTAAAAAAATCAGTAATGATAACATCCATTCCTCTAGGGAAGGATTCAGATTCCTTTCTTGCCTGATGTATGCAGTCTTGGTTTCTAGACATCTGTCTACTTAATCTGTTCTCATTGCCGTAGTAGCACCAACAGCCAAAGCGTTTGATATCTGTCTCTTGACACCATGCCTTGAAATGGTAATTTGTTCCTCAGGCCTCAAAAAAAGGCAGGACCTGGATGCTTTCCTCTTCCTAGTGTCCTGGGGCCAGCCTGTCCTGCTGGCAGTGGAGAGGACTTTATCCCCCGTGCTTCTGGCCCAGCGCTGCTGGTAAATGTCTGAGCCCGATGCAACAGCCCCAGCTTTGCGGGATGGTTGTCCTCAAAGTGCTTACAGGGATTGGACTGATCAGTGACAGTTTTGAAGGTTATTCTTCTTATAAACGCGGCTGCCCTAGTAAACAGGAAACAACCCCCTTCCTTTTTCTGTGGGCCATGCTGAAAAAACTTGGAGTTATTTTATAGGTTGTAAAATTAGAGCTTGATCTACATCAGTTTTTGAATTGCCACAGTATGCTTCCCTGACTCTGGTTGAGCTTCCACATCTTAATCATGTGGAAAATCTTTTTGCTAGCCTCTTGAGGCAATCTTGTGCAGCTAAACACTTTGGTTTGATGAGAAGAGCAAGGGGCCAGGAATTAGGCAGGTAAGTGAATGTGTGTGAGACTGCAAAAAAAGGAGCACACTTTTGAGGATATAACCAGCATTTTTGCTCAAACTGCAGTGCTGAGGAAGAGGGAGGACAAAGGAGGAGTTGAGTGTATAATTGGAGAAACAGCTCTCTGTGTTTTCCAAGTGCTTTGAGGGTGAATGAGAATCTTCAGAGAAATGCATTTTGCACCCAGCATGGCTATGAGATAAAGCACATATTTTTGTTGTGCCTGTGTGAGCAGAATAGGCACTGTCAGTCCTGCCAGCTGATAACATGCCATTATCTAAGTAGCTTCAGATACAACATCGTTATCTAATAATTAATTTTAAAGCGCTTATTTTAAAGCTTTCCCACCCATGCACACCTGCTGTTTCTCTGTAGTAGATTCTTAATTTCTGATGTATTGAATGCCATGGGGATTGTCACAGAAAAAACTAGTAGTCAAGTGAAAAAAAAGAAAAAAAAAAAAAAAATTTGCTCCCTCTGTGTACAGTCTCCTGCTTTCCCTGTCTATATCCCTGCCAAAATGGGCAGCATTCATTTCACACCCAAGTGAGCTGGGGCTCTGTGAGATGTACCCATGCTCTGCAAAACGTGGGCAAGGACTCAAGACAGCAGGAATGCAGAGTCCTGTGGGGGCTGACCCAAAGCCTGCTAAGGTCAGCGGGATGCTCTTCACTGTCTGCAGTGGCCTTTGAACTGGTCCCGTATTTATTGTGCTTCAAATAATAGTGATTTGCTTTAGGGCCCCAGCGCACTGAGCTATATCAAGCTCTTTTATTGTGGCTTGGTCCAACAAGGTACAATTTCCTGTAGAATAACCACATACTGTACGATGCCAATTATGCTGATTTTCTGTTGCTGTCAAGTACTGACTAATAGCATTCAGGCTCTGCTAGTTACACAGGGTGCACGCTGTTCCTGCGATACTGGTCTTCAGCACCAGCCACGTTTTCTGTAACTCCTGTTCTATCTACAGAATTATGAATCAAATTGAAGGATCAGACACGTTGCTGCTATGACTCTGGTGTGATGGACATCTATCCCAGAGCTATGTGTGGAGAGCCCCCATTAGGTCTAGCCCCTACAGAGAGGCAAGTGCCTCCCAGGATGGAGAAGAGGCATGGGGTGCACTAACAACATAGGCTGTGGGAGGGCACGGACATTGAGGTCACCTGCTTGAAGCTGGGATGGGGTGTCACCCCCATGCCTCTGGCTGTTAATAGACTGAGCTTCTGGGCCATGCTGGATCTGGGCAGTCTTCACATCCATTTGTACGTTCCCATAATTATAGGTGTAGCAAGGTGCTTGCAAGCAGTGCTTTCCCCACCCTTTGCATGCAGAGCTGGGCCCTTGTTCCCTGCTTGCTCTGTACCGTGCGTCGAGCTGGGTTTGCCAATTGTTATGGTGCTTCTGACATACTGCTGCTGTTGAGGTTTTTCCAATGTAATGGATGCAGAGAACATAGAAGTTCACTATAGTCCAGTGTAGCTCTCTGTTACGGGAATGAAAAAGGACAAATTGTTCCTCCCTGTGGGGGTTTTAGGTGCTGTTATTACAAGGCTCTTATATTCCCCTGGCTTTGCTAAGCTGGTTTGGCATCTTGCAGCAGGAGATGCTTGGAGGCTGAGGGGGTGATGCTAAGCAGATGTGATATAGATCTCTGGGAAAGTCTTGGAAAATTCCTTGGATGAAAATCATTGCAAGTGGCTCTTGATTGTCTGGCCTGACCCTTTACCCAAAGCATACACTTGCTCATTCCAGGACTGAAAGATGGCTCTGTTATCTTTGCTCCTGATCCACCAGGAATGTTAACAAAGCTGCCTCAGAGCCAGTTAGGAGGAATGTGGTGCTTTTGCTCATGTGCACAGCCATATGCGTGCACTGAACGCTGCACTCGTCTGCTTCTGTGATGCACAAAAGGACTCAGTCGCTCTCCCAAACACTTTCACACCGACACAACCACATGCATACGCCCACTGATATGCATCCATTCTCCTACATGGTTATTCTGGTGTCCGTAGACAATTTTTGGTCCCCCCGTCAGTGGGCATCACAAGTCCCTTCCACCCTCTGCCACGCAGGCTCTGCACAGCCCTGAAAGAGAGCTACAAATTCACAAGAACTACATAAATAAATAAAATGGAGACAGAGAAACATGCAGAAGAGTGCCGCCTTGGATGGTGCCAGAACAATCCTGTTCTGCATCCCCTGCCAAGCTTCAGTCTTAAAGAAACATCTGCCATTTAACTCAGCTTGGGTATATTTTTCTTTCATTTAAAAGAGCGCCCTTGTAAACATCACTTCAGCTCGGGGGCGACATGCCAAAGATAACTCAGCGTTGTCCTGCCTCTGTGTGAGCGGCGGCATGCTGAGCGGTGTTCACATTTCGGCTTGCCTCCCAGGAGGGCAGGCTTTTCCTTAAGTTCACCCAGGTCCTGCAGTGAGGAGATGCTAAATCTCTTGGGGCTGAAGCTGTCTTGCACCATGCCAGGTAGACGGTTTTGGCTCAGCATGGCTTTGGGCAGAGCTTTCAGGTCTCCCTGCTTGTACCCCAACATTACTTGCTCCCTCTCCCAACCAACCTGGCAGATCCTCTCTGTTGAAAATTATTTCACTCAGATATAAAGAAAACATAGAACTGTGTGTTTATGCTAAAGAGAAGATCCAAGAGGTCTACAGTGAACTGTTGTTTCATGCATTGATCTCAAAAGACTTCAGTAAGGCAAGCAAATATTGTGAGCTTTTCTTTATTGACAGGGATGCAGTGGTACTTGTTTAAGGTCTAGACCTGGGACGGGAGCTCACCTTCCTGCAGGAGAGGCAGACACACTGTTAGTCCTGTTCAGAGCTAAGCAGTTTGAGGTATGTGCTTTTCTGGAGGAGTTTGCTAACCCCCAGGAGACAGGTGTCCACAGCCCTTTTCCATCCCTGTCTGTCAGACTGTTACCTAAAGCTGCAAAAGTCCTTTCCTCCATGCACACCCTCTCATCTCTCTGTTTCACAGCTGTGCAGGGAGGTTTGCTCTGGTCTCATGTTCCCAGCTCCTCCCCCAGAGGAGAACTTCTGCAGTTTGCCGAGCTACAGTGCGGAGTAACACATACAGATGCTTGCAGGCTTGGGCAGAGAAGCCCCACAAAAGCCAGTTTCTACAGTTTCTAAACCCTTCAAGGCTGATTTTCAGGTGTAGCTTGTAGGCTCGGATTGGCTATGGACAGCTGCAGTGGGTGTTAGTGCAGCACTGGGTAGTGCTGTGGATACTTCAGGCTCCCAAAGCTGCAAAATTCAGCTTGCCTCTCTAAGGAGAAACAACTGCATTTAACTAATACTAGGGTCATCTGACATTAACCGGCTTTCCTTAGCCAAGATATGCAAAGTGATAGCTAATCCATTTGGGCAGCATTTTTACATGTCAGTGATGGATTTACCTGACCAGTCAGAGAAGCTCCAAATATGCCAGTGCAGCTCTTCCATAATCACATATCCAGAGATATACATTCTTTTCACAGCAGGGCAGAAAGGCTGCTTTATTATTCATTGGGGGGGGAAAGAGGGATATTTACCGCAATGACTCTGGAGGCAGCTGCATAACCTGGCTGGGGCAGGGCAGAGCCATCCCATGGAGCTGCTAGGAAGCAGCACGCACAGAGCGAGGTCTTTCCTGCTGCAGAGACATCTCCTGCCGCTTCCTCACTCAGGAGCACAGATGATGTGTGCTATCTATGTATGAACATCTGACACAGAGGCACCAGCTTTGTGCAGGATTAGAGCCTCTCTGTAGTAAATACCTTTGCTTTTAACTTTAGCAGCTGAAATTTGTTTGTATCGCAGATGCTTTTGAAGTCATCGGTCACCTTTGTGGCCCCGCTGTACTGAACATCTATACAGGCTTTGCAAGAGGTACTCAGTGTCCTGGGGAATTTATGTCCTAAATAGGCAAGAGCGACAAAGGTTAGGGGAAAGAAAGGGCAAGTAAGTGACAAGAATCTTAAACACAGAAAAATTAATTGACTAGCCTGGGTTCACATGAAACCCAGTGTTGGAGCCAGTTTAACTAAAATTTCTTCAATTTCAGCCAAGTGTCTTCAGCACATCCCCATTGCTCCCCTCTGTTCTGTGGGGACACACTGATTTCCTGGTGTGGGGAGGGTACGGGAACCACCTCCTGTCCCTGGGAAGGGTATTTTGTTGTTCAGGTGTGGCAATATAGGCTGGGCTTTTGCTTTTCACCACCAAGGCTTTGAGGAGGTTTTTCCTCCAAGGAAAATGTCTAAAGCAGGTATTTGTGATTCTTAAAACATCCAAGATAATCCTCAAGCACTCCAAACCCAGGTATTGAAGCCTGTGGGCTTCTTTTTTCAGTCAAGGATTATAATAGTCTAGTGTTCCCGTAGAATGGGAGAAAGATAGCTTTTAAGTCTCTGGTGGCTGAGTACAGCTACTTCATGCTTTACAGTCAAACTTTTTCCTTTAACCTGGACAGAAAGTCTTAGGGTGGCAGCTGCATGGATGGGATGGAGCCCTCTCCCAGCTGGGCATGGGCATACCCCTTACCTCCCAGCCCAACCTCCCTGGGCAAGGGCAACCATAAAGAGCAACTACAATGGGGTCTGCATGAACACTGAGTGTCCAAAATCCCACAGCTGGTCCTGCTGCATGGTGCTTTGGTGCTGGTTGTTTTCTCTTAAAGGTTATTTAGGTTTTAGCTCCATCCATTGATCAGGAATAGCATAAATTAAAGCTCCTCTCTTGCTGCGGTGCAGAAGTGTGGCAGCATTAGATGTGTGCTTCAGGGTATGTTCTGTTGCAGGTTGGGCCAAAAGCAGATCTTTTCAGGCATAGCTTTCAAATCAAGGAAGAATTTTTAGACAGCAGAAAGCAAATCAAGGCCCAGCAGCTTACAAAGATGTTTTCTTCTTTAATTAGCTAAATTAAATTATAATCAACCCACCAGCTAGCACTGATTAATGAGGGATTGCTGAATGGAAAACTACCCTTACTATTTTTGGTCCATCAAAAAAAAGCTGAGGACACAATGATGTTTTAATGAAGCCAGATGGCCAAAGCTGCTGTACTGAAATCCAGGCATGAAGGAGAAGGCTGGAACAGCACAGGAAGTTTCAGCACAGGCTGCCCTTAAAGAGAGGAAACGTACCATTTTCTGATACTCCAAGGACTAGAAAGCTTTGGACATTCCACCTTATCTTATATTGTTTTGCACTGTTTCTAGCGTGACTTGGGGTAGACCTCGCATTTGAATGCTGCAAGTCCTAGTAAATGGATTACTTTACCATTCACGAGATCATTTGATATCTTGACTGTTATTAATGTGGACAACTGAAATTCTTGTTTAGTGGAGTGAAAGGGTCAAAAATGTTTTGGGTGGTTTTTGGTTTTGTTTGTTTGTTTGTTGGCATAAATTGGTACAACTGCATTGGCTCCAGTGGAAATCAACCTATTTTTATTGTTTAGAGACTTGGCCCTGTAGTTTTTCCTTGGTAAGCACAGTTTGCATGAAATGAGAGATTCATAGCCTCAGTTGAAAACATAGGATAGGCAGACTGTGCAAAATTGAACATGTATTTCTTCCAGAGATCTCAACCTGAACCATAATACATGTCTGTGTCAGTCCTGGGCTCCCTGCATGGTTTGGCCCATACCCTTCATAGTCAGACTTTCTTTTCCACAGGCTACCTGCACACTTCAGCCAACACCAGGTGGGACCCACCTGCTGCTCCACTCCTGCCTTACTCCTCTCCAGGTTTTGCTAAATGTTGCCAAACTACCTGACTATTTTGGCAATACACAAGACAAGCATGAAATCCACAAAATTCTTGTCCTCCCTTGATTTCAGTGGAGTCGCTTCTCTTATTTGAAGTCAGGTTCAGCATATCCAAAGTGGACTCCCTGGAGTGCTCCCCTGGTACACCTCTGACCTCCCCCCCCGAGGTTGTCCTGCGAGGGCAGCTGGGTCAGCGGCTGCTGGAGCTACTGGGGCTTGTGGCACGCCGTGCCTTGCTGCTGTAGCCTGCTTGTCCTTGGTACTGAGCTCTCTCCAGTCCCTTTTCTGGACCTAGAACAGAAATTTGCCTCCAAGGATATCAGAGAGTACTAGTGACTCACCAACTCACATAGACATTTTGGATGCAACAATTCTGTTTGTAAAATGCTTGTACTTAATGGATTAATTATGTTACACTCTCCTTCGAGCAGTAAACTGTAAACTAAACAAGTAATCAGCAGGAGTATGGCTGGGTGTGTTTCCCTTAGTGTTTTGAATAAACACAAACACAGGAAAAGCCGGAGCGCGCTGTTGCTGCCTAGTGTGCTGAGATTTGTGCACCAGATTCAATAATTGAAAGCGATCGAGATTTGTTGGAAAAGAAAACCTTGGAAGGAGTGTTGCTGTATTGGTTCCCAAAGCATGTGGGTACCTGCTGCCCCTGTATTATGGATGAAACCTCCCTCCTTTTTTTTTTTTTCTTTTTGAGGCATAGTGATTAAGAGTTAGAAATCTGGAGTTTGATCTGGGGAAGGAGTAATGGCTGAATGAGGGTCTCAGGATTTGATCATGCATTTTGAGAAGAAGGAAAAAAAAAAAAAGCTAGTCTGAGTGTGTGCTGCTGTAGCAGGTCCTCTGGGTGCTGCATGGGGGGAGGCTCAGGCATGGCTGGGGCAGATAATTTCAGTGGAGCATCCCGGTGTGGCAGTCATGGCAGATGCAAGTGGGACAGCACTGGCAAGAGGAATGTTTTTTTCTAGGCAGCTCTGCAAGGTGCAGATTTGCTCTCCAAGATCTGTTCAACCTTTGGCGTCTCCTTTCAATGCCCTTAAGCAAACACTAAAATGAGAGGGTTCCTAGGAAGAACCCCAGAGAAATGGAAGATCATCACCTGCCGATCTGGAAATCCCAGCCCTTACAACCTGGCCATGTGCAGAACTGGTGACCTAGAGCTAAAGAGCTAACCCACCTAGTCCTTGCCCCTCTTGCAGCTCTAAGTGAAACAAAACCGTGCGTGTTGATTTATTGCCCAGATCCTCTTCTGGGACAATGTGCCAAAGTTTTTCTGTCTGGTTAGAGGTAGGCTGAAGAATTGCTGGCCTGATTATCTCCCAGGGAGCAAGGTGGGATACCCGCACAGGTTAAAAGGGTGGCCCAAAGCAGCCTCATCTTGTGCCCTTGCAATCGCCAGCTTGCAGGAACAAGGACGGGGCTCAGACTGGACATGGGTTGTCGATCAGCTTGAATCAGGCTCCATCAGTGGTCGAGGAGGAGGGTTTGTGCCTATGATTGCTGCAACTCTGTAAGTGGGAATTGGGCAGAGGGTGGGTGCTGCACCACTCTCCACTGTGGGTGCCCACCCCCTCCAGGCAGGTTTCGAACGAGGGATGCACAGCGCGGTGAGCAGCTGCTCTCTCCTTTGCTACTTGAACTGCGGGACTTTTTGTAAGAGTCCTGTGGTTTGAACAAAATGGACAGAGGATTTTTAAAATTAAGTGTAAGCAAACGGATGAATAAAACTTCATTTTGAAGTGAGAAATTGTGTTGTTTTGCCTCCTAAAGGCTGAAATGAGGCAATTCAGTGTTTGGAAAAAGAAAAAAAAGAAAAACAATTTCCAGAAGGATTCTTAAATTTCTGGGTGGATTTGCAAATAGTTTGGGTAAACACAAACGTCAGCCTTTTCTGGCAAAGACACTATCCAACTGAAAACATTGCCTGGCCTGAGCTGTAGTTTGCTGCCTGTTTCAGCCACCAGAGAGGGTACCCGGCCTTCCTAGCTGGTAGGAGCACCGCAGCATCTCTGTTCTGGCCCTTTTTGGACACCCTGCCATGGTGCATTTACAGCTATACTTTCTTTGAATCTTGAGGCATTGCTAAATGCTCCCTGGCTTAAATTAGCAAAAAATTGGAGTTTTGACTTCTGCTGCCTGGCATTCAGCTGGTGAAATCCAGTCTATGTGGCACCAAATGCCCCGGAGACGAGGGGAATTAAGACTTCAGGATGATGAAAGAGCTCCTAGTCTCACCCCACAGAGAATAAAGATCTAGCAAATAGGGTGCAGGTGTAGGGGCATGGTCTGAGGTGTGCAAGAACACGGTCACATGTACACACACATCCCTTTCACACTGATTTCAAATTTTGTTTGTGCAAAAATGACTCTTGGATCTTTGATGATAGGTTTCTGCAAGGAGGAATAAATAGGATGCAATAATTATTTTATAGCTATCATTAACTAAGCAATTAATCTGTCTTGGAGGAGGCAGTTCCTTCTTTGGACCTCACTGACTGCTCTGGCTCCCCCATTCATATTCAGCAGGCTCTCGTGCTGTTTGGTTTCAGGAAGAGGACAGCTGTGTAATGTTTGGTATCTGAGTGTGGCTGATGCCCCGTAAAGTTAGTTGGGGATGCAGAGCTGGGGCACATGCTGCTTGTGAACTGCTCAGAGCCTTGCTTTTACCTGTAGACTTGGTATAATATTCCCTTATTGTTGCCTGTGCTGAGTGGTGATGGATGTGAGTGTTTGAAGGAGCAAAAAACTGCCAGCCTGGAGTGGAAATTGAAAGGCTTGAATGAAACGTCTCATCATTCAGAGATGACCCAGTATTAACAGAAGTGTCACCTGCAACCATTCCCTGTTCCCTGACTTGTGGGTGTCTTCTTTTCTCTTGGCTTTGTTGTGCTGATTTGACAAACACTCTGCAAGCCCCTGCTGAGAGCACAGCACAAGCTTCAAACCAGAAAGGAGAGTGTGCAGCCCAGGGCTAAGGCTGGTGTCCTCCTGGGGAGGCAGGCAACCCCGGCGCCCTGCATTGAGCCCAGCTCACCTCCCAGGGCATGGCAGGACCTCTAGCATGGCCTCACTTCCACAGCATGTTGCTCATGCTGCTTTCAGGGTGCTTGTCGCACCTACAGAGCCATGGCAGGCTTTTTGCAAATATTTTCCGTGAGATGTGTTGGTTGTGGTGGGCTTGGAGAAGTTAATCAGAGCAGTACCGCTGGGGATAAAGGGGTTAGACTGAATAACTCTGGAGACAGATCTGCTCCCATGTCTTTTGGTAACTCTTTTGTCCTGTCTGCATTGGTGTGTAAAGCCTGGATTTGCAAACCGCCCTCTCATTTTGAGTCTCTGATTTTAGGAAAGATGGACTGTGCTTTCTAAAGGCTGAACCCGCAGTAGCTCTCCTTCACAACCATGGGAACTGCTCGTGCTGAGCTTGTCTTGAGCTTGTCTGGCTATTTCTGAGCAAGCAGAAGTTAAAATTGCAATTACCAAAAAAAGGAAGCCAAACTTTACTGTCTGACCTGTGATTAACACCTGACTATATAAGTGGAAAATGGATTCATGAATATAGCAAGCTTCTTCACCTCCTATCCATGGGCTCCCTTTTCCTTACAGTGGGGTGAATGATGCTTTACTCTGTCTTACAGGCTTTGACTAGTGTGTCTCCAGCCTGAGGAGGGTCTGAAAACTAACAAGTACTGTCAGTGTAGGAAATAGCCAAATATAATGGTATTTCTGCCCCTCTGAAATCAGGAAGGGGCTAATCCTGAAGCAGGACTTGCCGGTCAGTGTGCTGCCCTGCAAGCAGGGTGCAGGTAAGGCGCCCAGACCTGCAGGACCACTGCAGATCATGTGTGTGGAGGCAGTTGGGAACACAAAGTGAGGGGCTTCCAGTTTCTGCAACAGTTCAATGTCAAGACTGCACACACGAGAGTCCTCTTTCAAGGCATCTGCAGTCTTCCCCATACATAACAAACTTTAAGCCTATGCATGAGAGAGGCAATTTCTTTTCCAAGCGTGTCACCCAGGGAGGCTGGGCACAGAGCTTTCACTGTCTCCATGAACAATGACCATTTAAATGACTTGAAGGGGAGTAGATGGTTAAAACCTAAATTCAGTTTCTGTATAAGCAAATGGAGTTCACTGCCAAATGGTGTATCACACTGCAGTTCTGAATTTACTCCTAAGCATTAATTTGCTTCTAATTCTGTAACTTGGTTAGAGTTGTGTTGGCATTGTATTGTTGTATCCTTGCTAATGAGGTAACGGGGCTAATGCAAGCAGAGGACTCCTATACAGATGCTGGCAGCATCCCAGAGAAGGTACTTTTAGACTCATTGGAGAAGTGCCAGACGTCATGGAAGATATATTTATACTAATGATGCTTTATCATCAGTGAAAGCCAGGACAGCCAAAGCGTTTTTGGTGTAGGCAGGTCTATATTAATTTTTTGTAGCAGTAAGGCAAAATCATCTCCTGGGAAGGGAACAAGGGATCTCACTAATAGGGAGCTAGTGCTTTTATAATTGAGAATATTAGGGACTTCAGATAGCATAGCTTTGCCCGTTGGAAATCAGATCTCCTCACCCCCCCTCCTCTCCCTCTGTCCTTTCCTCCTGGACTTGGTGATGTAGGTCTGGTCCTTCAGGCTGGATGTTGCAGTTTGTCTATGGATGCCCTGAGAATAACAATGTCAGAAGTTCCCAATTCCTCCTTGGAGGAGGACAGAGGGCAGACACACTTGCCCAGGACAGATGATGCTCCCCGACATGGGTGCTTATATGTTTGGGGTCAGTGCATTAGGGGATGCTGAGTGTTCCCTGACTGTGGTACTGTCACAGGAAGCCTGTCTTGCTAACACACACTGTGGTGTAACTCCACTACAGACACCTGTGTGAACGGAGAATCGAGCCCGGTGCATACATGTGAGTGTAGAATAAATGTGAATACGACCAAAACCAGGACAAACACCCCTTATGCCTCATCCATGTTGTCCAGTCCTACCCCAAATTCAAACTGGATTGCATGTCACAAACATGAGCTGCTTTGTCTTTATTATATTGTTTTCAGTCCTCATACAACTACAAATTTAGCATTACTGCTCAAGAAAAGAAAGAGCAAACTACAGCCATTCATGGGATAACAATTTTAAACTCTGTGAGACAGCTGATACTATTAAAAAACATGGCCTTATAATAGGCTTTCATTATTGATGGCTACTTGAGGAGACATACACTATAAAATATAAAGATAAAAAGCGAAAGGCTATTTAGATAGATGTCAGCTGAATGTTGCTAGCATCAAATCAGTGGCACTGAAGAAAATGAGAACAGACATACGGCACAGCCTCTGGACTAAATGTGTGCACATTATGGATCTGCTAAGGCTTTGCCTTTACAATGTACACTTTAAATCAAAGCAACATTGAAGTCAATGTTGATTGTTCTTGGAGATATATTTTACCTTCAGGCACTGCTGTTTCCCAAAGGAGCGTGAGCAAGAACGTATGTCTCTGTGCAGTGCTGACTGCTTGTGGACAGGGATCTCCCTGAAATCCTCTGAAACCGATTCCTCCTTTGGAAGTACCCACTGCTGCTGCTAAGGGACCGCTGTCTGTTCTTCAGGTACTCCCTGTAGTTTTTGGTGAGCAGGGTATAGAGGAAGGGGTTGATACAGCTGTTGCTGTAGGTCAGACAGGTTGTTAGGTAATTAATGTTCTTCATCACCTTGGGAGATAAAGGGAAGGATTCATAATACTGGAAGAGAAGCTGCCATATCCAGAAAGGCAAGAAGCAAGCCCAGAACACCAGCACTATTGTGAAGATTAAATAGAGTACCTTTTGATTTGGGAGCCGCTTGGTCTGCTTGAAGGATGCTGTTTGTGACACCCAGTAAATCTTAGCTAATCGGATGTAAAGGTAGCCAATGATTACCCCTGGACCTACAATGCTGGTACCAAAAAGGATGGTGAGATAGACTTTGTAGGACAGCTTGCTCCAAGTAGGCAGGCAGATGCTTTTGTTGTCCCGTTGCACCAGCTGGATCATGATGAGCATTGGGAGAGTGAGCAACAGTGACACCAGCCAGATAACAACAGCAATGGCCTTTCGGTAACTCTTGGACCTCTTCACTGTGTCCAGGGGCTTCAGCACAGCAAAGTAGCGCTCTGTACTCATGACCGTGAGGGTGAAGATGCTGGCGTGCATAGTGAGGAAGTCCAGACTGAACAGGATGCGACAGCCAATGTCCCCAAAGTACCATTTCTGAATGAAGTAGGTCCCAACGATGAAGGGGATGGTAAGAAGGTAGAGCAGGTCTGCCAGCGCAAGGTTGATGATATAAATATACATGGAAGCAGATGATCGCAAGTAATGGCACATCACTAGCAAGGTGTAGACGTTGCCTGTTACCCCAATCACACACATGAGGGAGAGGATTGTCCCAATGGTGCAGATAGCGATCATGTCCTCCATGGAACCGGCGGCTGATGTGCTGTCCCCAGTGGCATTGGCGGAGGCGTTGGGTCTGATTCTGAACAGGCTGCCCTCGCTTGTGTCTGTCACCATGTAGGGGGTTGCAGAAAAGTGGCTCTCCAGCTCGTCGGTTAGGGACATCCTCCTGGCCTTTAAATGCCAGAGGCTTTGTTCATGCCACAGGGGTCTGAAGAGCTGTTCTTTCTGCTCTGAGAAGTGCGACTGCTGGGAGATGGTGAACCATTTCTTAGTGGGGTCTTATCCGAGGAAGATCTGCATTCTCCACTAGAGGAAAGACATCAGAAACCAACATATTAGAAATCTGCTAGAGCAACACAAATTATCATTTAGAAGTTACCTGCCCCTGAGTATGTATCTGCGCTGTCTGCACGTACCAAAGGTCTTCTGCACTGAGGCCACTCGTGTGAGGTTCATGCAATCATTACAAGAGCACAGCTTTGAGGAGTGACATGTCGTAGTGCATCCATGGTAACGAGACAAGAGAGATTGTGTGGATCGTTGGAACCGTGTGCTGCAATCCTTAAAGTTAGTTTGGAGTTGGAGGAAGAAAGTGTCCTTCCTAAATTCATAAAGGACACCTACAGACCTAGCAGCATGATTGGTTAAACCTCTTTGCTAAGCTCTTAACTCTGAAGAAGTAAAAAACCCCCCAAAAGGGAAAACAAACTTTGGATTTACCATTTGCAGCCGATTTGTCTACTTTATGTGATACACTCGAAGTCCTGTCCAGCATTTCTGCAGTGATTTCACAGAGCAACTTCCCTTGAATGAGAAGCTCCTGCTATGTCCTGACCTGCAGTTTCAAATTGTATTTGAGTGAGGGAGAAAAAAGGCATTTTGTATCTATAAAGCAAGGTGTAGGTTTCACTGTGGTGAAATGTCTGTAAACCCAGGGTTTTTTATGCTCTCTGTCAAGTGTGATCCCACAGATTTTCATGCGTCCATGCATAGATATATTTCAGACAGACCTGTCTGTGAGCCTGTCTAAACAGCCTTATGCAGTGAGGTGTGAGATTGCTCTGCAGCATGTTAGACAGGTAGTCACTCTTTGTACACGGCAGCTTTTGGTTAGCTCAAGCTCAACGCTATACAAATCATGACTGTGTTGCTTTGAATTTATGCTGGCTCTGGGTGTAGGCAAAGGGAGTTCAAACCTACCTGAGAGAAACACTGAAGAAGCAGCTAAAATGCTGAAATTTTGAGCCATACCAAAAGCCTGTGCCAACCTAAAGGTTACTGCACACACAAGTGTGTTTGCACTATGAATTTTATGGAGCTCAGATTGTCTCTTTGTTTGGAAAACGCTGTGAGAAGAGGTGCTGGACCGCCTTGTCCTTGAAGGGCTCAGCAGGCAAAGACTTCCCTCTGCCTCGTTCCACTGGGCAGGTTGGGTTTGTTTTATCCTGGGAATTTGCAGCTTTTCCCAGTGAGTTCGGTGTCCCTTTGCCTCCACACCAGCTCTGACTCCTTTGCCTCTTTCCTCCCACTAGCTCCTTGGCAGCAGGATTACAGCACCAGGCTCTCCTCCACTGTCCTTGTGTCAAAGACCCTGACAGTGACTTCTGTAGCACTTCAGGATGAACAATGTTCATCCTCTTCATGACTTGCCTGCACCTTCTCTTCTTCCCTTTACCACCTTCTGCGGGTGATGGGTGCTGCGGAGATATCATGCAAAAACTCTGTATAAAAGAGGGCAATCCAGTATAGAGGAAGATTCTTCCTCATTTAACAGTTGGGATAGAGGTGCAAAAAAAAGAGAAAAAACACAATATGCAGAGCCCATCTCCCACTGAAGTCCCTTGGGTACAGACATCCAAGGGGGAGAAATGAAGCGTGGTTCTGCAGTGCTCCTTCAGGGCATTGCTCCTCTGGACTGGTCTCCAGAAGCTTCATCAGCATCTTGGCTTTCCTGGACCTTGCAAACCCAAGTCTGCCTCCTCCCTCCCCTGCCATGCTGTGCGATCCCCTCCTGCTTGGCTTTGGGCATGTGTAGCCCGCCTGTCCATGCACCGACTTGCTCCCTCATCCTCCACTTTATTGATGTTCACGTACAAGCTGTGCTGGCAGCAAAAGCGTCATACATGAAGGAGACATGGATGCTCAGGGAGGTCTGCCTGCTCCTCTGCCACACTATCGCCGGCACACTTGGTCGGAAATGAATGGCTCTGCACGGGATGCTCCAGCTAAGACTGGAGCTGGTCACACATGCAACTATCAAGCTCAGTTGGATTTGTGATCGCTCATTTTCAGGAGCATTTTTCCATGGCTCAGGTGCTGTCTTCTTGCAGCTGCCTCACTTTGTGTTCCGGGCACTTGTAGCAGCAGATCCATGCCGTGCCTGTGCAAGTCTGTGCGGTTCCCTGGTGTGACAGCTCCTGCCAGAGAGAGCTCAACACACCGCATCTCCCCGCTCTGCTCCTCTTCCACTGAACCTGCGTTTTGCTTCATTCATAAAATTACTACAGCACTAATTCAATTCGGACACTTCACCTGTCTCCAGACAGAGCCCACAGCTAGGCAAGTTCTCACTCCTAGAGAAGTAAAATTAAGCAAACTGGGGAAACCTTGCATAATTTTAAAGTTACTGTCATTGCTGCACTTGTACATAAATGCACACACTCACACACATGCACACACACACAATAGAGAGCTTGTTATTCCAAGCAGCCATTCAAGTATCTTACGGTCTAAACAATTTTCTGAGCTAATCCTGCCTTTCCCTCTACATTATCATCACACAGGAGTACCATGCACATTCAGTAGCTGCAAACATAAATTAATTTCTCCTGCTCAAACCTTGCCTTTAAATCCAGCAGATGAAGTTTCCTACAGGATATAAAATAAAAATTAATCTAGTAGTATTAAAGCTGAAAGTTTTAAAAGGAAAAAAAGGGGAAAAAAGAAAAAAGAGAATCCTCCTTCATGGGCAGACAGCGAGAGATCCCCGTGCTCCGTCGCATCTGGAAAGGCAGCGGCAGGAAGGCAGCGTGCTACCTAGCCAAGTATGTTTGAAATCTGTGCGCTGTTAATACTCTCATTCTCTTCCCTTCACTCATGCCTGCTATTTCTGTTACTCGGTGACGTTAGGCATAGCGTGGTTTTGACTGCAGCCAGTGAAGAGCCTTTTTAAAGAAGCAGCATTTTGATAGCTGTGGCTTGTTTAGCTGGCTCCCCCCTGCCTGGCCGTGAGCCAGCTGGGGATGCGAGATGTCAAGGCTGTTTGCATCCCAGGACCGGTGATACAAAAAGCCATCCTGCCCCTCCTTACATCGCACTGAAGAGCGCAAATGCCTAATGTTGCCTGAGCAAAACCATTGTGTCGTGGAGAGCAGTCAGGCCAGGGAGGGTTAAATTCCTGCGGGAGGGTCGGCTGCCCAGGGAAACGGCAGAGCTCCTCGATTCAGAGATCAATGCCAAAGTGAAGCCAAAGTTTATTTGGGTTGGATGGCATATTAACAGAAGAATCTGTGCGGTGGTATCACGCACCACAGCATCTGAGAAATTTCAGACTGGCGGTAGCAAAATGTTATCCAGGTTGTTTGGGGTTCAGCTGGTTGCCTTTCCCCAGCGATACACAAGGAGGGTAAAGACAGAGCGAGATCAACCAGGCGCCTAAAAAAAACCGCAGTGTGAGGAAGGGGCCGGTGCTGAGAAATGCCAAAGCTAAACTCCGGATTATTTTGATAGCACCTGAATATTGTGTTGGTTGCTTGCACACGATGGGGTTGCTCTTCCTCTGAGTTCCCTGCTTTAGCTCTGTGGACCACAGGGAATTGCTTCTGATTTATGCTAGTGGGAAGTGAGAAGCACCCATCTCTCCTGGGGTGTCTCCTGCTGGACACGGGTGTGTGGGAGATGCCTGCCAGGCCCATTTCTTGCTTCAGCGGTTTGCATTTGGGCAACCACTGCAATTAGGTGATGCTTCCCGGCTCATCTATCCTGCATCGCTGGTACTAACCAAGAGCTGTTTCCTCCCCTAACTCCTTCCCTGGATGCTTATGTAGTTTCTTCTTTGTTCTCAACTTTTACATTCTGCTATCTGGGTGCTTTCAGATGCATCTTGTATCTAATCCTGCTGTGTGAACCCAATTTTGCTTGAGCCACATGGGGTGACTGTAATAGCACCTGGAAAGATTGGTGAGCACCAGTTGTGGCTGTCCCTGTAACGGGGCAGTGGGTGTGCAAACCAAGGCCCCCCTGAGATATGTGCTTTTGAGTGTGGTGAGGACTCGGGTTAGGAGCAAATCCTCATGTGGAGGCTTAATTTTGCAATGAAGATAGATTTTACGTTAGCAGCTCTAACAAGGGCTGGCTGAGCTCTAAAACCCCAACCCAAGCACCCTCAAATATATGTGTTTTGCTCTAAAGATTACTCTAAATCTGCATTTTGTGGCTGGCCCCTAGACATCTTTGGAAAAGTGTGGTCTGGAAGCTGCTTCTCCTGCTGCTCTCCGGGTGAGATGGAGGTGCCCGTTGACTCCGTGACTCCAGTGAGTGCCAGCGGTCCCTTGGTGAGCACTGATGGTGAAGCTGTTGGCAAAGTGCTGTATTTGTGGGTGGCCCACAGGGAGCAAGAAGGTCATTCACGTGGCAGTCTCCACATACAGAGCAGGGACAACCCGCTGGTGTCCTTGAATCCCCTTGCTACTCTCTGCATGCAACTCAAAGGGCGCATTGGCACAAGCCCTGTACGAATGCAGTGATGCTGACTGGGGAGGTGGGTGCTTCTGCTGGGCATGGCTTGGCGATGGTGTTTCAATCTCCAGCATTTGGTAGGTGTGTGCAGGTCTCTCTCCAGGTATCTATGCTGGAACTGTTACACTCCTGTCACTTCTCTGTCACCAAGGTGCTAGTTGGGTTGGTATTGACCCATGCCAGAGAAAGGAAGGGGGAATGGGATGGGGGATAGTTTCTGGCCAGTCCAGTCAGTTTCCTGGACCTTTTGATCCCAACCTGGTACTTCCTTTTTTTGGTGTTTAAACCTTTTGAAAAATGTTATACCAGCGTGTTTATCAGGAAATCTCAGTGCCCATGGGGCTGCCATTAGGAGAAGCTGGTCTCCCATACAGTCTGTGTCCTGCTGGAGTCGTTAGAGGAGGTGTCTGGAGGGTGTTCAGAGAGCAGCGTGGGCAGTGCCAGGTTCACAGCCCTGGCTCAGAGGGTTGTTTGTGGTTGTAGTTTTGCTGTTTCTGTTCCCCTTATTGTCCTCATCAGTAAAACAGAGATCATTGAGATCACTCATCTCCTGGTGCCCTTAGTTTCAGGGTTTTTCACATTTGTCAGATGCTATTGGAGCTATAGATGGGAGTTCCAGCCCGCATGATTTGTAACAGGACTAGGAACTGCACAGTCAATAATGGATGAAGGTAGGAGCCCTCTGAGATATGAAACAGATCTGTTTAATCATTCAACCACCACCACTGCTACAGGGCTTGTGTTCTGCATAGGGGCCTTCTGAAGTTACTGCAAAGGTAGTAACCATTATTATTCTATTAAATACAGGGTAAAAAAGACTTCTTTTCCCTTCTGATATGAGGATTTATGCCAGTGCTATGAGAATTTGATTGTATTTGGTTACTCAAACCTCAACTGAACCAGTCAAATCTCTTGTGTCTCTTGAGCTGAGCTGTGCACCCTGCCAGCTGTGCACCCTATTGACTGTCTGCTGCCTCCCCTGGTCTGTGCAGGGCCCCTTCGGCATGTTCCACTTTTGCTGGGGCAGTTTTGAGACCAGGCTGGCCAGCAGCCATGGGCTCCCTTCTGCTCCGAGCTGGAAGTATAAGTTTGTCTATGTATCACATTTTAAAAATGTAATAAAGTGCTGCTTCCTCCATGTAGGGAAGAGTGTGTACAAATGCAGCCAAAATTGATAAAAGAAAAGAATCTTATGAATGTGTCTGCATTCTTGATCTGGGTCAGGTCTAGAAACACGTGCAAGCTCAGGGTAAGACTTGACTCCCATTTACCTGACTTGGTTTACTTACCTCCATGCACGACCCCCTTTAATACCCAGAAGTAGTAATGATATAGCATATATCTTCTCTCCACTGCAAATGTTATCGTGGTCACATAGAAATTCAGATTAGCTTATGAGAAGCTGCCCTGACTTTGGGATCAGCCCAAAGGAGACCAAGCATTTGCAGGATCATGCTGAGCCCGGGTCTTCCTGGAGCCACAGTGACAGCCACGAGCACACACAAATGGCAGCAGCTCCTGAGAAAAAGCATTGATGAGGTGGTTGTGCTGTGAAGGACATAGCGGTCCCTGGGTCACCTATTCTTCCTAGGAACGTTGCATTTAAATCCCTCTGTTCCAGCACTCATGGTCTTGGACACATGCAAATGTGATATCCAGATTCCCAGCTGGTCTCCAACTGCTTTTTTCACTCTTCCTGCTATCTGTCCCCACCAGTGAAATACCCACCCAAACTCGGCCAACGCATTTGGAGACTTCTCTGAGCTTTCTTGGCATTTTGGTCTCCTTTCTTCCTGTTTTTTGCAATATAAAACTTCAGTTGTCCTTTCTGAGTCAGTATGGCTTTGCTCTTGGCTGCTTTGTGTGAAAGTGAGACTCCGGGGGCTGAAATCACCGGTTTGTTTTCCCTCATCCAGGATCCCTTACACAGATACTGGGTTTATAGCTGCTCTGCTCATGGAGGGTTATCCCTTGCTGAGCTCTCTACCAACCTAGGAGGATTTGTGGGTTGCTATCAGCTTTTCCCCTGCACAGGGGTAAATTGCAGGGACAGTTTGAGGAGTGGTGCTGAAAGGGGACTGAGGTGCTGTCCTGGGTCGTTAGCTACCATGTCTGGTGTTTCTGGCCCAAATAGTGTCACTGTCCAGGGCAGGGGAAGCAATCCAGATGCTCCTTGCTGGTGCCCTGGAGTTTGGGTGGGAAAAGGCAGAGAGGGATGAATCTCTGACTCCCTGGGATTTGTAGGTAAAACCTGTGCTAGCTCCAGCCCTGGAACATTGTGAAGGCTGGTCCTGAAGGGATGGAAGGAGCAGAAGGGGCCGGAGCTTCTCCCAGCTTTCCTCTTGGGACTGCTCTTATGTGTCTCATGAGCTGTTGGTCCTCTGTTTCCTGAATTTCAGCTTGCTATTACAGGGACCTCTTCAAGATCACAGAGATCACCTCTGTTCTTACACAATAGTTACAATTTTTGGACTCCTATGAGGTCCAAAGCTTTGCTAATATGGTGTTGGGAGACCAACAACCACTGCTTTCCCAGACTGATGTGGTCAGGGGCTGGTTTCCCCAACGCGGGTTTTCCCTTCGAGGCTCAGGTCCCTGCCTTCCCAGGAAGGTGCTTGTGATGGGAACGCATTTCATGCCCGTTGGGGATAAGGTGAATTGGAGTGAGCGGGGTCACTTTGTGCAGTGATGGTGGGGCAGGAGTGCAGAGTGCAGCAAGGCTGAGCTGCTTCAGTGCTCCCCAAGGCCCTGCACAGCTGGGAGGATGGAGGGGCCACGGCTCGCTCCTGGGGAGGGCAGGGTACGCAGTCAGCTCAGGGAGTTTTTTCCCCGGTTGCTCTCCTCTGCCCCGGTTGTACCATCCCACTAAGGAGACTTTGGGCTGCTCTTAGGTCGGATATAATTTACAGACAAACCATATTAGGAGGAGATGTTATTCCATCTCCGCAGCTGATCTCACTCCAGCCCTGAACTCTGGACGGCAGACGGCATGGCATTCGTTTTCCTGTGTGACATGCGTGAGTGGGATCACTTGGCCTTCATTTTGGCAGCCCTCGAAATTTACAGACCAGTCTGAGATTCTGCGAGGCATCCTGGCGCCTGCCTTGGGGCCGTGAGTGCTCCCACAGCTGTGCCAGGAACCCAAGGCACTGGACAGTCAGATTTAACATCTGGTGTTTGACATATGAATGGGGACAATTTCTCCACACTGAAGGATTCATCTGTTTGGGGCTAGCGTAGGCACTGCTGATCCTTCAGGGGGAATGGAGCTGGGGCTCCTCCATGGCTGCTCAGGATCAGGGGAGCTTCCGAGGGAGAGAGCATGACTGCCTCCTGCATGGAGCCTCCTGCTTGATCCCTTTTCCTGTGCACTGAGGTGCAGGCTGTTCTCCAGGAGGAGGTCTGATGCATATAAAACCTGCTGAGCATCCAAATCCTGCCTCCTGTCCCAGTCCTCTGGTAGGATGGCAGTACGCCGCTGGCTGACCCACTAGGCAGGCAGAATTTGTCCCTTGTCTAACCTGCAAGGCACATTGCAGAGCTGTTAAACAGAGATGACAGTGTCACAGCTCAAAAGCAAAGTTCTGCAAAGGTGGGAGGGGAGCCTCAACTACCAGGTACGACTCAGACCACCTTGATGGTGGGTGATAAGGGGGAGTTACAGCCTCCTTAATTCCTTCTCTTCCTGCCCTCCAGGAAATCCCCATCTGCATTCTAAATAACTTTGCAATTCAAAAAATGGTCACTATGTCTGCACCTTCATTCATCCATCCATCCTCCTGTGTGGTTTGCCCTAGTGGGATGCGATGAGCTGGCCGCCTCATGTAGGTTCATTCTCCCTCCTGCTCCAGGATTGCTGGCATTGAATGACCAAGTACTTCCTTAAACTTTCTTGAGCATTTGCGAAGGGCTAGGCTGAGGCTGGATTCATCACAGACTGTCAGTGCTCATTCCAGACTTGGCTTTCTTTGCAAACAACTTAGATCACCCTCAGGTTACGGTCAGGGAAGCCCTGGCCGGGTCAGTCTGCTGCTGGAGCTGTTTGTACAGCAGCTATGACTGTGCAGCTCCTGCTGCTGGCAGGCAGAAGCTGGTGATCTTTCTATACCTGGAGCTAGATGGCCTTGTGCATCCATCAGACTAAATTAAGTGGTTTGGCTTAGTTGTTATTTCCCATATGCAGGGACTCTGAGCGTGCTGGTGTATCCCGGCTGGTGCGTATGCATTTCATTGCTCTCTATTGTACCAACACACTCACCTTGCATGTGTGGGCTGGTTAGTCTGGTAAGAAGCTGGCCTGAACCCTGTTTAGTCCCTGATTTTGGTAAATTAAAGGATATCCTTACTGCACAGCAGCTGGATGTCTGAATGAGGCTGGAAGACGGGACAGCAGTGCACTGCAGCGTGTACAGCTGGGTTGTGCTCAGGTACACTCAGGAACGGCTCCCTCAGGCACCACCCTCTGTGTGACTTCAGTCTGAAATAAAATGCAGAAAACAACATTAACACACTCTTACAGGTGCTTTTTCTAACATAGAAGTCAAGGTGTTCAGTGTTACCGCATCAAACTGGGGCTTAACCAAATAGCACATCTGTGCGTAACAGTTTCTGCCAAGAGGGAGGCAGAGCAGCAGCTACACTTCTTGGTTGTTTGCGTGTGAAAAAAGTTTCTAATGTGCTCATTTATGAGCAGTGTCTAATGCCAAAGGTCCTTGGTACAAATGCAAACAAGAACTTAAATACCTTGATTTACAATATATTTAGGTTTTACAAGTCTGCTTTGCCAAATCTATTTTCCCCTCAGTGTATTTACATGTGCAAACCACAATAGTAACAATAGTTAGACCCAACCCATGTACTGTGATTTTCATCAGAGTACCAGTGATATCTCACTGGAGCATGGGTTTTCAGAGGCTTTCCCCCTAACTGATTACATTTCTGTGCAAACTTTATAACTCATTTGTTCTGCCTTTTTTTTTTTTTTCTGCCCAAACTCTTGGGTCTTCTGCCACCATTAGAAATTCTCACATAACTAGTTGTGACCTGGATCTGAGATGCCTGGAAAAGACAAAGCACCCAGGACCTGCCGAGGAGAAGTTTTCCTCATTTCTTTTCTACTGCTGCATCAAGAGTTGTGCCATTTGAGCTTCTTTATCCTTTCACCTCCCTACCTCCTTTTCAATTCCTGGAACTGCTGCAGCAAGTTTGATTACCTGGGGGAAGGCAGGCAGGCTGTGGTAGGCAGAAGAGGTTATCACTTCCCTCCAAATGCCGAGAAGAGCTTCCTTCTTACAAATGCCTTTTGGGAGAACCTCTTCAGCATGGAAGAGGATTTGGCCGGGGTAATATTTCACATTATCCTCTGCATCAGTTATAATCCAATCATCTTTTTGCCAATATTTTGAGAGTGACTGCAGGGAGGACACAGACACGTGCTACTGAATTCTCTTTATTGCAAGGCACTCAAGATTAACAAACAAAAACATTGCAGCAGAGTGCTCCTGGAAATCCTCCAAATTATCAGAAAAGCTGTGGGCAGTACAGCCAAACTGAGAGAAGCACCTTCCATGGGCCAAAACCTGATGCTAGACTAGAGACAAAAGTTTCCTTGCCATCATTTGCTGTTAGGTATATCCTGTGCAGCACCTCCACGTTCTAGTCTGCATGGCTGTGCTGACCACACTGCTGCTTTGCAGTTTGGTTCAATGTTCTCAGTCATGCTCTCCTCCTCTCCAGCTGCCCTGTTCCCTCCTGGGAGGCTATTCTGCATTTCTCAGCCTAGTTCCTCATAGCTGGGAATTAGAGGATTTAGGAAAGTGTTTTGGGGCCAGAAGACTTGTAGGGAAAAAATCAGGCTCCCACCATTACCAGCCAAAGCTCCTGTTGCTGATCCCAGGTGTTTTCTGAGCATGGAGGTCAGCACACATCCTCAGCTCTTGCTGCATCTGCCTGGCATCAAAGATTTCTGCTGGAGCTTTCAAAAAACTCTCACAAGATACACAAGATGAAGCGTGAAAGGTTGTCTGGCAGCATGTAAAGAGCAGCAAATGTCATTGCATAGAGTTTATGCCACTGTGGACTCTGTGGTGGCATTTGCCATCCTGCACACATGGGGGTAGAGCTGGAAGGACCTGGGGATAGTGACAGTCACTGACAGCTGGTGCTGGTAAGGGTCAGCTCTCTGAAGCAGCAGATGCTAATTCAAATTCTCCTTAAAAAGCTGATTTTCTATAATAAATTGTACTCCCACACAATATAAATTTTCTTGCTTACTCTGATGGGCAACTTCTATTCTCACTGGTGATAGCTCAGTGCTGACTTCTAGTGCCTGTCTTCACATTGCTGTGAAGACAGTAAAGTCCTTTTTTTTCCCCCTTGTGGCAGCGTCACCAAACTCTGAGCCGGAGTCCTTATGATGCTGTTTCAGCCCCACCTGGGCCTGCTGCCCTCTTTCTGCTATGCACCGTGTTCCCTTGAGTCTTTTCAGGGCATCTCTTGACTAGAAACATCCAGCCCCTCCCAGCAGTGCAGTGGCAGAGCAGAAGTTTGGGGGTCACCAAGCAGGGGCAGAGGCTCTGCTCCCCTCCGTAAGCCATCCCCAGCTGCGGCATGGGCTGTACAGTGCGGATGCCCCAGGCTGCAGGCAGCCTCAGCTGAAACGGCTGCCTGGCACAAGGGGTTTGGCCCAGCGGTCCAGTCTGTGTTGTGCAGGGCCATCGCAGTGGATGGAGATGTGCCCTGCCATCTGGTGATGGTGGTGGTGGTGGCACTGGGTACCAATGTGTGGTTAGAGAGGGCTGCAGGACAGGCTGGGTCACCCGCTGACTGGGTAATTCGAGTGAGATAAACCCCTGCTTCTCCTCAAAATCCAGCAGTGGAGCATCTGTCCTCAGGTATGATGAGCTTTGTGCATTTATCTCCTGTGCCTTACGTGCTGCTGTGAGGTCCCTGCAGAGGTGGGTGGGAATGACTGTGTTCAGGGTACTTGAAAGAGAAAGACTTTGAACTAAAAGCACTGCCAGATGTTAGTTAAAAGACTCAAAAGCATGTGCCAGTTTTTAAATAAAGCATTTTGCCCTCCACGTGTTGTTTCCTGTGATGAGGAGCAGGTAGCAGATGCGTCACCTGTGCCGGTGAGACAGTCTCTCTCTGCAGGGACCTCTGTGTCACCAGGACAAGGTCTGGGCAGCAGCGATGGACCCTGCAGAGCCCAGGGGAGATGGCTGTGTGGTGTTTGTTCCTCTGTTGGCTTTTTGATGTAGGAACTGGCTGGAGGATGTTGGGTCAAGTGAGCAGTGGATGTGGCACTTCACCCTGAGCAGGGACGTGTTCCTCTCGGGCAGTGGTTCCTTCCCTTCTTTTGTTTCCCTTCTAGAAGGCCTCAGCGCTCCTCTGCCTGCTGTCCTTTTCTACCATTGATTGCTCATATGTTTCATGAAACCCTACCTGAGAATGATGCAGCCATTGGCATTTTATGTCAGAGGGAAATTCTCCTGGAATCGGCTCTAATGTAGAAAAAGGGGCTTAATTCCCTGGTCTAAAGCAGTAGAAAGACTGAGCAGGCACCTGGTTTCACAGTCAGAGAGCACATTTTATTGTTTCAAAATACTTTTCTCTGGCTTGATTTGGTCCAAAGTAACACTTTGCTTAATGGAGGCTTTCTAGTAGCCCAGTGCTATACCACTCAATGGGAAAGGGCTGCACTCAGCAAACGGTGGGGACTGAGGATGGGGTTGGGATTGCTGAGGGCTGCACCCCAGCACTGATCCTGAGCGAGAGGGGGTGGTCTGAGAGGGGCTGTGCAGGGAAGCCCACGGTGGTAATGTGACAGAAAAGGACTTAACTGCAAGGTTCAAGCAAACGACTTGAACTTCACTCACAGACTTAACTGCAAGGTTCAAGCAAATGATTTATTTGAACTTCACTTACAGACTTAACATGCCACTATTGCAGGTTTTACAGATACAATGGAGGAATGTACTATTGCAATTTTTTAAGGCAAGAGTAGTACATTATTACAACCACAAGCGCACACGCATTTACAAACTTAAAGCATAAACAATATTCACTTACCCCTCCAGGTAAGGCCTTTCAATCCCAGGGAAGTTATCTCGACCGGCATCCCGATCAAGGGAGGGGAAAGCGTTTCCTTCACAAGCCAACTGTATAGTTGGAGAAGTGACTCCCCCATTTCTAACCTGAATCTTAGAGTTTTTATCCCCTGACTTGTGGAATGGTGTGTATGACTATGTCTGAGTGGATTATGATATATGCCTAAATGGATTATGTATATCTGAGTGGAATTTCCCCTTATCTTTCCTTTGTTGGTCTGTGATTGTTTGAATACACAAGGTTGTCATTTGAAACTGAAGCTGAAACCCTCCAGGTTTTGGGGTTTTTTTACCTTGCTTCCTCAGGCAACTGAATAGTGGTTGGATTGAGACTCAAGGCATACTATTTGTTAAGGGATTTCAAGGCTCAGTTCAGGTTTTGGTTCTTTGAATGGCACAGCCACCGCCCTGTTTAGTTTAGGGTTTATCAGACAACCCAGGGGTAAGCTGTCTACACAGCTCCCCGTGAGTCGTGAGTCGTCTCTGCAGAGAGACAGGGCCTCAAGGCAACCCAAGGCTGGGTTGCTTTTGTAACCCCCCATGAGTCGCCTGTGTGCACTAGACATGGTGAAACTCGTTTGTGAACTATGAGCTGGACAATCCACACAGATGGGAAGGTAAACATCCCATTTGCAGCCCGAGCAATGCCTTTCTGCCCTTGTCAGACTGACTGGTCCAGTGTAACTCAATTTATCATGTGTTTGCATCACTGTGGTGGCTGAGGCTGCTGGCCACACCAAGGGAAATGCTTGTCCTGCCCCAGCTGCCCTGCTCCCCACCCCTGCCTCCCTGCCTGCACTTGGCCACGCTGAGCCGCTCTGACAGCGCCCTCCGTCACGATTAGATAATTTTCTTCTTATTCCTGGAGTACTCAGTACTCTTCAAAACTACTCTCACCTCACATAAACTCTGCATGTGGACACAGCATCTTTCCCGGATCGGCCTCTCTGCAAATATTTTATTTCATCTCTGCTGATTTCCCAGCAGTAGCTGAGCCCAGCTGTGCCGTATCACAGAAAAGCTTATGGCAGCAGCCGTGAAAAATCCCCCACAAAGCCACAGCATAAAAGTCACCATGAAGCTGCAGCATAAAATGTCCTAGTGGCTTCAGAACATTTTTATTGTACCATTGCTGCACATTTGGAGGTCTTGTAAAATCTTTATATTTGAAACAAACTGTTCACAGTGGGCTGGGGAACTGCCTTTGAAGTGTGTTGTGGCCTTTTGATACTGCATGCTGCTGAAGGGTTTTTCAGGTTTTGGAAGTGGTGTCAAAGCCATAGCTGTTTTCTTGGAGAGCCAAAGGAAGCAGCATCCCTTGCACATCCCTTGCTTTCTAGACTGTAAATGCCAAAATATACAACACCTGCATCAGTGAAAAAAAAACCCCAAAACATAAAAAACCCCACTCGGTGCAGAAATCAGTAGTAGGTTGAAGTGTTCTTCTTCTGTGTCTCCAGACCCTGAGCACATCACTTCTCAATTCCCATCAGGGTGATATGGGATGTAGTTTTTAGCCACAGGATTGAGCTCTTGTCGCTGTGGGTGGCTGTTACAGCTGCACCTGCACTGCCTCCTGTTTCATCCTCCTGTTTTGGATCCTGCCTCACTCTGTTGCATCCTTGGGTTGTACAAATGAAGAGATTTGCCGGGAAATGAAGTGCTTCATTTCACATGCTTACACATCATAGCTGTGCTCAAAGCCACTCTTATTTCTCTGTGAAGGCTGCTCCATCTGTGAATGGGGAGAGAAGATTGCCTCTGATGTGTATGCTCAGAGCTGCAGACAGGTTTCCCACGCACATTCTGGGCTCTGTGTGCTGCAGGCTGGTTGGTGGTGCCTGCCTGGGCACCTAGCAGAGGGGGGAGCACATCAGCACCATTCCCATACCCGCTACCCAAATCCTCATGATTTCTTGTTAACCCAAACCTAGCTCTTCCCACATTGACCAGCACTGTTTGCATGTCTTTAGCAGGCTATTTTGAATAAAATGATTCTCCAGGCTAGAAAGTTGAAGGTCAGGAATACGGACAGGCTTATGGGGCTGGGTCTGGAAGGATGCTTTTGAGCAGTTACCACTTGCAAGTCATCTAACACAAGTGAGATATATTGGGCACCAGCTGCATGGGATGAGTGGTTGTTGCACAGCCCATCATTGCTGTGAGCCTTTAAACCCCTCAAGTGTTAACTGCAAGCAAAACATTCAAGGATCTTAGTGACTTTAAGCTACTTTTGCCAGCCTGCGTTAATAGTGCATGACTCACTGCAATTAGGTATCCCACAATTTTTTGCAAAGAGGCTCTCAGTGACCTGTGCTGACCCTGTCTGCGTCCCAGTGCCCTTGGGACATTACCCAAGTGTTGATCCAGGACTCCATGCCACTGCAACATCTGGCTGTGCCTTCTCCTCACAGCATAGCAAGAGCTCCTTATTTCTCAGCTGTGCACAGAAATCAATGGGAGCTGACAGCATTTCACTTGATCAGAAGGGAGGGGCATCTTTTTGCCTTTGCTACCTGTGCCAGGTGGCAGCTCTTGCCAGCATTATCAAGCATTTCCCGTTCAAACCCATTTACCTTTCACTGCTAGACCTTCTCATGAGCTGCTCCTTGCAGCTGGCTCAGCCATGGCTGTACCTCTGCAGCACCACAGCCATGCCCAGGGCACACAGTGCAGGGACCCACTTGACTTGACTGCTTTAATTGCCTCAAATTAATTATATTACAAAGGGCTGTCACGGTCTTTGTAAGTGTAGAGGAGCATTTGCTGCTGGAGCCCTGTTATGCATGCAGACCTAGCTGTGAGTCTGAGATATTATTGGGATCAAGAAGCAAACAACTTTAATTTTTCAGTTGGACTCCATCTTTACTCTCCAGAATCAGTTTGCATCATCAGCAAACTTTGTCATTTTCCTCTTCACTCCTTTTTTCCAGCTCCTTTGTGAAGGCACTGGATAGCTGGACACCTCAAGTGACTCTGCCTACTCTGAAAATTGACCATTTACTCCCACACATTGTTTCTTGTCTTTTAACCAATTATTTATTTGTATGATGACCTTTGCTCTTGTCTCATGGAAGATTAGTTGTTGAAGGGCCTTGCTGAATGCTTCTGATAATCCAAGCAAACTGCAGTAATTATATTTCCCCTTACTACACCCTCATGAGCTCCTTCAGAGAGCTCCAATCTGTTCCTGAGGCAGAGTTTCTGTTTTGAAAACCTGTGCTGCCTTTTCCCCAGTATGCTTATTTACTCTCTTCTTTATTCCAGTTTCTCCTAATTCATCGTGCTTACTGCTCTGTAGTCCCTCAGCTTGTCACTGAAACCCTTTTGGAAAACTGGCATCTCATTAACCGCTTTCTAGTCATCCGCTACGCAGAGAGCTTTAAGCAAGAAGTAACATGCCACAGCTAATGCTGAAGCTATTTAATCCCTGGGCTTCTTTATAGCTTTTGGGTGAATACAATTCTAAACCTGGCATCTTTGAAATAAGTTCATACAGGAGGGGAGGTCATAGTCTGGTGTATTTATTTTACTTCATTGATTGTCTGGCCTTTAACTCACTGTATAAAAAGAAATCTATGTTTTAGGACATGTAGTGCATTACACTGACTTAAGAATACTTGGGATGGGAATGTTGCTTTTAAAAATTCATTTGAAAATATCAAGTCTGGACTGCTGAGCCCAGGTCCTTTCAGAGGGGATAAAGGAGCTGTTAAATGTGTCAGAGAGCATTCTTCGATATCTGCAGCTCTTAATACATGACCCCTGGTGTTATCTGGGAGGGCTTTAGAAAGAAAAGGAACAATGAACAGGAAGAAAAATAATAATAATCTTTCTACTATACAGAATATATTCTTTCCTGCTAGGACTGGTTGTGCCCAGGCTCTCGCTGTTCCAGGCTGCCTGCTTTGTGGCTCTTTGTTTGCTTTCTGTGATCATAAATCTTGTCATGAATCTGAGTGTTTCTGTGTTTTTACACATTCTTTTTAGAAGCATTTTCTGTAAATTTTGCACACATGAATCTGGAAAATAAATCCCCACAGGGGCTATTAAGGCAAATTGGCTGTGTTTAAGCTCAGTGAGTGTGAGTGGCTAATACGTGTCAGCTGTGATAAGAGGTGGGCTGCATATATCTGTTCCAGTTGTAATTAAAAGATTGAACTACGGAGGAGTAGCACCAGTTTTAGCTGTGTAAGTCTAGCTTTGGAGGTGGCTGTGGCTTGAGGACCTGCTGAAACCTCGTAGATCCAGGAGGGCTGAGAGGCAGCAGGAATCATAAAAGAGGAGCATGAGCATGCAAAAGCTGTATGTTTTGTTATTCCTAATGAAAGGTCTTGCTGTGTTTCATGTTTGTACCCAGTAGCAGTTGGGCAAGGGGGTAGCAGAAGTAACAGAAGAGCCTTATCCTTATAATAAAAACTGGGACTAATGCTTGAACTACTTATGGGGTACAGGCAGTAATGTTGTAAAAGCTGATCTCCTGTTTAATTTCTGCTGCAGAGATGCAGGTGTGTAAGTAGAAGCTGTAATGTAAGGAACGTATGAGGGACCTGTATGTTCTCCTCCACCTTCCTTGTGTTCCAGAGAGGGTTAAGTCCCAAATCTTTTTCACTATTTATCCTACTGTTACCCCCATTGTACTTTGCTTAAGTTTGAAACTGTAATGGCTAAAAGCTTTGGATTTTATGAGCTGTCTCAAAGTATTCAACTGCCTTCCTGTAAAAGGAGTTGCTTTCCTTCCCATCCCCACCCCTGTTGTGATTGCCTGTCTGTCACACATCTATTCTGACTGAAGGGTTGTCCTTGCTGGGATGGCTGATGAATGGGAAACCACAGGCTGTGAAAAGAACCATTGCATTGCTTTCTCCCCATGTGCAAGCAAGGGAGAGGGGCCTGCCATACCTCCCTGGCAGCTGCTTTTCCACAAGTATGGATGTCCTCAGAGAAGCTGGTTTGCTCTGTTCTTGTGTGTATGTATTCCTGGGCTATTTGGTGATGAAGGGGCAGGGAGGCAGCTCTAGGGTGTAGGAGGGCACCTGGAGTGGGGAGGAATGAAATGAAATGGGCTCAGATCCTTCGGAACCCTCAGAAGCAGAGTCTGAGCTGTGACAGAGGAAGGGTCTTCATGTTTGCTCAGACCTAAGAGCATCCAGTGCCCCACCAGGGTGGCAGACCTGCCCCTTCTCTTTTGTTTAGCAGCACCCAGCTGGGTGGGAGGCAGGTGTCTGTTGCCAGCTCCAGTCTGGCCCTTCAGCAAGTCCCTGTGCTGGAAAATACTTTCTTCTTTGTCTCTCTGCAGGGGAGCCCTTTGTCTCCTCTCAGGGTCTCGGTTTTGCCCAAAGCAGCAATCTTTTTTTTTTTCCTTGCACAGTCCCTACCTGTTTCCAGGTGATTACCCTGTGGCATGTGCAGTCTCCTGAAGGCTAAAGCACTTCAGCCCTTTCCCTTTTGACTCATCCTTCTGCCTTGGATTTTCTGCGTTTGTAATTTCTGCTCGTCACTATTTTCTCATTCTGTTCTTCCTAGGGTAAGAAAAAGTTGACCCTGTGGCTCTTCTCTTTATATGTCTCATGTAAAAGTGCAACCCTCCATCTCCTGCTGTCATGGCTCAGACTGTGATAAAGCAGATCAAAACGCAGGTGATGTTGGTTTTGTCAGGGGTGTCTGAGAATTGGGATTTAAAGCTGGCATGCTGTTCATGCACTTGATCTGACAGCAAACCTGCTGATTCAGCTTCCTCCGCATCTGGGAGATGCCAAGAGGGGGAAGGCTTCTGTGACTCTTGCTGAGGATGGCTGCATCGTTTCACAACAATCTCTAAATGGACAGCATTTAAGTTACTGGTGCTCACTCTTCTTTGCTGTAGGTCCAGGATACCAAACACTAGAGCTCACTCAGCTGCAGTTCATTACTAAGTAGAGTTGGTGAAAGAGCTTGATGAAAAACCATGTCCTCCTAAACTAGAGCTAATACTCTCCCTTCCTTCCCAGCCAGATGAGGCTGGAACAAGAGACATCCAAAGACTTGTGTCTCTTTCCCATGAGAGCATCCCATGTGAATAGTTTTGTCAAAGGAGCAAGTAAACTTGCAGTTAATTTGGGTACAGGTCTGCACTGATGTGATTATTCTGCTTCTGGTCCCCAGGCAGGCTCCTGTGGTCTGTGTAGCATCACAGTGATTTTGTGGGACTAAAGAGTATTGAGCAAGGAGGGGTCTGGGGGCTTTATGTAAAAAAATGAGAAGGAAACCACAGGAGTGATGAGACTGAAAGGAAAGGAGCCCCTGGAAGCAGCCACCCAGAGTGAGGAGCTGTTGGATTTGGTTACATGTGTGGTTTTTGTGGAGTGATGAAATAGCTTTGAGGCAGACTGGAGCAGGGTGGACATCTCCCTGAACTGCCCTGGGCCTGCTTGGCAGCTTGCGCTGTGCTGCTGCGATGGGCAGGCTTCCCATGGGGAAAAAATAGACAAGCTGAACAATGTGACACTTTGGCAATAACAGCTTGTGCATCATAAATGAGGAGATGGCCTGCCCTTTTGACCCACAGTTCAGTCTTGCTCCTCTGATGCTCACTGTTATCAGCCCAAGCTCCCAGCTGCGGGAAGCATAATCTGCCCAAAATCCTCCTGCCACCTCTCCTTTGGCTACATCGTGGCAGCGGCTGGGCTGTGCCGACATCTCTCATAACCTCGTGCTGTTCAGGATGATGAGCCCAGGTCTCAGATGTGTGTGCACCGAATAACCATGGGCTAATTCTTTGCAGACAGCTGTGTTGCATTATTTATAGGTATGAAGTAATGTACTGTCCATGAGGGGAACATATGGGTGCTTGGCTGTCAGCATGTGGTACAACTTCTCTTCTGTTTGTCTTGCAGCAGCCTGTATGCAGGTATCTCTCTTTTCTTCCTCTCTTCTTTCCAGCAAAGTTGGCTAAAAAATGGCGAAAGTTAATGAGCCAAAATTGTAGCTAATAAGACTTTGAATTCAGAAAGAGAAGCAACTGTCCCACTGGTACTGACTTACCAACTCACAGCTACCAACCATGCTATCCATGTTACCTCTTAGTCTGAAATCCTTCCTGTAGTTACACTTAAATTCCTTAAGCAGAGCAGTCCCCACATGTCTCATACTTGTTGTCTTGCCATAGTCCTACCTACGGCTGATGTAAAGATGACACAATTGCCCTGTTCAAATCCTGCTTTCCAGCTCTGAGATTCACAGCTTGCAGCCCTCCTGCCAAGTTAATCATCAATTCATATACCTCCTCCAAAATCTCAGCCTTTTCCAAATCCCCTTAATAAAACAGATGAGAAATGTCAGAGTAAAGAGACTTTTTTAGTTGAAAAATGTGGTTCCACTGATACTTTTCATGGTGAAGATTCATTGAGACAAGCTGTTCTTCCTATTGCTTCGTCTGAAGCTAAAGGGTGTTTGGATTTAGCAAAATATTGTGTTTCTATTGAAAAGAAACTTTCAATTTCAAACTTTCTCATCCAGGACTCCTTAATGTCTCATTTTCCAGTTCATGAGATCTCAGCAGTCTAGCTTTCCGTTCTAGTTTGGGGTAGAAAGCAATTTCAAATGTCTTAAGTTTTATGAGGAAAATCATCACTTAGCCCCAAAAAGGAATTAAAACCAGGAAGAAAATGTCTTGGTTATCATCTACTCTCTCTTCTGCTCAGTTTTAACTGATTAATGTGTGTAAGCATTTCCCTAATCTAAAGAAAATCAGTATCTACAAGAAAATTTGTGTTCTTCCTTTTAAACTGTGCAGTGTAGTGATGCTTTGATTTCACTCAGCACCAGCTTCTGCCTCGTGCTTCCCAGTGTGAACTGTATTGGTGAGTCTAGTGGTTTCCTCAGCGTTAGCTCTAACCAGGGGACTGCTCCTGTAAGGATAAATTGGTTTATTTAATAGCCTTAATCGTATTTTTATGTTTATAGAGCCAAATACAAATGCTATCAAATATTGCTTTCCTCTTTCCCCTATGCCTGGAGCCTGACTAATTGATTGTATTTGAAATGCTGGAGCTACGAGCTCCCTGTTCGGATGCTGGGAGGTAAAATATCTGGGATGGCACATTTGGGAGTAGGTCAATGTACAGGGCAGCTTTTCTGTCTGGAACCTGATCGGTGTTGCGGAGACCCCACATTAGTAACCTATGGTAATCTGTCTTGCACTTGACGGAAACTGGTTTAATGGATGTGGAGGTTGTGGCTGCAGGTATCACCTGTTGCTGGAGTGCGGGAATGGAGCAGTGAACTCTGAAACTGGAGGGATTTGGGTGGGATGCCTTTCGCATGGCTCCCCCCATCCTCGTACCTGGGGGCAGCAGCACTACGGTTGGATCCCTGGTCAGACCTTCGTAGGAGGAAATCATCGTCCAGGGCAGCTCGCGACCAAATGGAGCCATCTCCATGCAAGGAGCACAGCTCTTCTGCACCTCCTTGTATTTTGAGGACTGGGTTGTGTATCTCAGTCCTGCTGGGCAAAGCCCCCCAACGCCTGAGCTCTGTGTGCTCTCTGGAAGCAGCCTGGCAGGGTGGGATGGGGAGGGGGGCAACTGGTACATTTGAATATACTGCAGCCGGGTTTCCAGAGGACAGTGAGATGGGATTAAAATAGCTGTAGCCTGTGGTCAGAGCCTTTCTACAGCAGCAGTGACAGCAATCCAGTCCCCTGGTCTTGAATTCAGATCTGCAGGCATGCTCCCTTTTCCCATGAGGAATCCTCTCTTTTCCAATTCTCATAGCCAATTTTCAGTGTGTGTGGCTGTCCTGGTTTCAGCTGGGATAGAGTTAATTTTCTTTCTAGTAGCTGGTATAGTGTTACGTTTTGGGTTCAATATGAGAAAAATGTTGATAACACGCTGATGTTTTCAGTTGTTACTAAGTAGTGTTTAGACTAAGTCAAGGATTTTTTTCAGCTTCTGATGCCCAGCCAGCAAGAAGGCTGGAGGGGCACAAGAAGTTGGGAGGGGACACGGCCAGGACACCTGACCCAAACTGGCAAAAGCGGTATTCTATACCATGTGATGTCATGTCCAGTATATAAACTGGGGGGAGTTGGCCTGGGGTGTGGGGGCTCGGGAACTAACTGGGCACCGGTTGGCAGGTGGTGAGCCATTGCATTGTGCATCACTTGTTTTGTATATTCCAATCCTTTTATTATTATTGTCATTTTATTATTGTTGTTATTATCATTATTAGTTTCTTCCTTTCTGTTCTACTAAACTGTTCTTACCTCAACCCACGAGTTTTACTTTTTTTTTTTTTTTTTTCCTCCCCTGATTCTCTCCCCCATCCCACTGGGTGGGGGGGTGAGTGAGCAGCTGCATGGTGTTTAGTTGCTGACTGGGGTTAAACCACAACAGCGGCATTCAATTCTCCAAAGCATCATGTGTCCCAGTGAAGCAGAAAGCTGTGAGGGCCTCACTTCTGGGAGCAGCTGCCCAAATCCAGGCTCTCCTGTCCAAGTCCAGGTCTCTGGTCTGCTCTGTGTATCTGTCAGGATGATTTTTGTGATGGCACTTGAATGGGCTCTCTGCCTGCTCCTCTGCATTGGGCTGCGTTCCGTCTGGCTGTGTTCCGTCCAGTTGCCTTTCTCTTTGAAGCACAGATGAGACAGTGATCAAGCGAGGTTTTGGCTGGCTCTTATAGGGAATGCGTCTCAGCACTGAGCCGCATCCAAGGGAATGTGGAGAGATTACAAAAGTTTGTACTCTTCAGGCTCCTACCAGCAGAGAAAGAAGTAAGAAAACGGGATTAAAAATATTTTTCCCCTGTATTTCTAGTTTTAGGGCATTAACACCTGTTGGACCCTGCAGTTGCTCAGAGCAGCAATTTATGAAGAATTGTTGTCTGACAAAAGTTTTAAGCTGAGTTGCTCGGCTCACCCAAACGTACCTCCTGTCCCTGCTTTGTGTTTATGTTTTGAAAACTGCAGCTGCATTGGACAGCAAAGACTTTTATCTCCTTCTGGCAGCCAGCTCCGAGCCTGTGTTTGCACTCTGTGGTTGAAGCAGTTTGCATTTTCTGGGGAGAAGTTCAGCACGGTGCAGGGCAGATGTTCCTGCCCCTGAGGTGGATGCAGGGCTGGCTCAGGAGCCAGGCACGGGTGAGGATGCTTGGACTCCCTGCTTTCCAATTTCATAGTTCATTTAGATGTACAGACAGGAGAGGAAGATTACTGCAAAGCCAGCCCTCATCTCTCCCGATTGCAGAATTGGGATAGGAAATGGAAATCTCTGAACTCTGAACTGTCTCTCCCTGAAACCTTCTCAGGGTGAAGGAACTGGAGGTATTTCTGCCTCTTGTGAGGGTGAGCCCTTGAAGAGGGGATGTCTCTCTTATTTTGAGAAGATAAAGATTTTGAATATTATGCTGGGGATTTAGCTGCAGGCTACAGCTGGATCTTAGATGTTTTGGGGAATAAGAGCTGACTTTATTTAGAGCGAGAATCTGGAATTTGAGCAGGTGCAGGAAGGGTGAAGTGTGGCTGTCTCCCCAGGGCGGATTAGGGAGCTTTGCTGGGCTTATTCCACCTAGTAGAGCAGAGACAGGGAGGAGGGCTGGGAGCTGCCTATGCATGACACAGGGAGGTGAAAGTGAGGTAAGGAAAAAGCTGCTTAAACTGAAAGACTGTATTAGTTCGTAAATGGATGGGTAGGTGACAGTTTAGGGGTCCCTGGGGCATTCCTGCCTGCCAGAGCAGCTGCTCAGAGGAGGCTGTAGGGACCAAGTCTGAGCCGTACTCAGGACTGACGTTGATGTATTTACAAAAGCAGTTGTGTGGCGTGGTGTTTGCATTGTAGTAGTCCCTCTAAAAAACCTCCTCGGGGGAGATGGCATTGATGTCCCCTGAGTGAGTGGGCTTTATCTTGGTCAGAGACTGTGCAGCATCCCCTGGCCTCTGCCAGGTCCTTGTAGGTGTGTGTCAAGCGCTGCTTCCCGGCTGGCCTGCAGCCTCCGTGGGTCACTGCTGGGCTTAACCTGAGCAGGAGTTTGCTCAGGGGCTGTGAAATCCTTATCTCCACAGGCAGAAGCTGTGCTATAATGCTTCAGTCCATGAGTAACTGTCCTAGTTTCAGCTGGGATAGAGTTAACTGTCTTCCTAGTAGCTGGTACAGTGCTATGTTTTGAGTTCAGTATGCGAAGAATGTTGATAATGCTGATGTTTTCAGTTGTTGCTAAGTAGTGTTTAGACTAAAGTCAAGGATTTTTCAGCTTCTCATCCCCAGCCAGTGAGAAAGCTGGAGGGGCACAAGAAGTTGGCACAGGACACATCCAGGGCAGCTGACCCAAACTGGCCAACGGGGTATTCCACACCATGAGATGTCACATCCAGTATAGGAACTGGGAAGTGGGGGCGGGGAATCGCCGCTCGGGGACTAGCTGGGTGCTGGTCGGCGGGTGGTGAGCAATTGCACTGTGCATCATTTGTACATTCCAATCCTTTTATTATCGCTGTTGTCATTTTATTAGTGTTATCATTATCATTATTAGTTTCTTCTTTTCTGTTCTATTAAACCGTTCTTATCTCAACCCACGAGTTTTACTTCTTTTCCCGATTTTCTCCCCCATCCCACTGGGTGGGGGGGGAGTGAGTGAGCGGCTGCGTGGTGCTTAGTTGCTGGCTGGGGTTAAACCACGACAATAACTTTCAGAGAGGATGCTGTCTCTTCCTATTGCAGATCAGGCACAGGTTTTAGATCAGTGCCTAATTTTTGCTCTGAAGAACCACGTGGCTGCAAATGAGAGCAGCTCTGTGGGTGCTGTGTGGTTTGTAGCCTTTGTCCTGTATCACCTCATGCGTCATTCCCCAGCCCTGTACTTACCAGCCCAAGGCAGCTGGCAGTACCCAGACCTAGAGCTCTCCCTGGGTGTAACTTCCATGGAGAAAGGAGCAATCGCAGCCATTCTCATATCTCCAAAACATGGAGCTTGGAAAGCTCTCCTCATCTGGGGCTCATCTCTGGCTCTGTGAATCTTGGTGTATTTGGCTGAGTAATTCCCTTCCTAGGCTGGGAAACCTTAATCCATTGGGGTGGTAGAGTGTAGTAGGGAGTGGAGTGTTTTTTCTTTAAGGCTTTTCTGTTATCAGCACATGCCCAGCAGTGGTACTTGGTTGGTCAGCTCTAATTTTCTCATTGCTTCCAGCGTAAACCTGCCTGGCATCTCAATGCTTCCATTAGCTGTTTCTTCTAAAGTATGAGAGGCAGCAGCTGTGAGGCATCCCATGGCTTTCGAGGAAGATGGGGAGCTGTGAGTTGTTTCACCTGCCAGTTTTCCAGGATGATTTCTGATTTCCATCCTGCCTGGTGGATAGAGCAAAATGATGGAGCTGCTTCTTGCTGGCGTGAGATGCACAAATTAATGCTGCTCGTTGGTCACCATCCAAGGGCTGGAGGGAGGGATTTGGATGTTCCTTTAGGCTTGCTACCCTGGACAACTGATCCTCCCAGTCTCTTTGGTGACGATCTTGTGTCAAAGCAGGTCTCATCCTGTGAGTCCCACATAACTGCAGCTAAGGCACAGGGCAGAAGCTGATGAGGATGGTGTTTGTGAACAGCCACCCCTCTGCCACTGCTGGCATGGAGCTGGTGGGGACAAGAACCAGTGGCCTCATCCAGCCCTGCTCGTACAGTAATGGAAATGTGGGTGTCTGCTCTCCAGCAGCCCCAACACAACTGTGGGAAACTTCAGAGCAAGCAAGGAAAGGGGAGACAAAATGTTTGGCAGGAGGAAAAGTTTTTTGGCAGTGTTTAAACAAATATCCATATTAATATTTTCCCACAGCTTGTTCAACCCTTGTTCTTGTCTAGCTTGTGTCTCCTTGTCTCTATTGTATTGTGCTATGCTAATTTCCTAAACTGTTATCTGTGTGAGAAAATAATTAAAAAAACAGAAAATCACACCCCCAAAACCCACAAAACAAACAAAAAACACCCCCCCAACCCTAAAGCCATGGTGTTTTTTTCCTATTCTGTTATTAAACAGTCTTGAGATTTTACTTCAAAGGGTAGAAGCAGAGGATAGAACAGGCAGAAAGGCTTGCTAGAAGTTTCAGTTTGCTATAGCAAATGGTTCAAAGTGCAGTGAAAATCATCCTTTATCTTGGTGGACCTTTTGGTCAGGCCTGTGGCTCAATCAAATTCTTTATTCATCACTGCCACCTCTTCCAAGGTCAGGATTTACACTGATTTTATTTTTTTCTTTTCTTTTTTCCCCTGTTGGTAGATCTGCCTCTGTTTTAAAAAGTCTTGCTAGCATGTTATAGCCAGTTTCACTTTGGAAGGCAGTGAATTTGAAGCAGCAGACTGAAAGCACCGAGATAGTCCCCATTTCTATGCAGCTGTGTGTTGGTTGTCAGCAACCGCAACAAATATAACTCAGGCTGCTCCTCTTAATGCCTGTGAGCGTCAAGATGCAAAGACACCCTGGTGCCAGCCTCAAACCATCGACCAGCCTTGCACCTGCAGGCAGCAGCAAGCAGCCATCCTGGGGAGTAGGCTGTGGTACCTCCTTCTTACTCATCTGGGCAAACACGTATGTGGAAGAATGCAAAAGACCCCATGGGGCTGTTTGTGTTACCACTGCCCTTGGGATGTTGTGCTGTGGGCCAGGACTCTGTTGACTTTGACTAGCAAAGGGTTGTAAGGAGGGATTGAAATTACTCGTCTAGTTTTTTGAGGACGTACTTTATTTTTATATTTTTGTAATGCTTTGCAATGGCTGCTGCCCACCAAGCTTGGTAGTACCTCCACAATGGAAATGCACGTGTGGCGGTGGTAGGAGCAAGGGCCAGCAGGAGCTGGCTGGAGGGACCGAGCAGGTTTTAACACTGGGGGATGCGAAGGCTGTAGGGGAAGAGCAAGGCTGTCGCTGCCTCCTGCATGTCCATCTCCTGGGGGGCGTGCTGTGCTGGCAGGCAGGGGATTTGTGTGTCACCGTTTATATTGGATCTTATCTACCTACTCAAAGCAGCTGGCATCTGAAGCTGATGCACTTAATCTCTCTAAGTTTCTATGTGAATACAGATTGAATCACAGGTAAGCAACTCTTTCTCTTGGGTAACTTGAAGTTATCTCAACAGCGACTCTAGATGCTATAACAATGTTGTTAGTCCTGGTCTGAAATGTGTTCTGAGATATCCCTAAATAGGCAGAGATGAAGATGACTGATCTGATTAATGCCTCTGCCAATTTTGGTTTAGTCCAGCCAGCAGCCCTACCTTGCCTGACCTCAATTTCAGTGCTTCTGATATGAATGGTTCTCTGTCTAACCCTGCCTCTCTTGCAGTCTCTTCTATTAAATAATCCAGTATCAGGGAGGGGAAGTTTTAAAACTGATTTTTTTTTTTTTTTTTTTTTTTTTTGTTATAGGAAACACTTGTTCACAAGGGTCTATTTTTTTTCTCTCTTGCAGTAGAGGGCAATTTGTGTGGCCCTGTGCAGTGGTGAAATAAAGCCTCAATTTCAATGTTTCCCATGCAACATTGCCAATGCTTCTATCTGCTAAAATAGGTTTGACTCAACTGATGAAAATCTCATAACTGTTGTTGGAGAGTGAGCTGACAATGGCAAGGGAGTAATCCGTAATCAAATCCTTGGGGATTAGTTTCACGTTCAGGGTGTGTGCACTCTTTTTATTACTACTATTACTTCTTTATTTTTATGATGACTTTTCTTACTGTGTCTGCAGAGAGAGTGAGAGGCTAATGTTGTGGATGAGGCACCGAGTTGAGACTCGGGAGGTCTGTGTTCAGCTCCCAGCTCTGTTAATCCTTTTGTGCATGGCCCTGCACAAGCCATATTGGAAGGGATTCAGCTCCTTTAAATCACCTGGGTGAAAGCTACAGGTCTAGCTGGAGCCAGTCCTTCAGGCTTCATCTGTGAGCTGATGTGGAGAGAGAGGAAAGCTTAAACACCTAACTGGGGAACTAACAAGCAATGTGGTTTAAAAACCTCAAGTCAGCCATACGTGGCTTGGAGGCAGCCAAGCATACCATGGGCAATGGTGGGACTTGCATCTCCCTAGGAATAGGATCACCCTGACTCTGGGGTAGTGATTCATGCCTCAACCCTGACGTACCTGTTCCCATATCTACAGCCCCCCACAAGCTCTGTCCCTGACTCTTTGACCCATACAGTTGATGATTTCTGGGGGGGGGGGGCATTGCTTGAGGGAATGCTGCCTTGTCTGACAGCTAAGCTGGAGAAGAGTCACTTGGGAACAGAGTGGGTGCCGTAAAGGGGTTTAAGTTGTGAGATTCAATATGAAAGTTGCAGCAATAAATAAAAGCCAGTGAAAAATAAAGTGACCTTCCCAGCAAGAAGAAATCCAATCCGCTCTGTGAATAGTCTTTACAGGTTTGCATTTCTCTTTCCCAGGAAAGGTGAGGGCTACTTAGATCCCTCTGCCTTGTCCTCCCTGGAACAAGTCCTTGGCTGTTGACTGGGGGTATGCAGGAGCCTTTTGGGTACAGAAGACTTGAGGTCTTCCCCCAGCTGAGGAGAAATCCCCATAGAAGCACCATTCATCCCAAGAGGGAAGGAGGAACAAACTGGGATGTCCTCTCTGCAGCTATCCCTGTGATGAAAGGACAAGACCTTTCAGCCAAAGGCTGCAGCAAGCCAAATGGGCAGTGAATCTTCCTGAGAGCTGCCAAAGGGAAAAGAAAAAAGCTCCAGATTATATGAAGAGGCTGTCTGAGGCTCTTCCTGTATCTGCTGGTTCCTGGAGAAAGGAACTGGGTCTCTGCCAGGGTTTGAGTCCTCTCCCCATCTTGGCTGTGGTGGCATCCCCTCTGGGCTGCACCCTGCTCTTGGATGACTCCTCCATGAGATGGATAGACCTGGAGTTCTCTACCAGCAGGAGTCTTGGGACTCTTAACAACCATATCTGCCATGTGGACCTGAGATGGTCAGGGCCAAGAACAGAAAGCAGAAGGCACTCTCTGCAATGCAGAGACAGTAATGGGAACTGGAAATAGGGTGTCTCTTCTTCTTAGAAACTAATAAGGCTACAAATATATCTCTCCTGTCCTTGCTCTCTGTAGAGCAACTAGAGCTTTCTCCCGCAGGGGCCTGTTCCTCAAACCCAATGTCCTGTTTCCCTTTGGTTTCTCTGGTACTGCAAAGGCACGATGGCTCATCTGGGGGCATGTCCTGATGGAGGCATATTTGTCCACACTCCTTGTGCAGCAGATGAGTGCCTTTGCTCCTGATGCTGTGTTAATGATCAACTGGACTGTGGGGACAGGTCTGGCATCACTGGTGACTCAACATCCCACTGAGTCATGGCATTAGTATTCAAGAGTGAATTAACATGCAGGTAGGAGCATGTGTACCAGCCAGGAGAAAGCCATTCAATAGCAATATTGTAAAACAAGTGGTCACATTACCAGAGTGATGCAAGCATCACTTTCAAATTCTGGGAACTACTTAAGAATTTCTATATGCCTGAAGGAAAAGGCTGCTGGGGAGTAAAGATACAAAAATATTTGCATGGCTTTTGGGTCTTCTATTGTAAAGTACAGCAATTCTTATCTGAGTTGGTTATTGATGATAATAAGAGTGAGTGTCATTTATTAAAATAGTTTTAACATAAAAGTAAATTGCATTTATCAAGGAGAATACTATACTTGGCTTGAGAAGATAAAGATGCTTATGTTCAATATACACCAACTGCAATTGTTAAAGCAGTTTTGAGGACCACTCAAGATT
This sequence comes from Aquila chrysaetos chrysaetos, assembly GCF_900496995.4. Taxonomy (NCBI): domain Eukaryota; kingdom Metazoa; phylum Chordata; class Aves; order Accipitriformes; family Accipitridae; genus Aquila; species Aquila chrysaetos. Next base: position 66,794,794 of record NC_044008.1, read on the forward strand.
TAGGGTGCTTGAAATGTTCCTCCTCCATCACAAGTATTTCTAAGAAGGTGTGTTCAGTTCTGTGTTTGCATGTATGTAAAATCCTTGGTGGTTTCACGCCCTTGATGACTCATGTTTGAGTCATCATCCTGGGCAGCTGCTTAAGTTTTGAGGAGAGATCAAATACATTCTTGTCTTTTATAGAAATCCTGGTGGCCAGATTAAGTAGGGTGATCCGCAAGAAAGATCAATCCCGAGAGCATGGGATGCGTTATACTTTTGGATTCATGACTGTCCTCTGAGCACGTCATCCCATTTTTCCTGATCTCTTGAATGTTCTTTCTTTTCATTGTAATCTCTCTTAAAGCATTTGTTTTGTATTCCTGCCCCTCGTAAGGGTGTTGCATTGTGCCATTTGTGCTTTTGATAATTTGCTACCTGGTTCTTCATCTCTTTTTTTCCTCGAGCCTCTGAATTCTGGATGAAACAAATCTTTCAAACATTTTGTGGTTAAGAAAAAGAGTCCGTCTCCACAGATTGATCTATTTTTTCCAAAGCCTCAGCTTTGGTCCAGAGGAAACATGCTGCTGATAAACAATTGCCTATTGCAAACCAGACATAGGCAGAGCAGTTGTCAGCTGCAGTCACCTCTTCATCTGCTGTGATTTTGATTTGTGTAACTTTGGGGCACCTGTCACCTGCATTTAGGTCCTTCATGTTGTTTGTGTCCCTGCTGGTGTATTGATGAAGCTGGCCCGTCACTCATTTCATGATTACAGCCATCGAGTCTTAGGGACTGGTTTGAGCTTGGACATGGCACAAAAAAGGATACGTGACTAAAGAAAGTTGGTGGCTGGCTGTAAGGGCCAAAGCAGGGGAAGTCTGCTGGAAGAAGTCTTTCCTCCTGTGATTGGACATGGTCAAACTAAAACCAAGCAGAAAATGGAAACAGGTTCTGGGAAGTGAGCGTTGTTATTCTGCCTGCCTTGCCTGCATTTGCTGTTGTCATGACTCTTTGCGTATGTTTACTTGCTAAGGACTGCAGTTGTGATTTTTTATTTTAAAGTGATCTGATAGAGCAGTTCTTAATCTTTCTTTGAGGTAATAATTACCTTGTTTCTTGCAGAAGATTTGCAGATTAATGTTTACAAAGTCATAATGCAAAGCAGTGATTTTGATCTCTTATGTGCTGAATTCTTTTTTTTTTTCCCTTTTGCATGATTCAGTACAGACATGGTGATGCTACACTACAAAGAATTGCAAAGACATGTGCCTCCCTTGTGTCTTGGGGTGATGGTGATGATGTCAGATACAGAAAATCCTGTGGTAGATTAGAAAGTCCTGGTTTAAATTAAGTTAGTTAGCCAAGATCATTCTGATCTTTTCTATTCTTCCTGTTTAATGGTGCCTCACCTGGAGCACCAATTCTGATCCTTTCTGTTCTTCCTGATTGATGGTGCAACCCTCTTGGCAGGAAAATGAACCACTGACCCGATACAGAATGACTTAGAGGTCAAAGTGAGGAGGGGCCACCTCCTCAAACTACCACCGAACACCACCCGAGACATCCGTGCATGCAGAGGAGGCATCTGATGTGTCATGGTTATGTAATCCTATGCATATGCATTAGATAGTTTGACTATGTATTTAGGTAGGAGTAGTTTAATAAACTAGATGCAATTTTTACTGTATAAAAGGGACACACCTGATGAATCTGGTGTGCTTGATTTGTGGAAAGTCCACTGAGCACCCTGTGCAGAATAAAGCAATATCTTTCATGACTGTGTGAGATTGGTCTATTGCACACTGGGCTTTTAGGACAAGAGTGAGGTTAATGTTGCATCTTCTGTCTGTGCCTCTTCCAGCAGCACTAGCTTTGCTCCCTGGCCATTGTGGTATTATTATTTGTGGCATTGAGATTGAACACTAATCAGACCTCTGGTTTTTGAGGTGATGTGGGGAGCAGCTTTCAGTGCTTCCAGAGCAAGGAAATGAAGGAAGTTAATTTTGTTTGGTTGTGGGAAGAGGGACAGTACAGCAAGGCAAATGGTGTTCTGAATCAAGCCTCTTTGCTGAAGGACATATAACCTGTATAAGGAAAAAAAAAAAACCTATAATGAGATTTCTAAATCAAATTGAGCGTAACTGCAGTGCCAGTTTCTAGGCTGATTTCTCTTCCTGGCGTCCTCTGTCTGCTGGTGAAGCCTATACAACTCTTTCTCCTCTTCTGCACCGTTTACAACTCGTGCAGTTGTGCATCTTGCTTTTACCTTGTTGCTGTGGAAGAGGTTGGGGCTGTAATGGGGTGGCTGAAGAACAAGCTGGGATCAGGCTTGTCCTTCTGCATCAGGCACTGCGGGTCTGCTTGCTGCTGAGCTTGTCTGTTAGCCAAATGTCATTAATGGCTTTGGGTCTCAGAGCAGCATTGCTCTGGTATCCCCTGATGGGTCTTGGCAGGTCCCTCGTTGTAGTATTGACCTTGTCCTGCCTTGGTGTAGAAGAACAGCGTGTTCTTTCACCAGCGTTTCTGTGTGCTGTGCCCAGCAGAGCAGCTATTTGCAGACATGAAGGCTGCCTTCTGGTCAACTTATCAGGAATGCACTGCGACTTCGAAGCGGTGTATTTGGGAATCGGCAGCGTGGATTTCTCTGTTCCTTCCTGACTCAAAGTAGTCATGGCTGGTGCCTCCATACAGGGCACATGGTCTGCTGTGGTGACAGTTACTGTAAAACTTCTTTGCTTGCAAACACTGCTTGGTAGGTCTTTGGCTTAGCCTGCCTCCGGGGATTTAGAGGATGGCAAAGTCAGTCTGCTGAACTCCAGTGTCCCACAGGATGAGCTTTCCTTCTGGCACATTGAATAGGGACAGTATTGTTGACAATGGCTTTCCTTTTTCCACATGCTTTGAAAAATCAATGCTTGTAGCAGGGAACATCTCTGCCCTGTGCCCACTCATGCTTGGGCATTGTTCAGAGACGGTAACACAGCCTATTTCTCTTTTTTATCTGCCTGGGTGGTTGTCAAAGGCATCTTGAAATGGGGAAAGTGGCAGCACTTTAGCTCATGTGGAACAGTCTCTCCTTTGCTTGTCATCCTTTCTCCCCTTTAATTTACCTCCGTAAATCAGGAATATTCCCTTGCACTTGTTCGAGGTCAGACTGCATAATTTGATGATAATGTTATGCTCAAAAATACCTGAAGTTGGAAAAGTTTCAACAAAAGAATTGTGGTATTTTGGGGGCAACCAGCCTGAGGCTATGTTTTTCCCAAAACCCTCAGCAAAAGAAGTCCAACATCAAGAGTAGTTGTACAATAGTATACATTAATAATGTAAATGTAAAACAAAACACCACTGATCATCTCTGCTTCTGTGGTGTTCTTCTCTGAAAGGTCTCCAGGCTTCTATAACAAAGTTTAAATTTCTTTAACAGATGAGAATTTTAAATCTGATTCTGACACAACTTCCTTTAGTGACTGAGGGCAAAAAAAAGTCATTTAAACCTATCAGACAGCAGCTGCCAGGAGGAGTTTGGGCTGGGTGAGAAGTTCCCTTGAGCTGCCTCATGGGGAGGACCCCTCCCCAGGGAGGGAGGAGAAGGCTCTTGAGGCTGATGGCCTTTGTGCTGAGCTGACAAATGATACTGAGATGTTTTTAGTGCATTGAAGTTGTACTGCTTCTCCAGAAGCCAAGTAGTGTACTATGGTCTTGAGCGTAGTCTTCAGGGACCTCATTTAATAACTGTTTAACATGCACAATCCTCATAACAAGGTCGGGAGTGACAATTGTCAACAAACACATTAGCCGGTATTTTGCTGATGAAAGGGAGCAGAGGCTGCGATAAATGCTGGGGGGAGACTGCCAAGGTCAAGAAACCTCTCTGAAGCCCCAGCCAGGATTGTCACAGCCAAGCCCAGCTCCTTTGTGAGCTGGAGATGCTCACTGTGAGCTTTGCTGGAAAGGCTCTGTGGTCCCAACTGCCAGCAGTGCTACCACAGAAATGAGTGGCATCTTCCCTGGCTGAGCCAGAAAGCTGTTTTATTGAGACAAGCATTAGTTTTATGTTACATCCCTGCTCTCAGACTGTGGATTTTCTACCTATGACTGCCAAAACGTCAGTCTTTGAGGGGAACAGGAGAAGCAAGGAAAATGGCTCAAGTTTTAAAAACCAAAGCAGCAAATACAGAATCCCATTCAGCCTGGCTCGGGAAGTGTTTACCTTTAAAGCCAGTGGGAAAACCTTTAGAAAGCACAACAAGGCAACAAAACAAGTGCACAACCAAAAACTGTCTTCTCCCCAGCAATAGTCTAACCACCAAAAAAGGAATTGTCCAGTTCAAAGTGCAACTCCTCAGGCTGGGGAGGTGCAGATAAAACCAAAGTTGGTTAGAATGGTGCAGCTCGCGTTTCCTCTAACAGTTGCTTCTGATTTCACCTCCTGTTTTCCCTGGAAAGCAAGTAGAGTCTTGTTTCTTTTGGATATAATAAGTTTGGGGGATGCCAAAACATTTTTTTATTTCACAGTTTTCTATGGTGTTTAAATGTGCAAGCAGTGCTGTTGCTCAGTGGGAGAGGCTTCGCCATCGCAGTTGGTGACTGACGCGTGTGGGACTGGATGTGCTTTGGCAGCATTTTTGACTCTTCCGTTGACTTGCTGCCTGCGGTGGACTTGTGCATTGGGAAGAAATCTTGGATCAAGAGTGAGCTGTAGAGCTGGAGGGAGACCCAGGGTATGTGAGCACTGAGGTGATGTGGACCAAGACCCAAACTGTCACGGGCTGTGGTTTCACAAATGTTGGCATGCTCCACATTGAGTGTGGGCTCACGGGTGTGTTCCTCCTGAACCATGACGAGTGATGCTCTACTGAGCCAAAAGCCTGCTGGTTTAAAGATAACCCCTCAAAATTGTCATACCAGGCAAGCTGTCTGCATTTTAGGACCATGGTGTTTGTAAGTGGTTCTGGGGTTTTCTGTGTGCTCAAAGTTGCAGTCTTTCTCACCCACCTGGTCTGTCCTACTGGCATCTCTGCAGGTCACTGGATGGGGACAAGGGCAGTAAGAAGCACAAGGCAAACTCTGTACCCGAAGGAGCTGGAAGGCTTCTTGGACCTGTCCTTTGCAGGAAAGGTGTCGGAAATGGAGGTGAGGCCCGTGAGCCAGATGCCCCCATTGCCCTTGCTGGAGACCAGAGTCCCTGGGGAAGTGGGGTGGTGTTCAGCAGAGGTGGCAGCTCCCTCCTGAAGCCCGTTGATTTGGAAGCATGCTACTATTTTAAAATTGCTGTTTCCTGTGGAAATATTCCTCCTGAGCTGCCAAAGGAGTGATTGCATTACTGTGAACCTCTGCTGTAGCCAGTGGAGTGATAAAATGATCTGGTTCTCCCCTTGGCCTTCTTGTACTCACTGTACAATGAGTAAAGTGGAGCAAGAGTAGCTTTAGCTGTGTGGTCTGTGACTGCTGTTAGTGCCTTATACTGATACTAGATACATCTGCTAGATGAGGTGCTTTAAACAAACATGAGTGATACTGCGAGAAGCCTGAAAAATTTGTGCTGCTGAGGTTTTGCTGTATTGACACTGGGATAAAAATGAAAGCTAAACAAAAGAAAACGGATGTATCTGGAATTCCCAAATAGCTTATTTGCAGCCCAGTTAGCTGGAGCTTTGTGGAAAGCGGGTTGTGCAGCAGAAAGCCGTGAGATGAAGTACTGTGGTTTTAAGAGCATGTTGCAGAAAGTCTTCAAGCAGATGAAGCTGCTTCGATGGTGCTTCTCCAGGGGAGAGATGTTCTCCACTATACAGCAGAGCTTACAACCCTTATCCCCTCTTCATGCTGGTCACCACAATCCTGCCTATTAACACAGATCCTGCAGGTACGCAACAATTCTCTTAGCACCTTTCCATCTCCAAAGCAGCACAGTTTTGGGGGGATGCTGCAATGCATTGCATCGCTAGGACTTTGGTATCCCCAGCTGGAACTGAAATGGATGTAGCTCTGGACTGAGCATCTGCTTTGGAATTAAATGGTAATTTTGCCTGGCTCGAGTCATACATGTAATGCTTGTTGTGGTTTATGGCTTGGCGATAGATATATTACAGTATCATGTAGGGTCCCTGGCTGTGACAAGGATCCCACTAAGAAGGCCCTGTAGCGAGATGAAATGAGAGATAATCCTTCATTTGAGGCCACGTGGGACTTGCTGTGATTGAGACTTCTTGAGCAGAGCATTTTGAGAGCGTGAATCACTTGGGAAAGGCTTCTGGGGGAAAAAGTCAAACCAGGTAGATGCAATGCCAAACTCCTGGAAGATGGCATGAGTATGATGGCATCTCATTTAAAGACATTTGTGAAATGGCATCTCTCTGCATGCACTGTCATCTGTTTGGTCTACTTCTTAAGCAAAAACTGGTCCTTTGGAAAGCTTACCAAAAGAATGTCAGAATAAATTACTGGCCTTTTTTTTTTTTAAATGAAGTTGTCTCACCCTGCTGTATGCACAGGGGTGAAAGCATGGCTGGGCTTTATTAAATATTATAGCTGGTTCCTGAGAAACATGAGAAAGATTCATGAAAACATGAGAATCTTGGAAACCATGAACCATTTAGTGAGTAGTTAATAAACTCAAACTGTGAAGCAAATCACCATTTTTCCTTTTTTTTCTTTTTTTTTTTTAGTGCGACAGCTTATGCTTGTAAGAATGAGAACTTCTGTCCCCTCCAAAATTCAGGGCTTTTAAAAGATCTTTATTTTCATAAACTATGGATGTTTTTCATAATGTGTATGAATATTTCACCTTGACTCCTCAGCATGCTGTTGGCAGGCACTCACCCTGAGTGCCCTCTGGTTCACCCCTGTGCAGGCATCTCCTCTCTGGGTGTTGCACACTAAAAACAAGGGGAACAACCATTGCTATTAAAAGAGCTCTCAGGAGTTTACGATCTCTGATGTGCTGTAGCACTCAACATGCTGCACAGGTTTTTTAATTACCTTATGGTGATTAGCAGTCCAGAAAATCCCATCAAACCAATTAAATAATGTGCACCTGACTGCAGGCTGCTGCAGGCTCCACGGCTTGCCTCATTGCAAAGCCCCATCGGTCCCTGCAGGCTGAGGATTTACCCTGGCATGGGTAGCTCCCACCAAGGGAAGGAGAAGCCTTCAGCTTTTTGCACTGTGCTCCTCACTTGGATGAGGAAGAAAGGCAAATTGCTACAGGTGTCAGGTCTTATGGATGGTTTAGTTGTTTCACTGGTTTCCATTGTTGAATGCATTTGGCCATATTAAAGTTTCATTTAAAGGAGAGCTCTTGGGCTAGTGGGGGACAAGCAGTGTGGAAAGGACAATCTGCTGATTTTTGCAGCCACCCTGGCACACTCATCTTTTGTCACTGTTCTCCCCTGGGAGACAGTTAATAAGAAGAAACCTTCACTGCTCTAGTTCATATGACTGCAAGCACAGGGAAGACAAGGGTTTGGGGTCTCAGCAGAGCCTTGTTCAGGAACATCCACCAGTGCTTGTATGGGAAGTGGCACCTGGTGTTTTCTGTAACGACTCATCTCATCTAGGTTGAATGGATGTTCCAAAAATTAAGTGCTGAGTTATCTGAACTCTTGCAGCTGGGTTGAAAGAGCAGTCACAGTTGACAGGATTTTAAACAGGTACTTCCCCAGTCTATTTTTGCAGGCACCCTGTAAATGAATTAACTACTTCATTATTTTTCAACTTGAACAGTAATGGCTTTGTATGGGTTTAGTAAAGCTGCTATTATTATTAGTAGCAGTAATAATATTTTCTCCTGTAAGTGCTTCCCCATCTTTTAAGTCGAGGCCCTAAAATGTGTGTGTCATGGCTTTTCTGACCCCTGAATGTGCTTCTAATGCTCTTACACAGGTGTATGACTAGTTACATTGCCCAACCTCCCCTGGAATAAATCAGCCGTACAGCCCAATCTGGCCTTGTGCAATGGAGCAGCAATCGATGATGCAGTTGAGGTCATTACTAATAAGTATCCAAACTCATTAAATCTGACTGTCTTCCTAAAAATGTTCTTGTTTCATGCCTGTAGTAAGATTTTTCAGAAAAGGGCCTGACATTGGAGCTTGGCTGTTATCTTCCTATGTGAGCGCTGTGGGTGCCTCAGTGACCTTGTGATCAACTGGAAGGAACTCAGCACTTTTGAAGTGTTACTTTAACTTGGTGTAGGCTCACCTACTTTTTAGGCACCTTGTTTTGAAGGATCTGAGCTTTGCTTTCTAGGTAGGTCACTTGGGGAGCTTGTCAGTTTGGGATCACAAAGATGGGGAATCAGCTGGGCAAGGAAAAAGCTGTTTCCTTCCCCTGGGCTTCTTAGAACAACTTTTAACCTTGTGACTTTTGTTAATAGTAATTTTCTTCTCATGCCAGAAGAGACGTGGTGGAATGATCTTGACTGAGAAGGCTCTTTTCCAAAGTCTTGATCCTCTGGGGAAATTAAAGCAAAACAAACCGTGAAGGTGGGGCTTCGCTCCTATGTTTTTTGTAAGCCAGGAAGTTCGGAAGAAATAGCTCTTAAAAACGCACCCGCTCTCTTCCATTTGATTTGCTTTGGTTTTGGCTTGTTTGTTTGTTTTCCTACCTGCCTGAGAGGAACCTACATGGGCACCACAAGTCCAATTCCTCTGCATGTACTTGCAGTATACATTGGGGATTGACCAGAGCATTGGCTGTATCCAGAATTGATGGGCATCCCCAAACAGTGCTGGAGGACCTTGGCAGTGGTGTGTCCCACTCTGGGTTTGGTACCTGCTGGTCCTGTTACTCCCATGTTTCGCTGTTGGTCCCTGCTGTCCTTGGTGTCAGCAGGAAGCTGTGCACGAGCCACTGATGCCAATGCACCCTGACAAGCCCTGTTTAAGGAGTTGCTTTAATGCAGTCAAGTGACTTGTCAGGGTTATGTCTGTGGAAATAAAAAGTGATTTGGGGGTTGCTTCAGTGTTGTACAGATGCACACGACTGTTGGGCTCCTCGCCAACCACAGAGGCAGGAGCACTACAGGCTCCTTCATTCTGGAGATCAGACTGGCCTGAACCAGAGGATCCAGAAACTGGTTGGTATTTAGTGCTCCCGTGTTTCTAGTGTTCCTGTATTGTACCCTTAGAGCACACTGTCCTCAGTGCATTCACCTGCTCAGAACCGTGTCCACAGGAATGGATGCAGAGAGAAGCATTCCCAGGTAAAATGGGAAATATCAGGAAGTTTAATTGCTGGTTTAAGAAGTTCCTCCCCTGAGCCTCCTGGCTGTGTTATCTACCTGATCAGAGCAGGGACCTGGAGCTTGGGTGGTTCCTGTAAACACACTGACTTTTAAAATACCTTGGGGTGATCGTGGTGGTGTGAGGGGACTATGTAGGTGTTCCCTGATGTGGTGGTCTTTGGGGGAGGCAGAAGCAGAGTTTTGACCCGATGACTGGCTTTGGCAGACCTGTAACCTCTCCATCTCTGATGTAGTCTCCAGAACAAACCCGCACGTCCCCAGTAACGTGGACAAAAGCTGTGAGGTTACTTCCTTGCTTGGGATTTCTGCAGCTCTCGTGTACGCGCTGTAATGGCAGGACTTGGGCAGCGAGCTGGGGCTTGAGCAGCAGCTCACCTGGTGCTCTGTCTGGGGTTGTTCCTCAACCTTTTCTACGCTCACTTCTGCTTCCAGTGCCATAGCAGACCTTGAAGAGTGAGGGGGGTGGAATCAGCACAAAGGGGAGCTGGGGGGGTTGTGCTGCACGGTGCTCCCCGAGGAGCCCCGGGGGAGGGTAGGCACAGTGGAGCAGTTGCTGAGCCCTGCTCGGGGGGTGTTTGGGGGGCCCTTCGCTCGCTCCTTGCTAGCTCGGGGGTCCCTGGCAAGCCCCCCGGCCTTGGGGCCTCACTCTGGCCTGGGTGCTGCTCTTCTGTGAAGCAGGATGGCCATCAAGTGGCTGATGCTGGGACTGGCACAGGAGCTTTTTTTTTTTTTTTTTTTTATCCCAAACTGTTCCAGGAGAGGATGCAAAATCCCAGTCCTGTTCTGCAATGAGAGGCAGAAGTGTCAGGCCAGCTAAGGACTATTTCCGTTCCAGTCACTGGGTCAAACTCAAATTAACAGCTGAGTGTTAGTCTGGTTTTTCTCTCCTGTGCCTGTCCAGGAAAGCTGTTGCTTTTGGGTGTAAAGCAAAGGGAGCACAATCCCTGAGAAGCTATTTTGTGGTCTGGTGGTGGATCAGTTTTGTTGGAGTTGAGCTGGTATGGGCTTCCATCAGGTCAAACAATTGATTAATATCTGTATATATATTTATAAATTTATTTTTTTTTAATCTTTGCTTGATTCCCTTTAGCTTCTTTGAATGCCCCATCCTGTGTCCCGGTGTTAGGATCTGTGGCTTGGTGTCCAGTTTGGGGCCAGCCCCAGCAAGCAGAGGTGTGTCCAGGGCCCAGTGACAACCAGGAGGAGGCTGGAGGATACAACCGACGTGTGCCCATCCATGGGATCCCTGCTCTGGAAAGGAGGCTGGCTGATGTGGGCACTGCTAAAATGACTGCAGGCTGAGGTCATGCCACATTTACCTTTGGGTCACAGCAGTGACCTGATCAGTGAGTCTTGTGGATCTCCTGTGTTTGCATGCAAAAGGGTTTTTAATTTTGATGAATTTTTTGATAAAGTTGAGCCTTGCCCACCATCCTCTGCAACAAGAGGTAAATGACTTACGTAAAGCTCTTATGCTGGATGGGTTTATTCTCTAGTGAATATTTTCACTAGAATGATTAGTGCATTTAATACTGGTTGTTGGAGAACCAGCCTGGCACAACCCCTTGAGTATTTCAGCAAGATGATCTGAAGTTCTTTGGCAGCAATACCAGTGCTGCTGGAATAAATGGTTTGTGGCTTGGGAGATGCTGCCTGACTTTGGGAAGGAACTGGATGTGGTTGGCATGGGCTGCAGCAGTACTGATGCCTTGCGGTGTGGAAAAAATAGGGTGGGAGGGTTTGGAAGTAAGTTGCTAAAAAAGGCTAAAGTCCAAAGCCACAGCTTTGCTCCTGCTCTGCCTGAATTAGGTGTTCGGACCTGGTACAGGTGGGTGCTATGATTCTTAGCAGAAATACCCTGGGCTCTGGGCTGTCTTTACAAAGACTAGAAAAGCTCCCGTCTGGACAGGCTTGGTCAGCAGCTTTGATGACTCGAAAGGGAGAGGTTTTATCTCCCCTTTCAGCAGTCCTTCAGCTAACTGGTTTCCCAGCATTTGAATTGTTTCTGCTTCTATTTAGATTAAAAAAACCTCTGTCATATTAAAAGCATTGTGAAGGGCATTTGCTCACTAGGAAGGAAAACACAAGCTTTGCATTTCCTTTCTCCAAAATAATCAATTTACGGGCTCTTTCTGTGAATGTCAGGCATTGTACAGACACCCTAGGCTCTTGTGGAAAGCTAATGTTGTTTTTTATGAATTATATTATCTTACCCTGCAGGCAACAGACATTAACCTATTTAATTTTGCTCTAGCTAAAAAAAAAAAAGTCATCCAAGGAAATACTAACAGCTAAATGTAATCCCTGTTTGTTTCTCTGCTAGGTGGTGTTAGCGGCTCTGCCCTTTCCTTTTCCTTCATTCACCAGATCTTATCCAATCATTAGGGCAAATCTGACTTGTGTCCCACACCTGGTGACTGTCTCACTCCTGTGGTCTGGCTGGGGATGAGGGTACCCAAATGTTGCAGACAGCTGCAGGCATTGCAAAGTCTGCTGGACCCCCCTGAAAGAAGTATCTGCTCCATATTAGTACTAATGGCACCTTTTGGTGCTAATCGGTTCTCGGAAGAAGCATTGTTTCCTGGCAGGGTGAGAAAGACTGAGCCATAGGCTGCAGTGTTTGAGCTCTGAAGGCATTATAAGACTGCAGATGGTTCTAGTTGAGACAAATGTTGTAATATGTGAATTTATTTTCTGCCAGCCCCTGGGGATATACATGTCCTGACCCTCTGCAAAAGGGTGTGTGACTGAGTAAGCAATCTGTAAGATGGCAGAGTGCCCAGGGATGGATTTGCCAGGCAGAGGGGTGCCCAGCAGCTCTGCCAGGGCTCCCTCTGCCACCCTGGTGCCGCTCGTGCCACTTGCCAGCACACACATGCCTGGCAGTGGCCTGCATGGAGCTGTGTGCTGAGTTTGCTCCATTTAATTTTTTTCTATGAGAAAAGAGACCAGCTTTTAATCTTAAAAAAAACCCAAACAAACAAACCAAACCAAAACAAACCCCAAAACAAATGGAGCCTGATCACTTTGCTCTCTAGCCTTTTCCAGGCTTACAGGAAAACAGCTACTAGTGAACAATACTGAAAAAAAAAAAAAAAATCCTGCAGGTAGGAACACAGACGTTTTCCAATGAACACCCATGTATCTGGCTGCTAGGAGAGTCGTGCCGACCTCTTTGATAAACCACGTAGATATAGGAGTAGTCACTCCAGCCCCCTTTTTTTCCTTACCTGGCTGTTAAACATCTTAATGTAAGTTAGCAGCCCCTCTCACCATGTAATGATTTTGTTCATAATAAACAAGACCTGTACTCTAGACTTTTTCCCTTTTGCATCATCTCATGCTGTCATGACAGCTAATGGTTAATCTAATCATAAACTCTTTGAGATCAAGGTTTTATGGCATGTGTTTGTAAAAGACTTTCATCCTGGGACAGTGGGTCAGACTTTAATGGTATTGCACTCCAGGAGTATGCAATATATTTGGAAAACACTACTTACAGGAAATACAGATCTGGAATGGACCCGTTACTTCAACTATTCTACAGCAGTTGTGGCTGTGGCTGCATGTGGCTCTGACTGCTGACGTGAGTTCCTTTGTCAGACTCAGCTTTGCTGAAAAGTTAGAAAGATAGAAAGTTGATGAAAATCACTGTGTTACTTAACAGACCAGAAAATTGTTACAGGAAATAACGGCTTTCTAAGTGTAAAAGCTTCACCTCTGAAGAAGGCTTCAGGAGGATGTTCCCCTGTGGTGGTGGTGATTTGCGACGTGACTTTTTGGGTGGTGTGACTGATGCCTGAGTGTAAACTGCATGTCCTTCACCTCCAGCAGTGGGACCTGGAGCTTTGTCCTCCTGTCGCCTCCCGGGGCACAGGGTGACATGTCTGGGCTTTGAAGCAGTTTTTAAAATACAAAGATGTGGGAAGGCCAGTTTGAATCACAACGGTCTTAAATGACCCTGGGACAGTGGATCTTGCTGAAGGAGAACCACCAGGGTGGTGGAGCCTGTGCCTCACTGACCCACATTGTTTGCAGGGGTGTCTTGGCTCAGCTGGAGCAGAGAGGTGATTTGTTACCTAAAATACTGGAGCTGGGGTGGCAATCCCCATCCTCTGCCCAGCGGGACTGTGTGCAGCTCCCAGCAACATCCTGCTGAGCGTATGGGGAGGGGTCCCAGCCACTGATCCATTTTCCCAGAGGGGAACTGGTGACAGATTGTATTGGGTTTGGGTGGCAAGGTTTTGGTAGTGGGGGGGCTACAGGGGTGGCTTCTGTGAGAAGCTGCTAGAAGCTTCCTGTGTCCAATGGAGCCAATGCCAGCTGGCTCCAAGGCAGACCCACCACTGGCCAAGGCTGAGCCCATCAGCGATGGTGGTAGCGCCTCTGGGAGAACGTATTTAAAAAGGGGGGGGAAAACCCAGCTGTGCAACAGCAAGTGCAGCCAGAGAGAGGAGTGAGAATATGTGAGAGAAACAACCCTGCAGACCCCAAGGTCAGTAAAGAAGGAGGGGGAGGAGATGCTCCAGGCGCCAGAGCAGAGATTCCCCTGCAGCCCGTGGGGAAGACCATGGTGAGGCAGGCTGTCCCCCTGCAGCCCATGGAGGTCCACGGTGGAGCAGATCTCCACCTGCAGCCCATGGAGGACCCCATGCCGGAGCAGGTGGATGCCCCTGAAGAAGGCCATGACTCCATGGGAAAGTCTGTGCTGGAGCAGTCTGTGCCTGAAGGACTGCACCCCATGGAAAGGACCCACACTGGAGCAGTCTGTGAAGAACTGCAGCCTGTGGGAAGGAATCACATTGGAGAAGTTCATGAAGGACTGTCTCCCACGGGAGGGACCCCACGCTGGAGCAGGGGAATAGTGTGAGGAGCCCTGCCCCTGAGGAGGATGGAGTGGCAGAGACAATGTGTGATGAACTGACCCCAACACCCATTCCCTGTTGCTCTGTGCTGCTGGGAAAGGAGGAGGTGGAGAAATCGGGAGTGGAGTTGAGCCCGGGAAGAAGGGAAGGGTGGGGGGAAGGTGTTTTAAGATTTTAGGTTTTATTTCTCATTACCCTACTCTGGTTTGACTGCTAATACATTAAACTAATTTCCCCCAAGTCAAGTCTGTTCTGCCCTTGACGGTAATTGGTTGAGTGATCTCATCCTGTCCTTATCTTGACCCCTGAGCCTTTTGCTACATTTTCTCTCCCCTGTCCGGCTGAGGAGGGGGAGTGATAGAGCGGCTTTGGTGGGCACCTGGCATCCAGCAAGTGTCAACCTACCATACAGATGTGACACAATCGTGTGATCCGCCATAGCGCATCAATGAGGCTGAGGCAGGTAAAGATCCATAATGTTTTCCAAAGTGCCTATCACATCTCTTGTCTGCCCAATGTGCTGGGATCTGTTGGTGCAGCTTTCTCTCTGGGGCATCCTGGAGCAGGCCTATCTCTGCTACTGTCATGCTGTCGTCCGTGCTGGGGCTGTGACTTGCATGGCCCCAGGCTCAGCCTCCCTCCTCTGTGACGGCAAGACATGGGCTCACACCAGGCCAGGATCCCAAGAGGGCTTTAGCACATGTAGGGAGTTGAGCTCCTAAAATTTTCCAGCTTTGCTGTAATTGCTGCCAGAGGTTTGGGACAGACATGCCCAGATTGGGGTTTGCTTTTAGGCTTCCAAAATATTTGGTATGATGGTTATAAACATAACAAACTTTAAAATAACAAACAACAATTGCGCAATAAATTAGAGAGTTTTGAAGGATGTAACTTCCCTGCACCGGGATGGGTAATTTTGGACTGAGAATAGCATCCACTGTACAGCTGATATCTACCCAGGAGCCAGAGCAATAAAGGAAGGAAAAGGAAGTTTAGGTAACTGTTTGAAATGGCTGGAAATGGAGTTGTAGCAAGGGGAATACCCTAAACATGTATGAGAGAAATTTGAAATTCATCTCTGCTTTGAGCAGCAACGTGGCTTCTTCCTCAGCTGTCCTGGGCACTTCATTTTGCACAATCAACCTCTTCCTTCCATTCCTCTTCTTATCTATGGGCTCAAGCTGTGGGAGACCACTGAGAGCAGCTCCAGCCCTGCAGCTTTCACCCCAGTTTCTCCTCCTGGAGCTGCAGTGGAGGGAGGATCAATACTTTGCTTCTGGCTTTCCATGGGAAGTGAGCGTGACTCCCTGAAATAATAGAACAGACAGCTGTGTGTCGGAGATTCAGCAAGTTGCATTCTCCCGTGTAATTTTGGAGACCTTGTCACATCAGAAAATGTTTTCTTACTACTTCATCATGCCAAAATGTTTGTTTTCTCTCTGCTTATATTATGTTAAAATGAACTGAAACAATAAGCTGTATTGAGGCTGAGGTCATTGTGTTTGTTACTTATTCCGGTAAGTGAATGGATGGAGTAATTCCAGACAGTGAAAGGATGAAGTCATCCAGCAGACTGTGCTCCAGAGCTCCTTGTCAGGTTGCACTGGGGCTGAAACAGAGCACTTCACCATTGCAACTGCGTGCTTTATTATGAGATTTTGGTTTTGTTGCTAGAACCACAACTCAGCTCCCTCTGGAGGGGAGAGAGCTCTGCAGGATGAATTTACTTGCCTGGAAACTGGCATCACTTGATCTTTTTGGAGTTGGAGATCTTGGGGGATAGTGTTTTGGTTTTTTGTGGGGTTTGTTTGTTTGTTTTTCCTCCCCCAACCCTATAGTAATGATGGAGATCTTTCAGAAAAAGAATACAATGATATTTATTTGTTGCAATGGCCAGGCCCTACAAACATTTATTGTCTTTTATGCCTGTGGCAGGTCTAGACTTGGTTGGGCCCTAAATATTATGAGTCTGCCAGCTCCTGCAAGGGTTGTTCTTGGAGAAGCAATGCCAGCAGGACCGCAGGAAGGAAGGTCCCTAACTGAGTGTTGCAAAATAGATGTGTGGATAGCCGTATTCACATGTAACCCACTTGAGAAGCGGAGGCCTGGGAGCCAGACTGGTGGTTGAGACAGAGTGCTTTCCAACCTGGGGGCTTTAATTCTTTTCAACTGAAAGTGCTCTAGTTTGTGGTACTCATATCTAGATTTGTTCTTAGCAACTGTAAAGGGATTCTTTCATGATCACCTGAAGGCAATGCTTGGTGCCACTATACATCCCTTCAGGACTTTGTAAGTTCATTTACCTTTGCCAAGGGACAGTAGATCACAGGCCAGTGAGAAAAAAGCAGTATTTATTCCTGGATTGAGTATGGGAGTATTAATCATAGAGAAGGATGACATTCTATTATGAAATGATTTCCCAGATCTTTCCTGTTTTGGAAGCTTCTGTGGAAGAACAGATCTTATCTGGGTAACATCTGCAGTAAATCTGAGTTGTGAGAGTAGAAGGGATGGTCCAAAGAAGCCCTCTGAAGAACTGAGCACGGTCTGACATAAAAGTGCATACCCTTTGGGAATGAATGTAAAGGAAACGTGGGGTTTGGGGTCCTGGTGTAGCTCCTGATTGAAGGTTTATGTTGCCAATGTTTTGCTGCAGTTTTGTAGTGTGAATTTCAATGACTTCAGGATTTGAGCCAACTTTGTGTTGGACTAAATGAACTCTGCATGTAGTTTGGATGTTTTGCAAGTGTGTTTAATTATGTGTACTAAATAGTATAATTATTTATGTGTATGTTTACATATGGAAAATCCAAATACAATGCCTCTTGGCTAACCCCATTCCCTCCTACCCCTAACCCTTCAAAACCTCAGGGCTGCTTGGATTCAGCACCTGCTGCTTCATCCACTTCATCCATTTCCCCCCCATGCTCTTCTGATCAGAAAAAGTAACCAAGTTAAAACTCCAAGCCCACTTATGCCTCTGTTTACTTCAGAGACAAAGAACGTCTTGACTTGGCACCTGGTGAGACCAGACCAGCTCTGCTGGCTTGGGCTGGATCCCAACATCCCGTCTATAAGAGTGACCATCTATCTGCAAGCGCCTTGGCCAACAGTGTACCTATGGGGTTTATCTTCTTAGCAGGCAGCAGTTAGACTCTGTGAGCTGGAGTTCAGGTTGAAGCCATAGTGTTTAAGAGCCTCTGTTGCTGCACCTTTCTTCCATAGATCTGTCTAATGCCAAATGCACTAATAGTTTCTGGGCTGGCACTTTGTGCTGCAGCAAAGGGCTCTCTTCTCTTGATTGTTATAAGCATGCAACACAACGATGGTTTTTGTGAACTCCACTTTCTTGCCCTGCAGGGACAGGGGAGGTGACATTCCTTATTTTGTTTCTCAGGGTCATTCACAGCTTCATGGACATCTCTTGCAGATCTTAGTGGCTTTTCTGGGCCCTTCCTCCTGCAGCCCATGTTTCATCTGTTGCCCACGTTTGCATCTTTTGGGGTTCTATTTTGTCCTTCTGGAGCATGAGCTAATACGCACACAAATGTGGATACACTGTGGGTTTTATTATTTTGTTCTGTATTTCCTTCCTAATAATACCTGATGTTCTGTTTCACTTTATAACTGAAGGTAGCACTGAGTTATGCTTTTGGCATATGTACCATAATCCTGATGCCTCTGTCTTGAAGGGTTGATAGCTGATTGGGAGCTCGCTGCTGTGAGTCAATTGCCCATGCTTCCTCCCTTCAATTCCCTTAAGGCAAAACTCCTCTCCTGCTTGTGCCTTCACATATGTGTATCTGGATAATGGATCTATTGCTATATTAATAGAGGGGAAAAAAAGCAATAAAGAGTGTTATAGGTCTATGTCTATTTCTAGAACAGGAATGAAAATTTGAAAGGCTTCAATTTGTCCTCCAATTTCATTTGTATGGTCCCTGCTTCGTAAGCAGTCTTGGGGAACAATGAAGCTGTGAGTTGCTGGGCTTGTACTTCCTGAAGTCATGTTTTTCTCTGAAACTCAGATCTCTTCTGTGTTGCACGATTGACAAGACGTCAGCTAAAAAATGTTCGCAAGAATGACAGCAACGAGGAAAACACCTGGTGTGTCAATGAGTGTCCTGAGGGACTGGCCTGTAGCGTGCCAGCATCTGACTATGCCTTATGGAGGAAAAACATTTCTGTGGAGGGAAACGTTCAGGAGGGTGAAAGTCAGGGTTGGAGGAACTGGTGTGAGTCCTCAGAGAGCCCCAGTTATGGCAGTTGGAGTCAGAAAGGAAATCTGTGCCCTCTGCAAGAGTTGGACTTTAGTATGAAAAGATCAGTTGAGAATAACTAGAATTTGTTTGAATAAATAGGTCAAGTCATCTTTGTGTTGGGCAGGAAAGAGAAGCTATACTCAAATAAGGAAGCCTTTGGTTGCAAACCAAAAACACGGCATTATGTGGCTGTTGAATTTTACACAAGAGGTCTACCATAAGCCACTAAACCACAAGGACATTGCATTGTGCTTCCAACCCCCCAGGGCATGGAGTTGTGAAGAGCTAAAGCTCAGACCTCTTGTGTGTCTTGGCCTTAGAGTCAGGCAGTGGCTCCTGTGGGGTGCAGCCCTGCTGCTTCTAGTCTATGATCCTTTTTGCCTTGTGCCAATGGGCTCTGGACGGTGGCACCATGAGCAGAGCGAGCTCCTGCAAGGCAAAGGAATCCCGTGGGAGCCCCACTGCCCAGCATCAGCCTGGATTCTGGATCCTCCTCCTCTCCTATTTGGATACCAGAAAGACATCCCACAGCGAGCAAGGGCTTAGTGTCCCTTGCTGGGAAAATGGAAACTGTAGGGTGGGTACTTTGGGGTGCACTAGCTACAAGGTTTTTCCTGTAGCTAGCCCCCAAATGAAGGATGGGGTGATTTACCTAGTGTTTACTCTGGGGTAGGACAAAGATCGTCTTGCTATAAAATAGATGTCCACCTGCAGGTTTTACACTTCAGCTCAGCCTGAAGTGGTTTGTGCTGTCAAGTGTCTCGTGCTCAGACAGATTATGGCAATAAAAATCTTGTTTAAATATTTCCTCTGAATGCTTAGAAAAACTCAACAATCCCTTTGTCTGAATTTGATCATCTTTCCAAATGAAACATATCCTTTATGCAGCTCCTGCGCATGATGCTTCAACCAGATTCAAAATACAATCAAACAAGTCATGGGGAATGAAATCTCATTTTACTGAATGGAATATGTTCAGTTTTAATTGCAGAGAGAATGGTTTTATCCATGTTGTGTACAAAATCAAATTCTTCTGATGTTTAATCGTTTCCTTTTACTATGGGAAAGTTGGACTCAGAGGTGATTCCCCTTCGTGTCAAATGCTTACGGACGCACCAGCACTTGGGAGCCTGGCCTAAAAACAGAAAGTCAAAATGCCTTTTTTTTAGGATCCCTTCCCTTACAGTTAATCAAGGCAGAAGGATGTTTTTTGAGAAGGAATTGTTCTGTAGGGATTTTTACTGCCTCTTTGAGTCAAGACTCTCTTGACTGATGGTATAAGCCAGCTGCTATTGACCAGGAAATGTTGCTTTGTTCATCACTTGCTCCCTTATAAAAAATGTCCTTATCTTTTTAGCAATAAAAAAAACAAATGAGAGTAGCTTTCCTGTCATCTGTGCAAGAATGTTGTTCTCCATGTAAGAAGTGTAAACAAATACTACTAAATGTGAAAAAGCTGATGATGTCATCCTGTTGTCTTGAAACAAGATGGGAGAAGCAGAATCCTTAAATCTTACAAACTTCTATTTAGATGATGTTTACAATAATTTTACTGACAAGTTCATGATTAAATAGGCAATGAATTCCCCTCACTGGGTGGAAGATGGCATTGTGGAAGGTCCCTAAGGTCTGTCTGGGCAGCGGCACGTTTGGACCCCACGGCATGTGTTAGCTTGGAACCCACCTCACTTTGGATGTTCTCCGGCATACCTGGTCCAAGAGGTGGAGGTGGCTACGTAGTTACCTCACAGTCTGCCTGGAATTTGTGGGTACAGTCCTGTGTCTGTCAGCAGCATTCGAATAAGGAGCTGTGCCATTTCAGGTTGGGGAATGACTTGCTGGTGGCAGTTCTGCAAGAATTGGGTGTTGTAAGAGATCCCAAGCTGAACATCACTGTAATAAATTGAGTGGTTACTCCAGGCAGTGGGACCTCAGCTGGAGCACAGTGTCCTGTTTCATGAGCTTTCTTTGATAAAGACCTCCATGCTCCCCTTCATCTAAGTCAGTCATGGCCTTGCTGCACTTGTGGGGCTTGCTGGCAGGGGGATGGTGGCTGAGCACAGGCTGTCTGTTAACACTTTGTAGAAATAATATCTCAAGACCTAACTGTTTAGAGAACTATCTTCCACATCAGATAAACAACATGTTTTTTTCTATAGATGAGAAAAGATGATACCACCCACAGCTGCCTCACTTTTGAAACATGGGCAATCTTTTGCTGAGATTCCCATCTCTCAGCCTGATGACACTGACATCTGCTCTGACGCTTCAAAAACAGTGTTGGCATCTACATAGCCATTACAAGATCCTTTTGCGCTGTGAGCTGAAGTTGCTTCATAGCTGGAAGGGAGACCCCAACACCAGCTCAGTCCAGGTGGGAGAGCAGGGGGTGAGCACAGCCCAGAGCGCACCAGAGGGGGAAACACAGTGCTGCAAAGGGAATTTCTTCTTAGTTTTTCTGCCTTGCCTGAAGTAGTGGACCAACGAGCCTTGCTGCAGATAGTGTCTGTGGGGGAACTGTATTGGAGAGGATGTGCAAGTCCCTTGCAGTGTCAGGGGTGTTCCCCACCTGACTCCCCATCTGCAACAGCCATCAAGGGGTTTGGGCTGCAGTGGGATTGACAGCTTCTGTCTCCTCAGTGTGCAGTAAATATAATAAAGTCACAGGCTTGTGATTAAACATCCCTTTTAAAGGGAAATAAAAAGGGTTAAAAATCTCCAGATTCCTGGTACCGGTACAATCTGTATAGTAGGGGAGCAGAAAACAGGCCCATGGTGTCAAAAGGTCAGATGTCTATATCATTAAACCCTATGAATATTTATCCTCTGGAACATAGGTATGAAAAGGGAAATATTAATTAATTCTTCACTGCTTCCAGCAAGAAATTATGTTATCTCAGGGAAGTGTGAGAGTTCCTTGGATCACTGGACTCCAGTGTGAGATGGGACATCAAGGAAGTAGTACAAAATCCCCAGTCTTTCGTGCCAGGGCTGGAGTAATTTCCTCTGAGAATGAAATCCACATCACAGATAAAGCCTAATCTTGGAAATGGCCAAATTAGGAGAGTAGTGTCAGATCTGAAGTGTGAATCATACAAGGAAGAGTTCCAGAGGATGTAGCGTGTCCCCAGATGTTTTTTGCTAGCGGTGATTGAGGAAGAGGGGGTCTGTCCAGGGACCTCTGGAGAGATACCTCAGGGCAGAACAAGACATCAGGAGGCAACAGCCCCTCTCAAACCCCATTCCCCCCCCCCCCCCCCCCCAAATTGGCTGTATTGCAATGGGCAAGTCTTAATCCCTGGTCAGAGTTGATGGATCTAGAAGTCGTGGCTTGTTCATGGGAGGGTCTTTTGTCTCAGCCACCTCCTGTGTTTTGCCATGCACTTTTCACAGTTACTAGTTTAATTTCTTTTCCTTCTACACTGACCTATCTGTGTGTACTCTTTTCTGGTTTTGCCTGGGAGAGTAGATGGTAGCATGTGAACAGTCTATTCCAGCCTTACAAGGTCTTGCAAACTTCTCCTTTGCTGTCTGTGGTGCTGGTGATTGCCTTTTGCTGCCCTTGCTTAATTTTGAAGACTTTAATTCCCATTGGGAGGTTTGGTTGGTGCTGCTGAGCAACAAACTTGGCTTTTTGCTAGCGCACAGTAGGACACCTACAAGAAAGTAGGCGTCTGAAAACGTGCAGTTCTTGTGTTGAATTGTGTTGTGAGAAATCATTTAACTTCTTATTTTCATACTGAGCTCCTGGGGTTGTGGCTTTGGTTTATGAGCTGTTGCCCAAGCTGGCCTGAGAGGTCAGTGGTGCTGGGACTAGGACTGAAACTCAGCGACAACAGGCATAAAACTCTGTACGTGGTCTTGGGGTGGTTTCCCTGGCTTTGCTCTTTGAGGAGTGCTCCCTACCCTTAGGGAGCAATCTGCTCCCCAGCGTAGTTTGTATCAGATATGTCTGGGAAAGGTTTTGCCTGCAATATTAGTTGCCTTTTGGATTTTGTTATTCTCTGGGCAATATCTAGATTTAAACCCTTCAGAAGGTATATGAGCTGCACTGAGATGCTAAGGAATGTGTCAGCTAGGTCACTGCCTTTTAAATATTCAGTTGTGTTCTTCACTTTAGAGCAGTAACACAACTGTTCGTGTAAGTAGACTTGTTTTGCAATTCCATCATTTTAGTTTTGAGACAGAAATGTCCAAAGCTGTGGGATCTGCATTCTATAAATGGAGACATAAATGTGAACAAGTTGTTTGGTTTCTAGAAAGAAGGTGACCGAGTAGGCTATGAAGCACTCATCAAGCATGCAGACCTAGAAGCAAGTTGTGGCACTCAGTATTTATCTTGGGGGCAAGTTTCTTGGGCTCCCCTCTGAAGCCCAGGGGTGTTTGTGCTTTTACAGGGGGTAAACTGGAATACAGGAGGGATAGGTTACTCCAGATGATACTGTGTGACCACCTAGGAGCTGGGATGTGCTGTTTGGTGGTCTTAGCTTTTAAGCTTGCAGGCTTGTCGCGTAGTGTATATTTGCTTATGGAATTATGTTCATATCTTGACCCTACAAATTCTCCAGGCTGCCCCCACTGTCCAATAAATGCTCCCAAGGGAATTTATAGCTTGTTACTTCCACCCTCTGTTCTGGCTGAAGAGAACAAAAACAAAACACGTGGCCAGGGCTAGTGTTGCCAAGCCTGGAGCATAGCAGAGCTGTTGCTGCAGTTCATCCTCCCAAATGTACTCTTTGTCTGCTGGAAAACAGATGAGGAAGGTTTGACAGTAGCATAAAGTTGATTTTGCTCTACTTGAGCATTTCCTCTCATAAAAGGGAAATCTCATCCCGCTGCTGTAGGCAGCGCTGTATTTGCTTGGCCTTTGATGGAGCAGGCTGATATCCAGACAAGCAGTGATTTTTAGCTGGCGAAGGTGAATGAATCCTCTTGTGCTGGGGTCGAAAGGATTGCACCGCTATTTTTTCAGACCTGTAAATCTATTGGTGAGATCCAGTCTCCTATGGATACCAGATGATGTGGTTTATAAAAAAAAATAAAAATCTGTAGTTGGGGAATCGGTTTTTAGGAGCTGCCTTCTCCCATGTCATCATCTTGTCTCACACTGTGTAAGCCTTTGTTTTGGAGAACCAAACTCTTAATGAGAGTCCCTTTGATACCGAAAAAGCCGGTCGAGGAAACTCTCTAAGACTCGATTTTGGAGTTTTAGAAAGCAGGCATTCTTTACTGCAGCGCTGGGTGCATGGGGGATCGCTCCACCTATCGTGCACACCGTCAGGCCTAATTGTGCTGCAGCAATACCAGGCAGCGGTCCTGGGCACGAGGGGAGAGCTCGCCTTCCCTGCACCCACACGCTGTGGCAACAACCCAGCCGGTAAATCTCTGCTGCAACCGTTAACTTGAAAATAAGCTTGAGTGTTAGCTAAATGCTTGTGTTGCAACAGAAAGCAAATATTGAGAAGAAAAATCATCTAGGCAGGAGAAAGGGAAAGAAAATTCAGCGGGTTTTTCTGACGCGCTCTGTGTCCCAGCGAGTTGGACCTTTCGGTCTGTGGGTCATGGGATGGAAATAGGGACAAAGTACAAACACCAGCCTGAATGAAAGAATGGGCTGTGGACTGGGAGGCAGCATTGCTCTTCTGAGATGCAGCCAAAGCCTGTAGAAGTGTGGAGCTGGAACTGCTGCTTGTGATCAGCTGCAGGTCACACTGCATGGGGTGGTTGTGTGCTGCATGGCAATGATGAGGGACCAGAAAAGGTCAGTGTGTGTGCCAAAAACAAAACTGAGGGAGAAAGCAAGCAGTGTATTTTATCCTCATCTGTACCTTCTGCTTACAGGCCCTGAATTTTTCCTTCCCCTGTTTCATGGTGTCAGTGGCAGCAGAGTTTACCATAAAATTGCTTCTTTTATTGGCATGCCAAACTGCGACTTGCCACTGTTGTGCAAGAAATAATAAAGATTTTAAAAAACAAACAAACAAAAAAATCCCAAAACCAAAAAAACCCCACTACAAAGCCAAAAAGAACCCCAAAACTGCCTGAATCTGCTAGTGAAACTGGAGCCTTTTCCCATCTGAGAACAGACAGATCTCAAAACTGTCCTCAGCAACGGTTTTTTCCGCAGCTCCTGGGGAAGGGGAAAGGCTGGTAAGGAAAGAAATGACCAGCTGCAGCGAGATGCAGCAAGTGAGGAGGAAAGGCACTGTGTTGGAGTGTTGTGGATTCCTTGGCACATATGTTAGCCCTCAAAACGTGCTCTTCCCAGGTAGGAATCCAAGCAGTAGCAGCCAAATTGCTGAGCTGGTCTCGGCAGGAAGGTACGTGGTGAGTCTTTGAAATATGGGAAGCAGTGCCTTCTAAGCTGGTAAAAAATGGAGCAGTGCAGTGGTTTTGCTTTCATCTGCTTCCTGGCGGTTAGAGAATCTCCATGAAAGCAAAAAGAGCAGCTCCTTTGAAAAAAACATAGGCGGGTGGAAGATGCACTAACTTCTGCTCATTTCCTACATGCCTGGAGTCATTAAGGAAAGGCTAGGAGGTAGGATGTGACTGTAGATGCGACTGTTTAAGCTCCCTCTTTTAAGCACACGGCGGTGGACCCAGGCACCTCTCCCGGTTATGCATGAGGGTCTCCAAACACAGGTGTGTTAGAGCAGTGTCAGCTGCCTGGGGGGAAGCTGAGATCTTCTCTTGTGTTCATGCCAGGAACACAATGGTAAACAAGGAGAGCAGGCTGGCGTGGCACCCAGGAGCCACAAAAAGGTTGATATGATTGCTGATGATAAGATCATATTGGCCATATGGCAGGAACATAAAACTCAAGAGTTCACTCTATAGTTAAAGGGAGGGAGACATGAAGAGGGAGCCTGTCGTTAACACCTTTTTGTCTCAGAGAGAATGAGCTGGTTTGTAGAGGAATCCAAAAGCAAACTGATGCATGGATTATGGATGATCAGGGGATGGTACCTTTTTTATTGACTTAGACAAAGCCTTCCTCTTCAGGCTGTGTCTCTCTTTGCAGGGTGGGGACCATGGTGTGCCCACACTGCTCAGTGCTGCCTTCAAAAACCTTGAAATCTCTTTTCTGAAAGTGGTGCTTGTAACTGCCGTGGGGAGCTTTGCCCCATGGGAAGGGCTTGTTGCTGGAGTGAAGCTTAATATTAAAAAATCTTTTTTTTTTTTTTTTTAATGTTGCCTTTATTCATCTTTTCAATTCTGATTTCACCATAATTACAGATCTGTGCTCCAAAAGGGTAAGCCTGAACTTCGGTAATCACCAAA
Organism: Aquila chrysaetos chrysaetos; assembly: GCF_900496995.4. Classification (NCBI taxonomy): domain Eukaryota; kingdom Metazoa; phylum Chordata; class Aves; order Accipitriformes; family Accipitridae; genus Aquila; species Aquila chrysaetos. Next base: position 66,820,432 of record NC_044008.1, read on the forward strand.
TATTATCCTTAATTTTATAACCAGGAAGATGAGACTGGAGAAGCGTGTCAACTCCTGCTTCAGGAACACTGATGTTCCTTCCATCTATTTTATCTTTTTAGTCTGAAAAGCTGTGCTTTTTGGTGTATCTAAAAATTTGAAGGAAAAGTAACTTTTGTGCTTTGGCTCATGGTCTCAGACATAAGATTTTTCAGGAAAGGAGAGATTTCCTTATGTCCTGTTTAACAGTGCAGAAAAAGGAGTAGGTAGGGTGACCGCAGTGTGTTTTCAGGAGGAAATTAAAGTAAACACAGACCAAATCCTGGATTTCAATTGCAATTTCTCTTTTATAGTCCTTGGTTTCTATATTATTAAAGGGGAAATTGTAATAGCTAGCTTTGGTATTATGCAATAATAATTCTGCTAAGTTATTTTGGTTTCTTTTCACAGAAAGCTTTGGATCCTGTTTTAGCGTATTAATTGGCTGTGGCCAAACTGCTTTGCCTATAGTGTTGTTGGCTGTGAGCATGTCTGCAAAGCTGTAAATGTGTTGGATCTCTGCTCCCTTTTACTCTGATCTCTGAGATGCAGTTTTGGTATTAATTGTGCTATAGCTGTGTCCCCAGTCAAAACCAGACCCCTTGGACACTCAGGATGTACAGATGCTTGGAAAAGGGTGGTGTTTCTCCTGAAAAGCCAACAAAACACTTCTAGGTTAAAGGTTCATAATTGCAGTTATAGTTCCTGTTTGACACCCTTGGAGGGCTTAGTGCTGTTATAGGAAACGATCTGCCTTTTAGAGGAAGCTCGGCTGTGAGTGTTGCAGAGGCTTTTGGGCATTGCCATGAACACTGGTGTTGCTAACATTTATTTCTTGCAAGAGAAGAGCCTGTTTGCACCCCTTCCAAGGATTTTCCAAATGCTCGTATTGGCCAGTTCAAACAAGACTCGGCTATGGAAGAGAGCTGCTTTATTCAGACTTGCTGTCTCCCCAGATATGGCAAGATTACTGTTTCAACCTGATTCAGCCAACATCTGCAGCTCCACACAGATTGACAGTGAAAGAAAGCAGAAGCACAAGTAGCACGTGAGCTTGGGGTGTAGGGCGAGCAGCTTTATGCAGGCTTCAGAATAACTCTCCCATCACTCTTCTTAAACAAAAAAATCATAACAGAAGCTGCCTGGTTCTAGGGAAGGCCAAAAAGGTGATTGCATCATTCTGCAGTGAATTTGAATGCTAGTAAGATTTTGATTCAGATCTGTAAAAATACATGAAGAATATGAACATATTCCAGGCTGCCACTAGTCCCTGGAGTTTCTCTAGGGCTCTTGGTGGAAGAGACCTTGCGCAGACGGGCGAGGGTGATTTGGCAGCACCTCTGCGTGGCTGCACACATGCTGGGCATGGTGCAAGCTCCCAGCAGCAGTGGATGCTCAGCATGCCATGACATGGCACAGTCCTGGTAAGCAAATCCTGGCTTGGTCCTTGCTGCCTTGTGATGTTCAAGATCACCTTAATTTGCACCTTCCAGCAGCTTTCTGATGTTAGGTAATTTTGTTAAAGGAAGTTTGATAGTATCAAGATGAAACCCCACTGACTCATCCAGCACCCTGTGGTCTTCTGGAGTGGGAGACATCACACCATTTCTGTGCTTGCTCACAGCATCTTGCATCAAAAGCAGCAAAGCTGGTGAAATGCTTGTGTCCTGGCAGCGGAGTCCTGCTCAGCTGGTATGCAGCTTCTCTGCATGGCCCATGAGCCCCGGCTAGTCTGGGAACTACTGAGGCTGAGGATTTATGTGGCATCCAGATCCCTCTTCTGCGTGACCCTGTGCAGCAGCGAAGAGTAGCTCCTCTAGTAGAGGAGGTTCATTCCTATGGCTGCAGCATGCATCTCTGTTACTGACTGTGGCCTTGAAGTCAAAGAAGTAAAGGATCAAAATTGTGGCGACAATCGATCTATCTGTGGGGTTAAGAAGATAATCGCTCCTTATTCTTGCCTTGGTCTATCTTCTGCTTCAAGGGCAGCACCCTTGAGGAAGGGGCTGCCTCGTGGCATGTCTGCAGGGGCTTAGCACAAGGGGGTCTCCAAGCACAGATGTTGCTTAAGTGCTGAACAATGCAACATCTCTGGGATACAGAGTTGGAGGGGCAGAAATTGCTAATATGGTGATATGGAAACGTCAGGGAAATGAATCTGGTGAACCTTTGCTCAGTTGTCCACTTGGTGAAGAAGCAAGCACTATATTTCTTTTCAAAGCAGTGGTCTCTCATTAGGGATGAATTCTGGTCCAGGTTTTAAAGACTCAGTATATTAACTAAAATTAATAGCTGTCTAAAGTTCACAGTGTGGTTCTTAGACTAACCTACAGAAGCTCTTTTTGCTAGCAATATTTTGGATAGTTTCATTGGTTTCTGTTGCAGTAAGTCACCAGTGCCAAGAGATACGAGACTGCTGGTTTTCATAGTAGCATTTCTTACTCTTCTTCTGGACAAAGCTTACTGTCTATACTCAATTTTGTAAGGCAGCTTTTCCAGAAAAAGCTTTATCTTTCCTTATGTTCACAGCTGTATATGATGCCTGACTGGTGAATTATTTGGCAATAAAGATCACTTTTATGATACTACATTCACTGTCATAAACAATTATCATTCTCATTTTTATGTTTCAGCCATAAATTACTTCATGTGCTATTTTCCTGGCATACCAGTCCCTCACAAACATGAAAGTGGACCAATGATATAATGGGACAATAACTGTTAATGCTGAGACTTGGTAGAGATCCTTGGACCTTATTATTACTCTCTCAGTTTCCCAGAACGTGAAATAAGACATATAAAAAAAACAGGTCATAGTTCTCTGAAGCAAAAAGGAATAGAAGCCCAAAACACTACTTGTACTCATGCATCTGCCTCAGAAAAACTCTAAGTTCTTCTGTGTTCATAGTATTTGATTTTCATCTCATGTCTTCTGGTTCATTTCTCATGTTGAGTTTCTGGGTGAAGTTCTGGGTAAAGTTAATGTTAATATTCTGAGCTGGTATTTCTGGGTTAAAGGAAAAGGGGTTTTGTGGTGTCAGGGTGGATCAAAGTACAAGATTACTTGGCCATAGGACAAAGTTCATGTTGGAGGTTATCTCTCTTGGAAGTAAAAATGAAGCCTCATTCAGGAGTAGAATTTCTAGGATTATTGCAGTATAAATACAGTCTAATAAGGATCCTGATGGTAGTGACATCAATAAACCAGAATACAACTGTCTGTCCCTCATCCATCAAGTTAATTGTCTGTAAGCTGGTTGGGCTTCGAGGATAAAATTGTGTAAGGAACTTGAAAATTTTGCCTTAAACAGAAATTGGTGCATATGCAGGAGTAGGCTGATGGTCAGCTGTTACAGGTACTCAAGAGAATGGTTTAGCAGATACATGGCATATTGTTTGTGATCTTATTTCCAGACAGTCTCTTGTCATGTAATGCAAAACAAGAAGGTTCTGCAGCGCACAAAGAAAAATAAATTCCTAAAGCATATTTCTGGGTAAGTAAGAGAAGGGGAAATTCCTCAGTGAAGACATAAATTAATAATATTTTTTTTCTATTTACCAGCTACTTAATTTATCGTCAAAGGATGCAGTGCAAGCTCTATCTATATAAACTGAAATAAACTTCTCAAAACAGTTCTTGGATGCTGAAGTTCTTTGCCTGTTATTGGAAATTTTAGGTTAGGCAGCATATGTTTTCCCCAGATTTCTGTTCTGTGCTTGTAGAAAGCAGGCATTTGAGGAATTGGGTATCACTCACAGGGAACACTAAAAATGGAAATGAAAACCCACATGAAAACAGTGCCAGGGGAACTCAATACTGTGGCCCTTAGGAAGAGGCTAATCTGAAACACTTCTTGTGTGGCTGGGTATTACGAAATTTTTGTACTTGGAAACTAACTTTTTCTGTGAAAAAATGAATCAAGGCAAAAGAAAAATTAAAATTTTGAGTCAGATTCTTAGAATATTGATATCTTTTTCACTGACAGCTTGCACTAGAACTTGAACACAGCTGCTATTTAGACGGGCTGGATTTGAGAGAAGAGTTTAGTCCCGTTAGCAATTCCTCAAACCATTCAATCCTCCAGAGGTCCAAAAAACCCCAATGTGCATCTTTGCTGTTATGTTCCTTAGCTACAACTTGTTCCCTTGTGCTATTTGTGTCAAATGTTAAAACAGTGATAGCCAGCTGTTTTTCTCAGTGGCCCATTTGGTGAAGATATGGAGTTTTGAAATAACTGTTACTGTTCCCCCCCCCAAAAAAGAAAATTTGATTCTTGTCTAGTGAGTAGAAGGATTCATCCTGAGTGCTGTGCAGCTGAGGGATGCTGGTGGACTGCTCTTGCTCAGAGCAGCCAAAGGATTGGGAAAGCTCTGAAGTGCTCTCCACCCAGCACTGGCACATGCACTTGTCTTCCAGTTTCCATAAGGTCATATCCGAGATGGGCAGTGGAGTGCAATAGTGCACGTGGCTGCAAACTTGTTCTTGAAGTGTTAAGGGGATTCAGCTCAGAGGTAGGGAGCTCTTTCCCTTGTTTCTGGCTGTTCTTTGAGACCACTTGCAACCTGGAAACAGGATCAACAGATGATATACCAGAGAAAGAGGGTAGGTATGGATTCATGGCGGGGCAAAAGGGCTGTTGTCTCCTAATGGAGGTGCTATGTGGTGCGGTACGTGGGACTGAGGCTGTGTGTGGCAATAGCAGCAGCTCAAACTCCTAGGTAAAGGTGTTTTCTCCCTTATCTGCATGTCAGAGTACATCTGGTGCCATGCACTGAGGGAAAACATCACGCACAGGGCTTCTTTCAGTTTCTTTATTGACTGATTAACTTGAAGGCAGCCCTGTCAGACCTGTTTTGATTCTACGATGGCAAATTATTTTTCAATGAGGTATTCCAGGTAGTTTCAGGTGGCAGGGAAAGGTGCAATGTGTGATGGGTCAGGTCGGGGTGAGCTGAGCAACTCAACCCTGCCAGCAGCAGCCAGTGAGTGTTAGAGATGTCTGCTGCCAGGGGTCTTAAGAGAGCTCTAACCATACCCCATAATATGTGCACATGTAATCCTACCCATGGTAAATTCTGGAGCCTTTGCCATACAGATATGTTCTGACCACGGATTGAGTAGAGAAGATGCTTAGCCCTGTTTTGGAAGGGCAAGGAGGAGATTATGCCATCTCTCCCGGCCATGCCAGAAGCACTAGAATGTAGAGCAGAGCAGCCCCTGCTATTGCCTTGCACTGACCCTTGCTCCAGATGCTTTCTGACTATGGGTCTCACTTTCTCAGAAATATTTTGACAGGAACCATTTCTGAGGAAGTGCAGAAATGAGAACCCTTTTCTGCATTCCAGACTTAGAAAGAACGAAGTGATTATTTGATTGTTCATTATGAAAATGGTCTTAAAAGCATGTCCTCTTTTCGTCCAGGTCTGTTTATATGGATGTTGGGAAAAAAAGACAAGAATGACTCTTCCTGCAGTACTTCTTAGTAGCAGGTTGCAGAGTGCGATTTTGGTCTGTCTGCTGACTGTTTCCTGGTTTTGAGAGGAGGCTTGCCACTTTTTTTATCTACTGAGAGGTGCTGTTTACCTTGATAGGGTTTGCATGCCAGGGTTTTGGTAGTGGGGGGGCTACAGGGGTGGCTTCTGTGAGAAGCTGCTAGAAGCTTCCTGTGTCCAATGGAGCCAATGCCAGCCGGCTCCAAGGCAGACCCACCACTGGCCAAGGCTGAGCCCATCAGCGATGGTGGTAGCGCCTCTGGGAGAATGTATTTAAAAAGGGGGAAAAAAACCCAGCTGTGCAACAGCAAGTGCAGCCAGAGAGAGGAGTGAGAATATGTGAGAAAAACAACCCTGCAGACCCCAAGGTCAGTGCAGAAGGAGGGGGAGGAGATGCTCCAGGCGCCAGAGCAGAGATTCCCCTGCAGCCCGTGGGGAAGACCATGGTGAGGCAGGCTGTCCCCCGGCAGCCCATGGAGGTCCACGGTGGAGCAGATCTCCACCTGCAGCCCATGGAGGACCCCATGCCGGAGCAGGTGGATGCCCGAAGGAGCCTGTGATCCCATGGGAAGCCCACGCTGGAGCAGGCTCCTGGCAGGACCTGCGGATCTGTGGAGAGAGGAGCCCACGGAACAGGTTTTCTGGCAGGACTTGTGACCCCATGGGGGACCCACGCTGGAGCAGTCTGTGCCTGAAGGACTGCAGCCCGTGGAAGGGACACACACCGGAGCAGTCTGTGAAGAACTGCACCCTGTGGGAAGGAATTATGTTGGAGAAGCTTGTGAAGGACTGTCTCCTGTGGGCGGCACCCCACGCTGGAGCAGGGGAAGAGTGTGAGGAGTCCTGCCCCTGAGGAGGATGAAGCAGCAGAGACAACCTGTGATGCACTGACCCCAACACCCACTCCCTGTCCCCCTGTGCTGCTGGGCAGGGGGTAGGTAGAGAATTTGGGAGTGAAGCTGTGCCCAGGAAGAAGGGAGGGGTGCGGGGAATGTTATGGGTGGCGACGACAAATTATACGCCAGCCTGTGGACAGTCCAATCAAAATTTATTGAAGCAAGCAGCAAACAGGCAAAACAGCGCTGGGCGGCCTGGGAGTGTCTGCTCTACCAACAGGCGCGCGCCCAACCCCTTTAGAGTCCCCTTTTTATAGCCCTTGGTTGCCGCGCTAAAGCCCAGAGTCCCGGCCCACGTGGCCTTGTCTAGTGTCTTCTGCGATTGCGTGCCTGGTTGCTACGGGGGTCGTGGGATGAAGGTTGTAGTCTTCTTCTGTGTTTCTTGTCGTTTAGAGCATGCGTACCTTAAAATATTTCCTTATTAGGCACTGAAAGCCGCGCTATCCCGTTCACTTAGCAGGACCTTATAGTTACAAAGTTTCCAACTGCACCTGTTTGCAGGAGCTAACGCTGCCTTGCAAAAGCGAACACACTGTGCAAGGCTTACAAAACCGGTTTGATTAACAAATACATAAGATGAATTAATACATAAGATGAATTTATCACAGGGAAGATGTTTTAAGATTTTGTTTTATTTCTCATTAACCTACTCTGGTTTGACTGGTAATATATTAAACTTCAGTAAGTACATTAAACAAAATACATTAATTTCCCCCAAGTCAAGTCTGTTCTGCCCTTGACGGTAATTGGTTGAGTGATCTCATCCTGTCCTTATCTTGACCCCTGAGCCTTTTGCTACATTTTCTCTCCCCTGTCTGGCTGAGGAGGGGGAGTGATAGAGCGGCTTTGGTGGGCACCTGGGGTCCAGCCAGGGTCAACCCACATAATCCTTCAGTACTGTGCGGCTCTTCCGTCTCAGCCACCTACACTCACCCAGCAGCAGGTTTTGGCTATCAGTTCCCAAATGAGCTGTATGGGGTTTTCCTGCGCTGTCAATTCTGCCACGTACCCTGAACGTCACACCACTTCTTTGGCTTCCCCTGGGATTTTGAGGCAAAAACTGATTTGCCACAGGCAAAATCCCAGCTTCCAGGACAAGTTGTATGACAGCAGGTGGACATTTTATGTGTGCTAAAAGCTCTTTGGTACTGGTTGTGTGTCCTATGGTATATAATTTCATCACTTCAGCGCTTTTATAGCCCTGCAAATCTCTGCCCCCCACTTTCATTTCTAGTAGCCCCATCTAGCTCTGCCATGCAGGGCAGGGTGGATGGCATCCCTCCTAAAGACTGTCATAGCAGCTTACTTTGAGCTGCTTATGGATGAGTAGCACTGCTACCCAGAAGCCAGACACACAGACTGCTAGCTTTAACATGTGGGAACCATATTGCACACAACTGGTGTTGCATGCTTTTCTCGGAGAGCAACGTATTTTAGGAGGAACATGGAGGGCCTTATCCTTGATGGAATGAAAGAAGAAAGATCTTCAATAGAGGCTGTGCAGCTGGGCTGGGACTGGCTTATAACAATATTGGAACAACTCCCTGATAGCTTGTTATCACTTACTGTTTCTAGAGAGCTGCTGGCTTAACATACAGGCTTTTTTCTCTGCTGAACATGGTACGAGCTGCTCAGAAGGAGCAGAAAAGTCTTTGCTCTTTTTCCTAGTGGTGTTTTCTGACTACTTCAATGCAATCATGGGTGTGGGAAGCAAATATTGATCTGAGAGAGATTTCTTTCTGAGTAGAAAGTCACATGCAACATGATTTCTCATGCCGCTGCAAGACCTTAAGTTCTGCCTGGAAAATTAACTCTTTCAGAATGGTTAATTACGCTTTTTCCCGCTCTCTCTTGTTCCGTAGTTGTTTGAACCAGTCAGGAAGCTACTGGTGCAGAAGGATGCGCAAACTTAGGCCTCCTAACAAAGCTGATGGAAGGCACAGCACCTCTTGTCCTTTAGTGTCATTCATATTTGCTTCTCATCTCTAATTTGTGGAGTATTGGTTACTTTGTTGATTTATTCTCACAGTTACATTAAAAAATCTCTTTGTTTATGGTTAGTTCTCAAAATGCTTGTTTCAATATTATTATGGATAAAGCTTTTTGGGTCTTAATATTGCATTGGAGTACTTTGTTTTGCTGATTGGGATTGCATGATTTAAAGGTGCTGGATGGACAGTCTTCATGCACGAGTGTATCATCCTCTTCCCTCCTTTTCTCCTGTCTATGATACAGTTCCTGAGAAGACCAAATGTAAACCTGAATAGAAAATTGTTTGAAGCCTACAAGGGTAGAACACCCGTATCCCTTCCTGGAGTAACCTGTGGAGGACATTGTCATAATTCTCCTTACTTCTTTTTGGAAAGACTTTCGCAGCAGAGGCATAGGGATTATACTGGAGTCAATGTCTTTCCACTTCTCTAATACACAGCAAATCTTATTTACTGGTCTGTTCACAGCTTTTGAATAACTCTATTGCATATTCAATGATATATTTATCATTGAGCAATTTGAGTGTTGAAATCCTCCTTTTTTCCCCTCAGAAAAATCCCACCTATAACTTACGCTTTTCTCCCATCTTTAATACGTCTGAGAAAGAAGAATATGTTTTGCCAAGTGTCTTGGCACATAGTGTAAAACATCATGAATGGCCTTGGTGTAAATGCTTGTCATGTCAGAAAGGGAAAGGCTTTATGGAAGAACTGAATTGAGCTTGTGCAGACACAAAATGTGAGAGGTCAGGTAGGTGCATCTCTGACGAAGGAAAACTATGAAAATGAATCAGATGAGAGGAAGTCTGGGCAAGGTACTTGTCCTGAAATTTGGGAGCAGGTAGGTGAAAAGGAACATGGAAAGGAAATCTTGCAGCTGCTATGATAATGCTGCTTTGAGGATGCTCTTGTGTAATATCTGTGCTGAGCCGCGGTCAACTGGGACCTTCCTTTGCTCTTCCTGAGCCTGATTACTAGAGGCTGTGCTCCCAGCTGCAGCCTCCAGGCAAACAGTGTGGGGGTAGAGAATGTTCCCTCTCCTCACCCTCATCTTCACTGGGAATAGGGTACTCCCTGCTGAGCATACAGATGTCTTCCAGCATTGCAAAGAAACCCAAACAACCATAAATAAGACGACAGGCAACACGTGGCTGTGGCTAGCTTCAGATAGTGTTTTTTTAATCCTGTTTTCTTTTAGTATCTGTGAATTTGGCAGTCTGGGCTATTTGTGAATGGCACAAACATTTGTTTTTAACATAAGCTCGCTGTGAAGTCACTGTTAAACAGACTATGCTGAGAGCCAGTGTGGCAGACTGTAATGAAAACATTGCAGTCCTGGGACCTATTGAGAGAGTGGCCGCATCACCTTGTGTTTCACTCCAGGCAACTGATGCATCCACGTCTTAACTTGCTAATGTCAACATTTAAATTCTTCTCCAGAGATCTAGAAGCCTTGTGTACATGCTGGAGGTGATCCTTCCAGGCCAGTGTGGGCCCTATCTGAAGGAAGCGTACAAGATAAGGGAAATAAGGAAGGCACTATTTAAAGAAGCTTCCTGCCAGCCCTATTAGTCCCTGCAGAGAAGATAAACTGAAGCACAGCAGACCACAGAGCATGTGAAATACTGCAGAACGGGTCTCTGAAGCCTTCATTCCATGGTCAGAGTGAATAAATAACATTTTCTCTATTAAAGAGCGAATGTAAAAGTGGCCCATTGCAAAATGAATACCTGTAGCATTAATCTCAAAGTGCTTTGCCAAGGCCAATGAACATTGTTTTACCTGAGTTGCAAAGAGTCTGGGAATTAGAGAGGTTTCTTTGATTTACCGAGGGCTGTGTAGACTCTCTGCACTCCCTCCGGTCCTGACTGCTCATGCCAGGTTATGTGGTGGGCACAAATTCAGTCAAACAGCAGAAGTGCTCCTGAAGCGTGCACGTTTTGGCAGGGTATCTTTCAACACTGATCCCTGCTAGGGAATAAGCTGAGCTCAGCTGGATGCTGCAGGGCCTCCTGCACTGGGACCGCTTGCATGGCAAGTTAGTAGCAGAGCCAGGAGCAGATCTCAAATCCAGTCCATTCACATCACTGTTGCAATACAGAACGATTTACTACCCAGACACCCATAAGCAGGTTCCTGGGAGGTTTTTCTGGGGGTGTGGTTTTTTTCCATGCTTTGCAGCTACAGAGTCCCATGCGGCAGTGTGGACTTACTCTGTTTATCTTAATCAGTGACACTGCTGCCCTGTGCTCCAGAAGTGAAAGTGAAAATCCAGTTGCTTTTTAAATGAAGGGAGAAGCCCACAGTGTGTCTTTTTCTCTGGGATCCAAGAGACTTCTTCATCTCCTGTGCAGGGCTCTGGAAGAGGAACTGAATGAACTGGGAGCTGGGAAGGCTTCTCGGGCTCATGGAATAGGCTTGGACACAAACAACTTTTGAGGTACTCACACTGTCATCTTCTTTAAAGCCTCCTGCCTTACAGCTAGTCTTTTCTCTTAGAAATTGTTGCTGTTTCCTTTTTTTAAGTAGGCATTTAGGAACAGGCACTAAAAAAGTCTGCGGCAGAAGGGAAACGATTAGCGTGTTTCACATTTTCTCCATAAGGAAGAATGTGCATTCCTTGTGTGCGCGATCTTGCTAAATAAATAACACTGCTTTTTACACGGCTGACTGCCACCCTTCATGCAGTTCTCCACTGCTTTCACGTTGCTTGTGTGAATGCAAAAACCCAACAGCTTCATGAAGTGGTGCACTTTTATATAAGCGTGAGCAACCACAGAAGTAACAGAATAAATCTATTAGAGCATTCTCACCTTCATGTAATTCCCAGATGATTTTTCCCACATCCAATTAACCTTTATCTTTTTCTCATAGCTCCTTGGCATGTTTTGCTAATATCTCCTTTTCCAAAACTGCCATCCTGTTATATTTGCAAATAAAGGATAATTTGCCAGGAGGCTTGCAGAATAAATCTTTGCAACTCTCCTCCTTTTCAGGGAGAAGCTGTCACCCAGGCTGGAGCTGATTGTTCATTGTTTTCCCTGTGGCTACTGGTCCGCTCCCAAAAGGGACCTATGGGGACCCTGGTGGCTCTGGGTTCAGAACAAAACAAAACAGAGAACCAAAACAGAAAGCGTCACTCAGCAAGGATATTGGTTTTAAAACAAAAGAAATTAAACCAGTGAAACAGTTCATTCTACTTGCCTTAATGTGCCGCAAGCAGAAAATAAAATGTTAGTAGTGTTTTCTAACAGTTACTGTGGAAAATTTTTTTAAGAGCAGTTGGTGGGAAGTTGTGTACTTTACTCTCAGGATTTTTGCAGCTTTTTCTCAGCTCAAGCAGAGTGTCCTGCTAAGTGCTTTCCACACTGGCTTGTTGGAACTGTGGAAACAAACTGCACTTACAGGCTCACTCGGGAAATAGCTGTTTTATTTCTTCCTGTGATTTTGTTGTTCTTTTTTTTTGATTGCAAAAGCTTGTTGAGAGTGGTATTCAGACCAACAAAGTGAAACAGGTACTGAAAGTAATACAAAAATTAGCTGTTATGTAAAGTTTACTCCTTTTCTGGGAAATAACTTAAGAGTGGAAAATGAAATCTGTGGGATCTTCTGAAGTTCTTTGGTTTTTACTTTGTTGCTTCCCTTACTTCCTTCAACAGTATTATTTTCTTCAAAACGTTTGAAACTTAAGTCCTCTCTATGGGATACTTGGGGTACCAGATAAATCTTTTCTAAAAATGTGTTGCATTATTCCACCAAGATGGTTCTGCCTGACCATATAACCATATACTAAAGTGCTCATAAAGCTATAGACTCCCATGGTGTGTGGCTGGAAGAGAGAGAAGGGGCAGGGAAATGCAGTGTTCACAGCTGGAGTGTAGCACTGGATCTCCTGGGTCCGTGACTGCACTTCTCGGCTGGTTGGAGAGGGAAGCGCATCTAAACCCTGGGGCAGCAGCCCTGCTCTGCCATCTCCTATGGCCAGGACTTTGGGTCACCCCCCGCCACAGCTCTGTGCTTGTCACCATGGGGGTCCCCAATGAAGTGGCAGCCTCAGCTAAGCTGTGCCAAGAGGCAGAGGTCAGTAAGTCTGATGATGCACGCTGGAAAGGCAGTGAGCTGCCTTTGTTTCACTTGTGCTGGAGTAGAAAATGCAGGTGTCTAACTAGAATGTTCCAGGTCGTTAGCTTTTAACTTTGAGATCAGATGAGCTTGTTTCTAGTGGAAATGATGCTATTGCGTTCATGATTGACGTTCTTGTCTTGGTGAACATTGGAGTTGTTTATTGTTTTGTGTTTGCTATGAGGTTATGGGAGAAGGAGAAGCAGGAGAGTTTCGGGTAGTGATTGTTACTCAAATAGATCCTTTCAAAAACAAACCCAAAAGACCTTGTTAGGGTCTTTCCAACTTTCCATTTCTGGTTAAATTCACTTTCTCCCGCCAGTGATTTCAGTTTGGCTTGTTTGTGGGGACAGGTCTGACCTGGGGAAAAGTCCGTCAGCTGGGTGTGAGTGGTTGGTGTTTGGTGAAGGAGCTCCAGATCCTTGTGGTTGTTACTTTACTCATCTATTGCTTTCAGCTGATCCACTTTTAGGGTCTGGCATTGCTTTGTTACACCTCTGTAGACAACTTCAGTTGCTCTGAAAAGTGAAGGTTTGTATTGCGTTGGAAAGAAAGGCAAGCAGGCAAAAAACTTGATAAAAAATATTTTCTATCTAAAGACCGCGTTTCATTTTAGATTTGAGTGTTTTATTTTTAAAGTAAGTTTAAAACTGATGGCAGGAGGTGGCCAAGACAGCTGAAGACTGTCAGAAACCTGCCAAAAAAGAGCATTATAAGACAGACCAGTAGGAGGGGGCAGAGATCTAGTGGACAGCATTCTGGCTTTTGAAAATGAAGAGAAAAGGGGGAGTAGGAAGGAATGTCACCCAAGAGAAGAGGAAGGGAGGTATCCTTTGAGCAGAATGAGAGGAAGGACAAGGATGAAGCAAGACCACAAAAGAGAATAGAAAACAGAACAAATAGGACAGAAGATAGACATCAGGCTGAAAACTACTGGGGAAAAAAACCACTTATTGTCCTTAACCTCTGGGCAAATAAATCTGCCGGATGTACTGCAGCTGGTCTGTGACGACTGCATCAGGCTGGTGAACATGCTCCGAGAAGGACAGGGAGGTATTTAAGGACTCTGAAGGTATTTAAAAGATGTGTAGATGTGGCACTTAGGGACATGGTTTAGGGCGGACTTAGCAGTGCTAGGTTAACAGTTGGACTCAATGATCTTAAGGGTCTTTTTGAACCTAAATGATTCTGTGATTCTAAGGTTGATGACAGTCCCTTGGCACTCTGCTCGCCCACAGGGGAGGGGGGTCAGGCATTCTTAACTGGTGCTTTGCAAAGCAGAAACAGGATGAAGGGGGTAATGGGTGAAATGGTATTGATTGATCTGTTTGTGAAAAAAACTCCACCCAAAATCAAAAAGAAAGGAACTATTTTTAGATGTATGGAAAGAGGATGAGAAAAGATGCTGTGCTCATTTGATGCTCAGAGTGTTTTTAATACTTGGTAGGGCAAGAAGAAATTCTTGCAAGATTGTATAGGTGAGAAGGAGCACTGTGCATAAAATGGAAGAATTGGTCCCTCGTGTGGTGTGAGGTGGAAGTGGATTGATCGCACCTTTGTGGGTGTGTGTGGAGCAGCACCAGGACCTCGGCTCCATCCAGTATCTCCTGGGATTGGGCCCTGCGTGGGGGTGCCGAGAGCTTGGGGCACTGTGGAGGGGCTCCAGGTTTTATTCCACAGGAAGGTTTGCAGACAGTCTCGAAGATTCCCTCCTGTGTCTGGAAAGGGCTTGTTTTGCAGCTCGTGTTCCTCCTGTCTCATCTGTTTCTGGGAATCGGGGTGGGACTTGCAGCAGCTCTAGACCAGCACAGATCATGAGAGTTAAGCAATTATTAACTTCTGCTGAACAATTAATGTATAATTAGGAATTAATGCATAATTAATTTGGAAACTTCCTCAAGGTACTTCTCAGGTAGCGACATACCAAAAAAAGTTGTTTTAATGAAAGCTTCTAATGAAAAACTCTTAGGGGCAAAGCAGTTTGTGTTTTCCAGAGCTAGGCTAGTGAGGAAAGTGAATTTTCCAGATTTTTTTTTTTCCTCCTTTGGAAAGTGAAACTTGTGTTTTACTGAAACATATTTCACAAATTCATGACAGTTTCATTGAAATGATTGAGGATTAATTTCTGACTAAATCCAAGACGTTTTTTGAAAAGAAATACTAAGTTTTTGTTTGTTTGTTCATTTATTTTGAACAGATATTTCCCATCAGGTCTTCTAAATTAAAAATAAAATTCAGTTTGACAATAAATATTTCATCTTAGGTCAAGCAAAAGACTCATTCAGCACAAAACATCTTCCTTGTCTAATTTTTTGTGTGTTGTGGAAGTGATAGCAAGTCAAGATGTTATTTGTTGCATGTACTACTGAGTGATGGGTGCAGGGCCACTTCCTTGAGGAGCCTGGAGGACCTGGACATGGAGCCTCCTGCCCAGCAGGCTCAGGAGGGATTTCGCTTTCCCTGCAGAAAGACCATGTGTCTTATACTGCTGTGATTGACCCAGAGATGGAAAGGGGCACAAGTTTGGCATTTGCAAAAGCCATCTCAGAGTGCAGTAGCAGCTGAGCAGCATGAGCATTTCTTTGCCTGCATTCCAGCTCTCTGGGCTAAAAGAAGCTTTACACACTTGGCCTGGAAGTTGTTTTCTTTTTGATTGGAGAAAGATATTAAGAAAGATAATGGATGCTAAACACTGTATTTAATGTCCAAACAGGGACATGACTGAGGGAGGAGCCTGGTGAGCCTGCCCTGGGTTCATGGGGCATCTAGGAGAGCATCCAACACTGCTGGAGCTGAGGACCCAGGGCAGCCTGATGGACTCTCCCCACTTGGCATGGTTATGTTTCCTGCTTCTGACGGTTGCAGCTCCCCGTCCAAGTGAGTCTCCTTGTTTGATCTCATTGCTTTTCACTGCGTGTTAGTAGCTACAAACTTTTAAACTGTTATTAGAAAGCTCAGGTGTGTCCAGTTAAAACTAAGACCACAAAACCACTAAGGTGAGAGAAGAAATTAAGAAGGTGAAGGTTGATTCATTCCACCTGTCGCAATCACCTATCTTGGGAATGGTAACTTTCTGGATCTGTCTGAAGTCAGATGAGGCAAGTCCTCTCTCAAAGGACTGGCTCTTTACCGGGGCAGTCTGAATGAGTAAAAACCCTTTGTCAGCTCTCAGCACCCAGCCCCAGCATACCCCAGCACTTCAGCCAGACTTCTGGTGCGTTTTGGCTTGGCTGTAAAACTGTTGCCTGCAAGGATATTGAACTGAATCAGTGGCAGTGCCCTGGGACACTGCATCCAGCTGTATGTAGTATGTGAACTTCATTTGTCCTGAGATCTGGATGTCTGCTGGAGATATACCTGATAGGATTGTGCCAAGGAGTTTTGGAAGGAAAGAAAATAAGAACTGATGATTCATCTGAGCCTGTCTGGGCAGAGGACCTCTTAGCTCAGCAAGAGAAATGTCTTTCAACTTACTTCCCAAGCTGCCAGCTTCCTAGTTAAAACCTCAGTGGCAGCAGTGGGGGAATGCTGTTGTATTTCTACCCCCAAAATTATCTGGGGGACTGGGCTCAGTACCGTATAAAAATTGCCCATTGACAGACAGTGTCTCCTAAGCCATGACTGGGTTTGTCTGCAAAACTCATCCCATTCTCTAACACTAAAAGTCTGGGGAGGAAACTGGTAGAAAATAACTTTTCTTTGTTTTCTCGTTTAGATATTGCCATGCCTCATGATGACCCCACTGAGGGGACACAAGGCTCTTCCTTCGGCAAAACAAGTGTGACAGTCTACCACTGTAAAGACTGTGAGAGCAACATATGCAAATCATCCAATTACGAAGACTTTGTAAAAATTGGTGAAACACAACGTGAGAAGTTTTCGAATGAAATAATTCAGTTGGTGACCAGTGAAACACACATCGTTATGTGCTTTCAGCAAGGAAATACTTTTCCTGAAGGACTTTACGCCATCGTCTGGGAGAGAGCCATGGGAGTAGGAGATTCATGTGGCATCCCGAATTCTGGAGGTATGCTCTACTGGGAGCCTGGCTATCAACATACGGAAAACATATTTCTGGTTATGAAACCAAGCTGTTACGTATTTGGGCAGACAGTGAGGTTAGTGAGTAAACTAACTTGTCAAAATGAGTTTCTTTTGTGAAAAAAGTCATTAAGTCAATCACAAAAATAAATTAAATTCTCTCAGGTCAAACACTGCTTAAAACTACACTAGCAGAGATTCAGATAAATTCATGTTACCCTGATTTATAAAGATAGTTTTTGGGGGCTTTTTTTGGCAACAGCAATTCTCATGGTCAAAATCTGTGCCAGTTTGCAATGTATGAATCCCTTCTACTTCAGTCAGTACACACTGAAATCCAGGTCTAGCCTAAAGAGCCATTCTGTGTTGCTCTTCTGTACAATTCAGTAAATAACCATGAGGTATTCTTCCAGCTTTCTCATAAAACTGTCAAATTCAGAGATAAAAATGCCTGTCAGTACATGTAGCAAGTGGCTTCAAGAGGGCAAAACTTCATGGTGGATCAGGTTGCACAGGTGTAATTTAGTTGAACTCCATCCAAGTCAATGACATTTCACCAGTTAACATCCGATTGAATATGTATTTGGCTTTGCCCTCCTGGCTGTAGATGATTCCCTGAAAGCAGCTTTCATCACCTCTCGTTAGACTTAGAGCATCCTTTCTAATCTTACTGCTGACAGAAGAAAACAAGAAAAAATTCTCAACCTACATATGCTTTTGTTCAGCCTAACAATTCCTCCTGTATTTAACTTCTGTAAACCATTTCTCTCCTGGATTTATGCTTACCGCTGCAAAATCTACATGCTGTTACCACTGTGTAAAGCTTGGATGACAGTAAAACATCCATAGTGATAACTGGAAATTGCTGTAGACATAGATGCCTATATTTCTTGAAACGGTAACAGGTGGATGTGCTGGGTGTAGGATGTGTAGGTAGGAAGGAGTTTTCAAGATAATGGCCTTTACATTTGCCATGTCTTAGAAGATGAATAAGTTGTGTAATGCCACAGTGGCATGCAGGCTAGGCAGGAGATGCATTCTGGGGTCTTTGAGATTTATACAGCTGCTGGTCATGTTTGTTCCTCTTCTTTGGTTCCTGTGGGTAAATGGAAGGTGCAAAACTTTGTCACAGTTACTATTTGAATAGAATTT
Organism: Aquila chrysaetos chrysaetos; assembly: GCF_900496995.4. Lineage (NCBI taxonomy): Eukaryota > Metazoa > Chordata > Aves > Accipitriformes > Accipitridae > Aquila > Aquila chrysaetos. The sequence goes on from NC_044008.1 coordinate 66,838,145, forward strand.
AAATGCAAAATGTAATGATCAGCTTTTTACAAATTTTTTGGTGTTCTTAATTACATGTGAAAACTTTTTTGCCGCCTTCATATCTGAAGATTTCCATTATTGGTTCACAGAACATTTCATCAGCTTCAGTGAGAAGAAAATCTAAATGACGACTGGTTGATTTGAACAGTTGGTGAATTTAAATATGATTGTAGCAATCTCCAATTTTTTGTGGTACATGAAGGATCCACTTTTTTAACCTATTAACCTCTTTAACCGTTTTAACCCTTGATTGAAGATCTTATAAATTATCCATATTTATAAGTAAAACTTATTTTATCTTTCAGCTTCCTCAGAAAATGGGAGGGGTAACATGGTTAAAGTTTGCTGTGAAGTAGAGACAGACCCTTCAGTGCCCAAACCTCCCCTGAAGTGCTACACTAAAATAACAGATGAGAAAATCGGAGAAACAGACAACATCACTGGTGAAGGAAATCTAGGTTAATCTTTTCACATGTTTGTTTGCCCTTTGCTTTGAGAGAGTTTTGCTCAGACAGCTTGATGTGAACAGAGTTTTACATGGAGGGGGGGTGGATGTACTGTACATACCTTGGACCCACACATGCTGTAGCCATCCAAACTCAGAGACTTTCCCCTAGCCCATGTAGGTGCCCACTCCTGGAAATATATATCCATAGGTATAGGTTTCTGTAACTGTGGCTATATAGCTATAGATACAGGGACACTGAGGGAAGGCGGTACATGATAAACGTGCAACAAGTTTCCAAAAATTCTACTTACCAGTAGATGATAAATGAGACTTTACCTCCAGACTGAGAGGACGTTTGTGACACATAGTTATTTTTATATCCCAATTTCTTTCACTGTAGAAATCCTTGTCATCTTCCTTAGGTTATGGACAAACAGGGAGTCTTTGCTTGAGACAAGTAAACACTATTTATCCATTTCTGGAGAGTGTCCTTGGTAGGGGTATAGGTCTTCACTTTTTGCTGTGCTGTGTGGGGATTTTTTTTGGGGGGGGGGGGGAGTTTCTTTGGTAAGTTTTGAATGTGTGCAGGATGATTCTATTATTTCTCTTCTAAATTAGACAAGTATTAAAATAACATTTCTAGATACTTATGTGTTTAAATTCCTCTGCATTGAGGTCTTTAAAAAATGGTCAAAATGGATTTTCTTAGTGGCCTTTGAACCCATCATTAAGGATGTATTACCTAGCTGAACGCCTTGTCCTTACCAGATCCTTGTTTCTGAAATACACATTATCCAGACACCATCCAGAATGATGCTGCTCTGAAAAATATTCTTCCAGCTTTTATTTTCTACTTATTGCATGTCTTGTTTTAGCTGAAAGACTGGCTAAAAATAGTAAGATCACTAAAAGACTTCACAGAGCTATTCACCTTCTTCCATTTTCAGGATACAAGGTCTCACACCTCTTGTTTTTGGTTATTTCAAATGAGATAGATATTCAAAGGTATCTGTTGTGGTGGGGAGTCAAGGATTAGCTTCAAATGTTGATAGAGTTATTTTTTGGTTACAGGTATCTTCATTAAGATATCCTAAGCCAGAGGCTATTTGTTCTCTCATTCATCCGTTCTTTCTCTCATTATGAGCTTTTGTGGGGTACATTGCAGAAGCACTAGGCCTAATTCTTCCTAGCTGGTGCTTATGAGGCAGGTTTTTTTCTTGGCATACCTGTTTGATTCACCTGGACTCTTTGTTTTCTTCTACTCTGCAGGTAATCCTCAATTTTCAATTGGCGAAAAGAGCAGCATTGGCATCATTGCCCCAGTACTGATTCTTGGGGTTTGTGGAACAGCAATGGCAGTGTATTGTGTTCGACAGAACCGAAACAGCCAAGGTACAGTCTGACAAAATGTTGTGTTTCCTATGGGTAACATGCCTTACAGGCTGTGCTGCTAGTGGAAAAATGCATACAGGGTTTTCTTTCAGTATCTCATTTCCATAACATTGTTTATGAGGTTGCTAAATGATATTCACTGTGAAGGGGAGGCTGGGCTAACAGCTGGTATGAACTCCACCTCTGCCTTTGGTGCCATGGCATAGTTCCCAGTCAGCTGGGTTTATTACGAAAAATAAGCACAGAATGGATTTCCTCACTGCTACAGTAATACAGCCAAGCAATTGCACTGCTCAGCCTTACCTCAAAGGGATGGAGTTCCTTGGAGCAGTCTCAGACTGCAACATTGCTGTGCAAGTTCCCCTGGAGAGACATATCCCAGCCCAGGAGACTGCTGAACATCCAGATGTGGGCTGACAGGTCCTTTAGGTGGATGGTTCCCACTCACAGCTCTGCTTGCTAAAGAGCCAATTTTAATTTAAGAAAGAATATTTTCCTAAATACGTCCAAGGGGGGAGTTGGTTTTGCAAACTAATATGCATGGAAAGGGCTAGGGTAGGCTCTATGGAGTAAATTGGGAGTCATGTGAATAAAATCTTCTGGAAATATCTGCCTTCCTCTGTATCGCCCTCTGCTCTTCCCTCCTCCCTCACCACACAGAATACTGCAGTATTCTTAAAGTGAGATAATATTAAACTACCTCTTACTTCAGAAGTAATTGTGCTACAACAGAGTATAGAACTTGGGATGCCCCTGTGCTGTCACATGGCAAAGTATCACACCTGCCATACATGGTGGGGTTTTGTGGAGAAAACACAAGGCCTGTGGATCTGTTTGAGATGGATACCAGTGAGTTGCTCAGGAATTCCAGATAAATATAAATTAGGAAGAAACAGCTGCAGGTCTGTTAGTTTTAATTCGTCTAAGTAAATCCTTGCTAATGCTGGTACTTTTTTGCTGTTGTTTTCCTAGGACCTGTCATAGTGCTCCATCAGATTTTTAATGCTAAGATTTGACTTTTTGGGATTAATTATGGTAAATGATGAAATCACAATACTACAATGGCAGGAGGGTGTTCAGTGGAGGACTAGATGTGTTTACTAGGATCATGTTCAGTCGATGCCCCTTTCCTCCCTGCATCAGGTCTGAGTCAATAGATTTTAGCCCCTACGTGACTTTGCAGTGGTTCCAGTACTTGTGTGTTGCTCATTTACACACTTCTGCAGACACCTTTTGACCCTAACATACAGCTTCCCCCCTATATCCTGTAGCCAACTTGGCTCCAGGGTTTATGGGACCTTGTGTAATGCCAGAAGCTGAGACATCTCCTTTCAGTTACTGAACTAGTCCATCTTTTAGAAACAAACATTAGTTGTTTCTTTCTAAGAGTCTAAGAATTATATTTCTAAGTCTGAATTTGTTTAAGGTTAACTTGTTGGTTAGAAGTTAGTTAAAGCCTAAGATTTTTATCTTGTGCTCCATTTCTAGTGAATGGGGAGAAATAGCTGTCTTGAGGAGGTGATTCATCTCACCTTAAAATGGTTTTAAGATGAAACAGATGAATTACCTTGTGAAGGTGCCTATTCCTCTCTGGTGACTCTAAAGGAAACCAATGGGAACAAGCGGAGATGTTTGAACATTGAAAGTTAGACAAAACGCAAGGCTATCTGTGAAAAATACAAGTTGCACAAGTGCTTGCAAAACCCAGTAAAGATAACACAATGCTAGCCTCGCTGCAGTTATATTAAGACATATTAGTAGATATATTGGTATGATAGGTAAAAAATGTGCTGCTAGTGGCTCCCCTGAGGTCCTGCCCTGTGGTGTAACACTCAGTGATGTTTCAGGCCTGTCCTAGAGCCCTTCTAAGGCAAAGGCTGATGGGCCACAGCAACCAGGGCAGGGTTTCAGCAGAGACGCCATGAACTCGTTGGGCAATGAAGCTGCAATCCTTTCACCTTTCAGAGCAAGAGGTGGTCCAGTAGAAGGAGGGACAGGATAGCTGCCATGAGGACTTCACGCTCCAGATTTCCAAGCCTAAATACAGGCAACTGGTTTATAATTCTTACTGAATTCAACCTGTGCCTTTGGTGGCCTCACAGATATTTTTCCTTCAATTCTGCAGCTGTTACAAAAACCAAATGTGATGTATTCTGTGTCAGGAGCCCATCTATTCGAAAAACATCTACAAGTGAGACAAACAGGCCTCTATGTCAGCAGCATACTCCTCAATAATGAGATACAGCATTCAGCTGAAGAAACAGAGCTTGTTTTATATGAGACCTCATGGTAGTTTTCACAAATCTACCTTCATGAAATCCATGCATTCACTGAGGTCTGTGATTGCCACAGTCATCCAGCTCCAGACCTTTGTGAGCCACATGAGAAGCTCCCTGGATCTCCTATCCTTTCCTGGTGCTTCACTGAGGACAGCAGTCATCGCAAGATGTGTGGCTCACTCAGCAGCACAGGTTTAAACCAGCTGAATTCTCTCAATGGTTTTCATGATTGAAACTATTTGTTCATCTGAAATTCTTCAGAGAACTGTATCTGTGCTCAGGAAGGATGTGTTGAACCCTGAGACAGATGCTCTCAGCATGTCTTCCATTTCCTAACACGATAGCTTGCCCATAGGTCTTTATTTTTTTAACTCTCAGGTGGTGTCTAGATCAAAGAAAGGATTTTGTACAGGTGACTGGTTTGTTGAATTAGAGGGGTTTGGCCTTTTGAACGGACATGTGATTTTGCAACCACCTGCAGGTTGTGGACGTCTCCTCTGTGTGCTTATTCCTGTGCAAGGGTGGACAGGAGGGCTATATCTAGCTCCCTCAGAAATGGCATTGGGTCATGGAGGCCATAGCACCTTCCCAGGCTGAACAGAAGTATGATATCAATCTCCCTGACAAGTCAGGTCATAATATTGGCAATTTTAGTGTAGGACACTTTCAACAGTAACTCCAGTGGATAGGAAAGCATATTGATGCACCTGCTCTGTTTCCATATCAGAAAAGACTACAATATTTCTGCATCTGAAGACAGGTTTAGGTATCCTGCATGCAGACAGATGTGATGAATACTGCACTTCAGGGATCCCCATTTGGTAGTTCACAGGTGGTATGTCATCTTCAAATGATTTCTCATTCACGCTTGACTTGAATAAATCCTCAAAAGTTTGCATTAGACCTAATCTAGTATCGGGCTTTTGAGCAAAAATCGTCAGCAGCACAATTGGAAAAGCAGATCCATGAAACAGTATGAATACTTGCTGAATCATTTTTACATGGTTTAATTACCCATAAACCTGTAGCTGAAACTTCCAGCAGGAAATCTCAATGGATGTAGGATGTCGTGTAACTCTTGAAATTTGCTACAATCAAATCTGAAGAGAAAAGTTCATAATGAAAGACAACCAAAAATATGCTATTAATTAATTTTAGAAATACAGAAAAGCCTCTGTGCTTAAATTTGGCTCTTGTGTGGCACAGGATACTAGTACTGTTACGGGTTTGGGTTTTTTCCCCTCCCCAGTGGGGGCTTTACACTCATGCTGATCTAAGACACCCTTTTAATTCAATTCTCAGCTTATTTGTTGGACTTTGTCTTTTCAATTTTAATGTGGTGGAATGCAGTCAAAACTACATGAAGAGATGTCAATCCCCAGATATTCAGAGGCTTTTAAGTATTTACCGAGTGTGTTATTTTGACTGATCCAGTTGTGAACTCTGTTATACCATGATGAATGTTATAATATGTTTATTCAATAAGCCAAAGCTAAGGTTAGCTGTAAAGAGTCCAGACTGTGCAAGGATTTAAAGATAGAAGGAAAAAGACTTCTCCTCTTTATACAGCACCTTAGCACAATTGCAGTTCCTGTTTTTTCCCGGAACAGGACTGCTGTAAGCTTTCAACAGAGTAGAGCTGTGTCTGAAAGGAGTGAGGAAGAGATCTGTTTGGGATAAAAACCATCTTTTTTTGTGGAAATAATATATCTGCCGCTATAGCCTGGGAAAGGAGCACTCAGATAGGGTATGGGTCTTTCGCTTTTTGACCCCACTGCAGCTATCAGAGATACTGCTTTTGCTTCTGTTCCCCTCTGCTGTAAGTCACTGCTCTGGGCGCCTTTGAGGAAGTGCCAAGTGTTCTAGCTTACGCAGTCAAGCTGTATACTGTGCTTCTAGAGATTTCCAGGGATGTATACGTTATTTTCCTATACCTAGAGAAATACAGTCTTAAAATTGAAGGCCATAGCAGTTCTTTTGTATGGTCTTCTAATGAGAAAAACAAATGCGTCTCTGTACAAATGTGGAAAAATCTGTGTGTATGTGTATATATGGTGTTTAAATTGATGTCTGACACTGAGTGGTTTTGGTATAAACTTGGATTTTGAGTTCTTTGAAAAGGGACAAAGTGATATTTGAGAATTGGCATTGTATTAACTTGGGGGATTCAGGTTTAACAATGTGCAGTTTTGATTTCTACTCTTTAACACCGGTTGGGGCCAGAGAGCTGGACATGTTTTGAGAAGAAAGGTTATATGGACAGCTCTGCCCAGTGACAGTTGTTTAGCTAAATTAGTCACAAGACGCAAGTCACAGACCAATCTTTATGGCTCACTCAAGCACACTTTCCTTTACATCTCTTCTTTCTACTGATGATTATGCAGATTGTGATATTCAGAGGTATCACTACCAACTGTTTCACTTTGCCCCTCCTGAGTTGCGTTGTGCTGGTAGACGCCAATCATCCCACATCTCAGGAAAGACTGAAGATCTACAGCTTTAAAGATCTAGAGTGTTTGTTCTAAGCAATTGCATTGTGTTGTTTTGCAATTTACAAATATAGGCAAATATTTGTTCATGAAGTAAAAAATTACTAAAGCTACTAAGTGGTCTGACTCACCAAATGCCATAATTTGATAGTTGTAACTTCATTTTAATGATTTGTTTTGTTTTGTTTTGTGTTGTTATACTCATCACAATAAAATGTCAGCTTAAAAACTTGGTAACCCTGTGTTGATCGTATTGTTATTTGGTATGTTAATCTCCTTTACAAAGCATCACCATCCCATGGTACCCAAACTCAAGAGCCACTTCTTAAACAGTGCAAAAGCAAAAACAGGGAGTAAGAGATGTCTCTTGGCATCTGCTTTTGTATCCAGTAGCGAGCGTTTATAGGGCTAATTGAAAGCTCATTTCACAACCTGCCTGAACTCTGTTTTCTTTACAATAATAGATGAAATTTCTAAGCTTCCAAGCATTCAAGAAACTCTTTGGGAACACCCCCTTTCCCTCTGTATTCACACAGAGAGCAGTGCCTGCAAGAAGAGCTTTTCATCATATCGGGGAGGGAGCAGGAGCTACATGCTAACTATAGCTGAGATTCCTTTTTGCTGGTTAGCAGCTCTTGTGTACTGCAGACGCTACAGAATGTGTTATTAAATGTGAAGCCAGGAGGCACGCAGGAGGTACGTACCGTGCTGTCGCTTGGAAGTTATGCATATGGTTATTGCCAAGATGCAGATCAAACCTGTAGTTTTGTGAACAGGGTTTGTATAATAATTTAAGGTTTACCTGAAGTAATGGACTCTCTCTCATCTACTTCCTCCTTATGTAGCCAAGACTTTTGCGTTTGCAGCCACCAACCAGGCAGCCTGCTAAACCGGTGGGAACACTGACAGACTGAATTGATTGTACCAAGCACCTACATTTCCAGTAAGGCCGCAACAGGGAGATAATTGCCTAATTTTGGCACTGTGAAGAGCAACTTTGAGCCTACCTTTTCTCAGTTGACTGTAAAGGGAAAGTAGGTGCTCACCATAGACACTCTTTCTAATCCTCAGGGTTGGGGGTTGTTCAGTAGTAGGAAACCGTGGGTGTTTTAAGTGTGAAGTCAAAACCAAGATGCACCTCTGGAGAGAAATCTCTCTTCGCCCTCTCTGTCACATTCATTGCGATACTAAGGCAAAAGCAGCATGTTGCTAACTTTTAGTAGACAGCTGATGTAGCTAGAAGAAAACAGGCCAACTTTTGGCATAAAATCCTCTCTTCAGGTCTTTAATTCGTCAGTCGGATAATAGAGAACAACTAAAAAGACCTTTGAAAATGCTGTGGATATCATGTTTCCCAACTGCATCTCTCTTTCTTCTGCTGTTCATGTGCTTCCCTGGCCAGAATGGTACGTACAACATAGACTCTCTTATATTTCAGAAGTTTCAATATTTTCTTTCCTTCCCCCCCCCCCCCTTCTTAGTCTATTGTCTCAAACAGGTTCCTGGCAAATTCACCATTAGCAAACCCAGGTGGAACTTTGAAAAACATTCTTTGAAATTATAGAATGAATTTTTAGAAAAAAATCAAAAATCATTGTTATGAGAACCTTTCTACATGGAAATTACTCTCTGTAGAGAGTGGAAGTTGATTTCCCAGTAATTCAATGTGAACTGTATCTATATTGGTAAGGTTGACAGGGGGAACCTGCTACTGGATAGAAATGAATATTGATATTTACTGGGGACATAATTATTGAAGGTGTAATAAAACCTTACTAGAAATATCTGTTGCTGAATATTATTGTAGCTATTGAGAGTACAAGCTGGACGCACACTTGGGGAAAACACTGTCAACCGCTAAGGAGAACAGGCTGAGGAAAAAGATGTCTCCAGTCAGCCCTTTTTTCCCCTATGACCATTGACAATAACTGGAAAGGATGGTAACTTGAGAAAAAAATATTATCCATAAATCAGCATGTCTGAAAGGAAGATGCAGTGACACTGGTGAGAATATTTGAGTGTCTTTGCCATTCTTTAGCCAGTGGTTGTTAAGGAGTCAATACTGATTTCTGCAAATATAATTTAACTCTTGAACTTCTACCCCGATCTTTTGAAGAAAATTGATGGGCTGCAGCTGCTTGTCATTAGCTGTGTGGTTTCTTAGATCAGCTAAGTGTGGGTCAGCTTAGCAGTACTGATTTTAGGCTGATGGAGATGAGTTTCCTGGGCTTTCCTTCCCTGCTTGTAAAGGCTGAGTGCTCTGTGCTTCTCCAGCCTTCTCATTCACCCCATTTCTCTGCTGCTTTGGAAGGTAGTTGCTGACAACTCCTGGGTTGCCTTAATTCCTTCTCTAAGTGTTGTAGGAGGAAAGTCCTCATGTCTGGTCAGGTTGGATTGACCTACTGTATCTAAATTCCCATAATCTTTCTGTGTTTGATTTCTGTGTTTGTTCCTTTATTAAAACAAATTGTTTTAAGTTTGTAGGGATCTTTAATTTGCTTGCCAACACTGAATAATTCTACCCTTTCTATACTACGTTTGTCCTAGATATGCAATAACTCTATATTTAATTTTTCTTCCCTTGCTTTTAATGTAATTTCTTTTAGATATTTCCCATTTGATCCCTCTGTTCCTTCACTATTCATTGTATAAGTACTTACTGTTCAGGTTTTTTTGATACTGAGGTCATTAGAGAACTCAAAGGGTTTCATTGTATGTTTTTATACCTTTGTTTCTTAGTATAGGCTGGAGTTATACCTTCTGCAGTTCTCTTCCTAAGTGGCTACATTCTCCAGTTTCCTGACGTTGCTAAAGCCTCCCTTTTTTTAAAAAAAAAAAAAAACCAAAACAAAAACAAAACGGTAATTTTCTTCCATTCTCTACCATTTTTTGATACCTTTGAATTTCAGATTTAGATTCTCAACCAGCTCCGATTATTGGGCTCAGTTCAATGAAGCTTGTCTTTTGAGAACTAATAAGATCATACTGGGAATCTACAGAGCAGACTAAATTTTTTGCATGAGTGACAGAAGCCACTTTTTTGCCAAGGCCTTTTAAGCTATGGGGAGACGTTGAGTTGCACAGGTCAATGGGCATGAAAGGCACTATAGGTTTCAGGACAGCCAAGAGATGATATATACAGGGTAGCAAGACTAAGGTCGAGTCTTACAGAGTGGTTCTGTTGACAGAGTAGTTGTTTTTGAAAACTACTTTGATATTAATAGATCAAGAAGAACTCTGATATTATAATTTCAATTGCGTTTCTTATTTTTAGGTGGAGAAAATGATCAGTCAACAGACATTATCAGTGTTTGGGAAGGAGACTCCATCAGCATAACTTGCTCAATGAAAGGTTCAGAAAATGAATTGGGAACATACTTGACAACTATCATACAGCCGGTCAATGTGATATATGTTTCCAAGGAGAATACTTCATATATCCTTCCTGCTTTGGCTAGTCGCACCAAGTATTCAAAGGACGGAAGGAATCTCAGAGTAACTCTGCACAATGTACAGGAATCTGATTCCAATATCTACCTATGCACTAAGTTTATTAAAAGCAAAGGCCATCACAAAAAGCTGAATGGGAAGACAACCATAGTAGTGGTGAAAGGTATTGCAATTCTACCTTTTATGTCATGAATTAATAAATACAGATATATATTTTAAATCAAAGATTGGAAGAAAGCGTAATGGGAGGGAGAGTCTAACAGAACTTTTCCCATGTCTGCTCAGGTCATGTACTGATTTGAAGGAAAGTGTGAGTCTGTTCCCTGAAAAGAGGAAGAAAACACATTAGATAGAACAGTACTAAGAAAACCCCTAGAACATCAATTCATGACTAATTTAATCCTAGCTACAGGTTTTCACATGAGTCATAGGTTGCTGCAGCAGTTTGGAAACAGTGAGGACCCATAGCTCTTTCCAAAACAGTCAGTCAAATCTTTATGAATAACCAGCAAAGCAATGAGCCTTTTTTTTTGGTAGTATTTTTTTGCTAATCTCTTTTGGTTTTACTATTTCATCTTAATTGTCAAATTGATAATAATTGGGAAGCTGGTGCTAGGCAGGGTTTGCAAGTTGGGCATCAGTGGGTAAAGGGTTGTGGGTCTTTTTTCTCTTCTTAACAAACAGTTGATGAATGGGCTCCTTTTGGCAGTCATTTCCAGTTAGGGGAAGAATTTTTCTTTTTGTTTTCTTTTTTTTTTTTTTCATTAGAAGAGGGTTGAGTCCACAATATTCTTTGGCAGTTTATTCCTCTACGTACCTACTCTTTTGATGAGACCATCTAACCTGAAATGTCTTTACCAAAAATTACAGGGTTTTCTTCTTTTCCTGTCCCCAAGGCATGCAAACCCTAATTTATTGCTGTGTCAGTAATAGTAATTTATATCTATGAAGACTTATCATGTCCTTCCTTAGGGTTCTCTTCTCAAACTTCTTGACTGTATTTTCTCAAATGAATTCCATCTTGCTGATTATGTACTGTTTCTCCCAATTATTTCATTAAATTACCTTATATCTCATTTTGATACCGATCCTCTTCTCTAAAATGCTTGCAACCTTCCCAGAATTATCTTTCGTATAAATGTGACAAACTCTGTCTTCATTCCCTCATCCACGTTAATGATAATGTCAAAAGGAACAGGGCCTGTCCTCATGGGAACTCTGTGAAATGTCTTCCCAGCTGGACAGCAAGCCATTAACAACTGCTTTTTGAAGACCATTTCAACACTGATGGCACCCACATTGTATGATTTCATCCAGACTGGTAGTCCCCAGATCTTTCTATGGCTTAATCTCACTTGAGAAAGCAGGCAACAATCCATGTCTCAAGGGCAAGCCAATGAAGCTGTATTCCCTTAGAAGAGTTCAGTATATGTATTTTTAGGTGTGTGGACAGCCTTTACAACCAGGTAAACCTGTTTGGTCAGTCCTACTTTCAGATCCTGGGGCAGGAAAACATGCCAGGGTGTACTGAAATATATCTTTCTTCTCAAGGCACGCATAAAGGTAGTCTTTTAAAAAAAATTATTTTATCTAAATTTCTGTGGTCTGTTCTTTCTGTCTTTGACTTCTGTATTTGCTTCTTAGTTAAAATGCACTGTGTTAAGTATGTGGTAGCCATTAATCCCTCTTGTTTTTAGCTAAAACCAGTGAAGTTGTTGAGCAATCACCGCTGTATGTCAATCCTCAGCAAGGCCAGTCTATCAACATTACCTGTGCACTGAAAAGCTCACATGAAGATGAAGGGTTCTACTTGCTCAAGACTCAAATGCAACCTGAAAGAGTGCTATATGTTTCAAGTCAAAATGGTTCAACTATTTTTCCTGCGTTTGCTAATCGCTTGGAGTTTTCAAAGGAAGAAAAGAAAATATTGATAACTCTACACAACCTACAGAAAAATGACAGTGATGTATATGTGTGTGCTGGGATGTTGAAAAGTTCTACTTTCCTCTCAGTGAACAGAAGCGGCACCATGGTGCTGGTTAAAGGTACTATCCTTTTCCTTGTTTAATCATCAATAACCATAGGCATGTTGTAATACAAAAGGTGGACTAAAAGCTTGCAGAACTTTAGTCAGGACAGGTAAAGCACTAATCCATGGCTAGACTTCTTCCAGTACCTGGGAAAGTTTGGAGAGTGTGCTCAGACTCTTCTGCGCCCTGTTGTACTAGGACACAGAAACAGGCACTATGTTTCTACCTGCCTTGTACAACCGGAGGGGAATGATAATAGTGAAAACTTGCTATAATCCCGCATCTTAAAAAAAAAAAAAAAAAAAAAAAAGGTCAAAATCCGACAACAAACACTTCAGTGTGTCTGTGAATAATCTGTCAGTTTTAGGAAATGAATCAGTATTTTTAGCATCAGTTCTTTGACCTTAATGTGACATAAATGTCTTTTAGAAACCATTCCCTATAGCAAGTCTTTGTGTTTAAAAATAGGTCACACTAGGGAGTACAGAACAAGTCCTCAGGCATTTACTTAAAGTACCACAGATAATAGCACAGATGATCTCACACACCCTTATTATACACTGAGCACGCTGTGAGCATCTGTTCCAAAGACAGGGGTTTTTCTTTTTCTGCAGGATGGTGTTGTAACCATTTGCGAAGATGAAGACAAAACCAGCAATACAGTGCTTGATTTTGGTCTTGCTGGTGCAATTTAACCCTGTGCATTGGGCTTTGATGAGATCTTTGGGTAATTAAAATAAGGTTTACGTAGAGCCCTAAGAGTTGCAAAGGATCTATCTGCAGTCTGCAAAAAAGACTGTGGTCTCATTCTGTGCCACTAGCCATAACTGGTGCAACAACTCAGTAACATGAGTTGGGGAAAATGACGGCTGCACATCAAACAAGTGGGGTGATTACCAGATATTATGTTATTCAGATATGGATTGATTGAGGTTTTAGAGAACTGTAACCCTTTCCACTGGCACTATTCTTCTCAGTGTGTATACTTCAGATCACAGTAGCCTCCTACTTCTGTCTGTACTGCTTGCAAACCTAGCCGTTACATAATTCCTATATACTCCTGGTCAAGCCCTCAGTGTTGATGTAATACTGTAGTAAAACATTTTCTGTTTCGATTATGAGTGTGTGGTCCTACTTCTGATCAGTGGTATGGAAGCTATCGCCTTTGTACAGTGCTTCTCACTGACCCTTCACATGCCACCTGCAGTCATCACCAGCCTCTAGAAGAGCACAGGGAATGCCAGTGAGAATACTAATGGGATGGCAAATGTGGCTGTGTAGCATGCTGTTGATATCTGATTTCTTGCTGACCAGTAAATCATTTTTTTTCTTAATAAAAATGGGATTCTACCTCTTCTTATTTATAATAATAATATAATTTTACATGCAGAAGTGGAGCAGACACACTGCAGTAATAACTCCTGGGGCATCTATGGCCTTATCATCGTGGTAGCGCTACTGTTTTTTGCACTGATATGCTGCACCTTGTACCGTGTTGATGTAAGTATGCTTTTACCATGCCAAAGCAAAACTGAATCTGGGTCGAGTGAATAGGTGCCTCTGATACTATTTGTAAATAGTGACTGAGTCAAACAAACATTTGATAAACCTAAGGAATCATGGCTTTCTATTGTCTCCTCTTTGCCCTTGTTTAACGTCTCCCAGCTGTAAACTCTTGGCAGTAAAGACTGTGTCTTCTCCTGTTTCTGTAACTCTTAGTAAACGAGATATTGTTTGCTTTTTGATAACAAACCTCAGGTAAGCCTCACAGTCAACAACAGAGCCATGTGTTGTATGTATTTCCCTGAACAGAGCACCTCACTATTCTGTTCTGCCTTTTTTTTTTTTTTTCCCCTCAATTGGAAATGGAGCTGTATATACCAATCTTGTAATAGATGTAAGAGAATGTTTGGAGGGCGACACAAGGACAACAAAAAGTCATGAAATAGCCTAATGTCTGAAAGTAGCTGTAGAAGAATAATTTTGCCCTCTCCTAGAAAAAAAGGCGACCAAGAAATTTTTCCTTTACTGGGATTATTTACATTCATATTCTGCAGAAAGTGCCCAGAAATTATTTGTCTCTGATAGATCCTACTCCATAAAGATTACTTAAAATTAAGAGAGTACAATGCACAGGTCAGGCTCGTATCTTGTCCCTCCACGTACGGCTTTAGTACTGCTAAAAACAGTAGTATAACATAATTCTGGCAAAGCCAACCGGGCCTGTAGGAACTGGTCTCTTGTGTTATCAGTAACAAACTAAGGATAAGCCTTATTTATGCTGGGGCCACAGTTACATCCAATTCTTGAAAAAACTTTTAGTGAAATTATGTCAGACTGACAATAGAAAGTTAAATAAATATGTTGACAATTTCCACCTAATACTCTTAAGACCTCATTGGGTTATGAAAGGAATTTTAAAAGTACATTTCCACTTCAAACGGATGGACTCCTAAGATGTAAATTGTCTTCTTGGTTGGGGTATTTTCAAGCTCTGTTCTGAACAGCTGTTTGCTTTGTTTTGCAGATGAAGAAGTATTTCCAGAAAAGAAAGCCAAATGCAGTGTATGAAGATATGTCTTACAGTTCTAGACGCAACACCCTGATCAGAGCCAACGCTTACGTCACTGACAATTAAGCTTCTGCCAGCTGGGACTGTGTGTGGATCGACCATTCCTTTACAGGTCTCTCTGAGAGCTGCCTTAGCAACCTGATGCGGTAGCTGAACTGAAAATGCTATCACCTGCCTTCTTCAGTGGAAAGAAAAGCCTGCCTCATTTCCAAAGCTGTTTATGCTTTTTTGATCACTTGTAAATTTTTGTTATTTTTTTTAATGTAGAGAAAATGTAGAGAAATGCAGCTACCCTGCACATGTGTTTGCAGTTTAGTATGGAAAGCAGTATTTTTGGACTATGCATTTGGCTACATGCAAAATATGGGCTCATTTCTTTGATTGATAACTAACCCTTTCAGGGAAGATGGGGTAGATGGAGAGTTCTGGTTCTGAGCTTCGGTAAGTGCTCAGGAAGACCATAACAGGCCTGTTTAATAATATGCAATGGATCCACATATGCATGGATTACAGTTGTCTTATGAATCCTCATGGGTCTGCCCAAGAGCTCGGGTAGCTAAAACTACTCAAGAGTTACAGCAAAGAAATCTATTCTGAAGAGACTTCAGAAATGTTGTGGCAGAATGCATTACAAGTGAGGTGCTGGATATGTGTGGGCTTACCTATTCAAAGATCATAATGGTCCCACAAAAATGCAATCAAGTCTAAATTTTAAATTACTGCATTTGTCAGAGATACTGACATGACTGCTGTGGGTCTTGATGTGGTTGACATGCAAAATTACTAGACTTAGGGCATGATGGCTTTTGGGGACAGCAGAAATATTTCTGACATGCTGGTGTTGTCTCAAACTCCAGATGTCTTAGGACTACACAGCAGAATGCATTTCTCCAGGTCAATGACTCTACAGTACAAGGTTAACTAATCTGGGATAAAGCCAATGCCTGCATTCCAATCTGGGCACAGGTGAGTCTGATCCAAAATCACTCTTAAGAAGGGAATTTACCAAAAACTCACATCAGTCAAGTAGAAACTAAATTTGGTTCAGTAATGGCTTAGAACAGGTTGCTACGATGAGCTTAACTCTCCTCTAGCTAAGGAAGGGATACAACTTCCTCCAGATGTGTGTTGGTTTTGCAGAGCCGGGTCCTCTGTGGAAAGACAACAATCTTGCCTGCCCAGAGGAATATCAAATTGCCCTGTTACGAGGCGGGATTGATGGGGTTGGCTTGTGGTTTCTGGGGACAGGCTGAGACTAGAATTTTTCTTTATAGATGTATTTGTTTAGTTTTTTGAGGGATTAGGGCCGGTGTGCCATTGATGAGAGTGCGTAGCTGGAGCAGAGCCAGGCACGAGGGATCGTCCTTCTCTGGAGGTGAGCTCTGCTGAGATCTCAGCTTGCTGAGCCAAGCCTGCCACTTGGGAGAGCCCATTTCCCTCCAAATGTTGCTCGTGAAATGCTGTGCACCAGACCCGAGGGAGAAAACTGCTCGCTCGGGTGGCTGGTGGAGGGATGGGTTAACCTTGTAAACAAAGAGGTGTCTGTTGACTGCAGACCCCGCAATCTTCACGTAGCTGTACCTGAATAAAATTACGTTTGTGGTTGGGGCTTTGTACAGTTGCTTGATATTTTTATACATGTATTAAAGACCATTTCATAGATCTTGCAAAGGAATGCTAGTTATTGAACGGACTGTTTCTTTTAGTTTTGTTTTTTTAAATAGAGCAATTCAAAGGTTTCTTGCAAAATATGGTATAACTTTCTCCTAACAGCACCTCAGTAGACAGCATAATAACTATTTTCCACTTTATTTACATAATCTACATGTGGGGGTTTTTTTGTTTTAAAACTCATCACTGAAGAAAATACCAAAGAACACTTCAGGTGACGTATATTCAGGTAATCCTTTCATAGCGGGCAAGATAAAATTCCTGAAGAGCTAAAAACGTCGAATGGAGATGGGTAAGGAACAGACAGCAATGGGGAAGCTTGGCCCGTCCTTCGAACAGCACCCGGCACCTGGTCACAACGACGTCGGGCCGTGGGGTTTGCTAAATCTGGAGCAGGAGATGGCCCCTCACCACTGTTTGACCCTGCTTAACGTCCCCGCGGGCACAGCCCCGGCGGGGTCCTGTGTCCCCTCTTGGGGGTCCCCCATCCCCTCTCTCCGCGCCCTGGGCGAGCGCGGCCCGCATCCCCTTGCCGCCTGCAGCAGGCCCCGTTGCCGTGGTAACGGGAGGCCCCGTGGGCCCACGGCGCGGGCAGGCCGCGGGCCGGGTGCCCTGGGAGCGCTGCCGGCCCCTCTGCCCCCTTCGCCGTGCGGGCCTTCTCCCCAGGAGATGCCTGCGGGGACACGATGCTGTCTGCGTTGGGGTCAGGCGGAAGGCCCTGACTCGGAGGGGACCGCGCCAGAGCAGACCCCGAGGGACAATGGAGGCTCTGCAGCCCCTTGTTAAGAGAGGTGCACCTCAGCACCCTCTCTGCATGCCCCAGCGCTGCTCCCAGGGGACTGTCAGGGTCCTCCCAGGGCTGCTGGTCGGGAGGAACAGCTTTGCTCACAAGGTGAAGCAGGGAGGCCCTCCCACCCCTGCCTGCACGGTGCCCGAAGGCCTGGGGCTGCGTTGAGCCGCTGCAGGAGGGGCCGACGGGGGCAGCCCGCTGCCATGTTGAAACCGCAGCGTCCCCTCCTGCCGGGGCAGGCCCCGGTGTGAAGCTACGGCCGTGCCCGTCCCTGCCTGGGCAAGGCAGCGCCGCCGCTTCGCCGAGCTCAGGGACAGCAGCAAGGCCAAGCAGACCAAGCCGAAACGTCCCTCGCAGCTTTTAGACCATTTCTGTCTTTGTCCTTGGACAAGCCCAGCTCAGGGGTGGATGTAGAGCCAGGGAAGACGATCTAACAAATTAGATACCGATCTAGGACCTAAAGTGCCCATAGTCAATCACTTCTTGTCACATTTTCATTTTTGGAAAAAAGTGCAGGTTTAGTAGGAAAGGACAATACTCCCAGAGAGACAATGTATGGAGGTTTGAGATAAGTAAACGGGCATTTGAGATCAGCTTTCTGTAGCAGTACTACTGTGCAAACATGACCACAATTGTGAAAAAAACAAGCTGTGAAAGGAAACAGTAGTGGAGGTGGTTTCTTTGGTTTGGTGTAAATAAATTTAAAAAAAAAAGTAAAGTCTAGCCAAGTAAAATGAAATACAGTGAGACATTTCATGAGTTGTACCTGTGTAGAGGGGTAGAGAATCAACCCCACAATTAACCCAAGCAGTGGTGAATGAACTGCTTGAAGAGAACTGCTGGGGAAATTAGCTCAAGAGTGTCAGGGTAAGGGGTTGTGTATTTGGCTGTTCAAGAGGGTTGGACAGGTCCCAAGATGCAGCGTGGTCTCAGACCTTCCCTGGAAGGCAGACATACTGAATTTTTCATCTCCAGACAGAATTGCTCTGGGCTTATCCTTTTGCCTTTGCTCTTTTTCTGTCTCCTGTCCCTGCATTGGGGAGGGAAGTGATTTTCAAGGGGAGGTGGGAAGTGCAGTATAAGGCTCTGAGACTGGGCCAGGACCCACAGCAGTGAGAATGCTATCAGGATATTAGTGAGGTCCCCAGCCCCATTTCATGGGATAAGTGACAGAAACTGCAGCTGGGAGCAAAGCAGCCTCGGGTTGGGGAGCAGAACTGCAGCTCTAGTATCAGAGTTTACTGAACAGGGGTGGAGAAAGCCGAGGCAGTTGAGCAAGGACAGTATGTCAGAATCAGAGAAAACGTAGCAGGCAAGGTACAAGCCATGTCAGAAGTGACTCAAGTGGCCAGCTCTATATGGAGTGGCCTGGGCTGAGCTCTTCGAAAGGGGAGGGCTCATCAGAAATAATTTTTGGTTATCTGCAAGACTGGAGAGACCAGCCAGCACATGTGGATTACTATGCATGGAGCCCATAGAGTCAGTAAAATTTAACTGAGGAAAGCATTTTAACCCTTTAACTAAGGCATGTCCGACAAGTACATGCTTGAATTCAGATACCAAGGAGGTTGATAAGCCAAGTTGAACCACAAAACATTTTCCAGGAGGACTGTATACAGGATAGAAGTAGATTCTCCTCTTGTTGTGGCTTGTGTAGGACACTGGATTATTTCCAGTGGCTATCCTGCAAACAAATGTTTATATACTTCTAGCATTTTTAAATGCTACATGACACATTTCTGAAGCCTACATTGGTAGAGTTGCCTGGGGTTAGTTTCTTCCACTCATCTGTCACTGTTTGCTGCTGGTGATCATTATGCCATCCAATACCTCACATAGGAGACATTCTGTTATTATTTGGAGGATATGACCAAAATATGTCCAGCACTGCTGGTTCTGGTGAAGACAAGCTACTGACTGTTGATTTCTCAAGGTCTCTGTGTTAGTGAAAAAAAATATTTCTATTCATGGCATACAATCTTTCGTAAGCACTTGTTTTTCAAGCCATTTAGTTTCTTTTTGAATGTTTTGTTAACACTCAGCTTGAAATCATGCATTAGCAGTCAGCTTACACTCAAGTTGAAACCATGCAGTTTTTTTCTGGTAGTTCACAGATTTGGTTTTCACAAGGTTTAGAGCTCTGAAATGATGAAAATGCTTTCTTGGTGCCATTTTTTTAATCTGACATCTTTGGTTAATAGGCTTCTGCTCTAGTTAATGCATTTTTCTACTGCTTGACATCTAATTTTAAGAGTATTTGTGCTGTCATGCGTGGTTTTTAACACTATTTCGAATGCTTCAGTAATGACTGGATACTGGCTATGTGCAGCATGCAAGAAATCTTCCAAATTCCACTTGAAATCTCAACAGGTTTTAACTTACTTTTTGATAAATCACCGAGAGTACATTACTGAACTCTCTCATATAGCCAGAGCATCCTACCTTGTCTACAATATCCTCACATGCAGAGGATTTAGGCTTAATAGTAAGAGATCATATTTTTTTCATTCAAGAAAGTGAAATAAAGCAACTAACCTAAATAGTGATCAGAGTGAATAAAACACTGTGTCCTAACATTAAAATTTTACAGTGTTGTCATCATCTATCTTGTACAAGTAGATTATCTGTCCAGCTTGAGGACAGGAGGGGACTCCACTATGTATAAATAAACTGCTAGTAGGGCTGAATGAACTCTTTGGATGGTGCTAATTCCTTCTTGTGTAACTACTTCACATGAAAAATTATTTTACTTTTGGGTGGTATTTGACTGCAACGACTGACTGGCATATTTCTGAAACTCTCTCCAGAGAACATGTCCATGTCCCCCAGAGAAAATATCCACCTAAAGTATTAGAAATGGCCTGCTATACTCTCGTGCTTCTGATTATAATGAGAATGATATCTAAACATTGCAGATGCCAAGTGGAAGATGCTCTCTCATTCTTTCTGTGAATTAGTAACAGTAATTTGTATCTCTCTGGGAAAGCCTTTAAGTTCATTTCTCTTAGCAGTTTATGCCACCCTGGGACACTTGGTCCATCTGCTCTTAACACAGCAGAAAACTGCATGTTTTTTTCTTCAAGGAATATGACTGAGCTCTGGGGTTCAGGAGCCAGTATTAAATCCACAAATCCATTAAGACATAGAGGGCTAAATTATGCAGCCATTTCTCACACAAGTTGTAAAAGCTTACTCTGGGGCTACTTGTACAAGCAATGCTTTACCAATGGGAGTAATCATTTCATCCTCAGATGGCAGAATTTATTACTCTGCTCTGATATGACAGAAAAAAAGAGAGCTTTGTTTTTTGGTGTGCTCTTTTTCTACGCATATTGCCTTACAACTCTTAGACAAGCCTTCTGAGAAACCACAAAGGCCAGTTTACTGCTCATGGTTTGCACCTGCATTATATTATCTTTGATCAGAGACATAATTGATAGCAAGCTTGTGGGTGAATGACATTTAAGGTATATAGCTATGTTCTCATCTGATTTTTAAGGGTGGATGGTGTCATGGTTTAACCCCAGTCAGCAACTGAGCGCCACGCAGCCGCTCACTTGCTTCCCCACCAACCCAGTGGGATAGGGGAGAAAACTGGGAAAAGAAATAAAACTCGTGGGTTGAGATAAGAACAGTTTCATAGAACAGAAAAGAAGAAATTAATAATTTTAATGATAACACTAATAAAATGGCAATAGTAATAATAAAAGTATTAGAATATACAAGTGATGCACAATGCAATTGCGCACCACCCACTGATCGATGCCCAGTTAGTCCCCGAGCGGTGATCCCCCCTGGCCCCACTCCCCCAGTTCCTATACTAGATGTGACGCCACATGGTATGGAATACCTTGGCCACTTTGGGTCAGCTGCCCTGGCTGTGTCACCTCCCAGCTTCTTGTGCCCCTCCAGCCTTCTTGCTGGATGGGCATCAGAAGCTGAAAAATCCTTGACTTTAGACTAAACATTACTTAGCAACAACTGAAAACATCGGTGTGTTATCAACATTCTTCTCATATCGAACTCAAAAACATAGCACTATACCAGCTACTAGGAAGACAATTAACTCTATCCCAGCTGAAACCAAGACAGATAGTGAGATTACATTTTGCCCAAATGTCCATGACTTCTGGGAAAGAAACTTATTTAAGAAACACTCCGTAACTTCCCTGTGGATTTCTCTGCTACTGTCATTCTCATACACTATAATGCTCATAGTGCAAGCTTTTGTAGAGAGTCTCCTGAAAGTGGTGGCAGTGAGTGACTAAACTCTAACAGCTTTTTGACTCAAAACTCTTTCTTTCAAAAAAGAAAACCAGTTCAAAGTTTCAAAAAAGCCATTAACAAGAAACTGTGCTTGTATGTGTGTACACACTGTGGGTGAAGAAACTACAGTTCGTAATGACTGTCAAGGCTAAAATTAAAAACAGGCCTTCCTCAGGGAGCCGTATACTCCTCCCTTGCAAAGGCTGTTTTGGAAATAAAGTTGTTGCATGCAGAAATAGCTAATTATATTTCTGTCTTAGCCAAAACAGGAAATAGAGAAGAGTTTCTAGGAGGTTTTCAGCTCACAGAGAAACTCAAATGAACAGTCTGAACTGAGGCTTTGCAACTTTTAGACTTGTTCAGAAATTAGGTGAACCAGGAGGGATCCATCCTTGAAAGGACGTCTGTTGTCCTGGTTCTTTTGTTGGTAAATCTCACCATTATGTTCATGGCAAGTTAGCAAATAGTCAGTGCACTTGGCTGCAGGCAGAGAAGGGCTGTTCTTTCAATGCTAGTTATTCAATGGCAAGATCTAACACTTGGACCTGAGGGCACCACTTTGGTGGAACAAAAAGAGAGGCAGAAATAATCGTAATAAAAATAATTACATTCATTAATAACATGCTTTCTTCAGCTAGCTTCTCCTAGGCTGCTCTCATGCCTCAAGAGAAAAATTGTGGTCTTTGTGGTAAAGATAGAGAAGCCTGGCTGCTGCAGGGATGCTTGAGGTGTTATGTTTCTATCTGCCACTCAGCACTGCTATGGAGTGGGCTGCTCAGTGGTCCGGTTTATCACCACCCTGAGAGATGGACTTGTGACAACGTTCTGGCAGAAGATCATGGTTCCTGTGTGCTAGGAAGGGCTGTGACGCTGCTTCTGCAGAGCAGAAAAACTCAGGTGCATAAGCTCACCGAACACAGCCTCGCTAGTCCTTCTCTGAACTGTCATCAGCAAGTGACCTGGCCTGCGGTCCCTCACTGTCACTCTCCCACATTATGCTCTGTATTACAGCTGTCTGTAGCCATTAGGTTAGTCAGTGGAAACAGTTCTTTGCTGGCCCAAGACCAGCCTGCGTCGACAATGTTCACCTTGTGGTTTACTAACACGCATATGTCAGGCACGGGGTTCAGATCATAATAAAGAACTGTGTGAACACATGAACATGCCTTGCAGGCTTCCCATGGCCACATTCAGCTCTGATAGCTCCTGCAATTTGGGCAGAGTTGCAGTCCTACTGGCAATGGCCAGTATTTGAATAGGGCTTGATCTGCTTGGAGCATTATGTTTTAAAGAGGAGAAGCTGAGGCACTAGATAGCTGATGCCACTGGACCACAGCCATGCAGCAAGACAGAGTCAGGCAATAAAGCAGTTTTCATTCCTGCATATCATGCAAGCCCACCAACATAAATATGTCCTTATTTCTATTCTGTTATTATATGGAATGAAGGAGAGGATGTGACAATCAAACCTCTTCAGCTGTCAGCTGCCATCACTTTCATTGCTTCACATTGAAAGGATTTGATTTTTAATCTTTGATCTCATCTACTTCCTAGCACAAAGACCTAAGAGAAAGCACCTCCTGATTTTATACCATGCCTGCCTTTTTTTGCAGCAGAACTTTTGGCATGTGCACATTGTAAGTGACTGGTCTCTGTGGCTGGTGACTGTAACATCTCTGTCACCAAAACATATTATCAGGCGGTGACCTTGCTCTGTCAGTAACAAATGATATGATCTGAGATTTTTCTCTTTTGGTGTGGATTATTTATCTCAAATAGCACCTCTGACATTAGAGTGGAGATTTGGCATATGATATTTATGACAACTTACGTATCCTGTTGAGAGAAAGAGCCTTTCAGCTCACACATTGCATCACTTTATTTGGGCATTTCTACATTGTACTTGTACATCTCTGTGTATTGCTAGTTCAGGTATTAGCAGCAGTCTGGCTCTTGCAGCCCTAACTTCCTTCTGGGCTCAGATACTGTGCCCACAGTTAGACCACTTCCACTATAGTGTTGTGCATAGGGCTTGTCTGGGTATCGCAGGCAAGGTATTGCAGGGTATCTTGGTATGTCAGTGTAGGATTAATGTAGACGTATCAGTTAACATTGCTCAACTACTAATGCAGTAGCGCTGCCTTTCACAAGGCTTGGCATTTGTGTAGATCCTGAATAAATCCACTGGCATCTGGATGCATTGAGCTCCAGCATTCCCCAGCTATGTCATTATCAGTGCCTGAGCTTGCTAGGTTAAAGCCATGTATCTCAACTGCTGTGTAGATGCACCCTGCACGATGTAAAATCATGAGCTCCCAGTCTGACAAAGTGCAGAGAAGGAACCACCACATTCTCGAGTATTAACAAAGAAGCTGCTTAAGAGGCAGCAAATAAACAAGATTTTTTGTGGGTTTTTTTGTTTGTTTGTTTTTGTTTTGTTTTGTTTTTTTAACTTAAGCAGAGCTATTTTAGTGATTGAAAACTGGGAAAAATCATGCTCCTACATACATAGCTATCTGTCTTCGAGGTTCAAAAACTTCAACAATTACATTTGAAGGGTTATAGGGAAAGTAGGGATATTCATTGCAGTACTGGGCACTTTCAGGTATGAGCCCAAGACTCAATAGATCAATAATTTGAGATGGAAAATGTTACCTAATACTCAGTTCATTTAAAAGCTGTGCAATTACTTTTCTGCAGCTACACTTGTGCATTGCTCTGCTGTGCTTTCTGCCTGCCAGCCATGGACTTCACTTGACCCCAGACTGTACCAGTCACTCTAACCCATGACATGACACTCGTGATCTGCTGTTGAATTCTGTTAGCTGTTAAGTGGCCCAGGTGGTTGCTCATCCCAAGGTTCATGCTAATATGCCCATATGAAATTGCTTCTTGGAATGCTTTTCAGCCTGAGACATCTGTGGACCAGCCCGCAGATTATTTGTATCTGCTTGGACAATATATTATCAGTTCTGAAAGGTCCTTTGCTGGTTGAAAGATTCTTTGCTGTTTGAAGTAACTTTTTCATAGTAAATTTTAAGTGTGCTCAGCTATACCTATATTCCCCTGTAAGTGACTCTGATTTCCTTGCATTACACAGCTGGGTATAGCAGCCATTTCAGATCAGCAGGAGGCAGGAAACTAATTCCCCACTTAAGGTTCCCTGCAGTTTAAATGGACAGGTCATGAGGTGCAGCTGAGGCTTCCTTAGGTGCAGGGGATTTACAATATAAAACAGAGGAGCAGAAGGAGAGGAGGCTGGTTTGTCTGAGCTATCAGCCAGGATTTTTGAGTAGGTACTATATTATGAAATTATTATAGATATGGAATTCTAATAGACAATATCTGACTTCTTTTTTCCTTAGAGTAGGCTGTGGTGGTTATGGGGAAGAAGCTGATTAGAAGGGTGTGTGAAGTACCATTGCTGTATTCCAGCAGAAGCTTAGTCTTGGAAAAGGAACCCAGCTCTGTGTGCTAGCCTGCTGTGTTAAGTGTGTGAAACATGAGCTTGTGTGGGCAGGTATACGATGAATTTTTGAAGCTGGATTAATTGTGATAATTGTCAGTTGCAAAAACATTCTGGAAAGAGTGAGAGAAGTTCATAGATGCAGTCCCTGAGGTGTGTGGAAAAGGCAGGGAGTGAAGGTGCCATCCTGCTCTGAGGAAGGTGTACTGGAGTAGTGTTGGTTGGAGTAAGGTGCTGTACGTTCCTGTAGTCTCCAGCAAACCTAGCAGCCATTGTGAGTATGCATTGTGCTTAGTCTGGAAGTGGTCTCAACCAAGATAGCAAGTGAATGAGGTGACATTATAACCTTTTGCAGCTCTGCTATGTCTTAGTTGCTGTCTTAGATGCAGTAACTTGCATCTTGCATATCAGCTGTCATCCCCTCCCTGATACAACACTTCCTCTGTGACTGTCCTTTGTTGAACAGGTGTCGAAATTAGCCCCTAAGATAATTTTACCCTTTTCAACTATGCTGCAAACCTGTGATCAAAAAGGCAGGTGCATGCAGTGCCTGAGCAGCTAGACACTGTGTTGTGAATTTTTCCATAATATTTGTCTTGGCAACGTATTTCCTCAGCAACAAGTTTAGTTTGCAAGAGTTGGAAGCTGCACTTATATTCTTTGGTCTTTCTCTCCCCACTTTTGTGTGTTACTCGTTTCCTTTGCAACAAAACAGGACATGTCTTCAAGAACCACAAGAACAACAAGTATTAGCTCTGAGGTGCTTCAATTTACTACATCAAATTGCAGTTAAAGCTACCTTTAACACTGTCAAAAAGCCTGGCCAGTTGAGGAGAAAGGAGCAGACTTGTTACTATGAGATTCTTTACAGCTGGATGAAAAGGAAATACCAGAGGCTATTAGAAGGAAACTTGTACTTAATACTCTGTGGTCTCAATATAGTCTTACATTTTGCTTTTTTTATATCTGTGAAAGCATGTTTAAAAGATATTAAATGGTGGATATTATAGTAGGAGTTGGCATCAATACTTAACAGGAAAACCCTTGATCACATATTCGTATTTAATGGTATAATAGTAAAAAGGTTTTTGTTAATACCTGTTCCCATGCTTGGCTTGAGATGCCACTTGCCACCCCTCTGGGCAATCCCCATTATGAGGGAGGGAACCCTCTGGCTTGTTAAAAATATGTCCTTTTAGGAGAATGGAAAAAGACATAGGGTGTTACTAAAGCATGGGAGAGGCATCCTGAAGAATGCTAAGGCAGAAGTAAAGGGCTAGGGCCAGCAAAGAAGATCAGAGCTGATAGAAGTGTAGGGCTAGAAAGGACTGTGAGAGGTCATCTGGTCTGTGCCTCTACTACAAAAAATAATTAGCTGTATCTAGGTCTAGACCATCCCAGGAGTTAAGTGCTTGCCTAACCTGTTCCTGAAGGCTCCTGTTGGTGGCATAATTCATAAAGTCTGTACTAGAGTTTAATTTCCTTGTAACTTGTCTGACCTGATACTGAGCTGTGCTCAAAATACAGCATGTAACCGGCATTGTCAGGCAAACAAAACTACTCTGTTCTTTGAGTAGTATCAGTGGAAGGGTTTGGACCAGAACAGGGGACCTTGAAAGTACTGCTGCCTGAGGAGAAAGACTCATAACAAATCTTGTGTAGAGCTGGTAGCAAGACAAAATAGTTGTTATGGGAGAGATATTATTGATGTGCAATTTGCACTTAATAAGAAAATGTCATTCCTAAAGCAGTTTAAGACAGCAGGTAAATGTATTGTGTGGAGGGGCTTGATATGCAAACAGGCTCAAGGTACAGACTGATTCACCTACCAGTGAACATTATAATGAGGAGAAGGATGTGCTCCCTGGCTGGGCAATGAAAACAGAAGCTGACAGTTGTGCTCTTGCATGTCAATGGCAGTGTCTAGAGCTTTCTGCATGTACATACAGACACATGTGGGTGTGAAGGCATGCTCTCCACCTTCCATCCTGAGCCTATTCCTATCAAATATTTGTAAGAGGAAGATTTTCCTCTGCATGTTTTGCATTATTCAGGCTTAGAAGTATTGCAGTGACTTTCATGTTGCCTACAGAATTTAGATACCAGGGACAAAACAGAAGCCTCCTTAATTTTCTATGTTTAGGAATTCTGCTTCATTAAAATTCTTTTGAAGACTAGCCTTAATGATAGACCTTTAACTTGAAGTCTTCCTCCCAGGAAAAATAAGCTTGCAACTGAAAACGAATGAACCTGCTCTAGAGAAATCTCTGCAATTTGACCATCAGCCATAGATGGATAATGCAGGTAGCTGTATTTCTTTTCAACATTTGCCTTGCCCCAAAGGGCCTACACTTAACCCCAGTGTGTATATAGATTGCTGCTGCTTCCACATACTCCCCCAGAATAAAAATATGAGAGTATTCTCCTTTGAGTAATTTGTTCTGAAACACTGTAACAAAACACACAACATTGAGCCAGTTCAAACTGAGTTTTTAAACTATTAGTATCCAGTACTTGTTTTTACATACAAACCTTTGTTTTGATATGTTACAGTGCCTGATTTTTTTCAGAGAGTGTGAAGCACCTGACTTGCTGCTTAGAGAGATTAAGGATGCTTCCTCTGAAAGGCAGGTGTGCTATTTGCTACCATAAAACTTGGATTTAGGGGCAGACAACAGATGGCCCCAAATTTATTGAGAGTGTGATGATACTATTATTTTTGGTACTTTATAAATGGGCATACAGAGTGTCTGAAGACGTTAACTTGCCTATTGATTACTCATTAGCAAACAAACCAGGATGTTTGACATGAAGAGAAACATAGCATCCATATATACAAGCTGCTCAGATTGTTTGTTACCTCTCTTGCGTTCTTGTTTGTGGCACAAAAGAGAACAAGAGGCACCAATGTGGTCAGAAGAGTATCTTTGTGTGAGTGATGCATAGACTTGTGCACAGCTTCCTCTGTACTGAATTTGGTAGGGTAAAACCGCATTATATTAGGGTTGCCAGTGCTTGTTACCTAAAATTCCAAATGAGAGAAACAGCCTCTGTTCTGAATGCAGCCTGGGTAGGCTGGTTCCAGAGAACATACACAGGCTTTGTCTGGGCCTGGGGATGGTGCTTGACATCCTCCTTTTCCGATGTTTTTTCCAAACATTAGCAATTTCTTGCTTCTAAGCAGGAAAAAAACCTGAAGCACATCAGTCTCTGATAGGAAACAGATGGATAATTAAATGATGGTATTTTCAAAGATCACTTGCTATGAGGAACCCCCTTGGGAAAGGCAGGCAGACTTGCTTTGCAGATTGCTCTAAGGAGCTCTTGCGTTGTTTCCTTAGTTCTTAGCAAAAGAATTTCTAACTCTTTGTTGGAGTCTGCTGCAATTGTGTCCCACTGGTTTTGAATTAGCAAATCTTACTTCAGTTTAGCAAATGCATTAAAAGGATATGAGTTACTCAAGTGCTTTCAACATTGGGTAGTCAGAGCAGGTTGAATGTCTTGATCTGAAGTAAATGAAAGCTGTTAGAGCAATGTTTATTTTAAACCATAAGCAAAAGAGAGCAGCTTAGTAGACTAAACTACAAATCTTCAAATCTTACAGGCAAGCACCAGAGAGTCAAAGAGCTGCTGAGCTTCAGCAGATGTCATTAAATTTCTCCTTATAATGTGCCTACCCCATGTGTATATTTGTTTGGGAGCTGGTGTTGTGGGTATGTGCATATATGTAGGAAGAGTTTGTCCACATTCTTTCCTTTCCATTTTCTATGACTGTGGTATCTTTTCTGGTACAAGGATCTCAGCAAGGAAGAACAGTTAAATTCTCATAGTTGGAGGAAAACAATTAAAACTTGGGCATGCTGCAGAGGTCTTCATTTTTGAGCAACATTTCAAGTTGCTGTACTGAGCGCTGAAACTAACCTTAAGACACTTAATGTGGTGATGTCCCAAAACTGCCAAAGCTTCTGCATGCAAATGGGCTCCTGCCATGGAAGAGCTACAAAAGCTTCTTGCTCTATGCTAACTGGAGGTGGGGAACAGCACACCGCTGCCTCTTATGCCATGGGCCAATTAGTGACTAGAAATAGCTTGACCTAGAATGTTTTGTCAACATTTCAAGAAATGGGTGAGAAACTACAGAGTTCAAAAAACATGATTAAACAAATGATATAAATATACTTTAGGCAGGCTTCATCTTGCTGACCTTCAGTTGTCTACAATGGAGAAGTGTACTTCTGAGGCCACTTTTAAAGTCTGCAGAAGCAGCAGGATACTTGCAGCAAAAGATCCTGAGGAGCTGGATGTCTCCTACAGAAGAAAACACAGCACCCTCTGCTACAGTCTACTCCTCTCCATGGACTAAACAGACAATCAGTTCAGATGTAGATGTTGGCACTGCAGATAAGTTTGGACTGGCAGATCCCAGCCCATGCAGTGGAGCCTCTTTTCAAAGCGTTGGCAGTGGAGCTGGGAGCATTCCAGCAACGCTGGCACGTGCGGGAGAAGGGCGAATACAATGAAGCAGCTTCCGGTGGTTTCATTCCTATTAGGGCTTTCATGAAAGGACTTCAGTATGCTTTTACACTGAGATTGGAAGAGACTGTTGTTAATTATATAATTAGCTGTTTAAAATGTATTTATTAGGGCTTAACAGCCAGGCCACAGATATGCATCAATTACAGAGCCACAATATCTGCAATAAATGTTTTTCACCCCATAATCAAATATGGCTTAATTAGGCAATGCTGGGAGAACAGTCATAATAAATAGAGTGGGTAAGACTTGCCTTTATAATTGAGATTTAATCAGTGACTCTTGTATGTTCATTGAATAATTGATTATTCTACACATTTATCAAGGATTTAAAAACTCGGTGGTAGATATGCAAATCCCCTTGTATTAAATACATCTGAAATTCTCAAATACCGTTTAATGCATATTAACATTCTGATTAAATCTGAATGACCTACATACTGTAGATCTCACTTCTGCAGTAGGCTATTTTATTGCTATTTATCTTTTTTTTTGTCAAGCTAAACTGGTTGTGTTTGTTGCTTTGTAAGTAGTTGTAGGAGATGGACAGAAATAGGCGAAGGGGAAGTGAAATGGAGGTAGCATCTTGTGCATTCCTGGAATGGACAAGCTATCCTGGATGGGATAGCAGGAAATATATTTACCCTGGCTGCTAGTGAACAGACTAAACCAAATGAAGCAGCCAAACACATCAGATGTGGTAACTCTCCCTGAAGAGTTACTATCATACTTAGTGCTATGTGTGATAGAACAAACACGTAGAAATGTCCATGGACAAAAAGAAAATAAAAAAACCCCAAACTAAAGAATAAAAGCCACATGCAGAAGCCTTAATGATTGTGTGAGATGTGGATGAACAGTGCCAGTGTTATCTAAGAACCAGCACAAGGTGTGTCCTGCTGGCTGCAGTTGTTGCTGGAGATACCCCCCCTCCCCTCGCACAAAGCCCGTGAGAAACAGCCCTGGGCCTGCTGGGGGAACACTTTCTCCAAGGAAAACAGGTTTACCTCACTCAACTTGTGCTTGCAGACAGTTTTTTGCTAAGGTTTAAGGATGGAGTAAGAATGCAAAGGAATATGAAATTGTGGTTAGTGATGACAGCTCATGTCTGAAGTGAGAAATGAGTGGCAGACTAACATCCCAATTAAAAGTGAAAGTACAATTTAAACCAAGGATAGATTACAGGACTGCACCTTGGCAACCCCCCCTTCACATTTGTATTTTGCGCAGATCGTACCCTGTCACACGCAGTGCTGGGAGTACAGATAGTGTCTCAGGTTCTTGGAAGCAAAGCACAAAAATGCCACAGGTGGGACACACACCAAGCTAATAGATTTTGGTAAAAGTGTAACTTAGTACCAGAGCACTGGTAACAACAGAGCTATTGGTACTTAATTCCTCTGTACTGATCCTTTCCTGCATCCACGATTCATGCTGGGCAATCTGATGGTGGGAGTAATTGCCAACCATGAAGATCTCTCAGTGCTAGGCTAGTATGCAAGGTTAATTAATTTCCATGTTATTTGACTTGTGTTTTCGTGGAATCAGTGCTTTTCACTTTTTACAACTTGTAGACTCCTAAATATTTTCAAGTGGGGCTGAGACCCTTGATTATTGAATTTAAACCGGTCACAGTAGCGTACATTCCTTTGCTGTCTTTTGCAGATGGTCTGGAGGGCAGGTTTTCTACCCTTCCCCTCTAAGCCCCTTGTCCACAGCCTGAGGACCACTTCTCTAAATTCAGGAATAATGAGCCAAACAGCCAGCGTGCAGCTTTTGCGATATGGATGACTTGCTTTATTTTCCACTTTTGGAAGCGTTTCTTGCTAGCTTCGACTTGGGCACAAGAGGGTGATATTTCCTCAGGAATTTGCCTACCAGTGTGTTGTAAAGTGAACAGGCTTGTACGGGAATGTGCTCCAGAAAGAAAATAACGATGTTTCGTTTTCTACTAACATGGTAGGGTTAGCCTTGTTCCTGCTTGACATTGTGGTCCAGTGCTGGAGGGTGCGCTGGAGCTGGGTGGACACTAGGACACACTGCCTCTGAGCTACTGCTCATGTCTGAGCAGACCTTCTGCCTGGGAAACTGCAGAACAGTTTAATCTGACCAACAGCAATTATTCCAAGGTTTCCTCACATGACCAAGACCCTTGTGAAGGCCCCTTCCCGTATATGTTTTCAGAGGTGCAAGCTGTTGCTGTGTCTCTGGGTCCTAGTCATTTCTACAGCATATGTCTTTCACCTGTGGTGCACAAATGCCTGAATTCCCATTGCTGACTGCACCACCTTTAAACGCTTGACAGGCACAAAGCAAAAGAAACTGTTTCTGCCCCAGGCAGGGATTATGATTCCTGATAGTGTATGGAGTAGTGTTGAGAGAAGAGCTATCTTCAGGATAAGCACATCCTGTCCCTGCACATCAGATCTTGCTTTCCCCAAGCCAGTCTCACCTGCAGTGTGCTGGTTCAGGGGTGTAAATCTTAGGGGTCAGTGGGCAGTGATGGCTCTGCTTCTGAATTCCAGCCCTTCTGTATCTCCGACTTGGAGAGAGGACACAGGTCAGTCTAAACAG
Source organism: Aquila chrysaetos chrysaetos (assembly GCF_900496995.4). Taxonomy (NCBI): domain Eukaryota; kingdom Metazoa; phylum Chordata; class Aves; order Accipitriformes; family Accipitridae; genus Aquila; species Aquila chrysaetos. The sequence goes on from NC_044008.1 coordinate 66,870,126, forward strand.
CCTCTGAATCACCGCTTCTTGGGAAGTGACTTATGCTCTGCTTTGGCAGTGTTTGTTAAATCCTGTCTGCTGCCATGAAGTATGCAGGGAGTGCCAAACACTGCTGCTCCAACACCACCCCGGTCTGCCATCCTGTCACCTCTCCCTGGCCTGCTCTCCAGCCTTGGTGCACACCTACTCTGTGCTGGGTCACTGCAGGTGATTCTTCAAGACTTGATCTACTTTGGTCTAAGAAGTTTAGCTCCATGCTTAGATTGGAGGCACTGGTTGGCCTAGGAGCAGAATAAGAGTCTTTTGGAAATAATTGTCCGATGTTCAGTTACAGACAAGCTTTGGCTCCTTTATAGGTGAACAAATGAAAAGGGTTGGATTCCTTACGAGAAGGTGTCCAACATCAGTGACAGCCATTTGCCTCCAACCATCTTCTGTCCAAACATGTACTCCAACCCAATCTTTCTTTATAAACTAAAGACAGTGAAGGAGCCTGAGTTGGAAATGTATTTTTTCTGGCACTCTTTTTTTGCCACTTTAAGTACTTTCTGGTGACTCTAACATGCCTGACACCCTATGCCACAAAGCGCCCATGACTGTGCCCTCTTCAGAGTATTCATTTTGGAAGGCAGCAAGTAGGACTGCCAAGGGCCCTCAGCGTGCCCACAGCATTGATCCCCTCCTTGAAAAAGTTTAATGGTAACTCTTACCCTACACCATACGCTCTGTCAGTACAGACAGATGTGGATTTAGGATTGTATCCCTCAGTTGCCATTGGGCTCCTCTGACTTGCAGTCGTGCCCTGAACCATGTGGTCTCTCAACCTCTGGCAGCAGCAGCGTGATGAGTCAAAAATCTCCAAAACTCCAGGCTTTTACAGAGTGCCGGATGCCTCACTGGATATGTAATCCCTGTGCTTGGAACCCACATGAGACAATGCAAAGCAAATTACTGCAGACTAAATATATGGTCAGGATGTGTTGGAAGTTGGCAGTGGAGCTGGCTGGGGTAGCCAGGGAGGGAGGAGAGAAATGGTCAGCTTGCTTTCTTCATGTTGAACTGGATAATGCTTGAGATCCTTTAAAAGACTTTAACGTGGTTTTGGAAGTGAAGAGCTGGAGGAGATTCAGCTATAAAAAGCTGGATGAAGGCCGAAGGGTGCAATGTGCCTGGGAATTGTGAGAAGGGATCAAGCAGCCAGCTTTGAGAGAGAGGATGAATCTGGGAGCAGACAATCTTTCACAGCAGTTCAGAACAGGGCTTTGGCACCTCCCTGTGAATCAGGAGATGGACTTCTGCTCTGAGCCATTCCGTGATCCATGGCTCCTTTTTGATCCTTTGTATGAGTTACGCTACATGTTGGCAGTGGTTTCTCTGAGGCACTGTTTGTATCCTTCTTAAAAGAACACAACCAAAATACAGATCAGTGGTCTCGCCTGTTTTACTGTAACTAATTGCTAATGTTGTTACAGTGGAAAGAATGCTATTAAACTGAATTAGAGCTTTGTGTTTTAATTGACTTATTTTTGTATTTCACCTGGTTTGCTTAGTGAAATTAGAATGGACTTTGCTTACTTTTTCTGTTCAGAGACACTTTCTGGCCGTTTGCCCAGACCAGAAGAGCCCCAAGCTCTCCAGTACTGAATGCTGATTAGAAGTGGGGCCAAACTGTACTATAAAGCACTCTGCTTTGAGTAAGGAGACAGCTGTAATGACTGTGACTTCTACTTTTACTCTCCTACAAACTGGAAAATGGAACTTGATGGTGCTTGAGAATCTTAAAATTTTTGTCATTGGGCAGTGCGTGTTGTTGTGAGTAATGATAAAAAGAGAAATTAAGAATTCTTGTTAGTAATCTGAAGGCAAATACCTACCTGAACGTTTTGGTTCTGTAACATTTGAGAAGGGGAACACGACATGTTGGATGGGGGTCTAAAGGTTGAAATGGCCTCTTTAGCTAAGCATTCTGCCTGTGGGTAGTGCATTACCAAAACAACTCTTCCATGAGTCACACTGATTGTACTCATCTTTTCCCTGTTAAGTGAAGAGAGTGCTTCAGCTCAGAGCTTATTCATGAAAGAAACCTGTGTTTGATCACCTTTGTCCTCACCCTGCAGGTAGAGAGATATGTCAATAGATCTTATTTTAGTGCTTCAAAGGTAACATGCAGCTTCTGGAGTGCTGCTCAGGCTGCCTAATAAATTCACTGTAAAGATCACTTTACTTGCTAGGCATTCATCTATCCTGGGAAAAGGCATGGGGGACTCCCCACCCACTCAAATCCAGACTATCCGTAGCCACAGCAACTCCTCTGATAGGCACTTTCTAGAAAGAGAGAGTAGGCAGCTCAATCACCCTCTACCTAGTGCAGCAAGGACATGGGAACAGCTGTGTATGTTCAACAGACAAACCTTAGTAATAGGCTTGAAATACCATGGGTCAGCTGTCTAAATCTCTTAACGTCACTAGAGCTGTACAGGTTTCCATCACCTGAGGCTTGAGTTCTGTATTTATTTGAAAAGTTCCCCAAGGATGACCCTGCTCTGGCTCTGCTGCCAGCTGACGGAGATTTGCTTCTCAGCAGAGTTATGCCATCTCAAAATCAGTAGGCACATATGCTTCCTTCTGCTGGTGTTTGAGGGCACGGTCCCCTTCTGTGCTATCAGCACTTCTGAAGCCTTCCCTGCATCTTTGCAGAGATGCAGATGGGACCTGGGGCATAGAAGAGCTTGTGTGCTGGTTAGCTGCTAATGAGATGGGGTTTGCATTGTGCTGGGAGGCACATGGCTCAGCAAACAAGCAACCTGGAGTAGGCTGGGTAAAGTGTGCTGTAGGTGAGGTGGTAATAGTACAGAGATTGCAATGTTCCTTATGTTACAGCTTTCATTAGGCTATCAGCTGGTTTATCTATAGCTCTGTGTATCTGCTTGCTGGAACATATTGAGTAACTAGTTATAAGAGATAGTCTTTGCTGTTGTTGGCATTTCTGGTGTTGAAATCTTATGCTAGTGCTATTATTTTGCACATGTTGGTGCATGTTTGTGTATACATGGTTTGGTCTCCCTCATACACATAAGTTAAACTTCTGAAGGAGGGACACCTCCTGTGTGTAAATATACACTGTGCTTAAAATGAATGTGTTTTTACAAGGTTATTTCCTTTTCAAATGTGAACAGGACCATACTTGCAGCCATAAATAATTTTATACCTTACTTTCTTGTTTGCAATCTCCCTATGTAGGGCAGAAATAGTAAGTAGATATCAGGTGTTATCTCCCCAAATGGCTGAGGGGACAGCAAGAAGGCTTCAAAACCACTAAAAAAATATAATGCTCTGTTTCTATGATTTACAAAATTTAATTCTGCCTAATGATTTACAAAATTTAATTCTGCCTAATGAGAAAGGGCACAGCTGTGGGACTGACTACCCAGAGGACAATTCAGAGCTGGAAGAAGCATAAGAACTCTCCCAGGATAAAGGACACAGTGAAATCTGCAGCTTCCAGCAATTCTTAACTGGCCGTATAAAGCTGCTAAGTAACAAGAGTCCCCCTTGCCCTAAGTGGTACAGTACCTAGACACACCATAAAGCAATTCCAGCTGTAGCCAACAGTTTGGTGTATATAATAAGCAGTTTACTGATTTCTTTGCTGTTTCAGCTGACAGTGATGGATCAAATCAGGAAAACTACAAGGGTAGGAGGAAAGGGATTAAGATCTTAGACTCACTAGCCCCCCCCCCCCCCCCCCCCCCCCGGGTTTGTTCCCATGGGCAAGTGCTGATGAGCATTCCCCATTTCGTTTCTTCACTGATTAAACTAAGAAACCAAACCAAAGGACACAGGAGAAAAGGGTTAAAGGATTAGGAGATGGTCTTTGAACTGCCATGTGGCAAGGTAATGAGGCATGAATTATTAAAATGATTTCAATTATAACTGTCAGCCACATGCACTGCTTTTGCATTGGCTTTCTTCCTCTCTGTAAAAAGATGGGTTTGCAAGTGCTCATGGTTTCTTGGAAGAGATATGCTCTTCCAGAAATGTTAGTTGTATAAATAGTGTAATTTGTCATTGGCCAAGCTGCTTTCGTGGTTAGATAAGTTGAAGTGTCAAGGAAATGGGCAAGGCTCAGCAGCAAGACAAATTTGTTCCTTGAAAACCTATAGGAATGGATTACTACCATGTTGCTGAAAGGACATGGGTATTAGTGGCCTCTAATACTTGAATCAGAATGGTGAGCTATGAGGCACCGGTCATATGCTGCTAGTAATAATTATTAAAAAAAAATGCTTTGGCTTTAATGGAAGAAGCAATATATTTATACCATGTATTCTTTTGCTTGTGCATAGCTTGAAAGTAGTTGCTCGAGAATTACTCTGTTCAGAGATTTGTAGACAGTGATCAGACTGATTTATGCTCAACCTCTGTAAAGACAGGCACCCCACTGCTAGCTGACTTTCCCATATTTCTTCATGATCTAAATGCCTATAGAAATGGAAATAATATCAGGAATAGCTCCATCTAGTGACTGCTAAAAATTTTGCACAAAAGGTTGTACTTCGGGTCAGAATCAACGACGTTAGGTCTGACTCCTTGGGAAAACTCATGTGGCCACAAAGATCGACCAGCACAAGTAAGACTTGCAGTGTTTGCTACAGCAGATGGCTGTAGATATATCCTGGTGAGATCAGAATTTGATGAATGCTTCAAGAAGAATTATTTACCTAATGGTTGGGTTTGGTTTTTTTTTTTGTTACTCATGAGTTGCCTGAAGGAGGGGGGAAAGGAGAACTGAATCCATTTGGGCTCAGATCAGTGAGTAAATATTGAAATGTGAGGTATCCTAAAGCTGTGTCTCTGAGCAGTTTAGTTAAACTGTTCCTTTCTACTACTTTTCTCCACACCAAGATAGTGTTCATCCTCAGAATTCAGATGTACTCTGTTCAGAAAGGCGATGGCTTAAGGCCATTGCCAGGTGAATGCATCTCTAGTTACTTTCTGTTCTTTTTATCTTAATAGGGAAAGAAAAACAAAGGCAAAAAAGTAACATTCGTAGTTGAGTTCAATACACACAGAATGACCTCATCGGAAAAGGAGCAGTGTACAATACTGGCTGCAAAAGTTAAATAGCTTAAAGCTCTCACCCTGTTGTGGACAGTGACCACAACGTCTAGCAGGGACTGTGTTCGTGCATCCATCCGTGGGGGAGCGTCTGATCTGTGGGCCAGCCACGAGAGGGCAAGACAGTAACAAAAACCTGAGCGAAAATTAATCTGTCGGTCAGGAAAACAATTGCATGAAGGCGGTGGCTGTGCCAGACTGCCGAGCCTGGGAGGACAGCGGGGCCGTGGGCCAGGCTGGGAGCTCGCTGGGCGAGCAATGAATGAGAAACCTCCGCGGGGTCTGGCTGGTGCCATTGTTCGCAGTCACGGCAGGCAGCGCTCGGCCCCACTCCTCTCGGAAATATGAGTTATTAAAATGTAACAACAGCAGGAAGGCTTTTGCACTAGGGCTTATACAATATCGCTTTTATAGTTCCTGGGTTTTCCTCCTCCTTGGAGGAGAGCTGTTTTCCTTTGGCCACGGGTGAGATGAGGGTTTGTTTGTGCCGTGACCCTGCCAGCAGGTGACCATTTCTCCAGCTACTCTGCAGAGTTTCCCTTTGCAGCATGGATGGAAATGGAGGCCAGAGCCCCCCCTGGGGTTTCTGGATGACAACGGACTTTTTCCGACTCGTTCAGCGCAGCCTCGTCTCAGGAGCAGCCGAGAGGCGCGGGGGGATGAGGAGGGAGAAAGCATTCCTTGCTGCTACATTCACATAGTTCCTGGCACCAGCCAGCTCAGCAAGCTCCTCCTGAAACCGCTCCAGACTCTGAAATCATTTCTATTAGGAAACCATTCATGCTCTAGCTAGAGCCCTAGCTGACTTTTTAAAGCCCCAAAAAACACTAAAACACTGACAGCGGTCAGGAGCCTCTGATGCTGCCTGGCTTGTTTTGGCAGAGCTGAGGGTCTGGGCTGCAACGAGACCAGAGTCCTCTTGTTCTCGGGCAGTAGTTTCCCCACATAATTTTGCACTTCCTGCCAGTTTGTACAGAACAAGAATCAAACTCCAGCTGTATTTTCTTAGTTGCCCTTAATGCTATCCTTGTCCCTTTCTCAGTAAGAAGAAAGGCAGCTTTGCACAGCTCGCCTATATTTACTCATTTTATCGCGAGTGCTGCCATTACAGGAACTGCCTGCAAAGTGTGAGTGTCGGCGCTAAAAAATTGCCACAGCTCGTAAAGCTTATGATATTTTCAAGAAATGTGTAAGGTGAAAATACATGTTCAGGCACTAAGGTGTTTCCCCAGCAGCAAGACTGGGACTGTCCGTTGTGGGGACTCGGAGGATCTGGGCAGGACAAGCCTCTTGGTAACCATGGCTCTGAGACATGCTCCCTCTGCCCTCCCTCCTAAGCCTGTTTTTAAGTCCCTCTTTGAGGTGGGTATGTTAGCCCAATCATGCTGTTACCTGCTGAACTGCAGCAGGCTTGTTTCAGTGTTTAAATTGCCTCTTAGCTTGTCTCTCAAGCAATGATTCATTTTGATTGATCAGCTTTGAGCTGGATGTGAAGGCAGCCCTGGCTGCTTCATTACTGGCACTGCTGAGCTTTGGATGAAGCTGATTTTTTACATTTTAAAGCCACCACTGCCTGTTGCAGCTCCTCTGTCTGTTAGATTTGCTCCTTTTGCTGTCAATGGGAAAATCCCCTGGGCCTTTCTGGAGCTTTCCAAAGGTATTTGTACCCAACTAATCTGGAAATCTTGGACTTCTAGGCTTAGGGCTTGTTCATGTATGAGTTGATTGGGAATGAGTGTATTGGTTTGGAGAGGCTGGTCTGTCCACTGCCCTAAGTCTTGTGCAAGTATTTTAGTTGCTGCTATTTGATGGAAAAAGTCATCCTTTTAAATTCTGGAGTAAATGATATAGATGGAAGATAAAGAACAATGAGAAATGAAGCTGTGTCAGTGTAAGAAAAGAGAAAGTAACTGTGGAATTATGGCCTTAGCAAGCAAGGCAGAGACATAAGTGATGGCTAATGCTGGATGACAGTATATCACAGATAAACCTGCACCAGTTTCCAGGAATACGGAGAGTTATATGTATAATAATAGTCCAGGACTATAACTCTAGATCTGGGTTAAACCAGCTGCTTTCTGTAGCCCTTTTGTGTCTCAGTTTCCCCACCTGTAAAGTTGGATAATAGTAATTTCCTCCCAGAAGAGCTGCCAGTGCTGGCTAGAAGCTGGGCTGTGTTATAGCATTAAGGAAACGGTGGCTATTATTAATCACTCCTCATATTTTTTCAACATTCTGCATAAATAAATTTTGTTTGTTTTGGTTTTTAAAACTTGGAATCGATGGCTGGACCAAATTATAGCTGGAAACTGAGAGGTATAAGAAAAGACATCCAAATGCTGCTCAGTTTGCTCTGTATAGGACAGAACTGCTGAGGCTGCATCACTTGCGGCTCCTGAGCCTGGTGCCAGCATACAGAATTCCCTCCTTACAGCTTTTCCATTTCACATGCCAAGTATCAGCTCTTCGGTCTGTTATAAATCTTCCCTGATTCTGTAATTGCTTTGGTAGTGATTATAGGCAGACTCTTGTTGATCCTTCTGTGGTTTTCCTTTATCCACATTTTCTGTGGGCTCTTTTGTTGTTGTTGATTCTCTTTTCCAGTTCCTTGCTCCCCTTTTCCAGTTCTAGCAGGCCCCATGGCTCCAGTCCAGTGTCTTCTCTCCAAGCGACAGGCAGAGCCCCCTCTGCATCTGGGTCTGCCTTTCCATTAAGAGCTGTCAGGGGGAAGAGGCACCTCGTGCCTCGTACACGCTTGCGAATATGGGAAGCAAACATGTAAGTTCATGCATTTAAGAATATGCTCTGAATTACAGTTGCAGAACTGGGAGTTGCATTCAGGGATGGATTTAGAAAGCATGGCAGACAGACAGTTAAGCATAGCTTTAAGCTTGATTGTACTGTTCCCTAAGTACCCACGGATGTCTCTAACCATAAGGAGTTACAACAGCAGCAAAACAATTGTGCCTGGCTGTTTGCTTGGCACATGTTCAAGTCTGCAGCCAGACTGGTTGCTGCTGCTGAGGAGGGGTTGCAATAGGTGGTGTGCGGTCCCTCTCCCCTGCAGCAGTTTAGTCCCCCACTTTCTGTGCCTCCCTCCAGTGCCGCAGGACCAGTAAGCCTGTTTTCTCGGAGCTCCAGCACTCTGCCTCCGTTCCACCTTTTCTCTCTCCCCAGGGACGTATGTTCACTTCTCGAAATTGCACTTGTGAAAATGTACCTGATAATCCAGCTTGACCAAGGGCAGGCACTGGAGTAAGCCCCTGCCCTGGGTTATGTATGATGCTTGGATAAAAACCAGTGATATTCTTACCTGGTGGCAAGTAAGATCCAGATCTTTTCTGTACTACTCTGGAAGGACGATTGATGCAAAGCTATGGTTATTGCTTCATTCCTGTAGTTTCAACTAAAACTCAGACCATAAAAGCCATAAAAGAGGGTTGTGTATTTGTAAAAAATGGATTAAGCTTTGAGGAGTTTGAGAGTTTGACTTTGACCTGTTTTTGTTTTTCAAACTTGCAGCTACTTTCAGAAGCGCTCAGCTGGCATTTCTGAAAGCAGCCCAAGGATTTTACAATGATTCTTAAGGGAGGGTATTCATGTGGGTCAGCTCTTGAAGCACCTTGAAGAGTTTTGTTTTCAGAGACTGGGGCTATTCAAAATGGAAAACAGTTATGACCTTTCCCTGACTTCCCTTACATTCAGGGATTTTTCCTTCTATTGAATGGGCATTGACTACTGCCTTTAATTTTTATTTTATTGTCTGTTCACACACTCTTCAACTTTAATTTCATGTTGAAGTATTCCCTTCCCTAATCATGGGAGAGGCTGTTCTATGAAAATGGCCATCTGATGTGCCTTGTGGTTGAGCAGATGTTATCTTGTTTGGTCATGAAATTCTGCCTTGAGTAATTGGACATTCTTCCTGGTTCCTCATAATTAAGGCAGAAGAAAAGAACAAAACCTGCTGATTTGATATGAGTAATTGCTTCATTAAGTTATTTGCTTCTTCACCGTAACCATCAGTCCAAAGAAGAGAACAGCATGAACATCAGACCATATATGATGATACTGTAATGCTGTGGGCTTTTGGTGCTTCATTGTCAGATGGAATCACAGGGAAAGGAGTTAGGAAATGCACTGCTAAATTATTTACCTCTTAACCATATGCACTTAAGACCACAGAGAGAGTCTGGCTGTTGCTGGCTGTGCTGTGTCTTAACCAAGTGAATCAGTCCCCGGAAAAAGCAGAGAGCTAATGTATGAAGCTTTAGATCAACACAGCTGCCTTGCCTCCTGTATCTGAGCATTGTGAATTGATGCTGAGAGGCTGAACATCTGTGTTTTCCTACTGTGGAGCAGGGAAGGAGAGAGCTGCATTAAATCCTGGCCACTGGCAAGAGGAAAGTGGCTCAGAACTGGAGTATGGCAAATCTTAGCTGTGGTGATGGCTTATGTCACTGCTGTTCTTTGCGTTTAGTCTTCCTGGGTTTGGCAAGCAGGCTTGCATGTGCATTTGGCTAAACAAGGACTTATCGGTGAACACACTGTCCCCGATGACACTGAGGACAGGTAAATGGGCCTTGTTCACTTGTTAAGTTGCATGGATTTAACTGAGATCTCAGACATAATTTCAAGTAGGAGATTCTCCATCTATGTGGACCCAAGCTCCTTTCATGCGCATCTGACTGCCCCATCTCCATGATTCAGTGGTTTTGTGGCTCATGAATAACAGGTCATACCAAATGCATTTCATAAACCTATCCCTTATTTCCTCATTGCAAGCTTGGGAGCCAGGCTGCTGCATTAAAGCAGCTGCAGGATTTACATGTGCCTACTGACAAAGTCAGTGCTTGGAGGCTCCTTGGATGTGAATTCTGCTGAATTATCCCCAAGTGCTGGGGGAAGTAGTTCCAGGTTACTATTGATCAGTCCTCCAGACCTCTGCATGCTGTTCTCTGCAAAGCCTGTGTTAGCCAGGAATGCTATCAGAAACTTTGATTGTCAAACTGATTTCTATCTCCCTCTCCAAGATCAGGGCAGGTATGTTTTTATAAGGCAGACTCCACTGAGCTCAGAGCTGGCAGACCCAACATTCCTGCAGCTGTAAAGTTAGGTAGCAACAAGTTAGACAGCCCTGATTTTTAATCCCAGTTTGGGCAACCCTTTCTCAAAGCCATTAAAAATGAAATTCTGTGTTTACTTTTTTTTTTTTATAACTAAATGAGGATAATGATGAACTTAAGTAACCAGGGCATTGTAAGGATTAACTAACTGTGGCACAACCAGTGCATTGTGTGAGCAAGCTCCGTTAGGGCTGCAGGGGAATGGGAGAATGATCAGAGGTGCTGTAATATTTTAATTTCCTCAAGAAGGTGGCAGAAAGGAGAGCGGATTCTGTCAGTGCCGCAAGTGTCCAGTGCTGGTTGATTGGCTCTTGTCCTTTCTCACAAGCATCTTGCTGTCCTGGGCATCAACAACGGGAATTGTGCACTGCGAAGGGCACAGAGCATGGATTGAGCTTTGCCTTGAACTGGGCTGCCAGCAGCCAGCCCACTGGCACAGAGCTCTTCCAGCTGCAGTGAATGGGTTCAGTGGGCTGACTGAACTACCTGGCCCTTTCCTGCTGAGTTAGTGCATCCGAGCTGTTGGACTTACCAAAGTACGCAGGGTGAGTCAGGCTCCGTTGCACATGCAGCAGTGCCAAAAGCCACCCTTCATGCCTGCCGGGGCGATTGCAGGCTCCGGGCAGTGAGGGTAGCCCTTTCTTGGCCAAAAGCCACAAGGTCTCATCTGTGTGGTCTCCTTCCCCTCCTGCTGCTTTTCCCTTGAATCCAGGGGCTCTCTGAGCTGAGTTTTGCAGGGCTTTTGCAATGATCTCTCTGGCCCGGGGTGCAGTGCCACCACTTGCCCCAGCTGAAGTTTGGCAGCTGCCTCCTCATGCTGGGCAGGATGGATTGCTGGTGCAAAGCAGGGTGGAAAACTTTGCATCCTCTCTCCAGCCCCGCAGCCACAAAAGAGCAACTGGTCAGGAAAATGGAGCTTTGAGGATCATATGTAAAACAGAGCTGGAGAGGGAGTTGTGGGTGGTTAATAGTCCTGACACCCGAGTTCCTACCTCTAAATCAGCCAGAGATACTGTTCCCCAAAGAGGAGGCTCAGGCCTGATCTGCTGCTCACTGGCAGGTCTTTGCAGTGTAAATTCATGCTTATCCTTGTTGCTGGTCGCCTGGGGACCTCTACTCTGTCCTGTAACAGCAACTGTTGCCTACCAGGCAATGTCTTCAAGCCCTGGGGCAGCACTGAGTAATGCGCAGCCTCCCCACACCTCTCCCTGGGAAAACTCAACCTTCATCCCCTTTTGCAATATGAGAAACCTGGTCTGAGAGATTGAATGAATCAGTTGGAGAGAAGCAATTACACAGCTCAGCATACTCTAATGTCTAGCTTCATGCTAGTCCATGAGATTGTAGTTTTTTCCCCACGGGCTCACACCTTATTTCTATATTTTCCTCCTCACTACAGTATACATTACTTGGTGCTGTTGCCTCTGCCAGTCTCTCCCTCAACTTGACCCTTTCCTGGGCCTCTGGCTCCCTGCCCCAGCCCACCATACATAGCTGGTGGTGCTCGTCTCTCGCTCCTCTGATCACTGTATTATGTTTCGTTTGGGAGACTGTGTATCTCGGTGCAGGACCCCCACGTGCTGGGGAACGTACTTGCCCGGAGGATGCCGCTGGGGGAGAGATAGCATGTACCACTTGCAGAAAGTGCCTTTCATTCCTGCCATGAAACTATAACACATGTTGCAGACTAAGCCATGAAGAACCAGCTGCAGAGGGCATCACAGCTGGGTCAGGCCCAGCAGCTGCTGCAGGAGGTGCAGCATCTGCAGCCTTGGTGGGTGCAGGTGCCGGTGGGCTCAGAGGAGCCTGCCCACACTCATCCCTTGAAAAAGATCACTGCTGTGCATGTGGAGCCGGGCATCACGAGACCCAAACAAGTAAGGTTGACACCGCCTCTCTGAAAAGAGGCCAGCTCTGCACGTCTGCCAGCGCCGTGCTGGCGTAGGAGTGCCAGGGTGGGATGCGTTCGGCAGAGGGGGTGTCCAGGGCTGGCGCAGGATGGGTGCATATGCCAGGCCAGATCCGAGCTGTTTTGGCAGGGCTGGATGCATGAGGCTCACATGGTGCCTGCCTGTGCTGTGGCTGGGCTGAGCCAGCAGTCTGAATCCCTCACTTTCAGGAATAATAAATTCCCTCACTAATCTTATGAAAGAGGAAAAAAAGCTATAAATGACTTACCTATTTGAGGCCTGTGGTCTCTGCATTGTATTAAACATTAACCTGCCCCTCTGAGCCAAGCGACTGATTCTCTTGGTAATTCTGAGGCCAGGCAGCCAAAGAAAAGGATTCTTTGTCAGACAGTATTTCAGAAAAAAAATCCCTTCAGCCATTTTCTTTCTCATCGTGTTTGTTTGGCCCTGCGGTAGAAAGCCTGCTCCACAATTTGCTGTTTGTATTTGTGCAGTCAAGCTGATCAGATGGCTGTACCCCAGCCATGGCTCTGAAAATGCTGCTCACCAGCAGCCCCGCAAAGGCGCAGGCACACTTTGCACACGTAATCACGCACACATGCGGAACCATACACTTAATCGCACACATGTGCACATGTAATCGCACACTTAATCAGGCACATGTGCACATATACCCATATGCGAGAAGAACAGAAAGTTGTCTTTTGATCTTCTGTAACGTGTATCCCTGTGAGTGTTGAGTATTAAAAGTAGTCATGCCCATCAGAGAGATGCAGGCAAGAGCAGAGAGGGGGAATTAGCATTCAGGAGTGGGTTCTGCTCCTGACTTTGTGCTTACTTGGTATACAAGGTGGGGCAAGTCATTGTGCTATTGTTTCACCTCCATAAACTGTGACTAATGATTTCAAAAGCACCAGTGGAAAGAGTAATATATTGTTACTATGGGCTTAGATACATGTTTACTTAAGCAACAAAGCTTTGGTGGTTCAAAAGTTTTCTTGATGATGGAGTTTTTTGCTAACATCTCCCTGCTGGAGACCACAGTGTAACAGTAATGCAGCGTAGTCATCCAGCAGTGGGTACAGCTGTTGCTGCTACGAACCTGGGAATGTGTGAGTGCTCCTGAGCTGTTCCAGTGCAAAGTCTGGCTGCTTAGCACCAAATCCCCTAGTGACTTCAGCTAGCTCTTCAAGTTTTGCACTAAAGCCTGAGAGAGGATCAGACAATCCTTTTTTTCATATCTGTTACAGAGGTGATAATCTATGGCTGAGAAATTATAGCAAATACTGATGGGACTGTATCATCTTAATCCAGTTTATCTACTCTCTTCCTCTGTCCCTGTGCAATGCCAGGGTTAGGGGGCAGAACAGTTTTTTTCCTACTGCGGAAAAGTCTAAAACCAAACAGAGAGCCCTTCCTACTGAAATCCTGCCTTTGAGCTGATGGAATTTTCTCATGTGGACAGGACTTGTGCTCCAAACCTTTGCGTGGGTGACTCACCCGAGCAGGCTGTGGAAATCTTTCCAGTGATCAGCCCAGTCCTTCCTCCAGCAGTTCAGACTCCTGCACTTCCCTGTGCCTTTAGTCATAGCTAGTCTTCATTTGCTCTTTCTTCCTGTCTGTGTTCATAATGCCCCCAGCTTATTGCATTTGCGTAACTAATTGTCCAATGTGTGTTTCACAAGGAAGTGATCAGGAGCATGTCTGCTCTCCTGGCAGACCCACATGCTGAGGCACATAAGGAATAGCAAAATGGAGCCTCCTCTTCTCCAGTAACCTGGGGGAGATGCCAGATCCCAGTGTTCTGGGGAGCTGGTTATGGGGTAGGTGGCTCTCTGCATCCCCCCGAACTGTGAGTAACCGCTCGCACATACCTATCCCTGTGTCGTAAGCCTGCATGAGCATTTTGCTCAATTTACAGCCTTGAATGAGTCCTTTAAGTGTGGGTTTGAAGAGGAAAGAGGTGTTTACACCACAGGGTGCTGACAGGCCAGTAACGCACTTTGAACTAGAAACTCTGACTTGAGAGCGGGGCTGACCTGAGCCGCTGCAGCAGCAAAGGACTGAATCAAAGCCGTGGGGTGCACCGGGCTGGAGGCATGAAATTCCCTCCCTTCCCTTTGCTGCACCAGCTAAATACACCGGGATTTCCAGGGCTGGGAGCTGGCAGGAGTAATCCCTGGGGATCATTTGTTTTCCGAGGGGATAACGTGCGGCCGTCGGGCAGGCTGAGCCCTGCTCTACCCCTGCCAGTGCCAGGAGAGTTGGAACAGCCCATAACTGTGTGTGAGATTAGGAAAGGTGTGTGCTAATTAATTGGAGCGCTGGGCTGCCCCTCGGCTGGAGCCGCGCGTGGATGCGGTGGCGGAGGGCACGTCCCCTCCCCGTCCCTGCTCGCGCCGACAAAAGGATCGTGCCCCTGGCACGGCACCCCGGGGACCACTCGCCCCAACGCTTCGCCTGGCCGGCCTCGTTTCCGCTCCTATGTCACAGCTCGAAGCGACGGCATGAAGAAATCTTCGTATTCAGGTGAGCAAGCGGCCGCCCCGCTGCCTCTCTCTCCTCTCGACTCTCTCCCTTTGTGTTTGTACTGGGAAATGAAAATGGTTAAAAGACCCCAAAAGTACAACTTGCACGAGCCCTTCTCCCTCCAAGTGGCTCTGTAGTGGAGTGAGCAGCTGTTTCACCGTGTATAAACAAACCCTGTCGATTAGTGGAAAAGGCTTAAAAAGAAAAACAAATCCAGGGAGGCAGCTCGTTCAGGCAGAACTCGGTGTTGGTGGCATGGCATGGAGCTTCTTATTAAGAAGGCACCTGTGCCAGCATGGGGTGAGCTGCAGTGCCGAGCAGCAGCTTGAAACTAGAACAGGACAGTGGCATTGTGTGTGACACCAGCTGCCTTCGGGGCTGGAGTGGTTTCCAAATCAGGGGTGGAAGAGCCGGGATCCGCTGATGCTATGGGACTCTCCTCTCCCTGCTCCCCATCCTGGCTGTTCCGGTTTTGCCCCATGGGACGAGGGGTTTGCACCCTCTGCTCTCGCAGGTTCACACAGGCTCCTTCTTCCCCAGCTAACACAGGAGCAAGCAACCGTGATTGATGTAATTTCTTTGAGCTTTCTGTGAAATCCTGCCAGCGGTCCCAAGAAGTGGCTGGCACACGACAGAGTAGATGAGTCCTACAAAAGGTCCATTGCTCTGTAAAGCTCAACCTCCAGACTTTGCTCTGTAGCTGACTTCTGCTTGGCTCCAGCTACCAGCCCATGACCCTGTGCTTTGTAAGCCCAGTTCTGCCCTGGCTTTGCTCTGGCTGCTATGGGGATGCGGTGTCATTGTGCTGGCTTCCTCCTAATGTCCTGAGTCACGGGTCTGGCCACGTTGCAGGGGTGCTGGGGTAGGTGCCATGATGCGAGTCACTCAAGCCCCGTCATGGCCAACAGGACTCTGCCTCAGCTCATAAGCCACAGGAGCTGGGGGTTCGTCTTCACTTGGAAAATTCCATGTGATGCTGCTGCCTGTTTATTGTTAAATTTAATCAGTAACGTTTCTGTCTTGCACATTTCTCTTCTCTCATTAATGTCGCTAAATGGACTGCCAGGGAGGTTTTATTAGGGCTTGTATGCCGGGAACCTGAGAAAGCATAAGCATGATTATTAGCACGTTGTAATGGATTAAAGTGGGTATTAATGGTTGTGCATTTTGCGTAGGGAAACGTGGTATTTGTACAGGCCTCCTGAGGTGCAGGTGGTGGCTAAAGCAGCCCTGGAGCAGAGAGGAGCAGTGCAAGAACAGGTGTCCTAGTTTCAGCTGGGATAGAGTTAACTGTCTTCCTAGTAGCTGGTACGGTGCTATGTTTTGAGTTCAGTATGAAAAGAATGTTGATAACACTGATGTTTTCAGTTGCTGCTAGTAGTGTTTAGACTAATGTCAAGGATTTTTCAGCTTCTCATGCCCAGCCAGCGAGAAAGCTGGAGGGGCACCAGAAGTTGGCACAGGACACAGCCAGGGCACCTGACCCAAACTGGCCAACTGGGTATTCCATACCATGTGACGTCCCATCCAGTATAGGAACTGGGAAGTGGGGGCGGGGAATCGCCGCTCGGGGACTAGCTGGGTGCCGGTCGGCGGGTGGTGAGCAATTGCACTGCGCATCATTTGTACATTCCAATCCTTTCATTATTGCTGTTGTCATTTTATTAGTGTCATCATTATCATTATTCGTTTCTTATTTTCTGTTCTATTAAACTGTTCTTATCTCAACCCGTGGGTTTTGCTTCTTTTTCCCGATTTTCTCCCCCATCCCACTGGGTGGGGGGGAGTGAGTGAGCAGCTGCGTGGTGCTTAGCTGCTGGCTGAGGTTAAACCACGACAACAGGTCTGGAGATAACTGGCTGTCATAAGAGAAAGCTGTCAGTGTTGTGTGTCCTGATATTATGACTTCTTGCAGATGAGGCCAAGTGGTCCATAATTGCTTTGCTTGCTTTGGGCTGATTGTGCCGGAGTGGAGCTGTGGCACTGCAAAGCCCCTGACACGACCGATGTGTCTCTGGGCAGTGTCCAAATCCACCTTCAGTTGATGTTGCAATGAGGTTGGTTGACATCTGGTCAGTACCTTTAATTCAAAAGGGACTGCAGTTGTATTTTGGAAACACTCTGTTTGCTTTGAGGTTTCCCTTGGTAGGGTTGCAGCTATTTAAGGAAAAAGAACAAGAATTACACTAGGCAGGATGCACTACACTGAAGCAACAGGATAATTGCACTATGACCACCACTATCTTACAAAAAGCACAGGCAGCTCTTCTGAGCAGCTCTTGTTTGCATGTTGCAAAGGCTTCGCTTTCGGCATTGCAGCTCCTGGCTGTGCTGTGCTGGGGCCTTGCCTCTCGCTGATTCATCGGGCAGAAAGGCACTGGATGAATCACCCACTGCGCTGGAGAGACCGCCTTTGGAGAGCTGCCACCTCTGTGCGGGGCAGAGCCAGCCCTCCTTGTCCCATAAATCTGATGGTTTTACAAATCGGGGAAGAGTGATAGCAACTTGCTTTGGGGAATTTCACTGGGAATCCAAACTGCTTCTCCAGGACATGAGTAAGATGTACAGAGTGTTGCAGAGCCTCTGAGCTTTCTACTGCCAGAGAAACTGGTGAGGTGACAAAGTGACTTCTCAGCTGCAAAGACCGCGCTTCCCAAGCACGTTGCTGACAACCCCTGACAGGCTGGAAAGGCACAGTGCCTGGCTGAGAAACTCCTGAAAATGATGGCAAAAGGAGACAATAAGCATCTTTTAAACACTTTTTGAGGTTAGGGATCATCCCTCGCTGGCCTTGTTTGCTCCTCTCCAGTATATTCTGGATCTGTTCTGTGGACTGGGTCCCACTGAACCCAGCTGGGGGGTCTCACTTGACTTCACAGGGCTGAAGCTCCAGCTCCATCCTGCTCTGTGAAGACAGCAACGCTGCTGTAGTGCTCTCCTGTTAGCAGGCTGCTCCCCACCCCAGGCAAGATTTAATTTTTCTAAAGTACTTCAGGGGAAATCGTTACCCATCTGCTATGACTTCTGAGCACAGGCCACGTAGGTGCGGTCGGGATAAAAAGTCTGCCTTCGGATGCTTTACCTCTTACCGGCAGAGAGAGGCTCAGACCTTTGTGCCATGGCTGCGGGCACGTGTGGCTCAGCCCGGTAACACTTTTTTTTCCCTGGAACTTCCCGGCAGCAGCAGTAGGAGGAGGGGAGAGGGTGAAAAGGGGATATTACACAGCAAGTTAAAAATGAGCAATAACCGCTATTGAAGCCAGCCTTTACATGTTTGCTTTAGGGATGTCTATTATTTCAGATGCTTAAGGCAAGGAGAGTTTTTTCTGAGATGTTATACTTGTCCTGGAATACTATTTTTTTAAGGATTTTTCAATACTCATTTTCCATTACTCAAGCACAGTTGCATCGCCAAAGAAGCAACAGACAGGATTGACACGATGATTTATAGGTATTTTCAAGGATGGTGCAAATTGTTTTGGCCAAGGACTGTTTGCAGTTTCAGGTTTATGTAAGATGTTGGCATGCACTGAAATAAGGATTGCCCTAATTACAGTACCTCCAGAATTATCCATAGTGGTTATGTGTGACCCACCCTTACCTAAACTGTGGACTCCTAATTTATTGCTTAGGCACTTAGGGAGAAATAACTCCTTATATATGAGCTAAGGCTATAGGGAAAACTGCAGGAGTAACAGAGAGAACTGTGATATGATCCTCATATTAGGATTTGGGAACAATTTTTTTCCCATATCATGACTCGCAAAGTGATTCCCTATAAGACACGGGCAATAGAATATAAGTCAAATTGGAATTGTTGGCATTATCTAGACTGGGAAGCTTTGGGGAAAGAGCTCTGTCCTCTGATGGGTTGGTTTATAGCGTCCCAGGATCCCCTCCTGCCCCAGACCCATTTTGTTGCCTCGGACCATACGGCATCCTGCAGATGCTGAACGCCCGCAGCTCTCGTTCAAGGCAGCAGCAGTTACAGGTGTTAGGGGGGCAAGTCGGGTTTGCACCCTGCCAAAGGGCTCCCTGTTTGTGCTCCGGTACGTGCAACCGGTGAAGAAGAAAAGCAAGGGAGGTCTTGCTGGGGGTGAGCAAGAGCTGCGGTGTGCAGCTGTGATAGCACAGGGACATGCACCGCAGCAAGCGCTCATCTGGCAGTAAATGAAGGAGTTTCTCAAAGCACAGTGAAGAAGCGGTGGGTGGACTTGCCCCCCCCCCCCCCCCCAAATAAGCACCAAGGGCTGTGGCTGGACCGGTGCTGCCTGTCGCGGGGGCCTCGGTACATCACTGGCTGCAGCCAGTCTTCTGAGATGGTCTGGAAAGACTGAGACTGAATCTTTTTCAGGCTGATACTGTGCGAGAGAGGCCCAGTGCGGTTCCTTTGATGGCTTTTAACGTCACTGTCATAAAAGTTGCTGGGTGGGGCAGAGATGACCTGGTGTTTGCTGAGCCCCATTGTTCTCTCCTGAACCAGACCCCATCTCCTGTCAGCTAACTGGTTTTGTGTTTGTCTAAGCCATGGAAAAATGAACAGAGTTGTTCAGACTGATATTTTTTTTTTAGTTCACTGGGCAAACTGCAGTATCAAGGAAAAAATATCGCTTGGATCCAACAAAAACATTCATTTAATTTTAGATTGTCATTTTGAACAGAAATTCAAAACAGTTTGTTTTGAAATACATAAAAATAAAAGCGCCATTTTTTTCAGCTCAAACTCACAGCTAGCTCTTACTCCCCAAAACCTGTATTGCTGGGCCAACAAGCTATCATTAAAAAAAAAAAAAAAAAAGATTGTACTGAGGATTTGCAATCAACCACAAGAAGCTGGATCCTCAGTCTGTGGCTGTTCAAAGCTATTGCTCAGAACCTGAATTCAGTGCAAGCAATGCCTCAGATGAATGAACTATCCTGTCGCCCCATTTCCACTTGCTATCTCTATGTGAAACAGCCCTGCTTGTGCCTCATGTGCCGAAGCATGTCTGTGGTGTCTCTGTTGCAAGTAAGTTGTTTAGCCGCTGTGGATCAAGAGCAAAGCACTTTGCAGTTTTTTAGTTTTGCAACTGGTAACAAACTGGTTAATGAAGAGGCACAACAGCCACTGGCATGGCTATGTAGTGCTTGTGCAAACAGATGGTGTAGTAAGTAAATGCATCAGCCTTCAGAAAGGCTTCTGCAAAATAGCAGGAGCAGAAAAAACGCCAGGGTTTCTGGTTCATCCTGTGTCCTCACGGCTTGGTGGGAGAGCTACCACTGGAGCCACCCAGGTGGTGGAGCAGCACCCTGCAGATCTCAGCAGGCTGGTTATTGAGCTGTGTCTCTCTGCTTTTATTTAAGGCAAAAGTTTCTGTGCTGCGTTGTCGTGTTGCTTACAATGGAGTCCTATCGCTTACCTTGCTCAGAGGATGCCATTTTGGCTCTGCCGCATCCCTGCCTTCTCCCTCTTCCAGGTCTCTGTACTTGAGCAGAGCAGTGAAGCCTGGCCGGGGCTTCCTTCCTTTCCCGTCGGTGGCAGAGCAGAGCTGAAGCATTTGTAAAGTCAATGCAAGTGTAAGGGATGTGAAGGGGAAGGAAAAGGGTTAGGAGAGAGTCTTGGAGCCCAGGAGTAGAGGGAAGAAGAGGAATGGTGGTGCTGGCAGTGCCCTTATGGGGTGAACTGCTCCAGGAACACTGGTCCCTTGCCTGAGGCTGTGGAAGTTTTGCACAACGTGGTTTTGCGTTGCATTGCGATACCATGTGTTATTGAAATATCAGGAAGGAAAATAACAAGGACTACAAAATGAACTTGTTTCTTGATAATCCAAGAATAGCAGGAGGCTGGTGCACAGACAAAAGGCTTTGCGTATTTTCAGGATGATGAAAGCTCTGCAGGTTGGCTTGGCCAGCTGCGTGGATGATCTGCGTCATTCAGATCCATGTGAAAGCTGGTTGATACCAAACATCCATGGCCCCCTGTCCTTGCTTGAAACCCCCAAAGAAAAGAGAAAATGAACATGATGCACTTCCTGCATGGCCAACACTTGCTCACTGTTTCAGACAAACGTATCTCTGACTACTGCGTGCCTCACACTCACGCTTTCCAAACAGCGATCAGCAGCCAAGGTGCCTCCTCACATTCACACATTCTGCTTGGTGGGTTTTCTTCCCCAAGCCCCATCATTTATTTTTTTACCACTCCATCTATCGCATCACGCTGTTTGTTCCTTGCTCCATCCCTGCCTGTGTTACTTCATCTCTGCATGCACGGTTGGACGTGGACTTTGACATTCCCGCTGGCTGCTCACCCCGGGTTTGTTGTTTGAGCTATAGCAACATTTAGAGATTGCCAGATGGAATGGGTACCGTTGCCCTGAGCACTGCAGGAATGAAGGGTAAAAATATGCATGGCCTTCCGTCCCCACACCTCCGAATTTCTCAATGACTGGTGTATGATGGGCTGCAGAGGCAAAGGCTGTGTGAGCAGGGCAGTGTCGCAGAATGTGCTCCCAAGCCAACGCTGTGGCTGAGAGGCAGCATTGCCCAGGTCTGCACTGTGTGGCTAACAGCTGAAAACCTTTAACAATTCTTTTGATTACTTTTAAAATTAAAAAGGTGTGTGCTTTAGAGAACTGGATTTCTAACATGCATGTCCTCTCTTGTGGTAGGTAGCAAAGACTGTAATTTTCCTAGAGTGCTACAAATTGTTGGAGTCTCGGTTGGGTGAAATTACCCTGATCCTCGGACAAACCGTTCTCAGCTGCCTTTAGGGCCTCGCAGTCTGTTTCTGTGGCTTAGCAGATATCAAGAGCTGTTGATGGCAGCTGGCATCAGTCCTGCCAGACTTACCTCTGCGCTTCCTTGCTGCAAAAGATGAGGTGGGACCATGAGATGTCCAATCAAAAAGCACAATTGTTATATTTTACTCGCATGATGACAGAATATATTGCCATAAACGTCAACACAATCTGCTGTCACATGTTTCTGATGGCTCATGATGATTGATGTAATCTTGTTGTGAAAAAATTCTCCTATAGCAGTGCCATGCTGTGCTGGGGTGGCAGGATCAGTGTGATGGGTTTGGTTGGGTTCTCCGCCGTTGCCAGATTTGGCTGGCGTGAGTGGGCAGTGGTAGGGCTTTGCTTCAGGTAGCAAAACTTCCCAACATCTGTTAGGAAATAGTTTGGAGAAGCAAGGGAATTCAGCCTGTGGAGAAAGCCAAATAAGAAACTGTAACAGGCAGACATATGCAGAAAATAATAAAAAAGCCACGTGGGGCTCAAAGGGGTGATTATCTGCTTCCCCAAAACACCGATCGTCTTCCCATGCCCAGCTGGGGTGAGGAAGGAGAAGCGGTGCCATGTGGAACAGGGAAATGTTGCTGCAGAGAGTAACTCCCTGCCTGCAGGGAAATCCCTCCCAAAAGCAGTGCTGCTGGTTACCAGATAGCGAGTGGAGCTTTTTGTGTGAGGCTAACCTGTCCCCTCTTAGACAAGAAATGTCTTGGGTTTTGCAACATAAGGTAGGATCCAAATCCAGGGCAAAGTCTGTGGAAGAGGAGAGGACTTTGTATTGCAGCAATTTGTTGCAATTTAACTGGTGGGATAGATGTGTGAAGTCTCTGCTTGCTTTTTGTAAGCTCCCTGGTGCCACGCAGGAGAGGGTGGGATCACCTGTCCCTTGGGGTGATGCTAACTGGCCATGCCAGAGTGTTTAACAACACACCAGGGAGTTTCCCCTCCTGCCCAGTCCCGGTGTCCTCAGGAAGAGCAGCCGTGTTCGGCAGCCCTGGCTGTGCAGCCTTTGTTCCCTGTGGAAATTGCACGCTGCAAGCAGTGGTGCAGTGGGAGAGAAGCGGCACAGTCACTGGTGAGTCAGCCTGCTCCCACACTGGCCTGCAATGACTTACCAGTGACAAGGATGGCTCAAAGCACCCTTTAAAGGGTTTATGTTTAAGAGGAGGGGTTCACGGCTGCCTGGGAAGCTGCTTCCTTCTGTGTAACTCATTGCTTAGATGACAGCGCAGGCTTGCAAAGGCCTTTCTTGCAGCTGCTGTGAGATGGGGTGCTTGGTCCATCACTGTAGAAGCCCGAAAGGGAATCCTGGCTTTGTGCTTGTAAGGTAACTTCCACTGTCATGTGCACAAACTAGCCTCTCGCAGGGCTCAGTAGGATTCAGACATCTCTAGAGCAGAGGCCAGCATCAGTGTGGGATGGCGCCAGGAGGATGGGAAAAAAAATTTTTGTTCAGTGCTGCTACATTTGTGAAAAAAGCTGGCTGTGCTGGGCAGAAAGGGGCTCCTTGTGAAGTTCTTGCTTAAGCTTTAACATTGATCATGGCACTGCAGAAGTCTGAAGCACAATATAAGGTACCTCCACGGCCTGAACTTTTAATTTCAGGTAGGGCAGGCTCAAATCTGATGCCCAGAGCATGTAACTGTCCCCTCCATTTCCCTCAAATACCATGCTGCCTTCGAGGCTCCCAGGTCAAGCAGATGGAATTTTAACTGGAGGGACGATTGCAAGCTGGAACTAGCAGCAAAAGGGTTTTTTCTTTTCCTTTTTTTTTTTTTTTTCCTTTGTCCATGCCAGATGAGTGTTATTTACAGGAAACACTTTGTGCAGCTCTGAGATTTGTTTAGAGAAGGAGTGTAGGGGTAGGAGACAGCTAAAGGCATAATGGAAATTAAAAAGGTCATGGTAATGCTGAAGAAAGTCCATAATTTCCTGGTGTGGGAGTATTACTATTCTGGGGACCAAGGGAATAATGGAGCTCAGGCTCTGGTTTCCTGGGGAGAGAGTGCTTGCCGAGGGATGATCTGCAGAGGAACCAGCTCCTTTTGGGAAGAGGTCAGCACCCAGCAGCTCTCCCCAAGGACTCGCAGGGCTAAACCCAAAGCAGCTGCTGGGGACACAGAAGGTCCCTGATGCTCAGCACATCTGGAGTCACGTCCCTTTGCAGGCTGTGGCAGTGATGCCGGAGAAACTCGGAGTGCAAGTTGGGGAGCAAGTTGGACTCCTGATCCTCAAGAGCAGCCCCTGGGTGCAAGTTTGCTTTGGTTTTTGATGTTATCAAGGGAAATGGGGATTGCCTATAGCTTTATATAATGGACAGAATAAACAAAGGAAACGAGGACAAGATGCCCTCAGCAATTACTGCTGAGAGCTGTTGTTGAATGACTCAGTGGCTGAGTTGTAAGTGCCTGGACACGTACAAATAAAAGTTGCTGAGAAGAATAACAGATCTTGGTGCCTTACAAGTCAGGACAAAGGACTTGCACATGATAGACCATGGGAGGTGGCAGGGGTTTGTTGGAGTGAGTTTAAGGTTGATGAAAAGCTGTGTGTTAAGGAGGCTGGAGGCTTTGTTTTGCCTGCAGGAAAGGTACAGCTCTGGACTGCAGAAGAGCACTCGGCTGGTGCGGAGCTCCCAGCCTGCCCGGGTCTGATCTGGGGGTGTCAGCCACCAGCACTCTACAACTGCTTTGCTCTCCTAATGTTCAGTTTCCATCTTCCATCCGATGTGACTTACAATTAATTTTTTAAATTAAAAGCAATATTTCTATTTTTAAATCAGTAGGAATGAGGATGAAACATAATTCATTGCCTGCATGGAATTTAATTTGAAGCACTGAAAGTTGATGTTGTTGCCAGTCCAGTCCTAAATGCTGTAATCCTCCTTGTCCTCTGGTTTGCTTTGGGGAAGTTTTTTGACCTCGCTGACTTTCAGTGTTCTAGTGATAAAAGGAGTCACGTGTGCTGTATTGCTTTTATCTAAGGTCAATTGCTAGAAACACCAGGAAATCCTTAAATTCAGACCTTTATTATGTGCTCTTGCAGCCCTATGTGCTGCATGAAGGGTTTTTTCCCCTTTGGTGTCCTGCCTTCGTGTGTTTGAGAGTATGTTTTATCAAATTGGGCATAATACTGAGAAATTTGAGTTTGAGTTGTGCCCAAGTTGTACCAAAACCACCACATCCTACCATGGCATTTCAAATGCCTCTTTTTAATTTTTTTTTTTTTTTTTAGCAGATAGGTTATGACTCTCAGAGCTGTTGAGTATTTACTGAACAGTTCAGACTTACGCATCCTGAAGGACTAACATTACTGTAGCTAATTGCCCTTCCACGTTAATTGTCATTCAACTACATCTGCATCTGTAAACGCTTTCCCAAATTGCTGTACTGACAAGTGAGATGCTTCAGTTGGCGAGTCCCACATCTGAGCACGGAAAGGCTGTCAGTGCTGCGGGTTGTCGGGGGATGTCATGGCTTGGGTGGTCTCCCCCGTCCTGCTTGGCAGCTGCAGCGCAAGGCTGTGATTTATTTCCCGGAGTGGGTTTTTGTCAGATAAACCTCCCAACAGTGATGTGAAATAATCCGACAGCTGATTCCTGCAGTTAATGTTGGGAAGGATGAGCTCAGCCCTTGCGAGTTTGATCCATCTGTGGAGGTTTCAAACCTGCCTCCGTGGCAGAGCTCTCTGCTCCGTGTGCTCCTTCACGGACTAGCCGCTCTCTAGGAAATCAGTATCAGGCCTTGATGTTTTAAAATGCATGTCAGGCTTTTCGAACAGTGTATGCGGTGGGGAGAGGGGAGGAGGATGTCTGTGGCTGTGGGGTTTTTTTGTGTGTGTTTGGCTTTGCTAAGTTTTTTAAGATCATCGTGGGAAAAGTAAGAGCCCTGTGCTTGAGCCGTGGTGGAGAGGGAATAGTAAAAAGTTGTTTCATAATATGTGTCTGGATTAATATTCAGATCCTACTGAGCCTTTTATGTCCTTTGGGCTGTGAATGTAAGTATGGGAGCCCCTGGGAATGGGTATAAGCCAGAAAAGCCTCCCATGTCAATGTACTGGGTGCTTATTATGGCAGGCATCTGCATTAAACCCTTTTATAGACTGTTCCTTGGCGGACAGTTTGTGGACTGCTGTTGGCAGAGTTTGTAACACAGAAGAAGGGTTAGTGGCTCTGGACACTGGGAAGCAAGGATCTGGAAGGTTGGTCCAGGGCATAGTCACACAACCTCTGGCGAGCAAAACCTGACCTCAGTCCTGGGTAAAAATAAACAGTGTCCTTGTTCCTAGCCCTGTGGAGATATTTCTGTGTCCAGAGCCCCTCCATCCGATGGACAGACTGCTACTGAGAGGCACAGCAGGGGTGAGAAGTGTTTCCTGCAGATCAGGTGCGCACAGGAGCATGGGTCAGCAGATGGGGAAAACAGAAGCTGTGCTGGCAGAACGTGTACACCAGTGGAGATTGATGGGGGAAGACCAGTACAGGAATGTGGAGAGGCAGGAGCAAGGGCTGGGCCTGGAAGGGCAGGAGAGGAGGATGCAGATCCAGTGCATGGCACAGCCCGCAGTGCTGCTGGACTCGGGGAGGGAGCGGAGATGCAACAAAGGAAGCAACTTCACTGGTGAACTCAGTGTGTTTCCTTCTCAGACACCCCAGGAGATATTTTGACCATTTCTGCAGCTCTCTCCCAATGTGGTCTGAAGGTGGGGAAGATGGGGACAGGAGGTGAACCGGGTTCCACGTGCTCCTGGGCTGAAGCTGGTCAGCTCTGGGGGAGGAAGAGTAGAAAGCATCAAATCTTGTAAGAATGCAAGAGAAAACATCAAGACAGGAAACAGTTTCTTCAGAGAGTTATGTTCTAGGATGAATTAGAATAGCCAGAATTTGTACTGGGGCATACTGGGAGGGATGCTGGAAGAGCGCTGTGGTAGCCTCTGAGAAGGTAAGAGCTATACAAGCCACCCCTGAATTATTTTACAATTGCATTTCTTTGTTATAGATGTTGTTATAAATAGTCTGATGAGGTAGTATGAGTTCTCATGACTTCAGAAAGAAATTCTTATTGATAATTTCCACTCTGTGAACACTTCACAGCGAGGTTGGCCATCTGCATAGGAATTCAGCTTTCTCATGAATAGCACAGGAGCCATAGACAGTTTGTAGCCTTGTCTTCAGAGCTGCCCTTCTATAATCACAGCACAGGTAGAGGGCACAGGGCTCTCTTTGAACTTGTCAGACAGACCCCAGGCCCCTACATGTGGGAATGGTGCCTTCTTTAGCACACCTTAGTATGTGTGGGGTTTTAACTCTTCTCAGCTGGACAGCAGGAATGATAACCAGAGGGAAAAACCACACTGGTTTCTTAGGTCAGGAGCATTCAGGACCAGAAGTTGCATATTATTTTTAAATCTACGTGGTTTGTTGCAAAAGGTGTCACTGGGCGGAGAACAGTGGGTCAGAAAAGGAGAAGACATGGTGTTAAAAATACTCATCTTGTGCTCAGTATGGCAATAAACTGTGAGTGCATATGAAGAGTAGGCTGCTCAGATACCCTGCTGATGCGTTGTGGCTTTGCTCCTTCCTCCTTGCCACCTTCTCTCTGCTGACTGTGGGCTGCTGGGGCTGCCTGAGTAGGCACCAGAGCAGTTGCTTTACCCAGGACTGTTCCATGCTCTCCTGCTTTCCATCTGGAGATGACCTTGTTTGAATTTCTAGGAGAGCACGAAGCTTGCCAGGGTGGGTTTGTTTGTGTTTCTCTCTAAGCAAATACCTGGCTGTCACGTGGAGCTGGAGCAGCTGGTGTGCAGCACCTTGTCCAATTCCAAGGTACTCACAGTTTCAAGGCAAAATCATGGCTTATTAACACAGCCTGGAGGACCTCTTGTTAACCCTGTTGAGTGGAGGATGTCGGGGCATTTCCATGAAGCTCTGCTGCTCCCTTGGCACTCGTAGGGCTGCAGGGATGGGGCAGGCTGAAGCAGCCAGCTGTGCAGATATGATGGGAGCAGTCTGCTAGCTGCAAGGCAGGCCATGCATGGTCAGGCTTTCTGGCTTTTTCCATGTAGTTGATCTGTCCTGGCTTCTTACACAGGAGGAAAACTCAAGGGCATGGTAGAACCCCAGATAGACAAGCTGGTTAAGTGCAAACAAACTCTTGAACCAGGGCTGCTCTGCCTGGCACCTGGTAGCTTTTCACATTGAGGATCCAGTGCACAGTGTTAGAGGTTTGCAAAGGGAATGGCTCTAATTCTTATCTTCTGCGAGGTGAACTTCTGGGGCTGAGCCCAGATGCTGCTGCCTGTCTCATGTACGTGGCCCTGGTAGTCTGCCTTCCACACCTCAACTTGTAGTCAGCTCCATCCCACCTTCCTGTAAGCACCAGCCTGCAGTACTTGTCACCTGAAGCTATTTCCATAGTTGATGATGACAAAATCTGACAATTCAGCCCATGTAGGATATGAATCTTTCTTAGGAACCTCCTGCAACCACTGACTTGAGGGAGTCTAGTGTTTAGATTAGACCTTTGCACTGGTCCTTGCTGAATCACGTTGCATCCTATTCGGGTTTGTTGTTTGTTTGTTGTCCATTTCCAGTGTATCAGGATTAATGTGAATTCTGATATTCTGTAACACACTAGCATTTCATCCCCACTTGGGATCTTCTTCATCTTTTATAACCTATTTCCCATTTCTGACGGTTAATGAATGATGTATCCTTAGGTCAAAACACAGCTGGGAAATCAGGCTTTGGATTAAAAACTGCCTTGGCATAGCCTCTTAGAACATCCTGGAAGCATCCAAGCCCTGTTGCCTATAGATTATGGGCAAAATAAGACTATAAACCAAGTAGAGACCTCTGCTTTGGGGGCTTAACAGCCTCCTCAGCTTTTCAAATCATGTAATCATAATCTTTGCAGGATTAAACACTGTTTCAGCTGCGTTTTTTTTTTTTTTTATTTCACTTTCTTATGGAATAAACTGATGGTGACAGATGCCCAAGAGCCCTGGAGGTCAATGCTTTGTTTACACACAGGAAACTTAAGGCATGAGGGGTGACAATTCCCTCTAGAGAGGGACATGGCTGTTTCTCACCTTCTCCTGGAGCATGGGTCTACCTGGCAGTGGCCTCACTCTGTGCCTGTATCACCAGGGCAGAACCCTACAGAGGGGCTTCGGGCTCCTCCAGGGGATGTACTTTGTGGATAAACATGGCCTTTTCTCTTGTGCTCCCAAAGCCTTTCCAAGTGTCCATGGGAAATTCTCCGTGAAAGACCTATGCTTATGCCACTTGATTGCCAAGGAAGCTGAGCTGCAGAGAAACAAGCTGCTTCATTCGGTTTGTGTGGCCAGGTTGGGACATAATCAGATATCCTGCCTCCTGCTCCTTGTCTAATGACTGTGCAGATAACCGAAGTGCTTCCTATTCTTGTGTCTTCAGCCTTTCCGACATTGATCTTAAAGCTAGGAGAGAGCTAATATCCTGTATTACAGAGGACCGAGGCCCAGAAAAAAACAAGGTAGAATTTCATTTTGCCTGAGTTGAGCCATCTAAAAGCATCTCTGAATCAGAGCTGGTCCCTGCAGCCTTTCTCCAGCCAGGGGCTGTCAGATGACTCACCCTATCTTCCACCTCCATCTTGGGATGGGGGTGACTCACTGGCTGCAGAGCCAGTCTCCTCTGTTGACTATGGAGGGCGTCTGGGGTTCCTGTGCAGATGTTTAATATGCGAACGCTCAGGCTGGTACTGCCCTGAGGCTCCCAGGTATCTGTGGGCGAGTGAGGAGTCAAACCTAAGCCGTTGGAGACCTCTGGTTATGATCCTAAGTAGTGGGCATCCTTCCTTCACAGACACTAAAGCTTGTGGCCACCAGCTTGCAGCAGTGAGCAGCGGTGCAGCGAGTGACTGCTTTGTGTACCAGCAGTTTTCGAAAGAAGTGCCAGCATCCCTCCATGCAGCTGGGGCTGCATCCCCTGACGTGCTCAGGAGAGACCTGATTGAGGAACAACTGGGTCATGCTAAGGACAGGCACTATTACAGATCTGATGTCTCAGAAATGGTAAATACCTTTAGTCTGTTACCAGTGAACATTGTTCTCTGGCTCCAAAACTGCTCACAAAGAGGTACTTTCGTGGAGAGGAAGAGGGGTGCCAGCAGGAAGCTTGCTGAGACAACACAGAAACATTTTCTACCCATGATCTCAGCCTCTGGAGATAAGGCTGGAATTTTGACACCCCCCAGAGCATCCTCCCTTGGCCCCTTGTCGATCCTGCAGCTCTGGACAGGGGAGGGAGGTTCCTGCCTGGACGATGACCCCACAGGGGATACAAAAGGTTGGGGCAGGTTTGGGCTAGAGGAACCATGGCAGTGCCATGGGTCCCCTCTGGACATGAGGTGTTGGAGTCCTCTGACTGCAAAAGATGCCATTTGTGAAAGGTCAGCTTGTGTGATGAACTCTGACCGTGGTGTAGAGGTCATCAGAAGGGACCTCAGCCTCCAGACCGAGAAAAACCTTTCAGGTTTGGCTGGCAGGAGCTTGTGCATACACTGTGGCAGGTCACACACGCTGTAGTTCATCACTTATGGCATAAGGTGCAAGTCCATAAGCTTCACCGTGTTGGGAATACTCGCTCGTGCTGCTGCTTAGCACAGCACAAGGTCTTGGCGGTGCCGGGGTCCATGCATGGAGGTTTGGGTTACTCAATAGTTGCAGGCTGAGCTTTCCAGGGAGAATCCATGCTGGCACAAAGCAGATCTCAGTCCTGTGCATACGGGTGTATTTGTTACAGAAATAGCAGCAATTGCCTTTTTGTCGCAATGGTTTTCATAGTGGAGGCTGAACCTTTGTATCATTGGGGTGAGTGACTCGAGGGAGGGGTTCTGGATGGGGCCCAGACCTCTGCTGCCCGGCTGCGTTACACCGAGCGTGCCATGTTCCACGTACAATGCTGCCTTTCAGCCAGACCTACAGAATAGGCTTTGTGTCTCCTTGTGTGAGCCCTCTTTGAAGAGAGAAAAGCTTCCTTAGAGGCTGCAGGCAGTGCTCCGTGACTTGAAATGGTTTTCACCTGTGCCAGGAGTGATTTCACTCTGCCTTTTGCCAGGGCTGAGCTGCTTGGTGGTGCCAGGTGCTTCACCTTTCCCTTGCTGGCAGCTGCAGAAACCCATTAGAGGAACGAGTTGCATTGGGACCGCTTGGTACCTGGGGAGAAGAGTGTGTAATCACGGAGTAGTATCAAGCAGAGGTGGTTCCTACAGCTGGGGTTTATTTAAATGAACCTATTCTTAATTTTCCTGCTGTGGCCCTCTGTAGAGCTGACTGTGGGAGAGTATGGCTTGGCAGAAAGGTAGGTGTTGGGTCTAGAATTGTTTTGTCCCTTACAAAGATTTAAAAAGGTAAGCCAATAAGATATTGGCACTTATGTATTGATTCTACATCTTGTTTTTAAATTAATTTAGTGCTTTTGTGCTGGGTACCTTACTTCTCTGATGTCCAGCAGCAGGACACAACAGACATATTCTGGGGATTGGCATGGGCAACAGGTATTTCTGAGGACCTACTCCTCCATTAAATGCCTTTAAACACTTCACATGAGAGAGACTGGGGGGGAGAGCCCACAGGAAATTTAATCTCAGTGTTGGCTGCTGACCCCTTACAGTTACAGTCTTAAGCTGCTCGTGTAGCTGCCTTTGGGACTGTGGTCGGTCTTTCTGTGGGCGTCTGACTTGGGGGAGAGAACTATAAGTGCAGCATCTCTTAAGATAGAGATGGAGTTATACTACAGTTTGTAAAGGCACTTTTGCAAACTGTAGCGTAAGCTGATCTGCAACATTAGGCACTCAAATAAGTCCTAAAAATTGGCTGAAGTTCTCTTCTATTCCAATTTCCCCGCTGCAGCCTCTATTAAATATAATTGTAAGATACAAGGAAAAACATTCAAAGAATGTTACTAACTTATGAAACTGGATTGCCTTGGCTACTTCTGGGGCAGACTTAATAGGAGAAAACTCTCAATTGTATGGGTCCAGGGCTTCATTGTAGTCTCAAATTGTAACTTCCCTTCTTCCCTGACAGCGGACATTATCTCAGTAACCTATAGATAGTGCCTGAATCATTCTTTACAGTACAGCTAAAATGTAAAAACATTAAATAATATATCCCTCCTGCTCCTATAAGCAGGGGAAGTGTTTGACACCTCCTTTTACAGGCAGAGAAAAGGATACGCGGAGAAGGAAAGTTATGTGCAGCAAGTCGTGGTAGAGCCGTGGTGGCAGCTGAGCGGTTCCTGACTCCTCTGTCCGCAGACGGCTTTCCCCCTGCAGCCGAGCTGGTCCTTCCTCCCTGCCTGCCTACCTCAGCATCTTCCTAGGGCAGGTTAGCCTCAAATGAGCAGAGAATCAAGATGTGACTGGAGTTGGGTTTAAAGATAAATGTTAGAACGTGGGTGTTTGATGTCCCAAGGGAGCAGCTGCGATTCTGAGCTTAAATTTCTTGTGTAGGGTTATCCAGGGAGCTGGTTTCTGAACCACAGCTTGGATCTTGGGCTTTCTGACTCTCGGGCAATTCTGCGTAATATCAGAGTATTGCAGGGGACCTACCAAAGTGATCCAGACTCATTGTTGCATGAACACATGACTGCAAAGTGTGCGTGTTTTGGCTGCTACTACACTAGGGATGCTCGGGTGAAAGGGCTCCAGGTAGCGTTTGTACCCCAGAGTACGTTTGTGCGGGTGTTCGATGCAGAGAGAAAAGTGACCATTGTCTGCTTGAGCTTAATGCTTTTTCAAGATTACCTGTTCTCAATCAAGTGGTCAGACAGTTTGCGAATCTTGACCCTGTGTATTTGACTGAGTTTCTGGCTAGGGAGGGACTGGGATTTAGTGACCGTGGTGCCTTGGCTGCTGCTTTACCTGTCACTGGTTCGTTCCTTTGTCCAGATGTTACATGGCTGCAGTGGAGCATCTCTCGTACTGCGTGGAGGAAAAGGGCACTTTGTCACAACTCTGGAGTGACACTTGGACTTGCATGTTAGCATCTAAGTAAAATCCCTGGCTGAGTTTTTCCCTTTGCAGTGTCTTCAGAGTCAGACAAATGGTCTCAAAACCAAAGGCTGCCCCTTATCTCCTCCAGCTGTGAATGAGGAGTTGCTCACTAAGGCTGGGGAGTCCGAAGTGGCCAGGTCTGCTCTGGGTGTCCTGTTAGCTACAGGTGCTGGCATGCCTCTGCCAGGCAGCCCGGTGGGTCATCCCGGTGGGTCATCCCGGTGGGTCATCCCGGTGGGTCACCCAGGCTCATGAGAACCCTTAACCTCTGCCCTTTGTCGTCTGCAGCCCTTTGGCTAGGGAGCCGCTGCCTCTTTGTTCTCGGCTTTTCTCCTTTATACACCCCCATCCCTCTCTGGGAAAAATCAACATTTGCCTTTCAGAGCCTGGCAAACAGAAGGGGTCTGTATTACATCCTGATGGCAGCCCCAGGCTTGCAGGGCTCCAGTGATAAATCCAGTGATGTTTGTTGTGGGGGGACCCTCTGAAACACAAGTTTGGGAGTTCTGTGTGTCTGAAACAAGAGCAGGGAAGCAGTGAGCGGTCACTGAGCAAATGCTGTGGCTGAAAAGTAAAATTTGGATTGCGCTGAGGTTGCAAGAAGGCGGCAAGAAATTGATTTAAAATCTAAGTAAGGATGATTTTTTTTTTTTTTTTTTTTTTTTTTTTTATCTGAAGTAACACATTGCTGCTTAGCGCGCTAAAGCTGTGTACAGTGTCAGAGTGCAGCAGAGCGCCAGATGCTGGGCTGGGAATTTTGCACCAGGAGTTCTCCTGTGTGGTCAGAGCCAGAGCGTTATGGGCCTGCGGGGAGTGGGGAGGAGAGCTGTGGGGTGGCTTGGGAGTATTTGATCCATATGGAAATACCACATTGCAGTTTTAAAATTCCTTTCCCCTCCTTCAAATCTGACAGTGATTTTCTCCAACTAATCCATGGCCATTGCCAGACAAACCTGAGAAAATTAGGTGCACTCATGAGTCTGGATGCTGTAAATGTTTGGGTTGGTTTTTTTGGTTTTTTTTTTGAAGGCAAAGGATGAGCAGTGATCATTTGGTTTGTTCTTTGTTTGCATAGTGCTCTGCGTGTTAAGCCTTATCTCTTGTCCA
This sequence comes from Aquila chrysaetos chrysaetos, assembly GCF_900496995.4. Classification (NCBI taxonomy): domain Eukaryota; kingdom Metazoa; phylum Chordata; class Aves; order Accipitriformes; family Accipitridae; genus Aquila; species Aquila chrysaetos. The sequence continues at coordinate 66,903,722 of NC_044008.1, forward strand.
TTCAGGCTCCTGGTGACTCTTGTGCTATTAATGTTAAGGATTAACTAACACGTTTCTAGCTTGCTGAAGCTCTTGCGGCAGCTGGTTAATGTAAGAGCTTGATTATTTCCTTCTTTGAGCAAGGCTGCAGCTTTGAGTTCAGATCCCTTTCCTCCTTCCCATCTCTGTTGGGATGCTGCAGGTTCTGCAGAAATAAATGGGACCAGATCCAAGCTGCTCTCGGCGATGGCTTTGCGAGCTCTGGGATGTATTCTTGCAAAACGCCCTCATTTAGTGAAAATGCCATGAGGACACTGTTGTAGTTCTTGGGTCCTGCTTCTCTTTCGTGGATTTCAGAAGCTAAGGAGTGTGAGCAAATGAGGAGTGTGGTGAAGATGGTAAATTTAGAGGGACAAGATTTCTTTGGAAATCTGGTTAGCTTCAACAGTGAACTGGAAGTGATTTTAGACTTGACAGTAGTTACCAGGTCCGTTCCCAGTTGGTACAGCTTCACAAGAACAGTTTTCTGTTCCTTTATAAATCCTTTCCCCTTCCCTCCTGCTGCTAAGTAAAAGAATCACATAAACCAGCAAAACTGACAATACTTACAAAAGACCCATTTTTCCAGTCCCTTCCAATTTGTGTGGATACTTGCATTATAAATACGCATTTGTACAAGTCATCTGATGTGTCAGTGTGGTGATGTGGCATCCCTTCTGCTGCCTGGCCAGATTACTGAAACACTCTAACCAGAACGATCACAGATGATGACTAACATGCTTTTTCATATGAAAAACTACTTGTGCTAATTTTTTTTTTTTTTTTTTTTTTTTTTTTTTTTTTTTTTTGTGCTTTCATGATTGTCCAGCATATCTGTGAATGACTATCGGCTGTGAGGAATTTGTGGGCAGTAAAGAACAGATTATCACAAAGAGCAGTGAAATGATCTTGTTATTTCTGTCAAGTGAATATCTGAGGATTGAGTTTGCTCACCTCAGAATAAACACACAGGGAAGAGGCATGGTCTCTGTGCTGTTTGAAGGCCATTTTAACTATTGAGCAACTTGTCAAAGCACTTGGGGTCACTCCAATGTTTTAATCTTGACGTTGAGACTGTATGTCTCTGAAAAGCCAAAACTTCATTCAAGCATGAGCTCGAATTCACCAAGACTGGATAAAAAGGTGTGTGGGTTTTGCAGGTCAGTCAAGGCAATTTTCTGGCCATGAGCTCTATGGATGCATCAACTGATTTCCTGAGAATTACTGCAGTTTAATTAGAGTTAAAATCTTGAATCAAAGCCTGAACTTGAGCCAAGGTTAAAGTGCTGGGTCCCTGTCATCTTCTACCACCATGTGCAAGCTTGGCCCTTCTACCTAACTTAGCCCAGGAGCTCTGGGCAGGCCACTGCTGGTCTTGGGGAAGCCTTTCTAATGCTGCAAAAATTGAGGCTTATTTCTTACTGCCTCTTATCGTTAGCACAAGCTTTTGGAGCATTTTTTTAGTGTTAGAATGTATTTGGCACCTGCCAGAAGTATAACATTGTGGTAGGAATATATGCATCTTGCTAATGCCAATTTTCCTGTGGTTTCCTTGAGGGTTATCTGTAATCCAGCCTCGGGCTGGATTCTTTCTATGTGTGAACTCATGGCTCCACTTGTATTAATAGTGCTGTGCTGATTAGCAGTGTTGTCTGGTCCCAGCCTGATGATATCCAGCTCCCACGAGGGAAATGGTTGGTGGTATTTCAGGCTGCATGGTCTCTGCTCTAGCCTTTGACCTAGACACATCTAGCTTGTTGGCGTACCCACGTGGTGGTAGCTGTGTTGGAGAAGGTAGTGGTCCGCTCCTGAGTCTGTAATCGGTGCCCCATGGGAACAGCATCCCTCCATTCCATCAGCATCCCTCCATCCCAGTGAAAGCTCGGTTTGCTGCCAGAGTTATTTGATCCAGAATGAAACCATGCACATGGGTTGAACGTTTTTCTTCTAGCTGTGCTCAGCTTCTTTGTAAAGAGTCTCTATTACACAGAATCTGGAAAAGTGTCTTTTATTCTTCAGTGCATGTTTCTGATTAGTGCTGGAAATGAACATGAATATTTTCTTTTTTTTTTTTAAACATATTCCTTTTGAGGTTAATGTTGCAAGTGGATTTCAAGTTAATGGAAGTGAAGTTGTAATTGTGTGGTTCATTGGACTTGGGGTTGAAGCAATAGAGATTCTTCTTCCTTTGCTACTCTGCAAACAGATGTCTCTTCCTTACAGTCCTCAGCTCCCCCTGAGCCCTTCTGTCCCCAGCTGTCTCCAGGGACACCCACAGCTCCATGTGCAGGGCTCTACCTCTGAACGTGATGTCCTGTGTCAGCATTAAAACTTTGCAGCTTAATCTCCAGCAGCTGCTCTGGTATATTGGAGAAACCACTGAGGTGGTGGTTCTGTGGATCAAACCACGTGTGGGTTATCCTCCTTCTGTTAACAGCTCCAGGCCTCGTTACTGATGAAGTCTTCTCCAGCCATTTTATCTAAGGAGCTTTTAGAGCTTGTGTAAGTGAAGCGGGATAAAGTATAGCTGCTGGTGTTATACTATATTGCTGGTGAAGGCAGTTCTCTTTCCTGCTGTCTAGATAGTACCTGTGAATTAGATAAAAGAAAATAGATCTCACACCCTGTATGGTCCTGAACAGCTGGTCTAAGGGTGTTGCGATGGATATACACCTCCTAAAAGGGAGTGGAAAACTCTGTCCCAGCAGTCTGCACTGGTACCTGTGCCAGCTCTGCATCCGCTGCAGGGCAAACGAAGTGACATCCTTGCTGTCATCTTGCATCCTCCCTAGCCGGCAGCAGGATGGCCTGGGGAGACAGCAAAGGGCAGGACGGATTAGAGGAGTTGGGGCTGGGTGCCTCTGCAGCGCACAGGCTGGTGCAGATCCTGCCCTGGAGGGAGCCAAGTCTAAATGTCGGCCTTTACTTTAAAAACTGCTGGTGTTGTGTAGGTGCTGCAGGCACCTCTGAAGTGTTGTTCAGCTGAGGGTTCTCCCACCACCCCAGTGCTAAAGTTGTCGAAGTCTCGGGATGGCTCCGTGACTTGGCCCAGACCTGTACACCCCAGGAGAGAGCTCTGGGGAGCCGGCAGTGCAGAAATGCCTGTAGGAGGAAACTGGTCTTGGATGGAGACATCTCCAGTGCTGTCTGGACACCCTGCTGCGTTTGTGCTGGGTGAAGAAGGAAGCTGAATTATCTGATCTCAGACTCACTAGTAAATACGTTTAACAGAAGCAAGGGCTGCTCAGATGAGCTGGTGCCGCTTTGCTGACTCCAGCACAGCATGAGATGTCTCCTGCTGGTTTTGGCCTGTCCCTTTCTGACATGACCTTTGTTTGGTTTGGGTTCTTTTGTTTGTTTGGTTTTTTGTTTTTACTGGACTGTGTAGAGAGAGCAAGTTCCTGGGCTACATCCTCCATTGTTTGTCTTCACCCTGTGGTTTCTATTGATAATGGAAATTGCTCATTTGTTCTTTTGATTTTTACATAGTATGAGTGTAGTGGCATGGATCATTTACTGTGAGGAAAAAATAATTCTCAAGTGGCCTGTCTCGTTACTATTATACACATCTAGAAAAAGTTTGGGGTGTATCATGCAAAAACTCTGATGGGTTTTGGAGAAAGTACGTGTTGACTGTATTGGAGGTGAACATCTCTGGCAGCTCCCTTGTTAGCTCTAGGTTCGGATTCAGCAAAGTCAGACATCGTCTGTGTCAGGGCAAGTATCCATAAGATGCTCCCGTTTCAACACTGGAATGCTTTGCGTCCATGGTGTGTTATATCAGCAGCTGCAAGAAGCATGAAATAGTAGAACATTTGGCCCAATATTGTCTGGAGGGAGTGATTTAAACGTGAGCCTGGCTAGGATCTCGCTTGCACTGACACAACCCAGTTGGAGCGATTCTTGGCTTCAGTAGTTGCGAAGGAGACCCCAGTGAAGCCCAGTGTCCTCTGGTGCTGCTGCTGCCTTTCTGCTGCGCCATATGGTCCCAGCCTGTGGATCTGGAGGGAATTAGTCATTGATTATAAAACGTGAAAAAATACTGCTCAGCCAGCGAGCCAAGGTGAGGTTAAGCTCTGCGAATGTTATAACTTTGTCCTGCTGCGGCACATCCGCTGGGTTGAGTGAACTTGGATTGGCCGATTTTAACTGTTGGACTCTTCCATTTTGAAGTCATTCTGCTGGGGACGTGGGGAAGCATTCTTAATTTCGGCTAAATAAAGCATATTTCATTATGTTTCTTAGTCCAGTGCACTACAATAAAATTATAGCATGGCTTGAGGGCATTTGAACTGCGTTAAGAGGGAAGACTCATAGACACTGTGTCTGGGGTGGAAACCTTTGATTTTCATTCCACAGCCCAAACCCGGGGCTCAGTCTGCTGCTTCCACGCTATAAATAGAGGTAACCCCAGAATGCGCTCAGCATGCCGATGCTCTCCGGTCCTGCCCACACTGCCGGCTTCCTGGCAGTGTGTTCAGAGCAGCATATTTTTAGCTGTTGCTTTCTCTCTCTCTCTCTCTCTCTTTTTTTTTTTTTGACAGATCTTCTCTTCTTGTCTTGCCAGGCTGCCAGCTTTCCCTGCTGTTTATCTGCTTTCCAGGACTGTGTCTAGATCCTCCCTCTGTGGAGGGGCAGTGGGACATCACAGATAGCAAGCTTGGCTTGGGCTCCATAGCGCTCCCTCCTCTTTCCAGGTTCGCTGTCAAGGTGTTAGCCTGTATGAATTTCTTGTTTGCTCCTTATTTTCCCTTTTGTTGAAAGGGGATTAACAGCACTATTACATATTATTAATGTTGTTAACAGGTTGAAGCAACAGCTGTCAGAAAAGCTTCCTTCTAGTGCTGTCTCCAATACAGAGCAAATGAATTCATCTTGTCCACCTTTGGGTTTACCTATTTAAAAAGGGTATGAATAGTAATTACAGATCCCCAGAGAAAACCTGTGAGTCAGGGCAGATAAGCAAATTCTCAGAGATGTTTGCATAAAAGGTATAGGCTCAGCCAGGGCACATGGATGCTCTGATGGCTGTGCTGCATTGGATGCTCCAAGTCCTATGTGTGTTTTTCCACTGGAGTCGTTGCTAAAGGGAATAAAGCCTATTTCCTATGTGCGATCCTGTCCAAGCTTGTAAGCTCCTCGCTCTGCTTCCGTCCTGCTTTGCCGCAGACTGAATGAAGTCTTTGAACATAAAAGGATGTATTTAACTAGCTCAGCATGGCTGCATATCTGCGTTCTTCAGCTTGCCACCCATAAGGGACGTTTCTCCTCTGTTTTTTGTGCAATTATGAAAGCCAGTTTTCAACACCGCACCTTGCCTGCATGCAGACAAAGCAGAGGTGTTCGTTCTCTGCAAGGAGCTGAGCCAGGACTCGAGTGCTCTTGCAGCTTGTTTGAAGAAGTACTGTTTAAAACTCGGTTGACCAGAGGAAATAATGCCTTTTCATTCTTGCTAGTGTCCAAAGAAACAGTAGACATTTAGAGGGGAGAAAATAATTAAGAAAAAAAATCAGGGACTGGGTTTAATAGAAAAAATCATATGTTTAAAATTTATAATGCCTGGTTATCATGCACAAACTCCTAGAAACTTCAGCCCTTCTCTCGCTGTCAGTAATGGAAACTGCACGCTGAGCGATGTGTGTAGCAGCAGTCTGCCCCATTGCAATGCAGATAAAGCTGTCAAGAAGACAGACTGGGTGTTCACACATGCGGGTGGACAGTCCCAGCTCTATTTTTGGCCCTTTGGCTGGCGGTGCTCTTTGGGGGGCAGAGTGGGGGATGGCTCTGGGCGGTGCTGGCCGGGGGTTCTCCCTGTGCCGCCATGGTCAGGAGCACCGCTGTTTCCCTGGGACTGGCCCTGCGGTTCAGCCACATAATGTTGTAGGCACAGAGGCTTTTTATATTAGAAGAGGAAAGGGAGGCAGAAAATGCACACACATTCATATATATAGGCAGAGGGTTCTGAGCATGAGACACTTTTTCCATGTTGATTTGCCAGGCAGCTCTTTTCCCTTCCCTCCCTCCGTCCCAGGCTCATTGGTATGAAAGTTTTCCTGCCTTTTATATATTTTCCTTTTTTTTTTTTTTTTTTTTGTATGATGCACTCTTCCAGCTGACAAGGTTTGTAAGGTTGTGGCTATGCTACAAATCACAGTTTAGGGGTGTTCTGCAGCTTAAATTGGTGCTGTTTTAATCCCTTTGTTTATTGTCCAACAGATCTGGTAGATGGTGAGAAGATAGTTAAAATAATACAATTGAACAACAACATCACCCCCAAAATTTGGGAGTTTCTTATCCGTTTGCAGGGTAGAAATCCTGTTTCAAAATACTGTTGTGCTCAGGTGGGGTTTGTATTGAGCTGAGGAGCCTCCGTGGCTCCATTCTGGAGCTTGACAGCTCCAGCATCTGGTGCCTGAGATGATGGACACCATCCTGGAGCTGCTGTTCCTCTGGCAGGACCCACCAGAAACTGAGGAGCTGCCAGACCTTCTGGGAATACCCATATCAGGACATCATCGCATTTGGGGTAGTTTCAGAGTATAGCATCCCCCCTGACGTAGTTCGCTGTATTTAGTGTACCTGCTTTTATTGTGCTAAGAAAAGAGAAACCGAGGCACTAATCAATGTATGGTTTCTGCATATGGCTAGGTTTTAACCAAAGGCTTTGTTAAGCTCAATTCTGGTTCTGGCTGAATTTTTCAGCATCTCTGGGAAACGAGTGTTGTGGCAATCACCAATTCACAAACAGGCAGATGGGACAGCAGAGAAATTAAACGAGTTGCTGATGAATTAGAAATGTTGCCATAGCCAGCAGGTCCCGATGGCTTGCCTGGAGTCTGGGAGGCAGGCAGGCTCCTGGGAGTTACTGGTTACTTTCTGAAATGGGTATGGGAATGGAGGAGACAGGTGTGTCTGGGTTTTGTCTTTCAAAGTAATGTATGATGTAGGGTAGGTTAAGGTGTCCACATATCTTTCTCCAGCACTGTGCATATGAATTAACCATGTGCTACCCCAATGAGTAAGATTAATACTTTTTCATTATAAAAGATGGAGCAGAATTAGCCCAACATCTGGATTGCTGTGTTCTAGTGTAGCATCTGCTTGGAACATGCAATGCATCCCGTGTTTCAGCTGGTCTAACCCCATGACAGGATTCTCGTACACAATGTGTTCCCAGGACGGTGGGTGCAACCTAGCCAGAAAGTAGTCACCTCTTGCTTTCTTTTTTTCGTGTGATGCTGAACGCAGGAGCCGCTGCTGTCCTTCCAGCTGAGCTGGCTGGAGAGGCCAAGCACCTCTGGGAAGCGGTCTCTTTGGAGGAGCCTCTTTGAGCTCTCTGCCAATGCAGGGAATGTGCTGGTCCCTAAATTCCTGTGCTTTCCTCTCTCAGCAAGGAAACCTGTCTCTGGAAGTGCTGCACTTGTCTCCAGGATAAAATATCCTGGAGCGAGAGGTGAACATGCGTGTCCCACTTAATGATTTCAAAAGTTCTCTCTGGTGTTTCTGGAAACCCTAAATACATTCATGGGTTTGATATGTTTGAATAATAATGTTTGACATCTTCAGGGAAAGGTGGAGGTCTCTTCTCAGGTGTTTTTCTGTTTAAAATAACATATAACATTCCTTTGATCGCAGAGGTGATTGTGCATAGCAGATTCCCAACAGAAAACATGCCTCACCAGATGTAGAGTCATAGTGAGATTGCTCCACGTACATATGAACTCCCTTGATCCTTTCAAACCTTCTTCTTGCTTTAGGAATCAGCCGGACCTCCAGTGGGAGACTTCGGAGACTCAGTGACCAGACAAGTCCAAGTAAGTTGCATGAATTTCTCTTCGAAATTTCCTCATCCAATAAAAAAAATTTTTTAAAATTGAGAGAATGCAAGAGGTAACTCTCAGAAATCACATCTCCTGCCTCCTGTCCGCTGGCCATGGTTTGAAAGGCAAAGCTGGCTGCTAATAAATGCAGAGCTCTCTACGCTGTAGAGAGCGAGCAGTATATATAAAAAAAGAGAGCAGAGTGTGTGTGTGTATATATGTATATTTAACACCCCCCCCCAAACTATGAAAAGAGAGAGCAATATAAAATAAAAGATTAATTACTTACTGAATAATGGATCCAGAGAGAATAATTAGAAGGCCCCATCTCAATTCAAGGGATCTAATACAGGGCAACAGAAGGCAGGAATGGCCTGAGGTTGAAATATAGCTTTAGTCATTAGCAGCTCTTTCGTACTCTCCTTAGCTATTATTTTTTATTGGATGTGGAGATTTATGGATTATATGTGCTTGTGACTAAATTTACACTCCTAATTGCAACTTAATGTTTCTGAAGCTGTTTCTGATTCAGAAGGAAGCAGGTGGGAGGGTTTCTTTCTCGAAAAAGGTGTTTTCCAGCCTCGGGAAAGCAGTAGCAGAAGTCTCGGTGCTTGTGAGTACCTGAGCCCGTGCGCTCTGCTTGCATGTGCGTGACGTGGGTTGGGAGTGCCCAGGGACAGAGACACGTCTCTGGTGCTTACCTGTGTTGGCCTGACCCAAATTACACCCCGTGAGTAGAAAACTTCACTGTTCTCGTCTAAAATACTCAAAAGCAAGCTAAGACAGCCCATTTCTGGGCTTTTCCTTTTGAGGGCCCCTTTTGCTGGCTGTGCTAGCCCCTCCGAGGAACCTGTGCTGCTCCACAGTTCAAAACTCTGTGGAAACGTCTGTCTCCAGAATCAGGGTGCTTTGTACATCACGGATGTTCATCTTTCTTAGCAGGTGCTTTGCTGCAGTTGAAGTCTTCCTTCATGTTTCCTTCTCTGAGATGTATGACCACTGCTTGGCATTGACTCCTCATTTTCTCTGGGATGCTGACAGTTGTCTCTGCTCCTTGCTGCAACCAGCCTGTCCCCCCCCCAAGAACCCCACTCACCTCCTCAACACCCTGCTCTGGCCACGCTCGGTTCAGGGCTTTCATCTGCTCCTGTCCTCTTGGTTTCTCTGTCACTCACAGTTGCTCCCTCCGGGCTTGATTTGCTATTTTAATTCATTTTCTCAGCCCTCATATCCTGTCTCAGCTCCCAGATGTACTTACCAAAACAGTCGTTTTCAGCTTTTCCCTCTGTGTGGGTGGGAGGAGAAAGCCACCCTCGGGATGCCTTCCTGGAGCAGTGACTTCAGCGCTTCGCTCTATCAAGGCATCAGCACATGTGGCATGGGGATTAGTCACAGACATCCCGTTACGCGTGTGCTTAAATGCCCTGGGAGCTGTGACACTGCCTGCCTGGCCCTCGTCAAACACTAGTGATAAGCACAGGGACAGGTATTCACGTTATGGCACAGACAAGGGCGACAGGGGTCTGGCACGCTGTGACGCTGTCCTGCTGCTGGGACGCTTGCTGCTCTGCACCTGGAGCTTCACAGCCATGCGCTGTCACCGTCTCCAACCTAATGTTGTGTTGTATCGGTGGGAGGGCGTAAATATGGTCAGAGGAGGCCGCTGCACCCCAAACTAGTGTCACACGGCAGGAAAAACGCATTGAGCGATAATCTAACGTGGAGTCGCAGTATTGGTCTGGCCGCTAAAGCTTTGCGGCAGCGATTGTTCGGTCCAGAAGAACTGAGCTGCATTTTAAAGCTGATGCTTCAAAATTCGGCCACCAGCGCAGAAGCTGGTAGTTTTGAACTGAAGTGCGTGTTTATCTTCTGCATGTGCAAAAACAAAGTTGCAGTCTCAGCCCTGGCACCGCATGTTTTCATATATATATGTCCGAGGACAGAAAGGGGAATTGGTGCAGCTCCAAAGGTAACTGGAGTGTAGAGAATCTAAATTGAAAGACACAGCGCGTTTGTTCAAGCTTGTTTTCTTTAGATTCTAATTATATACTTTTCCACTTTTCTGGTGAGAGACCTTTTAAATTTTAATATTTTTTTTTGAAGTAAAATCAAATGAACAGCTCAGTGCTCCAGTTTACATTGCAGTAAATATTTATGACTCCATATAACTGCAGCTTAATTTCCCCTTGTTTCAGGTCCAAATTTTCCTTTCTGCACATCTGGCCTTGCACCCAGAAGCTTTTGTTCCTGTAAAAGATAAATTGGGGTTGGGATGACTGAGTAGTGGTTGCAAGTGAAGCATTGCAGAAGGGGATTGCTTTGGGCTCTTTGCCACCCTAAACAAAGAAAGGGATGACATGCATTTCCATAGCCACCAATTCTTGGGATCTGGACAGCTGCATAGTCATCCACACACCACATATTGCCTTGGGGCATGCAGTGACAGTAGGAACCTGGAGATCTGATGTTGACCTCTTTTGGAAACCTTATTCTGTGACTCCTTTCAATCTTTCTTGTCCCTTTGAAAGTGGTTTTATGGCATCGGCATCCATCATTGCTCAGTGACCAGCAATTCTAGGGCTTTGGAGCTGTGGTTTTTGTTTTGTACAGGCCTGCTGCGTAGTCCCAGGTAAGCCAGTGAGGTGGGACTCATCGAGACTGCTCAATGGAGAGAGCTGGAGACTATCAGAAAGTGTCTGAGAGCACTTACTTTAGAATGGGAAGAATAAACTTCTTGGAGGAGCCCATATCCCCATGGGATTATAAGGGACCATAATTTCTTTAGGTAGCTACATTTAGGGATATGTGAATCCTATGCTTTGTCTCAGTTTGTTTTTCTTTGGCTGCAAAAGCAGAGTTCATATCATGCATACCTGATGAATGCCCTGGAAAGAGGGAGACACTGGGTTAAAATAGTGTTTGAGCATCTCACAGTTTAACAGGGCTCTGGCTATACGAAGAGATGCCACAATTATTGGTACAGAAGCAACTTCTGATGTCCAGCACCCTGGAGGTGCCGAGTTAAACCTAACCAGGGCCCATTCAGTGGAAGACGTGGAGCTGGGCTCACTGCTGGGTCCCTCTATACACGGCATTGCTAGTCGTATCGGTCCTCGCCCCCGGCAACTCGGCTATGGGCTGGCTTGGGCCTGTGGCTCACCGTGGACAGGAGCACCATTCTGGGGTGCAGCCTGATAGTGGGAGCTGGGAGGACCTTGGCTCAAGAACTGGAAGGACAAGAAGGATGTCTGGGGCTTGGCACTGTCCCCCCTCAATTAGGATATGGGATCATACCCATAAGGTCAAGTTTTGTGAGTGGTTTGGAGGCTCTGTTCAACATGCAATTAAATACGGGCAGAGAAAGAGGGGAGGAGTGGGAAGAAGCCCTTTGTAAAAGGCTCCATCAGAGTTCAGAATTGTGGCCCCTAAAATGCCACCATCGCCTGATGTGGGTAGATAAGGGCAATTTTTTTCAGTGTTAAGAACGTCGTGTCAGGGAAGTTACTCCCATTTTGCTCTCCTACAAATGAACCTGATGACTTTGAAAGCCAGAAATATTTGCTGACATTTGCCATCCGGAGCAGTGATGTGTTCCCCAGCCAGCCAGAAAACAGCCCCAGAGCAGTTGGAGTGGAAGAAATCGGCATCGTATTCCTCTTGGGCAGCCAGCTGTGCTCTGTACTTTGATTTGTTTCCAGCCTACAATTCAGTTTTTGCTAGGAGGAAGGAACTTCCCTGGTGGGGATAATGCAGGAGGGTCCAAAAAAAGGTAGAGTTTACCGATTTAGCTAAACCAGCATGTTTTTTCTGTGTAGCGAATGCAGGGAGGAGGATGCCTTCCAGTTGTGTTGCAGCAGAACTGCTCCAGGATCAGTGCTATTTGTGGGTCAGGTGCTTTGTTCATGAGAGGTCCCAAAGGGTTAGGAGGGGAGCAGGTGCCTCAGCTTTCCTGTTTCAGCCTTTGTCTGGCTGCACGGCTGCCTGGAGCCGGCCCGAGCAGAGCAGGGGCATGCTGCCAGGGCCAGCTGCAGTCCAGGGCAGGCACAGCTTTTCCATCCAAAAAAGACAGGGCGCTAGCGGCCCCACTTCTGCATCATCAGCAGTTGGCTAAAGATCAACCACAAGTTGTCTCAGTGCTTTTTGGAAGCATAGGGCATAATTTAGAGGCATGAAGCTCAAGGCCAGCTATCTGGGTTGCATTAGAAAGGGGCACTCACTGATGTCATGAAACCTTCGTCAGGGCAGTTTGTCTCATTCTGTTTAAATACTTCTCTTGGGTATGAAGCGGAGGGAGTTCCGTGCCAGGCTGTTTGTGTTTGTGCCAGCTTGAGCCCCTTGTCCATCCTTTAGGTTGACGGTGGTAGACAGAGGGGCCAGAAGCCACAGCGGGTGGACAAGTGAGATGGTTCAAAGGTGTTGGTTGTGGTGTGAGCCTGGGAGCTTCTGCTCGGGGCACAGGCTCTAGGACCCCATCAACCACGATGGCACTGCACTGCCACTCTGCCCAGGGTACCCAGGATGTCTCTGCAGGAGCTGGTAGCTGGGATTAATAGAACTGGAGAGAATATAGTCTTACATGAAAATTTCAACAAGACATGCACAGATAGTTCTTGTCTTATTTTGCTTTTCTCTGGTTAAGCCTTGCATTTTCCCTTTAGTAGTTATTGATGTTCCCATTTCATAGTTGGGGGAAATAGAGCAGCAGAGAAGCTGAAAGCTGTGCCTTTTGCATTGCCTGTGAATCTGGGGATCCTTCCCTATGGGCGCTGAAATGGAAAGATGTGTGGCCGGTGGGTGGAATTGCTGAACACACATAGCTGTGGGCATAGCTTAAATTGGCATCATCACTTCAACAGGGTGAACAAGATTTCAGCAGGGTTGACTAATTTGGGATGCTCCGAATTCATGCAGTGAGTTAAAAGTAGTTGTGGCAATAGATCTTGCTGGTTCCATCTCTTGATTTAGTACCTTGCCCTGAGGACCATCTTTCCTCTTTATGCCTGGAGTCTTTAAGAGAACAACTTTAGAAATTGGTTTATGTGAGGTCGCAGGTTAACCAGAATAGTGGAACTAAACAAAAGAAATGTCAAAAGCCAGGGGCTCCCTAGTCGAGCGTACATGATTACCGTTACGTAAGCTAATTCAGAGTGCTATAAAAACCATTAGGTTTTTGAGGGTTTTTTTCCCCCAGGGATATGCTGCCAGAATTGTCACACATCTCCTGTAGTTCAGACACGGGTACCCCCACTACACAGCATAGCCCTTTGTGTAATCGTGGTATCTCAGTAAACTGAGTTTGGGAACCCCTCCTGTAAAGCTTGGTCCAGACCTTCAGATTATCCTAACCTTTACTGCATCCTTTTTTAGTTTCCCTTTGCCATACTGGGATCCAGGTTGTGAGTGCAGCACTTCTGGTCCAGCTGGAAGCCATGGGGATGCACAACATCTCTTTGCAGTGTGATGTTTTTAGCACAGACTCTGCCTTTCACCTTGACAGAGCAGCAGAGGGGTTAACCAGAGACTTGTGGTTGCAGCCTCATTGCTTTGGATGTGTCCCTAGATGAGGTCATATGAATTTCTTTGGGCAGCCTCTATTCCCCTTTGTTTTAAGCACCACAGTGGTCACCCCAGCTGCACAGATCTCTGTGCCAAAGAGCGTCCCCATGCACATGCACTGCTTGCTCTCCCTGGGCTCCCTAGTGACAAGCCCTTATTTGACATGTGTCCTCTTGGTCTTTTTCATCACGAGGGCGAAGTAGCAAAGGGTGAAGCTTGGTCACCAGCCAGCCTGGAGAGTCCTTTCTGCAGCAGCACAGCTCCACGATTGTGGCTCTGCAGGAAATCCCAACTCCAGGCAACAAGAAGTTAAAGTGAAAAGGCTGCTCTCGATTCGGGTGCTTGGTTTCCTGCAGGGAAAGACGAGGATGGTGCTTGCATAATGCAGACATGTGGACTCGAAGCTGCCTGGGAGAGTCTGGTGGGGCTCCCACGTGCTTCAGGCAGAGATGTGCATTACTTACAGTGAATGAGGGTATGTAGGCGCTTGTGTGCACAGCTACAAAATTAAGGAATAGTGATAGGTGCCATGGGCCTGTTTGCTATTGAGGGGATGTGCCGAGCACTGCCTTGTCATCCTGTTCCTTTACAATACCCACGATTCATCTCCATTCTTATGTATAGTCTCTTTTAGTCCCAAAAGGCTACTGGACATTGCAGGTGAGTAGGTGGATCTCTTGATGCTTTCTTCATACAGCATCTGGCACTATGGGCTCTGGTCTGAAGAAACCAGAGACAGTGAAATATAAATCAGTAGTTCAGGAATGACCAGGAATTTAATGCTCTGTAATGTTTGGAGGCTTTAGCTGCTGACTGGGTTTTAAGATAATCATCTTCCTTGCTGGAATGTGGTATGGGTTTGTTAATGAGTGCTGATGAGGTCCACAGGGTTCCCTCGAGGAAGGGGGATGTAGAAATGCAGAGTGCAAGTCCTCTGGGACAGGAGCAGTAGTCCTTGTGCGAGGTTACTTGTCGCCTTGGGACCAGGTGTCTCTGGAGTAAACTTCTGACACCCTTTCAAAAGAACCTCACAGCAGCTATGGCAAAGAGGAGGTGGGAGAGCAGTGGAATATGGTTTTATCTCATTTGTCTCATCCCGTTGTGAAGGATGGAGGAAAAAACCCCACAGTCCTCTAGAGGAGAGCACAGTGCCCTGGGAGAGAGAAGTATGTTCGTTATCACCTCTGTGAGGGGCATGGCCATGCTGGGATGTGGCTGGCCCAAGGTGCCTGTGCAGGAGCTGATGGAGCAGGCGGGGGGGAGCCCTCCTGGGGCTGGGGAGTGAAAGGACCTGCTTCCAGCCAAGGTGTCGGTGGGCACTGGAGGAGTGGGATAGCTATGAAGTGTGTGTGGGGTGGTGTCTGGCACCTTTCCCCTTAGGAACAGGGAAAAAATGAACTGAAGAAGGAAGTAGGGCTGGTGTGTCTTGACCTGGTCTCTATGTGCTCGCTCATGCAGTGCTGGTTACCTAAGCAGCTGTGTGTGGTCACATTTCTCTCGGTTGAATACATGCGTCTCTCTGTGGTGTTTATTTTCTTCCTCTTTTTGTTGCTGAAATGTCAGTTTGCAAATTGCTCTTGGGCATGTTGGCAGAGCAGCTCATGGCTGCTCAACTTTCCCTCTTCCCCTCAAAGTCTGGTGTCCCTCCTCACGTGGGCAGAGGCAAATTCCCGAGCCCTGGCTGCCTACCACAGGCATCCTCTGAGCCTCCAAGGCCGGCACATCCAGTAGTGGCTAGTGTTTACCAAAACCCCTAATTGCACCTTAGGCAGAGAGCACAGATTTACTCCTTGCTATATTTATCTTGTGTCTAGGACTGCAAAAGAGGTGGGAGCGCAGCCTTTCATGCCCTTTGTTGCAGAGAGGTGACTTGTTTGTAAGGCAACTCTGCAGCTGGGCTAGTGGATAAAGTACTGTAGATGTTCAGGGCTGAGCATGCGGTCTCTCTGCCGAAATTTTGGTAGCCATAAAAGCAATGCACAAGGTCCAAGGAAAGCACCGGTAGGAAGAGGCATTCCTGATTGACTGACTGGGTGGAGCAGTCCCTCCTTGGCTTAAATTTCTTGTAGTTTAATTTCTGGTCAAAAGCATGTTATGATGTTCAGAGAAGTGTCAGGCCTGGATGATTCAGCTGCTAAACAAAAATAGGGTTTGCTGCCCAATTCTGAAGCATCTTCTCTCCTTCAGTGGATTGGCCCTTCTTCAGCAATGGGGACTTAAGGCAAGGTAAGCCAATGGGGGTGTCCTCTGGCTGCATCACACCAAGGCAGCATCTCTCTGTTGTGTTGCAGTACAGTAACACAGAGAAATCCATGCAGAGAGAGCCCCTTGCCTGTGGCTGCCCCACAGACAGCAATATTTTGAAAATCCCTGTGTTTAGGGATTCATCTAAAGAGGGTAAAACAAAGATCTCAGCAGGTCTGTCCTCAGATGTGGTCTGCCCTCAACACCAGAGGAGCTCCTTCAACACACACAAACAGAGCGTTCCTTCCCACGAGCCTGTGCTGCCTAGGCATAATGTGTCTAGAAATTGTGCAGCTTTTCAGCTGGCTGTGGCACTGGTGATGTGCAGGGCGCTGGACTCGCTGTGCCACGGCTGGGGTGGCTCTGGGGCTCTTTGGCGCAGGCTGCTCTGAAGACAGTAGAGGGGAGCAGTGTGTAATGCAACCTGTGCCTCTGCCTTTATTTAATAAGCCCAGAAAAAAAGGCAACTCCCAAAGGTATTTGCAGGGCTTGGTGTAATCTTCTTTCCTTTAATCCGCCTGCTTATGAGACCCAGGTAGTAACTGTCTTGAAGACTTTGCTCCTCGATGGCTCCTTCTGCCAGGTAGGAGTTGTTGCAGTGACCTGCCCGGGAGGCAGGAGGGTGCAGAGCAAATGGCCAGTGTTCAAAAGAAGAGCAAATACGGTAATGCTGTCGGGAACCCAGCTTTCCCCCAGCAATTGCTCAGTGGAGAATGACCACAGACCTTCAGGTACAGAGTAACCCCCCTGTTTTGGGAAATCAAGTAGTGAGTAGGGGAAGAGTGAGCGTTGAGAGGGCAAGACTGATGGTAGAGAGGAGGAGTCCGGGGAAAAAAAACATAAGTGGAGGATTGTGGAAGAGTTAACATTTATGTGAGGCTCCCTGTGCTCTCTCAAGAGGGTGCGCGTCCAGTCCTCCTGCCTTGCCTTTTGCTCTGCACTGCCAGCTGCTATTAATACTTCAGCAGGAGTGTTAAAGCACGAGCAGAAAGCCCAGGGAGGATATGCAAGGGATTTCCGGCAGTTTGAGGCTTTCAGGCAGAGAGGTTGAGAGCCAGCACGGAAAAGAGTCCTAACAGGGGCTCCCCTTAAAGACACGGGATGGGATGGAACAGAGCGAGACTTGGCGTGGGCATCATCTCAAGGGGCTGTGTGGGCTCGGGGCAGGAGGGGAGATGCGCTGCTGCTGGTTTAGCGATGCCCTGCTGCAACTGTCATACATGCTTCTGGGTGGTGATGAACCCTGTGTCCTGGGCATGGTGTTTGGCTTGGGAAAAGTAATAACTCAGGAGGATCTGTGTTTCCCTGTGTTGAACAAATGTAGCTTTTCATAAGAAATGATCAGGGAGGGTCAAAATAGTGCTTGGCAGCAGATGTGGAGCAGCCAAGAGCTGCAGTCCAGGGCAGGGCAGCTCCGTGTCTGCCCAGCTGGGGAGAGGGATGGAGGAGTGGGGAGGAAAAGAAAAAATAACTGGCAAAGAGCAGGACAGCAACATTCAGAGGATAAGTACTTTCCTTGAAAAGAGGGGGATCTCCTTGGGTTTTGTTTGGTGTGGAGTTTTTTTGTTTGTTAGTTTGGGGTTTTTTTTTCAAATGAAAAGGAGAATTTTAGCTGGTGTTTTCTTTCCTCCCCATCCTCAAGGCTCATATAAATGTAAATGAAAGGTTCTTGGAGCAAACAGTCAGCAGAGGCTCAGATATTGTCATCTGCTGGCTGGGTCCAGCCTGGGGGTAAATGGCATAGAGGGAATATAATGGAGTAACACTTGATTGCACTGTTTGAGTTTGGACCTGTATTTCCTCATGTGAAAATGCTTCACTGAACATAATTTGGTTTAGGTGTGCTCCGCTCTGCCGCTCTGTCTTCTTCCTCTGTACTCTCTTCCCAGCTCGCCAGCGCTGCAGATAGCTGAGCTTGTGAAAGAACCAGTTGAATCCCCATTTTTCCTGCCTCTTCAGGCCCTGGAGGTCTTTGGCTGTTCTGGCTGCTTCCCTGCACCTTTGTCAATGCAGTTTGAACCTCTGATCCCTGCACGGACTTGCAGGGTTCATCCTTTCCAGCTCGCTCAGCAGTAGGGCTGGGGTTACAAGGTGATACCTGGCTGTTTTGCAAAAAGCCTGGTAGAAGTGGCCAGCTGTGACTATGGGACTGCATTTGTGAACTAGGTAGAAAATAAAATAACTCTTCTGTTGGCTCAAATGCCACGGGGACATAATCGCAGCATAAACCTAGAGAGGCAGACAAGGAATTGCAAATAGGATCTGCCTGAATACCTGCAGGCATCAGTACCACGGTGGCCGCTGCTGTGGCTGGTGACAGTGTCAATACTCCTAAATCCCCCCCTGGCTGCCTGCCCACTGATGTCCTGGGCTCTGTGGCATATCCATGGTTGGGGGTGAATTTGTGCTGTCTTCACAGCACCTTCCCTGCTTATCTACAAGTTCGTGCACAACAAGCAGTTTATTGCTTAGCAAAAGGCTTGGGCGTTGCTGGGCTAGCCTCGGGAAGGTGTGAGAGAGATAAAATTCAAACTGAGCCTGGAGCAGGGTTTGGTTTGCTTTCTTTCTTGTGATTTCCTTCCTAGCTTTCTCTGCACCTGGCAGTGCTTCCTGCTGGCTGCCACCCGTGGTGATGTTTAAACCTGTGAGGTGGGGCGAGGGAAAGCGTGCACCCCTGTGCCAGCCTCGGCAAGTGCTGGGCGGCAGTGGAACAAGGCTCCTGCTTTGTTTCAGCTTCTTGTTTGGGTTTATCTTTATGGCAGATAGTGGTGGTTTCCTAAAAGTTGCTCCTGCCTCTTCCCTCTCCTCGTGGCTTTGCCAAAAGACAGCCCTGAGGGGCCTTGTACCCCAAAAATAGAGCCCCAGCCAGGGGAGAGTCTTTTCTGTCCCCTTCCCAAATCCTAGATGTGCTTGATTTCCCCCCAACCCTTTTAACAGTAGTATTAGAAAATGCAATATATATTATCTTTCCCTATATAGACTTGTACAATGCACAGACCACCAAATACCCATTTAAACAGGCGCGTGGCAAGCTTCTCAAAAACCAAGGAGGGTGGGGGACCCCCAGCCCTGTAACAATGCAGGTCACTGGAACTGCACCTTTAAAGGGGGCAAGCCTTGATGCTGGCATCGTGGGTACGGCGTGGCTGAGCTCCCCCCTCTCTCAAACACAGACACCCCAGTGCCACTGCTACCTGCGGCAGTGACAGGAGTGCTTTGCAAGCACTGCTTCAATCGGAGACATGGGACTGCACCTTTAAAGTGAAACCATTAAAACTTGCTTGAAGTCTTGAAGTTTGAATGAGAGCATCTACCTGGAGGTTTTATGAATTTAAACTTCAATTGCATTAATCATCGTTTGGATTCACTTCCCAGAGTGCCTCATAGTGATCTGCCCTGTGAGAAATGATGCCTTTGCTTTGTCCCTCCTAATCACCTGGGTCTTGATGGGTTAAAGTCTACAAGCTGAAATGTGTGCTGCCCCTATCCCTTCTTCCTTTCCATTCACCTTCTTCCTTTCTTGATACTTCCCCTGAGCTTTTCCCTTCCTCTCCAGCGTGAGGAGCTTGGCAATGAAGGCTGCTCAGTGGAGGCAGCGGAGTGGATTTTGTGCTGCATGGGGCTGAGCAGCTCCCCTGGGTCCTTGCTTTGTGTTCGGCACCTTCGAGGTCTCGGGCAGGAAACATGGTTTCAGACTGTTCATGGGAAAACATTGCTTATTGTCCCCTCTCTAATGCCTTAGGCACTGGCAGCAGGAACATGCAGGGCTTTAATAGCAAATAGTGAGTGAACAGGAATCTATACCTCCCTGCCCAGGGAATAACCTGCTGGGGATTAGAGAGAAACTTCCGTAAGGAATGGACCATCCTGGGGCTGCCTCCCACCAGCTTTCTGCTATCTGATGTGCAGTGGTTGATGCTGGCCTGACCCCACTGCTTGACATTAGCTGTGTTCCTCCCTCTGGTGTGGTGACAGTGATACTCCATCAGCTGCTGTTTGGGGGAAACACGCATTATTGAAAAGCAATGTAGGTTCAGGCTGTCTAAAGGTCCCAGCAGTGCCTGTAATGCCTGGAGTCTTTCCCTGGAAGTTTATTCATCCAGCCAGGAAACAATTTATCCTTCTGCCCATGCTATGGGGGGAAATGTCAGGCTCTGTCACAGCTATCACACTTGTGATTTCCCATGTGAACTGTGAAAATTTTGGGGCAAAAAACATCACGTGTACCGTGCTGAGCATGCGAGGGTTCTGCCAGCACACCTGGCCTGCGTAGCAGTTGTGCCTTCCCTGCCGGCATCTGCCATCCCTGCCTCCAGGCTGCCAGAGGAGTGCCTGGTTTGCCAGCTCTGGGAACGGAGGCTGTGCCCTTGCATCTGGCTGGGTGACTCAGGCTCCGCACTATCAATAGGAATCGGTGGCGGATGACCCGGGAGGGTCGCACGGGGCAGTTTGGGCAGCGCTGTGCCCGCAGGCGGCGCAGGCAATGTCTCAGCAGAGGTGCTAACGCGGCGTCCCCGCTGCCTGCCCTGGCCGCCGGCCAAGTGGAAGCTTCTGAGCAGACCAGCCCATCGCTGCAGCCGCGCATCCCTCCATCCCAGCCAGGGAGAGGAGGATCTGGTGGCGGGCTCCGCAGGGCTGCTCTGCTCCCTCTGCACTCCTGTGCCCTGCCTGGGCATCACTGGGAAGGAAAACTGCTCTTAAATCCCACCTCCGCTCCACCGTGGGACCAAGAAGACCAAGAACTTCTACCCAGGGCAGAGAGTTTCACTATCGCTTTCGGGCTGGCTGCAGAAATCCTCCCCTTATTGCCGTTTTGCAGTGGGGAGGAAGGCGAAGTGGGGGCTCGGTGCCAGGGCTGGCGGCGAAGCTCTCCAGTGGGTTGCACAGGGCGAGTAAACATGTGCGGCGCTCAGGTCCTGCCTGGTAGCAGCAGCAGCAACCCATGATGCTGTGCTTGGAATGAAGTCAGCCTTCATCAGCCGAATAGTTTATGCATGAATCGAAACTTCAGACCTGGCAGGGTGGGGGAACGCGCAGGATCAGTGCTCTTTTAAAATGCTGGAGCCAAGGAAGGAGGAGGGGATAGAGGAAACAGCAGGAAAATAAGACTGGGGAAGAAGGGAGAGATTTGAGAAGCTGGATGAGTTGTTCGCTCTGTTATTGTGAGGAGCCAAGTTCCTTAAGCATCTCCTGGTGGATATCAAGAGGGAGCTGTAGAGGCTGGAGCTTTCCCCTGGACACTCGCATGCTGTAGCTTTAAGACTGTTTCACAGAGGACTCGGGATTTCCAGTTTTCCTGCGCCTGGTGGAGTATTTCAGGGAGTTACAGGATTTTTCGGGTCATGCACCCCCCTTTCCTTTTTTCTTCCTCCTTTCTCTTCCTCTCTTACTCTTCCATTTCATTTCAAAGAGACAAAGCTACTTTAGTTTGGAGCACAAACATATGATCAGCACATGGAAATGTGGTAATTTGGATGCATTCATGATTGCAACAGATTGAAGAAATTAGACCAGACAAAGAGCTTTTTTTGGAAGAGGAGGAGGAGGAGGCAAGGCAAGGAGGGAGGGAGAGTGGGGGAAAGAAGGGGACGCCACCGAAAAAAGGGACGGCCGTGACACGCGGATGCTAAATATATCCCGTAGTAATGGAGAGGGACCGGATTTCAGGTAGGCTATTGATCTTTTAATATATTGTATTCTGCCTGTGCCCTCTTACCTTTCCAGCAGCTTCTGCACTTTAAGAAGAGAAACAGCCACGCTCCGAGTGGATTTCAGCCGATTCCTTTATTTATTTCTTTTTTTGCAACGCTTCCTTTCTGCATTTCTTTTTTTTTTTTTTTTTCTTCCCCCCATCCTCCTGAGCCCTCGAGACAGAAGGTGGTTCCAGCAGAAGGCGGGGGGGGGGGGGTGAAGGGGGAAGCAGGGGGGAAAAGAAACTGCTTTCTAGGTCTGGATTTCATTTGAGTCTCTCGCTCCCCCCTCCCCTGCTCCCATGTGCCGCACGGCGCGGAGGGATGAATGCTGAGCCTGTTAGCTCAGAGCTGCAAGCCGGGAAGAGGGAGGAAAATAGCCGAGCTCTTGGCATGGAGACGCGTTTCTGCTCTGAAGGTTGGCTCCTGAGTTTGTGTGTGTGTGTTGTGGTTGAGCTTTCCCTGCTTGCCAAAGTATCTTCCCCCGTCTTTTGCCCTCCCATCCTGCCTGGCTGGCCGGGCAGGAGCTGCCTGCGTGTCCCGCCGCTGTTCCTCGTGCGATGCCAGAGCCGGTGGTCGGTGGCCCGGCGTGGGCTTCACCTTGCTGGCCGTGTGTGGGGGCGTTCGGGTGGGGAGGAGGATGGAGGGGGGGGTAAGCGAAGGAATGAATAACTTCATTTAATTCCTCAGCTTCCCTGCGAATTCCACCTAATGGTGCATTCCTGAGTGGTTCCAAAAACTGTTCCCGGGTACGTCCAGCCGTCGGGGAGCGGTGTGGCAGCGAGCTGCTGGTGGGATGGCCGCGACTGTAACTGTTTGCAGGGAGAGGGGACGGGCGGTGTGGCATCACCCACAAGGCTTGCTCTCCGCATGCATGAGCAGGACGGCGGGGATCAAAGAGGGAGAGCGAGGGAGGGGTTGTCTGTGCCAAAATCGGCAGCCCCGGTGTGCTGCAGCCCAACGGCGGGTCTCCCTCCTCCCGCCCCTCGTGGTGTGGCACAGCTTGCCCTCCGCCGGCATGGCAGCCCCGGAGAGGCACGAGGCCTCTTCTCCTGGGCGTTCCCAGCCGGCAGCTGGGCACTGGCGCTGGGAGGGAAACCACAGGGATGAGAGGAAACGCTCAAGCCAGGGTGGAGCGAAACTGTGGCCAGGGAAAGCTGCTCCCATGGCTGGCCCGTACCAGACCCGCTGGGCCCTGTCCGAGGACGTGCTGAGAGCACCCGGTGCCCCTAGACGAGGACCTACCTGCAGGAGCATCCTCCGCTCCCCACTGCCTCTGGAGAGCGCAGATGGCACCTTCCCGTCCCTCTCTCCATCTCTCTTGCTTGTGCTTTCTCCTCTGGTTTGAGCCACTTCAAAGCATTCCTGAGAGCTGCTCGTAACTCAGAGCCTGGTGGGTGTTTCGGCAGCACAGGGCTTTGGGCTGGAGAGCCTCTGCTGCTGCGTGCGGGCCTCTGCTAGGCAGGGACAGTTTGGTCCCGCTGCGGTTTGGCCTTTTGCATCTCCTGTCACACCCTTGGTGCAGCGCTGGGTCCCTTCCCTCCACGCAGAGGCGGTGGGGGGCTTTGCAAAGGGTGGTTGGTGAGAAAGGGGACTCCCTAGTGATGTGATCTGGGGCTCTTTGTTCCAGAAAAGCCTCCAAGGTGGGTTTTTCTCAGCCTCGAGCTGCACATTGTGTTCAGCTGCTGCGAGGAGCGCAGAGCCCTTGTGCCCGGGCTGGCTGTCACCCGCTCCCAGGGTGTGCAGCACCCAGGGACCCCATGGGCAGGAAGACCCTGGGCTAGTGTCTTTGTGCAAAGATGCAAGAGCTCTTGCTAACCCCCGGGAGCACGTTTGCAAAACGCTGATGTCCGAGTGCGTACGTGTTTCACTGACCTCTGCTGGAACCGGCTTTTCTGTGGGTGGTTCAGATGCGGCTTTGCTGCGGGCAGGGAGGCAGGCAGCAGGCAGGGCACGTGGGTGTGCTCGGTGGCCTGGGCCAGGCTTAAGTAAGCGTGGTGTGTGCCTTCACCTAAGGCGGTTGTGCCCGGGGGCTTGGTGTGGGATGATAAACACGGCTGCTCTATGCTCGCTCAAGCACGAGTGTGTCGCGTGCTGCGTGGGACCCCAGAGCCGTGCAGGCCATCTCGGTAGTGTTTCTGATACGCAGCTCCAGCATGAAATATGGGATGGGGGAATAGATGAGCCGAAGGGCTGGTCTTGGGTCTTCTCCGCAGGTCCCTGCTTGGAGGGGTCAGCGCAGGCAGGGAAAGCTGCTCAGCCGTGGCAGTGTCAGAGGGAATGCTAAACCCGTGCATGGGGACAGAGCAAAACTGTGCTCAAGGAGATTCTGGGCACAAAAGTGACAATATCACCAGGTCATACAGTTGGCTCCCAGGTCTGTGGCACAGCATGGATTCGCAGGGTGAGCTGCTCGGCTCGCGCTGGTCCTGCCGCTGACAGCATGTGAGCGGGCTGTGCCAGCCGATGTGCTCCGAGGGTCTCGCGGAGCCGTGGGCTCTGGCACTGCCGTGCTGGTGGAGGAGAGGAGCAGGGAGCGGAGCTCGGCCTGCCCTGGGCTCCCCCCCGCCGTGGCCGTGCAGGCAGCGCTCCTGGTGCAGGCAGCGGGACAGCCGGGGCTCTGGCTTTAGCGACTAACCAAAAGATGACTCAGATGAAAGCAGATCTGTGCAGCGCTGGGGGCTGCATCCCAGGCACTGTTCTGGCCCTAAACATGCTTTTAATTAATACTCTGCTGTGGGTGGGAATAGCTGACTCCTGAGCTGAGCGTGGGGCTGCCGGATGGGGCAAGGGCACCCCAGGGCGGGTGGGAATTGGGCCTGGCCTCTTCTTTGAGGGCTTCTTTCCCACAGCTGCTGGAGCTTGGCATGTCCTGCGGGGTCTCCTCTGCCCAGGGAGAGCTCAAGCTTTCTTGCGCACAGCGGTGTCCCCTATCCAGGATCCCGTCTCCCCCATGCTTCAGGGGAAGGCATTCAAGGTGCGAGGTGATGCTGTAGGTCTGTGCCTGGTTCACTGCCAGCTCCAGGGTAGCGAGGGTCTCCCTCGATCTCTGTGACAAGGCACCAGTCTCAGGTGGTGCCTGTGGGTGCCAGTATAAGAAACGCAATCTCATATAACCTGCTATTCCCTTTTAATCTGGTTAAACTCTCTCTCACGCAATTCCGCAAGCTAATACTGCGTGAAAAGCCTTAGCTCTAAATTAATTGGTTTCCAGGCATCCTTCTCCAATGGTTTTGGGGCCAGGGAGCTGTGCTCTGGGGCTGCTCTGTTCCTCACATCTGCCCCTTCTCTCTGCCTTGTCAGATTGTGTTGGTGGCAACAGCCTGGAGATGGCTCTCCTGTCTTTCGCTAGCAGATGGCTCTTTTGACTAGTCCAGATCTTTCTATGAAGCCTTAATCTTTAATGCCATGGGCCCTCTTACCTCTTCTTAAATGAAAAGCAAGGGCCTGCAGCACCCCAAGCAGTGGGGTTTTGGTGACTGCGATGGTGGGGTGACAGGACGGGTGCAACCGTGATGAGAAAAGAGGTCTGATCTCCCAGGCAAATTAGTAATGTCACTTTTGAAATTGCACTGTGAAAACTCATTTTAAGAGTTAACAAATGATGATGAGTAGGTGATTGTAACACCTGACTGCAATGAGTGGCATATGTTAGGCAGGGCCCAGTAGCAGGCAGCTGAGAGTGCTGTAGGTGCATGCAATCTGCTGAACTCCAGAAAGAAGGATGAACTCTTTATTAACCCATTGGTGATCATTCTTAATCTTTCAGTTACATATCCACTATGGATATGTTTGTGTGTGCATATTCGTACAGAGTTTAACATGGTTTTATACATCATGCTATGCACCTAAATGATCCAAGCAGCAAGGAGACAGCCCGTTTGCAGCGTGTGGCTTGCAGAGGCTGTGCTGGCAGCAGTTCTTAGACTAAATGCAACAAGACAGCATCTTCAGTGGTCCTCAGAGCCACATGGGAAGCACCATGTGCCTGGACTGAGCAGCAGAAAAGGAAAGTAGTGACCCTGTATGTGAATGCTGGGGGTGTGAAGCTTTGTTGGGAGGGAATGTGCTTGTTTCTGCTTTTTTTTTTTTAATAAAAGTTAATCTATACAATGCGTGTAGCAGGGCAGAGGTGTTGGGGTTGCTTCTGATCACTCTAGCTATCTTTTCTGTTCTCAGGTTTCTTGGTGTCCCTGTTATTCCTAGGAAATAGCAGATAAAAGCCTGACATGTTTCTTTTTAGTGGTCTTCTAACTATACACCTTCTTTTACCAAATGTTTTTCTTTTTCCTCTGACTTGCAGCACGTCGCATGTGTGGGATACCAGCTCAGGCATTTACAGTCTGGATGGTTCTACCTCCTGTTAGATCCCACTGCATTCATCCAGCCCTGGCACCCAGGAACACCTACCTGCCTGTCCTGCCTTTGCTGGTGGCTGTTGGTCTGCCCTTAGCCCTCCCTTCTGCTGTCAGCGTCCTGCCGCTCGTGTCCCTGCCTGGTGCTGACCCCCATGGTTTGCTGCAGTGTGCGATGCCCTGTCCCCCGAGGCCATGGGCTTGCATGCTATGCACTGTAAAAACTACCTGCAGCTTTTTTCGCCCAAGTTTTTTGTTCAGGCACTTACCTTCATCCCAGATGTTCTGTAGTAACCTGTTGTGACTGTGGGTTTCGGCTCATTTACTAGTAGGTCCGTGCAGGCCCTCTCTCAGGGAAGGGTTTGCGTTTCATGAGGCTGCGGAGTTGCCTCTGCAGACAGTTGTGTTCGCAGCATGCTCCGTGCTGCTCCCAGCCAACTCTTGGCTGCCTGCTCCTGCCTGGCCAGCGGATGCATTCCCGCAGTTGTCTGAGGCATGTCAAGGTATAAAGTATTATCCATTTCCTGATGTCTGCTCTTAAATCTGCTGGAATTTCTGCTCATCTCCATTAAATACAATCCCATTGTGGGGCACAACTCATCTCTCGCCTGACAGCACAGGTAATGCTTCTCGACACCGCTCTGTTGAACTTGGCTAACCCCAGGGCAGGAGCTCCTTTGCTGCCTGCCCTCCTGCTTCGTGCTTTGCTGGATGACTCGGAGCCTCCCAGCAGAGCGATTCCCATGCTGCTGTGGCGAGAGAGGACATTTCTCATGCGAGTCAGGGCGCTTCCAAGGTCCAGCATACCATAAGGCTGAGTAGGAGCAAGTACGTAGTTAGGGAAGTATGTCTGGGTCAACACATGTCTTCAGTTGCCTTAATGATCTCAGAAGCACAATATCTGTGTCCTGTTGGCTTCTCTACGCGGTACTTGCAGCTGTAACTAATGGACAGAATAATTTGTTAGAGAGCAGTGATGCCTCATGCTGTGAGTGTTGTAGTCGGGCTCGGGGCTCTGCAGCCAGACCCTGGCATCATACGGGCAGTAGGGAAGGTCCTGATGGGCAGCGAGTCCCATTTTAGGAGCAATCTTATACCTGAGAAAATTTAGGTGAAATTTCTTGCTCTGCCCCAGATTTTCTGTAAGTCATTGGGAAAAGGTATTTGTGCTCCTATTACCCTTTGATTTTTGGTAAGGATCTGGTGTTTGGGTCTCTGTGCTGAAGCTCTCTGTAGGCAAAGGAGGGATTGTAGCAGTGCCTGCCTGCGTGGAGGAGCTCAGAAGTGCAGCTGGAAACTCCAAGCTGTTCTTACACTGCAGCAAAGGGAGTCATGAGTCTCTGAAGTGGGCATGTGCATGGGATCTGAAGCTGTTCCACAGGGACTACTAGTGCTTGATGGCTACTCTGAACAGCTGATGGAGACAGTATCCATTATATATATGCTTAACCAATATCCATGGACAATGACCCCTTTACACTGAGTTTCTTGGGCTATGCCCACTACTTTTTCTCAATGGTTTCTGTTTGCAAGGGCAGCTTCCTTCCTCAGTACCAACGCTGAAAATTAATTTCCCCATGGTCATCTCTGTGTGGGATATGGCACCCCCTCTGCCTCTTCTCTAGCACTTCAGGCTGCTGTTATATTTATTTGTCCTGTGCTAGCACCCGGGTACTGCATCCCCAGCACAGGAAATCCGTGAGCCCTTGCTGCTGGATGGAGCTGCTGTTTGAGTGGCAGGTGAAGTGAAATAGCCCTTCAGTGTAACATTCAAAAGAGTGATGGGATGCTGATGCTGAGAGTGTTGTTAGAGACTTATAAACAGCTCTGTTTTGTGGCTTGGGCAGAACGGGCATGATTTTACAGGTGAATAAAATGCATTAGTTTTACAAGCAATAATCACGCAATAAACCTGAAAGTGGGTTTTTTCATAGAATCAAAACAGCCCAAGTTGGAAGGGACCTCAAAAGATCACCTGGTCCAGCCATTCATGGGAAAGAGAGCCTAGATGTGATTGGACACGGTGCTAGATAATCTCATCTTGAAAACCTCCAGCAGTGGGGACTCTACCGTGTCCCTGGGAAGGTTGTTCCAGTGATCGATTGTTCTCACTGTAAAAAATGTCTTTCTTGAATCAAAATCAAGATTTTTTAAAAATCTTTTTTCCTTGGCCTGCTCTATGTCCGTGTGAAGTTGGTACAACATAAACAGGTCTGTATTAATTTTGTGATTACATCATTACCAGATAACTTATAAACTAAAGCAGTCACTCTTGGAGCAAATTCTCGTTTCCAGTGAAGCCAATCTGGGGAGCGATAAGCGTGATTGCTCGGATGCAGGTTTTGTGGGGGAGCCTGCCATTAGCTCTGCAACATCTCCAGGTTGCAGCTTTGACCATGAACTGGCAGGAAGTTTGTAGCTTGAGGCTGTAGGAATAAAGGTTTGTTTGCATGTCACTCCTGGCTGTCTGATCTGGAAAATTAAACTATATCATCAAGACAGCCAAGTTTGATCTCTGGTGCACTGGAGTAGAGAAATACTCGTATTTTGGTTCTTTTTTTGTCTGAAATGTTGATTCTTCAAAATCCCATTGGGTTTGGAGAAGTGGGGTCAAGGCATAGAAGTGTGGGCACCCTCAAGTGAGGCTGCTAATGAAGGTATTGGTCCATATAGTCAGAAATGACTCTCTCCCTGACTGCCCCCATGCTGGGCTCTCCCTCCGTGACTTCCCAACTTGGGGCAGCATCTGTATATGCCTGTGGCACCCCCTTGCTGGCAGCCCACCCTCTGCCAGCTGGCACTGCTTGCCTGCATGTAACACACTCTCCTTTCCTTCCAGATGAGTGCAGGACATGCTTTTTTTATTAGTTTCACATGCTTTTTCTTTCCAGGGTTACGTGCTTCAAGTTCTTAGTCATGGTGCCGAAGCAGGGGCTTTGGTGACGTAGGCAAGACCTTGCTGATGAGGAGGGAGGCTGACGTGGGTGTTTTGGGGCTGGGGGCACGTGCTCAGTAGGTGCTGGGTGTTTTCTGAGCGCTTGATCCCTTGCAGTGGCAGGGAGCACCAGGCCTGCCCAGCATACACAGGATGGAGGAACTCACAGTGGCTGAGCATCCCTGATGAAGCCAGAGCCTTTGTCAAGGGTGATGTGTGTTTGGGTCCATCTGGGTGGTTTAGAGGGACAAATGGAAAGAGTTAAAATCCTGAATGCTTGGCAGGGATGCTTGCTTTGAGGGACACTTGGGAAGCTGGAAGACAGCTCCTGGCGTGAAACTGCAGGTTGGGAAGCCTGGATCAGGACTTGGACCCAGGCTTTGAGCCCAGGGCCCCTTTCTGCTTTACCATCAGACTGGTGAGAGCAGCCATGTTGGGCAGGGCCACACAGCGGTGTGGGTAAGGCTGCTTTTTGTGCCTGGGTCTGGGATTTTGTCCTTGTGCCGCTGCCTTCTGGAGCTACAGCAAGTCACAGGCTCTCCCCATTTCACTGTCTCCGAGATGTTTGCTTGGACTTTGAGGTTTGGGCATGTCCCTATTTGAGCTCAGGGGAACAGCCTGGTCCTGTGTGAGGGTCTTTATCTCTGCACCTTTCTCAGAAGCACCCGGGCTGACCAGTCCATCAGCTGTTGTACCAGCTGGTCCCTGTGTCTACCCAGGCTATAAGCAGAGAGCTTTCAAGATCCTCTCATCTAAGCAGTGCTGGAAGTACAGAGCATCGTACTGCTGGTACCCTGCTGCCTGGCCTGGTGGGAATCTGGACTTGGGAGGCTCGTCCCAGATCATGGTGATGCTTTCTCCTGCCCAGGAGTGTTTTGTGTGGACCGCTGTGTTACTGATGTTGCTGTGACAGTGCTGTAGGGACCCTGGCTCTGGTCAGAGTTTTTGGGTGATGACTGCTCTGAGTGTACCTGGAGAGAAGGTCCTGATGACTTGTACAGTGATGTAGTGGATTGCCTGGGGCTGCACAAGTGATCAGCCTCAGATCTCCCACTTCCCAGTCCAGAGACCTGTTTTCTTGACTACACTGCCTGTAAGGGAGAGAGAAGAGGCTTTTTTAACTGCTTCAGCTGGCCTTTGCAAACTTACACCCTGTAAAGAGCGCTCCAGAAACTCCTTGCTGCTTTTTTAGCACGTATGTGGAGGGGATCCCTGCCTAAGAAGCATCTTGGTTGGCTTCACCAACCACCTGAATGCCTCCGAGAAGTACGTACCTGCTGGGGCCAGATGACTGAGGTCCCTGGGCTGACTTTGCAAGATCCCAGAGGGCGTCATCCCACATTTCAAGTAAGGTTATTAGCAGCTATATCCCAGCAGTCTTGGTCACTGGTTTCCAGTGGGCTAAGGGCGGATATCATCATCCCCAGAGGCTTCAGTCTTGCATCTGTTTGACTCACAAGTCTTTCACTCCCAGCGACTCATCCCCATCCCCAGGGGTGCATCAGGGCTTGGAACAGGGGTGCCCGTGGGCCACGCAGGGATAACCTGCCCCCCGCAGCTCCTGGGACCCCCAGTCCCAAGGACAGGGCAGGGAACGCGGACCCTCGGGAAGCGGCGATGCTGGGATGCGCACCGTGCTCCTTGCTCCTGTCCGCCGGCACCCACCCCAGGCAGGAGGGGCAGGAGATGCTCTGGGTGCTGCCTCTTTCCCTGCCAAACCCCAGCTCCCGGGGGCTGGAGTCGGCCGGGGCTGGGCCGGTGCCGTTAGATGGCGGTGTCCGCTTCCCCGCGGCTGCCGGGGCGGAGCGGAGCCTCCGGGGGGGGGGACCGGGGGTTGGGAGACCGGAGGGGGGCTGCGGGGCTGCCGGCCTCCCCCTGCCCCAAACCTCTGCCCGCGATCGCATCGCTCATCCCCTGCCCCGGGGCTTGCGGGTCCCCCGGGAGCTCCGTGCGGCCGCCAGCCGCCGGCTTGGATTTCACCTCCAAAAGCGAGTGCGGTTGTGTTCGGCTGTAAAAAGGCAAATAACTGCTGAGGGTTACAGGAGAGGATAGTAAATTCTGATACGTGCATATATGGAGGGATTTTATTCAGCGAAAATACATAGATATTTCTCACTACGTTGCTAAAAGCATCTGCGTGCCCCGCTCCTAAACAGATCCGCTTTTTGGCACAGCTTTTATTTACCAGTGAGTTGGGATTTAAGCTGCACCGGGAGGGAATGCTCTCCTGGCAATTAGAAGCTGGGCTCTCGGAGTCCTTTTCCTGCTCTTCCACTAAATCGCTCTGTATCCTTGCGTAAATCATTTAACACGTGTGCTCTAACTTCCTATATGGAAAATGAGGTAGATACTTTCCGCTTTTCATAGGCACTTCAGGATCCTCTGCTAGACAGCTGTGAGGGATTTGTCATGATAAAGCTGGGAATTTGACCCCTTTGAGATGTCAGCACCCCGTGCAGGGCTGGGATGAGGCTCCCTATGGGGTGGAGGCAATGGCTGGTGCTAATCTGAGATGTGGAGCTGGGGAGTAGCTGAACATCAGGCTGGAGACACGAATCATACTCACTGGATCCATCTCTGCTAAGGAGCATGGGCCAAAGAGCAAGAATATGGGATTTATTCCCAGGCTGTGACGTCCGTCCCTTGGTCACCACAGGCATGGCAAGTGCAGGCAGAGCTTCCTTTGGAGGAATTCTGGTGCCGAGCAGTGCAAAATCACCTGCCAGTGCCATGTTCACAGCTAGAGCACCACCAAACACGAGCTTATGTGTCTCTTCTTCTCTGCTCCGCTCATCAACAAGAGCCATCTGACTGTCCTCCATTCACCAGGGACATGGAAGGGCACATAAACCCATTTGTCCTTCCCTGCTGTCTTCTGCTGGTGATGTTCCGCTGAAGTCTTTAAACATTGTGCCCTCTCCCCCTGGAGATGATGATCTCCTGGTATGGGCCTGCCATTTCCCCCAATTTGTCCCCCGATTCCACCTCCCCAACCCTAAAGAATTTAGCAATTTTGCTTTATTGCTTTTCTTCTCCCTTGTGGCTTCTCTTGGCTCTGTGAGGTCAATGGCACTTGGAGCGACAAGGTTGGAGCTGCCACTCTAGAAACACTCACCGGGAAGGCTTGTGTCTAAGTAAGCATTCGCTGTTTTGTCAGGGTAGAGGCAAAGCAGGCAAACCTTGAGAGCAGGTGAACTATTGGGCTAGGAAGGGGTAGACTTCAGTACCTAAAATGTTTACCATTTCTTTCCTCTCTCACATTTTTCACTCCATTCAAGTGGAGAACTGATCAAACCCGACTTCAGCTGCCTAAAAAGGGCCGGTTGACATCTGCATTGACAGCTGCTCTCCAGGGAAGGGGGCCCTGTTGGAAACTGCCATGGTTGGTGAGCAGTTGCTTGGTTGTGTTTTGGGGTGTTTTTTTTTCCAGAAAACGTGAAAAATTCCCAGTGGGTGGAGAGGGAAAGTGAACTATGGAAATTGTGGGTCTCGTGGTCTCAGTTGAAACACACCCTGGGGAAGGCATATCCTCCATAAGAGGAACAGCAGTGTTGGCCACAAACCAGGAAACCCTTCCCTCCCCGCTCCCCTGTGCAGCAAGAGCTAGGTGCTGGAGGCAGCATTTCCATCCCAAAAGGCTGTTCCTGGTTCCTCTTCTCGTACCTCTTCACCCCTTGGGAAACCCACTGGAGTGGCCTGCTTAAGTGCAGGTTGTCCTCCAGGGCTCTTGCCCCTTTGCTCATCAGTTTTTTCCAGCAGACTAGTTTTACTGGTGGTGCTGGGCTCTGTACTTGGGCTATTTGCTGGTTGTGCTGTGAGAACATGAGGAACGTTGCTGAATCCCGAGTAATGCCGTCAGTGTTGGCTGAGGTACATGGTTTGGATGCCTGCTCCCAGCCTTGCTCCAAAATGATACGGCAAGAGGTATGTCATGGCATTGGTCTTCACTTGGCGCAGATGCACACGTGCACCCAGGGCTGTACAGAAGCTGGGGTGCTAAAACTGGCCTTTTATCTCATAATTGATCTCCAAATTGGTTAAGACCCACCTCTGGTGTCCTCTACTCACTTTTGTTGCCGCTCCACAGCCCTCTTGCCGTCTCCAGGCTACTCGGAGAGTGGGCCCTTTGTCTGCAGCTGGAGAGGAAACTTAATCTTGCCCTGTACAAAGGCAAGAAGGGGACAACCAGCAGTGCAGGGGACCGCGGGGTGGAGGAAGGGGATGTGCAACAGCGGCTGATGCAGAGGTGATTTAGTCGTAGGGGCTGAAGGGCTGTGAGGCAACTGTGTGGATGGGAGTGCTGCAGACCTGGGGGAAGAAAAGATTGGAGTATTTTGGAGAAAAGGACCTGAGAGGCAGAAGGAGAGGTATTGGGAGGGCTTTGCAGCAGCAGGGGTGGGGACTCAGTCTGAGCTCTCCCTTTCTTGGCTTGATGCCTTCCTCCCCCTTCTCTCGCTGCGTATGGTGTTTCCTCTTGCAGGCCAGCAGAGACCCTGACACCGCTCCATCTCTGGTAAAGCTCAGGCTTGCCTGCTCGCCCAAGCTTTGCTCATCTGCCAGACCCTGTGCATAGCAAGAGGAAGTTTGTTTTGCTGCTGGTTACCCACAGAGTGATACAGATCCCTCTGTGAATCTAAACAACGGGCAGACAGCATGGCCCCCACTTTTCTGCATTTAAAGGGTTCATCATACAGCACTAAGTAGCCACCTAAACCGAGTAACTTATTCCTTTTCTTTGATAAACTCACTCTTGTACAAGGCTGCATGTTGTCTCGGTGGCTGCCAGCGCCCTGTTTCTGGTGGGAGCCCCTCTGTGCCCCGGCAGCAGCGAGCAGCGAGCATTGCACAGCATAAATCATGGGAAATCCGGTTCTCTGTCGGACGTACTGTTCAAAGGCACCTTGGCTGCGCTCAGGACATTCTGCTGACAGATTTTCCCATTAAATAAAAAGCGCTAGCTGTTGACATACAAATGTATCCGAAGTGTAAGCTTTTACCATCAAATTTCACTGCTGCTGGCTTAAAATCCAGAGGGCATGACAGTGTAAAACCAAAGGGGCAGAGGTTGTCTGAACTTTGGCAGAAGTTCACGTTGTGTTTTGAGTTGAAATTCAGGTTGCTGCTTCTTCCAGCTACAACTATACCTGCATCCCTACAGGAGCCGATGCATGTCCCGTGGGAAGGACAGGCAGAAGCAGGACTGTTCCCTAATTGTCTCTGTCCATCTGGGAGAAGCCATTTGAGTTAACTGAACTGTCTCTCACGCTTCCTTTTCTGCTTAAACAGTAAATAGGAATTGCATTAAACCACATAGGTCAGCAGTGGCTGTGGGATGTATAGAGTGTGGTAATATGTGTGAGGATGGCTAAGATGGTGCGTGAGGCTTGGAGGCATCACCTGCATCCAAAACACATGTACGTCTTCTGTTCCTACCTCTGCCTGTCCGAGGTCCTCAACTCCCAGTGACTGTCACGTGTTTCCCTCCAATTCCTTTAGATCTTGGCTCCCAGGTCCCTGACTTGCCTCCTCATTGCCTTTTGGATCGTTTAAGTATTTTTCTTGTCTTTAGGAAAGTGAATTAATGTCAAGGGCTGCCGATATCTGTAAAGCTGCTTTCTGAGCCAGACTGCTGCTCGCAAATGAGATTTTTTTTAAAGCAGATATGTCAGATCCATCATCAAAATAACCCATCAAAAATAGCTCCTTCATAGACCTCTCATTCGTATTGCATGGACTTAAACAATAAAGCTAGGCTGGTTTTCAGTCCTTTTCCTGGCTTGGGAAAGAAACTGCTTTAAAAAAAACCAAACAACAAACCTGGTGTTTTCCAGTAGAGATGCAGAATTTGCTCTGCGGGGAGCTGGTCTCTCTCAGGAAGCACTGGAAGTGGCCATTTGGATTTAATGCCTTGCTCATCAGCTGTATCTGCTGTGAACAGGAACATCTTACGCTGCAAGGACTTTGCTGTTTTCCATTAAATAGGAAGTTGCCCTTTTAGTATTAAGAGTTAAGGGCAGATTCTCAACTGACATGGGCTGTCAGAGCTCCACCAGCTCCAGCAGCTGAAAGTGTATTCCCTCGCAATCCTGCTGCACTTGGCGTTTTCCTAGGGTTATATAAACATCCCTGTTTTATAGATGGGGCCGGGACATGCAATCTGCAAACTGCTGACAGTCCCTTGCAAGATGCAGAGCTGCACCAGAAGCTTTGGCAGCCCTGTGACATCAGGGAGAGATGGGAGCCACCTTGGGCAGAGCAAAGCCATCAGGATCCTGCCATGGGGTGTGTGCTGCGGCTTTGGGCCAGCCCCGCACCTGCCACTGCTGAAGAAGTTGTTGGGAGCTGATTCAGACACAGCAAGAGGCTCAAGCCAGCAGGGCTTGGGTACCTGCACATCAAAGGTCATCCTCAGGAGAACTTTTTCCATCGGTTCAGGATGCTGCAGGAGCTGGACCTGCACACCCGCTGCACTACAGTCAGGTTTTTCTGTCTAGGAAGTTGTAGGAGTTCAGGTTTATCTCTGTACTGGCAGGCAAAGGAGGATGCCACACCTCTGGGAGGTTCTGGAGTCTGGGTGGAGTGGGAAAGTGGAGAAGCAGGACACAGGCTTTGGGGAGCTGCGTTTCATGGGCTTGCCTTGAAGCCAGGGCACTTTGAGATTTCCAGGGGCCCTGGGGAAGGAGAGTAGTGATAAATCTGGGTCATAAATAACATTCCCTTGCCCTTCTAGTGATTTCTAACACACTGTGCTTTTTTGACAACAAATGCAGCAACAGGCTGTAATCCACAGGGGCTTTTCTTGGCTCTCAGGCTGAGAAAGTGCTTGCTCCAAGTGGGCTTGGCTGCAAGGAGCTCCCAGCTCTGAGTGTGAAGGTCAGAGGGGAAAGGAAGTAAAAGCACAGATAACACATTGTAGGGCTCTTTCATTGCCAGGCTGGGAGATTTTGTTGTCCTCAAAATTGAGCTCTGGGAAGTGTGATGGGTGATGCTGTGGCTGCTCCTATGGGACCTTGCAGTGCTGCAGCTCCAGCTGCACAGCTCCCTCGGGAGAAATACCTAAGGGGAATGCAGACCAAATACAACCTGTAAATGCCTAACAGGTCTAACTGCTG
This sequence comes from Aquila chrysaetos chrysaetos, assembly GCF_900496995.4. Lineage (NCBI taxonomy): Eukaryota > Metazoa > Chordata > Aves > Accipitriformes > Accipitridae > Aquila > Aquila chrysaetos. The sequence continues at coordinate 66,939,452 of NC_044008.1, forward strand.
GGGCTGGAAATTCATCCTTGAGTGACTGGTGTGGGCTGGGGGGCCCTTGTGATAGAAGATAGACAGACATCCAGTCTCTCTTTGGATGTGGCTAGAAGATAGAGTTATCGTCATGTAAAAGATCAGGAGTGGTGATGAGATGCAAAGAGGTCCTCGTCTTTGGGATGGGAAACTTTTCAGGAAGGCCCAGACAGTGTGGAACATCTAGAACTGGCTTGTGATGTTTCTCCCTGGAAGATACCAAGTTCATCCCCTGCTAACCATCCTTCTTCTGCGTAATGTAAACTCCGGTCAGATCTTCCCAGGCAAACCCCTGGCTGTGCCTCGGTGTGGAGAGGCTGTGGCTGTTTCCTTATAAGATGAGGGTTTCATATTGCTTTATTCCTTTGTCAGCCTTCCTTGAGTTTTGCTAGCTCTTCTCTTCATCAGCCAGAAGTCTGCTAGATGTAGAAGGAAAGCACTGTGTTCAAAATGTTTCTTCAATGCCTAGTTCAGGCAAATAAAGAGAATTGCTTGATAGTACCACTCTGCCTCTGAGTAACGTGCATCACTAGGGGCGTGCAGAGGGAGACTGCCTGGGTCTCAGGACAGGGATGGGTTGTCTTCACATTCTCAAGTCTGCAGATGCTCAACATATCTGGCATGTGAGAACTGGGCTGGACTATTTGCCTTCTTTAGCGACTGGAAGAAATCCAGCCTGCCAGTTCCTGCAAAGCTCATCCTGTGGTTTAGTGGATAATACTGATCCTTGTTCAACTTCCATGCTTTTGTGCCTTGCAAGCGGGTAGGGAAGACTTTGCAGAGCTTGTACTGTGCTGGGATCCCAGTTCATTGCTGTGGAAGGCAGCATGAATATTCATTATGCTGTGGAGTGCTTGCTCCATAGTTTAATAAAATGTTTATTATTACACAGGAATGACCATAAAAATCGTGGCAGGCTGTAGCTGGTCAGCATGTGTAAATGATGTAGGGTGGTATCAATAACTGAGGAGGAAGGGTTGTGTCTTTGAACTCAGTGAAGCGTCTTCACAAGTGTACTTACAGGAGTTTGACTTCTGCTGACGTTGTCTCCTTTTCTGCCAGGATGAGTGTTTGGTGTCTGTGTTCTTGTGCAGTTATGAAGCTGACTGTAGTCAACGCATGGTTGACTGAGCTCAGAGACCAGGAGCTACACAAGCCTGCATTTTCTCAAGCAATCAGTAAAGCTGCTGAGCGATGCAAATCAAAGTGACAGCCAAATCAAGACAGATCCGTTGAAGATGAGCATTCCGGCTTTATTCTGGGACTGCACCAACGTGACTAAAAGTGAATTCAAGTGTCTCAAACCTAATGTTATCCTCAGCAGACCGAGGATGATCTGATGCTGTTGCTGGTGTGTTTGTATCTCAGCTAATGAGCAACTTGGCATGGTTGGTGAGGTTGTTCCTTGTCCACAGAGCAGAGTTGGGACAGCCCTTCTCAGAGAGGTGCAGAAGGGCCATGGTACAGGGGGGGTCTCTGTGAGCAAGAGGACATGCTGGCTTTTGGTGCTAGGATGTCTCCTGGCCTCTCTGCACTGAGAGACAGCAGGGCACAGATATGTCGCCTGGATAGGGTGGAGAAATGGGTTTTCATGTCCAAGAGTTTGTTTCAAGGGGCCTCATCAAAGCTGCAAAACACTGAAGCTTTTAGCCACATCTGACATGAGGGTGCTGTACCCGTGCAACACTGCTGGTCTCCATCTGTGTATTAAACTCTGTGTTTAATGAAGACAGGACGGAGGTTTCACCAAAGAGCAGGACAGCACAGAACAGAGTGGAATTTGTGAGCGAGCCCTGCAATTCTGCCTGTGCTCCTACCTCACCTAAATCCGTGGATATATAGAAGATAGATGAGGTGAGCAGATTTTGGTATGAATGTGGCTGGCAGCAGACACAGATCATGGATTAAACATGTGCATTGCAAGAAAGGGGCTTTCTTGAGGCAGACAGAGAGGCCTGCTGTTGCCTTGCAGCCCTATTCATCTCCAGCTCTGATGCTAACATCATTATCAATGTGTTTATATGAAGCTTGGCTGCAAAATGGCTCATCGTCCTCAAGTTTTTTCAAGCAAGTCTGTAGCTTTACTAAATACTCCTTTTATTGTGCTGCCAGGGGCTCTCCCAGAGGCCAGTAAAGGAGGTGGCCTGTTTGGCCACAGTGATATCTGGACCGGAGGTTCAATTCCCATGTGTCTTAAATCTGTCTGCAGACTGGCAAGCAACCAAGTGGGCGCCTCTTTCTCCAAGTAATTGACTGCTTATGTGCAAATCAGCCTCTAGCTGCTTCCACGATGCCTGGCTCACCAGAGTCACAAGAGCATGCTCTGCCATCATGCTTGCAAACCTTGCTGAGTACCTGGGCTGTGCAGGGAACGGTGAGGATGGAGACAGCCCAGCCCTGCTCCTGCATTGGGCCACCATCCTTGCCTCCAAGCAAGCACCCAGACCTGCTCTGGGCCGTTAGCACTTCTCTGCAGTGTATGAAATGGCTGTCCGTCCTCCAGCTGGCAGGAAACGCTCTCCCAAGTTACAGGCAAGCGTTGTGGACAAGACTTGTTTGGAAACCACCTACAGAAGTGGAGCTGGAGCTGCAGATGAGATGCCCTTGGCAGGGGATGTGCAGACCTGCGGCCGGAGCTGGTGGCAACAGCATGCATCCACAGAGCGATTAAGGGTCCTTCTTGTGGGAGGATGTTGCTGATATGTCAAGGTACGTGTTTCCACAGAGGAGTGCTCCCCAGGCACCTGGGCACTGGATTGATGTAGCAGAGCAGTTTTATTTGACTCTCAGGAATGTCGTCTGGTCGTTAAACCAACCAAACTAGGGGTACTGTGGTGCAAGGGGAGGCTGGGGGGAGAAGGAAGGTATGTAAAGACAGAGCTCAGGTCTGGCAGTTTATTCCCTTGTGTTAACATAAACACGGCTGTGTTGGTCTGCCCCGTGATTACTTGTCTGGGAGTAACAATATCCCTTGAGTTTATAGACACTGCCAGTCCTTGCTGAACGAGAAGGGCTGATGCTTAATGCACGCAGCGTTTTCCTCCTGTCATTCCTTTATAAGGAAAAACATTTCAGATTCTGTTTCTACCTTATTTTAACTTCTCCTAAACAAGGGCAGTTTAATTCCGTTGGTGGAACATGTAGTCCAATACTCCCTGACCTGGTGTAGCTATTACAGGCGCTAGCACTGCAAATTAAGATGAAGTATTAACGAAAAGTCAGCACGGTGAGGCTGAGCTCACCAGAGAGCATGCAAGGTGGGGTGGCGAGCCGAGACAGCCTGCCTGGAGTCTGGAAATGGCAGAAGTGGTAACGACAAGCGGGCACCGTATGAACTTCTTGTTGCAGCACGGCTTGGTGTGATGGCACTGGCCACATCTCATCGGAAGGGGAATTTGCTCCGTTCCCCTTTTCCTGCTGGGCTTGACCGCAGGGGTTATGGGTGGAAACAGAGCATGGGCTGCGTGTGAGTGGAGACAGCCCAGCCCTGTCTGTCACTGAGAGGGAGCAGACCCAGCTCTGCTCATTCAGGACATTGGGACTCTGCAGTCCTCATTTAGAAACCAAAGCGGCAGAGTTAATTGCTCAGCAGCCTGCAGCAAGATGCTTTGTACAACTGCCCAGGGAAGGGTTGTGTCCCACAGCTGATGGCAACACAGATGCTGCTGAAGTGTCTCTGAGTTTTTCCCTATGCCAGGACCCCCAAACTCAGCCCATCTCCAGGGTTTCACTGTCCTGTTTGTTGGGGGATTGCTAGCAGAGAGTTTCTCTCCCCCTCGTACTGCTTGCTGGAAATCTCTCCTGCCTGGCTTGGTGCCGTCTCTCTCCATGGCTGGTGCTCTGCTCCCGGCACGCTTGCAGGCCCCTTTCCCATTTAGGGCAAATGCTGGATTGCCCCTGCTTTTGGCCTGCTTGCAGAACATCTCCCAGCTGATTTTTTTTTTTTGATCCTCTTTGTTTCTGGAGGCTGAAATCCCCAGTGTCCCCCAGCTGTGTGTGCTGGCTGTGGCTCGTGCTGAGAGATGGCTCTTGGAAAGCTGTGCTGGGGCAGGCGTGGATGGGGGGAAGCCCAAGTGTTGTTCTGCTCTGGATGTGGCTTGGTGTTGACAGTCTCTTCTAGCAGACAGGGTGAGCCTGAGGGTGGTGGTGACAGCGTCAGGTCCTTCCTGCAGCAATGATTTAATTGCAGCAGAAACAAGTGCCCTGCAGCGGGGAGCCTGCAGGCACGGGGCTGTGCATGGGCAAGAGCTGGGGCAGGCAGAAGTGGCTGAGCATGTGAAAGGGAGAGGAAGTCAAAGGAAAATCCCCTAAAAGCTTGCATGTTGAATCAGGTTTTTTTAATCCAGATTTTGAAATCAACCGTGCAACTTCTGCATCTGTAGAAGAGGCTGAGTCTGTTAGCAGCGCTGGGTATCTGAGAGATGGTGGGGCGGGAAGCAAAGGCTGGCGTGCTGATGGGAGACCTGGTTAGAGGGGGGTTGTGGTTCCCTTTGCCCTGCCCTGTTTTTCCAGGACAGGCGACTGGAGTCTGAGCGCCTGGGCTGCCTCTTGTGTTTGTGGTAGATCCCTTGAACACGCAGCTCGGGGTTCCTGCTTTAGTGCTGCCCAGCACAGCTCGGCCAGCTGGGAGCCTGGAGCCTGCCTAATTGTGCTGGGATCTGGTTAGAGGGGGATTACCTTGGTTGTGTCTTTTGTGTAAGTCAAAGAGTTGTAATAAACTTTTCGAGAGGACAATTTAATGAGATGTAAAAGCCAAGGCAGACCCTGCCCTTGCTGAAGGCAGCTGGTCCCTCCTTGGGTCCAGGCTGGCCCATCTCTTTCCCATTTGCACTCCCTGAGCCTAGCAGTTTGTTAACAGCATGGATCTTGCCTAATTTTATGTATGTGCCTGTGTTGGACCCGCCAAGCTCTCCCGGCAGCAGCAGTGCAGGTGGTGGAGCTGAGGGCATGGTTCCTCTGGCCAGACATTCACAGGGTGACGCCAGGGGCACCCAAATTTCCATCCACATGGAGACGGGAGCACATAGCCCATGGATTTTGGCAACGATGCCTGTTCACTTGTGTACCCTTCCCATCCCTGCGTGGTGGAGCTGGAGCAAAGGGGAAGCCGCCGGCGGTGCTCAGTGCTGCGTGGAAGCTGACCGCCACACCTCAGCATCCCTGCTGGTGGGTTCACTGGCATTTGCCAAAGCCTTTCAAAGGAAAGGAAAATTGTGTTCATTCTTCCTCTCCTTCCTTTCCTCCTGCTCTTGTGTCCTCCTCCTGCTGTGCGGTGAGCTGCTGCGCTGTGTCCATGCTGCCAGGAGGAAGCCGAGTGGGTGTGGGGCTGCGGCTCCATCTGGGAATTGTTCTTATCAAACTGGTTTATGTCAAAAAGGAATAATAATAATAAAACATTTGATGGTAAGCAGGGGGATCAGGAGGTACAGCTGCTCCTGAGGCCTGACCTGCAGCTCATGGCACTTCCTGAGCCTTTACGGAGAGTTTTAGGGTCTTTGTGCTGCAGCAGATTTTGTTGCATGCCTGAAATATCTCAGAGGAGCAGGGAGAAACAACTGGGGGCTGGCGCAGGGAGCGCGAGCTGCTGGAAACGTCTCTCTGAGAAGCAGGGGAGAAGTATAAGAAAAGCAAGTTTCCTGCCATGAGCTGGTATATTTATGACTGGAAAGATCTGGGTTGAAAAGGTCGTGAGCAGGCGGCTGAGAGAGCAGCAGAGGCAGTGGCTGTAAAAGCTGCTTTCCCGGCTCACGCCCCGCTCTGCAGCAGGGACGGGAGGGTCCCCTGGGGGTCCGGTGGTCCCATGTGATGGGAGAGGGATGGTGAGCACTGGAGGGGTGAAGGACAGTGCCAAAGGCAGCTGGGAAGTGCGTGGGGACGTGGGATGGAGTGGGATTTGTACCCGTGGGGCTGCTGTGGGGATGGGCTCGGCATGGGGAGCCCACGCTGTGCCTGCCTCCTCCCCTTGTTGTGCGGGGATGGAGTTTCCAGCCCTGCCTTGGACACCACGTGAAAATGAGACGTGCACATCTGGAAGCGGAGTGCATGCGCATAGTGCTGCCAGTTTATTTATTCCTGCAAATTCTCCCTAATTAGGGACTGCTGGGAAGTTTGCAGTAATGGAAATGGCCTCTTTCTGAGGGGTTCAATGTTCTGGATGACCCTCGCCTCCCCTTTTTCCCCCTGCAACTACCATAAGCGTGCATGTGGTAGAAATGAAGGGGGGAGGTCTTCCCTACCTCGAGGTCCAGGCATTGCAGTTTCTTCTGGAGTCAGATGCACCCTCAGCCACGCGGGAAGGCTTTGCAATGGAAACATGCTGTGCCATGTGTGTGTTAAACTCATTAGAGGATGAGCAAGGTTTCTGAAGCCTCTCGTTTCTGTTTAAAATATCTGTGCTGTCACGCAATGTTGTTTTTTGTGCCTGTTTGGTCTTAATATTAAAATGCACTAATTAATAATTAATATTTTTTTAAATAATTAAAGTAATTAAGCTGGTTTTCTGCTTGGATCCTAAACTGCACCTCCGAGTTTCTTAGGAAAGTCTGACCTGAAACTAAATGAGAAGAACAAGGGCATGAGACTAAGTTTGTTTTAACTGCGTGAGGTTCAGGCAGATGCAGTTCCTGATCCTCTTTCCATTTCCTTCCCCTGCAAGCGTCCCCCGCCGTTTAATCAACACCAGGGAGTTGTGCTTCCCTTCCCTTCCCTTCCCAGGCACGGGGGCTGCCAGCCCGCTCCGCCGGTGCGGTGGGGACCCCCCCCCAGCCGCCTGCCCTCCCGGGAGCACTGGGACGGCTGGGTGTGCACTTGGCTGGGGCTGGGCCGATGAGCCTGGCCCGGGCTCGGGCCAGCGTTTCCCTTTCCAGGCTGTCGGCATGCACAATAACCGGAATCGCCAGCTTGGCGTGAAACGCTTCAAGCTGGGCTCCGGCACCGGCATGAAGTCAATGGAGCCCACAGTGAGCTCGTCCCGTCCATACAGATCACCGGGCAAATTGGTTGTTGGAGTTGATGAGGCTTGGAGTGCATAGGAAGGTGTTTGTGGGGAGCAGAGCTGTGCCCTCCCAGCCCAGCCATGTGCCGCTGGATCCGAGCATGGTGGGTGCTAACCCGCAGCATTCTTCCTGCTGGCAGGCAGTGGGACCCGGTGCCTGGTTTGAATCCCACCTTAGCACTGGTGTAAACCCAGGGCGACTTCATCGGTCCCCACGGAGGCAGGGGAGGTGTTGGGGACCATCAAGGATTTGCACACATGGGGCGCAGGAAAGACTCATCTGTGTTTTCAGATTAGCAGGGTGAGAGGATGGGTATTGGTCCTCTGCTTGCCCTGCTCAGTGTAACCACACGCGATGCATTCCCTTGTCCTGTTTGAGAACAAGCTGGTACCTACTCTGCACACTGACTTAATGGGGTTAAACCTAAGACGAAGTTAAGCCTTCATCTTCTTCACAGCTCGCTCTCTGCTGGAGGTGGGGGAGAAGAGGCTGCAGGGACCTTGTGCCTGTGGTTGTTCCTCTACCCGCCCAGCTCCGATGGGGCCTCTCAGCTCCAGGGCTGTCCCAGAACACCAAGTTTACTGTTTCTCCTGTTTGTGCAGTAAACATCTGAGAAGCTGTAGGCTCGGGGACCATCTTCTTCCCCATGTCGCATTGTATTTCCTACGAGCAGCCGTGCCCCACCTTGAAACCTGTTTGGCGCTTTGCCCCCTTGATTTCACAGCAGTCCTTTTATATCTCCCGTCACTAGCTGTTAAAATCTTCTCATTTTCAGCTCTTATTGACCTGTTTGTACCATAACCATGTTTGGATTTGGATTGGGGTTTTTTTTGTTCCCTTGGCAACGGTGATCTTCGCCTGCAGCAGCTGTCCCCTGTGGTGCATCTGCGTGCAATGCTTCTGGCAGTCCCATCCCCTCCCCACCTTCATTTCTGCTTGCTCTTACTGATGCTGGGTAGCCAGGATGACTCAAGACGGAGCACTAGTGATTTCTGCTTTGCTGCTGAAAGTATCTAATTTACTATGTTTTAGGAGGGCGCTTGCTTTAACTGCGTGGCATCGGAGGCTTGCGGTCATGCTGGGACCCACCGATGAGGTGAGGTCCTTCACACTGATGCGCTTTTCATGAGCAAAGACTTTATTAAAAGCCCTTTGGGTACTGACCTTCTGCATTCTTCCAGATTTCATCCTATTTCTGTTATCCAGCCTTCAAAGTTATCTGACCGTTTCTGTGCAGTACCCTGGCTTTGCATTTGTAACAGGGGCTGTGTAGCTCTGTGGCACTAAGGGATGAGATCTGGCCGTGTTTCCTTCATCAAGAAAATCAGTTAATTATCCAGAAATCTCAATCAGCAAACCTATTTTGAATTTTTTAAACTTTTCCCATGATCTTAGTTTCCTTGCAAAGGAAAGGAAGTGTGACTAGCACTGAAGTGTGGCCGTCCTCGCTTTTATTTCCTACTCCTTTGGAAGCAGGAAGAGCTTGAAGTCTTGGGAAAGAGCCTTTTTTGGTGACGGTTCCTGCGTAATCAGCAGGGCTGGAATCATGCCGTCATCTACATGAAAGCATGGGCAGAGGTGATGGGAACTGCGCCTCTGCTTTTCCTTCCAGAGTCCCCCCCTGTCCCCAGCCAGTAACACTGGCACTTCCCAAGGAGCCGGGGTCCGGATTTGGCGCTGCTCACCACCGCAGCCGCGTCTGGTCCTATGACTTGCCAGCTCGCTGTCTCTGAGTGATGGCTGTTACACGCCTCAGTTTCCCCACCTGTAATATGGAGATCATTGCACCTCTTCCCGGTGGATTTGGAAGCAGAAATGTTTTTTTGGGCAGAAGCACAAGAATTCGGAAGGTGCAGGGAGTGGAGAAGGGGAAGGGAATTGCAACAGCTTTTGTTTTGGCTTAGAAGAGGTGTGACTCGCCATTCCTTCACCTTCAAAATCTGCCTTGTCTGGGTTGTTATACATCTGTTTCTACCTGTTACCCTGCATTGGTGCTGCCCATCTGACAACAGCCGAGCGCATGGTGCAGCCAGTGCTGCCCTGCACTTTGGCTTGAAGCGATGCCGTGGGGATGTTAGACCTCTGCAGATGTTGGGGGTTGGTGTCACATGTTGCAAGAGCCTCCACCCACGTCCTGCACCTACCCAGAAAGGCCGGGAAGGATGTTTCATCTGTGATCAGCAGCAAGAAAAGATATTTGGACTCTCAATAGAAACATTAGGTGGTTAATAATAATATTTAGCTGCTCCTACATAGTCCTTTTGGTCAGTAAGTCTCAAAGCATTTTACAGAAGAGACCAGAATCAATAAAGAGTTTTGTTTTCTAATTAAAATAAGAGGAGGAAAGGGAAGATGCTGTGGATGAATTACCTGCTTTTGCATACAAGAGAATTTAAGATTCAGGTAGCCACAATGACTCATGCCACCTAGTCTAACCGAGCCTGACGCTCATGACTGCAGCAGATTGTGAGACTGATAAGAGCTTTGTGGGTTCAGAAAAACCTCGACTTGTGGGAGGAAGAAAATCTGCCTGAAAAACTGCATTCTTAGCAGCTTGCAAGGAAACTGTAAGGTGCTGTTTAAAATGCGTGTGGATAGGAAAGTCCCTTTTCTGCCGTAGCCTGTCTTGATAAGGGATCTTCTAATGCTGATACCTACCGCCTCCTTCGGTCCCCCCAGTCTTATGTCAGGGCAGAGGCAGCGACCAGCACTGGCTGCTTCTGGAGGAGGTTACGCTGTGATGTGGAGAAACCCTTGAGGTACATCACTGCCTGGAGGGCAGGAGAGCCCAGGGAGAAGGTACCTAGGGGACAAGAGTCAAGGTTTCTTGCATCTGCCAGGTATCATGGCATCAAGCTAGTTTTAGATTGGTATCGATAACTAAGTGATCAGCAGATTTTACAGACTGCCTTTTCTGGGGCAGGAAATCACTTCTAGGCCAACAAATCAACTTTGCAGGAAGTTTATTGCTCATCTGAAGAGCAGAGCAATGGTGAAAGAAAAAGGGCTGGGCAGTCAGTGCCCTCGGTGGCCTGGGTTAGTAAGGAAACAAGAAATATTTCCCTTGTAATGTAATACAGCAAAGAAAGTAATTTACTTAAACCTCTCCTGCAGCCAGTGGTTTGCAGAACAGGGATGGTGTCTTGGACAGCAGTTGCTGTGTAAAGTATCCTGAAGGTCTCAGCTGAGCAGGAGCTCGAGATGAGTCCTCTGATGCAATAAAAACAGTTAGTGAGACCCTTGGTTGTGTACAGAAGGGGAGCAGCAAGCAACAAAAGAGAGGTGATCTGCTCTCTTTCTTTTGAAAAGTGAGTTCTCTCTCTTTATTAAAATCAAAATAAAAATCTAATGACAAACGCTTGTGAAATGTTGGGAGAAAGGAGCAGGAAAGCCAGATAAGTGACTACGGGACCAGAGAAAGTACCTGACATGAAGGACCGAAGGAGCAGAACCTGATTAGTTCATCAAAGGGAATGCAGGTGATGTGATCAGTGTGGGAGATCTTTCATCAGGAGAAGGCTCAGGGTCCTTAATCTCCTCAATCTACCAGACAAGGGCAAAGCAGGGCCTGTGCCGAAACTGCATTTGGATAAGCAGTACGACACACGCTTGTGCTATGCTGATGGGGAGCCCCAGAAACAAATTCCAGGGGAGGTGATGGATTCTCCATCTCTCTGGGACGGGTGCTCAGCTTCCCAGGGTTGCCTGCCTTTCTAGAAGAATTGTTTAGCTAAACACAAGCTTTTGAGTTCAGGATGCAGGTAGAAAACCAGATGAAATGGTGTTTAGTTGTTATGTGCAGGCTGGACAAGGGAATGATTTTTTTGGTCTTATGCTCTTGTAAAGCCATGCCTCTGACTGTGGCTAAATCAGAGAAAGGTGCAAGAGAAAGGGTCCAGGAGAGAGGAAGGATGAGCTGATCTCCCTGGAGGAAAGCTTGCTCCTTCTCTACTAGCAGGCACTTGGTTTGTGTGCTGTGGGGTGAGCTGTTTACATACCTTCCTGCTTTAAATATTTACTATTAGAGCTCTGGATATTCTTGTTATTCTTTAGTTGCTATAGTTTTCCATCTTCCTCTCCCCCTCTCAGTGCCTTAGGTGCACATGGGTGCAATATTAACCAGCTGGTTTTAATGAAAATGAACTCCTACTTATAGTCCGGATATTTTATTTCACACTTCTTGGGGCTCTCCTCTAGGCCTGTTGATTTGCTAAACTTTTATTAGATCCAGGATGATAACACCGTCTTTGCTTAGGAAATGCAGAGTAGCCCAGGGAACTGGGACAAAACGAAATGACCTCAAACTCTTCTGCTGAAGAGCTTTGAGCTTCTTCACCAGCTTCATGGGACCGGTGGACGTCATTGTGACACTCACTACACACAATCCATCAAACAATAGGGTTTTTTTCTAGTGGTTTACTTCTTCTTGCCTCTGGTTGACCTCAAAAACGGGGTCCCCATCACAGTGTCCCACTGATCCCCATGTGACCTAGTTCAGAGAGTGCCACCAAACACCAAGTGGTGCATCTGACACTGTATCTTATGGGGTTTGCAAGGGAGGAGACTCTGAACATCAAAAAAAGTGCTCGGTCCTTCCTGAAATTGATCCTATCGCTATTTTTAAATCTTTTTTACAATATCAATTTTTAGTTTGTCTTGCCTCGTTCATTTTTTCTCCCCCTTTAAACCCATTCTACAACCTTGCAATGAGAGCGTACCGGGGAGTTAAAATGCTTAACAGCCTTCCTAAAAGACTAAGCTACGTTCTGCTCCTCCAGCAAGGGAGTCATGGACAGGTTTTTAACAAAGTAGCTTTTTTCTCGCTCAATAACTGAGGTTAATTATTGACAGCTACATTTTTACCTGCTTGAAATGGATTGCAGATGTGACCTGCATATGAGCACTTCAGAAAAATAAAGCCACGTTATTTTGAAAATCAATGCTGATGCAGGCCAGCCAGTGTGTGATGCTGTGCAACGTAGCAATTGGCGCTGCTCCCTGCAGAGCGTGTGTGGATGTGGGGACGGCAGGGACCCGACACCCAGGCGCTGAGCCCAGCGGCACGAGATCCGCAGGTCCATGTTCGTTCCCATTCTCTAAGGCATCGGGAAGAGGTAACGGCGTTCAGGCAGTGGGGCTGCCAGGGAGACGTGCACCGGTGGCTTTACCGACGGCGTGTTGCATGGGGAGGCATTTACATTTCCATACTGCGATTGCAGAGGGATGCAGAGCCTGTTCCTCTCTGCACTGTTGTGATGTGTTGGTTTCTGATGTCGCTAGGAGTGCAAGAGATGAAAGAGCTGAGAGCTGCTCTCTGTGAAAGGGGAGGAAACCCACTGTATCTACCTTAAAATACCATACTTCTATTTTAAAGGTGCGTTCTCAAGACTATTTAAGCAGTTCTCATGTTTTGAAGTAATCCCTTTCCTTCGATTAAAACCTCAAGCTATTAACAGCATGGAAAACCTGGAACTTCTTGAGTCTGGGAAATTGGTGCCGTTGGTTTCATTTTCTGGTTCACATACACTCTTGGGGAGTCTGTGGTGTTTGCAGACTTTGGAAGTGTAAAATTAAAAGCGTGACATAAGTGGTGAAGCATGTACTTTCTGCAGCACCAGACGGTAACAGTACTACTGTTTTGCATAATTTTTCATTATGGTTCACCCAAAGTGGACTGAAACCCCAGCCCATTAATTCTTCTTTTCCTACTGATGTGCCTGGACACATTTCAGTGAGTATCATCACTTTTAAATGATGCTACTAAAACACAGGGTGGGGAGGATAAAAAGAGGGTCAAGAGGGCAGGATCTGAATCAACATGGGAAGGGAGAAACATCAGATAACGAGCAGAGAGACGCACAAACCGAGAGGGTGTGAGAGGTGGAGAGAAGGCAGCAGTGCTGCGCAAGGGGCTGGTGTCGATGGCCAGAGTTGGCCCTTGCCTCACCGGCTCTGGCCGGAGAGGAGCGAGCTGCGGCAGCGCGGGGCTCAGCATAGGCGTGCCCAGCCGTGCACTCAGCTTTGGACCAGGTTTTGCAGTCTCTTTTGCTGCTTCGGTGGTGGTTTTCCAGAGCTGGCTGCAGAAGCGGCTTGGATTTGGTAGCGAGGGGTGCTAGCTAGTGCTCTGGTTTGATTTTGAGAAATTATAAAAAGAGAGGAGGGTGGCCGAGTTGCCCCTTTCCAAAGAAGGGCAAATCGAAAAGGGTTACGGGGGCTCGAGGGCATCGGCGGTGTGACGCACCGGTTTAGGCTGGTGCCATCCCTTTCGTGGGCCATCCTCGGGTTGTCACCCAAGCTTGTTACCTCTGACCGCGGGCTTCGTGCTGAACAGGCGCGGAGGCAGGACGGCGGGCGGCGGGCGCGCCTTTCAGCCCCTGCTTTCCGCTGGGCCCGGGCCCGGGCCCGGCCGGGGGGGATGCGGGACAAGCTCGACTCTGCAAGATGCTGCTTCCCACCCCGGGCGGGCAGTGCCCGGCTCCCGCCTGGCCTCCGCGGGTGCCCCTTCCACCCACCCGGGGCGGTGCGGGGGCGGCGTGACGGGCGTGGGGAGCAGCCAGTGCGCGGCGAGGGGGCCGGGCCGAGCCGGGCCGGGCTGGGCTGGGCTGGGCCGGGCTGGGCTGGGCCGGGCCGGTCGGCATGGCAGGCTGCCCGCCGGCGCGGGGGGCGGCCGCAGCCGCTCGCCCTCCGCCATTCATTCGGCCTCAGGCGGCGGCGGCTGCGCGTACCCGCCCGCCCGCGCCCCGCAGAGCCGGGGGGCAGCGCCCCGCGCCCCGCCATGGCCGACCCGGCCGTCAACGCCCACCTGGAGGGCATCATCTCCGACTTCGAAGGTGGGTGGCCCCGGGGTGCGGCTCTGTCTGCGTGTGTGTCTGGGGGGGGGGGGGGGGGGTGTGTGCTGCTTTTTTCAGCTAAACCGGGGAAAAAGCGGCAGAAGTTGCCGCCGTGCCGGGCTGGGCAGCGCGGAGCCGCCCGCGCCCCTCGCAGGCACCGCGCCGGGCTGGGGACGGGAGGGGAGGCGGCGGCGGAGCGGGGCTGAGCCCCCCCCCCGCCCCGGGGTCCGGCTGCCCCCCCGCCTCTCCCCGCCGCTGCCGCCCCGGCGGTGCCCGGGGTGGGGGGGATCTGGCCTCTGCCGGGGCCCCGCCGCGGGTGGCACCCCCCGGGTGGGTAGGGCTGGCAGGAGCGGGGTGCCCGAGGGCGGCCGGCGGCCAGCCCCCATCCCCCGGCAGGCGCCGGAGCCGGGGAGGGTGGTTGTCGGTGCTGCCGCCGGGCTGCGGTGTCTTTTGTTCGGAGCGGCGTTGCGCCCGGGTGTTATCTGCTCAGGCAGGATCTTATGGGATGTTTTTCCTTTCCTGCCTTTCCTAAGTTGGTTTATGTGGATTTTTAGCTGAAAACACACGCCTGACAAAACTAAAACTCTGCGAAACTCCAGGCACCGGCCCCTCTGTCGACTCCCAGATTTTGGATGCAAACATAGCCCTAGAGTAGCTGGGAGGGGGATAGCAAACCCAAGTTTCAAATATGTCCATAGCGGGAGCTGCCCGCCCTAGAAAGCTTTGCAGTTGTCCGGTGGCAGAGCTCCAGTTGCCCGACAGCGTTGCCTTGCTCTCCGATGGAGTACCTCCTTGCAATCCCCTTGGCGTGTGGACAGAGATAGCTTCTCCCCGGGCGTCTGTGGCTCTTGCCCGGTATGCTGTCTTTTTTTAGGCAAGAAAATAAGCTAGCAGAGAAGCGTGCTGCTGCCAGATGGGTATGAGAGTTAAAGACGGGCAGAAGAGAGGTGGGGGGATTTGTCTGAAGCAGGCGTTGAGAGATCGGCTCAGGGGAGCTCATCTTCCTAAGCCGAGTTTTGGAAGAGCAGCTCCGTCCCTACGCACTCTCACGTCCTGGCAGTGACCCAAACTGAGCTTCGTGCAGTGGTTTCTAGAAAAAAAAAACAACCGAGAAATAGTGGAGATCTGGGGGCTGCGGTGAAAACTTATCCAGGGGCTGCGCGTGTATAGCTATAGGCTGGGACGACTTCACCGCCTCCTGGTGAATCCAGCCTTGCCTTTGGGAAGGAGCACTGTGGTGTTTTTCCTGCTGGGGAGCTGAGGAAGCTGAGAGCGCAAGGGTTCCTCTTCCAGGTCAGGCAGGAAACGGGTGGCAGAGCTGGGGTCTCTGCAGCCCTCGTCGTCAGGTTTAGCCACATTCATGTTCTCTTTTTCTAGCCCCTGGTCTGTCTTCAGCTAAAGTTGGGAGTGGAGGGCTTAGCAGGAGGCTGAGGGAAGTCAAATCCCTTAGGACGAGTGGGACTAACAAGTGTTGGGACACAGAGAGCAACCCGAACACACCATCAGTTTGGCACTCGGGGTTCAACGGTGCCTTTGTAACTGTCCTTCAGGGACTCATGAGCTTCCCCACCGCAGGGCTCCCGAGTGCTGATGTAATTACAGCCTTTCCTCTCGCCTGCCCCAATTGCATTTAAATCTCTGAAGAATGAGTAATTCCCAACTTGGATATGATAAAGGCTCTGCTGTGAGCCCCGGGGCTGCTTGTTTGGGCTGTGTGTGCTCCTCAGTGGCACCAAGCTGCTCCGCAGTGCGATTTTTTTTTTTTTTTTTTTTTTTTTTTTTCAGTCCATAGAGTGCTTTATACTTCCTGCCTATGCAGAGGGAGAGGCTGGGGAAAGCTCTGTGTATCTGCAGCCAAGAGGTCTGGCCTTGCCCTTGAGCAGGGATCTAGGCTACTGTTTCACAATTTAATTAGTTTTCTGGGTTGCATAGCAGCTTCCCAAGAACAAGGCAATTAATTTCTAGCCTGTAGGGCAGGAGATGCAGTGTTCATGTCTGCTGGGTGGGTGTCTCGGCCCCAGGCAGCCGGTGGCCAAGCAGGAAAGATCAGCCAAAAATACCATGGAGCAGAAACACCAGATCACCCGGCAGCCAGAGCCCTCTTTGTTCTTGCCGGTCACACGCTGCTTGCCCTCCCGAATCACCCTGGTTGTTCCTGCCTGCTTTCATCGTAGCATCCCTGCCTGCTTTTCCTTGTAGCCTCCTTCCCTGGCCTAGGACCGGCAGGTTTCTTGTACCTGCTGGGTTGCAGAAGGCAGGGAGTTGCAGGCTCGGCTGTGGGCTGCTGGTGTGGGAGCTGCCAGCCTCTGTGAGCCCGTGGAAGATGCAAGGGCCCTTTGGGAGGGAGAAGGAGTACGAGATAGTTCCAGTTTAGTTTCCAAATCAAAGCAACATGTGAGAGGGAAATACAGCGCAGCGGAGTGTGTTCTTCCTTGTGCCTGATGATGGGATGGGGATGGTCGCATCGAGGCAGCAGTATGTGTGTCCACCTCGCATCGAGCCAGCACGTCCTGTGGGGAGGGCACTAATCCTGCTTATTTGACTGGCAAGATCTTCCTTGTCCCCAGTGGGGGAGAGTGCTATTAGGTCTGTGGTTTGCCAGGACTTACAGAGCATAACAGTTCTGCCCTGGGTTTATAGATTTTGGCAGGTTGTCGGAAGCGTGGCTGGTTCAGCCGTGGTTGCGGCAGCGCTTCCCAAGCTCATCTCTGCCTCGGAGGGAGCTGTGGGTCGCTCAGCTTCCCGGGGTCTCAGACACGGACCTGTGAGTGGCAGGGAAGGGAACCTGTAGCAGTAAATCAACCTGGGTGGTGGGATGCTTGTGCAGTGCATTAATGTTGTGTAAACCCCAAACTGTCCTGATCCTGTTCGGGTTGGGTGATATGGGAATGTGGGTGTCTGTGATGTTTGACTGTGGAGAGGGGTGGATGTTCCCGCTCATGGCTTTGGTTGGTTGTAGTGACGCCCAAAGATAACTCTGCAACATGGTACTCGTCTTCCTGCTAAGGATTTAAAGCACTGTGCACTCATGATCTACTGCCTAGTAGTAAGACAGAAGAGATCTCTCTGGCTCCTTATCCCGGTGGGATGTGGCTGCTGCCGAGCAGAGTCCCAGGGGTAACAGAGACGCATTTTTGCTGGCAATAGCTGATGGTGAGTTGGCAGCAGTGATGCTTTTGCCGGTACTGTCCGTCACCACCAGATTCGTTTCCTCGTAATTTTGAAACACATAATGTCACAACTGGTGCAAGCTGCGAATGATGGTAAATGCCGAGTGAGGCTGTAAGTGCGTAGAGTGGCAGGGTGGTGTGGTGGGGTTCAGTGTGATGTCTGGAGGTAGAGCCTGGAGGGGATACAGGCTTGCAGCTTTGCTCTGGCAGAAACCATGAGACAGCCTTCGCTGATGGTTCTTAATCCCCGATTTACTCATTCCCCATAGCCCAGCTCCCTCGGGGAGTGTGTGCTCGCTGGCGGGCGAGCCTTGGCAGCGCTGTGGTCTGAGCAGTTGTGTGCTACGTGGAGCTGGACACTGAGGGCAGAGAGCCTCCAGCTCTGCCAGGACATGTCAGTGCTGATAGAAAGGCTTCTCTGGTTATTTGTTTGTTTTTGTTTTTTGTTTTTTTTTTTCTTCTTCCCCGCGATTGGACACTTTCCTTACAGGCACACACTTCTTGCACTGCCCAATGCAGGGTATTTCTAGTATTTCAGTCACAGACTTTGTCTCAATGAGGTACTGACTTGTGCTGAGTTATGTCCTGGTTTTAAGGGTCAATAAAGACAAAAAACCCATCAGCCAGGTTGTTTTCAGGAGGAGGCCATAGTAGAAATAGGCTTTTCTATGTGCATGAATGTCATGGGCTCATCCTTAAAATTTACTTGAGCAAATGCCCGGGATGTCTCTGGGACACGTGGCCACGGTGCGTCCCCTGGGCTGCTTGGGGCTGGCATGCCTGCTGCCTGCTGCCGTGGGGAGCAGCTGCTGCCGGCGTGCTGCGGATGCTGGGACTCAACCCTGCTGCTAATATTAGCAGGAACGTGCCAGAGGGATGGTTGCAATGTTATGTGGGTGATGTGGCTTGAATTCAGTATGGTGAAAAGCCCCGGAGAAGGGATGTGCTTTGTGTTTGCATAAGCATCTCAAGTGGATTCAGGGTCTCTCCTGTAAGCCCTGCCTAAGGGTTTGCAGGATGAGTGCTCTCCTGGGCTTACGTGCATGGGAGTCTGGGTGTGTGACTAATGGTCCCACGTGTGCAGAGGTTCAATGCCTGGAAAAGGAAATGCAAAAAGATGTTTCAGGTTATATCTCAGATCATCTCAACCCTAGGAGTGAAGCAAAACTCCTGAACGTCAATTGCTGGATTTCCTGGGCTGTCCACAAAAGATTATACTGCAACTAGTCTCTTCTGGTACTCTTCATCACCAGCCTAGCGCGGGTAGAGCCAGTGTCGCTATCCCAGCTGATCGATGTAGTGTACTGCTCTGAGACATGAAGTCGCCTCTGATATCCTCAAAGGCGAGCTTTACAGGCGCTTCAGAGATTTTTCTGTCTTTTTCCACTCTTCCTATCTACGTTTCTGAATCTGAGACAAAAGGATGGGGTGGATGGGAGTTTTCTGCCAAATCAGCGTGTGGTAGGAGAGGCAGGAGCTGGGGAAAGGTGCCTGTGGGGAAGGCAGGAGTTGTGTCTTCCCCAGCAGAAGTTGTATCTTCCCCTGTAGATCTGGCCTTTCATGTGCAGAGTGGAAAAATCGCATCTGCCTGGTTACAGCAGCAGAGACCTGCCGTTGCGGGTTGTTTTTTTCCCTATGTATATTTAGTTCCTTGGGAATAAAAAGGTTGTGAGGGAGTGGGAAAGGGAAGAACAGGACGTGGATCTCTCTGTCCATGTGAGCTGGGCTCTGGGGATAGCCTCTGGCCCCGGTTAGGATGTAGGATCATCCAAAGGTCGTTGTTTTTAGTCATCTTATGCAAGGAGGGCTGGGCTACGTGTCCTTGGGGATGGGCAACCACTGCAGCATGGAGCAGAGTGTCCTTGGCTCTGCGTCAGCACGGAGGGTTTCCAGTGTTGGCTGGTATGGGTGAGCTTTTGCTGTCCATTTAAGATCAGTCTTGGGCAAAGTGAGCACAGTGTTGCGCTAATCATAAAGAAACCTTTCAAAAGTGGCTGGGTGGGAAGGGACAGAGAGAGGATGAATCTTTACACCAGGGCCAGGGCAGCTCTTTGGCTGTGCAAGCGTACTGCTGGTGCCTGGAGGTAAGTCAGCGTTTGGAATATGTACACTGTGCTGGCTCTTCTAAGTACTTGCCAGTCTCTGGGATCTTGATAACGTCTTTCCCTTAGTAAAAAGCTCACCTAAAATATAATCATTCTCCTGCTTTGCTCTTTGCTCATTGCCTTTTGGTGGTTTATGTCAGTGAAGTGTGTAGGAAGTGCCTCTAGAACACATTGGGTCATGCCTAATAGATTTGAGTGACCATGTCTACATCTCTTGGCCAATGCATGCCAGCAAACCTGCTGCTAAGTGAGAGTTCTGACACCTTTGAGTGTCCTGTGGCCTCACTGTCTGCGTGCTAGTTTAATTTCTGGTTTGCAGCCCTTCCTTGCAGGGAGCTGCTCAGCCCATTTTCCCAGGAGCCAGGACCCAGACAGCAGCCGCAAAAGCCTGGACTGGGACTTGTCATAAATCCAAAGACAATAGTGGAGACTTCAGAGCCCATAATCAGTCCAGATATTCATGTTTCTGACTCTGATATTTGATATTTAAGGCAATGTCTTTTTGCAGGACCATTACGCAGGCTCTTTCCCTCTCCCAACCTCCCTCCCTCCTCCTACTGCAGTGAGCTCTGGCACCTTCTTGGTCTTTAGAGGTGGGATGTGGAGGCAGCAAGCCAAGTGAACCTAAATCCTGGTTAAGCTTGTTTGAAGCCTGTAAAATGAGTCGATGGGTCTGAGTCCAGTTCCTGATGGGGATGTGCCGGTTTGGTGAGGGTCAGTGTCCATCAGGGGAACTCTTCATGGGACAGGGGTGGGCTGTCATGCCCTTCAGCACGGGGCTAGGGTTGTGTCCTGGCCACCTCTCGTGTCGTACCTGCAGGGTATCATTTAGTCCTGGTACCCCTCTGCTTTAGTCATGAAGGCATCAGCAGTTTGTACCCGTCTGCTGTGCCGGTGCTGGTGCAGGAGAGCCCTCCTCGCTCCCTTCCCTGCTGCGCAAATGGTGCTGGTGAGGAGTAGCCCTTGGGCAATGAAGGGGTTTATTGTTACCCTCAACTTATTCTGAAAAACTGCCCCCAGATTAATGAGAGCTCTTATCTCCCGATGGCTGTGACTCAGGCTTTTACCGTGATTGCTTTTGTGAGGTTGCTGGACAGAGCTCAGCACTTGGGTCTCCTGGGGACACCTTCGGAGCGGTGACCCAGGTGCAGGGTCTGTCCGAGCTGGCTCTTGGCTGCTTTGCATGCCAGAAGGTGAGACATCATGGGTGTCAGGGTGGTCTGTCCCGCTGCATCCTCCAGCGCTGCAGCAGATGCCCTGTTGCTGGCACCCAAGTTAGGGCAAGTTGGGGTGGGTTGCCTGGGTGTAGGCACCGCTGACGTCAGGCAGCCTCCCATGGATTGCAGGACAGGGGACACCATGACCACATCGGTCAGCGCCGCCATCCTCCCAGCAGTAGGGGTGGCAGTTTGAGTAAGCATCACAAAATTGTATGGCCCCTTGCTGCTGGTGAGTTGGGTGCTCTCCACCTTGTCCCGGCCCTGGGATTCATGGCAGGGGTTAGTGGTGAGGGCATCAGCACACAGCATCACGCTGGCACTGGTCTGCTGGACTAGTTTGGGAGGGAAGAAGCATGGTGAGGACTAGGGTTGGGACTTCAGTCCTTCTTTCATCTGGTCATTGGAAGTGCAAATATGGGGAAATGTGAAAAGGATGGATTTTGATTTTTATTTTTTAAAGCATGTTTAGTTTACCCGGGAGGAGAAAGGAGGAGGGTTCTGCTCTCTGCCAGCCATCAGGATGTTTGGACAACTGCTCGCATTGCGGTGCTGGGTGTCCCCTCCAACAGAGATGCCAGAGCTGGCCGCAATGGCATCAGCAATCAGCAGGCAGCACAGGCAGGGCTAGTGGGCAGCGCTGTGGGCCTGAATGGCTCCTGGATCCCTTCTTAAGTCACTTTTACTAATTTACCCTTTTCTGTAGCTTTTTAACCAGTGTGTTGCAACACCACCCATCAGAGTGTCTTCTCAAGCGGAGACTTAATCAATTAATGATTTAATCACCTAGTCCCTGCCAGCCACGGAGGCTGGTCGCCCACCTGAGTCACTCTCCACGTCTATGCGCTGGGAGTCGTGACTCATGAGGATGGTGTCTGGGTGCTTACGGCTTCCTACACCCGGTGTGGTACCAGCACCGAAGCTGGTAGCACAGGGCAGTCTGGGGTCTGCAAGGCCATCTGCATCATGCTTTTGCCTTGTGGGTAATAATTTCGAGGTGTGTTAGAAATATTAGTGAACCAAACCAAATCTGCAGTCCCCTGGGAAGCGCAGAGAAGATTTATTTCTCTCCTCCCCTTATGAAAGGAAACTGGAGCACAGACCTGAGGCAAAAGCTGCAGAGAGCCTGTGGCAGAGCCAGTAATGCAATCTGCTGGGCTGGATACCCTGTATTTTATGTAATTTTCTGTACAAGTATGAAATAAATATAAGGGACGTAAAATATACTGGTCTGATCTGGAAGCATTTTGCTGAGGGTTAATGGTTATATAAACCAAAGTATAATGGAAAGTCAAAGCTAAAACCTTTCTAGAACTGCATTATAGGGACTTGAAATCTGGGATTTTGAATTAATCTGAGTGTGGATTTTATTTTTTTTCTATTCTTAGTCCCGACTTTGCTTTTGCATGTTCATTTCTGGTAATTGAGGGGTTTGCTGCATCAGTCTCAGGCCGTTTTGTAGCTTACTGCTTGTGAGTGAAATGCTGCCTGAAAAACTCTGGTTAATGTCAGAGCCCTGAACTTGCATTTATCCCCAGATTTTCTGCATAACTCAGCTTTTGGTACTGTTTGCACAGTTCAGGAAAGTACTGCATATTGACAGCACGTTGCTAGCGTTATCTTCTACACACGATTTGTGTCAGAGCATGCAGTCTATTGCAACTTCTTTTGAATGCTGTTTGTAAAGTCAGAAGGAGAATTTATTTGTGCATAAACCATTCATAACCTGACCCAGGATAGCGTGAGAGTCAGGCTACAACAGGAGATTGTCATTATATGTATTTATATGTGTGTATTTATATGTATGTATTGCAACAAGGTTGGTTTATTGATAAAGAAAAGTGTGAAACCTCCTGGCACAAGCACAGGGAGGGGATCCAGCAACCCTGATTTCTCTCTCACATTGGATGACTGGTAGCTTAGGGAAAGGTGCTTTTAAATTGTCCCCTGCCTTCATTTCTCCAGATGTAAGAGAGGATCTGAATTTCTCAGGCTGTTTTGAAGCTGTTTGTGTACTTGCAAAGTTCCACCAGCATGTGTAGCATTGCTTGCTGCCTGCGCTGCCAGTGAATTCCCCATCTCAGCCCCACATTTTTGACCCCACTGTGGGGCTCGGTGCAGTTGGGAGCACCTTGTTGTTGAGGATGGGATAGAGATATCCTGCTCTGGCCCTGCAGCAGGGGTGCAGCTCCCTCCCCCTTCTGCTGCGGGACCTTTAGGTTTAATATACAGTGTATGGACACCCTATAGATACATGAAGAACATCCTACTTGTCCCTGTAACTGAGCCTTTTGTTCACTAAAATGCCTCCACTTCTGTTATGGATGGCAGCAGCTATTCAACAGCATCACGAATGGTAGGTTCGGATAAGCCAAACCCAGGTGGCCCCATGGTAACGTGGGCGAACATGCTCTTTGCACTTGAGTGGGGCCAGAAAACCGCCGTGAGCATCCTGCTGCCTGGTGACAGGGGTCTGGGAAGCTTTAAGGGCCGTGAGCGGTTAATGCTGTGTTGGGTTTCTAAGGGCTCCTTGAAAGATGAGACCTGCAGCCTCCCCCTCTTTCCTCCTTGGGAACAGGAGGTGACCATCTGGTAGCAGTTTAGAGAAAGTCAGCGCTCTCAAACGGTACCATTGTATCGTGTGAAATAACGGGGCGCCTGACTGCCCTAGTCCCATAAGGCTCTTATGTGTCAAAAAAACCAAGAAAAGCTTTCCGTGCTTAAGCAAGCAAGCAAATGTAACCCCTGGGTTACAGAGACCACATGAGGGGCAGAGGATGTTTAATGGGAAGCAGTTGGGCACGGCGGCCGCGGTAGAGCCCGAGGCTCCGGTTGCGAAGCAGGTCCCGAAGGAGCCAGCATCCCTCGCTGTTTATTTTGGTCTCCTCCCGAGCTCTGTGCATAGAGGTTTCCTTGTATAAAGCATCCCCTCGACTGTTACTTGGGTATTCTGTTTAAAAAGGGAAGAAAGAAGGAGCAGATGTTCATTCGTTGCCCCCCCGCCCCGGTCCCCTGGGGTGCCCAGAGCCGGGCTGCGGAGCGGGATAAGCCGAGGTGGATGGTGTGTCGTGTAACGTTGGCACTTCCCACTGGGAGAAGTGGAGCCCTTGGGCAGGAGCCAGAGCCCTTCACAGCATCTGAGAACCCTCGGCTTGGCTGGGACCCCCAAGGAGGGACTCGCCTTCTGGGAGAGGAGCATGTAGATAGGAGGTCCCGGCCGTGCCACTCGCTTGTGACTTCTCTGGAAAACTCTTGGCTGTCGTATGAGCTACTGGGATTTGAACCAGACCTCTGCCCTCTCTTCCCAATTTGCAAGATCCCTAAAGAGCAGCTTTAACTGGTGGCGTGTGACCTGCTGGTGCCTGGCCATGGGGTGGCCAGGAGGACGCAATGGCCGCACTGTGCAGATATCCCCAGTGCTGCAACACAAAATAGAAAGACACAGAAATATTTTGCTACTTCTCAGGCCCTGCGCTTGCTTGGGGAGCGTTCAAGCCGGGGATGAAGGCATGCATTTCTTGCCCCAAAGCACCTGGCTGGCCCACACAATGTTTGGGTCAAGACTGTGGGTTTGTAGGAGCTGCTGCTGTTGTGCACAGCCAGCAGAGTTGCCCGCAGCAGGTACCATCTCAGAAAGGCTGTGCCTCCTTCATCTGCTAGGATTAATACTGGTATTTTTTGAAAGCTGGCCCTGCCTGGCTGGCCCTGCAGAGCAGGGCCATCGCTGCGTGATGCTGAGCAAAATGCCACTACCTTGAGAGGTTCGCAAAGGTCTGGTCCCCAAAGGGACACAGCAGTGAGCAGTTCCCAGCCCAGGTCCATTAGTTGTGGGCAGAGCTTGGCAGGGGCAGTGGTTGCATCTGAAAGAAAGCGCTTGGGAATCTCATTTTAGGGGATTTTGGGCTTTCCCTGCTGTGGGAGGGGAGCTGCTGCCTTCAGCAATGGTGGATTGAGCCAGAGCTGCCTGAATTGGTTTGGAATCGGTTAAAAGGAAGAGCGTGTGGATGGTAACGTTGTTTTGTGCTCACGCCCCATGGCGCAGGCACCTCCAGAGGAAGAGGAGGAAGGGCGATGCTCGGCACCTCCGCCTCTTTCCCTGCCAGCTGCCTCTGACACCGGCCAGCAGATCGGATGCTGCTGGTGGGGCTGGGGAAGCCCTGCTAGCGCCGAAAATCCCCTGGAAAATATAGCGGGGATAACCCTGCAGCGTGGCCATCCTGCCCCCTGCTTGGGGCAGGGACACCTTGGCCCAGGGTGTCAGGGACGTGTGGACCTGGAGCCCCACGGGGACCCGCAGCATTAGCCACGACTGCCAGCGTGGGACCCCAGCACCGTGCGGGTGGGAGCGGGGTGCGCGGCCCCGTAGCGCTGCCCTGCCTTCGGCTCCTGTTGTTGTAACAAATACGCCAGCTTCCCCGCAGGAAGCCGGGAGGAGGGTCATCTGGAGCAGAGGCTGTTTACTTTCCTTTCTTGGCTCTGGGCAGGACAGGCTATTTTTAAGCTTTTTCTCTTTTTTTGAGAGTTGTTTTGCTTCCTGAGGTCTTCTCTCTTCTCTGTGCGAGGAGCAGGAGAGAGGCAATGCTAAGCAGGGGAGCTGCAGCTGCGCTCGGTCCCACCGAGGGCCACCATTGCTGAAGGTGGCATCCCCGAGGATCATGTTCATGGCAGTGGGTCTCTGTCTCAGAGGTGGAAACACAAACCCTGTTGGTCACAGTCCTTCCCCTTTTTGTGCATGGAATGTTTGACCTTCTCCAGACCATGTTGGACTCAGGACAGTGGCCAAGTGTGCTGGCAGGACAAGCTGGGTACCAAAATCCCTGTGCAACCAGAGGCATGAGATGGACATTCCATCCCACAGAGACCCATGGGTGGGAAAGCTCTCAGGTTGTCCCCAGGCAAATCAGTGACGCTGTTGGGAAGGCAATGCCACTGGGACCTGGGGGTCCCTGTGATTTTGCTGTCAGAAACTTTGCTGAGCCATTTCTAACCCTCCCTTGGGGTGACGGTTCCTTGCCCAGCCTCTGGTACCCCCTTACTGCCTGTTAGCTGTTGGGACCGCAGCGCTGGCATGGGAGGCATTATTTAGATGGCTTGAGTCTCCTGTGGCTGTAATCACAGTTTTGCAGCTCTTCCTTAGACTTTTTGAACCCCTTTGTGTCTGGGCTTTGACCTTTTTCTCCTTTCTGCAGCGGGGCCCAGAAAGACCTGGAGAAAAGCCATTTTTGGGTGTTGTATTCAGTCCAGCCCTTCAATAAGGGTAGGGGATGGCTGTGCTCCAGAAAGACCGTGCTGGTGGGGTTGGGCTGGTTTACCCTGGGCTTGGGGCACTTCAAGAGGTTTGAAGTAAAAAAAAAGAAAGGGCCATATGCAGCAGCTCCAGCATTGCCATCGAGTGACTCACCACCCAGTCACTATTGTCACCATTTCTTTGGCAGTAGCAAGTGGCAGGGGGACTCAGGGGAGCTGAGATGATGGAGGTGGTTCATGCAATGAACCCTGGGGGTCAGCAGGGCTGTTTGTATCCAAAGCCTGTTATTGGGTCAAAAAGAAATCCCCAAACCACTTGGTATTGGGAGATTTCCAGGGGGATGTTGATTTAAGAAAAGATGCTCGCCAGCATTTCCTTTGCTATCGGGTTCCTTGAGAGCATTTACTTTCAAACTGTTCCTCCAGACACATCTGTCATGAGGTTATTAGGCTGCTTTGTTGAAGGGAATAAATGGAGACTGAGGTGGCTGGCTGGAGGAATGACAAGCAGATTTTAAGAGCCTGACGTGGACAAAACTGAGATCCCATCCATCAGGGAGCTGGCAGCGCCTGGCCGGGCCGTGTTCTCCACTGCTCTTGCCCACCCAGTTTTGCTCAAGACTGAGGAAAGGCTCCCCGTCAGGTTGTCCCTTCAGCTCCCTTTGTTTTCCTGCAAAATGCAAACTGGGCTTGACTGGTGTGTTGTTTTAAGCTTGGCATTTTGGGGAAAAAATAGCTAAGATGTTATTTTCTGGATTCAGGGTGTGATGGAGAAGGAAAATGATAGAAAAGTCTGTGCTGGAAAGTCTGAGCTCCAGCTCAGTTTTGGAGACCTGAGAGTTATGGACATGTTGGAACAGCTCTCAAGTTTGGGACCTTTTTTGGATTAATTGTTCTGGGGGTGCTGAGAACTGAGACTTAGGTGCAGACCTGCAGTGCACGAGATGTGCCAACCACAGACCACAGGGCAGACATTGCTGCAGAGAGCATCTCGCCTCTGCAACCGAGTGGTGACATGGCTGGGGGGGGCTCCACAGGATTCAGAAAACAGAGCAGATAAAATGGAGGAAAAACATCTTCATTTTTCTTTACTGCCTCACTCCCTCCTTCTACCAATGTCTGAACATTTTTGAGATACAGGACAGACCATTTTGTCACTAGGTGCCCCTCATGGGACCCTTCCTGGGTTTTACATCATGGATGTTACGTGTTGCGCTTCAGCGCTTTCCTCTCTTCGTAGCCATAAAGCAGCTGTGGTGCTGTTTCCATCAGGTTAATATTGAGGGTCAATCGCTCTATGCATCCCTCCCTGCCCATGCCAGCCAGGACCCCCTCCTCGGGAGCCCATCCTAGGCACCCGTTGCTTCCCAGCAGCTCCCATGCTGGGGTCTGAACCACAACTGGGGGATGTGGGTGTGTGTCTGTGTCCACTTCTGTCTGTCCCCGAGGGGCTCCCAGGAGGGACTTTTGCTGGGTCACTAATACAGAGCATGCTGGGGAGGCTCCTGGTCCCAGCCTCCACAGTGCCCATTCTGGCTGGTTGTGCAGGCTGGCATTCATATTTAGCGGTTTTTGGGTATTTTCCCCCAAAAAAGGGAAAGCAGCCCAAAGCCTGTATCCTAACACTTTAACCCCTGCGTGCCTCCCCCGTTGCATGGCTTGTCCAACACGTGAGCCCCAGCTCCGAGGGTCTCGCTTTCCTCACCATCTCCTTTGGGACCCCTCCGAGCTGCTGCCTTGGGACGGGGCCATCGCTGTCCCCAGCTCCTGCTGCCCAGAACGGAGGCAGCCGCATCTGTTGCCTGCCCTGCCTGGTGCAGGGGGGTGGCGGGTGTCAGCAGCTGTGTTTGCAATTGACTGTCGGAGCAGGGCCGGGATGGCTGCCACGTGGACGGCCCCCCCCCCCCCCCCGTCCCGCTGGCTGGACCCAGCCATGCCAGATGGCTTTTCTCCGGTGAACGGATGTGTCCGAGGGATGGAGGGTCCCCAGGCCCCCCGGTCCTGCCACGGGGGATTGAAGCAGCCCAGGGGAGCAGAGGAGGTGCTTACTGCGTGGTGGCTCTTCTCCAGCTCCACCCCAGGGGTGGGTGGACATCCCGTGACGAGGGAAGGCTGTGCTCAAGTCTCTCCCCCAGCTCCTGGCGTCCTGTGTGATCTCAAGCCCAAGTTTTTAAAGGCTAAATCTCACTGATACTGTCCTGTTGATGTAAAGGATGGGCGCACTCATTACTGATGCTTGTGCCGGTTGTTAGCAGCGTGGCTGTCATCACGCTAAGGCTGTCACTACACTGGCTCAGGTTCACCTCATGGGGGCTCCTTTGGGACCCTGGGGCTGTGCCTCATCCTGCCCAAACCCCATGCCTGCCTGGGTGCTGTGGGGCACGGGGGGGTATGGGCAGCCCTTGGCATTTGGATGGGATCCAGCAGCAGTTCTCTGCGTTTCCCCCCCTTCCCATGAAGTTCAGCCTCTTGTTTCCACCTGGCTGACTCCTGTGCAGAGCAGGGGGTCTGATGGGCTTAAGGGCATCTACTTCTTTAAAGAGGACTGGCTGGAGTGGGGTGGGAAGGGCTGCATGGGGGACACGCAGATGTCCAGGCATAAGCCAGGACATGGTCAGGCAGCTACTGGCCCTCAACCGCATGGCTGAGATGGGAGCATCGCTCCATGGATGGAGGCTTCCTTCGGCGATGCTTTGTGCCCCTAAGCTGAGGGTCTGACGCCAGCGTTCATCAGGTTTCCTTAGACACACTCCTGGCTCGGGGGGGGGTTGGGGGTTTCATTCCTATGTAGCCTGCCTGGCCGGGGAGCTCTGTGTGCTGAGGGGGGCCCATGTGTTGGGCAGAGCCGAACAATGGGCACTTGTCTGAGTGCTGCTCTGCTGTGTGGGGGTGACCTGTATGTCTGCTCTACCGCAGCTGAGAGCGCGGGGGCAGATCCTGCGTGGTGCTGGGGCTCGGTGAAGGCAGGACTGCCGCCTCTTCAAGTGTAAATCA
Source organism: Aquila chrysaetos chrysaetos (assembly GCF_900496995.4). Taxonomy (NCBI): domain Eukaryota; kingdom Metazoa; phylum Chordata; class Aves; order Accipitriformes; family Accipitridae; genus Aquila; species Aquila chrysaetos. The sequence goes on from NC_044008.1 coordinate 66,968,031, forward strand.
GAGCATCCAATCTGATGTTGCATCCGTCTCTCTTTGCCTCCTAACTTCCCCGTTGGTAAAATGGGGATGATGATGTTTAGGTTTTAGGATGTCCCTAAGGCTTCCCAGTTGGCTCCTTCCTTGTATTGGGGTCTCATGTCAACGTTTTCAAAGCACTTCAGTCTTTGGCTTGGGTGATCTCTAGGTTTGTTTTTAAGGATATGAGCTTCTGTGGCTGCCACCTTTGGTTTTCTTGCTGCATTTATATGGATTTGGTGCTCTCCTGTGATTGTTTTCCTGTTCCCAACTTGGATTTTGCTGGCAGCACTCACCGGGAAGCCTGTGTTTATCGGCACATCTTTCGGACGTGAGAGGGAAAGGGAGGCGTTGGGAGTTGGATCGCTGGCTGTCCCCGAGTCCTGTGCTGTGCTCTGCTCCCCTGTGAGCACCGTGGGGTACGGGTGGGATGGAGGGCAGCACGGGGATGGTTTCTACTCTGGGGTTTAATTTCCTGGCTCTGGTTCCAGTTTTGTTATCTGGGTTTGTAACTTGTCTGAAGAGGCGAAGCCTGGCCCTCAGTCCCCACCTGCTTTAAATGGGGTTATGAACCCTCAGGTGAAGGAGCAGAAATGGGGTTATGAGCCTCAGGCAGTGTCTGTAAGCATCTCTCGAGATGCTCAGGTGGATGGTAACTAAATTCTGAACTCCTTTTCATGTTTTTCAGCTCTGAAAAGATCTTTTGAGGTCGAGGAGGTAGATCAGTCTTCAAATTCCTCCACCCCACAAAGACGGACCCCAAACCCCCTCCTCAGGTCCACTGTGTCCAGCTCCACGCAGAAGTTTCAGGAACTTGGCGCCAGGAATTCGGAGCCATCTGCCCGACATGCGGAGACCACAGGCCAAAGATCCCCCAAGCCCTCTCTGAGGAGAGTGGAGCTCTCTGGACCCAAACTGTCCGAGCCGGTGTCCAGAAGAACAGAAATCTCCATTGACATCTCATCCAAGCAGGTGGAGAATTCCACCTCAGGGTTGTCGAGGTTTGGCCTCAAAAGAGCAGATGTGCTGGGCCACAAACCCCCTGAGCCCAGCCCAAGGAGGACTGAGATCACCCTCGGCAAGCCCCAGGAGCCGGGTCTCCGGAGGGTGGAGGCGCCGGCATCAAAGATCCCCGAGATGCCCCAGCGAAGAGCCGAGACGCCCAACGCTCCTGTGCCCGACACGGCTACCAAACGCGTGGAAATTCAGGTAGCGAAGGCTGCCGAGGTCCCAGCCCCACCGGCACGGCAAGTGGAGAGCTCGGAGCCTCCCCTGGCCACCCAGCCTCCCCAGGCAGAGCCAAAGCAGCAGCCAGTGGTGATGGAGATCCCACCAAAGAGAGAAGAAGGTGAGTACAGCTCCGGGCAGCTGCTTGGGTGAGATGCTGACTGATACCTGCCTTTGTCCTTTGTTGCGGGCTCACGGCCCCTGTGGGGACGCTGAGCGTTGTGTGCTGCTCTTTCAGCTCCGGTGGTGATGCCTTTCGAGGCTGGTCTTGGATCTGTGCTCAGACGTGTCTACATACATGGCTGTTATCCTTGGGTTTATCCCGGCTGAAGGAGCTGTCAGTTTGAATCAAAAATGCTATCAAGCCTATAAGGAAATAAAAAAGAAAATGCCAAGAGCCTGGGTGCTTGCAGGAAACAACAATTCTGCCAACTCAGGCCCCATGGGCAGACACACCGGCCTGTGCAGCATCTAGAAAAGCCTCTGAGGTGCTGGAGAGGCGGTGGTTGGGGAAGCGTTGTTGTGATGGCTTGTTGTTTAGTGTTGTTGGTTATGGTTGTGGGACAGAAACTGCCTCTTCATTAGCAGGAGTCAGGGTTTTTGGTCTTGGAGCCAAAGTCTAATAACATCATGAACCAGAGCCACTATTAGACTGGAGCCCTGGCTTATATTAGCTCTATCTTGTTTTCGATTAATCCCATATTAAAGCCAGCTTCCCGCCCCCGCCAGCCGTCACTTATTCTCCCTCATGTTTTGGAGATTTTTTTTTTTTTCCCTCTTCTGGCCTGTTAATTATTTTTCCATTCCCCATCACCCACGAGCTCTCTCCTGAAAGGGATGCAGCGGTCAGTTGGAGGGCACCACCTCCCCACCCCACCCTGTGCCTCTCCCCATGGGTTGTGGGATGGCGTGCGGTGGCCGAGCCAGGACCTGGGAGGTCTGTGCCTGACCCTGGAGCTGAGCCACGTGCCCGTGTCCTGCCCCGCCATGGGATGGTCCCCTGCTCCTGCTCCAGCCTCTCTCCCTGGGTACAGCCCTGCGATCACAGGGCAGTAACAGGGTCTCCAGAGAGGCCAGGTTTCAGTGTGTGCGCACGTCTAAAATCAAATCAGGAATCAGTGGTGGAGCTGATACCGAACTCGTAAGACTTGAGTGGGTTTCTCTCACTGTGCATATGTATGGCTTAGGTGTGGCTTTTCTGAGCTGGGTTTTAAAGAGTGGACAAACGCCTCCAGCAGATAGCAGGTTGGTCCATCTCCAGCTGGGCATGGCTCAGCTCTGAGACCCAGCCCAATGATGGGGTTCAGCCTGGGCCTCCCTTATGGGCTTTCTGTCCCCAGCCACTCTATGTGTGGCGCCCAGGAGGCCCATCTTCTCCCATGGGTGGGTGCTCAGCCTCGTCCTGCTGGGTTTGGGCTGCTCTGGGCTTCCCAAGCTCTGAACTGCAGATGGTTGGGCACTTTAAGAGCAGAAGACCATCTAAGCTGCTGAATCCCCCAGCTGCCCAGGGCAGGGGGTGCGGAGTGGGAGGGCTCTTTGCATCAAAAAGGACTTCAGAAGCGCAGGACAGCTGCTGGGGATGAGTTTTACCCAAGAGCCCAGCTGTCTGGGGTCTGCCTTGCAGAGCGAGCCAGCCCTCAGTCCTGGTACAAAAGGGGCTTTCAGTCTAAATGCCTCCAAGAAGAGCCGGGAGACAAAGTTGTAGGAGTAAGGAGGGCTCCAGTTCCTCCTCCTCCTGTGTTAGCATGGACATACAGCCCAGAGTTGCTGCCAGAGCCCATGTCCCCTTCCCGGTTGTCTCCAACCTCCACCATTGCCATGACTCGAGGTTGCCCTGGGTTGCTCTCATGCAGGACCCCATTTCAGCGTGCTCCTCCCCTTGGTCCACAACACCCACCCTGGGTGTGTGGATGGCATCTCTCCTTGTTGCTGGTGTAAGCATGTGGAGGAGTTTTGGGGAGGCTGCACAGGGACCCTGAGGGAGCCCTGCGGATGGGTGCAAGCATGTTGCCGACACTCGCCAGCTCCACTGCAGCTCTGGCCCCACCGCAACCCCCCAAGTGAAAGCACTGGCTCCCCGATGTTTGCAGCAGAGACAACACGTGGTGTGAAGTCCTGCTCCCTCTTGCTGCTCCCAGGGTTTGGGGCACCTGAGAGATGCTGCCGTGGCACTGGAAATCCCTTGATCCCATTGCTCGGTGGCTCTCCAGCACAAACAGCTGAGCAGGGGATGCAGGCAGCTGCCTCCAGCTGCCCTCAGCCTTGTGCTGGGACTTGCCTTCCCCCAGCTGCTGGGGCTCAGCTGCCTTGCCCTTAACCCCTTGTCCCGCTGCCAAAGGTATGCAGGAGAGCGTGTTGTGCAGGAAGAGGCCGGTCGAAGGAGAAGGGCAATCACCGAGAGCTCAGCAGTTCAGAGCAAACCACAAAGGAAAGGAGTAATTATAGTGCTGAACGTCGTTAGGACGGCTTGGCTGGTGGCGTGGGCTGAGCCCGCTCCGGAGCTGTGGTTCTCAAGGTGGGAGGAGAGCAGGAGAGCAAGAAATATTCCTCCCCATCCCTGTTCTCCGTCTCCGAGTCTTCACGCTCTCCTGCATTCCCTGGGGAGCATTGGCTGCACTTCTGCGGGTTTCACATTGAGTTGGGCCATTGGCGATAGGGAGACGGGACGTGGGTGCACATCACGGGTGCAGTGTACCACTGCACCAGCATCCTGGCCAAAGCTGGACTTAGTGTCCCCAAGGCAGCTGGTGCTCCCCAGCTGGGGCAAGGAAATGTGATGGAATGACTGGGCGATGTGGATTGGTATAGTCAGAGTCGTCCAGAGAAATCTGAGCAGGGTTGTGCAGTGGGTGTAGGCAAGGAGAGAATATGCAAAGGGCAGAAAGAGGCACAAGCAATTAAAAATAAACATTAAAAAAAAAAGGTGAGAGGAAGTGCTGTTTCTGAACCCGCACCCTCAGACACTGCGGTAGGCAGTCTTCACTGCGTAGGACTTACCAAATCTTAACATCCAAATATGACCGCCCGCGGGTGGTGATAACCTCTCCCGAGCTCCTGCTGTGGGCAGCGGTTCACTCCTGGCCCTGGAGTGCCGGCCCAGGCTGGAGCTGGCGGCTGAGGCCATTCCTCTCTTGTGCTGGGGAGGCAGGTCTGAGCAGGGCACGCAGTGCCCACGCCAGCGTGGCTGGAGCTGGTTCCTCCCCATAGTGCCGCGCTACGGAGCAGGCATGGCGAGAGGGGCTGGGGTGGGTGACGGTGCCCCCGGCTGCCCAGGCTGCCATCCCGCTGTCTTTGCCTGGCAGCTGGGTCCTGCTTTGGTGACCCTTGCTGGTGTAGCTGCTGGCGAGGTGCTGGCTCGCTCTGCCCCCCTCGCCTCCTGCTTCTGACCCTCTTCTTCCTCCCTGGCTTGTTTGGGAGCAGCGGCTTTGTCTGGGATGTCCCCCATGGCCCTGGGCAGGGGGGCAGCCCCACTGGTCTCCTTTCCACTGTGGCTGAGCGAGGCTGCCTGGGAGAGGAAAGGGGGATTGTTGTGGGAGCAGCAATACTTCATCCAGAGACATCCGCCAGCCCTTTGCAAAGGAGGGATCTTGAGGACTTCTCCCGAGCTGGATGGAGGACAGGCAAATCCTTGGGAAGAGCTGCATTGAGTCTGTTGTGGCAAATCCTGCCGCATCCTCCTGCATCAGCATCTCCTTCCACTGGTGCCTTCCATTGCTGACGCTGTGCATGCATGGTTGAATGTCTTGCTCTTCTGTTCTTGTTCATGCCTTGCAACACGGTGGTGGTCGGGGTTGAGAAGAAGACATTGTTGGTCCCAGAAAAGTTAATGTTTTCCACTTTGGTTTAATACTCCATCTCTGCTCCCCCCAAATCTGAACCTGTTTGTATTTGGGGTGAAGGCTCAATTCTGGGATCTCAGGTGATGGATTAAAAGCAATCCCAGATGAGAAGTGAAAGCCAGTGTGATCCGATGATCCTTTTTGTCTCGGCACAAGCCGCTGTGGTCACGTTGCCCAGGCCCCCAGGGACAGCATGCTGCCAGCAATGCAGGCTCTCATCCGCGGTTCTGCTGCCTGCTCCTGCCTTCACCCCGTTTTCCTGCTCTTGGCAACTGGTAGGACCACAGTTCTCCTTCCTTGTGGTCCTTTATTGCAAGGATGCTCTGAAGCTTGCTTAGATAAATCAAGGCAGATACAATGAATAATGGAAATGATCACCTAAAACAGGGACTTGATCTTCCTCTGCAACAGCTATGTCCCACCATGGTGATGTGCAAAATGGTCTGAACCATCTCTGAGCTTTCAGCTTTTTTGGAGTCTTTGTCCCATTGCTGCCTGATGCCCCCCTTTGGGACAGCCACGCAGGGTGCCACCCACCTCTTAAAAAGCACCAGGGTCCCCCCTCCTATTTTACTGCAGACTGACCATCGGGAGAGTGAAGCAATTCAACCTTTTCACTCTTTTTTCCAGCCTTGGACCCCTATGGAAAGCCTTTTCTTTAGAAATTGCTATTTTAGAAGCTGCCTTAGAGTTGAGGTAAAATTAAAAAAAAAAAAAAAAAAAAAAAAAATTCAGATCCACTGAGGTCCTTGTGAAGATGGTATCTAAAAACCAGGGACCCGTTGCTGTGTGCTGGGGAAGCCATGGTGTGGGCTGCAGCCCAGTGGTCCCCAGCCAACCTCAAGCCTCCATCCCGCCATGGACACCCAGGGATGGAGAAGCAAAACCACCCGAACCTTCAGGCGACTTTTCTTCTGTGCTGTCCTGCAAGGGTGGTGCCAAACGCGGGGTTGGGCCGCCTTGCTGGAGCTGAGGGTTAGAGGGATTTGGATGACTATGAACACAGTGACGCTCCCTGCAATGAAGAGGCCAGGGCTGAGTGGAGACGCAGTGAGTAATCATTTCCAGCTCCCTAAGCTGCACTGCAATTTAACTGTACAAAGAGATTAAAGCTGTAGGGAAACATTTCCTTAAAACCAGCTGACACATTTGGGCTAGATTATGGGTAGTCTTTTTTTTGTTGGTTTCTTTTTTTTTTTTTTTTAACGGGGAAGTGCCTACAGCCTGAGATACCAAATGGAGGGGCTGAGTGGGAAATGCAGAGTCCCAGTTTGTGAACTCAGGTGCCAAAAATGAGATAATCTGGAAAAATGGAGACCTGCAGCGCCAGTGACTTGGAACGAAGGAGCAGGAGCGTGTGCGGGGGAGATAATTGCGTCCCATCACAGAGACGCTGCCTGATCCGGGATGCCACAAGCATGGCCTCCTGCCTGCACGGGGAGGGCAGCGTCGGGGCTGGGCGCTTTCTGCTTTCCCCTCCACCCTGTTCTCTGTCCCTGGCTGTGCATGGAGCGGCCAGCGCACCTCCGTTCCTTTTGGGGTGTATTTTGGGCACTGAGGAAGTCAGGGAAGGAGGCCAGGTGATGTAGATGTGATGGAACTTCTGCTGCACATCTTTGCCCCCCAGGAATGCTGTTCCCAAACTCATTACATCACGTTCAGCTCCAGTCACATTGGCATTCACGTGTCCCCTTCTTTGTGTCTGTGTGGGCGCAGTTTATATGGATGCCATCACGGTCCCACGTGGGTGCTCGAGCCACGCAGCATACGCTCCAGGCAGCAAGCCTGCCTGCCCCCAGTCTCCAGCGCAGGCAGCCAGACCCAGGAGCAATCACACAGAGAATTCGTTTGCCCTGTTGGAAGTCCCTGAGGGCCCATAGGAAAAGCGGTGATCTCCCCAGTGGAGATTCATTATGGCAAGGAATATTTTCCCATAGGAAGCGTTATGGTTCCCACTTCCCTTCCCTGCCTTGTGTCGTTTGAGACCAGGAGAGGGCGGGCCTGCGGATGCTGAGCTGCAGAGTCCTCCTGGCGCTGGGCTTAATGACCTGGCAGGTCTCTTCCATTGCTAGGTTGGGTCTGTGGGCTAGACTGTGCATCAGTGTCGTTCCTTCCTGCACCTTGCAGGAAGCACCTAAGGCTGAACGTGTCTCTAGAGGTCAAAGCCTGTTCCAGGCAGAAGGTGACCAACTGCACAGCACCTGGAGTGTTGGCTCTCTGCAGCCTCGTGGGGTCTCTGCTCGTTGTGTTGGGGGGTGAGCCCTGTGCAGCCGCAGGACCCTTCTGGCTCTGCACCTCCATGCATGCAAACCAGGGCAGCCCCTGGGCAGAGAACTGCCTTTGCTGCGCTGAGAAACACGGGTGAGCACTCTTGCCTGCTGTTGGATTTGCATATGTATAAGTGACGCTGGAAGGCGATGGGAGATGCAGCCCTGGCTGAGGGTGGCGTGTACAAACCAGACCCAAGAGTTTCTCTGTTTACCTTGTGGTATCTGCATGTCTGGAGCCCATGGCAGTCGTGCTGGGGAACATGCTCCCCGCCTGTCAACTCCTTTGGCAACTTCAAGCTTTCTCACATTTAGGTTAATCATCCTACAGGCTGATAAGGCAAATAAAATCCGTTATCTTGACCAAGATAAAACAAAGAGGTTGCTTTGATCTCCTGCAGTAAGGCCTGGCCACTCATTTTGTGACTTCTCTGCTGTCTGCCGGGGGAGGGAAGCAATGGCAATGGTGATGAACCTTCTGTAGTTAAGAAATCATTTTCTTCTAAACTATTTCTAGACCTCTGTCCCTGCCTGAGATGTTTCTGTTGGCCAGTAGTTGAAGGGACACCATAGGCTGGGTACGGTGCCAACTCTATAAACTCTGTAAGAGGACTTGAGGAACTGAACTGAGATTATAGAGAGATAACTTTGTTTTTAGAAGATCAAACATTGTTGCGAGCAAAAAAGATAACTTGACAGCAAGCCAGTTGTGTTCTTTACTCCTCCAGCAAACAAACAGATGCACAGACACTTTTGTATTGTCCAAGATGCTGCAATGAAGCTGAAGTGAATGTGGCTATAAATGGAAGAAGCAGCTGGTCTTGGATTGCAGCCTGTGCTCAGACTTCTTTGGGCCCAATTTTTCTTACATCTGTTACAGGTTTTAAAGGAGGGACTTGGGGAGCGGGCTGCTTTTCTTCGGGTTAGTTGAATTTGGGGCGTTTGTTTTGTTGGTCTTCTGAATGGGTCTCTGCGCAGAAGTTCCCTGGATTTCTGTAGGGTCACATGCATAAATATTTCACTCTCTTGAATTGCTTCATTTTATCTTGGCATGAAGATAGTACCGGACATATTGAGAGACAAAACTGGACCAAAGGGTCTGGTCCAAAACATTTTGCAAACAACAAAACTTTGCAGATGTTTATGCATTTATGAAAAACAAATAGTTTTAACAAGCCATCTAAGGTTGCTGTGCCAGCTCAGGAGTGGCAGCATGGAGATTTTTCGGTTGCTTGGCTCCTCCTTGACTTGTATTGTCTACAGTTTCTTCTGTGTGGAAGCAGTGGGTTGGTTTTTGCGTAGCAAAGGCAATTTGTACAACAGGGATGAAGAAGGACTGAAATGAAGCATCTTTCAATACCTTGAAGTTCAAAGATTGTTGATGCTCTAGAAAATATGGGCATAACCTTGGATTAATGTTTAGCTTTTCAACCCAGGAGACAGTGTCCAGGTTATGTCTGAGTTGAGCGGTCTTACCAGTCCCTGGGTGTTCCCTGAATTCCAGGTCTGCAGAGGCTTTCCGTGGTGCAGCTCCAGCGTGGTCCCTGGCTAGTGTTTCCAAGGGGTCCAGAAATATTTAGTGGGAGCTGAGCACCTACCTCCTTTTGTCTCTTTGTGGATTCAACCTTTGTCCATCTATGAGCAAGACCTTTGCAGAGAATGCTCCCAATGGATCTCTTGCATGTGGCTTCATCCATACGTACTGCATGGCGTTCACCCTGGTTCACTTGAGATGTCTGTACTTGAGCTAATCACCTGGGTGCCTCCCTTAGGCTGGTGTGAATTGTGTCCTCAAAGGGTTTATTTTTCTCTGCTGAATGTAAAGAGAGCCTATGCAATCAGTTCAGCTGGAGACGTCTCCATTTGGGCGAGACAAATTTTACCCTCCTATATTATTACCAAAGCCAAAGAGATGGAGGTGAAAAGGGATGTTGCAGCAGGACAGAACTGTGCAAGACACTAATCCCTTGTTATCAATAGTGCTTGACAGCTCCCCAGCAAACCTCATCCCCTTGTGTCAGGTTGTTCTGCAAACAGGTCGCTGTGGACAATCATTTACTTAAGTGCATGGGTCGGACTGTCTTTGATGCTTATCAATAGGACTTCAACTTTTTATGATGGCTCTGTCTTCTCCCCTCTCTTGCTCGTTTGCTGTGCATGGAGTGGGACAGACATTCCTTCCCTCTCTCAAAGAAAAGCTTAGTTTGGGGAGATCTCAGGGGAAGAAGATTAGATGGGAATCCAAAAGGGTATGGTGCCTAGGATGAGAGAGCAGTGATAAAAGTTAATGATACATAAGCTCTTGAAAGGAGCTTTCTCAGTTACAACTATATGGTAGCTTACAAGTCTTAAATTGTAGCGCATTGCTTTCAACTCCAGCATGAATGCACCTGGGGTGTATTTCATGTGTGACAGGTAGATCTGGAGGGAATTCACAGGTATTGCCCTACCCAGCTTGGGCTGGAGCCCCTGCCTGTATTTGCTTCCCCTGCGTGTTACGACTTTGGATGGGAATTTTTGTTTGCTTGTTATTTGCTCTAATTTGGGAGGCTGTGCTGCTTTCTACTGATGCATCAAAGTAGTGGTGTCCTCTGAACCCTTCTCTGCAGCTCTGGTACATGGAAATACAGGATGAGTCCCTGGTTACAGTCTCTGAAGCTACAAATGCGTGGGCTCATGCTGTTACGGTGTAGAGGTTGCTGTCTTCCATCACACGCGTGACGTACTTGGGGCATTCACTGGCAACTTGCTCCCATCTGTAGTGGAAGTAAGTTCAGGGACCAAGAGCCAGAAAAACACTGAGAAGATGACAAAAGGTTGGATGGCAGGAGAGCCTAGTCAGGATCCTGCCTTTGCTGTTCGCTTGCTCATTGTCCTGGGCGAACCCCTCTACCCACTCCAGTTTTTCCTTTTGTAACAAGGAGCTGGTGAATGTGGCAAGATGCCTCAAGTTTCGTCCTTGCATTGAGTCCTTTCTTTTTTGAGGTTCAGCTGGTGATAAGGAAATTGCTGGTCCTGGTCACAGAGGTGCAGTGGGGTTGGGCAGGATGGGAGAAGCTGCTCTGCCCAGCTTACTGGAGTGGCTCTACGAAGAGAGAGGTCCTCAGCTGTCCAGGAGGAGAGGGGGGGTATCAAATGTTTTTGTATCAAAACCTTCTCCAGTCTACTGTGCTCTTCAGTCTGCTTTCTCCTAAATTTGAAAAACCTGTAGTTTGGAGGGGAAAAAAGGATTTGGAAGGCAAACTTTGGATGTGTGGGGAGCAGATGTGGGGATGGATGCTGCCTCCTGATTTATGAGCGATGGAGACTGCTGACACTGAGGGAGGTGGAGCAGGCACTGGTGGCTGTTTGGATGCTCTTTGCCTCATGTCCTCCTCCCCTGCTTCCATCTTGTGCAGATAGGAAGGAGAGTGGAGATTACCTTGGAGTTGTCCAGATTTGTCCTGGGAAAAAGGAGTAGATCTGAGCAGCTTTTCTGATAAAACATAATTGTTTAGACAAACTCTGGCTGAACTCGCTTCCTCCTGCAGCCCAACGTGCAGATAAAGGGGGTGGAAGTGGGAGGCCGAGTTCACAGGCTGCTGAGGCCCTCCCTGGGGTCACACCACCCCCGAGATCCCCTGTTCACCCATTTTGGTGGCCTTGGAGAAGACAAGATGATGCAGTTGAGTGCTGAGGATGATGCCCAGGTCGTAGGTAGTTCAGTGCTCTGAAATGTGGAAGAGAGCTTGATAATGGAGCACATCAGTGCTGGGACAAGGGAGAATGTGGGTGGTCCTGGAGGGCAGCATTAGATCCATCATGGTTCATCTGCAGAGGATGGGCCTCAGTTGCATGTTGCTCTGTGGGATGTGGGAGGTGAATTTGCTCCAGCCGTGCTCTCTCCAAACCTGGCAGTCCTGGGTGTAGGGTGGCTGGGCAGAGCCATGCCCTAGAGCGATTCCTGTTTGGGCTGGAAACAATGGGACAAGCAGGACTTGGGTGGGATGTGGCCACAGGAGAGGTCTTGTCATGCCCTGTGTGGCTCCTGCTGAGGTCTCCAGGAGTCACATTGTGGAGTCAGATGAAATCTGAGATCCTGCCATAATTGCCTTAGGGAAATGGTCCTGCTTGCCCTACTTTGTGTAGTAAATAAAAGTTTATTTACAGCCCAAGAACGCACGCCCTGAGGTTGAGAGGTGAAGTGTTCCTGTGGGGCCCTGAAAGAGCTCTGGGGTTTCCTCTCTGCTTTGTGGCTTCAGTTCTGGGCAGAAAAGTCTTGCAAAGGAGCAACTCTGTAGGTGGGAGCTTGGTGAAGTGGAGGCCTTTGCATGGGCCCTGGGGCATGGCTTTGTCTCCCTGTAGCAAGGCCACGTGTCCGTGGCCTTCTTCCCCGAGAAGAAGAGCTGGGAGGAGATAACCAGTGCTCACATGTGACACGTGGGCTGGAGCAGCCAGGGACAGCAGCAGGTGATGGGCTGTCATCCATCTGCTTCCCCGCTTGGCCACCATCATCCAGCATTTCCCCAGAGCCCATGTTTGCGTTGTTGGACCCTGGGGCATTTCTTTTCTTTTCTTGTGTTGGGGCTGAAGCTAGTCCTGGTGTCACCAGCAGCAGTGTGTACTCTGCTTGTCCTGCCCCAGGGCTCTGCATCACCATCTGGCACCTCCCTGCCATCCCCTCCCCAGTGATGCCTGGGCAATCTCTCAAGCTCAGGCAGTGCAGTAAAACAAGCTCCTTATTTAAATCCCCATTTGGTTAGAGAGGAAAGCAGTAAGGAGCATGGGTTATGCAGGAGAGGAGCAGAGGAGGAAGAAGCGAGAGGAGAGCCTGGCTCTGCTGTCCTCCTGGCCCCATGGCTTCCAGCCCAGTTCGTGCTGCATCTCCTCTGCAAAGCCGTCGCGGTAGCAGAGGGGATCCCCCGGCTCGTGCTGTTGGCTGTTTCTGCCCTTAGCTTCAGAGCAAGCAGAAAGGAGAGCGTTACCTCCCTCCTCTTCCTGGCTGCTCCTGCTCGGCACAGGCTCCATCCAAAAGTTTTCAGTCTCAGTCCCGCTCTGTCCAAAAATCGCTAGGCACCGCGGCCAGGATCCTCCTCTCTGGAAAAGGGGCTCTCTGGGATGCTGCGCAGGGCTGGACCCCTCCTCTGCATCTGCGACCTTGGGCACGGGGAGAAAGGATTGGGCTGAGCGGTGACTGCTCCTTGCTGAGAGGGTGACGTGGGGATGGGGCTGAGCTCCGCTGACCTGGGTCTGTGGGGTTTCCAGCTCTGCCCTGGTACGGCCTGAAATTGCTCTGCGGAGTTTCAAGGAATGAGCATTTGGTTTCTCCTCTGCTCAGAGGAGCGGGAAGGATCTCTTTGGGGTTATTTCAGCCCATTTGTGGGACAGACAGTCTATGGGACAGTTGTTTGAAGAGTGAGCAAACCAAAGCCATCATTTGGGCTCCATTGAAAGAGCAAAGCTGGGAAAGCCTCAAATTGCAGGCTGCAGAGACAAGGGGGGACATGGCTGTGGCTTTCTGCTGGGGAACAGTGCTGCATCCCTTGGGAGGGACACAGAGAACATTGTTTGGAGTTTCTGCTTTTCCTTCTCATTTTTAGACATGCAAAATTAATTTTTCTCTTTTATTGCCTGTGGCAATATTTATTTTATTGCTCTGCGGCAGTGGGGACTGGATAGATTTTGCAAACTGAATTTTCCCTCGACAAGCCCCTCCTCTGCTTTCGCACCTCCAGCTGCCAGGCTTGGTTTTAAAACAGCTTGCACCGAGGCTGAAAATATTTGAAGGGCAGAGCAGTGCCTTGCAGGAAATGGCTTAAACTTCCTGCTCCCAAGATGGTGTGAGTGTTAAAACAGAACTGGAGAAATATTAGACATCCTACATCCGGCATGGCAGAGGAGAGTGACCCTGGGGTGATGTGATGGAAAGCCCCTACCCCCCGCTGCCTGTGCCCGGCAGCTTCCAGCAGGACGAGGGGCCCAGCCGGTGCCCCCCCCCCGGACCCCCACACCCACGACTTTGTAGGGGAAAAAATGGGCAAATTGTTTCCTACTCCACTGGGCTTTGCTGTGGTTTGGTTTTGTGGGAAATGTGTGGGGAGAGCTGGTCAAAGGTGGGGGGCGAAGTGTCAGCGGAGTGAATTTCAGCAGAACGTGAGTTGGGAAAGCACTGGTTTTGATGAAATGTTTGCTACCAGTTTTTCTGCTACCTTCCAGCCCGAAGTGAAAGGCGAAAGTCTAAAATAGATAATCAGGATCTGACTAGGTCCCATTTGTTTGGGGCTGGAGCGGGACCTTCCGCATCTGTCAGCGGAAACCACGTTGAGTTATTGGCTTAATCAGAGGCAATTTAATTCTTCTAGCCCGGATGATTTCCCTCTTCGTGCTGGCTGAGCACCATCTACCTGGCCAGGCAGGGAATAGCAGCTGGCTGGCTGGCCGTCCAGGACAAAGATGCACAAGGGTAGAAAAGAAATAAGAGTATTTTTGTGCAGGCAGCGTGGGGAAGGGCAGGCAGTGAGGAGGGGAGGGCAGCGGTTCTGCGGAGCAGGGTGGTCCTCTCTGGAGCTCTCTGATGGGCGTCACATCTTCGGATGCAATTCAGCTCGCTGGGGATTACTGCCCTGTTATGGAAAGCTTCTCCAAACCCCAGTTTGTTGGCTGGAGCATGGAGATTTAGGTAATCTTATTCAAAATGTTACCAGTTGGCTAAAAATTACCTAGCCGTGTGGCTGGGAGCCCGCAGTTGCGGTGGAGGAAGGAGGTGGGAGCTGCAGGGCCGCAGGCAGACCAAGCAGGGTATGGTTTGGGGCTTTTCTCTGCAGCACCTTGGGCTGGTCTGAGCTCACTCACACTGACTTCCTCCTAACAGTCACTGAGAACATAAAATTGCTCATAATGGAAGAAAAATTAGACCTCTTACACCCATGCTAGGACCTGAGTCACTTTTGGAGGCGTTGTTCCAGCTCCAGGAGCAGAAGCAGAGCATGTGGGTGCCCTCTCGGGCAGGTTTACCATGAATGGAGCATTATGCTGTGCTCTGAACATCCTCCTCCCTGCCTTTCCTCCTTGACCCCTTCTTTTCCTGCACCATTTCATGTGGGGCGGTGGGAGCCCTGGCTGCTCTGCGGGAGCGAGACCGTGAGGGAGTAGGTACCATCCTCAGCAAGCAGCTCTGCCTGGGGAGCTCGGTAATGCAGATTGCTGACGCTCACCTTTCACCATGGCACATACCCCACTAAACCCTGAGCAGCACGGCTCTTGGGGCTAGGGATTTGGCTAGGCACACCGTGTTTATTTTCCCAGGTTTTTCCATGGCGCGCTTTTCCCCGGGAAAGCGTTGGTCAGCAAACTTGGGGGAGGGGAAGATGAGGCTGATTTAAATCCCAGAAGTAGTTACAGCTGGCTGAAAGCTGTGTATGCAGCCCTGTAATACATCAGTGGTGCCCACTGCTCTTGCACAATGTGCTGGGGCTGGTTAAAGCTCAGGGAGTGCAAGCCAGCCCTGGTCCTGGCGTTGCTTTGTGCAGGCAGAGCTATGGGGGGCAGGAGCAGAGGGGTGGGCTGGCCGGGCTGTGCTGGGGCTGCAGGACCGGAGGGGTAGATGCTCTGGCTGGTTGGGGGCAGAAATACAGTTATTTGCCTTGGAGCAATCCCCACTTGCCCGTGTGGCTGCAACACTGTGCAGGGACCAGGAGGGTGGTCACACAGAACAGGGCAGGGGATGAAAAGGCTTTGCTGTCCCAAATGGTGCTGGGTCGAAGCCCGCTGCTGCCCTGCTCGCCATGTCCCAGAGCAAAACCTCATGGATGGAGCCAGTGAAGCAAATACCCACGCAGCATCCTCGGGTCCATGGGGCTCCAGGTGCTCTGAGGGAGGGCAGATCGAGGGGAAATCACTGGAAAAGGAAACATCCTTCTACAAAAGTGTCCTGGAGCCCTTCAGGCAATTCAGCGTCCCAAGCTTCTGCTGAGCAGCTGTGGTGAAAATGTGGGTCTGCAGGAAGGAGCGAATGCCGCTGTGTACATCACTACACGGTTGATTTATTTTTCTTCTTCTTGTTGGCTGACCCCCGGGGTCCCCCTCCCAGCCCTTCCCTCTGTGCAACTGCGGGCCGGCGTGTCCCCGTGCGGGACGTGCCCTCCTTCCCACGGCTCCCGCAGAGGGACGTGGAGCCCTGGGGCTGCAGCAGTGGGAGAGGCACAGAAAGGTTTGGGAAGAGGTTTGGAAACGGCTCATTGAACAGCTCCGTGTGGGGCAGAGGGCAGTGCTTGTCTCGCCGGACCACAGGTCCATAGGGAGGCCAAAGCTGATCACTCAGTTTGTCTTAAGTCTGAAAAGAATGGGCAATTTGGGGCCCAGGGAGCAAGTTTTAACAAGTCTCCATGAGACTCTGGGATCTTGCCTTGCCCAGATGTTGCGTGCGCTGCCCCGCAGAGGGAGCGGGATGGGATGGGGAGGGCAGGGACATCCATCCCACGTCGGGTAGAGTGGGGCTGTGCTGGACCTGCCCATGGCCCCCGAGGGCTAAACCCAGCACCCAGCCTTTGCCCTCGAAAGGGTGAAGACCAAGAGAGCTTGGCCTGGCCAAGCTGTCAGAAGTTGGTACTCCTCGGTCCTCAAACATAAAACCTGTGAGATGAAAAGAGAAGCAGCAGATATTTTCATGCCTTGACTTTGCATTCTTGTTTCTCCTGCCTTAGGCTTTGCCTATTTCCTGGTCCTGGCAACCTGGAGGGCTGTTAAAGTGGTTATTTTAAGGAAGTTTTCCAGAAGCTCCAGGGTCTGTGTCCTGGGGCTCTAGGAAGAGTCTGGTGGGATGTGGATGCTGGTCTCTGTTCACCAGCGCACAATGTGAAGGAGGGGTGCCGGGCTGTGGGGTTTTTGACTCTTCTGATAGACACAGCAATACCTGGTGTGTAACCTCTCTCCTACTAACAGGGACCCCTTGCTGGAGCTGAGGTGCTTCATGCATCGTTTGGGTGGAGGTCTTGCCAGCAAATGAGTTACCAGGGCCATAAAAGACCACAGGAGCATTGCAGTGGCTTCTTCTCCTAGCCCTTCTCTCCAGCAGGGTTGTCTCCTAAAATTCCCTTCGCTCGCATGATGGAGCTGATTTATAATGGGGGTTAGAGGAGCTTGAGTTGTCCAATGTCCTGGCAGGACATGGCTTTCCTTGGGTAGAAGGCTTTCCCTTGGTGAGGTTGGAGGCACTGCTGTTTTCCCTATTGCTCTTCATCTAAAAAATAAGTTTGCACCCCAGCCCTGGCTTGAATGATCCCAGACTCTGGATCCACGGTCTGTTCTTGGAGGCCTCAGTGATGCTTTTCCTGCTGGACCAAAACCAGGACCCTCAGGACTGATGGTCAGTGCCCCAAGAGTGCTCCTGGTGCTGCAGGGATGTGGGGGGAAAGTGGGGGGACCTGGGCCCCCAGGGACATGCTGAAGTCAGCAGCACTCTCTGCTCTTGGCTACAAGAGGGTGTGAGAAATGAGAGCTGTATCCTGCAGAACTGAAAACCTCAAACCTAACGGGGCCCGTGACCTTTAAGAGGCTGCGAGTGTCGCAGAGCGAAGCCACTGCCTTTATCTGCAGATCGCAGCCTGGGGAGGAAGGTGGCTTTGAGCGGTGCTTGGGTCGCCACAGGGCTGTTCTGGTTTCATGGGGTGATGGGGCTCAGCTCAGCAGCTGCTTGGTGCTGACTGTGTTGAGACAAGGGTTTGGGAAGCTGGTGGGGAGCATGGCGCCTGGTGCGTCGGAGCCAGGGATGCATGTTGCTGTGGGTCAGCGGGTGCTGCCTCCCCTCCTTGGGTACTCTGGGGGACCCAGTGGGATTTGCAGTCCGGAGCATCCCGTCATGAGGTTCTCCAGTCCTTGTAGAAAATGGAGACAAGACTGGGGGGCACCCTTGGTGTCCTGTAGGTTTGTGTCCAGGAGAGTTGCTCTGAATACATCCCGTAAAAGGCTCTCCTTCCACTGGACCAGAAAGTATGATCTGCTGTTACGATGTTAGGTTTGTGGGTGCTGTAAAGCTAGGGATTATGTGTAACAGAGCCAAACAGGTACAAATGAACCCTAAAATCAAAACACGCGCCAAGTGTATATGGTAGGTCTGAAGAAATGTTTCTTTTATTCGTGCCTAAAGCCAAGCTCTGCTTTCTTAGAGGTGACCATCTCCCCAGCAGCTCCTGTGATGGTTCCTGATGACCCATTGAGAGCTTATTCAGTAGCAGCTACTAATTTGGGTGTCTCCACTTCCCCAGCAAATGCAACCATCTGCCTTCCTGGCCTCCATCACGCGTGCGTGGACACCATGCTCTCGGTCCTGAGTGCTGGCCTCAGTCTACATATACATAATGCTGCGTAGGGTGGAGTGGTGATGGTGAGACCTGGGTGTAGGTGCCAGGTGTTTCATTCCCCATTTGGTATGATTGTGGTGCAGGTCTGCCCCTAAACTTCTCTCAAATATTGGTGCTTCTATACATGTACCAAAATCTCTTGGGGAGCATTACAGCCTAGTTGGAATTAGGTGCCTAAATACCTTTTAGGATGTATGTCTTGGCTCTTCTGTGTCTCTGAACACAGCACTGCTGCATCACCCTGATTCTGGAAGAGCATCAAAACCCAGGAAGTGCCCTGTCATGGGCAGTGGGATGACAGGAGTAGCTGGGACGGGGGAGGAAGGAGCTGGATGCTATGCTGGCGGCCTGAGAGCTCTGGTGGAGTTAAGTGGGATTATTAGTCTTTATAGAGCCTCAGGGCCTGCCTTGGTGTTGGGGTGGTGCTGGACGAAGATGCCCAGCACGAGCATTTTGGAACTGGGGTAGAAGCTTGCATTGCATGTCCAACACCATCGGTGGCTGCACCCAAAACCCAGGTGTCCTTCAGCAGAGCTTGGCTTGCCACAGCTTGCCCGAGTCCTGCTGCTGCCGGGAGCACGCAGGGGCCGGGCCAGGCACGTCCCCTCGCCGTGTGTGCGTGGGCAGGGGCACAAACACCCGCTGGGGAGAGCCTTTTCTAGGAGAGGACCATGCACAGACTGTGGGCCATCACGTGCCTGTTCCCCTGCCCTGCTGCTTTTTAACCCCTCTAGGCATAAAAGGAGGGCCTTGGAAATATTAGCGTGGCTTCTTTCATGTTGTGATGGAGCCCATCGCAGGCAGACCTCATGTTACAGCTTAGCATGGCCGACTTGGTAGCTAATTTGCTGTAGACACCTTCTGTATTCAGTAGGAAGAGAGGTGTTTCTCCAAACAGCAGATTAGGACATCCCAGCTCCGGGTCTGCCCCCCCCCGCCCCCTTTCCTATTTCTCTCTCCAGCAGTTAGGCAGCTTGAATCCATCCAGCCCCTCATGCAAACTCCTCCTTGAGCTACAGGATGTCCTGTGAGATTACTGAGCACTTGAATGAGGGACTTCCTTAGCTTGGCGGAGGCTGAGCAGACCCCAGAGAGCTCCCGTGCCGGGGGAAGAGCCCGTTGCCAAGTCGTAGGAGGAATTCCCACGTTCCCATTCCTTCCCGCTGGCTGCCAAACGCTCGTCCTGTCTGCGAAAGCTGATGTATTTGGTTGGATTTAACCTTTGCTCAAAGCAGTGAATAAGAGAGAACTTTTACTTTTGGTTTCTGGGTGTACATTCTCGATTCAGCGATGGTTTTGTATGCGCAACACGATTCTGTGGTGGGAAAAGCTGGAGGAGAGACAGAAAGAGACTTCGCTTGGGTGAAGTCCTTTATAGCAGGGACTGGGAGCCTGCAGAGAGATTACCCTTCCTTCCTGCTCTAATGAACCCCCCCCAGCCAGGCTTTAGGTGTCAGCCAGGCCTTACCGTTTCAGTAGAAACAAAAAGGCAGCCCTGTGGGATGCGGGATTTCTCACGCCCGCGGTCGCTGCAGCTCCTGCCCAGACCCATGGACACGCACATGCTCCCGTGCTTTCCCTGCCGGCAGCAAGCGTGTCTGACTCCGGCAGCGGGGAGCAATGGAGTTTCAGGGAAGGGAAATGCTCTTTTTCATTGCTGCTTTTCATGTCTATGGCAGAAGGCACTGGACCCTCTTTTTATTTTCCGGTTTGTCTCCTATGGTATGAGCCCCAGTGACACCGGTGCTAGTGATTGCCACCAGTCACGTAATCAGCAGCACCCAGCACTGTCAAAGTGGTGTGTGAATCACAGCCTGGCCATCTCTGGTTAAGTAGTAAGTATGGGGATGACCTGGTTTGGGGAACCTGAGAATGACTCAAACCTCAGCTCCAAGCTCCCAAACCCAGGCAAAGGAGAAGAGAGAAAACCAGCAGGTCCTGAGACTGCCTGAATTCATTTTCTGAGGACATCAGCCATGGCCCCCATGTGGGATGAGGAGGAAGAAACCATGCAAAGAGAAGAGAGGTCTCTGAAATCCTGTGGTGAGGTTTTTGGGCATCACATAGTTCTACAAAGCTGAAGATGGTCCAGCACATTACCTCCTAACTTGGACCTCAGTATTTGCCAGTTGAGCCCTCCGTGCTCACAGAGCCGCAGCGAGCCGCAGAGAGACTTCGCCGCAAATGCAGCTCCGTGGCCACTCGGCACGGCGAGGCGCTCCCCCTCCTAGAGCAAGCGTTGAGTTGCGTCACGCTGGAGATGGACAGGTCACCGGTCTCGGCTCCACTCGCCGTGAGCAGATGCGCCCCATCACCTTGCACCCAGCAATGAGCTGGAAGAAGTCGCCCGGATCGAGGTCGGCTGTACGACAGGGCAGTGCGTGGTCTCCAAAAAGCTGGAATGTCTCCAACGTGATAGGATTTGGTTCTAATTAAACGGACGCCCGTGTAGGTGACCCCGGGGCACTCCTCCCAGCGGGCAGCCCCGTAGGGGTGGGGAGAAACTGCTGATGGAGTGAGGCACTTGGTTAGGAGAGTTTGCTTTGGAGTGGGCTTGCAGTGGGACCCTGGGGAAGCAGCTTGGAGAGGTTGAACCTTGTGTTTGCTGTTCCTGTGCTAGCAATTCCTTCTTGGAGCTGAAGCTCCAGGGGAGCAGCAGAGGCAGGGGCAAAACTGAAGTCTTTTTTGCTGTGAACATGTGGAAATCAGAGGCTTGTGACCCACTGAAGAACAGGAATTGGAGTAATTGCCCCCCAAATGACAAGCTGTTTATTATAGGAAGTGCAGCCCATGGCACTGCAACCAGCCCAGGGGTTATGACCGGTGCCATAACCCCATGGGCTTTTTCTTCTTTTTTGCATATCTGTGTAAATCTCTGCTCTCCCATTAGTGCCTGCCCTCAGCACTCCCTGAAAATTGCCCAAAAATTCCATCTTGGTGCAATTTAGGATACGCTCCAGCCTGCCCCAAGAACATCTGGTATCTGTGCATCGGGTGATATTAATCACAGCATGAACGCGGCCAAGTGTTAAACGGCAGAGCCCTCCCACCTCCCCCCTGCAAATGAAGGTTGTTTCAATGTTCCAGCAATAAAATTAACCTAGCAGCCCGGGCAGGCGGTGATCTGGCAGGAACAACTGCTGTGTGGGTTGAAGGGATGAAGAACGCTCTTAAATGGGCCAAGAAACCATGTGGTCCTATGACTTTTTGAAATCCCTGCGGTGTTTGAAGCTATTTTCTAGTCCTCCTCTTCTTCTGAATCCACGGCCGTTCCTGCTGCGTCTGCAACTACTCCCTCTCGCCTGATATTTTGTGCTGAGGCTGTTGTTGTTTTGGGTGTAAATCCTGCTCCCTGTTTCCGGGAAGGTAAACACCCCTCCCTCACCCTGCTTTGCTGTAGAGATATCAAAGTGCTTCGCAAAGGGGGAGAGATGTTGTTTCTGTTTTGCAGATGGAGGAACGGAGTTGCAGAGGCTGCTGAGAAACGCGTGTGAATCTGCTCACTTGGAGGGTGCTTGTGTTTTTGCTCCAGGACACTTAGTGGCTTCCTTTAATGTTGGGCAATGAGCAGACAGGACTGGCACAGGGAATATTTTTATTCCCCTTTTCCTCGGGTGACCACACGTCAGACAGTGGGCAAACCCCCATCAGCACCATGCTATTCACGTTGCCCCCAAAGGAGAGCCTGGCTCAGATTTGCCCCAAGTTCCCCAGTCTGTGGCTGAGTTTAAAAAAAGAAAAAAAAGAAAAAACAAACAAAAAAAAAGACAGAAAAAAAATCAAAACTATGTCTCAAGTGCAGTCGGCGCCTTAACCACTGAGGCTGCTGTGCTTTCAAGGGAGGCAGCCCCAGTACTGCTGCATGGGAGGGGGGGGGGGGGATAACTCTTGTGTGATGCCTTTGATGTTGAAGGCTTTTACCCGCGTTACCCGGGGAGAAACTCGAGTGCTTTTCATGTCTGGTGGTGAGGGAGGCAGAGAGCCAGGAGGGATTTGCTTTGCGAGACCTTTACGAAGGGAATTGAGCAAAACTTCAGAGGCTGGGGGGGAGATTCGCTGGGGCGGCAGCTGAGATAGGTGTTGAAGCATCCTTGGCTCTTGCAGACGCCGAGCAGCGTGCGTTGTCCTCCTCGTAATCCTTGGCTGAGTAAGTCTCTCCGCCTGAGCTCTCCCCAGCGTCAGGGAATAAAAAGCTGTGGCAAGGGCTGTGCTGGGGTCTCCCCAGCCGTGTCAGAGGGGAGTCGTGGAGCAGGCAAGCTGGAGCACTGGCTGTGCGATGAGTGCAAGGGAGGTTGAAGGGTAGGGAGGGGAAAAATAGAGCAGTGGCTTAGCAAGGGGAAAATACCAGGGGCATGATGCAGGCATCGGCGCAGGGGCACGCTTTGTCAGGGCCTGTGCTAAGGGAGGAGGCAGAGCCGGCTGTGCTGCCTGCTCCAGTTCACCGTGGGATGGGGATGTGCTGGGCTGTGTTTCAGTGCTGGGGCCGGAGCAGGCAGGGAGCAGGAGAAGGGAGTCACAGCGGCCGGTGCTGGGTCCTGGGGGTGAAATGGGACAGCAACAACCCCAACGTGATCCAGGCAATGGGGATTCCCTGGGGTGTCGGCTCCCAGCGGGCTGGGACCCCGCTGCGGGCAGGCTGCCTTGGCCCAGCTCCCGCAGCCCTGCAGTGAAAAGGGACCCTGGTTGCTGATGATGCCAAGCAAGGGTGAGTGCTGCCTGTGAAAGGGTCTGTACTGAATTTGGGAGCCCTGTCCCAGCCAGGTGGGCCACGTGTAGTAGTCTGCGTCTGCGCAGGCAGTGGGAAGGGGCTGCTGCAGCTTTGCCTGCCTGGCAAACGTGTGGCTGTATCAGCTTTGCTGGCTGCGTTGGAGGTACTCTTGCATTACTTCCCCTGGGAAACACATTTCTGTAGCATCGCGGTGAGCGTGTCTGGTGATGTAAGGGAGGGCTGGCAGCCCGTGCTCGTCTCTCTCCTCGGTTTCTGCTCTGGAAGTTGGTTGTGAACTGATGGGGAAAGAACCTCCTGATGTTTGGTGGCCCTTTGTCCTGATGAACACTGGGGAACACCCATGTCTTGAGCATCCTTGTGAGCGCTGGTGGGTGGTGCAGGGCACCAGACCAACGAGGCAGCAGCGGAATCCTCTCCGCGGCCCTTTTCTGTAGCTCTCAGTGCCCACGTGGGAAGCGCTCCCCAAAAGCAGCTTCCTGCTCTCCCTACCTCACCCATCCTGCCCCAGTGCACACGCAGCAACCCCCAAACCCAAGCTGCAGCTTGTGCCTGGGGAACGTGTCCCTGCCTGCGCGGGGGGATGCGCTGCAGGGTGTGCTGGAGGCACCCACAAGCCCTGGGGACACCCTACCCGCCCCCCAAAAAAGAGGCAGGGGGATGAGGGCTCCCAGCTGCCTGTCAGGGGAGGTCTGATCCCTTCCAGGAGGGTAGATGTTCGGGCTCTTGCCCCCGGAACCCCCGGCCCCGCGATGGGGGGCTGGGGGGTGCCGGCCGCTCGCTGTCCCCAGCAGCGCCGCGGGTTGCCCACGCGTGGGACAGCCCAAGAGGAACGGGACTCGCCTCCCCCCGCCCCGAGAGCGTCTCCCCCGGCTTTTCTCTTTAATTGGCTCTTTTGAACCAGCCCCGTCCAACCCCCTCCCTCCCTCCCCCCCCCCCCCCCCCCGCCGCCTCCGGCCCCGGCCCCGCGCGGGAGCTGCGGCCGCCCGGGTGAGTGCGCGGGGATGGGGGTACCCGGGGATGGGGGTGACCGGGTGGGAGACTGGGGGTGTCCGGGATTGGGGGGGTTGGGGGGTGCAGGGCCCGGCCCCGCAGGCAGCGGGGCTGCGGAGCCCTCGCAGCCCCGCGGCGGGAGGAAGAGAAGCGGCGGCGGCCGGGCGGGCTGGGGCTGGGGGCGGCAGCCGGGTCACGCCGCGCTCCGGTCTCGCGTGGGTGTGTTGTGTGCGGACACCGCGCTCCCCGCCCGCAGTTTTGTTCCGTGCTGTGTCGCAGCATTGTAGCTGTGCAAACCGTCCCAGCTGGGAAGCTTGCTTCTCCCCCTCCCCCCGCTTTTTTTTTTTTTTTTTTTTTTTTTTAATTTTAACGGCACCTCCTCATTCTTCTCTCGCCAGTCGTGACGGCAGTTTGCACAGTGATCGTGGAAGATTGGGAACATGTATGTTTAAGTGACACAGTGGGAACCCTCTGGACTTGCTAAGTGCACAGATTTTCTTGCGTGCCTTAGTCCGGCAGAGGCTGGGGGTGCAGGGCAGGGGCAGCCCGGGCCGTGTGCGGTGTGTGCCTACAAGAATCGCTCTTTTCCCCTTGTACCCCGATGACCTGCTGTCACTAGGCACCTTTACACCCCTCACAGGCAGCCGGTGGGGGGGGGGTTCTGCTCCTGCCTGTGCTGTGACCCGCTGGTCCTGCCTGCAGGCAGTCCCTGAGCAGGAAGGGCTTCACGCCAGAGGATTTCAGATCAGGCTTTTTATATCCATCCCTGGTGTGACCACACTTCATTCAGGGGAGAAGCATCCGGGATGGATCTGGGCTGACGTATTCGGGGCCGAGACTATCTCTGGCTCTGTGAGGGCAGATCGGGGGGAGCAGCTGGGCTCCAATGGGGCCAATATTGCTGCGCCGTGCCGTGGCTTTCAGTGTACACCGAGCTGTCTATACAGGGTTTCTTGGAGATTTCATAGTTTAGGGCCAGAGGGCACTGACAGAGCGTTGTGTCTGCCCTTCCATAAATCGCAGGTCGCTCCACCTCACCCCGAAACCCCTCTTTGGAGCCACAGACGTTCAGCCCTCCATGAGCTGAGCAGCCGCGTGCCCTGCACAGTGCGCTGGGCTCGCTCCCACTGCTTTCTTTCAAGGGTGAACTTGCACAAACCAGAGGAGCGCAGGAACATCCCGCTGTAGCACCAGGCAAGTTTTGGGTTAAATATGCCTTGTGTTAAGCAAGTTGCTTAATTTTACTGAATTCCCACTGCCGTGGATGATGGGGGCGGCAGATGGAGCAGACCAGTGGTGCAGCTTTAGGGTGGGAAGAGATTTTACGCTGCTGTTAGAGATGGGCTGGCTGAGGGTCCTGGTTCTAATGACCGTTGGTTGGTTTGACTGAATTCCCCTGCAAGATAGGTGGGCCTGGGCCTGGTGATGGGAGATTTGCATGTGCAGACAACGCTCCACTGAGCTTTGGTTTTGAGACGAGTGGTGGCTCAGGCACCACCCTGTAAAAAAAAAAAAGCAAGAATTGCGATTACATATGAACCCCTAAGCATGATTGCCCCATCCAGGTGTGATTCCAGATTGTAGGATACAGCATCCAGGAGGAGTACAGCTGTCCAGGGTGTGTACCCTGCTTACAGCCCCGCTGTAAGGGCATCCCGAGTGCAGAAAAGGACATGTTGGGGTAGAAAAAATATGTTTGGAGCACATGGAGGACCACGATAGCCTTGGAAACTGTGACCCTTTCCATGCTTTTGTAGTTGTAGTCCAAGATTTTCCATGTTGAGAGCAAAATACCTGTGTGGCTCTGGGGCTCGTGGGTAGCTCGATGGTGGTATATTGAATGTGTTTGACCTTACAGCCATTAAGCACATATATCCTCACTAGTATACGCTAGCCATAGCTGGAGGTATGCAGGTGTGGCGGGGTCTAATGGCTTGGTGGCTAATAACCCGGCAGCGGCGGTTCCTGGACGCCTCTCCATAGGGAATCTAGACTTCCTCTCTCTGAGCACGGTGGAATTTTTATAGCCTGTGGTTTTAAATGCTGTGATTTCCGTATGGCTGTGATGCTACATCCAGCCCTGTCGAAGCTACGCTGGGGCTGGGCGAAACCTGTGCTGGAGATGTTGGTCCTTGGGTAATGTGTCTGAGCTTTTCTCAGGTACACTGGAAAGGCTGGGCTGGGAAAGGGAAGGACAGCTCTCCTGCCGGGTGCTGTGACTTTACGTCTGAATACAACTATACTTTATTTATCTCTAAAATTTGGTAGGCACTTTGTGGAGAAGCGTACGGTAAAGCTACCTCGTTTGTTAAAAAATAACAACAAAAACTGGGCTGAAAGAGTTAATCCTGCAAATACAGCTCAGTGGCATCCTAGGAGTGCCTGTCCAAAAATCCTGCAGGGAGTGGGCATGTGGCATTTCAAGGTAACAGGAGGGCGTGGGGCCGGGGAGGTGGGACGGAACCGTGGCAGAGGGGCCAGACTGGCAGACCCCATTTGCTGCAGGGGTAATGCGGGGAGGGGCACAGCACCATGGGATGTGTGCCTGGGTGTTGGCTGGGAGACAAAGGCAAAGACGGTTTGTCTGCATCCATAGTGGGTGTGAGCACCATCTGCTTCCCAGCAGCATCCCTGGCTTTGTTCCCTGGGGTCCCCATCCTTGCGGGGAAGAGGCAGAGCTCTGCCATTAACACCCTGATGCTTTTCGGCTCATGCTGGCTCACCCTCATCATCCTGAGATGTGGTCCCCAAAATGCTGAGCAGTGTCGGGATGCTCACGGGTCCCTCCCCGTGCGCCCTCATTGCCATCGGTGATCGCTATGGTGGGGTGCAGCTAAGCATCACCCGGTGGGAATTCGGCAGTGGTGCTTTCTCCAGTCCCTGATAAATCACATGAGAACGAATGCCAAGGTCTGGCTGCTTGCTCTGGGGGTGCTTTGGGGCCATCAGACCTTGCTAGGCTAAGAAGTCCGCATCCCCCAGTGTCCTGCTGCAGGCACGCTGCCTGGGTCCAACCGCCTCCACCCGGCTCTCCCTTCTCACAAACTTGTGGAAAAGTGATTTCTCTTCCCGTTTTCTGGCCCCCTCCCAAACTGGATTAACACTTGCCGTGGATGCAAAACTTGCTGGAGGGGCCTGGTCAAGCAGAGCTGTAAAAGCCACATTTTCTTTGGAAATCGGATTAAGGCCCCTTCTTCTGCGCTGGGCGGATGTGGGTGACATGAAGTCTCTCTTTGTCCTGGACGGTATTTCTGGCCCAGCTGCAGTGGGTTAACCCTTTCTCATCCCACACAATCCTGGTGATGAATGGCCCTTTGCTAAGCAACGGGGACCTTTTCCTCGGGCAGCCGGGGGTGGAAGCGGGGGCACTGCAGTCTGTGTCCTCCCCCCGCATAGCTGGGGGCTGAAGTGGCAAAGCCTTGATGCCTGGGTAGGGGACCGTGTTGGCATGTATGTGGGACAGGGACCTGCCCTAAAGCTGCTTTCTGCTGCCTGCCTTTGTCATTTTTTCTCTCTGTTTATTCCCCCAGAGAAACTGGTGGAAGGGGAGATGCAACCCAGTCCTGCACTGGGACCAGAACCCTCTCTGTGCTGGGGCAGCCCCAGGCTGCCTGGATGGCACAGAGGGGCATGGGTGGGACAGGGAGGGGACAAAAGTCGCAGTGAGTGCAGAGGCCGGGCCAGCTGGCGAGAGTGGGAGAACTGCTTGTGTGCTGCTTGGAGAGCAATTACTGTGTCAGTGGTGCCCAGCCAGGCGCTAGGACTGGGCTGGGAGCCGGAGCATCGTTTTGTCAGGAGAGCTGGAGGACTTAATTACCAGCCAGCAGCAGGGCAATTGCAGGCAGAAGGGGCCCATATGACTCCAGGGAAGCCCTTGGCTCTCTTGCCCAAGGTCCAAGGAGGTGGCTTGGTTTGGTACTTGGTGCTTGGCTCTAATCTGCTGTGGCTGAGCAGAAATGAAGGTGATCTCTTGGCCGTGCCCTGGAGACTGGTGGCTGTCAGCATCTCATGCCGCACACCCAGGGC
This sequence comes from Aquila chrysaetos chrysaetos, assembly GCF_900496995.4. Lineage (NCBI taxonomy): Eukaryota > Metazoa > Chordata > Aves > Accipitriformes > Accipitridae > Aquila > Aquila chrysaetos. Next base: position 66,995,461 of record NC_044008.1, read on the forward strand.
TTGGGTCCATTTCACCTTTTTTCCTCCACTGTGCTGCATTGCTACATCACCTTGGATTCATCCCCATTGCCTCAGCTTGGCTTATTTATTTATTCAAAAGCTAAATGGCAGCAGGGACCGTCCCTTTCTGGTGGCCAGGGGCACCCAGCACCGGCTGCCTGCAGCACGGATCCTGTGCTGTTATCAAGGCAGCTCCCGATAAGAGCAGAGCAGGGATTTCCCTGCAGGGGGTCCTGGACCATGTCAAAGTGGCACCAGGAGGAGCTCGCCAGGCCTCCTGGCAGTGGTGGGCTTGCAGACCACGGGTCTGAATTCTCCCCATGCTCCTCTGCTCCACTGAGTGTTAGGACATGATCACCCCGAGGCTGACGGCGGGGTGCTGTCATCTCCCAGATCTGAACCCAGGAGCAGATGGGGACTGAGCGGGACTCGCTCACGGCACCAGGAGCTGCAGGGAAGCAACGCGTTTCCCTCCCTCTCCCCATCCTCCTCCTCCCCCCCATCCTCCTGACCTTTCCCCATCAAAATACAAAGCACTATTATTCGTAGAAAAGCACCTCCATCAGAGGAGACAGCTGGCGTTGCTGGGGATGGGTTGCTATTAATTAAGCTGCAGGAGACAGCCCGGCAGCTTGGCAGCTTGAATGGAGTTTTCCTTCTTTTCAAGGTTAGGGTGCCCTAAATTCTTTCTTTACCTCCAAAGGGAATTTATAGGTTTAAAAGGGGAAGCACACAAAGGATGGAGAAAGGCCCTTTATGCGCAGCTTGCACAGACGTGTATCCATCGCACTGCTGGTGATGAGCGTGTATGTGCAGAAGGTCTGCAGGGACCCTCAGGACACCCCAGCACCCACTTTGCACCTTGGTTTGTACCAGGTGGATGCTGTGACCGCCAGGGATGTCACTGCCTGGGCAGCGCTGAAGTATCTATCCCCTTGCCACTGCCTGGGCATCTCCCTATCTAGAAAGAAGATGCCACTTTGGGGTGAAACAGAGTTTAAACTACTTGTGCAAGTTTGCTTGAGCTGTGGGGTGACCCAGGCGGCTGAATTTTTCACTCCATACCATTCCCCCTTGCAAAGGTGATTTATTTTCACCAAACTCATTCTCTGCCCCTGCTTCTGAGTCTGCTTTGACTGTGCTGCTGGTGGTGAGAGAAACAGAGGCAGCAGTGGAGGAGCGCTGGACCCCTGCAAGGTGCCCTTTGGCATGCGAGACCCACGGAGGGTCTGTCTGTCCACCCCTCTCTCCGCAGGGCAGGATACTGGCTTTGGTGGAGTGTGGCACTGGGATGCTGCTGGGGTGATGTACAGAGGACTTTGCTTTACTCTTTTGAGGATAATTTGTCCTTTGCAATAGTCTGGCTAGGGGTTTATGGGGAGTAGATAGTGCCCTTGAGGAGAAGGGATGAAGGTTGCTCCTAAAGAAAAGGCAGCAGCCGAAAGAGCAAGGTGGATTTCCTTTGGCAGGGCCAAGCTGTGCCATCTGCAGAGCTGTCCTGGTGACTCTTGAGCTGCAGTGTTTCGGTGCCAAGGCAGACCAATCCCTGCTGAGCAAAATCCGTGCTCAGAGCTGCAGCATGGGGGGAGTTGCCTGGAAGATGCTGAGTGTGCTTTGCGTCTGTCCGAACCGGCACATCAGTGGCCAAACCACTGCAAGGGTGGGGGATGTCGGGAGGAATTTTTTTTCTTGCTTTTTCCAAATATTCGTGACCCCGGAGTGGCTTCCTAGCAAAGCCCATTCCCTTCTGGAAAATGATGGATTGCTCCAGCATGGCAAGGAGCCTCCTGCCTTGCCTGCTCAAGTGAGTAGACACCACAGATCCTCTGCAGAAGAAATGTGCCGGAGGAAGGGAGGCTGCTGCAGGGGCACTGCTGGGATGTGACACTGGGAAGCGAGGCACGGCCTCCCTGGGGAGTGGGATGCTATGCTGGGAAGCGAGGCATGGCCTCCCTGGGGAGCAGGGTGACTCACGCCAAGGACACGATGCCAGCTGTGCACGCTGGCTGGTGGCAGCGTGTGAAATAATTCCTTCCTTCCTTCCTTCCTTCCCTCCTGGAAAATGGGAGCAGGCTGGAGGTGTCCGGCTGGAGGAGCCCCTGGTTCTCGGTGCGGTGGGAGCAGGATCAGTCCTGATGCCATGTGTAACATGGGTTCAACAAAACGGCCACGGTCCAATGATGCTGGCAGGCTCTGCTGCCTGCTCCCAGCCAAGGCATGGAGGGGTTGATGGTGGTTGCTCCCTGTGCTGGCTCAGGATGTCCCTGCTCTGTGTGATGGAGCCTGCGGGGCCCCGAGATGCTCCTGGCAGCGCCTGCACCCTGTGGTACCTGCTGCTCCACTGCTGTCTCTGTCTAGGGAGATTTAAGCCACCAAATAACTCCTTTTATGAAGGAACCACTGTGATACTTGCAGAGATGTCTCTGACATGGGCTGCTCAGAGAAGCTACTCAATGCCAAAATCCAGGTAGCCTGAAAGAAAAAAACCAACATCATCTATAGACTTGGGAGTCCAGTACAGCCAGAAGGGAGGAAATACCGTCATTCTGTAGCTCTTACCATTGCAGACCTTCTGGAGAGTTACCCTGCACGTTCAGAAGGGACCACGGTGGCTACCTGCCAGAGCCCTTCCTGGGTGGTAACACCTGCAGACCTGCAGCCAGGCTCTTAGAAGAGTGTTGGGGTTGGTTTTAGATGTTCCTGGGTAATGGGGGATCCTTTCTGCTCCTGCTAGAAGTAATGGTGTCTCTTTCAGTGTTTAAAAAATTAAATCTTGGTCTTGTGGTCTGCAAGCCCATGTCCCTTTCTCGGTCATGCTGCCTTCCACTGAGAATGCTGGTGCTTTACCAAGGTCTCTGGATGTGCTTTTCATTCTGCTATTGATCCGAGATTATAAATACAGCTGGCAGGATTTCCAGCTATCCGTTGAAGTCATTGGGGACTTGCAGGTGGTCAGCACTGCTGCACTATTAAAACAGTAAAAATTATTTACTAAGCCCTAATGGTGCACTTTTAACTGGGGATTGGTGCGGTGCAGTACAAATTGGAAATGTCCCTTCAGCATTCCTGCGAGAGAAGATGTCCTGCTCATGCTCCGTGTGCTCAAGGGATTTGATGTTGTCTTAGAGTTGGCAGCTTGGGGTGAAACATGTTTGCTGGCAGCCCTGCAGGTCTCCCCGGCAGGCTGATTAGTCCTGGTGAAGCTGTCTTCGTTTGCAGATCTTGGTTATTCCTCAAAGCTGGGGATCTATGGTTGGAGTTGGAGTACACGCTGGCCAAGGTCAGAGCATTGCCCGGCGTAGGGGAGAGCTGCGGTGCTGCTGGGGTGGAGCAGGGCTGGTGTGGCCGGGGAACAGCCCCGCCGTCGGGCAGTTTTCTGGTGTAAGGTAAAGGACGGTGGCTGGGATTTTCCCCAAAACTCAGGTACTATGGAAGCCACCGCTGGTGATCTGCTCCTTCTGCTGCCTCTCAACCTTTCCTGAGCTTCAGTGCTGGACCACCTGTGGACCACTGTCTCCACTGAGCCCTACCAGCCCTGTGCTAACACGGGGACTCATCCTCACTGCCCTGTGCAGTGTGACCATGACATGGGGATCTGCTTTCACCTGCAAAGAAGTCAGGTAAAGTAGTACAGATAGGACTGCATAAGGCAGGCAGGAGCCTTCCTTATTATTTTGGATTAGTTGCAAGACTGAGAACTGGATCTGTAGTTAGTTCAAATCCCTTGGTGCTACTTACAACAGCAAGAGGGCCTCGCTAGAATTGCTCCCCTTATTATTTTTTGAAAGAGAGGAAAAGTGACTTTGTGATTTTAAAACTGTGAATAGGGGATTTGGATCCAGTTCTTGGCTCTGCTGTAAGTTTTCTGCGTAACCCTGGGCGAGTCACTTAATCCTTCTCCTGTTCATCTGCACCGTAGGGGTAAGGCTGCTTCCTTCCTCCGCCGGTCGGTCCTGCTTGTGAGCAGTGGGAGAACAAGTACGGCAGGGCCCTGCTCTCCTTGCAAGAATAGAGAGATGCTCCTGTAGTAACAAATCTCAAAGGTGGCTATTTGTCACTCTGCGAGTGCCTCCTCTGTGCAAACAGCCCCAAAGCCACCCGAGAGCCTTCATGAGAACAAGCATGGTTACCAAAGCCCGGTGTACTTACTTGCTTTAAGGCCAAGGATGCCACTTTATTGTCCTGAGCTGCTTGCTCCCCCACCTCGGGTCGTTTCTGGGAAGGATGAGATAAGAGTTGAAACAAAATATTTTCTACAAATTAATCTGAAAAACAACTTGTACACAGTATGAGCTCCCATCCTGCTCCATTGCAGAGCTTCAGTGACCAAGAGGGGAACTTTTATATAAGTTTGTTTTTTTTTTCCCCTCCTCACAGGCAAGACTAAAACGTGTCCATGGTTTCAATGTGAAAAAATAACACTGCAGTGAGGCATTGTTCGCGTGGCTGAGCACCCTGTGTTCACCCCTCTGCTGCTGGTCTTGGTTTGGGCAAGTGAACCCTGTGCTAGATGCTTAACACCTGCACAACATTACAGATGTGGTTAATTTAACGGCAGGGACATGAAGAGTGGATCACATCTGCAAAGCCCACGCGCACCTGAGATCCCTCCCTTATTCCCCGTGCAAGCACAGCACCTGAGCGAGCACAGCAGAGCTTTGTAGAGCCAGGCTGAGCTGCTTTCCAGCTCCGCCCCTGCCTTTTTTCCAGCTAAAGCAAGGCTGGAGTGACTTGCAAACAGACCCAGCTGCTACTTGGGCAAGCCCAGTTTGGCATCTAGCGTTGGATTTTCCTGGAGATTAGGGAGATTAAAACACTAATGCCCATTGATAGGGGTTAAAGCTTTATTAAGTCATAAAAAGTGGTGTAATCCAGCAGAAAGCTATGCGCAGCTGCAGCGTAAGCAGATTGAGGCTGGGTTTCCTGCCTGGGTGCTGGGCTGTAGGTTTCTCAGAAATTGACATTTGTGGCACTTGCTGAAGTGGGGGGCTGCAAGTCTCGCCCCCCTGAGCTCCCATCGTTTCCAGGGCAGCCCACACTAGCCTTGCTGGGCATTGCGGGGAGGGGATGCTGCGAGCCCGGTGCATGGCGGCTGCACTGGGTGGAGGAAAAGCCACCGCTGCTGGTGTTCTGGAGGGGGAGAAGGAAGGTGACAGTCACGTGAAAGCCACGGGTGGTGAGGCAGGGCGGGCTGCGGTGTGGCTGGCACGGGTGGCAGGGTTTGCCTCTGGAGCAGGAGTTTGACAGCGGTTGGTGATGCTGATACCAAGTCAAAAAGGATGGACAAGTACTAGCCCTTGGCTTGTGGGCTGCGCATGGGAAATGGAGTCCTTTGGGTATTGGGGACTGCAAATGTGCGAATCTGTCTTAACTCTTTTGTTGCCTGCAGGCCTTGCTCTGGGAATGCAGATCTTCTGAGAACTGCAGGGAGCTGGGGGAAAAAAATACCCCGAGATCATAGCATAGGTCAAAGTACCATGTCAGAACCAGGGGGCCAAAAGAGGCAGGTTGGCTTTGCAGCATGGCCGTGAAGGGCGAGCGAGCCCCTTCTGCTCCTGGCCCTGCAGCCTGGGCGGTGCAGGCGTTGCTGGGCTCTCTGCGCCTGCTGCCCAGGGCCGTCACCAAACAGCACCGAGGGGGCTTTGACCCACACCAGGACCGGCCGGCACCTCGCGCTGGTGGTGCAGCCCACCCGTCCGGCCCCGTGCGCATCGCTGCTTCCCTCCTGCGGCTGGGGCTCTTCTTTCCGCTGGTGCGAGAGACATGGTGGTGAAGTTCTGGTAATCAAGATATAAGGCAGGAAGGGCTTGTGGAGACAGATAATATCTTTATTCAGCTTAATTGACATGATTTCAAAAAGCAGCCAGGTCGGTGGGTGTAGGCTGCTGTCTTGTCCCTAGTGGATGTGAGATGTGGCCCAGGGGTCTTCAAACAGCTGCAGAGCAAAGCGAGCCCACGGTCAGCAGCGTTAACACCCACCGGAGGTGGGTTTCGGTCTCTGCTGGGAGAATTTCAGGATGCCTGGAAGCAAAAGGCAAGTTTCAGTGCTGGCGAGTGCCAAAAGGGCTGTGCTGGGGTCAGGGACGTGTCCCTGTCCCTTCATCCCTGGAGCAGCGGGATGGACCGCGGGTCTGCTCGGCGTGCGACTGCCGAGTTTGTGCCAGCCTCGCTCTTTCCCCGTGGAAGTCCCCAGCACCGACCCCCCCCCCCGCACCTCCTGCGTGGGCCAGGGAGTGACCGCGGGTGGAGGGACGGCGTGGGACGTGCTGCTGCACATCGCCCCCAAAGCCTTCCCGCTCTTAACCTCTACGAGCCGCGCCCCCCCCCCCCCCGCCCCGCGGCCCCGTTCCTCCGGCCCGGGGCAGGCTCGTAGCTGTTGGGGGCTGGAAACCGCCCCGGGGCGAACCAAACTTCCCGGGAAGAGGCTCCATCCCCCCGGGCCGGGCTGGAGGTGGAGGAGGGCAGTGGGGGAGGAGGAGGCAGGGTGATGGGGGAGGAGGAGGAGGAGGAGGAAGGGCGATGGGGGAGGAGGCGGAGGGCAGCGCGGGAGGAGGCGGGAGCCGCCGGCTGCTGGAGCCGCCGCCGCCGCCGCGGGTGAGTCGCCGGTGCCCGGGGGCGGGGGCTCCGCGGAGGCGGGGGGCAGCGGAGGGGGGGTGGGCTGATGGGGGGGGAAAGTGCTTTTTTGGGGGTGAATTAGTCTGGGGCAGGATCTGAAAATGCGGGGCGGGGGGGACGCCGGTTCCCACGGAGGGCCCCGGGCACGGGCACCCGAGCGCGGTGGGGGGGGTGCTGGGGCAGGGGTACCCGGGTGCGACCGGGGGGGGGGGGGGGGGCTCGTCCCGCAGCCCCCGGCCGGCCCCTCTCGCCCCTGCGCCCCACAAGAGGGGCCGTTGTTCGGCGGCCGCCTGGCCGCGATGCCGGCATTGTCCGGGGATGAATAGCGGCTGTGTCCGGGGGGGCACCTCCTGCGGGGTCCCGGCGGCCCCGCCCGCGCTGCGCCTGCCGCCCCCCATAAACGGGCTCTCGGGGCGTCTGGGATGCAGTTGGCCTTCGTAAAAAAACCAACAAAAAAGAACCAAAAAAACCCCCTACTCCTCAAAAAACCAAACCAAAACCAAACCAAAAATACCCAAACAAAAAAAAAAAATTTAAAAAGCTAAACTAAAAATCCCCTGGATATAAATCCCTCCTTGAGTACTGGTAACTCACCGTACCTCGGGGTGCTGGCAGCCCTGGCACTGCTGGCTTACTTTTATTTTTTTGCCGTCGCTGCAGAAGTCAGAAACTCCGTCAGGCGTGGGAGGTCAGCCCTGGGCTTGAAGCACGGCGGCCCTGGGCACACGCAGCCCTGCCAGGTGCCTGTGCCGAAGTGCCCGTGCAGGGCCTGCGGCGGGATGCATTCCTTCTGCAACGCTTTTTGGGCAAGCTGAGTTTGCGGAGCACTGCCTGCCTCTTTGTTTTCAAAGCAGGGAGCTCTGCAGAGAAGCGGTGACAGGGGCGAGAGGTGCTTTCTCTTGCCCAGGGGCTGGGAAGGGTCTCTACGTCCCTCCTGTGCTGAACACCTTCGCTCAGGGAGGACAGGGGGTTAGGAGGGGGTCCCCTCCCCAGAACCACCAGGGAATCAGCTTTGGGGGGGGGCCTCGGACCCCCCTGGGCACGGGCGCCCCGAGCCTGGCTGCAGGGACAAAGGGCTGCGCTGGCTGCTGGCGTTTTGCTGCATGGGGCTGGTTGATGGAGTAGCTTTTGCTGGCATGGGTGTGCAGGAGAGTTGCCCTGTGACACAGTTGTCCCCAGCGAGACAGGGCTGGTCTCGGGGTCAGCTCTCGCTCCACCTCTGGGGGAAGCTGCTTATGGAGGGAGACCATTGGATCTGCGTGGCCAGAGACCTCCGCGTGCCCGAGGCTCGGGGCTCGGTTTGCAAGACCGGAGCAGGCAAGACTTGGGGTTGTTTATGATCATCTTCTTCCTTTTAAACTTCTCTGGGTGAACAGAAGGAGAACAGCGTAACAGCTTCTTGCAGGTCTCTGTAAGTGGTTTAGAGCTGCTGCCTCACGTGGTTGGAGAAATGAGGATGTACGACTGCCGGCTGCGCCGCAAGGGCTGGCACGTGTCTGAGCCGGGGAAGGGCGGTGGTCGGCCTCACGCCGTACCTGGGGTCCGCTGAGGTGCCACGGGGGCTTGCGCCTGAGCTCGCAGGCAGCAGTTTGCGAGCGCTCGAGGTTGCGTCCAGGCAGAGGTGACGCCGTGGTTTGACCTCTGGGACGAGCTCGCCGCATCCCAGCCCGGAAACGCCCGCGACCAGACCCTGCGGTAGCCGGAGGGTTAAGCTGGGAAGGGAAGCGGTGACAGGGAGGCCTGGAGCATCCATCTCTTGTAAATGAAAGAGCCAGCGACCACCGTGAGCTGCGGAGGGGTGAGCCGCAGAGGACGGTTTCCGGAGCCGGGAGGGGGAAGCGCGCAGTGAGCGGAAGCGCACGTGGGGAGCGGGGATGGCTCGACCTGCACAGCTCTGCGTGGTGCGCGCCCGTGGCTTGTGCCTGTGGTTCGGCACTGTGGCCCTGTCCGGTCGCCTACCGAAGCGCTCACTCCAGAGCAGGAATCGCTGCCTCCTTTTTCGATCTCTGAAAATGGATCCAGCTCCCCGCGTGAGCAAAAGGCTTCAAGTCTGGAGCATCTTGTGTGCTCAGGAGGCACCTGGCCACCTCTCTGACAGCTCTTGGGTGGATTCGGTCTAACGAAGTGTAGTTAAGCATCCTCTGCTATTTCTAGGTTGTGTTTGTTGGCACCCAGGTGGAAATGCAAGCCGAGAAGGAAATGTAACCGGTTGGTAGGTGGGCCTGGGCTGCCTGCCAGCCTGAAACCATAGCCTGGTGCCCAGGGAAGCGAGGGACAGGCTCCAGCTCAGGCCTGGCTGTGCCAGCCGGGTGCAGATGATTGCAATTGAATAATAAAAATGTCCCTTAGTTACAGTTTTGTGCTGCAGGGTTTGCGGCAGTGGCTCTGCGCGCCAGGCTGAGCCCTTCTCTGGGGTGCTGGCTGCCCCCCAGTCTTGGACCGAGCCGTCCCTTGCATTCCCTGGTACCCACGCATCCCTGTGGGACCAGCACGGACCCGCTGCATTCGGCATCGGGGGATCCTGTGATGGCTCTGACTGGGCAGCTGAAGAAAGCAGTGGTGCCTGGGCCATGCTGGGTTTGCATCCAGCCCCGGCTTTGCCGCCTCCCTCCCTCCCTCCCAACTCCTCCTGTCCCCTCGGAAGGGAAAGCTGTGGCTTTGCCACCTCTTCCGCCGGTTGGATCTGTTTCCATAGCTTGTGGTCACCGGCTTGGTGTGCAAAGGGGAGAGGCCCTGGAGGCCGCGTGTGCTGCAGTCCCATCCCGCTGGCCGGCTGTAGTTAACCAGGAACTATAAATTCACTCTTTGGTTCTAAAAACATCTCCGTTACACCCTACAGGCACAATTTTGTAAGACTGCTGCTCCCAAAAATTGAAAGGTTAGTTGGTCCGCACTGCTCCTTCGAAAACATCTGTGGATGCTCAGCTGCCTGGGAAGCAGTTGTGTTTTCACGCCCTGATATACCGCTGTTCGCTGCTGTGAATCTTCTCTCTGTGTTTGCGTGAATCCATCTAACAAATCTGGAAGCCCACGGTGTTTCCAGTCTCTGCTGTGTGGAGGGAAGGGGAGTTATCCCCACCGCAGCATCCTGGTCTTCTGTGTGCTTGTAGCTCTGCAGAACTGGCTGCAGAATTGCCAAAAGGTGGCAAATGCTTGGTGCTTCCTGCATCTGAGGGATGTTTCTTTGATTTACCCAGCAAGCTTTAGTATTTCTCCATTGATTCTGTGTGCATCCGTATCGTGTGTGAATGGTTTGAATCTGGCGGCGGGTGGCAGTGAGGATGCGGCGGATGGTGGTGGCAGAGGTGCAGCCTCCTGGCGTCTCGCCAGCGGCTCCGTGCAGCCACTAAGCACCAACCAGGTCCATGACCAGTCCCGCTCCGGGATCAGCTCTGTCCTCCTGGATCACCAGCATCCCGCTCCCTGTGCACCGCTGGAGCAGAGCATAGAGCTGCTGGGTCTAGCCGAGAGCTGGAGTATGCGAGACATTCCCGGTTCAGCCTCTGCAAGGGTTATTTAACCTTTGTGTATCTGCAGTGGAAGCACCCGTCTTCCACAGATCCCTCTCCCAAATTCTCGATGAGGACTGCCGGCCCTGGGGTTTGGGGTTTCAGGCAAGCCCACAGCCTGCGTTTACATCCCCCGCCTGCACCCGACCCGGGTTGTTGCAGCCGCGTGGCATCAGTGCAGCATTTCTAAGCCCTCGGTTTGCTGGCAGCCCCTCGCCAGCGGCGTTTCGCAAAGCCCATCCCAGGACCGCCCGCACACTGCGTCCAGCTGGCTGGAGGAGCGGGGGGCTCCCCAGGGGGTTCCCTGGGGCTCCCCTCCCCGTGGGGTGCCTTTCATCTGCTGTTTCGCAGATGTTGAGTTTGGCTCATGTCTGACGTGCATCAATTACAGCGCAACAGCCCAGAGTCTTTGGCAAAATCAACTTTGGAGCAGCTGTCCTGAGTCAGCCTGGCGTCCGGGCTGGAGCTGTGGGTCTGTTCCCGCTCGGTCTCGACATCTCCCGTGCCCACGTGGAGAGGGTTTTCCTGGCAGAGGAGGTCTAAATATGGCACAAGCACGTGTTCCCACGTGCATCATGTTTACTCAGGAACACGCAAGCTGGAGGGAGCTGCAGGCTCTGGGCTCTCTGCCCCCATCGGCAAAGCGAGCAGCCCGCGCGCTTCCCCAGCCTCCCTCCCCGCGGGAGGGACAAGCAGCCGTGTTATGGTGGCACTGGTGAAGCAATGGTGCATAAGGTCTGATCCTGCTCTTCTCGACAGGGACTCGGTGGCAATCAGGAATTTCTGACGGTATTGGGTGTTTATTAATCCATCCCTCCTTGCAGTGCTCTGGAAGGGTTGGCTCGGCGATGCTGGCACCGAGAGCGCCGCAGGTTTGGCGCTGTCCCCACAGAGAGCACAACGTGTCAAACAAGTACAGGATCTGCCCATGGCGTGTCCCAGGCTTCTGCTCTAATTTATTTCTAGGATCTTTCTATTTTAGACAAGCGCCTGCCAGGAGTGCACCCTGCCACCCGGCACAGCATCCCCATGTGCTTGTGCCGTGGAGTGGTACTGCGGCTTGGACCCATCCTGCCTCTGCTGGCACAAACCCCTTGGAGCCAAGTGGGACGCTGGGGTGCTAAGAAAAGACCAGCTCAGTGCTGGGAAGCTAAATAAAAGTGAGGGTCTGGGTTGCAGCCTTTCCCTTGGGGGTCTGCTGGTGCCGCTGGGGCGTTTGTGTCTTTGCATCCCTGCTGTCCTGCAGCCACTCTTAGTTGCAATATATTGATTTTTATTTTATTTTTTTCCCAAACAGGAGCCAGGTGTTAGAAGAAAATGTCCTTTAAATCATTTTTTCCCCAAAGGCCAGCCGAAGCAGCGTGGGCTGCGTTGCCGGCTGTGCTGCTCGAGCGCATCCCCGGTGGCAGGGCGCCTGCGTGCTCGGTGGTGACAAACTGCTGCCTGCCATTGCCCCGTGCTTCCTGTGGCTTTTTTGTCTTGCTGGGGGCTGGGGAGTCCCGAGCCCTCCTCGCACTGAAAGCAACATGACAAGGCATCATGGAGCATCTGTTCCCCATGCTGGGGACAGGTTTGCCTGCATGTCCCCCTGCCCAGGGAGGGGGTCAGCCCCTTCTGCACGCTGCCGGCTGCTCATTAGCAGAGCTCGATAGATGATCAGCAGCCGGGAGGTGCTGGAGATGCTTCTGGCCTTTATTGCAAGTGGAGGGTGGCTTTCTGCTCAATTTGTTTAATTTCTTGATTTCTCTGTGCATGCTGCTGGACCTTATCTGCACCAATTTCCCAGCTGCCAGCCTGTCCCGCAGGGCCAGCGTGCTTTGGGCTCTGTCCCGTGCGTGCAAGCGGTGCCTGCAGGAGTTAAAGCTGTTGCATAACCCAGCGCTGCTGCTGGTGGCAGCATATTTTCCATGTGATTTAGTCTTTTTTTTTTTTTTCTACTGGTATGTAGGGATTTTTTTTCCACTTTTGGCCTTGCCATTTTGGAACGGGGCTAATTTGGGATCTGCAGCGAGACCTCAGACACGCCAGGCCGGTCGGCTTTGCAAGGAGCAGCACGGCAGTGCGTTGCCAGCTGTGCAAGAGCCTGAATCCGCGTGCACCCAGTGCAAAGCTGGGGAGGAGCATGTTGCTACCACGTGTGTCAGCTATGGCACGTTTGCTCTCTAGCAGCTCTGTGAGTAACACTGGTCTGCACAGCCATGTTATTTTTATTTTTTTTTTTCTGCTTGGCCTGCATTTGAGCACGTGGAAGCACGCTGTGCTTGCAGGAAACGAGCGCTTCTGCCTTGCAGACCCCGGCAGGCTCTGGCTTGACACTGCTCCTGAGGCTCCTGCCTGTCACCAGAGGAGAAGGGATGATGGGCTTGTGTTTGGAGAAGGCTCTTTGGACCAGCCACACTTCTCCAGACAAATCCCTTGGGAGGGAGGGAGGGAGAGAAAACCAGGCAGCACCTCATCAAAGGCCAGAAATAACAGTGGGTTGAGGAGATGAGCTGAGAGCCATATTCCTGTTTGAAGGAATGAGAATGAGGACTTTGCAATAAGTCCTTTGCAAATAATATTGTTTTTATTAATAACAATAATATAATAAATAATAAAAAATAATAAGTAAGTGTTGCAAAAAGCTTAACAAAAATAAAATGCTTGCTTAGGCTGGTGGTTGCAGGGACCCAGGCATCGATCAGCAGCAGCTTGGCCTGGGGAGGGCTCTCAGAAGTGTGTTTTCCTAAAACCTGCCTCTCCGTGCCTGCATCAGAGGAGCTTGCCGTGCGTGGCTGATACCTCCAGGAGCTTGCAAGGACCAGGCTGACCTTGTGCATGCTCTGCCTTCAGGATATTCGCTATGCCCGCTGCAGGAGATGAGGAGCAGCTGGGGCAGTGTAGGAGCAGACTGCATCGCCCGGTAGCGCATCAGGGGCAGTTTGTCCTTCCCGGTGGCAGATGCTTCTGCCTGGTGCCTGGGGGAGTGGATGGTTCCCCGATTTTTGTTACGAAGGTGTTAAACGAGACAGTAGGTGTATGTTTGCTTCTCCCACAGCGCTTTGCTAACCTGGAGCTGTCTTGCAGGGGAGATGAGCGTCCTATCTCTGTGGGAAGCTGAAGGATTTGGGTTCCTCAGGTCGATATTGGCAGAATTAGAGCAGGATCGCGAAAGCTTCGTGGCTGTGTGGGTGTTGTCTGGCATGACCCGTTTTGATGCAAATGTGTTAGGTTTTGGGTTTTCTACAAGCTGGGGCAGGCAGCGTCTGAGCTGCATCAGCTGGAGCTTGAGGAGGGCACTTGTCAGTAGATGCTGAGGACTTTTCTGTGTCTGCAAAGCCATCCAGTTCCCCGAAACGTGGCTGCGAGGCATTCACACCAGCAGTCTGCATAGCACTGTAATTACAGTGGTACGGAGGAGCGGGCAGGCTGTGTAGCTCTGCAAGCCTTTACCGGCAGTGCCTGGGCACAGGGCTGTGTTGCTAAAAGCCTTCGTCACTCACTAAATAAACTCGTGGACTTGTACCGAGGACTTTCTCGGTGCTGGGTCCCGCTCCGTGGCGGCAGATTGGCTGCTTGTGGGACCTGGTGTGCCTACTCCCCCCATAGCAGCATCCCTTTGCTGCGGCAGGCTTGGGGATGTGGGGAGGGATCAAGGTGAATCCAGTAAGTTAAGAAGGGGAATCCCAAATTTAATGTAATTACAGGTGAAGGAAGATCCCACATGCCTCCTCCCTCTTAGCCTCCTGGTGCCCTGAGTCCCTGCACGTGCTTTATTTCTGTTTCAGATGGAACAGGCAGCTCCTTTCATTCCCTGCCAGGAACAGCATCCCAGTGTGCTCAGCAGTGCCTGCCACCCCTGACCACCCTCTCTTTGCCTCCGCAGGTCCAGAGACAGTTCCCAGCCACGCACCCAACATGACGGACACTCCACGGGATGCCGGCCCCAAGCAGGCGGTGCCGACACGGCCGGAGAAACCGGCTGCGGACTTCGGCTATGTGGGGATAGACGCCATCCTGGAGCAGATGAGACGGAAAGCCATGAAGCAGGGGTTCGAGTTCAACATCATGGTCGTGGGTGAGTTCTCCCTCCACGCCAGCTGCCTGCAACGTGCTTAGCGAGTTGTTTTTGTTCTGTGACGATGTTTGTCCTCTCCTTGGGAGCAGCAGCTCGGGCTCAGCATTGGGGTCTCTGCCTTAGGGGTCAGCAAACCCGCTCCCGAGGAGCTGGCTTGAATTCAGCTGTTGTTAAAGCTGTCAGTGTGACTTGGCCTGTGGTCCTGTGCATCTTCCCGTGTTCTTGGGGTACGTTACCCATAGGCACGTCCTGGAGGGGAACACCTCGAGGGGTATTAGGACTTACCGAAGCCTTGCAGAGAGCTAGTTCTCTTGCCTGCTCTCCTGGGAGCCTTGCACTGGTTTGAGCAGTCAGAAAGCACATCAGGGCTCAAGGGATTGCACTGCTGCTGGTATACCAGAGCCCTAATTTTTGCTAGTATTTCCAGCAATTTGGGTAAAATTCCTGCTTGTGAGTTTTCTTGTATTGTGCTGTGCAGCTCAGGCAACCACGCTGAAAAGTACCAGGGAAGAAATGCCACTTGTGTGTGATTTACTGGTGGGAATAAAGACCAGCAAGAGGGGTTTGCATAGCTGGGTCATTGGGCCTGAGTGGCTTCTGCTACCAGTGGCTCCTTTGGGGACCTGCAGTGTGGCACAGGGGCGAATGAGAGCATGCCAGAGGGTACCCACATGCAGGGAGGAAAGGCTGGAAGGTTGTGTGTCCAAATCCTGCTGCCTACAAGATCCTGTTCATTAGCTTTCCGAGGCTGCGGGGTGGATGGAATGAAGGTGGTTTATTTCAGCTAGAGACCACTGGCTGCATCGCCACTGCTCTGGCTCCAGCTTCTGCCGGGGGGGGTCTGCACTCCTGCAGCCCCTGGGCTCCCGGTGCCAGGGACTGCACCGGCTGCTCACCAGCAAAATGCTGGGAATAGCCAGAGAGCTGGGTGGGCACTGTGGGACACTGTGTAAGGGGAAAATGGAAAAGAAATAAGCCTTTTCTGCTTTTTTCCAGCTGTCAGTGTCTGGCGTGGCCACTGGAGCCCCTTGCATGAGCTGGGCTGTGCTCCCCAGGGCTGGGCTGTGCAGGCAGCAGCTCTCCCTGTCTGAATCTCCTAGGGGAGGTGCAGTTCGATGAGAAGAGTAAAGCCGAGGCCATGGCCCATGGCGTGGTGGTGGAGCCATGCCATCCCGCTTCCTCCTGCAAGGAGTTGTGTAGGGCTGCAGGTTTGTGCAGGGATGCCCCTGGGGTAGGAGCCCCCGCAGCCCTGGGGGGGGCTTCCTGGGGTTACGGGAGGGCCTGATCCAGAGTGTGCTAATTCTGTAAAAGATATTAGTGTGCTGTAGCTTCCCAGCGAGCTCTGCTGATGCTCTGCCTTTCTCGTTTTGATATTCTCATACACAAATTGATCTATGGGGAGGGCTCCCCAGGCTGGCGGATCGCTGCAAACCTAGTCACTGCAGAACCAGTTCTTGCAAGGTTTTTAAACAAGCGCAGCTCTTTCCTGCCAGTGGAGCAGCACTCCGCTGCCAGTGGGGCAGAGGGATCGCAGCAGCACTGATCCTGAGAGTCTGCAAGTGAGATTGCATGAGTTGAGCCCTCATTTCCCTGCCAGAAGAGGCTCCCCTCCCTTTGTGAGCAGTCTGCCGTGGCAGCGCCTCGGCTTTCTGCTTTGCAGATGCGGAGGGATGTTGAGGAAAGGGCCCGGCTTTGCCTTGGCAGCGCTGTGTGTGGTATGAAAGCTTGTGCTGCAGCGCGGCTGGAAAACATTGTTCTTCTCCTTGGCAGGCTCTGGGCTGACTGTTTACAGGCTGGGGAATTCGTGGCAGCATAAACAAGCCGAGCTCTGGCCCTCCCAGAAGACGCGGGGAGGGATGCGGGAGGAGCAGCACCTCACGGGGTGCCCTCGGGGAGGAGGTGCTCTGCTGAGGCTGGGAGGCAGCAGCTAGTCCTCATCCTGCTGCGTTTCTCTAGGGGACGGTTGGGCTTCTAGGGATTAGTTTAGCTCCTTTATTCCCATCCAGTCTAAGCTGCAAGTCCTTGCATTGAAATCGTTGCAATCCCTGTTTTACAGGCGGGAGATGAGGGGAGGGAGGAGGGACGTGACTTCTCCTGTGAGGGAAGTGGGAATTGAGCACAGCTGCCGGTGGGGGGTCACTGCCCGCACCGTCTCCTTGTGACGGGGCTTTTTGAAAATCCTCTGCCCTGTGTACCAGGGTCCCTGTTCAAAAGGGTTTCGCCAGCCTGACCGAAGCTCTGAGAGGGGTCTTCAGGCTGAGATCAGCTTAGCCCTGTGTCCTCTAAGGCTGTGGAGATGAGAAAAAAGGTCTAAGCTTAAAAAAAAACCCAAAGCACATCCTTTTTTTTCAGTTTTTGGTGCAGAACAGCTGGAAGGAGAGGAGAGCTGAGGCTCAGCCACGCTTTCCCCGCCTGATTTCAGCTCAGGGAAACACGCTGGGCTGCAAACCAGGGGAGGTGGGAGCGGGTCTGCCCTGCGCTCAGCCGCCTGCGCTGGGGCTGTCGGGTCCCCGGGGTGCAGCCGCATCCGTCGCTCGGCGAGGTCAGCCTGCGGCCGCGGTTCAGAACGGGACATCGCATCCATGGCAGCCGGCGGTTCTCGCCTCTAGTCCCTCTCCAGGCAGTGCGGCTCTGGCAGCTTGGACAGGCACGAATGCAGAGATGGACTGCCAGGAGCTCAGGCAGTGTGTCGCCCCGCTTTCCCCCTCTCCCCACGTGCTCCGTTTAATGATGAGCAGTGCAATGAGAGCTTCGCTTTGGCTGTCTGCATTCGCAGCTCCAGACCTGTTTGCGCTTGGCCCTGCATGTTTTCAGGCAGCAGAGGACTGGGGGCACCTGACCCCAGCCTGGTCCATGTGTTTCTTCTACAACCCAGCTGTGATAGTGGCTGGCAAACAGATTTTTCCTGCGCTGGATTGCAGCGTGCCATCGGTAGCGCTGCAAACTCAGTTCTAAATTGCTGTTTGATCAGGGAGCAGGTTGGCCAGGAGGTGATGCCCAGTGCTGATGTGCTGGTTGACCCTACCGTTGCCTTAGTGTTGGGTGCCTTTGGCAGCCTGGATGGGTCAGGGCCCTGGAGGATGTAGGTGAAACCCTTGCTGACTCTGTGGTGCTAGGGACATGCTGGCAGCGGTGCCATGATAGCTGGCTGCAATGTGGCTCAGCAGAATGGGGCTGAAGGGGCCCCCATGGTGTGTGCAGGAGCTCTGCAGTGATTGCAGGGGCCACAGAACATCTGCTCTGAAGCCAAGCATCTGCTCCCTGGGTTTTGAGGAGCTCCTCTGTTTTCTTTGCTCTGGAAAAATTGTTCTCCGAGCTCATGGGGCAACTGGTCTGGAGACTTGAGAGTTGCTGGTGTCCTTTCTGCACAGATTGGCCTCAGCTCTGGGATATAAAGCATGAAAATGCTTCTCTCTAAAAGCTGTTTTTTCTGAAGTTGCGGAATCTGATGTGCTTCCTGGGATGTTGTTTGTGGGACTCAGAGGAGTTCCTGGCCGAGACCTGCTTAAAGGGATCTGTGCAGCCAGCTGGTCCAATTGCAAAAGCAAGTCCAGCAGGGAAGCAGCAGTGGATGCTGCAAGGCCGAGGTTTGGAAGATTGTTGATGCTGTCCAACTAAGGGCTTGCCAAGCTGCTCCTAAGTCTTCCCTGTGGAGCTGGACAGGGGAGGCTGCAGGAGGCTAAAGGCACAGATGCGTCAGGATGCTCCTTCCTGGGGTTCTCTGGTCCCCGTGCCCTTCTTCAGGGCTGCTGAGTATCACCGAAGCCCTTAACACATCCCCGACAGTGTCTGCCTGTCCTTGGGATTGCTGTGATTTCAGCTGGATGCAAGGAACCAGTTCTTGACCTGCTCACTCCCAGCAAGCCTTTGGCTTTGGAGCCAGGGAAGGTGCTTGCTGCCCACAGCATCCTCCTTCCTGGGATGGACTTGAGCTCCTTGAGCTGGGGAGGCTGGAGAGAAACAGCTGCCCCTCTTACCTCCCTCCCGCAGGTCCGGTGCAGGCTGAGTCTGTCAGCATCCCCATCCCCTGGCCCCTGAAAAAATAGTCCGGAAACAAGTGAGTGCCGACTGTGGTTTATCCTGCTCTTTTCCAGGTCAGAGTGGCTTGGGGAAATCCACGTTAATCAACACCCTCTTCAAATCCAAAATCAGCCGGAAATCTGTACAGCCGACTTCTGAAGAGCGGATCCCCAAGACCATTGAAATCAAATCCATCACTCACGGTGAGGTTCTGCAGATCCCACCTGGTGCTTTGGCTTTTGGTCCTGCTCTGCCTTGTGTCTCCGGGGGCTTGCAGGGGTTGTGGACCTCCACTAAACCTCCACTCTCATCTCTCTGAAGGGGCTTTTACCATCCAGAGATGCTTGCAGGGCTGAAAAAACATCTATTTTTTCTTTATCCACCAGAATTGACTTAATTGTGGTGGAAAGGAGCAAGTGAGGTGGCCACGGGGGGTGGCATTTCAGGGCAGATGTGGTGCTGCATCCCTTTGGAGGGCTGATTTGTGCCTGTTAGAAGCTGTGAAGGTGCATTTCTCCGCTGGGAGAAAGCTCCAGCCCTCCAGCTGATTTTGGGAGGGTGGGCTTGGCCAGAGTGCTCATCGACGCTTGCCTCATGTACCGGCTTTCCTCTCCATTTCAGAGATAGAAGAGAAGGGGGTTCGCATGAAGCTGACGGTCATCGACACCCCGGGCTTTGGAGACCACATCAACAACGAGAACTGGTGAGCTGGCTGCGCTGACGTGGGGACCGGTGCAGAGGGAAGGCGGCTGAGCCCCGGAGCATCCTGACCCGGAGCTGGTGCCGAGGGCCGTAGCCTGGTCCTGTGCTACCCATGCTCCGTGGGGAGCAGGGGAGAGGGTTGTTGTGGGCGGCAGCGCGGTACCATGCTCCCTGGGGCTGATCCTGGACCCTGTGAGAGCCCACAAACATCCTGCTGTTCCGGGCATGAGACAACCTTTGTTTGCGGCCGAGAGCAGCTGTGTGCCGGCGTGGCCGGTCCCCGGACCTCGCTCATGTGGCTCTGAAGGCTGAACTCTGCCAGGAGTCCCTGGGACAGTGGCTGGCTGTGCAGGATGGCCCCCCTGGGCTGGGACAAGGCTGGCCTGGCTGGCCGATGGCAGGTGCCTTCTCCTCGCCACGAGCTGGGCTGCTCTTGTGCGGTTTGATGCTGCTCTTGCTCCTGTGCCGTGACACCGTGCGAGGAGCCAAAGGATGCTCCCGGCCCTGCTCTGCTCAGCGGCTGGGTCCAGGAGGAGAGAAGGAAGGAATTTTTAGGCACTTGCTTGTCTAAACCAGCCGGTAAATCCCCTCCTCCTGCAGTGCGTGGAGCTGCCAAGCGGTGAACGCGGGAGGTTTGTGATTTCCCTGCCGCCTGCAGTTGCTGTATGAATGGGAGCTTACAGGAACTAAAACATTCCCCGTGTGAGTGTGTTTTGTTTTGTTTGTTTTCTGGGATTCTGTAAGATGCTGAGCGTCCCTGGCTTGGTGGGCTCTGCTTCACATGGTCAGGCCAGGCGGGAGGTTCAGGGTGGTCCAGATCTCTCACACAAACCCATCGTCCCACGTTCCTCTCTCTCTCTGCAGCTGGCAGCCCATCATGAAGTTCATCAACGACCAGTACGAGAAGTACCTGCAGGAGGAAATCAACATTAATCGGAAGAAGCGGATCCCCGACACGCGGGTGCACTGCTGTATATACTTCATCCCAGCCACTGGCCACTCGTATGTACCCTGCCGTCCTTGCTCGGGGCTTCCCTCTCCTGCATTTGGTCTTGGGCAGCTCAGCCGTCAGGGTTGTCCTTGGGATCCCCCCGTGTTTCCTGGGGACTTGAGGAGCTTGAGGACAGCGTGAAGCTGTCCTTCCTAGGGCTGCAGCATCTGGAGCCCTCTCAATAACACAGCAGAGCTGCTGTGCCCCAGAGAAACATGGCGTTTCCTCTTCCAAGGGGCCATCAAAGCCTCCCTGAGCTCCAGTAAGCTGCTTGCTTTGCTTTGGTCGCGTTGCTTGTGCTTGACTGAGGATGGACATCAGTCGCTGAGCTCCCAAATTGGACAGAAAGGCTGCCTTTGCAAACAGAACATTAATTTTTTTTCTCTGTGCCCCTGCCTTTGTAAGGGGAGAAGCCAGTTTTTCTCATGCTATTGAGGGAGCGAACACCCTCACCCTGTAAGGATATTTTCTAGGTTGTTTGACTAGTCTGCAAGTGGGATGCAGTTTATTCAGCACGGAGCTCTCCTGGCTCTGGCACTTCTCAAGCGACAGCATCAAAGGCCCAGATCTCACTCTATTTTTTTTCTTTTTTTTTTTCCTAGGCACACAGCCTGGAGTGAAAATCTGGGGCGCTTAAAGTGTCTTGAAAAATGTGACTTAAAGTATCATAACATAAAACGAGACCTAAGTTTCCTTTTGATTTTTGTCAATTCCTTCCACTCCTGGCTCTGTCTGCGTGGGGATTTTTTTGGGTCTGTTTTCAAAAAGTAAACTTAAGCCGCCAGCACTGTATTAATGTCAGCCTTTTCCTTTTCCCCATGTAGAGATTTATTCCAATAGAAAAGACTTTGTTTTGCTTCTGTCAGTGGGTAGACCAAAAATGCATCCTTCACTGGAATAAAATGACTGCATGGACCAGTTATGCTCTTCTTGTGTAACTGGCTGTCAATTGGGAGCAGAGGGGCCGAAGGTTTTATACGAAGGTTTAATACGATAAAGCAGAAAACGTTTCAAAGGGAGATGACATTTTTAGGCCAGTCTAGCGTGTTGGTCCCGCTTATCTCTGCCCCGATCTGCAGACCCTGCCTCGGCAGGTCGGAGCGTTGCAGCATTAGCTACGCTCAAGCTTTTTCTCATTGCTTTGGGTGTTTAACTCTTAAAAGCGTGTCCAATGCTTAGACCCTGCAGATACCTGACCTGCACAGAGATTGCAGATTTTGGGTGGTGGCAGCTGCCCTTCCTGGGCCGCGCAGGCAGTGGTGGGGAGCCCCGTCCCTGTGTCCCCCAGCGGAGCCTCTCCACCCGTGCGCTCTGGTTTCTCTCACCCGCCGGCTAACAGCAATTGTGTGGATATTCAGCTGCTTTTTTTCTTTCTCTCCAACGAACATGTGTTTCCAATATCCGAGCAAGCCCGGCGGTTGGAGGCCGTTGTTGCTGAGCCCTGCGCTGATCCTCCTTCCCCGTAGCCTGATAGCCCGACTGGGGCCGGCGCTTGCTCCCCGGCCATGGCTCTGGGGCTGCTCTTTCCTGCCCTGGTGTCGGAGCCGGCCTCCGGCTCGCGTGTCCCCTCCTGTCGCAGGACGGAGATAAGCTGAGGAATGAGTGAAGGGGGACAGACCCCACCGGGAGGGAGAAGCTGGTGGGAAATTTTACTTCTCTGAGAGCTTGAGCAGGCGGTGGGTTTTCTTTCTGCTCCCTTGTCAAGCCCAAGTTACGTTTCTCATCATCACGGATGAGCTTTCACCAGTGCTGCCCGTGGTCCGTGGACACAAATGGATGGTGTGGCCACCTCTCCTGCTGGGTGGAGCTGCTGGTAGCAGAGGATCCATTTTGGAGGACAAGAGTGTGGGAGGCCATGGCATGGCACGGTCGCACAAGGTTGAGTGCAGGTTCCTGCCCCCGCCGAAGCAGGCAGTCCGTGGTCCCTTGCAGAAGGGTACGGGAAGGGCATCGAGGTTCTTGCGGCAGTGCCTCTGGCTTCTCTGGGAGGCAGCGGGGAGCACGGCTGGCAAGGGCAGTGGCTTGTAGTGCTGCAGGGACCTGCACTAGGGACGTGCGCACCCAGCTGTGGAGGACCCCACCATGCCCACGTGGCACCATCGGCGTGCTCCCCATGCCGCTTGCCATCCCGGGATCCTTGGTGCCGTGTGTCCTGGGATAGTGCTTGCACGGGACTTGTTTGTGTTGCCTTAAGGGAGCTGCTGCCTTCACCATGTGACGCAGCCAAAGCAGCAGTGACTTGTGTCCGTCTGTCCCTCCCTGCTTATGTGGATGGGCACGGCACAGCACTCGGCATCCCTTCCCTGGCACATGGACGCTGCAGGCAGCCGGGGCTAAGCCTGCCAGGTCATTGGGCGAGAGCTTGCTTTTTTCTTACATAAAAAGGAGAGAGGGGGGGTTGAAAAAAGGCAAAGTTAACCAGGTGCACAGATTCAGAGGCTGGAGTGGAGGATAGCTTGGCTCTGTTTCAGTCTGGCCCTCCCATCTGTGCAGCTCAAGGGTTAATCAGCAGAGAAGTTTCCGCTGCTGTCTCCCTTTGCAGGGAGTTCAGGGCAGGCTTTGCAACCCATCTAGTTCGCACACACCCTGTCCTTCTTGTAACACTCCCGTAAAACCATGTTTGCGAAGGCTAAGTAACGTGCTGGCAGGGGCTTTTGGCTGCAGCCGCGCAAGCCACCCAATAAATATCTCAGCTGTGACCCCTGTGAAGCACCGCTCGGCTCTGAAACGGGACTGTGAAACACCGCCCTGGCCTTGGCAGCCCCTTTTCTGCCGGTACCAGAGCTGTCGGCTGACAGGCTGCCACCCACTGCCGCTTTCCCCTCTAGCTGCCCCTCTCGGGTGCCTACCAGGTCCCTCGAGCAGGCTGACAGGTCCTGGTGATGGGGCTGGGCGGCTGACGGGTGTTCGCTGGTGTTTGCTTAACGCACGGCTCAAATTCTTGCTGCTAGTTTGATCTGGGGCACAACCAAAAGGAAATAACTTTGCAGTTCGCCGTGAATTTTGATTCCTATAATGGCATTTCAAGGGAACCAGCAGGAATGAGCCTCTGCTTAGATCCTGTCCGTGCATGGTGGCTGCGGGCAATGCAGAAATAACGCATGCCCAGCCACCATAACGTGTACCCTGCCATGATAATGTGTACCCAGCTGCACTGCTTTCCCCAGCCCCATAGCAAGAGAGGATGGAGAAGCAACCAGCACCATCCAGGGTGGGCTGGAGCCCCTCCTGCAGCTCCTGCTCCAGCCCATCCACTCCCCTTGGAGCTTCTCCATCCCCTCCCAGCAAAGCTCAAAGTGTGTATGTGTCTAGTTGCAAGTTAATAATATTGGGGACCATTTGGAGAAGGGGAAGAAAACAGATGCTTTTTCTTCTTGAGCTCTACCCTCTCTTTCATGATCTGCTTGGAGCAGATTGTGTGCACCTGAAATGAAATAACTCACTTTCTCTTGCTGTTTTGCATATTTGTATATATAAGGGTTTCACTGCTAATCCTCACTAGGTGCTGGCATCGATGTTTTGTGCAGGTCAACCAAGTTCAGATACACGGCAGAGGCCAGCACTGCTGTGCCTGTGGCTTGTCATGGGATGGTGGTGGTTAAACACCAAAACTG
The DNA here is from genome assembly GCF_900496995.4 of Aquila chrysaetos chrysaetos. NCBI lineage: Eukaryota > Metazoa > Chordata > Aves > Accipitriformes > Accipitridae > Aquila > Aquila chrysaetos. Next base: position 67,018,969 of record NC_044008.1, read on the forward strand.
GTCCCTGCAGATACCAGCAGAAATCCCTGCTGTCCTGGGCCGTGCCTCGCAGCAGGAGTTTAAGAGGAATTAGGTCTGGGCTTGCCCCATCGTGACCTTGGCTGCGTCTGCCTGGGTCAGTACAGGGCTATTGGTGCAAACCAAGCTCTGTGCGCTCGTGATCGCCTTAAGCCATTTGTTCTTCTTTGGTGTCTTCGCATGAACATGACCTCTAGTGACAGGTCTTGTTCTTAGTGAAAAGAATCACTTTCTTTTAAGTACTTAAGTTTTTTGGGGGCTACCCAGCAGGAATTGGTAGAATATCTAGAAACTTGCAAAATACCCTAAACACATACAATTTGCTCTTCTGGGGAGTCCCTTGGTTCCCTTCCTGTTCTCCAGGATGGTGCAGGGAGGGACCCATGGGAGGTGACCTCCATGGACGAGGCACTTGCAGAAGCCCATCAGAGCAGAAAGTCTTGTCAAAGGTGCCTTGGGCTCTTCTGGCTTTGGGTGCAGACCGGTGTGGGACACGGTCACTGCGCCTGCATGGATGCTGGTGGACACAGGCAGGGGTGTTGGCTGGCTCTGGCTCTGCCTCCTGCTCTCAGGCTCACTGCTGGCATCCTCTGAATATCTGTGAGGGCTCAGTAACAGGGCTGTTATGTGTCAGTTGAGCTAAAACTCAAATGTCTGACTGATTGTGAATTCATCTGCATCGGCTACATATGCATCCTGGTCTTCATTCTAAAAGAAAAGCTGATGAAAGAGGCAGGAACACAGTCTCAGTAGGGAAGAGGCTTTTAGAGGGGAAAAATTGTTTGAAAAATAGCAAAGAGAGAGGAGGGGAAAGAAGTCTGCTGGGAAAGGAGCATAACTGCATTACTTCCTTGGAGGTCTGGGAAACACATTATGCAGAACTCCAAACAATGTTTGCCAGCAGCAAGTCTGCTTAGATGTGTCCGTGGGGGTTTCCTTGTGTTTTTTTCTTTTCTTTTTTTTTAATAGCCAAACTCTTTCTTTCCTGGGGCCCAGGGTGATCTGTGACTCCTGAGTTTGTGTTAGGAACTCGTTTGTCCGCATGCTAACGACGTGCTCTGGGCGATGTGTGCCGTTAGTGTGCAAGGAGAAGGTCTACCTGGCATGGTCCAGCCCGATCCCTGGGAGAGGAGTGGGTTTGACCAGGGAAGGGCTCGGCTGGGTCACCGGTGCTGGCTGCGCCGGAGCAGCCTCGAGCTGCCGGTTTTGGATCAGCTGGAGTTGAGCAGGTCTCTTCAGGGCTGGATGTCCCTCCCTTGGTGCGGGAGCCAGGCAGGGGTGGCCTCGCAGGACGCGGATGGTGCTTGGTGACTGCCGAGGAGCAGGATCAGCCCCTTCCCCTTTGCACGTGTGTGACTCTTGCTGGGTTTGCAGGAGCCGTGCTGGGTCTGCAGGGGTCTCTGAGCCCTTCATAGGGCCCAAGAAGATCATGGTGGGGTTTGGCTTGAGCTGCTGGCAGTAGGTGCTCTCTTGGCCATGTTCTCCCTGAGCGCTCTGCTCTGCTCCATGTTCCTCCACGCAGGGCTCCTGCTGGGTTCCTGCTTGCACCTGGGCGTTTTAAGTCACCATCCCATTTATTTTGGTTTCTTCCCTGTTGCCATGGGCCTCTGGTTTGGGGCACAGGGCTGGTCTGCCCTTGGGGAGGTCTCGTTCTTGGCCCCAGGTCTACCACTGAAGCCTACGGCTCCTCCAAAAGTTGACTTCACCTCTCTCTGCCCCAGTTTCATCAAAGATGAGTTGGGTCGTGTCCTGCCGGCACATGCCATGACCGGGGGTCATGAGGATGTATGAGCGGCAGAGTTGTCCCTTTGCTTCTGGGGCTCTGGCATTGACCTTCCTGCCCCTTCCCTGTGTGCTTTCAGCAAGGGCTTGTTTCAAACAGGCTCCTTAATGCATGAGCACCCCAAAGGTGTTCCTGTACCCTGGTGTCCACCAGGACCTCCAGGTTTCCTTTTTCAAGGCAACATCTGCTCAACTGTCCTGCATGGCTGTGTGTCCCCATCACCTCCAGAGCCACCAAGGGGGACCTGCAGCAAGTGGAGGTGTCCAAAGGAGGGCTTTCCTTTAGCTGGCTTGGGAACTCCCAGCAGTAAAAACACCTTCAGGGAGGAGTGAGGAGCCAGGGAGGGTCACGGCCAGGCACCATCATCACTGTCTGCAGCTGGACTGCAGCCCTTGGACGCGGAACACCGTGGCACCGGAGGTCGCATCCGTGCTGTCAGCAGGAGCTTTAGCAGGGAGAGATTTCCCAAGGGGCAGATCATTGGGGTTATGCAATCTCTGCAACTTTCCTCTGCTGAGACTTTCATTGTAGAGATTTTCTGACCTTTTTTGCCCCCTGGAACAAGCAGCATCTCCTCTGTGCCGCGTGAGCCCCTGGAGAATTAGCAGAGCCTTTTTTAATCCCAACCGACGGATGCAAGATGCAGTCCTGGCTCGTGCACAACAGCGGGCTGGTGCTCAGTGCGGGAGGGAGTCGGAGCCAGAATAGTCACCTGTGGCCGTTTCCATGTCATGCTGTCCCTGGATGGTGGGTGACAGTGGGTGACAGCTTGCACAGGGTTGGAGGAGTCTTCCCTCCATGGTGTCTCCCCAGTTTGATTGGTAGATCACGGGCAGGCTGGCCCCGCAGCCAGCATCGCCCATGCTCTCATCCTGGCTTCACCAAGGATGCGCATAGCTTTGGGCAAATTCCCGCAGTCCTCTGTGGCCAAGCATCCACGCAGAGATAAAAGCCCTCTCTCACTTCACGGGGCTTTGTGAGGATCTGTGGGCGATAGCAGGGTGCTTTGAAAGGGAAACCTTTTAAGTGTTTGTCTGCAAACCACCTCTGAGATGGACGCATGCTGTCGTCCTTTTAAGAAAATGTCTTTATTTGTCCTATCTGAAAGGAAGCGATTCCCTCTCTGTGCCTAGTCTTCGAATGCCCCCTCTCTGCTGGGGGGTTGCAGCAGACCCCACCTCACTATCAGTGCATGAATCCCTTTTTTCTGCTGTGTTTTGCAGGCTCCGACCGCTAGATATCGAATTCATGAAACGCCTAAGCAAAGTGGTCAACATCGTCCCCGTGATTGCAAAAGCCGACACATTAACGCTGGAGGAGAGGGACTACTTCAAACAAAGGGTAAGGGGCTGGCGGCTCTTATCTGGGCTCCCATCTCTTGTCTCCCATCCCCTCCTGCCCCTTTCCCCCTCCCCAGCTCCCCCTGCCTTTCCCTGGCCGGGCTGGGAAGGCGAGCTCCTGGCCAGGAGCCCAGCGCATTCCTCCGGCTGCAGCTCTGAGCGATCCCACGTGGCCGGAGGAAAGGCCTGTGCTCCAAGCAGTTCCTTGTGTTTCTCTTGGATCTTTGTCAGTGCGGGATAAGTTTCGAGCTGTAAGTCTCGGGGCCTGTTTCTCCTGCCTCCTTTGTTGTTGCTATTTTCAGGCTGGTTTCTGTTATTTTGGGAGGTAGATGGTGCTGCACGTAGAGGCTGGAAACCCATCCTGGGCAGCACCATGCACTGATACAGGAACCAGGCAGAAAAAATGTGTGGGTTTGCTGAGCTCAGCTGGGCAAGATTTATGGGGGAAGCAAGGCATGAAATTCCCTTTGATCACCTTGGTCGGGAGCTGGCAGTGGGGAGCTGAGGAGGGGCTGTCTGAATCCACAGCAAGGCATGGGCTTTCCTCCATGCACACTGGTGCTGCCGAGAGGTGAACATGCCCCGCTTTGGGGTTCAGTAAGGGGCTATAAATCCGTTCGTGTAGCTGATGGATGTGGCTGCAGGCATGATGGCCTCAGCATTCCCTGTGGAAGTAAGCAAGCCACCAAGCTCGTTGGTCTGTGAGTCTGAATTGCAGGGAAGGGAAGCGAAGGGAAACGGGGTCTTACCAAAAGGGCAGGTTTAGGGGCCACCTCCACTGGTTATGGCGAAGATGGCACATTAGCCAGGGGTTGTTCGATGCCTCCGTGCAGAAGAGGATGAGCCACCCCTTCCTGCACCAGTGTCTTCCCAGTTCTTGATGAGCAGGATCCAGCACTGGAATATCCAGTCTGGTTTTGGGGGCTGAATCCAAACTCTGCAAGCAGTTCTCTTAGCAGTGAGCTAGAGGATGGCAGGAAATGGAGCCAAGAGGTAATCCAGGCTGGGCTTGATCGGCGTGTCAGCCTGTATACATGGAGATCTGCGAGGAGCTGGTGTGGGAGGATGGGGAGGTGAGTCCACAGTGCCACATCTGCTTTCTGCAGTGGCTTTTGCAGACTGCTGGCTCTGTTCAGAGGTTATGAGTGCACGTATCCGGGTGTCTGCGGGTGGCTGGTTGGCTCTAAATGACCTAAAACGTCACCTGGGCACTCTCGGCCGCTGATACCATCCTTGTGTAATGAAAGACCATGGGGAGACCGCCTGGCTCACCCACTGTGCACCGGCTTGACGCAGGATGAGCTTGCCCTATCTCTAATTACATTCCTGATTGTAACCAGACCCCCAAAATCCTTCCAGATGGAGGGAGAACACGTAGCCACGTGGCATGTGTTCAGTGCCCCTTCTGCAAGGGGTCGCCCTCCTTACACTCACAACTCCAGATCTGCTGGTGCAAACGAGAGGACAGGTAATCAGTCCAGGTGGGCACAGGCTGGGACCTTTTCCCTGTGCTCCAGTGTGCCTGTGTGCATGCTTCCAAAAAGCAGAGCCCTGTCTGCATCTAGGTGTGTAGCTGGTTCCGAGAGGCTATAGGTTTTTGGGTTTGGATCAGGGTGGGCAGGTGATGGTGAAGCACCAGCCTGGCTGCAGGCTACCTAGGTTAATGCCAGCACTGCACTGAGTTAGGGGAATGGTCTCCAATGCCTTACGGAGTTGGCTTTGTTGGGTTGTTCCCCTAAAAATCGTGTGTGGGTTTGGCTGGGGGGTGGGAGGCCAGCTGTGGGGGTTTCTTTGGGCTGGATCCACTTCCTTTGCCAGCCTGCAACGTAGGGCTGACACGGAGTTTATTGCCATAGGAAGTGATGGGAGCCGCTGCGCAGGCTAGGTTTGGGTTTGCAGCTTTGTTGGAGAAGGCTGATCCTTCGTGCTCCCCTGAGCTGAGCCTCCACCCAGGAATCAGATTTCAGCATCTCTTCCCCTTGCACAGAGGCAATATCCTTAGAGGCTGCTCTTCCAAGCTGTCTGTTTCCCTGTCCCCTTGGATCAGGCGCTGCCATGACTCCTTTTCCAAGGAGTATAAGCAGACAACAGAACGCAACTTCTTAACTTTGGGTTACGTGCCTGGCAGCTACATTCCCCTTTGCTTGGTGCAGCTTGTATTGTCTTATTGTCTTTTTCAATCCCAAAGCAACGCCCAGCTCATATAACTTCATCTCTCTCAGCCTGATGCGTGTCTTGGCACCAGGTTCTTTCAGAGATTGCAGAGCAAGCGCTTGGTAGGTGTGTAGCAGTTAAACACAGGTATCTCTCCCCAAGGTGGGCAGTGTTTAGGATGGAGAGGGAAGATGTTGCTGCTGGGCGTTGCTGTGACCTGTGGGCATTGCTCACGAGAGCCTCTTGGGTTGGCTGGGAGCTGCCACCATGGTGAGAGTGCAGCTCCTCTGCCCTTGTCTCCTTCACGTGTTCCTCTACTCTTCCCCCCTAGATAATGGCTGATCTCCTTGCCAATGGGATTGATGTGTATCCTCAGAAGGAGTTTGATGAAGACTCTGAAGATCGGCTAGTGAATGAGAAATTCAGGGTTAGTGCATGGTGTTGCGGGTTGGATGTGTTTGGATGGGTCCTGCAGCTCCGGGTGCTGGTAATGTCCGGGGGGGGGGGTCTCTTGCAAAGTGCCTCTATTTTCTTTCCAAAGCTGCTGTGCCCCTGTCCAGAGGGCCTGCCCAGGACCTGGGTCCAGAGGGTCTGCCCAGGACCTGGTTCCTGGGGTCCGCCCAGGACCAAGGATCCTGCCAGAGCTCAGAGCAGAGACAGAAAGAGGGTGAGGAAAGTACCTGGGGAAGGTGTCCTCTCCCGTCCATGTTGCTGCTTCTTACCCCAGCCCAGTTCCTCAAAGGCACCCTCAGCAACCAGCGGGCAGGGAGGTCCCATGGCCCCTTGCCCTGCCCCAGGCACTGGGAATACTGGTGTCTGCCCATCCCTGGCTAGGGTAGCAGCCTTCCTGGCACCGGGAGGCAATTTGCCCATAGGCTGCTCTGTTTTCATGGCTGTCAATTCCTTGCTATAGGAAGTAGCTAACAGTTTTTTGGCTCAAAAGAGTGGATTGGACAAATTCAAGGAAGAAAAATGTCTTTCAGGGACTCTTAAGTACAAAGACACCACCTTGGATCAGGAAATGACCGAGCCACAGTTGCCAGATGCTGGGGAAGCATCATGGTACCTTTGCCCTGGCTGTACGCTGGACCCTGCCAATGGGGTGATGGGCTAGACCAGTTTTGGGCTGGTTTTAGACTGGTTTTGGACTGGGTACGTGTGTGACATATGCTGCTGCCCAGGTCTTGGGCTGCCTGCGGTCCCTGGCAGGCAATGCTGCTCAGGAGCATCAGGGACAGACCAGCTGATCCCATGAAACTCCTGAAAGCAGCTTGGTTTAGGACTTTGCTTGCTGGCTTGGTTTCCTGACCCGTTTTCAGGAGGAAAACGTAGCCTTGTTTTTCTCTTTCCTCAGGAAATGATCCCGTTTGCAGTGGTGGGCAGTGACCAGGAGTACCAGGTTAATGGAAGAAGAATCCTTGGAAGGAAGACCAAGTGGGGCACCATTGAAGGTACCTTGTCCTTGTTTCCCTACCTCCTGAGCTCATCTCCCTGCCCTGACAGAAGCTGATGAGGTCCAAAACCAGCAGTAGAAGTTGAGGTGTATATAGTGCTTCCCTGCCCCTCCAAAAAAAACTCACTTCCCCAGTTTGAGGACTGGAAGCACCTTGGCCAATGCTCCTGCGCCGAGTTCCTGGGCCTTTGTGCGGCTCGGGGAGCTGCTGAGTGCCAAAGGGGACACTTCTGGGTGTCTTGTGGCCTGGCTTCTGCTTGTCGCACAGTTAAATGTCTGATGGCTGGATTTAAGGGCACACAGGTGATATCTCTGTATCTCAAGCCCAGATTAGAGCCTTCCCCTGGCATCTGTACCCTCCACCATGGATTTGGTTGGTGCCCTTGTGGGATCTCTTCCCTCTTCCGTTTTCATCCCATAGGCATCTTCCTTTTTTCTCCCCCATTTTAACTCATGGTCTGAAGGCTAGATGAAAGCTTCTGGCTCCAGCACATCTACATGTTTCCCTGTCCGTGGTTTCTGGCAGCCAACTGGCACATCTCCAGTGCCACCCCTCTTATCTTCCTCCCCTTTGTTTCACAGGTTTCTCTCATTTATGAGTTTTTAATAGGAATCCTGTGTTGAGGGATGGTTTAACAAAGATGCCAGGAAAATCATTGTATTTTAAAGCTCTGCTGCCCTCTTGTGCTCTGTCCCTGGAAGCTCTGAGTTTAGTGGGATTCATTAAACCACTCGCAGTCTGCATGTGGCATCTGCCTTCAGCACAGGGAGATTCCAGGACCCAGCCATGGCCACGGGCAGCTTTTGCACAACAGTGTTATTTGTTGTCTTGCCATTCCTGCATGATGTACAAGCCTGTTTGGGTAAAAAAAAAAAAATCAAAAAAGGGAGTTGATCCTCTAAATTCAAATGCCTGGTAAACTGCAAGCTGTCGGACTAATTGTGGTAGAGTAACACCCCTTGATTTTTCCCTCTTGCAAACACTCTTGCTTGCTCCAAGCCCTGTTCAGACAGCAAGCAGCCTTTGTCAGCAAGAGATCGTGTCCTTCCACAGCACCGGCAGCCCGGGCAGCGCAGTCACTGACGTGCCGGGGATGCCGCAGGATGCTCACGGCAAACACTTCAGATGAAACACTTCAATGGAGACATGCCTGGCGCTCGCTGCAAAGCTTGCCCTGTACCTTTCCCTGCCTTGTTTGGGGCCCGCTTAAGCTTGTGTTTGTCCGAAGGGGGCTTTGCGCGGGAAGATGCTGCTGAGAGCTCCCTTGCTTGGTGGGACGTGGTTGGAAGGGACTGGGAATGCTCAGTCAGACCTCACCAGCCAGTGGGTCATGCTGAGCTGGGGCAGGTACCTGGGTACCAACCTTACAGCAGCAAAGAGGACTCTCAAGTCCTGCACCGTATAGCCCCTGGGGTAAGTCCCCGTCTCGGCCCTCCGCACACTAGTGAAGCCCCACAGGGTCCTCCTTACCCCGCGTGGTTGCCATATTCATGCCGTGGGTGCACGCTGATGGGTTTCTCTCTCTTTCTACCAGTGGAGAACACGACACACTGTGAGTTCGCCTACCTGCGGGACCTCCTCATCAGGTTGGTAGGACTGTGCCCTGTCCCTGTAGCTTTTGGTCACCAGGTGGCATCCAAAGAAAGGGGAGAGCCTGGCCCAGCTTGATGCAGCCACTGCTTCGCTCTGCTCCTCCCTCCCTCCGTCCCCTCCCAGCCTGCTGCAATGCTGCAGCCTGTCACCGATGGGTGACCCCACTCGATGGGACATGACTTCAGGGGGCTTTTCTCAGCTATGGTGCTGAGTTAAGGGAGGAGAGGAGCAGTGGATGGGTCAGGACAGGCTCCCAAGACTGCTGGCAGCATGCAGTATGGCTCCAGCTCACCTGCAAGCAGCTGGGAAGCCTTTTGGCTTTAGTGATCCCTCACCAGCCCCGGGTCCTACCCCCAGCCTGAAGACATCACCCTCCTGTGTCCCAGGATCGTGCCATTGCGGGGTCTGGGCAATCACCGGTCCCTCTTGAAAGAGGCATCCCTGCTGCAGGGGAATGGGCGGCTGAGCCCCTTTGGCTTGCCAGAGGGGGCATTGGGCTCCTCCTAAATTTGGCTGCAAGATAAACTCTGCACACATGAGCTGTTGCTGGCAGAGAGTTGTGTGGGGCTACAAACCTGATCCCAGGGACTTGCAGGACTGGGGTCTTCCCAGATAGGTGTTATACAGCCAGGGCTCCTGCGTACCCAAGCAGAGGCTGTTGGTACCAGTGAAGGCTTCTGGTCCTGACTGCCCATAATTGCCTTTACTTCCCTCCTGTGCCCTAAAGATATTGTTAAGCAGTAAAGCAGGAGGGGAAATTTGGGCTGGAGGGGGGTGTATGAAAGCAGAGGTTGGGGGGGGTACAAGGGTTGGGGTGGCAGAGGCTGGGCTGGCCAAACCTGCGCCCAGTGAGGTGCGATTGCCCCTGTCTCCCTTTCCCGCAGGACACACATGCAGAACATAAAGGATATTACCAGCAACATCCACTTCGAAGCCTACAGGGTCAAGAGGCTGAACGAGGGCCAGAGCTCGCTCTCCAACGGCGTGACCGACAAAGAGCTGGTGGCTAACGAAATGTAACCGTCTCGCTCTGTAGCCAGGACCTTGCTCGCTCACGCTCGCTATTTCTCCCCTCTTCCCCCTTTATTTTTATATAAATCCTCTGCCACTGTCCCTCTTCCCCCACCCCCCCCCAACCCCCCTGCCAATGTTAACTGACCAAATAACCAGATGCCGTCTCTGTCGTGCGGAGTGGGGCGACCGCTCACCCCCCGCCGCTTTGTGGCATGAGTTTTCTTCTCAGCCCCTGGTCCAGCACCCCTGGGCTGGGGACCGTCCCCCCGCTGAGGTCGGGCTCTTGCTGGTCCCCAATGCTGGCCTGACAGCCGAGCTCGGGGGAGCAGATCCACGAGGCCGGTGGGGTTGGGCTGTCCCCAAGACCCCTGCCTGCCTCTCTGTGCAGAGGCTCTTCTCCGTCCGTTGAAGGCAAGGGTTCCTCCAGGTGAACGTAGCCTTCGGAAGAAAGGTACGGTGGTATGAAGAGAGCAAGACAGTGCCATCCTTGTCTCCTGCCGCCTCCTCTGAGCCCTCTGCAGCCCTCCGGGACCCGCCAGCCTACAACCCAACCCCTCTACCCTTCCTACATGCAATAAACTGGGAGTGTTTAGGTGTCACCTCGCCTGTCACCGACCCCCGGCCAGGCAGAGCGACCTGCTTTGGGAGAAGTGCCTTTTCAGACTGTTACCTTGCAATAGTGGGGGAGAGAGGAGGGAGGGCTTGCCTTGTCTGTCTTTGCAGCCTGCAAAAGGCCTGCGACACTTTGTAGAGACTCCTTTTCCCTCTCCCTTGGACCACAGATGTGGCTGATGTCCTGGGAACACTTGTATATTTATTTTTCATTCAGTTGGGTGGTTTTTTTCCACTGAAGGCTTGGAGTATGTTTGTCCAAAGGGGGCTGAGAGTGGAACATCTCTGCAAAGCGGTGGGAGAAGGCAGAGGGTCGTCCTGTCTGACCCTTGTGATTCTCGGGCTTTTCCCTACGTCAGAGGAGGCTCTTGGGTATTTTTTTAATTATTTTTTTTATTTTTTGGATTCCCTGTGTGACGTGTGTACATGTAACACGCTCCTCTGTTTTGCTAGCCCTTGTGCAAGGGGACTGTGCATGAGCAGACCGAGCCCTGCAGCTGTGTGGAAGGCTGGACTGGTGTTTGTGGGTGCTGAGCCCCATGGCCCCCCCTGCTCTGCCCCCCCGCACCTCCTCCTTCAATGAATCTCCAGTAAATAATACCTTGCAAGGGGGTCAGTTAAATAACGCCGTGACACAGGAGCGGGTGGTCCTGGAGCGGAGCTCTGCAGTCCTGCCCCTCCACCCCAGCTCCGCTTGCCTTCCTGTTGTCCGCTCTGTCAGTCTCTGTATCCTCTCTAAGGGAGAAAACTTTCTGCAAATCACCCTTTTGGGGGGGGGACGGGGCGACGACACATACTAAAATGGCAGCATGTCCCATCCTCTAGCACTGGGAGGCACCTGCAGAGCCCACCCAATTGTCTCCACGGGGGGCAGAGCCACCTTCTTCAGCACAGGTGACCAGGAGGAAGGAGGAGGTTGCTCTCGGCTTCGTGGGGATGCCCAGACGACGTTGCTCAGCGGAGGGTTTGCAGGGGCTCCCCACACGTGTGTGTCCCCCAGTAGCCAAAGGGGTACGTGCGAGGAGGTGCATCGCAAGGAGAATCCGCTCTCCCCCCTTAACTCATGTTCCCTCCCCCGCAACAGCACAACAGAGCTGTTGGGGAAGAACAACTATCTACTTGCTGACTTGCTATATTTTAGCAAAAACAAAACCAAAAAAAGTGTATTAACTGAAAAAATATATATATTTCAAGTGTTAAAAAACTATGAATGGGGAGAAAAATCTCTTGTGTGAGGCACTTCTGCAAATGTCATCTTAAACTTTTTTTTTTTCCTCTAGTTGATATCTCAAGCTGGGCCAAGCAAGACACGCCGCTTTCTCCTTTGTAACCTGATTATTTTTTTTGGAAGAAAAAAAAAAATAATACAATAAAAAACAACTTCATCCAGATCTATTAAAATGGCCTTTTGGGGGTTATAAGCATTATGACAAATTTAGTCCATTTTTGTATAAATAATAGTGTTTAATATGTATTTCCCAAAATAAATGTTTCGAATGCAAATAGAAGGAGGCTTGTTTGGAAATGTCTGTTCCCAGCCACGGTGTGATTGTTACTGCATGGATCCCGCAGGGCTGTGGGTGATGGGAGAGTCCAGCTCCAGAGCTGCTGTGCTCTGTTCATTTTGGGGTGAATGTTTTATTTATTCCTAACCCCCTTAACTCTTCCTACTTCAGATATCTGCCCCAGGTACTCTACAAAATGCTGGAGCTGCTGGTGCTGAGCGCCCTGGGGACCGAGCCAGCACAGCCTCTGTGTCCTTGCAAAGCCTGAGGGAGGCAGGTGGGTCACCTCCCTCTGCTTTCATAATGAAGCTGTTTCAGCTGTAGTTGCTGGTATTTTTATTAAGGGGGTCGCACCTAGTTCAAGACCAGACAGCAGCTTGCATGTCACACAAATGTGGCTTTGGCTTCACAGGCAGATGGTCTTCAAAACCTTTTGTGACCGCGGGATGCCCTTGGGATGCCCTTGGAAGTTGGCTTCACTTTGACAACTCACCCTTCCTAAAAACCACATTTCTCCCTGGTGTTGCAGACAAGACATGGTCCAGTCTGGTGTTTTAATATGTATCTTATATGTCTATTGTATTTTTTCTCCCCAAGTCAGTTGAACTCAAAAGCCATCTGGACGTGGTCCTGGGCAACCAGCTCTAGGTGACCGTGCTTGAGCAGGGGGTTGGACCGAATGACCTCCAAAGGTCCCTTCCAACCTCAACCCCTCTGGGATGCTGTGGTTCTGGAACTGTATGAAAACAAAACCAACAGGAGAGAAGTCAGGTTGGGTTGGGTTGGGTTCCTATGGGTGTGTAGAGTACAGGACAGGCTTATGTACATTTTCTGCTTTTCTGCTGGCACCTGGCTTTCAGACCATTGAATCGGCTCATCTCGTATGGCATCCAGTGAGGTGTGCAGTAAAGTTTGTTGATGGGCCTCCCTTTGCCCCAGTGCTAAACCCATCCCTAGCAATACCCCCCCCCCTTTTTTTTTTGTGCTATACTGCAGTGTCGTGCTTGCTTTAGCTCAGACACTCCTCACCCCCATAGCTCTTCTCTACCAAATGAGTCCACTGGGGAGAAACAGCGAGATCAAGGTGTTCTCACTATTGTAACTGGAGCAAGACCCAGAGCAAAAGCTCTTAGGGGGGGAAAAAATCAACACATAGTCGTAGTAATTACAAACATGGACCATGGTCTTTGCTTCTGGACAAATCTGCAGCAGCTTTTCCCCATATGATGGTTTTTCTTGTGCTGGTGTCTGGTTTTTTTGAAGCTTTCCTCAATGCCGGCATCTGCCGTGCCCATGGAGGGAGATGGGGCAGACGATGCTCCGGGACTCTCCAGGCAGATGCTCTCCTGGTGACAGATTGAGAAACCACTTGTGGTTGGGGCGAGGGGAAGGTGGGCAAAATTCCCGAGCTCAGCAATAAGAGCAGCTTTTGTTTAGGCCAGAGGAGGAGCTCGGCAGGTCGGAGGTCCGTTCATGGGAATGGCGCAGGGAATGGCTTCCAGATGTTAGGAAGCCCTGGAGAGGTGGGGTTAGCGAAGGGAGAGCAGCAACGCCAGATGTGCCGATGGAACAGGGGGTTGTGTTGTGCTATGGGAAAAATCCCAGCTGGGGGAAGGGTTTGCCATTGTAAAATCCACTCCCCTCCCTCCCCAGAGCCTTGGTGTAGGGCAGGAGTGACCTGGGAGGAGGGCAGATGGGGAGGGTTTGGGCAGAGGAAGCAGGCAAGGGGCTGCTTCCCTTGCCCGTGCCCTCCTGAGCTCTCGTAGGGAAATTAGCCTAACGATGCTGTAGCTGACAGAAAGGGCCTTGCACTAATGGCTTATTGAGTGGCCTCACTTTAACAAATGAGGGAAATGAAGATGAGTGAGAGTTTAATTACTGATCAGAGCAGGGCTTTCTGCAGCGAGGACTGGTGCTTGCTCCCCTTCGCCCGGCTGCGGGAGGGAGAGGAGGACCCCCCAGCACAGCTGGGCTCTTGGGGTGCCTGGCAGCGTTGGAGGAGATGGCTGCTCAGCCGGGCTGGGTGGAGGTGGGTCCCAGTTCCACCTGACCAGCCCGACCCAGAGAGCATCATCATCATCCAGAGAGGATGACTATAAATAATAAGAATAAAAGGGAGTATAAATAATTAAAGCAGCTCATAGTGAGTAGTTCCTGAAACGTCTGCCTGATTTAAAAACTAATTACTTGGAGGGTAATCACCACCAGAAGCGCATATATTTACCCACAATGCTGCTCTTCCCTCCTCTTCCTTTCGCTCACCCTCTCCTGATTGCTATCCCAGGCATCGGTGCCCAGACTTATCACTCATCCACAGCGCACAATAAACTGTGTTGTACTCGTCCATCTCCCTGATTAATAATGTCATTGGAGACCTGTTCAGGGAGGAATAAATCCTCTCCGGGTAGGAGGCCAGGTGCCGGCAAGAGGGGAAGCTGCGGCTGCATGGTACCCACAGAGCCCGAGCCCTCGGAGCTGGAAGCCTGCTCTGCCCCAAAGGGCCACCTCCTGCTCCAGGGATGGTCCCTTTGGCTGAGCCTGCGCTACCCAAAAAGCAGGGTACCGCCGAGTCACCGTGAGCCCGGGGTACCCGAGGGGGATGCGTCATCACCTGCTCAATATGAGCTGCTGTTAAGAGACTCTTCTGGATCGTTACTCTTACACACCAGCCCATAGTGCGCATCAAAACCCGAATTTGGTGATGTGGGACCTGTCCTCATGGGAAACATCTCCTTTTGATGTGCAAGCCGGGCTGCAGCAGGCATAGGCAGAGCTGGTGATCTCGAGCTTTAATTACTGTGAAGCTGCTGCACTGCAGTTGAAAGCCTCGGGTTTTTTGATCATCTTCACCACGGCTCCAGCAGAAAGGAGGATTTGTCCCTCTTTCTCCACTCCTGTGCCACCCCCTCACGCTACCTCCATCGCACAGGGTGCTGGCCCCAGCCTGCCAGCTCCTTCTCAAAACCACAGCAAAAACTTTGCTTCCATGCCCACAGCAAGTCGAAGTTTGTAACTCTTTGCTACAGTTTAGTTTGTATTTATCTGGCTGAGCTTGTGTCTGGTCCTATACAAATTAATAAATAATTCTCACCATCAGCCTGATTTAGGAGCAGTATTGCACTGCATTGCTTCATTTAGGAAAAGAGAATAATTTATTCCTAACTTATGGGATTCAGGAGACTTCCACCCGCAGCCCACGATATTTTCTCATTAACATTACCCAGCTAAGCTAAAAACTGCAATTTCATAAGTCACGCTTCCTTCAAAGGCACATTACCAGCTTCCCAGTGACTCCAAAAGTTTACTGAAGCTTAAAGACATACCTCATAGCATGCAGTAATGTACCAAAGTCCCTCTGCTTATTACTCCTGAAACCGTCTTTTCTGCAAGTTTCCCTCCCCTGAACTATTCCCATCATGAATAACCCTGCAAGGATGGCACCACGTGCCCAGCCCTGCCTGGGGGCTGGCGGTGATGAGCCTGGGCATCCCGACCAAGCCCTTACAAACAGCAGCATGACACATGTCGGTCATTACACCCAACCCTGCGCTAACAAACTGATACGCCAAGCCAGAGCCACTTAGTGGGGTTCCCAGCACCAAATTTTGTTGTAGACATCCGTGTACAATGCAATGGAGGTTTAAGCGAGTGATACCAGGCAAAAGAAGACTAGCATTAAGTCAGTCTTTATCAAGAAGGTAAAAAGAAGAAAATATTTAGCTGGAAAACAGAAGAAAGGCAATTGCTGTGTGAAGGAGTTTGTAGCTTTGCCCTCCATGCCCCTCGGGGCTCAGCCTGGACTGCTGCGTGCCTGTTTCTCGGTGAGCTGGGGAAATCGCCCCAGATCTCCCGTGCAGCTGGTCCTGTGCTGGCACGTGCCCCGGCTGTGCCTCCTGCAAGAAGGAGATGGAGCTCACAAAGAATTATGGGGGCTA
This sequence comes from Aquila chrysaetos chrysaetos, assembly GCF_900496995.4. Lineage (NCBI taxonomy): Eukaryota > Metazoa > Chordata > Aves > Accipitriformes > Accipitridae > Aquila > Aquila chrysaetos. Next base: position 67,034,377 of record NC_044008.1, read on the forward strand.
TACAGGTCTGACGGGGCAGACCCCCCCTTCCCAAGGTAAGAGGCCCCCGGCACGCCGTCCCCAGCGGCCCATGGTAAGAAGCCGGTGCTCGGTGCCCACCTCGCTTTCCTGCAACGGCCCCAGGAGAGAGGATGTAGTTTTTTGCAGGCTGCCCTGCAGAAACCTCCCTACTCCTGCAGGTTCTTCGCCACTGGGATCCCGTGGGCTCAGCTGGGCTGCGGGATGGCAGACCAACCTTTTGGGGGGGCTTTCACAGCGTCAACAGCAGGTGGGAATCACTGACCTGCCTTAGGGCTGAGCGATAGCAGCAAGACCTGATTTCAGAAGAAGTCAGGCCATAGGAAGACAGATACCTTTTGTCCTTTATCCTCCCCTCTGGGGCTTTGCTGAAAACCACATAAGCCAAAAGGTTTCTTTTTTGTAGTTTTTTTTAGTGCTGGGGTCTACCCACAGTGAGAGCATGGGGTGGAGGGGGCTGGGATACAGGCAGGTGGATGACTGTGTGTGAGCTCTTGTCACAAAGAATCATCAAGACCCAGGGCTTAGTTATTTTAATCTGTACACCATTTTTAAAGGTGGCTTGTTGGCTTTTTTTTGTTGTTAAGTCACAGCTGAAAGCAGTTGGTAGCAAAGTTTACAGACCCCATATTTTAAAAGTAAAAATTATAGCCTTTTAAGAACCATGCCCTGAAGTAGTTTTGCAGAGGGCAATGACAGGGAAGCAGAAAGAGCCTTAGTCCCCTTCTGTACATCCACACCGTCTTATACTGCATTAGCCCTAGGCTTAAACTGGCGGGGGGGAGCAGAGGAGCGCTTGGTGAGTGCTGCCGCCAGCAATCGCCCTTCTCTGCCCTTCCCCTCTTCTGCAACCAGCCTCAGAAGAAAGTCAAGATTAAAATCATATTCCTAAAGCAAAATTACACATTGGAGACTCCACAGCCCTCCCGGGAGGATCAGGGCATTCCTCTATAAATATCTGTCTCGATATGTTTAATTTGCAGATGAAATTAAGCCTGGGAAGAAAAGGAAGGCTGTCTTTTCATGTGTGGGCTGTCCAGCTTTGCCTTGAATATCAAAGTGAGACGAGTTACAAAGCACCGACTCTCTGGGATTATCTAAGAAACCTTGTAGGTCCCAAGTGACGGCGGTTACGGGATCAAAAGGTGTGGTACTTATGCAGAAAGCCAGAAAAAGCCAGCGTGGTTCTTAGATCAGCCCCAAGGAGCCAAATCTCAGGTCAGTTTGCAGAGTTCAGAGATTTCCAAGGAAACAAGGAGGTGGGTGAGGAACCAGGAGGGGCTGGGCTTTCACATGGCCTTTGGATTAAATATTAACTTGCTGCAGTGGGTTATGAGGATAAATACTTTCATTAATCATGTATGTGCTCATTATTATGGTGAGAATAGACCATTCAAGCTTCATCTGCATGAGCATTTCAACTCCACCCTCCCATTTTCTCCTCATAGCTTTCTGTAAACCATCGTCTTTCATGCTTTTTCTCTTTGGAAAACTTTTTTCCATGAACAGTTTTATTGGTTTTGACATTTAATTGGTTAGGCTTCGAAAGCATCAGCTGAAAAGATTTAGCATGAGGATGAATGGGCAGGAGAAAATGCACCTCTAGCCAGTTAAAACAAGGAAAGTGGAGCGGGGTGATATTTCTGGGACAGCCTGTGGAAGTGGGAGCCTGATCTGAGGTGGGAAAACAGCTCTCGCCAAAGGTATCTGCTGCTGTGTACCAGTGACAACTTCTGCAGACATTCAGTGTGGTGTGATAGCACAGCCCCGGAGCACTGAGGAAGTTTTGAATGGGATTTTCTTGCAAAGTACTTAGCTAGGCAGAACTGTGGGCCCAATTTGTCTGTACAAATGAGAAACAGCGCAGGATAGTGCAATAGGCCTGCATCATTATTACAGCCTGTTGACATTTTTCATATTAAAAATACTTAGCTGAAAAAGGTCTTTTTCATCATCCATTTCATTAAAAATTGGAATTTTTCCTTCTTTTCCCCAATTTTATTGAACATTTCAATCATCATAACTTTCTTCAGCTTTACTTCCCTCCTGTTTTTAGCTGCTCCTTGCAATTATTTGGTGGTTTCCTTTTTATTCCAGTAATTTTTTTTAAAGACTTGAATAGAAAGAAGAGGGAAGATAGATTAACATTTATACTAGAACAGAAAGTGGATGTATGGCCGAGAGTCTAAAACCCTATCATTAGCAATATTTAATAAGGAACAAAATTATTGCACAAGCTGAGATGTCTGCAAATGACTTCTGAAACTCTCCAAAACGGAAGGGAGCTTATCTAGTGGAGGAGAAAGCCGACTGATGGATTAAGATACAAAGCATTTGGAAAGAGGTTGAAGGAGCATCTCTAATGACCTTCTGTCCCACTATGAAGATTTATGGATGTTGAGCATAGCTGCCTCTGAAGCACCCATCTCTGGGTGAAGGTAAGACCAGGGCTGGCACCTTGGAGGTGCCTTCTGCTCCCCAAAAGAAACCCTTCTGCCGGCACCCGCCGTGTCCCTCCATGCTCCTTCCCCTGGGCTGGCTGCAGTGGCTTGTCTCCACCGGCATGTGCAGAAGGAGGTGCTGAATCCATTTTCAGTCCTTTGAAGGAAGAGAGTTGGAGTAGATGCTTGATGGTTCCTTTTCCGGGCACTTCTGCAGTCTGGCATGGAGGAGGAGCGGGCAGATTTGAGGTCGTGCTGGCAGCCGTAGCTGGGACACTTCCCACTGGTTTGGAGGCTCCGGTCTTGCCACCTAACCCTACCTCAATCTGGCATCTTTGTTATTATTTTTAGCAGAGCACGCCACACTCTTAGTACTTCTTGCTACAGGAGAAAACTGATTTAAACAGGGTCTTTTTGCTATTGTCAGCCAGGCCTGTGTGCTAGATCATAAATGTCAGCTTTGGAGCACACGCAACGTGGGGAGCAAAGCGAGTGCTGCTGCATTGCCATAAAGCATGCTGGGCTGTGCAAGGTTTGCTGGAGAGACAAAGCGCAAAAATAACAGTTGTGCTATGGTAAGGGGCCCACGGGCTATTCCTGCAAGCCTCCTGTGCTTGCAGGGCCACTGCGATGCTTCCCTGCTCCCGCTGCCAGCACAGGCAGCCTTGGCTGGGCACTGAGGCTACAGCAAGCACCGGTACCTGCCTGCATCTTATTGTCATAGTGCAAGGACTGGGGAACTGGAGGTGGCCTGACAAGCAGTTGCACGGTCGTCTGCCCTCCTGGTGCAAAATTAGCTTAATTGAAAAGCAGTAAGTGCTATCAGCTGCTGGTGCAGGTGCTCCACTCCTAAACTCTCCAGAGGGCTTAAAAGCAGCAGCTGTTTGCTATCAGAAGTGGAGGGGTTGAGAGCGTGTTGGGTGGGAAGTGGTGCCCTGAGCCAGGACATGTGGGGCTGGTCTGACCCAGAGCTACTGAGATGGCTCTGTCCTTCTGGCAACTTCTGCGAGAGCTGGAGCTGTCATGTGTGAAGAAGTAAGTTCAGTGAGTTTTTATTCTGCTTTAAATATAAATGTGACACTTTGCACTATGAGCCAGCTTTCTCCAAAAGCCCAGGGTTGTGCAGGTACCCTGCTGCATGTGCTTCGCCTTGAGTGGGGATGAGGTGGTTTTTGAGTGTTTGGTTTTGATTATGCAAAGTGGGATATTTAGGGGGAAGGGGAAGTAAGTGTTTGTTTTAAATCTAGTGGAATATTTTTTACCTGTGACCTGAGCTCAGATGAAGGGCTAGCTCCAGAGCAGAAGTAGAGAACAGGGAGACGCAGGGAAGAAGGGGCTTTGAGCACTGGCTGGAAAAGACACAGTTTAGACCTCTGCAGTTTTCCAGGGACTGTGGTGTGCCAAAGCTGAGTGCTCTGAGCTTGATGCTGATTTACCTTTGCAGGTAGCATGCCGATTCTTGCTGTGCTGGTTATAGTTCAGCAGAGACTGGATTAATTGGTGGTTTTCATTCCTATTAAACCAGGGTGTATGTATATGGTAGACAGAGTCCTTTAGCATCCAGAGCTTACACAGCTATGCTTTTATTTAAGCACAGTTTACATATACATATTTCATACATAATTTTTTTTGCATCAAAATTTCTGTGTAAAACCTGGTGCAGATGGATGGGAGAGTGTGTCTCTAAGCCCCTGTGAGCTGTGATCCCTTAAAGTTAGAGTACTTTCTCAGGCACTTTGGTGGCAATAGAAGCTGATCCCAAGTCAGGTCTGTGCATGCTCTGAGCCAGCATGGTGTGAGCCCCTCCATTTTCTTTGGGGCCATGGTCCCCCATTTCTCTGTGTTCTGCATCGTGTGGGTCAAAACTACTTGGTGGCCAGACCTTTTCCTGCTGAGCACAGAGAAGATGGTAACTCAGCTTGCAATGCAAACCTGCGGAGATGACTGGTTGCCTCAGACACAGGACTGGGCTAGAAAATCCTGTATTACAGTTAAAAGTAACATATCTAAAAGATGTGCTTGGAGGGCTCTTGTTACCTCTGTGCTGCTGCTGCTCTTACCTGGGACACGTGTGGTTGCTGCTTGGGAACAAAATGGGCAGTTTCTTAATGCTGCTACCCTGCGTCAGCAGGACAGGGTAGGTCATCACCCCTGCTTCAGGGTTACTGCATTTCACATCAGTTATTGGGGTTGGAGCCCATCAATATAGTCATTGCTATGTACGTCTAGGGTCCAACTGCCTGCAAAGCGAATGGTTGCATTTAAAATTAATCAAGGCTGCTGAGCAGAGCCAAGCTGGGACGGGTGAGCACTAGGGCTGATGGGCTGGAGCAGTGACTGGGCACTGCACACCTCTGCGTCCACCACAGCTCCGCATCCTCTTAAAGTAAAAATGTGGTTGAGATTAAAACACGAGTCCTGCATTGGTGGTGCTAAACCCCCCACCAGTCTCCGCAGAGAGCTTTGAATACAGGCATGGCAGAGCAGCGATGGTCTCTTTCCCCAGGTGCAGGCAGGGAATGAGGTCTCTTTCCCCAGGTGCAGGCAGGAGTGGTTGGCCCCAAGCGGCTTTCCTGGAGGATGAACAAACCCCATCCCTTTGACTCCTTTGCTTGTGAGGAGTGATCAAAGTGCAGCCTTTCCATTTCATAACCCAAGTAATAGCTCAAAAAAGAATCACTCCCTAAGTATCGCAGGGATGGTATTTTGAGTCTTGGCCGCTTCACCTGGGAAACGGTCTCTTCTGATTCAGCTCGTTCGAATCATTTTAACAGTTCTTAGTGAGAAAAAACCGTCTGTATCCTCAAGGCAAGTGTATTTGGGCAAAGCAATAAGAAAGACTTTAAGAGGTTTGGAGGTTACAGAGGGAAATAGCAGTTATTCCCAATAAGCAGTGTTAAATGAAGTGCTGCTGACAGTAGCCTGAGGCAGGTTCAAGAGTTTCAAGATTTGCAACTAAGAGATTAACCAAAATAGATGTCTTATTACAGGCAAGTTTGTATCTAAATCATTTAAAGTGCCTTTAGATGCTGTACTGTTTTTCCTCCTAAGTGCTCGCGGTGTATCTGCAGCTTCCTCCTGGCTTTTGGGAACGAGCAATGAAAGGCCCCTTGATCTTGGTGAGTTTAAGACCCTCTGACGAAGGAACAAGGACCCAGCAGATCGGCAGGTTCCTGTTTGATGGGAGGCTGCTTTAGCAGTGCTCCTATTTTACACCGAGGAGAGATCCTGGCTCAGGTCCTTCTCCTGGTCCCTGCTGGATGCTCTGCTGTGTGGCTGGGTAACTGTTACAGCCCAGAGAGGATGCACTGAGCAGTGGGCTTTGTCAAAGCTCTGGGTGTAAAATGCCTCTGAAGGCATAGCAGCAGCATGGCCCTGAGCTGGACCAACCTGGTCCTTAATTTGCAAAGGCCATAGGATGCTCAGAAGAACAAGTGCTGTGTTTAGAGCTGTAAATGAGAATGACCATCTCCAGGCACAGGTGAACACAAAATATCCTCCTCCCCTGGGCAGTGCCATCCATGCTGAGCCCAGAGTCCGGCTGCTGCTATCAATTCCCTGTCATCCTGCAGGACTTCTCATGTGCATGGGTCATCCACCAAACCCTGTTTTGAATGTGGGATGTTGAGTTTTTTCTTCTGTGCTGAACTGATACTGGAAGGAAAAATCAGTGTAGGGCTGGCAGCTTGGGGTTTCTGAAACAAATATCTGCTATCAACATGGACAGTCACTGGCACTAAATCTTGGCTGCAACCTGGATAAGGTGTCGTGGTTTCAGCCCAGCCGGTAAAGCACCACGCAGCCGCTGGCTCACTCCCCCAGCCATGGTGGGATGAGGAGAAAATATAAAGGCAGGCTCGTGGGTCGAGACAAGGACAGGGAGGGATCACTCACCACTTATGGTCACGGGCAAAAGACAGGCTCAACTTGGGGAAGAAACAAAATCAATTTAATTTACTACCAATCAAATCAAAGCAAGGATATCAGGAAGTAAAACCAAACCTTAGAACACCTTCCTCCCCACCCCTCCCTCCTTCCCGCCTCAACCCCACTCCCGATTTTCTCTCCCTCCTCCCCGCGGCGGAGCAGGGGGATGGGGAATGGGGATTGGGGTCATCTCGCCACACGTTCTCTGCCGCTCCTTCCTCCTCAGGGGCAGGACTCCTCACCCGTCCCCTGCTCCACCGTGGGGTCCCTCCCATGGGAGACAGTCCTTCACGAACTGCTCCAGCATGGGTCCCCTCCACAGGGCGATCTTCAGTCACAGACTGCTCCAGCGCGGACTTTCCCATGGAGTCATGGCCATTTTGGGGGGCATCCCCCTGCTCTGCCATGGGCTCCTCTCTCCCCGGGCTGCAGGTGGGCATCTACTCCCCCGCTCCCCTCCGTGGACCGGGGGGGACAGCCTGCCGCCTCACCAGGGGCTGCGGGGGCACCCCCTCCTCCCCCGCTCCTCCTCCCCTCCTTCACTGACCTCAGTATCTGCACAGGGGTTCCTCTCACGTTCCAATCCCACTACTCACTGCAGGTTCCCCTCTTAACTCTGTTCTCCCAGAGGCGCTACCACCGTCGCTGACGGGCTCGGCCTGGGCCAGCGGCGGGTCCGACTTGGAGCTGGGGAAGCTTCTAGAAGCTTCTCACAGGAGCCACCCCTGCCGCCCCCTCCACTGCTACCAAAAAACCTGTGCCACACAAACCCATAACATAAGGTAAATTTCAATTTAATGGATGTAGAATCAACAGGTCCAAGGGAAATTATCTGCAAAAGAGGGGTGACCTCTGTGTGCTCAAAAAGCAAGGGGGGGAGAAGGGCAGAGATGTTTTGAGGGAGCTGGTCTAAACTTGAGGAGCAGCCTGGAGTGCTGATGCTGAGACAGGAAAATGGGTGTTTGTTATTGGGGTGAGATTTCTGTGCTCCTTGTGTTTGCTCAAGTCAGGAGCAGTTGATTTCTGGAAGCTCTCCAAAGCTGGGATGTCAGTTTGGTTTGGCAATTGCACATCCCTGTGGAGATGAGCTGGACAACCAGGGGGCTTGCAGCTCTGGAGAGGGATGGGCTTTTCCCAGTTGGGTGCTTAGGGGCATCAGCAGCTGTGCCAGGGATGTTGTGCAGGTGGATCAAAAGGTCTGTGAGAGGAAGGTATAGATCTCTACCGAAGGAATACACTGGCAGAGCTGAAACCAGAGAAATGGAAATCCAAAGAGGTTTCCAGCTATGAGGGTTCAACATGCTGAAGCCATCCTGGAGCAAGCTGGTGAGGGCCTGGCAGGGGCTGGGTGATGCACCGTCTCACAGGGAGTTACTAAGGCTCAGCCTTGCTCACCACGGGCAGATGGTGTGAAATGCCTAGAATGCCCTGGGGTCTGGGAAATTAGTCCTTCTGTATGAGGCCAGCCTGAGCCATGCTCGAAATGTGAAATACTTTTTCTCTTTTTCCTTGCTTGTTTCCAGGTTCTAAAGATGAAAGACACTTCTGTGTCATTCAATAAGCCTGAGATTGCAAGTTTTTCTCCATGTGAACAAGGAAAAATGTCTCCAAGTGTCTTTGCAATGTTACTTTTTTAAAAAAGGAAAGAAATGTTGCTCTAGGGAATCTGATCTTCATGGTGACCTAATGACAGTGTAGCCTCCCCTGCCCAGCAAGCATGTAAGATGTCATTTCAAAAACAGTACAAAGCAAATGAAAGTCAAATTTTATTTTCTGTCTCACATGTTGAGTGAGCTGGTGGCAGTAACTTGCTGCGTGTGGACACAGTGAGCCGGTGGCAGTGTGGCCTCACATCCCCTCCAGTGCTAATGATTTTACCAGGGGTTGCCAAAGGAATGTTGCAAGTACCAGGTATGAGTTATAGCACCTTTGTGAGCTGAGGAAGGCTTGTTTTTTCTTGTTATCTGATAGGTGGGGGAACTGAATCTCAGAGAGGCTCTAGGCTGCTACCAGCAGTCAGTTTTCCCTTTCAGTAAAATGGAGGGACATCAGATGTTGTTCTTGTCAGGCCTCTTCCATGGTATTTGTGATGGATATCTGGATGACAGCTATCCCACAACCCCTCTTTAAATGTGACGGGACGCCCTGTGTAAGGATGAAGGAAGCAAGGCTGAAATGTGTGATGAGTGCCCTGCTCTTCCAGGATGCTACACACTTGCCAGTCTGAAGGACCACATTGCTCCAGGCTTTCGTTTCCTGCAGTGAAAGTACAAGACTCTGAGTGTTAACGGCAACAGATGGAAACCTGGCTTCTCTGGAGGCTTTTAAGGGTATGCCCTGACTGCCACAATCACTGCGGGTCTGTAAGCCAGGGGCTGTCTGGGCTTTCACTGTCCAAGTCCCCCCTTCATGCCGGGTCCCACAGCTGTAGGGCTGACCCCTTCCCATGCCAAGGTCCGGCACCCTGTCTGTACACTTGCCTTACTCGTGAAGCTGGGGGATTAAATGCACTAAATACCTGGAATAATCCAGTCCTTGAGGCCTTTGAGGAAAGTAGAGGAGTCTACCTGCCTTGTCCTGTTGCAGCAGACAGGTCTATGCGGTGTGGCGGGATGAACCCAACATAAAGCTGAGCTTGGATCAGGCTTTTGATTTCACCTGTCCCTAAACATGTTCTGTGTTGTCATTGCTGCTGCTATATTTATCAGGAGTCTTGTGACACCTAGTGTTTTCATTTCTCCTGGAGTCTGGTGATCTGATAGCATCCCTCTTTCCCAGGTGAGCCTTTATAGCCCTTGAAGAGGCAGAGGCGCACTTCAAGTGAAACCTGGGGCCCTAAAATACTTGCTTTCTGTGAATACAAGGAGCCCAATCTTATATCAAAATATCATGAAATGAGCCATAAAATTAACTATTTGGGAATCCTGTTTTATTCTTTTGGATTGCTTGGAACAAGAAGACAGAGCCTGGCACTGCCCTACAGAGACCGTTTGGTGCTGCTGGCAGTGCCCCTAGTTTGTGTGTGCTGAAAGCATCAGAGCTATTGCCCAAGGGTGGGTGGGGATGTGAGGGCTTGTCCTGGGTGAGTCCATTGCAACAAACCACTTTGGGGTGCTGTAGTGATCCCAAGCAGGCACTGTGCAAGTGGGTTGTTTGGATGCAGAGCAATGAGAGCAAAACTGGATGTGCAGAGCCACGCTCGGCCGGCTGGACGTGTGCTGCCAGTACCATCACTGGCTTTCTCGAAAGGGAACCTCAAGTACTTAGATCATGAACTGCTGCGAGATGGGCAGCCTAGGGAAAGGCAGCTCTCGGTCTGTCTGAAATGTTTCATGAAGTCTGTGTCTTGCTGGATTTTGGCAAGAGGCACCTTGATTTAACATGAGTTTTTAAAAGTGGGAAATGTGAAACAGCTGCTGTGGTTGTAAGCAAGCCAGGAACGGAGAGGAGGGCAAGGCCTGTGGGTGTTTGCTTACAGACCTTGGCAAATGGGAGGCTTTCCCTTTTTTTTATTTTAATTGGCATCAGGAAGATCTTTGGGACCTTGGAATCCCAAACACCAGTCAGGAGAGCTGGGTGGGTCTGAAAGGTGCCTCTGCACTGTGAAACCTTGACAGTGATGTTAAGTCAGGCAAGGGGCAAAGGAAAGTGCAGGTCTCTGAGCGGGATGTAGGAGTTGTTGGTGAAAATGGAGAGGGTGAGACTTCTATGCACCCTTGCCCAGACTTGTAAAGGCTTAAAAATACCTAAAGCCTTGTGGCCCACTGGTTTTAGGAAGTGTCTCACAAGCACAGCTTGGTGAGTACCCCAAGGCATGTGCTGCCCAGGGCAACCTGTGGGGCTGGGTCACCCTGGGACTGGCACCTCACCAGGACAATTTGCCTGATTGCACTTGGAGTGAGATGAATCATTCCTGTAAGGGCTGGTTTTCTCAACTAAGTGCAAAGACAGCTGAGGGTAACTCATGCAGACCTCTGTGTCCCGTTCGTAGATGCAGACAGTAGGGCAGGAATGTCCCTTCTACAATCTCTGCTACAGACCTGACATGGATGGAAAGCCTCAGAGAGGGACTTGTCCAGCCCAGGACCTCCTTTCTGGCCATTGGCATCAAATGCTTTGGAGTAAGATGTAAGAAACCTGCTATAATCTGCCTGGAGGGGAGGCTGGTCCTGGTTGGGATACAGCAGGTTTTATCCTTTGCATTAGATGAGTATTCAAATAATTTAACAGTGGATGTTCTCATCCTTCATATACCAGTGGAAGAGTTTTTGTGGCTCTAATGCTCTCATGACTTCAATAATGTCTTCTGCAAGTGCGTTTCTTGGGTTAATTATGCATTAAGTTTACACAAGGCTTTTTGGTTTTTAATCAGTTCTAAACCTGCTGCCTTCAGATGTGCTGAATGCACTGACACTGGGGCACTATCGGGGGCGCTTATGGGAGTACCTGCTGGTTCTTTTGTGCACCCTGGTATGTCTCCTTTATTTGTCACCGTGCTAAATAAGCAGTCCTGAGTCTTCTGGCTTTTTCACCTGTACGGGCTTCTCTGACGAGGACTACAATAATGTAACACCATAAAGGAAGGTGATTACAGGGGTGATTATGTTGTAGTCAGCTCACTTTCCTTCTCTGTGGGCTGGAGAAGTGTGAGTGTGCTCTGGAAGAGCCTGTGTGGGAGCCTGCTGGGAGGTTTTTTTTCTTAAACAGACTTGATCTTTCCCATGGGGTCTGTGTGAGTGTAAGAAAGCGGGTAGAATGTGTGCCTTGCACATGATGGTGTTTCTCTTTCTTTTGGAGATCTCACTACTTCTCTTCTCTTTCTCTTTGCTTTCCTCTGGGTTTTCTCTTCAATTTCTTAGCAATCTTGAGAAGGATGAGCTTTCCTTCTCTGAACTCTAAGACCTTGAAAGTAAGTGTTATGGTAAAATTGCATAGAAGCAAGTTGGATAATGTAGTTCTTTCTTCAAGGCAAGCATTTCTGTTTGCAAAGTAACTTGGCAGTCTTGTGTATTTTGGATTTAGGCATCCTTGTGTATAAGCCAAAGCTAACAGATATTAATTAGTTAGAGGACGGGAACTGTAATGAGGGCAGTCACTCACATAGGTTGGCATTTTTATTTTAAATGCAAGTAATTAAAGAAAAAGTTGTGTTGAAAAAGTCAGTGTTAAGAGATGTTATATAAATAACACACCCTGGGTGGTGAGAGTTAGAGAGGAAGTCAAGGGAAAGAATAACAGCCAGGTTACTGGTGCAGCGGCTGCTGTGATGCCTGGCTATGGAGGAATTATCCCTGTAGCAGAGAAAAAGGAGTAAAGGAGAAGGGTGTTTTTAAAATCATGGCAGAGGAAAAGGACAGTGAGTTGGAAGAGCTTTGCCAGTGTATTTGGAAATGCGCAGGGGAGTTGTGTCTTTGGAGGATCCTGAAAAGCTGGTCCAAGAGGCGGTGGTGTAGGACTCGAGTCTGCGATGTAGACTCTGGGTTGGAGAAATAGTGCAAGGTCCTGAGTATGCAGCCCAGCGTTTAAAGTGGATCCTGTAAAACACCTCGCAGCCCATGATCCCACTGAGCTCATTCAGGAGGAAGCTTGTATGGAGGAGAAGCTCTGAGTGAAGCCTGTTTCATGGCCACACTAAACACCAGCACAGCACAACCTGGGAGGCAGGGATGCTTGCAGTCCAAGGGCCAAAACCAGGGATGAATCTATGGAGTGGCTTGAAGCACAGCCACACCTTTGGGTTGTGGTCCCAGGAGTGTGTGTGGTGGGAGGAGGTAGAAAACAGTCAGCTCCCCAGGTTTAAGATATCTGGCAAGGGTGCCCTGGAGATACCCAGAACATCTCTGGATGTACCTGACATGACAGTACCTGTCCTGTTAGCCGAGGGAAGTCCCAATGGGGTCTGCAGTTGAATTTCTCTCTGACCCTGCTGGTTGCAAAACAAAGCCATGGTTATCTCAAGGGTGCCTGTCTCCAGCCTCAAGACAGAAAACAGACTCTGGAAATCACAGCCAGCCCACAAGAGGGGGGAGTCATGCAGTGGGGGAAAGCTGTGGTGCTGAGCACTTCTCATTGCATGTGGGCTTTGCAGCCCACAGCTCACCCGCTCCTTGCATCCCCGCTGCCACCAGCCAAGCCAGGCTCGGCAAAATGGGTTTCCCATGGAGGTCTTGTCCTGGGTCAGGGTCTGGCCAACCTGGGCTGCTGAGTACCCACCCAAAATTCATCTTGGAACAAGCTGAGCTGCCCCAGGAGTTTGCGTGATGGGGACTAGCTTTCATCTGATGTCCCAGCCCCATGGAGAGGCTGGATGTACCAAAGAGCACTGGGCAGGACAGTCATTTATGGGTTTTTAACCATTTGTTTCCCTTCTCCAAAATCCAGCTGTCTATAATGATGATCAAGTCCTTCCTCTTCTCTGGGTGGTATATGGTGAAGGAGATGGTGGCTGAGGAATGCAAATCAAAGCTAAACAATGTGCTTTGCTGTCTTCTTTTAAGAAGCTTAATATATTAGCTAATCGTGTGTGTAAACAATCTCGATATGCAAACTGAAAAGTAGCATCCCCCCTGGTGTCAGCTGCTTTGAACTTCCCCGTTAACCTCTCCAGAGCAAAAAACCTTCCTGAACAGCCATTTCGGAGTGTGCAAAATTGATTTCGTATTCGGTGTCCGCAATGGAAGAAGATGGCGGCGCAGAGCTGCGGGCGCCTCTTCTGCTCCCTCGTCATTTTTTTGAGATATCCTCTTCCCCCATGCGTCTCGGTGATGGAGGACGGGTGGCTCTGGTGCTGGCGGGTCAGTCTTGCTGCCTGGGTATACAGGTCCCTCCTGGTGCCTTCTGGTGAGCAAAAACAATAAGAAACAAATTTACAGCGGCCACTCCTTGGGTAATTTCCACAGCGCAAAGACCCCCTGCCTCCCACCCCCTTCGTGTGCGTCTTCTCTTAATTAATTAATACTGCATTCATCACCGCTTAATTCCTGTTTCCGTAGCACCCGAGGAGGGGGGCTGTCGGCAAAGGCGGGTGCTGAGGCAGTCTAGATCTGCCGTCTTAGTGGAGGAGCTTAATTAGCCCCCGTCACAATATGGGATCGTTTCCCTCAGCCCCGTAGCGGGTAGTTTCAAACTTGCTTCTCATGCCCAGCAAACGCAGCCCCATGTCCCCGTGCTGGTCCCTGTGCAGCTGGGTTGTGTGTGCTTGTGGGGAAAGGTGATCTGCTGCAACAGCTGCCCAAATTTTAAAAACCCCACAAATGGGCCTTTTTTTGAGCCTGGTGAGGGACAGGAGGCAAAGCAGCAGGATTTGGTCTGTCCTGGGCTCTCAGTGCTGGGGACAGGCGGGCTGGATGCTGGAGCTAAACTGCATAGGGCTGTAAAGGGTCCAGTACACCCCTCTCTGCTCATGGCTGTCACTGTCAGCATTGCTGGGCTACTGGTCTCCTTTTCTTTCAGTTTTCTACCTTAAACACAACCTGTTGGCACTTGTGGTACCTCCTCTGCTGAAATCCCCAGTGCTACCCTGTGCTGCAGCCCTGATGGGGACCATGGCTGGAGAGCCAGCCAGGGTGGCCCTGCAGCGCTGCTGGGGCGAAACAGCAAATAAACCAGCAAACGTTAACTGCCGTTGTCCTTTTAGGAGGAGAATACAACTTCTTGAGGACTGTCTGGAAAGAAAGCTGATGCGCTTGTCAGCGTCGGTTTTGTGGCATGCGTTGGAGTTTAGATGGGTGCCTTTATTTTTTTAAGGTTTTTCTCTCCCCAACTTTGAACTCTTCTCCCCTCTACAAAAACCCCAAGGAGAAGGAAGCCCCATCTGTCCCCATAGCTCGTTTCTCAGTGGGGTGGCGACCACGGGTATGTGTGTTCATAACTGTACAGCTCCCAACTGCCTGGGCACCATCTTTAAGATAAGATGGAGAGACCCAGAGCGTGTGTGTGAGGAGGGAAGGGAAGATGGAGGAGGAACAAAAGCAGCAGATCCACCGCGGTGCTGGGCCGGGCTCCTTGCCAAGAGCGGCTGCAGCACGCAGCCCCGGTTGGGGTGGCGGTTCCCCCCGCAGCTGACATGGCCGGCGATGCTCCCTCCTGCCCTCTCCTCCCTGGTGCAGGCTGCTGGCGGGCCGGGGTGTGAAGGTGGCTCTCGGCTGGGATGCGGGACGCCGTCTCGCCCGCGCCCTTCCCACTGCTAGACGGGACCGCAGCATCGGTGCTCCGGCAGCCCGACGCGCGCCTGTTCCGTGTGACTCGCATACGCAATGCAGCCATGCTTAACGAGCGTGAGTAATTATGCCAGGCAGAGGGTTGGGGTGTGGGGGGCGGTCGGGGTTGGGTGTGTGGTTGTTTTTGCTTGATTTTTTTTTTTTTTTTAATTCCAATTTTCCCCCACCCCTTTCCCCCCCACCCAGCCCACGGCATTGAAACTTGGCCATCTCCTTGGCGGTGGCTTCGGGAGGGCCGGGGATGTGGGGGTCAGTTGGCACAGCAACTGCTGTTCGGGGACAAAAGGAGGCTTTTTTGCAGCGACAGTAGCAGCTGCCACCCAGAATAGCAAATCCGTGCGACTTGGCACCACTCCAGCTTCCTTGAGGGTTGCAGAGGGATGGTATGTTGGAGGGTAAGACTAGCTAATTAATCTTCTGGCAGGGAACAATGTAATATCAGACAATTACAAAGACAGAATGAAATTACTGTAGTGGGAAGGCTGGCATACGAATTTCTCAAAGGGTCCATCTCTCAGCCCGCTGCTGTGTTACTTTATATGCGGGAAAAGCACTGACTGTACATGCGCTTTTCTGTTGGGGGGGTGTGTGTGTGTGTGCTTTTTTGTATGAATTGAATTATGTGTTTGGAGGAGGGGCAGGGGGATGCGGGCTCGATCACAGGGTAAGCTTTTTGACGAGCGAAAGGGAGAAGGAAGAGTCATTCCAAGCAGAGATGTTACCTGCCAACCAGCTGTACCGAGTGGGCAGACCTGGTGCATCGCTGATGCTACGGGCTCACAGGGTTGGGGATATATTTTCTGGTTACTTTTAGTGATTGCACTGTGATGCCTGATGGCTACAGCTTTTGGTAGGATCTGACTGCTGGGCAGAAGGGGAGTGATTTCCTTCAGCCTTTCTGCATGGAGAAGCCCTCAAAGAGCTTTGGAGCTGCTGAAAGTTATTGGGGAAACACACCTACCAGCTCAGTGGTGGTAATTGCCAATAATTAGTTGTAATCACTTCTACCTACAGTTGGGATGCTGTGATGAATAGGGTAGTGCAAGCTGCATGGTGCAGGCTCCCTGTCTGTTTATTTGCAGTGGGGAAAGAATTAGGAAAGTCTTGTTTATCCTGGAGCACAGGAAAGCATTGGTGAGAGATCAGCCTGTGCAGAATTAGCATGGGAAATCCCTCCTCCCTCCTCCTCCTCACCAGGCATTAGGGATAAGCTAATGACTCTCCTCCTGCATCTCCCTCCCAGGATGAAACTTAATGCAGTGGGTTCTCTAGAAGTGTCATTAAAAAAACCAACATGAAACCAGTGTCAGTTAAATTCTCTTTGCAAGGCTGCGTGTGTGCACGTGAGGCCTGTGGAGACATGACCAGGAGCTGCTTTGAACCAGGAGAAGATTTGGAGCAACTCCAGCTTGGTTGTTCTTTCTCCTAAGGAATTCGAGTAGGTTTTTATTTGGTGCCTACGTAGATCAGATGGTGCAGAGACGATGTTTAAAAACCACTGCAAGTCCCTCCTGCCTGCCTTGGCTGCTATGCTGGACTGCCAGTTGTCAGTGAAGCTACTGGAAAACTTTGGGTGAATAAGTGTGGGGTTTTTTTAAGGAGGTAGCAATGTCAAGTGCTGGATTGGCAGGCTGGGGCCCCTTTTCCAAAATGCACATTAGAAAGAGCTGCACACAGCCTAGTCCTTGTCCTGTGCCCTGAAAGGCATCCTGGTGGGTGCTCATCCATGGGTATTTGCCTGAATATTTCCCAGGGCTGGCTAGATATCAGAAACATTTCCCATTGGGTTTTGTTAGGGACGAAGGTCCCATCGCAGGGTCCCATCAGAAGTCCCTTGGTGTGGTGCATAGAGATGTGTGTAGCTCCTTATCTGGCCACGTGTGCTTGCTCTGCCCCACCCTGGGCTTCCTGTGCTGGCTCGGAAGCCTTTTGCTGAAACCTGAGAAACCAAAAAATTCCCTGCACAGCCAAAAGAGATGGATCCCAAAAGCCAAGACTCTGTTCCCACCATCTGCTGTACCCACCCTGTGTTTGATCTGAGGGTCCCCAAGTGCTCGGGTACGCAGCGGCTGTCCCTTTCCTGGTTGCAGAAAAGAATGGAGGTGTCCTCTCCCTCCAGAGGAAGCAGAGCTCAGCCCGGCTGTCCCTTTGGTTCCTGTCCTCATCTGCCTACCTGCAGCCAGCCAGACCTCCAGGGCCTGAGGTTCTGGGGGAAACTCTTTCAAGATCAGCCCAGCTTATGCACCTGTAGGAAAAGGTCTCAGAGGTTTCCCATCCAGATAGTGATGGCTCTTGTTATGGACGCTGATGAGCAAAGAGTGAAGAAACTGAAATTATCCCAGTCATTTCCTTTGGACTCAGTTTGAATATTGGTCCTAATCAGAAATTACAAAGTTCAGTCTGTGTTCTGGACTGCATCTGAAGTCCTGCTAAGGATGGAGTCTCCGTGTTCAGGTCTCTTGTTTGTGCCCAGCCTTGCTTTTGGCTCTGTGTACATCAGTCCCAGTCCAGCAGCATTGCTCCTGCATGGAAGTGGAAGAGACCATCTGAATAACCTCATAGTCAATGATTGACACCAGAGATGCTTCCGTAAATTAATGAGTGCATCTTCTTGACTATACTTCAAAGGTTTCACTTTATGAATCTTTCATGGAGTTCTCTTTACACTGGAAAAAAACTGTAGTACTGAAATTTTACCCTTTAAAACCATACAATAAAACCCCCAAACCCCAACCTTTCACAATCAGTTGACTGGATCCTGCTCATGTTCACACTGTGGGGCTGGATTTGCCCAGGAAGGTGGGTATGTCCAAATGTGTGCATGTTAAAGGGCTAATAATGGTCTGGGCACTCTTTGACCTGAAGATGTGAGCCTTGGCACTGCTGAAATTCCCTCCTTGCAACAGGGTGTGTCTCCCCTTGAGTCCTGCTGAGCCTCTCCAAGTCAACCTCTGGAGTTAGGGCATTTAATTTGTAATAAATCTGCATTACAGTACAAGTAAATCTGCTTCAGTGGCTATAAAAATTAATTCCTTATCCTAAACATTATTATATAGCTTTCAAAATGAATTGACTGTGGTTGGTAGCCTAGTATGTGCCATTATTGGTAATTAGTGTAACAAAATAACACTGCTGTAATATTTCCTGTCTACCCCTCCCCCAGTTGGGAGCCATTTCCTATTAGAGAATCAGAATTGCAAATGCAATTCTTGTATGCAAACCACTTGCTTTGATTATTTTTTTTTTTTTTTTTTTTATATTTTGTGTGTGTTGGAAGTTGATCTGTTCCTTTCTGTGTCTTGGTCTGTGGTTTTCCGGGAGCATTTGCTTCTAAAAAAAGCTTTGGTGTCTGGAACCTGATGCTGGTGGGTGCTGGTGGCTACCTGGAGGTGTCCAGTGCTCTTGGATCTCCTTTGAGCTTTAGCTTGTGCCTCAGTTGCTGCTGAGGTTGCTTACCATCTTCCAGGATCTGGCCTGTGTTCCATGTGTTGCAGACAATGTGCCTCTCCATAGGTTTTTTACAGTGATCCACTATACCCTTGTTGTGTTCATCCAGAAGCTCGGCTTGTCCTAGAAGACGTGATGGATCTGCCCATGGAGGCACTTGGGCAGCTCTCAGTCTGCCAAGAGGTGGAGGGAAGCAGAGGCTCCCTTTTCTGAAGCAGATAATAAATGAAAGACTAGGCTGGAGCAGCAATTTTTGGGCAGCTGAAGGTGTATATAGCAGAAAGATGCACACACATGTAAGGCTGAAAGGACCTGAGAAACTTTCCTAGGCTTTTGCAACTGGACAAAGCAAGTTTCCACACCTTACTCTGTTGGCTTGACTAAGAAACCTGAACAGGATTAAAAGGAGGATGGAAACACAGGAGTAGCAAGTCAGAGCTTAGTTTATATGTTTCCACCACTGTGTGTGAGATGGAAGGACACCATCGGGCAGCTTTGCTCCACAGCCCCATTTTCAACTCGTCCGATGCCATCCTGCATCGGGCTGCTCCGCCTGCTCCTTCCTGCTGCGTGGCCAAGAGTTATCAAACCCCGGTGCTCATCCCAAGTATCCTGGCATAATCTCTCAGGAACACCCATACTAAACACTTCAACGATGCTGACCAAAACAACTACTGGCATTTTATTTGTGGGGTTTCCCACTGGATTATTTTTTTTCACTATCGTAAGGCTTCCCCCCCCCCCCCCCCCCGAATTTTCAGCCTTCAGTGTTGCCTTTTGAAATATTCCTCTGCAGCCATGAAGGTTAGAAACTTGGTTCTTAGGGAATGAAAGTTCAGATTCTCCTGTAATTTTCTGACTCTGGGATCTGGGACTTTTATATGAAATACCCAATTTAAAACTTAACAGGTCTGTAATAGGAACCTGGGACCAGAGAAATGGGAAGTTGGGGGGAGGCCTGATTTTTCATGCTGTCCCCAGCATGGAGTTATTTTTTGAGTTTTGATGACATGACAGCTTTAGAAGTCTGGATATATGCCCTGGACTCAGTCACCCCATATATCACAGAGCTAAAAAATGCAGAAACTAAGCAGTAAAACTGAGCGTGAGATGTCTTTGCCACCCTGGAAAACATTCAAGATTTAGATACAGTAATAATAATAGTATCGGTACCGTTCTTGGCCCAGATGAGGATGGTAAATCATAATTCCAAATTCCAGTGAGTTACGAAGCGAACAGGCTGTGCCAGCTGAAACCTTTGATTTGGTCCAAGATGGTTTTGGTAGCCGAGCCTGGGGTTTTGTGTTTCAGCTGGAGTTGGACAAATGCAATTAGCTTAAGCTTGAGGATACAAATTCATGCCAAGCTAGGGGAGGAAAATAAATTGCATGCTGGAAGGTGATATAATCATGACTTCAGGACTTTCTCCAACTTTTTTTTCTTTAGGTCAAAGGATATTGAAGTGATTCAAAACAGGATTTTGCTAGGAATGAACTGATGTATTTTTTTCTGATGTAGAACCCCACACTGATACCAGTAGGGCCACTGCAGTGCTTTGAAGCCTCTGTCCCCATTGCTCTTGCAGGATGAGAGCAGTGCTTTGGGCATTGTCAGTGTGGCCAGGAAAACCAGGATATTTTCTTCTTTTTATTTTCCTTATTGAAAGGTCTGTATCTCAGGAGTTTGTCTGGAATGAAACATTTTTAAGCCCTTTGACCAATTCCTTGTGACCTCTTGCTTTTGAAAAAAAAGTGACTTTTCTCTGATGCCAAACGTATCTTTCTAACTGGAAGTTTGGGGGTTTTTTTATTTGCTGCCCTTCTCGTGTCACTGGCAGCCAAGTTTGCTGAAGTCTTTGTGCATAGACTTCAAAATGCTCAGATTTTTATCAAAGTGGAAAGTATCTGTTTTTCTTCATCTGCATATGTCTGCATTTCTTCAGTTCTCTTCCTCCCAACCCCAAACCTCTCCCTCACCACCGCTGTACTGATTGCTCAGCTGTTTCAAAGACCACATCATTTCAGCTTCATTCTTGGCGTGAGCCCGGTATTTTCTGTATCTTTTTAATGAGCCATATAACTCTGGAGGAGAAAAATTAAGAAAACAAAACCTGTAGCAAGTCAGTATAGTAAATGAGTCCTTACTGATGCTAGACAGAAATCTGATCTCCTGTTTGCATGAAAAATTCTGCAATTCTTGATTTCTCAAATGAAACCAGTCTCAAAAACAAACAAACAAAAAATCTGAAAAAAAAAACGTTTGGGGTCAAATTAAATATTTAAGTTCAATGAAATCAGAGTTATTTCAAACATATTTCTTTGTTCATTTAATATTTTATGAGATAAGCCTAAAATTAAACATAATGTTGTTTCTCAGTGGGGAAAAAACAGAGATTGGTTTTGTGTTTTTTAAAGAAAAAATAAATCCATCTGATAAAACTACTTTTTTTTTTTTAATTTATTTTTCCTCACACTGTGAGAATTTTTTGTATAATGTTGTGTTGCAGCAGCCTTTTCAGAAAGATGGTTCCTCCCTGGGTACCAGATCTCCTGATGCTCCAGGGACAAAGATGAGCTCTTGCTGCTGCAGTGTAGTTTGGAGAAATAGGTCTTCTATTTTTTTTTTTTCTTGTATGGTCTTGCTGTAATAGATCTGGGTAGATAAGTAAAACAGAGGTGTGATAGTCACTGTGGCATCTCCTAGCATCTGTGTGAAGGACCTGTGGTTGTACTTGGCTCTTTGAGGTTTTCACTTACTGCTTGGAGGGTTGAGTATAACTCACTTAAGGAACAGCGGTACCTGTGGCAAGAAACCTCCCAATTTGTCTAATCTTCAGTTGTGCAAGTGTCTGTCTTTATTCTCTTTGTATGTACATAGAAAGAGAGATTTCTTATGAACTCTGAAACACAACAAGGCAAGTTTGGGCCATAACATTAGAATCTGTGTATGCTTCTGAGGGAAAGCTCTACTGCCTGGCTTGGGTTTATATATGCATAGATTTGTTTGCTTGAATATTTAAAACAAGGAGGTTGTGCTCTGTTATCATTATTATGTAGACTGCTTCCTAAAATCACGTTCATTTGCGGCGCAATTCCTGATCTCTTGTCTAGACTTTCACTGTGGTAACTAAAAGGCTTGGCTTTTTGGAGTAATAATAATGGGGCAACGCAATGAAATGCAGGACAAACACAATGCACATCAGTTCTCTTTAATGTGGGTCATTTATGCCTCTGCTTGCCTGGTGGTATTTCTCCTCTGATGTTTGGCATATGTGCTATTTATCTGTTTTCTTTGACCCTAAATCACTTTGTCTGCAGCAAGCTTCCACTTTTGCTAGCAGATTTGTGGATGGAAAGCAGCTACACTTAACCTTTTGTTTTCTACATCAGATTTCTGACAATATACATCGTTTGCTGGTCACTGACAGAAATAATCCTGGTTTTATTAGTTGTGTACTGTCAGGCTGCTCATGCAACTGCTCCCATTGCAAAGCTGAGCCTAATTGCAACAGGCACATGTGAATGAGGATGAAAATAAAGTTACTGCAGACCCATTCTTGTGAGCACTCCAGCATCTGCTGCAGCTGCACTGGTGCTAACAGCACTGGAAATTTCAGCTTTTTAGGGGGAAAAAGTCAGGTTTAACTTCTGTACCTGTTTAGGCTAACAGGCAACTTCAGACAGGACGCTTTGTGTTGATGCTGCCTCTGCTCCCCATATGCAAGGGAGCAAGATGTGCGTGTGCTCCCCTCTGCTCAACAGCAAGGCGTGAGCTACCAAAGGGAAGCAATTTCCCCGTGTTTTTTGCTGACATAGAGCAACCCGCCATTACCTCGGGCAGTTGCAGAGCAGATAGCAGCACTGCCGGAACGAGGGCAGGAGCAATACCAACAATTTACTATCCTGCTGCAAGGATGCTACAACAAGGCCCATAAACAGCCACATAAAGGGAATCTGGGTGGGAGCTGGGAATACACTGACAAACACAATTCTCCCTTAATTTAATAGAACGGTCCATTCAGCAGAGAATATATTGTAAAGCTCTCTCAGGTTGGATGGCCTCCTATTGTGTCTGGCCTTTGAAGTGCTGATTAGCTGGGCTGGGAACACGCTGATAAAAAGTTAATTTCTATTTGCTGTTGCTTTGTAATTGGATGAACACGAAAGCAATTAAATATTAAAACATACAAACAAATAACGAAGTCACTGTAATTAGCCAAAGTTTGATCACTGTCATATTTATTTAGGAGGAGATGATACGTCTCAGCAGGTGACATTTTAAATACCCTTGGCTGCTTTGGTGTTGTCTTCAGAGAATGCTGAATAATGTACGGAGGATTTAATTAAACCCCATTGTAAATCAGCTATGATGACATGGAAGTGACAGCCACATGTTGAAAAGAGAATTAGGCCGCAGCAAGAGAGATTAATTAACTATTTTCTACGGAGTTCAACCTAGGTGTTGTGCAGGGAGTTTGTCCGAAGAGGAGAACTTGATTTTTAAGTTGTTCGACTTGAGGCTGGAGCTTGGTGTGGGGAAGGATGCTGTGGACCCAGAGACGTCGCAGCCCCTTGAAGGGGCAGCTGTGATTGTTCGTACTTCTTGAGAGAGGGAAACTGAGGCATGCGGTGGTGCAGCCTGCGGCAGTGGATGCTGCCGGGTGGCTCTCACCTCCTGGCACTTTTGCAGCCCCTGGGCAGGACAGTGCCAGCAGCTCCCTTGGTGCAGAAAAGATCTTCCACTTCTGCGGTGAATTGCAGGAATCCTGAAAAATCCTGAAAAGCTTCTTTGAGCCTTGAAGCAGGAGGGGAAGGGAAGCTCCTGGATATTTGCTCAGCTTTGGCTGCATCAGAAAACTCCCAAATTTATCAGCCAGAGTTATCCAAGCTCCCTGGTCAATGCTTTTGCAGGATGTGCTTTTTTGACTGGCCAAACCTAGTGAGTGACAGCACGTTAGTAATTTTAAGAAACAAAGCTAACCAAACCGGTGGGAGTCTCCTGAATCCAATTGGGTGAGTTGTGTGTGAATGTTTCCTGATGGTCCTTGCCTTTGGCAGCTCCTCCCTACTGCTTGGAAGACATGCTTCAGCTGGCTGTGGGTGGTGGTAAAAGCTTCCCGTGCCCAGGAAAGCATGGGAGGAAGGTGTCGGTGTATCTGAGAAGGGATAACGCTGGGAGAGGAGCCTTTCTGGTGGGAGGGTTGGGAAACATAGGCAGAAATTAGGAAGGAGCCTTCAAAACCCTCCATGACTCTGCCGGGGAAAAGAGTCGGGAAGATGGGGAAAGCAATGTGAGATAGAAATGGCAGAGCACAGGGATGAGGGAATGAGAGGAACTGAAATGGCAAGGGGTGGGGAGCAAAAAGGGACAATATGTGTGGTTAACCAGCAGCATTCACATTTGAAGATTATCAAGCCTGTCGTATAATACTCTTAACTAATTTGGCCATTTCTAAAAGCACTGTTGCCTTCCATGTGCATGGGCTGTAGGGAGAGGAGGTGGTTCAGCTCTCAGGCAAGGCAAGATCTGATTGCTGGCCAGGCCTGGAAAAGTATTTTATCTAAAGCACCCACAAGGAGCTTGTTCAGGGGTAGATCCAGCACAGGTTGCCACCCAGAAGAAGGTACTAGACCACACCAGGATTTTCCTCCTCTTCTCTCCTATTGAGAGACAATATTTCCAGTGTTATGTGAGAAAGACGACATATTCCCAGCTGCCAGCAAGGGACCAACTTTGTCCATGTTTAAACGCTCAAGAAAAACAGAGAACAAGTCTAAATGTAATGATACAGGAGGAAGTTGGGCTGAAGAATCTCAAATCAGCAAATTAGACTGAAAACCTGCAGACAGTCCCCATGCTAGGTTTTACTACTGCTGTGCTTTGTGTTGGGAATGTGGTTAAGAGCCTTGCGGACTCAAGCTATGAGATGGAAGTTTAAAAACAGAAATAGGCTGGGTGGTGGGGCTAATGGGGGCTAATCGGAGAGAGCCTTGTGAAGGCAACATGAGCCACACGACAGGTTACGAGATGCCGCTGTGCTTTGGGAAGGCACAGGGTAATTTGGTCTGTTATTGAACCATCCCGTGCATCTCCTCTGGCAGGTCCATCGCTGATCGCCAGGGACCCGGGGAGAGGATGAGCCTGGGTGGCTCAGTGTGGGCAGGTTGGCGCAGAAGAGGCAGCGGTCCTTCCTGCACAGGTAAGATGCTGCCTCACCTGAGATCACAGCATGTGGGTGAAGCTTTCGCTGCTGGAGATGATGATTTGCACATATGACTTTGCATTTCAAAGCCTCATTCTCCCCCTCTCTTACCAATGAAAACTGGGAGTAATTGTACACATTGCAGGAAAAAATTCATTTTATTCCCAGAGGTGTAAATTAATTGATTCAGCCCAGGAAAAAGACCTCGGCACTGTTACAGCCAGCTCCCTGAAGGCATCTCCTCAGTGTGCGAGTCTGATCAAAAATGCAAATAAGAACTTAGGAGGAGTAAAGGATGGGAAAGGATGGAAAGTAATAAGGAAATATAATATTGCCATAATGCAAACGAGTAGTGCTTCCTTCTCTAATACAACACAAAATAATGATTTCTGGTCCCCGAAATGGTCTTGCAATTCTGCTGGGTGTGCAGAGCAGAAGGAAAATAGTGATTGGAGGCTGGAAAATCTCCCTGTCAGGGCAGCATGAACGTCTGAGCACCAGACTGACACGATGCACCAGCCCCAGAGCAGGGGAATTGAAATCCTGCCTCTACCGAAAAGGCTTTGGTGATGTGAAGCAGCTTACTCTGAGCTCCACGCTTGTGGGCAGTCGCTGACTGTGAGCTCTTCCTTTTCTGGGTGGCTGTGGAGACCGCAGCCTGATGTCAGGGCTGCATGGGAACGATAGGTGTCAAGAAGGAATTTAGCCTTTCTCCTGTCCTCATCCATGACTTGCTGATTGTGTTTTGGGTCTCTTTAGCTTCTTAAACTTCAGAGACGGACCCCCCTGGTGCATGTCCTGGCACTGCTCTCTTGGGCTGGGGTTAGTGTAACTGCTCATGTGGGTTGGGTTGTGCTGCCCACTGGATTTGGAGGTGAGAGAGCACTTTTTTCTCTGTACCAGGCAGGGAATATGGGTGAGGTTTTTGTTGTCTTCCATAGAGCTGTATTTATGGGCTTTTCTGAGTCAATGGGGACTACTATTCTTTGGTGGCCAGACCCCAGTCTGTTTGTGATGTTCTTGCTCTCTCCTCCTTTGGCATGTTTTTGCCATGATTTCTGGTCTTCTAATGCAAGTCTTCAGCTTGCCAGAGGTGCATGAGGAAGTGTTTTGTGGTGGGTTGTGTTATGAAGAAGAGGTGATCTTTGGGATGATCCGTAGTATGTCGTTTTAGCTGTCCCAGGTTGAAGCAGTTATTTAGGCAGTCTGTGGTAAGAGATGACCATCTCAGAGGGAAGCATTCCTCCTGGGGGGCTGTGTCTCTTTGTAGCTAGTAAGGCAGCCTGGATGACTGCAGCAGACTCACTAGATAAGATGTGGAGAAACTTCATCTCAAATGAACTCCAGTGCTGCTGGGTTCCCAGCTGCTATGGCAGATGGGACTGGGAAAGCTGTGGGCTTGTAGCTGACTGTGGAGGCTGTCGGAGCAGTGCCCTAAAAACTGAAAGCTTTGACTTGCAAAGCTCTGAGAAATGGGTCCTTTTTGCATCTCAAATCGAGCACCCAACCACACGGTACACTTTGGATTTTAATTTGACTGTGCCTCAGTTCCCCATCTGTACAAGAATAATTCCACCCTTCCTTGCAAGGGCTGCTGTAAAGCAAATTAATGTTTGCAAACCACTCGGATACTATGATAACAAATGCTTTGAAAGCCCAGGAGAAAATTAATAGCTCATTATTTAGACCAGGACTTCAATAGCATGCCATACACAGGACACAGGGCTACATATTGAATGATGAGGATAAAGAAAAATATTGAATAGCTGCTCATTAAGAGAGCACTATCCATCTGGTGTACAAAAGAGGGCTTTTTCCTGCAGAAAAATTGGTCCATGCTCGTATTATTACAACGTGTGTTGTGATGCATCTATGCAAGGGGACTGGGCTTTGGTTATCTGTGCAGTCCAGTTTCCAGCATTTTTTAAGTGCTTGACTGCAACCTTACTGCTCTTTTAACACTGGGGTTGGCTTTAATATATAGCAAAGAGATAAAAATGCCAGTAGATGGCACTCAAGAATATGGAGCGTCATTCCCGGGTGTGTAAGACCAATAAAATGTGTTGTTGTGTACCACAAATGGCTTCCTCCGTGCAGCTCTTTATCGGCTCTTTTTTCTACCTTTTTCTGGCCTGGAAGTTTGGTGCACAGAGCAAAGGAAAAACAAGTGCATGAAGCAGCAGATGTTGTTAGGTGGTCTGTGTGCTCTTCTCTGATCTCAATTTTGTTTCTACCCTTTGGGTTTAAATTACTTAACAGCCTAGAAATCCTGGGCCATGCTCTCCTCAGCTGACCCTTTTTTATGCTTTGCTTACAGCTTGTCTGTAAAATGAGATGAGAACTTAATTTGAAAGCTGAAGTTAATTGACCTAAATAAACTAAGAGCCTTCTGTTGGCTTTCTGGTAAAAAAACCCTGCATAACCCTAGCTTTCCTCCTTAAACATACTACAGAGCAGAATGGTTTTCCTGGTGCATTTTCAAGCTGCTGCTGTTTACTAACAGTTTTGTGGCATAGTATTGTCTAGAGAGCCCCACAATCAGAAAGTTGTTGTGCTCAGCGCTCATGTGCAGAGATGGGGAGGCTGTACCAACCCGGAGCAGCTTGGTTTGACTAGGAAAGATGGACCGGGGTAGTGAATCAAAATCAGGAAAGGGTCTGGCTGGGTGTGTAGAAAGCAAGCCCTAGAGCTGTAGGAAGGTCTCTTCACATCTGCTTTGATGCTCAAGTTGGCCCCAGAGCAGAGCCCTTTGCAGCCAGATTTCCTCACTCAATGTGTGGTGTTGCAGAATTGACAAAGGCAGTTTTGAGCTGGGCTGTCACAAAAGTGAGGGATGCCTCGTCTGGAGGTGACCTAGTGCTAGCTGGGACAGGTGTTGGAAAAGCATCTAGTTTTGCAAATGCAGCCTAAGCCTGACCTTTAAGATCTGTGAAAACTCTTCTGATCTGTGATACCATCTCCCTGCTGGGAGTGCAACCTCAGATTGCCACCTCCTCTGCTCTCCCCAGCCACAGCTACCCCCTGGCTCTCCCACTAGGTTTCACTGGCATGCTGTCTGAGCTCTGCTTTGAGAAAATCAGTCCTGGTATGACTACACAAGTCTAATCACCCTGGGCAAGCAGATGCTCTTGTGCTAGTTTAGCTTGATTCAGTACTACCTGAAACAGCTGAAACCAGAATGAGGATCACTGTGTCTATACCTGTACCAGTGCAGTGATTTAAAATGCTTTTTGGCTGCATTCATGCTATTTTTCTAATCCAGACAAATCGCTGGGCTAGGCTGAAGGATGCTCTTCTGGGAACTGCAGAGAAGAGGATGAGAAGATAAAGGGCACAGCATTAGCCTCCAGCTCAGCTCCTCGGAAAGCATTGGCTGTGGAGCTGGGCTCTGGGCACCGGATAGGGATGGGAGACCTTGGTTTCACCTCTGAGTCTGCTAGAAACCCGTCGTATGAGCTTGGTCAGAAAGGAGTCAGCCACTTCCCTTCTCTGTGCTGCAGTTTTCCTCTTGTAAAATAGTTTTGATGATAGCCTGTTTCCTTTGTGAAAGCTATTGCAGCCCTGTGAATGAAATTTCCCTATTTTACACATTCTTCAGGTGATATATTTGGGTGGGGGGGGGTGACACTCAGAATGAGACAGTAAGATGAGATCACGGATTTATATCCAAAATACAGACGTGTTTGGGTATGACATTTCAGAAACGGGTTTGTTTTCGGCAAACCCTCTGATCTTTAGATAGTTCGCAAGAATGGGGGTGGGAGTGGGCAGCTGCCGGCTCCTGCCTGCGGCTCTGGCGGTGGGAGCCCTCTTGTGGCAAATGCTGGGGATGCCTGAGATGTTGGTAACACGTTGGCTTGGGGGTAGGGTCAGAATGGATAAACTGATTTAAAAAAAAAAACCTTTATCGAAATATAGATGTGTGTCCAGGAATGACCAATTCAACACAGATTTGCTGTTTCAAAAGCCCTCCTACAGTGCAATGCAATAACGGCAAATGACATTGCTTCGTTTGGGGGAAGTCGCATACTGTTGAAGAATTGCCAATGCACTTCTAAGCTAGGTGGGAGAAGAGAATTGTAGAGTATCTGGAGTTTGAGGGCACCCATGACGATCACAGAGTCCAGCTCCTGGCTCCACACAGGGCAACCTAAAAGTTAAACCATGAATGCAAGAGCGTTGTACAAGTTCTGCTTGAACTCCGTCAGGCCTGAGGCCATGACCACTTCCCTGGGGAGCTTGTTCTAGTCTTTGACCAGTCTCCCAGTGAAGAGCTCTTTCATCATAGCTGATGTGAACTTCCCCTGATGCAGTTTTAAGCCATTCCCTTGCATCCTATTACCAGACACCAGAGAGAAAGATCAGCATCTTCCTCTCCACTCTCCCCCATGAGGAAGTTATAGATGACGAGGTCACCCCTCAGTCTGCTCTTCTCTAAGCTGAGCAAACCAAGTATCATCAGCCACTCTTCATAAATCATGCCCTCTAGTCCTTTCACCATCTTTGTTGCCCTCCTTTGGACACATTCTAATATTTTTATATCCTTCTTATCTTGTGGAGTCCAAAACTGCACACAGCAGGTGAGGCCACACCAATGCTGAGTATAGTGGGACAATCACTTCTTTTGGCTGGGTAGCTATACTGTGCTTAATGCACCCCAGGATGCAGTTGGTTCTTTTGGCTCCTGGGGCATATTGTTGACTCATATTGAGCTTCCCATCAACCAAAACCCCCTGGTCCCTTTCTGCGGGGCTGCACTCCAGTTTCTTGTCCCTCAATCTATGTGTACATCCAGGTTTACACAGTCCCAGGTGCAGAATCTGGCACTCATTACATTTCATACAGTTGGTGATTACCCAGAGCTCTAACATATCAAGATATCTCTGTAAGGCCTCTCTACCCTTGAGGGAGTCAACTGCTCCTCCTAACTTAGTATCATTGGCAAGCGTACTTAGTGTGTGTTCAACTCCTGTGTCCAGGTCATTGATTAAAAACACTGAAGAGCATGGGCTCTAAAATTGAGCTTTGGAGAAGAACACTATTGACTGGCCACCAGCCAGGTGTTACCCCATTTACTACAACTCTTTGAGCCTGACCCTTCAGCCAGTTGTATTGTGTTCATGTCTAGCTGTGTGCTGGACATTTTGTCCAGAAGGTTACTGTGAGAGACAGAATCAAAAGCTTTATGGAAATCCCCAAACCCCACAACCACTGCCTTCCCTTTGTCCACTAGGTGGGTAATTTTGTTATAAAAGGATATTAAGATAGTGTAAGGCATGACTGTCCCTTCATGAACAGGTGTTGGCTTTGACCAATGACTGCATTGTCTTTCAAGTGTTTTTCAGTAACTCCTAAAATAATCTTCTCCATAATTTCACCAGGCACCAAAGTGAGACTGACAGGCCTATATTTACCAGGGTTGTCTTTCTTGCCCTTCTTGAAAATTAGAATAACATTTGCTAGCTTCCAGTTGACTGAGACCTTTCCAGGTTCCCAGGACCATTGATAGATAACTGTGAGAGGTCTCACAATGACATCAGCCAACTCTTCAGTACCCTGGGATTAATCTCATCAGGTCCCATTGTCTTATGTGCATTCAGTTGCAGCAGCAAATCCTATACAAGTTCAAAGTCAGCTGGGACCCTATCGCTCCCCCAGTCGTGATACTCCAACCTGGGGCTCCAGGCATCCCAAGGTGCATCACTGGTGTTAAAGATAGAGGTGAAGAAGGAAATAAATGTCTCTGCTTTATCTTCATCCCTATTTGTGAGGTGACCAACCCCATCAAGTAGCAGATCAATGGCTGGTGTTTTGGGAGAAAGCAAGTGCAGAGCCCCAGTGTGAAAGAGGTTGTGAGGATGCATTAAGCTAACCTGCCGGTCTGCTCAAAAAGCTGGGCCAGGACTGATACCTGTTGCTGCAGGGAGATGTCCCTGCAACAGTAATTGAAATAATTACAGCCCACTGTAACAGAGGGGAAATCGCTGGCCGGGGAATGTCGTGTGAGCTAGAAGTAGAAAACAGATGTTCCCCACTACATTTACTGTCTAAGTGAAAGTACAACAGATGCAAAACAGCATTAAAATGGTAGCAAGGCTGTAAATACAGTTTCTAATTACTGCACCAGGTAATGTCAATTGCAACAATCCAGATTTCTCCCAACGATGCTCTGCAAGCAGGTGGGATGTATAAAGTCTTTTAAAAGATGGATTTGTTGGTTTTTTTCCTCCCCCTTTAATGCAACATATATAAGCTTGCTCACTCAGGGCAGCAGAGGAGAGTGTCCCAGCCTTTCTGCCTGGTGTATCTTTGGTACATGGTGCTGAGAATAACCAAGGAGATGGGAACAGAGCATTAAATGCAGAGATCTGGAGATGGGGAGAGGTGGGTGGAGGAAGCTGCCTAGTATGGGAATAGTGGGAGCGGGAGGGGAGAGGAAGAAGCAGAAATGTAGAGCTACAAGAGACAGCGTGAGTGATGGGGGGAGAAAATAGCGCTGAGCAGGGTGGCCCCAGCTGACTTTTAAGAAAAGTTACAGCGTTTGCTATGGAGAGGAGGGATTCAGGATCCTCTGGGCTCTGGCAATGCCTGAGTCACCTTGGTGGTGGTATAGTAAAGGGTAATGGGTGGAAATATTCCCCCCTGGTTCTCTGCTGACCACTCTGTTGGTCAGTCTGATTTGGGGTTTATAAACGTGCTAACCACAGAGGCAGCTCAGCATCTCTTACATGTTAATAGCACTGGCAGTTTCCTCTGCGCGTTGTGGAGTCCCCCCTCTCCAATTTGGGGCATGCAAGTGTGAAGGAAGTTGGTTTGCACTTTGTTTCTTTCTTCTAAAACAGGAATCGCTCTTTTTTTCAGAGGTGATTTGGTTTGGAGGGGGTGGGAAAGATAAGTTGTGTCAGGATGGTGTCATTTTTAAGGTGGAAAGGCCTTTTCAAAGATTCTGTCGCAGCTCTTCCTGAAGCTGGGAGGATTGCTACTGTCCAGGTCCATGTGAGCCATAGCTCTTCCAAATTTCCTCTTGGCTCTGGGATCTGCTTCCTCTGTTGGAGTCACGGCTGTTGGGTGTTTCGCAGCTCCAGATTTGACCTTTCCTGGGGCTGGGTGTTGGCTGTTACACATTCACCGTTAGCATCATCCTGCTGGGACTGGGGGCTTGTGGAGGGACCTGAGCCACGGAGCCAACCTGAGACGCAACTTGGTGTGGAATACCAGCAAGGCCATGGGATACCCTGGAACAGAGATGTACGTTAGCACAGGCACACCGGTTTTTGCACTAACAGCCTGCCTGGACTGAGCAATCACTCCTCTAACGGAGAGCTGATTGGTGATTCCTGCATTGCTTTAGCAGGTTGGGCATGTTTCATGGAAAAATATGGATTATAAAGAGATATTTGGAGCCTGAATATATCATGAAAGTGAAAGAGAAAAATCTATTTCCTTCTTTTTCCTTCCTGTAAGCACTCCTCCAGCTTCGTTGCTCTATCTGCTGTTGGTGGCTGCTGGGAATAACGTGTAGGCACAGAAGTGAGAACCTTCAGGATAGTCATATATTACACACAAGCGTGAAGATCAGTGCCTGCCCCGAGTTTATTTCAGATGTTGTTGTGTGTTACAGATATTTCTGAAGCTGATGCTCAGCTTCTCTTTGTGCTCCAGAGCCCACTTGACCCCTTACCTGCCCGCAGCCCTTCGTGCAAAGCTGGAGAGGCAGAAAGTGCTGGCCAACCCCTTGGGGCGTGCCGGGAAGGACAGTTGCCTTTTGCCGCGTACATGTACTGGGAGAGCTGTAATACAGTCACAAAACAGAAAATCCCCCTCTCTCCTCCCAATCAAATTAGGAGGAGAGAGCAGGAGAAGGTGCATTAACTAATCAAACTGTGATTTCAAATTGATTATTGCAAATTGCCAACCATAACAATTCTCCTAATGGCAGTGATTTAAAAATAAAAAATAACAAAAATAGAGCCTCCATTAGGAGCTGCGCTAACCCGTCCTTGCTGGCGGGCGAGGGCTGACTGTACATCATGGCCCTTGCACAGGGCTCTCTCCGTGGCTCAGGAGCCTTGGATTAGCCCCTAATCTGGGTGGTGCGGGAGCAGATGCTTGGCTTGCTGCTGGTTCTGCCCTCGTCCACCATGGCCTGGCATGGTGCCGGTGTGGCCGGTGGTAGCAGGCAGCCTTGCTGTGGTGAGTGCTGCCTTGCTGATGGCAGGCATTTCTGGTGCCTGGATGCGGGCAGTGCACCTTCCTAGCAGTTTCCCTGGCAACCAAGTCATCCTGCCAGCAGCCTGCAATGTCAGAAAATAAAACAAGATGACACCACAGCTCCTCAAAAAAAAAAACCAAACCCCAACCCCCAAAAACCACCCCCCCCCCCCAAAAAACCCAACAACCTGCTGCATCCTTTCCCCCACCCCAAACTGTTGGCCCCTTCTTCCCAGCTCCTACCCTGTGTTTTTGCAGGCTGTCTGGGCATGCCCTTGTACAGGGAGGAGCAGAGAGCACTGTACTTTGAAGACTGCCAGTCAGTTCAGGCAGATGCTAGAGGGCTGGGAAGTTGAAAAATGGCTCCTATGTGAGCTGGGAGCACGGCCCTGGCTGGATGTCAGGCAGGTTCCTCCACGTTTCCTCCCTGGTCAACCAAGCAGTTTGGCTGTACGTGTTGGAAGCACCATGGGGAAAGGAGTTTGAAGGCACCTGAACTGCCTCAGATCCTGATTTTGGTACAGATAACACCACCAGCAATATTTCCCTACTTCCACAAATATGATGTAAGTGTCCATCACTTTTTGGGCTTCTCACTCTCCTGTTGTCGTGGCCATCCTCATGGGCCTTTGTGCTGCCTTCAATGGACCCAAGACCACCTTACAAAAGGGCTTTAGCTGAAGGCTGGTTCACAGATGGAGAGCATGCTGGCTGTGTGTTTCATGGAGTTACATGGTCTTGTTTAGTAGTGGCGTGATTAGGAGCATCTCCCTAGAAGGTGTACAAGATGGGTACGTGTATTAGTGGTCCACCTGTGTTTTTTGTGAAACTAACCCCGCTTGCTGCCCATAACAGTAGGTCCCAACTCTTTTGGAGGCAATGAGTTGACCTTGTTGGACAAAATAGCAGATCATCTTCCTGCTTTGTCTCTACTTCTTTTGAGCTCTTGCCTGAGCAAAATATTTTACTCCAACAGTGCCAGTACAAAATCCAGAGCAGGCATTTTTCACCCTGTATTTCTCTTCAGCTTTGTGATAGTTCTTCCAAGCATATGAGCTCCTACAGGTTGTGAAAAGTAGCTCTGGGGACTAAACATGACTGATAACAAAAAATTAAATAAATTAAACCCATTTACCTGTTTTGAACAATATACAGCTACTTTCTTTGATTAATGCTCATGGCCTTCCTACTTTGAGCAATGCAAAGACAAGGCAGGATTAATTTTTGGATTCATATGATGGGTTATCAGAAAGACGTCTCCCAGATATAACTGAACGTGTAGGGACTAGAAATCTTAGAAAGTGGGATAGTGAGCTCTGTAATGGAATCTGTTGCTCCTAATAACACCTTCAGGGCTGGACACGTGTGTATGTGTGGGCGCTTGCAAAGATGCTTTTTATAGGTTAAACCAAATAGTGTCAGGGAGTCTTGTTTCTCAGGCCATACTGTCTTCCCCCCCCCGCCTCTTTTTTTGGTCTAGTAATACAAAGCATCTGTCTGCAGGCCTGTTAGTCTGATGACTTTGACCAGCCCTGTGTTGCTTTTCTGAGCAGCTTGGACAATTCCTGCAGATTTTATAAGGTATCTTGCTCATGTACCTAGTTCCCTAGTGAAGCAAGACAAGGCTTTCCTTATGTTATAAACAGTCCATCTCACTACTACTTCATCTCATATAAAACTGAACTTCTAATCGCTATAACAGTTTTCTCCAAGGCAGTTTGCCTCCCAGACTTAACATTACACTTGCAAGAGTAAAAACCTCATGGCTTTTTCTTTCCATGGGAGGCATGGGGTGAAACTAGAGATCTACTTGGTTGCACATGTTGAGTAAACCAGTGTTTGTCAAACACGTTTATAAAATTTGTTTCTCTGTCTAAAGCAGTTTTGCTTTGATATCAGCTTCTTCCAGTGTTTAGATCAAATTCACTTAACTGGTACAGTTGTGTTTGGGAGCAGAGATCCTAGTTTCATTTGCTACTGATGCCTCTGTTTATATCTCATCAGCTTTATTAATCCAGGAGCTCATAATCATGAGTACTTGTACCCATGTTGCCTGATATTCATGCTAACCCATTGGGGTTGAATATAATCACCTTCTCTTTTGATTACCATAACCATTTGATAACCTAGCTGTTCCCAGCCGTTGGAGAGGTCTTATCACTGTTCTCGAGGGAGTTTGTTCCTCTGGTTCAGGAACACCTATCTAATGTCAAGAAGATAATTTCTATAGAGAGGCTTATCCTGTTTGTACAGGGCAAGTCCTGGGACTATAAAGTTACCAGGTAGGCACTGTTGTTTGTCTCTGTGCAAGCAAAATACTTCTAAGATGGCTAAATCCTGGGTGCTGTCCTTGTCTGCTTATGTTGAGGGGCACTTGGGGGGCCCCATCCTCTCCTTTCCTTGGGCCCATGAGTGGTCACAGAGGCCTGGAGATCCACTGTCTTGTTGCCCTCCTCAACCAGAAAGGGAAAACGGCA
The DNA here is from genome assembly GCF_900496995.4 of Aquila chrysaetos chrysaetos. Classification (NCBI taxonomy): domain Eukaryota; kingdom Metazoa; phylum Chordata; class Aves; order Accipitriformes; family Accipitridae; genus Aquila; species Aquila chrysaetos. The sequence continues at coordinate 67,069,319 of NC_044008.1, forward strand.
TCTCTTAAGGGAAGGCAAATTAACTGGTTTGCTGACCTGCTTCTAGTTATACATGTCCAGCTTCTAATTCTCACTTTAGAAAGACCAGACAATTCTTCCAATCATCTCCCATCAAATGCTGTCACTTGCTTTTCACACAGCTCATGAACTATGTCCTGCTCGCTGGTGTGGGCTTGTGCATGCCGCCTTCTGAAGCTCTTTGCCCTTGTAAGTGAAAAAGTAAGAGGGCAGACTTGTGGGGAGCAGTCAGTCCTGGGAAAGTGGCTAACGGGGTCATCACCACTTGTTTTTCCTTTTTCTTGTATTCTTTTTCTTCTATGGCTGTAGAAAGAAGGGAAAAAAATGAAGGAAAAGAGAAAAGATGTGATGGAAAATCTGAAATAATAAATGTAAACTCTGCGCGAACGAGGAAGTATGGGAAGTATAGAAAATATTTAGGAAAATTTCAAAATAGTGGTTTTTTCTGAATGCAGAAAACAAAAACCAGCTTCTTTATATTGTGTGTGTTACTTTTTCTGTTTTTCTACTAGCTCCGTTAAAACCTCAATAATATACAGGAGTCCATTAAAGGTTTTCAAGATGAAACCAAGTTTGGTCATTATCACTAAATGGCTCTTTGGTGGGCTGTATAAAAAGAGTGAATGGTCTCACTGCGGTTCTTAGTGGAAACATGCCCAAATTGCAAACCCAAGATTTCTGCTGGCCTTACATCAGGACTAAAGGATGCTGCAGAGAATGAGAGTGAGTTTCTGACTCTTTTGCTGGCCTGTGCTAACACCCTGTTTTCAGGACTAGTTCTGCCCCAGGCATCGAGGAGGCAGCAGCTCTGGAGTCCTTTCCTGGGGCAATTCTTCCAATTTTAGTTCTGGAGATCCTCAGGGGAGTCTGCACTGCAGCTGCTCTTGCTGCTCCTGCAGAACTCTCCTGGGAGTCGGAGCCCAGCAGCTTTCATCTGCACTTAAGTCAGACTATTACTATATGTTTTTTTAAACCTGCACATCTCTTCCATGAATACAGAAAGGCTGATGAGTACAGCATTTCTGGCAGTCTTTTGTCTTTCATGCCTCTGTTAGGACTCTCTTGCCTGCAAACTACTTCAAGTGCTAAACCTTCCCTTCAAGCTGGGTGCAGCCAGCAGGACCCCCCTGTGGGCAAAACCTTGGTGATACTTAACTGTGCTCCCCAGCAGCATGACGCAAAGCCCATTCATCTTTCTACTGATCGAGGAGACCCCAAATGGGTGTAGAGGACTGACTGACTCTTGGAGAAAGTTTTTATGTTGTACAAGACCAATTCCTCTGCCATTTTGCCTATTAAGAAGATGGGGGAGCCAAATTTAGACCTGAGAATGAGGCTTGCTCTATAGGAGAGCAACAAAGCCAACTCTGTCTCTTGGAAATGAAAAACAGAGGCAGCAAAAGAAGAGGTTTGCTGGATCTGGCAGTTTATACTGTCATTTTCCTTGGTCTATTGCCAAACAGATACAGTCTGTGCTTGGGGAAAACAAGGGGATGAGTCAGTCTTCTCCACTCAGGTTGTTATAGGCACCTCTTGCAGGCTCTAATTTAGACTCTGCTTAGTGGATTTGAGCTCTCGGTTCCACAATGTCTTACTGGTCATGAAAGAACAGGTCTTCAGCCATAGGGTCTGGCCATCTTCACACAGTCAAGGCAAGTCCAATCTATTAGAGGCTTAGCGGAGATGGGAAATTAAAATCTCCCTCAGCTGACCTGTGGGAGAACTGCCCATCTTTGAGCCAAAGGAGCAGCCAAGTTCCCTGTTAAGAGGCCTTTGCTCTCAGAAGGGATTTGGCATTGGGTCAGTAACAGAGGAACGTCCTGCGCGTGTGGCTTATGCCATGCTTGGTTTCTTGTGCAAGGAGCATGGGGGGGGATGAAGATGCATGAGGGTTGGTTCTGCAGGGCTGTTTGCTGACCCAGCTACAGTTCGCGGTACCACTGCTTAGCCATCCAGTATCACAGGTAGGTTTGGTTTTGCAAGCATCTGGGGTCTCTGCAGTGCAGTGATCCGAAAGCATTCTAATGGGGCAGCTGGCCCTGCCCAGGGCCTCTCTGCAATGTTGCTGCATATTGCTTTCCCTTTTAGGAAAAATGTCAAGAGAGTTAAAATCCAGGAGGGATTTCTTAGGGATTTTCATGCAAGCCGATAAGCCGGCAAGGCTGCCTAAGAAATGCAACCTCACAGCTGAGTCATGTTGCTGTATTCAGGTCATGTTGGACACAGCCATTGCACTTCTGAATTGTCACCCTGATGGGCTCTAGAGGGATCAGTGCTCACATTTTTGTAGAGGGGAACGCTGCCCAGGCCTTGCGGTAACAGCTATTGCAGTGTCCTTGTTGTTGTAGCTGAATCTTTTCTCGCTAAGAAGGAAGAGCAATTTTTTTTTAATAATGTCCCTGTTACATTTTAATGGTAACCAGCTGATACGAGGTATAGCATGGACCTGTTAGGATGTTGGTTGCCTGCACAACCTGAGCCTGTCTGGCAAGCCTTATGAAAAGCTCACTGAATAAATATCCTTGTAAATTGGAGGAGCAGGAGTAGGTCTGTGTGCTCGGTGCCCACTGAATACAGGAGTGGTGGGTGTGCTCAGACTGCATGGCTTTACGTGTCTGCAGAAGTGCTGGTCTGTTGTAAACAAGGGAGTCAATCCTGAGGCTTGGTCTATGTGGAAATTTTCCAGACTTTTTCATCTATTGCTCATAAAGTTTTGATGAATACATTGTGATCCAGAGAGTTGCTATTCTCTGTGTCATGCAGTAAGTCAATGTAACAAGGGCAAAGTTCCTGACTGGCCAACCTGCTTAGAAAATGTACCCATTTCTTTTGAGATTAGTGTGCTTTCTCTGAGCTTTTCTTTTTCATATATACAATTGTAGTTGCTTGTGGATGGAAATAGGAAATTATCTCATACAGTGTATGATTTTAAAAAAAAAAAAAAAAAAGGGAAGAAAAAAAAAAGTTGCATTTCTCCATTCCCAGCAGAGAACTTTATCTTGCATATTGAATTGCAAATAGCAATTCCAATGGAGTTACAAAAAATAATTTTCTAAGCTTAGTTTCTGCTGAAAAGCAGGTCTGAATGCAAGTTGTTGTTTTAATTAACTAGGCGGTTTGTAATCAATTCTACCCTGGCAGGGATGAAAGTGGCTAGTCCAGTGTCATAATTGTGAAAATACTAGTAGGAAATTGTCTCTATACCCAGACAAAAGAATTCTCCTCAAACACACACTCATGTCCAAAGCTAATTTGAATGCTAAACCCAAAAGATATTAAGAGGTTTTTTGATGTTTTGCTCTTGTTTGGACACTTGTGCTGTTTAACTCTGTAACTACCTGTTTGTTATTTGGCTGAATTAAACACTGCTGCATTTGTTAACATATACAAGAGCTTAGTAACACAATCAGGCACTAATGCATTCATTTTCTACTTGACTGCTCATTCATTGAGATGTTAGTACATAAGAAGAATATGATCAGGGTGGCTGTGGGATGAACTAATCAATTCATAATGAATAATCCAAAAATACAGATGTCTGAGGGAGATGTCCTCAGCACAGACTGAATTTAGCAGAACCAGAGGAGAACAGCTGGAGGAGACCCCAGCAAGGTGGGACATTCAGCCCTGAGCTAAGATGCCACCACCTCATTTCCCCAAAAAAGCCTTGGGCAGAACTTACCAGGAGTCAGTTCAAAAGCTGCAAATTAGGTACATCTGGAGCAGCCTTCCACTGCACACAAAACCCAGTGACCTTCGCTGAAGCTGCAGAGATCTTTATTTGTGAGGGCTGAGTGCTGGTAGAGGAGAGCTGCCAGGGTTTCCTCAATGACAACCACTCCTTTCTGTTTGCCTTTCCTCATCCCAGCCCTTGCCAGGAATTTGTCATCTGGGGTTTTTTTGTCTTTTTTTTTTTTTTTTTTTTCCTGGTTCTGAGCCACTTGATCTTACTGGTTTTACTTTAACTTCTCTCTTAGGAGTTAATTATTACAGATAGTTCTGCATAGTCTTTCTGACTGCAAATAACAAAGCTGAACCGAGGTATGGCCCTGTGGCTGGGATCCATTTTAAGCCAGGGCGGGCTTCAGAGGTGCATAAAAACGCTTGTACAGTGATAGGAGCAGGTGCAGGTTGCTTACATCTGTGTGTCTTGAGCAAGAGCAGTGGTTTTGAGCCAGTTTTTTTGCAGTTAGCAACTCTCATCATAGAATCATTTAGGTTGGAAAAGACCCTTAAGATCATTGAGTCCAACTGTTAACCTAGCACTGCCAAGTCCACCACTAAACCTCGTCCCTACGTGCCACATCTACACATCTTATATATATCTCCAGGGATGGTAACTCAACCACTTCCCTGGGCAGCCTGTTCTAATGCTTGACAACCCTTTTGGTGAAGAAATTTCTCCTAATGTCCAATCTAAACCTCCCCTGGTGCAACTCAAGGCCATTTCCTCTTGCCCTATCGCTTGTTACTTGGGAGAAGAGACCAACACCCACCTCACTACCACCTCCTTTCAGGCAGTCGTAGAGAGCGATAAGGTCTCCCCCAGCCTCCTTTTCTCCAGACTAAACAGCCCCCATTCCCTCAGCTGCTTCTCACAGGACTTGTTCTCTAGATCCTTCACCAGCTTTGTTGCCCTTCTTTGGGCAAGCTCCAGCACCTCAATGTCTGTCTTGGAGTGAGGGGCCCAAAACTGAACACAGTATTAAAGGTGCGGCCTCACCAGTGCTGAGTACAGGGGGACAATCACTGCCCTAGTCCTGCTGGCCACACGATTTCTGATACGAGCCAGGATGTTATTGGCCACCTTGGCCGCCTGGGCACACTGCTGGCTCATATTCAGCTGGCTGTTGACCAACACCCCCGGGTCCTTTTCTGCTAGGCAGCTTTCCAGCCACTCTTCCCCAAGCCTGTAGCGTTGCATGGGGTTGTTGTGACCCAAGTGGACCTGGCATTCAGTCTTGTTGAACCTCATACAATTGGCCTCAGCCCATTGACCCAGCCTGTCCAGATCCCTCTGTAGAGCCTTCCTACCCTCAAGCTCTTGGATAAGCTCCTTTCTACCCTTGTCCAGCTACCTGAAAATGCTCTTGCAATAGGAACTGAGTAGTGCCCCTTTATTGCCACTTTTCAGTAGAAGGCATGGAGACCTGAAAGGGCTAGGTGATTTCCTGAAGGCTACTTGCATGTGTGCTACATCTGATTAAGGAGTCCTTACTTTTGTTCCCTCAAGTGCCCCTGAATGCTGGCTGCTTCTCGTAGGAGCCTCTTGCTTTTGCAGAACGATTGAAAGCAACCTTTACTGTAAGGTTGGACAAATTATTTGCATGTAGATTTTTATCCCTCTGTTTTGCAAACCTTAGACATCCCCTCTATACTCAGCCTTATTAATACAGCTGGTGTATGTTTTCTTACCCTTGGACCAGGAAATGCTCCTTTTCCTTTCAGCACCTCCTTTGTTCCTATAGACAAGGATGTCATCTGGGTTACTCTGACTTGGAAGTAGATGTGACTAGAACTGTTTCCCTTCTTGAGTCTTGCCATGTCCTGGATTTCTTGGGTACATCCAAGATCAGGACTGCTGCCTTACAGACAACTCCCATTTCTTACATGTAGGAGTGCTGCATCCCAATCTGTTGGTTCAGTCCCAGAGAAGGGATATGGTAGCAGGTAACCTTCTGCCTTTGTTTCAAAACAAAATAAGATTCACTCTGGGAATGGGTCTTTTGATGTCCGGGAGCAGTTCAGTGATCCTGTTGTGTGGAATGATTCCCACTGACAGAGATCATTGTGGAAGATGGTGAGGTGATTAATGTGTCCTTGTGATTAACCCCAAAGTGATGCGCGTGTGTGCTGTGTGACGAGCACTGAGGTCTACCCTACCTGTCTCCCTGTGTGTTATGCCTATAGCAGTATATACTTTGCAGTCCTGGTTTGCTTTCCTAGAGGGCTGTGTAGTGTGATGGGATTATTCACTTCGGGAGTGAAGGTGGGTTCCTATATGATGCTTCATTCACATTAAACCAAAAGATTTGTAAGCAAGTTCCAAGAAGACTGAAATCAGAGCAGATGCTTGTCAGGTGCATCTGTCCTGCAGAGTGGAGGATGGATGGTCAGGGGAGTCAAGGGCTCAAGGAGGAGAGAGTTGAGAGAGATTTAGTAAAAACAGGGAAAGTTCAGCTTGAGCTGCATGTGTGTCTGTGTGTGCCCGTGCGCCTGCGCATCTCCGTGTGTGGGATTTTTCTTCCCTGTTCTTTCACCGCCAAGGGTTCTTTATTGTCTCTTGCAGGTAGATCACTCATTGCTATAAATTTTCTTATCTCCAGTGCTTTTCCAATTATGGATAACAACAGGAAAGCAGTCATTGGTTTCTAAAAGGTCATCAAGATATAGGGCCCGATTGGGAAGGGGATGACTTATGGAGTTAGCTTGTGTAAATCTGGGGAAGTTTTATGCACAAGTCAGGCACAAAATGTAAGTGAGATTCATAAAAAACAGAGATTTACACTGGCTTCAGTTACTGGAAATCAAAGTGGTTATGAAAATTTCCCATTCTCTCTATGCCTGTATATGCAGAGAATAAGCTTTAAATGTGTTTTTCAAGTGCCCATGGTGCTGGGGAAGGGCTGTCCTGCCAGCCTTGGGCGATGGACCACCGCCTGTCCAGAGCATGCACAGGGTGCAAAGCAATGGTAAATACGAGCTTCTCACACACCTTGTCTTGCCGGTCATCTAGAGGTGACTTCCTCCATGCATGAGAGGGCAGTTCGGTCCCATCTGAGTGCTGGCAGCATCCAGTGAAGGTGATGGTTGGGACAGAGCCACTTCTCAGGTGACATCAGAATTAATGTTGCTGTCTCTCTTTACACCCACAAAGTCACTGCAGATCCATGGGGCTTCAGTCATTGGATTTGTCAGGTTTGCGTGGGGACGTGAACCTGCCCAGGTCACAGCTGGAGACATCTGGTTTTACATCACCTGCTGTTGGCCGTGACTGCTGCCAGCGACCGGAGGGAGTGTTGGAGAACAGCGAAGGCTGCAAGCCCTGGAGGCTGTGAGCAGAGGAGACGCTTTAATCCCAAGCTGTGGTACAGGCAGCAGTTACATCCCAAAGGGTTGCTTGCCTTACCCATGTGCTGAAAGTGTCCATCAGCCTCTGTAGTGCAGCCATTGCTGCTGTCAGTGACATAAGGTGACAGCCTGTTTCCCGTTGGTATAGCAATGGCTTTTGTGCATATACAGCAATGTCACACTGCAAGGCCTCGTTCCATCTTGAGTGGTGCAGCCCATGAGAAGAAGAGTGAAAAATGCCTCTCCTGTTTTATGTCCTGGCCGGTCCCACAGCATCCCCAGCCATCAGGTTCCCATTCTGCTTCTCTGTGCTGCTGACATTCCTCTTCCTGGCTTTTCTTATAGTTGCAGGAATCCGAAGGAGGGCAAAGTATTGACAATGTCATGGAAGATCACATGCATATCATGGGTTTCCAAGCTGTAAAATTGTGTGGTTTGTGCAAAATGGAAGGAGTAACAGGCAACAGTTCAAGGGAGAATGGTGTCCCAGTTTTAGCTGTGATAGAGTTAATTTTCTTCTTAGCAGCTGGTACAGTGCATTTTGGGTTTAGTGTGAGAATAATGTTGATAACACATTGATGTTTTAGTTGTTGTTAAGTAGCACTTATCCTAAGTTAAGGATTTTTCAGCTTTCCATGCTCTGCCAGCAAGCAGGTGCACAAGAAGCTGGGAGGGAACATGGCCAGGACAGCTGACCCGAACTAGCCAAAGGGATATTCCATACCATAGAACATCATGCTCAGCATATAAACTTGGGGGGAGTTGGCCGGTGCTGGGGCAGATCGCTACTTGGGCATCGGTCAGCGGGTGGTGAGCAATTGCATTGTGCATCGCTTGTCTTTTCTTGGGTTTTTTTTCCTCTCTTCTTTTTTTTTTTTTTTGTTGTTATATTCCTTTTCATTACTATTACTATTATATTTTATTATAATTCTTGTTATTATATTTTATTTTACTTTAGTTATTAAACCATTCTTATCTCAATCCATGAGTATTACTTCTTTTTTTTGATTCTCCTCCCCATCCCACTGGGTGTTGGGGGGGAGTGAGTGAGCAGCTGCGTGGTGCCTACTTGCTGGCTGGGGTTGAACCGCAACAAGGGGAAGGACTGCTGACAACTAGTCCATTTTAGGCACTTAGCTGAGGCACTGAAGTTATGAGCCTCAGCAGCTCAGCTACTGTAGAGTCAGAGAGGAGAGAGGAAGGTCTTCCCATAGACAAGTCATCCTGCCTAGAGACGTGGATGTCTGTCTGGAGATGTTTCTTGCTCTGTTTTCTGTGGAGGGATCCCTGGGTGACTGTGGTCCCAGTAATACCAAGTTACATGGGAAGAACTCAGGCTGCAAAGGTAAGGTGATGGGGTGAGAGTATCACCAGGGCAGAGCATCACCAGAGCAGGGCATGGGCATGCACAGTCTTCCTGCAAGGCTTTGAGGTCTGCAGGACAGGCCAAGTTCAAACGTAGCGTGTGAGATAAAGACAAAGCAGAAACGTTGCCTTGCATGGCAGGGCTGTTTACCAGACACACAGTTGCCCTCTTTTCAAGAAAAATGCTATGTAGATACAATTTCCAATGCACCTGACGTGGCAAATGGCTGGGAATGTGGCAAGTAGCCAGAGACATAGGCATTTCTGACCATGCTGCCTCTCTGCACCCAAATGTGATGTACAACACAGCAGATCTGCCCTCTAAACCTGCTTTGAAACACAATGATTCAGAGTCGGTACAGAGGTGTCTGGCAGAAAAAAGGTGTTGGGAGCTGCCATGAGCTACTTAACCTTCTGACTAATGCACGAAGTCATTTCTGTCACAGCTGTCTGAACAATACATTTGCCAATTAAGTTAATTCAATCAAATCCCTTGTATCCAGCAGAAAGGGCAGAGCAAATCCAGGTGAGGGAGAGAGAACAGAGCCAAAATTCTCCTCTACGTAACACAAAAGCGGAACAAAGGGCGTGTATGTGAGCGCATTTGTGTGTATAAATATTTATGAATAATTGCACTGTGGAGCCACAGCATAATTGACAACTCGAAAGCCGGTTCCTGGGATGTGTCCTCCCCAGCTGTGAAGTGACGGAGTGACTTGGGGAACCAGCAGATGCTGCCTTAAGGGCTTCACTCCCACTTCACTGGTCCAAATGCAAAAAGGATGCATTAAAGATCTGTTGGCCCTGAGGAGGCTCCACTCACCCTGTGCTCAGGGATGCAATGCGGCTCCTGACTTGCCTAGTTTCCAAAGCAAAACCAAGCGGAGATGCCAGTGTCCATCTCCAGCTTGGAGGGCAGAGGGGTGGTCATGAACAGGGGTGGCCATCAGCGCTGCTGGGCTCCTGAATCTTGCAGTGTTGAAGCCTCACCTCCCTAGTGGATTTCTACCCTTCCTCATATCTCCCATCTGGGCATGGCTTTTGTTTCTAGATATTTCTATTGAGAATTAATTAAAACATTTAATTTCTAATGTGGTAAACTGCTTTTATTTCCCTGTCCCACTGTGCACTGTACTGGGTATCCTTAACCCCAGGGCTTGTTCAAGTTTCTCAGAAAGTGTGCCACAGCATAAAGGTGCCATTTCTTGACATCAGTACAAGTCTGTAAGTCTTCCCCACCTACCTAAATCTGTTGTGTGAGCAGGCTGTTGCAACAGAAGTGTGCGTTGTAGGAAGGTAACAAATGTTATTTGCTCAATGAACAGCAATATCTCCTTCAACCAGACAATAAAGTCTAGGAAGCCACATGCTTTGAACAAGGTCTGTGATGCACACTTTTGTGTTATCATCCATCCCATTGCAGTACAACTAAACCCTCGGAAAATGGGCAGGTTTAGCCATTCGTCATGTGAAATGCAGAATGTTTTGGATCGTTGTCGTGTTACAAAAGTGGAAGCGTTACCTCTGAGAGTCAAAAGGGTTTTACCTGTACCTTATGAAGCACCCTCTGCACTTTCTTTCCCATGAGTTGTTTTTTGTATTGGCATTGCCTTAAACAGATTTGAACCAAGTGTGCATGTTGCTTCTCCTTAGAGAGTAATTTCTGGTTGCACAGTGGCACGCTGCGGCCTTTTCATGGTAAATGGTGGTCCTTTTAGCTAACGCCTACATCCTCTCTGCGCTGGGGACCTCTCCCATGGAATGGGATTACTAAATCTTCTCTTATTATTTCTCTGCTTCTAAGTGTACCTTTACAAAGAGAGGGTCTGACACAACTTGCTTGTGATCACACACTAGCTTGGGCAGGAGCACGGCTTTTCATTTTGGTTTCCTTCATGGCCTGCAAGATTGCAGATGCTACAGCTGCACCAGTATAACAGGTTTTTCACTTGGAATATTGTGTTTGGAAATAACATAAATAGCATAAGAGGGCATTCTCTGTCAGTAACCACTCCCCAAAGTACTGACCTCGGCTGCCCCTGCATCGTCGTTGGCCCCAGCACTGTGGTTTCTGGAAGCGTGGTGTTGCACCAGGCTTTGCATGGTGAGCTGGGGTTGATGCAGGGCATTGCCAAAAAGGATGGCATCACGCAGGGGTTACAGCTGCGTATGGGAGTCTGGTTCCTGTCCCAGCTCTGAGCCTTTCTGTGACCCTACCACTGTCCTGATATAATTTAATAGAGAAGGTGTGAATGCTTTAATATTTGCTTGAGAGCAGTACATGGGGTGTAGGGGAAGATGTTGGAGAGCGGTAAAAAATGTCATCTGCTTTATGGACAGTGACTGCAGGGCTCCCTTACCTGGGGAGAGGCTCACCAGGCACCTCCAGATGTGCCTGTAAAATACTTTGTGTTTTAAGGCCGGACATAAGCACTACAGGGGATGTGCAGGGTAGAGTCCATGTGGCGTAGCACAGGTTTCAATGGCCGCTGAGAGATTCAATCACCAAAAGGAGTCCCAAAAGGAAGGATGAAGGTCTCCGGTAAGACCAGAAAGTGCAGAATATCAGACCTATGCCTGATTCCCTGTTCCAGAGGGAACGTTCAGTGCATTCGCTGCAGCCACTGCTTTGGAGGCAGGATGGGGCCATAGGCTGCTATGATGGGGCAGGAAAAAGCCAAATGAGACTCTTCTTCCTTGACCTGTTCAACCCCACCAGGGTGGCCCAAGGTCTGCCTGAATGAGGGCGTGATACAGCCCAGCAGCAGGAAAGGTCAATCAATCAGGGGGCTGCCCATTGCTGGTGCGACGATGATTAAATTGGGCTTTGCCAGGTTATGTTGCAATTTGGCTTGTTGCCCATCTGTCTTGCCATGTTAAATATATCCATAGCCATGCGGAGGTCATGGTCAAATCCAGGAGATCCCAGCTCATGTAAATTATCCTCCTTATCCCCCAGTCTCATAAGGGCTTGTAAAGGTGCTCATAGCTGCAGCATCCCCTCTCCGACGCAGGGGTTTACATAGCATCTGGGCCTGGCAGTAGCTCTCCCCTCCAGGGACAAGGAGGAGGGAGAGCAAAATTGTCAGTTCCTTTTTTTGCCTTTTTTCCCCCCTTTTTGGCCTTGTTGGCAGGACAAAGAATGGTAACTGAGCAAATGTGCCGGTTTCCAGATTGACACCAAGTGAATACGGCCACTCGTAATCACTGCCTATGAGCATTTATCACTTCCACAGATTACATCGGGGGGAGCAGGTGTCTGACCTGCAATGACAAAAACATGGAGTGGTGGTAGGAAGGAAGGAAATAGATAAGATGTCATTTTTCAGCACAATTTTTCTCTCTTTAATGTTCTCCTAGATTATGGGAAACAATCATGGGATGGGGAACGCTGATGTTTTATGGTGTCAGTAGGGTTTAAGGTTTTAGGTGCAAAAAAAAAAAAAGTGATGTTGGATCCTGTATATTATGGGGTATTTATAGGACACACTAAGTTGTTTTTTTTTTAATTTATTTACTTGAGTCAAGAAAGATAAATGGGATTCTGTATCCAAGTACTTGTATCCAAAGGAAATGAAAAGAAACACAGTCCTCTTGAACTTGGCCTCCACTTAGGGCAGAAAAATGACGCAGGAATGACCCTTCTTAGATTAAATAACTGCTCATGCCTCAAAGGAGATGGTAGAAATTAGTTTGCAAAAATCTTTCCTTCTCATATCACACATTTTCTGCTTCTCCTCATCTCGACTTTTTTCCTACTAGAAGTGCCACCAAAGAAAAAAAAAAGAAAAAAGAAACAAAAATCCACCAACTTCACTGTGGTATCTTCTACTACTACTTCAAAACACAGTCTCCTGTGTGACCCATGAGTGCTGCTTTAATGCTGACTTCAGTTTTCCATCACTGAATGTATTTCAAGATGGAAAATGGTTTTAACTTTCCTGATCTGCAGTTTGGGGTTTAAAACCACATCTCTCATTTTAATAATAGTAATAATCCTATTCTGAACTGCTTTCATGTTTTCCATTTGAAAAGCTGGCAAATGTCCTACAAGTTTAAGCGTCACAACATCCTAGGACCAATGAGTGCAAACTGCCAGAATTCAGATCCAGTTCACTGCACAAATCAGAGCTGCTTGTATTTGAAACTTTGGTTTAGATGCATTATTGCAATGTACCAATGGGAAAGGAAGAACTGAGAGGCAATGGGATCTTGCAGGTCACACACTGAATGTAATCAGATCAAGGAGCAACCCATCCCCATATCTTCAGGCTCTTGGGCAGGAAGAGCTGGTTGCAGGTCAGCCTGGCAGCTGCAATCTCTGGCCATGAGAAATGCTCAGTGGAGTCGCTGAAGAGATGACAACCTTCGTGTTCTCTCCAGATGCACATGAGTGAGTTCAGGACTCTGGGAGACTTTGGGGGCTGTTGCTGCTGTTGAGCACTAAGAGAACAGCTTCTGCAGGGAGGAGGAGGAGGAGGGATTTCGTCCCTCTGTGGCTGGTTTGGTTGATTGTGATTGATCAGTGTTAACTAATCCTAGAGACGATTTGGAGCCAGAGGCTGCACAACACGTATGATGGGTCTCTCTCTTCTCTTTGTTAAATGGGAATAAGCCAGATTTTCCTTTGCTGCAAATTTCAAAGCAGTGAGGTCTCGGTGCACCCATTACACATCTTGTGCCTTGCCCTTCCCCTGACAGTTGCAGTGTCTGAGGTCAGTGCCAAGATCCCCATTACAGAATGACCCCCATCCTTGCCAGCCCTGCTCCAGGCATCCTTTCCATGCAAAGCAATAGCCCACGTGGGATGCCGTGGGGAAGGCAGTTTGGACCCGAGAGGGAGGGAAGAAGGAACAGTGTCTCCAAGAGACAGGCACTGCAAGCTTGCCCTGAGCAACACACAAGGGTGTAGAAGAAGAATTCAGTAAACCACTATTAGCAATGGAGAGGGGAGGAAGGGGACAGAAAGGAGAGGTGAATATGGGAGAGAAACCCTGGACTGCAGCGAAGTGCAGGGCTTGCCTCTGCCTGCACCCAGAGGTGTTCTCTCTCCTGTAAGCAGGAGCACCCTGTGCGCACCAGCACAGTCCATCTGGTAGCAGCTGGTCGTTGTCGCACTCTATTGCACTTTGGTACCACAAGATCACAAGGTGATCTCTGCACGTTGAGATCAGCCTCCAAAGCAGATCTCCGTATCCTTGAAAGTCAACTCAGCGGAAATGATAGGGGGGAAGAAGAATTTAAAATTACACCTCTTTTTATCCTTGCTGCGGTGTTCTTTGATAGAAATGCTAGGGGAGGGAAGCTTTTCATATTGTTCTACCAAAACTAAATAAAAATAAGGATAAAATTTTGGAGATGGTGGTAATGAAATTAAGGAGTTTGCTTGTCTCTATCTGTAACAACCTTCTGGCTAGTAATCTGAACAGAAATAATAATTTGAAAGGGAAGATAATTAAATTAAACAGGCAACCAAACTGGAGGAATAAGACTTTTGATGAAGAAGGGCGGCTGGGGAAAAAGTAGAGGGGGTGGCTGGGAAAAGAAGCACATTTCTTTAAATTGTCAATCTCTCAGGGCAAGGTTGCTGCAGACATAATGAGTGTCCTAGTGAATTATCTCCCACTTTTATTGTCTGTTGCAACCATGGAAAGATGGGGAGGTGGGGAAACTAACTTTTTTTTTTTTTTTTTTTTTGAATTTGGACAGACTTAAAGAAGTGGCATCAAATTTGAAGGGCACCCAATCAATCTGTTGTCCTAGCTGCATGAAATTGTATTTCGCTGCCACTTCATATCTTATTTGCAGCAGCTGGGCTGTAAGTCATTGGTGATAACATTCTTTATTATGCAGCCGTGTTTATGAACTGTGCCTGGAAAGAGATGATAGAAATATGCAGCAATATGCAAAGGGGGGGATGCTGGGGGGAGGGGGAATAAATGCTAGTTGCTAGGGCAACCGTGGGGCTATTTTGGGCATCAAATTTTGCAGATGATGAAAAGCATTTTCATGTGATGGTTGGTCTCTCCGGGAAGAGAAGGGAAGAGAGGGCACACAATAAACCAGGAAGATAATATCCAAGAAGGCAGTCATTTAATTTTTTCATATATAAATACATATATAGTTTCAGCTGTACTGAAAATGTATTAAAACCAAAGGAGCCAGTACCTCCTAGTTAAGGGGAAGGAGAGGTGTTTTAAATAACTAAATAGGAAATGGCATGCTAGTAATTTGGGAGGCTTTCCTACATCACTTGGCACGGTCTGAATCTAGCCAGTGCTCTCAGAAAGCGCTGCATGAGTCATGAGCTGTCTGCAGTTACCTCTGCTTGCACCCAGTCCGTCTCACCATAGGCAACAAACATCTCTTTCCCCCAAAGGCTGTCTCCATCTCTATCACAGTAGCAATTGAGCCAATTAATTCACAACCCCTTCTGTCACAGGTTAATAAAAACCTAGTTATCAAAGACTGCTCTTGACTTTTGCAAGGATCAGACGATACCCATACTTGATACCCATTACAATGCTAAGATTCATAAAAAATGGGAATTGCTTTCAGGCAGTTGCCCTCAGCCAGAAATCTCCAACCTGGAGGATGTAAGCTGCTCCCACCATGCTGACATGGAGGGGCATGGAGGAAAGGGCTGCATATCCCCCCCCACCATGCACACAGGCTGGGGCAGAGGCAGAAGATCCCGTTGGGGGAGATCCTGGTGACTTTCGGGACTGAGGTTCAGGCAGGGGAGCTCGCCAGTCCAGACACTTGACGTTCGTGCCCTTGCAATGCTTTGAGCTGAAGGTCATACCGAGGAGTTGTCAGGGCCAAGGGCGCTTTTACAGAATGAGCACAAGTTTCCCATTTTCAGCCTGTAACAGAGCAACACCAGAGAGAAAAGGCAGGTCACAGCGGGGGGTCAGAGGGGTGAAATCACCTGCACTTGCCCCAGCTGGGACCAGGGTGGGTCCTCCTCCGCTAGCGGGTGCTGGGTGGGAATGCAGAGCAGCCCCAGTGAGGGTTTTGCACCTTCACCTGTGGACTTCTCGCACCAGCAGAAAGGGCAGGAGGCAGGCGAGCCGGCAGAAGTGGCCGTGCTTGGGAAAGGTGAAGGACTGCGAGCAGGGTAAGAACTTGTCCTGAGCTCTTGGCTGTTGAATTTCCTGAGCGTAAAGTTTGCTTCTGCGCTAGACTAGCTCTGTTGCAGTGATGCTTTTCTTAATTTGATTTTACTGGAATTGCTCTGAATGAGAGCAAGCTTATGAGTGTTGTTTGCAGCCCCTGGATGATCACTGTTGCTCGAGTCGTTCTTAAAATCCTTGGGACTCTAAATATATTGGCACATTAAGCCGGTTAAAATGAACTGCGCATGTTTTCAGCAAGAAATCTATTTCAAATGCAATATAATGTGACTCTCTTATTGCTCTAAAGTTGTGTTTTTAATTAAGTAGTTATCAGTGGCAGTGAGATTCTTCTTGAATAATTAAATCAAGGTAGTTTAGTGAGTAATTGTAAAGCAAATTGCTGAGACCATCAGGCTGCTGTTGAGACAGTCTGTTTTCTTTCAGAAAATTAATCCAAGTGATGCGTGTTGCTAAGAAAGTAGTAGAACATTGTGCTGAGTAATGGGCATTTGTCTTGGTATGCTTTGTGTCTTGGAGCTGTGTCTTTCTAATTCTGCCTTCCCCTTTTTCAGTTGTCTTCTCCAGAAACAAATGCTGATGAATTTTCACTTTGCATGTTCCCTTTCCCTTAATCTGCTGCCCTGGGTAGTTCAGCACAGAAGGCTGAAAGGGAGTGGGTGATAATTTAGTTACTAAACAACATAAACACAGGCCTGATTTTACCAGTTCTCGTGTGCATGAAACAGGACATTCTGGTCTGGATTTCCCAGCTTTTGGCCAAGGCAGAGCTGAGCCAGCCCTGTCTCTTACACCCTGGCATCTAACTCAGAGGTTTTGTTGCTTGTGTGTTAATCTGGTGTTTAAGGTGTCTCACTTGGCATGTAGTAATTCTTTCACTGTTAGATATTCTGAATATAAACAGCCAACAGATATCTTCCATTGTATTAAACTTTATTTGCCAGGAGATCAAGGGGAAATCCTCTGCACGAGCCCTGAACGTGTGTGGGTGCCTCCAGCCGTGGTCTGTACGGACTGCCTACAAAATAGATGCCCATCCACATGCACAGTGAAGGAAAATATGTGCACACTGTAGAAACAATATATTTGACAGATTTGTTATTTTTGAAAGCCTGCCTCATGTTCTCTTAGTAGCTTTCCTTGCTCTGCCTGAGGAATATGTTCAACAAATATGAGCGTTACACAAATTTTGAGGAAGCTAAGCTGACTCCAGAGCAGCTTGTTGATATTTTCAAAGGTAAAATGAAGAATTAAGTGAGGGGAGTCTGGCCACCCTCCTGACATTATCCTCAGGCATCAGCAATCGCACAACAATTTACTAGCTGATGTTTTGTTAGGGCGTTTATTCTGTAACCACAAAGTCCAGGAGGACTGATGGGGATACTGATATCTTGTGGATTTACTTCTACGAAGTGGGATTTTTCTAAAGTGCCTCAATAATTTAGGAGTACAGCCTTATTGAAAAGCATTCGGGTACCTTTGGAAATCCCATTCATGACTCTCCGTTATGCTTTACGAGCCTGCAGCCCTCAACGGGGACGTTATTTCATGCTCTAGGTAACAATGTAAAACTCTGTGGTTTTTAGCACCATACTGGCTTTTCACCGGGAGAACAATTTACAGAGATATTGTTGCTATAGCAGACTCAATTCCCCATGCCTTTTCTGGAGCCTTCCTGCTGTCACCTTTGGTTTTTCCTCAAAGCTTCAAGGATTTTCTAGCAGAGATGAGGCAGCTTTTCTGCAGCTCTGGGCTCTGCTCTCGAGTCTGCCATTACCCACCGGGGGTCTTCGGACAAAACAGCTCTTTTTGTCTGCGTTTGCATCTCTCTAAAATAGAGATATTGGCACCAACAGGGGCAATGGATAGGGTAAGGGGGAAGCTTTTGCGGGAACAGAGGCTGCAGAACTGCAGAGCATCCTTAGCTGTTATTGGCTGCTCAAGTTTTGATGAAATGTCAGATTTTAAAAGTTTTTGGAAAAACTGTCCCATTTCTGGCTACAGAAGGTGGCGGATATCTCAAATTTTTCAGTCTTTTTTTTTAAAGCGAAAGTTTAGACAGGAAATTAACTTTTTTCTTTTATTTTTTGAAGGCTTTTTCTGTACATTTCCAACCACGTTGTCCCCCCAAGAATGGGTTGGCTGTCTTTTGCCATATATCCGTATCAGTGCTGAGAAACTGGAAACATTTATTTCCTCATTTCTGGTCCCTCTGGCACTTGAGCTACCAGAAATGTTAAGCGTGTAGTTGAAGCTATCTTTCTGTGCGCTGTGTAGTATAAATACTGTTGGAACAAACAGGGTATAAAATTTAGGAATAATACAAGTTCTTTTTTTTTTTTTTTTTTTTTTTTTTCTCCAGGACATGGAAGCTTCTGCCTGTGAATTTAATACCAAAGACAATCAAGATCTTGGTGACAGACAGAAGGTCAGTCTTTTAGCTTTGTTTAATCCAAAACTAAATCATGCTGCTTAGCACTGATTGTGTTGATGTCTTCTGACTTATAAAAGAAAGGTGTGGACCCTGGTTGGCAAAAATCAATCTTTATCATTGCTGAGATGAACTATGACAGAGGTAGCCAGACTGGGGTGATGTTTTTGACACTGGTCCCAGATGTGAAACCCAGGTTCAGCTTTACTTGAAACTCAGGTTCAGGATCATGCTCTGTTACATGCTCTTTGTGTAGCTGTTTGGTGCAAGGTATGAAAATGGGTATAGGCATCCTGGTTTGATGCTTGCATCTAAGAGTGTAAATCTTGCCTGTACGCCTGAAGTTCATGTGCACTTACCCAGACGTCCTTTGGTAATGCACATGTTCCGGCTCCTTTTTTGTAAGGGAGCAAAGAAGTGGTGTTTTATGACGCTCTATGTGGTCTGTGGATCCTGTCTGGAGTAGGACAAGTATTTAAAAACAAATAAAACCCCTTTGCAAATATTTATTTAAATGTTCCGGTTTTACTGTTTATATTCCATTTGCAAGTTGGATGTGAAAAGATGCATTTTAATCCAAACAGTGACAAAGGTGATGGCTTTGCCATCCAACATTTCAACATAGAAAATTTAATTATTTTTTTTTTTTCACAGAACAGCCTTGTTTATAACGGAGGCGTGTAAATGAGAATGAGAAAGAAAATGCATCTTCACATACCAGTTTCTATCACCTCGTTTCCAAATTTAGTTTGCTGGTTTTAATCAGCTCTGCTTCCCTAGAAGGCCGTTTAGCTGTTCTGTCAGGGTTTATTTCTACACATGCATTTGTGTTTGACCAGCCTTCAATTAGATTAGGCTGCATACTAGGGTTTTTCATAGCATCACTGGGGGAGATGTTAGTTTTTTTTAAGAAGTTTGAGTGCATGTGTGTCTATATACATTCTTGATATATTTATACATATAAAATATGAAATATATATGTATATTATTTAGATATGTATTTTACAGTAACCTAAATGGCAGTCCCAAACCTGTCAGCTCTCCATCCTGGCTATTTGGCTCCTGCCCTGGGCAGGAACAGTGTGGTTACCCATTAGCAGATGCTATTAATGGTTGGTATCAAAGCCCACAAGAGTCCATGGGACTTTGGATAAGATATTTTGATTTGATGATCGATGAAGTAGAAAAAAATCAACCCAAATATCTGAAGGCTGTCCCTAGGCCACAACACCATAGCCAGAGCATCTGGTATTCTCTACAGCAACAAGGTGTTTCAAAAGAAAACGCAGTGAACATTAGAAATCCTTACTAAGCAAGGACTGCCCCAGCAGCTCCAGGATTAAGAAAAAAAACAAACCATTTTTTCTCAGATAATGTTTCGTTCACTCCAGTGACCCCTCTACAGCCAGCAGTTCTATTGGGTAGATGACTTCTCTGCCATTCATTGACCTTGCTGTCATGAATCAAGCCAAACCCTCTGGTTTGTCAGTGCTGCAAGCCAGAAATGATGGTTTAATGGCCAGTAGTGTAGCTTTTGTGTATGGGAATTGCTGAGGTGAGTCAGTGCTGCTAGAGGAGTGTTTTCTTGAAGGCCTTGGAAAGAGAAGTTGTTTAATAAAGCTCTTGTGTCTGTCCCGTGTGTGTCAAACTTAGCACCTTTTATTGAGAAGCTTATCTGTAATGCGTGCCATTTTCACAGGCAGGCACAGACCGAGTTGGTTGCTCCAAGTAGAAAAATAGCATTACATCTAAGAGAAGCTTTAGAAGACAAGAGTTGCTTTAAGCCACACTTCTCCATCTCATCAGCATGAGGGGAACCTCAATTCCCAGGGGTGAAATTGGAGGGTGCCTGCTCTGGGGAGGGAGGGCAGGCATTTAAAGCAGGACAGAGCCCTTCAGACTAAGCAAGCACCAGCTTTATGCCCTTGTGGATACCTAAACCTAAAGGATATTGCAGCGTGTGCTTGATTTTTACCAAGACTTAGATGCACAGGGCTGGAAGGAACCTCAAGTGTTGCCGTAGCTCCCCTTGCTGCTCTGGTGATGGACCAGCTGTGCCTTTCCCTATAATTTCAGCTCCTAATGCTTCATTCAGGTTCAAGGGGGAAGAAACTTTTGCCTCTTCATTTTGAGCCTGAAACGATGGCTGAGCTGTCGGCCTCCTGTCAGGGTGAAGGAGGTAACCTTCCTCCTGATGGTGTCCTCATGAATAATTCCCTCACTCGCCCACTTGATTTCAGGTTTCCCAAAATAACTGACACTTTTCACACTGAGAGCAAGCAATTCTGGGGAAAATAAAATACATTAAACAGCTACACCACCTTGAGAGAGCCCTGAGTGAGTTGGTGATTAAAAAAAAGAAGGCAAAGAGGTTTTGTAGGAAATTTTCAGAGTTGATGGGGAAAACACCATAATTCCTCCATCCTCCTATTTGCAGTGAATATGTGCCTCAGTTGTTTCTTTTAGGATATGACTGTCTTCTGTCTGTGAATCTGCATTCATGGGAGCTGGGAAGTTGGGGAGGGACGATATGGGCAATACTCACAGCGTAGCTTGATCTGCCGTTGGGATCCGTCCCGCCTGCCTGAGCAGCCTTTCCCCTTCAGACAATTCAGAGTTTCCTTTCAGAGTGTGCCTCCCCTCTTCAGATGTGCTGTACAATGTCTCTCCACTGGATACCCACTGAATGCCTAATTTTTAACCACTCTGTCTGTCAGATCCACAAAAGCTGTTACTGGAGGTGTTTGCATAAAAGAGCTCCACTATAGGTATCTGAGAGCAGCTGGCGATGCTCTAGACAGTATCCAGCAGTGCTGATCGAGGCAGGATGCTTTAGTCTCCCTGGCTTAATGGCTATGTGCATTTTCTTAATGCACCCTCCCCCTCAATTGCCTCATAAATTAGCATGCAGGATGTGTCCAGCCTTGGAAAGAAAAGAAGTTTGGAACCTCTTCAATTCAGACAAGACAGGTTGTGATATTATTGAAAATAAAACGCAAATCTGACAGAGAGAGATCAGAGGAGAGCGTGGGCTCAGCCTTGGGCTCTGGCCGGGCTCGTGCAACGCAGACCAGGGCACGTGGGGAAGACGATGGCTTTGCCTCGTACAACCCTACTCAGCACCGTGAGCCCAGCCTGGGTTCAGCCTTGCCTTTGACGTGAGGTGAAGCGTGTTCACAGTGGTTTTGTCTTGTTTGCACCCCCTGATAACAGTCCTCGGAGGTGGTTTAACCAGCTGGGCAATGCTAGCGTGGAGCAGGCCTCCTGTCATACCCCAATGGTGGAGAAAGGGAGTGCGCTTACTGATGTGCAGCTGGTTGCTAGAGCTGGGCGCAGCATGGTGGAGTTCAAAATATCGAACGTTTGGATTGACTTGTGTCCGTGATAAAATCAGTAGCATTCAATGGCCACTGCCTGCTAAAGGCTTTTAGGTGCCTGCTGTGAGATACGGCCTGTTCTGTGTGAATGAGGCTCTCTGAGAGACCTGACCACAGCTGAGGTCCTTCATGTCTGGATTAAAACAGACCAAGAGATGTGAGTCTCCCAAGTAACTGGTACCCCTCTGAGGGAGAGGCAGTCACGTTGCTGTGAAAAGAAGGGTCAGTGTGTGCTGCTCCAGTCTCCACTGGGCATCTTTGGTAGTTGATGTGTTTCCCAGTTATGTGAGTGTTTAAGAAGCTGGATGGTTTCTCCATCAAACTTCTCTGCATGGTTAATGGCCACACTATAGAAGTGTAGCACTTGTGGCATTTGATGTTGGTTTTTTTTCTTCTCCATGTCCTCCTTTTTTCTTCTGTCTTTCACCTCTCCTGCCCTTCAACGCTGTGCTTTTAAATCTAAAATCAGTTTAGCTTTAGGTTAGGGACAATCCGTAACAAACCAGCAGAAATCACATAGGAGAGGGTGCATCAGGCAAGGGAGCCCCAACCTGCTGCTGACATCTTTACCCCATGATCTACCTCTCTGTCATGCTCCTTGGTCTGCTGTGCTTTCTTGGGATGCTCGCCAGTAACATGCTTGCTTTGTGCTAAACACACAACTGCTCTTCAAGAATTCATGTTTGAAATCACAGGTATTTAGAGGTGTTTGTGCCCTCAGGAACTGGGGTTGCAGGGCAGGAGCTGTGTTTCCCTGGCAATGCAAGCCTGCACAGCGTTTAGTACGCCGTGTTTTCTTGCTTTGGTGGCAACCTCTGGTGTTACTGGAAACTTCAAGATGAGATGGGATAATGATAACAACAACAGTGGAAAAATACTATAGGATGATTTGCTTTAATGAGCGCAGGTACACAGGGAAGCAGGTACTGTTTTGCTACTGTGGCTTACAGAAAACTAACCACATAACTAGATGTTAGTGCTTGCAGGGCTCGTGGTGCGCTGAGAGGTGAGAATAACTGATTCCAAAGTTGACATAATCAAAGAATAAAAGAAGATTGGATGTTATAGGTTAAGTTGTTGTAAATTAAAACAGCTCTGCTGAGCTCATTGCAGTTGTTCTGGGTTTTTGCAAATGCAAGTGACAGGAGTTGGCTCTGTTTTTCCAGCTGATCATTGGTTAGAAAATGCCATTTTCTGGTATGTGAGTAAAAGTGAGTGGGGCAACTTGGTCTTCATAAAACAGAATATTTCCTGTTGGAGTCTTTCTATGTGTACTGTAAGCCAGACAGACCTGTTGTCCTCTTACAAGCTGCAAATTACACAGCCAAATGTAATTACCCATTCTCTTTGTTATTAGTGTGCAGCTAGGAAGCTTCAAGCAATCGTCCCTTTCTTGGTATTTCAAAGCTTACTTGCAAGATGCATCCTTGATATTGAACACAATGAGATGTCCTTTTTTTTTTTTAAATTCAATTAAACATTTGCCTACTGTGACTCTTTATTCACTGCAAATTGTCTCTGTAAATAATCTTCATCAAAAGTCAGAACCAATCCCCATTAGTTGTTTAGATTAATTAATGAGTCCCCCTGGAGCCACCCAAATGAATTCAATTTAAACGTCAACAACTTGGCTATGGAGTTTCCCAGGTTGGCATTAAGACAATATTAAACCTGCAATAAGTCACATTTAAAATGTTAATTCAAAGAAGCTCTCCATTTAGAGCATTTAATTAAATCCTTAAATAAACTGCATGGGCTCAATACCAGATGGTTCTGCATTTTCATTGCAGCAGAGAGCCTTGAAGTCATTGAGGGAAGTAATATTGGAGGCATGGTGAAGATAACCAGGATATATAGTGTAATAAAATCTAATCTTGTTTCCAGCAGGGAGATTCAGTGTATGTACACAACCTAGGCTAAAATTGTAAGTTAATTACATTAACCCCAGTGTACTCTGGTATCTGAGCAGCCAGAGATGAAATTAGTCTTTTTCCTATCATAAGATTCTTTTCAACTTCGCTATATTAATTTTTAGCCAAATACTTACTCATAAGGAAAATTGAAGTTAATGTAACCAAAGACAAAGTAATGCAGTCTTAATATTCTGAAGGGATTACGGAGGGCCGTGAAAATACACTTTGCAAATGTCACTCACTTTGAATGGATTTGTGGTGGGAAGGTGGGGGAAAAAGAATTATGGCTGTGATCCGCACCATACTGGGGTTTAATAAAGGTCATGATTTAAGAAATTCGGGCCTTCGGAAAAAAAAAAAGATAAAAAAAAAAAAAAGATAGACCTCTGTCTGAAGGCCCAATTTCCTTGATAAGATGTGGTGAGTTGCCTCCACTGCTAGACGGCAGAGGTATGAGATCTTTGAAATCAAGCTGAAATTCTGGAAGATGATTTGGGTTAGGATACTTCATTCAAATATATGTATGTTCGGGGGGTTTTTGGTCCTTGTTGCAAGAACCATCTGTTTTATACTACCCGTTTGCCTGATAAAAGTTTTTGCAATGAGTAAAGACAAAGACCCTTTTCCCTTGGTAAAAACTCAAAATTGTATTGGGAAGATAAGGTGGGTTTTTTTCTGTTTGTTTGTTTACTTGTTTCTTTAAAAGTTGAATCTGACCAGAGTCCTTGGCATCAGGATGCTTGTACCCACTGGTTCAAAAGATGTTCTCCAGTTTCTGTCTTGCCTCTCAAAATCTGATGCTTTCCAAGTGCCTTGGGTGCCTCCTCTCTGGGTGTTTGATGTAGCCTCCTCCAGCAGGTCGCTGTCGCTGCGAATAGCGAATCAACACTCTGGGTCTCAACTCGAGAACTGAAAGTCGCCATGAGAAAACTTAGTTTGTTCCCTCCCTGCAAACTGTAAAACAGGGATGTCATTAATGCGGCTCAGCAAAGGGAATAACTTTTTCTCTTAATATTCAAGAAAGTGTAATTCAATTTCCAAAAATATGGGTTTGCTTCTGTTGGCTAATAAAACACATCAGGGAGGAGAAATTACTTTGCTGTCGTGGCAGGGCAGATTTGCACTGTTTGGGCTTTGCTGGGACGCCTGCGGGAGCCCGGGTAGAGGACTTGAGTCACGTCAACAGTGCAAATTTTGCACGTTTGATTGCATGAAGGAATGGAGTTGGTGAGGAGCGGTCTGAGCCCGTTTGTGCTACTTGCCCCATGCTGGGGTTGAAAGGAGCCAGAAGGGTGGCTTTTCCTCGCAGAGGCTTTATAACTCCCGCTCTCCGTCCTCTCCTTGCCCCGTCCCGTGGTGTTGGGGGTGACTCGGCCGCACGCCCCTGTTCCCTTTCTGTTGTTACAGCTCTGCGCGGTGCTGTTGGCGCCTGGGCTCTGCACCGCCAGGATGTGGTCACCCCTGCTGCAGCGAGCTATTTGTGGTGCGCCCTGGGGGATGGAAACACCGAAAGCTTTGTTACTTTCGTAATCGCAAGCTCCTCGGCCACCCCAAAATTGGAGGAACGACTGTAATAACCGCTCTGATGCGGCTCCGCGTAGTTTGAGCCACTTCACTGGAGGAGCTGACTGCGTTGAAATTAGCCATGAGAAATTATTTTACGTAACTTAAAGGCAGCAAGAAAGCTCAGAACTTTCGCCTCCATCCCTGCCTGTCTCCTCCTCCCTTCAAGGAAACCGGAGCCATCTGGTGACCTGAAAAGAGCCAGGGGCTGGTGGATAATGCAGCCCTGTACCACTGCTTGCAGACATGCAGCTCTGCAAGCCTTTGGGGAACAGCAACCCCTCTACTGCCTCAGGTCGCGTCCAGCTCCCTCCCTGCAAGGTGCTCTGAGGAGGCTCAGACGGGGAGACCGGGGCTGGCTGGGGCAGTTTGGGACTGAATTGGGCCAAGTACCACTTTAGAATGGCTCATTTACCTACGTGTGTAGAAGTGACAAGATGAGCTTGTAAAACTTTCCGTCTCTTGTTTGCTTAGAGAGGCCTCAACTGAAATGCTCTGGAAATCCCCCAAATCTTGACCCACATGAAAAATGACTCCAGTTTAAACAACCCCCAGACTGACAATTTCAGAATCATTAAAACGGAAAGTTTCTGATTGCAGCAGTCTCCCCAGTCGGTCCCTGTGTGGGGATGGGGGCTAGCAACACATACCGTGTCTGGAGTTTGCTTTTGAAGGAATTCCCAATGGGATTAGCTTTCCTCTTGGTGTGCATCATATTAACTGGGAGATGTTCTCCACCAAGGAAGATGTTAGAAAGCACTGGTGAATTCTACCTGTTCTCTTATCTTCTCAGGTATTTTTTTTTATCTGAGGGTCACTGCTTGATCATATGCATGCCCAAGAAGGTTTGAAACACTCAGATCACCAAGGGGCTGGCTGGTTTCTGCTCTGTGGGATATAATCCCTGTGAGGAGCTTCTTACAGCCCAATGGATGGGAAACTTCACAGGGATCAGACTGGGAACAGGGAGAAATGCAGAAATTATACTTTTGTAGACCCTGCCAGCAGAGTAAGTTAAGCAAGCCACGCTCACTAAGGCAAAGATGCTGCTTGTCTTCCCATGCTGGTGCAGCATTGTGCAGTTCCCAGCTCAGGTAACTCCCAGTAGAGGACTTCTTGCACTGGGTTGTCCTTTATTAAAGCTTAGTGCTGAGTTCCTTAGGTTTTGTGCTATCTTCAATGAACTGTAAATAAATGCTGTCTGTCTCGCTTGGATGTTGCCCCAGGTCACAGCTGCGGGAGCTTGTGCTGAATTGCTGAGATGTGTGCAGGCTCCTCTCTGTGCTGCACAGCACCCTGGGCATCTGATTAAATCCCACCCAACGTCGCGGGTGCTGTTTGTTCACTCACTTGAGCGCTGCAAGACTCGCTCTCCACTTTTAATGTGGTCTTTGCAACCATAACAGCTAATAGCATCATGATTAAACATGAGAAGGGTCTTCAGAGCAGTGTGAACGTGCCAGTGTCTTTATTAGCATGGGGCAACAGGAATAGGGAGGTACTGGGAAGCATCCTGAAGGGCCTCTCCCTTCTTTCAGGGCTGATGGATTGGCAAGAAAAGAGGGCATGGGATTTACTTGGTTGTAGGGAGCTGGATTTGGGAGTTGGTGTCTTGGTCATCGGAGACACAGCCTGGTTTTATTTATTGCTAATGAGGATTCATTTAATAGTAATATTAGGCAGTTCTACATGTATTAAAGACCAAACCTTGCTCAGCTCTGCCTGGTGCCTCTAGCACTGCTGTGCACCCTCACCTTCTTGCTTGCTCTGTGTTGGGCTTTCCTAGTTTGCTGCATGTTGCTTTATATCCTGTGGCTGGTGCTCTGCTGTCTGGGGCTTGATTAAGTTAGCTGATGCTATGGGGATACAAAACCAATGAGGAGAAAAAAAATAACCCTGGAATGATGCTTCCATTACCAAGTAAGCTGTTTCCCTAGCAACATGAAGTTCTTGCGATGCGACTGCTCTTGGATTGCCCTTCCCTGCCCTGAAATACCCCCTTGGAGCTGCTGAGGCAGCAAATGCTGCCCAGAGGCAATGGGAACCATCACTGTTGGTACAGATCTGGACTGGGAAGCAAAAGGATGAGTTGGTGCAGCTGGTGGTGGATTATTATTTTTTATTATTTTTCCTGTTATGAGTCCAGCTCCGCCCATTTCGTCCCTGCCAGATCTGTCATTTTGAGCCTCCTCTCCTCCAGGTCTCCGCCTGTGCGTCTCTGCCACAGGACGCACGTGTGAATGTGTGGCAAAATGTTGTGCCAGCAAGTTGGAAGAGGTACTACAAATGCCATTCATTGTGCTGGCTGAAGTCCTAAAGAGCTGGCAAGCTCTGCATTTCCTAACACCATTTTTAAGTGTCAAAGCTGTATAAAAGCTTATCCAGCAATGGAGTCTCAATGGCATGGCTCCGATTAACAAGCTATCGTGCATTTAGCGATGCCTTTTACAGCTCTGCTTGACCTACGTGTCAGCAGTCCCCTTCCCTCGCCGCACGTGGCGGCAGCCGCAGCGAGCTGGGTGTTAACCACGGAGCCACCTTGGGCTTTGGGGGAGTTTTTGGAATTGCATCTAGCTGGTATTTACCTGCAATTTTCTCTGACTCCAGCAATTATGTTTGTCCTTTCCTCTGCTGATCCCTGCTTACCCTCAGTTCTGCTGCTCCCCTTGCTATATGAAGTGGTAGGCTAGATTATATTTAAAGCCCCTTTTATTTCTCCAGGGCTTGCTGGGCAAGGATTTATGAGTGTCTTAATTCCACAGTACTTGGGGCAGGGGAGTGCTTGCTTGCTTCTTGGTGGCCAAAAGAACTCCCATTATTTGAATGTGTTCTTAGTCTTTGGTATTTAGGATATTAGATTTGTTGGTTTGTTGTTGGTTTTTGTTTTTTTTTTTTTTTAATTTAACTAATCATGCAACAGGAGCAATGACGTGCAAACAACATAGTACCCAAATTACCAAATACAGAGGTCCCAGATGAAAGAACACCTAAAGCCACAGATTCACTCTGTCCTGCTTCCCTATCTCCAGACACCATTTAGGATGAATATATGCTTTTAAACGTAGCCATGGCTCTGTCATCAAGACTGCACTGGACGAAGGGTAGGGACACACTAACACAGTAAGTTCAGTCACCAAGCAAATCTCTGCTTCTGCTGGCCACCCAGCTTACCAGCCATTGTATTTCAGTGGGAATTCCCTGGGTTTGCTCCTGGTTTTCCTTACTTCTTAAAGATCCCTGATGTCGATGATTAAGGATTGCTATGGGTCTGTAATAGACACATATGATTTCTTTTTCATGTAGGTGAGCTTCAAAGTTGTTTCAAATGAAGTAAAAATATAGCAGATCTTGCCTGTTAAATATTCCACTGCCCTGTGGTGTCTATGCTATTATTAGTAGGGAGGATTTTTGAAAGCGCTTTGCTGGCTCAATTCTTTTCTTGGTGAAGTCAATGGCAAACCTCTGCTTACCTTCAAGGGTAACAATAAGCTGCTATTGTGTCTAGCTGAAAATCCTACCCATTGAGGGTGAAGTCAGGATGTCGTGCTGGTGTGTTGTGGCTGTTGCCTAAACAAAACACATCCTGAAGTATTGATAATAAATAAATATTTTAGCAAAGACATTTTTGTTGCTTTGACTTTTTTTTTTTCCATCCCAGCTGCGTTATTCTAAAAGGAAGTAGCAGTGACATGGTAGAGAAATTCATATTCAGCTGATTTTTCCCCCGAGTAGTTACTGGAGTGGTCGCAAGGTGCAGTTTTGTTCATCCCATTCAGAAAGAGGTCCCACAGCTCATGGAGGGAGCACTGTGAGGTTGTCCAAAGGCAAATAGAAAAGTGGAAAGAATAATTTGTGTGGGGTTTGGGCTTTGTGTTGGATCACTTTATATTCTGCGTGCTCAGTTTCAGATGAGATGTAAACTCAAGATTCTCCTCACCTGTGGTCATTAAATGTCTTACGGCATTTTTCATAAGACCAGGGGATCTTGGTGAAATCCCAACTCGATTAATTATATACTGCTTCCCTAAAGTTCTTCCTGCAGTTGCAAGCAGATGCAGCATCTTTCCCTCCTTTCTGTGTTGTCAATTAGAGTGCAGGCTTGTTAGCTGGTTTATTATCTGTTTCCTTTTTAAAGAGACTCAGAGGTGGTTTTGTCAGCGCTGAATGAAGTATACAGTAAATAGTTTGTATACTGGAACATTGTGCTTAGGAAAGACTTTGGAAGATCTGTGGATGAAAATTTCTTTGTGTGCTTTTTTTTTCCTCCCCTTAATGAGGGCAAGCATAGCAAATATATCAAAGGTATCAACCACCACTTACCTGAGTCCACCTGTGGCTGGAAAAGCAGCCTAGGAACTCATCTGTGAGATGTGACTGACTTGTAAGCTTTCTTTTTGTCCTCCTGTGCTTGCATCTTCCCTTATCTGTGTGTGGCGGCAGGTAACACCTGGCTCCCAGTAACAACAAATCTCAAAGGGTTATGCTCAGCATGGTGGAAATGGTGAACAGGGCCTGCAGCAATGACAAAGACCTCCTGTTGTAGTCTAAAGGTTCCCACACAACATTGCTGCGGCTCTCCAAAAAGTTTAGCCAGTAGTTCCATTAAAAAATCATTACTTATTTTCGTTCTTGAACTTGAAGGTAAAATTTGCAATTATTGCTATCACAGTTCTGCGATAAATGTGGACTTCCCTGTCACTGAGCAAACATGGTTCTTTGCTCTTTGAATGGGGAACTGGAAGCACTGGAGACCTTCACCTTGGGGCCAGTGCCAACTGCCCATGTGGGATCTTGCTCATGTAACGCCCCCGGCTCGGCAACAACGACAGGCAAACGGTGAACACAATGGAGTGAATGTCAATTCTGTGCAGTGACCTTCCCTCCAAACCACTCTTTAAATACGAGTCCATGAAACACGGGAATCTGTGGCTATCTTCTCTTGTTGCCATCAAATGCTTGTGTGCTTACACACATTCCCCCAGAGGAAGTAATTTTTTCTGGGTCTTTCTGTTGCATCTGTCACCCTCTCTCTCATGCGGGGCTTGCTGCTTTTGCTTCGTGAGCTGAAATAGAAGTGAAGTTATTAGCTTCTTGAAAGGGAGAAAACATCTCAGAGTGCTTTGTTACGTGAACAATAAGTGCTCCTGCCCACAGGCATTAGTGCAAGTGGTGAACAAGCTAGTTAATTATATTGAAATCAATGCTATTGGCTTAGATTTAAAGCTCTGTTCTCCTTGCATTGACTCTGTCCTTCCCGTTGCAGCCTGTGCCCTGCCAGACCTTGTGTCGAAGGTAGCCGCTGCTGGGCTGCACTGCCAGCCACCGCCACGGCGGAGGTCGGCGTTCGCCCGCCTTGAGCCCTGGCCAAGGCAGGGAAGATGCACAGCTCCAGAAGCGGGTCTTGCATTGCACCCTTTGGCCCAACCTTTCTCCCAAAGGCTGGGGCACAGTGATTTGGGGCAACCTTAGGAGTTAAGATAACATTGCCCAGAGGATTTGGCAGCCCTGGTACAAGCAGGCGGGCAATAGCAGGGCTGATCCGCACCCGCGTGCTGTTGGGGTCCTGGCGCTGACCTGCTCATCCGAGTGATGCTGGGAAGGGAAGACTTCTTGACACATTTGTGGCATGTCAAGCACAGCTCAGTTCTGGTAGCTTCTCCCACCTTTGACTAATTGCTGACCTGACATCTTTCTGATAGTGACCTTGTTTCAGCTAGTAATTCAAATATCTTTCAGTGTCAGAAATAATAAGTGCCACAGTGAGATGAACAAGCAGAGCTTAAGTTGAGCACAGATTAATGGGGTTTTAATATTCCTAATTTAATCACTCCTTTCTGTCTGAATGTGTGCAACATGATGTAGCAGCTAATTATTTTTTTAACCATGATGAGGATCTTTCCTAATCATTTTTATATTTAACATGAATGAAGGGAGGGCAGTGATTAATGAGGGAATAAATCTTACGAAACAGAAGCAAGCACATGATCAGTTAAAAATACAGCTGTCTGATTTCCCCCCCCCCCCCCCTTTCCCTGTACTGCAAATACTTAACCAGCTGCACCTTCTCAGCTTGATAGCTAGCTGTCTTCAGCCCTAAAGAAAGACCAGAAACTTTTCTTATTCCTCTGGTGGTTCTGCTGGCATCTCTCTGCGTGATCATCTTTGTGATGAATGCAGAATTATTTTTCTTAAAAAAAAAAAAAAAAAATTGCCCCACTAGATACGTTAATGGTTGGATAGATGTCTTTTCAAATATTTGTTCCTGACAGGGTGTTTGGAATTGCAGATGAGAAGCAAACCAGCTCTCAGCATCTGTCTGTTGCTACTGTACGTTTCCATTGTGTGAAGCAGAGACAAAGCCAGGCAATTCAAAGCTTAAGTGGATGCTCTTGAGATCTTCCCCCCCCCACTCCCCCACCCCTTCCCTCCTTTTTCCCACATTTGGCTGCTTCTCTTCTCTCTAAATTCTATTTTTTCCCTCTATCCCTCAACCCCCATGTGCTGGTTTTGGGAGTCTGTCTTCTCCCTGCAATTCCTCCCCTCCGTCCCCCTCAAGTCCCTTTGTACATCCTTGCTGACTGGTAATTTCAGGGTTTTTGCTGAGCTCTCAGGCTGTAGGATAGCTCAGGGTTGAAGGTTATGATGATCAAAGGTGTGGTATGGGGCTTTTTCCCACCGTTCGAGTGCAGCTCGGTAGTTTGTAATTAGCGTCAGTCGATCGCGAGTCCAACGTGCGTAGTCTGCAGTCATGGTTTTGTTGTTACAGGGCTGTTGTGCGCGCTGGCTGGTTTGGGGAGGCTTGTTTGAGCCTGGCACGGCACATGCTGCAGTGAAGCCCTTGGTTCAGCCAGGCAGTGATGGCTCACGGCAAACTGAGCCCTCTGCTGAAGATCAAGATCTGGGGTTTGCTCATGGAAAGCTGTAGCTGTGAACCCAACAGTGCCTCTCCATTAACTATGGCCATGGATAATCTGTAGTATAATCCAGAAAAGATTTGGGGGTTTTGCTGGGATGTTTTGATTTTTGTTTTGTTTTGGGTTTGTTTGGTTTTTTTGATGGGGAGACTGTGCAAATGCTCCATTCAGCCATGGAGATGATTCAACGGGTTTCTCGGCAGCGCGAGGTCATTTTGGATGCGTCTCTTCTCAACAGCTAACAAGCAGAATTTTAATAACCTATCAAGATGAGCCGTGCCCGAGCAGTGCTGGCAGCCACCCTCTAACCTTGGTGTCTTCTGCAGATTGTAAAATTGGTCTAATTGTCTAAAAAAGAAAGATAGGCTTAAATACAACTTCTGTTGCTTAACACCTTGTTGTTCCTTGCTTCTTGAGTAAAGAGCACCAAGCTCAGGGAATCAGTGTTTCAGGCACCAGTGACACATACCAATGGCTTGGTGGATGTTTGGGAAGTTTGGGATCCTGTCGTGCAGTCCTCTGTACGAGCAGGCAGAGTCCTGAAGGGCTGTGGGCTAATGCAGTGCGGAGACACGGGCAGAGGGATGGGATAACATAAGGAAATAAGAGTGTGTGGTGGACCAGTTTCTAAAATTAGGGGGTTTTTTTTCTGCTGAGGCACTTAATTAAAATTTTGCTCTTGCAGATCAGGTCTAGTTCTTGCAGCATAAACATGATTCAATCAAAGGAAAAGCAGAGGGAAGATGGTTGTTTGCTGATCTAAGATAGGTAATGCACGTCAGGAGCAGATGTTAGCTGGCAAGATCCTGTTTACATGAGCCCGCAGCTAGCAGCAAAGATCCCTTCCCTTGTTAAGGGAAGGGAAAGACTCAAATCAGGAGCAAAATTGTTTCCAAACAGTTTTTTCTCTAACACTTTTTTTCATGAGGTTTCCTCGGCCACTTTCTGTAGCACTGCAAATGGCAGTGGCATAATTGCATTTGTCTTCCAAACTGTCTTTCCTTGAGGGCAAGCTCCACTTTGGCCTTGATTCGATTGTGTACTTTTAATCTTGAAGAAAAATTAATGCATAAGTTTTCATTACAAAATTGCATTTTATATGGTCAACGTCCCCTCTTATAATTACAGGTTCAAGCTGAATGTCATTTCTTGTCTCTATACTTCCAGCTCCCTTACAGCATAGGCGTCTCGTGCTCCTGAAGCTTCTCCGCATTCATGTAATAAATAAATAATCACACCTTTTCTGCTGTCAAAGCTGAAAGCATGCACAGCTCTTTGCCACAAGATACACTGGGACTGCAAGGTACAACATTTCTTAATTAGACTGACCTGAGGTGGTTGGGGTTTGTTCTTTTTTTTTTTTTTTTAAGCAGCTTCATTAGCTCAGGAACTTAATTGCAAATGACTAGACAAGCTCTGGTCTTGGTTACTAGGAAAGGTTAGAGCGTTTCTCACTGGGGATTAGATCCTGTGAGACATTTTGCAGCTTGATTTTTGCAGGGAAGTTTTCAGGTGTGCTCAGAGCATCTTAGTGCTAGGCTCAGAATTAGCAAAATAATTAGAAGTTCAAAGCAGAGAGGGGGGCTGGGTCAAATCCCAGCCAACCTTTTTGATCTTACAAGCCACACTGCAAAATCTGTATGGGGTTGGGAGAAATGGGACATGGAAAGGGAGCTCTGGAAGCAGAATTGGGGGATGGCAGGTTTCCACAGTGCTGTGTTTGAGCATGGGGAGCAGCTGAACATCTGGCTGGGCTGTAGGGCCAGCTGCCAGCAGAAGTCTGCTGTCTCTGCTGACCGGCTCCCTACCACAGAGGGGACTTGCATTGACCCGCAGCCCTCATGCCAGCACAGCTCTCTGTACCAGGGGTTATGGCTGAGCTACCTGGTGACCAAAAGTCACGGTGGCCTCTCTCACTTGGTCTGTGTCGCAGAATTAATCTGTTGGTAACATCCCTGGTGTGATATCACTATTAATAGCATCATTAATGCAGAACCTTTGCAGTCTCCATGCTTTTTGGGGTTGTCTTTCTTGCCCTCATGAAGAAGTCTTCTTGAAACAGGATTCTGCAAGGAAAGGGAGGACTTGGGGAATCACTGTGAAAGGTTTGCATGTTCCTGTGTGGTGGAAGCAGGTGAGACAGTTACCTGCTATTGAGGGCTCCTGAGGGTCTGAAAATTTTGAAAGAGGGTTACTTTGTGTTCACCAATATGTCCTGTCTTTTTGTGCTCCGTACCTAGTACTGATATAGAAGCGGTTCAAAGACCTGTATTCAGGTATTCTAGGTGATGATTTTTCCTGCTATACTTTACCTGCATAAAGCAAGGTTTGGATGTCTGCTGACCTTCAGTGCCTTTTCCTATCTACCTGCTGCACTTGGTATTTGTATGTGAAAGCAGGCATGGCATCTGCCTGGTGGAGCTTTGTGCTGGTGGTCTGTGCTTGGTACAATGAGGCAGCAGTCATGATGGGAGACTTCTGATCTCATCATTTGTAAAAGTGTGCTGAGAATGATGTAGCAAATGCAGCAAAAGCACCAGTTTCCCTTGCGCTGCCCTGCTCTGTGTTGATTTGCCTTGGCTGAGAGCAGAAGCCAGCTTCTCCTAGGATCAGCCCATGGGACAGACGGGGCAGTGGCTGTTCCCACTGCTCCCTGCCCTTTGCAGAAGCTGCCAACAAGGTGCCTGCTGAGATGGAAGATATTATGGTTATGTTAAGGCAGTTGCAATGCAACCAAGCTCTACATCTCCCTCTGCAAAACGGAGCACAAAACTGAAGGCAAGTTTTAATCTTGATCAACCAGAGAGGTAACCATGCTATTTGTCTGAAGGCAAGAGGATCTGTGACCCTATTTCTTCCTTCCCCTACTCTTTTGGTCCTCCAGACTGTAAGAAGTCCGAGTAATTCATGTCCCTTATTAGTCTGTGCCGGGGAAGAGGGTTTTGAGATGCTTGTGTGACACCCGAGTTCTGCCACACAACAAATATACTCGAAAGGCTGTGTCGTATATAACCCACTTGAAGCGAGAGCATTCAGGTAAGGAAATGAAGGGCTGCAGGGCTCAGCTGTGCAAGAGGAAAATAATTAGGGCATGTTTATCTCATGCTCAAACCCACAGAGGTGAAAAGCAAGGGATGGGAAGACTGGTTCAGAGGGAGCTGGGGGTGGGGAGGGCAGGAAGGAAAGGACCTGACATGGGAGTGAATTAAACCTCTCCAAAAGACTCGTATCATTGGGATAAATCCCCCCTCCCTCCCTGTTTCTGCTCTAATAGAGGATGATCTCTGCCTTACTGGCTTTTCCTTTCAAGGTCTCAGGACCTGTTGTTTTCCAAAGGTTAAAGCCCTGGAGCTACTGAGGGAAGGGTACACTAGTTAAAAGGTGCCAGGTGAAGAACATCTATATTTCTAGGAGTTTCAGGTTTGCTAGCATAAAAGGGAGAAAAATATCTTCAAAATACAAAATAAGCTTTTGGTTCTTTTTTTTTTCCAACACAGCTGAGTTCTGACTCAGATTTCCACCTGATTTTTATATTTTTCTTCAGACCCTCCCTCCGCACTATAGAGAGCTGAGTGCACACATGATCACAGCCAGTGTAAAACCACTCTGTGGAGCTGTGGTTTCTTCTATCACTGTCCTGTCCCAGGATGAGGTGATGGAGACTACATCAGAGCAAAGAAGGTTGAGCAGTGCCACGTGGAGCTCTGGCTCTTCCTTCCCCCTCTTTCTCCACTGACCCAAAGAGGTGCGTGGAGTTTGCAGCAGTTCTCGCAGACTTGCTCAAATCAAAACGCTTGGCACATCCTTCGCTTGCTCTGTGCTGTTTGCTCTCAAGCTGCCTGTTCTTTCTGGTCTTCAGATCTGGCTTTCATGATTTGCACAGGCACATATCAGAGCAAATACAGCCCTTGCCAGTCTGCAGGTCTGGTTCAGTGGCAGAACCCAAGAGAGAATATTTTCATCCCAGGCTTTGCCACAAATCTCCCAAAGCCCTGAAGAGTTTGTGATTTCTCTCTCTCTCTTTCAGCTTGCTTTTGCCTTTCAGGCCTTCATGTTCTCCTTGCCATGCTAACACATGCTGGTGCAGGCTGTTCCTCTGGCACCTCATAGCTCCGCTCTGTTGCTGGTCCCTGTTTTTGCAGAGGGCTGCAGGAGGGACTCTGTGCACAGGGTGAGGATGCTGGCTCCCCAGAGCAGGAGGATCGCTGCTGGGTGGGCACTGGGCCGCTGGGGCTGTCACCTCCATGGACGCTGGTGATTGCTGGGAGCCAGGGGAAGGTCTGCACTGGTGGTTTGACAAACCCCTGCCAAGAGCCTGCCCAGCCCAGATGGGTTGTTCAGAGGCAGCCCTGGGAGAAAAGCTTGAAACTGATGCTGTGACTGTTGTGAGTTTGGAAATGTGGTTACTCCTATCTTTGGATAACAGTGACAAGGTGAAGAGGAAGACAGGATGGGATTTTTAGTTAGAAGGATCATACCCTGGCTCTAGAGACTTGTGCTTTATCTCCTCCCCGGGAAATGCAGATTTCCACGCACAGCTCTGAGGTTCTGCTGCTTCCCTGCTGCCTCCTGCGCAATAAAAGCAGAAGTGGGTGTCTCTTCATTTGCACAGCTCACCTTTATTTTTGGCCAAAAAGATAATCTGTTTAATCCTACCATATCCTCCATGAGAGGCAGCTTCCTACATCAGTTCTGTGCCCCTGAGGGTAAAGAATTATTCAAGGCATCAAGCCTGACCTGGATTTTGTGTGATGTGATCGCATCCAGAGCATGGAAATCCATGCGATCAAATGGCAAATCTCTGAGCTTTGGCAGATATGCCTCCTGCTCTGCAAAAGCATGTTGCCATGGCTACATCTCAGTGTGAGCATCTCTCTCCTTATCCCAATGCCGTTTCTTCTGCCAGGGTCGCTGCCTGAGCTCAGAAGCCCACCCTGTCGCAGGCAGTGTTGGGCTGGGGCACGGCAGGAGCACAGAGGCAGTGGGTAGCAGGTAGCAAACAAGCTCCTCGTTTGAATCGGAGGCGGGTGAATTGTTGCCAATGACTCCTTAAATGGAAAAAGCAAACCCAGCAAGAGCTTGAAATACCTGTCAAAAATGCCACCTCTGTTTATGACTTGGGAACAGAGAAAGTGAAAAGCAAACGGGAGCTGGTTGCGTTGAGAGCTGGGAAACCTGAGCTCCAGCTCTGCCCTTCCTGACAGGTGGCAATTCGAGCATCTCTGCGTGCTGCAGTCCCCTGCATCGAAGGGGTGACAGTTACCTGTCACCTAAAGGTAGCTTGTGATTTATAGATGAAAGTCACTGAAACTACGTTTTAGGCTGAGTTACTCTTGTTCTGAGAGCAGCTCCCCTGTCATGCAACAACAGTTGTGGTTTTGTGCCACAAAAAAAAGCCTGATCTGTTTAGAGGCTATCAAGCAGAAAGACAGGAAAGCTCCAAAAGTAGTGGTGTGTGTTTGGGGGAATGTTACTACTGGGGTGCCTAAATTCCCTGACCGAGCATGAAGATCCTATGTAAGGCCATGGGACCCATATCACGTGTCAGGGCTGAAAAGGCCAGGCAGGGTGGTTCTTGGCTGGGAATAACAAGAGTTATTAGTTATTCGTGCTGGGCTGGGAAGAGGGTGTGGGGCTCCCACTGCTTTGCTGTAAGGCAACTGGAAGCAAAACTCTGCACCCTCGCAGGATGTTTATAGTGCCAAGTTGGTCCCTATTTAGTTCCAGGGCTTGTATTTTTCCCAGCCATCCCCACTGAACGTGTGTTATCTTGCTTGGGGACATTGATGGGAATGACATGAGTAAGTTTGTTGGCCAAAGGAATAGTGCATAGAGGAAAAATCAGGTTGTCCCAGGCCAAACCCTACTAGCTGCATTTTGAAGTCTCCTGTAGGTAAGGTGTGCGTAATCACTAGTGCATATGCAGCTTAACAACGCCTGGATCCTTCTGGCATACCATCAGTGCGATGAGTCCAGAGCTCATTGTCCCCAGTCGATGGAGAAGGGGAGGCATTGCCAGAAGGTGAAACGTGTTAAATGGGCTCAGCTGCCCAGTCCTGTGCCATGTGTACCTCATCCATGCTGGATGCCACCAACTGCCTACATTTTGTAAGGCAACTGCTCGCAGTACTGGGGAAAGCTGATGACTTGTGCCCTGCACAGGCTGGTACCTGCCAAGCCTCTATTGCATTTCCTGCTCATGCCAGTGCTGCAGCAGGAGGGAAAATGCTTCGGATGAGAATCTGTGTGCTCCAAGCAGCTGCTTTCTGCATTAACTTTATCCCCCGGGAAGGGGTCTGTAACACTGGTCTGCAGGGTCTGGAGAGCAAGAGGTTGCTCCTCTCCCCTTTTTGCTTCTTTCTCAGTATGAGTGATGATTGAGGCTGCAGTGAAGACGCAGTGCTGCTGCTGCTGCAGAGCTCCCATCTCTTCTGCCAGCCTCTTCCATACCTGGTGTGTGTAACCAGAGAGGTCTTCAGGGCTGGGGATGAAATTTCCCCAGCATCAAGGGCAGAAGAAATACAAGAAAGAACTTAGGGCGGTTGGGAGGAATCTATTTTCCCCCGCTCCCCAGATTTCTGGAGTTTCTCCTGAAGGGAGATTGAAAGCATGTGTATCCTCTTCTGGTTTTAATTGTGTATTCTAATATGAAACTGCAATATAGGCGCTTATTAAAGTAGCCTTCTACTGCCAGAGTCGCTGTGTTTGATAGAAACCCCAGAAAATCCCCTGAGCCGCGACGTGGGAATCCAATTCTTTTCAGTTGATGAGACTGTAAACACATTTCCTTGGATTTGCAAGAACCATAGCAAGAGTTTCAATCATATGAATAAAGCAAAAGAATATCTGATGGGGAATATTCCTGCTTTGCATATTCAAAACTTGCAGCCTTATTCTTAGGCAGCATCTTTTCAAAGGAATGTACCATAAAGAGGCAAAAAAGCATTGCCCAGGGGATTTAGGCAAAGATCCTCCAAAATTAGCACAGTGGGGGGTATTCTCTCCATCAAATTTAAATCATCCAAGTTAGCTACCTAAATTTGGAGCCCAGGCACCTGCTGTGGCCAGTAGTGTCTCTACAGACAGCTCTTGCTCCCAGTTCAGTGCCCAGTGACCCTACTGAACTTAAAAAATTAGCCTAGAGGAGCTTTGAGTTGGGGTGAATACCCCGCCACATGAGTGTCTGTGCAATGCTAGGCTGTTGTGGGTGACCTTGAAGATAACTCTGCCATTTGTCTTGGGCTGAAGCCCCAAATTCTAGTATTTTCCATGTCACTGAAACTGGGTGTGTTTCCTTCCCATGCAAATTTGGCCTGGTTGCTTCAGTAGGAAGAGAGAGCTATAAATATAGAGATAATCCGATCCACAGTGTTTGCTATATTGAATGAGAAATCCCATAATACCAGATACCTGATACTTTTTTTTTTTCCTCTTTGTACCTTAAAAACAATTGGCAGCAGCTGATTCTAAAAATGAATCCTGTTTTGATGAAAAGGTTCTTACATTTCCAAGCTACTTTTTCTGTCTCTTGTGTTTAAGTTTCTTTACCAGCTGGCCTACAGAGTTCCTGTGTGGCTGGCTGAAAAATGTGGCTTGTTATACCTCCCTTCTCCGTGCCCTTTGGGAATGCTTTTTAAAAACAAAACAACTGTATTCCAGATTTTTAACAATTTTCTTGGTCAAAGCATATTCCAAAAATGAAGCTCTTGTCTCAGTTTTTAGAACTTTAGGAAAACAAATATTAATCCAGCTTTTTAATTTATCTGCATATTGAAGTCTATATGCAATTTTCCAAAAAGACAAAATATTTCCCTTTTCAGTACTGTTGGTAAGTTTTGATAAGAGTTATATTTATTCCATGAAGACAATGAGATGGAGGAGCAGAGAACAGCATGAGGAAGTCTTGCTGCTGGTGTGATAACTTCTTTCCAGATGAAGCCGGTCTTCTATCTCAGTTTGGCACTAAAATGATGACTTCAAGGACTGTTGGTATCTCTTCCCCAGCCCTTTGGTGTACAAACTCGTTAATGTGCAAGAAATTGTACATATGCAAATAGGTGGATGATAAGCAGCCAGCTGGCCCTGCGTTGATCCCCTGGCATTTTGGCTTCTTCCCACTTTCACCAGCTCTGCCCGTGCCACTTTTCTAGAATCCGCTTGATCGGAGCATCTTACAAAGCCTTAAATGGAAGATAGTAGCATTTCTGATCTCATTTTCCAGTATTTCAGCTGTGCCATAATCTATTTACCACACAATTTGTGTCACTTTGATAAGCGGCTGCTTCGAGACTGCATTTATTAAAATCAAGAGCAGGGAGAGCTTTCAAGTCTCTCAAGTGTTGTAATAAATGTTTGAAATTAGTCATTACAGTGTTTGCCATGGTTCATATCATAGACTCTATCTAAATGACAAATGATCACAGCCTGGACATGCACTTTTTTTTTTTTGGTGGTGTGTTCACAGCGGGATGGAGATGACGTTGGGCTAGCCCAACCCGAAACAGCAGAAATCAGAGCAGGGATGGGAAGGGAGGAGTGGAGAAGAGGGAAGGTTTCAGTGGGAAACCTTATCAGAGTCTCAGGGCAATGGCTTTGAGCAGAGACGTGCTGGCTCAGCTCTTACTTTCCTGGCTAAAAATGAAATAAATCTGAAAAACAGCCAAAAGCCCAAAGAAGAATCTACGCACTTTTTGCAACGCGGAGCAATTGGTTGTTACCATGTCTGGATTATGCAAAGTTTGGCTCTTTCCCCATCAAACAGCGCCAGTACAGGAAATTCACCTTGTTGCTGTGTTACAGATGGCTTCTTAATGTGTGCTTTCCTGGCCATGGGTTTGTGCTGATATGGGCATTTAAGAAGAAAAAAAAAGCCAACAAAACACCAATCCGAAAAACCAAACAAAAAACCCCCTTTGCTAAATATAGTTATACCTATGTGTATGTACATATTCACGCATATATACACATAGACGTATTAAACACATACAGCATAGAAAAGAGACAATTATTAAGACAAATATTCTGTCTCAATTCATTTTGTTCTTCATTTTCCCATCAGGAACGTAATAGCTAAATTTATAGTGTTGAGTCTGGGCTATAAATTCCATTATTTTCAGCGACTATATCGATTACATCCCTTGAAAGGGACCCCAAGGCAAGGGGAGAAAACTGGAGACAAAAATCTTCAGAAGGGAGATGCAGGAGGTGGAGGGGAAAAGCATCCCCTCCCCTTTTTTTCTTCTTACTCGTTACCAATAGCCAGCACCTTATCCCTACATAAAAGTCTGCTTAGTTTCTTGGTGATCCAGCACACAGTGCAACCAAGATCACAAGTGTGTCACTGCAGAAATAATTGCGGTACTACACACACAGTAGCTGACTTAAAAGGGGAGCAGGAAATGGTCTTGTCTGAATATAAATGGTATTTATTTTGAAAAAAATCAATTATTGGAGAAGAAAACAATGCCTCTTTTTTGAAAAGAAACTGAAATGAGTAAACTACTCATCTCCTGTCCTTGAGCTGAAATATTTTTTTTTTAAAGGTTTTTTGCACTGGGACAAGCTTGAAAAAGGGAAAGCGCAGTATCAAAGAGCAGTGTGCTGAGGTGAGGAGTTGTTTCTCTGGCAATTCCTATGACTTTTTTAAGGGTTCTACTACTTCTCCTTCTCTCTTAGTGCAAATGATTGAATAACGTTTGCTGCAGGAGGCCGAGTGCTCTTAGTTTGTATGGAGATGCCTGTTGAGAATGCATTGCTTACTATGGGACTGGATTTTTTCAGTGCCTCTCACCACATTGCAGAGGTAGTCTGTGAAAGGCAGATCAGATATTAAGGGAACACTAAAGCAGGAGCCTGTCCTTGTTAATATGAAGGAAAAGGAGCCCATGCCAGGTGTTGAAGAGCTGAATAGTGCTGCATGTCCAAAATGGTTTAAAACTTTGTCCCACATGTGTGCCAAACTAACTTCTTAATGTTTCAGAAAAAAAAAATCTCATTAAAATTTCCAAATGGCACAGGCTGCCGGGCTTCCCTGTAACCGCACAGGAGAGCTGTGTAGAGTCCATCTGTGTAATTATTTCAGGTCCCTTCTGCACTGGAGCTGTATTTATCTTCATGCCCGTCTAATGGTATGCAGCATTGTACCTTAGCTTGAATAGCTCTTCTTCCTCACCCCAAAGTTTACACCCTCAGTAGATTTATTAGCAGTTTCTTCCGTCCTCAGCCTTTGCTTTAATTGGCTGCATAACTTTAAACTGTTTCAATCTCCCCCTGTAGGGTGGCCCTTCTGCTCCCCCCAGGTACCTTTGTAGCCCGTGCCTCTTCTAGTTGAAGGTTGATGTGACTTTCCTGGACACAAGTGATGAGAGCTGCTAGACGTCCCTACGTCTACTGGAAATGCTATGCCTGATGCCTCCAGGCATCACGCTGGTCTTCCAAGTGGTGAAATTCCCAGTTAGCAGCAGAAATTCTTGTTTATTCCCCAGTGCATCTTCAGATGGCCAGGCAAGCACACATCTTCAGAAGGGAGGATGCAGGAGGTGGAGGGGAAAAGCATCTTCTTTGGACGCGCCCCAGCACCTCAATATCTTGTAGCGAGGGGCCCAAAACTGAACACAGTATTAAAGGTGTGGCCTCACCAGTGCTGAGTACAGGGGGATGATCACTGCCCTAGTCCTGCTGGCCACACTGTTTCTGATACAAGCCGGGATGTTATTGGCCGCCTTGGCCACCTGGGCACACAGCCAGCTCTGACCCCAGTCCTGAGCTCTCCTTGCTTGACCTGTGCCTCTTCCAGTTCTCTACTGCCTGGGCACCTGCCCTGGTGCACTTCTGCACCTTTCCTTGGTGTGTGTTTGTTTTTCTTATGCTGTGGTCAATACCCTCAAAAACATTGAATAAGATCAGTTACTGGGTATCTCCATCAAGAATTTCTTTCCTCCCAGTGCTATGCCCTTCAGCTTCCGTTGAGACTTTCACCCATGTCACAGCTTCTGCTAAATCCTGTCTTCTCAAGCTTAGCTAATGACAAATGCTCTATGGAAATTTGGATGAAACCTGCTGCATCTCATTTGCCTAGAAAATCTTTCAAGGAAAGACAGCAGGTTGTGATTCTTAAAAAGAGATGGGGGGGTGCAGTATGTTGTCCTTGTGATAAATATTGAACTTAATGAAGATTGCTGATGGATAGTATTGCGTACTGGAGTCCTTTGTTTCCCCCAGTATAAGATGGATGGTGGTATCCAGTATTTCCTCCATGTTTCTGTCTTGCAGAATTGTCCACCCTGTCGTTCAGCCCTCCACTCCT
The DNA here is from genome assembly GCF_900496995.4 of Aquila chrysaetos chrysaetos. NCBI lineage: Eukaryota > Metazoa > Chordata > Aves > Accipitriformes > Accipitridae > Aquila > Aquila chrysaetos. The sequence goes on from NC_044008.1 coordinate 67,112,412, forward strand.
GAGCAGAAGCTGCCAATTTGTGCCAATTGCAATTTCACACCTCCCCCATTCCTACTCTGAGAGACTTGGTCTTGTGATTTTTTTTTTTTTATATATTAGTTTATAATTAAAGGATATTGTATTGAAACCATTAAGATATGACCTGCCTTACCTCCATAAATATTTTTTTTTCCTACTTGCTGGGAAGGCTTTAAAAACATCCTCTTGGAAATTCATGCAGATGATATTTAGACATGCAGATATGCACTCCTGTTTTGCATGAATGTTTGACCTTGGGCAGAGCTGTTCAATGCAGGATGGATGTGTTGTGGCTGCATTTAATCATCTGAAGCAGAGATGAAGCCTTGAAAAACCACATAGACCCAATTCCCAATTCCCAGCCTCTGGATGGTAATGAACTTCTGAGAAATAGCTAATCAATAAATTGAACAAAAGACTCAGGCAGCTAAACCACTTTGTCAGGGCCTTAATTACAATTGCAGAAATAAATCGGGAGGGGGGTGGCGGTTGGGAGCCTTTGCCAGACAAAACTAACCCTTTACTCTCACGAGCTAACCCTTTACAAACTGAGCAGCCTGTGTTTGCGTGAACGCCGTGTCTTTGTGCACGCATTCACAGGGATCTCTGGGTGGGCAAATGACCCAAAACGGGCTGTTGCCTCATGCCACAACATGACAGTTTGGACTGTCCCTGTCCTGAGGAGCTGGAGTGAGATTGTACTTAGCAGGAGGGAGATTTGGGATCTTTCCACAGGGAAGATATGAGGATGATCCAAAGCTGCAGGCCGTGCCAGTGCAAGCTGGGCTATTTTACTTGGGGAGAAAGCTGAAGATTTAGGATCAGATGCAACCAGCAGGATAAGGAAGGACATCTGAGGACAGATACGAGAGATGGGAGCCAGGCCAGTAGCCCGGGCGTCTCACCCTCATAACCCTCAGGCTGGTTTCCCAGTAGTCCCAGCCCTTGCCAGCAGCAGGAGTGATGGAGCAGGGGAAGCCGGCATGGAGGCTGTCGGCTAAACCCTCGGAGGCTTGCTTGTTCTTGGCACAATTATAGCAGCAGGCATTTCACGTGCATGTCTCCTGGCAGCGCGTGCTGGAAAACAAAGGGATGTATCCTTGGGGATTGTCTTGTAGATGTGGTTTTGCCTTAAGAAATATTACAGAATAACAACGTGTCCAGGTTGATGCAAGCATGCTGAGTCTGGATTGCGTGCAAGAGGGTGGATGTGTGTGTCAGAGGCTAGAAGGGCACACGGTGACAAGAAAAAACAAAGATGTTGGGGGGCTTTGGGCTTTTTGAGCGGGGGTCCATGGTCCAGGCACCATGCTGCTAAATCACTTGCCCCTTGGGGATCTGGAGAACTGGTAATGCCTTAAAGGAGTGCATCCTTGGGTGCGTAAAGTATTTAAAATTGGACAGAACAGACCATTTCATGGGACAGATTTAAAGCCTGAGTAAGCTGCAAGAGCTGGGTTGCGTCCTGTGTGAGCTGCTCCTCACCCTTGCAGGGGAAGCCAGTTGGTAACGGGCTCACTGCCCCGCTCCTCCTTGCTTTCCGCAGGCCTTGGGCTTAGCAGAAAAGAGGTTTCTTTGTTTCCTTAATGGAAATCCCATTAAGATTGGGTAATAGTAAGACAAGATGGTCTCTTTTGAATGGCCATTCATTGCAGGTGGGTGGCTATAGCTGCTGTGATCCTCAGGGCTAAATGAAACTCGGCCACCTTCTCCCGGAGGGCAACCATCAGCAGCAAGAGCTCAGAGTGCACCGGGACCACGGGGCCCCATTTCTCTGTTGCAGACACTGAGGAGGGGATCTACACTAAATAGCATCCCCAGAAACCCACAGTCCAGGCGCAGCGACTGGTGGGGTGTCTGGGGGGGGGACAGTACTGAGATAGGGTGACCCACACCCGTACGAGCCTGGGAGCAGCCGATCAGAGTGATGGATGGCAGTAGCGTAGGCTGCAGGTATTGTACACCCAGGATGCAGTTACCCTCCAAAGCAGGGTAAGGACAATCTATTTTCCTGTTGGTAATGGGTCAGCTTGTGCTTACCTCCAACAGTGAGAAATTTGGTTGGGTATGAATACTCCTGAACTTGTAAGAGATCTACATGGCTGGGGAGAACATGAATTAATGATCGTCTCAGAACCCTCCCCCCAAACCTTAACCCCAGAGTCTGCAAAAGAAAAAAACCCAGGTGCCATAAACTCCGTAGCAGCCAGAGGACATCTCATGTTGTCAAACTCCAACACATTTTAGTGCTTTGCTGGCTCAGGGCCTCGCTGAAGGAGCAGTTAGCACCTCTGCTTTCCTGCCAGCCTGGCTCCTGTTCCCTGCCTTTCTCATGGAGCCGGGGAATTGCTCTGTAATGAGGCAGCAGGCGCTGCCGATGACATGAAACTGCTGGGAATAAGATAGCTTTCTGTGAGCTGCTCTGCCTTTGTGCCCGGGTTCTTCTTGAAGCAGCAGATAAATCTCCGTCTCAGCACAGCGGCAATGCTCACAGAGCCGTCCCCGGGACATGAGTGAGTTGCTGCTGTCGGCACTGTGTTTACTGCACAGATAAAATATTTACAGCTCCATCTTTGGTGTGAGATGTGACTCTTCCAGTCCTCATGAAGGTCACTGGAAAGTCAGTAAAATTTATTGATGGTTTATAGCACTTTTGTGCTGGAAAGCAAGGTTACAGTATTATGTACCTACACATGGCAGGCAGGGACAACTAGAGAGAGGCAGGAGAGGCGAAGCAGAGCAGCTGGGTGTGTGTCGTTGGCTTGGTCCCCCAAACCTGTGTGTTATTTTTTAATTAAATTATAAACTCCATATAGCAGACCATGTGCCGGGCTCCTAACAGGCTGCAGCCCCATGTCTCAGTGGCTGAGCCAATGCAACATTGGCTGTGCCAATGCTTACTCCTTCAGAGGGAGCTGGGGGTTTGTTTTGTGTTTATGACCGCCTGTGCACTGGTGTTTGCATAGGGAAGTCACATTCTGCCGTGGAAAGAGCAATTGTGCCATGCCTGCCTCTCACTTCTCATTAATTGTGATTTCTGTTAATAGCCTAGAATTAAGATTGCATTGTACCAGGCGTGGTAGTAATATTTATCATGAAGGTGGCTTCTGCCTTGGAGAACTAGGAGCCCTCTGGATATGTAGGGACCTTTTCCAACAGGGCTGAGAGCAGCTGGGAGAGTCTTGAGGTCTCTGGTGTCTCTGCAGCCTGCTGTGGGCAGGGTGGGCTGTGCTCAACCCCCTCTGAAACATGCTCTCTTCAGGCACGTCGCTTCCCTTTAGACTGGTCCTGCACACCAGAAACTCTCTGCTGCTTTATTCTTCTCTTGCTCTGAAAAGATAGGAGCAGGCGGATGGACATTTTTCACTCCCCCTGTATGGGCCTGCATGTGTAAAGGGCAATGAGATACCAAGGTGGCTTTTGGAAACCTCCTATCAGGCGTGTTTTCCAGGAGCCCATGAAAATGACTTGGCAGCACATGCAAGATCTAACGCCAGCCCACAGAAAATGGGTTTAGAGTGTCTGTCTGCAGTGACAGAGAGGTCGGATTAGCTTTGCACTCATTGCGTTTCCATTTGGCGTCTCTGGTCCTCCCGTAGATGGGCAGGGTAAAACGCTCCGTGTGCTTTCCCTTTCAAATAAATGGAGAAGGATCAACAGCGCCTGTCGTCAAAAGCTACATGTGGGAGAGGGCACGCAGGTCCAAAACTCTCCTGAAACAGAGCAGCTCCCTGCTTTGTTCTTTGCAAAATGATTTGCATTTCAATGAACCACGATAAAAACACGGTATTTGGGGCTCATGGTACCTCTTCTCATCAGGTTGTTTGACACAGCAGCAGCGAGCAGAGGAGGATTCCCTGAATTGCAGGAACAAACTCAGAGGTGGCTCAAATAGAGCAGGTGTTAACCAGGTGAGTTTGTAGGTCAGGGCAGAGCCGCTAACGAGAGCAACAGACATGGAAACTTGCCTTTTTCTAAGCAAAACATGTTGTGTTCTTAATGCAAAGCCTCTAAATGCTCCAGTAATTCAGTTGCATGGTGGTGGCTCCGGACCGTGCCACAGCCTTTCTCCTTTGAGGACTATGAAGTGTTTATTTTTGAACCATGGCTTTTCATTTAACGAGAAAGGCTGGAAGTCAGATAAATGAGAAATACAGGAAGAAGCTGGGAAGTAAGTGCTGCCTGTTTCTATCAGCTCCTGGTCCTGTTTAAAGCCTGATAATAGAAAGGCTTCTGTGTGATCTTATTACTAAGAAGGTTTGAGTCTGAGCATGTCATAAAACCCAACCAGCTTGGCAGTTAATAACACCCATATGTACAGTAATGCGCTGTAAGAAAGTTAAGACTGGCCATGAGTTCTCATTGGGACACAAGCATCTTACTGTAAATTCCCTCTGTCTTTTTTTCTGACCTCACCCTAAAGAATGATCTGTTTGAAACCGAAGGCGTTTGTCTGATCTGCTACCAGGGAAAGGAAATCTTGAGAACATTTGACAAAGAACGCAGAGTTGAAATTAAATATCGTAATGATATAAAACAGTAAGCAGATCTGCTTGACAGCCTTGACAGCTATTTGTTATAGAAAACAGCGTTTATGATGTCAGTCCTATAAGGGAATGTGTTTGAATTAAAATAATTACAGCAGATAGTACAACAAAGACTCCCTGTAGTCAATCATCCTTCACAAATACACTGTACAAAATCTTCCCAATGAGTGAAGGAAGCGTAGGGACTAGAGCCTGGCAAATAAATACCAATAGGAAGCTGCACCTCAAAGTCAAGCAGCTACTTTCAGTCATGAAATTTCCTTCTCTTTTCAACCCTACGTGAGACAAACAAGGAGTTTTAAATTTTTTTTTTTTTAATATGTATATCTGTTTCCTATTTCAGCTTTCACCTACTTCCAGATAGCGAATTAAAAATCTTTCTGGAAGGGATGCAGAGACTCTTTCAGGTTTTGAGTTATTTCTCGTGTTGCTCCTCTCCGTGTGTCCACTGCCATTGCCTAGATCCATATTTTCAAGGAGATCATATTGGTGAGCTTTCTGCTAAAAAAAATACCTGCAAAATACCTTGGCCTTAGAATCTGCACTCTGCATGCACCAGTGTGTTGTGGGCAGGTCTGGTAAGAACAAGCTATCATTAAGGTTGTCTAACAGCTCCCTACTTTGCGTATAAAATCTTGGGCTGTAGTCGTACAGCACTTATCAGATGGATGGGTTTGTTTTAGTCTTGGGCAAAATGGTTCAACTACCTTTCAGGAGACTTGGGACGGGGGAAATCTTTGCTCTACCCATTAAAAAAAAAAAAATTAAAAAAAGGCAGAATACTGTGCTGTCCAATGTCTCTGAAAAACTCCTGTCTGTTCACATCATACAGCAGAGCCCCAAGCCTTGCCAAGGGAGAGGTGACCCTTCTGCTAGGGATGTGCCTCTTATTCTCCCTTAAGAAACCCACTTGTAATTGCAGCTTTTTATAGCTTAAAAATAATGTATTTTTCTAAATTAACAGAGACATACTAGCACTGAACAGCTGAAATCAGTGGAGATTTCGTCCTTGCCAAGGATGCTTGAACTTTGTGTCATGTTTTTAACTTAGTTTTGGGGTGCTCTGAGTATTCATGAGTGTGTACGTGCTCCTGAAAGTAATGCATCAGTGGCTCTTTTGCTGATAATTTGAGTGTAGTTTTACTGAAATATTTATATTTTTATCCTTCCAACTTTTGGTTAGTGTTGCATGTAAATTGCTTAGCAAATCGTATAAAACTAGGCAGGAGAGGAACTTTTTTCCTGAGAATTTCAAGTGTTTTTCAGGTTTGCAACACTGGCACGTTTGTCAGCACTTTGGAGCTCTTGCATAAAAGCAATTACTAGCATTTCTTTCTCTCCTGCTTTCTTTTGTTCGTTCTTGGTCAGCCCTTCCCACTAGCATAGTCATTGCAAATATGTGCTCTTGGCTGCCCAGCTGATGTTTTCACAGGTGTGTTACACGGGAGTGCAGAGTCAAAGAGGAAAAAACCAGCAAAGTCCCAATGAAAGGAGCAGATAGCATTGCATTGTTTTCCTTCTGCATTCCACACCGTTCCCATTCTTCCCAAGAAATGCTGTCCCTACCTCTTTTGCTTCTGCCCGTGTCACGCCAAATATTCTTTTTACAGCTTAATCCTGCTATGGAGGTTTGACAAATGAAAAGAAACACCCCACCCCCCCCCCAAAAAAAAAAAAAAAAAAAAAAAAAAATTGGTCGCCCTGTTTTCTCTGACTGCTTTAAATTAAAGTAAGAGAGCTTCAAATAGTGGCCTAGTGATCTTCTGTGGCCTCTGAATCCCATCACAGTCCCAGTGAAAATATGTCATATCCTGCCTTTTTCATCCCAGCAGCAGCTAATGTGTCAACATCAAAAGTGATCCCTCTTCTGCTCCCCGTGGCTGTGATTCGTGACCTGGCACTATGCACCCGACAGAAAACCCACCACACGCAGATTAGCTGCCTCCATGTGTTACACCCCCGAGGCATCCGACCAGCCGGCCAGAGCGCTTTATTGCAATTGTTTAATTTGCTGAGATCTGAACGAGCTTAGATGAGCTACTCCCAGGTTCCCTGCTCTCGTGCAGTTTGGCATCACTTTATCTCGGTATTGCCCTGTGCTGCGTGGGAACCTGAGATGAAGTCCTCCTGTGTGTGAGGTTGGAGTCTGAGAGATATAGGTGAAATCCTTCCATGTGTTAGGTTGGAGTCTAAGGGACAGTCTGTCTTTGCCTGCTAAAGGGGTGTTTTGTGCCTTGGTGTTACGGTAGGTTGAACTCTTGAGCCTCAGCACCTCCGGACAGAGGTAATGAGTATTATTCCTGGCCTCAGGCTAAGAGCAAGCCTGGAAAAGCGATTCTGGAGGTGACTGCAGCCGTCTGTACGTGTCCTGTGTCTGGAGGTGCTGGTCCCAGCAAAGCGGAGTGCTCCTGTCCTTGTCTGCTCAGCCAGCAGCTTAAGAGATTCCTGCAGCAGGGGTTGCATCAGGATCATCCAAGCCACAAGTAAATTCCTGCAGGGTGAATTTGCCCATTTATATTATTCTTCCATCCTCCGCAGCCTCTTGTGACAGCGTTTTCCAAAACATATTATGTGCTAAGGGCTGAGGTGTTTCGTTAATCAAGAGGAGGGAGCCTGTCCCTCTTTCAGCCCAGAATTTGCATGTGTGACACCTGCAATGAAGGAGTTTTATTTAATCCCCTGGAAGCTGTGAAGGTTGGAAATCTGCATGCCATCTCAGCTATGCAATAGCCAGCAAACAGCTCAGTAACCGAGAAAGCTATTCTGCCTGGCTTTACATTTCTTGGCTCCAAATAGTTTCAGTGAAACCCTTGATGCTATTTGAACACTGGGTGGGTTGAGATTTTTTTTTTCCTTGGTACGTAGTTTAATTACAGTGAGGCTGTGCACTGACTCTCCATTAATAATACAGTGAATTTCAGCAGCAGATTAAATTTCTCTAAAGTAGTAAATTGCAGGGGAAAGTGGAGGAAAGTCATGGTCGAGGAAAATAAGTACATTATAGGTCCTTTATTAGATAGAAGCCCATGGCATCAGGCAGACGGGTTCTTACAAACACACACATATGAGAAAAACAGGGACTGCATCAATCAGCTTATCAAAATCACTTAAAAGAAATGGGCTTCTGCTGAATGTGTGGAGTGCAATAAAACATCAGGGTAACGCCGGACGTATATTAACTGGCACAGAAAGATTATGACATGTCCATTACTGAGCTTCCTCTTCCTGCTGGCTGCGGAGAGGTCCAGATTCCTGCATAATGTGTTCCTCAATCTCCCCCCCCCCCCCCCAAATTTATTTTATTACCCTTGTTATAAGCAGGCACACTATAAAATGACATTAGAGGCAGAACAGCCACATGAGAGATGCTGAGTCTGCCCTGAACATCAAATGTACTTCATAAGGGCTATGTAAATAGTCTGCTAATCTAGTGCGATCTGAGAACACAAAAGAAATGAAAAGTGGGTGAAAGCCCTGCGCAAGCACTTCTCCTCTCCCGCTGGTCCCCTTCCCGCAGCGCCTTCCCCTTCCAGCACCGCTGTGCCTTCAAGGGGCCAGTCCTGCCACGCCGCTGGCGCTGGGTGTTGGGTTTGCCTTGATTTGGCCAACAATTAGTACCTGAGCAAGTATTAATGGACGTGATGATAACTTCTAGCATGGGCAAGTGAAGGTGCTCCTCGTGAGCCGTGGGGTCTCAGTGCATTAAAACTCGGGCTACCGTTAAAACGGCACAGTGCGACGCGTGTGTACACAGAGCCAGGAGGCGATGGAGGAGCTGAGATGCCCGGGGTGGAAGAGCAGCTCAGGCTCTTAGCTCTGTCTCGTCACCCTGGTTTTACCTGGGGGTACCAGTGCTTCATGTATGAATAATACAGACCTTAAAACGCCAGCTAGTAGCTTTGGCCATTTATGCAGATACTGAAATGGAGAACCGTTTGCCCTACTGTAGCTAAATGGGCTGTGCCAATAGGGATATAGGGACACACAGCTCCAAAGGGCTTGGATGGGCAGGCACACACATGCTGGATAGATGAGATACCGTGTGTGTGTATATGTACGTGTGGGTATATATATATGGCACCAGAAGACCGTTTTAAAGCCACTTTTTGGCCCTAGCAACTGCGCTTAAAATCAAATGAGAGATGAAGGAATTTTTCAACCCAAACCATAAGAGACCCTGGGGGGGGACACAGGATTATGGACACTTATAACTAATGCAAAATAAACAAGGCAAAATTATATGTAATTACTCCTAAAGTCATTTGCTTGTTTCAGTAATTGACCTGTGCATTCTTTAATCTTTAATGCTCCTTTAAAATTCAGCCTCAGGGACTCATAACATTTATTGACGTTTGTCATGGTTAAGGCTCTGGAGGAACTGGGCTTTATTAGAAGTCTTCAAAGAAATATCAATTTAGGGATAAGCAGCATTAATATTTTGTACACAACATCATCTGCTTAGAAAGCTTTACTAGATTTCTTTACATCTTATAAATCGCAAGCGATGGCAAAAAAGGGTAGTGCTGGGAGTGGCTCAGTAAAGAACCTGCTGCTGCTACTTTAGCAAATTTTATTAATAAAAATATGAGGTTGTGTTTAAAAAAAAAAAAACAAACAAAAAAGGTTGATGCAGCAGACACTGATGTGTCTGTTCATGGTGGCATGAGACTTTTGTCCTAGGCTGGGTGGAGAGGGCATCAGCAGTGCAATTGAGGGAACGTTTCTCTCTGTCACAGACTTGCTGTGTGACCTTGTCACAAGTTGCCAGCCCCTGCTCCCATTTTCCTTCTGCAGAAATGCTGTCCTCCTTTCCCTAACAGTGAGGGTGAAGTTCATAAACTTGAAATGTTGCGGATCCCCCAGGTCAGAGGCACTGCACGTGTTTGAGTGCCCACTGCAGTTGGTGGGAATTTTTTTTGTTGTTGTTTCCCACTTGAGTTTTGTTGTCGGCAAGCTCTGTGCAAAAACCCCAACCGCCCGGGAAGCACAAGCAACATGCAGCCTGACTGTTCATACGGCTGTTATCCTTTTAGAAACCTGTTCGTTTTGCCATTCATAACCTGGATACCTATATATGTTGGGAGAGTGAAATTCCTTGAACATGAGAAGCTGTGAGGATATTGCAAATAGCTCTGAAACTTTGTGCCATTGCTCATTACACAGGTACTGGTCTTCCCCAGGCATCGGAGACCTGCTTTATTGGATAATGGCTTAGGCGAAGCAGCCGGTTCATCCCTAAGGCCTGTACAATACTGTCTGCGTGAGCTGGCACTTACTCCTGTGGCAAGTGCTCGCATGGATTAATGGTGTGCCTGCAGCTCGTCGTAACATACTTTCTGCTGGGAGAGGCTGGGTTGTGCTGGAAATTCTAATGGTGAGAGGTATCTTCTATTTTTTCCTCACACTGGGATCCAAGGTAGCTTGAACATCAAGAGAAGGGGGTTTCACAGCTGTGAGCCAGCTATGAAGGCCTGAATAGCGATGGTTTCTGTCTCGTTAGTTAGCATGAGCAACGATAGGAAGGCGAGAAGTCAGAGTGCTTGCGGCAGTCATACTCAGCTCAGTCTTCATGAAGCTTTGCTGGCCGGTACAGCTGAACCAGCCCAGGTGGGACCTGTAAAACCTGTCTCTTGTCCCAGCACCAGGACCCAGAGCCTTATTGCTATTGTGGGATGAGGTGTCACTTCAATGCTGGGTTATCCAAGGGGACACCGAAGGGAAGGAGGAGACGGCAGCTGTACACCTTAGAAGATGTGTAGGGCCTGGGCATTACTGTAATAGCAAATACCGCTTGCTGGAGCATCTGTATCCAGAAAGAGATTTTTCCAAGCCCGTCCTTTTGCTGTCTTGGTCCTTGGTACTCTGCTAGAGAAGAAGTTGCACCACTTGGCTTCTTGCAACCTTTTCTTCCTCTCCTTTTTCCTGCAGTGCGAGGGATCTACTTTGGAGATGAATGTGCCTTTAGCAGTTTGCTAGGTTCTTAGCAGCAGCTAAGCCATTTGCACTTCCCTGGCTGGACAAGGGAGACATGGGATCCTTTCCAAGCAGCCACTTGGACTGTTTCCCCCAGGAGGATACGCTGCCTTCCGCCCAGGGTTCCCATGGATGCCCCTTGGAGGGCTGCACTCTTGCGGAGGGCTGTATTCAGATGCCAGCTGGGGGGGGTACGCCGGTGTCCCACCTTCCTAAGGCTTCCCCATTAGGCAAAGGCTCTTATTAAAAGGTTGTTTTGTCATCCAGTGTTGGGTTGAGCTTTCCTCTGGCTTCTGCACAAAGGGCCATTTTTCCTTTTCCTTCCTAGGCTGAGGCAGGCCACTCTCAGTACTTTGAACTTCTTGTTGATTTGCCTTCTCCTCTTCCTCGGTCCCTGGGTTCGTTCCTATTAAACCAGTGAAATCACCATGGTGCCAACTGGAAACCCCTCTTACACTGGAAACGGAGCTCAACAATGGGCATTTCTGAGGAATCTGTTCTGCTTTTCTTTCAAGGGAAAGGAAATGAAGTATTTTTGTTAAAGAAATAAGTGCTTTAACAATTGGTATATCTATGGTGCTGTTAGAGTAATGGACTTGTGTTTAAATAGGGGCCAGATTGGGAACGCTTGTGACTGAGTAGTCGTTTTCAGAAATATTCAGGTTGCTGCCAGCAAGGCTCCTCGTGGGTGTAAGGTTTGGGGACATCGGCAGCGTTCTTAGGGAGCTTAAATGTGGTCTTTCTATAGCTATCCGTGCCTCTTCACCCGGTGTGACAGCAGAGAAGCTGCTATCAGCTGATGTTTTTGAAGTGAGGTATTCTGTTTGTCTTTAATGGAGGTAGCTTTCCCCTGCCTGTACCTCAGCGATGCCATTGCTGCGCCAGAACAAGGTTTCCAGCAGAGTGGCAGAGTTGAGCTGCCTCTCGCATTAAGCACCAGAGATTTCATTAAATGGCAGAGGAGGGAGCTTGTGTAGAGGGGAGGTTCACCCCAGAGACATTACAGATTGTCTCATGCTATTTAAGTGGGCTAAAATTAGAGGGAAAGAATCTGCAGCTAATTGGACTTGTGCATTAATCATAGTCTGCTGCTGGAGTACTTCACCCATTAGAATGTGTTAATTTGGTAATTACAAGGTGGGGGGGAGGTCTTTCTTTGTAATCCAAAGCCCTTCTTCATGCTTATTGCACATATCAGAAACAGGTACAGTGAGAGGTTGGAGGCAGGATTACAGTGAGGGGAGCGAGCTGCCTATTACCACCTCCTACCACACATGTGAACACGCAGTCTCCCTGGCTCCAGACACCTATAATTAAACTAGGTTAGATACTGGGAGCAGAAGGTCTTTCATTTTCAGTTAACAGGTAATTAATTGTATCTCAGTTTCCATTGTAACTTCCCCCCCTCTCTTGTTATGAGAAATAATGCAAATGCTCAGTGGCCTCCTGTGCTTGGGAAAGGAGGAGTTTCTCCTTGCTCCTCTTTTTCTAAGGGACCTCTGAAGTATGTGTTGGGGAGCTTGTGGTGGACCCTGGAGAACTGCTCCTGTCCCTGTTCCCATTGCAGAAGGTCTCAATTTGCTGGCATTGATCCTGCAGCTGAGACGAAATAAGTTGTTTCCTTCCCTATGCCATTCATTGAGTTGCCTTGCTGTTAATGGCTGTCTTGCTTCTGCCAGCCACCCTCCTGGCAGGTTTTGCTAGATTCAGAGGTGCTTCATAAACCAGGGCAGATGGGAAAATAGAGAAGAGAATTAACAAGATGGGAAACAGGCAGAAAACTCAGGCTGGAAAACGCAAGAGACTAAATACTGAGACAGCCAGTGCAAAATATGGATTTTCAGAGGGGTGTAAAACACTAATGAGTAAAAACACTGAGATGTATGTGCTCTAATGAGAAGCAAATCAGACTGGAGCTTGCAAAGCAACACTGCCTGCCGTGCCTTTATTTTAGCAAGAGGCTCCATTCCCAGCTCTCCCCTTAGAGTTGCTCATTGCGAAAAAAGCCCCTTCACACGAGATCTCATTTTTTCCCTTTTCCTCTATATTTGCTGGCTTGCCTGCGGGGGTGGACGATGTCCACTCCACCTTGAGCCTGGGTAGGTTAATGTTTGCTGGAAGGACCCTGCCATGCCGAGTGTACAAACAGAGCCCTGTACAAACTTCACTGCCCTTCCCAGCCTATTTCCTTGCAATTGCAGCTGCTCCGTAATCTTTGCAAAGGTCGCACCCACTTGCTATGAGTGACTTCAGCTGTGATATATTTGTGGGCAGTCCCGGCAGTCGCAGGCAGCCCTCACAAACACTGACCTGAAATACTGACCTCCACAAACCACATCATTTTCCACTTGGGCACCTCCAGATTGGTTCTCCGGATCTGCAGAACCAGAAGGCTAGTTTTGACTCCATTGCAATAATTTGCTGGCTCATTAGCACTAACTCCTTAAAGGGGCACCTTTAATGTTAGTAAGCCTAAAACTGTGACCTATATCCCCCTCTTCTGTTATATCTCCTTGCAAATTCCGTGTCGTTAATCTGTGTATACTCTCATCCCTCCGTACACCCCGAAAGATCAATAGTCTCATGAGCAAAATAAAAACCTGCCCTAAAATGGGTCCAAATGCTGTGTCACAGCCAAATAAAAACCTTTCAGAATATATTTGATTTCCTAATGAAGAAATTGGTTGTAGAGGAACATGAAGGTAAGCTCAGCCTTCCTCTGAGGTCTGCTTGCTCTTTGGTGTCGCAGTTTGGGACCGTTGAAGAGCATCTTCTCCAGTTGTGTGAAATACTTCACAATAAACCAGCAGCAGGTACCAAGGATGGGATGTGTGTTTATACAATAGATTTTGAATTTAAACTTGTAGAGAGTTGCAATAAACAAGAAAAGCAAAGCTGGTTAAAACAGCCAGTCTTTCTAATAAGTGATTTGCCTTTTCTGGAGCTCGTTAAACCAACACTGGAAGTTAGAACTGTGAGAAGGATCCTTTTAGTACTATAAAGCGTGTAAGTGGGCTACAGACTGTACCCGTTGGAATAAAGTGATTACCACCCTCGTTAAGTGGATAAAGACTTCTATTTTGGGGATGACTAATGTGAAGCCTTGTTCAACAAAATGGATGATTAAGGGATAATTTTGTTGGAACAAATTTATAATGCACAGTGACTAGGTGTGAAAGACACTTCCTTTGCGCAAGCCACTTTGCACATCCAGGCTGTGCTTCTGGACTTAATTAGCAACACTGCATCTATCCTGGTAGGAGTCAGTCCTCGCCAGGCCTTCAATTCGCTTGTTGGCAGGTGATAATCAAGTACTTTTAACTATGTGATGCTAGCCTTGGTCTTTGCCAGGAGAAGTGATAGTCGGCTGTTTCAAACATACTGTGAAAAAAGTTTGTCTTTCATGGTGGCAAAGTAAAACTCAGGTAACTTCCAAGACTTCACTTTACTCTTGCTGAAGCTATGACTTTGTCTCACTAGAAATGGAGCTATTTCCAAATGTAGCTCTATTCATTCATTTATTTATTCACTGAGAACTTTTTTTTTTTCAAAATTCCTCAAAAGTCTTCAATTCTGAGAAATTTGTTTCAAAATTGAAAATTAAACTTTGGAATGCTGAATATTCAGTTTGATTGCTTTATGCTTTTACTATATATCTCCCATGTCTCCCTCTTTTATTTCATGACATGTCAAACTGGCAGATGTCTGTTACAGAAGGCATTATTCTTTACAGAAGACAGTAAGGTGTTTTGATCAGTATTTAGTAGGTACCATTACTTTAAAAAATAGTAAATAGAAATTAGCATTTCACCTGCTATTTTGGTAGGTTACTCCTACTCACAGTAGACACACTAATGCACAATTATAAAAAATAAAAGAATGAAATACATGTTGCTTTAACATTTTGGGCTGTTCTTGAACAGAAGGCTTTACAAAATGCATTTTTTTCATGAGAAATTTGTCAGTCATATTTTTCCGTGATTGTTTTCCTTGCAAAAACTCCCTCATTTTGCTTGTCCCGTAAGCCTGGAGGCAGTCTGCGATGCAAGTGAGCTTGTGGGGTACAGCAGAGCTGATCTCCAGCGCCTGTGTCTCAGAAGCTGGTGGTTGCTGCAGAGTTGTTTGTTAGTGTTGGGTTATGGAGTTTTGTTGATGTACCAGAACTGTTTATTTTTAGCAAAAAGGATGCTGCAATCCCACAGATGAGGTTACACTGTGGGTCGTGCTCTGAACCCAAGGCTGTTACAAACCCAGCTGTGTGGGCTTTAGCTTTGGCGTTTCCCCAGATCGGTTCCTGACCGCAGCTCCACCGGTCAGATGTGCAGGCAGCCGTGTCGGCTGTGCTCACCGCCTGTGCCTTGAGCAAACAAATCCGTAACGCGCTGTGGCCCAGGGGCTCTGCATTTCTCACAATGCCCCATCCAGCTTTCTTATCAAATGGAGGTGGTATGGTTGCATGGGCTGTTTGCCATGATTTTACGGACAACCGGTGGTCCGTGAACCACAGGTTAGGAAACTCTTCTGTAATGTCTTGGACTTGGTCATATTGTACTAGCTCCATGTGAAAGTGGCAGTTTTGCCCTTAGCAACAAGTAGACATCTCCACTGGGCGGGTGTTAGAGAAGCTGCATCCTTGTATGAGCTCTGTCAGCACCCTCATCCGCATCAGCATTTGCTCTTGCAGTTTGCCTTGTGGTCCAGTCCTTGCCCTGGTAGTCCAAGTCCTACTGCCCAGGGACGGGAATAGTCCACATGGACGAAATGGGATGGCAGCAGCGAGACCGAGGGGATTGCTGGGCAGCTCTCACCGCACAGACATCCATCAGCTCGGCTGCTCCCTCCCACGCTTTGGCAGTAGAGACACTGGACGACTCCAGCTCCTTTTGTGTTCCCCTTATTGCAAGACATCGGGGCTGTTTTTGAGACTCGTTTCCTTCCCCAGCATGCCCTGGCATGGGCCAGCGGAAGGCGGTGCTGTAGCCAAGGCTGCCGTGCAGGGCTCTGCCTTCCCCTGCAGAACAGCTCCAGGATTAAGCGTGCCCTGCCCTTGGAGAAGACCGTGATACCAGAGAGGTTCCTGGCTGAGCTGGGGCGGGGAGAACAAATGACCTTACAGAGCCATGTAATATATTCCTGAAAAATATTTGGTGTTTTCATTTGTTGGGAGGTCAAAGATTTGAACAAATGCAAGCAAAATGCCTTTTTTCACATTGGTATCAATAAGTTCTCAGCACAGAGGCTTAATGTAAGTGTCTTGGGTCGAGCTTACAGCAATACCAGGATTTTGGTTGCATTAAAAAGGAAAACTCACCATGACACTAAGAAATAGTAGTAACTGCTCAAGAAGTGTTTTGTGTGTTTGGGATTTTTTTTCCTCCACCTAAGCTTTGTTTAAATTCCATATTAAAAAATGCATTTCAGCATGTTTATAATACAGACAAACAGCTGAGCTGACACACGTGTGTGTGTGTGTGCGTTTAGGCTTGTGTGTATGTGCTTTGGAGTGAGCTATTGCTATCTTTAGAGACATGGCATTGGAAACCTGTTGTGTTTTCAGCATTTTATGCAAACACATTGTCTTGCGCAGAATAGCATGTCATAGAGCATAAATCTTCAGGAAGCCACTGCGTTTGTGGCTCCTTACCTCTAATGCATCCTGATGCCAGGCAATTAGTCTGGGCCATTTGCATCTCTGAAAGCTTTCTCTGGGAGGACATTGGTGTTTAGCTGGTGATGCTGGTTTTTCAGCTGCTTGGCACTGGTGAATATACTCAGAGGGAACAGAGGGATGTGAATTGGACTGGATTTGAAGCCTATGATGAAGGCTGTCGCCTGTATTTGCATGGCAGCTTTCTGGAAGCAGATCAGGTGGTTCCCCTATAAGCATCCTTGGGTCTTTAGGAAGCAGGTAGATACTGGCCCAGATCTTCGGTAAGTGTGGAGCACAGGCCTGTGCTGGTTTGCTCAACTGGGTCTGTTATCTCCATTTTTTTTGATAGCTGAAACGAGGCAGAGGGACGTTATTTGCTCAGTGCCGCAGAAGGGAGTACTGGTGCTGGAAATGCGCTGCCGAGTCCTGATTCTTCCTTCTTTCCTTTAATTGTGTCCTTCGAAAGCAGAGTCCTCTAGCGCTAAAAGAAGATGATGGCAAACTGCCTTGTTAACCTATTTTAAGTAAATCTGTATTGAGTTTCCTGCTGTGCCTAAGAGCTGGAAGTCCCAGTAGAGTTTTATATTTTATCCCTGCACTAGCTTTCTCTGGACTTTAATTCCCCACTTCCTTTTTCTTCTACCCCCAAAGAAATGTAAATTTAATTTCACAGGAAATAAGGATATACTTGAATAAGACGAAATTTTTTTTTGCCAATATCTCAGTGTCTCCCACAGGTTAGTAACTAATTTTGAGGGATCTAACATTTTGCCTTTCTTAAAACAAATTCTTTGCATACAGCAGCCTCCCACAGGCTCCTTTAGCACAGAAAGGCAAAGCATTTTATCAGGGAAAAGAATTTTGTATAGAAGATAGAAGAAAAGAGCAGCCCGGGCCACCTGTATGGTATTAGTAGGAGATGACGGAAAAGATATTGCTGATTTTTATTAATAATTAATTTAATTTTCTATAGCCCGCTTATAAAAGTTCCTCAAGAAATTTGCAGAGTGTATAATATATGTATCACTGAATTGTAGCTATTTCTGGAGTACTTCATCTGTTCCACTGTAGACACAGGGATGGTGTTTAATAGTTTAGGTCAGTAAGTCATTATGAAAGCCTCCACTGAAATAATACTCTTGAAATAATAATATTGGATATGGACTGTATTGTTAAAGGTTTTTTTGCTTTTCTTCTTCATTATGATTTCCTACTTTCTTTCTGTTGTGATATGACATATGGTTTTAGCGATAGCCATTGGACCTACAGGGAAAATTGAGTGCCTATCTAACTTTCTCTAAAGGGGATTTAGCATGAGAACATAAAGAATGATATATAGGCATGGTCTGCTAAAAAGTGTTCCAGTCCATGTGTCCTTACCAAATAAAAATATCCAGATAGATCATTAGGGGGGATTTTTATTACTCATCACAGAATTTGACCTAGACACGTGAGCACTGGCAGTGTTCTTCAAATAACTGTCAGAAAAAAAAATTGTGCTGTTCATTGGCCTCGATTGTGTGTTTTATCTGAAATACCTGACTTGGAAGAACACAAGCCTCCTTACCACCACCCTGGCTCATGTTTGAGCTTGCTAACGCCCAGCTTGGAAAGCCGGTGACTGAAGTCAGCTTTTGAGCACGACTTAGTCTGGCCCTGCTCAGCCAAGCCCCAAGCTGCCGCCCAGGCCCATCCTTACCCTTAGGCTGGTGTTTAATTGCTTTGTTACTTCAGGACCTGAATTATCGCCGCATCCTGTAGCGATGCTTGTTTATTTTTTTACCTTTTTCTCACCAAACCTCCAACCTGGCTCATCCCAGGGGATCTGGCAAAACTCTCCACCAGTACTGTGGCCGGCAGAAAGGTCTGGGCGGCAGGGCACGGTTGGGAAATAAGGTCTAACAGGCGAGAGCAGCAGCCCAGGTTGATGGGAGTGTGGCTAGGCAACAGCATGGGGAGCAGAGGAATGATCTCTCTTTGTCAGACAGCCGAGCTGTTAGAGGTTATGAGATTCTTTTATTGCACTAATTTGCAGTGCAATGTGCTGACATTCTCTCCCTGTTGCACAGAGAATATATAAATTATGCCTGCAGGACGATTAACTGTTTGTCCAGGCTAATTGTCAGTATTAAATCTTGCTCAGTCACAGTTTTAAAGCTTAATTTAAACTCTCTATCTTTAAGGAATCTGCACTCCCACTCCCCCTCCCACAATGGGGAAAAAAATAATAAAGATTTAATGGTTTAAGTCAGTTCCCTTTGTAAGAGCTAAAGTTATAATTGGGTGTGTGGATAGTGGAAGCATCTGCACATGATGAGCCTGTGGAGTTTTCCTTTTGCTTTGGCCGATAATGTTCATTTCAAATCCCATTGTCTTTGCTACCCTGTATTAATTTCTGAATTATGTATTATTGTTCTGAGACCCCGGAGCCACAGCTATTCCCCACACCTATTACTGCATAAATCTTTGCTGTGTGCTTAAAACAGCAATGATTCATCCTGAAAGACAGAGAGGAACACAAGCGCTAATGAAAAATCCCCCTTCCCACGAAACGGGCAAAAATCAGATGCGCAGACCTTGTAGGGTGGCTGGGGAGCGGAGGGCAGGTGGACCCAGCTGCAGAGAGCTACAGCAACAGGCAGGAGAGGGATGGAGCCCACCATGGGTTCGCACGCTGCATCTTCGCACACCGCGTGGCGTGAGCTGCTGCTGCAGCAGAGATGATCCCGGCTGTGCGGATGACGCTCTGGGCAGGCAAAAATGCCGCTCCTGTCCTGTGCCGAGGGACAGCCCTCTGTGTGGAGACCGTCCTCGTGGTGTCACGGGAGATGAAGATCACTGGTCATGCTGGCATAGACTTTCCATTTTTAATTACTTGTGTTTTCTGGTATTATTGTTGTTAATTTATTCCCTTGGAAAGAGACAGATGTATGCTATTGGTCCATCTCCTCCTAAAATTTGTAGGAGCAGTGCTGTGAAGTATGTTTCTCATCTCCGCTTGTCCCTAGACTTGGTTTTCTGAAGATCTTTGCCAGCAGCATGGGTGTAGCTAATGGTTGCCCTGTCCTTGTTGGGGCCAAAATTTAGCTGTCAGCACGCTGTCGCTGCACTCAAGCAAGCCTGGGTACCCTAATTAGCTGCTTGTGGTGCAGTTCCAGCAAACGAAAGGGTGGCATCACACCTTGGCTTTAAAATGTACCTAATTGCATTTTTCCTTGCCTTGGTTCAGCTTACCGTCACCGTCAATCTGCCAAGAGCGCAGTAATGACCCCACAGCTCGGGGACACCATCTCCCACTGGAGAAAGGTGGCTCAGAGTGACCCGTCAGGACACGTGTCACCTTGGTACCATGCGTGATCCTGGCTTGGTGAGCAGCACTGAGGACGCGCAGGCCTGCCCTGGCTTGTGCCAGCGCTGAAGAACGATGCACCAGGAGGATGTCGGAGAGATTTTCTTTCTTGTTGTGGTTTCTGTAGGGGACGCGGTGCCGTTGGAGGACTGGGGGGGGGCTTAAGGCTTGAGACCTTCTGGGCCTTACTTGCCCTCTTGCAAGACTTTAACAGGACTTTGCTTTCTAGAGAAGTAGTACGGGAGTGAGAGCACTCCCCATGCTGTTAATCTATGCTGAAGGATTTGTTAATCTGACACAGGCCAAAGCCAAGCATGTTCTCGCTGGGTGAAAGGGGTCAAGCATTTTTTGACCTGGGGCAGGCAGTAATTGAAAAGAAGGCGGCTGTGGGTGGAAATGAGCCCAGCAACATAACCAGCCTGGTCCCACTGCTCCTGGAAAATTACAGCGGTGACAGCCAGGAGGGAGAGGCTCTTGCACCAAACAGCCCCTCTCAGCCCGTATATTATAGCCTGCTTTTTATTTCAGGAGAATATTAGTAGCAGAGGATGAGGGCTGATCCAGCAGTTGGTTTGGAGGCTGATGCCTCGCACAGCTCATCATCCCAATATTGCGCTGCGTGATGGGGATGAGAGGTGGGAGCACCGAGCACGACACCTGCACCCCTCTCTTCTCCTCCCAGTGATGGAGCAGGTTCGGGGTGTCCCCACAGGTGGGGTCCTCGGGGGCTTTCGCTGGAGAGTGGGGAAAGGTGAGCGGGTCGATACTTGCAGGAGAATGCAGCCACCTGGGAGCCGAGGAGAAAATGCTTCTTGCCAATCCTGCTCCTTTTGACATCTCACGGAGAAACAAAAGGGCTCGTGCTGTTCTCTTGCTCTATTAGAGCTCCCTTTAATAGTGACAGCTTTTCTCACTTCTTTTCTGAAATCTGCAAAATTAGGGTGAGTGAAAGGTGGGGGGGAGGAGGAGAGAGCAAGTTAGTCTGGAAGAAAACTGCCTGAGAAACACAGAAGCCTACGGGTAAGAGAGGAGAATTAGCAGATGAGAAAGCACGAGGGATGATAATTGGCCAGCTCGGCTGTGTGATGGCAAAGTATTGCCAATGTGACGAGAGAATGTGAAACCTTGGCCTAGTTTGCCAAGAGAGGGAAGTAAAGGAGGCTTTGCAGAGCTGTGTATGGTGCGGTGCAGCCGGTCTCTCCTCTCTGCCGCTGCTCCATGACCCGGGAGAGCTTTGGTGTGAGCAGAGACACAAGAGCTTGTTGTCTGTCCCCGCAGACTGGCAGGACACGAATTGGAGGATTTGTGGGTTTCAGTGGCTGGGATTTTATTGTTATTATTAATTTAATAATAATAATAATAATTTGCTTTACTACATCTCTAACATTAGAGCAGCCATCTCGGGCCCCATTTGCTTCCATGGTGTGTGCACGTTTCCTGCTCCCAGGTCTGACACCCCTGTGTACAAGTATTTAGATGCCCAAGGGATTATTTTGGGCAAACCACCTCTGTTACTCCAAATGGGAGGCAGGCATGTGTTTTGCATGTGAATTTGAGTGGCCGCGTTGTAAATTTTACCATTTCTATTAAACCAGCAAAATGGGAAGCCCCATTCTGGGGGCGCCCCTGGGGTCTCTACTCTATGTAGCACAAATCCACAGCTGCCAAGAGCAGGACCAAGGCTCCTTCTGAGGAGCAGATCTGGACAATAAGAGGTTTCTGCCTAATCCCTGGACCCAATAGCTGGCTTATGCCCCAAAACAGATTATTCTTATTTTTGGCTTTTATCCCAGCGATCATATTCCCACTCTCCATCAGAAATATCTCATTCCCTTTTTTGTGACTCAAATCTTATGTCAGCCAGGTTCGACTGCTCAGGTGTGAAAATACGAGATGGGGCAGCAGTAATAGCAGGGATTCAGGTTCATCTGAAATCCCTGATTGCGTCCGCAGGTTTGTGTAATGAGAGAAGGTAAATACAGGCAAGGCAATCCCATGCTCCTGCTGGCTTGTTATTTCAGGTACCTTTCCCATAGTCTCTCTTACATGTCTTTCCTCTGAGGGGGGAGAGGAGAAGTTAGGGTATGGCTCTAGCTGTAATATATTTGTAAGCAGGCAGTAACACGAAGTCCTTAAAACCGTGAAAGCAATGTGGGGGGAGGAAAAAAAACCCAAAATCCTCTTCTAGGAGGAGAACAAAGGAGAGGGGCTGAAATACCTGGGATCGGCAGCCCATGTTGAAGGAGAATGCGCAGGGGGAGGGCTGCTCGGGTTAGGCAGGGAAGATGCTGTCTTTAGCATATGCTCTGCATATTTTACTGCCAGAGAAGATGTGGCGATGATTTAATATGCAAAGGTAGATATGGCATTGATATGCATCCACACTGCATAACATGTGCATACATATTTCAAAGGTGGTACAAGAAAGTGCATCGCTGAAGGCAAGCATTTATCAGGCTTGCGGTCAGATGTTTGAGACTTTCACAGCCTTAGGAGATCCTGCAGGAGGAGAAACAATAACACGTCTTGATTATTACTATTAGCGTTTTAAATACAAAATTGTCAAGATGCTGGGGAGCAGGGAGAACAGCGAGCGCTTAAGACACATTGAGTGATGTGATGGAGGAGCAGCCGCGCGGGTAAACAAAGGCTGCAGAAGGCGACATGGCAAGATCGAGCGAGGAACCTGAAAGAGGAAATTATTCACCTGTGCTTTCCTCTCCTTAGTGAATTTGTGCTCAAGCCACCGTAAATGAGACGAGCCTGTCTGAGAGCTCTGCAGTTGGGGCGGCTTTTTTGTCTTGTTTTGTTTTATTCTGGGAACGGAGCTCAGCTGCACAGGAAGAGGGAGGTTTGACACGCGCAGACGCGACAAGTGAGGAGGGACACTGCCCTGCGACCCCCACCGCTCACCTGGGGCTGCCTGCCTGCCTTCGTTAGTTAGTTGCTTATTATTTGCTCGCTCTCTGGGGACAAGCAGGCAACGGGGATTGTGCCCACCCAGGGCAGAGACCCATCAAAGGCTGCACCAAGCTAAAACTAGGCCAGCGCCTTCCCGTTACAAGATCAAACTGAGAAACACCTGGTTGTTAGGAGTGCATTGAATGTCACAATGCAGCGTGCCCTGGGTGCTGTCGTCGTCCCTGTCTGTCCGTCCGTCCGTCCCGTCCCCCCTTGCTCTGGCACAGGTCCCAGGGCAGCAGCGGGCACAGGCAGGGAGCCCTCGGGGGCGGCGGGAGCGCGTCGGTGGGGCACGTTTGCAGGATGCTGTGCAGATGAAAGCGCAGACAGTTTGTGTTTGTTTTGCTTAGTGACAGCTCTAGATTTTAATGTTTGATCACAGCAGGCAGGGAGGTCCTGCAGGGATTTCAAAAGATACTCTGTGCCCATGCACCGACATGCATTTTCTTTACATTAAATGAGCGCATCTTGCCTACCTTGCTGGAAAAAACTAGTTTGGCCTTCATGCAAATCTGGCTCTGTGCAAGCATGAGACACATATTGCTGCTGATAGGAATCTGTTCTGCTGCATCTCTAATGCCTACAGACGCGCTTGCACTCCTCCTCCTGTGCTAGCCCAGGTGTGCCAGGCCCTGCGGTCCCCACCGTGGGACGTAGGTGCCACCCACCCTCTGCCAGACCGAGACCCCTGCAAGCTGCTCTGCCAGCACAGGGTGGGCCTGCCCTGCAGCCCTGCCTGCTAGTAGTCCCTTTTTTGGGAGCTGGCCCGCCATTTTAGCACAATACCAATCCTTCCTGCTCTGCCAGGCTCGCGTAGGCAGTGCAGGTTTGCACTTGCCGTTCCGCACGCCCTTAGGTCCTTCGGGAGTAGAAGCGGTACGAGGTGGAATCATCGAGGTGTTTGCCGGGCAGATCTGAGGTTTTGAAGCAACGACGAGGCGGCTCGGCGCGCCTGCCGCAGCTGGCTGCCCTCGGTCCGAGCCGGCTGCGCGGGGCAGCCCAGACGCCACGGGGACGGGCTCATCTGCCGAAGCGAAACCGGCTCGGTTGTTTCTTGGAGCGTGTTTTGCAGTTTGGCTTTTGCGAGGTCAGGGTCCTGCCTTCTCTCAGCGTCTTCAAATGGCAGGAGGGAGACTGGGCAGGATTCGGTGGCGGTGGCCGGGTACAGCGGGTGCCGTGGCCGTGGCGCTGGATGGCCCCTGGGGAGGAGAGCGCAGCCGGCAGCGAGGTGTGAAGAATAGAGAGGGCTTCTCCGGCGCTAATGACAGCGGGCAGCGCTCCCACCGCAGTGGAAGCTACTGTAACTCGATCGCTCTTTAATTATCTGGAATTATAGCGCTGCTCTCACCCTTTTTATGTTACGGTGGAAGAAATCAGGACATACATTAATTATCTAATCCGTATGTAAAGTGTCACATATAATTTTCCCAGAGCAAAAGGTTCTAGCTTTAAGACCTGCATCGTCTCTTAATAACCATGTGTGAGGGAAGAAAATAATACCCAGATATATGATTATTACAGTGGTCGTTGGCCACTGTTGCTCCTTTCCCTGCTTTTGGGGCAGCATCTCTGCTAGAGACCCTTACTCGGGGACACTCGCAGGGTGACCTTTAAATATCCCCAGACCACAGCCTGTGACCTGGCCGGGTTGCAGGGAATTGAGAGTGCAAAGCCCGTGCTTGTTGTTGTTGTTGCAGAAGTACAGTCTGAATCAGAAACACCTTTGGGTGTCATAAGTCGTTTGTTGGTTGGTTTTTGTTTTTATTTTTTTCTTTGCTGCATTTGGAAAAGAGGGGAAGACCCCACAGCTTCCCTTTGACTAAGACACATGGCAGCTGAAGAAGTCGATTAAGAAAATCAGTATTGCATTTATTAGCCTCCATCTATGATGCATGGTGTTATGCTAATATGCATGAATTAATTACTGTTATTAATTCAATTGAATTAATTTGATATTACTGATGTGTGCAGCGAAGATTTGTTGAGAGTGAGCGAGAGCTGCTTTTAAAAGGTGGTGCAGACGCGCGCTGGATTGATGCGAGTGGGAAGGGGGAGGACGGGCTCTGCAGCAGCCCCAGCACATCTGTTTGCACCACCTGATGCAGCGCATGAGCTCAGAGACCTGTTTATCTCCCATCTCCTTCCCCTCCCTCTGTGGTCTGATCATGACTTCATCCCGTTCTGCAATTAGCGGTTCAAAACAGGAAACAATTCCCTTTGCCTGTCTTTGGGCCCCTTTGGGGTTTTGCTGACAATTCTCCCCACCAACTTTGTGCAGGGAGGCAGCAAATGTCCTCAGCTCCTCCGGAAGGTCTGCAGGGAGCGAGGGATAAAGTCTGATCACAAATACTGGCACAAGAAACCGGCTCCCATGCGTCATGCGGGGAAACATCACGGGGCCCCTGCGTGCACTCAGAACGGTGCAACAAATAGTTTGTAAACTGTTGCCAGGCTGTGCAATATTTGCATAAATTGTTAGGGGGGGAAATATAGCTCAGCTTGAGAAAGCTGCAGCTTGCAGGCTGCTCATGAGCAGAAGTGAAACTCGTTGTGTGAATTATTTGTTAGAGATTTGCTCTCAGATTGTGGCACAGAAGCTGCCTGTGTTATTGAAGAAAAGGGCCCTCAACATACGATCAGAAAATAAAGCCCCAGATGTTGTTTCAGTTGTAAAGCCCAGACGGTGCCGGCAGCGATGGGACCTGGAGTGACAGGGGATGCCCCCAGAGGTCAGGGACGTGTTGGGGGCAGGAGGACCTATGGCCAGCCCAAGTGATGGGTTAGAGGTGGGCACAAAACCTCCCACAATGCCTGCCCTCTAAAGTGTTGCTGTAAGCCATAAGACTAATTAATGAGAGGTAATTTAAAAAACTCCAGCGCCAGTCCTGTGCACGCCCTGGTGCCCAGCATGGACCCCTCAGAGAGAGGTGAGCGGGCAGAGCCCGTGCATCCTTGAGCTGACGGGGCTGTGTCATGTTTCTAAAATGACTGTAATTGGTATTCTACAAGACAAACTACAGGACCCACAAAGGCCATCACTCCACCAGATCATTCAATCATGTTGAAGACCAAACTTGCAATTGCTCTTAATGGAAATGCAGAGCCTGGGAGTTTTTCCGTTAGGAAGGGAGAACCTGTAGTTTTCGGTGACCTCTTTTGGGTAGCAGAGTAGCAGCTAATTGCAGCTCATAGAGTTGACAGATGTCCCTGCTTCATGCAGCAAATCGGTCACATCTCTTGATAAATATGAGACCTTCTGCTGTTATATATGAGTCCTAGGCTTTAACCATCCTCCTAATTCATTTCATTTCAGTTTTCCAATAGGTTGGTGATATTTTACTGAAATCCGCCCCCCCCCCCCCCCCCCCGTGGAAGTGTTTTGCCTCCATTATTTACTGTATCTCGTTCCCTATTTTAGTCACCCATCAGCCACTGGACAGTCTTTGTTAGGCCCTTTGCCTGCAGCTCGGGAAGGAGAGCAGACCCGTTTCACCCTGAGCGTGACTCCCTAAAGCAGAGAGCTGCTGCCTCTCGCTTCGCTCTGCCCTTCCTGGGGCTGCGGGCTCACCTCGGACCCGGGCAGCCTTTTCCTCCACTCCCAGCCCATGCCTGGTCCCGCTCCTGCCCGCAAAGCATCCTCCGCTTGGGGTTCAGCAGCTGCTGGAGACCCCTTCCCTGCTCGTGCATCTGTCACCAGGCCCCTTCCCCTGCCCCGCGGCTGGGTTTGGTCCAGCCTCGGAGGGATGCAGTGTTGCATCCCCCCGGCATGGCTCATCTTCCTCCCTCTCGCCCTGCACAGAAGCCTGGGCCAACCTAGGGAAGGGAATATCTCTAGTGCTGCTCCACAACGCTAGGTGGAAAACTTTATGTCAGTGCTGCGGTCTCTGATTTATTCATAATCTGTTTGAGCTCTCCCTGGGTCACTCTTTCTTTAGCCGTTATACCTGAGGTGGGTGCTTGCCCTGTCCACCATACGCGGCTTTTCCTTGCCCAGTACAACCCTGCCAGCCTGGCAGAGAGAAAACTGTCTTGCAGTCGGTACTTGTCACTTGCTACTCTTTGCTGAGGGCTTTTTTTTTTTTTTTTCCCCTCTTTTTTTAATAAATTTTTTAAAAATAAAAAAATCTGAAATAAATAGTAGGCAGCAGCAGGACCAGAGGCCAGATGGGACAGAGCACTGTGGTTTGCACAAGCAGAAATCTTATCCTCCAGAGATGTTCCTCAGCCCTTGGGAGGGGCACTGCTGAGGTGGTCTTGTCCAAACTGCTCTTAAAATGCTTCAAAGAAGCAAGTCCCACAGCTCCCCCACACAGCTGGTTCTGGGACTTAACCAGAGCCACCAGACAGTGAGGGGTTTCCTGCGTATGTATGTGTGTGTGCGTGTGAAGGTGCATTAATTATACATTTATTAAATGTATTTATTATTCATACAGCGATATTAAATTATTTTATGTTTATTAATTATACAGTTAATATATACAGGTGAAACGACACTAAGTATATATATATTTAATATATAGGTGAAAATCTGTACTGTATATATATTTTTTTATTCCTGTAAGTCCTTCCTGCAAATTAAGCTGATGGCTTTGTGATGCCCCTAAGGACACAGGAAACAATTGCCTGCTAGCTTCATTATAGCAGCCTAGATTATCCCATCCCCTCTCAGCTTTTTGCAGCCCCAAACCTGGCTCGTTCAGGCTTGCTTTGTAGGTGGATCGTGTTTGCTACAGCTCTTGCTTGTCCAGCCTAGGAAGGTCCCTGTCCCTGTGGGGCCCCGGTGGCACCGGGTGTCCCCAGACAGCCGCTCTCCGTTGGTGGCTTCTCACCGAGTAGCTCCAGGAGGATGCTGTCTCCTTCGCTGGGAGACAGCGGGGGCATCACCACCCTATGCCAAAACTAGCTGTGGTGAGGACCCAAGCCAGTCGCCACACAGCCCTGGGCACGGAGGGTGCTCACGAGCAGCAAGCTGCTCTCAGACTTGCCTCAGTGGTTTCTGCGCGGGTCAGGAGCTGTGACCTAAACCCAACACAGCCCGTAACAGAGGTAGGGCGCATAAGAACAACAAACACTTTTCCTCCTTTGTTTTTTTGTTTTTTGTTTTTTTTTTTGGGGGGGGGGCGGGTGGTGGTTTTGTTTTTGTTGTTTTTTGGGGGGATTTTTTTAGACTAACTGATGTAGCTGGAAAAAGCAAAGGGTTGAGGCATAGAAGCTGCTCCTCCAGTCTGAAATATTTTACTCTAGGGGGCCAGTTTCTCTCTAATAGCTCCTTTTTGGGGGACTTCACGAACAGCTTTTACCCCTAAAGGCTGGCTTCACATCCGCAGTCCTCCCCAGCTACCGGAGCACAGCCATGGACCTGAGCTGGGGAGCTCAGCTCCGTGTACACCCAGCCCTCAGCAGGTCCAAGTGGGTCCATAGGGGGATTTTACCTGTGCCTCATCCAAAATAACTGCAGAGCAGCTCAGGTCCCAAAAGCATGTTGCAGGGAGCCATACCACGCACCCATTCCTGGGCATACTCCTGCCCTTACCCTCCTCGCAGAGCTGCAGGCCAAGGTATAAACAAAGCCCTCGACACCTCATGGTAATTAATATTGAATTTCACTGGGTTTTCTCTCTGTTTTTTTTTTCCCTTTTCCTTTGTTCTTCTGCCATGTGACGCGTAGGAGACTTGTAAGACTCCACTCTCTTTCACCTGGATTTGCTCTGCCCTTTCTGGTGGTTAGGAGGGATTTGAGTGTATTAGCTTAATTGGCAAATGTATTGTTCAGACAGCTGTGACAGAGATGGCTGCCTGCAGTAGCCGTCGGGTTAAGTAGCTCCCAGAAGCTTTTCGGCACCTCTAGTGATGACTGGGCACATCCCCACTGGTTCAGGATCACCCAGCTTTGAAGTGGTCTTGAGGGGTACTGCACAGTGGGCTTGAAGAAAAGGTGCTTTGGGAAAAATGGGAATACATGGAAGAACAAGGATTCGAGGGAGCCGCACGTTTGAGATGTGTGGGAAAGCTCGATGTGTAGCACAGGGGATTTGGATGGGGCGTTGCAGAGCTGGGCGCTGCCTTCCTATTGGCATTATCAGCCACCCAAATCCAATAAGTAGGTTCTTAAATCTCAGCTTATTGCCATTTTGTGCTTAGAAAAATGGAGCAGCAATGACCTTTTGCAGCCCAGGTCCCTTCAGTTCACTTGATGCTCTGTGTACACCATGGTAAGGTGGGATTACAGGGCTGGCTGGTCCCAAAAATGACGACAAAGATGAAGGATCCAGTGTTTGAGCATGGACCTGGCGACTTGAGAGGTTATCCTCAGGTGACTATTTTGACGGCAATGATCCAGCAAAGCGGTAGCTTTATCCACTGAAGGCTCTTGCTGGAGCTACAGCAGCCCTGGGGTCACTGGGGCTGGGCATGGGAAACGGGATGCTGCAGGAGTCCCCACAGGATGCAGAAGTAGAGGTTGCCGTGAATTTTACAGCTGTGATGGAGGCAGAAATGTTCTCTGATACCTTGGCCATGCAAGAGGCTTGAGCGCATGGAGTGGTATTGGCGTTTCTTGGTAAGGAAGCAGATTTCCAGCAGACAGCAAGCTATGACAAGAAAAATAGCTAAATCTCTCCAACTGTATTGATGGCCTCCCAGAGAAACACTGTCAATCCAAAAACGAACCGTCCCCTTCAGTCAAATGTGACTTTAATGAAAAATATATATTCACAGACTTTCTTTCAGCCTGTATTATTAATGTGACCTTTACTCAACTGCTTCCCTCTCCTTTTGATTTCTGTGAATAAACGTAATTAGGAAGGTGTGCATTTCACTCGCTGCCGCCGCATTTCAGCAAGGGCCTCCGATGCTGGGGAGGTGAAGGAGATGGTTCTCAATTAATTCCTTCAGTAACGCAAAGGCAGTGGCAAGCGGAGGTTTAGCCTGGGTTTAAAAATGCCCTTGAGGAGGTGAAAAGGGTCTTGTGATGGGTGGTGCAAGGAGACATACGCTGCTGTGCATGGACCCGGGATACAGCAGAGCTTCATGGCACTGGGATGCGTCGAAGTGGAGAAAAGAATGACTAAGGTTAAAAGCTTTTGCCCAGAAATAGTTTGTTTTCAGCACTGCAAAGAGAAGTTAGCTGCTTGTGTAAGGAGAAGGAATGCAATTTTTGCATTAGGAACATGCAGTTCTGAATTGCTTGTTTCAAGTGCTCAGTCAAACGTGCTGCTGGAAACAAAACCATGCTTTGTCTTAAAAGCTTTAGCAGCCTGAAAATGAATGTCCCAAAATCAGGATGGAGGGAGAGTTTGAAACAGCCCAAGTCTGAATCCTGCTAGTAGGGAGTCTGGCTTTAAAAAACCCCAGTATTTAAAAAAAAAACCACCACCAAAATAAAACAAAAAACCCCACTAAAACCAAACCAACCAGCCTTCAAGGCAGCAACTTTTCCATAATTTCCTCATCCCAGGAAAGTTTCTGCGGCCCAGAGGAGCACGTGGGCAGCCAGGGCAGAGGTCTTACCGGCACGCGTTGGAAGCTGCCAGGGTCGCACCCGGCAGGACGCAGCGCTGGCTCAGCCCGGCTCTTCCGCCTGCTCTTACCGTGCCCTTAAAACCCTTTTTTCCTACCGCGGTGCCAAGAATACGAGTTTCCTCCATGAGCAGGGAAATGCAAACTTGCTCTTTCTAGCTCTGCCGAAGTCACTTAAAACCTGTTTTTGGAGCCTCTCAGTTCATTCCTCGCTGCACAGTGCCCAGCTCTGGGTTGTCTTTGGTGGCAATATTTCGGTATTTCTGCAGCACTTTCCATCTGAGGGCCTTGAAATAGGTTCAAAATAAGGACTCGGTGAAGATCCCACCACACTGCAGCTTCAGCGCAGCAGGCTGGGAGTCTCGGGTGTGCTTATAGCATTGGGCTAAGGGACAGAGAAGTGGTGTGTATTGACAGCATATGGGTTTGATAAAGAGCTTGCTAAAAACAAAGCAGGAATTTATGGTACTTTGGAAAGTTCAGACAACTCACAAGAAATGGGTGTCTGCGTGCTCTTCGGACAACAAGTGCCCATGGCCTTTTGTAAGTGGAAATTCTCATTTGACCTAAGGGCACCTCCTCTCCTCTTGTTTTGGTTTCAGCCTCTGTTCTAGGGACTAATTTGTCCATCATCCTTCTTCTTTGCACCGTTTTCTTCCAGAAAACAAATCTTGCAGCTGAGTAGGAGGAATCAGGCCCTTCCTTTGCAAGCTGCTTCTCTGGAGCTCAGTCTTATCCAGCAGTCTCTGAGGTCCTTGTGCATAAACATACCCAAAATATTTTGGAAAAGGTTCCTGGAATTTGGCAGGAGCTGGCTTTTGTGGAAGAGCATTGTCTTTTGCTAGTCTAAGTTTGAAGCCTTTGGAAAATCACAATTCACATGACTCACTTGAAGTCCCTTGGCCAAAATTTTCACTGATGGGCACTCAATTATGTGTTGCCCTTTTTTTGGCTTGGGTTGCTGGGCTCTGATTTGGGGGTGAGACTGGCAGGACGTGTCCCTTGAGCATATGCACTGTTGTCTAATGCTACTACGTACCTGGAAAAAAACAAGTATTCTCATCCCAAATGCCTGATGCTTTTCTTCTCCTAAGTCTTTGTTCCCTTTCTGTAAAAAAAAAAAAGGGCTACGGTATTAATACTGCCTGTTGTGGCGTATAATAAATTCATTCATATTTCTGAAGCACTAAGTAGTGTAGTTGTAATGCTGTGGGCAGGCCTGTGAAGAATGAGTAATTCTGTCTTCAAAGCAGGGTTGATTTGTGTGAAGGCCCGAGTTTGCCCGTTAACAATGAGGAGAAAACAAAATACTGAAGAGCTGCTCATTAAGCGAGCATCCTCGCTCTGCGCAGCGGCAGGGCTGGGGTCCTGCGTGCCCCCAGAGTAAAATATAACCCGTATCACAAGGCAGCCAGCCCCAGAGTACCCAAAAACCTCATCTCTGAAAGCTTGCATTCGCACCCCTACATGTATCTCATTGCTTGCAACACCTAGAGGTAAAAGTTGTGAATAAAACAGGCAGTTGGTGCTAGTTTTTAACATTTGGGTGCATTTGCTTGGGCTGCATGGGGGTTGTTTTCTACAGGCTGCCGAGCAGTGGGAAATTGCTGGCAGAAGTGAATTTTTCAGCTCGCCAGAAGTTAACTTGCACAGCAGCGGTGCTGCCTGCACTCCTGCCGGAGAGCGGCAGCGGGCAGCCGGCTGCACAGCTTGAAATTGCAGCGTGCGTCACCCGTCCCCGGAGAGGAGAAGGGGGAAAGGAGAGTTGGGAAGAGATTCGGTTACAATACGGCGCTACCGCAGATTGCCGATAAACACCGGCAACCTGGCCGCTGTGTATGGATATTCTGCAAATAAAAAAAGGGGGGGGTTTGGGGGGGGAATCATTGTATAAATTTGTCACTATAAAGTATTTGCTCCACTTTAATATATGTATGTGTGGGCGGGGGGGGGGGGGTTACAATGAAACCATCACACAGGCCACAACTGAGTTGTATTTTCGAGTCCTTTGGTGTAACCCATTAGGGTATTCTTCTTGCCTTCTAGATCTAATCACTGCAAGCAATGCAGGTTGAAGCATTTCAAGTGGGGTTTTTTTTTCCATCGTCTTATCCGGCTGCCCTTTTACCGTTGTTATTGAACGCTGGGGCTCATGTTGATTTGCATGCCATTTTGCTTTTGATCTCCATGGCAACCGCTACCAAATGGCCTGAGAATAATAGAGGTGCTTTTTGGAGCTGTAAGCAGGCTCTGTGCAGAGCGCTGACGCCGGAGGTTTGCACCAAAATAAATAAATAAATAAAATGAAAATGAAGACGGTTATTGTGGCAAGGAGCCTCGCAAGCGGAGCAGCTCAATCCCCTCTCCCCGTCCCCCTCTAGCTGCTACATATGACAGATGTTTTTGACAGCCACTTAAAAGAAATAAATACACAGGGAGAGGGATGTAGGGAGGGATGAACGGGCCCGGCAGCGGCGGCTCCTGGCACCGGGCTGGCAGATGAGGCTGTTGTTCGTGTTATGGCAGCGGCGTGCAGCTCCCAAGCCCACCGGCCTCTCTGGGGGGCTCCTCCGTGGAGGGTGGTTGCTCGCTCCTCACCTGGCTCCGTGCCGGTGGCTGCTGCACGGGTACCCCTTTCCTCTGCAGACAGCAGGCGAAGTTTGGGATCGCTTTGCTCTCTTGTTCTCAGATATTTTCTCCTTCTTTAACTCATTTTAGCAAGTTGCAGGGTTTGTCAGTGAGATCAGGATCTCCCTGGGCTGGGAAATGGGGCACCGAGCTGTGCAGCCTTGAGCAAGCTCCTTATTTTCTCTCCTCTGTTAAAACCTGAGCTCGCCGTGCCGGTGGGAAGGTTGGGGATGGCTCACGGGAAAGAGCAGCCTCTGGCTGTGCCACCGCTCTCACCCAGTGCTGCAGCACCCCAGCCTGTGCTGTCTGCAGACCCTGCACAATGTCAGCGATAATAAAATCCTCCTCCTCCGCGGACCTGAGCTAGCATTCGGCAGCCAGGCACCACCGCTGGGTATCGGTGTGTGAGGTCCTGTCCTGCTCTCGGTTTCACCCACGTTTTAAGGATGCTAGTCGGAGCGCTCTCCCCTGTCATGCCTCCTTTCCAACCCCGTTAGCGTCCAGAGGTCGCGTTGCATCGTGGCACAGGAGGATTTGTACGATTTTTTCAGGTTCTTGGACGAGAGCCAACGTCAACAAACCTCAGGGCAGAAACACGGTGAGGAGCAGGAAATGAGGGAGCTGTCGGGCTTAGTGGCTGCTTTAGATCACTCCAAAGCATGGCTTAAATTCAGGTTTGCAATTTCCTCCCTTCCACCTCCTCCACCATAAGCCCCGTAGCCCGCCTCAACCTCTTCATCTAAACCAGAGCTGGGCTCATTTTAAGAGCGCTGGGCTGGCCACAGCGTCCAGGGTGTTTGTTAGGGGAAAGAGCGAGGGGAGAGCTGATGGACGTAGGGAGGGGTAAGCACGGCTGCAAGGACCGGCGTGACGAGAGTTGGAGATTTTTTGCTCAAAACCTGCTCCAGCCTCCCTTTCTTGCTGCTTTCAAACAGCTTGCTTGAACAGCAGAACCCTGGTTGCCACTGACAGAGGAGCTGCGGTAAGCCTGGCTGCAGGAGGGGCTGGAGGATGCTGGAGGAGAAGCGGCCCCTGGAGCAGCTTCCAGCTCCTGCGAGCTGAGTCCCAGCCTCTCCAGCGTGCTGCCTGGATTCAGCACAGCAGAAGATGGGAGAGGTCCCTTGCCTTCAAAGGCAGAGGAGCCCACAGCCGGGTGCCAGCCGAGGTGCCGAATGTCCCTGCGGCAGAAGCGTGGGTGCTGTGGGGTGGCCCAGGAGCTGCTGTGCCGGCAAGTTCCTCTGCTCCTTCCTCCTCAGTTAACACAGCGACCACAACTTTGTTATCCTGGGCATGAAATAAGGCTAATGAATCATGTTGCACTTTGAAGCCACGTTAGATCTGGAATTGACACAAGCTTTTACATCTATGTCACTCCGCCCCCTCCGCTCCCCCCAAACCCAGGCAGGCCATCTCACTGTTTACCTGTCAGTCAGCAGAGGAATTTGCATGTTAGTTAAGCTGTTAGCATGAGTAATTACTGAGTGGGTCAGTGACTCCTCCCAGCAAGCCGGTCTGAAATGCTTCGCCTTGCAAGCGACATCTCTATCGCTGGAGGACTGGCAGCTTGCAGTTGGGGAAATGAATGCAAACGATGACTCAGGGCTAATTGCACGCTTTCACTATCGCTCGGGTGTACACTGCGGGCTTAATTAGAAAACAGATTGGTCCCTCAAAGCGTGAATGAAAAGCTGCAAAATCAGTGCGTTTGGGGCAGGGGTGGCGGGAGAGGGCGAAGGGGAGCCTTCCTCCTCGGCAGCCGGGTGACCGGCAGCAGCAAGCCCAGGCTTCTGCTCCGGGATTTTGTTTTCTGCTAGCAATGAGCAGGAGAAATGAAGTGGCTCTTTGCCACCTTCTCCAGTAGGAAGGGCCGTACCTGCCTGACCAGGGACCTGCAGATGTTACTGTGTCTGTAGAGCTTCCGTCTTGAGCGCAATGGTTTATTTCCTGAATCTTTCTTAGGATTTCCCTTCCTCCAAACTATCTTGCCACCTTTAGCGTATTCCTTTTCTCCACATCTCTGTGAGAAAAGGGGGTGCTGTTCGCAGAGAGAGGGGGTGACTCACAGCATCGCAGGAGAGGCGGACATCACAGGAGAGGAGTGAGTGGGTGACCCTGCCTCAGCCATGATGTAACTGCTGGAAGATTTTGTTTCCAGCAATGACCCATGTGTCATTGCACTGGTGAAACCCCAAGTTTTGCAGAAGAGTCTGTGACCTGTTCTCGACGCTCTTGGTCCATGTCGAGGTGCATCTGACTGTCAACTGATTGAAATCGCAGATTTGCCAGGACCGCTCCTAGAGAACATCAACCCCCATCTCCCCGGAGTTCATATTAGCAGAGCGGGCAGGGAAACTTTGGTTCTTGACGCCGTCTCCTGCTGCCAGTGTGCAGAGGAGGCATCTCTGCAGCAGAATAAATTCTCAGGTCATCCTGGGATCAAAAGGAATGATAAAAACTAATTGGGGAGGAAACTGCCCCGGGGACTGGCGTTGGGAGAATAGCAGGAGGGACTCCAGAAGTGGAAATTTTGTGTGGAAGCTTCCCATTGCAAGACATTTTCTATAAGTTCATGCAATGGCTGGGCTGGAGCAGGACCGTGGGTAACACAGCTGTAAGAGCCGTGTCCCTCAGCTGCGCATGGAGCCCGGCGCAGGCTGGAGAAGCTTTGCACAAACACCAGCAATAAGCCATGGGGAAATTTTTGTTTCCTTTATTTTCAAGTTTGCATTGCTTTGGCAGAGTCAAAAATGAGAGTTAAAACCTGGGTTTTGTTCAGAAATATCACCTTTAGTGTTGAGTGAAAATAGTCTTCAAAAATAGTATGAAACAAAACATTCTTTTTGAAAATTGTGACATTTTGTGATTGTTAACTTCGCACAGAGCTGCTGAATTTTTTTAAAAATATATTTATATCAGGACAGTGCACTGAACAACCTCCGAGTTATCACAATATGGCCTAAAACTAGATATGTTATTAATGTTATTGTTTAGTCATTTATGGGATACTGGTATTTAGTGCTACATGAAATATCTGCTTCTCTAGGTCAGGTTTTCTCAGTTGTACTATGGTGAGTTTGGTGCGTGCTTTCATTCTCCTGAATTTTCACGTTGCTTTCTTTCACTTACGAGTTTTCATTACATTGTAAATGGGAATTGCTATGCATTAGATAATATGTTTCAATCAGGGCTGAGTAACAGATGATCTGACCGATTTAAAAATAAAAATACTACAGGGTTTCAAGATTTATGTTATAATATGTCATTAAAACATACCACTTGCTGCCACTACTTAAATGCTAAGCAATAATGTAAAATTATAATAGAAGAATGGTAAAATATATTTTAAAAAATCTCACCTCAAAATGTGAATGTTTTGAAATGTTTGTTAAACTAAGGTGTTTTTTCAGAGGGAATGTTTTGTAGGATTTTTTTCAAACATTGAATGGGTTCCGATTCCACTTTTTTTCCTGAACGTCAGCACTCGGTGTAAAACACAAATCCTGTGTTTTGACTGGCTTTGGTGTTGACTGTACTTACCAGAAACCCATGCAGCAAAGTCCATTCCTTTTACAATTCACAAAGGCTACAGAATAAATCTTTTTTAAGGTAATGTTTGTTCTGAGAATAAATCGCGGTTGTTTGGAATGCTTAAACTTTCAAAAGGACCTGCTCTAAAAGCCCAATTTTAAAACAATTGGATCGTGAGTGTAATATGAATGTAGTTAAGATGATAAATGCAGCTAATTTTCTCCCTCTATTAGCCCCTTTCACATGCTACTTACAAATGCCAGTCAAACTCGGCAATCCTTTCATTTTATTATGCAGTGATGAGGCGGTTGGATTAAAAATACATGATGGCATTTTCTAACTTGGATTTATAAGTACCACTACCGTATCTAATTTTGGGCTGACATTTGCTAGGCGCAGGAGGAAGCGTAGTTTGTTGGTGCATGCCGGGGAGAGCTGCCTTCTCCTCCCAGGGCCGCCGCAGGGTCTCCCTGCGGGACCCCGGCCAAGTCGCTTCATCTCCCCAGTCCCTGGTGCACCGGCGGGGATGGGACGAGGCCTCTCTAATCGCTGCCCGTGGAGCAATTAAAGCCGCTTCTGCAGGAGGTGCAGTACGTTGTTGTTGTGGGGCTCGTCCCGCTGTTGCTTGGTGGGATGCTTGTGGTGAATCCTGCTCAGCCTCTCTGCTTCACTCTGAAGCTCAGCTATCACCCTGATATTGTAAGAAGCTTAATTTCTCGGGCTTCCTCTCTAGTGAGTATTCTCAACCCTATCTTAGGACAGTAGTTCCCATCTGCTTATTTAATCTCCAAGGACGTCTCTCTTGACCAATCCTTCCAGCTAGAGATGTTTTCCTTTTTGTTCTGAAGTGGTACAGAGGTGTTGTACGGACTTATGTATCCAGCCTCACTGGTGATCACGGCAGCTCTTGCCCTGCCCAAAAGCTCCAACCTTCACCCATCTCTTCTTCATCAACCTGAAGCTGTATTTCTCCAAGGTCTGTCTTGGTGTAGCATCATCCAGATGCCGAATGCTAACAAAGCGCCAACTGGAGAGGGAACCTCTGGTGTGTTGGTCTGCTTTTAATAATAATAATAATAATTGTTGTTGTTGTTGTTGTCTGGTGTGTTGGTCTGCTTTTAATAATTATTGTTGTTGTTGTTGTTGTTATTTATTTCCATGCAAGTGAGGCACTTGCTATTCTGGGTTTATTCTGGGTTCATCCAATTATAGTTAGGTCTGTGACTCGGGTCCCAGAGGTGAAACACCCTGTGTCCAAGCCATCAGCTCTCCAGATCAGCTATTGTTTCTTTAAACGAAAGGGACACTAAAGTCCAATTATTGCAATAGAATGGGCTGCTTCTTTAAACTGAAGAATTTGACTCAGCTCAAGGGATATTTGTGATTGCCTCTGGCTTCCCTGGAGCTAAAAAATTATATGCTTTCCCTCTTCACTAAATTAAAACATAGTTGGATTGGTAGTGGGACTGAAGGAAGTCCCTGCCTGAAACCCCAAGTGTCAGCCTGCTTTGCAAACTGTAAGCTAGTAATTGGTTTGGAAATACTGAGTGAATAGGTAAAAAGGCTTCTGAGCGATTTGTGCTGGATAATACAGACTGCCTGGAACAGCGGGGTTTGGCTTTCTTGCAAGATTTTGCAGCGTTGAGTTGTTAATTTCAGGTTTTGATACGTAAACACAATTAACATTTGTACTCTGTAAACACTAGATATAATTCTGTTTCAATTGCACTTTATCCTCATTTAAGTTCTCGTTAAGCAATTCCTTTGTTTCCCAAATGTCAAACTTGAAGCAGACCTATGGCTGCTGTTCTCCTCGCTCACAACCTCCAAAACACCTCTTTCTGGCATCTTAGGCTGGGAGCGGGCAAGACTTGAAGAGAGAGTAAATATCATAGCTGAGAGGAGCTGAAACGCGGGGCGATCACACTGTGGCCCAGGAAGCCCATCCTGCATTTGCAGAGAGCTGGCGGTGGTGGGATCCCAGCTGGCGGTGGTGGGATCCCAGCTGGCCTCTGTCCGCAGCTGATGGTGAGCATCCATGGTCCTACAAACCTGCTGTGCCATTTTCACATGCAGGATGATGAGGATATGGTTCTTTGAGCAACATCTACTATTTAAAACAAACAACCCCCCCACCCACCTTTATAAAAATATTTGATTCCTGGCGTACTGGTAAAGCCTGAGCACCAGGCTTCTGCCGTCACCTGCCTGCTTGCAGCCAGGGGCAGGGGCATTTAGAAAAGGGGCAAGTTATCTGCGTGACCCCCTTTGGACATGTATGAAGCCCCAGCCAAAATGAAAGCTGCTCTCCTGCAAGTGGTGTTGATGGCGCCTTGTCTTTCTGGGATTGAGTGTCTGATGTGTGGCCGCTGAAGCATATACTGAAAAATCATAAATCTCTGGTTGAATCAAAGTCATGAGGCCTATGTTTTAAGAACACAGTAAGGGACTGTAGGAAACACATTATCAGAAATGATGCTAAGCGATGCTTTGGGAGTCAACTTTGAGAAAGATGCAGCTGAGCCATCGCAGTTGATCTGAGCAAAAACCTGCCCATCCTCCAGAAATCTCCAGCCACCTTTCCCACTGCTCAGGGCTGTCTCCTGGCTTAAGACACAGGCACATTTCATCCATGTCAGACCAAGAGATGGGGGTTGGCTCCCAGAGCCGTATGATGAAACTGAAGTCTCAGAAGCTGTTTTAGATGCCTTCAGAAACATGAAGGAAAGCTCTAAATCCTGGTCTGCGAGATCTTGCGCAGGAATGTTTCCATATGGAGTCTGAAACTTTTGCTCAGAGGGTTAAATGGCACCATTCATCTTAGGCGAAAAACCCGCTTCTCTGGAGAGGTCCTTCCCTACTTCATCCCAGCTTTGCACACTATCCCACTGTGGGCTAGCTCAGGTGGTTTCATCAGACGACATGGGGAATAGAAGAGGTGGATTGACTCCCCCGCAGTGGCAACGATCTCTGCCTCATCCACCAACTGGGATAGTCCCCCCCAGGGCAGAGAAAGATGCTCCAGGCAGGGACGACACACAATGAGCTGGTTTGCAAACCTGCCGGAGAGCAGGCACGGAGAGCTGCACTGGCCGCCATGCCGTGTCCTGCAAGCACACGTCTGCTTGAGCGCGCCCAGCTTTGCGCCGAGCCTCTGGCTTATTGTACCATTTACTGAGGTTATAACATAATAGCTATGCAAAATAGTGTCTCCTTTTCTTTTTTTTTTCTTTAGTAAGTGAAAGTAAGTCTTCTAAGCCAAGGTTAACAATATATATTTATGAGTTGTAGCCAGCTGCTTCTATGTTTGCACATGTGTTTGTTAATGAAGAGTAACCTAAGGGTCAGGTTATTATGTAAATAACCATTGTCAAGGGTAAAGGTGAAGAACCCAGTAATGAGTTGTGTGTCTCCGTCTCTCTCACAAGCCACTAATGAATATTGGATATTGCCATTTGCAGGGCTTTTTACCCTCGTTTTATCAGGGGGTGAGGGGCAGGGGTGGCAAGAGAGGAAAAAGAAAGAAGTAAATTTGTAATTAAGCTGAGACAAACTCTTTTTTCCCTCTCCCCAAACCAGCTAAAGCGAGTTGTTTCTTCTGTAGGAATTATATATAACTGACTTGGCCTGCGTTTGGGCAAAAATCACCTTCCTTCACCAGCTCTGGGCTGCATCGTTTCTTTTGAGCCTCTGCAGCTCTCACTTTAGAAGATGCCCGCAAATCAACAGTCTGCATCTTTGCAGATAATACTTAACTGAGGCAAAGCCAGCAAGCCATTCAACAGACTTTCCATTAGGAAGGTTAACAGCAAACCTGCCTGCACGGGATTACTGACAGAGTGTGAACAGAAGGTGCAGTCTCATTGCATATGCTTTTAATATCATGCCACAGACAGGGAAGCCTTTAGCTCGCAGACACCTGACACCCTGCGCTGTTGTTAGGCTAAGAGTGCAAATAGGAGCGGAGAGTCTTTCTTGCTTCCGTGTGAAAGCACAGATGCCAAGGTAGCATAACACTGATTTTATTATCCGCTGTGGCCAAACGGACTCGCTCCGGGAAGATAATAAGAGCCTTGCCCAAAGGCAATGTATCCCTGCAAGCCTCCATTTCCCAATTTTTAAATTATAGATGGTAACTGGCCACCTCTAACACATTGAGTCAAAGGATTTGATCTGCATGGTCCAGGAGAGGGAACACCTTTGCTCTGCGCTTTGTGTGTAGCCTGAGAAGGGACGCCCATGCCCGTGGCCGCACGCAGCGTGATCACCACTGCACCCCGAGCGCATCGCTGGCCTTGCAGAGGGACCGGGGCACCCAAAGCCGGAGTCGTCCCAACGGATTTGCACATTAGGTGCCCAGCTCCCACCGACTCCGCGGGGATCTGGGAGCCAGACTGCTTAGCTGGCAAATCCCAGTGGGTTCCTCTCTTTCCTCCATGCGTCCTTTGACTCCCGACTACTTGCGTAAACCTGGCCCTTAGAAACCCCTGGGCCAGGGAAGGATGAGTGGCCTGTCCGTAATTCAGGCATGGATACATCCCGCAGTGCCTTATAGTGCTGTTTGTGGTGAATGTCATCGAGGCAGAACCCCAGGGGGCATCTGTCAAAAAATAAATAATAAAAATAATAATAAAAAGATGCAATGGTCAATAATTACCCGCTAGACAATGACAGCATTTGTTTTTAAATGAAGCTTTGCTCATCCTCCCTAAATGTCAAAGCCAGGAGTCAGCGGTAAAGGGGGAGGCTGGGGTGATGGGGGGAACAGAGGAGCCCCAAGTTGCACAGTGAGATCCATAAACTGCTGGAGGTACCGGAGGAGAAGGCTGTGTTGTCTGCACAAGCCTCATTTGGTGGTTTGAGTAATGTCATGTTGCCACTAGGGTGTCTCTGCAAACAAGATATTGCATCTCCAAAGAGTTCCTCGCACAAATAAAAAGCTAAATAGAAATGATGGGCTGACTAGCTGAGCCTGTGCTTTTTACTTTTATGATTGAGAAATAGTTGTTGAAATTGTCAATAAAAATAAATAAAATTAAGTTTCCCTAGTTAGGTGAGGAAAGGCAAGCCTACCTTTCTTTGCTGACAGGCCTTTTTGTTCTGTGTTGGCTTTTATATATGTGAAAAAAACACCATTGAGAGCTTCCAGGGAGCTGCACTGGGGAGGTTATAGCCATTTTTACATCCTTTATATGGGCTTAAATCCATTTACAGATGTGCTGTAGACAGAGAGACATTTTTTACAAGTAATTGTCATGTATACAAGGGTCCTTATGTGTCACAAAAAGATCTCACTTAAGAGAAATAAATGTGCTTTTCATCTTTTGTTGGCAGGAGCAGTGGTGGTTGGGAAGAGGGTAATTGGTGATCTTTTCCAGTCTGATAACCAGGACAAATAGGGGGGAGCAGAGAGTGGCTATGGCATTGCTCTCCTTCCTGCTTCCCTCCTGGTGGAGCACAGTTCAGAGTCACTTTTCTGGCTTGGCTTTCAGTCTAAGCAATAGATATGATAAATACCATCAGCCGAACCCCAGGGGTAGGTTAGAGGAGAGGCACGCTGCCCCAGGGTGACCTCGGTGACGCTCAACGGCTCTTCTCCAGCAAAACCGCGGTTCTCGTCCGTGACGGGGATTGCTGACATTGCCTTTACCCCTTCAGCAGCTAATCAGGATGTCTCCACTTGCTCTGAGGCTGTTAGATGCAATTGGGATGCAGAGGTCTGCCTCTTTGTTGCCTTTATTTGTAGGTTAGCATTTCCCTTTCGTAATAACTCCCATGTGGTGGGTTTTTTTAAGGTTATTGCTCTTCTCAGGGGCTGAGATTTAAAAGAGTCCCCAGAGGCCGATGGTGCTTTGATAACATTATGCATCACCTGTACCCCAGTGTCCTGGAGAGCCTGTGAGGCTGCAGATACCTCCTGCAGGGGCAGGACTGGTGCAGGAGGCACTGATGTTGGGAAGGTGCTGGCGGTCCCGGACGGAGGTGTGATGAGCACCCCTGATTTTGCACGGTGCATTTCACAATATTTGCGTGTTTCCCCTAGGGACACTATTCCATGATACTGCTCCAGTGGAAGATGTCAATAATGCAGTCGGGCTGCACGCAGGAAGCACTGGTGAGCACTCGGCAACCAGTTAGGCTAAGGAAATAACAGATGTAGGCAGCGTTCACTGGTGGAGGGTTAAAGCAGGCCACAACTCACACCAAATAGCAAAAGACAGGTCTTTCATTGCACAGATTTACTTACAAATAGTTTTTCAGTCAATAGAAGGGAAACCAGGAGTGGGACCGGGGGCCTGAGGTTGAGAAACACAGGATGTTTAAAATGATACCAAATCCCTGTCTGCAACACACCAAGGTTCATTTTTACATTTCATGATTTCTGTTTAATAAATTCTTTATGCCAGTAGGTGCTTCACACCACAAGTGCGGGCTTGAAGGTGCATGTAGGTTTGAGATGTAGGATGGAGCATGGCCTTGAAATCAGGGACAGGTGAGCAGTAAACCCGGCTTGATAAATAATGGATGAATTGCGCTTGGTTTTGCTGATGATGTAGTGACCTTTTGGGAGGCAAGAAACAAAGAAACAGCAAATGACCAGCGATACTGATGAACAGGCTAAGTGAACTGGACACATCATTAACACCAGCATACCAAAATAATTACATGCAACTGGGAGTCACGCGGTCAGCAAAAACAGAAACGAGGAAACGGTTCTGTGTAAATTTGAGCTTTCCATCTTTACAGCAGGGAGGAGGGTTTCAGGGGATATGATTTTGGGGTGGTTGGTGCAATCGGATTTCGGTGCGTGACTCGCTGTTGGGCATTTGATGTTTGCACCAGGGCACATGGGCTTGCAGAAGTCCCGTAGACCAAACTGATTTGACAAGATGGGGTATTATAGAGAAGCCCGCATAGAGCAGGAGTTATCCTGTATTGTAGGGAGAAATTGCTGATGCTCAGGAGAGACCAAAAAACCCAAAGCGCTATGTGGCTGGTTAATGTACATTGTAAAAACAAAGGCGTTCATTTTTCTGTTGTCTCATCTTTGTAAAGACAATAGGTCAACCCCAGAGTAGTCACCTCTGTATTTCAGGCAAGCATGTAGGTAGTTCTGGTAATACAGTAAAACCGGAGCTTGTGAATGGCCAGATATTTGGCTGAATCAAGAGTGTGCTTGATTTTCTCTATTGGAGAACATTATTGTGAATGGGGATCTGTTGGCAAGAAAGTGGGGAGAGACACTGCTTTTCACATGCTCATCTGTTCTCACATGAAAACAAGAGTATTCATTATTGGTTATTCATTATTCTCCCATCTAATAAACTTTCTGCCATTCAGGCAGCGAGCGGAAACAGCAACATGCTGCCTTGTGTAGCCCATCACACATCCGGAGTAACAGATAATGAATAGGCGAATCAAACATGTTTCCCAAAAACTCCGTCTGAAAATTATTCAACCCAGCGAATGCTCCTGAATAACAAATACATCTGCAGAAATTAAGCTTGGTTACAGTGGACTTATAAACAGAAGAAAGACCTGAATTTGCAATGAATGATTGAAGTAGCATTGCTTGGCAGTTTCACTTAAGCAGAAATAATGGTAATTTTCACTTTGTTTAACGCCTTCCATCTGAAGGTCTCCAAATGCTTTACAAACTCAATTAATTCATTGTGGTAAACCCCTCCCCTGCTAATTTTGGCAGTGCATACACCCGTTTAATGCTGAAGCTTAGAGTGAATTTCATACATTTGCACATAGCAAAGCACTGCCAGAGCTGCAGGAACAACCCAGCTCTCCTCCCTCCCCAGCCCTCCTAGACCCTGTTTCCTCTCTGTTGTTTGAACTGACCTAAAACTTCCTGGTACTGTTAAAATGATATCCAATATGCACCTATTAGGACCACATTAAGCCTACCAAAAAAGAATGCAAAATAATCTTTATTATTTATGCTAAATGGGCGAAAGTGGAGGGCAAAACGTAGCAACTTTTAAAAAGCAATCTCTTTTGCACAAAAGCAGCAACAATTTCAGGTTTTGTTTTGGTTTTTTTTTCTTTCTGAGGTTTCCAAATTAAAAAGAAGTCAAGCAATTAATACCATCAGTTGAAAAAGAGCAGAAATATTCTGTGGAAAAACCACTTAGTTTTGTTCTGAGTTTTCTGCACGTTTAACAGCTGTGCTTCAAAGCGAAACACAGCACAAGAATTAGCATATATTGCTCAGCTCTGCTTTCTGGTCTGAACAAAACCTCTGGTTTGCATTATGCCTGATCCCCATCGTACCTAACACTGCTCCTGTACAGAAGCAAGGAGCATTTGCCTGCTGCCTGCCAGGGACAGGGCTGTTGCGAGGCTGCCTGCATTTGAGTTGGGATGAACGCGGTTGAACAACCAGCACTGGCCGCGTTGCAAGAAGAGTTAATCCACTGCCATCTGTCTTTATTATGCTTCTATTGTTGGACACCACAGCCTGGAAATCTAGCAATGAAACCCAGTTGTTCGTTGCCATTCATCATAGTTATTGCTGGAGTTGTGTAATGAAGAGGGGAAGTGCTGTTTATTGCTCTCCCCTCTTTAGAAACTATCCTTAGGGGTAGTTATGGATGGTTATTGGATTCAAGCGCAGGACTCTGGGAGGTCCTCCCTTTGCTCTGTTTATGTGTTGAACCATGAGGTTTAATGGGTTTTTATGTCTAGTTTTGCTTTGAGGCTGGTCTGCTGCCTGCTTTTGTTCTCAGTGGCGTGA
The DNA here is from genome assembly GCF_900496995.4 of Aquila chrysaetos chrysaetos. Classification (NCBI taxonomy): domain Eukaryota; kingdom Metazoa; phylum Chordata; class Aves; order Accipitriformes; family Accipitridae; genus Aquila; species Aquila chrysaetos. The sequence goes on from NC_044008.1 coordinate 67,157,330, forward strand.
AGTTTGGCTACCTCATTTCTGGCACGAAGGTGAATTGAAGCAGTCCAGGACTATTAATACCGCAAAAAGGCAGTGGGCGCATGCCCTCCAGGGCAGGCACGGCTCTGCCACACATAAAAGCAGCAAGCGTGGACCGCAGTCAGAGTTTAGGCATCAGCATGGTCAGGAATAGAGCTCTTTGAGCCTTTGAAAATAGGTAATCAGAAATATAGGTGTTCTAGGTTACAGCTCTTACCTCCAGTGATTTCTGGAGGCTGAAAAGTCAGACCGGACACCAGCTGGGCAGGTGAGGGATGGAGAGGGACTGGGGAACGGTGCGGGAGGTGGAAGACCCAAACATAGTTCTCACTGGGCAGTGCAACGTGTCTCACTGGGGGTTACAAGGATAAAAATGTGGAGACATTCAAATAAATCTGTAATGAGGTCCTTCAGTAAGTTGGATAGTCAGCATGCTTGCAGTGCAGCAGACAGATTTTGGGGGATTTGGGGTGAAATATGCTCCCTCTGGGTTTTATGAGGCAGTTGCTAGACTGGTGGATGGTTGATCCAGTCAAGATAATCTATTAAAGGACCTGAACTTCCATCCAGAACTCAAAATTACCTTTATGCAAAGTTTAAACAATGACTAGCTCTTCTTTTTTAATAATTTGAACCAGGTCTTGCAATTCCTCTTAGAAACGGAAGAGGTGTGGGTGCACTGAACCTCAGAAAGGCACCACTTCCTCCAGCTGCTCTACTTCTTTTGTGCACCTGTGCAGTGTCACTGGATGCCTGCAACAGACCTTTGGTGCTACAAGGAGTGGTACCACCTGCGCAGGTGACTGCTTGCTCTAGATAACAAAAGCACTGGACTTCAGGGAAGTTTGCAGAGCCCCAAAGCTGACGGATGAAAACCGAATGAAAATAGGGTTCTGTGCAACAAGTAACACATTTGGGAGATGTCTGGTATGCAGACAGATAGCCAGCACGACTGAATCATCAGCAATTTATTTGTGCCAGCAACAAGGGAAGGGTGCAAGGATCCTCTGGGAAAATAAGCTATGGAGGGAAAGAGCTGCCTGTCCAGATATCAGAGCCCATACTCTGGCCGTGATATGTAATAGGTATGAGACAAGCTTCAAGGGCTAAAGACATGGAAGGAGTTAGAGATCTCAGTTGTGTTTCCAGATAATGTATAGCCTGTGCCTGTCAAAGCTACTGCTGATAAGGGGATTCTACAGAAAGTAATTAAAACTCAAGCCCCTGGTATTTATTTAAAGGGGAAACTCTTGGGACTTGATGGGATTTTGTTGAAATGGACCAGGAAGCTGATTCTTAACGTGCTACGGAAAAGCTCAGAGAATTAAATCTAAAAAGAGAGGCCAAGCAAGTTTCACGCTGCCCTCACACAATCAGTAACGCTGCAGAAGCTGTTAAGGTCTCTGTTACATGCTGAAAATGCAGGATAAATCAAGCAAAAAAACCCTCTTGGTGACACAGGAAAAATTTGTTCCTAGAGAAAAGCGTAGATCTGTGTATGTTGACTTGGAAGGAAACCTGCGCCGTTATTTTGGACTACAGTTCTCTTTTCCCTGAACTGAGGAAACAGTTACTGGAAAACAGATAGATCTAAACAGACAGCCTTGCATATTAAGTACATTTTTGCTAGATGCTGGCTGGCTGAGAAACTAATTTCTGACAATAGACTATAGTTTAGTAGGCATTATCTTAAACAGTTTGCAGTGAAGTGTGGGTTCAGCAATATAACCCTACTGCCTGTTAAGTCTCATCCGGGGGGTGGTGGAAAATTATGCCCAAGCAATAGAGTACTTATTGATGGGGTTTGCAGACTCCAAGCCTGATATATTGCTGGCTCTTTCAATTATGGAACGGCACCAATGAAGCATGGATTGTTATCTGCTGACATCTTGTACAGCAGAAAAATGAAAAGCAGGAATTCCTCTGTCAGAGTCACTTGGGACATGAAGAAGTATAAAGGAACAGATGAGGCAAAACAAAAAAAAAAAAAAATCAGCATGGCTTAGGTCCCAAGAGCTGCCATCACTTTATAGTTTTCCATAGAGTCCCAGCACTGGGAAACAACAGTTTTAAAGAGGAGTGGTGTCACATGAAGTTTGCCACAGTTGTATAGTTTTTGTCCCCTCTGGCAGACTTAGGAAGAGTGTTAGGTGATGCTGTCGCCAGATCCCAGGTGGGAAGAGGAGAGGTCAATGGTGCGAACTGCCAGAACAAGTGGCCTCTCGGCTGCTCCCTGACAGTCCTAACGCTGGTGTTAGGAGGGCAAGCGCAAAGCCAAGCAACAGCCCGGCACATGTCGAAAGCTAATCGACAAGTGTTACATGAGTGATTTCTTCTTGAGTGCTTCTGCCATTGAATTTTGGAATGGAAGAGGATGTTGGAACCTGTGCCCCTAAGGGCTGAGCATCCTAAGCAATGGGTGGCCACAATGCTTAGGATATCACAGCATAATCTCATTTGGATACAGGCACAGAAGAAAAAAAACCTTTGCAAGAGCTCTTCAAGCATTGAGAATATGCTGAACTTCCTGGGAAAGGCTCTTTCGAAGGAGAGTGCCTGTAGGAAAGTGAGACATCACAGATCCAGCTCGACTCCAAGCTGGGAAATTTTTCATTTTGTTCCTGTTACACCCTAATACTTCATTCTAATGAAGTACACCCTAATATTTCATTGTAAACATCAACTTCCAGGAAAAAGACCCAAGCAAATGGTCTAGCTAAGTAAGGCCCCAGTCATGGAGGGATTTAGGTGCACATTCATCTTAAGGTCCATAATAACCCTTTTAAACCTATGAGACAAGCCATGCTTCAGGTCATAGCAAGATTCCGGCTTTTCTTTTGAATCATTCTTCCAGTTTACTCTGAAATTAAAGAAATCTCATGAGAGATTGTTTTTAGGAGATAGCCAGCTAATCTGAGAATGATCTGAATATAATCTATGCAATTACTGTAATTTCAGAAAGTTCATTTGAAAGAAGCCACTGGACTACAGCTTCCTGACACCTTAATTAATAGTTAAATATATTGTTGCATGTGTGTGCACAACCGTTCTTGATACTTGCAAGAAACATCCCTGTGTGGCACTGCTAGAGGTGGCAGTTCTGCCTTGATGCCTTCTTGACAAAAGAAGCTGCTTTTTCTTGTGGAGACAATAGTCCAAACTACCCTTTCCAGGAGAAAGTCATGGCATAATCAGCTACAGATATGGGAAGGGAAAGGCAGTGATTTTTGTAAGACATCAGGGGTGGGGTCTCTGGGCCCTGCGACTTACTTTGCCACTGGGTAACTGTTCCTCCATCATTCTGCTGTTTGATCTCACCTCTCCTCGGCTTATTCATCTGCAAGATTCACTTAGTTATATTAGTCAACTTCACGGAGATGTCTTGAAGCTTAATTAAGGTCTGGAAAGCCCGTCAAGAGCCGCTGGCAGAATGCTCTGAAGAAGTGGTTGATATGAGACATGGACATGAGGAAGGAAAATAGATCACGATGGGTTTGGGCATACAGAATAGAGTAGAACGGAGCTATCGATTCACTGTGACTGTCACGGACTGCGTTTTCAGGGTACTGCCAGGAACTGTGGGGAAATCCCAAGCGTGCTGATGAGTTACCAGCATAAACATTCATTTTCCTGTTTTATGGTATGTAAGCGTGTATTACCCTCATTTCTGTTTCCATATAGCTAATTTTGAGAGGGGAATGTATACACCAGCAATGCGTGTGGAAATGCAACAAACACAGCTTCGTTTTTTCCTGACTCTTAGCAAAATCGGCCCATGTGTGAAAGTTGGTCTGGGCACCTGTGGCCGGTTGCTGTCAGCTCTCGTTTCACCCCCGGGAGGATTTTTGCCTGACGCACCCCAAGGGGTGAATTGACATTCATCGCTCCTCCAGGGGAAGAAACATATGGAGGCTCCACCGGGACAAACTCCGTGATCTGAATTGCCAATCAGTGCATGTCTGAGCCTCAGCTGGGAAAACCTTGCCGCTAACAAGCCTTCATGCTCCCCCAGTTCTCGTTGCAATCTGTCAGCTGCTAAATACGGTTTCAGCAGCGCTCGAGCCGGTGAGCAACCTACGGCACCAGCTTATTACGGAGAGGTGGTAGCCTCTGCATATTTTAGGTGCAGACAGTTCCCATTATAAAGAACTACTAGGTCTTCCTTATAACTTGGTAAAACTGGATGGCCTTAAAAATGAAATATTTAGTTGGAGAGTAAAAGAGAAAGCTTTCTGCTTAGCTTGAGGAAAATTTCTCAGATAGTTGCATTTAGGGCATTTAAATATATCACTCTCTTGAAGCTCTGAATTTTGTCTATTTGTTTATGCTCCTTTTGCTGGGAAATGGCATGCTATTGTTTCCTTCTAGTTTCCACAGAGCTTGAAATTGCTGGCTATGCAGGAAGAAATTAGTTTGTAATTAAAGCCAAGTTAATAACAATTCCCATGGAGTCTACTTGGTCCTATTGCTTGGAGCGAGACACTTTGCCTTCGCCGTTGCTGTGAGCGTGGTCAGGCACTGCTGCCCAGCCGGCGGGCGTACGGGCAGGGAGATGTCGGAGGGATGGTTATCACGCCGCGGTAACCGCTCGGCACACGTGCAGGCAGGACTTAATGTCTTTCAAGCCCTTATGCCCCACCAATTAGAGATGATGGCATTATATCAAAACAAGATGACAAGTAATGGAGCAGTTTTCAACCTGCAGCCAGCAGATTATTTTTGAGAGGTTCAGAAAAGGTAACGGAGGAAAGAAAGATTTAGGCTTAAACTTGCCACGTGCAAGTCTGTGTCTTTACCAGAGATTTTGTTTTTTGTTTTTTTTTATGGGAAGTTAAAATTGGAAAATGCTTGCAAACTCATTCATTGGAACGTGCTGCCTTGTTGGTGTGGACAGAGGTTGTGTGCCACTGATGTCTGCCACCGTGGCAAGGACTGAGGGGCTGTGGTCCCCGTGGTGCAGGTGTTGCGTGTGCTGTGCATTGCCTCTTGCGTTGCCCTGTCTCTGAGACTCTGTATGGCCCCACGTGCCGTACATCTGTGTGCACCACAGCACATGGAGGAGCCCGTACGCGGGGTACGCTGTACACTGCATCCCTACAGCAGTTCCGTCGTGTGTCCCACCAGATCAGAAAGGGCTGAGCTGCCTCAACTGCAGCAGCAGGGTGTTAGCCGGCTCCTGCCTCTGAGATTTTGGGCTCCATAGTCCAAAATGGAAGATGGTGAGAAGGCGATGCAAGAAGGTGATTGCCTGAGACCGTATGCTGTCATTGCCCGTGTCAGAAATTAAATTCAAGACTCTCAGCTCTTCCCATAGTGTCCAAGGGGCAGGGCTCTCTGTGTGCAGTCAAACTCCTTGAGCTAGTTAACTGCTGTTTGAAGGAATACGAGTGGAATGGGGGTTTGGGTTTGTATAGTCGGAAACACCCTGAGCACTTGCTAAAGGGAGTGCCTTGACTTTTCAGTGTGACTTGATCACATTTTTGAGGCCGATTTTAATTCCCCTTTTACACTTAAAAATCTTTGTGCTTTCAGATGTTGAGAATGAAGTCATGAGGGCAGCTGGAAGGTTTTCTGAATGTTTTGACTGAACACCTTGTTTCTCAAGGAAACAAGCCTTATACAGGCATGTTTCTCATGCATGCCTGCATGTTTCTCTTACAAACTTCAAAATCTGTTGGCCATTTCCTAGGCAACTTGGCACTTAGGTGATGGACGTCAAATATACGAATTCCCTGTGTAGAGGTGACCAGCAAACTGCCTTCCCAGTGTGCAGATACCATGGGCACAGTTTAAGTACCTGAGTTTAATGGCGGGGAGGAAGAGGGGTGTATGTGTCTAGTCTGAGGTCTGGACGACAAAAAAAAAAAAAAAGGTAAAAATCTCAGCAGAAATCCCACTTTCACAAGTGACCTCAGTACTTGGCCAGAATCGCATGGGGCTTGGTTCCAGCTCTGATGTAAGCATTTAATCTCATCCTGGAATTGGCGTATATTAGGCACATGAAGTAGCATTACACACTTGCATGCTTTTGCATATCGGGGCCTGAAAGCTCGTGTCTAAGTGGTATTTAGTTTCCCGAGTGTCTAAGTCACTCTTTGAGAATGGGATGTGGGCTTATAAATCTGAATATAAATTATGATACTGAAGGCTTTCACCCAGCTCCTGCCATACCCTAAAGGCACCCAGCTCCACAGATGTCTTTGTCTTAAAGCTTCCCAGAGCTGCCTGCCCAGCTGTGCTGAAGGGCTGGGTGTTACCAGGAGCAAAGCATGCCCCCGCTAGCACCCGGAGCATGGGCATCTCCATACCAGGTGTGAAGGTGTTCCACTGGAGAGCTTTTCCTTTTTCACAGAATCATGAAACAGCTGAGGTTTGAAGGGACCTCTGGAGGTCACTGGTCTTGTCATTCTGACCTGGCATAGCTTTGTTCTTCATTTGGAGGAACGGAGTGTTTGCCCACCCCAGAAGAGCTTGCAGCCAGCCTGTGGAGATGGGTTTGGCCCACCCTTGAGCTGGATCTGTGCCTGGATGAGCCCTCAGAGCATCAAAAGAGGCTCTGGGCTGGGTTGCAAAACAAAACCAGATTGCTCTGGTCGCTCTGTTCTGTGGAAGGAAAGGCACAGGGCTCTGTCACCATCATCTATTCCCTTTAACAGCCCGGTTGCCATACCTGAAGGATTGTCTGCCAAAATGGGGAGAAAGACCAAAAGACACTGGACAGAAATGAAAACTTGGGAAATTCCCCAAATGGTTAAAACAAACTCTCTGACAGAAAAAAAAAAAAAAAAAAAAAAAAAAAGTGAATCGCCTTTTGAAAGGTTGCAATTACGCTGGATAGGATCCATCTCACCTGACTTGCGAGATGGTGCCTGGGTCTCGGCATCCGCACTGAACACTCAGACCTCATTTACCATCAATGGAGAGAAATGGGCACCTCCAGCAGGCAATTGCTCTCATCTTGAGGTGGTTGCCTAAAATAGGTCAGACAAATCACTCCAATTTCTCTCCACTTATGCATTTAAGAGACTAACGCAAGTATAGACACTTGCCTTGTGGACCTCTGACATCAGGTGAGATGAATCCTTCCTGAAGTGACAACAAATCCTGTCCTCTCAAAGCAAGGAAGGGATGACTGGGGACGTCCCAAATCCCGCACTGACGGCGTAATGAGTCAATCTGTAGGAAAAAGTGAATATTTCACTGGAACACATCAACCTTAGCTCTGACTACTTGGAGGATTTGGGAACATTTGAAAGGGTGATTAGGATTAATCCATTTACCTGAGTAAGTCACTCTGAGAGCCTTAGCTGTAAAACAATATTAGTTATCAGCATCCTCCTGCGATGATGTGGTGTTCTGTGAGTTCTGAAAAAGGAGATTTTCCTCTGAAACAGCCTCTTCACACTTTCCCTGAGTGAAGTATTTTGCTACTCAGATTTGTGATTTAATAATCATAAATAATAGAGCCCTTAGTGCTATATTTTTAAATGACTGAATGGTGAGAATCTACTTTAAGAAATTGTATGAATGCCTATCACTTGTGTGCATATAAATGTATTCAATTAGCACTCAAATCTTGAGTTATCTCCTGATGGAAGGCAAAACCTTTTGAATTCAGTCCCATGCAAGAAATACTGTGTCATTTAACTCACAAAAGGATGCCATGCACTTAACAGATAATGACTGAAGAGGATTTTGCTGTATTGCCTGCTCAGCTGCTTGTGAGGACAAAGAAAATAATTCCACTTTTAGGATCCTATGGGGTAATGAGGAAACCCTCTCTGCACTGATCTCAAATAACACTGAGTAGGGGAAAGGAAATAGCCCAATAGGCTAAACTGGCTGCAATTTCATTGTCATGGTCTTCCATGTACTTTCCATGTTTTGTCTGTGATGCTAAGCCAGTGGCTAACCTGTCTCTGAACCTGCCACCAGCACACAGAGATTACTCACCCTGGATACTGCACTTCAGCAAATGCAGAATTAGCCCTGGCTAAGTAATCTTGTTAGCGTGATTCAGTGTTAAATGGATCTCGATTAAATGGGCCTTTATATTGTCCCAGCTGGAGATGATAAGCCTCCACAAGGAAATGGCAGGAGACCGAAGGAAATTGCTTTACTTCAGACTGGGACATTTAACCCCATAAAACACTTTCTGCTCCCCCTCTGCCTTTACTTCTTCTCCCTTGCATGGCACCATTTACTTTTGCCCTTGGTGGCTGTAGGGGACAGGAGGGACCCAGGGCAAGGGCTGGAGCATCTCTCCGTGCCACCCATCTGCCAGGATGAGAGCTGGGTGATGGAGATGCATGTGCAAGAGCAGGATGGTTCTGATGGGCAAGGTGGTGATGGTGGTCTCCCTCTGTGGTTCTTTCACGAGACTAGCAATTCCTTCGTTAGCACAGCGGTTTTTCGCAAACTCTCACTTTAGATGTTGGTGCTGGGGTGCCTGAGCATCCAAGGGTCGGCACAACTAGTGCCGCCAATAGTTTATTAAGCACCAAACACCACCAGGGGAGAATCTTCAGTCTCATCTTAAAAGAAATAGATAGCTTAAATGTGCCACTGGGACTTCTTGGGAATGGCTTGGGGTTTATCTGTGTGAGATAGAAATCAGCACGATGCATTGGTGTATCAGAACCTGACACTTCATTTCTCCTCCCTATTAGATTTGGCAGCGTGTGCACAGTCTGGGTAAGAGGGAAGTGGCATTAAAATCCCCAAGGGACTTCAAATGCAGAGTCAAACCACGGGGCACTGGTGTGACAGGGATGGAGCGCTGGGATTCTGCAGTACCAAAGTTTCCTTCGCTGCAGTGGGAACCAGCTTTGCCCTCCGAGGGCTCCTGCTGGTCTGAAGCAAGGACTAGGCGAGATGCTGTGGTGCAGGTGAAAGCAGGCAAGATGAGAAGGAAAAAAAATTCCGATAAAGCACCTCATCTATGGCCCGTGCTAATGGTCATTATTAGTCACAGGCTTCCTAGGACAGACAACAAGTAGACATCAAACTGTCTTACCCCCACATCAGCATATGCTTTCCTCCTGCCTCTGCTCTTGTCCTGCTCTGTATTGTCTAATAAATTTTCTCTATCCATGTCTGACGTAACTTCAAAATATGGATTATCTCCACAGAGTCAGAGACCCTAACAGGACACATGGAAAACCTCTGCTCTGTAGCAAGTCAGATGGTCTGATATCTTTTTTCCAGATCTTTGACAGAAATATGGTAAACATGCAATTACTTGAATTTTTCCATAAATTTTGCATTTGAGGTGGATTTACATGCTTGTGATATTTTCCAGACATGAATCCCAGCCCTGCAAAAGCAGCCAGTTTGAGAATGGCTGCAGACGGGCAAGAAATGATATAATCTATTAGAGATTTCCTTCATTATCCCTCTAATCAAGGGTTCTATCAGTCTCCTTTGATGCACTGCTGGAAAAAAAGATCTTCAAGTAAACTGATGCTGGAGATAATTAATTAACTTGCCATCCTCCTGCCTTACAGACAGAGACAGTATAAGAAAGAAGAAGTGTCCTTTACAATTACTGATCTGCGGTTTTCCATCCTAGTGCTGACAGCTTGTAGGACATGAAGTGGAAAAGCATTTTACCAAACTTTCAGGCTTTGACCATCAATTCCTTCACTTGAGAATATTTTCTCCTGCTTGTATTTCTCATGCTGTTGGATAACACTCCTGATGGTGAAAAATGGATTTAATACTTGAACAGTTATAGTTGTATGTAGTCTAGCCTGGTAATATTATCTTCTCTATGCTTTCCTTACAGCAAATACCCTCACCTCTGCTATCCTCAGATTATTGTACATGAAATCCACTTTTACTAGGATAGAATAGAAAATTGAGACTAAGAACTGGGTCAGTGGAATAGTATTGATGATGCAGGCTGCTATAGGCATTCCCCAAAATTTTTCGTAGGAGCTTGGCAGTAGGAGTAGGGAAAAATTTCTGTCCTGGGAACCCAGTTTTTTCATGCGAACTTCTCTTTTCGAATATCTGTGGAATCTCAAGTCCTGTAAAGACATGGTTTCCCTTTCTAATGATTTAAAGTATAAGATTTAAGTTTCTCTGTCATCTCAGACCTAACCTGGGATAGCAGGAGGAGGTCTGCAATCCAGTTTACCAACCTCAGACGACTTCTTTTACAAATTATGTCCTTTTTGCTTAGGATTTCCTGTGTTTCCTGCTCTTTAAATCCTTGAAATAACTTTTCTAACTCTAAACTAGTCTAACTCTCCTTAAATTTCCCATTTTTGATACTGCCTGAGCAGCTAGATGGGAGAGTGTGGCTGAGTGGGCAGACTGACAGTTTTAAACACGGTGCCACTTGACACTGCTCAGAGCTGATCCAAAACACCGTCAGCAAAACACTGACAACAGCCTTTTTCCAGTGGAAATTTCCCCAGCGATATCAAGTGGTAAAGCAGAGGGAAGAAGTACATAAAATAGGCAAGACTGAGTTTAGAAATTTTTCTAGCAAAATCAGGGATTTTGCTCATTGTCGATAGCCAGCAGCGTGTACGTGCAGGGTAGATTTACGACAAAGCAAAACTTCTTTAATTTGGTTCAGGTTTGGTCACCAGAGGCTTGTATGTAAATCAATTAATACTCGTAGGAGATATTAAAGACTAAAGAAGCCAAGGATGGTATTGCTAATGCAGCAGAAACTTGTACTTTTCTTTCTGGAAAAACACCTTTTTCATTGCAATGCAGCAGCGTGACAGCCCGAGCCTTCTCATGTAAACACTTTAACAAAAAAGGAAGACCAAGAAGTGCCAGCATGCATCACACCACATTGCTCATTCATGTTTTTTAATGCATCTCTTCCTCTTCCATGTTGTGATGGGCACTGTAAGCTCCTGGAGAGGTAGCACAGTGCTGCAGACGGTAAATAACATTGGATGGTATCATAGTGCTTCACTTCCAACACTGAGGGATCTTTTCTTGTCCTCCAGAGTGGATGAAAAACTTTAACTTGTGGATGTGTCCTCCCAGTGCTTTATCTGCATTTTTCAAAGTTATTACTAAATTAATGCTTTTGTGAATTGTTTGTAGCCCTAGTTGGCTCCTGACGAGGTTAGGGCGAGGGTTGAACACTCCGAAAGCCAAGCTGTGCTGGCAGGCTTTCAAGGACCTGCAGACACCTTGTGTGGGGTTATTTCTGGGTGGAAAAAGTGCAGTTCCTCAGAACCACACTGCCAGGGGAGGCAACCGCACATCCCTGTTCAAAACCCCGCTCCCGCCAAAGGCTCACTAACATTTACTTGTTTGAAAACAACTCTGCCAAGGTCAAGGAATGAATCAATACAGGAGCAAATGTTTGAAGAATATTTTTTAGTGATTTGCTTAACTAGGCAGATTTCTTACCATCTACCCGTGGTTTTAGAGCAGTTACAGTGGGTGCTGTTGCAGAACAGTCTCAGTAGTTGTCTATGGTCAGCAGCAGACGAGTCAGCTCTCAGTAGCTGAAGATTGGGGTGGTTTGCTCGTTGGAAAGTCCTCTTCCATGGGCACACCATGTATCAGCTCTTGTCACCGATCTACCTCCCCAGTGCTGCTGGGTGACAGCTGTCTGGAAACGAGGACCAAAGGGGACAGATGCTTTTTGGTAAAAGTGGTCACCTTCAGAAACTCAGAAAACCTTCCCCTTATTGACTGTCTTTCTGGGAAAATAGGGAATGTTTTCATCTTCAAGGTGTCTGCTTGCAACCTTTAACAATTTGAAATTGCCAGTTATAAAAGGAACTCTCATGCAAACAATAAATCCTCGTCTTGGCCTATAAGTACTGAAAAGCTCCTAATGAATGTCCTTTCTCACACACTCCTTGTACACAGAACACTTTAAAAAAAAAAAAAATCTGCTAATTAATTTTAAGCCTCTTTGTGGCAAAGCCTAAGAACCGGATTTACCAAGAGACCAGGGGGTCCATCTGGTGCAAGAAGCTCGCTCCCATGCCAAGGTATTTGTTTCATGGAGGGCTTTAGGCATAGATATTTCTCATTGGCAGCAGTGTCAGTTGTACTAACCACTGGCCTATTTCTCAATGTGTTGAGGGGATGGAGAAAAGGGTCCTCAGCCAGAAGCTGGAGTGGCTTTTCCCGGACTGCTCCCATGCGTGGGACGTGCACAATGGCTTCTTCCCACAGGATCACTCCCAAATAATGGGAACAAATCTGATAGTAGTGCTAGGTTTTAGAAGTGGGGCAAATAAAGCATAGTGTGAGCCCAATGAAGCTTTTGCATGTTTTATTGTCCAGGTTCCCTAGAAACTCCTTTAAGTAAAGACAATTAGGTGGAGCATCGCTTTATATCACCATAAACTCTACTAAGTATGTCTGCACTGCGCAGACGTTCACTAGAAGTCTCTGTGGCTGAGGGGACATACAAGCAGGCTCCTAACACCTCTGTCCTTCCACAGCCAAACCAGGTTTGGCCAGGAATTGCAGAAGCTTGATAACGAAACTCACGGTTTTTACACTGCAACAAATTCAGACATAGGAACTTCATGGTGACAAAGGAGATGGATGCAGGTCACTCTGCTCCTAAAGCAAAGGCACTTATTTTTCAAACTAAAGGAAATTCAGTCAAGCAAAATAGCATCTACAATGCACAAGGCAAGGCTTGCCCGTGGCAGAGTGCAGTGGCACACATGTGCTTTTTGCATCTCCCCTTTTGCAAAAGCTGTTCTGTGTCTTTCGTCATCTTGATCACCCTTCCTCACACAGTTTCTAACTCTCATCCATCTTTTTTTCAGGAGCACATTATATCCACGTTAATGAAAATTTGCTTGAATTCCCCAAAAGATTTGGATTGACTTTGGGTTGGAGAGAGGCAGGGAAAGCAATAACGCCAAAAAAGAGTCCTACTAATTTTATGAATCTGTTCCTCTGTCCTAATTAGCAATACGCTTGCTCATGGAGAGAGAAGAGTGTGATGAATGGGAAAAAAAAATAAACTGGGTGGAGAGAATTATGCAAGTTTTTAAGTGTGTGTCACACGCAATGCAGAGTAATGAAAGTAAACACAAAATGCATCTTTTCTCCCCATGTAGAAGTGTCCCATCCTTTCTAACCGAACTGCCGTTTGACAAGCATTTGTTCTTTGGTTTTTTCTGTCTTTCAGCAAAGGATAAACCATCAGATAAGCCCTCACCAGAAGACAGCCTTTGAAGGAGTCAAGAGCAGGTAGGGATTTTGCTTCAGACCATATCCATGAGAAATATTTCCTTGTGTGTTTGATGATGAGCTGTGCAACCGTGCCGGACCTGATTGGGAGGAGATGGGCTGGCCTGGCATGGTCATGGCTCCACCAAAACCAAGCGCAAAGCAGACCTCTCAGCCTACCCCAATCCTGGCATGAAGTCTCATGCATGGGGCTGGCTGAGGGCTAGCAGAGCAGCTTACATGCACGTATCCGAGTGACTCGGGTCATATCCGAGTGACCACCTGTGACCAGTTCAGCACCGTGCTGCCCACCTGGCATACGAGGTGGTGGTGAGACCAGGGCAGTGTGTGACCTCCAGTGCTGGTCACAAGACTGACGCGAGAGAGATGGAGATATAAATAGAGTTGAACTGAGCTACTGAGATTTTCTTTGCCTACCCTTTTTGCATGCTTTTAATGAACATACTGCGCAGGGAAATACACTCCATCCCACATTTGTGTGCATAAAAATAATGCAGCTGTAAACAATGTAGTATTATCTGCTTCCACGTGGTCACCTTGAAGGGTTAAGCTTAAACACCTGGATTAGGAGAAATCAGATGTTGTGCCATGTGCCCTTCAAATGGTTATTTCAAAAGTTTGCAATCTTGACAAGGCTTTCTTGCAAAGACAATATGAAATAATTTTCATTACGTGCCCAAAACAGTCTGTAGAAGCATTGAAATTGTTAAAAATCTAGACATGCTGCTAAAATTCAGCTGATTATGCTATATTTTGCTTGAATTTTTAATTCCTCTCCTGATATCTTTCCTTGGTTAGTGGTCAAGTCTAACTTTACATTAAAGCTCAGCCCTGTGAGACACAGCTTGTGGCTGATTGCATCTGATGCGGGAGAAAAGGGCTTTTACTGGAATCTTGCTTTTAATTTTTGTGCATAAATTAGGACAAATTAAGGCTGTGTGGGCCATGCAGCTGGTCACGGCTTGACCATGACGTGATGGCGAGTGAGCACCACACTAAATAGTGCTGAGTGGCGATAAAGGGCCTGGTGGCTTGGCTGGCAAACCATACCCATATGAACTGAGGACATCTTTTGGGAAAAGCTATGGTAGTTCACAGTGGGCATGGAAATAGGCTAAAAAGACCAGAGTCATTGGTTGCCTGGATTTCAGAGATGGTTAAAACTTCACTGCCTGAGCTTTTCTTTCTAAAACAAAGTTATGAGAACAAAAATCAGTCGTATACTGGGCTTGCATAATGCAGATGCTAACTTGCTCTACCCATATTCCAAGTCATCCAGAAATGATGCAAACATGCTTTGGGCAACGCTGAGCTAATCAGCTGGTGGAAAGACAGAGTATTTTAGCTTCAGGTAGGTGCCAGGTTATCACGTCCTTGCTTCTTCAGGACGTGGGGAAAGCAAGCACATGTCTGCCTGTGAAGTGCTTTGCCAGCAGTCCTGGGGTGACGGACAGGGGATTGGTGGCTCTGCAGAGCAAACAAGGCTGCAGGTCCATCTTGGGGAGCGCAGCTGGAGAGCAGCAACTTGCCTCTTCCTCTCAACATCATGAGCTGTATTCCTCTGGGTTTTGAGTCAGAAATCTTGCTGTGCTGGACTGGATTGCTCTGTTGGATTTTCATGTCCGTGCATTACTGAAGACACAATCCTGTGTTTCATTAGCTGGAGACTTGTTCGGTAACTTACCATCAGTAAGGGCTGAAGTTGTGCTCTTCTCAGTGAGACATACCTATGAGTGCCAGCCCCTGGCTGAAGGGCAGACCAGTTGCCAATGTTTGCACTTACATGTGTGTGCCATTGCTTGGCAGATTGAGTGGTAGGTGCAGTTGTAGTCACTTGATATAACTGAAAGGAAACGCAGGTTCCTCTTTCTTAATATAATCCTAGGAGCTTTGTGCTGCTGGGCACCCTCTTGGTTACAGGAGCCGATATTGGGGCTGCCAGAGCTGAAGCCTGGGGGAGCAGCGCAGACCTTTCTGAAGGGCTGGGTGGCACAAGGGACACTTGCACAGACAGTGTCATTTTGGGGCATGTTTTGAGGCGTCCATTTATGTATTGTTGTCGGGGCAGAATTGGCAACAGGTCATTTGAGGGCAGCTGTCCACAGGGATAGCCAGATTGCCTTGGCTGTCTTTAAAGGGTTTATCCCAAGAGGCAGCTGTCCCATTTGAAATCCAGTCAACAGCCAGGTAGGATCCCATATTTCCCTGCCATACCCAGGCACTCACTGGCCCTGACCCAAAGCCTGCTGAAACGTTTGCATCGGCTATCGGGGATGTCGCTGCGTTTCGGACAGGCTGGTGCTCGGCTCTGCTCGGTGTCCACCCACCTCCTCCCCACCCAGGCAGGAGCCAGGAGCAGGGTGTGAATCTCCAGATTTCCTTCCAGGAGGGCAGGGCTGAGCTCTCGAGAGCTCTTCCTCCTGCAACAGATTAGAATATGCTGAACTATGAAGACTTGTCTTAATTAATGCTTTAAATAAGGTTACAGCTAGAGCTAGGGAAATAATCAATAGTGAATCATCTACTCGGCAAATTCAGCTCTTTTCTGTGGGTGAGTTATCTGTAAACAGCTTGCAGTTTTCTCCATTCATTCATTATTTAGAATTATTTCCCAAATAATTCCTTCGAATTGCTTTTGGTCCGCAGCTTGTTTGCAAGCAACGTGTTGAAAGCATCTGATACTCGCTAGTCAAGCTGTGATCATTAGTTTTTGGTGGGACGAGCAGGTTATATGGCCTCCTGCTGGGTCCCTGAGCAGAGCAGCCCAGCTCTTATCGTCCTCTTTAATGAATTCAGAATAGCTTTGGGCGAATGTTCCCCGCTCCTCATGCAGCATCCCTGCTCGCTGCCAACAGCCTCGTTAGTTAAGTCCTTCACTGGGAGACTCGTCAGGGTGTAAGGGCTGCAGCACAGATTTGGACTCTATCTCTTCTGGGTTTTTCCTGAACCTGTCCCCATATGCTCCATTGGCTTTATCAGTAGCAAGAGCTTTAAAATAAGCAAGTCTTAGTGGCCGCTGGTGTTTTCACTGTAATGAGCCTGCTTGGGCCACCCGTGAGACAGCGATAAAAATGCCAGAGGCTGTCTGGCACCCTGTTCAGCCCAGCCTTGCCCTTACAGCCCCGGTTAAACCTTGCCAGTGCCCAAGTCCACAGTGGACTGGTCTCTGCAGCCGAAGACCAACCCTCATTTACACGTGTCACTGTGTCCAAAGTGGCTGCAACCCTGGAAGAAAATCACCAGTAATTCCAGGGCTCTCACCATGTCCCTGGCTTGCAATGTGCCTTCCCCTGTTATAATCACTGCACCATCGCAGCTCCAACAAGGCTGTGGCAGTTTTGATGATTAAAAGGATTTCTGCTTGATAAGAACTGGAGTGAAACTCATTTCAGGTAGCAGCCAAGCAGCTGCTGGATGGTACACAGTTTCATTTACTGCTGACATGAACTGGATTGTTTTAAGCAGAGGACATAAATAGGCTCTGACATAAATCAAAGAAAACACCAGCTGCGGGTCAGGCACACTCTGGGGATTCGCTTCTGTGTATCTGCTAAGAAACCAGACAGGAGGAGCCTGCTACTCTCCCATATCGCGCAGGCAGGGTTTCTCTGGGCTGCAGTAGGAAGGATTGGCCCGCGCTGGGGGATTTTGACAGGTCCTTTTCCCTTCCAGCTTGGTTATAGCCCCCTGTAAGGCAGATCTTAGGATGTGGCTGCAAAAGATGAGCACTGGCAATTGGACCGAGGTATCTCCTGGCAGCGTCATGCCGGGAAGCAGCCGGTGCTGGCCCGGGAGCCCAACCATCTTCTCTGGGAGCGAATGAGAGTCTTGATTGTCTGATAACTGAATTGAGGGGAAATTGTCATCTGTTGCCCCATGGGACATGCCTGTCACCATCCCCGGGGTTGTCACTAGGAAGGGTCCTTCACCCCTCCATGGTGAGGGGAGCCTCTTCCCACTGCCAGGACCAATGGCTTGCTGGAGCTGGGCATCACCTCTCCTGAGGATGGTGATGCAGAGAATTTGGGAAGATAACAGGGGGGTTTTTCACTGTATAGAGTGACATAGCCTAGAAGTAGATAGAGATCACTCAAGCTATCCTTTCTGCGGAAGAAAGACAGAAGGAGGAGAAAGGAGTGCCACCTAAGAACTGACAAATCCTGACCTCAGTGGAAAGATGAGCCGAGCACAAAAAGCCATCGAGCACCGGAACGGTGCTGCCTGCAGTCCGGGAAGCATCCCCACAGCCAGCGATGGTGTCCCGGGGCTGCAAACCCAGTCTGCTTGGTGCAGCAAATGCTCCTGGCTTGCTGCTTTGGTCCCGTCACAACTGAGACTCAGGCAAAATAGAAGCAGCCCCCTTGACCTGCCTCTTCCCTGCTCCAAGTCCCCGCAGCAGCTGTGCTTCCCCACCCTGGTGCTGTATGAGCAGGGGGAGAGGGTTGGTTTGTTTTTTTTTTCTCTCCTTAAGTCAAAATCAATGATGATGACAGAGTTATAAGGTGAACGATGGGAAAGGAGAAGAAAGCACCCCGTGTCAAATTTGATGCAGGAGACAGTTAGAGGAACCTATTACTAGTTCTGTTGCCTTAGGGTATGTTGGTGGGTACATAGGAGAGTGTAATGTCAGCGAAACAGGAGAGCAGTCTCTTTCCCCTTGAACCCTTATCATTAATGTGGAAGGCATACATTGTCAGCTATTAGTCTGGAGGGGAGGGAGAATAGCACACGAGATGTCTTAGTTTGGAAATGGAGTCTGACTCATCGTCGTCTGGTGTGTGAAGGATGGAGGGTTATTGTAACTGTTGTTGTTGTTGTTGCTGTGATTATTATGAGTATTATAGCATTTGGGAGAAGATGGGCCTCTGAGGGCTCTGCTGCCTGTCACTGCAGCTTTTGATGAGTAAAGACTGAAAAGCACGGTGTGGTGAATGTTCTGGGTTATTTGAGCCTGATGCAAAGTGTGATGGTGGCGTCCAAGACAGGGATGCTTTGTGTGACCAAGGAGGGAACAGGTCCGTGTCCCCACCCAGAAGTTGTACTGGGCTCTGCCAAGGGGACACGGGTTGTTGTGGGAGAGACTTTGCAAGAGAAATTAAATTAAAATGTAAGAAACTGCTCTTAATTATTCCTACTGCTGCTGTAATCATTGGTGGAGAATGAGTCGTTGCACCCTGTGACACAGGAAGATCTGCAGGCACAGATTTGGGGTCTGAAGTTTGCATGACTCCCTCCCTGGAAATGAGCCTGAGGATGGCATCAGTCCATCAGCTTTACACCTCAGCAGCAGCTTTTGTCCAAAGACACCAACTATTTTGTGCAACCTCAGATGAACCCATTTTCAAGAAGGCCAGTGACGATGGTTGCTGTAGATGCAGGTAGTGTGTTGCTCTCCGGCACTTCGGCTCCCTGTCTCTGACTTACCCACTCGATACAGTTTCCCTCATTTAGGAAATGTAAATAATTCCTTGGGCTCCGTTAATCCCA
Organism: Aquila chrysaetos chrysaetos; assembly: GCF_900496995.4. Classification (NCBI taxonomy): domain Eukaryota; kingdom Metazoa; phylum Chordata; class Aves; order Accipitriformes; family Accipitridae; genus Aquila; species Aquila chrysaetos. The sequence continues at coordinate 67,176,038 of NC_044008.1, forward strand.
AGATTACATGGGTAATTCCTGTTTGCATTAATGGGAGGATCTCTCTCAAATTCTCTGCATGTGAATGAGCATCACACGGGCTCGCACACCGAGCCCGAGCAAGTCGCTGGCGCAGACAGCTCCCCTCCTCCAGCGCCGGCTGCGTTCAGTGGAGGATCTGAAAGGAAACGCAAAATTAGATCTTTTGCCTCGGGACGTTCATTTTTTTGGAGGCACGTTGCAAGTGATGTCTATTATTAACTCCGGCCGTTAGTCCCTTCCTTCTCTATCTGGCTTTGCCATTGTGGTTTTCAGAGTCGTCTCACAGGTGCTGCTGCAGCAGCACGGGGAGATGGAGAATGTGGTCCTCCTCCATGAGGTGTGAGAAAAATGGGTTACGAGCAAGTAAAACAAACCCATCCTCTCTGTGCCTTTTCCTGCTGGCATATGGCACGTACGGACTCCCCCAAATCCCAGATTTTGATAGTTCCTGGGATGGCCATTCAGGGATGCTGCAATACCCCAAGCCTTTTGCTCCCACACCCTGTCTGGATGGGAGAAGACAAGGGTGTCTGCGCCTCCCCTGACCCCATCTGCGGCTCCCCTCGAGCCCAAATCCAAAGGCCAGGGGAAATGCCGAAAGCTGCCCGCAATGCCGGGGTCGCCGGGCAGCGGCGAGGGCAGAGCGGAGGACTCGGCTCGCTGGATCGCGCCTCCTTGCTGTTGTTCGCGACTGAATCTCCCGCTGCTGCTCACAGGGGAAAATAATTAATTAAGCCAATTAATGAAGATAAATTGGAGTAGCAGCTTTGGAAAAATACCATCGGTCAACAGCAAGCCGTTCCCCGGGGCGGGCTGGGGAGGCTGCGGTCTCCCGGCGGGGCCGCGGCAGGACTGAGCGTTCTCCTCCCGCCGGCGGTGGCTGCGCGGCACCGCTCGCCTTTCCTCGCCACGGCCTCGCCGAGGTGCCGCCGGCTGCGAGAGTCACCCCCGTGGTGACAGCCTGGGGTTGTGGCCAGGAGCCCTAGGTAGGGATGCCGTTGTGTTAGGAGCTGGGTGTGTTTAAGGTAATAACAAAATAAAACGGGGGGGGGGGGGGGGGGGGGGGAGAAAAATCCCTAAATAATCCCTAAAATACCCCCAAAACTGTCACGCATCAGTCAGTGCTCCCAGTACAGTCCCTTTAGCTCGGCACTGAGTCAGGCCAGCACGTGAGCATGGCGGGGATGCTGCGAAGGCGGCGTCAGACCTCCAGCCTCGGGGGCTGTCACTCAGCTCCTTCATTAGGAGGGAAAAAAAGTGCTTGAGAGCCTTCGTTTCCCACAGTGATTTTATTTCAAAGCTCTTGCAATTCAGGGTACAGAGGGTACGAGGTTCGCTTTTGCATGTGGGCTGCTGAATGAAAAAAAATGTTCTTAATTTTGGGAATGATTTGGTAGTTGTAAGAAGTGAGAATCTAATTGGGCTTGGGGGGATCTGGGGATGTTCTTGGGACTGGGGTGAGAGGAAGGTGGAAGAGCCAGAAAAACCTTTATGCCGATGCAAAAACTGTGTGTCGTCAGTATCCACTGCAATAAAAAAAGCAGTTAGCTAAGCAGCAAGATTGGTTTTCTTGTATTATTCCACAAACATAGGGCTGATATTTATTTCATTAGAGTAAACCTTTCTGTAGCTGGTAAATGAATTCCAAGAAGTGAGAGGAACCCCAGGATCAGGGACTTTACTTCATTTGGGATTGTGTGCAGCTAATATTCTGGTTAAATAAATATATTTTACTAATTGGATTACTCAGTGTAATATACTGCTGGATTTCCAACATGATGCTAATAAATTGTGTGAAGAACTTAATCATGTTAGCTTCCAAAAAGCTTGTAAGAGATGAAATTAAAAAATAAGTAGAAGTTGACATCTATTGCATTTCACAGTGTCTTCATTTTCCTCATCCTTCTTAGAGTTCTCCTTACCATAGCGTGGCTGATGTGGATTTTTTTTTTTAATCTGCCTGTGATTAGGGAGGACACAGCATTAGAATAGGTCCTGTGGGATGGTGGTACCCGGCTTGTGTTTGTCTCTTCTTCTTATGTCAATTCGTATCAAGGTAGAGGGAGTGAGACCTTAACATCATCTTCTGGAGGCAAAGGTGCCGTGGTGTATTTTCTTGGATGCATGCAGAGGGTAATGAGGCTGGAGAGAAGGCGGAGCACCCGGTGCTCCTGAAAGTCAGAAAGGCTGATGCTGAGGATGCACAGCGAGCCTGTGATGGGGTCTGGCCCTGGGGGAGACGGACGTAGCCCCGGCTGGGTACTTCACCCAGCACGTCCCACGGGTCGGTGCAGTTGGTACGAGCGCCTGCTTGGCGCAGGGGAGGTGTTTAATGGCAGCGTGGGACAGGGCGTGCTGTGCATCCGAGTTCCTCCGCCTCAGCAAAATGATGGAGCATGCATTGCTGCCACCGTAATTCATCATTGCTGAAACACCGCTTCCTTCACACCACTACTCAATTCACCTGCATGATTCCACCAGAAAGAGAAAATGGAAGAAATCCTTTTCTTTCTTTTTTTTTTTTTCTTCTTTGATAGACATATACAGTGAGAGCACGAATGGCTCTCCCTCTCCAGGAATCGGTGACAAATGGTCTGTTAAAAACAGATAACTTGTAGCCCCATCAATAGAATAACACCATGGGTTATATAGAGAGCTCAAGATGTATTATTTAAGCCGCAGCTAGCTGTCAATAGGGTCTGCTCTTTACTGAGAAATAAATGCCAGGCAAAGGGAGTTTTGTGGCTTGAGCCAAAGGGCCAGGGAGCCTGCTAATTGATGAAGTCTGCTCCGAGTATCTGCCAAGAAGTACAGCCTGCTTGCCTGTTACCCAGGTCAAATGCAGTGCTCTAACACCCACGGCATTATCTTGGGGTAAGGATGCTTGCTCCTAACTCAAATTATACCCCAGCTTCTTCCCCGATGGGTTCCCTCTGCTGCGTAAGGACCTGTCGCAGCCTCCCTGTGCAATACAAGGTTTGCTGTGATACCAGTTCCCGTCGGGCTCGGTACCAGCACCTCCATATGATGGAAATAATAATGTGTGTGTGTTTGCCTTTGCAAATAGCTCACCAAAATGACGCTCCAGCACTAGGAGCTAAGGGGTTAAAGTAACCCTTCATTTGCTCACGAGCTGCCTATTTGGACTCCCCTAAATTTTTTGGATGTATTTGATGCATCAAATGGTGATAATTGTTGTATCAAAGGGGCGCATGGGGGAATAATTTGCCTTTCTGAAGTGCTGCGAGATCTTCAGATGAAACGCTCGGCTGCTGTGGTTGGCACTAAAAAGAAGGAGTTGCCAATTCTTGTTACAGAGCTGGTTCACCACAAAGGTTTAGACATGTGGCTTGGTGCATGCATTTTGGTAACCAGAAGTCCTCCCCCCAATGTGATGCACAAGGTGTAAGTGAAGGCAGACTCTGAATGGGTGATTTCCACGGAGATAGCAATTCTCATGCGAAGGCAGAAGCCAGCGTACAAGCCAGCTCCTGTTCCCAGCTGCATTTCAGAGAGTAAAACCCAAAACACCCAGATCAAGCAAAGTGTCTGAGAGCAGCAGGGACTCAGAAATCTGAAAAGCAAAGTCCAGCCTGGCATCTGTAGTCGGCGCTTATGGACTCCGAGCCCTTGGCTGAGCAGCACTGTATACAAAGCAACAAAATCTCTGCTCTGCTGTGCCTCCCCTCTCCCCCTCCCGTTTATAGCTGCTCCTGATCAAAGTTTCCTTATTATTTTAATTCCCCGTTTAAAAGAAGTATTGTCTGCATGAGGCCTCACCCTGCATTTATTTATATTTTTGCTCACAGCGGGATTTAAAAACAACAAACCAGCCCCTGAAATGGCAGCAGCTTCCCCATAACCTGAACCTCATTGAAATACTAATAACTAGGTTTTGATGCAGCTTTGTGGGTATTAATGCAAATGTTTTTCTGACTCTCCAGGTTTAATAGCAACAGCTTATACAACTCTAATTAGCATAACAAAATTCAGTGATGAGGAGTAAAATGCTTGTCTTGTTTGATGTTTCCTGGTAATTAGCAAGAATAATGATTTATGCAGCGTTCCTGGTTCTCAGCTCACAAAAGATGGCAGAGAGCACTCTCAGCAGTTAAGTCCGGCCTTGTGGGGAGGACGGAGCTGATGGAAAATACATGTGCCTCTGCGTGCCCTGAGACCTAGGCACGCTCACGCAGTGTGTGCATTACCATATACCCAAGCACAGATGCAGCCCAAGGGCTCAGGGAGGTTCCCCTGCCCATGTTCGTGTGTGTTGGTCCACGCAGAGTTGTATGATTAGGTGTCACGTGGGCACGTGTGTTCTCCCCAGGTCCTAAATGGCTGCCTTGCCTTCTGGATCGGGCTGGGCAGCAATGGTGCGGAGCCAGGGCATGGCTTTTGGTTTAGAGATTGCATCTGTGTGTGTTTGAGATGCTAAGTTTTCCCTTCTGCACGCAGCTGGGATGGTTTCCTTCTCTTATGGCAAATATTGGAGACAGGGACCCCCTGAAGCAGGTCTGCTGTGGAGGCAGGAGGTTTCTACCCTGCGGTACCCTGTCAGTGCCAGCATTCGCATGATGAGAAGGCAAAGCTGCTGCTGCTGTTGCACAGCCCACGTTTGCTCATCCTGGCAGCAGTGTGCCGCATTCATCCCAAAAGAAACCTTTTCCATGTCTTTGGCTAGATGTTTGACCTGAGGCTTTGTAAAACAGAGCGATGTGACTTGTGTGCTCTGTTTTGGGCCAGGAGGAGTTAAAGGTCAAAAGAAAAGAGGCTGTTGCTGGTGTGGCAGACACTGGCATTTCCCAGGTTGCAGCCGTGTCTGCTCAGCCCATTTGCAGACAAAGGGCTCTGTATCGCCTTTAATATTTCTCCCCGGCTATGAACCCTTCTCTTTGGGTCCACGGGGAACGGGAGGCTCTGCCCGGCCAAGAAGCCCCCTTCGTCCCCCCTTTGCATAAGAGGGGAAGGATTAAAAGCCGCTGCTGCCTTCACCTCTGCGGTGCAGCCCCAGTGGTACCCGCAGTGCTCCATCGCCTGCCACGGGAGAGCTGCTGGGGACAGTCTGTGCTGTGAACCTCTGGGGAATGCTCTCGGCAGTCCCGCTCCTCGCCCGTGCCATTAAATGTGTTATGAGTTATGGTCTTCCCATCAGGCCGGGCACTTGAAGCCCTTGCATTAGCCACAGACTGTTATCTTTGTCTCCTGCTAGCTCCTGCCCGATCCCCCAACACCATCCTCTCCTTACAAAAGCTTTCATTGTATTAACAGCCGTAAAGTAAACCATCCAGGGCAGTAAATTTTGAACTAGTAAAAAGAAACCCTCCTTTTATGTGGTATGTAGTTGGCTTTATGGAGGGCAGTGCTGAAGGCACTTATTGAGATAAACGTTTGGGCTGAGTTTTTAAAAGGACTAAATAATGTTGGCCATTTGTGGGTATGTTAGATGACAAAATTAGGAGAGAAGCTAAACTACCTGCTACTCAGATTCAGATGAATTTCTGTGGCAATCTGGAAGCAATCTCTGACTGTGCACGCAGCTCCCCGGGCAGGGACTTGGCCAGCACAGCAGAGAGGAGAGCCGCCGTGTTTCTTAAGTACCAGAGCTTGGATGCAGCAGCAGACATGTCGGTAGCCTGATCCAATACAGCAAATCCTTTGTTTCCTTGCTAAGAAAGCTAATTTTGCAAAGCAAAAGACTGAATGATGTATAATCTGTGAGTGCCTCTAGTCTGTGGCGCTCCTGGGAGAGAGAAATTGTCATCTGAGGAATAGGACAGATGCAACCAGGGCTGCTCAATTGTATTTCCTCCTTCCCTCCACCCTCCCAGTGTTTCTGAAATGGCTCCTACCATGAGACACCCCGAGACAAGATGCATTCATTCATATTAATAACATTTGAGTATCTGCATGGGTAAGGTGGCTCAGAGAGAGGCATTCATGATGAGAAGAATAATTTGGTCCAGCCAGTCTTTGCAAACCACTCTGGGGAAAAGCTTTCCCACCCTGAGTGCAGTGGGAAGCTTTCACCGTGCTGTTCACATAAGAAAGCACAAGCTGATCTGACAAGCTGCGAATGCCAGCGTGGAAATGTCCCCTCCGTCTCCTCGCTGCTCACACCGGAGGCAGTGTGAGGGCCTGACCCCCCACCGGCTGCTGGGGACATGTGGGGACTCTTAGGGACATCTGGGGTCACGCTTTTCCGAGCGATGCAAAAATCACTGGGTGGCAATTGTTCCCCCCGAACCCGGGGCCGTGCTGCCCAGCACTGGGGTGCTCCAGCCCCCCATCTTGCAGCCAGCTAGGGACGAGGTTCCCTGTCCCAGCAGGTGGTCACAAGGCACTGAGCCCCCATCGCCTCCCATAGCATTTTCCAGTGTCTCCCACCGAGGAAATTCCTCCAGAGTGAGATCATGCCCTCCTCTCCAAGGGAGGTCAGATCTGCTGGGGAGCTAGCGATGGGGGAGAGGTCCTGCCTGCAGCCTCTGAACTCCCACTCACCCAACTCCCGCCAGGTGTAATAGCATCCCTGCCCTTTTTATAGTGATACTTATTTATCAGCAAAGATTCAGCACACAGAGGTGGCGAACTGCATTGCTGCTTATCCTGTCTCAGTGGTTGGTTTGGTGTTTTTTCGTGTTTGTGCCTTGCTAAAGGATAACATCATCCTTCGGTGAGCGCAGCCCCTGTCCTTGTACACAAGCCATGCTCAAGGTGAGGCATCGCAGAGATGCTTAAAGTAGAGTCTAACCTGATGCAATGAGCCTTACGCTGGATCTCGCCACATGAATGTTTGTTTCATGCAGGGGTTTTATTTGCTGTAGAAATAATTAAATTTTGATACAATGCCTTTATGATCTTGTGCTTGGCTTGTTAGTGCAGAATGGAACCCCGAATCGCAGCTACTGCCCAGGTTAATCAGGAGAGCTCAGTACTGACAGGATAAGGACCCTGAGAGGCAGATGGGCAGAGCACGGTGTGGCCAAACAGTGAATAGTCATGCAAACATGGGTAGATATGTGACTGCATATTGGAAAAATTCCCCTTGCCATTGTGTGTCAGCCAGCAGACAATGGCACATATACAGTTTAGTGCCACTTTCTGTGGGGTTTCCAGAGGGTCACACAATCTGCTGCAAAATATATTGTGAATCTTGTTGCTCCTCCAAATTTCAGCCAAGACATCCACCCTTCCAGCAGTTGCAAGGCAAGGTTGCGGTCTGGCTCATAGCATGGGCGTTCATGGGTATCAGCAAGTCTGGAGGACTATGCGAGTTATGGATGCAGCTATAAAAGGTTATGGCAAGCCATGTGGGCTTCAGAAGGTGTGTAGGGTCTGAGTTGGTGGCAAAGGTTGGACTGGATTTTGATCTGAAATGACTCACCTGGTGCTTGGAGCTCTTTCATGGACTAAGCTGACCCTTTGGAACGGATTTGTGTGCTTTAAACACAGCTCTCAGAAAAGTAAAAGTCTAGTCTGTGGACTCATCTAAGCTTTTCTGCAGGCCATCTCCAAGGTGGTCATCCTTGAATGGGATGAGATTTCTCTGCAGATGGCAGCTGGTCAACCAGCTACTGACTTCTTACTGCTAACCACTGCCAGGTACCACAGATGAGCCCCACTGGTGTGTATAGAGCCACTGGTGGGACCCACCTGTGGCCAGAGGGTGCCAAAGGGGCTCCTCAAGGAGACTGTAGAGAGGGGTTTTGCAGGTAACTGGGTTTCCAGCACGGCTGCAGCAAGAAGCCCAGCATCAGCTCCAGCGCAAGGTGACAGACGGAGAAAAGGTGGAGGGAGGAGAGCCCTGAGCAGGTGCTGCTGTAAAACATTTCCATCCCTTTCTGCTTCGAAAGGCGTGCCGGCTTCCCGGAGTCTGCGTGTGCATGGATGTGAATGATATAAATGTAAAATTGGCCTTCTCAGGTTCTGAAGAGCGTAGTTTGCAGCTGGAGATGGATCACCAATCTTCCAGGGAATTGTGCTCTACAAGGTTAAGCATGTTTGCAGAAGAAATATGGATAATGCTCTTATCATGTATGACCTTTACTATATGTGTAACATTGTCAGTGACAAAAATGCCATTTTTTAAATGGTTTTCACACTATGGTATCCAGCCATTAATCATGATGTATGTGAGTGACTCTATATTGTTTCTCTGAAATTGCAGCATTAGATTACTTTCCATCCCGGCTGCTCACATGAATTGTACCCCCTGTTACCATGAGCAAGGTTCCTATTTTCCATGCCTAATGTCATTCTGGCCCTACGTTTACCCAGAGGACTAGAGAGAAACTTCCAAGGCACGAAGACTGCAGCTCTCCTCTCCTTCCTCAGCAGACAATTTGTGCATATGTGCGTATAAATGGTGCACTTACTTTAAGATGTCTCTCTAATCCAGGAGTTGATAAATTACTCTTTCAGACGCCTCTGCTGATGTTGCATTTTTAATGTAGACAAACTAGCTTTGGCTCTAGTCTGTGTATCCCTGCTACTGCCATCTCCACTCTTCATGGGTTAATGTTTCATCTTGCCTGGTGTAATTTGGGAGTTTTTACTTCCAAAGTGTATTTTGATTTACAGAAGGTAAAAAGCGGTTGGCAGTTTGGTGTTTACTCTTTTGTGGGCTTTTTTTTTTTTTTTTTTTATGCAGTGAGCTTTCAGGTGCAAGTGATGCTTCTCACTATACATAACTAATTCTTCTCTTCCCTGCCTGAAGAAAGATGCCACCCAAAAGGGATGTCAAACAAAATCCCTTACGTCCTGCTTGAGCTATGTTTTTGGGGTCACGGTGTGAGTTGAGGTCTAACTGCTCGCTACGGTGCATGGTGGCACGTAACACCTGCCAGTACAGGACTTGTGCAGAGATCAAAAGGAAAATAGAGCTTGCAGGTAGTAACGAAATAATGCAGTCATTATTTGTAGCCCTAACTATTTCTGCCTTTTCCCCCTTTATTGTTGGTATTAAAGCACCCAATCGAGATCAGGGCTGGTTTTAGCAAAGTCGTAGCTGTGGGCATCCTGTTCCCAGCCCTGTGTGTGTGTGCAACGGAGTCGGTGTGTGCCCAGTGCCCGCTCTGCACGTGCCCACACTGTGCAGGCTACCGCCAGCAGCGCCAGAGCTGCGGCACAAGGCCAGTTGTTCTGCTGACAGCTGGAAGACGGCATCAGGCGCCACGTAAACAAGGCTTTGGAGGTATCCCTTGTCTCTCCGTTGGAAAGAAGTTTGCATTATCCATGGCGTCACCACGGGCTCGTTGGGAGCTGATCTCCCTTTGCTGCTGGAGTGGGAGTGAATGAAATGAGTTGAAGGGAAATGAAGACTTTCTGATGGAAATAATGTGGATGTGCCCCATCCATGCAGAGCCATGTGTATCTGTGGGGGAAGCGAGATTCCCAGTGTTTCATGTCTCCAAATGTAACTCATTAAGATCTAATCTTGTTCATTCTCATCAGTGTCAAACAGGAGTGAGGCCACTGAGACCACTGAGCTCTGCAGCTGGAGTGGGGGAGCGGAGAGTTAGTCTGTTGGGATGAAAATTATTTTAAATTAACAAAAAAGGTCCGTGTTTTTGTAGACCATTGCTGATTTTGAGGAAGACCTCATTAGGCCTTTGACATCCTGAGTCACCTTGGGTGAACCACAGGTACCTTTGTCTCTGGGCTAGAGTATCTCTCCCTTCCTCCTGCTTTCGTGCAGAGCTCTTTGTTTCGGAAACATTCCATCTCTTACTACATGCAGACGTTATGCCCAGTACCGTAGGGATTGGTTTCCTTTACACCACTTCCATAGGGCTCTGTAATCTCTTTATTCTGCTTTCTTACGTGACTCTTCAATATTGCAGAGAGGCAGCAGGTCCCCAGGCACAAGGCACTGGACCTTCCCCAATGAGCAGTCTGTCCTCACCAGCGTGATCCCTCCTTCTGTCCCCACAGACCCTCACAGGGTCTACTCCTGTCCCCAGAAATCCCTATTGCTTACTGATAACTTTCTGGCACTGAACTGAGTGCTTGTGGCCATAGCAGCCCTTGCTCAACTGGATTTATGGGCTGTGAGCTCTCACCTGTGTCTCAGGATGTCCGTGGCACCGTTTTGGGTACGGCTGAGTGCTGCACCCCCAGGGGTGGAACCGGGAAAGGTGACAGCCAGGTTTGGTCTGCAGGATCCTGAGACAGCCCTGCAGAGCTGCCCTCCCTGTGCCTGAGCCCTTCTCACCAGCCTCTCCCTGCAACTGCGCGGGAGCATCTTGAGATGAATAAATTATGTGTGTGTGGGAGCAAATGCAAAACAAATTGCACATGCACACGAGATCAGGCGTGTCTCTTGTCTCTTTGTCTCTATTTCACTGTATGCTTTTGTTTCAAAGTCTTGCTTTTCTAATGAGTTTCTCCGTGCCATGTGCACTGAACTTTGAGACCGATAATGCTGCAAGAGATTCCCATTTGTTGGTACCATCTAAAGAAGTAACGTGTCTTTCTGTCTGCGTGTCTCAAACACATCTTAGACTAAGGCCAGACCTTATTTTCTCAATTTACTCTGACTTGCTGTTTCTCTTCCCTCGTTTTACCTTAATAATAAGCCCTGGAGAGCGGTTTGGGATCTTGACATGCATACTCAGTCTTGCTGTGTAGGGGTGCAAAGGATATTTTGGGGGGATGGACCTCCTCCCTGCCTCCCCTCTGGAAGGGTTGATGTTGGAGGCATTACTCCATGTTCCACGCCACGCAGTGAGTCAAACTCTGCTAAGTAACTAAATAAAGATGTAATTTTAATGATGATTAAATTGAAGCACCTCATTAATTTCATGTGAGAGGTGGGGAAGTACACGGCAGCTCTTTCCCTAAATTCATTGTTTGTCTGGCCGCGAGACGTCCCCTCTCAACGTCTGGTTGAGTCTAATTTAAGTATGTAAATTTAATGGTTCAGTAAGTAAAATTGCCTTTATTGTTTGGAATGGTTTGCACAGTAATTTACGAGCTAGCAAGGCTCATTTGATAGGAGTGTATGATGGAGTAGGTGACTACAGTGAAGGACATGTTTATCTTAAGGATACAGGGGAAGAACGCAGATACGTAGCATCCGTAATCAGGGACCTTGGGATAACAGCGCCGCTGGCAGATTCAGGCATGAGCCGGGTCCCCGGGACAAAGGAGCCCTGAGGGCTCGGTCCTCGGGCACACCGAGGCATGGCATGGGATGGCTTCCCTTGCCCTATGTGGTTGCTGTCATTGGAGATCACACCAGAACTGAGACGTGCCAGTGCACCAGCTCAGCTGGGGCAACCGCTCTGTGTGGGACCAATGTCACCGCGATGCCCCAGAGAGAGATTTTTATCATCAAAACGAAGGACAAGAGAGCTCGCACACTGCAGGAGGGGCAAGGAAATGATTTCAGCTGCATTCAAGTCTTTTTTTCCCCCCATGGTGCTCCTTGGAAAGCCTTTTGCTGGGAAGCATGGTGGGCTTAGGCAGTCCCTGTTAGGAAATTAAAGGATTGCTCTGTGTTTGGGGATGGTTTTCCCCAGCAGCCCGAGGAGCTCAGGTCTCACCTGAGGCTGGATTCGTGGAGAAGCAAGGCTGAGCTGTGGGTGGTCCCAGTGACCTCTCTTAGCCATCCTGCCAGTGCTGTGCGTCGCTGTCCCTCTTCAAGGCTCCTTCATGCTGTAACCAGCTTGTTATTATAGCGTTTTTTATTTAAAACGGCTTGTGCTGAGGAGCTTGAAGTGCTTTTCAACTTTAATTAAGCCCCACTACACACTTGTGTTCTGGGAAGTGATTGTCACTCTTACCTTGTAGGAATTTACAGGAGGTGGCAGGGCTCTGCCCAGAGTCACCCTGCTGGGCAGTGCCGGGGTTGGGAAGAGGTCCAGGACACCCACGCCTCCAGCCCCCCTGACAGCATCCTTGCTATCAGAATCCGCTGCCCAAAGCTGTCATTTGAACAGACAAATTAAGGTAGCAAACTGTAGTTTTCTTGACTAAAGTCTGGCTTCCAGAAAAATCTCTGTAAGGCATGTTGCAGTCATCGAAAAACAAAAATGAAATGGAAGTGTTACAACAAGTAACTGCTCTTTAGAAGGAAATGTGCTGATACGGGGATAGGTCGAAAAGCCTAACCCTTAGAAAGGACAGGGACTTAGAGTTTAATTGTCATCATTACAGACATAACCCAGAAAAATCTCCACAAATTTTTTGTTTTAATTTTGGCTCATCCGCCCAGCATTTACGGCTTCCCTCGGTCAGGCTGGACAGATGTGCGTACACCAGTCGCTGCCGAGGGTTTCCTTCTCCTGCGATCTGGTGCAGAGCAGGAGCGGGCACAGGGAGCAGAGCTTGCCAGGCACCAAAGCCCCAGGGCAGACATGGGGGTTTGCTCTGCACCCCGCTTGCACATGGCTGCGTCCCACTGACAGCTGCTGCATATGGGGGGAACTCACTGCATTTTTCTCTGGCTTTTACAGCCCACAGCAGTGTCCTTTCCCCGTCGCAGGTAGCCAGGGAGATATGGCAGCTATGGCAGCATTTGCTGCAGCTTCTGCTTGCTGGTGGGAGCAGGGCTGTGGTTTCAAGAGCTGTTCAACTTAGTGTTTGAATCTGTGGTAAGAAATTGAAGATAGACAAGAAGTATTTACGGTCCTGCTTTTATTCCAAGAGTGAGAAACAAGAGGGCAAACACCACCTTGACGTGCTTTGGCCCTTCAAGTACCTTGTGGGTGGCTCAGAGTACAAAAAGACCACTACTGTGAAAGATTTCCAAGTTGGAGACATCCTCGCTGCTCTGCCTGTACCCTATCTATCTTTGCTTGGGCACAGCTTCTGGAGCTGGCAAGATATATTTAACCCTGTGGCTGCTGCATTGCAATGAGAGACCATTAGCAAGCTGAGCAGCCGTTACATCCCTCTGTGCTGAGAATGCAGCCATTTATTTTGCTAAGTAGACAGTGTGTAGTGAAGAGTGTGATGAGAAAGGAGGGAGGGCTGGGCGATGTGGAAAAAAGGATAATTAAAAAAATGAAAGGAAATCTACCCAATTGCATTGACTGTTTTCAGGGGTTGTATTCCTCGGGCTATGTTCAAGATCTCAGGGTCTTCTCTGCAGTATGTCCTGCTGCCGGGTTGGGCGAGGGAAGGATGGGGCAGCTTCGGCCAAAGAGATGGGAAACCCCTTTTCTCCCACTCTCTCTTCCCACGTTTGACCGGTGAGCAGGACCCGCTGACTGCAGTGGTGGTGTAAAAGGAAACGATGGACCTCTTTTCATGGTCTTCTTCCACCGAAGTCATCTGCTGCTTTGCTCTCAGAGTCTTTAAAAACTGAATTTGGGGGGTTGGTGCTTTCCATTCTCCTTCACCTAATGACCATCCACCAAAAACCCTGCTGCCAGTCAGTTTGAGCTGTGCTGCTGCAAGGATTTTGCTCTGCTGAAATGAGTATCAGGCTAAACCGTAATACTTGTTTATTGTTGTGGTTTCCCCTCATTTTATTTGCTTCTGAGCCTCAAGTATGAGAAAACACACACCTGTTTGTTCTTTGCAGTTATTTCTTGGGTTGCTTTCTGAGGTCTTGCAGACCCCAGCTGGGAGATGCTGCTCCAGGCAGGGACCCTGCTTGCTCGTGCCTTGCAGGAAAGGGCCGTTAATGCAGTGGAAATACAGGAAAAAGGGCCGTATTGGTGTGGGGAAAGTAACATGCCCACTTTGTAGCGTTAGGGATGGAAACGTACAATTAACATAGCAATCGGCCAAGTATATTCCTAGCTGACTTTAAAAAACTGTTCCTGCGCTCAGTGATGAGCAAAGAGAGACCGTATCGTATCCTTTGCTGCCTGGGGCAGGCACTGGGGAAACCCCAGCTGGGGCCACCTGCACCCGCTGCCGGGATCTTCCGAGGGCAGCGGAGGGATTTGATGCTCTTGCTCAGATTGAGCATTTTTTTGCATCAGCGTTGCATTTCTGCTTACAGCAGGGCTCCCCACTAGGCAGTCGTGCAGATTCGCAGCCTTTTGTCTCCAGCACTGGCTGCAATGATGGGCAACTGCCTGCTCCTCTGCCGGCAACCGACCCAAACGCGGGCAACGCGTGGCAGCTGCTGTCTGAGCTGGATCCTCAGAAGGATGAAGAAAAAAGTGCAGACGCTGAGGACTGCATACAGAGCCGCTATCAAGGGCCTTGAGACCAATTAGTCTATATTAATTACCTTTTGAGCTAGCCTGCAGCTTTTTGAAATTCCAGCATCATCCCCACCACGAACACCTTTTAGATCCTTCAAAGGGCCAGAGCTGCCGGGTACCCCGGGCAGGCTGAAATCTCTCGAGTTGCCCAGGCTCAATTATGTCTTTCAACACAGCTCGTCACCTCTAATCCTAAGGCCCAAATATGAGGGCACTGACCTTTTCAAGTCTTGGAAAGGTTGTTCAAATGAGGATGACAACCCAAAAGGGGGAAAAAAAAAAAGGAAAAGAAAAAAGGGAAACAGGAAATTCCATGTGACATGGAAATAATTTCTCGCGTCCGTGTGAAGGGTTTTACTCTGCCTTCACTTACATAATTTATCAATTTAGAGATTAGTAAAATTGTACTGTCTGCAAGGAGAGGCAAATTGGTGCATTACAAAGCTTTACAAAAGATCTGTCCTAACCGTGATAGGAGAGAGAATGAACTGCCAGCCCTGGACAAAGCAGTTTAGTGCTAAAAAAATGATAACGTCAGTTTTGGCTCTGCCTAAAATTTATATTTTACACAATGAAATGAGGGAGATTTCTGCCAAAGTCTTGAAATGGTGGTAAATATTTTCAGGTTCTTTGTTTTAAATTCGTGGGAAGGGGGAGTTATGGATGTAGTAGGGGGTTAATCTTTTGTGGGGGGAGGTTGTTGTTATTTATATTACGGTATTAGGGTGCTGAGACGGCTGGTAGTTTGGTTGGTTTTGATGGAGAAGATATAAAAATTTAATGATGGAAAACAGATATGCAAAGAAACAACAAATTATCTGCCTGAGTTGCGCTGCTTTTTCCTGGGCGAAACACAAATAAAGAAAGTGCATAAATGATAATGAACCAAAATGTCAATAATTGAAGATCTGAGTCACATGGGTAGGGAAACTTTTGTACTAATTATCCAAGTTTCAATCTTGCAGTGTCTCTTTCAGGAGCAGAGCAGCTTTAGCTATTTGAATCATTTCTTGATCATGCAAACATCCATTGAAATAAATTCATTTTTCTTCCGTGCTTTTCAACTCTTTTCCATAGCCCTGGGATGTGACTGTCTTTATATTAATAGGAACTGCTGCCTGACAACCATTAAATGTGCATTTAAGCCTTTTGCATACCCTGAACATGCTATAGCTGTTCCATGTCATGACTGCTGACGAGTGGGGTCAGGCCCTTTCCTCAGTAGATATTGCTGAGCCTATTAGGCTCTAACGGGGTTAGAACAATTGATATTTACAGCCCTGCTGTGGCCAGCCAGGTTTTTGCAGCCAGCAGAAGGGCTGGCAGCACGAGGGGTCCGATACTGGGCTGAGCCACTGGCTGAGGAAGGTAGAAAGGGTGTTTATCTCAGTTCCCAAAGGGAGGAGAAATTAGGGGGAGAAGGTTGCTGGCTGGATGGGATGAGGGTTGCTGCTTTAAGATTTATTAACAGCACCAACTTTTTAGACCAAGTCTTTTGGAAATGCTCTTGTGGGAAGCTGAGCGCGTGGTTTGTCAGGCTGGAAAAGCAGGGCTCTGCTCACTGTTTCTCCCTGGGATGCAAACGTGCCCTTTGCCCCGTCTCTGTGCTCTGCCCTGGTCCCATCCAAAACACACAGTGATGGCACCTACTCGTGCATCGTGCGCTGGGATCCGCAGGTGCCATGCGCTGGGCAAAGGCACGGCAGGGATCACCGCTTGCTGAACACAACCCGTGCTCTGGCTAATCGAGGGGTTCGATAGTGCTGTGATTGTAACACGACGGGTGAGCTTTGGTTGATGAATGCTTTTGGGTAAGGCACAGAAAAAGGTCAGAAACTTGATGTACACAGAAATGCTGCAACTAGAGACTGTCTAAAGCCAGTGGTTTGGAGTTGCCACGCTGTGCTGCTCATGCCGTGCAGGTTATTTGCCAGGGGTGGAATCCCCAGGGCTCCCAGAAGCTGGAGCTTTGCGCGTCCAGGTGCCATGGCAAAGACCTGGGGTGACACTTGGGAAAGTGGTTAGGTGGAAGTCTATTACTTGATTTCATGAGGTTTTTTTCCTTTGGCTTCAGACAGAAGTGGAAACCAGAGCAGAGCCTGACCTGGTTACATAAGAGAAAATGTAAAAATAACCCATGAGCGTGAGAAGGGAAAGTGCAGGAGAAGTGGACCTGTGTGACAGTTCCTGGAGCTGTCCCGGCTCCAGCAAAGATGCTCCCTATCCTCGGTTGGACCGCTCTTATGGGGTGATTATTTCAGCCTACAGAAGCCTGTTGTTGCAATTAAACACTCAGAAAGAGCGGAAAACAGAAGGGAACAAAGCGAATAGAGAGGTGAAACAGCCTTGCCTCACTGAGCATTAAGAAATTATTTTCTGCTCTGAAATTATTTTAGGCCCAGAAGACAAGACAGAGAAGGGAGATGATGGACTTTGCTTGGAGCTGGGACTTTGGAGGACAAGAGGGACAGCTCTGCAAAACAGGGTCCAGACAGGTTTTGGGGTTTCGGTGTTAGGATGATACTTGCCGGAGCACTGGCTCGGGGCACTTCTGGTCTGTGCTGCACATCTGCTGCTTTTCCCTTTTGTAGAGATGACTTAGGGCAAGGGATGAGGCAAATGAAGCAAGGCCTGGTATTTGCTTTCACCTAGGGATGTTGCAGGGCTTTGCTGAGATGGGCAAGTACTGTCTCATAAAGGGAGAGCTTGCAAACGCAGCAGGTTAAGTGACCAGCAAGGTGAGGCATTTGTTTCCTTAGCAAAGAGAAAGCAGAGCTCCTGTGCCCCAGGCTTCCTGATCCATGCAACTAAACAACAAAAAAATATAGAAGAAAACTGAATAAAGCTCATTCTTTCAGCTAACTGCAGGTGACCACTTTCCCAAGGTAGTTGTTCTCCTCTTTATTCCACTCGCTTTAGCACTCACTGGGCACAAGCAGCCGGCTCGCTCCCTCCCAGCAGGATATAGATGTCAGTCAAGACAAGGAAAGTCCGAATCCCTCATGTCACAGCGTGACAAGGAGGCCTGGATGGTGGTTAAGTGAAGAGAGTAAAGGCTGATTTAGCAGTCTCCGTGTTAAAAAGGCTTTGAACGGGCAAGTAGGTGTCAGCGCAAGGTGACTGAACAACAACCCCGGGCGTCCTTAGGGTGCACTTGCTGCTACAGTAAGAGCTGTTTGTGTGCAAATCGACTGCTGGAAATGCCAGGCATCCGACGGAGTGGCTGGTGTTGCCGCTACTTTGGTTTTTCCCCTTTTAGTTTTGAAAACAGAGGTGTTTTAGGGTTGTCGGCAAGGTGGAGATGGGAAGTTGCATTAAGAAAAAGCACCCAAACTGTGCAAGGAGCTGCCTGAGGCAGACGGGCGTGCCATGGCTTGCGGCCCAAATGCTGCTGGTAATGCCACAGGGATGGGGCTGGGCTGGGTTTGTGCCACCCTGGGGTTCCCTGCAGAGGGGAGCCCCGATTTCGGCCTCACCCTTCTTCCAGCCACCCGTTGCCGTTTTGGCTGGCGGTGCCTCACCGTGCCGCGTCCCCATGCCTGGTGCCAGCTGGGCTGGTGGCTCTGGCCGGGTGAACCCCGAGCACCCACGACCCACTTGCAGCCCCTTCCCCACCCAGGGCATCCAGGACTGGGCAGCGCTGCCAGCCCCCAGCTGCCGGCGCCGCCTGCTTTTGTCTTGCTGACAGCGTATGTGGGGACGACTCGCTTTGATTAATATTAACACTGCGTCGGCGGCTCCTTTCCCACCGTTTTAGCAGAGGACTTCTCCTTCAGCATTGATCTGCCCTGCGTCCACCAAGGAGGTGAGGATCAATAGGCAAAATGTGGGCACAGCTCGCCTGCCGCCTTTTATTTATTCCTCCCTCTTATTTATTTATTAGTTAATCTGATTTATATTTTTCCAGCTGCTTTCATCTACCGCAGGGCAGTCAGGTCTGTTGGGGGGGGGAGTCAGTCAGCCGGTTGGCCGTGAGGATGGGCTCCGTCTGGCAAAATTGCCCACGAAACAGTGCAATCCTCCATCCGACAGCCCGTGTCTGCTGCCGAATATTGTCATCGCGATGCTGTTTGCTGGGACGGTGCTGCCGGGCACCCCCTCCACCCTGCCCGCCATTGCGCAGCCCTCCGCCGCGGCGCTCCCCCCGCTGCCACCGCACGCCTCCTCTGCTCGCAGCATCTCTCCCCTCCGCATCCGCTATAATTGACATTTTCCATCTGACAGGTTCTGTTTTCCCTTCCCGCAGTTGCTAAGGAAACCAGAGAGAGGGCCCGGGAGCCATTAGCTGCCGTCATCGCCTGCCCGTCCGCAGAAATGTCACTTCTGCTAACGAACACTGGAGGAAAAAAAAAAAAAAAAAAAAAAAAAAAAGTTAAAACCCGAACAAAACGCGGTGCCAAGCTGCCGTCGTATTAAAGAAAGGGGGATGGTGTAACGCCCCCCCCCGTGTCACCTCCCCGTGCAAAGGTGGTGCATCCCCACCCCAACGCAGCGGCAGGGCTCAGCAGCCTTTCCCTGCTCTACCTTCGCTTGGGTGGCCCCTGCAAAACGTGGGGGCAAGGGCTTGTCCCAGCCAGGCGCTGGTGCCCACGGGCTGTCCCCAGCTACGGGGAAGGGCAGAGAGGTGCCTGTGGGGGTTTCTGGTCTCCGAAATGGAGGTGTCGAAGCCCCAGCTGCCCTCCTGCAGTGTGCGTACCCCCCCAGGGCTGGGACCGCAGGTACGTGAACAGCCTCCCCCCGCGCTGCTTGCTGCCTCGCTCCTGCTGCCGTGTTGCAATTTTAAATTCTCTTGAAGCGCTTTGTTTTTAAAAAGTACATGGTCGTCCTTCGCCGCTCCCCGATGTGATGGTGGGGAGACGGGCTGCGGCAGCCCTTACAACTCCCTGTTGAATTAAGTTTACAAATAACAAACGTCCGCTGACCAAACCGCTGCGGTTCTGCATCCTGCCACGCGCAGGTTGCTGTCCTGTGGAAGTTAAGACTTTGCTGCCGTCTTCATAAATTCCTGCAGCGTTCCTTTCGCTTCCTTTCAGAAACTTTTATTCCCCATCACCATTTCTTCATTCCCTTCCCTTCTTATTTAGAGAAATGCCAATATTCTACTAATTGGAAAATCAGATACAACGTGATCCAGCAGCTTGTTGGAAACCCCACATGCAATCTGTGGTGGAGCTGGGGAGAAAGCTAAAATTTCCTGCCATCCCATTTTGGAACATCTTCCATGCTACTGTAATTCTTTACTCCCTCATCAAGATACCAAACCAAAGGAGACCCAGGCTCCTCAGAGGCACTGCCGGCTCCACGCACACCCCAGGTTGTCCTCTACAACCTGCTCCAAATGAAGATAGAAATCCTTCTCTGTTCTATCAAGTCTGCATGACCAA
The DNA here is from genome assembly GCF_900496995.4 of Aquila chrysaetos chrysaetos. Lineage (NCBI taxonomy): Eukaryota > Metazoa > Chordata > Aves > Accipitriformes > Accipitridae > Aquila > Aquila chrysaetos. Next base: position 67,195,608 of record NC_044008.1, read on the forward strand.
TGCGGTTACTGTAGATTCAATGAAAATTTATTTCTTTTGCTCATGGAAGTGATCGCATGCGGCAAAACCTTCAGGGACTTCTGCTTTATTATTTGACATACCTCAGTGCACACTCACAAAATAACATTTTTAAATATTTGTCACAATCAGGTCTGGTTTTGGTGAGACTGTGCTATGCTACAGCTGGGACCAAGAACTGTATCTTTGCCAAATCTTAAGTTTTAAGAAAAACTTGAACTACTTGGAGGTTCAGATGACCTCTGAGAAGTTTGAATTTCTGGTCTCTGGAGAGTTACTGTTTGACTTTTGTGCTGGGTTTTGTCCTTTCCTGCTAGTGGTCCTTTGTCAGCGGTTGGCAGAGAGAGGAAAGCACCAGACCTGTCCCTCTTCCCTGCTGAAGACCTGTCAGTAATGCCAAGCAAAGGGTTTCAGCCCTGCATTTCCCTTCACAAATGCACGGCAATACAAAACTACAAGCCAGAGCTTTCCATAGTGTTTCTTGTGCCATAGCTTTGCCCGCTTCTAGCAGCCAGCTGAGGGTTAATTTGGCAGGCTGCTGGCTGAAGGCAGCAATTCAGAGCTAAAGGTGGTGGCGAGTGCCATGCCCTCTGGATCCTGAGAAGCAGCCCGAGACGGTGCCACGAGCATCGTGCAATTTCTTGTCTCCATTACCCAGACCAGGTTTCCAGCCTCTCCCACGTGCCTGGGTGCTACTTGTCACAGATGCACAAGAAACAAAAGACTCGGTTTCTTTAGGATGGGCACAGGAGACCAGCAAGGCTAGGCGGCATTGGAGGGGACGGGAAGGTGGTTCATGGGTTTTTCTCCATGTTTTACCACCACAAGACACCTCCTTCTCCCAAGCACCAGCTGCGTTAGCAGGGGTGATGCACCCTCCCGTCCAGCCCCGTGCTGGTCTTGGGACCGTGGACCCCCAGTCGCTACTTGTACGTTGTCAGTGCCTTGTCCGCAGTTACCTCTGGGGAGTGTTTCCCTGACTTCAGAGCAAGAAATGGCCACGTAAAATGAAATAAAACACTTCCCTAAGCGAGCTAGGCAGGTCCCGGGCAGCTGCAGGGCTGGCGGGGCGATGTGCAGGAGGAAGAAGAGGGACGGAGTGTGCTGAGCTCGGTCTACCTGGCTGGCAAAAGGGGAGGGGGACCTCGGAGACTCATACACCGGTGTTTTGGCTGTTTGGTCTTCTGATTTTATTTATTTTTATTTTGCGGAGAGTGAGCAAGCCCCAAGGAGAGACCTGATGTATAGAGCTTTATTTCCGTCTCCTGCCTGCTTTATGGTATTCTTCCTTACCTCTGTGGGTAAATGTTGGCTCTTTAGTGGCAATGACTGCATCTATTATGCAAGGCTGAGGAAGTGGTGAAATAACAGCATGAGAAATGTGCTCGAATGAGTATTCAAATGCGAACATAACGAGTGCAGTCAGTGTAGCGCTGAGTCCTGAGGGACGTGGGAGCTTTGGTTCGACTTTTATTTCTTTAAAAAGAAAGCCTTAACCCTCCCACCCCCTGGGTATTATTTTCAAATTAATTACTCTCATTACATTAATTGTGTGAGTGCCTGTTCCATTTTCCCCCCTTTCAGTGGGTTAGGCTAGAACAGGGCTGCTAAAAATATAAAACCTAGGAATCGCACAGCAACAATTAATCCAGAAAAAGGAATGCTATTGCTGCACACACTGTCCTTGTTTAACAGATAATAAATAACAATTAATAAATGATCCTGTGTTGGAGCACTCCCTCCCCCCAGATGTAATGCTGATAAATTTCTCTCTCGCTTGGGGGTTAGGGAACGCCGGCTGTTTAAAGGCAAACTACAAATCTAAAATGAAAATTGAGTTCTGACTTGTCATATGGCTGAAATGCCCTCCCGTCTAGGCTGGGGTGGGCATTCATCGCAGCTGTGATGTATGTTTTAATTTACCTAGTATATGTTATTAGATTATAAGCCCCTTAGGGCAGGGATCTCATGTTTTATACCTCTAAAGCACTGCACACACCTATTGAACTATATAAATACCTTTTACAAAATGAATTTGTCCTCCTGCTGTGAAATCCTGCCATGCCTCCTGGTTTGCATAAATATCCTAGGACATATCGGTCTGCGGCGATTTTGACACGGGGGGGTCCTGTGGAAATTCTGGTGGTGCCCATGTCCCAAATGCTGTGACAAATCTGACTGTGCCAGAGCGGGGAGAAAGGTCCAAGAGATTTTCAATTGTTTTGGCTTGGTTTTGTTGTTTTGGGGTTTTTTTCAAAAACTGTAGTCTTTTCTAGTATGTTTTGTGGGAAACATGCTGGAAGCCTGGTTAACTGGGACATTCAGCGAGTATTTCATGTCTTGGCTCCGTTTCCACTTTAGCGCTGTGTTTTGTGGGGCTGCCTGGGGGCAGGCTGGGTGCTCTTCCCACTGGTGTTTTCTCCCAGTTTTACCCTCACTCTGAAATGTCAGCAGCAATGGGCGACCTACCCCACTGGATTTTCATTTTTCCTGTGTTTTTCTTTTTTTAATCTTACCCTGCTGCTTAAATTTCTAGTTTAATACCGAAGCATCCCTCTCCCCGCCTTGGTGCTCTAGTTCAGCATCTTTTCACTGAGGATCTTCAAAGCACCGAAGGGAGTGATGTGCCAGGGCTCAGTGAAACGTGGTGGGAGATGAGCTCACCTTCAGTGATTTCTGCCTGAATTCTGGGAGCAGTAAATGCGTGTGCAGGCTGCTGCCCATCCATATAGGTTGTTGTGCGGTCTGGACTCACCTACCCTGCCTCAATCCTTAGCCCCAATTATTCTGTCAATAAACTCCTCTGCCAAACTCACAGCTTCTGTGGAAGTTGCAAAATATCTTAATGAAAAATATCCAGACTGCAAACACTTGAGAATCTACTGTGTCTTTTAAGTTGATTTTAATTAAGCTTTTGGGTCTTTATATTAGTATGCATCTCTGTTCTGGTCTAAGCTATTGGAGTTGGGGATTTTTATCCGTTTATATTGAATGATTAATAGGAACAGGCAGATAGATCCATGTCGCTAAACTTTCTTTTCTTGTCACTGCCAAAGGCAGGCTTTGTGGCTCTCGTGTAGAAGTGCTACGCAGAAAAGTTTGTTCTCATTAAGTCAAAATATTTATTATTAAAGCAGTGGAATCTGGAGTTAATCCCTGACTTGAGTGGAGGTGCTTGCTATTTACACCGTTTTAAATGTCATAAAACTTACCAAGTGCTCATATCTCCGTGCTCCCAGCAAAACAGCATTATAAGAAATGACCGATTGCCCAAACTATTCAAAGAATACGTAGAATTTCCTACTGTGTGAGAAAGGCAGAACAAAAGGTGAGCCAAGAGCTAAATGGGATTAGGTGGTAAAATATTTTTGCTTGCCCTGCTTCTGCAAATATGGCTCATGTGGGTATGATATTCTGGGAGGACTGACCTTCCCAGTGCAAAATTTGAGCCTGCTTTCCATGGGTGGATCTCAGAGGAAGATAACTTCAGGGTTCCCAGTAGCATGGGGGTCGAACACAGCCCTACTCATCTCCAGGCCTCAGCAGACACCTTCTCTGCTGTCTCAGAAATGCTTCTCCAGGAGCATCCTCGAATCTTGGGGAGCCCCTGTGTTAGAGGGGAGACCTCCAGTCGGTAAGTTCCTGCAGTGCAATTGCGTAATTAAATAATCCTCGGGATGTTTTGAGAGGATTTTCACAGTAGTGTTTATTATGTAAACTCTAGGCTGCTCTTAATGTCCTGGCTGCTGCCTGAAAGGGAGCAAGGGGGGAAGCAGCACCTTGTTCTTTGCGTCAGCCTAGACTTTAATAAGCAGTTGAGTTGTTTGGAGCTCACAGCAGAGCGGGTGAGATGAAAATCTGGCAGGTGACACCACCATCCTGTAGGAAATCAGTCACGGGCCCATTCTCTACTTTCTTACCACTTCTGCACTGGGAGGACATGGACCGGGGTGTGTGCGAGGCCAGCGTACAATGTCACGAGAGCGAACCAGCGTGTCCTGCTTCCCCCAGGACTTTGTGCAGGTTTATATGGCTGACTCATGATAGCACTGCACTCAATAATCGTCTGGTGTGAAAGCAGCATGCCTGTTGCTAATATTGAAGAAAAAGTGTTTCCTTTGGTACTTGTGAAGGACGCAGCTGAGCAAGAGCTCTGCATGATATCCCACAGCTGCCTCTTTTGGTTCTGTCCCATGTAAATTAAATCACCCTGCTCCAGCTGGCCATGGTGCCTCTGGACAGCACAGCCTGTGTGCCATGGGATGTCACCAGAGCTGCTCCCGGTGGGGATGCTGGGTGGGGGACAGCAGGCTGGGCCAGCTCCACGCAGTGGCCCCAGCCCCGTCACTGCTTGGCCCTTCATTTTGCATGAACCGCGCGGAAAATGATTAATTAGTTTTCACTTGGCTCAAGCTCACTGCTCAATCTGTGTGTGCCTTGGAAAGCTGCGGACAGACCTGGCCTGAAACCAGGGAGCCTGGAGACAAATTGGGAAGATGGAGAAACTCAAAACAAAACGTGATCCACTAAAACAAAGGAACAAAATTTCCCAACTTCAGATTGTTAGAAAGGTTCATTTGGGATTTGATTTGGCTGGGAGCAATGGTGAACCAGCTCCTTTCCAGCATCAGGCCATGGGCAGATGGTCTCTCCTGGGTCCAGCTGTCCCCACTGGGGCTGTAGCACTGCAGCTGTTGGGGGTTCCCATGCATGTGGCTCCCCATGATGGTGGGGAAGGTCTTTGGAGGGTGCGTTTCTGGCCCGGCTATTCCCCAAAAGCCACCCATAGGGGTGCCACCCTCCCCAGCTTGCTCCCATCTCAGGCATGTTGCTGCAGGGCTAGCAACGCTGCCACACGTGTGACCGTTTCCAAATGATTTGCACGTGTTGGTAGTTGCCTAGAAAGAGCTTTTTCTCCTGTTTCTGTGCTTGTGTTTTGCTTCCTTCACGTGCGTCTTGGTGTCTTCCCCCAGGGAAGGAAACATCAGGTGGGTTTTATGCCTCAAACAAGTTGGGGCATGAGCCAGGGCTGGAGCAGAGACCCCTTTGGCAGTGGGGTAGTCCCCCAAGTCATCGGCTACCACGTAGGACAGATGCTTTGCACGGCACCAGTGTCCGGGTTTTGCCAAGAGTCTGCTGAAACCTCCATGGTGTCCCAGGCGAGGAAGGTGCGAGTCCCTGTGTCACTGGGCTGAAGCCAGAGGTAGCTGTGGTTGCTGATCACCCCTAGTCCTTGTGCAGCTCCCTGGATGCCTCCAAGCTTGCCCCTGCTCACTGTCCAGGTCCCTGGGGCCCTCCCTGGTCCTCTCCAATGCCACACCACCTCCTGGGTCTTTCTGGGGTTTGCTCTAGGAGAAGAGGAGATATCCACCCAAATCCCTCAGGAGAGCAGTCTCCCGTTAGCAGGTTGACTTTTTGCTATCCCATGTCTTTTTGGGGCAGCACTTGGAGCTGGTAGCATCAGTGCAGGGAGACAGCACTGAGAAAGCACTTTCTCCCAGCAGGCGCACATGCTGGCCAGCCATTTACCTGGAGCATCCCTGGCCACCAGCTTGGGCTCCAGGTGTCTCACAAACTAGATCCCGCGTGGGGTCTGTTCCGTAAGCAGCATTTACGTGGCAGCCGTCGGCTTCATCTAGACTATGTCTAAGCTGCTTTCTGCCTGCAAAGCAGGGTCCAGTGCTGCAGGGATGGGCAACATAATCCCAAGCGCCCCGGGCTACCTCCCTTCTCCACGGAGTGCACGTTAGACTGTGGCTTTGCTCTGTCCCCTTGAACGGCTCCTTTAGTTGCCTCCCACCTCCTCTGCAGGCGCATTGGAGGGCAGACCTTCATTTTTATGGAGTGGGAAAGTACTGAGACTCGGCTATTTCACACAGTGAGGGGAAGTCACGGAAAGGGGAGGTCATGTTCCTGTCCTCCATGCACCATCCAGTCCCTCTGGGTCTGCAGAGAGGTGGTGCACGGCAAAGGTTCCTGCTGCCTGCAGGACCGGCAGGGCTGGCACGTGGCGGGACGGAGCCACCTCAGTCCCTACACAGCACAGAGCTGGGGTCAAACTGGCAGCCAGGGTCTGCAGGGGCAGACCGTTGGTATAACTGCACCCACGTGGCAATTGCAAACCAGGGTGCTGGTTTTCTGCCTGCACGGACGCACAGAGCCGCTGCAGCGGGAGCTGTTCCCCGGGGCGCCCGGGCCGGCTGCGGTGCTTCGGGCACGCCAGTGCGCTGCAAATCCTCGTCCTGGGGAGGGACGCAGACCGGCTGGTTTCACGTCTGGCCGTTGACAGGCCCCGGCGATGTCTCTGTGACTTGCTCTCTTATCTTTGCACCGCTTTGACGCCACGCTGAGGCTGGTCTTAAGGGAGACGTCTGTTAGCTCACAGGGCGAGCTGGGATGGAGGCTGCAGGATTTGTGTGCCGCTTCCTTGCTTGGCAGGAGGAGAAGCTGGGGAAGGGCAAGAACCTAAGCCTCTGGGAAGCTCTCGCACCCTTTGTGCTTGCCCGCAAAGATTTGGGAAGGATCCCCAAAGGCAGGAAGATCTTTTTTGGGGGGGAGTTGCTGTTTACTTTGGCGGCACAGGTGTCGAGCGTGGGATTTTAACGTCTCTAAGCATGAGCGTCCACTGTGGCATTGTTCCCGCAGCCCTGGCTGTGCGCTCACAAGCCTGCTGCAGGCTGTACTAAAAATAGGATGCAAACATCATCCCTCCGCCACCATCCAATCAGTGGCACGGCGCGGGGACGCGCGCCCCGCTCGCCGTCAGCTGCCTCTTCCCTCCAGCTCGCAGGCTGTTGACAACTCTGGACAGACTGGAGAGGGGGATGGTTCTCCTTCTAGGAGAAAACAAGAGCTTCTCCTTAGGAGTCAGAGGAGAGCTGGGCATTCGAGCGTACGGGGCCGTGCAGCAGAGTGACTCACACCAAGCCTCGTGCCCTTCGCTGCCCCAAAACTCTGCCCCGGCTGATAATGTTGGAAAAGCAATATGGAAAGGCTGCAAGCGAAGGTGAAGAGTGAGATCATTTCCAGTGGTGTAGCCAGAGGTCTTATCTGTAGTGTCAGCGTGCAGATTTGGTTATGAACAAGTAGGGTGAGGTTGCTGCTCTCATCTGCAGGACAGCCGAATTTTCCAACATGCTGCCGTGACCCAGAGTCTCTGAGACCTTGTCCCCTTTCGCAGGAGCATAACTGGGAGGCAAGGTTTTGGAAAAACTAGCCGGGGCGCGGTGGGGGGGCTGGGTAATTTGACAGCATTCTTCCAATATGTGCTGTTAAGCATCACCGAGTTGCAGATCATTTGCAGCAGCAAAGGGCAAAATCCATTCTTTCTTCCAAGAGGAGTTGATTCAAAACTGTTATTCCTTTTCCTCTACGATAATTGTTCTGTCGATAGTGCTTTGCAGAATATTTACAAGATATAGTAAATACCATAAAGTACCTATAGTCTTAGACAAATACAATATACAAGCCATTGCTTCAGATACAAGAACCATTGCTAGAAATGTAAATCAAACCTTTGCTGAGCCTCAGAATATGGAAGATAATATTTAGGTTTTATTAGGTTTCATTTCTATACCTTCTGTACATTCCAAGGTTGGGTTAGGAGTAGACATGCCAAAATCCTAAGGGGGAACCTGTAATTACAAGATTCACAGCCTGTTTATACAGGCTGATGAAACCTGAATAGGTCTGACAGCTACCGCCTTCACTTCCAAACTTACGACTGTATCTCCCATCCTTGGAGCACAAGGAGTTTTATCTGTTGTTCATAGCAGGATGATGTTGTAGTGGTTTACTTTGCAAGACAGTCCCTGTAGGCTTTTTCTTCTGTTGGTGAAGGTAGGAAAGGGTGACCTAGCTTTGCTGTTCCAGCGGTTGGGGTGGTACCGCTTGCTCTAGTTTATATCTGTTGGCTGGAAAGCTGTGCATGACCGGGAGGCTGTTTTGGCAGGCTCAGTGGATGGAGAGCTCGGGTCTCTCCCTGATTATGTGTGTCATTTCCATAACCCCCGATGGAAGTCCGGGAATCAGCACTTCAGGAAACACTCATCAAAACCAGCCCAAGCCAAGAGACGTCAAAGAATCCCAGAAGACTTGATGGAGGTACCCAGGAAAGTGTCTTTCCATGGGCCTCTTGGTTTTGTTTCAGGTGTTTCTAAGCCTTAAATCTATGCTAATATTTTACTGTCTCAGGAGACAAACTGGGAAGGACAAACCCACAGGAACTCTCCCTGACCCCCCTCCAGGCAGGAATTATAGTACGTTTTAAAAGCGACTAAAAGCAAAGCTGCTCATTTCTGCTAACCCCATCCTCCATGGCCCCTATCATGCTGCAGCTGCAAGGGCTCTCTGCCTAGATTTTGACTAGATTTGGTATTTGAAGTCTTCCAGATGTCAAGGCGCAGCTGAGAGCCGGGGCCCTATCCCTGCAGCCCCCAGCATGAGGACCGTGCTCCTGGCCCAGCTGCGAAGCGGCCACAGTATTCCAACCCAGACAGATCTGTTTGGGAATAAAGGGACAGAATACATCGGGAAAAGCTCCTGGGCTGATGCTGCCAAATTTGGATATTTTGCAACCCCCCTGAGGGGCAGAGCAGAGACATTTATGTTCACGGTTAGTGCCTTGAGCGGCGATGCAGCTCCTCCATCCTTCTTCCCAGGAAATCGATTCCTGCAAAGCCACAACCACATTCAGCCGGGCTCTGACTGATCCAGATGCCCTGTTGCTCCCCGGCTGGCTCCCGCCGAGGTTCTTCCTGGAGCCAGAAAGATCCTGTCCAACTCCGCATCAGGTCCTTTTAAACAAAACAAAACAAAACAAAACAAAACAAAAAAAAAAAAAAAAAACAAAAAAAAATCAATGCGGGAAACCCAGTCACCCCAGCACCACCCCAAACCCTACTATTCACCAACAATTCCCTTTTACTAAACCTCATTCACCATGAGGAGCCTCTCCTCTTTCAAATAGAGAAAAGGATTTTTTTCCCTGTTCCCAGGACTTTTTCCTGCCATGCTTCAATGTTGCCCTGGGGGTCTTCCTCCCAGCAGCCTGCATTGCCACCATGAGTCCCTTCCCATCCACAGCCAGCAAACCCAGCTCCATCTCCTCCTCCTCCTCCTCCTCCTCCTCCTGCTGTATTAGTGTCCTGGGATGGCTCCCAGCGAGCAACAGGCTCTGCCGAGCCCCAGCCACATGTTTTATCTCCCTCCAAGATATAAGTTATAAGTAAAATAACATTATCTCATTGCATTACATCTCTCCATGCCAGGGGCTCTGCGGCTTTTTGTAATGTCAGAGCAAGAGCCAGGGAAGGGCTCAGTGCTGAGAGGGGAACAATAGGCGTTTAAAAAAATCACCATTTCTTTTGTATCAGCTGCATACTTTAAAAGGATCGTTCTTACCCTTTTAAAACACTATCTAAGTTTCTTGCTGGGCAATTAAGATTCCCCAAATGACAGTAGCTGCGAGTTGTATCTGTGGAAATGGATGCTGGTGGAGAGACATATTATACTAAAAGGTTGGTTTGGTTGTTGTTTTTTAAAGGGAGGATGTTTTCTATTAATTATCTTTTATATACTCAAACACTGTCTCCCATTACTCTTCCAAGTCAGGGACAGTGAGAGATGTGTCAGGGCTGGGGAGCAACACACAAGCAGTAAGATTAATTGACACTTAGAAATCAGATTGTGATGAATAGATCTCAGCCTCCCAAGGAGATCCATCTTCTTTAGGGTGCATTTAGGGCTCAGGCTGCCTTTAATATATGCAATGAAGCATCTTTACCTTGCATATGATACTGCTGCTAACCCCATGGCATGACATCCTCGCCGTGTATGGCTGGCTGGTGATAGGATATTTTACACTCCACCGGTTAGTGTTTTCTTGCTTTTTTAGGTACTTTTTAAAGTGCTAAAACGCAGCGTACACGAATCCAGCGGCCAACAGCCTAAGGGCTTCTGAACCTCCGGAGGGGCCAAAGTTTTTCTCTTTTCTCTCCCACTCTTCAACACAGATACATTTCATTTCAAGTGTAAGAGACATTGTCACCCTCAGGCAAACTGCCCCCTCCCCAAACTCCTTTTTAATCAGGCTATTTTCTGATGGTCTACCTCTCAGCTCAGTGTTCAAAGCACCACAGATGCTACTGTGGAAGTGATTACAATTTCATTAGCCGGGCAGGAGAAAAAGGGATACAGGAGGGGTTTGATTCAGGATCGGGAAGAAGGACGCAGAGCATGCCAATCAAGGAGAAGACAGAAAAAATAGATGCCCTAAACGTGTAAAGCCACATTGAAAAGAGCAATGCAAATAGGTGAGCCTGCAGGAATAAAACCACGGTGGGAGGCCGGCAGCTGGTGTGGGTGCGCACCTCAGCGTGCCCCGGCACCTGCAGCCTTTGCCAAGTCTTTGGGGTTATCCCCAGCCCTTCCTGACGGTGAAGCTGGGGAGAAAAAGGGGGGGGAAATCTTACTGGTGGCATCTGCCTTTCTCCATAGGGTCACTGCAGCCCTTGCTGCCACGCAGCAGCTTCTCCCATCCTCTACCAGCTCTGCTCCTCGTACCAATTACTTATTCCGCTGTGTACTTTCCTGTAACTACCCCTTTGAAAAACAAATAAGCGGTTGAAAACAAACACATTTAGCTAGCCGTTTACATGGCACTTGACAAACACAGATTACAGCGTGTTCCTGCCCCCGAAGACTTCACAGTCTCAGGAAGGCAACACAAACATAAAACAACAGATCCTGGGAGGAAGAGCCGAGGCAGTTGCTGGTGATGTGCCTGAAGGAGGGAGGATGGGAAGGGAGAGGAGAGGTTCCTCCTGGCATTTGGGAAACGCTGGGAGGGAGACCGTGTGTAACTCTGCCAGCCCAGTCTTTGCAGGGTGAACTGTCCTGGCTCCCTCAGCACCGTCAGCTTACCCTGGCTGTCGGGAGGCAGCAAGTGCCTCAGTAGCTTTAAAGCACTTCGGGTTTGAGGCATTTTTAATTGCTTGTTTGGATATTTTCAAGTGCGTGAAGATGACTTGACTTTCCTCGGTCCTCGCTGCGGCATCAGCCTTGCCCTCCAAGAGACACGCTCGCATCCCCTCCTGCCTCGCAGAGGGGACAAGGGTGGTGGGAATGGCAGAAACCCGACGGCTTTGGGAACCAGAGGGCAGGGAATGTTGAGGAGTAACAACAGAGGGGGCTGGAAACAGCAACCCCGTGGCACTAGCTGTGCAAAACCAAGGGGGTCTTCTCCACATGCAGGGCTTGCTGCTGAAAGGGGATGCTGCATTCCCAGCATATATTTTCTTTTTTTATAATGCTGTGCTTTAAAATCCAGCGGTGACAAGGAAGGAGGAGAAGGGGATAGAGCATTTCAGCATTAACACTGCTCTTCTGTTCATAATAACATGCTGGTACTTTTAGGAGTGTCTCGGAGCTTAAGGGGTGAAAGGTGAAGTTATCTTTCAAGAACAGCACTAACACTACAGAGCTACTTAATGCGAGCTGGGAATAATATAGGGCCGCGAGTTTAACCGGACAACGTTGTACTGGGTTGGTTTCATCCTGTCTGCGTTGGATTGTAGTGTTTTCCTATTGAGTCAGGGGTTTAGTCTTCCCCCCCCTTCCTTTCTTCCCTTCTCTCCCCCCCTTTGCTTAGACCCGGTTAGCGTATCTGCTGCTTTGCTGATGCAGCGATGGTTCCTTCTGCTGCCAGGATAAGGGCTGGGCTGCTCCTGCAGCGGTGGCCTGTGCCGCAGTGCCCTTCTGTCAGCCCCTGGAGGGCCGGTGGGAACGCACGGAGCGCAGCGCTCGCTCTGTGTGTGTGCGCGCGCGCGCACGCGTGCATTCACGTGCATGCCCCCACGCTAAATCTTTTCCTCTCCCAGCAAGCTGTGCTGTGCACAGGAGAGCAGAGGCGATTGCTTCTGCAAGGGCTTTTGTACAAGAGGGAAACTCTGCATATCTTTCTGTATTTATCATTTTTCCCTTGTTCGTTACAGCATGATGCAAAGAATGCCTTTAGCCCTGCGCTGTGTAGGTCTCCTCTCTCCTCTCCCCTGCCCCAGGCGAGGCTGGTGGCTGGGAGCAGACTGTTCCAAAGGTGTCTGGGTGTGCTGCTCTGGGCAGGGAGCTGGGATTTTGCTCTTCTCCCTGGCTCTGGAGGATTCATCTGCATCAGCCGTTGCTGCCTCGGCAGACTGAGCAGATGCTTTTGTAACCAGCCTCATGTTTCTCAGGGCTGGGACAAGTCAAAATCTTGGGAATATTTCCATCTCCCTGCCTAGGATGTGGGAACAAGCGAAGGAGAAGCCCAGCGATGCTGACTCCCTCTTGCAATACTCCTTGTCTCATTTTAGTTTGCACCTGGGCAGTGGCAGGCAGGTCGTAGGAAGTACCATGCTGTGACACAGCCTGGGTGGAGTGGTATTTGTTAAGATGGATGAGGCTTTCCAGGAAAAACAAGGACCCTGTTTTCAAACTTAGGGCCATAGTTAAATCTGCAGGCTCTGGGCAGCGGAAAACAAGCTGCTCCTTGAGGTACAGCTTGCCACAGGCATTGAAATTTCCTTGGTCGGTGCCAGAGCCTGGCAAAGCAGACTGGTCACGGCTGGGAGAGGCGAGAGCTGGTGGGGAATGTCAGCATGTCATGAGAGCATGAGCAAGGATTCACATCAGACCTTTATAGTTGCTTTATCCTAAAAAATGCTAGAGATCTTATTTCTATAGCCTTTTCTGCGTTATTTTTAGACTGGCTCCTAAAGAAGCGTGGCTTAGGTGATTGCACTCCTTGTACTCAGCCGAGACTGGTTGTCAAGCCTAACCTATTAACTTCTCAGCTCAGTGCTTTGCTTCACTGGCATGTGATTGAAGGAGTAAGATCTCAGTGATTTTAACTACACATTTCATGAAAGTTGGTGGGCAGGTAAAGGAAAGAGACTTAAACAGTAATAGACCCCACCGAGAAGGGCTGCGGCATGGGTTCTGGCGGTGTGAAACATCAGAGGACCCACCTGGGAAAAGAGATCTTAAACACAGGCACAAAATACAGTCACGTTATGAAATATTAGGCACCAGAGAGTCTATTCCTGGCTAAGCGTTCTCTAAGTGCAGTGACTGATGTCTGTAACAGGATGGTCTCAGAAGCTTTTCCTGTGGTCAGGATTTTCACATCTGTCTCCCTTCTGGATTCTTTAGTGGCTGCTAAGGGGTTGAACCCACAATCTGCCTTTTATAAAATGCCAGGCAATGAGACATGATGCACAGGAAATCAGCCTTCATTAGTCCTCGTGTTGGAAGAATTACTTTCCTATGCCAGCGGGGTAGTGTATGTTCAGCAGGCGACCACCACCTTGGTGCCCATCTTGGCTAGTCTTCTTCAAGAGTAGCCCTCTGCCCTGCGATCCAGATGTGAACCGAGACACACGGTTAAGACAGCCCTGGGACTTCTGGAAGGGCTGTACAGACAACAGAGCTGAGAGCAAAAGAAGCTGGCATGACTTTTAGTGTCCTGGAGCAGCAAAGAAGGTGTTGGCTGATTTACTGCTCAGCAGTTTGGCTCTGTATGCTTTGAAACCACCTCCTTCCCCCTTGTTCCGTTGGTTTCTTCAAAAGAAAACTAGACCAAACACTGGGAAGGTACCAAGCTGCTGTGATCCCAGAGTGTCGGCAGCATCAGTGGGTTGAGTTTTACTGGAAAGCTGGATTTTTTTCTTCTTCAGGCATTTTGCGCTAGAAAGCAGGGTAGCCAGACAAATATTTGTTCACTGACTCCCTTCCTCCGCTGTGCAGCAGGGATCGTGTGGGTTTGATTTCAGTGTATTTTGGGAATGTGCCTTTCTCACTGGCACCCTGCAGCAGCATCCCGAAGCTGAGAGGTCATGAACAGCTGAGCTGCTCTCTTGCATGGAGCTAAACGTGAAGTACCGGGGGAGGAATGGCTGCAGTCAGCCGGAAAGGTCCCCCAGAGCAGCCAGGCTGCAGCGGCAGGATATTGCTCCCAGGTGGAAGAAGTAACGAAGGAAAATATCACAGAGTTTTGAAGATTTGAGCCTCCAAATTGACCACTCGCTGCAAGAGGAGTGTTCCTGTTGCTCACAGTCTGGATCTGGTCCTGGGGCACAGTGTAAGTTATAGCATTGCTGCTATAACCTGGCCTTTCCACCCATGCACATGGCAGGCATGCAGCAGAACTGCCAATCATTATCATCTTCTCTTGCCCAGGTTATACGTGTTCCTTTCCTGCCCAATGCCAGGAACAAATTTCTGCAGTGATAGCTAAGGGCTTGGGTACGTGGCGTCTGCTGGAACCTGGTTGGGATGAAACTGCCCTGAAGGAAGCACAAAACCCCCATGGCATCAGTGTCCATCAGGCAAGGATGTTCAGTGTGGCCTCCTGTGGCACCGGTGGTTCCCTGCAAGGCCTCCTTGTCCCCTGGGGTCAGCATGGACATATCATCGCCGTTCCTCACCAAAATGTCTTTGCCAGCATCAAGGTGATTAGCACGAGGCTCCCGATCAGACTCATTTTCTCCCTGTCTGCCCGTGCCTTGGGATTTTCAAAAGCCCCAGGGCTAAACCTTCCTTTGGGTTGTGGTATCTTCTTGGTGCAATGAATACCATCAGAAGAGAAGAGAAACGTGTTTGGGAAAAGGCTCCGGCTGCTCCTGCTCTCGGGCGATGCTGCAAACGCAGCAGGCTGCGTCGCGTCCTCGCGGCGCTCCGCGGGATGGGCGGGTTTTGCAAGGAGGATGAAGAGAGTTTGGCTCTTGTGCCTGATGATGCTGAGAGATATCAGATCTCCTCACACAGCTGCGGTCTGTATAATCCCTCTGATGCTTCCTCCTACCTGCAGCTTCTTCCCACTGGCTTTTAATGAGCAAGGGCGACAGTAAACTTACATAATGAAGGGCAAAGTCTAATTGAAGCTTGATCTTTACTTTGCAAGACTCTGTTTTGTGGCTGTGAACCCCATGCCAGGCTACGCCTCGCTCTGCCTCATCTGCTTGTCCTTGCCGATGAGATGAGATGCTGCCTCAGGAGGGCCGGTCGCAGCGCTGAGCAGCTTAAGGCAGATTAGAATCTTAATTCTTCAGAGAATGATCTTCTGATCTCCTTCCCTCCCTGCCAGTCAGCAGCAGCTCCGCAGCCCCACATCTCAGTTTTCTGCCTCTGACTGGAGATGACAGCTGAGATGTGCTGGCAGGGGAACCGAGAAATCCATGGTTTGAGACGCGCGTGAGGAACGAGAAGTCGTCTTCCCAAAATCCGAAGGTCCTCGGGCGCCATGTGGTGTTGCTGACCCACAGCCATGAGTCGGAGGTGGAGGCTGGTGCAACTTTGCCGTCCCAGCAGGACGCCAGCCTGGCTGAGTTACCCCCCTCCACCAGCCTGGTGATTAACCTATCCTGCCTCTCCTTTTTTGGAGGAGCCTTACATATTAAGGCCAAGCAGAAAGATCAGGCCTTCAGCCAAGAAATGAGTGGCTGGGATTGCAGGTGAGGGCTGGGAGTTCCTCCTGTGTGCACCAGCTCGCTCTGGTGGCATCTGGACTCTGCAGAGCTCAAAGGAGCAAAATTGCTGCATATGGAATAGGAAAATGGCAGTTACTGTGGAGACAGGGGAGTGCAAATCAATGAAAAGGATTTTGATGGAAAAAGATATCTAGAGGAAGTCATAATGGGTAAATGCAGCGTGAAGTTCTCTGTAGGAAGACTGTAGTGCATGGCTGGGACGCTGCCGCTCATCTCCCTGGACGGGTGCTGGCTGGCTTTGGTCAGTGGCTCTCCCCAGCACTTTCTGTGTCTTGTCTTCTCCTGTCTTGCAGATGTCAAGCCCTGACTGCAAATGGCCTTATTTTAACATCTTGTATCTGTGCAGGAATGAGGGAAAAATGGTACAGGTAACATATTTCAAATCATGTTTTCATGCTGAGCTCATCACAAGTGCAGATGAACCTGGCATGCAGACCCTGCTCTCCCTGGCCTATGAACAGCGATTTGGATATGGGCAGCGGGAGCCCATCTCCAGGAGATTTTTCCCTCTTCTTTCTGAGCTGCAGACCAACATCCTGGTATCTACATAATCCCGCTGTGCACCCAGAGAGGTTTCAGGTTGAGAGGGCAGAGGGCTGTGATGATATTTAAAGCTGCCCCCAGCTGCTCGGAGGATGTGGCCATCATTCTTGTGTCCTGGCAGCTTGCTGGGTCCGTGCTGTTAACCCAAAGCAAAATAAATAGGCTGCTTATCCCATCCCTCTCCTGCTTGGATCACAACTTTTGATTTTGTCATAAAGCTGCTTGACTTGATTGAGAGAGCTATAATAATGATACTTACTGAGGAGGTTTCATCCAGCAATCTGAAATAGAGGTCCAACGATCCCCATTAATGAGCCTTTTATTGCGCCCATCTGGCTGCTGCACGAGCGTTCCCATTGCTGCTGGCTGAGGCTCGTGCCTTACCTCGGTGGCACATCAGTGCACCTCATTTACCCCAGCATGGCCCTGCAGGGCCTTAGACACCAAAAATCTCTGAAGCTTGGGGTCTGCATGACCTGGGCACGCGCCTCTGTCTCCCTTTGTGGAGCTCCTCGTGGGAGGGGAGGCAGAGTTACAAAGTGGAAATATTGCCAGGACTTAGCCAGGGAAGGACGCTGTGGGTGTTACTGCCATTTGCACAAGCTGGATTAATACCTGCATTTAAAAAAGAAAAGAAAAAAAAATTATGTCGCTGCTGGTAACTTGCAGGCATCCTCGCTCTCCTTACAAGCTGGCAGAGCCTTCAGCAGCAGCAAGGCTGAGGTTTAATTGGGAGGCTACTGTGCTAGATTTTTGAGACCCTGATGAATCTCCTCTGTTTTGTAAACTATCCAGGGCTTTTATGTATTCCTGCTGCTAGTCCTCTCCACTCCCCAGGGACGGCATGCAAGGAAAGTATGTCCTGTTCAGCAAATTTATGTTTATTCCTTTAATCCTCCACCACAGTGGGGTGGCATCTCAGCTCAGTGTGCATCAGCTCACTGGGGACACGGGTGCCACCACGGCACGGTCTCATGCGCCATCAGGGACCGAGTACCCAAAATACAAGTGCGAGGAGTAGTGAGGCGGATGGCGAGCAGAGATGGGTGCTGCTGTGGGCTGGGGGCGGGGGGACACAGCTGTCGGCAGTCGAGCTAATAGACTTGTGAGTGCTGCTGAGATAAAACAGCAAACAAAGAGAAAAAAAGGCAAAGGGAGGCAGGAATGGCTTTTCTTCGCTGCATGTGTTGTTTGACTGGAGGGTGAGGGAGGTGGTGGAGATGGTTTAGGTTCCCCCACAGCACCTTGGGTGCAGCAGGATGGGGGCTGCGAGCCCCCCTGTTCAGCCACGGCAGCTCTGGTAAATGCTGGACCAAATTTTGCATTTCCTCTAGCAGCTCCTGGCCGGGCTGATGCAGCAGCGTGGCATGTTTGTCCGTCGGGGCTATTTTCTGAGCTCATCCCTGTGGCACTGGAGAGTTCCCGTGATATCTGGGCGAGGGAACAGCTTTTAGGCTTTCACTATCCTTGGAATTTTGTTGATTATGAGTCATTTGCAAAAAAGCCCAAAACATGCTTGTGCTGCGAGTGATTTTCTGAGAGCAGCCGGCTCCTTGGGCACTGCCACCCTTCCAGCTCTCTTCTCTGTTTCTCCTGTGGCTGCCGGGCCTAAACCAAAGCTGGGTGAAGTCCATGGAGAGGGTCCTTGTCCATGGAGTTTGAATCAGCCTCTTTGCAAAGAAAGCTCGGGGCCATACTAAGGCATCACGACTGCCTGACTGGCAATCGCTGTCATCTTGCACAGGATCAGGGATCCAGAGCAAATGCTTTGGTAAATGCCTGTTTTCACTCCTCTGGTTGTGTTCATGTTTCTTTCCCTGCCCTGTCCTTGGGGCATTGCAGGGTAAACCTAAACTCACACCCTTTAGGATCAGGCTGCTCCCATAGTCCAGGATGCCATGGAGCACAGGGTAACACAGAGGCTGTCTAGATACTTCAGCTGTTGATACACATGAAAGCCTTCCAATTCCCCACCGAACCCAGGACACACCGACTATAACGTGCAGCATCTCTCAGATGACCATGCTTCTGGCTGGCATCTTTGCTCAGACGTGCAATGTACCTGCCACCGTGACAGCCTGACGGCCATGTGGCATTATAATAGGATTTGCTCCATGTCTATAAACTGTTATCCTAAATATCATCCCAAATCCTTTGATGCCCAGTGACAACCTGTCTCTTTAAATCTTTTTCCCCCCCTGAATAAAGCGACATGCTCTCAAATCATCGGGAATTCCACGTATCCACCATATAATTGGATTATATTTTATATGTCTCCTAAAATAATGATATAGTTACATCTTATTCTAACAATGAAGCGACTCAGAACAGAGCAGAGACTCACCGTGGCTGTATTATAAATAATGCTGCCAAGCTGGTTGGGATTATCAGCAAAAGAACTTGTTAGCCTCTTGGAGAGCAGATGCTTAATTAGAGCTGGGTGACACAGATGGGTGCCTAATAAGGGGAAAACACCCGTTTTGGTATTCAAAAAGAGCTGGGACCAGTTGGTATGGCTTTTACCACCTTATACTTAACTATTTGCCCAACTACTTCTCTTCTACCCTCTGGTTAGGAGCCCTAGGTCCAATTCCGTCATCATCGCTGATGATGGATATTAGTTAGGTATTAGATAAAATGAATGTCAAGCTGAGGTCAGGTTCAGACACTGCATTTTGTGTTTCCAGAGGCCTGCTGGTATTTTGGGAATCACTTTCCCAAAGGCCACATGCAAGGGGTTACAGTTGGGGCATGACAGAGTTGAAAAAAAGGGATTCCCCGTGGGGAATGGAAAGTGAACACATTTGCAGACCAAACGAGAAGGGTATTTCTTTGATCTGGTTTGGCTTTTACTACAGAGAATGGCTACAAGAAGCAAAGTTATAATCTTGCCAAAATTTGAGGTGCTTAGTGACAGAATTGGGGTGTTTACATGATGGTGGGAGACAGGACTTGTGATGTTTCAGATACATAATCCGTATTTCTGCCTCTTCATGTTCAGTTTGGGTCTCTAGTTTCAGCTTACCTGCAGAGGGTGGAAGAAGGTTCTGGTGTTTAATCCTGGGGCCACTAATGGTTGCGTGTCCCTTGGCGAGGCATCCTAACTCAGTTGTGCCCCCAGTGAGAGTGAGACTGCTCCCCACTTCTGCTTGCTGGGCAGGATCAGGGCTCAGCATGGGGGTCCTCCAGCTGGGACATCTGTGGCCTGGTCTGCAGAAGCCCATGGCACTCCCATCAGGCGGGGGGTCGTGGTTGCTCTGCATCTCCAAAAAATTAATTTCTTTTCTTCTGGGATGACTCCAAGTGGAGGTCATCAAAATTCAAGGTTTAGCTATGGAAATGGTGGTCGAATAGCACCTTCCAGGCACGTGCTTGGGATCCTGATGTTTCGGATGTTTTCCCCTAGCCCCGCTCTTTTGGAAGCTCATAGTGGCTTTGTGTGGCCATTTGCCCCAGGCAAGCCTCCTAAATTAGATGTCTTAAATAAATGGCACGAACAAATAACTACAGAGAGAACCTCTCTTCCATGACATCTATCCTGGTTTATGTCAGGAAGCAGCAGATGGGTGAAGCAGACAAATGAAGACTGGTAGGATGAGAGGTGTGAAGTGACAACAGGATGACAAAGTGTTTTGCAGGATCAGGCGGCCACTGGCCCAGCCATACTGGGGGAGAACAGGGGTAGCTCTGTCCCAGTCCAAATAACTGTTTCACACCATTTTGGTTGGGACCTTCTTAGACCAACAAATTGCTCCTTTATTCCATTCTGCTTTGCTTAGAAATAGAGTAAAACTTTCTTCTTCTACAGATGCACATGGTACTAAAATAAATGCTACCTGTAGTAGATGGGGGCAAATTTGTGCTTCAATCCTTCATAAAAGTCTGCATAATCTAGAACATATAATGTCAGCATTTTGGAAAATGTTAGCCTAGGTCTTCCTGCCTTTTATAGAATAACTTGACAAGTCTGATTATCCATGCAAGTGTCTAAATTTTACTCAGACCTTGATTGAGAGGCAAGGAGTGACTTTTGGCTCACTCTCTAGTGAGCAATCTGGAAATAAAGAAATAAAAACGTCAAAGCACTTTTATCTGTAAGTGTTTCAAAACTAGGGCTTTAGGAATCACAAAAAAAAAATCAAAACATGTTTTCAGGAGTTTGTAGTACAAATTACCCTATTAAAAAGTACCCTGCTTATAAAAGGAAAAAAAAAACCATAACCGGTTTGAGGGAAGAAGTGAGAAAAGTATTCAGCAATGAGTGATCTTCACTGAATAAATTTTCTCTGGGCCATTGTAACTGCTGGAACTTATCAAAGAAACGGTTATTTTGATCATAAATGTAGTGGGTGGCATGATTTTCTTGGCATTTATTTGGCTTTAAGATGAACAAATTTTTCCCGTGGAAAAAAAAAACAACAACAACAACCCAGAAAGGTAGATAATTAGTGTGCTAATGGGTAATTTCAAAGTAAACGAGCAGAGCTCATACCTTCGTTCTGAATGGTATCTGTATTAGCTGAATATATTTTCCCTTTCTGAAAATGAATTTTCCTGCCTAATTCTCACTCTGGTGACACATTCTTCCCAGTGAATCCCGCAGGTGATACCTGACTGGTCACTTTGTCTTTCTGGGTGCTCCTGTGTTGGGTTATTTTGCAGAAGAAAGCACTTGTTAACTACTAGCCAGACTAAGAGAGGATGCTCATTTTGCCCAGATGCCGGTGCTTTACCAGCTTCACGTGCCTTTTGCTGCATTAAATCCACTGAATAAGGTGGCTTTCCCTACCAAAATGATAATATAAAATTGTTGCTTAGTAAATCAGGGGCACTTTGCAAAGTTAGACTTGGCAGATGAGTTTTGCTTCCTGTGGCTAATGCATGACATAGAGGAGGTTCCGTTTTTGTTTTTATCTCCCCGACAAGCTCCATTATCTTATAGACTTTAGGTCTGGAAAGACTCGTTTCTCTGATGGCCTTCGGATGAGGGTTGCTTTGCATCTGTATTCAGACCCCTCTGTTTCTTTGGCAAGCACCAGAAGATGGAGATTTTTCTATTCATTGTCCAACTGAAGACCTGTGCTCTGGAGCTGATAGCTTGGGTCCTTCCCAAATACAACCCCCCCAACCAAGGACTGACTCCACCCGTTGTTATGGACTTGCCTGGCATTGGGAACACAATGGCCCAAATGGGCCTCTTTACTCTGCAAGGGACATGCTGAACTGGCCTTTGGAGTTTTGAAAAGCCTCTTTATCTTCAAACAGCCTGATTTCCTCTGTCCCATCGTTGCCCCCCCCCCCCCCCCCCCATGGCACCTACAAGGACAAGCAGGCGGAAAATGGGTCATCGACTCCAGCACAGCCCAAGGGCTGGTAGCCTTTATGCTGTTGACTTTTCAGTGTATAAATAGCAGAACAATTGAGTCGGAGTTATTTTTATCTATCGCCCTTAACATTACAAGAGAGTCTGGGAGAACAATAGGGTCTGGTCTCATTGGAGAAGTGGAAATTTCAGTAGCTCTCTCCCAGCTGACTCTGCTCAGATGGGCTCCTTGGCTCTTTGCATCAGGGTTGTGATGGGAAAAGGGGGACTTTGGGGCAGTGCTGCGTAATGAAAGCTGTAATTGGCGTTAAAATGCCTCCCAAGGTGGTACTGCCGGGCATTAAAAAGAATATTGTCTTTTGCATGGGAATGATTAATTCTTCGCTATTTATGTTTTTGTTCCTGGATATCTTGGGTGGAGAAAGAGTGAAACCTCTGTAGCAAACGCTGAATGCTCTGGCAAATAAGCCCTACCTATTTCCTACATTCCCTGGCAGTCCTGAGTGCTCAAAACCAGAGATTTTCTTATCAGCCAAAACCCAATTCGTGCAAATATTATCACCAGGACACAGGAGA
This sequence comes from Aquila chrysaetos chrysaetos, assembly GCF_900496995.4. Classification (NCBI taxonomy): domain Eukaryota; kingdom Metazoa; phylum Chordata; class Aves; order Accipitriformes; family Accipitridae; genus Aquila; species Aquila chrysaetos. The sequence continues at coordinate 67,217,592 of NC_044008.1, forward strand.
CCTGCCTGAGCTGTGTGCACCAGAAATGAATCTGGACCGCCCGGTTCAGGGAGTCACCCATGTAGCAGGACCCCCCCCCGGGCACACCGCTGAAATCTGGTTTCTCTGAGTCACATCTCGCTCAGCTGGAGGACACCACCTGCACCAGCTCCAGACCCTCCAGCCAGAAACCTCTCCTGGGAAGGAAGACAGATAAACTGCCTTTGAAATGATACAGTCAGGGCCATCCACCTTCTCCGTAATCATTTTGTGAGCAGCTTGCTTTCTTGGGATGAGGGAGCCTGAGGTTTGGTTTCCAGCTTGCCTAAGAGGCTGACGCCCACCTCGTGGAAATGCCCTATATTTTGCTGAGTGGCCATATTAACAGAAAACACACAGATGACCCTGAAAGCAGAGATCAGCAACCCAGGGTTATCGCTCCTCGTGTGTGCCCAGCAGGTCTGCAGGTCCCCTCCTGCTCCACCCGTCAGTGCGGTGAATCCGGCTGCAATGGTCGGACATGGCTGCGGGAGGGGTTTTCTACCTCGCTCGCAGAGTAAAGATGGAATCGAACTGAGTCTCCACTTTGGGGTTGAATGCTCAGTACTAGATGCATCTTTACTCCTCCTCCTCTCTGTTGCAAGCCAAATGCTGCAAAGCTTAATCCTGATGGGCTCTCACTTTTTGAGATCCTCCTTGCTGGCACTGGTGGGGCTGACTTGCCTCTTCTCCCACTTGTCTCCATGGGAGTCCAGTCCCAGCACCGTGTGGGAAGGAGCTGAGTTGCAGCCATGGGGGTGTGTGGAGGAGGAGGACGCAATGCAACAGGCGTGATGCCCTCCAGGGCTGCCAGAGACCAAGCTTTTTCTCCTGGTCTTGCTCCCCAGGCAAGGGCCAAGTTCCCCTGCCTGTAATGCAACTGGGAGATTGATGTGTCCCTTCGGCTCGGGGCATAGAGGGAGTGTGATCCTGAACAGGAATCCTGCAGCCGGGGTTGACGTCACATCCACACCGTGCAGTGGGTCAGTTGCCGGTGTCTTGCCACCCTCCGCTTTGTACCGTGTCCTCTCCGAGCTCAGACACCAGCCTCACTGCTTTCACAGCTTGCAGGGAGCTGCAGAGCAGCACCTGGTTCAACACAAGAGGAAAGACAGGTACTTCGGTGTTGTCTCTCTCTCAGCCTCCCAAGAGGCTCCTGCAGGAGCAGCAGCCTGAGAGCAACAAGCATGATTTCATATCAGGAGGCTGTAAAACATGAGCTGGGCTTTCTCATGCCATGAAACTGCACTTTGCCAGAAGATCCCCCTCTTTACAGTTGTCTTGGTGTTGCAATAGCATCTGTGCCAACCAGATTTCTGCTTATGCTTTCAAGGACATTTTAATTTTTATCATCTCTGGGATCCACTGCCAGAACTTCTGCTAATGTTTTTGATTGCCAGATGAGCATCGCCCTGTGCTTTCATTGCTCTCCGAAAATAACATCTTAAACTACATTATGCTGAAGCTGCTCTTCAAAGGCTTCTCAAATGCCACCAAGCCAGTCTTCTCTGAAGCAACTTGGTGATGACATACAGCCTGGGCACCTCTGGTGTGCATGCTGTCATGCCCAAAGGGCTGTCCTGGCAGGGTGGATCCCAGCTCCCGGGCTGCTGACGGGGCAAGATCCACGCCGATAGAGGACTCTTCCCTGATGTGAAGTGTTTGGCCCCATGAGGTGCTCAGCTCTGTACCTGCAACGGTAAAAGCCTTGGACGTAAGCAGCTGTGGGATTCTGCACTGGAACAGGGGTGTTACCAAGTCCTGTATCTATGTGATCATGGACATTTCTATATCATCCTACATGGATTGCTTTGATGGAGGATGAACTTGGCTCTTGGTGGCCCCTATGTTGGTACTCCTACCTAGCTGCTGGTTTCAAACATCCCAGATGGAATAAGGGAGGTGATATGGCTTTTCAAGCTGACATTATCGTGTCAGGTTTTGCAACCACGATGGTTGGGTCCCCATGGACCAGAGTAAATGCTGGGGGAGTGTGCTGGTTTTGGCTGGGATAGAGTTAATTTTCTTCACAGTAGCTGGTATGGGGCTATGTTTTGGATTTGTGCTGGAAACAGTGTTGATGACACAGGGATGTTTTCACTATTGCTGAGCGGTGCTTACACAGAGCCAAGGCCTTTAATGCCTCTCACCGCACCCCACCAGCGAGAAGGCTGGGGGGGCACAAGGAGTTGGGAGGGAACACAGCTGGGACAGCTGACCCCAACGGATTGGGGGATATTCCAGACCATATGATGTCATGCTCAGCATATAAAGCTGGGGGAAGAAGGAGGAAGGGGGGACATTCGTAGTGATGGCGTTCATCTTCCCAAGTAACGGTTACGCGTGCTGGAGCCCTGCTTTCCTGGAGATGGCTGACCACCTACCTGCCCATGGGAAGCGGTGAAGGAATTCCTTGTTTTGCTTTGCTTGTGTGTGTGGCTTTTGCTTTACCTATAAAACTGTCTTCATCTCAACCCACGAGTTTTCTCACTTCTACTCTTCTGATTCTCTCCCCCATCCCACTGCGGGGGGGGGGAGAGACCGAGCAGCTGTGTGGGGCTGAGCTGCCGGCTGGGCTTAAACCACGACAGGGAGCAGCAGCACTTTTGTGCTGGTGCAGGTGGGATGCCCAGAGCAGGGAGATCCCAGGAGCTGTGGTTGCCCCAGGACACCTTCCCCAGCCCTAGCACATGGGGCTGGGTGCCCAGGAGGACTGTCCGTACATCCCTGCTCCCTCCTGATCAAGTCTGCGACTTCCCTTTTGATAGACTCCCTCATTCAGAAACATTATTACAAGCATTTGCGCAGACCTTAGGTTAACTTGCAAGGAGTGTCCTGGCAGAGCAGAGGTCTGGAGAGATGCAAAGTTAACGTATAATCAAACCGACAAGATCAAGTGAACTGCATACACTTTCCCTTGCATCCTTCTCTGCAGTAGTTCTGAGATTTAATTACTGACTCTAAAGCACCTTAAGATTTTCAGGTGGAAACTACTACATAGAGGAAGGGGAGAGTACAAAAGCAGCCTACATAATTAAGTGCTGCTTGTTTAATTTAATTTTCTCCTTCATTTGATCCTCTCCTAGAATCTTGAAAGTAACAGTCTCTAATACCAGCTGGGTCCTTTTACACTCGTGTTACATTCACATGATGATCACAACAGCAGCAGAAAACAATGGTTCAGGGAGATCTGTCTGATGCTGTCTGTGAGAGACGGGGTCTGTGTGAGGATGCTGGTGGCCGTATGCCACGACGGTGTCATGGTGAAGATGCCCACTCTGCTTCTGAAGGGACATTCACCTTTTGAAGTAAGACTCACGAGGGATACAGCCTCTTAGCTGCAAAACTGGGCTTTTGGAAGGTATCAGGAATTTCACATACTAGTGCACTAAAAGGGTTTGCCAATAAAATACGATAAATAATTTGCATTTGGTAATCCAGATGAGAGCTGTAAAGAGAAAATACAAACGGGTTAAGCTGTAAATTACTGCTGTTCCTCACTTCCCCCTCTCCCTATTCCCTTGGAAATTAGCCAGTTGCTCTCTGGAATCACTAATTCTTACAAGCTGCCCATGCCAGTCTAGCATCAGAAAAAGGAGGAGGTTTATTTAGTATTTGTTTCTTTGTTTAACTGTCCTTTCTTTCCAAATATTTTTAAATGAAAAATTTTTATGAAAATTCCAAGAGACAGGAGGATTCCTTGCATGGCACCTCTTTTACAGCCCCAAGCCCACCTGTATAGAGAAATGAGAGCGTTCTAGATTGGGCTATCGTGATTATTTGTGAGCAACCATCATGGTACAAGACAAGGGAGCTGGGGCAATGCCTGGGTTCTTACAAGCCTGCTCTTGATAGCGTTTCTGAAACGGTGCATTAAGACACCATATAATCCGCCTGGTACCTGGGCCATCTGGTCCTCTCCAGAGCGGCACTGTCGACTCTGGCAGCGGTAGGGAGTTTCATTTTGGTTCAGGAGAGATTTATATGACTTGAGTTTTGTGTTTTCAATCGTATATCCTGAAGAAGAGGTGAAATAAATGTGCATGCTGCTGCATTGAGTAGACATACCTGCACGCTGGGTTTTACAATACCAGTCTAAAGTCAGCAAGATGGCCAGGATCAGGGGTGGTACATGAGAGGCAGTGGAAGGTTGGAAACGTTCTGAATATTTGTCAGTCCCATTTTTGCACCTCTCTGGGTATGGTGATTTTTGATGGGAAGAGAACTGGAAGTAACCAAGTACCAGGAAAGCATCTCTTCCCATTTCCCACTGGAATTAAAAATACCGGAACTCAGACGACAGAGGCGGTTCTGGAGGGATCTCCCTGGGTGTGAATCCTTCGAGGCTTCCTATCTCATCCCTCTTAGGGCTAGAGTGATTTGAATACATGAAAGTTATCATATATTGGTTCCTCAGGGGTATGAGACCATTAGAGTTGAATGCAGGGAATTAGTATTAATTAAGAGTAATAAGAGAGAAGAATGGGCTGAAGAAAGGCAGGGAAGAGGTTGGATTTTCTGCTGACTCCATATGTAACAACACGATTTCTGTAGCTCCAGCATAGGTCTTGCACCTGAACTGCATCTCCAGCTGTGGCTCATCTGACAAACTTGAGGATCATCATACCTTCCCTTGGTCAGACCTGTGGACGGTGAAGCCAGCCAGGTTCCTTCTGTCCATTTTGTGCATTCCAGCTAAATATTGCTTCCCGAATGTCACAATGGATGCATCAGTGTTAAATAAGATTAAGCAACACTTTCTTTCATACAGCATGGTTATTGGTTCAGATTCAAGGATATTGGAAGTTGCTGGGATGCTTTGGCTTCAGGTTTTGGTTTGCTTAAGAGGAGACCATGCACATGGGGATGGGCTTCAAAATGCTCTTCGTCGTCACCCATCTCATTGTCTCCAAGGCAGGTTTCAAGCTGGTGGTCCCCACCACAAATGCTACGGGGACAGGGAGACAGGCGCTCAGGGCTTCCCCAAAACTGCTCTGGGGGCTGGAGAAATGCTGCCTGGCAGAGATAGGAAAGCTTGTTCTTTCAGGCTGTACACCCTGAAGCTTAATGTCACGTTTAGCTGATCACAAAAAGCCTCAGAGGAGAGACTTGTGCGGCTGCAAACATTCCCCATCAGATGGCTCAGCGTTGCATAGGGCCAAACTTATTAGTGCAGCTACAGAGAGGCACGTTATGTCCCTGTGATCATTTCTGAGAAGATGTAAAGTGATTCTGACGGTGGGTTTTTCCTCCTTCCTCCTCTCTTTCCCTTTTATTTTTTCTTTTCCCTTTTGCAGTGAAATGCAGAGATCTGGGACCGCATCCATATGGAATTGAAACGTGCTGGGGGTTGGAGGGGAGGGGGAGCGGGTCCTGCTCAAAGCCCAAACCTGTGCTGGCAGCTCCAGGCTGGCACAGAGCAGTGCCCGCTCCCCAGCTGGCAAAGCCCCCCTCTGCCATGCCCATCCTCCTAGGAGCTAAGGAGCATCGTGCTCCCCCCCCCCCCCCACCCCCCCCACCTCCCATTTCCCTGTATTTATTTGTGCTTTTTTTTAAAAAGCTGAGATCCACAGGATGAGAAAATGGCTCTTCTCTCCTTTTTTCCTCCTTCTCCTTTTCTCGACTCACTGAGCCAGCTGGGGCAATGCCACAATTCAAGGCGTCTCGAGACAGAATCCAGCTCGCTGCCTTGTGATCTGCATGTCAAGGTGAAACTGCAATAAGATAATAATGTCAGTATCCCCAGAAGGCAGGCGGTAAAAGATACTAATTGCATTTCACTGAAGGCTTCAGAAACACTCAGCAGCTGGAAAGCTGAGGAGAATTTTGATGCTATTCTTATAAGGGAAGATTTTTTTTTTCCCCTTACACTGTTTGTAAATCTATTACAGAACATGGGGAGTGGAAGCGGGGGAAGGGAATGTATAAAACCAGTTAAAGGCTTAATGTTTCCCATTATATTTTGTGAGCTGTAGGTGGTCTAGAGCTTATAAAAATGTAGCACATTCCCTTGTAATCAACCATAATAATTTATTATTATTATTTATTATGATTTGCTGTTATTTTGCACATATAAAGGCCCCTGCCAAGGCACTGAGAGCTCCGCACAAATAGTTAACATTTATTATAGCAGTAGTAATGTTTAAAAATATTAACTAAATAAAATAAAAATACCAGCTCTAAAGAGCTGAGGACAGTTTTGTTATTGGAAAATAAATGCAGGAAGGCAAATATCTTGCAGAATGGCTGATACTGATTTGAATAGAAACACGCCTGGTGAGGGGGGAAACACATTTTCAATTCTTGGAAAAATGCAGGGGGCTTGGCTTGGAGATGTGTCTCCAGGGGCCAGTTCTGCACCCAGTGCTTTGCCCAGCAGAAACGGGAACCCCCTTGCTGGCCAGGGTAATGCCTGGTAGCATGGGCACGTATCTGCTGCCCGTGCTTGGGCTCAGAGATGCGTTAGCTGGTTGCATTGAAGGACTCTCCTTGGAGAGTGCGTTTATTTAGCCCCAGGTGGTTGCGCTCCTTTCCTGGCTGTTTGCACCACCGTGCTTTAATTGCTGTGGTGGTCTTCTCCAGGGCAGCCGGAGCCCAAGTCTAGGGTCCTTGGTTAGCGTTTCCCAACTTCTTTCCCATCCCTTGCCTTTGTTCTGTCCCAAATCTTTTATCCCAGGGAGGAAGGAAAAGTCTTTAGCCTCCACTTCATGGACTGTAAGATGGATGGTTCCTCACCAGGGCCTTGCAAGTCAGTCAGTAGTGGGGAAATATTACTGCCCTTTCTGCAACCTGGGCTGAAGGGGAGGTTATGGGAATGCTGGGTGAAGGGCAGGATGCTGCTGTGGGTGAGGAACCATCTGAGACCCAACAGGAGAAAAAATGATGCTGAAGTTTTAACAGCAGGACGCAATAGGGATGTGTACAGGACCTGGTACTACACAGTATATTTGTTCATGAGCTGGAAAAAAAAAAGGTGAACAGATGAATAGCAAAATTTGCAAGTGCCTGAGATATCTTTGGGTTAGTCAAGAAAAGAGGTGGAAGACCTCGCAAGGGTTTTCTCCTGATAAAGCTGGAAGGCTGGGCAGTGTGCTGGTGAGCAGAGAGGCTAAAACGCAAAGCACGCTGCACATGGGAAGGAGCACTGGGAGCATGTTGAGGTCCAAATTAGCTGTAACCATTTAGGAAGAGGAGAGCAGCGTCAACAGAGGCATCCGTGTGCAAATCTCTACTCTCCGTGCACAGTGGCCACCAGATAAGCAAAGAAAATTTGAGGAAGAATGGGATTAAAAATATTGCTGAGAGTATTATAATGCCAGCACATAAATCAGTGCGGTGGTCTTGCCTGGAATAGTGTGTTCGTTTCTAGTCAATCTGTCTCAAAAAGATACAGCAGGAATAGAAGGGGTCAAGAGATAGGCAACAAAAATTATTGGAGACACTGAAAGACTTCCAGATGAGGAGAGACTGAAGGATGAGGGGGAACATTTATTTTGAAGATGAGATAAATATGAGGGGATATGATCCATGCACATAAAAAAGGAGGTAGTAAATGGCACAGAGAAGGTAAATCAGGTGCTGGTAGTCACCCTCTCTTGTGAGACAGAAACCAGGGAGCACCTGATGGGACTGAACGGCAGCGAGTTGAACATTGTCCACAGGACATATATTTTCCATGCTATTAACTGTCAGACTAGCCTGCAGCACTGCGGTGAGCGAGGCTTAACAGGACTCAGGGAGGCCTGAAAGGGGACCTGGGTACCCAGAGCATCGCAGCTCCACGAGAGGAGATAAGACCATGGGGGATACAAACACCTCAGCCCATCTCCCCCAGCAGGATTTTGCAGCATTTCCCTCGTTATTCTGGCACCCCAGAGCTGTAGCTACATTAAGGGGGGAGGGCACAAAGGCATTCCCCCTCCTCAGGGCACCTCCACCTCACTAGGGTGAGGGGCATCTGCTTGGCAGTGCTGGTGTTATTTTGGGCGCACTGATGCTGCAGAAGAGCTTGGTGGGGCTGGAGGAGGTGCTCGCTGTTAGCGGCGGTGGGGACACAGTGGGACGGGGGTACATGTACCCTGCAGCGCTGCATCTCCAAGCCACGTGAAGCCACTCAGCACTGGGGTTCCTGCCACGCCAGCTGGTGAATGATGTGGCTGTGAAACCCACTGAGCAGGTCTCTGCTTGAGGATGAGGAGGGATGGAGGCTGCGCGCCGGTGCTACAGCAGGCGGCCGCACGCTTCCAACGACAGATGCAAAGCAAGAGGGTTAATGGGGCTGGTGGACCGCGTTACTGTGGTTATCTGATCTCCTCTTTGTCCTGACAGCTCTCCCCAGGTCCCTTTCGGGGCTGCCCTGGGGATGTGCTGGTGTGACTCAGCCACGCACCCACCCTCCCACCCCACCCGCTGCTGCTACCGGAGGTTCAAAGGCCGGGCGTAAACTGGTCTGAATCAAAACGCTTGGCTGTGACCTTCTTTTCTGTGCTGGGGATTATGACGTTTGGTTTAATTCTGCACCATCAGATAAGGGTCCGCTCCTGCCCAGGCATGCAGGTGGAGCCCAAAGGAATCAGAGGGATGCTGAGCGAGCATAACGCTCCCCCGGTACCCTGTCCATTTGCGGCGTTAGATCTAACTCGTGAAACTGGAGTGGCTGAACTAGGGCACAGTGATGTGCTATAAATAGGCTGCGCTATGGATGTACGTGTAGGTGTGTGTGTATGTACACACACGTACACAGACGGTACAAAATCCTGATGTGTTAGCTCAACGTGGGAGCTGCGGGATTGTTCATCATGGGGCATCAAAGCCCCTTCCTGCAACACCCTGACCAATGTGACTAGCAGCTGTCACACGGGGGTTTTTTGTCCTTTCATCATCTCCCCAGGGGCAGAATTGTGTGCAGTGGAGTGTCTTGTTTTGGTAGGGGTTAGGTCTTTTTTTAAAAAAAAAACCAACATGTTTTAAATATGCTGGTTGCTATGTGTTTCTGTCAGAGAAAGCCAGGTCAGGGATGCGTGCTGAGCATCTGAAGCAGAAGTGGTGGGTTTTGCAGTGAGTCTCAGTTTCTGGTTTGCTCTAGGTTTGGCCTCCCCCAAGTTGTTTCCCACGCAAGATGAGCTCTGTTTTCAGTGCAAGGAGTTCTGCTCCAGAGCAAAAAAATTGTCAAACCCTGGGTAGTCTTTGAGTTTTCTTCCTAGGAGACCTCTGTCAATAAGGGCCACAACTGGGTTCATCTCATAGCTGTACAGAATGGCAGTGTGGGAAGCAGAGGTGTAGGGAGGGGAGGACTGGTGGAGGCATGTGGAGGTGCAGGACCATGCTCTCGGAAGCTCTAAAGCTTGTGTGCACAGCTATATCACGGTGCTGTAGAGCAAAGGGGATGTGGCAAAGTCTTGGTAACCACAACAATGTCAGGGTCTGAACCAAGGGGGAGAAAGCCCAAACACGGGGCCGACAGGAGAGGCTGACAAATTGTGATGTTCCTCGAAAACAAGTCTCAGCAAAGACCCCAGGTCAGTCCAGTGCCCTGAACTGGGGGGGACCTTCGGTCCTTGGAAATGCTCTGATGCTCAGAGCTGAAAATACTTTCCTCTGTCTTGCTGAAGGTCAGTTCACCCGTTCTTCATCCCCAGCTCATGCAAACACACAGGCATTTGGGCAGCAGCAGTGCGATCCCGTGGGAAGACTGCCTGCCTCTGCCTTTTGTGCACGAACTGATGCCCTCCAATGATCCTCAGTGCCGGGCAAAGCCACGGAAGGGATGAGGCAGGGAGCAAGGTGTCTGGCCAGAGAGGTTGTGATCCCACAGCTGCATTTTCAGGCCTCTGATAAATGACATTTCATAAAACAACACGTAAAGATAGTGAAAACCTGCCAGACCTTTGGGGCTCAGGTTTTTGAGGTAGAATAGTTCAGTAGAGCTCCTTTGGTCTACCCAAAGAACAAAAAGTATAGGCTCTGGAGAGGATTCCCATACAAGGTCCTTGTCCAGAAGGCATCTGCACTGGAAATGCTCTTTGTAGACTCATTCTGGGCTGGGCCTAATAGCCCTTTTTGACTCCTTAGTTTGCATCCATCTGCCTCGACATAGCAACTTGGCCATTAAGGGTGAGCTAGTTATTGTAGACTGCCTTTTAGTCATTGGGAGGAACAGGGCCATTCATCCCAATCTGAGATAACCCAAAATGATTACTCTGGAGGGATTCTTATTTCTCTTGATTTTAAAGGGAGCTTTAAAGTCCAGGTTGAAATTAAGCACCTAACTTTCAAAGCTTATAACATGAATCTCACTCTGAAGGTAAACACCATTTAGGTGTTTATCCAGCGTGCAGTTCATTGCAAAATCCCTGCGGGAAAATGGTCATTAGAGAGTCAGACATTGCATTCATTTCAGTAGGGGAAAATGACAGAGATCATAAGCTGCTAGCAAGGCTACAAAGGATGTATCTCACTGAAACGTTCAGGGTCTCATTGGCTGTGTCCTATTTGACCAAGTGTGACCAGAGAGTGCTTGGCACCCATGCTGTCCTTGACCGAGGAGCAGCCTCCAGCCAAGCTGCCCCTGTATCCCATCTACACCTGAGAGTCAGCCCTGGAGATGTGTCCAGGAAAACCCCACACCTGGGATTTCAGTTACAGCTCATGACAGGCATGGTCAGATTTTCAAAGGTCTTTATTTGCCTGAAGTTGCAAAAGGCCATTCATTGTATAAGCTTTGGAGGAATTTGCAGAAGTACCTCAGCTATCTGATTTTGGAACCTAACTTAGGGAGGTTGTAACCTTGTGTAGGAACCCAGTTACAGCTTCAGGTACCTTTGGGAATTTTCTGCTGAACATCGTTGTCCTAGTAAAAAGGTTAGAATTTAGTTTAACAGTAGAGGGGGTCTTCTGTGGTCTGAATTACAGCAAATTTACTTACAGTTTTCTTTATTGGAAAGTTCAGGAGGAGGAATTAACCCACCAGGGAGTGCTGTTTAATTTCTAAGGAACCACTTTCTTGTCCTGATATAAATTTGATTGTAATGATAGGTAATTGTGGCAATAGTATAACAATGATAAATCGTCATGGAAATAGCAGTATTTTCAGTGCAACTTTGTGAAAATCCTTCAGAATGTAAACTAAATTAAACCAGAAAACCAGCTAATATGGGCTTAGTTTTTTATGCTGTGTTTGGTTCACTTTTTATTCAATGAAGACTAAGATAAAAGAGGAGAGGTACTGATTCTGAATTGTGGCTGATCTCAGTATTTGGCCTCATCCTTCTCTTTCATTAAGGTCATTATAATCCACTTTGAGATTGTATAGAGATCTTAAAATGTCAGAAGTTGCCTTTTCCACGTACTGCAGATCCAGAACTGGGCAAGAAAGGGTTGCTAAGGGCTAGGTGTGTTGAGACTTCACAGATGTGAGCCTTACCTGTGGTCTGTTCTTTACCAAAAAGTGGTAGTACTGTCATGTTAGACCCGCAAAACCACACATTTTTTAAATCTAGAGCCTTTGGAGCTTTGAATCCCTGGTTTTCATCCTCCTTTTCCTCTAGGAGGGTCCCGGTTCTTTCTATCTGATTTGGATCTCATGCATCCCAAGACTCAGGCCACAGATATCAGCACATTTTATTTAGACCAAGTGAATACTTCACCTATCCCTTTCTTTTTACCTAGGGCTTTGCAGCATCATTTCCACCAACTGATCCCCTTGTTGTGCTCTGAGAACATTGCTATCGTCTTTATTTAAATTTCACACTGGTCTAAATGTCGAAGGCTAAGTTCTGGCATGCAGAATCGAACGGATATTCACATTTTTAAATTAGCAGACAGTGGAAATGAATGAATGGCTCTTCCCTAGGGAAATATTCTGGTTCTCCTCAGTACAACAGCCTTGAAAACTGGGCTGCTGCTGGTAATAAGACAACCTTAGCTGGGGCCTCTAAAGCACAGGAAGACTGGAGGTTGCATCAGCAGCTCAGCAGTGTTTACCAGGGCAGGAGGAATAAGCTCAGCGTCTAATTCCCCCGGGAGCACGGCACGCTGATGTTTGCAGTCAGTCCAAATCTCGTCTCCGAAGGAAACAATGCAAAAAGCCAAACCTCTCTCTGACTCTCACCCCTTGATTTCTCTTTTGCAGTGGGCTATTCCTATTTTCTGCATCGGAAAACAGAGCATTTAAAGCGTGTGTTGAACAGCACGGCCCTAGCTCCCCTTCTCAGACCTGCTCCTGTGCTGGTGTGGGCACAGGCACGCACGTACAAAACACAACACCTAGAGGATTACTTGAGTAGGGATTTTTTTTCCCCGCTCTGCTTAATATGGCTGTTTCAGTGGCAGCTCGCCAAGCTGGAAAAGCAGATCAGCAAAAGGGGGCACGTAAATTTAGGTATGGACCTTGTCAGCCTGTGCAGATAGTTGGCCAGGTCCCTTCTGCAAACATTGTGCTCTGTCGTGTTAATGTCATTGTTCTTGTGTCACGGCTCTTGGTAGGATGCTGTGCCTTAGGGATGCAGCCCCATTGCCTCTCAAGTGTGTGGTGTCCTCTACTGTGCATCCTCCAGGGCAGCCTGGTAAAATAAGAAGGTCAAGGAGAGACAGTGTAGATCACACAAGTGGGAAACCTCTATTAGAGAATTTTGGGGGCTCTGGCTTAGAAAGGAAAACTGGGAAAACGTGACTTTTTGGAGAGGGGATGGGATATCCGAGGCATGAAAAATTGTCAGGGAATTATCTGATGAACCCATTTGATGGGATTAAATAAAAAGTGAAAAATAAATGCTTTTCTCTATGTTTCTTTGTCACTATTGCTAAAATATTGAAGTTTAAACAAGGAGGCTTTTAATGGAGGGTTGTCTCACAGGGTGTATTGTATTCACTGGAGTTTGCTCTCTCCTTGGCTAATTATATATATTTATCCATCTTATTGAAAGCTTCTCCAGGGCAAAGAGATGCTGGTTTATTTCTTTATTTAATAAAGGAAATGCATAGCGGAGAGAGATCTGTTAAATATCAAGGCAGTTCAGTCTCTGATACTCCAGCTCCTGGTAGGGGGCTGGAAGGGGACATTTCAGAGGGGTCGACAGGAGCAAGGAACTCCCACCTCCACATGGCGTGGCTGCAGGCAGGAGGTGGGGAAAGCCGGGGCAGGAGATCTTGTCAGCAGTTTGGGCTGACACTTTCTTGAGGATCTTGTGGGGATCCTCTGTTTCCTTAGGATCCATTGAAGAGTCAAGTCCAGCCCCGTTCCCACTCATTGCCTGTGCTAGGTGATCACACTGTAGCTGTTATGTCCTCTCTCCTTGATCCCCCCAACTCCTCTTCGTGTGTTCAGGTTTCGTGAAACATCCCATCTCCCCCTAAAACAGTGCAGTGTCTCAGCATCTGCAGCATCTTTGGGTAAAGAGCTCCACAGCGCAACTACCTAGTACATGCAGAACGAGCTCCTGCTGCTGCTTCTGCACATGCCATTTGCAAGCTCCATTTGAAACCCCTTCGTAGAGGAAGAGACCCTGAGCAGTCCCTCTTCAGGCAAAGTCTCTCCTTACTTGCAGGCTCTCCACTCTCCCCAGCTAGCGCCTGTCCAGGCTTGCAGTGGTTATCCCTGTACTCAGTGATGTGGCTGTCCATACCCCAGGGACAGAAAGACGGACCGGTGGCTCAGTGAGCAGATCCCATCACCCAGCAAACACTGCCTCGCGTTGCCTGCGTTCGGTCAGATGGCACGGGGAGCCGAGGTATAGGATCTTCTGTACGTGAGCAGATGTGCCTCTGTAGTGCCGGAGGAGGTACGTCGGGGCTGTGCAAGGCTGCGCTCCCGATCTCAGGGCCCTCGGAGCACCCAGAGCACCCACAGATCTCACCCAGCAGCAGCCTCAGCTCCCTTCTGTTCAATAAAGGCATTTCAGACAATAACCTGCTGTACTAAATGTGCCATCTTCTAATTAGTGCCTATTTTAATCATGGAGAAGTTGTAATACTGGGAGAAAAATCATGCCACTGTATAGACAGGGACTGGCCTGGGCAGTAAACCGTGTGACATGCAAAGGTGTCATTACAGCCTGCCAGGGAACAGCGCTCATTTTCCTGCCAGGAAGGGTTGTTTCTCTGCTTGCAACCATCAAACTCCTGAATCCCGGGAAATGGCACAAATATGGGGGGCTATTTTCTTTCTTATCAATTTTTTTTTGGAGCTTGGTGAAAAATGCGAGATCTTTATTTGAAGCTGCTGCTAGACAGCTATATGCTGGCTCCTTTGACTTATTTATATCCTAATGATGCCGCTTTATTTATTTCTTTTTTTGCTTAGCTACCCAGTTGAGCACCGTATGTTTTCTTCTGCAGGAAGATGAGCTCTCAGGAGTATCTTCTGCTTTATGGCTTTGTGCAGATTCTGTGGCTTTGGGTTGTCACTTACTGTCACATATGTATTTGCTTTTTGAATCAAAGGGGATATGGTCTTCATACCTGGAGCCTTTATTTGGGAATAACTGCCTTAGATCAGCTGAAGGGTTGCATTTCTCTTTGGATTTACGTTCTGGACTTGCAACAACTACCTGTGACATCACAGCTGGTGTTATGAGCACACAGGGATAACATCGTACGGGGTGATTACTGCTGCAGCTCCAGCCTTGCACACCATTATCTATTCCCCCTCTCGTCTCTCTCTTTTTCATCTTGGCCAGGCACACTTAAGGGGTGCTTAGCCTTTAAGCATCACCTTCATCTCACATGAGAAGCAGGCGAGCGAAGCATTGCAAAGTGAGAAAGCTGGATTTTAGTGGAAGAGCCTAAATGAAGTAAATAAAATTTTGGCAGTTGCTTCTGTGTAGAAGCTGACATAGACTCCTGGGTTATGGCACCCGGAGCTGGGCTTCTCTATCCAAATTTAGATAGCTTCAGCTGAGCTATTCATCCAGATTCCCCGTATAGCTGACAGGCAGTGCTAGTGCACGATTCATCTCATCCTAAGGTGCATGTCAGAAAATAGGTCAGATGGATTGTGCTTTAAAAGTGCTCATTTTCCTAAAGGCGGTTGTGCTGATGAGCACAGACGTAGATACTTCTGTACGTCTGGAGTAGGGGGAGGCAGAATCTGCCCTTGGAAACCAGCAGCGTTGCCACATGGAAAAGGATGCTGATATAATTCCTGCTGTTTTCCCAAGGTAGCATCACTGTCCCACACCCATACCCCAGGTCTTGTTGGAGCTTAGTGTCAGTAACAAGCCCCATCCAGGGGCCAGTCCTCTCTGCACACTGGGTAAAGAAAATCAGCAACAGGGCATTGTCAGCACACGGAGCTGATGGGGTGTAGTACCTGCCATGCTGACCTGTGTCCCCGGCACTCCCTGGGTTTGGGGCCTGACGGCAAACTGCAGAGAAACTGTTAATAGCAAATTCCTGCAAAGCCTCGTGGTGGGAGCAACCTGGTCCTGGTGCCTGAGCATAGCTCAGGTTATGGCTCCTGCTGCCCCTCTTGCCTCCTGGGTAAGCAAGTTATTTTTTCAATGTCTTTCAGAGGAGTGTAACTAGGAGCTGAAAACATTACCTCGTACCCTGCTCTCCCCCTGCCAATAAGTGGCCTTGCTGCATGGGGGTGCTGGGGAACTCCCTGAAGAGAGAAGGGGCGGGAAAACCTCTCTTAGGGGAGATTTCAGTGTTAAAACACAGCCCTGCATGGTCCTTTCTCAGCAGTTGGAGATGTAAGGTGAAAGGGCGGTGTGTGCAGTGCACTCCGCTTAGGAAATGTACTTATTTTAAATGATAATATTTAGAAATTAGATTGCTATCTGATTAGGGCAGGACCTAGCCCTCTCTGTGCAGCAGTTATCATATTGTTGGCCATAAGGGGTAATAAATAACACCGGGAGATGATCATAATGCTGGAGATTGAGTGTAGGATGTAAGAGGAGGTACGCAGCATTTTCAATAGGAATCCTTCCCGCCGGTGACCGTGTTGAGGTGGTGTTTGTGTGCACTGGGCAGATGTCCAGAAGCTGCTGCATGATGTACCAGAGCCAAATGTTGGTCATCGGTGGGTCCAGTGAGACCTCGTGGCAGCCACCATGTCCCTGAACTACCGGTGCTCCGCAGGGGGAAGTTCACACATAGGAAACACGATAAGTTACTGAAAATAATGTTCCACTATGCTGTCCAAAAAACTGGTGTCAAGCTGTCTGCAGTTTGTGGCTGTAGGGGTAAATGAGGCTGCTGCCCCAGGTCAGAAGCAGAAGTCCTCCCTCCTGGGCACAGGAGAGCAGGAGAAGCACTAACCCACCGGCTAAGCAAAGCCTTCAAACCATCTGTGGCTATTTCCAAACCACAGCCAAATTTTGGATGTACTCCCTTCCTTCTGCCAGGTGCACGCCCCAAGACAGGGCAAATAAGCCTGCAAATAAATACATACATCTAAACTGGTACGCGCATAGAGTAACACCCAGCTGCACGAGTGCTGCAGCCTGTGCATGCACATGCTGCCCGTAGCCAGAGTCTTTGGCTGCTGGAGATTTTTGCAGCCAAGCTGTAAAGAGCTAAAAAGACAGGAATCTGGGGAGACAGGGAAAAGATGGAGGGCACTGCAGCCTGATGGAAACCCCGAGAGCTCCTTAACCCCGTCAGCACAGGCTGGCATCACCCTAATGATCCACTTCGTTGATGGGAAGTGGCAAGCAAAGGCGATGCTTTTAACAGCACTGGATTATGGAAGGGGCAGGCAGCTGAAGGTGACGGGCTATTGTCTGAAAGATGAAATTTATTACAGGGCACCATACAAAGCCTAAATTAGGCTATCCAGGAAAAGCAAAAAAAAAAAACCCCTTGGTGTGTGTTATATGTATGCAGAGCTTGTCATATCGAGTAATGTAGTGCAATAAGGCTGAACCAGGCAGTAATGGGCTGCGTGGCTGCTTTTTTGCTTCTCTCTCTGTGTTTTTTTGTTGTTGTTGTTGCAGTGGGACCTTAATGGGGTTCTTTAAACAGACGCATGAGGAGTCGTACTTCAGAGACCCGCGATTAAAAAAAAAAAAAAAAAAAAAAGAGAGAAAGAAAAAAAAAGGAGAGAAAAAAATGTTGAAAGCACAAGATTGGCAGAAATCATTTTTCAAAAGAAAAGAGCTTGGGGGTGGGGACGAGCTGGGAGAAGACTGTCAGGCTGTGGAAAAGTTTAATAAATTCCATGTCACTCTAAAGACCGTCGTGTGCAGAGTTGCCCAAGGCCAATAAAACCCGATAAACCTCTGATAGGCTGGCTCTGCTGCACTGGCACACATTATTGCTTTGATACCTTACACAAAAATAGGGTGCCTTTTTTGTTGTTTTTGATATGGTAAGAGGCCTTGCAGTGTGCTGTTCTTTATAAGATATATATATAAAATCCATGATAAAAACACCAAAGGATTTAAGTGTGTAGCTGTCATCGGTTACTATTTAACTGAGCGAAACATGTTAAAAGCAGCAACAATACAATATAGCAGTGAACGCATGAAAGCTCAGGCAATCTTCCTCCCACATTTAAGAGAAAGTGCTTTTTAAAACTGTAATCTTGATAGGATTTGTGGGGAGGGGGAAAGGGGAAGATGGAGAAAGCAGGGAGAAACGTCTTTTATTTTTGTTTAACTTCAGCGAGTCATTTGCCTGATGTGGCAAACCTTGGAGTATTTGCTTAATTTTCCTCCCAGGAATGGCTCGGCTGAACTAATGTGTTAAGGGCTGTGACCTGTCTGGTTCTCACTGCGGCATGGGGGTCTCACGTACCAATGGAGGGTGTAGCACCTACCAGCTTGGGGAACAGCAGCAACCTCTTGTGCTCGTACCCTTGGGGGATTTGGCTGAGCTCTCCGAGCCTTTATTTCCCTCTGTGGTCCTCGTCATAGAAGCACGGGTATGATTTTCAGGGCACGTTGCGCAGCGCACCCTTCCCAGTGCAAGCATGTGGTTAATGTATTCAAAAGGACCTTGGCTGTCGGAGCGATGGGAAATCTGGTGGTTCCTCCTTGCTGGGAATCCTGCCAGTGTTTTCACCAGTTTTGGTGCTGTTTCAGGTCCTTGCCCGTGATCCCTGAGTACCAGCTTTGAAATGACCTGGGAATTGCCGCTAAAAATGGGGCAAAGCTGCTGCTGCTGCTCCTGGCAGGCTGTGCGGACGCCCAGCTCCTGCTTAAGGCTGGCAATCGCTCCCAGCCCGGCCTGGAGCTGAGCCCCATCTGCCTTGGCATGCCTCTGAACTCCGGCAAAACTCAAGGCTACGGGGTGGGCAGGGCAGCGTGGGGCCGTGGCGGTGGGGAAGACCTGGCCCCAGGGAGGGCTCTCCATGCCAGTTTTCCAAGACCTTTTTCTTGCCCTGGAGAAGAGGCGGACGGCAGGAGCTGGGGAGCAGCCAGGTGCCCGTGGTCCCGCAGCACAGGCAGCCCTGAGCTCTGCGGGGTCTCTGTTTCTCTATTTATTACACAGTTTCTCCATTTGCTGCTGTTTGTTGTGCCGGTACCTAGAAGGCAACCAGGTCACGATTCAAGCGTGCTCAGTGCCAGATTTATCGCATTGTTTTTAATAGTTGCCTCTCTAAAGACCTGAAAGTCGGAATCATCAGCTGGAAAAAGTGCAGGAGACTGCAGAGAGCTGGGACTGGCCGGACAGGGGACGGGGCTCCCCTCTAGCCCTGTGTTTGAATTTCCACGTAACTTTTCCACATGGTCATCTCTTGGGCAAGCTGAAGTTTTCCAGGTTTGGGTGTCTGTACGGAGCTGAATAGTTGGAATATTTGGGCGAAATCAGTTTGGCTAGCTGCAACAGCCTGGCCTTACTGAAAGCAGTATAAGAAACCCTTTTTTTTTATTGTTATGTGAGAAGTACTTGCAGGGCGTTATTTCCAAAAGAGGAAATTTGGCCTGGGAAGAGCCGTCATTGAGCAGTGCTTCTTGTTGTTCTGAAAGAAATTGGGTTTGAATCGGCTAAGTTATGAACCTTTGATAATCATATGCTTAGCATAGTTAATACATTTTTCTTCTAGACTGCTGGCTGTTTTCAATAGTTTTCTCGCTCGTCTAGACACACATTTCATAGGGAAAAACACAACTCCAGAAAAATCCTCTTCTTCCCTCGGTGCCATAGCTGGCAGGAAGATGCTTACTTCCAGGGTTTGCAAAATACACAAAAATACAGGCTCACTAAATGAGGGGGAGTTGCCTATTTTTCCCCTCTGGAAAGTATTGATTTTCTTTCTGAAGTGTCTTTGGAGCAAAAGTTGCACAGCTTGAAATTTATTTCCAACAACTTTGAAGATTCAGGTCGAATCCCCCTTTCTGCTGGGTAACTTTGGATGAGTTGCCCAACCTCTTGGTTTCTCCCTGGCCAAATAGAGCCAGGACTTTTCCTTTTTCTTCCACCACTCCCTGCTTTTGCCTATTAAAATACAAACCCCTGTGGGTCTGGAAGATGCAGTCCTGGATGGTTCCTTTCTCTTATATGTATTTGCAGTGTCTGTCTGTGGAAGGACAAGCCATGAGCATCCTGGCAGCATTTTACAGAGCGGGGAAAAAAATGTGGCTTTATCCAACATGTTGCTTCTGGTCAGATAAATAGTGATTTCCTGGCAAAATTCCTGCTTACGTAAAGCTTTGCCTTGTCTCTCCTCTGGCTTCCTTCAGGAGGCCACAGCTCAGCTCAGTGCAAGGAGCATGCTCTTATACAGATACCCGCAGAAGGGAAAGGTAAAGAAAAGAAGCCGCAAATGTTTAATGTTGTCCACATATCAGCAGTACTCACTCTGTTCATCATAATCCCATTTTCTGCCTCAGACGTGTCATTACTGCCCACTGGATTTGGGGAGATAGCAGCAGGAAATGAGCTGGAAAAACATCAGACAGTTTGGGTCTTTTTTTGAAAGTCATTAACACCTTTAAGATATTTAATGAACTGCAGGCAGCTCTCAGAGTGGAGAAGGATAAATTCGCTGCGGGTATGACAGCGAAGCGAGGCTCTGCAGAAAGGCAAGAGGAGAGTGTTGGGTTTTGTTTGGGCTGGACTGGAGGGCAAGGAGAGCCGAGGGCGAACCCTCCCAGATGCCAAAGAGAAGAAGGGAAATGAAAAAGGCAGAAGCGTTCCCTCTCCCCAGGCCCTCCATGGGCAAACAGAGACGCACAGGGCTGCTCCCACGCGTGCTCCCCTGCCCCAGCAACATTGCACAGCGCTTGCAAAGATGTTGTCTTAATGGAGGCACACCATCACCTGCCCGTCGTTCACACTCGATGGAGGCACACCATCACCTGCCCGTCGTGCAGGCTCAGCTAAGCCCATCTGTGTTTGCTATTTGCAGTCTTCTGAAGCAGACTGCAAAAGGGAGGTGAAGCCAAGGTGTTATCCCAGGTTGAGCCAAATTCCTAACTGCCCACACTGCTCCAAAGTGGCAACTATCAAACTCAACACGTCTTAGCTATCATCAGGTTGGAGCAGCACGTCCCAGAATAGCACCCGCTGTAGGTTCACGCCAGCCACAGCTCAGGCACTTGGGTTTGCACATGCACAGCAGCCACCAGCGACGACCTGCGCACCAGCCCATACGCCTGGGAGCTGCACACAGGCTTCTGCCATTGACCTCTCCCGTGCTGGCTGCAACCTTATCTGATTTTGATAAAGCATTTGAGGTATTGTTCTTTTTATGTACTTGCTGTACTGTCTGCACAGCTACGAGCGTATCTAATTTGCAGCACATCTCTCTGGTGGGAAGAGGTATTTATCCTTCTGACAGGCAGAGGGGGGCCAAGCAACTTGTCCAAAGCATGGAGCAAGTCTGCAAATTAACAGGGACTCAACCCAGACCTGAACCGGTGCCCCAGCTCCTGGCACACACATCCTGCCTGCTGGCAGCCGCTGGAAACACGAGGTGGAAAGGAGAGCGATTTGTTTTGCAGGTTGCTTATTTGTAAGGACAGGCTTTTTTTTTTTTTTTTTTTTTCCTTTGCAGTGCTTTATAATTTTAAATTGTCTGGGCTATCATGTCTCACATTCTTAGGGTTCCCGTGGGCGGCAGAGGTGGGAAGCTGGGACGAAGAGGCGGCACCCAGGTGGCACAGGCTTGCGAAGAGCAGTGCTGGGGGGCTGCCCGGGGGCTTTGCTGCACAGCTTTGCTGGCACCTGAGTGCTGGCTCCCATCAGAAGCCCTGGGCTCTCTTCCAGGCTGAGGAGGGCTTATAGGATTTAGTAGGCATAAGCTACAGTGCCACTTCCCTGCTCTCTTGACCCTTTCCATCTCAACCACATCAGCCTGGTATGAACTTGTCACCTCCCCAACTTGTCCCATTTGCCGCATCTCCTGTCCCATCCCAGTCACAGCCCAGTTCCTCCCTTCCCTGACCTACCTCCCTTTCCCCCCTCCACCGTGCCAGACTCAGTCCTCCCCTCCCTGGCTCTTTCCCCTAACCCCAACTCTGCATCAAGGCAGTTGCTAGAGCCCAGGGCAGGCACCCAGGGGAGCCAGCCCTGCCTCCTGCCTTGGCTTCGTGCAGCTTCCCATCTGGACAGTAAAAAGCACATGTCTAATGTAAGGCCTTGGCCACCACTCTCTGAATTTCAAGATCCTCCTCCAAAGCACAAAACGTTATCCAAAAATTTCCTGCCAATGTATTTCTCCCCATTCTCCCCCCAGAAATGGCTGGACTGCAGAAGCTGAAGATGGTGGTGGGACAGTTGGAGAGGCACACACTTGCTGCAGAAAGTTTCAACCCAAACAATTAAATCCCTGAAGGAATTTCAGAAAGCGCCTAAGCAGGTTACATGCCTAATTCTCAGAGCCCAATGGGTCTTGGACATCTAATCTTCTTAGCTGCTTTTGAAAATCTTTGCCAGGTGCCTGTTTGCATGTTTAGGTGCTCTGAAACCTTTGCAAGTCCGAGCTGTAGAGGGTGGTCTGTTTGGGTCAGAGCAGAATTGCAGCAAATCCCATCTGGAGACAGTTATTTGGGCTTAAATCTGAGCTGGGCAACCAGTGCGGTCCCAAGCCCTGCTAAGGGACACCATATGTCAATTGTCATTAGACCGTTTTATTCTACTTTTTGCAGACTTATTATGAGGAAGGCAGAAAGACGGGGCATTCCCGTATCTGCCCCTGCGCAGAAGAGCACCAGCTCTGTTAGATACCACAAGAAGTGACTCAACTGTCAAAAGCACTCGCTGTGCTGTGCTTTTTTGGCAACTCTGGCCCATAATGACCATTTCTTTATGAGACCAGAGCTCCAAGTCAGGAAGAGCGAAGGCAAAGCCTCCAAGCAAGAGCATTGCATTGTAGAAACGTGAACAGAGCAGCTCTTTGTGTAATAGCAATGCTTCTGTCCTTGCAGTGCTGTTGAAAATCAGAAACTGTCTATGTAGTCAATGTGCAAAGCACTGACCTCCTGGCCAGTGCCGCTGATGGAAGGAGATAGTTGGACTTTTTGGTGCTTTGGGAAATCAGGCTGCAGGTTTTGAGATTGAAATATAGACCTATGTGAAAGTCTTGGCTGTAGGACATCAAGGACAACCCCACACAGTCACTGTCACTGAGCAGAGGCAGATGCTCCAAGTGCGAACATGAAGAGCTAGCACACTCAGCAGTGCTGTGTCCCGGCTCCTAAGTCACTTGAAAGCTGTCCTTCTTCAGGAGAGCAGCAGGAGTGCATTGCAGCCCCAGGGATATCCATGCAGCCACATCCACCAGCCCCCAAGCCCTGAGGACCTCCCTCCGCTGGGCCTCTGACCCCCCTTGTCTAACCCTCCCCCACCCCCAGAAAGTGACCCCATTTTCTGAGGAATTATTTCCAGTGCAATAATTGCAGGCTGGAAATTAGACCATAGTCTTCAAAGAGTGGGCTCTGAAGTGCACATTAGCTATCTGCTGGGATGAGCCATCTTACCAGTCCCTGCTCATCTCCTGCCTGAAATTATGTTTGACTACAGGGCATGAAATGTTATTCATCCTTCCCCATCTCCCTCCCATCCATTTCTATTCAGATTCAGCACCGAGTGGTAGCAGCAGCAGGTATATGAAAAAGATTTTCAGGTGTTCGTGTGCCTTTTCTTTCTTTTTTTACCCCAGTTCCCCTTTTATACATGAGAAAGCGGCATGAAAGGCAAAGCAAATGAGAATGGGAAAGAAACTGTTGGATTTAAAGCAATCTGTTAACACGGGGGAGTTTATTATCTGCTAACACAGGGCCGCGGTGTGTCAGACGGCACGGGGTGAATGGCAGCGTGGCCCCGAAAGCCGCCTCTCCCGATGGCCATGGTCAGGGCTGGCGTGGAAAGGGTGGTGCCGAGGCAGCTGATGGGCACGAGGTTAATTCTCATTTCACTCCCTGGCAGTAGCAATTTCACGGATCTCGTCATCTGTGGACAGTTGCAGAAAGGGGAGATCAGAAATGACAAATATCTACATTACCTTCAGAGATTAAAATGCCACCAAATGTTCTTTTAATATGAAACCGCCGGTGGTTCTGGGATTTGGTTTGTATAAGAGACCATTTTCGGTTTGGGGTTTGGCTTTTTTTTTTTTTTTTAAAAGAACAAAACACACAGAGAAAAACATAAAAAAATGCAGAGGTAGCTGGAACTTGGAGGCTACCATGAAGAGCAGACCAGATATCTAGGCTGGACATCTCCCATTTGCATGGATAACTGATAATCATGTATTTTTCCCACCAGTCAAAAATAGAATAAGTTTTAAATAGATAGGACCGGCTCTTGCCATTTTCTTGTCAGTGTTATCTCATTAGGATCAATACTTTTCTTTGCTTTTCTATAAGCCTGGGAAAATCAGGGGGATGGATTTCCTCTAACAGGATAAAAACCTTGCAAAGGACTTTGGAGAGGTGAGATAAGAAATTAACATTAAGAAAAGCGATCACTATCGTATGCAGAGGTTTTGCTTCTGAAACCCATCTGAAACTTGTTTTCTAGCACATTTACATTTTGAACAAGCTACGGCTCTTGTTGATTTGAAGCCGCAGGGTGTAAAAACACCCTGGGATTTCGCTTTGCTGAGAATTGCCCATCCCTGCACGTGGGAAATTTGGTGTGACGCAGACCTTGCAGCTCAAACGGGACCGGCCGGAACCGCGGGAAGAGGGGCAGGAGGGCACGGAGGATGTGCAGATGTTGCACGTTTGTGCTCCTGCTCAGGTCAAACTAAAACTGAGCCGTACAAGGCTTTTATTTAATTTTTCCTGCTGGGGAGCACAGCAGCATCTGTGCGCGTCAGTGGAGTTCCACCGGTGAAAGAGCCGTCCCCTCTCCCGTGTGACCTGAGGGCAGTTTGGGTTATTTTTGCTTGTGCCATTTCTTTGCTCCCCACATCCTCGCTCCTCTGTAGCTGCCACCCACGTCTGTTCTTGTGCCGTGGGAGGAGACAAAAGGAGAGTGAGGGAACCAGCGCAGGGTCTGGACCGGACCCTGGGGTGCAGAGCATCAGCAGAGGAGGAAGGTGAGGAAGAGGTACCTGGCACAGCGAGCGTCCCCTCGCTGTCCTCCCCAGCACTGGCTGTCTGGGCTCTCTCGTAGCTCCCCGGCGTGTGCCGGCGTTCGCTGCTGGAGGCTGGGGCACACCATAAATCAAAAGCTTCGCGTGCCCTTTGATTAATGCCTGGGGAGGCGTATGGTGGCAGCGCTGGTGTCCTCAGCCTGGGAGGGGGTGGCAGACACAAATCCAGAGCGGCTGGCTGGAGCAATTAGCATTTGTGGAGCGGTGCAGGTATGGGCCAGGGCAGCATTTAGCCAGATGCAGGAGAAATGGGGGGTCATCTCTTCCCCCCCCCCCACCCCGGGGGTGGCACAGCGGCTCCCTGGCTCTGCGGGAGCAGCGTCATGTGGCTTGGGAGGGTGCGGGAAGCAACCAGGGCTGTGTCGGCTCTTCTTTGGAGGTGTCCCGACCAAGGAAACTTTAAGGCATTTAAAGAGGAGAGATGGAGCAGCTCTCCAGGTGTTTAAGGGGAATCCTTCTGGTTTGGCTAGAGAGAAGCCAGGAGATTGAAAATTTAATGGGAGGGTGATGGAAGCTGGCTGATGAGGGGTGGGAGCTGACAGCTCAGTAGTAAATGAGACATGACAGAAACGGGGGAGATAATTTAACAGGCTTGGCCTGATATTGTCCTTCATAGTCATGTCTTGATTTTCTCTTGCTTTAGATTTGTCAAAGCTGATTTTACACAGAAGATGGGCGGGGGGGGGAATGGTCTGTACCGCACGTGCTGCGCGGACGTGCCTGTGCAGCCGCCTGTTGCTCTAGCAAGCCAAAAGCGTGCAAGAAGTATTTCATTTTAAATGGCTGGAAGTATTTTACTGGTGTCAAAATGACCTCTCCTTCATCAGTTGCCTTCTTGAGAGCTGTTGCGCTATTTTTGCTCCAAATTTCAAAACAAATCCCCTCCCCCTAAGGCAGAAACCAAGAGCAGGAACTGTCAGGAGCTGTCAGCTTCACTGAACTAACTGAAAACTGAGATTTGTAACAAAAGCCTTTGACTTCTGCAACAGGCTGCAACCCCCCCGAGGCTTGGCAGCTGCCCCCCCGGCTGCAGGAGATGTTTGTGGTGGAGCAAGGAGGATGTTTGGGGCCTTTTAGGTTTTGCTCGAGTGTCCCGTAGGCTTGTGAGCAGCCACGTCTCCACGAGTTGGTCCTGCACCCCAGCCCAGCCAGGCTCACGCATCAGGTGTCGGCCGAGGTGTAAATCTGTGCCCTGAGAGCTGCTGGGTACCAACTTTTCCAGCGGGAGGGGATGTCACGAGCTCCCCTTTGTGCCAGCAAAGTTCCCACGGTCCCTCGTGGCTCCTGGTCTCACCCTCGCTGTATTTTCCCCTCTGTGACAGTTTGGGGGGACAGGACACGCAGATGACTTTGATGACAAGCCTTGCACCCCGGTGTGCTGACGGCAGCCTGCCTTCCCCCCTGGGGAGCCGCAGCCCCCACGGCAGCCCGGTGCTGCGGTCGGGCCCCCAAGGGCTGTGAGCACCGGCTCAGCGCCAGGCGCCCGCACGGATCCTGCACCCAGCCCCGGCCCATTGCAGGTGGGTCCTGAGTTGCAGCTGGGTTTGCCCAGGAGGACCTCCCGGACCTTGCTGGCTGAAGGGTGGTCCCTAAAGGCAGGTGCAGCCCCGCAGCCCCCAGGGTTACTGCAGGTTGGGTGCCCCTCTTCCAGCTCTACATAAAAATAATAATTAAAAAAAAAAAAAAAACAAACACCAAAAAACCTGAGCTGCTTTTATTTTTTAACCAAAGTGGCTGCATAAAATAATTTCTTAAGCCCTTTGCCTATGGCAAATGGCTTAGAAGGACATAAAAGACAAGCTCCAATATTCCTCTCTAACTGCCCTGGCCTTTTTTATGGCTATTGCCTGGCATAGCTCCTAAGCCACAGGTTCTTTCAGCTTCTGAGGCTGAAATTTCCCCAGAGGCCAGGCGAAGGATGCCTACAGCCTCTGTAAAGCCAAAAGGCAGGGTGCTGCAGGCAGCCAGGGCCTCTCAGGAAAGGGCTGCTGCTGCTGGGAGAGGTTGTAATTGCAATTTCCCTGAAGATATTTGCTTTAGTCTCTCCAGGCTGGGCTCTCCTGAGCCCCAGCTGAGAAGTGAAGCTGCTGCCCAGGGCAGGGCACTGCAGGTTGGGCACGGACCCGCAGGAGTTCTGATGTGGTACACGCAGCTCCACAGCAATTTAAAAATCATTCCTCAAATCCCAACCTCCTGGACCGAGCCAGATGGGGATTAGAAGGGGTTTGCCACAAAAAAAAAAAAACAATCAACCCCAAAGCACGTTCTGGTGGTGAATTTAGCAATCACAGAGGTCGCTAATTACAGGGAGGTGGTGAGCCCGCTCCCTGGCTCCCGGGGACACCTCGCAGTGCTGGGGTGGGCAGGAGAGCCCCGTTTGCGGAGGGCCGCTTCCCTGGCCGTTTGGGAAACGCTGCTGGTTTGCTCAGCGGTGGGCAGCCGCGGTTGCAAACCCTCCGTGCCAGGCGGCATGGTCCTACCCCGCCGGGCAGCGCCGGAGCCTGGGTCACACCGCAGCGCTGGGAGCAGCCGATCTGTCCCCGCTCGCCGCCATCTCCTCGAATACCCTCCGTGAGGGCTTGGTCCCAGCCGCCGATCCAGCGACGTGTTCCTAAGCTGGGAAAGCCCCAACCTCTACCCTCGAGCTGTTCCCGTCCCTGTTGCCCTGCGGTTTCAAAGCCACCAGGAACAGGCAGAGACGGGCAGCTGGTCAGTGCTGGTGGGCAGAGGGGAGCAGGCTGAGCCCCCCCGAGTGGAGCCGAGAGCTGCCAGCTGCCCCGCAGAGCCCAGCTCTGCCTTCTGCAGCACAAGCTGGGGAAAGCTGCTCGTTTGCTTTTCTGCATTTGCTTTTCATAACGACCCATAACGTGAAGGCTGTGCTGGGGCCGCACCAGGTCATCAGCCTGGCCCCTCGTCCGGAAGCCACCAGTGTCACAGTCTGAGCGAAGCAACAGTTGGATAAAGCAGCAGTTGGGAGAAACATAAGCTGATGGGTGCTGGCAGTGAGCTGTGTCCTTGGCTAAAGCCGTGTGATGAGGTTCTTCAGGTAAAGCTTCAAGCAAACGTGATGCTCGGACACGCAGGGACAGGGTTAACTACACCCAGAGCACTCAAGGCATTACCCACAAATTTTTAACCCCAGTGAGTGATGAACAAATTTTCCAGAGGAAGGAGGAGCAATACTGGGTTCACTTAGTGATAAGGAAATATCAGTGAGATATTGTGGATGGAGGCTGATTTGGTGGAGATTTAGTGGGAGGTCAGAGGACAGGATGGGCACCAGCTTCTCCTTATCCTAAAATCTCTGGGGTTTGGTGCTGGGGTCCCTGATGTGCGATGTCCCCTCCACCCTCCCCTGCTGTGTATGGCATCCCACTCTTCAAATGCAGGAGGATACTGGGTGTGACGGCGCACCACTGATGAGCCGTCCTGGGAGCTGGCGCTGGGGGGACCAGCTTGGTGGCTGTGTGTGGGTCTGTCTCTGCTGAGGTCTGGGTGCGTTATTGGTTCAGGGGGGAGGTTGGCTTTTGGGCCCCCCTGGCCACTCCTGCGGAAGATATGGGAAACTGTCTGTCCTTCCTGGGGTAAATCCCACCCCGACTTTCCCAAATTATGGATGTGGCTGACCCTCCACCCCCAGGTTCACGACACCCCCAGTCTCTACAGCAGGAGCTGTCCTCCTGGGGGGCACAGTGTGGCCTGGGCAGGGTCATGGAAGAGCCTCTTCCCAAACGCAGGCCGTCAATGCTATGCACAAAATGTTCTATCAGGGAAAATTTCTGCACCACTTTAACTTGATCTTGACTTAACTCCTCCATGGTGGATGCTCTGTATATGTTTAATGCTGCAGAGATAACCACTATAGGTTTGGTGAAAACACATGCACTGATTAATATTTCTGCTCCTGTAGAGCAAGCAGAGCTGGAGGGAGGGCAGGCAGGACGGCCAAAGCCACACCGAGCTAGAGGCAAAACTCATGGCGGAAAAAACCCTGTTTGCTGGCCCTGGATTTGCATTGAGCCTTGCGCACTTAATGCGGGGAGGAGGTGCTGAGGCTCAGACTTTTTTCCCCAGGCGCTGCTTGCTGGGGCGATCCCCCGGGAGAAGGGAGCTCTGCGGCAGCAGCACAGCAGGGATGGACATCACCAGCCAGCCCTGGCGATGCTGCCTCCCCGCTGTGGCAGCCCCGGTGCCTCTCGGTTTATTAACAGACTGGTCCAAGTTAAATTTTAATTGTACATTTCTCTCTGATGCCCACTTAAATAGGCTGGGTAGGCTGCCCGAGGATCTAGCACGTGAGAAAGGTGAGATCTTTGCTTAAAAGGACGTTGCCCAGTGATTTTTCACAACCCTTTGAACAGTTTTGCTGATTCTTTTATTTTTAATTGGTTCCCCTTGGAAAACTTGTGCTGAAATCTGTGTCCTTTCATCATTTTGTGCCGCCGTTGATGCCAGCAGTGTGCTCGGAACTGTACGGGGCATGCGAGGAGCTGGGGTCGCCTCGAATATCCTGCCCATAAACTAGGTCAGCATTTGACAAAGAGATTTTAGCTGGCAGTGGGTCTGGTGCTGACATCCTATCACAATGCCCACCCCATAGTGGGGTGGTTATGGGGAGGTTTGATTTGTCCCCTTGAAGAGCACCATGGAAAGGTTTTCCTTAGCCTGAGCAGCATCCTTCATCTCTAGGGGAGGTGGTGTGGGGTCATGGGGAGTCTGCAGCCACTTCCCTGGACCAGAGGCTGACTTGAAATGCCCATGCAGGTCTGCTGTGTGGTGGGGAAGAGTAAAGCAAAAATTTCCAGCCTTTGGGTACTGGGGTTAGCTGAGGATGGAGCCGCCCTGCTGTGGGTGCTGGAGCTGGGACTGCAGCATTGGGCATGGGACCCACAGCACCTTCCACCCACCACCCCCAGGCAGGGACCTTCCAGCCCAGGGAAAGCACATGAGCAGTATTTTGGGGGTTGCGTCGCTGGGTCTTTTGTTATACAACTAAATCCCTGCAAGGGAAGAGTCCGGGCTCCATGCTGGATCTGGCCCTTGTTCCGGCAGGGCTGGAAAGTCTCCTGCACGCACCGTCCTCTCAGAGATGGGGTGAGACCTGACCACTGCCCATCGGGCTGCCTGCCGTCCTGCTTCTGGCTCCCATCACGATGCCTCCGGTCTAGGACCTGCCACCATCCCCACCAACCTTATTTGTGGCCATAGGGCCACAGTTTACAGACGGAGAAGGGGTTATTTTGGCAATAGCCCTTTCAAAGGCAAATGACTGCCATCCCTGATGCCCTCTGCACATATGCTTCTCTGCTGCGCTCTGCACTTCACAGCCCATATATCATGCTGGGTTTGATTACTTTTCAAGCCATGGACTCTTGGCAAGGAAAAATGTTCTCCAGAAAGACTAAATTATGCCATCCTTCCCACCAGGGTCCATAGCAAGCATAAGCAGCTCGTCTCTAGCATTTGCATGACCTTAGGAACCAGTTAGAGAAAAGCAGCGCTAATTGCAGCAACACCTCCAAAGGAAGCCTCAGACCTGCTCAGATGGGCTCAGTAAAACAGCTTACTTTTGGCTTCTCATCACCATGATCCCCATCTTCTGATCTCTAGGCAAATGGTGGACTGTTCTTCAGACACTGCAAGGAAATGGGGGGTCTGCTGCCTGTCCCCTGCCACGCAGGAGGGTCAGCCGTGGCAGCAGCAGGAGTCTGGCACAAAAGGAGGGAGGGAGAAATAGATACGGGGGGATAGAATATGGATTTATTCTTTTTTTAAAAATATTTTTAGAACACAATGATTTGCAAAATGCCCTATTTCTTTCACCTGTGGTTGGATGAGTACAATGTGGATATGTGTGGATTAGCAGGGATATTTTCATTACATGAGTAGGTGCAACGAGGCAACACCCACACCCTAACACTACCGCTATCATCTTTTTATGAAATGCACCCGTAAGAGGTGTGAAGCCCATCTCGGCATCGCTTTAGTCATCCATCCCCTTCCCTTCATGGCTTCCCCCGTCCTTCGCAGGTGCTCCTAAGGCTCCTCTTCTTGTTTAACCTCCAGCCCTTTGCACTTGCAGCCCTTCCTATTTCTTGGGCTGGACGGGTTCCCTGGGTTCACCGTAGTCTTATCTCGGGTAGCACAGCTGAAAGGGCTTAGAAATGAAGGGCGGCATTAGGGTTTCAGAAGGAACTTAATAAAACCATGTTGGGGGTCAGGAGCAGTCCAGCGGAGGGTAACGGCAGAGCGCAGGCAGAGGCAGAGCAAAGCTGCCATCCCGCATCCTGCTCGGCTTCGGAGCAAACCGCCGACGCGCCCGGGGTGAGCACGAGCGGCCGACGCGAGGCTGCGCGGAGGCAGCGGCGGTTCGTCTCCTTCCAGCAGCGCGGCTCTGCCTGCGCCTGCACCACGCGCGTGCAGCGGCTGCCTGCGACGGCGGCGAGCCTGGGGGGGGGGACACGGACCTGAGCCCACCCTGACCTGTGCTTGGGCGCTAGTGTTGTCGCCACCTC
Organism: Aquila chrysaetos chrysaetos; assembly: GCF_900496995.4. Lineage (NCBI taxonomy): Eukaryota > Metazoa > Chordata > Aves > Accipitriformes > Accipitridae > Aquila > Aquila chrysaetos. The sequence continues at coordinate 67,248,618 of NC_044008.1, forward strand.
TGGAAACCGTTTTATCCTCCTCGTTTTTCAAACTAATGTATTTTGCGGCTTTTCGGAGTCGCCTCTGCGTTGGAGGAAGTTGCAAATGTTTTTCATCACAGGGCATGTTTTGATGGGTTGCGGCAGTGCCGGCTCCGTTGCTGCGTCTGGGCTGAGCCTTGCACCGCTGCTCAGCAGCTCGGGAATTAAACCGGGGTCAAGGCCAGGGGCTCAGCGCCTGCTGCTGCAACCAGGGCTGGTTCTGGAGAGGCAACACAGGGAGCAGAGCACCCAGCACCTCCCATCAGCGCCGGGCAGCGGGTCCCTGCCAAGGGAGAGTGCTGGCCCGCACCAGCATCACCCCAGCCACGCAGCAAGTGGGTACCCATGCAGGGTCACAGGTGGCAGCTCTGAGACGGGGGAAGAGCAGCCGAAGAAAGGCAGCAAACAAACAGAAATCCTTTGCACGGTTAACTGCCTCCGCTTCCTCCCTTGCTCTCCTGGTCGTGCTGCTCCGCTTCCCTCCCCAGCCCCCTTTTTAGTTAAACGCAAAGGGGACGATGAGACCTGTTGCTTTTTCAGCTGCTGTGCCTATAAACCCTTCTCTTTGCTCCAGGCAGGAGGAGGTGACGGGTGTCCCAGCAGTAGCTCCGTAGCTGGCTGGGGATGGAGCCTGGAGCCAGAAACATCCCCGTCCCCTCCGTTTCCCCCAGGTAGGCTGCCTGCCTGCCTGCTTCCATTTTGCCTGCCGCCATAGAAATGCTTTTAACTAGTCTTTAAAGATAATAAAAAGACTTACAAAGCTTAATATGAGTCAAAGTGTTTTCAAGAAATGTCAACTGCCACATGTCTCTATTTAAATAGGAAAGGGTTTTTTTTTTCCCATCTGTAAAGCACAAAACCACACTGCTGTGTTAATTCATGAAAATGCCATGGAAAGTGGCAGCGAGAAGTAAAAAGGGAAAAATGACCAGGTCAGCTCCACTGCCAAGGACGAGTGAAGCACTGAAAGGCTGAACAGAAAACGTGGTGTTTGAAGAGATTCGGTGCCTGATTTAACGCATTCCTTTGCTCTGTAGTTCCTATGCTATTGTATTGCACACGACGCACACTTGAACAGAGGCACGGCCTCTGCCTCTGCGTTCCAGCGGCGCAGTTTTGTACCTTGCATGAGAAAAGAAATATGCAAAAAATGATTTTTATTTTTTGGGGGGGTGAGTGACATTTTGCTTTAATAGCCTTTATCTCCTGTCCCTGTGCAATAAATCTTCTTGTGTCCAGTCCTGACCTGCCCTCAGGACCCTACAGCCCCAGGGTGTTTCCCACTGAAGAGCCCAGACTGCAGTGCTCCTTCCAGCATAAGCGCTGGTTTTTTCTTTGCATGTAAAGAAGGGCCTTGCATCTCCAACCAGAGAGACTGGATGTTCCTCCGAGCAAGAAACCCCCCTCTCTGTGGCAGGAGAGGACCCCGGGGTCCCCACCGGCCGAGCGCTCCTGCGTTACTGCACACACGCCGCACCGGGAGCCCGCAGCCCCGGCGGCTGTTTGCACAGTGCGAATCTATTAGCCGAGTTACTGCCGTAATTTCCTAATGGGAAGGGGAACGCTCAGGAAATGATAGAACTGTATAATTAAACGAAGTCTATCTGAGGATCTTCCATTACGGCATGGTAATTTCTGGATCTTGACATCCTTCTTTCCCTTTTTTTAGAAGTCAGAGAGAAGGAAGATGTGAGCATGGTACTTTTCTCTTGAAGCCTTAGGTAGCGCACCTTCATGGTCATAAATCCCTGCATATTTATGATCCAGGGCAGTTAACCTTGCAAATCAGATAACACAGATGATTATATGCCTTGCCTTTACCTGGCTGGCAGGAAGGAGAGCTGCTAGGGAAGGGGCACATATTCCAGCAGTGGAATATGTTGTGTATAGGAATTTAGCAACATCTTTCTGAATAAATGGAGAGCTCTCCTTTGGGACTCACTCGTTTTTATTGCAAAAGCTATTAAAACTCTATGAGAGCAGCAGGGTTCAGGGCAGCAGGTTTTGTCTATTTGCAGAGGGTAGTTAACCTAGTTATTTAGAGTCCAGCTGTAGATGTTCCTCCACATTCTTGAACGGCAAAGAGTAAAAGCCCCAGCAGTTTGCAAATTCTCCTTCCGTGCTCCACTTCCAGGATTTGCTGTTCTCTAGCCATTGCTCAGGGACCTGTTCATGAAACCTGCTGTAGGTCTGCCAATACCCGGTGTGATCAAATGCTGTGAGACCCAGCAAAACGTAGAAGCAGATATGCAATATTTCCACTTAAGCAGGCAGGAGCCAACGTTTTAAAGACAAAGCCAGGCAGCCCAGGTTTTGCTCAAGAAAAGGCTGTGCTGGAAGATGCCAGGAGACTGACAATAGCTGATGTGCACAAAACGAAGATGTCTCCTTTAGGGTTATTCGGGGCACATGCCCTTTGGTGATTGATGCCTGACACCTTCAATGCAAAGTTCCTCTTCACTGGGTCTTGTTTTCTACAATGCAGTCTTTCACTCTCAGCAAGGCACGCTCGGGGTGTGCGCTGACTTTGTCCATCCAGGCAACTTAGAATAAAGCAGTGGTCACAAAGCACTGAAGAAAATGCATCTGCATTGAAAAAAAAACCACCTTTGCCTAGTCTTTAGAGTTAGCCTGTTCTCCAAACTCCTGCATTCAAACAGTCTCATCCTCGCTAGGAGTATCAGCTTTTCTTAGATCTTTTTCTGACTTACAGTGTTATTGTTGGGACAAGGTAAACAGTTACTTAATGCAAAGAGATATTTTCGGACAAGGAGGGATCGGAGCTGCAAAATTTGGACTCATAAGAAAGCAAAATATCTCCACAGTTGCACTGAATTTTGTTCAAGGCTCCCAGGGTTATAATGGGACAAGAAGAATGGTAGATTTGCATGCCCCTTCTTTTCTTTCAATCAAATCTTTCGTCATTTTGATGCAAATAAGTGACCCATGACAGTGCGGCCGCTGGAGCACGGCTTGCTGAGATCTGTGTAAGTGCTCTATGCATCTCGCTGTTAGCTGGCAGAGTCTTTTATTATCCCATAACTCCTCCACTGACATCCCAGATCCTTTTCTTCTGTTCCTTTGAAAACTTTGGCTCCTCTTAGTAATTAAATGGCACTGCTCTAGCATCAGCATCACTTGGTGGTACCAGACTCGCAGCACTCGTGTGAGAGGTGAAAGCTGCAGCGTCCTTTTTGAGGAGATGTTGGGCACACTGGCAATTTGGAGCAAACTTCCTCCTCTCTACCCTGTGTTAAGACATGGTTTCGGACAGGCTGAAACACGAGTGGAAATGTAGTACCTGGTCTCCACCTTAAGAGAGAGACTTACGGAGCAGCTACGCAGTGGTTAAGACATGCAAAACTGAATTTGTGGTCTTCACTACAGCCTGATGACATCGGCTAAGGGTGGCAGATAGCAGCACAAGTCTTACGAGGAGCGGCTGAAGGAACTGGGGTTGTTTAGTCTGGAGAAAAGGAGGCTGGGGGAGACCTTATCGCTCGCTACAACTGCCTGAAAGGAGGTTGTAGCGAGGTGGGCACTGGTCTCTTCTGTCAGGTGGCTGGTGATAGGACAAGAGGAAATGGCCTCAAGTTGCGGCAAGGGAGATTTAGGTTGGATATTAGGAAAAATTTCTTTACTGAAAGGTTGTCAGGCATCAGAACAGGCTGCCCAGGGAAGTGGTTGAGTCACCATCCCTGGAGGTATTCAAAAAGCGCGTAGGCAAGGCCCTTCAGGACATGGTTTAGTGGCTGTGGTTGACGGTTGGACTCGATGATCTTAAAGGTCTTTTCCAACCTAAATGATTCTATGATTCTATTTCGTCGTACAGCCTTTACTAGTCAGTTCTGGAAAAGAATAGATATTTCCTGGGCAGAGGCTGCAACCTGCCAGATTTTACAGTGGAGACAATCCAACCCCCAGGAATTGGTTTAAGTCCAACAAACAAGTTCCTCTAGTGACTTAAGAGCCATTGGGACGTGGATCTCCAGAGATAATGTAAGGAGAGATCTTGAAACGAAGACTTCTGGTGTCCAGCCAGCTCAGGGTTTCCCTGCAGTTTGCGCAAAGGACCTGAGCTGGAGGTTTGTTGGTGGTAGGACACTTGCAAAAGGGCACCTTCTCCACTGCTCAGGTGCCTACGGTTCGGGCTGTGCTGCTTCATCTGCTGCTGGTTTCTTGGAGATGTGCTGTGGACTCTGTAAGAAAAAAATCTGGATTTCTGTGCCTGTCCATGGTTACTATGAAAAGATACTGCAAGTGCTGATGGTCTCTGAGCAAAATCCTCTCCTCCCCATATATCTTAAAATTCTGCTCATGCTAAGGAAGTAATGAGTGAAATCGGCGTTGCAGCCTGCCCCCTCCGTCAGGAGTATCTATTGCGTAGACTTTATTACGCTGTCCGATAGAAACGAGGTTAGGGAGAGTGGTCAGGAGGTGATGCGCTACTTTATTTATAAATGCCCATAGAAGGGTGTCCTGGGAAGCGTAGATCCAAACTGCAATTGCTCAAAGGACAGAAGAGAGGTAGAAATGAACAAATCAGCTATGAAAATTATACCCTTGCCTTTCCACTTAGGAAACCATTATCTGTTCACCCTGGTAGAGGTCCAGATAGTGATAAATGGGTACTAATGGAAAAGAGTAAGTAGATCTGCCAGTCATCGTTACGTATTACCCATTTCTTACCCAGTCTGCGTCATGAGCTTTGGGTTATGGGTTGAATCTTCATGCTCTTCATTACTTGTAGAAAAAAAAAAAAAAGAGGCACGTATCTGGGTGTGCATGAGTGGCCCTGAAGAACTGTTAGAGCAAAGGCCACCTCTCCTCCCCAGGGAGCTCCTGACACCGTGGTGTGAGGCTGCATTTTGGATGCAGCTCACCTAACTGCAATTAAACTTTTTACTAAGTAAAAGCTTATAACCAGCAGTGCAGAAACAGTGTCTTTGGCATTTGCTTTCACCGTGGTGTATGTGTCCTCGCTTTGCAACACAACCTTGTTTGAGTTTTGATTCCTTTTCTTAGCATGACTACAGCAATTAGGTTTACCCCAGTATGACAGTGCACAAGGCTTTTTTTTTTTTCTTCCTTTTTGCAAATTAGTCTATTTTAATGCTTTATTTTTTCCTGGAGAAATTCTCAACATCAAAACAAACCTAGTGTGTGGGTAAGGGAGCAATGAAGAGTGAGTTCTCTCAGCTGATCCTCACTGTGAGCAGAAGTAGGGCTGGAGCGGAAAATGACTGAATTTTGGTACAGTTTTGATCCAAATCTGCGTCTCATGCTGGATGGCATTAGCCAAACCAGTCCCTCCAATCTTCAGGGCAGGTTGTAACTCACTGGAAAAAACAGAGCGGTTTCCTTTTTCCTTTCTCCTTCACTAAACATGCAAACCCCATTCTTTTAACAATTAGTCTTGAACATATTCATTCTCTTCCTATCTATTATTGCTTACTTTAGTAATCTCATTCTATTGTATGGCGCTTCTTATATCAGGCATTAATATATTTCTCAAAGGTAGCATTAATATATTTCTCAAAGGTAATCTTTAAATACCCAGGCTGGTTTTGGAAAGGGGAAGATATTGTTGGTCTTTTCTAAATCATTTGTTTTGAGGGAGTCTTGGAGGAAGGGTTATATGTATTTATTATGAAAATGCAATAGCATTTTAATGAGAAAACACTGCCTTAAATGTATATCGCATGTATTTATTTCTGAGAAAATTCATATTGTTCAATCTTTGGGTGAAAGCCAAGCACTTGTAATAGTTACCTGACACGATGTGGCCCCGTGACAGAAAGTCTAATGAAGACTTTCTTGATAGGAATGTAATTGTAAAGAAAAAAAATGATTAAAAAATTGGTTCCAGTGCTCTGCGATCCAAGAGTTCATTTGTTTCCTCATTCATGCACTAAACAAGTCCCTAATTAATCTTGAACCTTGGAGAAAGGAGACTAGATTGGCATCTTCTGAATACGAACGTACTTCTCATTTTGGAAAGTTTGAAGAGGCTCTTAAGCATTCTCTTTTAATGGTATTTTTGCAAGGGTTTAAAGTGGCTTCATTAGCCTGCCAAAGCTGCTAATTGCATTACCATATTTTTAAACTTCGGAGGTTCAGATTTAAAAAAAAAAAAAAAAAAAAAATTTAGATTAATTTGCTGGTTGAAACCAACTGAAGTGTTCAGTGACTGTCACAGTCCTCAACTGGAACCAGTGCGGCACCGAGCAGCACGTATGCTCCTGGGGCTGCACCCAGCGGTGCCACCGCCACGTGTCCCTCTGAGTCCTGCGTAATTAAAGCAGCACGATCCCTCTGCCCTGGCCACGGCTATGCTGATTTAAACCTGCCTGAAGCTTATTCCTGCCAACCTCAGCGCCTGAGCCAGACCGAAGTAAATACTTGCGCAGAGGCAGACCTGCCTCTGTGCTAGATCTGCTGCTTTGACTATTTGGGTTAGAAAAGCAGAACCAACAGATCTGTCCCAACATCAGCTTTAGTTAGGAAATAAAGTGTTGACTGCATTTAGAGCAACTCTTCTCCATCAACGGGGGATCTTTAGCAAAAGCATCCGAGGCTCTGGGGGGGTGCAGACCGTGTCGGGGGTTTGGCTGGGTGCTCGCCCTGCAGCCCCGCTTGCAAAAACACTCGATGTCCAGCAGGCAAAACCCCTTTTGTAATCCCAGGCCTTTTGGAGGAAAAGTCGCAGTGCTGATTAACTCCGGCTCCTCTGTTCCTCTGTGCTGTGAAGTGTGAAAGGGATCAAGTCAAAGCTTCAGATGGAAAGTGCCAGCCAAGTTCAAAGTGTGGCTGTGTTAGTCCAGCTGTTCTTATTACAGTAAATAGGCGTCTGAACTTTAATGAGGTCACTTCCTTGAATCTTGCTTGTGTGCGGCCCCAGGTGGCTTATCTAAGGTAATATGAATAATACGAACAAGATAAGATAAGGCTGTTAGCCCCAAACAATATTATCAGCCTGTGATTTTAGCTGCCTACCTACTCCATCCTGACAGCGAGGGATAAAAGAAAACCTAAAACTCCAGCCTTGGAGACTTACAAAAGCCGTGTTAAAACCCGTACGAGAGCTCCAAGAAGAAATATTATCCTGGCTGGGGGAAGGGGGTGGAGGAGAATCAAGGGCACCAAGAAGAAAATACAGCTCACGGTTGAGGGAGTTGGGTTTTTTTCTTCCTTTGCAAATGTGTTCTTGCTCATTTCATTGTGAGCACCACGATATATTATCAGCTTTCACGGAAGTGAAGAGTCGTCAGGGTTTCATTAGTTATGTTTATGCCAATTGAAATAAATCTTCGCAGTCATCAGAACAGGTTTGTTCATACTCCTGGCCCCGTCTAGGGAATTTCACTGGCCACATCCCTGTTGTGCTGGTGGAGCAGATACAGTTTGAGATATACTTTGGCCTTATTGATTTGAAGGCTTCTTCATTACTTCTCCAGCACTGCAGATCAATAGCCGTGCCTAGAGCAGCATAATAGATTTTTTTAAAAAATCAATTAAACAGAATATTTTTAACAGAGCCTAGTGTGAAATTCTGTTGCATTTTGATATGTGCGGTTTAAGCTTTACTGCATTTACCTGCCGACCCGTATGCCTTACTAAGGGATGGAAGTCTTTGTTTCGGCATCCGTGTACTGTGGTATTCATGCTTAACCTACAAAGGAGGAAGAATGACTCAAGATTAGAAACAAGAACCACCCAGCTTTTCTCCTTTGAAACCCATATTCATCACTGCAGCCTTGCTAGAAAGTGAAATAATGTTTGTGGTCTTAGCTCAATCCCCAGTGGACAATAATTCAGTTAAAAAGTACCAAAATCTGTCATGCTTTTTCCTTGCTCCGTGTCTCTGAACACAAGGAGATGAGCTCCTTTTAAATTAGCTTTCATGCTCGAAGGGTTTCCTTGTGCATGCGTGCAGAGCCCGATCCTCTCCCCACTGAGGCCAGTGACAAATTCCCTATTGATTTTGGTGGCCCGGGACTGGGGTCAGGCAGCAGCGTGGTTGGAGGGCAGCCTCGGGGCTCGCTGCCGTCCCAGAGCTGGGAAAAGCCACCCGCAGCCAGTCCTGTCCCGAGGTCCTGTAGGACCACGAAGGTGATGTCCTGGCCCTCGAGCTGGCAGTGCAGCTTTGGCGGCTGTGAATCTTCTGTGTCAGATTTTTGCAGCAGTGCAAGTGGTTAATGTGGTATAACAGAGGTAGGTAAATCCTTATGGCAAGGAAAACACTTATTTTTCAGAAGCTTTTCCCCAGTGGAAGGATGTAATGAAGGATCCTGGTGATGTTCTGAGAGGTGACACTCAGCAAGACCTTTCTCCAGTCACCAGGTCTCCCAGATGGGGCCACTTCAGATCATCTTACAGGAAGCTAAAACCAAATTTCCCAAACTTTATTCTTCCTTCTGCCTCTTTCCCACCTTCTCCGGCTCAATACCAGCTGCTCTGGGCTGCCTCTCAGCCACCAGCCACTCTCCCACCATTTCCTCCAAAGCCATGGGTTGAATGATTTCTTTGAAATATTTGCATGTCAAATGACATAGGTGGGTATTTTCAGAACCTGCATTTTCAGGTCCCAGCCCAGCAGCTGCAGCCACGTTGGGTTTGTTTGGTCGGGGCCTTTCTGCTTTACAAAGTGCAAATATTTGTGGACATGATTACCAACGCACTTAGACCTGATTCTGGAGGCTGCCAAGCTGTGAGGGTTTCTCATTGATCCAAACTAGGTCTGCACGTTGTGGACCCGAAACACCAAAGCCTCATGGCAGAGGTGCAGATCCACCTCCCGATGTTGGGGTGGCCTTAGTGCATCACCAAACCAGGCTGCTTCAGCCCCGCTCCCAGAGAGATGCTCTCCCAGAGAGATACTCTCCCAGAGAATGATTTGGAGGAGATAAGACTTCTCTGCATCACTGTTACAGGAGCAGCTAGTTGCCCAGGGAGTAAACTGGGACAGGCTAATCTGACATAGACAACTCCTTAGATGTCTGCAGCAGGGAGGTCTGGAAACCTCCCGGTTTTCTTCTTTCCATCATCCGTGTGTGTTGGGGACGTAAGAACCACTTCCAGAAAGCCATGACTTCCCTCTGCTCTACTGTTTTTATGCTTTAACATCTCAGGCAATCCAAAGACTTGGCCTTTTATTTAAAAAAAATTGTTTAAACCTGGAATGGGAAGAGGAGCGAGGCAGAGCCTGGCGTTGCTGAGCACATGGATTGGAGCCCACCCAGCCCATCACACCCCCGGCAGCTCAAGTTTAAAGCCAAGTGGGGTGTTTTCTGTGTGGATGCAAACTGGGTAAGAGGCAAAAATTATCAGAGAGCCGACAGGTCTGTCTTCAGCAGCGGAGGTGAGCTCGGTGCCGCAGGGAGGGTTTGGCTTTGGGCTGCCAGCTGCGGGTGGGCTGTGTCAGCGGAGCAGGTCGGGGCAGCGGCGCTCGCACACGCACTCTATTCATTCATTTTTCATGCCTCATTTTCAGCCCTGCCTGATTTATGGACCTCATTCTTCCTTCCCCTTGGTTTAAATTTATCTTCTGAAAACAAAGCCAGGGTTTAGAGTAGACCCTCCCTTCCCTTGAGACAGAGGAGCCTGAGTTGGTTTAAGGCCACCGGCTTTAGCCGGGGCACAAGCGGTGTCCGGACCCTGGCAAAGAGCTAAGCCAGCAGAAAGCCGCCCCGTTTGCCAGCAGCCAGGTTTCCCTGGGAAGCACCAAAGCTGAAATCTGGAGTGGGCTGGGAAACCAGGGGAGGAAAGGCAGTGAGATGGGGGGAACACGGAGACCACGGGAGCAGCTGGATATTGTGGGGATGGGAGGTCTCCTGCCCCGGCTCTGACACTGGTCCCGCTATCCCACGAGCGACAGCCTCCGACCGGCCCCACCGCGCTCGCTAACCCAGCGGGGAGCGTCGCAGGGGCTGCACCGGCTCTTCCCTCCCGCAGCCATCGGGGCAGCTGCAATTCCTAGTTGATGGCAGCATCACGCCTTGATGTCCCGCACTGACACAGCTCCTCTGGCATCGCCCCTTCTGCCTGCGGGTCGGGAATAGGCATAAATTATCCACCTTTAGCTCTCGTGCGTTCCTCATAGACAACCGGGGGAGCAGAGTCATGAGCTGAAGCGCTCCCATTTAGAGGGAAAAAACAGCCCGTGGACCTGGGATGGGGTTTGCTGTCCGCTATGGTGGCATCACTGAAGCTGACCCGTCCCCGAGCAGTCAGGCACGTGGCCATCACCCGGGGCAGTTTTGATGGCTCAAGGCTAGCTGGGTTTTGCCTTTTTCATGCTGCAGGACTGAGGCGACTCTCTGGCCCTTCCAAGGGTCATCATCATCCCGCAGCAACCTTCTCCACCCTGAGCCACAGAGGTGTAAATGCTGGGGGACAGCATTTCCCACGGGTGGCTCTGCCCTGGCACGGGTGCTGGCATGCCCGTGCATCTTCTGCCGGGCAGCGCTGACATTCTGATGGTGTCGGCAGTGCCAGCGCTATGAATAATTACTCAGAGCGCTAAGAAGAGACTTTGTTATTAGGAAGCTTTTTTCTCAGTTATTTTTCAGCTAATTTTTCCCCCGTTCTTAATTTGCGCCTCGCTCCTCAGAGTCGTTTCAGATCTGTCAAGCGCTCTCCGTGAAATGCTTGTTTTTGTTTGACTAACACGTTCTGGGGGAGGGGGACGCACGGTGCTTTGGAAGAGCCGGTCTGTTTGCTTTGGTGATAGCAGTGATATTTGGGAGAGACAGATGGAAGGCACTTTTTATTTTCTGCAGACACTTCATGATCCAAGCTGCTCATATTGTATAAGAGAGGCCAGATGCCTTGTTAATTCATAGACATGTTTACAGCATGGAGCTTCTAATAGGTGAATATGAATACTAAATAGTGATTAGTGCTTGTCTGACAGACGTCTCCCTCCTGACTGAAATTGGATCTAAGTTTGACCTTTGGTGAGGGAGGAAGGTATTCTGGTATATAATAAGCTTTTTTTTTTTTTTCATCTATCTTCTCTGCAAGTAGAAAGACAAATCCTTTTCCTTCCCGTTAAAGGATGTATTTGCCCTAAAGACACACCAGCCTCCCAAGCCGGGCTGTGCCTCCCTGTCCCCGTGCTGCTCCAGGAACAGAGGGGGAAACACCCGGCTGGGTATTGGGAAACTGTGTGTCAAGTGGAGAGCATGAGCCTGATGGTGATTTAATGCCCTTAGGAAGGATGGCATTTGGGCTTTCTGGAGAGGTAATGAGGAGCACCGTGGCTTTCCCCCTGCACCGACGGGCTTTTCTGGGATGCTCCTGGTTGGATAAGAGCCAGCGCGACCCACGGGTGTCTGTGCATCCCAGGCAGGGGGCCCAGGGCTGATGCCTTGGTGTCCTGACACCAAACCAAACACACAAGTTGGAAGGATTATAGGTGGGAGAAGGGAAGAGCAATAGGGAGAGAAAAAAAATTAGCAAGGAGACTTAATTTAAGAATAATCCCCAGCACTGCTGGTGAAAGGGACCACCAGCTCTTTAAGAGGATGGACCACAGTGCCAGGACCCCATTCATCCCACCCATGGGGCTTTGCATCACGTCCCTGCAGGACCCAGAGCTATCGTGTACATGAAAAACCCATCTAGGAGCCGCATCCAATGTATGTTTAATTGTCCTTGATGTGATATGACACCTGAAAACAAGAGGATAGCCAGCACCCCGGGAGGGGAGCGCTGCTCAGGCATGTGGCCAGGCTGCTCCAGAGGTGGCAGAGGTGGGAGGGTGGTTTGTGGAAGTGAAAGCGAGGAAAGCAGAAGCAGGTCTCAAAAGTAGATTTTTTTTTTTTTGGTAAACTGCTCTTTAAAGAGAAGCAAGCACAGACTTCTCATCTTTTCTTAAGGAATCATTCCCATTTGGGGAATTGCAGACTGCCTTTGGGAGGTTTGCAAGGTTGAGGGAGAGTTGCAAGGGACAGTTGGCTGTCAGCGAGGTCCCCACGCACCGGGGCTGTGCCACCACTGCCAGGGGACTGCTTCAGTGGCACTGAACCTGTGGGACCTGGGAAAGAGGGCAGGGTACCCGCACAGCCCCGGGGAGCGCCTCGGGTGACCTGCCCAGCCGCAGCGACTCTGAGGCACCCCGGGAGCATCACACCATCTCTCTTACGGGCACTAGGCATTTCCCAGTCTGCTTCGCTCGGGAGAGTTTTCTGATGCTCGGAGGCCCAGCGGGGCTTCAGGATGAAATGAAGATGCTGAGAGAAAGCCGGGTGTGCAATAGTCCCGCTTCCAGCCTTTTTGGCCACGCTAAGCAGCTGCGGCGAGGGGCACTCCTGCGTCAGCGGCTGCGCACGTCCAGACGGAGAGATGGCCTTAAGCCAGCAGGCGAGCGGCGGCAGCCGAGCAGGCAGCCAAAGCGTGGAGAGAGGGAAGAGGGGGTCAGGCCCTATGTCCCCGGCCAGGCTTTCCACCCCCAGCTTGGCTCCCCACGGGTGCAAGGCGTTGGCGCTTATAATAACGTCTCTGCATTACGGGAGCGTCCTTTCATGCACGCAAAATCAACCGATGCCGGTCTGAAGCACTTGTAAGACTATTTTGGGGCCGAGGGACAGCATATACACCCAGGAATCATCCCATGAAGCTGAGTGGAGCTGCACCCGAGACAAGGGAGACGTCGCTCAGCCCCACACCCAGTGCCCACCATCCTCCGACCCTTCCCAGCACCCGGCTTCGGAGGCTTCTCGTGGTGGCAGGCACCCAGTTCCCACCAGCTGTGTAGGAGAGCAAAAGGCCTGACTCCTGCCGCAGCCACGCTGACTCAGAGCCCGACAAACAGAGCTACCGGGTCCTCCAGAGATGCAAACCCAGCCTGCTGCTTGTGATCACAGCAGGGTGCAGTGCTTGGCTTGACTTGCTTTTATCCCTTCCCTTTTCACTTCAACCTTAAAATTAGTTGTTAAGTTTATTCCCCAATTAGACCAGGATAGGATAAAATGTTTGGTTTAGGGGATTTTTTTTTTTTTTTCTTTTAAAAGCTTGCTCTTGCTGTGAATTTATTGGGTGTTGCTGACTGCAGAGGAAATCTTGTGGTTTTTTCTTTCCCTGCTTGTTGTTCAGATGTGAAGGTGCAGAGGACGTCTCAACCCTTGAGTGAGCTCAACTCTCGCATAAGGCAAAAAGAGCACAACCGGTTGAGCAAAATCAGTCCACGACTCTAGTTTCTGATCTCAGCCTCCCCTCTACTCGGACTGGAAGCTGAAGCAGGAATGCGGTTTTGGCAAACAACCTCAAAAAGTAAATTGCTTGCTCTGTGGACCGAAAAACACACTCTTTCTCCTCTAACTGCTGCTTCTCTGCAGGGAAACAAGCCGATAAATGTACAAGAAAAGAGACGTGGCCTCGAGAGCTTAGCAAAGCAAAAAGGCAGCAGCTCGTGGGGGGTATTCCTGCAGGTTAGCAGAGCTGATGCTGCAGCCATGCTCTCACCCTGGGACCAGCCTCTGCCCCGGAGAGGAGGAGAAAAGGGATTTGCTGCGCAAAACACCATTAAGGACTTTGCTTTAGGTACCAGCTGAGTGCACGCTGGTGGCCGTAAATCAAATGATGTGTATATATTGTGTGTGTGTATGTTTGTATGTGTATATATATATAACACATATAAGCTTGTTGCAGATTCTTCAGAGGCACGCTCTGCCTCCTTCCAGCTGGAAAGGTACCAACCTGCAACACCTTGCACTGACGTTACTGCCTTCCCCAGGACCAGACTTTCAGGGGCATTTTCCTGTGCTGGTGCTGGGCTGGTGCCTGGGGTAATGCCTGCCTGCTCCCACTACCAGAGGCTGGTTTTGGTCCAGCCCGCATCCCTTTCCAAAATGATGGTCTGGCAAATTCTGGCACAAGGTCCCTCGTGTGCGCTGGGCTGGATGGGACGAGGGGGCTGTGGCTCCTGTGGCAGAGGGGGTTGCAGGTCTCCCAGTGATGCCCTGGGAGAGCAGAAGGGCAGAGCTAGTTTTGGGAGCAAAGGCTGGCTCTCGCTAATGCCGTTTCTAACCTCCAGCACAGTTTTTGTGCGGGCTCTTTGCTGATCGCGTGGCGACGCTGCTGTGGCTTGCAGTCGTGCCCTGCTCTCCGCTTGCATGTATTTAAAACCCTCTGGGTCAGCAGGCAGGCGAAATGTCCTCTTTTTTACCAAAGCACAAAATGACTCCTCCGTTCTGCATCTGTAACATTTACATGGGGGCCCTGGCTGCCGCGCTGGGCTCCGGCTCTGAACTTTGCCAAAAAAAATGATGGTGTTTGGAGCTGGGATTCTGGCTCAGACCCATCTTGAGTAATATTGTTTCTCTTGTTTTTGAAACCATAATGCATTGCACTTGGTGGTGATGTCAGGTACTTGGGGATTATAATTACTGTGTAACCCAGCAGCCTGGAGAGAGATGTCTCAGGAGGGGCAGCCTGAGGGGAAGGAAAGTTAGTTCTTTATGAAATGCAGATGTTTTTAAATAGCTGTAATTAACTGGACTGGATGCAGAACATTGCAGATATAAAAGTTAAATAGGCTTTTGTTTTTAAATGTTTGCTGTGTACTTCAAGCGGTCACTCAATTCTGTCCCGCACGATTTCAGTCCCATCCGCGCTGCCCCCAGCATCGCCCTCTTGCTTCGGGTTCAGATCTTGTCGCGGTGCTTTTTCTTCCCCAGCCAAAAGCTGAGGGCCACCTAAACACCGCGTGCAGGGCTGTGTCCCTCAGCTCCATCCCTCGGCATGGCACAGGCTGGAAATTGGCTTTGGGAGGATGCGGGGAACGAGGCAAGATGGGCAGCATGGAAAAGAAAAACAAAACCCCCCAGCGCTCGTAGCTGAATAGGAGCGAGCTCTCCAACCCCAAGTTATGAATTTTGTCAATGAAATTAGCCAACAATGTTTGGGAAAGAATAAAAATAAAGCAGTGAGGGCTCAAAGAAAAACTAGCAGAGCCCCCGAGTGAATGGGGGCTTTGTTCGGGCTCTGGTCCCTTCAATAGGCAGCCTGAAACCCTGTGAGTCACCGCGCGCTGCTGGCCAGGCGCGGGGCCTCCCTTAATGGGCCAGTGGAAAAATCTGCCTTGCTCTCATTTGACAAGCTAACCAGCAAAAGAATAAAGTTAATTTACTGTTAAAGTTAATTTGTTGGGTAAGAGGAGGAAACGAGAAGCATGTTATAATAAATGCAGCAGCAGAGAGGCTGGCCTGCGGGAAGGGGTGTGTGAGGCGAGGGCTGTCCCTCGCCCCACTAATAACGGGGTTCGTTATACCTGCGGGTCTCACAGTGCGTCTGGGCAGCATCAGGCACAGCCCCGGCACCCCGGTAATACTCTCTGCAGGGAGAAACCACCTTTACATAGGAAATTCCTGGTACGGCAGCGGTGTGGTGCTGGCGCTGGGCATGCGTGTCAGCCCAGCCACATCCATGACTGTGACTCCCCAGGACCAGCACCAAACCCGGCACTGGAAATACAGATGTTTGTTAACGTGAGGTGGCTCTGCAGCCTGGCTTGTGTTTCGGTAGCTGAGATGCAGGCAGGTAGCCCACCTTCAGTCGCACCACGTGTGTTTTGCACATGGAGGTGGGCTCTGCGGGGCCGTGCGAAGCAGCATATTCCTGGGCTGCGAATTCATCCCCGGCCACGCGCTCAAACTTGCGGAGAATTGGGAAGCGCTCCGCGTGCCCTGCCGGCTTGCGTTGCACACCCTGGGGTGGGGGAACAGGTACTGTTTTCTGCAAAATCGCTTTTGTACGTAATGCGGGCTTTTGCACGCGCAGACGCCCCGTGCGTGGTTTTGTGGGAGTAGCTGCTGTTTCCAAACAAAGGGCTCCTTTCTTCCCAGCAAACAGAGGTAGCTGGTGTGAGATGAATAAAACCTGCCGCCAGCCTTTGTTCTGTAGTACCTAACACACCCCGTTACTTGGTGCTTGGCATCGTACAAATATACAGCAGAAGAAAGACTGTCCATCCCCCGCGGGGCTCGGCGGAGCTGCCTCGCTTTGTCCCACCATCGTCCGTGGCCCTTCCCGCAGCCGGGGATGCCCCAACCGAGGGTGATGGTTGTGCAGGGTGAAGGATTCCCTGCCTGGCACCGACCCGGCATGCCAGGAGCAGTGCAAGCGCCTGCCCCCGCCATCCCGGCCCCTGGGCACGCCGCCACGCTGCTGTGGTTTCAGACAGGCATGGCTTGTCTTTGGAGGCTGCCGCCGAGCAGGGGAAATTAGGGCATTTCTGAGTCTATCCGGCTCGCTGCAGGGTGCTGTGGCGGGGGCACACGGCAGCAGCAGCGGAGCCGCTCAGCCCCTCGACGGTGGAGCTGAGCCGGTGCCGTGAGCCGGAGCAGAAGCCCGGCTTCTGCCGGGGCTCTCCTGCGGTCCGGCGAGCGGACGGTGGGTCATATCACCTTCCTTGCCACGTAAGCCGCTATCTAATGAAGCAGAGAGGCACCAAGATCGTTTCTGGATCATACGTCGTTTGGGAGGAAATTTTAATAATCTGTTACAATATTTTCAAATCTGGGTTAAGCCCAGGAACGACACAGCAGAGTTAACTGTTGGGCAGCCAACAAAACTGTAACATCTCCCCTTCCTAGCTTTGAGAGGCCATGTTGTGACCAAAGTAATCCTCCTTTCTGCTCACATCACCTTTCTGGATTTATCATTTTAATGTTCTCTGGGCCACCAAGCCCCACAGCTGTAAATTAATTTTTAAAGTAATACAGGTTTTAAAACTTCCATCTGCTTTAATGAGCTTGGGGGAATCCTGTTGTATTAAAAAACATGCATGCAATTATTTTTCCATCTTGGGTTTCACCAGTTCCCAGCACCACTCTGCGATGACATCTTCTTCCCCTCTCAAAAGTGTTTTCTTGTGATAATGTGGCATTGTATCCTGATGGTGTGTGTTTTGCTGCACGTGGGCAAGGCTAGAGAGGACTTCTCTAAGGACGAAGCAGTATCATTAGCAGGTCCCTTGGTGGCTTCCCAGTCACCTTTCCATTAATCCAGTTCTGCATCACAGAATTACGAAGCGGCTAATGAACAGCTCCAGCGCCGGGAGCCTGGAGGTACCGTATTAACCGGACGTCTCTTTGAACTGCATGATTTCTGGTGGGAAAACTTCATGGAAAAACGAGATCGTGTTTGTTTTCACAGCCTTCTGCATCTGTTTTTAAATATTTGCTCACAGTAGTTCTGGTTTTTTTTCTTTTTTTTTTATTAGCAATTAGCCTAATAAGCCACCTTTTCATTGCTCCGCATGTAGATTAACCACTTCAGAGAGTACAAAATAAACATTTTGCAATGCATGCATGTATCTTCTGGAAAAGATGAGTAACTTGCTTCCACTGAGACAAAGTCCTCCTAACATCAGGGTTTTGCTCTAATCATTAGTGCCCGAGATTTTTTTTCCCTTTTATTTCCCTTAAGACAACTTCTTACAGCATTCGTTAACCTGAATTTTTAACACAATTAATTCTTATTTAGCCAGTGCATTCAAAATTATGTTCTTTATAAGTAACAAATAAACAGCCTGGGAATGTGCAACTTCCTTCTGGTACCTGAGCATTTAGAAGATTCATCTCTGCTGAGATCAGCGTTGAGCAACTTGGACAGATTTCAGCTGTCGCATTAAAAATGAGTCTGTAAGAGACAGTCCTTCTCTGCAGCCCATGGGCGAGCTGGGTCTTTCGGAGGGACGGGAGAAGTAGCATCCGAGAAGAGCACATGTACCCAAGAATCGGTATGCTGTGTTGCCTGCCCTTACTGCCTGATGGAAATCAAGCCACGTTTAACAGCTAAATCACAGTGACTAAAATATTGCTGATCCTGATGATGTCCTGAGCTGTAAACGCAGAGCACCAGGCAGTGCTGCCGTCTCTTTGACACCTCCATGCTCGTTGCTACCATCCGGGACTCAGGCAGCAAAGCTGGAAAGCAGTAGTGAGCAGGCACCGGGACTGAGATGCCCTCGCAAGAAGTGACCCTTCCAGTTTGGGGCTGAAACCCACGGCTGGGCTGGATGGGGCAGACTTGTGGGTGATGCTGCCTGTGCCGGCTCTGTGCTGGGGAACGGGAGGACACCATCCACATGGGTGACGTCAGCTTGATTTTTCTGAGCTTTCAGGTAACTTCAGAGTAAATTGTTCCAGAACCAGCAGTATAAATTAAGCCTTTCCTTCACATCTGAGATAAGCCCCTATCTCTTGCCTGCTGGAGGAGCTCCAGCATCCTCATGTCTTCTTGCCATCCTCTGGGCAAGAGGTGGCACAGCCAGTACGGGGCCATGCAAAGCAGCCTGTCCGGCTGTCACTCAAATCAGGAGTCACACTGCATCTCAGTGGAGACCCTCCTCTAGTCTTTTCCCCCCGTACATGCAAAATTTGTAGGATCTTAACATCTTCCTGACTTCTCTGTCAAGCATGGTAAATGTTGTTTTCCAAAATGAGCAGGGGACAGTGGGAGGAAGAAACAGGCAGCATGACTGCATGAGCTCAATTTCTTTGGCAAATCAGGTTAAAAACAACCGAGTTGTTTGTGCTTATTCCTTGCCATCACAGTATTGCCACTCCTGGTGGAGCACCCCCCCCCGCTCCTAAAGCAGAGATCCTGGGTGCAGCACCCTACATTTTCACGTTGGTTTTTGCTGTTCAGCTTGAGCTACCTGGCAGTCGATTCAAAGCCCTGAAACCGCTGCCAAAAATCGGGCCCTGCGCGAGCGATGCCAAGTGTCCGAAATGACCCAAGGCGGTGGGGAACGCGGGCTGCCTCCTCCTCCGCACCCAGTGCGGAACCCCCGGGGATGTGCTGGGTGGTCCCTCCCCGGCTGGCCGGGGCAATGGCCGGAGCTCTAATAAGATCAGTCCTGCAGTGTATTTCCTGAGCAGCAGGAACAATGAGCCTCTGTCCCACATGCCGCTGCAGTGAGAACGAGAACCAGACCGAAAAAAAGAGTGGGGGGAAAAAAAAAAGGGGGGGGGGGGGAGGAGAAAGATCTTCATCTTTCAGCAAAGCTGCACTTACCTTAGCAAAGCTGAAATGCTTAGTGCCTACACCAGCAGACAGACAATAAGTTATCAGTGCTGGTGAAGGACAACATGGTTTTTTCCCAGTGCAAAGCCTTAACCACCCCCCTCCAGGGAGCACTTTGCTCGTCTCATGCCCACAGGGCCCCTTTCCAGAGCCGGTGACAAATTCCACATCACCGCAAAGGAATTTCCTTTCCCTTCCAGAGATAAGGGACCAGGCTGGGTGCAGCAGGCGTCCCCCCCTCCCCGGCTGGCATCTCCTGCAAGAGGGGTTTGCTGTGCTGCCCCAGGGGCAGGTAACAGCCTCCTCCCATTAGCAAATGAGGTCAGTGGTCCAAACGTGGAGGATAACTAACCGGTGAAACGGAGACCAATAAATGGTTGGACACCGGACTCTCTTAAAATCCCGTTTTGCTGTTGTTTAAGGCTTTTGCGTAAATGACAGCTGCAGGTTCTTGGGGAATTTGATCTTTCTCCCACCCTCGTGGCCAGGGCAAGCCAAAGGGTCCCTGCAGAGCTCCCTGGTCCCTGCCTCCGGGCTGGCTCCCCATAAGCGCTCCTCACCCTCCAGGAGCCTGCCCGCAGCAGAGCCAAGGGGCTTTGACGAACCCGTGAAGACCTTGCACCAGCCGGGCTCTGTTGGCCCCAGAACTTGTGGATTTTCTTTGGAGAGGTTTTTAGGAGAGAAGCTCTCAGAAGGAAGTCCTTCAAGTGTGGCAGGAATCATGCTCTTCCCCTGCTGCTTTTTTGCCTAAAGCTTTCCCCTGGGCCAAGCGATTAGTTTGTGTGACTCAGTAGCTTTGATGGAGCACTGCTGATTTACACCAGCTGATGAGCTGCTCTGATTTTCTTACAGAAAATCGCTGTTAGGCTGTTACATTTAACCTGTACTAAACTGTGCATGAATGATTTATTGTGTACTTCTCATGCAAATGACATTAATAGACTCTGTCATACATAGGAGAAGATGCTAGAAGATTACTAAAAGCTGCTGCCCTTAAAAATGTTTCAGAAGAAAATAATGTCTTACATTGTATTACCTGGGAAATACATCTGACTCTCCCCTTGAAGACACATACATGAGAGAACAGTGTGAAGGCTGCGTTGCACTGCATTGTGTGTGAAGCACCTTGAGGCTTTAACAGAAAAGCTACAAGAAGTATTCTAAAGGAATATATATCGATAACCAGAGCTGCATTATGAGGAAGGAGAGAACTGTTTTCCTCACGTATCTTGTTCAACCCGACTCATGATCCAGGAGTGCTTGATGACTTCAGGATCAGACTGCAGAGAAGAAACAAACCAAAAGCAGTCCTGTCTAATTAACTGAACATATTTACATGTGTAAAACTCTCCTGTAGTCCTCGTAATGACTAATGCATAATTATGCACAGACAAATCCCCACAGTAAACACAAATATTTTTGTTTGTGATTATTTATCTCAGGAGAGCTTAGCAATTTGTCAGGGCTTTGCTGAGCTTCTCAGCTGAGCCGAGCGAGGTGTGGGCAGCGGGTGGCTGCCCTTGGTCACCCCAGGAGCCATTTTAGCCACGCAGCAATAGAGGAGGGCAGCTTTTTGCTCACAAAACATTTTTGCATTGAGAAATGTAGATTTGGATCAAACCAAAGTATTCTGCAAGTTTATTCCAATTTCACGGAAATACTGTGGTTTCCCCCAAGTTTAGAAAACATTCACAACCTTTTTATACTACAACCCTCTTTCTTACGTGCTGCCACCCCCAGACCGCCAGGGTGGGGACGGGCTCATGTGTACTCACCGTGTCTAGATGTGACGTTACCAGGTGATGTTTGTCCATCAAGAAAAGCTATTTCCCGGTGGCTCCTTGCTCTGCCCACGTTCAGTTATCTGAACTGCACAGCTGAGCTGCAGGAGGCAAGTAGGACAGGCATCCTCGAGGATGCAGCATCCTCTGGCACATTGCAGAGGGGATGTCTGTAGAGGAAAGAAAGGGACATCCTCCAGTGGCCAGATCACTTGGTCCCTTCACCATGAGAGGCCCAGCATGGACACAGCAGGTTCCTGTAGGGAAATACTGTATTCTCCCAGTGCCTGTAGGAGAAGTGATGAAAACACACATGGAAAAAATTAATCCTTGTAGCCAATTTGGAACGAAGATTTTAGCTGGGACAGAGGGAGTCTACTGGCACGTCAATCCCTGCACCACGCATGCCGGGGAGCTAAGGGAGTGCTGAACAGAGCAGAAAGCCAGAGCACTTTCAGGGTATAAAAATGCTGTTTTAAAGCTTTTGCACTGGCCTCGGTGGATGCTGGATTCTTGTACTTTGACTTCAGCTTTTGCTGTCTGCTGGTTCGCCCCAGGGCGTTTCACAGGTCAGCTGCAGGGACGGACAAGTCTCCCCTATGCACATCCCAACTGATGTGTGTTTGGCATCAGCTCTGATGTCCCCGGGTTTCAGTGGGGCATCTGTATCAGCGAATCCATAGTGCTTTCCTCTTACACAGCACGTTATGGTGGTCTGGAAAGATGTGGGGGAAGGAAAGCATGAGGTAGCATTCCCAAGCAAACACTGCAACATTTCGTGGACAGGTACAGGCAGCCGAGGGCCTGTCTGCCTGGTGCCCCAAGCTTGCTGGACATGTGGGAGCTCTGATCCACTCCACTGGTGTCACGTCTCCTCCCTGACACTGCCGTCCCCCTGCTTGGGAGCAGCGTGGGCGTCTCACCCTGCACCGATGCCTGCGCAGTGCAGAGAGCCTTCCCGAACCTCTCCGGAGTCACCAGGCTCTCGGTCTGCTCTCCGAGTCCTGCGTGCCATGTCATCTTAATCCATGGAGCCATGCAACCCCTAGTGATAAATTCATCACTTAGTCAATGGCTTTCCTCCTAAAATCCTCTTCAGGGAACAATTCTCCTATGTCTGATACAGTGACTAATTGATAACTTTCTTTAAGGGGACTGCACGATAACTTTCTTTAAAGCAGTATATTATGATCAGTGGGTTTTCCAAGGAGCGTGCTGCTCTCTTAATTCTCACCTTCATTATTTTAATACCTCTGTAAAATGGATTTCTAATGGATCTATATTGCCATAAAACTTTAGGGATGGTGGGTGGGTGTCAATAAATTCTTTGCAATCCCAGCGACTCCGCCGGCTGAGTAGGGAGCAGGGTGACAGGCTCTGAGGAGAAGCCAGGTCTTGACTCAGGACTGCAGCTTCCAGCGGCGTGACCTTCCCTGATTTGACCCCATCCTGCTGTCTCTGAACACCTTGCAAAACTTCATTAACCAACATGACTAGTATCTGTCACAAGCAATTCTTTCTCTCCCACCTCCTCACCCCAGGGATAAATCATATCAGCTCTGTCAGGAATACAAAAGCTGCCCTAGGTACAATCCAGCCCGAAGTGTTGATACCTGGTAAGTCTGTGCAGAATAACAGTCATCACATCAGAGCATTTTCACCCAAACATTCCAAGGCAGGCAATAAATGTACATTATATTGGCATCAATCCCCTTCAAAACGTTCTCTGCCACTAATGGGATGGAAGGCAGCAGCCACTATCCCCAGCTTAATCAAAGAAAGAAAGAAGTGGATGTTATGGCCCTCCGAAAATATGGGGAGATTTTAGAGGTCAAACTATTCCTATGATGATTAGCCAGGACATTAGGAAAAACTTTTTCACCATTGGATCCATCACCTGGTCTCTTGAAAACTGGTTAAGAATCTTATTTTTGTCTCATCCAGGTTCTTGGGCTACAGTAACTCATTTTTACCTTGGACATTGAAGTAGATGGTCCAGAAATTGCTTAGAAACGAGCTGCAGCCATAAGCATTTGCCATTCTGCCATCCTTTGCCCTGAAGAGCTCCCAGGAACAGGAGGTGATGGAGTAAGGGTGATGCCTGCACTTCCTAGCACACGTGGTATAGAGAAGTCCTCTACCAGAAGTGTAGGAGACTGAAGTCAGATGCTTTGGCTTGTTTCCTTGCTGGCATTGGAGGTCAGATGTACATTATAGAGGCCTGCTGCAAAACCCCACTAAAGGCTATTGTTTGTCCTAAGAAAACAGTGTTTGGCTGCCACTGGCATTGTGGAGGTGGTAGGGGAGCAGTACCTGGCCTGAGGACTTGTTGGGGTGTTTTTTCTTAAATATTTGCAAGTCCTTTAACCGCTGTTTTGATAGCTGGTGGGGTGCTAGAAGATATTCTCCTCCCTACCACTTGTTTCAGAAGATTTTTTTGTCCCTTGGGTTTTTTGTTCTGGTGCAGCTGCTTGAGCTATCCGTGTCAAAAAAGGTCAGACTGGTATACACAGCAAATTAACCTTTTTGTGGACTGCCTGCAACTCTGCTTTATTTCCATTGGGATAAGAGACTTGAAAAGAGGTAGGAAAACCAAAAGCATTTTGAGTTTTGAGCACATCGGGAAAACAGCTCCAGTGCTTTCCGTACATGCACGAGGCTCTGTGCGGGATGAAGATAAAAATCAACAAGCTGAAGGAGACTCTGAAAAACCTTTTTCTGAAAGGCCTTTTCAGCAAAGAAGTGCTGGCATCTTCCTCCCAGTTCATTGAAAGGTTGGGCAATCAGGTTTTTTTCCCTTTCTGCTACAGGATTTTTATTACAGACACTTGGCTTGGTGTCCCCCCATCAGTCTGCCAGTGCCAGATGTAACAACTTGAGTATTTCACGGGGGTTTTGCACACTCGGTGGTGGGTTTTCTGTAACATCTGCAGCCGTGCCTGGATGATGAGCACACTCTGTGCCAGTAGAATAACCTGCATCTTCCCTCTGCTTGTTCTAATCCCCTTGTACCAATAAATGATGACCATGAAGGTAAAGACCAGAGTAAGAGAAACCTATTCTTGGAAATACTTTTATTCTCAGAAGCACGATGGGAAACTTGCATCTCTGCACATTTCTGCAGCCTGTAGACATAACTCGGGGTGCTGCGTTCACGTTATAACCTCTAAAACATTACTTCCTCTCCCCCAGAGTAAGCTATAGTGTCAAGTCCAGGGCTCTGCCCCCTCTGTTCAGGGCAGATTATGTATTTATTGTTAAACAGCTATTGATAATAAGCAGAACGTGTTATTGCAGCTGCTGTGTGCTGTGGCAAGCAGGGTAGAGAGTCATGTGCTTCTTGCTTGCTTTTTGGCCTCAGGACACTTGTGTTCTTGTTTATACAATAGCTCTGCTTGGAGAGCAAGAATAAAAAATACCTTGTTTTTCCCCCTTACCAGATTGCTGTTTAGCATCATGCTACATCTTTCTCATGGGAAATACAGGTTAGAGACTCTCAGGTTGGGGAGGGAATTGAATCCAGATGTTACTTTGTCTGGGCAACTATTTGAAGTAATGGGTTGTTATACAAAAAAGGGGAACCAGCTCATCCAACCTAGGGGTAATAGATGGGCTTTCAGACTCCTGTGATGATGCTTGCTGCAGTGGCTTTGCTGATGTTAAATGTCTGTGCATGTTTTCAGGAGTCCTTTCTGCTGTGGGCCGGTGCCGTGGAGAGGACATTTCATAGCTGGATACAACCCCCCCAGTGCTGGTTGTCTCACATCGGGGCACGGTCCCACCAAGTGGACAAAGAACGGTTATTCTTTTTGCATGAAAATATGGGGAGAGAAACATAAGTTATTAAAGTGAGTTTTTCCATTAAAACAATGATCTGCAAGTGCATTTAAGCATTCACCCTAAACATGCAGTTTGTTGGTAGGGCGGCCAGGAGGGGTGTGTTTGTATCTTTCAGAGGGAACAGACTCAACGCAAGTGCCTCGCACAGCCATAATGCTCTTGGAAACCTGGGGAAGAGTCTGTTCTGTCCTGGATCCTGCCCTCCCAGTGCGGCCATATATAAAACCCTGCCTCTGAGCATTAGCTCAGACAAGGGAGGGCTTTTGAGGTGTAGCTTCACCTCGTGCGGGCTCTAGGAAATCTTGTTCAGCATCAGACACCAGACTCTCCTTAAGGCATAACGTTGCATTTGTCATTAAAAGCGTGGCTAGTGCTGGTGTCAGGCTTTGAGATTAATTTTGCGTGTGCTCGTTATTGCTCGGTAAGAAGTGCTTGGTGACCATTTTGACCCACTTTTGTACTCAGCTGGATCATAGAAAAATAAGCAAGAGGCGTAAAGACTACAGTGGATGAATACTTTGCGTGGAGACCTCTGCTTGGCTTAGCTTTGGCACTCTCAGCAAAGGTAACACCGTATCTGTGTGATTCCTCACACTCACGTCCATCTGTTCAACGTGTCCAGCCCTCTGTGAACGTTTTTGGTCACAGCCCTTTCCTCGAGACATGGGCGTATTGAGAAATTTGAAGTTTACAAGGCAGCGGAGCAAGTGCAGGAATTCTTCCTCCTCTGCGAGCAATGAACGGCTGGGTTCATATGTCCCTTTTCCTTCCCTTCACACTAGATCACATCTGTTCTTGCTCATGTGTGACAAAAAAAGACTACCTGAGTGCTGGGGGAGAGGAGAGAGTTCAAAGGCAGTAGCGGATGCCCGAAGCGATGGCTTCCATGCCGGAACAGCTCTGGAAAATAAAGCTCGAGGAGAAGCTTGCGTCCTGCCACGGTCCTGCAACAGTGGCTCAGCTCAGGCCGAGGGGACTATTAGGGGACAGATGTACCGTACGTGGTGCCAGCAGTGACCAGCCGCTGCAGAGCCTCAGCCCGTGGCACCGAGGGTGCAAACACGCCCGGGATCTCTGCGAGCTCCCAGGGAGCACAGCCAAGGGAGTGGGGACGGCAAAACCCAGGCAAAACCCTGGAGGGAGACCAAAGCAAGGAAAAAAAAAATAAATCAAATTTGCATTGGATAAAGCTCTGTATTTAATGGTAAAAGAGCTCAGGTAAGAAAGGAATGGTTTACTAGAATGCATTTTTACCCGTTACAGATAGTATTTTAGAACGCGGGTATCAAACACAACGGGCTCTCTGTGTCTGTGTGGCTGAGGTTACATCATGCTTTTTATGGTAATTTTGCCAGGGCCAAGAAAACATATTAGTATACAAATCACTTTCAGTTTTATTCCATTTTGACATTTCAGGGTCTCCAGCAACTTGGCATCACTCTGCGGAGCCAGCCATTCTTGGAAGTATTTGTGTGTTAAAAGTGTGTTTTGAATTACAAATATTTGCACATTCACAACACATAATTTAGGGCCACATTTGACCAGGAACATTCCTCTGTGCAATTGCCAAGCAGATTTTTTGATCTAGGGCGGCCTCCTGTAGGTACATTATGAGTATGAGGATGCTTGTCCCATACGCAGGCGAAAAGGGCACGTGGCTTTATCTGTTCTGCTTCTTCTTCGGGGTTGTTGGCTTATCAGAAGGGCAAAATCTCTTTCGAAAGAAGCAGTGTTGCAACCTCCTGCTGCTGTGGGGCGGTCTTTGTGGGAAAGAGTCTATAGGTGCTGACCTACATTTAAGTAAGAAGAGCAAGCCGGGAGCTGCGCCGACTCCTCCTGCAGCGGCACCGGTGCTGCTCTTGGCATTGCACAAACCGAGGAGCACAAGGGCATTTTCACTCTAGTCCGGGTCTGCCACCACCATGGTGTATGAATTCACTCCTGGTGAAAGGTGCCAGACTGACATTCCAAACGTGGGGGGAAAAAAGCCTTGTTCTTAATAATTTTTTCCTTTCTTTGTGCTGATGAAGTACAACGGGACATTTAAATCTGATTTTTATAACATTTTGCATATATATAGATCACGGTCTGACCTGGAGAAGACACTTTGTTCTGACTACAATGATCTGATATTTCATCTTTTATTATTTTTTGTCTTCCACATAGTATTTCTGTTGCATTCTGGCACAATATGGGCTCCCTCCAGTGGTCAAGGGACACCGGCCTCCTGCTGCCGCTCGCCCAGGCGCTGGAGCTGGCAGGGTGGCTTTGGTGCACGGCATCACAGATCTGAATAGAAATCATATTGGGACTGTACTTTTCTTATTTTCCCCCACCTCCTGCTGTGTGTGTCATCCCACTTGCAATAGTAAACGCCCTGCTCTGTAACCCACATCCAATTAATATTTAAGTGGAACGGCCTGCGCAAATAAAGATTCAGGCTTTAGATTTCCTTGCAGTTCCCAAAACGTTCACTGCAGAAGGGGGAGAAGAAGCAGGAGAGGAGAGAGAACCGGAGAGGATCTGCTGAAAGACCTAGACGCAACAGTTTTTAGCAAAAATGACTCATGTTTGCATTCCACTCTTCCCGTGGTACTTTGAGACTGGATCCTGACTTTCTCCTCAAACCTGCATACAGTTAATGTGGTTACTGTAGGGGGTAAACCAGTCCCTCCGAAACGCTGCATTGCCATCTCGTCTCTCCTAGGTACACAATTCCTAGCCGTTCCCCGGCTTTGGTTAGCCACAAGTTCATCTAAAACGTTGCAATTGTTTTTCGTAGGCACCTTGGGTAGGGACGGGCATCCCCTCCGATGGCCTAGGGCAGCGCAGCACTGCCCTGGGGCCAGCCGGACCCAAGGCGCTTGCAGAGCCCTTTAGCAGGGCTGGGCCGTAGCCGTATAGCCACACGTATAGTCCAAACCGAGCGTATATAGGCCTCCGTGTGCATGTGCATAGGTACCGGTGGGGTATCTACTCAAGGACGTATGCAGCTGTGCACCCCCCTGTCACCGTACGTGCTGGGGTACATGCAAGGCCAGCGGGATGGATTTCTGAGGGCCAGGGACCCCGCCAGGCCGGGGGCACCTCGGGGTGCAGCAGGACCGTCTTTCACCCCCCCCCCCGCCCGCTGGGGGTGTTGCAGCGCGGTGCTGGCGTGCAAGGGAGGGTGTGAATGCACCGACATTCGCTCGCACGGGCGGGTGTAAATGCACCGTTTGGGGGGGGGGGGGGGTGTGTGTGTGTGAAGCACCTCTGTACCCCTGTGCCGGGGGGTGCAGCTCTCTACACTCCCCCCCCCCGTCGCGGGGCGCGGGCTGAGCGCGGCGGCGGGGAGGGCGCGCGCCGCCGCGCGGGGGGGGGGGGGGGGGGGCCGGGAGCGCGCGGCCTCGCCGCTCTTTGGCTCCGGCCGCCGCGCTCATTTGCATGTGGCGGGGGCTCCCCTGTCACGTGGCCGCGCGCGGGCCGGAGGGGAGGGGGCGGGGGCGGAGGAGGAGGCGGTGGCGGCGGAGGGGAGGGGGGGGGGGGCGGGAGCAGACTTCCTGTTTGAGGTCAGCGCGGGGAGGGGGAGCGCGCGGCGAAGCCTCCCCGCGGTCTCGCGCTGCCTGGCGGGGCTCTTGTCAGTTAGCAACAAAATGGCCGCGGTGGCAGCAGCTCTGCTCCTGAGGACGGCGGCGGTGGCGGCGGCGTCCGTGGCGGTGGCGGTAGCGGCGGCGGCGACGGCGGCGCGGAGGAGCGGGGGACCGGCCCGGCAGCACTGAGCCTGGCACCGCCTGCCTGCGAGCGGACGAGGCGAGAGCGAGCGGGAGAGACGGAGAGAGGCGCTGCGGCCCCCCACCCCCCCCCCACCCCAGCCTCCGCCAGCGAGCCCGGCTGACCGACCGACTCTGCCCGAGGCGCTGCTGCAGCCCCCTGGGGAGACGCTGCCGCCTCGGCCCCCGGCCTCCCCCCGCTCCCCGTCTCCCCCCCCGGGGGCACGGGCGCCCGGGTCCCTGCCCCCCAGCGAGGGGCTCCGCTGCCGCAGCCTCCCGCCGCCCACCCGCCCCCACCTCCACCCGCCCGGAGACCCTGCCGGGTCCCTCCGGAGGAGACGGAGAGAGCCCGCGGGATCGTTCTCCTGCCCCCGGATCCCCTGTGCGAGCGAGGCAGACAGACTGTTGGGTTTCCCCACTCCCCCCGTCGCGTCCCCGTCCCCCCCACCCCCCTCCGTGAAAGACTTTGCTGGATCCTCCTCCTCGGATCCCCTCCCCGCGCTCGCTCCTTCCTGCGAGAGAGGCTGCTGGATCCTCCTCCCGCCGGAGAGACTGCTGGATCGCTCCGCTGGGGTCCCTGCGAGAGAGACGCGGATCCTCCTCCCGTGAGAGACTGCCGCCGATCCTCCGCCCCTCCTCGGATCTCCTGGAGCGAGAGACTCGGCGGGATCCTCCTCCTGCCCGGAGCCCCATGTGAGACTCCGGATCCCCCCGTGGCTCCGTGGTGTTTGGGGTTATTTTTTTCCTTTTTTTTTCCCTTTTTTCTTTTTTTTTTTCTTTTTTGAAGGGGGGATCCATCTTAAAACTATTTTCTGGGTCCCGGTTTCTCTTTAATTTGCACTTTTTAAAACACCCTCAGATGCTCCTCCATGTGGACTGAGAACCCATCAAGACACACACACGAGAACTCATCCCGATCAACTCCAAATCCTGGCTTTCGTGGGTTTTGCTGCAACACATAAAAGCAAACTTGTATTTAAGACACACTCGTGCAAAAATTTAGCTGGGGACTTTAAGGTGTATTTTGTCTTGGTTTCTTGGTCTTGTTTTTTGGGTTTGGTTGTTTTTTTTTTTTTTTTTTTTCTTTGCTTCACTGGAAATCAAAAGCTTGTTTTGGAATTGGACCTGCTTTTGCTGCACTTCTCTGGGCTGGATAACACTGAAGCTCTTTGCTTTTCTACTTGGATAGTGTTTTCCTGTTGATCTGTTGTTTTTTTCTTCTCCTGTGTGGCAGACTTTTTTTCTTTTTTTTGAGGGGGGTAAACAAACGACAACAACAAAAAAAAACTTAATTTTTTTGGCCGTGTGAGATTTTTTCGTATTCAGATTCGTGAAATTACGGGTACACTTACAAAAAAAAAAAGCATTAAAATAAGAAAGGAACACGTCAGAAAGACCCCTACACGGTAGACAAAATACTCACTTGTTTCCTTACAGCAAGACTGAATCGAAAGCTGCCAAAGAGCCCCATAAAGAAAAGACTAAAAGGTAAGAAGGGGTAATAGCCTCTCTTAATCTCGGCATGGTAGAAGTTAGCAGTGGAAGAGACCTGCTAAACCAGTGCATACCTCTTTTTCTCACAAGTTCGAAACCAGATTTTTTTTTTAACTGCTTATTAGTGAAGCAAGTAACACTCCAAAACATTTCAAAATCCGTTTATTTTTCTCAGATACCTCTTTTTGCTTAAAACAACTTGCAGAAATGCTTTTTTACGTGCTAGAGTTAATTCAGTATTTTTCTCTGTACCTTTTCCCAGCTCAAATAGATGTTGTGCGCAAAATAGCGAACAGAAGTGCCATTTGTGGGTGTGTTGTGCCACTTGGACATTAAGACCGCTTCTGTTGCAGACATGACCGTGTGCACTTGCTTTATAACTTACACGTGTGAAAATTATTGCAGAGCGTGTAGGAAATGATCCTAAGTCTGGAAAGTGAGCAGTGTGGGTATGGTCAGCAGTGCTGCTCTGGTGGCTGAGCAGATGAGGCTCCAGTTTTGTCCTTTATGGCTGCTTTCTGTTAAAAGTTAAGATCTCTAGATCTGTTTTTTTTCTCCTCTCTCCCCTCACGTAATGAGATTATGGGAATCTACTGTAATTTTCTCCTGAGTGTTCAGCGAGCGGTATCTTCGTGTAAACCTGAAATGTCGTCCAGTGGGAAAGAGAATACTAAACAGAGTTTATGCTTTTAACTGCGACGCTGAAGGGGAAGAAAATGGGGAGGGTTCAGTTGTTAACCTGAGAAGTCTTGAAACACTGGAAGTTTATTAATTGTTTGAATCGTCTTTGTTTGTATCACAAGTTTGTGTCAAAGGTTAATCTTCTTAATATGTAATTAGTTGAAGGTCCAATTATGGGATTTATTGAACTCAATTGTTACCCCCCCCCCCGCCTTTTTCCATTAAATATGGTACTGCTAGTCTTACTTTGTGGCTACTTTATTTTCTGCTACAACTCGAGTGTATCTGCGGGAAGATATTCATTCAATTAATATAACAGCCAGTTTAAATTTAGAAATAATCTTTAGTACGTCATACACATGTCTGTTGCGTATTTTTCCTCTCGTATGCATATGTATGTATCTGAGGAATTTACGCTAATTTATATACTGAAATTTGCTCTGGACATTAGGCCAGTTAAGGTAATTAAAAATCCAATAAATCCCGCTGTTGGTGGGCTGCTTGATGATGCAGAGCTTTAAATCAGGTGGATGTCGGTAGTGCTCTGTGGACCTGAGGACAATGCAAGTGTAGGAGCAGGAGAATATCTGCACTGCTCTTGGGTTTTACTTCGGAAGAAAGTAATGTCTTTAAAATCTTGCCCTCATTACATACGGTGGGTGGGTTTTTCGAATTCGCCGACGACTGAGAATTAAAATGCAGTTTCCTATCGGATATTACTTTTTTTATCGTTTCGAGAAAGTAGTGGAAAGGTACACACTGATTCTCACTGCTTCCCCCCTACGTTTTCCAAGGAAGTAGTAGGTGATTTGCAGTGCGTGCAACCTGTGCTTAGCAAATCACATAGTTTCCCATAATTGCGGTTCCTCAAAATCGGAAAGCCCTCGGATATCTGTCTGGCTACTTCAGTGTGTTATTTGTGAGCTCAAAATGGTGTGCTGAGGCACCTGCCCCCGCGTGCACTGTTGTTTCTGCTCCGGCTTCTGAAATTATTTCCAGAACGTTAAAGCATCAATGTCAGACTTCGTATACAACTAGTGAGAAAAACTGCTTTAGCCTGTGGGAGGCTTGTTCTTTAATTTGTAGGACTAACGTTGCTTTTTGGGGGTGAGATTACAGAGGCCGTGTTATGCACGGGTATGGGGTAACCTTGCTGCTTCTGGATCTGTGACTACTGAGTTTATGAAGAAAGCCGTAGTAAATCAGATTCATTTGAACTTTTTGTAGTGGACATGACTGTTTAAGGGGACCAGCAGTAGTGAAATAATGCCTTGCGTCGCTTTGTCCTTATCTTCAAAGGAGAACGTATCTCTTCTGACTCGAAGTTACCTGACTGGCACAGAGCTTGTGAAATGAAGAAGGTCTCGGTTCAGCCCTTGGTGAACAGGTGCTGCCATCAGGAAAACGGCTGCAGCCTGAAAGTGGGACTTGTTTCAGGGCAGGAGTGATGCCTCTTCATAGGGGCTGTATTTTAGGCAATATTCTGTACTTTTGACAAAACATTTTGTTTCTAGTAATGCAAAAAACAGGGCAGACTAATCTCTTTTTATTTAGAGCTCTTCTGGATTGCAGTATAAAACACTTAGGATTTACTCATGTTTTGTTCTCTGTATGTGTGGATTCTCATATTGACAAATTTAAGTATCGGTATGCATCGGACTAAAAGCTGACTTGAACTGTGTTATGGACGGTTGGTTTGTGTATGCTGTTACATCTGTTACAGTACATGGATTATTTTGTAATTAGGTTGTCATTGGTGCAGAGCGTTAGTCCCACTTACTAGGTAGGAAGGTACTTGTGGGGAGCTTTGGTCCGTGCCATTTCTGTGCTAGTACAGAGCATAGTGGAATTTACTCTGGGAGGCTGCCCTTGGGTCTTGATGCGATACTGAGAAGCATTTGGTAACTTAAAGGCTCACCCTGTTGACCTGGCATCTTTGCATCTTTCAAAATCTGCCTCTGATCACCTGTGAATGGGATGAGGTTTACCTCATCTGCTATTGCAAAGCCTGCTGAAGCTTGCTGGGGTGAATGAAAAATCCACACCTCTGGCTTAATTTCTTTTTTTCTGGCGTTTGTCTTTCCTATTAAAATAACAAGCTATGCTTTTGATGACTTTTATGATCTTTTGCTGATGTTTAAAGGAAGGAAGGTAACTCTGTCCTTTTTGAAGGAGCTTTTTAAGACTTGGAAAAATGATAGGATGAAATTTCCTTAATATGAGAAATAACATAATTGGGCATAACAGTACTTTTAACCTGAACATTCTTTGTTGAAGTTCTCAGAGCTCCCAAGTTCTGTACCTTGCCGAGCTGGAGTGACAATAAAACAGGGTAAAGTTAAAGGTTTGTCAGGCAGGGGCTATAATCTCTTTGTGTCTGGAAGCAAACTGTTGCTGAATGGTAACCTTATAGAAAGTATTGCTTCAAATTAGTCTGGAAATAAAACGTCTTATTTTTCTGTGTTTCATTCAGAAAGGCCAGGAAATTTTATTCATGTAAGGGATTTACTGCCTGCTGTTAAGTCAAAATGACCTATGCTTTTACAATCCATTCAGATAATATATGCGATGGAGACACCTCTTCTCTTTCGTGTTAAGTTTGTTATTAAAAAGCCCAATAGCAGCGTTTACTTTCAGTTTTAGCTGTTAAGACTTAACCAAGACGGGTGTATGTGGGAAGGGGTAATATGTTAACTTAGCAGCTGGCCTTGCAGAGATAAACATGCGCTTTTCCAAATGCTGTCATCTGGCCCCTTTCCAAAACAAGCTGAAGGAGGAGGTCAGGGGTGGAGCCATCCTTTGCTTTAGTAAAAAGAGGCTTTCATTTGGAAAGAATTGCTAGATAGTATTGACTAGGAGAAGTGCAGATTTAAAAATAAAATGGCCAGACCTTTCCTAAGTAAACAAAATAACCATTGTTGATTAGTTGTATCTTAATGCCTGTCATTGTGCTGCTTCTCTTTGAAGGTACAGCAACTTAAATGTAGAATGTGTATTGCTTCTTTTCAAAAAATCAGTGCTTTATATAAGACACTGAACATAAGAACTGATGAAAAATTTATCATCTTTGGTTACAGTAGAGATGTGCAACACAAAAGTGCTATTGTTTTAATTGTTTAAAATTCAGATTACAAGATAATGGTAATACCATTAGAAGGTTTCCCTTTGGCCTGGAAGCTGCAGGTAGGAGCCTGTCGATCCCTTAGTATTAAAGATGAATGATAAGGAAACCTCTTAAATGCCTGTGATGCTGCAGTCTAGCCAATTTAGGATCAGCTGATGCCTTCTAGTGATAATGGCTTGAGGTTTTCAGCTGTATTATGAAGATATCAGCCAGGGCAAATAGTATTTAGAAGAGAAGTGTACTTTATTGAATGGGGAGATGATCTAGAAGTGACAGTAAATTGCATTACTAAATGATCTATGCGGTCTGCACAGTCTCTTCACTGGTAAATGCTAGTGGTAAAGTGAAAGATGGTTATTCTTAATGTATGAAAGCAGAGGAATCAAAGTTTTATTTGATCTTCCTTTAGGAATCTGAGCTATTTATGAAAATTGTCTACCAAAAGCATGGCTTAGTTTTACATCTTAATTACCAGATATAGATGTACTTATGCTTATTTTATCATGACTTAATCATGATTAACCTTGCTGTGGATTCCCATACACAGTTATAACTGTATTTTCTGAAACTTTATTTGTGCAGCTTCCTACCTTGTCACTAATATGTTTTAAAATCTCCTGCACAAGATAAAAATGTCTGAATTTGATCATAATAACAAACTGTCCCTTCTTGCACAGAATAGTTACAGTACTCTTTAAGGTTGTATCAAAGATTATATCACTTGTGGAAAATGCAGCAGTACTTTAAAATATGCATCTGATTCTTTTGTCTTTCTTCAAATGTAACGTATCTCTCTCTCCATCCCAATAAAAAGGCTTCTTTCACTGAAGACATCTGTAAAATAACTAGCTGTTCTTAAGTCTCATGGTTCAGGGTACCAAGCGTCAAAATCTGAGTTTTGGTCTTAGCCCTGGATGTGAACCAGCACTATAATTTTTCAGTGTTGAGGTCTCGAATGTAGTTGTAATTCAAGCTCATAAAATATTAGAAGCTTTGACAGTAGTGAGGTCTGCTTTCTGGAGCTCTTCCCTGTGGGTTTACAGCCAAGGATGGCTTGAGAGTGAGAACAGTTATCTGTGCTGCAGCAGTGATGTTTTATGGCTGGATGCCCAGATTGTCTAGCTTTGCACACAGCTTTATAGTTTGCCTTTGAGGGCTATGGAGGTGGAAGTCATTTGTAATAAACAGCTATCTGCAGCTTGCTTTTTCTGTGTTTTGAAATGTACATCCATTTAAAAAATTGCAAACTAGATGCACACTTACTTAGATTTCAATCAGGAAATTCTATGTTTTAGAAGCTCGCTTATGAGAAATGTTAACAATTGCTTTGTATTAAAAATAGCTAATATTTATCCCTTGGCTGTTTGGGCTTTTTTAGCAGTAAGCGGTGAATTGCTAGAGAATGAGATTTTTTAAGTTCTTTTTTTTGTTTTTATTTGAGAGAAAAATTGACTTGTCAAATCGATTGGCATCCTTTGTGGTAATTAAGCCCCAGAGAAAAATATGTTTATAGGTCTCAAAATGGTTATCATGCAACTACCAGCTATAGGCTCATTTAGGAAAAGATGACACCCACTCCCCTTCTACCGCAAGGAAAAAAAACCACCCTGGGCTATGAAGTGTTTAGTGTCTGCCCATCGGCTTTTTCCTGAGGTAGATCCATTCTTCCCCCCCACACCCCCAGCTTCTTGTTAATGGGGTCTATGTATGTTTTCCCATGATGACTTTCTGAAGGGATGGGTAGTGCCTTTGTTACCATCTTGGTCATGAACAATCTCCTAGACTGGCATATCTGGTGTTTTTTTGTTTTTTTGTTTTTTTTTTTTTAATGTGCTGTTTTTCTTCCTATTCCTTTTTTCCCTTCCTGTGTTCTGTCTGTATGCTGTCTGCTTGAAGTTTATGGTTTCCTCTCTTGTACTGCATTTGCAAGACTTCCTGATGAGAAATGGAAGAGCTTTTTGTTTTGTTTGTGGGATACAGAGTACTCACAGTGGCTTGGATACCATTCTGGGTGGTCAGTATGTACACATATCGATTGTTAGTTCAAACTGACTTCTGCCAAGTCTATTTTAAGCTCAGCCAGATACCTGTCTTCTGTCAGTCTGCTTTTCAGTCATACTCTAGTCTTGGACTCTCAGGTCTTTTAGTTCTTCAGAATTCCAAAATGTTTTCATGGCTGATGCTAACGTCATTGGTGCTGACAATGGAGATGCTTGTTTTTAAACAGTAGCTGGTTACTGGTAAACAAAAGAGCATCAGCCCAGTGCTTTAACACAAACCATTCTAGAAAAAAGAAGCAGTTCAGTGGGAATGCAAAACAAAACAAACAAAAAAAATCAACTGTATGGATGCATAATGTTCTGACTGCCATTTTACTATATTTTCTTACAAGGTCATTAATAGAAGACCATAGAGGTGGTCTTTGGCATTGCTTGTAATGTTTTCACTTGAACTCAATGTATGTTCATAATAGCCTTGAAAATGACATTTCATATGAAATATGAAGTTAAAAGCTTTAGTAGCACTGCAGGCATAGCCTAATAGCATGTGCGTACATCAAGTAAGACTCTACACAGTGTATTATTAAAGCCAGTCTGGAGTAGGGTTCCTCAATATCCCTCTGCTAACACCATTCTTTGTAGGTCTCAACTTTCCTCTTCTCTCAATGTTTTTAATCAATTACACAAGCTTACTTAACATAGGGGAATTGCTTCCAATGTTAGTGTTTGAATTTTTTCCTCATTTTCAGCTTTGAAATAGATGCTGCACTTGAAAGTTTGTGTCTTACTCCCTGGCTGTGTAACGAAAGGTGTTAAACATCTCGGCAAATCTAATCATTGTTGTCTCTTTATGATGTCATGGCTGTAATGCTGTAAGAGCGCAGTATTGTACCTCATTCTTGTTTTGTGATGCTGCAAAAAATTGCTGTTACTTAAAAATAACCTATTGGCATAAAAGTGCTGATCACATCTGTGCATAACATACCTCTTCATTTTCCTGCTTATAAAACTATTTGGTTTCTCTTTGCATAACATTAGCTGATGTAAACTATAAAGAGGTATATTTTTATCTTTTTAAGCCTTTTAAAAAGAAATTAATATGGAAAATACAGCATCTTCTGATAAGGAAGGAGAAGAGCACGTGGTAGTAGCAATCTAAATGCTATTTAATATTTTCTAGTATGATCATCATAAAATATAGCTGTCTGATCCAGGTGTGGAACTAAATTTGGTCTGTCACAGTAATAGAATTGCTGCTATTGAGGAGAGTCTGTGTATAAACAGCACTGTTTCAGGTGAAAGATGTTATATGGGACTTACTGGAGCTTGGTGACTGTAATTTTTACTATTTCTATTCTTCTAATCAAACTTTTAGAAGTCCTTCACTTCTGAAGGTAATGATCCAAGTTAAGTGAGTTTCATTGGGTACCAACAGTACAATATCTAGTGATGTCAGTCTTCATACTGTGCTACCACACTTACGTGTAATAATTGACTAAAACAATGGTTATGTTATTGGATGGATGCTTACATAATGATTTGCTTAAAAAAGACCCTCAGCTTTTTTTTTTTCTTGTATCTGTGAAGATTAAATGTTCTTCACAGATTTCTAGGTGAAATATTGCAGTGACAACAAAACCCCATGCTTTTGAAGCAAATAACCCGGACTGATAGATATCATTGGTTTTATCTGAATGATATTGCAACACTCTGACAGTCCAACTGCGTTGAAATTGTGATTGCCCCCCCACCCCTGTCCATCACCTGTCCCTCTGTCAGCACCCAGACAAGCAAGAGCTCATCTTTCTGGAATTCTGTCTGCATCTACTGATCAGATAACACACTTGGAGACATTTTGGATATATTTCTGAGAATATTTGCTCCCCTGGGCGTTTCGTGGACTAACTGAAGGCATAAAATAGTTATTACTAAGATCATAATTGACCGTAAATTGATTTCCAAAGTGGTATTTACTGCAACTGGTTTTCCTGTCCCGGAAGATCGTTTATGGCTATTTACTTTCCCCATCTCTCCCCAACCCTGTCTCTCCTCCCCCCATGGAGAAGCTATTCATTTGCTAAGTTGAAAAATGGATGATGGCCCATTCTGGTGGTGGCTCTGATATTCTAATTTATTACTGGCAGGAACTGGCATCCAGATGCTTTTACTATGGAAAGTGAAGTGGAGGAACAGAGAACTTTGGAACTTGATGAACTTAATGGAAATAAGGGTTAGCTTTTCAGCAATGCAGAGTTAATCTTTTAAACTCTGGTAGATTTGTGGAGGGAAAGGTGCTAGCTTGGACCTTTCTGCTTCCTTAATTTTGGATGATAGAGTAAGTCTTGTTCTGAATTTTGTGGATTCAGTTTCCAGCCTGAAGATAGGTACAGAGTAACGTAAGGGTTTCTTATCTCACTTGAGTTTTGTTGCTATATTAATTTGCAAAACAGCATTGCAGCTGAAGATGCAGTGGAACAAAAACTGAATTGCTTCAAATTGTATTATCTTTTAAGTTGAATGAAATGATCATGGTGCTTTGATTTTTCTAGTTAAACACTGAGAAGGTATAAAAAGTGCACAAAACAATTAAGTAGATTTTCTTCATTTGTGTTTAAACTTCAACATATTTGCAGTGCACAACTTTTTAGTACAGTTTATTAGTCTATAGTATGTTTTGTCTTCCTTGACTCGGATCAAATTTGGTGTTAACCTCCTGCAGAGAGTTCCAGGACCCCTGACATTTTATTGTGACTCTTGATTAGCTCACCAGGGTTCCTGCTAAGAATTCTTCTTTCATTCATTTGATAATTTGAATTCCCTATTCACAGTGCCTTTAAATAGAATGGTATTTGGAAAACTTGAAGACAACAACTTGAATGTTCAATGAGCTCACCCAGCAAATTTAAAAATGCAGAAGGAAATTACGGGTTTGTGTATTCTGGAAGCTTTTAAAAGAATAAACATTTTACAAAAACATGAGGTCTCCGTCTTCATATTCTCTTTAAGTGTATTTCCCTTCAGTTTCTACAACAAGGAGTTCTGCTGACATCTGTTTTCCCTTTTTCATCTTATCTATCTTGCCTTGTTATGTCAGGAGCCATGCATTCACCTAACTTAAATCTGTATCTGGGAGCAAGTATAATAAGGTGGTATACACCTATATAGTGGAATCTCAGCTTTCCAAGGCAGCATGTGTGCAGTGTAGAGAGCATCTTGTTCTTTACACTAAGTATAGCCTAGCCTAGCTTATGCACATCTCATAGATACCTTATGCCATTCACCCACTTTTGCTGTGTATCGCCTTACTGTTGCTGGTGGTGCTGGCCAGGCTTGTGCTGAGGAGTACAGTTCTGAGCTCTACAACATGAGGAACAGTGTCGTTATTTTTTTTCCGAAGTCTAGATCTTGAGACACATCTTCCCCGTGAGGCCACTGTCCTTTTACTCCCCCCATCCAGGTCTCTCTCTGTGAGCCTCCCGGAGTTGGGGCTGCAGCAGTGTCCTGCACCTCCCTGCTCCTTGTGCGTTCTGAGGCGACGCTTGGAGATGTCAGTAGTGAGATGGCAGAGGCCCATTCCCTGTATAGGATGCCATCTTCCTAGAGGCTGGTTTCTGCAGGCTTCTGCCACACATCTGTGAAACAGTTTTAATATCGTAGGAAAACACAAGCTGGAAGGGACTTCACGAGGTCATCTCAGATAGGTCTGTATTTAAGTTGAGTGACGTGGATTTCTGGTAACATGTCTGCTGCTATTCGCTATGTTGCTGGTATGTGTTGGTGTTGGACTTGTCTGGTACAGTTTCCCCGCCTGTGGGTAGGAGCGAGGGAAGTGCATATGCGTTTTTCTGCTGCGCCTGTGGCAGGAACTCTATCTAAAGGAGAGGTATTTCTTCCAGACCTCACCTTCCCGGGCCTTTTTAATCACACTGGAGCCACTCATGAATGTGGCAATGGACGCATGTGGCTATGGCTGCTGTAAGCTGGGTGTCTTTTGTTGAAGATGTGTTGGCACGACCTTTTCCCCAGAATAAGCACAAGAGCAGCATCATAAACATATTCAGCATAAATTCTGCTGCCTACTTTTTGATACTGTAGGTTGTGTCCTCTAGCTTGACCTGGGTGAGAGTACCAGCCTGGTCTTCAGCTCCTGCAGTGAGTTGAATATGCTTTCACCTGCTGATAACAAAGTGATTGGGCTCAGAAATAGTTGAGTGCTGGCATGTTACTGTGATGGAAGGCGGGAAAGGAGGGCTAGGGGTGTTTGAAATCCCTACAGGGAAAATGGTACATCATTTTAGTTATGCAAACTTGCTTTTCATTGTTTTTAACAAAGCAGCATAAAGGTTTAGCTGTGCTTGCTTGAAGGGTGCAAAGGTATGCTACACGGAAGCAGTGTTCCTAGCTGTCTGTCCTGCAGCACGTGTTGTCCCTCCTGACCCTGTTACTGTTGGACCCGTGACGCGCTGACCGGCTTCTCCAGCCTCTGTCCCTGGGAGTGGTCAGCTCTCACAGAGAGCCCAGGGCTGTGGTGTGTGGCAAAACATCCTGTGGAGCTGTTGCTCCTGTTCCTATTTCCTGGCCTCCTACTTTGCTGTATCCCTGTGCAGCTGCCTCAGGAAGCAGCGTTCCTCTGACATGTTCTTCAAGTCCAGCTAAATAATTTGAGCCAGAAACTTGTCCATAGGTTGCTTCTAGGTCAGTTAATGGGCAATATTTAGTTAAACAATTTGTCAGTGTGGGGCTTTGCCTCTGTTGGCACAGGGCTCTCGTCTTCTAAAGTATTTGCAGAAACCAAAATAGCAAACATAGTATCTGGAGAGAGACAAACACGCTGTGCTCTTGCTGAGCTACTGGATTCCAAAGCTTTTTTCCTTTGTGCATTATGTCCCCGGAAGACTGGGGAAGAGCTCTGGACCAGATGCTACATCAACTGCTGGTAAATGTCATCAGGCCTGGGAGGAAGGTAGCACTGTGAAAGTAAATCTAGTTATCTGCACTGTTCACAGTTTGGAGCTTAATTTTCCAAGAGAGGAGGCGGTCCATGTTTGCTAGGGGAGGAGAGATGTTGTTCATAGCATGTTTCTTGTTGTTCGTAGCCTGCTTTGAGTGGTGAATGTAATGCATGCTTTTTTTTGGGGTGTGTGTGTGGTTTTTTTTTTTTTCTTGGTCCTTGCGTAGCCCAAGTGGTGCACATGATGGGATACTTGAGGGCTGCTGGGATGTTGTCAGCAGACTGAGGGTGCAAATTCCGATATGATTCGTGCCTGAAATGTATACAAGGGTGAGGTTTTGTGTACAGTGTTCTAGCCCATGTCCAGATTTCCCTACTAACCACTTAAGTTGCCCTAGAGTGGAGTTTGTGTATACATTAATAGGCCTGCACTGTGGAGAGCAACACCTTCTCAGAAGAGGTGGCGTACCTGTGTGACACCAGCTTCATACCCTATAGCATCACCTACACTAGTGTGTGAATTTGGATTGGGGGTTTCATGTTTAAGCAAACCTTTTGATTGTCCTCGCTTGTTGTGCTTTGATTGTCATCATGGAGTGGTCTTCGAGTACAATTGGACTCTTTTTAAATAAAACTTCACTGGATGATGTGCTCCAAGGGTGGTGTTAATGCTTTGCTGCTGCAAGTGAGCGTTCAGGACACGGGAGCAGACTGGAGCTAGTTTCAAGTAATAAAGTCACCTGAAGCTGGGATAGTGTGGCTATCAAGTCCTCTGCACCAACAGTTTTGCTCTGCAAATCCACTTCTATTGGTCTGCACTACTTAGTAATGAAGATGTAATGTACATCTCCTGAAACATTCCCGTTTGTACTCCAGTACTCTCATTAGCATGCTGTCTCTGGTAACAATCCAGGAGAAACCGAACAAAAGGAAGTCTGTAGATGAAAAACAAAAACCCCAAACCCTACAAACATTCACTGTGACTTGGGCAATGCTCAGATATGGACTCATCAAACTTCTGATGTCTGACTTACCACTTAGAGTTAATCTGCATCCTTAGTTTTATAAAGGCTTTTTGTTCTCTGGGATTTTTCCCCACTTCTAGTGGCTGGTAACCAACTAGTAGAAGCTAAAACAAGGCCGGGTCAGTGTGCTTTTTAAAAATACCTTGAACTGAACAATAGTAACTATCTAGTCTGCTTTATTTTTGTTCTAATCTAATTCACTTCAGTGGTTGTTTGCCTTATGTGTACGTAAAGTAGGATCACCATAAGTTAACACTGGGTGAATTGGAAACTTATAGCGAGAGCCTAGGTCCTGCAGTATTTTATTGCTCTGTAACCAATAATCCAAAATGGCATGTTAGGAACGCCAGGTACTACTGCTGGAGATGCAGCCTTGAGGCAAGGTGTGCTAAACAGGTGCTCATCTTTCTTCTGATCATGGAATTTCTGTTGTACAGATTGTAAGAGCAGGATTATTAATTTTGTCTCTTGGGCAACCTAAAATCTCCTTGCAGCTTCAAT
This sequence comes from Aquila chrysaetos chrysaetos, assembly GCF_900496995.4. Classification (NCBI taxonomy): domain Eukaryota; kingdom Metazoa; phylum Chordata; class Aves; order Accipitriformes; family Accipitridae; genus Aquila; species Aquila chrysaetos. The sequence continues at coordinate 67,290,823 of NC_044008.1, forward strand.
AAGATATTTTAATTGAATATGTTGCTTTTCACACCCTGTTCTCAGCTAATGCTGTAGTGTTCTTGGGTGTCTTTAAATGGCAGCTATGTTCTGCTTCCGCACAAATTTCAGTTGTGAATGAAGTTGTCTGTGCACGTCTTGCACCTTAGGCAAGTGTGCTGTGGTTTAAAGAAAGCCTGGAAGGGAGTACATAGGGATCAAGTCTAATCCCTCACCATTACAGGCAGCAGTGGAAGAGGGTCCACAGAGCATCATAGACCTAAAGACACCTACCCGTACTCTGTAACAAATCAATTAAAAACACAGAAAGAAGACTTGGAGCCAAAACTATATTCTTCAGTAAAAGGAAACATCAAGGGCAGTACTAGTGCTCTGTTTCTGTGCAGGAACTTTGGTGGAATTTCTAAGTGACTTCAGAAAACAGACTGCTGTTTCTGTTAGGAGATCAGTTTTGCATTACATACTTTAAGATAAGTTGACCAGATACTGGGAGCATCAAAGTACCAGGTCCACAGTTGTTAGCAGTGGATGACATTTTGATGTTTCAGAGGAAGGGAGGAATCCCCTGTCAAGGCAAATAATGTATTAAGGAGTGACAAGTGCAGGACAGGGGCATAATTTGTCAGTGAGAAACCCCAAAGCATGGGATTAATAAATTATAAATTGAGGTCAAACAAAACCACTCATCAAGCGTTGTTTATGACTCCCTGTAGGAGCAAATCTTGCACCCATACTTTCAAATTACAGCATTTAGTTTCAAGCTGTGTGATCACACCTATACATGCAACTCATCCATAAACTTATGGCCCTGGCTGAGGGCTTTTCCTCCATTAATTCCCTTGAAAGGATATTGTAGGATTTTACTTTGTGAATGGGGAGGCGGTGTGCCCTTGTATCAGTGTTACTTCTTCATAACAACAGGTCTTCCTTTCATTAGGTATTTTTCCTCTTCTCTCGCCCAAATGTCTATTTATAAAGATTTGGTATGTCTTTTAATGTTGGCTTTGGTTTTTTTTAAATGCTACAGTGTGGAAGACTTTATGCCTAATCCAAATCTCCTTTGTTGCAATTTAAATTCAGTACTACTTAGCACAGCTAAAGTAGAAAGATTTTACTCCATTCTTCTCTACCTCTGTCTTTAACACCTATTTGAAAAAGGAGGTTGCCATCTCTTTAGATTAAGTGAATCCAAGTCTGAAGTTTTTTCCTGAAGGGCCCATGCTTTTTTGATCTCCGATCCTCCTTCTTGCTGTTTTCTGGAGACTCTTCAGCTGATTTCTATCTCTGTTGCTGTAGATAGTCCTAAACTGGACACAGTACAGCAGCTGATGAGCTTCTGACCATTTGTGACATTGTTGCTTTGCCTTTGAATTGAGATCCCCTGTAACACCTGGTTTTTTTTCCTCCCCCAAACTGGTGTTTAGGCAGTTGTTCCCTATGCTGTATTGATATATATGATTGTTCCTGCCAAACATGGTACCCTGCACTCTGCTTTGTTTGTACATCTTGAGTTTATCAGGTTGTTCTGAATACTGTCAGTCCTTAATTGTTTTGCAGCCCCATGACTTGACATACTCTGGAAATGTACTAAGTGCACACGTGTTTCCAGCAGGAAAGTTGTTAATAAAAATTTTTGCTGCTGGATGTGTGGCATACTGCAACAAAAATCCATTGGTTTTCTGCCTTGTGGGAAGGGGAAGTGCTGAGCTTACTTGTTTTGTGGGTATTTTATTGTAATTTCATTTAGCTTATGTTCCTTACCTTCTTAGGACGAAAAAAAAACCCCCAACAACCATGTTCTTACTAACAAAACTGTGCATGTTGCTGAAAAGTCAATAAATTACTTCTGTTGCCTCCCTTTTGTCCTTTTCAAAAACACCTGCAACTATTCCGTAGGAAAAAAATCAGGCTTTCTTTCCCCCCACAAATTCTTGTTAGCTGTTACTGATGTTTTTATCCCTTCCCCTTTTAAGTTAACATGCACAGTCTTTGCCATTTGGTAGTATTCTGGAGCGCCATCCATTTTCTGCTGATTCTTTAAGGTAATCTGTAATGACTTAGACACGTTTGTTCTTGTAGTAAACTACATCAGGCCCAGCCAGTGGAAAAACATCCAATTTCTCTAGGGACTTTTTAAGCTGTTCTTACTTTTGCTGGCCTGATTTCCTATTGGGAGTGGTAGCAGAATGTTTAGTTCCATCTCCTCCCCCCCCCCCCCCCTTTTTTTTTTTTTCCCCTGCCCTGCCAGTTTATGGAAGTTTTCCTGAGAAGTTGGATGATTCTGTCTTCCCAAATTTGGGGAAAAGAGACTTAAACACCTCTCAAGACTCTGGCTTGGAGCTCTGTTCACCAGCCCTTTTGGGCGAGGAAGCCAGAATGAAACATTGCAGTGGTGGTGGCAGAGATCCTAGGGCAGGAGCAGCTTGGTTGTTGGCTCTTTGCTGCCCCTGCCACCAGCTTGGAGCAAAGCCTCCCTACGTAGGGAAGAGCACTGCAAAATCCCTCTGTGAAGCTGTTGTCATCTGCGGGCTCAGCACCAGTTCAGATGGTTGTTGGCCATCTGTTCCCAGCTGACCTCTTTAGTGAAGGCTAAAGCAGAAAGAAAAGTACTGTCACTTTAACCCTCATAGGGTCATCTGTCAATAGTCCCCCTTTCCCACTGAGTATCAAAACTAATGTTTCCTCTTGCTTATTAATGAAGCACTTAAAGGTTGATTTATTGTTACTTTTTATATGCACAATGCTAATATACTGTTGGCCTTCCTCATTTTTGTCCCCATGTGTTTGTGCTGTTTTTTTTCATATTCCTCCTTATTTATTTGACCTAGTTTTGTGCGCTGCTTTCTTTTTTGAGGTGATTGGAGAGCATGTAATTAGGGACCAACTTGACTCTTCTTGATTAATGACTGAGCCTAGATATCAAGGGAAAAAAGCTGGCACTTTTAAAGTCACACCAGCTCCATGCCTTCACCGGTATTTACTCTGGAAAGGTCACAGAGAGCTGGGCTGGAGAAAGATGAAGCAGGAAACAAAATTAGCAATAGGCAGATGTGGAGGTTTAGTTTATCCATTCTAGTAGTCACGAAAACAGGGACTGCTGATAATATGGTGACTTCTTGCTTTATGTAGTATTCCCCCTATGCTTTAGGGTATCTGCATTGTCATTTAGATTCTTGGCAATTTCCACGAAGTAATGCCTGCCTCTTCCTATGTGACAGTATTTTTCAGTTGTCCTGAATTAATTGAAGCCTGCCTTTTTGTTAATTTTTTCATTCCATTTCATTGCCACCCTTCAAGCTGTGCTCTGCCTTCATGATCTCAACCACTTCTTTCTTATCATTTAGAATCAGATTTTGAAGAACTTTCTAAATAGTAATTTTCTTCATTTCTATTTGAAACTGTATGATAACTAGATTTTGAGAACTTGGTAGATGGTTACTTTGTGTTTCGTGTCTGTGCTGTCCAGACCCTCTGTTACCACTTGTAAGGATGCATGGCTCTGTTAGTTCCTTCCAAAAAGCCTACTCAGCATGCTTTGGTGGCCTGCGTTATTTGTCAGTTCATTACAATTCTTGTTTAAAGATTTATTATTTTTGCTCCTCCCCACCTCTCATCATTATTTTTGGGAAAAATGTGTGTGCAGAAATATATGATGCCCTGTTATATGGCGGGGGAAGTAAAAATCGGAGCAATACTTAAGCAATGGTATGAAATTTGCAGGATTTCTGTCAGTAACAGCAACTTTCACAACTATCAAGGGAGGTTCTTTCCAGCATGAAGTAGGATATGAATTGAAGGTACAGGAGGTATTCCAGAATTAAGGTATGGGAGCTGTTCTCTTATTGGGCTAAACCAGGCAAAGGCATCTGTAGACCAAGATTAAGAATGCTATTCTGAAGTGGTATTCCAAGCAGTTTTCCTATGTAAATAAATAAACCTTCAGCATCTTAAATACATGCAAACAAAATTCATTAGGCTGCTAAGTTTGGAGCTATGTCACATGGAGGGACAAGAGAAACGGGTATCTCTTTAGTCCCCAGCTATTGCAGGAACTTCTGAACTATAAAACACTGTGCGGGTAATAACCTTGCATGTAATAACACACATAGCCTCTACTTGAAGTTTAAGAACACTATATTCTCAGAAGGCGTACTGTAAAATCCTCTTAGAATGTCACATCAGTGCTAATTCAAAATAACTAGTTGTGGCTTCAAATGTGAAAGCAATCCAGTGTCTGATACCAACTAGAAAACTGAAGTTCTCACCTTAAAAAATAAAATCAGCCTAGATTTGTTAATTTTTTAAAAGGGATTAATAAGCCTTTCTGCAACAGGCATTGACAGAAGATAGCCATAGTTCTCAAGTTGTTTTGACCAGGACCTGCGTTTTGTCTTGCTTTCCTATTCAGAGAGAGCTCTTAAGCATGTGTACTTTAAAGATAACATTGGTTTAGGTTTGGATTTAATAAGCTAATTGCAATCTGTAAAAAAAAAAAACAAAACACTTGATGCTATAGTAAAACTCTTTGCACTCTGCTCATAAAAATCCCCCATGATTCTGATACTTCAGATCCATACATATGAAAAAGGCAAAGTCCTACAAGTATATTCTAAGACACTTCTGGTTTAAATCATATGAGCTTTGTATTCATACATTTTTTAGCATGTTTCCTGTAATAAAGATTAAATTGTTGCTCAGGAAGTAAAACTGCAACACATGCCTTTGACAATGTAATCAAACTTTATATAGCAATGTTTTTATTGTTTTCCTTTTGTTTTGCTCTTAGATGACTAATTTCTGCCTAGAAGTGACAGCAACAGTTGCCATCTGAGAGGCCACTTGGAGCTTTATTTCTATTTTAAGCATATTTAAAGCACATGTATTCAGAAGTGTCATTATGTAAATCAGTTTTGAAAATTGAACTCCATTAAAAATTATAGTGTTATTTTCTGAGTTAATCTGAGGCTATTTTAATCTCAGAAATGAAAAAAAAAAAAAAAACAAACAAAAAAAACCCCAAACAACCAAAACCAAACCAAAACCAAACAGGTTTCCGCTAGGAGTGGCACTTCTACCTCTTATGTTGTAATTGATGTGATAATATGGTAATAAAATACATTGTATTTTTAATGGAACAGAATGTTTGCACTTCTTTGATTTGGAAAATCCTCTGACGTGGTGTATTACCTGCATAAGGGAGGGAATAACATATAACAGTGCCTGGGAAATGTCAAAACAGAACCACCTTCAGAGGATAGAAAGGCTGGAAATAGAGAAGTTTGTAGTGGAGTCCAGTGTCAGTAATGAGACTTTGGCAGTGATGAAAGTTGATTCCCAACATTGGACACTTATGATTTGGCTGGACAGGGTGCTGAGCCATCTTTGTCTAGACCGTGCTTTTGCCAAGAAAGGTTGGACCAGATGATCCTTGAGGTCCCTTCCAACCAATATTCTATATTCTGTGAAAGAAACTTGATATAAAATAAACAAAGGCCTAACAAGAAAGTTGGGAAATATGTGCTTTCATAGCTTAAAGAAAACTCTGCAAATTAAGCAAAGTGCTGGTGATGTTTGTGGGGGTTTTTTGGTGTTCTGTTTTTGTTTTGTTTTAAATACTGTGCTGACTGTTGAAAGGGTTTTAAATGTAATTATGGTGTTCTGGAATGGCTGTAATGTCCTGGATTTTCTTAAGTACTAGCAAGAGGAAACCAAAAAGTTTCTCATTTTGCACTGACTTGTTTCATTCACCTGCTTTAAAAAACAAAAAAGGCTAGAGCTTCCCTTGGCAATAGTCTGACAGTTTGGGAGAGTTCACTTGAAGACATGGGTTTTGTAGAGTCTGATGTGACTAGAGTAGGGAGCACTAAAAATGAAGGGACTGGATGTTGTTACTTTGTAGTTACTGAAATCCTGGGGACTTCTGTTCTTCTCTGGAGCTAAGGGGGAATAAAGTCAAATCTATTATGGTTTCAACTCAGTTTCTTTTGGCAATGTAAGTCATCACTTTTTCCAAAGTCCTAGAACAATTCATTTAAAAGTACAATTTTAAGTACCCTTTTCTTAAGTGCAATATTAAATATGTGATGCCAATACCCACCTGCAACTCTTAAGAGCAAATGTTTCTCAAACACTGATTTACAGTACAATATTTGAAAGGTGGCCCTTTGAAATTGGCATAAAATTGAGCAGTCATGCAGATGATGAATTTTTGGTCATGACAAAGTGATTCAGGTATTTAAAATACAGATATCTAATGCCACTTTAGATGTCCTGATCTCCGGTTGTGCACCAAGCACTTCCAGATGTGCCTGACCTCCAGCTGCTATTCCAGACTCTGGGTCTTGCCATATCTGTCACTTCTGTAAATAGTTTGAGTGCTGTAAAGTGTCTAAAAGGGTACTAGCACCTATGTTTAGACCTCTGAATTGCTTACTGTAATGTTTTATTGTTTTGGGTAACACAAGGAAAGGGAAGCTGCTTTTGGTTTAGTCTGGAGCACTGTGCAGGATGTCTGTAAGCATTAAAGCATGTACAGTGGGCAAAATCAATATTTTCAGGCAAGTGAAAAAGCCAAAAACCAGAACACCCTTCAACAGTCAAAACCTCAACAAATGGACTACAATATTCCTTTTTTATAAAAAGGGAAGCTATGTAAGAATGTGCAAACTTGTTAAAAGGAAAATAAAAGAAACAAAGGCATGGGGAATGTTTGAAGACACTATGTGCAAAATCTGAAGAGTATCTGTTTCTCCTTTAGGTAAAGAGCAGCCAGCACCACCCCCCCCCCCCCCCCCCCCGCCCCACAGACCTGTGATAAAACAATTGAGCAAAGAGTTTTGTAACTAAAAAGACCTTAAAAAAAAAAAAAAATCCAAACAACAAAAAAAAAAAGGCAGCGGGAGTCTGTAGGCTTTGGCAAGTTAAATGTAAAGCAATAATAACTTAGGCTAAAAGTGATCTCAATGAATAATTGGAAGACATCCAATCTAATAATAATAATAGTAATGGTTTCAGCCCATCAGAAACAGTATTCTCAGAAGATCTGTAAGGCTGATAAATGATTGGGACCTAAAGAGCTGTCAAGGAAGATAAAACAGTTATAGAGAAGTAAATTAATTATTTGTATTGGTATTTATTTGGAAGGATTTTGGGGAGGTTCATTGTTACAACCATTTATTATGGTGATGGACAAAGCAAGCATAGATAGTGAGGTTTCAAATAGATTTTCTTCTTGATTTGGGATAACTTAGGTTAAATTTTAACCAAGATGCTACTGGAACAGCCTTGTGTTGTATTCATGCAAATTCTTCAGCTAGAATTTACAGGATGAACACAAAATATGATGATTTGAATTCATCTGGGCCTTAGTTTACAACTCCTTGAGAACAAAATTGATGCATATGAGAAATTAATAGGGTACGTGTTTGATCAAAAAAAGAAAAATAGTTGGAAAATAATGTACTCGCTCGTGATCTTTAAGGTATATTGTGAATCATAGCTGTTGAAAGCCAGCAGAACTTGCATTAATTACCTGGGCTTTGTTCTTTTTTTCAGTTTTAAACTCTCTTTCTGTAGAATGTGCTAATATTAATTAGTACTTTTGAGTGATTGTGGAAAGACGTTCCAAATAAAATCTATTCTTTCTGAATTTTCATTGTCTACTGTTGTATTTGTCATCAGTTTCAATTTTGGAACAGCTTTTTTTAATGCCTTTATTACAGCATTAGAAATGGCCTTCTTTAAAGATGAGATGTGTAAAGTTAGCAATATAAGTATGGATTATTTACCTTCCTAGATAAACTTCATCTTACTGAAATGCTTTTCCCAACCTTTGTTCTTATCAGGGAGAAAGAACAAGAAACACAAGAAGAGGAACATTTGATGGAAGAAAAGAAAAAGAAAAAGCAGGAAGAAAAGAAAAAGAAGGAAGGTGCTCAGAAAAAGGTTTGTTCATGTTTCTGTTTTAAATGATATATTCCCTTTTATGTGGAACATACCGATACTGATTCTGCAGCCTTTACTTCTGTGAATAATTCTGACGCAAGTGAGCAGTCCTGACTTTGAGTGAGGCTGCGGTCAGAAAATCTCTGCAAAAGCAGTTGTGACAGTTCATTAGCACTCCCCAAGCTGCTTACCATCCCTTGATGTTAAGTTACTGCTCCCACAGCTGTGTCACGTGAATGTTCCTCATCAATGTCAATGCAAAGTTAACTGGATTAGTCTCAACTGATACTGAAGTGACTGTGGATTCCAAGGCCATTGCACATTTTCTGTGGTGTGCATTTTCCTGCCTCATTTTCTGGATTACATGGTTACTTTTAACCTTAAACAGCCCTTAGGGTGTGGATAGGAATTGATCACTGTCTTTTCCAGTAGAAAAATTAGGCATCATTAAAAAAAAAAAAAAAAGTGGGTGGAATCCAAACAGATTAAAAAAAAAAAAAAAAAAGACAGGTCTTCATAAAATGTGCAGTTAACCTGTGTAAGCTAATAGTATGTATGGATTCCAAGGGATACTGCACAAATTCAGGGAAGTTAATTCTGTTGAGTGTTAAAAAGTTCATACACATACTGTTTGGTTCAGGAAGCCTGTGAACCTCAAGTGACAGAAGGCTGGCTGGGTAGATGGGGGTACTATCATGCTGCTTGCCATGTTTTATACTCTCTCTTTGGTATCTACTTTTGGCTTCAGTCAGACAAGGGTAGCCATTCTTATGTTCCGAATACATGGAGTTAAACTAACATTCTCCAGTCCTTAATTGGAACTAATGCCTGATTTATGTAAGCAGTTTCTGCAATAAGTTAGACCTGCAGCCCTATAATTACTAGGTATCATTTTGGACATTGACTAGTAGTTGATTTGTTCTGTTCTTTTCTTCTTTCAGGCTGCTGAACAAAAAACCAAAGGTAAATTCATGTTTATTCTTTGTGAACCATTTGATATTTTTGTAAGTTTGTTTAAAAAATGTGCCTGTACTTTTTATTCTGTGTGTCTTTTTAATGGGGAGATTAACTACTAGGATAGTTCTGTTCTTGAAGTTTTGTTGGAGGAGCTGACTATATGTTGGGATTCTCAGCATAAGCTTTTTCTTTGCTTATCTTGCTGGGTATCGCATGGCACCTTTTTGACAAGAATATATGGATTAAATTTCTGTGAAACATAACCCAACATATGTCATCTTTTTTTATCTAATGTCAAAACAGATGTAGTTTTCCATTTAGTTGTTAGTAGTTATTTATCTATTTCAGAGACAACTAATTGCCACCAAAAAGGGTAAATCTCTCCCCCTGCATGCACGATTCAGCTCAGTTTAGTGAGTAAAGTAAATTCATTGAACTTAGGAGAAAGCCATTTCCCCCACCGCCACCTCTGCCTTTTTTTCTTTCTGTGTGGGTTTTCTGCTTGACAAGTGAATTGAACTGGTTTGCAGCATGGTCCAGGAAGGGGCAGAGATAAGCAGAGCATTCTCCTTTTTGGGGCAGTGAACTCCTGGGTGCCCTAGGAGAAACATTAATGAAGCTATGGCCTTAAAAAAGGCGAGGAGGAGAGTCAAGGTAATGCCTCTCTTCTGCAACTGCTGGCTTACAGTTATTTTATCTAGTCTGTCCTTTGATGTACATGGCACCACACAGAACTGAGGGCTGTGGAACAGTTCTGAACGAGTTAATATGCACTGTTATTTATTGCTGGGTAATTAGGTGACAGACAGGCAAGTAGAGCTTCCCAGATTCCCAAAGCCTGAGAGTTAGAGAAGAGCCAAGCCTAACATATGGGTTTGACAAAACAACTCATGTTTCAAACACTTTTAATGTATTTATACAGCAGAAATTACTTCTTCAGTAATACTGAAGTCAGAAAAATAGAGTCCAACTACATGATGAAGAAACCATAACAAGTAATTTATTGAAATTCTGTCCTTTTCTTTCCAAATTTTTCTTACGTAGAAAGTGTGAAATCAGAAAATTTTAGTCTGAATTCTGTTGCACCCACCCACTCACTAACATCTTACCTAGTTTGTAACAGTGAATTTTGCTTTCAGGAGGAGAAGGTAGCAGAAGTAGCTAAGCCCCTTGAAATCTTAAGTACATGAAAAGAATCAGAATTAAGATACATCGGAGCGACTTCTATCTAAATGGAATATTTCTGTTTCCGCAGTATTACATGTTTTGTTCTCTGTATCAGCTGGTTTCTGTGTGAAAAGGTTTCACTGTTCTGTAATGTATTATAATGACTTTTTAATACCATAATTCAATGGCAGATGTGTTTGCTGTCAAAGTAACTAAGTTCATTTTCACCTGTTAATACAGTGGCTCTTCGTTTCTGTTAATATTGAAACATGGTGCCTTCTGCTTTCTTCTGTGGGATATTATTTCTGTCTTTGTTGTGACAGCTTTGTTTTTAATTGCTTGAAAATGTCAAGTTTAAGTTTTTAAAAGTAGCATGATAATAACTTTTTTCTGGTATGCTTGTGAGTTCGTTTCTTTCAAATTTAGGGACTGTGTTTCTCCATCTGTTTGGGGTTTTTTGGGGGGGCTCAGGTCCGTTATCTTTGTATTTAAGTGTCCTATGCTACTGCTATGAAGTATGAATTGGGAAGACCACAACAGTACATAAAGGTAGTTATGTTAAAGATTAAGCAGTTCTGGCTTTTATAGTTTCATCTATCAGAAGCAGTAATGTACCTTTTTGTAGTTAGGCTTCATTGGGAAGAGTTGACCTGGCCTGTAGAGAAACCAAACCTCTCCTGTTCTTGTTTAGTACAAGGGGTAGTACAAGGGGTAGTGGTTATTTACAGTCATATGGATGACCCTTCTAGTTTGCTTTGGCAGGCAACTGCTAGTTGCTTTTAAGGTTGGTCTGTGGGAATGTTTTATTTCCATTTTATTGTAATGTTCTCTTACATTTCTCTTTCAGAGGGATGTACACAAGCTTATGATAGGTAGCAGGAATTTCTTAAAATGTAGAAAATACTAATTCCAAATTAATGAGGAAAAAATTGGCTGAACTTTTTTCATAGAATATTCAAAGTTGACTAAACTTTAACGCAGTACTGCATCAAGTATTTTATTTTGATACATTTTCAAGGTTGAGTGACAAATGCTACTAGAACTAAAAGGCAACACAGGGATTATCATTGAATTTAGTTCATTTATTTCGTATCTGGGACACAGCAATTAAATTCATTGTAAAAACAGGATGACACAGTAAAACTGGGTGAATTGACTGCAGCAGGTACTGCATGCCAATGTACGGGATGTATTAAATCAAAGATTAAAACTGGGCTGGAACTGAACCTTTCGCAAAATGCTCCTATACCTAGATTTTGGTAGGCGAGATCTTTATAAATGTGACTTAATGTAGCTGCTTGTGATAACTTAGAAAAAAAATTACTTCCTTTTATATATGTGTCATTCAGTTCTGCAGCTGAGTTGCTGTAGCAATGAGAGATGCTTACACTGTTTGGGTCACATTGGAGAAAAGTAAATTATACAACTGGAGATGGGATATGGAAGGATTTGTCCGTTTCTGGTTTTCAGCTGATTGGAGACAATATGTTTATACCATTTCTTGTTTGCTCTCAGCTGTATTTTTGAAGAAGGCACTTTCTTGAAGTAGCTAGGATGGGACAAACAGTGGGACTTGATAAGCAGTAGGAAAGGCTAGTCCTTTCAGTTGGCTTATTCTGTACCAGAAAACAGAAATGCTGTGATCGAGGTGCTTTTTAATTTTTTAATTAATATTAAGATTTTCATTTATTTCTCTAGAACAATGGAAGATGTGGAGGTACTGTCCTATCTAATAATTAACTTGTATGCTTTGTATGTGTAGTTATAATTCACTGTAAGATGATACTGGCTGTTGCATGTTCAGTTGCTGGTGAGGCCTCAGGAAAGAGAAACTAGTAAGGAGAAAAGAGGTTTCCTGTGGGTGTGTGTATATGGCGTGTTGTCAGTTAAATATTGCTCTGAGGCCTCTAGACAGAGCTGAATGTTTCCATTTGTGATGTGGAGCACAAAACCCTTCCAAAATAAACATGCATTTCCACCAATAGAGGAAAGGTATGTGGCTGCTTCTGGAGTTACTGGTCCAGGGGTAGGAAGTGCTCCCTTACACAGCTCTTGTGTCTATTTAAACAACTTAAATTATTTTTTCTGTTTAAACAAGGATCCAACTCTTTAAGTCTTCTCTACATAAAAGCTTCTTCAGTTTCTAATTTCTTTCTGCAACATTGTTTGCCAGAGTATTTTTGTTAGGCTGAATCTTTTATAAATACCCTGTTGGCAACAATTCTAGGGAATGTGTGAAAGGAAAAAAGATTGAAGAGCTGATAAGTAGCTGAAATGTTTCTCAATTACTTGAAAACAAATGAAAGTTGTCTTCCTGTTCAGCTGGAGAGGAGCGCTGCGAAATTAGATGAGGTGGGAAATGAACATGTTTTCATTGCGCGCTGTGCATTGTACTTCCATGTTACTGTTCTTTTATGGTAATTTTTTGAGAACAGGGCTATTGAGCACAGCCTATTAGAGTTTATTTTAAATGTGTAAACTCTTGCCAGTTTATATGCACTTGATAAAGAAACTTTGTATATAAAGGCTTTTGTAATGAAAACATTCAGCTGTAACTACCAGTAAGAGTTTTGTGCTGTATGGTAAATAGTCACTAGTATGGTAAATGGCTGTTATTTAATAACTACAGGGGACTTCTAAGAGAGCTATGCTTGTGATAAATACTATGAGGTCAACGCATTTTGCTGCCTACTTTTCTTCTAGCCATCTTGCTGTAGGTTTAGTCAGCACACAGGTGGTCAATTCCTTGACTGCTTTACTTCCATCCCAGCTGAATGCTATGCACTTTGTCTACAATGAAATTAAAGTGCTGTGATAAAATAGCTTGAGTGGTTTGTTACTCAAACATCCGCCACGGTGATTGAAAGGCAAAGTATCTGTCCAGTTCTCCAGCATTATCTACAATGAAGGTAAGTGTTCAATCTGTAAACACAGAAGTAAAAAGAGTTTAGTCTGTATCATTTTTAGTCTAACAGAAAATATTTTGGTAAATATTTGATTTGCAATGTTAGTCTGGAAAAATATTTTTTTCTCTTTAGTCTAAAGCAGAGATGGCCAGTCTCTGCCTCTTTGAACTTCATGATCCTGGTAGGTCTGTCTTTAGCATTTTCATGGCATGGGACCAGGAGGAGAGATGGGGGCTTTCCAAGGGGAAAATGAAAACTTCAGCTCAGTGCTTATGGGGTGAAGCAGGATTGCAGAAGCTGGAATAGCTGCAATAATCCCAGGATTCAGAAGCCTGTCCAGCACTGCCTATCCTCTGTGAAAGTGGTACGATGGATCCTGATCCGAGCATCATTCCCTTCTGCTTATGGTCTGTTTCTGGAGCTTTCCCCTCCCCCGGGCTGTCTGTGCCATGTGTCTTGGGACTCTTCACTGTATGGTGATCTTAATATGCAACTTGCAGAGTCAGGAAGGTTGTCTGCAGACTGAGAGATTATTCTACCAAGGTAGACGCTTTAATACATTTCATTTTGGGGGACTTAGAAGAACAGAAAACATTTATGTGGTTGCTTGATAAACCATTTGTGGTGTCACAAATGTTGGCATACTTTCTTCAGATTCTTTTTAAATTTGCATAGAGTTTTTTATACTACAAGCAGTACTGTATATTTTGTCTGGAGGAACGTGGTCAACTGTATTGTAAACGGGAGTTAAAAGGAAAAAAGAGTGCACAAAAAGATCTGAGATCCTGTCTCCTGCTCTGGCATTTATATTTGGATGACAGAAGTAGTGGCATACCTTTCTTCAAAGCCAGGTATTTTGATTTCCAAATCAGCCATGTAGATTGTTGCATAGTTTTAAATTGGTTCTTTACTTACCCTGCCCAAATGGGCTGTTATAATGTTCTCTGCTTGTACTCATTTGGATGTGAATTACCTTCCTGTAACCTATACTCAATTCTGCTCATACAGAAATGCAGTTTTATGTACATTGATAATGTGCTCTTTCTGGCTGTGGCAGTTGTTACTGATGTTTAATGGTAGTTCCATAGGAAATAAGGAAAACTAAACTTTTTAGAGAATCTCATCAGTATTTTAAGTAGAATTATGACAGTGTGTAACACAGTCAGTCTTTAAAAAAAAAAAAACAAAACAGTTTTGAGTTTTTCTAGTTTGTGTCATATTATTGTAGGAACCAGCAGAGGTTTTTACATAAGACTAGGAAATGTTTCAGCCTACAAATCAGGTATGATTTACAACAGACTTACAACCTCTGACTCATTTGAGTATTTATAGCTTATGCTTGAATATCTGCCTCTGCCATCTTGTTAGTTAAGTGCTGTGTTTGTACAGAACTGCTGAACATTGTAGTGACAAAATGTGCCATAAATCATCATTGCAGAAGGAGGGGGAGCACTGTAGTAAGTTCTTCAATTAGATCTTAATATGCAGTCATTTGATAACCTAACGATAACCTATTGCCATACGTTAAGGCTTTATAGCACAAAAATGTTTTCTTTTTGATAAACTTTATCATGGTGGTGTTTTGCTATTATAAGCGTCTTTAAACAAACATGAATTTGTTCTTATAACTGGCTGAGATATTGCTTCTCTGATAGAGAAGTAATTACAATTTTACAATCTGCAAAGAATAGAGTATGAAGATAATTCATAGAGTCCCTGCCATAATACTGGGTGAAAAGGAGTAGAAAATACAAAAAGATTAGAGCAGACAGGAGGAGAAATTTGCATAGTTACAGAGACAAGCAAGAAGAATGAGCTGTGAGGCTTGGAGTTAACCACTACAGAAAAAAACCTTTGGTTTCCTGCTTATCATTTCAGGTGGGATGGCTGTGACAAGCCATCTTGAGTTTCTGGTGGCAGTAGTTCAGTGCTATTTAATATGCTTTTTGCTCTCACAAGTGTAAGCAACATTATGCGTATCTTCAAATCAACGTTGACGTTATGAAGTGAAGAAGGAAAATTTAAGGTAACAAGTAAGTGTATGGATAATCTTTACTAGACTTAGAAGCTATATTTGGCTTTCTGACCACGTTCTGTGTTGGTCTTGCTGGTTTGCTAGTCAAAGGTGTCCAACTAGAGATTAGTCGTGGCATCGAGAATTGGTGTCTTTTTGCTGGAAAGAGGGTTTGTCAAGGCTGGACACCCTGAGTCCTGCAACCAAGGATTGACAGTTCTGAAGGTTTAAGTCTTCTGTAGCTCTTGTGAAGCTGTAGGCTCTTTAGCTTTCAAATAAACACCCTTTTCGGACAATGAGACACCAAAGCAGTTAGTACAGGTTTTTGGCAAAAACATTTCTGTCTTAAAAACAAACACACACAAAACTCCAGGGTTGTTTGAAAATAAAACAGAAACCATGAGATATTCTTCCTAATGTGCTCCTGTCCTGAGCTGGATTTAGAGGACAGCTGCCCCCTGAAGAGATGCAGAGCACTTCTGATGTCTTTGCCTGGAGTTGCTTCTTTGTCTTACCGCTCAAGTAAGCACCTCCAGTCCCCTTCAGTGGCTGCCTTGTAAGCTTTGCAGATTCCTTGTCTGGGAACAGAAAAGTAGTTAAGAGCTCAAGTCAGAGATCTTTGATATTCTTAGTACTCTTCAGAGGTGGTTTTTATTCTCCTTAGAGACAGTTTGTTGTAGTTTGCCATCATGCAAATTTAGGCATGTGCTTATAATATAAATACAGACAGAATATTGCTCTAGTCTTCCATGTGGTTTGCCTTTTCTCAGTTTCCTCCATTAGGAAATGATCTGGGCTTATCAGATTGAGGATGGTAACAGCCTGACCTGTATATATGTAGTTTTAAAACCGGGTGAAAATGGGAGATTTCAAACACTAGACACAGTTAATTGAAAGTATTTTTCAAATGCTCTAAATGTTGTAAGGGTTGATACCTTGCTTGAAGGCAGCAGGACTACATGCTTTCATCAGATTTCTCTTTACATTGTCCATTGTCGAATAAATTTAAAGCCTGGGACATTATCTCTACAAGAGTACTCCATGAAGAGAGAATAAGAACAAATTAGATAACACCAGTTTGGCTTTTCTCATCTAGACCTAATTGTCAGGGTGCCCCTTGGTGGTAATGCTGCTCAGACAAATCCCTGGCTTGCTTTCTGAAAAACAAAACAACTGCCAATACAGTTGTTGACAACTGTATATTCTAGAGTATAAATTTTAACACAGCTACACAATGATAATAGTGGTAGTTATCATCAAACTGCATGCTGTTTTATGGTTATTTATCTGCCCACAGTGTGTGCTTTCATACTCTGCGATAGACCGCTTTTTCAGTAATGGGCATTGCCTAATGCAGTATATTTAAGAATGTAGACTGTGAAACAGTCAAACTGCTACCCTTTCTGGCATCATGACAGTTCAGACAATAGCGTATATTCTGTTTTTCTATCGGTCTGCTTATCAAAGAACTATTTTCCAATTATAAATCGAATGTTGTCTCATACTTGTCTGTCAGAGCATATATGCCCCAGTATTAGAGACCAGATGCATTTTTCTATTTTAACATGCCACCACTATGTTCTGTATCTACTGATAATAACGGACAGGGAACACCCACACTGCATCTCTTACCTTTTTTTACCCACCCAGCAGAGTCTGAGGTTTGTTTTCTTGGAAGTGGCTTTATGCACAGCTCACCTATTTTATCAGTGTGGTCCTCCTTTACTTTCTGAACTAAAGTCTGTCATTTGTTTTTACTCTTCTTTTAAAGAAAAATGTACATGAAGGCGGTTTCTTGTCTGTCTTGACTGTCTCAGGTCATTCTTTCATGGGAAACTGTGTTGGCTGCTGTGATGCCTTTTCCATGAAAAGCTATCAGCTTTGATTTACCTGCAGTGTGCTGACCACTTTCTGTTACTAGATTATCATCTTACTACCTGGAGGAGGCTTGTATCACATATAAATATAATATCTATAAGATCTGCAAACCATAAGCTTGAAGAGAGGTTCATCAGGAAATGTATTAGCTCTGTTTGGTACTATTGTTTTGAGATACATGCCAGTTTTCTAATGTTTCTTGATCCCTTCCTTGGGAAGGAGGAAACCGGCTTTGAACTGTATGAGTAATACATGCTCTTGGGGTAGTTACTCTGCAAATGCTGAAGAGGGTTATCTTGGGAAAATGAAAACAAGTTTTGATTTGGTTCTTTTACACTGTGTATGAAGCTTTTGGCCTGAGGGACCTTGTTGTTCTCCTGTTGACTATCTGGTGTTGACATTCCTCTACTCTGAGAACCTACGCTGCCTCTTGACTTCCCTGTGTTTTGCTGGATTATTTTAATGTTTTTCCTGAATGGTTAAAAGGTGATAGCCCATACTTTGCAAATCCTACAGGACTACTTAAAACGTCTGTTTAACCAGCTCATACTCTGGTAAATGCTCTGAAGCATTCTGGTCGGGTTTGCATGGTGCATCTCATCTTTCAGGTTATTCCTGAACTGGTTTAGGCAGTGTAGTGTGCATTAGCATCCCAAGAGGTGGTTACGCATGAGGCTGATTGTAGGTCCAAGATTACCATGAGAGGAGGTGATTTTCTCTTTAAGCATCCTGCCCTAGCTTTGTGGCATGGCAGCAGTGGCTCATACTAAGCAGTCTTGTGGGACCTGGGTTTAATAGCACCACTAAATGCTTTGGACACTCCTCAGCTGCCCTGAGCATGTCAGCAACTATTAGTACTGTTTGCCCAAGGGCAACAGCTGAACTTGAGGCATGATTCAAGCTCTTGATTGCCTCTTCCCATGTTAACAGAAGTAGTTCTCCTCTGTCTTATCACAGAGTTTCCTGAAGATCCATCCTCCTGTTTTCAGGATGCTCTTAATGTTTCTGACATAATTTCCGATTTGGCTGCTTCTGCTGTCCTTTTTTTCAGCAGTCTTTATGGAGCCAGACCTTTCACCTTTCCAAGGCTAGACAGGCTCTCATGAACTTTTGTTTTGAAGCACATGAATTACTAAGCTCCAGAACCGATGAGTCCTCAACTGCATTAAAAATTCAAATGCCACACTGAAGTCTTAGAATCGCAGGACTAGATATATCCCTTTAGATGAGCAAGAAGGGATTGTCTTATCTATCTCCCCACTGTCAGAAGGCCCAACGGATGTTCTTGAAAGACGTTTTGTTTATTGTTGGAAAGTCATCTTCATACTCGGCCTGAACAGTCTTTCCTGAAACTTAAGCCCATTCTTTCTTGGCTGATCTGCCCAGTATGTGGAGAGCAAATCTTTCCCCTCCTCTGCAGGGGCCTTTTTTTGTATCCTCTTTTTTACTTAACAGCCCATTCAGTTTTTCCTCATGCTAGTGTTTTCAAGCTGTTTTTCAAACCATAATTTATGTTTCTCCTCTTTGGAAGGCCTTCCAGTTAGTCCAGAATTATTTTTTAAATGCAGTATCTGTAATTGGAGGATTATTAAGTAACCTTTGAGTTAACCTGTGTAACTATAACCTTACTACTGCTGTTTACAAGTAAAATCTAAGGCTTATTTTTTAATGCCTTTCAGGCTCACTCCATTGTACAGCTCTGTAATCCAAGCTGTTTCATAGCAGTGCTGCTGCTGATTGTTCTCGTTCAGTTAGCTGTCCCTGAACTCAGCTTGCTTTAAGAAGCTCCTAGATTTCAGATGCCCTCTTCTTTAATTCCGTAAGGATCTTGAATTGATAATGTGGAGTTTCTTCTTCCAGCTATCCCCCTTTCTCCTTTTTCATCGCTAACCATTTTCTCTCTGCAGGTAGTCCTCTGAAGTATACATTTAAATGTATTATTTGCTTTAATTTCCCAACAGTTTCTGCTGCAGTTGTTTAGGCCTGATTGACAAACGATGAGAAAACTTCCTGACTGTGCTGGAGGTGGATTTCAGTTCTTTTCTGATGTACGTATGAGGGAGGCCCTTCCCTTCCGTTTGCTCTGGCATCTGCGTGGTGACTCTCTCCTCAACAGGAGAAAGTCTTCAGAGTGAAATAGGAAGAAGATAATGTATTCAATGCTATGTTTCTGACATAGGCTCCATCATAATTCATATCTTGGTATCTGCCATCCTCCAAGAGTAATGATTTAATTTTTTTCTTTGTCATATAGTTATTTCTAATCTTGTCCAACAGTCACTGCAGGAAATCAAATGGGAGGTCTTATTCAGCCGCCTCAGTTGTTTAGCTCTTCCTTCCCAGAAAAGATTAACTAGCCTGTGGGTCCATGTTCTTCATCTTTTTTTGTCCCGTTCCAACTAGCAAACTCTGGAACCCGCGCCTCTGCCTCACTTTTCCTTTGCTGTACTTCTCAAAAACCTGTTTTGCCGTGTTGTTATGATGTACTTTTTAGCGTACAGAGCCTGTCTGTAGCTCTGTCCAATACTTCCTTTGTGAAATTTCCCCTATATTGTACAATAAATATACAAAACCCACTAAACTTGCTAAGGTGACGCTTTCGTGCCTCACTACTGCTTGCTGCTGTAGCCTCCAGTTTTCCAGTACAAAAGACAGCTGATCTTTCAGCCAGGTCAGGTTTCTGTTCTCTTACTGTAGGTGAATGAGGCTTGCATTGGAAAACATACTTTCTCACTGTGGTCATTTGGGATCACTTTCTGGCTTATTTGGAATGGATTTTTCAAAAAGCTTGCCTTTTGACTTCTCATATTACAACTTCGGGTGCCTTTTCTTGGCATCTGGGAAGAGATCCTTCCTAAACTCTATTGCAGAGTTTGTGATCATTACCCTTTTTCTGTTTGAGTAGTTGCAAGGACTGTGTTGATAACTGCTTAGATCTTACTGGGAAGCTCTGTAAGTCATTCTTACTCCAAGAGACTTCTGCCATGAAAGTCACTCCACCTTGAAGAAGAGCTTCTGTCATGATTGGCTGTGGTGGTGGGGAGAGCATCAAACAAAAAAGTGAAATCGCATCAGAATTTCACCTGCAGATGTATGGCTTGCTTATATTCCTCTAAAAAGAAAAGCAGTAAAGAGAAGGCGAGTAGAGAATAAAGACGGTTTTGTTTATTGACACAGAACTAAAACTCTTGGAGGGTTTTGAAGGTATAGTAGCAATGCCTTTATCAAGCTGAAAGTTCAGGTTGAAAATGTTTTAAAGATTCTAAAATACTAAATTACTTATATATTAGATAAGGTATTCTCACTATCTCTGGATGGTTTATAGCCTCCTGTCTGTTCAGATATGTTTTTGTGCAATGTTAGGATAACTAAGTCCATTCCATGAGCATGCACAGTATGTCTCCAGTTTGGTCCTTGAATACTAAATACAGTTTTGAATAGGAAGACTTAGTGATTTGGTGCCTTATTATAGTTACTAAGACTTTAAAAAAATCTAATTCTAACTTAAAATTTCTAGATAATAACTTAGATACATAGTAACAATGAACACTTAAATCCGTAATCCCATTTTCCTGATACCTGGAATGTAGGCAGGGTGTTGTACAGTTTACGGTGTTCTGCTCCATTGGATTGTCGCTGCGTTAATGCACCCTTGCTTTTCACCTTTGCTTTTATGCCTGTTTTTCGACTGAGATTCAGAAAATGTTTAAAATACTTATTTACCGTATTCTTTTAATGGAAGTATTGACTTCCCTATGGGTGTTTAACAGAACTTGAACTGAACCGTGTGCTTGGGCTGACGTCATTTGTCATCAGCGCAGCCAGTGGCAGATATGAAAATACCGTGTGCTCCCCCTGCTGTTAATAGCTGCCTTCTAGTGCTTAAATGGAGTTTGTTTTTGAAAAGTAAAGTAATAATGTGGTTTGTAATTCTGAAAGATGATTAATGTTAGATAGGGCCCATTTTTGCCTGAAGTATCTTGGTGAGTCTTTAATATAGGTTAAAGTCAGGGTCATCGGAACAGCATTAATACCATCGGTTGGCAATTATAACTTGCCCTTTATTTACACTGGGAACTGGGGGCAGCTTAGATTTGCCTCCCAGCTGACTATCCTACTCTAACGTGCAAGAAACTACCTTAAGAAACCAAAGTTAATGATATATCGTTAGGTAGATCTGTAAAGCCATTAAAGAGGTGTTATTTTTGTAGCCTGCCTAGACAGGCATGGTGTTTTCCTCTTTTTTTGCACTTGGACTTATTGCAAAAAGTTTGGGG
Organism: Aquila chrysaetos chrysaetos; assembly: GCF_900496995.4. Classification (NCBI taxonomy): domain Eukaryota; kingdom Metazoa; phylum Chordata; class Aves; order Accipitriformes; family Accipitridae; genus Aquila; species Aquila chrysaetos. The sequence continues at coordinate 67,311,966 of NC_044008.1, forward strand.
TTTTTGTTTGGTTTTTTTTTTTTCCTGCAAAAAGCAGAAATAAAGCTCTTTGGAAACTGGACATAATCACTGAAGTTGTGGGAATTTACCAAAAGCTTAAGCATGTGTGTGGAAGAAAAATCTTAGGGTGTCACATATTAAACCAAGCAGTATTTCACAGGTGAACAGTCCTTAAAAGGCTGGTGTTACTTCTTTTGGATAAGTCTATGCATATCTATGTGAAATAAATGTGTAATGTGTGTGGAGTAATTAGGTATTCCTTCCTAGTAAGGGGAAGACATGTGTCTAAAATAAACTGAGCAGAATTTTTGAATTAAAATGAAGTAATAATATTAAGTTATTATTAGTAATCTTTATTAAAACATCTTTAATTTCTTTTAACATTCATGTAATAGAATCTGATTTACTGGGAGTGGCATTTAATTAATTTAATTCAATTTAGAGAGTTAACTCTATTACATATTAGTACAGAAAATTACCTCTGAACAGTCATTTCTCACTGGTGACATGCAATAAGTTAATTTAGCTCGGAGTTCGTTTGGGTGCATTGTGAGTTCTTAGTGAAAGTTGCTATGGTGACAGCCTGATCAACCAGAGCTGTCATCTAAAACAACAAATACACTAGCCCCGCTTTGCACAGTGACACCACTGCTGCTAGGCTATAAATGCTGACAGATGGATCCTCTCTGCTCCATGTTTTTTTCTGGTCATGGTCTTTCGTGAACTTGGTTGCTTACATCTTCAGCGATGCCAAGGTTGCATTGCAAGGAGTAGTGAAAAGCTTCTGAAGGAATGCTCGGTCATTAATAGACCTGCTGCGGCTGTACCCGTCTCACAAAAGAGGTTTTCTGTCAGGCTGTGTTCAACAAATTGAACCGAGCTTTTTATTTTGGCTTCATCTCAGCTGCAGTGAAATGATTGCAGAATCCCAGTCAGATTTTAGTTTGCTTTTATTTAGGAAATTTTCCTGAAGAATCTGAAAAGAAGGAGGTCTGAAAGCTGCTGGAACAGCTTTCTTCATGTTTCTGAATAATTTAAATCCTGTTTTTCGTATGTGGCATTAATGCATGATGGCACTGGAGACACAAAAAATTTGTTCAGCCTAAACTGAATTAATGAAGAGCTTGTTTCAGATTCTCCAGGCTTTGCTATCAGGTGGATGAACTCTTGGTTCAAAACAAAAACTTCCAGTGAAGAGGCTGTCTTTGGGAAACTCATTCAGGAAAACACTATCTGCATATTAAATGTAATGTTTAAGAGGAGGTCTCAAAAGAACTGAAATATAAATTCTAAGTTTAGTATATTTTCTTTTTTCCCCCTTCTAGCTCAGTGCGCAGACTTAAGCAGTAGTTTGTTTTTTCTTAGAGCATGACTTTAATTGGGTTTATCTGAGTGAGGGATCATTCTTATTTTTGGGCTTCAAATTTTTCTCAGCTGCTCATTTCTGAAGGCAAAAGAGTGACATTTCCATAGGACTGCTTGTCTTTCTAATACTAGGAACTGCATCCAAAATAGGATGTAGAACCCCAAACATTTCTGTAGATATAAAATCTGTGAAATTTTGTAGGTACAGTCTCCTAAAGTGGTAACGATGTCACTGTGGTTTTTGTATGTTTTTAGGAACCTACTTGCTCAAAGCATTGATTCTCAAAATAATTTTGTAAAATATAAATGAACACATCTTCAGTTAGCCCAATAAGGATTCAGACTTTGAAATCTAAGGCAAAAATATTTCAGATTTAGCTTTTATTGAGTTGGCTACATACACAGTTTCTCTGGGTGATGCTACCTAAGACTTGGAATATGTGCACACTGCTGGGGAGGAGGGGAAGCTGGTCCATGCTGATCTCTTTGTTGGCACTACATCAGTTATTTGTGCTGACTGATTTAAAATGATAGCTCAGATATCTCTATGCTATCTTTAGGACTGTAGTATAAACATACTCTTAAGCCTTCTTTTGAGATAGAATGTGAACTGGAAGGGTTATGCCAAAATTACAGAGGCCTTTTACTCGTTGCTCACAAAATTGTTACTATTTTAGTATTGCACATAAAATATTCATTTGGTACCATAAATGTACATGACAGTAGAGCCAAGGCTTTGTGTTTACATGGGGCTCTAGTCAATTTGACATGTATGCCTAGTCCCATGATTTCAGCAGCACAGCCAGTGTCAGTAAAAATTATACTTAATATCTCACCAGCTGACTTGTAATCTGCAAGCAGTCGACACCATACTTTCATAAAAATGTCTAAAAGGAGTTAAATAACAATGCAACCTGCTCCCCCTGCATCCGCCTCCAAAAACATAGATAAAATAATTGGAGAAGCTGTATTTCTGGTTTCCAGAACAAAACTGTGTGCATATGTATAGTGAATCTGATGTGTCCAGGCTATGTTAGACCAAGTGTGTATTTGATACAAATTGTTATGTATGCATGCTTCATAGGCCTAAGGCATCCCTAGGGTATTGATCTTAGGCACACGTGCAGGCTGCCTGCATACCCAGTAGGTCTGATGTGTCCTGGACACATTGATCTCACTATCCACATGTAAAGATACTGATCCATAAATACACCCTGGCAATTTCCAGACATTCCAGAAAAATAGCCAGAGTCCTTACCTTCTTTCCAGCTCCAATTTCAAAGTGGAAAAAGACAGAGGTTGTACCTGACATAGCATGAATGCTTAGTATTTCCAGTTGTCCTGGGTGGGCTGCTAGCACTGACTGGGACACCCTGAAACTCCAGGAACACGTACCTTGCATGCACAGACGATGGGTGCAGCACATACGTTCTAGGTGTGATATAATCTGAGCGCTACGTACCGCAGCTGAACAGATTTCTGTAGAAGCAATCCAAGATAGAAATGATGGATATATGAGGTGTCTCTTTACAGTGCTCAGCCACGTATGTGTTTGAAACTGGAAGCATTTATGGTATGATTCGCTCTCTTCTCTTCAAGCCCCAACTGAAGAGGTGCCTTCAGCATCTTCAAACCTCAGCATCCGTATGGGCTGAGCTGGGTCCTCCAGACTCGGAACAGATTCTGCTTCAAAAGGGCTGATTCTAACAGCAGTTGTTTGACACAGTATAGGCATTAATTAATCACTTCCTAAGGCACAGATTTGTTTATGATAGAATTTTTGCCTCTGCTTACTTAAATATAAAAACCACACGTTAATCTGTAGGATGGTGATCCACTAGATTGCCCTGCGTTCTGTATTGTTTTAAACAAGTCTCAAGGCTTGTTCACATGAACTGTAACCTGTACGTGCATCACTGTTTAAGGTGCGAATGAAATTTTAGGCTCTTGTGTACAGTAAACTGATCACCGCTGAGATTATTCTAATTGTCAATTACTTATGAACATACTAATTACTGTGAATTTTCGTATTTATCTGTTTGTGAGAATGGTTTAACAATGATTGGATTTCTACTGTAAAGAATATTTACTGTTCAGTCTGTGCTTGGAAGTGGCCTGTTGAATGAAGAAAAAAGAATATTGCCAGTGTGATGACTTAGCACCATTTGTAAATTTGTTTTTTAAAAAATTCTTTTGAATATGAAAACTGTGTGTAAAACATTGTCTAATAAGATTAAATTCATACAGTCAGCTTATAATTAAAGGATTCAATTCCTGGTTCTGCCCAGACTTCTTATGTGACTGTATGAAGTGATTTGATCTGTTGTTATATTCTTGGATTTTCCCACCAGTACTTGGGGTAGTGATAGTGTTAGCATTGTGTAATTTCACTCTAAGCTGTTTCCTGTCTTTTCTGACTCTTTTACTGTCTAGTTACTGATGGGGTTGCATTGCCTTGAGCAACACTTAGGAAGGGTTTGGAGGGTGAGAGCAGAGGTGGAGGAGGGAGCACATGCCTGTGACTTGTTCTTGATACACGAAATGGTATAATCCTTTACTGTGTTACTGAATTGTTGAGACTGTGTGTTTGTGAGGCTCATATCCTGTTGATGGGCTAGAACTTAATGTGTGTTTGCCTAGTGGGTCTTTTTAAAATTAATTGGTGGAGTTTAGATGTTTCTAAATAGTATGGGAGGGAATAAAAGATGTGAATTCTGTAGCTGTGAAGAGGGCTGAACTTGCTTTATAGGAAAGTCGTCTTGTATCACAAACCTGAAAAAACTGCAAATGTTTCTAAACGCCAGCTGAGCAATCCCTCTCTTCGTTCAGAGCTGCCCTCTCACTTCATTGTAGAGTAGTACTTTCTTGCGCAAGCTGATTCACCTCAGCAATGACTCTTACCTCCCTTCTGTCCTTTTTAGGCAGGTCTTAATGCTCTTGTTTCTTAATGTTATTAACGCGAGTGCTTAAAAACTTCTAATAGCTTCATTATTTTCCTTTATTAATAGGCAAGTTGACTTTCTAATGTCAGTGTATTGTCCTGCTCTGGAGGCGGGAATCGAGTTTACAGGAGTCTGAATTCAGAGTCAACTGTATGATGACATGTTAAACGAAATATGCCTGTGCTTCAAACATCAGAGGCTTCAGGACAAATGTAGTCTAGAGACCAGCTTCTAGCAAGATATATTTATTTATTTATCTGTCGCTGCTTTACAGTGGGTGCATATGTGGACAAGTGTGTGTGTAGAGATATGTACTTGATTAATCCAGTTACATGAATTCATAAATGTGTCTTCACATTGCCTGTAAATTGGAGAACTATTGCCTGAAAGGAAACAGACGAATTGTTAGGTCTTGGAAGTTACCATCTGTTATCAGTTCATGTCCTGAAGAAATGTAGCTATGACAATTTAGCTGTTCCATTACCCAGAATCTTGATTCATAGCTTGGACTTTTAAGTTTGAGGCTTTATGTACATGGTCCCGTTTCTATTCATCAATTAGGCCATGGTAAACCCATGTGTGTGCACTCAGAGCCTTCAATAAACATGAGAGAGTTTGGCTTGCAGTGAAAGAGCATCATATTTGCTTTGGATTATCAATCTATTGTTGATGACAACCTATCAACCTAATTAGCTGTACCATTTTTAATGGCACAACTAATTAATTGTGAATTTAAAATCAAAATTATAATCAGTGCTAACATGGAGGAAAGCAGTGAGGAAAATACTAAAGCTGTTATAAGTATTCTTCACAAGGCTGCTGCACGTGAAACCAACCTGAGTAATGTAGAATGGGATTGAAGAAAACTTTTAAAAATACATGTTGAATCACAGAAAACAGGTTTTGTATCTTTCAAAAGAAGTATTTGGCACCCTCTCTGCTGACAGATCTGGGGGGAAAAAAAAAAAAGTATATGCTGTTCCAGAAAGGGAAACACAATCTAGTATCTGAGCTCTGAAGTATGCAAGGATCTATGTTTTTATTAGAAGCTTCTCCAGTTTTTAAGAGAAAAGTTAAATTTGTGATTATAGGGTTATATCAATAGAGTTGGGCTAGGACTGTTAGCTGCACAGAAGTTCTGCAGCAGGGTGGCCTGTGATGGGCTTACAAAGAGAATGCAGACCCATTCGTGGTGGAGGGGTAAAAGGTCATTTGGTCTTGATGCAATTTCAAGTTAATGTAGATCAAGAACAAAATGGAGAGGGTCCGGACAAGTGGGGCTGATGAAGAAAGACCACATCTTAAACTTATTTAAAAAAACAGCAGAAGCTGGAGAGAGTCCTGTGACTATCAACGTGAGAGAAAAATAATTTCTTTGTCATGGCTAAGGAAGTGGGAGAGCTGAATAAGATGGATTTGGAGCCCAATTTTACATGTAGGATTGTAGAAAATAATGCTGGAAAGTTCTTGAGAAGTCATCTATTCCGTCCTCTTGCTCTGAGACAAGATCACCAAATCTATATCATGTTTGCAGATAATCCTGAATCATTCTTATTGTTAGAAATATAAATCTTAACCTCCCTGGCTGCTATTTAAACGCAGCAAGTCTTGTCTTACTGTGGGATGGAGCAAATTATTTCCTCCTCTTCCTTTGTATTTTTCTTTCTTTCTTCCTTTGTATTTCTCGCTCTCGCTCTTTCTCTTTCTTTCTTCCTTCCTGTTTTGGTTCTTTTTAGTTTTGTTTTGTTTTGTTTTGTTTGTTTGGGGGTTTTTTTTGGTTGGTTGGTTGGTTTTTTCTTTGTGTACCCAGCATCTTCCAGACAACTACTTCTTTGCCTGCTGTCTGCTGTGGTAGTTCATGTTTCCAGATTCCCGATTCCTTTGTACTCTTTCCAGCTCTTTCTTGAAGAGAGATGGTCAACCGTGGGTACAGGCAGTGCTTTAGTGAAGGCTTTAAGATGCCAGACTGAAGTAGAAGGGTTACTTTGAGCCTCATAGCTGGTTATTTATTCCATTAGAACACTTGTCTTCTTACAGTAGCCTGATCTTTTTACTTCTCTTTGGTTTGTGATCTGCTAAAACATTGCATCTTCTTCTGCAGAACTGCTATGGGGTAAGTTGTTTGCTGTTCTGCATTTAATTCTTCATGCCTAATAACACGACTTCCTTATTGAGTTGCCGTTGCTTTTTTCACACCATGTCTCCAGTTTATCATTGCTGCGTTCTGATCCTATCACACAGCAATCTGATCACCCCCATCTTTTTTCTCCTTAGCTTGGTGTCATTTGCAGATTTAATAAGGATATTCTCTAGTCCATCATCCAGTTGTTAACAAAAATATTGAACAGCATAGGCTCGGATCAAGTCCCTGTGGAATCTATTCTGAAACATGCTTCTGTTTTGACAGCAAACCATTGATTCTCCCTGAGAATATTTCAACCAATTTTACATTTAGCTCACATTTCCCCAATTTGCTTATGACAATATCAAGTAAGAATTTCATGTCAGAAACCATTACAAAGTTAAGATGTATAGAGGGAGCTTTGGATGGTGGGACACAGATGGAAAATGTGAGAAAACAGGTAGAATTTGTTTGAACTGCAGCAGATGACTGGGTCTGAGTGGAGGGAGAAACAAATGAGTGTCAGGGTAGGAGTTCGGCGTCAGCTGGATTTGTGGATATATGTTTCTCTATTTCAGACCTTCGCATAAAGCCAACAGTTAAGAAGGTAACACCTGTAATTAAATGAATTGGGAAGAAAAACAGAAGATGATGAGAAAAAGATTGTAAGAGCTAACAAGGGACAGATTTAAGGAAGGCATGGCTATCTCAAACATTTCTGATAAAGCACGTGTCTTGAGACACCAAGTTCTAGCCAAGGAAATACCATTAGAAACCTCAGAAGCTCTTACAGCTCAGTTTACAGAGATAGAGGTTAGGCTGAGAGGTGCTGTGGAGAGGGCCAGAGTTACAAAGACAAGTGGGGGCAACGGTGGGTTTATTAAGACAAGCTTGAAACATGCATATGCTGTCAGGAGGACCCTAGGATGCGGAGATAAGAGAAAAAGAAGAGTAAGAGTAAACAGTGTGAGTGTGGGTAGGGTAGTATGTGGAAAGAATGTGGAATTACCTGAGAAGGCACAAGGACTAATAGAAAGCAGGTCCCAAACTTTTGTGCTAGTGATTTGGACAGGTTTTGTTTGCATGGCCTCCTAAAGCATGCAGAAGGATAGGAGGCCCTTACATTATAGGGTTATTGTATGTTTTTCCATAAGTAACTGAGGCGCTATCTGTTTAAAATGTATTAAGTCAAATATTTAAATTCCTCCATTATTCCATGATTTATGAAGCTATAGTTTGTTTTTCCTGTTAATTTTCCCCCAAAGATTTCTACTCTCTTTTCTTCATTGATACAGAATTTGTCAATATTAATTCTGCAAAAATAGTGCAGACTCATAGTTTTAGAGACACTTTGTATAAAACTGTGGAAAAATGCTCTAGTAAATAAATTTTCTCGGTATGTTTTTGACCTAGTTTCCTAAGGAAATGAGGCTTGTGAGGGTGCGTTGTATTCCTGTCTCGGTCTCCCCATTTAGCTTTAGAAGTACCTGGCTGATCCTGACCAAATTTGGTTGGAGGTCCACAGAGGTTCCTTGAGATGTGCAGCTGGGTGCAGGACAGTGTCTTAGTGCCATTACTTCCCTTTCCCACCTATATGCTCAGGTCTTAAGGAGACTCTTCAATGTGAATTCAATGGTTATCTATTCTGGTTAGTCTGCCAGCTGGCCAGTCAACCAGTGGGGAGCTTTGAACAAGCCACGATACTGTTAACACCAATGTCTGTTTAAGAAAAGAATGTTTAGTACTTCAAAAAATGTGAAATGCAACCAAATGGAATATACTTTCCAGCTGGCTTTAATATTTATATGGTTCTAGCAGATCCAGGAATGAAGATTAAAATAAAACCTTTAATTTCTAAGAGGTAATATGGAAGTCTCACTCTTGGGAAGATGATTTGCGACGGGGTTGTCACTGTGGGCCCTATAAATTATTATGATTTCCTCATAAAATACTGGTTTCCCACAGATGGTTGTAAAATCTTCCTGGATGACATATTTTCAAAGAAGGTCTCCCAGCATCAAAATTAGGAATTAATTTTTGACTGAACTGCAATCCACTGAATAGGTAACAAATAAATTTCAGCATTTAATATCTATCAATTTATGGTGGGTAGTTACCTGCTAACTTCATGCAATGATCATATGTCTGACTATAGTTTTAGAATAAATTATGCTTATATCTTGATGAAGCCTGTGAAATGTGTTCAGATGAGCAGGTCAGACTGGGAGCTGCAGAGCGGGGTTTGAATTCGTTCTAGCATAGATACCTTCTCACACAAAACCAGAACCATGAACATATGGGTAAACATGACTTTAAAACTACTCCAAACCAAACAGGATAGCCCTCACTTGTGTAGGTATTTCCTGAATAAAATGTCTGTCTTACGCAGGATCAATTTTTAAAAACTGTTCTTTCTCCTGTTGTTGTAAAAAGACTTTCCGAATGTAATGTGGGTATAAGCTGGTGCTGTTCTAGATGGGTAGATGTGTATTCAGAGCTTTGATTTCTTTTTCTTTTCTGGAGTTGGAAGCTCTGGCTGTTCTAATTAATTATGCAGTGTATAACAGTGCATTAAAACAGTTTTAATCAGTTGCAGTTTAGGTAATGTATAAGCAATAGAAATTATTAAGAACTAAAGCTGTTTTCTGGAGCATGATGCTGAGGCTGGCTATATGACCACACCATGTACCATCACTCCTCCTAAAGCAGAGAGGAGACTGGAGCAGGGCTGAGGGATTAGATAGTCTATCTTTTTGAGGAACTTCCTTGGTTATCTCCTACCACTAAAATACACAAAATTGAGTTGTTGAAGATGGTCGAGAAATACTGAAAATTGATTTAGAGGTTTTCCATGAACTTTGCAGGTTCCTGTTAATTCCTATTCTGACTTCAAATTTCCTGGCAAAAATATTCAAGTTCTGTGTAAAAGGTCTGAGTTGGTCTCACTGGTAGAAGTGAAAGAAGTCTGTAGAGACTGTCGGGAAAAGTAGGTTATGATGAGAGGTTTTAGAAGTGGGATGTTGACAGACTAAGGAAGGAGGCAGGAAACTTTGCAAAAGTCAAGAGGAGGAAGTGGAGAGGAAGCGTCTGGAAGAGGAAGCAGGAGAAGATGCACTGTGGTCAGTTAGGAGGTCAAAGAGGGGGGAAATAAAGTAAAACCAGGAAAAAGACTTTTATTTATTCTGAGTATTAGATGAATGATATATTCAGGAATTAGTACAAAATCGAAGCATTTTTTAAAAATAAATGGTGTTAAAGTTCTAAGGCCATAATAATGCATATGTTTTTACTTTTAACCCTGAATGTGGGCTTTGATGTCAAACTGCAGCTTCTGGTTACATTTTTAAAGCCATTATGAGTACTATTGAAAAGTAATTTTTGGATTCTCTTGGCTTTAGACATTAACTTTTCTGCAGTTTCTTTCAGGAGAAGTCTGTGTGCTCAGGGGAAGGGAAGATCCAGACAGAAAATTACCGCTTTTGTATAAAAACATTAGGAAGTAGGGTTTTGTGCAATAGTTTACTGAAATACCTTTACTTTTGCCAGTAGATGTCACTGTGGATAAAAAATACCAGTGCTTAGTAGACAAAGGAGGTAATTTGCTAAAAGAAAATTCATCCTTTGAAAGTAGATTGGGGGGGCAACATTTTTTTCCTAAGGAAAGACTTTTTTAAGCATATAAAAATGGATGTCTTACTAATCAGGACATCTATTTTTGCCCATTACAATCCTGTATTTTTTGCTTATCTTCGCCTGACTTGGGTAAGTTCATGGCTTTCTGTCTGACTTCATAGGGGGTGTCTGTATGAGCGTGCTCCAGTTCAGCTTTATTTTGAAAGCATTTAGTGTTTGGAGGTTGCTTTAATAAGCACCAGTTGTCGCTACAGTGTGTGTGTGCGGGGAATTGGACATGGAGGAAGTGGCTTCATTAAGGTTGATTTGGAGGGGGGAGCAAGATGAGAAATAAAATTGCCCATATGATTGGCTGGGAGAATAGCTCTGAATTATGGGATCCATCTGTTTCCTGTAATGAATTCATAAACCCATCAAACAATGACCTGAACGAATTGCTGAAGGAAAAAAATAATACACTGGCATGATATGTTTAACGCAGTGAGGCATTGGCATTGTATAATCAAAAATTCTTCTCACATCCAGCACTTTGTAATGGAGCTGCTGTGTTTAATAGAAGCTGTAAATAAATCCTGTCACAGTAGCAGCCAAGAATGCATTTCTGGGTTTAACTGTTTCTCTTCTGGAATGCCTGCTCCTTCAAGGCTTTAGAAATGCAAGTTTTATAGAGCTGGAGTGGGGGATTCTGAAATATAGAGAAATGTTAATGAGGTGAATGAAAGGAAAAAGCTGCCATAAATCAGTATTATGTGGCTTAACCAGTTTCTTTCATTTATGCATGTTCTTTCCTTATGTCATAGAAATGTACTTAAAAGCTATTGTTGTAATTGAAATCTGTTAGACTGATCCTATTCATTATATTAATAAAATCCACCTACAATTGCTCGTAACACTTTTTTATGCAGTTGGGATTCCCGAGATTGTAATCATCAAAAAGCATATGGGGTAATTATTGGATTTGTTTGGGTAAAATTGGATTAAGAAGTTTAGATACCTTTAAGTACTGATAATTGTTACAAGAAAGCTCATTGTTTAGTATATGTACAGTTCTTAGAATGTAGAATAAGCAGATACCCATCACAAACATCTCAAGAGCAAGCAATCTCAAGGCTTTTATTTTACGCCTTTAATTGTATTTTTGCAAGAGGCTTTCTACTTAAATGTTTTTGCTTTAGCTCTTTAATCATGTGCTAGTTGTGAAAATCACTTTGTAGTAAAACCTTTCTCCCATACATTTTAAATAACATTTTTATCATTAAAGCAAATTTAGTCATAAAGGCTACATTTTAATTCCTGGATTTCAGACAGCTGCCCACATAACATTAGCCGTGGCAGTGTATTACTTTCAGGTGAAAGGGTAGACAGGCTGCTCCTTCAGGGACTGGCAAGGTCTCTCTATAGATTGGCAGGTTGGCCCTTGGGGCTGATTAAATGTATAGCGCACAGAGCATCAGTGTTCTAGGCAGCCCCTGCTGACCACAGGCACTGCCATGCTGTATGCAAAAGGTTGCTGTCTGGTTTGCTTTTAGCCTGCAGTTTGCTAAAATATTATGTCTTTGTACGTTGTATGTTCTGCAAAGCATAGCCATCATCTCAAAATACACACGTTGTAGGAAGGAGAATGTCTAAATGGTGTATAAAGATGCTCTTAAAGCAAGTATCGTATGACAATTAATAATTAGGAAGTCTAATGTAGACACTTTGAACGGTAGGTGTTTCTCACAGTGCGTATCAAATGAAAATTGCTGCTTAAACATTGCTGAAGATGACTTTAATAAATAGGTGTTGAGTTTTTTTCGAAGAATACAGTCGTATTGTCGTTGTAACATACATTCTCCAAATATTATTGCTGTATTTGAAGGCTAAATTCTAGCCTGATAAGAAGCTGGAATTTGGGAATCAAGCCCATTGCTATGATGTTGCTCACTTTTTGCTTTATTTCCTGTCAGGGGTGCTATTAAATAGTTATTTTCCACCTACCATGATTGTATACACAGTGTTCTTGCAAGAGCTTCCATTTAACTCGTCTTAAAAGAGATTTTCATATACAAAAAAACTCCACATCGCTACGTTGATTAGAGAAAAAAACAGTATTATTAATATGCAGAATTATTTTTATTCTAAAGTACAATGGGTTTGATATTTTGATCTTCTTTGTTCTTTTTTTCTCATCTATGATTCAGATATTTAGATGGAAACATTGTTTCTAACACTGAAATTGAGTTTCTCAGGCCACACCTTTGTGATGAAGCTGCTTTGTTAATTCACACTAAAGCAAAAATTATGTACTCTATGACCTTAGGTCAGTGATTTTATATATATATATATATATATATATATATATATATGCATGCATGCATGCATGCATGCATACGCATATTTGGAAGTACCAGATGCATGTGTGTGTGTGTGTGTATATACATATAAAAATAAAATGAGAACATAATGCTTTCTAAAAAGCAGCCTAGCCTGCCTTGCTCTCTCAAAGACATTTCCAATGAATTAGTATTCCTTAAGAAAGTCTCAGGGCCAGACAAATACCGACTCTGTTGGCATTGTGCCAGTTAATGGTTTTAATTCTCTTGTATACTTATTTAACTCCATGGTAAAATAATTTCTTAGTTTAAAAAACAACCAAATCAAAGAAGGCTGTAGTTTCTTGCTTTGCCATGCGGTTGTCCCTTCCAACCTTTTTTACTAGCTGGTCGTCAGGACCTTGGAGTACTTCAGAGTTTGATGGCCAGAGCTGAGCTGGCTGGGTGAGAGACGTTGGGTGGCGATGTGGGGGAGCAGTCCTCATCCCCACCTGGCTGCTGCCTCCTGCCTGTCCCCTTTTCCTCCTCTTCCCTGGTGTTCCCTCTGATCTGCCTGCACAAGGGTTTGTGTGGCTAGTCCTGTTATCTGAGTTGGAGAAACTTCCCGGCTGAAATGGTTTATTATTTTTGGTGGATCAGACTGTCTGGAGTGCTCTTTCTGAATCTTGTGGTTGCGAGCAAATCACATCTAGCTTCATCTTTTGAAATTTCAATGATTGTAAATGCTTACATCTTTGTAATAGTAGTAGTAGTAGTAGTAGTTAAAAATGTTTACATTTCTGTAATAGTAGCAGCAGTAGCCATAGTAATAATACCCCAAGATCTCTAATTTTCTCATTTCTGCTCCCCATCTCCCAAACAAAATGGAAATACACACTTTTGCTTAAAAACATAAAAAGTGATACTGTTTTAATTGTCTTTTCAATTTGTCAAAGCAAGCAAAACTAAGGAGTTGGCTTACAATTTCAAGTTTGGATAACAGGCACTTCGATATGCACATACACAAGTCTGAGGTGGTGTAGCCTTCCCAAACCCAGGGTGATGGGTGGTGAGAGCCTGAGCCTGTGTTTTCTGTGCAGCAGGTTGGTACCTGCCGGACAGGCGGTGGTGGTGACCCGCAGAAGCTGCGTGTGCCCTCCCGTGGCAGGCTGTCCAGAGAGAGCTGGAGAGAGATTCATCTCTGGAGGGACTGCGGTTCAGTGAGAGGATCAGCTTAATTCATAGGTTATACTACCTTTTTTTTTTTTTTTTTTTAAAGGCCAGGTGGAATGTTAAAGTCAACAGGACTTAAGAAAAGACCCATTAAAACTAAGTAATATTTTCAGTCACATGGGAGATAGATTTATTGATATTGTGGAAACAAAATAATTCTCAGATACATGTTGAATATGCAAATTTGATACTTGAAATTAATTATTCTGCACTTCGTGACATTTTTAGTCTACTTTTTTAATTGTCGGAGTTAGGATAAACTGTTCATTTCCAAAGCTGGTGGTATATTTTGAAAAGGCAAAGAAGGTGTTATTCTCAGCTCTTCAGATGTTACTGGTACTTTTAAATTTTTTTATATTCAAAGTTCCTTTTTTGTTATAGAAATAAGCACAGGTGAAGTCGTTTAGGCTGCCAAAATAAAAGTCTTGGAGAAGCAAAGTGCTGATGGTTGCTGTCAAGCTTGCCATGTTTTTGCTTGTCCAAGTGCCTGCTTGCTTTGAAACTACCCTGGACACTACCTTGATGCCTGTTCACTGCTTCTGCTGTGGAAGATGATCAGTTATCGGGTGTGTCAAAGCCTGCAGAGAGGCTGAGTACTGGTTTTACACCATATATATAACAAGGTGAGATCCAGTTTTGCCCTTGTTGGACATGCTTGTGATAAGCTGGAGGAGTACGCAGTTCTGTGCATCTAGGAAGCCCAAAGGCTTCCTTCTGGGTGGCCGAGCAGCTCTGGTAGACGCTGCCAAGTGAGCAGAACAAACTGGTGCAGTTCCCGCCAGGCGCTGCCATCCCCGGCCGGTGCTGTGCCACTCTGCTCCCGGTACCACCACCCCAATTCCCTCCTGGCTGTTCCCGAAGGGACCCGGCACCGCTGACCTCTCCATGCCAAGCTGCGCGGGCAAATTCCACTACAGACCAGGGTGGGTCTGGCCTGCTTATTTCAGGCAAGGTTAGTATGGGGCATATCAAATGTACGCCTGGAGTGCAAACATAGAAGACTGGGGTGTCCTGAAATGCTTAATAAAAAGGTTTAGGAAAGACCATGAGAAAACACAAGCTTTGTGTGAGTGCTGAATAAGCTGGTGGATTGGGTCTTTAAACTTGTTTTTTGGGAGATTTTTTGGAAGCCTGAAAATTTATGCTTTCATGGCTATAGGCAGTGTGATATTTAATATTAGCAATCTCACATCCCAAACTGAAAAACTGCTGAACTAAAAAGGCAGTGGGTGCTCTAGATGGGTGCAGTAGCTTACTGTGCAGTTTAAATCAGCACTCTATTCAATACTAAATTGTCACATCTCCTCTCTCTTCTCCTCCCTCCTGTTCTAAACCATGCAGAAGATTTGTTACAGTAAGGAATAAAAGGTTCAAATACTGTAACAGGCAATGCGTTTTGCCTAAGCAGAGAATAACCAGAATTTATCCTTACTTTTAAAACTTAATGCTGTTTTAGTTCCAGTAGTGTTGATAGGACGTTGTATTTTGTCCTGGTAGTAAGGAAGAGGCTAAAACTATGGAAAAGAAGCAGTTGAGATGCTATTTAGTATGTTTTAAGGGTTTTAGACTTGAAAGATTCAAGAAAAGCTTGTGTTACTCTTGTGAGGAAATACTGATGTACAAATAACTGTAAAAATTTATTTCTCTGCAATGTAAACATTAGTCACAAATTTATGTCTTCAGCCTATCCTACACAGACTGGTCAATACATTTATTAAATCAGAGAGAAAATAAGTTATGTTGAGGTGTTCTTTCTGTCCTAGTGTGAACTGGTTGGCCAGTTTGGTACCTGTGGTGGGTGTGCTCTGCATATACTGGGGAATTAGTATCTCTCCATGAAAGACAAAACTTTTTGTATCATTAAAAGTAGTGCTAACGTTGATTAAAATAATCTTCATGCTTTACACGTTGGAATCCATTTTGCAGCTGAAGTTGAGTGCTGCTTACTACAGATGAGAAAGAGTTTTCCTTTAGTCACTTGTGAGACGTGGAAAAAGAATGATATGGGCTTGTTTGTCCTCGTGCCTGTTCACTTGTGTTCTTGCAAATGTGTAGCTTAGTGTAAGACTGAAATGTGATTTACTTTCCTCAGTTACTCCATTTCAGTGTCAGTTCAGAAATGAGAAGTGCTCTGCAGAGAAACATTGCTATGTAACTTTGCAAACCGCAGCAATGGTTCTTGTGCTCTTCAGTGGGATACAAAAAGTTGGTGTTTTTGTAAGACACTGAATTAAAAAAAAAAAATCCCCCCAAAATAGACTTGTAATGGCAAAAGAGTTGTGTAAGTCATCCACTGTTCCCAATGAAAGGAACTAATTATGATCAGAGTTTTAATCATAATTTTGAAAATATAAGCCCCATATTTTTGAAGTCCTTAAAAATAATTTATTGAATAAATTGCCTGCGAGCATAACTTTTGGGGTGTTTGTTTGTTTGGTTTTTTTTAAATTCCCAATACATAGAACTTACTTGTGCCTCATTGGAGGTACAAAGCATGTGCATATGTGTCTACAGATTGGGTAAAGCAGGAGTAACATAAATTAATCTTTACTTGAAAACTTTTCACTCTAATATACACACTTTCAGTTGAATTAATTCTCTGAAATACAAATTTCACAGCATGCTAGTTACTCTGTGGCACTATTTCTTATTTAATGTTTTTTCTGCACATTATCTGAGCATAACAAAAATTATTTCTAGCCATCCTTTTATTTATTGGGCTTTTATTTACTGTTTTAGGCGAAGCGTTCTCAGACATCTTGTTTTGAGAACAATCCAAGATGTCTTAGAAATGCTGGAAGTGAAAACATCTAAGAAGTATTTTTCACTTGCTCTGTTGTAGAGTTGATAGCAAATCAGTGTTTTTCTTCTTAAGTCTTGTACTATCCTAAATCATATTTAGTATAAACACCCAGATACATACATAGACATATACATTTGTCAGCCATTTGAGTATTGATGTGAACTTGGTTGTGTATATACAAACTGTTCAGTCTTCAGCCGATATGCTCTCTCCTCTTCTCACACAGTGGGTACCAGATATTTATAGTAACCAACTTCTCTGTTGTGTGCTGCTGACTGCCGATGCAGCCTGGGAAGCGGGAAGTGTGTGAGATAAGGCCGGGGGGTTGTACAGTTAAAAACAGACATGTAGGCTCTCACAAAGAGTTGGGTGTGAAGCCTTTATCAGCTGTATTCTGGTACATAAATTTTGCAGCTATATAAAAACAGGTTTTTTAGACGTAGATTTCAAAAATGTTATATAACAATTTAGGAGCCTACATACATAGTAGACTAGCCCTGAGTTCTGGTCGTAACACTTTTTTATTTAGAATTTATTTTACGTATTTTATAGTCCACGCTTTGCCAGCTGTTGTTTGGGAGACTGGAAAACATTATCCATTTGCTCAGTTACAGGAAAAAAACCCACAACTTTTCTGATACTAAAGCAAAAATTTTTTTTTTTTTAAATGTAGTGCCAGAACCTATTAAGACCAGTTTAAGCCAGCCCCAACCTGCCGGTACCGGTACCAGTACTTCCACCAGCACTATTACCAACAGCAGCAATGGCAAGCGTGCGTCTGCTAATGGGCAGCAGCCAGCTGCGTCCCGTTACCTGCCTCGTGAGGTGCCTCCACGCTTCCGCCAGCAAGAACAGAAGCAGCTCCTAAAGCGGGGTCAGCCACTGCCTACTGGGACTCTGACCGGCACCAGCCCAGCACAAGGTACTGGACAAGCAGGGGCGAGTCCTCCTCCACAGCAAGGAGCAGGTGGACAGCATCATCCCAGTAAGACCCAAACAGGTAAGAATCGAAACCCAGTGAGATACTGACTCTTTTTTTTTATGTAGTTATGCCCTCCACTGTTAGCAGAGATGCTGCGAAAACTTAAGGAATGTTAAGAATTGTCTTAAAATAACGGGATTTAAAGTGAAGTGTATGCTGTTGCTCTTTTTCTTACAGAATATATTATGTCATTTCTAGGATCCAGTTCTAAAAGGTTTTCTTACTTAGATGCTCAGACCTGTGGGGTCTTTTTCTAGTTATTTTTCCGTTTCTTTGGATATGATCTTCAGGAAATGTAGATATTTCTTCAGTGATCATTCTCACAGAAGCATTGTTAATTTGGGTATTTCCAAGTTTTTTACTATCATTTTGGCAATTTTAAAGAGAGTTTTGCATATAATTACATGTAAATAAAAAATAGGAAGTTTGCTTATGTTGTGTTGTGACACTTTTATGCCTTTATTTGCTTATGCTCTCAATTGTTATTTTCACATTAGGAAAATAATACTTTGGGAAAAGTAGTTGAGTATCTTAGTCCTTTCTACCACTTCATTCCATCCTTTGCAGATAGACACACTGACCTTCCTTTGGCTACTGGAAATAGCATATTGAGGAATAAGTCTCTTAGCTACCTTTTTTTCCTGAAGCTGCTAATGAGAAAACAAGAAGCAGCTCTCTTATTTGCCCTTCTGTGCTAGAGATTGTGTAGCTTCTACAGTGGAGATGAGCTTAGTTGGTAATTGGTATATATCACCTTTTTCATCACCACTATATATGAATGTCAGGTTAGGCAAAGCAGGGAGTGTTCTAAGATACAGTTATCTATGGCTTAGAAAAAGTTATCTGGACTAAGTCACAAGGGGTGTTTTGATATCTTGAATATTAGTAATTTCTGTATGATCTCAAGTGTTGCTCATTATCACTCATTAACGCTGTCAAACATTACAAAATTTGGATCTGAACTGCCTGCAGTTTTCCCTTTGGGCATTAGTGAATCTTTCACTATTTTTGCTGTACTTGCTGCTGAACTGAACCCCAGCAGAGGAAGTTATTTGGTGGTGTCCTTACAAGTTTTAGTTAGATATGAAAATCATCCCTCTCAGAAATGATAGCTTTTACAGTTATCGAGATGCATTTGAAAATACTATGCAGCTACTCTGCAGAAACACAAATCTGAAAATGCAAAATAAAACAATTGTTTATTTACTTAAAATGTTGGGGGTTTCTAGGGCAGGAAGAGGTTCTGCTTCTGTATTCTCGACTATTTGGCTTTAGTGACATGGAAAGTAGTAAGTTCCCACCAGTTAGAGCAGCATTCTTGTCGTCTTTGCAAATCACAGTTCAGCAGGGGTGGTGGCTGACATTTATGGCTTCTCTTTGATTTGGAGATGTTTGTTAACTGTCAGACTAATGTTCTGGTTTAGATATATATAAAATATACATACATATATATATATATATATATGTATGTATGTTTGTTTTTTTCAGAAATCTAGTAATTACTTACATGGTAGAAACAGATTGGCCAAGTCAAGCGGCTCAGTATTAGACTTCTTCCAAGCATCATTATAGATGTATCTGAAACATTTTTGATGTTTAAGAAACATACTGTAAATCATGAAACAAACTCCACTGTAAATTGTAACATAATCCATAAAATAACTTAGCTTGTACTAGCTGTCTGACTGTGATCTTGCCAGGTGCATTTGTACCTCGAGGTTTTAGACTTCTTTTCCTGGTTCCTATTTTAACTTGCTGTATAAAATAAGCACTTGTTTCTGTAGTTTGTCAGCCTGGCAAGTATCAGCAGAGGTTTTACACTGTTGAATTAGTTTGCTTTTTTATTCTTTTGCTACGTTTCTGCTACCGTTGGAAAAATTCAGAATACAGTAAAAGCTAGTAAAAATGAGAGGAAGAGTGCAGCAGCTTTTCAGCTTTATATTATATGCCATATTGCACAAAACAAGTTAACCCATATCAAACTCTTAGCAACAGTATTACTTGAAAGCAATTAGTGCACAAAGAGTCAAAATTGTCAGGTGGTTGTTTACTATGTAAAGTCAAAACAAAAACTTTCAAAGGCACGAGGAAAATCTGTGCACAGTTCTGGGAGCAGGGAAAAGAATCTTAGACAAGCTAAATCCTTGGCTACTTTTTTGTCTGCTGACAGCAAGAGGTTGTGTTTTGAGACTTAAGTGGTTGCATCTTCCTTGTAGAAAGAAATTGCTGAATACTAGAGCTCATGTAGTTGTCTTTCCAGCAGGTGGAGCATCAGTTCATTTACTAACTACAAACAGTTACAGAAGGGAAAAAAAAAAAAAAAAAAAAATCTATCTAGCTCACTTTATAATGACAACAGCTGTGTGCCTGGCTGCTTTGTGAGGCTGAGAGAGGAGTATAGCATATCTCACTCCTGAGGGACCTTTGCAGCCATGAAGTATGTATATTGATAGTCTTACTTGGTCTCTCATCCTGGCTTCGTCTTCACATTGATGAGCATAAAGACCAAAGAAGTAAGAAGAGTATCCAGGGAAGGCCAAAACCTTTTCATCTCAACTGTTAAGATTTGAGTAACTACTAGCTTTAGAAAAAATTTGGGGATTCTATATCCTGAAAACCTTCAGCACTTAAGTTACAAATTTTCCATGAAATATAATTCAAACTGGGTCATATTTTTGTGAATATGAAAATAAAGAATTTTAAACATGAGGATTCTGACTAAGCAATACAACATCAGAAGGAAACTTCTCGCCTTCCTCCACTTATCAGTAGGAACTGTATTCCTTTAAATGTCTGTCTGTGGTTCCCTGAGTAATTCATTGTTGTGGTTTAACCCCAGCTGGCAACTAAGCACCACGCAGCTGCTCACTCACCTTCCTCACAGTGGGATGGGGGAGAGAATCAGAAAAGTAAAAGTGAAAAAACTCGTGGGTTGAGATAAATACAGTTTAATAGGTAAAGCAAAAGCCACACACACAAGCAAAGCAAAACAAGGAATTCCTTCACCGCTTCCCATGGGCAGGCAGGTGGTCAGCCATCTCCAGGAAAGCAGGGCTCCAGCACGCGTAACCGTTACTTGGGAAGATGAACGCCATCACTACGAATGTCCCCCCTTCCTCCTTCTTCCCCCAGCTTAATATGCTGAGCATGACATCATATGGTCTGGAATATCCCCCAATCCGTTGGGGTCAGCTGTCCCAGCTGTGTTCCCTTCCAGCTCCTTGTGCCCCCCCAGCCTTCTCGCTGGTGGGGTGCAGTGAGAGGCATTAAAGGCCTTGGCTCTGTGTAAGCACCGCTCAGCAATAGTGAAAACATCCCTGTGTCATCAACACTGTTTCCAGCACAAATCCAAAACATAGCCCCATACCAGCTACTGTGAAGAAAATTAACTCTATCCCAGCCAAAACCAGCACATTCATTTACTAAAGAGTCTTTGCAAATAAAACTTCTCTAGGGAAGTGAAGGGAAGGAACAAAATAATCGGAGTTGGCCAGAAGAGAATCAGTGTAGGTACCTGATCCATGTCTAAACAGGAGTTTTGTCTGTCTGAACAGCACCTGCATCGTAGAAGAGTGATCACTTAATTAATATTATTAGATGTCTTCAAAGTCTAGAGGCAGTCAATAATGCATCAGTGCTTAGGGCTTTCTCGCTCTCTGGTAACCTGATTGCCTAACCAGAGCTTATTAGACCTGTGCTGGATTCTGCCCAAGCAAGTCTCCATATGTGGCTTCTTTAGACTTATGATGAACAATAGTAACTTTCTTTTGATGGATGACCTGGTACTAATCAAAGAGCCAGGATCGTTGTAAGCTAGCATCTTGTATCCGGAAGATGCTTAATGTAAATTCGTGCCTGTAGCTTTTCTTTTTATAGGGTCATATTCCTTCATAGTTAACTTGAAATTATGCAACCACGTTCCTTCCAGGCCCTATTTATAACTACCTGGATACAAGGAAGGCTGTTAGAGAGGCATTGGCAACCTCTTCACTGTAATAATCACACTATTTTATCTCTTTATTCTCTTATCAGCAGTCTCTGTTATCTACTGCCTTGGCCTATCCAAAACACTTATCAGAACTCTTAACTGCAATGTCATGAATTAAAAAGGGTGTTCTGCCAATGTAAGGCAAGTTGGAATTAATGACCACTAATATATTCTTTGTCAGGTTTATCATCTGGAAATATCTGTGAAGTGGATGAGAGTAGTGATTTTTTGTTTTCTCTTTTAAGATAATCTCTAAAACATTAACTAGACAAACTGTTAAGAGACAAAATTAAAACATTTCAAACTGCATAGAATATTTTAGAAATCTTATCCCTTGAAAACAGTCTTTTATTTATTGTTAACTATATGAAACTATCTTCTGTAGTACTTTAGAGTGTTTTCTGTAGAATAGTTATTTTTCTGGAACTTTTACCTTGAGCTACAAAGTTTGTTCTTGACATGCCCCTTCTGTAATCCTTTTTAGGATTACACTGAAGGAAAGCTGTATTGGTAATCTATGGGCAGTATTCTATTATCTAGTCTAGTTTGTTATTTTTACTTAAAGATGGAGCTTTTCATCTCTTCCCTACCCACTTTGTCAACTAACTCCAATAAATGTGGTGAATAGTTAACTTCCCTCATTAAGGTGTGAGGCATTAATGGAGTGGTCCTTTTGCCATATGATCTAAAAGAATTAAGGTAATTTCTGGAAGCTACCATGGGAGATTAAAAATAACAATATCCTTCTTTGTTTCTTTACAAATTATGAAGTTTGTATAGGAGTCTCCAGGCAACCACTGTGTGTTTGATGATTATAAGAACAAAGATCAAAAGAAGTAATCAGTTTTTCTTGAAGATGCCTTTCACTTTTCTGCAATTCAGCAATGTGAAAGCAACATCCGTCAACTCAAAAGAAATATACCATGTCCTGCAGGAGTCATGATGAAACTTCTGCACTTCTTTTGTATTGGCAAGTAGAGTATTTTGTGGAACGGATCAGTAACATATGTTTCTGAAGTCTAAAAAGAAATGAAAGCAAGTAATTTGTGCAGTAGTCAAAATGAGAAAACACCCAAGCATTGTGGAAACTGAAGAGTTACGCTTTTAATTTGTTCTATCTGCTGTTTTCTGGGAAGTGAGAATTTGACAGCACTTACAGAGATTTATTTTCCTACTGTGGGCTGATGCCAGATTCTGTGCTGAACTTTCTTCTTCTTTTTCTATGAAGCTGGAAGTTTTATTTCATGTTTCAAGATTTCCTTAGTGGCAGTTCACATATTCATGCTTGTGGTGTGGCATGTGCATGTTGAAGTAAGTGTTGTGGGCAGTTGGAAGTTGCTGAGTGCCGTCGTGTGGCAGGTTAACTCTTCTTATAAATCTCTTTGTATTAACTTTGTTTTTGATAATTTTTTTAGGAAGCAAGATAAAAAAACCCCTGCTTATTGTTAAAATCATGTCTGTCAGTACTCGTTTCAAACATCCGATCCTTTAACTGTGGGTTACTTTAGAGTTCCTTCTAATAGGGCAATTGTATACGGTTGTGAAGTCATATTTGGAGAAAAGTTTTAGGGAGAGATAATACCTCTTCTAAAACCAGTCAGTGTAGTTGGAAAACACAGATAAGCTTTGACATACAGTTGTTTCACCAGATCTAGCAAAGTAGTAGTGACCTTCATGCCAAACGCATGTTTGAACAATTGACCAGTTTAGCTTATTGTGTTTTGTGATGACTGCAGGTAAGGCATGTATATGCAAAAGTAGTTGCAAAGCATACAGTCTCATTTCAAAAGTTTGAAATAAGATTTAGCTTGACTTCCTGGAGGCATGGCAAACAGGGTGATTTTTGACAAATAAAGCACATGTGAAAACTGCCTTTATGGAAATGATTTGCTGAACTTTATCTCTTTGGGCCCATCGTCTGTAATTCCATTAGCAGAATATCTTTGTTGGCAAAACATTACTGTGTTTTTGCTTTTAGATGGAAAGTTACAGAATTAAAACCAGAAACTTTAGAAATTGATTTATTCTGGATCTTCTGTAAGCCATGTTTTTCATATGTAATAGTTAAAACACTAAATGCTATGAAGTAGAAATCGGGGATTAGATAGTATATTTATTCATCTTGTTTGCACACTTTCTATGTATATCATTTCACACTTTATATAGCAAATACACTTTTTTTAAAGTGTGCTACACTTAGCTGGAAGATGTGCTTTGTTGTATCATGGCTGTTGATCTTGAATGAAGGAACTAGCATGGTGATGTTTCTTTGTAAACACAAGAATTGGCTATTTATACTGCTTCTGTGAAAGGTAACTATATAGCAAACACATAATGTTTATCTGCAAGAAAACTCCTAACAGCTTTCAATTTTTGCATCACTTGATTAGGTGTTCACTGTACAGCAGTTCACTGTACAGCTTGTCACTATACACAATGTTTCTGCAATGTGGCTATGTAAAAGTTTTCCTACTAGTGGGATCAAATTTGATGTTATGCCATTTAAAAAAAAAAAAAAAAAGAAATTACCAGAATTTGTTTTTATTACTCTTTTGCCAATAGTCTAATCGAATTAGCATTGTAAAGGGATGTTCAGGTACCACCAGAGGTTGCATGAGTGGTGATTGTTTCTTTCTTCTCATTTTGTTCCTCAGGGCTTTGTTTAGCATTTGGTAGTGCTTGTTGTCTGGTACACGTCCCTGGAAATCAGGCAGTGTTACCAAAGGTCACTAGTGACAGGTATATGTTTAGACAAAAGGAATTTAAAAAAACATCCTACAAGGACAAAAATGTAGCAGTTAAGATGGAGATGGGATCTAGCCAGTAGGTACTATCTGGATGTACTCCTGAGTGATGAACGTTTTCTGAAATGCAGTAATAGGAAAGTCTGTGGGAAGTGAGTGTCAGCTAGTAAAGGGTTTTGTCTGCCATGCAAATTTTCAAAAAACCCATATAATGCTTTGAATATAGATAGAGAAGTAGCAAGCTCTGTGTAGCACAAATACGGGCATTATGAATGAAAAATGATGGTAAAAACTCATCAGTAAACTAATCTTTGGAATGAATTTTTCTGTATTGTGTATGTTATCTGACATCAGGCAGCAGAGCGTGAAAAATAAATCTGCTGCTTCAAATCTATTTGACAGTGATTAGAATTTTTCACCGGGAGAAGGAAAACTAGAAATCTGTAAAAGGATAAATGACTGAGATGCCTTTATAGTTTTGTTGTCCTCACTTTCAAAGGGTGGGGCTGTGCAAAAGCATGACTCCTCAAAGGCCATTGCTTTTGCTTTAGAATCAGTAGACCTGCATCCTGCCTCCACGTTCACTGTCGATGGCTCTGCTCCGGTGGTAGCCAGATATATGAACTGCGCAGGTGTCTGGGGGGAAAAAAGGTCAGGAGACAAAGAGTCTGGCAAGTTGTTAAAATGTGCAGATGGCGATTTTCTGACAAAGCATGTGAAAAGACCGAGTAGCAGGACCTGCCTCTGACGGTGGAGAAGTAAAAGGTAGAAAGCAACTAACTATGGTCAAAGTGATGAGGAAATAAGAGTTTGGTCCTTGGGAAGAGCAGAAAGGGCGTAACATCATGTGAAAATATCAGAAAGCTGAATTTATACAGCTCAGGAAACAGGGATGGTTCTACAAGAAATAAATAAAAAACAAAGACGTTTGTAGCTGTTAGGAAGAAAAAGCCACAAAGAACAAACAGATAATACTTTCATAAGTCCATTAGTAGTAAAAGGAAGGCCAGTGGAACTGGTCTGATGTTCAACAGGGAGAACCATTGATAGATGGCATCAGGAATACTTTAAATGCCTTTTCCCTTCATCTGTAAACTAATGATTGACTTAGAACTAAGACTAGAGTGAGTTAGACTACTTAAGGAAATAAAATGCTTCCAGTTATCTGAAAGTGATGAAATTCATAGTAGACTACGTTGAAGATGGGTTGGAGCAATCTGGCGTGACGGCATTCTTTCAGAGTGTGAGAAATAGAAAACAGAAAATAAAACACCTGATGTTAAAAGGCGAGAAAGGAGAAACTGAGGAATTACAGATCAGTCAGTAATCTGCTAGAACGATACTAGAAAAAATAACCAAAGCAGCTATTTCTGTGCATTTAGAACTTTTCAAGAGAGAAGTACAGAGCCAATGTGGGTTTGTAGAGAGCAGGTCGTGCCGAAGGAGAGTAATTCCCTGTCAGCAGTGTGACAGGCACTGCAAAATGAGAGGGAAAATCATGTCCTAGAAGTCAACTTGGTATAGCCTTTGACAGTGCTTCAGAAGACTTTCTCGTGATGGATGTATGGTGGTGTAAATAAGTGGGAAGTATAAGATGAAACTATGTTAAGAAGAGTCATAGCTGCTTAGGAAGCTGTAGACAGGGAGCAGCTATCAGTCCTTACTGGCAAAATGAGAACGTTTTGAGTGAGAGTACAAATTTGTCCTCTGATATTTGCATCAGTCTTTTTTCTATAAGCAACAGCCTTCATTATATTTTTGAATGATACCAAACTGGAGAAGAGTGCAAGGCAACTGGAAGACAAAATTACAATATGGAGTAGTGGTGACAAAACCGTGTAATTGAATAAGAAATAAAGAAAAGGGATAGGTTCTTTATTTTGGCCAGAGCAGCTCTGTACACAAATACAGTTACGTGAGTATTGCGCTGCAAGAATGGATCTGGAGTTGGTCATGGGGTAAACCAGATTAATGGTGTCACACTGTTGAAAAGATGACAGACATACTGACGGATATAAACAGTATGGCTTCCCATGAGGCACTTCTGATAAGGCCTCTGAATATTGAGTCCAGTTTGGGGTACTGTGCCTTCAGAAGGAAGTGACCAGCTGGAAGAAGCGCAGAAGAATGCAACAGTAGAGATCTTGAAAACAAGCCTTGCAAAGAGTGAAGGAATTGGAGCTGCTGAGTTGAAGGAAGACTGGAATTAGAAATGCAGAAATACCTAAATGACTGCTGCAAGGAAGAAAATTATATGTTCTATATGCCTGTGATGGATCAGATATGAAATAATGGGCTTAAATTTCAACACGGAAGATTAAGGTTAGACATTAGGAAAAACGTGCCTGTATGAAAGCTATCTTAAGAAGTGAGAGAGAGCACTTGGTAATATGCAGTCTCTGTTGCTGGAGGGCTTCCTTGTTGGGTATCAGGAATAGTTGCTTAGATCAGGTGAGTGGTCTGCATAACCTCTCAAATCCCCTTTTTTAGTCTTCAGGTAACTATAAGGATTTCAAATTTATCAGACACATGCCCTGTTGAGGCTGCCACAAGACGGGGCACGCGGAAGGGAACAGACGCTCTCTGCCAGCACGGGCTGGAGTGGAAGCTGTGCTTTATTGTGCCCCAATCTTTGGTGTGGGCTCTGACTTTCCCTTGGGGTTCTGCATTTCCTTCCTATGGACCCTTGTCTGGTAAACACAGTCCCTTTGATTTGGTGCCCTTTGTAAGCACCTGCGTCTGTAAGTTGAAGTTGATTACAGGAAGTTTATGTTATTAATAAGAAGAATACAAGGAACATGGGAATGTATCTTATGTTCTTTTCCAGTTTTGACATATCATTTTAACTAATGAAAATTTCAATCATGTGTAGCTGGTATTAAAGGAATATAATAATCCATAACAATATTTTGACTTTAAAGTTATTGCAAAATTGACTCTCAAGCTTAGTTTCTAATTGCATTTGAAATAGTTTTCTGAATGGAAATAAAACCGAACTGATTTGATTCTCATTCATCTGTTGTTTTTAAAATGAGGTTAAACCCGTCTAGTATTCAGACACTATTGCAAAGAAACAGAGAATACATGTCTTCAGAAGGAAACCAACTATTTTCAGGAGTACTTCAGTGGAACAGTTCTTGAGCCAAGAATAGCAGCAGCGATTGTGCTTTGGTAGTGAAGTGGCAGCAATTCTGAGAATGCAGCCAAACCTTTAAAGAGACATCAGTTGTGTGCGATCCAGTGCAAAAGGGCGAAACTGCTCAAACGAACACCTGACAAGAATTGAAACAGCAAATTTAAAACGTGCTCCATTTACTGTGTAATTAATATGTATTTGGGGCAGATAGGAGGGAGGAGGAAGAGCAAAGAAGTGAGAAGGAGAAATAATTGTAAAGGAGTGTATTAGACACACTAGAAGTTGGTGTGTAAATTATCCTTTGGGATTTGTATATAGGCATTGATAAAAGTCCTCTAGGTGTGTTGTCAGAATTTGTGATGATATTTAGGTCCTGAAAACAATAAGCTGCCCCCTGCCTCTGTCCGCGCTCCGTCTGTTCATGTCTCGAAGAGGAGCAGTGCTCTCCAGCCTGTGGTGGTTAAAAGATGGGCGGGCGGGCGGTCCACCCTTCTGCAGGAGGCGGAAAGCGCCCCGATCCGTGCCGCTGCATTGTCTACGGCAGTTGTTCCCTGCCTTTATAAACAGCAGCGCCTTTGATTAATACGCTCTCGCGTTTGCCACTTAGGTCTTTTTGAGATAGAGGCAGGGAAGTCATTAAGGGCTTGGCAGCGTGCCAATATACGTCTGGGACTTGGTGCGGCTCTCCCTTGCCAAGCGGTGGGAGCTGCTGTTGGGGCTGGGGGGGGGAAGATGCCAGGCAGGAGCTGCCGTGGGTTGTTGGGGCAGGGGGGGAGGACGGCGGGCAGGAGGCAGGAGCTGCTGCCCGTGCAGGCGGTCGGCAGCGCCCGCGTCTTCTCTTGGCTGACTTTCAAAAGCGGGAGAAAAGCAGCTAGGGTGCTAATTGTAGCTGGGTCCTGAAGTGAAAATGTTTTGTGACAGTTGAAAGAATTTAAAGAGGAAGGAAGATCGGTTTAGTGTCAGCTGCAATTAGATAATCAAAGCTTAAAAATCCCACTCTGTTGATACCTTCACCTAGAGTTAAGGAGCGGAGCGAGGGGAAGGGGGAGGAGGGCTGTGCGTGGAAAGGGCATTTCCATAGCCAGTGCAACCGAGGCCCGACCGAGCTTGCAGGTTGTCTGGGCGCACGCTTGCACAGAGAGATTTTCTTGGCAGCTCTACAGGATGAGGCTCACACTGTACACAGCCGACATATTGAAGCCGAGAGCCCTGGAGAACGTAGATGCAGGAGTAGAAACAGCTCTGCACACAATGTAGCGTCTCCTAGGATGGTTGGGCGGCTCCTTTCTTCAGGTATTTTATTACCCATCAGCCCTTTTTAGAGCCAAAAAAAAAAAGAGAAAGTAACCCTAACCCTGAGAAAATAGCATCTGCTTCTGCTAAATCAATTTATTACATAACATTTCAGAGAGAGAGCAGCAGCTCAGCGTCCTAAGCTTTTGGCTGCATTTCAGGTTTGATAAAATGGCGTCTTCGCAGTGAGCTGCTTGCTAAAGATATGTTGCACTGAGCAGAAAAATGCAATTATTTGGTATTTTCTACTGCTGCTTTTGTTTTGGAGAGGTAGCATTTAGTGGAATCGCTACTAATAATGAAAAATGTTGTTTATTTTTGCTTGTTTTCTTAATGCATTTAAAAGCTTTCAGCATCAGAGGAAAGGAACTACATTTTAATGTCGTAGTGCAGAAAATTGAAACAGGGTAACAGGCTTTCCCACTTGTGTACCTAACTATGGTTTAGTTTTAAAATAAATAAAGCTGCTTTATTCAATGCTTCCATTTCTTTTCTGTCTTTCCATGTTAAGTACTCTATTCAAGATTTCAGCTTCCTCACATCTATGAGGCTTGTTGTAAGTTAGCTTTGTAAGTGGCTTCAAATAGATGACAGTTTTCAAATTTGTCCTCTCTCTCAGCGTATGCATAGAGCTGGATGTAGCAGGTAGCCTGAAATATTAGCACTACAATTCCCAGATTTTGTACTTTATTATATTTCGCTCTTCAGAATAGATGCTTTTGTCATCTTTTCTTTTTCCTTTATGAAATTAAGCTACATTTGATCTAGCACTTAAAATGTTTCTGGCAATTCCTGGTTATTTTAGATTTAGAAAAATTCCAGTGTAGTCTTTTAAATAACTGCTCATGTTGAATTGAAAATATTTCTTTTGGGGGGAGAAAGTAGTTTGCCCTTTTTTCTAAACTTCCTACTCAGAATCACTAACCTTTGTGTGACAAGTAAAATCCCCAGTAGGACTGTCACTGGCCTTTGGGATTTTTCTCTATTCTGCATGTCAAAGCAAAGAACAACATCGTCTGTAGTCTGTCCTTTGGGCAGGACAGGGTGAGCCAATGAATCTGGTTGGTGTTACGCTGACTAACATGAATTGAAAAATAAAACTAGTAATAAGAGAAGGGATCACTATTAGGTCTGATTTAAAATTGGATGAGCAAAACTATTAATAATGTGGTTCTCATTAAAAGTTTATCCCAGGCTTTGCCATTTCGCACCCTCTCTGTACTTAGGTTCCTAAATCAGTTGAATGTTGTATTATAGTTGAGGATGCTTAATTTTACTGTGCAGCATTCAAACTAATTACTGTAATGGAAGTTATGAAGATAGAGTTACTTTTAACTTGGCTGAATAAAAATAAAAAGAAATATTATTGTAAGTGACTTTTTCAGAGGAGGATTGAAGTTTTGGGTAAATTGGTTGTGCAGGCAAAGTATTTTGCTTTTCTAAGAAATGCATGCAACAGCTTTTTCCATTTCACTCTACTCGTACTTTACATTTGTAATCTATGTAAACATTAAAATTATTTTGCAATTATTCACATTCATTATCAAACATAGCAAAAAATGTTTTCTATTTTTAATAAGTACTAAATTGAAGTTGGTAAAGTGTGTTGGGTACAGTATGTAATAACACCTGTAATCTCCTCCCACCCCATTAAGGTATTATTTAAAAAAAAAAAAAAAACCCAAACAAAACAAAACAAACCCCAATTTGCCCCTCATGCTTATTGGTAATACTGATAAAAGTCGTGCATTTTTCAGGTTGCATGTATGATTGCAATTTGACAGAAATTGTATGCTTGTTTAAATCATCCTCAGATTAATTTTTCCTTCCTGATTGCCAAAGATATGTTGTTAATCATTTAACAGCAACCATATTTTATAAAAGATGCGTAATTAAGATTTTTCAAAAACAAAGTATTAATTTAAAAATCAATTTCACTTTGCAGTGTACCAGCACTAGGATTTACTAACACAAAATACCTGTGGTTCCTGTACATCATGCTTTGTTTAAAATCTTTGCTCAGATCACAGAGGAAGAATAGAAATGCTTCTGGTGGACTGCAGTGCTTTTATTTCTGATCATTGCATAAATAAAGAGGAACTGATTCTTAGGAATTTTTTAAATGGGTTTTCCATTTCAGTCTTAACAGCTTTGAAAATAAAAGAAAATATTGGCAATTTCTATGAAGAGTTGGTTTCCTAGAAAGTCAGAGGAAATGTATGTGTTCAAAAAAAAAAAAAAACAAACCCAAACAAATAAACAAAATATCTAGATTTAATTATATACAATATTTGGCTTTCATTATTTTTCCCAAATGTTTAAAGTCCTTATGGATTAAGTAGGACTGTGCTACTAGGTATTTAATTTGTAGGAGTGAACTCCCTTTAGTCTAGAGAAAATGGAAAAATGTCTTTTGGTTATTTTCTTCTAGAGACAAGAATATAGAAGTCCTCTCTTCAGGATCAGTTCTGTCCTCAAACTCTGTTAGGTTTTTCCACCAGCAAAGTCACAGTTTTTGCTTCTGTTTATATTGTGAAATATTTTTTTTTATTGTCTTTATTTTATCTGACCTGTTTTTTACAAGTTTTGTAGCAGCAGCCTTTGGTGTTAGAACGCATTGTTCCAGTAACTGTTTGGACACTATAAAAGTTATTGCATGCCTCTGTTTTTGCTCTTTTTTTTGAATCTGTGACTTGTGAAAGGTACCAGTGTGGTCCCTCTAACTCCAGAGTAGGGAAGGCTCAGCACAGGTATACTGCTGCTCAGGAGAGGGCTTCCTTACTTTATGTCACCTAAAAAATTATTGTAATCCCTATCAAAGTAACCACTCTCAGATTAGTCAGTTGTTCTTGCTGAGGGCATAATCTGAACCTCATTAAGAGGAACTATGCTGATAGTACATGAAAGGGAGTAACTATGGAGTTGCAAACCCTTGAAAGGCAAAGGGGTTTGAGCTGTGTGTGCTGCTTCCAAGCCAAACATACTTGGTGTGATATGGTCTAGACTAGATGTGCTTATCCAAGCTGAGGCAAGGCACATGGCCATTTTCTATGTTTAATAGGATATCTCTTGGTCTTTATTGTTCTTCCCCCTCCTAATACCCCCCCCCTCCCCCTTTATCTGTCTGCTTTTCAAAATCCTGGTATCTTACTTAATGAACCATTTTGCACCCTACTTTCAGGAATCTTTCCAAGCTGTTTTGTCATCTTCCTCTTACATTCCCACTCCTTCCCTTTACTTTCTGTCTCCTCGGTGCTCTCACACTTGTGCACTGCTTTAACCACCATCTTTGGGGGAGAGGAGAAAGAAAAAGAAATGATTAAACAAACAGCTCCCTTTCATCTCATCAGTCTTGGTGCTATTTTTGTTAATATTGAGACATCTTGCACTGTGCTCTTGATCCTTCTTCACAAACCTGCCCTGCACAGACACTCTCGCTTGCCTTGGGCAGCGCCATCATTCTCCCAGGCACTCACACATGTAGCTTAGGTTTTGGCTTTGACAAGACCTTTTTATTGGAACAATGCATTTCAGGCCACTTTTAAATCTTTCTGTCATGTCTGAAATGCAGTGCTGAATCTCACCACCCACAGTGTTGAAAAAAATCTCACATAACTCCTCTTATCTGATTCCTTGGTTGCCTCAACTTCTTATCTTCTGGCCTGGACTGCCACTGCTTTTTTTGCTTTGTTCATTGCCACTCTTAAGAATGCCGCTTGGCTCATTTTCCTGACCCTGTTGACCCTTTTTAAGTCACTTCACAGGCTTCCTTTCCCTGCCATGTCTTATCTGGGATTCTGGTCTCAATTTAACACCTGTGTAGCAAACCTAGATAATCAGGTAAATGTTGAACCTTCTTCCTTAGCTCTGTAATGTAACCAGTTGGCTTTATCCAGGAATAATGTGATGCTTTCTTCCTTTCTAGCCATTGCACATAGGGGAGAGATTTTAGGTAAATCCAAGTGGCTCCTTTCATATTCTCTTTTGGATTTGTCATACACATGTCAATTATTTAGCTCTTTCTGTGAAATGCTAGGCTTTTCCTGGCATCATGAGAACACAGGTGATGAGCTAAGATTGTTTTCCCTTCCTTTCTCTAACATTCGTACTTTGGCTTCAATTAATTTAAATTTAAAAAGAAAAAAAAAAAAAGGACGCATTCCATCCTGGTTTAGTGTGTTCTTTCTTCATCTTGATAAATCTTCATGAGGCAACCAAGTAATCACGTCCCTTTATTGAAAAGCTACAGGTGAAATGTGTGAATAAGAAGACTTTGTCAAAGCGAGAGCTTTTTTTGTTCTTGGAAAAATTTTTTTTCAGTATTAGAACACCTGTAATTGGAGGCAGTTAGAGGAGCTAATCACACCAAAATATTTGTGATTTAAATTAATGCATATTAGGCCTCCACTGTTAACAGCTTATTTGGGAGATTTGTCGCATCCATCTTTGCCACAAAATATTCTTCTCATTCAAATAATAAAAAAATAAAAGTCATGTTTCTGCAGATTTACAGCAAGTAAAAATAATTGATAGCCAAAATTTGTAAATTAGGTATATGCAGTTTTCTCACTTTAGACAACCAGTTAAGAGGAACTGTTATGCAGATTGTCACTGGTACGTATCCCTAGGATCGGACTGAATTACTTGCTATAAAATTCCCATCAAAGGAAACCAAAAAGCGTAATCTGTACTAGAAAACTTGTAGAGAGCAATTGGGATGGCAAGTAAATGCAAAAACTTGAACTAAGCTTGAGTTCTTAGCATGAGAAGTGTTGAGTCTTCCAGTTTAACTTTGTACCCTAGCAAGCAATTAGATGCTCAAGAGCTTTTGTTTTAATTTTTTGGATTAACATCTATGTTTGAGGATGTGGGCGGTTTCCGAAAAGACTGTCTTCTGAGTACAGTCTTGTACAGAACTACAGTTCTGTACGCCATAACATTGGTTTTCGTTGGTTTGGGGTGGAAATTGGACTGTACGTGTAAGTGCAAAAGAATGTTTAAACTGCATGTAAATCCTTTAAGAGATAAGTTTCTTGACACAACTCTTTGTTGTTTAGAAATGCCCAGGTTCTCTGCTAAAATGTAAGTTACAGTGTTGGTGTTTAAATGTATGATTGACACTGAATAGTAAAGGTGGCTGTCCGTATTTTTTCCCTTATTTACAGGAAGACTTGAAAATCTAAATGCAGTATGAATGTAGCGTGAGTGTGATGTGGGTGTGTATGTAATATCTAATGGCAGGCAGACATTTTATATTTTTTATTGGATGCTCTTTCTTTGTGTTTCTCTGAAGAATGAGAATTGAGTCAAAATAAATGGTAAGAGTCTGCTAGATACTCTAATGTGTTTTTTCCAAATTTGCTTTTTAGATTTTTCACGTAGATTAGTGTATTTGCTATCCTTATTTACTTCCTGCTTATTATTTTTACTAGTATACTAAGTGATACAAAACACTTTTGTTGCTCTGTTCTAAAACTGAATTGTTCCATTATTTTAATGGAGAGTTTTGCCAGATTTAAAAAAAACCCCTAAATACGAGCATCGTGCTTTATTGTAGTGAGGAAAATTGCAGCATTATGTTAGAGAATGTACGCTACATTTTAACAGAATGCCGTGTTGTTACTAGCAATGTAAAATAGTACTCAATAGAGGGCTTTTGCAGTGCTTGAACAGTGGACTCATTTTTAACCTTGTTGGATCCTTTCAGATCTCAGCCACAGTGGATTGGGAGACCATTATGAGAATTCCCACTGGGGACAGCAGCCCGCTTTCAGGAGTGAAGGCAACTGCAGCTGGGATAAAGTGATAATAGACAGGACTGACAAGGAAGCGTGGCCTTCCATTACCGGAGCTGAGACTGAGTCTGCCTCAGAATGTACTACAGACACTGACTCTGCCTCCAACTGTGGCTCAGAGAACAGTAGCATGGCTACAGGGAGTGCCCAAGGCAACTTCACTGGACATACAAAGAAAACTAATGGCAATAATGGCGCCAACGGAGCACTCGTCCAAAGCACTTCTAACCAGAGTGCCCTTGGAGCTGGTGGAGCAAACGGTAACGGCAACTCGGCCAGAGTGTGGGGTGTGGCTGCGGGCTCCAGCTCTGGCCTAGCTCACTGCTCTGCCAGTGGTGGGGATGGAAAGATGGACAACATGATGGGAGATGGTAGAAGTCAGAACTGCTGGGGTGCTTCCAACTCGAATGCTGGCATTAATCTTAACCTTAACCCTAATGCCAATCCAGCTGCCTGGCCTGTACTTGGACATGAAGGAACTGTGGGAGCAGGCAACCCTTCCAGTATTTGCAGTCCAGTCAGTGCCATAGGTCAGAACATGGGCAACCAGAATGGGAACCCAACAGGCACCTTAGGTGCTTGGGGAAACTTGCTGCCGCAAGAGAGCACAGAACCACAAACGTCCACTTCTCAGAATGTGTCTTTCAGCGTACAACCTCAGAACCTTAACACTGATGGACCAAATAACACTAACCCCATGAACTCTTCACCAAACCCTATCAATGCAATGCAGACAAATGGACTGCCGAACTGGGGGATGGCTGTTGGTATGGGGGCCATCATCCCGCCCCACCTGCAAGGCCTTCCTGGTGCTAACGGAACATCAGTTTCTCAAGTCAGCGGGGGCAGTGGTGAAGGAATGGGCAGTTCAGTGTGGGGGATGTCCCCAGGTAATCCTGCCACAGGAAACAGCAATTCTGGGTTCAGTCAGGGGAATGGAGACACTGTGAACTCAGCATTAAGTGCTAAACAAAATGGATCCAGCAGTGCTGTGCAAAAGGAAGGAAACGGAGCGAGCGCCTGGGATTCGGGGCCTCCCTCTGGTCCTGGGGTACTAGCGTGGGGCAGGGGCAGTGGCAACAGCGGTGTTGGTAGTATGCATTCTGGAGCTTGGGGCCACCCCAACCGTAACACCAGTAACGGTGTGAACGGTGAGTGGGGCAAGCCCCCAAACCAGCATTCCAATAGTGACATCAATGGGAAAGGATCAACAGGGTGGGATAGCTCTAGTGTTACCAGTCCGAATCCTGCCATGCAGCAGGGCAATGAACAAATAAACTCTTGGGCCAAAGCTGCAGCATCTGGCACCACAGCTAGCGAAGGAAGTAACGACAGCGGTGGGAGTCAAAATGAAGGCAGTACTGGGAGGGAGGGGGCTGGAGAGGGCAGGAGGAGAGACAAAGGGATGATAGACCAAGGGCAAGTTCAGTTGCCAAGAAATGACCTTGACCCCAGAGTCCTGTCCAATACGGGGTGGGGACAGACCCCTGTAAAGCAAAACACTGCCTGGGAATTTGAAGAGTCCCCAAGGTCTGAACGAAAGAATGACAATGGAACAGAGGCCTGGGGTTGTGCAGCTACTCAATCTTCAAACTCAGGGGGGAAGAACGATGGGTCCATCATGAACAGTACAAATACCTCTTCAGTATCTGGGTGGGTCAACTCTCCACCGGCAGCTGTTCCAACAAATACAGGTTGGGGAGACAACAACAACAAAGCACCAAATGGCCCAGGGGGATGGGGAGAGTCAGCAAGCTCTACTACTGTTAATAATGCTGCTGCTGCCAAAAGCGGCCACGCATGGAGTGGGACCGCAAATCAGGAGGACAAATCACCTACCTGGGGTGAACCTCAGAAACCCAAATCTCAAAACTGGGGAGATGGACAGAAATCAAATCCAAGCTGGACTTCAGGAGGTGGAGATTGGACAGATTCATCATCTGTTCCTGGACACTTGGGTGATGGGAAGAAGAATGGATCTGGATGGGATTCTGACAATAGATCAGGGTCTGGTTGGAATGATTCCACAAGGTCTGGGACCAGTGGGTGGGGAAATGGCACAAACAGCAAGGCTAATACAGGTACAAGTTGGGGGGAATCTTTAAAGCCAGGCCCTCAACAAAATTGGGCTAATAAACCCCAGGACAACAATGTGAGTAACTGGGGAGGAGCTGCTTCTGTAAAACAGACGGGGTCAGGGTGGGTTGGTGGGCCAGTGCCAGCCAAACAAAAAGAGAACTGTGAGGCAACTGGCTGGGAGGAGCCATCTCCACCGTCCATTCGCCGCAAGATGGAAATCGATGATGGTACCTCAGCTTGGGGCGACCCAAATTACAACAACAACAAGACTGTAAACATGTGGGATAGAAATAATCCTATAATTCAGAGCAGTACCACAACCAATACCACCACCACTAGCACCATTATCAACACAAATATGGTTGAACCTCAGCCATCACATCAGTCAAGTGCCCAGCCGAACCGGTCCCCGCTGCTTGGTCCAGGTATGAAAATAGTTTTGTAAGATACTTTATACCAGTACTGGTTACTGAATGCTGTCTGGCCTGATCAGTGTGTAGTTATGCATTAAAGATAGAAATCCTGTATTTATGTCACAGAATAAGTTTATTTGTTTACTCTGAAGCAGTATTAACTTCTTGTCTTGAGGACAGAACCCATGGAACCTGACACACAAGCTCACATAGTCCAAGTGAAAGTAAGAAAGGCTTGAAACAATACCTGGTCAATAACACACTGGGTCCTTAAATTGTTGATCTGTATTTATTTTGTCAGCTCTTCCACAGTTACTTAGTACCTTCTTTGAATTCAACCATTTGAGAGTTTGGGGTCTTTTTGCTAATCTTTTTTCTCTTATTTGTCTCCTGTTACCATTGCTCAGTCTTTGTTCTTGTTTAGACAGTATGCATCTGTTTCTTTTCTGCAAACTGTATCTCTTGGCAACAGATGTTTTTTAACAGTTGCCTGAATCTCCGCTGTTGCTGTTTCTCTGCCTTCTGTTTGTTGTCTTCTACGAAGAAATGGTTCTCTTCTATACTTCAGGTCTCAAGCCTGGGTAGTATCCTGGACTCTTATGTGATTATCACAAAGCTGGATTGGTTAAAGATGTTAATATTGAGGGTGGCTGGGAAAAGTTATTCTAACTTCAGCTGCGTTCCAAAGACAAGTTTTTAGGCATCTAGGAATTTTTATAATCAAAGACAAGGTACTGTTGGAGACAAGCAGCAAGGAATAAAAAATGGGGAAAAAATGAGAAAAATGCTTAGGGGAGAGGTATTTAAATAAAAGTTACTAGCAGGCCCTGCTCTATATCACGACCACAGACTTCTCAGAATAAATCTAATCTTGCAATGCTCTTTGAAATTCTTCATCTGATTTTTGTCTCCAAGTTTTTGTTTTGTCTTGGTCATGGCTAAATATTGACTTTTTAACCATGTTTTTCACCAAGTGGAATTTGTTCTACTTCTCTTATTTCTACCATTTTTCTCTCTGATGTTTTGAAATAATTCTAACTTACTGTAATGTCTGTGTAAAAATAGTCTTATATTCTCTACTCTGGTCAAATATTTTAATAGTTGAGACTATTTTAATAAAATAAGATGTGCTCCAGACGAGAGATCTATAAATAGGTTTGTACTTGGTCAATCCAACATACATGATCTGTAGTTCGTTTACCTTAAACTTATTTAAAATGTTACCCATGAAACTGACAATTCAGATTTCTGAATTGTAGTGGAGATATCATGAAAATGGGGTTTTGGTTGGGGTTTGGGGTGTTTTGTTTTCTTTTTCATTAAGCTGATTTTTGGATGATTACATTGGTGCTTGTAGAACTGCTCATATACAGCAATGTATTGTTAATGCTATTCAAAGAATCGTAACACCTTGCACAGCAAAACTTACTGTTCTGAGTCCTTCTGATTTTGAAAATGGAATTTAAAAACTGGTATTAATCTACAGTGATTCCTCTGGAGAATAGATGGTAGCAAAGGAGGGTTTCTTTGAAGTAATATGTTTATGCAGTCAGAAGACTGCTTATTAATTTGTAACCATCCACTCAAGCTACCACATGACAAGGTTAAAAAGACAGTATTGTGCATCTTGCAAAAATGTTAATTAGATTCTAAGACACTAAAGCAAAACCAACTCTCAGAATATACTTAAGACAGCATGCAAGAAAGACAATAAACTGAATAATAGTGAAGACAATATAAAATACAGTTCTGATATTAAAATTTAGATCAAGTTGTTGAGGATATAAGTTAGGCCTTTTGTTGTGTATTTTTGCTTACATATGCTTACAGTTGTGTACATAGGTACAGATATAAAGGCCATACATGGACTATTTTGAAGGATTATTGTCTAATCTGCAAATGGAAGCTAGGAGCAGTCCCCTGTGTCTTTGTATTATGCCCATCTTTACTTTTGACTGTGCCTAAGAGGGGCTAGTCTTGTGCTTATCTTACACAGAGAGAGCAAAAAATGTAATTTAAAATGACCCTATTAGCTTCCCCATTCAAAGTGCAGGAGATCTGTTTTTAACATTGCATGTAGCACATAGCATCTGTAGAGCAATATCCTGTTGGTCTTTGTGGAAATTTACACAGACTTAAAACATCTACAAATCGTGTCCCATCTGGGACAGCTAAAAGATGAGAAGCAAGTAATGAGCAGCTTTCCTACAACACAGACATGGGCTTGCAGTTTGTTGATGTGCTGTTTAACCTTATTTTTTTCTTACTCCAATTCTTTGTCCCGTTGGCTATGCGTTTCCAACCTCTACAGTAACGGAGACAAGAAACCTGTAGCCAGGAGACTTCTGTAATCCACAACCAAATTTCATCCAACAACAGTTCTTTTCCATGTACAGTATTTCCATGCACAACATGATTGTGTAATTAAAGGCTGTGCCAAAGGGTAAAGGTTAAGTCCTCATCTAAAATCTTACAACGCTTGAACTAAGTAGTTGCCATTAGCATTTTGTCTTCTGCCTGAGTCCTGACGTGCTTTGCCAATCATTTTTATGATTCCCTGTTATTCAGGGAATATCCTGAATAAGGAATCATGGATTCTGTTCCTATATAAGTAGGGGGACGGGTGGCGTAGCTGTAAGATGA
Organism: Aquila chrysaetos chrysaetos; assembly: GCF_900496995.4. Lineage (NCBI taxonomy): Eukaryota > Metazoa > Chordata > Aves > Accipitriformes > Accipitridae > Aquila > Aquila chrysaetos. The sequence continues at coordinate 67,351,431 of NC_044008.1, forward strand.
CACAGTCACACATCGTGAAAGCAAGGAAGTGGATTTTAATTTTGCTGTACAGCACTAGTTAGCTGTTCACAAAGGAGTAGCAGTCCCTTTTGGGTTTTAAGTTTTTACTATATTAATTTAGAAGTGGAGGCCAAGTGATAGTCTCTTTATTCAAGTTGTCACCCATCCCCAGAAGTTCTCAAAATTCTTTGAATACAGAACTTAAAAGCTATTGATGGGAAGTACACACTGGATTAAAATGCATAATGCTCTAAGGAGTTTCTTTTTCTATTGGAGGGGAAAAAAAAAAAGGCAGGGGGTATGGATAATGTGATAAATGTAGTCCTTTCTGGTTATAGGAGCCTGCTCCCAAACCACTGGTGAGTTATTTAGAAAGACAAGCAGAAAGCTAGTGGTTTTGATTTAGATTCAATTTTTATCTAAATTACATGTGTATAATTCTTACTAGCACTTCTAACTCTTGCAACTTTGATACAAGGGGAATAAGAAGTGAGAAAAGGTCTTGCTTGCAAACAGGGATGATTTAAAAAAGAGATTTTTGGATCCCAAACGGCACCAGATCCGTCCTCCAAATGCTGAGGAGTGGGCTTGATGCTCTCCTGTTCCCATTAGGTAGGTAGAGCCTGGCAGGGTTCCAACCACCTGTCCTCCAGCTGAGAAAAGAAACAACAAAAGATAATGTAGGCTTCCCTATGGAGATTTTAGGTTGAAAATTAAGGTCTTTGTGGTTCCTAGAGAGCAAGGAGCTTAAGGCTTAAAAAACTGAACCAGGTCTAAATTTTGACATCTCTAAACATCTCTCTGTTCCTTTTATAATCCTGAGCCATTGTCTCAGTGGCAACTTACGTGTCATTCATAGTGTGTAATTCATGTGAAACAGAGAATGCAAGTGATGCGTTTTCCTTACTTTGAACTTTCATCAGAATGGATTTGAAACCAGATCAGCATTGAGCTCCTTTAGGATGCTCATGTGAAAACATAAAATCCTGTTGTGGGTGCTCAGCCCTCTAACAGCCAAGTTCTGGGGGACAGCCAGGTGGTACTGAGAAACGTGCCCTCTATTTTCACACAAGGTTGATCTCATTGCTGAAAGCAAAATAAGAGCTTCCCTAATGCTGAGCGATATAAGGAGGCATGGAGCTCCACTGCATGAACTGGAATACCTTTCAGAAAATGGAGACTTGGAAAGGTGAAGGGTTACAGGTGACTCATATATATAAAAAATCCTCCCTTTTACACACACACAACATTTCTTTTCTATTATTAGCAGACTAACTAGCGACTATTCAGTAAACAATCTCTTTTCTATCTAATTTCTTCCTTTTTCATCTACATAAGGTTCTAATATTTTGGTTTGCCTGTATTGTAGTCATATGCTCTGGTATTTATCACAGACCAAACAACTTCAAGGAAAACAATTTCTGCCATCCAAATGGCTATAGGGTTGTTTTGAGGGAAAACAACTGCATCCTGCCACAGCTTAGTTAACATTTCACTTTCCCTTGAGGATTTCCTGTTGGCTGTGGCCCAATGTTAATTATGTTTTTATTTCTATAAAACAAAGCTCTGCCAATGTGTCCATGTTTATTACTCACTGTGATCTTTTTGTTTCTTGCAATTCTAACAGTGGTTAAAAACTTCAGTATTAAAACCTCACTTTCTTGCCAAAGAACCCTTTAATGGAGCTCATTCTGCTGCAAAACAACATTCATGCAGATCTGGGTGGTTTTTAAGGCACAGAGCTTTTTCTCAGGAAAGCCTAAATGCATATTATTTTCATAAAGTAAAACAAGTTTTCTCGGAGCAGAATTTTTGAAAACGTTAGGCAGGTTCAGATTTTGAGGCCGCTGTGAAGGCATTTTCCTTCCAAACAGCTGTGTAAAGGAACGTAAGAGTAACTTCTTGTGTTCATTCAACCCACTGTAATGCCACTGTGAGCTGTGTTTATTGCGAGGTATATGATAGTACTGGAAAGTGTCACGCTGCCAGAGACAAGCTGTTGGGACTATAAACTCTTTGAACTAATATTCCACCTGTGTCCACCAGCATACTAGGTTATTTTAAAATTTGAGGAAAAAGCTAGTTTAAAAAAAGAGTCCTTTGGAGAATACAAAGTAAATTTCTTCTTCCACCTGTAGAATTTTGCATCATTCATTGAAAAATGTAACTTTATTCACCTTTTTAAGTTTCTAAAACAGAGTCATATGAAGTCATAAAAAGGTAGCAGAGAGATAGTAACTTTAAGACAGCAGGTACTTAACACAGAGGGGAAAACAGGTTTGTGATTGAGAAGTACCCTGGAATTTACATACAGGTTAATTTTTGCAGTGCACAAGTTATTTCTCCAGCAGCCTTCAGGTTTTATTTACTAATTTCCTGCACTTAATTTGATCTGTTAAGATAGTTTTGAAAACTTTTAGTTGATGCATTTTGTTTGCTTTTATGTACTTGCAAGTATTCTCTTTTAGTAAAGACTGGCTCCCTCATTATTTGTAATCCCGTATTATTTACTGCTCAGCGCATTTAAAGCACTTAACTCAAAATAACTTGGACGTTACACATCTGTGGTCTTTAATCAATGTTGTTGAATTTATAGTAGAGAGCAACAGAAGGACCAGTTCTTTTGAGTTTTTATTATACAACGTTAGCACACTTTGCCTTTTCAATATATGAATTGTGTTTTAAGGTTCATTTCATAAATTGAATTACGAGTTTCCAGTATAGGTTGCACAAACTCAGGGAAATATTAGTATTCTGCACACCTCTATTTGTATTTGTATTCTAGTTGGTGCTTTAGAGATGTTTTGTTTTCTGTTTCATTTGCCTGCAGTTAATCTTTTTCAGATGCCAATATGATTAAATACACGCAGTTGTCTGACAAGGTTGCCTCCTGAGTAGTGAGGCAGAAATTCAAATAAAGCGTTCCCTAAATAAAGTTGGCTTAAAGTTAGAAGCAGAAAGCTTGAATAAGTATTTTAGGTGCACCACCAAGGAAGTTGTCTTGTTAAGTAGAGGTTCATTTGTATACATGTGTGTGTCTGCGAGTTTGTCTTCTGTACACACTTTAAAATAACCAGAAATTTAAGATATGTTGATAGAGCTTAGAACACAGTATTTTTGTTTCAAATGGAAATCAATGTAACGAAACAATGAAAATTTGGGTTGTTTCAGGAGTATGTTTTAAAACGCAATGAATCTTGCTGGTAGTGAAGGAGCTTTATTAAGCTACGTGTTCCTGAACATGTAGGCTTAGTTTGGATATGTTTTATGTCATATGTGCTTTTATTAGTATCTGAGAGAAATGTAGTTGCTTTAAGAAATAGAGCCTAAAATAAATATGTAAGACGGTAGCACTGGAGCAGTGGACAGATAAGAGCCCATCTATTTGAAAGGAGTTTTTTTCTCTGCTAGCCAGGGTTTCAGTTATTATTGGCAATGTATGTTGTTGCCTGCAGTTTCTAGTAACAGAAATTCTGTTGAAATCAGTAAGTTCTGCAAAGACTTGTTGTTCAGTGAAACACTATTGCTTAGTTAGTTTACTGTATTTCAAGGTACTCTTAAATAAATTTCTTGTTGTTGTGGCAACTTCCTTGCCATTGTCTACCTACTCTAGGTGTCAGTTTGTGTAGAAAATGTTATGTTTCTGCTCTTTGAAACCTTCCCAGAGTATTTCTGCAGATAGCATTGGGGAGCATAAAAGGAATAGTGCTGCAGCAAAGCAGGCATCTAGTCCTTTAATTATAAAAATCAGCTGAAAACAGAAACTACACTCTTTTTTGGGTAGTAGCAAAACCCAAGTTTTTTTCTTACCAGATCCGGTTCCATATTGTGAGCTGCCAGAAGTTACAGATTTGGCAGGGCAGTAGTTGATCAAAATAAAATACCTGGACTTAATAATATTAATCTCCAATGAAAAGAGAACGAGTTTCTGAATTAGCAGCCTCATTAACAGTGGAAGTTTTAAGCAGACTGAATTCTGCAATACTTGTTGAGATCTCGGTTGTCATGCAATGGAATGCTTTTTGTGATAATTGTAGAAAAATAGGTTAATATCAGGTATATGTAAAACCTTTGTTTTCTTGCCTGTTACGTATCCGTCTCTTCTGTGTATTTTTTAAAAGTACCTTGAACTCCGTCTATGATCCAAGTCTGTCTCTTCAGAAAAAACTTTTTTAAAGTGGTAATGGTCGTTTTAAATTCAATTTACATTTTAGCTGTGTTGATCAGTGTTGCTCTTTAGGACTCAGAAGCTATATGGCTGTTCCTGGTACATTCAACTTCAGTGCTAAAATCGGTGTCATATGGATTTAAGCGCATTACCTTCAAGCCAAGCCAGACTAAGGCTGTTTCTTTATAGTAGCTTACGTCTTTCAATGAGTTAAAATAATACTCTGTAGGAAAACAATGACTTCTACCTGCTGTTCCTCATGATTTGACTATAGATTCTAGTTGCAGTCTTGTCTAGTTCTCCTTAAAAATCATACTTATTATAATGTAGGGGCTCAGTGATGAAGGGGTATATAGGGACACAGTCAACCACGAGCTGTAATAAAAGCTTTAAGGAATGGATACAACATATATAATCTACATTGAAAGTGGTAACAAACAAATACCATCTTACTTGTAGGGCATCAGAAAAGAGATTTGATAATTTGTAAATAGTTAAAAGGAATTTAAATAGCTTAAAATCTTTCAGTGAAGCAAGACCCAACTCAAATTTGGGTTGTGGTCTCCTGAATGCTCCCACTGCTGCGTGTGCTCCCCAAGCCCTGTTTGGTCTGCTCTGAGAAGTCACATTGTAAGCAACTGCTCCCTGGGGACCACATCTGGTGCTCATGTGGCAGCCTGGCTGCTTCTGGCTATGTTAAAAAATACTCTTTCTGTCTTGACAAATAGGCATTAGTATTCAATTAAGAAAAAAACTTTTGAGACCAAATCAAAGGCTTTGGGGTTTTTTTAATATGCTTAATTAGAATCACTGTGTCTACTTACTGGTTCATGCTCTTTCCAGAAAAACGCTTAAATAGAATGTCCATCTTTGAAATTATTCACAAGAGAAACTTTTCCTCTCATCACTGTTCTTCTCTCCTTCCCCTTGCTTCAGCAGGCTGGGGAGAAATGCCTACTGTCCACTCAAAGACCGAAGCTTCTTGGGGAGAGCCGTCATCCCCTTCTGCTGCAGTTGATAATGGCACTTCAGCATGGGGGAAACCCCCCAGCAGTGGTACAGGGTGGGGAGATAATCCTGCCGAGTCGGCAGGGACATATGGAAGAACAAATGCTCCAGCTGCTGCCCCAGCACTGTGCAAACCAGGTACGTGGGTCAGTGTCACTGTCATAAGAGATTGGGGAAAAAAGGCAAAGTGTGTTTGTTTCTGCTGGTATTTTTAAACAGCACTTCTGGTTTTCTGTGCATATAAATCAGAGACTGTCTTAATAATTTCATTCCCAAAACTACATTAGCTGTCTCAGAATATTGATATTCCAGATACCAAATTCATACAAAAATATGAATATAGTGCATCGATCCAGTAAATTTAAAGGTATTCCTTAGAGTATTTTTGTATACTTTGAAAGCAGTGTAGTAGAGATGCAGGAAGCTGAAACTGCAGAAGAATGTGAATAGTACTTATCCCTGGGTGCCTAAAAGAAACCTGTATTGGTATGAGAAGCAACTGAGCTCAGTCAAGATAGGATTGATTTTAGTAGGAAAAGCAACACATGAGAATGACTAGTCATAACCTCATTATTCGGTTAAACTGAGGGAGTGGGTATCTTCTTCAGCTATTAAAACTGTTCATAGGTTCAGGAATATCCTGAACTACTTACTGCTTCACAATTCCTAACTAATGTTATTTGATAAAAATTCTCCATCTCTAAATGCCCTGAAGGCTACAGTGCTTGTTTTAGACTGTGTTTTGTTTCAGCTGTGGAAGTCTTTAAGTTTCACTCCTGCAAAATACTATACTGAGAGAGAGATAGAAGGCCCAGAAAACCTAAAAAGAAGAGTGAAGGGTTTTAAGATGAGTAATCCCAGCTTTAAACAGAATAAAACTGAATGAGGTGACTCAACCTCGTCACTGAATGTGAAGTGTTCCCTGCAGCCCACGGGCTCCTTTCAGGTTCCATTCTTATGAGATGGGAATGAGTTTCTGACCGTTAATGACCTCGAAATTTGGTTTTATTCATTGGGAGAATGTAGCAGCTGAAATTGTGAGATTCATTGAAAGCAAAATAGCAATTAACAAGTGTGTGGTCATACTTTTGGTTCCTTGTTCCTAGGAGACTGGAATGACCATGACCACAGATCTTACTTGTTCAGGAAAAAGCAAGACTTGCTGTTGCTGGACTTTCTCTTCTATAAAGTATTCAGAGGACTTTTCTTTTTTTGCTAGCTTCAAAGAAGGCGTCCTTATCATTTAATGCCAATTAAGCTACTTGATGAACCTCTATATCTCTTGAAAATACTCAAATGTTAGCATACTGGATGTGGCATAAAAGGATATTTTTGTAAAATTTGCAGAAAATTGAATTAAGATTTTTCTTCTCCCTCTTCCCTTTCCCTCCAGCTTCAAAATCTATGCAAGAAGGCTGGGGCAGTGGTGGGGATGAAGTGAATCTCAGTACTAGTCAGTGGGAAGATGAAGAAGGAGATATGTGGAATAATACTGCTTCACAAGAGAGCAGCTCCTCCTGTAATTCCTGGGGGAATGCCCCAAAGAAAGGACTTCAAAAGGTAGGACAAAAATAAAGATACTCTCTAGGAAAGAGTGGAATTAGTATAACATTTCTAGATTAAGTTGTCACAAATTTTCTGTTGCATTATGCTTGAACTCTTAAATTAGACCTCTGACACCTGAACACAAACACAGCTTGCCACTACAGTGGTTCAAGTACAGCCTACCTTGTTTCCGGGGGAAAATGGGAGATCTTTGACTTTAAGCATGTCAGATGCTTCGGGAGTTTTGTTGTTGTTGCTTTTGTTTTCTCTAAATTTATAAGTTTCCATGTATTCTAAAGAAATGATAATGTATGAACAGAAACATAAAAGGTGTTAAGGGGGCTTTCAGACACTTTTCATGGTGGTAGAAAAGCAAACAGTAGTTTGTGATGAAGTGGTTCAACAAAAAATACCTATTTCCTATTTGTGAGGAACAAACAGATAATTGTAAGGTGTGTACTGGTATGAGAACAAAGCAAACTTGTATTAATGCCGCACTCAACCAAGAACATAGATAATTATGTTAGGAAGTTTTTCCATTGCACAGTCTTTATTTCAGGACAAGGCCAGGCTGTAACTTAAAGGAATTGGGAATGCATTTAGCCAGTTTGTTTGTTATTCCATTAGCCAACAGTTAGGCCGGTGATTTGATCAAGTATGGTTGTTTCTTGTACTGTCCGCAGCCCAAAACAAATCCACGCTTGTCCCTTGGTACTTTCTGGAGAACTGAAAGGAAGAGACTTCTTAAGGATTTTGTGATAGAAAAGCTGCACAGAGATCTTTTAAAGGTGTTTATCTAGACGCTCTTGTTTGTTTTTAAGAAAATACACTGAGTAACATTCTTAACTTCAAGGTTGCAAACTTGTTTTTGGGAATGTTTTTCAGGAAGTGTTGTACTATTTCAGAAACTTTTATTTCGTTATGTCTTTCTGCCAAGGATTAAAATGAAATACGTAAATTCGAAGGTGGCTTTAATTCAGTGGTCAGCAAATCAAATACTAAATAGTACACTGAACACCTATTCAGCTGAGTTAAAATTTGTACACTTTGTGGGGGAAGAGAATCGTAGTTACGTTGTTCGGAGGGTTCTTCAATACTTTCTAAATTAATGTACTAATATATCTTTCAGTAGCATGTATTATTAATAAGAAAAACTTACCATGTATTTTATGTACATCTCACTAGTATGAACATGGGAACCAGACCATTAATAGAATCTCCTCCCATTTATTTACCAAGGGCATGAAGACATCTAGCAAGCAAGATGAGGCCTGGATCATGAACCGTCTGATAAAACAGCTCACAGACATGGGCTTCCCTGTGAGTAGTGTTCATAGCTAGCACATCTGTGGCTCAGCTTTTGTAGCTTGTAGTTCTGACTTTCAATGTTTCAGAGCATAGCTACAAAAAGATCTTCAGCCTCTTCTTCAGGCCGGGAAGTGGTTCTGTTACCTGCATTTAGACATTTACTTTAATTTCAGAAACCTACAATAAGCTAGTAGAGTGCTCTCTGAAATTACTTGATGATATACTTTGTGTATATGATGACATTTATAGATCTTTTGAAGTTCAGAATTTTATAACAACAGGTGTTACTTTGTATTTCAGTCATAATTCCACTCCTGTTCCCCTTTTCTTATTAAAACAGGTGAAATTAGAGTATATCTGTATTTTTTAGAGAAAAGCATATCATAGTGATACTTAAGTTGTCCATAGAAAACAGGAAGAAATTTAAACAGAACAGTATGATTTGACCTTGTAGAACTGGTACTTACCTGACAAACTGAAACTAACTGAATTGTTGTGGGACTTGCTAAAAGCAGGAAAAAAATGTGCATAAACATTTTTTGTGCTGCTGAGTAAATATTAAATCCAGTATTTAAGGGACGTATCTGTTTTCTCAGTTTGCTTTGAAATCATATAAGCATGCTTACTTTTTCTCTTAACATAATCCATATTTTTGACAGAGAGAGCCAGCAGAAGAGGCCTTGAAGAGCAACAATATGAATCTCGATCAGGCCATGAGTAAGTATGTGTGTAACTAAATTTTTTTTTTTTTCTTTAAAGCAACACAGGAACTATTCATGATTCTAAGAGTTTGATCTTATCCAGATCAATTGAATAATATTTATTTTCTAGCTTTTGCTTTTGTAAGCAAGACCTGCTTCTCTGAACTACTGTTGGCAATTCACTGTCTTTGTGTCACCTTTTCGAATGTATTTCCCCTTTCTGTGAAGGTGCTCTGCTGGAAAAGAAGGTGGAAATGGACAAGCGTGGAATGGGAGTGACCGACTATAATGGAATGGTCACCAAACCCCTTGGCTGCCGCCCACCACCAATCTCCAAAGAGTCTTCCATGGACCGCCCCACCTTCCTTGACAAGGTAAGTTCAGAAATATGAATGTGATATACAAGTCAGAAATGTACACAGTGGAGAAATATCGATGATTTCCACTGTCTGTTTAGAAAGCTGTAGAGAGAAATGTGATAGATAATGCCATATTGCTTTATTCTTTTTCTTCTCTTTATTTAATCTTGTGGGGAATTTAGTCCTTGCGGAAAGGACCAATGATTTGATTCCCACATAGAAATAAACAATGGTCATTCCCAGTGTTACACTTGAAAAGAAAACTTACTAAGGAGTCGGTAATGCAATGGAACTGGAAATAGGAAAGACGAAGAAACGGAGCACAGAAGGCCTTTCATTCTGTAAGAGTCCAGAGAGTCAGTGACCCTTGCCCAAATTAACGATCGGGCAGGACCAAGGCCAAAATCTTCAAGAATTAGGCTCCTAATTCCTGTTTTAGTTTTGAGCTCCTTATGGATTTCAGTGAAAGTTCAGTACTTAAATAAGAATGAGGAGCTGAGGTATTTTTGTTAAGTGAAAGAGCAGACACGCACAGTCATAAATAGCTTCTCCGATGAGCTTCCTTTTCTGTGATCACGTATGACAAATTTTCCAGCACCATTTAATGACTGAGGAGACAGAAGTTTGTGGTGTCCAAGAATCAAAGTGACTAAAGAAAAGGATGTAGGGAAAAGTGCAGACAGATCTTCAATAGGAAATGAGATTTACAACCTGATAGAAAGTCCTACAAAGAGACCCATCAAATCACCTCAGAATCCCCCTGAAAATTATTAATAAGGAAAGAACAATCTCTGGTGCCATTCTTTATTTCACAGGTTATTTGAAATATTCATAAAGATGGGTCGTGGTGGTTTCTGAATGCAGAAATCAGTGCTGTTCACAAACTGTGCTGAAACCAATTCATTTTACATAAGCTGTTTACAGGATGTGGCCAGTAATGGTATCTAGTCTTGTTAACGCAGGCTGTATTAAAAACTTTACTGACCCTGAATAATTATTATCTTTCCAGTCCTCCACCTTGTGGTTTTTTAATAGTCTTAACTATAGTGTTATCCTTAAAGTTACAGCTTGTGTTGTGACAGGTTCCCAGGTGTTGCACTAAGAAATTAGCATGGCGCTATGCGAGGACATCTGATAAATACTGACCTTTTAATGATGACTGTTACTATTTCTGCTGTCATCACAGTCTAAACAGTTTGCTTAGTTTTAGTGCTGATATGATGCAAACTGTAAACAAGTTAATTTGATTAAACACATGCATTGTACATAATTATAGTTTAGTTATATTAATAAGAAAAATTAACATCTATAGAAAACTTGCTTTAAAGGGTCCTTAGATATCAAAAGTTTTTTTGATAGTTAAATGCTGCCACAGTTCTGTGTAATCTAGTGTCATGGCAGTTTTCCCCCAAAGATTATATATTAGAAAACTGCTTTTCTGCTTTTGGGGGAATAACAACATTGTTCTTTCTGGGCTCCCTACTTATATTGGAATGATGTGTTGTCCATTATGTTGTTGTTCCATAAACCAGGCTAAACTGATTGTGTATTTCCTACAGTGTAAGGCTCGACCTGGCTCTTCTTCCTTCTTTTTCTCATCCTGCTATGTAAAGTTCATTCTTAACTATGGCAAATCTATTTGCTTATGGCAAACTTTAATGAATATGTTAATTGAAAGATCTCTCTCTCCTGATGAAGGTCACAAAATTCATGCATACGTGCCAGTTAACCTTTTCTTTTCTAGGGTAACAATATCTTGAGCAGTAAAATTATTGCCAGAGAGATGCATTATGTGCAGCATGATGCATAATTATGGAAACATATGTTAAACACAACTATTGAGAAGGGAGTACTAGAATCATTAATATTCATACAGCAAGTAAAATCTGTCAGTCTAGGCATAATCTGTCGCAGTGACTTTACTATAACAAAGGAAATAATCCCAAACTGTATTTGTTAGCTATCGGAGTGTTGAGCAACTTGCTAAGTGAATTAAACAAATAGAGTTTCTACTCTAAGAATAGATTATTTTTTCCAGAGAAATTCTTTCCAGATTTACAGCTCATGCTACTAGAGCAACTCCACTTCTCCAAAACCTTTTTGCCCTTTGAGGTACTATTTCAGAGCATGAGCCTGGAGCTGTCTCACTTCCTGCTCAGGTCATCCTTGGTTGGTGAACAAGCTCTCCACACAGCTGCACAAAGCACTCCAGCCAGCATTCCGTATTTTACTTATTGTCTTATCAAGTCATTATCCTTTTGCTTGGCTTTGCTGAGTCTTCGATAAGTTATGCGAGGTTTCTCGTAATGAAATTGTGAGTTGGGTTAGTATGCTCATTGCTACCACTCCTTCTCAGCTGATTCTCTCAGCTCACCTGAGTTGAGACTCCATGACTTTTCTCCTGCATTTTCTCTGACAGGTAAAGCCAGCACTTACTTTTTTTTTTTTAACATTATGCATTTGAAGAGAGAGAATTTCCAGCCCCGACATTTGCTTCTGGACCTGTCGAACTCCCTGTTCTCTCTGGATTAGTCGTGGTCTGTGCAACTAAACATCACCTCCGAATGTTTGCTCTTACTTGTTCCTCAATGCTTGCTGCAGATACTCTTTATTCTGTGTCACACTGAGTCAATCTCTGGCACTCAGTGCTTTGTTAATTTTATTATTTTTCAGGATGTTATCTTGCCCTGTAGCACCCTAAAAGGAGGAGGGACAAAACCCAATGGCTTTGAGGAAATAAAGATCCAGCCTAGCAGTACCCTGATACGTGATCTCAACCATGTTATGTTACACTTGGTGGTCAGCATGCTGTACTTAGGTATCAGGTTTGCTTGAAGACATTACCTGATGTCTTCTGGAGCCATCAAATTTGTAATAAAAGCATGTAAGATTTTCCTGGAAGCATCCTTAAAAATACTGGAAGTAAGCCCTAAGTGCTTCAAAGGATCTTTTCTTGAAGTGTAGGGATTTGGCTTGGGTACCACTCATGAGTACCGGGACTCAAGTGTGGTGTGTATTCTCACCGCACCTATCAAGTGTTCTTCTAAGCTCAGAAAAAAAATGTGGTTTGCTGATCTGCACTGACCACCCCATAATTAAAAATGTTGAACCATACAGAGATGTCAATTTTTTAGCATAATCAGATGCAAGTGTTGAACTCTGGACCATTGTATTAGATGTATGTGATCAAAAGTCAGGTCAGCTCTCTGAAGAGAAGTAACATCAGCCTGCTTTGGCATTAGCTCAAGCTTGCCTTCTGTGGGGCTTCTGTTAGTCCATGGCAGACTCGTTTTCCTTCCTGCTCTCCTCTATCTTTGTTTTCTTTTTTTTTTGCTTTCTCCCATACTGCCAGCAGAGAGTCCTGTCTTCTTTTGCCCTGATGCTGCTTCCAAACTGTCTCCCAAATTCTTGAGCCTATAGGAGACCAAGAAATTCTCGCCTTGCAAATTAAGTCTCCTTTTCACTGCTGTCTTATTCACTGATCAGCTCTTCCTCTCTACTACTGGGAAATCCAGGTCTACAAGCCTTTATGCCTGTTGGCTGCGATCAGGTTCTTCCAGAAACATTCTGACTATACTTTTTCCTCATTTCTAATTGGAACATAGTGCTTGTTGGGTTTTTTTTCCAACCTGTCCTTCACATTCTGATCCCAGTTGTCTCTGGTGAGTGTGGTTGGTTTTTGTCTTTGGGAGACGAATGGGATGTTTTATCATTATGCAGAAGCACTTTTGTAGGCCTTGCACAATTAGATGATGATGATCACTAGAATTTTAAGGTTGACTTTTAAATTCTTCTTTCGTCCATCTCTGCTTCCTATGATCCAGTGATTGTTTCTTTATTGAACTTCCAAATTTTGAAACCTTTTTCATATTCCCATGTTTTCAAAATTAAAAATACCAATGATGAGTACTTCTTCGAGTACTGCATTTCCTGCAAGTTTCTTTTGCCTGTATCTAACTCCTGTCAGATTTGAAGAGAATTTATTTTGGGCTGAGATTTTATTACTTTAACTTCTTCTTTTGGAAAAGTTATTTTTCTGTTTTAAGAAGTTATTAATGTATATTTTCTACTAACTACTTCTGTAACTGGCTTTGTATAAAGACCACTGGCAAATTCATCAGTCTTGCACCTGTCTGTTGGGACATTTTGATTCACGAAGTGGCAGTTGTTGGCAGGTGACTGCCAAAGTGTCCGGGTATCGTCTACTAAATTGTCCGTATCTCACAGGGCTAAAAAATCATGGAGTAATGCGTCTTGCGTTGTCATATTTGGTACATGAGACTATTGTGAGAGACTTTCAACGTCCTAAAAGTAATGTATTGTTGAGCACCAGCGTGGTGCTTTGTGTCGGATAACTGTAGAAGGAGATACTACTACCGGTAGGATTTTACAGTTGTGTCAAATCCCTTCAAAAAAGTTAAAAGCAGTGCTGTGGATTGAGCATAATTTTGGCGATTCAGATGTAGGCGATTTGTTTGATTAGCCTGACAGAGAAACGTAACATAAATTTTGTAAGAAAATCACTGAAGAGGAAAGGTTAGGTAGAAAAGATTACTCTTCAGGAAACAATTATTACATAAAGGAGCCTGAAAAATAATGGGTCACCAACCATTGTCAGCAGTAAAGGTATCACCTAGTCTAGGTCGAGAATGACTTATGAGTACTTTGTGTTGACCGACTAAAATACTTTGTTAAATGAATTGATTTCAGTTCCACTTACAGAGCACAGATTTGTGCAGCACTGTTGGCACCTTCTGACAAGTTCAAATTTAAAAAAGTAGAACAAAGCAAATGTGTTACAAACTTGCTACAAAAGACTTTTGCTGCAGTTCAGCCAAGGAACACACTTGTGAAGGTAGCCTTGCAGCAAGAGTCCGCCTGTTCTGGAAATTAGATGCCTGGGTCTCTTGTGTGGCTTGTGCTCCACTGTCCCTGGCACTGCCTATTTCCAAAATGAGAAAAAATAATGTCAATGAGACAAGACTTGAATAAATTTTGGGGGCAGGGGGAGATTGCATTGGTCTTTCATGGTCAATAGGTCTGTTCACATAGGAAACAATGGCATCTGAAGGAGAGAGCACACGTGAAGCTTGAAATTATTTTCACTTTAAAGGGGGAAGGGCAGGATTGTAAACATATGTCTGTGATCTAAGGAGAAATCCTTGAACCTGTTACTGTCATGCAAGCTGCAGTTGTTTGTGGAGTGTGACTGATGTCCAGCAGAATGTGAAATATCTTGAGCTGAAAGGCCTTGGGGATATCATTAGAAAATGTCAGTGTCCCCCTCAGGATAGTCAGATAGCATGTCAAGTGTCACTTTGCCTGATAGTAAAGAAACTTTTTCTTTGCATCAAAGGAGAGCTGTTGAAAATGCATTTTTCAGGATTAACTTAGAACATAAAATTTACGGAGCGTGCTTGCTGCATTAGGTCATTTGTTTGGGTATCTGGTTAGCGGACTGGGCTGCTTTTTTAACAAAGGAGGCTTATCAGTATCTCTCAATCTTCTGGGGCATTGAATTTATTGGTTGAAATAACCTAGGTCCTCACCTATTTAAAAGCCTTTCTTTGCAGTGGATATATTGCCTGAAAAACACCAGTCCAGCACACTGCAAATTAAAGATTTTTCACTCTGCCTGTTTTTGGAGCTCTACTTTGTACACAGTGTTATTTGATCATGCTTGCCGCAGGCTTCCCAGACATCAAAGCACAGTTTGAGATAGAACTCGGTACCCCACTGTAATACTAGCTAGATACCTACCTGTTTGATTGGGGATTATATGATTTATTTTATTTTCTGACTTGCTGTTTGCCCCCTGCGGGGACTGCCTTCTGTGCATCGTATCCATGTTCAACCTTGGTTCCTTACAGCCTGGTTATCAGAGGGGGCTCCTTATGTCTTGCTAAAATCTGCTGCCTCCTGGGGGATGTTCAGGCAGTGTCTTAATCGCTTTCCTAGGAAGGCTATGCAGACAAGATTATCATTATTGTTTTTAAGTATTTTTGTCTTCCTTGGGTGTGTTGGAGTGTAATGTTTCATAGTGGATAATAATAACTCTGTGCTATGTGAATATTAAGAGGCTCATGTGTCTCAGGAAAGGGGATTAATGCAAAAATGCTTTTTTAAGAGCAGAGCTATGATGTGGAACCAAATGCAGACTGATATCTAATAAGCCGATCTGGCCTTTCCCAAGTTTGGCTTAGCAAAAGCAGTATGTTTTATGTCTGTGCTCCACTGCTGAGAGTTTAGCAAACTAGCGGAAGACTTCCCTGAAATGTGTGGGGTCTCTTCCCTTTTCACCTTTTAATCTGGTGGAGAAGAGAGGAGAAAATCTAAGGGGGGAGGAGGAGACAGCTGCGTGATAGCTCTGCGATCAGTTGCTAGAATCCCTCCTTTCCTTCTGGAGAGGTGGGTGAGGGTGATTGTGCATTTGGGGATTAAGTGTAACAAAGTAAAGAAAAACAGTACCTTAATCCTATTTCTCTCTTTCTTCTCCCTTCACTCCATACTTTTCATTCCCTGTTATTCATACCTTTTTTATTTTAAATATTTTTATTCATCCATGCCCTTTTATATTTCCATGGGACACTATTTTGTGCGCTGTCTGCTCCTGGGCACCGCACACAGCTCACCCTTTCTTTCTCCAATCAGGATGGCGGCCTAGTGGAAGAGCCCACTACTTCACCATTTTTGCCTTCACCAAGCCTGAAGCTCCCCCTTTCAAACAGTGCACTCCCTAATCAGACCCTGGGCGGGATTGCCTCAGGGCTGGGCATGCAAAACTTGAATTCTTCTAGACAGGTAAGGCTGTTGGGGGAGATACCAAGTTGAATTTCAGCTCTCTTGGATTTGCTGCTAATGCCCACCACTTCCCCGGGGAAAACTGTGGTTTAAACTGAAAGTGTGTGCAACGCCTTTGTTCATGTGAAGTATCAGTGGAGAAGCTACCTGCTGTGTAAACGTTTCACGTTAGCCTGCTAAATACACACATCCGTTGAGAAGAGACTGTGGTATTACGGATTTATACCATTGAACCCCGGTATAGCTCTGCCTTGATTGACGTGAGGTTTCTTTTTTTGAGGTGTTGCTAATTGTCACAGACTCTAAGGCAAAGACGTTGCTCTTATTCGTTTTTCCTGGCTGGCATAATTATTCAGTGATGAGATGGGTCAGAAGTGGTGGGGGCTTTTTTACTCCTGCTGTAAGTGTCAAGGCAGCTCATAGGTTTGGCAGGTGCTAAGAAAGAAACTGCTTCTAGCACCTCTGGTCAAATAGAGCATTGCGGCAAAAGGGATGTTCTGGCCCCTGGGTAGAACATGCTGAAAGGGAAAGAAAAGGAAAGGAGATGGAGGGGAAGATTGATAAACACCACAAGACTGAGAGGCCATAAACTACTGTTGATTATGAAAAGGTTATTTTTGCCATATAAATTGAAGTTCCAGCCAAGATAAGAAATAACAACACAGAAAAACTCTGTGTATTGTTCTATGGTGGCTTTTATGATGTATATTCTTTCAAAGTTAGTTTTCTAAAGGCAATACTTGTCCAGCACTTACAGCCCATTAAGCATATCTTTCAGAAGTGGAGACTGCACTAATAGCTTGTCAGTTATCAGTAGCTTTGTAAAATGACTAAGTATAAAACCTGCCTAGATAATTTAAGGATTGGGATGCTGTGAGTTTAATGACTCCATTCTCCTGTCCCTTGCTGCACAAATAAACTTCTTTGGCGAGTACTTTTCTTTGTTCATCTTGTGACCGTCTAGGGTTATGCATCCTTATAAAAGTGATCTTCAACTTCAGCTACCTTTTGTTCAGGCATCTGCACAAAGTTTTGGAGGTTTGGGATGTTGGGTACATGGCAATCTTTGCCATACCTGATTGACAATACCATCTGTACGTACTGGTTTCTTTATCTGCACCTGTCATAATTAATCACCGAGGATAAAGACTGCACAGATAAGTAACTTCCAGGTTATATGTTGAGTGACGTCTTTAAATGCCAGTGTCTGTCTTGTCCTGCTGTAGATACCGAGTGGCAATCTGGGTATGTTTGGCAATAGCGGAGCAGCACAAGCCAGGACCATGCAACAGCCGCAGCAACCGCCAGTGCAACCTCTTAATTCATCCCAGCCTAGTCTTCGTGCTCAAGTGCCTCAGTTTCTATCCCCTCAGGTTAGACGACACTTCCTCTCATGAGTTTTCCCTTTCCCTGGAACTCTTCCATATGCACTCTCCTCTCCATATGCATTCTGTCATGTTCCTGAGGCTTTGCAGCTGTGTGTTGATTAATTTACTAGCCAGTAAGTGTGTTACATGCGTAAGATGTTCTCGCATGTATATTCTGTACGTTATCTTTGTGGACACATTCTCGTGTTCATTTTTCCAAAAAGTACATGTTTCTAGAGACCTGAGGAGTTTGTTCTCAGCTCTTTTTCTATAAGTGGATGTTTGAGTATGGTTATTAAGATTTGTATTAGAGCCTCATGTTAATTTTTGATAGTTCATGGTTCTACCACTGGTAATAGTAATATTTTCCAGCTGATGTCTTGTGACTCTTATTAACGGCTTACACAGTTGCCAGTGTTAAAAGTAAATGTACGTTTAATACACTGCTTTTTCTTAGGTTCAAGCACAGCTTTTGCAGTTTGCAGCAAAAAACATTGGTCTCAGCCCTGCACAGTTAACCTCGCCAATTAATAATCCTCAGCATATGACGATGTTGAACCAGCTCTATCAGCTGCAGCTGGTAAGTTAAGAGACGTGGCAAATAAGCTCTAAATCAGAATTGGAAGCATGAAGATAAAATAAGAGAATGGCTAACTAAATTTTTAAATGGATGTGACATCTTTAAAACAATCAGATGCTGATGCTTTTGGTAGAGTTTCTTTTTAAAGAAACAAAATCGTGTTTTTTGCTTCAGGCTTTATAAATAGCAATTTGTGAAATAATTATCCTTTACGGCTGATCAGTGGAACTAAAAAGTCAGTTGTCTTTGTACTAGTATGAATAACATAGTATATTCTGAAACAGCACTAATCTGTGTATTACATGTGAGTGTATGCAACTGATGGACCAGCTGGGAGATTTGTGTTGCAACAAGAGAGAAAACTCAGCAGTGCTAGAGTTACCTGGAGAACTTTCTTCAGTTGCCTCACTAAATAATAAAGTGTAGGGTAAAGTTCCTGTTATTAGTGGAGTGTCTGTTAAACACATCATGTGATAAGAACTACTTGTTTTTGAAAAGTTGTGGACTTTTGCTATATTTGCAAATTTTGTGTATATATAGATATATATATGTATACGTGTGTGTGTATGAAAATATTTAATTGGATTTTAAGACTATTTTGAAAAGAGGTACTGCTAACAGTAAGTCAGTATTTTCTAGGGTTAAACATAAAATTGAGGATGACAAACTAGCTTAGTTGCTGATCTCAATGTGCTAGTCAAACTTTTTTATTAGTAACAGTGTTTGATACGATTATTCACTTCTGGTTATGTTTCCTAGTTTTGAGGAGCATAGCATTGATCTCATGCCATGGTAATAACTGAACAGTACACAGCTACTTGAAAAGTATCTCTACAGAATTGGATTTTAAATTCACGTGTTTCAGAGAAATACCTTGGGGGAAAAAAAATTTACTGCCCACTGTCGTGGTTTAACCCCAGCCAGCAACTAAGCACCACGCAGCCACTCACTCCCCCCCACCCAGTGGGATGGGGGAGAAAATCGGGAAGAGAAGTAAAACTCGTGAGTTGAGATAAGAAAGGTTTAATAGAACAGAAAAGAAGAAACTAATAATGATAATAACACTAATAAAATTACAACAGTAATGATAAAAGGATTGGAATGTACAAATGATGCGCAGTGCAATTGCTCACCACCCGCCGATCGACACCCAGTTAGTCCCCGAGTGGCGATCCCCTGCCCCCACTTCCCAGTTCCTATACTGGATGTGACGTCCCATGGTATGGAATACCCCGTTGGCCAGTTTGGGTCAGCTGCCCTGGCTGTGTCCTGTGCCAACTTCTTGTGCCCCTCCAGCTTTCTCGCTGGCTGGGCTTGAGAAGCTGAAAAATCCTTGACTTTAGACTAAACACTACTTAGCAACAACTGAAAACATCAGTGTTATCAACATTATTCGCAGAACACCATTTACTCTATCCCAGCTGAAACCAGGACACCTAGTTAACCGCATTAAAATTGGTGGAATTTTTCTGGAATAAAGCATCACAACTGATTAAATACAAAGTGTCAGAACTCAAAAAGGCCAAAACAAAAATAACTGTTGGTATTTATCCTATTTGTATAATATTATAAACTTCTATTTTAATTTCTGCTTTTTGTAACAATTTTTTCAGAAAAAAAATAGGTTCCTATGTTTAATGATCACTTACTGCTCACAAACTTACTCATCAGTTCGTTGACATGTTTGACGAACAAACACTGGACTTATATCTATAATAAAATACATTTGTAACAAGATTCCTACTTTTGCTTCATTGACTGTTTTCAGAAAACTCCAATGTTTCTGTCTTTTCTAATTTATAATGTACCAGAGCTGTTCAGGCAAGTTTGTTTGGCTTATTGTATATGTTAGGACCTCCGACCTCTCATTTCTCTCTTGTAGGCGTACCAACGTTTACAAATCCAGCAGCAGATGTTACAGGCTCAGCGTAATGTTTCCGGACCCATGAGACAACAGGAGCAGCAAGTAGGTTTGCCTGCCAGTTCAATCTCTCCATTACAGTTTGGTTTCAATAGCTTAAAGAGATTGTACTACATTATACCAAAGCCGCTAAAGCATCCTTAGAAACAATGATATAGTGCATGGCTTGAGTATTGAAAAGGAAAATGCTAGAGTAATAAAGCTATTTCACAGCATTCAGTTATTGGAGGAAAGCTCTTCAACCCTTAATACAGTCAATTTTTATTTGTAAAGAGATCTATTGTGTTATTTCACTGTAGAGAAAGGCACAAGAAATCTAGTGTCTTTTTGTTCAATTGAGCATTTATTGATTTTTTTTTTTTTTTTTTCCCCCCTCCCCTTGTCAGGTTGCACGTACAATCAATAACATGCAGCAGCAGATCCAGCAGCACCAGCGCCAGCTGGCCCAGGCCCTGCTTATGAAGCAGCAGCCTCCCCCTCCACATCTATCTTTGCACCCCTCTGCAGGCAAATCAGCCATGGATAGCTTTTCACCCCATCCCCAGGCTCCCGGCCTACCTGACCTGCAGACCAAAGAGCAACAGTCTTCACCGAACACCTTTGCTCCTTACCCTCTTGGTAAGTGTCCTTCATTAAAGCAGTTCCATATGAAAAAGACAGAGGGAGTATATTTCATTAATTCAGCATCTAAATGTTTTGCTCCATAGTATAACAAATACAGAAATACAAAAGATATGTTTATTAAATAATGCTGAGATGCCAAAACAAAATCATGGCACCACATGCCTATCTGGTAGCTGTTCAGGTGGGCTGTATTTGTTCTCCTGTGCTCTGCCTACAAATATCAGAACAGAAGATTTGCTAAACTAACTATCTACGTATGGTGCGATTTATGAACTAAATATAAATTAATAGTGTCATGTTGTAAAATACACAAATGTCATATTGATAAACAGGAATATCATCTGGAAGTCATGCAAAGTCATCAGCACTGGTAAGGCATCAATTTTGGTCAATCTATTTCAAGAAAGATATGGATCAGTTTGAAGGAATGCAGAAAGTGTTGTGCAGATGATGAGATGGTTCAAAAACATGACTGCTAAGGAAAAAAAATGAAATCCTCTGCACTCTAGTCTAAAGAGAAGACTCGAGACATGCAGGAGTCTTCAAAAATTTAAAAGATAGCTTCGAAGAAGTTTTCTTGCATGTGGTTAATGCAAGAAGTAATAAACTTTTGTTGCATAGAAGGAGATCTAGTTAAACGTTAAGGATTGCTTATTTGCTTTAAGCAAAGTAGAGTACTGGAATAAATTGTCTGGGAAGTTTTTGAAATCTTCATAGGTCATTTTGTGGTAGGTTAGACATAGATCTGTCAAATATGATTAATGTCAAAATAATCGATTCGGCCTTGAGACAGGGTGAACAGAACAACCTTTCAGACCTGTTTTCTGTGATTGTTTGATGTATGCTACAGACTTCATTTATGACATAAAGGAATTAATTTAATCTCTTTGTGACTCTCTTTATGCTGTGTACAATAGAATTGCCAAGCTTTATCTGCTATGCAGCAGTTAAGAAGGTAATTCTGACTGCTAATGGTGAGCTATTATAGCAGGGAGCATCAGAAGGCAAAAGAATTTATGAATTAAAGGCCTAAGTCTAAGGTTCTTATCATATCTCAGCTTCCTGTGATCTGCTAACGTTCAGGATTATAAATCAAAAAGGACCCAGATTCGCATCACAGAAGCATGTCAAAATTATTCCTTAAATGTATTCTGAGTGATTTTGTTCTCCTTATACAAAATATATGCCCAAATAGTACAATACCTGCTATGATGAATAGCAGCTCTTTGTATGACCTTTTAATTAGTTGCTTTGTTTGGGATTTTTTTAAATGTTGTTAGCAAAATAAAATGGCAGGCATCATCGGGGTGTGCTAGCGAGACATTAGGAATATTTTGGCTTGGCAGTGCAATGCTGCAAATTCTTCGCTGGTTTAAACGTAGCATTCCAGTGCATTCTTCCAGAATGCCTTTTCTGAGACAAGTGAAGAGACCGCAAGTAGAAATACTAACAGCTTTAAAATATTATCCCTACATCTTTTTTCCTTTTAGCAAAGTTTTAGCATTTTCTGAATTCATGGGAATTCTATTGGTGTTCCCATAAAAGCAAGAGTTCTTGACAGCAGCTTGAAAATGTGCATAGTAAATTATTACACATACATACAGATGTCTGAAAAATCAGTGTTTAATAATTTTTTTAACTGGACTTTTAAACATGTCTTTTAATCCTCCAGTGTATTATGGGTATCTAATGGCCTATTTCCCCTTAGCTGGACTGAACCCGAACATGAATGTAAATAACATGGACATTACTGGTGGTTTGTCAGTGAAGGACACTTCTCAGTCCCAGTCTCGCCTTCCTCAGTGGACACACCCCAACTCAATGGATAATCTGTCTAGTGCTGCTTCTTCGCTTGACCAGAACTCCAGCAAGCACGGTATGTCACATTTAATGTCTGTGTCAGTCTAGCTTTTTGAGACTTGAGTCATATTGCAATTGTAATTTTTTTCTCGTGTTACTATTTTCAGTAAGGGCTCATAAATGGTTGGTACAGAGCGCCCTTTGAGACTGATTTTTAAGATGATTTCTGCAGTCACATTCAACAATGCATTGAAGTTCTTGCAGCTATCACTTCCTACATGCAATGTAGGAATGGTGGTTTTCTTCATTTGCTGAATTTTGTTGCTCAGAACATGGAGTTCAAGTAAAACAAGCCATTAGTGTTGGCAAAACAAGTCCCACAAGCTTCCCCTTACTCCAGGTCTGCATACCTTCAATCCAAAAAAAATTTACATTGGCTTTCTCCCACAATTTTTCCAATATCGTCAACCTTTTACAGCCAGTCCTGTACAAAGGCATGATGGATTACATAGTTACCCACCCTGGGAGTTAGGAGCACAAACTTCGTATTTTTCCAGAAGCGATTGCTAATCTGTTTGAACACCTTTATCCCTAACGCCTCCAGTATCCTGAGTCGTTTATTCCTTTATTTCCTGTACCAAGTTTATTCTGTTAGAAAATGGTGCTCTGTTAACTTTATTGTATCCTGGATTTTACTATGAGCAGCATGAATTATTTCTTTTACAATAGTTTTTTATTCTGCAAGTCGCTGTACTGCTTATGCCAAATTGTAGTTTGGTAGTTTGTAGGAACATGAGAATGGCCATTTCAAATCAACCGTCCTGTCAGCAGTGAATACCTAGAGAAGGATGAGAAGAGGCCTTGCATACAGTTACATTCCTTAGTATGCTGTCTCAGCGAATTCCTGTTTACCATCAGTGTAATGATTTGAATTACTTAGTCTCTTTTTGGCAGTAATGTAATGCAAATTTCTTTAACTTGAGTGTCTAGATTGTACCAATGGTGTATCTAACAGCTGTAATTCCTAGTAAGGCTTCAGAGACTGTTAGCCTTGCTTACTGTGTCTATATTTTAATTTTCTTTTTTATCTTTGTAATACAGAAAGAAAACTAAAATATAAACAAAGCAGCAAGCAAGGCTTAACAGCCTCTGAAGCCTTACTAGGAATTACAGCAATAACAATAATAAAAAAATATAGGGACTGATGAAATTCCATACCCAAAATTAGTCCCACTCCTAAACAAAGCCTTTCCATTTCATTCATTACAGGTGCTATACCTGGAGGTTTAAGTATTGGTCCTCCGGGAAAGTCCTCCATTGATGACTCTTATGGCCGGTATGATCTGATTCAAAACAGTGAATCGCCTGCCAGTCCACCCGTAGCTGTTCCTCACAGCTGGTCACGTGCCAAAACCGATAGTGATAAAATTTCCAATGGCTCCAGCATAAACTGGCCACCAGGTAACAAAATACAAAGCATTTGTGTTAAACTGATGTCCTTAAAATGTATTGTTGGTTTTATTTGTTGAATCATCATGCCTTCTGATACACAGGAACTTAGGAGAATTATGACTTTATATACTCTTCTTTTTATTATATTTGAAACAGAGTTTCATCCAGGAGTGCCATGGAAAGGACTGCAGAATATTGATCCTGAAAATGACCCCGACGTTACTCCTGGAAGTGTTCCAACTGGGCCTACCATAAACACCACGATACAGGATGTTAATCGCTATCTTCTCAAGAGTGGAGGTAAACACACAAATTACTTTCACATCTGTCTATGCTTTCTTTTTCTTTCCAAAAAAGTTGACTTCATATATTATGGATGTAGTATATTTTTGCATGTAATCCTAATCTAATAATTCTTCTGCTCTGAACTTTCACTGAAAATCCAGAAATACTTGAGTTAAATATGGGACTAAGAAGTTTCTGGTTTTCCATGGGAATGTAAATATTTTTACATTGGAAAAGGCTGTGAGATGTAATACAAACTTCTGTGGTCACTGAAGTTTTTGTAACCTGTAACAGTTTGTTTTGAACAAGATTTTGCTCTCCATACTGACCAACCTCTTACATACACTTTGTGAAATACTCAGAAGACACAATACAAAAGTTCCACAGTCGTTGCTGAGACAGCAGGCTTCTGTCACACTAATTAATTGTAGCTTTGTTAGAAGATCAATCAGCAAAATAAATTAGAGCTCTTTTATCCCGAAAACCATCAAAGAAAAGAAAAAATAGGGAATTGACTAGTAAACTAGTACTTCCCAGTGCCATTTCCATTCCTTTTGTCTTGGCAGTGCTTACTACAGAATTAAAAGCATATTCTCTAAAACAATAAACCGTTGGAACTATGCTACTTGTTAACTACATGTACTGAAAGTGGATCAAGGGAAGGGTGGCTTGGTTTAATCGTGATCGGCATGCCGAAATAGGCAAGTTACCTGCACTCTATTAGAGCACTCTAATATGCACAGGAATAGTATAACCAGGTTGTAGAGAAGGACCTGTCAGGATTAAAAATGTGGATTTTGTAGTAGTTAATCTGTGATATCTGTGTAGATTGTAAATCAGAACTATCCTTGAAATGGGTTTCCAGCTCTGGGCTTGTTAACTCAGGTGAAGGGATGTGAAATGTGAGGGAAAGGAGGCAGGGGTTTTCATTGCCTTGAATGATTTTAGTTGTCTCTTACCAGAAAGCAATCTTTATTTAAGCTGAAACATGAAGTATTTTTGTGCATGAGTAACATTGTATTAATTTCTAATGATCCAAATGTACTTCAAGGGACAGGCAACCTGGATGGTTTGAAGTTATAAAAAGAGAAGTATAAAGACATAATTCGGTCGCAGTTCAGATATGGTGCATGCAAGAAACACTTTCTTTAGGCCAAAAGCCTAGCCCTACAGAGCTATACCTGTAAGTTAGATGATACCTACTACAGGTCTTCCTCCCTTATAGAAGGAGAGTATACATTAGCTCTGTTGGTGTATAATCTGCCTGTGGAATGAAGAAATAATTACACTACTTGGAGAAGGTCAGAATAGATGATCTTTGCAGAAGTAAACAGGTCTTCTAGAGCCAAAACCTTCTGAAAGGCAGTGACTGTTGGGGTCCATGTATGCTTCCTTTCCTCATTAGCTTTTTAGCTTGTTAATAATACAATTTTAATAAAAAATGTAGTTGCTGAATCTGTTTCTTTATGCTCGTATAACCTAGGTGTTTGCTCCTAGGTAAAATTACCTGTTACTGTCAGTACCCCTCCATATGAGATTGGGGCTTTTGTGACATACTGCCAAGAAGAGACTTATCTTTGAATGCTGCAGCTTCAAGTACACGGATTGTATTAAGAGTTGATCTCCGTTTAGAGGGCTAGACTGTGGTGTATACTGTCCTTGCACTGTATACGTAGAAGCAGACAAAACCTAACCTTTTGGGTTTATTTTTTGTTTTACCCTGTTTGCTCATGCAGCTTTGCAGGGTCAGCTGCTACGAGCCGAAAGTCCTAGCCACATGGAATCAGGAATGGTTTCAGCTCTGTGGGCATATGGGCCTTTGAATCTGATATAATTCCCTCACTCCTGCCTGGGGAATAGATTATTTCCAGAGAAGGCCTTGATTAGAATTATTTTGCTTGAGACTGATGTCTGTATTGGTGTATCCTGTGGAGGGCAGTGAGTCTGGATAAGGTAAAGTTTGGTTGGTTGCTGTTCCAGTTGAAATTGTGGCCTGTGTTTTTTATTGAGCTGTGAGGGATGAGATTGTCCTTTTACTTCCTTCTACCTCAGTACAGCACTCTTTTCCAAAGAACTCACCGATTTTTATTAGTCAGTTAAAGATGTTACAGTATCACAGTCCGTCTATGTATGTCAGGAATGATAAGTCACCTAGGATACACACTTAATTTTGTTGGTGACTAGAGAGAATACTTCCAGCCTTTCTGGTTTTTATAATGAAGATATTTTATTTTATGTTCTGTTTCTTTCATTTGTTGCCAGTAAGGAAATTCTATGTATGCTTAGATAGCTCCTCAGATTGTAAATGATTTACCAAGATGGTTTCAGGCTATTTCATTTAATGTTATCAGTTTGAGAAGAGATTGCTAAAATACATCCTTGCTTTACTGAAAGTCTGCAAAAATCTAAAGATGTTTGTGGGCATTAGGATGTAGGGGAAGTGCTTACCTCGAGTAATTAAGGACAAATCACCCGTGGTAAGAGGTTAGTTTGTCATATACCTCTATGCTCATTTACAGTTGGCATTGCTTAAGTCAGCTGGCAGAGCACCTTTATAAATGAAGCCTGTTCCTTGAGACTAAACAGTTGTAACACTGATTTTCTGAGAGTCACATATCTTAAAGGAAATGCAGAATTTATCTTCTGCATAGGCGTGGGTACATCTGCTACTGTGCCAGCTTTCTCTTCTTTTCTACTAAAGACTTCTGCTTCACTTTATCATGCTTTCTGTAACATTTCATTCCTAGAATTCAGAGACCAGGCTGATTAAGGAAAATGCCTTGCATGGTTTGTATTTGCACATAACAGATTTGCTTATGTCACACCAGACATCATTATGGCCATCTTTCTTAGTTGCTTCTCTGCTGGTTCTGCAGGGTCATCCCCAACATCATCTCAGAATGCCACGCTGCCTTCATCGAGTGCCTGGCCGCTTAGTGCCTCCGGCTACAGTAGCTCTTTCAGCAGCATTGCATCCGCACCTAGCATTGCAGGTACGAAAAATGGCCTTTCTACTTTCACATCCTTCTGCATTCTGAGAAAAGGCCCTAGGAAGTGCTTTCCCAGTTATTACAGTAGTGGTACTATAGAGAGAAACATATTTTTTTTGTCCTGTGTTAGCTAGGCAGCTCTCCTGGCAGCTCTTCAGTGGTGAGCGTCGGATGATATGCCTGGAATTGTGCTAAGGAAAAATGTATTTATTCCACTTGGTGCCATGTGCTGTCACTCTGTATTGGCATCGAGATCTCTTAATGGCTATTTCCATTGCAACTTTGAGGAGGAATATTGTCTAGGACCTCAGTAGAAACACCACTGCTAGACCCTTCCAGTAAGAGCTGATAATTTTTTTTTAATAAATTCACTGTTAAACGTGAACCATCTTCAGCTCAGGCAAAAGTTTAGTAGTACCTCAAGGAGGTACTCTGCACGGCTCTGGAGGGGTTGGGTCTGGGGCTCTTAAACGTCTTCTAATAGTCAGTCCAAAGCCTGATGCTCCCCTATATGGCTGAGCTTGTGGATGGTCTAAATAATTACCCCATTCTTTTTAATGAGCTATAAATTCTGGAGCATCTCTCTCTGCAAATCACGGAAACTTTGGTTGCAAACTGGCTACCTAAATATCCAGTTTGTCCCATTATAAAAATGTGTTGGGGCTGTTGTATGGATTGTATTAGCATTTTCATATCTAATCAATGAAAACCCTCCACTTTTAATAAAGGAGGGTGCAACCTCTAGGTCATACTGCAGAATGCGCAACAAAAAGGGCTTGTTTGAAATGCTTTACGCCAATGAAAGGAAAAGAAAGGAATGGCTTGCTTTTCTTTTATCTGCCATGCATTTCTGCTTTATTTGCTTTTTATTTTTTTGCAGTGTCATCTAATCTTTGTGTTAACCCCATGAGAAGTAGTGACATAGCAACATCTAATCTGTGGTAATGTGCATGTATCATGTGCTACATCACAGGTTGAGCTGCTCTGAGTCTGAGTTCTAAAACTCAGACCTTCTCCCTTTCTCTCCACCATGTTACCCTTGTTAATGTCTTCATCATCATTGTAAAATTATTTTTGTTGCTACAGTTTGCAAGAAGATGGGAGAGTGGTTGCCCTTTCATTTAAATTGTTATAATTCATATAAAATCATTGAGTTAAACGATATAGATAAATTGAGGCAATTTGGGAAGTGTGTGTGTATATAACTGAGGCTGTGATTTGGTGACTGGTAAATTTGGCTTTAGGACTAATAAAAAAGCCTCAGTGGCTGCCTGATGCAAAGCATTGCTTCAGTATAAGCTTAATCTGCCAGTTCAAATCTGGTTTTGAAAAAATTCACATTCCATCTTGGACTTTGTCAGGCCAAGTATTTTCTTACTGTCTGCAATCAACATTAAAGCATTAAGGCAGCAAAATCACAGTACCATTCGCTGTGGCAGAAGACACAGTGATATGACCATTTCAGCCCATTCCAGTCAAACACATGCTGCTAATGTTAGCAATGGTGGGACTGTGCTATGACAAGGAAATTGGACTCTAATTTCACAACATATGTTGGTACAGGGAAAAAAAGGAACAGATGTGTAAGTCTAAAGGTTAATACAGGGTTTTGTTTTGGTATCCATAATTTGAATCAATTTTGTTTGCCACTCTGAATGCTAAACTGTATTTGTTGTTCCTATTTTTTGTATTATTTTACAAAACTCTGATTTGGCAGGAACAGTAGTAAGATAGTTTAAAAACTGATTAGGGAGATAACAAAATGAACAGTAAAAAGTTAAAAAGAGTGACAGGTTGTGATACGGTCTAATCTTCTGAAGACTTCATTTTTCTCAAAGACACTTGGGAAAAAGAACATCTATTACTTTGAATATTCAGAAATACAGTTTTTGTTGGTCTTTGATCTTTGGAATTTTAATAATATATCAGAAGAACATAAGGATATACTGGTTACTTTATATTAGATAAAATGAGTTGTGTAAGAAAAAGTGGTTAAGTTCTATTAAACCTTTGAGAGAGACAATCTTGAAGTGTTTCATTATAATTTTGATTAAATTAGATTTCAAATACTTAAGTCCATTTTCTGGCCTTTTTTCCACATATTGTCTTTTACGAGAAAGTGAAATAGTAGGAGATTTTAAAAGGGAACTGTATATATAGCAGGTAGTGGGACATTCATTAAATACAAAATTCTTCGAAAATGTAAATACTAGTGTAAGTACATTCAAAGGATATAGGGTTTACATCAGTGGATGGTACAGAATGCTATTCTTTTCTCTCCTGAAAAGCTGGAAGAATATAGTCAGTGCAGAAGCTTGATGATTACCCATCCTACTTGGTTTAACAGGTGTTGCTAACTAAAAATACACAAATGTGGTTTTTTCTATTGCAGGTAAATTGTCGGACATCAAGTCTACGTGGTCCTCTGGCCCAATCTCTCACACACAAGCCTCTCTATCCCATGAACTATGGAAGGTACCCAGAAACACTACTGCTCCTACGAGACCACCTCCAGGCTTAACAAACACCAAGCCATCATCTACATGGGGTGCCAGTCCCCTGGGTTGGACCAGCTCTTACTCCTCTGGTACTCTTGACTTCTGCGTTTTATAACACCACAGTGCCTTCTTTTTACTGTTTGCTTTTATTCTGTGTTACAATAGTGAGGCACCCCATAGCTGTGTATTAGGCTTCAGAAACTTGAGGTTTAATACAAGTAGAGTGTTTCCGGTTTGGGGATGAAGCTCGTGTCTGTTTATTTTGGTTAGGATAAGTTGTAAATGAAGCTGTCATCTTTCAGGTGGTCATATCAGTAATTTTACATAGGAATTGCTGAATTACTTAACTCCAACTAGGATTTTTTTCCACTTCCTTGATTTCTAAAAATGTCTTTTAAACATGTTTCTTGTTTTGTGGTATGATCTATGACTGCCTACAAGGCTTCAAGATGAATGAATCAGCCCACGGAATTTAATACGGAACACATTTTTGGAGCATGGATGTGAAGCATTTAGGACCTGATGGCATTGCAGGGCCCTCAGGGAATGTCTTAATTTTTTTCATGCAGGCTCTTTTTTTAGATGTCGTTGTTGTGCTAAATACAAATATGAGAAACCATGGATCTGGCTATATAAATATATATATATAAAATCATGTTTGTTTGTGAAGTATTGTCAGCTTCAAAAGTATTACACCTATTTTATATAAAGCTGACTATTTTAATTAATCTGCTTACACTAAGTTGGGAGTTAAATGTTCTTCCCTCTTCTTGCCATTTATTTTGTATCTGTTTTCTTCACCAAAACCCCACCTGGTGGGCAGATATTGCTGATGCCAGGATTCTCTCTGGAGCCTGAGTGTGGTCACGCATGTGACTCCAGAAGTACTGCGGTTTCTCAAATGCCACTCGTAAATACCAAGCTTGTACAGTTTCTCATTGTAAAACACCAGGCTGAAGTTGGAAAAGCAGGTTTTGTTGGTTATGTCCTTGTATCTTTAATCAGAACATTGTCGGTGCAGAAATATCTGTTTTGAATAAGTCATATACATTAATCTATCATTGGTAAGATAGCAGAATGCTGCAGTGCTATAAAAATCTTCAATAGCAAGCAGCAATCTGAGCTTGGACGTCTGAATTGCTTTTAAAATGTGTCTTCCAGATTAATTCTAATGTAACCTGAAGATACAGTTTGTTGCAGTGTCATATCTGCATCCGCTAGTTAGAAAACTGTTAGTTTTCTAACAGTTATTGTGGGAATGTGAAAAATGCCACAGATCTTTTAAATGTAACAAAAACAGGTTTTCATTCAGCAACCTTCATTCCAAAGACAACAATAAATCAAGATACGAGGAAACTGCTGTAGGATTTGTTTTCAGTAGCAGTAACGCTTGCTAGTATGTTATGATTCCAGATAAGTTTTCTTCTTGTAATATGCTCTCCACACCATGATAAAATGTTTTGTTGTGGAATTTGTATTGTAGGTTCTGCATGGAGTACTGACAGCTCAGGGAGAACAAGCAGCTGGCTGGTTCTTCGAAACCTCACACCCCAGGTAAATAGAATTGTACATAACTAGTTATGAAAAGAGACTTCTCACATTTAAGGGATAAGAAGAACATTTATCAACCTTGGTCATTTGGTTCATTTGAAGGAAAAATAATTACTCTGCATTTATTACAAGTGTCTGTTTTCTACAGGGAATTTGTTAAGTTTTCAAACTGCTGTCAAATCAAGTATGAACTTTTAAGGCTGTAATTAGTCATTCAGTGTGCACCATTTATGTATGTGTAAGTTTGGAGGTGAATGATGTTTTAAAGCAGATACAGAGATGTAAAATCTGCTTTTCCTATGGGTTTGGTTTTGGGTTTTCTCCTTAAGTCTGTCAAATCCTCTAGTCCTCCACGTAGTGTCATTCACAAGGAAGAACATAAGCCAGAAAGCCTTCAATGTAGACTTCCAAATTAATCTTGGGGAAAATTTAGTTATATTTATGAACAATGTGGTTTTCCTTTGACTTATTTCTGGACTTCTGTGGACTTCTTATGATATATATAATTTGTACCACCTAAATTGGGAAATTTTGTGCACTGGACTGTAGGGAAATCTTAAAAAGACAGGATGTCTCACTCAATGAAGACAGTGATAAGTCTATAATTAAATTCTTATGGAAGAAAAACTCCCTTCCCCCCCTGCCCCCAGTATTTACTCTTTAGCTTTTAAACTTGTTTAGTTAACAAGCATTTAAAGTATAATCACAAAAATACAGATAACCTTTCCCCCCCTTTCCCTCTTAACAGATTGATGGTTCCACACTGCGGACACTGTGTTTGCAACATGGCCCTCTAATAACATTCCACTTGAACCTGACGCAAGGGAATGCTGTGGTCCGATACAGTTCCAAGGAAGAAGCAGCCAAGGCCCAAAAGTCTCTGCATATGTACGTTTCTGCTCTCTCTTTCCTTTGTTATGAAGCCAGTTTTATCTCAGAAACCATTTTCTTAGGCATTTATTTGCTAGGACTTGGAACTGATCACTAATTAGTTTAATCTGATTTTGAAAATTACCTAATGAGAGGGAAAAAATAATTGGGGGCTAGATACTCATATACTACCAAATAAGAGGTCTTTACAAAACTTGGTAATAGATATTCACTGTTAATAATGTGCTCAGTAAAGATTTGTCACCTATAAGGCTGCAAAGAATTTGTAAGATGTGATAAGGATGCCAAAGGAAGCGCAGAGGGAGCATGAGACAAGGTTTTAGCTTTAGAAAACAACAGAAAGGACAAAACAATGATAAATAAGAATGTGTTCATGGTGGTCGTCTTTTGTAAAGGAGTTATGAAAGAAATTGAAAGAAATGTACGACAACAAAATGTGCTTTTTAGGTGTTTTAAAATCCATGGGACTAATTGGCATACTACGCAAGAGCTGGAGAATTTGAGTGATAAAATCAGTGACATCAGGGAGGATTAAGAATATAGAGACTGATGTTTCAAAAGAATACTTGGGTGCTTAGAGTTGGAAAGCAGTTTTCTTTATCAACAGGTTATAGCGTGAGTATAATGAAAAATACTGATCATAGCAGAAACATTGTTTGGAACTAGCTGTACTACTGGCCTGATTACCTTCCCTATACTTAGAAATTTAGGAGCAATGGTTACTCCATATGTAAAGTTGCAACTACTTTCCCATTATGAACCTGATTAGCAGGAATTGTAGTAATAATTACATTAATGACCATGTTGCTTTTTTAACTGTTGACCACACCTTGATTAAATATTACGAAGCAGCATTCAGAACAATTGGAGATGAAAAATTGACCCATCTTAGTTACATCGGTTTAGATGTGGGCATCAGGTAAAAGAAATAATGCCAAAGGCAAAATTAATATGTGAGTTTAAAGATAAGCACTTATTTTAAATATCACAGAATCATAGAATGGTTGGGTTGGAAGGGACCTTAAAGATCATCTAATTCCAAAGCCCCTGCCATGGGCAGGGACACCTTCCACTAGACCAGGTTGCTCAAAGCCCCATCCAACCCGGCCTTGAACACTTCAGGGATGAGGCATCCACAGCTTCTCCGGGCAGCTTGTTCCAGTGCCTCACCACCCCCACAGTGAAGAACTTCTTCCTTACATCTAATCTAAATCTACCCTCTTTCAGTTTAAAGCCATTACCCCTTGTCTTATCACTACATGGCCTTGTAAAAAGTCCCTCTCCAGCCTTCTTGTAGGCCCCCTTTAGGTACTGGAAGGCTGCTGTAAGGTCTCCCTGGAGCCGCCTTTTCTCCAGGCTGAACAACCCCAACTCTCTCAGCCTGTCTTCACAGGAGAGGTCCCCTAGCCCTCTGATCATCTTCGTGTCCCTCCTCTGGACTTGCTCCCACAGGTCCGTGTCCTTATGTTGGTGGCCCCAGAGCTGAACGCAGTACTGCAGGTGGGGTCTCACGAGAGCAGAGTAGAGGGGGAGAATCACCTCCCTCGACCTGCTGGTCATGCTTCTTTTGATGCAGCCCAGAATACAGTTGGCTTTCTGGGCTGCAAACGCACATTGCCGGGTCATGCTGAGCTTCTCGTCAACCAACACCCCCAAGTCCTTCCCGTCAGGCCTGTTCTCAATCCATTCTCCGCCCAGCCAGTATTTGTGCTTGGGATTGCCCTGACCCATGTGCAGGACCTTGCACTTGGCCTTGTTAAACTTCATGAGGTTCACACAGGCCCACCTCTCAAGCCTCCCAAGGTCCCTCTAGATGGCATCCCTTCCCTCCAGCATGTTGGCCGCACCGCACAGCTTGGTTGCGTTGGCAAACTTGCTGAGGGTGCGCTCAATCCCGCTGCCCGTGTCGCCGACAAAGATGTTAAACAGCGCCGGTCCCAAGACCGACCCCTGAGGAACGCCACTCGTCACTGCTCTCCACTTGGACATCGAGCCATTGACTGCAACTCTTTGAGTGCGACCATCCAGCCAATTCTTTATCCACCAAGTGGTCCATCTGTCAGATGGACGTCAGAGTACAGATGTTGAATATGTGTTCCCAACACAGCCAGTGGGTTTCAAGTATATCTTTAAATAAAAGCAGGAATAAGCACTAGACACGGAAGAGTTGAACCGTACATTGATGAGTTAATTTCAAACATTGTGATGGGATAAGACCTTTAAAGGTATGAAAGCATACTTGTCCGTTACATGTGAAAAAAGAAGGATTCTCTAATCTTTCTGAGTCTCCAAGCCTTCTGAGAATATTAAAAAAGCAGGAGCAATTACACACCTTGTGGTCTGGAGCTTGCTTTGCTACATTATATGATGCATTGTTGGATCTGTATTTTCTATCTTATCTTTTTAGTAAAGCAAAATGCTGTAATTACTACAGGTCCCAGTGCTCAGAACTAATAAAAGCTACAACATTTATGCAAAAATAAAAGTAGGGAAAGGAGGCAGTGTTATCAGGTGCTTGAGCATGGCCTCAGAAACAGCATTTCAGCCTTTGCTGTAACTAAAAAGTTACCATCAAGTGTGATGGCTGTAGACATCCTGAGGTGGAAGGTGTCTGAGTTTTATTCTGCTCCTATATCTGGCAGATTTAAAAAAGAAAAAAAGAGAGAGAGAGAGACTTCTTTTCCTGGTTAGTTGATTTTAAAGTACACAGCAAATGATTGAATCTGCTGCAGGATATATTCTTTGATGAGAAATTAATGTGAAGAGAACGGTTTTTGAAAATGTTTTATAATAAATTTGTCATTATTGGCATCATTTGTTACTGATAATGCTGGTATGCTTGTATCTTTATGCCTAGAGTACAGCCTCCTGTGATGCATGTTAGTTAAATGAGGTGGTGTCCACACATACGACTTTGTGTGTTTGCCTATGGATGTAGAAAGGTAGATAGAAAATAGGACAGAGAAGTCTTTGTTTAAGAGCCTGGGATTGCTAAAAGCGAGCAGATGTGGCATAACTCTTCACCTCGACTTCGACTTGGGGGAACATGGATTGATATCCATCTCAGATACTTCCAGAGGTACCCTTTGCACCCCTTGTTTCATGTTGCTGCACCTTTTGTTTTCGCCCTCAGGTGTGTCCTGGGAAACACTACCATCCTGGCCGAGTTTGCTGGTGAAGAAGAAGTCAACCGTTTCTTAGCACAAGGCCAGCCACTGCCGCCCACCTCCAGCTGGCAGTCCAACACTGGAACCAACCAGACTCGCCTGGGCTCCTCCAGCAGCTCTCACGGCTTGGTGCGCAACGACGCCGGCCACTGGAACGCTCCCTGCCTGGGGGGCAAGGGGAGCAGCGACCTGCTGTGGGGTGGGGTGCCTCAGTACTCCAGCAGCCTTTGGGGACCCCCGAGCACCGACGACGGCAGAGTGATCGGAAGCCCGACACCTTTGAATACTCTTCTTCCGGGTGATCTTCTCAGTGGGGAGTCCATCTAGGAAACAAGAGAAACAAAATGGAAATAACAATCATCAGCACTAAAGGAAAAATAAAAATTGTAACCCTTTCCAGTCCCGGGCTTGATGAAGAATCCAGCTTTAACAGATCAGACTGGCAGCCCTTTTTAGTACCTCTGTCCACAATATCGAATATGAAACTGCAGAAGTCCTTGTGAACTGTTCATGAAACAGTATGGGCTACTTTTGGTCAGTGTCACATGCTAATGACAGGTTTTATTTTTTTTCATGGCTTTTTGTTTTATGTTGTCTTTTTATGTTTGTATGGTGATTTTCAAAACAAAGTATAAAAGCTGCTTAGAATAGGTCTATCATGAAGGGCACTTTTCAGAATTTGGGCTGGAAAGGGTTATTTTATCAACTGGGGTGGGGAAGGGGGAAATGAAAGCCTATTTAAAATGAGCCTGTGACTATTATGCACATTACCAGAGGCGGACCCAATAATCAGAAAAGGGTGAAGTG
Source organism: Aquila chrysaetos chrysaetos (assembly GCF_900496995.4). Taxonomy (NCBI): domain Eukaryota; kingdom Metazoa; phylum Chordata; class Aves; order Accipitriformes; family Accipitridae; genus Aquila; species Aquila chrysaetos. The sequence continues at coordinate 67,387,254 of NC_044008.1, forward strand.
TGATATTTACCATTGGTACAGAAAAGTAATGAATCTGAATGGTAACTATTGACTGTACAGGTTGAGCGGGGGGGAGGGAGGGCAGGGTTGGGGTATCTCTGTGTCCACTACTCCCATGGATCTGCCTATGCACATTACCCTTGTTTCATTACTTTTTCATGTCATTTTTTTAATCCCAAAAATATAAAAAGTAAAAAACAAAAAAATAAAAAAAAAATAAACAAAAAAAACCCACAAAAAAAAAAAAACATATCAACATGCAAATACTTGAATCCAGCAGGCCAATAACAAAATGTGAACACTTTCTAAGTCTAATTATTACACTTCCAGGTCAGCATCAGTACACAAAAAACAGGCTCTAAGATTTTTTTTTTTTTAAAGTTCAGACTATATGTTTTTGTTGGAACAGATGTATGTGTGTGAGTGTGCTTGTGTGTATGTATGTGTGCGTGTATGTGTGTGCCCATGTGTGGTTTAACTAAAAGTGTGAATTTTTTCCTTTTATTCAGTATATGCTTTTTATTTGCTCATTGGTCAAATGTTTAATTGTTATTAGCTTCTAACTTTGCACTGAGTGTCCGCAGCCCTTCTTGTAGCTAATCTTATAATGTTAAAAAGAAAAAAAAAAAAAGAAAAAAAAGAAAAAAAAGAAAGAAACTGATAGAAGGGGCCGGCGACAATTCACGTGTAAATGTTTACTCAAGGACTCTTACGCATTTTAAAAATTACAGTGTGTATCTCTGGAGAATAATATGTATATCTACCTTTAGCGGCTTTTTATTGTGGACTAATGCAAGAAAATTATTACCGGAGTATTGCACCATTTTTCCATTCGGAATATAAAGTTTAAAAAAAATACTCTTGTTGAACTGTGGCCATAGATAATTGTAAAGAGTTGATAGTTCCCTTGCAAGCAGGAACAGAAACAAGCACTTGGACATAGGTTTTGACTGCTTTTGGAGGAGCCAGGAGTTTTGGCTCCCACCTGTTTACAGACCTTTTTTTCTCCTTCAAACTTTAAAATAAAAAAGGAATTAAAAAAAAAAAAAAAAAGAAAAAAAAAGAGACTTCCATCGTAAAGAAAACTATTTTCAGAATGAAGATATGCTACTTCAGAGCTCTGGGATTGAACAGTGTTGTTGTATTATTCTTTTCTTTGGCCATTGCTGTGTACTATTTTTGTTGTTGTTTTCCTCCTCTTCGTCAAAGTGGCGAAAACTTTGTGATCACTATCTTGCACATGGTGGAAGATGTCTCAGGAAAGCCGGGTTTCCCGAGGAGCAACTCCACACCATTTCATGTATTTTTAAAACCCAACTCCTAGCACTGAAGATATTATTAAAAAACAAAATAAAATAAAAAAAAGACAGTAAGAAAGAAGAAAATACCTAATCTAATGTGTAGCAGTTACATATTTACCAAATAATGGACTCAAAAGAAATAGATGTTTGAAGAGTGCTTTATATATTAAAAAATCGCTTTATGTTTAAAAAAAGATCAATGTTTTTGATTGTTTTGAAAGGAAGAAAGACAATGGATTAACATACACTTCAAGTATGTTTTAAAAATTATATGAACATTGTGCTCCCTGCCTGCTTGGATCAGGAAACTTGTGCATTACACTTTTTTTTTTTTTTTTTTTTGAAGATTAGCTTTTTAATGGTTTTATCAGATTTAAAGGGTCCTGCAAGATTGCAAATTAACAAAAGCTGGTTTTATAGAGGATCATGAACTATGCACAAACTGGGTTCAAGACTTGTTTTTTTTCTCAAGTTTTAGTAGTGTATTTAGCTGAATAACCTTTCCTCAGAGTAATTACATCTCATTGCCATTACACGCCTCCTACGTATATATTTTATATATATATACACACACAGAGTTATATAAAATATGTATGTGTGTATGTGCGTGTTTACATACAATTTTCCATGCTGAAGTTTAGCATTGAGTTGTAGAAAAACTCCTGATATTTTAAAATTGGGAACGAAAATTTCTGTTTAAAGGTTGGGGGGTGGGATTTTGTTTTTGGGACTTTTTTTTTTTTTTTTGCCTTTCCTTTTGGATTAAAGATGTCTGTAACTCTGAGATTAAAAAAAAAACAATTGTGGCTTTTAATGTTTATTCTCCTCATAGAATGTGATTGTTAAAGAACATGCACCGAAAGTTGCTTTCAAGAGTACGAAGATTCTTTGAAACTTAATAAATTGCAGTTTTTTCTTGGCTGTTCAAATAATGTGTATTTTTCTTTTATGCAGGGGATACTAAAAAAAACCCATATAGTTAAATCTGTTAAGGTATTTCATGGAAGAAGTTTAACTTTTTCAGTATTAATGAGAATTAAGTGTACAGCCAGGCAAATCACTCCTGTAAGTGTAGTCACACACTGTGAATCTGTGCTTGTTGGTGATGGCATTCTCATAAGCTTGTACCATGAACGCTTTGCATATCGCATCCAAAAGAGTGCTTTATAAAAAGCAGTAATCATTTTTTTTGTTAGAATTATGTTTTTCTCATTTGTTCGTGTCTTTATATAACGCAGTAGATGAACTGTTAGCACTGAATATTGTGAGGCTGAAGGCTTCTCTCTAGCTCTACCATTCAGTCACCCCGCAGCCTCCCGTTTTCTGGACCTGGATGTCTCTAGCTCTAAATTGCCAGTTCCACTAGATTTTCTGAGGTGGGCAGATAGCCCGTAAATACAATAGGGTAGAAATGCCAAAATATTTTCATGTTTGGCCTTTCAGGTTTTGCAATTAAGGAAGATACTTGCAGCGGCTAACACCAGGCATAGGAGGTGAACTGCAGAAGGTTCATGGAGGGACCCAAACTTGCTCCATCTCCCTTGTCTGAAGATGAGCTTAAGTCCTCCTTCCACCTCCATCAAACCAGTTCTTTACCTCTTAGTGGCACTGAGGTGATTTGTACTGAAAGCGTGATTTATGGCAGGTCTGGCCCCAGGTCTCCAGTGGTTACGAGTTTGTACAGTAAAACTCATTCCACTAATCCATTTGAGAAGGAAAATACCTAACGTGAAGAACTGGATTAATAAGAAAGCAGTTCATAGCCCTGAACAACTACCTGCGCTGCGGCTGTAGCCCATCTTTGCTGTCACTAGGGTTATCTGCCATAAACTGTACATTTAATAAGACAGACCCATGGGGCAGGGGGGGACCCAAGCAACTCTTGAGAGTTTGCAGTTTGCTAGCAGATGTGATACAGTTAAAAATTATCAAATGTAGATTTGGGGGTAACAGAATTCTGTTCTCTAAATAGCTAAAGTACCCAGTCTGAAGCCTGTTCTGCTAATTTTGTTATTGATACCACCCTGAAGTTGCACAGCTGTTTGCCACGGTTGTTTTTTACTGTGAACTGCTTCCTCTCCCATCTTTGTTTTTTTTTTCTTCTCTTCCAGGTGTTTGTAACAAAACTCTTAGAGAGTTGCCTTCTCTTTTCTTTTCCTTCCTTGGTTTTTCATTTGATTTGTGTTTTGTTTGCATTTTTTTTTTCCTTAGCAAGGAGGGCTTTCGGTTTCAGTGTCTCTGGCTTTTGTTTGCCTAGACATCAAAGTCCGTTACGGAGTCGGATGTTTTAGCTAAGGAGTTTTTGTCTTCCATAAGGTTGGCTGAGATGGCTTTTTGTAAATCAGATGCACTCTTAAAATTTAGTATCCCACCCTGGTATATTAAAGGAAATGTAGCTTTTGGCCAAAATCAGTCTTCTAGTGTTTGTGTAGCTCTTTTTCAGTGTCATATTCTTTTTCTGCTTTAATGCTATCCAGTATTTCTGAAATGGTAAAGATAGCTCCTGATGATACAGATTCTCCTTATGGCTCCAGAATCTTTACAAGAAAACATTTTTAACAGTTTGTGTTTTTCTGTATATTGCATTTACTGTATCCTCCATAGCACTTTCACTGCATGGCTCCCCTGTCTTTAGGCCAAGAGAACTGTTTCCTAAGTGGTCTGAAACTGTCAAACTTCTTCTTAGTTACTTGTCTAGTTTGTGGGTGGCACTGGCAGAGCAGATCATTTTGCTATTCTGCTCCAGAAATATATTATTGTTCTTGATAATTCAATATATGATTGTGTATGTGAAGGAGCATTTTAATTAAAAAATGTATATGGATATCTGTATATGTTAAGAATTATTGGAGTTGGAAGAGTCTGGAAATGGAATTGAAAAACCCTTTAGGATTTGGGTTATGGGCAGCTATAGTGTGGAGCATACCTGTGATACCAGATCAAAGATTGCCATGGTGACCTGTAGGATCATCTCCTAACGTTGTATATGAACTGCTGCTAAATGTCTGTTAGAGTTCACGCATTGTACAAATGACAGGTGTACTAATTGTATCACTGTATTGATGCTGAATGTACAATCTCTGCTCAAGTCCTGCGTAGCCAGTTTCAGGGAAGGGGAGTTCTGAAAAATCGGATATTGAGCTCACACGAACTCTGTATGTAAACTGTACGGATGCCTGGCGTTCCCCGCAAAACCCCAAGGTAAACGACAGCTCCGTAAATGTCTGGAAATGTCTGTGATTCACGATGTTATCTTTAGCGGGAATTCGAAGGAGACCACGGGCCCGTCCACGGACCGCACAGGACGATTTTAGCTCCCTGCAGGTCTCTTGGACTCTTTCACCCAGGTCCTTGCGTTGCTTCGAAGGTGGTAACGTACCCGTGAAACCTTAACGTCTACGGGAGCAGCCTAACTTTTGTCCTCTCACATTCCCCCTCGTTCCCAAGGGGTCTCTTCCAGTAATACACGCGTGCTCTTGGAATTCGGGAGAGGCACCTCCAACTCTCATCCACATTGTAGCTTTCCTGAGGGAGGACGGACTACTAACGTGCCCATGTTCTAGTGGGGTCTAGGTGTCTTCCTCCAGCGGATACACCCAATCTCTCAGGTTAACTATTGCTTGCTGCAAGTTGCCAGACTCCATCCTCTAACGGCCAATCCAGCCTGTGCAAAGACAGTCAAGTTGACCATTTTAAATCCCTCGCGCTCCCACCGTTTTCTTCTCTCTAATGAAAATGTTTCATTAGAAATGAATATGACACTTTGTCCTGTGTGTGCCCCCGGTGTTTGTTTTTTACTGTCAGATGCATTGGAAACAAGTTGCTTGTAAATTTTCTCTGATGAAAACGTGGTCCCAGTGCAGTCATGATTTCAGGGTTATTAAAATGTTATAAAACACAATAAGCTGGAAGATTGCTTTGCTTTCAATAAATATTATTATTAGTAAAGGTGGCTTGCCTTGAACTAGCTGTGAGGCTGCTGACTCTTGATGAGAAATCTCCCCCCATCTGCTAGCTGCCTGTAGTCTGTCCTGAGTTAATGAAATAGTTCATTGTTGTAAATGTTTGTTTTGTTCAGGGGAGTGGACTTGATAATATTCAAAACTGTGGCAGATTCCTCTATAATTTCTCTGTAGTTTTATCTCCTGGATCCTTTGCCCGCTTAATTTATTCTTAATTTACACTGAAAAAATGTGTTCAAGCAGACTAAAAACCTGTGTTACTGGTGGTGTTGGAAAGGAGCAGACTCCGTTTTTGCAGTAGGTCTCCTTGTTTCGACTACAGTATTCATGGTTTACAATTATGTTTCACTGTCCGTATCCCACAGGAGCAGGAAAAAAACCCAGATTTTTCATTATTTTATCTGATTTCAAGTGGGACTCACTTTTCCTGCCTTTTCTTGGCACTTGTCTGTCTCCTTCCCATCTCTTCTCTCCCTACAGATGACAGGAAACTTCCGATAAAGGCAGAGGAGATGATTATGCTGCAGGTAAAGAATTGCAGCTTCTACCAGTGTGAAGTATATAGGTTGCCTACTTAGAAATACAATCCCTGTGCTCAGTGGGAGATTCAGCACAAGCATAAAATATCTGAAATACATACGAGGGGACAGACATTAGTCCCCATAGCTAAGCAGCCCTCGCCTCCCTCTTTTCTGGGATGATCATGCATTTGGAAGGAACAGCTTGTAGGAAGAGTGGTAATTGGCCAATAGCTCTGACTGATTACCTTGGGATGCTTTTATTGCTGAATAGTTTCCGAAAACCTATCAGGATGGGGAGAGCTGCGCTTTCCCAATGTGTCTGAGCGTGCAGCATCAAAGGTAGGATGCAGGAGGTGAAAAGGCAAGCTGGTGAGGAGGGCAGAGGGCCCAGGGAGAGGGCTAGAAGGAAGCGTACAAGGATCTAGTTGATTTGTAGGTGAGTTTCATTTCTGAAATAGCTAGAAATTGCTCAAATTACAAAAAAAAAAAAAAAAGAGGCAACAAATTGGTTTTCCCTGATAGCTCTGGCTCAGTGATGGTTTTCTTTATAGCATCAATATGTAAACATAAGCATGTAGTAAGGTGGTTCTAAAGCTATGTCCAGCTTACTGTATTAGTCTAATAGCCTTTATTTCTTGCTCGTTAGTGTGGTTACTACATGTTTTGGTTCTGTCTCCCTGAACTGTTTTTTAAGCTTTTGCTGCCTATTGGTTTGTGAATTATGGGTCACACAATAACCCAGATGGGAGTGCAGTTGGAAGCAGTTTCAAAGTTATTTCCCCAGGGTGCTTCAGCATCTTTGAAAAACACCATTTCCTGGGGCTTTTCTGCAACACAGCTGCAAGACGTGAAGTTGAGCACTTGGGACCAGCAAAGCAAACCAGTGACTCCAGCCCAGCACGGGGCCTCGGACACCCCTTGGTGTTGCTTTCAAGCACAGACCATTAGAGACTAAAACTGGGGTTGATGCAGAATAAAGCTTAATGCCTTGTCTGCAGCAGAACACTATTTGTTCATCATTTACTGGAGATTAAGCACAAAGCACTAAACCCTCATAATATGAAATTTAAGGCACAGTGTAAGTAAATAAGTTTAGCTTTTGTCCCTAGATGCTGGGGCAGGAGGAAGAGGGAAGGGAAGAGGAAGTATCCAAAAAATAATGGGATCTAGTATGTAGGTAAGAGCTCATGTCTTCTGGTATAGATGCCTCCACGTGAAGATAGTGATCTTTATCACCTTATAGTTCAATTTTACCTGTTTTGTAGAATCCAGGATTTCTAAGACATTGGAGATTTACCACTGTGGACACTGTCTCTAGCTGAGAGGAAAGGGGAACTTTTCTGAAGCGAGCCTGGAGGGAATAGTTGAAGAAGTCTCCTTTTCCACTTGGAGCTTCACCAAGGCTAGGAGGCCAGATATCACCTTTTCCAAATGGCGTTCTTCTTTGTATTCTTGTCAATGCAGGGCATTTAAATTGCAGTGTTCCACCTGGCATAACAAGTGATTGATAGATTCTTAAAAATGCTTTCCTGTTTCATGGTGGTAGGACCACAGAGGCATCAGTTGTGTGTCTGACTTCTGTCCTATATGGGACCTGAGAGAGAAGAAATACCAAGTTAAAGGATTTATCCAGTTTTTTTACTGCGCGTCATGGCAGAGGCCAGAAGTTCGTGGTCTGCAAACCAAGGAAATCGCTTATCAGCCTCTCAGCTTCTCCCCACCGGTTACAAGGTTGTAACACAAGGGACACCGGGGGTTCTAGCAGCTCAGGCAACGTTGGATTTTGCTGCCCTGTGATTAAGGGCCAAGGCCTTAACAGGGATGAGCAGAGCTGTAATGGAAAGCGGGGAAGATGCTGCATAGAGTGGAGATTCCTGCTTTGCCGGAGCTGCTGCTGGCCCTGCCTTAGCCAGAGCAGCCAGCCTCTGCCCGGCACCTTCGGCACCAGAAGCCAGCCTGCTTTTCGGAGGCTCGGAGGGGGAGAGGCACTGCCCTTTCGCTGCTTGTGGCACGACTGTGTCCGGAGAACAAACCCCACTCTTCCTCTCTTTGCCTACCTGGACAAGCAGCCCTGTCTTATTAAGGTATGAGCATTCCGGAGCTTACGCTGTCTTTCCTGAAGGCCACCTGGATACTCAGCACTGGAAACAAGCAGGGCACAAACTTGGGTGTTTACAGACTAGTTTAGGCTCCTAAATGCAGGCTTTTGATTGTGAAAAGCCTTTGTATCAAGCAAAGTTCTGCATGCTTGTCCCCTGTCGGTTGAGCTGGCAATTAAAACGCAAAGTACTGTAAATCCTCTTTGCAAAGGCTTCAAGTCCTGCAGCATGCAGATCTCTGAGCTCCTGCAATCTATTCTATCCAGGAAAGAAATCTGCATCAGACCTGCACGTTCTGCAGGGTGGGTCGGTGGTTACCTGGGTGCAAGTGAGCACTGGGCAGCCCAAAGAGTTCATAGGAAGAGGAATAGTGATGCTGACCAATGCTGTGCTTTCCAAGTGTTGCAGACTAACATTTTTCTCTCATTTACACAGTTCCATATATTGAAATTTCTTCTCAGAAAAAGCTGGACGTTCCGCCTAAGACCCAGGCAAGTCCTCTTTGCAGAACCACTTGTATGAGCAATTCTCAGTCCCTTGGGTAGCAATCAAAACAAGTATTAGCTGGTCTGGCCCACGTTCCCCTGTGTTTGTTGTGCATCGGGACAAAATAAAGAGCATTAGTTGGGCAGCCCCGAGGAGCAGAAGCAACGCTGTGTCCCTTCCCACCTCGTAAAAAAAAAAAGGGGGGGGGGGGGGGGGGGGGGCGCTTAAATCGCTTTTCAAGGGTTACAGCCTTCCTGGCGGTAGGAAATGGGAGAAAGCCCTTTCCTTTTACAAAATGTCCTCGGCTGTAATTCCCCCTTTCCCCCACCAGATGGTGGCAGGGAATTGCTCTGAGCGCGCACCGGCCCCGGGGCGGGGGGGGAGAGGGAGCAGCCCCCCCCCCCCGTCCCCCCCCCGGTCCCCGGACCCCCTTGTTCGCCTCAGGGACTCGGCGGGTGCCCCGGGGCCGTGGGGGGTCACGCTCGTGTGCGAGGGGAGGCTCTCCTCCCAAAATCGGCTCGAATTGAGCCGTGTATTTTAAAAAGTTCCTCGCTTGGAAGCGATTTCAGGTGAAGTTGGGGTTACGCGCCGGTGAAAGAGGTTTTTCCGCACCGCTGGAATGCTGTTAGGCCGTAGCGGGCGCAAACTCGTGGAGCGAGTCGTGTTTGCGAGGGTCTGCGCTGGATGGAACCGCCGTCGTCTCAAGCGTGGGTGAGGGAGGAAGGCAGGCACCCTGTCCTTTATATGCATTTATTAGGCCGAAAAACCACGGGAGGGTGCCGCTCTTCCAGGGTGCGAGGCCGAGGATGTTCGCGCAGCCCCCGCCAGCCGCCCCCCGACGCGGGGCCAGCCGAATCCCGGCCGCGTTGCCACAACCGGGGAGAGCCCTCATGGGGCTCGTGAGACGCGAGGGCGGCAGGTTTGCTCTTTCCAGAGCACTTAGCGGGTCGGCTTGTTTTCCCCGGTGCCGAGCCTCGCTTAGCGAAAGGCCCTAAAGACAAATACGGCTAATTATATCCTCAACGAGTAAGTGCCGCTTTTCGTTTTAAAATGTTTTGCTCTCTCGTTCGGTGTCCTTGGTTTAAGTGTTTGCGCCGCAGCTTTACATCAATCAAGACCTGAGCAAACTGCAGCAGCCAGCACCAATTAGGCACATCACGGTCTCGCAGCTGATCCCCCCCCCCCGCGGGCCAGCGCGGCTGTCACTGGTGTGCGGCTCTCGCAGGCGGCATCTTGATTCTCCCTGATTGTTTGTGTACACAAATTAAGCGGGAGCATCTCGCGGCGGTTTGATGGGATGTGCTACATGATGTGGAACAGAACAGGAGGGATCACACGGAGCTCTTCTCCTGGGGGGGGACGTGGGAGAGCGCGGGGACAGGGCTGGCGTCTGCTCTGGAGGTGAGGCTGGAGTAAAATGGTCTAACTGGGGGGAGGGGGAGGCAGAGGGAAGGGAGAGAAAAGAGTTGCGATGGAAAAACGTTTAGGATCTTTCTGGTATTTTGGGGATGGAAAGAGCAGCCCTTGGTTCGGCACGTGAATGTTCGCCGCGATGGTTTTTTTGTAGAAAAGTGGCACCAGAGACCTCAGCACCAGCCAGGGAGGCACTGAGAAGCGGTGTGTGTCCTGGCACAGACCTCACTGCTTCTGAGAGGTCATGATTTACAGAGAAGCCCTGTGAAGGCAGAGCGACTTGCCCACGGTCATCCCACAGGGACGCCCACATCCTTGTCCCACTGTCACGCCCAGCAGAACATCTCCCTTCCCCAGTACCAGGGCCCCTCTACATGTGGACGTAATGTTTCATAGCCCACCTATGAAAAACTTAAACCACAGCTAATTAACCAAGAGGACTGGCATAATGAAACCTCTCCAGTCCCAGAGATGGGGTTGGGAGAGCGAGCGCTGCTGCCGCCTGGGATGCCATCCCGGGGACAGCTCTGTCGCGCCTGTGCGTGGCTCACTGGGGACCGAGGCTTTTCCCCGGATCCTGTGCCCGGCGTGTTGCAGCAGCCTCCAGCGCACAGCTAATGGAGACGACCGCCCTTCAGCCCCTGGCAGGCCCCGATTGCCCCTGGGCCACGGTCACAGGCATCCTCCCCTCTACCTGCTGGGTCTCCCGCGCCTTGGAGGGCTTCGAGCAGCTGCTCTGGAGGCAAGAGCCCCTTCATCTGCTGTTCCCCTGGCCCGCTGAGAAGTGGCCCAGGCTCCAAGTGCCCGGGGTTACACTTAACTCCTCTGTCCCCACAGCTCTGCTGGGGACAACTGAACGCTTCAGGGCAGAGCTGAGCCGGGGGGGGACCCAGATAGATGTTTGGAAGGACCCTGCTCTCCCCAGGCTTTCTCCTGAAGCCCTGGCACAAAGCGTCTGCCCCAGCTGCGCTCTCCTCCTGGGAGGCGAAGCAGGAGGAAGGGCAAATTTTGCTCCTGTCATTAGGCGTGTGCCTGCGGGATGTTTGCAGGGACAGCTCTAGCCAACCTCTGTGTGCACGGCTCGGTCTATCACACGGTCCGTCTGCCCTCACCTGCCAGTCCCATGGACTCGGCTTTCCATGCTGCAGATACGCTGCGTTCAGTAGCTGTGACTGGTGTCTGGGAAAGAAAAGCCATTTCACCTGTTGCCGCTTGTTGAAAGGAAATGAGCTGCAGGTGTTCAGTTCTTCACCGCATCACGTTGTACAGAGACACACCTAGGTACCAAAACCAGCTCTCGCCCTCAGTAGGGCTTTACCACCCCTGTGTGACCCAGCTGCCCCGAGAGTGCCCTTTTAACTACATTTTTCTGCTAAAACAAAGGCTGAAGACTTGTTGCGCACACACACATCTCAGGCTGTGAGACATAGGACCTGCCTATTTTTAACCTCACTCGGCACGTTTGCAGTGGGGTCGCTTCTTGCCCTGCTCGGTTGCAAGAGAAGCACTGCTCAAGCCTGAGCACACCGATGGGCACGGGCAGAAACCGGGGTAGGGCTCACACCGCCTCGGAGGACAACGCTGTGTCTGCACAAATCGCTCCTCTGGGACAGACACCAGGGGTTCTTACCACACTGCTTTATATGCATTTTTATATTACAGCTATTCTACAACCTTCCTGCAGCAAAACGTGGTGCCTTGCAGGTTGGCACGGGCTGAGGCTCCTGGCTGCTCTCCCTTGCCCTGCATCCTGCACAGAGCCACGGGGAGAAGACATCTAAAAGGCTCCCGTCCTGCCAGAGTCCCTGCATGGCAAATACTTGCTAACCCCAGCTTCCGTACCACATTCCTGCATGGCCAAAGCTTGCTAACCCCAAGGTCCAAGCGAGGCAGCTCTTTGTAACCCCAGCTAAGCAGCTCCGTGCAACAAGATTTCAAGGGAGCGTTGCAAAAAAACCCTCAAACCCGCAATGCCGCAGAGCGGGGTTTTGCAGGTGAGGGGCAGAAGGGCTGGGGAGCGCTGCCCTCCAACCCAAGAGCATCCCTACCCGCCGCCCCTGAGTCCCCCGGCCGGGGACATGGGGACGGGGGACAGGGACGGGACCGTGCCTGCTGGGAGAGCCGGGAGCCGGCGGGAGGGGCTGTATAACGCAGCCAGGCATTGGGTGTGTAACGGCATGTGCTGCTGGCTGAGCTCCTCCAATGGCTCCACTCATTGCTGGAGCCCAGGACTGCAGGGGCACCTGGAGGTGGGCCCGTCGAGAGAGGCCCTGCAGCTCCAGCAACTCTGTCTGCAGCTCCTGCAGCTCCAGCATCCCAGTCTGCAGCTCCAGCATCCCAGTCTGCAGCTCCAGCAACTCGATCTGCAGCTCCAGCAACTCGGTCTGCAGCTTCTGCAGCTCCAGCATCTCAGTCTGCAGCTCCAGCGTCTTGGTCTTTGCATCTTCTGCACCTCCAGCATCTCAGTTTCTGCATCTTCTGCACCTGCGGCAGCTCAGTCTCTGCATCTGTTGTAGCTCCAGCATCTAGCTCAGCATCTCTGCACCAGTGGCTGCTGTGTCCCGCAGGTCTTGGGCCGGGGCTGGCTGGGAGTGGGGGTCCTGAAGCACCCGGGGGTTATTGGTCTGCCCAGGGAGGCCAGCGGTGGGGAACAGGGGAGCCGCTGCCCACGGCAGCTTGGGGGGTTCCGCCACCTTGAGCCTGGGGAGGCTGCTGGGACACCCCAGAGGTAAGGAGCTGTTTCCAGTCCATATCACGGATCAAAACGCGCGGGGAGTGCTGCGCGGAGGGGGCTGGTAGGCAGCCTTGCTTGTCCCAGCTTCCTAATTTTACATTGCAAAGAGGTTTTCTTCTGCTTTTAGCATAATACTGTAAACCAAAAGGCCTCGTGCTCCCGATTCTTCCATAACCCTGCTCTAAACCAAAAAAACCCTCTCTGCAAGTAGTGAAACTCCCGCAGGGCTGGCTAATTAGTGAGAGGTCGGGTCATCGAGGCAGGACCCGCTGCAGCAACCAGGAGGTGCCTCACCATGGCCAGGTCACCCCCGGTCAGGGCCGAGCGTGGGCAGCGCTGGCAGGGGTGGCCCCGTCCCCATTTGGCCACGGCAGGGTGGCCCAGATGATGGCTACAGCCAAGGTGCAGCATCCCCTGTGGCTGCATCCATCATGCCCACCCCTGCTGCGGGCCAGGTGCCACCACGTTGGGTCAGCTCCTGAAAGTGAACTTTCTTTGTATTTCGTTCCCTCCAGGCAGAAGCCCCGTTTTATTTTTTTTTACCCCAGGAAAGGGCTCTGCCTTGAACTGCTCCACGTGTCCCCGCGGCGCTGGGCGAGGAGCGGCCGCACGCCTTCGCAGAGCATCGCGGTGGCAGCACGAGGTACACGGCTGTGAGCCGAAGAGCGGTGAGAGCAACCTGACCCACCTGGGCGGCAGCAGCGGGGTCCTGCCAGCGTCTGCCTGCCCTCCCCACTGCCCACCCCCCGGCCTCATCCCTCACCGGGCTCCAGGAGGAGGATTTTGCCTGCGCGGAGGTCGCTGTCATTGCGCCAGTGCCCGCGGGGGACGTGGCAGCAGGATGCCCCAGCGAGGGGTGCCCACGGGGAGGCTGGGCTCTCCCTGCCGGCACCTTCCCCTCCTCTTCCCCGGGGTCGGGAAGGGGCTGGGATCACTGGGTGCGATCCTGCACCGGCCTGCCCGGCCAGGCTGGGCAGAGGCACGCCATACTGTAGGGCTGAGCTTCTGAAAGCTGGGGGACCCCAAACTGCCCGGCTGCCTTGGGTCTGGACCAGGGTGGATGACTCTCTAATCCACCAAGCTTTAAGAAAGATCTTTATTTATTGTGTTTGTGCGGCTGCTGAGCAGGCTAAACGCTTATTACAGCAAGGATGGGCTGTGCGAGGGGAGAGTGTATCACTGCGGTGCATGCTAAAGCACAGTAAATACTGCCCTTCTGTGCTCTTCTCCCACTCCTTTTATTATCTCCTTTTAATGTGTTTATGGTTTTTATTTCAGTGGATCAGCTGTCTTTTAATGGCTGTTGTTCTTTTCTGTACTTGGACATGAGAAGAGCTGTTTTGGTTTTAGTTACTCATGCTTGGTAAAAACTTTAGTGGTTAAATTGTCAGGAAAATCGTAACACCGAATATCCTGACACTGCCGGGGAGGCTGGAGAGCTGGGAAGGCTCCTCCAGTGCCAGAACGCTCCAGATAGGGATGGAACATGGAGGAGGGAAAGCAAATGCAGTGATAAGGGGTCTGGGCATAAAACACTGATACCAGGCACTACAGCATTTGAAGTGCAGGAGAGAGAAACCCAGACCTTTTCCAGCTCCATTTTGCAACAACGTGTTTATTGGGTATGCTTAAAAAAAAAATCAAAAAGAGAAAAGAGCAAACCAAAGAACTGCATAGACGTCCCTATCGCATGCTCTACGCCAAGGTACAAAACCAAAACTACTTTGGACACTGGATCAGTTGTTGTAACTGTAGCCGCGCCAGGAGGTTGTACGTGCAAGTGCTTGGGGCGAGGTGACACAGGACCCACATGAGACCCGGGAGAGCGGCACCGGCGGGTGCGATGCAGCTGCACAGATGCCCGCATCTGCCTTCTGATGCATGCAGCCAAAGACCTGTTGTTCATCCGCCTTTCCTAGTACGCGAGGAGCCGCCTGCCTGCAACGTGCCGGCTGACCGACGGCGGTTTCCCAGGTACGCCTCCCGCCTTTCTGGGAACTCGCCCTCTCCCCGTGCCCTTCCAGCGACCAGCATCCCTTCCGAGTCCCGAGTCCCAAATCCCTCCTCCTTGTCATCTCCAACTCTCACCGGTTCCCGGCGGGCTGGGTGGGGAAGAGGAGGAAAGGGGTGGGAGGCAGCAGGGTTGGTTTTGGCCAAGGCAGCGCCTCTCCCCACCCAGCCCACCTGAGTTTCCAGCTGGTGCCGCTGCTGCCGGCGCCGTCCTCCCAGCCCCGGGCGGCCGGCTCAGCACACCGAGCAACTGTTGGTCTTGTTCATGGGAGGCCTCAGCGCCTGCTCCTTGGGCAACGTCTCCCTCCTCTTGCAGAGCGCCGGGCTGAGCCGGCTGGGGAGGTTGGCTTGCTGCAGCAGCTCCCTGAAGACCTCCAGGACGTTCTCGTTGTCCTTGGCCGACGTCTCCACGAAGCGGCTGTTCCAGTCCAGCTCCACCAGCGACAGGGCATCCTCTGCCGGCACCCGCCGCTCGCCGCCACTCTCTGCCTTGTTGCCGACCACCACGATGGGAGGGAACTTGTCTTCCTTCACCTCCAGGATCTCCTCCCGCAAGCTCTTGACGCTCTCGAAGGACTCGGCATCATCTACGGCGTAGACCAGGGCGAAGGCATCGCTGTTCTGGATCGAGAGCTTCCGCATGGCCGGGAAGGAGTAGCTGCCACTGGTGTCCAGGATTTCCACCTTGACCGTGGCCCCGCTCACCTCGTACTCCTTGCTGTGCAGCTCCTCCACCGTGCGCCGGTGCTTGGGCTCGAAGGTGTCCATCAGGAAGCGACGGATGAGGGCTGTCTTGCCCACGCCGGCAGCACCCAAGAAGACCAACCGCACGTGGTTCTTCTCCTTCACCACCAGGGACATGGCTGGCGCAGAGGGGACGGGATGCTCCGCAGCTGGTGCTCACGGGTGTCCCTGGGTGGCCGCAGCCCCGCCGTCCGTCCGTCTGTCCGTCTGTCCGTCTGTCTGTCCGTCCTCCCCTGCACCAGCTCAGCGCAGCCAGGGAAGTTTGTTGCCACCTCCCTGCAAACTTCTGCCGGCTGTTCTGTCGCAGATGCTACAGTCCCCAAGTCCAGCTCATCTTTTATCCTGGTTCCTCTCTGCCATGTGGCACCAGGCTGTCCAATCTCCGTGGGTTGAGGGTGCTGAAGGAGGGAGGGCAAGGAGGGAGGAGAGCCGGGTGCTCCGGGCCAATCCGCGGAGCTCAGTCCTGGAAAACCACTCCAGCCCTGGAGAGCACCGCGCTACATTGCACATTGCACATTGCACTTGCATCGCCCGCCGCTGCCGGTAGCGCTGGGGAGCCGGCAGCATCGCAGCCGTCGCGCTGCGTGAGCCGTCCTGCCCTTTTGTCCTCCCTGGAGATTACCGTGTGTTTCTTGGCGCGGGCTTGCTGGCAGCAGGGGAGCTCGGTGGGGGTCTCCCACCCGTCGGGTGGCTCATGGCCGGACGTGGCAGGGGGTGGCCGGTGTCACCGACAGCATTTCTTGCGCTTATCTGGGGCTGGGGACTTGTTCGCAGACGGGGTTGCTGCAAACGTGCCCAACTCTTCCGTGAGCCTATGAAATATTTGACCTGAGCGGAAAAATAAGATCTTCCTGAAACCCATGCGTCATAACCTGCACGTTCAGCTGTCAGTTATTCTGTGATTTTATGAAATATTTAACCTGAGGGGAAGATAAAATCCTGAAAACGATGCAGCGCAAGCTCCACGAGCAGATGCCGAGCAGTCGTGGGTAGGAACTCTGGCCGTGACCCGGCTTCAGCAAAACTGTGACCCAGAACGGTTGGTTGACTTATCGGGCGGAGAGGTGGGGTGCTTGTCAGTCCCTGTCTCCGTGTGGCTGGGCATCACCTCGGGAAGCAGGATTGCTCGTAGAGGTGCAGGTCGCCCAGTCCAGGCGTGTTTCCTCAGCAGTCACCTCCCCTATTTCATGCTAGAGTTGTTTCAGAAGCTGTTTTCTGCAAAATGCAAGTACAAAGGGAACTTGCTCAAAAGTTAAAGTAAGTTTTTATCCTAAATTTGTGCACGTGTGGTTTTTTTCCTAGCTTTGGACTAGTTTTTGTAGGTTTAATGCAGTTGGTTTTCTTTCTGTAGCAAAGTACCTCTTTCAGCATTTAGTTCTGGCTGAATTTATTCTGTTGATTTCAAAAGCCCTTTTTACAAGAATTATTCCTGCCTCTTAATTCCCCAATTAGTGTTACATTTTAGCCACATTAAGAGTTTTCCCTATCTGATCTTATTATCAGCAGAGCCAAGAGATTGCATAAGGGTGAGCAGAGTCCTGTCCTCGGCTCAGCCTGCCCTGGGAGAAGGGGAAGGTTGGGTCCCTTTAATTGGGACTGGCAATGGGACTGGTGTCCAGAACACCCAGTACACCATGGCACCCTGTGGGGTTTTGCACCATCCAGTAGCGTGCTTTCACTTGCACATGTGAAGCTCTTTCTGGAGAGACTTACTGTGCCATGAGGCAAGTCCCAAGGCAATGCCAAGGACTGAGCCGCAGAAGTTGGAAAGAGCTGAGGACGCAGAAGATGTGATGGCACAGCCCCAGGACCTCAGCGGGCCAAAAACCAGAAGGGGTGGATGAGCAGAGGGCGCTGGGTTTAGGCACATGAACGAAGCAGTGATCGCCTTTTGGTGCCTGACATGCCATTGACATCAGTGGAAATGAAGAACCAAAGGCGGCGAGGAAGTAGGGCATGACAAGTAATCTCACCCCAGTTTTGGAAGCTGTTTAAAGCCAAAAACCCATTTTTTTTTAATGAGAAGAAAATTTTGTTAATGCTTCTTTGTGCTTCGATAGCCATAGTGACAGGGGTTTTCAAGAGAGGAGACGAAAGGGGTTTCTCACGGTTCCTCCCAGACGACGATGGCAAAGCTCGGCAGGGCTCAGCTGGCTCTCAAGAGGTGCCGGGGGCCTCAACGTCACAACACCCAGTATCTCGCTTACAGGTGCCCGAGGTGAAGGAGGAACCTGTGGCAGGAGGGAATGGGGACCCCGGTCTGCAAGCACCCCGTCCTGGCTCTAAACCATCTCCATGATAGCCAGCACCCTGCAGGGAAGGAGCCGTGAGCTGATGGACATTCTTGGAAACACCGAGCAGCAACGCTAGCCATGGAGGGTTTCCCAAACTGTGGCCAGAAGGTGACCCTGGTGCCATGGGAGCCACCACCGGGTCACGTCACTACCGCTGTCTGCAGTTCGAGTCATTTCTGCAAAGAGCGGCTGTGTCCTGCGTGGTCTGGCCGGGGGGAAGAGCCAGCCCTGGCTGTGTTAGACAAAGAAATATGTTGCAGATAAGAAGCTTCCCTGCCTTGGCGCTGCAGTCGCACACAGCCTGTCTGTACATCCCCAATGATTTTTCACATCAGTTGTCTCCCCTTAGTTTTCACATCTGTGCTGCTATGGTTACCGAGAGCCTGAAAGGTTTTAAATCTCCCTCAGAGCAATGGAGGATTTCAGGAGTAATCTTGTTAAGAGATGAGCAATGAATATTTCCAAAGGCCTTCTGCATGAATATCTCGTTCCATATTAGCTTATGTCCACTGACAGCAGGGAAAGCAAAGCGCAGGGGGACTGTGTGCAAGGAAGGGAAGAAACCAGAGAAGGATGAATGCAGCGACTTGTTTTCCACTGCAGCCTTTTGTGCCCAGAATGATGTGCCTAAATACTGTATTTTTGAAGGAGAGCTTGGCCAGCCAGCTTGGGTCAGGTATTATTAAAAAAAAAAAAAATTAAAGCCTGTGTTTCCCCAGGGAAAGACTCACGAGACCTTTGTGGGCACTTGGAGGTGGGGACACTCATGGATGAGTCCTGCAGAAAAGCCCCGCGAGTTGTGCCTTGGACCGTGGGGACCCACCGGGCTGGTGAGCGGAGCCGAGCTGGCTCTTGGCTTCAGCAGGGCTGCGGGAGCAGCCTGGATCTGGCCCCTTTGGATTTAGTAACTCAGGTGGAGTGTTGGATCCTGCAGCGAGGGCACACGCTGCACCCGTGGGGGCTGGAGCACGGCGGGGGCAAAGCCTGTGCCAGTGCTGAGCAGGAGCGTACGCCCACGGGAGAAGGGGACCGTGACGGCCCAGGGAGGGAGGGAGGGAGGCAGTGACCTGCCTGGAAGGCAGCAGGGAGGGAGAAGAGCCCTGAGGTGCTGGCAGGGAGGAGTGCAGGCAGCGGGAGGAAGGGTGAAGGGATGGCAGCAGTGGTGGGCAGGAGCTGGGATGGGCACGAACGAGCTGGGGGTGGGTTTGGGGCAGGTAGAACCTCACACCCAGAGTTCACAGGCAGGTCTTGGAGCAAGAAGAGCTTGGATACGTGTGACGAGAGGGTTCTTGGTCATCCTTAGCCCAAAGCCAATGCTCTGCAGGGCCAACAGCCACGGAGCGGTGGGGTCCCCTTGGGGGGAGGTGAGGGATGGTCCCCAAGGTCCCAGCCGGTGCCGGGGCACGGGATGAGCAGCGAGCTGAGCTTGAAACACCAGCCGGCCCCTGCCCAAGCGCAGTCCCTGCGGGCTGGGCAGCCTTCAGCAGTCAGGAGAAGGCAGTTTGGGGCAGAACACTGGAAAATGGTGTGTACGCTATTGCTTCCCACCATGGGCTGGTGGGGGAGAGCCAGGGAGCAGCAGCAGATGCAGGGAGCAGGGGAGGCACGGGGAGGAGGGCAGAGGAGGGAGCTGGACCCCCCCCCCCCCCCTCCTGGGAAAAGCCAACAGCACTTAGTACAGGAGAAACTGGGCTCTGCACAAGTAACACGCTCCCCTCCCACTGCTGTTTGCAGCCTGGGACGTGGGACACTGTGGTTGGTGCCTCTTCTGTTCTGAACCAGCCTGTGCAGCTGCCCAGGAGGGACAGAGCTCCTGTGCTGGAGGGGTATGAGCTGAGCGCTCCCCAAAAAAAAAGGTCCTGATGTTTACAAACATTCATTTTTATTTCACTAGCAAGCTTTATGTTTGGTGCCTTAAGTGAGCGTGTGAGGGGGAACCCAAAAGAGCACATGAATGTTTCCCACCAGCTGAGTGCTCCCCAGCTCCGCTGCCAGACACGGCTCCGCTGCAGTGCTGAGATGCGCTTCAGTAAGACAATTTGCAAACCTCAGGAACAGCCCATGCTGCATCTGGATGTGTTTTTGGGGAGCTCATATGATTGTAGTGAGGTGGGTGCTGGTCTCTTCTGTCAGGTGACTGGAGATAGGACAAGAGGAAATGGCCTCAAGTTGCGTCAGGGGAGGTTTATGTTGGATATTAGGAAAAAATTCTTTACTGAAAGGGTTGTCAGGTATTGGAACAGGCTGCCCAGGGAAGCGGTTGAGTCACCATCCCTGGAGGTATTCAGAAAGCACGTAGACAAGGCACTTCAGAACATGGTTTAGTGGGCATGGTTGATGGTTGGACTCGATGATCTTGAAGGTCTTTCCCAACCCAAATGATTCAATGATTCTATGATTCTATATCTCAATGCTCAGCTGTCATGGTTCAGAGGGGACGGTGGCTGCCGAGGAAGCCAGGAGCAACGTTCTCCAGCACGGCGCTGGAGCAGCCAGTGCCGGGCATTGTTCCAGTCCTGGACACGGTGCCCCAGTAACCCGCACTGCCCAGCGAGCAGATCAGCACCACACAGTCACACGTGGGGTGAAGTGCTTTCCTAGCCGATGGGAGCGGTGTGCCTTGCCCGTTGCTCGCAGGCAGCAAAGCATCATTACAACCGTGGTGGCAAATAGTTTGCAGCGCCGTGACGCATTTGCGTGAGTCTGGGCCAGCTTCTGGGAGCTGATACATCACTGACTCCTGCGCTGGGATGCCCGGTGCCCCAGCACCCTCTGCCTTTTATACCCCATAACAGGACACAGAGGCAGCAAAGGCAACCCATGCCTGCAGGACGTTTCCAGCCCCTGCCACCCGCTTGTGCCTCTGCCCGTGGTTAAATTCATGGTGTACGTGAGAGCGGCTGCATTTTCAGCAGGGGTTTCTGGTGTTCCAGCCGAGAAGGTGAGAAGGACGCAGTCAGTAATGAGAAACCCCAGCGAGACCGTCTCCGCCGAGCAGCGTGTCCCCAGCTGCTGCCCATCACCCCAGACAGTGGCTGGGCAACAGCCTCGCGGGGTGAAGTACTGCTTCTCCCACATGGAATGAGCACTGGATGGGAGACGAGGCAAAAACGGGAGAGGGGATGGCCCCCGCTGCCGTCAGAGGTCGGTGAGGCAGGTCCTCACCCTGGTGTGAGGACACCCAGCCGCACAGGAGAGGGTTAAACCTGCCTCTCCTGGAGATTAAATCCAAATGGCCTTTGATTTAG
Organism: Aquila chrysaetos chrysaetos; assembly: GCF_900496995.4. Classification (NCBI taxonomy): domain Eukaryota; kingdom Metazoa; phylum Chordata; class Aves; order Accipitriformes; family Accipitridae; genus Aquila; species Aquila chrysaetos. Next base: position 67,408,066 of record NC_044008.1, read on the forward strand.
TGACAGGTGAGAGGAGAAATCTGAACCGCCGTAGCTTCCACCCCCACTTTAAAGGGGAGCCGCAGCCCTCCCTGATGCATACATAGATGGATCAGCCATATGTGGTGCTCCGTGCCGCCTCTGTCTGGAACAGCATGTCGCCGGACGGATCCTGTTCCCGATGCTGGTGGGGCCGCCGCGGGGTACGTGCCACCCCGAGCAGGGAAAGCCTGCTGCTTGGCCCCATTTCGGGGGGCACGTGGGGGTGACCAGCACTGGAGAGGGTCACACCAACCCCAGCTCCTGCCCCGCTGCCTCGTGACCCCAGTGGCAGGCGGGATTAATGGCTTAATTAAAGGCTGTAATTGCAAGGCGGCAAGAGGCAGGAGTTGGTTGCAGGAGGCGAGGGCTGAGGTTTGCCCGTAGCCCCGGACCAGGCATCAGCAGAGCGAGGGGAGGAGAGGCGAGCAGGGCTGGATTTGGGGTCCTCCAGCACCGGTGGAGGAGGGACTGGAGGCGATCCCTGCTGGCATCACCAATCGCTTCAGGAGGACCAACGGCATCCTCATGGCATGTCCTGCCCGAGGGGACAGGACCCTCCCCAGGGATGGAAAGACTCATGGAAACCGTGTCACTTGTGCAGCTGTTGGCAAGGGTGCTCAGCCCCGGTGTCACGCCCGCGGCAGCCGGTTTCGGGCACAGGGGCGAAGGGAAGCTGACCCTGGCACGGGTGCTCCCCGGCTCATCCCTCCTCCAGATGACCGACCTCTTCCAAGCAAAAGAGTTCCTCTTGGCTTTGAAAACCCACCTTGACCCAAATCCCATTTCCAGCTGCAGCCCCCATGCCCCCCCCCCCCCACCAAGGGGGACAAGGGACCCGTGCCAGCACCGGTGTTGCGGGGGGGCAGGCAGGGAGCCCGCGAACAGCTTGTACTAGACAACCCCGGGTAATAAAATCTAGTCTCCCTGTAAACAAATGTCTTGCTGAGGACTAAAGGGATTTAGTGCAGCTGTTCTCGGGCTTGGAGGAGTTTCTATAGCTTCTCTTATCTTGCCCTGGCCAGGATTATTAGCTGGAGCGAAAAGCTCACCTCTCTTTGGGCCACCGACACGGTTTTTCCTCGGGTGACATGGGGTGACGTGCTCTGCAGCAGCGCTCTCGGGTCATCAGGAGATTAAATGTGTGTTGCGAGGGTCTCTGATGTGTGTCCCTGCAGCCCCAACGTGCCGTGTGGGAGCAGGGGTCCAGCCTACCTCCTTCTGTGGCAGGCTGCAGCGGTCCCGGTGGTCCCAGTGCCTGGCTCTGTCCAGTTTTGCCCACTATGGTGGCATCGAGAAGGGAAGCTCAGCCCTGGCACGTGCCTTAACCTCTCTAGACACAAGCACATGGCTTCGTATTAGCGCTGATCCACTTTGAGGACCAATAAAGCTGGCAGCCAGTCAACCGGTGGGGTGCTGCAAGGTACGTTGAGCAGCCGGTTTCCCCCATGCTGCTCCGAGCAGGGCTGAGCCTCTTCCATGTGGGGTCAAACCTTGAACCTCCTCAACGTGGGGCTGAGCTTCCTCCGTGTGGGGCTGCAGCCACAGAGGCGATGGGCGGCTGGGCTGGGGACGGGGAGGATGCTGTGACCATCCCCATGGACGCTGCCTCCATTCACGCTTGGCCACTGCAAATAAATCAGTCTGGGCAGCGGCGGGAGGCTCTCGGCTGTATGGCTGATGCTAGTGCAGGCATGAAAGCCCCAAATCAAGAGCAGTCTTGCTGTCCAGGGTTCAGGGTACAGGTGGGGAAGGGCAGGGAGAGGGGGCAGGAGCAGAGTGGGGAGGGGCAGGGGTGCTGACAGACCAGTGGGGCTGAACGTGAAAGAGGGATGGAAAGAAATGGTACAAAAATGTAATAGCATTCACCAGGGCAGGACTTGCAAGGGTGTACCTGGCAGTGCGTCTCTGGGTGACTGATACGTGTCCTAGCATGCACGGGTAAGGTATTTCCAGGAGAAAAATGGCAGAATTAGCTAAGAACACCCCTGAAATACAGCATAGGGTCCTTCCATTGTCCAAGAAACTTAAGTGTGAAGAGAGGAGCTACTCTGAAGCTTGGAGAAAGCCTGGCACTGATGAGGGATGACTGAAGGGCTTTGGGGAGCCAGGGGTGGATATATGGCTTCTCATGGCAGTGTCAGAAGGGAGATGGGCTCTTCAGCTGATCCACAGCATTAGCACAAGGTCGGGTGCAGCAGGGTCTGACGTGGGCAGGAGATGCCCAAGACCCCAGACTCAGGAGACGGGAGCACAGAGCGGGGTTTCACAGGCACCCTGCCAACTTGCCATGGAGCTGGACCAAACCCCCTGCCTGTCTTCACCCATCCAGGGTGCTCCTGCAGCTTGGGCTGGGGCCACGGCCCCTCTCTCCCAGGCCGTCACCGAGGCTGCTGGGGACGCTGCAGCCATCGTCACGTCTCGCCTCGGATCCCAAGCAGCCGGGCTGCCGTTCCTGTCCCCAAGCAGCGTTTGCAGCCGTGCCTCCCCTGACCCGTGTCTTAATGCGAGCAGCACTCTGCATCATGCCCCAGTGCAAAGGCAGGCAGACGTGACGTTCTCGCCCTGAAAACCAACCGCTTTTTTTTTTTTTTTCCAGAGTGCATGAAAATGTCATGTTGTAAACATCCCCCAGTGATGCTGCCTGCCCGCAGGAGGCTCCTGTCACTGCCTGTGAAGGCCCGTTCCCTGCTGACTGTATGGCCTTGACTCCTTGGGCTTTCATGCCACGGTCCTCTACCCCTTTCCCCAGTGACCCCTTGTCCTTAAAATAAACCTTTACATCACGGGGCAAAAGTGACCGCAGTGTTGCCCCAGATCTGAGCTGATTTTTGCCATAGCCATGTTTATGATCAAACTGCTCCTTCCTTTTCAGGGCATGTGCGAAGGATGGATCTGTCAGAAAGCAAGGTTGGGAAAAAAAAAAAAAAAAAAAAGAGGTTTTCATTCATTTTACAAGGGAGCTTGATGTTCCCTCCGTATGTGCCAGGTCGCACAGCGTGGGCTGCGTGTCCCCTGCCCCGGTGTCCTGCAAGCTGGGGGACTGATGACCAGGGGTGGCAGCTCCTTGGCTGCAACCTTCAGCTGTTGAATCTCAGCATTTTGGTCTGGCTTCCCCCAAAACCTCTCCTCCTGTCCCTTTTGGGTTCAGAGGAGGAAACCTCTGCCAGCTCCCCATGCACCAACCCCACTCCCCGGCCGCCCTCTCGCCGAAGCCGGCGTCACCGTAAGAGCTCCTGACAGCGCTGCTTGAGCAGCCACTGTCTCCGCTCTGCAGACTGCGCCGGGGGCTCCAGTTCAACCGCGGCCTGTCAGGACATTTCATTTTTAAAACATATTTTCTGTCTGTGAGTATCAGCAGCAGCCGTCCCTGTTCAGCCCAGGGCCACCATCCCGCTGAGCTCCTGCACGCCCGGCTCGGTATTGCTCTCCGAACTTCTGGCGTCCACCCAGCCCTTGAGCTCTCTTGGTTTCCCCAAGTTGTTTTTGTTTCAAAGGAAGCAAACCGGTGTCGGTGAGCCGTGAAACGGCACCTTCCCCTCGCTGCCTGCGGTTGGAGCCTGCCGTCGTGGGACTCTGCCCTGCCCCAAAGGACAAGTCTCGCCATGTCTCCGGTTTGCAGAACACCCCGGCCACCTGTAACCAGCTGCCAACACGACAAGGCCCCTCTCACCGTGGTTAACGGGGCGGCTGCGTCCCCGTGTGAGCAGAGGCACTGGGGACTGTCCCCAGCGGGACGGAGACTGCCAGCTAAGCCAGGAGGAGCGGAGCTCTGGGAATAAAAGATGAAGAACCCAAAAGCATGTTTGCAAGAGGGGAGTAGAGGGCAGGGGACATCATTGCACAAGCTGACCTGGGGGTCCGGTGGGGAAAAGGGGGGCTCAGGGCTCCCCTTCCCCACAGGGCCAGAGGGCACGGCTGCGAGCCACAGTGTCTCCTGGCATCAGAGCTGCTCCCCGAGTGCCTGAGCAGGGCTCTGGGGCTCTTCGGTGGCTTCGAAGATGAGGGACGACGTACACTTCGCTTCCATCAGCCTCCTCCAGCATCAGCGTGAAGCAGAGATGAGCTGGCAGCGGTAAGATACCCCGTGCAGCTGCTTTATGCTCAAAATCAGGTCTCATTTTTATCAAGGCCAGTGTAACTCCAGTGGCACCAGGAGCGGAGGGGATGCTGCTATAACACCGGGGTTTGGAGACCTCTTCACATCTCCCAAACAGGGCCACGCTCGCCCCGTGGGTCAGGCAGGACCTCCTGCAGCAATGGACTGGCTTTATTTTCCTTGTGCGATGACCTGTGTGCATGCTCCTGTGTTTGTCTCCTCTCCCTTCCAGTAATGTTCAAAACAATTGTCTGTAGTTAACCAGAGCTGATGGATGTGGCTTGTTGTGTTGATGCTGGCCAAGTTCCTTCTCGTTTCACAGCAGGGACGTGGGAAGGAAAAAAGTCCCAGTCTTCAATCCACAGCTCCAGTTCCTTGGCTCCATCCCTCTGGCTGAGTGCTGCAGGCCGGGGGGGTGTTGCTAAAAACCTTTGCAGGGGCAGCTGCAAGGGTAAGTAGATATTTTTTTTTTTTTTTTACAAAGTAAACTGAGTCAAGGAAGGCAAAGCACTGCTGTGTTCCCTGATCACAGAGCAGCTTCTTTAAAGGTGAAAAATAAAAGTGCAATGCTGCAAATTGCCAACTGCCCACCTGGGATGCAGCAGAGACACGTCCACGGGGGCTGCCAGCCGGGGCTGGACCCCAGGCAGGGCTGCAGCCCGCTCCCTTGCATGGTGCTGCTCACCCTGCATGGCGTCTTCTCCAGGCAAAGTTCCAGCGGGGCTGTGGACACTGAGAGGAGAGCACCCAGGCACTTCTGAGGTGCTCCCAAGCGCCATGCACTGCTGTGTGTGAGTGCACAGAGATGTCCTGCAAATGCACTTCGTCTTCCCAGGGAGTCGCTCACTGACACCTTGGTGCTCAGCCCCATCTTACTTGCACGGTGGCCGCTGACAGGTACAAGTTAATATGTGCAATTAATTATCCACCAGACTCACATCCCTTCCCTGCCCTCTAGCAAGCTCCAGAGGAGGCACAGGGGGTCCCAAGCTGAACCGCTGCAGCAAAGCAAAGAACGCAAGGGCACTTCGTGGGCCGTAGCACCGCTGGGCTCTGCAGCATCGCTCCTTCGTGCTAAATGAAAGCACGAGCCTTTGCCATTATCAGAGGACCAAATATCTGGAAGAGCGTGATCCTTTTGACTTACACTTTAAAACTTTTAGGTGGTGAGGCTGGGACCAATCCTGCCTGAGCCCAGGGAGAGGGGATTTTGGGCTGCTGCAAGCTCAGGCGGAAGAGACAAGCGTGTTTATTTAACCAGCCCTTGCTCTACATCCCGCCCCAGGGCACAGCAGGAGAGCGCACACGTGGCATCGCTTCGAGCTGACGGGGAGCGGAGGGTGAGCTGCTGGAGCAGCGCTGAGCTGGTCCCCCCAGCCTGATCCGCACACCCAGCGCCAGCACCAGTGGGGAAACCTGCCCCGGCTCTGAGAGGCGAACACCGGGGAATAGGGGCTGCGGTGGGGGCTGCCGGTCTCTGCAGACAGGCTCACACTGGTGGAGCGTTTTCCTGGGATGGATGGGGAGAGGGAGCCCCATGAGGACACTAACCTGCAGCTGCCATGGGCAGAAACACCCCACCATTGCATTTCCAAAAGCCCTGCTGACTCTGCCATTCCTGCCTGCCCGTTGCAAGGAGAGCAGCAACCCAGTTAACTCCCGTAACCTCCCGTTTCCCAGGGCGATGTGCCATGACTCACTAGAACCCAGGAGGTGGGCAGGCAGCATCCCACCGCACTCACCAGGTCTGTGCAAAGCGGTATCGGCCCAAGTCTTTGGACTCGGGAACACGTCCCAGTGACTGAGGCAGTTTCAGGGCAGCTCACGGCATGTCCCCACCACCACGGACATCCCTGGCCCCTTCAGAGCCACCCCGAGTGACCGGCTCAGCCCAGCCCAGCTCGCCCTTGTTTGTTAGAGGAGAACCATCCGGCTTGAGCCCTTCCTTCAAGGATGTTGGTTTTTGTCACTCTGTCACGTCCACAAAATGCTAAGGCAGTGCCGTGAAGCATAAATGACATGTTCTGGCAGCTGACATCTCCAGGAAGAGTTTAGCATGAAGACAAAATAACCCTACGGTGAGTTAATGTTCCCGAGCTGCCATCCTACAAAGCCCAGGACGCTCGTGATGCCCAAACAGGAGAAAACAAAAGCAAGGGTTTGTCCTAGATCCGTATGACGAGTGCCAGCGGTGCGGGGCGACCTGACACAGCCAGATGTGCTTGGCATTTCTCTGGCTCTGCTGCCTCAGAAATTGGATTCGCTGCCGCCATGTCACGCTCCACATGGCACGGTATGTGTTCCCCGGTGTTGGGGGGCACGGTTGTGTGGTGAGCCTCAGACAAGTGCTGGCATCTGCTCCTCCCCTCAGGTGGACTCAGATGAGAGGGTCTTTCAGGGCTGTGTTCACCTGTGAATGAGGGGAATAGTGTTTGCACACACACGGCCTTGTTTATGCATAGTCGTTTGCAAAAAAAAAATAGTGTTTGCAAAGCCATGGCACCAGTGCTGAGCAAAGGCAGGGTAAAGAATGCTGCTGAGAATGAGCTGCAGGGATGTCCTCCTGCAAGATTCTAACCACTTCTCACTGCTGCCTGCTCCATCCTGGCTTGTTTAAAGCCCACTCCCTCTCTTTTTTTCCCCCCATATATTTATTTTTAAATATGGGGCACGATACAGGCATCTTGTAAAGCTCATGTTTGAAGACATGGCTTCTGTCTTCTCCCATCCAGCACAGCCTGGGATGAAGGACTGGAGAGGTCTGCTCTGCCCAGGGACAGCTGCTGCTCTGAGGCTGATGGTGCTTTTCTGCATGAGCCCCTGGGAGCCTGCAGTTTAGAAGGCATTAAGAAACCTCCTCGCAAAGCTCCTTGCAAAGAGGGGCTGCACGAGGTTAGGAAAAGCACTCGCGTTGTCAGGGGGCTTAAATTTACCACCGAGCACCCCTGCTGCAGCCTGGCACTTGTTCAGCTTCAGTGTCCCTCTGCCCTCAGCCAGGCACTTGCTCCAGGGCTGAAAACACTTTTTTTTGGCAGCATTTTCTATGGAGCCGCAAACCGCAGACAGCCGAAATTTATGACTTTGCCCTCCCTGAACAAGGAGACTGAAACTTGTGGGATGAAGGCAGCAGCTCTTCTCTTTTCTCTGCCTTCACCTGCCAGGTTTGAGCTCTCCAGGTCCCTGCTTGCAAGCATCTCTCCCCCAACCTCTTCCATGAGCACTGACCCCAGCAGCATCTCCTGTCCGCCGCGGGGGCTCTCGGGGGCCACCAGTATCGCAGGACCGGCAGCTTGTGACGTTGGTGGCCTGACTCAGAGCCCCGAGGCCCTGCCCGCTCCATCCCCATCCGTCCCTGCCTGCCCCCGGGATCTCCACGCTCTCCTGGGGGAGGTTGGTATGTGTGTGCCAGATGTCACGCCAGGTCCCCGCAGTCTTTCTCTTCATCCCCGATGGTCTCCTTGAACTGGTTTCTTGACCCAGTGTTTCCTCCCTGGGAGCGGGTTAGGGCTGCTGTTTGGGCTAGGCTAGAGGAGTGGATGACTGCATCTCCTGGCTGATCTCCACGGAGAGCCCCGGGGCGGCTGCGGGTACCGCCAGGTCCCCGACATGCCACGAAGCCACAGCAGCTTTCCAAGAACCCGGTGTTGTGTGTTATCCACTGACCTACTTCTCTCCCCCTCTCCCAGCCCCTTGCTAATTAACCCGCGTCCTCCTCCTCCTCCTCCTGCAGCGCCGCACGGGGTTCTGTGCCAGGCTCCTTGCAAGTCACAGCAGCCGGTCCCCATCCCACCTGGGCCCCTGGCCCCCGCAGCAGAGCCCTGCTCCTCCCCTGCCCCGGGAGGGGTCCAGCACCATCCCCAAAGGTGCTATTTCAGATCCACACGCCAGCAGTGCCCCACAGCTCTAACTCACGCTCACAAGCGCTTCTCCGCCCCCAGCGAGGGTGATCTCAGAGGGCGAAGCAATGCCAACATGGAATAGCATTGCAGCCTTTGAGCCTGAACACATTTATTCTTCTATTTTAGGAGGCAAAGACCCAGCACTGCCGGTGGCACGCTCTCTGGATTCCCTCCGCACGGCTCCCCCAGCAGCACCGTGTCCCATGGGGGTTTGGCCCGTGTTTCAATGGGGTTTTGGATAGCTATCATCTGCTTGCACAGATTGCTGTCACTTCTCCAGGTGCCCCAGGGGAAGGGCCTGAAGACGTGACTGCTGAGTGTCTTGCTGTGGGAGGTCCTGCAGGACAGCCATCACAGTGCCAGGAGGGGTGACTGGGCCAGTCTGGTGTGTCTGCCTTCAAACCAGTGCTCCCCATGGCCACACCGGTCCCAGTGTCGTACGGGTCTGCATGGTGCCTGCTGCTCTCAAGCCTCGGGGCCACCACTTGGGCCGTGCCTGGGGGTTGGGGTGCTCCAGCTCCAACCTCCCGCCGCCCTGCAAGAGTCTTGGGCAGCAGCACCAGCCGCCGCTTGGCCAGATCCTGCCTCATCCCAGGTGGGGAAGAAGGCTGCTGCTTAGCTCTGGAGAGGTCCCCTTGTCCCAGGGGACGGCATTTGTCATTCCTGCTTTTTCTCAGTTCTTTGCAGTTCCTCTGAGCATCGTCTAGGGCTCAGGAGAGAGACAGAGAGGCAGGCGGAGAATGGGCTTACTGCCCTCTGCCACAAAGCAGAGCACTCGATATCTTGAAAGAGAGCTGCTCATTGCAGCTGCTGCAGGCCAGCCAGCACCGGGGAGCTCTGCACGGCCCAAACCCCGAGCTCCAGGGAGGAGGAGGATGGTGCAAAGCAGAACCGGAGCTCCTGGCTTGCCTGCAGAGCAGCGCCTGCTCCTGTGCTCCTCGGGTGCTGAGGGTCCCGTGGGGCCCCGGGTGGCTGCAGCAGGGCGGTGGGACGGGGCTGGCAGCTCTGCCCCACTGCCTGTGGCATGCTGGGTTGCTGTAGGGTTACTGGGGGAGCGTTACTGGGTGGGCTGGAGGGGCTCACCGGTGACCTTGCCTATGGATGCTGGTGGTGGGGTGGTGTCCCTGCCAGTGCCGGGCAGCTGTCCCCGCTCCAGCCCTCCCCGGGGAGAGCTCACACGATCCTTTCCTGCTTCTTTTCTTGTTAAATTCTTGTGAAGGACAAATAAACAACCCCAGTGTCTGTGGCTGCCCAGAGCTGGCTCAGGGCATCAATGTCACCATGCAAGCGTGTCTTGGTTGCTCTTCAGAAGCAAAGGGAGACGCATGCAGGCAGCTCCTTGGCATGATTGCTGCAGAGGGCTGATGAAATGGGCTGATGGAGAGACAGGCCCTTCCCTTGCTCAGGAAAACAGGGTTTTGTTAGAGAAAAACCACGTAGAGGAGGCTGCCCTGCAGAGACCCCATCTGCAGCTGGCCCCTCTCTAGGGCCAGAGCTGCCCCAGGGGCTTTCACCCCTGCAACTGGCCCATGTCTGGTAAGAAAAAAATATCTTCTGGCTGCTTTGCTTGGGTCTGGTCTGGGGTGGCAATGGGTGCTGTGGTCCTGCAGGGCCACCCACCTCCAGCTGTGTCGGCTCCATTAGGGTGCTGAGCCCAGGGTGGGCAGCATGGGGTTGGGCTGATGTCGGTGGCCAAGCGGCACCACCACAGCCCAGTTTAGAAACCTTGTCCTCATGGGTCCCTGGGCAGCCCTCACCCCCCCACCCTGTGCCAGTGAGCTTCTGGCTTTAGGTGTGCAAAGTGTGGCAAGGCAGGGGCTGCAGCACGCGGCCGGGATGTGAGCGAGCCCAGCGATGCTCTGCTGGCGCAAGCTGCGATGGGAGAAGGTTTCTGGGAGCTGTTACGAAACAGATCCATCACCGACCGATGAGGGATTTCAGGGAAATCTGCTGGAGCAAGAGCAATCAATTAACCGGCCGTATTTACAGCAGCGCGTGTCCTCGGCCGCCGCGGCAGATGGGCTCTGCGGTTCGAGCGGGGTCGCGGTCAGAGAAGCCGGCGCTGTTTGGCCCCTCCGGCCGGCCAGAGCGAACGGCAGAAGCGCTGACCTGCCCGTCGCTCCTCAGGGCTGGTAAAGCCCCAGCCAGGACCTGGCAGCCCTCGGACCAGCCGTGGGGAGAGGAGCGAGTCCTGCCCACCCTGCTCTGGCAAACACATTTTGGACCTGAGAGTCCTCCAGCCCCTTTGCTGCCCTTTTAACACCTCCAAGAAGAGGCAATATGTTATAATATTACAAATAATAACACAAAGGCAAAAATACTTGAGAAAAATCTTGTCTCGCCATCCTTTCGAAGCTCTTTTTTTTGGGGGGGGAGAACTCATGTGCCAAAGCTAACTAAAGTGCAGCACGGCCGCAGCAGCGTGGCTGTGCCAGTCGGTCACATCCTCGCCTTGGGAAGGGCAGGACCAGACCTAGACTAAAACCCGGCATGGTACCATACTGTGCGGGTTGGGGCTCTTTTCGGCCAAGTCTGGGCTGAATTTCGAACCAGGACAGGGTTTGCTGCCTGCCCTGGTCTCGCACCAGAGCGGACGAGAGCACATCCGAACTGCCGGCCCTCACGCTGGTGATGTCTGCTCCTGCCACGGGCTGAGAATAACCAGAGACCCGGCCCTGATCAGGGGGTGCTTTATTGCTGATAATTATGTGTCACCACGCAGGAACTGTAGCATCAGCCAAGGGGCACACGGTTCAGCAGGCACACTCACGGGCATTAATTGGCATGGGCTGGTCGGCCTCTGCTAAACAGCTTTGCTTGCTATAAAACATAGAAATTCATTTATTGGAAAGAGTGGTAATTAACCTCTTCAGGGCTGATCCCAGCAAGCTCTGTGATTGGGAAGTGTGTGCAGTTATTTATTTTAATGCTTAAAAAGGGGGGTGGGTCCAGAGACCTGGCTTGCCCCTCCCTGACCTTCCTCTTTCTTCCCAGCTGCCCCTTTTCTGATCAACCCTGGTGCCTGCAGGCAGTCCAAGGAGGGACAAGGATCACACAATCGTGTTATTATAGGGACTATTAAAATGCACATGCCAGAGAGCCCCGCCACAGGCATCTCCCGGTCCTCGGCGGCCTTAGCCAAATTCGGTTGTACCCTCAGCTTCCTGGTATTTATTCATTCACCCCTTCATGCATTTATCTCTCTCCGTGCTTGCTTTGCCACGGGAATGGGCAAAAGCCTGGATTTCCCTATTTATGCCAAATGCTGATTTCCAGAATCCAGCCTGTTGGAGGTGCTGGCTCCTGTGGAGGATGGCAGGGGGATAAGTGACCGAAGGAGGTGTTGAAGGGTGCCCCGGGATGCAGAGCAGGGGCCCAGCACCTGGGGGGGACACACATCACGGGTGTGAATGTGCACAAGCACAGACAGGCTCAGAGGAGGGATTGTATGCATTTACCTTGTTCTTGCCCTTTTCGGCTTGCGACGGCTGCTGGAGACAGACCAGGTGGCCTTGGAGAGCTGCGGAGGGTCCTACAATGGCTCCCGATCCCTGCCCAGCTCCTACCCGTGTCCCCGGAGCCCCAAGTTGGGGCCTGAAGCGATGCTCACACCTGCAGTCCCATCGGTCAAGTGGGACACGAAGTTTTACTACAAACACAGTGTGGTGGCCCTGGCCAATACCCGCCTTGGGTCAGTTTAGGATACTCTTGTGAGGAATAATGTTGTATTTTCAGTTCCCACCTTTTTCACTGTGCTGTCCTCCTCTTTCCTTCTCCCTTTCCCTGGTGGAGTCCTGCGCATAACTAAACTTAAATGTTTGATTACAGCCTGTTGCAGCTGTTGGGCTAATTCTTACTGGGGCCATAGCAATAAGCAGAATATTTTTTCACTTCTACAGAATTTCTCCCACCAGCTCCTCAAGGGTTTTTCTCCAGTGCTGATGAACTGCCTCAGTACTCTTGTGAAATTATGACTATTTTGGAAGATCCCTCGTAGCAGGAGAGCAAACCAAAAGACAAGCTGATGCTTGAAGGACAGCTGAGCATCCTCTCGTCATGGGCCGGGTGGTTTGGGGTTTGCACAGGGCGCAGGGTGAGGATGCGGCCGCGGGGGTCTGGGGACCAGAGAGGTGGCAGCTCCCTGCAGCTATTCCCCCTGATGTCCCTTTGCTGGAGGCAGGGGTTTACACGGGGGACACCTGCCTTGTTTTTGGCTCCCAGTATGGACCAGTGCCTTGGAGTGCTGGTGGGGCAGCACAGCCCGGAGGGGACCGGGACAGAGCCAGCCCCACGCCGAGCCCCTGGCAGCGGGGACACGAGTGACCCCGGCCAGCGGTGCAGGGGGACCGTGGGCCGTGCGTGGGCTGCTGGCACCATCTAGTGGGGTTTTTGCCAGGGACACGCAGTGCTGCAACCACCCCGGTTTCTGTGCCCTGGTCCCCTGGGACCGCAGCACAGCCCCCCCCCCCCCCCCCCCGGCCTGCCCTACGTGCTGCCCCACTCGTGGGTTTCTCCCCCAGCCCTTTGTCCCCGGTACGTGGCTTTTCTACGCTGAGTTGGGGCTGGTTGGGTTTGTGCCTTAACCCCCCCCACGATGGGCGCACCCCGGCAGTGCCGGATGGTGGATTTGGGGCTCCGGCCTTGCAAAGCCGGGCTCCCCCAGGCACCGGCTCAGCATCGCGCCTGGGCACAGCAAAGCCTGGCTCAGCCGGCCTCCCCCTGCTCTCAGCGCCGGGGCTGGCAGCCGTGGGCACCGATAACCCCGATGCAGGGTTCCGAGGGGTCAGCGTGGGACAGCGGGCTGTGGGGTGACACCCTGCTGAGCCGGGGACACCGTGCGGCGACGGGTCGCGGATGTCTCGGGACAAGCGGGAGCTCCCTGCCCGAAGCTGGGGCTCTCCCCCTGCGCAGGCCGGGTTCGGGGGGTTCTGGGGCTGCGCAGGGTCCCACCCCGCGCCTGCCCTTCGACAGCCAGTTGGATGTTTTCTGTGTAATACGCAATTAGGAAGAGCAGGTGTGTGCAAACCGAGGGGGTGGGTGAAATAGCTGGTGGCTGGGGCTGCCCTGCACTTTTTTTTGGCGCTGGGTAGTGGCAGGATGAAGTGTGCGTAACGCATTAACTCCTTTTTCCTTTTCCCTTTTTTTTAAAAACGATTTAAAACACAATCCTCAGGTGTGAGGCAGTGCTGGGTCACAGCAGCATCCTAAGCCCAACCTGCGTGGGGGGTTTGGGAGCCAGGACCCCCCTCCTCAGGCTGCCCATCCCGGGGTGGGGGGGGGGAGCTGCCCCGTTCGGCTCACCCCATGGCAGCACTGAGAAAAGCCTGAGATTTATTTATTAGTTTGTTTATTAGGCCAGGAGGAGAGTTGGGGGAGGCTCTGCTCTGCCCCTCGCCAGGGATGCGTGCTGGCACCAGGGCAGGGTCCTTGGGGACTTTTGTGGTCTGTGAAGCAGGTCAGCGTTAGCCCCTGTTTCCGCAGCCCCCACGTGCACGGGGGAAAGGGCTGAATCAGACCCAGCACCAGCCACAAAACCGGGGTCCCTGCCCCGCTCCCCTCGGGCCTGCGGCGGCCGAGTGCCACCCGAGGGACCAAGGCTTACAGCATGAAGTGGGATGAATTCAGCAGTGGGCGTAGGGGAGGAAATAAAAGAAAATCAAGCAGCTAGACAATCCTGACGTTTTATTGCCCAGCATCCAAACTCCTTACAACAGCAGGAGTTAGCGAAATAAAGCAAGTTCTCTCCTCCCCTTCCCCAAAAAAGGGAGATGGCAATTTTTATTTTTTTTTAGAGCCTGAATTATGCTGGATGTTAATGACTTTTTAAAGACAGCCAAAACCTAACACTTCAGGCTTAGGATTTTTCTCTCCTGGAGGCATTAAGCAGCCCGTGCCCCGGGAAGCAGCTTTCCCAGCTACTACGCACTGTGCCAGCCTTGCACCTTCCTCCAAAGCTGCCGGCGCTGTGCAGCCCCCAAGGAGCTCAGAGCCAAGCAGCCGGGGTGCAGGGGGGTGCCAGGCCAGCCCTGGCACACAGCCGGTACCCACAGCACAGCACCAACACGGAGGCGAGGGCTCTGCATGCATCCCGCACTGTCTGTGTGCTAGCAGGGATTACAGAAGTCTTTTTTCCAGCATCATCTTAACTTGTCTGCCTACACCAGAATTAGCCTGTCCCGTGAAGTGACAGGAAGAGCAAACGGTCTTGGCTGCTCCCGCGGGGAACCCGTGTGCTGCTGTTCGGGCAGCGATGCCAAAGAGCGAGCCAGGATCAGCCCCTGCTCCACCAGGAGGCATGCGTGGGGAGATTTTGAAACGGCAGTTCAGGACCCTTCGCCTTGGGCAACTGAGAATTTACAGGCTCATTGGCAAGCTAGATTTGCAAATGAGAAAGGACACCAGGGTTTCGCACCTGGAGAAGAGGGAGCCCTCGGCTTTGCGGGGAGCAGGGAGGGCTGGCAGGGGAGGCAGGTGGAAAGGGGCAGGTGAAATTTCTTCCAGGATTTTTGCTTTGTCTCCATAAAATTCACCCAAAACCAAAATACATGGTTCAACCAGATTTTCCAAGGGGAGCTGCATGGCAGAGCAGCCCCTGTCCACACCCTTATCACCTGCTCAGCTCAAGTAAGGTCTGAGGCTCTCAGTTTTAATTGCCATTTCAAGAAAGGCATATTGGCCAGGAAAGGCAGCTTTCCCACTGCCTCCCTGGGCACAGCACAGCTGAACCGCCAAAGCCACCTTCTTGTATGATGTCTTTTCAAGGGCTTTTGTATTCAGTAACGTCCAGACCAGCAGTAAGCTAGTCCATTATAATTATGCGCTGGCATAAAAATATTGACCACATGTTAAAACTTGAAGTAGGTCAGGCAGCCATCTGGTCTTGCTGACAGACCTCCATGACCATAGTTAAAGATTCCTGTTTTAGAAACTTTACAGCTTGGATAAAATCTGAAAGACCAACCATAAATGGATGTTTCAGCCACTGCTCCAACTCCAGGGGTTAGAAAAAAAACATAGCCTGACATTTATTGGCTCCTGTTTTAAAAATAGCTAAAGTTTTGTCTACTTTTACTAATAAAACAAAATAAAAATCTTAATTCCCCAAATGCGATGGTCTCATCCTCCCACCCAAGAAGGTATCACTAGTGGGGGCAGCTGAGGAGCCCACATCCTCCTCCACACCTTATGGCTCGCTCACTCCTGGAAGTGGGCAGTATCAAACCCCTGTACAGTCAGCTCGGTAGTACAGCATGCTTATTTTTGAATGAGAGAAAATTATTACACCTTTATTGTTAAATTTCAATTAAAAAACCCCAACCCTCACAACCCTAACAGCAGCTGCACCCACCAAACTAAAACACAGAGCAGTTCAGCTGAACGTTCACCTTTAGAGTCATCCCTCTCCCCAAGCCCACATTGCATACCAGGGAAGAGAGCAGCTCTCACCAAGCACCACAGCAAGGCAAGGCCTGCAGAGCTCAGCGTGATTGGGAAGACCAGGATTTAGGGACAGTTTTACAGCTCAGATAGCTGTGCCTGCACTAAGATCACTCAAGTTTTCCCAGGACAATACATGCTCAGCCTAGGGACACAGTCAGCCGTTTATTCTGCCAGAAAGCCTATGGCAGGGCCACTGGATAAGAAGAAATAAGCAGGTGGAAAAAGAAAACAGTTATTGCACTTGCTAGTTCAGGCAGCCAGACACATTTCAGCCTGCACAGGGGCAAATGAGAGACATTTATCTGTACCCTTGCTGAGCTAAGCTTGCCAGTGCAAACCTCTTGGATAACACACATAATACACTCCACAAGGGATGCTGCTGCAATCAGCTGAACTGCTGAGGTTGAAGCTCCCTTTCAAACTGTGATAAAAGAGTATAACATCATCATATAATCCATAAAAGCAACCATTTTCTTTTTAGGGCTACCTAAAGACTTTTTCAGCACAGTATTTTGTTCCTTTTGTGTATTCAGAGACTAGTAAAAAACCCTGTGTAACGTACTATGGGGAAGATAGGATTTTGTTATGCGACAGGGAAGTGCCCAGCAGAAGCTGTTTTCCTTCTAAACTCACATTTCCTCATCCCTTGTACCTGCTCAGGTTTCTACTCCCCAAAACAGAGTGCTTTGCTGGAACTTCTCCACAGTGGCAGAGAGCTGAAGTGCCTCCTGTATCCCCCAGAACAGCACTGCCCAGAGCAGCTCTGGCAGACTTGAATTCAGCACATAAAATAACCTGAAAGCTTTGCATCAGGTGAATGAAATGAAGAGGCTGACCCTTTTTTCCAAACAGTTCACATTTATTGATAACAATAAAAAAATCTTTTAAAGACTATCTGTATTTTATTACCAAGAATGAGGTATTATGTATACAAAACATTTACAGAATTTGATATGTAGTTCATGAGTACAGACAGGAAAGTGCAGAAGGACACTGATAACAGGAAAAAAAGCCAACAGAAGACTCATCAGGTGAGAGTAGGAAGAGCAATAATATCGCACAAAGAAAGACCAGGGTATGGGAAATTAATTAGTCAGACTGCAGTGATCAAGTCATATTGCCACAGCACTTTGCTTAGAGGAGGATTAACTATTGTTTTTCTGGAATTTGATCTCCCCAGCTGTTTGTGCTGTCATGTGCTTTGAGCTCTAAAAGATGTGTTAAGATTAACAGAGGAGAAACCCAAAGTGCCACTTTTGAGCCAGCTCAAGTGAAAAACAAAATACAGATCTTCAGACTTGAAAAGTGACTGCAACTCAAAAAGGTCTACAAAGCCAGACACCTCTGGACAGATGTGGAGTGTCGAATGAAGCAGTTTCTTTACAGTTGTCAGCAAAATCGCCATCTGAGAGAGAGAGAGAGAGATAGAGAGAGAGAGAAAGAAAGAAAGGGGACCATCTTCAACCCTTACAGCCTGGTACATGGCAAGCGGCATTTGCAAAAAGCCATGAGTGTCATTAAGCTAACCTCACTGTGTGTCCTGCTGCACTAGCTCCCCTGCGCCTGGGAATACTGGTTCCTGCATGTCAAGAATCAAACCACCTCTCCAGCAAGCTAGGTTCCTCCTAAGCAGACAGCTATACGAGCAGCCTGAGCACCACAGCATGTGGTTGTCTGCTGTGCAGACACTGGGTGGGGAGCTGCTTGACACCAAAGCGGTGGCCTGTCTCACACAACAGCACACTTTGGCAGCCTAAGTGACAGTCTAACCTCCGTCTTCAATTTCTAAGTCCAAAAAAGACAAAATAGACCAGTTTGGTGCAGCTTAAGGAGACTGGCCTCTTAGCACCTCTAAATCTCTTACTAAAATACTTCTGCGTCAGCTCTGTCTGCCACATTCCATAGCCAGAATTGGTCTGCAGGAGAGGTGCTCTTAGTTAGAGGTTAGTAGCCTGCCTCTCAGAAGCTTTGCAGTCATAAAAAAAAAAAGACTGATTTATACTGAGTTCAGAACCAGCTTTCCTCAGGCAGGGCATCCAGTATCTTAAGGGAGTTCAGCTTTGAAAGTGCAACACCTCTGCAAGCTCCTCTACCACTTACCCACAACAGCGCTGCCTCCCCAAGACTTAATAGAGCCTACCCAGCTTTCTAGTAGGGACTGCAGCCAGCACAGTAACTCCTTCTGCCTGGATGGATAGTTTAGCTCTAAGAAGGTGAGGAAAGACCAAGCAGAGTCTAACTATGCAAATCCTGCTGTATTTCAGACTGAAATCTTTGCTCCACTGCCAGGTATGGTCTGTGGTTGTCTGCTGACAGCCCTTTGCCCAGCACTTCAGTCTTTTGTGCCTTTTGCTGTGTGTGGGAAGGGGCTCGAAGTGGAAGAATACCTGAACAGACTTTAACAAAAAGATTCAAGTAGGATTGCTTGGGCCTGGGTAGAATAGGCACAAAATGGAAAATGGCAGTTCACCACTGGCAGTAGCAGTAGTGAAAATGGTCAAGCAGGCACTGCTTAGAACATCTACTGTATCACTTAAGAGTGAAGATCCCTGTGCTCCCTGCCTACACTAAAGCTTCTGCTGCTCAGAACTGAAGCACTCTATTTCTGACATGCACAGGGAAGGATAGGAGGCAAGAGGGATTGAAAAGTGCACAGGAAGGACGTAAGCCATGCCTCCTTTAGACTGATTTAAGAAGCAATCTTAAGCTCTGCATAAATTCCCGATAAGAACAGAGTCTCAGTAAAATCAATTCACAGGGAGTATACCAAGGAAGTGGAGTGAAGCTCCAGCAGAGCTGGGAACAAATCCTCAGACCAATTCTGGATCAGCCCAGTGTGACACAGTGAGGGAGAGCCTGCTCTCTGCCTCTCTCTCTCCGCAGTGCTTCAAGTGCAAATCCAAGGAAAGAATGAATTGCTTCAACCCATCAAGACCCAGAGCTCATGTTCCCCAAAAATGTGCTCATACAAAAGGTATTAGTGTTTACAGCCTGGCCACAGCTCTGTGGGCATGCTTCGAAAAAAGTGGACTCACAAAGTCAAATATCCAGCAACTGCTTTTCTTTGTCTCGGACATCACTTAGTGGCAATGGGAGAACAGTTTGCAGCACTGGAAGATCACAGGGGATTTCTTAAGATGGCAAGGAAATGTCCTGACAGGAGACTTGCAGTTGATCTCTAATGCACTACAGAGCATTTTTGGTAGGGTTTTTCTCTTTTTTGCTTTTTAACATTTACACAATTAAAAAAAAAGTTATTCTTAACTGATGTACTGGTTATTTTTCCTTTCAATGAGAGCCCTTGTGTTCAGAGTTAGGATTTGTGCAAGCACACTTGCAAAAATATTTATGGCTGAGTTAGGAAAAAGAGTTAAAGTTAAGAGACAAGCTGTTGGATCTAACAAGGACCAAAACTACTAAGTTTAAAATTCAAACAGCTACTTTACTATCTATAAAAGGCTTTTGTGGGGTGGGGTTTTTTTGCGCAATTGCCAGTTGAATATGCTGTATTGCAGTCAGCTGCCACAGGCGAGGGTCCAGCCATCTCATCCATTTGCTTTTCATCTGTTGTGGCACTACCTGGAAATCATGGAGCTGGAATGGGACTGGCTAGAAGAGGTGGTGGCAGCACTGAGCTGGGAGAATCCACTGTGGCTTGATTCAAGGCTGGTCATAGATCCCCTGCAATAAAAAACAAAGTAGTTTTAAGCTTCAGAACATAAAAAGATTTTGATTTCTGCTATGTATCTATATTGTACTTGCTTTTTGTTCAGTGTGCAAACAAGTAACAGTTTTGTGCAGATACTTTTCTGCCTCACCACATAAAATAATGGGGACACCGAACACCACCTTGCAAAAACAGATGTTCAGAAACTGAGAACTGGTTTCAGTCAATTACATCAACTAGCAGGCAACTGAACTGACTCAATTCCATTTTGAGTTGCACCCATTTCTACAGGACAACCTGCCAAGCGCAACAACTCGCACAACACTTTCAAAACAAAGTGACTAGCGATGATTACAGTGAGATAACTGATTAACCCCTTTTACACATTAATTGCCCCCAGTGCCAGTCCTGGTTGATTTTGTTTGTTTGTTTGGGTTTTCTGAGGCCTAAGAAAACACAAGTCCTCACAATTTACTTGTATTTAAGTGAACTTGACACTGGCTTGATCATCCGAGTATCAGAAATGTTTGACATCAGCTGACCTTCACAAACCTCAGCCAGACGTACCTGAAATCTTCAGATCCTATTACTTCTGTATAGTACATCACTTTACATTTGTGAGAGGAGACCTGTAGAGATGCTAACACATCATCCACACGAGGCAGGCTGGTTGTAGCACAGGCAGGCATGCTATGAAATTTCCACTGGAGAATATAGAAGCCAGGCCACCTGGTCACATGTGATCCCTGGAAGCAGCCAAAGTAAAATTAAAAATTAACTTTGTTAACACAAAGATTTGTAGGCTTGAAATTTCTTTTCCAAGCTTAGAAAAACTGCCTACATGCTCATAATTTTTCCCCAATGCCAGTTTATTTCAGCTCCTCAGCCAACTGGCAGTGCTGGTCAACTCTCCCCACACAGCATGCTTATAAAAGTTATGATAGAATGCCAGCAGTTCCTCCTGCTTTCTGACAGTGTCAAGGGGTTAGGATTTAAATATACTGAAAGGACAAAGTTCTTGTTTAAAACAATATCCATTTTTTCCATTTATATTCATTAACAGCTGTCCTTTGAGACTGTGAAAAGAACAGTCAAGGCTCCTGCCTCACTGAAAGAGAAAGTACAGTTTCAAGAGGTCACTGCCCATATTTCCAGTTTAACACTTCCAATTAGATGACTTAAGGAGCTCCTTTTTCAAAGGCTGTTCAACTCTTATTTCAAGTCAAAAGGAACAGCAGTGGCAGAGCGTGATTATAAACATGCTGCATGTAATTTCAAACTTGATAATTAAAGGATAGGTTGCAAATGCCATAAAAAAACCCGTTCAGGAACCCTGGCTGTTAAGGAGCTCCTTAACATGCCTGTTAGAGGGACAAACACACAGAAGCTCAGTCTTAATTTCCAGACTTCTCTCATTACTGAGGTAAGACACTATGATATTCTTCAAACATAGACTGTTTGCTTCAGAAAATAATGGTCAAAATTACAGCACAAAGCATGTCTTGCTACTTTCTGGATGTGCACTTCGTTCTAGGTAGCTTCCGTGTATTCCTTGCCAATCAATCCTTGCCAGTCACTATTGGACTGATGCAACCTCCCCTCACAGCAGATCCCATGTAAATACTATCCTCATTCCCTGCAGCACGCAGCTAGGAACATAAGCTGAAACATCGGCCAAAAGCAAGCAGACAGTCTGGAGCTGAATCACCACTCGGTCATCAATAACAATTGTGAATTAGAACATGTAGTTTTGGAGCTAGCCTCCATCTGCTCCCACACGAGGATTCGGCCGTCTTACCTGCACACTCTCCCCTTCTTTGCAGATAAGAGGAGACTCCACCATACTGTAATCACGACCCAATTGCCAGACTTTGTCTATCAACTGCACGTTGTTCCCACCAGGAGATGTAATACTGTGAGCTCCCAGAGAGTCCTTTTTAGGAGGCTGTGGGGCTCTCTTGGAATGAAAGATGTTAAAAACAATGTCGCCCTTGCACACATCAAAATCCCATGTGATCACAGATGAGGCATCCACAATCTGAATGAGAACCTGAGACAGAAAAGTCATATTAGACAATAGCAATTTGCTTAGTAAAGACAAGCTCCTACCAGAAAAGAAGACAAAGAACAGAGCTCTTGGTTGCTGGGCTTAGTTTTGACTATTAAAAAGGCATTGTAGATATAAATAATCTCATGATGGAGTGTCTATTTTAACACATGACTTTCAGAAGCTCTCAAGTAGCTTCTGAGTATATTGTTTGTCTTTGCTTAGAAGGATTTGGCTTTCAACAGAATGAAAAACAGTGGCAATAAGATGATACCAGGAAGGGTCACAAACTTCAGCTACTAAAACATCATCATGCACCACAACTACAGAAGAACAAGGTGGAACCATGGCAACTAAGTAACCAAGTTCTAAATCATTTTCAGTCCAAGAGACAGAGTCTAGAGCAGAAGGTTGAGATGAAAGAAAAGAAGGGTAGACTACAACCGTACCTCATGCGGAGCTCCTTTGAAGACACTTGCAGACTGGTAGATTGTTTCAGTCCAAAGCTTTATGTCTTCGTTTTCCAACTCTTCTGCTGTCCGGTAGAGGGACTTGGGAACCAGCCCACCCTCTGGTACTTCACACTAAAAGCATAACAGCCATTAAAAAGTATCCCCTCTGTACATCCACACCCTGTCATGCTCTCTGCCTGCTAGCTTCAGAAACAAAACCCCACATTCAGCAAGTACTCTAAGAATGAGATATGAACTGAGTTTGAAAGTAATTTTATAGCTTGTACATCACACATACACAAATTTATTTTACGATGATCTGTTTTAGGTGATTTTTCAGAATTAGACACCAGAGGAACAGATCTTGTATACAGACAGCAGCCACCACCACAGAAAATGAATATAGTTATCACTCATACCGCCCTATACTGAAGAAAGATGTGAGCCACTTAAGAATCCTGAGGAAAGTGGGAATAGCAACTCAGTCTAAAAAAATATAGCCTACAGAGACCTGAAAGAACTGGGGTAGCTAAATTTAAGGGCAAAGGATGGTGGGGTGATACAGTAAGTTTCCAAACAGGTGAAAGGATATTGCAGTCAGGAAGGTAACAGTTTTGAAGTTACGACTGTCTTGACAGCTCAGTACTGGAACTGATTACACAACTTTCCTAAGCAATCTTCTTTTTTAAAAAGTCTCTAGTAATGAAGTTGGACAACTATCTGATCAGGAATAGCTTCCATAGAAACCTATGAGGTAGTAGAAGTGTTTGATAACTGAATTACAACAGAGAATTGAAAGGATCTTTGAGAAGTCATTTTTGTTCAGATATCCAGAAGTAAAGAAGAAGAGAAAGAGACTCTATCATTCTCTGTGACCAGCAGGAAGTATTGTAGCAATTTGCTTTCTGGTAACATTCACTTCTGCTTATGTAAGCAGCAGATTTTGCCAGCTTCTCAAGCTCCAAGTTAGATAGCACAAATTCCGTCCACTGAAAGCTACTCCTGCAGCAAAAAGCAGCCCACTGAAGACAAACACATGCTCTACTCTCAATGTGTCCAACCGTACTTCATTATCATTTGAAACTGTATTTGAACAGACCTAGATGAATTTTCAAAAATGGTACAGAAATTAACCTAGAAACTGTACAGGGGCTTAAAAAGCAAGCCTAAGATGGTATTTTAACACAGCTGAGTTCAGGAAAAAAAAAATCATCTAAGTGTTACTGTGACAGAGGATCCAGCAAATGCCCGAATTGCACTCCTACACCTCAGTCACACCAGTGAGCCTGCATTGTCAAAAACATTACAGACAAAACAAAGCTTACAGTATCGTTGAGATGTTAAAATGACAGTTTCAATCGACACCCATAGTCTAGGCAGAAGACAGCTATTAAGGCACATGACAAGGGACTGAGAAATTACAGAATCCTGCAGTAAAACAATTTTTTTGGTTTGTTGTGGGTCAATGCGCTAGGAGACCTGGCTGTTTGTTAAGCTCTGCTAGCAGATGTGCTACATATTTCCTTGGACTCCTTATGGTATGTTAGTTCTTTTAGGTGACACAGACTCTTATGATTAGCTGATGGTGACAGCTCTTGCTCAGTGCGGTGCTACCATGTCTGCTTGAACTTGACAGGTAAAGAGACTACAGCTTTTAACCATGCTTGGCTATTTTCATAAGTTATTTGATATTCATTGCAGAGAAGTATTGTACTTTTCAAAGTGGATCCAGAAGAAAACACTAAGCCTGGAATCCTACATCATAGCCCCTGCCCCCAAACTACGTTAGGAATCATTCTGTGTTTCTAGGTTCCTTTGTTTAGAGCGGTGGAGAGGAAAAATAAAAAAATACCACAAATAAGTTGCTATATGCACTAGTTTATATTCATACCATGCACTCTCCACCAAGAAAATCAGGGATAATTTCTTTATCGATGTAATCCAGCAGTCCCCCAGGACCCTGGTAGTCATTTCCAGCATAAATAAGGAATTTCTTTCTAGTGTTGTCATCAATGAATGGACTAACCTACAAACAAAGAAAAACAGTACAGATCAGGCTCCCACACTTTTCTCAAGTCAATTTTGAAGGAATCAGTTTGATTGCATTGTTACCGTCTGTTACGCAAAGTTCACACTACAAAGAAGCTAAATTAACCAACTACGTAAGCAAGTTCTTAGGTAGTGTTTTTTAATCCATTCCAGGAATCCTGTAAAAGAGATGTTTCCAAATGTTAACATTTCCTGCTTATAAAGCCTGATCCCTAAAGTGGTTTTACAAACTGCAAGTGTGTAGCAGTGTACAGAGCAGGCTGAGGAATACCCGGAATTACAAACATACCAGTGTCCAAAGAACTGGGAATACTCGAGGTGCTCTTAGAATAAGAAGACGACCCAAAGTCTCAGGATAATTAGCTTCGACCACCTCAATGATTCTTAGCAATGCTTTGACACCAGGTCTCCATAAATGCCGCATATTCAAGCCTTCTAGATCTACTAGACAGGTCCAAGAGCTAAATTTGAGAAAGACAAAAATAAAAAGAAAAATCTCAATAGCATCAAAATTCTCCTTTCTTATGCAAGTGTCTAATGTACTGAAATGTGTGGACTCCACTGCATGTTTTGGTTTCTTCTATTTTACCTCCTTGCTTTGTGCTACCTATTGACACTGGAGTTTCAGTTCCTTAGTACAGAAATGTCTTAAGAGTGTGCCAAGCACGGTTACACAGTATGTGCAATGATCACTTTGGACATCATGCGTCTTCTCCCACAGACATTTCAGACTCCAGGTGAAGGTTAATACGAAGCCAAAAAAGATCCTGTCAACAGCCAGCTCAAATGTTAAACCATTGCTTTTACTGGGAAATCAATTAAGTGGCCAAGCTGCTGCTATGAAGCAATTTAACATTCATGGTGCAGATTTCCTACTAACACAGTACAGTAACAGTGCCATTACATGTCAAAGCTAATTCTGTTGTCAGATCTCAGGGAGGGAAGCTTTTTCTATAGGAAGAGCTATGTTCTTAATACTAAATACTGAGCTTCAGCATATGCTTTAGTTACTTTCCAAGTTCAGGTCTTGCCCTGGGCATGAATTCAAGATTTACAGCTGTGCTGCACCAGCTAGCATCCATTAAATTATGCATAAGGCTTCTATGAAACAGCTAACACTTCTTTGTTTCACTTTAAATGTTTAATATGTAGTCCTTTAGGATTACTTCTACAAATGAAGATCCAGTAGGGCAACACAATTTCAGAGTTACACCCATGAAACCCATCTCTTGGATGTGACCTCCGACTGAGAGCTAGGACAGCTAGTTCTTTTACAGGGCAAAGATAAGCAGACATACCACCCATCCCTGAACCTTTACAGATTAAAGGAAGGAGTCAGAAATTGAAAAGAGTCCAAGAAACATTGTTTCTTTTCAGGGCCAGTCCTGCATTCATTCCACTCCCTTAAATCCATTTTTGCAGTTAACACTTTCCTAAGTGACCCCTACAGTGACTTAAAAGATGGGATAACAAGTATTTTTGACTGAACTTCATATGAAGTCATGCCAGTACTTGGAAAACTAGACTTCAGGTTTCACAGGAGCCTCATGACCTTGCCTTGGATCAAGAGCTGAGTAACTGCGTATAATAAATGCAGAACGCAAACAAGAACTGAATGTAATGAGCCTTGGTATGGACTATGGATGAACAAATAACATGAAAATAATACCTGAAACTACTGGAAAGGTTATCCATGATATTATCATGGCTTGATTTTTTTGGCAGCCTGTACCAACGTCCGTCTACAAAATCCCCCAGAAACAGAAATGGGAGTTAGGCTGCATCGTTTTGCAGACATCCAACAATAGAAGAGAGTAGAAGCATAACACCTACCATGTAGAACTGTTATGGCATGACACAGAGACTGCTAGAGCAGGTGTTGTGTTTCCTTTAGGCTTGACCATGCAGATTCACTCTAGCAGTAATTGTGGAGGCTCTCAGTTAGCTGTAACTGTGCTTCTATCTGCACATGAGACATACAGCCTACCCTTGGCTTGTTCCATTTAATAAGCTTTGCTCAGCAGCATCACATTGCCTGATGTTCCCCCATGCACACCATGAAACCAGGTAATTCCCAAAGAGCAGATCCACTTGTATTTTACCTTATTGGCCTGCCAAATACTTTGGTATTCTCCTCGCACCGCCTCAATCCTTCTTCATTTATTGAAAGAACCTGTAGAAGAAAACATGTTGTTTAGAGAAGACGGTCTTAAACTCAGTAGATGAGATAAAGAAAAAAGATGTTTACATCCAAAGACTAATTAAAACTACAAGCTCAAACCAGCATAAACTTTTTTTTCCAAAGAATGAACTAGAGATCACTGCATTTACCCCATTGGTTGATCTTGTTGAAAAATAAACATGCCTTTCCATAAAAGCAGTAAAATATAAACAAGATCCTCCCAAAAACTGAGTCCCAGGAGTGATACAGACAAGAAGCTTCCCGAAACTTCTGCTCCTTTAAGCACTGATTTCCTCTTTACTCAGAAATTAAAGCCCCTTTTTAAGTCAAAGAACGTAACCTTGAAACAGAACTAGGGCAAAGAAACAAAATTTAGTATGTGGCTGGAAATGCCACTGGAAGAGAAAAAGTAAAATCCAGCCCCTTCTTCTAGTGGTTACTATGACCATGACTGTCATTAGTAGGAGTCAAAAAAAATTACTGCAAACCTGGAATTCTGCCAGCTTTCTGCCTGGAAACTGAGCAGATCCACAATAACACAGTCTGAATGATGCCTTTAGAGAAGGCAAAATTACAGGCAAGTACTTTTTCTTTAAAAACAAATTATTCTTATCCTTGAATACAGGCTTGACAAAATATGAACATGGCATTTTCTCTTCTGTACAAATGCAGAGACTTGAAGCACTGCACAAACTGCAGAAGAATGAGAAAATGCTAACCCCTAACTACAGGAGCTGCCAAGAACTACGCCTTTCCGCCATCAGTTTGCAGTTGGAAAGAATGCAGAAGATCAGCTACCAGGAGCTTTCAGATGTATTCAAACCAGAAACAGACGGCCAAAGAGTACATCAAAATATCCAGAGTGATGAATGTTCTGGCAGAGGAGGAAATTTCTAAATGAAAATATCACATTGTTAGCAACTTGCTGGCTCCAAAAATACTTACATATCGAAGCAAGGCCTCTTCCCCAAGAGCTCGCACTAAGCCTTTGGTATCCATCTGTCCCAATCTCAGCACATACAGCGGGCGACCATCTGAATAATGACAACAAACAGATCAGCATAACCTTTTATTTTTACAACAATAGACAATTTGAGCAAGCTAGTTTTGTGCTAAAAATCCCAATGGAAACAAGCCATAATCAATTCAAACTTTGTTGTACAGCTGGAAAAGGGAAAACCTGGAGCAGATGGCAATATAAACTTTACCCTGTCCAGCTACACCAAAAGATTGCCTGTAAATGAACTGCAAAAGTTTAATGGACACATCGTGATGCAAAAATAGCTCCCCTATTTGCAAGGAAAGGTCTAAGGAATTCAACATGTACACTGGTACACAGAAGATATTGGTATACACAGTTAAAGACACAGGACTATAATTAGCTTCCAGGACAGCTAAGATACAGGAAAAACTTTAGTCCATTAGCATAACTAAAGAGTTGCAATGAAGGCTGTAAGCCTTCTATCACACATGACAATACTGCTCTGGATAGCTTACAGCAACATTTTTGGAAAAGTAGCTACCTTGAGTTCTGGACGAAACAAAGTGTTAACCCAGAGACTTGCTTTCTGCAGTATTTGCTGAAGTCACACCTTTCAGCT
Source organism: Aquila chrysaetos chrysaetos (assembly GCF_900496995.4). Classification (NCBI taxonomy): domain Eukaryota; kingdom Metazoa; phylum Chordata; class Aves; order Accipitriformes; family Accipitridae; genus Aquila; species Aquila chrysaetos. The sequence continues at coordinate 67,435,520 of NC_044008.1, forward strand.
ATGTCATTACATACTATGCGGAACTGGCACACAGCCTCACTTATGCAGGTTAAGCCTGGTGAGAACTGACTCTGTTCCAGAGATCAGCTTCATACGGACCCTCTGGATTCAAAGCGCTGCCTTTTCACGGTCATCTTGTTGCATACTGGGGCATCCTGATACTATCCAGGATACAAAAGCATTAAGCTTAACAACTGCATTGGCTGAATTTGAGAATCAAAGCTTGCATTTCTGGCTCTTCACAATAGGAGCTAGTTGTCCAAAACAGCTTCCATCCTCCTGTGAGGATGTGATGAAGCTGTGATGCATTTTTTTTAAGCTTTGCTCCATCTATTCTAGTACACAAACTAAATAACCACCAACTTGTAAAACTGAATATGCTGGGACACACAAAAAAAAAAGCTTTCTACATAAAAATCTCCCTGAAGTCTTGTTGTCTGTTTAGCTTTACTTCCCTACAACAACTGCAGAGAGGTACCAAATTATCATTAAGTCCTTTGGGACACAAGGAAAGAAACTGTCAAGATATGCTATTAAAAAACACCAAACAACCAAAACTGCAGAGTCAAGGCACATTATTTATTTGGCAGACACTACCCCCATGAAAGTTCACAGTATGTTGTATTTTATCAGGTGGTCTAAAAGAAAATGTTATTTTAAGATCAGCACACACTTATCTTGGAATGTACTGTTTAGCTTTTGAAACACTAAACAAAAAGTGCTATTAAGCTTCATAGCAGGTCTACCTCCCTCACAGATGCACATGTATCCAAAACCAAACTCATAGCTTACTAACCCTGGTCCACCCAAATGACACATGAAGGAAAGTCTCAGCTGACAGTGCTGTATTATCACTGTATATTTTATATTCCATTAGAGCTTTGTGATTTAAAAACCCATTTGATTTGAATTCCTGTCAAAATAAAAGCCACTCAGATGTATAGAAAACTGTGCTAATTGCAAGCCAAAATAATAACTTTTATTCTTTTGCACTAATAGCTCATTCTAGACAACACATTTCATAATCACTGCTGCCTTTGCTTTAGCACTAAAAGCTATACAGAACTCAGCTAGCTTAAGTTTGGCACATTTAGCATACGTAGGAGGAAAGGAGCAATACGAGAAAAGAGGGTTTAAAAAAAGAACCTACCACTAAAATTTTAAATTATAGAGAATTGCTCAGCTTTGAAATACCGTTTCCATTATTGACAAACCCATGCTTTATTTGTGGACATGCTGCAAAAGAGATCAAAGGAACTGGAGGGGAAGATAGCGGGGCATGAAGTTCACCACAAGACTGAAGAACTTCAGAAAAACATTAAAACAATCCTTTGATGCATTCTGCACCTTTCTACTCACTGGCAGGACCCAGTTATGTGCTATTGACAGAGGAAGTCTTTGCAAAGTAAAGACAAGGAACTGACAGAAAGGGAGAACTTATTTGCAGGTCTTTTTCCCTACAATCTTTACAAGCATATTCTCATTTTCCATTTTCTCAGTTTGAGGCTTGTCAAGCCCAAAGCAGCAGGGGAGAGCCACTCAAGCTCTTCAGCTTTACAGTGATTAAACTTCTGCTGTGTCCTCCCTGTCTCCTGGCCACTACTGCTGACAGCATCCTGTCCTGTTTCATATGCTTCTTGTAACAGGAAGAGCTAGCAGAAACAACGGTGCCTAGTAGGGAAAAGACTAAATCAGAACACAGATAGCTCACAGTAAGAGATCATTTCCTTATCTAAAGAGCCCAGCTTGCCTCAAGCAACAAATCCCAAAACGTTTCATTTCTATGTATGTATTAGCAACAAGATCAGTGCATGATAAAGCAAGCGGAGGGATAGGGGAGTGTCAGGCATAGTTTTAAACACAGGCAGTGTTTTAAAGATCTGGCCATATATCACCACACAAAGGGAATTCAGCCAAATCTTCTTCCCTCCTTAAATAAACCTGCTCTATTTGATGTTTTGCAACATCCCACTTATCATTAAGCTGATTGTAATGCCAAATAAGTATTCATTTATGCCATCAGCAGACTTATACAACATCAGAAATAAGTTGATTAGAAAGAAGTACTTATTTACAAACACCTTTTAATCACTGAAAGAGAATACTCAGCATTTGCTTAACACCCTTCTAAGCATCTCAGAGCACTACAGAAATGCAATTAGTAGGTTTTTTAAGCTACTGGCAAAACAGAGGTCTTTAGAGCGTTAAATATGTCAGTATTAGTCAGAAAGATTAGGACCTGGGAGTCTGCCTCCACCGAATAAGGAGCTGGCAACATCAATTTAAATGCATTTAGTACATAACAACTGAGAAGTTCTAACGATCTTTCCAGTCACCTCTAGTTTAGAGGGACAACTATCACCTTTAATTCAGAACATAAAAAGGCTATTCAGTATCCACCCTATAGAGCATACCTTTGTCATGGTGATGCCAGCCTCCTGCATAGTAATCTTGAAGTACTTGAGGAGGGTTCCAGGTGTCTAGAATATAGTCTACCTGGTGCTGCTTACGCCATGTCAGCGACTGGCAAAGGATCTCTCTTGCTTTATCAATGTTGAAGTCCCGAGCACGCAGGAATCTTAAAATGTGCTCATCCTTTGGGATCTATTAAAAAAAAAAAAAAAACAAAAAAACAAAAAAACAAACTAAAAAAACTCCACAAACCCAATTTTGTATCCAAGGTTTGAAACAAGAACAAAAAAAACCCAACAGAAGCTGAAAAACGTGCAGCCCTGCACCAATCCAAGAGGATGGTATGTAACGCTGGAAGTTACTCAAGCAAATCAGTCTTTGTTTGCAACAAAAACATGAGCCCTGTCAGGTACTGCAGCTACCTTCACATAAGGGATATAAAAATTTCATGAACTCTAACATAATTATTTACACCTGTATGACCATACTAAGTCAGTCCAATTTAAATGAATCTAGGGACAAAACACAGACTGTATTTCATTGCTAAGTACACAGACTGTATTTCATTGCTAAGTAAAAGGAAGCTGAGACACACATGCAAATCACAAGCCACTGGAAAACCCCCAGCCTTGCTATCAGTGATTTAACTGGCCACATTGCTTCCCCTTCAGTACTGCACTTAGGGTCATAGATTTGAGAATATGATGTTTGGCCAAAACAAACAAATGTAAAAATAAGGTATTGTAGAACCAGGCAGACTTACAAAACCAATGTTATTCCCCTGTGCTGGTTTTACTGACATTCTGAGAGGCAGTCACGCTAATCATTTAAGCACCTCAGCTGGCAAAGTCAGAGGGACAGTCACAATGAACTACTTCTATTGCCACTCTATAGACTTAATTTAGGTTTTGATCATGGAGGGCCACTTAACAGGAACAATTAGCCACAGGACATGTGGCATGATGTTTCATCAGGTCCACCTTGTATATCACACATTTGGAGATAGAGCCACAAGAGACCAACAGTAACTTACTTTGCCTTTGTGCGTCTCCTGGAGCCACTGTCTCAGTCGAATGAGGCAGCTTTCCTGCATTGGTGTCAAGTCACCCAGATATCGCTTGATGTAGTCTGCATCTAGCTTGTCTAAAAGGAGATGTACATGTGATTAGAGTGGTCCTGAACTGACCTAGTCAAGGTAGCAAGGGATCTTAAATGCTGATATCTCAAGCTTAGAAGCAGCTGCTCTGTTCTGTGCAGTCAGAATTGAATAGAGTTTCTTTAAATCAATGAAAAGATGAGTAAGGCAATATACACAGACATCTTAATGGTAAACCAAGAAGATTAATTCTCCTTCTGCAACTAAGAGGAGTAAACCCAGACATTTACAAAAGCATTTTGCCAGTATATTCAGATTTGTCAATTCATAGCATCATAGGGCTTGCTGCTTCTGGAAGTACTTAGAGAAGCTTTGATCTAAATCTCCCAGTGCAAGAATTCTCCCCAATTCCCTTATTAACAGGGGAAGGAAGATACTACAGAAGACTGTGTCCAGGGAAGCTTCAGCCCTTTCCTCCCTGTTATTCCTACAGTTATACCCACCCCTGAATTTCAGGGCAAGAAGTATGCCATTCATTTGCAACGTAATGATCAGCAAAGAATTTTTCCACTCATATCTGATCTTCATTTACTAAAAAGATCATCCCATAACAGCTATCCAAGCTATCCCACAAGTTACTGCTTTGCAAGCCTGCAATTTAACATTGTATGTTACCAAACAAAGAGCCAATGTGAAGATTTTTGGCTGCCCATGAGAAGCAGCACAGTGCTGAGAGCCTCTCCAGTACAAAGAACCCCACTAAAACAAGTCAGACCACCATACCATCAGGCGTTCCTGCTGTGGGCTCTGAGGGGCTGCTTGAAGTGTTGAGAATCTCCTTATTGTTCAAGCCCTCCTTTGTGGCAGAGTCTGGTATATTAATAGCAGGTGAAACAGGACGTCTTGCATGGGATGTACTGCTCTCCAATTTACATGCAACAGGAGGAGTCCAACGAGGAACAAAAGTTATTCCTTCTTCCTCCAGTTGCTTCAGGTAGTATTCTATTATTTCTTTCCCCTTCAAAAAGGAAAATTTATTTCAGCTACTAAAACCACTCATTTAGATACAGAAAGGGTTGGGCTGAAAACCCAGTAAGTGGCCAGACCTCTCTAAAGATTCCACTTGAAAATACAGACCTACACACACATGCTGCCCCAGGCTAAAGAGTAAACAGCCCAGCTTTTTGAGCAGAGCAGCCTGTTACTTAGCAGCAGCTACATTGTCTTTTGGTAACTTGGATCCAGGCACCTCCTTCATGACTGCAAGCTCACCTTTTTAATATTGCTGGTGTACTGCTTCATGGCAATCTTTTCCACTGTGCTTTCAAAACCAAAAAAAGATTTTATATCCAGACTTGCTGACTGTTCAAAACAGGTCCAGTCTTCATTGTCAGGATGAACCTATTAGTTAAAAGGAGGTCATGCAGCTTAGTTACCCATTTAGTGTTTTTTTTTTTCCTCACAATATTTGAAATGACTGTTTCTCGTTTTACAGGTTTACATAGTCAAAAACATTCAAGCGGAATCTGCAGTCTTTTGCTTCATTTGCAAAACACAGTTTGGAAAAGGTAACACTAAAGAACAAAAAGCTGAGAAGCCCTCCTATAGTCCCATGGCTAGCACAGCACTTTCTTGTTAAGAAAAAAAGAAAGGAGAGGGTGGAGAAATACTAGTGCACCAGCCAAGAGCCAAAGGACTAGCACATTTATACAATTAACACTATCTCATTCTAGATATGGGCTGTGACTGTAGTGTATCTGTGGAATAGGGTAAAATACTCCACAACAAACTTGCTGCTGCTGCAGGTTAGGCTGATAGACCAAGGCCAGATAGCTTGAGGACTGCAGCAGGTACAGCGTAAGCATTTCCAAGCACTGTAGTCTAGACATGTTTGCAACAGACATACTGCAATAAATCGTTCCCTCATTGACCTATGAAGTACCTTAGTATTTTGTAGATTTAAAACTATTTTACTTTGTTCTCCTATGATAATGCTACAGAAAGAAGCGTAAACAACTCATTTGGTTGACAGCTGAATAAGCTATCTTAAAGCACTCCCAACTTTCTTCTTAGCTTTCATCTTAGTTTGCTGAGAGATGATCCTGAAACAGAGATGTTACTGCTTACAGTTGGACTCAGTCTCAAAGGTCTTTTCCAACCTAAATGATTCTATGATTGATGATGATCCTCTGAAGGAAAGCCATTTTCTAAACTCTCTTCAGCTAAAAAAAGACTTGTCTAAGAAATTTCCAGGCTGGGCTCTGAATTTCTAGCTATACAAACATCAGAGAAGGCTGGATTTCTGGGCATGCAAGTGTCCTGATGCCTTAAGGTTCCCCTCCCCCTCAAAACATGCTTAAATTGACTGGGAACAGTATCAACACTTTACAACAAGACAACAAACAAGAAAAAAACCACATTTCCCTTCATTTGCTTCTTCTGCATTAGGGAATGGAGGTTAGAAGAATAGCTTGTACAGCTTAAATAAGTACAAATCATCATCATAACATTTAAGAATCTTCCTGTCCTTCCATAAATTCAATTATAAAATAACTTTAATAGGAATGAATTAAAAACAGTTTATTCTTGAATTAGAATTCTGGTTTTGTATTTACCTATTAATTTCTTGATTGAGTAGAGCAAGGGCAAGGAGAAGTGTTGTGTTTTGTACGTATTTACCACATGCACTTTCCTGTATAGCGCTTCCCCTGTTTAAACAGAGCTTTCACAGAAAAGTTGCAGGTGGAAAAGTATTTTTAAATGTACACTGGAAATAATTGCAGAAATAATAATAATAAAAAAATCAGATAATAATGCCAAGTGGGTTTGACATCCAGTGACCTTTTAGCCATGGTTCTGTACACAACAGAAAATGTTATCACCTGCACATAAAAAGAATGCTACAATACAAATAAATCGGTTTCATTTGCTAGCTTTGGTTTGACCTTTAACATCCATTTGAAGTTTTACTGCTATATACATGTGCTGTATAATGCTCACACGCTTAGCTAAGCCATTCAGAAAAAAAAATGACCAGAGCATAGCACTAAGCATGCCACCGGAATCCTTTGTATCAGAAAACATCTGCACTGAAGACCAAGAACAATGGAAAGAATTAGGTTAAAACATAGCTGACTCAATGAACATTTGTCTGAGCTGAGCAGAAGGCAAATAAGCTACGTTGAACTTTCCTTTAACAGTTCTGTCAGGGTATCATCAACCTCACCAAGTCCCACACTGCTATTACAGACCGCAGATTTGCCTAAACAGAGCTGTCAAACACAGCAAATTATGTTGTGTTCTGCTCTGAGAAGATGCTCAAGCAAGAGGGTGCCAAAATTGTTTCAGTTCTTCAAGCAAGTGTGTTACATTTAACACTAACAACAATTATCACTCATGGCAACGTGTTGGTTATTTTTTCTAGCAAGGCAAAAGCCAAGAACAACCCAACTTCTGTTTATGAGTCCTGAAATCTAAACACTGTCTTCATTCCATCTGTAGCACCACCAAGAGCCTGTTACTCACTGTGTAACAGCAGTGTTCGTTAATAATGACTCTATTAGAGAAGGTTTCATTGTAGGCTTCTATATGCAAAGTCCTTTCTCGTCTGTTCAAAGAATTCTTCTGGACAAAGTAGACATAATCCACTCCTGCAATCTGAGGAAGATGACATAGATTCTGTTAAGATACGATATTCATGTGAAAGGATACATAAAAGTATAAAACAGGCACTTCAAACCTAATCACCTTTTTCAATAGCCGTGGTGCATCTATATCCAGCTTACAGCGCCGTTCAATCACATGGATAGCTTCATCCTCACTCTTGTATTCATTTACAGTGTCACTGGCTACAAACATAGGGATCAGAGGACATGTAGGAAACCTCCTCTCATATGCCTATAAAGATGGAAAGAAAAGAAAACAAACTATCATCACAATTAATTCCTGAGGGTGTGCATAGGGTTCCTTCATTGCCATCACCAGCATTTTGAGGCATAACACCCTTCATAGCTTTTGTATAAAGGATTGAGCCTTCCTAGAGTCCACATTATAGCTGAAAAAGTCACAGTGCATTCCAAATAATCCATTTATTAATATGTTCCTAATATAGCCCTTTCCAGGTAAAACAATTTTTAAGACACATGAAATACCCCATTTCTCCCCTCCCTCCACAAAGGAAATTGTTCATTATGTACAATGACAATCCTCTTGTCAGCAATAACAGGAAAATAAGACCCTCTAGTTCTAAAATACCACAAGACAAAACAATTATGTGTTGGACTAAAAAACCCCACATGCTAATTATCAGTGTTTCACCAAGCTGTCTAGAGGGTTTTCCATACAGCTCCCAAAGGTCTAATAAAAACATTCCAAAACCTATTTCTTAAGCTAATAGAGCTCTCAAGCTCCCTGTGCACAGAGTATTCATAATGATTTCACCACACAGTTTATCAGCTTACAGTTTTGTCCAACAACATAAAATCTTTGAAATACAATAGGGCCACTTCATACTTCTGAAAATTTAAACTTTTTGCAATAATGCAGAGCTAGCAATAGCTTTGATTCTTGTTAAAGAATACAGTCATGGAAGTAAGTTCAACTCTTCAATACTTGACACACTCAGAGAAGATGGTATTAAATCAGATGCACTCAGAAAGGATAGTTAGGAATCTGGGATCAGTAAAACAGGTAAGAGGAAAATGGGAGTCATCCCCATTAGTAAACTTGTTGAATTTTGGTTTTAGAACCACTGTGGCTGGAGAATACAACAGAACTGTGGGGGGGGTTCCCCCCTTTCTTTCATAGTCACCAGTGTACCTCCTCTTATCTTTGACTTTAACTCATGGAGTAGCACTAAAGTAACTAATTCTTTAGCCTTCTTTCCACATTCTGAATTCTTTCATGTCGCTATTATCAGAACCTATTTGGCTTTGGTAAAAAGGTAGGATTTGCAAGGTGTACCAGTGCAGAAGAAAACTTCAGTAACATAAATAAAGTAAATCTGAGATCAGAACATGAAACAATTCTTTAAAAGAGCTAAAATATTCACTCTGTCCTTTTAGATGATTTTAACTGCTCTGAATATAGCTGGGTTGCAGCACAGGAACAGCACCAACAGTGAGAGGGTGTGGAAGAAAATAAGCAGCAGCTGCAGAAAGTACGCAATGGTGGCACTGTAAGAGAAAAGGTCTCTTAATTCTCCCTTTATAAGAATTAAAATACTTAGTTTGTTACCAGTGTTCAAACATAGTTGAATGCAGTGTTACTGTGGTGACAGTGGTGCAATGCATTAAAACAGTGTCAGCTTTTTTCCATCATGCATTTTTTAAACCATTTTTGCAGCATGATTGTCCTGAGTTCATAAAGCCCCTCTGTAACGTACTAGAAGTACGTTAGTAGTAGAACCAGTAGAACCAGTGAGTGAGTGCATATGGTCCTTTTTTCGGACTTTTCATCTGGCACAGCTGGTTTTGTTTAAATTAAGAATAGAAATTTCTGGGTTCAGAGATGTGTGCACAATAGAAGTGACAGAGTATTAGTGTTGTAACACAATAGCAAGCAGTGGGAAAAAGCCTTTCACAGCTCCAAGAGAAAGAGAGGATGGGTCCTATTAATATGGTACACAAAGTTTCTTATTTCTTTTATGAGGTTGTTCTTGTTCTGGACAGAAGGCCGTACATTGTACAGTCATTCAAGAATATCTCAGCCCTCTCCCTGAATAAGTCTCAGCATTCTTTCTAAATTAATCCCTGTTTTAACTATGTTGTCTGTAGTTAAATGTCCTAAGTCAGAAGAAGAAAAGATTTCCAGAAGCAGCAGAATTGAAAAGTACTTCTGGTTTTCAGATTGCTTCATTTAATACTTCTATTTTGAGGACCGTACGTTACAACAATTATTTTATAGACAGGAGAGAAAGGGAACATTTTTCTCACTATTTTCCAAGTATTTTTACTTTTGGATCACAATGAATTTTCCCCATCTGAATAGCCTCCTCTATGCCAAGCCTTTGCAAGTATCATTCATTGCACATACTAATGCATTTCTCATCTTAGTCCTCAAAATGCTTCCCATTTGCTCTGTGAACACTTGCAAATTACAACATTACCTGCTCCTAAGTGTTTACTGAACTGTGAGCAAAAAAAAAAAAAAACCACCACCCAAGACAAATTTCTTGTTCTGAATGTGAAGACTGAATTGAATGTGTTCAATCTGGAAGAGAACAAAATAATTATCTGCCAAAAGCTGGCAAGCTCAATGCTTACAACAACAAAGTACTTGAAGGTTTCAAAGAGATTAACAGCAACACAGGATTCTTTCTCCCTAAAGAACATGCACACAGAGTATGGAAAACTGTTCACAGTCAATTTTATTGGGCTCTTAAATTAGTCTGGTTTTATTTCTTTATGTACTATTGCCAGTATGTTCTTGTAATGCATCGTTTCTCAGCACAGCCTTGTTCGAAAAAAAGTGATTATACTAAACCGTAGCCACATCAAAATATTCTATCTGATTTAAGCATAGCTGTCTCTTCCACATGTGGCAAACAGTTCTCTTTGACACTGCAGAGTAGGCAGGAAAAAGCTGCTAAAGACTATAGGACACAAAGAGCTCACTTCACCATGGACCAACAGCACAGGAAGAAAACCTGTAATTTGTGGTACAATACAATAAGAGACACAAGTCAAAGGAACACATGCATCACCAAGACTGGAGCTATTAAAAGAGCATGAGAAGATTAAAGAAAGATCAAACACTGCTGCTTCTTTTCTAATAATAGAATTGAATAGATTTTTCTGCATTACTGAGGTGTTTTGAACCAGAAATTTTGTCTCAACTCCGGCTTTGCAGACAGGAAATAACTGAACTGCATTATCCAACTTTCCTTTAATAGTCTGATAGAGCAGAGTGTATTATAAGATGCCACACGTTTGTCCTGTATGATAGGTCTCTCTTTACAAATAAAATGGTTAGATATTACACAGCTTTCTCTCAGGATTTCAGTTGTACTATACTGATACAATCACAAAAGACAATTAGTTCCTCAAAAGCAAAGCAGCTGCAATAATCCTAATGGACTCAATGCAAGAATGAAATGCTGTTGCTGTAGGACTAAATGCATCCAAGAAGGATGTTGCAATGATGTTACTTAATTTTACCCTTCTGTCACATCTAAAAAATACAGTGTGTGGAGATTCTGAATGTAACACAAGTAAAAAGCGCAGGCGTGCTCATCCTCAGAGCCTCTACAATTGGTGCTGGGCTTGACATGAAAAGTCGCAACACCTCTTTGGCTAAGGGAGACATCTATGTACAGAGCTTTCAAAAAAAATTATTTTAAGCCTGCAATTCTGTTGTTCCCTAATAATGTACTTTTACAATTTCCCACCAGCCTCTGGAACATTTGTGTACTCCAATACATTAGAAGCTGGCATTGTGCATCAAGAAAAACACAGTATGGCGAAGCAGCTTGAACTTCAAATTTAATGGGCTCATTATATAAACCCTTAACTTTCTTAATGCATGTTAACAGTAAGAACACTGACAAGCATAATTTCAACCAAAATAGCACTGTATTAAAGCTTCTTTTCCAGCTGCTTCCCTTAGCAACTCATGTTCAGAGTAGAGTCAAAATAACAGGATTTATTTTACTTTTATCTTTGCTAGTATTTCAGCTCTGTTTAAAGACATGAAAGCAATTCAAAAGTGAGACTATTTTAAACCCACTGCAGTCATTTTTCATACCCAAGGGAATTATATTTGCTGCCGCTGCACTTAGATTTTGGGATTCGAATATCAGCAATAATGGGATCCTTTCAAAATACCACCTTTAGAACAGCATTTAGGTATGACCCCAACCTAATTTTCAGGAGGACCAAAGACTGTTCTGGCTTTTTGCTTCTCAAACCGTGCCTAGGGCTAATAAAGTACCTTGCTAATAGGCATGTGCTCAGTCCTCAGTGGGGAAAGTCAGTCATTTATGCAAATAAGTTAGTCAGCTTCTCTGCCCAGATTAATATATTCCCAGTCCCCTGCCTTAAAGGATAGGGATTGTTCGGTATTTCCATTAGATGACTCAAAACTAACTTCTCTACTTAGAAGAAAAAAGATCTGACAAAACTTGCAAGCAATCTTACACTGTGCTGTTATTCTTATAGTAGCTGAATCCTCCAAACAGAACTTCTAACATGGTGAAGTAAGTAGGAATTTTAATCACCATTCAGAAAATGAAGCATATTGAGTGCTTTCTTAATACCATGCAACAAGCTGTTAAGATGTTTTATTTCTTTTTGATGTTTTCTGTTCAAAATTGCTAGAACAGTAACCTTCTAAGAGTAGCACAACATTCTCCAAGGCTACCTCAAAAGAACACATGAAGACATTCATCCTGGCACTCAAATCTCATCCGCTGCGCTTTGTGTGTGCCACACACAAACTTTAATTTCTGCCTGCAATACCTGACCACATTCGAGTACTAATCTGCAAGTGCATACCAACATTCACCATGCTTTCCTATCCACTTTGAGTATGTGGAATTTCTGAATTATTCATAAACACACAGGAAACAAGAGGGGTCACTCAAGCAGGATGCTGCCCTAGCTTGACAGGCTGCATTCCAGCAGCTTCATCATTCCTGCGTATCACTATACCTTCTTCCTCCCCCTGCATTAGAGCACTGTAGATCAATAGGAAAAACATTGACTCGTGGGAGGCCAACCAAGAGGTTTCAAATTCTTGGCAGCTGCATTTGGAAAGAAACAATTCTGGATTAACTCTCACAAATCAGCAAATACGTTCTCATCCCCCATATGCTGCTGTACATAGCTCTCTACCATTCCCTTTATAATACATACATACATTTAAAAATCATTATACTTCTATGAAGTAGTGTGTACCTCAGTGCCAGTGTATCTCATGGATGTTAGTTCATGTGTTAGTAATCAGCTTGGGAGCATGTGTATGGAAGAAAGCAGATGATTAGAGCAGATATACCTGAAAAAGCTTTACAAATAGTTTTTTGGTAAGGTAGCATTCCCAGGCACCAGGAAGGAGGAACATGAACTGGACTGCAGCTTGGGAAAGAAAACACATCTTTAACACACAGGTAGTCAACTATTTGGAAGGGAACATCTGTGAAGCCAGTTCTGGAAGGATGAACAGTCCTCTAAAAGGAGACCTTCACTGCTACAGGCCAGACCCCTGCTGCCATGCAAGCAGCACAGTTAAACTTTGCTATTTTTCAGTTCACTTCCCCCATCGGTATGGCTCTCTACAGCAGCCCTTGTTCAAAGTAGGCTTAAGTGGTTTTTTCTCCACTGTGTTTTCACTTCATTAAATGTTCTCATTTACAAAGAGAGAAGTTATTTTCTTATTGCTGGGAAACAAAGGCTGCTTGGCAGTGACTCAGTACTAAGAACTCACTCTCTCTGGAAAAGACCAAGAAGGCTTTAGTTACACAAGATGACAAATGAGACTTATGGGGACTACAGACAATCCACCCAGTACGAGAGAGGCAGATTCAAACCTATGAATGAATGGCTGTATATCATCTGAAACACAAAAATCTTCTATATGCACATTTCTGGTCCTTGACAAATATGAGGTAGTTTAACCAGCCTTATTTTTGACTTGTCTGTAAATCTCAGCCCAGTCTATGCCATCAAGATATGACTAGTCAGATTTTCAAAGTACTGGGATGATGGCCCACTGCACAACTGGTATTTGTAAAAGTGGATATTAGATGCAAGAGACCTTCCTTACTACTTTTCTTAACACTGTAGAGAACACTGACTTATTTTAAAAGGGGGAAAAAAAAATAAGAGACTTCAAGCCTTCCATTGCAATTTCTACTTAAAAAAAAAGCGTTTAAAAGATTCAAATTAGAACTAGAACACAATACGCTCCTCCAAAGCTTTTCCAGAAAGATTCACCAATGGTTAACCTGCTGGCTATCACAGCAAGATCAACAAACAAAATGTTTGCATAACAACTTATTGCTGAACTGGATTTAAGCGATGAGAAAGTACATCACGAAATACCTTGTGTGGAAGCCCTTTGTCTGAATTAAAAATGATAATCCTTCACCTGAATGAGAGCTGCTTCAAAGATTTTAAGAATCAAGACAAATTAAGCAGGCAGCAAGCACCCATTAAAAAGGAAGGCCCCGTGTTCCATCTTGTTTTGTTAAAAAAAGAAACTAAATCCCAATACCCCACATTTAAATATACATTAATTTTGGAACAGGAAACACTGTTCCACTCTATGAAGAGCAGAATTTCACTGAAGACAGGAAAAATCCAGCCTTTACAAACTGAGCTGTACTTGAGAAGGGTGTGAATAGCAGAGAAGAACTGGCAGAACATTCAATCTGACAGCCATGCAGATGGCTCTGAGGGGACAGCTGCATCATGTGGTGGGATGTATTCCGGTGAATCTCTTAAAATGAGAACTGACTGACATTCACCTGGCAAATGTGAGTAGCCCCTTACCCTAAGCTACAGGCAAAAAAAATGTACAACTCTCCTTTCTCCCCATCACACTTTACTACACTGGCAACTGCATCCTGATCTTATTTTACTTTGTCTCTCTTCTATCCTCCCTCCATTACAGTCCAAAAGCATTTTACCCTGTTGTGGCACAAGTCACTCAGGAACAGGATATACTGTCTTCACCCTCTGTTCCCTGGTACAAGATGAAATTTGGCCTCTTAAGTACAATGACTATTAAGTATATCCAAGATAAAATAAATAACCTTTCTATAAGTTACACAGAAAAAAATCAATAGGACAAGTCAATATCAGTAAGACAAGCATTCTGCTTCATTTTAGAGGCTAAAAAGTTCTTGTTTACTATATAAGTGTAAAAAGTGCTGTTGACCTAGGACTTTCTGATTAAATGATCATTAGTGTATTAAGAGTATAAGCATACAGCACTGGGAACAAGCAGTGCCTGCACTGTTCACATACAGTGTACTAAAGCAAAGCATTCCGAAGTAATTGCCCCAAATGGCCCAACTGCTTCTACTTTGCAGGAATACATCCCAGCTTTAAAGTTTCAAAATGATGAAGTTAGTCTAAAATTTTCGTAAAGGGGGCTGTTAAAGTTTTATATAATTATGCATCAAATCCTTTGACTACAATGGCTTTTTAGTTTTTGAAGTTCTATTTTTTGTGTTTTTTAAATATAGACCACACAAATACACATTATTATACAAATTATAAGACAAGTACTGACAAGAATCTGCTCTGCACAGATTCTGTTCATGAACTCTAATTGAAAGCTAATTTCTCCAACAGTGAGAGAAACAAACTTGAAAAATGATCTTGGGTGTTCTCCAATGCAGTGAACAGAGCTTTCAGGTAGCATATCTGGGAAGAAAAATTGTCAATGGTTCAAGACCTTATTGCAGCATGACATTCAGATTCTTATAATGCTGTATTTATGATATTGCACTGAAGTGGTGCTCAAATTTATAGCCCAGGTCTATGCCTCTTATAGTCAGAAGATCAAGGGCCCAGCTGATTCAAGAGAGACTAACACACTGAATCAGTCATGACCATATAGACATTACTGGACCCTGCACAGGTTTCAAAGTATTCCCTGTGCTTCAAACACCCACAAGTGTTGAAGAACCTATGCTCTAAGCAGCCCATAGGACCCTACAAACACTGAAGGTCACTACAGAAACTGTTTCATTATCACCACCAGGGCATCACTTGATCTTGTTGGAGTATAAAGTGCCAAGATGGCTTGCTGTTTACAGTATCCTTGTCTCTAAAAAAGCATTTGAAAGCCAGTCAAGCCAGTAAATTGAGCTTTCTCAGCTCACCTTTCCATGTGTGGAATGGAAATGAAATTCCTCAGAAATTCTCTATGAAACCAGGAGCTCAGGGAAATGAAACCAACTATAAGCAGAGGTGGACAAGAAAACATTTCTTTCCCTGGCATTAAGCGAAGCCGTTAAATTCTTGCCACTGACATCTCCTCTGTCACTCAAGAGTACTGCAGAAAAGAAAAGTTTTTATTAGGTGTACAAAAGGGCATAATCCCTACTCCTCCTTGTCTTCTTTTGATGCTCATACTTGTTTAAAAGGGTCCTCTTGATTTCATCGGGTTTCACTGAAAAGGATTTCAGACCCTACACTGCTATGAATGACCCACTTATACCTTGCAAACATCCACAGAGAAAGAGGGAGGATGAGAAGAGAGATTTATTCCAGTACATTTAAATTCATCCCTTAGCTTAACTATATAAAGCCTTAGGTTTCAGTGCTTTGTATGAAGAAGAGAGCAAGACTGTTCTGTCCATTTTTACATTTAGTTGTATTAGAACCCCATAGTACTTTGAAGTTAAGTAAGCATCCAGTTATCTCGCACATTTCAAATATACCCTACTGCTAGATGGTATGAACAGAGCTAATGAAAGCCTGTTAAAGTAATCTTGTGGATGCCACCACAGAATAAACAATACCTATTTGTTCTACTAAATAGGTTAACAGGCCTGCCACATGCAAAGCAGGCACGGCAATTTGCTGCTCAAATCCCAGACACACAGCAAGAAAGCTTCTGACCTTCACATCTATTCTGCAAATTCCTGAAACAGAAAGCATCTAAAAGCAGTGAGGCCATTGCCCACAACCATTACAAAATAACCCAGTATACAGACTAAACTCAAATTCAATAGCTACTTCATAATGTTGTATGAAGAGCTTTCATTCAATAAATTAAAAATCTCTATGGAGTCAGGGAACAACACAGAAGCTGCTCTTGTGCTTTAGCTCAAATAAATTACTCTAGCTGAGAGCATAAAAATTTAGAGACAATTTTTTGTTTGCTTCTGGATCACCATCACTCCAAACAGCACTTACCACCAGTCACCCAAAACACATACGGGATGTACACAGGGGAAGCAAAACAACCTTTCAGAATAGAGACTCTGTGGCTTTTAACATGCAACAAAGCTCTATTACGCATAACAGGAAGTATCAACGCTTATCTCCACGCAGCTCTATAGACACAGTCCAGGCTACTTCACACCCATTTAATCTCTTTGAAGTCTTCTGCAGTGTAAAAGGAACAACTTCATGTTAAATTTCAGGCATAACAATAGTTTATACACACCATCAATCACAAAAATCATGAAATACCACTGAAATGGTATTATAAATGAAACTGTACTCTCAATAGCTTGCAGTTAGAGTACTGCTTATACAACACATCACACACCACCCTGGGTTTCAGACAACAGGACCTTTCAGGTGTTAACATTGCTACAAAGCACTTTCAAGTGAATGTAATAGCACTAACACACAAATACTGGCATTTCTGTTCATCCCTCTAGTTCAGGCAGCATTTCCATGGTTACAGTGTTGATCACTATTGGCTTTAAGCACATTCCAAACACAGACCAAATGCATAGCTTAGCATTTTAAACAGCCCTAATAGCTACCCTGCAGGCTACTTCTTGTAAACTAGCTTTGAGCCCCCATGAGGTGTAATGGACTCACAAATATGCTATAGTGTCATCTGAAAACTTAGCAAGCATACTGTTCATTATACCATCCAGGCCGTTTGTAAAAGCAGTCCCTGAAACTGGATCTTCAAGCAATCTTGTCACAGCATCTGCACCACATTCTAAAACTTTAGCACCCATCTTAGAAATAGGTTTGTCTTGCTTGTGCTTAAACTTCTTTCCTTTAAGGCCACCATGCAGGGATAGCATCAAGAGTCCTACTGAAGTCAAAATATCCTTACTGCACAAAACATGACCCCAAACCATGTGCACTTCGAGATATTATCTTAGCTATCAATCATTGGATACTGTTTACAACAAGTACGCCTCTAGGTAGCTGTTGCAGAGAATGTTTTGTAGAAATTCATGCTAAGTATGCATTGACTAGATAAGATTATGCATATTAGTATCACCTTCATGAACAGGATTTAGAACTTATTATCTTCTACTGCTATTAAAAGTTATAGAAGACATCAAACCCAACCTCAAGAAGAAAGTAACAATTTCAGAAAAAATCCCTTTTCCTTGTAGTAATTTAAAAAGTTTACACACATTTCAGAGTTTTAGTTTACATTCTCTGTGAAGTGTATGTGAACCAAGGAAGTGCTCATTTTTCTACCAGCATACAAATCAGAAATCAAAAGGATTTCAGTCAAAGGCAGCTTATTGAAAGGATGCTCCGTTTAGATAGCACCTACAACTAAGTATCAGTAAAACTCTAAGCTTATCCAAGGAAATACTTGATAATATACATTCACAAAGCATTCTTGACAAATTTGAGTTATACTAAAAAAAACATAGCATATTTGCTTAAGACTGCCCAAAACCAAAAGCAAGGTAGGGGATAGAAGAAAAGGCAAAAAAGCAGGAGCAAGGAGTTACTGGGGGACAGGAACGTCTGAAGCAAATTTCCTCTGTATTGGAACATAAACATGTAGGCTACAGAGCTAGTGAATCTCAGCTTCGGCATCCAGTCTTTTCAAGCATGAATAAAGTTAACTTTAATATTTTAAAATGTCATTAAAATAATTTAGACCTTATAAATAAAGCAGGAGATTCAAAACAGGCTATGAAGCAATCTTCCAGATAAGTGGAATTTTACTGGTAATTCACTGTTGAGTTATGCAACTGTGGTAACCAACTTCCCAGACCGAGCAAAGAGCCTCTGCTTTCCTGCACCAGAATAAACAGCCAGACACAGAAACGTCTATTCTCATGAGGGATGTGACCAGTCAAGCCACCCACGTAGGGTCTTTCTATACAGATCACTACTTTATCCCCATCAGGGTACCCTTCCTGCATGGATACTATTCAATAGCTGGGCATTTTCTTTTCAGAAAAGTAGTCACATAGAGAAGCTTTACTAGCGAAATTGTAGTGGCCTGATTGTTGCATACAGCTGGATGTAATGAAACTGGAAGGGGACTGCCTCTTAACCACCTAAGAACCACTTTGCTACATGCAGAGACACAATCTTCTTCTAGATAAAAAGTAAACTCTTCAATGATTTAATGCAACTTTATTCAAACTTTTGGTGGTAAAAGGTATGCTGATTCAGCAGGCAAAACAGTTTGGGGATAAAGAATCTGACCTGAAGACAAGGGCTAACATTCCCTCTTTTATCTGTAAAAGATGATCTTTAATAACCACAGGCATGCCTCAATGGTACTTTAATTGGAACAGTGGTTTATTTAAAACAGATACAAGTCATTTGTGGTTTGCTTAAATAAATTTGCACAACTGGAACTGTATAATACTTGATTCTTGTATGGGAAGAACAAGAATCATCCATTTGAATTGTCCATCTTCAGAGAACAACTGAATGACCAGGCTGGGATTTGAGGAAAAAGTGGATAGCCAGTTTAAGAGTTACACCTGCTTGCCTCCCAGACACTCACAAGAGGATCATTAATTTTCTTCCTCCCTTTAAGAAGTCCAGAGAGCCAGGAAGAGCCCAAGGCATAGTGCCACTCCACTAAAGAGTAAGCAAGACTAACTTCAATTGCAGTCTCTGCACAATCTTGAGACATGAATCTCTAAAATGAGAAGCTAGAATAGAGAAGTTGGGCAAGTACCACTCCTTCCTCCAGAAAAAAAAAAAAGATTAAGGACAGGAAACCCAACCATGCTGAATGTAAATAAAATAATTTTAATCTTTCTTTCCTTTGGAGTCAGCTGGGAAAGCCTGATCACTCAGGTTAGGCTGGCTTGTGCCTGGGAGACCAATATCAAATTGCTGCTTAGAAAAAAAGCAACTGACATTGCTCTGGTCTAGGTTGAAGGTGGAACATCAAGGACAAACTTCATAGCCATGCTGCTGGAAGTTGCTCTTCAGTATACACAGACCTTAGCTGACTTAGTGGGGGCAGCAGCAATATCAGATTGACTTGCAATTTTACTTCAACTTGTTTATATTAAACACATGTGCAAAACTATTCTACAAAGAAAACGAGTGTTTGCTCTGCCTGTGTTCCAAGCAAGAGAGATGGAAAACAGTTCCAGCCCAGAAGCCACATAGCTCTGAGCACAACACTTTGTTTGACAGAATGTGCCCTGCAATTAGAGTCAACTTCAGTAGTTTCTAGGATAGGAAACTTGGCTGCTGACCCCAATCGCACAGGACATGACTGTTTTGCCTCAAGGTTAAAGTAGTACAGAGAAGAGGCTGACCTCCAAAAGAGCATCACAGTAAAGGCTGGCAACAGGCCAGTGAAAGCTTAAATGCTTGGAGACCCACATGTGATCACTGGGAATACGAGCTATTCTCAAGCACTTCCTATTTCTCTGCAACAATGGCAATACATAAACCTTTACACAACACAAGAACATATCTTTCTTTGAAATTTTTAAGATACACATATCAAAGTGACTGTAAACCATTAAGCTTGTTTTACCATTGCTTGTAAATAACCATTACTTGTCTTACAGCAGCTGAACAATGACAACTATGTTCTGCATTGCTAAATGGCATCTCAAAAATGCACAGGATACTGTCGCACTGAAAGCACAATTTGGTACTTAGCCTCCCCATTCTGTTCCAGTTAACAAAATTGTGTCTGGTTCCTCTGCAGTCAGGTTTTACTTTAAAATTCAGCTGCAATCCTACCATGTCCACTGAGGATCTATTTTTGGAACAGTCAAATATTCCTTACTATTCTACTGTTCCATGTTCAAGTCCCACTTTTATGAGTCCTACAATTGGTATTCGTCACTTTGTTGGTCTTAGAATCACAGACACTTTCAATAAGCAGGTCTGTTAAAACATGTTTAACATCTGGAATATGTTAGGGTATTTTAAATAAAATTATTGCTGTGTAGACAAAATCTAATTTATGAGTGGGGGAGGAAAGCATGACTACAGCATAGGCTCAGAATTCCTCATTAAACCATTGTCTGAAAGGTTAAAGACTTGTACTACCACAAAGAACAAAGTCTCCTGATCTCCATCCAGATCAACCGCCCCCCCATGAAGGTTCAGTGAAACAGGTTTGACTTCATTGTCTCAGACTGCACCCACCAGGTTTTCATTTGGCCCAGAGGCAACTGGCCTCTAAGCACTCCAAGAGTGATTTCACTCTACCAAGAGTATAATCAGTACAGTAAAGAAAGCTTTGCCAAAAGCACGTAATTCAAGATAAGTAGTATGGCTCAACCATAAAGGTCTTAGTTTGGCTTTTGGACCAGCAAAATATCAGCTTCCAGGTAGAGAGCAGCTGTACTCTACTAAGCAAACCAATTAAAATTTATTAAGTACATCAATTAAATCTTGACCATTCACTAATGTCAATGGAATGTCATAAAAATGCAGCATGATAGGGTCTGGGGCCTGCAGACAATTTACCTCTTAAGCTAGGAAGTTAAATGTAAGATATAAAGAAAAAAAGTCTCAACCTTACATGCATGTCTCATGTATCAGGAGATCCTCAAAAAGGTTAGAAATTCATGGTGGAAGATCAACAGTACAGAACAACAGTGGTTCCTCATATGGAATCATTAACTATTAAACAGACTAAGACTCATCACCATGGAAAAGAATAATTTAAAAACTGAGGGAGATATCTTACAGATCTAACAGGGCAAGCAGCACAAAGAAAGTGAGTAGGGTTTTACTGCCTCTTCCAACACAAGGAGCAGGTGGTGTGAAGCTGAGCAAGGAGGAGCCAGGCTCTAGATAAAGGATACATCTCTTGACAGAGTGTGTCATGAAGCACAAACTCCTGCTGGAGGGTGTCACAACAGAGAGTTACTTGGCTCCAGAAAGGAATTGGGCAGGCACAAGAAAAAAGCACATGCAGTGCTATTACAGACAACGGGCACATTCTGGACCAGAAGGGCTGTCAAGACACATTGCTGTAGGATGAAAGAGTATCCTGAGAGAGTGTTACCATATGTTTATCTCATTCTTATCCTCTTCCCTAGAGGCAGATACTGCCCTTGGCCACTGCCAGGTACATAGCACACTAGCTAGAGAGGCCTTATCGTGCTATTCAGTACTATGGTTCTCATTAAGAGATAGAATACAATCCTTTTCCCCACATCCAAATACATCATTAAGATATCAATAACCAATGATATATTAATACCACTGCTAGATGCGTCATTGGCTTGTTAAGGTGGTACAGCTTCTGCACCCCTGAATCTGCTCCCCAATAAAATACAGAAAGATACAACCTAGCTTCAAAAGATAAGTCAATTAAAAAAAACCACTCAAGATTCCTTTGATTCTTTTCTAAAAAGCAATTAAAATCATAGACTATAGACAAATCAGTTCTGTGTTCTTTACCCTCCTTTGCAGCAAAGGCAGACAAACAAAAGCAAGAATCAGTTTAGTCAACACAGAACAAACAAGTTCATGAGAAATTGCTTTAAATTCTGTTCATTACAACATCAGTGGCTGCACCATGCAGACCATGAAACACTTCAATAGAAATACGTAATTTCATAGAGCCATGAATTCAGTAATGAAGAATTTATCCACAGGTCAATGAATTGCACAGCAAAGAGAGAGGTTTGCAAATTAAGTAGTATAATTTACAGACTGAATGAAATAGCCAGAAAAATCTCCTTTGGAAAGGATTCTGCTGACTGATGTTCCTGAACTGGACTTAATGTCTATGGCATTCACATTTTACACTAAATGAAGAGACGCAATGCACTTGAGAAAGGAAGTGCTCTCATCAGGAAACTAACTGTTCCCCTTCTGTTGTGGCATAAACAAATATAAATGACACATTGCCAACCTGACCATTACCAGAGAAATATTCATTTTCACAAAGTGAGATCTATTATTACCAAAGCAATATGATATAATATTACAGCAGCAGTAGGCAAGGCAAAAAGTTATCAGTCAGTCACAGAAAGGCTGAAATGTTAAGAGGTTTGCAACGTGGTTTTCAACAGATTGATCTGCATATATTCCAAAAAGCATCTATACTCAAGTTTTGAGAATATAAATAATGTCAGAATGAAAACAGTTGTAATTATCCAACAAGTAATTCAAAACATACATAACCCCACAGATTTAGATATTTAACTTCATAAATCTGACCATGACAAAGTCTTGAAATGCTAATTTAAGAGAACCCAAATGTATATAATTAAGAATTAAAACAGTTTAAATAAAAATTCATTTTTAATACAAATGGGTAGCTTCTCTTTGTTCCCTCCCACAATGCCTCTGCTGTCACCAGAGTTAAAGCTGTTAGGTTCCAAGAGCCCTGTGATATTTTTATATTCAAGTTTACTGAAATATAGTCCCCAAACCTTATCATCATAAAGTAAAACTGAAGAGGAATCCCAGACAGAAAATGTTCAAATCTGAAGTTTAATACATGAATACAAAGCAAGAAAGCCAACCAGTCAGCTCACATGCTACCCCATTAGATCATACTAAATACATTTTTTTTTTTTTAATTTTTATTTTTCTAAGGTAAGGACAGATCCCCTTCATGTCAAAGCAACTCACAGAATCCACAACTGCAAGCCACTAAGCACAATTTGCAAATACTTTGCACCGCTACATAATACCAGGCCTGAAGACCAAGTTTCTAATGGTGCCTTCATTTACTGTTACAGCAACGGGCTTTGGCATTTTTCAAACTGCAGATCCCTAATTATTTCCCCATGGAATCAAGGGCTCCTGCAGCACAACATGTACTGACACATGCCCTGCTGACTTGCTCCTTCTTTCTTGTGGCCAGCTGCCATCAGCTCACTAACAGTGCAGGAGGGGATGAGCACCTGCTCCCACAGAGGTGCTCAACAGCCTTAAACGAGCCTGGTGAGGAGATCAGACTGACAAAGTATTTATTTTCCTTTTTTTCCAAGACAGCTTTTCACCAGCCTATCTTCCTAAACAGGCTTGCTGATGAACATGCCTTTGCAGGAAAGCAACAAGAGTGAGCTGGTACACCAACTTTGCTATAATAGGAAACCGCATACTTGGTTATGTTTCTCTGACTCTTAGAAGAAAGAGCCCATGAACCACAACCTGAAGAACTCTGTGGACTGGGCTGAAATCAGCATTACTCAAGCAAAAGCAATGCAGAGAAAAGTCAAGACCTTGAGACCTGATCTCAAATTTTGATGGCTCATTGCTTGCTTGTACTCTTTTGGCAACGCTGCCCCGTGCTGCAGTGGAACCCAGACGATGCCAGCCAGTCCTTCCATCACAGGCTTTCCAGCCACGTTGCCACCATTATCTTCCACCAGCATGAGTTCTTGGCATGACTCTCACATCAAACATCACTGACTGATTACAAGTGAAACAAGCTGCATGTGAATTGACTATGAGAAAGCCAAATTACTAACTTACCTGTAATAGGCCCTACTTAACATTTTACCTGAGCTGCTAACCTGACCTGTCTTAACTGTATCACAAAAATGAGATAAAAAGAGTTAATAATTCAGCTTAACAGCCTAGTGTTTCATTTAGAATATATACACAGTAATTTTAAACTACATGAAAAATTGGAAGACAAATTCACTTGGGAGAAAAGAAAATAGACCATTTAAGACTAACCTGTAATTAATTTTAACTTGAGCTAATTAACAGATTTCCTTGCAAATTCTCAGAAGATTCATTCTTTATTCAGAATGCAACAGTTTTAAGACTGCATCACCGCCCTCCTTCCAGAAACATACTGAATGCAAACTAAGTGCAAAGCAAAACCAATCTGATTGATTACAAAAATCACAATGAATACCCCTCAATTCTGCATTCCAAAATCTGGACTCTGAATGTGCTTTATGGGTAGTCGTCAGGGGTTGCCTGCAATCCCTCAAGGCTCTCTTCTACTTCCTCTTTCACAGTGTGCTTGTTTCCTAAAAGCATAGCAGCTCAAATATTCTGCTGTAAGACAGCAGTAAGAGCTCCACAGGAACAGGAAGCACAGATTGCTCAAGCTGGAAGTACACATAACTGCCTATACCATACGGAAACACCTCATTCTACATCTGCAGCTGACGTCTCTGATCTCTAAGCAACCCCTAGCTTCTCATTGGACATGTTTTTAAAATTAAAAAAAAAATACAGCATGTCTCTTTCCCACGGGGTTCTGAATGCTTCTTAATGGCTAACCACATGTTAAATTATGAGCATGAAGTTATACCTTGTCCAGATCGTAACTATAGTATCATGGGTGTCTAGGACTCCGCAGAATGTTAACCACTTCCTTTCTGCCAGATTCCCACGTGTTTTAAGATTTTTAACTCAAAGGTAGCATCACTTGGCTGATCAAGAGATCCTAGGGCAGCACTTCACAGCGGTCTCAGAGCTAAAACACCTGCAAAGGGTGAAAAGCTGGGACTGCTTTCAGAACAAAGTAACAAGAACTGTTTTAATACATATTTTTCTTTTGACACCTTTCAGAGTTTGACAGTAGTGGTTGTTTAGCTTTTAAAGTGTAAAAGACTTGTTAAAAAAACTGACTAAAAGCATTTGGTGAACAAGAGAACTGCAGCTGTCAGCTACAGTCAGGTCATGTGTTTGCCCACAAAAAACAGGAAACAGCTAGCCATGGAAATATCTAAGCAGGCCATGAAAAAACATGTAAATTGCACAGTAAGCAGGCTGCTAAGTCAATATTTTTCCCTAGTGCTCAACTTAACTCTTATATTTGTTAACCATTGCTCATTCCAAACAAGTGGCCAAAAATACATTTGTTCTTACAGTGTGTGCTACCATGAGACCATCAACAATGACATAAATGGCAGTTAAAATTGAAGACACTTAATATAAAAAAAGAAAATCCATACTGTTCCACTGCAGTTTTACCAATGCATTTCCAACAGTAAATAAGCCTGAATTTTCAACAAAGACAGGAAGCAAAGTAGATGAGAGTCTGGGAGTCATACAACAGAAGGGAAAAATGCTGATCAGTTTCAGGAGCGGACACTCAGTTTGCTCCCTTCCCCAGGCTTTAAGTATCCAAGACAAATCCTCAAGAAGGTGCATCAGGGGAATAAATTACTTCTCTACACATTTAAAGCCTACTTTGTACTTTCAGAAGCACTTGGAGAATGGCTTCCTTTTTCTCATTGGCCTCTCTCAGCCTCTATTCACACAATGTGTGGAATGCATTTTTTCCAAGAAAAAGAAAATGAGACTAGAAGGAATAAAAACTTTAGGGATTTATGAGCAGGTGTGGCACCGAACTCGATACATTTATTTGTTTTAAATTGTATTTTAAAGTAATAACCTTTAAAATTAAAAGATGATGTACTGCCTGATCAGAAAAATCATTACAATCTAGATCAAGGGATTATACTTTGATTTGTCAATCTGAAAAAACAGATAAATTTTTTCTAATCTACTCTATCATTGAAGTGTATTTATGCCATCTACAATCTTACTACTTCCCTGTAATTTAGAAATACTTTAATTCATGGAGATTTACCTTAAACACTATTTTTTTCAGATCTGTAAAATCAAAGAAAGCCAGTCAGCCTGTTGTGCAAAAGCAGTAAATTTGAGCCATTAAAATTACAATATAATCAAAAGAGCACTACACTATTAAGAAAGACTCATGCTTTAGATATTCTATCAGAACAAAAGAAAAACATGAGACCAATTTTTTTTTTTATTTTTTTAAGGATTTTGATGAGAATACGTAGTTTGGAAGGAAGTAGTTTTCAGCCTCAAGGCAGTGCAAGATTAATTGCAATTTTGATTTTAAATTAAAAATTAAATGCATTATTTCCACAACTGCAAGCTCCTGACATTGATGACTAGTTTACCTACAGACCTCTCTTCTTTCTTTGGCACCAGTGGAAGCTGACAAATGCCAAAAACTTTAACAAAGTGGAAACATTATTTTAGGTATTCAAAAGACTGCAAAACACCTTTGAAAGTCTGTCTCCTGTCACAAGCAGATTTGAAAAAAATTATAGTTTTCACAAAGCCACAAGTTCTTAAAATCTACATTAATTTGACTAAATGTAACAGGACAGGTTTAGAGCACACTTGCTGTGTTCAGTCATGTTACTATTCATATTTGTTTCTGAAACTAAGTAATTTGTGGCTGTAAATAGGACATTTTCTGAACAGGCTGAAGAGCAATACATTTTCCACAGAGCTTCCAGAAACTAAAAAAAACCACCCCTCTGGTCAATAGTTCAATTCAATGTGGTTTTTTTTTTTTTTTTCAGATATCATACTTATTTTCCATTTGCATAAATTTTGCCTTTGGAATGCCATAGTAGCTGATTATTCATTATTTAAATTTACTTTGGAAATTAAACTCATGGGGAATTATCTAATGCATGTCAGACTAAAAATGAGCTGTGAATCTCCAAAGTTAATTTTAGCCTCATGCGTGTTAAGAAAGGTTCAAGTTCTTAACTGCCTTTTAACATTAAGAACTACTTATTCAGCAAAGTCTGTATATTACTTTAAATGTAATCCTCTTTAAGCTAATATAAAAAATTGAATCTAAAATCTTATAAAGTTTTATAAAAGCAGCTTCTCAGTTCTTCTCCAGTATATTTAACCTTGGTAACTTGACAAGCAAGTCTACGTAAACAGTTATTTTTCCACATTTCAGCTGCTTCCAGCATTATGTAAACTTCAACATGAACAGGAGGAAAAACAAGGCGAGATTCTATGTAGTCTGATGAACAGCTGTGCAAATTGTTGTCTGTTTTTTGTTGGTTTTTTTTTTTATATATATATATATACATACACACAGAGAGTTTTCAAGAAGTAGATTATGACAGATATGCCACTGAGCAGCCAAAAGTCATCATGTCAGCATTGGTAACCATTCGGTGAAATCATATTGCCCGTGTTATGCATGTCAGACTAAAATGTGATAATTTTTAGCCCACGATTCTAGAATCTTTTCAAGTGCAGGAGATAGTTTCATTAAAAGATTTGCATCTGCTTCTTACTGTTTGTAAAGCAACTTAGATATTATCTGGAACGACACAATTTGCCAGTAAAAGGAAATCTTCAAGGGAAATAGCTTCTATTACATTTTACCTAGCTTCCCTTTAACGATAAAGGAAGGCAAGAAGCATGCAGCAATGGACCTCCCAACTCTCTACCAACAACAGTACTTCAATTCTCTCGCAGACTTGAGAGGTAAGGGGTTGTGCCTTGAAGTATATTGTCATAGAGATACATTAGAGTTCAACAGATGATTTTTGGAATTCAGTGAAGGAGCGTAAGAGAGAAACTTATTTTCAACACCAATTCAACTTAGAAAAAAATTTTCGCTGTGTCTATTTTAAAAGTCTTTGTATCATAATTATCTGCAAAACACTTGTCTTGTCAATCTTGGTTTAGATCAAAGTGGAATTAAATCCAGGTTTTTTTGTCTTAATATAGCTGCGCTCACCCTTCACAGAGAGAACAAAGTTCTCTCAAAACACACTAGAGCAGCATGAATGGAATGCTGATTGTTCTTTATTCTCTCTCAAGTACCTCTTTGAAACCAAGGAAAGGAAAAGTGGGTAAATAGGAAGTTTGTAGTATAAATGACCCATTCTGCACGTGGCATTCACTTGGTTGATTGCAGAAAAGAATTTTATGCTGATTTCTCTATCCGAAAGCTAAATATTAGTTTGACTCAATGAGTTCAAATTTGTAATTGGAACACGTATCGCTCAGGAAATCTTTACAGTCCACATGGGCTTCATTGACACTGGTGATCTTCATTACTATGCTATAGAATTAATTACCTCTTCAATTCCATGAAACTCAGGGAATTATTTTCCAAATAAAATTTTTGAAAGTACTCCCATGCAACAAGACCCAGACTAGAAACAGTGATTTTTGTTAAGACAGCTCAGCATAAAGAACACTGCTGCCATATTGACCAAAGGTTTCTTTGAGAGGCTTTTTACTGACAGCTGAGCGGCTCTGGTACATGGGTTTAAACCTCTATTTGAGGACACATTCTCTCAAAGGTTGGGTGCAGATAAGAGAGGGACAGAGAAAAATCAAACAAAACACATATTGTTAAAGTCATTTGTTGGGTGCTTTAAATTCAAGCTTGGTATATAGCAGGATGTGTTCCTCATTTCAGAAGAACTGCTAGCACTGTTAAAATAAGTTTATAGCACTTTTTTGTTGAGAATATGCAACATACTACTTCCACTTTAGTGAGCACAAGATTTGACACGAATATTCCTTCCAGAAATACTTCAACTTACACAATCACTATTCAACCAAGGGAAAAGAGTAACAAAAAATGTCAAGCTATCATATGCTGTTTATATTCTTTAAAGAATTTGGCTTATAGAGGCACTCCTCTATGTACATCAGAAAATGCATGAACAGTTTTGATAGATCACCACCAGGCATTTTACAAGTTTTAAAAACCAATAACAGACATGACATGGCAGGAGAAGGATGTTCATCCAGTGATCACATTCTGAACAAGTTCAAGTGATAACTTGCTGCCCTGACATAGACAAAATAAATCATACATATCACCGCTAATCTAAACTTCTAGTCTCAGAAAGCATCCTGTTCAGCTGACTGTTTCTTTTTATAAACATTCTTCTCCTCTTAGTTCACTGTTTTAATTTTTCAACTATTGTTTTATCCTAGTTGCATATGTAGCATAGCCTCTTTCTTTCCAAAGGAGAAAAGCCTTCATGTAAGAAAAGACCTAATATTTGTTAAAGATTATTCTTCAAATATTATCCCCAAGATACAGAACAGTTTGAGAACTCAAAGTTAATATTAATATTGTCAGAAGTGTTTCTAATTACACCCAATAAAGCATTGAGAAAAATCCCGATGTCACCATTTTGACTCAGAATAGTCTTAAAGAAATTAAAGAAGAATTTTCGCCTTCAATTCAACAGCAAGGTGAAGACTCCTCAGTTCAGCAAACAGCCAGAGAATTTTGTTCAAGAAACTCATTTTGATTGACTGATCTAAGAACAAGAACCAGTATACTTCACTGAAGGCTAAAGTTACACACACAATCAAATTTAAATATTAGAAACCATCTGAAGCCTAGCTGTCAGAGTGTAGTAAGGTCCTAAAAGACCTTTAAACATATCACAGTCAGATTCTTCACTACTCATGAAAATAACCACTCTCTGCCTTGAAGTGTTTGCAAGAGCAAGACCTGCATGTGTAATACTGGAGGCAGCTTTAGGAAAAAGATAAAAAGAAATTTAAGTATTCCCTCTAGAGCAATCTAATCCTTTTTTGCCCTGTGACTGCGAAGGATCACTTCTGTAAGGAACTCTGCACTCCAAACCATGTGATCTATCTAAATATTTACACTATGAACACTATTAAAACTCCCCTCTGAAGCCATTAAACATAGTATGTTCAGCAAGTGAAAGAAAACAATTACTATTTAGATTATTATTTAGTTTTAACTGTTTTTATCAGGTAGAAGCTGACCTGACTGCTCTCCTCAAGTGCTCTTTGTTAACTCGTGAGAGCCACGCAGCTGTGGTTTTGGCTGAATATACTTAAAAATGTCAAATACCTACTTCCTTTCCGTTTTCTAAAAGAAAAAAGGGAGGGAGAGGGGGAGAGAGAGAAGAGGGAACCTAATTAGGCTTTGGGTTTTTTTGTTGGTGTTTTGTTACTATTTGTAACATTAGCACACAAATTAGCAACTATGCACCCAAGAGGCTCTTTGTTCATCTCTCTGGCTTCCTTAGCAATCTTTTTTTTTTTTCCTCCCCCCAAAGTATTACCAATGCTCAGAATGCTTTCTCCTCTTTTGTTCAGGCTTATCCTTGCTTTCATGGCTTTCTCTGTGCTCTCTAGTCCTGTAAACTCTATACCGATGAAGATGCAATGACAACAATCTTTTAATCAACATACTTGACACTTTCTCCCATGCTAGAATAGAGTGCCCCCAGTAATCAACTGGGAAGTATGCCTTGAGCCTACTTTTGCTCTAACTTAGAATACATCTATGAACTATATCTAAACTTTGGGAGGAAAAGAGAACACATGTAAAAAAAAAAACAAACAACCACCTCTAGGTAGAGAAGAAACCATCAAAACACATACCTCTCATTTTCTATATTGTTTCAGATTTCTATGTTCTACAGTACCTACCAAACAGAGCCCAGTAAGTATTTAGCAATACAAGGAACTGTCAAGGAAGAAAATTATAGCAAAAATTAATACTTACTGCCATAATTAACTCAAAAGGGTGCTTATACACCCGTACAGGGGATTGATACTTCTGCACCATAGCTGCAGTCAGTAAGATCAACTCAAACCTGAAAAAGAAATTTTTAAAACAATCTGTCAAATGTAGGAAGCCATTTTCAATCTTCTCTTACAATTATTCTGTGCATGATACCATGCTAGCAATTCTACAGGAAACCCTTCACGATTCCTTGACAACTTCTTTTTTTTTTTTTTTTTTTGGAAGATCCAGTAGGGCCCTAAAAGACTATGTATATTTTTGTCAGAAATGACTTATCATTTCTTCCAAAGACAACACAAAATTAGCCCATTTTCAGTCCAGTTTTAGTAACAGATCTTCAACACTTTATGACTCTTCATCAGGATGGTGAGACTTCCTGTGCTGCTGCTGAGAATCAAACATTGACATCATACCAGCTAAAGGCAGAAAAGGATTGCCCAGTCCCACAGCACGGTTAAGTGGGCTGCCTTGCTTATAGGTCATTCTGAACTGGGACCAGTTAAAAAATATAGCAAGTGTTAAAACTCCTTGTTTTCAGAAAGAAAAAAAAAAAAAAGGCTCATTACAGCACACTGACATAAGGCATTCCTTCATCATTCCCAAATCAAATTAAGACTTTCGAGAGAGACGCTTAAGAGCTAGCTGGGGAGAAAAACTTAGAGAAACTACAAACATTCCAATATATGGCCAGAAAAAATTCACTAGCAAAACGGACAGGAGTTATTTCAACAGCTTTATGTCTGCTTTCCTCAGCAAAGTGTTTGACCCAAACTCTCTTGAACACAATTACATTTATTGAAAAATACTGGCAGCAGCGCTTGCAGGTGAAACCACGGGCTGCTAGCCAGACTCCTTTTAGCAAGAAATGGCTTTATTACAAGAACTTAGTTTTACTTTTATTTTTTAACGTGTCCCCACGTTATCTACAGTGCTTCTGGAAAGCGTTATCAACTCCAGCTACAGAGTACGGCAGCTGGGCACGGCAGCTTCTCAGACAGAAGCAGCCAACAATAAATCCAAGAGTCACAAGAAAGTTCACCCGACATCCTATTCAAGAGAGGAATTTACCCATGACTACCCTGCATTTTAAAAAAAACCACCTGAATCAGCAAAAAAAGCCGCAAACCCTCTCTAATCCTTGGGCAGAAAGAGTTACACAACAAAGAAACTCAACGTTTCCTTTCACCGCTCGCCAGGACAGCGCTGCCTTCGCCCCGCCGTTCCCCCCCTCCGGCCCGGGGACACTCCGGGGAGGGGACGGGACCCGGCGGACACCTGTGACAGCCCCGCCGCGGGCTGCCCCGCTCCGGGAGACACCGGCGCTGCCCCCGAGGGGATCCCGACGCGGCCGCCTCACCGGGGGACGGGACGGGGCGGGGGGAACACGAGAGCCCCGCGGCCGCGGCGCCGCCGTGACCCGCCCGAGGGCCGTTACCCGCCCCCCCGCCAACAGACGGGGAGGGCCGTCCGCCCCTCAGGGCTCACCGCGGGGCGCCGGCCCGCCGCCGCTAACGCCGAGGAGAGCGGGCAGGGGGCGGACGGCGGGAAACTTGCCGCGGGGGGGGGGACAGCAAGGGCGGCGGTGGGGCTGAGGGGAGGGGGCGCCCGGGGGAAGGCGAGGGGACGGGGACGAGAACACAGGGGGCAGGCACCCGCGCGGCGACCCTTACCGCCTCCCGTCACGACGGCCGGCCGGGCTCTGGCCTCATGCCGGCGCGGGGCAGCGCCGCCGCCGGTTCCGGCGGGGGAGGGGCGCCGGGCGGCCGCCGCCGCCTGTTGTTACTAGTGACAGGGCGGGGGCGGGGCTTGGCCCGCGGCCAGGCGCTGCGCATGCGCGGCCGCCCAGCGGGAAGGCGGGGGAGGGCTGCGGGAGTTTTACTCCCCGCGCTGTCTTCCCCCCCTTCCCCCCCCCCTTGGCGCATGCGCACTGTGGCCGGTGGGCTCCGTGGGGCGGGTGGGGAGGGGGGCGCATGCGCAGTGTGGGGTGCCCACGGTTGCGTGGGGGTAGAGTCCCCCTTCAGGCACACGGGACACCCACGAAGGGCGGGGGGGGGGAGCGGGACGTGGCACCCCTCTGCGGGCACCTCCCCTTCCCTCAGCCTCCCTGGGCATCACTTTGGTGCTAAACCCGTCATTGCTCCCCTCGGGGCGGGGGTTTGGCATACACGCCGCTCCTGGAGACAAGGCCGTGGCCCAGCCTGGGCCTGTAGCTCCTCAGGGGCTCTGCGTGGGTGCCAGGCGGGATCAGAAGCAGGGGGTGAAGTTAGGTAGCGATGCCGAGTTTGAGGCACCCAGGCTGGACGCCAAGCCCAACGGAGGGGTGTGAGGGCCCAGAGTAATGGCCACAGCATGGGGCAGCTGTGGCGGTGTCACTGGATGCTTTGGGGTGATGGTGCCAGGGTGGGGGGAGCAAGAACAGGAGAGAAACTGCCCCAAAGACCTGGCTGGGACGTAGTTTACCTCTGCTGAAAGGGCGAAGAACTGCAGTGTAGGGCTACAGATGGTATCTCCTGAGACCAAGTACTCTATCGTTTCATTAGTAGTAAGCAGTCGCCCCATTTAGGCTCATCCCCTGAGGAGGTGCTGAACCTGTCCCAGGGACTCGGAGGCGTGCAGGCCGGGGCACTGGCACCCGCAGGGAGCTCTGTGGGCACCCAGCTCTGCCCCGTCCAGTGGGAACTCTGCACCCACCGTGGGAGCACCAGGCCCGGCCCAGGGACCTGCCTCGGTCACCGCTTGAGCATCTTTATGCCTCTTGTCTGTCTCTGTCTTTAGCCAGCAGTCACCCAGTCTGGGGCACTTTGCAGTTTGGGATGTGTGGAAGAGTTCTGTCGTAGACCATGTCTAGCACGGTTTATCTATGATGTACTAAAAGAAAGAAATACAGTTACGTTTTGTATAGTACCGGTGTATCACAAACTGTGTTAAAATAACGGCTTGAAAATTAGGGGCCTCTGTTCCCTTCAGTAACTCTATTAAGGCAATTTGTTTACCCAGAACATGTTTTATTACTGACTTACTCCCTCAGAAAATACATCTTTCTACTAAAATTTAGAGTCATTATCCTGTCCTTCTGGTGCAATTCTTCCTCTAGGAAGGCTGAATTTGTGGTTACTATTATCGAGTGATTCAGCTACAGCTTATTCTTATACAAACCATGTGTCTTTTAAAGTTTGTCAGGAATAGTCTGGTCTAAAACTTGTCGTTACAAGAAGTTGTTTAATCTGTTGAGAAATTGTCTCTGAATCTGGTTTCTGTTGTGGCACTTGGCCAGTTGCCTTCATGTAGATGAAGTTAACTAGTTAATCTAGTAACTCTGTAATTAGATTTAGTTATCTGATTGATATTCCCTGCCATTATGCCTGTAACATCC
The DNA here is from genome assembly GCF_900496995.4 of Aquila chrysaetos chrysaetos. Lineage (NCBI taxonomy): Eukaryota > Metazoa > Chordata > Aves > Accipitriformes > Accipitridae > Aquila > Aquila chrysaetos. The sequence goes on from NC_044008.1 coordinate 67,469,548, forward strand.
TTTTCCTGCGCTGAAAGCGTGAGATACAATCCTACCAGGGCAAGGAATTTACACCCACTCAGATTCCTCTTGTTCATAACATTTCTCTCTTTAGATGCTGGGAAATGTTTTAATTCTTACTGACTGCCACTATTCTACTTAACCAAATGGCCATATAACCAGAAAAACTTTATCTGGACTTTCAAAGGTATTTGGAGTTTATTCATAGAGTGAAAGCATTAAAGTGAAAGCCCATAATTTAATGTCTAAATCCATCATGGTAGATGTCTCGCCTGTTTTCTGCAGAAACAATAATCTTAACAAGATAGACGCAGCAGAGGAAAATAATATGGTTTTAAATTTTTCATATTCCTGTTACATCTTCTCTTACAGAAGCTCCAGTACTGCATTTTTAGAAGGCATATAAATGAATAAATGGGTGAGTGAAATGTTTAAGGAAAGCTGTGAAGCATGCTGAAGACTGAAGCCCAGAGGACACAGGCTGAAAGTGCAAACCATTCAATATTTTCAGAAAATTAGGAATGCAGCTTGCTAGATATGAAGGGAAGTTGGGCCTTAGGGAGGTTATGCAAGGTCGGTTACTCCCCACCATCTGAGCACTTTTCCTGGATTGCATTCCTCCACGTTACGAACTTTGGTTAGGCTAATCAAAGCCCAATCATTTATCTTATTCCAGGAAATATTGCTATGGAAATTAATGAGAACTACTGCTAGTCAATCCTTTTTTATTATTAACAATAAGTAACTTAAAGTACAATTGCCTGAGAGCAATGCAGGGCTGATGTATACCCAAAAAGATTCAAAATGCCTCCGGGCCTTGCTGTAATCCAGTGCAAGCCCCTGGAATTTCAGCAGGCAGGAACTTGCTCTGGTTTCTTTTGTTTGCATCTTGGAGAGCGAATAGAAGTGAAGTGGTCCTGGCTTCTTACTGTCCAGCTGGTCTCATCTTTGCAGCTTCTGTACTAAAGAGAGGAGATTGTTAGGAGTTCTCAACAAGAGAGAACATGCGTTCATTCAAGGTCTTGCTGCTAAGCTGTATGTTTATTAAAAGTATGTGAAAGAGGGATGAGAATTTGAGTTCAGATATACTGAAGTTCTTCAAGAGCTGTACCCTAATAAATCAGTCCCATCTGAGTCAGTGGAATTTTTTATGTACCACTGGCTACATTGAAATAAATGCTTTCATCCTAAACCTTTAAAACCATGAAAAATGTCCCAAATGATAACATTTCCAGCTAAAATAAGCATGATGACTGACAAACAGCTAATGGGACAGAGTTGTGCCCTGGGGACATGCGATTCTGGTTTACACAGAGTTCTTATTAAATGCCTTATAGGTACTTAACTAGGTGTCACAATTTTTTCTTTCCCTTGTCAGTCTAGGGAGCCAGTACCTGGTGGTGCTGGATATGAGCTGGTATGAATTCCTTCACTCCTTTACTCTTAAAACTAAAGTAACTGTGACACTCAAGTTCAGTCCTCCAGACACATACCTGAATGTGCTCATCGGTAACAGCTATACATATTTTTGTAAGTTCCCTGTATAGCCCATACTCGGGAAACGGTACACAGGAGCAGAAATTTTGCCACGTATCTCAGGAGATCTTAAAGCCCTTTGTAATGGCAGGGAAGATACTAATAATAATGCCAATATGCAGATATAAATATTGAGGCTCACAAAATGCTATAGGAAAAGTCATGCAGTAAATCAGTATATCAGTATGAGAAAGCAGACCAGAGCTCTTCACTTCCGGGGTGATCTCCTTATTCCCAAGCACTGCTGCCTTTTAGCTCTGTGGTAGTTTTCCACCATTGACAAGATTGGGATCAGGGTAAAATATCTCCACGCTGTCCTGTGTTCAGAGAGGTGATGTTAATGTACAAAACCTAGAAGGCATTAAACTCTTGTGCTGAGATTTTTATTCAGGATTAAACTGGCCTTAGCTTACTATAGTTTAGTGCAGTATAAGTGAAGGTGTATTAACTTTGTACCATTATTTGATTTATCTGAACTTTCCCATATGTCATGGTGTAGAAAAGCCTTAAATGACCTTGTAGACTGGAGCCCTTTATGTTTTGATGCCACAAACGGTCAGAAACATGTTTTTTCCTTTCTTCTCAAGTGACTGATAGGAAAATTGAATTGTAGGCTGGGAGCTGGCCAGCGACACCAGCTGCCAGCCCTTGGACTCCAGCAGCTGACATCAGAGCACAGGCACCATTGGCATAGCAAAGGTTACGTAGCCAAACATTAGCAAATAGGACTAAGTCCTGATTCATAAAATACATGAATCGGGATGAGCATGTGGAAAGCATCCCAGCCCTTATTCACATCTACTCATTGCAAAGCCCATAACCATATGAGGCTTCCTGCATCGAATTCAGCGTCACCGCTCATAAGCAGTGCAGTGCTAAGGCAAAAGTGAGCAGGTGGTGCAGGGGGGGGGCTGCTAGTACAGAAATAATTAAAGCGTGAGGAGCTAGTGGAGTGTATATTCTGGATGAAGCATCAAATCCAACACTCATTCCAATACCCATGTTGGATATTTGTAACACCCAAAAGGTTGATAGCACAGTCTTCTTGGGGGTGCTTAAGGAGGGTGAGACACCCTTTGGGGCTCCCACAGGATTGTTTTATCCCTCAGACATCAGGAGGTGGCACGGGGGGCCAAAATGCCAAAGGGAGCTCCACCCCATGACCTTTTGTCTAGTATAAAGGGAAAAACACTGGGATGATAACTTACTTGCTGGACTATTTTATTGTTGCTGAAGATGTCACGCTCATAATACAGGGAGCTGGAGCTGTAAGCAAGGAAGGGTTTACTGGGCTGTTGGGAATGCCCAGCTTTTCTAATTGCCTTTGGAAACACCCCTTGTGCCCCTGTGCCACTGCCTGGGAGCTGCCTGGCACCTGCCTCACAGTGAACAGCCTGTTACCAGTTGTCTCTTTAAGTGAGTTAAAGGACTGCCTGGGTCTGATCAGTTCATTAATAACACTTTTCCATCCTTAGAAAAATATCAGTCTCAGCCAATAGCAAATGCAAGGATGAGTAAATATCCTATAAAAATAAAAACAAAGGCTGTTTACTATCCCTCTTTTTAATGAGTCTGACAGTACAAATAATACTCTCATCTACTTCAACAAGTGTTGAATCAAGCTGTTGGGTCTCACCAGGTATAGACTTTGTTCCTATTTGCCTGTAAAATGTTGATAATTGTTTTTTAAAATACCAGAGGAATAATAAGAAACAATTACTTATTATTAAAAGTATTCCACAAATCCAGCTCCTTTTAAAGTACGCACTGACTCTACCAGTACTGGGTCTGCACCCTGTGGGCAAACACTGCACCCTTTCACTGGAGCTCTGTCAGGACAAGCCTTCTTTGTGGCTGCTGCTCTGCCAGCATAACAGTGTGTGTATCTGTATAGTTTATTCCCCCGTGCCTGAAGGAAAATGAGGCATATCATTATGAGGCACTTGCACACCAAAATAACTACCAGTATAGCTATTTCAGGGTTTATTTTTTAAATCACACTAACTGTGGATCAGGCCTGTGCTGGCAGCCTTCATCCAGAGATCTCTTAGAAAACACTTAAGAAACATAAGCTTCATGACGCTATTTGCAGGCCCTAGAAATGCTGCTTATCTTCTCTGATCAGCAGAATTCTTTGCATGAATTCCGGTCCTGTATCCAAGGCAATCTCATTATTTGCTATACATGCTCAATCTGCTTGCTAATTTCTTTTTCCTTGTCACGGGGGAGGAACCTTCCTGTGCTCCACAGGCGTGCCTGTGTTTGGGAGATTAAAGAAAGCAAGGCAGACGCATAAAAAATGTCACCCACTTGCAGTGGTGGCAGCCTGAATAGGGAGTGCAATTTAGAGACAGATGTTCCCTCCAATTGAATTGTCTGTGTCACTGATTCCAGCGAGTTCAATGTTCCTGAAAAGTGTGAGGCAGAGGGCATTGCTGAGCAGAAGGTTGGCTGCATCCAGGGACCTGGCACGCTGCAAGTCGCAGGTCTGCTGATTTTGACATGGCTGCAGCATTAATCTGTCTCAGCCTCGAGCACCACTGGCTGACTCTCTGTCCTGGAATTAATTTGGCTAATGTACCGCATGATGGAAAGCCACGTTTGCTATCTCTTTGCTAGGCAAGATTTAACAGAGATTGATAGCATCCTCTATCCCTGGATAAGTGAAGTGGTAGCAGAGCTCCACTGAAGGGATACCCACCGAGAGTTTGGCTCCATCTCTCTAGGGCTGAGAGATGGTATATTTAACACCTCGTGGGTCTTGTAGCTGTCAGCATGGGGCAGAGGGAGCCTGAGCAGAGAAGGAAGAAGTGGAGTTGCCTTTTGAGTCAAGCCCTGGCTTTGCAACCCCTGTGCAAGTGGGATGTGTAGAAGTTTTTTTCTGAGGGCAGCTTCCAAATAGCAGTCTCAAAATAACTTGGTTTAATGAAGGGGATGATCTCCAGCACAGGAAGCCTATTTGCAGTCATGGTTTCAAGCTGGTAGCTACAGACTCATATGTGACCACTGAGTATTTCAAATTAGCTAATGAACTGCTGTTCTGTTTGATTTGCTTTTGGTCATAACCAGCCTGAGTCTGAATTAAATGAGCCCAATGGTGAAAAGAACCGATATGCCCTAGTACAACTCCCTGGACAGAGACTGGAAACAAGCCCAGTGCTTCCTTAGTGCCCCATCCCCAAGACCTTGAGTGCACCTGGGTCTTCCTGGGCCTTTGCTGCACCACTTCTATGGGGAGCAAGAAAGGAGAGGGGTCTTGAGCACCCAGGAGGTAGCAAGAGGTCAGATGAAAATGGCAGTAGTGGGAGTGGAGGCACCACCAGCCAAGCAGAGGCAAGACCCCCAGGCTCCAGAGAAGCAGAGGACAAATCTGCCCAGAAGGTTCACCCAAAGGTGACATCCAGCTCAGGAAGTAGAAGAGGATGCACGATAGACAGGATGACACGGGAGGGACAACATTATATATTCACCAGAGCTCCAGCTAAATTAATTTTGTATCTCAGTCGGTAGGAAAGGACTTTCTGAGGGGGGCTGGGCACCCCTTTACAACCACTCTGTGAGATGCACACTCCGCACTGGGTGAGCAACTGTGTGCCTTCCCTCCCCATCACTGCTGTGGCCACATCCAGCACTGGCATGTTCAGCAACACACAGAGAACTACAGGTGATTGCAAAAAACCCCATTAGTACATGGATGTAAGCCACACCAACGCAGCACTGCTTAAGCTAACCCAGAAGGAAGTTTTAAATGTAGGCAAGCTAACTGCCAAAAATAAACCCCAACCCACCCTGGCTGCTGCGCTGTGCCATGGGAACAATATTGTGCATATGATCAGATTCAGCAGGACACAAGCAGCCTAAGGGTCTTTTTACATTTGGCTTGAAAAGGCTAAAAATAGCACCCCAAACCCCATTCCTTTTTTGTATTGCCATCTCCTCTGCCTGTTCCTATTCACTGGCACTTATACATGCAAAGCAGGATTTGGGATCCAAGGCCCGGTAATTAGACTCCAGCCCAGCAGCTGCAAGTGGAACAGCTGGAGGTGTTATTTTTGCGGGTTATTAATTGACTCTATGAAAAAAAACTGAGCTCAGCAAACAGAACGCCAGTGAGCCGCAGTCCACAGCAACATGACAAGGTCTTAGTGACAGGAAAAGATAAAATAAAAGAGAGAGCCCAGTATCCTAAAGCCGATTAGTTATAGCAATTTCTCCAAAGCTAAATATAGAAAAAAAATCCTCCCCCATCTTCAGCTCCGTTGGCGGAGATGAGAAAGCACAAGGAAGGAGATAGAGAGAATTATCATTTTTCACTTAACCCCCTCATGGGCTGCAGAGAGAAACTGCTGCTTTGGTGATGCTCCCAACACTTAAAACCAGATTCCCTGGGCAGCTACACCCTGACCACCCCTTTCCCCAGCACCAACAAGTGTAGCTGCATTTGCTCCAGCCACGAAGCCCAGCCTCTGGGCTGCTGAGCAGCATCACCGTGCCGGGCAGGGGAGCGAAGCAGGGAAGCTCCCGGTGCCAGCCCAGCGCCCGGTCACGGCTAGGCCAGAGCGGTCCCCAGCACCTCTCAGCTGGGCACAGACGGGTGAGCTTGCAGAGCCTCCCCTTCCCAAGCACTGCCTCCCTTCGAAGGGGCTGAACCACCCACACTGCCCGAAACCAAAGCAGGAGAGAGCAAGGAGACCTCCTGCCTCCACTTTTCTTTCCTCCCTGCCTTTCCTGCAGCTGGGGACAGACAAGGCTTGGGGACAGATGAAGCCACCCGGGGCCAGGCAAGAAACCCTGCATCAGTGGCCAGAGTAAGAAAAAGCTCAGGGTGCTGGTGGCGGGAGAGAACAGGACCCGGGCCATTGCCTCAGCAAAACCTACTGCACCTCTCCTTAGACCTCAGGCAAATAAATAACAGGCGAATCCAGCAGAGATGCTGAGAAGCTGGGAAACCAACAGAGCATTTCAGATTTATGGGAAATTAATTTAGCCCTTGTCTGGATGCTGACAGCCAGCAAGGCTCTGTCCCCAAGGCAGCCCAGGCTGTGGCCTCTTTGTTCAGGCCCCAGGCTTAACTTCCGAAAATAAATCATCATCATACATCGGAGGGGAAGCAGCACCTCTCCCAGCAGAGAGGACAGCCAGGTTCAGTGTACCTAGGCATCATCTGTGCTGGCAGCCAAAGGGGAAGGAGAGGCAGCGGAAAGGCTGCTGCTGCTTTGGACCAGCCTTGCCAATATCTTGCCAAAACTCGGCCCAAGAAACCTCCCTCCGCAGCAATCCTTGGCAGGAGACAGGACAGCCCTGTGTTCCACGGCTCCGTCACAGGGATTTCTTCCCACTTTCATCACCCATACAGCAAGAGGAGCACCGGAGGCCCCCCCAGACATCTCTTCCCAATGGTCAGCCATAAGCGAGACACACAGATGATGGTTAGAAGAAGGGGATATTTCTCTCCAACCTCCACCCTTGACACTAACCACCCCTCCTGTTGGGTTTGGGGTATTTTTAGTCCCTCCCATGCTCCCAGCTGCACAGGGTCCATCTCTGGAGGTGGCTGAGTGAAACCCGCATTTTGTAATCTCACCCTTTGGAGACCAGTTCTCTGAGGTCCAACCAATTCCCTCAGAAATACCTTCAACATGAGCATGCACTCCTGCATCCAAGCCAACCCCTGACCTTGCTGCCAGGACCATCTGCTTTCTGTGCCAGCCTGGCAGTGCTCATGTAGGAAAGCTCCTCTTCAAAAGCCAGCTCTGCCACGTGCTGTGAACTGCGAAGAGCTGTCAGAACTCCTGCCGGGTGCCAGCACTTCATTGCTGTAGGACGGGGCTGTCCATTAGTCCTTTCTTTCCTGCTGCTTTGCCTCAGGCACAGTCTGCCTGCTCTGCACGCAGTACCCAGGGTGCACAACCCTCCCCAAGCCGTGGCAAGGCCATGGGGCTTCCAAAACATGGTGGGTTCCATGCTGTTACGTGGTCTATCCCCAGGCTGGAGGTTCCCACAGGAGCATCACCTTCGTGCAGAGACAAAGGTAGAAGTGGCAGGGGGACAGGGGCAGCCCCAGAATAGGGTTCCCATGGGGAAGGCAGGGCTGGGTACCCAACTTCAGGGCTACGGGGACACAGCATCTTTCCCCTCGCCCGTTATTTCAGCCCAACCAGGCAATTGCTCTGTGTCTGACAACACAGGAGCAGCTGTAGTTTTGCACAGGCCCTAAGTCCCTGCGGTGGCTGCACGGACCCCCCCCCCCACATACTACCTTTAACCTGGGCAGGTGGACTGCAAACATGCTGCCATGGAAAGGGAATTCAGCATCACCTGTGTGATCCTACTCAAGCTTGGGGAAATGCATGTTGCTTGTGCATCCACAGGTCTGGCAGTACCACAACTCCCCAGGCTTTTTTCCCTAGTAAGACTCAATATATGCCATCTGTGCTACCATCACACCTCTCCACAAGATCCAAAGTTGTGGTTGCACAGGGATAGACAGCGCTTTGGGGACAGCAGAAGGGAAGGAAGCTTCTTTGCGCGGGATGGGGATTTGAGAGCAAAGCACATCAAGCAAGCTGAAGGAGAGTGACATTTTCCTTCCCAGCTGCTATATCCTTGCCCACACAGCCGGTGGGATGATTCTGTGCAGCTAGCAATGCGACGTGATTAGTAAACAAATGATGCATTTGCACCAGGAAGAAAGAAAAAAAAAGAGAGGAAGGGAGGAGAAAAGCAAGGAAGCAAGCCACATTTTGGGATAGTAGAATGCAGCAGTGAGCTCTTTAAAAATCTGCTGAGGAAGGCACTTGCACAGCACATGGTTTGGGCAGATCAATGAAGCTGCAAAGTGGCCTGCTCCTGGCAGGCACACAAATCCACTTTCTAATGAAATTTACAGCAAGTGGAATTTAGGTCACTACTTGGAAGCATTCAGTTTATTCCAGGCAGCTTTTTAAATATTTAAGAAATAGCTGTCAAATTAAGCCTGCTCACCTCTGGCTGGAAGGTCCAACTTGGAATCATGGCAGATTACTTAGCTACAGCTTAAAAAATATGTATTTTTAAGCTTTCTTTGATTGCCCCCTCCCTTCATCATCACAGCACAGTGATTGAAATCAAATCGTGCCCTGCAATCCTGGCACGGGTGGGAACTCTCACGGGCCCAAGTGATGCTCAGGCTATACCCAGCCCAGTCTCATCAGGGCAGTAAGACACCTGAACATGACCCTCCTGCAGCCTGTGCTCTCCCTCCAGCAGTAAATACAGGACTTTATCTGCTGCTGAAGGAAGACCAATACTACAGCCAGACCTAAAAACAGCTCTCAAGGGAACAGCTAAAAGCAGCCTCTTACCAGAGGTGAACCTTCACTAAAGGCTAAGCAATGCCAAGTGGAAGCATCTGGCTTGAACTGGTGGTTGCTAGCACTATTCCCAGATGTCACACTTTAAGAGAGCTGCTGGAGCCTCTTCAATGGGTGGTGGAGAGGGAGGAAAGGTGGAAACCGGGCAGTTCTCCGGCTGTTTACCCAGCAGAAGTGGCCACAGCCCCAAATCTCCATGCTCTCAATTCCTGTACAAATCAGAGTGAAAGTACAGACATTTCCTCTTCCGACAATGCAAAGTTTAACATTTTGCATAACATGCTAACAGCATTAACTGATTCCTGTCCCAGCTCAAGGTCCAGCCTCCCAGGCACAGACCTCAAAGCTTTTCCAGCCTAAACACAAACCAGGAGCAGAGGAGGAAAGAGCAGAAGGCTGCCTCAGAGCACGGCTGGGCTCCCGGCATGTGGCTGCATGGTGCTGGTTCCTGGCGCTTGAGGACTGACACAGTGGAAGAGCAACATGGCCTTGCGGCTACAGGGCCTGAGGGCTTAGTGCGAGGGAAGAAGCCACCTCCACAGCAAGGCACTTGCTGGAACATGCTTTGGAGGTCAAAGCAGTTTTCCACCTGCCCGACCCCAGCCTCCATTCACTGCAGGCAGGGCATCTCCCCTGCCCACACGGGACCTCCTCCCCTTTCCTGGGGTCTGGCTTTTCTCCCAGCCCATCCCCAACACTCAGGATTTGGCCTGTCTGCAGCTGAGGTAAAACATGGGTGCATATGCAAACACCTCTGCCTCCTTCCTCATTATTTTTGACTTGCACACATAAATATCCATTTCATGCTCAGCTGATGAAGGATTTGCTTGGCTGGGTTACGACCCTGGCTGCGGCTCTGCAGCTGGCTTTGTACCAGGCAGTCAGTCTCTGACCTACCTTCCATCATCACTCCTGGGCTTGGACAAGCACACCAGCACGTGGCTGCTGGGCACCGCTGCTGCACGCAGCGTGGCACCATCCACCACGGCCCTGGCAGTCCTTTCTCTCTGCTCTGCCCTGCGAGACAGTATCGGGGCACAGCGAAGGCCATGCACGGAGAGGGACGAAGAGGGACCAGTGGTGCAGAGAAAATACCGTCCCTGCATAGCTCCACAAGCCTCGCTTTCCTCTCCTCTCAGCACTGCATGCCAGCCTCCTCCGGATGGCTCAGCTTCGACCTTGGCTCCGCTCAGCCCTCGGGCTGTGAGCGTGTGCGCGTTTGCCCTTGAGTTAATTCACACCGGTGCCCATTCAGCCGGGTCGCAGAGTTGGCAACAAGGCCCTTGGATGGAGAATCTCGCAGGAGGGCTCGGGGCACTGGTGGTCCCGCTGGCCTCCCTGCCCCAGAGCTGGGACCCGTCCCCTGTATGCCTCCACGGAGCTGCCTCCCCTCGCCCTGCCTCGGGTCTCCTGCCTGCAGCTCCAGGATGGGAGAGCACCAGAAACAGCAGCTGGTTGCTCTGTGTCTGTACAAAAAGGACCCACCGGCCGGGCTACGCACACCTTGCTTTTCCCGTGCGTAAAATGGGAGTAAGCCAAGCTCCCACAGACAGCCAAAGGCACTGACTGCTCTTTTGCTTTCTACCTAGGAGGAAAAATGCTCAGCGTTAGATGTCTTACAAGAGGCATCAGATATTTTTTTCCATCCCCTGGCCAGGGGAAGGGTGCTTTCATCCATCCTCTACTCCTAGGCACCCGCAGGGTTTCACGCTCCACAACCCTCTCTGCTGCAGCTGGCTGCAGGAAGCAGCAGGTCCTTTTTCCACTCAGTCCCAAGGGGCTGCCCTCTTGCTCGGGGGAACGGGGCACATATTTTAAATCCAGAATGTTGTGCACAGACCAGTTAAAAAACAAACAATGCAGGTGAGAGCACAAAACAGATTCCAGCAAAATCAAGGCAGCCCAGCAGAGCGGGGTGCCTCACTGCGGGTTTTACTTTCACACATCTTTTATGACGTCTTGGCCAGTCCCAGGTTTTCTATTCCACAGGAAATTCCAACACCAAAAAACCCAAATCAGGCCAAATTCAGAGGGTTTGGGTTTTTCTTTTTTTTTTTTTTTCTTTCAGAAACCTTAAAGAAAAAGGAAGAGCACTGAATTTGGGATCGAGGACTGTAAGAAGAAACACTCACAGCATCATGACATCCCAGCCTTTCTGTACCCAGGTAGTATCTTTCAGCCTGGGGATACACAGGAGACAGCCATACTGGGGCTCTGTGACCGGGATTCATTATTTAGGAGGAGAACCCTCATCCCATCAATAAAAACAACCCCCCTAAACTCTGCCTGGAAGAGAGAATAATTATTCAGCCTGGAGGACTAATCCGATGTGGAAAATCAGGGGAGGAGGCTGGCTCTGGCTTGTCCTCGATGCCTTGTGCTGGCTGGTGAGGAGGGAACGGTTTCCCCTCTAACTCAAGTTGGGCCTCGTGTTCTGAAGACATTTCTAACGGTGGTGTTTGGAAAGCACAGAAGACCTGTGGTGCCCACTCCAGCCAAGCAAAAGCCATCAGCCTTGCACTCACTTCTGCTGAGAGAAGTCTGACAGCCCACAGCACCTTCTCTGAGACTGATTTTCCTTCTTCCATTTAGCAGATTCTGATTAGTCTGAAAAGACGACAAACGTGGCTGCTTTGGCCCAGCAGGTTATCAAGCACAAACCTCCTTATCAGGCCGTGTTGGCGGGTGGCAGAGCTGTGTGTGGCACTATCCGTTATCACTGGTGTCTGCAAGCACAGCGGAGAGGGCACTGACTGCTTTTACTGCACCTGCAACCACAGCTCTCCAGTGGAGAGGGATTTCTTTTTTTTTTTTTCCCTGTTATGGAAGAAATAAGTTATTATAGAGAATTTGCATCCTGGTCCAAGATTCTTGACCTGAAGTTTTAATTCTCCCAGAACAAGTTTGGCATCCAAATGGGCTGAAAAGCAAAGTCCTTCCCCATGGATGCTACCGTGCCACAGATGACCTCACGTATGGTGATGGTATCACAGCTCTGCCGTGAGCTGGGGCACTTCCCTGCCAGGGAAAAGCAATCAGCTGCAGGTCAGAAAGAGCAGTAGTTCCTGAAACCCAAGCGCCCTGACTCTGCCATCCTGCATTCAGTGCACATATACCCATTTTTGCAATGAAGATCTGGCCACCGTCAGTGCAGAGCTGCCTGCTGTCCTGGGCAGTGCTGCTGGGCAGCTTCAGCAGGGACCAGATGCTGCCAGCTGGCTGGCAGAGCTCAGGGCTGACCTCACCTTCAGCACTGAGATCTCCAGGGCCTCAGGTCCAGCAGGATTTTCCCCTGCAGCAAGAACAACTACTGAGAAGTCGTTAAAAAACCCAGTTCTGTGGTTAGAAACAGGAGAGAAGATTGCAAGCAGTGCGTGTACTCAGTGCCCTGGGTTTACGTTGCAGGACGAATCCCAGTCTCCCCACAAAAACACAATGGGCAGAACTTTTTCCAAAAAGCCACGGGATGCGCAGAGCATGACCTCACCAGTCAGAAATGGAGGAATTGAGAAAGCTGCTTGCGGGCAGCAGGCTAAGACAAGCAGAGCCAGTGAGGCTGTAGCTCCCTGACCCGCAGAGCTGACGTCAGAGCTTGATGCTGCCAAAAGGCAGAGGTCCGGCTCACCCAGTGCCCACCGGGACCTTCTGCAGCCAGCCTAGCTCCTTAATCCAGCAGCAATAAAATGCTTTTCTGCCAGGCAAGTGAGTTGCATCAGCTCCCTGCGAGGAGTAAGACGAGCCAGCCTGAGCTGGGCACGGTAAGCACTGCAGCTCCCTTCCCGCAGTGACGGGCTGCTGGAGTAGCTCCTGTCCCCATGTCCCCAGAGCAGCCAGAGGAACCATGTTAGGGCACAGGGTGAAATGAGCAGAGAAATCCCATGTGCTGCGCAACAGGGACCCAAGAGCGTAAGGGAAGAGCAGAGGGGAGTTGAGCTGCCTGGGGCTGGAAGAACAGGTCGGATGCTGCAGCAGGATAGCCCACCCACCCGTGCAAAGGATTATTGCTGCTCCCATCCACGAAGCTGTTTTCAAGCAGGCTGACAGAGCCAGAGATGGGTCAGAAGCTGCAGAGCCCCATGGGACTCTGCTGTGTGGGGAGGAAAGCACCACGCTGCCCCGGGGCAGGGTAAAGCAGCACTTGGAGGGCCACCAGGTCTGGGACCTGCCAAAGAGCAACGTTCCGTCCAGCGAGCAGAGGCCTTGCTCCAACAAAGCACGCTTCCTCTCGGCTTGCCGTCAGCGCAGGGAGCGCGTCCAAGCGGATCACTCATTGCTCTGGAGACTCGTGTACTTGTGAGATGAGCTATTCTTACCCACGCAGGAAGGAACGGCTTGCAAATGGCACGAACAAGTGCATGGCTCGACCTTATCGCGGCGCGCAGGGCGCAAACGGCGGACGAGGCTCCTCCAAACAATTACTCACGCTTCGGCGATCGGGTTGTGTTTGCAAAAACACGGAGCCACAGTGGTGGCCAAAGCACTTTGCGCACAACTTACTTCACAGCTGGGGAAGAAAAATAAATGGTGTGTGCTTGGAGAGCTGGGGCAAAACACTGCTTCGGGGCCAGACTCTGGGTGCAGCTCACACATGGACACCCACCATCCCCGCCAGCACCCTCAGCACCTATCCTGGGTCTCTCTGCAACTCACACAGGCTCACAGCCGCCCTCACATTGCCCAGCACCGACCTGCTAGGGATGTGTGAAATCCTCAGGAAAGACGAGCTGTTTGATATTGCCCACCTTCACGCAGGCAAGAGATAGCAGCGAGGGAGAGGGGGACAAGCACCTTGTGGACCACAGGGTTTAAAACCATTTTCCTTCTGGGAGAGCCTGGAGCTAACCATGGTGGGGATTAATTTTGCCCAGTCAGTGGGCAAAACTAGTAAAAGAGCACAGGCTTCAAAATATATCCATGTGATACCAACATTGACTGGCTAGGGTGTTTGCCTACTCTCTTTGTATTGGCAATAAATTCTTAGTTGCTATTTATGAGGCTCACAGCAGCTTCAAGTTGTAGGAAAACCAAATGGGCAACTGATAAGCAAACCCAGGTGCACCCATCTTCCTGGGGCCACAAGAGGCTCTGGAGCAGGCAAGCAGGGACAGGGGATGCATCACCCCGCTCCAGTCAGGCACAAGCCACTTTTACAACGCAATTTGAGTCCAGCTGACAAACAAATAAGATCCTTAAGCGTGATTTGCAAGTTACACAGCCCCAAATATCCAACTGACCCACTTCTCCCACGGTGCTTTCCTCAAATGAAGGCTGTTTACAATCTCTAATCCACTTTGCATGTTGGTTAAACAGAGACCTCAGCACACCGAGCCGGCGGAGGCTGTGTCCTGCCTGTACCTGTCAGCCCAAAGAGGCTTTTACTGTAAGAGCGCTTATACTGCAACTAGTGACTTCAGCTGCTGGACTGTTTTCACAGCAAGACCCCAGGAGAGGTGCCAGGACGGGCTGGGGACCACGCTTGGCAGTCATGTGCGTATGACCGTATCAAGACACAGCATCCCCCAGGAGAAGCTGGGGAAAAGCACATTTATTTTAAAGGCAAATGGTGACAAGCTCCTCGCTGACCCATTCTGAATTAAAACCTTCAAAAAGAACATTGACATTATTTCTGCAGAAGCCACAAGGTCAAAAAGATGTAAAATTTCCGTGAAAACAAAGCAAAGGCAGAGAAGCCGTTGCAGGACCGCCCTTCCCGCAGGCACCCCCTCACCTCCCCACCCTGAATACTCACACTCCTCAGCCCCACGAGCAGCACCCCATTTCAGCTGCCTCCCCATCGCTCTCCAGCCAGCCTCCAACCTGACACCCAACTGACTGTCGTAGGAGCAGGAACCGGCAGACACCATCTTTCAGCCAAGAACTGCTCCCCTCTGGGATGTAAAGATCAAACCACAAAATGTCCACAGACCCCAGTCGGTACCAGCAGCCGGAGAGGGCGTACAGTCCTCTGCATCTCAAGCTGCAGCAATCACATACTCACGAAGATGCCCATCTCTCCTTTGGGTACTCCTTCTCAAGCACTGCGAGTGCTGGAGCAAAGCCAGCATTGCTGGGTTCAGTTCTGCTCAGGAATTCACTCTTAATGTGACACTTAAGAGGCAAAACTTAGCAAGAAAGAAATCCTGTACTTGGCCAAGGGGCAAGCATGGCTACCATGAGCTGAGCAGCTTTCGTGGCTCTTCCTACGAGCACTAACCACAGGAAACTAACACAGCTCAGCAAGCAGCGCGGGTTCATGGCATTTCACAGCACACTGGCCTCAGGCTTGGCTTGGGAGTGTTGCAGATCAAGCGGAAATTCCCTCTACCTATGAAAGGAAATCTAGAAGCCAAGCTCTTTGCAGTGCAAGTGAAAAGTTACTACTCGCTGTTAGCAAGGGTACATTTTACTACCCAGGTGGGAGGAAAGGGAACTTGGCATATACAAGTTAACCCCCCAAGCAATCTCTTCCAGGTACCTGCACTGGAGGTAGGCACTAACTGTATCAAACCTACCGCAGAGCTGCCTCCCCCCGGGCACGCACGCACATTGCTTACGAGTAATTCCTGGCTGCACGCCGGCCAGGGCCGAGCACCATCACATGGAGCGCACAGCGAGCCCGGCTGATGGTTATATAATGCACAAGGAACCTGGGCTGCTGCCAGCCAACGCGCAGAGCGGGGATCTTCAACGGGAACGTAATCCCGCCGCGGCCTCGCTGCCCGCGCATCCGATTAAAGGAAGAAAGTCTCCCGGTTTTCCAGTTTTGGCGAAAGCAAACCATTCTGTGGAACTTCACACCCTCTAGCGGAGATAGGAGCTTGGCACACGGAGGAGATGCTCTCAAGTCCTTTGGCGCTGCTGAATTCAATTCGAGATTGAATTACCCCTACAGATCCCCAAAGCACATCTAGAGAGCACTACACATCTCCAGCGTGTGATTGCCCCGGGCACAAGTCACAAGTGTCAGTGTAGAAGTAGTTTTATATGCCTACTTGCCTGTATGCACACTTGCAGCACCTTAAAAATCTTTCTCCTTTGTTCACACGCAATAGCAAGTATTAAATACGAAGAAAGGAAGAAAGTCAACTTTGAGAACCGGATTTTATTCATGTTTACCATCTAGTTAGGCAAAACTACTTTCTATAACCTAAAAAGACACAGGTATAACCAAACTGCAAGGGCAGCACTCTCACCATCCTGCAGAACAATCTTCTGGCCCGGCCACCTGAAAAGAAACAACGAGGACGTTCAGCCACAGCAAACACGCTGCAGGGAAAGCTGGGCACAGGCATCAAGAGCTGCTCAGTGTGTGCACCAGGCAGTCAGACCCCACAAGGCTGCCACAAACAGCTCTTGATCCAGGGTCCTCTTGCAAATGGTTATGTTGCATATTAATTACATTGAGAAAATACTTTGTTTAAAAGTTAGCTGACAGGAAAATCCTCAGTCAGACAAGTAACTTTGTTTTTAAAATTAAAATTCTTCAAGCTTAGAAGATATTTTTCTGATTTATATCCAACTTTTCACTCCTTAATTAGAAACCTGAGAAGATTTAAATATAGCAAAACTTATAAATTTTGGGTTTAAGGATAAATACAGCTCATTTTCCAGGTGCAACCAAAATCAGGATATTTGCAATCACCCTATCTAGGCCTCCATATGCTTTGTTCTGACAGCCCATGTGGCCAAAAATACCAATTTGTAACCCAGGGAAGAGTGACATCAGTGAAAGGAAAGGGAAATGCTTGTTCAAATAATAAACTGATCAAAAATGTCAGTCTGCAGCAGTACACAAGTGAAATGTCTTCTATCTGCAGACTGAGACTGTTGGACAGCTCTGCCCAGGTCAGTTCAATATCAGGAGACAAAGCAGAAAGAGAGAATTGGTTGCAAATTCAAAGCATGTGACTTTGCGTCTGGTAAACGGAGTGCAGCTTTGCTTGGCGCAGGAGACATTACCCAGTCAGGGTGTTAGCCAGAAATCCAGCTACAGCTAGGGACCACTGTCCTACACAGACCCATCTTCTCTGTATCAGCATCAAGTGAAGCACCTAAGAAAGGCAGCATCCCACCCCCAGCTCTCCTTAAAATCCTTCCCAATAGCATTTCTACCGTGAAAACTTCCAACAGCACACCAGTGCCCATCACCATTTTTGGCACCATCTCCTTTCCAGCTGGGGGGAAGCTACTCTCAAGCCTGCGGTGTCGTGGTAAAATAAGGCTGCCAGATCAACCCAAGCACACGCCTGATCATACCAGGCATGGGAACGCAACTGCATTTCTGCCGAAACGGCCGTAACACACAGCCCAGAGCTTATGTTTGTTCACGCTGACAGCAGAAAGTCAGATGTGTGGCCAGCAGAAAGCCTGCCAGCACAGTGGTAACCTCCTAGACTCATCTGAGCATATCGGAGCTGGCAAAGTGAGCTTGTACTGGATCAGTGTTGTGTCACAGGGACGCAGCACTTGGGTCTGGCACCAGAAGGCCCTGAGCCTGCTTCATTTCTGCTGAGGAGGCACAGCATGAACAGCGTTTCTTCAGAAATATACTTCACAGTGTTGTGGTTACCCTGGCAGAATCAGCTGGGCGAGACGTATGGTGGAAAAAATTCACCACCTGATGAACAAGTAGGTGTGACACAAAGAATTAACAGTGAGCTTGTTAAACCATAAGGCTCCCAAATTAACGTCCCACTGAAATTATCAGGGACAGTTCACACATCTGGTTAAAATGGCATGAAACTGGACAGAGCAACAGTATATTTGAGCTCCCAAGACAGACACATCAATCACATCCTTCTAATTCAGGTGCTGCTGGTGTGCAGTGCCCCCGTTTTTAAGATCTGATTGGAAATAATAGCATCTGGCAGCTTCTCCGTGGCCACTGTGCACACCATGGTCTCTACAGCGTAGCAGAGTTCCCCCGCAAAACAAAGCCACTGTGGTGGGGAGGAAAGGGGGGCAGAAAAGTTGTTTTTCCCTCCCCCAAACTACACAGTCCTTCCTCTCCCTCCCAGCCTTTGATACTGTTCACTTTTCCATAACTTCATTAACATGCTAGAAAGTTACTTATTTTTCTCTCCTCAGCTTGTTTTTGCTGCTTTACTGGGTTAAATCTGCCCACAGATAGGCCCTGACAAATCCCAGTACCAGGTGAAGGCGAGCAAAGGAAGCAGTTTGCTGGGACTAGGGGCAAGGAGGGTCTCCCATTTTAGCAGCTATGAAATATTAAATTTTTTTATCCCAAACTGCACCAAGAAGGCTTGCCAATCGCCGGCAGATCAGTTGCAGCCGAGCACAAAACACAGTCTGATGACAAAGCTGGTTTAAGGAGCACCTTCTTCCTCCCACCGTCTGACAGCTCTTCAGTTGTACAGGAGCAACCATCTGGGGTGACCTCGCTGTGAGCCAGATCAGCCAACCAACACCAACAACAAGCAGGAAAAGTGCTTTTTTTTTTTTTTTGGCAAAGAATTTTTGTCAGAAGCCAGGATCACTTTGGTGTCAGGTTCACAGCACAGGCCTTCCCCACTCCCCTTCCCATGCTTGTGAGAACACATGCTTGCCTGAGCTATGACCCCAGCTGTAGGAGAAAAACCAAACCATATAGAAAATCACAGAAGTAACGAGAGCAAAGTACACAACTTCCAACAAAGCCTTACAATTTGCTCAAGTAAAGAAACCACCTTATCAGTATTTCCTACTATGTGGGGAAAAAAGTTTTGGAATTCACATAGTACTAGTGATAAATCAAGTGAAAAAATACATGAGCAATGTATCTAAGTTCCACTTTCCATGTCTGTAAAACATGCCTGCAAAGGAAGTGCAGTATCAGTTTAATTTTGCTAGATGAATTTCAAAAGAAGATTCAGTATACATTAAAGAAACTAATCGAAAAGCTGTTTTCCCTTGGCTTAGTGGGGGGAACCTGTTGTATGCAGTATCATACATGACCATCAAAACGCTGCATGAATGCTCACACCTGTTACTGCACAGGATGAACCCCAGCACGGAGCCCGCCTGGGAGTTGATCTCGGGCGCGGGTGAGGCTGGCTGGTACGAGGCTGGGCCCGCGGGCCCCACCACCCAGCAGCCCTTCCCCAGCCCTGCGCTCGCTGCAGCGCCCACAGACCCCTCGTGCCCCCTGCCCAGGAGGGACACACGGGGCTCACCGACTCACCCCGTTCTCACTCACCTCAGGAACGGAAGCACCGAGGGCCAACGTAACCACCCGCGGTTGCCGTTCAGGGCTGTAGCTTCTCTGGGGCTCAGCCCTGGCAGAAAATCCTGCAACACACAACGTTCTGGGAAAATTCACGTGAAAAACACACAATCTCGGTCTGACCACCGCCACGCTGTGCGCACGCCCTGCCTTGGCCACGCAACCCCCTCCCCGCTGCACGGCTCGCCCTTTCCACCCCTTGGGCCCAACTCAGCTCTCCCCCAGCACCCCCACTCCGTGGCAGTGCCCACCCCATAGCCCTGCACCACCCCGCACCCACACCCCCACTGCCGGCTCCAACACCTCCCCCGTGGAGGAACAGTAAGTCGGGTTTGTCCCCCGCACAGCACCCCAGCTCTCCTGCAGCCCCCCCCACCCTGCCCCCCCCCCAGCCCCCACTGAACCCCACATCCTGCCCCCCAGGCCCTCGCTACCTCCCAAGCCCCCCTTGCACCCCCCACAGCGCTCCAGCCCCCCCCCCACATCGCCCCTTACCACCCCACACCATCCCCCAGCCCCCAATGACCCCCCCACATCGCCCCCCACCTCCCACACCGTCCCCCAGCCCCCAATGACCCCCCCACATCGCCCCCCACCTCCCACACCGTCTCCCAGCCCAATGACCCCCCCACATCGCCCCCCACCTCCCACACCGTCCCCCAGCCCCCAATGACCCCCCCACACCACCCCCACCCACCCCCCCCCACCTCCCACACCGTCCCCCAGCCCCCACTGCACCCCATACCCCACCCCCCTCCCCCCTCCCCCTCCCCCCATACCCCCCCCACCCCCACCCCCCACCCCCCCACCACCCCAGCCCCATGTCCTGCCCCTCAGCCCCCAATGCACCCCCCGATGCCGCCCGCACCCCCCGACGAACACAAACACCCCCCCCGGCCCGGCCGCCCACCGCCCGCCACGAGGCCCCGCACCGCCGGAAGCAGGAAGGCCGAAAACCCACCGAGACGACGCGAAGGCCAGAGCGCCTGGCGGAGCACTTCCGGCTTCCCGCGGTCCTCCAAGCACTGCCTTAAAGGGCCAGCGACGTCTCGAAGCGGCCCGGCCGGCGTCGCTATGGCAACCGGCGGGGCTCGAGCCAGGCCCCAGGGCGTTGCGGGCCCCGGCGGCGAGTAGCCGGGTGGCGAGTGCCCCGGGCGGCAGGGCGATGTCAGCCCGGGGCGCTGGGCCTTGGCCGCTGCCCTTCGCGGTAACGCTCCGCGCTACCGGCTCCTCGGGGCCGCGCAGGCCGCGCCGGGCCCGGCCCCGCCGGCCCCCCCCGGGTCTGCGGAGCGGGGACGGGCTTCACGGGCACCGCTCCGGCTTCTCCATAAAACGGCCGGGACGAGAGCCGAGAACGGGGGGGGGGGACCGAAAGCATGGCCCCATCCAGCTCGGGGACCAGCCCGCGCCCTGGGACGGTGCCGGGTTTGGTGTTATATTCCCCCAAAAGGCACAGTCTCTGCGCACGGAGGGTTCAGAGGCTGCTCTTGGCCGGAGCTGAAACCGCAGCGGCGTTAATACAGAGTAAATCAGTATTTAGATCTAATTTTCTGTTGATGGTTTTCAAGGCTGCCTGTTCACGTTGAATTGTGGTTCACTTTCAGTGGCTCTGACAGCTTCCCTCCGGGCTAAGCCAGAGAGGCTTTTCAGCATGAATAAAGGTATCTCGCTCAGGTAATTTAATCACAAACTTCCCTCCAAGACATTTTGGTATAAATAGCCCAACAGAAGAAAAACACTACAACACACATCCAATAGCTTTCTCCCTGATGGCTCATTAAAAATGAATAAGCGCTTAGTTTTATTTCTGCAATAACACATTTTAGCAGACCTTTTATAAAATATCCATACAGATCTAAACCATACATGCAGAACCTGGACAGGAAGAACAGCTGGTAAAGCCAAGCACCACACCGCTAGCAAACGCTCACTTTCAGGTTGCCCATAAAACCTTAGTGTGGCCTCTCGGTGCCGGCACAGTCAAGCAAGAGGCTTGAATGACACGGTGACAACTCTTCCCTCCAGCCTGTCCCCACACTGTGCAAGGGCAGATTGGCCCGGCCGGCTGAGCAGGTAATTCAATGCTCTGGTTTCCCATTAGTTGGTGTGAAGCCCCTGCCGTGCTGCCTGCACGCTGCTCGGAGCCTGCTCTGAATACTAAAACTGTTCATTTTCTTGTGATTTTTTTTCTTCTGGTGCTTGTAAATATGCATGCGGAGTGTTTTACAAATACTGAGGAATGTCTTTCCAGTCCCTGTGAAATCAGAGGTCATGCTCCCCATTTCGCACACAGAATTGTGATGCAAAGGGATGAATGAAAACATAAAACCCCACAGATCTGAGGAGCTGACTTTGCAAAACCTGCTTCTGCGCTTTTCAGGGTACAAAGCCTTTTCCTTCTGCCCCTTGACCAGTGGTCACAAGCTGAGGGATATTCCCCTCTCCCAACACAGCCCAGGTTTTCATGTGTTGCTGGTTTAATGTTGGCTGTGGTGATGCTTAGTGGTTGGGGGCTTTTTTGTTACGATCACAGTGAAACCCTTTAATAGTGCCAGAAGGTGCCCAGAGCATGGTGGAAGAGCCCTGCAGCCAGTCTGCCCGAGGCTGGACCCCGGAACCTCGCGTGCAGCGGCCAGATGAGGCTCCTCGCAGGGCCAGACGAGCCAGTCAGGCTGCACAGGCACCCTGGGCACCCTCACAAAAGAGATGGGCTTTTCCAGCTGAGTTAGAGGGGCTCCAAGACCCTCACAACCTTGTTTAACACCAGCCTGGAAGGGAGGTGGAGAAAGCAGCCGGACACTCCGCTCCAGACAGACACCCGCTTCCCTCTGGAGCAGCACATCAGGGTGGCACAGGGCCATGCGTGTGCAGAGCCTGAAAGCAAAAGCATTTCACGATGCATGCTGCAAGCAGTGCAACATGCTGCACACCTTTGCCGTGTCCCCCTCCCCTCAAGCACCTTCTTTTGTCTCTCCTCTTCATTGCTGAAAGGAGCCACGGGACCGCACAGCTGCCCAGCGCCGACTGATCAGCTGCCACACACCCCCGTGCTTTCATTTTTCCTCGGTGTAATAACTGCCAGGGCTGCAGCCAGCTTTAAATGTTATGTATCTCATTTGTACAGCTGAACTTGCGCTGTCTGGCTGATGGCAGGGACAGGTCTGAAAACAAACTAATTCTTTTCTTTTTTTCCTTTTTGATAAAAGAAAACATTACCTCTCTGAGATTTACACACTAGATCAAGCATAAACCTGAATTATCTCCCTCTTCTTTTTTTCCAGGAGCAGATAATAGGTAGATCTATCCATCCGTCTGCTTTGTCACACATCGCCCAGCTTGGCAGCATTTCTGTTGCTATTAAACCATGCTCATCCCCCTTGACATTTAAAGGACCGTTATATGATTACTGTCACAGTCTCGTATGTGGATCCTTAAACGAATTCTCTCCTCCTCTTCCCGCTGATGATGGATTTGCTCGTTTATGCCATAGTAATTTGTTTTTCTCATGCTGTGCTCCAGCAAAATGCTTTCATTGTCAAATGTGGTTTTCTGTACAGCCCTTCCCTGCGGTGCCATGTTACAACCAAGCAGCTCCGGGCAAATTAGAGCTGCCCTGTCTTTCAAGAGTGGTAGCAAAACAAAATAGCATACGCCTTCAGGAACCTGATCATGCTGGGGTTGGATCCTCCTGCATTCGGAGTCACTGCTGCAGCGGTGCAAAACGTGGCAGACCACAGTGCTGTGATTCCCATTGATGGGGCCTTGGGCTACCACGGCTGCTCCATCACACCCGTGCAGAATGTCCCGTGAGACACGGAGACATTGGCTCTGTGGTGAGGAGAACATGGCACTCGAGAGCAGGGAGTTGAGGCTTTCCGTCTCTTTGGGAGCCTCTTTTCCACCACTTTTGGGTGGGAAGCACCGTCAGCGTGAGGGATTGCAGCTCATCCATCAGGTCAGCACACACATGGGGAGAATGTGCAGACCAGAGAGTGTGCTGCCACCAGAGCTTTTCCAGATGATCTGCAAAGGGGTGAAACACTTCAGTGCACCAAGTCCTGAGAGTACTTTAAAGTCCCTTTTGGCCTCTCCCGTGTTCTCCTGTTGGCCAGATCAGAAGCACTGAGGGTGGTACCCAGCTCTGCCGAGTGCTGGTGGGGAGTTTTGCCAGAAAGTTGGTCTCTTACGTGTCCAGGCATTGAGTTAAATGGGTAAAAGCACTCACCAGACTGTGAAACATAAAGACGAGCCCTTGTCCCATACATCAGTTCGTACTTTGAGTATCTCTGATGTGAAAACCCAGCTCCGTACATGCTCCCAGCCTGCTCCCACCACACGAAAACCTCCTGCCTCTCCTAGGGCTGCTCACGCTGAGGGACTTTGCCTGCCCTCGCAAGCAGGACCATTGGCGTGCCCTGGTTCCTGCCACCTCAGAAACAGGCCGTGAGTGGGGCTACCCTCGCCCACCTCGTGCTTGGAAAATGTGGCCAGCAGAGATCAAAATGCAAGTGTCCCCCTTGGATGGAGAGCGTCACGGCTGGTTTTGTGGCAGGTCATGTCACCTGGACTCCTGAGCCCAAGGCACTCGAAGCATGCACGTCCATCCTGCCATGGGGCTGCAAGTGCTTCTGAGCTGAAAGCTTGGGGATCTCTGGCTTCACCTGAAAAACAAAGTGAAAATTTCCCACTCCACAGAGCTCAGTTGTTTCTAGAATTACTCCCATCAGCATCTCCTCTGTTCCCAATCCCCTGCCGCAGAGAAGGTTGCAGAGGTTCGTGTATCTAATGAATTGCTATTCAAACCCACTTGCTTGTAGAGAAACACCCTTGACCAAATCCAGCTGTGCTGGGGAAAGATGTTTTCTCTCTCAGGCACTTGTCACTGTCCCCAGCTGGAGGTTTCTCTCCCATCAGTCTGCCAGCAGGGCAGTTTGTGTGCACAATTCAGATGGAGCCAGCTGGGCTGGTGTCCTCTACTCCAAAGATGATAAATCTGAGAGCCAGCAACCCAATAAGAAGCACTGCGGTGGCCAGGCATGCTGCTGATCATGGCACATCTACGCTGCTGCCTCCCACCTACCAGGGGCTTTTTGGAAGAATAACTCATCGTGGCAAAATTTCTGCCAGATCCAGTACTGTATGGCTGTGCTTCCTTCATATTAGCTGTACCAGGTACATTTATCCTCCAGCAGACAACACCAAGCTGCCAAGCAGTATGTCATGGAGCTTGACTAACTTCTCAGGCACAGACTAACCGTGTCCAGCCCTGAGCTCCTCTCTGCTGCCCGGTGGCTCAGCATTGCATGCATGAATTAACACCTGCAGAACAGCATCCTCAGACCTCTTCATAGAGGTGAAACAAACCCCAAAGTGGGATGGCGAGTCCTCCCTAAACTGCCCAACCAGCACATCTGCAAGGGTAGCAGTATCCATGGCACAAGCTGCTGCAGGATGCTAACTCCTTCCACCAGCACAGCTGGATCTCAGAGATGATGTTTCTTGGCTGTATGCATGCCTGCAGGACAGGACTCAACACCAGCAGTTATTCATCTGGTCCACCCAGGAAAACTGTGCAACAAGGACAGCTCTGCAGCTAGCAACAAGGTGTTCAGCATGCCTGCAAACACTGGGGGTAGTAACTGTCTTTAACCACAGAGGATCCCCTGTCTAAGCAGAGGAAAGCTGGGCAGTGCAGAGATGGGTGGTAGCTGGGGCCAGCCCTGAGAGGACCACGGCAGTCCCTTTCATTCTGTGCTCAGGTAGCCACACTCTGAAATGCCTTTGAAATACTCCAGAGCACTTGGTCCTTTTCCACCTGAAAGCTCCCTGTACCCTTGCGAGTGAGGTCAAGTCACGGCAGCAAAGAGGCAGCCGGAGGCACACCCAGAGCTCTGGTTGCTGAAATTATCCCAAGGAAATTCCTCCGTATTGCATTTTGGGGACCAGCGCTGACACCCTCTTGCTCTGCAAAACCCACAGCCCTAAACGTCCCCCATCCCCAGCCAAGCACTGCTGCCCCTCGCAGAGCCCCCCGCACCCCCGACGAGCTGTTTTACACGGCCTGCAGCCACCCGGGGACACGCTTCCAACGCAGGCGCCTCGGATGAGTTGGTGCCCTTTGCAATCTCCTTCTGTTGCATTCCTATAGAGTTTGGCCAATTTGCATAACAAACACGCAGTATAAATGTCAAAATCGGCCACATCCATATCTTATTTTCGCTTCAGACTCTAATTACATCATTTTGACTCTAACTTGCCTTTGCAAATAGCTAGAGCCTGGCAAGCCGGGGACATCGCCTTCCCAGATCCCCGGGGCTGCGCTCCGAGAGCCCAACATCCATCTTACTTACGGCCGCCCGAGAGCTCCTGCCTTTCCTGCAGCTGCAATTAGTGGCTCTGCCACTGCTGCCCAGCACAAATGGACCCAGGGAGGAGAGAAAAACACATGCTGAGCCAGGAGACAGACCTGCATGGCAGCCCAGAGAAGCAGATGGCCTCTTCTGCATGCCAAGAGGGAAACCGAGGCAGAAACAGCCAGGGGTCTGGCTCTCCGTTGCAGACCCACACTGCAGATCTGGATTCCCGGTGCTACCCGTCTCACTTTGGTTTGCACAATTTCTCGTGAAGTGCCATGAGAACGGGTGTGCGCAGGGTGTTTTTGCAGATGCGGGGTGAGGGGGGAGGAGAGACGGCTCCAAACCCCAGTCTCTTCCAGACTTATCCATGCACTCCATTCCTCCTCCTGCTGAGCTGTGGATAAACCCTCTATAAACCCTGAATAAACCTACCTGCTGCTCTCCATGACAGCCCCACTGACTGCATCCGTTGCCTCCTGTGGGGCACATTTTGGATTTGTATCTAAAGGTTTCAGAATCCCTAAAGCACCACTTTTCATTTAATTCTCCAGATGCAAATGAGGATTTGCAGGAAACCATTTGATTCACGGGTTCATCCTTTATTTTGGCAGATAGCATCAGTTAAACGCCTGCTTATTTCTGCTTTGTGAGAACAATATAAACCACTTAAGTACACATACAAGATAGACTGATCCATAAGTGCTTATGAGCTGTTTGATTTACCGGGGCGTCTTTATCTTTGCTGAGTATCTTACAAAGTCATTTATTATTTAGCAGTAAATTAAAGCAGAGGGTCTGTGATTTTCAACAACAGAAATTAATATCCCAGCACTCCTTTGTACCATATATATCTATAATTTACAGCACTGAAATCGGCCAGATAGAGCTGCGAGACAATCCGTTTCCCCTTCTCCCTTGTTACCTCCTGATTACTGCTGCACAGGGGGAAATAAAAAATGGACTCGCAGGAGAAATGCTCAAGTCAGTGAAGGATAGTTTTAAATTAAAAGTCCAGTTTTTGTGGCTCTCGTGAGATCCCCTTCGCTTCCCACTCTGCCCTCCCACTCACATCACTTACGGATAATATATTGAACTTGCGGCAATCTCGCCTTGAGACTGCCGATTTTTTCACCTCACTGGTTCTATGCTTAGGGTTAAATAATAATAACAACAACAACAATAACAACAATAATAATAATAATATTCTTCCACCTGCAGGCCTCACAAACACAGGCTGTGGGGTGCTTTGCCCACCCGTTCGCAATGGAGGGGTGGCCATGGTCCCCACAGAGCTGGAGCAAGCGGTGGCTATCTGGAGACACGGGTGACGGCGAGGACAAAGCTCTTCCCGCTGATGCTCCATGGACTAATAAAGTCTGTGGGCGATTTTAGGAACAAGGGTGGGGGTGTCGCATTGGAGAAAAATACATTCTTTGAGCTGGCAATTCCTTCCTTTGGGTCTGGGCCAGCTTGCCGCCAGCAGCCTGGTGCCACGTTCAAGTGCAATAACATGGCCGGAAAGTTTTATGGGCTGTGTTGGGCTCCAGCTGACACAAAGAAGCTAATAATTTATAGCAATCTTGTGTACTACAAAGGCAAAACATGTCCCTCTCGGATGTAGCTCTGGAAGCTGCAGGGATAAATCAGCTCCAGCAGGGAGCAAATATGAGAAAAGCAGAAAAATGACCCCAAAATTTCCACTTGGCTTCTCTGGAAGGAGGAGAGTGAAGGGGCCCTGCAAACACCCTCCCGGTGCCGGTGACATCCCAGCTGCCCCGTACAGGCACCCGGGCTGTGCCTGGGTTTCCAAGCCCTGCCCGCAGGCACCGCGGCGTGAACCGCCGCTGCCCGGACAGCCGGCACGCTGCCTCCAACATCTCCTTGCGTTGCCTTTTGTCTCTGCCCACATGAGCCACCCCGTCCTTCTGGAGCCCACCTGGGCTGCAGAGTAACGAGGTTTTGCACCCCAGAGATGTGGGGGGGACGGCGGCTGCACCCCGGGAGCCAAGCGGAACTGTCTGGGTGACGGCTGGCGTGCGTACACCAGCCATTCCTTATGTTCACCAGTGAAATGAGGCACCTACACAGCAAGGTCCTCATGTCTGGGGCCTCCGCGGGGGCAGGATCTGTGCTTTCGGCCAACAAATCCATCTGCTGGAATAATCCCAGGAAGCTCAGCGCTACCCTCGATGCTGCCAGCTGGGAATGGCACCCATGGGCACTACAGATGCTTTCCCACTCTCTAACCACCATCTCAACCCACATAGCCATCTCTCTGTTGGAGCAGCACAAACCAACCTCCCAGTATCTACCGGAGGTGTTTCACAGCACCAGCAACTGGGGTGTCACCATGCCAGGACTGGGGCCGCTCTTGCCACAAAGCTGCGCGGTGTTCTGCCACAATAACCGGACTCCCCAGCCCGGGGATCCTGTGGCATGGGATGGGATGCGGCACCCCATCACCTTATTTTCACCGTACTCACTTGCCATGGCTCCCCAGGCAGCTGGCTGGCTGGACTGCTGCTGAATTATATAGGTCCCCTTCCATTTCTTAGCTAAATTAAGAGAGTCGTTTGTCTTGCAGCAAACCAGATAAAAAGAAGACATCAGGAAATTCAGCTTTTAACAAACCATGCTTTCCTCCTCTCTTCTTCTCAGTGTGGAGAAATTTCCAAGGAGAAACCATTACAGTATTATTTGTCTTTGTTTTGGGGAAGAAAAGCAAGCTGATTAAAAGCAAACATAAAGCAAGGCTGTGGGGTCCCAGAGGCTCCCTTGCAGGGTTCAAAGGAAAAAAGGAATAAAAATCTGGAAGTGTTAGAGCAAGATATTTAAGCTTTGAAGATCATATCAGTTATGGATGAATTAAAACACAGTAATTAGCACTGAAATCTACAATACCTGAAGAGACAAGGAAAACTGGTTTCTTCGTGCTCATCAAGTCCTTCCAGGGATGCTCGTGCCAGGCTGGGTTTATGGTCCAGGTGCTCACATCATCTCCAGCAGCGTCTGCGCGTCGCGGCTGAGCCGCACCAGCTGGGATATAAGGGTTATCGTCGGGAAACAGGCTGCCATTTGCATTGCTCGGGACTGCAGCCCACCCTCGGACCCCCTGCCCGGCGCGGGGATGGGGACAGCAGCGCTCTGCGCTCCCCCCCCCCGGGGCCAGCACTAAGCCCTGAGATGACGTGACCTGGAGGTGGAGATAAAGTGGGAGAACAAAACTCCTCCATGAGTGTTGGGAGGCACCTGAAGCTTATCTCCTCTGTGCCTGCCAGTTGAAGATTACAGGCTTTTATTTTCTTCTTCCCAGTGGCAAGGAAAAAAAAAAAAAAAAGAGAAATAGGGAAAAAAATGATCCTGCATGCAAAATATGAGCCTCAAATAAATATCAGGGCTATGTTATCCCATTAAAAAAGCATTTAGCTTCAAGCTTTAAACACCTTGGGCCTTATGATGCTGGGCTCTGACTGTGATGAGCAATGGGAATATATGTCTGCCAGCTGCTGTTGGCTCCTACCTCCTTGGCAAACCATTTCCTCTTCTCTTAGTGCAGAAATTTTTTTAGCAGAGCCACTTGGCTTCAGACCTGCCCAGGAATTAATTTACTTGAAAATCAGCAAATTAGATTAGGTACCTCTGTAGCTCAGGGGTCATGGGCATGGAGGGGGGTCCCAGCTCTTCAAGAGTTTCACCTTCCCCTTTGGAGTCGGATCAGGCTCCCAGCGCTCTGCTCCTCCTGCCGTGGAGTTGGGAACAGGGCTTTTGAGCTGCTAATTTCTATCCTAGTTCTGCAGAAAAGGGATGGCTGGACCATTGTGCTCTGATAGTCCTCGGAGGGCAGTGAATCGACTGAATCTCTAGCAGATGAATGGGAAGGAACCGCTTTCCTGCATGCACACACAAACCAGGGCAGCGATAAGGAAGTTCACTGGGAAGAAAAAAACCCAGGCAGATTCCTATCAAATAATATGTTCCTGTATAAGCGATTCTCAGCAGTGTGGAGGCTGAGCTGGGTTCTGTGGCACTTGGAGAGGGAAGTTCAGAACAGTGCAGATTAAAAAAAGCTGTAAAAACCTGTTGGCACTGCAACAAAGTTAATCACGTTTCATTTTTTTTGGTGGAGGAAGTAAAATTAGTCCAGGCAGCAAGGGTCAGCTCCATCCCCAAGAGCCACTTCACCTGTGGGCAGTGCTGAGGAATGGGTTGCGCTGGGTGGCTGCGCCGGCTCAGGCTTTACAAACTGGGTTTGTGGGTGCAGAGCAACATCATCCATTGTCCTTGGCGGGGTGACAAGACCAGGTAGCGTGTCACCCACCTCCATAGAGCGAAAACCACCCCTGTGGAGCTGGGTACATCCCAGCCCCTCCAACCTCAACATCCTCCACTCTTCACAGCTGCCTGTCCTGCTACTTCTTATTTCCCCCCCCTTTTACAGCTTTTAGCTCAATTCAAGCAGATTGAGGCTGACCCAGGCTAGCCCCTCCTGCCAAAATCTTTCGTTCCTTTAGGTGGGAAACCCTCATGACCGATGCCTCCAGTAGCAAGTTTCAAAACCCTTCCCTGCTCCTGGCTGCTGGAGGAGCGGGGAGAAGGGCAACAGAGCGGGCAACCTGCAGCTGGCAAAGGTTTACTGTTATATTTAAAGAGCCCTGGAGCAAGCCTTTTCATCCTGGATGATATATTTAAAAAGCCTTTTCAACCTGGACCATTTAATGACTCCAGATATCCCCATCTGCAGAGGCAAGGTAGTGGCAGGGACACTATTTGCAAGGTCCCTGCCTGGTGTGTGCAGCAAGAGGGTGGCCTTCTCCGAGGTGGGTGGCATCCCACTGGGGATGGGGACCTGCAGGAAAGGCTGCACCCCTCGTTTTGGCTTTAGGCAGCCACCCCCCCTGCCAGCTCTAAGTGTCCCCATTGCCACTAGATGTCAGTGAAGACTGGAGCTGGGACTTTGCTTGGGAAGGGCTGATCCTGACAGCAGTGCTGGGAAAGAAAAAGCGGGGTCCTTGGGTATGGGCATCCCACTGCATCCCTCCCTGCAAGGCTTGGGGACACCTAGTGTGAGCTGCTACCTCCAAGCATGGGTTCGGAGGTTTCCCCCGCATCTCCCGAGGGGCCTTTGGCCCCTCGGGAGATGCGGGGGAAACCTCCGAACCTTGCGGCCAAGGGTAGCAGGAGTCCCAATTCCCCATCCCTGGCACTAAGCAGACAGCATCCTTCAGCCAAGCAGGCAACTGCTCCTCGTTAGGCTATAAGCGGTGCGTAAAAACAGCAAGGGAAAGAAATCAGGCAGTTTCTTTGAAGGATGTACTACAAGCAGCTTGTTAGTGTGCAAGGAGGGGCAGGACGCAAGGTTTCCAAGGGAGCTGCGTGGACTGCCCTGTAGGCTGGCATGGGGCGAGCTGTGGGGTCAGCTGTACCCCGAGCCCGGGCTCTGCATGGTCCCCAAAGCCCTGTTACTGGCAATAACGCGTCAGCAATTTAACATCCCCTTCACAGCATCCACCCCTTCCCAAGTCTTGCCAGATGCTTTGCTTTACCGTTGCAACAGGTTTCGCCCCGAGTACGAAGGGCTATTTCAGCTTTCTCACAGGGGATGGGCCACCTCACAGACCCGAGCCGAGCCGGCATGCTCACGGGGCGAGCGGGGCAGAGGGCAGCCCCCGAGCCGGCTCCTCTGACCGAGCTGAACCTCCATCCTCCATCTCCGGAGGTCCAGACCGGGAGCTTTGCTGCTGCTCCCCCCAACTGCAATGTCCACATGGGAGTAGCTCCCCTCTCCAGCAAGCCGGGCTCACTTACGGCATTGAAAAATAACAAATAAATAACAAATGTCTTATTTTCACAGGAAGTGAGGAATAGTGATGTTCCCGAGCTGAGCGGAGCAATTTGATTTTGCACTTGCTGAATTACAACATATTGGCTTCAACCTCACAATGAGAAGCAGTTTACCACCACCAGTGGATGATTATTTAGGCAGAGTTTGAAATAACTCCCCAGCCTCCCACCAAAACCCATCAAGATCAACCCTTTTCCCACAAACAACCCCTAGAAGTATCATTTTCTAGTTAAAAAAAAGTGCTTTACATGAAATTCTCAACTACCTCTAGTTGTGGGCTGGAGGTTCACAGATATTAAATGCTACAGGAGGGTAAAAACCCCATTCTCCTGCCAGTCTTCCTCAATACATATTTGGGGGCTCCCTCTGTCCTCCCTGTTTCCAGTCTTGACACCCAGCCACTACGTGCCCCATCCCTCAAATTATTTAAATAATTGCACTCAAAAAGTGCATTTTCTAATCCCATTTCTATTCTTACAAATGTCTTCCAAGATTCAGAGGGCTGCAGAGGAGCAGTCCCTGCTCTGCAGGGCCCACACCCAGAAATACACCCAAAAGTCCACACTGATTAAAAGATACTTGATTTTCACTACAAAACAGTATGGAGTTCGGGGGGTTATTTATTTTTTCTTTTGGTTTGGTTTGATTTTGGGGGTTATTTTTAAATGGTCTATTTGCTGAAGGCGTTCTTGTAGAAAAAGATTGCCTTGCACCCACCAGGGTTGGATGGAGATTACTTTGATGGGCTGGAATAATCTACGCTGACCTGGGGCCGAGAAAGGTGGGATGCTGTGCCAGATTTCCCAGGATTTTGTGAGGGTCTCGGTGCAGGGCTCAGTGGCTCTGCAGTCCAGGCTGTCAGGGAAAAGCCAGCACCGAGGAGCTTTGCCACATCCATGGCAAGCCCGGAGGTGCTCACCAAGATGCTGCAAATACAAAGTGGGATTTGCAGTGTATTAAACCCCCCTAAAATGCCTTTCAGAGCCACAGGGGCCAGGGGAGACTCTAAAGAGACACATTTGGCCGAGCCCTGGCTGACAAATTTCTGGGTGGCCCCGTGGCAGGTGGCGGGGTGACACCGCTCCTCGCTGTCCCGTGGGGGACAGAGCGAGGCCACCCCCGGGGGGCCAACAGCAGTCAGAGCAGCCCTGCCATCGCTGCCTGACTAATGCATAAAACACCCATGAAATAATAGCTTAATCTTCAGCAGCTCCATCAGTCCTGCTCCTGGCCTCGAGTCACACCCGTTATTGGGAAGGGGTAATAAAACCCCAGCCATCACCACCAAATCCATGGAGCCTGGGAAGGCTGGGGGCTGCCTCTGAGTTAATTGCATGCAAGAAAACAGCTATTAGGCTTTCTGAAGCCTTCTGAAGAGAATTAAAAGGGAATTAAGTTGCTCACTTCAGTTTAGTCAGTACAAATAAACCTTCAGCTGTTGGATTAGCAATGCCGGAGCAGGAGCAGTGGCTGCTAGAATTTCTTTCTTTCTGTTTTTTTTTTTTTTCTTTCCCCCCCTTTTTTTTTTGTTTTGATTGTTGTCATTCAGGGCAATAGAGTGTCAAACTAGCCTGGATCTTCTCCAAGAAAGCTCTGCCTTTGCAGGCGTGATGCTATTGCTTTCATTCCTCATGGAAGTAAAGGAAGAAGCAAAAAAAACCAAACCAAAACCCTAATCTCAATTCACACTGGTACCTTTTATCCCCACGGGAGTCTAATGCAGATCTCATTTTTCATATAATATTGGACAAAGAAGCATACCTGACAAATAAAGAGATGCTCTCTCCCCCATCTGTGTGTGGTTTGCTCTGCACAGTTGAACTCACGCTGCACCCGACAAGAGAGATGAACCCAAGCAGAGAATAAATTGCCAAATAACCGCCGCCTGCAAACGGACTTGGAAATAAAGATTAGATTGGCCTGATGAACAACTCCTCTGTCGATGGTACTAAAGCACGGTTTGAGAGAGGAGTGACCCCCTGAGCACCGTTGCACGCCTGGTGTGGGTTTGTGACCCAAAAGCATTTGCAAACAGCCTGGCCTGACCGATGGGCAATGCAGGCGAAGCAAGCAGGACTGGCACGAAGGCAGATGGGGAGGCCGGGGGGCTGTCCCTTCATTGGGCTAATTGATTAAATGTGAGGCATCTTCATTTCTTCACCCAGTGACTGCAGGTACAAGCCAGCTAGCTTGTGCCTCAGTTTCCCCAACCGCACACATCTCTTTTCTACAGTGCATGATTGGATATCAACTTGCAAATCTGCCTATTATATACATATATATACACACACCCACATATACTTTTTATAGTGGGAGAAAAAGGAATTTCTTGCTAAGATGCAGGATATCCCCCCCTCCCTACAGGCTTGCTTAGAGGGGGTCACAGCATTGCAGCCTACAGCTGCATTTGCCAAGTTAAACCCAAGCAGAAGGCAGGACGAATAGCCAGAAAAGTGGCTGGGCTCAGGCGGAGGCCGGGTGCCGGATCTGAGTGGGGTCCAGCAAGTCCCGGGGGAATTCCATCGGCTGGGCTGGAAGCAGATGTTTTGCAGCGCATTGACAGATGCTGTATTTCTGCTCTGTTTGTGTGCAGGCAGTAAAATGCTGGACGCCAACTGGGGCCACTTTAGCTAGGATTTTTATGGTTTCCCTGAGAGGGGTTTCGGTGAAGTTAGAAGTGTTAAGCAGAGCCTTGAACCCCACCAGCGTTAGTAACGCTGTGGTGCTGGGGGGGGTCCCTGCAGGTCACATTTACCCATCTCCAGTTCCCTCCCAGCAGGATCCAGCTTCACCACGGAGCCAAACCCTGCACCCAAAACAGGAACCATCACCTTAGCCCTGCTGATAGTCAACTCCCCACTGCCAAATGAGGATCTCGGGCCAAAACGAAGCACGTTGGGGGGTTGAAGAGGTGGGTTGCAGCGGGACAGGGCATGAAGGGGTGGGTTGCAGCAGAACAGGGAGAACAGGAAAGCATCGATGTGCCCAAGCGTCCCAGCTGAGCGGTGCCTTGTCACCTCATCCCCTGCAAGACAGGTCTTCCCAAGGGAGGAGAAGGAGCTCAGGGAGCTCGTGAGCACCAGGGTGGGCTTGTATACCCTCAGGCCTGAGGAGGTTACCCTTTTTGGGGGGGCTGTTGGGGGGACCCAGGCATCCTGGCTCCTGTCCCAGCTGCCAGGCACAGAGCAGGGGAACCTCACCGGAGAGCATCAACCGCAGCAGGGTTTGCACGGACAGAGCTGCAGATTTCATACCCCGCGTGAGCGAGCAGCCTGCCCAGCAGCCGCGGCCGTCTGCCTGTGCACGCCGTGAGTCCTCGCTGCCTATGAATCAGCAATGTACCGGGAATGTGGGCACAGCCGAGCAAATACAATCCCTACATGCAGTTATTAATTGGATAATTCTCATATATTTTGGTGCTTGTAGAGCTCTTTCGGGGAAGTTTCAGCGGCTGAGAGGTTATTCCTCCTTGCCTAGCTGCTCTGGGAGCACCCTGGGTTGCCCGGTGGTTGCGGGTGCTGTAAGTCATATGGGGACTTTGCTACACCCAGGCACTTGGGGAGTAAAGTCCCGCTGTGCACATATGCGTGAATACAATGGCTTGTGGCAGACAGAGGGCATGGGGGGACAGAAAGGGGAATTGCCTGAGGGCACAGGATACCCACAGCCCCTGCTCACTTTGCCTTCACAGCCATGAAAGCAAAGGCTGCAGCCTGCTGTCCCAATGTCCCGGGTCCCCCAGTTCCTTTCCCAAAGGGCTATTCCAGCCGCCTTCTGTGCTGCTCCCTGCTAACGCCCCTGTTTGCCCAAGATGTTTTCCCAAACACCAGCCCAAAGGAGAGGTTCGAAGACAGCAGGGGCAAACACATTTGAAAAGGGCACAGGTAAATACTTACGGCCCCGAGCGTTTACTCTGGGTTAGGCAGCCAGCACTGGCTCCACCTGTGTCCCCTGAGACCCTCCTGCTCTTCTCTCTGCCCCCACTCCGCACCCCTCCTGCTGCTGAGAGACCCTCGTGCCCCAAAAAGGTGAGCAGCGGGCCGAGAGCTGGCTGCCCAGAGAAAAACCCCTGCAAAAGATTTGTGTGGCAGGTAAAACCCTACGGCGCGGTCTGGGCTGGATCCTGATGCTGCCCAAACGCCCTACAGCATCTCAGGGGTTGGCAGGGGGGAGCGCTGCTGGTTTTGCCAGCCATAAGGGGACATCGGACAGTGGAATAGTCAAGACCAACACTCAAATGAAGCAGAAAAGGAGGGAGGTGCCAAGCCTTGCTCTCTAGAAAGGTCACGCACACAGCATCTTTATGCACAGATAATGATCCGCACGGGTCAGTGCTCCCCACCCCGACCCTGCGTCCTAATGGCAAATAAAACTGTTTGCGCTATTAGCACTGCATTACTCAAGCTGAGGGCAAAGCTACCAACCAATTTTCCTCTTACGGAGCCCGGAGATGAGGGGAGGGATGAGTAATTTCAACCCCACCATGCACATAGAGAGGGCTGGCAGGGGGCAGGGGTGGCAGAGCAAAGGGGAGAGGCAGATCCCCCTCGGAGCCTCTTTGCTGGCACCAAAAAGTGCTCTGATTGCTGCAGATAGCCAGGGAAGGGAGCGCAGGCAGCCTGGGGCTGGGATCGCCCTGGGTCCAAGCCAGGGGCCGGCTGGCTCCAGCAGGAGCATCACCCCAGGGCTTTAACAGAAGGATTCCCACCGGGGAGAAGAGGATTCACCCCATGCCTGACATCTTACCAAGCCTTTCCACATTTCTTATTCTCAAAACAGCTGCTTTCTTGTGTGCAAATAACACTCGCCCCCTCCACGCTGCCACCACAGAGGGGTGGACATGTCACACGCTTGGGGACAAATCCCAGAGCTGACACCTCCTACAGCCGAGAAAGAAGCTGACCCAGCCGGGCTGCAGGGCTTGCTTCACCCCGGCATAAAACACTCATCCACCGACCCCCCAAATCAATGGGAACTGACCTGCCAAAATACAAGTTAAGACAACAGCAACTGGAAAGGTTTCGCTGCCTCCACCGAGCTGCCAAGCCCGGGTGCCTCTCCCGCTGATGCTATTCAGCCTGACAACGTCTTTTTGATTAAATTCTCCAGCTTTCAGGGTGCTGCGCTGCCTGGCATGTAATACTTGGGCTGTTAACGGGGTGTTTCATCTCTGCCTTCCCCTCCTCCGTGCTGCTCGCTCGCCTCTGGGCAATATTGAGGACTACGGGTGCTCCCTTCCCTGCTTGGATCCACACAGTCAGGAGGTGTTTTTCCTCTCCTTGGCTGCAAGGCAGGGGTAGCGGGGCCCTCGAGGAGGCTCAGCGGTATCTTGGGTTTATTCGAGAGTGGCAATAGACCAAAATTGCTTTGTATGAGCCCTCTGGAGTGGATGGCACAGGAAAAAAGGACAAACCAGGGCTGATGGGGGGTCCTGCCTCCTCCTGTGTGATGTCCCAGTGGGTCCGGCCAGCCCTAGTAACACAGTCCTGCATGGGTTTCATCTTCGCTTTGGTTTTGTGTGCAAAGAAAGCAAAGCACGAGCTCGCTTTACCTTCAGACACACGTTTCCATCGCTGCTGAGGCAGTACAGAGCATGCAAAGCCTCTGAGCTCCTTGGCACATGCCTTGCCCCTGCAGAGCCCAGCAGCATCCCCCAAGCGATGGACCACATCCCCCCCAGGCTGAAGAAATTCCTGCTCAATAACTGCTGCCACAGCTCCTGCGGGCTCTGGCTCGGGGGTTTATCTGGGCAAGATATGCTTAAACAGGACAAAAGCACGGTGGCAGACGGGACAGGGAACACGGCAGGCAGCACGGGACTGCCTTGTTCCCCACCGCCCTCGCTGACCGCGGGGCCAGGCGGACCTGGGCCGGGAACATCCCCTCCATCTTCCCCGGCAAACGCACGGAGGTGGCTGCAGAGCTGCCTGACAAGTGATGTATTTGGCCCTGGCCTAAAAACGTCAGTTGGTGTTCTCCTTCCCCGTGACAAACGTGCTGGGGTTTGATGCTAATAAAACTGGGGGCAGGAACTTGACAAAAACTCCAAATACAGACACAGCAACTGAACTGTCAAAAAAAAAAAAAAAGTTTAACCCTTGATCATCCTCTGTTTTGATATATCATTTATATTTTTAAGACAGAGAAAATAGAAATTCCTTCATTTTAAGCAGCTGCCATGTGGCCCAGCCCAGTGGCAAGGGCAGATGCAGTTCAGGAGCCCTGGGGAGGGTGGATGGGACTGGACCGGCCGCTCTGCCGGAGCGAGCGGCATCTGACCCTGCCGCAAGCACCGACCTGCTGCACCCAGCCTGGAGCCGGTGCGCGGAGTCACCATGATAAGCCTCGTCTTGCTAATAAAATAATAGAACATGATCGCCTGCCCTACTCGGATCATGGCCAATATCCATCACATAAACCTCATCCGCCAAGAGATTTATTTGTTAATGAGGGAGGGAAAAAAAAAAAGAAAAAAAAAAAGCCTGTACAAGGCTCACTTCTGCTGCAAGTGATGCTGGGCTGCTGCTGCAAAACACAGCCCTGGAGCTCGTGTGGGTTTGCACCAAGTGAACTGGGATCAGAGGGCACCTGAACCCGTCCTGGGAAGGCTTGGGCTCCTGCTGAACTGCAGATGATTGTTCTGGGATGATAGAGCACTGAGGGTTTAAAAGAAGCTGGTTAGGCAATATCTCAGTGCCTGTCCCAGCTCTAATTAATGGAGTTTGCACCCTACACCCTCATTACCTGACTGGTAGGGAATAGCCCAGCTGCTCCTAAGGAAAAAAACAAGAAAGCAGAAAGAGAAAAATGCCTATGATATAACTTTGCTAATAAAAGACATAACAAGGATAAATGCAACCTTTCCTCGGCTCCTTCCTGGTCCAGAAACCATCCCTTACTCTAAAGTGCCAGGTAAATTTCTTCTCCTTTTCAATACTGAGCAGATTTGGCTGCCTGGCACAGCATTTTTTTTTTTTTTTTTTTTTTCCATCTTGATGCAAAGCATCCAGGTCTGATCTCGGGGGCCAGATCCTCACAAAGGATGGAAATTTGTGAGCATGTGGGGTGGACAGCTGCCACTCCTCACTGGGCCATCCAGGCTAAAAAAGAAACTGCTCCATTCACTGTTTTGGGGGGATTTAGAAAGGTTTGTGTGTTTTCGAGTGGCATCCTCCGGACTTGGCTTCAGATGCTTTAGATTTTGATATTGTGTATTAATTATTCTTTGATGTTATCAAGGTAACCAGTGAGCCAGGACCCAGAGCACAATCCCACATCCCTACGCTGCAATGAGAAGTAAAGGGTTTCACCCTGGGGGGAAAAATCCCTGTGTTCATACACAAACAATATGAAAACACAAGTTTTGTTTGTACATGAGCAAAACCCCATGTTTCTGCCCCTCGGACGTTGGGCAAACCCCTGGGATTTATGGGAGGTGGGGACCAGGGGGACATCCCGGGGACGTCAGCTCTGAGGGTTCCTGGGGGAGGTGCTCCCTGGGATGGGCCACGAAACCCCCCAGAGAGCAAACCCACCGCCCTTGGCTGAGTTTCCCATGCATTAATCAAGAAATATAGGGTATTTTCATGGAAATCAAGCAGTTCATGAACAATTTGCAGGTGGAGTAAGGGGCCAAATGCCCACAATAACAGTGGCAAACTCCTCTCACCAGCCCTGGTTTTTACACAGCCCCTTTTCCACGAGCACCTTGGGCTTTCGTCCATGTCTGCACTGCACGGACACATCCTTCCTCTCACCCCAGCACGGTTTAGGCCACAGCAAACTATACACTAAATAGGTCTGAAAAAATCAATCCAGATCTTCTTTTCCTTTCTTGGAGCGCAGGCAGCTCTGCAGACAAACCCTGCTCAGCAGGAGGAGGGCAGCCAGGCAAACTCAGACAGATGCTGCAGCCGCGGGTCCCCAGCTCCTCTCATCCCCCAGCCCCCACCTCACTGTTAAAGCCGAGTCCAAAGGCGAAACCTGCCTGAGACCATTTTTCTTTCTTATTTTGTGTCTTTCATATTCTTCGCACAGCCCTTCTGTCTGGCAATATGCTAACACTGCCACCAAATTGAAGTTGGAAGATTAGAGCAATCAAATCCATTTCTACAGGATACATTTAACTGGACAGGTTTTGCTTTAAACCTAAGTAGCCTACTGGGAATTCATTACCAAAATCCATCCGCTTCCCATTTGTTTCTAATGGGAGGGAAGATGAGTTTTGAATAATTAAAAGCCAGCTCCTCTCTGCCTGCCTGCTGCTGGACGGAGCAAAGGTTGTGCCGCTGCACTGCCTGCTCACCCGTGCTCCGGGATCCAAGCCCAGCACTATGTAGTAACCCTGCAAAACCCCTAAACTATTTATAGAATCACAGAATAGTTTGGGTTGGAAGGGACCTTTAAAGGTCATCTAGTCCAACCCCCCTGCCATGGGCAGGGACATCTTCAACTAGATCAGGTTGCTCAGAGCCCCGTCCAACCTGACCCTGAATGTTTCCAGGGATGGAGCATCTACTACCTCCCTGGGCAACCTGTGCCAGTGTCTCACCACCCTCAGCGTAACAAATTTCTTCCTTATAGCTAGTCTGAATCTACCCTCTTTTAGTGTTAAACCATTACCCCTTGTCCCATTGCTACAGACCCTACTAAAAAGCCTGTCCCCAGCAGAGTAGCCCTACAAAACCCCACCCAGCTCCTATTTGCAGGACTTATGCAGGATCCTGGCTGGTACATGAGTCCCTGATGCAGGCACTGGGCTTTGTAATGCACCAGCTGCATATCAAGCTGGGCACGAGATGAAACCAGTGCTAAAAAAAAAAAATCCCCCTAAAAAAGGAGCCAGGGAACTGTTGTTTTCCAGCTTAAAGCTCTTCCACATTCTGGTCGTAGTTGCATCATCTCCGAAGGGCTGGGCTGCCCCAGCATGTTGGATGGCAATCGCTTTCCCTTGCAAGGGCAGTGGGGGAAAGTGATCACAAATTCCTCCAGTTAATTAAAAAGCCCCACTCCAACAACGCAGCAGAGCTTTTGAAGTAATTTATGAGCATTTATTCATTTTGTCCCAGTACAATCTCTGTGGAAATGTAAAATTCAGCTACTGTATGATTTTCTCTTTGCATTGACTGGAAGGAGAACGAACGAATAGATTCTGTTAAATTAATTATCAGCATTGATTTCTTGTCTTTTTTTATCTTTTTATCCCGAGACAGAGCCCTCGGTAACTTTGAAGAATCTCTAGCACTCAGGCTCGGAAAATTGATCTAGCGGTTTCTGTGAAGCAGCGTTTCCAAGCGCCCCTTCCTCAAAATACACTCTAAATGTTAATTTGCATGCTCGAAAGGCACTGGATGATTTGTCATTATATTTGCCTCCTCTCCCCTCTCCCAGATGTAGCTACTCGTTCCCTTCTTAATTGATTTTCATATTTAGATTCAGTTCTA
The DNA here is from genome assembly GCF_900496995.4 of Aquila chrysaetos chrysaetos. Lineage (NCBI taxonomy): Eukaryota > Metazoa > Chordata > Aves > Accipitriformes > Accipitridae > Aquila > Aquila chrysaetos. The sequence goes on from NC_044008.1 coordinate 67,510,299, forward strand.
GGGAAAGTAATTTGGGGACTGAATCGGAGAGAGAATTAATAGCTGACAACAAACGGGAACTTCGATGGGACTTCATTAGGCCATCCGAGCGCCCAAACTGGTCCTCTCTTCCTCCAGCAGTTTCATTTTCTTGATCTATTATAAATCATTATATTGAAAAATAGCTACTAAATAGAGACTCCTCACTTCTTTTGCAAAGCAGAGGCAAAAGCTGCCAGATAAGGGGGAAGAAATTATTTGCAAACATTCATTGGAATAAAAGCCCTGGAGGGTCTCTCCCGGCTCCATCAGTCATTGCCAGCGGCAGCTCGGGTGTGCAGGATCCGTGCGTCACTGCAGCCTGGGGTCGGACCCAAAGCACAGAGGGAACATCGCCAGCAAAGGCGGGTGCCTCAAAGCCCGGTGCGATGCGTGCCCCCGCGCTCGGGATTTGCCTTGGGATGCGTCCGCATCTCCAGCTGCATCCAGTGGGAGCGGGACCTGCACTGGTGACGGCAGAGGAGCACGAGGAGGTGCCATGACTTGCCCAGAAGAGATCCCGTGTCCTGAAGGCAGCCAGGGAAGCGCAGCCACAGAAGCCAGGACAGAAATCTCCTGGGATAACTGCATTCCGGGCCTTTTACAGCTGGCACCCACAGCTCGCAGCACCCTTTGCCGGCAGGGCATCCCCTCCCCGCCCGGGGACCTCATGGGATGCTCGTGATGGCCAAATAGCTGCGAGCTTTGGTTGGAAGAAGCCTGAAACCCCGAGACACCCTGGTGCTGGCGAGCCTTCCTGTCCTAGGGGCTGCTCCGAGTCTCCTGGGGCAGCCCCGCAGGGATGCCGTAGCACAGGCAAGCCTTTGAGAGCCTCTGTCATCCCAGAGCTCTCAGTAACATTAATTAATTAATGGTCACAAGGATACCAGGCAGTGCAGCAGTGCTCTAGCTAATGGAAATTACCCAACACCAAAAGTTTCCTGGGTTGACTGCCCAGGGAGCTGCAATTCCACTCCAACTCTGGTTTTACTCATGGCACTTTTAGCACCTGAGCTTATTAAAAAAAAAAACAACAACCATCTTTTAAGGAAAAAATGTTTTTCTGCCAGTATGTTTCATTTTAGGGCCACTCCAAAGCTGGCTGGCTGGAGAAAGCAGTTTCTTCTTCTCGCCTACTGTTCTAAACACAGTTAATTCTTTTATAAATTAACTTGCACAATGTCACAGTACATTACCTCACCTTGGAATATTTTTATTCTGAACTTTGCATGGCTGATAAATGGAACAATGCTTGGATTTTTCTCTGGGGATGTTTTACCCGTAATGTAACTTATTAAAATACAGCTGACTGCAGAAGAAATAGCACTTTTTCAACAGGGTCCAGATTATCCAGTGAAACACAGATAATGAGTAATGGTTTATGGCAAAACTGATAATTCAGCAGCTATTATATAGACTTGCCCTGTGGTTTCCTTTGATCATTGGAAATTGTTAGGCAAGGTGCCATGGACCACCAGCTAGCTGAAAAGCAGGGGTCCCCAGGAGGGGAATGGCACAAGGTGACCTCGAGGAGCGACAACTCGGGTGAGCCCTGCCAGCCACGATATCCCTGCCCACCTGCTGTGGCCAGGGAGCTGTACCAGCTTCTTCAGCCGTTGTGGTTTATTCCAGCATTTTATCCCTGGCTGTGAAATGCTGCTTTATTTATAGCAGGGGCCATGATTTACAGCAAGGCAGTTTTACTCCTGCGTGCATTTGCTTTCTCCCATGTGCAGGGTAGGATCGGGCAGCGTCATCTCACCCAGCGTCGCCGGCTGCTCTGCTGGATCCGGGGGTGCACGTCCCTTGGGGTACCCCATCCCCTGCTGGTCAAGGGAGGGGATCCCAGCCCTGCTGACTGTCCCTGGAGAGCAGGAAAGGGCTTTCCTTCTCCCAAAGGTTCAAGGAAGCTGGGCACATTTCCCCAGTAATTTCCCACATTTGCAAAGGCTGCCCTTCCTTTCTCCATCGGCTACAGCCAGCTCCAACCACGTTAGGTGTTGCCATCAGCTGGCAAACACCTCCTGCCTTCAGGTGCCCTTGCCTGCCCCACGGCAGAGGGGAGGTGACTGCTCACACCATCCCATCCCTGCTCCCAAACCAGCTCCAGTTTTAGCCACTGGCGGCCTGGCTTGGGCCCAGCACACGCTAAAGGACAATTTCAGCATCCAAGAAGAGAGAAGGCGGCTCCCACCAGAGCCAAGAAGCAGACATAACCCCTGATGCTCTCGTCTTTCCACGTTTCTAGAGACAGACACGTGCCACATACCTCAGGGCGCCGGGGACGGCAGTGGCTCCGGACCGAAGGCACCAGGATGCTTCCAGCAGCATCGCAGCTCCTCTGCAACGTGGGGCTGGGCGAAGCTGTGGGGCAGCTGGGGCTGCCCGCAGCCCTGCACTCACGAGCAGCACCTGCCTTTGACCGCCTCCCTCCCCCAAAAAAGAAAGGAGAGGCAAACCCTCTTTCTCCCTTTACCCTCCCTTTTATAGCACCCTGAGCCAGGGAGGGACCATTAACCCTTCCCTGCCCGCAGGCCCTTGGCTATAACCCAGCTGCCCACCCGGGCCAGGCAGCAAGGGGGGACATCATGGGGAAAGCTGGTGCCTCCGTGTTGGTCCCATCCCATTTCTTCCCTTTTCAGCCCCCTGTCACTACCCGGGGTGTTGCTTGGCTGCTACCGGCGGTGATGAGAAAAAGCAGATGGTAGATAGACTCATTTTCTGAAACAAGGTTAACCCGGAGGATAAACATCAGAGGGGCAAATGGAACTGTTTGAAGGATCAAGGAGTCGGAGGGGGGACTTGATGGGCAGGGAAGGAAGGTGCAATATGCCTTCAGGTGGAAGAGGAGAGCAGTCTGGGATCAGTCCACCCAGCCAGCATGATGTCATCCAACAGGCAAACTGTATTGTGTAGGGAGGCTTGGGCTGGCCCCAGCCCCGGTGACATCCAGGGATGCTGCCGGGACTGCCACGGGCTCTGTTGGGTAATGCTAAGTGACCACTTCAGTGGCCGTGTCTCGGTTTCCCAACTTGTACCCCAAGGCTAACCTCAGTTATCAGCAGTGTCATGTCACACGTCCAAAGTACAGTGAGAATCTCTGCAGAGAGATGTAAATCCAAGTCAAACGCTTCTTCTGCATATCTCTTGGGAAGATCAGATGGTAATTAGTTCTGACAGCAGGACCTCAGCTGGCAGGAGGGCAGGAGCACCAGGCGCTGCTTGCTTAGAGCTGGCTCCCCGGTCCTACCTCGTGCAGGAACATCCCAATTTCACCGATGGTGAGGCTTGAAAAATCCAGGGGTTTGCATGTGTGGACTCTGCTTGCTGTTTAGTCGGGCTTAAAAAAACCTCCTCCCTTTTCTATACCACCTGCAGCCGAGCCTGGCTGGGTTGTCTGGGGTGGGAGGCAGCGAGCAGGACGGTCGGAGGCGACAGGCTGCGGAAGAGGGCAGCTGCCTGAAGGATTTCATGAAAACCTCCCTCTGCATTAGTCACCCTCGTGCCAGACCCAGCACAGCCCATTATTCCGCAGCACGAGGGGCTGCAGCTTGCAAGGCTTGGCTTGAACTGCCCCAGACAGCATCCGAAGACCTCCCTTTTACTGATTAGCAGGCATCTTTGCTTACAGCTCCTTGAGACTATTCCTCCTCTCTTTAATAAATACCTTCTTTTCCTCCAGTGGCAAATCTGCCTGCACAGACAGGAGCCCCCGAGGCCCGACCACAGGAGCTGCTGGGGCAGAGAGGTATCTGAGAAGCAGGGCGGCAGCCACTGCTTTCCCAAATCCCTTCTTAATTATGAACGATGAATACTTGAAAATCTGACCCGAGGTGGCTGTTGTTGAGTCATCCTCTGTTTAATTGCTTGCAAATATTACACTGTCTCGCAGTGTGGGCTGTAAATTACCGGCAAATAAAAGTGTGGAAGCTGCTTTACAGCTAATATATTGCTTCTTGGGAAAGTTTTAGATTAAATGCATCTTCCTGCTGAGCTAACAGCCCCTTCCCTGGGGATCAGGCTCTGGTGAGGGGTGCAGGGGGATGCGGAGCGGAGAGCTGGTCTGGGGGATGCTGACCTCATGCCGGACCATGCCTGCACCTTGTAGGTAGGAAGAGCCATGCGGGGGGTAAAACACGGAGGCATCCAGTCCAACTGCTGTGACAATGTTTGTGCCACTCGCTGAGAGCCTCAGAAGTGCCAAGCTCTATTTATCAATATTTCCCAATACCCCCCAAGGTGAGTCTTTCTGAAGATTTCAACATGAGGGTTCGTTAATTGACTTCAAGTGAAAAAGAAAAAAAAAAAAAAAAGCCACTATTCAGCGGTACAGGTTTCCCCGGAGGCTTCCGTTATTATCATCTTCCCAGTTATGAGTGATTTATTCTTGACGTTCCTGGCTTGGCATATACTCTGCAAATTATTGCTCCCATCATGAATCCAGCCTGTCTCGACACCCGGGCAGAGGGGACACAGCCACCGCAGATGCCAGCATCCCTCTGCCTTCCCCAGCGGTCCCCAGGTGTCTGGGCTGTCCTGCTGCCCACGCATGAGGCTGGGGCATTGCCCGTTGCTGATGTCTTTTAAGCTCCAACCATGGGCAGCCCTAGATGATTAAAAATTGTTGCAGGACATTTTGAAATTGGGATGAAGCTTGGAGGTCTCTGCTGTGGGTTGCTGAAGCCTTTGGGGCATCTTGGCTGGTGCCATGAGGGTCTTCATGGCCACAGTGGTGACCAGAGGCAGGCAGGACTTCTGCCAGCATCCAGCCCTGTTAGGAAAGTCTCCAAGAACAAGGCTGTTGAAACTGCCCCCAAATTTAACCTAATTTATTAATTCCCATGTCTGGACTCCAAGGTCCTCTGCCCATCACCAAAATGCGTCCGTCCCAGGGGAAGCAGGTGGCAGTTATTTGGGAATCTAAGGAAAGGTGATGAAAAGTAGAAAATACCAGCAATGCTGCTGAGCCACCTTTCAAAAATAGATGGTGGCCAAGCAAAGGAAGAAAAAAGTGTCTCCCCTCCCTGCCTTGAGCTGTTTGGCTTTTTTCCAGGCACACAATTAGATGAATTAGAAGGTTACAGAGAGGCCTGGGGCTGAGCCGCCATCGGGGAAAAGTCCCGCCGGGGATTTGGCCCCGTCACCAGCTGGTGATGGCTCAGGACTGCGGCAGGATCTCCGGTCACATTAAAATGACAAATTTCCAATCTGTGGCAAGCACAAAATGATGACTTGGATGTGGTTTGTCCACGACTAACAGGAAATAAGTTTTCACATAGTTTCTAGATCGCTCTCATAGTTGTGCTGAAAGGAAATGGTACTCTTTGAAGCAAAGCATCCCCCCGAGAAAATCAAGGTTATTTCAAGGTTTTATAACTTCCTGTTGGCCATCAGTAAACAGGAGACAAAATCAGCAGCACCCTCAATCAAACATACCCCACCCCACTGAGTCCCTCTGATTTCCTAGAAAAGGCAAATTAAGTGTTAAAAAGCACTACTGCTTTTTCCCAATCTTCCTCCAAGATGAAGGATAATTAATTGATGAAGGAGCCTCTTTCTATGAAGGCACTTACTCTACTTTGCAAAGAAATGCAGACCATAATTAGCAGGTTTTTTCTTTTGGCGTGCACAACCTGCAAACACTCAGCAACCCTCGGGGGCTGCTGCGCGGGGGAATGGATCATTTATAGGTGTTGAGCAGGGGTCAGTCCTTCAGGCATTTCAACAGCAGCTGGTGGATTTTTTTGAATCAGTCAGTGAGTTTAGCTACATTTCAACTCAAAGCATCACCTTGAGGCAGAAGGAGATGTGTCCACGGTCTGTCAGTCCCGCTGTCCCCATCACTGATGGCTTTTAAAAGTCCTGCAGGTTCCCCCTCCTTCCCATCTGCTTCAGACACCTTGCCACGACTCAGGACTGCAAATGAAAACCACAGTTCCTGTGAAACACAGGTGGGAAATGAGATTTATATTTGTATCAAGGATGACAGATAGAAAGACCGTGGTTGTTTTCTTGGGGTGCCCAGTTGGGGTGTTCCTTGCCTGGGCTCACCCAGCATCTCCTGCAGAGCGGTCCCCGCACCGGACACCCACCTCACTCTTTATTTAGAAAACATCGCCCATCCTTTAGAAAAAAGCCTGGGGCAGCCAGAAAGCCATTTCCCCTACCAGAAATACCTGGAAGAGAGAAAAAGAAGTGGGGAGGAAGGAAGCCATAAAGCAGAGGAAGCTGTAAGGCGTTCAAAACCTTGGTACGGTGACACTCAGGAGCTGGAAAGGAATAAAAGAGTATCTGGTCTTTGTTCACCCCTGGAGCCATGGTTCTGGCAAAGATGAGCAAGAACAATAAAACTTCCACCAGTCCTAGGTTTTCCTTGATGAATGTTACGGAATTTCTCAACAAGAACTCTGAATAGTGTGAAAATAATAATGGAAAACATTTTTGTTGTCTCCAGGGAGGAACATGCACATAAAAGTTTTTCCTGGCTGGGTCATGCTGGCAGCAGCCCTGGGTGCAAAGAGCTGCTGCACGGATTTCAGGAGCCACCCTTGGAGAAACACTGGAAGGAAATGTGTCCTTCCCTCCTTCCCTCTCTCCTTCAGCTAATTTTGTATTTCTCTTTCTGGCTGTGCTGCAGAGAGTAATGAACGTGGGTGATTTGCCATCAGATAAATTGCATGCCATTAGCTGCCTGTTTAGAGACCATATTTCCTCTTTGTGATGAGAGCTCAATATCTTTCCAATGAGTTATTACTTGGAGATCTTCTAGACCTGGACTTTAAGTACCGAGCAATTACTGCGCTGTAATTCCAGGGCTGCTCGCCTCCCTGCTAGACACAGTCTCTTAAGCCTCATCAGGTTGACTGGAGGAAGCTTTTTTAGTTCTAAAAGAATGGCTTAATGGCAGCTGTTTCGAGCAGCTCCCTTTTCCCTTCTCCTTTTCCATCCAGCCTTTTCAGTCACCCACTGTACTCTCCTTGCCCTGCCCAGCAATGCTGGGTGGTGAAGGAGGGGGCTGCTGGGGCTCCAGGGTTGCACCTTGCAACAGGAGTGTATTAGAAATAACAGAAAAGTGGCCAACAGCTTGTACCTACACACACATTAAACGGTGGCACAGCCGCACGTCCCAGCCCAGCATCTCCCGGGGATGCAGCCCATCGCTAACCCTGCTCCCACCTCGTCTGCTTGGTACCTCCATCATGGTCTGCTCCAACGGCCTCGGGCAAACTCCTTCCCGCTCTAGGGCTGTCTTTCCTATTTGCAAAGCAGGAAGAAAAGTCCTTCCTTCCCATTGGGAAAAGCCCTTTGCCCTGGGATATGAGTCTGGAGCCCTGTTTGCATCTTTAATACAAGCAATTTTTGCCCTCCAAGCACCCAGTCGAGGCCAGAGCTCAGCATGGCAGCAGGAGAGGTTTGAATGGTGGTTTTGGCTTTAAATCTCTTTATTGGAGGAGTATCAGCTTGTCCTGACCTTTCCTATACCTCAAGGGAGCAGTGGGTGATGTTGTGGGCCCCATCTGGAGCTGTCTGAACAACAGGTTCCCAAGATATGCCCATTTTCCCCTCTTAAAAAATGAATTACAAAAGTAATAGGTGCTTCTTCAAGCTTTGCATGGAGCTAGAGTTGAGCCTGGCTCTTGTCTGACATGATCATGGTGTGGGTTGGAGGGAAGTGCTGTGATTGTGAGAAAGAGGTGCTCTAAAACCAAGGGAAAACCACCAAAATTTTCCAAACAGGCTGAGCCAGCCGTTGTGCTCCCGATATGTCCAAGCACAGACAGTAATGCTGCTTCCCTCAGGGGTTGGAGGCTGAGGGGACACGACGTAGCCAGAAGCATTGTCCCTTTTAGCGAGCACCAGCAGCTCCTCTGCCTGCCAACCTGCGCAACCACTGCCAGAGATTTACTCCCCAAAAGCGCATTTCTTTTTTATTAAAGAATACAGCAACAACAAGCAGAAAACTCAGGGCTAAAGCCATTAATGCAGATTTCACGGTGCCTGGGACATCTCATGCATTTTTAAATGTCTTAACGTGCAGAAGTGGAAAACAAGAGGGCAGAGTGCCCTGGGGCCGTCCCGCCACCCACTCGACTCCTGCCCCGGGCACCTCTGCTTCCTCCCAGCCCCAGGGCACCCGGGCTCCCTGCTGAGTCCCCAGCAGCCTGGGCAGGGGACAGGACAGGGGTGCAGCGGGAGGGGCTGCAGCAGGATGGGATCGGTGGGATGGGATACAGCGGGATGGGATCAGTGGGATGGGATACAGCGGGATGGGATACAGCGCGGTGGCGTGCAGTGGGACACGAGGCAGCAGGATTGGATCAGCAGGATGGGATGCAGTACAACGGGATGCAGCAGGATAGGATCCAGCAGGATGGGATGCAGCAGGATGGGATGCAGCAGGATGGGATCTGCAGGGTGGGATGCAGTGGGATAGGGTGAACGGGATAGGAGGCAGTGGGATGGGGTACAGTGGCCTGGGATCAGTGGGCATGGGATGCAGCAGGATGGGATGCAGCAGGATAGGATCCAGCAGGATGGGATCAGCAGGATGGGATGCAGCAGGATGGGATGCAGCAGGATAGGATCCAGCAGGATGGGATCAGCATGATAGGATGCAGCAGCATGGGATGCAGCAGGATGGGATCTGCAGGGTGGGATGCAGTGGGATAGGGTCAACGGGATAGGAGGCAGTGGGATGGGATGCAGCAGGATGGGATCAGCAAGATGGGATGCAGCTGGATGGGATGCAGCAGGACACAGCACAGCAGAAGAGGAGGAAGTGGGATGGGATGCAGCAGGATGGGATCAGCAAGATGGGATGCAGCTGGATGGGATGCAGCAGGACACAGCACAGCAGAAGAGGAGGAATTGGGATGGGACGCAGCAGGACGGGACACAGGGGACAGGGTGCAGCAAGCTGTGATGCAGCAGAGAGGCCGAGCACCCGCGGGTGCTTCCCCAGCCCTGCTGGGAGCTGCTTCAGGAGCGGGGCCCAGCTCGTGCAGCAGCCCCAAGCCCTAACTCTCAGCAAACAGGTTTATTCATGAATGACGAATAATATTAATTAAGGAAGAACATTCCTGATGAGCAATTAAACACCTAAGTAAGCCTCAGGTGGACAGATGGATAGGTGGATGGATGGGCTATGAGCACCACGAACCCCTGCTTTACCAGGGCAAACACTCCCTTACAGCAGAAATGGTAAAACTCTGCTAGCCAGGAAACTTGCTTTTTTTCTCTTTTTTTTTTTTAAAGCTCTTCTTACTTTTGACATCTATCCACCTTCAGGGCTTGGAAAGTCTCCCGATACACTCACAAAGGCATCACATGGCTGACGGGCTCAGTGGGGTGACCCTGGCCGCTCTCGGCTGCAGAGCTGCTTGTTTGAATTGAAATATCTTTCTATTCTTCCTATGACTTTCTTCCCAATGTCAGACAGAGGAAAAGCTCTGTGTCCTGGGACAAGCCAGGCAAGGTTTCCCACACCATGGTCAGGTTTGTCTCTCCCTTTCCCTCCTCCAGAAAAAAAAATAAGATTATTCTTTGCAGCATTGGGTTTTTTTGAATGACCAAGTAACGGAACAAACCTACGGGAGATATTTCAGCCTCCCAGACTGCTGACGTTGAAATGTATCCAGGAGACCAGGCTAATACTTGGAGTATTTTAAATAGATCAAATAATCATTGCTTTGCAAAGCCAGATTTTTATGTCTCAGGCCTCGGGCAGGTATAGTTCAAGTGTGTTTCGATAGTGTATTAATAGTGTATTAATGAAACTTGCATACGCTGCTTGCGATCTTCAAAGGCGCTCTTGTTTTTGAACTGTAATTGTCCACTGAGAAATGACAAAACAAACAGCAATTACACTGGAAAAGGGATTTTTAAAAAATTATGCCAGTGGGACTGGAGCTCATAAAACAGCATTAGCGATGTACACACATTAAACTGTTGCCAATTGCTGGAGAATTGACAGCACAGAAATGCCTTGTTTTCCTGTTTTCTTTCTTGTGCCTTTTTTTATTATTAAATTTTTGCAGTGTGAGCGATGCCCAGGGATGAAGGCAGATGGTGCATCTGCAGCCAGACCCACGAGGAACTCCTGAAACATCCCCAGGCTGAGATGGGGATTGGGGCTGGTCCTTGGCATCCCTGAGCCTGCAGGAGATGTGGTCCCTGGGAATGCCAAATAATTCCTCTTCACCCAAGGCGCCCGATGGAGCCGCAGCTCTGGGAGCTCCCTTCGAGGATCATTGCCCTTTAGGACCGAAGCTACAGGACGTGCCCTGAAAACTGCTCCAGCCTCTCCAAAAAGACGAGAGCTTACCCACCCAGGGGACATTTTTATTAGCATGATGCTAATAACCTGTTATTTTTATTAGTGACACGGTCCCTCTTTATGTACAGTCTGCAGAATTCTTTTCCATGAGATAATATAACCCACGCTGGACCCGGTGTGCAGAAAACTGTTGATAACAACACAGGGCCATTTATTTTGTGTGGTATTGTTAAAGTGAAAACACCAGCTAGGCAGCAGTGGCCAATTACTGTCAGCTCCTACCTGCAAATAGGGAAAAATTCCCCTTCCTAGGAAGGAGAAAGAGAAGTTATGGACTGGACTTGGTGCTGTGGCGAGGCAAATAATAATAATAACTTCTGTGTCTGGAAAGATTAGGGGCTGAAGTGCTCCCTGCCTGCTCTGCCACATTGGGTTTCCACCTCTATTTTTGGAGTGTTTCTAGTTTCAGACTGGTTTCTCTTTACCTTAAGTACACTTTTTTGTTAAAAATAGAGAAGTGTATTGTTGAGACCTAACTTACTGAAATTGAAGTAGCTTTTATAAAAACGTTAAGCAGCACATGGTTGCTGTCAGCTCTGTAAAGAAGCTCTAAAACCACTGAAGCATTAGAAGGCTCTGGCTGAAGGGCTGGATCCAGCGCCTGCCAGCATCACTACCCTCCGAAAGTGCAAGCAAAATAAATACCTCTCCGCATCGACATTTTCCACTAAGTTAGTCATTACAAAACTGAGGAATTTGGGATGAGAAAAAATGGAAAAGCTCATTTGCCTTTTCCTGCCTGTAAATAAAACCTAAGCAATACATTAATTTTAAAACCATAAAGAATATGAAAATCAGGAACAAAGCGTTCAGCTCCCTCATTGCAGATAGTATTTATCTTGTTTAGGAAATCAGTTTTAAATGCATGCTCAGATAAGCTTATTTTTTCGTCTGTAGCTAGCACATTTTAAATGGTTTTATTTAACTAATAAAAACCATTTTTGATGCTGGGTTTTGGGCGTCTTAAATTGAAAACCAATTTCCATCTGAATAGACCATGGCACACGTTGTGAGTCCAAAATTAATAATTATCTCATAAAAAAAAAAGCAGCATCATTCCCTATATTATAACATAATAAAATGCAAACACAAAGAATTGCCATAAATGTACATTAAGCTATATAATTGCTTAAGTAACCTTACATACATAAAGTGTTTTCTTCTGTTTAGCAAAAAAGGAGTTGTAAGAGAAGTAAACCTGCAGATTAGTGGTTACCAACTAAGAAGAATCGAGTTAAGAAAATAAATAAAATGTACAAATGAGAAACAAGCTTAAAGTTGATCATTTAAACCAAGTTTTCTGCTTTGCTAATTTAAATCATGATTAAAATGGGTGGCTGAAATCAACCGTCTCCGAAGTCTTCAGCTTTAAAGCTCCTTCCACCCCGGGAAGGGCTGGGGAAGGGTGCGGGGGGCAGCCCTGGCATGCTGGGGATGCGGTGGGACCTGGTGGGACAGTGGCAGGGGATCTGCTGGGTCCCACCCTCCCTGCAGCTCTCAGGCTGGTGCTGAGCTCTCCTGGATTAAAAAAACTAAATTACAAGTGCCAAGAGCTGCCCAGGGTTGTTAAATCCTTCCCAGCACCGGCTCCGTCAAATGCCGGACACTTGGCAAGACGCTTGTTCCACAGTTGTTCCTGACTGCAGGGGTCAAGAAAAGAAGATGGGAATTTGGGGAGAGCCAGGGCTATTAGAAAAGAAGTGGTGTGACGGTTGATGCCCCGTTTTGATGCACATCCCATGATGTTCAGGAAACGATGGGTGGCCCAGAGCCACGGAGCAGGGAGATGGGGTCCCGCCACCCAGCAGCCACCAAATGCATCCCCTCCCAAGTTTTATATGGGTAGAATATGCGAGTTTTCTAGGAAAGCGTTAACAGGGATCCTCCCAGGTAGGCATCCTACAAGCCAGGTGGGGTGAGACGAGGCAGCAGATGTGTGCCAGCCCCACAGTAGTGTCTCATCTGCTAACCCATCCACCTCGATGGGACACGGGAACGACTTTGCTGCTGCCGTCGCTGTTAGGGTGCTGCAGGGAGCCCAGGGATGCGCCGTGTTTGCAAAGCCCTGCGGCAGCACCTACGCCAGGACCCCCCCACGCGTGGCCATGCCACCACCTGCAGGTTTTCTACCACTGGGGAGCAGCGAGGGCTTCACATCCCTCCATGTCAGGCTCCGGTGGTCCTTTGCACTGCTCTTGAGGAAGGATAGTTTTTTGGAGTGCATGGGGAAATGTCTGAGGAGATGATTTTGGATTTTAGCAGGGCCTGGGGTGGCCCAGAGGACGTGCAGGGACATGGCGGTGCAGCTTCCCACTGACTATGGCAGCATCCTGGGAAGATACTCAGAAAAAAAATTCAATTCCTTCCTGGCATCTCTCGCTCTGACTCGCTTCCAAAGCACACCCCCACTCCCGAGCAAACCAGACCATCTTTCTTTCATATGAAAGAGAGAGGCTCAGCAAGATGTAGCAATAATCTGTCGTTTTCTATTCCACTGCTCAGCGAGGAGCCTCTGGGGATGGCAGGGAAGGAAAGGGACCTCAAAATAGCGGCAGACTTTCTGTGCAGCTGGAGAAGCTTTCCGGAACAAAGAAAAACCCGGAATAGAGCAAACATTCCCCTTTCCCATTCCTATCCCAAGGAAAGGGCTTGGATGCGAGTGGCACGAAACACCCTATGGTTTTGCTTGGTTGGGAATAGCTGGCAGCATCCACTTGGAAGAGGTGGGAGGCTTCAAAGGGGCATCTACCATCATCATCCAGCTGTGACACCCCAGGGCTGGGACTCCCTGGTCACACCTGCTTTGGAAGCTGTGTTCACTCCTGCTCCCCTACCAACATGTTGCCCAACCCCGTGTCTTGGCATCGAATGCTCCGTCCACGGAACAGGCACCTCTCACCTCGGCAGGGGACCGCTGTGCAGTGCCATGCCGGTGCCTGGCCAGCGCGGCCCCATGGTCCCACCGGCACTCTGACACCTCCAGGATCTGACGGTTTTGGAGTGAACCCAAAAAGGGCATTGGCAGAGTGCTGGCTCTGAAGGAGAGGCAATCCCTGAGCGTGTCACCCAGGGGCTCCTTCTGAGCCCTTGCCGGAGACAGAAACGCTAAAAATGCCACCGTCTCCTTTGGGAGGAGCGCCCACATGCCAACAGCCAGCTTGGCTCCAGGAGATGAGCATCTGCTGTATGTGGCTGGCACAGGAGGAGCACACCCGGCTGCACTGCGCCAGACCCTGCCTGCTTTGGGACCGCAAGAGGGACAGGGCCACCCTCCCGACGGCAGCCGCCGCGTGCCCGCAGGGTGCTGTGCTGGCTGCCGGGGCGCAGGGCAGCCACCGAGAGCGCGGCCAGTTTGGAGCCGCCACTTGAAGCCCGTTGCCTGCAGGTGGGACCACACCGAGCTGCGCCTGCCTGGTCCCCACCATCGGTCCCCTGCCATGCCTCCAATAGGAGACCTGAGCATCTGAGCTTCGTACTCTTCATCGAACGCTGTAGGCCTTCATCCCTTCTCCCCATCATCCTCCTGCCCTTGGAAAAGAGAGGAGATGCCTCACACCAGCACGGGGGAAGGTGCCCCGTAGCCGGGGCCACGGGACTTGCTCTTGGCTGGGGATGGGACGACGGAAGGACCAGGACAGTGCAATTCCTTCTGCTGGAGCACGCAAGCAAAGATTTGGTCTCTGGGAGGGGTGAGGGGCACCTTTGCACCACCCAGCCTTGAGAAGGGCTCAGCCCCGGGAGGGTGCAGACCCCACGGCCGGTTCCCTGCCTGAGGAAGAGGCAGCAGGGACCAAGCTGCCATGATTTTTGGTGCCTGCCTGACTTGAGCTCTGGCCACATCCCAGCTCAGTAATTGCCGAGTTCCTACCACCACCTTGTTAAACCAAACTAGGCGTAAGCTGAAAGCAAGCCGTGGCAAGAAAAGTGTTTGCAAAGCACTGGCACCAGATGTCCCAGGTCCCGGGTGAGCCTTGTCTACCGTAAAAAGCACCAGCTCGAGGCTTTCTTTGTCTCGCCAAAAAACAAGCGCTAAGGCTAACCACGGGCCTTGCGCTGCCAAAGGGTATAAATTGGCACCTATTAGCCATCCTCAAAATAACTCTAACTTGTTTGACGTAATGAGGTGATTAAATCAGCATGAGAAATTCTGCTTCTTGAAGCCAACAGGACACGGCGAGATAAATTGCGTTTCAAATCCCAGTACAATTAGCAAAAGGACGGAGCAAGGCTCGGGGAGGGTGAAATCCGTGTGGGCTTCATTGAACTTGCTGCACCGTGCCAGCAGCACCAGGCCAAGGCAAACAGGAGGTCTGCATTGACGCACAGCCCTACCTCCTTTGTCAGTGTTCTGAGGGCTGGGAAAACCCAGATTGCCTAATATGCCTGGTTTCACCCATTTTTCAGCCCCCCTAAACCCACGAGGGCTTGCACGGACACTGCTGCAATGGGTGCCAGCTCTAGTCAGCCACCTGCCACCATCTCCCACACCTAGTGCCCACGTGTTTTCCTGCCACCAAACTCTTGCTGTAGAAACTCACTGCGTTAAAGCTGATGTTAAGACAGACACACTCCTCCAGGATGGCCTCTGTTAGCAAAGAGCGTTTCGGCAAAGGGTTTGCTTTTGCTTCACCAGTCAGGGGAAAATGAGCAAGAAAGATGCTACACCAGTGCATAGGTCTGGCAGTAAACGAAGGGAGGTTGCCATATTGGTGAGGAGCACCCGAGCAGTGTCTCGGGTTGGTGTCCTCAGCTGCTGGAGCAGGAGAGCATCTCCATGCCACGATGCAGCAGAGGATCAGCCAAGCACGAACGCATGGGTGAGAGCTCCAGAAATCATCCTTCTGCCAACACCAGCTGACCCAGGAGCTCCCCAAGATCCCGAGGCAGCTCCCAGACCCCCGCAGCCTTGCACTACTTTGGGAGACCTTCGGGGTCTCTGTGTCAGCATGGATCTGCAGAGCTCTGCCAAGCCATCTGCCTTCATCCCCAGGTACAGACATTTCCAGCAGATTTTCAATGACCTTCAAAGGGTTGTCTCTGCTCAGCCAGCTCTCGTCTCCAATGATTTGGTGCCTCTCCGGTTCCTGTCATGCAAATGGAGGGATGGTAAATCTTTGGCCAGCAGTAATTCACATCTAGACATCACAGGGACTGAAGTTAATGAAGGTTTTTGAAATCCAATAGTCCCTAAACACTTTCAGGTGCTGCCTTTGCCTTTCTATCTTCATGCTTCAGGGACGAATCATTCCTTACAATCTGTGTTCCCGGACCCTTTCACCTGAACTCCAGAGAAGGATTTCACTTAGGTCTAGCACAACATATGGTCATTTGTCATAAAATTATTTTTGTTCATTTATCTCCATTCTGCCTTTTCAAGTCCTTTTCTTGCGTGCTACTTCGGCCAAATTCCCAATTCCCTGAATTTATTATCGCTATAAAATGGTTGCCTGCTCCACAGCATGACCTAGACGCGCACCCCACTGCGATGCTTTAGAGGCCTTCGTCTGTTCCTATGGCAACTGGAAAAAGAGGCAAGCACTGAAGCCAGCATGGGGACGGATCCTGCACAGATGCTGACACCTCCCTCCCGCCTGGGAGGCTGCGAGGAGGTCAGAAGAACATGGGGAGATACGCAATGCTGGGATGAGTGGGGCAGAAACACATCTTCCTGGTATTTTCTGTGCCTTGGGCATCTCGTAGCAGCTCTGTGCTGGGGCTGTGCGTGGCCAGGAAGACATCCAGCTGGGATGCTGGATGGCGCTTTGCTTGTTGCAGAGGGGCACAGCGTGCCGTGCTTGAAGCTGGGGTGGGATGGATACAACAGGCGCTCAGTGGGCGGTAGGACATGGATTTAACCGCGGGGACGTACGTGGATATCAGCCCCAGGTCACCAGGGTACCCGCAGTGCTGCCCATCCACCAAAGCCCACCGGCTGCCTACGGGAGCACAGCGAGCGCAGCCGGCGCGGTGCAGGGATCTCACGTCCCACGGTGACATCCAGCTGGGTGGCACAAAACCCTGTGCCCTGCTGGGCTGGTCTTGCTCCGGTTTCTTGCTCTGTCTGTCCTCCAAGTAAAATGCCTTGCACAAACCCACTCTCTCCAAACCAGCCATCTTTGCCACAAAAAGCTGCTTCTGCAAAATCTACTGCCTTTAACCTGTTGATAGACATTAACGCCTTCACTTTCATTTACTGATGTTATTCTCTTTTAATTCTTTATTAATCAATTCCCACGTCAGCCACTCCATCAGTTTGCCCAGGATCGAACTGGAGCTGACAGGCCTGTAATTATCCAGGTCATCTCATTTATCCTTTTTAAACATTGGCAGAGATCTCACCTGGGAAATCAGCGGAGCAGATTCAGCTCTTGCTTTTGACACAGACACGATTTTGTTTTTCCTCCTGTGATGGGTCCCTGCCCTCAGGCTGGGGATCCTGTGGGAACTGCCTAACCAACACCTTGCCTACGGCCACGGGCACTGTCCCTGTCTCCCGTAGCATCCCATCTTTCATTAAAAAGAGCGAAAACAGCATGGGAGGGTCCCTCACCCTCTCTGCACCACGGGGACCAGCTCCTTTACTGTTTGCAGAGCATGAGCTGCGCTCCAGGTACACCAGCTCTCAGATGTCACTCCAATATAGAGTGTAGTTCCTAACCATCCCCTGGTCTGGGGTCTATTAGTCACCCCCTCACGCAGCAGGATGCTTTTCCCCCA
Organism: Aquila chrysaetos chrysaetos; assembly: GCF_900496995.4. Classification (NCBI taxonomy): domain Eukaryota; kingdom Metazoa; phylum Chordata; class Aves; order Accipitriformes; family Accipitridae; genus Aquila; species Aquila chrysaetos. The sequence continues at coordinate 67,527,370 of NC_044008.1, forward strand.
TTTTGCAGTTTGAAAACAAATGTTCAAAACTAAAGCAAATAATGCTAGAGCAGGCTCTGGCATTGCCCCAGGGAGAAAATTGGATTATTTCCTTCTGGAAATAACCCCATGGGGCTACAGATTTCCCTACCCTGGGTGTTCACGGAAGTTCCTGACCCGATGTCCCCATGCGAGTCAGGGTGACAGCGCACACGAGCATCCCCGTGGAACTGGCCACGGCCGTGGGGCTCAGCCCCGAGGGGGAGGGCAGGACTGTGTGTGCCCCTTCCCTACCAAGGCCAGCGGTGTCAGGGCCAAAAGCTGCCCCTGCAAAGACTCACAGCTGCTCTTTGGCTCAGGCTGAGGTTTCCCTGGTCAATCAAAGTACCATGAAGCTGCAACAGCCTCAAAGAAAATGAGAAAAACAGCATTTGCAGGCAGCAAACATTCATATTAGGGCTCCTTCAGCAGATAACTTATAGCCACCTATAAAAGCTCTGTGCAGTGTGTCTTCTGAGGCTGGGCTGCTTTTAACACCCATCAAAAGACACTGAAAAAAAGTGATCAACAAAAGAAGCGATGCTACGGAGATGTACCCTGGCTGCATCGCAGGGGAGGCAGTGCGCTTAGACACACCTATCACCTTTGATCCGGCACTCCTCATTTCTGATTTTACACTTACAAAGGATGCTGCTTATTCAGGCAGCGCCTTGAGCGACTGGCCGAGCTCTGTGGGTTCCTGCTGCAGACGGTACAAAGCACTCGAGAGATGGATGGGAAATAGCTTCTCCTCCGTTTGCAGCCACGCGGTTGTGACACGCTGGCAGGAGAGACAGGCAGAAAAGCCTTTGCTTGCTGCCATCTGGCAGGCAGAGTCCAGGGAACCGGGGCTGGAGGTGAAGGAGAAAATAGCTTTTCTGTTTACCCACTTGTAGGAAGGAAGAGGAGGTTAAATTGCGACCAAGAGCCGGTTTGCAAGCCTGGCAGGGAGCGCAGAGCCACATTCGTGACCTCTGCTCACCTCTGCAAGAGCTTCTCCCGGAAGGCAGATGACAATACAGGGGTTTTTGGTGCTGGGATGCACTAGGAACCAGAGCAGACATCACCGGGCTTGTCTAACATTGATCAAAACCCCTCTGGGAAGCGGCTTTATACCAAAGGATTTGTGTGGGATTGCTGTTCAGCAGCGGAAGGGTTTGTTACGAGCAAAGGTGCCGCGGGGAGGATACCAGGGGATGAAAAAACACTGCATTTTAATGCCCAAGGCTGGCTGGGGCTCGGTGGCCTTTCCCTCTAGCTGCTGCTTTGTAATCCTGGTTTGTGCTTCCCAGCGGGTCACAAGCCGAGGGCCAGAAGCATGAAGCAAAAGGGCAGTCTGCTGCGCGGAGGCGGCGGTCCGATTCCAAGGGATGCTCGGCACCGTCGGGACTGCTCAGCGCTGCTGCGAGGAAGAAGACAGCAGCAAACCCCAAGGCAGCGTTTGCCAGCCGGGAAAGCTGGCAAAAAGGTAACTGCCTCCAAGCAAATGTTTGTGTGCGGGTTGCAGAGCAAGCGTTGCTGCAAGGCCCTCACAGAGGAAGGTCAGCACTGCTCCAAAGAGGCTGAAATTTGGATCAAGGAAAGGATGGAATCAACTGTCTTCTCCTTCCCTCCACCTGAAGGCATGTTTGCAGGGTCCTTGGGCATGGGGAGGGACCCTTGCTCCAGGGCAGCCTGGGGGACATCATGGGGGCTGCTCCCATCCAACTCCTCGAGCTCCAGATGAGCAGACCCCTGGGAGACCACGCCGAGCTGGCAGGCAGCGGCACCGCTCCAGCACTGTCAGCAGCCTACATCAAAGCAACACCAACGTTTCCCACCAAGATTTCTGAACGTGGAATTTCTGCCTATGCCCAGGCCACTTCATTTTTCATCTCTCCTGGCTGCGAGCTGCTCCGCTCCTTTCCGATTGACCTGGGGCTCCTCTCTCAATTTACTGCCTATCCCGTCCTTTTACCAGAGGTGGGACATGGCTCTCTCTTCAGCAACACAAGGGGATGGCTGGAGGCAGCACGGACGCCAGAGATGAAGGAAACCCACCGGGTCCCTCTATGGCCACGGCAGAGCCATCAGCAGGGAAGGGTGTGCAGGATCGCAGGTTGTACGGCCCCAGCTAAGAGCAGCTTTGGCAGCGCCACAAGCCAACCTCACGCTGCAATTTGGAGAACCGCCACCGACACGGAAAGGACAAACACCAAGTGCTTTTTGAGTGCGGCAGGCAATATTTCCATGTGTCCCTATTTCTGGCATGATAAACCCTGGCACGTTATAAGGCGGGAGCCCACTGCTGTCTGAAAGGCTTTTAAAAAGCTTTGTTCAATACACATGTGGTTGTTAAAAAGCCCAGCATTGATTCTCCCTGCGCATCCCCCCCAGCCCATCCCTCCCCGACTTCCCAAACCCTGCCGCTTCTTCAGCGCTAGGATCCCTTTGTATGGCAGCGTTTTATATAATGCACTCAATACGATGAAGCTATGCAGTAGGACTCACAGAAATGTCTTTTGAGCACACCTAAAGCTGCTTGTTAACCAGAAGGGAAATACAAAGAGCACAAACTACTTACTGGGATATTACAGCTTGCGTGTGCTGCTTGAGCACAAGCCCCATCGCTACCCGGCAAACTTCTCAGGAATTCAATAGCGCCGAGGATTTAATAGCTGCGGGGATGAAGCTGTGAAAAATAAATGGGCTTTGTTTGGTAGCTTCCTGCCACTTGTGGAAAACAAAGTGGTTTCAAATGCTGGGACTTTAAAGCTGAGTATTTTTTAAATAAATAAAAAAAAAAATTGAAGGAAATTTCCAGCCGACATCTGAGCAGCGAGACGAGCTTGTTTGGGAAGTGTTGGAGAAGCAGCTTGAGGCTTTAGAAATGTTCGTCCCTTCTTCCCTCCCGTGACAGTATTAGGACAAACCAAAAGAGCCTTCAGCCTCATGGGGTCTGCATCGCACCGCCTCGCTTCTCAGCGCTGTGCTGGGCTGGGGTGGGATATTACCGCCGGGGTGCCGGGAGGTGAGATTTCTTGCAGGAGCAGAGGTGTATGTGCTGCAGGGTGAGCATGAGCCCCGCTCGCCCCACACCAAGGGATGGGGCAGGACAAAGAGCCTCCGACCCAAGCAGGCAGACTGCAAAGCGAAAGCCGCTCACCTGTGGAAATACAGCCCAGCAGCTGGAGGAAGCATTCCCCTTATTTACAGCAACTTCCCAGGACCCCAGGTCTGAATTGAAAGCATTTGCTCGCTTTTCGAGAAGCTATTTAGTCCTCTACAGAGGAACGCACAGCATCTCCATAAATTTCAGCAATGTCCAGAGGGCAGCAGGATCAGAGAAAATGCCCTGACCACGAATCCATCAATCTCTTCAGGAAAGAATCAATTTTTATGTGCTTGTAGCTGTGGGGATTATTGTTGACCTTGTGAAATCATAAATAGAAGGCACTTTTGGCACAGTCCCTGCTTTCATCTGCCTTATTTTTCTCTTCCTCTCTCCCCCACCTCCCCATTTTTGGAAGGTAACTGCCTGCTTTCCAGGCAGCCTGCCTACAGCAACCTCCTTTGGAAATATCCATGCATCTTTTTTTGCTAAAGGCAGAACAGTGCCTTGATGCTCCTGGGCTCCATCTCCTGCTGAGGGAACGCACCCAGCCAGCGCTCGGGTTAGCATCAGCAGGGCACGGCCATGGTGGGCGAGCACGGTGCACGGAGCTGCTGCAGCCTGCGAGATGCACCCAAAGTCATTAATACACTCATTTAACAAATACTTACAGCTATGCTTTTTTCACCATGCACCTACAGGCTTCGTGCTTCCAGGCCAAGCTGGGCTGTTTAATTATAGAGGGTCAAATAAAGTGTATATTTCTGTAACAAGTGAGCTCATAGCTTAAGTCATTGCGCTCTTGAAGACAACTGCAACATCAAATTTTGCTCTGAATATGCCCTCAACCCCCTTTTATGGGCTCTCAGAACAACGGCATGCATGGGTGCACTTCTGCAGAAGCACAAACCCCTAAGAAACAATCTGGAAACAGGATCAGGAATCTAAAGGCTTTTGCAACAACCTTCCCCCTGCTCTTCCACCTCCCAAGCCTTCCCCTAGGGAGAGCTACAGGTTTCTTCCTACAGCAGTGCAGGTAAGTACTACAGCATCTTACACCAAAAGTGCCTGAGCAAAACTCCATGAAGAAAACCTCTCCCTGTTTTGGGTTTTAATGATGCCACCCTGAAGCAGCAGTGTGGGATGCTCTAAGAGCTGGTCTGGCCTTGGATGGGTGCCTGGTACCAACCCCCTTACCCGCCGAGCTATGTTAGACAGACAGACACCGAGACTACCCGCCTTGTTCCTCGGACCATTTTCTTTGCCTGGCCAGCTAAGGAAACTGTAGCACTGCTTTTATATTTGGTAGATTGCAAAGCTGTTAAGCTTTGAGAACATGAATGAAGAACTAATAGATACTGAAAACATTCTTTCCCCCCGCCCCAAGCCTTTGGATCAGCCCTACCAGCTCACTTCACACAGGCTCTCACTCAGACCAAAGCTCCGGTTGTCAGCACCATGATGCAAGGAGCAGCCGGGCAGTGCAGGGTCCTTCCCTCGGATGGACCCGTTTTGCCATGTCATTAATTACCCATCTAAGGAAGCAGCAAATATTTTTCCGCATTATGCTTCGGTGAGGAAAAGAAAAAAAAAAAAATTTTTGATAAAAGAAGCTCAAACACCCCCAAACAGCAGCTAAACCAGACCTCTTGCCTCTTCCCAGTTGCACAGGCTCTGGACAGGGCAGCTGTGGATTTGGGGAGACACAGCCCATGCCATGAGCATCGCCTGTCACCCCATTTCTCACTCCTGGGGCTTTTTGGTGGTCAGAAGGTGAGTGCTGCTCACTCTGCCCTTGAGCAAGCCCTGATGTGGCTGCACAGTTCAGGGGGGTCCTACCCCAAAAGCCATGGGGAAGGAGGGCCAGGAGAGTCCCAGAGAAAAGATTTCACAGTGCTTCCCCTTTGCTGTTACATCTCAGCAGGCAGAAGCAGGCAGCGCTGTGAGCATCTTCCTTCAGCTCCCTGCCACAGCTGCAAGCCAGTATCACCTGGGTCTGGCGCTTATCCTGCCTGAACCTGATCTTTCCTTCTCTTTTCTTTTCCTCCCCCATAATAAAATATCAAACCTACCATTCCTCCATGCGTCTTTTGGCCCCCAGCACCCCGAGCTTGGCACTTTCTGCAAGATGGTAACATGTTATTCCCTCACCCACACTAGTAATAAAAACAGGGCTCAGACCTTCATAGGTTTTAAAGAAAATGAGAGCAGGGTCTGACCCTCGCAAAGGACAGGACCAGTGCTGGGATGCTGCTCCCCTGCAGCCAGGCTGCCTGGCTTGCAGTCGTGGGCAAACGGCTCTGCTGCTAAATAAAGGCAATGCGGTGCCCCAGCAGAATATGATGAAATGAACAAACAAAATGCAAGGCAGCCAGCATGAGCAGTGCTTTAATCAGGTCAGATGAAAAATTAAGTTTAAAAAAAAAATATCCCAGATTCAAATCTAGTTTCTCCCATCAACAATTCATGGGTGGCTCAGCTCCGGAGAATGAGTAAGAAGAGAAGATGAGGGCTCTTCTTCATGAGAGCATGAAGACACCCATCTGGATCCTGCTCCCCTCTGCTCAGCACAGGACCAGCTCCTGGTGCACATCTTGGAGGATGTTCAGTGCTGGGCTTTGTCTGAGCAAGCCCACCTGCAACCAGCGCAGCTGGTCCTCTCGTGGGGACCATGAGCATCCCACAACCAGGATTTAAACCCAGAATTGCCTTTTGCCAGATGCAAACCCAGATCTGGCAGGAACGGCCCCGAGCAGCACCCCAGGCTCCCCACAGGCACTGGATTGTGCTGATCCAAGAGCTCTTCTCCCCACTCATCTACCCCTGGGCATCCAAGCATGGGAGCTATTGCAATTGCTCCCATAGCCATCCCCACCTCCGGCCCCCACAGCTGGTAAGGTCCCTGGACGATCAGCAAGATTCATTCACGATCATCATTAACTCATAGCTGCTATCAGAAAACGGGGACAACTGTGGCAAGCCAAGCTAGCGACCAGCACAGGTCCATCGGCAGACGGCCAGGAGCGCAGTGCCAGCCAGCCATGCTCGTTCTCTGGATACACAGCCCAGGGTTGCCTTTTCCTTCTTCTCCATCACCCAATCAATTAACTAAATAAACAAGGAAGCAGCAATTAACCTGGCGTTGGCCTCTCCAGCACCCTGCTAGCAATCCTCCCTCGAAGGAAAGCTAACAGATTTCCCTGCCACTCCAGACAGCTTGAGGGCACAAATTCAGCCATAATTTTTCATCCCCTGCCTCCCTCCAGCATCCCGTCTGTTCTGCAGTTCCCAGCCTCTCCAGCCTGCTGCCCTCGCTGAAACACGCCCGGCAAATGCCTTTTAAGTGAAATCAGGCCTGAAGAGCTTTGCTTGGCCCAGCACCTCTCAGCCCCTTGGCCTGGGAAGATTTGCGGATGCAAGTGCCTACGAGTGCGTCTCAAGAGCTGGCCGAGACCCCGCACGCGGTTGCCCACCGCGGCTCCCATGGCACGTGGCCCAGGAGGGGCTGCGCGGGCAGCACTCGGCACCCCCAAGGTCTGGGAGTCGGGGTTAGCTTGAGCGATGCTGGGCAGGGGAGTGCAGGGGCAAGGGGTTAGTGCATATCTGGAAGACCGGGAACACACGGACGCGTGGGAAACCCAGAGCCAGCAGAGCCGGGTGAGCTGGGCAGTGGGATCTGTTTTCCCATCCAGCCCTGGACAGGCTTTGGGGTTTGCTGGGGTCTGATGAGACCTTTTGGTCACCCTGGGCTTGAGTTTCAGAGCATTTAATCTCAGATCAAGAGACAGCTGCTGTTTCCTTTCTTCACTACAACCATTTGCTGAACTAGAGCCGAGTCCCCAGGCAGGCCAGGGCATCCCCAGACCGTCTTGATCAGTACCTCATCCAGGCGTCAAATATTTCACGGGTCTCAAGTCACCATGGGGCAGCCCAGCCCTACAGCACCCCAGCTCGGGGCAACCCTCCAGCTCTGCCCTATTTGCCAGCCCCCACCCTAAAAACACCCCCCACTTCTCCCCAGGCTGCGGGGGGCTGACAGCGTGTCTGAGCACCGCTGGGACAGAGCCAGGTCCCCCTTTCAGCCAAATCTGTCAGCATTTCAGCAGTCTCTGTCCCTGATTCTATTGCTCAAGTCCATTATCTGGATGTCCGCCCCATCCTTGTGTATCTCCACCTCGCCCATCACTCGTGGCATCAGGGCAGCCCTTCTTCGCTGGCACAGACACGTGCCTGGGGAGGCTGCTCCTTCCACCCACACCCCATGTCAGCCTGAGCTTCCCCAAAAACCAAGGACAGGCTGTTCTGCAAGGCGGCTGGGGCAGGGTGTTGCTGTCATACTTAGCTGTGACCTGGGGTTCTCCGTTCTTCCTGCACGTGGAGACATGCTGCAGCCTCTCACCAAAACGCCTTGCCTGCTTCTTGGGAGCATCGCAGCAGCTTTACAATCCAGCCTTGCAGCTCATCCCAGAGCAGTGTTTCCCACAAAGCATTGTGCCCTTACAGATCCCACAGGAATGAGGCAAGGCACAGGTTTTGTAAAACCACTAAGGGAAAAAAAAAAAAAAAAAAAATATATATATATATTTTACAGACCCATCTTCTGCACAGACAGGCAGCTCTTTGAAAGCCAAAGTGCCTTGTAAAATCTGGGTCAGTTTTGTGAGATTATTTTGAAGGAGTGGAAAATCATTTTGACAACTTCAAACTACCCCATTTTGGCTTTTTTTTCTGTTTTTCCCCTGAATAAAGTGCCTTGGAATGACTTTTTGTCTTTATAATCTACTGAAGTTAAATCAAAGTTAAGACCCAAATAAAACGCCCTGAATGATTGGCGACAGAGCTATGTAAACTCTCCCCGCGGAGCCGGCGGGGAGCAGCCGGGTCTCTCACCCGGACCAGCACTGCCACAACTGATTAACTGAGTCAGTTAAATCACTCCTGTCTCACCGATGCTCCTCATTTAAGTCCACTTCCCTCATATTTCCAGCCCAGCAGACATCACCCTGGGGGACAGAGACCAGAGAGTTGTGTTCCCATCCAGGAACCGCTGATGCCCTGTTTACAGGATGGGAATGAGCAAATATTCACATTACAGAAGAGGAGCATCCCCAGCGCGGGGCCGGAGCTGGTCATACCCCGTCCTTAATGCAGGCTGCAGGTACTGTCCCATGCCCCAGGGGACAGTCTCACTGCCCAACCACAGGCAGAAGCTGCCTGCAAAGCCCCCCCAGCCTCCCATCACACGTGGGAGGGCCAAAACTGCCGTCCCACATGTGATGAGACCCACTTGGGGACATGAATCTGGGTGACAGCAGCATCACAGCATGAGTGCCCTGCATGCCACCGCACCAGGATTCACCTGCTTCAGCGGAGACCTCATCCTGGTCAGCATCATCTTCTCTCCTTACCCCACCATTCCTATTTCAGGAGTGACCGACCAACATTCACCGCAGTGACCTTCCCTAAATACAGCCCAAACAGCGTAAAACGAGGCTTTGATGAGCAGAGAAGTGGCAAAGGAGGTAACGCGCCCACCCCACGGGCAGCAGATCACCCCCAGCCCCATCTGCACAAGGACCCTGCCCAAGCTCGAGTGGGCTGCGCTGCCACGCGGGTATGCTGGGTGCCCCCAGGACCACCCCCTCCAGCACCCTCCCCGCACAGCTCATCAGGCTCTGCGGTGCGAGGACTGCAGACAGAGCAGGCAATAATTTCATTTCCCTTGCAAATGAGGCCCTGTTCCTTCCCCGGCCCTGCACCTCATCAGCAGAGCCGTCAACTCCCCCCACTCCCCACCAGCCCTCGCCGCCTCCTCCACTCACTTCAATTTGTTCACCCAGCCCCGACAAACAGCCATTTCCACTTTGTGAGGAGCCCTGGCTGTCTCTGTCTTCTTACCGTCTTGTTGCAGACAGTTGATCAGGCGGGTTTGCTTATTAATGAAGTTATGACAGTTAAGTATTAATAACAGCAACTTGCTTTTCTAGCAAACACAGTTCCCCGAGACCTTCTCCGATGCCAATTGCTAAAGGCCATTGCCGTATGGATATGCTGCTTAGGATGGGAGGATGCAACAGGCTGGTGCCTACATGGGAAAGGAGCTTTGTGGATGTGGCAAAAGGGCTGAGGTCTGACATGTGGATACACTGAGCTGGAGAACCCCGACAGGCCCCGTCTCAGCACGATGCTCCGCCTGAGCCCCCACTCCTGCAGCCCCACCGCTCACTCCTGGCAGGGAATACTTTATCCCTCTGTTTCCCCATCCCTTTCCCTCCTCCACCAAGGCTTTCCCAACCCCACTGCTACCCTATGCAGGGTGGAGGTCCAGCATGAGCCAGCCCAAATCCACAAGCTTTGCCAAGACACCGATTATTTTGCTATATTTAAACAGCCCTGGGAGCACTCCCGGTCTCAATAGACCCATTCCCCAGCAAAGGTGCTTTGGAACTACACCGTGCCATAGCAGAGTAATTAAAAGCAAGCCTGAAATCTTTCCAGGGAACTCAGAGCACAATTAAAGCTGCAGAAAGCTCCAGAAAACAAAGACTCGGAGCTCTCGAGTCCCTTCCCAGGCAGGGGACGGGTGCAGCCGCAGGGTCACGCTACCTCCTGGGGTGGCACCTGCCTCAGTTTCCCCACCCTGGTTAATGCACCGTCTCCTGCGACATTGATTCAGATCACAGCAGTCACTGACCTCCCAGAGTGAGCTGTGCCCACAGCCAGGATCCTGCACTACCTTGGCTGGAAATCCTGCAGGGAGCAAAGAAGGAGCCATTTACTGGGGGTCCCGCTGGCCCCTCAGACCTCTCCTCACTCTGACCCAGCCCAGCACATTAGTGGTCCCCCAGCCAGGCTCCCCCACACCTCTGCCCTGGCTGCTAAGCACACCTGGGCGTTCCCAGACAGCCCCGAGGCACCGGGGATGGGCTTCATCCTCCCTGCAAAGCAGATCGATGCTGGCCCTGCTAGGAAAAGCCAAGACAGCCAGCAGGATCCAGCCCTGCTTTCATTAATTTCTCTTGAATAATTAAACCCTGGGAAGTTAATACTTTCTGCTTAAAAACTCAAATTGCAGTGTTTATAATTACTGTTTTATTGAAGCATTAAAAATTAAAGGGCATCCTGAGGTTGCAGTTAGTGTGAGAGCTGTGTTTGGCCCTGAGTAAGAGGAAGCCAAGCTCTCGGGCACCAGCCCAGCAGTGGGGGGGCATGGCCTCTCCATCCCTCCCCCTGGTGCAGAGAGCAGGTTTTGGGGATCAGCAGTTACATGAGGAGCAAACCTCCCAAACCTGGGGGTCCTGGCCAGAAACCCTGCCCAGCTCAGCCTGGCTCCTGAGACTCAGGCTGCCTATCTCCAGATGGGGGAGAATCCCTGACAACCCCCAAACCATCACCCACGTCACTGCCAACACCACCCCAACCCTCCCCGCAGGACACAGGGGTGGGGGCACCAACTCACCAAGCCAGCCTTGGGGCCCCCAACCGTCCTTCGTCCCACAGCCAGGCTCTGGGACCAACCGAGAGCCCCCCACCTGCAGCAGCACAACCTAAATCACCTCTAACAGCCCTTTATAGGCTCCAGCTGCTCCCACCCTCTCATACCCACCACGGGGTGGGCTCACTGGAGGTCAGGCTGGCTCCAGGCTGCTGCATCTGGACCCATGGGAATAGGGAACAAGGGCAGAAAGGTGCTTTTAAGACCACAACTGCAAGGAAACCTCATCCTCCCCCTGCTCCAGGTCTTGTGTGCTCCCATCCCTTCACCATCACTTCATCCCGTCACAAGTGGAGATATTCAGTCTTGGAATTTGCAGGCAGAGCACGTGCTGGCACTGCGGGGCTGGGACATGTCTGGGGTGGGAAGGTGTCCTGGCGTGGGCTGGCTTCTCCTGCCCCGGAGCAAGGGGGAACAGCCGGTGTGCCGTGTCCGACCGGGCAGCTTCACGGCAGACAAGAAATGGCTGGAAACGTCAGCGGGTGTTTTCGTGCATGCTAAAAGGTGAGGGGGCAGGTTGGAGAATTATCAGCTTGTGGCGAGGTGCTCATCACCCACGTGTGGAGAATGCCTCTGCCAGCTGCCAGCGGGAAGGTGCTGCTGGGTGCGGGGGAAAGGTGGGGAGAGGACACAGTGGGAGAAGGCAGAGCTGCTTCTCCTCTGCCACGGGTATCAGGGAGGTGACCCTCAGACCCCGCCAGCCCACGCGTGCCAGCCCAGTCTGTGCCAAGAGCAGGGCTGGAAGGGCACGGAGGCGTCCCGGGACGTTTAGAACACTGCTGCATGGCACAGTGAGCATAGCCTGTGGGAAGGGTGACAAAAGCCACCTCGGTGCCCACTGAGGACACCCCTCTCTTGCAAAGGAGAAGCTCAGCCCAGGGGTGACAAGGCCTCCCTTGTTTTCCCAAAGTCCTATTTTAGAAAGCAAAACAAACACAAACCCCAAACAGGAGATGCTTTATTGGTTCTGGGTGGGGAGGAAGAGCTATTCAGCGCTATTCACATCACCTCACTGCTGCCAAGCTGAGAGCGTCCCCCGTCCCTCCCGCTGCTCCCGCCGTCCCCTTGTCCTAGTCCTGCTTTTCCCTCCCAGCCGCCACGTAATTCTCTCGGGAGATGTGGCTCGTGCTGCATTTCCACCCTCAGCCGCTTTAATATTTGTATTTCTGTGCAATTCACAGTCCTGAGTGTTGGCAGGCTGTGTGGCCGAGAGCCCAGAAATATCTGTTAGCTCTTTCCCCACCAGCCTGCATTACTCCAGTTTGGGATGCTCAGTCCCCCAGTTTGGGGCTGTGTTACTCCAGTTTGGCCCCCTGGTAGCCCATTTGGGGAATTCAGTGGGGCTCAGCCCTGCTCTGGAGCATCCGACTGTCCCAGCCATCCCATGCCTCACGGACCAGCACTGTTGCCATGACCCAGGGACCAGCCCATTGGGATGGCCCCACAGACTCCCAAACTGGTTTCCATGGCAGCCAGTTTTCAACTGTCTCATTGGTCTCCATGGCAATAAGACTTCTGCCTCCCCATTCAGGGTGGTGGGGCATTGCTCAGGGGTTCCCACAGCAGCTCCCCCCTGATTGAGAGCATCCCCTGGGTCCCCAGCAGCTCCCCCAGTTCCCCCCAGCAGCTATGCCCTGCAAGCAAACCAGTACAACCAGTGCAGCTCGCTACACCTGCACAGGCAGCGTTTGCCCAGGTACCTGCGTAGCCGGATGGGGCACAAGCTTGCTGCCAACTCAATGAGAGACAACATCAATTTTTCTTCCTTGCGCCCCCCCCCTCATCACCATCCCTAAGGGTTTTCTCCTGCTGTCTGTTGTAGCTGGGGCTGCCTGGCAGGTACTTGGCGCTCTCTCAAACGGAGACAAGCAGGGTTGTAAACCATCCCTCTGGTAGAAGGAGACAAGCTTCTTTAAAATGATGCACAGCAGATCAGATTAATTTTATTTTACAGTCCTGTTGAGAATTTCGAGCTAGTCACCGATACGGGACTAAAAATACCACTGGGGTCCTTGAATTTTTATTTTTCCCATTCAACGACATTTATAACAAAAACACCGAACCAAAATAGCATCTACAAAACCGGACCGAGCCCCTTGCAGGCGATGGCAGGAGCTGGAGGTGGGGAGGTGTGAAGGCACCGGCTGTGCGCAGGCGGCCGGAGGAGGATGGAAACAGCATCGCCCTTCCTCTGCAGCAAAACACGCTTTCATTGAAGATAACCCCCGAGATCTGTGGTGCACAAGTTCTCTGCAGCTTTGAATAAAGCTGAGCCAAATGTAAGAAGGAGCATAATCCTGTATTTTCTGTGCTGCTAAATATTGGCAATAACAATTCTGTGGGCTGCTGCAGCGAGTTTGTCCTCTCTGGGGCATTTAATAGAGCTTTGCCCAACTGCTTTGATGTGTTCTGGACACCGGGCATCCAATGTCCCCTTTGGGGCCACGCTGGGAGCCAGCCCTTGGGGTGAAGCTTCTCCAAGAGTTCCCTTTTCAGCCCCCCAGCTGGTCTTCAGTAGGGCAGGAAAGGACCCGAAAACAAACTGGCACTGGCACCGGCACCACCTTCCCCAGTGCCCGGGCAGGAGGCAGGCAGGTGGGGGGGTTGTGGCCACTGAGCACGATTCTCACCCCGCGGCCCCGAAAGCAAATTCCCCAAGGTAATAGCAAAGCTGTGCTAGGATGCTCCCACAGAAGCTCCCACGAGCAGGAGAGGGGTGCAGGGAAGAGGCATTGGGGTTTTGCTGGGTGGGGCGTTAGGGAGCACTGGGGGGAAGCAGGGGGGGGTTGGAACCGGGGCTGGGCTCAGTCCTGAGCTGCCACTGGGACTCTGAGGGGTCCAGACCCCACCGGCACCTGTGGGACAATAAATGCGATCAAGAGCGATGCAGGAGGAAAGGACTGCTCCATGTTCCTGCTGACCAACCAGTCATGGGAGAACACCACTTAATTAATGTGCTCAGAAAAAGAAGAACAAGCAGATGTTTTCATTCAGGCTCTTTTTAGCATAAAAGAGCAGTGGAGAAGCACAAAAAGAGTCAATGAGATCTCCCCACAGTTTAGTTTTCTGGTAGGAAACTGTTCGAACAGCAGCATGAGCAGCCAAATTTGCAGTGTTCTTGGAAAAGTGGCGATGATGCAATCCAGCGCATCACACCCTGGCAGTTGTGGGGGGTCACTGGGTCACGCAGTGCTGTCCCCCCGCCTGTCCCCCATCCTGGGGAGCAGCATGTCAAGGGGAAGAGACCTGATCCGATCCCCCCGGGGTGTGCCCAGGTGGTGGCTGTGGCAGCTCTGGTGTCACGGACACGTAACTCCACGTCCTCTGCTTTTAGAATAAAGTTAAGGCAGATAGCGCGGTTGTTGCTTGGGGGGGGAAAGATGATTAACCACTATAATCCTAATTACAGCTTCTAATTGGGATTAATTTGTTGAGTTAATTAAGTGTGGAAATCCATTCCCTCCCAGACTTATTTTATGAACTCCTTGCTCCCAAGCCTAGTCCTTGCCTGGCCACATCTGGCCACAGCTGGAAGGGCAGAGAACTGGTCGCTATTGTGTGACGAAGTAGAGATTGCTGTGGCACTGCCACTGCTGGTGACAGCCAGCTGGGCTCCACTTGAGCACCCAGTCGCTTCATTTGACCTAGATGGAGAGATGGCAAGATTTGGGGACAGGAACCATGGTGGCTCAAACCTCAACGCCAAACCTGAACAAGCCTTTGCAGACAGACAGACATGTTGCAAGAGCCCAGGGACAGCGGTGGCTGAGGAACTTCTTTGTTGCAGCTGCATCAGAGCTGATGCACCGAGGGGCCGGTGATGGAGGATCCTTGCTGGTAAAACTGGTGCAACATCCTCCCTAGTTTCCAGGGCAAACCACGCAAGGAAATCCCAGCGTGCCAGACTTGGTGAAAGCAAAGGACGCGGGGTGAAGCACACACAGGGGGTTCAGTGGGCAGCAAAGGCGTAGGACTGGCAATGCAAGGGGAGAAGCAGTGATTCAAGTGCCCGGGCTCTGTGCAGTAGCCAGGGCAGCTGGGTGTACCTTTCCCTGAGGAAAGCATTTCTGGAAGGATGTGGACTGGGCTCTCCCTGGCTGCAACCGCTGTACAAGAAAGAGATGGACCTGTTGGAGCGGGTCCAGAGGAGGCCACGAAAATGATCAGAGGGCTGGAACACCTCTCCTATGAGGAAAGGCTGAGGGAGTTGGGGTTGTTCAGCCTGGAGAAGAGAAGGCTCTGGGGAGACCTTATAGCAGCCTTTCAGTACTTAAAGAGGGCTTATAAGAAAGATGGGGACAGACTTTTTAGTAGGGCCTGTTGCAATAGGATAAGGGGTAATGGTTTTAAACTAAAAGAGGGTAAATTCAGACTAGATACAAGGAAGAAATTTGTTACGCTGGGGGTGGTGAGACACTGGCACAGGTTACCCAGGGAGGTAGTAGATGCCCCATCCCTGGAAACATTCAGGGTCAGGTTGGACGGGGCTCTGAGCAACCTGATCTAGTTGAAGATATCCCTGCCCATGGCAGGGGGGTTGGACTAGATGATCTTGGTCCCTTCCAACCCAAACCATTGTACGATTCTATGATTCACATCTGCCCCAGCACTGCATAGCCATGCTCGCCTTCGCGCCCCTGAGCCACATGTACAGATCATGCCCCTGTTCCCACCGCTGCACACAGCGAGACAGCTGGCAGGGCTGCTGGTGCTTCCTATTATTTTTCTCAACACTCCCCTGAAAATTAATTAATTCAATTAATTGATTAAATAAACAATCCTCCACACTTGGCGGCACTGAGCCAGCTGTGCACCGTGTCAAGCTGCAAGAACATCACCCACTCCCGGGCTGATTTGCCGGGTCCTGGTCTCAGTGGCATGAAATTGGGGTAATATGGGAAGGAATTGAGGCTGGCGAGTGAGGGGTTGCAATGCAACGTTCAGCAAAAAGTTGCACGCACACCTCTGAAACAGCTGCATTTCCATGCAGGTTGCAAAGCCTTTCCTTATTTCTTAGAGATGCTGTCAGATGCTTTGAATCCTTAGATGAAAAGAACTAAATTAGGGCAGATCGTTATTTCCTGTTTTCTGTTTTATATTTATAGAAAAGCTGATACGTCTGGTAGCTCACACTAAAACTAAAAGCAATCCTCTGTCCTGTTTCCAACTGGTCTCTACTGGGAGCTGAGTTCCAGAAGGTGAGAGGCAGTGGGAGCCCTCCGAGAGATGGCAAGAAGGGGGGCTGCACAGCCCACCAGCCCCTTTCCTCCTGGCTTTCCAAAGCCAACAGCCAGATGTTGGGAATGGCCACATCAGTCCTATATTTTTGCCCTCCTGAGGCCCTTTGCAGGCAGTGGTGGCACCTGCACCCCAGACCCCTAGCTGGAGGTCAAGCCCCGGAGAGGCACCTAACCCCTCCCAAACAACCCCCCCACCCATCCTTTAATTTTTCCTCCTTTCCAGAAGACCTGGATGCCGAGGGCCGGATCCTGGCTCGGCTCCCACGCTGCCTGGGCTGGGGGACGTCCCGTCCCTGCCATGGGTGCTGGCAGGAGAAGCTGCATCCTCAGCAGTTTTGCTCTGCTTTATGGATGGCTTGTTGGTATTTCTCTGCCTGCCTGTGGAATAATATTGAATGGGCCCTATCTCTCCTGAGAAAATATCGATCCAGAGTTTTAATGGCTTTCTGCTAACGAGCCACAATGAGTGTCATTGGGCATCACTGCTTGAGCTGATAAGAAAGGGAACACTCAGCCCCGCAGCTTTGAAAGAGGGTTTCACCCCCTCCCGCCAAGTCCTTTCTAACAGAAGAAAAGAAAAAGAAAGAAGAAAAAAGAAAAAGAAAGAAAAAACAGGCAAAAGATTTCACTGCTCTCTTCACTTAATAAGTCTGAGGACAGATTTTCAGTTTGTTAACTTTCTTTATGGCTCTGGCTTTTCCAAAGGGAGGGAGGGATGAGGGAAGGGGACAGGAGATTAAATGCATTAGTTTATTTTGGGAAGACTTTCTAAAGCGGCAAAGAAAAAAAAAAAAAAAGCGTGACACCAGGGAGACAGGACTCAATTAAAGCAAGACCTTGAAATACATGAGCCAGTAGACCCGACCAGGGGTCCATTAGACATCCCTGTCAGGCGGCGTGCTTTGGTTACCCGAGGCTGTGTGGCAGCTAGATCCATCACCTGGGGAAATAACCACCGGTGCTTACATCTTCAGCAGCTCCTTGATCTAGCGATAAACCCGTTAGGGGAAATAAATGGGTTTCTCTTGCCTGGACTGTCCACATCATGGATGCAATTTGCCATTTTACCCGGCTGCTGATAAGCAGGGGATCAGGAGGGAAAAGCCGCTTAACGATTTCCTAATAAAGCCCCAGATAAGAGTGGAGCAGCACTATTACCTCCCTCCGGCTGTGATTTACAGCCCAGATTGCTGCTCTGTGGGAGCTAACGGTGGCTGAGCCTCTGCAGGGGAGGATGCTGGTGCGGGGAGAGGTGCCCAGCCGGCAGCGGGATGCTGCGAGGGGATGCCGGGGCAGGGACCACCCGCCCTCTTGCCAGACCCCCCCACTGCCCCGGCTGCACTGGCAAGGGAAGGTTTTGATGCCATCAACATTAAAACCAGAGGAAAAAAAAAAAAAAACCTCCAGAAAAGAAGTTCTGAGTGGAATTACTAAGAAGAGTGAGGCTCAGGAACAAAAATCGCCCCTGGCTCCATTTCTAGGTACGGAAAATGGATTTCCAGAACAGTATCATTCTTTCGACATGCCCGTCCTGGTTTCACGGCTGCCAGAAGATGAAAACAGGTTAAAAAAAAAACCTTCTAGGAGGCTCTGCCCACTGCCATGCCACCAGCAATGCCATCAAAAGGTCCACCCCCACCCCCCACCCCAGGGGCTCCCCACGCACATGCTCTGGTTGTCAAATAAACTGTCCCATCCACCAGCAATGGAAGGTGTACCTGACAGGTCATTTGATTTTTAATTGTTTTATTTTATTTGTAGTTTTGACACTGTTTCCCCCTCTTTTCCCCCTCCCAACTGGGGATTTATTCTTTGTAATTAGCTGTGGTAATTAGAATCTCTTTCATACAGCAGTGCCTCGGCTTCCCTTTAAATCTCTTCCATGCTCCTACTTAATAAAAAGTGAATTTAATGTCTGTATCATCCTCAGATCTCCTTTCCGGATGGAAACGTGTCCTGGCCAGGGAGACCGGGACAAGTGCTGGAGACCTGCTCGGGCAAGAGCTCAGGCAGGCAGCGGGATGTTCCAGCGATTGCTGGGGCACAGCCGGGACCAGAAACAGGCAGAGAAAAAGCATTTCCCGGTAACAAAGTCCCTTCTCTTTTACACCAACTCGTACGGGAGCTGCTGCTGACCCAGCAGCTCCGTCCCTTGCTACCACCTCCATGTCGGGGTGCCTGGGAGCAGGAGCACCGCAGGAGCCCTGGCACACACACCCCCCCATAACAAACAATTCGGTGCCAATTCTGCACCCAAAGCTGCCATTAATACCCAACATTGGTGTTACTGAACCAGCCGAGACCCCACCTTGCTCCTACGTGGGATTTTACAGACCAAGGCATCTCCCTGCTCCCAGCAGCTGGGGCTCCCCACATGGGACGGGGCAGGACGGGCTGCCCCGAGCACCCACACTCTGGTCCCCGTTACATCCAGCATCCGCGAGCGATGTGCCATCACTGATGGGCCAACAAGAGAGGCTTTTCCCCAGGCAGCATCCATCCTCCAGGCAGCACTGAGAGCAGGACTCGGTGCCAGCTGATGGGGCAGAGACATGACAGGTAATACCAGAGCATTACTCAGCCCCATCACCCAAATTTACAGGCTGGCTTGAGATCCAACAAGGTTCCAGACAGATCATTATTTCCCATGACAGCAGCGAAGGTGAGCCAGCCGCTTTTTATTTCAGCTTGGAGAAAAATGCTCCTGCCAGGGGATAATTGGGACTCTCTGTGGTGGGAGGCAGGTGCTGGGCTGCTGGAAGGTGAAGGCTATTTTAAAAGCAGCTGAGCAGAACTGGTGGAGAAAGCTGCCCGGAGAGCTGATGTGCAACGAGCGCTGCCTTGAGAGGCATCCCGAGCCTCTTGGTCTTTAAAGTTCGCTTAGATCCCCTATAAAGCCAGGTTTTATTTGGTCCTTACAACCCTGGGAAGTGAATCGCTGGTGGTTCCTGCTTGCAAATGCCCTGTGCCTCTCCCGGGCCGGCTCCTGCCCACCCAGCGCTCACAGCAGCTGGAGCAAGCGGCACGGGAGCCTTTGCCAGGCGATGCTTTGAGACTGAGATGAAAGGTGCCGTAGAAAGGCACAAGGTAGTGTTGTTCAGCTCTGCAAAGAGAGGTTTGCGCTGCTTTTATTTATACACATGCTGGCTGCAAGACACAAAAATTACTTAATCAATCCTTCCCCTTGTCTGGTGTCGCAGGCAGGATGGAGACTGCCTACGCAATTCTGTGCTGAAGATGACAAATTGCTCCAGGTTAACAGCGGTGTCTCCAGCTCCTGCCTCATCCCGCACAGGATGCGGCCGGTGTCGCCACGGTGGGCTCGCGGGCTCAGCCGAAGGGATGCCTGGAGCACGTGAGCACCGTACGGTGTTCCCCTTCCCTGGGCCAAAGCAGGGAGATGGCGAGGGGAGCTGGGGTCTGCCCGATGCTGTTGCACAGCTGAAGGAATGGGATTTTTCTCCCAAAACCTGGCTGCAAGCCACCGAGCCGCGGGGAGGATGGGCTGGAGGTGCCGGGGCCACATGGCACAGCTCCAGCGAGCAGCTGGGTCGCAGGGGAGACCTCATGCATTCATCCTGCCATGCCACTGCTCTCCATCAGCCACCTCGAGTTGGGGGGGACAAGTCTGCCAGTGCCTGGGACCCTGCAGTGACACTGCCAGGACAGGCTGCCACCCCACCAGTCTCCCTCGCCGGCCGGGCCAGGAGCTCTTCCGTGCAGGGAAGGGCTGGGAGGGATTTTCCAGTCCATAGCTTTCCAGCCACGTGTTTTATGAGATGCAGGAGTCTTGCCATCAAATGCTTCCAAGCAACAGGAGGGCTGAGCACCAACCTTACAGCAACACACTCACAGCCTTGCGCCAGTGAGCAACCCTACAAAAACAAACCAGGTCACCCCAGCCAGCGCTAACCCAGCAAGGGGACATGCCAGGAGGGGAAATAGCAGCAGCGGTGAAAACTCCCCTAAAGTGAGACGAATGCATGAAGAAAAGCTAAAGAAGTGAAGACCATGCATGGAAGATGGTTGCTTGGAGCTCACCTCTTCCCGTGGCTGCAACATCTGGGGCACAAGGAGACATGATGTTGCTTTTGCAGCTGCTGAGCGGCCCCCTCTCCCCTGGCCTCGGTCTGTGCCCGCCGGCAAATCCTTTTGGCCGCTGCAGCACATCCTCCTTTCTGCCTGCTCATTCCAACCCCGAGCAGCCCCCGCGCTCCCGCCGCCGCTCCCGATGCCTCAGTCCCTGGAGGGATGTGCAGCTCCGTGCGTGGCCCAGCGGGGCAGAGAGCAGCCCAGGGGCTGGGGGGGGGGACTCGCTTCAGGCACCTCCGCCCTGCCAGCAGCATTGCCCCGGGGACCAGCCTCCTTCCCGGGAGCCCTCCCGGGGCCCCATCCTGCCCCTCGCTTCCCAAGGACAGCCTGGGGACCGTTCAGCCCCCGCTGGCTCTTCCTGGGGGCACCGTGGGTGCAGACCCCGCCGTGTCCATCCAACCCAGCTGCTCTCCTTGGGCTTTGTCCTCCCCCAGCTCCGCAGCCAAGGCAGGCACCGGCAGCCCCCCTGTGCCCCCCAACACAGCTCTGCCCAATAACTCCCACAGAAGGGCTGGGTGTCGCTTCCCTTTAATTTATCACTTGTCAGGGGGGAGGGTTAAAAAAAAAAAATCAATAAATAAAACAACCTAGGATGCTTGAAGAGGATGAAAACCCTGAAACTGCAGTCTGCTGGTGGCTTGTCCCATTGCCAGAGGAGGGGAAGGGTGTCCCTGGTCCCCCTCACCCCACCACCCTGTCCCAGCGCCACCAGGTCCAGGTGGGTTCGGATGCAGTCGGACGATGCTCCTCAAGAAGAAAATGAAACCAAAGGTCAGGACGTGGTCATTCAGTTGACTGGTGGACGAAACAACCCCCAGAGTCTGACACCCCCGGCTCACCCGCCAGGAGGGACCTGTCCCACCTCCCTCGGCTATTGCAGAAGCTTTGAGAAAAAGCCACTCGTTGCACGTTGCATGTCGCAAACACGGGGGGGGGGACACACACCAAGTCACAAGCAGTCCCTGCACAGAGCCACTTGTCCTTTGCGGTAGTCACGGCAGGGGCAGAGCCGCCGGTACTTGGTGTTGTAGCCCGCGCAGCTGAAGAGCAGCGGCTCCTTCTGGAGGTAGCACTCGTGGACGTTCTCGGCCACCGCTGGGTAAAGATGGTTCATCTCGTACTCGGTGCTGTCGCAGGTGATGCTGAGCCTGGGAACAAAGACAAAGGTGGGTCAGTTCAGGTGAGGAGGCTGCCTGGGGTTTCGCTGAAGAGTTTTTAGTGCTGTTCTGTCCTTCCCAGGGAGGTTCCTTCGCTAAGTATTGGGCCAAATCTTCGCTGGTTGCACCAGGAACCATAAGCGCTATGTTTGGCACCCCTTGGCTAGAGGTGAATGCTTGTCACCAGCCCAACACACCACGCAGGAAGGGGTGACCCTTGCAACTCAACCCTGCAGCCCAGAGACCACCCCAGCTCTTGTGCGGGCCATGGATGACTCAGGAAATTAGGCACAAAAATCCACCCAAATCTTCTATATCCCCCCGCTGACCAACAGGTCTGTCCACTCTCCGTGGTGTCCACACCATGTTCCCACAGCAGCTCATGTCCCCTGGAAGGGCACACGAGTTCAACAGATGCCCACGTGTCCCCTGCTAGCTGGAATTAGCCAGCAAAACCAGGCTGGGCATCAGCAAACACCCTGAGGGGCAGCAGAAGTGCCCAGTGCAGATCTCGGCATCCTTCTCCTCCCACCCGTGCCCGCATCTGCAGATGGAGCAGCAGCACTGGCACTGCCCTCTCACCAACCCCTTTCAACTGGTGAGTCCCTGAGCCAGCTCGTTTTAAGGTCTGGAGCGGGGCATGGAGGGGAGAGAGTGAAATCCAAGCCCCAGCTCTAATTTATCATGTAAAAATGTCACCGGGACTCACAGCGCCTGCCTGACCAGCATGACAGCAATGGTAATGCTCGCATTTTAATTGCCCACAGAGCAGCACGGAGCCCAGTGGCAGATTTATACTCTATTAAAACTTCACTGCTGTGTGTTCAAAATGCAGTTTTATAGAGAAAGACATAAAAAAAGAGAGGGAGAGAGAGAGCATGGAGGAGGTGGAGAGGAATGGGGTGGGAGAGAGGCAGAAACGTGCCTGGAAAGGCTATCATTGCCTTCTGAAGTGTGAAGCTGATCAACGCCAACACGTGCTAGCAACGGGCTGCTCTGCAAGCAGCACCCTGCCTACATCGCCTTGAGCACAAAGGCACCTCAATGGGATTTCAGCAGGGAGGACACGAGGAAAATGGGTGCTGGGGATGGGGGGAGCAAAGGGAACATCATCTGGCTGATGGCCCCCCCCCACCACCTTGCTGAGAAGGTCACAACTCACTGGAGAAACACCTCCTTCTTGTTGAGGAACCTGAAGAAGGTGGGCTCACAGACCAGCCCGCGCCGCCGGCACGTCTCGGTGCAGGCGTGCCGGGTCTCCGACACCCACACCTGCAGCGAGTCCACCGGGGGCCAGGCGTGGGGGTCCCGACTGGCGCTGGGGGACCACACCAGGTGAGTGGCATTGGGGGACAGGGCCAGCGGGCTCGGAGGGCTTTGCATAGCAGGACTCTTGGCCTTGGGAGGCAGAGGAGACGACGTGGTGCAGAAATCCTAGTGGGAGAGAAGACAGTGGGTCAGAGGCCGGAGGGACAGGGTGAGATGTTGGGGATGGGGAAGGGAGGCTGCTGGTGGGACAGGAGGATACTTGGGCTGCTGAGTTTGCTCCTCAGGTTGAGGTCACCTGCATGCATAGATGGCATCTCCTGCTGTGGGAGATGAAGGCGTCGGCCACCTCTTTCTCCGAATGCTGCCTTATTCTCTGCAGCAGAAAGGCCTTGACCCAGCCCCAGCATCCCCCACCACCTACCACAAACCCGCCAGCATCTTTGGTTCATGACAACTCTCCCCCAGCCCCCATCTCCTGGTGCCCTCTGCAATTAGGCCACTGGCTGCACAGGGCTGGGACCCGGGGTCCCTCGCTGGGGACCTGCATTGGGTCAGCAGTTGCTTGCCCGGAGGAAGATGGGAGAGCAGGGATGGTTCCCCAGGGAGAACAGAGATGGGTGGCCAGGAGAACAGGGATACTCCCCCAGGGAGAACAGGGATGGGTGGCCGGGAGAACAGGGATGGGTGGCCAGGAGAACAGGGATACTCCCCCAGGGAGAACAGGGATGGGTGGCCAGGAGAACAGGGATACTCCCCCAGGGAGAACAGGGATGCTCCCCAACCTGGTGCTGAATGTAGGCGTGAATCCGCTCCAGCATCCCCTCGCAGGTGTACTCGTAAGGCAGGTAAGGGTCCACCTGTGAAGGGGGAAGAGCAGAGCGCAGGCAGCAAGCGGGGACAGCCTTGCCCTCCCCCTGGGCCCGGTGACCAGGGACAGCAGTGCCCTGGGCAATGGCTTTCCCCACCCGCTGAAGCCCATGGCTCGTGTCTGTCCACCAAAGCAAGCAGGGCAGAAAACTAGGACTGAAAAAACTTCACAAGCTGTAAAGCGCTAGAGAAAGAGGGTGAAGGACTAATTTGGGTTCAAGCCATGTATTGGTGAAAATAAAGTCACCCTGTTCTATACTTTTCTTCATTTTTGATAAGTTATAAAATAAAAACAGTTTTCATACAATAGGTCACTTCTAATTAAACTATGAACTGTTTCAGCCCAAGAAACACTCTGCAGCTGTAGGCAGAGGCAGGAGTAATTTTAAAATACAGGGAAGGAATCAGGACTGGTAAAGATGCCAAGCTAATCCAGAGCAAGAGCATCCCGGGTGGTGCCCTGGGTCTGATCTAGCATCCTCTGTTCCTCTGCTCTTGTGTGCTCCAGCCTCAGCACAGCTCTGCCTGCTCAGAGAGGAAGGTCCAGGCTTCGCTGCCCCGGCACTATGACCCACCAAACCAGTCCGTGAAAAGCCCGGGGCTGGGACTCGCTGTACACAATACAGGAAAAAAACCCAAACCTCTCTTTTCCCACTGCCACTTCACTGAGGGTTTGCTGCCCAGCGCAGATGGCTGCGATGGGGTGGAAGCTGGCATCTCTCCCAGCCCCAGAGGCTCGGTGCTCCCTGCTGCCACCAGCATGGGCTGGGACGGGGCAGGGAGGCAGCAGCCGGCTGCACGCTGGGACGGAGCAAACGTTGATGCCCATGTTGATGCCGATGCTGTCTCTGCACCCCCATGTTGATAACTGCTATTTATACAGAGCCAGCAGCGCTTAAACCGCAGTGTATTTTTAGCGTGGGTTACGAAACGCTGCCAGTCTTCGGGAGACTTCTGCCTGCACTCGCTTCCCAACATCACATCTCTCTGTCCCAAGAGTCACCCTCGGGTCCTGGCACAGGAAACCCCCTCCTCTCCACAGCAACTCAAACATCACATAGCATCCCCCAAACGAGGATGTCCCTGGCACAGCGGTGGCACAGGTTCCAGGAAAAGCAGGCAGAAGCAGGCAGAAGCAGGCAGTTGGGGCTCGCTGCCCTCCAGCGTGGCCATTGCCACAGGATCAGCGGTGATTTTCCCTGTGGGAAAAGCATTGCCACGAGGGCTGTGTCACTGATGCACCCCTTTCCTCTGGAACAAATTATTTTTTAAGGAACTTTCTGTCCTGGGAAAACAGATTTTTCCACGCTCCCTTATTTTTCCAGAGAGATGTTACATGAGCTGCAGGACGTTGGTGTGTAGAAGGGGCTGGTGCTGGGACCCCCCTTTCCCCTGTGTATCTCTGCAGAGCTTCATGCAAAAGAAGGATTATAAGCAAAACCACCCCAAAGATAATTCATCTGGAAAACACTGTTTTGTCTATTTTCTGAGCTCCACACCTCCAAAATAGCTATCTCCTTTTGAAGTACCCGTCAAACCCAAGCTCAAAGGTTCAGTCTGCTGAGAAGATCCCTCTAAGCATCTCCCTGCCATAAATATCCCACCTGAGTTCTCAGCCAGGCTAGAAATCACAGCTGCTCCATCTAATTACAGATGTGCACGCTAATCAGGGCTGACACAATGACAGGCACCGATCTTGCCTCTGAATTGCTGATGGGCGCTCGGTTAACTGGGGCAGAGTCCTCCACAAAGCAAAACTGCCCATCTCAGTCACACAAAGCCTGAGCGGGGCTGGGTGCTGGGCGCTGCCTGGCACCGATTCGGGGGAGACAAAGCACCCCTTGCTCAGCATCACCAATGGTCAGTCTTACCTTACCACTGCTTTCATGGCTGCAATGCTGGGGAGCTTTTCCCAGGACCCTGTTAGGGCAGGCACGGTGTAGATATAATTCTGTAATACAGCCTCTTTCCCCCAAAACACCGCCGTGGTACCCGGTGGGCTGCAGCACATCCACAGTGGGATGGAAGCAGAAAACCTCCTTGTGCCTGCACATGTACTCAGTGGTGATGCTCCAGGTGCAATCCCACCTGCCCGCAGGCTCCCGGGAGCCCTATCATGTCCAAGGGCACCGGGATGCTGTGGCTGGAGCCCGCTGCAGCCCCCGCTCCTCCAGCCCCAACACCCCCATGTGCCCCTCTCCCCCCCAGGGGCTCCCCCAAGGGCTCTCGCTCCCCCCTCCCGGTCTCATTAGGATTCAGCTCATGCGCCCAGGACTGATAGAAAATGCCAATTTTGAGAAGATAATTGTTTAATTAAAATCTGACAGGCTTGGCCTCCTCTTGACAGCCACATCATTAATACCACTCCCTGTGCCGGGAGCTCAGGGTCTCCCCAGAGCCCTGGGAGGGAGGAGGAGGGGGGCTCCGAGCTGGGGACCACTGCATCCCGCTGCCCGGCAGAGCGATGCACGGGATACCACGGGAGGGAGCAGAGGGGTCAGTGAAGATGGACTCTGCCATCCTTTCCCCCAGGTACCAGTGGGGAACATAGGGCCAGAACTCTCCAGTCCCAGTGCTCTCCACCAGCCAAATGGGGAGTTACCGGTGCCCCATGGGGATACCACCGTGAGAGCCCTGCTTTTATAGTCTCCAGCAGGAATCCTAGAGCTGAAGAGAGCAGCAAGTCTCCCTCGCTTAAAAGGAAGAGAAAAAAAAATAAATCCAAACGTCATGAGACAAATAAGTAGAAAAATAATGCAATTCTCTGCCGGCACGTAACAGCAGGCTGGGAACACTTTAACCAGCTATTTTGACTGTGATGTTTAATACGCCACTCTTTCAAGCATAGTCTGAAATGTATAATTTTCCATTATATTCCTGTATGTTTGACTTTAATATAATGAAGCCTTCTCCCTTCGCTACACCAGAATATTGGGTCTATTAAATTGCTTGTGCGAGGACTATTTTTGACAATGGAAAAAGCTGAAGGCCAAGAAAATGGTGGTGCCTGCAAACCTCTCTCCTTCTTCTGCCTCTAACCTCTGGCTAACGGCTGTAATCCATCACCAGGACAAGCCTCCCAGCATCGCCTCTCCCAGGGGGACACGATTTGTTTCTTGGCCCCGTGTGACTGTGCTAGGATTTGTTCTCTGGGGTAGAGGAGTTTCGTGCTTCCATGACTTCAGTTTTCCTTATAAATAGGTCAGGGATGCGAGCCATCAGGAAAACCCAACGCTGCTCCAAGAGGGGAGGAACGGCAGAGGCACGGCTTGCTGAAAACCTTCCCCAGCAGTTGCAGGGTGACCTGGAGCGGGTGCCACCTCCGAAGGGACGAGGGAGGGGAGCACAAGGGCTTTTCTTGGGGGAAAAAAAACCCATATTGCAAACCCAAGCCACGTCCAAGCCACGATTCAGATCTCTCTGCAGAAGGAAGAAGTTTCTTTCAAGCAAATCTAGGTTGGCGAAGGATGCCCGCTGCATCTCAACCGCTTTATTTGCACAAATACAGCAGCCAGCCCTGCCAGCAGACCCAGCCGGCTCCAAACACACCAAAGGAAGCTCTGCCAGCCCGGCTGGAGCCGGGGCAGGGCTGTAGCTGCAAGGACAGCACATCCCACCCCGAGCTGCAGCTCCAGGTGTCTGCAATAGAAATCGGGACGGCTGTACAGCCATGCCGGCAGTGACCTGGCCAGAGAGCCATGGGCAGGCTGGGGAAGCCGCGAAGTAATGCTAAAATATTGCTGAAGAATCAGCAAATCCCCCAGAGCCACGATGCTCTAAACCAGGGCAAGCTTGTTTGTCAGCTTGACCGTATCGGAATTACTACCAGGTTCATAAAAATAGCTCCCAAAGCCCTTGAGGGGTTCCCAGCACCCTGGTTCCCAGTTCCCGGCACACTGGTTCCCAGCACCCAGAATGGCACAGCACGGCTGCCGCTGGGAAAAGCTGATGGCAGAGGCAGAGCAGAGGAGACATCTCACAGCTTCCCACAACAGCCCATATCCCCAAAAATGTTTTATTAAGTTTTGCCTGGAAGATGCAACACTAAAGCTGTGGGATAAGTGATTTTTCCATCATACAACAAAAAAAAAGAAAAATAAAATCTGTTTCATGTCAGTTTTCAATTTCCAATGTTTCCACCCATCAAGGAGGGGAAAAATGCTGTGTTTCAGGTTCAGCAATCTGTTTGGGTTGGTGAAGCAAAGGGAAATGCTTCATTTCAGATACAAGCCTTCCTTTCAATAAACTGGCAGGGTATTTTCAAACAAAGGCAGGCAGATGGGAAACAAAAACATACTATTTCATTCCAGTAATGTTGAA
Organism: Aquila chrysaetos chrysaetos; assembly: GCF_900496995.4. Classification (NCBI taxonomy): domain Eukaryota; kingdom Metazoa; phylum Chordata; class Aves; order Accipitriformes; family Accipitridae; genus Aquila; species Aquila chrysaetos. The sequence continues at coordinate 67,554,919 of NC_044008.1, forward strand.
ATGAAATGTTTTGGCTGAAAATATAAATTGATGGTTGTTATTCTGAAACACAGACAAATTTGTTAGATATTTTGGTAACATAACATCCCATTTTGCCTTTGGGGAAAAAAAGGAGTCAGTAAAATAGTTTCTCTGAGCTCCAGTACTTTGCTGGGAACAGTAAAACTGAACTGCCCAGCCACCGGCTTTCTGCCGCTCCTCCTGCTAATGCCCTTGTTTTCAATACCTGCTGTAACAAACAGTATTTTAAAGAGAAGATACCAAGGGAATGCTGAACCCAAAGCCCATAATAAGGCTTTTAAACTTGTAAGGTAGGTCAATTTTTAGGCTTAATTGCCTTGACAGCATCTCTAATAAAGCAGACCTTTCTATTTAAAAGACAAAAAGGAAAAAAAAAGCAGGGGAAAAGGAAGTTGCTGTAAGTTATTCACACTCACTCCCTGCTCTGCTTCGGGAGGATTTATACAGTATCTTTAAAAAACCCAGAGAGGCGAGTTGTGGGATTAACCCAGCGCGCTTCTTGGTGGGAAGGAATAATTTCCCTCCAGAGCGACTGCACGTTTTCAGTGCAAGTGGAATGTCAGCAGCTGGTTTTACTCATTTGAGGCAAATTTAGGTCTTCAACCTCCCATCAGTCGAGGGTAATTACAGCGGCTGGGATGCTTTGTGGGAGGGGACCTCAGGGTGGGGGTCCCTGGTCCTGCCGAGATGGGTGCAGTCAGATCCCTCCGAAATAAGGCTTCTGAGAGGCGGCTTTAGCTACCCCGTGGTCCCACAGGAGACCGAGTTTATCTGACTACACGTGGTGTCACGCTGGGATGGAAAACAGAGAGCAGCCGCCCCGGGATGCCTGACCACGGCTGCCTGCCCGCCCAGGCAGCTGCCGACACTGCCCGCACGCCGTGCCGGCTTGACAGACACCCTTGTTCCAGCTCTGCTTCCCCTGCCCTCCGTCAGCTGTTTAGCAACTGAAGAATTGTTAATTAAGGGAGGGAGGCAGGACGTGTTGTGACTGCACTGCAACTGCATTTACATGAAGATTGGGAACGAGGAGAAAAGCCAAGACGGGAGCTCATCTTTTGGCAAAACTGGGATCGGCACGGCAGCGGCACGATCCGGGTAAGCACCCGGTGCCGGAGCCAGCGGGTCCCTGCACCGGCTCCTCCTGCTCGGTGCCCATCACACCACCAAATCCTTTCCTAAAATCCTTTTTTCTTCTTTTATTTTTAACCAGAGATTATCATTAAGCTTCTAAATGACCTGGTGCACATCCAGTCGACGCTGCAGTGCAACACAGCTGCTCAGCAGCCAGCAGAGCCCTTTCCCCCCACACTTAATTCTCCAATCATTTTTTAATTATTTTAATAGCATGGCAGCACCAGGCTTCACTATTTTCTTTCTCCTTTCTGGAAACACTGAAAATTTCCTTCTCTCTCCTGAAACGGAGACCAGCAGCTCCCGTCCGCCAGCCCACAGCGTTGCCTTCGCCTTGGGGCCGTCTCTCCAGTCCAGATGGTGGAGGGTCAAGCGCTGACAGCTGGCCCGATAGCACAGCAGCAGGGATGTAATTATTTTTAATTTAATTTTAATCGAGATATGGGAATGAATGTGCAAAACAACAACTGTCTTCCTAAGTCAGGTTTGTTCGGTCTTTGCAAACTTGTAAAGAAAATCAGCGTGAGGTGAAGAGCTGCGGCAATCACCCACAGTAAGATGCAAGACCTGGGCAGACGGTGGGGCCACATCAGCTGAAAGAAGTCCCCAGACTGTCACAGACATCTGCCTCTGCAGCCTCTAATGCAAGGAAAAGCAAGGATGACACCTCTCTGTCCAACATCACCCTTGTCCCCCCCAAAATCCCACCCAGCACTGAGCCCCGGACCCCCAATGCAGCGTCCTGGTTTCACACTGCATCGCTGTCCTCACGAGAGGATGGCTCACCCCGAGCAAAGCAAATTGCAAGCAAAACGGAGATCAGCACTTTTCTCCCCTCCAGGAAAATTGACTTTAATAATTTGGACAACTTGAAAGGCTCCTGCCACAGGGCAGGAGGTAAATATTCATGAGGGAGCATTTCCAGGGCAGGCGCAGGGGGAGCGCTGCCTTCCCGGGGGGGTCTCTGCATCCCCCCGCTTCCTTACATCCCTTCATCCTTCACAGAGGCAACTCCTAGAGCTATTCCCATCGATTTGCTCGATCTGAACGATAACGATGAACAGTGAAATGGGGGAACGGCAGGCGCAGACATCGGTAGCTCTCTGGGTACTTGCAGGGAGATGCTCTCTGGGTTTATCTTTGCTTCCCGCCAGGTCCCAGCACTGCCACACATCTCCAGCAACCTCAACCTCCTGGTCCCAAACCTCATCTCCCTTATCTCAGCTTCCCCTTGCTCCGGCTCTGCCCAGAGGATTCCCAGGGGATCCCTCAAACTTGGTACAAAAGCAGGGCAAAAGCACAAGTCCCCCTGAAGCTGCAGGAGAGGATTTCTGCCTTGCACGTGTAAATAATTTCAAAGGGGAAACAAGGAAGGAAAAGCAATTAACGCTCAAAAGGGAAAGCCAGGCACCAGCAACTGCTGCTGCTATCTGTCCCTGCAAACCCAGCAGCAGGGAGATCACCCCGCCACCTCCTCCGAGCCATACCTGGGTCCTCACAATGGTTTTGATAGCAGCTTCAAACTCTTCGGAGTTATTGTAGTCGACAGTCCACACATGCGGCTTCCCGATGAAGTCTTCGGCATATGGGTGTTGGGAGGACACCTAAAACACAGCAGTGTGAGCCGGTTTTTGCAATCCCTGCCAGAACGGCTGCTGTCTACCGCTCACAGCCGCGACGGCAGAGAGGAACAGCAGGCTCAGGCACAGACGTGTTGGGTTTTAACCCATTGTACATAGAGCTGTGCTGGAAAAAGTTTTCCTCTGAACCCACCTGCCCCCCCAACATCAGGCCGATGCTCTAAAATTCCCACTGGGTTGGGATGCCCTATTCCCACCAACACTGAAATTGCCTCTGCAACCCTGAATACCTCCATCTCTGTAATACGGGTACAATTTAACCTTGACCTGAGCCATTTGTGGGTCTGGAGTGGCAAAAATAGACCAAAACAGGTCTGTGAGGGCACCATGTCTCCCAGGTTTGCCAGCTCCAGAAACAAGGCAGAGAGAACAATCCATCTCCACCAAAGGCCAGGGAAGTCTGGTACCGGGAGAAAGCAGTGCTGGAAGCTGCATTGCCCCTATGCCACACTGGTACCCCACAGCCACCTGCCTCTCACCAGGCAATTTTGGGGGATCTACCTCTTTTGTTTCAGCCCTGAGCTGCCTTTTCAGCCCCACGCTGCTGCGAGGCAGCCAGAGCCCAGATCTTCTCTTGGGAAGGGAAGAGAGAGGATGATGATGAGCAGAGGTGTTTCGGGGGCTCTGTGAAGCATTGCAGAGGGGCCTGAAAACCTGCCAGCTGGAGGAAGAGAGCAGTGCATGCTCTGTATTTTATTCTCCAGCTTGCTGTCCTTTCCCATTTTTTTGCTGACAGATTGATCACCTCCTTCCCCTCTGGCATATAAACACCCTGGGGCATTTCACAGCCCTCACCCCCGGGTGCCCTCCCAGCTCTGGGCTGAAGCACAATTACAGCACCTACCCAGGATGGATGCTAACACCGGCAGCTAATTAGTGGGGCTGCATGGGACAGACATGAGGGTCCAGGACAGCCCAGTGCCCCCCACCCCGCGATGGGTGCTGGTGAGCCGGGCTGCGGCAGGGCTGAGCCGCACGGCCCCCCAGCAAAGGCCTTCTCAGCTGGAGTGAGCATTGCACTGCATTATCCACTTTATGAATAATTAAAGAGGCAATTTTCTCAACCCTTTAACTTTTAAAGAGTTCCTGCTTCACTTAGATTGAATTCCCAGTGACAGACAAGCCTGGGAGGAATTTCGTACGCCTGCAACACCACGGAGGTCCCAGTGTCCCTCTGGGTGTACAAAAGGATGAACGGGGGAGCATCACCCTGGTTTGGGAGCAGGGTGCGGGGTGTGCCTGGATCTGGGCTGATGGGGTTTGTGGTCTGCAGAAGTCTCCTGCACCACCTTCTCCTTTGCAACCCCAAACCCACAGCAGGGCCCCTTGCATCCAAGTGCTCTGGATGGAGACGGTGCAAGGATGGGAGAGGGGACCCCATCTGCAGGTATCCACATTTCTGCATTTGGAGGAAATCTCGCAAAAAAAAAAAAAAAAAAAAAAAAAAAAAAAATCTCCGTTTAGCAACTGCTCTTCCCAGGCTAGCCCAAACCCCGGCGTAAAGGAGGTGGCTCCCTCCAGCCCATCCGCTCGCCTCCTGCCAGACTCGCCTCTCTCGACGTCGGCTTCCCGCGGAAGAACTCGTGGTTGAGGGAGCTGTGCGGGGGGTTGAAACGCGCCTGCAGGAAAACGCAGCCGTTGGCGATTGCCTCCAGCGGGGCAGGACCCTCGTAGGGGAACCCAAAGCCAATGAAGAGCTGCAAGGGAGAAACCCATGTGCTGGTGAGCAAACATAGCCAACCCCATAGGAAAGTCTCCCAAATAACGCACCAGCATCCGTCTCCGCTGCTCTGGCCCTGCACACCAAGCCTCTAAGGCAGCTCCATGTGGTTCAACACCCCATAGCTTAAATGTGCTAAAAAATCCCCTGGCTCCATGGCTCACAGCCCACTTGTGCAAGGCAATGGGGTGTTCAGGAGCTGCAAGTTCCCCCATGGTGGCTAAGACCATCATACTGGCCCTGTATGGAGAAATACTGCTTTGTCAAAGCCATTTGGGCTGGTGAATCGACAACATTTCCCCCCAGACACTGGCTGAAGGCGACTGGGATGTGCCCGCACCCCGCACACTCCCTCCGAGAATCCCATTTATTTTTATCACTGCCATGAGGAGAAAAAAAATCCACCCCACTTAGCAACAAATAAATTAATCAGGAAACTTTGTGCTCCGTCTGTGGACGGTCTGCAAGGAGAAACTCATCAGACACATCTTGATTTGAAATTATGTGCTCTGCTCAGCTCCCGGCTAATTAGCCCTGCTGATAGCGCCTGCAAGCCTGGGAGGAGCGCAGATAACGGCCTCTCCCCCCGCCTCCTCCTTTAATTAGGTTTTCTTTCTCAAGGCAACCGAGTCCTCACTGCTGGCTGGTGAATGGGGGACGGGGTCCCACGGACACCTCGGCTGGTTCTCGCCCACCTTCGCCTTCCTCAGCAGCTGCTGAAACTCGTGCTGCGGCAGCAGCCCATGGTTCTTCACGAATGCCGGGACCTCGGGCGGCCGCTGCGTCTCGTAATAAACCGTGCCGTGGATCTCCATGTACTTGTTGAGGATGGCCAGGAACTTCTCCTTGCCCTGGGGAGGAAAGTAGAGGGTGAACTGCCCCAGAAGATGGGGCTGACCCCCCCCACGGTTATGGGAGGAGATTTAACTCTCAAACTGCTGTCCCAGAGCACCTGCGATGCTTCAGCCCAACCTGCAGCCGTGCAAAACTGCCACCCTCCCCGCTCCACATCCCTCGGACACACATCCTGGACCACTCCAGGCTCCCGGTGAGCCTGGACGGCTGCGGGATCTGGCCCCTTGAACATCGGCACCTCGAGCCTCTGCCTTCTCTGCTGCCTCCCTGGGCAACTTCCACTCTGGAGCTGCTGAATTAAAGGTTTCAGGGGATTCAGAGGGAAGTTTGCAAAGACCAGAGCTTGCTAATGGCATCTTATTCCAACAAACAAGTCCCCAGGATTTTCTCACTTGGGTTTAATCCTGTTTTACTACCTGGAAAAATCAAGGGGGTCATCAGTTTTCTTCTTTTGGAGGCTTTTCTCCTTTGGCTCTCCAAAGCAGCCTTCCATTTTAACAATTTCTCTACTGTAGAATTTTTTTGCTTGGAAAAAAACACAAAGGGACCAGCCTTTGGATGCTGCATTTTCAGCTTGTTCCAGTGCTGCAATAGGCCCCAAAAGAGTAGAGACCAGGAGGGAATAAGGAGGTATAAATGGGGAATTTGAGAAAACTCCACATGTTGCCTTAAAGCCTCTCTGAACACAGCATTTCTTCCCTCAGCCACATATCTCTGGACTTCTCTAAGGCTAAAACCAAGTGCTTTTGGTGGGATGAGGCTGAAATCCTGGCCACAGTGCCACTAACGCCCAAATCGGCACCAAATCAATTCCCTAATGCAAAGGGCTTGCGGAGATGGGAGTGAAACACAGCTTATAGTCCCTGGGGAGTGCCTGGCATCACCGAGCATCACTGGGGGGGACTGATCCCCCTGCCTGGTGCGGAGGCTGGCATGGGAGACCCCCTCCACCACTGCATCCGAGCACTGTGAGCTGCTTTGACCCATGAAAGCTGGGCAGCAGCCTGAGGAAAATGGCCTTTCCCAGCTTATTAAGATTTCGGCTCCTGTTGGCGAGCCAGAGGCAAGAAGTTCGGAGGGGTAGGAAATGAGAAATAATGAGAAGGTAGGTTTAATGAAATGTTTCTAAATGTCAAAAAGATCCTGCTCTGGAGATGGTGCTTGGTCCAAGGCTTGTAAATAAGCACCCGGCTCCAGGAGATGGAGGTGCTCTTTTCCTTCCTAGACCTCAAAATCACTCCAAATAAGGAAAAGCTCCTCTTCCCCCTTATTTTATTACATGGGGTGGCACAAGACACGAAGCAATGCCCAGGCAGCCTGGCCTCCAGGAACAGCCACCAGCAAGAACAAGCCCCAGCCTCTTCACCCAGTAATAAATTACCCCAAATATGCAATTTTGGGGAAACTGATGTTGCTTGTGAATTCTGGCTAAAAGGAGCAAGCGTTCATAGCACTAAGGGTGGAGGAAAATGTCTGTTTTGAGGTTTTAACTCTCTAGTGCCCTCCCAAATTAACTTAACTAAGTTTAAATGAAACTTCTGGATAAGAAAGGGCAAGGAAATGGTAGATAAAGATGACAAAATGTTACAGTTCCCCTAAAATGAGATGTAGTGGGTTTCAGTGGGGTTTTGTGGAACTCCCGAGCTACATGGATGCTGGGGGGGTTTGCTCTCAGATGTGGGGGGTGATGGAAAAGCCACAAACACCCATGAACAGGAGGAGATGGCGTGGCATGGCCAGATCCTGGCCCACTGCAGGCATCCCTGCAAGGGCAGAGCCACTAAATCAGGAAAGTTGGGGACAGGGAAGGGATACAGATTCTGGCTGCATCAAACCGCATCGATCCCGGCAGCTCGGGGGGACTGAGCCCATGATGAGGCAAAGTCAACTCCGGCAAAACCTTTTCTCCCACGAGAAGATGCGCAGAGGTAAAGGCCAGCAGCAGCTGGTGCGGTACGGTACCTGCAACTGGAGCAGCCCCAGGTGGTGCACAAAGGGAAAAAAAAATAGACATAAATCAAGAGGCAATGAGAATTAGCTGCTCTTTTTAAGCCCTGGAAGGATAACCAGCTGGCTAGCTCTGGATAAGACATGGGGGAGTACACACGTCCCCTGGCCGCTACAGGAGATGCGGAGGGGATGTTTTGGGGGGTTGGGGGTATTGCCCACCCCTCTGCCCCAGGCGTTACAGGCACGGGCAGGCAGTGGGGCAGCACAACCCCCTTTCACAGGGTACCTGAAAGCAGAGACAAACGATCCCCATCATAACACAGGAAATCACGTAACGGCAATCATTGTAATTAATTATATAAAATCATTGATATGAAATCCTCAGTCTAAGCGGCTTGTCGGGAGGAAGCATCGCCTAGAGCAAAAAGCAGGGGATGGGGTCTCACCAGCCTCTGCCCTATTTGCTCAGAGACGCTGGACCTGTCACATTACTGCAGCAGCCTCAGCTTCCCCTCTACGAACGGGACAAGGAGGTTTCTCCACAAACACACCGAGATCTGTGCCTCAGAAGCTCAGGGTAAGAGCCAGAGGCTTGCTGCTACCTCGCAGCTCTGCCTACCACTGCCCCTGCCCGCCTGGGTGCCCCCCGCAGCGCCGAGGACACCCACCTTCCAGATGCTGGCCTCCTTCCCGTACACCACTGCCATGCTGCTCACTTTGTTGGACTTGATGAATTGCCTCTCTGTCTTGTTGAGCTCCTCCGACACGAAGCCCATGAAGGAGTTGTCGGGGGTGTGAGCTGTGGACACCGAGGGGAGAAGACACGTGGCTGGATAGATGTTTTCTGGGACCTCATCAGGGTTGAGGATGCGGCCCCATTGCAGCACGGGGGCTGAGATGAGCCCGGCTCCAGAGCCTTGCTGGAGCTTGGAGGGAAAATGGCATGAATCCCCATCCAAGCAGCTCATAAAATACAGGCTTTCGAACTCGCTTGAGCAACTCTTTAAAAAGTAAGGCATTTTTAAGGCTGCCAAATGGGCTTTATCCAGCCAGGAAGAAGCAACGTTTGAGTCAGCCAGTGCCTAGCGGGTCACCGGGCTCCTTTCAGACAAGCATATCTTCTTTCCATGCCACAGGCAAATCCAAATCACTGAGCTGCCTCTCACCTTTAGAACCCCAGCTGAAATAAAACCAGCCTTTGCAACCAAGACCGTCCCGTGTTTCTGGAAGCTCCTGGCTGTGCCCTGTGCTTGGCCCTGACTGTGCTGGAGCCAGCAACCCATTGCGGAGGAAGGAGTTAAGTCTCTCTCTCCAGAGCATTTCTATAACCCAGGAGATGGCCAAGCAGATTTGGGAGCTCCTTGCAGGCAGCAGGCAGGCAGGGTGAAGGAGGAGTGGAGCCGGGGAGGACAGCACTGCCCATGCATCACCTCCTGAAGGAGGTCAGACCTGCTTCTGTGGTGCCTGCGAGCCCCCAAAACCACCCCACCGTGCCCCTGTCCCCCACTTACGGAACATGGTCATGAACTGGGTGGGCTGCAGGTTCCAGTAGCCCCAGTTGGTGCGGTAGCCGCGCAGCGTGGCATACTCCTCGTGGTTGTATGCCGGCTCAGTCCCAAAGGTATCGATGACCCGGACGCGGCACCTGGGAGAGGAGACAGGACCCAAGGACCTCGGTTGGAGAAAGTCCCGCTGTCAGGGACATCTGGTGTCCCCAGGCAGCTCGTCCCTTGTCTGCTCCCCGAGCAGAGGGTGCAGGAACATCCCAAGTAGCCCTTCGCAACCCACTGCTCCCTCCTGTAATGAGAAATTTCCCCTTGCAGGGCTTTCATCTCCCTGATGGTTGTGAGAATGATGTATCTCCTGAAGACTTGTTAATGCTTTTCCCAATATCCCGGGAATGCTGAGGCAGGCATTACCAGCAGAAGACTGAGGAGAGAAGGGAAGCATCAAGCAAGGGAAGAGCAAAACAAGCTGAATGCGAGAGCAAATGCATTTATAATAAAAGCAATAACACCGCTTGTCATTTTTCTCTCTAATAAAATTGTGTAGCATAGTGGAAGAGATGGGAGAAAACATAATAAATAGCGGGACTATCAGCACTAAATTAAATCGCATATTTTCCTGGCTGGTGATGTGCCAGGGGATGATGACATTTGTCTTGATGCCGAAGGAGCCAGGGATGGGGCTCTGCTTCTTGCAAATAGAAAAGGCTCACGCTTCCCTCCATGGTGTGGCCACCCCTGTCTGCAGGCACGGTACTTGGAAGCACACACGCACCACAGGCACACGCAGGGTTGGGTTGGTTTTTTTTCCAGTTCAGTCTCTTCTAATGAGGTTTTATCTTAAACACATGAGGCTCTGGAGCGAGCAGACTGCCTCGTGCCGCGGCAGCGGGGGACACAGCATGGCAGCACCTGCCAGAGCCAGGCAAAAATCAAAGGTGCAATCAAAAGGTCCAACTCCTTGGATGTGGAGGCTATCCTTCGAGGTCATTAGCATTAGTCTTTGCTCACTAATTAATGAAATGGAGAGTAAGAGAAGGCAGTGGCTTTACTTACCTGTATTTCTTAAAGGAGAGCCCCATGTGCTGCTTCATCTGTTGGAGACCGTGGTAGTCGGTGTAAATCAGGTCGAAAGGCAAAGGATTGGTCAAGGGGCAGTTTCCCCGTCCTGGAGGCACCCCTAAGTGACTGGGGAGAAGCAGGAGGGACTGATCAGCCCCCCAACACCACGAAAGTCCTGCAACACAAACACTCATTTCCCTGCTGGGCGTTTAACAGAGGCCATCAACCAGCTCCCTAGTTGATGGAGGGGGAGGCAGATGGTTCTCCTCTCTCCGGTCTTTATTTCCTGGGCCAAAAATCTGAGGTTTTGGGGAGTTCTGGTCCCTCCCCATCTTTGCACCTGCTCCAGCCAAGTTCCTGCTCCTCCTGCGTGGATGGGGCTTTTGCACAGCATTCCCAGCCAGGGCTCGCCAGCATCTCATTCGACACACACACTTCCCTGGACCTCTCTTGTCGAAGACACCCAGTTTCATTTGCTTTCATTGCAATCACATCAGTGACAGACTTGTAAAGCCTCATCTTTCCCCTCCTCCCTGCCTGCAAGGCTTCCAGCTTAGCCTAAATCTCCTTGTTCCAGCCCCATATCCCTCCCAGCACACAGCATGTACCATTTCTCTTACTCCAGTCCTTACAGGTACCCACCACATCCCAGAGCACTCTCAGCTTCTCCTTGACTCTGGTGGCACTGCCTGTCCTTGGATGTTGTGCACATTTCACTAATATTTCTCACTTTTTGTCCCATTTATGAAATAGTTCAATAAAGCCGGGACAGCTGGACCCTGGGTCTTGCTCAGTGGATTTTCAGCCAGTTCCTTACAACAGCCGTACTCAGCCCCTCTTCCCTCCTCCTCCAGTGGATAAAATGCATTATGAAAATCCAGATAAACTAGAACAACTGCAATCTCTTTATCAAGATCATCAGTTACCTTGCTGCCAGGGTGATATGCGATTAATCTGGCATGATACAAGGCTGGTAAACCTGCGGCATGTCTCCTTCCATTTTCAATTACCTCTGTGAACTGATGAATCCCTCTCTCCAAAGCTGTTCCACTAAGTGTACCACTGATGTCAGCCTGACAGCCCATCTGCTTGTCTGGACCACATTTCCTCCTTCTCAGAAAAAAAAAAAAAACCTGTGACATCTTCCAGCTTCAGCAGGTTTCTCAAAAATCCTTGTTACATGTACTTGTGATATCTGAGTGCCAGTTTGCTCAGAAATACAAATGATCCACCCCTCAGTTTCAATGCTTTTGTATTTTTTTCGTCCTAAAGACAATAATTCCTCATCCTCACCCTCACAACCCCACTCACACCCAAAGAGCAACAGCAACATCCTCATGGAAAACGAAAATGTTGAGCTGACCTAGTCCGCCCGGGCTCTGCCCCACTCCCACCATGCAGTCACCCCGTTTTGTTCTCAGTCCTTCTAACAGGGCTGAGGAACTTCTGTTTTATTTTGCAAGTCTGAGCTCAGACAGTGTGAAATCTCACCCTTAGCTCCTGCCTGCCAAGATGTCTGTCTTTGTTTTCTTCTGGGCTCTTCACTTACTACTAGCACCTGTTTGGAGATGGGAATTTATCCCAGCCATCCCTGTATTTTCCCTTTTCTTAGGAATAAAAGGTCCAGCCAGGTTTTACACTCCCAGGCTTTGAAGCTTTCCCTCTATGTGATCTCTCTTACTGGTTCTCCTAATTTCTCTGCATTTCTCCTTCTGAACCTGAGAATCCTCTTTCCAGCCCTACCTGGGTTTTACCTGTGGCTCAGCTGAAGCTCAAATGAACCTACAGTCCAAGGGTCCATCCTCTGAGGAGCACTTCCATAATGTCCTCGTCCCTTGCCCAGACCTACGACTATGCACAGCATTTCATCTATTGATGCCATGGCTGCTTGCAGAGGAAATCGATGGCTCTCCCACCCAGGGAATAGCCAAGTGATACAGTGATATCTTCTTCTGATATGGCTTGCAAGCCCTTGAGCGCTGGGCACCCTGATCCTTCTTCCAGCTCCATCCCAACCTGAGACCGGTGAAAGGTCATCCCAAAATTCTGACCATGACCGCGACTCCAGAGAGCGAGTAAACCAGGAGCCACATCGCTTGCCAAAGCCAGGAAAAACAGAATTTCAATTTAAGGCAAAGAGCTGTGTTTGCAGGTGCTTCATTGCTCTTGTCACAAGGAATATAAGCCTCAGCTTAGGGCAGCCTGGCCGGGTCAGCCGCAGGGGAAACAGGTTGCAGTTTTATCACTTCTATGCACAATTTTACACAATATGGCTGATTGGGAAGATAGCAGGAATAGAAAGGCTCTCACCTCCAACAGCCCCCTCAGTACAATAAATAGGGCAACGAGGAGACCAACCCCTCCCGGGGAGGCTGAAGGGGAAGGGGAGTTGTTAAGCCAGTAAAAAAACCCCAGGATTTTGTAGAGATGCAATACTAAATATCATATTTGCTCACATACATGCTGCTTTTTCCTCAGTCGTCAGCCAAACGGCAATGCTGATTTACACTGACCTGGCACAGCGGTGGAGCAACTCAGCTGATCCATAAACCTTGTATTTAACTAAAAATCCCCAAACCTTAACACTTCTCTTGCAGCATACCCCATCCTCTAGCTGGTACACATCACACAAGCTGCTGCATTACAAAATCATCTGCAATTTTAAAAAGCCCTAACCAAGCTTGACAAGGGGCTGCGGGAGACAGCAATTAGTATATCTCATACCGAAGCCTCCAAAAAACTTTCCACTGGTTAGGTAGAGCAGGTCAGGCTCCCCGGCTCTTCCTTGTCACTGCAATCTGCCATACATCCCCTCTCCGGGTGCTCAGGACTTGCCGTGTCCATTTATACTCCCAGCACCAAGGCTGCGAGGCAGGAATAGATCTAAAAGCAGGAACGGTGTCTTTGAAGCAGAGTATCTCTCTCATTTACCCCCCTTATCCATCCTAAACACTTTATAACCACTGATTTTAATATTCCAATCATGCAAATCCAGGCTGCACCTCCGAGATGGTGGGGATTTTTTTTTTCATTCCTCCTTATTTAAACATTCTTTATTCAAGCTTTCATCATTTGCCAGTTAAGTCAACTAATTTTCTACTAAAACCAATTTCACTCATGGTTGGAGTGAAATTTCCCTGATTTTTCCTCGTGCCATGTACTATTAATGGCGCTTGAAATTACGCAAATAAAATTGATGAGCGCAAATGCCTTCTTCCCAGCCAGCGCAGCCAAGAGATTTGTTTTTGAAAATCGCTTGATCCCAGCTCCTGGAGAAACCTCCCCTCCCAGACCAGCCAAGGATGGTGACCAGCTCGTGCTCAGGCTCAGCACCTCCGGAGCCCTGGCAGATGACCTGGTGGCTCGTCCCATCCTGACATCCAGGATTAGTGCATCAACTCAGCCCTCACTCCTCCTTGGGAGACAGCAGCCGAAGCGGCTTCAATCCAAGCGGATGCAAGCGCCGAGCTCGCCTCTCCGCCAGCTGCCTCCACCAGCTGTGCCTACTCCAGAATAAATCTACAGCAGCTTCTTGTCCTGCTATTTTCCCCTTATAGGTACTTTAATCAACAAGGGGACGCATTCCCTTCCCGAGTGTGGTGCAGGCTCTCTGAAATCAGATGACTGCGGGGTTATCTTTACATCCCATTGACCTATTTTCAAATTAACCCCATGTTTCCTTCCACGTTATCACTCCTGGGGCTGAAAAGTCCAGCACTAAATGGATCTCGTGGGCATCTGCTGGCAGGCTGGGCCAATATCCTATATTATATTTAATTGCGTCTTCTCTGCCCGCATCTGCTGTCATCAGCAAGGCAGACTGCAGCAGGGGAAATGGAGGAGGGCTTCTGTCCTTTCTGCTCCCTTGGCTTCTCCCTGTCTGCAAGAGCCTAGCAAGCACAGGGCTGTTATCTGGGGGATGAAAGGTGCCGGAGCCGAGCCCGAGCAGCTCCCGGGGGTCTGTGACAAGCTCATCACGAGCAATTTAAATTGCAAATTGGAGCCCACAACACGAATGCCCCACTGCCTGGCCTCTGCTCCCAGCTCTTCCTCCTGCTAGAAGGGACACGATGACCTCAAAAGCAAGGTTTTTCAAGCAATTACAGTATGCTTTTTAAGCCACCTGCAAAGGTTTTACTTTTGCAACCTGCATCTGGACTGCTTCTCTGGCCCATCATCGATCCCGTGTGACACAGCCCTATCCATCTGGGTGCTGAGGTTCGGCAATCAATTTATTTATTTCTGAGGTTCAACAACACCCTGTTTTCATGTCACGGCAGGACGCAGCACTTGCTGGAAACCTTTGCAGCACACCCCCAGAAGACAGCTAATGCCGAGATTTTGCAGCTCCTCTGAGCAGCAGCAGCTCCAGCAGGTCCAGGCAGGGCTCTGCCAGGAGATCCCCTCTGCTGGGAGTTCCCCAGGAAGGCAGTTTTTCTGGGCTGCAAAGATAAGCCATAAGGAGTGAAGATCGCTGGATGCTTTGCATCTTATAAGGGGACTGAAAGCCTCCAGAAATGGGGAGTCAATGGTCTTGTGGGGCTGGAGGCTGGGTTTGATCCAGGGGCTCACAGTTAGACCATCTCTGGGTGTGCTGAAACCTCCATCCTCCCTGACCTCGCCAGTCCGGAGGGGCTCTGGGCCGCACAGGGAGGATCAACCCTCCCCACATGCCAGGCGTAACCTCCTCTCACCTATATAAATTACCCAGCAATTAATAAGGTTATGATAACCTTTATGTGATGAAGCAGAGGTTTCTGCAATGGCAAAGAAGCCAGCAAGCGAGTCGTCATTTGGCTACAAAATAAACATATTTCACGAAGGAGCACAATTTAACAGCTCAGTAATTCCTGCTAATTTATGCACCTTCCTCTCCTACAAAATGAAGCCCTCAAAGGTGGAAGAAATCCCTCTCCGCCACTCCTCACCACGGCAGGGCGGCTCATCCCCGCTCCTCATGTAGCTGCTGCCGGCAAAGCTCCGAGCCGCCTCCTCAGAGGTGCCGGGAAGCTGCTGTAATTAAAGGGAGCAGCTTTTGCAGTCTCGTTTCGATGTACCCGGCTTTTAATTGCGGAGCTACATGGCTGCAACTCTGCAAGCAGCTGTAGCCGGCTGAAGAGGGGAGGAGAAGCAGGGGAGGTGATGGATCCACCATCCTCCGGCAAGAGCCATCCTCCCAGCTGGGCAGTCAGACCCTAGAGATGCCCAGGAGGGTGCCAGAGCAAACCGCTCTTTCTGGTCAGGAATTCAGCAAATAATGCAGAAACTTCCAAGGAAAGGGAAATAAATACTTGGGCTCCTCTGGGGAGCAGCAGAAACTGAGCACTCGCATGCTCACAGCACCTGGGCAGACCCTCGGACAGACCGGCTGTTCCCTGCTGTCCCAGCTGCTCCAGCAGCAAAAAATGAAAGGACAGTTTTAGCCGAATCTTCATGGCTACCACTACAGCAAAGCCAATTTCTACCCACTAACGTCCTGGACACCTGCCTAACCCATCACCTAAGATATGTCTGCTGGAAACGTGTCCCCATTAAACAATGGGCTGGAGAATCCAATAAAGCTCAGACACACAGTGGTGTGTCCAGCATTTGTGTAACCTCTTGGGTCAGTCTTCATCACCTCTGTCTTTGCAAGGGTTTGCAGCGGTCGAGTACCCACAACCGCGGGCATCACCTTCAGCTCCCACTGAGACTTCTAGCCAAACATCCAGCATTTCCAAAGCCTGCAACGTCCCATACACAACCACGTCCCAGCACGAACATCAAAGCCTGGCCAGAAAAAGAACAACCTAGTCACCCTAACAGCTTACAGAAACACTCACTCTCAAGTAATGGGAACATCTGATGCTACATTAAAGGCTGAGGTTTCCTCCCTACCAGTGCAGAGCTGATAAATCCCACAGCCACACCACACAGCTCCATCGGGACAGCACACAACTGGTCACTTCTGGCTGTTTCCACAAGCAATTCCTGGCTTGCTCACACACTGGCAGGACTGTATTTGCCAACTGGTGAGGGAAGGTGAAGCCTGGAGCGTGGGCATTGCGCAGGTTTTCATGTGAACAGATGCAAGGCAGAAAGATGGCTCTTATCTGCCAGAAAATAATTAGAAATGCCTTCGTCTGGACATCGTGTTTCCATTTGAACGGCCCTTTTTGCAGCCTGAATACACCTTGGTGACTGTGGAAAGCGTAAGAAAATAGCAGCTATAATTATGAGCCAGGCAATGACGAGGAGAGCGGTGGCAGCGGGCGCTGAGCCTCGTCCCGCCACGGTGCCAGCCCTGCCGTGGTGCTGGCCCCGCCACAGCCCATCCACGCCACCCCAGCCCGCGGAGGGTGGCTCGTCGCCTAAACCACACGCTGGCCACAGTTACTGCTCGGCAGGGAAAGGGCTGCCAGCACGGGATACAAGCACATGCTTAAAATTAAGTGCCTTGCCAGGGCTGGTATTAGGAGTCCAGAACTTGACACCGGAGCAATTAAGCGCCGAGAACACTTTGTAAAGCCCTGACCCCACGAGGCATCAAATCCTGTTTTCTTCGACTTTCTGTCCTGCCTTATGAGCAGTTAATTTCAAGGGGCCCATTGCAAAAAGCACCTTTCAGCGTCGCTGAGATCAATACTCCCCGCAGCTCCAGCAGCTCGCAGCACCACACCCCCGTCTCCCCGAGCATCTCCCTTAGCCTCACAAAAGCAGCTGGAGATGCCGACATGACCAGTCCCATGACCTAAGGACAGGGGTAGGAGCTGGAGGTCCCAGCAGTGCCCGTCGTGCCCCTTCTCCTGGGGCGAAAGGCTGAGCGCATCCCTCCTCGCCTGCCCCGTGGGCACGGGCGCTCCGGGGGAAGCGGCTCGGCTTATTGCGGCTTTTGCACGGGCACAGCCATCGCTCCGAAGCGCTGCTTGTAATTTTCCAACATCTACTTCTAAGCTGCCTCATTAAGGACCCAGCTCAGGTCTTTCAGGCACTTCCCACTCCTCCCCTACCAAGCAACACACACGCACACTGGCCCTGATTCTCACTTCCCTGAAAGCACATTTTGGCTTCCAAAGCAGCACAAGGGGTCTTCAGCAAGAATCAAGTGTTTGCATTTAGATTTGGGATCTTTCTTCCCTCCCTGCTTCAAGGCAGAGCTCAAAATGCTGCCAGCTCCCTCCGCTGCCCTTACCCACCCAGTTTTCCTCTGATGGAAAAAACTCCTGACTCCCTGCTCCAGCTCAATGCTTTGCTTTCCTCCTGGGGAGCTGCACATCCCCAGCAATGCTTTGCACCAGCCACCAGATAATCCCATGTTTCACCCCTTGCCTGTCAAGACACATCAGAAGCAGCTCAAAAATTCACCAGGAAATGCAAAAGAGGACAAACACCTGCACTTAGTTCAACTACAAGAGAAAAATTAGCCTCTGGTAGGACACAGCAGCAGAATTCAGAGGTCTTTAAGGTCTATGGTGTGCAAAAGATAAGCTAGATAAGCTAGCCCTGGAGAACCAGGGCTGAGCTCAGCAGCTTCAATCTCAGACCTCACAGAGGCATTGGATGGTGCCTAGCCAAGCCGTGGAGCAAGCTGCAGATTCCCAGAGCTCCTTGGCTTCACTCCAGATTAGCATTGGTTACCCCGAACCCCTGCCATTCAACGCTTGGCATCTGCTGCTCTTCCCACCGGAGCCCCCCACCATGGAGAGGTGCCCAGCACAACACAGTCACGCTCCTGACCTGTTTTCACCCCCACCCCTCCATCACCAATTTTTTGGACCAGGGACTTACTTTTCCTCCTCGTTTGCCTGATCCCCGGCATTTCAGTCCCAATCCTGACCACGGCCTCCGGGCACTGCTGCATTGCAATCAATATAGATGCTAATAATGAACAGCTCTCAGATAACTACCAGCTGAAGTGTACACACGCAGACCTTCCAGTGATCCCTTGCCAATGATCAATACATGTAGAAAAATCAGCTCAGAAATTTGAAGAGACAAAAAACAAACCAGGAGAGAGGTTATTCCGTGCTGAATAATTTATGGGCGCCAGCCTTTGCTCCATGAAGGCTGTGCTGGGCAGGAACAGCTACAGCTCCGAGCCAGGAAAGGAGCACGGGGTGCCAAAGAAAAATAAACAAGAAGTGGACTCAATATTTCACACTGCTGAAGCAAAATATCCTCAAACCCACCCCAACACCGGTGCCTGCCCTGCTGCAAGCTCAGCAAGAGACACCTGGGGCAGGAAAGGACAAATTTAGCACCGGTCTACAGCAGAGCAAAGCTTGCTGCTTCAGGAGGTTGCACGGGGACAGGAGGGAAAAGAAATCAGAGTATTTGGGTTGACCCTTCCATGGTGACATGGTTTTAGCTTTGCTTCATCCCCGCACCCCAGCTCCAGCCCCTCACACATCCCCCAGCTCTCTGCATACCAACCCTTGCCCAAAGCTGCGGCTACAGGTAAAGTCCTCTCCAGGCTCTAATGAAGAACTCAAGATTAACTATTAGCACAACTCAGGATTAATTACACATGTTCTGCTAAGCCTCCTGCTCACTCGTGCTCAGGTGAAGGCTTATCTCAGCACTCCTTAAAGCCACCGCTAGTGCCGTACCAGCCCAATAGCAGGGACGCTGCTGAGAGATCTGCAAGCACGGAGCAGGATTGCTGGCACCGCTTGGTCCTCCCCTTGGGGGGGACCTCTGCTCCCCCTCTGACACCCATGCTAACCCATCTCTTGATGGGCTGCAGGAGGGTCCCAGTGAACACTGGGCTCGGTCTGCAAAGGGACAGAGGGGACCGGGCTACAGCCCCAGGTCCTGCCTCCGTTCACCCCAGCCCCATCAACGTGGAGGTGAACACACGACGTGCGTGTCCAGCATTTAAAATGTCATCAAAGCCAGGCACAAGACACACGCTCAGGGAGGTGGGGACGGTCTCTATCGCTGGGACAGAGAAGTGCAAGATGTGCAGCCCCAGCCCAGCTCGCTCACTCCCCGTCGCAGCTACGAAGGGGAAGAGATGGAGCTGCCTCTCCCAGGCATCCCAGGGGACACGTCCAAATCCACGTCAAAGAGGAGGTCTCATCACTGCCAACCAATATCGAAGCTCCTGTGCTTCCAAGAAAGGCAAAATACTACAGGCAGCAACGCAGCTCTCTCCAGAGTCACTCACAGAGGGAAACGAATGCTGCAAAACCCCCCGTAAGACTCAGTCAGCTCCTTCCCCTCATTAAATGACCACCGTGAGGCTCTTCATTAAAAAACACAAACAAGAACCACACAACAACAACACAACCCTCCCAACCATTAACTTCTTTCGTCCTTGAGTACATGGATATTATTTAGCATGTCAATTTAGCTCAGCACGGCACGCGGAGATCGCCACGATGCATGCCCACCTCTTTGAGAAGCTGCTGCCTTTTGCATTAGGACCAGGATTATTTTTTTGAGTTAATTAGTTGGGAGCTAATTCCATTCATTAATTCTGAATGCCGCAGGGGCTGGGTTGGGGTTTTTTTGTTGTTCTTTTTCAGGATTGTTGGGTTTTTTCACTTCCTTTTCAGCATGGCTCATTATGCGGCCAATGCTGGCTTAGCATCACCCAAAACCTGCCCAGTCCCCAAGGCAGCTTCAGGCTTTTCTTGATTTATAACCCATCTAATTTGCATTTTCCCTGGCACTTGCCCTCCACTCAAGATGTCTCATAGGTGGCGAGAAAACCTTGCGAAGTTACAGGAGGCAGCAGCGTCAGCCCAGTAATAACAGAACTGCATCAGCAGAGAGGAACGCAGCACACGGCTATCTTTTCCCTCTCAGTTTTTCCATCTAATAGTGGTCCCTCTGGGAGGCAGGTTGCTGTCTAGAGACACGTGTAGGGTGGCCCGGCGTAGCTGTTTGCACACTCTCACCCTGCATCACCTCATAATCCCACGGCAGATAAAGCCCATCCCTCTGCGGGAAGTGCCCCCCCAGCAGCAAATTCCCCCGCAGGTCCCCAAGCCACCACCAGCACCTCCTGAGGAGGGACTCCTTGGTGGCTGCCACCCCCCTGCCAAGGATGCAGGTTATTTTTGGCAGCCACCCCAGCTGCCTGCCTTGTGGTGGAGCAGGAAGGGAGGGAGGGAGGGAAGGAAGGAAGGAAGAGAGCACAGTCGCTGCTCAAACAACGCTGGCGAAGCCACGGGGATTGAGTGCAGGCACGCACGCTGGGAAGAGCCAGCGACCTGCGGGACACCTGCACCCTGCAGCCACATGGCCACCAGCCCTGCAGAGAGCATCCCTGGGGAATGGGGGGGTAAAAGGAAGCCTTTCCCATACGCAGCTCTAGGCAGGCGTCGGGGGACACGGGTGATGCTGTGTGCTGACACCAGGGGATTAAAGCTGCTCAGATCCAGGACCAAAGGGCAGATCCCTGCCCCAGATATCTCCACATCAGCCCCATACAAAGTCTTACTTTGTACCAGTCCTTCCCACCTTCCTGGAACGCAAAAGGGATGGGATTGATCCTAGCCATGATGCTGGTGGTCTGCACCCACCGAATGCTTGCACCAGTACAGCACCAGCGCTGCCCAAGATGCACGTGGTGGAAAAGCCGCCCCTGAGCCTTTGCAGACTTCGTGCTTTCATGCAAGACCTCAATGCGACCACACGTGCAGGGGACAGACCCTCCTGGGGGGACTGCGCACCCATAGCACCGCAGCACCCACCTCTGGAGCTCCTTCAGGGAGACTGTGACCCTCAGGCTGTGTCCCAGGAGGAAGAGGGCAGCCAGGATGTCAGCCCACTGCACCATCTCGCCCAGCGGGCCCCCCTTCAGCACCCGCGGACTGAAAACATCCCCCGACTCCTCCGTCAGGAAGCCGATATGGATCAAGATCTGGAAAGACAAGGAGAGGGGTCAGTGCTGGAATGGGTGGTGCTGGGGGAAAGGGACAATTTGAGTTTTCCAGCCCAAAATGACTTATGGTCCCTGATTCCCTCCAGCTCTTTTTGCACGCTGTAATTACTCAGGGAAATCAGTCGAGCGTAAAGACAAGTGATCTATGTCCAATTAGCAAAGACCCAATAGTCAGAGTTTACCAGCTCCCATCGACAGACGCTCTGTATCTTGGGACCAGGTTCACGTTCCCGACGTACACTGCAATCCAGCTCACGGACCTAAGCCGGATCTGCCGGCACACAGGCACCAAAGGGCAGGGCACCGCAAAAACACGAATGGGAGGGCCAGCAACTTCGGCACCTCTGCAGAAGACACGTGCCAGACTCCCTGCCTGCTGCTGATGGCTCTCTGCCAGCTGGACACTGCCTCCAACCCACCAGGACCCATCTCCAAAATTCAGCCCATTGTTCAGCAACACCAGTCCTGCGATATCCCAAATGCATGCGGAGTCGTGCCCGTGGACTGCAGACCGACCCTGTAGACCCACGTGCTTCCATAAATGAATTTTCCTCCCAGCTCGCTCACATCCCAGCTGTCTCCGCTCCCCATGTTCCCAAAGGCTCAGCTTTTCCGTCTTCCCACCATGACCACCCCCCCCCCCCCGCCCATCCAATTTGCTCATACGTGTTTCTGGTCCCTTTGCCGGCCCTTCAGCTTCTGCTCAAGGCGCCGAGCCGCCCGCAGCCACTGCTGGGCCAAATGCCGGATCCTCTTCTTCATGAAGCTGAGGGACTCCTTGCCCGTGCCGATCAGCTCCAGGAGGCGAGCCAGGTCGCTCTGGAAAGCTGCCTAGGAAAGGAGCACGCTCTGCATTTTGAGTGAAGGGAAAGCAGCCACGAGAGGAGCCCCTGGGCTGCCGCGGGGGCTGGCGGAGGTTTGCCCATTGCAGCTGAGGTGCTATGGGTCCTTCCTGGATGGACAGCTTCCCCTGGTGCCGTCGGACCTGACACCAGAGCTCCTCCACTTAATGCACCAAATCCCAGGGGCCCCGCTGCACCCAGAACATCTCGTGACATCCCGGATTCCTCACTACAGGAGACACATGGACCTGTTGGATTGGGTCCAGAGGAGGCCACGAAAATGATCAGGGGAACACCCCTCCTATGAGGAAAGGCTGAGGGAGTTGGGGTTGTTCAGCCTGGAGAAGAGAAGGCTCCAGGGAGACCTTCTTGTGGCCTTTCAGTACTTAAAGGGGGCTTATAAGAAAGATAGGGACAGACTTTTTAGTAGGGTCTGTAGCAATGGGACAAGGGGTAATGGTTTAACACTAAAAGAGAGTAGATTCAGACTAGATAGAAGCAAGAAATCTGTTACGCTGGGGGTGGTGAGACACTGGCACAGGTTGCCCAGAGAGGTGGTAGATGCTCCATCCCTGGAAACATTCAAGGTCAGGTTGGACGGGGCTCTGAGCAACCTGATCTAGTTGAAGATGTCCCTGCCCATGGCAGGGGGGTTGCAGTAGATGACCTTTAAAGGTCCCTTCCAACCCAAACCATTCTATGCTTCTATGAAAACCCAGATGAGGCATCATGGCCCTGCTGACACTGCTGGCTCTGGGAACATTTATTTCCAGCAGCCTTGAGGCCATTGTGTCTCCCTAAGCCCCCCGGGATCGGCAGGACACAGGCTGCCCCCACCTTACCTGCACTCGAGGCAGCGATGGGGGGGAAGGCAAAGCCGCCGTCCGGTTTCGCCACGGCAGGGGAGGGCAGAACCACTCGACTTCGCTGAGGTAGATGAGGAATGAGCACTCGGTGCCGTCCACGCCAAAAAACGCATAGCAAGGGTCGGAGGTCCACCTGGCCCTCATCCACTGCAAGGGGGCAAAGAAACAAGCGGGGCTCGTCCTCTGGCCGGGAGAGGACGCAGCAGCCCTGCAAGCCGCCCCTGCTATGGGCAACCTCTATTCTCCATCACCTTGCTCTAGCACAGCTTCCCCTGGTGCCACCAGACCTGACACCAGAGCTCCTCCACTTAATGCACCAAATCCCAGGGGCCCCGCTGCACCCAGAGCATCTCGTGACATCCCGGATTCCTCACTACAGGAGACACATGGACCCCAGGGGCAAAGCCATTAATCCCTAGGAAGTGATGCGCCACAGGGTTTTCTTCTCATTAGGTTTGCTGGGGAGCGAGCCGAGCTGCTGATCTCATCGCCCCGGGTGCAGCAGGGCGAGGAGACAGATCCACCGGTGGTCCCCGAGGATGATTTCACATGAAGAAGAATAACCAGCGACCAGAGCAGCGATTTATCATCCCCCGCAACGGCTCTTGCCGGCCTCTCCCTAATTCAACTACAAAAACAAATCTACTCAGGAGACAGGTCGCTGCGCCCAATATGTAAAATGCAGCAATCACCCGGACAGAAGATCGAATTACAGACTTCCACAATTAAATTACATTACGAATTTACTCAAATCATGGAAGGAAAGGATGCCTAGTACCAGGGGAAGAGGAAAATACAAACCCCCGGTATCATTTTAATATACCTTTCAACATCTTTTCAGGGAGACTGGGCCCTGCAGAAGCCTGAGCTTGAAGCAGGAGGCTGGGAAGGGGAGGGAAGAGGGAGATGCTTTTAATTAGATCATGTAAATATGCTCCCTGACAAAGCAATCACACTCCAGGCCAAATGCCAGGCTGCATTCAGGTGTAAAGAGCAGGTTGGGTCAAGCAGGACATCCTATTTGAGATGGAGGTCCTGGCCACCTCAACCAGATGCTTTTCTGTGCAATGCTGAGATTATTCCCCAGACACTAGCTAACACTCCAGATATTTAAAGACGATGTGACAGTGCTTTCTCCTCACCGCGCTTCTGTCATTAAACAGAAACTACAGGCAGGGAGGGCTGCAGGCAGAGGTGGTCTCACGGAGCTGATTCTGCTACTGCCTGCACACCTCTAGGCACCATGTTTTCAGTGTTCCATACGACTGAAACTGAAGGTATATGCCCTATTATTGGGGGAAAACAGTTACATTCGTATAGCAAAGGTTCCCAGAGGAGGTCAGACACCTCCCTTGTGTTTTCTCCTCGGAACACAGCTGTGCTTTGCTATCCACATCTTTGGCTCGGTTCCATCTTCTGCAACGGGCCATACCTTTCCCATTTTAAAGCAAACGGTTTCATTCTGGAAAGCATCCCCCTCCCCACTTCCCTTCCCAGTTTAACCCCTGGGGTCATCGCTTTGTGCCCTTCCTAGCAGCTTCCACCCAGGTCGAGACCTTCTCCCAGACAGAGAACCCCGACTCACCTCCACTTTCCCAGCGCAGTCAGGGTACTTGGGGTCCCTGGGCACCTCGCACTGGTCCCTCCTGCCTTCCACCACTGCAGAAAGACAATTTTGGCATGGGGAGAGCCAGGACATGCTGGCGGAGCAGCTAGAAATGCTGGGAGGGGAAGGGATGGGACGGGGCTGCCAGCCCCCAAGCATGTTCATTGGCACCGCAGCTGGGCCAGCAGACAGCCCCATCCCACTTGATGGAGCAGGACACCGAGATGTGAAGCATCTTCCCCAAGGTCAGGGCGGAAACAGAGGAAACCCCCCAGCCCTGCTTTAATGCCAAGAGCATGTTCCCCTTTCCTAAATCTCATCATGTCTCTTCATAGCACCTCCCTGCTGCTCTCAGCCTGGTCCAGACCCCAGGTCCCACCTATCTATGCTCCTGTTAATTAGCCATAAGCAGGCTGCAGTACCTAAGGAAGCACTTGACAGTCTTTATGCTGTAAACTTGCAATAAAAATTGTCCTGCTGAGCTGTCGAGAGAAGACTCAGCCCCCAGGGTCAGCCCCGGAATAAGGCACAAAAGTGGCTAAAAAAGTAATAAGATCTTTTCTTCCTCTGTCATTGGATTAATAAAAGACATCACCCCTCCTATAAGCCCTCCTTTGCCTATAACCGAAAAAGCATGAGGTGGAAGAGGCAATGGAAGCATCTTCTACTTGATGATGCCAGCCCAGATGCCAGGAACCATGCAGCCATGTGGAGAAACATCTGGAGAGCCCAGCTGCCCTCCCAGCACTGACGGAGTGGGATGGGAACGTCTCTCCTGGCGCTGGATCCCAGCCCCTGGGCTTTGGATCCAAACCGCCACATTTTTCTATCCAGGTGTTTGTGCTGGCACTGCTCCTCATCTTTAATTCTGCATTTAATTCTGTGGCATTTATTTCTGACAGCAATTCAATTTGTCACCATTCCTCCCCCTTGCAGGCATGAGTTTTCCCAGGTCTTGCTCCTCTGTAGCTTCATCTCCCCGCTCTCGAGTCCTCCTGGGCCAAGCGAGACAACAATTTTAGGAGAACATTACTGCTGTCAGAGACCACAGAGAGCGGTTCCCTATGCAGACTCCTTTTCCAGCCTTCCTGGCTGTAATAGCAAGGTGAGAGTCCTGGAAACTTCCGAGAAGGCTCAGACCTCACTCAGGACCTCCTCTCCCTCAAAGAGATGGTGTGACCACGTGCTGCATCTGCACAGATTTGGACACAAACAGCCCTAGGAGGTCTGCCGAAGAGCTTCAGGTGCCCTACTTTGTCCTGCAGACAGGAGTGAGTTGGGTAACCTCAGATCAGCATCCATTCCCCTGCATTTTCACCAAATTTTTCATGGTAGGCTTGGCTGGATCTCCCTATTGCAACCGTATAACACATAGGAGGTTTGGAGCATGGGGACCCCCGGGGACACTCACCTTTCCCGTTCAGGAGGCTGTTCCGGAGAATCTGATCTACTTTTATTGCGATGTCCGAGACGTTTTGAGCTATAGCTTGGATCCTCTCCATCAAGCCAGCTGCTGGCTGGAACCTGGGAAAAAAAACCAAATAGACCCTGAAAACTTGATGTCTCCCAGTGGTGACACCCAGGGGTGCTTATAGCAAATATGCCATCCTTGGAAGCTGCCAGCAGGTTGAACTTAGCTCCAGGATGCAACATGGGAACGCCTGACCCAGTGTGTACCAGGCAAAGAGATCATAGCTTTCCAAGAGGTTTGATTAAAAACCTATGTAAATCAGTATTCTGCCATTTTTTGCAGTGCGCTGATAAACACGGATACATCTGTGCATTTTACATGGGGAAACATTAAATAGGCTGGAAAAAATTGGTTTTCTTATTTCAGACGTGCTATGTTTGAAAACCCTCTGCTGTGATTATTGGCCTTGCGGTGCATGTAAGAAGCCGTGCTGGGAAAAAAGGGAGAAAAAAACCCAAAAATACAGAGAAAGGAAGGCAAAACCAGAGGAGGGCTGAGGAAGCCTGTGGGCCTGCAGCAGACTGCAGACAGATGCAAAACACGCAGGACACGTGGATGGCCTCAGCCAGCCCATCCACCAAAGATTTAGGCGAGCAGATTTCCAGGTCCCCCGGCGAGAAGCAGCAGCGAGGGCTGTGTGGGGACAGGGTGCCGGGGCGAGTGTCTGCAGCACTGCGTGAGCCGGGGTTGAGCTGGGTATTGCAGCCCCAGCAAAGCCTGCAGGCACCTTCCCATCAAGGCTTGAGATCAGATTCCAGCAGTTTGAATAGCTGCGTATTCCATCTATCGAATTAAACCTTGCAATCAATACCGTCCTGGGTAAACAGCACCATTAAACTCATCTACATAACACATTGCGTAGACAGAGCGACAGAGCACTGTAAAGAGGCCGGGTGTCAATTAAAACCTGGTGTAATATATAAAAGGGCAAGAGAACTCAATCCATCAGCAGTGGTGCCCTGCCAGGCTTGACAAGGAGCAAGCTCTCCACCTCCAGCACCTCGCCTGCCACTTCCACCGCAAACAACAACCACGTCTCGACGAGCGCGGTTATCACAGTAAATAATTTCCCCTTCTGCAGCACCTGGGTCATAAGTTTTTCCTCCTACGGCTGCTGAGATCATTATAATACAAGGAAATGTCATAAGCAGTGAGCAAAACCAAAAGGGCTACCTTGAATACTCTTGGCACAAAAAATATGTGCTGATGTCAGGTCCTTCCTGGTGAAGTTTTATGTTTGTTCTCCAGATCAGTGAACCCGAAGGCTGGGATTTAAAGTACCTCTGTCCTCAAGGCTAAAAAAATCCTAGTTTTATGAACCGATACTGCTTCAGTTGTTGATTTAAAGTCCATTCGCTAGCAGCGAACAGCCCACATTTTTCCTTCTGGCATGGTTTATGACCATCAATATTCAGCCCGTATACCTCCACAGGGAGCCACATATCTTAGGCTTTTAAGAAATAATAATTAAATGCAGAGGACACCATTGCCCCCAAGTAACTTCCAACCTTTGCAGAGAATAAACCCCAGGTACCCTGCCAGCTACTGTAACCGCTGCAGCAGGGAGGTTGCTCATGAGGCCCTGGTAAAATATGGGCACAAAAATGACCTGTGATAAGCTCTGCTTGTCAGCATGGTTCCGAGGAGATAAAATGCTCCCAGTCTGAGGGCTGCACAGCTCAGTCAGCCCTGAAAGCTCACAAACCCCCATTTCTGCAAACCTTTTTCCACTGGCAAGCAGCCATCAGACCACGGAGGTGATGCATAGGCACTCAGTAAACAGGGAACAGCTGGCATGGGCAGTTTAGGAGCAAATGTCACAAGGATGCAGTGAATTCAAAGCCAGCGAGCCCAATCTCCTGCTCCAGCAACAGGAGAGGGACGTTGGCTTGGTGGAGACGTTCCTCAGGTTTCTCCATAGCTCATGACAAGGAGAGAGGATGAGCACAGCCGCGGAAGCCCTGCTCCTATGCTTCAGAGCACCTAGATTAGCCCATGATCCAACTTCTGCCTCCTCCCAGAAGCTATCCCAACTCTCACTTGGGTCAGAACCCGCTCCCAAACACCCAAGTAATTAGGCGAATCTCAAAAGTCAACAGCAACCTGGGTCCCCTTTTCTTCTCTGATGACCTCCAGACCTCAGCTCAGCCAGGGCTGAGCACTGGGCACCTACGAACACGTTCAAACAAAAATCAGGATCGTTATCCTAAATAAATGGCTTTCTTCCAGCCTAAGTCATGCTGGAGCTCCGGCTGCAGCAGCAGTTTCCACCGGGTGATGGACCTGGCCCACCACCTATGCCAGCTTGCCCAGTTCTCGCAAGCTAAAGCTGCTCCCCAAACACAAAGATTTCAACTCAGAGACCTTTGATGTAAAATGTATGTCTGATCATCACACTCAGACAGGACTTCCAGTTCTCGCAAACAAGACAGCTGTCTCTCATGGGCTCCGTGAGGCTCTCCCCAAAACGCAGAGGGTTACTGCAAAGTGACACAAAAAACGTCTGACATGGTTCTTGATCTATATTAAGAAGACGGACAAAATGGTAGAAAATGTCCCTCCAAAATAAGAAGCCAGGCTCAAACCTCCCACCACTTGCATGCTCGTCACCCAAATTCGTCATATCAAACTCCAAATCCCCATGATTTTGAGTGAGGGATTTCATGCTTGGGGCAAAGAGCCATGCTCCCACGTTGGGAGCACTGATGGGCCTCGGTGTTAACACTAACACGGGCAGCACTGTCAGCCGCCTCGGTGATTTTATCTGCTGCGCAACAAGGCTATCGCTTGAGCAGCAAATTTCGTTTAACCTATTAAAGAGATGACAAAAAGGTTAAGCATAAGTTACATCACCTATCATTACAGTGATTTGTCACCTGGGCAGAGGACAAGAAAATAAGACACTTAAAGCAAAACCTCAAACGCAAAAAGGTTTTCTGTAGCTCGTCAGAATTTGATGCCTTATTCTTAGTAACTGGAGACAGTGGGAAGGACAAGGTAAGTGGCTTTTTCTGCTCAGTGACAGCTAAGCAGAAGGGGAATATCCCACCACGTGTCTCCATCCGAGGTGGGATGCCAGCACAGCTTCCATCAGCCCAGCGGAAAGAACTCACTTCCAGCACTACCACTGCACAGGGAGCAGCGACAGGCTTTTTTTTTTTTTTTCCTTGTTGCTTTTTAAATTTTTCTATAGCAACAATATAAATGCCACCAAAATGCGCTGGGGCTGTGCCAGCTATTGAAACTATAGTAAATTACTATGGGTTTTCTAGAACAAATTTTTCCCTGGGACCTTAAAACCGTTTACTACAGCAAATACAGTACTTTTACTTCTAACCATCAATATTGATTTCATCTTTATTATTTTCAGATTTATATTTCCCCATGTTGATTAAGATTCAGATCACACTGTGCCTTATAATGCATTGTATACAGTATTCATCTCGTTTCAAAAACTGCTATTAAGATGTATCTTTCCCCACTGGCAGATCATTTGCCATATAATATAGCCGGAGGTTGAGTTTTCCTTTACTTTTTTATGCATTAATTTGGTTCCCTTCACTTTGTCTCTTGTCCCCAACCCCGCAGCAGCAGCTCAGATTCAGCCTGTTTATCCCTTTACAAGGCACTGTATTTTTATTGCCTTTTATAAAAGTGGCATTATGAAAAGATGAATCTCTTTCTATTTGTGTGTTGTCTTCATAATACAAGGCCTAAACATATTTGCTTGCTCATCCGATATTTCTTGCTATTAACTGGTGAAAGCAGTGACTTTGGGAAGACCGATACAGATGGAGAAAAGCAGATGTTTTGAAGATAATACATCAACAAATGCAACGTTCACACAGAGCAGTTTACCAAAGGATTTCAACTTGCTCATTACAATGTCTGCACTGCCATTTGCCTCTTTAAAGATCTTTTTTTTTTTTTTTTTCCCCCCCCAAAGACCCAAGGTAGAGCAGAAAGCAGCTGGGAAGGGTTCCCAGGGCTGGTGCTGGGCTCTCACTGCTTCCCTGCTCCGGGGACACAAATCACCCTCTGATATCCAGCCCCATGACAGCCTCACTCTCCAGGACAGGGACCTGAAATCCCAGAGGCGGCACTGATGGATAACCCTTCCCAGCAATGGGAAAAGGGCCCTTCCCACCCTCCTGGCTCCTACTGCAGCTTTTGAGGTGCTGCCCATTAGAATAGCTGGGGTGTTTCCTGGACAAACGAACCCCTAGGGCATCTCCAGCGGGTCACCCTGTGGGCTCCGGCTCCCCTCCTCATCCATCCATCCTGGTGGGACAAGCTCAGAGTCACCCAACAGCTGGTGGGGGATGAGCCAAGGAAAGCCGAGGGGTCCCCAAGGAAGTGGGGAAAAGCCCTCATCCAAGTGCTGGGTAACTAAAAAAGGTGATTTAAATCTCCAAGAAGATGGAGCAATTAAGAGCTTCACTCCTCTGGCCTAAGAGAATCCAAGTAAACCTCATCGATGCCAGAGGCAAAACTTTTTTCAGGGATCCGTGCCCTTGTGTGCATCTCTGCATCCTCTCCGAGGTGGCTTGCACCCGAAAGGCCGGGAGCTAGGGCTGTCCGCGGGGAAGAAAGCAAGAACACAAACACGGATACAAGGGGATTACCAGGCAGCTGATGCTCTCCCTAAAATTTGGGTCACAGTCCCCTGACACCAATGCTCCCAAGACTGGGGTGTACCAGGAGAGGCAGCAGTGGCTGGGCAAGTGCCCTGCTCATGAGGCTCAGCTGTGTGTTTTTGTGTTTGTTTGACTTGTAATCCTGGTTTTAATCCTCATAACTCTGGTGCTGGAGCTGTTACCCTAAGCTTGGATAAATCACCTTGGCTTGGTTTGAGCTGGTGGCCCATGCGGTGGGGGGTCAAGCGTGCAGGGTGCTGTGATGGGGAGTGCGGGGAGGGTCCCGTGCCCTGCTCCACTTGGGAAAGGCTCAGACCCCAGGGAGCAGAGCAAAAGCCCAAAGCCCTGGTTGCTATTAGCTTGGCAGGAATTTATAGCAAGATTAAAGGCGGGGGGGAGGGGGGAAGCGCTGGGGATGAGGCACAGGACTTGTCGCGTTGCTATCCCCAGCACGGGCTCTGCCAGGTCTTTCAGCTCCTCGGTGCCTTTCCTAATATCAAACAAGGACAGGGATGCTGCACCCAGCTTTGCAACCTCCCCGAGAGCCACGTACAAGAGGGCCCATACCACTGATAAGTGGGTTTATTCTTCACAAGCAGCTCCAGCCAGTCAACTGGATAAAAACTTAAAAAGAAATAAAAATACTACCAAAAAAAAAAAAAAAAAAAAAAAATCACAGAACAGCATATGTTTCCAATACAATTTCTGGTATCTCTGTATACTGCAATCTTTTCCATTACACCTCAGGGTTGAGACAAACAGCTCAGTCTCCCCTCCATGAACACCTGAATAAAGACCTGAGTTTGCTCTGGCCATGTTTGTGCTTATTGGGAATTCACCCTGAGCAAATTTTCCAGAGAATGTGTTTCGGGATGGGAACGTTCCTTGGAAACTCATCCGAAGCAAGTAGCGGATGATGCATGGGCAGAGCCCTGCCTGAACTCCTCCAACACCAAGTTACACAATAAATTGCCTAATAAATACCGGAGTATTTAACTCACTGCAATACTTCCATTTATTTTAATTTCAGTTTACTGTGGGTGATGCTTCTCACACACATGCATTTAGAGGACCAGACCCTGAGCTAACCCAAAGCCTATGGCTGCAAAGCCCAGGGGAGGACACTGCCATTTTAGCAAGCTGGCAATAAATTTCATGAAAAAAAACCAACTTTCCAATCAAAGACAGTGACTTTCCAACATAGGGAGAACTTGCCAGCAAAGTATAACCAAGATCATTAATTAAACTATTTTATAAATGCTAGGAAGTACTCCGAGATCCTTCCCAAACAGAACACGAAGCCGAAGCCACAAGCCCAAACCTTCGCTTTCCTCCTGACTCCCAGAGCAGAACCGAGCTGAGCCATATGACTGGGCAGCAGCAGATTTTATTTATGTGAACATGAGGGATCACGGACAGGAGGGTTATGGGATCATCACTTTGATGTATGTTAATCGTCACTTGATTGGGGTATAAATCAGATATATTTCTCTACGTGCTTGAGTAGCCTGATGCAGGCTGCAAGAAACTGCCTTCGGTGAGCTGTGAAGACATTGCCAGCCTCGACAGTCTCGACTAAGAGGGACCTGCCCAAAAGTTAGACCAAAAATACCCAGTTTTGATCACGATCCCTGGGCCAGGGGATCCGCTGGGTGAGATGCTCTCCCGAGCCCATGCTTTTCTACAGCCCTCAGCCCCACATTTTCTTTGCCAGCTCTGCGTTTCATGGGCACACTCCACTTCATTTTGGAAGGGTTATTTTGGTAGCCTATGTTTCCACCATCAGCACTACAGCCCCCCTGGATGCCCACCTCCATCGTGCCCATGCCCCCCAGCTGGGAAGCCCCCGAGCCCATCCCTTTGGAGGGGGCTGCTTGCCCCCAGCTGCTCCAAAACCAGGGACATCTGCTGGAGGGTTAATGGGATTTGATTTTCCTCATAGGGCAAAATCAGACACACAGCCTGGGAAAAGGCACACTGGTGCCATGCTCCTCCCCACCGCCCCAGCACTGCCCCGAAACCCTGGGCTCCGCTCGCCCCGGGGACCGGGTGCTGAGGGCTTTCCCTGCGCAAGCCACCCGAAGCAACACAAACAACCACGGCACAAACCCGCCAGCAACGGCACTTTGCCTCCACGTGTTAACGAATCAAGAAGCCTCGTTTGCAAAGCCCTGTGATAAAGCCCCCCGTATCAATTCTTTGGGATGGAAAGGCATAAAATAAACAGAAAGCAAAGCCTATGGCAGAATTAGGTTCAGCAAATTGAGCTGGAGGTGCTGGGGGAGGCACAAGCCTGGGAGCAGGAGGGGAGGGTGTGAGTGACCTGGGCACACACGGGCACCTGTACCCCCACCGCGTTGGCGATGCCCATCGCCCTCCGGCTGCGGGTCTCTCCCAACGAGCCCAGAGCCCCTCGGAGCAAGGAGGGGGGCACATGGATGGACCCTGCTCCCCTGGCCACCCTGCTAGTGGTACACAGCCACCTCTCTGCTCTGCCTTAGCGGGAACAGCAATTTATTTCAGCTGCCCAGGCATAAATTTCCCCATGGCATCCCCTCCCCTGCCCCTGATGGGGACCCCAGACTGAGGGGTCCTCAGCGACCCCCTGCACTGTGCCCATCCCCTCCAAGCTAACGCTGACAGCATCCAGGACTGGGCTGGAGACATCCTCAGGAGCTGGTGGGAAACAACTCACTGCCTCTGCCAGGATGAAATGAGTTGAGGAACCTGAGGAAGGAGAGTGCCAGGGAGGAAGGCTCCCACAGCGCTGGCTGCTGGGCTCTCCCGCCCAGCTGCACCCCCGATGCTGCTCCTGCAGCCAAGCTCTGCTCGCCAAAACAACCACCCGGCAAAGCTGGGCTCGATCGCAGGGTGGGTCTAACCTTCCCTGCGGGCTGCTTCGGGGCTCTCCCGGCTCCAGACAGCTTTCACACCACGTAGCACCAGCCTCACCTTGCAGATGCCATCGCTGAGCCCCGCAACATGCCGAGGAGATGGGGAAAGGTGCATGGAGGGGTCAAAGACCGCTCCGGGCTCACCTGGATAGCAGGAGACCGTGGCATCTGGCAGCGATTTCTCTAAAGCCAGCTAATCAGTGGCGACAATTCAGGAATTAATAGAGCCAGGCTGGCAGGATGCAGGAACATCACCCATTTAGTGTCATATTGTGAGACTTTTAATTACTGGGAGAATATGGAGTCATGTAATGATTACAAGAACAAATACTTAAAGTGTGTGGAAATTAACTGAGCCTTGGCAGTAATTAAGCTTGAAGATTAATCAGTCGTTAGCAAATAACACCCTTTGCAGGCTAACCACTATGTGGGGGAGAGGGATGACCGGGGATGCCGGCGCTGCAGACCCCAGTCTTCCCTGCCGCCACCTCCCCATGGGCACAGGGCAGGTCGGGGGCAGCCCAGCCCCCAGAGAAGGGCTTCTCCGAGCCCCAACGCTGTCGGGTTACGGTGCCAGCTGGGGTCAGCCACTTCAGACCCCCTCCCTCCCTCCCTCCCAAGCGCTTTCCAGCAGGGGACCAACACTTCCACTGCAAACTAATATTTCCCTTGCCCAGTAAATAGCTCTCCAGGAGGCTTCCATAAGTACTTCTAATTTCCCTCCCCCCTGATGATTTATGAGGGTTGCATTCAATTAACAGCGGTATTGATTTTTTCTGCAGCTGACTGGCAGACTGCTTGCCCTCGTTAGGGAACCCATCACTTACCTTCCCAGCATGGGCAGGGGGGAGCCCGGGGAGGACTGGAGAAGGGATCCAACACCCAGGGGCACAGCAGGCTGGTTCACGGGTGCAGCCTGTGTCCCCTTACCCCAGCACAACATACCACAAAACCCCTGGGCAGCTCTTCTAAGGAGGGTATTGGACATTTGGGTTTGCCAAGAGTTTTATCTGAAGCATTGCAAGAGGTTGGTGGGCTACACAGAGAGGCACCTGTAGAGCGTTCAATCAGACAGCACCTACAGAGCAAGAAAGATCTTGGAGCAACTTTCAGCCACTGCCCTGGCAGCTGGGAGGCTTTCCAAGGCAAGTCATTAATTACACCCTGTATATTTAAATTCCTCCTTGCACTTTCCAAGGGGAAAAGCCATCCTTGCCCTCTGCTGGAGCTTTGCTGGAGGGGGACAGTGCTCACAGGCTATTCCGTAAAGCCCACTGAAGCCTTCACCTCCTTCCTCTTCACTGGGGCTCTGCAAATCCAAGCCCTCCCAATTTTATCGGAGATCCAGGGTTAAGCAGGAGAGCACTTTGTAAAAACAAGAATTAATCCACTTCTGCGCAGGTGGAATTGCAAAGCCCACGCTCGCGGCTTTGCTGAGCAGGGAAGGAGACGAAGGCAGCCGCCGTGCTAACCAGAGACGCTGTAAAGAATAAAATCCCTTTGAAATTAGCACCCTTTAATTGTATTATCTTTCGCTGACAGCTTCAAGTCAGTCACTGGTGATCAAAGAGACAGGGAGGGAAGGCAGAAACAAGCCCTTGGTGGAGTCCCGGTGTCCTAATAACGAATAGAACCAAGGCGTCTCCGCGGCCATGGGGCTGATCTGGATTCAGGAGACACCGCTTGGTCCGGGTGCAGTTGGCAGTGCCCGTTCCCCCTCGGCACAGGGGCTTCCCAGGGGCTTCAGCTGGTTACCCCCAAAGGACAGGGACCTCAGCCCCCCCACTCCACAGGGTCTCAGCCCAGGTTTCGCACCAGCTGCTATTTGATTCCCCCCGGGATGCTCCACGCAGCTCCGGAGAGCATCCATCAGAGCAGCAGGGTCAGCCCAGAGCCAGGCTTTGCTCGGAGCAGGGCAGCAGATGGGGTGTATTGGCTCTGCACCCTTCCAGCTGCCTCGTGCACCCCCGCAAAGGAGGGCAGGGACCGGGACAAGCCAAGAAAGGGCACTATGGACACGGGAACACGCGTGGCAGCAGAGACAGAGCTGCTCAAACCCGCTCAAGCCCCAGCACAGCTGTAACAGTACCAACGCATCTCCTCTGACCACAGACCTCAGCCAAACCCTGGGGGCTGCAGGGAAAGAGGGGAGTGCTTGGGAAACACTTCACAAGTGTTCGCAAATGCTGCTAGTGCTTCATTACAGATCATCACACCAATAATCCATCCACAAGAAACCCCGCCACGATGGTTGCTTCATCTGGAGATGCTCTGCCCCATGACCAAAACCTGATCTTCAGAGGCTAGGTGAAAACAAGGAGATGACACAGATCGGTTTTGATGTAGGATCAAGTGAAGGGACTTGAATACACTTAAGGGGTAATTTATAAGGAGCAAAAGGTGATAAACTAGTTGTCCCTGATTTTCTATTCCTGCAAATTAGGACATCTGTAATCTCAACTGCTCAAGCTCATCTCAGCACACACACAAAACCCGAGGCTGTTTTGATGTGCTGGGTCCATAAGCTCCCATCCTCTCTGGTCTCTCCAAGCAACGGCCCTGGAGTCACCAGCCACACAGCAGATCTGAAACACAAGATCTCCTCTGCAGCAATTGCCACCAGTTCACATAAACGCTTTTAAGTTTTTCTCTTGGCTGCTGGTGTACAGAAATTACCATCACCTGAAATTACCGGTTCTTTTAACATGAGATTGGCCAAGAAAATCATCAAATGTGAGCGAGCGCCTTCCAGTCGCTGGCTGTAATAGTCCTGTCCATTCCTCTCCGGGATTACTGCTGTCCTCCTTGTACGCTTGGGTACCAGCCAGCCTCGTAAGAATAAAATCCCCAGCACCTGCCATTACCGAGGTAAATTATATTTTTCAGCAGTTGAAATTATGTTACTTAAAAGGCAAGACCATGCACTCCAAGGCTGCCTGTGCAGCTTTAATTCATGTGTGCACGCAGCACGGCACAGCCTTTAATTACAGGCTCACTTACTCTATTTTCCATTATAGGTGCAAAAGAGACTCGTAAGGAAAGAGAGGGAGAGAAATGGAAATGATGATGGAAACAGGGAGGCACAGGAACCCCCGCTGGCTGTCGAGCGCAGCCACAGCGGGAGGCAGAGGTGGGAATGCCAGGCAGGTACCATTGGGATGCACCGCAGCTCCCGTGCCGGCTCCGGTGGCCCGGTGCAGGGCAGCGCTGACCGTTGCATGTCACGTCCCTGCCACCCACCGCTGAGCAAAATCTACGCTGGCATTTTGGGTTTGCATTGCAAAGTTTGTCCCAAGCGCTGCCCCTTGGTTTTTCCATCTCTGCCCCTCCACATCCAAGTTTCTTTAGTTACCATTTTTGCAGGCCTCGGCATGACAGCCAAGTTAGCATTAATAAGTGTTTAAAGGCTCCCTAAAGCAAAGGAAGATGTCTCTTTAGTAAAAAATCATGACGGGAAGGTCTGACGGCATCTCTCAAGCTGCCGGCCAGGACAGATGCGGTGCGTGCATCACGGGCAGCCAGGACGCCAGCTCTGTGCAGCGAGCGTTGCGGGGCCCGACAGTTTGCTCCTATTTCATTTTAAGCCTTGCTCAACTCCAAGGCTGAACATACCAGCCCTGGATTTCAAACAACAATCATTTCGACAGCTACCTGAGGAATATGGGCACAAAGAAACTGGCCTGAGCTCGCTCTGGGATTTACTGGCAGAGGGAGCACAGCCCACGCACCAGGTACTGCTCCAGCTGTCGGCGAGTCCCACCTCCAGCTCCACCACGGCACGGTGGCGAAGAGACGCCCTCCCACACTGCAACGCTAGCAGCTGGGACAGGTGCCACAAGTAATCCCCAAAATGACAGTAATTTCAGAAATCCCAAAGAAAAGGGTTCCAGAAATGGCAAACAACAAGACAACGACAGATCTGCCCAAGCCCCATGCCCCGGTGGGTTCCACCATCCCCACGCAGCGGCTCAGCCCGACACCGCAGAGCACGTTGGGGTTTTTTTTGCTCCTGCAAACCGCCCCCCGAGCCTGGCACCGCTCCACGGGGTCTGCATGGGGCATCGGTGCGGCCGACTGACCTGTCCAGAGGGAATCGCGCTTCATCCCCTTTGTGGAAGTCAGTGCTATTCTCCAGCCTGGCCAGGATGTCCATCCTCTTCATCAGCATCTCCAGCATGTCGCTCATTCGCCGCAGCACCCCTCGGGACTCCAGCGCGCCCATCACTGCAGGCACACAAAGAGCAAGCGAGACACCGTCACGGGCTGGGCGCTGCCGTGTCAGACCGAGAAAATCCCCTTCCCCACGGCTTCAGCCCCAAAGCTGCCTGCGGTCCCGCACTCCCCAGCCCCACTGATGGGCTCAGTGGTTTATGGACCATCTCGGTGCCCTGCTGTCCCTGATATTCCCCCTCCCTGGCTCTGGCAACAGACCCACAGCCCCATCGTCTTGCCCAAGCATGGGTTAATCCCTGCCTGCCCAAATCCGGCTGGGCTGCTGCAGCTCCCCACAGCCAGAAGTTATACCAGCCCTGGATCCAGGATTCTTCACCTGCCTCTCCGGGCATAAACTCCTGACTTGTCCACCCGATCCAGCCTGTCCTGAGTGCTTATGGGAAACCAATTTGATTCTCAAACACTAACCAAACAGCCTTTCATTTTGCATTTCTATTTTTCACTCTCCAAGACCCATCTAGCCCAGCATCCTGCCTTTGATAGCAGCCTGCAAGGGATGCATAAGGAAAAGCATGGGAAATGGAGCAAATAGGTGGTCCTCCCCCAACATATCCTCCCAGCAGCGCCGGATTTTCCTGTTACAGAGAATTTCTTTTCTACCCAAATCTGCTACAGGGTGCGTGCCCCAGCACTGGAAATAGCTCTGTCTCAAGCGCTGCATCTCAGCAAACCCTCCCCAGCAGGAAAGGCCCCCGATTCCCAGCCCCATTTAACATTCTGCTTCCTACGGGTTTGCACAGCACCGACCTGCTGCTGTGTTGAAAGCGCCGGGGGATACACGAGCTCCTGGCTCCCAGTTTGATCTGCTGTCTAGTGACAGGCAGCCCCGAGCCCGAAGCCAGGGAACAGAAAATAAAGCTCCTGTTTCATCTCAGCGCGGCTCATTTCACGTTAGTAATAACTTAATCAGTGCATAATCCCCTGAACTTCTCCCGTTTAGCTTATCTCTGCTGTTCCACTCACATGTGCTTTTCAAGAGGCAGCACATATTTAATTTAGGGAGCAGCAGGAGCTGGGCAGGCAGTGCTGGGAAAGCGAGCGGCTGCTGGACATCCCAGGTGGCTATCAGGATTTACGGACATCTAATGCAACTCCAAACAGATACAAAACCGGGTCTTGTAAAGCCAGAGGGTGGCTGTGCTGGTGCATCCCCTGGGTCCCCCGCCCTGGCACAGCACCCTGCACCCAGC
The DNA here is from genome assembly GCF_900496995.4 of Aquila chrysaetos chrysaetos. Classification (NCBI taxonomy): domain Eukaryota; kingdom Metazoa; phylum Chordata; class Aves; order Accipitriformes; family Accipitridae; genus Aquila; species Aquila chrysaetos. Next base: position 67,593,418 of record NC_044008.1, read on the forward strand.
TCAGCCCCAGCGCTGGGGTGGAGTGGGGCACCCCAACGGCATCATGTGCCAGGGACAGACCTGGCACGGGCTTCTCCTCACTGCAGGAGCTGACACAAGCCGCTGTGCGCGTCAAACAGCGCAGAGACCAGCCTGAACGTGAGGTCTAGCTGGTTTTGGTATTCAGATGAGAGCGGTGCGTATGGCCGTGGTGGGAACCGGCTCCCTCCCCACGCTCCCAGTAAATCACCCTCTAACTCCAGCTCCAGATGCTGCAGCACTGGAGCCACGGCTGCCGGGGGCCGGTTCTCCGGCTCCGAGGGAGGAGGGCTGCATCGGGCACCGCAGCTCAACCAGGGGCTTCGGCACTCGCACGAGCCCTGCCAGGCTCTCACCCCGGCAGGCGCTGGGAAAGCACCGCACCACTGCGGCCGCCTGTTGCTGTCAGACGTGTGGCACATGAACACAGGGTTACAAGCCAACCCTTAACCCCTGTGAGAAGCTGACACCGGGCCAGCCAGACCTCGCCAAAGGCTGTCTTCCATGCTTGGCTGAGATGATCAGCAACACGTTATTTTTTCCTGATGCTATCTAATAAAACAGAAGAAAAATTGAGAGCAAAAGCAATTCCTCCACAAAAAAAAAAAAAATTCATGGAGATTTAAACCAGGCTTTTCCCCAAATGCTCCCTGCACTCCCATGGCAAGAAATTGGTGACTTCTGCTTGAATTGGTGGGTGCCCAAAGTCCTGTGCAGCCCCAAGACCTCCCTGGATGGGTCTGGGAATGCAGGAGCCACCTTTGCCCATCCCACCAGGAAGGTCTCCCAATCTCCTGGTGGGACACAAGTCACAGCCTGTCCCATTAAAGGGCAGAAGTGCTAATCAACTCACAATTAAAAGATGCTGTTGGGGGGGAAAAGTGGAAACTTGGACACTGGAGCTCAGTTTGTACAGGGGCCTCCCCAAACACAGCTGAGCAAACTGGGCAAAGACATGGCCAAGAAAAACAGAAAAGCTCTGAGATGGCCTTAAGTCAGAAAATCCACATTAGTTATTTCCTCACTGGACTGAGCCCACTCCAGTGACATCCTTACCACGGCTGGGCTGTGTTCACGGCTCACAGCTCACGGCACCCTCTGCCCCCCTGCCCCAGGTGGCTTCCAGGACTGACCGCCCCCCCGAATGGGGATTTCTGCTCCGGATTTGCTCCTGCTCTGACATCCCGGCACTGCCAGCGGGTCAGAGCTTAGACCTTGAACTCAGTTTTTGAGCGAGACAGAGACTGCGCATCCTTCTTGCATGCTCCCGTGCCAGTGGGTGAATCTGGAGGTCAGGGGAAGGACCTGATACAACCCCTACAGCTGGCCAGAAGAGCTGAAACCACAATCACCACATTTCCATGGACGGAGCGGTGCCCCTGGCCCAAGGATTTGGATCCCAGCTTGTTTTGAGGGGGTCAGGTCGTGCTCATTCGCTGGGAAGATGCAAGGATCACGTCTGGGAAGGCAACAGAGATGACTGAGAGCCACTGCTGCCTTTGCCACTCAGGGCTGGGCTGTCACCCCAATTTGTAGCCAGGCTGCATTCATTTAATTACGAAGGCCTGTTTAGTGGTGCAGCTCATTTGAAATTTAAATGGCTGCTCGCAAAGCCCGGGCAGAGAAACAGCTCTGGCCCCTGATTAAAACCAAGATACACGTACAGAGCTTGTCCCCGCAGAAGAGACCTGGGAAAAGCCCTTTCCTGAGAAGGTCGGCATGGGTCCCGGGAACCTCTCCAGCCCTGCTAAGGGAGCCTAATCCTGCCCTGGGCAAGGCGGAAAAGGGAAACTGAGGCACAGAGCTATACAGGGCTCACGTTTCCAGCAGGCAGCAGTGAGCCGATGTCCCTGCTGGGCACCCAGGGGTGCTCAGCACCGCGTCCCCACCGCCCGGGCAAAGCTCCCCGGGGATCGCCCCATTGCTCAAGCAGGAGCAGGAGACGGAGATTTCCTGCTGTTTGGCTTTCCCGCTAGCTTCGCCGAGATTTCCCCTCGTGTCGCTGCCACCATCCAATTTCCCAGCTAGTTTTGAGCGATTCCAGGATGCTTTTCAACAGCAAAGCTCTGAGCTTTGCTGTCAACAGTGAGCGGAGATATTCCATCTCCAATAAAGAAATAAAGAAACACCTCATATTCTAAGTAAAAATAGTAATAAAAAACAAATCTCAGCCTTCACTGGGTTATCTTTTCGGGCACCCTGCCAGAAAGCAGAGCTGTCGTGGGGCACATCTCCGCGCAGCCCTCCCCTGGCTCTTGGAGATGAAGTCGAAGCCCTTCCTCATCAACACCTTTTTCTGTTCTTGGCCTTTTTTGTTGTTGTTGTTGTTGTTGTTGTTCCAGAAGCTTAAGGAGGATAACAAGAACGATCTGACATTTTTGGCAATGATTATTACATCTCTTGGAAAGTGTGTCTCATTAAAACCAAAAGAAAGGCGGAAAAGTGCTGAAGCGACTCTTTTAAAAATGCAAGAGCCAGGATTAATTTGTTAACCTGAAGCGGAGACCCAGACACCCGCCGAACGGCTGCTCGGCTGCCTGACAGTGCGTGCCAGCAACAGGGATTCGGAGGATGGAGGCGAGCCCAGCCGGTACCCCCAGCTTCTCCCCTTAAGCCAGTGATGAAGATCCCTGAGACACTTGCAAACAGCACTGCAGGCAGACAGGATAAACCCAAACCCAACTCGATAGCATGAAAACCCAGTAAAATAGTCTTGCGAGCCACTTTTTTTTTTAAAAAGCAAGCAAGCTGCTAATTACAAAGGAAAAATATTCTAATTACCCTTGATAATCAGCAATGATGGGAAAGAAAACACAAGTAAAACTGCTCAACAGATTAATTGGAGTTTGCTAAAGTATGACAGGTTTTTGACAGTTTTCCTGAGTGGCAGCCACTCTTTAAAGGCAATCACTGAACCTGACAGAGGTTTTCATAGCAGCACTAGGAAATAATGATTGCAATCAATCATATCTTACTGGATTTCATGAGACATGCTGGTAAACACAGCAGAGGGAGGAGAATTATTTATGGTGCTTCAGAAGAGCATACAGCTAAGTAATTGGATGAAATCAGGGAAAAAAAAGAAAGCATCCCCTAAGGGTGATGTCTAGTGGAAGAAGAAATAGTTTTTCTGCGAAACCAGTGGAATAGTCAACAGCCAATATGCTCAAATTTGGATGGGTCGAAACCCTAGGGAATTCACTAATGATACACTTGTCTTTAAAATACCTTCTTGGAGTGAATACCTCCCTGGGCAGGCATCCCACCCCCTGCCATTACCTGTCACCGAAACCTCCAGGAACGGGAGCCAGGACAGGCGCACGGATGAGTTTTGCTGCATGTGCAGACCTCGACGCAAGGGTGAAGTTCAATGCCAGATGCCTCGGGGCGACCGTGCAGGAGCAGAGAGCAGCCGAGAAAGCACCATTTCACGGAGCATCTCCAGTGTGGCCACAGCACGAGGGACTCCCCACCGGGCAGCCCAGTATGGGGCTGGGACCAGTGGAGATGATGTGAAGTGGCACTGGCAAAGCCCAGGTTGTGCCACGGGGGAAAGAGCAGATGAGAAGGAGTTTCCATGCTCAGGCATCGTGTTTTGGGATCCTGAGCATCCTCCCCACGCCGCCCCACCACTGTTCACGCTGGGAGCCATCTCCACCCAGCACTTCACAAGCACGGATGGAGCCGCAGGATGTCACCCCGTCACACGGGTTTATGTGCGGTTCTTGGATGCTTGGGCTGAGGTTTTCAAAAGGAGCTAAAACCCCTCATGAGAAAAAAAAATAGCACTTTGAGGGCATGTTCCCTTTAGCCACCTGTCCCTGGGTCACTCGGGCCCATCCTGCTCAGGGCAGGGGGGGTCGCACGCTGCTCAGCATCAGCTTCATGCCAAGAAGATGGGGAAAGAGAAACATGTAGGGGAAATGATGTTTGAGCTGCACACCAGCACTCAGCCCAACACATCCCTTGCATTTTCCTCCTTGTGGGTGCAGGACCCCAGTGCCACCCCATGGGTGCAGAGGTGGCATTGGTCACTTACAGGGAGCTTTTCCACCCAAAAACCAGGCCAGTTTCAATGAGACCAAAAGCCTCCCTAACCCAGCAGCCACAAGAGTCCATCTTCCGGGGGGAGACCGAGGCACAGCCTCGACCCACATCAGTGTGAACAACGCTGAAACATCCCCCTGACATTTAAAATGCAATTCCACAATATATCTCTGCTGTTCATAACATGGCTGATTTGTTGTTGATTTCCCCCCCCCCCCGCTTCTCAGACATAAGTTATATCCCTGCCCGGCTGTCTCGCAACAGCTGAACGCTCCAGTACAAGAAGGGAATTTGCTCAGAGATGGTAAGATATTACTTACGTCCACTGAAAATACCAGCTGAATTAATTTCAATCCAAAGCATCATTTGCTTTGCTTTGTTTTTCTCCTTTAAAGGACAACTCCAGGCTACTTAAACCCCTCAAAAGGCCAACTAGCCAAGGGCTCCAGCTAACCCTGACACATAATCCATTACAATCACAGCCCAGAGACCCAGCACTAACCGGCAACAAGAAAGCCCAAGGCCAGGGTCAGCCCGGCAGCGACGGTCACCTCCCGCCTCCATCCCTTCGGCACCCACCCTGGGAGGAACCTGCTCCAGGGATGGATGAGGTCCATAGCTGCACCCCTTGAGGGCACCCACTCACCAGCATGGGCACCCAGCCAGTTGTTGCCTCCAGCAAACCCACCCACATTTGCCATCAGACTGCTATGGATTTATTATTTGAAGTTATACAAAGAAAATACGGACCTGCTTAGCCAGTGCCCCAACGCAAAAAGCACAAGGAGCCACACAGGGAGCCGTCGCGCCAGCAGCAGCAATTTGCACCTGGAGGTGCCCACGAAGCAGCTTGGGGGCTGCCAGTGAAGCGGACGCTTCGGTACGGCTCCAGCTGCACCATCGATCTGCTGCTGAGCCGCTGGAAATGGCCGGCAAGGAAGCGGTTCCCTGGCAATCAGCCAAATTAAGCAGCCTTAAGTCACCAACTGGTAAAGCAGATTATATCCCACCTGCCTGCTATCATCTACCCCCTGGATTTATCCATCCCCTCATCCACTCCCATGCAATCAACGGCAAGTGTGCAGCTTCGGCGGTGTTTTCACTCCTTCTCGCCGCATCCACGGGCGGGCAGAGCCCACCAGGCCCCGCGACACCGCGCACGCCGGCTCTGGCACCGCAGGGCTGGCAGCCATGTGCCATGGCTGAGCCAGGCAGGAGCCGCCCCGGGGCTCTGCTAACGCAGCCATGCGATAGCAGCGATCGCAACCCTGCCGCAGGCTCGAAAGACCCCCCCCCCGGCTTTCCGACACCCCCCTACACACGCCGGCAGTGCCTGGGGGCAGGACACCACAGCGGGGGGACCGATCTGCTGCACGAGTTCCCCGTCTGCAAGCAAGAGCGGGCTGTGCCACGGCGTGCACGCCGCCCGAAACAGCACCAGCAGATGGGAAGCAATCCCGTTCGGCCCCATAAATCAGTCCCGCAAGCACCGTGCCACCCCTACGGCCAGGCACCGCTCTGCCCACCCCGCTCCCGGACAGCCACGGCAAAGCCACATCCTTGGGCTCCGCTCTCCCACGCTGCCAACAGCTTCACGAGCGATGATCCGTACCCCCGCTTTCCTTCCGCAGCCCCGCGCCCCAGCACGCTGCAGGTCCTCCCCATGGGAGGCTGATGCCCCCCTGGCGGGTGATGCTGGACCAGGTTTCACGGAGGAGGTTGGTTAGAGAGAGGCCACGGAGAGGTTCTGAGCAAACCTCAGCCTCCACCCAAGGTCCCACCAGTCCTCCCCCAGGCTGCTGCTGCACACAGCGTGGAGGTGGGGGCTGCCAGCCCGGTGTCCCCCGACCAACCTCGCTGGGTTTGGGGTCTCCGCTCCCTCCCTCTGGGCAGCCCTTCGGCTGCGGGACCTCGAGCTGAGCCTGCAGAAGGGGCTCCTGCCACTTCTCCACCCCAACCAGCTCCCCCTGCCCACACCCCCCTAAAGGAAACGCCTGTAAGAGCAGACTGCAGCTCTATCTCCACCCTAACACATGTTTGCTCCCCATTTCCATATAAATAAGAAAAGGCAGGAAGCTGAGCAATACAAACAGACACTTACATTCACAGACAGGAGCGTTTCATTACTGCAAGGGAGAGCGCAGGGCTGTTCCCCCCCCAACTTTTATTACTCCTTATCCCCGCACACACACCAGACACCTGATGTTCCCAATGGGACATGGGGATGGTCCCACAAGTCCTGCCACAAGCCATCATTCGCCAGGCAAAATGAGCTTGGTCGTCTCTTCCTCTCCCCAGCAGTCCCAGGAGATGGGCTGGGGAAGAGGAGACCAATATGCATAACCCCAGCACAAGCTGCAGTTCACTTTTCACTTAGTTTATTTTTTTAACCCCATCTTTCCACCCTTCTCATCCCCCTTTCACTTTTTTTGAAAAAGTACCAGCAGGGTATTTTTAGTTGCTCCTCTATTGCCAGCCAGCACTATTTTAAATTGCATTTTAAGCTGTTCTGCAGTGCTCCAAACACCTCACGCTGCAGGCAAGGCTTTCAAACTACAAGATTAACATCGATTTTAAATTGCTTCCTAAAACACAAGGGCTCCAGCACATGGCTTACTCAAGGGCAGTTGCCAGTAACAAAGCCCAGAGGGCACTAGGGCTCCCGGGGCATGGCTGGATGCTGTCGGCACCAGGGGCAAAACTGGATCCCGGTTTTGCAGCCGGGACCCCCAGCTCCAGGCGATAAGGAGCACCCACTGGTCCCACGGCACAGGGGCAGCCCCAGAGCAGCTCCACAAACCCATAAGCTAGGGACCACCTCCATCACCAACCCTCATTTCAGTTCTTGGCCTTTACAAGAGAGGTATCCCTCCAAGGGCATCGGAATTTAACTCACCTGGTTCTTTTCCTAACAGCCCATGTTGCTGACCTGGGGAAAATTAAATTATCAGAAGCCGATGCCCCAAGGATTGCAGGAAATCAGCCCAAACCCCTTGCGCAGGGGAAGGATTCGACCCAGCATTTGCACACCCCAAGATCAGCCAGGAGGGCTTCGGGAGGCTCGGCACCACCATCACTCCGCTGGCTCTGCACGTCCAGCGCTCGAGCCTGCAGCCTTATTTACAGCTGCCCCAAAACGTTATGTTTCAGAAACAGCAGAACTCACTAATTTAACATTTCCAGAATGATTACCATTTCTCTTTCAGCCAAAAATATTGGCCAAACAGCGCCGGGCATCCTGCCACTCTGTTTCCAGGGGCGAATAAATCATCCCCTTCTTCCAAACCCATCAGCCTCCGCCGAGCCCAGCGGCCAGATCCTTCCAACAGCAGCAGAGCGGGGCGGCAGCCCAAAGCAGAGCCCGCAGGAGCCGGGGAGCACTGGCAGAGCCACGGGACGAGCCTCAGCTAATCTCTGTCCGAGCTGAACCGAGCCCCAGTCTCTCGTTTAGGCCAGAGAAACAAATAAATCAGTGGGAAAACCCAGCTTTTACAGAGGCTGCTATGGTTCCCACTGTGCTAGTTTTATTTTCTGAAGTACCTGCTGCCTCCCGGGCTCAGGATGAATTTTGATTTAGGAGTGAAAAGGGGTAATAAAAGCATAAAGAGCCATTAACATTCCTCCTGGCTGTGGTGGGGTGTTTGCTCATCACACGTTGATGGAAATACCATTTGACTTCCTTATGAGCTATAGAAAATCAATTAATTGATTTAATCATTCCCTGGGAGTCGCTGCTTATGGAGATAACAGAGCGCTGGGGCCAGCGGGATGCTGCTCCTCCCTCCTCCAACACGGCGGCGGCAGGGAAGGGACCAGCGCACATCACTGCGCAGAGATCTTCATCTCTGCTCCACCAGTTTAAGACTCATGAATTCACACTTCCATCTTCCAGTAAGTTTGGTGGCTTTTTTTTTTTTTCTTTTTAAGCCTGCAGGCATCCAATTCTGAGCAGCAATTGTATCAAACAGGCACTTCTTCAGTAAGAGTCGTGTTCCCAGGGTGGATTAAGCCTTAACCACTACTACAGCGGCCCTTACATTTCTTACCCCTCTGTGCCCTGCAAAGCACCGATCTGCATTTTACTCCCCCAGCACATCCCCGCAGAAGTCGGCAGTAACCCCGGTATCATGTGGAGACCCCACGGATGCCTTTATTTTCCTCATTTTAACAGCACTCATTTCCCTGCCTGCAATAGCAATTTAATAAGAGCAGTAAAGTTTTACACTTCCACTTTAAACTCCCTTTCCAAGCGTGGGCTGGAGATGGGAGCACGGTGCACGTTCACCAGCCCAACGAGAGATGCAGCGTGCTGGGACCGACGTGGGATGGCCCACGGGGACACCAGAAGCAGCAGGCACAGGAGAGGAATTAACCCCTACTTTCTCCACCTGGGCAAAGCAATGGTCTGCTCCAAAAAAAAAGCAGATTAAGGACACCCTTGTACTGCTCATGGGGGTGCGAGCCCGGCACCAGCAGCAGCCTCTCGCTGCCGCACGGTGGACTCAACGGCGCTCGCACCCCAGGGTGCTGCGTGGGGTGCAGGGGGGCAGCTGACACCCACAGTCGCTCCCAGCAGCATCCATCACCAACAGCTATTCCTCGGGACAGAGCACCACTTTAACCCATAATTAAAGAAGCCTTCCCATACTCAACAGCAAGAGCAGAATAAGTTGTTACTGCTGCCGCGTGCGGCGTTATCCTCTTAAAAGAGCCCCTGGAGCAACCGAGCATCTGGCAGGAGCTGGCAGGGAGCGGGGCCGAGGGGAAGGCAGAAAGCCCTCACCCTGCATCTGGGCTCTGCCTTGCTTTGGGGTCTCCGTTAACCCCCTTCTCCCCACCGATGCTTGGACAACGAGGAAGCGAGAGAACGTTCCTGAGCAACAGGAGCTGCCAGAGCACGGCATCTCTGGGCCAGCTGGAGAGCCAGCCCCACCGCCCCAGCATTTTTCTAGGGGAGGAAAAATCAAAAGCCCGTCTTTCCCAGCACAGCTCCTCACCAAGGAGGTGTTCCCAGTACCAACCACCTCGGCTTGGCACCGACCAGGCAACTTCTTACAGCATCAGCTGGCTGCTCTGGCCCCTGAGGCTGCTTGGAGCACCTTTGGATGGGACGGATGCAGCGAGGCTGGAAATGAGCCACAGGCACCGAAGAGCTGCATAGCACACTCCTCCCCATGGGTCTCCCCTGGCTGGCACCCCTCCAGTGGCTCACAGGCTCCAGGAGACTCTTAATCCAGCTCTGGATGCAGCAGCAGAAAAATTAAGCGTTGGGGACGTGCGGGATCTGCATGTCCCAGTTGTCATGGAGGTGACACGCACCCGCTTACCCACACCCTCTCCACGGGGACCCGGGGAAACGCTCCGGCTAACGGCCCCACAGGCACTGTGGGAGGAGGGGAACCTCCTGCTGCCTTTCGAGAGGGTTTGGCATAAGCAAATTCTGCATTCAGATCATGAGAACAGCCTCATCCCTCTGCCCGGACAAGCATCCCGGCCACTGCCTGCACCATCCGGTGAGACACGCTCAAGCAGCGGATCCTGACAAGCTGCTTACAAGCCGCTGCAGACAGTTACCCAGAGCCGCTCAGCAGACAACATCAAAACATAACACAAGCAGCCCAGGAGAGGGTTATAACTCACTCGGGAAGAAAGTGGGAATAATTAGCTGAGTTTGCACAGCAGAGTCTGCTCAGCTCCCTCCCTTCGCTCTGCCCGTGCCCTCCCCGTCACCATCACTTGGTTACACGAGTTTTTGCAACTGGTTCTCCTGTCACCTTCACCATGCATTAAAGGCATCAAGATATAAATTTATAACTCGTGTGACTTTTTGAAAGCGAAAGGAACAGGAGCATCCCTGGAACCACGCATCTGCGCATCACGTCTCAAGGAGGCAGCAGCCCAAGTCCTCACTCCTGCGTGCTCTCTCCAGCAACGTCAGGTAAGAAAAGGGATCGTCAAAGCCACAAAGCAACTTTCAGATATTTTGCCCAACTCAAGCTCCTGTCAGAAGAACTACGTGCTTTGCCGAGAAGAAGTAACTGAGGAGCAGATTGGGATCCGTCACAAGCAGCAGCGACCCCAGGTTGCACACCGGTCCAGAAATTACCTTTCCCAAGAGAGAGGGAACTGGGGTGTGAGGATGAACACATCTGTGTTTTCCTTTAAAGCTCCTTCAGGCTGAGCAGCATCTCACTGCAGCCAGGACCTCGCAGGCAGAGCCGACCCAGCCGTCCCCTCCTCTGCTGCCCTCCCTTGCGATGAGCTGCACGCAGAGGGTACGCGGCAGGTCAGGATCACGCACGCAGACCTCCTCCTCCCCTCCCAGCACAGCTGACTGTGAGGGAGGACGACAGACTTATTCAAGCTCACTCTGATCGTTAGCAAATCCAAGCTTGACCTTTCTGCATCTTCTGTGAGAACAAACGGCGATGGCACCTGGCCATGCTAACCCAGCTGGGATGCTGCTGGAGCAGAAAGAAAACCAGCAGAGACAGGAGCGGGAGCAAAGGACCCCTCCGAGGAGATCATGTAGGTTCTCACGTTTCTATTTGGCCTTTTTGCTCCGCTCCTCGGGGAGCAATTCAGGGGATTGAAATAACATGAGATCCCATCGCTTCACGGTACTATGACTCTGGAACGGCAAAGATGCCCTACAAAACCCCAAGCAACCTTCAACATTATCTTCTGCAGCACAATTCCCACCCCTCCGCCCCCCTCCACCAACATCCATGCTCTGGAAAGAAACAGAAGCCACAAACACCAAAGTATTCAGCTGTGCTGCACAGCCCTAAAGAATCTCCCTCTCTCTCCTCTCCTGTGTTCACTGATGGAAGAAATTGCTTTAAGCAGGTGAGACTCCAGGAACTGGAGCAAACAACAGCCGCAGGAGAGGCAGAGCACTCCAGTAGCTGGAACACAGGAGGGATGCTGGGTTTGGGGAGAACAGGGCGGGATTTCTGCTAGGTGATGTTAAACACCATTTCCAGTGCAACATGCCTTGGCTGTTGTCTGCTGGACCTCTCCAGAGAGTCCCATACCCCAACACAGCAAACCAGAGCCATTCTGACACCCCAAGAAAGCAGCGGTGCTCTGCTTCACCCACAGCCGGCATCCAGGACAAGATGCCCCAACCCAGCAAGGGGGGCTTCCCCAGCAGGCTTTCTCCATAACTTTTCCACGTTTATTTTTCTTTCCCTGCAAAATGAAAGTGAATGACCAAATCTCAGAGGCTTTTGCAGCAGAAGCTGTTCTCTGGCCACCTGCACTTCTGCTGTGCCACAGACCAAGGAAAGTCCCCGCAGGCGCTGGTGCAGTGCCCACCTCCAGACAGGTTGCAGGTCAAGGCAGTTACCATTGCCCAGCTGCAGAAAATCCCAGGACTGGGAAACCCCCTACCCCAGCCCACAAGCTGTTTAATATCCCACCAGGGTTGTATTGGCTTTGTGTGGCAAGGTTTTGGTAGCGGGGTGGGATTACAGGGGTGGCTTCTGTGAAAAGCTGCTGGAAGCTTCCCCTGCGTCCGACAGAGCCAATGCCAGCCGGCTCTGAGACGGACCCGCCGCCGGCCAAGGCTGAGCCCATCAGCGATAGTGGTAACGCCTCTGTGATAACATTTTTAAGAAGAAAAAAAAGTTGCAGGACAGACAGAAACAGCAGCCAGAGAGAGGAGTGAGAACACGTAAGAGAAACAGCCCTGCAGACCCCAGGTCAGTGAAGAAGGAGGGGCAGGAGATGCTCCAGGCGCTGGAGCAGAGATTCCCCTGCAGCCCGTGGGGAAGACCACGGTGAGGCAGGCTGTCCCCCGGCAGCCCATGGAGGTCCACGGTGGAGCAGATCTCCACCTGCAGCCCATGGAGGACCCCATGCCGGAGCAGGGGGATGCCCGAAGGAGCCTGTGATCCCATGGGAAGCCCACACTGGAGCAGGCTCCTGGCAGGACCTGCGGATCTGTGGAGAGAGGAGCCCACAGAGCAGGTTTTCTGGCAGGACTTGTGACCCCATAGGGGACCCACGCTGGAGCAGTCTGTGCCTGAAGGACTGCAGCCCGTGGAAGGGACCCATGCTGGAGCAGTTCGTGAAGAACTGCAGCCCGTGGGAAGGACCCACGTTGGAGAAGTTCATGGAGGACTGTCTCCTGTGGGAGGGACCCCACGCTGGAGGAGGGGAAGAGCATGATGAGTCCTGCCCCTGAGGAGGATGAAGCGGCAGAAATAATGTGTGACGAACTGACTGTAAACCCCATTCCCCATCCCCCTGTGCCGCTGGGGGGGGTTGGTAGAGAATCCGGGAGTGAAGTTGTGCCCGGGAAGGGAGGGGTGGAGGGAAGGTGTTCTGAGATTTGGTTTTATTTCTCATTACCCCACTCTGGTTGATTTGTAATAAATTGAGTTAATTTTCCCCAAGCTGAGTCTGTTTTGCCCATGACGGTAATTGGCGAGTGATCTCTCCTGTCCTTATCTCAACCCACAAGCCCTTAGTTATATTTTCTCTCCCCTGTCCAGCTGAGGAGAGGGGAGTGATAGAATGGCTTTGGTGGCGTCCAGCCAGGGTCAACCCACCACAAGAGTTCATAGCCTGCAGCCCCGAGGAGATCAGACCCCAAAACACATCTCAGCAACCTAGGACAAGGTGCAACAGCCTTGCAGAGGATGTGTTTCACCCCTGCTTCCTTGCATTTTCCAGCTTGTGCTCTAAAATCAGCTCTCCCCCACTTTTGTCTTTCCTTTGTCCCCTGTCCCCACTGATCCTGTTTCCAAAGCAGCTGAGGGAACAACACAGGATTGTGGTCACCAACAGGAAACCAGCTGGAGATGCTGCTGGGAGCTCATTTTGGGGTGGAAAAAGGCAGGTGTTGAGCTCTCAAGCCGAGCACCAATCCAGGCAGGAAACACTTGAAAATGAGTTGAAAAGACAGTTATGGGAACAGTAAACACACAACTCCAGTGCTCAGCAAACCCCCACTTCCCAAAGGCATCGAGATTCAAGGACCTCAGCACGAGAACTGCTGTTGCAGCACACAGACCCCAAGCACCGAGATACCTCTATCTAGATGAACCACTCAAAGCACTTGTATCAAAGTACCACCAAGGTCAGCTGAAATTAAATCAGAGCCCTCTTGCAAGGATCAGAAGCCCGCAGCAAGGGCAGAGCTCAGCTCCAGCCATTTCGGGACATCAGGACCTGTCCTACACATCCCCTGAGACTGCAGCAAATTCCTCCAGCATCTCGTACCCTACCATACAGGAATCAACAGCAGGAGAAATCAGAAGTCTTGCCATTTTTTAAACTAGCTACAGCAGTTGCAGGCAATATTCCAGCCACATCTAATCACGTTTTAACACTTAATAACCTATTTTCCTCCACTAATCCCCTGCAGCAGCAAGCTCCACCAGTGGGATGTACATCACCGCCGACACCGGACTGGGGCACAGCTGCGGGCAGAGGGACTGCTGCCAAATCCCTCCATAGCCACACCACCAACACCACAATTAAAGATTTTGGTGTTTTTTCAGGATCAGCCCCCTGCCCCAAGAGAGCTTGACTCCAGCACTAAAACAAAACTGAGAGAAAGATGCTTGGAAAAAAAATCCAAACACTTTAAATTCTAAGGAGGAGAGAAGCGGGCACAGAAAACTCAATCTCTCAAGTCTAGAGCCCTTCCCAAAGCGTCTCCCACATTCAAAATTTATAGACTTGTCTGTTCTCTTTTTTTATCTAGATCTTTGTGTGTAGAACAAATTCTCGCGGTGGCCATTTCAAAACAAAGGAACCTTTGTCTGTGTTTACTTGACAGCAGCGGATTAGGATAAAATAACTTGCATTTCAGAAGGTTTTTTTTATTTATTGTTAAGACGCAAAGCCTCTGCTGCATCGAATCACCAAGCAGAGAATCCATCTGAGGAATGATTTCTGGCACACACCGAGAAATTTGGCTTTTGGAGAGAGCCTCTGAGAAGAGGATTCACATACAAAAATAAAATTAAAAATGGGATTAACTTTTGGACTGTGACATTATCCATTTCTCCTTTTCATGCTCCTGCCTCACATCTATCTTCATTTTGGTTTTGATCAGCTGCTCACACAGTTCAGAAGCCGAGAAAGCTCTGGGCAAGTCTCGGACATTTTCATAAGCTTCCCCTTGGATTGCAATATCCGAGGTTCAATGCTGGGCTGGTCAGCACACCTAGGGAGAAATAGGAACAGCCCCAGCCTAGACTGGACCACAAACTGTGAGTTTTACCACTTATTCACAACCCAACAGGATTTCTCCAAATGATTTTTAAGTGCTCGGGTGCTGGGCTTGACCCCCTCCCGGCTCTTTGCAGCCACCCCAACCCTGCAGGCATTTGAGCGCATGGGCAGCTTCACTTGCACAGCATCGCTGCTGAGCCCGGTGGCACACGTGGAAACAAGGACCAGAGCAAACAGCCACAAAAGCCAGGATCACCCCCAGGAAGGGCCGCAGGAGCGGACACTTGCTAGCCACAAACGTACCCAACTAAATACACCAGCTATGCTGGTAAAGCAGCCCACACCCAGAGCGTACGGAGAGAGGATGCTGCCAGCTTGCAATGCAAAATTAATCAATTAATGAATAATGCTCAAAAGGGCCCATTAAACCCAACGCTTTGACGAGCCTATGCAGAGAGGAGAGCAGCAGCAGGGACCAGGCTCCTTCCCCACACGGGATCACCAGTGTGCTCCGGAGGGTTTCATGCTGGGAGCCCGCTCCAGGGAGATATTCAAGCCCAGGCTTTCATGCATGGCAGACCTGAAGCCATGAACCCAATAACTCCTCCAAAGCCAATGGCCCTGAACCTGTCCAGCTTTGTGTGAATACTGGCCCGATTCCCACCATTACTCACATCAAGAACTAATCAGCCCAGCAAAATTAACCTGCTCCTTTGAGCTTGTCTTCAGACCAGCATTGTGCACTTAACAGCAACGATAACAACCAGCAATATTTCTTGGGTTTCCTCAGGATCCATAACGCATGTTAATTAGACACCAGTTTGTTATTCAAACAGACGTACTGAGACGCCGCAGCACTATTAAGAAGCATATCCACTTCTGCTCCCACCAACCCACACCAACTTCGACGCGCATTCAGCGCTCCTCCACGGGAGCTCAGCATCACCCCAGCCAGGAGGGACCTCTGGAGTCCCTTCCCCAACCTCCTGCTCCAAGCAGAGCAGACCTCGGGGTCAGACCGAGCTGCCCACTGCCACACGTCAGCCAGATATGTTTTGAAAGTTTCCAAGGATGGAGTTTCCCCACCTCGCCAGCTTCCTGGAGGCTTTGGCTCCCCATCTCCCAGTGGCACCAGTGAGGTTGCCCAGCACGCATCGTCCCTCCTGCCTTCTTCCATGGGTGCGATAGTCGGGCTTTCCAGCCATCAGAGCCTCTCCCAAGAGCCACAACCTTTCAAAGGGGACAGAGAGAGCTCTGCAGTGACGTTGGCCAGCTCCTCTCCAGCTTGTACATGCCCTGAGGTCTTGGTCCCACTCTGCTTTCAGGGTTTCTCACCCCGTGTAGCTGTGTGCAGGGAGCCCTGCTGAGAACAGCTACATCACCAGGCAGCACGGCCAGTCCCTACGTACCAATATCACAGGAAAGGCTGAACCCCAACAGCCCGAACCCAGCGTTAAAGAGCTAGAAAATGCCTCTCATGTCATGCCTGCCAAGTCCAGGGGACAAAGAATATAACCCTCTTCCAAAACGGCATCCTTCCTCCAGAAACAGAAGAGGATGCTTTGTGTTTCAAAACGGTGTGAGACCACAAATGAACCAAATCTTCCCCAACAAGAAACACAACAGCCAAATCGGCAGCAATTCATCTGGAAGCAATATGTTGTTTGGCAAATCCATCTAATAAATAAAAAAAATAGAATGGTTTTACATTGAATTTCTGAGCTTTCTAACAAAGCAGGACCTGCCTTAGCCAGTTACAGACCTAAGAGACCAAAAGCTTGAGAAATTAGAGGACCTAGGTCATAAATCTTTTTTCTTCTTTAAATGAGACCAACCAGCCATTACCAGAAGCGACATCCAGACCCTCGGAGCGAAGCAGCGGGCATTGCTCCCAGCCAGCAAGGCAGGCGCTTGCAGTACAGCCCTTAGCAGAGCCAAGGGCACCCACCACAATCTCAGATGCAGGAAGGTGAACCCATTTACACACCTTGATTTAATCACCTAAAGCAGTAAGCATGGAGGACTCAGAGGTGCAAGAGCCTGAAAAAGGAGGGGTTTTTTGATCCAGCTCCAGGACTGCGCTGACATTGTGCCCAGTAAACAAGAGACACGCAAGGATGGGAATTCATGGACTTACAGATTTGGGTTAAACTGATGACAAGAATAAGGATGAGGAAAGCTATTCCACTCCAAGGCATCCAGAAAGGGGATAAAGAAGCTGAATAACTGTCTTTTTGCCATCGTTTCAACACAACTTTAGAGAGCCCTTTGGGGTGGGACCAAGGGCTTCTGCAGGTTTCTGGAAACCTTCGCTGCTGTTTGCAGTACAACCTGTGCCACCCCTCAGCTCAGGCTGGTCCCACAATTAATTACTCCCTCTTGGCCTTTCTTCTAGCTCTCTGCAAGCTCCCAGGGGACACTGGGACTCTCCTGGGACAGTGAGCAGCTGTAACAAGTGACACCTTTTATTCCAAACCTTTTTGGGACCCACGTCCTCAAAAGCCAAATTTGGAGAAGGCGGTGGTCCAGGGGCTTCTGCCCACATTTCTCACATGCCGCTTCTCATCCCGAGAAGGAAGAAGTCCCCTATAACCAGGCTTCACTCACCAGCCATCCTGGGAGCTGCACTTGGCATGGGGACAGGGACATTACCACAGCACCCACCCTGCTCGCAGGGGCAGGTACCCTGACCGTGGTAAAACATGCAGAAAATACCAAAAGGCACTGATCCTGCAACCTGCTCAGGCTGAGGTCAGCCAGGCAAACAGCAGTCCCTTGGAGAAGGGGCTTAATGGAGTTGATGATGGGAACAATTAGGGGAGCACAGGGGGAGAAATGCCAGCCGCCGTGTGCTCCATCCACGGGGGAGAAAACAAAGCCAGCTGCTGCAGGCTGCCCATTAATCTCTCTGAAAGTCAACTAAGCAGTTTACAAGCACCATCCAGCTTCTGTAAACCACCACTTTAGTCCTCTCCTTCCATAGGAAAGCAACTAGCACTTCTTCCAGCACCACAAGAAAAGGATTTAATGTCCAAAAATCACATTCCAGGTGAGGCTGGGGAGCTCAAATCCCTCCACACCTTTGGTATGGAGGAGGAGAAGACCATAGTGGCCTGACCAAGCCTATCTCACCCTGCTCACCAGAGTTCAAGCTAGACATTTCCCTCTGTGCAATTCAGTCGTGCTGTTCCAGGCTGGGATCATAGAGGAAAAGTAAGGGCAAAGCTCAATTCAGTGCAGCAGTATCCTCCCAGAGCAAGAGCAGGATGTGACCCTCCCACCATGGAAGCCGTCTCCCGAGCTGACTGCACGTCTTGCCAAAAAGGTGTTTTAAAAAAAGGTAACATAAAGCACGTTTGCTAAAAATCCAATATTTCTCTTCTACATTTCAGTACCTCCACGAAACCACAAAGGCCTTTTATTTCCCTGTCCCTAAGGAACAATTTCCACTCCCTGCAGAGCAAAACTGCCCAAAACGACTGAGCCCTCCAAGCACCTGAGCCAAATCCTCAGCACATCAGACTGGGTGCAGCCCATGCAACCCAGACCACCACCAGCAGTTGAAGGTCTAATCCCGTCAGCCCCAGTCACCGGTGTTTTCCCATCCCTCTGCTGTGAGCCGGGGCCAGCATCCACACTCCAGCACACACGTGTCCCCACTGTGCCTGTACACCTCTGGATATGAGCACAGCCAGGTTTTAGCCACATGGCTGCAAAGTGCCCCATGCCACAGCAAGAAGGGCCAACAGTTTCCTGAGCCATCCTGACGTCCCTGAAACGGGTCAGTAGGGAGCCTGGGAATGGAGGCATCCGAACACCATCCTCCCTGCATTCCTGGCGCTTGTCAGCTCGGTTGGACCACACGTTTGGGGGCCATCAAGCAGCACGCGGGACAGGATGGGCACAGAGCCGTGCTTACCTTCGGTCCGGATGGTGAAGGGCGAGTCTCCCAGGCGCTTGGCTGAGAACTGCCCTCCCAGCGACGTCATTAGGAAGCACAGGGTGAAAAATCCAATGCCCAGCACAAATATCCTGCAGGAGGGAAAGCAGAGCTGTAACAAGGTGTGACGAGGAACCAGCTCACTCCTGCGACAGCCCCACCACCATTCGCCCCCCCGGGGTAACCCCTCTGCACAGCAGCAGGAGCCACTTTGTTTTGGGATGTCTGGAAGAGACAGCCGGGACAATCCCTGCCTCCTTCCCAACTGCTCCATCCCCGTGGCTCACCCCATCCAGCCCGGGCAAGGAGCATCTCTGCAGCCCCAGCCCTGCGAGAGCACACCAGTACCCCGCCCCGAGCACGGCCAGACCCGCATGTGCTTCATGAAGAGCCCAAGATGCTTCTGCCCAAACCCTGGCACTGAGCAGGCGGGTTTTGCCTGAGAACACCCTCCGAAATCCCCACAGCCTGCTCTGACAGGCAGGCCTCGAGAGGGAGCGGAGGACTTGCACCTTAGGTGGGAAAGCTGAGCCAGTCCACAACTGCCCTTACAATGCTCCACTAGATCCAGCCCAGTAACCCAGACTGCAGGAACCACTACAATAAACAATAGCCATTTTCCTCCTAGGAGAGTCCAGAAAAAAGAGAGACCTTGTACCTTCCCTTCCTCCCAAAGGATCAAAAAAAAAAAAAAACCAAAAAAAACCAACCCCAAAAAAACCCGACACTTTTTTTTTTTTTTTAAAAAAGGTCTTTTGTTCCCCCTGTAACTAGGCCACCGGTATTTGCCATTGTGTCCGGCATCGCCTGCGCGGCGCGGGCAGCCTTGTGCACAGCAGGACGAGGAGGGACCCGCGCTGGCGGCACACACGGTAGCCTGGGACCATCCCATCGCCGCTTTGTTCGTCCAGGCTGGCAGGAAAGCAGCTCCCGCGGGGACACACCGGGCAGGATGCTGACCCGCACGTCGCTCCCAGTGAGCCTGTGGTCACCTGCAGCTGCGAGAGAGGCAGGAGCTCTCAGCGCTGCTCCTATTCAGGCCAGTAACTTTTTTTTGGGGGGGAAAGGCTGAAAGCAGGAGCTCTGTGCAAGCAGGAGGGTTATTGTGCACCAGGCAGCGTAAAGCCAAGCCTTCCCATCTCCCCGACGTGCAAGCAGAGCACGCTGCGCCAAGGGACGGACGCCTGACCTCTTTCCACCGCTCAGAGGTGCTGCCACCGCCTCCGAGTCTCCGTGGAGGTGCAGCATCCTCCAACAGATGCACGGGCAAAGCCCCGGCAGAGCCGCTGCCGCTTACAACAGCTCCCAGAGCCACGGCCGTACCGGGGATCTCAGCTGGCCAAACCCAAGGAAAATTTCAAGGAGGAGAAGCAGAAAAGACAACTGTCAGCCAGCCTTGTGAAACAACGGGATTGTCTTCAAACAGATAAATCCTATGTGGGATAGGGAGCTGAGCAAGCCCTTGGGGGTGCCCACTGGCATTTCTGCCTCCCAGCATCCCCGAGCTGAAGAGAAGCAAACCACAGAGGACAGGAACCAGTAACTCTCCGTTACAAGTTCACATCATTATTCGCAGGGCTCAGGAGCTGCACACAGAAACACAGCACAGCCACCCAACACCAAAACCAGGCTTTTCCAGAGAAAGACTTGGAAAGGAACACCACAGCCCTCCATCTAATCATTATTGTGTAGTTAAGAGGCAGAGGATTAGGAATCAGCCATTAAGTCCCGGCTACAACACGCCAGCATTGCAATTATCTGTTGTTAGAAAGGGCTGGCAAATAAAGTAACTTGCTTCAAAGCACTTGTTAGCTACAGGAGATGCTGTGGAGAGCTGAAGTACAGTGTCAAGCAGCTCAAGAAGGACCCAGCCTCCCTGGGGAGATCTACTGGAGGAGCTCCCAGGGCAGGTCCCTACTGTCCCGGCATGGCATAGCCAGGCTTGCCCTGCCTGGAAAGGCTCCCGGGCAAAACACAGCATGTTCACAGGACCCCACGAGCTCCCTACCTCCACCCCACCAGGTCCAACACTGCTCTCACACAGCCGATGCACACCTGAGCCCCAGACAGTGCAGATTTGCTCTCAGCATCGGGCAGCTCAAGAGCAAAGGGTTTCCTCTGCCTGCTCTGAGAAGTATCAGCCCTGCCTACCACAGACGGGCATCTAACCCTCATCCATCCCCCCCCCACGGATCAGCCCTGCCCCATCCCCAGCTGAGTTCCAGCAGATCAGGGTCACCTGGCCACAGGCTCTGGACACGCAGCACTGCAGCTCCCCATCCCCTTCCCATCTCCAGCCTAATCAAGAGAAAGAGCAACACCCTGGGCTCATTAGCATTCACAAGCTCTGCCAGCAAAACACTGAAGTCAAGCACAAAGCTCTCTAACCCTTTTGGAGACCCACAGCCAGGTGCTGGGAGAGCAGACCCACCTGGGAGAGGGGATGCTCAAGTGCATCAATAAAACTGCCTGAGTTTGTGCAGGTACTCTGGGAGTGAAGCAGTTCAAGTCCCTTTTATTTCTGAATGAGCCTGCCCTGGGGGGTGGAAAGAAGTTTAAACAAGCTCTGAAAAGCATCTTGCACTCGGCTAATCCAGACTCCCACCCCAAAAGGCCTGGCTATAGGCACGGCTGGCGTGCCCTACAAGCAGCCACCGGCAGAGCACAGCCATTCCCTCCCCAGCAGATGCTGATGAACCATTGAGCTGCAGCATTTGCACGCAAAGATGACTACGGACCTCGGCCCCTCTCCCAAAGCAGACCTCAGAGAATGGTTTCCAGAGAGCCGTGGTCCAGCTCCAGCAGGGAGGTGATTGTGGAGGCGGCAGAGCATCCCTGATGCTGCGAAGCAACGTGGTGTCCCATAAATTGCTTGGGGAGAGGGTGATTCAGGGACATTAGTCCGTTCCCATCATCACACCCCGTGCTGAGCCACACAGTGCAGCGCTAGGTCTGGAAGAGGCTCTCGGGAACACAACAGAGGGGATTGCAGCACCCAGCTGCAGCTCGGAGGGCTAAATTTGTCCTTGGGGGGGGAAACACTGTCTGCCATGGCACCTCCCTGGGAGGAGAGGACAACAGCACGGTGGAGAAGGCACAAGCTGAAGGAGGAGGTCAAAGCCCAGCCATGCTCTGTGACCGAGGGTCCTCCCTCGGAGCACGTCATGGTACAAAACCCACCCGGCGACCAGCTGCCAGCTGCCCCCTTCCCCAAGGGGCATTTTAACAAAGCATCACCTGATTAAATAATCAGATCTGATCCTGCTCTTCCTTCTCACCCCTCCTATTGACAGCATCTTCATCACTATGCAAGACCTTGTTTACGCATTTTAATCTTCATAATTATACTCTGGCAAGGAGCGATGGTTAAACATCGAGAAGAAAGAAAAAGAGGAAGGAAAGAAAAAGAAGAAGGAAGGAAAAAGATACAAAGGTGATCTGTGCTTTAGCATCTCATTAGGAGACAAAATCTTTTTCATTTTGACTGGATTACAGAGAGAGTAGGGGAGGCGCAGGATGCTTTTTCCCTTAAAAAAGAGGGATCAGAGCCTAACTGGAATGTATATGCTTAGGAGAGAAGCTGATCCAGCCCAGCAGCAGTGCTCCAGGGAGCAGGGAGGTTGCAGGGATGGGCTCTCAACCTGAGGACCCCATCCCTTTTACTTTGTGCCAACCTTCTCCAGGTGAATAAAAATGCTTAGCCCAGCCTGAACTGAGCAGAAACTCCTTATGCAGAAAATAAATAGCATGAAGTAGGCAAAACATACCAGACCCCAGACCTTCCAAATTGCCTATCAAATGCACTGGGTCCTCTGCCCCCAAAATCAAGTCTAACTCACTGAAGACCATGGGGCTCCAATGACAAAGTAGCATCTACTCTGCATGGTGGCTTTGCCTGTCATCCAACGTCACGTTTAATTCATTGCCCGGGCACGGTTCTGGTGCCAAGTCCCTCTCCACATCCTCCCCAAACCGAAATGTTCACAGTTCTGGGTTCTGGCTTGGTGCCCAAAAGAGAAGGAAGCAAAATTCTCTGAGGCTTTAGTGAAAATTGGAAGTGATGCCCCAGTCATTGCAGATTTTGGCGCATGGAACTTAAAGCTGGATGCGGCCAGGGGGGTCTGAGCGATGAGTTGGGAAGTGATGAGGGGAGGAAGGCCAGCAGCACCCAGCGGGACGGGGCTGTGACACTGGGACTGTCTGTCCATGCTGCTGCATCACCCAGCTGGGACCCACAGGGAGAATATTACACAGGTGCATGGGGAAACCAAGGGCTACAGAGACAGGTAACATCTTTTATTAGACAAGTTTTCAACACCCAAGTCTCCTGAACCCAAAAGCTGAGCCACAATTTCTAACAGCAGCAGCAATTGGGCTAATAAAAAAATGCTCCCTCTCCTGCAAACCTTGTTTTGCTCAGAGCCCGACACCGTCACGGTGCTGTCGAAATGATGCTCAGCCATGGGAACCGTCCTCTATCAAGGGGACCAGAGTGAATTCTCTTACAGGCCAATGTTATAGACACACAGAAAGCCTGGCTTTGGTTTCCAGCTGGCAAACTTGCCTGAACTCCCCACGTTCTGCAAAACCAAGAGCTGGGCAACCTGGACCAGGGCTCCACAGTGAATTCTTGCCTGAATCCAGCGCTGTCACAAATGAAACACCCTTTGCTACTGAGATGAAGTCAGAGCCATCCTTGGACATTTCTACAAATGGTTTCTACGCTGATTTGCTCTCTCTCCCCTTCCCATTTGCTGCAGGCACTTTCACAGCTCAGGGCTTTGCATTGCTTTGCTAAGCATGTCTGGAGCATGGTTAATGAAATGTTTTGGTGCAAAGGGTCAGGTTTCCTGTTCGCTGTTTGCTGATGGCACCGCTGCCAGCAGTCTACACCAGGCAGGGGATCACACCACGGGCTTCCCTAGAGCAGCAAGGCTTTACTCAGCCAGCAATGAGCACCCAATTTACAGCACCCATCCTGATTGCCAGTATCTTCTCCCACTCCCCTAGATCACCCCTGATTCACATCAGCTGAGAATGCAGGGTGTCGATTTTAGGGGAGCAGTGCTGATTTGCACCGGGTTACGGCTGGAGCAGGGCAGTGCCAACGCTTGCCCACACTGGGCTGGGAGCAAGGTGACACAGGACCGTGACATGGAGGGGTCACGCTCAGCATGACCCCAGTGTAGAGGGGATGCAGAGCTGGACACTGCGGGACAGCTAGGAGAAGGTCTTGGGAAATTCTCGTCTTACACAGGGAAAGCCTGACTGGTTAACAACAGGGTAACCCCGCTGGTTCCAGTGGCACCCGTACTGGTCTGCACTGGTTTGAAAGCAGAAGCCAGCCCAAGGCACGCAGACAGGACGGTGCAGGTGCTCTGCTCTGCTACAGACACCAGGGACCCTCCAGCCACCACAAACCCGTCATCTGCACACATCCTTGTCGCCAGTGGGACTTTGTGATCACCCTGCGACTCACTCCCTGTGCTCCCCCAGCCTGATCCCAGGTCACTGCTGAAGATGGGCTTCCCCTGCCCCAGGGGTGATGCCCCAGGCACCGGGGAGAGGGATGCTCAGGCCAGTCACTTCCTCACTACAGACTTCAAACGCACTTAAGAAAGCGAATAGCCATGCTAAGAGCATACCCCTGGGGTACATGTGTCCTTCCTACCTCTCTCACAGTCATCCCCCGTCCCACGCTCGGAGAAAGCCCAAGCTGTCGGGACCCTCACGCCCCTGCTCCGCCACCGCTTTCCGACATCCCCTTGGCCAAGTTCCCCAGCCCCAGGGCACTGCCGTGGGATCCAGCAGCAGGAATCCCTCCAGACAAGCAGCACAGAGCCAGGCAACTCCCGGGGAGACGCTGACAACATCTCCAAACCTGAGCGCAAGCAAGCGGCGCAAGCACAAGCCCCGTCCTCCCTTCCAGCTCCAGGCGGTAGCCTGGGCTAAACAGAAAGGCAGATCCTTCCGACGATCCCAGGTGATCGCCAGCCCCCAAACACAGTGGGGAGCACTGGCAACCGCCGGGCTGGGCTCACCCCACCCTGTGCTTTGCCCCCCCAGCACTTTCCCCTTCTGTGGGTTTTTGATCCCTCTGCCCGTAGAAAAACCAAGCAATTACCGACATCTCCCATGTGTCTCAAGCCTGGGAGCAACCAAAGCGCATCTCCGGTGAAATAAGGAAGCTGGAGAGCGAGGACTGGAGAGGGGAAGGGAATGCATGGAGGCAAAATTGGGGAGAGTTACACCAAGGGGAAAAAAGCGATAGGCGGGCACGGGCATGCTGGAGCCGGGCGGTTTCAGGCTCAGATATCAACCCCAGCCCCTCTGCCAGTTCAGGGTGGGTTTCAAAATCCCCATCAGCACCAGCAGATTTAAACCAGAGGAACTGATTTCCCCCCAAGTACCAACATCTGCGAGAAAGGTATTAAAAAAGACAGCGGCCAACAGCCCTATAATTAACCAGCACGCTGACCTGCGGGCAAACTTGCCTGGATCCCTGACATCCTAATCTGGGCTCAATCCCCCTCCACGGCGAGCTGCAGCCCCCCACGCAAAATGTGCTCCGACAACCGCTTCCCACCCCGCAGGGGCCAGGCAAGGGGGGGGGGGGGGGGGGGGGGCGCGGGTCGGGAGCCGGGAAGAGGGACAAGAAAATGACAACTTTACCTAAAGGGTCTCAAGGTGACGAGGCATCTTCTGACCATTATCTTCCCATCCGCGTTGACTGTGATCATCGTTCAAAGTTACGGGGGGAGAGGGGAGGGGGCGGCCCCCGCACTCCCCCCACCCCACCCACCGAGGCAGCGAGCGGGGCTCAGCGGGCGGAGCGCGGGGTTCCGCGGGGGCGCATGGCGGGGCGCGGAGCGGGGGCGCGGAGCACCTCCCCGCCCGCCCTACCCCTACCCCTACCCGCTGCCGGCCGAGCCCATTGCCGGGCCGCTCCGTTCCGCTCCGCACCCGCGCAGCCCGTACGGGGCACCGCGCCGCGCCCTGCCCCGCTCCGCTCCGCGCTCCTCCGCGCAGCCCCGCGGAGGCAGCTCCGCCCCGCACCGCCCCGCGGAGGGCTGCGCCGGGCCCGGCGTGCCATCTAGCGGCAACCCGGCTCCGGAGCGGGGGTACCGGGGAGGCGGGGGGGGGGGGGGACACACGTTATTCCCGGGGGCTGCCCCCGAAGGTGGGGGGTGGGAGGCATTTTTGGGGGGAGGATGGCCGTTTCGCGGCGGGGAGGGCGGCCGCATCCCGAGGCAGGTGACGGTCCCCCGCCGTGGTGACTTTGGGAGCCGGGGATGGCCCCTGTTGGGAAAAGGGCGAGGGGGGGGTGTCGAACCCGAAAGGTCCCCGCGGGTGCTGTTTGCTTTTGGGGGGCTGCGAGGAGCAGGGCATGCCTCGCTTCTGGGGAAAAGGGGGGTCTGGAGTCTGGCTCTGAGAGCACCAGCCTGCGGCTTTGCTTCCCCATCACCCTGTTTTCTTTCAGGGGGTCACAGTCAAGGCTCACCATGTGGCTTCCCAATGTCCCCAGGCACCCCTGGGTGCTGCCGAAAGGACCAGGATGGCGTGGAGGGGCCGGGGCAGGGAGGCAGGGAAGCGTCCTTGGGAAGACAAAGAAGGGGCCATGAGAGCTGAGGCCAGGAGAAGCAGCTGCTGAGCTCAGCAGAGGTGTTCCCGGCTCACGTGTGAAAGGTGACAGGCACAAAAAGCCTCCCAAAGCTTGGGATTTAAAGGAGCCAAATGTGCCCAGAGGCACCCCATTTCCAGCCCCTGACTCGAGGGCACCCAGCCGGCACGGGTGCACCCCACCAGCGGTGAGGGAGGGGATGCATCGCCCTGTGGGGTGAGCACAAAATTGCAAAGAGCTGGAAGGGGACCAGTGTCCTCGGTGTGCACGTTTGGCCAGGCTGTGGGACAGGACCAGGCTGTTGTCTGGGGGGGGGGGCTGTTGTGCAAACATGGCCCCCTCACGCCATGCTGGCCATCCCCCTCTGCTCTTGATACCACCATGTGCACCATAAAGCATAGGGTGGCACTGGGAGAAAGCTGCCCCTTTGCCTTCCCCATGGTGGGACGCTCTCCTCCCATGGTCTTTGTCAGCCCTTCTCCATCCCGCTTGCTTCCCAGGAGAGAAACGTTCCTCCAACCCCACCAACCCAGCATGGCTCAACCATCTACTCCGCGAGTGCTATGCAATTACAACGCCCTCCCAGCACCAAGCAGCCAAGCACTCCCTCTTTTATAAACTAATTGTGGGCTTCTTTGTTTGTGCAGAATCCTGGTGTTCTCCCATGAGGCCAACAAAGAGGAAATGCCGTATTATGACTGTTGTGATACCGTAACTCCGATTTCCACAGGGATCCCAGGCGCTCACTCTGCTTCCTTCTCCCTGATGTAAACCAGGGGTGGCTTCGGTCAGCAGAGCTCCAGGTAGCATATGCTGCAACAGCATCAGCCACAGGCAAGCTCAGAGACAAAAGACAGCTGGAAATTTTCCACAAAACAGCAATTTCTCCCCACAAAGCAGAACTTTTTGCCAAGAAGTGAGAAGAAAAAACATATCCTTCAGGGTTTCATAAATACAAAAGGATTTTTGAGTTCATCCACACTTTTCATGGGCAGGGGACAGGGAAGGAGTCATTGCCACGCCAGGTCTGAGCAGGGTAATACCGGGCTGAGGCAGACAGACACACAGACTGAGGACCTGCAGAAAGCGTGGCTCAGAAGCAGCAGTCAGCGCTGTCAAGCCAAATTCAAACCCTTAGATCAGCTCTCCCTGATCTTCAGTACAGGCAGCCCAAACATCTTGGCAAGGACACCCTTCCCCGAAGTCCATCCTGTGGGGACCTTACGGACACGACCATGCGGACCCCCTCGGCTGGACAGACACCTAACGCCAGCTGGGGTGCCTCGCTCCTTGCCGTTTTAGGTGCAGCTGGGAGTCTTCTGGTGCCTGTGGCCTTCTCTGGAAAAACAACCCGGTTTTCTTAACTTGGCCTTTGGGCAAGGAGGGAAGCAGCAGGCTAATGAAGGTGCTGTGAAGATCCTGCCACCCTGATCTCCTTGCTCCTGCCTGCTCCCTCCATTCCCAGCTCCCGCTCCTCTGACAGGAGAGCCTTAGTCCCCATCTAAGCTGTAAAACCACCTTCAAACCTGGTGTTTCCCCACTTGCCGCTCTCCAGAGCACCGCTGCAGCTGGCAGTGGGAGGGAGAGCCTTTCTCTCTCAGACCACCTCAGCACGATGGGGCTGGAAACCTTCCTGATGCATGCAAACACACGACACAAAGTGGCCAATGGAGCAGCCAAATCACTGCCTCCCGCATGTCAGGAGCCGGCTGTGCCTTCCCAAGAGGTTGGGAGGAAAACAGAGCATCCCATCCTGGGGAGTGCAGAGCAGGGGGCTACAAGAGTTCCAGCGTGGGGTGAATTTTGCTGTGGGATGGGACCCCATCTCTCACCTCTGTAAGGATAGTGCCGAGGTCCCTCTGCGCATCCCACAAGCTCTGGGTCGTGCTAAATGGCAGCTCTTCCCTGAGGCCGATGGCAGCAGCGTTGCAGCAGGAAAAGGCTGGGGTATGGTGAGGCACGACACATTAATTTTGTACGACTTAGGGGTGAGGGTCATCGTGGGGGAGAGGGGAGGAGGTGGTGCCCCCCCATGCCTCCTTTCAGGGCTGACCCCGGGCTGGAAACAGCTCCCCAAGGGCCTGGCCATTTCTCGGGCAGGCAGAAGGCAGCTCAGCCACCTTGGCTTCCTCCAAGCGCCTGCTGCAGCACCAGCCAGCAAAAAATATAAAATAAAATAAAATGCAGAAATCTGCTTTTGGCAATCTCCATTCAATAAGCTTTTATTTTGGCTCCAGCCAGCACATTAGCCAGCAACTCTCCATTACCCTGCACGGCAGCACACAGGCATTAGTGATGTTGTAACAGCCCCATTAGCAACGTGCAAAACCCCATAAACCCGGCAATTAGCGGGGGAACCCCGACGTGCAGGGACACTTCCATGGCCAGGCGAGGGAGGAAGGGAGGGAGGCCACCAGAGCCGGCTGCTCCCCTTGCTGCAGGTCTCCTGCCTCTCGTTGCAGAACATCCAGCCTCATCCCAAATCCACAAGGCCACGTGGGAGAGGGATTGTCCAGAGATGGGGAAAGGCACGTCCCATATGCACAGCCTGGGAGGGTGCTGGGAGCAGCGATGGCACTCGCAGTGCTGGCCAGGGAGCCAGGCAGGGTTACCTCTGCTGCTCTCAACTCCTGCCAGTACCGTCCCGTGCAGGATCCGTCACCCCACGGATGGGAACGTGGCGTTCGCTGGCCCCCGGGGCCCTCGTCCCTCAGGAGAAGCGCTGCAGCAGACAGTCCCTCCCCTGTGCTGCTGCTCGAAACGAAAGCTTAATTAACTACCAGTTCACTGTCTGTTTAGAGGGATGGATCTAAAATCCAAGGATGGTAATAAAGCGGTGAATTATCTTTTTCGGCAGCTGAGAAGCAATGGCCCCAAAAATCAATATGCTGAAGTTATACGTGTACACACACACACACACACACACACACACACACGTGTTTGTTATTACTACAAATCAGGCAGCAGCAGGGAATGGAGAGAACCAACTCAGCAGCTGGCTGCTACAAAAGAAACCAGTTTTCCACCAGTTAGAGCCCCTGCCCAGCCAGAAGTGGACATGGAGCAGCTCCGGTACGGGCTCCAGGCAGCCACCTCCACAGTCCTGCCCGTAACCCGGGGCAGAGCCACGGTTCCAGCTCCGACACCGGCGCATCCGCCAGCAGCCAGGACTCACCCTGCACCACTGGCCCCGCAAAAGACCTCAGGAATTTTCAACTGGTCTTGAGTAACCATATTACCATGAGTCCCAAAGCTCCCTAACCCAGCCATCCCTGGGCAGAACATGATGGTTTAGACCACCACAACTGGAGAAAAGGGGTTATAAATGCAAGGTGGGCTGTAAACCACTGTAGACAAAGCTTAAAATATCATATTCCTGTAAAGGGCACAGACTGACAGTCATCACTGCTCAGCTGCAGGCAGCACAGCCGTGGGCAGCTCCAGACAAGTCACAGTGACAGCGTTTATGTTGGCTTTTGGTGAGCAATGCCTGAGTGCCGCCGGGGCTCCAAAGCCACCCCAGGACCCTCCAGAGAGTCCCCACTCCAGTCCAGGACCCCTCTTCAATGCTTTCGAAAGCCTGGGGCTCAGACTCTGTCCATGTTCCTTCTTGGAGCCTCCTCTCAAGCCTCAAACTACTGGGTCTTCATGGCAAAATAATGATCACAGAGGAGGAGAATCACAGCAAACCACTGAGTTGTAATGTGCTACGACAAGCTACTTTCTCAAGTTCTCCCCGCATACAAGTTTGCCCTTGAGATAAGAAATATAATTTGATTGCAGGAGCTGCAATGCCCAAATGCTTTGGGCATAAGATCACTTAGTCACAGTAACTTCTTCGTCCCCCTCAAGCGACATTGCTGGGTACAAAGTGCTCTTTATTGATATAAAACAACTTAACTCCATCACTGGCTCAGCCTCAATTACTGCATTCACTCCTCTGTCCATCTCTGTAGCAACAAGGCGGAAAGGCTTCGAGCCTGGTACCGATCTCTCAAGCCGGCGAGCATCACAAGCCGCCTCGCCGACACAGAGCTGCCTGCCAGCACCGCGATGTGCTCTCGCTGTACCAGGGGCTCCCGCAGGCACCGTAGGGCTGCGATGCCCGTGCGGGCAGCCCTGCTCTGCCCCTGCAGTGCACAGAGGCTTTCTGCCTATTCCCAGCGGCAGCAAAAACAGCCCTAAATTTGCTCATACGTCAGCATTTGGAAAGGGGATGGCAGTGTCCTAAAGCCACCTTTGCATCCCCATGCACAGGATGCTCAGGAGCCCCACAAGACCCCAAGACTGCTGAAAGGGACCAAGAGAAACTGGGAAGGACCATGGCTGATGGGACATCTCCAGCAGCAAGCAGCACGGATGGGCTTGCTGCTGCCAGAGCACCGAAGCCGCGGGTGTTGAAGACTCATCTGCTGGCTTAGAGTCTCTGTGACTGCAGCCTCCAGAGGATGCAACGTTTCCCTTCAAAGCTTGAAAACCAGAAGCACTGCTCAGCTAAAAGGCAGCTGTGAGAGGGTGCCTGCCGCTACCCCAGAGCGGGGTTTACCCACTGCAAGGGTCCCTGGGGCTGTTCTCAGGTCCCTGGGGCTGTCTGCATGGCTGAGGTCTCGGTGGGGTGCAACGTAACCCCAGGCAGATGCTGATCTCTGCCCACCTCGTTCCCTGGGGCGGCAGCTGGGAGCCCAGCGGTGATGTACAGCACTTCTGCACTGCTTAAAGGTCAGAGCCAGCAGCATCCCCAGGGCACAGATCGGGCAGGGTTAGAGGCTGGTTGCAGCCCTCAGCAGTCAGGCTGGGTTCTCCCAGCTCGCCGGATCGCTCCGTGCCACTTAGGGAGCAGGAGGAGCATTGCAACCCTTGCCAGGCTGCGGCTGCCATTGCCACAGAGTGCTGCATGCAGCCCACGGTGCTGGTAGCGTAGCACAAAACATAGAGCTCGGGTACCTGCTGGAGGTGCACAGCCAGGTCAGGTGTAAAACATGGGATCCTACAGCTCCCGTCAGCACAGGGCAGTGTCAGCACAGCCTTGCATGGGGAATTTGGGAAGCTCCTGCCCTTGCAAGACTGTCAGCACTGTGAATCCATCACTTCCATTAGCTGCTAATTCACTTACAGCAAAGGAAAATAATAGAGGTGAGGATCACTCCTCAGCTCCCAATAGGATTATGTGTTTCGAGAGCAGAAGGGAAGCTGAATTTCCCTTTCACTTCTTGGAGAAAGAAATTAGTGCATTTTTCTTGCTGTGTTAATTAAAACCAGCAATGACCCTGGCTTCACCAAGAAGAAAATGCAAAAGGTAAAAGGAAAGCCTGAACCAGTTTTATCAGTCAGAAAGGTTTCCCGACTGCCCTGCTGCAAAGGGAGATGCCCAGAGGAAACAAGAGCAGCAATTAAAAATTAAGGAGCGAGGGAGAGCTGTACAGCAGATTACTGAGATGTGTTTGGATCGGTGCAGTGCATTAACGGGGCTGCCATTCCCGTGGGGGAAACTCCCGACACCCTTGGGGAACCCAGCTGCAGGCAGCTCTGCCCAGCTCAAGTCCAGGCAGGGAAGAAGAAACAAAGAAGGGATCAAGCCCGGGGTAAATGGGAGGAACAGGGCAGGGTGGAAGATGCTGAACACAGCTCCCAAGGGGAAGAAAGCATCCTCCCTTTGAGTGAGGTTATTTGAGGCTACCCCCCCCCCCCCCCTCCCCAGAGAGCCCCCACCAGGAAAGGGACAAGGCAGCACGTTCAGAGTTGGATCCAGACACCTCCAAAAAAAAAAAAAAAGTCAGACCCGAGGGCTGGATCTGTCCCTTTGCTGGGCAGACTTCTCAGAGCTGCCAGTTCAGGTTTGCCTCCTCCTCTGCCTTGCTGTCACACTCAGCTGAGCAGCGTTTTCCAGCCCGGTGCGGTCCTGGGAGGACACTCTGTTGCTCAGCCATTGAATTAGCATCGAAAGGACATCGCGCAGGCAAGTCCGCAAGAAAAATAGGCTGGAGGAGCCTCCCAGGCTTATTAGCACGTTATACTGAGCTCCTGCAGCAAGTGCTGCCTCCCCAGACGAGGGGTGTCCAGGGGCCACCAGTGCCCCCACCAGCCATCCCACTGAGGATTTTATATCCCCTGTGGCTCCAAGGCTCAGCCAAATGAGCTTGCTGACCTGGTGGCATCAACATGCACAATTTGGAGAAGTGTTTGAGCTCAAGAAAGAAGGAGGATGCAAAATGGTGCACCACAGGGCTGGGAAGAACGGAGAGCTTGTAACTCCCCACGACAGCCTCCCGCACGTGCATGGACTTATGCAGGGGCCCAGGGTTCTTATCAACAGCCCAAAGTGAGCCTGGGCAGAACTTACAGCCTCTGCAACGCATCTGGGGAGTGCAGTTAGCAGCGGGCTGCTGGAAGGCTTGCACCAGCATTAGCCAAATTAAGAGGGACAAGGCATGTCGAGATTCAGCTGTAATTAAAAAAAATAAAGTCAGGGGTTAGGAGAGCAAGAACTCTCCAAGCCTTTTAATTACTGCGGGAGAGTCACCGCTGCTGAACGGCACTCGCAGCCCTTCCTGCTGGGGTCTGTAAGGAGTTTGCAGCCTCTGCCCCACATGCACAGTGTCCCTGAGCCCGGCAGCCACAGTCCGAGCACCCAAAGGGGAGCCGTGGGTGCATGTCCCCCCCCACCCCGTCCCTTGCATCCCATCAGAGGGGAGATAAGCGCCGTTGTCTCCGCCAAGGCAGCCCCAAAGCTCTCCCCAAATGCTGGCGTACCCCAGGCAAAGCGTTTCTCCTGCTGACACGCAAGCGCAGCTCTGCAGCCAGGCAGCAAGCGCATCCCTCCGCAATGGGAGCCATACCTCTTCATTTCACATCTCATAAACCCGTCCTGCTCCCTCGCTTAGTCCTTGGCTAACGAAGGCCCGGCTCTCCACCCGCACTGCCTCGGCTGCCGCATCCCGGGCAGGTTGGGGGGATGCAATGTTGGGATGTTCCACAGCAGCTCCCATTCCTCTCACCCTGGCTGTCCCCAGAGAGAGAGCCAGGGAGGGTATAGAGCCCACGCCATTATAAATAGGAAGGTGATACAGCCCCGCTGGCAGCCAGGGCTCTGCAGGCTCCTGCATTGCTTATTAACGCACGTTCATTATCCATGAACGGAGCATTCACGCATGGCATCTCAGCACCACTGACCCCAGCATCTCACTCCCCTTATCTCACGTTTCTCAGATAATGGGGAAAAGGGCTCAGCCATTGCTGCTGTCGGTCCCTGGGGGCTGGCAGGAGGAGATGGGGGAGATGACAATCTAACCATGCCAGAGCCGAGCGGGAATGCCAGTGCTTCGCTCCAGTAACGAGCTGAGCCTTGTCTCACTGGGAGAGCTGCATTTTGGGGACACATGGGACACCTCTGTGCTGGGGACTGGACATGGCAGGATCAGACCCCAGACTGGGTCCTCCGCTGCCCTATTTTGGACACAACCGGGAGAACAGCAGGAGAGCCCAGCACAGACCAGGGGTCCCTGGGGTGCCCTCACTGCACCGAGGACATTAGGAGCCTCCAGCTGGGTTTGGGCATCCCTACCTCCTGCTGAGCTTTCCCTCCAGTCACCCCTTCAGTAACCGGAGGGACAGAGCCCCTGCCACACTCTGGATGATGCCCAGGCCTGTCTCTCACAGGGCTCAGCCAAGCTACTGCACCCCAACAGCCCCAAAACTCACAGCAAGCACAGCCACGCTGGGCACCAAGCACAGTAAGCACACCAGCCCAGTACTGATAGAGGCAGACACAGGTATTGGGCACAGGTAGCTTTTGTTATCAAGCCTCTCTCTTAACACAAAGCACCTGGTAGACCCTGGGAGCCACGAGAACCTTCCTCACGCTCAGAGCCCCATCCAGAAAGCAAGGTGAGCTCCAGGCACAAGGCACAGCCCCAGGAGCTGGTGGTGCTGGCGATTATCCGAGCACGGCGCCGCTGGGGGCTGAGGAGGAGGCATCAACCCACAGATGTCTCCAGCCAGCACAGGGGGATGCTCAAGGTGATTTCTTTGGGTGCCCACCAGCTCTAACTATGCTGAAGGTTGCTACATCAGGAGGCGGAAACGGGGAGAAGTCTCATTTTGCAGCCCCATCTCTGCCAGAAGACTTCAAAAATCACCCAGGAAATCATATATTGTCCTGACTTATTCAAATTCATAAAACAACAATTGGAAAGCCCCCAGCTATGGGCTGAGATCATGCAATTAGACCATAAAAAAATAAACTTCTGAAACCCTCAGACATTTAAACCTGATAGGCCATATGAAGAAAAATGTTCACTTTTCATACACAATGAGTGGAAATCATTTTAGATTTTTATTATTATTATTTTAGAAGGGAAATAAGCATATTTCAATCCAGTCAAGAGTGAAATTGAGTTTAACAACAAAGCAATTTCTATTAGTGGAGACCCGGGGAAAAAAAGTACAGATGAATAGAAAACTCACAGAGAAATGTGTCAGACAATGGTGGAATTAGGAATTAAAAGCGACTTTGCTTTACTGCTGATAATATAAGCATATAATGATCTACCTCATCACTAATGTGCTCCCTTCCCATATAAACACTGTAAAATCACAACAGCAGAAAAGATTGGGATTTAATTCTGCCCCTCTCCCAGCAGGGAAGGGAAAGGGGTGCTGTGCTTTGCCAACCCCCCCTTAGGGCTGGTCCACCTTCTCCTAGGGAGTGCCTGGAGCAAGATCCATCCACCGCAGGATGCTTTAGTCTGGGCTGAAAATGGGGTGGCTTACCCCTCTGCCGAACGTCTGGGGTTGCCCTTCACAAAAAAGCAGCCTCGTGGGCATAACCAGAGAGGCATGGGATGCCCTCCATGCCGGGCTGCTCCTGCCTGCCCTCCGGCTGCCTGGTCCGCGGGCAGCAACACAGGCAGCAGCCTGGCAGGGCTTGAGTTTCCCAGAGGCAACTGCTGCTGGGAAAGGATATCTAATCCTCTGGGATGTTTCCCGGCGTGCCTCTCCTCCTGCCCCTGCCAACCGAGGAGACCAGTCCTTGCGCATGTCCGGGAGCTCGGGCTGAGCTTCCCGTGAGGGACACGGAGCCATTGCAGCCCTCTCCTCCAGCTCCCAGCCCCAGGAATTTCCTTGGTGAAAAATCAACTGTAATTAGCTGCTTCGTTTGCTTTGCTTTGGTGTGTGGCTTGCTTTCAGGATGGCCTCCTGCCCCTTCACCCCAGTGGGGACAACGGAGAAAGGAGAAAGGTGTTTCTGCTTCCTCCAGCCTCAATGCCCAGGGATGGACCTGGCTGTCACCCATGGAGGCTGTGAAGAGGACAGGACCCCCCGGGCTCCCACCACCCGCAATTGCAGTGTCTGAAGCAGGGGTGTTCAGCAGGGGCAGATGCACAGGGCAATGGATGGGCAGCATCCCTGCTCGGGGAAGAGGCAAAGGGGAGCTTCTGAAGCCAGGCAGACCTGCGTCACAGCCGCAGCCTGGACCTGCCAAAATTCACCCTCATGAACACCAACTCCTGGCCAAATCCTGCCCTACCATGCAGGTTGTGCATTCTCCTTCACCTCCCCCTATATTCTTTCCCATCCTACTCTTCTTCACCTTCTCTACTCACTGCTCGTGCTTTTGGGGACAGGCAGCATCTACCTCTCGCATGTCCCCCCACCACCACTGAGCCATGAGCAACCCCGAGGTCCGCATCCCAGGGCGCACAGCATCACCGTGGTTTCTCTCCAGGATGCCAAGGTGTCATTGCTTCTCATCTTGAAACATATCCATTGCCAAGGATCTAGGTCGCTGGGTTAAAAATTGAAAGTTTGAATAGTCTAAAGTATCAAATCTTAAAGCAATTACACTGTCCTAAATCTTTATTGGCTTTAAAGATTAACTTCTCATCTCCAACGAGGCAGCTCCACTTGTTTCTCCTCAGCAGGATTCACAGTTTGAATATGGAGACAAAGGAACATTGATACACCATATATTACTAAA
The DNA here is from genome assembly GCF_900496995.4 of Aquila chrysaetos chrysaetos. NCBI lineage: Eukaryota > Metazoa > Chordata > Aves > Accipitriformes > Accipitridae > Aquila > Aquila chrysaetos. Next base: position 67,629,211 of record NC_044008.1, read on the forward strand.
CAGAATTTTTTGCACCATTTTCTTTCATTTTTCTTTCTTTCTACCGTTCTTCTCCTATAGACAAACCAGTGAAGGTGAACTGCTGCAGGAGCTGGAGATGGGGTCACCAGGCGCTCTGCCACAGAGGCTGAGAGGAATGCAAAACTCAATTTCAAGCAAGTCCTGTTCCCTTTGAAGTCAATTAGGCGGCTCCCGAGGACCTTGGTTGAAAGGAGGCAGGCGGAGGCAATCAGGGGGAGAAGCAGTTGAGTAAAAGACCAGTAAAAGCACGGAACAATTCCCTAAAATGCTGCTGATCCATCAGCTAAGAGGGTCTGTGAAGGAAGACAGGATCTCAACACCTGATTTCATACCAGCCCTCCATCCCGCCCCTGGCAGAGCATGGCTGGGGCACGCTAACAAAGCCACCCCCGCCGCAGGACCCCGATACGGTGGGACGGCTGTGACACGGCACACGGTGGGGTCAGATCCAGCCATGGGTTAGGGACTCAGACGTGTCCGTCAGGGACAAGACCTCAGCCAGTCCCAGAGGGCACTTATCCCCATCCTAGGTGGGAGTCCCCTTGCTTCAGGCTCAGGATCCCCCCAGCACGATGGGCGTCCAGAAAGGGCACCACAGGGAACACGCGATGGCATTCGTGTGACCCAGAGGGGCCCCGGCAGGGACGGAAAGCCGACTGAGAACAGGCAGCTCCTCAGGGCACGACGGTTTGGGTTTTTTCCCTTACATTTACTCATACACAAGGGAAGAGCACGCTGCTGGCAGAGCGTGTGTTCCCACATTTACCCATGTCAAAGCTGTCTCGGAGGCCATCTCTTCTGAATTTCCAAAACCAAGAAAATCAGAATCAGCAAATTGAGGAGCAATTGGAGCTGCGCTTGGCATTCATGAGGATTGATAAATCTCCTCCAACACCAGTAAATAACCAGACTCCGCTCCTCGCTCAGAGGAGGGAGCATCCCCCCTCCAAACACCTGCAATAAGACACTTGCAATTACTGCTTTGTCTCCTGGAAACTAGTAAATAATTCAAACAAACCCCTTTTTTCCTTTTGTTTTTCATTTTAATTAATCCACATAGAATTTTGTCCTCCAAACACAATCATAGCAGCACAGGAACAGCAGGTAGAGAATCTCATTACCCAGCTTACCAGCCAGATCCTAGAGCCATTATTAATAGAGACTTTACCGCGTGAGGAATTAATAAAACCCGACGGTGAGGGGGAAGGGAAACGCTCCTTCTGGAGCGCATCGTCCTCTCCACATTGTCCCCGGGATGTCCGACGGTTAGAGGTGCCGGGGGGTTGCCATGCTTTAAGGACAGCCAGCACCTTGCCTCCTGCAGCACCCGGTTGCTTGGCCCTGCAGCCAAATGCCACCTTCCCCCGTCAGCGCATATGGTCCGGGAGGAGCTGCCGGGTTCAAAGCAAGGCAAGGAGATCAGGAAACCTGTCTCGCTGTGTGCAGGTCATTGCACAGACTCTTGCCCAGCCACTGGCAGGAGGCAGAGGCCAAATGCACGTTCTCACGGTGCTACATTAATCCTTCCTTTCTCTCTCGTTACACCAGTACCAGCCGCATCCGCAGAGCACTGCCTCGGCACCAGGAGTTGCTCTCGTCTGCTGGTGGCATTACAGAGGTGCGAACAGCCAGGCCCTCCCAGGTACCTGCGCTGGGAGGAGAGAGCAGGACCATGTCCCCCAGCACCCCAGCTGTGGGGGGAGACCCCCATGCCCAGCTGCTTTTGGGGGTTTGGATCCTGCCACCGTGCTCACACTTCTCCTGCAGCAAGCATCCAGCCATTTGTCCATCCCCGGGTACCAGGTCTGCTTTCTGGGTTCTCAGCTCCCTGGTGACCCCACGGGGTAATTGCCCAGAAGAAAACACCTCCTCCTTGGAGCACCCACTGTACCGATGGGTTTTTTCCTGACACAAGACAGTTCCGATGGGGCAGCACTGAATACAGGCATGCACACGAGGGACACCTTTCTCCCGAAGGATACTGCACGCACAGCACGACTGCCAGAGAGGAAAATGCCATTATTAACTGGAATCACTTGCACGGAGACAAGGCATGGCCACGGCTGGCTGGCAGCACACACTTGTTCTCTGCTTGCTTTCCAATCTGGCTTCTTTTCTCCTTGTTCCCCCAGACCTGAGAAGTACCCTGAGTTGGGTGTGCAGGCTGCTGCACTGCAAGGCAGGGAGGCGCGATTCACTTCGGCTCGATGGCTTCTCTGCCTTGATCAGCTGCACTTAGACAAACAGCAGTACATGAATAAGCAGCTCTAATTAGAGGTGTTAATAGTGCTGGGAGCTGGGGGAAAGTGCATCGAGGCAGGAGGGAGAAGAGTTTGCAATCTAAGGAGAGCCACGGGAGGAGTTGGGAGACCTGGGGTGCTCGGGACTTTCCCTTTCTGCTGCACACCCAGCGGGTGGGACAATCAAGCTCCAGGAGCCCATGTGAAATTGCCGGGGAAATATCCCCCGTGCTGATTATCTTGAATAATTTATGCAGATGTTATCGTGCATTCATATTTTATGGAAGTCTTGCAAGAGCCGTGATCGTGGTTATTCACAACCATTTGCTCCCTTCCAGAAATCTCCATTCTGGTGGCGGGTGCGGGGACAAAGCCGGCATGCAGGTGACACCTCGGGGACCTCGGCTCCCCACAGCACTGGGGACAGGGCACGGAGCAGCATCAGGGCAGCCACATTCCCAGGGCACCAGCCCAGACTGGGTTTTACCCTTCCATCCCCCCAGTACCTCCGGGGGGAGGACAGGGGACACTAACAGTCACGGACACAGCACAGCAGCATCGCTCCCACCATGATCCCGCTCCTGCACCCAGCACCTCACAGCCCTCTCCGGCCCCAATCCTGCAAAGCAAAGAGGCTCTATGGACCCCGAGGAGGGACCCAGGAAAGGGACGGGTCCTGCAGCACCGTCCCCTCTGCCCAGGAAGGTGTCACACAGCAACGCTAAGCAGGACAAACGGACAGGAGCTGCTCCCAGGGCAGCGGGTCCCTCGGTTCCCAAGGGTGGGATGCAGGCTGGGGCGGAGGGGAGCCCAGGGCCACCCACGACCTGATGTTGAGCTGCGCAATCCTGCCAGTTCCAGCGCATCCACTGCTTTCCCAGCGGCTGTCTCCCTGGAAACTGGAGCCGATGCCGAGGTGGGAGGCAGGAAGGGGCATCGCTTCCGTTTAGGAAAGGTGGGTGGATGAGCTGTGCAGCAATTCCTTCCAGCAAGGGGGGATGGATGAAAGGCCATAGTTCCTCTGCTGCCCGGCTCGAGGTGCGGCAAGCAGGACCCTTCCTGCCCAGGGCTCCCTGAGGCTGTGGAGGGGCACCAGCCATCCCCACATCTCCCCATTGCTCCACATCTCCATCTGCTCTGGGGTTGGGAATACTCACTGCCTTGACTCAAGGCCACGTGGGGCAGCGACGGTCACTGCAGGAGAAGCAAAGGACTTTGTGCGGAGCCGAGAAGGAGCAGGACGAGGAAGGGTTAGGCGATGGGTGGGGTGGAGAAGAAAAGATGGGAGTAAGGGGGAAAATTGAGGAACCCAAGAAGAAGTGCTCAGACCGTGCTGGAGGAGGATGTGGCCGCAGGGAAGCCTGCCAGTACCCAGCGGAGCAGAAAGTCAACGATATTAAAGCAAAGACGCTGGATATTTTAATTCCCTGCGGCTCCTGCTTCTCAGAGGACAGCAATGATGTCTGAAGTGCAAGCAGAAATTAAACAAGAGGCATCTCAGTCTGGTTGTTCAGCCTGTAAAAAAGGCCTGGGGAGCAGAGCGGAGACACGGCTCGGAGAGGGGCAGGAAGGACGGGCACGTGTCCCCAGCCAGCCCCCGTGTCACACACCCCCGGGAGGTGCCACCAGCACTGCCGCCCCACCGTCACACTCTGGTTTTTGGTGTTATTTCTTTCCCTTTGGGGACACCCCAGGAAGCCTTTGCTCAAGCCAGCCTGCCTCTGCCTACAGCAACTTCCATCTATTTCAATTAGAGAACCTTTCCCCGAAAAGGGGCCAGAAACCTCAGCTCCTGTGAGGCAGAGCAGGGGGATGCAGACAAACAGCCTCTGCCACGCTTGGGGCTGCTGCTCAGAGCCTCATTTATCATCTACCAACAACACGGGCATGCCCAGCCTTCCCCGCGCCGGGCAGGGGACGAGCAGCCCCCCCTCGCTGGCTGGGGTTAATCAAGTTTGGCCTCTGCCAACAGCATCTCGCAGCCCGGGGAAGTGGCACGCCGCGTATCCAAAGGCAAGCGGGAGCCTGGGGACTCACCCAGAGCTGAATTTCCTCCAGGAGCTTGCATCAAACTCAGTTAGAGCACTAGTGATTTATTAGGAGAGCTACTCCTTGGAGCAGCTGCGAGCCGTAAGGCTGTAGTACAGGCATCTGCTTCACCAGGGAGGGGTCCTGAGCAACACAGAGTGATTTATGGGGCAAAAGCTGCTGGTTTAGCACAGGGTGTACAGCATGGGGTGACCCTCGGGGCTGGCTGGGGCAGGAGAGCTGCCGCCGAGCCCACAGGGTCCCTGGGTGATGAGCCGTGGGTGGCAGGGCTTAGGGACAGGGACACCCCCACCTCCCCGCAGCCCAGCCGGCAGCACGATGCAAAGCACGCTACGAGCCCTGCTGCCAGCAAGTCAAGAAACAGAGGAGGCAGGGAGACCACATCTCGGCTCCAAACCGACAAACGAGGTGTTTTTAATCTTTTCTAGGGAAACGGCTTCTCCAGTTTTGTCTGGAGCAACCAATCAAACCCAAAGAGTTGCATCCGACTGCGAGGGGAAAAAAAAAAATCCAGGTCTATTAAAAATGATGAAAGACACCTTGACAGTGTCCTTTTAATGTAATTAAAAACCTATTTAAAGGCATGCCAAATGTTTACTAATTAAACGAGCTCTTCATTCTGTAGCCATAATGAAAAAAGTAATTGTGATACTTTTAGCAAATCCGAGGTTTTTAAAGAAATAATTACTTTACAGAAAATCAGTTACTAAATTAAACCATTCTTTACCCGCTGTTATTTCTGCTCTTTTGCTCATTTTGTGCAGCAGGTTGAATCCTGAAATTACCTGGGACAGATTTTTATTCTGAATAATGAATATTTCAAAGGAAATAGGAATAGAGAAAGAAGAAAACTAGGAACTGTTAGTGGGTCCCCAAACCTTAATATGTGGCTGGTGGGAAAACTGTGATGTGGTTGGAACAGACCGAAACATGCCCACGTGGCTGTATCCCTGGTGCGCTGATGACAGATCTCCAGCAAACTGTCCCGCTAGTGCTCCGTCACTACCACCGAGACAAATGAGGGCCACCGACAGAGGAAAAGCCTCCGCAGCTTGGGCACAAAGGTTGGGTCAAGCCCTCTGAGCAAGATTGCTATGCTGTTCATGGAGTCAGCCATAGACTATGCTGATCACCTGAGGATGGTGGAGTTTCCACCCTTGGAGATATCCAAGAGCCAACTGGACATAGTCCTGGGCAACCTGCTGTAGGTGGCCCTGCTTGAGCAGGGGATTGGACCAGATGACCTCCAGAGGTCTTTTCCAACCTCAGGCAGTCTGGGGTCCTGTGATGACCAACCCGAGGAACAGGAGGGCAGGAAAGATGGTCGTGTAGCAAAGGCAACGCTGCACACCACAGCCCTGCCTGCAAATCTCAGCTCCGTGCTCAGATGCCATTGAGAAGTCAGGTAACACCTTTGTGCCCTATCTGCAAAATAGGATCCTCAGCTTAGACCACGAATTCCTCCAAGGCAGAACCGTCCCCTTGGTGAGCATCTACAGAGACGTGACGTGCTGGAGCCGCACACCCCAGGGCTCCCCAGACACTGCCAGGCTGCCAGTGCTCCCCTCCAAACAGGTCTGAGCTCAAACACAGAGGGAAGGGGAAAGGAAACCAAGCACTCCCACCCATGTCATTAATAAATACCCATCACAAGAGCACCTCTCTCTCTCCTCCTTCTGCAGACACTCTCAAAAGCAATCCCGGCCAAGAGAGGTCTCTTATTTCTGTACCGGAGCACACAGCACTAAATTGAACATGGCTCTATAAACCACCCGGCGCTTGTTTTTCAGCCAAGGTGTGTGCGTGTGCTTCAGCCCATCAGCTCTACCTGGCTCTTTCTGAGAGGAGGCACAGACTTTGAACACAAGCCCACTAATCTAAGATGACACTAGGTTGAATCTAGAGAGAGGCAGCGAAGGCACGGCGGTGACCAAGCATCTGTGCAGGCAGGCAGCCGATGGCTGGCTCCCAGTTGTCGGGTTGCAGGGGCTTTTGATAGCAGATGGAGAGTCTGATTGCATTTGCTGATAATGGATTAGGAGGCTTATCTTTGATCTCGACTTTCTCCTGGTTAGCCGCTTTCTTGAGGGGCTCTGCAGGGAGGTGTTACAAGAGATTTATTAACAAGATGAACTGCAATGCCAAGAAAAGCTACTTCTGCAAAATGCACTTTCTCTCTCACGCCTGCACAGGCTTAAACCCACTCCCTGTTTGAACGCACTCAGCATCTTTCCTCCTCGGGGGACTCGAGCAGATCTGCTCCTTCCCTCACGGTGGGCTGGCAGAGTTTCATCAATGCAATGGGAAACTGCTGCAGTCCTTGCCCAGCCATCCAACAGCCTCCAAAATGTCCTTATTTGCCAACAGCAAATGTAAGCACCTTAAAAGTCAGGCACCCAGGGCAGAAGGAACTGTAGGTAGAGGCGGCTTGTCCCCAGTGTCCCCAGCACCATCACAGCCTCTCCCTGGGGCCAAACTCCTCTCAGCTGCTCTTGCAACAGGGCGCAGGAGCCCAGCTCTTCCCAGGGCCAGGGAACAGGCAGCACCTCCAAAGACGTCTCGGTAAGGTGAAGGATTGGTTTTAATGCCCACAGGTTTTGGGGATCTGGCTCTGACTGGCAGGCCAGCCTCTCCGCTCAGCTTCTGTGAAAAAGGCAGATGCTCCCCGCTTACCTTACGCAGCCTCCAAAAATAACCGAGCGCTTCCAGCAGCATCACCTGCTCCCAGCTGCCCCTCGAGCGGCGGGGAAGTAGCAGACACACAGTCCCCTCCTGGGTGCAAGGCAGCTTATTTGGGCTGCCTGAAGGCAGGCACCACATCTGGGAGCCCTGCCTGCCCCGCAGCGTGTCCTACTGCAGCCCCGAAGCAGGGCTGTTCCTGCCCAGGGAAGAGCTAGCTACTGAAGCTGTATGTTGCTGGCCAGCAAGTCTGAGTAATTAATTTTCAACTGGTTTTCCTTGAACCTGATCCACCAAGCACACCTCATGCTGCCCCAGAGGTGGGCTATTTTAGCAATGGTCCCATCCTGCGGGTAAGGAAGCTAAGCCCTACTCTAAGGCATCTGTCTAAGGCCAGCAAGGGAGCCAGGATTAGAAATTCAGAGCTCAAAGCTCAGCTCACTAGACTGCCTCATCTGTACCACACACAGACATGGCACGAGGCGACACTGCTGAACCTCTGAGATAGATGTGAGCACAGCTACCCACCAAGCAGTAGCTACAGGGGAAGGAAGGAGCAAGGACAAAAGAGATAAGGTGATGGGGGAGGCAGACGAGAAGCAGAGAAAGTAGAGGAGAGAGAGGAAAGCAGGAAGGTAACCCGTACATTCATCACCCTGAGTCCACCATGGGAGTTTTTGCTTGTTTTCTCTGCAGGCACAAGTCTACTGCTGCTTTCTGCTGCTAGGGAACAGGGATGCCCTGTTGTTACTGGTGTCACTCTCAAGCAACGCCGTGCAGCCACGCACAACCTGTGCTGCCAGCCAGACTACAATCTGACCTCATGCTGGACTGTGCACAGCATTTCGAAGAGTATTTGGCTTTGGGGAGAAAAAAGCAGGCCAAAACCAGCCCTACCCTTTCTCCCAGAGCACCTCCTGGAGCAGCGGCAGGAAGGGGGAGGTAGCACTGGCCATGTGCCTGCTCTGCCTAAGAGCCATGTCCTGAGCTGCCTGCTACCACCCGGTGTGTCCCATTCTGGCCAGCACAGTTTACCCCTACTCCCTTCCAAACCAAACACAATGGGTGAAGATAAAGCAGACACCCCACCTGGATGGATTCTGGATTTTCTTTGCCAGCAATTCTCATCAGCTGTGATTTCTCCATGCTTTTGGACCTTGCTGCTGATCTGCAAACCCTTGGCTAGGGAGAGAGCAGAAGTCCCCCATCCACACAGTCCACGAACACCTCCGAGTGATGCAAAGCTAAAGGGCACATTCATTTTCCCCCACTGATCCACAGCACCGCTCTACACAACAGGACATGCCGTTTCACATTAACATAATTATTTGCATTGCAACAGCATTCGGAAAGCCAGGGCCCAGGTTGTACGGACTCCGCTCCGAAGAATCAGCAATTCAACTCAACAGTCGTTTATTCAGCTCTCTAGTGCTCCTGCAACATGTCTGCCCTGCACAGCAGCAGCCAGCTGGAGAGAAGGGTTTCGCAGTTGACCCCAATGGCAGCAGTGAGGATTCGGCCAGAACCCAGACTCCTACAAAAGGATGCAATAAGTGAGCACAGGGGTACGGGAACAGGAGTCTCCCTTAAACAATAAGCAGCCTGATGCATGTTTAATCTTCTGCTTCACTACAAGCTAAATAAATTGGCTTTTTCTGAAACGATGGCCATGGTGTACACCATCGCTGTGCTTAGGAGCCTGACAGCATCTCAGAACCAATGTGCAGGGTGAGCTGTTGAGATTAGCCAAACCCCAGGTCAGATCAGAGTGGTTCTGTTGCCTTTTCGCAGCCTGCTTGCTCTCTGAGAATTAACCCCTTATCTTGCAACCTTATCTCCCTGGGGAGCAGCGTTGGATTGTCTGGTCACCGAATGCCATTGCAAAACCCAAGCACAAATAACCCCCAGGGATACAGACCAACAAGCCTTGGTCCTTCTCCATCAGCGTGTGGGTTGTTTGCAGAAAATGAGGCCCCAAGCAGAGGAGGAGAGTGGTAAGTGTGCAGCTCAGACTGCACAGGAGCTATTCCCGTGTCTGCCTTCCGACCTAAGGATGAAAAATGAATTCAGCAACCAAGCCACAATTCATCTCAGTTGGCAAAGGTCTGCCTTTGCAGCTGAGATCCAAGCACAGACACCACTTACCCTGGCCAATTTCCTGTGTTGATGCTTCACCCAAGACCCTGGCAGGAGAGACTCATTAATTACAGAGGCTGGAATTGTCTCTCCAATAGATAAGGGGGAAGCCAAATGCAGGTGAGCAGCTGTATGTGCCCAACAGAGCAATAAACTCTGCCAGCAAGTGCTCCTACAAACCAGCCCTAGCAGGGGACAAGAAGAGTGCTGTGCGCTCGGCTAACCCTGGCTGCGGGCTGCCCCAGCTACAGGTCTAGCTTGGTGGGTGGAAAAACGATGCCTTGGGGAGGAGAGATGCTGCCACGTTCAGAACTTTATTGCCAGCTAGAAAAGGCTTCCTCCGCTCCCCTCGGGCTTTTTGCACCTGCTTATTTCCACCCACTCATCTACAGGTGCTTTGCAAAGGAGGTCAGGAGCTCTGCGGAGGCACCGTGCCCTACGGGCAGCCGGCAACCCCGGGGCCAGGACTGATACCCACTGTGCAGCTGTGATGCATCCCCACCCCAAAGCAGGGCAGGTAAGTGGGACCCCCCCCCCCCCCCCAAGGCCCAGCATGGACAACGTAACTTCATTGCTCTGAGGCTGGCTGCCTGTGCAGTCATGCTGGGAGGGTGAAGGTGCTTTTGAGGTCACACACAACCCCCCACCAGCCAGGCTTCTGATGAATCACTTAAATGCAAAAATGTCACAACGTGCCTTCCATTCCACACAATATCCTTGGAGGATAATACTCAGAGGCTCTTACTCACCTTCCTGAACCAACAGGATGAAGCTGCCACCCCACAAACTGCAAGGGAAGTTTCTGGGATCGACTTCATCCTCAAAAGCACATCCAGAGCAGCATCCTGTCCACCAGTCCCTTACCAGGTGGCCATGAATTTCCCACCAATGCCACAACACGTCCCAATCCCTTCCTGTGTTCTTCTTACACTCCCCCCTCTCCAAACATCTCTCCTCCACAGCTAGGAGGATTTGCTCCAAAATTCAGTCTTTCCCAGGGGAGAGAAGGTCAGCCCCACACTTCTCCCAGTTCCTCTGGATCACTGGTTTCCCACCCAAGCTGACCCTGAACCCAGGACCTGCAGCCTCCTCAGCTATTCAAGCAGGGACAGCAGCTCCCGCTGACTCTCTGCTGGAGCTCTTCTCCCACCACATCAGCAATTCCTGGTTTATGCCCCATGGCAACAGGAGAACGGGGCTGCTCACTTTTAGTGCTTCAAACAACATCACTTCATTCCTTTCCTTTTGCTTTGTATGAAATATGGTACAGAGGCCTCAATTATGAAACTAAAAACACATCTTCCATCTGTGCTGTACAGCACGAAGCACCTTCTTATTAATGGAGAACAATTATAATTATTGACAGAGATAAATGCAGAAACACCATCAGAAGAGCTCATATTTGAGAGCAGTTGTATCCCACATCCTGAACCACAGAGCATCATGTTCTGGCTGCTTCAGCAGGATGAAAGAAACCCTTTGCAAACACAGAGGACAACCTGCCCTCACTCAAGCCTCTTCCTGGTTTCTAGTACTTAGAAATTGGCTTATATCCCCCAGCACAAGGTCTAAGAGCCCTTTTGCTATTTCTGTGGTTATTAATTATGACAACTGTGTCTATCAGGGGTTTACATGTTGGAAGTGCTGCAGGTACAACAGCTAATTAACATTATGCACACCCTATCACCTCTTGGTCCCCACAACCTCCCATCTGAGCCACAGCTCTGCAGAAAAAGTTGCTACAGAGAAGGAAGGGGGAGAAAGAAAAAAAAAAAAAGTAAAATTATCTTGGCTCCCAGCCCAAGGCTTTCTCTTTTTAAGATGCATTTCAAGAATCTGCTGGCTGGTAACCTCCTCGAGTTACAAGGGAGGCTGCTTGTCAAAAGCTGACCTGAGCTGGATTTAATTGAAAGCCAGTTTGGCAGTGGGAGTGAGATCGGAAAGGGCACCTTGGGGAGGCTCCGCACAGAGCGGCCAGGAGGACAGGAGCAGTCGGAGCGGACGGGAGCCACGCGAGCAGAGAGCACCCTCTGCAGCTACGCCGAGGAGAGCCAGACCCTGGATTTGGAGAGTTTGGGTTCTTTGGGTCTGGGTTGGAGAGCCCTGGGCTGCTTCCCTCCGCTCCCGCTGTTAAATTGGATCCAGGCTGTTTGCTTTGCGCTCACCACGCACCGAGCCTTCCGCAGGGTACGTCAGAGGGCAACGCACCGCTCACGTACAGACCCCGCGCTGAGAGAGCCTGGGTCAAGGCGGCGAGACCCAAAGGTTTGTCTTGCAGCACCTGGACACAGAAGCCCATTTCAGGGCGTTCCTCCGCAGAGGTTTTCCCACAGCACTGCAAAACACAGAGCAGATGCAGTGCGTTTCTCTCTGCTCCCCCAAACCGCACAGCTTCCTCCGCTCAGGCAGAATGCCCATCCTTTTCATCAGCAGTCCGGCCAGCAAAACTAGGATGAGAGCCAGCCAGGGACAAGCCAGCGTCTCCCCCAGGCTTTGGTGCTGCAGGTCCTCCAACAGCTCCACAAACCAGCAAGTCCCTCGAGCACTCGCAACCTGCCTCTCTTTATCACCCCATAAAGATGTAACTCTTCCCACCTCCCAGCCCTCAGACAGGAAGGCTTGTGTTAAGTTTTTGGACAGTATTTTACATCCTCGGGGCTGGGGTGGGAAGAGATATTTACAGATCTAAGCAGCTCCCAGGACAGCAGTGCTGTCCGGGGATTGCAAACTGGATTAGCTGGGACCAACCAATTGCTAATCTCAGCTCCACCACTGAGGATGCCTGTCACCTGGGCATACCACTTCACTTTCCGTTTCCAAATTCTCCTGTTTTGCAATATTTATCTCCTGCATTAAGTTTTTTTGGGGGAGGAATTTATTACCAGAGGAAAAACAAATCAAGTATTTCACAGCAGTACTTTGCAGTAGAAAATATTGAGCAGTCTCCACATCTAAGTATTATCGATATCCTAAGCTTTTAATTCCACCAGAGACAAAACAAGTTCATTTGGAAGTTTCAGTCAGTGACCCAGCAACATTATCCTTCTTGCTAAATGTAACCTCTCATGAAAACATTGACCATCAAACTGTGCTTTCAGCTGCTTAGAACTTCCCAGGGTATTCCCACTCCTTTTCTCTGCAGCCTAAGCCCCTGCCACCTTAAGGCTTCATCACCATCTGAAAAGAAGTTTAATTTTTAATGGTGCAACATGACCCTTCATTCCTCTCAAAATAAAGTGACACATGTACACGCACACACAGAGTAAGACCAAACCACAACCACGGCATGCTGCGAGTTGAAAAGCCAGTGAAGACAGACACAGAGAGCTCCTCCTGTGCTCTGCACAAGCCAGGCCCACAGCTCCATCTTCATGGACAATCAGGATCTGAGCTTTGCTGATCCCTCGTTATCGCTACTTACCAGCCCATCATTTCATAACGCCCGGTTGCCTAAATATGAAAAATAATCCCCTTTTTCCCTTCTACATATTTAAGCACTCACCTCTGCTTCTCATCTGGCTCGTTACCAACCTCCCCTGGCCACAGGTAGCTACAGCCTTTGGCTCCCTCACAGACTGAAATCTTTTCCTTTGATCCTGCAGTGAATCCAGACCCACAGTGGGGGTGAGCTGGTATTGGAAAGCATAATGAGACACTTTTTTTTTTTTTTTTTCTCCAGAGTTTGGACTGTAAACTGCCTAAGCAGAACTGGGTTATGCCCTGGGAACCCTTTCCCCAGCCCAGTCACGAATGCCAAGTGATACTTCACTTGTCTGGTGAAAAAAAATGCTCACGGTGGGTAAAAAACAAGGTGTGACTGTCCATAGCCTTGTGACAGCCCCAGAAATGCATCCATCAACCCAGAGCTCCATCCATAGCAGTCCCACTGGGTTCCCCAAGCACACAGGGTTATCAAGGCAGGTTGATCTGCTCAACAGCCGGGAGCAGCAGAAGTGACAGCTCTGCAAGGCAAGCCAAGAGAGTGCCGTCACCAGCAAGTACCCGAACTGGGTCCAGTGATGGTAGCCAGGGTTAGGCACAGCCAGCGATTGCTAGGCAAGGCTGAGGCTAAGCGAGTAAGTCACATCAGTAAGACCCGGTCAGCATCAACACAGTAAGAGGCCAGGCATGGACATGCACCTACTTTGTAGCTTAAAAAAGGACCAACAGCAAGGAACTGAGCTCAAATACAGCTCCGGAGGGGAGCAGGGGGTCAGCGTAAGGCGGCCAGGCTGGCTGGGGAGCTAGGGAAACTGTCAGGTGCAAACGGGCTCATAGCTAGCCCGCAGGGGAAAAGTCCCTGTGAACATCTCGGGGCTATCTAGTCACTGGCCCTTCTCCACCGAGTCTGACAAGCACTTTCCTTAACTAATAGCATTACATGACATGCCTGAACCTCCCTCAGTACAAACGTGTTTTATCTGGGAAGCATGTCTTGAATATGAAGCTTCCAGTGTTGCAGGATTTCAAGTCATCCTTCCCTCCCAATCCCTGGGACTGGTGGTTTATTTGTTTGCTGCAGAACATCATAAATATTTTTACCGGCTAGCAAACTTTTAAATCCAATTGCTTTCTGCATGAAATGAAACCCAGTGTGCATAATGCCCTTTCCTTCCCCTACAGTCATTTTTTATGCGTATATCAAATCACAGCAGCACAAACATGAAAGCACGAAGCGTAGGCAAGCGCTGTTCCACGCTGATCCTGATGAACACCCGCAGGGGCACCGAGCACTGTCCTCTGCCACTGGCTGCGAAAGGGCAGCACTTTGTGTCTTACCCACACGTCTGAGAATTTGCAGAATTAAGCTCTTACGAAGTATAATTATTCATAAATGTCACTGAGATCTGCCTGTGATTGCTGCTCTATTTCACTCTGCAATGAGGTAAGGATGGCATATGAATGTGAACGCCGGAACAGTCATTTTTCAGAGCGCCTCACTCATGCCGTATTTTCTCCAGAACTTCCAATTACAGCACAAGTGCTCGCCGTACTGGTGAGTTTAGCACTGCCTAGTGCCTACCCGCTGTGTGCCCTAATACACCAACAGAGAGCATCAGCCTCACACCCACACTGTTAGCCTGCTGCCTCTGAAGGCAGAGGAGGAATCCCAGCCCTGCGGGGAGGAAGAGCAGCTACTTTCATCGTGCTGCAAGGCTGGGTCACCTACACACAGAGAAACACCTAAATAGAAGCACCAGCTGATGAACCTCTTGGTTTTACCCTGTGTCAGGCTGAGCACAGGAACACATGACAGCGGTCATTTATTTCCTAGATAGGTATTTTATAGGAATATGTATAATGGGAAGAAAGGTAGTTCGGAAATTTAGTCTGCAAATTTTAGACGAGCCTTTAGAGAAATTTCAGCAAGAGAAAAGGCTGAGCACTCACTGCCATCCTCCACCTGCATTTTCCTCCATTAGTCATGCTGCTCGAACAGGGCAGGGGTGCTCTGGCAGCTTGCGATTCTTTTCACCGTCCCCCGCTTTTAGCACCACACTCTCGGTCCCAGAGCAAAGGAGCACAGCACACAGCGCTGAGCATCCTCTGCTGTTCTATCGCTACAGAGGAAATACTTTACTTCCTTAGCACAATCATTCAGCACTGGAGCTGTTAAACAAATGCTCTGTACCACAGTTACACTTTTGAGAGCATGAAACAAATAATGATGTATGGTGGTGAGGCTCTTTTAAAGAGGTTATTATCTGTGTAATTGTTTTTTTTACAAAGATTAATAATCATAACAAACTCTGCAGGTCAGGCATTACCACAAGATGAGTGGTTCTGACAATAAGCAGTCACCACTGCATTTAGTAAGGATGCTTAATTGAAGCTAATTTCACTAAGTGACCTTAACAAATAGCAATTTCCCTTTAATATGGCAGAATGAGTGATTGTTTTTCATTTACGGCACAAACCTTCTATTTTTTTCCCCCTTCATGATCTAACTTTGAAGTGCAAACTCCTAAATGTCCTTTTATCCAAAGATTCAAAGGGCTGTGCACAGCAAAAGCTAACCTGCGAGGTTCTTTTCTATTTGTTCACATAAAGGATTTTACAGTCAGCTATTGAATACAGATTCTTTCTCTCAGAAATCAGAATACCAAGGCCATCCAAAGATCACACTAGTGGAACCACAGTGGATTTTGATGAATCCGCAAATTACTGAATCTTGAGGGGGAAAATGCAGCAAGCAAAATTTGTCTGTACTAGCCTCCGTGCATGAGGCACTTGTTACCTTCCCTCTGCAATCATATTCTTTCACGTACAATCCAGCCAAATGAGAGCCAGCAAAGCTGCTCCCTGCTGCTCCCTCCATGCCCTTTAATCAACAGTATGAAGCCAGGACTGAACCATGCCTTTCAGCCACACGGTTTCTGACTGGACAATAGCCCTCCACATCTACATTTAATTTTAGATAAACAGGACCCTAATAGTCCACAATTCTGATTAATTTTGTGGAGTCTTTCAGACATACAACACTTGAACTAGGAGAAAAATATCTAAAGTCAGGGGAAAGGATACTGAAAGAGGAATCCACACAAAAAAAACCCCAACATTAGACACATTCTCCTCTCAACGACAATGTCAGTTTTCTTAACATGGGCTCTTGAACAGGACGGGGAAAGAAAATGGGCTAGGACTGAAGCAGCCACCCTGATTTCCCTTAGACATTTCACTGGTTTATGCCATGACTAGAATTAAGTGGTTCAAAAGGGCTGCTTAGCACTAAACCAAACATTTTCATTCTCCTAAGCAGGCCCTTACAGGTGCCACAAAGCACTTCTGAGATCCATCAGTTAAGACTGTGTCTCCCCCTATTCCAAAGCTCCTGGCATGACTGTTTAAAACAGTGACAAAAGCAATTCTGACAACTTAACAAGCATATTAACAAAAACATTGTCTGTGATTCACTTTTATTTGCATGGCTGTGACCATGAAAAGATACACAGTAAAGAGTCAGTACACTTACTCGAAATCAGCATTTTCATTAGGATAATCATTGTGTGAGCCTGTTCTCAATTATCACCAATTCTGACCCAGACACTTTTTATTAAAGTAAAAAAGTTTCAATCATTTAAATTAAGACTCCTGCACAGTGTCAAAATGTAAACAAAAGAGAAAGGATATCTTGGAGGACGACATGTCAACAGCTGAAATAACCAAGATAGTACAGAAAGTATGAAACAAATAGAAATTGAGCCAATGCCAGCAGCAGCTAAATGCCCAAACTCAAGTAAACAAAGCACCCCCTTCACCTGCCCACTGAGAATTATTCTCAGTTCCAGATTTTCGCTCTATTGCACTTCAAGGATGTTTTTTCCACTCTTGCCTCAGTGCTTCTCTGTGGTAGTAATGCAGCCTCTGAAGTTAAACTTACCAAAGCAACATTCTGAATGTACCCATGAAAACTACAGCAGTCTCAACCTTGCTTCTGAACCAGTGTGGTTATATCAGAATGGCAAGTATTTTGTTAAGCAGCTAACTTCTCAACTTCATCTCCATCTTTAAATTCAACCATTTTTTCATATTTCTGCCAGCATGTTAGAAGACCTACCAGGGAGGGAACAAGGAATACATGGTATTAACTACTGCTGCCATTCAATTAGCATAAGCGGGGCTACAAGACTTCCAAGGAAAATAGTGGTGTGGATAAAGTCTTTGAAAAAGCATTTTGCTAGAAAAATTAATGGTCATGATTGTAAGATCCTGTCTTAACTAACATACTTGCACAATTCAAGTCAAAATTGAGTATTGTGTCTACTGACATGACGTTGAAGATAGTGGTTCCTATTTATACCGACAGCAAACAACTAATCATTGCCCTAGAAAACAATCTTTGAGGTTCCCTTCATACATGCCTACTCTTAAAAGAGAGGCAAGCTGCTAGGCAACCTTTGTAGCATTAATTACTGGCACTTAGACAGGCTGGTGTCCAGGGAACCACATTCCCCAGCTGAAGTAAACACGGAATTCAAAGAAAGTCAAGTGGAGCTTTCTGTCTGGTTAGCTGACACACGGTCCTGAATTTATGGTTTTCTACACTTAAATTATTTTGCTATAAAGTTATACCAGCAAACTCCACCAGGAAGTTCTCTTTCCAGTATACTTTAAAACGGTCACAAGAATTGAAAGAACTATACCAGCAGAAGACTTCTTGTTTTTAATAACTGTACCACAGGAGGGCTTCTGCTAAGATAGGGACCTCAGTAAAGGTCATGGGGGTTTTGGGTTGTTTGGGGTTTTTTTTACTGTTTTTATATCCCTTATGAGTTTAGCTGTATCTGCAGAAATTTATAGATTAGAATTATTTATAAAAAACATTTTATAAGTAGTTCTCTTCCTTATCTCAACTTGCTAACATTGTTACATTGCTAACAAATTGCTAGATTGTACCTAATGAAATTAACACAACAGAAGTAAAAGCACATCACTTAATTATGAACAAGGTCTACAGTTGTACAAATTTTCTTTCCATACATTCATATATCAAAATGAAAACCAACTGGCAAGACAAAAATATAGATAGGCGTATATGATATGCATTAAAGACTAATTTGTAGCAGCTTCTTTGGCACTCAAATGTCAAGAATATCAGTTTTCATTTCCTCTTTAGCATTAATTTAAAAAACTTGGGGATGTGACACGTCAAGATATTAAACCTCAGTAATAACCTAAAAGGATAAAAGGAAAAAAAAAAAAAAAAAAAAAAAGAAAAACTTCTTTTCAATAAACCCTAGCACCTTAATGTGTAATTTCACTTGTAAAGATAAAATCCCTAATATAAAACAAACCCACAATACCACAAATAAAGCAAAAGCCTTTTTTCAAATCCCACTTAATTTAACAGTAAGCTCCCAATTCAGATTAAAGTGAAATTGTTCAAAGGCCAAGGAGGTCAAATGAGTGCGGTGCAGCCTCAGGGCTGGTAAATGCTGATAAAAAGATTAAGAGATGGAATCATAAATAGATGTTAGCATTTCTATTCTTTATGTTGCTATACCAAAAATTTTGACTGAACTAACAATTGTGTATAGCTGGGTGGATTTTTCACCTCCTGACAAATCAAAGAAATATGAATAAGTGAAAAGCAATCATGTGTCATCATCAGCTTGAATAACTGAGGACTGTCTTTTAAGATCAAATGTCAAAAGCAATACTTATATAGTTAATAGTAAAAAAACCCTGGCTATCCATGATGCAGTTTTGAGAATTTCAAGATTTCTTGTAAAACTTGTCACAGAGCAATAATACTTCACTTTAATGACCCAATAAATAGTTCTGAACAGCCTTCTAACATTATCTGATATTGAGTCAGACCAAGCAGAACAGCAGAAAAAAGTAAAGCATCAGGTTCACATAGGTACTGAAAATCCACAAGTCCTAGTTCATTAGGATCCCTGAAAGTTGGTCTCAAAATGCTTTTTGAAACTACATAAACTTATCAATTTTCTTTAATTTCTAATAAAATAGTTCATATAATTCTTATGTGGCAGATGAATATCACAGAAGTTCATCATTAAAAGGGATCAATTTAAAAACCAACCCTCATGAGAGCTGTAACCTAGCTACAATTAAATGGCATTGTTTTAAAAGCATTTATAAGTTACTCATCACCACAAGACCTGAGAATCATGTCCCCCCCCCACCATGTACTTCAAGACAAAATTGTTCTTGTGAACTTTCAAGTCTTTCTTCTCTTGTTGATATAGGTAGGGGAAAACAGGTCCCAGGAGGAGTTCGGAGACTACAGTCAGTAATTCCCTATCTTAAAAAAAGCTCTTTATCCCTTTTGGTACTTGGGAGAAAATACAAATGTGTAGCAACAAGAGAATTCTAATCACTGGAAACATCCTAGTGTCTGTACCTTTTACGGTGCTCAGTATATAAAAATAGTATGCTTCAAATTACAGGATAACAGGAGCGGATAAGAGAGAGGCATTAGAGTGCTGCTAGTCACGTTAATCATATATACATTGATTGAATACTGAATGCTTTTTCAGTTTGTTTGACAAATTGGAATGGCTTTGGTAACCCCTCGCTCAGATGTGTGTTCTGTCTCATTCCCTTTTACATCATTCATTAAATCTCCTGGGAATACACAAAGGCTCTCTTTCCTGGCTGTCCTCACAGATTTCTTTGCTTGCCAAATGTTCAGGTGCCCTCTCATCCTCCAATTAACACCTTACTGATCTTACAGCAAAAACCTGCAGTGAATTTAAAGATCCCTTTCTATATGCCTGTAAAATAATCCCTCTCTGCCGTTTTACTGTGCATGAAGAGGGCTGTGCTTCATGGGAGTTGTGTTACATGCCCTCTGTGAGCAAAAGTGACAGCTAATGTCACAGGAAATGCCATACTCCCTCACTAAGTTTAACCTTGGGTACACCTACATAGTTATGACATGCAGGAGCTACTGACACATACTGAGTCGACTTTTTTTTTAACTTGTCTTTAAAGATAAGACATTAACATTCTGACTGTGCATAAAAAAAAAGGTTGGCAAATGGTACTTTTCTAAAAATAGCTAGATGGAGTGTCTAAAAAACACCTTCTCAGTGTTCCATACCTGCTCGTGGTTGCATCTTGTCTGCCTGCTAGACAGAAATACAACTGCAAGTACTACAGAGTCACATAGACAGATAAAAATCAAGGTGAGTTGCGTTCACTGCCTGTATTGTACCATATATAAGAGTTTTGGATTAAAATTTAGTTACTATGCAAGTATCCTTGTTTTCGCATTTGGCAGAATAAGATTACAGTACAGTCTTCCCAAAATACACTGAATGCAACAACTTACGTCAAGCATTTCAGGTATTTTTAGACTATGCAGTAGAATGAACACTGCAAGACTATTCTTACAGTTCACATTCTGAGTCTGTTTGTACTTTAAAAAGTTATCTTAGACAATGCTCCCATCACAGATTATGATGAAAATTTCATTGAACTCAAACTATTTGAGAGTCTGGCGAAGTCATGTCTTATGGTCCTTCATGTAGCATTACCCTGAGAAAGTTTCAGCAGCTATCCCAACGCAGTTCAATTCTGAGATGCTGAACCAGGAGACTGTTTTCAATTATCAATAATTCACAGATCTCAGGATCACATCCTTATGATGGCTAAGAGTAACTTCACGAAATTCTTTTAAAATCTTTCACGTCACACTACAACCCGATTCACTTTCTTAAAAAAACAAAAACCCTGTATCTGATAAAATTTAAGCACATGAAATAGATTAATAAACAAATCCTTGGGAAACAAGGAACTGGGTGATACAGATTAAGAAAATAACAAGGCAACATTTCCTACAGAAATACTTCTGCATATATAATTCTTGAAAAAGTCAGTGACATAAATTGATTTCTCAGTTGTGCAGATACATTCTGCAATATAATGTACTTTATAAAAATATCACTCATTCAATACAAGAATTCAAGTGTCTGCAGAACTAGAATATAGGAAAAACAATTTAGGAGGAAAAATGAAACTGTAATTCTGTAGCGCATGGTAGAGTGAAATTGGGTAATTACATTCTGAAAGGTACGTCTCAGAACAGAAGTGTTAGATACATAGATCTCTATGTTTCCCTCCATTTCTAATACCAGATTTTTAAGAACATGCATACCATGCTCAGTTGACTAAAGCAAGAAAAAAAGCCTTTCAAATTTGACATTTTTTTCTCCCATGTTTCACATTCAGTTAGACTGATGGTCATTTAGTAGTAGCTTCCTCCATGTTAACCCCTGCAGCAACTTGATCTTTTCACCTTGTTGCATCACTTCACAATAAACGTGCCTGTGTTTTTCCTTACGTTGAACTAGGCATAGTATCTAGATCAAATGCTGCTGTAGTCTGAGCTACGGGCAACAAGAGCTGCTGCTGCTTGCCACTCCACTGTAAAGAAGGTAATTGTTCCAAAGAAGCCCACAACCACCATGATCAGGAGTTGCCACTGCAGAAGGAAGTAGTTGCTGTAGAAATATGCAACTGCAGCACAGATGGACTGGGAGGAAAAAAAACACAATGTAAAAAGATAATCAGTGGAGATATCCAGGCTAGTATTACTATAGAAGGATTATCAAACTGACATATATACAGTTTAATATGCCAGTCTCAGTAGTAGGCTTCTGTAGAAGATATACAATCTTAAAACTTCATTATACTTCAACATATGTCTTGACATGGTACACAACAGATGTAGTTTTTACTTGTTATTTAAACAGCCTTCACTGCAGAAAACGAACACCAAACTCAAAAGCATTTGTAGCATCGCAAGTGCCGTTCTCTGGTATTTCAAAACATTTTGTCTAGAAACAACACACCCAAGGCTTTAAGACAACAGTCCAGAAAACTATTTCCAGCTTTAGAGCATCACAAACAATTCTATACCAAAATTCAGGATGAAATCCTTTGCAGAAACAACATCATTTTTCTCAGCTCATTAAAAAACCCAACCCAGTATTTCAATAACATTCCAACAGTCATACTTTCAAAAGGTTGTGTTGTGTAGTACCTGAACAAACTTGAAGATGGCAAAGGCAGGAGCACTGTCTTCTGAATACAGGAATCCTAAAATACTGAGGAGCTGGGTGTTAAAGCAGCTGTCTCCCAGGCCCAACAGAAAGCTGCAGAATATGGCCACCTCTTTGCTGAAGGAGAAAGAGAATCAAATTTAAAAGCCATTTGTTCAAACAGCTTACACATCTATAAACTATTTTTGGCAGACTTATTTGGAAACTGAGAATGGAAGAAAGTTATCAAACTTTAAAATTCCACTGGAAAAGAACTAGGAATGCCTGGCTTGGCAAAAAAAATAGTTTCATCAGATTTTAATTTCTTGAATGCTAAGACTTCTGTTACTGTTACCTGCAGTCAATTCTACACTGAATTAGAACCACTACAAGAACTCATTTTGGTGCTTGGAGCCACAAAACCCGCAAGGCAGTGATTAAAAGCTGAGACACACACACGGTGAGTTCATAAAAACTGCAGGAATATTAGAGAAATACCAATTTATTTTGCAGAAAAATACTCCAGTTAAATAAAGAATAGGCACCTGCACAGGCACAAATGCTTAGAATTGCAAGTTAGCAGCTGTGTCTGCACAAACTGACAACACTGTACTCTCACACAAATCGGCAAAAATACATCCCAAAAGAAAGTTGCAATGATGAGACAAGAAAGCTCCCTATATTATTCCCCTAACACTCCAGTTCGACCAAGTGGACTTTGGCAACAAGCGCTCAAAGACTTTGGAAACCAGCGCAGCAGTGCAAGGCCGGTGCTCCATGCTATAGTAAAATTGTTTTTTAAAACACTGTTTTAAAAAAAACTGAATTCCTGACATCTAGTACAATAGTTGCTGGTCTCACTATTGTACTAGATGTCAGGAATGTCAGTTCTGAAGTGACAGAATTGCTACCAAACATCCTTATGCTTTTTATTCTTATGCCATTTAAGTTCCTAAATTGGGTGCACACTGGTAGAATATCTACCTTTAATAAAAACAGAATTCCTGAAAGCTTTTTCTATGGAGTTAGTCACTACACAGAAAAGCAGCTTCGAGGAATTTTCTATTAGAAGAACAACCTGTTTATATACATCTTGAGTTATACCAGCCAAAGGAAAAAGTTTATATACCTTGGAATCATATAAGCAACATCATCTGTTCCTTCCATAGGAGCAATAGGGGCATCATTTGGCATGTTGAAAAAAATTAAATAAAAGGCTATGAAATGGACAACTATGCCAAGCATCACAACAGGGTTCCTCCCAAAGCGATTATTCTTGCTCAGTAAACCAAAGATTCCTCCACCTGTATGAGTGGAAAAGATTGGATAATTAAATCAGAACTGAAGATGTAAAGAACAGAACCAAACTTAAAACACTGGGAAAAAAAAAAATGCTGAAAACTTATATTATAAACTTCCCCATACTGGATAACTGAAAGATTGACAGACATGAAAACCGACCCAAGGAGTCTGCCAGATCTACCAGACCCATTTGCCAGATGACATAACCTTTGGGTTGCTAGAGAAGTCTGGGAAACACGGGCAGGAGATTTATCAGTTGATTGCCAATGAAGACACTTAAGCTTTTTGCCAATATCTTCCCAGTAGCCACTGTTCTCTCCAGTACTGCAACAGTACTAAGAGAAAATGGATGGCCTTGTGCTTATCTCTTTTAATTGCAAAACCATGAATCTCTCTATGGATCTAAGTTGCTAGTGAACAAAGATAGTGTTTGGTTTTGGTCTGTTTTGTTTTGTTGTTTGTTTTTTTTTTTTTTAAAAAACACTGCAGTACTTGAGTTTAAGCAAAAAAAAATTTACTTATGAACATTACTCATATTCAATTTTCTTCAAACATCAGATCTCACTTAACACAAGCTAACTTTTTTAAAGAAAGAAATCTTTAGTGTAATAATTTTTTAATAAATTCAGAATAGTTACAACATCACTTAAGAAATAATAAAAATGTAAACAGAAATCTATTTAAAAAACAGAATATCAAAATGCTGAAAATCCCCTAATAACATTGTAGCCTAGTGTTTCACCCATTTTAAGTCTTATGTATTTCTTTGCACTAACCGCAAAAGAATACAAAATCTTAGGATTCATAGTCATCAGTATTTCACATCCCAGTCCACATTCACTTTACATGGTGTAATGTATAATTCACAGCGCAATATGGAACCATGGTGACAATTTTATTTCTAATATTTCTTTTTTTGTTCACATAATCATTGCTGGAAGCTTGAAAGACAGTATTCAGTTAAATACAAAAAAACATTTTGAATAACTACATCTTAATCCTTTTTTGTCTAGAAGGTAGTAAATTTAGACTCACCCAAAATTTCTCCAACACCAATAAAAATACCAGAGAGACCAATAAGGCTTTTCTCTTCACTGCCAAACCTATTCACAGCACCAATACATGTTCCATATACTCCAGAAAAGAATGTTAATATTAAACCTTTGAAGAAAACCAAAGAAAATTTATCAATTAACTATTATGAAAGTTATGAAAAAATTCTTTATGTTTAAAGGCTGTTTCTCCCTAAGGTAGCTGTCAAAAACATATATTTAAATAAGGTATGCATAATGGAAGAAAACAGGGAATTTTAAACTATGTAATTATGATATTCTCTTATGTCAGCTTACAAAAACTATATTAGAAAAAACAGCGTCACTAACCAGCGTCACATGCACTCAGGTTCAGTACTGCTTCTGTTGACACAATCCCTATATATAGTTTATATTTCTACTTTTCAAGAACTTTGGCATTTCATCCAAATGGAAAGTGCCATGTGAAATAACACTTAAAGTAAACTGAAGAAATACAGCAAAATTTCAGTGTAAGTTTCCCCCCCCCCCAGTTATGTCATTCCTAAGAAAGACTCCCTGCATCCCCAAATACCAGTAAAGAGGTAAGATTCCTAATATGAACTGCTACCTTTCTATACATATATAATGAACTAAAACTGAGAAAGAACAACTGCTGTTTGTTTAAAACTCTTCTTTCTTTCTACTGCCATTACTGTGAGGAAAGGTAACACAGCTGCGTCCAACTAGCATAACTATAAGCAACCAGTGTAAAATATCAATTTCTTAACAGAAAGTATATTTAAAACAATGCAAAGTGTTATGCTTAAACAAAGAAAAGCAGCTAAAAAATAAAACTGTTTTTAATTCACCTCCTCTGTCTTTCGCTATTGCAAAAATATGGTACACCATATCCTGCTCTACATGTAGCAGGCTACTTAACATCGTAAATGAACTGCATATACCCCTCAAAAAGGGATGAGCTTTAAGTAGTCTTAACAATCCGACCATTAATTTTGGAAATAAAAGCTTTTGTTGGCCTCACAGGATTTTGTATTTTCCTACATAAGGTGGCAATATTGACCAGGAGCCACCAGATGGCAGCAGCTATTTTTCCAAGCTGGACTGATTCTTTTTCTGCTACCTTTAAGACCAAATTGCATATTAATCAGGCAAAACCTGACTGACTCCCTTCCTGTGTTATCTTGCTTCACATTCCCGTTGCACTAAACGTCTAAGAGAAATTCAAGCTAGTTAACCTGGGTTAACACAACATTGGAGATGCTGTGAAGTAACTTGTAACTCAGATTAGTGGCTGATGCAAGCTGACTTCATAGCTACTATTGCTATTTCTTTACCAGAAGCTGACTGCAAACTTTGGCAGATATTATGGCATTGTTTATAGTTTGTTCGCATCTAAGTTTTTCTTTTCACCTACAAGAGCTAACAACATAATGGTGATTCAGAGCTGAGGTTCGGAAGATGCATCTATTCCTAAAACTTAATTTGATCGTAAACAGAACTGCATTAGAAGCCAAATAAGGAGCAAGAAACCCCCCAAAAATCCGTTAAAGGATCCCAGTAACATTTTGAACATTTTATAGTATTTTTGTGGAAGCATCACCTCCGTATATGGCAAAAATAAATGTATTTTTACTTCACAATTCATACCTCAGTCCAACAATGGCAGACCAGGTTTAACTGAAGTTGCTAAAAAGAAAGAGACCTCTTGCCACAGCAAATACTAATGACAAAAATAGTTGAAAATGGCTAAACTTTTTCCCAATAGAACAAAGACTAAAATGAAGACTGTTAGTAATCTCCTATGCCTCAGTGGAGGGGACACTGAAAGTGTATTCTACAAAAGTAATTTTAATTCAAATGCAATGCAATTGCACTACAACCAATTGATAGTGTAATGCCAAATCACATAAAAACCAGCTATGTAAATTTTGCCTAACCCTCAGTTTGGGTGACCCAGAACTGTACTGAACCAAGCATTACTACATCCACCAGTATTTACAGATTTAGGTGCACCGCTCCTCCCATACAGAAGCACTTTCCAGAACACAGAAACGTCATAAGCAAGTAACTTGTTCAAAGTTAATTGAAATATTCAAATAATGTCTGCAGAGATATAGAATTGCAATCCTGCCCTGGGGTTAAAATTCCAAACAATGCCCTGACACTGCTACATGATTATACACTCTGCTTGCTTCATACCTGTGTAGGCTGTTGTAACACTGAGAAGCAGAATCTCTTTGGTGAAGCTCAGCTTTATAGATTTCTCTGTAAAGACGTAATAATGGAAATTAATATGATAACACTTTTAAGACAATATACACTTTCTTCTGCTCTTTGCAAAAATAGGTTGAAATTATGCAAACTGTGACTTTATTACAGCCAACAGAGCGCTAAACAAACCAACCCTGACCTGCCCTTTGAAAGAAATGTTTAATCTGAAATCCCTTTTTGTAAGAAATGCAAGGGGGGAAATATTAAAGAGGGGATACACAGTTTTCAATTACAATTAGCAGACATAAGACATCTCTCAGTTCATGGTGATTGTCTCCTAAAAGGATAAGTAAATTCTCAGTGAAGATCCCCATGTTCTCAAAACAAACTTAAAAGTCACAGGCAGACCACATCAAACTTCGACGGAAGCTGCAGATACTCCAGTTCAAAATTGTTGTTTTTAAGTGGTATCATTTGGTGACAAAATAAGACAACATGCAACTTCTCCTTTACCTTGTTATGTTAGTGTTTTTTTTTTTATTTTTGCACTTGGTTTCCCAAGTGGTGACCTGTTCTTTTGGAGCTCATCTACAGAAGGTATTGTGAAATGGCTTGGACCTGAAACTACACCAAGGAAGTACCCCTCCAAATTTCTCCTGGACTATACCAGTATGTAACTGAAGTGAAGTTTACTTCACTTTCTTTGCTTGCAGTTAAGCTTTGTTTGTATGATATGGTCACCTGAAAGGAGCACTTCTGAAGTGCAGGCAGCTGGCTCACACCAATCACACATCAACAATAATTTTACCACGTGTTACTTCAATGGTTCTCAAGATTTTCCAGCTGCAAGCCCCATTTCAGCTAGGCTCAAAATCACAAATACTTACATAGACAACTGAATTCCTATCATGCTCAAAACTCACCAGTCATCTCTGGTCTGAAAACCATTGCCATCTGGCAATCATTTTTCCAAGCAGGCCATGCCTGAAGGTCTATATTTGAAGTGGAATAACTGAGATGCATTCTTAAAACCTAATTTTTGTTCTAAGTGATTTGTACATGATCACATTATCAGCAGAATCATGGAGAGCTGGAAAGGATATGTCAGTATTTCTTGAAACAACTCTTATGTGAAACAGTACTTACTGAAGGCAGCCACTGCTCTCATCATTTTGTTTTGTGCAGACCTGGGTAAATACATGACTTAGTCAAAATGGAAAAAGAGTAACAACACTGTACCACTATACTGGAAGGCAGCTGAATTTTTCAAATTTTCTCTACATTTTCTAGCCCAGCACTATATACTGGAATACGCTAATATATTATTAAAAGTTTCTGAGAATCTACACTACTAACCACAAAATTTGTTTGCTTTCTGTACTAGTGAATGCTGCTCAAAAATTAACCTGGTTAACGGAATCTTTCTTCTGAGCACTTTTAGCTTTGAACATTTTTTCACTGGCATACTTACTGATGTTTTTCTAGCATTTTCATTGTTCTTTAAATAAAGCAAAAATATTTAAACTGATGCCTCAGGCAAAACTGTACTGAATCTATCTATCTGCGTACCTACACATTTCTAACGTATTTATCAGGGTGGCATATATATATATTTAAAGAAGCTATGAAAAACATGTTTCAGTATGTAAAAGATAACCTATAAAAAGGAGTAATTTCTGCTTATTCCAGCCTTTAAACTGGGCTGATGAGGGCAAGACAGACTATGAAAGGTAGATACATGTTTAATAATTATTAGTGGAGAAAAGGGGTAAAAGGTATCTTTCCAAAGGCACTTACTTATTAATGGAAAAACTTTATGTGCAATACTGCACTCCACCCTTGAAAATATGCCATATAAAGAACATTAATTCTCACTTGTTAAAGTATATACACTTTTCTGTTAAATCTGTAAATTCTACAGGTTGTTGATAACATTCATGTATCCAGTGTAGAGGGGAAAGTGAACGCACGATGTTCCGTTGAGGAGTAGGAGCACAAACGAGTGTGTGTGACAACATGGTATTGCCATAAGCACTTACGAGCTGTCCCCCAGGATTTCTTTAGCAGAATCTTCCTCCCCTGGAGCTGTTGTGTCCTCTTGTTTCCTAATCAGAAAGAACAGAACTGTGCCCACAAGACTGATAACAGTCAGAGCAATGAAGACAGTTCTGCGATCACTCTCTGTGGAAAAACAAAGAAGAGTCATAACTAGATACGCAAAAGCAATTCAAACCAATTCAACTACCTTCAAAGAACTAATACAGACATACTACGTAACAATGTTTAAATGCTTACTAATTTTCTAACTTACCTTCCACATGAAGCAAAAGGTACCCAGCTGCTGGCAAATTCCTGTCTCAGTTATATGATGCTAATAAAATATCGGCGTATTAAAGAGTGTCACTTGCATTTTCTGCCATGCAAAGGCTATGACCAAGGAGGAGCCAATTAACAAAGGAAGTGCATAAATTATTAGCAGAAGAAAGCACATCTTTCAAGACTTATATAATTCAGAGTGGACATAGCAAAGTACCCCAAAACCCTTCAGATTCCTCAGATAAGCTCTTTAGCAGCATCAGAAATACTAGCACTGTAACATCATAAACTGGTAGGCTTGTAAACTACAAAGGCCTTAAAACCACTGAAACCTAACTGATACAGCATACAGTGTGCAGCTGGAGGAAGGTAATTGCTGCCCTATGCAAGAGCTCTGCTGCACTAACCAACTTGTTTGGCATGGGAAAGTCTGTAATACAGAAGTCATTCCCATTTACAAATATTAAGCAGAAAAAAAAAAGCCAAGAAACAGCTAATTGCTGTGATTGAACCAGGGTATGATTCTGAAGATACTGCCTACATTTGTATTTACTTCCCCTTTAGCTTAAAGGTAAACATAAAATTGTTCTACATCAATTAAAAATAACACGTATGATTACAGATCAAAAAAAGTATGTGCTTCACCTTGAAATGCCTGTAAAAAGTGTCTCCAATACTTTCAATAACATTTAAGTCTTTATGTTAAAGATGAGGGAATGTGGTAGCTGACCTTTGAAAATTAACCTGTGCTGCACTACCAAGCCTATGTCTGTGGGGAACCTGAAAAGACAGATCTAACAGAAATATGAAGTGGACTATTCCTCTCAAACGGGCAGTATTTCTGAAGCCTGATAACTATCATTTAAAAATCAACATCTTATTCCTAATTGACTATAGCAGAAGTATCTTCATCTTTTAAATGTTAAAAGAATTGACCCTTCTAGTAGGTATTTTACTTTAACACTACAATAAAGGAAACTTTCACAGTCATTATAGAACAGGACAATCCACCCTATTTATTTAGAAAATTATGATTTTCCAGCAATACTCGGGTTTTATAATTAAAATCTTACATTTTGCTCTATTTTCACTATTGCCATTTCCTTACCCGATACCCCACCGCACCTTGCCTTACTTACTTAAGTGGAAATATCTGCTTTAAAACCAATGAGTCTCAACCACTATCCAGCTTCTTAAGCATATTAAGATTACTGTTCTCTCTCCTGCTCTTTATCAGTCTAGCACAATGTCAAACAAAAAACCTATAGTATTAATTACAATCCCATTAGGAAGTTAGTCTTCACAAACTATGCCAAGAAAGGAAGACTGAGTTCTTCACACACTCTTCCAGCAATGCTGCCAGTTTAAGCAGCAGCATCCGACTCTCAGTCCAGCTGCACATACCAACCTCTGTCTTGCTACTGCTTTGTGCCAGCACAATCAGTGCAGCCATGAAGGGAACTGGGATGGTTTTCCTTTCTTTTCCTTTATTTCACAGGTTAATCAATCTCCAATCTGATTTAGGACAGTCTACACCAGGAACTTACTTCGGAACAAGATAGCGTGTATATTAAACATATAGCAGCCATTCCAGAATACCTTTCCCCAAAATATGTGTATTTTGGCATAAGCATGTCTGCACAGGGAAAATCCCAGAGTAGCTGCTGTGGAAAACCTTATTCTAAACTAGCATTCCGAAGAATTTCATAGACAATATCCTGCAAGAAGGTACTCAAAGTGCATTGCATGCAGGAAAACAACATACATAATACAAGGGCCGTGAGTACCATGGAACACTGAATCAAAAACAGACTCCAAAAATAGAGTATATCTAACAATAAACTGGAAAAAAATTGTCTGCTATTGTACAAGTTCCTTGCCATTTTCCAGTTCATTATTTCATCTGTTTATTCATGCCACCGTATTTTAAAGGGTGGCCTCACACAAACAAGCAATACCCACCTGATATGCGAGTTTTTCCTTGCCAAGCGAAGTATATATAGAGGTTTCCAAAAAACAAGCTGTAAACAAAAAGGACAGCAAAGGTGAACTGCACTTTTTGTGGTAAGATTAAGGCTGTAGCATCACAGTAATACTATTCTATGCAAAAAATAGTACTATGCAATTGTGAAAGAAACAAAGACACTAGTCACTCTCCGTGCAAACTGCTTACTCTACGTAAAACTTCAAACAGTACAGGATTCTTCCCCATAATGCTGGCTATTCATTTTCAGCAATCAAGACACAAAGTGGTAGCAAAAATGAGGAAATCTGCATCTAAGTTGCCTCTCTCTAATTTTAGAAGGGTACAGGTTAGAAAGCTGACATATTTATGGAGATGATTTTGTAACACTTCTTTAGAAGAGTCATGTGTTTTGTCTGAAGTATTGCCCCAGCGAGGCTAAATTGGTTGTTAACAGCTCAAGGGAAATTCTGTATTCCTACCTACAGTTTCCTGAAATACAGTAATTCTGAATGAATAGTGATTCAAAACAGCCTGAGACAAGTTTCCTCATATAAAGCCATGCATTTTATTCACTGTAAAACACACAATTAGTTGGGTTTGTGGAAATTGCTGCTCTGATAATATACTGGTGTGTTAATTCTGGAACATGAAACTTAAGGAACACAAGAAGCATGCCACTGGCTCAGACTGATGTTCTACTAATCCAGCATTCTGTTCCCACGACAGCATTAGCAATGCCATCTAGTGCAGGCTCACCAGCTCAAGCACTTTCTGCAACTCATTCCCCTCATTATCTCCCAATACCCAGAATTGCTGTATTAGGAGTGGTAAAAGGTATCTCTCTTCAGGAACCATTTGTGGACCTGTTGCCAATGAATTTGTTTGATCCCTTTTCGACCTTGCTGACACCATCCAACTCTACACCACCCTGTGGCAGCAAGCTCCAAAAGTTTAATCACCCATTGTGTAAAGAAGCACTTTATCTGTTTCAAACCAATCCTCTTCTAGTTTCACCAAGTGACCTGAGTTCTAGTACAGCAGCATTTGGTGAGCAAGAGTTCTACATTCAGCTCACCTACTGCCTTTGTGTTTTAGTAACCCATCAGTACAATCCTCCTCAGACAATTTTTCTCCAAAGGAAAAGAGTCCCAGCCTTTTTAGTCTCTCCAAGTCAGCAGCTCTATTTTCTTTCGCATTTTTGTTATTTTTCCCTATACCCTAATTACATTACACTCTCCCAAGAGGCATAAACCATATCTGCACAAAATACTCAACAGCAGCAACACAGCATCCACTACCTTGTTCTCACTACCTTTCTTGATGCTGAGGCTTTTGTTGACTTTTTTGGTTGAGGCAGTGCTCAAAGCTTAATATCAGAGAACTATCAGCAATAAGACTTCTCTTCTGACTTCTGACTGCCACGTCCAACTTTAGTTTCTTCACTTCAACTTGTCAGTGAGCAGCCAGGTCTGACTGCTCCCTCAGGGAAGGGGGATTACACATCCAGCAGAAAAGTTGCCTCATGCCAGCTAGAGCCTAGCCTCACAGTACTCAAGCAGGGCAGACCCAAAAATTGTAGGCAGGGTCAACCAAGAGTCCAGACCATCATACAGGTTTGTGTTGACAAGGCAGGTCTGAGGTCAAGCCAGGAGGTGACTCCACAAACCAGAGTCAGGTCCAGTGATTGCCACACAGGTCCACAGTGACAAGGCAGAACACCACCAAGATGAGAAGTCAGTCTGTGGATCACCAGGATCCACAGCCAGGCACAGTCATGACTGTGGCTGAGCTGAAGACCCATACTCCTCCAATGCAGCTCCAGAAGAACTGAAAGCCCAGGGCTGAGTTTAAATGGGGCTCCTGGGCCCATGGGCAGATGGGAAGGGTGTGGTGGAGATGCCAGGTGAGGTTGTTCAGGACCGTTAGGGCTTATTAGTGTAGTCAGGATCCTGGCACAAATTAGCACAGCCCTCCACAACCAACAAGATTTCTATTATGTATGTCAAACGCTCCCCTAACAGAAATGTACCTTTTTAGCTTGTTGAGAGCAGAGGCTTGCAATATGTAACCTTCATTTGTTGTTCTATAATGCACAATAGCAATAGAAATGTTGCTTCCAGCTCTCCCTCCCACTTCACTGACTACAAGGTAGCAGTGGAGTATTTTTTGATGCAGTCTCCCACTTATCAAAAAGTGTAAAAAGTAGAATGTGTACACAACCAAAAAAAGATTAACAAATAAAGCTCACCTGGACTGTAAGAGTGCCCAGAATACTCCACTGTTCCTTCCAATGGTGTTTTCATCAGAATTTACAGTCAAGCAATTTCCCTGTGCTGTCCAGAGTACTGAAATATACACAATATATTGCTCAGGAAATAAAAATATTTTAGAGGTATATTCAAATATAGCAAAGAATAGTAAGCAGGGTAAGAACAATGCTTACCAGCAGCTGCAATGCCAATAAAAACAGAAGCAGTGTAGAAAGCCCATGCAGCAGGTTGGATAAAAACTGCAATATACAGGCTAGAATAGAACAGATCAGTTTATTGAATATAGACTTAAAGTGGACAACGCTCTTTAACAATCAGATATCTCACTTAGCTTCTAAATCAGCTACTCTCTCCTAAGTGACACTGGAAAATAGTTTAGGTCGTATGTGAAAAAAGTTAATCTTTTTACTCCACTAAGCATGTAGAATTTTTTTTTTTTATATAGTCATTAATCTGAGACCACAACCTGAACTCCACAGTCAGCAAAGTCTGGAAATGATGTGGAAAAAATACACTCTGCTTCCAGTAGGCTGAAGTACTCTGCAGTAACACATCTACTGATACAGACTGTCTCTGCAAGATACCCTCCTTAGCCAGTATAATTTCATGTATCGCATGGTAGCTTTAGGTGTGAAAAAATGAAAGAAAGATTTCAAAGGAAGCAGACAAAAATTCAAAATTAATACTTACCTATAAAATACGCCACTAACAACCATGGAGAGTTGAGGTCCTACTATTGCAACCACTGAAGGTGATATGAGATTTGATGCAGAGAATACTCCATAAATAATGGACATGCTACATAAATGAACAACAAAGACGATTAAGTACTTAAAATAAAATATAGGGTATAAGTGCAACTGATTTAAAAATGTTCAGTTGATTCCAAAATATCAAGTTAAGTACATACATAACTTAAGTAACTGCATAACTTGCATGGTCACACATTTCCTTCCTTTCTTCTGTTACCTTCACCTATTGCATCTATATGGGTATATAGGAGTGTACAGCATTTCTTAGATTGCTGAATAGAGCCCCAAACTATTGCAGGCAAGCACATCTTGTAATTTACAACACACATTTGTCAAACTGTGTCTTAACAATAGTTATTGTATTTTTTGCCCAGTACTTCTAGAGGAGAATGTTCCAGAGCCTCATTCGTCTATCAATGAGGTTTTCGTTTTCTGCCAAATATGCCACAGAAATTTTATAGATATATTTTGTGCTGGTTGTATTTTTAGTTTAAATTAAGATAGTAAACCCTTCAAAGCAGCAACCAGGTTTTCCTATATGACAGATTAATTTGGCATACAAAAGGTCCCTGATCATGCTTCGCAAGTTTGGCTACGCCAGTGCAATAAACAAACAGAATAGCTTTTCATGGCTTTGCTTCTCATCTTTCTGCCTGCTCCTTTCACATTGATGTTGCAGTATTTCCTGGAAGTTGATCCACACCACCTATCCTACATAAACACACAGAGGTGTACAAGGGTAAACAACCAAGGCCTTAGTTAGTAGTTTTATCTGAAACTTCCACATTCTTCATCTCGTAAGACAAAATGCTGAGAATGTGATGACAGTACGTTGTTTTTTCTCCCTACAAAGAAAACATGCAAAACAGATATGTAGTTCACCTAGAAATAATTCAGAGTAGAAGTAGAGTGAATGTGAGAAGCCTATGTTTTAAACTGCTTTAAGTATGTTATTAAATTGTGAAGTCAGCAGAACACTGCAATCTCTTGAGGGTGTATCTCTACCAGATGGAATTATAACTAGCTTCACCCTGCAAGGAGCAAAGTATTAAGAAGATCTGTGTAAATTACCTTGTGTAGCCACTGCCATGAAAATCCGTGTTGTTCAAATTTGTGATAACAGTTTGCTGTGAGGAGAACATCATACATTGTACTATGTTAGAATATATCCTGTAGTTTGAGAACACTTGCATCAGTTTGAAGTCAGTATCAAACGTTAGAATTAATCCTTAATAGACTCTACAAAGTACTTAAAATAATTTAAAGTGCTAATTACAACTCACACCACCTCCACAATGAAGGTGAAAGAGATATTTTGCAGGGAAACATCTATATCTGAAGCAGTAATTAGTACTTTAGGATTATATCATGATTTCATCAGAAAGCTTAAAATATTTCACAAAACTTTTGTTTCACTAAACACCCCTCTTAGGCAGATATGTATGACTATTTTAATTTGAAAAATGAGAAAAAAAGGAGAAGTTTTAAAATACTCTTAATTTGACCTAACTATGAGCTTCTGATAAGACCTTCCGTTATTTTCAGCTTCCTGTTATTTCCCTGTTCCTTTTTTTTTCCCTTCAATCAGCTTTAGTGATCATGAGACCATGAAATGAGTTGGATTGGCAGGCAGATCTGATTGAAAGTCACTTGTAATGACTTTAATGACAATAAATTACATGGTTGCATGATCACTAGGTCCAATTCAGTGGGGTGCTGTGAAGTCATTGCAGAACTTCTAAGATCACTGGGCTGTACTTATGTACTTATGTACAGTATCACACTGCACTATGACTTTTACAAAAACTATCCTAAGTAGTTATTTCTATAACGCAGTGAAGGACATTTGTATGTCTGAACCCAGAAAGGATTCTTCCTGCATGCAAGAAAAGAGAAGCTGTAAGACCTGTAGGCTCAAGAGGTATGTTGAAATCTAACTGTCCTTCAGGCATATAACTAACATTGAAAGCAATGTCAACAACTCAGTAAGTTAGAGGATCTGGGCTAAGTATGTCAGCAGAAGGATTCTAAAAATTTAAATAGTAAGAGTGCAACCTGCTTTTCATAGTAAATTTGGATTATTTTCTGCTCAATTTTGCTTCAGCATACAAAAAGATACCCGATACTAAAGCAGTAAATTACTTATTCAGATGGAAGGTGACTTGGCAGTTCCAGCAATTGTGGAAGTCTGACTACTTGTCATGTGTTATCCTCATACTCCCCCTCAATGTCTAGTTTGTTAGAACAGAAAAATACGTTAGATTAGGAAAAACACTCCAGGAAAAACTAGGGGCATAGTTAATAATAACAACTTAGGCAAATATTCCAAAAGGGACTATATAGAATAATCAGAAATATGGAAGGCCAAATGTAATTCAATTGTTAGATATTGCAAGCATCAAAACAGACACTATTTTAAAGTTCAAACATGTGGTAAGATTAATTTTCTACTTTCTAAGCAATCAGGCACAGTTACATATGTAGCTATGCTATCTTAAAGATATAAACTCCTTAATTATCCAGTTAACCAACTTAACCAACTTAACCAACTATCTAGTTAACACTAAACTAAAAGGAGACAAAATGCACATTAAAAAAATCACAAATAAAGCAATTATTACATTAGAGTACACAAAAGACAAGAAAGGATGAATAACTGTGATAGAAATGTGGCATGTTTTGAAATTTACACCTACCGCAATATTTCCACATGTTTGGAAAGCAGTGAATATAAACATAAATGAGACTCCCAAAATAATTATGTTGAAAAGTTTTTTTGATTCAGGAGACATTTTGTGTTTTCTTGCCAAGTCCTCAGCTTCAGTCTGGAAAAACGCTATTTTCTTTTAAAAGTTTTCTCTTAACCTCTGTTAAAAACAAACAAGCAAAAAGAATAAAACAAAAAAAAAGAAAGCTTCAAAAATGATAATTACTTAGGGCTACTTATTAGCTGCTAGGACATAACCATCAACTAATCAAGAAATCAGGTAACTCTCTTAAATAATGTACAGCAAAATCAGTAACTCGAAAAAAAAAAACCAAACCAAAACCAAAGAAAGGTCTGGTACAGAAGGTAAAGACCAAGATTCTCTCTACCTTTTCCCATGAAGTTGACAGAGCAGACTGCAGTATGTTACTTCTTCATGACATCACTTTCCCCCAAAGGAAGCAGTTTTCCAAATATCAAGCTAGTTCATCAGCTCAGTTTCTTGCCATTGTTCTAAATCAGAATTCTGGTCCAATACCTTTAAATCACCTGACGAAGGAAAGATGAGACATTTGTACAGGAGTCATTTCCATGCATGTTGGACAGGAAATAAGGAACATTTCACAATCTAGATCAGCTGACCCAGCCTAGAAAGCCCTTGTGCACTATGGGAAATGCAGTTTTATAAAAGCACACTTTTTCTACTTGAAAGGTTAGACATCTCCTAAGCCTTAAAATAAAAAGATCTATACTAGTTTTTAAGAATTAATATCTCTATCCACTAAATAATAACCAGCAAGATAAAAGAACAGTCTTAGAAATTCATCTAAGAAAACTGCCTAATTAGCTGAATTCAAACACACAAATAGTCATTCCAAGGGGAAAATGATTCCCACCTCAGAGAAACTACATAGCTCAATGCTACCAACACATATGCCCTGCACAGTGCTTCTGCCTTCCATTGCTTCAGTGACTCAGGAGAGGAAAGTCTTCATAATCTTTCACTGCTTTGTCTCAAGGAACAACATTCGGTTTTAGTAATTACATATCCTTAATATTTTACTTCACAGTATTTCTAAATAATATATTTAAGATCAATTGATCTTTTAAGTTTTGAAGATCTCTCTTAAAACATCAGCAAAACTGAAAGAGGATCACACATCTTGTATCAACTGAATGGCTGCTTTTTACTGTTAATATCGTCTGTCTGTTCTGTTGGGCCTCCAAGTCAGGATTGGAACATTCAGCTAAAGCAGCTCCACTTAACTGCTGGCCAAAGAGGAAAGGAAGGCAATTCAGAACTGATTGAAGTAAATGACAAATCAACAAATTTTACCTCTGTTACCTACAGTAGAGGACTGAAATCAAATCCGTATCCCAGCTATCATTACATATTTAATACTCTTTTAATTCCCGAGTTGTATTAAAAAATTTAATTTTTTCAAAACAGTATTTATTTTTTACTTGTGGAAGAAAGTCAGTATGATTATTCAGAGGCTGCTTTGCAAAGATCCAATTAGAATATCAAGGTGGTTTTTTTAACACAAGCAAAGCTCTCTTCTTTTTTTATATTATGAATTTATAGTAACAGATTTTTAAGATCCTCTAGGCACTGTGTTCCACTCATGCCTTCTTCCCCTTATGCCAGCATAAGCATTCATTTAGCTGCACAGCAAACTGGGCTGGTATGCTGGACCAATTCTTTTGGCAACAGCAGCAGCTTGTACTGAAGTGACTGAAACTACGGAGGAAGGGACACTGGAAACTCCCACTGACACTTTAAGGAAAGAAAGGATTTCAGCAGATGAATCACAAAATTTTTAATCAAAATTCTCGGGGAAAAAAGAACAAACAATATAGCATGAAGCAATACAAAACGTGAAAACCAGTACTAGTTTGATTTCTTAAGTCTTTTGTAGGAGGAAACAAACTGTTGCTTCTGGGTTTGTATTGATGTCACTGCTTATTTTTATACCTTTTCAGTGAAAAAGTTATTAAACCCAATTACAGTAACAATAAGGATTTCAATTCTAATACTGATTTTGCTGTCTTGTATTGATACTGTCATTGCATTAAACAAATCAGTAGAGAACTGCCTCTTCATTTCTATTCTTTTTTTAACACAGTATTATGAAAGAGATGGGTAGAAACACTTATCATGGTTGTAAGATGAGAACTAGGTGTTATTGTTTATGCTTGGAGTTTGGGCGTTTTAGTCAGCGCCTGAAGTGACAAAGCGACAACTTTTGGAGTGGGGGAGCAGCTTTCACCGAATTCCCTAGACAAAACTCAGGGAATCTGCTTGTCATCCCTACACAAGGGCCGTGCTAATCTTCTCCCTTGTTCCAACTGTACCACGCACGCTGCCAAAGCATGAACTTGCAGAGATCGCTGTGTGTGAAGGAGGATTTCTAACGTTTCCCAGCTCGGCTGGCAGCTCGCTCCCAGGCACCGATGGAGCCGCGGGAGATCGCCTCGCCAGCGGCCCGCGGGCAGAGGGCTGCCTGCACGGCTCTGCCACCCCACCACAGCGTGCATCTACCGCGGCGGGGACCCGGGAAGCCTCACCAGGGACCGCGACCGGCGGGGAGTGAAGGAGAGCCCGCGAAGCGCCCGCGCAGGCCTGCCAGGCCCCCCTCACAGCGCCGACCGGAGCACACGCCCGGCTGCAGCGGGAGGGGGCAGGGCGCAGAGCTCCCGCGGCAGCTGCCCCGGGAGGAACGCCCTCACGGCAGCCCGAGCCGAGGACCCCGGCCCGCCTCCCCTCACAACCCGCTCCCCTCCGCGTCCGCCATCTTAAACCGTCACCTCCCCGCCCGCGCGACAGGCGATTCCCTTCATGAACGCTTTTTTTTTTTTCACGCGGCGGAGGTTTCCCGCCCCTCCTCCCCCTGGCAGAGACTGGCCTCGCCTTATTTCCGTTTTTTTACCGTTTTCGGCACACATTGTTCAAAATTTCCCCGCCTCCGCCGAGTCCTTCCGGGTCACGGCGGAGCCGCCTTAACGATCACTTTCCATGGCAGGCGAGTTCTTAATTTAGAGGCCGGTTTTCCGCGCGCCTTCCAAGGCCGCCTCCGGGATCCGCGGCCGGTGAGGAGAAAAAAACCAAAGACGAGGCTGCCCTCGGGGAGGCCGCCGCCGGGCGAGGGGCAGGCGGGGCAGCGCGCGCCGGGCGGCGCTTTCCCTTCCGGGTCGCCGTCGGCCATTTTGTGGCGTTAAGTAGGCGCGCGCGGGCGGCGCCCCGCTCATTTCCTCGCAGCAGCGGGCAGGGGCGGCCGCCGCTGGCGCTTCGTCTCCGCTCCGGCCTTCGGCCGCCTCCCCCCCGGAGCCCAGAGGTGGGTGCCCGCGCCTCCCTCTCCGCTGAGGACCCCGCGGCGTTCCCCTATGCCCTGCAGCTCTCCTCCTTTCTGGACTCTGCTGGGCCGCCGCTCCGGCGCCCCCCCTCCGGTGTGAGGCGCTTCCCCCTCAGGGCCGCGCCGTCTCCTGACTCGCCCCCCTTCCCTCGGGTTTCTTCTCCTCAGCCGCCGCCGCCCCTCGGGGGCTATTGCCCGCCATGAGCTACGGGCGCCCTCCGCCGGACGTGGAGGGCATGACGTCCCTCAAGGTGGACAACCTGACCTACCGAACGTCCCCGGACACGCTCCGGAGGGTCTTTGAGAAGTACGGCCGCGTGGGCGACGTCTACATCCCCCGGGACCGCTACACCAAGGAGAGCCGCGGCTTCGCCTTCGTCCGCTTCCACGACAAACGCGATGCCGAGGACGCGATGGACGCCATGGACGGGGCCGTGCTGGATGGCCGTGAGCTCCGCGTGCAGATGGCCCGCTACGGCCGCCCCCCCGACTCGCACCACAGCCGGCGTGGCCCGCCGCCGCGCCGCTACGGGAGCAGCGGCTACGGCCGCCGCAGCCGCAGGTGAGGGCCTGGGAGGGGGGGGGGGGGGGGGGGCGGCAGCGGAGTTTCGGTAATAAGGCGGGGAGACCTGCCTTAGCCATGCGCCCGTACGGCGGGGGCCGCTGGGTTTTGTTTCCTTTTCCGAGCGAGTTCCGTGGCGGGGTTGGGTGGGGGGAGTAGGGGTTTAGTAGCAAAGGCACGCGCAGTTCCCTCGGAGCGGTAGGGTTTCGCCCTGTAGTAGATTTAGCCCCCGGCCACTCGCTGAACAATGGCGCCTTCTTAACACTCGTTTTCTTGCCCACGTGGGTCCCGTTCCACTCTCCCTGTCCCGAAGTAATCGCTGAAGTCTGTTGCGCCGCCCGTGTTCAACTTGTAACGCGCTTTTTTCCCCCTCCTGCTATGTTTTAGCCCTAGAAGACGACGCCGCAGCCGATCTAGGAGCAGGAGCCGGTCCAGATCCCGCAGTCGGTCCCGCTACAGTCGATCCAAATCCCGGTCTCGCACACGCTCTCGGTCTCGCTCCACCTCGAAGTCCAGGTCTGCCAGGAGATCCAAGTCAAAGTCCTCGTCTGTCTCCAGATCCCGGTCCAGGTCAAGATCCC
This sequence comes from Aquila chrysaetos chrysaetos, assembly GCF_900496995.4. Lineage (NCBI taxonomy): Eukaryota > Metazoa > Chordata > Aves > Accipitriformes > Accipitridae > Aquila > Aquila chrysaetos. The sequence goes on from NC_044008.1 coordinate 67,669,902, forward strand.
GGTCCAGATCTAGAAGCCCTCCCCCTGCCTCAAAGAGGGAATCCAATTCTAGATCCAGGTCTAAGAGCCCTCCCAAGTCTCCGGAAGAAGAAGGAGCTGTATCTTCCTAGGAACATGGTAATGTACCTCGGGATCAGCACATGTTGCATGTTACTTTATTATAGCACTTAGGTGGGGTGTTGGGTAGTTCTTAGAGTATTAATAGCCTGAACCAAGCAGATCCTAACGGGGCACATTGTTAGTTGCTTTTTTTTTTCTTGAGCAGTGCTTTTTGGTTATTGGTTTAGGGAAATTAATACCAAAGTGCTTTCTACGGAGAAATTTTTTTACAGAGAGAATGTTTTATTGAGAGATTAATGGCTTGGTTTTAATAAAATATTGTATGAGACGCAACCTATGATGAAAATGACTATTTCTTACTGTATTTATCCAACATCTGCATTTTCCCCTTTAAAGCTGCGGTCTCCTGTTTGCTAAAAGAATATTGGCCAGTATTGCAGATTTTAACTGATTTGGCTGATCCTCCAGGGACCAGTTTCTGTGGGCGTGTATTGGAGCAGGTTTGTCTTTAAATGTTAAAGATACACTATCCTTTTATAATGGAAGATCGGTTCAGTGGCCGTTATACTGACTGGAGGTAATAACTGTTCTAGAAAAGTGGCAAATTCCTTGCAACGAGAAAACCATGGAAACTAGTTTTTCCTCAAGTCGACATCTTGAAGAGGCATCTAAGGATACACCGGGTGGGGAAAGGATAGTGTGTCTTTAACCCTTCAAACTGTTTGGTCCTATTTTTAAAAGGAAAGGGCCTAAGCTAGCTCTGAAGTTAGATAATTGTAGCAAAATTAGTCACACTTTGTTTTGAATGCTAAGTAGAGTTTAGTTAAGTCTTTATGAAGAAGTATTAGTTTTATAACTTTTATGTAACTTTTAATAAGCTATTGTTGAACAGGCTGAATTGAAATTAATGGTGGCTTGATCTACAGCCTGATGCTTACTCTCCTTTGTAACTAAATACTTTGACAGAACCTTACATTTGGCCTCTGAAGTAAAGCAACACATGGGGGGGAGGTGGAACACTATGGAAATTCCTAAAAATTAATTAAATTAGGCAAAGCCAGTTGAAACACAACTAGAAGTATACCTGAAGTCATCCACACAACCAAAAGAGACAAGGTAGAAACCTGGCTGAACTTTTGTTTCTTCAAACCTAGATGCATCAGATAAATGAGAATCTACATAAAGGACGCCTTTGGGGGGAAAAGATCGCTTGAGTCTTCAGTCCATTGGAGAGACCCCTGGCACGAGCAACCAGCTGTTGAAAAGGTTATTTTGTAACATTTTGTCTAACTTTTTACTTGTTTAAGTTGCGCCTCAAGTGGCAGATTTTACATTTTATGTGCCATTTTGTTGCTGTTATTCAAATTTCTTGTAATTTAGTGAAGTGAACGACTACCGATTTCATTATTGGCTTGGATATTTGAGGTAAAACTTCATTTTTGTTTATATAGTGCTGACTTTTATTTGAAATTAAAACTGATGGTAACTTGCTGCCTCCAGTTTCATACTGAGGAAACATGCAGCTATTATATGCTGAGTAGCTAACTCTGTCAAAAAGTATTCTCAGTTTTGTCTTCATTCCTTAAATAAAATTCTGCAAAACTTCAATTTGAAACTTACTGTAAATGCTTTTTTTACTTTGAATTCAAATAGTATCTTCAAATTCAAATTGGTAGAAATCTTTTCAGGTGACAGTTGATATTTGAAAGGATTGTTTTATCAGACTCAATTCTAATCTCTTCTCTTATGTATTTTTGTGCACTAGGCGCAGTTGTGTAGCAGTTGAGTAATGCTGGTTAGCTGTTAAGGTGGCGTGTTGCAGTGCAGAGTGCTTGGCTGTTTCCTGTTTTCTCCTGATTGCTCCTGTGTAACGATGCCTTGTCGTGCAGAAACAAATGGCTGTCCAGTTAATTAAAATGCCTGACAACTGCACTTCCAGTCACCCGGGCCTTGCGTAAAAATTATGGAGCATACAGTGAGCACATCTAGCTGATGATATACACACCTTATTTTTTCCAGAATGGTAAAACTTACCAACCTACATATATGAACTTACATATGAGAAATGTAATGTTAAGAAAAGAAATGGTTCATTCCTTTGTAAGTACTGATTGGTGTATCTTTTGCTTAAGACATTCTGTACTATACCCACTGTCTCTGTAGTTAATATTAAACATTTCTCTGTGTTAACTTTTCTCAACTTAATGTCCGAGTCAGCTTATTTTTAGCTTGAAAAGATTTCTGCAATTATACTGTCAATGTTTAACTTCTATATAGTAACTGAATGCATTCTACTGCTTATGAATTTTATTTACAGGGGTTGCTTTTAAATTACTATGGGCAAACTTAACTAGTATTGTGACTAACCCAAATGTTGTATGGCAAGTATTGCACACCAGTCTATAAACACAGAATCAGACAGGTCCGCTGGGCATTGTTACGGAAGATACACACTGAGCAGTACTAATTGCATTTGCTGTGTGCTTGCCCTGACTCAACAGGCTGCTGCTTGATGGTAGCTAATCTTACAGTGATGATTTTTTTTTTTTTTTCCTTTATTTGGGTACCAAATGAATTGTAACTTCAACCATCACGTGTCAAGGGTTATTGTAATGCCTTGTTAACTTTATGCATGTATGTTAAATGGGAATGGAAACATCTGAATACTTGCAATCTGGCTTGATTGAGGATTAAAAGTACTTTTGTACAAACTGAGGAGTTTGTACGTTCCAGGACTGCATGGCTAGCGGCAGTCTACGGAGATGCATTTAAAAACAAAGGGGCTGGCTTTTGTATATGAATCTTTGGCAAAAAGCTTCAGTCCTGAGAAACAGATCTTACGGGGATATTTTTTTATCTTGAAAGAGTGCAGTTAACTTTTCTTCATAGCTGAAGTTGTGAATTTAAGTTGGATCTTGTGGATTGTCAGGTTGTTAAGCTATGTTGTGTAGTGGCTTACAGAATGGAATTGAGTCTTTGAACTATTACATGGTCTTTGAGGAGGAGCACAAATTTCTCAAAAGCCATAGCTGAAAAATTGAACAGCTTTATTTTTACAATGCATGTTTTCAGAATTACTGCTAAGGGGATCCGCTTCCTGAAAAATATGCATGGGGTTTGCTGTAAACAGGACTGTTTTCTGCAGATCCGTGCTACAGTGAACAGTTAAGTATCATCTTGTATTGGAACGAACAAGTGGAATAAACTTAAGTACCATCTGATTGTGCTAGTGAGATGATCATCATTTCAATTGTATGTCTTCCTGGTAGAGAAGAGCTGGCTAAGTGCTCTTTGTCTGCACTGAACGAATGTAAGGGAACGTGGATGTTCTTCAGTTTCCATTTGCAGAGCAAAGCTTCGATAGACCAGTCGGCACTGAGGGGAGGAAATGCCAGTGTGTGAAAACGTTAACCCAAGTTTATAACTTCTGCAGTAATTATAGGAGACCGTCACCAAAACTTAATACAACAGTTCACAAAACTGTGTTTCTAACAGTTTTCTAGTCCACAGTAAACTGGTGGTTCTTGGATTATTTTCTGGTTTGGTTGCTTTGGTCTGCTACCCCTAGGATTTACTTGGCTAATTCCAGCCCAATTCACTATCTGTGAGGAGCTTCTCTAGAATCAGTACGGTGGTGCCTTGGAGAAGTTAACACTCTTTAAGAGCTAAGACAGGAATTAAGATTTGATTCTTAAATATGCAGAAGAGTTTACCTTCGGACTTGATAAGTAGTCCAGAATTGAGCATGTGGATTCTTTTCCAGCAAGAAGTAAATTGTAGTTAAAATATCTTCAAAGTCTGTATAGTTTGGGGAGGTGAAGCAGTCTTGGTTAGTCTCGGGATTCTAGGTACAGTTAAATATGCCTGGTTATGTGAAATGGTAATTAAAAATCAATTATGCATCTGTATGAGAGGCCTGAGAAGCATGGCCTAAGTGGTTAGTTAATGACTGCGTTTTCTCTTCACCCACCCTCCAGTGGCATTTATATGGTAGCTTAATGCTGGAATCACCCCAAGAATAACAAGTTTGATAGCATGGTATCACCATAAAGGCTGTCACCTGATCTCTTGACAGTGTTCTCAGTACTACTTGGACATGAACTCCTACCAGTTTGTCACAAATCAAAGATACCCGAGTGCTTTAACGTACCTTTTGGGTCAAAAAAGACATCCGATCCTAAAATAATGTCTACAGGAGCAAGAGAGAGCAGCTCTGGCGATACCCGCCCCCAGGTGAGCCCTAGAACAGGTACGTGGGGCAGGCGGTTCAGCAGACAGCTTCTCCGGCAGTTGCGCAGGCACTGGGGCAGCTCCTCGCTGTCGGACAGGGTCACTTCAGCACCGCACTTGGCAGCCAACACGCCAGGCAGGCTCACACCGGCGCCCACCTGAAACCACAGCCTGGTCACGGGGAGGGAAGGGCAGATGGGGCCCGTGCAGCTCCCGACAGGGTCGGGGCTGGGAGGGAGGGCGGCAAGAGGGTCCCGTCGGTACCTCCAGCACTCGCTTGCCGGGCAGGCTTCTCCGGTGGACCCAGAGGTACTGGGCCAGGACCACGGCGCAGGGCCACACGTACATCCCGTACTGCGAGTCCAGCACCTGAAACGCACCGAGTGAGGCGCTGGGGGCGGGGGGGCGGGCTCCCGGTTTTACCGCCCCGCTTCCCCCCCTCCGCCGGGAGGTACCTCGGGGATGCGCAGCGTCAGCGCCGCCGGCCCCTCCGCGAAGCGGTACCGCCGCACGCCGCCCCGCCGCCGCCGCCTCGGCTCCCCCATGGCCGCGCCGCCGCCCAATGGCGGGCGGCCACGTGTGGTACCAGGCCGCGCGGACCAATCGGCGCCTTCTCCGGGCGTGGCGTCAGGCGGAGCGCCGCCGCGGGCGCTGATGGCGGCCGGCCGGTTGCTCAGAGCGGGGCCTGTCCGAGCGGCCTCCCCCGAGTGTCGCGGTTAAACCGGGCCGCTCCCGCCCGCGCCCGTGGCCCGGCGGGGCTGGACGGGCTTCCCCCGCGGGCCGGTGCCGTGAGCGGCGCGGCGCAGTCCCGCACGAATCGGCTGACACGCGGCCGGCTCACCGCTGTCAGGGGAGCAGCGGGCGCGGAGCGCGGTCCCGCCGGGGAAAGGGGAGAGGCGGCGGGCGGGGGTTCCCGGGGCGATCCCGCCGGCGAGCGGGCGCGGCGCAGCGCGGCCAAGGGCGACCGGCCCCCGCGCTCCCTTCCTGTCGCCCGCAACACCCTCCCTCCCAACATGGCGGCCCGGCCGCGCCGTTTCCCCGCCTCGGCCAATCAGCGCCGGAGGGCGGGCGAGGCGTGGCGGAAGACGGCTGCTCAGCGAGCCAATGGGAGGGCGGCAGGGGCGGGGCCGCGGCGACAGCGGCGGCAAGGGGGGTGAAATTTCTCGAAGGTGCGGCGGCCGGGCCGGGGAAAGCCGGGCCGGGACCGGGACTGGGGCCGGGGCCGGGCGCGGAGCGGGGCCTGGGGCACGCCGGGGATCAGCGGCGGCGGATGGTAACGGCCCCCAGCGCTGCCTCCAAGACCGCCGCCATGAATCATAAGAGCAAGAAGCGGATCCGTGAGGCGAAGCGCAGCGCCCGGCCCGAGCTGAAGGACTCGCTGGATTGGACCCGCCACAACTACTGCGAGACCTTCCCCCTCAGCCCCGCCGCCTGCAAGGTCCGCCCCGGCCGCGCCGACCCCGCCTCGCCTGAGGGGAACGGGGGGGGGTGATGGGGCCCTGAGGGGAATGGAGAGGCGGGGGACACGCCACGACTGGGGGGGTCCTGAGGGGATTGGGGAGGCCTGAGGGGAAGGGGGAGGCCGGGGGAAGTCTGATGGGAACGGGGAAAGGGCCCTTCCTTGAGGCCGGGGTTGCCTCAGAGCCGGCGGGGCTCCCTGGGGGTGCCGGGGCGGGGACCCTGAGGGAGAGCGTCAGGGCGGGGAGGGGGAGGCCGACCGGCACCCGCGTTTTTTCCTGCCTCCACGTGGCGAGGGGTGCGGGGAGATCCGGGCCCCGTCGGGGTGGGATGGGCACCCTCAGTGCCGGGAGCGCCCACGTAATTCCCAGGCGCCTTCCCCGGGGGCGACGAGGGGGGGGCGGGAAATGCAGCCAGGGACGTGTCAGCCGAAAGGGCAGGGGTGGGGAGGAGTGCCAAAGGGCTTCAGCCTGCTGGTGTTACTGATGGGCGCAAGGAGCGCGGCACGGGAGATGGGACTGCAGCCTCGGTGAGTTTAAAATAACACGTCGGCAGCTTGATACCCTCGTGGTGTGTGGAGCGAAGTGTGAGCGTGAAGCTCCTCCATGCTGACTTAGAAAGCGCAGCTCTAGGATGCTAGTCTGTCCTAATATCTGTTCTGTATTCCTCTCTTGGTTTCACAGGATAACGTGGAGAGGGCAGATGCACTCCAGTTAACAGTGGAGGAATTTGTTGAGCGTTACGAAAAACCTTACAAGCCTGTAGTCTTGCTGAATGCCCAGGTGGGCTGGTCTGCCCAAGAGAAGTGGACTCTGGAACGACTGAAACGCAAGTATAGGAACCAGAAGTTCAAATGTGGGGAGGACAATGACGGTTATTCTGTGAAGATGAAGATGAAGTACTACATAGAGTATATGGAAACCACACGAGATGACAGCCCGCTCTACATCTTTGACAGCAGTTATGGAGAGCATCCCAAGCGCAGGAAACTGCTGGAGGACTACAAAGTACCCAAATTCTTCACTGATGATCTGTTTCAGTACGCAGGGGAGAAACGAAGACCGCCTTACAGGTACAGTACAGTGACAGTAACATAAAAGTAGGTATTTTCCATCTCATTAGCTGTTCTTAAATAGGTATGATTATCTTATGTAAAACAAAGTGATAGCTTTATGTCTGCTCTTTTGAAATGAGCATACATCCGTAACCCAGAGGGAGGGAAGGGCAAATTTGTGTATCACAATTGCTGGTTCTGCCCCAGTGATGCCACAAGTTTGTGGGGTTTTTTTCTTTTTTTCTTTTTTTTTTTTTTAATTAAGTCAGTTTGCCTCACTTTTTAGATTAAAAAAAACCATTTACATAGTTACTGAAAGTTATGAAGATTAATTTCTTGCTATGCGTGCCTTCTGGCTTTCAAATTTTAAGTACCTCAAGACTAGCTCCTGGGTTTTGCACCAGTGGCTTATGTACAGTGTGGAATTTTGTTTAATTATGAGTCAGTCCTTTTAAGGTAAAGATCTTAAGCTAGATTAGTTTGAAGTGTGGAGACTAGTTCTTAGCTCCCCTTCAGATGATTTTGAGAGAGAAAACAATATTTCACGTCTCTATAGTCTTTTCAACTCTTTTTTTGCATCTGATTGGAAAAGGAGTGAAATGACACTTCATTACTGAAATCAAATGCAACAACCTTGTATTTGGGCTGTTAGATACAAGGGTGATTTCTGTCTACATTATTATAATGCTACATAGCAGTATGAGCATAAGATGAACCCTCCCAAGTAATTAAAGTCTTTACAGTGACTTTATAGTTGTCAGAGAATGCCTTGCCCTTCGAGTGACATGAGGCTGTGATGTGGGTGTTTTAATTGTTTGGGTTTTTTTAAATTAAATGGAACAAGTAATGAATAATGGTTCTCTTGTCTTCTCTGCAATCTCTCACGTGTCTAGTCCAGTTGTGCTTTTGCAGGAGTAAAGTGTGAAACTCATTCTATTTAAGATCATTAAAGTAGGTGTTTTTATAATTCGCTTCTAAGAAGAACAAGCAATGCTGTGATTAAATGCACAAGCACATCAGGTGTAGTCTCTAGTAGAAACTGAATACAGTTACAGAACTGGGAATCATTTATCCAAGTTATAGGTAAACTAGATAATCTGGTTGTGACTCAGTTATATTGCTATCTCTTTCCCCCACACCCTCCCTACCTACAGGCACATGCTGAGCTCCTTGCTTGTGATCTTGGTATTCACAATTCTTGTGCTTTGTTCTGGAAAATGCGGGTTGGTTTGAGGCTGTTACCATTTTTTGAGAGGCGAGTGATGCAAGGAGCATACTGATGCCTCCTGGAGTTAGGGTTTTCATCTAGGTACAGAAACGGATGAAGAGTCCAGTAGTTTAAGAGCATAATTGAAAATCCAACAGGAAGTGTTGCTTTCTAATCACATGATGAGGATATGAACTGTCCAGGTGAACCTCTGGATTGAGAGGTGTGTATAGATCTTAAAGTAAGAACTTGTGCTGTTTAGAGCATCTTCACTGGAGTTGTTCCTCTTTAAAATAAAGGCAGTAATTTTTGGAAGCCATTTACTGAAGCAGCTATTTTAGTTTGCGGGAGGAGTGAGGTTTGGGTTTTTTGCTTTTAAATTGAAGTTACAGGTTGTGAAGTTCTTAATGGGTAAATTTGATGTCTTATGGCAAACTGGGTTATGTTCATTGTAAATTAAATGCCTGGAGGAAGATGCTGGTAAATGGCAGTGTTGCTAAATAAGGGGTTTAAAATCACCTGTGTGTGTAGATTCAGGTTATAGTCAGTATTGAACAGTGCGTCTGTCTGCGTACCAGACAGATCTTTATGTTTAACTTCTTCTGACTTGTTAGTAAAAGCTTTGACTGTTCTGCTTGTGGTTTAATCAGCTTTCCAAGGCTAATATGAATCTAAAGAGTGAATTGACAATAGAAGTGACACACACCTGCTTATTTACGTTTTTATGTCTCCTTTGTGGAGTAGGAAGAGCACAGCTTGATAACCAAACTTACAGTCCTACAGTTGGTGTTAGCAAATGATACTTGAGAACCAGCTTAATTTACACCTGCATTGGAAAGGGGAAATGGAGAGTTTGCTCACTTTCAGTATTTTTCCGAACCTTTGAACTCCTCTTGCTGGGTATCACCTGCCTGTCAGCCACACGATGGAGGGATCTTGTTGGTGCTTTAGTTTCTGTTGCCCATTAAACAATTATTGCCATTTTTTTCCTCTTGATGCCTGATATTAAGTCACCTCACTTACACTGCTGTATCTGGTATGGTAGATCTTACTGTTCTGTTACAGGGGAAGTGAGCAATTGAAGGTGCTGCTGCTGTTAAACATGTATAGTGGATAAAGTTCTCTATTGGGAGAAATAAACTTTGCAAATGGGGAATGAGAATATACACACCAAATCCTGAATGGTCACTGGAGAATAAGCTTCATCTAGTTAAATGTTAGAATGAACAGCCTGTTGTAAATGAACAGAAGGCATAGAGGGAGGCCAGAGTTGTGTAACTTTGCTCAGTTCTTTACTTGCCTTTTGTTTGTTCCTCATTGTTCTGCAGTTCTGGATCCGTTTATGAGTAGCAAATTTTAGAAAAACATAGGATTAGGAGAATCCCCCTGCATAGTAAGAATCCTAATGCAGGCTGTTGTGACTTAATCACATTCATAAACCTTGAAATCACTATATATTTTATTGAAGAACTGTTTAAACAAATTACAGCTATGAAATATAAAAGGTATCTTCACTTTCTTGTCCCAGAGTCATTCCTGTCCCAATTCATGTTGGGTTTTAGGTTAAACCCATGTTGTATCTTTTTGCTGTAGCTTGAGCCTAACAACCTCAAGAAGGTAAATGAAGGAACTGTAACCACCTTGATTTCTAACTGTATGTGAAATTAACAGCTGTAATTTTCTGTCTAATATGAAGAAAAGAGAAGGTAGCTACTTGCTTGCTCTATGACTAAAGGATTTCATCCCCCCCCCATGCAGGTGGTTTGTGATGGGCCCACCTCGTTCTGGAACAGGAATTCACATCGATCCCTTGGGAACTAGTGCATGGAATGCCTTAGTCCAGGGTCATAAGCGTTGGTGCCTGTTCCCTACCAGCACTCCCAGAGAGCTGATCAAAGTGACGCGAGAAGAAGGAGGGAACCAGCAGGATGAGGCTATCACTTGGTTCAATGTCATATATCCTAGGACGCAGCTCCCCACCTGGCCCCCTGAATTCAAACCCCTGGAAATCTTACAGAAACCAGGCGAGACAGTCTTTGTGCCAGGTATGTATGAATCTCTGCAGTAAGGAAATATGGGAGAGAAAAGCATGTTTTTAACATTTGTGTGTAGTAGAGATGAAGAGAATATTTCAGCTTTCTTATACGGCCCATCTCTTACAAAAGAACCTATTCTGAGCTGTTTCAAAAGGGATATATGTTGCAAGGCACATTTTCAGACCATTCAGTTATTTTTCTGAGTGTCCTGAAACATATATGGCCTGTAGCATAGGGTTGCATGTGGTACAGATAAAACAAATGAGACCTGAGTTGCAGCATCACAGGAATGTGATCCTGAACTAAAGTGCAGTAATAGGAAACTGTCAAAGCATAAAAAAAATAGAGGTGTTTGAGTACTAGTAACTCTTAGACAAAGATGTTTGAGTTTATATACATTGTAGCATCCATGACTGAATTTTGTAGCTTGGGTAGTCTGACTGCTATGAGTTTTTCTTAGCTGTGGGAAAAGAACTACTTAAAGGCACTGATGCTTTCCACCCACCTCTCTGTGGTTATGCTTCATCTTGCATTTGAAATCAAAAGCTAAAGAGAGATCTGATAAAGATGCCATTCTCTGAGTGGCTGCACACTGTGTGCCTATTATAACTGGGAGGTGAGGTGGCTAGTGGATGAAGCGGGTGAGTTCAGTGCCAAATTCTAACCTCTAAATCTTGCGTTGTTTTTGTGCAGCATGGCCGATAGCTTCTATCCACATTGCTTGTCTTTAACATACAGCTGACTTCATGTTTGAAGAGTGTCTTGTGATTGTCTTGGCATTTACTAGTGACTCCTCAGTGTACCTTCTGTTAAGATTTTGTAGCTGTCGGGTTCCATTAAACTGTTTCCTTAGTCTTTTTATGAGGTTATAAGTGGGTTGTAAGAACACCACTGTCTATTTTTATCCTGTGTGGGGAAACAATTTTGTGTCTATTTTTAAATGAAAGGTTAGTCTGTAGTCATAAGAACCTTACTAAATCAGCATGGAAAGTGCTCTCCAGCTTAACAGAAAGGGTCTCTGTGCGGTCTGGGTTACAATGGCTCTTCCTATTAAATAAGCCATCAGTAGCCAGTGTGTTGCTGTCAAGTCAGATCTTCAGTACTGTTCATGAGCTGGATAATTTGGTCAGAGCGTTGAGCAGTCTTCTGTAACAAGAATCCGTAAAGCATTGGCGCAAATGCTGAAATAAGACTGAGGAAAGTTGACATGGTGGCAAACTCACCTGGGTTTGGGAGATAAGGTCCAATTTCCACCTGTGCTATGGTAAAAGTGTTCACGGCTGTTCCTGAACTTGGTTTCTGCTATGTAGCCAGAAATGGTCATTGGTGTTGTATTTACAGGTGGCTGGTGGCATGTGGTTCTCAATCTTGACACAACTATTGCCATCACTCAAAACTTTGCCAGCTGTACCAACTTCCCTGTGGTGTGGCACAAGACAGTAAGAGGGAGACCCAAATTGTCACGGAAATGGTACAGGTAAGAGATTTAGTAGCTTTCTTTTGTATTCTGTATTTAAAACAAAAGACCAAAAATACCCCATTCATTTACATGCAGTGTTACTGTTCAAAGGCTAACCCTGAAATTTCAACTGTATTTAGGATCCTAAAGCAGGAACATCCTGACTTGGCAGCCTTGGCTGATTCAGTTGACCTGCAGGAATCTACTGGTATTGCTTCCGATAGTTCTAGCGATTCTTCCAGTTCCTCAAGTTCCAGCTCCTCAGACTCTGATTCAGAGGTAATGCTTTTTACTACAGTGGGTGATCCATATCCTGCAATTATATTGTTTTTTCCATACCTGATCATGTGTCTGCATCCTAATATTCATGTCTTATGGAAGAAATTAATGGAAAGCAACTAAACAAATCTACATGGTGGAGGAGCCTGTGGCCTTAGCAGGTTCTCTTTACTGAAGCCTCTCTTTGTATTGCTAAATTAATTCAGTTTGTTTGATCTATGTTTATAATATATATAAATCTGTCACTCATTTAGCTAAGCTGTGCTTGTGTAAAATGGCTGCAAAATGGATGTTTTAAAAATGGGGTGGGGCAACAAGATCCAAAACAGAGACTGTTGGTTATGACAGGTGACTTTTCTAGGCACCTAAGTCCATCAGAAGGCACTGAGTTTGCTCTCAGAAAATTAGGCCCTTGTAGGAGCCAGAAGAAACACATGCATTGTCTTGCCCCAAGCCAGCTTACTCAGTGATGAAATCTAAGAGCATACCTGTTCCTGATTTTTAAACACTTAATTTAAAATTTATTTCATGTGTCTAATCTAAAATAGTACATTCTTTGAATATTGATTATTCAGGGTTGCTGAGGTAGATCTTATGGTGAATTCCACAGCACAAACAGTTTACTAGGTTTCTCTGAATTATGGTTTCATCTCTTCATACTTCAGTGTGACTCTGGCTCTGAGACAGAGGGGATGATGCACCGGAGGAAAAAGAGGAGAACATGCAGCATGATGGGTAACGGTGATACAACTTCCCAGGACGACTGTGTGAGCAAAGAGCGCAGCTCCTCCAGGTGACCCGATGACAACTGTTGTTTTTAAACGAACAAAAGACAATACAACGCAGAGCTGGCAGACTTCAGATAGGGTGATTCGTCAGAACAGAGGGATGGAGAGCAAGGGATTCCTTACAGAACATAAAGCAGTTAGCCAGTGGTGATATCTTCCCTCCATAAATTATTTTAATTATTCCAAACTGAAAACTAAGGTTCTTGATTTTTTTTTTTAAATGAGGTTTTTTTACTTTATTTAATAAACAGTTTTATTACTTTTTGTAGTTGTCACTTTTAACAGAGAAAGTATTTTATTTTTGTTTAATGGGAGAGGTGGGATATTTTAACTGTGCTCTTCAGAGAGCACAAATGAATAGTAAACAGTTAAAAATGAGGAATGATCAGGCAAGACTCGGGTTTCAATGCCTTGTTGTCCAAACAGAAAACCTTCAAGTAGTTGTATGGTTTCTCTTATTGTTGCCTGCATTACTTCAATTTGGCCCACTGTTCTATCTGTTAAAGGCAAAATTAATCCCAAAAGTCTATGTTTACGTATTTTAAAAAAAAAAAAAAAAAAAAAAAAAAAAAAAAAAAAAAAGGCAAGTTTCTAGTCAGTCTGGAGGGAGGAAACATTAATATTGCAGAACCAAGGCTAGATATTGCATAGGGTAAAGTTGCTGAGGAAGGAAGTTCTCTGGACTTGCCAGGTTAAAAACAGTGAAACACTGGGAATCTGGGAGTATACTGCAAGGAGGAACTTAGAAATTCTTTGCTAAATGAAGCATTTTAAATGAAGCCTACAGCAGAGGCTTGCCAAAATTCTTAAGCAAACTCCTTGCAGTTTGGTTAACCTGTGCTGCTGTATTAGCTGCCTGCCTGCATTAGGGTGCTGTCTAGTTACTAAGCTGTTGGATGCTCCACGTTTGGCATGGATGCAAGTACTGTGGTGACTTACTGTGTGGCCTGCTAAAGAAGGTGTGCGGTAGTGATTTACCTGAGGAAGGCCAGGTTTCCAGTATCATGCCAGACTTCCCAGTCTAGGGTACTGCCTAAAGACCTGTTTGCTCCTGTTCATGTTGCCATTTATCTTGCTGTGATAATGTTGCTCTCTTGTTTTCAGGAGTTGCTCATAACTGAATACAATTGAATTACAAGTACAGAGCGTCATTAAACAGTTGGAGAAAACTGTACTGACTGCTTATTTTGCCCTGGAGGTTTTAACAATTTGTTTGTTACAACACTGTCAAATCCCATTTCAGCAGCCAGTGTGACTTCAGGCAGGGAATGAGCAGCAGGAGATAACAAACTTTAATGCAGACCCTGTTTAAAAAAAAAACCAAAGCTGTAAAAATGCAGAGTACGTGTGCAGATCTGTTCTTCTGAAAATCCTGTGCATTTTTAAGTTGTTTGCACTTCAGATTTTGAAATTAATACTTTAAATATTAAAAATTAGCACGTTGCCTAGAACATTTGCTTTCCAGGTTTCACTGTTCCTCCTCCTGTATGTTGATTGTTTCACTCTGTGAGGATGGGTGGGCTTTCTGTTCCAGCTGTGTGATGGATTAGTTGATAGAAATGGTTCCAAACGTAAAATCTTAGCTAGCTTGTACAGTTCTGTAGGAAGAATAAACATACAATTAACATGCATGCTGCGATCTTGTGTCCTGATATGAGGGGAATGCTATAGTTGTTGACAGGCAGTTGTACTTTTTTTGACAGGATTAGGGAATCTTGTGGAGGCCGCAGCTACCCCTGAAAGATAACAACACCCGCCTAGAGGCAGCTGCCGATTGAAGCTCTGTTAGCAGCCAGCCAGCTCTGTTCTACCCCCTTCTGCTTCTATTTCTCACAGTCCTTAAGTTTTTGTCACTCTTCCTCGATCCAGACATCCGTCTTCATTATGTGCTGTCGAAGGTTGGCTCCTTAATAACTTCTAGGGGAATGCCCCGACTCTACGTTATTGTGCAATGCTTTGTCCCCTCTGCGCCCCAAGTGAGTGCACTAATAACCCAGCTTTGGGTAAGGAGATGCCAAGTATTTAATGGTTCATGTAACTGGCAAGGAAGACGACGGTCAGTTTTTAAAGAACTCTTTTTAAAACCAGCAGGTAAATGTAAAAACCTGCCTTGCTTTGACACTGTCATATGTTTACATGTTGTCCTGTACACTTGAGGAAAGGAACACCAGCCCTTTTGGCCTGTCTGAACATCCGGCGGATCTTGCACCAGAATTTCAGGAAGGGAAGGTGGTGTGAATGCTCCAAACACTGAAGCAACTTCAGCGAAGGTGACCACCAACCTGAAGCATCTTTCATGGTCTTAATCTACACGCATACATCTAAGGTGCAACACCTTAACCAGCAACAGTCCATTTCCTTTTGCTCTGTGTCTGTTATGATGACTGGTAACAAAGATGCATTAGCACCTTGCGATAGGAAGCTCAATGGAGCAGGAGAATCCTGGAGTTTCTTGCACAGCAAAAACTGTGGGGGAAAAAATTCAGCATTTGCCAGTAACTACAATCCTTTAGGTGCAGGTGTTGTCTTTAGCACTAGGCAACAACTGACAAAGTCTGACTCTTGTATGATAACAACAGTTGCTGGGCTTTAAATACCAAGCAGTAACAGGGCCATGGGCTCGTTCAGGCCAGTGCGGTTCACATACGTAAATGGCTTTTCTTTGGGGTTATGGATTCAGACGTTTCCGGAACTTCCGGTGCCAATTTTAAAGGACTGGGAGGGGGACATATTGTTGTTTTATGCTTTTTAAAAATGCAATGTGTTGCTTAAGTCTGTGTAGATGCATTTGTATTATGCTGGGTAAAGCTCTCATCCCCAAGGGATCTGTTGGAGCTGCTGGATTTTTTAGCAGGGGTTTGTGCTGGTAGTGTCAGTGAAGAGATCTGGCTGGCTGGCTGGCTGAAGGTGTGCTGCATGGAAATGACCCTTCTTCTCTATCTGAACAGCACAGCCAGAAGCTAGCTGGGTTGGGGTTCTTCCTTCGGTACTCTCCTGAGACCTAGGAGGTGGGTATTAGATCTCACTTCAGCCGTTCTTCTTTGGGAGAGGAAACTTGAAAGCAGAAGTGGTGTGTGTGTAGTAAACATGCAATAATGCCCAGGCACTGGTAGCAGAATTAAAAAGCAGATTGGCAGCCTTAACTGTGACTTTCTTATATACATGTTGGGTTTGATGGAACCTAGAACATTGCTTGTCTGGGTTTTCTGATCTTTTTTTAACCTTGTCTCTTCCTATTTAAACACTCTCCCTTATTGGAGACTGGGCCATATCCTGTTGTACAAGGGAATCCTAAATATGTTTGTCAGGATCTCTGTTTCTGAATCTTCTGTGCCAGTCACTTTGTGCAGGAGCAGTGTGGTGGTGGAAACATGGAGAGAGGGAAGGTTTTTTGGTACGCTCTTTAGCTGTCCAGACTCCTGAATTTTCTGTGATAGCCAGGCATAAGTGAGCACGCTTGCTCTGTAGACTGCTGCAGATTCTTCCACAAGATTACTTCATTTAAAAAAAAACTTCTCAAACTCCTGGCATTTCTGGCCAAGGTTGCCTTTTTTGCTGCCCGGTTGAACAGCCAGGGAGCCTGCACAATCTGTATGTCTTCTCAGAGCAGGCTGCAGTTGCTGCCTTTGGGAAGAACGTGGGGGCCTGGAGAGGCAAAGGCTCAAAAGTCTCAGACCTGTCATGGTGAGGGAAGCCCTTAGAGAACTGTCCACTGCCCTCTTTGGTTGCTTGACAGTTAGTATGTCAGTAAGATGACTTACGCTGTAGCGCTTGCAGTTGCATTTGGCATGTGTGGTTCAGTTTCACAGTCTTAAAATCTTACATGCATGTGAAAGCCCGATTGCTGTGCCGGGAAAGCCACACCTCTACCACCAGAAGCACAGTGGGAAGATCCAGAGTGCAGGCTATTCTTCTGTGCCTATGAACTCTTCCATGGTGTGAAACAAAACAATTTCAGATTGAAGCCTGCGTTCATTTGACATCCCTTGCAGAAAAGCAGTGTGTTTGAAATGGACTGCAGGCATCGTGATACCAGCGACGCTATACTGACTTCTCCACAAGGCACTTTCTGATATGAAACAAAGGTGTATCTGTTTAGGCTTCCTGGGAATTGGGGCTCCTGGGATCTCTGGTTCTTCCGCTTACAGGCTTTTGCCTCAGCCGAACTGGTGAGCTTCTGTCTTTTAGTAGATGAGGAAAATACCTACCTCACAGGGGTGTTGTGAGGCTGAAATGTAATTACTGTGTAAGATGCTTTGAAGTTGTCCTCCCACAAAAAGTGTTCCAGACATCCTAAGCAACCTGAAACTTCCTAACCTGGTGTTAGCTTTTTGTAGCAGAAAACATTGGGGATGTTGTTCAGCACTCTTGGCCACGTGCTGTTCTGTGGTGGCCCTTCCAGAATTGCTGTGTGGTACATAAATTGTAGCAGAACAAGGGTTTTTGTTTTCACCAGAGTTGACACTGTTGGCATTTCATGGCCTGCTCTAAACAGGAGGTCCTGCTAGATCGGGATTTTTTTTAAAATAGGACTAGATTAAATTCTCTCTCATCAGGGAGTCAGCTTCACTGGCCTTACAGGAAGTGGGGGAGCTGGTACTTCCCAGGCCCTCGTTCCAGGCCGGGTGAATGAGGAATAAAGTTAAAAACTGTGCTCCCCTTGTGCCTAGCTCCATGCTTGTGGGAGGCTGACTGGGGAGAGTGGGTTTTGTGCTCTCACTTCTCCAGGCTTATGCTTCTTGGGGCATCCATGTCTCTTGTTCCGACCCCACTGCTTTTGTGTACTGTAGAGCCCCTGGATGTAGCAGGCTGCTGTGGTCCAGCACCCAGACCCGTTTTCTTGAGCCCCAAAGTCGCAGCGCTGCTCTGCCTCAGCCCTGTGGTGGTGCTTTGTGGGCTGCCTTGTTCCCCAGGGACAGGCTTAGAGAGCCGCGTGCTGGGTTTGGACTGTGGGCTTCCCGATTGTACTGTGCGTATTGGTGTCATTGTCCTGCCTGCTCTGGTGAAAGGTAGAGGGATTTGTGAGCTCTGGCCGTGCTTTTGAGTCTGGTAACTGATACAGGCTTGTCTGCTATGACAGTTCAGGAGTAAATGAATAAATACCCCGTCAGAACTGTAGACATGAACAACAGGCACGCTGATCTTGGCACCTGTTCTCTGCACAAGTGCTGTGGGAGCAGGTGACGCCGAGGAAGCACTGGCATACCTTCCTCCCCTTCCCAGCTCGGGTACGCTGGCTCCAGTTTGTCTTCTCAGTTACATTAAGCCTCTCCAAATGCTTAGAACAAAGACAGCAACCTCTTTCATAACTAACCTAGACCCTTTTCCTCCCTGAATCCCCGGCCATCATGGGGCAGGAAGCGAGACCGTTGACTGAATCAAATCTGAAATGCCTGTGTGGGCTGATTGTAATGGGAGGTTTTTGGCACCCCCCTTGCAAAGGGGGGAAGGAAAGAGCTTACTGATTCGTTTGACAGTCACACTGTCAGCTCCAAGCCCTGCCAATGCCATTAGCTGCTTTTATCACCCCATCCAGCAGAGCTGGGATACTCTTAATTGTCTTGTTTGGATGATTGTGTTTTTGCTTTTTATTTTAAATAAAATCAATTATTTTGCATTATCCTGTTGGCTAGTCACTTTTTTTCATATCCTGATCTGAAAAAAACCCTACAGGTGTACACCTCTGTTACTGAAAGTACCACAGTAGCTAAATGGTGTTCAGGTAATAGCTATGGGGGTGCTTTGGGGACTTCCTCTAGCTCTTTCTCGTGTGTGATTAGTACGTCTGTATGGTGGGGGGTGTTTTAGAAGCTGCTGGGGCTGTCGTGGCTTTGGGAGAAGGTTTATGTCAGTAGCTTTGTTACCAGACTGCAATGTGTGCTTTTGCCCCTTCCCTGTCCTCCCCAGACTGTATTACCAAGAAGCTTTGTGTTGCGTCTCTCTTGCCACCTCATACTGGTGAGAGGGAGTTTCAACTTCCAGGTGTCGCACGCTGCTTTCGGCTTAGCTCCTAGACAAGACGCACAGTGCAGAGAGTCGCTGTGGAAGCGCTGGACTCCATGCAGAGAGCCGACCAACCTTCCCCCTCCCCATACCCCAGGATTCAGGGAGAGAACCGCCTCTGAGGGCACTCCTGTGTGTCTGAAGCTGCCTCTTAACAAATTTGGCTCTGTAGTGGAACAAGGATTGGGAAAGCAGAAAAACTTGTATATTGTGTTAGAGAGCTTTGTTGAAACCAGTAACTGTAGGTAAATAAGCTGAAGCCGAGTGTGGGACAGCAGCCTGGAGGCTTTTGAAATATTTATATGAATGTATTGTAGAATGAAACACCTTGAAGAGTAAATGGTTTTGTGGAGACAGCAAGTTTGCTGATTTCTGCACAAAGCTCTGTCCTTCCTTTCCCAAACACTGATGTAAACACTTTCCTTGATTACTGTCACCTATAAAACCAATTTTATTTTTTTTTTCTCCTTTCCAAGTGCTCTTCAGAAGACCTCTCCCCGTGCCCTGTTCACATCGTCTGCTAGATACTGACTAGCTCAATGCAGCCAGGCAGTCACAATTAGCAAATGAGCCCCTGTTCTCTGTGTGGGCGCTCTGGGCACATTGGTGCTTGGCATTTAACAAGACCCAATTCCAGAAAATGGTATGAATTGTGGTGGCTGAAAGCTATGTAGAGCCATTGTAAAAATGCTTTTATAACATATCTCTTCTGCTTTTCATTCCCAAGAGAGGCGATTTTGTGTGCTCCCAGCTTCAGGATAATCCCATTGTTCTTCCTAATTTGCAACTACTGCTGGTACCTCCTTCAGTGCCAATGTGGCCTTGCAATCTGGACTTGATTAACTTTTATTCCTCTGATTTATCTACCTATCTTCCTTTTTGTGACAGTTGCAACCTAATGTCTCATTTCAACAAGGAGGATGGCACACTGATTTTTTAATTGCTACCGGGGAGCCAACAGGACAAGGTTGGGAATGCGAAGGTTGCATTGTCTGTGCTGCACTCTTGCCGATGTTCTTGTTCCTTTCCTCCAGTTTGATGCAAAAGCAAGTAACCACTGCTCTTTCTTTTGTGGCAGTTGGAGAGCAAGTCACAAAGAGAACAGGGCTGTACTCCTACTTGAGTGTTAGGCATGGCACTAAGTAGCTACGTGTTTTAAGACTGGTTTGGGATTGAACTAATACGCTTGCAGCATCTCATCTGTTTTTCCAAGACATGTAAAAGCTCCTGTGGGACTACACCTTCTCTGTTTCTGGAGAAGTGTAAATTGAGGCAGGTAAAGCTGATTGGAAATGTGTTCAAAAGGCAATAATCATTCCATGTCCCTTCTGGTTTGAGAGCTGGCGGCTCCCACCCATATGTGATGCCTGTAATTGTTGTGCGTCCTCTCGTTCAACAGAAGGACCTGAAACTGCGGGGCTGCCACCACAGCGAGTGTCTGTGCAGCCTGATGGGAGGAGGAGGAGGATCAGGGCAGCTGGAGGAGCAGCAGCTGGTCCAGCCGTGTCCCAGCTGTGCTAGCAGGGAAGGCATACTAAGGCTGGAGGAGAATTTCAGAATTGCTTTTCTGATGCAGCGCTGCCTTGTTTAGACCCAAGGCTGTGTCTTTTCTCAGCTGTGCTGCTGCAGTCAGGACTGGACTGGCTGCCAGTATCCATGAGCTTTTGGTTCACTGTTAGGACCATCAGCTTGCCTTCAAGGGCAAGGCCAATTGCACAGCTCATTCAAAACTTTGAAGACCATCAACAACAACTCGGAGCCTGCCTTTGCGCAGGGATTAGACTGGAAAATGAGTTTTAACATGATGGAAGAAGAGCTGTACTGGGTGAGACCAGAGGCATAGCCAGCAGAGGGGTTAGTAATGGGAGCTTGGGGAGAAAGTATAGAAACAAGGACTCACAAGAGAGCTCTTCGGTAGGATCATTCCTTTCAGTGGGAGCAGGTACAGCCATCCCCACCCTTGTGCTGGCTGGGACCTCTTGGTGAGCTGAACTCTTCTTGTGGTATTTAGTTTTCTGCCACTTGTGAATTGAACCAGGTCTCTGAGCATCACTGCAGCATCAGAGCTAGCACAGAGACGGGTGTGAAAAAGCAAATGAACAGCCAGCCAGATAGCTTAGTGACCTCCAAACCTGTGTCAGCTGAACAACAGGGCAAGTACACTGACATTTCCTAGGATAGCTTCTAATTTCTGGCATCAACGCAGAGAGGTTGTTGCTGTTCTTGGCAAGGAAAACGTGGTATTGGTGACTGGGAGCATGACTGGGGCTTGCAGAAATAATCTGAGTCTGGACCAGTTATAAGATCAGTCTGTGCCCAAGCTTTACGTGAGGGGAAATGGGTTCTTGGAGGGCCTGGGAACACAGAATCATCTGGAACAGGCGCTGTCTGAAGTCGCTAAGGTGTGTGCAAACCAGCAGCTGCTGCTTTCCCTGCTAGAAACCAGCATCTATCTGCTCACCCCACTTCACAGGATCTTGTAGACCCATGCTTGGGTTGCAGCTGTGGTGGAGAGAGGTATTGAAACTGCTTGCTTCAGCAGACTTTCTTGCTTTGGCTGGGAGGGATGCATCTGTGTAAGCAGAGGACATCAGAACAGCTACTGCCTGCACAGTTCGCAAGCTGCAGGAGAGAGTAAGAACGTGCAACGTGGTGAATCGGGTCTTGTTTGTGCCTACAGAAGGCTTTCCCAGCACGTTACACTGGGGAGACTGGGAGCAGCGCTGACCGTGGTGGCGTGGGCTGCAGGGAGCCAACCGAGCTAAATCCCTCTTGCAGGCAGATTTGCAGCGCAGCATTTTCCGTGGCGGGGGATGCTTCCCGGCGCAGTTGTCACCGCAGCTCTCCTGAATCCTCCTTTGTTGGTAAAGCTCTTCAGCTGTTACCCAGCCCTTTGCTCCCCCCGCTGCAGCCTGGAGCTGACGGCCCTTTATCTAAAAGCAGCTTTTGTGCGGGGCCGGGGCTCTCTCGACAAGCTCTTTCCCAGCCAGCCCCTTCCCTGGCCGCAGCCGGTGCAGGGCTGCTCTCCTCCCAAGAGAGGGCAGCGTGCTCATTCGGTTTCCCCGCTCTGGGCTGCCCACGGCAAGGCTGGCACCCCCGGGCTCCAGCCGGACCCCGGGCTGGGATGGGGATGCCGGACCCCGGGAGGATTGCCCTCCCCGAGCCCTTCCACCCTTGCCAGCAGTCTCTGTGCAGAGGCTGCGACAGCCCCTCCGCAGCTCGTCTTCTCCCGGAGCTGGCGGGCAGGAGCAGGGCAGAGATCCCTGGCTGGCAGCCTGCCTGGCTGACCTGGCGTGTGAATCCATCCCCTCCTGTCCCGCTGCGTGGCAGGACCCGCAAGCGTTGATCTTGCTGTCGGGTTGCAGTCCGCTCTCCTCAGTTTTGGAGAAACTCCGTGACAGCCATCCTTTGGGAGTCCAGTCCGGGCGGCTGTGGCACCAGCCCAGCTCCAGGCAAGCGCAAGAGAGTTACCACCAGCTTCCACGGGCCACCTGCTCTGCCGGACGTCAGGTTTTCCCATCCACCTTGGCAGTTTGGAGAGACAGCAGCATGTTTTTATGAGTGAGTTGATGGGGGAACCATACAGATAACCCTCTGTCCCTCCCAGTGGGAGCCTTGCTACATCAGAGCAAGCTTACTCCATCCAGTTGCCTCCAGAGAGCCACGGAGGGGACAAGTCGATATCACACAGGACCTGCTGGACCTGGTTTCTGCTTGGGAGACCATCAGATCATATTCTGCAGGATAGTCTAGCTCTCACCCCAGGTCTGGACGTGGGGAGCTGAGCCCTGTTGCTGATTCTGCCACCTTGTTGCTGTATGTAAGGGCGCATTCTCGCAGATGTGTCGTTGATGCTCCTGGCTGTTGCTCTCAAGACCGGGAGTGTTGTTTTTCAGAGGTGCCGGAGCGCTGCAGTTCTCACAACTCCTATGAGCGCGACAGGTTCCAGCAACCTGATAGTGAATCACTGCAGGGCCAAAGGCAGAAGCCGCTAACAGTCTTCTCTGGCTGTAGCTCCTGTTTGGTTCCCCCATCAGTGATCTTGATCTCAGAAGCAGCTGTGAGGGCCAGGGCCTCATATTTTAAGGCAGTGATAAATCCTGCTTGGGAGGGTACCCACTGAAGGGCTCAGTCTCTGCATTGGCTTAATGCAAGCCACATGCCGCCACATGCCACCACATTCCTGCACGGGCAAACACCCTCTAACAGACTTCCAACCAAGAGCTATGGAAAATGTACAGTGCCAGGGAAAAAGAGCAGGGGGTGTCCTGGATGTTGGCAGCAATCGAGGGCACTGCGACAGCTGCAAACGTGGGCATCAGTGCGTAAGGCCAAAACACCCCAAGTCACCCTACTAGCAGACCACGGTGCCCAGTCTCTGGCAGTCTCGCCCAAAATTCCTCCTTGTCCCCAAATCTGACAGTCTGCCTGAGCACAGGAGCAAAGACCCAGTTCCGTGAGTTTCCCCACCCTGGTTCTGTCTCTAGCTGTGAGCAATTTCCAGGCCTCAGGGGAAGTCTCAGAAGGCAAGTGATGCACTGGATTCGGGACCGTGCCTTTGTGGCTACTGCAGGTGGTCAGCTCAGCTCCAAGGTTACTTAAAAAACAGAAGAAATACAAACAAACCTGATTAACCGCTGATTCCCAAACTGCCTTCCCAAACACACAGGGATGTGTCACATACTCGAGGCCGTGCCAGGCTCTAAATCAATGATCACCTTGTTCTGTTGGACAGGCTCTGCCGTAAACACTTTGTCTGAGGTTCTTTGCTCCTTCTGCCCCTGGAAGGGTCTTCCAGAAGCTGCTTGAGAGAGAATTTTAGTCTCGCAGTACTCCAGACCCATTTATACCCCTTTGTATTGATCTGGTGGAGCAGTCCTGGCTGTCACATCCCTTGTGCTTTTCCGCTACTTCCCTCTAGCAAGTCAAACTTTTGGAAGCCAGTGGCTTCACCAAGCTGAAGAGTGGATTTGGACAGGAAGGGAGAACAAGGGACCAAATATACATCAAAAAAGGTGCTGAACCAGACAGCACTGTGACACTACCATCTCTGGATGTTCTGGCTGAGCTCTAGAGCAGCTCTGATGGTCGGGGCCCAAGAAAAGCAAAGCCATTCAAGAGAAGGGAAGATAAGTACCGTGGTTGGTTGTTACTAAGAATACAATTATCCATACGCTAACGATCGCCCGCCTGATAGGATTACCAATAAAGACAAATCGCAGTGAGGATCATGGCTTCACTTCCTTCCTCCCGCCCCAGGGATTTAATCCCATCTTTGTTCGTGTTTTGTTTTTAGCCAGTCAATAAAAAGCTTTGCTCGCGGAGATATCTCCAAAGCCTTCTCCCTGGAGGAAACTTTGGGGGCAGATTCCCATGTCTGCTCCCCTCGCACGCAGCTGCGAGAAAGCTCCATGCTGCTTTTACCCTGGCAGGAATAGCTTAGGCCTTCTAATTTCAGCCTGCTCTGTAAAAGGTTGGCTAATCCTCCCAGCAGTCTCAAGAGGCAGGAAATCCTTGGTGGCAGAGTCTGGAAGGACTTGACAACCCCTTGGCCAGTCTCCTTGCCAGCTTCTGATGGCTTTTGAGCACATCCCGTTTTTTAAGCCTCCTGTTTTTCAGACATCCCAGTAGCAAGGTGCTCGGCGGGAGGCTCTCACAGCCCAGCTGCTCTCAGCACCCACTTACCTGGTGGGTGCGACAGCAGTTTATGAGTGCCACCGATATCACCCACAGCTCCTGGGGAAGGTGGAGCAACGCTCTGAAGCTTGGCGGAGATGCGCTGCCAGATGCTCCTCGCCGAGGAGAGTCAGGACAGACTTCCCTCGCCCTGCCAGCTCCTCTGCTACCCAGCCAAGGGCTAACAAGGTGTAAATGCTCATTAAACACTACATGGAGGCCAGCTGACACCCCAACCCGCACAGAGCTCCCTGCAATGGTGCTGAGCTCACCAAGCTGCGGGTGCCTCTGCCCACAGCGAGCATCCCAGGAGGCAGAGACCTTTCCAAGTCAAACAGTTACAAATGATGCAAGCGACTGGGCAGAACGGTCCGGCAACGACTTTTGGGGTATAGGGCAGCGTCTAATGAAAGGTCCTCCTGTCCGAGCCAGACACTGGCGTCAAGGATAGCCGGGGCTGCTTGCGGGCAGCCTTCCTCACCCGGTCCCCTTTGCCGCAATCCCACCCGTGGCTGTGGGTGGGTGCGGGTGTGCACCCCGGGAGGGGGTGGGAATAGCTCTGGCTGCCGGCTCCGTGCGGGAGGTGGGTGCCGAGGCCGGGGAGAAGGGGGGGGCCGGGGCTGTGGGCAGGGCCCAGGCAGATGACGCCGGGTAAAGCCGGCTGAGAGCCTGCCCAGCCCCGCCGCAGGCCGAGCGGGCTGGCCGCGCACCCTCCGCGGCCGCGCAGTCGGGTCGGGCGGGCTCCGGTAGCAGGATGGACGTGACCGTGGACTTGTACCTGGCCGTCCCGCTGCTCTTCACCGTCCTGGCCCTCGTCCTCGCCTCCGTCTTCGTGAGGCTGCGGGGAGGCGAGGGGGAGAGGGCGGCGGAGCGGCCCCGGGAGCCGGTGGCGGCGGAGCCGGCCCGGGAGGGCGGCCCCGGCCCCGGGGGCGAAGCGGCGGCGGAGGGAGCGGGACCGGCCGAGGGGCCGGAGGACGAGGGGGGCCGGGTGCCGGTGGAGGAGGTCGGGGCGGGCGAGGAGGGGAAGGAGGCGGCTACCGAGCAGCGGGAGGCGGCGGCGGAGCCGGGCCCCGCGGCCGAGCCCGGCCCCGCGGCGGCCGAGAGCATCCCCCGGCAGCCGCCCGCCGAGCCCCGGGAGCCCGGGCAGCGGGAGGATGCGGAGAGCAAGGTAAGGTCGGCTCCCTGCGGAGCCTCTCCCCGTTCCCCCCGGGACCGCTGGGGTCCCCGCAGCCGGTGTCCCGTCCCCGTCCCCCGCAGTGTCCCTTCCCGACTGCCTCCGTCCCCGCGGGAGGGGCTGGTGCCGGCGGGCGGCAGGGCGGGAGGGCAGCGCCCGGGGTTTTCCTCTAAAACAAGAGAGGTCCCGGCAAAAGCCGGGTTTTGCCCTCGGGTGGGGACGAGCCCGTTGTCCCCCGAGGGCGGCAGCGGGGTGGGGGGGGTGGTTGTTTCGGGCTCCTTTCCACCCCCGCCCTCCCCAAGGTATACTCTTAAAAATAATCAAGATAGTGAAGATTTAAGGGAAGAGAGGCGTGTGTCGGTGTGAGCCTCTCCTGTCTGCGCACCCAGCCCCTGGGAGTCTTTTCCTTCTCCCAAGAGCTCATCCAGGTGCTGGCGGGTTGGGGGTGTTTATTCTTCCCGTCTGCATCCTCTTTCTGTGGGTTGCAGCAAACTGTCCCTTTGCCAGCACCGGGTTCCCTTACCCTGTCCCAGGCTGGCTGTCCTCGCCAGCCCCAGGGGAAGGGACTGCCTTCCCCCTCCCTCCCAACCTCAGCAGGACGCTGGCCCCAAGGTCTGACCCTTGGCTGAACTGGGGGGGGCTGGGGGGGGCAGCGAAGCCTATAAACACCCAGTAAATCCTCCTCCGGCACTGGATCTTGTTTAAGAATAAAAGGGTGACCCAGTGTCCGTGGAAAAAGCTTGCTCTGCTTTTGCCCGGCTCGGATGGGACTCGGTGACAACCCGAGGTGCCTGAATTCCCTGCGTTGGTGCCTTTCTCCCAGGGTTGCCCCTTGTCCCAATGGGGGGAAGTGAGTAATGGGGTGGCTCAGAAATCCAGAAGCGATGCGTCGTCCGTGCGCAGGCAGCGTGGTTCGGCCGGGGAGCGCAGGCCTGGGGCCCAGGCGCCTGCTGGCTATTATTAGCAGCATTTGTAATCCTCAGCGACTGTATCCAGGCTGCCGGGCAGTGCGTAGACAGCCCTCGCCTTGGAAAGCATCGCCACTGACTCGTTGGACGGCCTTGGGCAAGTCCCAGGGGGTTGCGCACTCCCTTCTGTACCGCGATGCTCTGCAACGCCCAGGGTGAGCCCTGAGCCGCTCTCAGGGCTGGGACGTGGGTCTGTCTCCCTGTGCTCCTCTCGCCTCCCCTTGTTGTTTCTGAGGCTCGGAGCTCTCCCTCTCCCCTTCCCCACACCCCTTGGCCATGGGTATGGCTCTCAAGCAGCCCCCTCCCTCGTCCCGGCATCCCAGAAGCCACATCTGTCCCTCTGCCCCATGATTTATTGGTGCCTTTGAGTACCAGGATCTCTGTCAAGCTGGAGAACTGCTGGGCTGCCGTTAGCCGGCTGGGTCCTGGCTGGGCTAGCTCGGCACCAAAACTGGCCACCTGGCCGGAGCTGTTGTGGGGCCTGGGGCGTACCCAGCACTCTCTGATGAAGTGCAGCACCCCGTCAGGACAGATGGCCGTATCCAGTGCTGCCAGAGCTCACGGGTTCCTCTGCTGTCTCGCTAGCTTGAGTCTTCTTGGGAATGTTTCTCTTCCCTTCTGGCTGCTCTTCAGTCCCAATTTCTTTGAAAAGGCGCTGCTGCGATGCTTGTTGCCTTCAGAGATGGGCTCAGCTCTTTTATCCCCACTCGGGTGCAGGTGTGGTAATGGGGTGTTGTATGCCTGGAGGTGAGCCCTTACCCAAGGCACAGGGAGTCTTGTGTCCTCCAGGAGCCTGGCTGGGCCTGGTGGGACCGGGGTCTCTGCTGCATTGTCCTCAGCCCCTCTTACAGCAGAGCAAAGGGGACACCGGAGCTGATTAGGGTCCTTGCCGGTTTTTCCTCCTGGGAAATGGTTACCGCACTGTAGGAGCAAGGCAGGACAAGTTGCCCTGGACCTACGCAGTGTCTCTTTGGGAAGGACAGGGACCCGGGCGGTGGCTGCGATCTGGGTGGTGGTGGAGAGCAGTGGGAAGGGGGAGGGATGCTTCTCGCTGCCGAGTGAGTGTTTGGGAGCGCTGGCCCGCGCGTGATCTCGCGGCTGCCAGGACTGCTCGGCGCAGGCTGCCTGGCCGGGGCTGGCGGTCCCACGGTGCTGGGTGGCACGGCGGAGGGAGTACGTGCGTTTCCAGCAGGCGCCGCACACATGTGAGCGGGGAGCAGTGCCCGGGCTGCTGATGTGGGAGCTGATCCTGCGGGCAGAGTGGGGGAGACCCTCCACAGCTCTGCTGAGTCTCCACTGGCTCCCCCGGTTTTGTTCCCTGCAAATATCCTCAAAGTTGCTTTCTCCTCCAGCAGTGCTTAGGCCAAAGCCCAGCAGATGTTACAGGCAGGGATGGGACTGACCTTGGGCAGAGCAGCGAGCGCTTTGCAGGCGGCTGCTGGTGGAAATGTGCCCTATCAAACCCATCTTGGCTCAGCTGAGGGCTGCAGTCCGCTGATGTGACTCAGCAGGCGAGGCTCCCAGACATTGTCCGCTCGGCTGCGGGCTCCCGGCGGTGTCAGAGCTGCTGCAGGCTCAGGGCTTCTCGATACATTAGCAAGCAGAGGGCTGTGCTCGGCACTCGGAGAGCTTTCTTGCCTTTTTTTTTTCTTTTCCCCCTCCTGTTTGCTTAGCACATACTGCGCCACGCTGGTTCGGATTCACTGCAGCCATTAACCACTCGACCAAAATGCTGATGGATGAACCCGCTTGGGGAGAGCAGCCTTGGTGTGTTTAATGGCTGGCTGGAGCTGTGCACCCCGCTACCTCTTTCATTCCCTTCTCCCTGCCTCTGCAAACCAGTATCTGCTGGGGCAGCTGCGTAGCTCAGCTTCCCTCCTGCTCCTACCTCCCACAAGGGCAGCCTGTGATGTGAAACCGGCTGGTTAAAATCAATGTGGGTCGGGGCTTCCCTGCCCCTCTCTGGGAGGAACGGACCGTTGCAGCATTGTGCCCACAGCTATAAAATGAAGTAGTGGCAGAGCAGGGAAAGGAGCCTAGGAGTTCTTGTTTCCATTAACTGCTGGTAGTGATTCTCCTTGTCTCTGCTGGCTCCCATCACTGAAAAAAAGTTAATTACTGTGTCGCTGTCTGTTCTCATCCCCATCCCCAGCTTGTTAACGGATGAGGCAGTGCTGTCAAAGCGATCCCCTAATGAAAAGCTGTTGGGTGGGAACCACAGTGTCGCTAGAGCTGCTGAGTCTGGTTCTTGCGAGAAATGGTCAGAAAACTTCAATTCTGTAATGAGTATTTCTGTCCTGGAAATGGCAGATGGCAGGGACAGGGCAGGGTTTTCAGTGGTGGTCCAGAGCCACTGCTGGGATGCCATCCTGGCCAGGATGCTCTGGAAATGGGGAGGGCGAGCAGGCAGTGCCAGGCTCTGCTGGGCACGGCAGCCTGGCTGGTTTGCCAAGGGTTAACCGCAGCTGGTGGCTTCAAAGAGAGCAGGGTCAAGTGGGTGACAGTGGGGAGAGAGGGGACAGTTCTGGAGGTGATCTGGCGGGAGGGGACTTGTACTCAGAGGTGCCCAGCTCGCCCTGGCCAGGGAGTCATGCAAACGCTGCCTGACCGGGGCAGCGTGCGGTGCTGTCACCTGGATAGCAAAGGCGCGAAGGGGATGGCACCTGCCTCTTCTGCAGAAGAGCCAGGTGACTTTCCTGTGTTCCCCCACCCCCATCTGTGCCTTCCCGGGGTCTCCTGGCACCTCTGGACACACCAGGCAGCAGAAGCACAAACCACCCAGCTCTCAGCAGGGACTCTCTTTAAATTTAAGAAGTCAGCATGTCCCTCTCTAATACCTCCTACTGCCTTCCCCGTGCCAGAGGGGAGAGGGTGTCTAATTAGTCTGGCTTTAACTGGCAGCTGTGCAAGCTGCCTCTGCGTTGCCATAGGGCTGGGGCAGGAGCTCTGCCGTCCCACGGCGTGGTGGGGAGGGATGCCACAATGTGCTACCCCTCGTCACAGCCTTGGCAGCGGCACGGGCCCCTGCCAGCAGGATGCAGGACTCTCCGGCCAGACCTGTAACTGCTCGGACGTGCCCCAGCTTTCACCCAGCGCAGTCTGTGTTGATAACAAATGCATCATCTCTTGCAGTGGCTGCAAATTGGGAAGCGAGGCAGGACGTGTGTCACCCCCCCCCCCCCCCCGCCCCCAGGGAGCCTGTCCATGTGTCGTGCCCTCCCCTGCACCCCAGCCATGGGGTCGGAGCACAGGGCTGGTGCTGGGACGTGGCGTGGGGCACAGTTGCATTGGGGCTTTACGTTGCATCCCTTACAGTGGGTCTGGGAGATTGGGCTGCTGCCCAGTCCCTTCTGGGCTGAATACAGCCCCGGGAGCCTGCCTGGAGCCGGTCGGCTGCTGGAGCAGAGGCCACAAGGACTCTTTGCCTTCTGAAGTGCCCACTCATGTGAATGGGTGCCAGGTAAGCCTTCGAGGTGAGGGCAGGCTTTGCCTGCCCCTGCTCCCTGCCCAAGGATGCCATCTGGCTCATCTGTGCCAGCAAGAGATGTCCCGGTGTTGCTGCCTGTGGTGTTTGCTTGCCAGAGGCCAGAGCAAAAAGGGGAGAGCAGTGGATGAGCAGGCTGGGTGCAGTGCTGGGAGTGCTTCACCGGGAAGCACTGCAGAGATGGGTGCTGCTGAGCCAGGACTCCTCAGGCCACTATGGGACACGCCGGGTTTTTTCTCATCAGATCTGGCACTGCCTGACCCCTCGCTGAGGGCTGGATGGCCCTGGAGCTTCGGTAGGGCTTCGGTAGGGCTCTAGCCGCCCTATGGCTCATCCTTGCCCACAGCGGTAATGGGGAGGACTGGTGGGAGCAGATGTTCCCCACGCTGTGGCGGGGGTCAGATCTGCAAAGCACCACCTTTGCTTGCGGCGTGTACCCGCTGGGCACCCCGGGGCTGGCAGGACCATTGCCCAGGGCAGGAAAACTCGTTCTGTAGCAGCTGCTTCTCTGGCTAGTGGGAGGATGGAGAGCCGCAGCAGTGGGGTGAAAGGGACTTGCCGACGTAGCAGCTGCTTTGCTTTGCTAAACTCTGCCCAAAATCATTATTTATTCTTTTTTTAAAGGCTTCTTCCTTCCCCCTTTCCTCCTGGCTTTTCTCCTTCTGGCTGGCTGTCTCCTGTCTGCTTTCTTTCCCTCTTGCAACATCTTGCATCAGGCTTGGAGCAGAAAGTGCAGCCATAAATGGCAACACGCAGGGGCCGGGAGTTTAATCCAAGACAATGTTCTCCCCCTGCTTTGCAGCCTGTGATCTTCCCTTTTCTTGGAGCTGGAGTGGGACACTCACTTGTCCTCATCCTGCCCGTAGACACCGTGGCTGTCCCTATGACCGAGGACAGGGAGAGGGACACACTGGCCCCACACCGTCCCCGTGTCTCTTCTGAGAAGGGAAACCCATTGCTCAGAGGGGTTTGCACCGGGGATGGAGGAAGTGGGGAGGAAACGGCCAGAAATGAGCTGAAAACCAGATGATATTGTGATGGGGAGCCCGGCCTCCATCTCCTGTAGGGCTGGGAGAGAGCTCACGCAGTGGCAGAACCACGAGGGGGGATTTTGGGGGTGCAATGCCAAGCTCCTGTGCCTGAGCTGTCTTCCCCTGGGAGACTCGGGGCTGTCTGTGGTCAGTGCTGCCCATACCCAAAATGTCCCTGGAGGTCTCGTCCTCACTCCTGTTTTGGTCCAAAGCCTCCGCTGCCAGAGTCGGCTTCACGCGCCGGCATCTCGCTTGTTGGCTATGGAAGCTAAAGGGCAAAAGCACGTTTCTGATGATCCAACAAATGCTTCAGCTCTAAAGCCAAGAGCTGCCAAAAGCCAAGACAGATGTATTGCTAGGTTGGTATTTAAAGTAAATGACTTTCTGGATTTTAACCCTGCGGTGGCAGGCGCTGGGTTTTCCAGAGCCCCTGGCAAGCTGTGCAGAGGTATGATTCAGATGTAAGAGGACACGGGATGTGCTGTGGAGTGGGCTGGGTCCACCCTGCCCACAAGTGGGAGCAGGCAGGGAGTGCAGGGCATGTTCCCAGCCCTGCGTGGCCTCGGGGCCAGGCAGCTGCCGCCAAACGCGTCCCCCTACTGATGCCGGCAGCAATGTGATCTTTGTTTGCTGCAGCAGCTGGCTTGGGCGGCCCATGTCAAGTCTCCTCCAGATGCTCCCGGATAATGATGTGCGTCGTCTCCCTGCAGTGCTTCTTGTCACCTTTTTTTTTTTCTGCGGGGAGGTTTTCTTGGTCGGTGTGCAACCGTGGAGAGATGCTGGCTCGCGGGTTGGTAGCCGGAGCACTTGGGTCCCTGCTTCTCCAGCAGCTCCTGCTGCCATCTGGCCCCGGTCCACACTTCCCTCGCTCCCTACCACTTGAAACAGTCTCCCTGCATTGCCCCTGGGCTGTGCTTTTTAAAGAGCAGCAGTGCCTGGGGTGCCGTAGTGTCCTCTTTGGTTGTCAAGTCTCCCAGCATTGCTCTACCATCTTCCCCCTACGTTTCTTGGCTGCAGGATGCTGCCCTCCTCTTGCGGAGCATCCCATGGCGGGGGCACGGCAGCTGCCAGCTCGGCTGCTCTTGCCCCACGGCTGCAAGGAAGCCAGCACAGCAGGGCTCCCACCGGCCATGGCAGGGCTGAGGAGCCCTGAAATTTGGGGCAGACCCCCTGGAGGTGTTGGGATGCTCCAAGCAGGGAGCACTCTCCCCTCTGCCCCAGCTGGCAGGGGCTGTGGGCACCAGCCAGGCTCGGGGTGGGGGTTTTGTCCCTGCTGATAGTTTTTTAAGCCAGCCCGGAGGCTGCTCCCAGCCCAGCACTGGTATTTTGCTGCAAGGCCAACAGACACAATGTCCCCGCTCCCTGCCCACGCGTATCTTCCTCCGCAGCCGCCCTCCCGGCGCAACGGAGAGAGGTTCAGCTGAGAAGTGTTTGGGCTGGGAGAGGGCAGGGGAAGGAAGGCTTTGCATGAGGGTTGAGGCCATTCTGCGTTCACAGCTGACACGGAGCTGAGAGGGCAGGGAAGCCCCAGCTCTGGGATTACGGTGGGGGGACGGGAGGGTTTCAAGGGGTTATTACTCTGCAATGGAGAAGGCAGCTGGCAGAGCAGGCCCTGCAAGCGTTAACGAACTGAGCAGATTGTGCCGTTCCTCTCCTCTCCCCTCCTGCTAGCTCTGACCTGCTGCATCAGCATCGCGGGCAGCTGCCTCCAGCCTTGCCAGGACAGCCGGGCACCCGAGCCCGGTGCTGGCCAAGCTGCTCCCTCTCACCGATGGCTCCTTGCAAGGGTCCCAGTCCTGCGGGATGGGAATGCTGCAGAGGGCAGCTTACGACCTCCAAACCCTGGTGCCAGGGCCGGGCATTGAAGGTGTCTGGTGTTCCTCGCTCCACCAGCCATGCCATGGCTTGGCACACGGATCGGAGGCAGCATGGGCTCGGGTACCAGGGCAAGGCAGGCTGCTGGCCGCGTTTGGAGATTTGTTTGCGTGTGCTGATGCTGCCGGGGCTGGTTGGTTGAGCACGGGGAAGGCTTTGACCTTTGTGCTCAAAGTTTTTGCTTCTTTCCAGATACCACCTTTGGGTGCCTCACCTGGGTCCAGCCTCGGGCACACGGAACAAGCGGAGGATGGACGTGGCCATGCAGCGCTTTCCAAGGCAGAGGTGCGTGGGATGGAGAGCTGGCCTGGTGAGGGTGGCACAGTGAACAGTGTGCTGGTGTCCCTGCATGGATGGGACGTGTCCCAGGGTAGCAGTGGCCATGGGGGGGGACAAAGCTTGCCTGCTGTGCTCCCCCGGTGGGGGGGGGTGCTTTTAATGGCTTGGTCCATTTAAAGCAGAGAGAAACGGTGCTCCAGGTGCAAATGTGCTTCTCGGATGTGCAGGGAGCGATGCCTGGCTCCTGGGGGGGTCAGGGAGTGGGGTCACACTAAGGCAGCCTGGGGGGCTCTGGTGGTGGGGCAGTGATGGCTGCGGGGGAGTGAGCAGCCCCGGCGAGGAAGACAGACGGGGATGTTGAGGCTGGGGCCACAGCATGGGGGGAAGGGAGGTGCTGGCATCTGCCTCTAAGCCATCCAAGCAGAAAAATGTCGCGCTGCAGCGAGCTACCAGCTGCCACGAGTGGGGGGTTCCCAGCACGGCCACGGCACGTTGCTGTCAACTGCCACCCTGCCATCCCCGGCTGCTCCCTCTCTGCTCCCATCAAATGTTTCTTCCTCTGGGTTGGAGTGGAGATATTTTCCTTCCTTGCAGGTTTGGCACCCAAATTTCCTACTTGCTTCCACTGTTAAATGCTCAGTTCTTAATGCCTGGGCACAGAACAGGCTAAAATGTCCCTTCTTGTACCAGCTCCTGAAGGTCGGGTCTTCCTGGGGGCATTCTGGCTCACAGGGAGAGACGGATGTGATGGGGAGCCGCTGCCCCGGGCTTGTGGCCGAGTCCCTCCCTGAGGTGACTCCTTTGGGTGCTTCCCTGCTCCTAGTCATCCCCAGGGGACGCCTGGGTGTCCAGCGGGAAGTGCCCATGTTTGGAAGCGTGGCCCAAAATAGTGGTGGCTGCAGGGGGTGGGGGTCTCGGCAGCATGTCCTTCTGGGGAGCCCAAGAGCAGGGTGGCGAAAAGAAGCCAAATGGCTGTGAATA
This sequence comes from Aquila chrysaetos chrysaetos, assembly GCF_900496995.4. Lineage (NCBI taxonomy): Eukaryota > Metazoa > Chordata > Aves > Accipitriformes > Accipitridae > Aquila > Aquila chrysaetos. The sequence goes on from NC_044008.1 coordinate 67,703,944, forward strand.
ATGCGCATTCCTCACCGATGACAAACTAACCTAGTTCTGGGTCGGGGCTGCATACAGCGCTCCAGCAGTTTATCTAAAGCCATGCACCACAAAGCCAGTGCTCGGCTCTGCACAGGGTCCTTCTCAGATCGTCTTCGTTTCTCTCGGGTCTCCTCCACCCCAACTTTTCCTGTGTCCCCCTCGATAGCATGGTGGCTCGCCAGGCTCCCTTCATGCTCCTTTCCCTCTCTCCCACGTGCTTTGCCCTTTGCATGCCAGCCCCATTACTTTGAATGGGATGCACGGGGCTGGGGAGGATGCGGGAGGACGTGTGCTCCAGGGTGCTGTTGACCTCCAGGCTCTGATCACAGGGGTTTGCAGCCGGGGTTCTGGGTGCTGCGCTTTGTGGGAGGAAGGCATGTACATGGGGGCATTACCTTGTGTTCCTGTCTTATCTCCAGAGCTGGAGCGCTCCTCTCCCTCCCTGCTTGCAGTTTGCATGACTTTCTGCAAGGGGAAGGAATCTAGGCTTGATAAAGTTTGTTGTAGCTTGTAGGAGGCAACCCCCAAAACTTCCAAAATTGCTTTGCGTTTTAAAAAAAAAAAAAAAAAAAAAAAAGTGCTGTTGCTGACCCTGTCTGTGCTCCAGAGGTCAGCTGTGCCACCGCAGTGCATGTGGGCAGGCATGTCTTGGAGGAGCGAGGAGGAGCTGGGGGTCCATGGGCAGGAGCCAGAGCTGTCTCTGGGGGTTGCTGCCAGGCGAGGCTGGGGGGGGTCCTGGCAGGGTCCCAGCATGAACCTCCCAGCGCTGGCTTCAACCACTGGTCTCAGCTAGCGAGTGCTTCTGTACTTTGGAGCAGCCGCTTGGCCCGTGGCTGCAAGGTGGCTTTTGCTGAGGACCCAGCTTTTCCTAGTGTTGGGACAGTCTGTCCAAGCCTGGCCTGGGGGCATACTGGAGAAGTTCTTGTGGCTAGTGGCTCAGTTCCCTGCACATCCCTGGGCAGGGTGGGGAGCGCGGGGGGGTGCCAGCCCGGGAGGGTGCTCAGGCACAAGACTGTGCCTGGGGATACTGGGATAGCAGGTTCTTCGTAAAAACCTTAATATCTCCTCGATTATGGGGGAGGCATTTGCAGTTTGCAGCCTTTGGGTGGGAGTGCAGTAAGCAAGGCCAAATCCCTCCCCACTGACTAGTGAGAGGAAAGCAGGCTAACGAACCTCACTCATTAGCGAGCATCCTTTTGGCCTATTCCATGAAGGAGGCAGGAAGGGTGTACTCAGCCCTCACCACAGGAGCTCTGGTCTCTGCCTCCCTGCCCTGCAGGCTCTGGTGCCCCAACAGAGCACAGGTTATTTAGCATAGCACCTTCTCCTCATGGCTGCTCTGTTTTTAACTCCTCCAGGAGGAAGATCTGGACTCAGAAAACGAGAAGCTGGTGGTGAGAGAGCCGGAGGATGAGGATGGTGAGTGCCAGGCAAGCCAGCACCCTGCAGGGAGGGTACGGATGGGTCTGAGGGGCTTCAGCCTGGAGTGCTTGGGGATGGTCTCCTTCCTCCAGGAAATATAGGGGAAATTCCTACCCCAGCAGCAGCCCCTGTTTGCTTCCCCAGATGCCCTTGGGCTGTTTGCCATGGGGTAGCTTTGTGATGAAGCTGCCCCAAAAGCTTCTTGCTCGCATCCAGGACGATCTCCAGGGGCTTTAGTCAGAGCCGTGTTTAACTGATTAGCCAATTAGTTGATTGGAAAATGATTAATTGACTAATTGGGGTGACAACTGCTGTGCTCGTAAGAAAATGAAACAGATGGTGTCAAGCAAGAGTGTGTGTCTGAAGGGGACTCTGCTCATCTGAGCAGCACTGGAGATGCTGGGATGTCCCCAGGAGCCCCTGCCTGGGGTGGCTGGGAGCAGCAGGAGAGCTTGGGCTGGGAGCAGCAGGAGAGCGGGGACCTCTTCCCTGCTCTGCTTTCCGCTTGCCCTTTTTAAGGCACTGTGTGGCAATCCCCTGGCTCGGGAGGATTATGCCTAATGCCACAGAGAATGAAATTTTAATCCTGGTGCTGTGCCCACAAGGTGGGGAAAGCACCTTTGGAGGCGGGGTTCCCAAAAGACACTTATTCCACCCCGTTAGGCTTCCTCGCAGCACTGGTGATTGGGGATGTTACCATGCAGGACTGTGGGAGACCTGGTCTGAGGAATGATGAATGTGTCCTGTCAAATGGATGTTCAGTAACACTGCACTGCCAGGGTCTGCCTCCTTCAGTTCAGCTCTGTTTCAGGGCTGCTCCAGCACCACTGTGCATTACCCCAAAGTGGCTGTGGCTTGGGATCAGGAGATGACGGTCCCTGGCCATGTGTCGTGGCTAGCCCAGTATCCTCCTCAAGCATCTCCTGCAGACAGCCACTGACTCCTCTCCTGAATTATTTACACCATTTCTGAAGTGTTTTATAATGGAACTGGGGAAAGCGATGGCTCAGCCTGATAATGAGGGGGCAAGCGTTGTGCAGCTGGGAATAACAGCAGTGCCCTGGCTTTGCTGGGGAGCAACCTCACGCCTTCCTTCGCTGTCTCTCCTGCACGTCGCTTGGTCCTGGCCCAACTCAAGCCACTGAGCTGCTGCCCGGCAAGCCCGTGAGCAAAGATTCCCCTTGGGCATGTGGGGATCGTGCAGGCAGTCTGTCACCAGCCTGGGACGCTGCCACGGTGGCCAAAACCACCAGAGCAGCCTTCTCCCCGCTTTGGGCAGGAAGGCTTGCAGGGAGCTGGCAGGAACCACATGTGGAGCACACCAGAATATGTTCAGGGGAGAGGTGCGCTCTTGGGGCTGCTTTCTCCCTGCCAGCTCAGGGTCACGGTGCCAGCAATGCAAGGGCAGAGAGATGAAAGACAAATGTTTTCTTTAATATGAACTCACGGAGGCTCTGAGTAAGTAGGTCACCTCATATTTCTGTAGTGTTTTCGCTGTCCACGTGAAAACCCAGCCTCCCCTTTTCTGTGTGTTTCCTGAAGTTTGTTTTCAGTCTGCAAAGAAAGTTCCTGAGCTCAGAAAAGAGCCAGTGGTTTCCAAAGCCGCATGCTGGCTCCTTTTTAACCACAACATGTGGGCAGGGAGATGGGTAGCTTCCTTGCCTCACTCTTCCTTTATTCTTTTCTGTCAGGGTGGCAATTAAACTGCCCTTTTTGGGAGAGGCAAAATCCCAAATCTCAACTTACTTGGCAGAAAACCACATGAGGGAAATGATCTTAATTGTCCTTGAAATCAGGCAAGCTATACAAAGGTAATGAAACAGCTCCTGCTCTGCATCAGAGTAAGAAACAGGATGTTACACCCTCTTTTTTTTTTTTTTCTTTCTCTTAATATCTCCCAAAGCAGCAGCCAGCTGAATTTTCTTTCCATGCACTTTTATGGCCACCCGAAAGGCTGATAAGCCGCAGCATGAATGCTTGTTTCCAGCTGGCCAGACTTGTTTGTCTGCCCGTTCAGAGGGTTTTCCCACCGAGGGAAGTGGCATATGGCCAAGCTGAATGTTTGGGGCTGCAGGACCAGAGCATCCGAGTGCTTGTGTTTGGGCACTTGTGAAGATGCTAGGGAAAGGGTTTGCCTCGTTGTTCCCCTGGGAGTCCCAGTAGTATTCTGGGATTAGAGAAATACTCCAGATCATTAACTGAGCGGTAATCTACTAGGACTTCCCAGGGAAGCTCCCCAAGATCAGGGACATGGAGATCTAGAGAAGAAGGGAGGAAATGTGGATATCTGCAGGGAGGTTTCTGTTAAATTCCCACCCTGCTACCATTGCTCCAGGCACACTGCATACACTAGCGGCAGTGACCTTGCAGCGGTTGGCTCACTCGGTCCCATACCTGCCTACGCAGCCTTGCACAGCTTGTTTTTGAGATCTCAGGTTTCCCCATCTACAAAATGAGGCTCTGACTTGCCTTTTGCATGGGGGTCCCCAAGGTCTGCGAGAGCTCTGGCAGTAGCTGAGGGCGTGCATGAGCTTAGGGTTGGAGAAATCACTAAATCAAACAGCTGACCTTGGGCATGGGGAGAAAATCCTTAAAGGCAGTATTGACCAGAAAATAGAGAGAAGCTGCTGATGCTGAATCCTTCTGAGTGTGAGGAAGGGAGGATAGGGGCTGTGGGTTGTTTTTCATTTGGGCAGGTGGAGGAGGAGAGACTTTCATCAATGTGGTGCCTGCAACAGCAGCAGTGAGGATTGGAAGGGGTTTCCTAGGTGGCTGGGGACAGGGGATGGGTCCGTGGGTTACGTACAAGTTGGGGCTTTCTCTCCTACCACAGAAGTCAGGGGAGTTTCACCACTTTTGTGGTCTTGCTGGTGCTGGGAGGTATCATCCTGGATATTTGGCTTGTGGATAATGTCCAATTTTTCAGGGCCATGCAGATAACACAATAATGCCTTCCTTTTGTGGACCCCTTAGAAGTATCACCAGGGCTACAAGGGTTGGTGGAAGCAGCAGATGTTTCTGGGTGGATGTGGAAACAGCAATGCTAGATGCCTCGACGTGAAGCAGCTGAGTCCTGCAGTCCTTGGGAGATAAAGGCTCGCAGATGAACAGCCCACAGATAACCAACAAAGGCAACTACCCAAAGCAGCCGCTCTTCCTGGGCTGCCCTTTGGATTGACCTCCACTCCTGTTGTTTTCTCCCATCTGTAGGAAGATAAAGCAGGGGAGAGGTTTTTAAAAGCAAATAGTGCTTGAACAAAATCCGATTGGAAAAGGATCGGCTTTGGCTCAGAGTCCGTGAGCTTCGGTGCTCTAATTAGCACAGGGCTGAGGCTGGTGAGCTGGGTGGAAGAGCACCCAGGCCTGGAGAAGGAGACCTCAGTTTCCTCTTCAGGTGTGTTGGCTGATGACAGAAGGATTTGGACTAGCTGTGTTGGTGCTCCTGGGGCTGCCTTGGCTCAGCTCTGTTTGCAGCCCCAGGATTTGCAGTGTGGCACCTCCTTTTTTCACAAGCTTTGTCAAGGGCTGCAGGAGAGCTGCTGGGCTGCGTGGCCCGCGACAGCTTTGCTCGTGGCATCATCCATGAGCCCCAAGCATGGGAAAGGGCCCCTGGACTAGGAGAGGGAGGGAGGAGGAATGCAAGTCTGGAGAGGAGAAGCGGAAAATGCTGTGAGCTAATCAGGGCAGGATTAGCATGTCTTGATAAGCCAAGATGGGCCTGCAAGGCTTTGAATCCAGGGAGAGCAATAGCATATGGTTCCTGTGCTGTAGGATTTACTTGTATCTGCTTTCAAGCAGGGCTGCTTGCTTGCAGCAGTCCTCACTGTTTCCAGTGCTAGCTGCAGCCAGGACTCTTGCCATCGTCTGGCCAGCAGCCCCTTGGCTCCCCGCTGCAACACACACAGCTTCCCCAACACTTCCCAGGCTTTCCAGAGACTGGAGCTGACTGAGGAAAAGTGTTTGGGGTGGCCATAATGTTTGGGGTGCACGTGCAGGAGCAGGGGTCAATGAGCATCTCAAGAGAACAAGCTCACTGCTGTTGGTCATTGCTCTCGGGAGGTCTCTGGCTCATGTGATCTCTTGCTCTTCCTTGTCTCTCCCTCTCCAGCTGCAGATGAGACATTCTCTTTTAAATACAGTCCTGGAAAGCTGAGGGGAAACCAGTACAAGTCAATGATGACCAAAGAAGAACTCGAGGAAGAACAAAGGTAACTTGAGTTTCCTTTTTCTTCTTGCCCAAGGCCATCTGGTTGGCGTTGTCTTGAAGAAAGCTGGCTATGTTCAGACCTCTCTCTCCCCATACTACCTTAGTAGCCTCGGGCTCAACGTCTCATTGCACCGTGGTCCAGACCTCTCCCACCCAGGAAGACATGAGAACAAATAAAGTCATGCTGATTTAAGGAGATGGAGACACTGTGGCCCTATATATCTTCGGAGCTGTTCCAGCTCCTTCTCTGGATGCTTAGACCAAATTTTCAGCTGATGCAAGCTGGTGTAGTTCCCCTGATCCCATTAGCAACACGTTGATTTACATCTGTTGAGGACCTGATCTCTAGCTACTTCCCCTCCCTTTACCCTGTGGATGGTCTCCAAACTGAGGACATGGGCATAGCTCAGAAATACTGGAGCAAAGTGAGTGTGGAGCTTTAGAGTTCGCTGTGATGGAGCTGAGACTGGAAATGTCCATACACAGGGCTGGCTCCTCAGTTTGTGGTGGGGATTTGCCACGTAGTGAGCCTGACAGAGATGGACAATTATCCATCTCACACTTTTTGCTAAAGTTTCGTCTTGAGCCCTGCATGAAGAAAGGAAGAGCCTGTCCTGTTACCAAAACCAAGCTTTCTAGCTCAAGATTTCCCAGCCTATACAAGGGAAATCAACCCCAACCTTGCACCTCGAGCTGCAAAGCCCTATCCAAAGCCAGTCTGTGCTGTCAGTATGAAGTCTCTGCCCACGTGCAGATGGAGTCCTTCAGCCCACGGGCACACGGAGCCCGCGCTAAACCAGAGGTGTCAAACCCCACAGCCAAGGGCTTTGCCCTACAAGCAGGCTTTGTGGCAGGCTGCTCCCTAGCAGATGTGTGCAGCTCATACCCCTTCCCTCTTGGGTGAGCTGCAGGGAACTGCTTTCCCAGTGGTGGCTCACCAAGCCTGGGAGATGATGTTCTCTCCATTGGTGTCCCAAGGGCTGTGGGACCCAATTCTCCACCCAGTAGTGTGCACCTCCTAGAATGATTTGGAGGAATTTGTCACCCCTTGCCTGTGATGCCGTGGTATAAGTACCACCACAACTGGCATGGTGTAAAGGCCTGACATGGACCAAGTGGAAACTTGAGTGCAGCAGGGAGGGTAAGGATGGAGGGACCGTACCCTGCCCCTGGGTCAGGCATGCTCCTGCTGGCAAGCCTTGCCTCAAGGCCCTTGGGCAACATTGCTGCATTGCCAGCAGCTGGGATGGCCGAGGTTTGTCTCCATGGCGGGAGCTGGGCATTGCAGTAGGCAGTGTAAATCCAGAGACCTGCCCAAGGGCTGGTGCTGACACACGCTCACTCTGGTCCTCAGAAAACCTCGGGTGGTGCACAGGGCTCTGGCAGGCTGCCTTCACTAGCCGAGCCTGCAGCCATTCTTTCCACGTCAAACCCAACCTTCCCACCAAAAGATGTCTTCTCCTTCTCCCCTGGCTTCTGGGCTCCCAGTCATCCGGTCTTGGGCTTCATCTGCCTTACAGCACTGCCACGGGCAAAGATCTGCAAGGGCTATGTGCTCTGGGGTCAGCAACAGAAATGAGCTCCAGTTTCCTCTGGCACAGGGTTGATTCTGCATTGGTGGCATCAGGAAAAATGTTGTTTGCTTTCTTCCTTTTGTTATATCTTTATTGTGCCTGAAGCTCCCAACCTGTGAAATGCTAAGCAGGTCTGTTAGTGACACTGTATTTTTCACTTGGGGAGGGTGGTGGTGGAATGAACTGAGTGACTGTGAGAGAAACCTGTGGGGCTCAATGGGAATTGCTTTTCAGGATCTTGCTAAGCACCAATGCAAAAATCTACCTGCAGCAGGCAAATTCAAACCCTTTGCACCAGCAGCTCCATCCAAACCAGCTCAGCAATTGCTGCTCAGGTTTTCAGGGCCAGGAGTCCTATAGGGCCTTGAGCTGGTTCCTCTGTGGCAAAAAAAATGCTCCTGCTGTCACCTGGGGACACTGAGGGGACATTGCCTATGGACAGCAGTGGGATAGGGGTTTTGTACTCGGGACTGTAGAACAGGCTCCGGGGGGGCGATGGACCTTCCCTGGGCATGTGGGATCTCCCAGGCATCACTGCTCACATCTGTCTGGAGCTGTCCCAGGGCAGGACAGTGCACCTAGAACTGATGGACAGTGCCTGGGCATTGGGTCCCTTGGAGGCTCTCAGCAGCTTTCCAGACTGAGGGCCATTGGCAGATGTATTTTTCCTACTGCTCCTTTATTTTCTTCTCTTCCATATTTGTGTTGTTCATTTCTTTAAGGCAGCTTTGTGAATTTTTTTTTGTCTTGCTTTGTTGCTGGCTTACTCCCCCCCCAAATCTTCACTGCAGCATCAGCAGCTTTTCATTTCAGGCCTCGCAGGTGGTGTAAGGGGGCAGGGCTGCTGCCAGGTAAGCTCCCGGGCGAGCTGAGTGCAGCGGCTCAGCCCAGTCCTGCGTCCTTCTCCCTTGGCAGTCCCGTCCCTCTCCCTGACTCCGTGCACCCCGACCATGCTGCTGATCTGCTGTGACCCAGGTTTGCCACCTTTATGTTGCAGGATTGAGCTGACCTCTGATCTCACATCTCTGTAGCAAGTACCTTAGGTCCTCGGCCACAAACATTCTTGCAAATCTTTTTGGTAAGGACACACTGTTTCTTAGAAGTAGTGGTACCACTGGTAACATCTGCTAATGTGGTGGGGTTTTTTTTTTTTGCTTTTGGGTCTCATTTTCTGGGGGAGTGTTTGTTTCTGAGCTGCAGTTGACTGCCTGTCCCACCTCCCTCCCCACCTCCCTCCCCTTCCCTCCTCATAACAAATTAATAAGTCCGCTCCCCTCTGCCTCCATCTCGCTTTCCATGAGTGCTCAGGGGGAATGGGGGCTCTCACGTTTGGATGCTCACCTCTTCCATCTTGGATGCCTGAAGTTGGACATCCCACAACCACTTCTGTTTACTGATTTGGAAAATTAGGGCTGCTGAGTGAGTGGGTATTTAGTCCTAAGGTGTGTTGCCAAAGCTGAGACAGGCTTAGTCTTTGATTTTAGCCCTGTCACTCCTCCAGTTTTCCCATGGACCAACAGGTTCCCATGTGAAGCAGCTTGTAAGCAACCTCCCAAAAATGCAAGTGGGTCTCCCAGACCCCCCTGAGGCTACTTGTTGTGTTGATCACTAGTCCATGAGTCTTAATTTAGGGACCCCTAATTTTGGAGGTGCCATTGAAAGAATTATTTGCCTTTTCCAGGAAGAGCTATAGGACTTCAGATAGGAGAGGACAGGCATGCAGTAGATTGGTAATTTAACCAAAACCCCACTTCTGCTCTAACCTGCATCACCCCAGAAGTTGTGGTTGTCTTGCCTAGTATTCACTTGAGTCTTGTGGCTTCAAACTGGTGCTAAATCTGGACTAAAAGGGGAAGGAATGTGACCTTTACTGAGTGATGCAACTTCCTGCTTCTGGATACTTCAGTCTTAAAAAAATAGAGGGACTGCTCAGTGAGGGAGGAGGACAGTAAATCTAGCTGGCAAATACATCTGCTCAGGTGGTGGTTGTGCTTGATCACACCTGGTGGGTCGCCAGTACTTCTGGAACAGAAGCACGTAGCGTTTGCTCCCCTGGGGGAGAAAAATAGTCTGGGCGGGAAGGGGAAGAGTGCAGGGGAAGGATGCAGCCCTTAGTCAAGCCAGCACAGCGTATTTCCCAAATCCTTCTCTTCTGCACCTGAGGCTTTTGGCCATCTATTGCCAACTGTAGCTGCCATGGTGCAGAGCACTAGTTAAGGCTGAGAAATATGACTTGTAGCGGTGCGACTTGCCCAGGTTCAGACAGGGTTGAGTTGCGTCGGCATGAGACACAGCCCACAAGGGCTGACTGTTAGGTGTTGCTGTCCTGGCTGGGCACCTTGTGCAGAAGAGGAAGGGCTCCTCAGTGTGCCTTCAGGGCCTGGCTCGCATGGGTGGATTGATGTGGTCTCTGCCAGCTGCTCTTCAAACCTCCCTTGAGGTTGAAAGAGGTTAGTGGGAGTTTTTTGCAGTTTAAGAGGAGTATGATCAGGACTCTGTTGAGCACTGACAGCTGCAACAAGGCTCCAGACACAGTAAAAGAGAAAACAATCAGGAGAAATGACCCCCTTGGGTCTCTGCTTTCAGTTCTCTCTTTCCATGAAGCAGAGCAGGTCCCAGCCAAGTCTTGGTTGGCCTCGGTGATGCCAAGGGGTTGAGCTGTCTGTGCTCCGTCCTTGCTGCTCTTTGCTAGGTGTGTTGGCTGGAGAAAGGAGAGCAGATCCCGTCTGATGGTCTGTGGAAAGGTTTCTCCTCTCTGTCCTCTCTCTTGTTTCTGGGATTTAGGAAGAAGTGAGGGTGGAGAGCCAGAAGCTGCCTCATGGGGCCTTAGCTAGGGCACCCTTGCAGACCCCTTAAGCAGGGTCTGAGTGAGTGGCACCGAACTGCTCAGACACGCTCTGCTGTTTGCAGGTGCACTCATGGATGGAGCAGGTGATCCCCCAGACCGCAGTCTAGTCTCTGTGAGGCTGAGGAGAAGGTAGGGATGGCTGCCAAGTTTCCTTGGCTAATGGGCTCAGTTCCTGCAGCCAGGGGACCCATTGTAGCAGCAGATTTTCCTCCTGCCTCTCAATCCTCTCCTCACATCTCCTGGCCAGCCACGGATGGGTTGAGGAGTAACTGCTTGAATCCAGGCTAGATTTAAGCCTAGGGCTCGACTGCAAGTTGGAATTCATGCAAGGGGAGTTGGATGGCTGTAAATCTCATGCTCAGTCCTTTTCTTGGTGGTAATTTAGAAATGGAAACCTGTCTCCTCCCCAGCTCGGTTCAGAGTACCTCTTGGTTACGAGGCACTGAATAAAACTGGGCTTGGACGCTGGAGTTTCAGCAAGGCAGGGTGCCCTGGATGGACCCTGGCTGTAGGGAATGGCAGAGAGGAGAGACCTTTCCCTGCTCTGCCAGACTTCCCAGACCAATGTGGGGATGCAGCTGTGGCTTGAGGGAGAACTGTGCTGAAGTTTGGGTTTGAATGAGACAATGCTTGTGGTGACAACTCTGGAGCACACAAGGGCAGGAAGCAGCTGCAGGGGTTTAACGACTATGTTGACAGACCTTGACCTATTTTGAACATCTCCACTACTGGCCCTCCAAAAATAAGTGGGTGGGACTGGGCTGGGGGAGGTTGCATTTTGGGAGAGCTCTCCATCGGCATCTGTCCCTGTCCACCCCCTGCATTGCCATCACATAGCCCTGGCTCGCTTGCTTGCTCCCCCCTCTGTCTAGCATGGGATCTGGGCCTCTTTCTCCTCCCTTCTCTTTTGCTAATCTTCACCCCCCCAACCCAGTGGCTTTGCTGTCCTGTCCTGTCCTGTCCAGCATGGTGCTTCTTTTGGATGAGGGAAGCTGGTAAGTTTGGGCTTTCTTTGGGGTTTTATTATTTGTTTGCTTTTCATCTTCTGCAGCACGATAGTCGTCCTGGGCTGAGGGAGGAGGAGTAGCAGCAAGGGACTGCGAAGCCTAGGGCCATGGAATTCTTCAGGTCAGGCTGGCAACTGCTTCACTGCAGCCACCAGCCACAGGGATGGCACTGACCATGGGCAAGGCTGCTTCCAGCTGCAAAACACCCAGCGCGAGGCACATTTTCTTCCCACCTGCCTCTTGTAGGAAAGGGGTACTGTGTGTTTGGGGGTCCCTGCTGAGCTCCCCCTGCTCTGATGCTCCCTCCGTACGTGCCAGACTCCACTTGTATGAGGAGGGAGTCTCCTGGTGGCCCGGTGCTGTTCCCTGCCTCCACCATATCCCCAGGGAAAATGTCCTCTGACCTACACGATGTCAGTGGACTTGAGCTCTGGCCCTATTTATAGAGCATCTGACTGAGTCATGAGTCCCCAGCAGCTTTAAAAACAGAGCAACTAGGATGCCTCCCTCAGAAACCCAGGGAAGGGGAGGCCAGGAAGCCCCTTCCCTGTCTCCTCCTCCTGTACCGGAGAGGAAACTTTTGCAAGCTCCCCCATAGCCTTTGCAGGGTGTGAGTCTCTGAGCCTGCCCTGGCATGAGATTTCAGATCAGACAGCAACTCTGCTTGAGCTCCTGGGTTTTTTCTTTTGGCTCAGGTCCTGAATTGTCCTAGCTTGTGGCTGCTGCTCTGCGTCTCCCTCACCCAACGCTCACAACTTGTCTTCATCTGCTTCCGCTTAATCCTGTGCGGCATGGGCAGCTTGCCGTTCTCTATCTGCTAACTCTCTGGGAGCCTGGCTCTGCCTCTCCTGCGGCTCCCCTGCGGCCAGGGGAGACCAAGGGCTGCGGGGAATCAGGGCATCACACCAGGCTGGGTGCAAACAGGTAGACAGCGAGCTGGAGCACAAACACTGAGTGATGGAGGAAAGGGCAGGCTGGCCCGTCCATGGCTTTCCCTACTGCTGTGGCGTTGGCCGGGGGTGTCAGGAGTGTTGCAAGGGGATGGGCACAGGGCTGAAGGAGGCGATTGTGGCCTCTTGGCTGAGCTGGCCGGGAGCTTGAGCCACCTTCCTGGCTGTGCTCTGGCCTTTTCGGCTGCTGCTGCTGTGGCTGGGAAACATGGGAGGCTTCTGCCTTGAAACAGTGGTGGGCAAGGTCCGCTCAGGGGGTGACGCAGTCCCCGACCCCACTGACTTCTCGCTGGCCCCTATCCTAAAGGCAATAGGACTTGCGCTCCCTGGTCCACGCAGGCTCCAGCAGTCTCAACTGCTTTCCTGGTGTTCCTGAGGAGCACTTAGGTATTTCCCAAGGTTGAGTGTACCTTTCAACTTCTCTGTCCCGCTGGAGGAATTTCAGATTTGTGTTGATAGAAGCTCCCTTTGGTACCTCTCACTCTCCCGCTCTTCTCTTTTCTAAGTACTGACTGTCTCTCCCTGTTCTGCATTTAAGTCTTCTCTTTCTGTGTTTTACCTATTGGCTGAAGCAACTGGCCCACACTTTTAGGACCACTGGGAAAGCTTAGATTTATTATGTCATTCTTCATATTTTTCCTGCAATACCCCGATCCTGGACAAGACTGGGTTATGGTCACTACCAGAAATGACATGGTAGCTGTCCCCATGGTAAAGAAATGGGAAGCAGTGGCAGTGGGACCATCCCCAGCAGTGAGAACTGCCTGGGGAGAGCTTGACCACCCATTGCTGGATCTGCGCAGGGCTTTTTTTCACTGCTCTTGATCCTCAAGGGTCAATCCTAGCCTGTCTGGAGCCAGATTGCTATCTGCCCTCCTTGCCAGGATTTCAGACCAGAGGACTGATGGTCCTGACAAGCTCCTTACCTCTCTGCCAGGGGAAGGAGGTGGGAATGCTCCATGCTTCTGAAAATCAGCTTTCTGAGTGAAACTATTTCTGAAAAAGGCACAAGCAATTACCAGAGGTCGTTACAGTAAGATGCTCTGGGATCTCTTTAGAGTGGGTCAGAACTCCTTTGGAAAGCTATAGTCTATGGATGGGCTACAGGATTTCCTGACCTGCTGTGGATTTTGCACACATGAGGGATAAATGCACATGGGAATGCCACCAGCCCACCCCGTCTGTCAGTGCTGGGATGCTCTCTGCTCTCAAAGGCAAGAAGCCTTGTGCCAATGCCATGGCTGAGTTGGATTGAGGGGAATGCTTCTGAGGCCACCAGAAGGACACCCAGTTTCCATGCTTCAGGATAAGCATGGTCTTTTGAGACCTTCAGTACCTGAGCCTCCCTCATAACCGAGGACCCACTCTTGTCTGAGCTCCTTGTTCTCTAGCTGTTCCTTGCACAGAAGCATGTCCAGCTGACAAATCATACGATTCACTGACTTGGCCCTCAGCTTGGGCCAGAGCAGAGATATTTGGATAATCTGTATCTGAAGAAAGGATATGGGCTTCCAGCAAAAGAAGACCCTAACCTGGTTTGATTGATGTGCTGCTGGGGGAAAGCCTGCTGATCAGGTTGATTTCATCATCCAAGGTGAATGGAAAGGAGGGAAGAGCCAAGGATAAGCAGTGGTTCAAAGCTCTCAGCCTCCATACCAAGCTAATTAAGTCTTTCAGGCTCCGCGGCAGCAGTGCCAGAGCTTCTCAGCCTGGGGGTTTATATGGCCCTGATGTCCCCAGTGATGGACTGCCTCATGCTCTTTAGTCTAATCCCCCTCACAGCTTGCTCCAGGAGCAGAAAGGGGTATCCCTGCTGTGCAGATGGGGAATTTATGGCTCTGACGGACATCCTCTATTAAGTTCGTGCTTGGTTTAAGATCATCTCACCCCAGCTGTCGGCCCTGTCCAGGAGGTGAGTATCCCTGTGAGGGGCTGCAGGCTGCAACTGAGCGTCCTCCACCCTCCCTGATGTCCTCCATCCCTCCCTGCTCCAACTGCAGCACGCTGGAGGGGACCTCTCCTTCTGGGCCCCTGTGGCAACAAGCTTATGCCCTCACGCGTGAAATCTGATTATGCTTGCGTGACTTGAGCAGGATGATCCGATCCTCAGTGCTGCGAATCCCGCAGAGCGATTATCCACTCCGGAGAATTTCCTTTCTTTGTCCTAATGGGCCGGCCACTGAGCCTCTGCAGTGTTGCTTGAGTAACCTCGGTCCCACGTGATGCTTCACCCTGCACCTCCCATCTGGGATCCGGGTCGCTGGCTGCACTTATGAGGCTGCTGGAGAAGGCAACCTTTTGCAGAAGAGTGAGGAAGAAATGAGGCTGTAACTTGCCTTCATGCTGTGGCTGGCAGGAGTAGGGGACTTTCAAATGGGGTTCAGGTGTTACCTGTGAACAGTGAACCCTCTTGAATCCAGCATGAATTAGGCTGGGGTGCATCTGTGAGTGTTTGTAAGTACCCAGGCAATGTGTGTTGTAGCTTCCCTTTACCTCAGTGCAGGTCTCTGTGTCCATGGGCAGCTGCCCAGCCTACTGTCAGGTGTTTCCCACCGTGGATGGTTGGGCCATGAGAAATGCTGGAGCAGTAAGGGCAGAGTGTCTGAAAGGTTCAGACTGAGAACAAGGGAACACATTTTTTTTTTTAGCCCTGGCTCTGCTAACAACATGCTGCAAGACCTCAGGGAGTGCCTGGATGTCCCCACTCATAAAACACATCTAATGATCTTGCTCTCCTTCCCTGGGACATTGGGAGAGCTTCCCATCAAAAGGAAGCCTTGTGACCTGCAGAGAGTCTTGGGATTTTTGCCTTCCCTTGAACAGACATAGCTGTAGGAGGACTGAGAAAGGTCGACCTGTTCAGGCACACTGCCCTGTGAAACCGGTACTCATTCCTGGCTCATCTGGCTTCAGGTGAGAAGAGGGATCTGAGCTGGACAAGAGTGCCAGCAGCCCAGGGAGACTCTGCGCAGGACAGTGAGGTGGTAACCCCTGGAGCTAATGAAGGCTTCCAATTAGGTGGGCTTCAGCTCTCATCAGTAGGTCAGAAAGGTTGTAACTTAGATTGGTGCCAGGCGAAACGATTTACACTTCTGATTGGGTTTCGACTATCCTGCTGCAGTTGATGAAGCAAAGTGCCTCCTCTTTAGAGGCACGAGGTGTGCCAACAGTGGCTTGTTCTGCCCTGAGGTGGGAAGTTGCTTTGCCTTCCCCCCACACACGTACTGAGTTTTCCCCCTGCTCATTTATGTGAATGATAATGAACCAACCTGAGGGGTGAAATGACTGAAATGATTTCTCTTCTCTCCCTGTTTCTCTTTGCAGAACTGAAGACTATATGAAGTTGTCCCTAGCCTCCTCCTAAAGGCATCCCTTGGCATCTTTAAAGGCTTGAGAGAAATACCAAAACCAACCAAACACACCCATAAGAGAAATCCATAAACCCTCAAAACTTGGGATCCCCTCTTGGTCTGAAGTTGAGTTCTTCAAAAACTCCTGTGGTGTCAAGCTTGAGGAGATCCTGTTGTGTGGCTCCATGGACTGGGGCTGGGCCCAAGCAGTGACTTGAGTTGTGTTTGGGGGGCTGGGATGAACCTTCCTCCCTCTCCCCCAAACAGAACCCAAATTGGACACTAAATATGCAGCGAGTCTATTAGTTGTGTTCATTACCATGTATTAGGCCTGACATGAAATTTGTGTTGTTCCTTTATTGGGGTGAGCGAACCATAGCTCTTCTCCCAGACCAGCCTGGACCTTATACCAGACTATGTTGCTTCCTGGGGCCAAACTCCTCTTTATTGCTGGAGGGTGGGAACTGCCTATGATTTCAAGTGTTGTATAACACTGCTTTATTCTGAGGGGTGGAGGGATAAAGTGGGGTCCAAGTGAGGGATGGCAGATGGTAGCTGGACTGACTCAAATCTTGCTTCTGTAGTTATTTTAGCAGAGGGCTGATTCTGTAGGTAGACAGAAGACTCTAGAAGTGAAGAAGATTGATAGTTTAGCTTTTCTGCTTGTGGTGGAGGTTTAGGAGACCACACTTTGGCTGCTGTTAATATCTGGATTCTCACTTTTCCCTACTCCAGTTCCCAAGAGGAGAGACCCAAGGAAGTAGCTATGGCATCAGGGGTTCCCTCTGGCTCAGGATGAGATAGTGGGAGTCCTGGAAGAGACACTCTCCCCATTCCTCTGCCTGCTTGCTGTTCCAGTGTCCTCTTCTCTTGCTAGCCCTGTGGCTTGTCCGCTGGAGCCAGAGCTCAGCATTGCTCCTCAGCTCTGTCACATATAGAAGATGAATTTGGCTGGGCACATATACCTGCTTCAGACATAGCAGGTTTCAGATGAAACCCAGCTGGTTTGCGAGAGTGAGAAGAGGGTCCCAGTTCTCTAGCGATGTTGTAGAAATATCAGGCTGGGTGGGGATGTGTCCTTCAAAGTTTCTCTTTCACTGCCGGACAACTGCCTCTTGGCTAACGCTGCAAACATATCGGAAACCCAACAGGCTGCTTTTTTTTTTTTTTTCCCTTTTTAATTCCTATGCAGACAATACTTGAAACCTTGTACACAGTTGTCCTTTCCAGCGCCTGGGGTTGGCAAACTCTTAATAAAAGGGCTCATTTAAAGAACAGCAGGAGGCTTCAGCTTTAGAAGAGGCTGGGCTGCCCCTTCCCAGCCGACAACTGCAAGCGTGTTCAGTGGTTTGCATATGAATTTAGGCACATCTGGATCCTCTGCTTCAACATCCCGCTGGTACAGCTGCTGTGTCCCCTTGGTGCTGGCTGGCTGACTCTGTGTCCCGAGCACCCAACTATGCAAAGAATGCCTTATATACATTGTGTTTAATTTACATGGCAATATGTACATCGAGCAAAGTCTATAGTTGAGTCCAGATTTTTGCTAGTGGCAGCGAGTCAAACTATTTCTTCAACTCAAATGGCTGTCTGGGTATTTTTTACTTTTGTTTGTTTTGTTTGTTTGTTTTGTATCTGATGGTGGCTCTTATACAAAGGACTGTAATTCTAGTGGCTTGAATCTGTAAAAATTGCCTTTGTTTGGTCCAATAAACCTTTGAATAGTTTATTTGGTTTGTGCTTGTTCTCCCTGCCTCCAGCAGCTTGTAACTTCTTTCTCAAGAGATTTGTGTTGAAAATCTGGATTTTAGGTTAGAGGTACATTCTGCCCTCCTATGCCTTTTACCCCATAAATGATTCCACTGGCTTCTTTAACAATAGAGTCAGACCAGTGGTGAACGTCAGGGATTTTCCCTTATTTCTGCTGGAGCAATGCAGTGTTGCAGCAGGATCCTGGTCTTGTTTGGCTGCAGAACAATTAGCAATGTTCCCAAGGCAGAGCTCTGCCCAGGATTTCAGCTGGTGTGAACGTGGGTGCCTAGCAGTTCCTGAAACAGAGATCACCTTTAACATACCTATGGCTCACTGCCCCAAACCTCCATTAATTGTAGAAGTCTTGGACTGAAATGTCTAAAAAGAGCCTAAGGGAGTTAAGTATGCAAATTCAATTGCCTATCAAGAAGAATTAGACTGATTTGAAAATCCTTAATTCATCTATTTTGTCAGGAATAAGTAAAATCCTGTTTGACATCCTAAATCCAAGTAGTTTTGAGGACAGCACTTATGGGAAGAGAGAATGATTTTACTTGTGAATGGGGTAGGTTTGATTCAAAATCATAAAAAAAAAAACAACCACCCAAGCTGGAGCACTACAAAGTTGATTTGCAAGGTCACCTTTGATAGGAGAAGCTCCTTTTTGAAATCGGTTTCATGTTTTTATGCCTTACTCTTCCTTCCCAGGCTCTTTTCTCTCTTTACCTTTGTTTTGCTCTCCCTTTGTCGTAGATGATGTAGCACAGAGAAGTAACAGCAGTAACAGCTCTTTTTTATTTTTGTTTTTTCAAATGCACAGTCATGATATTTAAAGTTGAGGGGAGAGCCAAAATGCACTGATGTCATGCTTAAAAAAATTGAGTCAATATTTTCTGTGATCTTGATTTTGGAGGTTTAGAGACAAGGAAATGGGCCTTTGGGGAGGTTTCAGCAGTGTTAAAGTTTGTGAAATAACGAGAGAGGGATGCAGACCTGTGTGGAGCACTCCCAGCTGGCATGCATTTCAGACACGTGAGGCAAAGCTGTGTATTGGATTTCTCCACATCAGACTGGAGACATGCCCTCTGGTGCCCAGCAGTGATCTAAAATAAAATATTGATCACTAATGACCATGCTTCCCTTCCTCTTGCCTGGAAAGGGCAGTTGGATGCTATTCATGTGAGCACAAA
Organism: Aquila chrysaetos chrysaetos; assembly: GCF_900496995.4. Classification (NCBI taxonomy): domain Eukaryota; kingdom Metazoa; phylum Chordata; class Aves; order Accipitriformes; family Accipitridae; genus Aquila; species Aquila chrysaetos. The sequence goes on from NC_044008.1 coordinate 67,722,265, forward strand.
ACATTACAGAAGAGACAGACAAATCCAGGCGCTTGACAGCCTACGGCCAGAGGTTTCGTAACCAGAAGATCCCACATCATTATCAGAATATGTTTGGCCTTAGGACAATTGTATTTTAATTGCAATAGAAAAGAACTGGCAAATGAGCTTGCTTTTGCCAGGATCTGTTTTTTTCCTGCCCTGCCTGCTGCAACAGTGCTGGGAGGACAGGCTGCTGTTCCTGCTTCTGCTGGGGCTTAGTCCAGGAGAGGGGAAAATGCAGAGCCCCACTCCGCACAAGCTCAGCACGTGAAGGCTACTCTGCTCGTTCCTGTCTCATTCCATTGATCTTGTTCGTGGTGCGGTTGCTTCTGATGTGTTGATGCCATCCGCTCTTCTTTCAAGCAAAGATTGTGTCCTCATTTTGCCTGTCAATAGGTATTTCTATCCCTCCTGTTAGTGGAACAACTAATAGCTTGCCCACACAGGACTTGCAGGAAGACTACTCCAGGTTAAATAATGGCCTGCATTTAAATGGATTAATTACAGTGTATTAAAGTCCTATGTGGAAAGCTGGCTGTGATGGGGACAAAGGACTCTTGACAGGGTGACCACGTGGAAGTAAAAGCCAGAGTCTGTCTTTCTAGCCCATGGGAGGTCTAAAGCAGCTAAACAAGCAGGAGGAGCTGGGATTGCAGCAGATCTGTGCTCTGAGCTGCTAAGTTATCACTGAATTTCGGCCCCACATGTCATGTAAGGGCAAAATGAGCCTTGAAGTATTAGAAACTGCTTCTCCCTTGTTACAGCCATAGAGCACCACAACCTCATTGGTTCTTTTAATCTCACACAGGAGAGTCAGATATGAGGTATGCTAGGCAATATTGCAGTCTGACCCCAGTCAGGTAGAGTCCAGCAATGAGAACGTACCAGCCCACAGCCAGCTCTGACTGGAGCCAAGGTGCACATTCATTTTGCCCTAAAAGAGGATTTTGTAGACTGTTGCATCAGTTCATGAGCTACCTGCGAACAAGTGACACTCCTGTGCTGCCCACCCTTCTGTATCCCTGAGTGATGATCAGTAGATGTATGACCAATATAAGCCCTCCTATAAAGTTTCCTCAGATAAAGCCCTGTGACAGATACAAATCTTTGTGCTGCAGGACATACAACAATGGTTAACTGCTTCAGATTACAGAAAAATCAGGATATCTTCTGTTATGGGGAGAAGGGAGTTAATCATCTACTACAGGACTTTCTAGGGATGGAAATCTGAGCTAGATGGTCCACTGGTCAGCCTCTGCCCACACAGGGATCATCTTGTTGCTGGACGGGCTACATGAGTCCATCTCACCATTTGACACTGGCAGATGAACTCTCAAATCGAAGCAAATTTCTGTCTGTGATCTTATCTTCCAGTGGCTGATTAAAATCATGTCCACACTGGAAGGTAGTCTGGTCTCTAGTTTTCAGGTAGGGTACGCATTTAAAATTTAATAGCTATTCCTGAATTACTCTGTATCTACATACTCTTATTCCAGAATGAAAGGACACTGTGCTGATGACGCTTAATCCAGTTTCATTATGGAGTCTGCTAAATTGGGACATGTTGGTCTTATGAAATTCCACATGTCGAGTTATCTTGAAACTTTCAGTATAGATAAGCCCTAAGGAACTCCAAAGGTAGTGTTACAGCAGTCTGTTTTAACTCCATATTTAAAGAACTGCAGAGAGATGTGCGGGATGATTGGATAGATGGGAAGGTGGAGGAAGGAGAACCAGAGGCTATCTCTTTCTTATCTCCCATGGGCAGATTTCCTGCAGCCAGTAAAGCTTGTAAAATGACCTGCTTTTGGCTTTGTGTTTCATTTGACCATGGTGTTCTTGCCTTCAAATTGCCTTCTAGGGACTGGCTATTCCTACTTCTCCTTTTTTTTTGACAGGGTTCAGAGAGAGCAGCTGGCTGCCATCTTCAGGCTCATGAAGGAAAAAAGTGACACATTTGGAGAGATGTCTGAAGGAGACATGAAGGAGCAGCTTAGACTGTATGATATATAACCTTGCAGCCAGTGGAGACTATGCCCAAAAGTCATCTTGGCCCTTATTATGCAGGACACTGGAGGCTGTAGTACTATAAACCTGTTTTGGTAGTTACTTTGCAGTTCCAGTTTGTTTTGCAAATGCATATAGGCCTGTGATATGTATTTCAAAAGACTTGTCATTTCTCACCCTTTTTATTGTTTTTCCTTGAAGAGCTATCATGGTATTTTCATCTCATACAGAGATTTTTACCTCTTTCTGTCTGGGTCACATGTCTCAGTCATACAAAGCAGTTAAACTCGCAAATTTTTTCTGGCCATGCTTTATAAAAACAAACTTTCAAACCTAGTCTTTATCAGTTTGATATCTGAAGGAAGCCAAAGATGATAGATGTAAAATGGATGAAAATAATAGAATCATAGAGTAACTCAGGTTGGAAGGGACCTAAGGAGGTCTGTAGTCCAACCTCCTGCTCAAAGCAGCATCAGCTATGCGACCAAGCCAGGTTACTCAGGGCTTTATCCTGTTGGGTCTTGAAAACCTCCAAAGATGGAGACTGCACAACCTCTCTTGGCAGAGAGGCTTCCGATCCTATGGTTAGAAAATGAATAGCCAAAGGCGAGTCATTAGTGCTCCAATTAGAGGTGAGTTGCCATTCTCATCTCCTTGGAAGGAACACTTCATCCTCCTTCACACTGGCTTTTTGAAACAAATCCAAGTCGGTTCTGGCTGACCTCATTGAGCTCATCTTCATGCCTGAGAAAACAGCACCTAACTTCAACCTGGAAACACAAACATCTCTTCGCCTCTTGGCACTGGTAAAAGTAGTACAGAAAGGTGGCTGGCTTTTTTACAAGGATGATTGTGTCCAACTCAGATCCTGTTCTCCTAATATAAAAATGATGTGAGAAACTACATACTTAGGAACTCTCTGTGAATTTATGAAGTATTTTGAACAGTTTTGACCAACCCTTGGTGGTTTGGATAAAGTAAATCAATGAGCATTCCTAATTTTAACTGAATGTCTTCTGGTGTACTTATCTCTCCTATGAAATCCTGTTAAATACTTTATTATCAGGAAGGATTTTCTCAGTTTTAATACCTGCTGACAGAGGGAGGCAACATTTTCTGACCCAGTTTTAGGGAATGATCTCTTAAAAGATTAGGTTTGCTTTTTTTTGTGTAATTCTTTTGAGTCTAGGAAGCCAAATCTCTCATTATCTGGTCACTGTTTCCCACTACAGTTTATTGTATAACTCCGTACTGTTTGACTTTTAAGAATCATTTAATCTTCTAATTGTTTTCACTTAGGTGAAGGCATATTTATTATGAGATCAAGCTGGTTTTACTACCAGTCATGGCTTAATCTAAATTTAATGTCTGAAAATTACCTCTTTTTATTCAACATGAAGGAATTACATGGGAAAAGGAGTCTCATGATGTGAAACATCGTGCTAGCCTGCCATGTCCCCAGGTCACAATTTCCTTTGTCAAGCTGTGTAAAGGAAGAAATGTAGAAAATTTGTATATGGGACTTCTCCTTAGTTCAAAACTGAAAGCAGGATCTTTTCCAAAGCTCTTTGTGAAAGCAAGCAAAGGCGAGTTAAGGTTTAGTTGATTTTTAGTCTTTGTCTTGTAGACTTTACAGTTTATTTCCAAAATATATTTATATTTCTTCTTTTACATTTGGGCCTTCTCTGAATAGGAACATTTCTGGAAAAAAAAAAAAAATTCCTCAAACTCCTCAGCTTCACATTATGCCAGCAATGATAATGCTGAATAAGGCAGAGCAGCTGGCATGAAACCTGTCCTGCCCATACCAACTCCAAGCAGTGTCACCAAAATGTTAAGATGCTGTTGAGGACAGGACAGTGTCATTTACTAGGCCCAAATTTAAGAAAGAAATGAAGCTAAGTAAAAAGGCCTCTGCCCAAGACATGAAACAAAGGGATATCTAGACGGTAAAACCCATGGGTTTTAAATGGTACATTTCCTCTGCGTGCAGTTGCAAGGCTGTAGTGAAGAGGAGCCCACTGGACACGTCTGTGTGCGCCTGTGGACGGCAGCGGGGAGGTGGCGTTCGGAGGCCGCCTTCGAGGCCGCTGGGACCTGCAGCCGTGGGGTACGTCCTGTCTTGGCTTGGCCAGCTTCGAATTTCCTTTTCCCTCTGGGCTTATCAATATTTATACAGGAAGTTTCACCGGTTGCTACGGCAGGATCTCCCCTTCTGGGTATTGTCATTAAGTTACACTGGCTGCTTTTCCTCAGCCTCACGCAGGGCTGTAGGGTACAAAAGTGGCCGTATGAACGCACCGCCGGTAGCGGGGCGGGGGGGGTTACACGGTGAGAGCCATTGGGGAAACGTTTCTCCCCTTTGACAAGCTCTGGGGCTGCAAACAGGGGCGGGAGGATCCCGACTCAGCGCTGGCGCTGAGGGGCCTCTCACAGCCCATCATAACGTGGAGGCCCGGTCTCCCGTGAGCCCCAGTCGCGGGGATGTCCGCCCCCCCGCGCCCCGAGGCTGCTCCCGCGGCCGGGAGCCGTTCCTGCCCACGCCTGTGGCCGACGCTTCGGGAAGGCGGCCGGGACACCAGGGGACCGCGGGCCGGGCGCGGCGAGTCCCCGGCGGAGCCTGGGCAGGGCCCGACGAAGGGGGCCCGCTGCTATGGCAACCAGCCCCGGGCCACCCCGGGCCGCTCGACGTTGGACACACGTGTCCCCGCTTGGCACCCGTACGGCAACGCGGAACGGGACTGGCTTGTCCCTAGCCGGCCCCCGTAACCCTCCACGGCCGGGTCGGGGGGGGGGGCTGGGGGGCAGACTGGGAAGACGTCGAAACCGCCGTTGTCGTGCAGTGCGCATGCGCAGGGCGTTGGCGTCACGCGCCACAAGTGACGTCTCCCCGCCGCCTGCCAGAGGTGGGGCTGAGCGCGCATGCGCGGGGCGGGGCCGCTTCCCGCAGTAAGATGGCGGCGGTCGCGGGTGGGCCTGAGGGCTGCGGCCGGCGGAATGGGGCCGGCGCGGTGTTCGGCCGAGAGGCTGAGGGCTGCCTCAGCGGTGGGGAGGCTCTCAGGAGCTTCCTGGGAATGTCTGGCCGGCGGGTGTGCGGCAGCGTCCCCGGCCGCTCAGAGAGGGCCCTTTCGGTGCCTGTGAAGTGTGGCTGCCGTGTGGGGGAGGCAGGGGGGCTAGACTTTACTTGCCAGCAGACAGGCAGCACGCCGGGCTCCGGCTTTGTAAGGCATCCAAGTTAACTCACGTGTGCACTGGTAGTTTTCACCGGGTGTTTAACCTGACCCAAAGTCCACTGAAGTCGTCAGGACATTCGTTTCAGTGGGTTTGGAGTGGGAATGCAGTGAGATAAGTCGAAGTGACCGTGGTTTAAGCTGTTCTGTAGTAAATCCATGTTTGGTGATGGTCTTGGGGTCTGCCTGGGCAGGCACCTTGAGAAACGAATTTATCCTTCTAAAAGTGGCCAAAGCAACGTAAAGTATGTGCAGCTGCCCTCACTTGCATGCTTGGCAAGAACGGTTCATCCTAGATCTTTGACAGGATACTTCCTGGCCATGTTTTTTCTGATGCTCTTATTTCTGTGTGTTCCTGACATCCCACTAAGCATGCTTTAGTGTAATCTAGTGTTATGACTCGTCATCCTGCAGATAAGGAACAGATCGTGTTGTCTTGATCTGAGCTTGGGTAGATCAGAGAATGACAGCATTTTGTTCTGCATCTTCAGTGTTCTTGGATGTGTTTCTAATTTCTCATTCAAGCTCACGCAGTCTTAATTGATAGCATATTCCCATACATTCTGTATGGTATGTCTAAATATTTTGATGGTTGTAATATTTTGTACCAGCCGTGGAAACTGGTTTGCTGCTAGGTGACTGTAAAAGTGAGATTTGGTAAATAATTATTAGAAATCTTATACTAACACTATGATTGAAACAATAGACAAAAGTATAGCCAAGCAATTAACTAGTAGAGGTAGTTACTCATAAGTTTTGCAGTTCTTTGCTCTTATGACCAGATGTTCCTGTACGCTAGATAAGAACAATGTTGAAACTGACCACATGTGATTGAAACTGCGTTAAGCTTCAAGATCAAAGAACAAGGGACAAGAATAAAGACTTCAAGGACAGCCAACAAGAACTTCAAATGGGTCGGTGGTCGCAAAAGCAGCCCTTCAACTCAAATGGATCCTTCATTGTGCATGAGCAGATGTAGGCAGTACTATGATAATCAGTTATAATCATTTTTATGTATATGTATACTAATCTGATTAATATGCAATTAGTTATTCTATATAACCTGTTTGCGCTAAAGCTGTGGCATGCATGCTAGATGGAACTATCCCCCGTGCATCCAGCGCTGCAATAAAGAATGCCTGCTTTCTAAAACTCCAAAACGAGTCTTAGAGAGTTTCTTCGACCGGCTTTTCGGTATCATTAGGCACCAAGCAGATCCAGGTTTAAAAAAAATCTGGAATTATTTAGTTAAGGAGCTTTAGTAAGTGGGAGAGATGAAGGCAGGGGAAAGAGAAAGCAGAATTCCTTTCCTCTGGCTCTGTAGGTAGCTTTGATAGGGAGTTCAGGTTTGGAGACTTTCTTTACAGATCACTTAAATGAGGTTTTTTGCATAGGTTGCCTCTGGAATTGGTAAGCCTTACACTCTGTGATGCAATAGCATCTGCTTTGCGCTGTAGAGCTGGTGTAGGGCTGGCTTGGCCAAGTGCATTAGCAGTGTAGACGAAGTAGGTGGCTGTTCCAACAGTATGAGGAATTGTGCCAGTGAACTTGTCAAGTGTATCTGATAGCAAAGAGGTGGGTTTCCACTGTCCTTTCCTTTGAAGGAAGTGGGAATAGTTATAGATGGGAAAGAGTATGGCCCCATGCCCACCATAAACCCTCTGCTTTTTGCACCTGCGAGGTTATTTTCCATCTTACATTCCTTCTGTGCAGCTCAGGGGAGTTACAGGATTTTTTGCAAACTATGTCAAATATTTTTAATAAATTCCTCAGGGGCATTTCTCAGAATGAACCAAAGGCAAAAGTCCTCATTAATATCCACCAGAGGAGAACAAGTACGGGTTTCCAGACCAGCTTTGGAGTTACTATAACACCTAAACCCCCCCCACTCCTTCCAGCCCCACCCCTGCCAGTCCCTCATGTCTCTTAATCACTGTATCCAGGCTACATGCATTTGACAGGGAATTAAATCCACAGTCTCTGAATTTATAATAGACTGGGTTTATTCCCATAAGAATGGTGGGACAAAGTTGAAAAAACATGTTGTAGATAACAATCCATTTTAGAGAATGTAATTTCCTCTGGGGAGTGAAATAACTAGTTCTAAAACTTGCAATAACTGGTGGCTATAGGGAATTTGTGTAGTAATCAACCAGTGAACATGTGGCATAAGCATCTCCTGTTTTAAGAAGGCAGCTTCACCTTTATTACCATCCACACTTTTGTTGGTGAATCACATTTTGGTATAACATGAGGACTGTATGAAAAGGGCCAAAGAGACATATCTCTGTAAACCCCTTGATACTGTAGTCTTTTCTACCTGCATTTCTCTGGAAGTTGTCTGACCAACATAACCTCAGAGGTGGTGGAAAATGTACAGTGGTATCTGCTACCTTCTGTTTGTGGCAAGGGAATGGTATTTTGGTTTATTCTCCTTTCTCCATAATACGACTAGAGCTTTTCTCACAAAGGTGTGTTTTTATTGGGATTTTGACATGTTCCAGGAATGTGTTCTTTCTTGTGAGTCCTCTCTAAATGTCCAGTGAAGCAGCAGAGATGCTGATCTGTGAGTACGTGTTCAGACTGAGTTATGGAAGCAGCACTAGATGGTAAAAATTCCTAAAGATAAGCTCAGGAGATGGGGATGGATTTGAATCTGGCTTTCTGCTAGGATGGGAACAGAGAAAAACATGGAAGTCCTTGTGACTTTTTTTTTTTTATTTGGATAGATTTATTGCGCATCAAACACATCCAATCTCTGGATCCCAGCCAACAACTCTGGAATAGCTGTGCGACACTCCTTTCTCTAAAGGGGAAAATCTCTTGTCTGAAATGCTTTCTTAATTCCCAAAGTAGGTCAGGAATGCAGTCATTGAGATAAGTATGTGTAGTGAGTGAGTCATGGTGTGATCAGCTGCTGGGAATGCTGTGTAGTGCTTGCATTTTTTAACTGCTAAATTGCATTGAGAACAATAAACTAACAAAGAGCAGGTATTACATAGTTTGTTTCATCTTCGTTTGTCTCAGAGAAAGGGGATAATTGATTTTGTTTTCCGTGAAAGGATAGTGTCAAACCTACTGTGGGGACTGTGACTGTTTTCAAGCATTAAGCCAAATTGTTAGGGATGCTGCTATAGAAAGAGATGAAACAGCCAACCGACCTTGTCCTGGGGAATCATAAGCAGTCTCAACACATCTCCAAAATTGGCAGTGCAAACTGGGCCAAACGTGGCAGGGGAGGTTGCGTGCCTTATCCATGTAGTCACATGTGGACTCACTGCAGCACATCTGGCTGTGAAGTTGTTCCTAGTGGTAAAATCCAAGGGTGAGGTATGACGAGTCCTTACCTCTATTGGGGTCAATTTTTCCTCCTCTACAGTGGTTAAGAGATTCCAGCCCTGGTGCAAGGAAAGGTAACACTGGGAGAGAGATGGTGCTGTGTAATTTGCTGCTGGCAGAGCTGCCTGGTAGTAGAAAGTGTGGTTCTTCTTGGAGCTATTTTTTACCTCTCTCCTGAAATGGCTCACATCATCTTAACCAAGGCTAATGTAAATGCAGCCCTAAAATGCTCACAGTTGGAAGAAAGTTTATATACTGCCTATTCCGTAGATAAATGTAGGTAAACATGAGGTGGTAGGAGAGGAAAAGCAAGTACCGTTTATCCGCTGGATGGTGCTGTTGTTTTATACAAACAGCAGAGGGGTCCTGTGTTGCTGTGACTGAAGACTTCAAGTACTGTTTTGCTTCAGAGAGAATTAAGGATATGCACAGTCCTTTTCTCCTTAGCAAATCTCTCACAAATCCTGCATGTTGTGATCCTCCTGTTATCCAGCATTCCTGAGACTGGCTAAACTTAGCTAATGACTATAGGTGGGAAAACTCCCATTTTCTGAGCAATTCCTCTTGATCAGGACCAGAATTTTTCTAAAAAATCCCATTTAAAACTTCCCTCAATCCCCCAGCCCCCAAGAGTTAAGCTTTGTTTCACCTGTGGGATGAGTATTTGTTGGTTCAGGCAAGTGCAGTAAGCTAGCTAGGAGTCACTGGAGGAAAAGGTTGTTTTCAGAGTCTGGTTATACTTCATTGTAGGGGAAGAGAAGACACATTCTTCTGATGAAACTGTCTTTCCAGAGGCCAAGACTTGAGTTTGAATTTTGTTTGCTTGCCGTAGCATCAGCTAGCATAACATCAGATAAGATCTGAAATAGGTATTTGCTACTTACGTGACATTGTTCTAATGTTCTTGTAACTTTTTATTGCATTGTTTTGTAACTCTCTCTTAAAGATGTAACTGCGATCCTCACGAGGGAGAGGACTTTGTGGATCATTGCCTCTGTAATTTGTGTTCCTTGTCAACACTGTTACAGCCTTTTATTGGAAAGGAAACAAAGATAGTAGCCCATGTGATGTGAGAAATTGTTTTGCAAGCTCTGCCTACGACTCAGTTGTTGGAATTCTGCTACTGATAATTGATGGAAGTAGAAATTAACTCAAGATGCTGGTTTTAAGGAAATGAGAGGGTGGGGAAGGAAGTGGTGGAAGTGTTTAGTTTGTAGTAAGTGAAGATGGCCGCATTGGTTCAGTAACTCTTATGAAAGGTGATACTTTGAATTTTTAGTGCCTTCCAGCAACAGAGGACTAGCTGTCAGCTTCTTTCGGTTTCCAGATACCCTGAATTCTGGTAGCAGAGGAGAACTTTGCATAGAAGACTGCAGTCTGCTGGCAGTAGATGTTTCTAACAACCATTGCTAGTCGGTGGAGTACAGGTAGAAAACCCCTGTGTGATGGCAGTGGTTCAGTGCAGAGCATTGTGTTCTGTGTCACTGGCAAGGCTTTCGTCGGTACCCGTGTTCCTGCAGTAGTCACGTCTGAGCTAATCGAGAGCTGATCTGGTGGGATGCATGCATGGGTGTCACTAACCAGGGTCTAGAGACTGGCAAATGTGGGGGGAAAGCAGAGGTCAGAAGAGGTAGTATCTTACTTTGAGGATGCCAGTGGTTCACATGTAAAGCAAGTCCTGACTTCAGATGAGTAACAGCATCAGATTCATGCCTTAATTTCTCATCTTATTGTAAGCTGTTTGGCCTCAGTGTAGTGGTTCCCCACTGAAGCACAGGATCTTTCTAATCCTTCCCGTCACCCTGAATTCCCTTTAATTGCCACTCTGTTTGTGTGGAGTGTGTCCTCTCAAGTCAGCAAGGACCATTTAAAAATCCAGCTGCTTCCTTTTGGAGGAGAAATATTGTAGCCCAGTAGCTAATGAAGATGACTGTGACCTTTGGAGGGAAGAGGGACTTACTGAAAATGTGACTGGATGGATAAACCAGGACTGCCTGGTGAAACATTTGCAGGGCGGTGGAATGACTGACTGCCTAGCCTTGTCCTAGCATCTGAGGTTTTATCTAAAAGCCAGAACTATGTCTTGCAAAATGGAGGAGTTACAGTTTCTAGATACTTCTGAGATGTGGTCTATGTGTGGTCAGAATGACTGGGAGAGAGACTCACACCTGTTGGATCTCTGAACTTTCTGTTTGTTTTGGCTTTTTGTTAAAAGATGTCCTCTGTGTGTGTTTATGCACTTCAGTGTTGACTGGCCTGGGTAGATGTTGTCTGTTCCTCTTCCATGGTCTTTGTTTTGTTTGTTTTTCCACTGTGATGTGAAGCTATTGGATGAGTTACACAGGATGTTATCTGCGTATTAGCAACACAAAGACCAGTGGAAACTGGATGGAGAAAATAGAAACCCCAGCTTTTCTCTGTAAAGATTATGCTGAAATTTTCACACCCACACACTTAAATCAGCTTTGTAGTGGTAAAGTTTGACTTTCGGCATGAGCAAAAAGACTTCTATTTCAGGCAGCGCTGCATGAAAATTGTAGGTTGGGTATTGCCAATTCTTTCTCCGTGGGCTGTGTTTCTTTGTCCTGCAATAAAGGATTCCTGTGTGTCATTGCTGTCCTTGTGGCAGGATAGAGCTGTATGACCTTAGTGAAGATGGGGAGTACCACAGTGTGTGAACCCAGCAACCTTAAGAAAGGAGCAGAGGCATTCTGACAACTTGTTTTTAGGGGGGAATTTTATCTTCTGGCTATTTTCAAGCTGCCCATGAACACGCAAGAGTGTTGGGCCTCAGTTCTTTACTCTTGTTTTGTGTGTAGACAATGACAGTTTCAACAACCCTACAATTGCACTGTTAAATTGGCAGTGCTGTGAGTGGGTTGATGAGATGGTTCCCTAAAATGTCCCAAGGAAATTGCACACTGTCCTACACACCTCCTTTGTTTTTTAAAAACTGCTGTCAGCACAGTTGAGGTGGGAAATTTTCTGTTTGGCTGTTTGATTTAACATGCCATTCAGGCAACTGGAAGATCCAGCAGTCCTTTGTGCTGCCCCTGAGATCTGCAACGGACTGTGGTCCCAAGCTTTTCTTTATCCCCTATATCTGTTCTCACAGGTGAACATCCACATCAGAGAGCAGAACTAGGGGAGAAAATCTGATGCTAATGTAACTGGGAATATAACTTACTGCAGCAGAGAGGAATTCCCATGTGATGCAAAGTCATAAAAAGAAAACCCTGCACTAGTGGCTCTTGGACCTGTGTGTTATCTTGAGGAAATGCCTACTGGGAAGCTTTCACCACTGAAATGTTCTGCCTGGGACACAGTGCAGTCATGGCTGTGATGATCCTGCTAACTGTGGTGTTAGCAAGTGGTTTCCTGTTCTGAGGACTGAGAACTTGTGTGGACAAAATTTGGGATGGTCCCTCTCCTCATGCACTTTGCCATCTCGCCTGCAGCTCAGCCATTATCTCAGCAGAAATGCTGCAGGTTTATGAGGAGCCCCTTAATCCATGCTAGGCTGCTCGTAGAGCTGCTCCACTGCTGGTACTGGTGGGGAGTGGCATCTTTATCACTGCAAAACTTTGCGTGCACAGGCAGAGAAGATGATGGACCTGCATCCAATACCTTTATACTGGTTTCCAGCAGAAGTGCTGTCTTGAGAAGCCCCCCTGTTCCCAGGCTCCTTCATGACAAAGGTCTGTCTTTGCAGCTGAGTGATGCTGTCTGTCTAGGTGGGATCCCATGGAGCTGTGGGAGCCTCACCTGCTCTCTCTGGCTCGCACCATCCTTTTTGCCAGCTCCTCCTATAGCCTTTTGTGGAAAATGCTTTCTTAGTAAAGGGTGGGTTATCCTTGTTTGTGCATGGATATTCTGTACCCAGAAATTATCTGCATCGTGCGTGACGGTTTGTTAATGTTATACTGACAAGCCTGTGACTATGATGTTGATCTTCCTGCTCACCTTTCTGCAACAAGAGATGAGGCAGACACCCTTTTGCTAATTGCATCAAAATATGGTGGGCTGTATCCTGCCCTCTGCAGTCAGTCACAGCAACTGACTCAGCTGAGAAAAAGTGACTTTCAATGTCTGTGGGGGCACACATATGCAGACAATTGTGGTTAGGATCTAGGAGCCCAAGACTGGTCCATCACATTGTCCTAAGTTGGGAGAGCATGTGGTGATGGTAATGGCAGGGTTCTGTCCCCTCGACCTAGGGGGTCATCAGCACGTGGTGGGATAGCAGAGCAGTGATCCAAGACCACCTCATACAAACCTTCTTTCTCTCTCTAAACAAATCTACTAGAGGACAGGACACTGCATTAGCTGCCTGTCTCATGTTCTCGATTCTTTTTCCTTCTTCGTGAGCGCAAAATATCAGAAAATAGCCATCTGTACAGCTAGTTTTAGAGAAGGGTGGCTGGGGTACTGAGAGCATGCTCCTTGGGTCACTTAGCTGACAGTATTGACAGGTATGTTATTTAAAGTTGTTTTTTGGTGCATGTAGGAAGGGATACTGTAAGGATGGTCTGTTGTTTGCCAGTTCTGCTCACCTCTTCTCTGTTCATCAATTCCACTTACCAGTTGCAGTGTTGAAACAAAATTTGATCACCTGTACTCTGCTCTGAGTCAAACCAGATTGATAAAACTGGTGACCAAGGGTTTGCAAGCATGAGTGTGACTCAATTTGGCCTGCAGGAAAACCCTGGTAATTTTGGTGACCACCAGGCCTGTCTTGATTTTGGCATTTCGGATGCAGTTAGCAGAGCAGGCAGGTAGAACAGTTATCTGTGACTGAGCATATCTAACACAGATATGGCACAAGATCGGACAGCCTTAAGATACTGGTTTTGTTGGCTTTCCAGACCAGTGGTGCACTTCAAAGTTTGTAGCAGGTAAACTTGCACCTGGGGTATGTACAGTGAATGAATGGCCTTTTTAGTGAAGTATGCACTATTTATTTATGCATAAATGGAACTGCAGTATTCTGGTTTCTTGAAGTTGTAAGGCCAGACCCTGTCAAGTGCTGATATTAAGAGAAGTGAGAGGCTGGCTGAATACAGGGAACAGTAAACAACTGAAGGAACTGGCCTTCTAGAAAAACTGTCTTGCAATTCAGCTGCAATCCCTAGACAATAAATTGTTTTACAGGATAACAGAGAATCCAAAGACTAACCACATGACAAGATGGAAAATTTTTCTTTCCACGGATAGATTAGATAGCAAACCATGTGAAATTCCACAAGTAAAATGCCACCTATTTATCTTGAAAGAGAAGGAGACAATGTGCGTTTTGTAGATGTGAGTTATGAGTGAGATAAAGCTAATTCTCAAATCAAATTGTATTTTAGGGAGGACCTGAACTTCTATCTATGAAACAGTGTAGTTATTTTAATGTATTTGTGGGGCACTTGACGTATCTAAATGTTTTTAATAGATAGACCTCCTGAACAACAGTGAAATACTTTGGCAGTGGCAAAACAAATAGCCCGCCTTAGACTTGTGAGTTGCTGGAGCATTGTGGCTTCAGCCATCAGGGTTCTGAGGACATTGTGGTGGAGCCACCAGTATCTAGATAAAGCTGAAAGCAAAAAGATATCCATGTAGCTCTGGGCAAAAGCAGGACTGTTGGCATCATCCTGGTTAAATTTTCATGTGATTAACTGCATTTTACCGCTCTGTCTTCTTTCTGTTTATTTCAGAGACCTTCTGTCTGGAAAAGTTTGTGGTGCTGTAGCATGGCTCATCATATTCCTCTCAGCAATGACTGCCTTTCAGTATCAATTGAAGGAAACACAGTAAGGTAATTTGCAAGTACTTTAGGGTAAATTACATAAAGTTTGTAAACCCAAGGGCTTGTAGCTTGCTCTTGGATTCTCAGAGCTTTTTACCATATGGTTTCACAAAATAGCACACATAGTTGAATGACCAGAAGAGTAATTTTCCATGTTTCTTATTTTTCTACAGAGCTCTCAGTGTCCTCTTGCTCTTGATTGTTTTGTGTATTTACTCTCAAGGTATTAATTATTTTAGTAAACTGGGCTTGTGTTTACTTATGATTGCAATATCAAGGGGTAAATATGAACTCAAACATTGACCAAGCTGAAAGGCAAGGTGGAGCAAAGGAGGTGCCCTAGATGACTGTCAGTGGAGCGTGACACAGCAGTGTAGATTGCTTAGGGAGAAACCTCAAGCCTGGAAAGATCAACAAGCCCCAACCAACATCTTCTCACAGGGTTGGTTTAGATATCACTGAAGCTTGGAGCTGTATGAGATGACCTTTCAAGATGTCTCTTCCAGCTTTTGTTGCAGTGGCTCTGCAGCATAACTCATTCTAGATGAATGGGTAGCATCTCAGTGAGTGCAAAATGCCCACTACAGAAGAGAGAGCTGTAATGGCAGGCTAGCGGAGATTAGCATAAGGGCTGGACACCACCTGAATTTGACATCATCCCATTAACAACACAGCTTAGACTGTTCCTGTTGTAGGCTTGTTCATTCTCATTTGATAACTGAAAAAGGGGACACAAGGCTTGAGATGCAAGCTGCAGAGGTAGGAACAAACACACTCAGTGTATGTCCTGCCTGACTTTTCCGTGCCACACTTTTCACTAGAGTGACACCCATCTTTAGGAAGTGCATCTCACGGGAAGAGATGAATAATGTCATTGCGCAGCATTATTAGAAACAGACTGGCTGATCCTCTTGGCCCCGGCTGAGACTGCAACAGGAGTGTCCTTCCTGGAGTTCTAAGGCCTGTGAGACAAACCCCCATTGAACAGATGCTAAGCAGCTCCCAGGGAACCAGGAGAGAATGGCATGCCCTTCCTGAGCACAAGGATCTCACATTTCCACTACAATAGCACAGTGTGCTGCTTTCCTGCCCAGCAATTACTTTGCCGGGGGTTTTCCCAGTATGAAGTTGATAGGTGGTGTGCAACTGGAGTAGCAAAGAATGACCTTCTCTCCATGGCTGGCAAAAGCCTCTGTCAAGTTAATAGGAGGAGGATGGAGATAAGTAGCACAGGAGCCTCTAGGTACCTAAATAAAGCAGGAGAAGAACTGTTAAATAGAAGACAATAGACAGAGAGGAGGGAAGAGAAGCATGTGATTTCCAGCAGTAAATCCATCTTCCTTATCACAGGACCATGTGGCTGTGCTACTCTTGCAGCTAAAAACACGACGGCACTTCGCCGATGCATCTGTCAGTCAGGAACAGAGAGGAAGGCACTGTGAGGCCACATTTTTCCAAGTGTAAATCAGCGGCATGATGATTTATACCACTCAAGAAGCAGGCTTACATCTTGCATTCCTGTAGCACTTTTCACCCCAAAGGATGCCAAATGGCACATTTGTCCTGCCAGATGTCAACAGGGGTGGTTTCTGATGTTAAGTCAGTGGGAAGAGTATGGGAAAGACCTTTAGCAAGAAATATTTCACTTCTGGCTCTAAAATTAGTAGACCCACACACAGATGTGATTCTGTAATTCGTATCTGTGCAAGGCCTAATTTTTGCATCCAGATGTGAAGTGCTGAGATAACATGCCTGCATTTTTTGCCAGGGGTACAGAGAGGGATTTGGGCTTTGTGATTCTTGTGTTTCTCTCTCTGGAACAGTGGAGAGTCCTGGAACGCTCCTGCTCCTGGCAGCTGTCAGGGACAGGAGCTGGAGAGGCTGCTTTTCTGATGGGAGGCCAGCTAGCCATAAGTTTAATAAATTACCTCCTCACCTGTCTGCAGTACTGCCCTGCTCCTTGGGGGAACAGCTCTCTGAGAGATTCCTAGTCAAGGAACAGAATATTTTCTTCCTTTCCATCAAATAGATTTTAAAGGGGAAAAAAAGCCACAACCCATATCAGCCCTGGAGTGGTGTCAGTTTGTCTCTCTCTCTGTCAGCTCTTGGGTGATATGCTAGGCTTCCTGCTGGGATGGCACAGACAAAAGGCTGTTGAGGGAGGCATTTGGATAAAGGATCCCTGGTTCTTTCCAGCCTGTGTAACTCCAGCTGACGTTTCCAGCCATTGTTGCTGGGAGTGTATTTTTCAGGGTTTTTTTTTTTTAATTCTTTCACATGAAGTGGCTCATCAGTCTTCTCAGCCTTGCGTGTCTGAGAAAGGAATGCTGGGACCAGAGCCATTTTAGCGTTGCAGCTTAAGCAGGATAGGGTGAATTGTGAAGAGATCAAGAAGCAGAAAAGTGTGATGGAAGACTTGATCTGCTTCACTCAATACAGAGATGTTAACACCTATCACTGTGGGCATAGGGAACATGCTCAATAGCTGAGTAGTCTTTGTGCTTACAGAAAGAACTAAAACAAGTTCCAGTGACCAGAGGCTGTAATACAGCCAAATTTGGAGGACTTAGACCCCATCTCCCAGTGATTGCTCCAGGCAAGGACTTTCCGTGGTACGTGGGAGCCAGCTGGAGGAGCCTGCCTGTGGTCCCATTACAATGTGGGAGAGGGGGAAATATTCCATCTTGGACACATATCATCTGCTGTCACAACATAGATTCAAAGCAGTTTCTTTACTGGGGCATTAGCTGGGTGGGGCTGGATACCAAGCAGACAAAACAGCACTAATAAAAAACAACAAGTTTTGCATTCTCTGCAGCTCTGCTGTGTGGACACTGAGGTGCTTCCTGGTGTTCCACCGTGAAAGCCACTGTCTCTCTCTCCTGGGGCATTTCAGCACATGGAGAACACAGACCAGTTGGCTCACTAAGCTGTTCCCCACCTCCTGGCGCAGTTCACTGAGGCTTTGCTCTGTGACAAAACTGTGGACATTCTTGCAAGTGCAGCAGTAGAGAGGTGGGGGCTTTGCCTCAATAAATGCAGTTGTCTCTCAGGGTGTGTTCAGTGTTTTTGAGAGAAGGTTTGGTGCAGAAGGGAACGGGCTTGCTGGAAAATGGCCAGCGAGTGTGGAATTCAGGCAAGCTTGGGAGTTTTGGGGCTATTGGTTTTGTTTGCTGAAAGCAAGACAAATAGCTGTGCAGAGTTTGCTCTTGTAATTTCTTTCCCCTCTGGATTCCCAGCCTAAAAGCATGTGCTTCTGAAGATGACTACTGAACTGGCAGGGGAAAACAAGACCCTAACATTTCCAAGCCAAGCCTTTGCTAACCCACAGGCATGACCATGGAGCAGTTGCATGCTGCAGGCAATGTCATTCCTTTTCTCTCTCAGTTAGAACTCACTCAGTTCTTATATCATCAAGTAATACTGTGAACAGGTCCACACGCCCCCAGCTTCTTCAGCAGCTCCTTATTCCACAGGCTTCCAGTCACATACTGGTTTTTGGTATGTTGTGGACATCACTGAAAGACTAGTTTGTCCTCCAGTGAAGCTTGATCAATTTGTAGAACAGCTCTGTCCTTAAAGCACAGCTTGTGATGCCCTGCTCCCTAGCTCAGAGCCATGGGAAAGTGGAAAGCACACAGGGCACAGGCAAGTAAACAAGATTTGATACATAGCCCTCTGGAGAAGGTGCACGCAGATAAATTGTTGGCATAGTTCAGACTCTAGCTGACACCCACAACATACAGGAGCTTAAGATCTAATGGAGATAAAGTTTGTTTATTAAAAAAAAAAAACCAAACACAAAGGCAAATCTGCCTTTTATTTGTCCAGGATGTAACTAAGGATGTAGTTAAGTAGATGTGGAATTAAAGGGACTGTTGGGAGATGGAAAAGAGCTAATAGATAACCATCTTCACTTGATGGTCCCAGGTGGAATTTGCTTAAAAAAGCAAAGGGCCTGTTTTCATGGCACTAAAGAATAGAAGAACTTCTGGTGTGGGCGTTGATGTTAGTAGCTGGACACGCTGAACACAGAGCGGCAGTGCTGGGCTCCGAGTCTCTACACCATGAGAGAAGCAGCATCTCCTGGGATTGCCAGTAGGACTGCCAGAGAAACATGCAAAACCTCTCATTTGGAAAAGGAGGCTGGCATTTGGCCTGTGGCCCTTGAGAGGTTGCCAACTCCTGTGTTAGGTGCAGTCTTCACTTACTATCTTCCTGTCTGTGGGCTGGGAGCCCTGTGTATCCCAGGAATCATACTTCTTATAGAGCTTTATAAGGGAACAGCTCTGCTATTGGCCTCAGTTTTCACCAGGCCATCCCTGACGAGTTACAATACATCCCCATTTCCCAATCTGACCTCATGTTTGAGCTCACCAGCCTGGCTGCCTGAGCTCTAACAGACCGATTTCAGCAGTGGGAGTAGAGGATGACGAAATAATACTCCAGGGAAGTGAAAGCCAGTACTCCGATAGGGGGTTTTTTTTAGGTTTTCTTTTCTTAGACCAAGAAGGTGAAAAGCTGTGTGTTTTGCATAGCAAGCCTGGTTTGGGCTAATGTGCTTGCCAGAGATTTGGATATTCCCCCAAGCACAGTCTTTCCTGAACATAGAGTACTACAGACATGTTCTCCACAGTTGCCAGCCCAGTTCCTTAAAAGCAAAGAAAACTGTCTTTCTCTGGTTGTAAGAATCCTGCTATCCCTTGTGGCTCTTGGTTTCACAGTAATGTTACGTGGAGGAGGTTGAAGGAAAACGTTTGCTGCCTCCAGAATTTCCCTTTGGGACCCTATCAACAAAAAAAGCCTTGTAATTGCACACAAGCAGCTTCTTCAAGCAGTATGCCTGAAGTGCATAGGGCTTGAAAGAGGAAGGCTAAAATGAAGCCGTTGCTATGTATGCTGCATATCGGTGCTTCAGGACTGATACTTGTTCCTGTAAGAATGTCCTGTTGGAGATCTTGTGGGCACAGAGTTGCTATTTGCCTGCTGCATACCCAGACCTGTAGCCCACCTTTCTAGAATTGTCTGAAGCTGATGAGGGCTGCCCAGGAATATGGCAATACCTTGGCTGATCCCTTTCTCAGTGCCTGTAATTGTTCAACAGATCTCCTTTGATCCTAGGCTCAGTTTGAGCAATAGTGAAATGTTTTGCTGTATGTGGAGGCGGGATGGTACCCTGGACTAACAACCTCCCTTGTGTTTCTTCAAAGGCTTTTCAAACCTGTGTTATTGTTTCATTTTTTTCTCCTAGGTCCTCTCATAACTAATGTCTTGCACATAAATCCAGAGGGACTAACTTGTCAGGAAGTATGGACAATAAAGAAATGCAGCTACTGCTGAGCCTTGTACAGGGAATCCTTGCAGCTTTTTGCTGTGATGTGTGGAGAGTTACAAGGTAGGTGGGAAACCTGTTGACTGGCTTTCCTGTAACTTAAAGCAAACATCTTCAGTTCTCTGTGTATTCAGTAACAGTGTGAGCGCTAGCTTCTGAGACTTGTGATATTGTCAACAAAAGCTTTTTTATATCTAAGCTTAATTTTTTATAAGACCTGTGCAAAAGCAGCCTATGTTGTAAGAAGCAATATAGCCATCTCCCCTTGAACTGTCAGGGTTAATATTTAACGGCTCCCCAGAAGTTAAAATAGCCCTTTGCTGTAGCACGTAAAACTACATCTCTGGTACAGGTAAGCATTTCTCTGGCTGTGGTGTTCATTCATCTCTGCTAAGCTTTCCCTCTGCTGGTGGGGAGATGTATTGTGGAGTGCCAAAGATTGATCTCCAGGCAGACTGCTGATTTTCATGAAGAGGAGAGGATGGGATATGTATTGTGGAACTTGGGATGGGGAGATATTGTCAGGTGCTACCTATCAATGAGAAGCAACATATCCCAGGTCTGAATACGCTCATGGCTC
Source organism: Aquila chrysaetos chrysaetos (assembly GCF_900496995.4). NCBI lineage: Eukaryota > Metazoa > Chordata > Aves > Accipitriformes > Accipitridae > Aquila > Aquila chrysaetos. The sequence goes on from NC_044008.1 coordinate 67,742,568, forward strand.
AAATCAAGTGTAGTGCAAAGCCCTGGCGTTGCGACAGGAACTCATTACCCTTGGAGCATTTCGTGTGCACATGGCATTAGTGAAGCTTTGTTTTAACTGACACTGTTGATGAACAAAGCCTGGTTGTACTGTACAAAACCCAAATGACCAAGGTCCCACTAAGGGCAATAGTGTAGAAGGCGGTTGTCTGTCTGTCCATGATGGCATGATTCACAGATGTGAGAAACTTGAAATTTATTTTGGTGTTATGTGGAATAAAAATTCAGATATATTAGATACTCCCTTGAAACCAACTGAATTTCAAGGGGCTGTACCGTGGGGGTCCCCAGGGTGATCTAGTTCTTTTAAATTCTACAACTAGCCGCAGACTCAAATCCGTCCAGGTTCTGGTTTAGTGGTGAACTGCCATAGCTACTATTTCCCATCCACTCAGTGATCCCTGTGAAGTGATGGGATGGTTCAAAAGCCAAAAGTAAAAGACCAGTCCTAGAACTGGTACTGGAGGCAGCTTGACTGAGAGCTCAAAAAGAAGAGCAGATGAAGAATGTGTATTGCTGCTATATGTACAAGCAGCTCAGAGCTGAAGTGGCACACTCATGATTTGGCTTGGGAACCTGAGCTCCAGGCAGGCCTGTGTAACAAGTTTGTCAACAATAGAGTGGTTAGATTGTGATGGAGTTTTGGCACCTTTCAGACAAGTGAAATGCTGGATTGAAGTTTTTCCAGTTGCCCTAAAGGCAGGTCAGCTTTATTAAAGAGGGAGGGAACTGTCTGACTCTAAGCCCTGTCCTCTAATGCTTTACTCAAGCACTAATATGCCTTTAAACACAAACTCCTCTGTTCTATGGTGGATTTGCAAGGAGTCTTACTTTGACTTATTCAAAGCAATCACAAGGTAAAATGGCTGCATATCTAGCCATCAGCTTTTGGAGGCAGGGATTGCTACTGGATTTGAGCTACAAGCACTTACTGCAAGAAGAAGAAAATAAAGATCTGTTTATGGTTATGGCTAGAATCTTGCCTGAGCCCTTGGGTAGGTGGTGGTCTGAAAGCTAATTTCTTTGACTGTAACTATGGCTACTTCCATAATTCACATAAATGTTCCCAGTGATGCTTCCACTGGATTTAGAGGTAAAGGGTTTCCTTCTTATGCTGGACTAACCTCATTAAGGAAAATATAGGAAACTTCCATTGTTTGCAGTGAAAGGTATTTCTTTCCCCGCTCTGTGTTGCAATAAGCTTAGGATGATAGACGGGAACAGTGCAAAGCTGTTCTCTTGTCTGAGAAATTGGATCTGTGTGTGGAGTGTCTGGGAGTGTTGGGAGAGAGGGTGTGCATGTTCTTGTAGTGAAATCCAGAGAGAAGACCAGCCCACTCATTCAACACACCTTTGGAAAGCACTGCCTAGCGAGCACCTCTGGGCAGCAACAGCAGAGCCTCTGTCGCTTTCAGGCATCTTGCCATGTGGTTTTTCAGGAGAAGGCTTCCTAAAATTCCCAGAGCCCTCATTTGGCTCATTGTTTTAACACACTTCTGCATCTTCATTGCTAATTTCAGCTCCTTGTTTGGCTTGTCAAAGACAAGGATTTTCAGGTAAGAGACCTGCTTCCTTGTGATATGCACTGTCTGGATAGAGTGCTTGTGCTCACTTTCTTTCTCTGTCTCTGTGTCTTTTTACCCTGAAACTTGTACTTTTGATCTGACTGAGATGACCACTTTGCTTTAGCAGACCATGTTGTGTAGAATCAGAGCGCAGTTTTGGAAGATCCACAGTCAAAAACTTGCTTCTGCTGGTTCACTAATTTCCAGTGTTTCCTTGCGTAGCTGTTTAAGAAAGCCGTTTTTGCTTTACTAATGCTACCTGATTTCATACTTTGGCACTACATAGTATTTGCTTTTCCTGGTCGCTCCCAGAAGGACCTCATTCAGCCCTAGTCCAGATTTCATGGGTGAACATTAAATTTGGTGGGATACCTTTGAATTTATAGCAAGTTCAATATCTGATTCCTAATACAAATATGCTGCATTCTGGGAGACCAATGTCATGCTGACATGATCAATATATATATTATTTTTTACATCAATGGTCAAGTAAATCCTACAAGAATGGGTGTGGAGGGAATTGCAGTGTAGACTGCGGTAAAATGTCTCCAGCATTGTTGGCAGGAAGCACTGTTCCTTGCACAAGCACAGCGGATACCCAAGCCTTTCCTGCTAAAAGCATGGCTTGCTTACATGTTAGTGCCCTGTGCTGTGTATAGGAACCATCACTCCCCAGCCTCCCCACCAGCCGTTGTATGGTCCCAGCTCTCCTGGTGAGCATGTCTGGCTTGTCTTCGTGGGGGTTGGTTTTCAGCTGGACCTCTCAGGGCTGATACTGTGGGGGCAGGCAGGAGGGGTGAGGCTGGGAACACCTACATCTCTTCTGGAGGTGGCATGAGTTTAGTTCAGCTCCAGCGACTTGAGACCACACCTGGAGGACAGCTAGTGATTTGGAGAGGTCGGAATCTGCACAAGGGAGGCAGGGGAAAGGAGAGAAGGAGGAGGTGTAGAGAAGTGAAGTGAGTTGTCCTTGATCACAGAGCCCATCAGTGGCAGAGCAGGGACAAGAACTCCATGCCCAGCTGCTTGAAGCCATTTCATTCTGCCATAGTTTCAGATAATGGAAATGTCCATATTTTTGCAACTTAAATAAAACACAACTAGTTATGAGCTGTATGTGGTTATCTGTGTGTCAGTTCTATTTCCATACCTTTATATGTAACATAAAATACACAAAGCAGCATTTACATGGCTTTATCCTCTATTTGTCCTAGGGCTTTGTAAATGGAGAGGAAAATGACAGTAAATGTCATTGAGCTTCTGCAGTTGTTTGCCAGCTGGACGCTAGAGCCTGAAATTTGATGAGCTGCTTTGACCATTTGTCTGGGTTTAAAATGCTGGTCAGGAGAGCAGGGTCCTATGTAGGCATGAGTGCCTGGCCATGTGGGTCTGACTGCAGGGAGCAAGGTTTTGGATGTGAAGGGCTCTCGGTTTTACGTTTTGGTCTCTGTATCTTTGGCACAGTATTTGAAATTGAAGTGTAATAGAGCTGGGATGGAATCTGTGCCCTGCAAGACAGCACATACAGAAAGTCTGGGGTTGGAGGTGGTTTCTCATACTGTCCTCTTTCATTTGTTCTCTGCCCTTTAATTTCAAAGTTTTAGACGTCATCTTAAAAATACCACAGAAAGTCATCCAGGGATTTAGGATCTGCCTGAGCTACCTTACCAAATTTCTCTTTACTTAGGGCGTATATATAAAATCTCTCCTCTTATTAGGCAGTAAACAGTTACAAGTTTATACATGAAGCACTATGATAGAAAGCAACTGCTGCCTATTTGGTTGAATCTGGCTAGTGATTATGAGGGGAGGTAGAGGAAGAGCTGATAGGCTATTTACCACAACCTCTTTTTCTCAGAAATAGCATTGGAAATGTTCAAGTATTTATCTGATACAAAATTATTTTTAAAAGCCTCTTAGTTGATAATTTCCTAATCACTTTAATGAATGCCATACCACTCTGAAGCTTCAGCAGCAATTGAACTGTTATCTACAGCCTGCTATCTGCAGAGGTGCTCTTTTTCCCCATTTATCACCTCGGAAGCAATCCACAGCTCTCTGAAACAAATGCATCATGCAAAGGGTGAACGTGAGTGTGAAATCAGAGTGCCACAACTATGCTGGTTTATTCTGAAAAGCTTTGCTGTACATAAAAGCTCAGCTGCAGAAATTTTTCACCTTCCTTTTTCCTGTTCCACCCTCCGGCCATGTGCAGATAAGAATGAATGTTTGGGACAAAACCCCACCACTTTGGCCTTGATTTTTTTGCTGGGTTTCAGCCCAGTCTGTTGGCAGCTGTATCCTCCTATGATATCCTTGTACCTGCCTATGCCTCTGAACTGGGGAACAGGGCAGCTGCAATATTAGAGGTGATTGTTGAAAATGCAGAGATTTTACATTTTTAAGCTTTAGAGTGTATTTTAATAGCTTCAAAGTGCCTGTTTTAAGACATGTGTGCCTGGCAAGTGCTGTGTGATGCCATTGCATTAGCTGGCTAAGGGTGAGGAGGAGAGGAAAAAGCACCTTGTGGCCCCAAATGCTCAAGAAGTGATGTATGGTAAAGGAGTGAGTTTCACTTCTTTTTAGACTTCCCTAACTGAATTCTGGAAGATCTTCATGCTCTGTTCCTGAAGCACTTGGCTCTACCGGCAAAGAGAGCCAGATGGCTGCCTTCATGGTGTGTGCCCTGTCCTGAGCTTGGGATCTCCAAAACAGTCCTGCAGTGCTCTGGGGATGTTGCCAGTGGTCTGTCCAGTGCAGAGCAAAGCTGTTCTGTGCTGGTTTGCAGTTACTGCCAGTGTGGATGTTTCATGAGCCAAGTGCTCAAGAGGAGTGTGTAGCCTCTGGAATTTGCTTAGTGGGGAGATAAGCGGTATTCAGGCCAGGATGGTGTGGGAAGTTGAATAACACTTTGGTGGCAAAGTTGAAGATGAAATTGAATTCATACAGCATCCTGCAGAAACTCAAGTGGCAGTTGCCAAGGCAAGTCCTCTGAGTGTGGTGGTTGTATGCAGTGGTTGCTCTGGAACACAGAGAGGGGCTCAGAGTCAAAAGCACTAGAAATGGGCTGGAAGGTGTTCAGTGTTAAGTTGAAGGTGTGTGTGATGGTTCTGCTTTTCCTTTGATTGCATTCAGGCAATTGAGCATTTTCCAACGTGCCCCAGATATGCTACAAGTAGAGACCCAAGAGCAACAGGGTTTAAACTATTCTGATAATGGGAACTCAAGGAGCTTTTTAAAGGTGATTTTGGGGAGAGACGTCACAAGGCTCAAACAAGATATGGTTGAGAAGACACCAAGATGGGAAGGAAAGGAGGAGCAGAAGAAAATGATGAAACCAGTTGCCAGGCTGGAGGAAGCCAAGGAGAACATGACTGTGAAACCACTCCCTGCATTGGAGGGAATCAAGAAGACAGCAGTGAAAACACCCCTTAGGGTGCAGGGAAACAAGGAGAAAACAACAGTGAGATCAGCCCCAGGGGTGGAAGAAGCCAAGGAAAAGACAATAGTGAAACCACTTCCCAGGGTGGAGGGAGCCAAGGAGAAGGCAACAGTGAAACCATCCTCTGGGATGAAGGGAGCTCGTGAAAACAACATATCCAAAGACCAAACAAAGCCAAAAGAGCCTCCTGCATCAGGGAAAACTGTAAGACCTCTTCCTCAGGCTGCTGCAGTGACAGGAAAGAAGCATCTGAGGGCTGCTGACTTCAAGTCTGAGCCGCAGTGGGATTTCGAGGACAAGTACCTGCTGGACAACTCATCTCCACCATTGGTAGGTGTGATGGCTGTGTGTGTTTGCCAAGAATGATGCCTCCCTGTTGACCTCCTTGTCTGCTGTCCCCTGGGTGTATGTGCCCTTCACAGTCGAGGATGATCTCCAAGCTGGTAGGTCAACTCACTGGTATATGCAGATGCTGCTGGGACCCAGCGAGGGAGACCTCTATGTATGACTCAGTTAGCCTGGCCAGTCCTCCACCATGCTCCAGTATGGGAATTTAACTGCAATTGCATGCATTTCCATGGGTTCCTTTGAAAGTCAGCCCAAGCAGCCCTTTCTGGAGCTCAGGTGCATCAGAAGCTGGGGAGAATATCTCACCTTCTAGATGTGCTACAAGGTGGTCCCACCCTTAGGTGCCTTGATATATTGCATAGGGGACTTAGGCACACAATGCAGCGTATATATTCCCTGTGACATGGCACCCTGAGGTAAGTTGAGTCACACCTAGTCTTGTGATGCCTACAGGCAGGCATTAGGTGTCTGGCACTAAATGGCAGTCTTCATACAGGCATCCCATTTCTCACCCAGTCTCTTGGGAAACTGAACATCTGCATTCCTATGAAGACTCAGGTTTACAGTCCCCAGATTGCCTTGATCTTTGTTTTATGCAGCCCCGCTAAAGAAAACAAGCAGTGTCTTGGTGAGGGAACAGGAAAAGGAATGTCTCCGTGTGTCTGTTCACCCAAGCACATCTGTACCAAAGCAAGTCAAAAGCTTTGACGGCAGTGGGGCAGCAGTGACACTTGTGCTGTGCTAGGCTGTGAAGAATGACACTGGCAGTGATGGTGAGGAGGGTCTCAGTGCACGGGAATGGAGGCTTTGTTAGTTGCTTGTATTAAAGTCAAAATAAGGTCAAAGAAAAAGGATTAGATGAGGACTGATAAGCATGTACCTGCCTGCTTTGGGGACAGTAGGGTGGAGACCATTCACATTTTACAATTTTCTGTCAATATTGGCAAAAATTCAACTGTGTATGTGTGCCCCACTGAAGAAATGATGGTTAAAAAGTAACTTTTTTTACTGTCCTTGTGGTTTATTATCAACAGCAGGACAGTCTTTCCCAGGTGCTGCCAATTCACCTTTTCCACTCTGTATGTAGACACCCATAGTAAGCAAGCAGATTCTTTACCCATTCAGAGCTCCATGTCTCAGATGGTCCCACCATGTTGGGTTGCTATCTAGGATTTTCTTGCTATGCATTGAACCATCGTCACAGCAGAGCAAATAATTCATAACAGATCTGGCATTCAACAAGTCTTGCTTTGTTCCTCTTTGTTAAATAGGAATAACTGTAGGCCTGGTCAGCACAAGTAGAATATTTTGGTAGAGGTGAAGATGAGAATCTCAAATGATACAGCTGTACCTGTCAAGGCAGTAGCACTTGCACAGCTACAGCTTCAAAGTTTTCTTACAGATCCTTTTTGTTGGGAGTGTTGTTCTTTTCATTAGTTCTTGTGATCACCTCTGCCTGTGTAGGTCATGTTACTGATGTGATCTTCCAAAACAGTAAGCCTGGTGCCCCCCATCAGGTTGTCTTAACAGCCATGGAATTGAAAGCCTTTTTCTTTTCTGTTTTGCACTGAACTCTTGTTCTAACCATATTTTTAGCCTTTCCTTTGTAGCTATGAGGGTTTGGAACTAACTTAAAATGAAGTTTGATCATCTCATCATTACTCAGGTCCAGGAACAGGGCCTTTAGGAAAGTTGTAAACTATAGCAAAGTTCTCAGCAAGCAGATGGGGCATGTTATGGTGCACAATTCTGTCTCTGTCCACCATCTTATGCTGGTAACTCTTTGTAAAGCTTACCCAGAGCAGTTTTTACTGGCACCCCTGTTGCTGGAAGGCTTGGACAGGTGGGTAACCCTCTCTAGAGTGAGAAAGGTCTTTATGCATGGGTATAAGTGGCCTTTACACACTGCTCGTGCTCAGGGAGGAGGGAGGGTGTAGGCACATGAGTAGAGGGCAGGAGTGCCTGCTCTAGCTCGTTGGTCTTAGATGAGCCATTTGCCTATTTAAAATCTCAATGCCACAATCTTCCACCATTGCCATGTGACATTTTGGTGGCATTAGGGGAATGTAGGTGTTGCTCCAGCGGACTGTCAGAGCTGCAGGCACCATGTTGTTCTGCTCAGACTTCTCCCGGTGGAGCAGGGGCTACTCTTGGAAAATTTAATCCCATTCCCCAACCCCAGGGTGCCCAGGATGCCTTGGGAGATGTGCAGAGAGCAGAGGTAGATGAACTGGGCTGATAAAAAAAATCCTAGGAGGAGTTTTATTGTTTTGATGTTTTATTTTTGAGTTTTCTCTCCCTTGTGGTATTTTGATGTTGTTCCCCATTGCCCCTTTTGGCAGTGCGAGCCATTCTTGTGCTGACGGGATGTGCTCTTCAGTGTGGCATTGAGCCACTTGAGAGGAGCAGCTGGCCCCAAAGATACCTCTGTTATCCAAAGATCTGTGACTATTAAATGTGGAACTCGGCTGTTAAATGCTTCAGCTCGTGCACTGGACCAGCCTTACTGAGTCACAGCAGAAGGGCCTGGCAGATGATGCAGTCTGTGGTGCAGGATGTGCATCCTTCTTCCTGGGCTCCCCATGGTCTCTGGGCACCCCGAATACAAATGGGAGTGGGCAAATTATATGGCTAAGAGTGCATATGCCACATGAGACAGTACCTCACCCCTCCTGCCCAGTGTTACTGCCTGTAGACACAGTGGGGTTAAGTCACCAGGATCCCGCTTGTTGACTGTCACATGCTCCTGTCTTCTCATCTAATGAGCTGCAGAGCATGTGCAGCCATCTCAGAAGTGCAGAGCAGGAGCTGGCAGAGAAATGCAAGACAACAGTCACAGCAGGAAGCTGGGAACATCCTCCACTGTAACTGAGACTGGAAAGGATCTGGGTGTGCAGAACAGCTGAGGCAGTGGGGAAAACCCTTCCTCAGTATGGGAAAGAGGAGAAAATGCACACACGAAGGTCTTTAGTGAAGATGTGGATCCAGACGTCACATGTTGGGTCTCGCTTCCAATCCTGATCTCTAATTCTGCAGAGAGGGGGAGTGGCTAGAAGCACTCCCACCTCCTTCATTTCCTACATGATCAGACTTTTCCCTAGTTCCTCTGGTTTTGATCCAGTCTAGCTGTGGAGGCACAAGAAGTACCAAGCCTTGGACAGTACAAAGTACAGCTTGAGCAGTACAGTCTCTGGACATGAAACATGCTGCAACTGAAATGATGCCAACATGAAACCCTCCACAATGTTCTTGTCATTGCACTGCTGTTGTGACAGGCAGAGTGAAGGCTGTATCCTTGGGCTGTGACTGGATCGTCATCCTCACCCATAGCAGAGAGCCCAGCTCAGCTGTGGAGCACACAGCAAGGCTTTGGCAATGCAGTCTGGTCATTGCTGGGGATTTGAGCTGGGCATGCGGTCCACTTGGTCTCCTGTTTTGACTTTCAGTAGGTGTTGCAGTAGGTATTTGGGGAAGATGTCTAAGAAAGTAGAGCACAAATTGACTCAGCGGAAAATCCAGCGCAGTGGAGTTTGCTCTCCATCTGCACACACGGCCTAACTCTTGCCAGCTGCAATGATACCCCTGTTGTTATAGAGGATAAGCTGTCTCGGTTTTCCTTCTCAGTTGCATGCTTCTGTGTGATTCATTTATGATGTTGAAAAAGTTGTTTGCATGCTTTTTCTTACTTTTAAAGGGAGTGATAATAGTGATTTGATCTCACATCTTCCTCACTGTGTTTGCTCATGTGCACTCTGAGGCCAGGACCTTGAGGTGCCTTGCCAAAAGGGACTGCCAGCCTTATTTGGTATGTCTAGGTTAGACCTATTACAGATAGCATCAGTTAATGAGGCCCAAAGCCAATAAAACATGTGAGCATTGCAGGCCTGTTGTTCTGAAGAGGAAAGTCTCAGAGATCTGGATTCACTCTGGCTTCCTTGTAGGTGACTTTCCAGCAGCTAGTTATTGACGTAGTGCTGAAATTATGCCTTGTGTTCATAGTGATGGGGACACTGAGGGAAATGGATGATGTACCACTGGAGTTTCTATGCTTCTTTCTGATACTCTTACACACAGGCAGACAAGCACTGGCACTCAGTCAGGTTTATCAGCTCCCTGCTAATCAGTCCTTATTGTTTTCTTTTTGTTTTTCAAGACCTGCTCTGAATCAGTGAAGGCCAAAGCTGCCAAGTCTGACTGGCTGCGAGATCTTTTCCTGCCCAACATCATGCTCTTCACAGACAAGAGATACTTCAGTGACAGTGAGTGGGACCGCCTTGAGCATTTTGCACCTCCGTATGGCTTCATGGAGCTGAATTATTCATGTGAGTCCCTCAGGGCATGTCAGGATGGGACCATCAAACTCCCAATGGGAACCTTATGCCAAGTAGCTAGAGGTTTGCAGCATCTCCCTGTCAAAGGCATCAGGCTAGGTGGATCTTGTGGTGGAAACTGTGGTGCTTTCACTGTGTCCATCCCAAAGGCTCTTGATGCTAACTCTCCACCATGTTTGCTTCACAGTGGTGGAGGAGGTCATGTCCCTGCTGCCCCCGAATTCCCACCAGCAGCTGCTCCTGGCCAACAGCAACAGCAGCATGCCGACATGCATCAGCTGTGCTGTCGTGGGGAATGGAGGAATATTGAATAACTCTGGGATGGGCCAGGAGATTGACTCCCATGACTACGTCTTCCGGTAAGGCAGGCTTCCTTCTTAGAAGATACACAGCTAGCTTATGCTGGCTAGCAGGTAATTATAGCTGGATAACTTCACCTCTTCTTGTATTGCACTAACTGCCAAGTGCCAAAATGACTGATGGCAGGAGGAGATGAAAAACCAAAAAGGAATTGGAAAGTTCCTAAACACACAGGAAGAGCCTGGGTTCACAGATGAGCCATAAAGAGCCATTTCCAAAGCAGGGGCTCTCCTGCAGATCAAGAGGTGTAGCTCAAAATGGGCCTAATCCTCCCTTCCTCCAGAATAACACTGTCTTTTGCTGTTATAAACATGGATGCGAGGGTTTTCACTGGTCAACTGCTAACTCTGCTCCTCTGTTTGATTTCCTTGGCCAGGGTGAGTGGGGCTGTAATCAAAGGTTACGAAAAAGATGTGGGAACAAAAACCTCCTTTTATGGATTCACAGCCTACTCCCTGGTGTCCTCTCTCCAGATCTTGGGACACAGAGGGTTCAGCAACATCCCACAGGGAAAAGTAAGTCAGGTCCATGCTGTATGCATGCACACCTTTATGGGATGCTTTTAGTCCGTGGCCTTCAGTTCTGATCTTACCATGCATGAGGAGCAAAGGGGCTGAGCTAACACTTTAGCATTACCCTTGGTGAGGGAACCTGCATTGGCTTGGCTTGGAGTGAGTATTTGCAGTGGCAAGCTGTGTCAGTCCTACCCCAGCCTTTTGGCACGTAGAAGTGGCTGCACATCAGATGCTATCTCCATTCTGCTTCTGTGGGATAGTTAAAGGCTGCAGACCAAAGATGTGTGTCCGAGAAGCTCAGGGAACTTAGATGCCTGCTTGCTTTTTATTTTTAAAGGATGTATCTCTCTTGTGCTGTTCATTAATGCTCACTTGTTTTCTTAGCATGTGAGATACATTCACTTCCTGGAGGGAGCTAGAGACTATGAGTGGCTGAAGGCTCTTCTGTTGAACAAGAACATCAGGAAAGGATTCTTGAACCACTACGGGTAAAACAAACTGGCCCCACCTCTACACCCTTCACTGTGGAGCTCTGTTGTGCCCTTTTTCTCTCCACAGGGCTCAGCCCTGCTGAGGTGCACGCCAGGGTAAAGCCAGGTTAAAGCCTCCCTCCCCTGGCAGATTTGTCCGGAGAAATATCTTATTTCCTCAGGTCTGAGCACTACTGTAACTAATACACCTCCTTCCCAGAAATAGCTGATTTCAATAATGTGTGGCCAGAGGTTGGAGAAAGCTTTGTGGTCCTCTGGGATGAACACATGCTGTTGTCTGGTCTGCTGTCTGTACATGGTGGCCTACTCATGGATGAAGGCCTGGTTTCACCAATTCTTGTCTATACACACACATGCATTTGATATTCCAGTCTCCTGTTGTTGCCTCTCCTCCCTGATCTCTGCAATGCACATAGGTTATGGACGCTTTGTCATAACGTGGGCAATGTTGCAGAATAACGTAACAATGTTTGTGGTTCTTCTCTTATCACCAAGTGTATCAGGGCTGATCCTTTCCAGCTGTGATGAAATATATGAGTTTGTCCTGAGTCTCCCCATTCCTGTCCTTAGGCAGAGGCCCCGGGAGAGATTCGATGAAGATTTCACGATGGACAGGTACCTGGTGGTTCACCCTGATTTCCTCAGATACATGAAAAACAGGTGAGCTGGAGGTTATGTACTCTAACGGGTTTATTTTTTCTGGCCAGCAGCATCTCTTCTATCTCTGGGCTCTCTCCTCCCAGCTCACTCCCTTGTAACTGCAGTTTAGCCACACCAGCAGATTGGGGGTAAGCTTCACCAGTGTGCAGTCAGTTAAAATTCTCTGTGGTGCTGCAGTGGGATGTTAGTGGTGGGTAGATGTCCAGCTTCTGTGAGCTGGAGAAGTAGCAGCCATTGGACAGTTTGGCTTTCTGCATCCAAAAGAGGTCCTGGGCAAATGGCAACTTTAGATGTGGGAAGAGTGTTGCTAAAGTGCCAGAAGAGTTGATCTAGTTCAGGACCAAACTTTCATGTTCCCCATTGCTTAGCACCTTGGAGGAAGGCTCTGTAACAGCCCTTCTCTCCTGAGATCCCTTGTTGACTCAGGAGGTTGTTTGTGCCCTCAAACATGGTAATAGGCACTACTTCAGTATCCCATTTGCCTGGCCTGGCTGCTCTTCTTTGCCTCTCTAATCCTTTTCACAAGCCTGCTGGACACTGTCACTGTAAGATTTGCCAATCATGGGCCACACGTGACCAAGAGATGTAGGAAGAAGAGCTCCTGTTGTGCCGCGCTTTGGCTTCATTTACCCTTCGGTCTCCTTGAGAGCTGAGTTATGCCTTCTCTCAGAGAAGGCAAATGTAGTGCCAGATGGCTTGCATCACCCTGCTCCTTCTGCCGTCTCCCCTCTGACTTGGGTCCTTTCCAAGGCCAAGAGGGCTTGAATGCTATTTTTTTCCTGGTGTGGGCTCCTACCTTCCTAACAACTGCTGGCATAAAACACTGCAGCTCCTAGCAGGTTTTGTGACCGTCCTGTGCACCTTTCCTGTGTCTCGTTTCACTCCTGAATGTGGATGGGGAGCAGGATGTACCAGGGAGCTTCGAAGCCACTTCTGCACTGCAAGGCAAAGGACAGATTTAAGAGTGGGCTTTAACATACTAGATCCTTTAACCCACCCCTTCTTTATCCCTACTGCCTCAGGACCTACCACTTCCATAAAGCTGGGGCAGAGCTGGGCTTAGGTTGCAGTGCAGGTGATGAAGCATTCTGGGCTGGCCTTGTGCTTTACTGTGCACACACCAGTACCCACACATGTGGGCATACTCATGGCTTGTCTGAAATGCATTGTATGGCCAGAAACTGCTGTAAGGAGGGAAGATGCCATGTAGGCCACAGGGGGACAAAGTGTGCCTAGCTTGAACCACCACACCCAGGAACTGCTCTGTGCTTTCTTCTCTCCTGCTGCAGGTTTTTAAAATCTAAAAGTTTGGAAAAGCCTTACTGGCGGCTGTACAGACCCACAACGGGGGCCTTCCTGCTGCTAACTGCCCTCCATCTCTGTGACTGGGTAAGGGCACGATGATTCTTGCACACAGCATTGTCTGGAAGGGGGGATAGGCTCACAGGGAAGAGCAGGAGTGGCTCCAACCCTGCCTACCATCTGCCTTGAGGGTATGTGGGTTCTTGTCAGCTGTGGAGGAACAGATTGAAGACAAGAGAAACAGCCCCAAAATAGTTCACATAGAGATTGTGAAGCCTGCTGTGGCCTGAGAGGGATCCTGCCTCCCAGGGAGGCAGTAAGAGGACAGCAGGCTCTCTGGAGCCAGTGTTCATAGTCTGGTCCTTGTGGACCCCCATGCAGCATCACCCGGAGAAGCCCTGACTGGCATCCCAGTCCTGTGCTCCCTCCCCATTTGGGAACTGTGTCCTGTATTTCACTTAGCTCCCTCCGTCCTTGGTACCTCTCCCCAGTGAGCCCTCCATCTTTCCCAGGTGAGTGCCTATGGCTACATCACGGAGGGTCATGAGAAGTACTCGGATCACTACTATGACAAGAACTGGAAACGTCTGATTTTCTACACTAACCATGACTTCAACCTGGAGAAGCAGGTGTGGAAAAAGCTTCACGACGAGAATATCATTAAGCTTTACCAGAGAACCTGATTGTGTGGTGAGGGCCATTGCCTGGGAAATCTCAGCAACACCTCACTGGGAATGGAAGAGGACCACCAGAGCCAAGGTTAGCTCTGGACTTCCAGGCACATTTCTTTCCCACAAAGCTATTTCCCTCCTTCAGCACCTCTGTTCTCTCACAACGTTTCTACGAATGTGCAGATGCTACAGACCAGGAAAGGAACAGCAAGAAAACGCAGCACATCAACAAAGAAGTCCCATCTGGCTGTGCTGCAAGACTGTTGCTGATGGTTGTAGGCACTGGTATTGGGAGAGAAGAATCCAGGATGGATCTGGGTAGCATATGGTCCGGTGTCCTGCATCTTCATCGGGCTTTTCTGTCTTTGCAAGGAGATGCTCCTCAGGCTGGAACTACTTCTATTCTGGATGGATCTTCTCCATTAGTGGTGCCCGTCTTGGAGTTGGGTGTATTGTCTAAGCAAGCTCCCTTGGCAGCCAGTGGATGGAGGTAGACACACAGATCCTGTCTCAGGTTGACTTAATTCCTGGAGGTGCTGCTCTCACTCTGCTCCCTGCAGATAAAAAGGATGGACTGGACACTTCCACGTGACTAATTTGAGAGAGGATGAGTCTCACTTCTGCTTCCTCTTGTGGCCTTGTCATGCCACCTCCAAAGGAGCACCACCATCAGCTCAAAGGCAGGTAAATGCTCTCCGTGGTGCAGCAGGCATGCAGTACTTGGTGCATCTTGCTCTGAGGCTCCCCTGGCTGCAGGACATGTGAATGTTGTGTTGTGATCCTGGTGTGCCAAGTCCTTGCTTAGCTGGGCTTTGGCACGCTTGACTCCCAGCTGTGCCAGGAGTGCTGTGTTGTCCTCTTGCCAGGGGAGGTAGGAGCTCTCCAAGTCCAGGGATGGATGCTATCCGTCCTTGCTGCTGCTGGAGTGCCTGTCCTCCATTGCGCTGAGAGGAGCCCAGTTGCCGCCAGCAAGCCTGCAGTGTATTGGCCTTCTGAAAGGGGTTTTACAAGCAAAATAAATGGCACTACTTTGTCCAAGCTGATTTTTCATTGCAGCCCTGTGGGTTGTGGTTATTTAGTGTGCGTCCAAAGCCATTGCTTAAAGGCTGAGATAGCAGACGATGAAGCCAGGAAAGGGCAGGACTGAGTGTTAATGAGAATACCTCCACCTGCAGGGGATCTGCAGCTTGCGTGGACATACCTTAGCATCCGCCACTTGTTCACATTGCTATTGCAGGGTGGGGATCGGAGCTGGCCAAACACCTTCCTGAGGAAGTGGGTAAACACCTGGCAAGTTTGTCCTTGTCCCAGCAACTGCTCTCCAAGTATATCAGATGCTGGAGACAAATGCATGAAGGGCTGGATGTTTCCCCCATGACACCATGCAGGCAAAAAGCCACTTCCAGTGTCCAAGCAGGTCCAGTGCATCTCCTTGGGCTCATCAGGCTCTGGACTGGGGCCCAGCTGCACACTGACTGGTCCCAGTGGACCTGCTGTGGCTGCGAGCGGTTTTCCTCTTGTGCAGCATTTCTGTTGGGGGCAGCAGCATCTCCAGGGACCCCCTGGACTCCGAGGGAGGCATTTCAGCATGGATTGTCAGCAGGGTTTGTCAGGCCTGATTTCCTTTGTCCCTTTTTTCCTTGTGCTGCGGAGAGGCCAAGCAGTTTCTCATGTCTCACTAGGCTTGTTGGCAAAGGACAACCCCCCCGCATTGGTAATCTAAATGAAGAATTCAGCTTGCCTGGGAGAGGGTGTAGCCTGCGTTTGGCTGCTCTGCCCATACAAGCCCTGTAGTGTCTGTAGGAGCAGGGAGTTAGCCGAAATGCACTGTGCCTCTGTTGGGAATGATGTATGTAGCCTCATGTGAACAACAGACCCATGGAGAGCCGTGGGCTTTGAAGCAGATCAGAAATACTTCCTGAGCAGCAAACAGCCTCCCAGTGAAGAGGGAGCCTGATGGAGGCTAGTCACCCTCCAGAACTGACTGAGGACAAACTCCTGCACCCAGGAGCTCTGGACCCCGCTGGGCTCTTGGTGGGCAGTGAGGCAGCTTTGTTCCTTGCCTGTGCGTTGGGCCATACCAAATTGCTGTGGGTTGCTTAGTGACCAGTTCTGCATGGGTATTCTTTCTGCCTGAATAGGGCTTTTCTCTTTCCAAGAAGTTGGAAGAAGTTTCTCTTAGACCCTTCCCTTCCCCCTCCTCCTCTTTTGTTTCCCTCTCCTCTGGGAAGCGTGTTGGGGCTGAGTCCCGCCAAGCAAGGGGATCATGGTGGGCAAGGGGATGGGCTGGCAGCCCCCAGCCGGCGCTTTCCCCCAGCGCCCAGCTCCTCTGTGCTGCTGAGGCTTCCCAGAGTCAAGGGAAGGAGGCTTCCCAGAATCAAGGGAAGGAAGCTTCCCAGGAGGCTTTCCCCACCAGCAGAGCCTATTCCTCCAGGCTTTCCTCTCAACACAGCTGGCATAGTTTGATGTTATCAGGGATAATCTTAGCTGGAGGAGGGTGTTTGTTGTGGTCTGGAGTTTCCCAGCAAGCTCAAAACCACATCCTCTTTGGCCCCAGAAAAGCAGCTCTGACCTGGCGGTCCTCTTCACCTCCTCACTTTGCTCCCGTCCCCCCTGCGCCAAGGCATCCCATCCCACTGTGGGCTGGCTGAGGTGTGGTGCACTCGGGGACACATCCCCCAGAGCACAAGTCCAGCTGCACCTCACCAGAGCCACCTGACCTTGTGCCACTGGGTCCGGAGTGGCCGCGGGAAGTCGAGGCGGTTTGGAGGTGGCATTTCCCAGCTAACTTCTAGCCTGGCCCAAACTAGTGTGGCAAAACCTGTGGAGGGCAGCTACAGCTGGAGCACCCTTGGCAAGAGCCAGGATTCAGGGCTTGGGTGAGTCTCCCAGCTGGATGTGTGTCCCAGGGCGAAAGCTGGAGTAGCCCCAGCCTCCTCAGTGCGGCTGAACAGAGCCAGTGCCATGGTGCAGGGCCACCCCAAATGTCCCCATCCAGGTCCTTGCGGCTGGTAGGCCAGCAGGATTGTCCCAGTGCCACCAGGTGGCAGCTGCTGTTCAGGGACCTGTCAGTATCGTGCCATGTCTGGCACATCCAGGTTTGGCACAGGTCATGTCTGAGTGCTGTGCACAGCCCTGCAGCTGCCCAGACTGCATCAGACTTTTGTCCCCCCATGTCCTTTGCTTTATAACACCCGCCTGCCCGTAGGATTTATAGTCCAGGAGCTCCTTGGGGTATGTAGGGACATGCATAGAAGAGGTTTCGTACCTGTGAGTGCCACTCTTGCAGCTGCAAAGCGTGTGCAAAGGTGCAGCCTCGGCTTGTGCAACGTGGCATGGTGCTGAAGGCAGCACAAGCGGAGGGACTGACGGCAGGATTGGGTCTGACATCCTGAGACATGCTTCAGACACAGCGACAACTACTCGTGCACAGACACGATACCCAGTGCCAGCCAGGAGCTGCAGGGTCTGCTGGATTTAACCAGAGATGTCTGATTTGGGGAGGAAATACACAACTGTGCTTCAGCATGTCCAGAAGCTGCTGTTGTGTCAGCCCTGCTTTTTTGGGAAGCTGTTGGGTGAGTACCATGAGCCATTATTACAGCTGTACCCGACCCTTCCTGGGGTTCCCCATGAGTTAACGGCCTCTAAATATTAACTGCCAGGTTGTGGGAAACAAATCCCTTTGTCACCCAGGAACTCTTGCTGTGTCACCTTCCTGGCTGGGCTTTGAATCTTTTGTTTGGTTTCAGCCTCTTCCCTTTTTGCGGTGTGACGGCTCACCCTAGTCTAGCAGAAGCAGGGACCATGTCCTGCTGCATGTTCACAGGCAAGTAGCTCCTCAACTGGAGCTGGGGCCGAAGCAGGAGGAAGTGGGGAGGGACTTGCTGGGCTGGGGGACGGGGATGCGCCTCAGGGACATGCAGGCGGTGCAGCGCCCATCTTTGCCCCGCTCCTGGTCAGCCCAACGCTGCTCTCCAGAGCCTGAAAGGGGTGTCCTCAGGCTTGGGGTGCCTGATAGTGCTGTCAGCCAAGACCAAACCAAACCAGGTGCCAGAGAGAGCCACTGCATGTGGCACACACGGCTCCAGGGCAGTTTGGTGCCATGATGGCACATCCAGATAGTCAGTCCTGTGTCTCTTGTTCCCAGGCAAGAAACCGAGGCACAGAGCAGCCAGAGCTGGACACCAGTGCCTGGCTTCCCAGCATGGAGCAGGTGCTCCCTCCAGATACGTCGCTCTCAAGCAGCCGTGGAGGTCAGCCATGGGAGTATAGCAGAGTTGTGTGCCGGCTCCAGGTCAGCACAAAAACCTCTGTGCTGGTGACTCACCAAATGCTATTTATGCTCTCCAAGTGGAGAGAGGTTTGGGGCAGGCCCTCATTGCCCAGGGGTGGGGGGGCTCACCCTCCTCACCCCTACTGTGTGGACCTTCTCCCTTTGTTGGGGATGTGGCAGCAGGGAAATCCAGTCAGACCAGAAAAACTATTGATAATAGGGGAGGGAGAACAAGATAAAGGAGCAGCCCATGGCTTTGTTGTGCAAAAAGTACCAGGTGATCAAAAGCACCTACCCTGCAGAGAGCCCTCATCTCCAGGTGCTGGGGCAGGGCCCTGCAGGCAAACAGCTCCTGGAGGTGCAGCAGCCCCTGGTTCCCACGCCAAGGCGCTGTGGTAGTCCGGGCTCCTCTGCCAGGCTGAGCAGCAGGACCCTGGGTGCTGTGGGGCTTTTCCAGCTTGGCCTGACCCAGTCCTCGGGGTGGTAAATTCTGAAAAGACACTTGCTGAGTCGTGAGTACATCCCAAGGCTCCCTCCATCCCTCCCACAGCAGCCGTGCAGCATCAGGTGGGACCACACAGATGGACAAGGGGCTGGCACCCACCCACACTCAGAAATAGTGTCCCGTCTCCCCAGCTGTGTGCTTCAGGGACAGAGCCTGGCCTGACCCCTGGGTCATGTGGCTTTGAGGCTCCTGTGTTTCAGCAGACCTCAGGGACTTTTTACTGTGCTAATATCAGCGTACATCTGCTTTGCCTGGTGCAGAGCTGGCAAGACGGGGGAAGGCTGTGGTTTGCATTGTCACCTTAATCTCTCAAATCTCTCAAAGGTGTTTCCCAGCTCTGCACCCCTCCAGGACAGAGCCTCACAGGTTGTCTCATGCCTGGCAGAGAGGCCTTCGGACTGTGTGTTCAGCTTATCTCAGCCCCGGTCAATGGTCCAGGGCTGCCCAACGGCTCTGCCAGGTGCAGACATCTCTGCCATGAGAGCTAGGCTGGGCCCCAGCAGCGCCGAGGGGAGCGAGCCAACGTAAGCCACATACTGCCACCGCATGCGAGGTCCCGACCTGCCACCTCAGCCCGTGGCTTGTCCCCACAACCTTCCTGCTTTTGCGAGGAGCGGGAGGGGACTAAAGGATGTGTTTCCCTGATGGGCCGCATCCTGCCAGATTGGCACAAAGATGGGGCACGTCAGCTCAGTTACACTGCACAGCTGCATCCCTGAGCCCCTTTCCCTACCCGCAGCGTGGGGTTGTGTACAAGGCAGAAAGGCAGAGCCCAGCGCTCAGAGCTGCGGTTGCCATGGGGTGATGCTGAGCACAGCCCTGAGCATCTCCGGTCCCACAGCTGAGAGCTGCCGCCGCACTGCCGTCATGTGGGTGCCGGGGTCCCCACGTCCAAGCATCCTCTGTGCGGTCACTTCCCTGCTCACCTCCTGACTTTGGTTGCAGTAACACCTAAAAATCCAAGCAAAGACCGTCAGGGAGCATCCACGGCACTGCCCAGGCAGCGTTACTGCGGGCAGGCGCTTTGCCTGACCCCGTTTCTGCAGGGAACCTGGCGAGAGGAGGTTTGGCCGAGGCGCACTCGCGCTGCTCTCCCCACCCTGTCGGGAAGGGGCTGTGCGTCAGCCTCCCGAGACATCTGCTGACAAATTTTTCATTATGCAATGGCCTTGCCTTCACAGGCAGCCATATGGCCCCACGTTCTCCAGCGGGGCTGACAGCAATGCGTTCCTAGGTCCAGACTTCGCATTTCAGGGAAATTTCCTATGAGCAGATTTTTGGCACTTTCTTAAATGCACCTCTGACCTGTGCTGAACAAATTGGGATATATAAATCCTCCAGGAGATTTTTGGAGATCTCTTTCTCCCAGCTGGACAGTTCATCATGGCAAAGAGCATAAGACTTTCCTCCACCAACCTGTGGCCAACAGCCAGCTGGTGCAAAATGTGCTTATTTTCCTCTTGCTTTCTCTAGCCATGTGGATGGCTTGGGTTTTGTTTCCAAGAAGTAATCACTGGAATAAAAAGCCCAGGCTAAAAATGATACTTGCTGGTTTTCATTGTAATTTCTTTTGTGTTCTTTTCCTAATCTTTATTTGGCAACTATCATCCTAAAAGGTTTTCACACTTACTTAACTTCTAAATTAAGCACCACTTAATTTTGGGGCATGGGCCAAAATGCATTGTAGCACAAAACAAGTAGAGTAGATGAAGAACTGTGCATCTCATTTTCACCCCTTTGAAAAAAAACCCAACAGTAGAAATCCGTATATCATGGAAACAGGGATGAGAGCGGTGTGAAGAAACAAGCTCCTCCCTCCCTCTGGGCAAATGCGCTGAAGCTGCCACTCACAGCGTTTGCATAATTGGGCCATAAATGTCTCCGGATGGCAAATTCCTGACTTTCCCCAGGCCACTCGCTCCAGACCATCGGTTGTCCACCTCCAGGGCCAAGCCTTGCTATGTCCCTTGTGACTTAGTAGAACAGTTGGTAATAATTAGCCATGATTAACGAAGGGCCAGAGCTGAGAGCACCTGAGCCGAAGCGCTGGGTCACAGGGAGCAAATCCATCGGGTCGGAGCGAACAAGGGCAATCCCCAAGTCACACCGGGTGGGGACAGGCTCCAGGCTGGGGGACCTTTGAGGAGGATCCCAGACTTTTGTCCCACCTCCGCTGGCCCTGAATCTTCTAGATGTCCCAGTACTGCCCGGGGCTGGGAGCAGGCTTTACTGATAGAGGCAAAAAGCATCAAATTCTTCCATTGCTGAATTCTTCCACATTTCTCTGAGCTGCCCTTTGCTACTAGGGTACGTGTTAACTCCTTCTTCCTGCCCTTCCTTTTGTAGTTTTAGCTCCAGCTGAGCTTTAGACCTCAGTTCATCCCTGCGTGTCCAAGCGGTGATGGTCTGTCCTGTCCCTCCTGCTTCTTGCCTGCTCTCTCCTTCCCCGAGACACCCCGTGCCCAGCCACACCTGCCTGCCGCAGCTCCCCAGCCCCTGCGCAACAGCAGGGCTCGTTCCCTGTAAGTTTTCTTTAAAATCTGCTTGGCCACCATCCTGTCGTGGTGACCCAGGTCTGATGTCCACTCTCCCAGTTGGGACAAGGCCAGCGCTGGCACCGCTGCAAGCCTTGGGTCGCAGACCTGCTCCCGTGTTCACATGAGGACATCGCCACCGATGCAACCTGGGTACTTTGTGGATGCTGGCACGGTGCCATCCCCGCACAGCCAAAATTCCCAGAGGACCAGGACTGGCAACCGGGGGACTTGCAGTAATGCAAGCGAATGGAGACTTGCATTGTGGGTGCTTGGGGAGCCGTGGGCGCAGGGCTGAGGGTTTGGATGGAGCAGGGTTCACCATGCTGCTGCTCCCCAAGTCTGGCGTCTTCCTAAAAATCCAACGCACAACCCCATCCACCCCCAAAGTCACTGCAGTTCAACTGAAAACGCTTGTTTTCCTTGCTGAGTCCCTTCCCCCGCTGTAACAAACATTTTGGTATGCATATCCTACAGTTAGCAGGGCTGTTTTCTTTGTTTCAATGAGTTTAACTAAAGTAATGTCGAAATATTCTTTCAAAAAAGGAACTGAAGCACTTCGCTTCCGAAAATGTCAAAATGCTTCATTCGGATTTCCCCCCAAACCCGTTTTTCCTTTCCCCCAGCCCAAACCGTTTGTTGAACTTGGCACAAAGCCCTGAACGGTTTTGTTTGCTACAAAACCCACATTGTAGGGGTGCGATCTGTTCAGCCAAAAAGCCGCCAGGGACCCGGAGGCGGCACCCCACCAGTGTGTCCCCCCCCTTTCTCCCCTTTTACACCAGATTTGCTCCTGCAGCGGCAGGTTTGCCTGCGAGCGGCTGGGTGCTGGTATGTGCTGCGGTGCTGCTATCGGGCACCCCAAGACCAGAGTCCGGCTTTACTTTGGAGCCCGGAGTTTCTGATAAACTTCTAATAAACAGCAGGCACCTCCGGCCACGCTCGGCGGTGGCTGCACTGTGGGGTCGCCGGGTGTTGGCGTGGGCTGCGCGCGCTGCCGGTTGTGAAGCAGCTGGTGGTAAAAGCACATGTTTTAGCCAAACAAGAAAGTTACAGAAAGGGGCAACCTTCGTGCTTTGTGAGCTGTAGGTGGGTGGCATGAAAAGGAGGCAAAAAAAAAGCACATTTTCCTGCTGGTCTGAGTAAATGTTTAATCCCCAGTTCAGAGAAAAAGCAGCTCAAAAGTGCTTTTTTTCTCAGCAAGTCTGAACCAGTCAGCCGGCTGCCTCCTCCCTCCGGCTCACACCCTCCCTCCCACCGCTCCGGAGGAATATCCCAGTCTGCTCCAAGGTGCAGCAGAACACCCAGGGCAGGACGGAGGGGTGTCCGCACCCACCGGGCCGAGAGAGGAGAGGGGTCTGGAAGTTTGCAGGGCTCATTGCAGGCAGCGGCGGGACGGCAGCGTGCCCGGTGCAGGCAGCACGGGCTCCCACTTGCCTGCGCTACTCCAGCGGTTGAAGTATCTGGGATGGGGTCCCCGCACTGGAAACGGCTCTGCCTTTTGCTCCTGGCAGGTTTAACATCCTCCTTGCTCCTCTACGGTCACTACTATGCTACGGTGGAGTTGCCCCCCAGCCAGAGGATCATAGCCAGGTAAGGGGGGACGCGGAGTGGGCTGGGAGGCAGGGATGTGCAAATCCAGCATGAGGTACCATGCGCTGGGGTGGGGAGGGGGAATTGGGGTGCCGGTGTGGGCCCCTTAGTGTAGGTTATCTCGGCTGTGCCCCCGGTTGTTGGCTGGTTTGGGAAATGTGCTTGCAGCAGGCTCTGCCCCCTCCCCGAGGTGTCCTGGGCGCCGGGTCCTGCCTATGGCCACCAGCTGAGCCCAGGGGTGCCCAGCGCAGGACCTCAGGGTCGTGGGGGGCTGCAGGGGTCCCCACAGGGGTTCAGCCCATCAGAGTGCAAAGAAACCATTGCTGGGTCCAGGGACGGCTGGGGGTGCTCAGCCCCCAGCAGGATCAAACCCCCTTCAGCAGCCAGCCAGCCCCTCTGCAAGCCCCATGTTTCCCCGCTGAGCTGATTGAGGATCAGAGCCGGCTGATTGTCCTGGGGGGAGGTTTGGCCCCCATGGAGCTGCACTGATCCCCCCACTGCTAGGGCAAGGCATCCGATCCCACTCGGATCCCCGGGGCTGCCACCCCACCGCTTGCAAACTCCCAGGGGCTGCAGCGTTTCCCAAACTCCAGCAATTTGCATCTCCCCAGGGGTCTGTGGTCATGTCTGCCTTCCCTGCGACCTCCCCAAGCCCCTTCCTGAGTCTCCCCGGTGCCAGGTGGGTGAGGGTGTTGGGGACCCCAGGGAGCCCTGGGGAGCACGGCTGAGTGGGCAGGGTGGGAGGGAGCCTGCGCAGCACTTGGCCTGCAGGACCAGCCACCCTCCTCTCCTGTGAGCGTCAGGTAATGTGCCACAAAGTGCTGTGGGTGTCCCTGGCCTCCGTGCTGGGTGCTCTTGGGTGCCATGGGTGCGATAGACCCCAGCTGCCAGGGTGCTGCCCGGGAATGGAGGATGCTGTGGGGACCAGAGCCGGTCCTGCACGGGGTGATCTAAGTGCAGCCAGATTTGTGCTGGGAGTTGCTGGGAATGCAGCTGGCTGGGCTTCCCTGGGGTCCAGACGCTCTCTCTTCTCCCGCTGGGAGATGGGGGCTCTCCTTGCCCCCTCCTGTCCTGCTCAGGGCAGGGATCTCCTCTCCTGCTGGTCTTGCGGAGCAGAAGTATCCCCAGCAGCCCGGGCAGAGGTTTTCACCCTCGACCACGCTGGGTGAGCAGCGCCGCGAACAGCAGCAGCGTTAGCTTGTACCGCACGGCGCTTGGGGCAGGTTGCGGCTGGGGTGCGGAGCAGCTCCCCACAAAGAGCTTGATGTCCACGAGAGGGGAAACTGAGGCCCGCGAGGGCAGCAGGACGTGCCCAAGGACCACGCTGGAGCTGGGAATGGAAACTAGCCTTGCCGTGGCACAGGGTCCGTGGCACAGGGTCCGTGGCCCATCCCAGGAGCAGGGTGCGGAGGAGACCCACGGGATGGGAGCCGGGAGTGGGTTCCCCCCAGCACGTGGCAGGCTGCAGGTAACTCAGTCACTGCCGAACCCCGCCTGGACCTGCCCCAGCCCGGGGTCCCCCCGCCGCGGAGCCAGCCCAGCCTCCTGCCCCACGACCGATGGGACCGAGGGTCAGCTCGTCCAGCCCCAGAGAGGAGCCCAGGGCGAGGTAACAGGGAGCTGACCTGCACTCCAAACCAGAGCGAGTCCCGTTCGCTCCGATTCCCCGTGTTTACAAACACGCCGTCCCGTGATTGCTGTTTGTCCAGCCTGAACCGTGCACCCGGAGGAATTGGTGCTGCCCTGCCGTTGGATGCGGGGCTGAGTCCGGAGGTGAAGCTGGGACAGCTGGTGTTTTGCACGGCTGACGTGCCGTCACGGAGTGCACGCTTTCTGCTCTGCCTGCCGTCGGGGCAGAAAGGGAGGGTCAGGGGTGCTCACTCGGTGCAGGTGGCCACGTTTCGGCGGGGAGGTTTGTGTGAGCAGTGTCTCTGTGCAGACTTATGGGGCGACAAAGGGGGTTGGGAGGAAGCTGACCCCCCACTTGATGCTGGCTGCTGCCAGCACCAAATCACCCGAGGGCCAGATACCCACGGCAACGCCCAGTACCCCTCCAGTTCAGCGTGAAGCTGGTGGCAGCGGTGAGGCCCCTACAGAGATGGGCAAAATGCCCTCGTCCCCGCAGATCTGGCCACCCTGCGGTCAGCGGGGCTGCAGGGGGCCGAAATCCCTGGAGCCCCCCGGGTTCAGCTGGCCACAGCCTCGTCCCACTCCCCGCCCAGCCATCTCTCTGAAACCCCACCGGTGAGCTGCCGGCGCTGCTTGTGGCTTTGCTATTAGGGCAGACAGGATGAGCGCGGAGCTCTGCCCAGCCTCGCTGTGCCGCTCTGGCTCTGGGCCAGGGAAAGATGCTTTCTGCAGCTCGGCCCTTTGCGGTGGGATGGAGCAAACGCCTTCCGAGAGCGGGTTTGCGTTGCTGCTTCGGCTTGCTCAAATGGCTCTGCAGGGCCCTGGGAGTGTTTGCTGAAGATAAGGCCGGAGTGTGTGCTCACAACACTCATACATGGTGTTATCTGCTGGAAATGGGGGGAGGCCACAGACCAGAGACGTCATATTTATGAATGCCACGGCAGTGAGAGAGCGCACCCGGGCTTGGCTGGCTCTGCTGCCGCAGCTGGTGCCTGGGCAGCCACGGGCCACTCCTTCCCCGGAGCCCCATTGTGCATCGGCCGGTCCCGGGCAGGGTTGTCATCTTCTGAGTCAACCAAGCATCACGAGGTGCTTCACCACATCCTGGCGGGTGACGTCAAAGTGTTTGGCTCCCCGACGTGCCACTGTGTTTTGCGGGGGGGGTGCGGGGAGGGTCCCGGCCGCCCCACGCCCTCCCTGGCAGCGTTTGGGCAGCAGCCCCAGCCAGGATGGCTGCCGTGATGCTGGGGAGCTGCTCCAGCACCCACAGCTGGGATGCGAGTGCAGGGAGGTGCTGACGCGGGGACTGAGTTTATCAGGTCAGCACAAGTCCTGGAAGAAGGGATGAGCAAAAGTGCCACGCGCCACATGTGGCCACGGGTGGAGGAGGGAACCAGCTCCCATTGAACATCAGCAGGAGCCAACCTGCCGGGCTGCCTGCGCCCACGTCCCTCCAGCCAGCCTGAGCACAGCCAGGTCTCAGCCCCCCGCGCTGCCCCGGGCGCTCCCGCAGCATCCCTGGTAGTTCAGAAAGTAGCACAGCACCCTCCCGCTGCCAGCGTCCGGGTCTTTGCCTTGTCCTGCAGGCACTGGGATGAGCCAGGGAATGGGAATGGAAGGGTCTGTACCAAGAAATAAGAGTGGGAGAGCTCGGAGGGGTTGGGTGGGCAGATGTGTGCAGCTGGGGCTCGTGAGCCTGACGAGGAAGGGCTGGAGAGGCAGCGGGGCAGGAGAGGCTGTTTGTGTGCAGCTCCTGGGCATGGTGTGTGAGGGTAACGGCTTTTGGGGTTTGGTGGTGGGTTGTGCCTCTGAGGCCAGAAAAAGGGTGGGTGGCCAAACAGGGGGGCTTTGGGTGCAGGGGGGGTGTGCTGCTCTGGGGAGCTTGGTGCTTTGCAGGAGCTGGTTCTGGAGGTTTCTTCAGTCCCCGGTCCGTTGTTCAGGTTCTGGTAATGTTGATAAGCTCCTGCTGGTGAGGCACGTGGGCTGGGGATCTTCTTTGTCGTGAGATGGAGGAAGCAAGCAGGGCTGGGGTGGCTCGCCGAGGGTGAGCTCTGTGGGGATCCCGTGGCGGTTCGTTGCAGCTAAGCTGTTTTCAGCGCGCGGAGCTTTCCTTGTAGCTGCTGTGAGACTCTTGCATGGGCGAGCTCTGCTCTGACCAGGGTGTACTGCCTGTACCTGGCAGAGATGAGCTGAAAGAGCAGCCTCCAGCGTAACCGCGAGGTCTCATACAGCCTTTGGATGGCCTTTCCCAGCCAGTGCCTTGCTGTGCACAGACCCTGCCAGGGCAGCTCCGCTCCCGTCCGCAAGCTGAGGGAACAGGCAAGTTTGGTCAGGCTGGGTTTATTTAGATGCTCACGGTGATAACACCAGAAAGGCCCTGCAGAAAGCTGCAGCTTTGGCATCTCTCTGGGATGGCTCAGTCCCACCTTGGTGGACCTTCCTGGGGATTTGCCCTCCCTCCTCTCCATCAGCTCAGGTGCTCCGGGGATGAGCCTCAGGGATGAGCTGGTGGCTGCAAGGAGAGGTGGGAGCAGTGCCAGCCCGACTCCTCTCCTGCCTCGGGGGCCAGCCCGGGTGCCAGCCCTCCTGTACTGTACGCAGCAGGACGGCTCTTTGCACGTGTTTGGAGGGCAGGATCTGGCCATGGGGTAGAGCTAAGCCAGGGACCTTGCCCCTGGGCTGGAGCGTGTGTGTTTTGAATGGTGGGGGCTCTGCAGGGCAGCAGCTCTTGCTGGGGAGCTGCCTTTTTATGGGACACTGAGGCAAGATGCACTGGCTTGATTTAAGAAGCTGCCCTGCTCCTCTAGCGGTGCTGAGCCCCCTGCACAGGGGGGATGCCTTCGCCCTCGGCATCCCCTGCCCAGAGCTGGCGGTGCTGGGACGGTGGAAGGAGGGAGCTGGGACTAAAGCCTCCTTGGCCATGACTCCCTGTCCGTGCCTGGGGAGATGCTCCAGCCCCCGGTGCCAGCACCCAGGCAAGGGGCTGGGCTGTCCCTCCGTGTCATGCTGTACCCCCAGGGTGGCACAGAGCAGGGTTTGGGTGGCAAACAGGTCTGGATCTACTCTCGGGCAGGGCTGTGGGTGCTGCTGGTGTTGACAGGGGCCGTGACGGGGATGGAAACCCAATGCCCGCTGTGCCGGCGGGGGCCGGGGGGGGAGGCAGAGCTCCGCTCCCCACCTGCCTCTACCTGTCCCTGGGCTCCCAAGCAGAGATCCCGTAACAAGGGGGCCCTTGTCTCCTCCACAATACCCCCCTTCTGGCCTGAGCACCTGCCGGCTGGGCTGGAGGCGGCGCCGGGGGGGCTCTGAAGGGCCCTTCTGTGCGGGGATGAATGGGAGCCTGTTCCCCTCCGGTGGGCTCCCACCTCCTGCTTGCCAGGCTGCGACCCTGTCTGCCCCTGGCCCCCAGCCCCACACACCCCCCCCCCCCCCCCGGGAGGCCGGGTCTGCTCTGCCTGGCCCCGTAGTGCTCAGGGCACCCCAAGATGCTCGGGGTGGGAAGCCTTCTGCCTCTGTCCCCCACCGCTAAATGAAGGATCAGGGCATGCCCCAGCTGGCCCCCTGGCAGAGGGGGGTCCTGCACACCCCGTGAGCCTCCAGATCCCAGTTGCTGATTGCTTTGCCAGTGTAGCAGTTATATGTGTCCTGCTGGCTTGCCCAGCTTGTCCCAGCCTCATCCCTCTCGGGCTCGGGAAAGGTGGGATGGTGGGAAGAGCAGGGGAGGTCTTGGCAGGGTCTCCCCAAGGCTGCAGGCTGGGCTGGGTGCAGTTTTTGGAGGTGGGACCCACCAGGAGACGGCGGCTGCTTTCTGCACAAACCCCGTATTTTGCAAATCTGTGGCTGTCCGCTTGCAGAAAGATGCGCAGACAGGGGGTGGGTGGGCGCAGGCAGCGGTGGAGAGGAGCCGAGTGGAGGTGACGTGGTCCTGCCCCGTGGCTCTCGCAGTTGGGGGGGTGTCGGGGTGCAGTGGCTCAGTGTCACCTCCCCGGCTGAGCCCCTACCGGCTTCTTCTCCCAGCCTGCTGCGGCCAGAACCGCTGGTCCTGGCTCCGTCGGGGACATTGCGCCGAGCCGGCAGCCACAGATGGGCGCTTGAAGGCAGCTTAGAGAGGTAAGGGACTAAGGTGTGCGCATCGGTCCTGGCACGAGCTGGGAGCCCCCTGCCCACTGTGGGGTTCCCCAGTGCCCACGTGATGGATTTTTAACTCCGCTATATGTTTTGCCCTTTCCAGTGGGAAGTCCTTCAAGCCTTCGGCCGAGCTGGAGGAGCCCAAGCCCAGCAGAAAGCAGGTAATCGTTAGCACAGTATGGTTAGCATCCCTGGTACCCCTCCTTGCTGGGTTTTGTTGGTTGAAGGTCTGTGTGGGGAAGCTGAGGAGGAGCAGCACCGTCTGGAAAGGGTTTTGTGCATGTGTGCGGAGGAGAAACCTCCTCCATCCATGCACGTGGGTCTCCCCAGGCCTCCCTGCTGCCGTGGCAGCACCTCCCCGAGCAATTCCCCAGTGTGGAGGTTGGAGCCAGCATCACCCGCTCTCTCCAACCCCATGATGCCTGGGCCACCAGCCCAGGCTGGAAGCTTGTGAGGATGGACCCAGGCTCTGGGAGGGACCGGTCCTGGGCATTGGGGCTGTTCTCGTCCAGCAAAGGCCTTTAGCAGGGTGCCCACACTAGAAGGTGCTGAATCTTTCACGGGGCTCACGCTCTCAGGTGACTCTGTAAGTCCTGGTCCTCCCAGCCCCAGTGAGCTGGGTACCAAAGGGCGTTTTGCAGCAGGAAACTGAAGCGCGAGGCAATGCCCTTGCCTGGGTGACCCAGCAGAACATGTGATGGACAAGGACCATTTCTGTCCCTGGGTTTGTCCTCTCCTCAGTGCCTGCTGAGGGGTGGAGATGTCGGAGGAAGGTAGACCCAGGCTGGAGACTGAACCAAGGTCCTCCTCCCTCCAGCCCAACACGTGCGTCCGCTCGGTGATGGCCAGAGCAAAGGCAGACCCCAAGTTTGGGGAGATGTTCCGCTTCGACACCCCCGTGCTGATGTGGGACCAGCACTTCACCCCGGAGACCTGGGACAGGCTGAAGGCACGACACGTCCCCTACGGCTGGCTAGGCTTGTCCCACGCAGGTGTGGACCCAACCGGGATGGGGGTGGCAGCAGATGGGGCAAGGAGGGTGATGGGAGGGTGCGGGGCAGCTCGAGGGGCCGGGGAGCCCAGCAGAAGGGACTGAAGACATGGGGCAGGCAGAGAAGCCCTGCAGAGGAGCCAGGGACCTTGATCTCTTCCCACTCTGCCTCCCAGGGCGGAGGGGATGGCTTTGCAAATGCCATTTGCTGCATCTTGTGACATTTTCCCTGAATAAAAGCTCCAGTGTGTGCATGATTATTAACTGGGGCCGGAGGAGCTCGGACAACCCTCTCCATTGTTGTGGATGGAGATTGTTTCCCTTCCTACCCCAGACCCACTCTCTGCTCTCCCTGGCAGCCGCCAGCTTCAATCCCTGGGCTGGGAAGTGCTGGGGGCAGCGGGGGGGAGCGAACCAGTGGCGTTTGCAAGGAGACATTGTCAGGAGGGGACACGGCCAGCACAGGCAGCGGCATCCGCAGGGCTGGGGCTGGAGATGTCCCGATGCATCCCCGTGCCTTGCACGGCCTCAGGTGGCCACTGTTTGGAGCAGGCTTGGGAAGGTGGGGGGCTGTGAGGGGGTGACACCGAGCCTGTGAGAGGCAGGACTGGCTGGTGTCCCCCAATCCCACCCGTAGACCCCTCTCCTGCACGAGGATAGCATGAGCTTCCTTGTGTGCTGCTCCTGGATGTGCTCTTGCACAAGCTTGTCCGTGTGTGCTGTTGCACGCTTAAGCGCACAGGTGCTCCCGCGGGCTGATGCGCACCTTTTCCCCGCTGACCGGCCCCATCCTGCTCCGTTCCAGTGGTGGGCAGCACCCTCCGGCTTCTCAACGCCTCCGCCAACAGGCACCTCTTCGACAGGGACGCTTTCCCCGGGGGCTGCGTCCGCTGCGCCGTGGTGGGAAACGGCGGCATCCTCAATGGCTCGCGGCAGGGCAAGGCGATCGATGCGCACGACCTGGTCTTCAGGTGCGGACGGGTCCTGGGCAGGATGGGGCCACGGGTGCTGGGGAGAGGCCAGTCCAGGACACGCGTCCTGCGCTTTTCCCGCAGGCTCAACGGTGCCGTGATCAAAGGCTTCGAGGAGGACGTCGGGACCAAGATCTCCTTCTACGGCTTCACGGTGAACACCATGAAGAACTCCCTCATCGCCTATGAGGAGTACGGCTTCACCCAGATACCCCAGGCCAAGGTGAGACCCCGAGGGCTTGTTGGGGAGGTGACCCCAAATTCTCCCTTGAGGCTGGGCTTGCCCCCCCCTCCACCCCAAAACTTCTCCCCATCTCGGGAGCCCTCAGTCCTCGCCCCGCTGGCGTGGGCAGTGCCCGAAAGCCCCCCCCCCCAAGTGCCACGTCTGTGTCCCCACTGCAGGACCTGAGGTACATCTTCATCCCCTCGGATGTCCGGGACTATGTCATGCTGAAGTCGGCCATCCAGGGCAGCCCAGTCCCCGAGGGCTCGGACAAGGGGGACAAGTGAGTAGCCCCCCCAAATCCTCCCAGCACCTTTGGTGATGCACCGGAGGGAGCATGACTTGCCTGCCCTCGCCCCATGTCTGTCCCTGGTGGGATAAACCCCAAGTAGCTCCAGGACCCCTGTGACATGACTTCTGCCCTTCTCCTTGCCCCACTGCAGGCCACAGAAGTATTTTGGACCAGAGGCATCTGCAGAGAAGTTCAAGCTGCTGCATCCAGATTTCTTGCAGTACCTGACAGCGAGGTGAGGATGATGAGGACCGCGGCCGCTGCCCAGCTCTGCTCCATGCCGGGCTAAGACCACCTGCCTCCCACCACTGCTCTCTCCAGTACAGACCAGTGGCTGCCCAGCATCAAAACGTAGTCCCAGTCCTCCCCAGGCATTGGAACCACCTCTGACCTGCTCTCTGCAGACAAGGCAGAGGCATCTCTCCCCTTCCTATTTGCTGCAGCACAGCTCACATCCCCTCCTGCACCTTGCTGTGCTCACCTTGTCCCCCCGTTTCCCCAAATAAATTAAATTTTGACCTAGTCTAACAGGAGCAGAGGTAGGGCCCAAAAGGATTGTCTCTTCCTACCTTTCATGAAAGCAGGCGCCTGGGTTGGTGTGATTTCAAACAGCAGAGAGATGCCTTTTAGCAACCTGCAACAAATGAGCTGAACCTTAGTAGCAGCCATCAGAGAATCCACGAGCCCTGTGTTTCACTCGGTGCTTCTGCCTTACCAGGCACTGGTGTCACCGAGTGCGCGATGGGGGCTGGATGGGTGCTGGGTGCTGCTGGGTCTGGTGCTGGGTGCCACGGTGCTGTGCCAGCCGTGATTCCCCCCACCCCAACCTGCCGTGTCCACCGGCAGGTTCCTGCGGTCGGAGCTCCTGAACACGCAGTACGGCTCGCTCTACATGCCCAGCACCGGTGCCCTCATGCTCCTCACCGCGCTCCACACCTGCGACCAGGTAAGAGGCCACGGGGCCACCTTCCCCCTGGGGATAAGGACATCCCCCCGCTTTGGCTGCTGGGGGCTTGTGAATAGCTGCTGTAAGGCTCCTGGTGGGGACCAGCATGTCCTGGTGGCTGTCCTACATGTGCCACCCCATCCCTGGGGGGTGGGTGGTGGTGCATGGACCACCCGAGGTGGAGCCCTGACCCTGTCCTTTGTCTGTCCCACCTCCTTCCCTGCAGGTCAGTGCCTACGGGTTCATCACTGCCAACTATGAGCAGTTCTCAGACCACTACTACGAGCTGGAGAAGAAACCGCTGGTGTTTTATGCCAACCACGACATGATGCTGGAGTCAGCGCTGTGGAGGAGCCTGCACCGCGCAGGGATCATGACCCTCTACCAGCGGTGAGGCTGGGCAGCCGCCCACAAGGGCAAGTCCGAGGACTCCTGTGGCTCTTCTCCTCTTTCCCAAAGGCCACCTTCTCCCTCCCGAGGGCTCTCCCCAGCTGGCCAGCCAGCCCACGGAGCAGACCCGCCACACCGCGGCCGGCGGTGGTGTGATGGTAAGGGGCAAGCTGAAGCTGGCAGAGAAATGTTGCATTTTCTCAGGGATCTCCAGCAATGTTTCGTGGCTCAGTGTGATTGAACATGGCCTTTAGGGCACCAAGAAGCAGCACGGCATGTGGCTGCGACCTCCCAGCCCCACAAAAGCAGCTGTGGGGCAGCAGTGGCCCCTTGGAAGCACAGGAGGGGCAGGGTGATGCTGCAAGAGGATGCTGGAGATGTGTACGTGTGGAAAACACCCTTCACCTTGCCATCACACTCCAGGTCAAATGCTCATCACTGTGGTGGGACCACAACAGGCGTGATGAATCCTTGGACTGGAGACTAGATCATCCAGCTAACAGGAAGGCGGTGTGTTTGGAGAACACCTCCCTCCCGGACCACAGAGCACCTGAATTCCAGCCAGCTCTGGGTTGACGTGTGCCACTTTCCAGAAGGATGTTTGCCTCTGGGATCAGCAGGAAAGACAGCAGCTTGGCTGTCCTCCCCTGTGACAGACGCACAGCGTGCCCTGCGATTTTCCCGTTCTCTAGGTCATGGTGTTTTCAAACAAACAAGGGTGTTAAAAGCCATCAGCTAAGAAAAGGGTTACTGCAACTCAGCTGGGACATCAGAAACGTGGCTGGCCTTTGAGCATCCTGGAGGCAAGAGCTGGCCCACAGCCCACGTGTGCGTGGTAGTGGGTTTGTTGGGTTTTTCTTGCACAGGGACCACGTGGTGCCCTCCAAGTGCTTTGAGAAGGCAGCCCCATGCCAAGTGGGTTAAGGAGCCTGCTAGCTCATTGGGTGAGTCTAAGTCATTGTCACTCTCAATTTTTTTTCCTCCCCAGAAAAAGGGAGGTGAAGGTCTTGAACCCTTCAGCTATCCCGTGTAAGCCAGCACTGCTAAGGAACACCCGCTGAGGAGGCTGCTCCAGCTGGTGGTGGCCACAGGGTTGATATGGCACAGGGGAGTGAGCGGCGTCATCCGAGACACTTTCCCACTTTGTGTAATTACATAAAATATTCAATGTCTTCTTTTATCCCTGTTTCTGTTGTTTTGATGAACTGGGTGGGGGCAAGACCCCCCTACCTCCCACAGCAAAGGAGCTGTAGCATGTAGTAGAGCAAGCCTTCGACTGGGTAACAGCCCCAGAGGCAGGGATGGGAGTGGGGTTAAACCGGAGAGACCTGGGCTGGCAGGGAGGCCTGGTGCCCCAGGCAGGCTGCCGTGCTGGATCTCTGGGAGCAGCTCTGAGCACAGCCTTTTTTTACTTGGGATGCTATTTGCTGTACGTCAGCTGGGGAGCAATGATTTACTGCAGAGATGGCAAGAGATATCCTGGTCATGAGCCAGGGAACCTCAAAACCCCCTCAAGCTCACAGCAGGCTGCTTTCAGGCAGTTCAAATGAGCATTAGCAAAGGTTAGTCTCTTAAGCCTGTTTCAGATGTAATCTCTAGCTTGGAGCCCATCTTGTGTTCCTAGGTCTCAAATTAACCTTTGTTCGCATCAGAGCCACCTTACAATGGTACCAAGTCAGCCAGTCAGGCCTGTTTTTTTTTATTCGCAAGCATTCAGCAAAACCTCTTTCATGACAAGAATGAGCCTGATCTTCACATCACCTGACTAAGACAGCACCAAAACCTCCTCAAACCAGCTCTGGCCAAGCCACAGCACAGCCCATGAGGTGACTGAACATGGCAGTCAGCAGCACCTTGATGCACAGGGCAAATAGAACAGGTTTTAAAAACGAGCGCCATGACAGTGCAGCATCCTGGCAGAATCCCATCCAGCTCATGGGCAGAGCTGTTTGTGCACATCAGGCACTAATACGCACACCCTCCTTTCCTATTTCACAAAGGGAGGTTTTCTAGCCAAAGGTGTAGCCTAGCCCTAAACACACTCCATTTTAAGGGCTTACCAGACAAGGAACCTGATGGCTGTACTACTGCCTCTCACCACTTCTCCCTTTCCTTTGAGCTTCCAAGCAGACCACAAGAACTATTTCTGTCACCAGTACTAGCTTAGCCATAAGTAGTTTTGTCACTGTTACCATGAATTGCTTTTCTTCAACTTTCAGCACCTGCAGACACTGAAGTCTTCACGTATCAGGGAGGAGCAGGTCTTGCTATGAAGGGTAAGCTCACAACTGCTTGAATTTCAGAAAGCATTTTAGCCCCAAACCCCACTCAAAACCATTTCTGTTCAAGTAGATAAGCTTTACAAAAACCCCAAACAAATTCCAACTTCAACTCCCAAGATTTTCCATAACTTATTTTATTCTGGAACAGAAGACGGCAGGGAACCACTTTTTCCTCCAGCCAGCTGTAGATCAGGTCCTAGTGGAAAAAAGAGTGTTAGAGCAATGCAACTGTCAGCTGAGAAGTTTCCGATTTGCACTATTTAATTGAGAGTACAGGTCTTGAGACAAAAACTTGCTCCCCTCAAGCCAATGGCACTAGTGCCCAAATCCTCTTTGGCTTTACTGGGAACTTACCCATAATGTGGTTGCAGCAAACACTGAGCAGCCAGAAGCCTGTGGTTACGCCCAAGTGGTCATTTTACACTGTTTCAAATGACAGTATCATTTGTGAGACCCGCTCCAGAACAATCTTCTTTCCGTTGCTTCTAGAGTTGGGAGACACCACAAAGCAATGCTGTAACTGCTTTCCTAAAAATTCTGAAACAATTCCTGCCCCTCTCTATTCTCAAAGCAGTGAGTAGCTTTTACTTTTCCTATTTATCATCAGGCTGCCTCGTTACTTTTTTGCCCTCACTCCTTGGAAGCCAAAGTCCCACGTGCTCTTTCCGGTGACTGGTCCTACTTGGAAAACAGCTGTATTGACAGAGCAACCAGTGTGACTGATGGTTTGTTTGTACCATTCCCCTCCCCTTTTGTATACCAACCTTGACTTCTCAAGAAGTCTGTTGTTGTCAAGTTTGCCGGTTCAGCCTTCTTCTGCAAACAAATACAAATTCTGTTAAATAAAGCGTAAAATTATTTAGCAGAATGCAGCTGTCAGCCACCTAGAGAGAAAGTGCTGCTACAGCGTGCGTATTCAATGACTGTTCATGAGGTGAGAAGTCATGGCTTGACCCTGGCTGGATGCCAGGTGCCCACCAAAGCTGCTCTATCACTCCCCTCCTCAGCTGGACAGGGGAGAGAAAATAAAATGTAAGGCTCATGGGTTGAGATAAGGACAGGGAGAGATCACTCACCAACTACCATCATGGGCAAAACAGACTCGACTTGGGGAAATTAGTTTAATTTATTACCAATCAGATCAGAGAAGAGTAATGAGAAATAAAAACTAAAATCTTAAAAACAGCCTCCCCCCCCCCCCCCCCCCACTCCCTTCTTCCCAGGCTTAACTCCACTCCCGATTTGCTCTACTTCCTCCCCCTCCAGGAGCACAGGGGGACAGGGAATGGGGGTTGCGGTCAGTTCATCGCACATTGTCTCTGCTGCTCCACCCTCCTCAGGGGGGAGGACTCCTCACACTCTTCCCCTGCTCCAGTATGGGGTCCCTCCACAGTCCTTCACGAACTTCTCCATCGTGAGTCCTTCCCCCAGGCTGCAGTTCTTCACAAACTGCTCCAGCATGGGTCCCTTCCATGGGCTGCAGTCCTTCACGCACAGACTGCTCCAGCGTGGGTCCCCCATGGGGTCACAAGTCCTGCCAGAAAACCTGCTCTGTGGCCTCCTCTCTCCACGGGTCCACAGGTCCTGCCAGAAGCCTTCTCCAGCACAGGCTTCCCACAGGGCCACAGGCTCCTTTGGGCATGCGCCTGCTCTGGTGTGGGGGTCCTCCACAGGCTACAGGTGGGTATCTGCTCCACCGTGGACCTCCATGGGCTGCAGGGAGACAGCCTGCCTCACCATGGTCTTGCTCACGGGCTGCAGGGGAATCTCTGCTCTGGCGCCTGGAGCATCTCCTCCCCCTCCTTCTTTACTGACCTTGGGGTCTGCAGGGTTGTTTCTGTCACATATTCTCACTCATCTCTCTGGCTGCAGTTGCTGTTACGCACCAACTTCTCCCCCTTCTTAAACATGTTACCGCAGAGGTGTTACCACCGTCACCGATGGACTCGGCCTGGGCCAGCGGTGGGTCCGCCCTGGAGGCAGCTGGCATTGGCTCTGTCAGACACAGGGGAAGCTTCTAGTAGCTTCTCACAGAAGCCACCCCTGTAGCCCTCCCACTACCAAAACCCTGCCACACAAACCCAATACATGAGATGAGATAAAAATGCATTTCTTATCTGCCCTTCTACCTGCCACTGTGCCTCCCTGTTTGGATAAGCAACTTAAAAGCTCTTTGCAGATCTAAACTGTGGTACGACAACAACAGGCAGCGCTTACAGTCCCTGTACTGAGCCTTGCT
This sequence comes from Aquila chrysaetos chrysaetos, assembly GCF_900496995.4. Taxonomy (NCBI): domain Eukaryota; kingdom Metazoa; phylum Chordata; class Aves; order Accipitriformes; family Accipitridae; genus Aquila; species Aquila chrysaetos. Next base: position 67,779,290 of record NC_044008.1, read on the forward strand.
GTTTCTGGGCTCCGCAGAGCTAGCTGCTGAACAGCCTGCGTGTATGGGACAGTGCTTGTGCTGCAGTTGCACACCGCAAGGGCAGGAGGAAAGGGGAGAGACGCTGCTTTCGGCCTACTGGTACCACTTGTGTCATCTGAGTCTTTGCAAGCGGCAGGAGACCCACTATGGGGAAATACATAAGCCTCAGTGGACAGTTGTTTCTCCCTCACAGCTCGGTTGTCAGACAGGGATAACAGCACATCACAGGCTCAGTTTCTCTCTTGCTCTTGGCTATATAAACTCCTCAAGTTCTACAAAATTTCATACAGCAAAGACACCCAGATGCTAACATGCTGATGACCAGGGTTCTTCATGATGACTAGTATTTTTTCTGGTAAGCATTCAAAGACTAGGTATTCTGCTCAGCAGACAAGTCATGCTGCCTACGGATTTGACATATAATTGGTAAATTAAAAACAAGCAGCATGCAATACTGAAGCATTCTTACCAGCTTGAAGCCCAACTTAGCAGCTGTCCTCTTGCCAAAGCTGTCTTTGGGCAACAGTACAACCCCAGGATTCTGCAGGACAATTTCCTCCTAAACACAAGTTGTATTGAACACTGTTAGCAACAGTACTCTGTATAAAGTCTGTCCTCCACTCACTTCTTCTCCACCTCTTCTGAAACAAACAGCACTGGGTCACAGAGCAAGAATTAAAGACAGGAAGTTTTCCGTTCAGAGGCAGGTAATTTTTGACGCAAACTTAGCACAGCAGAAACCTGTCCCTTGGAGACAAAAGAGCATGCTTCCAGTGAGTTGTCTCACTCAGAGACAAGAAACTTTGGGAGGTGGATGCTATTTAAATTCTTGCTTAGAAAAAAACCCCACCAGCTCCGAGACTTTGGTGGTTTAGACCCTTTTTAGCCGTTTCAAGGAGGCATCCTCCTCCTCATCATAGAGACATCTTAATCCAACTCCCTCTTTGCACACAAGAATAATCCATTCATCCAGGATGTAAATTGTCTATGGGTTTAACTTGAGAAATGCATTCAAGCAGACCTAGGACAGACACATCCCTTCTGGGGAAGGATTCTTCAGGGTGTGTCCTTTCTAGGATGACCCTTTGGTGTATGTGAACTGCACCTCCCCACCCCCAGCAACCCGATCCAAGTTTGAAACTGTCCCAGTGCACCTCCAGGAAGGCAAACAGAACAATTATTCTTTCATTAGGTCTATTTCTGTGACAAATACAGTTATGAGATGAGCTGTGTCAAGTGTCTCCATAATGGGCTGTCATCCAATCCCTCTTACTTCTAATCCCTTCTACTCTTGCTCATCTTTGACCATGCTGACAAGCAGGTGCTCTACTGGGCACCAACAACAGTAAAATTCCCATTCATTCTGTGCTGCCTTTCAACTTGTGCTCCATGGCAGCAATGGGCTGCACACTCAGGTGGCAGCTGCAACAAAGCTACAGCCTTGATTGGCTTAATTATATTAATCAAGCCATTGGGCTTTTATATCACCTCCCAGTAGCCCCAGGGACACAGAAGGATATAATTTGACACAGCAGAATGAGTCTCACTTCCATAGCCCTGTAGGAGGAGAAAACTAGATTATGACAAGCTGATGTTTCTCACCATTGTGCAGCTGGTGCAGGTTTACTGTCAGTCCAGTGAAGGAATCAGCTTCCCAGGCAGGTGAGTGTTTTTACCCTTGCTTGACACCGTGCCATGCTCTGAAAGAGAGGAAGGTGACAGAGAGCTAGTTCATGTAACAGACCATTCTTTTCCCTTTGTGTCTTTAATGCTGAGCCTCAGAGTCATGCTTCCACAGAGGAAAGATTAATTTCAGACAGGGATAACTTTATCATCACTAGCTCAGCTTCCAAAGCAGCCAAACCTGGGCCACGCAGGGCCAGCCCAAAAACTCAAGCCTGTTCTTGACTCTGTGGTTAGCGTGCTACTCGCCTGGGCAGCAACGACACCTGCAGCGTACAACTCGTTCCGCTGACCTCCTTCTGCGTGGGTACGCGGTCAAGAGCAATAGGTAACGTGGGCTCAGCCCGCTAAACCTCACTGCTTGCAGGGTGCTCAAAGACAAGCCCCAATACTGTACTGAGGGCAACGCTCAGGCAGAGCTACGCCAGCTGCTGTATTTAATACCCTCCCACAGGCGCTGCTGGGGAGGAATCAGTACAAGCGTAGTCAAAATCGGCGAGCTGAGCATCGCCCGGGCCAGGCCGTGGTGCCAGGAGCATCCCCCGCACGGAGAAGGCCGGAGCCCCGTCCAGGCGGCGAGCAGGAGCCGCGGGGCCCACCGCGGCTCGGCCTTGCCTCCCTCCACCCACCATGGCGGGGGGGGGGGGGGGGGGGGGGGGGGGGGGGGGGGCACCATTACGTCCCTACAGGCAGACGTCGAGGCCTCGCCGCGCCCCATAGACAGCCGCAGCGGCGCGCAAGAGTGCCCCGCTCCCCCTACCGCTATCCCCGCGCCCTTCGGGGCCGCCGTGCCCACGGATGGCTGGCGATAACGATCCGTTCTACTCACCACCTGCGACCCGGCCGCCATGTCGACCGGGAGCGAGCGCGGAGAAAGGAGGGGGCGGGCTGCGCGCGCCCGCTTCTCCCGCCAAGCCTCGCGAGAGGCGCGGGGGCTCATGGGAAGTGTAGTCCCGTCCCGCCGCGGCCTCCATGGCCCCTCCGGCCCGGCCCGGCCCGGCCCCGCCGCACCCCCCGTACGGCCGGGGCACCGGCCGAGGCACCGTGCCCTCGGGGCTGGCCCCCCGGGGCCGTGGGGGTGGGCCTGGGTTTGTGACAGAGGGTGTCTGGGGGGGACAGGGCTCCTCTGACAGGAGCCGTGAGCAGAGCTGGGTCCCTCACTCCGTCCTGTGTCTGCTGGGTGGGGACGCCAAATGAGAGAAAGAGAAAGAAATAAGTGTGTGTAACTTCTCCCTAGAGGGAGGCTCGACTCTTCCAGAGGCTGCTTCTGCGGCTGTCGCCTCACCCGAGGGCTCCGCAGCCGGTGCAGGGAAGCCACGGAGGTGGATGGGGCCAGGCTCAGCGATACGGCCTCAGAGCTGGGCCTGGGCCCCATACGCAGAGCTTCTGCGCCGTCATGCTGCTCGTTAATTGCATTTATTCATTCTTCATCTGCCCGGTTTACTAGGGAGACGCGCATGATTGTGCTTAGCACGCTAAATGCTTCAAAAGGCTGAACAAGCATTAGCTCGTGTAGGAAGGGGCACACTTCAAAAAGACTAATTAGCTGGAGATTGGGGATTAGTCAGAGATTAGTTAGTAAATGTATGTGCCGTGCTTTGAATACGTGATGCTTCCAGTATGTACTATGATTGTCCTTTGCTGTTAAAACCTGCCATGAAATCTGTAGGATCCTGTTTAGCTTATGAACAATAACAAAGTGTAAACAGAACCAAGGGAAGAAAAAAATAAGAATAGCTAGTATCCTCTTTCTTGCCCCAAATCTTTATCCACCCTTGTGGTGAAAAGCTCCAGTGACTGGAAATGGAAAGCAGACAAACTTGAGACTGAAAGCGGAGAAATCTGAGTACAGATGAAAACCCTGTATTTAACTGGTGTCATCCCTGAAATGTCTGAGAGAAGTGGGGGATTCACAGTCCTTTGGGGCATTGGAATCAAAGATGTGCTCGTGGGAAAGTCGTCCGGTTCCCCACAGCAATAGCAAAGTAAGCTTCCTACATTGGCGTTGTATGGCACGGCCAACTCATCTGTTGTCTGACGTGTGAAAACACCACCTCGTGTTATCCTGAAGAGCTGAGTGCCGTGAGCTGGAGGGAAGCGCTGCCCGGGAGCTCAGTGTCTCTCTGCTCCTGGATTCCCTCCGACGGCAGGGAGATGGCTCCATGCTGCTGTCTGCACCGGCTGGCCCTGTGCTCCGGGAGGCCCTTCTCCAGGCAAGGCAGTCAAGTTCCCAGGGAAAGGCAGCATGACTTCATGTTTATTTTTAATGCCTGGATCCTCCTGGTCTTGTTCCTGTTTTAGAACCTGATATTTTTTTTTTTTTCAGAGCATACATTTAACCCGACTTGTGAGTCCTTTGCTCTCCAGAACGGCCCATGTTGTTTCTTAAAAGTCTCTCTTAAAAACTCAACAGACTGCAAGAAGTGCCTTTTTTTTTTTTTTTTTTTTTTAATTTTTTTTCAGTGGTGCAGGGAGGCTGTAAAGACATGCCAAGGTGCTGTTAAAAATAAGCAGCTTCCAACATAAGTGGCTGACTATGAGGTCTTCTCCAGCCCTCTGTGCCCTCTGCTAGCTGCAGAAAGCTAGCAGGCTGCCCTGGCAGGTTGGGCAGGAGCCTGGAGGAAGCAGCCTGCAGCAAGTCCCATGCCCTGGCATGAGGACATGAGAGAGCTTCAGCACCTTCCTGCCCCGCAGGAGCCTGTTGCACAAGTGTTGACCAGGTGGGAAGGCAGATGATGATACAGAATGGCGGTAATTAATGCAGTCTTCACTGCAGCGGCCTTTGCTCTGTGAAGATGTGGCTGGCAGTCTGCCTGACTACTTTTAGCTTTCCAAATAAGCAAATACATAAAACCCCACAACTAGAATTAGCCCTTTAAGTCCCCAAGGGACTTAAGTTTTTTTTTAAATAAAACAACTAAAATCCTCCCTCGTGCAGAGTTCAGATCCTGGAAGGAGAGAAGACAGACTTGGATGTGCTGAGGGATTTGCCACCATCGTGATTTTTGGGTTGAAGCTGCTCAGACCATAGAGTAACTGTCTGCTTGTGCCTATAAAAGGATAAGCTCTGCCAGGTACCAAGTAATGAACTGACTCAACAATTAAAGCTCAGGAGAACAGCGTGAGTTAAGTGTGCGGTAGATTGGCTGTAATTATTCATGGTTGCAGTGCATAGATAATGCTTCCAAGCATATTTTAGAGGCAGAACAAAGACTCTGGATGAAGAGAGATGGTGATCGCCTTGCCCATGCCCACGCTCTCCTAATCTCTGCAACTTCGCCTGTGTGGGACTTAATCAAGTTTTCTCAGCTCTTCCCTTTAGAGGGCGTCCATGTCACACACATCTTCGGCGTGCAAACTTCACCCGGGAGCTGCAGTACAAGGCAAAGCCTCCCAGAGGTCAGCAGAACAGGGTGGCTCTTCTGAAGAGTCTGTGAACCTTCCTAGGGATGCGAAGGAAGCGACAGTCTGGTCTGAACAGTTCTGGTTGAATATATTCTCCTTCCTCAGGCAGTTGCAATGCTGCTCCCAGAGGCAATTTGGACATAATTTCGATAGATGTCCTGTGGCCAATCTCCATCAGCTACGGTATTTTCTTGCTCCAGTCTTTGAAATGTTGAGCAAGTAAGGAAAGCTATTGAAAGGTTGTGGAGATCTTCTACATTTGAACGTTTTGGGGCTGCTCTCAACTTCCCAGCAGAGGATCTGGAGGGGATTGTGTCCTCCAGCAAATCGTATGATATATTAAGCCCCCATCTTTCTGCTTTCTCAAGGCACTTCAGTATCTGTCCTGCAAAGCCACAGCATTATGCTCTACAAAGAAGTCTGAGCTCTGCTGTAGGGTATTTGGTTATCCATAGAGCAGGTAACAGGAGCATGGGCAGAACATGTGACAGAGAAGGGAAAGACGGAAAGACAAACAGAAATCATTGACAGAACCTCTCCAACTTCAGCTGGGCTTTGATTCCATGCTTAAATTGAAGGACAAGGTCTCCTCCCAGTTTCCCACCCATTTCCCCTCTTGGCTGCCTGTAAGTCCCTCCAGGGAGAAACTTGCCATGCTTACTGACAGCAATGTGATTTCCTCCTGGTTGGCCCCTCTGCCTGTCCTGGTCCCACCCTGCAGACAGGGTTCCACAAAGCCTGGAGAAACAAAGCGTCTGTTCAGAGATGTCCTGCTGTGGTTATCATCTTTGACATATGGCTGGGGGAAGCAACCAGGGTATCTGAACACATTAAAAAGCTAGTCCCCCATTGCTAATAGCGTCTGGCAGGCACAAGCCCCCTGCGTGGCTTGAGCGTATGAAGCACAAGGAGACGCTGAGGTGCAGGGGGTAGCTAGATTGATGCTTGTCTCTGTTACATATGCTGTGTGCACAGCAGTGCACAAAGAACAGTCCCTTGGGGTATGGTTGGAGATTGCTTGCTGGTATTTCAGGTGCCAGACTTCTGAGAGAAAAGATCTGTAGTGTTAAAAAAAGCCTGCCATGAGGTCCCAGATCCTGGTGTCTGCTGCTTCAAATCAGTCCCAAGAAATACCAGAAAGGCTCTTTGGAGCTCAGAAGCAGACAAGCAACATCTTCCCACACAGGACAAGGCATGCTGCAAACAAAACACCCTTTCCTTCTCCCAGCAGCAAAGCTCTTAAGCCTCCATTTAATGTTAAATACACGCTTAAACCCATTCCTCCTCAGTATGTCCTGTGTGCTTATGTAGAATTTTAGCAGGCTCAGAAATGCTCTGCTGTAACTGAAGCCTATCTAAAGTCTGAACCTCGTACACTGAATAACAAGAGCTTTATCTTTACAGAATATCTGTGCAATGAAGGGATGGCTTTTCTGGGAGCATGGTGGTATCTGCAGGCAGGGCTATGATATGAATTCCTGCAGGTGGAGAACAGAAAAGGTTCCCCTTTCTCCTCCCAATGGTGCTGAACAGCAGAAGAAATGGCGATTTCAGCCACTCAGCTGTTCCTCCCACTTCTTGTCCTTTCCTCAACTGAGTTTTGGGCACAGTGCAACAAAACCAGTCTTAAGGTACCATCTTCAAGTGCAACAAGGAGTGGAGCTTGAGGACATCATGTCAGGGGAATGGAGACAAGCTGATCGGCTGACTTGATCGCTTCAGGCCTGATGTCCCAGCTAGGCAAAGTGACCATCTTGTCAGAGCTAGCCAGATTGCATTCACAGCTTCGTTCCTTGGAGGAGCTGATCAGAACAGAGAGCACACAACAAATTGTTCTGATTGCAGTGCATGCATGGATAAATCCTGGGGCCAGACATCTGCACTTGTTGAACAATAGCAGTAGGAATCCATCTTCTTCATGGATGAGTATGTTTAATTAAAATGTATATCCTCAGAGCATACCCAGAGATGGAATATGTGTACAGCTGCACAAATGCACTCAAAGATAGTAGGAAAAACTTAACACTGTAAAGCTAGTGAAACCAGGAGTAAGATTTCCATTACAGAAGGTCTTTAAGGCCAAGCTAGATAAGCAGTTACCAGGAATGGAGAGTTGACCTTGCTTTGGGCAGAGGTGGATCCTCTCTATTTTCTGTGTCAGCCTGAGAGACTAAAGACATGGTAAGCAGAAAGGGAGTGAGTTGGTGTAAAAATATAATACCTAGGCAATATTAATGAGTAACTTCTCAGGTCCTCTTGCATCACAAGCAGTATTTCTGTTTGCTTGGATTACTCGGCCAACCAGCCGTTGATTCAGTCAACCCAATCTGCACTGTCATATAAGCAATATTTCATCTATCCAGCTTCGATACAAGAAATATGCTAGGCACGCACGGAGCAAACAAGCATATTCTTGCAAGTAATTAGCATAAGCTGCACTGAGGTCAAGTGGTTGTGTCGGCATAATACAAATCACCAACTTTTCTTCCTACCAAAGACTGAAAATGGAGAATTGCAAATACCGTATCTCTGGCTCACCTCTTGCTTCCCATTGCTTATACCAGAGGAAGGAGATAATTGTTTTGAGGTACTTTTGAGAATAGCGTGTCTGCTACTTTCATTGCTTAGTGAGAAAGAACATGTTTAAATGATGAAAGGGGACATTATTTCAGGACCTGTTAGGTCATTTTTCTTGCCCTTATGCGGGGAAAGCAGGCCAAATGCCTAATTTGACCACGTCCAAAGTGGTAAACTGAGGCCTCACGAGATTACAGAGGGCAGTTGGTTAAAGACCTGCAGTTATTCCTCCTGCTGTCTGTAACAAGATCTGTTGAGGGCAGCCTCCAGGTGACATCTCCTTGAAGGAGCCCTGCTGCAGGGCATCAGACCAAGGGCCACCCAGACTAATGTCATTTTTCCGAGAGATGTCCAAAATGGATGCCTAGGAAAGTCCAAGAGCAGGGTGGTTACATATAGTACATCTCCCACTACCTTTCCAGCCACCAGCCATTTGAGGGGTGCAAACTTTGAGAGCCAGATGTCAGTTCAGTGCCTCCACTAATGGGTTTTCTCTGGAATGGAGATTTCGGTAACTTTCTTTTCCATGAACTTGCCCAGTCCCCCTGTGAACCTGTAACAGCCGTTCCCTCCTGTGGGGAGGACTTGCACAGGTCAGCCCGTGCCGCGAGAGGGACCAGCTTCTTTTGTTTGTTCTGTGTCTGGCTACTGTTAGTTTTGTTTGATGGCCCCAAGTTCTTGTACAGGAAGAGACCGTGAATGGTCCTTCCTACCCACCCTGCCTGTGCAGGCAGAACTTATGGATCTACTTATCCTTCCCTTCTCTTCAGGCTCCCAAGCCTGATCTCTTCAGAATAGATCAAAGAGTGAGGGTAGCATTGTTTTAAACCACTAGCTTCCTACAGAATGTGATCTATCCACTTGCAGATGGCTTTTATGGTCTCCAAAGCCTCCCATGGATTAGCCCACAGTTGACTGTATAAACATTTTCTCTATCCCACATCCTGCTTCCACAGCATGTCTCATACTCAATTCTCTGTCCTTTCGCTCAGTCCAAACATCCTGCAAAAAGCCTCCAGCTCTCCTCAACAGCCTTCCTCACTCCCTTATCCCCCCTGCCCTCTGCCAGGTTGCAAATAAAACTCAATCAGCCCCAAACAACCCCCAAATTCTTGGAGACCTGCCCAGGAGGGACAGACTCAGGTGCCTTTCTTTCTGATTTAACTACCAACATGTGTGCTGCTGCTTTGCTGTTGACCTAATGCTTCTGCTGTTGCATAAAGGTCGGTCTGTCTTCAGCCATCTCTCCCCCTGCACATTTCAAGTGCTCTCCTTTCTCCCCTCAGCTGTCATCTCGAGCAGCCTTGCTGCTGAAGGAGGTGGGCGGGAGAACACACACCGCAGGAGATGGCTGATCTTCCGTAGCACTTGTGCTCAGGGATGGGAGAACTCAGCCGCGGCGGCATTGTCCTCCACCTCTCCTCGCCAAGTCACGGGGAGAAAGGGCCACGCTACGGCTGTCCGGCACATATACGTGCACCAGCACTGGTGCGTGAGCTCTGTGGCTTGGGGAGTGCTGCTGGGGGGGGGGCTGTGTGGTGGGAGCTGGATGTACACCCCTTTTTCTAGCGAACCAGGGGCTGTGCTTGCCGGCACTCCTCCCGCACAGACACACGGCAGAGCCTGTAGAGGAGAGGGAGCTGCTGCAGCTCACCGCTCTCAGGGTAACCCCCTTCCCCGGCAGCTGGGGGGGGGCATGACTGAGGCTTATGGGGGGTCGTGGGGGTTCCTTCTGCCAGGCCAGCTGTGGGGCCGGCAAACTGAGGCAGGGGTAACCAGGAGGACAGCCTGGGCGGCACCTGGTTTACTAGAAGTTGTGTATGAAGTGCTGCTGACTTGGAGTAGCTGGCAAAAAAGTGAAAACAATCCCTCCCCCCTCCCCCCAATCATTATTTAAACAGTATAAAGGTCTCTGTAAATGTTTAAAACAACAACATAGTTGGGAGGGGAAGGAGGAAAGACAAACAAGTTTGCTGTTTCAGCTTCACAGAAACAGATCTTAATTTTTGGCAGGGTTTTATTCATCCAGAGGATCCAGCTGCCAACACGCTTCGGGAGGCTCCAAATTCATAATCGCTTCCCTAACATCTTCCTCCAAGAGGCTGCAGTTTGGCACGGGTGCCACCTTTGATGTTTGCATTTGGCCAGCACCTTGTGCTGTAGGATCCCGGTTCGTGGCCAGGGCATGTATGGTAGGAGTCAGTGGCTGTGAGTGCTCCCAATGATGTTTTTCTTTCCCACACCTGAGGTTCACAGTGGTCAGAGCTCAGCAGGAACCAGGGAGCTCAAAGGAGCAAGGTGCTGTGGGCTGGCTGACTGCTGGGGTACCTTGCCTGCATGTGAGCAGGGCAGGAATCAGGAGCCCCTCTTTCCCCTGAGCACCTCTCTCAGGAGATGGGAGCTTCCAGTTCCTGACCCACCGCCCCTCCTCCTCATCTGCCTTGGTAGAACTACCAGCACCTGGTGCATTACCACAACAGAAACCCTATGTAATTTCTGTTTAAATACACAGCTGGCAACATGACTTTAACTAATTCAGCTTTTTGCTGTTGAAGAGCTGGAGCTGTATCCTGGTTTGGCTCCAGGCTGAGGGGGACTTGATCTGAAGCCCTGGGTATTGCAGGTTGCTGGAGATCAGTGGCTGCTCTGGGTCCCAGATCCCAAGCCCTGGAGCATCTGCTCTGGAGCAGGACCATCATCTGTGTGGGATCTCAGGGGAAGGGGGGCATCCTTCTCAGCATGGGGGAGACCGTGGGCTGGGAAAATGAGGGTACATCTGTGAGGAGGACCTATGAGAACAAGGTCCCTGGGGAGCAGAGGAGGACGGTACTCCCCCGGTCGCCAGCCCCCAGTCAGGCCTAGTTTCTGCCCAGTCCCACCTGCTCTGCTCCTGCCCACCCAGGGAAAGGGCTTGTGCTCCTGCCCAGTCTTGTGTTTGTCCCGGTTTCCTTCTGGCCCAATCCTGCTTGCCCCCATGCCAAGCTGTGGGGTATATATCACCTCAGCATCCATAGCTGGGTAGCTTTCTGCTGTGAGATGTCTCTGCTGTGAGTTGCTTTGGCTGCTGTGTGCAACCTGTATTGCTATAGAAATGTGCTCTGATCTGCTGTATTTGCTCTACAGTCTCTAGAATTATGTTTGTTCGGTCTGTTCAGTCTGACAATGGTTCTGAGCTGTGATCTGAAGATGCTGTTTCCAGAGAAGCTCAAATACCTGTTGGGTGGCTTAAGAAGTTGGCCTTGCTGCTGCTGACTTGCGTGTGGCTGTACCTCTGTGCAGATACACAAGGGAAGATGTATGTGGTGGTTCCTCATACAGCTAGTCCCAGCCTGGCTGTTGCTGCTTCTGTTGCTGGAGTGACCTGATCAAAAGTAGAAAGACTGAGCTCAGCTGGGCTGGCTTAGCTCTTGAGCAGGGCTGCTTCTGTTGCCTGGGGCTTCATGCAGTTTGGTGGGGGAAAACCCTGATATTACTTTCAACCAAAGCCTGAAGTGATGCGAGGGACTGGCCTGCTTGTGTGCTGTCCTGCCTCTCTGAATTCCTGTTCTAGTTAAATCAGTAACTGCCCACAGACAGCACCAGGAAAAGCTGTTGCTGGGGTCTCCTTTGCTTTTCTAACTTCAGCCAGCTCCTATGCAGAACCTACACTGAGATAAAAGAGACTGACACAGTGTGAAACCTTCCTCCTCTTCAGCAGATGGTGTTTACGACAGTGGACTTTGCTTGTGTTGTTATAACAGAATGGCCTGGTCTAGCCAAGAAACGGAAGGAGAAGCTGCAGTCTAGGCTTGCTGAGACTGGCTTGCTGTGTAAACCTGGACTGAAAGCCTGGATCATAAATGAACTCTTGCTTTTTCAAGGATCAGACTTTTCTGCCATGTTCAACTTACAAGCTAAGGTGCTGTCATGACTTGCCTGCAGCCAGTAGCTCTAGTCACTCCGCAGCATTCACGGCCATCTCCCAGGACTCTCAGTGACCAAAGTTGTGATGCATACTGCAATGTGAACTTCATGTTACCTTCACAGAAAACATAAATGCATCTTAACTGGGGTTAACCTGGTGTCACTGCCTTAGGCTTTAGCAGATCAGTGCTACATCTGTCCTAGCTGTGAACTCTACATGTTTCATGCCTAAAAATCCTCGTGGTTGCAGAAACAGTGCCCTTACTTGAGTGAATCACTGAGATGGTGTGAGTTATTGGCTGGTACTGCTACTGCCTGAGCCTGTTCCAGCATATTCTGCTAAAATGATGCACTGAGAAGGTAAAGCTGAACCTCCATCAGGCCCATTGCTGTCAGACTGAGACTGCTGAGCACTAACTGCAATGGGAACTTTCAAGATAAATCTTGGTATCAATCAGGGTGAACAAGAAAAAGCATATGGCCTTGATATTGTCTGAAGGCTGCCTTCTGCATCGTGACTGAGGGTGGAACCTGGTTACCAGCAAAAAACAGGTGTCAGCTGGTATAAGCCCTCCAAGAGTTACCAATATTTCTGACTTTATTCTATCTATCACGTTCAAGATGTGAGCAAACACAGAGCAAGCGTTGTTCCTTCAGCTGGAAGGGCCAAGAGACCATGTGCTCTAAGGCTGCTTGTGTGTCTCAGCTGGTCCCAGGACTCCAGAAAGTCTTTCCTCAACTCCCTTCTGGCTATCTCTGACCATGTCCCTGCTCCCAAGTAATGCTGCTGCTCCCGAAGCATTGCTGGAGCTCTGCCTGACTGCATCAGCTACCTGAGCTGCTTTGCTCCTTACTCCTCCAAGTAACCAGAGACTCTGTATGTGAGTCTTTAGCCTGCATTGAAAACCCTCCTGAGCCACAGCAATCTGAGAAGAAACTGATGAGCACGGCAGAGAGACTATTGCAGGCTCTGTCCCACATTTGGTTAATACCTGGGAGAGATATTAACCTTCATGGGGAAAGGGGTTATGTACATCTGCCAGCTCTGCTATTCAAGCATGCAGCAATCCCATGGACATAGACACCTCCACCTGAAATCTGAGAGCCAGCTCAGCCCATGCAACCCCTGTGTGCATCCCTCCTCACTAGTCTGACTCTGATAGCACCAGGCTTTGTCACGGCTCTTGGAGACAAACCTCACTTAGCCCTGACAAGCCTGAAAAGCTCTTTCATATCAAGGCATGTGTAAACTCAGTGTGTCCCATATCGGCACCATCTACCTGCCTCTATCCTTCCTGGTTACAATAGGCACAACAGGCCTTGACAGGTAGGAGGGCACTGGGCACAGTTGGACTTGGATGCTGGGGCTGAGAAGGGTCAGCCAGAGTACACTCTTTCCCACAGCATTCTGTCTTCAGCTAAAGAAGAGATCTCTCTTTAGCTCCTCTTTCACTCAAAGCTTTCAAAGTGGTACCGTATGGATGCTATCATGATGTTCATTAGTCTCTTGTCTGAGCCCCCTCATGCTGCAAAAATCCCTGGAGGGGATGAGCTGGAGTGGGATGGGTTTTGCTGCAGCTGAGCTCTGGTGTTTTTTCCCTTGGGGTTTCAAGAAGTTTTGTTCCATCCATGAGAAGTGCCAGGCATCAGGGGAAGATTTGTTTCTTGGCAGCTGTTCCCATTTTGCTTTAGAAAACCAATGCTTTGCTAGGAATGCACCGTGTCTAAAATTCCTCTGGGCTGCTCAGGTCAAATAGCAAATAGCAGCAATAGGGCAAATGGGGGCCGGGAGAGCAGTTTTGCTCAGCAGAGAGCAAACAGGAGGGCTGAGCCCTTTCCTTTCCCTTTCATCCTCCCCTGAACCAAAAAGCAGGAGCTGAGCAGTTTGAGGGAGAGGAGGAAGCTGGGGGTTAGCAGACTGCCTGCCTCCCACCTCTGGCAGCCACACAGCACAAGCATGCAGGCTTGGCTCTGCCTGTACCTGCTCTGGGGAGCTCTGGCATTGTCAGCCTTGTTGCTTTTGAGGTGGTGTCTGATCCCCCTGGAGAACAGACCACGGTCTCTCCATTTGTTTTGCAGAGGGCTCAGGGAAGCTTTCAGGATCAGAGGTTTAAACAAGGGGTGTGATGAGCAGTGACAGTTTGGGAAAAACACAAGCAGTAAAAGGTTTTGATACTGTCAGAGAACACGACAGGCAAGTTCACAGCCCCTGCAGGCCTTTGGCTTCTTGTTTTCTTTTGCCAAACGGGGAAAGCAATCCTGTGCGGTGACAGAGTCACAGGCGGTGACCCTGTGGCAGGCAGGGCAGAGCTAGAGATGCTGAGAGCAAAGCAGAAAGCCTAGGCAGGGGCTGGGAGCGGGGAGGTGACCTGCAGGGGTTAGGGAAGCTGGGCACCTCTTTTTTGGGGTGGATGCTGTGAGGCATCTGGAAACTCGGCTCCTCCAGTGTGCTTAGCTCCATCCACTGCACCCTGGATGCTGATGTTGCTCTCAGGGCATCTCTTTCTGCTGCTCAGGGGCTGCCAGGGCTGAGAGGACCTCTGGGGCTAGAGAGGTGGGGGGAGAGGTGCAGGCAGCCCAAAGCCTGCCTCCTTGCCCTTCACCAGCTGACGGTGCCGGGACTGAGGATCGGGTCACACCTGCCCAGCGAGCCCTGGGTGAGTGGTGAGCGCAGCGTGGACACAGCCCTAATGCTCCAGCCCCTCGATGCCACTGCAAAATGGGTCGCCCCATCAAAACAGACCTTGCCTTGTTCCCAGATTAAAAGAGGGGGTTGTGTGATAAAAAACTGCAGCTGGTTTCTCTAATCTCCCACCAGTGTCTGCATTAACTCTCAAGACAGTGACTTCCTTGATGCTGGGCAATTTTTTTCTGTGCACGCATCTAGCTAATCAATTAAGTTTCTCAGCAGCTTCCTCCAGCATTCAGGCTTGGAGAGTGGAAGGAATTTGTTATTCTAGGCACTGCTGGAGAGGCATGAACTGTACTAAAAGCAAATTGGTTGCGCTTTCCAAGCACTGACACTCTTCACTCACAGCTTGGCTTTCGGGTCCTCCTCTCTCAACCTTCTCCCTGCTCTCCTGAACACCTCTAGGTGCAGCTCTGGTCCGACCAGCTCAGACAGAGCTGGCCTGAGGCACATCTGCTCAGCCCTACGCTGCACCCTGCTGCGGTGGGGCAGGGTGCTGGGGATGCTCTGTTTCCCGAGCAGAGACATGGACATTTTCTTTGGGGTAGGGTCTTTGTACAGCAGGTCAGTTTGGCTGTACAAGGGCTTAATGCTGCTGGATTGCCTCTCGCCTGCTTTCCCAGCTGTAGCTGGTACAAGCTGGCAAGGCTGGGTACCACACTGCAGTCATGGGGACATGCCGGGGCAGGTTGGTTTGTCTGTTAGTTTAGCCCTCTGCTAAAAAAATATTCTCTCTTGATGCTTTCTTTCCTTTTCCCATCTTTTTTTCCTCCTTCTTCATTGTTGTTCCTTGCCCTGCCCAGGCGTGGTCCTCCCCATATGGGAGGGAGATGCTATGTGATGTATTCACATCCGTCCCAGTAACCTTGGGCTTTGCGGAGCTGAGCACTGAGCCGAGAAATGGAAGAGGAAGGATCCAGCAGGGTGGGTGGAGGCACCAAGAAATATGGGATATTTGGGGTGATCTTGGGAAGATTTATGGATGGTCGAGAGGAACCGCATCTCCTGCCAGCCCAGCTACACCCTGGCTCTCTGCTAGTGGGAATGGGGATATTTTTAATGTGTGTTTAGCAATACAATGGCTTAAGCATGAGAGCGGCAGGATTGCCGGAGTCAGGAGGGCCGCAGAGGTTTGTTAGGAGCTCAGCCAGTTGTGTAAAACTCCTTACTCCCCACACTTTGGCCTGTCAGGATATACGCACGCATCCTCCCAGGCCAAGGAAAACTTGGCCTAAGCAGAGCAGAGCAGAGCTGCTGTTGTGCTGTTGGCCGGGTGGCTGACGGGTAGGGATGGCCATAGCTTGAATCCAGCCTGGCCTGGAGGTGAGCAAGGTCTTTTCCATTAGGTGCTGCCTGGCAGCCTCGGTGATGCCTGCTCAAAGGCTTCCCTGTGGGCTTGTTGCCCCAGCATGACATCCTGCTTAGAAATCTCAGCAGAGAGGATAAGGAGGAACTGGGTGGAGAAAATGACCCATGCTTTCAGAGGGTTACCTTTATCAGCAAGAGCATTTCAGCCACCTCTAGTCCTGTTCTCCACAGCAAGATAACCTGGTGCTTGCTGCTGGCATTGCTTCTGTAGGATAAATCCCATAGATGTTCTGCTTGGGAAGTAATTTGGCAAACCAGGAAAGAGAACCCAGGATGCCTGCTACCAGTCTTCTTTCCAAGCCATTACACAATACTACTCTGGGGTTAACAAACTAAAAACATCTGGGAATAATCAAAGCTATTTAGGCTCTGGGAAAGCATGGCTGGAGAAAGTTTGAAGGAAGCAACTTGAAAGCTCAGCATTGTTGAAAACAGTCTGGAAGCCCTGGAAATTAAAACTAGGGTAACATCTACGAAGAGCGAGGAAGTATCAAGAGAAGGATCTAATATCCTCTGAGGAACAGAGAGGAGCCAGAATGAATTGTAATGCTAGAGCCTCTACTAAGCTACGGGGCATTAAATATTGCTTTGGAACAAACAGATCTGCCTTTCCTGTGGTTTCCACTGGCAAGGGAGCAGAGGGAAAGACCAGGGGTCTGTTTTAAAAACAGCCTAGGGAGTGGAAGTACAATTTAATGACCGATAATCACAATCCTCCAAAAGCCTGGTAATGCCGATGCAGAGCCTGCAGTGAGCAGTAACTGCCAGGGCTGGCTCAGGGAGGATGCAGGGCACGCAGTGGACGTTCAGGGCCAAATTGCATCCCTGGCAGGGTGCCACCAGCTGTGGCAGAGAGAAATGTAACCCGCGGGCTTTGCTTCCCAAGCGGCAGGATGCGTGCTTGGTCTGGCTGTTGGCATTGCCACGGGAGGGGGAACGGGATGGATCGTGGTTCCTGAGACGCATTCCCCACAGAAGGTGCCAGTGCCTTGCTGCTTCCCACTGTGGGGAGCGTGCTCAGGCCTCCTCTGGGGTGGCAGCTCAGATGACCATGGGATCATCCTCTGAGCCTGGTGGATAACCCAGGGCTGGCAGCTGGAAACACTCTCCGTGGGGATGTCCGGCCAACAGCAGGGACTGTGGCACTCTGCGTGCTTGCTGAGCTACCTGCAGCACTGACCTTGCTCCTTTTGCAGGAGCCTGGGGGGACTGCTTCCCTGGAGTGACTCAGAGAAAGGCCATGGAGCCAGCTCTTATCGATGGACATTCCCTCTTCTAGCATCACTGGGGAGGCAAGGCTGTTGCTGGGAAATCTCGCTTCTGCTGATTTATAAGAGCTTTCATCTTGAAAGGCCTCTCTCAGTGCTTTCCTTTCCTTCTTCTACCAGTTTACATCTCCTCCTACTTCTGTCCCCGGCTGGGTCTGGGGTACGAGTCCCCAACGTCTCTAAGAGATGGAAAAGCAGCCTGGGCATGGGGATGGTGGGCACACTGGAGGAAGGACAACGGGACAACCAGCCATCGCGGGAGCCATGGAAATGGTTAAAGATTTGGGGAGTCCAGATCTGCTGCATCTTCTGTGACAATCTGGCCTCCCCAGCATCCTTGTAAATGAGAAACCGCATAAGCCTCACACTCTATTATTGCTACGGAGCATTAGAGTCTCTCATTTAGGATAAACATTCTCATCTCCAGCAGAGCATGAATAACATTAAATGAGATAGTTAAAATGTTTCAGGCCAATTATAGCCCTGGTGTAACTTCGGCAGAGTTACACCAGGGATTAATTTGATCCGGAGAGCTCTGCCTCCTGTTCTGAACTGGGATTCCAGTGTGGGTAATTACATCCTGCCTCTCTGCACTTCCTTTGGAGTTTTAATTGGGTTGAATGGACCAAATCCGCAGCAAGTGTAAATCAGTGTAATTGAGCTCTCTCTGGAGAGGAACCCTGCTGATTTACACCCTCAAATCTGGGCCAGCCTTCTCCATTTCCTCTCTGCCAGGCTCCAGCTGCAGGCTGCCCAGTGAAGGGCAGCACGGGCTGAGGTTGGTGCAAGGAAACTGCCAGCACCAGCCTTCCTGCAAAGGACTCAACTTCTGCTCTTTTCTTCAGAGAGTCGCCAAATTTCCAAACTGCTACTAAGAGCCGAGAGAGCTCTGCTCTGCCTCTCTGCCGTGTTAGTGCAGGTCAGGTCTGCTCTGGGGTGCAGGCAGCCCAGCGCGGGTGCACAGCAGCCTGCACCCTGCTGTACCTTCTGCTGGTAAACCCATCACCCTGATATCGTGGTGGGGGGATCGGCCCTCACCTCCCAGCCTGGATCCCACACCGGGCTCCTTGTGCGCTGAGACAGGCAGCTGGACTGTGTCCCTCTTCCACTTCCCAGCCCTCTCAGTAAATCAGCGTTAATGAGGGACATTTGACCCTCTCTTTCCCTGAACAGCCTTAAGAAGCATTTTTGTTCCATGAGATAGTTAAGAAACTTGAAGCAATTTCCTCCCCCTGCTTCTACTGTAGTTTTTTGGATGGGGGTTGGGTTTTTTTTTTTTTTGAGAAAAGGAAAAGTTATAGGGCACAAGCAGCCTTTAGCATGCCTCAGAAGCGGAAGCAGAGGGGAGGCAGCAGTGTCTGATACAGAGGGGATGGAGCAAACAGGGCAGTCAAGATGGGGTGACCCCAGCCCTGCTCCACTTGGTCCATCAGAGTGACCATGTGTGCAACTGAGACAGGAGAATCAGAGCTGGGAAAGTGCACTCGCTGGCTGTAATTAGGAATTTAATTGCAAGGCGTTATCTCACTGAGTTGGAGCCTATACAGAACCATATGTCCTCCATAGCCAATTGTATACAGGGGCAATGGTGGAGGGAAGGGTGCTGGGAACGGTCTCCCTCACAGATTTCCAGGACTTTCTGCTGCTGTGTGGTCCCTTTCCCTTCTCACAGAGAAATGATGAAAACAGACAGTCAGATAAACCCTGGGGAGCTGGGCCCGAGAAGGCCCCACAGCTTCCCCCCTTCCTCCAGGCTGTGTGGGACTGCTGGTCCCACACCACCTCCACCCCCCCCAGCTCGGTGTAGCCCCCTCCCTGTTTCATTTCCCTTTTGGTTTTTCCCAAATTGTATTTTAGTGGGGACAGAGATGGAAAGAAGAAGAGCATAGATGTCACAATCCTTCCTTCCTCCTCAAACAAACTGCATCTACTCAGCAGGAACATGACAGTGGGACCACGACGGTGGGACCATGTCCTTCAGCCTCCTGGCCACGAGGAGACCATCAGCATCCCATCCCTCGGAGAACCGCTGGTGACACCGTGCCTGGCCCGTGAGGGCTGTCACTAGCAATTCTGTGTTTCTCGTAAAGCGGAGGGTGGTTTTGGCCGGCAGAGAGGACACAGTAAACAAGGTTAAGCGAATTCCCACTCCCACCCACCAAGGGCCTTCTGGGACCATCACAAATCTCAGCGCAGACAGCAAACACCTCATCGCGGCCAGCAACCCTTGTGCAGCCGCTTGCTACAGGCAGACTTGCCCGCTCTTAGCTCAGCGGCTGGCTGCGGCTGATTGAGTAAATAAAGAACATTTCTCACGAAATCCACCCTCTCGGAGGTCCCCAGGCAGAGAGCTGGCCTTTCCATGGCTCAGGAAACCTTTATCCCCCAAATCTATAACACCCCCGTGCAGTCGATTTAGCAAGCGATGTTTGCACACCCAGGTTTGCAGTGCAGTGACCCTGTTCCCGGCAGCACCGTGACATTTGCAGGCACCATTTCCAGCTGGCCCCATGTTGTCCTTTCTGGGATTTTTTGTGTGCTAGTCCAGATGGGGAGAAAGGTCGGAGTTACTGCTGGCAAGTTCCAGACTGAAATCTGGATTTTCCCTAAGTCCAGGATGACTGTGCCTGGACTAAGATTGCAAATTTGGGCTCCAGTCAGCTACCCTCAGCAGGTTACACTAGGCTTTGCTCCTAGTCTTTGGGTCTATCATAGCTCCAGCATATGCGCATCTTTCTTGGGGCTCCTCTCCATCCCATTTCTGACCCTGCAGATCCTCCTTGTTGCTCATCACTGCCCACCCAGAGCTGAGCAGCCTCAGCCCTGATGCCTCCTCTGCAGCTAAGCCCCCAACCTTTCTTTTCCCTTAAATCAATACATAAAAGCCATGTTACAGCAATACCAGCATATCAGGGGAGTGCAGGTGATTTATATCATCTGAGGAGCTGATTCTGCTTGTGAGACTTCAATCCTGAAAAGCTTTTGTCTTTCCAGCCCCCAATCTCTTCTGCGCTGCCTTCAGCGCATGTACATTGTATTCACCCCCTGACCCCCCCCTTCCTGGCGTTATTGACTCTCCATCTTGCTTTTAATCTGCTATAAAATGAAGGCAGCTCCAGGTAAAACAGCAGTTTTATTCTTCCTGATCATAATATTTCCTTTACCAAAAAGAAGAAAAAAAATTGTTTAAAGTGAGTTGAGGTTGTAAAGGCTTAATTTAAAAGCTTCAGGGGGGGAAAATCTATTAGGAAAACTCTACAGGCATTTGTGAAATTCTCACTGTGGAGAACCAAGCCACTGGGAACTCTTGTCCATATGTCTGGCCTTACCTTGGTGGCGGGGAGGTGACCCTACAGCCCCAGGATGGGGAGAAGGTGCTGCCATCAGCCAGGAGCATCCCAGGCAGGAGCCATGTCCCAGACTTCTTCCCTACTGATGCTGATCAGCTGCTCTCCTTCCCCCATTGCTGTGTCCTGATCGTGGCTGCCAGTGGCGGTCGGCTTTCAGAAAGGAGCAAACAGCCTGTTCTGGGTGCAAAGGGGGTGTGTTTGGCACTGAAAATTCATTCCAGCCATGGTGAGGCCGGCGCAACTGTGCCCACAGAAAGGATTCTGCTGTGCGACTACTTCACTCGCCAAAAAAGCAAAGACCTGTCTCCTTCTGCCTCACATGTATTGGCAAAAGCTTTGGGAACTGCTTTTTCAGTTAGGTTGAAGCTGATGTTTGCAAGTTCATTGGTCCCAATGACTGATCAATATATGCTGATAGACTTTTCCCATCAGAACATTTATTTTTCCAACAGGACACCGAGTTCTCAAACAAATGAAGGCTTGCACAAGAAATCGTCTGCCTCAGTTTTGGCAGCAAACAGAAAACAGGAATATTTTTCTTTATTCTAAAACCAAATTTTTGTGGCTAAATAGAGCCAAAAATATATCTCCCCCCCTCTTCACCCAGACACGAGACATCTCTGAATGCCGAAAGCAACTCTTCCCCGCCGCAAATGGACCAAATAAACCCAGCACGAGACTGGTGCTTAGCAGAAACAGATGCGCCTCTAATGCTGTCATCTACAGCAAGCTGCGTCTGCAAACTGATCTTTTATTAATGTATTTATATAGAAGGGAAAGCTGCAGAGAGTGTGTGAACCCCACTGCCGGGAGCAGGACGCCAGATCGCCCCAGGTCCACAGGCTGTGTTACGGCTTGCAGAGGGCATCGCCGTGGGGTTGCCGGCCACCTCCCAGGGCTCAGCCTTAAAGGCAGGCAAATTTCTTTTCTGCACCAGCATTTAGCCCAGTGCCTGGTCCTCCCTGAGCTGCAGGAGGGGACCCAGGGTGATACGGGTTCATCGGCTTGCGGGTCGATGTCGTGGGTTGTTTTGCCGGGGGTTTCAGCGTGTGCCGAGGCCAGGATGTGCTGGGTGCCGACTGCAGCAAGCAGGGGAGCTGCAGGAGGAGAAGGAGTCATCGTTAATTGTTTGCTGAGAGCTGGGACAGATGGGGTTATGAGCCTTGGGGGATCTGCTGAAGGTAAGGCAGGGCAGGGTGAGCCCCTGAGCTGCTCACAAGCATTCAGCAGTGCCTTGTAGTCTGGGCGGGAATTAGGAAAGACAGCCCTGGCCTCAGTTCCCCCCAAACCCCACACACATGCCCCAGCCCAGGCCAGCATCCCCTCACCTTTGACACCAAAGGTTTCCTCCTGGGGCCAAGACAGCGGTGTGAGTTGCCCTACCTTTGCTAGGAGCTGCAGATGGACAGCCTGGAGCCTGCCCTCACTCTCTGGGGTCACTGTGCAGGACACAAAGCAACGTCAGTCCCAAATCCCCATGTCACATGCACCCCATCCCCACTCCAGCTGGACCACCACCGGCTCTGCTGCCTTTTCTGTCCCTACGAGACACTCGGCATCCAGGGTGGGAGGCCACAGAGGAAGGGCTGAATGTACCCTCACCTGGGTACTGAGCTGCTATTGAAAGTGATGGAAAAATGGTCTTTTCCCTTCCAATGGCCGTTTGGGCTCTAATTTCGTTTCCCCCAGAGTGAGCCACTTTTCTAGCGCCTTCACAGCCTCACCAGTAGGCAAAAAGAGACCTGGATGAAATCCTGGGTGAAACAGGAAGAAACCACCATTAAAAACCAACATTAAAATGTGGGGTCTGTAAGGAGGGCAGAAAGGCAAAGACCAGGCTTTTTACCCCAAGCTAGCACTTTATTTCCACAATTTCCCCAAAGCTGCATCTATCCCAGATAACTGCTACATCCCACCTGGCTTTTACTCCGAAGCAGTGTTATGTGGCGCGAGGGTCAGAGCCAGCCTCTCCTCTGGTCTCTTCCTCTCCCTCGGGATGCCTGGGGACAGAGAAGATGGGGTGAGCTGTGGGAGGGGTGCCGATTGCAGCCCTTTCTAAATGAAAGCAAAAACTTGCTGCAAGCTTTGCATCGAAGGAGCTGAGCCCTCGGTAACAACAAAAACCTCCTTTTCCCCATGTCCCCCCCAGGCTCTTCAAAGCAGTGTGCAGCAGGCAGGGGTCAATGTCCCTTGCAGGGGGACCAAGCACCTCAGCTCAAGTCTCACAAGGAATTCCTGCAGCACAGTTTAGCCTGGAATATGCTGGTTTTATCCAACAATTCTTTTTTTCTTTTTTGCTAGGAAATAAATAAATTATGCAAGTCTTCCGTCACCCACTCTCCCCAACCAGCTGTCCCTTTATCACGGCCCATCCTTCCCCTGGGCTTTGGAACTGGGTCAGTGAGCAACATCCAGCAGCAGTTGCTTCCCACTGAAATTCATAGAAAGCAGATATGGCCCCGGGTGCTTTTGAGTGGCCCAGCTTTGCCTTTTCGGCACGAGTCTCAGCCAGCCCGGAGCGGGTGGCTGGAGGAGCAGGCGATGCCCAAGCACAACCCTCAAAGGGACCCAGGGCTCTGCCAGCAACACTTTCCTGCATCCCTCTGCCTTGCCAGTGCTCATGGCTTTGCATCTTCGCTACCTGGTAGGGGCTGGATGTCTTTGAACATCTATCCCCTGCCAAATTTGGCCGAAATAAGCCAGCAGGCTCGAAAGCCATCTGGGGGAGCAGCCACACGCATGTGTGCATGTACGCACACACACAGCGCGATCGCACAGCACTTAATTGCCTGTGGAAACCAGGCAAAAGAGGGAGAAGCTTTGCCCTGTGATTCTCACCCTTGCTCTGCTTGCAGTATTATTCTCTGCCTGGTTACACCTGATGGTAAAAGGGAATTCGTGCTCGATGGGTTGGGGACCGGGTCTTGGGACAGAGCTCATCTGATCCTAGGGAACATGGCTGAAACAAGTCCAGGAACCCCCTTAAGCTGCCAAAGGAGCCCTGCCGAGACCAGAGAGGTGGGTAAAACCCGTCCCCACCTCCAGATACCCAGCTGGCTTTTCCACTTCTGAAGGACAGCTCCTTTTCAGTGCTAGAATTTGGGGTCACTTTCAATAACTTGCTCAAAAATCAGAAGAAAAAGCTGGAGACGCTCTCTGAGTCACTGGCATGTTGTTACCAAGGACACTAAGGTTCCTGATTTTGAAGAAGAGATTAATTACATTCTACAAATAGACATTTTATCTGCATTGAGGAGCAGCAAGAGCTAGTTCTTTTAGCGTGGCTCATTATGTATCTGCAGGTAGTATTGTGACAGATGTAGGAATCCAGTCATATTGTCACTTGGGTTTAATCATCAGAAAGCTGTCTTCCCTGGGTCAGCTTCTAGTGAGGATTTGTAATATTTACATAGCACTTGGGGCTGGCTTCTTTATTGCCGGAGTCTGTATTCACTCGTCAGTCTCTCATTATGCATGTGCCAGTATTAATTGCATTTAGAAATGAGATTCTAAAGGAGAAGTGAGAGCTATTTAGACCTCCATTCAGCTTGAAAGACAGCAGCCTTCTGTGTGACAGCTCTCGAGATGTTCTTGTGCTCGGCTTTCTCTCCAGCTGAAAAGCAGGTGTTGGAGAGAGTTGGTGTCGGAGCCACTGTATCAGCACTGCCTTTTGTGCATGCCCAGACATTTATATAACCGACAGTATAATGACTCCGCAGAAGTGGCACAGAATTGACCCTTCTGGTACTGGATTCAAACACAGCAAGGTAGAGAGTGGATCTGCTCAGTTGCTATACAGATACAAGGGGGAAAGTGATGCTAAGCCTTATCTCCCATGAAAGAGGGGGGATATTTTCTTGCTGGTGGGTTTGGGGGTTATTTATTGGCTTGGCTGTGCCTGCAGCACTTTAGAGCTGTGTTTGTGGCCTTGCTAATGTATTTAAAGTCGTACAGAAATTCAGCTGACACTTGTCTGTGCATGCCTGCTGCGCGCTGATTGCTCCAGCCCAGAGATGCAGAGCTGTGTGCCGCTGCTGCCGGCTGCCAGCCGTGCCTGGGCGGTGGAAATGAGGAGGTCACGTCCTGCTTCCCGGAGGGGACTAAGCTGGAAGGTTAAATCCAGATGATGCCAAGCTACTGGCTCTGTTTTCCCCAGCCTGAGGTGCAGAGGGTCTGTTCTCGCCTTGCAGCACAGTGTGTGGGGTGCGACGAGGGTGTCCTCGTGGGGGGAGAGATTGGCACAGGCACAAAACGCTCCCTCTCTCCATGGCCCTGGCTCCCAGTCTTAGGAAAATAACCCCTCTGGGGCCTGGGGGATTCATGTCCAGCCTGTTGTGAGGGGGCTGAGAAAGCAGCAGTAAAGGCAAATCCACATATCACTTCCCCAAAGCACATCCTTTGCTTTGCCATAGTCCAGCCCTGCCCCACGAAGCCCCCAACTTCATCCCTCTCCAAGAGCTCTCCATGGAGGACATCTCCCCTCACAGACCTGGCTCTTCCCAGCAGGCTCTTTTGGGTGCTCCTGTACTCCCTTGGGTGCTCACTGCCCTGCATCCCCCCATGCTAGACCAGCACCGAGACCAAACCCCACGCTCCGGGCCAGCGGCATCTCGACCTCCCCAAACCCACATCTCCCTCAGGAGCAGGCGGTGAGCAGCTCCTGCCAGGAAGGGACCGGAGGGGAAGAACGTGAGAAAGGCAAACAGAGCAGACATCTGTAACCAGCCCTGGCCCCCGGCCAGGACCTTCTCTTTAAATATCGCATAAAACAAAGAATAAATCACTGCTTGTTGAGGAAACCCAAGCACCGAAGCCCAAGGAGTCCCCCTTGACCTTCCTGTCCCTTGACGAGGAGGTTAATCCAGGGTAGCGTTTCAGTTTGCTTTTCACCTCCAGCAAGAGGCGGATAGCAGACCCCACAGTCGGGCTGTTAGGAGGAAACCCTTCAAGCCTCTCCTTTCAAGACGGTGGCAGCCAGCTCCAGGAGCCAACCCTAACCCCACAGACCCACGGCTGAGCCCCCCAGCCCTGCGAGTGTGGGCCAAGGACAACCCACGCTGTCCCCGGCAGCTCCAAGGCATATAAATAGAAGACAGGACGTGAAGGAGGTCAAGTGAGCAGGGGATTTCACATAATCTGATCTTGCCTGTGCTGTTCATTTGTGTCCTTTGCCAGGACGCACGCTCTGCATCGCACACGGGGACGTCAGAGCCGGAGGGACGTTCCTGCGCTGAGGCAGCTTTATCCCTTGGAACATGTGGGCTCCTGTCTTTTTCTTCACTGTGAGCTGGTTTTCAGGGATGTCTTTAATCCAGGGGTCATCCAGACCAGTGCACACATGGAGAATCCTGGTCTTTGTTGCTGTATGGGGTCCTAGTGCCTACCCAGCCTGAGCCTGGTCCTCTAACTCAGCAAAATCCAGTTGGATCAAAACCGGGTTGAGGCTCTGGTGCCTCAGGTCACTTTGTGGTCTGGAGGATGCTGCCTGCCCTCCACCATGCCCATCTGAAGCCTCGGTCTGTTCTCCCTTGGTTGCCTGTCCCACTTCTCCCCAGTCCCTGGCCAGCAGCACGTTTTTCTCTTGCTTCTGCTACTTCTCTTTTCCAAAATACAAGAGGCTGGAAACAAATTCTCTCCTGGTATAAAGCTGTCAGTGGAACTGCTCTGATTTATGCCAGCACAGAGCAAGGTGAGCAGATGAATGTCCAAAATAGAGCAAGTAGAAAAACTGTTAATAGCCACTGGTCTTTAATGGTTAGAGCAATTAATCACCAAAAGAACTAATCTAGCAGCCTATGGCTTCTCCCTTGGCTGGTGTCTTTGCATCCGGACCAAGTGCCTGTCTGAAAGCTGCGGCAGGGCTCGGAGGAAGCTTCTCCCAGCTATCCAGCTGTGAGTCTCCCTCATGCTCCCCGCGGCGCTGCGCCATGCCGGGGAGCCCTGGTACTGAGTCCAGCCTCAAGCTGCCGGTGCCGGCGCCAGGCTCACTCTCTCCCCGCGCTGCGTTGCTGTCTCACCAGCTGCACATTGATTGATGATGATGGTGGTGATGATGGCAGGCAGGTGCAAGGTCTGACCAGGCTGTGGGGCCCCCGTTTAGCCGTGGTGGAAGGGCTGGTGATCCTGCCGTGAGTGGAGATAGCCGGGGCAGCCCCAGTGTCCCTCCCAACCCCAAATTTTCAGCTCCAAGCTCCATCCTGCCTCCTCCTGCAAGGTTTTGTGCTTTCCCACTGTTTGCTCCTAACAACAAGGACATGGTGGCTGAGCCACAAACCAGTCCTGCAGCCCAGACACCCTCTCCCACACTTGCATGCTTTGCTTGCTCCTAACAGGGTACCGAGCCAGCTGCAAAGCTGTCCCCGCTCCCCTGCCCCGGCCACCCTGAAGGCAACTCATGCCTGCTCCCACGGGCAGGGCTTCTGCTGTGGCTGGAGCTGCCTCCCCAAGGCAGGGGTCCTGGGCTGCCCGCACGCTGCCAGCATCGGTGCCATCACTCCAGGTGACCTGTCCCCCAGCTGCGTACCTGCCCTGTGTGCAGGCAGCGCTGCCTGCTCGCCCTGCAGCTTCCCGAGGGACGGACCTGCAGGCTGCCAGCTCTGCCAGCCTCGCCAGCCGCCCCCATGGCCCCTGCCCAGAGACAGCTCCCACCTCTGCAGTGAGCCCATGTTTGCTCAGGCACTTAATGAGTCCTTAATTTAGCTAGTGCTGCAGGTAGCACGGAGAGGGCTGGGGGCATGCAGGCCAGGAGATGCCTTCCCTGCTTCGAGTCTTGTTTCTCCCTCCCTGACTTAATTGGCTCATTAAGTGCCAATTTGACCTCCCCACTTTCAGATGTCTCCAGTCTCCACTGGTAAATAGATTTGCGCGTCTCCAGCGGAAACCTCCTCAAGCTGAGCCTGGCGTTGGAGCAGGCGGCTGCACAGCAAGTGAGGGTGATGCTCGGCCACGCTGTGAGCGTGGCCCCGCTGCCGCCAAGCTGAAGCCAAGCGAGTGCTGAACAGGAACAAAACTCCCTCCCAAAAGACACAGGGAGCTGCAGGTAGTGGAAGCTGCAGCCGCCGGCACCGTGCCCGTGGCGCAGCAGGGATGCACCGAGCAGGAGGTGATCCTGCGCTCCGGTCGCGGCTTTGTCATTGCCTTGATGTGGGACTGCAGCAAGTCCCTTCCCATCTGCTCCCTGCCATTGCCTCGGAGCCAGGACGTGTGTGAGTGTGTGTGAGTGAGCGTGCGCGTGGGCACGGAGCACACCGCAACGGGGCCGTGGCTGCAGGCTGGTGGCTGCTGGCTCTTCTGAGAGCCAACATTTAGCTGATGCTCTCAAGCATCCTCCGTACCCTCACGCTCCTCCTATCTCCCAGCACTCCAGGGATGGAGCGGGACCTCCCCGGGGCTGTTTTACGCCAGATGAAGGTTTGCCAGCTGGGTGTTGCTGTGTGTCGTTGGCAGCCTGGTGATGTCCCCACGGCCGAGAGCACTGCTCAGTCTCCTCCCCAGCCAAGGCATGAAGACAAACAGGCAGCCAGGCTGCTTGCCTGAATGGATGGATAGCAGGGTGCTGGACTGCTCCATTTGGGAAACACCTTGATCAGTGCACATAAAAGCATCCCAGTTCAGCCCTGTCCCCTTGCATCAGAAAGACAGGGGACCAATCCTGCATTTGCTCCTTGTTCGCACTGGTGCAACGGGGAGGAGGTGACAGCACATGACAGAAGGCTTCCCTTTCCCCACCACAAGGGAATGTCTCCTGGTGTCACCCAGAGGACCGCAACTAGAAGGGAACCAAATATCTCCAAGGTTGGGTCTTGGGCTGAGTAGCAAGGTCTTCCACCCCAGGGCCACCCCTCACCCTCCTGTCCTCGGCCCCAGGGCCCCGAGGGGATGGGAAGGGGACGGGAGAGGACGTACGGTTCGACTTTGTTGAAGAAGCGGCGCCGCAGCATCATGACCAGCGTGCCGAGGAGCAGGACGGTGGTGCACATGGCGCTTCCTCCATCACCACGCAGCGCTGCCGGCCCCTCGCGTCCCTCCTGGAGGCACCGCTCGGTCCGGGGCTGGCACCCCTGCCCGGCTGGTCCGGCACCCCAGCTGGTGGGCGCCTCTCCCCAGCAGTCACCTGAAGGCTCTCGGGGCTGGTTTTAGGAGGAATTAGGGCAGGATCAGATGTAATTAAAAGGCAACAAATGAGGACGCTCTCCTCTGACCTTCGGATGGGAGGGAGCCGAGCGGCTGGTCCGTGACCCCTTGAGCACTTAATTGGTTTTGGCGTGCGGTGCTCCCGCCCCGGCTGGCCCCCGGCCCTGCACCTCGGCCAGGTGGGCGTTGGGGGTGATGTGTGATGGACCAAGCCTGTTCCCACCCCATCCACCCCATGGCTCCCCCAGCCCGTCTTCCTGCCCCCACCAGCCCCATCACCACCAGGGCTGGGTGCTCCCCTCTGCTCCCCCCTTTACCATGTGCCTCCCTCCCCTCTTTGCCCACCTTCCTGCTGCTCCTCCCTTTCCCTCCAGCTCCTGTAGCCCTCCTCCTACCGGACCTGCCTCAACCCACTCCCCCCTTCCCATCTCCGTAATCTGACAGGCTCAGACCTGCCCGTAATTCCCCATGGACGCATCTCAGCCAGCTGATCCCGAGACCTTGTCTGCATCCTCCCCTCACGCGGGCTGGGTTTGCCTCCGCCTCCCCGCTCTCCCATCGCTCAGCAGCACGCACACCTCTCCCCACGGCATGGCTCTGGCCCCACGGTCTCCCCCCAGACCTCTGTGCCCATTTCCATTGTCTTGCCAGGGAAGCCTTTGCCTCCCCTATAAGCTCCTTAGATGTCCCGGTCCACGGGCAACGAAGTGCCTTCACACACCTTGTCCCAGCTCAGCCCTTCGCAATGCAAAACACGTCTTCCGGAGTTGAGTGACTTTGTGGGTTTAGGTTACAGAGAACAACTGGGAAAGAAACCTCTGTAAGAGAGAGGGCAAGGCAGCTCTGTGGGGGTCCTTTGCACGTTCACATGCACGCCCGTGAACACACACACGTAGGGTTTAATGGTACGTGAAGGTCCTGACCTGGAGAAGACCCCCAGAGCAGGCAGGGAGCCATGGGCACTGGCTTCTCGGGCAGCCGTGGGTCGGTGCCCCTGTGGGTTTTTGTCCCCACATGGGTTCTTGCCCCCAGGTGGGGTTTTGCCATGAGGGACCTCGGGTGAATGCTCTGTGCTGCCCATACCCCCAGTGCTGCCTGCCCCACACCGAGCCACGAAGACCCTTGGGGGTCTAATGCTGGTGCTCACCAAAGTCAGGACGTGTCTCCATTCAGGGCCATGCCCAGGCGGCTGCACACAACCCTGTGGGTTGGTCTTATGCCATGCCCCAGCTCCATTTTGGCCCTGGGGCACAAACGGGCTGACGCGGGACAGATGCTGGCTGCAGCACGACGGCTGGGAAAAGCCCCATGCTGAGCATTCCCGTAAATCAGCTGGAAAACAGCTTCCCCCTGCAAAAGGATTTTGAAACCAGAACCAAATGAACCAACCCAGATCGGTCCAGGTTCAATGACTGGTTGAGTCTGAAAGAGAAAGCAAAGCAGAGCTTTGCAGGAAGCCTGGCTTTCCATCCCCATCCAGCCAGGGCTGGAGATGACCCCCAAATCCAGCCATGGCAGGGGCCTGGGACAGCTGAGGTTAATCCCCTCTTGGTGGACATGTCCTCTCAAAGTGCTCTAGACCCTAAAAACAACAGTCACGAGCAGCACTTGAAATGTCAGTAAACCCAAATCCCTGTAAGCCTGTCCAGTAAACAGTCCCCGTCCCTGAACTTGGGGGTCGGCTGGGGGCGGAGGGGATGGATCCGGCCTTGCTGCTGGCACCAGCGGGATGGGAAGTCTTTGGGAGGGTGGTGGAAGAAACATCACAAGCATCTCCTGCAGCCAGATGAAAACCAGAGTGAGTAATTTCTTCCCGAGTGGAAGTCAGGCTGGAGAGTGCGGAGCTGCCTTACGCAAGGCACCGGGGAGCGCATGGGGTGGCCGAGCCCGACATTCCGGCCAGACGGACTGGAGCACTCTGGGCCCCCAGGACCATGTTTCGGTACGCTGTGAAGTCATTGAAGCCAAATAAACAGCGGCTGCTGGCTGAGCTGGAGCCCAAGAGGCTGGAAGGACCTCCTTTTCCCTGGCAATAGGCAGCGTGGCTTTCGTAATCCCTGGGAGGACATCGCTGCTTGCAAACCCTTCTCCCCTCGCCGAGACTCAGCCGGGCTGACAGCAGCAAGGTCCCCGCTCTCGCGCCCCACGTGCTGTCTGAGGCCCTGAGAAAGAGCAGCCGCAGCAGCTTGCTCCTTCATGGCCTTGTTTATAACCATACTGTCCTCCATAACCAAACAGAGGACCGTAACTTGGGCTGCTCCACCATGCCTCTGCAGGCACGAACCCTGGGTGCTCCCTGGGTGCAAAAAGGCGCCCGGTGCAGGGGGCAATGCCTAAGTGCCGGTCCCTCCACTCGCTTGGCGTTGGGTGGCCTCACCAGCCAAAACTTGCCCCGCACGGGAGCATATCACTTCCAAACACTCTTGATTGACACCAAGAGATGCTCGGTTCAAAGGCAAGGTAATGTGAGCAGATTAGTTAATGCTTCTTGCCCTAGCCCTTGAGAGCAGGGCTGGAACGGCAAGGCAGACTTAATGGGTTTTGAAGGCTTTTCTTTTTAAGATATGAATCAATGAAGCTGTACAGGGAGCATGGATAATGTGATTGGAATAAGAAACAGGGCTTGTCTTTGAACCGGAGCGAGGTCCCTGACGGTGTTTACTTCATGTCCTGGCACCAAATGCAAGATGACATGAATATATTAGCTTGCTGGCTTTCCTGAGCAACCCCTGCCACGCTCAGACCAGCTTCAGGAAGGAAAAGAGCAGCAAAGAGAATCTGTTTGGAAGTGTCGACTTGTTTCCCAATAACCCTGTCATCCTCACTTACCACTGAAGGACCCAGCTGTGACAAGGGCCGTGCTCCCGGGGTGGCAGCCGGTTCCTGCTGGCAGGGAGAGCTTGGCATGGAGGGGCAATGGGGAAGGTGGTGACACCAGAGGCTGTGCAGGGTCCGAGGAAGTTTAGCAGCCAGCTGATGCCTTGCCCATGCAGCCCCAGAGTGCCGGATCTGTCACCTGCTTCCTGAGTCTCTTGCTTCATCCCTCCCGGTTGCATCACAAGGTTTCGGTTTCCTCAAATCCCAGGGTGGGACTGGGGTTTTTTGCAAAAGTTCCCAGGCTGAGACCAGGTTTGTCTGGGTGGGAAGTGCTCTCTAGGGCTGCCTTGGCAGCTTCTCGTCCTGCCCTGCCCTGCCTGCGAGCACCAGGCAGCACCCAGCCCTGCTCCCAGGGGCCCTCTCGGCTTCCCTTTGTTCCCCTGGATTTCCTAATCCTTGGGATTATTAGGTTGTGTGGGTTGGTAGGGATTTTTTGGGGAAGGAGGTGGAAAGCTGACACAGGGTTTGAGAAGGTCACGGGGATGCTGCGCTGTCCCCATCTCACCCACCTGCCGCCCCTCTACCTGCTGCTGCCGAGGGTCCTGCCTGCGCGTCTTCTTCCCGTGCTCCGTTCCCCGGCATCACCCCAGCGCTGCTGCTGTCCCGGTCCCCAAGCCAGCATCCCTGGCATCCCACACCGTCCTGCTCCCGCACGTGAGGGTGGCGAGCTGGCGGTCGGGGTGGCCTCAGGGGTTGGGGGTCCACTTTGGGAGCTGGGGGCTCGGGGCAGGGTCCCACTGGGGGGTTTGCTTCGCTGGTACCGCAGACCTCGGTCTCTGCACAAAGCCGCATCTGTTGGACTTTGTCCCCAGAGCAGACAAATCCTATTTCAATGGAAGGAGGAGAGCCTGGGCTGGTTTGGTTTAAACGCATTCCCCACCAGCTCCGGCAGCACCGCCTGAGGTCTGGTTTCAATCAGAGGAGGAGTGTCGGCCCCCCAGCTTTGCCCTGCACAAGCAACCTGGGTTTCATTTCCCTGGGGCTGCCTGGGGTCGGGGAGGGAGACAGCAGCTCCCCGCACCGTCACCTCCCTTGCCCAGCTCTCCCCAGCAGTGCTGAGGACATGGAGCTGGGGGAATCCCAGTCTCTCGATACTACTGGTCTTTATGAGTCAGTTAGCGACCGAGCGTGCCAGCGACACGGATGATGGCTGCGTGATTAAACTGGGAGCCCACAACATCCTGCATGGGCTCATCACCCCCACGTGATGGAGATGCAGGCAGTGATGCAAGCCCAGCTGGATCTGGGGGGGTTCTGTTGGCTGTAGCCCCTTTTAACCCCCCCCGGCGTGTTGTCCTCCAGCCTGTTCCTGCAGTGACGGCTCGCAGGCCCCAGGTGCTGCCGGTGCAGAGCTGGAGCATCAGGATTGTGCACGGGTCTCCTGGGATCAGACAAGCCGGGGGAAGGAAACCTGCAATAAGTACAGAGCATTTATATAGGCTTTAGGCTAAATCCTTCCCTCCCCGGGTAGCAGGCACTGCAAAGCCGTTTCCTAAAGTCTTGTTATTCCTTTTCAGATCAGGACTTTGCAGTTGGCAGCAGGGCTGGATTAAGAAGGGGGAGAGAGAAAGAGGCATTGCATGCTGGGGGCAATGCGGGGTCAGCCAGGCTGGCAACCAGGGGCTTCATTTCAGCAATGTTCAGGGTGGCAAGTCCAACATCTCTGGGTGAGGTAGCGCAGCAGCCCGGAGCAAGTCCGGGAGGAGGACGAAGGAGGAACATCCAACCTGGCACACACGTGTGTCCCGCAATAGCCCTCAGCCACGTCGGTGGTGGCAAAAAAGACAACGAGCCCTACCAGCATCTTCCACCTCCCACCCTGTCCAGCTCAGAGGAAAAAGGGGCAGAGTCAGGGCTGCTCTTCTGGATGCCTTGGGCTTAACCACACTGGTGCCTTCAGCCTTATTTCACTTAAAATCCCAGGACTGCTCCTGTTCTGGCCAGGTTGGTGTCTCGAGGGTCTGGAGAAGGGGTCCTCGCTGGACTCCCAGTATCACACCAGCATCATGGGCTTGGGGAAGCTCCAGCAGCTCCTTCCCAATGCAATCCCTGAGGGAGCTCGCGGGGTCTCTTCCCGGGGCCATCCCAACTAATGGTGTTTGTCAGAAGGTCCCAGGGAGCTGACTTTGCAGGAGATGCAAGAAGTCACCCGCTTTTCTCCAGGAACTGAATAACAAGGCTGTCCCCACGCACAAGGGCAGGTGGGCTCAGCCCCGAGGGTCTGGATTTGGGGTTTCCGCCTTCGCCCCAGAGACAGTGGAGGAGTCAAGGGTGGGGATCTGCCATCATCCACATCCCACACGCTGTGGAGCTGAAGTCTCGGGTTTTTTTGCCTTCACCTCCTACTCGAGGATCGGGAGCCAAGTACATTTCTCATTGCACCCAGCGCACGGGGAGGAGGAGAGGCGATGTGGGAGGGCACGGGGGGAGTGGGAGAAGCCGTCTGCAGGCGGGTACAGACCCCGCAGGAACACAGCACACCACGAACAAAGGCTCAGAGGGCCTGGAAACCCGTCCTCACCCCCTGCGGCTGTGCAAATGGAGGGCGGCTTGAACAGACAGTTGATCTCTCCCTGCCGTGCAGAAGCTGCCGGAGGAGCAGGCTCGGGCTCGGCAGGGACGGGGCCCCGCTGGCAAGGCTGGCAAGGCAGTGCCACCCCGTCACGGGGAACGGGTCCGTGGGAAGGAGGTGGAAAGCAGGAGGGCTGTGATGCTCGACTGGAGAGGGGAGAGGGATCAGGGTGTTGAAATGAATTGGGATCTGAGAGAGATGGAGTGATTTCTTCCATATGGATTACCCAGGCTGATGCCATCTCAGCCTTCCCACTGGCTGTGGGGACCAAGTCCTCTGTCCCCATCCCTGAGCCCCATGGCCCTGGGCCACCCTGCCACGGCAGCGGGCACTGTGCTGAGCTCCCCTTTGAGACAGCAGGCAGCAATCTTGGGCTGGGCAAGGCAAGCAAATGCCATCCCAGCCCTCAGGGCTGCCACCTCCCTCCGCACAGCACCTTGCACCAAAGGGACCGGGGGGGGGGGGGGGGTCACCCGAGTCACTATGGGGCCGTACAGACTGGCAGGGCGATGCTGCCTGCCAGTGCAATCCCCAGCCGGGATTTTGCCGCAATGGTGTCAACGCAGCATCTTTCTCCTTCTGGAGCAAGTTGCCTCCTAACCCCGAGCCCTCGAGAGCAATAGTCGCGGGAAACCATGGAAACGGGCGGCTGGCGCGTGACGGCGTGTGCCTGCGCTCCTGCCCCTGATTTATGTCTCACATCTGGGACGAGACGCAGAAGTTCAGGGCTGTTAGAGTTCATTTGGGATTTTGAGGCAGCGGAGCATCGCCGCTGCTTTACTCACCGTCTCCTGTTTGCAGAGTGGGATGGCACGTGGGAACGGGGCTGGGCTCCTGCCAGGGCCAGATGTGATGTCCCCAAAGAGGGAGGCAGAAACCTCGGAAAGGCTGGGAGATTTCTCACTAACTTTTCTAATTTTTTCTAATGTTTTAAATGAAGACTCTTGAGCAAAGACCCTTCGACTCCCGGTGCCAGGGAGCAAGGTGAAGCGCCCACTGGAGCCAGGCTCACCATGTAACCAGGTACCAAGCTGTGAGCCCGGTATTGACTAAGACCCAAGGTACGAAAGCTTCAAAGAGTCCTTTTCTTTAAACACACAACAAGTAATAACTTAACCAATGCTCCACCTAGATTGTTGCCTGAGTGTTTGTATTTGTCAGAATTTGAGTTTTTTCCCTTTTTAAAGTGTTAGTGCTGCATTGCAGTTTTGCTCTGTTTTTAAGCTGGGTCTAAGCGCAGTGCCTCTTCCCCTGCCATTTTTAAGGGAGGGCGATAAGCTTGGTCATGCCATCCTGGGTCCAGAGGGGTTTCTCTGCTGTGTGGTGGCCACCTGGGGACATTGTAGTTAATATTTGAGCTCGGGCTCATGGGTGCTAATCCCAGTGGCTAATGGACAGAAGGCAAATCCAAACTTTAAGCTGGCTGGTGAAAATCGGATGATTTGGAAGCTGGTGGTGGTGTTATTTGGGACCTGAATGATACCTGACCTCCAGCCAGGTAGGGCTGACCATGCTGCTGTGTTTGCACACTGGTGGGTTCAGCAGCTCCCAGGTGAGCCGAGCTTTGTCTCCCCGAGCCAAGGGGTTCGTGGACACGTGGGGCTCCCGGTCTGTCCCAGCACAAATTTGGTGGGGGACCCACAGTGGGGGACCTGTGGGCAGCATCTTCTCCGCCAGCTCTCGTTAGATCTGCAAGAGCAAATTTGCTGACACCGCCGGTCTGGCTGCTGTTAACGGGGAGGTGGCCGAGGCTGGTTTGGAGGAGAAATACAGCAAAAAGCCTCGCCAGATCTGCAATAACAAAGCTCCAGCCCCCAAAGGGGCTCAGCCACCCCCCAGCCGCTGCCTGCCCGGGTGTCTAACCTCAGCCTGTCTGTCTGTCTGTCTGCCCTGCCAGGGTGCGCAGCGGGTGCGGGAGGCGGCTGTGCACACCAGGCTGCTTCTCTTGTCTCTGATCCCCCTCTGGGGGATTGTCGGTTATTACAAGTCTCTGTAGTATTTTCCTTCTCTCTGTGCAAATGGACTGTGCTGCGGGTTTAATATGCCGGTTTTTCTGGGAGCTGGAAATGGCATTTGGGTAAAAAACAGCCCAAAAGCACACACACGAAGGCAGCGGGAAGCCTGGCGTGGAGGTGTTCCCGTGCTCCTCATCCCTGCCAAGACGCTACCAGGAGCGATGCAATTGCAGAACAACAATAATACATTCATTTCACGAGTGCCTTAACTCTGGATCCCTTTCAACTGGGTCCTGCCATGAGAAGGGAGAGCAAATTCTCATCATTAAAAAAGTCCCCGTGGGACAGACCGTGATCTCTTTTGGGTGGCAGAGAGATGCTCGCCGGTGGGGGTGCCTCGTGCTCCCCTCTCGCCCCGACTCTCCGTTCAGCCCAAGAATCAGAGGCAAACAAGGGTCTGTCCTTCAAAACACAACCGCCTGCAAAATAAGGGAGTGCAGGGAGGGAGAGCCGAGGCATTGCTCAGCGCAGCCAGCGGTTGCGATAACTTTAACTCGGCACTTTTGATTCTGAATTTCCTCTGAGCTATTGACAAGTGCTGAAAATAAAAACTTCCAGTCCTACCTTCCCCCTGCCCCCCCAGCACCGTCCTGATGTTGCCCAGAACATCTCCCTCATCCCTCCCTTTCGGAGAGGAAAAAAAAAAAGGGAAGGAGGGAGGAGTGGGAGAGAGGAGGAGAGAGGGAGAAAGTGAGCTCACGTTCACACGTTGGTAAAGAGGCTGGTCTTGCAATGCCTTTGAATATTTTACTTTTAGGCAGTTCCCCATCAGTCAGCCACACACATCCGAGGCGAGCTGAAGCTAACTACAGCCATGGACAGCACTAGGAGATCTGAAATCTAATCGCATGCATCATACCTCCAGGATATTTTTTTAAATTACATATATAAACACGCCGACAGGCAGCCGCGCTCGCACACACACATATACATCCACACGTCGGCAGAGCCGCCAGCACCCGCACGGCCGCTGAGCAAACACCTTGTCTCTTCTCGCAGGATATACCCGCTCACACACATCTCTCTTCATCTCCTCCTGGCTTCCCGGAGGATCGTGCCGGCTGTTTTTCATGGAGAAAGTCCAGGGAGAAATGGAGATTGAGAGATGGGAAAGAAGTGAAGAGATTTCAGACGCAGAAAAAAAGGTTATTCAAGAGACATGGAGCAGAGTATATGCAAACTGCGAGGACGTTGGGGTCTCCATACTTATCAGGTATTTAAAAAACAAACAAAAAAAGGAGGCAGCAAATCCAACTAAATCTCTTTATAGCTGAGAAAGAGGCAGAACAATATATATAACTGAACTGAAATGAATGACAGCGAGTGGGGAGCTGGCTGGGTGTATTCGCTGGCTGGGAGCAGGGAGGGTTTCACAGCACTCCTCTGATTTCCACACCTTTGAGCCGGGTGGCGGTGGCGGGGGGAGCGGGGGGAGCCTTGCCGGGGACTTTGGGGGAAGCTGCTTCCCTCGCAAAGGTCACCTTAGCCCGTGGACGGAGCTGGGGGGGGCGGCGGAGGCGGCGGGAGAGCGGCACCGGGCTTGGGTGGGTTGGGGGTATTTTTTTTTTACAACCCCCCCCCCCCCCAGTTAGCTGCGTGCGGATGGCATCGGTACGTAGCAGGCTGGCGGGTGAAATAATGCAAGTTGGGAGCCAAGATAAAACCCAAGCAGGTGTGTCTCCGAGGGCACCATCTGTCCCTCCGGCGGCAGCGTCGGCGGGAAGGAGAGCGCTGAAGTTGGCGGTGGAAGGGGGGTGTGGGGGGCACAGGCAGGAGAGGGGGGCAGCGGGGGGGGGCAAGGACCCAGCCGCCTCGGGAGCGGGGTGCGGAGCATCGCCCGACGGCGTGGGGCTGTGCGGCAGAGACGGGCAGCTCGTAAGCCCCGCGTCTGCACCTGAAACCAAAACAGGGGAGATGCTCTTGAGGTGGGGAACAGAGGCAGGTGGGTTTTCTTGCGTTGTCTGCGGGGGGCGACCCTTGTCCGGGTACCCCGGGAAAGCGCTGAGTGGGAATCCCACGGGGTCCTACAGATGCCGGGAGTTTGGGGTATCAGTGGGGTGCAGCACCAGCAAGCCGTTTCCCTTATTTAAGAGGGGAGAGGAGGACAGGCAGGGCGAGGAGAAGGGCAGGCGAGATGCCCGCGCTGACCTGTCGGCAAACAGCAAAGATGCTCTCCGGAGAGACAAAGCTCCCACCACCCATCCCGGGGACCAGCAAGGCAGGGATCTCCCTGGTCAGGCTCCCACCTGGACCCAACCCCGGGCACCCCAGATAGGAGACAGGAGACTGGGTTGTGTCTTTCCCGTTTTGCTCCTGGCAGCAGGGAACTGTGGGTGCTCGGAGAACCCCTTGGATGGATGCTCTGTTTATTGATAATCATCCAAAAGTTTTCCAAGAGGCTGAGAGCTAACGCCCCGAGCCCACGGGATCTGCAGAGAGCAGAGGCTCCCCGGACGTGCGGTGAGCAGAGCTGGTTCCCCTCCAGGCTCGCTGCCAGCACTGCAACTGGATTTTCCTAGCAAGACCCCACCGCAGAGAATCCAAAATGACATTTGAGTCCCCTCTCCGCCTCCTTCTCAAACATTTCCTTCTCTCAGAGCCAGCTGATGGCTGAGCCCATTGCCTCATCCCCCGCTACATGTAGCTGCCCCGGGGCGGTCTGGAGGTGCGACACCCCCACGGCTGGGGACACCAAACCCACCTGGGCTGGGTTTGAAGCCTGCACATGGCAGAGGTCTGGGGGATGCAAAATTGCCCTTTTCCCCATCCCATGAGCTTCAGCACGGGGCTTGGCCCCCAGCCGTGCATGACCAGCTCCTTGCCCAGCACCCAGGTCATGCCATGGCCCCATCCGCAAGCGCAGCTGGGTGCCCCCCCTGCCTGTGAGCACAGGGAGGGTGGCCGGGTGCCTGTGGCTGGCACCAAGGGACTCGTGGCAATGCCACGGGGGATTCACTCAGAGCAGTTCATTGCTTTTGGTGTGCCTGTGTGCAGTCGGGCTCAGGGCAGGGCTGGGGATGAGGGGCAGCGAGGTGCAGCATTGGGGACCATGTGGCCGAACTCTGGTCCCGACTCAAACTTTCCCAGTAGAAGTTTCTGGTCCAGGGTTTTTTTTTTCCAGGGACAGTTGTGGCACCGTGGTGAGGGCTTTTTCCCCGCTGTGCCAACAGGGCAGGACTGAGCTGGCTCCTAGGGTGAACACCGGCTCCTTGGGAGCCTTTCCATGCTTGGCCATGGCACATGCCCTGGCACATCCCAGCCAAACCCACCACCCACTCCCTCAGCCAGAGCTTCCCTGGGATGCTTAAAGCGAGGTCTGGACTTTTGGTGCACGTCCCCGGGGATGGCGGTGTAATTTGGGAGAGCTACCATCCCCTCCAACAGCCCCGGCTGGAGCAGTGCACCTTGCCTGCATCCCGGTGCCATGGCTCCGGTGGCCGAGCTGCCCCCCCCCCAGCACCAAACCCCATCCCCAAAGAGGGCTTCGTGCTGCTGCCCTGAGCCCCGCTCCCCCCGCACCGAGCTCCGACGAGCCCAACCTGAGCTCCCCAGGGAATCTCGCTCCTGGTGAAAGCAGGGCAGACCTGGCCGGGGTTGGAAGCACCGGCGGCCGCCGCCGCTCTCCCGGCTGCGTTTCCCAGCTGGCATCAGCCGCCGGGAGAAGTGGGTCATGCGTGGAGGCCGCCGGGAGCCCGGGCGGCGCGGGCAGGCGGCAGCCGCTTCCCAAGACATGATTCAGCAGCTCCAGAGGTCGGGGCCGGGGAGAGGACGGTGAGCAGCCGGCGGTGCGGTGCGAGCTGACCTGCCCAGCACGCTTTTGGGTGCGCGCACATGCAATGTGCCGGGGGCTGAGAGCTGCCCCGGCCAGACTCCGTGCTTCACTGGTACGGGGCTGGTATTGCTCATCATCTTGCTAGGGAAACTGAGGCAGAAAGTGATGTGCACAAGGGTGGCCGGGCAGAGGGAAGGGTGATGCACGGCTGTAGGCCCCCCCTTTGGTGTAACCCCGCTGTGCAGACTAGTAAAAGCAGGCAGATCTGTTAGCAGCCACATATCTGTCGTTGGGGTTGCGCCAGGGGAGTTGTCTGTGTCTGGTGGCAGCGGGTCTCTCCATGCTTTCCTGCTCCATCCCCTCCCTGTCCCTTTGGAGCTGCTGAGGGCAGGGAATGCCTTTTTCCCATGTGGGAAGGGCTGGGGTTTTGCAGCACCTCTGGACATAAAGGGTTGAAATGAATCTGGGGCCTGATTCTGTGCCCCGAGGGCAGAGGCAGGGGTGCAGCGATGCCCACCCAAAAGGCAGCGATGGGGAGGGCTGCAGTGCCGGTGTTCTGCGGGAAGCCAGTCCGGCTCCCGCTGTGCCTCCTTCAGCCCCTGCCCAGCAACCTCCCCCTCCACCCCCAGCCTTTCCAAGCTTTGCAGATAGGGAAACTGAGGCACAGAACCAGGCATCAGGTTCCCAGCCCTCGTGGCTGCTGCTAGTGCTTGAAGCCATAATAAACCCCTGCGGTCCTGCCAGCAGCCCAGTAGAGTCCTGATCTCGCAGGGCCTCTGGGCTCCCAGGGGACATAAACACGAATAATGGGGACTTCTGGCTGAGCAGCCAGCAGATCATGGGAATCTGCGCTGTGTGGTTACAACTATGTCGCTAATTGACAATTTCCTCAGTGGGGGAGCCTCACGCAGGAGGAAGCACAGTCTCCTCGCCATGCTCATCTTCCTCCTGGGGAGCTCAGGGGCCTCTGCAGGCTCCGTCTCGCAGCTGCTGCTTTAACCCTTGCTGGAGCTGGAGCTGGAGCTGGAGCCTCGACCTGCACATCTGGGGCTGTGCGTAGCAGCTGGGTCACTCCCAAGCGGACATGCCGGCCAACACAGCTGGGAGCCCTGGGCTGCAGCTTACTCATAGCCTCCCCATGCCCCCGGGCTCGTTGCTGTGCCTCAGTTTCCCCATCTGTAATTTAGGAATCGGTCCTTTTTGAAAAACACCCCTCACTGGAGAGCTCGCAGCAGGGGAGCCCAGGCGTGCGAGGGGAGCAGGGCAGCCTTCAGCAGCGCTGGCATCCGCATTAGCCCTCGCTGTGCGGCGCAAGAGCCCTTTGAGCTCGCGGCCGTCGCTCCCCAAGCACCCCCCTTTCTCTAACGCCCTCGCAATGGTTTATTGCCAATACCCCGCTCTCCAAGACCGTGTTGGGGGATGCAAGCACCCGCGTGGCTCAGCCCGCCCGCTGCTCACCCACCACGGCGCGCAGGGGCCGAGAGCACCCAGGCGAGCAGGGGTGAGCATCAGCGGGGGCTCGGGTCCCTCGCTCCTTTGAAGACCCCAACTAAGCCAGGGATGCCAGGGCTAAAACCGCAGCCTATCCTGACCATCACATGCGTTCGCTCCCACACCCACGCACGTACCGCGGTCACAGATGTGGGACCACAAAACTTAATGGGTCCCATCAAGGGATAAAAGCCAGGGATAGTTTCTATTAGCTCCCAGGCAGATCCACACCAAATGTTAATGCCGTGCCAAGCGCAGGCAATGCAACCTGCCACAGCCACCGCAGGCTGTGCCGTGTCTGTGGGGTTTCTCCATCACTGTTCCCTCCATCTCTGCTCCAGACCCACCAGCTTTCCAAATTTCCAAGATTGTTACCTTCTCCATCGCTCCTGATGTGCTCTTTCCCTCTCAGGAGGTGTAGGAGGGGAAGCAAAAGGATTGCCAATGCAGAATCAGGCCCACAGATTTCGACAGCTGCTTAGTCTGAGCTAACACACCTGGGTTTAGAGAGTTCGCAAAGAGCTTTGAAATGTAAAAGCACTCCTTGGATGCTAGACATTATTGTAAGTTTTAGGTTAAAATAGCAAAAAGCCTGAGTAATGAATCTGGCTATGCAGAAAACCCTTCTTTTTTCAGCTGAATCTAAAAAAATGGGTTGAATCCACCCAAAAATGGCATTTAAAGAATGATTTTGCAGCTACCCCCAAAGCCAACATATGTTTTGTGGAGGTGTCCATAGGGATGGGGTCCATTCGTGGCTGCTGACGGGTAAATTTCAGAGCAAAGCAGCTCAGAGAGATCCCCTTGCTGCAATATCTTGCTTTGAAAAGGGCCCCAATGAAAAGACTGACACTCTGTGCAGTGATGTCCCTGTCCCATCGCTTATCACACACTTGCATATCATTGTGGTTAAGCTGGAGAGATGTTTTTCTGGAGACAAGGAGAGCCCGAGAGCAGCAGGACTCTGCTCTGCTGACGAGGACACGCATGAGGAACATTTTCCAAAACAACAGCCCCCTCCGTGAGCAGTGAAGGGGGCAAGGGGGGGGTTAATAAGCTCTGTCTAGAAACAGCCCCTTTCCACACGGCTGCGTTTTCTCCCAGATCGCAGCACCTGGAACCAGCCCTTTCGGCTGCTTCACAGCCAAGGCGGCTGTGCAGGGATCCCTGCGGCACATCCCGCACCGGCCACAGCCTTGGGGCTGCCAGCGGCTCTTGGGGTGACCTGAGAAGAGTCTTTCCCATGTCCCCTGTCCCAGGGCTGCCCTCGCATCGCTTGCGAGCCACGCGGGGCTGAAAGATCCCACTCGATGCCTCGAGAGCTGCAAGGACATCCCTGGCCAAGGGAAGCAAAAGCGCAGGGGGGGTCAAATGCTCTCCCCGGATGGTTTCCCTGGCTATGGCTGAGGACATGCTGGATGTGTCGGTACCAGCCCTGAAAATCCTTCCCCCGGAGCAAGAGGCAAGGGCCAAGTCTCCACTCTGCTAACCAGCTCCATTAATGAGTCTGCTGCAGCGGAGCAGGGCTGTACCTCCGAACGCAGCTCGGCGAGCACCCGTCTGCGGAGTTTCAGCGCTCATTAAAGGCAGGGAAATGTCAGGACAGCCCTCACCAGGCTGGCAGGCTCTGAGCACGGCTGGGGAACGGGGAGTGCTGGCTGGCTGGCAATCCTGCTGGAGCGCAGCACCGGGGGGCGAGCGGCCGGCAGAGCCGCTGGTAATGCCAAGCCGGGGCTGCTGGAAATCAGCACGGGAGCGTTGGAGAGAAGAGGCGGTGGTGGACGCTGGCAAAAATCGGGTTCCCGATTTTGCTGGATGGAGGGCAGGTTCTGGCGCAGGGACCACGTCCTTGTGAATCTGGGTTACCCCTTCTCCACCTGGCTGGGAGTTGTCTTCCCTGCTGTCCCTGCGGGTCGGGGACATGCAGCTGGGCTCCAGCAAGCTCCATCCTCACTACGCATCTGCCTTGGAGGCAAGAGTCACGTTTTAGCATTGTTTCCTAACGCCCATGGACCCTGCTGAGCCACACTGACCCTGCTCGGCAGAGCTATAGGAAGGGTGCCCGGTGCGGGGGGAGATGCTGGTGGCGGGGTGGAGGGGGCCGACGCGGCTCTCCCTGCGTGCTGCTTGCACCCAGCAGGCAAGGACGTGGGCAGGGACAGAGGTTTGGCAGCGGAGAGGGGCAGGGACACGCGTGTGGAGGATGAGGATGATGCTGTGGATGAAGGTACTGAGCGAAGGGGATTGCAAGGGCCGTAGGAAACTGGAGTCTTGCGGGAAAGCCACTTTGGCACTGTTAATTCATTTATCTGATGAAAGCTATCTTTACCCCTAGCCTAATGGCTCATCTATGCAGCCAACAGGCTTTGGGCTGAATCCACATATGTGGTAGGGGAAGACAACAGCAATGAAGACTTGGAGGTGTGAGCCGTGCACGCACAAGTGAGCAGGACGTCCCCCTGGGGGTTGCTAGCTTGTGCCCAAATGTATTTGGCTCCATCTTTGCTGCTGGGTCCTCCCCCAGCCTCACTGGGGTGTCCCGGACCCTCTGCCCTGGGGCTCTGCAGTGCCCGGGGCATCACGGCC
The DNA here is from genome assembly GCF_900496995.4 of Aquila chrysaetos chrysaetos. NCBI lineage: Eukaryota > Metazoa > Chordata > Aves > Accipitriformes > Accipitridae > Aquila > Aquila chrysaetos. The sequence goes on from NC_044008.1 coordinate 67,823,000, forward strand.
TCCGAGCACAGCTCAGTGTTGTGCTGGAGTCTGCTCCCGAGGCTTTGCAGCGGGACGTGGGCTTCACCTGGAGGAAGGCCAGCTACACCTCTTCTCCCTCAGCTGTAGAAGAAGTTGAATTTAGCATCAGTGTGTGGACCGAGGGCTTGGCCCTTCTCCCTCCAGCCCTCCCACGCTGGAGCTGGAGATGCTGCCCACCATCACCTCCACCCGTCCCTGAGCCCTCGGAGAGAGGACACAGAGCTGTGCTGCGGGGGCAAGCAGGCACCATCCTCTTCTTACTCCAATTAGATTTGCCTTTTTCTGTCTTTCTGGGTGATGGCCTTGACATGACCGAGACCTTTCTCACCTTGGGCTGGGAGCTGTAAACACAGGCAGCACCCAGCACCCCTGCCCCAGCCTGAAAATAGGATGATAGACTACAGGTGGCTGGGAGGAGCAGGGGGAACGTGCAGGCGAAGCGGTGAGGCAGCCCTCAGCATAATAAATAGCAGCACCACACACCACCTGCCTACCCATTATCAGCTGCTTTGTAGGCACCCGAGCAGAAAGGAGTTGGAAGGAGGGGTTTGAAAAGGGACGCAGAGAGACTCCAGGCTGCGTTAGAGAGAGTTTCTCCCACGTAGAGGGACGAGGCGAGAGAAAACATGAAAGCATTGGTAGGAAAATCTAGCAAAAAAAGTCTACAAGTTCTGGCTGGGGGTTCAGCTGAAGCCTCCCAGCAGCTTCGAGGGCTCACTAGCATTTTTTCCCTGCAGCTTGCAAACAGGGTAAGTGAAGCATCAAGGGTTTAGGTGCTCAGGGGGACCAAGTGAGCAGCTCCCAGGTGTCCTTTTTCCAGCTGGGGAAGGAAGGAGATGGCTGGGCTTGGAGATTTCCTCTGTGCAGGGTTTGCTCTGTAGGGTCTGGGTAGAGGGAGAACGGTGGGGACATGGGAGGAGAAGTGGCGTCTCTCCTCCCAAACAGAAAACATATTCCCAGTGACTGCAGTGGTTTTGCATCTTAATTATTTCCTTTGGCTCTGCTACTGGGAATGGTTGTGTCCTTAAAGTTGTTAAAAGGGCAAAAGAGAGAGGAAAAGCAATCCTGATATCCTGTCCATTGGGTCCAGATGTAGCTCGGAGAGTGCAAATTAGTGGGTGCAGAATGGAATCACTTAAAAAGAAATTTAATGAGATCGGTATGCAGGCATCTGGTTCCTATCAATCATAATTTTGTGTGATATGCAATGGTAAATATCATCTTTTTAATGACTCCGATGAAGAATAAGAGCCCAAAACACACACGCACACACAATGAGCCAACAAAATTCCAGAGCCTGAGATGTTTGAATTCTCAAAAAATGTTCTGTAGATGGAAAAACCCCAACTGACACCTCTTCTAATTCACTATTGTTTGAGTTATTTTATTTCTTCCTTTATTTTTTCTCCTTTCCTCTGGTTATATTTAACCTTTGTGTTAAATTAATCTTCTCTGTTTATTAACAACTACCACTGAGCGGGCCTCCTTCCCTCTTTTTCTTGGTTCGACAACTCAAATATTTGCTCTAGGCCAGAAGTTCTTGCCGCAGGCGCCTGCCTTTCTCCAGCCCTGCAGAGAGACACTGGCCAAGGAGAGACAGCTGCAGGTCTCTGGCCGGCCACGGATTTGCTTTTCCACTTGAAGCAAAGATGGTTTGAGCTCCCCTGTTTCAATTCTCCATGGATGAAAGTGAGCAGACAGCACACAGGGTTGAGCATGTGAGTGGGGGCTTTGCTGGTTTTACATCCCTCCGGCACCACTGCCATCCCTCTTGCAGGTCCCTTAAGAAAACCGCTGAGCTCAGCTCCCATGGGTGCATCACCTTGAGGGTCTGCAAAGTGGGGAAAGGTTGGAAACCAAATATTTGGATCCTTTGCTGGCCTGGTCTCGCCCAGCTTAGGGATTTTTGGGGTTTGATCAATCTTTGCTCCCGGCGTAGCTAGCTGAAAGCGGCAGAGAGGTGGAGGTGATGCCGTGGGAGAGGCATGAAGCTCCTGTTCCCCAAGGGCATCGGCTCCAGCGGCTCCTTTTGGCCCTTCTCTTGGTGGGGGGATGCTGCGATTCCTGGCGATGTAGGGGTCGGTCCCCCCTTGCTGTACCCCTTCTGCCGAAAGAGCCAGGCTCAGACCAGGTATTTTTCTCAAGTCATTCCCTGGGTCTTCACAGCATCATGCCCTTGAGCTGAGATCAAATAGGGCTTTTCAGGGAACTTCTGATGGTTTGGGATTCAGAGGCTTAGGCATGCATTGCCCGGCTGGCAGCCTCCATCCCCTGCATTGGCGTAGTCTGCGGGCAGCAGGTCCTACTTCCAGCAGCATCCACTGCTCCCAGCACCCAGGGGGGATGCCTGCCAGAGCCGGAGGATGCGGGGGGTAAGATCTGCTAGCAGGGATGGCAAAACCCTTAGCTCCAACCTCGGTGGGATGTTTGCTGTTGATAGGTGGAGGGTGTTGATCTCAAGGGCCGGCTGGAGCTGCGGGCTTGGGGGCTGCAGCAGCTTGTGCAGAGGTGGGGAGGGATGGGGGGGAGAAGGATGCTGGGGCCAGGTGGAAAAAATGGTCCCATTAAAACACAGAGGAACATTTGTTCTTCTGTTGGGAAATGCTTGGGGCAGAAATTTTGAATCCCGGTGCTATCTCCATGGCCCCAGCAGGCTCCCTCCCCCAGCCAGGGGACTGGTGTCCATCCCCGACCGCCTCTCTGACAGCTCCGAGCTGAAGGGTACGGACCGAGCATCTCTGTGGCGACAAGAGCTGGAGTCAAATGGGCCTAGGAATGATTTCTCCTGACAGGGACCAGATGTGTCAGGAGGAGCTTTGCTGGGGGGGGGAGGCTGCACAATAACAAGAGGAGTTTTGTCATGGGTCCCCTCTGGGTTTTAAAAGCAACACCTTGTCTCCCTCTTCCACCTTCCTTCCTCCCACACCCTTTCCGCCACACACTTCTCACACCTCCAAACCCTATTTTGGGCCATCTGATGAATCCCAGATGCCTCGGGGAAGCAACAGAAGTGGCGGTGCACTCCAGGCGCTGCTTCATGCCACTTCCTTGGCAATGCCCCCAAGCTTTCGCAAGCCAAGGGTGCGGGGGAAGGAAGGGGGGGGGGGGGGGGGAAAGGAGGATAACGAAGTGGTACACAAGCCTGGTCCTCAATATTGTGATTATTTGTGGAGTGGTGAGTGGGGAAGAGGATCCCACCCGGTCCTGGAGGGAGGTAGCAATGGTTGGGAAAAGGGGTGGGATGGGTTCACATGGTTTGGGATGGTGCTTGGGGAGGGGGTTACAGCAGCCTGGGAGAGGGGAGGAGGTAGTCTGTCTGGAGCCGGGGATGGTGGGGGACAGCCCGGGGAGCTGTCTGCCACCTCCTGAGCATCCTTCACTGGTCCAAGCAAAGGGGAGCCCAGAAGGAGACAGGGAGAGCCCTGCTGGAGAGAGGGAGCTGGCTGAAAGGGAGCAGCAAATGCTGATGTGGTTCTCTCCTGTGTAAATGGGGTGGTTAGTGCAACTCGAGTGTCAGCCCCAGCTGCCGAGAGCAACCGGCTGCAACGCTGGCATCGGTGGTGTTGGCATCGGTGGTGTTGGCATCGGTGGTGTTGGCATCGGTGGTGTTGGCATCGGTGGTGTTGGCATCGGTAGCCCCAGCCCTGTGCCCTTCAAACCCGCCAGCCCTCCAACTCCCCGGGAAGCTTAGCACATCTGCTGCATCCACAGCTTCACTCGCTTCACCCACATTTCACTGGGGTTGACTTCATCCCACAGAAAAGAGGGTCCTCAGCCCCTCGGAGGGGCTGCCTGGGTGTTTGAGGCATCTTTGTGCTGGGGAAACCGGCTCCTGGCATAGATGAGCAGTGATATGAGCTCAGGGCTGAGATCTTGCTGGACACTCTGGTGGGGCTGATCTGTGAAATGTGGGGACATCCTGGGCAGGGGGAGACTCTTTTGGGTGGCAATGCAGGAATAAAGCCCATGGGGCCAGGAAGCTGCTGTGGGACTGGGGAAGAGGGACAGGGAGATGTTGGCTGGCATGAAGAGAGCTTTTCATGCTCTTCACTGGCTCTCTGAGACAGGACATGATTTTTTGATGTATGTGGGCATGTATAGAGCATCTGGCATGCCTGGGTGAAGTCTCTGGGTATCAAGAACTCACTCTTGCCTCTGCTTTGTAGATTAATACCCAGCTGTGATGCCCTTGTAGCAGATAGGGAAGGTTGGGGAGAAAAGCATTAACCTGCTGATTTTTAGGTAGCTGAATGCCACAGCTCCTGGGGACTTCAATGAGAAAACCAGCCTTAGCTGTGTTAGATGCAAGGGGGTGGTTTCAAGCATCTCCCCCCGCTCCAAGCTTTGCTTTAACCTCTCAGCCTGCTCTCAGCTTCCTGATGGTATTTTATGTCTCTTCTTTCTTGAAGGTTTTTTGTCAACTTCCCCTCAGCCAAGCAGTACTTCAGCCAGTTCAAGCACATGGAGGACCCGTTGGAGATGGAGAGGAGCTTGCAACTGCGTAAGCACGCTCGGCGGGTCATGGGTGCCATTAACACTGTGGTGGAGAACCTCAATGACTCCGAAAAGGTGTCCTCTGTTCTGGCCCTGGTGGGCAAGGCCCATGCCCTCAAGCACAAAGTGGAGCCCATCTACTTTAAGGTAAAGGATAGAAGCAAAAAAAAAAAAAAATCTCTGGGATGCTTTAGAAATTAGGAAGAGAGCAGGAAAGAGGGAGCCGTGGCGAGCCGGCGCTGTCTGTCCTCACCCAGAGAAGGTTGGCTGGTCGCCGGGGTTGCTCCCCACGTGGCTGCAGTGTCCTGCTGCGATGCTGTCCCACGCAGACCACCGTTCCCAAACGCAGCCAACGCTGAAGCATCAAGTACCTCGCCCTGCCCAGGGAAGCCTGCCTGCGTCCTGCCGGCAGCCCCCTCCGGCATGGTTGTGGTTATATGTCCCTTTTAGAAATCAAGCATGATAGAAGGGACTAAATTTGAGGTGCCCAAATTAGGGAGATGCTTGAACCTGCAAGCAGCACTCCATGGTGCCTGGATGTCAGCCTCCCCCCTGCCCGGGCTACCTGTCCTATCTGTTCCCTGGGGTGTCGACAGACCTCCCGAACATCTGTCTGTCCCGCAGAGGGTTGTCATTTCCAAAACTCAGCAACAGGATTAAATTGGTTTTGTAGGAAAAAAGCTATATTTGCTGTTAGCTGCTCCCTGCGGAGTTATTAACCCTTGGCTGTCCGCCTGCCTCCAGAAACTCACTGGTGTCATGCTGGAGGTCATTGCTGAAGAATACGCCAACGACTTCACCCCGGAGGCGCACGGTGCCTGGACCAAGATGAGGACCCTCATCTACACCCACGTGACGGCGGCGTACAAGGAGGTGGGCTGGGCGCAGTACCCCACCGCCACCCTGTGAGCGGCCAGCGGGGCCAGGCGAGGGGCAGGGAGGGCTTCGCTCACCCCAGGACTTCACTCTGGTCTCTTCTCAAGATCTTCGCTCAGTCTGGGGAGCCCGGTAGGGCCAGCTCTGTTAGCTGCCAAGTCACAATTTGATCTCCATGGGGTTTAAAAACAAACTAAATAAGCCAAAAAAAATAGAACCGTGAAGGGTGTGGGTGGGTCGGGGTGAAGCAGTTGCAGGGGACGCTGGAAGGGGATGCAGAGCGCGAGGGGAGAGCGTTGGTTGTTGGCTCCATCTTACTGTCCTGGCGTGTCCATCACCACCTCCCAAATCCTCCACCTTGCTTGTGCCATCCCAAAGTCCCTTGCACAAGCTCTGCTGCGCAGCAGCGACATGCAGCCCCGTTCACTGACAAACAATACGACCCTCGTTTTCCATGCAAAGCCCCCAGGTAAACCTGGCTCCTTGCTTTTGGGGGCATGACGCTTATGGGGACCTCCGGCTGCCTGGCTGGCAGCGAAAACGCTTTGCTTTGCACTTTCTCTACTCCCCTGACAGGGTGGCAGGGCTGATGGCCGTGGCCGGAGCCGCTCTCGGCTGTCCATCACGCTGCACTGCGGGCCGGCAGCAGCCCTCGCCTCTCCTGTCACCCACAGTCCCTCTCCTTGGCTGGCTGTTGGAAACCCTCCGGGGGCTGGAGGGAGCGAGTGGGTGGGAGAAACGTGCTCCCCCAGCATGAGAGAGTGCGGAAGAAGGGGGATGCCTTTGGGCTGCCTCCACTCGTGGCTCAGAGCACGGCACGTAGGTGGGTTCTCTGTGCCAGATGCAGGGAGCTGGTGAGCCCACCTGCCTCCCTGCAGTTCCCATGGGCAGCAGGGACATGCACGAGGACGCGTTTGGGTGGCACACGTTGTGCCATTGCCCTGGGAGCTGGCGTGCGTAGGTCGGTCTGTCCGGCAGCCAGCCGCAGGGTAGTGCAGGGATGCAGGGCTGGGGCAGCTCTGCCTGCTTGGTGAGAAGGGGCGTTCAGGCTGTGATCAGGAGGGGGAAAGATGAAGTGGACATAGCAGGAGGGATTCCTGGGTGTGAAGAAAGGTCCCTGCTCTGTTAAAATTAGTAAATAAGTTGTTACATAGAGCATATTCCTGCCCTCTTGGTGAAACTGGGTTCCTTCAAATAAAGTGCCTGGTAGAAATCAACCCACGCAGGAGCTGCGTCCCTCCTTGGGGGCCAGCAGCACTCCTGCCTGTGCCTGGCAAAGGGCTCTCCCCCCTAAAATGAGACGTGGCTGCAGGGCTCGCAGCACTCATCCTGCCTCCGACACTGACTCCTCCTGAAGCTGTGGGTGAGTCTGCTTGGTTTCTGCCTCAGTTTCCCCTTCAGTTACGAAAAGGGGAGGAAGAGCAGCCCTATTGCCTCCTGCACAGATGTGCTTGGATTTATAGGATTTATGGGACCGATTCCCAAAGGATTGGGGATGAAGCATCAGATGTGCTAGGAAGCTTTGGCATCCTTGCCACCCAGTATTTCCCAAAATGTCTCTGTTATTTTTAGAGCTCTAGCATTAAGGGCAATGTTACCTACTGAAGTGGGAGGCGTGTTCCCTTCTGAGATTTCCTCTGGCCTCACGCCACTACTGCCCTGGAGAGCTGGCAGCTTTCCGGGAGAGACCAGCTCCTCTCCTGGATGTCGCCTTGACAGGCAGCGAGCCCATGGTCCCTGGCTGGGATCCCTGCGGCTGCCTTTGGGGACATCCCCCCCCCCCCGCTGCGGGGACACTGCTGGAGGGGGCAGCGGTCACTCTCCCCGGGGCTGACCTTCCTCCTCTGGAGCAGCCAGCCAGAAACTCCTGCTTTGCTCACCCGCAGCCAGTTCATCTGTGCTTTTAATCATCCCCAGGGAATAGGGTTTTTTTCTTCCCCGTTTCTGGTGTTTTGCTGCCATGCCAAGGGGCTCCTCTGCTCCCCAGCCTTGGCACCACCTGGGGGGTGGCCAGCACTGGGTACTCGCTCCCAGAAAAGCTCTCACTGGGGTTTTCCCCTTTCCTCTGCTGGCTGTAACAGCAGGTTTCTGCTCAGGATCTGTTGGAGCCCGTACAGATGGGCAAACCCCCGGACCCCAGCCCTGCCCCTTCCATCGCTCATGGGAAGATGCTGGCACAGCCCGCTGCTGGGCAGTGACCCTGGGGATCGCTGCTCAAAGCAGCAGGGGTGGTGTGCTTGGGGGGAAAATGTCTTCTCCTGTTCCTTTGAGCTTTGTTAGATGCAGCCAGGAGTTTGTGCCGTCGCCTGGTGCCCTGGCTCTGCATAAAGGGTTTTGGGGAGGGGTCTAAACCTCTTGGCTGCGTTCCCCAGTGCTCCCTTGCCTTCCTGCGGAGCCCTGGGACCAGAGTTAGTCCCAGAATAGCCCCAGGACTCCACTAATGCCACTATAGCTGCTCCCTCTGGCCTTGCAGTTCTGTCCTCCCTACGTCCCACAACAAAGCAGGCGGAGAGGAGCAGCGGAGCCAGGAGCAACAGCACGTTCTGGGCGTGCATAGAGGGTTGGGTGGAAATAACCACTCGAGGCATGGCTGTCCTTGGCATGGCAGCGTGCAAGGTCAAGGGGTTTATAAAAGGAAGGGACGGACACAGCGTGACAAGTGATGCTGCTTTGCTGATAGGGTGGGCTGTCATTTAGAGTCACCACCCTCGAAATTCAGCCCACCAGCCTGCACTCGTGAAGGTGCCGGCAGCTGATGCCTCTGGCTCACATCCGAATGTCAAAGCAGCTGCTAATCCATTACGCAGTCGGCGGAGGCATCCTTCAAATGGCAGCTGCTGGCCGGGGTCAGGATTAGGCCCGTGCAGAAGGGAAAAGACCTGTTCAGCCATTGACTTTGCTCCAGTGCAAGACTGGAGAGCGATCACTTGGAGGAAGAGTGTTAGGTATTCTTTGGGTGCATCACGGGACTCTCATGAGCACAACTCCACCGATTTCTGCCAAAACCTCAGGGCCAGCGGCATATATTTTCAATGAGTTCATGTACTCCTTGTGCTCTGCAGATGCTGGGCCAGGGATGTTTCATCTTTAGACAAAGTTCACACATTAACCTTTGGGGTTAATATTCTCCAGGTGGGAATTTTTATTTTTTAGTGCAAACCCTTCCTCCTCCCTCCCACAACCAAAATTGGGCTTGGTCACACTTAGAGGGGGAAGTGATTTTGGGGTGGCTGGAAAGTCCCCATGTTCACGCCCGACCCACCTGAGTGCCTTGGATTTTGGGGAGCAGCAGTGAGGTCCCCCCACCTCACCTTTGAAGGGGGCTTGGTTTCTTCTTTTCTTTTTTTTGCCTCCCTAGAAAAAACTGACCCATGACCTTGTGCGCCCACGTGTGTGTGTGCTGGGCTTGGGTTTTTTTCCAGGCACATTTTTCTAAAGCAAATCCAGATGCGTGCAGCTGCTGTCCCTCGAGGAGCTCCCCCATCAGCCAAATTGCAGGCCAGTCGAATATATGCAAACAAAACCATGTTTATTTTTATCAGCTCTGTAGGAAGTAAAATGAAACAAGGAGGGCGGCTGGGGCAGAGCTCGCAAGGGGAAGAGACAGAGATAAAGCGAACGCCCCCTCTTCGCCGCCCGCAGCAGAGCAGGCATTGCTTAAATCAGGGAAAATTCTCATCTGGGGAGAGATGAAAATGAACAGAAAAAGGAAAAAAAAAAAAACCAAAAAACATTCCAGAGTGACAAGGCTGATAAATGCTGTGTGGAAGAGCAGAAAGGGAGGCCAGGTCCTGGCTCTGAGCGTGGCTCTCCGATGCACACGCGTGCACACGCCTGCACAGCTGCTCCCTGTTACCGCCAGCCCTGTCGCTCCCCCCTGAACCCACCGCAGCCGGCTGGGGACCCCTTTATCCCCCCTTCCCTTCAGGCCCTGCTCGCTGGGACTCAACATTTCACCTCCCGGCACACTTGGGCTGAGATAAGGGTGCTGCCCACGCACGCTTTGGGCTCAGCTTTGCTCTCCTTAACTGTGGCAGGTAGGGACCGACTCGCAACGCTGTTCCCCCAAAATTCACTGGTGAGAAGCTGGGGGCTCAGGGCATGGTGCCAGCACATGCTGGGGAGCAGCCAGTCTCTCCCCTTCCCTGGAGGGGACCCCCATGTCCCCCAGCCCCATTCACCTTCCCCAGGGATGCTGCTGGACTACTCCTGTTCACTCTGCTCCTCTCTGATGGCCGTGCTGTTGCGGCTGCCCCCGTGCAAGCCAGCCAAGCTCACCTGAGAGCTGCTGCCCCTGTAACCATGGCAGGATCCGACCCCTGGCTCAGCCAGTACCTCTGCATTAGCATCAGGGCTGGCCTTGGACCCTTGACCCGGGTGGGAAAGTCTTTGTGCCCCCTGCCAGCAGCAGATGAATGCCATGTGAGCGGGGGGATTTGGTGTCCCTGTGGCAGGGTGTCCCCCCCCGAGCACCTTGTCCTGGCTCTCTTTGGGGACAGCCGCTCATATCAACCAGCTCGTGTCCCCCCACCCCAAGTTCAACGCTGTGTTTGGTCAGAGGGAGCTCAGCGCTGGAGGGAATGGGAAGCACTGGGTTGGGATGGGACACAGATCCCGTCCACCCTGTCTCCTCCTCCCTCTGGCCAACGCTCCAGGCAGGTATAGCTCCATATACACCCGGCCAGCTAGAGAGACACCCCAGCGCCACCAGAGCCGTTTGGACAAGGAACCCTTAAGGACCTTGTGCCACCACCCTCCTCTTCTCTCATGGCAAGACAAATCCCCGAGGCAGCCAAGCCGCAGGCTCTCCCGGGGGAATCCTCTTGCATCTCTGCCAGTTTGCTGCAGTTTGCCCCAGTAAAGGGGATCCCAGCGTCTCCCCGCTCTCTGGGGAGGTGCCCAGCGACTTTAGTGGGGACCAGATTTCGGCTGGCTGGACTCTGGCACCAGAGCTCAGCCTTCCCTGCCCCTTGCCGTAGGGAAGCCGCCCTGGTGCACTGATGTCAGTGCGAGGACTGCTCGGGGCCAGCGCCAGCGATGCCGGACAGATGGGTGGAAGGGAAACCCATGAGCTAACCTTGGACCAACTTACGGAAAGGGAGGGATAAAACTACCCGCCTATTTAACAGAGTGCGACGCTAATTATTTTCCATAGCTGAAGTTGTCTCTAATTGTTAGTATGTCTTAACCAGTCCCACCGTGACCCACAGACATGAGCTGGCGTGGTCTGATGTAACTCCGTGTCTTTCCTGTTACTGCTGCGGATACTGTTCACGTATGTGTTTCTCGGCGCTTCCGTGCTGGTTTTATACATGCCGTTTCGTGTACGATGGGTGTAACTTGTTTTTCTTTTTGTAGGTTTTTAGTATGTTTGTACCCAGACAGAATGGTGTTATTAAACTGAAACTTGTATCTTCAGTGGATAAATCAATCAAACCCCTCCAGCTCTTCTTGGTTTCTTTCTGGTGGGGTGGCTGTGAAGTGGGGGGATGTCGGGGGGATGTGGGGGGCTGCCCCATGTCCAGGTACGTCTGTGGGTGCCTGCTCGCTCTGGGGCACCGGCGAGGGAGCTTTGCAGCTGGCAAGCAGCAGCAAAGGGAGGAGACGTGCCCTTCACTGCCCTTCTCCACCAAGGGTGGTAAAGGTGGCCAGAGGCATCTTACTAATCGGCTCAAGCGAGAAGGGGAAGGTCTGCTCCTCCTCCGGGCTCTTTGCTTGGCTTCCAGGTACGTTGTACAAACCTCCGGGGGCTCTCCCTGAATCAGGAGCTGTTCCCGTGCCTTCGCCAGCTCAGGCGGCCCAAAATGCATGCAGGGAGGATGAGCTGCACGGGACCGGCCAGGGACTTGCCCTAACAGACATCCTAAGCCTGATGCGCAGCCTTCATGGCACGTGAATCCGGGCAGGCACCGAGACAAAGGCTGCTCTCCACTGCGGGAGGCAGCAGGACAGAGCTGGACAGGAAATCTGCAGTGGTGATGGCCACAAGATGCAGCAACCGTGACCGTCAAGGACTATGAGATAGTTCCCAGCCTTTAAAAATAACAAACAGCTCCCTGAGCAGCAGAAGCCAACTTTTCCGTGGCTCTGTCCCACGCAGCTCCTCCTGTGCCTCACACTGCGGCTGAATCACGTTGCAGTGGGATGGGTCCCAGCATGGTTGGCTTACGTCGTGGTTTCCCTCTGTGGGTCTTTCCAGCTCCCTCTTTTGCAAAACAGGCCCGCGATGTACTTGAGACCTCTGTCAAATTTGGTTGACACTGGCCAACCTTTCCAAAGTTGTTGGCAGAGGATGGACGGACAGACAGACAGATGCATATTATGGTCCCATAAGCCCATTTCCATGGGATGCAAGGCTTGGAAAAGAAATCCAAGCAATCCTTTTTATTGTGCTCCTCTCTACTGATGCCAGGTACATCAACACAGGTCCGAATGGGCTTTCAGGGAAGGGAAAGCTCATCCCACCAGGGTGGTAGAAACCACCAGCACCTGGCCACAAGCAATTTTAAGGGGAGCAATCCCAGTTTAGGACCCCAGTCTGAGGCTGGGGGGGTTCTCAGTGGGGTCTGAGAGGGAGGAGGGCAGAGATCGGTGCCTTGGAGTCTGCCCAGGGTCTTGGGGAGCCTGATGCTGGCTTGTCTGCTGTTGGGCTGAGGACAACGATGATGTTCTCCAGCCCTGCACATGGTGGAGTAGCTCTGGCAAGGGCAGGCACTTGAGCTAATCTGGAGTCCCCAAGCTACAGGGACTTGGGTAGCCATGCAAGGGGAGCCTATTTCTTCCCCTACAGTTTAGCCAAAGCAAGCCCGACTGGCCACAGCCATGGAGAAGGGAACTAAAGGTCAACCCACGTGGGGAGGGGAATAACTGCCTGGTTCAATCTGTCTTCTGCTGTGCCTTTTTGGCGGGGGGGGAAAACCGCTTGGTGCTGTTAATGCAATTAATAAGCCGTCCTCGGAGTCTCTGCCACATCCTGTATACACTTCCAGGCGGAAGCGAACAGTCAGCAAAGCCCGCGCGCTGCTATGCTCCAGATGGGAAACATTGGCTTGGAAACCACGAGCCAAAGGACTGGCTGGCTCAGGAGTGGGGAGGTTGCGGTGGGGACCTGAAGCTCTTAGACCTTTGCATGCTGGGCTGAGACTAGCCAGAACCAGCGGTGGATGGAGGGCGCTGACACGGGGCTGTTTTTTCCAATGGCTTGTTGAAAAGGAGCCGGGAATTTCAGCATTACCTTGCAGGGAGAAAATATGTACACAGCCCTTCACTTCATACTAATATTTACCCCCAGATCCCCTCACTTCGGGGTGGCTGTGACGATCGCGCCGTGACCCGGACCCCGCGGCCACGCCAGTGCTCTGCCAGCGCTGGTGGAAAAGGAGACAGGGTGGGAGGATGAGGCTCACAGCACACTGGAAAATTGGCCCTGGCACCTGAGTGATGGGCTCGCACCCTCCTGCTTCCCTGTGCCCAGTGTGGGGCTAAACTGGTCTTGTTTCCCAGTGTCACAGCCTGGGGATGCTGCTTTCCAGGAGGCAACCCTTGCCTAAGGGAGCCGGAGGAGATCCAGCTCTTAGAAACCACTTTGGTGGCCTCGGTGATGTTTTACGGGCCGGGGAGTGGAGGGAGAGGGGAATTTGATAGCTAAGGCATGGCACAGGGTGTGCTCCCAGCCCGTCTCCTTCCCGTGCTCCAGCCCCAGGAAAGCCCATCTGCCCCACACTGCTGGCCATGGGGTCCAGCACTCCCTGCCCAGCACCTGCCACGTGCTGGGGGGAATTATGGTTCCACGAGCCCAGTACGGATGTGGGCTCAGACGTGGCACATCTCCACCGTGTGTCCATATCCCACCGGCACCTGGTGACAGCCAAGGGGAGAGCCAGGAGGTTACTGCGAGGGACAGACAAAAATACATCTGCACGAGGGAGATTAAAAAAGAGGATATGCAATAACTGCGCTGAACAAATACCTATTAAAACCCAGCCTGCAGGAGCTGGCGGTGAGGAGAAGTCCTCTCTTGTGTCCTGGGCGGTACAGGGTGAGAAGCCTCGGGAGACGGAGCTTGCAGGCTCCCACTGGCTTGAAGGACATGTCCCTTTTTCTCCATTATCTGCCCCGAGATAAGAGCAGGGAGCTCCAGACTTTGTTGTATGAACCGCCCTATGGCCACCCTCACCAGTGCAGGGGTTTTGGCGGCTCCTCGCACAGAGCAAAGCTCTTGGGGGGAAAAAAAATAAGCAGGAAAAACACCCACCCCGGCGGGGCTGACACTGAGCAGGAGCCGGCCCTTCCTTCCGCACCCGGCTCCTCTTCAGCTGCGCCGGCTGATATGGTTTATCTGAGCAGCGCTGAATGTAAACGCTGTCAGCGCCGGCTGGGATTAATTCCCGGGAGTTTGGCAGCCGAGAGATGAAATAACAGCGCTGGGGGGGGGGGAGCGCACATCTCAGACTGAAAAATCCTCCTGGCTAATTTACAGCCAGGCTTCTCTTCTCCCAGGCACTTTTGAGAGAGAGCAGAGCCGAGGGCAGAGGGAAGATGGGGGAGAGGGCCGGGAGGAGGAGGAAGATGATGGCTAGCGGGGGGGGCCAGGCTGCCTTCTCCTCCTCCTCTTCCTCCCCGCTAGGACCCAAGGGAGTGGGGGTGATTGGGAAACCACACTTGCCCCATGCACAGGAGCTGGCCAAAAGCACTTGGCCCCACTACCAGGGACCCTGGGGGTGGTGTGGGACACGGCCCCCGGCCCCCAGCCCAGCCAAATCACCCTCTGGTTTTGCAGGACCCCCCGGGCGGAGGCAGCAGCGCCGAAGGCACCGAGGTGCTCCCGGATACCTGAACCCGGACAGCCGGCACCCTGCCCGAGAGAGGAGCCTTCCTCTGCTTTCTGCTCGCTGCTGGGTCGATGCGCCTTAGCCTGGGGTGGCAACTGCCGTCCCCACGTTAACGAGCACCGGCTCCCCTCTCTTTGGGGAACAAACCAGCAAAAAGCATATTCCCGTCGCTCGGCGCGTTGAACGTCACAAGATCACCCGAACCAAACAGCTTTGCTGCTGGGAGGATTCCCATCCCCACACAGATGGGACATCTATTGCTGTTTATTACAAATCCTTTTTATTAATTGACAGGTATATTTGCTTTAAGGGAAAGCTTTAGAAAACTGCCCCGCGGATGCTGCTGTTTGTATGTTTGATCAGTTTTGAGGCTGATGTTCCAAACAGCTCCTGAAATAAAATAATCATCAGGCTCCGCCACATTGTTGTGGTTTTATATTTATATAGCAGAAGGATTTGTTTGGGGGATACTTTTCTAAGCAATAATGTGATTTGCATTTACTTTCTTTAGATACTTCAGTAAATAACTACAAACAATTCCACTTATTTTTATTGTTTTCTTGGTAGAGGAAAAAATTGGCTGCACAAAAACCCCAGCAGTGCATGGGCAGGTAAATTGATTTATTTTACATTTAGAAAAGCCCTTGCCTCATCTGCCAACCAAGAGCTGTGCATCACTCGGGGCCCTGCTACCAGCAAATTACGATTATCCTCAGGATTTAACAATATATTTTATATCTTTCTACATATAATGTAGTCCTATAGATGTATTTTAGAGGTTTCAGTGCTGCTCAGGAGATGCGTGGCGTTGCATGCCCCGTGGTGCTGCCGCTGTTCCCTGAGCCCTGCCGCTCGCCGCCCTGCCCGTGCCCTGCCTGCTGCCTGCGGCCAGGATGCGGCCGGGCACTTTCCGCTGAGCTGCTTTCTGTCCCTCGCGACAGAGCATCCCTGGCCCGCGTCTGCCGGGGCACCGGGTGACATCCGCACCGGCTCTGCGGGTGACGAGGGGGTGCAAAAGGCAGGCAGCAGGTCCTGGGTATCGTACCGTCAGCTTTGGGAACCTGAGTTAAAAAATAATCCTAGTGTTGATGGATGTGCAGGGGGTCAGTGAGACAGCGGCCACCCCACACCTCCATGAAAACCCACCCGTGCCATGGTTCGCTTTGGGACTAGACGCTGGCAGAGGGGTCAGGGTGACAACAGAGAGGGGTGCCTGCAGGACTGGGCTGTCTGCAGAGACGTTGTGCCTACAGATCCTGGGGTGCCTATGGAGAGACGGGGTGCCAGCAGAGATGCGGGTGCTGACAAGGATGCACCGGGGAAGCGGCTGTTCTGGCAGTCCAACCTTGCTCTCTACCAAGCACCCATCTCCCCTGGGGTCCTGCATCGAGGGATGCTGAAGCCTCCCGGGCCCCAGCCCTTCCCCGGCTAAGAGGGGCCAGGGCTGATGGAGGGCTGTGGTTCAGAGCTCTGCTCCCCGCACCAGCCCGGCTGCTGGATGCAGCTTGGCTCGGTGCCGGTGGCAGGCAGGTAACCTCTCCGAAGGTGAATGCAGATGGCTGTGCAGGTATAAACATCGTGCTGCAGCCTCCGCTCAGCCGGGCGTAGAGCCGCTGAGCCCGGGCACAGCTTGTCCTGCAGTCTGAGCCCCGGCAGGGAGGCAGGCAAGGCGAGGCGAGGCAAGGGGGATGCTCGGGGACGAACGGATGGCTTCTCCTCCCAGCTCACCTGCCCAAGGACGCCCAGCAGGCAGGAAGGCTCAAGCTCTTGCAGAGCTGCTGTTCCAGCGGTAAATGTTGCATTCAGCTCTGCAAACCAGAACCACCCCTGGACAGGAGGCAGCTGCGGCTCAGCACCAGGGCAGCCCAGCATCTCCCAGCCCGGCCTGCGTCTACGGGGTCGGGCTCAGCAGAAGGAGCCACTGGGAAGGCTGGATAAATAGCAGCGGGTGAGGAAGATTGCTTCTCAAAGGTCACCGCTTCCTCCGCGCTGCTGCGAATTCTCCTGTTTCAATCCCTCCTCCTCTCCACGGCAGCATCCTCTGCCCTAGCCCCTGTCCCAGCAGCTCCCGCTGACCCCAGCCCCAGTGCCGAGGGGCCAAGCAGCCTCGCCATCAATCCAGGCTATTTCCAGCCTTATCATCTGACTGGGCAGTCATTTCTACTGGAAGGAAATCCCCAAGGCTGGACCATCATCCTATGAGATTTGCCAAAGGGAGCAGGCGGCTCCCAGCCTCCTGCCCTTTCCTGCTCCACTAAATCACCCCAGAGCCCTCCCAAATGTTTATTCTTTGGGAAAGCAATAAAAGAGAAGGAAACCCCAAAAGACAAACTCCCACCAGCCTGCCTTTGATTGCATTTGATATTGTTTTATTCTTAATGCTTTCCCACCGTAGGCTGGCCGAGGAGGGAGGGAGGGCAGGAGGAAACAGCGCTTGAAGGGGGTAAAAATAAATATTTCCCACTAATACTTGTGTCTAGAGGGGTCTGTGTGCTGCTGGAGTGCCTTGGTCAGGATCTGGGGCTGCCAGTGCCTCTGGGGATGGGAGCTGGGGTCCCCCAGCTCCCCAGGCTGTGGACTTGGAGGTGAGCAGGAGCATCCCTGCGTTTGCAAAGGTGGCCGAGCACGGGGCAGCCACAGAGCACGGCACGGGTGGGCAATGGGTGCTGCTCCCCGTCTCCCAGCCCCTCGATAGCCAGGGCAGGGGGCAGCGGGGACAGGCAGGTGATGACGCCGTGACAAGCCCCGTCTGCCGCACAGCCGGGTGGCACCGCTGCCACCAGCACTGTGATGCCGGCGGGAAAGGCTTGGGTGGGCTTTTCCATCCGCTCTGCTCTCGCAGAACCAGACCTGGGTTTCCCAGTTTGCCTGATAGGAAAAAAATCCCCCCCCATCTTTGCGTGAAGCACCGACATCCAGGTGGTCCCAGCGTGCCCCGTGTCCCTCAGGGGCTGAGCAGGGGTGACAGCCGTGACACCCAGCGTGGCACCGACGGGGATGGGGGAGCGGGGCAGCAGACACTGGTGAGATGGACGTGAGAGGGAAGGGAGCGCTGAGCGATGGTAGAAGTTGAGCATCCTCTGCTGCCGCTGGGAACAGCTTCCACCCCGCTCCCAGCGGCACCGAGCGCGGCCGCGGCCTGGCCTCTGCCGTTCGCACCGGGAACGGCAGCGCGGCAGGCAGCCGGCTCCGGCACCGGGCTGCTTTCGTGCTGGCACATCGGGCAGCTGCCTGCCGAGGGGCCCTGCTGGCTTGCAGTGGGCCGAGGTGATGGTGGCAGCAGGGACAGGGGGTTTTTAACCTTGAGTGAGATGAGACGGAATGAGAGCGGGACATGGCGGGGGGTCCAAACCGGTGGCAAGGGCTGGGGCAAGATGGGTCCCCTCCATGTGGGGCTTTTCCTCCAGGTTGTGTCCCGAGAGACTGGCGGACGAGGGGATGGGGGGGACAGGCTTCCAGAGGGGCTTCGGGGACACAAAACCATCTGCCTGCGTGTGGGAGCAACTCAAGACAACCCAGGGGATCTCACACCCGGATGGGGGAGCTCATGGGAAAAAACTCCTGGAGAACCTAGACTGGAATGTTTTAGGAAGTAGCTGATGTGTCGGAAAGACAAGGAAGCTTTGGACTGCAGCCCCAGGATGGGAGCGTGGGATTTTTACAACACAAAAACTACAAGGTAGTGAAAACCAGGATCTTTCACCCCGAGCATCCTTGCGACGCTACCTCTGAAAAGTTGCCAGAGCTGGTGCCAGGCTCCCGGAGCTCCTCCGCAGGTGGGGGCCCACCCAAAAGGCCATTCCCAGGTTCCATCCAGCCCCAGCATATCTCGTAACACTGACTCTGTCCACCTGCATCCCCCAGCCAGGGCTGGAGGGTGCCGGACGAGCAGGAAGGTCAAACCCCGCAGGAGGCCAGGCTCCCTCTGCCTGGGGAGCAGGCAGCCTCTGGACTCCATCAGCTCTCCCCATACCACATGTCACAGCCCCACTGGCACCCAGGTTTGTGCACCGTCATCCTTGGGAGGAAAAACTGCAGCTCCCCTGAAAGCAAATGCCCTCTTCCAAACATACTTGAATTCTCTGAGAAGAAGTCCTGCTACAGGGATACCGAGGCCAAGGGAAGCGGGGCTGAGCTTGTCTCTGAAAATCCTCTTTAAAATGCCCTGAAACCTTGGCTTTGGTTTCTAATGAAGCCCGATGCTGCTCAGATCTCCTCCCTGCCGGGCGCTGCAGTGTGTCTCCACGTCCAGGGAAGGGACCTGTCCCTGCAGCAGCCACCTCCCAGCCTTCGGCGAGCAGTGAGCAGCAGGACCTTGCCTGGCCCCAAGCTGCTGGGAACACATCCCACACTGGGACTAGGACTGGCATCGTTATTCATGGCATAACAGGGAGGGATGGTTTCTGCCAAGATGTCCCAGCCCTGGCCCTGGCACATCGTACCGGGGCCTCCCAGCAAATCACCCAGCGGCACCGCTGTGGGGTGCATCCTGCACAGGACGGGTCTCCCAACGCCGGGGTGCGCAGCGCTGTGTCCCCTCCCTGCTTTCCTTTGGGGACAGGCCAGCTGGGACACTTCTGGCCGGGCCGGGCTGTGGGGTGGTTTGCACAGCAGAGGGAAGTGCTCTGCAGAGCATCTCCCCAGCGCGCTGACGCAATGCCCTGACGTTGCTGCCTTGAGGGGTTTTCGGTCATTTCTTTCGCTTCCTTATTGCCCAACGTTCTGCAGGGTTTGCACAGGTGGCAGTCACCGTCCTCTCTTTCCCTCTGTGGGCCTCGCCAGCCCGCACGGAGCTCTGCCTGGCTCCTCCGCAGAAGGACACATCCTGCAGGTCCAAGCCTTGGAGCGGGAGGCAGGCAGAGCCACGGCAGCGATGTTTTTTGTCGGCCGTTGTTTGTCCCAGCCAAAGACAGGCTGATCCATCCCCTCCCAGATGCAGGGAGAAGTCGGTGCCTGGCATCTTGGCACAGGTCTCTGCTTGTCACCTGCCCCAGCTTGCAGCTGGGGACACCCCCGGCTCACCCCCCCCCACCCCTGAGTCACGGGCAGGGAGCATCCACCCGCCCCATGGCACAGCCCGCGTCAGGGAGTCCGTGCCCAGCCAAAAACCCCAGCACTCACCGGGTTCTCCTCTTCTCCACCCACTTCAAAACACAACTTCAAAGGAGCTGGGAGGAACCAAAAACTTTTTCCACCCTTTTTTCTACCAGGAACCGGGAGCAGATTTGCTGAGCGAGAACCCATGGAAGTGGCAGGTGAGGGGCCACTGCGAGCACGAGCTCAACGCCCCTACTAGACATCAGTGAATCCAAGCTGGACCCGAGCTGCAGCACCCAGAACAGTTTTAGCACAGCGGGCTTTCTTGAAGTGTCCCTGTGCGGGTAGGATATATATGAAGGAAAAATGCAGTTTTGAATAGTGAGGCAAAGTTAATTCCTGGTCCTGGCTGTAAATTCAGTCCGCGCTCGCCTGAGACCTGCAGCGAGTCGTGAATCCGGAATTTATTTTGTGGCAAAAACCAGGGCGTATTTTCCCGTATAAAAGCCTCAGCAATATAGCCATGCCAAACCCAATCTATAAGGGTCTCTCCTCAGCCCCCCAAATCCTGCCGGCACCCGGTCTCCTCCGGAGGGATGGGAGGAAGCTGACTGTGAGGCTGTTGTGGAAGAAGAGGCGCCCAGTGCCGAGGGCGCTGGGAGCAGGGGCAGTTCCCCCAGGGCTCAGCTCTGCCGGGCCCTGGACGAGTCACCACTGCGAAAGCCGACAGGACCGGCTCTGCGGCCACTGTCCCTGGCCATGCGTCACCTGGATCTGGCCCGGCCGGGATGTGCCTGGACCCGCGGTGACCTCCGGGCCGTGCCAGCCCACAGCGTGCCCGCCACGCTGCCTGGCACGCCGGGGTCCCTCCTGCTTGGACGTGGGGTCAGGGGGGGCAAGTCCTAGGGTCCTAATAGTGACCGATCCTAATAGTGACCAGTCCTCATAGTGACCAGTCCTAATAGTGACTTGTCCTAATAGTGACCAGCCCTAACAGAGCCTGGTCCGAATAGTGACCAGTCCTCATAATGACCAGTCCTAATGGGGGCCAGTCCTAATTGTGATTGGTCCTAATAGTGGCTGGTCCTAATAGTGACCAGTCCTAACAGAGTGTGATCCTAATAGTGATTGGTCCTAATAGTGATCAGTCCTAATAATGACTAGTCCTAATAGTGACCAGTCCTAACAGTGACCGGTCCTAATAGTGACTGGTCCTAATACTGCCTGGTCCTAATAGTGACCAGTCCTCATAATGACCAGTCCTAATGGTGGCCAGTCCTAATTGTGATTGGTCCTAATAGTGACTTGTCCTAACAGTGACCGGTCCTAATAGTGACCAGTCCTCATAATGACCAGTCCTAATGGTGGCCAGTCCTAATTGTGATTGGTCCTAATAGTGACCAGTCCTAACAGTGACCGGTCCTAATAGTGACTGGTCCTAATACTGCCTGGTCCTAATAGTGACCAGTCCTAATAATGACCCGTCCTTATAGTGACCAGTCCTCATAGTGACCAGTCCTAACAGAGCCTGGTCCTCATAGTGCCCGGTCCTAATAGTGCCCGGCCCTGACAGCCCCCGGTGCCGACGGTGCCCAGTTCCCAGCGCCCAACCCCCGGTGCCCCGGAGCAGGCGGCAGGGGCTCAGCCCCCCGGTGTGGGCCGAGGGCACCCGGGGCCGTGGGGCTGGGTGAGCGGCCGGCGGGGCGGGGACCGACGGGAGCACCCACGCGTGACGCCGTGGGCAGGCGCTCTGCGGGGCGGACCCCGGCGCCTAGACCCCGCCCCCAGAGACGCCCCCGCCCCCGTGAGGCCCCACCCCCAGGAAGCCCCGCCCCCGTACCGCCCCCCAGGCCCCGCCCGGCCCAGGTGGAGGCGGCGGCCGGTGCCGGCGGGACCGGGAACGGGACCGGGGTCGGGAGCGGGACCGCGGCCGCGCCGAGGTGAGCGGGGCCGAGGGTGGGAGCGGAGCGGGGTGGGGGGGGGTCGCGCTGCCTCCGCTTCGCTTCGCGACTGCCCGGTTTGTTGCCGCTTTGTGACCGGCCGCGTCCCGCCAGCTTCCTCCTCCGCCCCGCGCCTCCCGCCCTGCGGCCGCTCTGCCCGGCGCGGCCCGGCGTACCGGCCCCGCCGGGGGTGGGTGCCTGCCCCTGCTCCCCGGAGACCCTTTGCCGGCGTGGGGGGCGGCGCGGATCCCCCTGCCCGGGACTGCGGCCGTGCCCCGCGCCCTCCCCGGCGCCCCTGGGGCGGGCAGCCGGGACGGGTGGAGGGGGGGACCCTCCTCTTCCTCATCTTCCTCATCTTCCTCCTCTTCATCACGGGGGGGAAGTGTGTGCGTGTCCCGGCGGGGTGGCCCGGTGGTGCGGAGGGGAAGCTGCGGGGGGGGGCCATGCCTGCTCCCCTGCCCATGCTAGGGAGGAAAGCCCTAACCTACTTTCTGGAGCCGATGGCCCGATAAACAAGCGGGCGTGCGGTTTTGTTTTTGTTTTGTGGGTTTTCCCCTTCCCAGGCGAGCGGGGCTGGCAGCACCCTTCGGAAGCGGCAGCAGCCTCGAAACCACAGGCGAGGGTGCCTGGGTCCCTGCCCACTCCCGCTCTGCCCCAGAGCATCGTCCTCCCCGACGGCCTCCTGCCGAGGCCGGGGCTTTGTTGTTGTTGCTGCTGGTTTGAGGTTTGGTTTAAAAGCTCTGGAACGCTCGCACGTGCTGCCTTAAGTGGAGAGTGCTGCCGCCAGCCCTTTGCAAACAAACAAAAAACCCTTCCAGATCAGAAGGGTCCGGTCATCCGGCATCCGTACGTGCATCCCGCAGGGAGCGAAGGCTCGCTGGGTGCGGATGTTTTAGCCAGTTTATTTATCGCTGTTGGCCCTCAGCAGTTTTGGAGCAGAGGGGTGAGGCTGAACTTTACCCCGGTCCTGCCCTGCCTTGCTGCCAGGCCAGCAGGACCAGGCAGAGGCTGTCCCCCGCCGCCCCAGGTTTGCCCGCACCCAGATCGCGGTGCCCACGGGTGGTCTGAGACCCTGCAGCTCTCGCTCAGCTCCCTGTGCCCACGCTCTGCAGGGGTAAGGGGACCCGAGAGGCTGCGTCGTTGCTGCTGGGTCCCTGCGGCAAGAGGAAGTGCCTGCCCTCTTCCCCAGCACGGCGTCATCCTTCCCGCCGCGAGGCCGCGGGGAGCCAGGACGTTCTCCTGCCTGTGTGTGTACCCGGGTCCTGGATGGTCATTCCTGGGGATTTCCAGGGTGAGCTCATCATATCGCCGCCGGCCCGGGCTCACAGCACATCCGCCTGGCTGGAGGGTTTGGGAACGCACCCCGCCACAGTCCCATGGCTGTCCTGAGCGGGGAAATGCCGCCCGGCTCGGCTCGCTCCGTCATGCCCTCTGAAGGAGCGTCCTTTGGCTCCTGCCTGTTTCCCAAGTGGGAAATAAACAGCTTGGAAATGTCCCACCTCTGAAATGAGCTGGAGGGTTCAACCGCAGCCATTCCTGGGAGAAACCAGAGCCACCTCTGCTTGCTCTACCCCTGGCACCACTGGCTTCGCAAGCGGCTTCCTGGGCTCCCTGGCCATGCCGTTCCGAGCTCCTTTGCAATTAACGGGACAATCAACTCCTATTGCTGCTTGCTCATTTGGAGGGTGGCTTCTGCCCATTTTGCTTCTGTTTGCTGGAAAGCAGGTGACCGAAGCAAGCCTCAGTAGCCTTCCCACTTCCCCTGGCGGGGGGGGGGAGGTTTCTGGCACCGCTGCAGCTGCACTGGAAACTGCACCTGGAGGTGTTGTGAGCCCTGGGGCGAGAAAGGGTAAACCACAGTGTGGGGGGAAGTGGGGCTTTGACACCAAACCAGTCGCACCAGTACAAATTCTGCAAGACGGAGCCAAGCCTGGTGTTGCTCTCGGATGCATGTGTGAGCGTTCGATGCGCAAGAGTGGCGTTGCCGGAGCGCAGATGCCGGCAGGAGGAACAATAGATGCCGGTGGGTGCTGGGAGAGCAGCTCCGAGGCTGGGGATGCGGAGAGCAGGGGTGTGAATCTGGTGGGGAAGGGGGCTGGCTGGGTCATCTCTGGGGGGCTGCACTCCCTGGGATGGACTGGGGGAGCTGGGGAATTCAGGTGGTGTTTCGCTGTGCTGGGCTGAAAGACAAGCACGTGGCTGTCTTCTGGGTCTGCGTTTTGTCCTTTGATACTGCTCCCGTTTAACTCTTATAGTGAAGCTGAGGCATTCCCCAAATAAATGCTTATTCCATCCCTTAGATTGTTGGTCTTGATCTGAAAACAACCCTTGGGATGAGCTTGAAGTCAAACCAGCACTTGCCACCGAAGCAAGTGGGGGACGGGTGGTGGAGAACCAGCTGGTGAGGGGTTTGCGAGGGCGGGGGGGTAGTGGGATCCCTGGTCCCACGTCCTAAAGTGTCCGTGGGAGCATGCCACGCTCTGCGAGGAGGGGGCTTGTCCTTCTTCTGCTGTCCCTTGCCTGCTGTGTGGGCAGCCCTGCCCGGGAGGTGCCCAGGCTGGCACAGGCCTCCTAAGACATTTCCATGTTCTCCATGGACAGTGGGAGCCCTGTGGGGACCAGAGCCCAGAGAAGGGAGTGCGGGCTTGGTGCTGGCAGGGGCTCTGCACCAAAGGAGTCAATTAGTGAAGGCTGAAAACTAATTACTTAAATCTATATGAGCCCACAAGTGATGGGATCATAAACTCTTCTCTTGAAGAGCTTTTTATCTAATGACCGCTGGTCCCCGCTGTCCTGCCGGGCCGGGAGATGTGTGGTAACGTGATGAGCCCCCAGCGGGGATGGGCACGATCCCTTTTAATTACAAGGATTCAGGAGTTGTGGTCATTTGGGAGCATGTGGTGCTTTGGGTTATGGTTGTTTCCTGGCCTCCGAGTGAGCACTGAAAACTGTGTGTGTGCCTGCAAGTGTGGAAGGAACTCTTGGCACTGGTAGCCTTTTTCTCACTTAATCCCCGTTTCTTACAAAACAAAAATCGGTTGGTTGGTGGTTGTTCTCTTAATGAGACATTTGGAGTGGAGGATAGACCCAGAGAGGATGCCTTGGGGAACGTCTACGTGCTGGGTGACCCCGGGACCAACCCTGCCCTCTGCTTGGCCACCGCACAGGACCCCTGTGTCCCCCTCGTCCTCAGGGACCCGCACCCTGAAGGGCAGCTTTGCAGAGTGTTAGCTGAGCATGGGGCAGGGGCAACCCCCAAATAACCATTTTGGGAGGGCAGAGGAGCAGCCTGCACCCCTTGTGGAAATCAAGTATTGATGGGTTTTGCATGTGAGGGCTTTCCCCCTCCTCCCTCACCCTCCAATAACTTAAATCTGGGGGAGTTGTACGGTACAATAAAGTCCTTACAAGCTGCCTGGGGAAGGGACCAGCTCCCCGCCTGTTGGGGCAGTGGGGGGTGGGAAGGCAGGGAGTCTTGCTGTATTGCAGTGCCTCGGTTTCCCCAGCTATGAAATGCCACAAATGAGTCAGGAGGTGTGAAGGTCTCCCGTGAAACCCACTGCTTATCGCCTCGAGGGGAGTTTGAGCAGCCACCGGTGCAGGACTCGCTGCTCTGGCCGTACCCTGAGATGGGGGAGCGTGGGTGCGAACTGACTCGCTCGACACCCGTGGTGCCGGAGGCTGCGGCAGGGCACGGGGCAGGGAGGGAGCAGGGCAGTGCCAAATGATGCTCCTCGGCCTTTTCCCAGGCTACTGCCGTCGGGTAGGAGGGGGAAATCAGCCAGTGTGGGGGAGACACAGTCTCCGTGCTGGACATCCAGCCCAGTGGTGACCTGTTCGGCCGGGCGGCACATGGCTGGTCACTCCCTGACGGGATGCTCCTGCTCTCCGCTCCCATCCTGGGGGCTGCCGTGTGCCCGGCCATCCCTCCCATCCGCAGGCGCCTCGTTGGGGTACCGCGGCTCCCAGGGAAATGGGCCTCTCTTTCTAGCTGTGTTGGGGTTTTTTTTATTGGCCTTTTGCTTAAAAATAATAATTCCTGATGTATTCACCTAGTCTGAAGGACCTGCTCGGGGCAGGGGAGATGTGGCTGGTGCCCCCCAAGATGCCCAATGTGCCGATGCCCCACTCCCATGCCGTGGGGCTGCCTTCGTTCCCCGTGTGTCATGTGCAGCTTGTGCCAGGGATTTGATGCAGTTATCCCTGTAATTCACCAGCCTGCAGGAATGCCGGGGCAGGGCTGGGAGTGACCTCCCGTTACGTGTAAGCCCGAAGGCGGCACACCGTGCTCATGGGCAGCCGGGGCGAATCCCCGACGCTCAGCGTTGGCGTGTCCTGCCCTTTCCTTGGCTCCTCCACGGCGTGAAGGGAAGTCTTGCCGGGACCGGCACCGCGCTGCTGGCGTAAGGCTTTTCCACGGGTGATGCCATAACCAAAGTGAAGTTGGCTCATGCACGTGGTGGCTTAACCTAGTCCGAGCGCTTCTGGGGAAGACATGGAGACGGCTCCTTAAAAATCAACATCTCCAGCCCCTGCAGTGAGTTGTGTGGCTTCCCTGTGGGTGCAGCATCCCTGGGGTGGGATGGCGGGCAGGAGGAGGATGAGGAAGGTGGGGGACACCCCACCACCAGCTCCTGGCAGCCGAGAGGCTGCAAAGTGCATTGCTGGCACAGGTCCACGGCGATGCTGCGGTGGGGGGAGAGCATCACACGGTTTCCGTAGGCGCCGGTGAATGTAGGATCCCCCGTGCCAGGGGTGTGCTGTCTTGGATGGGGATGAGCAGTTCCCGGTCGGGCTTTCTTCTGCTGGGTGTGGACCTGGGTGCTTCTGTCCCTGTGGCAATTGGGAGTGAAGAGAACGAGGCCGAGGAGTAGCCCGCGTTTGGCTGCTGGTGCTTGGGAGGAGGGAGGGGTGGGCAGGGAGCAGCCTCCCCGGGGTTGTACTGGGACCAGGGGAGCACTGAGCCTTAATGGGGCGTTGGAGGGGCAGCCCCCAGCCTGCTGCCAGCAGAGGTGCCACCTTCATCCGTGGCACAAAGGGATGCCGCAAGGTCCTTGTCCCCTCTCCTCAGGGAGCTGCTGGCCCCAGGGGAAGATCGAAGGAGGCTGCTGGCATCTACCCAGGCAAGCAGCCGTGTTGTACAAGCCTTGAAATGGCTGCGTTGAGATAAGGAGCCTGTTCCCAGAGATAGGGAGCTTCAGCCGAGGGAGCTCATCCTGCCGCCAGTCCGGGGCTCATCTTGTGCCTGGGATGAACTGAATTCGTGCGTGGGGCTGAGTACCACCTCCCACTGCTGCATCCCACACAGCACGGGAATGCTCAGAGCTCACGGTGAGGGAACCCTCTGCAAATATGGGATGTTTCTCCCAGCCCGGTGCTGCTCCACATGGCTTGGTGCTCTCTGAAACAGGCAGCGGGGGATTGAGGAAGTCTGCAAGTCTGGCCTGAGCCCTCATGCCAAGAGGCAAAATGAGTGTTTTGCAGAAGAACTGGAGGAAGAAATGTCCCCCCCCATCCCCATTGTCCTCTCACACCAAGAATTGTGCTTTGAAGAGGGAAGCGAGAATGAACTCAGTAATGATCTGTGGCGTGGGGATCGCAGGCAGGTGGCCTCCAGGCAGGCTGCCTGCTTTGCCTCGGGTAAATAACGACCTGGGACCCCTCAGCCCCTTCCAGAAGGCGCAGCCGGGGCCGAAGCACTCACACCGTCATGACCATGCACCCCATGTTTAAGCCAAGCTAAGGAGGAACCAGAGTAGCTCTGAGTAATTACTCAGTTCTTAGATAAAACCCAAGTTAAATCAATCCTGGTAGCCTGAGGAATCCATGGAAAAGAACTTTCCTTGGGTCTGGAGAGTGCTGCAACCCTGCCTGCAGCGCTGCCGGGGAGCGGCCGACCCCTCTGCACGTTTGCTGGTGGAGCCGCCCTCGATTCCCTCGCTGCCGGTGGAGACTTTCACCCTTTGCTTTTTCCGAAGCTGTTGGCGTGACTCAAAGCCTCCAGGCGCACGTTTCCCCCTTGGCTTGGGCTCCAGCCTGAGAAAAGGGCGGGCAGGCTCAGGGTCCCCCCGTGCAGCCATGGCCCCTTCAGCAGCACCCGTCGCCCCGGCTGGTACGTCTCCACCGCGGGAAACAGAGTGGGTTTGTGCGGTGCTGCCTATTTGGGGTTATTCTGCTGTGAGGGTGCGTGGACCCCTAGAACCCCCCAGGAAGGGGGAGCAGGGAGGTGTGGGGTGGGTGGGCAGCGGTGGAGAGAGACCCCGGCTCACCGGGGCTTGCCACCCACCCCAGCGGGTCAGGAAGCCTTTGGGTGCTGGCACTCGCTCCGCCCTGTTGAGGGGGGTGGTTGTTGCACTGGTAAAAAGTAATGAGGGTGGGAAATGGGCTGCGGCTGGGATGCGGGAAATCCTCTGCGTGGCTCTTTCCACCCACTCCCAGATCTCACAGGCAAATCCTTCCCTCTCCACGCAGATACCAGCGGCATCACCCAGGACTGCTGAGGACACCAGGGCCACACATGCTCCTGGCGATCAAACCCTTGCGGCGAGGAAGCCCAGCACACGGCTGCCTCGTGCAACGGTGTGAGCAGCCGTGCACCCTCCCCAGCCCTCAGGGTTTGCTTCCTTTCCCCGCGGGCCGGCGAGGCTCTGCCCACTGCACCTTTATCAGCAGCATCCAGCGTAGCCCCCCTGGCCGGTGCGCTCTATCTATCTCCCCCGGTAGCTTTGCTTCCTTTCAGGGTGTGCCATGTACTCCGAGCTCGTCCAGGCTGAACAAACCCGCTGCGGTTGCCCAATGTTCTGCCCGACGTAGAAAATGGGAGAGGATTTCCTAATGGCAGCGTGGGCGAGGTGTGTGCCGGCTGCTTGCACGCCCCAGGGACCAGCTGCGTTCTTGCCACCCGTCAGGCATCCGTACCCCATCTTGTTGCCCCAGCAGCCGTGATGGAGACGGGGATTAAAGTTTCTGTGGGTGTCGGTGCCAACCACGTGGCTCAGCGAAGCAAGAGAGGGGAAGGGGCAACTTAAAATACCCCCTGAAACACAGCGGTCCTCTCTCAAGACTCAGAGTGAAACCTTGCATCTTGCAGGTTTGCTGACTGATCCCGTTGCGGCGGGGTTGGCACATATGGGAAAAAGACGGAGTTGCGTTCTCTGTGGTGGGAGGAGAAAAAAAATCAGCTTGATGTCATGGTGCCAGGGTGTGAAATGGCCGTGCATGAGCTGGGGGGGTGGTTTCTGTGCCGTGGGTATGGGGCTGTAGAGGGACATGAAGTCCCTTAGGGACAGGAGGGTTCCTGCAACGGTGCCATAAAGCGTGTTTTGTCCTTTAAAAGAAAGCCTAAATACTGAAAGCACAAAAAATAAGTGGAGGTTGAGAGGAGAGAGGCAGCGGATGGAGCCTGGCTGTTCCTCGGCTTGCGGGGTTGGTGCTTTCTGGGTCTCCCCATTTGAGTGGGTCCAAGAGGGACTGAGGCACACATGGGTCTGGTCTTTCCGAGAAGAAAGAAAAATAGTAAGATGTGTAGTTCCCTGCCCCAGAAGTATTTTTCCTTTTTTTTTTTTTTTTAATATCTTTTCATTTCAAGAGCTATTTGTCTAGGGCTGCTTCTCTCAGATCTGAAATTTGAGACTGGAAAATGGTAAAAAGCTTTTAGTAAAGGGAGCAGAAGCGGGGGAAGGTGCTGGGCGGCTGCTCGGGGTCTTCTGCTTGGGTGCAAGTCTGCGGGAGCTTGATGCTTGGAGCAATTGGACCAATCGACTTTCCTATCCAGGGCTCTTAATAACCAGGAGCACCTTTTAACGAGGCTCCAGCCTTGAGAGGAGTCTTTAACGCACTTGTGAATCATTTATGGGCAGCTGTTAGCAAGCGGCAGCGGCATGCTCTGCCTAATGGACTCTTGGGTGCGAGCGTCAGTGATGGCTGCGGGGGTGTTTCAGGGGCTCCACGGCTTCGCTGACCCCTCACTCATTCCCCTACGGAGATGGAGAGGGAAGAGCAGGGGCTTGTCGTGCTCAGGGTGCTGGGTGTGATGGGTGCTCACGGGGGTCCCACTCCCAGCCCCGTGCCCTTGGGTGGCTCAGAGCTGCTTTCTCCTCCTGGTTTAATTGCACCAGCCTGATGCGCTTTTATTCCAGTGCCAGTAATGCTGCCACCCCCCGTGCCAACAGGCTCGGGGAGAGCAACCCCGATCCTCTGAGCCTCTCTGCACCCGCTGCGTACATCCCCCTCCGACCACGGCTGCTCTGCAGGGTTGCCTCCAGCGTCTCGTACAACGGTTGTGTGTGGTTGTCCCCAGCTCTGCTCTGCAGGTCGCCGCTTGGCCTTGCTGACGGTCCCTTGGTGTTGCTCGGAGCATCCCGGCGTGTCCCACGGTGACGCCTTGTACGAGCCACATCACTTTTTCCATCGCTTTCTTCCTTGGGTGTGCTTCCTTGGGTCAGCGTCTGTCATGATTCACCCCGGGGCTGGGGCTGGGAGCCAGCCCTGGTCACCCTCCCCGTGCCTCGCCTGGTTAAAGACTAAAACCGTGTCCCAGTTGCTCACCAGTGCCCTGCACGTACCTGCCCTCTTAGGAGGGGATGGGGGCTTCATCTGCTTGTTGCTGGGGCAAGGGCAGTGTCCCTCGCTGCTGGATGTCAGGCTTTGGCGAGCTTCAGTGAACGGGACAACTTTGAGAGGGAAGATAGTGATGGTGGGGGATCTCTTCTCCTTATCAACCACACCAAGTTACCAAGTTAGCGCTCCCCCACGAGTGTTGGCAGCATCCCCAGTGCATTTTTCTGTCTCCCTGGAAATCTTTTCCAGCCTGAAGTGACACTGTGCTGTCCTGGGACCCCTCTTCCAGCTGAAAGCACAGCTCCTACCAAGCTCAGGACACGCTTCTGGGTGCCGAGTCCCGTGTCCGTCACCCCCCCGCTGCCGTCACCACCTTGTCTCCGCAGCGGGGCGTTCGTTCGTGCAGTCAGCGCGTCGCCTCTCACTTCCCTTTCCCGTCCCCAGGGCAGAGCCACCACGTCCACCCCGAGTCTCCCGAGGGACCCGCAGCCGCCAGCGCCGAGGGGCAGCCGGGCTGTGCCCCGTGCGTGGGGCTGCCGGTGCCAGGGCTGCTGGGCAGAGAGCGATGCTCCTGGTGGCATAGCCCTCCGTCCCGGGGCTGGGACGGCGAAGGGGACCTGGGGATGAAGGGGACTCAGGGGGCCGAGCTCATGGCAGGCTTGCTCTGGACGGAGGCACCGGCTAGCCTGTTCTCACGCCGAGCGTGCTGGGTGAGAGCGGTGCCAGTGCCGGAGGGGTTGGGTGCCAGCACCAAACACGTGGGGAGCTGGAAAACACCTTCCCAGCACCGTCTCCGAGGGATTTCTCCGGCTGGCACGGGGTAAAACCTCTTGTGGGTTGGGATCTGTGCTCGGGGGGGTGGCTGCTTCCCCCAACCCATGTGGCCAAGGGGACTTCAGCCTCTCAGGGGCTGCTGCCCTCCTCCCCCCTCTCTCTCAATGCCAAATATCGCGTTAATGCACAGAGCCGTGAAAACTGCTCCAGCCGCGCCGCGTGACCGGGACGGCAGGTGCCCGCCGCGTTGTGCCAGCTCCGCCGGGAGCTGCGTCACCTCGCCTGCAGCTCGGGGGAGGCCGGGTCCGTCCCTCCACCCACGCTCCATGGGGAGCTGGTGGGGAGCGGGACCGGGCTTTTAAATGTGCTGCAAACCTGCTTCGCCAGGAAGCACGGAAGTTCTTGCCGAGGTCTGCCTGGGGTGTGATGGGAGAAATTAAGGATGGGATTTTGGGCCAGGGGTGTAAAAGCGGGGCCGTGCAAGAGCACCGTGTCCTCTTGCACCTCCGAGCAACACAGTTTGGCTCCAATTTCTGTGCTGCTGACTGTGTCGGACCCTATCACAGATAGCCGTTCCCTAGGGGTGGAGGAGGATGGGGGTGTCCCAGGGCTCGCTCTGACCCTGCTGTGTTCCCATCCGCGGCTCTCCGGAGCAGCTGGCATCTCGAGCTTATTGCTGGCTGCCCCGGGAGGAAAACAAACGGCGTCTCCAGCTCACCAGCGGGATGGAAAGTTTTGCTTGCTGGGGCTGGACCGCCCGGCTGGCATTCTCCCAGCTTAGCAGCTATTAAATACCTCGGCGAGGCACTCATGTTCCGTGCCCGCTGTTTGCGGGTGTCTCGCTCCCCGAGAGCTTGGCCTGGCAGCAGTGGACAAAAACTCCCTGCCTGTCCTGCATGGTTCCCCTGCCGCGGAGCAAGGTGCATCGCTGCAAATGGTGGCTTTTCATCCTTCTGCTGCCCTGTGCCAGTGGCTGGTCCCTGTCCCTGGTGTACGGCTACCAGCAGCCCCGTCCCCAGGGAGCGTTGAGCTCAGCTTTCCTTCCCCCAGGGATGCTCCTGCAGGCCTCTGCTTTCCCACACATGGTTTTTCATTGCAGCCTCTCTCCCCATCAGGTGAGGCAGGAGGAGTTCAGCCGTGCTCCAGGTCTCCCATGCGTGAAGAACGGAGGAGAACGAGGAAGAGGAGGGTTGCTGTGGGTGTTTGCCATTGAGGAGTGCTGCGTGGGATCCCTGCCACTCTTATGAGGTAGGGAGATCCTGGTGGGGACCAGCACTGACTGACCCCCCCCAGGAGAAATTTGGGAGCTGGTTGCTCCCAGCTTTGGCGCTTAATGGCAGCAAGGAGTGAGGCAGCAGCTGAGCTGCCGGCAGCACCCAAGGGTGCTGCTTCGGTGCCTCTGGGGAGGAGGGAAGACAGGCAGTGTGCTGGGATGCTGCCTGCAATCACAGGCGCTGCCTGCAGCCACATCTTGCCCGGTCCTAGTGGCATTTGTGTGACAGCTCCCTCGCATCGTCCCGTCCGGATCCCCACCATGAACTGATTTATTGCCAAAGCTGGAGAGGAGCAGGGTTAATTTCGGAATGAGGACCCTGCCCCGCCACCAGCCGGGGCTGCTGGTGCCCCTCAATGGAGGGGTCTTAGCGAAGCCACCGCTCTGGTTGCATCTGGCGTTTCCCCTGCCACACACGCGTCTCGCGTGTCTCCGGCGTCTCACCCCGTCCCTGCCCTGCGGTACCCCAGCCAGCCCTGCTGGAAGGGAGCCCAGCACCCATTTTAATGCAGGGGCAGGCAGGAGCAGCAGGCTGTCACCTGGGCCAGGAGCCGGCGGAGGGCAGCAATGCTCTCTAGTGCCACTGGCTCCAGGCTCCCGTGTCCCCAGGGAGCTGGTCCTGGACTCCCGCATCCCCAGGGAGCTGCTCCCACGGGGACCCTATGCTTCTAAAGGCAGGCTTTCCTTGTGGTGGGGTCTGAGGGGAGGGTTGCGCTTGGGACTCGGAGCGCTGGGGGAACTAAGAAAGTGCCGCTGTGCCTGCCTCCTGCTCGGGCATGTGCTGCCAAGGGGGGGGGGACCCTGTTGCAGAGGGGTTGGGGAGGGTTCTATCGCCCAGCTGACTGCTTGAGCACCCTTAGTCAAGGAGAGCAGAGCAGGGTACGAGACCATATGGCTGGGCTGGTTACTGGGGTCCTGGGCAGAGAGAGGGGCCAGGCCCATGGGTCGAGCTGGAGTTTTGCAGCCAGTGGCACTGCTGGACTCTGAGCTCCAATTCGGTGGTGGTGGGTGGCAGCAGAGGAGCCCCAGCGGGACGCCTCGTCCCCCCAGGGGACTCTGCCATCACCCTGGGGTGGAGAGGGCCAGCTCCTCTCTCCTTTTGGGAGCAGACCCCGTGGGGATGCCGGTCCTCGTGGCCAGCCTGCGGCAGGGCTCGGTGCACACCGCGTAGGGTGAGCGTGGCAGGTGGCACTGTCCCCGTGGCCGTGGCTGTGCCAGGGGGGACGAGGGATGCTTGTAAGACCTGTGCAAGTCCCCTGGGCACTGGCACGTGGTTGCAGGGGCATGGGAAGAGGTCAGAGGGGGCCATGCCTCCCTTTGAGAGCCCCTGTAGCTCCTAATAGGATCTGGGACTCGCTCCCTTGTGCTCGGATGGAATTACCTTTCCCACGAGGTCCTGCCCAGTAGAGCCAGGCTGCGGGGACCCTCGGGAGGGGATTGCTTGAGGAATTAACCACCTCTTGGCCGTTAAGCTTCCCCTTCCTTGCACACGGTGCAGGGAGCATTCAGTCCGCCAGCCTGGTTTGTATGTGCATGTGCCGGAGGGGAATGTCCCGTATCTCCCCTCCCATGGGACACCCTGACACCCAGCGGGTCCCAGCTCCGTGGCTGGAGGTGGCACGGGCTGCCCCAGCCCCTCTCACTGCAGCAGGAGCCATCCCCCTCGTGGGGGCTGTGGTGCAGGCAGGGATGTGAATCGGGTGTTTCCAGACTTTGTGTGTCCCCTGCCTGGCTGTGTGTCCCCCCCCTTCCCACCCTGCCCTGCACAGGCAAGGTTTGCTCTTTGCAGACCCCTCAGGAGCGCCTGCAATCCCCCCTCGGCTCTCTTGCTGTGCCAAACCGTGGGGGCCAGTGCCCCTGCGTCCGAGAGCCGCAGCTGTGTGCCGTGGGCCTGGCCAGGGCTTGTGGGGATCTCCCCCGTGTCTCCCGTGCCCGTGCAGAGTTGGTCGGGTGCATCCTGACAGGGTGTGAAGCCCCAGTGTCCCACCAGCACGTGCTGAGGTGATGGGGATGCTCTGACCCTATCACTCCTGCTGTCCCTTGCTCTGCTCCCAGCAGGTGAAGGGGTGGTGCTGGTGGTCCTGGGGGACTGGGAGTGAGTGAATGGGTAGGTGATGGAAGCCCTCCTGTCCACTCAAACCTGGGGAGGGGGTGCAGGTTTGGGGGACACAGTGGCTGGGCTGATGGTGGTGATGTCTCAGCAGCACAGCCAGTGGCACGGGGGGCTGAGGCTGGTGAGATCCCACTGGTGAGCTCCCATGTCCTGCTGGGACCCAGCCTTTCCCCATACACGAGCTCCTGGGGAGATAATTCTTCCCCTCTCACTGACTCCTTGCACCTTCCCAGCCTGCCAACTGCCACCGGCCCGAGATGTCAGCCGGCGACAAGAACGGGGGCAGCCGCTCCAGCAGCAGCCGCCTGCAGAGCAAGAAGCCCCCCAACCTCTCCATCATCATCCCCCCCCGGGAGGCAGAGGAGGATGGTGCCCGCAAGGAGGTGAGCGACGGGGAGCTGCATCCACACCACGCTGGGCTTGGGGGGCTGCCGTCCCCGGGGAACCCACCTGTGCCATCCTGTCCCTAACACCCTGCTCTGCCTTCCAGCCCTCCAAGGTCCCCATCTACCGAAAGAGCAAGAGCCTGCAGGAGCCCCGCTCGAAGGGATGCGACGGCTCGGAGCGCCGGCCCGGCTTCCGCCGGCAGACTTCCCTGTCCCAGAGCATCCGCAAGTGAGGACCGGGAAGCGGCGGTGTGAGGGCAGGGCAGGCTCTGGCAGTGGCTGGGTGACCGGAGTGGTCCCTCGGCCCCCATCAGGGTGTTTGTGTCTGTGGGTACCGGCAGAGGACTTGGGGTGGGGATGGAGAGCTGAGGCTGGGAAGGGAATGCCTTGGAGTGTTTCATGCAGCTCTGCTTTGACTCGCTGGTGTCTGCCTGGGGAAAATTCTGCAACAGGATTGTTTAGTATTAATTCAAACTGTTGCTTTACACCTTGGGAAAATTTCTCTGCCCCGTTTGTGTAGGACCTTCAAAAGCACCTTGAGTTGGATGCCTGCTGCAGCCCAGAGCTGAGGCACTGTCCTGTGCAAACTGCAAGTCTCGATGGAGTTACCTCTCCAGAGAGACCCAAAGGCCAGCGACCCCTCTGCAGCATCCCTTCCCCTTCCCTGACCCATAGCCAGGTCAAAACTAGCCCTGCTGCGGGCTGAGCTGAGACACCCCAACCCAAATCACCTGCCGGAGGGGATGCCCGAGTGGGATGGCGGTACCTGGGGTGGGGGGAACCAGCTGGGTGACAAGTGTGCCCGTTTGTGTGTCCAGGGGCACGGCGCAATGGTTTGGCGTCAGCAGCGACTGGGAGGGGAAGCGGCAGCAGTGGCAACGCAAGAGCTTGCAGCACTGCAGCATGAGATACGGCAAGCTGAAGCCTGCCTACCGGGACATGGAGCTGCCCAGCCAGGAGGTGCCCTCCTTCCAAGGCACCGAGTCACCCAAGCCTGCCAAGATGCCCAAGGTAGAGCTCGGGGCATGGGGTCCGGCTCCCAGCCTTGCTCCCCCAGCACCAACACCTCTTTCATCCTCCAGATTGTGGACCCGCTGGCCAGGGGCCGTCCCTTCCGCCATCCCGACGAGACCGAACGCCCACACACACCCCACCACGTCCTGCCCCCGCTCACCCCCGGCGTCGTCTCCTTGGCGTCCTTCAACAGCATCCGCTCCGGCTACGGCCGCCTGCCACGCAGGAAGAGGGAGTCCGTTGCCCACATGAGCTTCAAGGCGGCCGCAGCCCTTCTCCGTGTGAGTTTTGGGGAGCTGGATGGGGTCGTCTTCCTCCTGACTCGGGTTTCAGCTCTGTCCCTCGCCTATCATCTTTGCTTCTTGGCTTTTTGCTTTGCGCAGAAATTGCTGTCTCTCCAAGGCAGGTTTGAGGGAGGAGGCTGGTGTTTTTTAACCTGAGCTCTGCTTAAAAAGAGAAGAAAACGGGACCGCCAAAGTGGAACTATCTTGCACGGCATCCCTAGATAAAAGCAGCTTCTCGGTTTCGCTGCTGAGGAGCCAGGAGACTTCTTTTGCTGCAGGGGAAGCTTCTCCAGTGGCTTTCTAGCCCCTGGGGACCCCAGGGCAAGCCTCGGGGTCGGGTTTGTAGGACCGATACCAAACAGGGGATTTGGAGTTCACTTGTGCTGACTAACATGGTCATGGTCCAATGCTGGCTCTCAGGAGCTAAAGGCAGCATCTGCTGCCAGCTCCTGCTGCCTGCCTTTCCCACGCGGCGGGATACGGTGGCTGGTTGGGATTTAATGCTTGCCACTCAGCTTTGGGGAGGGAAGCTACGAGAAACCCTCGGTACTGCAAAAACTGGGGGGCTTCTGGCTGCTTACCCTCATTTGCTTCCCCTGCCAAAGGGACGCTCTGCCCTGGAGCCGCTGGCTCCCAAGCAGAGGAGCAACAAGAGGAGCTTTGTGTACCCCAGCTTCATGGACGAGGACATGGTGGA
Organism: Aquila chrysaetos chrysaetos; assembly: GCF_900496995.4. Classification (NCBI taxonomy): domain Eukaryota; kingdom Metazoa; phylum Chordata; class Aves; order Accipitriformes; family Accipitridae; genus Aquila; species Aquila chrysaetos. Next base: position 67,859,299 of record NC_044008.1, read on the forward strand.
CGCTGCTGATACCCTGGACTCGTCCTTCTTCAGTAAGGCAAGCGCCGTTCCACGCTGGCTGCCAGAGCGGGGAGGGGTCCCGGTGCCCCTGCACGGGGGCTGGACGTGGAGCGGGGCTCTGATGGGGACTCCCGTGTTGGTGCTTCACCCTGCCCGGGAGCAGGGGCATCGGTGGCCGCTGTGCCCGGCGCTGCAGAGCCCCGGTCTCGGTGATGTTCCTCGGGGGTGGCAGGGAGCGATGCCGGCATCATGGGCACGTTTCACGCTCTGTGTTGTGCAGTTAATGGGGTGTCAGTGGGGATCCCCCATCCCCAGGCTCCGGGGCCAGGTGGAGCCAGGCTGCCCTGGTGACGGGCATGCTCGAGCAGAGGGAGGTTTCTCACCCATCGCACACATCCAAGAACACATCTCTATCCTCTTTCAGATGGACATGCACGACGAGACGTACTCCATGCCCGATGATGTCTTTGAGTCACCGCCTCTATCGGCCACGTATTTACGCATGCACCCGGTGGGGGAGGATGCCAGGGTGTCCCCCGAGGTGGAGCAGCCCACCCCGTGAGTACCAGCTTTCGGCAGGTGCTGCCCCCGAGGCTGCCCAGGTCCCCTGCCACGGTCAGGACGATGTCCCCAATGTCCCCAGCCATCCCTGCCATGCGGCACTGGGTACTTCCAGCATGCTTCTAGGAGGATGAAGCCAAGAGTGCCTAGCCCTCATCCCAGGCACCCTCTGGCCTTCCCCAGCTCTGGGCTGTGGCCGTGGGGTTGCACACGGGGGATTTCTCAGCTGGCCCCTTTTGGCAGGTGTGATGGGTTTCTCCTCTCTCTGCAGGCAGGAGGGTGTCCGGCTCGCTTCGGCCTCTGCTGGCGCCGGCCCGGCTCCCCGGCGAGGCAGGCGCATCGCTTCCAAAGTGAAGCACTTCGCCTTCGATCGCAAGAAACGGTACTATGGGCTGGGGGTGGTGGGGAAGTGGCTGAACAGGACGTACCGCCGCAGCCTGAGCAGCATCGTGCAGTCGCAGCTGGAGATCACCGACAGCCATCGGTGAGGGGGGACTGATGGGACGGGGATGGGCATGGGGCTCCTTGGGGCTCCCCAGCTGTAACTCAGTTGTGTGTCCCTCAATGCCTGGGGATCAGGGCTTAAGGGACTGCAACGTCCCTTTGCCCAGCCATCCTTGAGCTGCTCAAATTTTGGGTCCTTTCCTGCACAGGCCATATTTCACGTACTGGATCACCTTTGTCCACATCCTCATCACCTTGCTGGTCATCGGCACCTACGGCATCGCCCCCATCGGCTTCACTCAGCACGTGACGACAGAGTTAGTAAGTTTAAGAGCTACCGGCCAGGGCTGTCCCCTCCCAGCTCTCTGGTGACATGTCTGACTCTGAAATGGCAACCAGCTAGCTGCTGAGGATAGCGAGGCTGGTGTCTGGGGGGTGCCTTCAACACCTTGGAGGGGTGATCCTCCCTCTGGGGTTAATCCTGGGAACCTGCAGTGGGTTTTGTTGCTCCCCCAGCACCCAGGCTGGAGAGAAGAGCAGGCATCCATCTTCCTGGGGGGACCGTGACCACCAGTGTCCCATGCTGTCGTGCTCCCTGCTAGGGCTGGGAGCATCTTGGGGTGCTGCTGGCTCCTGCTGTTTGAGAGGCTCCATTAAATAGCCAGGGCAGGGGGTCCACGTGTGCTGGACGAGCAGCGGTGTGTTGCAGCGGCATGCGTGCTGGCAACAGAACTGTTCTCCCTCCCACGTTGCTGGTGGGACCCAGCAGCCCTTCCCCCCGGGCGAAGGGGGCTGCTCAGCCCCCTGCAAGCAGAGGGAGAGGGGGCTGCACCCCAACACCCCCAGCCCCCTCGGCGGGACCTGACCCTGGCCTGACTCGGCAGGTGCTGAGGAACAAGGGCGTCTACGAGAGCGTCAAGTACATCCAGCAGGAAAACTTCTGGATCGGGCCCAGTTCGGTAAGGGCTCTGCCGGACCACCCCCCCTCACCCCCCAGCCCGAGGCTCTGTCCTTTGCCAGCCTCTGCTCCCCCTGCCCTGACCGAGGCGGGTACCCAGGCTGCTCCTGTCCCCGGGGGGAGAGCTCAACCCCTCATCCCAGCCTGCTGCCCCGAACCCTCGGTGCCCCCATCCCTCTGGGACCTGCTGCCCGGTCCCAGCCCAGGCTGGGGGCTCAGCGGCGCTTCCCGGAGCTGCAGAATTGCGGTGGGATGGTCAGGAGAGACCCCGTCCCCCTCCTGCCCACCTTCCCCCCACTGGGGTAACAGAGACTCGGGGCTATCGCCTCTGGGGATCCCCTACCCCTGCTGAGCTCTCCCCAGGGGCAGCTGGAGGGAGGGGAGGTGCCGGGGGGCCATGGAGCATCCCCTCGACTGGCATCTCCCTCCCAGATCGACCTGATCCACCTGGGAGCCAAGTTCTCCCCCTGCATCCGGAAGGATCGGCAGGTGGAGCAGCTCATCCAGCGCGAGCGGGACCGGGAACGTGGCTCCGGCTGCTGCGTCCAGAACGACAACTCGGGTTGCATCCAGACCCTGCCGCAGGACTGTTCGGTGCGTGCCGCTGCAGGTGCTGGGAAGTGCTGGGGATTCCTGGGGAGAAGGGGGAAACCATCTCCGCCTTGGACGGCACCAGAGCGGGACGCGTGCGGGGTCAGAGCCGCGAGTTTGCTGCCGCATCCTCAGTGTCTCCATCCTCCCCGCAGGAGACGCTGGCGACGTTCATCAAGTGGCCGGGCACCAACGCGCCGGCCATGGGCTCGGGTAAGAAGCGGACGTCGGGGGCCGTGTGTCATCAGGACCCCAGGTAGGAATGACGGCTGGGGAGAGGCGGCATGGTCACCCGGCTGTATGCGGGGCACGGTGGAGGTGCTGCCCGGGGCTGCATTTCCACCTTGGATGCCTTGAATTTGCTTGTCCGAGGGGCTGGGGCTTCTTACATACCACAGGAAGGTGATAAGGAAGAGGGAATCGGTGAGGGAACTGAGGTGGGGTACTGTCCTGAATGTAGGCAGCAATGGGTGAGCTGGAAATAGAGCCGAGGAGTGCTGTTGTCTTGTGCTGGCACCTGCCTGCCTTCTGCCTGACCTGCTCTGCGGGGCGTGAGCTGGGACGGGTGGTGCGGAGAGGGGACATCGATGGGGTTTTCTGGCAGACGTTGAGTGCCTCGGGGTTCACCTGCAAAGCTGTGGGACGTGGTTATAGGGGTGCTGTAGGACACCAAAGTGCAGGATCCCTCCCAAGCCAGGGAGGGATCAGGAAGGGGCAGGTCTCGGGGCTGTCTGTCCCCGAGCGGGGTTACTAGTCTGGGGGAAGGGATGTGCTGAGGGAGACCCGTCCTGACACCCCACCCATCTCCTTCGGCAAGGACATGCGAGGAACCGGCATCCAACCCACCCCATGTGTGGCCAGACGACATCACCAAGTGGCCGGTAAGAGCCCAGTGCCACCACGAGCTGGGTGCCACTGTGGTGGCGGATGACAAGCCAGGCATGGGGGCTGTGGGGAGAGCCTGGGGCCAGACCCTGACCTTGGCTCCTCTCCCTCCTGCTTGTAGATCTGCACCTACGAGACCAAAACCAACCACACGGGCTTTGCCCACATGGACTGCCAGATCAAGGGCAGGCCCTGCTGCATCGGCACCAAGGGCAGGTGGGTTGCAGCGATGGGGGCACCCGGCCTGGGCTCGGCTCCCCACTCTGCCCCGCTGCCTGTTGTTGCCCTATTGGTGTCCAGAGCTGTGCCAGGGGAGAGGGAGGTTATGGAGCCATCGGGGTTGGGGTGGGAAGCGTGGTGGCAGCAGGAATGACTGCTGGGAGCGGAGGGGGATGCTCGGGGGAACAGGGACTGAGCCCTGCCCTGAGCGAGCCCGCTGCCTGCCCTCTGCCCAGCTGCGAGATCACGACGCGGGAGTACTGCGAGTTCATGCACGGCTACTTCCACGAGGAGGCAACGCTCTGCTCGCAGGTGAGCGGGACCCGGGACGTGATGCCGGTGGCTGGGTCACGCATTGCCGTGCTGATGTCAAAGGGCTTTATAATATCCTACCAGGAATGGGACGTGGTTGGGATGGGTGTGAGTAGGGAGGATGCAAAGTGCAGGGACGTGCCCAGCTATCGGCTGGACTCCTGCTGCCGCTGCGTGCCTGCCTTGCTGGTGTGGGGCAGGAGGAAACATAGGACTTGAGCCAGCCGTAGGACCCCCCAACCCTGCCTGCCTTTGCAGGTGCACTGCCTGGACGAGGTGTGCGGCCTCCTGCCCTTCCTCAACCCAGAGGTCCCCGACCAGTTGTACCGCCTGTGGCTGTCCCTGTTCCTGCACGCCGGGTGAGCCACGGACCCCCGCACCCCCAGGGGATGGGGGGTGACTTGGGACCGGAGTATCCATTGGGATGGTCTGTGATCCCCGAAGGGTTGGGAGAGAAGAGGGGAGGACACCCCCTGACTACGGTGACATGTGCCGTCGGTGGAGGGTGTTTTGTAAGATGTCTCGTGCCCCGGGGCAGCAGGTGGGAGGGCTGGGCAGGGGCTCGGGCTGGGCAGGGGTCTCTAATGCAGGGTGTCTCCCCCCAGCATCATCCACTGCCTGGTGTCGGTGACTTTCCAGATGACGGTGCTGAGGGACCTGGAGAAGCTGGCGGGCTGGCATCGCATCTCCATCATTTTCATCCTCAGCGGCATCACGGGCAATCTGGCCAGTGCCATCTTCCTGCCGTACAGGGCGGAGGTGAGGGTTGGGGGGCACTCTGCCCGCATCACCCCGAATCCAGCCAGCTCCCTGGGGACCAAAAGACACCCCTCCCCATCCCTGTCCTGGCAGAGGTTTGGGGAGGGGGCTGCAGCACAGAGCTCTCATCCCCCGGCATGTTTTGCTGAGGGTGGGGGTGGGAGGCTGGTGCCCCCGCGGCGGGGAGTGTCTCTGCCCCACGTGTGGAGTTTGCACATGCCGTGTGGGTCACGCGTCGCCACGTGTCAGTGTGCGTGCGGGGTCCCCGGGCGGGCAGATGGCTAATCTGCTGGCAGCAAACCCTACCGGGCTTTAAATGAGATCACGCCGAGCGCCCTAATCCCTCCGGGGGTGCGTTGGGACGGGGCCGGGGGGCTGTGACCTGGGAGGGGGAGACGCTGCCTGGCTGCTGAGTCATGGAAAGTACCGGCTCTGCCAAAACAGCACCGGCATGCTCCCCTCCTCTTCCTCCTGTGCCAGGGCTCCCACCCTTGAGCCCCACAGCGGTGTGAGTGCAGCCCTCGGAGGGCTGCGGGAGCCAAATGCATTTTGCAAGGGGAGGAGACGGTCCCTGGGGACACGGGGACGTGTCTGGGGTGACGTGCGCAGGGTCTGGCCGTGACTTCCCCATCCCTGCAGGTGGGCCCTGCCGGGTCCCAGTTCGGCTTGCTGGCCTGCCTCTTCGTGGAGCTCTTCCAGAGCTGGCAAGTCCTGGAGAAACCCTGGAAAGCCTTCCTCAACCTCTTCGGCATCGTCCTCTTCCTCTTCATCTGTGGCCTTTTGCCATGGATCGATAACATCGCTCACCTCTTCGGCTTCCTCAGCGGCCTCCTCCTCTCCTTCGCCTTCCTGCCCTACATCACCTTCGGCACGGTGGACAAGTACCGCAAGCGAGCCATGATCATCGTCTCCTTGCTGGTCTTCGTGGGGCTCTTTGCCTCGCTGGTGGTCTGGCTCTACGTCTACCCCGTGAACTGGCGCTGGGTGGAGTATCTCACCTGCCTGCCCTTCACCAGCAAGTTCTGCGAGAAGTATGAGCTGGAGCAGGTCCTGCACTGACCCCGCCGGCAGGGACGGGGCTGGGAGAGGTGCTGGTGGTGATGCTTTCCATGGGGTGGGTCTTCACCAGCCTGTGGGAGATGGCAGCGGCTGCTCCGGGTTGGGGCAGACCCTGGGCACAGCTTCATCCTTGGGGCTGGTGGGTTTGGGCTCACCCCTGTTAAATGCTGGGGATGCAGTGGAGAGTGGGGCTGGAGCCACTCTGCCTTGCACCCCTTTGGGGCTGCCTCTTGGCGCTGAAAAGCCATAACTGGTTTGGGGACCGACCCCGGCTGTTGCCTGTGTGGGGAAAGGGCCGAGGGAAGTGGGATTTTGCTGCGTCCACAGCCAGGCTGGGCTCCCAGCCCTGGGGCAAGGGGCCTCGAAAGCTCCTGGGAACGAAGCTACCGAGGTCTCCTGCCAGTGCCCCTGCCTGCCTTGGGACCCCATCCTGCCTCGGTGCCCCCAGGTGCTGCAGCTCATACTGTGAACACAACCCCCTTTTTTGCAGGGGCACTTTTTTTTTTATCCGCAGCTCTTTAGGCTGAGGGTTTCCCCCACTTTGGGCTCCCCAGAGCCTCTGCTGTGGCTCTGAGGTGTTCAGAGCTGAGCTTTGAAGGTGTTTTTCAGTCCCACTCTCAAATCTGATGCTCCCCTGAGGCCACGGAAGGAGGCTTGTGCTTCCCCACTTGGGTTCCTCACTGGATGAAGAGGCAGGACTCAGGCTAGGGGAGCTTCTTTTCCCCTTATTTCAGTGAAATTCCCTTTTTGGAAGCAGAAGCGGCACATACTGCGTTTGTAGTGCCATGCTGGGAGGCAGGCATGGAGAAAAACACCCTGGGGGGCTTGCGTGGCTGCTCCTGAAGCCCACAGACCCCTTGGGAAGCTGTCAGCGGTCCCACCTTTCCCTTCTCCCTCAAGTCCCTGCTGTTACCCCTCTCCCTTTTTCAAATCGTAGAGACCCAGGTAACTTCCCCCCCCTGCCTCAAACGGTGCTGGACAGATGGAGAAGCGTCGGATGGGTAGTTGCCATCCCCCTTCCCTGCCCGAGGCTGCACATCCCTGCCTGCCCCCAGCCCTGGGCTCCTGCTCCCCAGCATCTCCTCCTCCCTCCCACCGGCCGCAGCACGAAGGCAGGTCCTTCCCGGGGTCCGGGTGACTCCTCTGGGCTGGTTTGGACCCAGGCTGGTGCCGGGCTGTCTCTCCCCTTGTAGGTGTTGCTTTGGTGTTGGTGGGTCTCAGCGCTGTTAAATGGGGGAAGGTGTGAATCCCCCAGCTGGGATGTCCTGGGACGAGTATTCAAGGGCTGGGAGCTCGGCTCCCTCTGTCCACATCTGCTCTCCAGGTGACCCAGGAGATCTGTGGCACTGCGTCCCTCCCTGTGTCCCTCCTTCCACCATGGCCAGTTTTCAGCCCCTCTCTGACCCTCTGGTGCTGCTCCAGCCAAAGACAGACACTTCACCTCATTTGTCTCTTTTTGATACTTTTTTTAAAAGCTGTGGGTTTTTTTCCCTCTTAATAAATTTCTACCTGTATTTAATGAGACACAAGGCCTGTTCTCCCTTCTCGGGCACAGGGACGCAGCACTTTTAGGGGTTCTGGTTGTTCTGGTGATGGTTGGTGTAGCAGGGAGAGAGGCAGAGATAGGAGTGCCTGGGGCCGGTGCCCTGATGTGCAGGGCTGCATTGTCCCCGGTACCCCTCAAACCCCTCCCTGGGAGGGCGGACAGGGTTTGGAGGGTCTCAAGCAGAAGGGGAAGCCAAATGCCTGGAGCAAAAAGGCCCATGGAGCCTCCTGATCCTGCCCAAGGGCAGAGCCCCCTCCACCTATATCCCACCCTTCATCGAATGACCCAGGGCTGGATTTGCCCCCTCTCTCCCAAAGCTGAGATGCCCCAAGGGGTGTTGGATGGCTCCCGTCCCGCCAAACGGTGCTTCCCCTCCGGCTGTTGTGGCGAGGTGACAGTCGGAGCGGGGTAGGAACGCACACGGGCTGCCTAGAAAACCACCACCACGTCTTTATTTGCTGTTTCACAACAGCCTGAAGTGTTTGCAGAAGGCTTGTCCTGGGCCAGTCGTGGGTCTGGGGTGGGGACTGGTTTGGACTGGACCCCAGGGAGGCTCTGCAGTGTGGGGCTGGGGGCTGGGGGTGTGCTCCAAGGAGTCTGGAAAGATGTCTGCGGGCAGGGGGGCGGCTGCTGGGGGTCCTGCCTGGTCTGGGGGCTGCTCGGGGAGGGCTTGGCCGTGGTGCGCTTCACTCGTGGCGTTGGTGGTGGGAGGGGGTGCAGGGCTGGGGGCACACGTACGTACGGGCTCTGCTGGGTGTCTCAGCAAAATGTGGCCGTGAGTGCCCTTAAATCAGCAGAGACACCCCCCCCAGCTGCTCCTTTCCACCCCTGGAGGGGCACACAGCCCTGCAGCCCACCCAGGCTTGCCGGCACAGCCCCGGTTAAAGTGGAGACTGGGGGGATCGGTGCTTCCAGTGGGGCCAGGTGGGAGATTTCTGTCCCCAGCCCTGCGGGGCTGGGATGGGACCAGGCTGATCTCCTGGCTGGAAGGCAGACGTGGTAGAGGGAATAGCTGTAGCCAGGGCCGGCTGGGGGAGGTGTATAGCTGTGGTGGGGATGGAGAGGGGTCACAGCCTCTTATCCACCCCCCCGCAGCCTCTCTCCAGCCTCCCCCCGGCAGGGCTGGACTGGAGGGGGCTCAGCAGCCGCTGTTCCTGCGCATGAAGGCATGTCCCCGCACAGGATGCTGCATCTCGATGAAGGCCAGCTCCCTCACCGTCACCTCGCAGGGACCCAGCGCCTCGAAACCGCACTTCTGGTAGAAGGGCACGAGGAAATCTTCGCACATGAGCAGGGCACGCCGGGCAAAGGGCAGGCACCGCAGGTACTGCAGGTACCGCCACATAAGGATGGAGCCCTTGCCCTGCTGCCGGAAGGTGCGATGCACGGCCAGCACGTGGATGTGCACCGCCGTGCCCTGCGGCTTGTGCAGGGTCAACGCCTCCTGCCGAGGGGGGAGCGGGGGTTAGTGTGACTGGGGGGGGGTCCCATCCTGCATGTCTCTTGGTTCCCCATCCCAGTGAACCAGGGTCCACATCCTCCCCCAAAGGGAAAAGGGTCCTGGTGCCATCCCCCTTCACCTCCCCCCCATCATCCTTGGAGGCTTTTTAAGTTTACAATGAACGTTGAGGGGCGTTGCTTGGCATATTTTTTTAACAGCATCAGTAAAATTAATTAATGAGAAAGTTCATTTCCACCAGAGCAGCCCTGTAGCAGTTAGTCTTGGGAGAAGACTTGGTGAGTGGCCTCGGGGAGCTTCTCCTCGTCCCCAGGCTCTGGCAGTCCCTCTCCCAGTGCGCAAGCTGGGAAGAACAGGTCTGGCTCTTACCTGGCTGAGCCTCTCCTGGTCCCAGAGGGAGCCGATGATGAATGCCACGAGCCGCCCTTCCTCAAACCAGCCAAGGGAGAGCTCCGGGCACAGGTTCAGAAAGTGACGGATCTCGTCCAGGTGGAGGGGACAGTCCCCGGAGACAGATATAAAGGCTGGAGGGGGACGGCAGTGAGCGCAGTGAGGGGAACCGAGGACACCCGGACCCAGAAAACCCCCCAGCACCGATGTAGTGGGGGGAAAGCAGGATGTGATGGGGAGTGATGGCATGAATCCTGCTACCTACTTGGTCTAAAGGAGCTCTAAGGGACATGGGTGGCTCCAGGGAGCAGCTCCGCTCCTCCGGAGGCAGCCCCCCAGGGACCGGCTCCCCACTCTCGTTGCCAATTCCAGGACTACAGCAGCAGGTGCCGAGATGAACCCTCCTGCCCGGCATCTACCCGGCTGCACTTGCCCTTTGGAGAGGAGGGAGAAATGGGCCGGTGAGTCTAGGTGAGGGGAGCTGGGGGTGCCTGGGATGGAGGGGATGGGGGACGTTGCTGGGGGTGCATCTCAAAGTGCCCCTCTGCAATAGGAGGCTGAGCATGGTGTCCATCCTCCCACCTTCCCCCTCTCCTCTCTGCTCACCTCTGGCAGGACTGTTTTAGCAGAGCTGCTCCCTATTCACCTGGTCCTGCTCCAGGATCACCTTCCACCATCCCCACCCCAGGCAACTGGGTGAGCTGGGGGCCGTAGTTCCCCACCTCCTTAATCATGGCTTCCCCTACCTCATTAAGGAGCCTGTGGTGGCCTGGCCACAAGTCACGGCCTCTGCCTCCCTCCCTCATCCTCCACGAGGGCATGCACGGGGGCTTTGCCACCACGGTGTGCCCCCAAGGAGCATGAGGGACCGGCGAAGGAAAGGGACGGGCATCTCCAGCCGATGCCACCAGGCAGGACCTCCCCGGGGCAAGCCCCTTACCTTCCCGCTCGATCTCAAACACGCTGATGGCATCCTCGGGGCTGAGGCAGCGAAACTCACTGGCGGGCAGCGTGTGGCGGCGCTGGCCCCCGAGCGAGCTTCGGGGGGACCTCAGGTGAACGGGCTTCAGGAAAGGCAACGCGCTGAGCGCCGACATCCTCCTCCTGCCCGGCTTCCCACCGCTCCCTCTGTTTGGGGCAGCCTCTGCCAGCTCCCGGCCCCGGCGGCGGCACGGCACCCTTTATTTCAAACAATCTCCTCCGGTGCTCTTAGCTGCCGAAAATACCTGTTGGTCACGCACAGGATTAGGCTGCTTGCCGCTCTTTTCCTGTACATATGTGTGTGTATATATATATATATAGCAAATACCCACCCACGGTGACCCCATTATCGGTCTGCTGTCGCTGCGAGCCGGGGCCAGTGCAGGAACCTGGCACCAGCCGTGGGCTGTGGCAAACTTGTGGCCCCGGGGATGCGGGGGACAAAAGCCCGGTGACCAGCTGCCAGCATCCAGGCAGTGGGACCGAGCAGGGAGAGGGGCTGTTAGAGATGGGGCTGAGCATCCTGCTCTGGCATCCTGCCCCGCAGCTCCTGACCCAGCCCCCGGCAAAGCCAGGCAGCAGGACAGGCAGGAGAGCCCAGGGGCAAGTCTAGCCCCTGACCTGGGGACAGGCAGGGTGGGATGTGGCTGCCAGAAGCTGGGAGGCTGCAAAACAAGCATCTCTGAAAGCTCTGTGTGGTGTTGCATGGTTGTACGTGAGTAAGAGGTCAGTGCCGGGCCACCGTACGCACACCCCCAGCACGGACACATCAGGCAGCCAGATCTACCTCCCAGCCAGATCCCTCCCAGAACTGCCGGGATTTGCTCCCTTTTTCCAGCTCACTTAGCGGGTAAGCGACACAGCTTAGCCCCCGTTGGGCTCTTAGGTCCCATCCACGCTCACAGATGTAGCTGATATGGGTCAGTGGTGGGACAAGTGGGTGCCTGTGGCTGCAAACCTCAAGTGTCCTCCCAGGGTGAGATGTCCGCAGGCTTTGTCCCCTGCAGGGACATCAAGCAGCATGATCCCACCAGGCACAGCCCATCCTGGGACATGCCGCCTGTGATGCAGGACCCCAGACCCCTCGGTTCCCCCAGGAGAGTCACCAGCACCCGAGCTCCCCGAGCTCATCTGACAGTGCCCGTCCTGCACAGCCTGGCCAAATCCCTCAATCTGGATCAGAGCCTGTAGCTTCAATCTGCCTCTAGTTTCACGTGTGAGCGAACCAAGTTAATAAATCCAGAGGGAACCACAAACTGAGTGAATAACTTTGCTAAGCACATATGTCCCGCAGGCAGAAATAGTGGGAATTGCTCCCAGAGCCGTCCATCCATCCGTCCCTGCTCAGCCCGATATTCAAGCAATTTGCAGCAAAGCCAGTGCGAAGCCAGGTCATTTTTGATTATTGTTTGAGAGGTGCCGGCTTTCCCTGCTAATTATAGGCTTGCCTCCAGCTAATAGGATTTATAGAAACAAAAGCATTACCAGCACAAACATTGTGCAGGGCAGAACCGGCACAAGCTGGGAATTTTCCATCCTGAAATGCCGAGGGCTGGGTGCTTGAAATGCCTGTTTTATCCAGTGCGAGGTGAGACGGCGTGGTGTTCTGATTTATTTTCAATGAATTGCTGGTTTGGCAATGGATGTATATCTAAGGGATCTCGGGTCCATCACGGAGAGGGGGTTTCTTTGGCGGGGGAATTATTTTGCATCCCCAATGCTCATTCTAGTCACCGAGGACTAACTGAAATGGTGCTGGGAATGGGTGATTCATGCTTCCAGAAACCATGTAGGAGGGAAGTAAAGGGGTGGCTGAGCTGGAGGGGAGAGCGGGGTGCTGGGGGGCTTGTAGTGTTTGTAAAGCTTATTATCAAATATTCTGGAACTCCTCATCCTGCTAATTGGATTAGGGACTCATCCACCTGGATAAATCCCAGAGCAGGCAAAAGGGTAGGCTCTGGGCACCTAGAAAATGCAATGGTGGTTTGATCCTGGGCAGTGCTGAGCACCCGGGGCAGGTTCTGGGGATGCTGCAGGATCAGGCCCAGGGATGGCAGGGCAGAGTGGCCAGCTGAGTATGGCCTCGGGTAGAGCTGGGGTTTCAGCTGCTGTGGGAATTAGGGAGCAGGATCATGGAATCATAGGATAGTTTGGGTTGGAAAGGACCATTAGATGTCATCTAGTCCAACCCCTCTGCAATGAGCAGGGACATCCTCAACTAGATCAGGTTGCTCAGGGATGATAGCCACTGTTAAACAGTTTACTGTCCAAGAACAAGTCTTTATTCCAGATCATAAAAAGGCTGAAAAGGATTGAATAGTGGAAAGTCTCTACAGGGACATCCACAGAGCTGGGGGGTTCAAGACCTCTTGTGCAAGTGGCTGCTCCATTCCCATTAGAGATAACTTGGAAAGGGGAATCAGATCCCTCTAGCTATTTTTAGAAATTTCTTGAGACCCCAACCAGCAACAGCCCGGAGCAGAAGTCGGTGATGGGGAAAGGCTGCTCCTTGGCTTGTTTTCCTTGTATTATTTCACCTCCGGCACTTTATTCCTGGCAAGACAGGTTATACGGCTGAGGGCTGATACATTTGTGTTAGTTTTCTGGAAATGAACTTCTTCCTTTGCTTCTCAACTCCCTGCAGATGCAAAGGTCTTCTGGGGTGGGGGAGATAAATAGAGCCTGCAGAGCGCAGAGGAACCAGCCGTCCTCCCCAGCCCATCCCCATAGCTGACCCCGGGCCCTGCACAGCCATGGGGGTACCAGCACTGCTCTTACATCTGGGAAGCGTCCCACCTGCAGAGGTGAAGGAAACTCGCCCCAGGTCACAGAGTAAGTGAGAACCAGAGCGAGGAGGAAAGTCCTCTCTCCCTGGCTCGAGACATCTGTCTTCCAACGCTTCAGCACAGCCTCCTGTATATTGTTCAAGTCACTTATACCCTAGGCTAAATTTTGTGCTGTTATCTCCTTACCAGACCCGTCTGAGATGAGCCCAATACATTTGTGTGTATGTAGCAGCATACCAAAAGTCCGCTCTGTAAGTTTTCCCCCCACTTGTGTTTGTGCACTAGAGATCAAAGCATCCGCATGGTCCACAGAGATGCTCGCATGTAAGTAAACAGGCAAGTCCGCAGTATCCCCCTAACAGCATCTTTTTATTATGTTATGAATGTCTGCCTGGATTTGGAGCTTGAATTTTTAAATGAGTTGGTAGTAAGGAGTTATTCACCCAGTTCTGAAGCCAAATATTCTTTGCGAAAGAGCTCAAGTTCTTCCCACACCCTGAACACGCAGGGTTTCAGTGAGAAGAGTCCCTACACCCAGGTTTTGATAGTGTGTGTTGGAAGTGTAGGGATGGGTCACGTTCTTTCCTCCACCAAAGTCACTTTTCAGGCAAGCTAAGCTGCATGCACCAACCTCCCTCCCCTCTGGGGCAATTCCCCCCATTCTGGGATACTGGGGCTGGCAAGTCACAGTGGCCTCGGGACCACCAGCTGTCCCCAAGGCTGTTAGTACCACCGGGATGCAACAGAAACATGGGTGCTTACCGAATGGGGAACCCACGCCGCTCCTCTGCCTGCCTGGCTCCGGTGGTGCCGTCTTGCAGCTGGCAGGAGAGGAGGACCCGGGGTTTTGCCTCCCCTCCTCTGTCTGCTGTACCCTCCGCAGCCCCTGCTTATATATATTTGTTATTTATGGAGCACGTGATGACATCCTAAGGAGTTTATAACCCCGATGAAAGACAGGGAGAGGTGAGAGGCTTTAAGGTGACAGGCCAGAAAAAGGATCTCATCAGGCTTCCCCCCCCCTCGGCGTGACTGCCTACAGAGGGATAAAGCATTTAGCTGATTGCTCTGCGCTGAGTCCCTGCTGCGAGCAGGGCAGGGAGAGCAGAGGACTTAGCTAGGAAAGGAGAGCAATGTACTGTGCCTGATCCAGACCTCTGTGATGGCACCGGGAGCCCATAGGAAGATGAAGGCAGCCGTGCTGAGGGCGGATGAGCTTTCTTTGCAGCAAGGACGGGGGGGCTGCTGGTTGTGCCAGGTGTGATCATCGCTTGGGCTTGAGCAGTAGGGAGTTCCTCACGGGAATTGGCTGGCTCCTTATAGGATGGGGGGCCAGACCTATAGGTTTCTGCCCCAAAGATCTTACTCCAAAGACCAAGCATCTCTCCCCTGTGCAGCCCTCGGTCCCTGGGAGCTATTGCATAAGAAACTGGATAGGCAAAGCCAGCAATATTTGTTCCCATCAGGACATGTGTAATAAAAGGAGGATTATCCCAGGCATAAGCATGATGTTGGCATCATCATTATCATCATGAACCAGATGCAGCCCTGAAAGAAGCCTGGAGCAGGAGGCAGGGCTGGCCTTGCTCCACCGGAGATATTTCCAGGGGAGTTCACACCTGCTTTAGTTTCCAGCCATGGGCAAAGTGACCTGGGGCTACACACTTATCTCTCTCTTCTAAGTTTTTGTCATGGATTTGAAACAGAAATACAACCCAGCAGCTTTCTGCTCTTCAGAAATGGCATTTCAGAGCAATTCCCAGCCATTAAACTGAGCCCAGCAGAGCAGAGGCTGGCCCGTGGCTGGAATAGTCAAGCAGGGATGCTGCTCTCGGTGCTGTTAACTGGGTCCGTCTCTCCCTGCTCCTGCAGACAGAGGGTCAAAAACTCCATTAAACTAGAACCACAGCAGTGTGCTGAGATTTACATATTTAGCAGCTCGCTCAGCATCTTCAAAGAGCCCCAAGCTGTCACTCTGGCCCCACAGCCAGGCTGGTCCCTCCATTGGGGTGCCTGCTCAGGAAGATGGCAATTATTTCTGGGTAGGATTTGCAGCGAGGGGCGACACGTGGGAGGCAGATGAGTCACGACTCGTCCCCCGCTCTGCCAGGACTTGGGAATGAAGTGACACACATGCAGCCCAGGGGCTCCTCAGCTGTGCCGCTCTCTGCCTCCATCCCTGCTGCTGCAGTCTCGGGTTATCCTGGTGCTCAGGGGGATTAAGCTGGTTTTGGTGGCTGCAGCCTTCACAGTCCCTTGGCCTCAAGGGGCAGGGTCTGCCATCACAGGGGACGCAGGTGGCATCAGGGTCCTCCCCCATGTGGCACCATCAGGGAGGTTGCTCTCCCAAACACAGGTAATTACTCACATAATTACCAAGCTGGACACTCTGCTTACATCCCTGTTTTACACCTTCCCCTGGTTTAGCCAAGGGGATCCATGTACCCAAAGCGGGTGACGCTTTTCTCCTGGCAATGGCATAGCAGGGGTGGCAGCAGGACTCTGCATTTTGGCATCACTGCAAGGTCAGCCGCAGGCTCTGCTTTCATTCTCCCTTATCTCCTGCCTTTTCATCAGCTGCTGCAGACTGGCAGCGTGCGAGCGCTCATCATTGCTGTAACTGCACAGCAGGATGCGGCTCTTTGGACATACTCACTATTCTCAGTGCTTGCCGGGCTGGCTACCTGCTGCTTCTATCCCTCAGTGCTCCCCTCTCGTGCCGCCAAAAGCACTTCAAAATTACCAGCAGGTCCTGCGAAGCCAGCGTGCCTCCAGCCTCTCCGCTGGAGTGGGGCTTTCAGTGCGGCTTAGGAGCCTGCGAGCTGATGCTCTTTTGAAATAGCAATACACAGCTCCTAAGAATGGTGGCCAGACCACAGCCTCAGGCTCTAAATAGACCCTAGAGAGGCTGGTTGTGCTCTGAAATGTTAATATATATATACAATATGCAAATATACATTTATGTGGATTTCCTCTGGCATATTGCTTTTGGCCCATCAGTGCAGCTGATACTTCTTCCAGAAGGGCGCAGGGCTGACCTCCTCCACAGAGTCACAGGGAGCTGGGGAAGAGATGAAGAGATGCTACTTCACAGCTTATTTTGGATCCCAGCAATAGTCAGGGGAAACAGGCTTTGAACTCTGGCTTTGACCTCCATTAGGTCAACACATGCTTTTGCAGGGCTGGTATATCTTGTCACTCCTCTACGTGGGCATCTGAGGAAAGAGTACAAACAGTTTGGGGTGACAGTTTCACCCATGTCTGCTTGACCATGGGAGCCTCAACCAAAAGCAGGGGCAGGACCTGGCCGGGACCTGTTTTATCCCCTCCCTAGAGCATAGGCACTGGCAGTGATTAGCCTCCTTTCCTTCTCTCTGCAGGGCTGTGGTAGTTTGTAACTAGGTCACGGCCACTCATGACACAATCCCTGGGAGGAAGGACGATGGGATTCAGCAGGGGCTGCAGAGGCTCCTCTGGGAGGAGAGGGCCGGGCAGGTGGGAAGGGGCTCAGCAGAGGCAGCCCCCACCCTCTGGTCCCAGACCTCCAGGCGGTTTAGATCCAGTTCTGACTTTGGGACGTGGCATTTGGGTGATTGTTGCTGGGGCATCCTACTTCTTACAGGAGCTCTCCTCCCCTTGGTCCAGCCCCGGCACACTGCTGGTGGGAGCCAGGGTGACCCCATGGACCTGGATGGGGACCAGATGCCATCTATGGAAAAGGCAAACCCTGCATCCCAGAGCAAGGCTGGGCCTGGACCAGCCCCATCAGGGGATTTGTAAGGTCTTGGTCTCAGCGAAGAGGATGAGAGAGAGTAGAGGAGGATTGCGCTCGCATCAAGTTTTACACATACAAGGTGATGCCACTCTGAGGCCATTTGTGGGGCCGGCCAGAGGTGTTTGATCAGGGCGGCACAAGCAAGGAGGGAAGGGCCGGGTAATCCTGTGCAGGATGGGGGCACCGGGCACTGCTAGGGGCTCCTCTCGCAGGGGAGAGGCTTTCCCCTGCTCCCCCAGCCTTGGGAGATTTGCTGCGCTCACCGAGACGGGACGAAAGATTGCCATATGCTGCGTCACTTGCTAATATTTCTGTTCCCTGATGTGATCAGGACACAGCAATTCCTGCTAAGCTGTCTGCACAATGGTGATAAACTCCCAGCCTGTCCCTGCGGGAAGGTCTGCAGACATTTCCCGGGAACCGAGCAGCAAGCTCTACTCGAACCACTTTTTCTGAAGGCACCAGCTCTTCCGAGCAGCTGGCGGGGGTGGTACAGGGACACGTGTGCCCCTGGGAAGCAGTAAAAGAAGCAAATATTGGCAGGATGGGCCGAGGAGGAGCTGCACAGCACAGCAGAGGGGAGCCCAGAGCTCTCCGGCCTCCCGAGCGAGGGGCCGCCCAGGCCGGCGGGCTGAGCCTCTCTGCAAGCGCTGGGGCTGCCGAGCAAAGCCGCTGCTCCTCCGCGCCAACAAACCGGCGCCGTTCTCTCCCTCCCGCCGGGCCGGGAGTCGCCGGGCCGGCCCCTGCGCGGCGGCGGGAGGCGGCAGCCCACCAGGTGGCACCAGAGCCCCGCCGCAGCCCCGGTACCCCCGGCACCGCCGGGCATCCCGGCACCCTGCGGGCACCCGGCATCCCCAGGGCATCCCCGGTACCCCCCGGGCACCTGGCAGCCCCCGGCATCTCCGGCACCCCCCGGGCATCCCTGGTACCTTGCGGGCACTCGGCACCCCCCGGGCATCCCTGGTACCCTGCGGGCATCCCGGCACCTCACAGGCATCTCCAGAACCCTGTGGACACCCTGGCACCCTGTGGGTATCCCCAATGGGCATCCTGGCACCTGGTGGGCATTCCAGTACCCTGTGGGCACCTCAGCACCCAACAGACTTTTCCAGCACCCAGCGGGCATTCTGGTACCCTGCAGGCATCCCCAGTATCTGGCAGGCACCCCAAAACCCTGTGGGCATCCCGGCACCCTCTGGGCATCAGGGTACTCTGCGAGCATCCTGGCACCCAGCAGGCATCCCAACACCTGCCCCATAAGCCCTGCAAGGCCTGTGCAAACATATCGTGTGAGAGGTGCACCCAGCACCAGCCGGGTCCCAAGGAGGAAGGATGGGGCTTGCTTTTCACCAGTATCTCAACAGGGAGATACTGGTGATCTAAGTTAGATCGCACAGGCAGCTTGCTTGCAGGGAGGATGTTCTCCTGCAGAGTAAAGGCCATCACTTCCCCAAACAGCCTGACAGCAGGAATTGTCCCTAAACAGGGCGGGGGGGCTGCTTGACTTGTCACTTTGCAGAAGTCCTGCGTGTTCAGACCTCCTGCTGAATCAGTCTCACTCACCAAAAAAATCATGCGTGCAAAATGTTTCTTGGGTTTGCCTTAGTATTTTGCAGGGTGGTCTGACTTGCTGAGGTCCCTCAGTGGAGATTGGAACAGCCTGCCGTGTTGAATGAGAGATGCTCCTTTCGACACCCAGGGACCGTAACGTGCCCAAAGCACGTCAGTGTAGTGGCAGGCCAGGCCCCGGGCTGTTGTGTCCTGAAAAAGTGATGAGTTCTCCTTCAGTGCCACTTCCCGATGGAAGCACGCCAGAGCCCCAGCTGGGATCACAGTGCAAAAACACACCCGGCTCAACTCCTACTAACGAGCAAACAGCCCTGACTTGTCCCCATTAAAATCCCCCTGCCGTGAGCCTGGCTGGTTGTATAATGTGATTGTCTGCATGGCTATTTGTGGCTACCTGAAACCCCACTGCTGCTCTTCAGTATGTAATTGCTCTGAAGAGGGACAGTTTCCATCTACACACGTGATGATGCCCATTACACGTATCTATATTTTATTAGTGGCTGTTACAATGCACATTAAGGAGATGATGAGAAGCATCACCGTGCTGGATAAAGCTGTGCTTTGAAACCTTGAGAAGAACATGCCACCAATTCCACTGGAGCCAGAGGGCACCCTCTGCTCATCCCAAAGGCCTGATCCTGTTCCTACAAAGGCACAGTTCTCCCTGGCTTCAGAGGGAGAGAGGTCGGCACCTTCTCCCCAGTTCCAGGTGGGCTGTCTGTATGCCCTGGGGAGACATGCCACATGCCCCGCTCCAGCACACCGATGGTCGGAGGGTGAAATCCTCGTGCTGGTGGCATTCACGTGCTGCCTTTCCACTCCCCACCTCCTTCGCTTTACAGAGGTCCTGGCTTGCAGACAGAGGTCTGTACTCCCAGAGGCACATCCCTGTAAACAGCTGTATAACCACATAGCACTGAATGGATATTTAAACTGTCTTTCCCCAAGGGTGTGCTGCTATTTTCCCACCCAATGGTCCCTTTTAGCTCTATTCTGTTCCTTATCCCTGAGGTCAATGCTGAGAAATGCTCCAGCAGGGAACCACATCAACATGATACCCCTCTGATTAAAATGGTGATGTAGCAAGTGATTAAATGCTGGTGTGGAGGTTGGGCTGGCCCAGGGGAAGGCAGGTGCTGAGAATGCTTGCACCACCTGCAGCTCCCTGATTTGGAGGCAGGATGGGAATAGTTCGTACTTCACCATCACTTAGAGCATCCCGCTGCCCTGCCACCCAAACCTCGGGATAGCCCAGGAGACAGGCAGAGCTGAAACACCGGCTGGCTCCCAGCACATCCCTCACCCACTCACCACCCATCTGCCCCAGCCTCTTCCCAGCTGCTTCCCAGTGTTTAAGGGCCATTTGCAAGGTTGGAAAATCCCAGCAGGCCCAAGGAGGGGGTCCCTGCTCCCTCGTGGGGCGGTGGATCTTGAAGCTGAGCACCGGCAGACCTTTATCCCGGTTACTTTTCCTGAAAGGAAAAACCTTGGAAGGAGAACTGATAGCCAGCTGGTTGATCCAACTGAAGCGGAGCAGCCTCGCGTTTGTGGGAGGCAGAGGGCAAGAGGGGAAACACTGCTCTGCTGCTCCTGCGGTCGTTCCTGCAACAAAACAAGTCAGGCTGAGGATTTCAGGCATTTTCCTGATATTCCAGCCAGCACTGCACTGGTGGGAAGATCTAGGGAGCAAAGAGGCAGGATATCTTTGAGTAAAGGACAGGCAGCAAAGGCTGATTTGGATTCCTTTAGCCCCTTGCCTGCCAGAGCAGCAAGACCCACTCAAGAAACCATTTCTGTTTCACAAATCCCTGCAGACAGAGGGGGAAAAAAACCCTTAGAGTCAAGGAAGGCAAATATTTGGCTCATTTGCACACCCTAAGGAGGGCTTCTAGGGGCTATAAAAAGCAAGACCGGGCTTTGCTGTCGGCTGGAGAGCACCTCCCAGCAAAGGACAGTGCCTGGTGCCAGGGGGACCCCCACCCTGTGCCCGGGGTGGCCGTCTCAGCAGGGCAGGGAGGGCCTGCGTGGGGGTGAGGGGCAGGGGTGGGCTTTCTACCCCCTCCCCATGCAGATACCTGCAACTGGGTTGCAATGTCGAGGCTTTTTATAGTAGAGGCACACACGCTTCTGGCGCTGCTCCTGCTGAGCACCGGCGCTGGGTGGTGGTGACTGGGGGTCCGGGGATGATGCAGTGCAGCCCCCCATGACTGGGGGCCCTAGGTGATGCTGCACAGCCCCCCATGACTGGGGACCCGGGGTGATAGAGTGCAGCCCCCCATGAGTGGGGACCCAGGGTGATGCAGTGCAGCCCCCCATGCCTGGAGACCGGCGGTGATACAGTGCAGTCCCCCATGACTGGGGACCCGGGGGATGATTCAATGCAGCCCCCCATGCCTGGAGACCCTGGGTGATGCAGCACAGCCCCCCATGCCCGGGGACCCAGGGGGATGATTCAGTGCAGCCCCCCATGAGTGGGGACCCGGGGTGATAGAGTGCAGCCCCCCATGAGTGGGGACCCAGGGCGATAGAGTGCAGCCCCCCATGCCCGTGGAGCCGGGGAGATGATAGACTGCAGCCCCCCATGCCCGTGGACCCGGGGGGGGGATGCGCCTCAGCCCCCCCCCCCCCGCCCCCTCAGACCAGGTCCGGACCCGTCGTCACCTCCCGCCCCGCCCGCGCGGTGGGCGTGCCGCGGCGGTGGGCGTGCCCCCGCCGGGCCCCGCCCCCGGGCCGTTACTTGCGCGCGGCCCGCGCCGCCTCTCCCCTCCCCCAGCCTGCGCCGGCGGCCGCGCGCTCTCCCGCTCTGCCCGGCGCCATGGCGGACCAGCCCGCTGAGGCGGCCCCGGCCCCCGCCGCCCCGGCCCCCCCCCGCCGCCCTGCCCCTGCCGGCCCCGCCGGGCGGCTCGCAGCGGCTCCTCTTCTCCCACGACCTGGTGTCGGGCCGCTACCGCGGCTCGGTGCGGTTCGGCCTGGTGCGCCTCATCCACGGCGAGGATTCGGACTCGGAGGAGGAGGAGGGCGGACGCGGGACCGGCGGCGGCGGCGGCGGCGCCGCCAGCTCGGGAGGCTCCGAGTCGGGAGGGCCCGGGGCCGGCGGGGCGGAGGAGGGCCGCGCCAGCCCGCTGCGGCGGGGCTACGTGCGGGTGCAGTGGTACCCGGAGGGCATCAAGCAGCACGTCAAGGAGACCAAGGTAACCGGGGCGGCCTCGGGCTCCGCCGGCTCCCGCCGAGGCGGGGGCTGTCCGCGGCCGGGCTCGGCCCCTGCGTCCGTGTGTCGTCGTCCCGTCCCCCCCCTCCAGCCCCGGGGGGGGGGGGGGGGGGCCGGCTCCGGCTGCAAGGCCGGGGCTCCGCCTTGGAGGCCTCCCGGGGCAGGGGCCTGCGCGGCCTGCGGGGCTGCCGGCCGGCTCCCTCCCTCCCTCCCTCCCTCCCCCGCGGGCTGCGGTGTTTGGCTGCTCCGGAGGCACCCGAGAAGGGGGTTATTGCTGCTTTTCCCCTCCTACCCCCCCGTCCTTGCCCGTCGGTGGCGGCATGCAGCAGTCTGAGCGTGGGGTAAGGCAGACGGTGTCCTCCGGAGGTTGAAATCCTTTTCCCTTCCTTCGTCACGCTCCTTCTGGAAGCCCGGCACGGATGCCGCTTGTGGCAAAGTACGGCTGTTTTGCTGGGGTGCTGGGATTTAATGGCCTAAGGAGAGGCCTGCCTGTGAAGGTGGTTTGAGAGAGCTTCCAGACCCCTCTTGCTTGCTGGGGATGTGGGCTGGTATCTCTGCCTTTATTGGACAGTGTCGTCATCGCCTGTTTTAGGGGAGTCAACGGCCGAACGGGGAAACCTCGACTAGATAAAGATTTCAGCAGCGAGTAACCGTGGTTTGGATCTGCCCTTGTTTACGTGAGCGTTTACCCCCCACAGATGAGGCATACGTAAATCTGTGACCTCTTCATTATATCTGAAGAACCGCAAGGTGTAGGTCTGTGTTAGAATATTCCCACTTCCCAAAGTTCGCCTGGCGTGGGGTATTGCACAGACTGACTGACAGCACGGAGACAAAAGCGAGCGAGGGGGCACTGTAATATAGCACAAAGGGGCCTGCGAGGAATGGGCGTTGCACCGAACAAAACAGGCGGCCTGCACTGTCCTTGCAGCGGAGCGGGTCCGAGTGCTCTTCTGGGGTGGCAGGCAAAAGCGGGAGGCTTCTGGTATGCTGTCTGCTTTGCTGTTTCAGAAATGGCCTCGCACACTGAAGGAGAGAGGGGAGAGACTGGGAGGAAGAAAGGTGTGTTGCAGTCCTACAGGCATCATCGATAGGATTGCAAGTGCTAACAGAATGAGCTAAATTTAGGTGGTAGTGTCATTAGACACGTGACCAGTTGGAGATAAGGAAAATGAAAACAGCTATTCAGAAAAGATATTGCTGTGTGATGTATTTCTACCTTAAAAAAAAAAAAAAGCCTTCTTTCTCTAAAGAACCACAATTCAATCACTGCAGCCTTGCAATAAAATCTTCGTGTGCTGTTGCAGCGACAATTTGTCCCGAGTGTGGTTTTCAGCATCTAAACAAAGCCGCCTCAATTTGGGTGAGTAAACATGGACTTAGGAGTTGTTATTGGGTTCCCAAATCCAGAAGTGTTAGCTCTGACTTTAGTCGCTTGGTAACTGCACCCTTTGCAATGTTAGAAAAAGGTAGACTGGGGAGGATCAGAAATCAAAGACAGTTATGTAAATAAAAGGTCTGCCTGTCTTTCCTTTTCATCGTCCTTCTCCTGTGGTGTAGGTGCCTTTACCACTTGGGTAATAGACCCTGCGGAGAAGTTTCCTAAGTGCTTGAGGAATTTAGGTGTACTTATATTGATTTTTCCATTTGAAAAGCTGCCCACTAACAAAATTGAGAGGCATTGTGTACGATCTGCGCTGCAGCTCAGGGTTGCTAAAAACAAATCTGACGCCACTGGAAGTACGTTGTGGGACTAATCATTTAGTGGTTATAATCGTTTTTTTTAGCTGTCTGCTGACCCAACCCTTTTTGGGTTACACCAGTGTGTGAGAACCAGCCAGGTAAGCCTGACGTGCTTGTCATTGTCCATGCTGGGAGGGGTGCAAACCATAGGCACCACGTGGTAGTCCTGGGCCTAAAGTTTGTTGGCTTTTGGGTGCTGTTGCCTGTTGTTATCTGCAGATACATCTTTTGGCTGTGACTCTGACTCTCTAGCATCTTTGGCTGTGAGATTCTTGTTTGATGTCCTTAAAAATGTTAATGTGTCCTGGTTGCAGCTAAACCATGGATTCAAGAGGGTGCTTGTTGCACCCTTTTATTTCCTTTTATTACCTTTTAATTCCTCGAGTTCTTAATTCTGTAACAGGCAGAGGGTAGAGGTGCTCTGGGGCCAGGGCTTTCACTAGCCCCATCTTGTGCCATTGTGTGCCTGTTTTGTATGTTAAATCCTGCTTTCATGTTGGAAGCTGGGTGCCTGTCTATCTCCTGTTTGTCCAGCACTTTAAGATCTATGAACCCTGGCCCACGTATTGGGTAGACCGAATGTTGTAACCCAGGGAGAAATAAAGTTGTTGCAAATTTTGGGGATAGTGAAACATCACCTTTGGCTCCCAGTGCAAAGGTCAAAAGCAGCTTTCTGTACCCAACTATAATCCTAGAGCTGTCCTGTCTTTTCTTTAAACTGTGGGCAGTTCGGTAATTTTTTTTCAGCTAGGGAATAGATAGGCTAATCACTTCTACTGTTGCTTCTAGAAGTTCAATGCTTGCTGTTGCTCTTTCCTGTTGGAAGTGGTAGGCAGTCTGCGACTTAAACCCAAGCACATGATGACTGATGTTAATAAGTAATAGAAACTTTTTCTTGAAATAGAGCTAGCAGTTGGTACAAAGCCCCACTAGCTCCTCCAATAATAAGTGGTATATCTGAGCACATTCCTGCCTTTGATTGCTGTGTTGATAGTCATTAGCAGTATCATGACAATGATGTGAATAAAAGAAGGTCCAGGATTTCTTACCCTCAGGCTCCGTGTGCTCCTTTCCTGCCTTCCATGACCACTTTCCCCATTTAAAACACTGGGAAATCGTTGTTGCTGCGTGTTGTAAAACTAAGCAGTCCTGGAAGGAGAAAGCTTCCCTTTCCAAATATGTTTGCCATCCATGTCTTGCCTGACCCAACAAACTGAAGAGCAGTTTCCTCTTGACTGGCTAAAGCCATCTCTCTTGTCTTCATGGTACTGTTTCAATGGTAGATGTAATTTGCAACTCAGGTTGTGAAAGTACTGTGAACTGGTGTGAGCACTTGATGCTTTTTTTAACAAATTAGCAGGACTACTTGAGACCCAGCTGAATTTTAATTTCAAGTTTTCTCAGCTGTAGGTTAGCCTTCCTGCTGCACACTTTAGCTGCCTTTGGGAACTTTAAAAAAATGCTCAAATATATTAGATATTAGTAAGGCTTATAGGGTGCTTTAAAATGCTGCTACCCTTCCTCCTGCTCTCACCTGAAAGCCTCAGAGCTCTCTGCCATCTTTCATTTTCACAAAGCCTGTGCAAGGCAGATATGCCTCTTCTGCAGCTGGGGGAAATGGAAAGTGCAGGTGTTGTATTTCAGCACCTTATCTAAAGGCCTTCAGCTGGCCAGGCTGCAGAGTTCCCTGCCTCCTGCTCTGTGTCTGCCTCAAGGAGCGAATGCTTGTGCTAGTGTCTTGGTGTGATGCTGCGGTATGCGCGTGGTGCTGATTGATTTACGTGTAGGAAACCCTACAGGGCCCCAGGATTGCCCAAGAGTCAAGGTGCAATTTTTTAAAAAGTTCTTAGCAGCCTTTTGTTTTGTGAGGTCCAGAATACAACTTGGTTTGGGTGGCTCTCTTACTGTATTCAGCTTTGCTTTGGAAATGGATTCAAACTAACAGGGCTCCTCAGACATAATCCAGTGGCTGGTCAGCTTGTTTGCTGGAAATTATCTGATGTTATCTCCACAAGTGTCTATATGAATTCAACGTTGCTTCATCCCACACAGCCCTTCTGTTCCTTTCTACCCTTCACTGCTATAATTTCTTGACCTCAAATATTGAGTCATGAATATAAGGTTGCAGGAGAAGTTTCTGAAGATGTTACACTTGCATCATTTCAAGATTTTAATGAATATTTTATTTCGTGTCTGAATTCTGCCATGTAGTTACTGCTGTGTCCTGAACTTTTAAGTTGTGATTTTTCTGTGCTTGTACTATAGGAGAAGGAAATACTTCCTCTTACTGAAGGTCTGTTTTCCCTCGCTGTCCCTTCACAGCCACTCTCAGCCCTCACTGCTGGGATCCCAGCCCACCAGTGTGCACTCTTCAGATGTTAATCCTAGCTAGTGACCCTGTGGAACCTATGTGCAATTGAGGGATGAAAAAAAAGCCTTAATCTTCCATCTTGAAACCTGACAAGGCGTTTGCTGTCTGAAAGTGCGGTGATGCAGCGTGGGTATATTGCAGCAGGTGAAGAGGGATAGCTCTGCTTTGCGTGGGCAGGGTCCTTTTCAGGAGGCATGAAGAAATGCTGGTCACAGTGCAGAACTCTAGTTTTGTTGCAGCACACAAATTCCATGCCCATAAACTATTAACACTGGTGTTTATTGCATGAGGAAGCTGTATCTAACCCTCTTCTTGCATCTGACATTTCAGTTAGTCTCTCAGGGGGGTTCTTTGAAACCACCTGATATTTGTAGCCGTTAGAGACAGGAGAAGAGAAAAGGCTTACTGGAATTTTTGTAGTTCTGTGTAAAATTGAACCACTTTAATAGGTGACCTTTCCATCCTGTGAGTATCCATTGCAAGGTTATGTACCTTTGAGTCGATTCCCCATTTTACTTTGATTTGTTTGGCTCTTGCAATATAGACTTGGGGATCATCATTAATATTTTACTGCAAAAGTGGAATCCTGCACAACTCGCAGTATGGAAATCTCAGGAGTACTAAATAGTGTACGCTATTACTGTATGGAGAGCTGTTTTGTGTACAGTGTGCAGAGTGAATTGATAATTCAGGAGTTGCAAGTGGCCACCTGGGCTAAGCAATTAATTATAACTATTCCAAATCTAGGCAGGAGTGTTATTTTTAAAATGGACGAAACCTCTCCCCAAGCAAGCAGTTTTTGTGACGCACTCTCTTCCAAGGTGCACTCGCTTTCAATGTGCTGGTATAGCTTAAAAAAACCCAACTAAATTAGTAATGCTTTTAGGACTAGTAAACAAACTAATGTGCACTAAAAGCTTTAGAAGGAATCAATCAAAGCCTGTGACAGGCTTTGAAATACCTGTGTGAGTGAGGAATTTTGCTGCAGCTTTCTCATACAAGTTCTTCCTTTGCTGATGTGATGCAGCTCCAATGCAGATTTCTGCAAAGAAACAGCTTTAAGCAATTTTATAAAGTTACTTTTTTGGCTGAAGGTTCTTCACTGAAGGGCAGAAGCTTTGACAGATGCTTTTTGGGGCAAGGTCTTGCTTGCTTGTGGCAGCTGTCCTCAGCTCCTCTCCTATCTTCAGAGGAGAGACACTATTTTTAATGTTCGGCATCTGTGTTGGTGCTGGGGAATAATTGGTGTTTGCAAAGCTAAAAGCCTCTTCTTGTTTGACTGTTTAATTACTTGGGGGATTTCAAAGGCTCGGAAGGTGATGACACCTTCCTAAATGCTACTTAGGAAAAACCTGCCTCATTCTTTCCACTCTACTGTTACCTCCCACCATGAGCTGGGGTTTTGCCCAAATGGGTTGTTGTAAGCACAGGAGCTGATACTTTAATCTGAAATCTTTGCACTTGCTTTTGAGGTTGTCCATCCTGAGTTTCCTGGAACTGAGATGTGAGATGATGGATTGGCTTTCTTCTTTTTATGTAGTGCTCCAGAGCACTTGACCTGTAACTCAGTTCAGGCTCTACCCTGTGTAGCTGTGTCCTGCTCCTGAGATCTTTAGACCTGTGGCAAGGTAGGAGAATGCTAACTCCATCTTCCAGAACAACAACAAAAAACCCATAGAGAGACTCCATGGTAATGTTTGGGCTTTTTTCCATTTGCTGTTGGCTGTTAGGCTGCTAAAGAGATGTGTGCATGTTTGTGTCTGAAACCAATATATACTGCTAACTTGAATTTGTGAAGTTAAACTTCAGCAAAAGTGAGTTTCACTTGATGGCAAGGTCCTGGGACTGGGTGGGGGATTTACTTTTGACAGATATGGGTAAGGTTTTTTTTTCTTTCTGAATGTTAAGTGTTTCTGGTAAGGAAGCAGGAGACTATGTGGGGGGTAGAGCGATAATGATTGTAAGGGGTGATTAGAAACATCAAATACTATGAAAAACGTGGTTTTGGCAGTAGAGGTGGTGGGGATTACTGATAACTGTAATGGCTGTGGTGCTTTCAGATGTGCCTGAGTTTCAAGTTGGCAGGTGTCCTTTTAGTTGTATTGCTCTTCTCAGCCTACGCTGAATGAATTGCACGGAGGATCCTATGCCTGTGGTGGTAAGCCAGAGCACACACAGCCCAACTTCGTGCAGTTAGGTGTGTTGTGGGCTCGGCTGTGTTTCTCAATAGAAAGCATCTCTTACTGTGCATTTTGGGATTATTCTTACCTACCTCATGCATTTGACTGGCAAAAAGAAAGGTATGGAGTCATGTCTGCTGGGCTTTCTGCCCCAGCCTTTGGGGGTGCTCGGAGCAGGCAATGGAAGTGGCCCAAGTGGAAACTGTGAATGTTTACTGGGCTGAAGTCTTCAGAGTGCAGTGTAGACGGAAACAGACATACTGATGGTGGATGTGGATGTGGACTTGATAACTGTATGTTGGATATGTGCTTGTGTAGGAGATGTAAGGGGAAGTACAGGTGATGTTACATTTGTCTTCTGCCCTTAATTGTGTAGGGTTTAAAGCAACTTACTGGAGAGAGAGATCCAATAAGCACCTGCAGGTGTAATTCCTCCCTCTTACAGAATATGACATGTAGGTTGAGGCCAGAAACATAGGTTGAGAGTGGTCAGATTTTAAGACTAAGAAATATGTACCTCTGTACACTAGACTTTGCTTTTTGGGTTGTTTTTTAAAGAAATGACATCACCTTTACGCTTTGTTCGTCCTTCTCCATCAGTCAGGCGCATGTTGCACCAGAGAAGCGCTGTGACTGTGGAGAGGGTTGCAGTGCAGTTCAGGTTACGGCGAAGACCTAAGCTAAATAGCATTGATGCCTGCCTGTATGCTGTTAGCTTAGAGTGTGCACCATGTATATACTAACCTGCTGGTCTAAACTTTAACAAATGAATAGTTAGAGATGTGTGGAAGTGGTGTCTAGTGCAGTATCTTGATGAGATGGTAGTTTTGGGGTTTTGTTTTTGGACGTGCTTGCTCTGTTAGCTTCTGGCATGGGGTAGGAGGTTGCTTGGATATTATAAGGGGAGGAAGTAGAAGCCAAGATACAAAATGCTTTTTGTGCACATGTGCTGAGATCTTGAAAGTGGGATGTCAAGCTACATCTTAAATAATTTGCCCAGTTTTTCAAGGGGTTTGAACAACCATCTCTTACCCTGCTAGGGATGTATGTTGGATGCTCTAGGTAGGTAGGCTTCTTTGTGTTTGCAAAGCTGATTTTTCTTCCCTGCTTTTGCCATTGTCTTTAAAATCATCACCTCTGTTTCTTTCCTCAACAGCTGGTGCTGTAACTCTTTGTGAAACAAATGGGCAGTGTGAAGGCTGTTGGCAGGAGGTGAGACCAAGGACTTGCAACAAAGCAGGCTAGGAGAGGACAGGAGCACTCAGTATCTTACTGTAGCTTCCAGGCCAGGAAAAAATTTAATTCACAGGAGTAAATTTGAAACAAGGAAACCCTGCTCAGCTTGCATTTGCAGTGGTATCGCTTCACAGCCTCTGGTTACAGTCTCTTGAGTTGAAGAGAAACTGGGTAGCTATGCCCTTGGTCCATTAAGCAGCATTCATTTTGTACAATAAAATTTCAACAGTGGTACCATGTGGTTCTGTATTCAGCCCACATCAAACGCAGCCTCAGTGGTAAGTTCTTACCGCTGCTTTTAAAGCTATTAGCTTTTCTGCTTGTGAGGGAGGGGTTTGGAGACTGACAAGTGAAGAGGGCTATTTAATCACCAGCTGAAAAGATAAGGAGCTTAAGGCTTTTAACTGTGTTTCTTAGCCCAAAGCTGGGAGTTCCTGGTGCATCATTCCTGTTGAAGTGACTGGGTACAGTTTTCATTCGTCAGGGGACGATGAACCTTCTGCTTAGTGAAATACGCTAATACCGAAGGAGCTGGAATTAGTTCCATCGTGACTGATTTATTTTTTACCTGCTTTTGAAAGGATATAACTTCTTTGAGAATAAAAGAATTTTGCGTATTAATCATTTTGGTTGTAAGAAATGGTGCTGCTTCTCTGCTGATAAGAATACTTAGTAAGTAGTACTTTTCTACTTCAAAGCATTTTCTGGGCTCTGATGTGGCAGTGCCTCCTTGGCTGTGCATGTTGGAAAGGTGACAAAAACTTTGTCCTCAGGTGATTCTGGGTAAGACAGCTGGCATCAGTGCTGCTAGGCCCTGGTGGTGTTTTCCTGGTGTGTGTTCAGTGCCTTTGCTATTTGACCCTTTCTGACCAGGGCTGGAGAGCATGAGCTGTCTGCTTGGTGGAAAAACTTTTGACGTTCCTCCGTGCAGTTATAGCTAGAGACTTCTGTCTGGCAAATTATTCTCACCCGGAACCATAATACATTGGTTATTCAGCATACGTGTAAAATGGGATGCATGGAGACTAGATGGCATACTGTATCTCTTGCTATTCGGGAACTCAAGTTTGATTTGATTTTACTTGTGATTAGCTAAACTGAGTAACCTAGCATTTTTAGAAGTTAGTTTAGGTATAAATTGAGTGAGCTGTGGAGTTTGCAAGGCTGGGTTAGAAGTGTGGTCAGTGAAGAGCAGCCTAGATGTAGGCTGTTAACTTAGTTCATAGCGGTGTTTCTAGAATCAAGTGGGTGTTCAGGCCTCTTGGCTCAAGATATTGTTAAGTAAGTGGTCCTAGATCTCAGTCCTGTGAGGGTTGGTGGCAGCAGCTATGCTGAAATGCAGTTGGAGCTTGAGTAGCACTCTGATCACCAGGAAGCCTTTGTATCTTCTTTCATCCAGCTTTACTCCACATGGCACTAAAATGGCCACTTTGGCTTTGCCTGCTGCTGTAGAGGGGTTGGAAATCTCAGCCCCTGCAGTGTGGGGCTCTGCTGCCCTTCCCAGCTGCTACCCATCTCAAGTGGCTGGTGCTGCTGCTGGCCTCTGCCCTCACACCTTTGCTTTTCAGTATTTGAGGTGTGTGTGGAGCACTGCTTGATATTTTTGTTCCCAGTTGGTCAGATTTCCAGCAAGGCACTATTTGTCCTTTGGCTTTGCCCTTCTGTCTGCTTTTGCAGATGAAAGTTGTTTTTTGGTTTGGTTTTTTTTTTCCTTGGGAGGCGGGTTACGTATCTAATCCAAGTGAATAATTCTCATGACTATTGCAAGAAATATTCATGCTTCTGTTCAGCATCTGAGTCCAAGTTCCTTGAAACAGCATTAGTCTTGAGACAAAATAGCCACATTTTCTAAATTTAGAGTTACTACACAGTTGTGTAACTGGCTGGAAATGATACATAATGAACTGCCTCTTCATATTTGTTTTGTCCTTGACACGTGTGACTTCTGTCAGAAGCCTTTTCTCTGTCCTTGTGCAACAGGTTGTAAAAGTTGCTCTGGTTTCCCATGCTGAAGTACAATCTTGTCTTAGTGAATTGTCTGTGGGCTTCAGTTTAAAGCAGAAAATGGGAGCAGGGGAGAGGGAGGAATCTCCATCCTTCCTGGAAAACTTCTGGTTTTGTTTTTTTTTAAAGTCTGCAGATGTGGATGATTCATTTGCTTCCTGTAAGAAGGTGGGCTGGCCAATGTTTCGGGTGTATTCCATAGAGCTTGGGAAGCTCTTCCTGAGGAGATGTAGTAGTATATAATGTTTCCTCCTTGGGGTATATTTAATGCAGCTTGTGATTGATGAACATAGACCTGAATTATCCTGATTGTGGAAGCTTTCTGGACTGGAGCAAACTTCACAGGATGAGGCAAGCTGCATCCTGGATGAAGCAAGTTGCTTCCTAGATATGCACCTCTCTATATTCCTGAAATACAAGAAAGAGGAGAGCCCCTTGCAGAATTACAGAGCAGGGAAGGTGACCCTGCACAGGAAATACCAGAATTCCTGGCTGCTTATATTAAGAAGAAACTTCAGAATTTTTTAATGCATTAATATTTTTATCATCCTAATGTGTCAGCTGTCAATGTTTTGAGATCTCACTTTATCTGTAAAAATTAGACAATCAGATTCAGAGTGTGTTATTGGCTCAGTAACTACCTTTTCACCCAGAACATCTGACCTGTGTAGCTGAATTGGCTTATTTGCCCTTTTGACTCTGGGGCTAGAAACTTCCACTATTTAGTTTTGTGTGGTGTTGGGGATTGTGCTGGTACATGACAGGAATGTCTCATTTGGTTCACAAACGAAATCTGCCCTGTAATGATAAAGCAAAATGCTAAGTACAGGGTGACTTTACTATAATAAAATGTGTGCCGGGCAGGAACTCCCTGTGATGACTCGTGTGAGCACTCCAGGCTAGTACTAGTGCTGGCATCCTTAGCCATTCCCTGCTGTCACTGCAGCAGCAGCCTGCTTGTGTATCCATCAGGGAAGGTCTGTCATAAAGAGTTAACCATTTACTTTGATTTCTTAAATTAGGAAGCTGTCCTAATCTTGATGAGCAAATTTGTAATTTCTAGCATAAGTGTGCAAGCAGTTTACACCCATCTCCTGTAAAAAGCAAACCTGGCTCCTAAATAGCTTCTTGTCTTTATAAATGTGCTATTATGTGATGAAGCACAATCATTTTCTCCCTTTTCACCCTCAGACTGTATATCACTACTTTCGTTGCCAGATAGGCTCTTTCCCTGCTCATCTTGCAGCCCTTGTCCACACCTCCTCCAGCTCGAACCATGCTTTCTTGGTCAGAATTGGCTCTGACTGTCCTGATCAGCTTTGAGTACCTTGTTGAAAGGTATTAATGTTTCTTTCCTGAAGCTGCTTTTATCTGATCTCAGGTCTTAGATGAAAACTTAACACTTCCCATATCAAGCACTTTTCATATTTCACAGGAGTATTACGTGATCTGCTCTCATATTTCTTGTTTTGTTGGGGATCTTAGAGGAAGATTAATAATTTATTGGAAATAAATATTACAAATATGGTAATTGTTGTAGTCACTGTAATGCATGTGTAACATCTTTAATTGGAGGAGCCTTTCTGTTTTTTTCCAGCGTTGACACTTTGAGCTGTGGAAGAAATCCAGGCTAAGTTCCTGGCTTCCTCTTAATTGTGGTGTCTGTATTTTTTTTTCTATTCTCAGTAACATAATTTAGTACCAGATTGCTATCCATAGATACTCGTTACCTTTTGGAATCTATCTGCTTTTGCACAATGGTTAAAATAATTGTGAGTTGAGTTACATCTTATGTTAGTGTAGTGAATGTGGCCTGACTGTGTGTTGCACTAACTCTGTGTATTCTACTGTTTAATTGGCATTCAAGTGCAAACACACAATGTGTATTCGCACCTAATGTTGTCTCTCTCACAGTGATGCTTTGGCTTCTTTTGTTTCTGCCCCAGCAGTTGCTTTCTCTTCACATTACGGCAGTCTCTCTGATTAGCATCTGTACAAGCATGCAAGCAAGGCAGTTTTGTAGAGAAAATACTCTTATCTGAGAACTCCCATAGCTGGCATACTTGCTGTAAAGTAAGCACTTGCTGCAAAAGCTTTTTTTTTTTTTTTTTTTTTTTTTTTTGTGGTTGTGGAGATGGTTGGAAACTGGTGGTGAGCCCTGCGTGTTGGGTTTGACAAACAGCGTTTGACTTTCTTGGCCATGGTCAGTTGGGTAGACCAGTCTCATCACCCACCCTACCTCTGATAGTTACTATTGAGTGTACTTCACTGCCCATGGTGACTGATATGAACCTTAACTTTCTAATGTGATAACTTAATTAATCTCTTCTAATCTGGCATCAATAAGTGTTTGCTGTCAGGAGGCCTGTGATGAGAAATGGAGGGACTGAAAAGATCAGCTTTTAAAGGTGGTGTTTGTAGGGCAGATTCCTGTCTCCTGCTTCTCTAAATGAGTGTTGTGCTCTTATGCTGCTAAGGGTGAGTGTGTGGAAGGGGCAAAAAACTCAGGGTGGAAAGCTCTTGCTTTCCAGAACTTTGAATCTTTACAACTGCTTAGTACCATTTGGGCTAGCAAGCCATTTTGCAGAAGCTTTTATGAGCAATCTTAGGAGTCTGCTATGCAGCTCCTATCTGCATCTCCTTGGTGCTGGAAGAATCATGTTGATGTGATGATGGCAGTGAATTGAACACCCCAGGAGCTGGAGAGTCTGTGATACTTGTTCTGGAAAGTAGCCTGAGAAGTCTTTATGAAATGCTGTTTGTTCTGGTTAGTGCTGCTAACTTAGCTCAGCTACAGTTCAGTTCAGATTGTCTGCCTCTGATCTACAGTGCTGGCAATGCTTGAATGAAGGCTTAAAACAAAAGATCAAGCATTAGACACAGAATGACATTCATAGCAGCATTGTCCAACCTGTATGTGCTACTGAGTGTGGTAGAAAAGACACCAAATTGCAGTTCTTAAGTATTTGCTAGCTTGGCTCTTAGCTCAACTGGTTCTTGCTGTGCTGTAAGAGGATCAGGTGTGTTACTGCTACTGTAGACAAAAGTTTGTTGTGGTAGCAGGTCTTTTTTCATAGCACTTTCTTTCATTTTTATACCATTTTGCTGCTTCAGAGGCCCTTAAGTGTTCATGCCCTTTGATTAGGTTTAGTTTTCTGCCCACACCTGAAAGACCCTTTCTCCCCACCCATTTATCCTTATCTTTGCTGTTTTCATTTTTCTCTGGGAGTTATGTTACTCAGAACAATAGCATGTCTGTTGTTCCTAAGAGAGTGGTCCCTACCCTGCTCTGGATAGTGGCAGACCTGTCCAATGCTTTGCCTCCCCAGCTGGCAGGGCATCCCTTTGCCCTCTCACTTTTCCAGTTTTATCAGAAAAAATCCCTGGATGTTCTCAAAATGCTTAATTGATTAAGTATGACCTTCTAGTCTGGGAGTGTTGCATCTGAACTGAGGAGTGATGTTGAGCTGGGTTTTTAGGTTTTTCTGCTGATGAATGATGCTGGTATTTGAGCTAAAAGGGCATTTTTTCCACTAAATTGCTTTAGGGTATTTGAAATGAAGCAGGATTATCTGTGTTCTGAAGAAGAGTAAAACAAAGGATGTTTATTATGTTCCCATGTGGAAATGAGGCTCTGGTAGGAACATTGGAAGGTTAGTATGTGCTATGTGCATAGCTAGTTCTGCTACTTCCAGGTTAGCCTTGTTCAAATGTTGCCTTTGAGTTTATCTTGCACTTTCAGGAAAAGAAGGCACCTGTCATGTTCAGCTATGCTGTGATTTAGCAAAGTGGCAAATCTGCATTAGAGCCCAGGAAGAGGTTTTAATCATAAATGACAACATGTGGTCTGTGATTTGCACCCAGGCCTCAAGTGATGGGTGAAATTACCCTTCTTGACACACACCTTGCTATAAATAGCTATTTTAACTGGGGGCAGGTGCTACTGAAATGTCATTTGGGTGAAATCCGAGTGATGTGTTGAATGCATGTCTGAGCAGAGAGGCATTGCCTTGCTTTGTCGGATGTATTGAAAGCTGTGTATCTCTGCCAAGAGATGTTGTAATGGTGAGATAGCTATTCTCTTTGAAGTGTTTTGAAACTCTAATATTTTCTTGAATCATCTCGGTGCTCCATTCACAAAAGCTGCTGCTGTTGTGAAAATGTCACACTGATATGTATTGTTTTTATCCCACCCTACTCCCCCACCAAAAGTGATTTTTTTTTCTTTTTTTTTTTTTCTTCCAGGAAACTCTACACTTTTTCAGTTCCCTTCTTTTGTGCACATTGCAAGGCCGGGGGGTTCCATTGTTATGAAAAGAAGTGTTGTTTGAGTGCCCAGACTGTTGGTGACATCTAGCAATATGCTTTTTGGTGCAGTGTTCAAGTATCTTCACAATTCTCTTTTTATAATTGTCCTCTGAAAGAGTAAGCTATGGTGACTCCCCATTGAAATATTTATCCATCACATGCTGTCTCTGCAGTATTGCTGTGGGACTAGGCTTCTGATGCTGATGTTTTCTGCAAGAGGAAAATTGCAGTTTTTCTTGATCCATTCAACCCTGAAGTGTTACTTGAACTTTGTGGAGAGGTCTGTGATTGGTGTGTGTAGTAGGAGAAAAGTAGGATTCAATTGCAAATTTTACTTGCCTTTTTCATGATCACTTTCTGAGATTATGAACTCTACTGATCATCACTTACTCTTGAGATGAGAGCAGCAGCTTCTTTTTAAACTTCATTGGCATCTTTTTTTTAAAGCTACTGTATCAAAATCATCTTTGCTAGATGAAATAGATTTGGGACTTTCAAATTATAGGCTTTGACTTTTAAGCCAACTTCTGATCTTTGGGCTGTTCCTGTTCAAAAGGTGTGTGACACTTAAATGCTTTAACACTGAGGTGCTTAGAGGCTTCAGGTGGCTTGACTGGAGAGTGCCTTTTTGCAGTTACCATTATTGCTTTATTAAGTGAGCAAGTAAGGTATTGGTAAAAGTCTCTTAGAACCCAAAGCCTATGGAAGTTGTCTCTGTGTTGCCTTGCTTGTGACTGTCAAGGAGGCCTAGTGCTGATGCCTGCCGGTGATGTAATTGTGGTGACAATACAATCCTGAAAAGGTTCTGGAACGTGGCTGTGGCAGAAGACTCAAGCACTGATGGACAAGCATGTACCACCCCACTGTATAAATGATTTTTAGTAATTCCCATTTTTGTGTTACCATCTCAGTCTAGGTTGCTGACCAGACTGAAAGCTAGGAAGAACTCTGAATTTGGGGCTGAAACAACGTGTATGCTTTGTCTGTGGAAGACATGAGTGTGGTAAGAATATAGTTGGCAGCTCCATCCCAAGGAGCGCAGAAATCAGGCTGTAAGAGTTGTAGTTTCTTCAAAATTATCTCACCCAGAAAGGTGGCGTTTGCCTCTTCTCTTAGGTTGAAAATGTAGATTTCTGATAGAACTGTATGGTTGTCTGCTATTCAATTAATAATTTACTAATTATTGCAGTACTTCAATACAAAGCATCCATCAGTGCAACCCTTGCAGGCAGGGAATGGTTTTGGAGGGGACTTGTATTTCTGCTGGGGCTCTGCCACAGTTTGTGTTACTGCTGATCAGGTACACAGAAGGGGAGACCCTTCTTGTTATGTTTCAGCTTAAATATAAATGTTGGCTTAAGTTTCCCTAAAAATCTGGGATGAAACTTTGCTTCTAAAACAGGTAAGTGTTCCACTATGAGCTCTTTGTAATTTTAGGTAGTTGTGAAAAGTAACCTTATCTTGTTCTAAGGTCTGAACGTTGACAAAAATAAAGAGCTGAGATCAGTTTACAGTGTGCTTATTATATTTAGTGGCCCTCGAGGGTGTCATACAACAGGTTCCATAAAACCTCCTGTATGGATTTTCAGTGAGATTGGTTATTTCTTGTTGTATAGAGAGCAGTAGCTCTGTGGGCAGGCAGCCCCTCTTGGGTTTGAAGCCTTTGGAAAATCTGCTTGTCCTGCCTCCTCCAGTTGCTTGGACTCCAGGCCAGAAGTAGTTAATGGCTTTGTACTCCCAGGTTATGCTTCTCTGGCTGAGATTTGAAAACAAAACATTTAAAAATGGCAAGGGAAATGTCAGTACTGCAAAGGGCTGTGGGAGGAAGATGAGCAGACTTTACCTCTTCATCCCTTGCCTCCTTGCTGAGACTGTCACGTGCTGGTAGAGTACAGTGTGAGAGTGCACGCTTGCACACAGCTGAGTTTGGGATCTTTGTCATTCCATGAAGTCTGGCACACGGGATGGAGAAATGCAAGAAAAGGTGCAATGCTGAACAGCACCAGGAGCTTGAGAGGTGCCGGTGCTGCAGTGAGGGAGTAGGCTGTGCTAGGAGTGGTGCCTGTGGTGGTGGTGGGTCCTGCCACAGTGCGAGGCTCGGGTCAGTCCTGTGGTAGGTAGCCTGGATCTGGATGGGGTCTGGCTGCCAGACCTGCCCTGACTGCTTGGCTTAGCGCAGGCAAGGCCCTTTTCACTAACATCCACCAGCCTGTGTCTCAGTAGAGCTGCACTTGTAAAGGAAAGGAGTTTATACCGTAACAAAGGAGAGGGTGTGCTTGTTTCCTTCCAGTTGGAGGGAACTTTAAGCCTGATCTCTCCTTAGTTTGTTCTGTTTGGGATGATGTGAACAAAAGGGAAAATCGGGGGATTTTTTTCATCGGTGCCTTTCTTACCATGCCCCGGTGATCTCATATCTGTTTAAATCTCAGACCTATTTCTGTGCAACATAATCCTTGTTGTTTTGTGATAGGTTATTGTATGCACATTCTCTGTGTGCCTCCTGATCTTAACTGCTTAGTATACCAAAACAGGAGTTATTTTTACTGCTGTCAGTATTGTTGAGCTTTGCAGTGTTGGGCGTATCCTGTTCTGCATCATGCATCAACAAAGCTAACGGCCTTCGGAGGTACTGGGGATCTTTATTGCTGATGGTGATGGAGAGGGCAGAAAAATGATGTGGTTTAGCTTGTAAAAGCTGTTGGTTTTTTAAATATCTAAAATGGATACGGGATTGAAAAAGTGTAAATCTGAAACATGTCCTAATGGGAAGAATGCGTTGATCAAATTAATGTTTTCCAGAGGCTGTGGCATGAGGTGTGTTACTCTGCTTTTTCTAGCCCTTCTCAGTTCCTTGTTGCAGCCCTGACACCTTCAGAGTGAGCTGTTGTCCCTATAGCCTGATGCCCTACAGGCAGGCTGTGTCCATGTCTGTGGTGTGCCTGGGGGGAAGCCCTGAGCAGCTCAGGCTAGAGCCCTGAGGGATGGGCCTGGCTCCCTGGACACGCTGTCCCAGAGCAGCTTTGCACAAATTCCTTCTCTTTTGAGCCTTCTGTGGTCCCTTTCTGGTTTTGGGGCGGTTTCTTAGGGTGGGTTTGGGGGGTGTGAGTTTTGGGGGGTTGTTTTTGGCTGGCTTTGCTTTAGTGGAGAGGAGAGGCTGTATCTTGGAAGCAGTTTGAATTTCCCAAAACTTTTGGGAAACAAGGGTAAGATGTAATCCTTACATGTGAGTTTCTGTTTCTTCTTTGTATTTTAATGCAGCTGGTGAGTCTATGTATGTGTTGTCTTTACTAATGGCTCGTAGGCTCCTTTCCTGTGGAGACCCCACAGCCTTCTGATTTTTTTGTCTTCCTCCTGAAACTTGATCTTGACTGCAGTTTCACCAGGAGACAGTCCCTTGCACAACAAGGTAAAGCAGCTGGCCAGGCTCACTGGGGACATGTGGAGGCTTTGGTGTTCATTGATCCCAGTGGTGTCTAGAGTGGAGTGTGCTGGCCAGATCGGGCTGCAGATACTGCCTGCCCTTATTTGAACTTGACAGCTTTTTTACCACTCTCTCCTGGAGCTTCTGTAAGCTGTATTTTATCTGAAGAGACACGAGGCTGCTCCATCCATCCCTGCTGAACCCTGAAAAAATACCAGAGCTGATTAAAGAGGCACATTTCCTCTGGAGATGGGCCTTCTTCGAGCAAAGGAATGTAGGTCATGGTTAAGTATGTAAAATGAAAAAAGACTCCATTGTAATGGCAGCATTTCACCTAGATAATCCAGTGAGGTCCTCGCACTAACAGAAAACCTGTTCTTACATATACGCTATTTAATATGACTCATTAAGCAAACCTAATTAACTAGCAGCTTCAGCCCTACTAAATGCCATGGCATATGTGATTCTTAAGGCTTTAGGGCTGGCATCCTGACCAGTGCACCCTCCTGTCTGACCTCTGTCCAAATCGGTATTCTCAGCCTTCAGTGCCCAAGGCAAGGGTAAAGGAGGAAAGCAGTGAGGTGTGAGGCACTGTTAAGTACCTGATAGGATAAAGGTAACGTTGCACACATGGCTGGCTGAGCCAGGCACGTAGCTGCGGGGTAATGAGAAATTAATCTAGACCGATGAATTAAGTGGGATGGAAGCTGGCTCTGTGCGGAGAAGGGGTTGCTCTGTGTTCACTGCATGAATCTGTTGCAAAGGTGCATGTCATAACATGCAGGAGATCTCCTAATGCACGCCTGATAAGGGGTGTATCAAAAAAAAAAATCTGACAGGCAACAAATGCCTGTTGGCAGTGAGTCTAAGGCTGGTGGTTATATTATACAGATGTTCACGGTTGAGGACCTTTCACTACAGGATTCTGCTGCATCAGGTGCTTTCTGGATTTTTTTAGTTTGTGGTAAGAACACTGTAATTTCATATTCATAGCAAAAGTATCCTTTTGCTGCTTTTTCTGTATACTCAACACACTTTTTAACCTTGACAGTAACTTGAGTACTTGCGTATATGAGTATATACTTGAGTATATGCAGAGTGTACACCTTCAAATGGAGAAGTGCCATATTCTTGTCTTATTATTGTCCACTATTTAACAGTGCACTTGATTTTTCATAGCTAACCATGTTCAACCCCAGCACTAGCTGCGTTTCAGTGGCTGATGACACAGTATCTTTGCATATGCATAGCCTGCAAAGCTGGGGAATCTTTTTCAAGTAAAAATTGCTGTTGTAAGCTTAGAAGCATCCTGGTAGTGGCTGGTCTGACTTGGTTTGACTGGCTGCTGCAGGTTACTCATCCTATTCAGGAGCCTGCCAAATCTGAGGAGTATACAGTGGCAGTTAATGAGCAGGGGCGGTTTTAAGGAAGAACCTAGTCTGTAAGTTTAAGTAGGAACAACAGGCCATATAATGCAGCCTAAGGCTTATCAACGCATGGACTCTTACCAGACCATGGCTGGGGCTGAGCACCTCGGAGCAGTTCTGCTTACGGTTGTGCTAATGCTGTTCAGTTCATGTCACGTGGCTTTTCAGTGACTCTGAAATCTGCTGTCCAGTCATTACTTTCCACAGTCACAGGCCTGCAGCTTTGTCCCCCTTTCAAGGGTTTGCAGGACAGTCCTCACCATGGCATTTTGGCAGTGCTCATTAAAGGCAGAGTTCAGTTAACCTCCATTTTGCTGGAAGCGGAGAGAAGGAGGCAGAGCACTGCTCCACCTGTCAGGGAAGCAAAACTCTCTAAATCATCTTGCAAGGGTATTTTTATAGTGTTTGCAAACCTACTCTAACTGTGTTTATGGCTCAATGTTTCACTGGGGTTGCATGGGCTGAAATCCCTCTATTATAACTGAAGTCATTAAAGCAAGGAACATGTTATGTATATGGCGCATAACAAAGAGTCTGATGTTAAAGCAAAATGTGCACTTTCCTACTGGTTATGTGCATAGCAATATATCCTCAAAAAAAGGTCATTTTAGGAAGTAGGCATCAAGTGAATTACAGTTCCAGGAAATATGGGGCTCCCTGTCAAGGATAACTGACTTGGTTTAAGAAGGGAAAATGTATTTTGCAGACGGGGCTATTGATTAGTTGTTCACCAGACTGTTTTTATTCTTTGGTGTGTAGATGCAAAGGCATCCAGATGTACAAAGCATACATTTGGAGTCATGCCACTGTAGGGACAGGGATCAGTGGCTTTGTAATTGATTAGCTGCATCATTTGTCCTTAGTATTTTTTCTTCTTGGTTAAGATATTCCCAAGAGGCTGTTAGCACAGGTATAATGCAAGACTCAGTATCACATCTGTGCTAAAAATCTAGTGCCTTTTTGCTCTGAAAGGCGAATGTTTTTTTAAAGGGGAAAAAAAAAAAAAAAGAAAGTCTCACTGACTAGCTGTGTGTCTGTTTGGAAGCAGAACTGCTGACTTCAGGCAAACAGGCTTTTACTGCTTTTTGCTCATGCTGTCTAGAGCGAGCCCTTACTCCTCTAAGGGCATCCTCAGCAGAGCTACTTACAGGCAGTCAGGTTACATCTGAGAGAGTCCGTGGAGGCATTGAAGATGCTTAAGATGAAAGACCTCAGCTCATCTCAGACCTTAGGCTGAGCTAGCAGGTCTGAGGGAGGGGTAGGAAGGATAGGAGGGGAACAAATGCACTTTGTAAGTGTGGAATATTTGACAGAGCTGCTGAGTCAAATGGGCCATCCCCCAAGGCCATTTTAGCATCTTTTCTAACCAGATCTGCATTGAAATATCTTGCAGGTGATGTTACTATCTGATGTTTTGTCATAATAGGTCAGGAAGAGAATAGAGACACGTTCCTGTGTTCCTGCTGAAGGTGTACAAATTCAGAGAGGGCTTTTTAAAAGACCTGCTAGGAGCAGCCTGCTGATCTATATGCAGAGGTGAGGCATGCAGCAAAGCACCCCTTAAAACGGTTTTAAACCCCAGTTATGAAAATTCTGAGACTTTAGTCTTTGGCATTTATGGGAAGATAGTCAGCTCCGAGGTGAGTTCTGTTAACAGTCAATCTCCCCTTGCTTGCCTGTAAGAGGTGACCTTTTAGAAATGTTTTTAGTGAAAGGGTAGTTCCAGGTTTCTCTGAGACACTCCTCTCGTTAAAAATGGAAGATTTCAGTTTCCTGGTTGGCCTAGAAGTGTGTTACTCCCCTGGGGACTCTTCTGATGCTGGGTCTCCTAACTGCCTAAGCCATTCCTGAAAACTGGATTTGA
The DNA here is from genome assembly GCF_900496995.4 of Aquila chrysaetos chrysaetos. Classification (NCBI taxonomy): domain Eukaryota; kingdom Metazoa; phylum Chordata; class Aves; order Accipitriformes; family Accipitridae; genus Aquila; species Aquila chrysaetos. Next base: position 67,901,355 of record NC_044008.1, read on the forward strand.
GCATCTTGGGAAATATTTTTTCCCAGTAATTTGTGATTGCTGTACAGCTCTTGGGCTGTGTTGTGCTGTAGAGCATGTGTGGAGTTGAGCATAAAGATGTACTCCTGCAAGTTTACTGTTGTCTGTATGCTATGTCCAGAGGAAAACAAGGCAGGCAAGGATTAATGCAGGTATAAAGGATTTTGCCCTTAAAACTTGTGTACAGGTTGGTACTTAATAATCTAACTTCAGCAGGTTTAGAATGGGAACTGTGTGTACTTCATACAAAACCAGGGAACATCTGGCTTTATTGCTCCTCTGGTTTCTATGCCATTGCTGTAAGTGTTTACTTACACCACTGGCTCTGTGACTTCTGTGAGCCATCTATATATGTGCTTTTTGGTTGCTCATTTGTCAAGGAAGGGGCAGGGGGAGAAGGGATTCCCTGAGCTATAATCTTGAATTACTGTCACATCAAATGTGCTGCTGAGTAACTGGATGGATACCCGCGGAGTAATGCAGAGAGGAGAGTGGTGTTTCCATGCATATGTTGCATGTTCTGCTGGGCAAGTGCTGTATTGTCTTAGTTTGCTGGCACAAATTGGGAGAGCTTATGATAAATGGTTTAGAAGTCAGCCTAGAAAACACCTGAAGGCAAAATCATATAGTAGTGTTGTATGATTGCACTGATGGGTTTTAAATATGATGTTGAAAGCTTTGTGCTCTGGCTGAGACGGTAAGGAAGAAAAAGTCAGACCGCTAGACTTACCTGTGCAAGGGGGGTTGAAACAATGCTTTGCTCAAGGAGTATTAAGTCAGACTCTGAAGGGCTTTTACACTTCTGTCCCTATTGCATCATTGCTGTCACCAGTCCTGGTGAGATTGTCTCAGAGTTATTGATGGGAGTTGAAGGTTCGTTGCTTTTGTATTATAGGATGCACAAACAGGAGGCAATGAATTAAACCTGCTCTGGCTGGGAGATGTTTTAGTCTTCCCCCAGCCATTCCACAAGTGTGGTGAACTCATCCCTTGAATAAAAGGCATGTAACAGTGCAGGGGTTGCAGAAATTCAGTTGTTAAATAACTGGTCTTCTGTAGCCTGGTATATGGATTCAGTAGGGGCTGTTCCTTCTTTTTGTAATGGCCAATACAGCTTTTATGTATGGGGGGGATAATTGAAACTCTTTCATTGAATAGAAAATGCAGCTGAGGTTTTTTGGGCAATGATGCAATTGTGCTGCATTGTCCCAGTAGCATTCACACACTCTCTTCTGCAGTGTGAGCTGGGGGAGTGGCTTTGCTGTTTATCAGAAATAAATGCATGCACGGGGTACTGTCACTGAATTTTGGGTGGATTCTCTGTCGCATTCCAGAGGTTGCTTGAACTGGTTGTAAAGGCTCTGATTTTTTTTTTTTTAAACCACTATCTGACTTTACTGTGAATACAGCTGGTTCGGAAGGCTTGTTATTTAACATGAAGCCTTTGCAGAACACTTCCTATGGCTTGCAGCTACCATTAGCCATTGTACCTCTTAAAACAGTGCTTGCCTTCACTCTATGTCAGGAGGGACTGGAGAGATGACCCTAGACCTCTGCCCTGGCTGTGTCCTGATGAGACAGCAGCGATGCTGGTTTCCTCGTGAGCTAAATTTCAGAGTTCCCCTGAGCACTCTTAATCACTAGCCATGGAAAATGCCCCCATCTCCAGCCTGAGGATTCTGTATTTCCTAGCTAAGCTAGCAAATTTACCCAGGTCCTGATGAGCTTCACTGAATTCACTGCTCTGCCTCTTCCTGGGCTTCAGACAGCCTGTCTGTCTGTGCAGCATTCCTCATATGTAGCAGAGCAGTAAGGCACTGCAGTGTGCTTGGGGGGTGCGTTCTGCCTGTGAGATCAACCAAGAATATTTCTCCAGGGGGATGCTCTCATTTCAGAGCACACATGAAACTCGGAGAAGCTACAAGAGAGACCGGTCAGCCCCATGCACCCGCTGCCCAGGACTGACTTGGCAGCATAGCATGACACAGCATTTGCTGTGCTTACAGCTACAGCTATTTATACATTGCCTTTCAGTGTTATTTTGTCTCCTCTAGTAGATTCTGTACTTGATAAAATAATCCTGCTTAAGTTTATTAAATTTGCTACAGTTCCTAGACCTAGATGAATATTTTGGCTCTGTGGCAGTGCTGTACATCCAGGTCCAAACATGGCTGAATGTGAGGGAATTTCATTGTTAAGGTATGTCTGGATTCAGTCCCCTAAAGTGATTTTTACCTGCAGACTGGACTTGCATTGTGTCTTATGTGTGAACCAAAACTGGCACACTAGGGATTTAGGGATAATAGGCTAATATCTTCCCTCTCTCCTAGGAGAGAAAATTGCAGCAATTGTGAAAGATTACTGTGTGTGTTTGGGGGAAGGGACTCCTGTGAGGGTGGTTGTGGAGGCTCTGGGTGAAAGAAAGGGAAAGAAGAGTGGGCTGTATTACACTAACCATCCTGTGTCAACCTCCTACGTTCGGGTGTCGCATGGCTGACATCCTATCAAAGAGCTCTGGCTGTGTCCAGAATTTTAAGCAGCTTTATAAATAGTGTTGCTCAAACTGCCTGTGTGTGCAGAGACTGTGAACGACTGGGGTAGACCAAAATATTATTGGTTTAATTTTTGAACCAGTCCAAAAACTGGAGCAAGAAAGAATAGAAACCTGAAGTGTAGAAACACCCATGGGTTACCTTCCTCTGCAATGCAAAGCACACATCTTGGGTGGGGTGTCTGTTAGAGAGGTAGCATTGCTGGAGATTGCAGGCTGTAATACTCGCAAAGCACAAATATATGAATCCTGTTAAGGCATCTTAAACCATTCTTTCTCTCTTACTTGCCTACTGTCTTAAAGCTGCTTGCAGGTTATGCTTTCTCTGAATAATTGCGAACAATTAGAAGCTAATTTAAATGGCTGGTTTGTATTCACAGCAGCAGCATATGAGCTAACCAGCTGGAAAGCAGACACGGTGATTTTCTGTTAATATGTCTCCCTCTTGTTGTTCCCTGGCAGTTTTTGCAAGGTGGATTTTTGCTGTGGGCTAATCAGGAGTTCCTCTTGCGCACTGATTGCAAGGGGAGAGGGGATGCTTCTTCGTTCTCTAGCACAGAGTTACCACCAACCTAGCAGAGCCCAGTTTTGGTTCAGCAGAAGAGTCCTCCCTGGTTTGCTCCAGGAATGGAGCAAAAGAATATTTTTCATGGATACACTTTTTATTCCTACTCCCAAAGATGTAGAAAGGTGCAGTGCACTTATTGTGGCTCAGGAGTGAATTGGTCAGCAATAGTCACACAGATTTCCTTGCAGCATCCTTTTCATCCTCTGGAAAGGCAGATGGAGTTTTGAGCAGCCCCACTCTTTCCTCCAGGCCTGGCAATGTGCTGCAAATGCTGCTCAGAGTGGTGAGTGACTGATTTCTACACTGCTGATGCCGTCCAGATGGCAACCCCAGCGCGGTCCAGCAAGAAGGTGGAAAACCTGTTGCATAATAACTGCCGTCTTCCTCCGAAGGCAACAATTTGAGGAATCCTTTTGCTTCAGGTAAATGAGAGAGCTACTGGAGAGACTCTTCTTGCACACAAGGAGGAACACAGCTTAATTGGCAAGCTAAAACAGCAGGCTGTTGGGAATCCCAGGAATCAAGACTGGTGGCTGAAATGGGCTCCTTCTCTCTCCCTGTCACACTGGTTGGTGTTAGCATCCAGGTGAGCTTCTCCTTAGAGGAGTCTCTTCTTAGCAGTGAAATGCATCTCACTTAGACCTTGTTAGACACTGCCGAAAAGATCAGCACAGGCATTGCTTTCACCCTGAATGGTTAGGTATTCACCAAGGTTTCCGCAGCCATCCACTTAGGCCCTGTTTGAACTGGGCATCTCTTGACAAGCTGGGCTTGGGTGTCTGTAGAGGTGCTGTGCTCCTCATGGCTGTTTTCTTCTCGGTGGAGATTGCTAGCCCTGACCTGTGTTTCAGATGAGGCTTTACTGAGGGAGTGTTGAGACAGCCTGTCTGCGAGCAGTGTTGGCTGACGTATAGGCAAAATGTTGTCTACTTTTCTGCTTACTGCTTCCAACCAGCTTCTCCTGTGTCTTTAACTGCAGTCTCATGTGGGTTTTTTCAGGTAACAGTGCCATCTGGTGCTAGAGCATTGCTCTTTATGAAGCTTTTCTCAAATTCTTAGGTAGAGGTAGTAGGACAGTATTGCTTTTAATCAGCCATCTTACTATAAGAAAATGGGAGGAGGAGTGTCCTGTAATAATCTGTGCTGTTGAGACATTGCACCTGGAGGAGATCCTTTAGGCCTGTCTTGTCTTTTTTCTATTAAGCAACTGATTTTCCCAGAACTGCTGTACCCAGAAGACTGGGTACATGAAGCAAGAAGTATAAACACTGAGAAGGGGGATTGTATCTTTTACTATAAACTGCTGCTGAGAAGAAAAATCCTATGTTGAGATTAAATCCTATCATTAGGGACATCTTTGAAAGATTCCCCATAGGAGTCTAAGTGGCTTACTGCTAGACTTACTAGTCAGTAAATTTTCTCTTACAAGATCTTTCCATATTTTGTAGTAGGAGCCATGTGTTTTTAAACTTTAGCCTTCCATATCTTTATGCTGAGCATCGTTATCATGTTCATTCTTTCTGAACTATTTTTCAGGTCTCCTCAAAGGTTTTGTAAACCTTTTGGCATACACAGGGTTTGCTTTGCATTCCCAGATGGAAAGACCTTGTTACTGGTTGATGTGAGTGAGTATATGGGATATAAGCCTGTTTGAACAAATAATTCAGCAGCTCTTGATGACAAGGTTGGACAAAGTCAAACTTTTCTGTACCTCTTTTCCCAATTGCACTGAAGATCATTCTTGCCTGTTGAGTCTAGATAGCTCAGTAGGCTGTTGAGGTCCTCTTCCTTCAAGCCAGAGCTGGCACTTTAGGTACCAGGTTGTCTTTTCTGGTTTATCCCTTCTTCAGGAATCTAACCCAGGCTCACATGCGAGTGTGTTCCTTGTTGCTGCATCCCTCTTATGATGAGTGGTGGTGCTCAACGTTTACACACATGAGATAGAAATGTGAGACTAAGGGTGCTGAAAAGCTGAGAGTTGCTGTTTCTGATTATAGGTGGGATTCACCTTCCAAGCAAAGTGGAGAGCAAAGGTGGATTTGTGCAGCTCTCCTTGTTCTACTTCCAGGATCCTCCTCTCTCCCAACTGCGTTGCTGCCTTTGCTGGGAAATGCTCCCAAACCTACTTCTTTTCCTTTAAATAATAACTCAGTAACCTTCCTGTTGTCTTGTCTTCCTTCACTTGAATTACTGCCTTGTACTTTGTCTTCATTTTTAGATTGATGTGTTCACCAGGCCAGGGAATCTTTCTTGCAGTGTTTTCAAAAATGGCATGTAAATTTGCAGAGCTACAGCAGTGATTTGTTGCCAGTATAATAAATAATGTTTGACAGTCCTGGACAAGGAAAACCCAAGTAAAAGATTTACTTTTGCTAAGCAGATTTATGTTAAAGCCAGATTCCTCTGCTCCAAAGCACAGCATCTACCCACATTATAATTAAACTGAACTTTTGTTGCATCCAATGATTTGTTCAGACTTTTTAGCCAAATTCCACGTCTTGGAAAAGGAAAGTAGAACCTTCCAGTGTCTTTTCTGCCAGAAGGCTCAAAGGTGATATTTGTTGGGGGGGTAAGAAGATGCTGCAGCATACGGCTGTGAGTGAAGGACCAGAACTGTTCTGCAGAAGGAGTTTTGTACTTACAGAGGATGGAAGGATATTCTGCCACCAAAGAACTTTACTACCCAAAAGTAATGGTGAGGGTAAAAAAAAAATAACAGGTAGGGTGATCAGAAATGCAGGCAGGGACAAAAGTAGCTACAAGTCTGCTGCAGGTAGTTGTGTAGATAGGGGAGGCTCAGGAAACTTCAGCTTGAAGTTGGAAGGAACTCAACTGAGTGGCACAACTTCAGGTTTCTGTGTCTCCATAATATGTCATAAAGACAAATTAAAGAGCTGTCAGTTTGTCTTATGAGAGCTGCAGGTCCCTGGGGAGGCTTGCTCTGTTGGGAGACTATAAGAACTAATGACACAGCTGGATTTTGAAGCTGCCTGTGTAACAAGCCTTCCTGCACTGCTAGCAGTGTTGAAAGAAAACAGTGGTGTGGAGCCAATGATTTGATTCTCATTTTTCAGATTGCCTGATCTCCTGTGTGTGTTGCAAAGGCTTCCCTCCTCTGCTGCCTTCCATGCAGTCACCTGCCGGGTGTTTCCTAAATGACTCTTCAGAAGACTGCAGGTGCTGCTTGTCTCTGGCAGTCCAGTAAACAATTGGTGTGTAATTTGATAAAAATTCATGTTGCTTCAGTACAGGGGCCTTTAAAGTTGTTGCAGATGTTCAGTTGGTGACAGGCAAGTTTTGAGAGCAGTGTGTAGTGGCCTGGGGCTGGAAACTACTATGTTCATCCCTACCAGCAATGGGATCTTCATGAACTAAATTAAGAAGTCCTACTTTAGGTCAAGCCTTTTGCTTGTTTTCTCAAGAAGTGTTATGTCCACACTGTACAATTAAATCCACAGTAGTTTGCTGGTAACAGGCTCTACTTGGGGGTAGGCTTAGTGGTTAATCTTAGTTTGTGCTGCTAGTCGTGAATGTGTTGAATATTGGATGGTTGGCAGAGTCAGATATGCTAGTTGCATGAACAAAAGAATTGTAATACATTATCAGTTGACTGCCTGCAGGTAGTGCTGCATGCAATGCAAAGCTGTCTTAATTTCATCTTGGCTTCTGTCAAGTCCTTTAAAGCATTTATTTCAGTTTCGGGGAGCATTTTAGCACCTCCTTGCCTTCCCCTGTTCTGTTCTTCCTGCAGCTGAAGTTAATCGTCAACCTGACCTTTTGCAAAATGGTGTTTTGCACTCCCAGAACAGCCTCATGAACAAGCTTTTGGACTCTTTTGCACTGAATATAAGAAACAAAGATCCTGCTCACTGTCCTTCCCTCACTTCGACCAATCCCAATGGGGAACTACGTGTTCCTGATTCACTGAAGGTTTTTGAGTGTTAGTTTAATACAGGCCATGTTGACCAATTTTTTTTAATCTCCTGGTGCAATTCCTAAGCAACTCTAGATATTTACTCCTTTGTAGTTCTTTGAATGCTTTGAGATGACAAATGATATCATGATATTAAGAAAATGCAGAATGATTTTAAAAAGCAAAATGGCTAAAAAAACCTAAAAGCATCAAAAAGCACTAGTTATGTGGCAGAGCGGTGACTGACTCTGACTCTGTTCTATAGTAGGGTGTTGGGAGCCACATACTGCTCTGACATCTACTACTTGATCAGGCAGAAGCATAGACTTTGTCCTAGAAGGACATAGTTCTTTAACGCAGGAGTCTCCATAACCTCCTGTCTCAAACAGATTTTGAACTTTTTGTTTGGAAGAGCCACAAACTATATGTGCTTGCCATGTAGGACTAGCCAGGAGCTGTCACAGGCAGAAGTTCTGTGCCAATCAGTGCAGAAGATTTATTCTCCTAGTTTTGCAGCTGCATCCCTCAAGGGTTGTTTTTGAAACCCTCTGTATTGTCTAGCTCATTGTTCAACTCTTCCGGGTAGTAGAATTTCAGTTCTCAGGAGTCCTAAGTTTCTAGTAGTTTTTCTTCTGCCCTATTCTGCCATCTTCCTTCCCCATAAAATCTAGTGTGGTTGGAAACCTCCAGTTTTAGAAGTGGAGCAACGTGTGCCACTTCAAATGTCACAGTGTGAACTAAATCTGAGCTTCCATGGGATTCTCTGCTCTTGCTGCTTCATCGTCTCTCCTCCTCCTTTTTAGACGGCTTGTGTGCAATGCAATATGATCGATGTAACAGAAGAGTTTCAAGGGAAGTGAACTTTGTATGTGGAACATATTTTCCCGAGAGTAGTATGTGATGCCCCTGGTAATGTGTTGATACTGAAATGATGTTAAAAATATCTTAGCTTCAGATCTTCTGGGTCTTTGAATTTCTGAACCTTTGTCATCTAACTCTGTGTATCCATGCTATATTTGGACAGCTGACTTGCTATTTTAGACACCTCATTTGGATTTAAATAAAAACAGCTTGTGTTGAGATGATTGCTATGCTACTGTTTTAGCTGAAGTGAATTTGGGTGTGTAATCAGACCTTTGAGTTAAAAAAATAAAATAAATTGGGGGATGCTGTCTTGGGCTGGCTGCTGCCAAGCCTGCTGCCAGCTGTGCTCCCTCCTGTCCCACCTCCATGAACCTGTCCCACAGCCACTTCTACACCAAGGCAGCTCTTGAGCTGCTCCAGGTTACAGCCAGCCATAGCATCAGTTGGCACTGTTTTGTTTTCTCTTAGTGCCCAGGACTGGAGCTGGTGGTGGCCAGGAGCTGCTTCATGTGGTAAGGAAGTTTCCCCTTAATCTCCAGTAAGAGTCCTGCAGTGGTCCCAGTCACAAACCGATGCTAGCTGGTGTAGGTTTCGAAATCACAACCTCACCATTGGAGAAAAGGACCTAATTGCTTTCAGGTTTAGAAACCAGGCATGGAAATATGGTACACCATGTCCTGCTTCACACAGACTTCAGGTGCTGAGGCCAGGTCATTCAAAAGACCTGTGAGGAGCCTCAGCTGAATGAAGCAAGGTTGTATCTTTTCACAGTATCAGGCACTTCGATTTAGCTTTAAGTGGTGATGGAGCATCCTCTGAGTGTGTACTGGGGTTTGGAGAGCTCTGCAGTGCCTTGTTACCTGTTGCTGCAGTAGACTCCTTTCCCTGTGGTTTGCTGTTAACCTGTAGTTTTTCTTCTTCCTCTGAGCATTGATGCTACAAGTTTCCATGACAACTTCCAAGCTGACACATAGGTGCTGTCCCTTCAAAACAAAAATACTAACATGGGTATTGTAGGACACTGGCAGTCAGAGTCGGTGACCTGGAGGGATGTCCCAGGGAGCGGATTAATTTTTAACTCCAGAACAGATTCAGGCAGCTGACTTGCTGGGACCACTCTCCAGTGCAGTTCAAAAAAACCTTGGTATGTGTGAGACTAAAATCCTAACTGTTAGACTTGGACATAAGTCAGATATCTAGTTCATCTCTCCTCCATCATGATATTTGCCCACTGGCACAGAAGAGAAAAGACAAGTGTGACATGTTTTCTGTGTGTAATACCTTGGCTTGACTAAAAAGGAGACTGTAGAATGGTAATACATCCAAAAGGCATTATTTATTATTTTTCCCCTCACGCTTGCTTTCTTAGTCCCACTGAGAAAACTCACCATCCCCATTATGAGACAGCCTTTATAAAATTGCAGGTAATTTTTTTCTTTTCTTTGTTTGCAAATGGAGGAGGAGAGCCTGGGAGCAGTGGTTTAAATGAGATCAGTTACACAAGATGTATGAGGAAAGTGCTTGGACATGTGAGATGGAGAAATAGCCCAGAATGAATAGCGGTAGCAGGTCTCTGCAGGTCAAAGCCTGGCTTCCCTGCCCTCCTGGTGGTCACCACTGCTAGCCAAGTCCTTGCTTAACTCAAATGGCAGAAGCAACTTCCATAATAGGTAGTTCACTTCTGACTCTTAGTTGGATAAACTTCTCAACCATCGTATAGCGGTTCAGGTAAATGTATATCATCTCTAGCATTGCGCTTTCCTCCATTTTTTTTTTGTGGTGCCTTGTATTCCTGTTTTTATAAGCAGTTACCAAGGGAAGGTAGGTGTGTGCTGCTTTTTCTTCTCCATCCTTATGTGCTTATTCCCAGAGCTCTTGTTTTGGAGGATAAAATCTGGAATGCATCTCGAATAGAAACCGATGTTCTCCTCGCCTCAGTGATTGCGTTGGAGGTAGAGGCTGTGGGATCACACTAGCACCCTTGAGCAAATTTTATTCTTTTATTGGTCAGACATTGCAGTTATATGAGACAGCACTGACCAAGCGTGAACTTCAAACTGTTAAAGTTGGTATTGGCAAGCTTTATACTGGATCAGGTGTCATCTTCCAGAGCCAGGGTGCACTCTGTATTGCTGGGTAGCTGAGCAGAAAGGCAGTTGTAAAACCATGGCTTATCCAGGCGAAAGGTGTGCTCCTAAGTCCATGTGTCACTGGGTGTTGAAGATCAAGGAACTGTGATCTGAAGTTCAGCCTTGGGCGATATGAGTCATAGTGACAAGGTCTCCTGTCCTTCCTGGTGTTCCAAGTGCTGGCTGAACCTGCAAGGTCCACTGAGTAGTCAGCTCCTCTGAAAGCTGGTAAGGGAGCCTGTGCAAAAGGTGTGTGCTGGCATATCTGAGATTGAACAACCAATGACTGCATGTAGATGTGTTCAGCCTTTAAAACTATGGTTCCCTTCTGTGTTTAAGCTTGTCCCCCAGCTTCTGTTAGTGGGTTCGGAGCAGGAGGCAGTTTGTTCGTAATTATCTCCTGTGACAACATTGCCTTCTTGAAGTGTGGCAGTAGCAAAACCAAATGCTGCTATTTGCAGGCAGAATTACCTTCTTTTATTTCTCCTAAAGTAAAATATCAAGACTCCTGCCCCATGCAGAAAAGAGACCATATGGGAATAGGAAAGGAAGAGATGTGCTGGCAGTAAGCATGTATGTGTTGTCTTTTCCCCTTTGCAGGATAAAACATTTGGGGAGGGTGATGTTACAAGCAAACCTGAGCAGCTAATTAGTGAATTGAAGCTCTGCTTTTAAATTTGCAGATAGTGACCAGGGATTTATGTAATTACTGCGTACTTCCAGTACTGGTTTTGTTTGGATACACACTAACCAGGGTTAGTCGTCCCTATATCGGTCTCAGCAGCTCCTGTTATTTGTCACTAAACTTCAGAAGTGATTGCTACTTATTTACTTGCCACAATACTTGGCACTGGTGGCTAGTTGAAATCATCAAAATAAATTGCTCAGGTTTTGATCTCTTGTCAGAAGGTAGTTGTTGAAGAGGAAAATTGGTCCTGTGTCTCCCTTTTGCTTTATGGAGTTGAAAGGTTAAACCCAGAGAGTTAGTGTGAGTTTAGCATGCCCCTGCCCAAGGATGCTTACACCTAGCTGCTGCATTGTTTGCTAAAGCAAGGATCCAGCTTCCTGTCACAGACATATCTCCCAACCTCAGCAGTTAATTTAAAAAAAACAAAAACCACAAAGATTTTGCTTGAAATGACAAGCTTGTGCTAAGAAATTAGGCAAATGGTTTGAAGCAATAAGCTACCAAGGCTTAATGAGTTAATGCTCAGCAGCTAGGCAGAAATGTCTGTCCTTCTCTCCTAGTCTGCCCAGTTTCAGGTGAGAGCTCTGATGGCTACCTTATTCCATCTGAGGTGAGGTGACTCAGCTGAGGAGGGGAACATGCTCCTGTTGGTGCTTGTTCTGTATGTGAAATCAAAATTTCTGTACCCCTCCTGCTGTGTTGGTATGAGAGCATCATCAGACCTGGTGAAGTATCAGATGTTCTCCAGATTGCAGCTGGTGCCTTTTAACTGGTAGATCTGCTGTGGAGCTCAGGCATTGATTCAGTGCTGACACCAAGAGAGCATCTGAATAGTGGAGGAAATAAATGGGTGCCAGAGTATTCTGCCACTTTTTTTTGCAGTCGGTGCACTAACCAATGTAACTGACTCCTGGTGGGTGGGTGTTGGTCATCCCTTTTTGCCTGGATAAAATGTGTGTGCAGTGATGAGAGTCTTTGGTTTGCCTTATTTAACATACATTAATGTGAATTTATTTTTTAAGAAGGCAACACAAAACTTGCCTTGCATTTGAGGTGTTTGGAGGGTGTTGAGCCCAGCATGGCATACAGGAGTGCAGGACTAGCTGAGAGCATCTCTGGGGAACTGATATTTCTTGTTCTTGGGCCTATTATCAAGGTGCATGGCTAGAACATAAAACTAGTCATGTTAATACTGACTTTTGTAGTGGTAAATATAGCAACTGAGCTGTAAGTACCTATTTTAAAAGTGCTTCTCCAATATTGAGTTCCCTCACTGCTGAGTGAGGGGGCTGACCTTTGGCTGATGAACACATATATAACGGATGAGAGGAGGAATGACTGAACTGTCATGTGTTCATCAACAGCCATTCTGGCTTCCTCTGGTTGGGTTTCTTCTGGGTTTTGACAGTCTTTTGTGTGATGACAGACCTGCTAAGTATTTATTGTTGATGCTGGCTTTCTGCCTACTACTTGGCTTGCTTATCCTAGCAACTGAGGCAGGTGGGTCTGGCACATGAAGCTGAAAATAGTTGTGCTGCCTTTAAAAATCAAGAGATCTGAAAATAGGTTAAATGTAGTCCCCCTGCAGAGAAAGTTTTATGCCTTGCTTTGGGAAGAATTTGTGTGATTATATCCTTCAGGAAGGATCACAACATGCAAAATCTACTCATTTACAACTCTTATGATTTACCAGAGTTGACTAACACAAACATTGCTGCTGCCAGGTAGCATTGGATCATCTTGTCAGTCTGGGTTCTTCAGATACTGTTTAATACAGAACAGAGCGGTGTGGCTCAATGATATGTTGAAACGTAATGCATCAGTTTAAACACCACGTGTCAGAGATTAAATTGTCCTAATGCATGTTGAAATGGAAGTATCATTATACACTTGGAGCTCTGCAGCAAGAGAACTCCAGTTAAAATACTCAAACTGCTGCTCATGCGTGAGTACTTACTGGAATGTGAATGCTGCTGCCTGATTCTAGATGTTAAGAGGCTATCTATACAGTACTTATTTTAACAAATAATTTTAGAAAGCTGTATAAAAATTGATGTCTATCTGTATACCCCGGTGAGATGTGGGAGGCAATGAAAACACTTCCACAATCTGGAAATGGGCTGTGGGAGGCTTCAGGTTTTCCATTCCAGTGGAGTTCTGACTCCAGAAGTTGGGTCTAAAAGCCTAGCTGGCTGGCTGTCTTCCTCTCTTACTGAAACACACAATCAAGAAGGCAATAAATACTCAGGTACTTTGGTTTGATTCCGGATCCTGTCCTTGGATTATAGATTTCTGTCTAATTTAGTAAAGCAGGCTGTAAGCCAAGGTGTAGGTTGGGATGAAATGCTGACAAAGCACAGTGGATTTTGGGCTGGGGATCAACAAGGAAAAGCAACGAATGCAGCAGTAGTGGAGAGGTGGATTCTGAAAGTGAGGTGTAAAAGAGGCTTTGTCCTTGATACTGCGTTCACATGGTGCTTCCCAAAACGCACAGTGTGTAATTAGTGCAGGACTCGGAATGATGTACCAATGCAAATATGTTCTTGACCACTGAAATGCAGATGAGACTTTTCCCTGTTCAGCAGAAGGAAATGTTAGCTGAGTTACTGTGAGACCGAGCAAGTCTGAAATTGGAGTTCAGTCTTGTGGCCTCCCTGTTAGCATGCTTAGGGCATTATCCATCCTGTAGCATTTTAATATTAGTGTATTCAATGGCAACTGCATTTTGTAGTTTTGAGCTTGTTGATAACACTTAATGAAATAGCCTGCAAGTAGTCTTGAGTTCACTGGAACAGCTTGATGAAGGACCATTTTTGGAAGGACATCGCTTGGTTAACTGACTGGTCATCACTGGAGAGTCATCAAGTGATACCTCCCCTTACCAGTAGTGACTTCTGGTGCCCACAACTCTGCATGAACTAATGTAGAATATGTAATGATGCTCCAGCCGCATCTTTTGTTGCCAACACTAGCTCTTTGCCAGCAGGTGCTTTAGCAGGAGCTGGAGTATGAGCAGTGCTTCGACTTTATCCATGTTCTTATCAACATTTTGTGTTACCTGCATGGACCTGGGGGCTATTAAGTGTGGCGACAGCCATTTCTTTTCCTTTTTTTTCCAAGGCAAGTGCTTGCTGCAGTGAATTTGGCACCGATTCCCCTGCCAGCTAAGACTTCTCATTGTACGGTACCTTGCTTAAAATGTTCCAGGCCAAACAGGATTTCCACAGATATTTGGGAGTATCTTGGGTGAAAAGCATACAGGATGAGACAGAACCAGTGTCATGTGCTTCTTCCTGTGTCTTCTGTCTTCTCTAGTACATAGACTAGATGTGGGTAGGAAATGATGCATGATGCAGACAGAGGAAGAGGAGAGGGAGACTTAGTGATGGAGTCAGAATGTCTGCACCCTTTTTGATGTGTCTGCTGACTTAGAGCACAGTCGTGGATGGATCACCTGGTTGCTGTGTTTCAGATCTGTCAACTGGATTTTGTGAACATGCCAAGGGGGTTAACTCTGTGTTTGGAAGTGCCTCAGCATCCTCTGCTGAAAACCTCAGTCCAGAGGATTGGGATACTGTGCATTTGTGTTTGTCATGTTATTTCTGACTAAGTATTGTCTGGGGTCACTAAATTCAGCATCTTTCTCTCTCCCCTTAGCTGAAGCTTGAAGATCGCTCTGTGGTCCCTCGAGATGTGGTCAGACATATGAGCTCCAGCGTAAGTGCTTTTTTCTTTGTCCCTTTTTGGTTGTGATGCTGCTGCATGGATTTCTAAGACTTGCCAAATTGCCTGAATGGAACTGAACAGTAATGCTTTGAGCATGTTCTATTTTTAGTGTGTTTGATAGAGACCTAGCTGCATCCTTTGAAAATGAAATGCTGATAAGGCTGCCTCTCTACTGTTGCATATCTGCCAAGGTCTCCTGAGCAAGCAAGCCTGATAAATTCAGGTAATGAGACAAGATGCTTGTCTATCCTGCCATCCTTTAAGTTTTAAATCAATCAATTCTGAGATGTGGGGAGTGTGGACCTGCTCCCCCAGACCTAACGGGGAGGCTGGAGTGGAGGCAGATCGCATTACTGCTGTGTGCCTTTTGGTGCGCTATGGTAGAGAATTTGGAGGAAATAGTCGCAATCTACAGTAAGCACCATCTTGTCCAATTTCTCCAGAAATACAGCAAATCCCAGCGCTGCTGAAGCATCTGACACAGCTTGGTTGACAAAGTAAGCTGGTTCTTAATCAGAGGCCTATAATCGTGACCTTTACTCTTTCTGGATACTATTTTAAGTCCTAGTCATTCCGTTAGTTGTACAGCATTTGTGCTTATCAGAGGTGTGTGGATTTGTTTTTTGTGTCGGAAATACCAAGAACATTGTTCAGTATTGATTATCAGATGTGATGTGGTCTCTTTAGGAGCTTAGCTAGGTTGGTAATTTCTTGCTGTTGCTCACACCTAACCTATAACCCTGAGCCATATGGCCTGCCATGTGCACGCCTGTATCTTCTCTTGACTTGCTTCCAGCAATGTGGCTACCAAGGTTGTGATGAAGCAGGCAGCTGGCCACTAACTGCTGCAGTTGTACCACATGGTGTGCAGCCTGGTGCAGGGATGGGGAAGGCCATTCTCTGATCTGGGTGTTTTGTTTTTTCAAATAAAGCCTTTTTTGTCAATTAAAAAGAAAAAGTAAACCCACCCCTTTTTCACAGAACGTTCCAAGGAGGGGAAAAAAAGGGAGGAAAAACTTGAAGGGTAATTTGAAAAATGCTGAAACAAAATATTTCCTTAAGAAACTTACTTGCTGTTTGAAATGGAAATTTGGAGTCAAGTATCTTACTAAAACTGCAGCTTTATGAAAGTGTCTCAATCCAAAACAATGAACAGCTAGCAAATTGAAATAGCAGCTGTTCATGCCATTGTACCTGGCACAGCTGGACTCTGTAGTGTATCCTTCTTGCTCAGAGGGATGCTTTGAGTCCTGTCTCTCAACTGTTTGTCCTCCAATGCTTCCTAGTCATTTTAAGCTTTCAGGACAGCAAGTTGTTCTCCTCGTGGCAAACACGGTTGTGCTGCTTTTGTTTGCAATTTCCATACTGAAATTCCATTCCATATCTATATAAGATGTCCGTGCCCATGGCAGGGGGGGGTTGGAACTAGATGATCTTTAAGGTCCCTTCCAACCCAAACCATTCTGTGATTCTACCTGAGCAGAAATTGGCTTCTCTGGCTTGCTGCATGTATATCGGTAGATATATGACCCAGCAGTTGTTTTGCATGCTCGTTTATTGTCTGTTTGCATATTTAAACACTGGCTTTTGCTTGACCATTTGTACTACTGGCTGATAATTTTTTTAATTGATGGAATGGTGAGGGTATAACTCAATTTCTTCTCTCTATTCAAAAGCATAGCAAATCTGAAGATGACTTATACTTTACCTTACCCTCAACTATGTTTTAAATGTCAGTGGTAAATGAAACAATAAACCCCTTCTATCCCAAAGAAAATCTTCACTTGTTAATTAGATATATTCCAAAAATTACAAGAGCACTTAAAATAGAAAATCTGCAAGTGTCGGCCTGCCAGATTCAGGAAGTGGGATGGTTGCCCTGCACCAGTTGGCCTGGCAAATATGCACAGTGTGGAACTTATTCTGTATTCACCACACTCTCTTAGGGCTTGTTTTTAACCTTGAGCGGGAAGGACTCGAAATCCTCTGTTCCTCAAGAGAAGAGAGCTGACTCAAATTCATGTGCTTCTCATTGAGCACTGAGTGTGGGGAAAGACTGCTTCAGGGGGTAATGCATAAAATGAGATAACTTTCTCTGAATGCATTTGGGCCTGTAAGTCTAATCCAGCTGGATGAGAAGTGGTGAAAGTGGCAGAGTTCACTTTTCCAGGTGATATGCTAATTTGGGGAAAAGATTAGAAGTAGGTCTGTAATCTGTCAGACACCTGGATTTTGTTGCTTCAAAGGGTGCTGGGCTATGCTGTCCCTTTCAAAAAAAGGAATAAGAGGGTAGTATGAAGATCCCCTTATTAGAAAAGAGAGTGTTGAGGGAAAGAGTAGAAGGAAGGGAGGTAGAAGATACAGGATTGCAGCCTATGCTTGCTGAGCTGCTGTTCTCTCCGACGGGAGTGTGCTGGTCTGCCTTAAAGCCTTCTCTCTGATGGGGAAGGAAGAGTCACTTCTCCATCCATTCAATGCTTAAATATTCAATATATCCAGCATGGTGCATGCTGGCAGGGTACCTGAAGAAGCAGGAAGAAAGTCTAGGGAGTGCACTTAATTCTGGTGTGAGTGGGGCTTGAACCCATCAACTCTCCTAACAAAGATCAGTCACCTCCCTTTTCCAGTTCTGCTGTTAGGGTTGATGAAAACTGATTTTTGTAACTGAACTGTGAAATGTCTGCTCACTTCATTTGGCCCCTCCTTTAATGGGAGCATCTAGTGAACAGGACAGGACAGTTGTATTCAGGCAGACTGGTGGGGAGCCATGCTCTGGCTGTAGACCTTCACTGGAATACAAGAGACAAGTTGGCAACTTCTCGCTCTGGGACTGCATTGCTGAGCACTGCTGTGATCTCATGGAGTGATTCAGCAGAACCCCTCAGCCTGCAAATCTGCTGCCCCTGTTGCAGGCCAATGTTTCATGTGACAGTGAAATAAATAAACTCATAATAAACAAAGGTTCGGTGGCAGGTGAGGGAGGAGAGCTGTGACTCAACAGCCCTGTAGCTTCTGGGGCTGCTCACAGCATTGAGCTCTGCTTTCTTAACCACAGACAGTGCTCTGTGCTTGCTCAAGCATTTTGCAACTGGAAGGAGAAGACCTGAACTAAACCTGGTGCTCTTTGCCCATGAGTAATAGCACCCAACTGTGTTAGATGGGAGGCAGGCTTGTAGGGTGGTGCAGGCACCTTCTCCATAGGGAAACTGTCACTTAGAGAGTGGGCAGAGGGTGTTGCTGTGTGTCAGTCATCCCAGTCCTGGTTTTATTTATTACTTGTTATTCTTTCACCATCAATAAAAGAAGGGTTTTAGGCCCAGAGACAAGATGATCCACAGAAACCACAGGTGTTGGATTGTATCATGTCTCAGAGCTGCTGTTGGCTGCTGACAAAGGAAAAATTAATTCTGAAATGCTCAGTGTAGGGCAAGGAATTTGTCTCTTGAGGTTTTTTTGGTTCTGGCTACTAACCAATCTAAAACACAGGGCCTGAACTGCAAAGCATGGGCAGAAGGTGGACTGGGCATACTTAATTTACCTTAATCTGGAGGAAAAGCAGGGTAGGTGGCTGTGCTCTAGCCTGCAGAAGCTGTGGGTTTGTTGAGCAGGTGCCACTTCTGAGCAGGCCTTGCTCATCCTACGGCTCCAATCATGCTGGCAGCAGCTGTTGTGAATCTGACGTAGTTCTGGCAAACCCTTTTCAGGTGAGAGTTACGGTACAGCTCTGCTGGGCTCTTTCTTGGCAGCCTGTGCAAGCTTCAAGCTATGCCAGGCTTTGCTGTCTGTCATGATGGAGTTATAGCTGGGAAAGGCTCCCTTTGCTTCCCAGCCTTTCTAGAAAGAAAAGGGAGTGATATGTGGAGCAGCTGGAGGGAATGAACCCCTACTGCTTTGGGCTCCGCCAGCCTGGCTCTCCCAGCCATCCTGGCCATGCTGGTACAGCTAGGCATGGGCAATGTGTGGGGCAGGACACACTCTCTGCATCGCTGCCTCCTCGGGAGCCATGGAGCTGCAGAGCACAGGATTTGTGTGATGTGAGGAAGAGGACTTGCAGGAGGCAGGTGGAAAGCAAGCCAGCCAAATGGGCTGAGCAATCTGTCCAGGAATTATCCTGGACTGCGGGTGTCTGTAGGGTGTCTTTGCTCTGACTACCAGTCCTCATGATGAGACTGGATGAGTTGAGCACCGGCAAACTCCTGGACTCCCAAAAGGGCTGCCCAGGGCTCTGAGTGAAAGCCTTGAATAAATATTTAATGTGGTCAAAAGAACAGCATGTCTATAAGTGGACTGAGCAAACAAATCCACTTCTCACAGGGTATAAGCCCTTTGAGTGTTATGCTCAAGTCCTGTTGGAGAAGAGACCTTGATGTTTGAGATAAGGACAACTTCAGAAGTTACTGATACCAGGGCATTTGTCATGCTGGCCCTCAGTCAGCTTTTATAATGGACTTGTGGTCTTTATTAAAGAAGAGTATCGATTGTCCCAGCTGTCAGGAGGCCAGGGCAGCTGCTGCATTTGACAGTGTTTGGGTTAGCAGCCCTTCCTTGCAGGCCTCCACCATATGTGTGAGCAACACATATGTGCATATTGTGTGCTCCCTGCCAAACTATCCCCAGAAGGCTCTTGACAGCATGCATTATTTTCTTGGGGACAAAAAAGATTAAAACTTTGCTAAAAAGTGAGGGAGATAATGACAACCATCTCGTAATTGGACCAACTGTAAATTATCTGGCTTGAAACCTTGAAATCTGGCTAAAGGTGCCAGTTTGTTGTTTTGGGTTTTTTGTGGGTTTTTTTGGTGGTTTTTTTTTTTTGTAGTATGGCAGCAAGTGAAGACCATTTATAATGTCCTGCAAAATCAAGCTTTACATGAGAAGTCACAGATAGCTTTAAAGAATTTCTCTTTTGTTTTAGGGTTCATGATCTACCCCTACCTTTGCTGACTCAGGGCAGTAACTGCAGGATGGTCCTATGGAGTTGCAGAGATCTGTTCAGTTGAATAGACCAAGGAGCCAGGCAGACTTTAAAGCAAATAAATACTAATCACCTGACATAGTGTTGGCTTATTTGACCACATGCAGGAGTCTCTGGGCTGCTGCTTTAGCAGCCATTGCCAGTTTTAACTGGGAAGCAAACACTACAGGTGTTTAATAGTGATCTCACCTTCTGAGTTGTCTTAGGGTCATGTGAAATGCCCCTTCAGAACTAGGGCCTGAGGGGTAAGAGGGGTTTAGTCTTTAAAGTTTACTTGTCTCTGCACTTCCAGTTTGTACACAGAGCATGTATGTAGGACCTTTCCTAGGTGATAAACCCTTTTTCTCTTTTGTGTTTTCAGGACAGCCAGTGTGGAACTGTAATTGATGTCAACATAGAGTGTGCTGTGAAGCTGGTAGGAACCAACTGCATCCTCTACCCTGTCAACAGCAAAGACCTGCAACATATCTGGGTGAGAATGCAGCCAAAATACATGTGGGAGCCAGGGCTTGGTGGTTTGGAGGGATGCTTCTGTATTTCAAGTAACACATGCAAGGGAAGCATCCATATTGTGCAAGATGCATCTGCAGTTTGGTTTTATTTTAAACTTTCTGCAAGCATCCTCCCTGGAAGAAGATGATGCAGCATCACCTCATCTCCCCATCTGTTCTGTGTTTCTGATCACATTGCTGAGACCAAATTGACTTGAAGGGCTAGGTTGACATTAAATTGAGTGAGAACTTCTGCATCGAGATGGGCTGGTGTGACAACCCAATTGGGGCATCCCCATGGCAGTGGCAAAGAGCTTTCAAGCTGCAATATCGTTACTATTTAAAGAGGCTATAAAAATGCTGAGATGAGTCGAGCATCTTTCTGTTGAGCTGGAACAGTCTGAAAGGTATCTGGTTCTCACTCTTGAGTGGGTGGGTGATTTCCAGAGACCAGGTGGGATAGGATTTCATCATTATTTTTTCTCAGAGGAAAAGATAATTTGGGAGTGAAGAGCAGGAGTGTCACAACCCATCTCAAGAAACAGCCTGTGGAAAGGCAGTGGGATACAAGCTTCTCTGGCATGGAAGATGAGTCTCAGTGATAAAAAATAATTGTTAATATTAACTGAAGGCAAGTGTGAGTATGCCTCTACTTTGCAGAGCACTTCTTGAACAGAACAGGACACTTGACTTAAGTTTAAGATCCGAGTAAAAAAAAAAAATCCCAGAGAAAGCCCGAGTTGTTTAACTGGAGAATCCAGGCTATGAGCTGACAGTCAGGCAAACTCTTTGATGTACCTTGATTCCAGTTTACAGCAAGATCTGCAGTTGCTGTCATAAGTCCCTCTGAGATTGCTATCTAGTCTGTATTGTGTGGGTACTTACTTAATGGTTCAAAGTACAAGGGTTGATATTTATATGGTTTTGTTTCCTGTTTTCTTCATAGCCTTTCATGTATGGTGACTACATAGCCTATGACTGCTGGCTGGGCAAGGTCTATGATTTGAAGAACCAGGTCATCCTCAAGCTTTCCAATGGAGCCAGGTACTACTTTCTGTTGAACGCTGTCCCCCTTGGCTTTCACAATCCTGATCTATTTTAGGAGAACTAGGCTGGGCTTCATTCACATACTGATAAGTTATCTGCTTGCCTTATCTTCAGATGTAGACTAAGAATACATCTTTCTCTGAAAACATTGAGATTCATTGTTCACCCTCTGGAAAAGCTGTTAGCTGGAAGGTGGCAATTTTTTTCAATCCCAGCAGATCAGTGCTCCAGAACTAAAGCACATTGGTCTCTAAACTGTGCTTCTTTTCTGGAAAAGTAGCTATTTAAAATGGATTGCTATTCTAGACCTTTTCTCGGTAAGAGAGCATAACTTCACTGAGATGCAGGGAGGATTCTTACCTTAAAAGAAGGTCTGTGAAAGTGTAGAAACTCGCAGGCTAGTGTTTTTTATCAAAGATAAAAAAGCAACCCAAGATTGAACAGCTTTGCTTTTACACTGCTATTTGCAACTGTATTAGGAATGTTTTTTCAATGAAGGCATAATCCCAAGTCATCTCTCTAGAGAGATTTAACCAGAGATACTGAAAGAAATATCTGCTTAACTTATTTCTGCAAAGCCAGCAGAAGGATCTGAATTCTGTTCCTTGTGCATGTCAGACTAACTTGTGAGCTAAACCCCTATGAATTCACTACGTTCACTCTTACTGAGGCCTGTCTTGTCCAACAAACTTTTTTTATTGATGCAAGGGAAGGAAGGAACCAGTGGAGGGCCAAGAGGCTTATGGGCCTGGCAGCTGGGGAATAACCCATCTGTCTTGTAAATTGAGTGTTGACATTGATGTTTAAAAAAAAAAAAAAAACCCAAACCCACAATCCTGCAGCCAGCTCTGAGTCTTTCTAAGAGAAGCGAGTAATGTGAGAGCTAAAACAGATGATTGGTGGATGCGTCTGTGATTTTGATTGTTTCAGCGTTGGTTAACTCAGGCTGGAAGACTATTATGCCTATGTTAAACTGGAAGTGAAAAATAGCTACGCTTCTCTATCTGTATTGCCTGCAGTTACTGGTGCAATATAAAACCTTGCTTGGTATCTGTTACCAGCTCATGCATAACTATGTAAAATGAGGTAACTGTTTTCAAAATCTCTTCCTAATGAATCATTTGAAATCTCACCAGAACTCACTCTGGAAATGAAGCTCTTGCTGAAGCAAGTATACACAAATTGCCTTTAGGTTCCAGCATCAGTGTGAATAACAAATGGGACCTTTGCAGCAGGCAGATCTTGTCTAGCACCCTGCATATTACTTAATTTTTTTTTTTTACATGCTGAATGGAACCTTTAGAGACCAGGTGGTGCTTTTATAGCTTGTCTTATGACCAGTTTTGCTCTGGACCATAAAGGCTCAGTGATGTACTGCTGGGCATATGGACAGACCCCCTCAGGCAGTGTCAGTTAATTTGGTGCTGTTTGCTCTTGAGGTGGATGGCTCTGGAAATGCAGCTGTTTCTTGTCTGTTTTCCAGGTGTTCTATGAGCACAGAAGACGGAGCCAAGCTGTATGACGTTTGTCCTCACGTCAGTGACTCGGTGAGCTTATGGTTCTCCTGAGAGTGTTTTTGATCAACTTCATCTTGTAAGCTTTTTGTGGAGGAGGGAGGGAGAAGGAAAAACTATAGGCACTTACTAACCCTAAAAATTAAAAGATGCATCACAGCTGAAAAACTCTTCACTAGATCTTCACTTGAAGTAAGTGTAACAGGATGTAGCTTAAAGGTAGTATAAATGAGCAGGTTTTGAGGAGGTATTACAACTAATATATCCAACTGCTTTCTTTGCAAACAACTTGCATAACAGTCAGATGGCTGATGTCAAGGCAGTTCACTGTCTGCTCATTATATCTGTACATGCTTGAAAACGCTCCTACTCCATTTAATGCTTTCAAAATTGTTCCCCTTCTGGAAAAGGGCATATTGTTTAAAAGGTGTTCCGCTAGAAGCGTGTTGCCAGATCATGTAAAATACCGTCTCTCTTGTTGTTGTAGTCCATTGCATTCTCTGAATGGAGACCTGCCACCATACTGGCATTTTTCAAATCACGTGGTGAGGAGGGGTTTGCTAGCTTTTGGCTAAAACATAGAGTTCCCTGTGTGATGATGGAATCTAACCTCTCTCACCTTCAAAGGCTGACGATGTCTTGCTTGTTCTTCCAAACAGCATCAGTAGGGCCTCGCTGCACTCCTGGCAGCGGTACTGGGAGTTGTCTGAGAATGGCGTCTAATTCTTAAGAACTAGCAATGTAGTCAGCTCTTGTCCTTCCCAGCCTTCAAAGCAAAGGCCCCTTTGATCTAAAACTGCACTTCTGTTCAAATTTGATGCCTGTTTCTTGAAAAGTAAATGGAATATCAGTTTAATAGGATGTGCTGCTGTGGTTTTCTTGTTCTGTACAGAAAAGGAGTGGTCTGTTGCTAGATATTCTCCAGTATCTTAGTCTCTCCTACTTTGGGTTGTGCAGTATGTTTTCCACTTGCTAAATGAATGTTGTAGAAGCATCCAGCTTCTGGTTACCCAGTTTTGAGATACCTTGTTTTGAGTCAGGCTGCCTTTAAAGTGTACATAGTCCTCTGGAGACTTGCGGCTTGGTCTGAAACGTGAATTGTCTCCACTGTTACTCTTGATCCCTTACTCAGAATTGCCATGTGTTAGATACTTACCTGACTTAGATCTTGTCGCACTGCTCTTATTGTTTCTGACAAATTACAAGACTTGATACAGTTTTATGCTTGGTATTTTATCTAGCGTAAACTGCTCTGTCCGCCCCCACATTCTGAATCTTCAGCTCATCAAGTCACTCTAAATATCAGTGGGAAAGGAGAGCAATTGTTGTGTTTACAGTCCTGTTTTGTTTTCAAAGAACTGTCATATTAAGTAATCCACCTAAGACAGGAATAATACTTAGAAACTTAATTTGATGAGCAGAGGAGTGAAGGCAGGCATCCTCTGGCTCTGAAAGCTGTAGGTGCTTGAATTAGAGCATGGAAAAGAGATGGGTGTCCTTGTCCAGGACTCAGCCCACCTTGGCTACTTTGTTACTGAGAACATTTGTGTGGAAACATGCATCTTGCTTCTTGCAAGTACCTTTGCTTCTCCCCCACTGAGTCAGTCCTGTTCATATGTGTGACAGAGCAGGTTGCTATAGGAACTGCTGGGCAGACTTCAGGAGAGGAATGAGCTTCAGGAGATGGGCACCTTACAGACTTTACCTTTATGGTTAATCTTACTGATCACGAATGAGAGAAGAGAAACGCCAGAATCTTAAATCTGAAGAGTCCTTTATGCTGTTTTTTTCCCCCACAGGGTCTCTTCTTTGATGATTCATATGGCTTTTATCCTGGGCAAGTCCTCATCGGGCCTTCTAAAGTCTTCTCCAGTGTGCAGTGGCTCTCAGGTGTGAAGCCTGTTCTGAGCACGAAGAGCAAGTTCAGAGTGGTGGTGGAAGAGGTAAGGACTGACAAGCTGACACATGGCCACCTTCTGCACAGAACAGTCCCTGGCTGGCATTCTGGAACAGAGTCAGCTTGCCATGGTAACCTTCCAAGAGCAAATGCACTGTGGTTCTGTTCTTCTGAGGTGACAAATTTCTCATTGTGGACTGACAGGACTTTTGAGTGTCATTTGGCTTTACCTCCCGAGGGTCCCTGCCGGCACCCTGTAAGGTGATCGCATGCCAGTACACTTAGAAGCTAGTACGGCTGATCATTAGGGTAGTAGAAGCACCTCTTCTATGGAAACTTAATGTTGCATGCTATCCAAAAAGGGAGAAATGTTGCTGACTCTTTGCTGAAAGAAGGAGCAGCTCCAAGTCCATTAGCATGTCTCTTTGTGATGTTGGACTGCTGATTTGTATGTACTATAGCTTCCTTCGCAAGCCAGACATAGTCTTTCTTGAAGTTAAAAACTGTAGAAGCTCTTGGTGTTGCCAAGAGCCATGCTATGGGAGCACTGTAGTTGGTCCTGGATGTGGTGAAACTGCACTTGGCCACCTTAATTGATAAAAGCAGGTTTGCCACTTTCCTGTGTGTAAACGTTCAGATCCTAGACACTGGTCTAGGAAAGCCTCTGAAAAATTAAATTGCTTTCCCTCTCTTACATTGTAGGTACAGGTGGTAGAACTAAAGGTTACTTGGATCACTAAAAGCTTCTGTCCTGGAGGTACTGACAGTGTGAGCCCTCCTCCCTCTGTAATCAGCCAGGAGAACCTGTCCAGGTGAGATTAGCTGAAAACCCCTTTTCACTCCCAGCACCCAGGGCCTGCACAGACTATGGGTGATATGCCTACCAAATTATTAGAGACAACACTGCTGTTTCCAGTGGGTTTTTTGCCTTGTTGTATGCCTGTATGTTCCAGAGCTTCAAAAATGTGAGAGAATAGCTTCCAAATGAGTTTAGCAGACACTTGAGTTACCAATACAGGGGCTAGAATCCCAGCAATCCTCTCCAAGTACTCTCCAGATGACAAATCCATAGAGGAAAGTGGTGTCTGGCAACAGCTCACTTCTTCCCGTGTCCTTCCACTTGTGTCTGAAGCAGGCTGCATCTTCTAACTGTGTGTGCAGTAGGCAGCTGAGGTGTCCTGCTCTGGACCCAGCCTGGTGCTGAGGAAGCATCTGGTGCCCTCTGCAGGCTGCAGCTGCAAAAGTGGGCTGGACAAAACTCAGAAAGAAAAGTCAGATGAGTAATAGCACAATGCAGTGTAGTTCCTGCCTGGAGCTCATAAGGAAGCTGGAGGAGAGGAGCTCTCCGATGACAGCAGAAAAAAACCAATGCCAACTTCAAATGTCTCTTGGCAGCTGTCCCTGGGAGGGGGAGCTAGAGGGAGAGGAGTGACTGGTGTTCTAGCCAAACCCTTGGTATCCCCACCCAGTCCCTGGTGAGACTCCCACTCCTCCTTTAGAATTGTGTGCCTGGAAAAGATTTGGTGTGGCGTTAGCTTCTGCCACCCCAGAAGATGTGCAGTTGGCATGAGTTCATGCCAGCCTTGTGAAGACCCTGGTCACTGCTAGGTTCTGTTACTGCTTTTGCACTTTGCTCATGGCTGTCCTCCGGTTCCACCAGGGTAAAGCGTCTGGGGTGCTTTGACCATGCCCAAAGGCAGCTTGGGGAAAGGTGCCTCTATGTGTTCCCGGACAAAGTGGAACCTGCAAAAATCACCTGTGAATGTCCTGAGAGGAACTGTGTCCTGGGTGAAGGATCAGTTGCCAAAAAGGTGAGTTGAGGGGTTGAGGGAGGCATTGACTTCTCTAAGCATTTCTGGTCGCTGTGGCTTTTAAAGCAGAAATCTTCCTGGTAGTCATGTGGTCTGAAATGTGAGTCTTGAAGTGGTGGTTGTGAAGAGTAATGGCTTGTTCTTGCCAGCAGCGAAGTCACCTTGTACAGCAGTCTGACTGCACTGGGTGAAGCATGCAGCTACTGCCATGAGAGAACATGAACAGGACCTTGAATGTAGAGGTGTCACCTTGCAGGGGTCAGGCTGTGTCATAGCTGGTGTGCTCTGACAGCTGGGACTGTTAGACACATGTCATTTTCATTAGCATGACCTCAGGTTTCTCATAGAGCTGAACTGTTCAGTTAAATCCTTGCTACAGTGAGACAAGAAAGAAGTCTTTGCTTCCTAGGCCAAATAAGTCATGCTATGGTTTCTACATGCTGGCTGTAGAGCAGCAGCGTTCCTAGAATAACAGGATATCATCAGTGTGGATGGTGACCTCCCTGCATAGCTGTGTCTGTTACATAGATTAACTTCTGCAGCTTCTCGTAACCTTTCATAACAAAAAGTTCAGAACATGCTTAAAATAGCCTTAAGGAGCAAAGCTCACTTTCCTTGGACTGCTCCTGAGTAGAGCAGTGGTGAGATGCTGGTTTGCAGAATATTCTGGTGCAGGTGAAAAGCGCAGAGGCCTGTGGGGTGCTGTTTTCCTCTGTGTACAAAGCTAGCCATTCCCCAGGTTGGCTGGCAGCTTGCTGAGTGTGCAGGCGTATTGTCTGACCCAGGTCTGCTTTCTGTAGGTGAGGCGGCTGCTGAAGAAGCAGATAGTGAAGATCATGTCATGTTCCCCTGAGTCTCAGGGTACCAGTGAAGCCCCTGATAAAGAGTCTGCTGCAGCTGCTGACCAAAAATCAGAAGAGCTTAAGCCTGGATCAAAGTGTGAGCTGGATGACTCTTCCAACAGCGCACCGAGTCCTGGGGAGAGAAAGGAAGAGCAGCCTGAAGAAACGGGGAAGGAGAAAGGGGGAGCAGCAGCACGACAGCAGCAGCCTCCCTTTCTGCTGAAAGACGAAGGGTCATCCGACTACCGGCTTCAGTCCGTGGAGCAAGATGCTGATGATGAGGCAGCTGATGACACTGATGACACTAGCTCTGTCACCTCTTCTGCTAGCTCCACTGCCTCATCTCAGAGTGGCAGTGGCACTGGCCGCAAGAAGAGCATCCCCCTTTCCATCAAAAACTTGAAGCGGAAGCACAAGAAGAAGAAGACGAAGATTTCACGAGAGTTTAAGCCAGGAGACAGGTGAGTTGGATTTCCAAACCCAGGTATACTTGCCAAAATCTCCCTTATCGAAGTTCAGATGTAAACCACCTCCTCAGCTTGGGTGAAGGATGGTGGTGTGCCTCATTTTAGGACACTGCTTGGTAGTAACCACAGCGATTATCTTGTCATGACTGTGCAGTGGCCTGTGTGAAATCAGTTTGGTCTCAGTCCAGCTTCTGATGAAACTGGGGCCACGTGATGTGACACTGATGCTATTCTATTTCAGCTATGCCTCAGGGCATCGACAGAGTATCTGTGCTGTGCTAGACTCTATGCAGAGAAAGAGACAGGTGAATAAAGATCATACAGCTTAAATATGACACTAATTGGTTACCCCATTGGCAGCTTCTGCAGAGAAGCTGAGGATAGACCATGCTAGCAGGAATGGACAGCTTATCCTCAGAGAGCTGTCTCCAGATCAGCACGGAGGTCTGTGCTGGCAGGGGTTCACGCTGCAGTGGTCTCTGTTATCCTTACTCTGCTCTGGAGAGAGATCTGCAACTTTTGCCAGCAGTATACTTTATATTGGCTTTTAAATTAACAAAGTGCACTCCCTGAGAGCTGTGGAGGAATTGATTTCAGTAGCTTGGGGGAGGCAGCATTGCATGTATCTGCCCATTTCTAGATAAAACTGGATCTCGGCAGCTTTTACCTTTTACCTAACTTGAGAATGTTTAAAGTGTTTTCAGGGGATGCAAAGGTATCGGACAGCTGGCTAGCCTGTCTTGCTGGCTTCCCTGGGCTACTTAGCTGTATGCAGATCCTGCATCAGAAATGAACTATTGCAGATATGTGAGAATCCTCCCAGAAAAGTGACATTATCATCATTCAAGGGATCCAGTAGTTGAAGGTCATGAACTTCATTCGCATTTTGTTTGGATATTTTAGCTTTGCCTGTGTGCAAGGATAGTTGTTGCTTTAGTCCTTGTGGGTTTTGGATAAATTGGGTTTGAAGGTCACAAACATGAGCAGAGCAGTATTTGAGTGGAAGGAAAAAACGGGGGAGTGCATGATAGAGTGCCCAGGAACTGATTCTCAGTTCACTTTTCACTTCTTGCTCTCCTGCTGAGTGCCTCTACTTCACTAAAAATTTTGCTAAGGAGAGCTTAGCTAGTACACCTGGTAGCTTTCTGCAGCGTACAGGCAGTGGGGAGAAATCCCTGTGACAACACTGAGAGATTCCTGTGCTGGATCTGGGCAGCTCTGTACAAGGAAATGCAGAGATCAGATGTTGGAACACTTTGCAGAGATGACCACGTCACAGAGAATAAGAAATACAGGATTTTAAGCACACTTTATGAAACCCCAGCTGATACTTTAAAGGGCATATGTGGCAGCTGGTCACAGCTCAGTATGAGGGGTCTTCACTGTTTGAATATTCAGATGAAGCTGGTGAGACCATCAGTAGGTGTGCTGCCAAGCACTGCTGAGAAATGCAGAGCGGATGGGCTTGCTGCAGTTAGTCACCAGATCTGATGTGTCAGCTCATGGGCATCTCTGACTGCAGGGGGCCAACTCAGCATGTGGTTTTACCATCATTTAGTGACCTGCTGCAGCTCTCTGGGCAGCACATAGACCTCTGGCTATTTTTTAGTGAGCATATACAGGGATTTTTATTAATGTCAAGTTGTGATTTTTGTTTGTGAAGCTGCATAAACTGTGCTGCAGACAGGACTCTATCATTTCCTTGGGTGGCCTGCCTTTCCACTCTCCCATCCTCAGCTGCATATGCCCCCACTTCCCCCAAGGAACCATCTGTTGGCATGCCACCCACCACACTTGACCTGTTACAGAGTTCCTTCTCTGATAATTTCTGCTGTTGAGTGCTGGCCCTACTAAAAACTTCATATTATTTCTACTTAAAAATATTTCTCTGACATTCATAAAAACAGTGCTGGAGGAAAACAGTTGTATTTGTCTATTGTATCTTCTTTATGGTTTGACTTGAAACTAACATAAATGCAGCACTTGTGTTAAGTCTGGAAGGCCTGGCCAGCAAAACAAAGACAAAATTTAAAATCAGCATGGGATTCAATTTGTTCTGTGCTGTAGCAGACATGAAAATGGTGGAGGGCTCATTAGAAGAGCCTGTCCAGCTAGACTGCAGCTCTGTTCCTCCTGCCCCCAAGCAACTTGCCTCTTCAAGCAACTCTGTCAAGCTCCACAGCAGAGTACCAGCATGTGGTCCATTGTTGCATGTTTGGGTTTCATTTCTGAGCTGCAGAGACACACATGTATGTGTTTGAACAGCTGGGAAGGAGACTTGTCTCCTTTAAACAAAATCCTTTTGCTTTACCCACATTCAATGTGTTGCCTCTTTTTTTTTTTTTTTTCTTCTTCTTCTTTCTGGAAGGGCTGAGATGGATGCTGCTTTATCTTTCCTTTCCAGTCCCATGCTCCTAGCTTCAAAGACTCCTCAGAGCTGCCAGGCTAGAAGGTGCTTCAGTGGAGAAGATCTTAAGTTTCAAAGTATTTGAAGTTCCTGTCGTGCCTCTGCCAGGGGTAGAAAGTGGGTGCTGGTAGATGTTAATTTGCTCCAGTAGGAATAAAAGTGAGCTCAGCATCAGCTCCCTGGAAAGTAAGTCCTCCTGCAATATAGACTTGTAGCAATGTAACATCTGCAGTGATTGAGAACCCGTCAAAGCAAAGCCTGCTGTGTAGCTGCTTCCACTGGGACTAGATGGGGTTTCCTGACTTGCTTCCCAGCCTGCTGATATGTGTACCTTTTGTGTTGCTGAGATCCATCTCGATTCCTGATGTTTGCAGCATCATGTTCTGGTTGTGCTCATGCATGTTCCCTCTGGTAACTCGTTTTGCCTTTCTGTGTTCCCAGGGTTGCTGTAGAAGTGGTGACTACCATGACTTCAGCTGATGTGATGTGGCAGGATGGCACTGTGGAGACAAACATTCGCTCCAATGAGTTGATTCCAGTCCATCATCTGGACAACAACGAGTTCTGCCCTGGGGATTTTGTGGTGGACAAAAGAGGTATTGGGTGTCAAAACAATGCTCTCCTCAGGGAACAAACATGCTCTTAATTGCAAAGTATTCTTCAATCTGGATCTCCTAATGTACATTGTAGCCCTTTTTATGGTAGCTGTTAAGTAATACTCGCTTGAGGTAGGCACAAGAGCCTAACAAGAGACAGTGATTCAGCTGACTTAACATGAATGCCAGCAGAGAACCATTCTTTACATACCAAAGTTGAACTATGACAACAGGCAAAGTGTGGAAGGAATAAATGCCAAGGAGCAAAGCAAGGATTCTCAGTATTTCTGTAGACTAGAGGTGGCCCACCTTCTCCTTGAAAGTGCAATGAGAAAGAGCTCTGAGCTCTCTTGCAGAATGAGGGGGGAAGTTAACAGCTCACCTCAGGTTGCTTTCTCTGTATCGCTTGTCTATCATGACCCTCCATTTATTTTCTTGGAGGGTTTTGGGATCCAGAGGCATCTTCTTGCATCCCTTTTCTTCACCAAACCAATTGGTGACGCTAGTGAGGGTCACAGTACAAGTTCAAGGAGACCTAGAGCTTTTGGATATGAAATATTGATGGCACACCATCTGGCTCTCAGGTCCTCTTCTTTTCTAGGAGGGGTAGACCCTCAGCAGTGGGGAGCACAAGGTATTGTCAGGTTGGGAAGAGGGAAAGCTGGCTTAGCAAAAAAAACACAGTTTTGCATGGCCATTTCTGATGAGTAATAGTCTGACTGGTCTTGTGGCTTAGGCATAGTTTGCAGAAACTAAAGTTATCCATCAGCTCCAGCTCTACCGTTCTAGTTTGGCCTCTGGGAATCTGTATTCCTCTGTCAAACATACTCTCCAAGCAGTCTGGGAAGCCCGCAGTTCCTTGCATCCCCCTGCTAAGGATGCCAGGAGGTTGATCCTTGTCAGTCAAATAAATTTGAAAGATATCTGGATACCAGTGTGCTGGATAACAGCCCAGGTCTAGAGAGGTGGTCCAGGCCCAGTTTTGATGCCATTGGATCCCCGATGCATGTATACGCACATGTATGCCTGCCTGCATCCTGCCTGCCTTCTGCCTTTGTTATCCAGTCCATTTTTCCAGAGGAGCAAAACTGTTGTGGGTGGCACATTTCTAGATGAAGAGCTTGGCAGCCAGGGCTGCTCTCAGGGAGCTCTTGACCAGCCTGTCCAGAAACCCTTGGACCCTTGGACAGTCTTGGTGCAGAGCTAATTTGGAGAGCAGAGCACTAAGGTGACAACGTGTTTTCTCTTGGCAATAGAGCTTGAAAGTGGTCCCAAAGTGAATGTGTTCGCCCAGTCCAATGCAACATAATCTTACTTTATCATCACTCCATGCCCCATTAAAATGCCATTCATTAGCTGAGTACAATTTTGACCGTGTAGGAAGAACTGATTTTCCTCAAGCCATTCACAAATGGAAGGTTTCAGCTGTGAGAGCTCGGGAGCTGACAGCCTCAGTTGCTGTGCAAAGTCTGTGCTCCCCCACTTAACTTGTTTATTTTCTCCCCTACCATTGTGACCCAAAAGCTCAGAGCTCCCAGGATCCGGGGTTATATGGAGTTGTGCAGTCTGGTGACCATATTGGCCGTACCTGTGTGGTGAAGTGGTTCAAGTTGAAATCCAGTGGAGATGATGTGGAGGTAAGTGCAGGAGCCAGTGCCTGTTGGAACCAGCTAAGGGAAAACAGCCACAAAACAGCACAAGCTTCACACAAACACAGATAAGCCTGGGAGTCAGCTCTGCAGTGGTGTTTGTCCTTGGGGATGGGAACAGCAATGTGCTTTTGGGCCTGGGAGGCTTAGCCTAGAGGTGGTGTCACTTCATATTTGTAGATGCCCGCAAGGCAGCGAAGACCAAGCGGAGGTTTTACATCCCATAGTCAACATCAGGCTCTGGTAAGGATGAAGGTTTTTGCTGAAGTTGTCACAGACAGTTGATTTCTTGAGTTGACTATAAGAATTTTTACTTCCCATGTCTTTGCTAGTTCATGGAAAGAGAATCAATCTATTGCATGTTGTCCTGCTTGCCTCTGCCAGGCACTATTGCCTATAGTCAGCCTAAGACCTTTTTCTTGGGGCTTATAGGAATGCTGTATTATGCAGAGTCTTGATAGACCACAGTCTAGTTGGAGATGAGAGGGGGACTCAAACCACACAAATCTGGTGTACTGCTTTCTGCCTTAGGGTGGGAGACCACATTGTCCTAACTGAGCAGGGCCCTTTACATCCAGAAGCAGAACATCAGTCTGGCCTGGGATTGTGCTCTGCTTTACCTATTTCTCATTATTTGTGGTCTCCTAGCTCTCTTCCTCCAGGAGAAATCAAAGGAAAGATGTCTCCTGTTAACTGACAAGTTTTTTGTCAGACACTTCCTATTGCCTTGGATTGTTTCAAAAATAAACTCTAACCCTTTGGGCCCCAGTGAACCGCTTTGAGAAATCTGGTTGCCCAGAAGGGAATAGAATGTTGCTCTTGCATGTCTCGTGATCATAGTGACATGGAACCTGAAGTAAAGGTGAGGGTGAGCAGATGAGACAGAATATCTCCTTCCTTTCATTGTTGTGCTTTCATTGATGTGCTACAGGATGAGGTGACAAGAAGGGCCATTGGCAGCTCCTTGCAGGCTGTTGGAGCAACTAAAAATTGACAAAATATAACACAAAGTACTTTCAAGTGTTGAAGACGTGCTCTGAAGGTCAGTGCAGCATCCTGGGGCTGACATGTTTGCATTCTGTCTCCGATGCAGCTGATCGGGGAGGAGGAGGATGTGAGTGTGTATGATATTGCTGATCATCCAGACTTTCGCTTCCGCACTACTGACATTGTGATTCGCATTGGCAACTCAGACGGAGCCACAGCTAAGGAAGATGAGGTAGGTTCTGGGCACAGTTATGTGACCACATTGTCACCAGGTATTAGTGGAGACACTTGAAAGAGTCAAAAGCAGGGCCTTAGGCCCCACACAGGCATCCTAAACTCCCTAGCTTGCTAGTTTTGTATCAGTGTCCCCTGCTGTCATGAGTAATATATCAAATCTCTAAGTCTGGTGGAGGTATAAGCTTGAAATCCTTTGACCTTGGTGACAGATTCTATAGCAGAGCAAGAACAAAGTTGAGACAAGAATTGAATATATGCCTGAGGGTTTTTGATAAAACTCTTGCTCAGGATTTCAGAGTAACTTCTAATGTGAGGATATTCTGTGGGCTCCTGAGCAAGAGCGAAGGTGGATTTGTTGTGAAACCAATATTTCTTGTGTCCTGGTTTCATCTGGGATAGAGTTAATTGTCTTCCTAGTAGCTGGTAAGGTGCTATGTTTTGAGTTCAGTATGCAAATAATGTTGATAACACTGATGTTTTCAGTTGTTGCTTAGTGTTTAGTCTAAAGTCAAGGATTTTTCAGCTTCTCAAGCCCAGCCAGCGAGAAAGCTGGAGGGGCACAAGAAGTTGGCACAGGACACAGCCAGGGCAGCTGACCCAAACTGGCCAAAGGGGTATTCCATACCATGGGACGTCACATCTAGTGTATAAACTGGGGGGAGTGGGGGCAGGGGATCGTTCCCTCGGGGACTAACTGGGTGTCGATTGGCGGGTGGTGAGCAATTGCACTGCGCATCATTTGTACATTCCAATTCTTTTATTATTACTGTTGTCATTTTATTATCATTATCATTATTAGTTTCTTCTGTTCTATTAAACCGTTCTTATCTCAACCCACAAGTTTTACTTCTTTTACTGATTTTCTCCCCCATCCCACTGGGGGGAGGCGGAGCAGAGTGAGTGAGTGACTGCGTGGTGCTTAGTTGCTGGCTGGGCTTTTAAACCATGACAGCTCAGCAACAGAAGGCTGGGGTTCTGGTTTTCGTCTGAGTTATGTACATGTTAATTCTGTTGAGCTGATTGATCTCCTGGGGAGGAAAAGGGAACAATTTATATTTTAGAGGATACACTCTTTGCTAGGAAACAGGCTTCCTTACTGTGCAGGGAAGACCTCCAGCTTTTGAGACTGCTGCCCTAAAAAAGGGTTAAAAGGTATAGTGTGGCTCTTCTTGTGGTTCTAGTTTCAGCAGCATGAAACACATCTGAGCTTGCTCAGCTGACCTAAATAACCTTCTTCCAGTGCAAGATACTACTTACTGTGCACACCCTGTGCCAACTGTGGCTTGTCTGTTCACGCCTGCACCCTCTCTGCTGGGAGAACGTGCTGTGAGCCCCTGATGCTGAGTGTTGGAGCGCAGGGGCTGGCAGCTGGCACCCCACTAGAGGGCAGCCCCATTCAGGGCAAGGTCCTGTCCCCTCACTGGCACAACACCAGCAGTGCTGCCTGCGGAAAGGCCACAGCCTTGCGATGGCCCTGGTCCTGATCAGAAGTCAGGATCTGCTGCCAGACCCCAGCCCTCCTGGTCCTCTCCTCCTTGGTGGGGGAGTTTTCCCCACTTCCGTGGCAGTGGTGTGGGTTTTCTCATGGAAACCCTATCTTCTCCCCCTTGGTGTGGGACCCCAGGACTCCTGCCCCCTCTGTGGCAGGCTGCAACCTTTGCTTTAGGTGGTCTCCAACTGGGGAATATCTGTTTCTCAAAACCTTCCTGGCTGTGCACTGAAATGCCTGGGAAAGAAAAGGGACTGACAAACTATTCTTGTTTCCACAGCCTTCAGTTGGACAGGTGGCTCGTGTGGATGTCAGCAGTAAAGTGGAAGTGGTATGGGCTGATAACTCCAAGACTATCATTCTACCACAGGTGAGGTCCTGTTCCAGCTTGTAATATCCCTGTAATTCTTAGCTGAGTGACAAGTTTTGGTTTTAAATCCTGGGTGCAGAGAGATTCACTGAGTAAGGGAATCTTGCTCTATTTATTGCTGCTTTCCCATACGATAGGGTGGCTTCCCAATTCTGTTAGCACAAGAAAATCCTTCTTTTATCAGGAGGAGCGGGCAACTAACTGGTCATCACTGCTCCTTGAATATAGAGAATAGGAAAGTATGGGCAGACTGTTGCTCCCTTCACGTGCTGCACTGCATGTTCACAGCTCTTACCACAGCCTGGCTCCTGGCCTTCAGCACCTGCTGCTTTGCAGAGGGGTTTGCAGAGCTTGGGGATTATCAGTTCTGACTTGAGCCCAGGTTCACTGCGTTGCCCAACTAAGGCACTGCTGAAAGACAGTTGCTTGTTCTGTCTTGTTAAATGGCACCGTAGTGTTTTCTTTGGCTAAAGAAGCTCCTCCAGGAGCTAGGCTAGAGCCACAAGTTGTGACCTTAGCTAACCCAGGGATCAGAACCAAATCTCTTCCCAGGGTGGGAAGGGAAAGGAGTGGAATGCAAACTTAAAAATACGGGTATAGCTACACTAATCCACTTTACCCCATTGATTTGTCTTCTGTGTTGTTCTAAGGTTTTTGTTTTACTGTCTTATCTTATTCACTACTCCATGTACAGTTTCATCCCGTGTCTCTTGTTGCCTCAAATTAAGGCAGCCTAAAGAGAAGACCTGCTTCTGTAGGGTCCCATCTCCGTCACTGTGGCAGGGAACACCACTGCCTCCGCTGCAGAGATGCGTTTGCAAGTGGAAAGTACTCGATCAAGATTTCTTTTTAAACGAAGCAGCTCTGCATTAATTACAGTAGAATAGTCAATGCCTGCACTATGGCAGTGGACTAGAGCATTACAAAGCAGGCTGCTGTCTCTCCCTTCCCCCTGTTGTCACATGTGCTTGGATCACAGGCACAATCGGAGGTCTGATGTGCGCTCCACAAAGGGTTGTTCTCACACTGCGGTGCTGGGGCTCTGCAGCAGCTCCTGCTGTGTCACGCCAGTCCCTTCGATTCTGCTCGTCTGCGTAATTATGGGAGTTGGGGAAATGTCAGGAGCGTGAATTATCAGTTGGTAAAACCATGATTTATCAATGCCTGTCCATGTGCCCAGAGACGAGCTGTCTGGGTGCTTTTTCTCAGCTCTAAAAATAAAGATGGCATAACTGGCTAATTAACTTTCCGACTCAGATTTAGATTAGCTTTGAGGGCAGGGAGTTTTGATGGCTTTCCCTGCCTGCAGTCACTTCTGTTGAACCCAGCTAACCTCTGCTGGCTGCCTGTTTCTGAGTGGCACAGGACTGGCTAAACAGTGCTGGTTCAGTTCAAGGCTTTGACAAGATGACTGAGTGTCCATGCGCTTTAGCCTCTGGGGTCATATCTTGCAAGATTAAGAGGATTCTTGGGCTGTCATTCAAGTGTCAGAAGCCTGTGGATAAAATGCTCCATCTTGTAACTCCTAACACAGCCCTATGAAGTTGTTCTTGCTCCCCTGCTTCTGTGCTGGTGCTGGTAGCTGGAGTATGTCTGCAAGCCTCTGCAGGGGGACCTCATGAGAGACATAGCATGTGCAAAAGCGTGATTATGAGAGGTGAGGCTAGATGGAGTGTGGATAGGTTCAGCTTCCAGCAGTGAAGGGGGAAGAGAATGTTTTATGTAAGAGCTTATTCAGCAACTTGGGTTAGGCTTCATTGTCCCAGCTGAATTTTAAGCAGTAGTGACATACAACAGCTAAAGCAGCGTAGCAGGGCTCTGACAGCAAGTAGTGTGTGCCACAGAAGAAGAAAGCTGGTATGGGAATGTTTTCCTGGTTCCAGCATTGTCTCTGTGGAAGGACAGAGTGTGGAGGCAGCCAAACCAAGGCTCTGTGCCAACACATTTGCTGGTGCAGAAGCAGGACTAGAAATACTAACTCCATGCACGATACCCAATACCTTCTGAACTAGCTCTGCATTCAGAAACCTTGGGGCATCCAAGTAGCTGTTTGGTGCTCTCCTTGGTGGCTGGATTTCAGCCACTGGGATGCAGCCCACCTAGAACTTGCCCTAGTTTTTCCCCAGTGCCCTACTTTGAAAAGTGGAGGATGGGGCTATGCTGATTCATAATCTGTGCTGGTCATGATGAGACCAGCTGGTCAGATCAGACACAGTCCACCCGGTATAGATGGAAGGGGTTGAAACAGCCCAACAAATTCTAGCTGGGAGTTCCCTTTTCCTGGGGAGAACTGACTTGCCTGTGTTGAAAAAACAGCTAAAACTCCGTGCTTTAACCTAACTACTCTGCTGTCTTTTGTAACTCTGCTCTCCTTTAGCACTTATACAATATTGAATCAGAAATTGAGGAGTCGGACTACGATTCTGTTGACGGCAGCACCAGCGGG
The DNA here is from genome assembly GCF_900496995.4 of Aquila chrysaetos chrysaetos. Lineage (NCBI taxonomy): Eukaryota > Metazoa > Chordata > Aves > Accipitriformes > Accipitridae > Aquila > Aquila chrysaetos. The sequence goes on from NC_044008.1 coordinate 67,939,037, forward strand.
GCATCTTCTGAGTGGGAGGATGAAAGCGACAGCTGGGAGACAGACAATGGCCTCATGGAAGACGACCACCCAAAAATTGAGGAGTTAGAGCCTGAGGAGCCGGCAGCAGAGGAGGTGAAAAAAGTAGAGGAACAAGTCCAGGGAGCTGTGGCTATGGCAGTTGCAGATCTTGCTGCAGAGAAAGCTGGCAAGGACGGAGCCCCAAAGAGCTTCCGGGAACTAAAGGAGGCCATCAAGATCTTGGAAAGCCTGAAAAATATGACTGTGGAGCAGCTGCTGACTGGCTCTCCCACCTCCCCAACTGTGGAGCTGGAAAAACCCACTCGGGAGAAGAAGTTCTTGGATGATATTAAAAAGCTGCAGGAAAATCTAAAGAAGACCTTGGATAATGTGGCTATTGCAGAGGAGGAAAAGATGGAAGCCATGGTGGAGACAGAGAAGAAAGAAGAAAAAGCAGAAGCGCAGACACCAGTGAGGTCAGAGTGGCCCAGTGAGACACCAGTGCTCTGCCAGCAGAGTGGAGGCAAGCCTGGAGTCACCTTCACCAGTGCCAAGGGAGAAGTCTTCTCTGTGTTGGAGTATGCTCCAGGTGAGCGTGTCAGGTCAGGCCAGTGTGGGGTACTCTGTCCTTCATTGCTGTCCTGCAGTGTTTCTCCTTCTCCAAAACATTTGCTTCTAAGGCCTTTTGGATTCGGTATCCTCTCTTCTTCCTAGTGCTTTTCACAGCTCATTAACTGGGGAGGAGAAATTAAGACAAATTTTGTAGCACAATCTGTTCTGGGACCTAAACCTGGCTTTCAGATGGCATCTCTAGGCACTACTGTAACTTCTCAAGCCACAGAAGCGGGCTTCCCTGTTTTTCCACGTTGGAGGGCTGTGGTGATCAGTCGCTTTCCATTACAGATACTTTCTTGAAAGCTGCAGGGTTTGTTCAGGCTTTTTTCAAGGATGAATTAGTTGAGGAGCAGAGCAGGAACAGCTGGTGTTCTTGGTCTGGGTGTCCTTGGTGGGTGAGTGTCCTTGTTCATTTGTGCCAATGTTAATCAGCCAAAAATAAAAAAGAACATCTGGTTGTGTGGAACATTGGTGACAGCGGAGCCCAGGGTGCTCGGCGAGCTAGCCAGCTGGGACAGACCTGAGAAGGAAAGGTGGCCAAACTGTTCTGAACCTGCAGGTGTATATAAATAAAAATGGGGAGCTATGCTTAGGTTTTGCAGAGGAAGGGTCATTGCTTTGCAATTGTCCCGGCTGTAGGACAGGGCTCCTTGTTGAGGCACAGGGTCAGTGTTATGTGGGACCATGAGAATGGGAGGTGCAGGTTGTGGCTGCTGTACGGTATGGGAAAACCCAAATAATCTCTAGGCTGCCTCCTGGCTCAGCACCAAAGCAAGTCAACTCTTCCTGATGATACATTTAACACGTGGATAGATTTGCCTTCACAAGGAACCTGTGGCAGTTTCCAAAGGCATGCTTTAATCCTGTTCTCTTCCTTGCTCCACAGATACCCATGCCTTCAAGAAAATGGAGTTCCAGCCCCCAGAAGCAAAGAAGTTTTTTAGCACTGTGCGGAAAGAGATGGCTCTCCTGGCCACCTCCCTGCCTGATGGCATCATGGTTAAAACCTTCGAGGATCGAATGGCAAGTGCCTGCTTTCAAATGCCTGTGTGTTAGTGCTGGGGTCAGCATCCGGATTGCTTTCTTTGGAATTCCCTGCTTAGCCTTAATCCTTTGCAGTAGAGCTGCAGGAATGTGTGCAGCATGTGAAATATGGCTGTAATTACTCTAAACGGCTACTTTTGCATTCCCCAAGTCAGAGTGGCAGACAACGGGGAGTTCTTCATCGCAGGAAGCCTATTTTGGGTGCTTTGCGCACTGGGCTGCCTGTCCTGCTGAGCAGGAAAGGCAGGTGGGCAGTCAGCAAGGGGCTGGTGTAACTAGTGAGCAGCTTGGGGATTGCTGGCTGTCCTCGAAGCCCTGCTTCAGATCCGAAGGCTCGCTCTGCTGTCAGGCTATAGTAGAAGTGCACCTTCTAGGGGAAAGGTGCACTGAGGTGTGTTGCTTGAGCTGACTCTTGCAAGGGCTGAGTTAATCACATCCCCTCTTTCCCTCTATGTAAATACAACCCTGCCAAGGTTTCACAGTGCCTGGCTTATATTGCCTTTCTCCACAGGATCTCTTCTCAGCACTTATAAAAGGGCCCACGCGCACGCCGTATGAAGATGGCCTCTTTCTCTTTGATATCCAGCTCCCCAACATCTACCCTGCTGTCCCACCTCTCTTCCGCTACCTCTCCCAGTGCAGTGGGAGACTGAATCCCAACCTGTACGACAATGGCAAAGTGTGTGTCAGCCTCCTGGGAACATGGATAGGCAAGGTAATGCTTTCATCCACCCATCCGTGGGGAGCAGTGGTTGTGCCAGGCTGCTTTTGGAACAAGCTGCTTCCTACCAAGCCAAGACTCGTGGGTGACTTCTGGTCTCAGGTGGTGCTTGAGCTGTGGGTGGCTTGGGCTTTGGGCTCTGTTTTAGATGTCTGGAGCAGGTAACTGCTGTAGTTTGGTTTCTTCTGGGACTGTATTTGGCTCTTGTCTGTCCTTCCTTGATAAGAAGCCTGTGGTAAGACCAGCTGGGCTGTGTCACGGTTGGACAGAGCAGAGATGCAACATCAGCGTGGAGTGTTCTCCCGTGGTTTGGATGCCTGTCTCTCACACTGCGGACAAATCTTGTAGTGTGGCACAAAGTCTAGCTGGAGATTTGGAATAAACAGAGCCAGGGAAAGTGCTGTGTTTTGGGCAGGTAGATGGAAAGGGCAGCTGGGGAGAGGTTGCAACTGGTGTCTGGTGTGTAGGGTTACACCCTTCCAGGCAGAACTGGCCTGATGGGATGCAATGCTGTCAAAAAATAACGGACAGATGGGTTGGTACAATGGGACACTAGCACATCAAGCGCTTGTTGAGTCAGTCCTTGTTCCTGCTGTAAGCCACAGGACCTTAATGATAGGAATGAAGAGAAACTGGGGCCTCGCTTCACCTAACAGTTATCACAGAGCAAACTGATGGTGCTTCAGCTCTTTAACACATTTGTATGTGCATTTCAGGGGACAGAAAGGTGGACCAGTAAATCCAGTCTCCTTCAAGTACTCATCTCCATCCAAGGTAAATTCTCCTGCAGAGTCTGTGGGATAGGAAAAGGCGGAGGGAGGAGGCGATGCAGGCTTGGGGCGGGGGGGGCACACAATTGGGATCTGCTATGCTAGTTGAGTTAGTGCTGCCTTTTGCTCTCACCTTGCTGGACAAAGCAGTGTCCTTATCTCTCCAGTTCAGCAGTTGAAGCAGGTGCAAGCTTTTCTCATGCCTTGATTTTTGGCTGCATCCCAGGTCTCTGATACAATGCTTTCCTTCTCACTGCGGCAGCTAAGCACAGAGCTGTTTTGCTTGTTATTCTGAGCTGACAAAGGTGAACTACTGTGTCCTCAGCCGGTTACCAAAGTTAGTTGAAGTTGCTAAACTGGGCTTCATTTGCAGGACTGTTTTTTATCCCCACTGAGTCACCCGCCCATCCTACACTGGGCATGTTTTTGCACATGATGATGGTGTTTATGCTCCTTCCTAAGCAGAGAATAATCAGGGGTGTGTCTAGACCAGCCCCAGGGCTTCCTGCCATAGGGCTTTACCCTGCCATATCTAGTTTGGGAGCAGACAGACTAAATCAAATCTCTTCCTCAAGGCCAACTTTCTGTGTGGGGAGCCCAGGCATGTGACTTGAGAAACCTTTGACACAGAGCAAAGGCTCCTGCCTCGAGTCAGCAGGCAACTCCTGCTCCTCTGAAAGTCTCACAGTCCACCTGTATCCTCCTGTGGAGGAATGACACCATGAGAAAAACCTTTTCTCATTTACAAAGCTGAGGATCCAAATTTAGAAAATGAAATACTAAATGTTTTACTGGAGCAACTTGGTGCTAGTGAAAGATCTCCTCTCCCCTTCTTACTGCCGGGGCTTTGAGAGACTCATGATCTCACCTCCACCAGCTCTAATGCAGTTTGTGGCAGGCTGCCAGCAGCCTGGCAGTATTGGTGCCATTGCTACATACATGTAATTACATTAGACCAGAAGCAAGCAGGAGAAAGCTTGGTATGGGTGACTTGCCACAGTATTCACTGTCTTAGAACTGCACTGTCTGATGGGACTATGCTGGACAGGATAGGACCTTGCCAGCTCAAAGCCTGTTACTGAAGACTGGCCTTTGTTCTGATTAAGAGGAGGAGGAAAAAAAACTAATTAAGAAAAAAAAAAAAAGCTTTGGGTGTGTTTGTGGGGTTTTTGCTACGAGGGAAGGGGAGGGAAAGGAACTGTGAAACCTTTCTCCTTCTGCCCTTTTGACCTCCTCTGCTGTTGTGTGCCTTCTGCATTGTACTCGTGGAAGACTATTCTTGCCAGCCAAGGATCTTGAATGCCACACTTGGCAGCATCCAAGATTCCCACTGCACTAGCAAAAGGCCACAGACTCATTCACACAAGTGCTCCCCTTGCCATACTGGTCCATTGCATCTTGCAGGTTCCTGGTGGTCCACCCTGGCCTCTGCTACCTTCTTGAAGTCAAAGCATGGTTTCCATGCAATGCGTTCTCCTGCAGTCCCTTCCCTGCGCTGCCTGCTGCTGGCCTCAGGCTGCCTGCATCAGTGTGGCTGCAGGTGAAGCTGGTGTGATGCTATGACCCTTGAATCTCAACCACCTTGGCAGAAATCAGGGCCCAGCAGTGTCTGCCTCGGATGGCAATTCACAGTAAAGTTCCTCCCTTAACCCCTTGGTCTCCCCTTCTCTTGGCAGGTCTCATCCTAGTGAATGAGCCCTACTACAACGAGGCGGGCTTTGACAGCGACCGGGGCCTCCAGGAGGGCTATGAGAACAGTCGCTGCTACAATGAGATGACCCTGATCCGGGTGGTGCAGTCCATGATGCAGCTGCTGCGCAGGCCAGTGGAAGTCTTTGAACACGAAATCCGTGAACATTTTCGCTGCAATGGCTGGCGCCTGGTGTCCCGCATCGAATCCTGGCTGGAGACGAACGAGCTGGTGGAGCGGAGCCACGAACAGGCCAATGGGGCAGATTCTGCCTCCCTTCACTCTGCCTGCGGCACCCTGGCCGAGAGCCCAGGAGACAATGCAGGGTCGCTGGGGGAGTACGGCAGCAGCTCGGAGCAGGGGGCTGCCGCCGAACTTTCCGACTCCGCACTCGACGGGAAGGAGGAGCTGGAGGAGTCGGAGTTCATGACCTCGACGCCCAATGCTGGTGATCTTCAACAGTACTCAGACTCGGAGAGCACAGGCCAAGCCAGGGGGGTAGACCTGGCCAGAGACCGAACGGACGAGGGGAAGGCTGCCCAGGACTCTGCCTTGCAGCCTAGTGTGAAACCAAAGAAAAGGAGAAAGAGCTACAGGAGTTTCCTTCCGGAGAAGAGCGGTTACCCTGATATTGGGTTCCCCCTCTTCCCTTTGTCCAAGGGGTTCATTAAAAGCATCCGCGGTGTCTTGCAGCAGTACCGGGCTGCCTTAGCAGGGGCCAATATCCCAGAGTGGACAGAGGACAAATAAACCATCAGGTTAGGGACAGGCAGGTGCAGGGGAGAAGGGAAAGCAGCAGAAAGGAAATTGGCAAACGCTGTTACCAGTAAACTGGCTTCTCCTTCCAGCTTTTCTTCCTCAGCTTGGTTTGTTCCAAAGAAGGTGGTAGGCTTGATTGCTCCTCCGAGGAAAGGTTGTCTAAGCATGAATAACTCTTTGCCCCCAGCCCTTCTTCCTTCCCCCTGTCCCATGTACGTGCTCCTCTTGCGAGTTTGACCCTGCAATGGTAAGATTTGAGACCTGCACAGAAGCAGTCTTGCAGCCACGTTCCCTCTGCACTTTCATCTTGGGGCACCTTTCCACACAAGGACTCTTCCCACCCAGCACTGCACCCAGCAGTTTGTTCTGCTGGGGGCTCAAGCCAGGAGAAGTCATTGCTGTAGTATCTGGAGGTGAAGGGCAATGCCTTCCCAGTCTTTCATTTTTCTCTGCGTTACCATGGGTTTTATGAAGTCTACCCCAGCTTATATGTACTTAGACATTGGATTGTGTTTGCATTGAAGTTGTCTACACCATATGGAGTTGCTCTAGTCTTAGTTGTTCACCGATAGCTACGAGTTTCTTCCGATCCGGACTTGGTAGGCAAAACCAGAGCTCTGCGCTAGCACTTGTGCTGCCCTGGTAGCGCTGCAGGGTTTCCATCCAGTTCTGTAGCTTCTGGTCGGTCTTCTGGAAGCAATTCTAGCCATCCCCACTTCTTTTTCTCCAGGGTAAGGCAAACTTCCCTTTCCCCACCATGCATGCCTGTCTTCTAGAAATACATGGGATTCAGGGTTCTGCCCTTATTACTTAGGTATCTGCGTCTTTCGTTCCCAGCCATCCTGGCTGTCACACAGCACTACATCTACCCCTGGATCTCGTCCTCGCCTGGGCAGGCGGCAGCAAGTGATCTTGGGGCGTATTGTTGATCTAGCAGCTAGTCTGGATGGTGAACCTGGCACAGCTGCTGCTTCTCCGTCGTTCGGCTGTAGATGGGTTTTTCGGAGCTGTTTGAGCCAGGGTACCCGAGGGAAAGGAGCTGTTGTGTCATGACAAAGTCCTGTTGTAGCAGCAGCAGTCTGTGACCATTCCTGTGCTGTTACTCAGCCAGCAACTGGAGCACATCAGACACTGATGCGGACTGTTATCAATTCCTTCCCTTGCCAGCTGTTTCCCATGGTGGCCTGGGTCCATTGTGGCCTGCAGTGTTGTGGGCACAGCACATGCTATCCCTAATCTCAACTGCAGCACTGCTGTGCCACTTTGGGAAACGGCTGGCAGGATCAGCCCGTGTTTCAGCAGCAAGAGAGCTGTCTGAGCTGGTGACCGTGAGCACTTTGAAGCAGTGACTTGCCAGAGTCTCCTGGTCAAGACACCTTCCTGAAGCCTCTTTTTCTGTGTGCACGCACGCACTTGCACTTCTGGAGCTGGGAGATCGCACTCCAGCACTATTGCATTTGCCCAATGTTTAGGCATTGGAGAAGCACCCTCTTAGCATCCATGTGGAGCACAGTCTGTCAGGGAGAGTCCGTTGGTCCTTCCAGCCAGCACAGGGAGCCGGTGGTGCCAGGCTTCCCAGGGAGGAGTTGGGCTGAGCAGTTGGCTCTGCCAGAACTAAGGATGGAGACAAAACTCTCCTTTGCTCTTGCTCAGTATGGCTGTCTCCCTTCCCCCCACCCGCGCCAGGATCTGGCCTTCTCGTTTTGAAATGGAGAACAGCAGGCGAATCTCAGCACGTTTGCGCAGTGCTTTCTGCTCCTTGAAATGCCAGGTCCGCACCCACTGGCCGAAATCCCCTCACCCAGCTCCCTGCGCCTGCGATTTCCAGCTGCCCCTGTGATGCTCCAGAGCCACGAGGCTGGCTACGCAAAGCCCTTCTCGTGTCACCATCCACTGCCGGCATTTTGGAGGGCACGTCCTGCTCTCGGCACTCTGGAAGAAGCAGAGCTTAGCTGTGAACAAAGACCTGGGCTTGCAGAGCTCTCCAAGCACTGGTCTGTGGGTGGATCGCCTGTGCAGCAGCTCTGGCCCTGCTCTGGCAGGCAGGAGGTCGGGCAGTGTGGCAGACCCCCATCCGGGGTGCAGAGAGATGCTCTGAGCCACAGGCAGGGCAGCGTGAACTGCATGTGTAACTCGCAGCCGCTTTCTGGCTGTGGCTGGTGCTAAATGAATGAATCCCCTTTGAGCAAGGAGCGGGGTGTCTCCAAGATATAAAGGGCCGATTGGGGCAGAGGGGTGAGGCTGTAGCTTCAGGGCAGGGAAAGGGCAGGCAGAGAGGCTTGTTCCGCAAATGATTAAACCTCTTACCCGACAAAATTGCGGTTGGTGGTCTACAGACGCTGACTTCCTCTGTCCCCTGTGCCGGGCTGCGGCTGTCCTTAGCCCCACCAGCCAGGGAGGGAGGGAGAAAAAACCCTTTGGGGCCGGGCTGAGCTGTGGCTGGGGATGGAGGGACGGAGGAGCTCCAGGGTTCCCTGCTTTGCCCACCCTTTGCTCTCTGCAGCTGTCATCTCATGGGGAAGGCGGTCAGCCTGCCCACCCGCCTGGGGAGGAGGGCAGGCAGCCAGCCAGCGCTGCTGGTGTGAGCTGCTCGAGTCCTCCCCTTTGCCCAAGAAGTCTCTTTGTTTCTTCTGATCGTAATCAAGAGCTTTTGCACAGGTTCCTGGGGCTTCCTACCGATGAGCTGTGTATTGGCCTTCTGGGAAGGGGATGCTACTCCCGGGCTGCCGCTACCCCTGCCATCGCTCGCTCTCTAGCTGGCTGTCCCAAACCGAGGCGAGGCGTGCACGGAGGTTTACAAATTTTCTAAAGCTTTTGATAATGTGAAGCTCCTGGGTGATGAGGTTGGTGGTGAGCACACTGCAGCTATGTAATTTTTTGTGTATGTATGTAATATTTAAGGGTAACAAAATTTAAAAGGCTAAAACCTTAAAAAAAAAAAATTTAAAAACACACAAAAAAAGCCAAAGCATGATGCATATTGTTAGCCTTAAAACTGGCTACATGACTGTGTGATGTACAAATGAGAGCAGCCTGTAACTGTTTTAAGTGCTGGGGTTGGGGAAGAAGCATTACAAAATCAGTTTGTAGCCTTGATTCTGTACAGTATTTAATGAAGAAAAAAAAAAAAAAAAAAAGACCTGACTATTGAGGCCATGCTTAGAGGTGTGTCGTTCACGTGCAGATGTGGATGCTTGGTTGCTTACGATATATGTATAAAGTGCTGTGTGACCATTAAAACTTTTTTTACCTGCAGAATTTTTTTTTGTTTGGCTAACCAAGGTGTAATAAAGGAGGGAAGATGACTTGCCATTAAATTTTGCCTCTGTGAGTAGTTCTGACTGTTGTCTCTTTCTTTTCCCCCCTCCCTGCCACGCTTTTGGCACTTGCCCTGTCTCCGGCGTGCATCCCTGCGCCAGGGTCTGGACTGGACGGGGTCCCGCTGGCTGAAATCAACGGCACGGAGAGGGCAGCAAGTCCGGAGGGACCCAGGCAGATCTGGCAGCGAGGGGCTGCCCCCATGGCTCTGTATAAGCTAGCTCCCCAAAATCCTGATTCGCGGGGCATCTGTCGGGCTTTTTTTTTTTTTTCTTCCTTATTTTCCCTGCTTTTTGCTGGCACGCGGTAAACGCAGGCTGCCCGGCGGCTCGGCATGTGCCGCAGCACGGCTGGCGGCTCACCTGGCAGCTGCCCCAGCAGACGGGGCCAGACCCTGGGGCGAAGCAAAACCCTCTGCAGGTCCCCCAGTCTGGCAGTGGGATGGTTCATGGGCGCTGGTACTGCCTTCCCAGCCCTTACCTCAGCGCACAGGTAAGTGTGTGATGAGATGCAAACGCAGCCATGTCCAGGCTGCTGGGGCCAAGGGACTCCTTGCACCTCCTGGGTGCTGGTGAGCTGTTTAACCCTCACTGCTGTTTGCCCCCGTGGCTGCCCTCCCTCACCCCCCCTCTGCCTGCGAGGAGTGGCTCGAAGGGTGCCAGTGCAGGCAGAGGAGATGGGCAGTGATGTCAATGTTTTGAGACTTAATGGCTTTGCTGGAGTTGTTCAAAACCAGCAAGCATCTGCCTCTTGAGGGGTGTGTGGCAGCTGCTGCCCCCTCCTTCGGGTGTCAGGAGCGAGGGGCTGCGTGGGGGGAGCTGTCGGGGGCTGCCCTGGAAGAGCCCGTGGCTGCTGGCTGATGGGTTTTGGAAGCAGTCGGGTCAAGGAAGAGACTTGTGCAGCAAAACCTGGGAAAGGGAGGGCAAGGGAGATCCCGAACAACCTGCTGCTGTGAGCAATACAGCTGTCCCTGGGAGAGGCCGGGAGGCGACTCGGGGAGCCTTTCAGGTGCTGCAAACCCAAGTGGCTCAGCTCTGGTGAACTGTCTCACTTGACCGAGTCAGCCAAGAGCTCTGAGCGCATCCCCTGCCCTGGGCTCTCCCTGCAGCCTCCTCCGGCAGCGGTGGCTGTTCGATGTGGTCAGAGAGTTCGGCGAAGCGTTGCTGAGCCTGTTTTTACACCTGGCCCAATGCCACGGGGGAAATAACTTTATTGTGGGAGGTGGTTCCCAGCTGCTGCCTGCCTTGCTGGCCCTGGAGCTGGAGCTTGGCTCCCTATGAGCGAGCGGAGCCGTGGGGGGCAGGGGGAACAATTGTGCTCTTCTTTCCTGGTTCTGCAATCCTAATTGCATAGTTTGTAGATGAATAAATGCAGACAGCCACCACTGTTTACTCTTCTGCTTTGTACTTGAGCACTGTAAATGAGGTTTAATTACTGCAGTTTTATACCAAACAGGCTGAGTAATGCCCCCCCCCCCCAGGCAAGCCCCTGGGCAGGGACCTGTTGCAGGGCTCCAGCTGGCCCCGGGCTGCCTGGGAAAGGGGATGTGTGAGCTCCCCGTAGGGCCCCTGCTCCCGGCAGAAAGCCAAACCTCTCCGCTCCAACAATCCCCTCCTTGAACCTCTTCTATGACCCTTTCCCTGCCCTCGCTCAGAGGCACTGAACCTTCCCCAAGCTGTCCCAAAGCGTTGCTGTGGGGCTGAGCTCCCTACATTCAATCAGCCCCGGTGTGAGGCTGAGCGGGGAGGTACCAGCACACCCCAAAAATTGGGGTGCCCCATGTCCTACCTCTGCGGTATCTCCCCTGGGAGCATCTCCTGGGGCCATCGCTCCGTGCTGGTTCTGGCCCCAAGATGACAGTGGTCTGGCAGCGCAGGCAGGATGCTGGGGAGCGAAGGGCCGCGGTGCTGAGCTAAATCCATCCTGACAGCCGCGTGGCCGGGCTGCGTGTGAGCCCAGCCGGGGGTGACAGCACCACAGCCCTGCCCCTGACAGCAGCCGTGAGCTCAGATTTAAAACCTGGGGGGATTTTTTTGCAAACGCTAGATATTTATTGCATTTCTCACAAGAATAAACTCTGCTTCTACAGGAAGCTTTGGGTAGAAACATTCTTAAAAAAGTCAATTTGTTATACTGGATATATTGGTCCTGACCATCCCTGGGGGTTGGCACTGGCTCTGCGGCAGGGATGCGAGCAATGCCACCGTGTGCATTTGAGCTGAGGAGGGGATGGGGCTGTGCCGGCGCAGCCGCCCGTGGCCAGGACCTTGTACCGGGATAAAACGCGCTGGCGTCTCGCCGGCACCAAGTACCTGATGGGGCTCGTGGCTCATTTTTGGGACAGCACTGGTGGCTGTCCTAAGGGGATAAAGCTAAGCATGGGGGCAAGCGAGGGGACGAGCACCCACGGCCCCTGAGAGCTATTGCTATGGGAGGAGGAGGAGGTTCCTGAGTGGGAGGAAGGCTCTGCTGCCCTTGTGCTGGGCCGTGCCAGCAGCTCAGCGCTGCGGGGTGCAGGGGGAACCTGGCAGCTCAGGAGCCGCTGAGGACGCGGCAGAGGCGGCTGTGGATCTGGCCCTGCACGGGCTCGCAGGCCAGCACCTCGCCGTCCACCGTCATGATGCCCGTGGCCGCCCGCGGCTCCAGGCGGAAAGCCCGGACGGGGACGTAGCGCAGGTGGGGACAGTTCAAGTCCAGGTGGGTCCCCCTGGCCATGGCCAGGAAGATCTTCAGCAGCGCCACGCGGCTGATGCCGGCCTTCAGGTAGAAGAGATGGATGCAACCATCGTGCAGCTGGGCCGCCGGTGCCATCAGCAGGTTGGTGCCCAGGTGGGACTGGTAGATGGCATAGACGGAGACGAACTCCTCCTCGGGGACCACCGTCCAGTGCGCCGGCACCGGCTGGCACAGCGGCACCAGCAACGAGTCGGCGGGCAGAGCCCCAGGCGCTTCCGTCCCCGCCGGCGGCAGGATGCGGCCAGCCTGGCCGTTGGTGACAGGCGCGTGGGGGTCCCTGGGTGCCGGGGGGCTGCCCTGCTCGGGGACAGCGGGCAGGTAGGAGAGGCGGCCCTGGTACACCCGCAGCTTGGCCAGGCACTGGAGGGTGCCCAGGGTGAAGCGGGCATTGCCCAGCCAGCGGTACTTCTCGCTGTCGATGTCCACATCCGAGATGAAGCCCCAGCCGAAGCCGAGGAAGGAGAAGAGGCGCTTGCCCGAGGCAGTGCTCAGTGAGACCAGGTCCATCTGTGTGTGCAGCCCCTTGCACAGGATGAAGGTGCAGTTCGTCAGCAGCTTCTTCTTGGTGACGTGATCGTTGCTGCAAGGGATGGAGAGGGTGAGTTTGCGCTGGACCCAGCTCGGGGCTGCTCCTGCTGTCCCAGCATCCATGCGCAACCCTTGCCCCTCTATCATGGTTGGGATGTATCCCCGCTGGGTGACGGCGTCCCTCGGGGACAGCTGCTGGGAGAGGGTTTGCTGGGGTTGGGAAGAATAAACCAGCTCCTGAAAGAGGGAACTGAGCTGGGGCTGCTGGGCCAGGGCAATCCTGCTCCCCTCCGCCCTGCACCAGGATCAGCTGTGCCCCAGGGTGGCTCCTTTGGAGTAAAGCTGTGCCAGACTCAGAGCCCAGAGAGGAGAAAGGCTGTGGGGGGAGCTGGGGACGCAGGGATGCAGTCATGCTCACGGGGACCAGCTGGGACTGTGCTGCACCAGCCTGTGGGGAGGTGGGGACCCAGGTGGGCATCCCTGTGCTGGGCACCCCAGCACCCCTCCCCTGGGCTGGGCACCCCAGCACCCCTCCCCTGGGCTGGAGCCATGTGCAGCCTTTCGTTTCCCTCACCGCCCCCCCGCCTCGGTGCCAGCGCAGCCTCGTGTGCTGGCCGGTGCGGTGCTGGCAGCGGGTGCCCCCACAGGGTTGGGGCTCACCCTGCGTAGTGGTTGATGGAGGCGGCCAGGGCGTTCCCGGAGCCCCCCGGCAGGATGCACAGAGGCTTCTTCATGGTCTCTTCCCAGTCCGGCCGCTCCATGAGTCCGTTCACCACCTGTAGGGACAGGAGCTTGTGGCACCCGGGACCAGGCAAGGAACCCAGAGGCCCCTGCCCAGCCCGGGGGGAGCAGAGTCTGTGGTGCCCCCGGCCAGGGCAGGACCAAGGCCATGGCTGCCCTGCTTTGCTCCGAGCTAGGTGCCATCTCTCCTTTGCCATTCCCTGCCTGCCTTCGTGTCTCGAAGCTTGGCTTCTGCCCCAGGCACCCCTCTTGTCCCAGCTCTCTGCCCAGCCCGGCCGGGGGGATGCCCCGCAGTGCCCCTCACCTCGTAGAGCAGCCCGTCCCCGGCCATGACCACCAACGTGTCCCACTGCGACAGGTCCTCGTCCCGCACCTTCTCATGTGCATGGTGGGGTCTCTCTGCGGGGGAAAGTGGAGAGAGTCGAGCGTCACCCTCTGTCCTTCTGTCCTGCCTGCTGCCAACCCCTCAGACGGTGACCCCAGCCCCACTGTCCCCATGGGGGTCCCAGCTAGGGATGCAGGAGGTGAGGCAGTCACCCCTACAGAGTGCAACCGAGTCACCCATCACGTTGTCCAAACCAGCCCCGCAGGAGCCAGAGCTGCAGCGATGCTGGGGGTACGAGGCCCTCAGAGGAACCCATCCCGGGGGGTGGCAGCACCCAGGTAGGATCCCAGGAAGGGGAGAGGAGGAGGAGGAGAGGGAGCCGCTCACGGACTCACCAGTGATGAAGACGGTGGTGGCGATGTCAGCCTCGGCCAGCATGGGCTGCACCACCGCCTGGAAGTCCTCGAGCGCGCGGCCGGTGCCGCTCTGCGGGTTCAGCAGCACCAGTGCACGGCAGGGCCGGGGCAGCACCCCATAGCTGTCACCTGGGCGGGGGGGAGAGGGGGACTCAGGGTGGTGGGGCCGTGGCACTGCCCGGGGAGGGCTTTCCGAGCCGGGGCAGCATTTGCCACGGCCCCACAGGAAAGGGAGCTGCCCCCGATCCCCACAAGCTCCCAAGGCTGCATCCCTACCCAGAGGCAACGGGAGGTCAGCAGGGATGGAGGGTCCCTGCTGGGAAAGCAAGGGAGGTGGCAGAGATGGGGACATGGGGTCCTGCAGGGACCTTGAGCTCTCCTGCAATCAGCAGAGATGTTTTATGCCCAGGCTGGAGCCCCGCAGCAACCCAGCGATGCCACACTGGAGCTGGGGCTCTACAGCACCGAGCATCCCTGTGCATCCCAGGGCCACGGGGTGCTGCTGGCTGCATTTTCGGACATGCCAAGGAAAGAAAGGTGGAAGTGAAGCAGAGGTTTGAAGCCCAAACACCCCTCAGCTGTGAGTTTTCCCTGCTGAACCCCACGACTCGTGACATGGCTCAGTCCCCCAACGCACAGGGAGCCAGGCACACGGGGGACGGGGGCCAGGGGGACTCGAGGTCCCAATTCCCCACATCCACCCCAGATGGAGCGGGGCCAGAACAGACACCTGTGCTGGCAGACAGATGCTTCTCCTTCCTCTGCTCCCCACGGGGCTCAGGTTTCGTGCGCGAGGGCCCCAGTCGGGCTGTAATTACAAGCCTGGTGGGGGTCTGCATCCTTCTGCCCCCCTGCCCGCTTCCAGCCCCCCCGACATGGGGGGACGGGGTGAGCCCAGGCTGCAGCTGCCCTCCCAGGAGGAGTGATCCGATGGCACCCAGGGGAGCTGGAGGCAGCGTGCTTGTGAGCAGGGCCCCTGGGTTCTGCCTGGGCACCCCGAGTCCCGAAATGAGCAGGGCAGCCTCAAGCCTCTGTAGTGCCTCTGGAAAGCCCCGGCCCTGCAGGGTGAAGCCAATTTTTTTGGGGGGAGGAGGGGTGTTCCCCACCAGCTCTGGACCTCCTAAGCTGTGATCGGACTCCCCAGGGGTGTAGTGGGTTCCCGTCTGGGTGCGTGGGCTGTGCAGGACAGCGTGGGGGCTGTGCCTGCTGACTCAGCAGAAATAGCTGCTCCGTCAGGAGCTGAGTCACAAAAGCAGATGATATTTCCCAACACTGCCCCAGGGCTGGGAACCCCCGTCTAACCCGGGGCAGGAGGTCTGCCTGCCCCCCCCAAACCTTCTCTGCACGCTTTGATTTGAGCTGTTTGACATACAGGCAGCGTTTTTACAGCTAAAACTCCTTCCGTCACCCACACTGGGGATGGAGGCAGGGAGAGGGGAGCTGGGGTAATGGAGGTCCCCACGTGTGCTACCTCCCTGGGGGTGACACCTGGCATCACACCGGTCATGGCCACGCTGGGGCTTCCCTGCGGGTTGGCAGAGCTCCATGAGCTGCCCCGAGGGAAGACATGCCTGGAGCATCCCACCTCTGTGCCCATCCCAGCCCTGGGGAGCACACAGAGCTCTGCTGATTTCGGTGCCATCAGGTTGATTTTCTGTCCCCGGGAAGGACCTGGTGAGGCTGTCACCCTCCGGGCCACCTCCTTGTCCCCACACCGGCTGCTTGGGACCTGCCACTGAGTCCACAGCAAAAGTCCACCCGTGAGAGCTCCATCACCCAGGGACGAGCCTGGGTCTGGGCGCTGGCTCTGGGCCGGCTCTCCCTGCTGCCGCCCAGGGCCGGGGGAAGCCGCCGGCTGCCCCCCACCCTCCCTGGCCCCTTATCAGTGGGTGCCAGACGCAAGGGGACCAGCTGCCCTCAGGGATGGTGGTGAAGCACTGCGAGCAGAGGCTGCCCCAGCTTGGGTCAGGGATAACGGGCAGCAACCCCAGGGTTGGGCTGGCCCCACTCCCTGCCCTCCAGAGCCTTCCCCGGTCACTACCAGCACTAAAATCCTGCTGACAAACACAGCCGAGCCCCCAGGACAGAGGGTTCATGGTCAAACCCCAGCTGCCAGAGGCAGGTGATGGTGGGCTTTTCTCTCTCTTTCTCCCCCCACCCCAGCCCTGGAGGGTGCAGAGCGAGAGCACAAGGCGCTTCAAGAACCTAAATGCAGTGTTTTAAACCCACAATGTTTCTAATCAGCCATGTTGTTTCTGACGTGCACACAGACCTGCAGCCAGGTCTTGCCTGAAAAATCCTGCCTGGACCCGTGGCTGCTGCCCCGTGGCCTCTGCTGGGCAGTGGGGTACGGCTGGGACCCCGAGGACCCACTCCTTGGCTGGAGGGGGGAAAGGCGAACGCCGCTCAGGACACAGAGGGATGCCATCACACCATCACAAGGGACAGATTGCTGGTACCAGGGTGTAAATAGGGATGGGGACGTGATCCCGGTGCGGGACCGGTGACACCAGCAACACTGGGCTCAACCCAGGCTCCCGTGGCAGAAGCGGAGGGTGCCGGTTCAGAGCCGGAGCCCAGCAGCAGCAACGCTCGGGCAAAGGGGACAGATTTCTGCAGCATCCCTTTCCCTTGCGCAACACCGGCTGGCCCCTGGCATCTCAAGCAAGGCTCAGCCACTTCCTGGCACGGGTGCGGCTGCTTTCAACCTCAGACGCTGACCGGAGCAGACACTGAGTCAGCAGGAGAAAGGGGCTCCAGCTGCTGCTAGTGCACAAACTCTGCTCTCTTCCCTTTGCCGACATCCCCCCATGGGACACTGGTCCCAGCCACGCTCAGGCAGGGACCACGCTGCCGCAGCTCCGCCACCAGAAGCCCCAGCTGCTCCGTTGTGTCCCCGCATCCTTCTGGAAACTCTCTGGGCACAAGGAACAAGTGGGCCAGGCTGGCAGGGGGACAGGGCTGTCCTGCCCGGTGACCTGGGTGGCGTGAGGCTGGGACAGACTGGGGCACGTCTGCTGCATCCCCTCTCCACAGAGTGTCACCTCCGCAGAGCGAGGGGATTAGCACGGCAAGGAGGTCCCCAAAATGGGGGCTTGTGGCAGGGCCAAGTCCTGCTCGCTCGCAGCCTACACGCCGTGACGCCGTGGCCATTGATGGCAGCTCTCAACAGCAGCTTCGCGCTATGGCCGGGGGCTAGATTTCCCCATCAGGACACAACCCCGGGGGTGGTTTGCTCCCTTCCCTGCACGCTGAGGGCAGCCCCAGCTTTGGGGTTATTCATTGCTGAGGGACTTTTTTTTTCCCCTTGGGGTGAAATAAGGAGGAGGAAGCTTCCTCCTTGCCGTAGCTCTCCCCAAGGCTTTTATCCCAGGGGATGCTGGAGCTGAAATGACACCGGGACGGGATCGCCGGTGGCTCCCCAGATCTGTACCCCCCCACACACAGGGATGGGGTGACAGGATTGCTCTGCACGGACTCGCATGCAGCTTCCTGACACGGCCTTATCTGTCCCGCACAGACACGTGAGGGTGCGTGTAAGTGCAGGGTGTGGCGAGAGGCATTTTTAGCTCTGTCCCAAACTGAGGGAGAAGGTTTGCAAATCCTGCTGGCCCTCAGCTAGAAAAATAACTGCAAAATCCCGCACCGCCTTCTCCCGTCCTCCTTCCTCGGGTTCCCCCGAGGCCCCTGCCGTGCAATGAGCTGCTCCTGCCCCAGCACCCTCGCACGGCCTGCTAAAAGGGCGAGGGTTTTAAATCGCCTGGAGACTTACAGCTGCAGAGTTCAGGCTGGAAATAGAGCCGAGGAACTGGTTTTGCCCTCACCCCCTTCCACTGGATTTTTTTTTATTCTTTAGGAAGAGTAGCAGAAAGTTGTTTTGTAGCTGCAGGTCATGTAAAAAAGCTGCATTTTAAAATCCAAGAAGGGAGAGCTGGGCTAAATGTGATTTGACAGGATCCCTCTAACCGCATGCCTCTTAATTTCCAAGTCTGATCAGTGCGACTGGACAGCTAAATAAATGAAGTAGTGCATATAATTGAATCTCTGCTCAGATGTTCAAATATATGCCAGCCTGCCCTGCCCTGACTGCAGGAGCTGGGGGACTTGGCCCCCGTGCCAGCCGCTTCCCTTCGAGTTGGTGACAGCTCCCGGGGCAGGGGGGAGAGGGAACTGAAACCCGGACCCCTCCGTGCTGCCCTGGGACCCCGCGGAGCCCTGGGAGGGTCCCGGGGGGATTTGCCTGCTCCCAAGTGATGGATGGGACCTGCCGGGGACGGCGCCTGGCTCCCGTCCTGCCTGCATCAGCAACGATGACTTTTTTTTTTCTTGGTTAATGCTGCCCTTTGGAGCTTTGCTAGTTATCAAACCGAAGCGATGCGGGAGGGGGCGGGGGGGGGACATGACACCGTGCAAAGGGCCTCCGTGGTGCCACCACGTCCCCGCTTGCCCCTTCGATTTAAGGGCAAAAGGGGGGAGAAGCCACCCCCGGCCGCGGGGCTGTGCCCAGGACTGTCCCCGTCCCCCGCAGGCTGGGGCCGGGGGGCGATCGAGGTGACCCTGCGGGGATGTGGATCCGTCCGTCCGTCCGTCCGTCCGTCCCCGACCCGTCCCTTCGGGGCCCGACCACCGCGCAGCGCCAGCTGCCAGCCGCGTCCCCACGCCGCCCCTCGGGGACAACCGTCCCGCGTGGGGACGGGCAAGGGGGACCGGGCGGACCCCACGCCCTCGGGCGGCTGCTGGCCCCGGTGCCGGCACACCCCCCCCCCCCCCCCCCCCACCCGCCCGCCCCCGGTGCCGGGGCTCGCTCCGTCGGGACCCGCGGCGGAGCGGCGACGTCTCGACACTCACCGTCCTGCGTGGGCACGGCGGGCACGGAGAGCTCCCGGATCCTCCGGCTCCAGGCCTGGGCGATGCGCAGGTTGCCCTCGGCGTCGGGTCCCAGGCAGACGCGGAAGGTCCGCTCCAGGCGCTGGCGGGCGGGCGAGCCCCAGCGGGGTCCGCGGAAGGGGTAACACACCACGGAGAAGCAGGCGGCGGCGGCGGCGGCGGCGGGGAAGGCGACGGAGCCCACGCAGTCGGCCAGGCGGAGCGCGGCGTCGGGACCGGGCGAACCCCCGGAGGAACCGGGGGGACGCCGCACCTGCAGCTCCCGGGCCGTCAAAACCAGCGAACAGGAGGCGGCACCGGGGGTCGCTCCCGCACCGAAGATCCCTTGAAGTAATACCGGGCCCCCACCGGGCTCCGGGGGAGCGCGGCGACCGGCGGCCATCGGCGGCGGAACGGGAGCGGGACGCACCGGGGAGCGCCGCCCGCCGCTGCTCGCTGCTGACACCCGCCGCGCCGCCCGGCAATGGCAGGCGGGGCGGCCCCATTCATAAAAATTTAACCCACCTACCCACCCCCCCCCCCCCCCCCCCCCGCCGGGGGGGGCCCGTCCCGGGCTGCCCCGATGCCCCCCCCCCTCCATCCCCGCAGCCTGCCTCAGTTTCCCCAAGCGCCGCCCCGCGCTCCGGGCAGGGCTGCGGCCGGCGGCTCCCCGCTGCCTTCCCACGGGCGGCCGGGGGGGGCCGGAGGGCTCGGGGGGGGGGGCACCCGGACTGCCCGGCCGGAGCAAGGCTCTGTAGACGCGCGAGGGCAAAGCGACGCCGTGGGTTTGCTGTGGGTGACTCTGCCCTGCCGGGGTGGGTGTCCTGCGTGGGTGCTCCCAGGGTGCGGGGGCTGGCACGGCACCGACCCACCCTCGCACCGGGAGAGCAGCGGCAAAGCACCGGGCAATCGTGCCAGCCCCAGCCGGTGTGCATCGTGTCCGGCATCGCACAGGTCGGCGCTGGCAGGGGGACCGCTCCTGCTCGAGTCCCTCGAGCCCCACGCTGGGCTGAAAGGCGTTTAACACCATTTCTGCGTTTCTGCAGCCGGGACAGGGTGAGAGAAGCGGAGCGGGTGCCTGGAGAAATCAAGGCACGGCGAGGGCTGAGGACAGCGGGCAGTTGGCGGGGGACACGTCCAGGAGGTAAGGATGGAGGGGGACGATGTCCTGCCCGTCACTGGTGCCTCACCATCAGGTATCGGTGAGGGCTGGAGGGTGCCATGGGCATGGAGCCCCGTGGAGGGAGACGGGCTGTGCTGTGAACCCCACCTTGGGGCAAGGAGTGCTGGGGACGGAGTCCAGGGGACCTGCCTGGAGGGTGCCAGCAGGGATGCGAGCAGCTCTGTGCCTGCGGGGGCTGCAAAAATCACTGACAGCAGCTTTTAATGACGACAGGACTGACCTCACCCTCCCGAGGGGGTGCTGGGCTTTAGGGGTCTGGCCCAGCCCAGCAATGATTTTTTTTGCCAACCAGTTCTCCATGGATGTAGCTCTGCTCCACATGCTCCAGCTGGCCCTTTGCTCTCCTGAGGCTCTAACCAAAGCAGAGCTGAGCCTCTGCACAGGGAAGTGGGTGATGAGCACTCGGACAAGCGCCGTGGGAATGGTAAGGCATGTGGAGAGGTGCCCCAGGCCCTCCCTCCACCTCCCCTGGGCCTTCCTCACCCCTTCCCCATCCCTCAGACCACCCTTCGTGGTAATGCTCATGGGGGTCTCGCATGCCGTGTGCTGCTGGGATGGCAGCAGCCTGAGACCCTGTAACCTTGAGCTTGCACCTTGGGGAGGCATCGCTCTTCACACTTACAGCAGTTTAATTAGCGGTGAGCCCTCAGCCCTCTGTCCCTACTTAAACCCGCTGGAACTGACCAAAAATTGCAGGGAGGGCACAGGATGACCAGCTGGGAGGATAACACAGCCAAGTCTTGCTTTCCCAGACTGACCTAAAATGAGAGCTGAGGTGCCATGATTTGGAGTATCGTGCTTTCCAAAAAGACTTTCCTGGGCGCTATGTGTTCAAAGAGATGCTTGGGGGGGGGGGGGGGGCACAAGCCGCTCCCAGCCATTTGCTGGCTGATGCTTTCGGCTGGGGAACCGCAGCACCCACAGCTGATTCTGGGTGAGATTTGGGCACGGTCGCTTCCCCGGCTGCTGTGCCGCAGTCCAGCGTTTGTAAACAACCCCGAGGTCCTCAGCAAGGTGTCACGGGAGGAAATAGCTGGATGCTGGTGAGTGCAGCATCCTGACCTGCACCTCACCCTTCTCGGTGACTAACCCACTCCCGATTTCCGCTCAGGAAGGCACGAGACGTGGTGGGAGGATGTGAGAGCAGCTGTCACACTGCTCCCGGCAGGTGCCACGGGGTGATGGGGCTGCTTTGGGCTCTGTCCTCATCGCCCTACATCTGTCCATGGCCCCATGCTGCAGGGATCCCCCTCGCCCTGCCTGCTTGCGCTTTAAATAGGGGTCGAATGCCCAGCCGGGCTCCGCTGGCCACGGCTGTGCTGTGGTCTGGGGAAAGAGGCTGAGACCGGCTTCACCACGAGCTGTCGAAGCCAGCAATGCCGCAGCACTTGGGATCAGGAAGGGTTAGGGCAGGGCATCCCATGGGGGGATGCCAGGGGCAAGGAAATGAGGGGGCTGCAGCCAGGTTTTTCTCGGATGGGGAATGGGACCAGCATAATCTCAGCCTCCGTGATGGCACATCACACCCAGACAGAGCTTTTCCACGTTCCTGCTGGTCTATGGGGACTTCACACGAGCCCATCCTGATGCTGTGTCACCCTTGATGGATGCCCGCTTCGTGCTACAGCCAGCGCGGCACCCACCACTGGCCCCACGTGAGTCCCTTTGCTCTCTGCGGCCATGGGCTGATTCGTCCCAGTCCCGCACGGATGCCACTTGTATGCCTCCAGATGTGATGTCTAATGCGGAAGTGGGATCACTTCCGTCACTGCTCCGTGCTGATAAACAGTCGTTTGGGGCTATTTTAATTGCGAGTGCCTTAATGAGCTCCCTTGATCCAACCGGCAGCCCGAAGGGTGCTCGGCAGCCGAGGTTCCTGCGCCATGGGCAGGCATCTGCCTGTCGGGTTTGTCCTGATCGGTTCCATTCCCGCCCGCGCGGTGCTGCAGAGGCCATGTGCGTGGGAGGGCAGCGTGGGGATGTTGCATGGGGATGCGGCACGGAGCCGGTGTGCGGGTGGGGACAGCCGGTAGTGAATCCCCCCACCTTCTTTCTCACTGCAAAGGGGGCTTGCCCACGGTGCAGTGTCCAGTCTAGCCATGACCACGGAGGCCACCAGCCTGCCTTCAAGAGCAAACACCTCTCAAACTCCTGTCCTGGGAGGGCCTGTGGGGTATCCCAGACCCCACAGACATCATTTGGGGGAGAAGGCTCATACATCCAGAGCACCGTGCCCTGGGCTCACTGGAAAAGGTGATGGATGCTCTGTGTTCGGGGAAACTGAGGCAGAAGCAGCAGACAAGGTTTGCCTTGAGTTGTGCAAGAAGCCAAGGGTTAAATATGGCAATTAAACACCCTCTCAGCTCCCTCCTGCCCCCAGCTGCTAGAGGAGCTGGTCCCCCCAGGGAGCTTGTCCTGGGGGAAGAAAGCAGAGAGGCTGGGGGCTTCCCGGCCCTGCCGTAACCCTTCATCCCCCGGGCTGCTGCATCCTGGCTGCAGTGCAGCCCCGAGGCTCTCTGTGCCAGGGCAGGCCCAGATTTCAAGCTCCCGTTGCCTACACAGCAGCAGCAGGCAGCCCCGGAGGAGGCGTGCAGAGGACATGGCTCTGCTGCAAGATGAACTGCAGCGTTTCACTTGGAGGCACGCAGCTCCTCCAGATATCTGCCCGCTCTGCCATGTCCTCCGGCAGCCGCCCGGGAGACGGGAACAGGAGGGGGATGCACTCATCCCGGATCCATCTCTTTTAGCATCGTTCCCACTGCTGAAGGTACATGTCTCAAGGTGGAGCCAGAAATAGCACGGCTCCACGCTGCATCGGGGCTGGCAGGGCTGCAGGGTTTGGCAGGGGGACAGGCACTGACTGCAGCAGTGGGAACTTTCCAGTCAGCGCCTGCAGGAGCGGCCGGTGCAGAGCTGGATCCGTTTTGGGGCAGACCCAGCCCGGGAACTGCAGCTCGGCCCCTCTCAGCCCCCAGCCACAGGGGCTCACAGGGACATCACCCTGCAGCTCCCTGGGGAGACGCTGGTGCCGACGCAGGCAACCAGCACGGAGCAGGAGGGGACAGAAATAACAGAGCTATCTCCTGGAGGAAAGCAATTGGGATCGCATCCCACCTGAAAGGCACGAGCCGGAACACAGGTTTTGGGTCTGCCACTGATTTGCTACAGAACTCCGGCAAGTGACTGCACCCTTGGTCTCTGCCTCCATGACCCACGGGCAGCAGGGATCACCCACAATCCCAGCTTCACACAGGGCCCACGGCTTGACCCAGGAGGTTTCTCGGCCTCCGAGGAGCTGGGGGTTACGGCAGCTCCTAAATCACAGCCAGGCTCTGCAACCCACTGGGGCTGCTACCTAGGCCTGACCCTCCACCGAGCTCTCAGCAGCTGCCGGCACAGCCCAGGATCACAGGGCTCACCGGGAAGTCCTCAGCAACGCCGGCAAGCTGAGCTCATTCCTCCCAGCCGATGATTTACTCAAAAATATTTCTGAGGTCAGGCATCCTCTGGGGAAACACTCCCAAACACCCGGCGAGAAGCTGCTGAGTCTGGAGCAACCACACGCACCACTCACTCAGCCGAAAAGTCACCCCGATGACTAGCCCTGGCGTCAGAGGGACTGAGGCCAAAGTACTGCTTTTGATCTCCCCCTTTGCTGGGGGAAGCCGAATTTTAGGCCGTTGCAGGGTTTTCACCACTTCCCGGTAGCGGTTTCCTGCCATGATGTGAGCGCAGGCATTTTTGGGAGGTGAGTCAGAGGCTGCAATAAGAACCACCTGGCTGGGCTGCCGCCGGCCGGGCTGGGAGGCTCAATCCCAGGATGATCCCCACTGCGATGCTCGATGCTCGGCGCCTGCGGGCAGCATCCCCGGGGCAGAATTACTTATGGGGGACACAGCATTCCACCACAGCCCCCAGTTTCTGGCCTGGGTAAGAAGAAGAGGGATTTGCTGCCGCAGTTCCCACGGCTCCTCTTTTGCTTGCCAGGCTGGGATCGGCACGCTCCAGCCACCCCACCCAGGCTCCAGGGAGAAACTCGGTAAAGGAGAAAGGGCAAAACCTCGTCCAGCTTTGCAGGAAGCTGCCTGCAATGGCTGTCCCACCCTGGCCACCCCAAAGCCCCCTGGTGTGCACAGGGCAGGACCGAGGCCCTAGTTTTCTCCGGGGAGTAATGCAGGACTTGGCAGAGCTGAGAAGCTGCCCTCCCTGGTCGTTGAAATTCAACATATAAAAAAGCTGGTTCCTCGTAAAGGAACCTCCCAAGTTTTCCCTGCTGGGCTTTACCATTTTTTGCTATTAAAATTGCATGACCCCCTGCCTGCCCCCCCCACCCCAACATTACACAAACACCTCCGCTCAGCAAATTACTGCATCGCAGCTAGTGAGTGAGACTGAGCCTGGATAAGCCTTTTCAAAGGAGCTAAACCTGCTTAAAGCCGCGCTGTTCCCTGACCCGCCCTCCTAATCCTGCCCGCCTGATAATGAAATAATAAAGGACTGCAAAGCCTTGCTCTCCACTGCGCTGTGGGGGAGGTTTCTGCTGCCTCTGTTCATGCCAGGAGCTGGGATATTAATTACTCCCTAAGTAAACAGAATTGCTTCTTTCTTCTCCTTTGCCTGGGCGTAAAATCAGGTGTGACCATCAGCCCGCAGAGCAGAGCAGAGTCGCTCCCTTTTCCAGGAGAAAGGTTGGTTGCTGCAGCAGTAACAGCCATGATCTCTGCCCACTGCCCTGCCCAGGCTCCTCGGGGGTTGATCCCAACCCCGCAGCTCCATCAGGTGTCCCCCTGGGACCCGCACGGCCATCCCTGCCAGGCTGCTGGGCCTCTCCCCACAGGGATGAAGCTGATGACACCGGCCACCTGGGGTCTGCTGTGCCGGTGGCTGCGCTGCAGCAGAACACACAAACTTGTTGCATCACAGCCTCAGCTGCTGGGAAAGCGAGGGGAGGTGACAACGTGGGCAGGATCCATCCCCTAAGGCCAGGATGGCTCTTATCACCCTAGGAGGCAGCAGGAATGAGGACTGGAGGATCGTGCTGGAGGACCCGGAGGGCAAAGGAGAGGCTGAGGGCATTCCAAGAGGCCACAGCATCAGCCCTGGGCTGGTGTGTTGAGGCTGCTGAGTGAGGAGCCAGCTGGCCCCAGGTGGGAAGGGGTTAAACAGCCCTTCCTTCTCCAGCACACCTGAATTGCATGGCAAGCCAGGAGGGAAAGGCTTTAAAAGAGGAGGGCAGGAGCGTGTCTCTTCCCCGGGGGCCTGGGAAGAAGCTAGTGGGAGGCTGAGCACCCTGCAGAGGTGCTGTGCCACGGCTCCCCTGCAGCACTGGGTCTCCCTCCCAACCCTTAGGGCATGTCCCCCCTTGCTTCCCATGCCTGGGTGCTGCTCTAGGGTTTCTTCCTGCAGCTGCTGCTGCCCTCCTCAGGGTGTCCCTGCAGGACCCTGTCCCTGCTGTCCCTTGGGGTGTCCCTGCTCTCCTGGGAGCTGCAGTTTCTCTGATGGGTGCAGGAGGGACTTCAGGAAGCAGCCAACTTCCTACATCATAAAAACAGTCTCCCCCCCAGTTTTTTTCCCAGCTCCTTCCTTTTGAAGGACAAAGCCAGCAACTTGTGACAAGTGAATGGCTGTAGCATGGGTCCTGTGACCACTATCAGATGACTGTGCCTTGCAGGACAGCAGCAGCCGTCCTAAACATGCATCTATGTGTGCAGCTGAGGGAAAGCCTGGCCCGGGGTCAGAGGTGCCTGTGAGGTGGGATCTGGGCTGCCTGGCAAATGGATGCTGCCAATTCATCCCAAGCTGCAGAGTTATTGCCAGCCTGAAGGCTGGATTAGCATCGCGTGCCTGGTTGCGCTGCCTTTTCGGAGTGAATCCAGGCAGCTGATGCTGTTATTCTCGCATCGCCTTATGTTGCCATCGGGGAACAAGCGGGGATGTGGGAGTTGAGCTGGAATAGCCCCTGCTGTGACAAGGCATGGATGAAGGACCTGTGGGGGACACAGGGGACTTGGAGAGGCACCAGCGACCCAGCAGGGACCACGCAGAGCTTTGGTGGCAGCAAATTGGCTGCATGTGGGAGACGTGTCTGGTGCTGCGCTGGATCTGCCCCTGCAGCGAGCAAAGACGGTGATGGATGTGCCACGGCTCCCCTTGCCCTGCCAGCGCAGGCATTGCGGAGGCGGTGATGTAAATCTTGACCTCGTCCAGCTGCAGCATGCAGCCCTGCAGCCTGTTTCGCTGTGCTCGTGGCCAGTCCGGGCAGGGCTACAGCTGTGATGGGCGATCCATGCCGAGCCCTGTGGCGCGATCCTGCTGCGGGAGCAAACTAGGTGGCTGGTGAGGTAAAAGGGGGACTCTCCTGGCTTGCACACCAGGTAGATAACTGTGGAGGGATCTTGAGTAACCATGGAGGGAGATGTGGGGATGGAACCACACCACAGGGGCAGATACATGTCACCAGGCATGGTGAAAGGAGACAAAACGTTCCATCCTGGTGCTCGGGCAGTGCAGCAGTCACGTACAGAGGGGACACCAATGCATTTCTATCTTGTTTGCATTGAGGATGCTGCATCTTAACGAAGGCTGGAGAGAGACAACCTTTAATGAAGTGTTCAGCACAAGGAGACTGATGGTGATGCTGTAGCTCCCACACAGATGGGAGTCATCGCTAGAGGCACCGCTGCCGTCACGCACCTGACCCCAAGCACCAGAGCAGCCCAGCAGCGGGGGCAGTCACGACTGAATAACGGAGGCATACATCCTCCATGTCCCGAACGAAGCCCGCCACGACTTCCTCCTCCTTCCCCGCTCTCAGCTGGGAGAAAACAGGCCAAGGGATGACGACGTTGCACAGCGGCTTAGAAAACTGCCAAGAAAAACTTCTCCCTCCAGGGCGAACAAAGCGATGCGGGGCGATCCTGGTGATGAAATGAATGCTGTTTGCCTTCCCTGCAATAAAAAGCACACTCCTCGGGCCTGGCAAGATCAGCACAGAGCTCTGCCAGGTGGGTTGGAAACATTAGTTTTCTGCTCAGATGAGTCATTTAGTGCCTGTACCCGAGAGGGACTTTGTCCTCACATCCAAAGCGCCTGGAGGACCTCGGACAGCCCGGTAGTGCTCCAGCAGCACCTCCTTAGGGCTGACATCCCACCGCCATCACGGCCCCGGGGTGCTGAGGGGAGCCACAGGCCCAGAGCACGGCCTGGCCCCTGTGGGGCCGGGGACTGGCTGCCGCAACCCCTCCTGAACACCGTGGGCCTCCGGGAGGCCTCAGGCCTGAACCCGGTGGGGCGGGGAGGGCTGTGGGGCCGGCCGGCCCCACAGCCCTCCCCGCCCCACCGGGTTCAGGCCTGAGGCCTCCAGTCCCCCCCCCGCCATAGAGCGAGGCTAGAGCGGCGCCGCAGCGCTTCCGCCGGGCTCCGGCCGCCATCTTAGGCGCGGGCAGTGAAGCCGCCGCATTGAGGTCTCGCCTCGCACCGCCGGGCAGAAGGGGGAGGCGGCCGCCCTGTCAACCGCACCCGGGAAGCGGGCGGTGCAGCCCTCGCCGAGAAGGGGGAGTTTACGTCGTTCTCACGCTTCCTCCTCAGGTACCGGCGCTGCTCGGGCAGTAGCTGATACCTCTCTGCCGCTGGGAGGGGAGAGAGCGCGGCCGCGGTGCCCTCACCTAAGATGGCAGCGGGGGCGGTCTCTGCCTGCGGAGAAGATGGCCGCCGAGGGCAGCGGCGCTCTAGGCGGGTGGCGGAACTGGTTTGCTTGGGTGAGGGGAGCGGGGAGGGACCCTCTCTGGCCTCGTAGGGACCCCTACCACAGGGACCCCATACCCCGCCGCAGGGACTCCCCTCCAGCCTTGCTGCCTCACAGGGAAACCCCTTAGGCCCCCCCGCCCCTTCCAACCTTCCCGCGCTCCCCTCAGCTTCCCCCCAACTTCCCCAGCCACGGGAACCCCTGTCTGTCTTGCTAACGCCCCCCCCCCCCATTTTGGGGGGGGTCTTCCCTCCCCTGGTGCCTCTGGGTGAGCGTGGGGCGGGTTTGGGTTGGGGTTACCCGAGGCCTGGCTCCTGGGGAGTGGGGGTTGCTGTGCAGGCAGCACGCTGCTCCCCCCACCCCCCAAAGCTGCTGCTGCTCTATTTTATTTTAATAGTAATATTTTCTACCCCCCTTTTATACTTTGCCACAGGAGTGGACCAGCAAGACTATAGGTAGTGGAAGGGCTCCCCTCCTCCTCCTCCTCCTCCCCACCCCTTAAGGGGCGGTGATCGTGGCGGAGAGGAAGAAAAGGATGCCACGGAAGCTGTTGTTGCCTTATAAATCTGTTTTTTCTCACTTTCGAGCTCCACGGGGGTTGCATGACTCTCTGGCGATGAACGCAGCCAGAAGTGGCTACCGGGTCTTCTCGGCCAACTCCACGGCAGCCTGCACCGAGCTGGCGAAGCGGATCACGGAGTAAGTTCCCTCTCTTTCAAGTTCCTTTCCCCCTGCTCAGAGCTCCTCTGTGCGGGAAGGCTTTCTTCAAAGTGGCTGGAGAGGCTTTTGGCGTCATCCCGCCTTCCCAAGCCAAAGGTGTCTGCTGCGAGCACCTTTGCTCCGGAGATTTTGCACCAGGAGTGTTCAGCAGCTCTGCTCTTCTCTTCCTCGGTGCTGGTTCATCCCTCCCGATAACTCAATTTGACCCAGTGACAAAAATGGACCGGCTGCTTTTTGCCTCTTGCGTCTCTGACATCCATTTCAATGCTGGAAAGGCCAGGCTGCAGCAAAGGCTGTTACTTTTGGGGAGAGAGAAGGTGAAACTTGGCTGAACAAACCTCAGAAAGTGTTTTAACTGGTTTGGGAGATGCTCAAAACTTTCTCCACTGTTTTTCGTGGGGACAGGCTGGCGACCTTATGTGCTCAACACTTTCATGGCTTGGGGCGTGGGGAGCGTTGCCTGTGCAGACCTCGGTGCAACACCAACAGTTGCACTAACCAAAGCGGATTAGTGAATCTGCATTTTGGTGGGGTAGGAGAGGTGGGCAGCACATGCTAACAAAAGAGAGTTTAGTTTAGGGATAGAAGTGTGGCCCCCCCCCCCCCCCCCTTTTTTTTTTTTCAGCCCATCGATTTGGGCACAGTTTGACCTTGACTTGGCAGGGATGGATGTGCTGGGTCTGCTGAAGGAGGTGTGCAACAGCTGGCTCCAAAATGGGGCTCTTGCTGCACAGAGGAGCACTGAGTTTACCCTGACACTTGATCTTTTGTTTTGAATTAGTTTGGTTCAAATCAGGGCGCTCCCAGCCGAAGGGGCTTTTCTGAGACAGGCATCTGTATATTGGGGAGCTGCCATCCTAAAGCAGGATTTGGGTTTCCTTTCTGCTACTTCTCAGCTACAGTTCATGTGAAGCTGCTCCCAAAATCAAGGGGGCTCAGTGCTTGTTTGTGTGTCGCAGCAGATAGCATCATTGCTACCCCTTAGGCAGCTGCTGGCCTGTCCTCTCTCCAGGGGCATGCTTAAATTGGAAACATTACTAAATATAGGTGTGCTGCCACCTTAAGCTGCAAGAACATTTTGCTGTTTGTCCAGCTAGCTTAATAAACAGTGTGTTCAATCCTTAGCACAGATTATCTCCATGAAGCTGACTTGGCTGTTTGGCTGGGATTGCTGGTGTTGATGGGATGCATGTTGGATAATAGTGATGGACTTCTTTGGGTGTGAGGTGGACACGGAAATCCTTGTGTTTGGGAGTGGAAAGCTTTTTTTTGGTTCATTTATTTTTGCTATATTTGGTTAGTTCCGCATCACTTTCCCTTCACTGATACAACTCTGCAAATGAAGTGTCTATATATAAAAAAATAAGCTTTGCTTCAACAGATGGGACATGGTTTTACAAGGCTTGTCCTGTTGCGTCAACACAGAACATAACAGAAGTCCCCTGGGGACGAGCTCCAAGTTCTCAGGACTGAAAGAGCAAATGGGCAATCTTTATTCTCTGCTCATTGTCTTAAAAATAACTCACTTTTTTTTAAAGAGGTAATGAGAAGAGACATGGAGCAGGCTTCCCCAGGCCATGGTGCACACAGCTGGCTGTGTGACGTGCTGCTGTAACCCTCTGCAGAGTTCCCAGTGGTGCTCTGAGGGTGAATGACAGCAGGATCCAGCGAGTGACCTCCTGGCTGTTCTTTGCGAAGTAAACTTTTAATAGAGGTGATGTGGGCTTTTTGCCTTGGCTCTAACATCAGCGAGGAAGTTGGATGCTCTGGTGATGGTATGAGCACAACAGTGTGATACACAGCTACTGCTTAAACTGAGACTTAAGGACACGTAGCTTTACTGTCTGTAAAATGGGGAGTAGTGGCCACTCTGAAATGGAAAGGTGTAAAGCATTATACGCAGATGAGGTTTTGTTGGAAGGGGGTGCAAAATCTGGAACTGTTAATAGCACAGATTTGTCCACAGTAAAATGTCTCCAGAAAAACCCAAAAGATATTTTCAGCATCTTCTGAGGTGGTTTTGCACTGACTTCCCTTAGGAGCTCAGGGGCTGTTTCAACACGTTTGTAATACATCCCTTGTTTTTTCAGGTTGCAAAAGATGCGTGCCTGCTGGCTTTCCTACTGTGTCACATCCCAGCCTGTACTTTGCTGGGGAGGTCAGTTGCACCTTTTAATAGAGTTGGAGCAGTCTTATAAGGGTGAGTCTGTCCTCTAATATTGTGCGTTCTTTTTAAAGTTTTTTTATGACCTTTAGTATAAGTAGTAAAAGAACTTTAAAACAACACACAATATTAGGAGTAGGGCCCCTTCAGACACTTGTCCGTCTTTACCTGTAGGTATGATGTTAAAATCAATACTTGAGGAGTCCTGGCTTATCCTTTTTTAAAATCTTAAGCCTCGGGAGGAGCAGTGTGACATAAACCAGACATCAGAAAGCTGTTCAATCTCCTCACTTAATTTAATGCACAACTTCCAGAGTTGCTTTTGATTCAGGCTCTGAGCATGGCATTCTGGCACTCTTCCGATCTTTACAATTTCCCATTGTGTATTCTTGTCTGGTTATAGGATGAGTGACTAAATGGTAGTCTAACTTTCACTTTGACTTTTTGGAGCTTTTGTTTATGTTAGTGTCTGCCAGGGAGAGGAGATGGTGCTGGCTTATGAGAACCAAATACCCTGTGAAACTTTAAATAATAGAGATGCTCCTTAGATTTAGGACCACTGAAACATAAATAAAACCATATGTTTACTTGTACCTTACAAATTGAGAGGGATTCCTTTTTTTTTTTTTTTTTTTAAATTCTTTCCCAGATGGAAAGAAAACTCCTGCTGTAATTAGGACGCCTGGCACCTGATTACAGGCTGCATTTGCAGGGGAGAAAGATCATTTCTGTGACCAGTGCTGATCCCTAATGGGCCTTGTGTGCTGCTGGGGGGAGGGAGGTCTAGCAAGTCTTTTTAATCTCTGGAGTCCAACAGATGCATTTGGATCTCCATCCTACTGCAGTGTTTGGCACAGAGGGCACAAATATTACATTCCGTTCCTTGCTTGTGTGTTTGGATTGGAGAGGATTGTTGATTGAAGCTTGCTAATGCCTCTCCAGTGCTCCTGCGGGTCTCTTTTATGTGGGACGTTGGTACTATTGTAAACTCATTGCAGACTGTGGATGTGAGTATTTTAGAGATTCATTTGGTTTGCAGTGTGAAAAATGCTGATGATCTAAAGATAAAAGCAATGCCCTGAGCTTAAACAACGTGGAGTAATGAGGAAAAGACGGAGACTTGTGTTCTGATCTCTGGTCATAGGGAGCTGAGTACGCAACACTAAAACCAGGGTGGTGGTTTCTGTGAATGAGCGGGAGGTGAGCCATGCTTTTGGAAGAGACAGTTTGTTAGCAGGACCTCAGCTGAAGGAGAATTTCTGATGGGATAGAGAAAGAGTAACATCAGTCTTCCTCATTCGGTCATCTTGCCAGCATGTGAGAGGATGCCACAGGGGAGTCAGATCACAGTAACCTTGTGATGCTGCTCTCCCTTATCTCCAAACCCTGTTCTTGCTTTCTGGAAAGAGCTCTTGTGTGGTGCTGTGGGAGGAGAGGAGGTGGCACCAACTCTTTTCCATCTCAGAAGATGTAGCACTGTGGCAGGAGGCTAACAGGTACTACAGGGTGAAACTGCATCAAAGGATTTTGGAAAGGGAAAAGAATAACCAGCTAAAAAGTGGTGTGGTTGGAGAGGGTTACAGGCGGGGGATGGTGCTGGTGTAGGGTGGGCGTGGAGCAGTTGGGCTTTGAGTTTTTCTGTGCAGCTTAGATGGGGCATGTAATGTGGCTGAGCAGATTGGCTTTGCATGGTAGCTTTCTGTGCTGGCCAGTGCCAGGTTTAGAGGAAGGTCCTTCATGAGGAGCAGGCTGGTAGGACTAGAGGAAAATCCACATGGTGTTTGCTGGTAGTTCAGCTGCATGGCTTTTGGCATGGCTGGAATAAGTGATGCGAGTGCTGGATGGCTCTGGGTACAAGTGGCAAATGAGCAGTAGGGACTGTTCTTCACGTATCCAGTTGTGCTGGGTGGATGGAGAGAGGTAAAGGAGAGCTCAGATAGTTATAAGGATATCTGAACAGATTGCCCTGTATCCAGGAAGCTGCTGTTTCCTTTCCCTTTCCTGGCTTGTTCTTGTAGCGTGAGATTAGAAGTACACCATAGAGCTGCCACTGTGCTAGCTGGACTGGTTGACTGATCTTTATTTAAAGATTTGCTTAAGTTTGAAAAGCAATTCAAAGTCAGGCCATGGCTTGCTTTGGCCGTGGCCAAGCACGGAGCATATCCTCTGCTGTCAGCGCCAGCTCCTTCTGGAGTCTGCAGCAGTTCGTGAAGTCTGTAGATGTGGGAAGAGTCAGGTATTTGCAGAGCTGAGACCAGTGAAAGTGTTTGTAATGAAGAGGGTAATGCCAAAATAAAATCATATCATAGTCAAGGGCTTCTTCTGTGTGCCAATTTCTCTTCAAATTGAATGTTTGCACTGTGAGCTGGCTGGAAGCTTCCTTCGGAGTTAACTTCACAAATGTCTTTCAGGTGCTTGTCACAGAGTGGGAGAGGGAAGCACAGCCCAGCCCAGGCTGAGAGCCCTTCCCAGCAGTACGTGCTTTGATGGCTTGAAATACTGCAAGTGAACGAACCTGCCTCTTGAATTTTGATTCAGCTAAACATCAAGACTCTTTTAACTGACTGTCCTTTGTCTCAAGAACCTGGTACAGTGGGTTTTGACAGTCTTCAGAGGAGCATTTTAAAGTACAGTCTAAAACAACCTCATGGTATTTCCTAAAATATTGCAGTGTGTCACTTCCTTGTTAAACTGTAGGTGACTTCTGAGCTGTTCACATTTAGGCTGTGAATTTGAGATGGATTTTATAAACACTCTTGTATCTACAGCTTAATGTCCTCTTGGCATGTGTTGAGACTGCGGAAAGTTAGATCATCTTTCCTCGGCAGTGTTTACAGAGAGAGCTATTGCAGATCAATATAAATTTTTACTGGCCAATTGCTCTGAGTAGGATTTTTAAAGCCATAAAGAGAATTTTTCTCCTACATGCTTTGAGGTCTCTGAGGAGTCAGTTTAGTGACAGAGCTGGTGTGAGGATGGCAGAGCACAGCGAGGAGCAGGGCTTTCTCCATCAGGAGCAGTGGGTGGTCACACAGGGAAAGCTTACACTGAGATGGCACTAAAAACTTTAAAAGCTGGGAGGAGCTTGGAGTAGTAATACCTTGATCCCGCTGTGCCCAGTCCTCTGCACTGAGCTTGGCAGGACTGTATGCCCATAGTTTTTTTTTTTAACAGATCCTAGTTCTGAAGACTCCTGCTTTTAAAAACAAAAATGCCGAACTGAGTTTCTGTCTCTCTTGGATGGAGGAAGGAGCTTCCAGAAGTGAACTTGTGCTCTGATGTCTGCTTGGCACTGGTTAACAAGTGAGATTTCTGCAAACACTGTAAAATTAGCCTGACCATTCTCCAGTCTTAAATACCTCAGTATCAGTAAAAGCTGCACACACCTCCCCCCCCCTCCCCCCCCCCCCCCTCCCCTGCTGGCCCATAGCCAAATACTGCACCACACAGCAGGCCTTTTGTCGATGGGGCTCATTTTGCTTGGAGATGTGACTTAGCTACAAGACCTAAAGTATTATCTTTGCCAGAAGAAGCGGTAATCTCTCTGCAGGAGCGTGTGGTCTGGGTTACCTGTAGTGGCAGCCTTTTCTTTCATAGTGTAGATCTGCCTGTGTCTGCAGACAAGTGATCCAGTATTGTGATAGCCCATGTTCATATGGTTGTGCTGCTAGTCCTGAAACCTAATGCAAACAGAGTTCTTGCTGTCAGTTTAATTCCTCTATTGCCTAAAGCAACAATTGATTGGGAGCTTTTGCGTGGAGAGGATTCAGAGAGAAAAGAGCTGGGGATGAAGGGGAAAAAGGGAGGGGTGACAGGAAGAGGGAATTTATCTTTGAACTCTGTTACAAATGGTTGCTCCCAGGCTGTGTGGTAGCTAAGGCTGTGCTCTGCCCTTGACTTTGGTGCAAATCTTCTTTGAACACAAGTCCTGCAGAATTCAGTGTTTTACAACAGGAGCTGCACGAGAAGTCCCCTCTTTAACAGCCTAGACTAAATCACGGTTTTATCAGACTCCTTCACTGGCTGAAGTACCCCACGTAGACGGGGTACTCCATAACATGGTTTAGTGGGCACGGATGATGGTTGGACTCGATGATCTTGAAGGTCTATTCCAACCTAAATGATTCTATGAAGTCTTAGCTTATGCAAAGCCTTCAGAAAGGGATTTAGTGGAAGGTGTGCCCCTTGGGTAAACATACCTGAACTGCTTTGGTGGAGCTGCCTATTGGTCCGTCTGCCATGCCTGCAGCTCACAGGACTGCTGAGCGCTGTGGGTGAGGTTGATGTATGACTTTTATGGGCGGTTTTATCTTGTACCCTTCCCATTGCCACCCCTCTTGTTTACTTGCCGTCAACAGTTGGAGCAGAGATTGGATTTATTGTCTGACCAGAGCAATCTACTAACGCTCGTTCCTTTAAGTTGGCAGCTGCTTACTGTCTTTGCTGCTATCTGCACCCAGGTTTGACAAGCTGAGCTGTTTAGTGTCCCTCTTTTGGGGAGCAAACTTGCCTTTCCGATTTCTTTTTTCAGCAGCACAGAAACTGCATTGCTGCTGTACCATCTGAATAGGGGAGCACTGGGCTCTGGTTTCCTCTTGCCAGCTACATCCTCACAGAGTGTTTGCCACTACTTAGCATTGAGTGTCACCTTCAAGGGGTGTTATGCTGCAATATGTCCGGCTGGACTGGTTTTGAAGCTTTCCTTCCTTCCATGAGATGCAGGGTTGACCAAGGGAACTTGCGCAGTCTTGTTAATGGAGTTTTTTCCCAGTAGTGAGGTAGGAACGTGCTGTCTGCAGTGAAGTCAGGGCGCGCGTGCCTCCAAAGGGAGCTTGCAAGACTTGCTGTGCAGTTGTGGAGGAACAACTGTGAGTCATTAAACGTTTTCCCACACACACTGGTTTGTTTTGTGTGTGTGTGTGATTCTTGAGCTTTTTTCGACTTGGATGCCTTGGCAGTGATTAGGCCAAAGCTTACAGGTTGCAAATGCCTGTCATCTAGAAAGGCAGCAGGATCCCAATGGACAGTAAGAGCTTGATGCATCCCATCTGCAAAATTCACTTTTACTGTGCATCCATCCCTGGGGTGCCTGGGCATGCCTTTGCTTGACCAGCTGCCAGCTCCTTTTTGAAGATACTGATGGTACTGAGGATGCCTTTGTACTGTAGCTGCAGGTTTTAACCCAGCGGGGCTGATGAGAGAACCTGAATTAGAGATTTGGGTGGCTTGCCTGCTTTGGGCTGCACGGTGCCTGGGTGATGCTGCAGTTGATACCCAAGCCAGGCCGGTTACAACCATGTGTGTATGATTTTCGTTGCAGGAGTTTACTCACCAACCCCAGCCATGGCAAAACGTGTTGCCAGACACACGATCGGCAACATGTCTGTGCCAAATACGTGCTTTGTAGCCAGCTAAGTAAATATATCATGTTGCATTCGAGTATCTGTTATCGCAGCTGTCCCAGGCATGCTTTCCGGGCCAGCTTCTAGCTGGGACCTCCAGTTCATGGGCTCATAGCTGAGTCCAGCAGTTGCTGGTGGGCCAGCAGCATGCCAGTGTTGGGCTGTCTTGCTCATTGACTTCTGAAAAAACAAATCTTTGTGACAGTTGAAGTACAAGGCTGAGTCTGTGGCTAAGGAGATGGAGAGAGACTGACTGCTGAAGGACATAGACTAGGTGAAAGCCAGTGACAGATGTAGGCTCTTTATTTAGGGTTAGTCCCAATTTGCATAGTTTTGGCATGTGTCCAGGTAAATACAGTATATGCGCAGACAGGAAACTACAGCTGTAAGCAATGCATTGAACAAAAGTATTTTGTAGACATAAAATGTTTCCTAATCCAGTGTGTGGGCATGGCCACTGAGCAGACCCTAGAAGAGAGGACGGACTGGCCCTGTGGTCTAGCCAGCTGAGTTGCAGCAACACACCTATCCCAAACTGGTGCGGGGTCTCTTGGCTGAGGCTCACGGTTAGAGGACATGTGCCTCTAAGTACTTACTAATGGATTACTTGTCGGTACAGTTAAATACAGAAGTGTCACCTGAGGGAATAGTCTGCCTTTTGGAGCCTTTTAAAATGCTGTTAAAAATTAATCTTTCTTATATAAGTAAGAAATTTAAAAGAAGAAAAAAAGGGGGGGTGTGACTGTAATCTGTGTTGTGATGAATGTTGTAGGTTTGACGTTTGAGAAGAGGAAGGAGTAATTTGAAAAAAATCAAAAAACTTTTTTTGAAGTTGAAATCTCTTCAATCAGTTATTTCAGAAGGAAGGTTTGGGGGTGGGGTGGGGGGAGGGGAGACAAAGATGTGGGAGTCAAAAAAAGTGACTCAGTTGCCATTAATCAAGTCTGAGTAAATCATTGATGTTTAGTGCCACAACAGATCATTGGTGGCATTGCATAGGCTAGCAAGATGTCCTTTGCCACCAGGAGACACGGCCTCTGGTCAGTCGTGCAAGGATTGGCTCGTTGAGTATGGCACTGACCTGCTGCAGAGCAGCATGCCGCAGAGCCCTCCCCAGGGACGTTGGAGGAAAGGAGACCTGTGGGGAAGGGGAGCGCAGCCTGCCTGGCGGCTTGGCTCCCTGTTAGGCAATGTTGTATTTTGTTGGTGTGTAATATTTGGTCCAGTCTCTGCTTTGGATCATGAACTGCTGGGTTCCTCCATTTTTAATTTCCTTTTTTCTCTCCAGGCGTCTTGGTGCTGAGCTGGGGAAATCTGTGGTATACCAGGAAACCAATGGAGGTGAGAGAAATCTTTACTATTTGCAGCTGTTTTGAGGTAGTCTTAGAAATACTGGATAACTCCATCAGCCAAACCTGACTAATAAGTGCAGTGATTCATCTGTGACATCACTGCTGCTCCAGGCAGTGCTAAACCTCCATGTCTGACCTTGGACAAAGCAATTAAACGCGTTCCTTGTTTTCCCCTGTTATCTCATTTGTCTGCCCATCAGCTAACTCTCATCTAAAGGAGAGTCCTACCTCGGGTGTCAGCTGCTACAAGATCTTGCACGCTCTCGTGCTTAGCAAAACATCTCCCAGGTTTAAAAGTAATGGCCTGCTTTCTAAGTGTCTGCCTCAAAAACTTTTAAATTATCCCCTTCTTCCAGCCCTCCCCTGCCACAGGCAGTTTACAGGTGCCCTAGCAAGGACCTGTCCTCTTGCTTTAAAGAGGGCACATTCAGGGCTGTGCTGGGGAGCGTGCCTCTTGGAGCTTGCTTTCATCTCTTTGAATGTAGCAAGTGTCCATTTTCAGATGCTGGGCTAAAACACAAAGATATTGGCTAACAGAGTTCAGTGGCTAAGAGTCATTTACTATTTCAAGACAGTTACCTTATTTGCAAGAGACTAGAACCAGAGAGCTGATATGGGCGAGAGGAAGGGATGGAAAAGGCGCTGGCTCAGCATTAGGGTTTTTGCTAGCACTACTGCTTTTACAGCTGAAGCGGGCCACGTGGTGTGTAAGCTGCCTTGGCTGCGTATGGTTATGGTTGGGTTGGCTGTTGCATTCGCACAAGTGAGAGCTCGCAGCCCTTTGGTGTTAGTTTTAAATCAGGTTGCTTGGTATAAGGTCTGAAGTCATTCTTCATCACTGCACAGCAAATCAGTCTGCTTTCAGCAGATTCCCTTAAGGTTACTGCCAGTGCCCAGGCAATTAGACTTTGAATTTGGTAGCTGGGTAGATATTTCTCGCCTTTTGCTTATTCCTGCCCTCTAGTTCGTGACTGTGTGGGAAACAAGTGATGAAGACAGGCACCTCGGGAAACCTGGTGTCATTGCTTTGGCTTTGCAGAGCTGCTTCGGGGCTCGGCTTTTCCATTTGAGTCTCGGACCCTAGCAATTGTGTTCAGCAGAGACCCAAGTTTCTAGCTCATGTCAGTGTTGAAATGTCTTGACCTTGATAGTGAAATTGGGGAGTTCTCCCTCTGAACTCTGTGCTGCTGATGTTACCTTGGGCGATCTAGCAGGTATACAGCTGACCCTATGGTTACCTTCTTGGTTACCTTCTTGGTAAGTACTAAATGTTGTTCTGCTTTGGGTGGTTCATTGTTCACTAATGAATGCGGTATTGACAGCTTCCAGAACTCAGCATGGAGAATTGAAAAGGGTGCCTCATTGAGAGTTAGGTAATTGTCTTCTATATGTAAGAGAACAGCTATTCAGCCTGGTTTTGCACTGTAAACACAACTAACTCACTGGTATGTCATGCCAGCTCTTTACTTCCCGGGACCACATGCACTGAAGGGCAAAGGAGCAAGTCCTCATCTGCCCTGACCAGTAGGCAAAGTTGCTGCTAAAACATGGCATGTTATCACTGTAAATCTGATGTTTGGAAACAAAACTGACTGTGTTTTCAATCCTCTTCAGAAACAAGAGTTGAAATAAAAGAATCTGTCCGGGGACAGGATATCTTCATTATACAGACAATCCCCAGGTAAGGGACTTGTGGCTTAGTTTTACAGCTGTGATATGCTTTGAATTTCTGGTTCAGCAGATCATTCGATAGGTTTGCTCACCGTTAGCCAGCACGATAACCAGTCTCTTTATAGTGTTGTCATTGCTTTGACTTACATTTAAGACACCACATAGTGTTAAGCTGTTAAAATTCCCAGAGGATCGCTTGCGCCGCAGCAAACTGAGAAGCTTCCCATCAAATAGCTTAAGTGTGTCACTTGAGGCAAGAACAAGTATGACTGACGGCTTCAAGTGATACATCCCTGGTCTGTGTATGGTGTCCTTGCAGGCACAGTTGCTTGGTGATTTCTGACTGGCATATCCATTTTAGGATGTGTAATATCCTCTGCCTTCCAATTACCGAGCAGCAGAGCCAGCAACAAACAGCAGCTATAGCTTCCATTACCGACTGGATTACCCCTCCCCTTTTGCTGTAGTGATGTGAAAGAGCTCAGGTAGAAGCCTGTAGCTTCCCTCCTATACTCTTACAGTTCTTAATTCTGTTGGGCCTTTTCTTAAGCAGGCCTTTTTGGTTTTTATTTTGGGTTGTTCTAGCCTCGGAGTAAGAGGAAAAAGAAACGCTGCAAGTAACCAGGGGGCTATAAAACCAGCTGCTAACCCCAGGAATCTTGTGGCTCGCTGACTGAGGAAGTGTAGTGAGATAGCACTAGTATGGTGGGAAGGGAGCCTACATACAAATGATAAATGCAAAATGACCACCTATGAGTAGGCGAGGTGCTGTTCTCAGAGATGAGGTATTGATAGGATGCCTTTTGCATGATTAGCAAAAGAAGGATATTCCTGCTCTGATAGCTTTTTCCAAGTTACCAAATGCTGCTCAGATTTTGGAGATCACAAGAACTAATAAGTACCAGAGCTCAAGCAGATAGCAGAATACCCTTGAAACAGAATTTTTCCTTGCTTGCCAAAGAAATAGAGCCCAGTGAGAATTCAGGTTCATTTCCTCTTTGTAGTGCTTGGCCTGTTGTTAAAGAAATCAGTAGGACTACAAGATCAGCTCGCTCACTTCAGGAGTTCCTCTTGCAGGCCGAGACATCTTCCTAGAGCTCATCTCTCTCCAGAGAGATGCTCCAAGTGTTTCCTCCCTCAGGGAGCAACTAAATCTCTGCAAGATCAAAATCCACTGATGCAGGATTATGTTTCAGGTGAATAGTGCCATTCTCCTGTCCCTTGTGAGAGAGTTCTCTGAAATAACTGTAACTGAGAGCTGTGTAAACATGAAACAGATAAGGTGTTCAGAGAGAGATAACTCAGACCATTAGGGACAGCAATAGTTTTGGGATGGAAAAACCTCCCCTGCTTTTAACATGTTGATACCCTTGTTTTTCCATAAACTGAATTCAGTGTTGTGGACCAAGAAATGGGTGGGTCCTTTTTAGCCAAAATGTTGAAGGCACTCCAAGTGAGGAGCCACTGTTGTGCAGCCAGGTCGTCTTTTATTCTTGAGATGCAGCTGTGCCTTACTGCATTGCTTGAGAGGACAGGTTCAAGGGCATCTCAATTTTGCGGTGGGTTTCAGGCAGCTTTTCAGGAGAGTAAAAACAACTGTGTTGAAGAATCTAAGAATAGGACTTCCGCACTCAGTAGCGGTTTGAAAAGCAAACAAAATATTAGGACTTGGTAGGAAAGGAGTAGAGAGGGAAAACAACCTTGTTATGCTGCAGTGTGAATTCACAGTCTGCATCTTAAATGCACAGAGAGAAAACAGAAAGACCTGAATATTTGATACAAGCTCCCTGTCCAAAAAGCACGTAGCAGAACTAAAAAAGTTACAAAGACAGATACCATCCAAGACTGTTGGTGTGTGGACTAGCATTCGTATGAGGGAAAACCAAATAGCTCATGTTTAGACTGTGGAAAAATGAAAGATTTGGTGGTTTAGTGATACACTAAAAGCGAAAGGAGTCTTTTAGTGCTGAGTGTTGGTGCTGGTTGTTGCAAAGTCGATTGGCAGCTTCACATAAGCCATTTGCTCAGCCCTGAGAACAGGGATCTCCAGGGATGGCTCAGGTGGGGATGGGGAACAGTGAGGGAGGTTCCAGGCTGCTGGAGAGGGGTGGGTGGTAAGTAGAGTGTGGAGGATAGCTGAGCTGGCTCTAAATGTCCTGGTAATGAGCTGACAGTCCCTGTGTGCAGTCTTGGCTCAGGCTTTCCAGCAGTAACTGTGAGCACAGCTTCAAGGCGGGAGGTGGGAAGGGCAGCAAGGAGACTGGGATGCTCTCCTGGGTACCCATTTTGAGATGCTGTGGCTGGGGTTCCACTGCAGATGTTATCTCACCCACTTAGTCCCCACCTTGAGCTGGGCTCTTGGTTGGGGTCAGTGCCCCTTGCAGAAGAGCGGATCAGTGTGACAGCTGGCTCAGCACAAAGCATCCAGGAGGGTGCTTCTTGCCTCGATGAGCCCCTGCA
Source organism: Aquila chrysaetos chrysaetos (assembly GCF_900496995.4). Lineage (NCBI taxonomy): Eukaryota > Metazoa > Chordata > Aves > Accipitriformes > Accipitridae > Aquila > Aquila chrysaetos. The sequence goes on from NC_044008.1 coordinate 67,980,262, forward strand.
GCCCACCTGCCCTGGGCCCTGCTGGAGGAACAGATGCATCTGCCTCTGCCTAGTGCCTGTGCCAGCTGCTCTGCAGGAGCTTCCCGGAGTCCAGTGTGGGGTCCTGCTTGAATATTGAGAGAGGTGCTCCTCCTCAAGTAATTTCTCCATCGATATGGCTACCACTGCCGCACAGCAGTACCAGGACTGCTGGTGCCTTTTGAAATCAGTGGTAGCCCTTTCTCCCAGGAGCAGTCTTGTTCTCTATCTGCTTTCCATGTGAATATATATATATTTTTAAAGGGTAATTTGAAAGATAATGGTGGAAAATATTGAATTTCTGGGATGAGCTTTAAATAGGCTTAAAATTGGCCACTTTGTTTTTATACAACACTGATAGTAGCATCTTTTTCTCCTCCTGCGGCCCCACTGGCACAGCTAAAACACCAAAGGGAAGAAACAGTTCTTTGTTTGCTCGTTGTCCTATGTGGCAGGGGGCTATGTTTTATGTAATTCTTGGCTGGGTGCTTCAGAGCTAACAAAGCTTTCTTGTGTGTCAACGGCATTGTGCACAAGGGCTGGCGGGGCCAGCGGGAGAACAGAGACCCAGAGCGCTCACAAATGAAGAGGCACAAATGGAGGTTAATTTCCAAAGGAAGGGGGAGCGATGGAGAAATGGAAATGGCTAGAGGTTTGTCATGGGTCACACAGACGGAGGCTCAGTAAATGGTATCTGTGAGCTCTTGGGGAAGCCGTCCCTGGTGGTCAGGAGGAAAATGGGTCCTTGAGCAATGTCTGGGTAACATCCAAAAAGCTGTGCAGAGCTTTGAGCTGCTCCGTGCTGTTTATTCCTCTGCTGCTGTGTGGAAAGATGGCCTGGTCAGCCACTGCTCTGTCACCATGTGCTCTTCGGCTGAGCCACAGCCACTGTTGCCTTCCTGGGGACCAGTCTGGGGAAGTGGTGTGTCATTTGAGGCTGTCCATGCTGAAAACCCCCAAGCAAGGGCGTCTGCATTGTAGGAGGATTGCCTGTCCCTCTGTCTTCTCTGAAGTGCATGTTCTTCAGTTCCCAAATAGTCTCAAGTCAGTTTGTGATGGTGCAGACAGTGTCTCTTGGAGTTGGTTTTAAGGAACTAAAAGGGCTTGGCTTTTTTTTCCCCTTCCCAAAATGAATTAGAATGCAGATTAATGCACTCCTGCTGGGCCATGCCAGTCATCATGGTGACGCTAACTGAAAATGGAGTTTTACACGTATTCCTTGCTGTGGTCTACAGACATATTCTGCCTATGTTGCTTTTTTGTTTTTTTTTCAAGAAACAGTCATTTAGCATTTACTGTGCTGTCGTTCCTTCCGCCTCTAGATAAGCTAGATAGCACAGAGATGCTGATCACCACCAAAGTGATGTGTCTGGACTTTGCACTGCTCCAGAATGCAGTATTTTTTAAGGCAGGAAAAATAACCTGCCTTACATTGTTAAAAATAAAAATACCCTAATAAATCCAGTGTGGATGAAGTTGTATTGGCTGCATGTGTGCTGCTTCTTTAAAAGACTATTTTATTTCAAAATATACTGTACGAAGTGACATTTGTTCCAACATAAATGAAAAAAATGCCTTTTTTATTGTGACGATGGAGGGAAATCATGTACACCTCATGTTAGAATACAAAATCAAATTCCAGTCCACAGCTCTTGAGTGCTAGAGTCGTGTCCTGTACATGTAACAGTTGATTGTAATGTGCTGTGGCATGACGGAAGGAGCTATATGATTACAATCTGGGTCTTGCATACATTAGCATAAGATGTAGCATTATCTGCTTGGAAGTTTGGTGAGGAGAGGTATGGGTATAAAAGAAAAAGGAGTTGGATTGGAAAACGCTTACTAATATTTGTAATGGTTTTCAAATCTCCTAGAGATGTGAATACCGCTGTCATGGAGCTGCTGATAATGGCATATGCACTGAAGACTTCCTGTGCCAGGAACATCATTGGGGTCATCCCTTACTTCCCCTACAGCAAACAGAGCAAAATGAGGAAGAGGGGCTCTATAGTCTGCAAGCTGCTGGCTTCAATGCTCGCCAAGGCAGGTGAGTGTTGCAGGGACCAGCAGCATGGCAGGCTTGGACGCTGCAGTGCATCCAGCTGCTGGGCATCCCAGAGGGCATCTGTCCTTCCGTTCTTCTCCCATTCGATGTGGGGACATGCTGCTGAGCCCTTGAGCCACTTTGGGGGAATTAATTTTCTTCAGCTTAATTTTATTTCTTTGTAACTTGCACCTGGGGAAGTGGCCTAGAAGTGTCATACCGAAATACAGTGTCAGCCTAGTGCTGGGACTTACTGCATGCCTGTTTCTCATTATGTCTTTGGAACTTTTTGCATTAACCTGTTTATGCTTATTTTATCACATGGCATAGTAGTCTGAGTAATAGCTAAAATAGTCTGGAAAACGGAGATATTTGAGGAACTCCAGCCATGTGGGAGTCATCTCAATGAATTGTTATCTTTTTTTTTTTTTTTTTCCGTAGGTTTAACACACATTATCACTATGGACCTTCATCAAAAGGAAATCCAAGGCTTCTTCAGCTTCCCAGTAGACAACCTGAGAGCATCCCCTTTCTTGCTTCAGTATATACAGGAAGAAGTGAGGTTACTCTAGTTGTAGATATATCAACTTGTCTTAACTCGTCTTAATGTGATAGCAGCATTGGGCCTCTGCTGATGCAGAGGTGGTGTTGTCAGGCGAGGTGAATTGTTCTGTTAATGAATTCTTAGGGGGTACCTATTGCATGTTTCTTAGGAAAGTGGGAAAATGTTGTATTGTATGATTGTACCTGGATAGAAATTGAACTTTTCACCATAAGTGGAAGATGGCCTTGCTTTCTGTAGAGTTAGTGCCATTTGAGAGATGCTATTTATGCTCTTGCCTCTAATTACCTTTGAAATCCTGTTAAACTGTCTCCCCTTGCCCTTTGTTCTGCGGTGGATGTCTGACTGTTCTGAATTATTGATAGACTTTGTCTTGGGCTGAGTGTAGGAATGCCGAGCACAGCAGGGCTGGGGGCAGGGCATGGAGGTTTTATTTTCCATGTGCAAAAGATGATGACTTATGCCCACATGCTGAGAGCAAGGCTTCCCCATGCAGGGAGAGCAGGCCCTGGGTTCAGACCTTCCCCTGCAGACAGAGGTAGCTGCAGCTGGTCTGTATAGCGTAGGTTAAACACAGTGAACATTCCCACCTTTGCCCATTTTGAACATAAGACCAACGCCTGCTCTGCATGGGCACTGGGGCTCCGCATGCTGGTGAGAGCCAGGGTTTGATACCTCTGGTCCACAGGGCCCTTCACTACACCTTCCCCCTCCTTCCCTGTGCTGTGTGCGGTGCCCTGTGTCTCGGACAGCTGCGCTCAGTACTGCAGACCAGGCTGTAACTTGTGGGCACCAGCAGGGAAGGAGGCACAGAGCTGCAGTCATGTGCAGAGTAGGACCTGCAGTATTGCCTGTACTAAACTTATTTGTGTTGCATTTGGGGCAAGATACACAAATACTGATGTTGAAAATGAGTGCAGTTGCCTCTGTAGTTTCTTGCCACAGAATGAAGATTTGGGTCTGAAGGAGAGTGGGTGCAATTGTTCAGCCATGTGTCAAATCAGTTACTCACTAGCCAGAAGGTCTTTACTTAAATACCTTTTTATCACATCCAGATTCCAGATTACAGAAATGCAGTTATTGTAGCCAAATCTCCTGATGCAGCTAAAAGGTAAATGGATGCTTTACTAGCTGGTTAAAAGTAACTTGGAAAAGATCTGGGCTGATGGGAAACACACCAGGAAAATATGGGAGGGTCACAAATGGATCAGCAGTCTGGTCCATAAGTCCTTTGTGGCTGGGAACGGGATGGACATCTGTAGTGGTGCGGAAGGGCAGCTGAATTTTGCCATCTCATCCCTGTGGGAGTAAACTCTGGAGGTCTCTGCTGCTGCAGAGCTAGGTGGTTCACCTGGGGCCAGGATCAGACTTGCTGCATGAGTTTCAGCAGTGCCTGACCATCTCAGAAAGCATTTAGCATAAGGGGGAATGCCAGGAGACCCCCTGTGGTGGAGTCAAGGGGTAGACTGGATTTTGGGGTATTAAGGAGGAATAAAAAGTTGACTCCAGTGAAGTTTCTTGCTGGGGAACAGCCAGAGAGGTGCAGCCTTTGCTTGCCCTGTTGGTCTGGGAGAGGCCTGGGCTATGAAGTTGCATCAGCCCAGTATCTTCCTGACGTGCTGTGGTTGTTCTGCAGGGCTCAGTCTTACGCTGAGAGACTACGGCTGGGACTAGCAGTGATCCACGGAGAGGCTCAGTGTACAGAGCAGGACATGGATGATGGACGTCACTCCCCTCCGATGGTCAAAAATGCAACTGTGCATCCTGGTCTGGAGCTGCCGTGTAAGATTAAGCTTCTCTGCTTACCTTTGGGCAAAAAAAAAAAGGAAAGTTTGGTGGGAAATTGCTGTTGGTTTAGCTGTGTAAGTATAACCAACCTAATGGCAGTTGGACCAGTGGAATTTTTCTCATGCAAAGGTTGGTATCAACAAGTTGTAGGAGAAGATACAAGGGAAGGTTTTTCTTTAACTCTTTCTGGCCATGCAGAACATCAGTATTGTTCTCCTTGGCTGTGCCCACTCAATGGTGTCAGACTGACAAACCTCTGATAAAGGTGATGCTTTTACAGTGCTCAGCAACAAAATGCATTGAGCTAATGAAACAGGAAAGAAATGCGGAAGTGTAACTAACATAGGAACAGCCACTGAGACAGACTGCTGTCCCCAACATGGAGGGGAGGGCTGGCCGTTGTCTTCCCCTCCTGCTGCAGCCATTGTTACTGCTGGAAATTTTCTTTCTTCATCTTGGCAGCCAGGTGATCATGGTCTGGTGTCTGTTTTGACAAGGTTTTGAGGTTTGTGTGGCTAGGGTGAAAAGGTTCTCTGAGAGCATTGCTGAGCTGCTTCCTATGCTCTTGCCATCAGTTGATAAGCTGCTGATTTGGGAGCACAAAGCAAAGGAAAAAGGAGGAAACCTGTGTTCTGGGAAATGCCATGCTCTTAGGATTGCTTATGTTCCTGCAACAGCAGCAGTCAAGTAACAACAGTACAATCAAAATCCAGCTCCCTCTTGGGAGGATTTTAGCTTTCTAGGTAGATGGTGGTAGGACAGAAATTGAGTGCAGTGAATGTGGCTGAGAAGTGACTGTGGGAAAGGATGCATGCTGCTGTATGTGATAAGGAGCTATCCATCATGCAGCCAAACTTAATTATACCAGCAGTGGCTAGGGCTACTGATAAGCCTCTCCTCTTGTCTTTTGAAGTTTAGGGAGAACATCCAACCAGATTGTGGGCAGGTTGTGGAGGGGTGGCAAGTAAGACTGCAGGCATTTTACATTACCCCAGTCATTGCTCATTATAATAGAATCAGTTAAACAATGCTTATGTTGCTGGTGGAACTCCTCTTGGTCCTTGGGGGACAGGTAGGGTTTGGCAATGAGGTTTGGGACTTCATCTTGACTGTCCCCCTTCTGACAAGGGGATTTTTTCATGCCCTTCCAACAAAACAGGCATTTGCGTGGTTACTCTTGGCCTTTTCCTTCCCTTCCTACTCTGAAGAGGATGCTGTCCTCCAAAATATCACTAGCTGACATTTGTCTGTTACCAGGGCATTGATCTGACTGTATTTTTATTTCCAACTATGTTACTTTAAGGAAGCTCAACTGTGGGAGCTTGTGCTGCTGGAGAGCCCTGTAAATGGTAGCTCATACAGAAATGTGCCCTTGTCCAGTTTAGTTATGATTCCAGTGGAAAATTGTTTTCAGTCCTCAGCTGTCCAAACACAAACTAATTTGCTGTGTATCACCACTTTCTTGTTTTATCTCCTGCAGAAACTCAGCACTTGACTAATGACCTTACATTCTTGCACACCTAAGGCACAAATGTAAAACTATCAAGCTGTGGTTTGGTAGCTGTCTGTTGGCGAGATGTGGGGTGGACTATGGGACAAACTTGTCCAAAACTCTCAGTAGAAAGTTGCTTTTCTCTCCAGTTTTCTAATCTGATAGATACCTGGTTTTGAGTGAGCTGAGCTCACTCTGGCGGTGCAGAATACTGAGGTAAAGCAGTCTCTAAGCTTCTAGTGCATCCTGCTTGTGTTGCAGCCTCTGCCAGGGAGCTGCACTCTGTCAAACAGAGGTGAAAATGGAGCTAGGGTTAGGGATGGCAATGCTGTGAGTCTCTGTACTTACCCTCTCTGCTATGCTTCCTTTCTTGTCCAATTCAGTGATTTGAAAAATGTCTTCCCTCCTCAAGTGGCACATCAAACAAAATCCTTGATCAGCTCCTCCTGCCATGTGTACCATCACCAGCAATCCAGGTGGTGTAAGGGTGTAAGGTGTGATGGCAGAAGGAAGCAGCGTTCAGCTATGTCCCTGTATTGTTGTTTGTGAAAGGTAGGACACGTGCTGCTCACCCAAAACTGGCCAGAAAAATCTCCAGTTGTTGAAACAGTCTTCAGGTCTGCCTGGCTCAGCTACCACAAACCTGGGTCTGGGCAGTTAGAAGGTAGGGGTACTCCTGGAGGATGGCTGAGACTAACTGTGGAGCATCCTGCTGTGGGCTACAACCAGATCGGTGTGGAGCGTCCTATCCTCCATCTCTAGACTCTGCAGTTCAGGGTCCCCGGCAGTTGTGTTAGAGCCAGAAGAGAGGCAAAACCCATGTCTGGGAGCAGCTCCAGAGCCCTACAGCGATGACTTATGCTTTATGCCATTCTTCATGAGCTTCCTAGTGAATTGGCTGGGCTCTTGCATCCTGGCATGCACCTTTTCTCCCTATTCTAGTAGAGATTATGTGCCTTTAATTAACGAGTGTTATGCAGCGTAATGGCTTATTTATTGTCCTGAGAGTGTAGCTTGATGTGATACTCTGATTTGGTGCGTTACGGAGCCATAACAGAAAAATGCCAAAGGTGCTTCCAATTGCAGTTCTTAAAGTGCTGCACTAAAGCTACAGCAACAGCTCACGTCACTCAAAACCCAGAAATCAGAGCCTTTGAGACAGGATGTCACTCTGACGTTATTTTCTTTGATTGTGTGCTCTTTGTGTCTCAAAGCTTGCAGCTGGCTTGGGGCTGTGCTTTAACAAATGTATGTGGACTCTTTGCATGTTTCCTTGTCCTCAAGAAAAGCAGTGGAGCACCATCTGTTAAATCATTTCAGTGGCTCTGAAATTCCGTACTTTATACAGATAGCTAATGGTCTGCTTCAGACCCAGAGCCTGGCAAACTGCCATGAAGGAAGGCAGTTTGGGTGAAAAACTGGAGTGACCATAGGTCTGTTCCTGCTTGCCTACCCCCATGCCTTTCCTGTGTTTAGGCTGTGCACAGGGACATTATCTGTCTTTCCAGGTCTGTCTCTTCACAAAACAGTTTGTTCTTGAGCAGCCTTTTGCTCATAGACTGTTGAAATGCAGCACTGTTTTTCTTGGTGATTCTCACTTCAATGCACACTGTCAGCTCCAAACAGAATTTGTTTTAGCATTTCTTAACCCATTTTTGACCGCTTAATTAAAGCAACAGGTTTATGCACCTGGGAATGCTGTTTCTTCGTGCCAGTGATAATCTCGCCTTTAACTCATGGTACTTTGACATATATTACCCGCATCAGAATGAAAGTGCAGGTTAGTGTGTTTGGCTGATGAACTTATTTCCCCACCACCCCTCAGTGTTCTTTGATATACTTGTTTTATAAAAATGTTGGTTGGTTTGTTTTTTTGTCTTCTATTTTTTCCCCCAGAAGCTACAGATACCACAAGTATCTTTTTTTGACTCTCCAGAAAAAAAACAGCAACTCTTCTAACCTTAACTCCTATGTAATCCAAGGGGTTGCACCAGGCAGAAGTACAGCTGTGGCTTACTTCTGTTGCCCTCTTTTGTCTACATACAAATAGAGGTTTTGTGTCTGGGAGGAGAATGTTCTTTATTATTTGAATCATTTTTCAAGCCACCTTCTCATAGCAGTTGTGACTTGCATTATCTTGATATGTCCAAAGATTTTGAAGAAAAAGAAACTGGCCACAGTAACCCTTGCATAAGCTCTCATCACATTGAGTAGTTCTCTTGAGATTTGATGTGGTTGTGGGTAGATCTTTGGCTTGCAATTTTTTTCTTTTCTTTGCAGAGAAAATTGAACAAGAAAAAGTGACAACATCTCTTTAGGATCCGGGTAGGTCGACATGTTGCCTACCATACTTTAAAAATAAAGCAAAATCGAAATACAGCGCTTAAAAACAGACAAAGACATGCGAAGCACTGCTAATGTTGCTAGCTGCTGTGTTAGCCTTTAAGCATAGCAAGGAATGTGTCTGCTTCCTTTATGGAATAGAAGGATACTGATTTGCTGAAACTTCATGTGTTTGTGAGTAAAATAGTGCTGAATTTCAGCTCCCTAGGCCTGTTCACCATTTGCTTTGTGGATGCACATAAAGGATGGGATGGCAGCCAGATGTAATCCTTTTGGTATTTTACAGCTCCCACCAGGAGTTTTGTTACTGTCCAAACTAGATAATAAACTTAATAACTAATCTAAGCAGGTAGGTGGTGCCTGTAACTGAAATTTATGGTCTGCTTATCTCTTGTGACGCTTAATCTTAGTTTATTACACATACTCTTTCTTCTCATACGAATATTTTCCCTTCAGGAGTTAGATGTGACTTTGCATTTGATAGGAGACTCAGAAATAACAATGCAAGGGAGACTGGGGAATCTGTGCTCCAAAGAGCAATTAACTCTTAAGTCCAAGGTAGCTGTGACTTTAACTGCAAAAACCTAGCAATGAGTAATGTAACTTTGGTCAAAATAGAACTATTGGACACCTTTTATACAGTTTTGGTATGCTTACAGAAAACCAGTCTGTGGAGTAGGTCATGTATATGAAGAACAGCTCTACATATGAATCTTCAGAGCACTGGTCCTTGTAATTGCTTTCATTGCTTCCCTCAGTCTGACTCACTCACCCAGCTGTGCTTGCACTCTAAGCATTCCCAGGCACTGATGAGTTGTGGGAATAGTAGTGGATCAGCCTGCTGTGCAGGATGGGGAGTTTCGAGTAGGACTTTTTTGACCCAGGAGGGCAGAAATCAGTATTCAGACAGGCTTTTTGATGGGCAATGGCTTGTGTTCTCCTGCTGCTCAAGTGTTATATTGAAGTAGGTTATCTTAAAGGAGAAAAATCTTGCTATCTAGGGTGTCCAAAACTCCTCAGCGCTTGAGAAGCCTCTGTGGCTAGAATCCTGGCAAGACCTGAGCTTACAAAGAGGAGGGTTACAAAGTGCCTCAGTAGGACACTGCTGCATTCCCCTTAGAGAGCATAAAATTGAGGGGGGGTGCAGGTGGGCCAGGTAAGTGTTACAAAATGCTGGATGTTCCTCTTTGCTTCAGTAGTTAGATCAGCCCAGATTATCACCTAATGGCACATGCATGCCAACCATTGTGTCCTTTCCATGCTGCAAGTTTTTGTACTGCATTCACTGTATAAACCAGCACCCTCTGGCAAGTGAGAGGTTTGGCTTATGGACAGCAAGTCCCATATCAGAGGCTAACTGCTGTTTGGTGCGAGTCTGAAGACTGTGTTACATCTGGACACGCTCAATGCATCCTAGTTCATATCTCTGTTATTTTTTTATATTGCTGCTGGAAGTTTTTCAGGATAATAAAGGATAAAGCCTGTTACACATGCAGTTTTTGCATGAACCATGTCAGTGCAAAAATAGAGTCAGGAGGGAGTGGAACCTTATTTCCCAGTACATCTCTTTACCATGTGTCAGATAGCACAGCTCATTGACGTATTCTTTTGCTTCCAATCGCTGGTTGCACTGAACTTGTAGAACTGAGTTTGAACTGGATTTTGTCCTGCTCTTTTCATTCATCCACTTTAAAAAAAAAAAAAAAAAAAAAATCAGCAAATTTGCTTCTGCAAACTTCCTTAAGCTTTCTTTGCCTGAGCAGGTATTATTAAGGTCCTTATGCCCTCTGAAAGAGCCTTGTGTGTTTGGTGATAGGAGAGAAAGCAAACAAGCTGCAGTGCGAACCTCAAATCCTTCAGATGAATTAGCGAGTCCAACAGGTGAAAAGTTGCACCTTGTAAAGCATATGCCCTTTGAGAGGTGTTGCTCGGAGAAGCCCATTTGTTGTTCTCAATCATGAGATACCCCTTTTTTCAAGTCCTGTCTTGGAGCACAGAGAGTCACAAATATTTCCCATAAACTAGGTGCTGCTTTGTAGCTCTCCTTGCACAGAGGTCTGTTATATATTTGAATTTGCTTACTATCTCTGAGGTCCGTATGAGGTCCCCACAGAAACTGAGAGTTTCATCTTTATGCAGCAGTGCTATTCATTTAAGGAGGAAAACGATGGTTAAACCAGTGGTTACCCACTTAGGTGGGTGTCAGGGTAATGTAAAGCACATGTCTGTATCTGTGCACCAATATAAGATGCAGTTAAGGGCTGGGCCTCTTGTGTGGTGGAGCTGTTGTGGTTTGACTCAAGGCTAACTGACCTTGGCTTTTTTTCTTCTTCTTTAGTGATGATGGCCAAGGAGAAACCACCAATAACTGTGGTTGGAGATGTTGGAGGAAGAATTGCCATCATTGTGGTATGAGTGTGATGGGGGGGGGGGGGGGGGGGGGGGGGGGGTTCCTCCCAGCATCTTTTCTTGAGCTGCTTTATCCCAGAGGGTAGGAAGGACTGCTGGTGTAGGGGTGGGAACATGATTGTTACTGCTGTTTTCTCCAGTTTTGCTGGTGGCTTTGGTTATATTGGCTTTCTGTTGAAAACCCTTTGTACTTCAGCGCTTTAAGCCCTGAAATCTCCTTGCGCCCTTGAATCTGCAAATGTCAGATGTCTACAAATACTCAACAAATCCAGGACACGCAGAGAAATCTCCTGAAGTGTTTAAAAAAAACCCAACCAACCAACCAAAAAAACTTGCTGAGCTTCTCATACTAATTGTGCCATGCTGCAATGTAAGTAATCAAAATGCAGCTACTATCACCATGAAAAAAAATACCTTGCTGAAGATAAGCTCTCTTTGTGTGTGTGCACGTGCAGGGACTAATTTGTTTCCAAGACACAATATTTGTTCTGCACACTAGCAAAAGGGTCCGTAAATTAGGGAAATGGCGTTCACAGATTTAAGTTGTGCACGTGACTGTCCTTGCATCTCAACAGTAGCTGAAGCAGCCAGGGATTATTTTTTTCGGCTGTGTGCATGGCCAAAGCTGCAGTACCTTGCAGATCCACTCCTGCCCTGCAGGCATGGTAAACTTCTGGGTTTGATGTTATTTCTGTTTCTTCTCAGGATGACATCATTGATGATGTGGAAAGCTTTGTAGCTGCTGCAGAGATCCTGAAAGAGCGTGGAGCCTACAAGATTTTTGTGATGGCTACTCATGGACTCCTGTCAGCAGATGCCCCCCGTCTCATAGAGGAATCCTCCATCGATGAGGTGCGTCCGCTTTCTGGACTCAAGAGGAAGGGCTGGCTCTGGTGGCTGGGTTGATTTAAGACACCAAAAACCATAAACTGATATTCTTCCCCTGCCACATAGCTCATCACTGAAATGACTGGTTTCATCAGATGCTCTCAGTTAGCTGGTTCTTCACAGAGGGAAAGAAAAAAAAAAAAAAAAAAAAAAAAAAGCATGTGTGATTAATACTTGTTCAGATCAGATCTGCTTCTCTGTGTATGTTTTCTCCATGATGCACAGATATTAGTCATCCTTGCCTGGACACTTCCCTTACCGCAGCTGGGTGCATGTTACTGCTTTCTAACTGTGCAGACCTTCTACCTGTCCCTCTCCCCCAACTGATGATGGGCTGTTGGGTACATTAAGGGGATAAGATTTCAAACCTTGCCCTTAGTAACAAACATGTTAGATCCTGCAATCTAAATGGACATGTCAGCCTGTGTGTAGGTGGCTGTTGTAGAGTGCTGGTTATGCCAGTCCCTTCAACAGATTGACTGTCTCATGGCGGAGACCATTTATTTCAGTCTTTTTTTCTAACATACAAGGATTTCTCCCCCTGAACTGTGAAACAGCAGGTACGCACCACTCATGGAGTTAACCTAGGGTAGCTCTTCAGTGAGAATGAATGTATCAGCGGCACAGCTAATGGTCTTTTCTTTCTGGCACTCCATAGGTGGTAGTAACCAACACAGTTCCTCACGAGGTACAGAAGCTGCAGTGCCCCAAGATAAAGACTGTGGATATCAGTTTGATTCTCTCTGAAGCCATCCGACGAATCCACAATGGCGAGTCCATGGCCTATCTCTTTCGCAACATCACTGTCGATGACTAGACCTGGCGCTGCCCCTGTCCTGGCTTCCACAAGAGACGGAAATATGCATGAAAAGGCAATACCATAAATTATAGGCATAACACAACTGTTTATTCTTGTAGGAGCATGAAGGTTTTCAGGGTCTTGAGCCATGAGATCTAATAGAGAAAAATCAACCTGACCAGCACTTTACAGGTGAATAGAAGAGGCCACTGGCAATGGGGAGGATAACATCTTAATTAAGAGAGATCAAAAAATGAGGTGGTGTTGAATTTTTAAGTTCCTTTAATTTTTTTTTTTTTTTTTTAGTGTGTTATCTCTTGCCCTATAGGGGGGGAAAGAAAAGCAAAAAAGACGTAGCTGTCAGCTTATGAGAAGGGAATAGAGACTGCTCATTGCTGCATGTGGGCAGCAAGAGGAGACAGCCTTTGGGTTTCTGTTTCTGACTGTGACTCGCCTGAGAGCGCAGAAGGGAGTGCTTCATTCAGGCAGCTGGGCAGGACAGCTTGCTGCTGGCAGAGCTGATCAGCAGAGCAGCTCCTTGCCAATTGAGTGGCCTCTCATTTCTTGCACAGCATAGCAGGGACTTTCATCAAAACTAAGTTAGCGGAACATCCAGAAAGGGCAGCTTAGGGCAATCCATTTGCAGGGCTGCTTGCATCCTTGTGTCAGGGCGCTGGGAACAAGCTTACATGTGTCTCCCAGCAGGGCAAGGGGTGCTAGTTAATGTGCTGGCCTTTTCATTTTGCGAGCCTTGGATCATTATTGTTCTTCAGTGGCAAGGCACATGAGGGTCTAGGTCCTCACTTGAACACTTGTCTGCACTGCAAAACCAGGCACAATTTCTGGAGTTGCCTGGGTCTGATGAGTTGTGGCAGAGTCTTGTGGGGAAGGGGAGTTGGAACAATATCTGCCTCTAATGCAACTGTGCTCTCCAAAACACTAACACTGAACCTGCAATAAAAAGCATAGGATTTTTCATTTTTGATGCTTCCTGTGAATGCTGTACCCTCTGAACAGTTGCTGTGTCTGTACTGCGGGGCTGTTGACTGTAACCAGACTCGCTTGGCAGCTTGCAGTCTTCTTCCACGGGGAAGTAGGACTCACTGCTTGCTCCTTTCTTGAGTGACACTAATCCTTCGCTGGAGGAGACGCTTGAGAAAGCAGCACAAGGTGCTTGTGAAGGGCTTTGTCTCCAGGATGATAAAAGGATAAATTCCCAAACTGTGATCTTCCCCCTTGATGAGGGTGACAAACACACTCCAGTAAAACCTATGCCACTTTCTCACCTGCTGATGTGAGGAATAAATCCTGCTGGAAGCAGTTGCTTCCAAAGAGCACTGCTGGTGACGGGCTGTCTCTAGAAGGCAGTTGTTTAGTTTTGCTTATCCTTCAACTTCTACCTACATCCTTCTCTTCCACTCCAGCATCTAAAACATGTACGGTGCCAAGGGGCAGGCAGTGACTCTGTGAGCAGGATAAGCCTCGAACACCAGGCAAACAAGCACGCCTTGGCATGGGGCAGTTTGTCTTGCAGAATAGTGTCCTGTCTCGTAGCTGGTGAGGGTACACGAAAGCCCAGAACAGTTGGGACATCTCCAGTATCCAGCACAGACTAAACTACCAAGCCAAATCCCACGAGGGATGCACAGGGCTGGATGAAATCTTAAGGCTGTTGATGATTTTCCTGCATTTTCAAAGTACTACAAACAAATCACAGCTGTACTGTGTGACCACAGCGTGACTCCTCGACCTGGTACACTAACACAGTACTGTGCTGTAAGTAGTATTGAACAGATTTACCGAAGTGTCTGATGTCCTTACAGAGGTCTGCATGCCCCCTTGTTCTGAGCCAATACCGGCCCATGCTTTTCATACTGGAAGCCAGTGTTAAAAATATGAGCAGTATTGCTCTTCTCTCCCCTTCAAACTGCCTGTCAGACCTGCCAGAAGCAAGGTCAGGGCTTGTTGAGTGCTGTTGCCCCATTCAGGCTTGCTTTTAGTGGGCTGTATTTGGGTAGAAACTGTGGAAGCATGGCACCAGTGAGCAGAAGGTTGTGCTGGTGTCCCCTGGGTCATACTCGGGACCACAGCCTGAGTTATCCTCAGGCTTCGCTTCAGACCTTACCCTGACAGATGGCAAAAGCAGTTGGCTAAACTGAAGCCAAGAGATGTTCACGTCTCAAAATCCCTAACTGCTTTAGGAAAACTGGTACCCTGTATTCACTGGACCCCCAAAGGTCGTGGGGAGATGGTGGGCTAGGGCCAATGTACACTAGGACACGGCGTCTGCCCAACCTGACCCAGCCTGGACCTAGGTTGCCATCACATCAGCATCGAACCTCAGCATTTTCCCTGCTGCCCCAAGATCCTGTTGCTGTACCACTGTGCTAATGTGGCCCTGGGCTATTTTAGGGGTCTTGCAGCTTTTCCTGCCAGTCCTGAGTGCTGTCTAGAAAGCTTAACCAGTCCTTGGGTGTAGCTTTAGGGCTCCTGAGCCTGCAGCACTGCCAGTTACTGGAATTAAGGCACAGGATCCCTCCTAAGAGGGTTAGCTTCTTGCCTCAGTGCATCTTGTTCCCATCTCTTAATCTCTCTACTCCCTCTTTGAATTCAATCCTCCCAGCTTGGAAAGGAAAAATCCACACACAGAGCAGAGCTCTGCATTTTGGTTTTAATGCCTGGAAACGGATCTCTCGTATCTTAAAAGAGCGAGGTGTGCGTTCTGTTTCCTGCTTGCCCACCCTCGTGGAAATTGGCTTGGAGTGCCTCGTCGAAGTAGGGAGGTGTCAGGGCTCTGACTGTGTGACAGTCAGACCTGGAGGTTTATAAGGGAAAAGAGGTTCTTGTTGATTATTTTTGTAAGTACTTGTCTGCTGGATCACTCTGGTTCAAGGATTTTTCCCAGTGTTTGAGTATTTTACTTCCTAGGGCTGTCTGGAAGTGTGTGTTTATCTGCATTTCTGTTTCCCTGCTTATACGGCTCTTTGCTTCGGAGCAAGAGGCTAGAAATCTGTGTGTTGATGCTGTCAGCAGCAGCTTTCCACTATTTCCACGTCTAAGGGAGAGGGTAGAATCTGTCATGCGTGTAGTACGTCAAAAAAAAACCCCAACAACCCAACATAAATTGAGGTGCAGCACGTTTCAGGCCGGGCCAGGCTGTGCCACCAGCAGTATCGTGTCTCAGACCTCTTTTGCAGGGACAGCTCACCCTGCAAGGGAGCTGCGGCTCCCTGGGCACGGGTTGCAGTAAGCTGCTTCAAAACGTTAGACGTCACCAGTTGGATTTTGGGGTATTCAAGTGGAAATGGCAGCAGGGAGCCTCGGCACGGCCTCCGCGCCGTTACCGGCGGGGGCCCGGGCGTCGCCTAGCAACGGGAGACGCTACACGGTCCCTCCCCTCTGTAAACACGGACACGTGGGCAGCGGGCTCGGCCAATGGGCGGCGGGGAGCGGCGGGTGGTGGCCAATGAGGGAAGGGAAGGGGCGGGCTCAGGGCGTGGGGCGGGACCGCTGGATGCGGGTGCGGGGCCGGAGGGAGCCGGGTTGGGGGGTGCGGGATCGGGGGGTTCAGGCCGGGGAGGGAGGGGGGGGACGGTCGAGAGAGAGGGGCTGGGGGGCCGGGGGGGGGCAGAGCTGGAGCGTCGCGGAGGGCCGGGGGCTGGGCAGGGTCGGGGAGAGCCGGCTGGGGGGCTGGCGGTGGCCGGGGCCGCGGGGAAGGGGACACCACATCCCCCAGAAAGCGCTCGCCTCGGGGGGGCACCCTGCTACCCGCTCCCCCCGCCGCGGTTTGGATGGGGTTTGATTGCTTTCCGTGGTGAGGCAGGGGAGGAGGAGGAGGAGGAGAAGGAAGAGGAAGGCTCCATCCCTCCTACCCTCCCAGGTCCCCCCCAGGCAAAAAAGCTCCCGTCCCCCCCAGGTCAGGCTCCGTGTTTTCGGGCAGGGCAGCAGCGATGGCCCCGCTCAGCCTGTCCCAGCTGCTGGACGTCGCCATCGGGACGCCCGAGGTCGGGGCCGTCAACTTCACAGCGCTGCACAGCCTGCTGCAGGCCATGCTTGGGCATCTGGGCCTGCAGGACCTGCCAGCCCAGGAGCCGGGGCACAGCCTGACCCCCCTCCTGGGAGGGGACCAGCCTGCCAAAGCACACCCCGGCCTGGAGAGGAAGGGAGACAGAACCGAGGCCTGGGACCAGGGCACGGGACAGCAGCCCCAGGAGCTGGGGGAGCGGCTGCCCGGGAAGGAGCCGCTGCAGGGGACCACGAGCAGCCCCCAGGTCGCCTCCGTGGCTGCCGACGTGGGGCAGATGAAGAAGAAGATTGAAGCGAACGAGAGTGGCATCTCCAAGGTAGAGGCTCTTCCCGGTGCCCTGGGTGCTCCCCCGTGAGACCTCCCCTCCTCCGGGGGTCCGTGCTGCTCTTGCGCTGCCCTTAGACCACAGTCTGGTTTAAGCCTAGGCTCATGGCGGCACGTGGGGCTTCACCGTGGGAAAGGGATGGAGTTTTGGGGAGGAAAAGCTGAGGCTGAAATATTGCTCTAGGTCCTCCCCACACTGCCATCAGCAAGTCGTGGGTCTTATACAGCACCCGGTGCCCTCGGCTCTGCCAGCTGGAGGCTCAGCACCCCTGGAGGTCCGGCCCCACCACCCTCTCCATCCCTCCCTTCCCCGCTCCTGACCTATGGCTGGGTACTGCATCCGCTCCTTGGGCAGCTGAGAGGCTCCATCAGCACCTCGAGGGCTTCATCTCCCACCACAAGTCTTGGCTCGCCCAAGGGCTAAACCCAGCACTGGTGGGGACCAAAGAGGGGCCTCATCCTGCACAGCACTGAGCTGCTCACGGCCATGCTTTTCCCGAGCATCCCCAGCGGGAAGAAAGAAGCTCAGGTTCAAGGAAAGAGCCACCCTCAGCACTGCAGGGCCAGATCCTGCCAGGGCTGGGACTCCTAGGGCGAAGGCAGCAGCGGGGGTTTCCCTGGGGGGCTGAGCAGGGAGCACTCGCTGTCTTTGGGGCAGGCCCCTGCTTGATCGCTCCCCGCTTCGTTAGCGGCAATTACCGCTGCCCTGCCGGGCCAGGCTGCGGTTGAGCGGGTAGCGGCAGCTCTTTGCCCTTTGGATCGGCTTCAGCGGTCTTGCACGGAGCCTGGCACGGGCAGGCAGGGCTGGATCCGTCCCTGCTGACTCAGGTTGTGCAATGGGCTCCCCCGGGGCTGGGCTCTCTGGGGAGCCGCTGTCCCTTCTTGGCTGTTGAAGATGTGATGAATGGGAAGTGCTGCCTGCAATGCCCTGTGCTGCCCACCCCCTCCACCCCTACTCCATGCAGACCGCAGAAGGGCTAAAGGTCCTACTCCCCAGGGACCCTCCCCTGGGGCTCACCCATACCATCCCCTTCTCCTAGGCCATGGCTCTCTCCCAGGATCTCCTTGAGGAGATCGGCGGGATGAAGGAGGCGCAGTCCCGCATGGGAGAGGACATCCGGACGCTCCAGGAGACGCTTGGCTTGGTGAGTGGCCGCCGGTGCCCCGGGGAGGGAGCTGGGCCCTCGCCCCCTCCCTGCCCCTCGCTGCGTCACCCTGCGGCCCTGGGTGTCACCCAGCGTGAAGGACACCAGGAGGGAAGAGTGGGAAGGGTGTCCCAAGGGGGGAGCTCAACCCACCCGCCCTGGAGCCCCCCACCCTCCGCCTGCCAGCTCTGCCTGGGGAGGGCAGAAACGGGTGCTGCTGCCTGCAAGTCAGGCTGGTGGTAGAGGTAACTGCATGCATCAACCAAAGTGATGCTAAGGCACTTTTTAACTAAAAAAAAAGTAAGGTGGGTGCTGGGGAGGAGGGGAGATAAAGATCTACCCATGCAATACAGCCACAGCCCGCAGGCACAGCCCTGCCCAGCATCCCTCCATCTTGCGCGCAAGTTAATTTGCAGATTCTCCTTTTGAATCCTGCTCTCCTGACTGCTGTCCCTCTCCTCGCCCCACTCCAGGGGAACCTCCAGGATGCTGCCGGCCAGCTGCCGGGTCTCCATGACCAGACCACGTTGGACAGTGACATGGTATGGCCGCAAGCCTGCCCAGATCCTGCTCCAGGACAGGAGGCAGCTGCATCCCGGGGGGACCAGTGCACCCAGTCCCTCCGTGCCAGGACATGGTCCCCAGCAGTGCTGGGCAGCAATGCTGGGGGGGGTTAGCGCTCCCGTGGGTCCCACCCCACCCCTGGCTACGCAGCCAGGCTGACCCCTTGATCCCTTCCTTCCCCCAGAAAAAACTGAAGGAAAGGCTGAGCCTCTACCCAGCCCCGGAGGAGGTGAGCAACATGGTGCGTTGGGAGGTGCTGGAGGATTGCCTGGTGGGCAGCAAAGCAGGAGGAGGAGGAGGAGGAGGAGGAGGAGGAGGAGGAGGAGGAGGAGGAGGAGGAGGAGGCCGAGGTCTGTCGGTGGTGAGTGCTGGGGCATCCCGGCTGCAGGAGCGGGACCGAGCGGGACCGCAGCCCCCAGCGCCTCCAGCCGCTGCACACCCCGGGGCCTCTGCGGAGGTTTGCTGAGCACTTCTCTTCCCCGTGGGTCCCTGCAGGAGGCAGGACCTGGCATAGACAGAGCCGGGGCAGCTCCTCGGCTGGCCTAACAGGCAGACCTTCTCCACCGTCTGTGCCATTGACAGCCCACAACAACCCTTCCGTGGGGCAAGCAAGCACCCAAAATCCTTGGGGTGACCGCACAGCCCCATGTCCTTGCTTGACGTTGGGCAGGACCGTGGTTCCCTGCCCTCCCAGTCTCTCTGGGGCTGGTGGGTGGGAGCAGGGGACAGCAGGGGGACCTTTTGGGGCAAACCCTGGCATTTTGCACCATGAGATGGTTTCCAAATCCCTCCTGGGGCTGCTGCTCCTGAAACTCAGGCGCAGCCTGTTGGGCTGGGAAGTGGGTCTGGTCCAGCAGGTCTGGAGTACTGAATCCCATCGCTAGAGGAAAAAAAAGCCTTGCTGTTGTATCAGGTGGCATCAGTAGGGTGTTCGCTGATCCCCTGCATCGGCTGCTAAAACGACTCCGCAGGAGCTTGGGGGTCTCGGTGGGGCGGGCAGCCTTTGCCTTTGGGCTTTTGTAGCTACTTGAGTTTGGCCCTGTGAGCCAGGGGGCTTGGGGACAGGGGCTGGGGACACAGCTGGGGGGACCTGGGTCTGCCGTCACCACTGCATGGCTGCCTGTAAACCTGCTCCTCTTTCCTTCCTCTTCCCAGGAGGGCAGTGGGGGCCAGTCTGCCCCTGCCGAGCCCCACACTTCTGACTTGGACACCCC
This sequence comes from Aquila chrysaetos chrysaetos, assembly GCF_900496995.4. NCBI lineage: Eukaryota > Metazoa > Chordata > Aves > Accipitriformes > Accipitridae > Aquila > Aquila chrysaetos. The sequence continues at coordinate 67,999,879 of NC_044008.1, forward strand.
GCATGGGGGAAGCTCAGCACCAGGGCTGAAGGCACCAGGGACACAGCCTGTGCTCAGGACCAGCAAGGGGACTTCAGGGACACAGCCCAGCTCCCAGGGGATGCACACAGGGATGCAGAGAGCACCAGTGACCCCTGAGAAGTGGGAAGGAACTCCCTCAGATCGGACAAGGACTTCTGATACCAACGCCACCATCCTGGGGACACAGCCAGGGTCCCCCGGCACCAAGACCACTACCCCAGGGATGCAGCCAGGGTCCCCCGGCACCCAGACCACCATCCCGGGGATGCAGCCAGGGTCCCCCAGCACCCAGACCACCACCCCAGGGACGCAGCCAGGGACTCCCGGCACCCAGACCACCATCCCAGGGACACAGCCAGGGTCCCCCGGCACCCAGACCACCACCCTAGGGACGCAGCCAGGGTCCCCCGGCACCCAGACCACCACCCTAGGGACGCAGCCAGGGTCCCCCGGCACCCAGACCACCACCCCAGGGACACAGCCAGGGTCCCCCAGCACGCAGACCACCATCCCGGGGATGCAGCCAGGGTCCCCCAGCATCCAGACCACCACCCCAGGGACACAGCCAGGGTCCCCCGGCACCAAGACCACAACCCCAGGGACACAGCCAGGGACTCCCAGCACCCAGACCACCATCCCGGGGACACAGCCAGGGACTCCCAGCACCCAGACCACCATCCCGGGCATGCAGCCAGCACCTCCAGGGACCCAAGGAGGAGGAGCAGGGGTTCAGCCAAGCCCCCCTCGCATGGAGCCCAGCCTTTCTGGCACTGAGAAAGTCCCTACTGAAGCCCCCCCCGGTGCTCTGGGGACACAGATGGATGCCACAAGCCCCAAGGAGGGAGACAAGGCTTTGCCCACCACACAGCTTGCCCAGGCAGGCCACCCGGCAGCGGGGACCCTCTCACTGACAGCCCAGGGGTTCGAGATCCCCCTTGATGCCTATCCCAGGGCCATGTCCCCTTCACAAGAGCCAGCTGTGCCCTGGGGGTCCTCAGGCTCCAGCAGTGCCTCCAGCCGCTACGTGGAGACGGTGGAGGCTCTCCGCCAGATCGGGCAGCTCAGCCACCTCTACACAGCCCTGAAGGAGCAGGTGGCCCAGCTGGAAGCCACCAAGTCAGACCATGCCGAGCTTGAGAAGCTGCGCCTGCTCTTCCCGGAGGGAGGTGGGAGACCTGGGGGGGGCCGGCAGGGGAGCGTTTGGCATGGGACAGCCTGGGTCGGGGGCTCATCGCACCCAGAGCCTGGTGCCGAGGGTGAGACCCCCTTACTGACAGCGTGTCCCCTTGAACCACATCCCTCTAGACCAGGAGAGCATTGCCAGCATCCTGGCAGACCTCCGGGGCCAGGTGTCCTCCCTGCAGGGCCTGGCCAGCGACCTGCAGGGTGAGAAAGGGAAGGTGAGCCGGCGGCAGTCCCCGAGGGGGCTGCGGGGATGCTGGGGGAGAGTGTTGGGCAGGGAGGGGGCAACCGAAGGGCCCCCGTGCTGGGACAGCACAGGGGGATGTGCCCTGACTCTGCCACCACCGCTGTTCCCAGGTCAGGCAGCTGGAGGATGCCCTTGGAAAGCTGGGGGTGGCTGGAGCTGACTGGAAAGTGGATGGCAGCGACCAGATTACCCTGCAACCGGGGTAAAAGGATGGGAGAGGGTTTCTTACCCTGTGGGGCTGCAAGAGAGCCCGGGGGGGCTGAAAGCATCCCGGTTTGGGGGCTGAGGGACACCCCCTAAGTGGTCCCATGGAGGCTAAGCCTGCCTGTGCCTCTGTCTCACTGACCAGGTCCACGCTGCAGGAGATAAAGCAGGAGCTGAAGGAGCTGGGAGAGCAACAGGAGATGACCAAGGCCACGCTGGAGCAGTTGGTGACCAAGACGGCTGACCAGCTGCAGGAGCAGGTGAGGTCCGGGGGGAGCGGTCCCACCACCCACCAGCTCAGCAGTGTGGTCCTGGCAGGGGTCCCAGCCATTTCCCCTGGCTGGATGAGGCCATCGAGCCTCCACGGTGCCCGGGCTTGTTAGCTGCATCTGTCCCATCTCAGAGCCAATTCCTTCTCCCCTTCCTGCAGCTGGACGAGCTGAGGGCGATGGTGGAGGGCACGGGGCAGGAGCAGGAGCAGGCAGAGGCGCAGGCAGCGTGCCCCGTCTGCAGCACGGACATCAGCGTGCAGGTGGGGCAGCTTCTCCAGCGCTACGAGAAGCTCCAGGAGCTGGTGGACTCCTTCATGTCGCGGCAGGCAGTGGGCAAGGTGGTGAGGCAGCTGCCGGGAAGGAGCCAGGTAGGGAGATGCCTGCCTGGGGGGCTTGGGAGGGGGTTGCTGCGACCCCCCTGCCTGGTTGTCCTTCACTGTAACATGGGGGAGCCCCTCCCTGCCCACCAAATCGGCTTTTACAATTCAGCAGCACGGAAGGAAATTAAAGCCTTGATGCACGTGTCCTGCTGGCACTGACAACCCATGGCCACCGGCCGAGTAACCCGGGTCTGTCCCCGCGGGGTAGCCAGCCCCCGCCTTGCTCAGCACCACCTTGTCATCTTCCTCCCTGAAGCAGGATGAGGAGCTGCTGAAGCACATCCAGGCCACCGTCATGCAGGTGCAAGGGGACTACGAGAAGCTCAGCTCCGTCACGGGGAACCTCCTGGATGACCGTCACCAGAAGCAGAAAGATATTGAGGTAGGTGGCTGAAACCCCTGCGGGGTCAGAGCATCCTCCAGGTAGACCCCAGGCTGGGGACCACAAGGGATTTGTCCCCCTGCCAACTGGCTCGCAGCCCTGTGAGGGTTCAAAGTACCTTTTCTGGAGGTTTTTGGGGTGAGGGTAGGGGGAGCGGGGGGTTCTCGGCTGGCTGGGAGGCAGCTCTGACCCTGCCACGGTGTCATGGGATGCTTTCTGTGTTGGAAGGCTCTGTTTCTGTCCCTGGAGAGGCTGGAGAAGGAGAAAGCAGACAAGGAGGACCTGGTGCTGGGAATCGATGTGGTATGGCCTTGAGGGGCCCCGGTGCCAGCTAAGGGGGTCCTGGGCAGGGTGACAAACAGCCCTCGTCCCTTGGGGGCTCGGTGGCAGAACTGGCCTGGGAGAGGGGGGATTTCCAGACCGGCTGCAGGTCCCTTGCCAGGTCCCTCTATCTCCCCCCAGGTCCCTTCAGCCGGTGGGACTAACCCCATGGGGGTGATGGGGCGAGCGGAGCCACGTAGCCACTTCTCCCTCTCCTCCCAACACAAGCTGGCCCTGCCCATCGTACCTCCGTTCTTTCCCCACCGCTCTCCTGCCTTTCCCTGTTGCTAGAAAGCAGACAAAACCGCCCTGGCCGGCAAAGTCAGTCGCACCCAGTTTGACGCAAGCATGGAGCGGCTGAATGAGATGATCCAGGAGATGCTGAGCCGGGTGATGGGGCAGGAGCAGGGCTGGCACCAGGTCCAGCGACAGCTCAGTGAAGAGATGGACTCCAAGGTGAGGGGTGGCTCGTCCCTGCCACACAAAACTGGCACCTTCAGGGCTTAGCAGCCTAAGGCAACATCTCTCTGAGGATCCCCCCCCTCCTGGCTTTTCCCTGGGGGCCGCAATGTCCCATCCTGGGGCAGCTGGCTGAGGGTGCGTGTCCGTCTGCAGCTGGACCGCCTGGAGCTGGGGCCTTTCCGGCAGCAGCTGGAGGACCACTGGAAGACCATCCTGGAGCAGCTCAAGGAGAAGGCGCCGCAGATGGAGGCTGACGATGCAGCTGGGATTAAGAAGTGAGTGCGATGGGGATGGCGATAGCTTTGGGGACAGCACTTGCCCCGTTCCCTCCGGCTATCCCGGCCGGTGCCCACATGGTACCCTGGCATCGGACCAATTTAGCCAGCGAACCGTGGCGATGCTGACTAAGTAGCTGTGCCTTCTCCTCCCACCAGTAGCAGGTTCCCAACATTAAAGGAGGCGCGAGGAGGGGGCACCGGCAGGATGGAGCCCTCCCAAACCAAAACTGGGGTGTGGGTGCAAAGGTTTTCTGGAGCAAGGGCAGGGGATTGTGGCTCGTCCCCCCCCAGGCAGGGGTGCGACACGCAGCGCCGCGGAGCTGGGTTGTGACCTGCCCTCCTGGCAAGGCACCGGTGGGGGGGCGGTAATTAGCGCTGACGAAGCGATGAAACCGGTGTGAGGGCTGGTTCGGATGGCAAGCATGGGCGCCTGCGCCTTTCACCTCGCATCCCTGCCCACTCTGGGCAGCCACAGGCAGCTGCCAGTTTTCGGAGGTGCCAGCAGGACCGAGGGAAGGGTGTCGCGGTCCTTGGGCAGCTGTGACAAAGCTCATCCTCCAAAACGTGGGAATCTTGCAGCCCCCAGGCCTGGCATTTGCTCCCAGGCTGGGAGCATCCCACCCCAGCAAGAGGTACAGGAAACCCCCCATTTTGTCCTTGCCAGCACCTCCAGTTCCCATGGGACTGAGGTGCTGTGGGTGCCCATGGGAGTAGTTCCCACAGTGGTGGTGGGGTTTGGGTGCTCCGCTCTGTGGATTTTCTGGTGCCTAATATGAGCTGGAGCTTTTTCCCCAGGCGGGAGCCCACAAACAACCACTCTCCCCCATCGTACCCTCTTTATTTTGTAACCAGCCAGCAGGCTGGGATCTTGCTGGGCTGGTGGGAGATAAACCAGGCTCAAACCCCTGCGGTTCCCCCCGCAAACACCGTAACTCACTACAGTGAAGTGTCCGGCACCTTGCTGCTCCCTGCCTGAGTGCAGGGAGGGCTGTGTCCCCCCCCCCAGGACCTCACCCATCTCTTTTCTCCCCCCCCACAGGCAGCTACTGGCCCATTTCCACTGCATGTCCTGCGACCGGCCCCTCAGCATGCTGGTGCCTGGCCCGTGAGTAGCACTTGGCACCGGTGCATTGGGGGGGCTGCGTGGGTGGGATGGGGGAGATGGGTGCTAGTGGTACCCTGATGTGCCAGGCACAGGGGTTTGGGGTGTCTGCCTGGGGGATCCGACCCTGCTGAGCCTTCTGCATAGCCCTGCCCATCAGCGGGGGGACGGGGACCCCTCCCCGGGGGCAGTGGGCAGGGGCATGCCATGGGGTACAAGCCCGTGGGTTTTGGGGTGCTGCCGCAAGCCAGGGTGGGTCGTTTTTCCCCCGTCACCCACCCGTGACCCCTGCCCTCCCCAGGCACATCGTGGCCATCCCGTCCATGCCACCGCTGGTCCCCCGCCTTGCCGGGCGTCCCCATACCATCCTCGAGCTGGAGCAAGCACAGCAGCACAGTCACAGGTAGGGGACACGGGGACCCATCCCTGGCCCTGCCCTGGTGAGGGAGAGCTCTGCCCCGGGTGGGGGCGGAGGGGTCTGGGGGGGGCCTGGGCAGGGCAGGGGAGCAGAGATGTGCCACGGAGGGTCCACTGTTCTTGCCCCAGGTCTGTGGGGTTTTACAGCCCGTCCCTGCTGCCCTGTCTAGCCCTGTCTCAATGGCACTGAAGCCACCTGTGATGAGTTGTGTCTGGTCTCAGCCTGACCTCAGGCTTGGCGGGAAGTTGGGTGCCTTCTGTGAAACAAGTTGCCGAAATTAAGCACTGCAGCTGGGACGGCCCGGTTTCTGCCTCCTGGTGTCCTTTGCATAGGGTGCAGGGACCTACCGTGGCCACGACCAGCTCATCAGGGCTGTGGGGAAAGAGCAGATCCAGCACGGTTGGACAGGCGTGGGTCTCCTGCAGCAGTCGGAGGGGAGCGGGAGGGACAAACCCCACCAGGGAGCAACCCCCCCGGCCCCCTCCCTGGCATAGTAGGGTGAAGCACGGTGTGCCATGGTGCCAGGCGCTGAGCATCCCCGTGCCCCGTCCCACAGGGAGCGGGCGGCTGAGTGTGGGTACCCCAGCGTGCCGCGGCACTGTGGGGGCCGGCACACCCTCACCCACCCGCTGCAGCGCTGCCCGCGCCTCCAGCCCGGCACCCCGCGGCCGCTCCAGCCCCAAACCCTGCTCCCCATCAAGGTAGGGATGACAAAGGTAGGGATATGGCGGGGGCAACCGAGGCTGGGGGGGGGCGATGCCGAGCGTCTGGCGGGGGATCCGTGCCTCGGTTTCCCTGGGGAGAGCTGGGTGTGGGAGGGTTGCTTGGGCACGCTGAATTCAGCCCCGTGTTTCAGCCAGCCTGCTCTCTCCTTCCTAGCACGACGAGATGGAGCTGTTGGGCCAGGACGGCCACATCTACAGGGGCCGGCGGGATGGTCAGCTGCCTGTGCTCATGGGCAAGGAGGGTACGGCTGGGGCACACTTGGGAAGGGGATCTGGCGGGGCTGAAGGGGACAGTGGGGTGGGCAGGGTGCCCGCGGGGTGCCAGTTTTTCCCCCACCCGTGTTCCCCCTGGCTCCCCCCACCGCAGCTCCTTCTGGTCTCTCCTGCCAGGCTTCCCGAGGGACAAGCCCAAGCTGTCCCCACGGCAGTGGGATGTCCGGGACACCGGCCGCCTCCTCTCGCGGGCCCAGAGCGCCGGGTCCTCGCTCAGCCAGCCGGGTATGGCCCTGTCAGGGCACCAGGGCAGGGAGAGGGCACCCTGCTGTCTGCCGGTGGGTGGGGGTGAGCAGGGGTCTGTGCCCCCAGCTGGGCAGGGTGGGATGGGGGTCTGGGGTGGGATGGGGAGGGGTGGAAGCAGGATGGAGGGGGAGGACTGGCGGATGGGGCAACCGGACCCCGTATTGGAGCCAGAGCGAGGTGGGGAGCTGGGGGGGGGGGGGGGGGGGGGGCTGGCCAGTGTGGAACAACAGCCTGTATGCTTCAGGGTGGGGGCCAGGACCCCGTTTCTGGGTGTCTCTGGCCAGGCAGGAGCCCCTGCTGCCTGCCCCGTCCCGGGCTGGCAGAGCTGCCCACAGCCAGGACCTGCCCCGTGGGCTGCAGGGGGGCTAACCCCTGCCCCTCGCCCCCAGGCACCGCCGCCTCGCCGGAGCACAGGCCAGCCTCGTCCCATGGCCACCTCTCCCAGGCACCGGGGTTTTTCCCGCCCCTGCGGGATGGATCCAGCACCCCGGCAGCTGGGTGGGACTGGGGGTCCCTGGCCAAACCCCCACCACCCCAACTACCGAGCGGGCGAGCAAGTGGCTCCGGCCAGCAGCAATAAAGGGCGATGGGCAGCCAAGCGCCTGTGCGGCCTGAGTGGGGTGGCCCTGGGTCGGGATCTTCCCGTCATGCACAAGGAGGGGTCGGCGGCATCCCTGAAAACAGCCCCTCTCCACCCTCCTCCCGGGGTCTGCGCCGGCCGCGCTCCCCCTGACACCCTCTGGCCACCACGAGCCCCGTTTGGTGCCAGTGGCCCCTGCCAGGGGAGCTTGTGGCCCCAAAGGGGGTCTGGGGGAGCCGGGTGGTGCAGCAGGAGGATGATGATGCTCAGTTGCTGCTGAAGGCAGTGGGAAATGGGGACCTCAGTGGGAAGGGTGGCAGCAGGACGTGGCTTAATGCCAAAAGCGAATCCCACCCCAAGCCTGCTGGTTTGATATCGCTTATCCCGAGGGATGAGAATCACTGGACTGGTTTCCTTATCTCCTAGTGGAGGAACCTCCTTTGTCACCCCCTTGTCCCTCTTCCAACGCTGCCATGGATGGAAAGAGGAAGGCACCGACCCCAGTGCTGCCCAGCTCGGGGCAGCTGATGCTTCCCACCTCTGGAGCAAAGCACCATAACCCCTTCTCTGCCCCCAACCTTGGGAGAACACAGCCCCTCCTTTCCCATATCCACCCCCATGGCTTGGGGCTGCTTTTCCCCAGCCCCCTTCTGTCACCCTTCCCCTCAGATGGGTGAATGCCCCACGGCGTGCTGAGACCTAGCACAAATTGTGTCACAAGTGGAGAGGCACCAGGCAGGGAAACCGCAGCCACTGGAAGCATCCAGGGGAGCACCCCTCACCCCCATCGTGGTGTGTCCCTGGGGGCTGTCCTGTGGAAATCCTGCTCTCCTGGTGGATCTTCTCTTCAAACTGGGAGGGGGGGGGGCAAACCTCCCCCTCACAGTGGCAGACCCCATCCCCACCCACCCTGCTCCTGTCCCCAGGCACCTTAGTCCTGAGGGAGCCACCCCCACGGGGATGTTTTCCCTGGTGGGCTCATTTTTTCAGGGGAAAAGTGGGTGCTAAAGACCCACTTTGGGGGTGCCCAGGTGGATCCAGCTGGATCTGAGCTTCCCCCCAGTGCCACCTCTAGTGGGATAACTGGGAGCACTCAGAGCAAACCAGTGGACACCAGCTAGAGTAGAGCCAGTGAAGTACCATCCTGCACCCATGGGGGGGTCAGGTGTCAATGGGCTTAAAAACACCCCCACCCCAGGACTAACTGCATTTGCAGGATACAGCCCAGCTGGGGCTGACCCCTTTGGTGCAAGCAAAGGTGTTCTGTTCTGCTTCCCCCCCCCAGCTCAGCCCCTCTCCCACCCCCTGCTCCGTTTGCTGCTGCTGGGACCCAGCTGCACCCTATAAAGACCACCCCCCCGCCCCTATAAACACAAGCACCCAGCCCCATATCCCTCCTTGGGTGCTGCCTGTGCTGCTGGAGTGGGTGAGTAACCCCAGCTGGGGGCTTTTATCCTTGGAGATTGTGCTGTGCTGGGGGGGAGGGGTGTCTCCATCCTTGGGGGGGTCTCCCTGTCCCCTGGGGGACGCTTGGCGCCTGTGCCTTGAACCTCCTGGCCCTTGCTGGTATCTCCAGAGCTGCTGCATTCCCATTTTGGGGGGGCGTTTACCCCAGTTGTTTGTTGTGTGAGCGGTGTGGCAACGGGGGCTGTGTTTTTATTCAATTTTAAATGTAGTTTGGATATCTAAGCACTAAACCAGGGACTGGTGTGTTGTTTGAAGTTATCAGAAGGGCGGTGGCACAGCGAGGGGCTTGGGAGGTCAGGGTCCGGGGTTGAGCAGTGCCAGGGCTTTGCCCATCCTACAGCCATCCCACGAGTCAGGGGCTGGCAAGCCCCCAAGTCCTCGGGCTAGTAGCCCATCTGCAGTGGGGGACACTCAAGAAGGCATCAACCCCAGCACAGGGTTTGCCTAAAAGCCTGGCAGCCCTTGAGTATCGCAGGCAGGACTGGGTGTCCCTCCAGTGCTGAGGCCTGGGAGGCTCATTGCATATGTGGGTGATGGGGCTGGCCGGGGGGACGGGCTGCTGGGGGGGGGGGGCTTGTAAACCACAGTATTTTGTGAGGGTGTAGGATGCGGTTTTGGCTGCACCCTGGTGCATGGGGGTCCTAGCTGTGCTGGCATGGCCCCCCCCCCCCAGCTCCGGGGTCTCCCCTTCCCTCTGCCCCCCTCTTTGGGGACGGTGGCTTCTGCAGGCAGAGTCCAGGCAGCACATGGGACTCAGTTGAGCTTCCTGGGGCTGCTGACAGCTCCTGGGGGGAACTTGTCCCCAGTGCTGTTGCTGTGGCATGGGGGGGCTCGCCCCCATTCTCGGTGCCCTGCCAGGGATGTTCTCCCAGCAAAGAGAAAAGGCAGGGACAGCTGGTGTTAAAAAAGTGATTTTTTTTTTTTTTTTTTTTTTTTTTTATTTTTAAATTAATAAAAAACCTTCAACCTGTTTTTTTGTTGTTTTTTTTTCCTTTTTTTTTTTTTGTTTGGTTGTGTTTTTTGTTTTTTTTGTTTTTTTTTTTTAAGCAAGATTGATTTGAAAACTAAAAAACCCCCCAGCTCCCCCCTCCCTGGGAAAGGGCCATGAACAGCAGTCACAGGGATGGGGGGGGACATCACCTTGATAAATCCCCCTAGGCCCCAGGGGTGCCAGGGGAGGGAGGATGGGGCAGGAGGGGGGGTCCAGGGGGGTCTGTGCAAGAAGCCAGGCTGAATTTCAGAAGCCAGAGGAGAGGTGTGTTTGCTCTGGGCACTGCAACCAGGAAATCCAGAGCTGGGGGGGCCCAGCAGCTCTGTGGCCATAATCTGGGGTGATGACAGCCCCCTCCATTTATTTTTTGTTATTCCCCACCCCCTTTCCCTCTCCTGCCCTGCTGCAGGGATGCTGGGGAGCAGGGAGAGGAGCCATAGGGAACCCCCCCCCCCCCCCACCTGCCTCTGCACTGCTGCTCCTTCTCTCTGGATTTATATACATTAGATATATTTATATATTATAGTTATATATTTAAAAAAAAAAAATAATGGGGGGAGAAAAGACCAGCTAGTGACTCTTGCAGAGGCTCTCATGGGCCAGCGTCCTCCCTGGCAGCATGTGTCCCCCCCCTGCTTAAAAATAATAATAAACCCTAGAAAATTATTCCAGTGCGTTTCTTGGGGAGCCCCTGCTCCCAACGCCCTGGCCCGGACCTCCCTTCCTCCCCTGCCCCCCATTTCCAACCCTCCCCCCCCTCTGCTAACCCAGTCTTATCTCTGGCCGTCCATGGTGGCCACGGCTTTCTGTGGGGGGGCGGCAGGCGGAGGGGCAGGGGGCCAGGCAGGTTGCGGGTGGTGCAAGTGGTGGTGGAGGCCGTGAGCGGTGGGCGAGGAGGGGGGCAACCAGGCGGGCTGGTGGCTGGGGGGCGAGGAGGCCCAGAAGGGGCTGAAGCTCCCCGGGGGGGAGCAGGCCATGGAGGTGATGGGGCTGTTGCTGCTCTGCAGGCTCTCGGAGGTCCGCAGCTTGGAGAACATGGCCAGAGCGTCCGGGAAGTTGGGTGGCGTGGCCGGCGTGTTGCTGGGGGTGCACATCTGCGGGGGAGAGAAGAGAGTGGGTGTCGGATCAGTCACGGATGTTTTTGGGGTCCCAACCTGCCTGCAGGAGCTGGACCCATCACTGGGGTTCTTGACTGCATCCCACGCCCGGGACCCCCCAGCCCCCGGGGATGCTCGGAGCCTGGGTCTGGCTCTTAGTGGGGTATTCGGCACTGCTGTGCAGCCCCCGAGCATCTGGGTGGCTCCTCCCAAAGGTGTGGGGGCTGCCCAGGGAGGGTCTCCAGCCCATTCTGGGAAGGACATTTTGGACCATCCAGGGTGCTCGAAGCCCTGGGGTGAGGCAGGTTTGGGGAGGGGGATGCTGCTCTGATGCCGGCTGCCCCATGGAAGGGAGCAGCACGGATGGGGCTGATGCGATGGGGTCCAGCGTGATGGGTGGGGAGGGGATTGAGGTCCCACCTGGCCCTGCAGGACCCCCCACCCCTCGCATCCCGTTAGGGCAGAGTGAAAGGCAGGCAGGGCCCCCTGGGACGCGAGTTCCTGCACAGTTCCTGGTATGGCCCCTGCCTTCTACGTACCCGGCTAAATTTAGCACCCTCCCCTCCTCCTGCCCGGCCGGTGACGGATCTGGCCCTTTTTGCAGCCAATCTCACCGGCAGAGGAACATCCAGTGAGGGGGGGGGCCCGGCCCCACGCTGGGGTTCGGGGGCTGGCAGCGCCCAGGGCCCCAGTTCAGCAAAGCACTTGCTACGCTCTGAGTATGGCAGGGTGCTAAAGCCCCCCCAAGGGGATGTGTGTGTGGGGGGGGGCTTCACCCCAGCAGTGGAAAATAGAGTGGGCACCTGCCCTAATGCCCCTGCCCCCTTTTTTTATCTCCAGAGGGGGGGGTCGCTGGCAAGGAGCAGTGTTGTGCCACAGGCTGCACTGAACATATGCACGGGGGGGGTTAGAAATAGCCGTGCTTTGTCCAGCCCGGTCCCTGAGGTGGGGGAACAGTCTTGGGGGGGCACTTCCCCCCCCCCCGCTGGACCCACTGAAAAAGATTCCCATGAGGTTGCACCGGTGGCACGCATGGGGAAGGGTACATGTATGGGGTGCATGGGCAGGGGGGATGCACTGGGAAGGGATGCAGACATGGAGGTGGTGCATGCACAGGGGGCTTCACCCCTCTGGGTTAAATCTGTCCCAAATCCCTGTTGCTCTCGTGGAGCCGCAGCTTCTGTCGGAGCCCAGCGCCCAGCTGAGCGGCACATCTCGCTGCTTGCGAGGACGTTGAGCAGTGCGAAGGCGCATCTGCTGCTTTTAGCAATGGGGGATCAGGGAAATGGTTCTGATGGGGAATAGCTGCTGCATCTCGCCCTTCCCAGGGGTTATCCCGGGATCTGCCCCAGCTGGCACTTGGCAGCCCCAGCTGTTCCCCAGCACAAGCAAACACTCAAATCCCTCTTACAGGTTCCTCCCCATCCCAGCCACCCTTAGTGATCACCAGGATCAGAGCAGCAGCCGGGTGCTGTGGCCAAACCGTGGCCAGGGGGGTCCCAGCCAGACCCATTTGAAGATGGGGTGCTCCCCCAACCTCTCCCAGCCTGGGGAAAGTGGCAGCCAGCAGACGCGTGCTGGCAGTGGGATAGATGAGCTCCCATTAGCAGTCAAGGCTGGTGCACCCCAAAAATGCAATGATGGCCAGGCTGGCACAGAACGGGTTTGTGGCGAGCTGGGGACGTTCCTCCCTCGCCACACGCAGACTTTGGGAGAACTCATTTCAGAGCTCACCTCAAAGTGCTGGTAAGCCAGCTTTTTTTTTAAAAAAAGCCTACAAATTTGGCAGTATCTGAAAAGATACTTGTTGCAAAAAAAAAAACCCCAAAACCCAAAAAACTTCAAGTGACCGTGTTTTGAAAAAAACAACCAACACAGCCATACACACACATGCATGTGCCAACCACCAGCCCTGGACTGAGGCTGGATGCAATGCTGGAGTGGGGACACAGCTCTGAGCTTCTGGGGTGGTGTCTGCCAGATAAATTTAAAAAAAAAAATAAAAAATTGCCATGTAATTATTGCCTTCCTCCCTCCAATACTTTTTGTTAAGGAGTTGCTCGGCTGTCAGAGGGTCGGTGTCACCGTGAGCTGCCACACCGACACACCAAACGGCTCCGGCGAGTCCCTTCCCCGCAGCCTGGACCCACGGGGGGTTTTGCCGGATGCGGGGAGCCTCCCCTCAGCAGGGGCAAAGGTGACGTGCCGCCCCACGCCGTAATGCTGCTATGCTCACAGCTTTGTTCTCCGCCGCTTGAAAAAGAAATAGAAACCGCGACCGTAAAGCCCGTCGTCTCGCCCTGGGCCCTGAGCCGTGCGGGGCATTTTAAGCTGCAGAAATCAGGATGTGGGGGGGGGGGGGAATAGCAGCAAAAAAAATGCCAAAAATGTGAGATGGGAGTATTTGGGGAGAGGGTGAAAGGTATTTTGTCACCACGTGGAGCACACGGTGTTAGGAAAACGCTGTGGGGAGCAGGAGAGCCGTCCAGCTCTGGACCCTCTGGGTGGGGGCAATGGGGTGGCCGTTGTGCTCGGGGCGGGAGTTGGGTCCCGCTCGGCCCCGGGGAGCACAGGGATGGGGAAACGGGATGCGTTTCCTCAGAACTGCTTTGCATCCCGCTTCTGGCAGCCGCCCGACAGGAATTGCCCTGATGAGGCTTTTGGTGTGAAAACACGGCGAGGCCTGGATCCGGCTGGCAGCTCCCGCCTGCTCTCCTGTTCCCCTCTCCCACCGGGAAAGGGTTTTTTTTCTGTGGGATGACCTCTTGCAAGCTCCCCAACGTGGTGAGAAAACGTGCAGGGGGAGGAGGAATTAAAATAAAAGGGGTTTAAGTGGAAGCTGGCTGGCAAAATTACTTTCTCTGAGAGAGAGAGAGTGCTTGCTGCCGGCGATGCTGGGCTGGCTGGTGATTTTCTGACGGCATGAGAAAAGGGGGGGGGGGGGGGGAAATAATAAAAAAACCGGCTCAGCCCAGATCCGCTCCTTCCCCCGCACGCGGCACCGTTTAGTTCCCTCAACAGGAAAAAAAAAAAAAACCCTAAAAATGAAAAAAAAAAAAAGCCAAAACAAAACACAACAAAAACCACCCGGAGGGGAATAACTTCCTCCCCTCGGCCAAGGGGCCGTGCCCTCGGCCAAGGTCAAGCGGTGTTTGGGGAAATGGTGGGGGGGGGCAGCAGCAGTGGCCCCCGGCCCGGGGAGCCCAACTTCCAGCGCGATGCTCGCGGAGACAAACTATTTCCTGGCAGACATTTTAGCTCGTGTTTACATTCGCCGGCTGCGTGTTCCTCCGGGCGCAGAGCAATATGGCTGGCAGGGGAGCTGACAGCTCTGTGGCCTGGGGGGGGGGACCCGGGGGGTGCAGACCCCCAGGGTGGGGGGGGTGTTGGGGGGTCCTGAGCTGGGTGGTGTTTGTAGGTGGGGGGGGGGGTTGTCGGGGGTGGTTGGTAGGTGCTGGGGTGGGTTTAAAGGTGGTTTTGGGGATGGGGGGGGTTGGGGAGGGGCTGGAGGGGAGTGGGGGTCCCACTTACCATCTGGGGGGGGGTGGTGGCTGCTGGGAATGTTGGTCTCCTGGAAGAAGGCGCTCAGGGCCGTCTGTGGGGACAAGCTGTCAGCCCCAGCCCACTCGAGACAAAGGGCGAAGGAAAACATGCCCCCTCGCACCCCCCCCCCCCCCCCCCCCCCCCCGGGGGACCCCCCCGGGGGGCATCCACGGGCGCCCCCCCCCCCCCCCGGGCCTAAGGCAGGGGGAGCCTGGTGCTGCCCTTCACCCGACCCACTCGGGAGCGTGTGTGTCCCCCCCCCATCCAGGAGCTCCCCACGCGGGGGGGTACAGCCCCCCCCCCTTGTTTACACGGGGCCCCCCTCCCCAACGGGCCCCCCCCCGCCCCCAGCTCGGTGTGTGGGGGGAGCCCCCCCCGGCGCTGGGCCGCAGCTCGGGTTACGGCCCGGGTATAAATAGACCCGGGGGAGCTCGGAGCCGGTCGTGTGCCCGTGTCCCCCACCCCCCGCGTGGGTGCTGGGGGGGGGGCTCAGCGGCCCGGCCACGCGTGTCGGTGGGCCGCGGCTGGGCCTCCCCCCCTCCCCCTTCCGCCCCGTGGCTCTGCGGGCTGGGGGGTGGCGGGGACTCCCGGTTTGGGGCGTCCCGGTTTAAAGGGGGGGGGGGGGGGGGGGGAAGGTGTGCCCCGGTTTGGGGAAGGGGGGGGGGGGGGGGTCCCCGTCCCGTACCTCGAACTGCCAGTGGGCCGCCTGCAGCAGCTGCTTGGCCTGGTCGGCGGCGCAACCGGCCGCCAGCACGAACTGGTTGATCATCACCTGGTGCCGCAGCTCCTCCATGTTCACCGACATGGCGGGGGCGGCCCCGCCGAGCTGCCGCCCTGGCTGCCCGGAGCGCGCCCGCCGCCCCGCGCCGCGCCGACACCGGGGGGCGGCGGACGGGAGGGGAGGGGGGGGGGGCGCGGGGCGGGGGGGGGGGGGGAGAGACACACACGGACACACACACAGACACAGGGCGAAGCCCCGCCCTCGCGTCCCGATTGGCCGCCGCCGCGCCGCCCGCCCCGACGGGCGTTCGGTTCGAATCTTCCAGCTGCCCCGGCGCCGCTCCCCGCCCCGCCGCTTTCCCATTGGTCGACGCTTGTGTTTTGGCTGCAGCAAGCGTCGTTATTGGTCGTTGAACCTCCGGGAGGGCGGGGCGGCCGGTAGAAGGAGCGGCCCGAACGCTGATTGGGTGAGTTGCGAGGGTTTTTTTCGGAAGGCGTTGGTGACGTCACGTTCATTGAGGAGGTTCATTGAGGAGCGCGGGGCGGGGGGTGCGTGGCCTCCGCCACCCCGGGGCTGGGGGGGGGGCCGCTCCACGCCGGGTCTTCCCCCTTAATCCCCCCCCCCCCCCAGCAGGGCTCTCCTTGTCCCCCCCCCGCCGTTGTCCCCGGGGCAGGGACCCCAGCCTGGGGCCGGGGGGCAGGAGGGGGGACCCGGCCTGAGTTCAGCCGCATGCCCCTCCTGTGGGAAGGCCTCGGCAGGAGGGCTCAGGCAGAGCCCCCAGGTTTGGGGTTTTGGGGTGGGTTTTGTACCTATAACGTTCAAAATCCTGGTGACTCGGAGCTTCAGCCGCAGCCTGCGAGGGCGAGCGAGCTCCCCCCACCACATCTGCCACCGCCGGGCTCCGGGACCGAGAAGGACCGGTGCGGTGCACGCCTGGAAGAGTTTAATTGAAAAGGGAAGAGTGGCGTTTAAAACCCAAACGAATAAATCGGGGGCTTTGCAAATGGATGGTGTGAAAATAGACTAAGCTGAAAAGAGCTGTTGGAGGTTTGGATGTGGCGGTGGTGACCAGCTGGTGGAGGGAGAGGGAATGAAGAGGCAGAGGGAAGGAGACTTGAAGCGGCGACTTGAAGCGGCCGGTTATCCCCAGCAGCCGGTGTGCGAGGGCCTGCGTGGGACTTCTGCAAAGTCCCGATGGTCCCGGGGAGGTGGGGTCCAACAGGCAGCGGCACAACGGAGAAGCGATGCCAATGTGTGGTTTCCCCGGGCTGAGTATCGCCCCGGGGTGCTCAGGGGGGATCCCACTCACCGGGGTGCAGCAACGGGTACGGAGGGTCCCGCTTGCCCAGCCCTGATTTTGGCAGCTTCATCCTCCTGGGGCAAAACCAGCCCTGAGGCAGGTGGAAGTGTGAGAGGAGCAATTCCAGAAGCCGGGATCCAGAACCCACCTGCCTCCTGCACGCAGCCCCTTTACACGCAGCCCTGGAGAATGCTCAGGACCTTCTGCTTGCCAAAACCACCCACTTGTGTGCCCAGCACGGCTTCTAGCTGAGTTAGCAAAGCTGTGAGCAACCGGCCTCGGATAGCGTCTGCCTGTAAAACCCAGGGAAACACTGCTTATGAGCCCTTGCTTGCAAACCAGCGGGGCTCACGCAAGCAATGGGCATCCGAGACCATTATAAAACACGGCGTTAGTGACATTTGGAAAAGCAGGCAGGACCTTCAGTCCTTCAAAATGAAACTCTGTGCCTAGCCTGGCTGCAGAGCCACAAGACTGCTGCAAACACCACGGCTTTTCCCACCGCACCAACCAGTTGGTAGAAAAGCCCCTTTTTGGGGCAGGATTTGCAGCAAGGGCAGGATTTGCTGTTGACTCTTCTCTGGCCCAATCCTGCCTGAGGTGCTCTTCCATCCTCCCATCAGGCACGCTGCCCTGCAACACCACTGGGACCTGCAGCGGGTATGGGATCACCCCTCCGGGCATGGTGTGGGCTCCCAGCACCCTGCTGCACCCTCCTAGCCAGGAGCTGCTCCGGCAACCAGCCTGGGGGTGGCTAACGATGCGGCAGCCCTCGTTAGGTGCTCAGCACCAACTAACGAAGGGCCCGTCCCCAGCCCTCGCCACCCTGCAGGGCTGAGGCAGCCTCTCTGCTGGGCTGCACAGAGCTGGTGTCAGAGCCAGCCCAGGGCTGGGTTGTTGGCTCTGTAGTGTGTGCCGGTCACTGCTGGAGGAGCTGGGAGTGGACTGGGAATACTGGGTATATGGACAAATGTTTGCTGCCAGGGGAGAGCCGCTCACTCTCCTGTTTAACCTTCGAGCAAACCGCTGTGCCCTTCCGTGCCTCAGTTTCCCTCTTGGCACAAGGAGGCAGGAGCAGGATCCCCTTTCCCTGCCAAACACATGCACCAAATCCCATGGCTGGGCAGCACAAGCGCTTCAGACTTGCATTTTGCCCAGCAGCAGGTGTGTTTTGGGGTTAAACGTTGCTTTTTCTACGTGCATTGGATTTCCCCTCCCCACGGCCCTGCCGGGTCAGCCCTGCTGGGGTTTGTCCTGGCTTTACTTGTGCTGAGGTCTGGAGCAGATGCGGCTGGGCAGGCTTGGGAGGGAACCTGCCCTCGAAGCCGTATCGTCACCCAGCTCCTGCCTGCGCTCCCGCGCTCCACTGCGGCACTGTCCTACAAAATCCTCTGCTGCAGTAATACACCGCTGAAAAAAAAAAAAAAACAACAAACCCACAAGCCGTGCATGCACGCAGCAGCTCTGCGTGTAATGACTGCTGGGTTATGGATCTGCACGGGGATAACTTTGAATTATTATCTGCACTAAAACCCTGCAGTCTGTTGTGTGCCGGTAATGAAATGTGCTGGCTCCCTCTCTCAGGCTCGTGTTTCTTGCTGCCGTCGCTGGCTGGAGTGAGGCAGAGGAGCAGGGCCGTGCCGGCAGCTCAGCGGTGCTGGGCTCCGCTAGATTTTTAAATGATCCATCTGCAGAACAGGCTCCCCGAAACGTGTGTTGGGGTGAGCAGGGATCAGCCCCTGGGATCTCAGGGCTCCCGGATGGGTGCCAGCCCTGAGAGTGGGAGCAGGCTCCCGGCGTTGATGTCGCCCTCAGCTCCTCTTCGGCCACCGCTCCCGTTGGCACCCAGCCCGGGTGTGACATCCAGCGGTGCGGACATGGAGTCACTGCCGGGGCCGCAGGTCCCCGGGTGACGGCGACAGGCTGACAAACGTGGGGTACAAAGCTGCAGCCGGACTCGCCGTGGCGGTGGCTGCTCTTTGGTTTGGCTTTTCTCGGCCGCCCTTGGGGCTGTGCGGGTAGAAAGCAAATGGGGAGGGAGGTGCGTGTGTCCCTGTGCGGGGAGGGCACGAAGCGGGGACCCCGAGGGACGGCCTTTGCTCGTCACCGCTGAGTAGCTGAGGACATCGGGGCAGCTGATCCGCCTCTCTGCACATCTCCCGTTTGATATTTATAGCACTCGTGTTATCAACTCAAATCAAAATCATGTGATGCTCCACTAAGTTGCACTGCAGGACGTAATTAATTACCAGGGTTTTTAAGCGAGTGGTCGAACGGTCCATCCGTCACCTTCATGCCCAAGGGGAAAATGTGAAGGCGCCCAGTGCTTCCCAGTAGCTTAATGCTGGGGAACTGGGGGAACCTGAGGGTGCATTGGGGTGCACTGGAGCGGACAGGCAGCTCCCTGCCTCCAGAGGCTGCGCCCGGCAAAGGCAGCTGCTCCTGGTGCGGAGCAGAACTGGGAAGGTGGGATGAAGAAGATGGCGGTGTGCACTGGGGGGGCTTTTTATCTGACACCCCCCCCCCCTCGCAGCGCTGTGCAGCCCCGCATTGCTGCCGGAGGGTCTCGGCCCCTGTGCCAACAGCTGCTCCGTCTCCTTCCCCCTGCTCCTGGCGACCTGTTGGGAAAAGTGGGGGGCTTGGCCTTCTCCCAGGGGCCACCCCAAGAAGCTCGGGGGGGGCACGGGGACAGAGGAGCTGTGCTCTGAGCCAGCCTGGGGGGCCCAGGCTGTCCCTGGGGGTCCCTGGGGTGGGGTTGCTGCTCAGTGTCACCCAGCTGGTGGGGCTGGGAGAGAGGATGGGAGGAGGGTGATACTGGGGTCACTGGGGTGCATAACTGGGGGGGGGGGGGGGGTGCAGATGAATGGTACGGGTGGCAGGTGATGGCAAAGGGGACCAGTGAGCAGTACTGGAGGCAACTGGGTGGCACCGGGGATGGCAGTTGATGGCAAGGGAGACCAGTGAGCAGTACTGGAGGCAACTGGGTGGCACCGGCGGTGGCAGGTGGGTGGCACTGGGGGCACGCGTGTGCCACCGGAACGGGGGGGCGGGCAGAGAAAGGCAGATAAACGTCTTCTGAGGGGGGGGGGCCCTGCTGTGCGGGTGGGGGACACCGGGGCAGGGTGATACCGGGGAGAGGGGCAGCGCCTCGTCGCCGCGCCGCGCCGTGCCGCGGCGGGGCGGGGCGGGGCCGGGCGGGGCGGGGCGGGGGAGGCCCCGCCCTGCCCGGCCCCGCATTGGCGCAGCCCCGGCGCTAGCGCGGAGGCGGTGCCGGGCGCGGCGCAGAGCGGAGGATGCTGCGGGCGGGGGCCGCCGCCGCTGCCGCCGCCAGCCCCGGTCCCGGTGCCGGTCCCGGTCCCGGTCCCGGTGCCGGGCGGGAGGGTTCCCCCCCGCATCCCTCCCGCTGAGCCCCGGCCCGGCCATGGGGGCTCTGACCAGCCGGCAAAACGCAGGGGTGGAAGAAGTGGATATCCCCGCTAATTCCGTCTACAGATATCCCCCGAAATCCGGTGAGCCCCCGGGGGAGGGGGTCCCGCGTCCCTGTGCCGCCGCTGGCTGCGGGGGAAGAGGCGGGGGTGGGAGGGGAGCGAGCGGGGCAGGGACCGGGCGTGACCTTGCTCCGGTCGGGGATGTCCCTGTGCTCCCCTAAGCAAACCCTGACCGCACGCAGCTGGGGGGGGGGGGGCACCCTAAAAATATAGGTCTGCTGCTGGGCACCCTGGCTCCGTGCGGCGCGGCAGGGATGGGATCACCTCTGGGTCCGCCCGCGGGGTGCCCCTTCGCCGGGTGCCCCTTTGCCTGCCAAAACCGGCTCCCAAACTTGGCTGAGTTGATGCGACTTTAATGATATTATTATTATTATTATTATTATTATTATTATTATTATTATTATTATTATTATTATTTGTACCCGCGGTCTGCGGCACCAGGCTGGGAAGGCTGGAGCTTGTTTCATGGCTGGTCGCTCCGGTGCTGGCTCCTCGGGAAAAGCCCACGTTTAAATTCCCGGGAGGATGAGGGAGGCTGGGGTGGGAGGGATTGGAGGGGATCCCTCCTTCCCAGGGCCCTACCCCATAGCAGCACCCCAGCTTCTGCCATGGGGAGACTTCACCTTCCTCGGCTCCTCGCCCTGCTTCCAGGCTCGGTGGTGATGTTTCTCCCGCTCCCCAAGCCGGCCCTGTCTCAAACCTTGTGCGTGACCTTGGAAAATCCGTCCCTTCCCTCCATGCCTCCGTTTTCCCTGCAAAGGGCCAGGCTTAGCGGGTGTCTGGGGGGGCCATGCAGGAGTCGCAGTGGGGAGAGGTGATGGAGTCCAGTCCTTGGGTAGGTAGTGCTTCAGAGCCGCAAAAATACCGGTATCAGTGGACGATGCCCAGGAGCACCATGCGTGTATGCAGGGATTGCCACAGGATCCTTGCGGCATTCAATATTATTAATAGCTAACTATTTCGGTAGTTAATAGGATAAAGTAAATGCTTGGATCGTTAGTGCTGTGACAAATTACTTGCTAATTACAAATAAAGATCTCCTTAGGAAGAATTACAGCTGACACAAAACGTACTCTTGTCCTGAAAAGTTGTGCTTAGCTTTTTTTTTAAATTTTAATATAAAATCGGTTGCACAGCTGGCTGACACATCTGCGGTGATGGGGGTTAACCGGGGCACTGCGGGGTAGAGATGGCCAATCCTCAGCAGCTTGTCCTCCCACGGGGCTCCCCCAGCTCCCCCTTTTATGCAATTTCAAGGTCTTTGTCACCCTGATGCCAGCTGAAGCTGGACCACCCCATCTGTGGGCTTGCTTTCTGCAGGGGCTGTGGCTCTGTGCATTAAGGGGTTTTGTCTTGGGACTGCTTGTTATTTAGGGGCTCTTGAAATACGTGAGCATGAAGGGATGGAGGGTACCAGTACTGTGCCCTGCTCTGGGGGAGCAAGTGCGCTCAGCTGAGCACTTCCAAACTCATCTCAGCTGGCAGAGGATGCCAGGCTGATGCTTAACTCTGGCTTTCAGGGAGAAACCAGGGCTTTCGGGTGTGCTCAGCCAGGCTGGTCCCACTGATGGGGCCTGGGCAGAGCTGAGGGGGATGGTCCCCATGCTGGCCGGGGTCCTCGAGGAGAGGGGCAGGAGGTGCTCAAGTGACATGGCCATCTGCACTGGGATGAGGGCAGGCTGGTGACAGTGGGAGATTAGGGCTGGTTTGCTTTTAATCCAAGAGGGGATTTGCGTTCAGCACTGCCAGCAGCCAAGAGGGAGGCAGGGGAGGACATGCCAGGCAGCGGAGCTGAATCCTCCGTGGCGGCAGCACTTCTCTCACCTCGAATGCTGCCTGGAAACAGCCACTGGATTTGGAAACGTGGCCCTGGGCGGGGGGGGTCTCACCGGACCCTGGGGCATTTCCCTCTCTCTGTGGACGTGGCTTTGGCTGTTCAGCTGCAGACTCGCTCAGGATGGCCGGTGCAGCCCGTGGGAATAGGGCAGCTACCTCTTGTCCCAGTTAAGTATGTCCCCTTCCCATCCTGGGCGTCCCGTCCCCTCCAGGCAGCATGCAAATGGGATTATTTAAGCCAATATTTTGAAGCAAAGGCTGGGATTTACTTCAGTGGCTCTAATCTCGTGCTGGCAAAGGCAATGGGAGGAAGAGCAAGCGGGGGCTCTTTATGGATCCCACTGCCTGGCTAGCAGGATAACTGTTGGGGCAAGTCCCTGGCTTTCAGTCCCCGTCCCTGGCTGAGGCTGGCACCGAGCTCCGGAGGCACGCAGGAGGTGGGACTGTGAGCGGGGCCCTGGCTGCCAACAGGAGCGAAGGGGGTTAACCAGGCAGTGACACCTCCAGTCCTGGGGACACAACCCCATGGTGGTGGCACTGCCATGGCACAGGGAGCAGCCCAGGGGGGCTCCCAGGGCCATGGCAGGCTACGGCTGATGCAGCAGTGCCACAGCCAGGGTTTGGCTTTGCCTCAGGCTGCCACTGGCTCTGCCCGCTTTAGAGTGCTGAATTAAATAAGCCACAGCGTGCCAGCTCACCGGGCGGTGAAGGGATGACCCGGGGCAGAAGCACCCGTCACCTTTTAACCAGCCCAGGCGGTGCCGTGCCCTTTGCAGCACCCTGTGCTGGCACCCGCTGCCGCGGGGTGTCCCTGTGCCAGCACCATGCCATGGCCACCCGGCTGGGATGGCCGCAGTCTGTGCAAAACCCGGCGCTTCCCTCACCAGGAGCGTGTGGATGGGCTGAAAATGAGCTCTTCTATTTTAGCCGCTTTGGAGAGCAGGGCTGTGACCCTGCCGAAACATCCAGGCTCTGACGTATGAGAGCCAGAGGCTGTGTTACCAGAGCCGAGGCGGACTCCAGCCAGGCAGCGATGGCTTCGGGGACGATACAGGACATGTGCCACCGTGTGCCAGAGCCACGGGCGCAGCCACAGCACACACCAGGGTCTGCACCCACGGCGTCCTCGGCTGTCTCAGGGCATCTGGGCAAGGTGGCATCCCTGGCACTCATGGAGAAAAGGGGCCGACAGCATCATCGGCACCGCCTGGTGCCAGATATGTCCTGTGTGCTGGTGCCGACAGGCATGCAGGACGCATTTTGTTTGCCAGGAACCTCAGGCAGTTTTGATTTATTCCTCCTTTCCAGCAGCCACTCTGTTCAGCCCCTCCCGCACGCTCGCCAGCCCTCCGAAGTTTAAGATCTCATTAAAGCCCAGCTTTCTCTCAGCAATGTGACCGTCCTTGATGGGCTTTCCTTCCCTCGGGGTAGGTGTTGGTTAAGGATTTATAATTAGCTGATAATAAGGTGGCTGTGGCTGGAAAAGCGCTTCCCTCCTCTGCCACCCCGCTGTGCTCATGGGGTCACCGGCACCCAGCGGGGCTGGCACGCTGCTGCCGATGCCCCGGGCTTTCCCGTGCTGGTGCTTCTGGGCAGACTGGCACGACTCGAGGCTCTCATTTAATGGCAAGGTTTTTGGAGAACCTTCCCTGGAAGGAAGCACAGGGCCAGTGCTCTGCTGCAAAGGGGGACCCGAAGCCCCTGGGCCATGCGTGGGGTGCGCTGGGAGCCTGCAGCACCCATGGGTGCTCCCAACCCGTGGCAGGGAGACTGGGTGATGGCAGCATGGTCCTCGCCTGCTCTGCCCATCCTATGGGAGCCCCTAGCACCCACCAAACCACGGCTGGGGCCATTGCAGAGAGCTTGTGCTCCATTTTCCAGCTTTTCCCCAGTGCTGGGGTAGCTTTTCTGCAGGTTTAAATATAACTTTTTTCCATCCCCTGCTCTCGCCCCAAGTCAGTGCCAGGGAAAGCTCCGGACAGCCCCATTCTCCACTAGCTGTGCCGCTGCGGGCACCTCCGAAGGCACTTTGCTCTTGGCTTTTTTTTTTTTTTTTTTTTTTTTTTTTTTCACGTGTCTGTGTCCCTCCTCAGGGAGCTGCCTATAAATTATGTACGTGGAAAATGGGACCAGAAAGCAGCAGGCATCAATAATTGATGGTTGACGTTTCCTAACGGGCGCACTGCATCCGGGCATCCCCGCGCAGCAGGGCCTTCGGGTGAAGCTATATGGCTCTGCTCGTCCCTCCTGGCCCGGTGTTAGATCCCTTCTCCTCCTTCCCTGTGAGCTTTGGGCTCAGTTTTGGTTCTTAAATGCGGTATTAAGGACTGATCCAGCCCTGGGCAGTCGCTGCGTCTGCTGGGAGGTAACTGCAAGCTCTGACTTCAGTTCCCACAAGCAGAGCTGCAGCCCAGGCTTGAGCTCCTTTATCTGTGGACCCCAAAGGTTTAGTTTCGGGGTGTCCCTAGGGGAGCTGTGGATGGCTCTGTGCTGTTGGGTTTGGGGTTTTTGCAAGCTGGACCCTGTCCCTGTGGCCAGCGGGATGCAGGGTGCTGTGCCCGTCCTCCATCATTGTCTCTCCTGAGTCCTGGTGCTTCTGCTCACCCCTCGCCATCCCTGTTCACCTCCCCCTTCCCTTCCTTTTCCCACCTCAAGAAGTCCCAACCTTCTTGCCCCTGGATCTCACGGTCAAGGAGCAGGCACCAGTCAGCTCCTGGCCAGGTTGGGGGGGGAAATATCTCTTGTAGTTGGGAAGTGCCTGGCCTGGGGGCTGCTCCCAGCCTTGGGGGATGGAACACGCTGGTGTTTTGGCTCCGTGCTTTACTGTGTGAGGGAAGAAGAGACACCGGTCATTGCCTGGTGCTCATCAGGGCAATGTGGAGCACTTTCTGGAGGGGTTGCTGACCTCCTGGAGGGTCTACAGCCCCCCAAAATCCTCCCTCCTGGAGATGAATCCTTCCTAGGGAAGGCTGCAGGCTGAGAACTGACAGAACTCAGTTCAGTTGTGCTTTGCCCACCTTCCCGGCGATGGCTGCAGCAAACCCAGGCAGGCATCTGGCTGCAGGCACCCTGCCTTGAATGGCACACGAGGTCTGTGACGCTGGTCTTTGGGCAGGAGCAACCCTGCCTGTTTTGAGAGCTGCATGCCTGGTCTGTGCTGTCCCTTCCCAGCAGCGTCCGTGGGGGTATAGGAGCCAGCCTGGGACTCCCAGGGCTTTTGGTGCTCTGGCAGGACAGGCTGTGACCGCTGCCTTTCCTGCCTCTTCGGAAAATTAGCTGGTGTTTATGCAAAAGATTAGCACTGCTCTCCTGCTCCGCCGCCTCGGGAGCCATCTCCCCTTCCTGCTCACAGACCAGGATTTGGCCACCCCTGCCAGCGCCGGAATGGTTGAAGGTCGGGGTGACCTTGGGTGGCTCAGGCCGGGCTGGGGCTCGCACGGATTTCCCGGGCAGGGAAAGGGGAGCAGACGCTGCGCTCGGGGAGGGATGCAGCCGAAGCCCCTGGGGTGTGACTCTGCTCCCGTTAAATCCCGCTGCATGGAGCAGCCCCCGGGGCCGGGCAGTGCCATGGGGCTGGACCCCGGCACCGGCCTCTCTCTGCTCACACTTCGGCCGTTGCGGCGGCCAGGCAGGGCCAGGATTGCGGGCAGGGAGAGGGGAGGGCAAGACAGGCAGAAGGCAGCCAGGACGGGTCGCTTCTTGGCCAGTCCCCCTTCGCCTCTGCCTGCTTGGGGGCTGGCAACACGCGAGCTCAACCCGAAAGGCTCCCAGCAAGGTGACCCTTGGGACAAAGCCACCTCTGAGCCATCGATTTGGTGGCTTCGTGCCATTCCATCGCCTGGTTGAAGCCCCGTCCTACCCCTCCGCTCAGGCGGTCTCTGTGGTTTCTTTCCAGGGAGCTACTTTGCCAACCACTTCATCATGGGCGGCGAGAAGTTCGACTCCACGCACCCCGAGGGTTACCTCTTCGGCGAGAACAGCGACCTCAACTTCCTGGGGAACCGGCCTGTTGTGGTGGGCACTGGGGGGAGCGGGGCTGGGGGGGACACGGGGCCCGGGCATGCCCCTTCCCAAAATGGTGGTGACTGTGTGTGTCAAGGGGGTGCATGGTATAAGGCTGCCGGCTGTCACCCTCCAAGGGCAGAGCCAGCCAAGCACATCTGGGGTGGCCCCAGTGGATTCTCTGATGTCTAATATAAGGGTTGGCTACTTGCTGCAGCCTGTACTCCATTGGGGACTAACCCAGGTCTCCTCTCAGCCTGTCTGCCCGCATCCACACACTCCACAGCAACATAATGTTATTGCTATATCTCTCGCCTCGCTGCCAAACTTGAGTTGCAAGGGGTGAATAGGTTTGCAGGTGGTTTGGAATGGACTGGGCGATTGCATGACCTCTGCTTTTGGGTGCCGCTCTCTGCACTACCTGTGTCGCGGGTCATCGGATCTGTGCATATTTTCCAACCCATAAGGGCTGCTTGCAGGCATAAACCTGCTGACTTAAAAACATCAGCTGGTGAAGATGATGGTGAGGGGTAATGGGCTGATTTAGCCCAACTCCTTCTTTCTCACTCCCTCTCTGAGAGCTGCTTTTCTTCTTGCCTTTCCCAGCTCAGCCAGGAGCCATGTCCCAGCCCACGTGGCACAGGGTGAGGGACATGCCAGGAGCAGCTCTGGCATGGTGCAGGGCAGAGTAGCTTGGACAGGAGCAGGAGAAAGTATTCCCCATGCTCTAGCAAAAAAAGGCAGGGGGTTTGTGTGGGCTGTGGGCCACATCAATGGATTTTGCGGTGCTGGGTGCTGCCAGCTCCAGCTGGCCCTGGGGTATGGGGAAGCCCGGCAGCAGAGAAGGTCCCCGGACCTCATGATCCTGGAGATGTTTTTTCTGCTTTCTGCCTTTGGAAAGGGAGGAAATGAGAGCAGGGTCGTCCCCACGGCGGGTTTCACCTGTGGGGGTAAGTTCCCCTGCTCCTCCGGGTGTATCTCAGTGGGCAGCTCGCCAGCATTGGCCAGAGCTGGAGTGAGGGGGGGTGTCAATTATTAAAAAAAATCCTAGGTGAGGAATTAAAAGGCACCAAAGCTTTTCTGTTGAGTCAAGATAAATTTGCCTGGTGCTAATGGCCCAACTCTCGAATGCTGCCTGCTCTGTGTTGGGCTGGCGAGGCTGCTGCCTTCCCCGTTTGCGTTTCCTCCTTGAAATTGGCTTTGGCAGCGTTTTGGCAGCATCGTACGGTCCTTCAGTGGGGAAGCGCCCAGCCCTGGGCTGTGCCAGAGTGGGAATCCCAGTAGAGCCAAGGGCAGGAGCACCCCCCAAAACCCGTGAGCATTGGTGGGCAAAGCCAGTGCCTTTCCGTCCTCTGTGCTTCCCCAGAAAATGAAAAGTCAGCACTTGGGTTCTCTCTCCAGCAGCGAGCACTGAGAAATCCTCTTGATTACAGTAAAAGCCTCTAAACTGCCCAGCGAGCAGTTCCCGAGTCAGACACCCTGACAGCAGAAGCAGCGGGGAAGGTAAAGGAACAGCTTGGAAACAGCAGAAAGAATTAATACAGCATTGCAAACTAAATTGCATTGCTCCGGCTTAATTACCAACGGCCCTGGGCTGCAGAGCTGTGACCGAGGTACCGTCCCCCTGGGGAGTGGGGGGCATTTTGGGGCTGGGCTTTTGGGTCAGGCCAGTTTTGAGGGGTCGAGGAGCACCTGTGTTGTTTCTGGACCAAGCCTGCGTCCGTGCACTGTTTGGGCATCTCTGATGCCGCCTCCAAGACCTGTCCTGATGCTTCTTGGCAGTAATGCTTTCACATTCTGGCATGCTGTGAGAGCCCTGGCTGGGCTGGAAACGTCAGAGATGGCCAGTGCTTTTTAGTGGGGGATTTATTTGGGTTCCTTGGGTGTCGAGGGCCAGGGTCTTGGAAAAATCGCATCCCAAGCACCTCAGCTGAACTATTAACAGCACTGCTGCCCTGGGGATGTGCAGAGCACCCAGAGGCTGTGCAGACTCTCCCCTCCACAGATACGGGATAATCTGGATTTTCCAGTTTGGGACTGGTTCCCAAGGGGCTGGGAAGGGCGTTGCAGGTTTAAGGAGCTGCCACCGTGCTGGGACACCTCTGCAGGGGCCAAGGAGTGGAGAAGCTGCTTGCAGCACTGAGAGAGCATGGGGTGTTCTGGGGAAGCTGGGGACTGTTGAAACGTGCCGCTGGGTTTCCCTGCCCACGCAAACCTGCCTGGGTCTGCTTGTAGAAAAACCCCAAGAAAGATTTTTGAAGCTGTTTTTTTTTTTTTTTCTTCACTTTAACAGAAGCTGGCCTGGACCAAGTGTTGCTATAGGTGCATGGACAGTGTTTTTACATGGGTAACGGTTGCAGTGAGGTGTTTTTTCTGATGTTTTTCAGCTTGATTTAAATTGAGGAGATGCAAAAAGTCCTTTAAACAGCCCCTTTCTGATGTGCAAATCCGGCTTGCAAAATCTCATTCAGAAAAAACCCCAACCCCCCCAAAAAAGAGCCCAGACGTGGGTGTGAAAGAGCCCAACCGTGACGGCAAAGCAGTTTCTACGGCAAGAAATTTGCCTGCGGTGCTTCCCCATCCTGCCCAGCCCAACGGCCCCCCGCAGGGCTGCGCTGGGGGACCCAGCTGCCCCTTTCCTCCTCCATCGCCCACCCCTGGGTGCTGTGGCGGGAGGGGGCTTGCACCCATGGGTGCTATCCCTGCCGGGGTGAGCTCTGCTGCTTAGCACAGGCTGGTTTGGGTATGGGACAGCTGGGCAAGGTGCAAATGAACGAGATTGGATTGCTTCGCTAATTTGAATAGCAGAGGATGTATTGCGACATAGCATGGCATGTCGTGACACGGCTTGGCTCCAGCCTGGAGGCCTTTTCTCACTTGCTCCCTTCCAGCTGCAAGGGACGATCCTGCAGGTGCCCTGACAATTCTGCAGGTGCCTGTTTAGTGCCTGTGACTCCTTAAAAAGCTCATTAACAGCAGATTAATGACTCGGCTGTCCTTTTCCCCTCCCGGAGGGGAGGGAGGGGGTGGCAATTCCAAGGTGCCGTGGATTCATCTTCAAATGAATGGCCTTTTGATGCCACCGGTAGGACCAGAGCCATGGGACACAGGGGAGTGATGCCCGGCTGGCAGAGGAGGGATGGGGCAGGCCTCTGCCTGGTCCTGCGAGCTGCTTGTCCCATCCCATCCCGCTGAGCCCTGCATGGGTCCCCAGCCAGGGTGGTGGGGACGGGGAGGGTGACGATGGCTTTGGGGACGGGGAGGGTGACGATGGCTTTCCCACGCGAGGGCGCCAGGGACATGGGAAATGGGCACCTGGCTCCCCGTGGGGCATCCCCAAGTGCCATCTGCAATTCAGTCTTGTCCCCTCAGTATCGGGGTGCACCTCGCCGTCCCCAAGCCCCCCCCCCCCCCCCCCCCATCCAGGCTGGGGACAGCATGGGGGGATGAAGGGACCCAGGCAGCCTGGCTTGATTACCTGTTCCCTCTCCCAAGGCAGCAGTTGAGCCCTTTGGCTCTCGTGAGCATCTGCCATCCCTGATAGCACCTGATGCCCTCCTGGCTCTGGCTGTCCCCTGGCACGTGGTGACAGCTTGCCAACGACCTGGGCATTAATCCCGGCGTAAACCTCTGTGCCTCCAACACGTGTTTGTGTCGATCCCTTCCTGGGGCTCAACCTACCTGAGAGATGGAGAGGGATGGACGAAGGGTCCCGCATCCCTTCCCTGGTGCTCTCGGTCTCCCTTGGGGGGCTGCAGTGCCAAGGAGGGGGTGTCCCCTCTCCCCAGCAAGCCCTGTGGTGGCTGCGGGTGGACGGGAAGGACAAGGTCACCTTGGAGGATGGCTCAACACCTCTCCCTTGTAGCACTGCTGCCTGCCTGGTGCTGCCCAGCCACCCCATCGGCTCCCCACCCTGGGCACAGAGCTGAGAGAGACCCTGCCACACAAATCCCATCCATCCTCGGAAGAAAATAGGGATGTTTGTGTCCATTCCTTAGCTGGCAGGCAGGGAAGGAGCTCCGGCCTCCCCCTGCCCAGCCTCATCCAGCAGCTCCGTGCTGCATCAGCAGCCTAAAAATACATCGGCAGCTTCCCGCCTGCCCTGTGCCCCATGTTCCCCTTGCTCTCTAGGCGAAGGGACAAGGAACAGCCCTTCTCTGCATGTCCCCCCACCCTGCCCCGGTGAAACTGTCCCCTGCAAGGGGTTTGGGGCTTGCTCTTTGCAGAGGGATGTCCCTGTCATCACGCTACCTGGTACCCAAGTGCCAGCGGGAGCTGCAGGTGCTCAGCACCCATCAGGATGTGCAGGCCACCCTGGGTCCCTGCAGACAGGGTGTTGGGTCCGGGCTGGGTCACTGGGGGGTCCGGGGACAAGGTCCATGGCTGCCGTAACCCCCTCCTCGTGCGTCTGCCTTCACTGGTGTCTCTCTCGTCCTAGTTCCCTTATGCTGCTCCACCTCCTCAGGAACCCGTGAAGACCCTCAGGAGCTTAATCAACATCCGCAAGGACACCCTGCGCCTTGTCAAGTGAGTCCTGTGGGGGGAAGACAGGGCTGGGCACCTCACAGCCATGATCCACAGGTTTGGCTGGATGCTCCCAGGGGATGCTGAGCATGGGGATGCTCTCATCTCAGCACAGGCGGATAGAGGGGACAAGCCATTGCTGTCCAAACGTACCCCTTCCCCTCCCGGCACGGGTGAGCTTCCCGCATGCGGGCACTGGCTGCGCTGGCTCCACCGCAGGATTAAAGGAGCTTAGTGCTGCCTTTGAAGTGCTTTGCTTTTTCTTCCTCCCCCACCTTCCAAAGGCTTTGTTGGAGGGAGGCTGGGGATTGCAGCTGGGACGGGAGGTTTGGGATTACAGCTGAAATCTGCCTGCGGCACTTCTCAGGCTGCAGGCTTGACCTTGGGCGTGCCGGGCCCTCCTGGCGTGCCTCAGTTTCCCCTGATGGAGGGGGGCAGTCCCTTTTGGGGCCATTGGTGCCGAGGGCAGCCTCGTGCCAGGGGATCAGTCCTGGGGCACCCTGAGCCGTCCTTGAGGGGTGCCGGTCTCCCGGACCCTCTGTGTTCCCCAGGTGCTCGGAGGAGGTGAAGACCCCGGGGGAAGAAGTCAGCAAAGCCAAGGTGCACTACAACGTGGAGTTCACCTTCGACACGGATGCCCGTGTGGCCATAACCATCTACTACCAGGCGAGCGAGGAGTTTCACAATGGGGTGGCGAGGTGAGGAGCCCCAGCCTGGTGTGTGTCCGTCTCCCTGGCCAGGGTGTGGGGCTCTGCTGATGGACATGGAGCCTCTTCTCCCTGGAGCATCTCCCCTCCTCAGGGCACGAGGCAGCTGCCAGCAGTGCTGAGGATGGAGGGGGGCTCATTGCCTCCCCCGGGTGCCGCTGCCAGGTCCCTGCCAGCCCCCGCTGCCTCCTTCCCCGTCCTGCCGTGCTCCCTCTTGTTACCTCCAGGTCAGAGCTGAGACCAGGAGGAATCATTGCCCCTCCTGGTCTCCTCCAGGTTGGCTGCAGGTTTGTCCCTCTCCCACTCCTGTCCCATGCTGGCTGCCCTGGGGTTATTTTAGCCCCGTGGATTATTTTAGTTCTTGCCTCAGCCCCAGGAGGCATCCAGGAGGGGAGGGGAGGAGTGACCCCCCTCTATCCCATTTTTCTGGCATCCTGTGAGCTGGGGGGGACCGGGAGGAGTGTGGGGACACCTGCAGTGCCCCTGACTCTGTCCTCTCTCCACGGGACAGCTACATCCCCAGGGACAACAGCCTGCAGTCGGAGACGGTGCACTACAAGCGGGGAGTGTGCCAGCAGTTCTGCGTGCCCTCCCACACCGTCGACCCCTCCGAGTGGAGCGAGGAGGAGGTGGGTCCCACTGGACTGCGGCATCGGCATCGACCGCAGGGTCGGGTACAGTTACGGATGCGGGATGAAGCCTCCATTGCTGCTGCATCTCACCAAGCCTCTCCTCCTGTCTCTCTCCAGCTGGGCTTCGACCTGGACCGGGAGGTGTACCCCATGGTGGTGCACGCGGTGGTGGATGAAGGAGAGGGTGAGGAGGGGGTTCCTTGCTGGGTTGGGCTTGCCCAGTTGCTGGCGCCGTGGTGCCAGCCCTTGTACCAACCAGGCAGAGCCTCCTGCTTCTCCTTGCTGCTGCCAAGGCTCTGCCTGTCCCCTGAGCCCTGCCTGTCCCTTTGTGTCTTGCAGAGCACACCGGGCACTGCCACGTGCTGCTGGCCACCTTTGAGAAGGTAAGTGCCAAGCTGGGGCTGTCCTCTGCCTCCTGCCCCCTTGCCCACCGGGTGCGAGAGAGCCTGGAGAAATCCCGCGGGGCTTGGGATGGTGCTGCTGGGCTGGGGCTATTTTGGGGCTGCTTCTGAAATTCTGGGAATATCCCCCAAATCCTTGATTTTAAGCACCCACTTTTGAGGCCTTTGGTCTCAGCTCCATCTTCTTTGCCCCAACAAGTCTCCAGCCTTGTGATGTGTGTGACATCCTACACCTGCCTGGTACGGGGGTGTCAGGAAGAAACAGAATTGCTACAAAATGGGCTGGTTGGGAGTGAGGTGGGAGCGGTGACAGCTACAGGGTGGGCGGGTGCTCGAGCACGGTGGTCCCTGGGGTGCTCAGCACCGGTGCCCACCCATGTGCTCTCCTCCCTCCAGCACAGCGACGGCACTTTCTGCGTGAAGCCCCTCAAGCAGAAGCAAGTGGTGAGTGTCCGGGTGTCCCCGAGGAGGTGGCAGCTACTCCCCTGCACACCCCTTGGGGGGGAAGGCGGCGAGGGGCTTTTGGGGAGCAGCAAAGCCCTGTGTGGGCAGCAGCCTACCCCTGCCCTGCTCCTGCCTCCCAGGGAGCTTGGGGACCACCGGCAATTTCAAGTGCATTGATGCAAAGAGAAACCACAGCTGTTGGGGCAAGGAGGGCTGGCCAGAGGAGGGGGCCAGGAGCTGTGGTAGCTGGGGGGGGCTGTGTCTCTGCTTCTCACCCCTTCCCCACGGGGTTGCAGGTGGATGGCGTGAGCTACCTTCTGCAGGAGATCTATGGCATTGAGAACAAGTACAACACGCAGGACTCCAAGGTACGTGCCTTCATCCTGCAGGTCTTCCCTCATCCCCTCGCTCCTTCCCCTAGCACTGGTTCAGCAGCTAAAACACACACGGGGCAAGAGTTTGCAGCGTGGCGCGGAGCTGCCTGGGACAGTGCAGGTGTTTTGTGTTGGCATTGAAGCTGCTGGAGGCAGAAAGCTGAAGGATTGAGCCTTTTCCCCCCCCCCATCCTTTGTGGTCCCTTGGGAGGGTGGTAGCTGGATCTTGCTGGCTTAGGAGGGGACTGTGGGGCTCAAAGCATGGGATGTGCCTCCCCCCTGCTATATATATGTAAAAGTTGGGGTGAAGGATGCATCCCTCTGTGGGGTGCCTGATGCCTCTGGCCCCATCTCCCAGCCTCCAGGAGGGGAGGGATAAGGTCCCAGGGTTGTGTTTCAAGAGCAGGGACACAGGCAGGACCCTGCAGTGAGCTCTCAGGGCATCCAGCTGGTATTTTTAGGGCACCTACCCTCGTGCTACGTGGGCTGGGGGCCTCGAGGCCAAGCGGTTCCCATCTCTCCCATGGGGCAGGTGGCCGAGGATGAGGTGAGTGATAACAGCGCTGAGTGCGTCGTCTGCCTCTCGGACGTCCGCGACACCCTCATCCTGCCCTGCCGCCACCTCTGCCTCTGCAATACCTGCGCCGACACCCTGCGCTACCAGGCCAACAACTGCCCCATCTGCAGGCTGCGTAAGGGCTGGGGGAGCTGGCATCTCCGGGAGGGGGCTGGCATCTCCCATCCTTGGGTTTTTGAGTCTCTCCAGCCCCACACGCAGCGATGCTGTGCAGTGTGGGGATGCCCCTCCTGGGAAATGGGATGGCATTTTGGGGGAGGTGTGTGTCTCCCTTTGGTGCCCAGTTTTCACCCTGCCCTTCGTTCCTGCTGCTGCAGCTTTCCGAGCCTTGCTTCAAATCCGAGCCATGAGGAAAAAGCTGGGTCCCCTCTCGCCCACCAGCTTCAACCCCATCATCGCCTCGCAGACCTCTGACTCCGAGGAGCACTCGGTCAGTGCCCGGCTGAGCCCGGCCCCCCTGGGCGGCTGTGAGACCCTGGCCACCTCCTAGCTGGGGAGGTTTGGGGATGCACGTGCTTCCTGGGGCCAGGTTTTATTTATTTAATGCAAATTGATCTTGCAAAAAAATGCAAGTTCGATATTGCAAAAAAAGGGCTTTCAGTTGGGTGGAAAGATGGCAGATTTGGGGCTCGCATTTGTGCAGGTAGTTTGTCCATTCTCTGGGTTTTGGCTTCTCCCTGGGGCATCCCAGTCCTGCCGGGAGCAGGGATGGGGGCAGTGAAATGGCCCAGGGAGGACACTCACCCTGTCTCCCACCTCTCCCCAGTCTTCGGAGAACATTCCCCCGGGCTACGAGGTGGTGTCGTTGCTGGAGGCCCTCAACGGGCCGCTGACGCCCTCACCAGCCGCCCTGCCACTGCGTGCGCTGGGGGACCCCCCGGGCGCAGGGACCCTGCCCTCGTATGGCAGCGATGGTCCCATGCCCCCCCTGCGAGCCCTCTCGCCCCTCGAGCGTCTTCCTGACTGTGGACCCCCGGGGCTCAAGCTGAAGAAGAGCCTCTCCAAGTGAGTACTGGGGTGGAGGTGGGGGTCCGGAGGGGTTCAGAGGGTTGTGAGCGGGGGTGAACCCCTCTGCTTTACCCCCTCCGGGCAGGTCCATCTCACAGAACTCCTCCATCCTGCCCGAAGAGGAGGATGAGAAGTCGTGCACTGAGTCGGAGCTGAGGGTCTCCAGGAGGAGATCCCCTGCCCGGCGTGAGGAGGTGAGCACTCTTCGAAACATGCTGGTGATGAGCCGAGGCACTGCGGGGGTGGCAGCAGGTTTGGGGGAGGCTGGAGGGTCTGGCTGGAGTTTGCCCCTCTTGGCTCTTCCTCCGTCCATAAGGATGCCCAGGGGAGATGGATCCACCCCTGCTGAATATCCCTATCCCGTCCTCCCCACACGCGCTTCTTCCAGGAATGCGGTGCGACGCCGGAGAGCGAAAACCTCACCCTGTCGTCATCGGGAGCCATCGACCAGTCCTCGTGCACCGGGACCCCCCTCTCCTCCACCATCTCGTCCCCAGAAGGTACGGCACGGCGGTGCTCGCAGGTGTTGGCAAGGCAGGAGGGCGGCATCGCGGTCTTGGGTCTGTCCCGCTGTGGGGGCATGTGGAGTGGGTTTGCGTGGCCCCTTCCTACCCTGCCACGGACATTGCGTGAAACCCCAGGGTGTCACCTCTGCTTTGTCACCCATAGACCTGAAGATGGAGGCGGGGGGATGGGGGCACTGATTGCCCCTGCTTCATCACCCCATAGACCCAGAGATGGGGGGCTGCGGGCCATGGGGACCCGCTGGTGGCAACTTTCCACCCATCGCGCCTCCGTGGCATGCAGCAAGTCCTCGCTCCTTGCCCCACTCTTCCTCATTAGCCCCCTTTTCAATTAGCTGCTGCTGTGCTGTGACTCGCACCTGTGGGCTGGGGGGGGTCCAGTGGCCCCGCTCAGCCCCTGCTCTCCCCCAGAGCCCGTCAGCAGCAGCCTGGCTCAGTCCGTCATGTCCATGGCCTCCTCCCAGAGCCAGCACTCCCAGATCAGCACTGACACTGTGTCCTCCATGTCCGGCTCCTACATTGCTCCCGGCACAGAGGAGGAGGAGGAGGAGGAGGGGGACATGCTTCCCTCACCCGCGGCCGCCAGCGCCACAGCCTCTGATGGAGAGGTAGGGGCTGGGGGGGTTGTTGACGGTGCCCATCGCCCCCACGTTCGAGAGATTCCCCATGGGATGTAACTTATCCTCCAAACTCACCGGCACCAGACTTTTTTTTTTTTTTTTTTTTTTTTCCCCCCCATCTTTCCCACCTTCTTCCCACAGTCGACGCCTGTGGAGTCCCCTGATATAAACTTCGTCAGCATCTCGGCTGAGGAGCGTGATGCCGAGGTAACCGTAACCGCCCTGCGCAGGGCCGGGAGCCGTGGTGCCACCCAGAACGGTGGGGGGACCCCGGACGTGCCCAGCTCCGGGTGCCCACGGAGGGGGAAACTGGGCAGCTGGCACCGCATTCCCTCGGGACTGGGCTGGGGAAGGGGCTGTCCACGCATCCGTGTCCCTGCAGGGCTGCCCTGGAGATGGATGGGGCAGTCAGTGGGGCCGTCCCCTATCCAGGATCATCTTCCTGGTCTATGGAAACCCCCAGGGCCAGGGACGTTCCCCCAAAGGGACCCAGGGACAGACCCCGGCACGGTGCCAGGACCCTGCGGGGCTGCTAACACTCGCTGCCTCTCGTCTGTGCCGCAGGGCAATGACGTGTTGGAGGATGAGGACGCCTCTCCCACGCAGGAAGATGGTAAAAGGCCCGGGTCGTTGTTGTCCCCTTGCTTTCAAGTTCGGTGTCACCGGTGGGCAGCCGAGCGAGTGGCAGATGCTGTGCTGGCCCCAGCTCCCCTGCCTGCTGGCTGCCATCGGGGAGAGCCCTGGGTGACTCTGTGGGCACCGGGGCTGGGAAAGCATCTGTCACAGCAGGGCCACCCGTGGGTGGATTGAACACCAGTGGGTGGGGGGAAGCTAGCCAGCCATGGGGACCCCGGTGAGCGTGGTGTGGGGCGCGGAGCAGGCGACGGCTGGAGTGCAGGATCCAACGGTGTTTCCAACGGGCTAAGTGGGAAAGAGGCTTCTCCGTGTTTTTCCCCTCACCCAGAAGGTCTTTCCTCACACCTCTGAAAGCCACCCCCTTAGGGACCCCTGTGTGGGCTGGTTCCCGTAGGAAGGGGCTGCAAAACTGTTCCCTTTGGGATGCTTTCCTCATTTTTTTGGCCAGTCCTCAATGTGCTTTCACGAGCCAACACGTGTGCATTGAGGGCTCCTCTTGCTTCCTCCCTTGCACTCAAATAGCCAAGGAAAGACATGGTCACCTTCGTGCCATCGGCCACCAGCCACCTTGGATTTCTTTTGGGTGATAGGGAGGCCACCAATGTGTCCCCTCCCACGTTTGCAAGTCTCCGGTTAGCAAAAATATGCCAAAACTGTTCCCCCGTCCAACCTGGACACTGAGCCAAGCTGGAAAGCAGGAACACCCATTCCCAAAACGTGGCCTCTGCCCTGCAGGGAGGCTCTTGCTGATGGAGAACCTCAAATATAACAACTGGGGATCAACTGGGGGCTGTGGTGGACGCCCACGGGCATCCCAACAACTTTGGGAGCAGGACGGCCTTTCTCCTCAGGACACAGTCCTGTGCCCGTTCTCAGCAGGGCTCCTGGATTATTTGGGAACATCCCTCCTGAGGTTTAGTTGCCTGCATCTGATGGATGCAGGTAAGAACTTGGGGGCTGATCTCTCGTACAGGTGATGCTAAGAAGCAGTTACCTCCCTCAGCCCCGAAAGCCTCCATCCCCCCTGCAAAGCTTGGCTACGGCTTCTTTTGCCCCACGCATCCAGTTGCTGCCTCCTCCCAGCATCCCTGCGGCTCTCACGCACGCGCTGATGGTGCCGGAGAGGCTCCGGCGGGAGGTGACGGGTGCCACCGTGGCCCGGCTCTACTGACCGGGGAGCACTTGGCCGTGCCGGGGGAAGGTTTGGCTGAACCCTGGGCAGGCAGTGGGGGAGCAGGTTCACGTGTGCCGGTGCCCGTTGCTGCATCGTTGCTGTTTTGCTGCCCTCTGATGTGGCCAGTGCAAGGAAAGGAGCAGCTCGGACCATGCCCAGGCGTTATTGTCCACTCTTCACCCACTCCCATCTAGATGCATCATTTTTATCTTTTTTTTTTTTTTTTTTTTTTTTGAAAGAGGGTGGGGAGGGGAGAGGAAAAGACCCAGAAATCCCACACCCCACCGCTAAAAAGGCAACAGCAAGCCCCAGCGCCGAGCCATGGCGTTAACTGCCTTAACTCCCTTCCAGGCCCGAGGACAGGCGCTTTCCTCGGTCTGAGGTGTGACAATAACAATGACTTGGGCATCGCACACGTGAAAGCGCTGGACAATAAACTGTGCTCTGAGGCCTGCTTACCTGGTGAGTGGCCGTCTGCTGAACATGAACTTGGGTTGGGGGGGACAGTTCCACTCTTCCCTGCATCACCCCAGCTCTTTGTATCCATCCCTCCTCTCCCACTACCACCACCGTCATCTCCACCACCACCACCATCCCCACCAGGTTGTCCTCGCTGCATCCCACCACCCATCCTGCCATGGGGCTGAGCACCAGGCACGTCACCACCCAGCAGCCGTAGGTCAGGGTGACTTGGCCGGGGGGCTTCTGGCACCCTGGGGGGCACCAGCCCTCCCTGTGGAAGCGGTTGTGTGGCACAACTGTAGCCTGGTCCAGACTCGTGGTGGGTGCAGCAGTATTTTGGGTTGGGATGTGATCCGCAGCCAGTCCAGCCTTACTGCAGGGGTTGCCTGCCTCCCCCTCCTCTTCCTCTAAGGACGGGGAGATGGGGCATGTCAGGTCGGGGTGTCCTTCTGCAGAGCCCCAAAGTTCATCCCTCTTTCCCATTTCTTCATGCTTTCTCTCCCACCCTCCTTCCATTTCTGTTTCCTCCTGCCCTCTCTCCATCCCTTTTTTTCTCTTCTTCCTCCCTCCCAGGCTCCTCCGTCTGCGTGAAAGTTCATGTTCGCTCTGTGCCAACACGGTTTTCTCAACCCACGCTTGTGTCCCCTCACTCTCCAGAGTTGCCCAAAGGTGACAAATGTATTGGTGACCCCAGTCCCTGTGCAGGCCAAGGGGGCGGTGGCCTGGGGACCCTCTGCCCAGCGCTGCAGGCTCCTCTTCGTCAGCCTTTGGGGGAGGAAACGGGGCAAAAAGCCAAGAGGAAGCCCTCTGAGGGTCTAGGTCTCCATCAATACATTTGTGGACAAGCTGAAAGCAACTCTGCCCCTTCCTTGCCCCTTTGGCTAAATTTGTGGCAGGTTCCAGACTCGCGGTGAGTGCTGGAGAGCTAAGAGGGTGGGTGAAACCCACTGGAGGGAGGGGAAATCCTTTCTTTCCCCTCTTTTCCTCCGGGAAATCTTCCTCTCCTGCTGCCTCATGTGTTCCTGGTGGTTTCTATGCTGGAGAAACATGGCTGAGGCTCTTGCGGAGGAACGCCTGCCACAAATGCCCCGTGTCCCCCCCATCACCCTCTGGCAGCAGCTGGCTGAGCCCTGCCAGCCCAGGGGGACTAGGGAGGGGGCTGGGGGGGTCCCAGCAGCTCCCCTGCCTTTGCTGGGGGTCCTGGCAAAGCATCCCCTGGCTGTGGCACCAGCCAAAGCCATCCCTGACCGTGTTCCCCTTGGTTGTGCCGGGGGGGAGGATGAGGAAGGGGGAGCTTTGCAGCCCAAACGGCCCTGGCACAGGGTCAAATTCTTGCTGTGCTGCAAGGACTGCAATGGCCTCATCCCCTGCCTGGGCTGGGGTGCAGAATCTGGCCCTTGGACTGAGCCCGGCCAAGGATGCGCTCTCCATCCTTTGGCCACCACGTCTGTCCGTGCATCCAGCGGCTGCGCTGCTTGGAGCCCTCGGCAGGGAGCCGTGCTGCCGCTCGCATGAGAGGGCCTATTTGGCCTCGGCACTTGCTGGGAAAAGTGGGGGGCTGCCGCTCGCACTGGGGCTGGGGGCGGAGGAGTGCAGAGTGGGGGCTTCAGGGCTGCCCGTGGTCCCCTGGAGATGGCAGAGGGGCCAGAAGGAATAACTCCAGGGATGCAGAGCTCTGCCCTAAAGGGGTTGGAGGAAGGTTGCCCTGGGGTGCTGGGAAGAGCTCGGGGGGCCGGGGCAGTGAAGGGGAGCAGCTGCCCATAGGGCTGTAATGGCTGGTTAGTCGTTTGGTATTTTGCAACATTAATTTTGTTCATTAGACTCAGGGTAGCTCCTTCCTTCCCCAGCCCCGTCTGCTCCCTGTCAGCAGCCACTCGCTATCAGGACTCGGCTGCTTTGCGACGGAGACAATATGAGGCATGATTTAATACTGGTGGTGCTGGATTGCAATCGCAGAGCTGGTTTGCATGCACCGAAAAAGTCCTTTTTGGCAGAGGTTTCTTGCAGGTCTGGATGTATCTGCATCCACGGGGCTGGCAAGAACAGTGTGGACTTTTATTTTGGGGCCAGGTGCTGTTTTCTTGAAAGCTTGAAAGAAAATCACCTTGACCACAGATTACATTATTATTATTATTCCTCCCGCAATTTCTCTCGTGGGGAGGTTTTGCTGTGATCAGACCTATGGGTTGGATTTTGCCCTCTCTGTAATGGATGAAGGCACGGGACGTGGTTCCTCAAAGCAGAAAGGTTTGCTCATCCCCAGTGCTGTTGTGAAATCTCTGCAGATTTCAATCTGGTGGGAAAGGGCTTTGGGAGGAGTTGAAAGGTTGCATCCTGGGGATTTTAGGACACAAGGTTTAAAGCCCCCAGATCTGTGTCCTCAAGGGGATACTGCCAAGCTCTGAGGTGTGCAGTGGGTTGCAGGGGCTGTCCCTGGGGCTCAGAGCATCCTCTGGCTGCAGCCACAGCCTCTGCTAGGGACAGGGTGGCATTGGAAAGAGAAACTGGGGGAAGGTGCCTGCCGAAAAGGCTGGCAACAAGGTGGGGAGGATTGGGGAGCTGCTTCATCGGAGGCAGTAGAAGACCTGACATCCCCTGAGGGCTTTTGCTGGTTTAAACCTGTGGATGATCTGAGCTGTAAGCGATATCGCAGCAGGCTGGGTGAGCTGGTTGGGTTTCGCCAAGATGCTCTTTGGGAGCCGGTCTGCGCAGGGCAGGTCTGACGGCTGCTAATGGCAGGGGGGAGCCCCCTCCTGCAGCCCAAGGGGAGAAGAGGCGGATGGGCACAGGGCCAGGTCCCTGCTGTGGGGCTGGACTGTGTCCTGCTGTCCCCGGCCCCGCTCCTCGGCAGCCTCCCAAGGGCGTGCTGAGCTGGGTCTCTGCACCGGAGCACTGCAGTGACTTATGCAATATCAAGCTCTTAATGGGATTTCGGTGTGCCTGCGTATAGGTGTGTGTGTGTATGTGTGGTCCTGTTTAATTCTCCATTCCCTCCGGGATCTGCAGACTTTACGTGCCTCGCTCTCCAGCCTGAGCTCACCATGAAAAGCCAGTCGAAAAGGCAGCTGTCACCTCCCATAAATCAGCAGGCAGTGGGTTTTTGTTGCTCCCTCTCTGAGGAAGCCTCAGCACTTGCCCTTGGCCTTGGGGTGCCCTTGCATGGTCCCCCTGGCTCCGAGCTGGCCCCACACCTGGGCACAGGGCTTAACCTCGCTGGTGGGAGCAGTCACCCTGTTTTAGGGGTGCACCCCCTTCCTAAGGGCACCACGTAGCCTCTGATCATTTGGGTGGCGGGACGCAAGCCATGGGCAGGCAGGTCCTCAGCTCTGCCCATCGCCCTGCCCCGACTGGAGGGTGCTGCCTGAACCGGGAGCCTGCAGCCGGAGAGGAGGCGTGTGGGGACCTGGCTCCCCCCGTGCCACAAGCATGCCCATCCCTCGGTTCTCCTCGGCACGAAACCCCGGGGGGCACCACGCATGACGGCCCCTTCACACCGTGCCCGGCGGCGGCGGCTCCCCGTCCTCATCCCAGACCCGTTCGCTGGCAGCGAGCTCCCCCGTCCCCCTGCGGTCGCCCCGTTTGCTCGCTCGGGTGCATGCCCCCCGCGCCGCCTCTGCTCCCGCCTTCACCATGTGCCTTCTGGTCTCTCTTGCCACGCAGCCGCCGTGCCGGACTCCTGCCCCATTAACATTGAGGAATAGGTATGAGACCCCCAGAGCCTGTGCCCGCCTCGCGCCCCATCACCCAGGGGGGGTTGGTGCTGGGTTGGCACCCCTCACCCCGGCATTGCTGGCAGTCCCCTTGCTATCCTGGCCGGGGTGACATCCCTTAGTGCCTAACCTGCAGCCCCCACAGGGCATCTGTATGTGCCCTCTTGCCGGGCATGGTGGGGGGCAGAGGCAGCTCCCTTCCATTTGTGTTATTAAAACCCGGCCACGGTGCACGGTGCCCCTCGGCATTCCTGATAAATTGGGGGTTTAAGGGGCTCCCTCAGCCTGGAAAGGTAAGTGCAGGTGCTCACCAGCCCTCACTGCAGCCGAAACCAAAGGGGGGGCTGGGGAGGTGGGTGTTATTTGGGGAGACTAAACTGCATCCCCCATGGAAAGATGAACCAAGCGTGCCAGTGGGCTTTGGGAGCTCCTAACCCCCCGTTTTCTCCCCCCAGGCCCGGAGGCAGCCAACAACAACGTGTGGCCGCAGCAGGCACCCTGGCCCCGCTGCCCCCCCAGCACCCAAGACCTGGAGCAGGCAGCGGCCGCCCTGCCCATGTGAGGGCTGAGCCTCGGCGGGGGCACGCACCCCCCCGTCTGCCCGGAGGGACCCTGGTGTCCGGGCGCCATGGGCATCGCCACCTCCACCCCTCGGCTGTAGCAGGACTGATTTTCGAAAGAAAAGACGGTAACCTCAACTCTTCCTCCTTGGCCCCCCTGTGCAGAGGGGGGCTGAGAGCCACATCACTTCGGAGCCCCCCATCAGCACCTTCCCATCTTCCAGCCCTGATGGGGACAGGCTGGGGTCCCCTCCTGCCCCCGGCCATCTCATACCCCCGAGCTCCTCTCCTCCAGCACGCGGAGCAGATGGGACGGGGTCACCCCACAAAGGGGGTCCTGGGACGTGGCCGGAGGGGGATGATGGGAGGAGGGTGCCCAGGGGTACAGGTTAAGGACGAGTGTTGGCATTGGTGTACTCGGTGCATGAGCCGGTGACCTTCACGGGGGGGCTGGCCGCCCTCTCAACTTTGCTGGCCCATGCCCCTGCCATGCCATGGGATGTCCCCATTAATGCACTGGCGGTGATTGTGCCCCCCTAGCTCCCCCTCCCTCCGCTCTGCTCCTGGGTAGCATGTGGGCTCTTGGGTCGGGTCCACGAGGTTGCTTTTCCCCAGGGGATGGAGCAGGGTGGCGGGGGTGGGCAGGGGACCTGGTACCCCCCCGGTCACCAGCTCCCGGGGCATCGCTAATTTAACCTCACTGTCTTCCGCCCCGCTGTGAGCTCGGGGCTTGGGGCTGTGCCCTCTCTCTGGAACAAGTGCCAAAAGTGTCACCCCCCCGCCTGCCCCCTCCATCGCACTTTGTAGCAGGGGGTGGATGAGGGTGGGGGAGCTCCCCCTCACCCCTTCATCCCCACCCCTCCATCCCCATCCCTCTGGCCAGCACTGGGCTGACAGGATAAGTGGGTTTTGCTCCGGGGGACAGGCACACAGGGATACCAGTGGGGTAGGGACGCAGCCACAGACCTCGGGGACCTGATGGGGCTATGCCAGGCTCCACCCTGGAGAGCATCAGGGACAGTCAGAAGCCACTTTGAGGAGCATCAGACCCAGCATCACAATCTAGCAAGCTCTGGAGCTGCTTGGGCCAGCCCAGGGAGGGGAGGCTGAGCCCCCCGTTTTCCCCCACTTGGTTTTCTCAGTAGCACGAGCTGGGGGAGACCCCCCAATGCAGACATGATAGCAAAGCCCACCTTCTTGCAGGAGAAAAACATGTTTCAGAGCTATGTTAGGACAGAGATGTTCATGCAGTGAAAGCAACGTCCTGCAGCAGCCGCAGGGTGCGAGCGGGGTGCAGGTCCCCACCGCCCATCCCTGCGGCAGGGCATGGGATGTGCTGATGGCCATGGCTCCTAAAGGGGGTTGAAGCCCTTTTTGGAGCCGGGCAATGTTTTCTCTGCCTGGCTCATAACTGGGGCCACGGTAGCTGCTTGCTCTATGGCCCCAGTATGGGTCCTGCTGGAGCAGGGGGTTGGTGTTGGCCATCCCGCTGCTCCCTCCTCTGGGCTCCCTCCACCCCGCTGTGTCTCCCATCGGCTCAATAGCTCCCAAACTTCTTCCTGGGAACCTGGGGCTGGGCGCATGACGTGGGGTGACATCTCCAAACTGCCATCCCATGGGATGGGAGCTGTTAACAGCAGAGAGGGCTGGAGCAGCAGGGGGACAAGCCTTGTGCCCCATTCAGGGACACACTGCCATGGTGGGGCAACCCAC
Source organism: Aquila chrysaetos chrysaetos (assembly GCF_900496995.4). NCBI lineage: Eukaryota > Metazoa > Chordata > Aves > Accipitriformes > Accipitridae > Aquila > Aquila chrysaetos. The sequence goes on from NC_044008.1 coordinate 68,043,483, forward strand.
AGGTTTAGGTGTCCCGGCCCTGAGGAGCCAGCAGTGCCGCGCTGGGCACAGGGAGAGCTTTGGGGGTTCACTGCCATGCTGAGCTGAGAAAACCAGGGGGGCTGCAGGAGGCCAGGTGCTCCCCCACCCTCCAGCATGGGCAGGGGAGGGAAAATTGAATTGATGCTCCAAGGGTGGTTCGTCTACCAAAGCTCAACCTTCCTTGCAGTTTTGAAGGGGACAAGAGCTCTCCAGGCCTGGCCGGGCACCATGGTGTACGGCTGCGACGGTGCTTGTGGCTGCCGGCAGGTCAGAGCAGAACAGGCAGGTCCTTGCTCAGGAGGGTTTTTCCAGCTGCTCTGAGCTGTGTGTCCCCAAGGCTGCAGGAGCAGCCAGGCGAGCTCGTGGGGTGGCTGCAGACCAGGGCTGCGGCTGCCAGCGAGCACAAGGCAATAAAGAGGAGCTGGGATGACGCTGCGGCCAAGCAGCATGCTGCTGCCGTGGTGCGAGCAAAGAAATGAGCATCCTCTGCCATGGCGCAGGAGAGACAGGATTTTGGCGTGGGTGGCACCAGCGCCGTCCTCCGCCACCCAGAAGGGACGAGGGGTGGGCAGGAGCCTCCAGTGCTGGCAGTGTGGGGTGAAAGGCAACAGCCCCTTGTCTCACAGGGCAGCCCCTTGTTCCAGTGATCCGCCTGTCAGGGATTTAAGGAAGGAAACCAGATTGCTGCTTATGACTTTGCTTTGAGCATGTTTTGGATTTTAAGAGTATGTTTAATAAAGGGTATCTTATGTCGATGAAGTGTCCAGAGTTGTTTCATGGTTACAAGGCAAGGGCAGCTGGGGTCTTGGGGGCTCAGTGGGTGGAAACCCTTTTTGGCTGGGAGCATTCAACCACCTGTCGCCCAGGCACCTCCCCAAAACCAGCTCAGCTGCTTCAAATCTGCTAAAACACTTCCCCAGGTCCCTTCCAACCTGCATTACTTAACGGTCCTAAATCCTGCCTCCTCTGAGCCCTGCCAGGATGGAGAAGGTGTGAATGCAAAACCTCTGCAGGAAGAGTCTGGCCTGGGGTAGCAGCACCTTCCTGGCGTGGGGTGCGGGTGGCCAGGCAGATGGCACAGGCTCCGTGGGCGCTGGCACTGCTGGGACGGATGAGGACACCCAGAGGGGACTTTTCCTGGAGGAGAAGGGGAGCATTACGGAGCTGGGTGCTCATGCAGGAGAAATCCCTCCAGCGCTGGGGAAGAAAACTCATGCTGGGAAATGATGCCTTGAAGGTGAGGGGGGCTATAATTTGGTTTTAAAGGAGGGGGGCGATGCATGGTGGGGGGAAGCACCTTGCAGTTGCCAGAGGAGGGCTTGCAGGGGATCAGATCCTGCAAAGGGGGAGGATGGAGATGGGAGAATTGAGGCCTGAAGTGCTTTGCCCCAGGCTGCTCAGGAAAGACCTAGAGCTCTCGCTGCCTTTGGGTGCATTTTTGCAGGGGCAGGTCCCACCCCTGAGGGAGCTGACTTGTTAGAAGGGCAGAAAACTGAGGTTTGGGGTTGTTTTCTGGATATCGGTCCACTGAAAAGTGAAACAGAAATTTCCTCTCCCCTGGGAGTTGCCTCCTCCCTCCTCCACGCCTATGTCCCAGCACCTGCCACCTCCCAGCCTGCGGCCACTGGGGACGGGCAGGAGCAAAGGGGCACCTGCCTGTGCGCTGGGAAGAGGGCTTGACCCCCCCCCCAGCCTGTCTCGCCGAAATCCCCGGGGATCCTGGCAGGAAATCCCTTATTGTACACACCACTTCTGGCAGCAGCAAGCCCCGAGAGCAGGTCCGGCTGCTCACCTGCCCCTTGCTCTCAAATGTCCTTCCCCTGTGGGGCAGGCACAGGAGGAGTGTTTAAACCTCCCCAAGACACCCTGAAGCCCCCCACTCCCCCAAAGGGCAGGCGTTGAGCTGCGGGGTGAAAGCAAACAGGCTTCCCTTGGGTTTCATGGCTGCTCTCAGCCCCCTTGCTAGGGGACAGGGGTCCCTCACTGGTCTCTGTTAAAGCCCTTGGGCTGGCAGTGGGGGGGGGTCAGGGATTTCATATAGAAGCATATGGCTGTGATCCTTTTGATGAAAGCAGGCCCCACCCTTTAATTTGGGGGTCTGCCAGCCCCCCTTTCAGTTTTGCCCTCGTCGCCGTGGGCTCCTCAGGGGCCACAAGCGGGATGGGGGCACAGGCAGGAGGAAAAGGGCTGGGGTGGGGGCCAGGACACAGGTTTTGGGTTTGCTGGTGCTGCTGGGGCTGGATTTGGCCCCGGCTGTGGGGTACCGGGGGGGTCCCGCACCCTGCCCACCGCATCCCTGGGTACCACAACCCTGCCCATCCCCAACCTTCAAGCGTCCCCGTCCCCATCCCCATCCCGGGGTCCGTCCCCAAATAGCCAAGTCTCAGCCAAAACTGGCAGGTACCCTTCAACTCCCCATGGCAACGCGAGGACCAATAGCAGGGCCGGAAGCTGTTTACGAGGCGGAGCGTCGCCATGGCAACGCGTGAAGCCTTTCGGAGCAGCTACTTAATGGCAGCCCCCGGGCGACCGGCAAATCACGGCGGGCAGGGCCTGGCACCGCGCGGGCCACCGCTCACCCGGAGGGGGGGATAGCACAAACCCCCCCCGCCATCCCCAGGGCCGGGGCTTTTTTTTTTTTCTTCTTTTTTTTCTTTCTTTCTTTCTTCTCTCCCCCCCCCCCCCTTTTTTTTTTTTTTTTTAATTTCCTTCTGTTTTTCCAGAAGCTTCTTCCTCTCTCGTGAACTTTGGAAGTTGGGGGACATCGCCGGGACGGGGTAAGGGATGGCGGTGGTGGCCGAGAGCAGGGGGGAGCGGTGGGCTCGCTGGGAAGGGCGGTGGGACGGGCCCGCCGGACAGCACTGCTGAGGGCTCGGCCGGGGCGGTAGGTTTGCACGGGGCGGGGAGGGTGTTTATTGTTATTTTTATTTTTAGTCTTTTTATTCCTCCCCCCGATCACCCCCCACCCCCCTCCTCAGCCCACTGCAACGAGCATTTCTGGGATCTCCCTTCCTCCGGGCACAGGAGTTTGCAAGGGCTGGGTGGTGACACCGGGGACCAAGCACCCGAACAAGCTGTCGCTGCCCTAAGCCTTATTTTTGAGGGGAAAAAGCCTGTTTTGTGGGAGCGGGGCAAGTGATTCCACTCCCTCCGCCCCCCCCCCGCGTGCGGACCCCCCCCCCCCCCCCCCCGACTGTTGAGCACGGCGTCATTCAAACGGTGGAACCCCCAGCCCCGGCCGCCCCGGCGCAGCCGGTGTCAGGGCTCCTCGTCCCCGGCTGGCCTCGGGAGGCTCTCTCCTCCCTCAAAACTACGGGATTTCGGGTTTACAGCCCAGCAGGCAAGCCAGACGCCGTATCCTCAGCACGGGAATAACCGAAGCTTGAATCTGCCGGCTCACTCTGAGTGAGGGGGTGCTTGGGGTGGGTCCGTGTGTGTGTGTCCCGGGTTGTTTTAGGGGTACCGGGTGAAGGGAGGAGCAGGAATAGCATGAAACCGAGGGAAGCTGGTAGCGGGGGGGAAACTTTAAGATATTTTGTCGAGGTGTTGGATCCTGAGATTTTGTCCTGCTAGCGGTGGGTGGGAGAAACATCCTCGCTTGGTGGGCTGGCAGGGCTGGATTTTGGTTGTTTGAGGGAGTTTTTGTTGGGTTTGGGGTTTGTTTTTTTTTTAATTCTTTCTTCGGCCGAAGGCTGGCTGGGCAGCACCGGCCCACCGGGGTTTTGGTGATACTGGGGAGTGTGGGTCTGAGGGAATTTCCCTGAGGTTCGGGGCTGCTAAAGCACCCCGGGGGAGGTGATGCAGCTCTGGTGCGCAGCACCCCAGGGATGGGTCTCACCCAGCAGCACCAGGAGCACCCATGCCCAGCCCTGCCTGGGTGCTAGAGAGCTGCTGCGCCTCAGGAAGCCTCAACCCTCTCCCCGTTGTTATTGCAGGATCTGCCCCGTCACCTCCCTCCCCTTCACGTGCACCCCGTGAATGCAAGAGCTGCCGACACACCAAGGCATGGCTGAGGGGTGGCTGAACCGCCCGCGAGCAGGATTGAACAGAGGGCAGAAGGCCAGCATGGGGGACTCGGATGACCTGGACGACAGCCTGACCAGCCTCATGTGGCTTCAGGACTTCTCAATCATCAACGCCAGCATGGGCAAGTCCTCCTGCTGCCCCAGTGGCCCGGACCCCCATGACTGTCACAGGATCCCCAGCTTTGCCGCCCCGTGCTCACCCCTGGCCGCCGACCCGGCGTGCATGGGCATGCCCCACACTCCCTGCAAGCCCATCTCCTCCTCCACCTCGAGGACGGCGCACCACGCCATGGCCATGCACCCTCAGCTCGCAGAGGACATTGACTACAAGACCAACCCGTACGTCAAGCCGCCCTACTCCTACGCCACCCTCATCTGCATGGCGATGGAAGCCAGCAAGAAGCCCAAAATTACCCTCTCTGCCATCTACAAGTGGATTACTGACAACTTCTGCTACTTCCGACATGCTGATCCCACCTGGCAGGTATGAGATTGGGAGACTTCTTGCCTTGTCCCCTTCTCCCCCCAGGGCTGGGGAGGGCTTTCCACAGCCTCCACCATGCAAGGCAAGGTCCCGTGGGGATGCTGGATCTCACTGGGGAGAGAGCGGCACTGGTAGCCGGTGGGGAAGGGCTGTAACAGGAAAGACCTTGGGTGTGCAGAAATGCCATGGCCACGAGGGCAGCAGAGGGAAGGAGCCATTATAGGGGAGAGCCCAGGGCCATTTTGGGAGCAGGGAGGAACCCGTTGGGCTGCTGGTCCCTGCAGCTCCTCTTGGCTCGGGGGTGAAAGCATCTCTGTCCCTGGCTCTGCCTTTCTGGAGCTCTTGTGGGGTCCAGAGTCCCTCAGGACTGTGCACACATGAAATTGCCAGGTCGAGTATCTCTGGGTGCTGAGGACCAGGGATGGAGAGGACCGCCAGGGAGGTGTCGCTTGTTGGACAAATCCCTTGTTGGGGAAGTTCAGAGCAGAAATGCTGCTGCTTTCCAACCAGGGCAGAGGCAGGTCTCCTGTCCCCTTGGGCAGGTGAAGGAGGCTCCATCGCTGTGACAAGCTGGTGAGGCCTCAGAGGGAAGCCCAAGAGAGGTCAAATAGGGCTGCTGTCCCCAGCTAGCACGAGTGTGTCTCTGGGGGGTAGCTCACCAGCTTTGAGGACAGCCTGAAGCACAGGGGCTTTTCCCAGCCACCTTGGCTCGCTGCCCTCCTCTGTCACGCGAGGGGACCTCTGGCACATGAGGCTTTCTAGGATGTGGCAGGGCAGGAGGGACCCGGGTGGCTTGTCCCTCTGCTCAGGTTATTCCCAGCCCAAATCTGCAGCGTGCCAGCGATCTCAGTGGTGGTGCTCACCCAGGCAGGGCTGGGCAAAACTGGTGCAAACCCCCTGCCCACGCATTGCCCACCTTCTCCCCAGGCAGGTGGGTCTCCAGCGGCTCTTGAAGCCCATCACGGGGAAGGGAGCACCCCGGTCCTTCTCCAGTGCCGCCTGGGTCCCCCAGCCTCCCCTGTGCTGGGGGGGACCTACGGGAGTGATTCAGGAGGAGGAGCTGTGTGCCAGCATGTTGACTTTCTCCTGCAAACTCACGGCTGGATAATCACCACGTTTTTAATTAAATGTGTTTATTAAAAAAAGAAAGAAGGTTTTCAATCCCTCTCTGCAGAGATGCAGGGGGTTCACGGGATTGTTGCAGGCAGGAATGATAAATATGTTAACTGGCTGGGTAATAACGGAGGGCAGTCCAGGCTGAATGAAGTTTGGGATGGGGAGGGGTGATGGGGAGCAGAGAATTCAGCTTGCAAGTCTCTGACCCTTGTAAAATTTCGTTAAACTGTAAATTTGGAGTTACCACAGCCTGGATTGTTTGCAGGGATATCTGTGTTCCTGCTGCCTCTTTCTTCTTTTTTCTTTCCTTTTTTCTCTTTATTTCTTCTTTTTTTCTTTCTTTTTCTATTTCTTTTTTTCATTCTTCTTTCTTTCTTTTTTTTTTTTCCTTTCTTTCTTTTTGAGGCTGTGTTCTCATCCCCTATCCCAATTCCCGTACGTGAAGACAGCCTGGAAAGGTCATACCACCCATACTCCGGGGGGAGATGGATATATTCCTGTGGGAGCTGAGTGCTTTGGAGAGGAGCCAACACACCCAAGGAGCTTCAGCCCAGAGGAGGGTTTTGTTGTGTGTGTATGTGTGTGCGTGTGTGTGCGCGTGTGTTTTTCAACAGCTCTAAGCATTCAAGCCTTGTTTTTCCTATTCGGCACTACGGATTATGGATGAATAAGCATAAAGATATCCAGGCAACATTAAAAAAAAAAAAACCGCTACCATATCCAATCTCTTAATACAGTCTTGGCTTTGTGGAGTCCAATGCTGAGTTATTTACCCAATAACTGAGTTTCCTTTCTGATTATTCACATCACTCCAGGCACATTCAGGGTTTCAGAACAGCTCAACGGGAGCAGAAACTCCTCTTTTTCTTTTTTTTCCTTTTTTTTTTTTTTTTTTTTTTTCCCCTCCTCAGCTCATTTGAGCAGTGGCTGATGAAGATGCAGTGATTTCACATCAAGCTTCCCCAGGCCAGGATGCACCTCTGGGGACACACAGGGCTGCAGTGGAACAGCCCACGTGTCTCTCCGATTTTTGTCTGCCTGGTTTGTGTCAGCCTGGCTGTGGGGAGCCATGGTGCCTATTTTTTGGCCAAATATTTTCCCCTCAACACTAGCAATAGGCACAGATGAACTGTGGGATGCAAGGAGGACCCTGATGATGCCATCCCCCATGGTGCTGCCACATGTTGCCACTTGTAATGGGGCCGTTGCCACATCAGTGTAAAGACCATCCTCTTCCTCCTTAGCCATAAAGGAGGGCCTGACCTCCTCCAGTTTAGCTCCATGCCTAGAGCGAGTCTGGCCAGTTCCTCCCAGTGCTCTGCACGATCCAAGGCCCCATAGCCCCAATTTACACCCAAGGAAAGTTGCCCAAAAACTTCCTGTTGGTTGACAAGTCCTAGCTTGAACCCCTTGGCTCCTGCCACCTCTGGCTGGATTAGACAGGAGGCAAGAAAACTCTGCTGGTAACTCGGGGCAGGGGAGTTTCTGCTGGGCATGTAGCCCAGGATGTCTTGACATTGCCATTTCTGCTTTCTTTTTCCCAAAGGTCCTTGCTGAAGATGTGCTTTTCCACCAGCCTCCCCACACAGGTAGGTGCTGTGGCAGCAGACAAGCATTCAGCCTTGTTTTTTTTTCTCTTTTGGGTCTAGAACTCCATCCGGCACAACCTCTCCTTGAACAAGTGCTTCATCAAGGTGCCCCGGGAGAAGGGCGAGCCAGGGAAAGGTGGGTTTTGGAAGCTTGACCCCCAATACGCCGACCGGCTCAAGAACGGTGCCTTCAAAAAGCGGAGGATGCCCCCAGTACAGATCCACCCGGCCTTCACCAAAACAGTCCAAGAAGAAGCACAGTGCGTCGCGAGCCCGGCCGCTTCGGCTTGCACCTCCAGTAATGTCCTCAACGTCAACATGGAGTCACAGCAGCTGCTGAAAGAGTTTGAAGAAGTCACCGGTGACCAGAACTGGAATCCAGTCAATGGCAAAGCAGGGCAGAAGCGCAAGCAGCCCTTGCCCAAGCGAATGACCAAGGCGTCTCGGCTTTCCAACTCTGCCTTGCTGACCCAGGAAGAGCAGACCGAGCTGGGATCTCTAAAAGGTGACTTTGACTGGGAAGCTATCTTTGACACCAACCTGAATGGAGACTTCTCCACATTTGGGGATCTGGACCTCACGCCTCCAATCAGCCCCATAACACGTGACCTGGACTTGACGGTACATGGGCACCACATCGACTGTCCCCAGGGGCAGGAGCAGGTCCTCACTGAATCCGACCAGAACAACTTGGACTTTGATGAAACCTTCATGGCCACTTCTTTCCTGCAACATCCCTGGGATGAAGGGACAAATGATTACCTCTCCAACTCGGTCAACATGGAGCAGTTGTTTGACCTCAATGACACCTCTTTGCCAGCAGATGTGAGCGACTGGAGCAGTCTGGCGTCCCTCTTATAGGAGGCCAGTCACCATTCAAATCTCACACAGACTTTAGTAGGATGCTCCCCCCATGCTGCTGGGACTTAAAAGGGACAAGATTTTCTAGAGACAGAGACATCTACAGGGACTTTTACCAGCTTCATTGTAAGATTATTCACAGAAACACGAGGGGGGAGAAAAAAACACCACCACAGAAACTGCTTGATATATTTTTAAAGGACACATCAGAAGTCTCTAGTCCGTGAGTTTCCTCAAGAGAAGAAATATAAAGCTACTTATTTTTTTACTTTTAAAGGAAGAAATGTGAATTATCATATTTTTTTTCCGTGGAAATGGACACGGCATATGTGCCTTCAGGGCTAAAGGAGAGCACCTGCTAAATCCCATCTAAGACATGAGATTCCTGGTGGCTTAGGACTCGATAGACTAAGTGCAATTTCCTCACCTCTTTGTCTCTCCATTTCTCTCATTCCTTTTTCTGTCTAGGGTAGTTGGTAGGTATAGTGTGATAATTAGCTAGCAAGCAAATAGAGGTCCCTTCTGGATTCTCTGAGTTCAACCTCCCTCCTGACTTGTGCCTAGGGAAGAAGAAAAGGTTTATAAATTCAGCAAGTCTGCCTCTTTAGATGTTTTTATATAATCTATTATATATTATATATTCAAAGAAACCTATATTTTTAGCACTAGAATTTCTTAATAGTGGGGGGATAGGGGAAATGCAGTTTGGGAGTTTTATATTTTCACTGTTTAAAGGCTTGGGTTCGTTGTTCTGTAAACCAAGACCACGCGAGGGAAGATTCCTGCAGCAGCAGCAACAGTTTTTTTTAAGGATCCAGGAACTGGCCCCAGCAGGAGAGGAGCAGCAGGGACCAGGACGCTCCCAGAACTGGCTTTCGTCTTTTTTGTACCCAAAATCCTTGCTGCGCTTGCTGAAGGGTCTAGACCACCATAAACCCCCTTTGTCTTTCACCAGCTGACATAGCCCCTCTCTGGTTTTTTTGGTTCGAGACTGTTGCTCTCCACTTCTTTTGCTCATCTATCAGGTTCCGAGAGGCTGCCAGGGCAACACAGGATCCCGATTAAGGATGCGCTTTGTGGGGAGCCATAAGGAAAACACCATGGCATGGCCATCAGCTGGTGGTGATGGGGTCGCTCCACATCGAATGCTCCTAGGTGAGACTGAGGAGGAAAGATTCAGGCTCCATCCAGGAGCTCAGGCCAAAGACTTGTGTGTGCAACGGGCTCTGGGGATGGCAGTGGAGATGAAGTCCCATCCAGCCAGGAGCAGCTCATCTGCCGGGAGAGCTGCCAGGACTGACACAAACTGAAGCTTTGGCCCTTTGGCTCAGCGTGCAGTGAGAGCGTGGCAGGGTCTCTGCAAAGCAGCTCAGAAACATTTTGGGAGCAGAGCCAAACTCTGCTGAAACTTGACTTGAAGCTCTCGAGAACTGGATTCTTCACCTCTCCTTCGCTGTAGGTTATTAGAGGTAGAGTAGCCATTAGGTAGGAGTAAGTAGAAGCTGTAGTTTTAATGGTGTGTCTTAGACTTGCTGAAAAATGGAAGATTGTAAAGAGTTTCTTTTTTGGTTACAAAAGCACTTAGGACCTTTAATGTGAGCAATATAATTTAGTGAGAGTATAGTTGTAGTGTAAGAATCAATAAACAAGCCTTAAAAAAATATAAATTACCCTTGGAGTACTTTGCACCCAAATTTGGGGAGAGGGTTGGAGCCATGGAGGTGGGAGTGCAAGTCCTGCATCCCCCTGGTAAAGCGTGGGGCAGGCTGAGAACCAACATCTTCAGCTCACGCAAGCAGCAGAGCTGGGGCTGCTGCTTTGCTCAGGTGCCAGCGTCTGAAGTCCCCTGGGATGCCACCGCACAGCTGGGGCCAGTGTCCCGGGGCTGGGGAGTGAGGGCCATGTGTCTGGGGTCTTTGGGGGTCGGTGTAGGTGTTTATATCTGTATTGGTGATGCTTCTTTTTATTTGTTGTTTTTGTTACATTTTCCTGTTTTGAGGCCTCTATACTGATGCTGAAGAACTGCAGAGATATGTGTGCAATTTAACCTTTTTCATGGAAAGTTATTTACAAATTAAAAAAAAAGAAAGAAAAAAAATGGAGAAGAAAAAACCCTTTTGCTTCCTTGTTTCCCTCCAGCACCACCTGGCTCTGTCTGATCCTCTCCCCTGGAGGTAGGGGACATCTCACCAGCCCAGGCCTGGTTGTACACCCAGCCCCAGTACATGGGTGCTATCACCCACCTCTGCAGCAGCACAGCAATTCCCCGCAGGGAAGCTGAAGCACAAACCACCACCTGCGTGGCGATGGTTGCACACTGCCTGTGTGGCACAAGGGTGTCCTGGTGTCCCGAGTTCTGGGAGCTGCTCCCAACCCCTGGAGCATCCTTCCGTGCCCCTGTGGGGAGCTCCTGGGGGTGACGTGGTGTGACTGCCTGGGACCATCCCTCTGCTTGTGCCATGTCCCCATCCAGCCCTGTAGATGCCCTGAGAAACACAAGTGGCTCCGGAGCCCTCCTGGGTACAGGGCGGCGAGAGGAGCTGCACAGAAGTCACAGGAATAGCCGAGCCCTCGCGAGGCCAATTACATCGAGGAGCAGTTGGGCTCCACCAAGGCAGGCAAGAAAAGCAGCGTACGCTCAGCTGGCAGCCCAGCCGGCGCAGGCAGGGCAGGGGGCGGTGGGTCTGGGGCAGCAGGTTCGGGGAGCCCCATGGGGAGGGCAGATTGGCTCAAGGTTGCAGGACTGTCCGTGGGTACCTCTCTGTGCCCACAGCTGTGGGGCAGTGCTGCCACTTGGGGTGGTGGGAGAAGGGGGCTGGAAGGGGACTCTGGAAAAGGGTGGTCTGGCCCCCTGCTCGGTGCCTGCCCAGCCCCCCTGTTACATCTGAGCATCTCCAGGGACAGAGAGCCCCCTCCAGACCCTGCCTGGGGCTTGTCCAGCTTGGTGCTTCAGATGGACCCACTCCAGGATGTCCCATCCCTCTTGCACTGGGGACACAGCCCTTCTGGTCTCCCCAGCACATGAGGAGCACCCTATCACCTCCCCAGTGATCTACTGGATCCCATTAGCACCAGGCACTGCAGCAGTCAGCCCCAGGGCTGCCCATTTGCTCTGCAGTGGTCACAGCTGCTCCCAATCTGGCCAATCTCAACCCAAAATAGGGGCTGGGCTCACTGCAGAGGCTAGTCTTGGCTTGTGTGTGCTTTGTGCTGGGAGTGCAGGATGCAGCCCTTGGGATGAGGTAGGGTTAGCCCTGTGGGGGACAGCTTTGATGTGTCTGGGGGGCAACTTTGGAAGCAGATCTGGGCTCTCCCTTCAGCTTGGCAACATGGGGACCTAAAAGGCAATAAGAAGTCCCCTGTCCTGGCTTCTCCTTCTCTCAGGTCCCCGTTGGTAGTACTGGGGGAGCTGCTCACCGCTTCGCCCTGGAAGCGGTGGCACTGGCAGGGCTGCAAAAAGCTGGCAGTCCCCTTGTCCCTTGGTCCACTTATTTATTTTGTTTTGCCAGGCACAAGTGTGTAGTTTCTGTTTTTAAACCCCCCTGGAAAAAGAGGAGCCCCTAGCACCCCCACCCTGCCAGGGGACTGAAAAAAACAACCTTGCCAGGAAAAAATATTCCAGCCTGCTGGAGCCAGTCGAGGGTTTTAAAGTGAGAAAGGGTGAATATAAAGGAGGCACCAGGCGAGGCCTGAAACAACCTCGTTTTGTTCAGCTTCTGAAAGCGACAAAACCAACTCGAATGTGAATTTTTTTTTTTCTTTCAATGAGATGGTTTGGTAGGGGGGGTTATTTTTTAAGCAGCAGCCAGGAGGTGCACAAGTGGGGGTGTTGTGGGGTGGGAGCATCGCTTCCCGTGTGCGCAGAGGCAGGCAGGACACCATGCGACTGCCCACACAAAGCCCGTGTGTGCTTGGGGCGAAGCACGGTGCCAGGAGGGAGGTCGGGACCCGGCAGCACCCGGCCTGCCCGGGCTTGCCGGTGGCAGCGGGGTTGCAGCCTGTGGCTGGGGCTGGTCCAGCCCTGCGGGCTGCCCCGGCTCGCCCGGCACAGGGGCGGTGGTGGGTTGGGGATGCCTGAGCTGGCGGCGTCCCCCCTGTTCTACATGTGGCCAAAGCATCGTGCAATGAAAACCAAGACCACTGCAGCCCAGAGCCAGCTGCGTTTTGGGGCATCCTACCACCAGCGTGAACCAAAGAGGGTTTGGGAAGCACCCAGCTCCAAAAACTCCCTGCAAACAGCCTTCGCAGCCTCAGCCAGGTCCTCCCCCAGCCAGTTATTAAGCACATGGCAATTATTCCTTTATTATTTATTTCTGCTATTCCCCCAGCCATCCCCTCATCCATCATCCCTCCCTGATGGGCAAACATTGACACCTCAAACCAATCTCCTGTTCACAGAGGGGGAAAAAATATACACATAAGCCCTTCTTTTCTCTCCTTTTCTTGCCGTGTCTTTCTTTCCCCTCCATTGAGTGCGGGGCTGGCACGGAGCCATTCTGGCAACAGCCGGCTTTCACTTGCTAATCATCCTAAATATTGAAAATCAACGCCTAGAATAAACAGCTCAAAGATTGGGGCCATCTCTGCTCTGTTTGGAAATGCTAATCTCACTGCCTTTTGTTTTCCTTGTGTGGATTTGGTGCTGTGCGTTTGGAGGAGGTCACAGCTCACAGGTTCTTCCTCCACTCCCAGATTTTCCTTTTTTTTTTTTTTTTTTTATCCCCCCCCCCCCCCCCCGCTCATCGTGAAAAATTCAGCCCATTTTAACGTCCCAGGCTGGGACGGCCGGAGCAGTGAGGGGCGGGAGAAGGGGGAGACAGGATGGAGGAGTGTAGGGAATGGACTTGCCTTGCATAGCAATGAATGAACCTCCAAAGTTAGGGGAAAAAACAGGTTCCCAAACATGCATCCAGGAATTCACATGGATGAGAAATCTTATGGGAGCTCCATCCTTGGTACAGCAGGTCCCTGGGGGGGACAGGGACGGGGATGGCATCAGGGCAGCCTGGCCCCCAGCCCTGCAATGAGGGGCAGAGCTTGGGGACAGCTCAGGGACCCCCTGCCCCTGTGACACTGATTTTTAGAGGGTTTTATATCTGAGGGGATGGAGGTGCCATAGCAAACCCCAGGCAGGCTGTGATGGGCTCCAGGGCTGGACCCCGATGTCTTTGCCTGGAGGGATCAGGCTGGATGCAAACACCTTTCTGTGGGGTTGCAGGGGCTCTGGGAAAGGTGGCTTTGAGACCAGAGAGGGGGCAAAGCCCCCTTTCTGCTTTTCCAGCAGTGACCTTGCACTGCTAGCAGAGCCCAGTGGGACTATGTGGCATTCACACAGCTTGGATGGCTTACAGCATCCTGATGGGGAAACCGAGGCAGGGCAAGGCGATGGTCTGATGTGGACCAGAACCTGATTATCTGGGCAGCATTTTTGGAGCATGCCTGCACCCTTGTGTTTTTGGCCATGTTTTTGGGCCATGCAGAGGGGGTGCACCCTCTGGCACCAGGGAGCCCATCCAGCAAAGCTCCCCTCTGGTGTCTGCCTCCCTCCGTGCCCCAGGCAGCCCCAGGATGGGTCAGTGGGCTGTTGCCAGCAGCCGTTCCCGGCGGCGCGGCTGGCACAATGCACTGGCAGGCCAGGGCTTGCCCTGCGGTGGGGAGAGTGCTGGTGGCCGCTCGCCCAAGCCACAATGCAACAGCCCCTGCGTAAATGCCGTCACGAGGAGATGCTCGGCATGCTGCCCCTTCCTCCTCCTCCTTCTCATCCCCACCATCTCCCCAACGCATGCCCGGGTAGGGGGCTGCAGCCCTGCAGGGCTCCTGCTCCTCCAGCCCAGCCTCTGCCACTGCAAGTGGCCCTCGCAAGCGGCGGGGACATATCCAGCCCCTGCAGTGGAGGGGCTGAGCTGCCAGAGCAGTGCCAGCTTCGCCTCCTTCTTTGGGAAACCACGTCACGCCGAGGTTGAAACTTGGCCGGTTTGCAAACAAGCACCGGGGCCACGGGGATTTCTTTACAAAGGCTGTTTTTTCAGGTGATTTATTTCCAGGTTTGGAGCATTAGGGCCACCCCACATCCTAAGACCTTTTTTCTTTTTCACTGCCATCAGGATGGTGAGAAACTCGCTTTAGAAATCCAAAGCAAACACCCTCCTTTGGTGTCTGACTCCAGGGTATGGGCCTTAAACCCCTCCCAAAAAGGTGCAAGCAGGGGCAGGCTGCAGGTTCTGCACCCTGCAGATGCAGCTCACCCATGGGTGCTGCTGCAGGCAGAGCTGGGCAGCAAAGGTAGCACAAGGGTGAGCAGGTGCATTTGGGGAATGGCCCAATTTGGGGCAACATGAGCATAAGCCCCAAATATCTGGAGGTTATGGATGGGGCCAGCCAGGCTGAGTGGCGTGGGGACATTGGGTGCAGATCCCCCAGGATGCTCCCATCCTGTGCATGGGGGCTGCTGGGTTGGAGGCCGGCGGAGGCAGCGGGAGGGCTCGGGGCTATTACGAGAGGTGGGTGTTGACCTAGAAATCGCAAAGAATTTGGCCTGGCGTCGTGCTGGCGGGCGGCGTGCCAGCCTGGCAGCCGAGGGAAGCACAGCTCCACTCTGAAACGGCGTTCCTTTTCCCTGTGCCCAGCCGGGAGAGGTGATTGCCATCTGCCCTGGAAACTCCGTGGGCATTTTGGGCTCACTGGTGTCAAAGGGTGGGACACTCGTCGCTCCTAGCGGAGGCATCACTGGCTGAGCGTGAGCCGGGGATTTGTTTTTGCTCCTTTGGGGAGTGCATACTCCAACCCAGCACAGGGTCGGTTCTGATTCCCGGCTGGGGAAAGGGGGAAGCAGACCTGCATGTGCTGGGGGGAGTAATGCTCCATCTTGGCAGCTTTTGGTTACGAGACACATTAACAGGCAGGAATGTGCAAACATTCAAAGGTCGGAGCTGTGCAGTGGCAAGGCGGCTGCGGCGGTTCCAGCCCCCGGGAGCGCAGCAGGCAAAGGCAGGAGCCCCATGCCCCACTGTAGGCAGAGAGGGATGGTGGAGGAGGATCCCCTCTGCACAGGGCTCATTGGACCTGCACCCCTTGGTGGACCCGATGGCCTCGCCGGGTGGCTCCTCGCCGGCCCTGGGGTCACCGAGCACATTCCTGCAGAGGGGTCGGGGCCAGCTGCAGCCCTGCATGGCCTCCCTGTTCCCGTCACGTGGGGGGATACACGCCTGACACCGACCCGCATGGCAAACACCCCCCTTCCTTCCCCAGCAACGTGACGTAGAGAGAAAATGAGCATCGTCCCCAGCCTGGCCCCCAGCTCACGAAATACGGTGCCCTGTAGTTCCTCCATCCCCAGGACTGACACTCCTGGTGCATGTACACACATCCCACCCATCCCAAACCCAGCTGGGAACCTCAGGTCCTGCTCTAGGGAGGAGACGAAGGGCTTGGCCATGTGCTGGGTGGCACCATGTTCGTCCCCAGTATGTGCCAGGTCCTTGGTGGCCCAAAGGGCTTGGCTGGAGGAGGGGGTCTCTGCCCTGTTCCCCCCACTCCAGCAGAGTGCTAAGTAAACAGTGACGAGGGGAACCTCGTTAATCCTGGTCATTCATTTACAAAAAGCCATTTAGAGCTGGCTATGCAGGCAGTTATCGGAGCACAGGGGAGGTTTTCCCAGCAGGACCTTAATTCCCTTCGCAAATAAAGCCGGAGGGAGGGAGAGCACAGTTTGTGTCTGTGATGGATGAGGGCTTGGGGGGACTTCTGGGGCCAGCCTTCAAGGGGTTGATCCCCACGAACCCCCTTCCTGCAAGGAGCAGAGGATCGTCGAGGGATTCCCCATTAGGTGATTGCTTGGGTGCTGTTTCAGTGCAATTGCTGCTATGCCGCATCCTTTCCCTGGAGCAGCAAGGCTGGCGTGGTCCTTCTCAGTGCTGCATGGGAAGGACTGGGAAGCTGCAGGAGCCCAAACGCCAACCCTTGTCCCACATGGACCCGGTTTTCTGGGAACACTGTACATCCCTACAGCACATCGCAATGCTCTGCACCCAGGTCAGGATCAAAGTGAAGCCGGTGGGGCTTGGAGACATTACCAGGGAGACAAAGTCCTTTGGTGGATTTGCTCCCATCTTATCCCTTCAAGTTCATGGGCACGGTAACAGCCAGGGTGCATGCCTGCGCGCATCCCATGCCCTGTCTGTGCATGCTCGCTCTCTCTTCCAGGGGCTCTCCCCTTTTAACCCCACCTGGAAGGGAAAGTTGGGGACTTCTCAGCCAGCTCAGAGCTCCTGGTTTTTCTGGCTGAAGATTAATCTGGCTAAAGATTAATCGCTTTTTCTATCCGGCTGACCTAAGGGGAGACAGAATAGGCAGCGTCTGGGGAGGAGGCGAGGGCAGTGCCATCGGCGACGGTGTTCCCACGCGTTCTTGCAGCCTGGGGCACCGGCGGGTCACACCACAGGGGCACACAGCCCAGGACGGCCCTTCAGCCCATAATGAAAGTTTTGTAATTTTATGTTAATCCCGGCTCCTCCGTACTCTGATCTCTCTCCTCTCCCACATCAAATGCAAAGCCCTTTTGGAGGCTCCTGGCTGTATTAATCTTGTTTTGCCCTCATTGCCACATGCTGCGTGCCTCGCAGGCAGCTCCCGTGGCTCGGGGAGCGCCGCTGCCCTGTCGCATCCTCACTGTCCCCTCTGTGCAGGAGTGGGATTAACCCCACCAGTGGGAAGCAAGGGCAGGCATAATTCATTTTTTGCAATAAAATGACTATTTTTTAAGCAGGAACTGTTCCTGGGGTGAGCAGTACCAAGCCACAATGCAGGGGACAGAAAGTCCCTGCTTTGAGAGCTACTATTAATTGAATTTATCCGCATCTTGTCAAGATTACACCTTTTGTGCAATGATGTTTGCAACCATAAAGGCAGCCAATAGAAATGTGGATTTGGGGGGCACCTGGGTCTTTCCAGTGACTCGGAGCCAAGTCCTGAGCAGGCAAAGCAAAGCCCCTCTCTGCCTCAGTTTCCCCACCTGCAAATCAGGTTGATTCTCTTTTCTGCAGCGTTTTGGGTGACCAATGCCCTGAACATCTCGTCCTCAGACAGAAGCCACTGTCACGTCCTCGTGACCAGGAGCCACTTCCTCATGCCTGTGGCAGCGAAAACTCCTGTTGCTGAACAACGGGGCCATGACGTTGTTTGAACCCCAGGGCCTCCACACCCCAAAGGTGTTGGGCTCCGATCTGATCCTGTGTCTTGGGTTTCGGAGCACTGGAACCAGCTTTGCTTGGCAAATGCTGCAAAAGGGGCTCCTTAGCTCTCGTTAGTACACCAAAGCCCCAACTGAACATTGCACCAAGGATGCAATGCTTATTCAGCCGTGCTGGCTGCATTTTCTGCCTTCTGTGCCCATGCAGATAGTGAGCGCAGCCACCTGGATGAAAATCCCTTCTCTGGGGGAGAAAAAGGGGCTTTTTCTCCCTGTTCCATCTCATGGAGGGAGAAGCAAAGGGTGACTCAGCATTCCTCTGCAGCGGCTCCTGAGTCACCACGTTTGACTTTCTTTGACCGCGGCAGCTTCGGCGCGGAAGGCGATTCTTCCTGGGCTTGCGGGGACCCTGCAGCTGGCGGTCTGCAGGGCGGGAAGAGTGGCGCGGCCACGGCGTTCCGGCGGGAAGGCGGCGGGACCAGGATTGTCTCAGAGCTGCCATTCCGCTGGCTGCACCCACCGCTGCAGGAACAGCCAGCAGTGAGCTGATAGGGCTATTTACAGCCTAGAGATCCCGGGTGTGCTTTGTGCCCTTTTGCACTGTATTTTAACACACGTTCAAACCACAGCTTTTCTACCCTTTCTTTTTCATTTTACCAGAAATAACCCCTGCTGCTTTGACTCTCTGCATTTGACCAGCAAGCCAGGTTTTTTCTGCTGCCTCCCCTTGGATGTAGTGTTGCACTTCGCGTTTGCACAGACTCTGGCAGTTTTCACACAATTTATTGGCAGACTGACCTTCTGTACATTTATTCACTCTCTACATGGACTGGGTGCCTCTATCCCAGCTCCCCCTCTTTGCTCTGAGGGCTCAGTCACCCCATGAGGGGGTGAGGAAGCCTTTTCGCTGGCTTTTCAGGAGATACATAGCACTACACAGGGGAGCACACACAATTGTTCCCCAGGCTCAGCAAGGGGAGATTTCCTTTTGGCTCTGGCTGCCCTTTGAATGACGGGGTGAGCGTTAGCAGAAAGGGCATGGATTGCTATAAAAAAAGAGATGGCTCTGCTGTACAGGGAGGGTAAAACCTTCCCAATCACACCAGCCCAGTGGGGAAAAGCACAGGAGATGCTGGGCGCTGACCCTGGACAGGGATTTTCTCTCTTATACCCACAGAACAAGATCCCCTCTAGCAGGTGTCCCCATAAAACATGGGCAGGCAATCATGGCCGGGCAATGTCACACATAGAAAACACAGTGCCCTGGCTCTGCATCACCACTCGCAGCAGCCAGAGCCCCAGCACAGCTGTTTGTAGCATGATAAGGTGGGTTATGAAATGCACTGAAGTTGTTGAACAAAAGAAGACCTTCGGGGCCTTTCCAGAGCCCAGGGTGGTTTGACAAGGGGAAGATGGATGGGCACACGCCAGTCCCTTCACGTGGCAGGAGCCTTGCCTCGGAGCAGCACAAGACGGCGGGAGGCTGGGACTGTCTGTACTGATAAAACCAGCTCCCTGCTCCAGGCTGGACATGGTTTATGAGGATGCAGAGCCCCATAACTACCAGCGTGTGATAAACCCAGCCACTTCCATCTATGCTGCAGCAGGGAGAAGGTGGCAGCTTCCCTGTAGTGGTAGCCTTTCTTTCTGGAAAACGGATGCGGGACACAGGTAGAGTGAACTGCAAACGCCTACATTTGCATAATTCATATTCAAATTTCTGTAATTTAATTTCCCTGGGCCCAAACACCTATAATCTTCCTCCACACCTTGTTTCACCCCCCTGGTGTGTGGCAGAGTGGGCCTGGGCCTGGGCCTGGCCGCCCCAGCAGCTCAGCAGGGGTGAAGCTGGGTGGCTTTAGACCTCCGTCAGGACCCCGTGTCCTGTGGGGACGTCGCTAATACTGGGGTTGGAGGGGTTCGGCTCGGCCACGCCGTAGTGGGGATGGCGGGCTTGGGGAGCCAAGCCTGCCCTGAGAGAAAGGGAGTGCCACACTAGGACCCGCCACACTTCCAACATGGCGGCGCAGCCTGCCCGCCACTCCCAACCTGGCCGTTACGAAGGGCAGTGCGCACGCGCCTGTTCCCCTCTAAGACAACGGCGCATGCGCCTCACGGCTGGTGCCTTTCCGGCCCCTACTTAAGTAGAGGCCACTCTCTAGATGGCGGTTGGCCTTGCCGCGCATGCGCATTGTGTCTTGCCGCTCACAAGATGGCGCCGCGACAGTGACGGCGGGCGGAAGAGGGCGTCTGCAGTGGGACTGAGCGGAGGAGTGCGGCCCTGGCGCCCCGCGTCAGGATGATCCCCACCGAGGAGGTGTCGGCCCGCAGGAGGGAGATTGAGGGCAAGCTCAAGCAGGTGGGAATGGGCTAGGGACTTGTTGCGGGCCCTGCCTGGGCTCTGGGCTTGGGCCCGCGCCCGCAGCCCCAGCGCGTTGCCTGGGAGAAGGGGCTGGGAGCTGGCCTGGAGGTCCCCACCGGACCTGGGAGCGTCCCGGGACCCCCTAAGGGCCTGTTCACCTCGCTCCGGGCCTGGCAGCATCCCCAGGCCTCCTTCAGGGCCTAGGGCTCTGGTTTTCAGGGTCAAGGGATATCTCTGCCCCCCCCCCCCCCCCCCCCCCCCCCCCCCCCCCACCCCCCCCCCCCTTCGGGCCTGGGTCCTCCCTCTTAGGACCTGGTAGCTTCTGGGTGCTCTCCCTTGAGGTCCTTGGGTCCAGTCTGTGAGGCTGGTCCTTGCAGGCTGCTATTCCCCCCCCGATCTCTGAGCTTTGGTGACTTGAAAACAACCCTCGGTGGTTGCTTTGCATTGGCTACTTGAGTTCATGGCCATGCGTGGGATTTGGATGGTGCCTGTGCAACACCTGTGTTGTGCTGTGGCAGGGAATCGTGTGGTCTGGGTCAGTGTGCCTCTGTGTTAAAGGTGTTAATTTTATATTAACTTTTGTTGTGCTAAGGCTTGTGGGCTCACGGTATTGAAGGGAAATGAGTCATCCATAAAAACCTCACTCATTATGTTATGTGTCTCTCGCCTTGGGTCAATTGCCCTGATTTCTGTTAAGAGGTGGCATATTAAGATACGGCCTCAGGATCAGACCAAACATGGTTTGCTGCAGTGTTTACCAGGACTTGCAAAAACCTACATGTAATGTTTAGCAACTTAAATGCTTAGCGTTCAGTACCGAAAACTATTTTTTCATCCTACTGACAGGAAGAAGAAACTCTGTCTTTTATCAAAGAGAGCCTTGAGAAGAGTGACCAGCTTACAAAGAACATGGTAAGGAGGTCCTTGAAGTTCAGCCCTCGTGTTTGGCCTGGGTTTACTTTTTCTTAGGAGAATCTGTTTTCAAGGCTGTCGTTGTGCCCATCTGAGGAATACAGAGTAATGAACCACTTGCTCTGCATCTGTGTTTTACACTTCAGTGGCTGGGCAAAGGGAAAGACTGATGAACGTTTCAATCCTAAGCTTCTCTCCTGGGGAGATGAGGGCTCAAATGAGCTGTTGGCCTTGTCTCTTCGCAGTCTGTCCTCTCTCTCGGGAAGAGGTATTAAAAGACCCCAGACTAGTTTGTGCAACAGCATCATGTTATTGCTTCATAAAGTCAGGTCTTGTTTGGAGTTTTATTTTGGGAGTGTTCTGTTAAAGAGGTAGAAAGTAATGATTGTGCTGTAATTGCTCGTAAGCCCTCAGCCGGTGTATTATGTCCAGTTTTGGGCTCAGTGCTTTAAGAAAGTCATAGAGGCACCCAGAGAAGTGTGGAAAACATGACATAGGAGTGAATCTTGAAAGAATTACGTTTTGGCCTAGAAGAGATGACATTAAGGCACCCTTTATGAGCTTACTAAGGTTTTGCACCTTTCCGAAGCAATATCACAGTCCCTTTTAAAAACCAAATGTCTATGATGGAAAAGAAGGTTCTCACTATACTGGTCCTGTGCCTCCATGTCATGCATCTCATGTTTGCGTTTTAGTGGTATGGAGCAAAGTGGCTGCTGGTTTATGCTTTTGTTGCTCCTTTTTACCTAGGATACCTCCAGGCAGTTCCTGTGGATTTGTTTTCTGCTGTCAAATAAAACCTTGCTCCTCCTTAGTACTGTCTTGGAACATTATCTTCATGCTTTACAAACATTTAATTAAAGATTGGCCCATCTCTGTATGGCAGGTGATGCGTTTTGTGATTATTAACAGAAATTAGGACATAGAGCCTAAGGAGCCATGGCAAGTTAGTAGTAGAGCCCAAAAAGAGAAGCTGGGACCTGAAGGTCCCTGATTGCCCTGTTCTAACTGCTACCCTACTGTATGGATCCATGTGGAAGGATGTCTTCAGTTCTCTGTTTCTCTCTTGGCGTGTAGGTTTCTATCCTCTCCTCCTTTGAAAGTCGTCTGATGAAGCTGGAGAACTCAATCATCCCTGTCCATAAACAGACAGAGAACCTGCAGCGCTTGCAGGAGAATGTGGAGAAGACCCTGTCCTGCTTGGATCACGTCATCAGTTACTACCATGTGGCTAAGGACACAGAGAAGATCATAAAGGAAGGGTAAGTGGAGCAGCTAGATCTTGCTGGGGAGCTTCATCCTATTGAACTTCTGGGATAGAGGTAGGGGAGCTGACTCTACCTGCTCATCATAATGTTCTTGTACTCTTCCCACACTCGTTCCCCACCATCAGTCCATAATAAAGCTGCCTGACTTGACTTTCAGCAATCCCCAGAGGGCAGAGTCTGCTCAGACTCTGCGCTGGTGTCTCTTCCAGGTTTTGCAGACGTGCTGCCATATGATTCTCATGAGCATTGGTGGCTTCTCTTCTTTCCTCTGCCCTTTTCCCAAAGGTTCTTCCTGCCCTGTTGATGTTGTCGCTGCATCCAGGTTGAATCGGAACTGTTCTGGAGCCTGCTTTCAGTCTCCAGGAGGGTGTTGTGATGGCCCTTCTCTGGGATGGGATGTGTAGCTTCCTCTACCTTCCCATTAGGGCCTGGCTGGGAGAGGAAGGCAAGGCTGCGAGTTGTGTGCTGCTCAATCATCAATACTTCTGCACTTGCTGTGTGGATTGGGTATTCTGCTGTGGCACTGAGTGGAGGCAAAAGGGAATCCCATGATCTCCTCCTAGTTGAAGAAAAGGGAGTTGAAATTTTCCTTGTTATTTTTATCCTGAGTTTGGTCTGGTGCTTTCTTGATATCTTCTTTCTTTGCTTCTTGGGGCACTGCTTTTTATTTTTTGTTTTATTTTCAGCCCCACTGGGAGGCTGGAGGAATACTTGAATTGCATGGACAAAATCCAGAAGGCAGTAGAATACTTCCAGGACAACAATCCGGACAGCCCAGAGCTGAACCGTGTGGTAGGTCGTGGGTCTGGAACCTGGCATGGGTGAGATAGGGACAGATGCAGCCCTGCTGCTCGCTTTCTTGCTGCGAGAGGCTGACAGGCTTGCTGCCTGGTGAAGAAGGTGTTTGGGCACAGCTGAAGAAACGATTGTTTTGGCTTCTGTTTAAGTCTGTGTTCAGCAGTGTTTCTGCTTGTGGCATTTTGCTCTTTCTATGCATTGTGTCAGTAGGACTTCTGAAAGCGTATCTTGCACATGTGGTGAAGTTGATTGAACTCCTACTCCTCCTGAGTAGGTCTTGTCAGTCCTTCAACTGCTTGAGCGGAATGGGAGGTGTGTTTAAATCCCACTTGAAGACTGAGCAATTCCCAAGCATTTTTTTTTATTTAATTAGCTTTAAAAGTCTCTTAGTTACAGGCATTGTTGGAGTTTGAAGCATGCGGTACTTGACAGTGGTTAGAAATGCTGCAGAAAGTACGTTCTTATGCAGAAATACTTGTGAGTGACTGAATCCTGAAGCCCTGTGCTGCTTCTGTTCTTCTGCTGTTTTGTGCCAGAAATCGCTTTTTGAGAGGGGCAAGGAGTCCCTGGAATCAGAGTTCCGCAGCTTGATGACACGACACACGAAGCCGGTCCCACCTATCCTCATCCTGGACCTGATCAGTGGGGATGATGAAATGGAGACTCAGGAGGAGATGTCTCTGGAGCACCTCCCGGAGAGCGTCCTGCATGATATCATCCGCATTTCTGGCTGGCTGGTGGAAAACGGCAGGAATCAAGGTTGGTAGTGTTGCGTGTTGTTCCTTTGTAGTTCTGTATCAGGTGAGTGCTCTCCAACTAGTTACCACGTGTGGTTGAGATTGAAAGTAGGGTGTTGAGGGTTGTGTGTAGCACTGCACAGCTTGGCTTGTAGATCACACACCTTCAGCCATGAAGCCTCTGCTCAGGTGCTGCTGTGGCTAACAAACTGCGAGTCACGCTGCTGTTGGTAGGTAGCAGCACTAGCAGAACTAGTGACTGCCTTTGTGGCACCTTTTAGGTGAGTAGTTCAGTCTCCTTTCAATCACCTTAAGATCCTGCTTTTTTTACAGTGTTTGTAGTGAGACTGAAGTGGTGGTTTGTCAGTTGAACAGAATGATGTCCTGGTGGATATGATGAGAGAAAGAACTGTGTAAATAAAGCACAAATTATCTTAATGCATAGTCTGTCCTATAGCAGAACTCTATTTAACGTGCATCTGTAATGCCTTCTGATGGAGCTGCAACTATCAAGTGCTCAGGTATTATAAATGTGCAAGACACTGGTCACTTATTCCCATGTGGGAACTATTTATGAACAGAACTTTTTGTATTAAATGTGATCAAGGGCGGGGAGAAAGCAGCACAGACGACTTTCTTCAGTCAGTACATGTCTCTTCTGTTCTGCAGCATCAAAATCTGCCTACAGCTTTATACTCCTTTATTAACTTTTCCTTTGGGAGAGAATGACTTTGTGGTCTTGTTACAGGAAACCTGTACTTTCACATACATATAGCTACTAGAATCACCCCCCACCTCAATGATTTACTTCTGAGTGGGGATTACTGTGCTTACCAAGTATGACGAACATCTTTAAAAGCTTCTTAAGAATTTTTCCACGATCAAAGGCGACTCAAGCATATATAGCATATTTTGTTAGTCAGTTTATATTCTGCTTTCAAACTATGAACACCTCATTTAGTTCCTGAGTGCCCGTAATCCTGAGAGGTGTGTAAAATCTCTCATGCTAGAAACTGAGCACTTGAATTGACAATGTCTTGCGTAAATGTCTTCCATCAGTTCCACAGCTGATGTGCTCTTGGTCGTGGTGCACAGACTTAATGTTGTGTGTGATGGGAAAGCTGGAATGAATACTGCAGGGGAAGGAAGAAGTAGTTTTTGAAGAAAATAGGAGAGGCTCTGGAATGGAAAAACACTTACTTGGGGTCCCACATCAATGCTAGTAAGTCCCCTTAGGGGCACAGGGTGTTTCAGGAAAGGTTTGTTTTACCATATAGTGTTCCCTGTTTGCTTATAATCTTGTTTCTACCTTGTCTCCTTAGATTTCATGACTGTTTACTTCCAAATCCGCTCTGTCCAGCTTGACCGCTCCGTCAAGGGGCTGAAAGACCATTTCCGTAAGAACAGCTCCTCCACGGGGGTGCCATATTCCCCTGCCATTCAGAACAAAAGGAAGGACACCCCCACCAAAAAGCCAATCAAAAGACCAGGTGAGTCCTGAAGGGGCAGATCACTGTACTGTGTATCCTCTTGCCTGGCTATCGAATGCATATCTGCAAGCCTTCTCACTGTGGAGGTAGCCTCTGTGTCTAAAATGTGCTTTTTAGGACAGGAGCAGGGGTGAGATTTCAGAGATGAGCACCTCTGCTCTGCCTGGATTCAGCATTGACATTACAGAAATTCTCTGTCTGTCTTTGTCAAGTCATCGGGTCTGTTCTCTGAGTGATGTAAAGGGAGGAGAGGGGTCCTGTATAGAGGGAGAGAAAAGGCCATTGCCTTAACAAAGGAGATAAGTAAAAAGGGACCTGAGAGGGCTATAAAAGGGTATGATCTGAGAACACCTGTCCTCAGCCTTGGAATATGACATATAGACTGTGCTACAGCGAAGTAGAAAACTCGGATCTGATAAAACACATAACTTTAATCATTAGTTATTAATAAATTATTATTGTGCTAGGAAACCAAGAACTCATCAGGAGTTGAGATGAGGACTAGGTGGGTGCCTACAGAAATGAGTTCCAAAGTTGTCTGAATTTTGGAAGGGCTGTTAAAGCTTTTGCCTCGGCTTGTCTGTGGAAGAGCTATGAATGTGGCTGGTGGGTTATTCCACCTCTCCACATAATGGAGTTTTGCTGCATTTTCTGCAGCTGGTGAGGCTGGTCGCTCCCGTGTGCCAGAGGGCAGAGCTGGAGTTCCCGTCTCCGAAATATGCCATCTAGTGGGAGCACAGCCAGAAGGAGGGCCAGCAAAAGCTAGCACGTACCTCCCACAGCAGCACAGTGGTATTGTCCCTCTGTGTGTCACAGGACCCTGTTGTCTCCTCTGTAATAGTGATGAAAGTCAGATGAAAGCTGCGGGTTTACCTGGCCAATACTCTCCCACCCTAATATTTTTTTCTTGTTTTGTCCAAATACTCTTACTGAGTTCAGGAAAATAATAAGAAATGTGGGTAGGGACTGGGAATGGATGGGATGGGGAAAGGGAGGAAAAGAGATCCATTTTAATTGTGTTGTGTTTATTTTTATAATCCTGATGTGAATGCAGTCCTCATCCCAGGTAATGTGTGTCTATGTGTGTGTGTGCTGGCCCTGGTGCTCGCTCTCTTCACTTCTGTGTGTGGAGCGGCTTTGCTGGGCCTCTTCTCGCTAAAGCAGAGGGTGTGCCTGGGATATTTGGAGAGGGAGGGCTGCCTGGCCTCTGCCTGGCCTCGCAGAGGCCTGCCTCTGTGACATCTAGAGATCACTCCTCTGGTCTTTTAAAATCAGTCTGTGCCATTGCTGGTGTGCCCTGGAGCTGTTCCTGAAAGCTGATGTGCGAGTTGCAGTTGGTGAATGCGAATTTCAGTGGATTTTCCCCTGTCGGCAAAGAACCACGTGACAAGGGGATGTGTCACCCCACACTTGGCTTTCCTCTGGAGTTTGGCAGGTAGTTATTTGTGTAAGAATTTGTCCCCAGTGTTGGGAGACCTGTAGAGGACAATATCCTCCTGCTAAAGAGAACTAGCTATGCTGCAGATGGCAGAAAAACAGTGTTTAAAATTGCTCCTAAGCATGATGGCAGTCATTTGTGTTCAGCTCCTGAACAGTGGCTTCTGCCCAACAGCATGATTACAGTAGGTAAAAATTTTTTTTGTGTGGTTCAGTAGCTCTCTCCTGGAAGGATGCCAGATGGGAATCTGTAGTTGAGCCGTGAGGAATTCAGGTTGCAGATGCTTCAGATTTGGTCCACAGTTCTCAGTTATCACCTGATACTGAAAAGGTCCCTGGGTTTTGATTGCTGTGAAGTCAGCATGGTCAGCAGACATTTCTGAGCAGCCTGCCAAATGGTAACATCTCGCCTATGCTTTAGGTAAATGATCAGAGGTGGAGGAGATATTTTTTTTTTTTTTTCATGGGCAGATTAAAAAAATCCTAGCAATTTTTTTTAATGAGTCTCAGATCTTGGATGCTCGCATAGAGAGTACAGAAAGGAGCCCACACATTTGAGAGCACAAGCATTTGTTCCCTACAAACAGGGCTCCTCCAAAATGGATGCATTTGGGCATCCAAAATTACTTGTCATGATGAATGTCTCGGCTGTAGATTTGCCAGGACATTTTTATGTTTTTTTGCCCAGTTTAATTGGAGTTTGTCAGATGGGCCAGGTAGAAGGCACAGAGCATGGTCTGAATGCACTTACAGAGCTGACAGTGTGTGAAGGAAAGAACATTTCAAATGATCTATTGGGGTATTGTTAATCTCAAGAAAAAATAGTGGCTAATTTGTCTCCAGTCTTTCGTGAACAAGGACAGAGAACCAGACTGTAGCTCTTGAAGGACGGGGTGGCTAAACCTCATACACCAGCCATCTCTTGTGGCTGCTAAATTGTACTTAAGTGAAATTAAAAATGGAGAAAAAAAAAATAGTCTTTGAGCAGAGATTCACTGTTTTTTCTGCAGTTCCATCAGCTTTCAAGGACAGCTCTTGAGATGGAGGTCTTACACCCTCTTCACTCTGGCATAGTGACCCTCTTCATAGCAATATTCATCTGGCGGTGTTTTGATTCCCCTGGCTTTAGCCTTTGTTCAATTATGGAAGAATTTTTTCTGTGCTATTGCTTCAGTAAGTAAAGTCAAGTTCTGCCAATTTGGGTTTCAGACAAAGGGGTTTTCTCACAGTTCTAACAAGTGAGTTGATTTCCTTAGTCCTTAAGGAAGAGTATCCCAGTGCACACCCCAATGCACACTTTAACCTGTTGCAAGGGATAAATAACAAACTAAATCTGATGTGCTATAACTTGTTTACCCACAAAGCAAAGCGCAAGAGAGGCTACAGCTAAAGGCAAAGTGAGGTATTAGGGACAGGGTAACAAGGCAGAGATCCCCCTTTCCCCCAGGTACCATGTTGGATTCTGGAGAACATGCTCCATATCCATATGTTGTTTCAGAGGGTCTTAATCTCTCTGTATTGTCTTATTTGTGGGTGTACCCTCTACTGTTACAGTCCTGTTGTTACAGTATGCAGTTGAAAATCTGACTGCTGGAGATGCTTGTAAAGCAGAGTTGTCTCGTCTTAAATGAAACTTGCCAAGTCAAGTTGAACTGATGAAGCAATCTGTGGGCTTTTTTTTTAGCAGTTGGCTGTTTGAAATGTCAGCAGTCTGTTTCAGAGGGCAAGTGTATTCAGATTCCCAAATCATCCTGCTGCAAACATTTGCTCATAAAATATTGTTTCTTTGTGATGTTTGTAGACCCAGTGCTCTTTTGTTGGCTTGAGGGCAGCAGGTAGCTCAGAAGCTCTTCATTGCCAGGGAAGGATAAGGCCAGAAGATGCCAGTAGGGGCACCCAGGCTGGCTACCTACGAGCAAAAGCCAGAGAGCTTTAGCCAGTTTTATGTGGACTCTTGCAACTGGTGCTTAAGAAAAGAGGATGCGTTGCCCTTCTGCTTGGTTAGAAAACTGTCTAATGAAAGAGAGAAACAGAAGAACAATGTGCAATTGGAAAACTGTGCCTCATGTATGCCCAAAAGCTACTTTATTTAACAGTTGGGCTGCAGGAGCAAAAGTTTGAGGTGTTTTTTGACTTTTGGGGTGTTTGGGGGCTCTTTTTAAGCTATAGGGGAGCCCTTTTCCAGTTTACTTAATGTTCCAGTTTACCTAGTGGTAAAGTGCTACCTGAAGGCAGGCAGTGGAGTCTGTGTGGCAGAATAAAGAGCCTGTTCCTGCTTCTCACTTCCCATATTGATCACTGCCTAGCCTGAATGTGATGTTTTCATTAGTAGCTGAAACACAGTCCCATTTGGTTTTCGAGCTGCCTAATAGGGGAAAACAATCATGGAACAAAAGCATTTGGCTTCCACGAGAATCCATTAAAGCCTAATTACAATGCTAAGTAAGAGGGATACAGCAGCACTGAAGTGATGCTCATGAACACTGAACACTTGGTGTGTGTCAGCGTAAACACAGGTAATTGTGCTTATGCAAATAAAATGCAGCAGAGGCTTTCAGTTCTCATCTGAGAAGAAACTGTCAGGGGTGGACTGTGGAGACGTGCACTGCATACCTGTGAAGTGAGATCCTACTGACAGCAGCAGCAGTTGTACTGTCTGCTTGGTTTTCACAACAATTTACCCTCCTTCCCCCCGCCCCCCGAATGCTTGAAAGTGGGAAGGATGAAAGAACTTGTAGAAGAACAGTACCTGGGTTGAGCTGCTCTGGATCAGCTAGGCCATGGTAACAGCAGTAAGGAAGAGCCTAGTGCATATCTCCAGAGCTTGCTACAGCCCTGCTTGCTCAGAGGAACTTGCTGTTGTCCAAGCTCTTAAGGTTTCTGAAAGTAGCTAAGAATAAAGCAGAAGTGTTGGGTGTGAAGAGCATCGGGAAGCTTGGAAGAAGAGGCATAGCTCTCTCATTTGATAATATGGCAGAAGCTAGGAGCAAATGCATCAGCACGACAAGGGTGTAAGTCTTCCCACCTCCCTGATGGGCATCTAGAGGGGAGAGGTTTCCTGCTAGAAGCATGTGTTTTATGGATGTGATTTTTTTCTTTAAGTGGTTGAGAACACTGAACTGATAGAAGAAAAATGTTGCCAGTGAAATGTTACGCTTTAGGAACCATGTTCTGTTATTTAGTAAGTGCACCAGGTTAAGGCAGCTTCGTAATTCAGTAGGAACTTCTCTCTCCTGTTCTCCCCCATTAGAGATGCAGTGTCTGGGGGACTTGAAGTTTCCTTCCCCCTGCCGTATATCCCTTTATGGGATGAAGCTGTCCTGCACCCCAGGATGCTGTTCTGCAGCACTGCGTACTTGGGCTTGCCCTCAGGATAGCAGTCCTCAGCATTTGGGCAGCCAATGCTCATTTCCAGGCTGTACTGTGGCTCACAGTTACTGGTGGAAGTAGGGACCTTCTGCATGTTTGAAGTATTTATTGCTTTAAAACGGAAGAACAATTCTTAATTTTGGCAGCAGCATTTTTATGTCTTGGATCCTTCTTCATTTACTCAGCCCAGTTCTGTTTCATCTGTGTCTCCTATAGAAACTCCTTCTACCTTCCCAAAACTTTCTGTTCCCTGTTGTGCAGGCAACAGCAAAGCTCTGCTGTGAGAGGGTGTCCATGTGCTTGCGATAATTGTAGCTTGTTGCATGACGACTAACCTTTTAATGTGGAAACAGTGCTTAGTCTTCAGTTGTCACATTAATGCTTTGTTTTGTGCTTTCTAGCTGTATATCCAGCATTGGCTTTTGTTCAGTTCTGTCTGTTTTTTGTGTGTGTTAAGTATAAATCTTTTAACCCAGTGTTATTTATTTTTTTCCATGGTTTTAATTGATTTGCAGTTCCTTAGAAGAGAAGTGTCTTGGGGATTAGGGTGACTTAATGCAAGTTAGACATGGGTGGGCAGCATCCATTATTCTGCGATTCCTGTGATGGGAATTGCTGCTGCAATTGCTCTCTCGAGCCCAGGGGTTGTCACCCTTTTATCGCTTCCTGTAATGCCAGAGATCATTCCTTGTCTTGGCTGTGGGGCTCCTGATGGGTCTATATTGAGCATGCTCAGAAAATACCCCTTGGAAAGGCACCTCTTTCTGCAGCGCTAACCAAGCGTCTGTGATTGTGGTTCTGGGGAGCAGGCAATGTGTTGCTGGACTGGAGTTGTCCGTACTGCAAAGCCCTGTTTCCACAGCTGAGGAAATGCAACAAACCTTGTATGCTTGGATGCAGAGTACCGGCTTAGATAAACTCATTACAGGGAAGGGTGCTGTGTTGCTTCCCTTCTCCGATCGTGTTTTCTCACCCAGCTGTGCCACCTCACCAAACTGATTTGGGCACTTCCTGATTCTGTAACCCTGGTTGCAATTCATGCCTTTACCCTCAAAGCAGGGAAGCAGTCTGGAAATGCCATTGTACCTGCACACTTGGACATGAGTTTGGGGTTCATGTTTCTGTACTGAGCATGCTCATTGGTGCCCAGCATCCTCTTGCTGGGCCCAGGTGACTTGCTGGTGGAGGGCTGGTGTTCTGGGTTTGTTTTCTTTCACTCATTTTCTAGGTCTTCTTGTCTCTTCTCTCTGGCTGTGGTGACAGGCACGATCCGTAAGGCTCAGAACCTTCTGAAACAGTACTCTCAGCATGGTCTAGATGGGAAAAAGGGGGCCTCTAACCTCATTCCTATGGAAGGTAATCACAGCTCTAGCTACTTCACCCTTGACTTTCTCTGTGTATCAGCCTTGCTTTTCCAGGTGGGACTTCCATTAGCCTAGCGGTTGGTGGACAGTATTGGATAGGTACAGCTATCCTTGGGGAACCAAGGAGATGCTGGAGGGCCAAATTATTTTTCTGAATTTAGTGTCTGAATTTCAAAGTCTCTGTAAACATGAGTACAGGTGGAGAGGAATGTTACCTTAAAGCAGTTGACCCACCATAGCCACCTGGCTAATGGAAGCTCTACTCTGATGACATCTGCTTGTGGTGTTTCTATTCTCTTTTCTTTTTGCTTGGACTTTGAGACATTCAGTTTCCTAGTGACCTTTCCAAACCTGATGCTGAAGTGTCAGACCATAGCTAGCTCAGTGCATTGTGCCTGTACATCTTCTCTGTGGAGACCTACCTAAATGGTCATCTTCCATGTTCTGATCTCCTCTGCTCATAGAAGTTGTACCAGATAGGGGAGAAGAGGTCACTTGCTTCAAAGCATCTGTATGACCTTTCTGCCTCCTGCTATGTATGCATACAAAGTAGATATCTTCAGCACCTGCATTGCAGTCTACTAAATCCCAGATGGTGACTACTATCACTCATTGGGGGAAAAAAATTCTCGTGCTGAGCAGGAGATGGCCTTTGAGTTTGGATTTGTAATGTCCAATTTGTACCCACAAACGTCTGGTGCCTGCTATCCCATTCAGAACTTAGGGCAGGAGATTCAAGGGTCTCCTGTGGCCCAACAAATGACTTAACTCACACTTCTCATCAGGTTTCAAAGGGTTGCTACCGCTACATAGCCCAACAAAGGGATTTGGTCAGGTAGCATTCCTGGGACTGTGTAGGGAAAAAAGTGTCCATCAGATCAAATAAGCCAAGCTTGAAGCGGCTTCCAGCCAGTGTGAGCATCCATGCTGTAACCACCCTGGATAAATTGCGCCTTCTGTTTGTGCCGGCTGACATCTCACTAGGTCATGAGCATGATTTACGAGTTAAACACCTTTCCGATACCCTGAGCGACAAGCATGGGCCGGCTGCTGGTAAGTACCATGTTGTCACTTCATAACAAGCTGGCTAACATCCCTTCTTTTCAGCATGTTTCACAGTAGTTTTGTAGCCAGTGGCTGTTCATCTATGTGGGCAGTCCTGGAGCATGGGCCTTCTCTGGCTAAGAAGCTCTGGCTCTTCTCAGTAGAATTCACTCCTACTAATCACACACACCCCAAGCCCTCAACAGGGAACCCCAACTTTGTCCAACCGAAGAATGGTGGCCACCGTGCTGAGGGGCACTTTCCTATAGGTAGCTACTGGCTTGTTCGGTGCTGAAGTGAACCAAACAGAAAAGGGATCACATGTGGCATGTGATAAAGTGGGCTGCTCTCCACCGTAGGCAGTCTCTAAAACCACATCACGTTTCTGTGTCCCCTGCTGACTATAGCTTTTAAAAGATCAACCTGAGGGACCTGTCAGTGTAGGGAAGAATTGGTTCTTTCTCCATCAAAAGTTGCAGATGTTGCTGGGAGGAGAGAAGCAGCAGCAGCAGTCCATAGCTTAGAGAAGGCCTCTCTGTGTAATCTTACTGTCTTGTAGTGGTTACTACAGGGGTCTGAGTAATGCAGGATGGTGTGAGTCCATTTGTGTCTGTCCTGCTGACGCATCCAGCTAGTGGTTGGCATGAGTTGGTGCAGGCCCTTGTATCATACTGGCACTTCTCATGCCTACCACATAGGTTCTTTGATGGATCTTTGTCAGAGGTATTCATATGCTAGAACTCAAATATTTGCATTTGTATGCAGCATTGTGTGACAGATAGCTCACCTAGCTGTGCTGATATTCCTGCTTCATAGGATTTAAATGTTCATCTGCCTGTTTTTTATCTTCTGTTTCTGCCTATGGGAAGAAGCTGCCTTCCAGGACAGCCTTGATTTCCCAGAAATGTTGATGCAAAATGGCAATTCTTCATCTGCATGACGGATGGTGATAAAGAATTCTAAAAATACAAGCAGAGATGTTGAATAATTCACTGCAGACCTTCCTGAGTTTAGTACTCTCTGTTCAAGCCCTTGATTAAATTTAGTCTTTATCCCAGAAGAGCTCCAAACTTGCCTTCTGTCATGAGGCGGGAAAGAGCTGGTGTCCTGATGAGCCTGTTTCCTGAACTGCAGATGACTTTGCATGCCTCCTGCAGGGTATGCGTAGCTTCACATGCACAAACCCAGGGGGCAGGTTTGGTGAGAACCTGACTCTTGTTCTCACGGAAGGATGGGTGCAAAGCCAGAACCACCTTTTCCAGAAGAACCTTGTGCTCCTTGTGTAAACCAAGGCCTTGGAGTGAGCAGAGCTGCTGGAAGCTCAGTACGAATTTTGTTCTCTCTTAAAGCCATCTTGCCCTTGCAGGGAGGGATGACGTCTTTGACATCGAGATTGATGCGTACATTCACTGCGTTAGTGCCTTTGTCAAACTGGCCCAGAGCGAATACCAGCTCCTGACAGAAATCGTCCCGGAGCACCACCAGAAGAAGACCTTTGATTCTCTCATCCAGGTTAGTTGAGCCTCTCTACTTGGCTTCTCTTGTAAAGGATACTCACAAAGTCTTTTTCCCTTCCTCTTTGTTGTGAGGATGTGTATTCCACCACCTGCTGTGAGTGCCCAAGAGCACCACCACTACTAGGATTGTCCTCCAGGACCTGTTCAGGCAACCGGGGCCCGCACAGACCCTGGAGAATGTGTGCCCAGAGTCACTCACTGGGTACCGCAAATGACCCATCAACTAAATTGGCATCCTTAACAGGTATCCTGCATTGAGCCCCTTGTGCTGCCTGGGCAAAAGTCACGCTGCTTCCTTCTGACTCTCTGGCTTTGTTGCAGGAGTCATTGGATAACTTGATCATGGAGGGGGATAACATTGTCTCAGCCGCCCGGAAAGCCATCATCCGACACGACTATTCGGCTGTGCTCACGATCTTCCCCATCCTTAAGCATCTCAAGCAGATGAAGCCAGAATTTGACCAGGTCTTGCAGGTAAGCATGATGGGATTGGAGAGGGTCCTGTGGCTTGTGTTGTCTGGAGAACTTTTTGAAAGGGATTATCACAGTGGCTTTGAAGAAAGCCATGCTGCTTCTGTCCTCCAGCATGGATAGGAAGTGACACATATCTAGCTTGTTCCTTTCTGTGATGGTCAAACAGCAACTCAGCATCTCTCAGCAGCAGTTCTTTTCAGTTCAAGTCATGACCCAGTGATGGACCGTCTACATCATTCTGCTGTATACATGGCCGCTGAGGTGTTTCGTCTCCGATACCGTTGAGCTTAGTTTAGACTGTGCTCGTTGATGTCTGGAAGATGGGCTACTCTGAGGAGAGCCTGCTTGGACCATGCCATAAGGTTCTCCAGGTATCAAATATGGCATCCAGGTTTAGCAAGGCTCCTTTCCATCTGCTTCCAGCTGGTGACTGTGATGCACCAGCCTCCTGTATCAGGTACTGTGTAAGAGGAAACATGAGAGGTAGCAAGTCCTGGTCACCGTTAGGGTCACAACACCTTCCCTTTCTGGCTGGCAGAAGAATGTGGGATTTCACATGTTGTTGATGGTGCTGTAAATATTCTCCTGGCACATGGGGAATTGAGAATGAGATGCTGGGGCGGGGGATCAGGGAGGGTAGGTACTGAACGAAAGTTCAGATACTCTTAGTTTTCCTTCTCTGATCTGTTATGGAACTATTCCAGGGAACTGCAGCAGGCACTAAGAACAAACTGCCAGGGCTGATCACTTCCATGGAGACCACTGGTGCAAAGGCACTGGAAGAGTTTGCAGACAACATTAAGGTAGGATTCTCCTCAATGTTCTCTCTGGCAAGACCAGCAGACTTGGAAGAGGGGTTTTCTGAGCAGAACCCCTGTGGGAGCTTGCTGGATTGCTTTGGACAGTCAGCTGCAAATACCAAATGCTTGGTGCTGATTTCAAATACAGGAGGCCTCTGCCTAAGACCCTTAACAGGCATACTACAGATAATTTGACATGAGCTTCCAGGCCTCTGCAGATATCAAGTCAATCTCAGAATTTAATCCTATTTAAAAAGAAAGGACAATTGCTGATTTGAAAAAGTTTTGGAGGACTCATGTTAAACTGTCCCTGTGTAAGGTGGGCTTGGTGAATACACTGTCCAGTAGGTGAGCTGAACATTTGACGGTCACATGCTGAACAAACCCCTGTGGTTCTGAGCTGCTGGTGCATAGGAGCTGTGGTTTCTGAGCACCAGGAGATGGCACTGCAAGAGCTGGGTCTGAGGATATTGAGAAAGGCTGGATAAACAAGCCTACAGCTTACTTGCAGCAGTGGTTGTATTGTAGATGCCTTCAATTTCCTTACATGCTTACCTTATGTCTCTCTCTTCCCTTCTTAGAATGATCCGGACAAAGAATATAACATGCCAAAAGATGGGACAGTTCACGAACTCACCAGCAACGTACGTGATGATGATTTGAACAACCCTTTGTGAAAAACAGTTCTTGTGAAGAGGTTTTAAAAAGAGCAGTAGGGAAATTTCTTAAGTTAAGCTGTCTCGGTATTGGAAGGGCAATTAACTGGCTTCCATGGAGAGATTAGCTAGTTACCCTTGCTAAGCTGTGATGTGTCCGCATGGGTAAACCCCAGCAACTCAAAGGAGTGTAGCGATTTGTTTCTTGAAGGCTTTTAAGCGTGGGGAGACAAGTGGTCCTTCATGATCCTTAATAGCTAAGTGTAGGATACACAATGTCAGTTGCTCATGACTTCCCTCCCTTGCTTCCAGGCCATCCTTTTCCTACAGCAATTGTTGGATTTCCAGGAGACAGCAGGTGCCATGCTGGCATCACAAGGTACATACATGCATGGGGCTTGTTTGGGCATGGAAGTTCCTTCCCCAAATTGTCTGGACGTCTTCCCTAAAAAAATCAAACCTCAGTATGCACTGTGAGCTTCTTCTCCTCCTGTCCTTCACCCTGTGGTTTGTCTTGTCCTCCAATCTGCCATGACCACGTAGTTGGTTATCTGGAGAACTCCAAGGGATGCAGAGACTTTCCCTGCTGGCCTTCCACACTTGCTCCTGTTAGGTACTCTTGGGATGGTGTTTATTGTTGATAGGCTCTGTGATATCAAGAGAAGATGCCTTAGTCATTTAGCTTCAAATCTGACACTGGGCTGGTCCTCTGACTGTACTGGAGTGAGGGTGGTTGGTCCAGCTGAGTTAGCTTTAGTAGGCTGTGTGTTGATGAATTGCTGCCTTTCTCTGCCACACCTTCTGGTCAGAGTATAACAGCAGCAGCAAGCATATTCTCAGCATCTAGCCATGGTCAAGCTGGGACTCCTGAGCTATTCATGTTCCACGTGCCCTAGCAGAAAGGCAAGTTTTAGTTCTGCTTTCCAGGATGCTAAAAAGACTAATTCCAGAAAGAAATACATAGATCAAAAGCTGAGAGTTGCTGCCTCATCTAACAGGATGCTGCTGTCTGTCAGCTAGAACGTGATTCTTAGTTCTGTGCAGAGCAGCAGCTCCCAGCTCTCTAGTGAGCCCTTGGCCTTGGCAGAGCTCATGCTTTCAAGTAGGTTGGAATAGAGTAGACTGGAGAGGTGGAGAACTGGAGATTCAGGGGGTGCAGGGACCTGAGAAGGCACAGGCCACTAATTGGTGTTTGGAGAGGGTCAGGGAGCCCATTAGGAGCAGGGGAAGAGGTAAGCTTACAGCTGCCTCCAGAATTTTGTCTGCAATTCCTGCTTGGAAAATTCTGCCAGTTCTAAATTAACTCAAGCTAGGATGTCTCTGCTTCTTGCCACATCTCCTCTAGCCATTGCTTTGTGCCCTCTCCACTTGCAAGCTCAGAGCCTCCCATGCCTTGGCTCTCTCTCCTGGCCAAGGAGGTGGTCTGAGATTTTTCTTGGAGAAACCAACTGTTTCCCATGTCCTTCCCTGAACGGTGATGTCAGCACTGTTGTTTCAAAGTCTTGACATGTTGTTAAGTAGAGATCTGTTGTGGGAGCTGATTCAAAAGGTAGCATAGGCTTTTTATTTTTTGTATTGGCTATATAACAAAATGTGACCATATCCATGACACGCAAGCCATTTCCTTTTTAATTGTGGCTGGTTGTCCCATCAGGTATAGAGGGATCCTGCTGTGTAAAGACAGCTTGAAAAAAATGCCTCTTTGCAGTCTGTTCAATTATTAAAGCTTGAAGTTGGTGTAATTGTAACAGATCTGGTAACTTGGGCTGATGTGTAGTACCTCAAGAGCCATGCATGAGATGACCCACAATCCAAGTATTGTAAATCATGTCCTCCCTGTCTGCAGTCAGGTCTTAGGGACCATCTGCTGCCAGATGCTTCCTGCTTTCTGCCAGTGTTGTTCTCATGCAGAAACAGCTCTGTCGCTTGCTCCAAAAGCTAGGACTGGCCCAACGCAGGGCACCCACACAGGGCAGAGCTGTTCTCATTTTGAGTGACACTGGTTAGTGAATGTTGGTGAAGTTGTGGTCCCTGTCTGGCTGTGGACCTGACATCACCCTAGACCAAGTATCATCAGATCAGAGGTGATTATGTCAGTAGAGTTTAAGGAGGGAGTTGCTTCTGCCAGCAGAGGCATCTGCTTTCAGATGGTGACTTGCCCCCAAGGGTTCCTCTCTAATGACAGCTTCCAGTTGCTAGCTCAGGTGTGGGTGTCTGGAGTTGGGTTAGATAACTGCCACAGTGATCCCAAGTGGTGGGAAATACATGCAGTTTTTTCTGCAGTGTTTGCCTCAAGTGGTAGCAAAAGCAAAGTTGATCATTTAAATGCAGTGATGTTAATCCCTTGCTCTTACCCACTGAACGGCTCTGTAGGGCCTTGTATAGCTACGCAGGGATGCTGAAGTGCAGAGTGAGGGTGAGATGGCTTTGCTCAGGTTCTTGGGAAGGTTATTTGAGCTGTGCAGTTCATTTCAAGGACCAGTAAACTGCTGATGGCATGAGGAGAAGATTTCCTTTGCCTTGAAAGTGGGTTTGAACTGATTTGGAATGAGGTATCTTGCTAAATACAAACAATGACAATACAAACAATGTCTCTAGCAAGGGAAGGAGATTACACTCTGCCTTTCCTCTGTGATCTCCACTCTGTTTGTGGCCTTGGAGGGACTCCTGCCTGCTGTCCTGTGTAGCTGTCTGTGGCTGCTCTGTGTTAATATCTGCTTTGTTCTCAAAGGGATGGTGGTCTCTAACCTGTCTTTTTGCACTTTGCGTTTCTTTTTCTCTCTCCTCCCTCCCCTTTTCTCTCTGCTCTGCCTAATCTTTGTAGTTCTTGGGGACACATACAATATTCCTTTAGATCCCAGAGGTAAGCAGACTTACCCACACGTACCTGTTCATATTGCCTTGGACTCTGGTGATGTATGTTAATTCTTTATCCTCCAGGAGTGGTAAATAAATTAACACATAATTGAAAAGGGAAAAAGGGGAGGGTAAGTAACTCTTGCCAGTGGGCTGGAGAGAATACAGGGGGCTTGTCATCAGCAGACAATGAAGGATGCCACATGAGGTGAAACAGGCTAAAGACACTCTCATGGTGCTGAATCTCTTTGGCACGGGTAGCAAATTGGCCCAGCTGGTATCATGCTTTATCCCATGTGCGCTCGGCTCCTTATTGTCCAACTCCCAGCAACAGGAGCCTTGTGGCCTTTCCCATGGGGTGTTTATGAACTTGGACCACCCGAGCTAGGCCTGGCTGCCAAACTCTCTGGTGGGGGGAGGAGGAGATAGCTACCCCACATGTCCCGTGGGACCCATGCCCACGAGCCCTTGAGGGCAGAAAGCCATCTCTTATGCATAGACAGAAGAACATGTGCCAGCCCAGAGTCATTGCTTGTAAGGGCAGGCTTCCATGCTGGTGTAGTCCCTCGTACAGAGCCAAGCAGGCTCTATCAGCAACCATGGGGATGGCTGAAACTTTCCAGAGCCCTTCTGCTTGTTTCAATTACTGTTGTGTGCCTGCTGTTAACAGCTCCAGCTCATTTGTTCTCTGATTGCCAATTTCTAGTGCTCACAAACCCTTTTCAGGTGGTGGGGAAAGGATGGGGAGGATGTGTATAATGACTCTATTTCTGATCAAGAGGATGTCTTCTGAGCCCTAGGAAGGAAAGGAGAGGTTTCTGCCAGGGTGCTCAGCAGTTGATGCAGATAAAAGGATTGAGGGGTGCAGAGCTCTTTCACCCTCACCCTGGTTAAGCCGCTGACAATCGGCACTGAAGCAGGGAGCTAATTTCACTGTCGATGGGAACTCTGCGCTAATTCCATAGCAACAGGGACAAGGCTTGTTGAATAGAGGCAGGCTGACCACGCATACCCCCCTTCCCCATGGCATGTTAACTGGCCTAAGACTCTTTTCTTTTCAGAGACCAGCTCTTCAGCTAGTAGTTACAGTTCAGAGTTCAGTAGGCGGCTGCTGAGCACCTACATCTGTGAGTACTCTGCATGTTTTCCCATTTCTGCCCCATCAGCTGTCCTTCACTTAGCTTGTTCTTGGGTGAAGAGCACAGGCTGTGTCTTTTACTCCATGTGATCTTTCCACGTTTGAGGTGAGTCTGGGAGCAATGGAAAAAAGGGTCAAACTGGGAGTTTCAAACTGTTGCAGTTAGACAGGACAAAGCACAATGCAGCAGCTCGCTGTGCTGCAGAGCTTTTGTCATCAGTTGCCTTGAACTGTTCTCACCCAGTGCTTTGCACCTTTGACCCCACAGAGGCTCCTAGCTGCCAAAGGGGCTCTGTAAAATCTCAGTCCTGCGTTTAACAGCAAGATAGTGAGATGAGTTCACAGTACTACCTCGTGATGATCTGTTACAATGGGAATCAGGTCCTTCAGCCTCTTTGAGATCTGAGCCTGTGTCATGGTCAGGCTGTGTCTGATCGCCCATGCTGGTCCTGGGACTTATTCTGAACATAGAATGCAACTGTATTGCCAGTTGCAACAAAGGCACTAGTTTGCAGAGAGGTTTTGGTGACTCGCTGAGGAAAGATCTGTGTGAGGCTTGTAGGATTGTTAAGTACATGTGTTTGTACCCTTGTCTGCACGTGCAGTTGGGGCTGTGCTGTTCACTTTGCTGTGGGCCCACAGCAACAGTACAGAGCGCTCGGTTTGGATTGTCAGTAATGAGAAGTTTCAGTGCAAAAATATTTTGTTCTCCGTTTTTACCTCTTCAAGGCAAAGTGCTGGGCAACTTGCAGCTTAACCTTCTTAGTAAATCCAAGGTTTATGAAGACCCAGCTTTGAGTGCCATTTTTCTGCACAACAACTACAACTACATTCTGAAATCTCTGGAAAAGTAAGTGTGTATCTGGGTAAATCTCCCTGAAGTCCAGGCTGATTCTAAGCACGGGTTTGGAGCAGAGCTCTGCATTGAGTGCATTTATTTGCTGGCCTGTCTCCTCTCTGCTCTTTCTTCCATTCTTGAAACTGCCCTATTGAAAGCTTTGCACTATTATAAACATAGCATTACACAAGAGTGGAAGATAAAAGCATCAGATATGCCTTAAGTTGTAGAGAATCCTTTGAGCTTGGGCGGACTGAGGACATGGCTTTAGAAAGTAACTTGGAGTAGCTTCTGTCTCCCAGTTTGTGCATTTCAAGGTCCCTTTTATTGTAAAGGGCAGAAAAGAACTTGTTGATAGGGGCTTGAAAGGTTGCTGTCCTGCTAGCAGCCCTGAGAGCAGCTGGCTCAGGTGCTTCCTCAGGTTTTCCGTTCTTTCAGATCTGAGCTGATCCAGTTGGTAGCCGTGACACAGAAGACAGCCGAGAGGTCTTACCGGGAGCTCATTGAACAGCAGATCCAGACCTACCAGCGCAGGTCAGGTGGCATACTCTGCTCTTCCCTTAGTTTTGTCAGTTTGAGAGCTCCTTGGGAGCCAGTGCTGCTGGAGCAGTGGGAGAGATTGGCCTAAAACAGAAACTTGTTTTAGATTCCAAACCAAAGCCAAGTATTTTGGTTTCCAAGCAATTAATCTTAACTTGGGAAGGGGTCACTGTGGAAAGTTTTGGGGTGTATGTTGTCTGGGGTGGCCTTTGGGTCATGGGTGAAGACAAAAATGTTCTGGTGAAGCATGAGTAACTCTTCTTTGCCTCTTTCCTATCTCATTTCACATGCAGCTGGTTGAAGGTGACAGATTATATCTTGGAGAGAAGCCTGCCTGTCTTTCAACCGGGAGTGAAGGTGAGAGGATGGGCAAGGATGGTTTTGAGATGATAGAAACTGCCGGAAACATCATCTCCTATGTCAAATTAAAAAATTCCCAGAAATCTTCTTTATATCTCATGCCAGTATTGCTCTGCAGAGTGAATACTGTGGCTGGGACAAGATGGTGAGCCGCACTGCCTTCTAATCTCCCCTGCCCCAGATTCATACAAGTCTTTTAATCTCTGCCTCTGTTCTTATATTTTCACCTGAGCAGATGCTTCTATTTTGGATTTGCAAAACCCTGAGACCTTCCCTTAGAAAGGGTTGGAAGCATAAAGAAGTCTATTTTTATGTCTGTTCTGGCTGAAAATTACCCTTGTTAAACCTACTTCAGATGAAAGCCAACTGCTGAATGTAGGGTGTGCTGCTCACTGCAGCTTGCTTTCCTCCCTGCTTTAGGAGAGGGAATTCAAGCCATGTAGGCAGGATATTACTTAAGTTGGATAGGGATTTGTGGGCAAACACTGATGTTGGAAATTTATTTCTGGAGATGAAATAAAATCCTTTCCCTCCTTGTTGCAGCTCAAGGATAAGGAGAGGCAGATGATAAAGGAGCGCTTTAAGGTAAGGAGGTGTTAGGTGGCATAAGAACATCCCCTAGTTGATTGGGACTGACAGTCAGACCAACGATCTGCCTAAGGAGGAGACCTGTTGGTGATCAGCAGTGGAGGGGAAGAACATCAGACTCGGTATAGGGACATGACTGCAGACAGGACACTCACTGAGTTTTACTTTGGACAGGGTTTTAATGATGGGCTGGAGGAGCTATGTAAGATCCAGAAGGCCTGGGCCATCCCAGACATGGAGCAACGGGACAAAATCCGCCGGGCACAGAAAACCATTGTGAAAGAGACCTATGGTGCCTTCTTGAACAGGTGATGACCTCTTGCAGCATTGTCCTCTCTTCTTTGGATTTACTGAGGTCTTTGGGGCCTAGGGTAGCCTGAGCTGAGGCACTTGTCTACTGTCCTTTCTTAGCTTCTCTACCTTGC
Source organism: Aquila chrysaetos chrysaetos (assembly GCF_900496995.4). Taxonomy (NCBI): domain Eukaryota; kingdom Metazoa; phylum Chordata; class Aves; order Accipitriformes; family Accipitridae; genus Aquila; species Aquila chrysaetos. Next base: position 68,085,739 of record NC_044008.1, read on the forward strand.
ACACTAAAACATCCCCAAGCTGAACTCTACTAGTTGTGAACATCTGCTGTCACCCTGATTCCTTGGTCAGGGTGAGTGCAGATGTTCTAGCTAGCACAAAGCTGTGAGCCACCCTGGGCTATTAATGTAAAACTCAGGACACCAGTTGTAATCAGGTCACTTGCTCCCTACAAGATACCCTGTCAGATTCAAGTGGGATGTGCTGGAGTGGAGCCGATTTGTGACAGAGGAGGGGCCAGCGGGTCTGTCTGCTGTGTTCCAGTTGTTTGCCACCTGGGGGTTGTCTTCCTTTGCAGATATGGCAATGTGCCCTTCACCAAGAACCCTGAGAAGTACATCAAATACCAGGTCGACCAAGTGGGCGAGATGATTGAGAAGCTGTTTGACACATCGGCATAAATCTCCAGCTGTCGTGTGTTCTCCAGCCGCCAAGTACAAGTCAGCACTCTTTCAGCAACCTTTGGGACTCCCTTCCCTTCTCCCCTGCCCCATTGTGGTGGGCAGGGTGTTATACCTGTATTTATGACATTTATAAACCTGTGGAAACACTACCTCCTGGCTGTCTTTTGCCTTCTGTGGATCCTGAGCAAAGGCTCTAGATGCCTACTGCACTGCTGTGTGGGATCTTATGTTTGCGCATCTTCAGGCGTGGGTATAAATGTTCATACTTTGCACAGCAGACATGATGAGTGTGGATTAAAAAAAAAAACCAACAAAAAAAACCCCAAAAACAAACAAACAAAAAACAACCAAAAAAACCCCAAACAAACCCCAAAAACCACCCCCCAAAAAACCCCAACCAAAAAGAACCCCAAAACCCCCAAACCCCACCAAACATCTTGTGGGTACTGTCCTTCTGTTTAGGGCAGGAGGCTTTAAGCTCCAAATGGTGCTGCCTGCTTCCCTGATGGGTTTTGGGAATCTCAGTTCTGTAGGATCCCAAAGCATTTTCACATTGTTACTCTTAACTGTTTTTATTTCAGTGATGGGGTGAGATGCTGATTCTGTGGTATGGTGGTACCTGGCCATGGTGGTGCCTGGCAGTCATGCAGTCTAGTTACATACAGGGGATGTTTTACCCCGAAGTTTCATGAGCTGTCGCAGTAGAGGTTCTCCCTCCTGTGTGAGGCAATGGTAAACAGGGTGATGGCAGGCTGGGGTCATGACAGAGCAGTGAGAACCAGAGGGAGCCCTATGGTGTCCTGACTGGTAGCTGCTCCTCATTGACCTGAGGCAGACCATGTGTAGAAGTGTTCCCATGCTGATTTCTGCAGAGCACCTTCTTCCCATCTGTGTTTTTCTTTGTCTCCTGTCTTGTTAAATCTGATGCATCTCTTTCCTGCAAGTAGCCAAGTCTCTTCCCTGTGTTTAACCCATGGGCATCACATGAGAAAAAGTGCTACTCTCCCACGTGCCTTGGAGTGATACTGGCAGGCTTTGATACAGGAGCTGGACTCGCCGTCTTTGCACCAAGGCCTTTCGGAGCTTTGGAGCACGTATGCTGTTTCTATGGTCTCTGGGAGGCGCCTCCTGCTCCCACCTCACTCACTCCTGCTGCTTGCTCTATTGTGGGATCTTCTCCATTATTTGCCCATGGTAACACTTGAAATACAGGGTTTCCATAGAGCTAGGAGCACTCACAATAGCTGCTACTTCGCAATTTGGAGCAAATCTATTATTCACCTGAGCCCGTGTTTACAGGAGTGAATGTATGCTGGTGTCTAATTAGCCCAGCAGCAGAAGAGCCATTGTGTCACTGTCCGGTCCGGGGCACTGCAAACAGAGCACGGGAAGGTGGAGAGGGGCAAGGCAGACCTCAGCATGAAATGGGGAGTGAGAACAGATGGCAGAAAGGTGAAGAGGTGTGTTTTAACCCTTCTGCTGTTGTGTGTCCACCAACCCAGCCCTTTCCTAGCAGGGGAGACTGATCTGTGTGGTGTCACAGCTAAGAGGTGGGCCGTTTCCCTGGGGAAGTCAGAGTTGCTCATCCTGTGAAGTGTCTGCCCAAGGCAGTTACCATGCGAGTGGGTAAAAGAGGCCAAGTGCCTAAGGGCAGAGGGGTTGGATGTTAGAGCCAAGATGAGAATGCAGGTTCTACTGTGGCAGATCCAACCACTTGCCTGGACTGCTGCCTCCACAGACAGCTGGTTTTTGGGTAGCTCCTGGCCTTTTGAACCCCTGACTACTTCTTTCTCCTCAGCCTGGACCTGAGCATGTCTGAAACACTGCCTGTTCTCAGTGGTGTGGCAAATGCCTGAAAAACAGCAGATTTGACAGGCTTGTCCAGCCAAGAGCTGAACCACTGTGCAGGTTCAAATCTTGATCCCACCAGCCTGGCTGTTTTTCATGTGTCTGGCCATGCAGGCTTACTGTGCTGACCCAAGACCCCTCCCTGCAGGGACCCTCCCTCCTGCTTTCAGATCTCAAGTGCTTGATGAAACATGAGACTTCAGTGCTAGCTGTTTTTTCTTCTGCCAACTCCAAGAGCCTCTGAAGGCTGGCAGGCACTGGACAGAGTGTTTTTAAGCATAAGCAAAGTGCTGCTGGCTTGCATTATGTGCAGTGTCGAGCCTGCTGGATACTTGTGCTGACATTCACCAGAAGGAGCTGGATTCCATTTTTCTGGATCTGTTTCTGCTGCCACAGTGGTCTGATCTGAATTTCTTTCTCCAGGAGAGCGGATGGAATTTGTTGATGTGCTCAGGCTGGCTCTGTAAAATGTGTTTTATTGCAGCTAATTCCAGGGCAGGAGATTCACCTGGAATGGTTGCAGGCAAAGCCGGGGGAGGGAAGGGGGGAACTTTGCCTGCAGCATTTCTGGAGCATCTGAGCTTTAGTGTGCTGGTATCCTCCCTGTGCTGATGCTCTTGTAGCTAACCAGAGCCCAAAGAAGATACATGACATCCTTTAGAGTCTGGGTTGGGGCCACATCCCATTCTCCAGAGGCTCTGGGAGTGCATCTGCATGGCCTACACCGAAAGAGGGGTTTCTGGCCTTTGCTGTCAGCCCATTCCCCCAGGAAAGCTGTACCAGTCTCGGGCTGGTGAGGAGCGGGTCCAGCTCAGCTCACAGGAGGGGAGATGCAGTCAGAGATGGGATGCAAAATGTCCCACTCCCTCCTGGTCTCTCTGTTACCAGCACCACAAGTTGGCTGCATTGTTTTCTACCCCAGGGATGCTCTGGCCACAGCTGGAGGAAGGAAGGGGGCTAAGAGGCTGCTGGAGGCTGAGAGCCTAGCTTGGTGGCAGCTGTGCCGCAGCAAGGAGGAGCTGGAGGTGGTGAGTACACAGGGGAAGAGGTAACTTCTGCTACTCCCAGGTGTATGGCTCTTAGGTGGGAGTCCAAGACCCTCATTTTCCCTGAGCTAAAGGGAAAGCAGAGCCACCTGGTCCCTCTTTCCCAAATCCAGCCTCCCACTCACCCTGGCTCTAACCGTTCCCACACCACCTGCCTCTCCCCCGCGCAGGGATTGACCGTGGGGAGGTGGATGGGCTCTCAGCCTTGCCGAGCAGCAACTGCGGCAGCCAGACCTGCTTTGGGAGCAGCAGCACGCTTCGGCCAGAGCCACCCCTTCCTTGGGGGAATGGCTGCGCGTGCTCCTTGCCTTTTTATGGTAAGGAATGTCTTTGCAACATGTTAATTAAGAGTGCTTATGGCAGCCAGCACTGTCCCAGACATTCTCATAGCTGTGCACTTCATGGCCCCTGCTAAGAGTTGAGCGTGGAGCTGAGTGATGCTCAGACTGAGGGAAGGGGCCAAGGACCTGACTTGGGGCTGCCCACAGCACCGGGGCTGAACCCCCTCTGCCTCCCCTTTGCTTCCTCCAAGGCTCCTGCGGGGTTTAATGCTCTCCACTCTCCTCCCATTCTGCTCTGGCTGTCGGTGAATCCCCTCACGCAGACGGGGACAGGCTGGGGGACGTGTCTCTGATTCCCAGGGTTTTGGAGCTGGAGCCCCGTTTCTCTGTTGGTTTTTTTTGCTGCCGTGGGTCAGCCTGGGGGGATGTGCCAGGGTCCGGGTGTGCAACCTACTCTCGTGGCTTCCTTGGCACCAATTGTTATTTTGGGGCAGCAAAAGGGGTTTGTCAAACCCTGCTGGGATGGGGACCGGCTCTGGGGTCCCTGCAGCCACCCAGTGCTGCTACTGGTGCAGTTTGCAGCTGGGAGCTGTGTGCAGCAGGGACAAGGGTGGGAGGCTCAAAAGCCTCAGTCCCCACCCCAATTGGCTGCCTCATCATACTGGGGAGCAAATTTGGCAGAGTAAGTGTTTGAAAACAAAACAAAACCACAAACCAAAACAATTTCTTCAACCCCGGTGATAAATCTGTGTGCTGGAAAGCTTGCGCTAACCTGAGGTTTCAGCTAAGTGCCCCTCGTTTCCCTGCTCATCATTGGGCTTGATGGGAGCTGAGTTTAGCCTATTTATTTTCCGCTTCCAGCTGAATCTGCTTTTATTAAACTCTAACTGGAACATGGGGACTTGCAGTGGTGTTCATTTAAGATAAAACCTCCCAAGGGGACAGACCAGGGCCTATCCCCACTCAGGTGGGAGGGTGCTGAGTGGCAGCGGGTTATGATGCTCTTGTCTTTTTCATCTGGGCCTGATATGCTTTGTTATTTGGGGCACAAAGTTGCTTCCCACTGTGGTTTTGTGTGGGCAGCAAAACCTTGTGCTTGCCCTTGAAGGGTTCATCAAGGCATGGGCCGGGTGGGAGGGCAATGGTTTCATCCTCAGACAAGCAGAGGCAATGGCAGATAAGCTGGAGGGTGCTTTTTTCTATTTCTGCGGTATCCTGTAAGTGGCGTAATGGTCCAGCAGCTGGCCCAGGCTTCACTCTCGCTGCCTACGAATAAGTATGTACCAATGGATGGATGAGGATCCATAAAACAAGGAGGGCAGGTTGGATGTGTCAAACCGCAGAGACCTGTGAAAACCTGGACTTTGCTGTCTAATCATTGCAAAGCACCTTGCTGCTCCTGCGTGAGGGTGAGAGCAGCCATGTGAGCTGTGGGGCGAGTCAGAGGGGATTCAGGGGTGCTGGAGGCAGGAGTGAGGTGCAGCCCCCCAGGCTAGTGCTGTGCAGAGCCTGTCCCGAGCCTGCCATCACCCTCTGTGGTCTTGTTGCTGAACAGTGACCAGAAACGAGCCGGTGTCAGTGGTGCCCACCGTCCGGGGAGAGGGGACTCAGCGATGCTTTGGGCTGGGAGCTGAGTTAGGGGTGTCCTGGGATGTGTCTTCAAAGTGGTCCTGGGGGTGGCTGGGCAGCTCTATAGCAGTTAATTGGTTAGGGCAGGGGTCAGCCACGGGCTTGGGAGGCTGTTGGAAAGGCTGGGGGCAGCTTTGCACAGACCGAAGCTGTGCTTCTGAACTCCTTCCTCTGCATGCTGGTTTTCTACTGTTCTCTTAAGCCATCCCCATTCGGTGCCTGGACCCTGCTGCACCCCGACATGCGCGGCACACGGGGAAACGTCTGTCTGTGGGTGGAGGGCAGTGACGTCCTCCCCAGCTCTGCCTTACAGACCCTCTCGGGGTCTCAGTCCCCAAGGACCTGTTCAGTCCCCGAGGACCTGTTGTGTCTCTGGAGCGCAGTTCCCAACTCCGCTAGTGCCTGCCTGGCACTCGCCAGCGAGAGGGAACCAGGCAGCAACGAGACAGTGAAGTTAGTTTTCTGGGGGGGTTGCATTAAATGTAATCAGTGGATGTGCTGGAAGTCTCTGCAAACCACTCTTCTTGTTCACACAGAGTTATTTCTTGTGATGCTTAAAAAAAATTGCTTGTCTTTCATTTGCTAGGCTTTTTTGCATGTCCACTTACACACTCCTGATTCTGTGTGTTCGACTGCAGCATCACAGCGCTGCTTTTGTGTCTCTCCAGCTAAAGACAGTTCCCAAGCCTCTCCTTTGAGGGATCAGTTACATCCTTTTCATTGTGCCCACTTGCCTTGCCCTTCCTTGGGAAGATGCTGGCAGACCATCGGGTACAGTGGTGGCTGCACAGCTGGTGTGTTTAGGGGGATGCCCAGGGCTAAGTGTCCCCTGGGGCGGTGCAGGAGGTGGCTCCTGTGTAATTTAGGGCAGGAGGCACCATGGGCAGGCTGTTGCATAGGTGCTAGGTTGTTCTTGCACACAGTTATTTGTCCTTTGCACCTTCTCCCAGCGTCCAGGCTGCTGCTATCTGACGCAGGTGACAGATGGGCCGTGGGATGCTCCAGCCGTGTTGTACCTTCAGCAGTCAGCCGCTTGTTCACAAAGCTGGCCCAGTGCCCCACAGCCTGCACCCTGACCCCTGGGATTTGCAAAACCCACCCTCTTCCCATTGATTATTATTACTATTTATTTCTAAACCCATTTCTGCCAGGGCTGGATGTGAGCCTTGCAATAGGATGAGAGCGCCTGTGTCCCAGGGTGCTTGCTGTGCTGGTGTTACAGCAATGTTGGGGCTCCTCAAAAAGACCTAAAGCTGCAAACCAAGAAGCCACCTGCGGCAAAGCCGAGCCAAGGGGGAGCATCAAGCGGCAATGTTGCTGCAGTGTGTATGGTTTTGATGAGCTGTTTTGAAGAGGTGACCCTTTTCTCCTTTGGCTGATAGTCACGGCTCTAAGCTGCTAACGCTATTTTGAGCCTTCTTTCCCATGCAATGCCAAAATATTCAGGAAACAAACTGAGTTTACAAATCCACAGTAATTTAGTACTTTTCTCCTGCTGGTTGTGAGCCTGTTTTTGCCAGGGTGGGACTGCAGGATTCAGCCTAAGTGCTGTCACCTGGGGTCAGAGCCACCCATCAGGGTTGTCTCCCTCTTCTTCGGCTGTTTTGTGGTGGCCACGCTGCTGCTGAAGGATCCAACGTAGCTGCGGGAAGTGAGTTCCCAGAGACCCAGCCTTGCTGCCTCAGAGTCATCTCTTAGCCTGGGCACAGCTTGGCACTGGGGCTTTGAGAGGTCAGTGGCCTGCTGTGGCCCCAGCTTTTCCCACGGCCAGCTCGGGGGTGGCACCAGGAGCCTGCCTGGGGCTGGGGAAGAGTTTGGGGCACAGCTGGTCCCCTTCCACCTGGCCCTGCTCCCCATGGGTCCCCTGAGGCCGGGTGCTGTGTGCTGGGTCACGGTGAGCATCGGTAGCGAGAGCAGCAGCAGCCCCAGTATAGCCCTGGGGGGTTGCTCCTCCTCTTGGGTTCTTCCCCCCAACACCCCAGCTCTCATCCTGTGGTGAGATGAGATAGCTGGAAACCAGCCTGATTCCTCCCCCCATCCACCCCCCCGCAGGGCTCAAAGCAAAGGCTTGCTCTTTCTATGTGGATTTCGAGCCCCTCGTAAGGGCATGGGGCATGGATTGAGGGTTGCTGGCTGGCTTGTACATCTGTGAGCCGCTTATTTTTATTTTCTTGTGAATGCTATAAAAAGATGAACTCAGGAGCAACTCCTGTCCTTTCTGGGAACTCAGCCCTGCATGAAGGGGAACAACCTGGGCTTTAAAGCGGGAACCGACTCCATGGGGCTTCCTGTGGTGCAGCCCCAGCACTGGCACTGTGATGTCCTGCAGCAATCTCGGGTTGAGATATGTGGGTGCAGCTGGGTGTGATGGGAAATTGGGTCTGGGGCGGGCGAGAAGGAGGGAAGCAGGGGTCAGTGTCCCTTCTGTGATGGCACGGAGGGACAGGGGACACTGCACCCCCAGCCATGTCAGCACAGGGACCACTGTCCTTGGGCAGTGCAGAGGTGGTGGGACAACATTTCCATCCCCAAGGTGAGGTAATAACTGTGTCCAGGAGAGGGGGTTGAACCCCTCATTGTGGGGGGGATCCATTAGAGCCAGATCCTGCAGCTCTCCGAGCAGAGGTGGATGAGTGTGGGAGGAAGATAAGGCTTTTACTCGTGTTGGCATGGCTGATTCAATGTTTTTCCTGGTTGGGAAGGGTTCAGTAGGGGAGATAAATGCAGATGTACGTAATGGAGCTGTTTATATGCTTGCTCTCTGTGACTTATGCCGTGAGCAGGGCTAGACTAAATATAATGCTTATTGATATGAGGCAGTGGCCGATTTATGGCCCTCTGTGTGGGGACAGGAAGATCTGGTTATAATAACAGTCAGCAGAGGAAAACAAATGTTTTACAGCCAAAAGCTTCCTAGGAAGAAAGGCCAAGCTGGGGATGGGTGGAGGGCAGCACAGTGTGGAGGAAGGCTGCATCAGGACCTGGACCCTGGAGCAGACCCCCAGGGAGAGCCAAGGTCCCAGCTAGAAATAGTCTCCTACAATGCGTGCCAGTCCTGGGGAGCTCTGCCATGGCGATTCACAAGGAGAGAAATCTGTGCAGACAGACTTACACCCCCTTTAATGACCATTTATAGAGACCTGATCTTCACGGGTGCTTGGTGCTGTTGGGGTAAAGACCTGGGAATTGCAGGGATGCTCAGGATAGCTTGTCCCAGCTCCTGTGCGCTTTCACCGCCTCCTCTGGCTATGCTCTGCCACAGGGTTTTCAAAAGAGTTAATTGATCCTATTCCAGTGATGCTCTTCTGGTACCGAAAATGGTGGGTCTTTAAATAAAGCCCTCAGCTGCTGGTAGTCACAGGGCTCAGCTGCTCGTGGAGCCTTTGCAGTGTTAAGAGTGGGGGTGCAGGAGCCACGTCAGCCTCTTGTGCGAGGGTACAGCTGCATTAAGGGGAGTGCAGTGCCGTTCCTCGCGCCACGGTGCCCCCCCCCCTCCAATGGATGTGCTTGGCCGTAACCCACTCCCTCCACTGCCCCCACTGCCTGTGACCTCCCTTGGGCCAGTGGGTCCCACCACCCCTCCAGCACCCGCCTCTCCTCCAATGCAGACTGTGGGGTGTCTCAAGGGAGCTGGACACGGGATGCAGGGTGGAGGGTTTTATTGAGGCTTCCCCGGCTGGCTGGTGTCCCCCAGCACTCACGCAGCCCCGGCTGTCCAGCCCCACACCGCGGCTGCAGGAAAGCAGTGCCCATGCCCTGCTTTGCATTTCTCCTCAACCGCCTCCCTTGGGCTGAGATGCTGAGCTATGCCCAAGCTGTCTGAAAGCATTAAAATCCTCCCCCAGCGCTGACCCACTGATGTCCTCCTCTGCTTCCCCTGGCAGCGCAACCTCTCCTGTGGGGCCATGGCTGTGCCCCCCCTGCAAACAGCCTCCCTCCCTGCTGGTCCTTGGTGACCTCCAGATGCTCTGCAGAGCCTTGCACGCACCGAAATGGTGGGGATGAGCCATGGTAGGCAGCACAGGGCAGTGGCCCGTGCCCTCAGCTGTCCCATACTTGGAGTACAGTGCTCATCTGAGCTACGGCTGCTGCTTCCAGCTGTGCTCCATCTTGGGGAAACCTCCTCCGAGCCACGAGCCCCAGGGAGATGTGAAAGCCCAGCCAGCACCAGCTGCACGAGGAAGGTTTGTCTCCTGATTTCTATGCTTCTCTCCCAGATTTTCCTACCTGAGCTGGGTTTGTGCCCACGTGGCTGTGGACGGTGCTGCCCTGGGACACAGCTCCTGAACTGGGACACAAAAAAACCAAGACTTCCCAAATGTCCCTAAAAGTGCACCCTGCTAACTCCAGCCAGACACTGCATTGGTTGGAGGGACCAGAGCTTTCAATAGGCTCCAGGTGTAGATGCAACAGGGTGTAAGTTCGTCCCCGACAGAAGAACAGGTGATTACACATGAGAGTTGATTTGGGGGTTTGATCTCTCTGCTCTCAGCAAGTGCTTGGTGGAAGCAAATCCTGCTGTTGGATCCACGGTCAGTTGCTTGGCTGAGTCTGTAGTCAGCAGCATCGCTTTAACAGTTATGATATCTGGGTGCATTTGAATGAAAATGGGTACGATTTGACGCATTTCAACCCAAAATGTATCCCATCCCCAGGCCTGCGATGCTGCAGGAGACTGCAAAGCCGTGGGATAGGAAGAAGCTCTGCTAGGTGACTTTGAAGGTGATGAAGGAGCCATCTGCTTTCTGCTGGTGTCCCACCAGCTCTGCCTCCTCCCAGGGCTGGGCTGGGACCTTGCAGTGCATGGAAGAGCACCCGGGCAGGGCTTCGCTGATGTGGGTCACCTCACTGAGCTCTGCCTCCAGCGTGCTGACAGTGTTTGTCACCTGGGCCACGTGCACCTTGTTGGCTGCCCTCTTGTGCAAGAGGCAGCTGAAGATCTTCTTGAAGCCCTTGCGGAAGTGTTTGGAGACCAGAGCGTAGACGATGGGGTTCACACAGGAGTTGGCGTAGGAGATGAGATGTGAGAGGATGCGGAGCACGTATGTAGCATGATTGAGGGGGAAGTACCCGAACCAGACGCAGAGGATGACCAGGTGATGGGGCAGCCAACAGAGGCAGAATAGGACGGCTACAATGATGATCATCCTGGTGACCTTCCGCTTGGCTGCCTTGGACTCTGACATGTCTTGGAGAGGGTCCACGGACCTCCACAGGTAGTGAATAGTCCGCACATAGGTGAGGCTCAGGATCAGCACTGGGATGATGTAGCTGAAGATGAAGGTGCAGATGTCCATGACCTTGCGCTGGGAGATCTCCCAGATGGGGTGGCAGACGGTCAGGTTGGCCAACTGGAACTCCTGGTAGTAACTGAGGTAAGGGCTTGAGAAGATGAAGGAAAGCCCCCAGATGAAGCAGATGGCCGTGAGGGCGTTCCTGGGTGTCCTCAGCTCCCTTGAGTGCAGGGGGTATCGTATGGCCAAATACCTGCACAGGAAAGGGAGAGCGACATGACTGCAGTCCTGGGGAGGGCACAGAGAGCTGCTCCAAGAGCAGACTGGAGAAAGGGCAAAAGTAATGGATCTGAGCTTTCCAGGGCAATTAGTTACACACCTGATTCCCTGGTGCTTCTCAGGATCCCTGTGCATCATAGTGGGGTGAGGAAGATCCTCTCCCCTGACCCTGTCCCGACACCCTCTCTGCTCCCAGCAGTGCTTGTGGGGAAGATGGGGATGGTCCCCTTCTGTCCCTCTCCCTAATCCAGCAGCTCCTCACTTGATCAGCAGTCTGTCTGGCACAAGCGACAGCAGCAGTGAGGATATGAAGGCAGGAGCAAGTCCCCAGGATCCCCAGACACCGTGTTGCTCATGCTGGCACATGTGACAGCATGTCACCCATTTTCAGTTCTGTAATTAGCTGGTTCCTTAATCACCACCAGATCTGGGGGCTTGTGCAAGCTCCCTCTTGCTCGACACCTTTGTTCCTCCCAGCTCTGTGGGATGCAGAAGGAGAGGCAGACCCTGGCTGTGTTTTACCTCGTGAGGGGCTGAGGCGGGGGGGGACCTGTCCCAACAGCCAGCACAGTGCCGTGCTGGGATGGCAAGACACATCCAGCCCTGCTCTGGGGCTGCCACAGCTCTTTCCCAGGTGACTTTGACAGGGACTTTCCGCATCCCATCTCAGGTTTTGGACACTGAGCAGAGCAGCACTAGGAGCTCCCTGCTTCTTGCTTGCTGTGGGTTAGCAACTCACCAGCCCTTGCAGAGGAAGGGACTGAGCTAGCATGGGGTAAAGCGCAGGCAGGAGCAACAGGCTGCCTTTTACACAGCCTCCCAGATAAAACCCACCCTGGGCCAGGCTGGGACAGTCACTAGGACAAGGGACAGCACTGGGACAGAAAGGGGCTTTTTGGTAATAAAAGGGGAGGGTGGAAAAAGCAGTGTCCCAGCTCAAACATCCCAGTGTCTTTCTCCTCCTTGAGGTTTGCCTGCTTTGCCGTGGGCTGTTGGGATGGTAGGGGCTTTCTCCACGTATCCCAGGAAGAGCCGGGGCAGTGCAGGGACTGAGCTTTTTGTCTCTCTGGTTTTCTATCCCCCCCTTCAGCTGCCAGAGCCTGCAGACCAGTCCTACAGCTTCAGGGTCTGAAAGCTTCCTCCAGCTGGGCACTGGGGACAGGGGTCCCAATCCAACTCTCTCTACTGGACTCTATCCTTGGTGGTTGCATTTCCTTGCACAGGGGAACTGGGAAATGCTCCTGGATTCCCCCAGGAGTCCTGGGAGGTTGCAGCCATCAGGGCTTCGCTCCAGGGGATTCTGTCCCCTCTCCTGCCTGGGGGGGGGGATCCAGAGAAGGGGGAGCCTCAGTCCCCCCCTCCCCTTTCCTACCTGTCGAGGGAGACGGTGGTCAAGGTGAAGCTGCTGGCATACATGGTGAGGTAGATGAAGAAGTGGACGGCCTTGCACATGAAGGGCCCGAACACCCAGCCCTCCAGGGTGTAGATGGTGGCTTGGAAGGGGACGCAGAAGAGGATGAAGCAGAGGTCGGCCACCCCCAGATTGAGGATGAAGAGGTTGGTGGTGTTCTTCACCTGCCCGTTCCGTAGCAGCACGGCCAGGACCAGGCAGTTGCCCACCGTGCCCACGAGGAAGATGATGAGGTACGCCAGCGGGATGATGACCGATTCGGGCTGCCAGCCCGCCTCGGAGCCCACTGCCGAGCTGTTCATGGCTGGGAGTGCAAGGAGCGTGCAGCGGGGATGGATGGGGGAGCGTGAGTGGAGAATGCACTGGGGAGGCGCGCAGGGGGTGCACGGAGAGTGCGGTGGGGATGCACGGGAAAGGGGGTGCACGGAGGGAGCAATGGGGGGGTATACCAGGGATTGCACGGGAAAAGGGGTGCACGGAGAGGTCAGCGGTGAGCGCAGCGGGGATGTACGGGAAAGGGGGTGCACTGAGAGAGCAATGGGGAGCGCAGCAGGGATGCAAAGGAAAAGGGGGTGCACGGAGAGCGCAGCAGGGAGCGTACCTGAGATGCACGGGAAAAGGGGTGCACGGAGAGTGTGCAGGGGGACCCGCCGGGGCGCACGGAGAGCCGGCCGGGGTTACACGGTGGGAGGGAGGGGGGGTGTGGGGGTGTGGAGGATGCACGGGAGCCGGGCGCCTTTCACCTCCTCCGGGTCGGCTGAGAGCCCGCGGCCGCTCGCTGCGGCTCCGGCGGTGCGGCTCGGCGCTCTCCCTCCCGCCGGCGGAGCGCGGGGGGGTGGGGGGAGCGGTGGAAAGCCGGGGGGGCTCCGGGGCGGCGGCTCCCGCCCGGCCCCGCGCATCGCGCCCCGAGCCCGCTCCGCCGCGGCCCCGGGGAGGGGAGCCCGGCCCCGCTCCCCGCGGGGATCAATACCGGTCCTCCGAGCGACGGCCGCAGGACCCCCCCCCCCCGCCCGCCCCGAGGAGAGAGGCTCGGGCCGGGGCCGGGTTGGTCCGGGAGGGGGGCGGGGGTGTAAATCCGGCGGGGTAAAATGTCCTTTGGTGGCGCGACCCCCCGGGATGGGGCTGCGGTAGCCGAGCTGGACACCCAAAGTGGGGTGTCCGGGTGGTCTCCCTTATTGCTACCCCCCCCGGTAGCGGTCACTGGGAGAGGGCTTGTCTAACCCCAGGGGCTGCGGCATGTATTTTTTTAGGAATGGGGTCCTCTCGGGCTGCAAATGTGTCCAAATTGTCCGGTACGCAGCTAAATCCTTGCACCTAAACACCCCAGAGCCGAGATCAGGTTTGCGGGAGGATCGGTATTTCTCCCCAGGGTTGAGGGCTCAGGGTAAATCACTGCGGCGAGAACAAATCTTTTTGACATCTGTCTTCTCTTCCTGCCTGCAGAATTGCCTGTTTTCTTCCTTCAAAGCCTTCACAGATGGAAGTCTCAGGACTGGCCGGTGCAATCAGCTCTCCAAGGACACTTTATCTAGCCCCCAGGCTGTCTTGCTTTATTCCTGTGGAGAGAGAAATATTTAACAAATCAATTACTCCTATACCTAACCCACTCCACAGCTTCTCAGTTGTCTTAATGGATGCTCAGACCTAAGCCTGCTGGCAGTGCTGGGAGGTCTGGGGACAGTCACAGCCCTGTGACATTGCTGCCATGGGACAGAGAACCCCTGTCACCCTCAGCAGTCCCCGAGCAGCTCCACCAAACCGGCTTCTGTTCAGCTACACAGACAAGGTACATGGGGAAGCGAATGCACAGGGAAGCAAATACACCACTTTGGTGTGCGGACGCTCTGTTCCTGACGTTATCTCGCAGGGGAAAGCAGGCAATTAGGAGCAGTGCCACAGAATGCCAGGCATCCCACAGGGCACAGCAGGTGCTGAGACACAGCAGCACAGCTCTGCCTTCCTCTCCTGGTCCCAGACCGGCCACATGCCCTCGGGGAGTCACTTCTGCCCTCGGCAGGGCTGCGCCGCATCCCCAACCTGGAGGTTGCAGGGCCAGCTCGTGGGGAAAGCCCAGCCCCAGGGAGCTTTCACCCTGCGGGAACTGCCCCGGCTCCCTGTGCCCTCAAACAGCCACAGCAAGGTACCGGCATTTGGGTTTATTGATGCTAGCGATGTCTTTGGTCTCCCTTGAGCTCCCGTCAGCTCACAGAGAGGCCAGGTCTACCCTCATGCTGCAGAGTGGGACTATTAAAACAGTTTCTTCCCAAACACCAGCGCAACTCGCCACCCGCAGCATTGTAGGCAAAGATCAGTAGGAGGATACCCCATCCAGAAACTGCAAAATAAATTCCTGGCCTGAGACATAGATGGGTTATTTGGGCAGGGGTGCAGCAGGCTGGGGATCTGGTCTCCAAGGGTGGCTGAAAGCAAAAGGAAAAGGCACTTTGTAAGGATACCAACCCTCCCAGGCTGCAGGGGCTGGTGGCACAGGGATGGTCTGTGCATGGTGTGAGTCTCTGGAGCTGGTAACCCTCAGTGGGTTTATCCTCCACAGCTCTCCCTGCAATGCCAAAGATGGCTCAGACCCACCACCTCACTGTAAGGCTCTCAACCAAGGCTCCACTCCATGCAGCGCCGCAGGTTTGTGTTGTCCTCCTCTCCCTCTGTCCTGGGGGAAGAGCAGAGCCAGCTCTGCAGCAGGAATCCACGCACCAAGCCAGCAGTTGACAGTTTTATCCTCCCGCTTACAGACTCCAGAGGAGCAGCAAAGCTTCATGCCAGCATATGAGGAAGGCGGCATGGCAGAGACGTGCCTGTGATAAACCTGATGGCTGTTCTGCTGTTGGAGCAGGTCCCTTGGTGTGCAACGTGCACGTGTTTGCATTGGGGCATCTGACCGCGGGTGCTGCAGTGCCAACCTAACACAAGTCTGTCTGAACCACCACGGCCATGAGAGAGGAGCTGTTGTTTGTAAAACATGCTTCAGTTGACATGTGTCTGCTTGGTTCAAGCATCATCCTGAAACACAGTTTGGTTTAGATAGGGAATGTATCCCTGGGAGATGCAGTGGAAATCCAAATCAGACCGAAATGGCTTAAAAGATTTACAGTGGAAAGCTGCAGCTTGAGGACTTGGGTTTTCTTTTTCCTCTTTGAGCTTTCATGTCCATGAGAGGGAAGGAGAGCTTTGAAATCAGAGAAAAGAGATCATAGCTGAGCCCTCAGAAGGGGAGAGGAGCAAAAATTGCTGCTTGCTGTTGCATGGCAGCAGCAAATTGCAGCCAGCCTTGCTGGCCCCAAAGGCAGGCAGAGCCCTGGGCTGGCAGAGACAGGTCTGGGAGGGGTGAGCCCAGTGGGAACAGCTATTGGAGCAATACTGAAAAAGCTGGTTGAAGAAACTCTCTAAGACTCGATTTTGGAGTTTTAGAAAGCAGGCGTTCTTTATTGCAGCGCTGGGTGCACGGGGGATCGCTCCACCTATCGTGCACACCATCAGGCCTAATTGTGCAGGTTAAGTACATGTTCTACATACATATTCACTAGGTTTCCGAGAAATGTTATACAAATTCATTAGTTTTCTGGGAAACTATTAGCGTATGCAAATGTCCTTTACGCAGGCGCATTGAAGGTCTCTGGTGGTCTTCAGGAGTCCTCTGGTGGTCTTCCATAGTCTTCCTCACTTTGCTACTTGACCCTCCTCAGGTGATTCTGCGCAGTATGGGCCTTTACATGTTTTGGTACATCTTATCCTAAAGAATGCTCGTTAGTCCGTAAAAATGCTTGTTAGTGCTCTTGTTATCTAAGTTTTCATTAGTGATGTAAAACCATATGGCTAGTTTAAGCTAAATTATCTACAAGGATGGGAACAAAGGCAGGAGTTCTTATCTTTTGTGGCCCTATCTATCAGGCAAGGCCTCTGCTTGTGCCTTCTCAGCAAGATCATGAACTCATCAAACATTTAATTAAGCTTTGTGATTGCTCATGGTTCCCTCTTGCTCATTCTCATTTTCTTGATCTTTCAACTTTTACTATATCAGGAGCAGCTTGTAATGCTCAGTGTTATAATGGCTATGTTTGCAATTGTTTAGGACAGTAGGTATTCAGAAAACAGTTTGGTGTTTGTCCCTAAAGAGGCATCTCCAAGCTTGAGTCAAATATTTAAACCCCTCGCACAAGAGGACCTGGTGTCCACCGCTTCCCTCAGGTTTATACCTTTAAATAGCTGCAGGAAAGTGCTCCTGGATTTGGGTGTGTTTGGGGCTTTTAAATAACAGCAGAGGTTCTCTTCTTTTACCAGGTATACAATCAGACTGGGGTAAAGGTGCTCCCTGCTGCCCTACACATCCTGTGGCTGGAGGTGGGAGATTTTGGCTAGTGCTTGGCCTGGGGGAGTTCAAACCTGCTCTCCTAAAGGGCTGCCCAGACCAGCACGCTCGAAGGTGTCCCGGGAAGGTACAAAGGGAAGGAGAGGCTCCCCCAGGATGGCCCTGCACCGGCCAGGTACAGCATCGCCCTGCGGGGACCGGTCCCGCAGTGCCCGACGAGTCCCTGCTCCCAGAAACTGGCACCTGGGGGTTGTTTGAGGACCAGGGTGGGTACGTCTGCCTCTGCCGCTCAGCAGCCTGGCGTCAGCCGTCTCAGCTCAAGCACCGTCTGGGTTTGCAAGGACTTCTGGCTTCCCAGGGCTGCGGCTGAGCCTTCAGCCACGGACTCGTCCTCAGCCCTTTCCTGGGATGCTTTGGTTAATGAAGGTGCCGCCATTCGCTCGAGCGTCCTCCGGTCAGTTCAGCCAGCTCAGGGAGGTGAAAACCTCAGAGCCAGCCCTGCAGAGCAGCTTTGCATTAGGGTCTCCAAACCTACACCCCCAGATCACACTTATTTTACTAGGAAAGACACGGTTTCACTGAGTTTCAGCTGCCTGGCTGGTGCTGAGCGGGGCAGGGCCAGCCCTTTAGCCAGGGGTTGAGCAGGAGTACGGGAGGCCTGGGGGGTCTGCCTCGGGTGGGTGAGGGGGACAGGGCTGGGGGGAGGCTGATCCTGGGGCCGGGGGGTGACCCTGGGGCAGAGGAGGGGGACGGGGCTGGGGGTCCCAATCCTGGGAGGATGTATCCAAACCCTGCGTGAGCCCCCAGTCCCGAGTGGGGCGCCCACTCCTGGGAGACAGCCCCCTCCCGCCCCGGGTCCTCCCCTATCCCATCTGCCCCCGCGGCGGCCGCGCTCGCCATGGCCTCAGCGCCCGCCTCTCCTCCCCCGGCCCATGATGCAGCGCGGCGGCGGCGGCCCTGGCGCAAGATGGCGGCGGAGCGGCAGAGCGCAGGCGGCGGCCGCGGCGGGGCGGGAGGCGGCGGCGGCGGCGGCGGAGGCGGAGGAGGCGCGGAGGAGAACAAGGAGAACGAGAGGCCGGTGGGGCCGCAGGCCGGTAGCCTCGGCGACAGCCTGGGCCTGGAGAGCATCCTGCGCGGCGGCAGGGGAACGTGGCAGGCCCGGCCCCGTGGGCGGCGGGGGGACGTGGCGGCCGCTGTGGGGAGCGCGGGGGCTTGCAGGCCCTGGGCGGGCGGGCACGGCCGACTTTGCTTCCCCGCGGGAGAGGGCCGGGCGAGGCGGCGGAGACTCCCCTGCCCCTGTGCAGAGGGGCGGCGGGTCCGCCCAGGCCGCGGGGACCCGTGCCTCAGGCGGGAGCCGGGCTGGGAGCCCTGGGCTCGGGGCCCCGGCGGTGCCGGACGATGCTGGCGTGAGCGTGTCGGTGCGACGGCCTGGGCTAACCCTCGCCGTCCTTGGGGGTGAGGGTTTGACGTGGATGAAACCGGAGAGTCAGTTTTGCATCTCTGAGTTGTGGATTTATTCTTTACTTTGCAGCTTTTCTTTCTGAAACGCGTGACAGCTGTCATCAGCCTTCAAAGCAGAACTCTGCGCTAGGCTGCATGCTCTAGATATGAGCAGCCTGTCAGTAATCTTCTGGCGGTAATATTAATGCTTGAAGCAGGCAGTAGTGGATAAAATAAATCTTAACAGGTATGCTGAGATGGCAAACGGGCTCCTCCAGATTTAGCACTTCTAAAATCTGACGTGGCACGTAAAGCTTGTGGCATTTTTGTATGTGAAACTTTCATGTGAACCTAGTCCGGCTGCACAGCTGTGATAGAGCTGAGTTTTATCTTCTGGGTAAGAGGAAAACCCAAGTGAAAGAAGGTTGCAGTTTTCCATTTAGCATATGGCAGCTGTTGTAAAGTTAGTAACTATTGAGTAAGATGTGGACATAGTAATTGCCCTGGTAATGTTAAGAATACCTAAGTCAATGATAAAGTAAATAATATAGGGGATATGAATTCAGTGAGTAACTGCACAGGATAAAAGACAGTCTGAAAAAATACTTAAGGTAGACAGCAAGGATGAAGAGTGCTATGTTGAGACATTGCAGTTTGACTTGTTTGTTCTACAAATGCAAACTAATTCAGTGCAATAACTGTTGATGCAGGTCTTTAATACTTAAACTAAAGAGACATTTTTTTATGTGTAATTCCAAGAAAACACTTCAATAGACATCCACCATTTTAAACTTTAAAAGCCTGGTAGTTTCTTTTTCTCTAGCCATAGTAATAGCGTTTCTTTTGGTGGGGTCGTTGTGTAGTCTGGTTTTGTGGTTTTTGTTTTTTTTTTTTTAAGGCTTCTTGGTAAAGCGTAGAAGGGAAATTTTGGGATATAAATACATATAGCACAGAGGTTTCTTGTCTATGATGGAGATTTTCTTTTACAAAATAATCTGCCTTGTAAGCTGAATGGATAACGTCAGCAAATTTATTAGAATACAGCGTGATTTTATTTGGTAGTGTAACTAAGTGAATAAAGCAAGTAAAGGATGCACAGAAATTGGCAAATATGCTAAAGAATGCAAAGACCGGATGGAAATCATGGAGTGATGCTATTGCAAGGCACAGGCCAGTGCATTCTCTCACAGAGTACTTGTTACAGTAATAATGCAGTAAGACTAGAAATGTGTTGAAAAATTGAGTAGAAAATAAGCCCCCTGAATACTTCCCAAAAGCTCTTTTTGTGAGGTTCTCTGTATTCAGAAAGCAGTTTGTTTGTGGAAGCTGTGTCAGGAAGGCAGCAGTGACTCTGCTCAGTATACTTCTATCCTTTTCCTGAGAGATGGAACGTTTAAGGGCAGGAAAGCTTCTCTCTATTTCAGTTTTGCCAACAGAACTGTGTCACAAGTGTGACTGGGGAGGCGGTGTAGTGTAGCTAGGGCAGTCAGTTATATTAGCCTAGATGTGTCAGTTGGCATAGCTTGTTATCCTGAAACGAGCTCTGGTAACAGCAAGGCTCTTGTGGTTGCCTGTAAGAGGAGGTGCCTGTGGTATGTCTTAGTCCTGGCCTTGATGAAAGTCATAAAGCTCTGAAGTAAGCAGTGCAGTCATGAGGTCTTTTAGGACCATCACTTCTTTCAGCTGTGTGTTTTTAGGAGGTTTTCGGGTGCCCCTCTGTTCAAAGTGCATTTGCTTAATAGAACCTATAGAGATTCCTTCTGTTATTTTGGGGTAGAACGAAGAACTGGTAACAGACTGTACTGTCAATCTGCCTTAACGCAAATCGCAGTCCTTCAGATTGTGAAGGAGTCTCAGCAGCAGCACGGTTTACGACACGGAGACTTCCAGAGGTACAGGTTAGTAAACAGTGTGGATGTCTTGGAGTTTCTAATGTGACTTGGCTTACTTCATGTGACATGTAAACCTACTGTATCAGGCAACAAAAATGATCTGCCAAGTAAATACCCCTTGACAGGTTGTTTCATGTGAAGCAACGTACACTTTTTTCGTTAGATGTAATGTGCTGTGACTGTTCCATTTAGGAGGGTACAGACTGGCTCTTGTTTTTCTGTTGCCCTTTAAGAGCTCGTTTGTTAACACCTCACTGATAATCACTATACTCTTCCAGAACTGAGTGTTCAATAAACACACATAAAGCAATTAGACAGTAAGGAGAACATAATTCTGATTTTTCAAGATCAGGAATTATTATGTGTCTTCTTACCTTTCTTGTATTTATTAACCGCTGGTTTACAGGTAGTTTCTGAACTACCTCTTACCTTATGTCACATATGGAGATCTTAGTTGTTAAAACATCTGTCACAGCCTTTAGTCCTTTTTTTCTGGTTGGAGAGAGCAGTAAACAGAAACAAAGTTGTTCTTTGGCCAGACTGACTGTGGTCATTTTTCTTTAGGGGTTATTGCTCCCGTAGGCTAAGGCGGCTCCGAAAAACTCTCAACTTCAAGATGGGAAACAGGCACAAGTTCACTGGGAAGAAGGTAACTGAGGAGATTCTCTCAGACAACAGGTACAGTCACTGGATGGAATCAAGCATTCAGTATACTGGTGAACAGTTTCTTTCATTTCAGTAATTTATTTTCATGGGGGTGTGGTGGAAAACTGTTCTTGTACAATATACTCAGAAACGCTTCTTTTCAGAGATGTGTGTTGTTGATATTAATAAAAGATGAAAGTTCAGGCTGTGGTACAGGGGGAAGAGGCACTGCTCAGGTCCCACTTCATCATGTGAACAAGTAGGAGAAGAGGGGGCAGCAACAGCCAGTTCCTTCTCTTCCCTCATAGCTGCTAAAATGGGTTCTTTTCATAATCAGTAAATTACTTTGATATTAAAGAGGAGATTCTTATTCAGATCTGCTGCAAGGTAGCCATGTGAATGCTGATAACATAAATGGTGTAGCCAGCAAGGTTGTGGTTGGAGACATAATCCCTTCCCTTTGAACAGAAATACTGGATTGCAAGTATTACTTAGATTTTCAAAATCTGGCAGAATGCTTGTCAGAGTATGTGGAGAATAGCCGGGATCTTGGGCTCATTTCTCATCTTTTAGAAACACTTGAAATGTCTGCTGTCTCCTCTTTTCTTGTGGGGAAAAGAAAACACGATGCTGTCTTCACCTGTATTGTTAAGAAGCCAGATGCATTATAGCATTAGCTGGTGGGAAAACAGACATGTTTACCCATATTGAACCAGTTTGAAGAGCAACCTGAAATCATAAATCCCTTGTCTTTGCAATGTCTGTGGTGCTACAGAATGATACCAGATTCTTTTCCTCAGTTGGGTAATTACGTTTCTGTAGTGAGAAGTACAGTAGAAAACAGTTAGGAATAATGTGACTTTGTGTGCTTAGAATATTAAGAAATAAAAGCATCTACCTCTTATTAACCAAGCTGAACTTGTGTTACCAAACTTTGCAGATCACATGGCAAAGAACTAGTAGCGATGTGGCCGTTCTTGTTTGAATGTAGTTATTTTTTCATTAATTTTCCTCTGCCCTGTAGGTATTTGCTGTTGATTCTGATGGATGCAGAGAGAGCCTGGAGTTATGCTATGCAGCTGAAACAAGAAGCAAACACAGAGCCTCGCAAACGATTTCACTTGCTGTCTCGCCTGCGCAAAGCTGTGAAACATGCTGAGGAGCTGGAGCGACTGTGTGAAAGTAACCGAGTGGATGCCAAAACAAAGCTGGAAGCTCAGGTAACCACTGATAGTTTGATCTTGTTTTACAGCAAAAGCTGAACAAGAAACCTTTGGGTTTTGGGTGAAGAGATTATTCTCATCTAGCAATAGGTAATCAAAATGGACTGATTCTTGAACTGGATAATGTCTCCTTTTGAGTAGCTTGGACTTGCTATTAATGCAGCTGCTGGAATTGCAGAAATAACTAGTGGCACTAGCCAAGATGAGGACCTGGTGTTTAGAAGTTGATTATGGGTATCAAATGGTTGTCCTTGCTTTGGAGAGCAGTACGTTTAAGAAACTATGCTCATCTGTTGAATTACCTATTTGTGAAACGCCCTAAAGTAGTGTCGTGGATTAAGACCAGCCAACAACTAGGCACCGCGCAGCCGCTTGCTCACTCCTCCCCACTCCCAGTGGGATGGGGAGGAGAATTGGGGAAAAAAAAAAAGTAAAACTCGTGGGTTGAGATGAGAACGGTTTAATAACTACGATAAAATATAATAATAATAATAGTAATGAAAAGGAATATAACAGAAAGAGCAATAAACCCCAAGAAAACACAAGTGATGCACAATGCATCACCACCCGCTGACCGATGCCTGAGCAGTGGTCCACCCCTCCCAGCCAACTCACCCCAGTTTATATACTGAGCATGACATTCTATGGTATAGAATATCCCTTTGGATAGTTCGGGTCAGCTGTCCTGGCTGTGCTCCGTCCCAGCTTCTTGTGCACCTGCTCAGTCGGCAGAGCATGGGAAACTGAAAAATCCTTAACTTAGGATAAGCATGAGTTAGCAACAACCAAAACATCAGTGTGTTATCAACATTATTCTCACACTAAATCCAAAACACAGCACTGTACCAGCTACTAGGAAGAAAATTAACTCTATCCCAGGCAAAACTAGGACAAGTAGCTACCTAGAACACAAGACTCGAGGCTTCAGTTCCTGGAACAAAGATAACAACTGTGTTGTGACACCAACCTCTTTGAACAAGGGGCTGCAGTCGTACTAGGTTAATTAAAACTGCCATTTTGTAGTTTATTGCTGGAAAAGAAAAGTTGTGTGACATCAGTGGACCATGTTGATTGCATAACAAGCAAGAAACATCTTTGCTTTCATCTCCTTAGAAATGTAGCAGTGTCAGTTAAGAGAAAAAAAGGTGGGTACCTAGTAACCCATAATCCAAGTCAGTTGTCTTTGGTGGGAAGACCAAATGAAAAGGCCAAGGCTTAATCACTTACTGCAGGCATCTCAGCAGCCTTCATACTGAAGGTTGTACAAACTAGGCTGTCAGTCACAGGGAAATTAACTTGCCGTTGTGCTGTCTGCAGGCATACATGGCTTACCTCACAGGAATGCTTCGTTTTGAACACCAGGAGTGGAAGGCAGCAATGGAGGCTTTCAACAAATGCAAGTGAGTTCTCCCACTTCACCAACTTCATTTAGTAAATAGTATTGGATCAGTCTAGTAAGTTTATGTACTGTATGTACAGCAACTCTGTGAGTTGTTTAGTTAATTGTGCACTTAACTGGAAGGTACTACTGAAGAAATGGCATCCTCCAGAGTAGACACGCAAACTCTTCCCTTAAGATAGCATCTCACAAAACAACACTTACTGCAGTGTTAAATATTTATTCTTTGCTGTAGGACCATATATGAAAAACTGGCCAATGCTTTCACAGAAGAACAAGCTGTACTGTATAATCAGCGTGTGGAAGAGATCTCACCCAACATTCGCTACTGTGCCTATAATATTGGTAAGGAAAGGTGGGGTACCTAATGGCCAACAAAGAGCAAGACTTGTTCACAGGAAAAGAATATTGACTTGATAGTTAAATACTGGCCCAAGTGACATTGCAGCGAGTCAGTAATATTTTGGGCAAATTCTGCACACGTTCAGGGTCAGTTTAGCAGTGGAGAAATACACTAATTTTGTGACAGTACATGTGGTTTTGTGTAAAAAATCAAAATATCAGTTTGGAGTAGTTTGCTTATGAATTCAGAATGAAATTTCAAATTTATCCCCTTTATCTCCAAATTGCCAGTATAACATCTATTGATTAGCTTTTCTATATCAAAATAATTTGTGAACTCAGATGGAAATGTGATCTTGATTTGTTAATTCTGTCAGGTGACCAGTCTGCTATGAATGAGTTGATGCAGATGAGGCTGAGGTCTGGTGGCACTGAAGGTCTTCTTGCAGAAAAACTGGAGGTAACTTATTTACATGCTTCAAGATGAAGCGTTCGTTATCAC
This sequence comes from Aquila chrysaetos chrysaetos, assembly GCF_900496995.4. NCBI lineage: Eukaryota > Metazoa > Chordata > Aves > Accipitriformes > Accipitridae > Aquila > Aquila chrysaetos. Next base: position 68,109,636 of record NC_044008.1, read on the forward strand.
TCTGTTGAGCATAAATATTGCTGCAACACACCATTCAAGAGCCAAAACGTACCAGAAGAGAGCAAGCAGGCCTGGGCTTTATGGGAAACCTTTCCTAAAAAGTCCTTTGATTTCAAAATAGTCAAGTCTAATGTGAATTTGAAAGGTTCAATTTTGGATACCTTAAAGTTCAAGCTCATAAGTTCAGTCTGTTCTCTACAGGCGCTGATTACCCAAACTCGAGCAAAGCAGGCAGCCACGATGAGCGAGGTGGAGTGGAGAGGAAGAACTGTTCCGGTGAAGATAGACAAAGTGAGGATCTTCTTGCTGGGGCTGGCTGACAACGAAGCAGCGATTGCTCAGGTAACCCAGAAGCCATCTCCGGTACCGGTATTCTAACTGTCCTCTTTCCTTCAGTGTGCAAGATACTACGTGATACGTGGATTAAAAGCTTTTGAATAATCTTTTTCTTAAACTTAGGGTTGGAAGGCTAAAAGTAAAAGTGGGAATATTGACTGTAAACCAAAGCTGAAGTGTCAGTTGGGGATAGCTCCCACAATCTACAAACTGGTAGTCTGGGAGATCTGTTCTGAGTATTACTGCTCTTTTGAACACTGTGTTGCCTAGAAGTGCTACCTTTCAGTGGCAGGGTGATAACCATTATTATTTGTAAGTCACTTGGAAATGAAGGTTACAATTTTAAGAGAACTGGTTTTGAATTACTGTTCTAATTTCTTTAAGTATCTTGCTCAAATGCTCCAGCTTCAGAGCAAGCACAAGAAAAAAGATATGTATCGATGTCATGTGTTTTTCAGCAGCGAAAAGCGATTTGCCAAATGACGCAGGTGCTGTGAGATTTATAGCATTCTCTTCTTGACTTGGGCAAATCCTCAAAAGCAGGAAGAGGATTACTAAATGTCAGGATGTAAATCAATTTGAAATGTAACAGTTCTGAAACACTTGCAGTGGCACATGCATGTCTTTAGTAATGCAGTTTTCCACATTGGGCTTTTTCCTTGGAAATGGTGCCCAGATGGTGTATTCTGCTTCCCAGTGGCTGCATACAGCACCCTTGCTGTTTGAAAAGGCAGTGAAAGGATCTTTGGTAACAATTGTTGCCACTAATGATGGGCTTTTTGCAGCGTCAAAACCCATTTATCATCAGGAGAATAATGATGATAAATAGAAATTTAAATGATAAAAAGAAAACCCTACAAAGGTATAAGGCAAGAGCAGGGGGTACTGTTAAGAAGGTAGTGTGAGTAGGATAAACAGGATGTGGCTGGGTAGGAAACATTAGTGTTAACCAGTCTTGTCCTAATGTTACGACCTATATGTTGCTGAATTTACTTTTTTGGGAGGTAGTACATTAGTATGGCCAGCAGGTGGAAGTGCAGCTTAGAGTTCAGTGTTCCCTCATGTAATTTCCATCCTGCCAGGCTAGCAGTTGGACCTTTTCAGTTTAGTTGCCCTCTTTGTTCCATAAAGCTGTGGCAAAACAGCGATCTGAATTTGTTTTCGTCTTGCTTTGTGTTCTTTGGAAGCTCTGACTAAACAGAGGAGATTTGTGGTACCACATCACAACTAGTAATGGTGAGAGCTGAGCATGCAGCAGCAGTATTTACATTCCCAGAAGGCTAAAACTTGGTCTTTTGAAAGCAGTTCTGCAGTTGCTGTGTCAGCTGTGATGGGCAGTCCAGCTTCAGCTAAATGCACTGTGGTTCCTGGGATCTTTGGCACCTTTCTGCTAGTCTTCACTAAGTTGAAACCCTAACATAACAGCAGTGCTCTTCAAGGTTTGACTGGAAGCAAACACAAATGTGTGTTTTGTGTAAAAGTGGAGATTCTCGGTGCAATTACACCTTCAGTATCTTACTGGTAATGGGAGAAACGGAACAAATAAGCCAAACTGAAATACGAATCCAAGTTTAAAATTACTTGTGTCAGCCTTTTTGTAGACTTGAATTCATGACTTCAAGGGCCCATTGGCTAGCCCAGGTAGAAGGGAGAAGGTTAAAGGGCAGAGCGATGGAAGTGTGCTCATATCTGGTATTGCCTCAAGGATTCTGTGGTCATCTCTGGTAACTAGGACTGTAGCAAAAATGAGTGGTAATAACTTCTAGGGATGATACACAGTGTTTTAGAACAAAGAAAAAATTAGAAGTGAGCACTCCTAGACTTTCAGAAGTGGGTTCAGTGGGGTTAGTAACCTTGATCTCTTTAAGATGAACCTGTGCTGTTTTATCAGGACACTTGAATCACCAGCTGTAGCACTTGCATCTCAGTTTTATGATATGATATCTCCCAAATCAGAACATGTGTGTATTTATGCATAGAATCAGCTTAACCTTAGGAGGTTTTGCTTCAAAAGGAAAGCCCTTGTTTCATTGCACGGCCCAGCCCTTTCCCTGTTTGTGCTTGACTGATGATCTAGCTATGTCTGCTTTCATTTTTGTGCATACAGTGAAATTGCTGTGCTCCTCTGGGTGAGGTTGAGAATGCTGTCAAACTTGTCTCTGGTTATTCTCAGTAGTTAGTCCCACCTTAAAAATTCTTGCAGCAAATCTTAAAAAAAAAAAAAAAAAAAAAACACCCAACCAACCAAACAACAAAAAACCCCAAACAAAAAACAAAACCAAACCCCCAAAACCACCTTCATCTCAGGTCAAGATACCTGAGGCTTTGTGAGGGACTAAAAATAACATTCCTTAATGGGTTTGAAAGCCTGAGAAGCGGAGAGGCAGAGACTGTAGAGCTCTACAGAAGATAAACAAGTGAGCATGTTTTTAGATAGTTTTTTAATCATTTGGACAATTGCAAATTTATTGCAGCAAAGTTCATCTTATGCTATTACATGACATGGAAGTGGTATAACACAGTGCTGATACACTTTAATCTCTCCTTTCATTGCTAAGGTTGAGGTTTGTTTCTGGGCAGTTTTCTCTTACTGAATCAGTAAGAGTCTTGTGATCCCCATCTGGTTACCTTCTCAGTCACCTGAAATGGAAGCTAAGTTTGCTTTTGGGTGCATTGTTTAATTGGGTACATGATATGCCAGTCCATTAGGCAGAGATCAGGCTTCAACTTGTTTTTTAAAATTTGTTTTCAAATTCTGGTTTTGGGGCAGAAGGCCAAAAGCTGCTTAGTTTTTTGACAAAACTTGTGGTGACAGCAGAAAAGCACTCAGTCATTCTTCCTACTAAAATACAGGGTTACTTTAAAAAATGCTTCAAACAAGCCAATTATTGCCACTGTGAGCATTACTAGAGTGGGAGTGTGGAAAAGATAATCATCTACATGTTCTTACCACATGAGAAAAGTTAAATCAGCATAACAAGAGCAGTCTACATTGGTAGTTTGCCAGTTCAGTAATGCTCAGCTCTTCTTCCGTTGCTGGGCCTTTCCCACAGTGCAGTCCAACCTCAGCTGTTCTCAGAGCAACATGGGTGCCATCCTGGAAGGGAAGGCAGTTGCTGGGAAGGTAGCTGTTGCAGGGATGAGGCTGTCAGAGCTGTGTGTGCTAGGCCTTTGGTGCTGGTAATTTCTCAGCACTGACCACGTTTCCCGCAATTTCTGGCAGTTTGCCCTGTAGAACATACTGCAGACAGGTACAGATTGGAGTTCTAGCTACCCATGGATCTTAAAGCCATAATTTGGGAGAAACTTTGTTTAATGTCCTCAGTTAATTCTTGTATCATGGGATGCAAAATACAAAAATTTCTAATAGATATCTGTCTCAACTTTCCTTTTCTCTTAGGCAGAAAATGAGGAGACAAAGGAACGCTTGTTTGAATCTTTACTCAGTGAGTGTAGAGATGCCATTCAGGCCGTTCGGGAAGATCTGAAACCAGACCAGGTAAGCAGCAAACATCAGTGTTCCTACTTTCAACAACATAGCGTTTCTTTGGGACTGATTTGTTATTGTTAAACTTGCTTAACAGTAAAAGCGGCTGGGATTTCTTTAATAAAAAGCTGCAAAAGAGTCTGTCACCTTTGATTTTATTCTCTTCAGAACTGGAGGGAGTGAATAGCAATGTAGAAGCCCTTGTTCTTTTCTCTGGAAGTTTGTTAAAACTTCCATGGTTTACCCAAACCTTGAGTTGTTTCTGATGTTTTCTTCCCTTGGCTGCCAGTTCTAAGTAAATAATACAGTGTTTTGTCCCCAATTTATGCAGAAGCAGCGAGAACACTCTCTGGAAAATGATTCTGGGAAGGTGTCCAACATCCAGTACTTACACAGGTAATAGGCAAACATTGCTGCCTGTACTAGTGTGAAGAAGTCATGCTCTTATGTCAAGATTTTGTTTTTGTTTTTGTTTTATGGAGTTTTTGTTCTGGGCCTTGGATCTCAAAGGATGACTGTATGGATAAGGATCTGATTCATGCAGCTTTGAAAACATTTTACTTAAGACTCACATATTGACCTTTCAAATGTTTTTTCCCCTACTAGTATCAGCTTAGACTGGGGCGAGGAGTTTTTTCAGAACAAAGAGTAATGTCTGAGTAGTTCTGGCAGTCTGGTAATAGTATTTTATCTTTTATCTTTTTAGTTATTTGACTTATATCAAGCTGTCAACAGCTATCAAGCGCAATGAGAGCATGGCAAAGTCTCTGCAGAAGGCACTGCTGCAGCAGCAGCGGTCGGAAGAGGATGGTAAGCGCGCACCACGGCCTCAGGACCTGATCCGTCTTTATGATATCATTTTGCAGGTAAGGCTGGGAAAACAAATCTGATTCTTCATACTAACTGGAGAACTTTGGTACAAAAAGTTATTGTAGAAAATACAGCAGTGCAAGTGAACTGCCCATGAAGTCTGAAGAGCAACTGAGTACCTACAGTTACCTTGTTGAAGGTGTTCAACATCTACATGAAACACAAAAAAATGCTTCTAGCTGTGAACAGAAAGTGCTGCTAGAATGGGTGCCCTTGGTTGTACGCTCTAATGCAGTTTTAAGATAGCTTTTTTGACTCTTTTATGCAGCACCCTGCTAGCTGCCTTAGTTTCTGCTGGCCGGAGAAAGCAGCTAAAAATACTTAAAAGGCACTTGTTCTTCATAAGCAGCTTCTCAATTTCTCACATGAATTTTCTATTAACTGTGGGAGCCTGTTGCTGAAGCTGTTGTGAATGTGAAAGGGAAATGCCTTATGAAAAAATTACTTCATGTGAAATCTGAGGAGTCTTTGTCCTAATTCCTGTTTGTGTCAGGAAATCTGTCCTGAGGGCAAACTTGCACAAGTTTCAATGAGTGTCCTTCACAAGGTTGGCATACTGATAATTAGAAAACTGGAAACTATTTCCATGGGAGTGTACTGTTGACTTGTTAAAAGGGACAGCTTTCTCTTACTCCAGCAGATTCCAGAGGAAAACAACGCCTGCATTTGTTACTCTTGCTCTCTTTTGCACAGAACCTTGTGGAACTGACACAGCTTCCTGGCCTAGAAGAGGACAAGAACTTCCAAAAAGAGATTGGATTGAAGACACTCGTGTACAAAGCTTACAGGTGACTGAGAAACAGCCAGGTTTTCTTTAGCAGGCATTACATCTTCAAAGCTTATTATTCCAAAGCTCTATGTGCTGTACAGGACTTTGATGCGGTTTCTTCTGCCCTTTTGTGAAATGAAGACTGGATGCTAAAGGGAAACTGGCCAGTGCTACTTAACAATATCTCCTGTTATCAGTCATTTGAGTTGGCAGAAGGTATGGATAACAAACATGTCAAGGATCCACTCTTTACTGTTGCAGGTGTTTCTTCATTGCACAGTCCTATGTCCTGGTAAAGAAATGGAGTGAAGCTCTTGTTTTATATGAAAGAGTGCTGAAATATGCCCATGAAGTTCAGTCAGGAGCTGGAGCTTATATGAACAGCTTGAAGGTAGGAACCCAATCCTGTGTGTAGAAGAGAGCTGAAGTTTATGAAGAAGCTCTGTCCTGGTATTTATTGTCAATTAGGTGCCAGGCCATTGCAATTCAAGACTGGTCTTTAAGTAGGGAGGAGAGTAATACAAATGTGACTTCTTGACACATTATAGTAGTGACTTTCTAGTGATGCGGAAGCGCTTCAACTGGCCACTTGCTTTTGGGGGAGAGGCAGACTGGCTGTAACAACTCCATAACAATTTACCACTTTTTCTCACATGTGCATTTTCTGTTATACAACTTCTGTACTGCCTGAAGGGCTGTACTGTAGCTTTTCCCCTTCTGGGAAGTCTTATCAGCGCTAGGACTTAATTTCTTAGTTCTTACTTTGTCAGGTTTTACCTTTGCCCTAACTCTTAAACTGGCACATTTCAGGCTCTCAAATGATTTTCTTTAATGACCTAGGAGCTGCCTGATGTTCAGGATCTGATCACTCAAGTCAATGCAGAGAAATACTCCTTGCAAGCAGCAGCTATATTAGGTGAGTTGCACAATTATGCTAGAGCTCTAACGTCTCTTGAATAGTGCCCCTGCAGCTATTTCATTCCTTTTATTTAATTTCTGAAGTTCCGAGTGTTTTTCCACTTCACTCTGATCTACGTAGGCTCTGGAAAATGTTTCCTCCGCCCCCAGTTCTAGCTGCTTCTAGCTGTGTGTAGTGTAGCTAGGCAACCAATGAGTAGACATTGGGCATCTTGCTCCCTGCCCAGAGATGCGAAAACGCTTCATGAGGGTGTGTACCTGTTTTGGTAACCTGCACAGAACACTCTGTTTACTGTTTTAATTTTTTTACTGCAAAGAAGTTGGCCTTACTCATCCCAGTTTTGCCTAGCTGGGAGAACTACTGAGAAAAGGGAGAGCAGTGATGTTCTGCTCTTCGTCAGTGTCAACCAGGTTAGCGGAACTTTGGGGGAGCGGATGAACTTTGTGATTTCTTGGGCTGCTGTTTTTGCTGTGCCTGCTGCTGGAAACCCAAGATAAGTAATGGATTGCCTTGTCTTTTATTGCCTTAATCTTGTTTTAACAGACCCCACTGGGGTCTTCTCATCATCTGCTGCTTTGTGCTTAACTCAAAATCTGTGCTTCTTTCAGGAGTTTCTCGTGACAATGTGAAGGAGAAGCTTTCCATCACTGGAGAGCTGTGTTGGCTGTAGATGAGTGTGTGTGATCCTCTTAGTCTAGAAAGCAAGTTGATTCTACTGAAAATATTGTCTTGTGTATCCTAGAAAGCAAGGCTCATAGCTAAGCTTGCACGACAGCTGACTCCTGAGACAGTCTTACTTTACGCCAAGATCTAGCCTGTTGTTCTTACCGCTTTTTCTTCAATTTTGCAGATGCAAATGATACTCATGAGACTGAGTCTCCATCTCAGGTCAAGGATGGCAAGGTAAGAGCTGAGAGCTCAGGCAAATTCCAGTAGTGTTCTTAATGAACTTTACTTTTAACTTGTTACCTGAGTGTCTCTTGCAACTCAAGAAATGTCATGCTGATGGGAGTTTCATCATGACTAGTATATTAAAGAGATTTTATTAGGCTTGTTTTCATTCTGCAAGTCTGGAAGGTGGCTGACAGAGTGGGGTTCCTTGGGTAGGAGCTAGGCAGCTGCTTGCAGCTTCTAGTATGGCATCTTTTTAATTTTTTTTAATTTAGCTTTCTCCCTGCACATGGGAAGGTTTTACAGAGATCCCGCAGCGATGCTTTGACAGGGGTTCAAATCATTTTCAAGGGCCCAAGATGTCACATAAGGGAACTTCAGCTTCTGTTGTCTCAGTTGCTGCTTAATCAGTCCTCTTTGCTTGTTTGACACTTGTCAGCTTTGACTCGACATGTTTAATTTGTGTTTCTGCACTGGTCTTTTTCAGCCACTCTCGGAACGGTTTGAGACTTTCTGTCTGGATCCTTCTCTTGTCAGCAAGCAAGTCAGCCTTGTGCACTTCCCTCCGGGCTTCCAGCCCATTCCATGCAAACCCTTGTTCTTTGACCTGGCCCTTAATCATGTTGCTTTCCCACCTCTGGAGGACAAGGTGGAGCAGAAGGCCAAGAGTGGCCTCACAGGATATATAAAGGGCATCTTTGGATTCAAAAGTTAACCAGGACCCCGTGAGGAACAGAGGTTTTATTCTGTATTGAAGGAAAAGCTCCAAGAGGTTCTAGGACACAAATATCAGCACCTGAAACCAACAGAGGGAAGTTTTACCATCTTCTTCCCTATGTTCTGTGTATATGTCTGTGCACTTATATTATCTCCCAGTGTATTGAAGACAAACAATCTATTCAGAAACATATGTACACTATAAATAGCTGAAAATAACCTGGAGCACAGAGAAATTCCTTTCTGCTTGGAGAAGTTGGAGCTTGCTTTGTGACCAGTGGCCTGTTCAGGGCCAGTACACATCTACTTACCATGGACCAGGGCATAGGCATAATTTGATTCCTCCCTCTGCCCTATTATTTGACACTATAATTTGGTATTTGGGTCTAGAAATCTGGGTGTGATGGGGAAATGGAGGCAAAAGTAGATGCAGAACTAAACCAGCAAGGTGAGGCTGCCTACATCAAGGCTATGAAACAGTAGCCAAGGGGGCTAACTTCTCCTTCCCTTTTGACTCCCAGAAGTGTCTGTATTTTTTAAAAATGTATCATTCAGAAATTACAAAATAGAGCCTCTTTCCTTATTGATAAGGATGGCAAATACCTTACCAAATGTTAATGGTTACCCCAGTTGTGGTAGAGTATAACCTGAATTTGTACTCTGGGCCAATATGATCCTTCTTTATTGAGACACATCTTGTTAAATATCTAAATACAGTATAGAACCTATTCCTACAAGGCGCTTCCTGGGAAACTAGCTTCGTGGGTGGCTTTAGAAATAGCTACTTGCTCTTCATGGGAAGTTGGGTGTCTCAATGTTTGTTTTGTCTCTGATTGAAACCTTGCCTGAAAACAAGATGATCTTTTTCTGGAGTTCATCTGTTGCTTTTTTCCTCATCCTTGGTCAGTAGATACACCTGAAATGAGGAATAAGCAACAGAAGACCAGTAGGTTCTTGAGTGATAGATCTCTGTCGTGCCAGACAGCTTTTTTTTTTTTTGATAAAGCGCCCAGGTGCTGTGGTGATAGGCACTTTCAAAATGCGGGTAACTTCATAATTGTGATCATTTAAACAGGGGGAAAAAAAAAAAACCCAACACAGTACATGGGGCAGAACTGTTCCTAAATAAAGTATTTGGAAGTTTCCACCAGCAATGTTTGGGTTTTCACTAAGTCTGTAGCTGGAAGGTGAAACAGCAGTTTGTTCTAGCTGCCTTAACTCTTCTGCACTGGTTGTCTTGACTTTGCATTGTTTCTCCATTTTTAGGCACTGGAGTTAGTAGGGGTGGAAACAGAAGAACTGTTTTAAATGATCAAGTTGTTGTCATGGGAATTTTCCATGCAAGGTGTGCATGTCAGATGAATGCGGGGAATTAACAATTCCCATTATTTTAATATGAATGTTTGCTGCTTTGTTCCAAGTCGATCTGATTTGTGAGTTCTCAAAGTACAAAGCAACTTTCAAGAGGACTCTGTGCTCAGAAAGGGGTAAGAGAAGGAGGAGGAACTTCTTGTTTGTGTTTAATTTTTGCAACATGGAAACAAAATGGGAATTTCTCGTATTCTAGCTAATTCCATTTGCCTCTGGACGCCAGGGGGATTTTACAAGAGAAGGGGAAAGTGTAGAGCTGAAAGAAATGTGGAAGACTATTTATTCATCCGATGACAATTTCTAGAAAACATGGTCTTGAAAGGCAGATTTCTCTTCCCCATAAAGCCTGTTTCCTATTAGACAAGGAAAGGTCATGCAATAACTGGCGCAAGCATCAGCTGGTTGATCTGCTTCATGGTACCTCTTTCTGTGTATGTTAATCTGAGCTTCTCTCTCCTTTTCAGCTTTTATATCAAATCACTTTGAGAACTGTTCTACTGTTTGGTTTGCAAACCAAACTCCTTTCTGCTTTCCTACCACAAATCTATGTGGTGCCTGGATTGATTCCAGTGAAACTCGTACTGCGGCCACTTTCTAATTGGTTACTGTTACAAAAAGCTAAGAGCGATTGGCCTCTTCATGTCAAACACCTTTTGACAGATAACTGATTAGTCGAATGCAGATAAGAAATCTGAAAACAATAAAGTTTTATTCCTGACCTCTGAGGTGTGTAGTTTATGTTGAACATTGAGAACACCAAGCACTCTGCCTCTGAAGCATTCAGAGGATCAAGGTCACACCGTCACCTGGAGCTACTTAACCCCTGGAGAATGGCCACTTCGTTTTGGAGGAGGATCTTCTGCCTGAAGGCTCGGATAACAACATGCACCACTCTCCGAGGTAACTTGGCTTATTTGTTTTGATGTAATGCTAATGGAAAGTGAGTAGAGTGGGGTTTGTAAGCAAGTGTTGTGACTTAAATAATGTGGAAGGCACCGATGAGGCACTAGGAAAAAACTAAAAACGTAAAAAAAAAAAAAAAAGTACTGTTATTCAAGTCACCCGTATGATGAAAACCAGGCTTGCAAAGTTCATTCAGGCTTTTAGCCCAGCACTGAAGATTGGAATGGGAAAGGTGAGGCTTAGATGGCAGCAGTTGTAAGGGAACGGTGCGGGCAAGTGAAGCGTCTGATGTGACATATGGAAGAACCCATTCCCCTGGAACTGCCAAGTGTTAGTTGTGCCTGAAACAGCCGGAGCAAGATGCAGAGTGCTGGTTTGTGGTGCTTGGAAACCTGCTTCCTTTTTGCTCTGTTCTTTCATTAGGCTGTACTGTTTGCTTTAAAGTGTTTGCTCTCTTTCCATGAATTAATTGGCAAGTAGGCCGCACGATTGCCCTCAAACAGGAAGCTCCAGCAGAATGGTCGAGATTATTACTTTCAATGAACTTTTCCTATGCAGTATCTTTGGGCTTAGCACTGGAATTTTAATTACAGGCTGAGCTAGCCATGCCTGGTACCATTGCATCAATTAAAATAGGAATGAGATGTACATCGTGGCCCTCAGCCCCACCATCAGTGATACACCTGTGTCTTGGGTGATGATCACTTCTGGTCATGCACTCTGAGGGGTCCAGTGACAATGGATAGGTCTTGAGGGACTTACGGGCTATATGAGAAATGATTAGCATGAGGCAAACTGGGCAGTTTAAGGAGATAAATGAGAGGTGATGTGGGACAGTTAATAGTCTGGTCTGGGAGCTCCTAAGTAACAGTCTGCCTCCTTGAAAACAGGGGAATTGGGGGTATTTTAAACTGAAGGTATTGTGTTACCAGAGAAAATCATTGCTGTCTAATCCAAGCTGCTTCAGATGGACAGCATCCCAGGTGAGCACTGGCAGCAAGTTCTCTAGGGCCTCTGTGGCTGCCTTTATATTGATGAGCTGGTTGCAGGTTCAGCTGGCAGCCTTTATTGGGTGCACCTGGCAGTGAAAGGCTACAGTCCCTGGAATTTCAGTGTTGGAAGTCCTTGTCCAACTACAGTGGCAGTGAGTAGAACTAGTTCTTGGAAGAAGATGCATTTGCTGAGAGATGTCGGTGCTCCCACATAGCTCTTGTCAACTGCCCCGTTAGAGCTGCAAGCACAAATACCCCATGGTGTTCAGCTGGGGATGTAAATTGGGAGTTTGCTCACTTAAAGGAGTGATTTGATGTGATCTTGATTGTATATGGCTGCTCCTCTTTTTCTTCAGGATGGGATTGCTATTTTCAAGCATAAGAACAGCTGGAGGTAGGTTTGTCTGCCAAAAAGAAGAGCCGTTTCTGATCCAGGTGGGAGGAATGCATAGTGGGTGCCCCCAGTGTGTAATAGGAAGCTCCAAGAGGAAGGATGTAATGCAACAGAAAGCAGACAATGATCCTGAGAGCTGCTCGGTAGAGGTGGGCTAGCAGCACCCCGTGTGCTCTGAGCTTTCCTGGGGCTGAGGCAGGAGCAGCAGCAGCTCTCGGTGGCTGCTTTGCCTTCTCCTCCCTCCCCTGCTCTGAACTGAGGAAGTGCTGGGCAGCGCTGCGGGCTGCAGCTGCCTGTCCAGCCCAGCTCGGAAACCTGGGTCACTGCTCAAGTCCCTCTTCTTCCCGGGACCTGCTCCGGCCACCCCTCTGGCCCTGGCACTCGGAGGATTTGGTGTGGAGCGACTCGGTGCTCCGGGAGCTGATCACACAGCGGTTTGGAGGGACACACCTACAGCAAAGGTTCGTGCCAGGCTTTCGCTTCTTGGGCTCACCCAAACTGCGCCAAGGGTGAACAGGTTTGTGAAATGCAGCCGCTCCCTGACCCTCTCCCTTTGGGTGAGGTCTCCTTGGCCCGAGTGTGCTGCTTTGTGTCTGTGGAGGAGAGGCTTGGTCCTTTGCTAGCCTGCTACAAAGTCACCTGAACTGCCGGTCGGGTAACTGCTGCTGTTGCTGCAAAAATCCCATCTCTTGTGGAAGTGGGTCACGGTGGGATTTGGGTGGGGACAGAGCCGGCGCATCCTTGCTCAGGAGCATCCAGCCTGAATACCCGGAGCGTCCTCACTCTTCGTTTTTGTTTGCATTGGGGATTTACTTTTTGCACCAGGGTGTGAATTAGTGCCTTGCTCTGTGCTGAGCACTGGATTACAGTGTTTGGGTTAGAGCTAAGCCCAAGTGCAAATTCCTGTGTGCAAGGGAGGTGGCTGTGTCCACCCCCCCCCCCCGACCGTGTCCCCAGCCCTTCTCTGGGCTACTGCAAGTAACCTGGGGTGAAAACCTTCCCACCTCTGGCCTAAAAAGCGCTAATGTCTCAGAGGAGGAGGTTTAAAACCACTTTCAAAGGGTGTAGTTTGCATGTCTGTTGTGCGCACGTGGCCTTGGGCGCAGCTTTCATGTTCTCCAGTGCCATCGAATTCAAATTTGGACCCAGGTCCTACTGTGTACTTAGCATTTTTAGGCACTGCTGTACTATGATCTTTGGCAAACTCCTCCACAGCTGGGCACCTGTAGTGTTGGAGTTATTAAAGTTAAAATTCTTGCTCTGGAAATAATCATCTTGTCCTTCCCTTGCTGGGCTGTGGGATGGTGGTGTCTGTGCACAGAACAGACACGGCAGTTTGCCCGAGGCTCGCACGCTGTACATGAGGATTAGTGACTCTCATCCCCAGCCCGTGGTCAGTCCGGGGAGCGATGCTGTGGCTGTGGTGCCCGAATGACTAAAGAGCAGCATCAAAGCCTCTGAATTACCTTCAGTGCTTGCCTTTTTCCACAGAAGCGGGAGAACATCTAATTTTCTCAGAGCATCAAATTAAGTCAGGGAAGGCGAAGTCTGGCTGCACAGAATTAGTTGTGGGAGACAGATTCATCCCGCTCTGGTCCCTGCCTGTGACACAGAAACACTCACCACCAAATCATGCAAGAGCAGCTCAAAAATGGAGCTTTGCAGGAGATTCACATCCGATTGAAAAGCACTCAGGGCTTCTGGGCTTGCAGGCTGTGGTTGGGAGGTGTGAGCCACCCCGGCTCAGCAATGCTCCAGGCTGCTGCACCCTCCGTCCCCAAAGACGGGCTGGGGTCCAGCGCTGCCCTCCCACCTGAGAGGTGGTTTGCAGGGGCTGTCACTGCTCTGGCCCCTGCTCCCTGCCTTAGTGGCCCAGGAGGGATTTGTCTCCTCTCCTTGCTAGCCCTGCACCGCGAGCGGAGCCTTTCCGTGGGCTTGGTTTGGTTTGGAGGGAGTCTGAAAGCATGATCCTTCCTAGCTGGTGTGTGAGCATCTCCTTCCTAATGCCCTTCAGGTCTTGCCAAATGGGGTGCTCCAGCCTGGACCCCTCTTTTCTGAACGCCTGCTCTTTCAGTCACCTCTTTGTATCGAGGCCAGAAGTTTTTTCTCCCAAGCAGGTACGCCTTTGAGAGTTCCAGGTATACATGTTTCAGCTGGCCGCCACCTGCAATACAACATCCTGCAGGTATTTTTGCACATTACAGGGCCTTTGCGTTGCAGTTGAGTGTGGAGGCACAGCGGAGAGAAAACCTGTCCTCGCATTTAGCTTTCCATCACCCCAAAGTGGGCTGATTGCCTCGTGCTTTAGCCCAGGGTTTGTAGGGAACTCTCTTCTCCAGGGCGCTGCCGTTTGAGAAAAGCAGCTTTTCTGGGAGACATGAAAGAAACCTTCCCCAAAAGCTCTGCTCTCCTACCCTGATTTCATGGGGTGTTTCTCCAGCTGTGCTGTGTGTGTGAAGGTTGTCTTTCCATGCAGGTGTTTAATTACCTCTTATTGCCTGGTTAATGATCTAGGACACATCTTGTTCAGATCCAATCACTGTGTTTGGGGAGCAGCTCCCTTTAGCAGTCACTGGATAATAAAGCCAAATTTGCAGGCTGCATCTTCTAAGTTATAAACAAGTTTTCCAGACAAAGTGTCTTGAGAATCTGCCATTAGCGAATTTATTTAGTGCTATTACAGCCTTGCTAATCCTCTGGGGAGAGGAAAATCAGGCTAACGCATAGCTGCTGTAGGGAATTGCCGTGATGTCCTGCTCATTAGCCCTAGGGCTTAAACTCAGAAGAAGCTGTGGGATGCTGTGATGAGCCTGGAGAGGTGATGGGGTGGGAAGCAGGCAGGTCCTTTTGAAGTCTGAAGGGTCTAGGGATGAGTAGTCCATAAAAGCCTTGGGACGGAGCTGTTAACGAGATGGTGTGGTGCAGAGGTCCTCTGTATTTAGAGAGATAGGACTTCCCATTCGTGCCGGGGGAGCTGTGCTGGATTCGGCCTCCTCTGGTCTTCTGGGGAAAGGTCCTTGGAGCTGAGCCGGCTCTGAAGCCAAAGCCCACTTTCCTCTGCTGACTCTGGCAGGGCACTGAGCCCAGCCCCGTCCCTGGAAGCTTTTCAATGGGTCTTAATCAGACCTGCAGGGAGAAGGGGTGGGGGCCTTTGCACTTCTCCTCTGCTTACCAATTGGTAAAGATAAAGCAAAGCAAAAGAAGTTTTGAGGACTGAGTAATTTTAGACTTAAGAAAATCAAATATCCTATTTTCCCAGTGGGGTAGCAATTTTTTAAAATAGGTGGGCTATTCTGAGGCTCTGGAGTTTCACTTTGGCTTGTATGAAAACTGCTCCACAAGTAGGAAAAAAGGCTGGGATAAAAATGGTATGAAAAGGTGCTGTCCTTGGCATCTGTGAGGCAAAGGAGGCTGACCTGTGCATGCACGGTGGGAACGGGCTCTGATAGCTCCCAAGGGGGTGAGCGTCCGGGGGTCTGTGGCTCCTGACTCCCGAGGCTGCTCTTCATGCTCTGCTGTTCTCCATGGCTTTGGAGACTCTTAGGAGGGTTTCCCTCTCGCTGAGGACAGCCCAAGTCTTATAGTCTCTGTCTCCAGTTGCAAAGACTATGAATCCTTTGCAACAAGTCTCAGTCTGGGCTGGCTGTAGCTGCTGGTCCTGTTGCCAGACAAGCAGCATCTCTGCATAGAAAAGCATCTGTCAGCCTCGTGCATCTCTGAAACCATTAGAAATAATCAGATGCTGAGTACAGGCAGGAGCAGCGGTGGCTTACCTCCTGCTTCTTCATGGGAATGAAGATAAGAGGTGAGATGACAG
The DNA here is from genome assembly GCF_900496995.4 of Aquila chrysaetos chrysaetos. Taxonomy (NCBI): domain Eukaryota; kingdom Metazoa; phylum Chordata; class Aves; order Accipitriformes; family Accipitridae; genus Aquila; species Aquila chrysaetos. The sequence goes on from NC_044008.1 coordinate 68,125,102, forward strand.
AGTAGGGAGCTTTTCTGCAGCTGCTGGGCGCTGCCTGTCTGACCACACGGCCGTGAAGCTCTTCCTTTGTCCTTGGGGACGTGGTGGTGGGTGCTGCTGGACAGGGTGGTTGGTGAGGTGGGCCTTCGGTTTTATTTGGTGTAACTATGAGTGACCATTAGCAGGGGCTTTACAGGGGTGAGGAGATGCATGAACTGCTCTTCCATAGGTGGTGTTTTATGAACAAATCAAGGCTGTTTCCAGGTGTATTGAAGACTAAACCCTCCTGCATCTGTGCCCACTGATGGTTCCTACTTTTCTCCTCCCACCTCCCAACTGTTCAACGTGTTGTAAAGGTCCTTCCATTGCTCTGCCATAGGCACCTACCACTTCTACAGGGTCATTTAAGACCTTAATGGTGGAGCTCTCCCTGCAGTTCCTGGCCAGCAGCAGCTCTTGGTGGTGTGTCATGGGAGGCTTGTGCAGTGTGAGGTCTCTGCTCGTTGCTTTGATTTCAGCACATCACTTCCCAGGAGAACGATTTCAAGAATGAAGAAGTTCAAAAGCAAGGAGGCGAAGTGAGAAGAAAACTCATCCAGAGGACTAGGTGTGCAGAGGGTGGTCAGGAGGGGAGAGAGGAGATGTGCAGAGGAGGCAAGTATGTTGTCATCCAGAAGGGCAAATGGTCTTATCAGGTAATAGTAAATAATTTATGGGTCATATTAAGCCATCATCTCCTCTGTAAAAACTTGAGAGGCCTGTCTGATAATGAAGACACACCATCCTCTAAACTCCTCTGCCAATTTCTTATGAAAGATTATTCCAGGATTGTTCCTGAAATCTTCCTTCCCTGAAATGTTACCTGTTCACCAAGGTCCTCTACACAGCTGTGCCTGCTATCTGTCCCTGCAGGCAACCTCTACTCATCTGTGTGAGCAGCAAGAAGCATCTGGTTATGTGACTGCTCTGTAAAACCAGGCATCTGCATCCTGGCACAGCTCCAGGCTACTGAGATGAATCCCCAGATCCTCTTCTGGAAAGCAAATAAAATTATTATGATGTGACTTCCCATATGATCTCCTGTTGTGTCTGGAGCCCTGCCAGAGCAGCCAGCCTCGGGTCTATAACCCCAGGAGATAAGTCTCAGCCCCCAAAGTGAGCTGTAGCCTAGCTGGGGACTTGCCTGGGCAAGACGCAACCTGCTCTTGGACTGGCTTTGTCTGTAGATCAATGGCAGCGTTTCAAGGCTGGTCGACCTGGAATGAAAGGAAGGCTGCCCACTCCTGGTCTGTGTTCCCCATGGATGATCTCGCCCGGGCAAGGCAGCTCTGCCCGCTGTGGCAGCAGGGAGCTTAGTCCCTGTTGCAGTGCAGAGCGATCCTGTTGGAAATACAGCTGGGGTGGGGGGATGGCCAGGAGGTGGGAGGCCCTTGGTAATGCTGTTTTGGATGGTCATCTTGGAGAACTGTGCTTGGGCTTCCAGCTGCAGAGGAGCAAGTATGTCGTGGGGCAGTCCTGCCCAGGGTTTTGGGGCTCGGGTCCAAGTGCTGGGCACAGCTGTATGGGTGGCTGTGGTGGAGAACTGGTTGAACTGGTTTCCTTGCCTGTTGCTTCTTGCAGGGCCTGGGTTAACCATCATACTCTGCCCTGGCACAGCTGGGGCTGGTCTGAACAAAACCCGCTGAGGATCTGGAAGTGACCTGGGCTGAAGCAAGCAGTGCTGGTTGCAAGCGTTCCCCTGAGGATTCTTGCAGCGACATCCCCTTCCCCTGCGCAGGTCGTGGTGGTCATCGCAGCATGGGAGAGGCTGGGCTGGCAGCAGGCAGAGAGAGCATCCCTCCCTTCGCAGCATGCGTTGGACTGCAGCAGAAACTTGCTCTGGGCTGGATGTGGTGGCAGGGGTGGTGGGCTGGCAAGACCTGCCGTCTTTGGCTCTACCTCCAGCTTCCCCCTCCAACTCTTGTTTCCTGAGGCTGGGATGGTGACAGACCCCTTGGGGCTTTGCTGAGGGTTGGGTGAGTCCTGCTCCTCAGGCAGGTGAGCAGGCTGCAAAGAGCTGCCCCCTCGCATGGGCTCTGTGTGGGATGAGCACGCTGGCTCTGCCTCTTCTCCTCCCACCATGTCTGCCTGAGCAAGGACGAGGCGGGTCCTTTTGCTGCAGTGAGGCAGGCTGGATGTTTGGTATCGCTCCTGGACCAGGGCTCAAAACCAGGCAGGATCTGGCCCAGTGCCCTAGCTTGTGTCTCGCACTGTCTGCGAGCGGACAGGTTCTCCTCTGCCAAGCACGCTGCCTCTTCTCGCATCAGCCCTGAGATCAGCCCCGTGTTTATCTGTCCCGTCTGCGTACGGCACGGAGGTTGCCACCGCCTGCCAGAGCGTGTGTCTGTGTGTGCACAGGGACGAGATCAAAGAGTATCAACTTTTGAAATGCTCTGTCTTTCCGAGGGATCCTTGCCAGGTGGGGACTTGGCCAGGGGAAGGATCACACCTCTGTCTTGTTAAACAGAGGAGAGGAAGGTGCTGTTTTAAAGCTTTGCGAGGCAGAAGCTCCAGCCCTCGGCTCCAGGCTGTGGGTGATGGATAGCTTGGGAAGCAGGTTGTCCGGGGTGGGGGGGGGGGTGTTGGTATGTGCCTGGTTTGCTTTTTGTGTTAATTTTTAGAACTTCCTCCACGTGCGAGCACGCTGTCTTCCAGGGGATTACAGGCAGTCGATCTTGTTCAATTTAGTTTCCTTTGAATTCACAGAGGATTGATCTTCTCCTGGCTTGTGCAAACAGCCCTGCAGAGAAGGGGTTGTCCTGCATGACCATGGGCTCCTGCATGCTCCTGTTTTGCGTGTGTACAAACTGAGGTCTACTTGGCCTCAGATGCTCTTAACTCTTGTCCTTGGCAAGGTTTCAGCATGCTTTAAGCCTTTGAATGCAAATGCAGCAGGGTCTGGTCCTGTGGTCTACAGCTGATGTGCTGCACTGGTTTCTCCTCCCTGGGGCTCTCCAGCAGCTCCGTTCAAAGAGCATCATTGCTGTCATTGGTCAACTAGATGTTAATGGCAAAGGGGTGATATCTCAGCAACTGCTTTCCATCCTGTCTCTAGACCTCCACACAGCAAAGACAGGCCCTGAAGCAGGTCTCAGTTAACTCCAGACCCCTTAGAGGAGAGGTCACCCCTCCTCCTAAGGTCCACACTAGCTGCCTCCCAGTACTTTGAGCTGGGGAGACCTCCTGTCTTCATTATTCTGAGATCCTGGTGTGAGAAGCAGGGCCCAAGCTATGATAGCCCCATGAAGAGGTAGGGCTTTGCAGCTTGTAGAAGAGCAAAACCATAGCAGAAAGCAAGCACCTTGCAAAGGAGTCTTATCCCACACGCATCTTTCCCTCTCTCCTGAGACAAGCGTGATTTGTTCTGTGCCAATTTAAAGAGGACAAAGATATCACCCAGGAAGTGACGAGGGACCCTAGGCCTTTGTCTCTGGTCGCGGGCTGTCCTTGGGCCACAAGAAATGAGGAAGAACAGCCACAAACCTGTGGTAGTATCACGGGTGGCTGGTGCTTACGTAGGGGCTGTGGTCACGATCCACTCCTGTCCACTTCCTCCTCCATCCTCTGCGCTCCCTCCCTGGTCCTGCACTGGATAAGATTCCCATGTTGCTGTGGGATCTGTGCCAGATAAGCCTGAAACACGGGGTTCCTGGTTTGTGGGGAACTTTGAACTCTGCTTTATCTGAAACCAACAGGATGTAGACAGCAGCCAGCCCTTCCTATGGCTTAGGAGAGCTGTGGGGCTGGGCAGCCCCACCGTGCAGCACAGCCTGGATGGGCATCGCTAGGAGCCACAGAGATGCCAGGGTGTTGTTGGGCTGTACTGGGAACCAGATGGGACTCTGAACCTTTGCTCCACAGGGGAAAGAGGTGCCCGGAGGCAAAGCCTGCTTTAAGATCTCACATAGACAGGGTGTCTAGGTAGAGCTTCAGACCCAGGTCTCTGAGGCTTTGGTACCCAAGTTTGTCCCAGAGCCTGAATCCCTCTGACTGAGGCTCCTGTGATGCTGCGCTGGAGCTGCTGACTTTCGTTCTGCCATGAGCCCTCAGTGTTTTGCTGGGACCTAGGGCCACCTTGTGCTAAGTCTGGGCCAAAAGCTTACTGAACTGCAAAATAACATCAAGTTCTGGGAATTGGTGGTTCCCAAACTGCTGCTGCTGCCTTGGAAAACTCTTGGGGCTGTAGGGCTTCTGCTACTTCTCTAGCATTTTAAACAGCTAATGCAAGAAGGTGCTTTAAAGTGTGTTTCAGTAGTCACAGTGTACTCCCTCGAAGTTGCGTTTGCAGACTTTTCCTCCCTGCAAAAGCTATGCTCTCTGTCACTCCGTTGGGAAACTGCTGCACAGTTGTGGCTGTGTGTGCCAAAACACTCTCCAAGCCAGGGCGAGGTCTCCCGTTCTCCCTCTGGGGCTCTGCTCTTTCCACCCCAAACTGGTTTTTCAAGTCATTTTTTCATATGTGCCTCCATCTCTGCTGCTGCTCACCTGCGTTCGGGGAGGAGCCTCCCAGAAACTGCTCTTTAGCGTGCCGCCAACCTTCCCTCGCTGAGTCTTGTCATTCCATCCCAACAGACCGGAGCAGAGAGCCAGCACCCACGACGACTTTGCAGACTCCGGGAGACCAGCTAGGACCTCGCCAACATGTTCAAGGGGGTGGGCAAAGGCTCCCCGAGCAGAAGTTCCCCCAACAGAGGTTCCCCTGTCAAGCCTAGCAAGTAAGTGCGACTCCTCTCCTCTCTCTATGCTGTCCTGTGAACCCTGGGGGAAGATAAGGGAAGAGCACTCAATGTCTCCTAAGTCACCCTAAAAACTATCCCTCTTTGTGGAGGAGCCAGAAAGTTGAGGTTTGCTGGGAGCTGATGCCAAGATGTGCTGCCCTAGCTGTTGTCCTGGGCTTTGTGCTCCAACCCAGAAGTATCTGTGCAGCCTTTGGGATGTGCAGTGCCTGAAGTGCTCAGAGCTGTGTTAATTGAGCAGGGAGGTGCAAAGCCTCTTTTGGGCAGGTAGGAGTAGGGAGAATAAACGCAGCCTCTTTGCTTGGGTGGAGCAAGACCTGCTTGATGGTGAAGCAGATACCAGCCTGGATTTGAGATCCCAGGACTTGCTGGTTGTGTGAAGTTGGTGTGATGCTGCCCTGGGACCTGGGATCCCTGGAGAAGGATGCTCAGTTTGGTGCTGCTGAGGTGGTTAAGATGGGTGAGGAGTGGGTTTGCTGGTAACGGCTCTAATCCATCCTGGTGACAGGCTGGGTCTCTGCAGGTCGAATAGCTGAGGTTGCCTCTTTCAGGCCTGTCTGAGGCAGCACCAAAAGGATCTGACAGCCACATCCCCTCTGAAGAGACTCCCTGAGCTCTGGGGAGCAAGATGTGTGATGGGACCAGGATGCTTCCCTAGGAGCCAGGTGTCCTCTGGGAGGGGGTGCTCCAGCAGAGAGAGCGCTCATCCCTCCCTTCAGCTGCAGTTGTTAACTCAGGGTTATTTTCCACCTTCCTCAGCAATTTTGCATTTTGTAGTGTTAGAGGACTGATTCTGTGGGAATCCCCGTCCCCAGCCAGGGTTAGAGGCTGAGGAAATTGCAAAGGGGTTTGCTCTAAGGAGGAGACGACCTGCAGGGAGAAAGGAGTGCTGGCCCCATCTTTTGGGACCACCACCGCCAGCAGCCTGGGATGGCGTGTGTACAGACGCCTGGGTGGACGCAACACGGTGCTGGCACTCCGCTGCGTCATTTATGGGGGCCAAACCCAATGTTAGCAAACAGTCACTGTGGAGGGTGATGGCCCAGTGCTGCTGGGCAGGGCAGCGGGACCTGGGAGAAGGTGGCCCCCACAAAGGCTGTGGCTTCCCCGTGTGGATGTGGGGAGCTGGCTCCCTCCCATAGGGAGCTTCTGCCTCAGTGGAGCTGAGCACTCACAAACTCATCTCAAAGACAGGTTTGGGGGCTCTCTGAACACCAAGTCTTTGTCGGGACCTGACTGCAGTGAGACACCTCCCCAGAACCCCCTGGAGCTGTGTCAGCCTCTGGTTTTCAGTCTTGCTAATGCAATCCATCCACCTCTCCAGCTTCCAAACCTGGGCTGGGGATTTCTCATGAGGCTTCCTGGGACAGCTCGCTGCAGCACTGCAGGAGGGTCTGGGCTAGGTTCTCCCCCAGCGTAAGCCTCTCGGGATAACTGGAGTTGCATCTTGGTGAGGCCTCACACCGCTTCCCTGTGCAGGATGGAGGCTGAAGCCAGAAGTGTGGCAATTACTGAGCTAGTTGTGCTTGTTTTAGGAGGTACCAATCATCAGACAAAGGCTAATTTGTTCGGCCATGGCCCGGGGCTTGGTCAGCACCCATATTAGCTGAGAAAATGAAGGTGAATGAGTTGTTGCAGGAGCAGCCGTCAGCACACACTCTGCAGATGGCCCCGAGAAAATGTTGGTTGCCCATAGCTGCTGTTGGTGGCCCTAAGGCCAGAACCTCGGCAGCACTTGAGGTTCCCCGCCTCTGGGTGTTCACAACTAGCGGGTACCACTGCTGGCACAGACCCCTAGAGAGGTACCGTCACCTTGGTCCTTGGGACCATAGTGTTGAGCATCCCAGCTCGCAGGGCCCTTTGCTGTGTCCGCGTGGTGGATGCATCCCAGGGAGGCAGTAGCAAGCGCAGGTTTGTCCCTGAGGAGCATCCTCGCTGTGCGCTGCTCTAGGAGGAGGCACATTGTGGGGCTGGAAGGGAAAACTCATGAGAAGGTGGAATTGAATCAGATCTGGCTGGACTGGCTGCCCGGGTGTGATCTTGACAAAGGCTGTGGGTGGTTTTGGAGGTGGATGGCAAATCATCTCCTGGTTTAATCATCTCCTGGGATTGCTGCTTCTGCCACTGCCTCCTCCTGCTTCTCCCCGATCAGTCTAGAGCAGCGTGGCCCTGGGCGGACAGGCATGGGCTCAGGGGACTAACCCAGCACTGGCAGGGGGTTGTTGGTGGTCTGCTGTGAGCAGCTTGGGCTGGCAGATCAGAGCATTTGAGGTCTTCCACGTGTTGGGGAGAACAGACCCAGCTTTGGGGTCTGCCTTGTGACCATAAAGCAAAGTTCCCTGGAAGAAAGGGACAGAGGGGGCCAGGGACTGAAGTGGGTGGGTGCTGTGGTCCTGCCCAAAAGTGCTCTGCCAGGAGTGACCAGGAGCGGGGGACAGTCCTGCTCCTGCTAAGAGACACTGTCCCTTGCATGCAGTTGGACTGTCTAGGAGGCAGAAAGTGGTATGAGAAATGAACCAATTAATAATGATGATAATAATAGTGCTCTGCCTCTTCTAGGCATGAGATAGCCCAGGGAGGAGGCCTGCCCTGGCTCTTGAGCAGGAGGAGCTCTACCGAGCTCCTTGGCCAGCCCTGGGCTGTGGCTGTACGCACCCACTGCGCGCAGAATCGGACCCGAGCCCTGGAAGGCTGAGGGATGCCCAGTGTGACCACAGGCAAGCTCGTGGCTCCTCATATCCCACCCGACGCCAGGCTGTCTCTCTGCAGCCCAAGCGTCGGCACGTTCACCCTGAAACGTGGGGCCCCGCTGTGGTCAGCTCTTGTTGAGTGAGGGCTTCTGCCCAGGGGCAGGAGGGACAGCCCTGAGGGAGGACCGTGGTGCATCCGTGTCACTGCAGGCTGCGTGGATGGCTGTTGGCACGGACGGGAGAAGCTCGTGCTCCTCTCGGCACAGTCCGTGGTTGGGATGGGAGGGTCTGTGGTGGTTTGGGCACTTCTCTAAGCGTGCATGGACCAAGCGAGTTCGTCAGCATCGGTCCCACCTTGACTGAGGGTGGAAGGCTCAGCTGAGGACAGATGGCTTCTCTGCTTGTGTATCAGGCCTTACTCTGGCCCCTGGAGACACCCCTCTCCTGCCAGGATATCCCCTACCTGGCTTCAGTGCTCGTCAAGCATCCAGACTACTCCTTTGCGGACTCTGAAGTGGTTCAGCTGCTTGCAGGGCTGGAGAGCCACTTCCAGCGTGGCTGCTGGCTACAAGGTCTCAGTCTCCTCCTCTGCCAGGCTTCCTCCCTTGGCTGGCATGGAGACCTCCTGGCTCTCCACTCCAGGACACACAGGGGAGACCCCCTTTCCTCCAGAGATGATGTTTTCCAGGAAGCATCAGTTCTTCCCTGAAGATCAGGTTGTTTGCAAGAGCATCCTTGTTTCTAACCTCAGGTGCTCGGTGCAGTGCAAAGGCCGTGCAGCCTGGGGATGGGCAAGGCTGAGTCCCCACGACCAGGAGGTTGCTGAGGTCTCTTCGGTCCATAGTTTTGTTTTGGCTTGACCTAAACAAAGCTGATTTGTGTGTCCAGCCTTGTGAACCAAGAGATGGGGTGTCCCCGTGTTTCCTTCAGCCAGGAAGGGGGTGCCACCAGAAATAAGCAGGTTTTTATTGGCGATCTACCCTCCCTGGGAAGGATGGATCCTCACTTCTCCCCTCTTGGAGCGGCACAAAGGTATCGCCAGTCACATCACAACGGGGCTCAAACTGGACACCCCATTCACGCTCTTCCCGGGCAGGAACTGAATTCAGCCAGACCTCTCGGGGTGGACGGACTCCCCCCGGCACATGGGGAGAGGCGTCCATCCCCTGGGATGGCGGCCAGCCCGTGACTCACTCTCTCCTCCCTACGCAGAGAGCCCGGGCAGGAAATCTGGGTGGTGCTCAAGTATTTGCTCATGGGACACCACCTCATTCCAGGCGTGTCGGGGGATGAGTTGGAGATTGTGTAACCTCCTGGGGAGGGGGGACCTCCTAGAGCTTCCAGCCTGCTGTGCACGCTCAGGCTCACGGGGACCGAGTCCTGACTCTGCGCTGCTGCCATCCACCCCGTTGTGCTGGGACTTGGGGCCACTTTTCATCTGCCTGAGGACTGCAGCTTACCCCAGGAAAGGCATCCATGGGGCACAGATGGGGTAGGAGGGGTATTTAACAGGATATAAAAGACAGGTTGTAGCAGGCAGTGATGCTTTGATGATGAGGAGGAATGCCCTGCTTGGGCTTTTTGGCTCCATAATCCCCAGAACTAGACCTTGTAGAAGAGGGCACTGCCAGAGTGCAGCAGTCCCCCATTTACTTTGCTGACACGCATTTTGCAGGCAGGGAAGCTGAGGCACGGCCAGGAGATGCTGCCAACCCAAAGCCCCCGAGGGAGCTGAAAGGTTCTAAGTCGCAGGCCCACACCACCCTCTTGGGAAATCAAAAACAAGGGAGGAGTTGGAGAAAGGGGACAGGAGGATGCTGTGAGCAGGAGCACTGGGGCTGCGCCTTCTCCGGAGTTACACGGGCTTGGCTGCAGTCAGTGTGGACTGAGCTGACTTGAAACACGAGCTCCGTCTGTGGCATCTGAGTGCTTGGCTTGGGGTGACCGTAACACTCACTGGCACTTTACAGTCACTTGGGGCTGTAATAAATGAACATCCCAGCATCTGCTCTAGCCTTTGGTATGAACTGTGGAATAGCTGGAGCCATGATGAGGAGCTGGAGCAATGACAGAGCCATTAAGGGAACCACTTCCCCCTCTACTTTGCTGTAGTCAGGGACTAGGAAGGAAACCACACGGCTGGAGAGCAGATGTGGGTGGCTCTGCTGCAGGACATCACCTTTCTCCTACCTTCTTGTCCACCAGAGGTATCAACCAGCCCTGAAGAAGTGTCCCCACCTTCCACTGACCCCCGTGCAATGTCCCATTGTCACTGCTCAAACTCTTTCCTTCTGCTCTCAGACCCCAGAGTAGGCACACAACCAAGCTGAGCCTCTGCTGAACTTTGTCCCATCAGCAGCCATCCAAGGGCTTGAGTCCCTGGATGATACTATCGGTCCACACCCTCCCGCCTCTGCTTGCCCACATTTTGGCAGCGCTGCGCTCTCCCTGCCTGGAGGGTAGGGCCGGCACTGTCCTCAAGGGCAGATGCTATTAGAAACAACAGGACATGAGGACAAAGGTAGCACCAAGGCTTATGCTTCCTTGTCCACAGGGAGGTTTGGGAACCATCCCATGCCTTGCTGCGGGCTCTGGATCCAGCTGTTTCGGCAGGGCTCTTGGCACTCATTCACAGTAGCAGTGTTGGAATAAGGGCTGTGATGGTATCCATCAGCTGTGTGATGGCACCGAGGTGAGACACAATAGCGAATGGTCTGATGGGGACCTTCAGTGAATCTTCACTGGGGTGAGGAGGACTGGTAGTTGTGCTATGGCCTTGGGAAATTTGTCCCCATGCCCTGAAAGTAGCATGACTGCAACAGCCTACACAGTGCCCAGAGGGGCTTGTAGTCCGCATAGCAAGTCCTTGTCCACTGCAGCCCAGTCCTGGGGTGGCACTGGGCCCTCCAGTATCTCAGTGGGCTGAACTGCAGAGAACTTTGCATGAAACAAGACCACAGGATGGCAGTTCTGGGTCAGGTGAAAAGCCATCTCGCCCACCTCTATCAGCAGCCGAGGGCAGGGACCCAGGGAAGTGCCTCCAAACAGGGCAAGCATGTTGTGCTGCTTCTGCAGGGTGTTCTCCTGGCCTCCAACTGTCTGTGGCTTTGGGTCTTCCCAAACCAGATGTGGTTTCGGTGCATTTGGGAGCCCTAGAGCGATTTTTTTTCTTTCTTTCTTTCTTTCTTTTTTTTTTTTTGGTTCCTCCAATGCTTTTTGAATCCACGTGAACTTCTGAGCATCTGCAGTGTCCTGAGGCAAGCAGCAGTTGCTCAGATGAGCTGCATGCTGTGCAAAAAGCCACCTGCCACTCTCCCTGAACACACCACCTCTTACCTTCACTTGGTGGAAAGCAACAGCCAGGCATTGACCGCTTGTGTGCATCTGTGCCCTTGGCCACAGCTTAGAGTCTTTCTTTGGAGACCAGGAGGACATGGGGGAAAGGCCTGAAGAACGACACCTGTGTCAGGTCCTGGGCAGTGATGAAGAGGGTGAGAATTGCCTTCACCCACCCATCTGGTTTGCTGTTCCCTCTCTCAGGTCCTCAACAAATGAGCTGGCTGTGCTCATCTCGCGCATGCAGACGAATGCTGACCAGGTTGAGAAGGACATCCTGGAGACACAGTCCAGACTCAAGCAGGTGAATTGTGGCAGAGGGTGGTGGGAAGGTGAAAGGCTTTGCCTAGAAATGCAGTGTCTAGGATAACAGGTCAGGTGTCTGCTCTCTGCATCAGCTTGCCGGTGCAGGTCTGGGAGCTGACTCAAGGCTGGGGAGGAACAGAGCACCCCGCAGAGCCTCCCAGCCCCTGGGGCTGCATACCAGGGCCTCCCAAATTCCAACCTCCATGCTTTCTGCTCAGTGCCTCATGCTTCCCACAGCCAAGGCTGTCTCACCTACAGCAGCACAGTCCTGTGCCTCCCAGCAATCCCAGAGGCAGGCAGCCAGCCTGACCCACACTGGTCCCCTGGGTGGGAGAGATGCTGAAGCAGGCAGCTTGGTGGGGCATACGCTCCCCAGCTGTACCCTTGCACCAGGGTTCCTCTGTCGTCAGTGTGTTGAGCATCCAGGCCCTCTGAGGTGGTCAAGGAGAATGTTGTGAGGTCTGTGTGGTCCAACCAGGCTTCTTTCTCTGTCTTCCCTTGTCTCCAGGATGCCAGCAATCACCAGAAGAACAAGGCTTTTGAGTTCCAGCCAGAGAATGCCAGGAATCTGAAGGAAGCAGAGACTCTGCTGAAGGACCTCTTTCTGGATGTGGACCGTGCCAAGAAGCTGAAACACCCTCAGGCTACTGAGATAGAGAAAGAGTAAGTACAGCGGGAGGACTAGTGTGGTGGGGGCACCAAGCAGTTGGCAACCCCCCTAAGATCTAGACCGAGCTCCAGTTGTTGCCATGAGAGGTAGAGTTTCACCCTTTCAGGGCTTCTGCCAGTATATTGTAAAGATAGTGGTGTGTAGGGTTGCTGCCAGAGTGATCGCCCAGTCTTATTTGGGAGTTCTTGTAAAAATGCAGAGCTAAAATGTGGCCCCACTCCCAGGGCAAATCCCCCTTTTCTCTGCCTTTCTTAAAATGAATGCCTTTCATTCAGGCAAGAATAGTTGGGTGTTTGAAAGGGAGAACTACTTCAATTGGCCTCTGGTGCTTTGCTCCCCTTTGCTCTCCAGCCCTTCTGTGTGGAAATCAGGAGGGAAGAGTTGTTTCCTAGCTGGGAAGGGACAGCCCTGATTTCCTTGCAGCTTTCTCCTGGATTGTAATTCCTGAGACATGCCTGGAGATGGAGAGCACCAGGACAAGTGCCTCCACTGCTGAAGGAGGCCAGTGTCACAAAGGCACAACAAAGTAGCCTGGGTCTTAGAGTGAAATCTAGGCTCCACAAACTCCACTTTGGTTCTCCCCCCTCCAAACTGACACAGACACGTATGCCTTTTCTCCTTGGCAGCATCCAGCAGCTCCACGACCGCGTGACGCAGCTCTGTGCAGAGTACCGAGCCCTCTACGAACAACTCAACATCCCTGATGTGGGGCCCAGGGTAGACTGGGCCAGGATCCTGGACCAAAAGATGGTAACAGCAGCTGGTTTTACATGTATCTCCCAACACCTAGAAAGGCAGATAATGTCCGCTATTGCCTGTAGGTCTCTGCCAGCCATCATGTGCTCAGCATCATGCAGGGACATTGGGGGTGGTGGAAGTAACTCTGAGTAGGAGGAGGAGGACTCTCCTCTCACCTCTTAAAATCCTCTGGAGGACCCTCTTGATTGATCCCTTCAGATTAAGAGCTGTCGGAGGGGGATTAGGTAGAGATGCCCTGCTGTGGGATGAAAGGATGGAGAAGGTGATGTCTTCAAGGACTTTACAACCTTAGATCCTAGGGTTTCATGCTGCAAGGTCTTGGGTATGTGCAGTGCCCAGTTTGGAGTCAACTTGGATTCCCTTGGAAGTTAGATGGTAACTGTGCCCATCCACTGTATATCACCATAGGAAGGGTGGCTGGTTCAGCTTAGGTTGGTACACCAGGGTTTTATGGCCTGGTTATCTTGGTCCCTGTGTATGGCTGGGGGAATGGCAACCAACAGCACTCACAGTAAACAACAAGATCCCTTCCTTCCTTTCTGGACTGGCATCAGATCTCAGATCTTTTCATACCCTGCCAGTACTACTGGGGTTTCTCCCTGAAATAAAGTCTTTTGCTTTAGTCTCTGCCTAACTCCTTTTGCACAGAAACAAGTCAATGCAGGACAGTACGGCCCCGGCATGTCAGAGCTGGAAAAGCAAATAGCTGAGCACAACATCTTCCAGAAGGAGATTGAAGCTTATGGCCTCCAGATCAAGAACCTCCGCTCTGGGGTAAGGCACCCTCCATCCCCTGCTTGCTCCTGTCGGCTTCACTCAGGATCCTGTGGGCTCTGCTCGCTGTCTGGCTGCATGTCCCATCTGCTTCTCTGCATGGTGAATATCCACCCTTGTTCTGCAGAGGGCGTGGGGAGACATGAGCTTGGACAGATCAAGCCATGCAAGGGCCAGAGAGGTGGTCCCTGAATGGTTTCTAAAGCCACCTTCCTTAAATCAGCTCATCGGCATCTACCACATGTTTTGGTAATGGATTTTTTCTGTTTGTTTTTTTGGTTTTTTTTCCCTTGGTCTTGGCCGTGTTGTAACCCAGGATGTGGCAGACTTAAAAAGCCAGTACAAGGACTTGCTGGTAAGCTTCTTGGTGGTTTTCTGGACAGATGGGGTCATACAGCAGAGTAACACCATCCCTGATGGACAGGGAATGGCCAGCTCAGGGCAGGAGCTACCTTTGGTCTTGCACATTGAAGTCATGTCCCTCATCTTTCCTCATTTCCTCCCCACCTTGGAATGGGTGTAAATTGAGACCACGCTCACTGCCCTCAGGGCAACGCTGCGGGTGAGATCTGTGTCTCTCCCCTTCACGGATTGTTGATCTGGAGTTGCCTATGTGTCTGTGAGCGCAGGGTTACAGATGCGGCAGCAGGAACCCCTGTCCCAGCCCACACGCTGTTCCAAATCAGGATTGCAAATGTTGAGGCTTGCACTGCTCCCTAACAAGGGCTCCAGAGAGGAAATGAGCAGCCGGAGCAAAGGAGGTGGCCAGGAAGGTCCTGGGTTTAGCCAGCTGGGCCCGTAAAAGTTAATGCTGAAGAATGGCATTTGTGAGAAATATAGCAGAGCTGGGCCAGCTCTCAGACTGCCCGAGGCACCAGCCCACACCTGAGATTCTGGTTAAACAAACATATCCTGTCTGTGAAGGAGGGAAAGGGAACGGCAGCCCCATCAGATAAGAGCGAGCGGGCGGCAGATGTCTCACCAAGGTCTCTGGGAATCTCCTGGTGGATGTGCAATGCGAGTGGGGTCCTGGGGAGGAGGAGGAGGAGGACGGAAAAGGGGATCCTCAGCCTGAGCACCAACACTGTTTCTCTCCTGTGTGCATGGGCAGAAAGCCTCCGTCTGGCGAGGGCAGAGCCTGGGCAGCCTGTACAACCATCTCCAGGGCTGCACCAAGGAGCTGGGCTACCTGACGGACCAGCAGACCAGGATCCTGAAGCAGGACTGGAGTGACCAAATGATGGACGTCCAGAGCGTGCGTCGGGAGTACGAGGTGAGCTCTTCGGGGATGGTAACATGTCCTGGCTGTCGCAGGCTGGCCAACCCAACATGCGAGATTTGCAGAGTGGATCCCAGCCTCCTAGACATCCACCACCAGCCCTGAGCCTGGTGCTTTCCCAAGGCAGCCTTATAGTGCTGGGCACAGAAACGGAGGCAGAAGAGATGCTCTGGGGGCATGCTGGAGTTAAGGATGAGCCACTCTGTGTGTCCCCTCCTGTCCCCTGAGCTGGCACGTGGGATCAAACATTAGAGAGCTGTTGATGAGGCTGTCCATGGTCAGAGGGGAGGGGAAGGCTCAGCGTCATGTCAGCCTCAACATCCAAAGTACAACACCCAGTGACTGCTATGTGCTGGGACCAGGAAAGAGCGGGATAATTGCTTAGGAAAATGCTCTTTGAATGAATGCCCTGATGCTTTCTGAGGCCCAAGCGTGTCTAATTTGTTTTAGCTTTGCCTAGCCCCTTCTCTTTTTAAAAACAAACAAACAAACAAGGATGTCTATGCTTTGGGAGCCTTTTCTCTGCTACATGGGTTTTGGTGCCCCAGGAGACCGCTCTCTGCTCCCTGCATGCTCCCACGTCCATGAAGTTTCTCTTCCCCTTCAGGATTTCAAGTCCAATGAACTGCTCAGCCAGGAGGAGTTTGTGAACCATCTTCAGGATGATGGGGATAGGATGATTGAGCTAAAGCACCCAGCTGTCAAGCCTATCCAGGTAGGGAAAGGGGGGTCTCCTCCGCTGGAGCTGAGACCCCTTGAGAAATGGTGGCTGCACTGTATGAGCCAGGTCCTTGTCAAGCAGTGTCCTTGCTCAGGCTCAGCATCAGGCAATGCCTGGGCATAGCTTTTTCTCTGCTGAACAGCAGTCTTTACTCTTAGTTTGATCTCTGGGACTTCTGGAGAAAGGAGACCAGTGGTGGAGGAGGTAGGACTAGCTGGAGCCCACTAAGTCGTGCTTTGTCCCACCACAGGCTCACCAGGAAGCCTTGAAGAACGAGTGGCAGAATTTTCTGAATCTCTGTATTTGCCAGGAGAGTCAACTGAAAAGCGTGGAGAGCTATAAGAAGGTAAAAAGTAATGAGGAGAGCATGGGTCATAGGGCTGCAGGGTCAGGCCTGAGTGGGCAGTCTGGGAAGAGAGACAGCAAAAGGATGAGGATGGGAGATCCTTTGCTTGCACCTAGTCAGGGTATTTTGGGGAAACACGCCTCAAAACACAGTCCTTTAGTGCTACAGTGAAGGACTGGCTCCCAGCTTGTCTCATCAGCCCCGTTGTGTTAGTGTGCTGGCTTGGAGAAGAGGGGTTGGGGAGGGTTATGTTCGCTGTCATCACTTGGGACTTGTCTGTTGATTGGGATTATTTGCCTGTGGCTCAGGTGATGGAGGGTCCTTGTCCAAGGATGCACTCTGAGGGTGGTCTGTAGGGCCTTGTGAGCCCCAGACAGGGTGTGGGAGAGACACTGGGAACTGAGACACCCCACTGGACTTGGAGATAGTAATGTCCTCCCATCTCTGTGACTGTTTTCCTACCCACCGCTCCAGTTCCAGGATGATGCTGAGGCTGTGAGCCGCTCTCTCAAGGAGATGAACTCTGACCTGGACACCAAATACAGCAAGTTCAACAAAGACAGCCCTGGGGTGGTGTCAGATCTGCTGCTTCAGCTGGAGGTGAGGTCTTCAGGGATGGTGGCACTAGCCAGACCTAAGGGGCAGACCAAATGTTACAACCTCCCCAGTAAATAACAGTGGGGAAGGGGAAGAGGTGGGTAAATAATCCTACCCGGACAGCTCATCCCAGCTCTGTGCTAGGGAGGGGGAAGCCCATGGCAATACTGTGCTCTGGACACTGCTGCTGTGGGGCACTGACCCCTGGGAAGACATTTATCTCCATCAGTGACACACAGCCAGGCCCCAGGTCACCATCAGAGTAAAGGAGAATCACAGGGAGGAGCTGCGCATTGTCCTAAACTTGAGACACTTGGATTAGAGGGCCCGCAGAGAGTGTGAGCTGCTGGCATCAGGGCAGTGGAGAAAGGTCCTCCCATCTCCCCAGCACTCTCATGAGCCAAAGGCAAGGGAGGGAATAAAGAAATCTGACCTCAGGGGTGAGATGCAGATAGGAAAGGAACGTTTGCCTGGGAGAGAGGGAGGGGACATGTTCAACACGGTATCTTCCCATGCATGCAACACATTTTGCCCCCAAGAGGTGCTGGGATCTTGGCACCTTCTGACACTGGAATGCAGCCACCTCTTGGCAGGTCTCTGTTCCATTTCTGAGAAGAAAAACTTCTCCAGGAGATTTAATATGACAGTGTGGAATCACCTAAGGTTAACTCGGGCTGTGCCTTCAAGGGCAGATCTGTGAGTGAGGGAAACCAAGGAGAACATTGATAATGAAAAGGGGAGGAAGGGACATGGAAGGGTCAAGAATGGCGAACCTCCTGACTCCACCCCAGCAGTGACCACACAAGGATGGACAACGGGCCCCAGCATACCTACGGTAGTGTGACTCTCCCCTTCCTTCTCATCCAAGCCTGGTCACGACCACTTGTCTTCCCTGTTTTGTCTAGAATGAAGAGAAGGTGGTGAAGCAGGCAGAGAAGAGCATCACTGACCTGAAGAGAAGGAGCAAAGAGATCAGCCCACTGAAACTGCGCAGGATGTGTCCCTCTCAGACCCTCACCTTGGAGACCCTCTGTGACTGGGATGCTGGGGAGGTGAGGGCTTGACTAACAGTACCCTCAGAAGAGGCAGGCAACTGGATTCTTATTTGGTTGCTCTAGATCTTGGCTCCATGATGGGCAGAACTGGGCTAGTGGCGGGAAGACAAGCCTTTCACTGGGTTTTGTGTCTTTGTCCCAGGTGCAGCTGACCAGAGGTGACAAGTACACTCTGAAGGACAACAGCAACCCGGAGATGTGGGTGGTGCAGAGCAGCACTGGTGTGGTCCAGGAGGCACCTTCTGCTTGCTTCTCCATCCCTCCACCAGACCCCGAGTCTATAGACAAGGTCAATAGGTGAGTCTGCAGGGGAGACCCTGACCCAGAGAGATGTTCAGACCTGCTCTTAGGTCATAGCCAGCCTGACTGCCTCAACTGCAGAGAAATAGTAGCTGGGAACAGAGCTCTTGACTGTCTAGTACAAAATCCCTCCCGGAGAGGGATTGTTCTCTGCACCCAAGTATCTCGTCTAGATTCCTGCCGTTCCTCGACAGCACTGCATGCTGCATGGACCTTGCTGTCAAAGAGTTTTCTGGCAGTCAGGCTTGATTTCTTCACCCAAACATGTGACTTGCATAGGTTTGACTAAATTCATTGCAGAATCAGCCTGGAGCTTGGGACTTGCCAAACAGGACAGAGTTATCTGTGGCATCTCTTCTCAGCCAGCCCCAGCTGGAGACTGAGAAATGTTTCTTGATCCACAGTGTAGTCTACTGCCTGGTTGCTTGCTCATTCAGCTTCTGTGGTTCCCACAGGATGGGGTTGTGGTGCAGGGAGCTTCAGCATTACCTTTTTAATCATGTCCCTGAGTGCTTGGATAAATAGGTGCTGCTCAAGTGCTGTGGAGAGGCCCACAGCCCAGATTCAGAATTACTTGGGCATGCCTGTGACGGGAGCTTGGGTCTCCAGTCACACAGGTGTGATTACTTCATTGTGCTGCTCTTCCTGAGTGCATACCCATCTTCACATGTCCCAGACTACTGAATCCTTTGGATTTATGGGTTTCATGTGTGATTTAAAACAGAAAAGCAAAAGTTTGCAACATCCTCCTGGATAACAGCTCTGCAGGTGTTGCCCGGAAAACTCTCGCCCTTTCCAGGCCACATCTGACAGCTTGTTTCATTTCCTGATGTTTGCTTCCCTTCCTACACACAAAATATTTGTCTTTGTTTTATTTCCCAGCCTGTTCCACCATTCAGTCCCTCTGCATGGAGCTATGTCCTGGCCCCACAAAGTGACAGCCCTCGTCTGACAACAGCCAGCAAGCTGGAACCTGCTGGTTTTAGAGCACGGTGTTTAGCTGAAGCAGCCATAGCAGGGATGTGAACTAGCCTGGTCCTTCAAAGGCCCCTCTTCCTGGTTCCATCAGTCTTCTGTCACCCAGAGATTTTTTTGGTCCTTCCAGCTCCTGCTGATCCTAGCTCTAGTTTTGTTAGAAGGGAACCATCCTTACAAATGAGACTTGGCATTTCTAGTGCAGCAGCTACTTGTACTTGCTTCCTGCGAAGCTGCAAAGCTCTGCAAGTGATATGAAATAAATTTCCAGCTTTAATAGCTTCTGCTGAGAGTTGGAAACACTGGTTCCATTGGGAGAAATCAGCTGCTTAAATCAACTGGCTGCTTTTGCTGCTGTCCCCTTTCCTAAGGGACATCTCTGAGTTACAACAGGCTGCAGGCTCCCAGCCTTCCCCTGCCTTTGGGAACACCCTCCCCAGCAGAGGCACGAAGCTGCTCCGAGGCTGGGCTCTGTCATGACTTGCTCAGTGCAGCAGTTTCCCATCCTGCTGGCTGATGATACTCCTCTCTGCTCACAGGCTGGAAGGGGAACTGAACACGGTGAAGCAGAAGCGAGCGGCAGTTCAGAGCACCCTGAGACGCAGCCAGAAGGAGCAGGTTCCACCCAGCCAGCAGGGTACGTCAGCTGGTTAGTCAAGCCCTCTCCAAAGCAAGCCCGTGCACCTCCCTTGCAGAGCTCCCAGATGTGGCTGGAAGCAGAGCACCCGCTCCAGCAGGCAGAGGTACCTGCGGGTCAGTGTGAGGATGCCTTCTGCTCTATGGAAAAGAGCAGCCGGTGGGATAACCTGACTCCTAGTGCTGCCAAGGACTCACCGTGTGATCTTGGGCAATTCAGTTATAAGCTCCATTGCCCTTCTTAAACCTCTGAGATTAACCTCCAGCTCCATGAACAGTTGCAGGGTATTTAGGGTTGCAGGGGGATGTGCCTATCCAGAAGCCTTAACTAAACCTTCTCTGTATCTGGGTCCCTTGCAGTTCTCTTCCCTAGCTGGGGGCTGTGGAATAAGCAGGCAGCCATGGCTAAATCCCGACCCCTGGCTAGCTGTGTTACTCCCACAGCGGCAGTTCAAAAGGTCTCAGCAAAGCAGAGCAGGGATGTGTCTGCATGGCAGCATGTGGCACTGTCTGTCCTTCCTTTGGACCTGAGCTCTGGGTGGCTGGGGCAAAGCTAAAGCCATTTTCCTAAGCCTTTGCCATGGGTAGGCACACACATGTGCATGATGCTCTGCAGATTAGAAATGTTAACTGACTTGTTAATGGTTGCATCAAAACCCCATGCTCAGAAGAAGCCTGCATGCTTCAGAGCTGCAAAGCACAAAGGGCAGAGCTTTGCGGCAGGGCTGTCATGAGAGGGAGTTGGAGCTTTAGGGACCACATATGGGAGAGCTCGGGGAAAAGGCTGTGCACCAAGACTGGGATGGCAGATGAGAAATGGGGCTTAACCTAAGCTGTGTCTCACTGCAGCTCTGTCCAGGAGCTCCCCTGTAGTCCAGGATGATCCCCAAGCTGACCAGCTTCTCAGTAGCCTGGATCACATTGGCAAGGACCTGGTTCAGGTAGAGAAAGAGATCTTGAACCGAGTGAGATCTCCAGTGAACTACAGTGACCCCACGGATGACCTTGCCAGGAGGATCAAACACCAGCAGGTGGGTGCTGCTGCTGTGGGCGGGTTGGAGAGGATGAGTTTGGTAGCGTTGTGTCCTTGGCCCAAAATAGAACTGACATAGGAATTACACAGGAGATGACAGCTGGTACTTCGAAGGAGAAACCTGTGCTGCAGCTGCAAGGGTTTCAGGCTGGCTTGAGCCCTTGAAATGGGACAGATTAAGCCAAACCCTAGAGAAATGCAGGCTCTTCCCTTGGGCTCAGGTCTGCAGCAAGATGGTCCATTCATTTCAGAGCTGTGGACCAGGTGCCAGTCTTGGGGAGTCCTCAACCTTGTCATAAGGAAACTGTCACCCTTCACTCTCAAGTTTGTAGCATAAAAGACAACAGGATAGAGGGAATTAATCCAATGACCAGCTTTGGCTCACCTGATGAGGAGTACAGACTGGTAGATGTGAAGGGGACAGGAAAAGAGGCAGTGCCCTGGAGCCCCCTTCCTTTCCTCTGGGATAAGGTCTGGGTCTGTAGTAATTCAGCTTGTTGTATCTTCATCTGTGGGTATTTATCCAGCCCTGGCAGAAGGAGGGACTCAGGCAGATAGGCTTCTTCCACCTTTGTTTGGGTCTCTTTCCCACACCCTGCCATTGCCAGACAGCCACAGTCTGGATGGGGCTGTGCCCCAAGGGCCAACACCTTATGAGAGGGCTACCGCACCCTTAGCCCCACAGCAAAATCCGCCCCTGAGGGAGACAACTTTTTGCAACAGCACTGTTATGACTGTGTTGGGTGACTCTGCTCCCATCTGCTGTGCCAGGAAACAACAAAGAAACTTGAGAACCTGGGGGCAGCCAAGGATGCCTTGCAGAAGGAGTGTGAGACCTACCTTTCCAAGAAACCCACCAGCACCTCGGCTTCCCAGCTCCCTGTCACGTTGAATGCCCTCAGGAGCAAATACAGTGATGTCAATATGCTTTCCAGCCTGTACAATGAGAAGTGAGTGATGATGGCAAGGCCTGATGGGGATGAGGGGAGGAAGTCCTTGCACAGAGGTGTCAACACAGAATCGAGAGAAAACGCTTTTAGTCTGTATGGGCGTTGGTTGAGGTCCATCCAGCACAGTGCAGACTGGAAACCTCCCATCCATCATCAAAGGCACCTCTGAAGGAGTTCCCATATGTAATCTGTGGTCAGATCCCCCCACTGTGGAAAGTCCACCACAACGGGTGTGTGTTCCAGCTCCGCTGTGTGCGGTGAAAAGCAATATATCTAACTTCTGGGCAGCATGACAGGGTTGTGAGTGCATATTGCTTGTTCTCTGACATGCTGCAGAAGCTCTGATGTTAAATGAGTTTAAACATGCAAAATCAGAGAGAAAAGGAGAAAAATGGGGTCTTCTGTAGCTAACCTCGTCCTGCCATTTTTCCCTTCCCCAGGGCTAAGGCTGCCCTGAACCTGGAGACTCAGATTGAGAACACAGACAAGATCGTCAGCACGTTTGAGGCCAAGCTGGCTCAGGATAGCATCATTCCTGCATCCCCCAATGCCCTGCAGAATCGGGCCAATGATCTGCAGGTAGGAGAACATCAGGCTCTTTGCTAGGGAAGGGAGATCTCTGAGCTCAGGTAGCAATGGTGGGGAGAGCTGGACTTTGCTTACTTGAGCACTCCAAGGCACCAGCGATTAAGCCTTTCTAAAGACTTGTTCTTTGAAGGCTTTACGTTAGTGTTGCAGTCTGACCTGCACTGACTAGCTAGCAAAAAGCTCTGTCCCTCCCAGGGTACCTTTGGGGTCCCTAAAATATACGATGAACCTCTTAGCATCTGTTCTAAACTCTGTTGCTCTGCCACACACCCATCCCTGTTCTTTCCTGCTGCCAATCTCCCTGCCCCATCATTAGCTCTCACCCTTGACTCACGCTGACCCTTTTTTGCCTTCCCCAAAACTTGTCCTTTCTGCTCCATGCACCATTCAACCACCCACCTTCTTCACTAAGTCTCACTGTTGTCTCTCTTCCATGTTGCATGTCTATCTTGGAGAACCTGGCTAGCCTCCAAGTACTGCATGGTTAAGGAGGGTATTTCTGGTTGATTCATTGACTGGTACAGACCTGGAGGTGTCTTTTTTCCCTTGCAGAAGATGAAGCGGGACCTGGTGGCCCAAGAGGACTGTGTGCTGAAGCTGAACCGGGGGCTCAAGGATGCTGAGCACAGCTGCAGTGCTGTGCAGAACAACTTCCAGGAGTACTGCCCTGACCTGCCCCGGCAGAAGCGGGAGGTGCAGCTCCTCAATGACCGCTATCATGCCGTTGCGGACCAGCTGGATCAGCGGTGAGGAGCTGTGGTGTCTTCTCCACTCCTGTAGTCATAGCTTTCTCTTAGCTAGCATGGACCAGCGTCTGTCAGAGTCCCAAGAGTATGTTCTTCACTGCAGGACCCTGATCCTGACCACCCTGCTGTAATACTGGGGACCAGGTCTGTCCTGCTGTGTAGTTGCCACCTTCCACTGCACAGCACAGGCTTTGAGCTTCCAGATAGCTGTGAGAAGGCAGTCTTAAGTAGCTGACTGCTGGCCTCTGCCTGACCCATTGACCCTACCCAGAGAGACTCTGGTGCTTAACACTTCTCACAGGCATTGCTGCTGGTTGCCTGCCTTTTTCCTTCTCTCATCTCCCAAGCTGTGTTCATGCTGCAATAGCAAAGCTGATGTGCACAGAACTGTGCTCCCCACTCAGGGATCAGTTGTCACCCCCTTGTTTTTGTTATCTTGGTGTTTGTTGCGGTGACATTCTCACCATAGTGTCTTTTTAGGAACTTGCACATGAATCTTTGCCCTTCCCCTTAATGTTCCTGTTCACCTTCATGCTGTGCAGAGAGAAGACCCTCAGAAATATCAGTCTCATCTACCAGCAGTTTCAAAACTCCAATGAGAACCTGATGTTCTGGATGAACAACGTACCCAAGCACCAAGTGAAGACCACTGATGGGCCAAGCCAGATCAATTACAAGCTGCAGGCACAGAAGGTGTGTTCCAGGACAAGCGCCATAACCTGTAACGTTACAGGGATAGGGGACTGTACTTGTAAACAGTATGCAAAATAGTACCAACCGGCTCCTACTTGTGTGCTCCACCTGTCACAGTGAATGAACTAGAACAAGGAGACAATGGATTGCAGCCCACAGATGATGTATCTTGCCCCACTGCATTCATCTACAGTGCTGGTGTCCTCATCTGTGCTAGTCACCCCCAGGCTGATATCCTCTCCATGAAAAGGACACATCTAGATCCTGAAAGATTGCACCTTGGGCTGAGATGTTGCATCTGGGTCCTGCATCTTTCTCTCCTTGAGCAGATCCTAAGCTAACTAGCTCAGATGATGAGATGTGGAGGTCTCTGTGTGGGCTGGTATTTACCTCATACATGATAAATCAGTGTGGCAGCTCCTGGGCAAGTGAGAGTGCTGCTGAGATCCTCTAAAGCCCTGGAGACTTTTCCTAAACTTCTTCCTGTTTGCACCATTCCCTCCAGTACTAGGCTCAGCTACTGCTCAGCTACTGCTCAGTAATACTCTGCAAGAGGTTGCTGCATTTCAACCTGTTCTTAACGTCATGTGTCTCCTGCAGAGGCTGGTGGAGGAGATCGAAAGCAAGGAGCCTGAGAAGAATGCAGTGGTCAGACTATCCCGGAACGTGCAGTCCACGCTCAATGTATGGCTGGGTTTTTCCATGTAGCACTCCCTTAGCATCTCACCCAAGAGATCCCAACTGATTCTTCTGTTTCTGCTCTGAACAGGACTATGAACTCCAAGCAGGCAAATACAGCTCTTCTCTGGACCCTACCCTGACTGACTTTGCTGCAAAGAGGCTGCGTGTGACCCCCCTACAAGAAAGCATCCAGGCTCAGGTAAAATGTTAAGATGAAGGCATGGAAACCATTGTCTAGCTCCTTACCCAAGCCCCATGTCCTCTGCAAGGCTTTAATCCACTCTTACAGCCACA
Organism: Aquila chrysaetos chrysaetos; assembly: GCF_900496995.4. Classification (NCBI taxonomy): domain Eukaryota; kingdom Metazoa; phylum Chordata; class Aves; order Accipitriformes; family Accipitridae; genus Aquila; species Aquila chrysaetos. The sequence goes on from NC_044008.1 coordinate 68,149,285, forward strand.
GTTGATCATGATCCTAAACCCAAGGACAAATGTCATCGGGGATCTCTTTGTATACGGGGCCAGCATGTGAGATCCAGAATTAGGGGTGTGTCTGGTACCTTTGGTTGAGATTGCTGATGATGCCTCCTTGCCATATTGTGTATGCAGATAAAGCCTACAGGGTAGGTGTGTGGGGACAAGACTGAGCCAGAGCTCCTGTGTGCTCTTCCCAGTTACACCTCAGTTCTCCTGTATCACCTTGGGCTATTTGCCAACATCCATGTATGGCCCAAGGTGAATTTGAAAGTCTGGACCCTGAGTAGGCTAGCAGGTATCTAACAGGCATTCAGATAAAGGGGACAGGATCTCCTATGTGAGTCCTTAGACTCTGTGTGTTTCTAGAAAGTCAGATGTGAAGACACTAATCCCTGGAATAGTGCAGTACACCAAGTGCATCCAGGTGAAAGGAGGGGTGGGAGAGCATGCCATCCAACAGACCTGTGTCAAGGTGAGGAGGGACAATGCTTTCACCGCTGTTTCTTTTTCAGGAAAATGATGTAACCAAGCTCTACATGGAGCTGGCAGCAGAAAATAAACAGCAGCTGAGCCGGCTGGAGTTTGCAAGGAAGATTGTTGAGAAGGTACCAGCTAACAGCTCATGGCAAGATTGGGGTACTCTAGACTGGGGGTTGAAATGATCTTTCCAAAGCTGTCAGCAATCTGCTCAGCCTGGGATCCCCCACCCCTCCCCAGATCTCCACATCCAGGTGTGAGGAAGGACAGGAATGGAAACTCCTGTGAGAAAAGACCACGAGTAACCACAGTTTCACTGACACTGATCTTAGGTTGTGACTTTCATCACCTCTCTGGGCCCTCAACTCTTTACTGAAGCTGTAGTTTATGCTAGGAAAAAAGATTCGGACTCTTAAGTCCTGTTCTCAGCTATATCTAATCAACGTTCACAGACTGAGAATTTCAGATTCGTCCATGGATGTGGCTGGAATTTGGTGCTCACAACCTTCTTGCAACACTTCAAAGCAATAGGACTTCTATGCCTTTCTAGGGCTTGATTCACCTGTAGGAAAGGTCCCTGGTCTGCGTGACTTGTCAGTGTGCTCAGGAAGGACAAGAGATTAAACTGGGGCACTCTGTGATGTGAACCAGCTGCACAGTGGGGACTGGCCATGTTACCCTCCCTCAGCTGCAGATTCAACAAGGCAGCACCAAGCACCTTTGTGGGCTGCTGCGGCACCTCCATGACAAGCGGAAGACACACCAAGTCAGTTGCTTGAGATGGTGGGAATATGTCCTCATTTGCCATTTACGAACAGCCTTATTTGGAGGCTCCCTGAGGATTCTGTACCAGTTCTGTCTCCTACCGTGCCTTGTCATGGAAAAGACCTCTGCACCAGATTCAAAGAGTAACTTTGTTTTGCTGCCTTTTTTTTTTTTTATAAAAAATTTCTTTTTTTGTTTTTCCCTTGCAGAAGGAAGTGCATGAAGATGTTGAAGCTGTACATGAGCAAACGCAGCAATCGGAAAACAAGGCCAAAACAAGCAGGGAATCTGAGGGGCTGAAATCGCAGCTGGAGGAGGAAAGGAGGAAAGTGGCCAAGATTGAAGAGGACCTGGAGGAACACAGAAACAAGCTGCTAATGTTGAAAACTCAGAAGCCCATTGAAAGAGTGGAAGAAAAGGAGGTGATAGAATATTACAGAGACCCACAGATGGAGAGCAACCTGTCTAAGATGGCACAGCAGATTGAAGAGGAAGGCAAAAAGAGGCAGAGCCTCCAAGAAGACATTGAAGTGATGAGCCAGAAGCTTGCCCAGATGGAGAGTGAGAAGAAGGTCATACCTGCCCAGCTCCTCACCAAAGAGATCACAAAAATTGAGAAAGATCCAAGCCTGGATAGCCAAGCAGCCAGTCTTCGTCAGGAGATCAAACATCTCCAGGAGGAAAGCTTGGCTGCTGCTTCCGAACTTGAGCAGCATAAGAGAGAGCTGCACATGCTGGAGCGAAAGCAGCCCAATATCCGAGAGAAAGTGGTGGTGAAGGAGCTGATCAAACTGGAGAAAAACCCAGAAATGGTGAAGTCTGTTAGGACCCTGCAGCTACAAATCGATGAGGAATCCTTCAAGAGGAAGTCTGCAGAAGAAGCGATAGTGAAAGTGAAGAACAAGATTGAGGAGGTGGAAAGACTAATTGAAACGGCAGAACCCAAAATTATTGTTAAGGAGGTGAAGCAGGTAGAGCAGGACCCGGAGTTATTGCGAGAGTCTTCCAAGCTTAAAACTCTGATTGAGGAAGAGAGGAGCAAAAACTTGATGCTTACAGGTGAGCTGGGAGAGCTGCAGAGCCAGTACAGTATTGCAGAGAAGCAAAAACCAAGGGTAGAGGTTAAAGAGAGGGTCAATGAGATTTTCTTGGTGGATCCTGAAACGGAGCGACAAATTGCACACCTGAAAAGGGAGCTGCAGGAAGTTACTCTGAAAAGGACAAAGATTGACAGTGAAGTGGAAGAGGCCTTAGCAGAGCTCAATGTCCTCCGGTCACAGAAACCAGTGGTGGAGCTTAAAGAGGTTATAGAGGAGGTGGTGAAACATGAGAAGAGTCCAGAGATTCTGAGAGAAATTGACAGGCTGAAACAACAACTCAACGAACTAGTGAACACCAATGGCAGGACCCAAGAGCAGCTCATTAGGCTGCAGGGTGAAAGGGATGAATGGAAGAGGGAGAGATCCAAGGTGGAAACCAAGCTGGTCAACAAGGAAGTCATCCGATATGAGAATGATCCACTCCTGGAAAAAGAAGCTGACCGTCTCCGTCAAGAGGTGCGTAATATGTCTCAAAAGAGGAGAGCTGCAGAGGATGCAATCTATGACTTGCAGAATAAATACATGCTACTGGAGAGGCGAAAGCCAGAGGAAAAGGTAGTTGTTCAAGAGGTGATACTGACTCAAAAAGATCCAAAGCTCCGAGATGAGCACAACAGGCTGAGCCGGAGTCTGGACGAAGAGGTGAGCAACAGGCGTCGTCTGGAACGTGACGTGCAGCAGGTTCGTGCGCTGGTGGAAGAGCAAGAGAAGTTGCTCAACTTTCAGGAAGATCGAAGTAAGAGACTTGCTCTGGAGAAGGAGATGAGACAAATTACATTGAGAATAAAGGAGCTGGAGGAGAGCCCAGCCCCTGTGCAAGAAAAGATCATTATGGAAGAAGTGGTCAAGTTGGAGAAGGATCCAGTCCTCGAACAGTCTGCCAGCAACCTGCGCTTGGAGCTGGACCGTGAGAAGATGGAGGTGCTGAACTTGCAGAGAGAATGCAAGAACCTGCAGATGCAAGTTGATGTCCTGCAGAAAACAAAATCCCAGGAGAAGACCATCTACAAGGAGGTGATTCGAGTGGAAAAGGACAGAGCGCTGGAGAGTGAGCGTGCACGCATCTGGGAGCTGCTGAACAGGGAGAGAGGGGCCAAGCAAAAGGCAGAAGAGGAGGTACGGCGGCTCAGGGAGAAGATTGAGAGAGCTGAAGGCATGAAGAGGACGTGGGCTCGTGAAGAGACAGAGCTGCAGAAAGCCAGAAACCTGGCCATCCAGGAGAGAGCCAACTTGGAGAGTGAACTGCGGGACCTGGAGAGGCAGAAGCAGCAGAAAGTTCTCTTCCTCCGGGAGGAGTCCAAACTGCTCAACCAACGGACTGAGAATGACAGGCAGAAGAAGAAGCAGCTGGAACATGAGTTTTCCCTGCTGGAGGCAGACATCCTTAGGGAGAAGGACCAGATCTACAACAAAGAGAGGTTCATTCGAGATCTCCAGTCAAGGGTCAACCGGGAAGAAATCAATCATGAGACCCAGATGAGAGAGACGAACCTCTCCACAAAGATCTCTATCTTAGACCCTGAGACAGGGAAGGATATGTCCCCTTATGAGGCCTATAAGAGAGGTATCATAGACAGAGGCCAGTACATCCAGCTGCAAGAGCTGGAGTGTGACTGGGAGGAAGTCACCACCTTGGGCCCAAACGGGGAAGTTTCAGTTCTCCTTGACAAGAAAAGTGGGAAGCAGTACTCCATTGATGATGCGCTAAGGCTGAGGAGGATCACAAAGGAAGAATACCAGCTGTACCGGGATGGCAAGATTCCCATCTCTGAATTCGCCTTGCTGGTGGCTGGGGAAACCAAGCCTCCCCCGTCCCTCTCTATTGGCTCCATCATCTCCAAATCCCCGCTCTCATCACCCACCACCCCCCAAACCCAAAGCTTCTTCCCCCCAGCCTCGCAGAAGGGCTTCTGTGATGACACATCCCCCATCGCCGGGGTGTATGACACCACCACTGACACCAAGTACAACATCAAGACTGCTGTTGCAAAGAAGCTGCTTGATCCCATGACAGCTCAGAAGCTCCTGGAAGCCCAGGCTGCCACAGGAGGCATCATAGACCTAATTTCTCGGGACCGGTTCTCAGTCCATAAGGCGATCGAGAGGGGGCTGATTGACAGGACCTACATGCAGAGACTGCTCAATGCCCAGAAAGCTTTCACAGGGATTGAGGACCCGGTGACCAAGCGAAGGCTGTCTGTGGGGGAAGCAGTTCAGAAGGGATGGATGACCAAGGACAGCGCTTTCCCCTACCTGGAGGTCCAGCATCTAACCGGAGGACTCATCGATCCTAAGAAAACTGGTCGCATCCCCGTGCTGGAAGCTGCCCAGACAGGGATGATAACAGGCGACCTGGCCAATAGGCTCCAGGATGAGTCCAACTATGAGAAAGATCTCATTGACCCTATCACTAAAGAGAAGATAAATTACAAGGAGGCCATGGCCCTCTGCCAGAAGGATTCGCTGAGCAGCCTCCTGCTGCTCCCAGCCACGTCGGAGGGGTATCAGCGGTACCACCAGGCGAGCCGTTCCCCCAAGCTCTCGCGGTTCAGGCATTGAATGGATTCAGGCATGTACTGGATCTGGTTCCTTCAGGAGTTCATCCCTTCAAAACACCTCTCCCCACGGAGGCAGCAGCGATCACAGGAATGGAGCATCTAGCATTTAGGGCTGCATACTCTTCTATCTTAGCTATCTGCTTCCCAATGCAGCTTGGCCGTGCGAGGAAGAAAGCGTGACCGTGAGCATGTAAGGGCCTGACACACAGGGGTCCCTGTGGTCCCCCGGGTGCTGCTGTGACAGCAAAGGGGGGTCGATTGCAAGAACTCCACTGGCAGTAGGTTAGATGTGGTTATGCCCAGAAAGGGGGGGAGAGCCAGAGTGTTTTCCAGTTGGGTCATTCTTCTGCATGCAATAAACATAGAAAATGTGACTCTGTGGCTGTGTTGTCTCTACAGGCTGAGGGTGTGAAGTGGCTGAAGGCATGGCTAGTCCTCCCCTCATGCAGTCCTATGCCCTGCAGCCCAGTCTACAAAGGGTTTGCAGACTCTTGCTCCCCCTGATCTCACAGCACTGAACCCCCTAAATTTCTTTCTGCATGTGAGTCCATATTTTTAAAGATTTTGTTGTATTTGTCTTTAAAACTGAAAAACAAGGGGACTTTGCTCCCTGGTCATTTGGACATCTCTGATAAAGGGACTTGGTTGCCAAAGGGTGCAGCTCCGTGTTATGTTTGATCCAGTCTAAGTGCAGGCAGCTACCAAGTGGAGCAGCCCCCCTGCCCCCTCCAGCTGCCTGTCCCTGGTGTCTCTCTGGCTGCAGACCAGTAATGGTGTTGGCTGCACAATGACTTGGGTCACTTCACTGAACTGCTGGCAGAGGAAGCCAAGCCCCAACCAAAACTAAGCCCTGTTGAAGCAGATGATCTTGGGGGCTTGTCCTGTACCTGTACAGAGGCAGATGTGTTGCAAGGGAAGGGATGACCTTCAGTAGCAGACTAATGATGCTTGCAGTCAACGGTGACGTGAGACTGCTTTCTACAGCCCTTGGCCTTGGCTGCAGGATCCACCCAGCAGTACTGGAAAATCTGCACTTCCTATTTCTTTAGGTGAGCTTTCACTCCTCTATGTAACTTCCACTGCTCAGCCCTTGCTGAAATGAGTAAGTCTCATCTCCCAAGTGTTCTTCCCTCATATCTACCCCACTGTGGAGCATCCCCTGGCTTTGTGGGGTGAGAAAAATTACTTTCTATTGAGATGAGCTGCTCTTCCCCCTCTGCTGAGGGCTCTTTTAGCTGATGCTGTTTGGGAACTCCAACACACCCAAAATAATCCATAAGGGTAGAAGTTTCCTCCCCCTCCTTCCCCCATCAGAGCAGCAGCGTAGCCTCTATTTTTCATATAGCCTAGCTGGGATTTGAAGTCTGGGCTCCAAGAAGAAATTGTTCCCATGTTGGCAAGCTCAGCGCAATCACAGGTCCTGTTACCTTCCTGCTGGTAGGTAGTGCTCAGCATTAACAATCTGAGTCCAGCTATGGAAATGCCAAGTTTCCAGTCCAAGATCTGCCCAGGCTCTGTCCCATGCTCTGCAGGGTCTGTGTCTATTGTGAGGCATATGGCTGGTGTCCATGGCCATCTCAGCTGCCATGATCAATATGGCGCAATCTGTTGGTTTACAAGAGGGAAAACTGTTGCACACACCCTACAGCATCCGTTCCCAGCGTGTTTCCTCTTGGTAAAGCACTGCCAGCACATGGGGCACTGCATCTCCCTCCAGGCTGGTCTGGACCAGCAGCAAGGGCTGGAGCTGGGCTGTGATGGACCAGGGGACACATCAGGAGAGAAACTCTGACCTGGCCTCCTGCCAGGGAAAGCCCAACAGCCCTCGGAGCACAGGAACACAGCCAGGTGAGGATCACGTCCCAGTGCAACCAAGGAGCCTTGGATCAGTGCGGTTCCCAGCAGTCCTTGGGTGCCAGCTCTTCAAAGCTGCTGGGAGCAGCCTTGCTGTGCTTTGCCTTTGCTCCCCTTGGCTGGCTGAAAGCGGGGAGGATCCGTCAGCAATGGGGCTGTTGCCTTTTCTGCAGCTCAGCTCTGCCCAACAGGTGAGTTTGCTGTCAGCCTTCCCCCTCACCCAGCTCCATGGGGCAGGGTGCTGGGCTCTAGGGCCACCCTCCTCCCGGCTGCTCCCCTTTGCAAATGAGATAAAACTATTCTTGTTTGTAAAGCAGTACGATATTCACGTGGTGACTCTTTCCTGAAGCGTTGATTAAATAGTTTGGGGGAATGCTCTGTAACTAAGAGACTTGGAGTTCTGCTAATTAGGCAGTCAGTTAATAATTTTGGATAAAATGCTCCCTAACTGCATGGTGGGAGGTATTTACCTCAGGCTGGGTGAAGGCATTAAGAAATTAGGCAGATGAGCAGTCTAGCTGGGCTGAGCAGTCTCCCTTGAAGGCTGGCCTGCCTTTTGTTTCTGAAAAAAACCCACTAAAAATACCTTTCTTTACTATGAAGTGGTCCTCATGTGCAGAAAGCAGCTCGTATCATGTTCTCCTAATGTGTCCGTAGGAAGCACCACACAGCCTTGGGGCTTCCCCAGAGCCCAACTGTCTGGCAGGGTTGTGAGTTGCTCAGGAAGAGTCAGGTAGTGCTTTTCCTCCCTTCTCTGGCACAGGGTGATGGTGCTGCATTGTGGCTTTCCCAGAGTGGTTATTCTGACACAGCTGTTGTTGGTTCCCTTTGCTGGTAGTGGGGTTGGGTCATAAATGTTTGAAATTCAGCCTATTGCTTCATTTTGTTAGGCTAGATGAGCTGTAGTATTTTTATTTATGTTTCTGGTCTGGATGAATGTCCTCGGTATTTATTTCTTTAATGCAGATCTTTGTTGTTTTTTTTTTTTTTTTTTAAAAAAAACACCTCTTCTGCAAACAGCTTGTCTGGTACAACACAAGCATTTGTTTGAGTAGAGCAAACAACGGAGCATTGTCTGTACTAAATGAATTGACTTTAAAACGTGTATGCAAAGGCAGGGAAATGATTCCATAGCAGAATTCATCCATGTCTCACAAACGTGCCCCTGTGAGCTGGGTGTTATCATACAGAGGCCATGAGATGCTGCAGGAGTACAGCAGGGCTTCAGTTTTCCTGCCACAGGGCTCTTAAGGCTGCTGCATGAGCCCAGCTGCCTGCTCAGTCAGAAAACCATCCCTCCTGAACGCAAGCAGGTCAGCTTTTTCCAGGCAGCCACTCCAGCATGACTCCGAACAGCAGCTTCAAAAGCAAAGCAACTCCCACCTGCCTTAAAAAACCTAATCTGTGCAAATTGCAGAGGTGAGTGAGCTCCCCAGGTCCTGGCTGGGACTTCTACACCCGCAGGGGAAGTACAGCCAGGCGGCGTGGCAGGGCCCAGAGGGAGGTGAGCAACGGGGCCCGGGGTTTTGCTGTCGGTGGTCTGTCAGGAGGTACGGCTGCTACAGTAAGGATGACAAAAGTCTTTCTGATGTCAGGAATTAAGCAGAGTCACCTGCTGCCTTTTGTTGGGTGGGAAGAAGGAATGAATGATGGAGGAAGCCAAAGGACAAGAGCTTGGTTTTAGGCAGGCAGGTCTTGTGTTGAGAGGGGCTTTTTCAGGAGGCACCTAAAGGTTTCTCTCCCCTTTGCAAATTCTCTGGTATCTAGTAGGTGAGGAGGGAGGTTTGTGCTACAGCCGAGATGTGCAGCCACCTCACTACTGCATTGTTTATCTGTCATGAAACTCCAGGAATTTGATAGCTTTGGAGAGCTGTCAGGTTGTGCTGAGATCACTTCTTAGGATCACTGTTATTAGGAGAGCACGTGTCTGCACGTGTGTGAAAAACAGAAGCGCAGAAGTTTGGCTTCCCTAAGTTAAAAATATCTTTTTCGAGTATTTAAATAAGCAGAACATAACTCTGAACTGGTTTGTGGCAACCTTTGATGGAAAGAAAGCCCAACTTGCCATACCGAGGCAGCACTGGACTGCAGAACCACCAGCCCCTTGTTCCACAACAGAATTGAGAGTATATTTCTGCACCTGCCAAGGATTTGAGCTGGAAAAGATAAAAGAAAGAGTGCAGGAGACGATGAAGGGAAAAGAGCTCTGTGGAAAAAAGGACCTGCCAGACTGTCCTGCGTCACTAGCCTGATGGGCCACGCCAAACAATAGGCACTGAGGTTTCTGAACAAATGACAAGCCTTTATTTTTTTCTGCACTGAAAGAAAAAAAATGAAGATGTCAAAACCACACCAAAAGTTAGTGAGAATTCTCCAAACGTTTGAACAGCAAAAACATTTCCAAGACAATAAAGCAAAGGAAATAGCAGTACATCTGGACTGATGATGGAAAGCCAGTGTTCTAGCTGTTACTTTTTCCAGCCACATGCAACAAGTGCTTTATGCTGACTGGATCTTTTGGCTTCTTGATCCCACCTAAGGCACAAATTAAGACACCTGATAGTGCTCTTCAGCTTGTGAAACAGCAGAATGTCAGCTCTGTTAAATAGCTCAGATTAAACAAGTTGTCTAGGGCTGACAAGCCCAATCTTTGATAACAGCAGCAAAGGGCTGAGAAAAGCGCTCCCCTACCCAAAGTGGAGCTCCAGCACACCCTGGTGTCAGAAACTGACATCGACAGAACTGGGGGAGCTCCAGTGCTGGAGAGACAATAACTGTGTGTCACTTTAGCTCGCTGACTAATGCAAGGACAACCTTCTGAAAGATGCTCGCTCTTATCTACGTTTCAGCGTTTTATGCTGATAAATACACCCCACCCTTTTGCACATGACCTCTTCAAAACAGCTCTACTGGCTGTTACCTAGACAAACTTTCCCCCAGCAACAGGCTGAGAGTCTCTAAACGCAAGAATGTCCCCCTCCAGGCTCCTCAGGAGAAGTGAGACCCTGGGTCGCAGCCAGCCCCTTGCTAAGTCCCCAAAACTAGATATGCGGTGCTACCCAGAGGTGCAAGTGCACGGGGAGAGCTGTGCCTTCTCATTTGCAGTGTCTCTGCAGCACATGTTGCTCTTCAGGGTTCCGAGGGCTTCGCCAGAAGAAGTACTTGTGATTGAGGGCTGCCTTGGCTGAGATGCGCCTGCTGGGATCATACAGGAGCAATTGCTGCCAAGAGAAAAACCCAGCAGATTTAGGATTTTAAAACCCAGATGACTGATTGCCCCTGCATGTGGCTGGGCCTAGATGCAGATGTTGGTCCTGCCTTTTCCCCTCTCTGGGCTTCAGGAGTAACCCACAGCTGAAGTTACTGGGGGGATTATGCTAGAAGGGTTTCTTGACCCTGAGTGTGGTAGTTTCCTAGAGGCACCTGCAGTGACAGTCCTACTTCAGAGCCAGGACTGAGCCCTATTCGATGATGCGGTGTTTCTGCAATGGCAGAGATGAACATTAGAGCCAGATCAGCTAATACACTTCCAGGTAGATCACTCCCAAATATCCCTGTTCTTTGCCCACTTTGAAAGGTCCTGTCTGTCCCTGAGTATTGTTCTGAGCCCTCACTCACCACCAATAAGTCTCTACCATCTCGATCTAAGTTGGGAACAATTTCCTTCATCTCCTTCCTTGCCCACCGGGGAAAGTCCCCCTTGTAGTCAGGCATCTGGGTCACCCCAGGCCAGGTTGCCTCAGTGGGAGTGCCCAGGGTGCGAAAGATGCGGAAGAGCTGATCAATCTCAGAGTCCCCTGGAAACAGGGCCTTTCTGGTCACCTGGGGAAAAAAAAAAAAAGCCAGTTTCCACCTTTCCATCAGCTGTGTGCCCTATTTCCTACTGCAAGCAACCCTTTGACCCAGCAGATGTAAACAACTGCATAGACCAGGGCAGTTACAATGCAGCGATTCTGCCAGGCAGTGGTTTGGAAAGTCACGGTTGTCTGACTGCTTGTCTCCAGCTCCTCTCCATGGATCCATGCTGCCCTGAGGCTGTCCCTCTTTCAGCCAGTCCCTTATCCCTCTTTGTCTCCAGTTTCCTAACACCTACTCTGGCAGACTAGCTCCCTCCCCACCTACTCACGCAGGCTCTGCTGCTCTGCAGCTCGGGGGCTTTGGGAGCTAGGGATAGTGCTATTACACTGCAGGGATAACAAGAGCGCTTCAGAGTGGAGTATGAACCCCCTAGGAGATCTGCTCTGCCATGCTCTGAGAGTGCTAGTTCTCTGCAGCCCACTGTGGGGACATCTGCAAGAGAGTCATCTCCTCCCAGCATCAAAATGCTGCAGCAACAAGACTGAAGTTACCCCTTCTGCAAGGAGAGGCATCACATTCCCATGTACGTGGAACTGCAGCTGGACTACAGAGGCTTCTTTGCCTCCTGTCAGGCCACTGCTGGCGGCAATTTCCTTCTGAGCCTGCAGCTAAGGGTCAGCTAACCCTCAGGTTGGACTTCCCATAAAACACACTGCAGCACAGAGTAGGATCACAGTATCACAGATGTTCTGTGTCTTGTTCCTCCTTCCCCACTTCCCATTGCAGCTGCATTCCCCTGCTCATTAAAGAGGCTATTTAAACCCATTCTACCATTTCTGCAAAGATGCAGCCGATGCTCCAGATATCCACAGCAGTCGAGTAGTATTTGCATCCCAGCAGTATTTCAGGGGCTCGGTACCACAGAGTCACCACCTGGTAAGGAACAAACAAACAAGCTTTGTCTAGTTTCCCTGGGTGAAACTAGAGGCATGGGATCCTGTCTTCTCCGCTGTAATGCAGTAACTGTACAAATCAGAGTGTGCCAAGACCATGCTGAATTAACAGACACCTTAGTGACAGCAAGGCTGGGATTAACAGATCATTCTTCAACAGGACACTCTGGAACAAATAAATATACCCTATGCAGAGACGGTGGGAACACAGCTTGCAGACGGGCTAGGGTAGAAGCAGTCAGCACATTTTGTGGGGACATGAGGTAACCCCTTAGCTGTGGGTTATGTTAAGAGCACATGCCTGGGCACAGCTGTGCCTCTGTTATGGCTGTGTAACTTGTGATGCTGCTGTTCACCCACTATGGATTGTGTACCCCACTCTCAGGTGGCAGGGAGTGTCAACAATACCTCATGAGTGTATGTGCGCAGGGGGACTCCGAAAGCTCTTGCCAGTCCAAAATCAGCCAGCTTGATTGCTCCTGCTTCGTTAATGAGCAAGTTCTGTGGCTTCAAGTCCCTGTGGATGACTCTGTGCGAGTGGCAGAAGCTCACGCCCTGCAGCAGCTGGAAAAGGTAGTTCTAAGGAGAGAGGAGATTTCAGACAAGGCCACAATGAAACCACTTTGAAGGCTGGATTGTGTGAACCAATACCCTTTTAATAATTTTTAGACCTGAATGGGAAAAAAAGACCTTGCTATAATGCAGCACCAGGCTTGCCGGCCACTACTCAGAGATGCACACAAACTGTTCCCACCCTACATGGGGACAGAGAGACTCCAAACCAAGCAGTGGCAGTCCCTTCCACCTATCTATTACTCTGTACAAAAGCAATTAGCAATAGATCCCTCAGTTGTCCTCTTAACAGCAGTTTGTTCTGCAGCAAGATGGGCTGGAGAGCCTGGAAACAGCTGAGAAAGAAATGCACTGAGCAATAGTACCACGAGGTTTTCCCAGCTGAAATGTTAGAGATCTGAGAGGTTGAATGCCTCTAGCCAAGGATGAATCTCTTCCAGATGCAGTCTGGGTAAGAGCAGCTCAGTGCTGGCTCTGCCCAGCAGAAGGCAGCAAGGACACATGCTCTCTGCTCCGCCTGTTAGCACTCCTTTCACGCTGTACCTTGACCAAGCTTAAAGGAAGCTCTCCAGTTCTGGATGAGTCCATGTATTTCTTCAGGTCCTGATTCAGATACTCAAACACCAGATAGAGCTTCTTCTGGCTGTGTATGACATCCAGAAGCCTGAAAAAGAAGTGCAAGTGCTCCCTTCAGTACCTTTCAGCACCTTCTCCAAATCTTTGCAAATACCCAAACATCCCTCCTCCCACAGATGCCTCTGTTCTGTGAGTCCCTTGGAGCAGAGAGGCAGATATAAAAGCAGCATCTAGTATGGGGCAGCAGTGGCTTGGACTAGCTTGTGTTGCTTGAGTGAAGTGGCAGTGCTGTGAGCTATTGCTGAGAACCAGGGAAGCGCAAGTGATTCCTGTATTTTCCTGTTTATTTTGCTCCTGTCTGTGCAGTCAGGGAAGGACAGGAAAACCCCTCTTGCTCTCTGAGCAGGAGCTCATCAATGAGCTGGTGGGGAGGGTTAATCCATGTCTTACCTGACTATGTTGGGGTGCTTCAGCTCCTTCAGCAGTGAGATTTCTCGGATCGCAGTGCTGGGGACGCCCTCCGTCTCCCTGTGGCAGAGATGGGCTGTATGGCACCCTGTTCCCCCAGTGGGATCCCACAGCCCATCAGGGTCCTGTGTCCCTTCTTCCTTCCATTGTACCCCATCGCCTGCCCAGGGGAAGGTCTCTAACACCCAGCACCCTGAGTTTGGGATGGAGCCGTGTGTGGGGTGGGCTGGGGCTAGGCAGGGGGAAATGGAGCTGTGGTGAAGGAGAGGGAGGGGGTGACCTAGGCAGTGCAAGCTCTGGGGCAGAGCTCGTTTGGGAGCACCTGAGGGCACATTTGGAGAAGCAACAACGGTTTGAATGTCAAAGCCTCGCTTTTCAGAGGTGGGGGGGAGACGAAAGCTCTTTGCCCCTCAGGCAGCCACCTCCACTGTCCTAAGGGGCCACCATGGGGTGCAGTCCCACCACCATGGCCCCCAGTCCACACTGACACCCCTCACCGTGGAGACAGCCCAGGGCCGACCCAGGGGAACAGTAATAAGCTTTTATCTGCTCAGTCCCCCCCACCCCCTGGAGGGGTTGAAGCTCACCCTGCTGGGAGCCTGAGCCCTGAGGGAGAGGCCACCTCCCAAAATGGTGGCTACTTGCCCCTGCCCTGCACCATAGAGCCAGGGCCAGGTAGCGCCGGGTCAGGCCCTAGCTGCTTGCATGAGCCGATAGAGACATTGTTTTCCCTCATGTCAGGTTTTTTTGAGCCTCTCACACCGTTTTGGACACCGGGCTGGGCTCAGGGCCCTCCTGCTCACTCCCATGGCAGGGCTGGGGCACTGCTGGGCTCAGCTGGCGGCCATCTTCACACAGATGGCACTGCCGGCCCCAGAGGAGCCATTCACCTTCCTCACCCCCCTCTCGCCTTGGCACCCTATTGCCGCCGCGCTGAGGAGGCAGCCGGCCTGGCACCATGGCGGGCCGGCTGGGTGCTGGGCTGGGCCGGGCCATGGCAGCCCCAGGACCGGGGCTCTGTCCCACTCACGAGTCCAAGCGGATCTTCTTGAGGGCCACCAGCTGCCCCGTGCGCTTGTTGCGAGCCTTGTACACAACGCCATAGGTGCCCTCCCCGATCTTCTCCACCTTCTGAAACACCTCCTGGAAGGCATCCATGGTGCTGCCTCAGCCTTGCGATGGCAGCAGGGGCGGCTGGCACTGCTTTCTGAGGTAAAAAAAAAAAAGAAGGGACCCCCCCCCCCCCAAACGTGCAGGTCTTTGCTCTCCCTGTGTGTCCCCTGAGCTGCTTTCGGGGTCTGGGTCCCCCCTTGCTGCTCCCCCAGGATAGGGACCTGCCTTGAACTGGAGCAGGTGGACAGGGCTGCCTGGGCACACTGGTGGGTGTCTGGGGGTGTGGGGAGTGTCTTGGGGGGGGTCTTTGGGCAGACCCTAATTACCAAACACGCTGTGCACCAACTGCTCAGGACTGGTTGCTTGTGACCCAGGTTGTGTGGTGCGCTGGCTAAACCAAAAATTGAGCAAAATGGATGTGAAGAGATGCTTTGGGCCTGCGGGAAAGGCAGCAGGGACTGCACAGGGCCACTGTTTGTGCAGTGCCTGGCATCAAGGGGATGCGGTGTGTAATTAGGGTTCCTTGGGACACGCTCAGGTCAAATACACAGCAGAAATGTCTTTTTGGGGGGTGGTGGTTTTTGGGGGGAGTGGTGGTGGGGGTTTTTTGTTTGTTTGTTTGGTGGTGTATTTGGTTTAGTTTTTTGTCTTGCACAATTGTCCCTTGAACCTCCCCACCGTGAGCTGCGCTGCTTGGTCAGCCTTTTGGAAGATGTCCTTGGCGGGTGGGATTAATCATTGACTTGACAGCTGACAGAAGACAAGATTAAAAAAAGAGTATGCATCGTGGCACCAGGAAAGGCCATCATGGCCACAGGAACTGTCTTCTGGAGGGCTTGGGGGCTCCATGTCTCTGGGTGGGCACAGCAGGACATGGCAGCTGACTGGCTGCGTGGGTCCACAGTGCAGACCCCAACTTTTAGGTGATCTGAAAAGGACTGATATAGCCCATTGCTGAGCCACCAGCTCAAAATCTTTTTTCAATTGATCCTGATTTTGGCAGGTTTTGAAAAAAACAAAGCATGGTTGCTCTGTGGCTGAAGGGGGATCCACATGGCCATCCACAGCAAACTCCTGTGGGGGTTCTCTGGTGGCTTGCAAAGGTCGAGTTTCCACTCACATTTCCATCTGGGGTCATTGCTAAATTTGCTCTCCTCTTCTGCCTGGTTGGGTTTGTGGGGTTTTTTTTCATAACACTTGTAGGAACCTGGTATTTTGGATATTCCCAGTCCTGGTATCTTGGGTATTCCCAACTCTCTGGCAAACATGGCCATTTGGATAAAATTTAAGCACAGGGAGGAAGATAGAACAGACAGGACATGAGGTATAAACATAAACACATCATGACAGTCACAGTTGTCCCTTACAAAACCAGGTTAGAATCTTGAGATCATGTCTTTGGACTTGGGCTGAACCAAGAGTGTACTGAGTCAGGGCTTTTGGATCTCCATAACTGCATGGAGAAAAATATAAGGCTCAACTATGATTAAAGCTTGTAGCAAGCACTGTAATTACTGAGCCATCTCAGGCCCTTGAATCAAGCCTGCTGGTAGCAGGTGACTTCACCAATACCTGTTGCATTTTGATCTGCTGCTGTGCGTTGTATGGCTTCAGTTCTCATTTTCTGAACATTTCACCAGAGTATCTGAGCAAAAAGCCGAAAAGGCTGCAGGTGGCTGAATTCCCCTGCAAACCACAGTCCCAGCTCACTCCAGGTCTGGGGATTCTTGTAGCACAGAAGACTCCTCTTTCTTGCACTAACATTTTACTCCCATCTCACGTTAGTGATTTTCTGCCTTTTTGTTGATGGTTTAATTCTGCTAGGTGGGCCTGGCACCACATTCTTAAACCAGTAGCTCTGATGTAACTTCATCTCCTCTTCTTGCAACTTTTTCAAAGCCAAGCACTTTGTTACACACCCAGTACTTAGGAGAAGGAAGAAAATTGCACATTGCTACATTTTCTTACATCATCCACAGGGTCTCTACAGGGCGTAACACATTTGCCTTAGCAAGAAAGAGGTTTTTAATCAATAAAAAGCCAGGCTGTCTGCTGTTTTCATCTTTTTTTAGGGAAATATCAATCAAAACCTTTACATGTTTCAAAAAAATAGTGATTTAAGGTCTCCTAAACTTAGTTGTGTCAAGGAAGAAAGTCAAGTGGTGATTCTCAGGGCACTGCAAATACTTATTTTAGAGCTAAAGTCAATCCCCCCCCCTTGGACACCAGCTCCTGAAAACCCAAAGAGGCAGGTGCTACTGAAAATAGTGACTCTTTGTTCTTCTTGTTTCTTTGTTGGTCAGTCCAGGTATGTGAGTGTTTTGCCAGGAACGCTCCCATGTGGCAGCTGAGTCATGGTAACCAAACGCATGGACTCATGGACCCGCAGCCACACAGGGCTAATGAACTTTGCACTAATGCCCTTTACCTCTGATCTGCGAACAGCCTGGTAATCCGCTGTGCTTTAGTAGTGGGTCTGGGTGTGAGCTGTTTAACTCAAGATTTGGAGACTTCTTTTTCTGACATCTCCAAGCCTTGCATTACAAAAGAACCAGTATAACTCAAGTGCTCCCTTTCCTTAACCACCCTTTTAAACAAGCAACAAACCTGCTTCCCAGACTTATTTTCAGTGATGACACCTGGCATGAATGGACAACCCACAGTCACATACTGACTCACGGTCTTCAAGTGTTTCCCAGCTTAGTGACTTGACTTTGCTATGTGCCATGGCAAAAAGCAGTATGTTGCAAATGCACCTTCTAAATTTACTTTTAATGTATTGTTGCAAATGGTAGTGCAAGGACCAGCATATGGCTGGTCTCAGAGCTGCTGTCAGGATGTGCTCTTTCCCATCCGCTCCTGCCTCTCGTTGAAGTATTTCCTCTGCTCCTGTATGGCTCGTTCCAGCAAGGGCACATTCATCCCTTCCACGCAGGTCAATATTCGTGCCTTTACTACAGGACCCTCACCTGGGAATATGAACAGGAAGTTTCTGTAAAAAGAAAAACAGACGGAGCAGCTTGGAGGCAGAGAGGTTCCCTCAGGCAGCATATGGCTCCAGCTGGCCAGATAACCATAGCCTGAGAACTTGCAGGAGACCAGACTGGCCGCATGCTTTCATCGATGCGAGCAGTGGGCCCGGGAGCAGGTTAATTCAGTGACATGCTTTCCCTCTGCCCTGTTGGCTACAAAATGCTGGTGACTGACACTGCACTCTCCTTGCACTGGGGAACACTGAGCCCAGGACATGGTGGTGCCAGTGCCTGCCATGCAGCATCTGTGCACTTTGTGGCTGGATTAAGTTTGGTTTTCCCTGTCCAAAAAGCATCAGGGATGGGCTTAAGCTCATTTCTGAATGCCTCTGTGCAGACAAGAAGAGGACAGAACAAAGCTAGGCTTAGAAGAGGCTCAATGCTGACTATAACCAACAGTTCATTGGTGGCACTCAAATAGTAACAAAGAGCTGCACAAAAGGGGCCAAACCTTGGTGACACAGCCACCATCTCAGCCTCCTCCCCTTCCACCCCTGCAAAATGGGGCCAACTCACTCCCAAGCTGTGATGACCAAAATAACATGTCTTTCTAAAGGAATTTTGCAGCAGAGGCTTAGCAGGTCACTCACAAGATGCCACGTGCAATGTGGCTTTCCACATGCCACCGAGGATTTCAATGGCATGAATGCGAATGCTTGTTAACAGGTGTGGCCAAGACAACACTTGGGATTTGCCTCCCAACCCCACAGCCCAGCCCAGATCATGGCTCCCCATGCAAAACACTGTGCAGCTGGAGTAACGCTCAGCGCACCCCAGGAAAGGACAACAGGGTGCCCTGCATGACAGAGCCTGCTTGCATTCCTCACGCCCCATGTCTGAGGGCAGGGATATAATTAGAGACTTTCAAGGACGGCAAAGACCAACCCAGCCAGCTCGCCATGAGGTACTGCTGCAATCAGCCACGTTTGGAGCAAAGATGATGTGGTGGCTGGCAATGGTGCCAGAAGGCTTTAGCACAGGTTTCACAAGCTCAGTGATGTTGCTGAGGCGCTTCCTGTTTCTAACAAAATCTGTGCCAGAGCCCCAGATTTTCACCAAGGTAAGGGTGGCTCTTCTCATGGTCAATGGGGAGAGACAGGCTGTTCCTGCCCTGAATCACCAGAGGCAGCCATGTGAGATGAGCCTCCTTTGGCCAATGCTAACCTCTGGCAGTGTGTCTCACCATGCACTCGGGGAGCCACGAAGGAGCTGATGAACCACGAACAGCAGCAAAGGGCTGCAGGTTCCGGGAGCATTTACCTTCCCTGTGTTCCACCTCTCCCAGGACCATGTAGAGAGATCCCAGCTGGGCTTGGAATGGCTCCACAAACTTGGTGTCGACACAGACCCGGTACTGAGTTGTGTGGTGCTGAGCAGTGAGAACGGCTTCGGACCGGGCCAAGTCGTAGCAGCATAACCTGGGAACAATTGATTTGGGAAGCTCAGCGGTGCAGAGGTACAACAGTTACAAACACAGGGAGGGGGGTCAGCCAGTGAAGGAAAGGCTTGGCTTGCAAGGAGAGCGGGGTACCCTTCTCACCTGCCAAACGTCCTCAGCGCCTCCCCCTCTGGCACTGAGCTGTTGATCTCCCATGGGAAGTAATAGACACCAGCATTTGGCAGCATCTCACACCAGCGCCGTTGGGCCTGCAGTAAAGCAAAAGATCTGAGCTCATGTCACCCCAGTACCTCATCCAGATACTAGGTGACACTGCCCCAAAACTCCTTCCTTGCCCAGGGTCCCCCATCAAGGGGGCTGCAGGAGCTTCATAGCTTCCCTGCTGAGTCCTGTTTGCAGCTCAGTGCCTATGCCAAGCCCTGGGCATCCTGGCATAAAGAGGGGCTACCTTCCCCCACCACAATCCAGCGTAAACAGCAACAGGCAGCCCACCAGATCCTCCAGGTCTCCCCCAGTATATGGATGGGTTGAGAAAGGTTGAGGAAGTGGGGAAAATGGTGACTGAGAAGTTCAGAGAGTGTGACAGACCGAGATGCAGGAATAGATCCAGCTGCTGAGGTGATGGGGTACCATGCAGCAAGATTCAGGGTATGATCCTGAGTCTGTTCTCATGCTGCAGGATAAGAAATTCTGGCAGTGTGTGATCCTGCAGCTGGAGAACAATTACTTGGACACAAGCCAGCCTGGTTTCCTCAGTAGTCTAGTAGGGTTCAGAAGACAGCCATGAGTGAGAATGATTCACCCCAAGAGAAGACTCAGGTGGGACCTGCTGGGAGCTCCAGTGGTGGAGCAGGGCTGGCACGGGCAGGCCAGCCACAGCACAAAGCACACAGAAAAGCAGGAATGCAGAGCAGCTTCAGCAAGATTTTAATTCTGCCCAGCCAGTGCTGCAGCCAAGCCGTTGGCTGTGCCCCAGAGTGGTTTCTTTTGGCATGATTTTCTCTTCGATCTCCCTTGCAGGATGCCTGTGTTTGGCGCATTTCCATGCTCCGTTTACTGCTTTTCTCTCTGGTTTCTTGCACCGCTGGGGTTTCTTGCACCCCCAAGAGCTGCACAGTGGCCCAGGCAGAGACTCCTGCAATTCAGACAGGTGGGGCCACTCCAATGGGTTCGAGGACCCCCAGTATTGATTATGCAGCCGTGGAGACACGCTGAGCTGCAACCCTGTGGCTTTAATGTGTGTGGGCTTGCCCACCCCACACATTGCTCAGAGGGTTGCAACCTTGCAAAATGCCCCACCACCATCCCATAGAGGACTGCTGTGGGAGGCCACTGAAACCAGGGCAATCCTGGCTGACCTAGTCTCTGCACATGCCTGAACTCCGGGTCTGGCTGCCCTGTGGCCCCACGCAAGGCTGTGGACACCCACGGCAGGCTGCGAAACCCCTCTGGCAGGGTCCCAACCAGCAGTGACAGAATGGGCACTCTGCAACCCCCTGCATCTCTGCCTCACCTAACCCAGATTTAAAGGACCTCCCGAGTAGGGCAAAGGTCATCCTGTATCACTCAAGTTTTGCTCCTGAATCACGCTGTGCAGCAGGACAGAATCAGCCAGGAATGCTAGATGCTCAACGTGCATTTAATGCACTTTTTAACATATGCCCAACCCCAGCTGCAATATGCTACGTGTCCATTCAATGCACTATTTAATGCACGTGCAACCTCAACTACAGCATGTTACATACACATTTAACGCACACTTGGCCCTAAGTGCAGCACATTATATGCAGATTTAGCGCACTACCTAATGCCTGACCAAACGCAGCATGCTATATGGGCCTTTAACGAACTGTTTATTTAACTATCAAATGCCTAGCTGCAGATGCAGTATGTTATGCGCACCCTCAACGAGCTATTCAATGCCCAATTCAATGCATGCCTAACCCCAAAGGCAGCCCGTTATATGCACACCCCATGTGCTACTTAATGCATGCCCAGCCCCAGCTGCAACACATTATATGTCTATTTAGCGCACCGTTTCACGCCAAATTTAAAGCATGACGCCATGCGCGCCCTCCCCAGCTGCAGCCCGTTGCAAGCACGCTTTAAAACAGGCCCGGCCCCAGCTGCAGCCTGGCCCGTCGCTCACCGCTCCGCCGCCTCTTCCCGCGGGAGGTGGCGGTCACGTGGCCGGGCGCGACGTCTCCGGGGCGTGACGTCACGGGGAGCGTGACGTTGCGGGGGGGGAGGGAGGGCGTGATCGGTAGAGCCGAGGCCGGTACGGGCGGTGGCGGGGCCGGGGTTGAGCGGAGCCGTCGACGACGACGACGACGATGATGATGAACGCGGACCTGCGGAGGGAGCGGGCCGCCGCCACCTTCCAGCCCGAGCTGCTCACTCACATCCTGGACGGCGGAGCCGAGCGCACCCGCCGCCGCAAGGAGATCGGTGAGGGAGGCCCCGGGCGTCCCGCCGCCTCCCCCGGCCCGGTCACTCCGGGCTGAGGGGACAGTGTGGGGGCGGGGGGGGCTGTAAAGGAGGAGGATGTTTTAAGAGAGGGAAAGTGGGGGTGTGGGGAGAAGGGGAGACCCGAGAGGGGGCCTTCAGGGAGAGGGAGATCGGGGTAACGGGGCGGGGGGAGCCCCGGGGGAGGTGCGGAGGGAGGAGGCTGTGGGGAGAGGGAGAGCCGGGCCGGGGGGGAGGGTGTAGAGGAGGGAGGGTGTGGGGAAGGAAGAGCTTTTGGGGAGAGGGGAAAGCTGTGAGGAGAGGGCTTGCAGGTGGGGGGGGCTGCCTGCAGGAAGGGGTTTTTGCTTAATGGGTTAGAGGGGAGCAGGAGCAGCGTTATGTCCCTGATCCCCTCTTCTCCCCTTCCCAGAAAGGATTTGGGGTGGTCCTGATAGAACAACATCCTTTTACCTCTCTTTGCCCTTCCTCCAGAGAGTAAGAGGCAGCTTCTTGTGGGCATTTTTCTTGGGCCCTCTCCCCTCCTTTTTCCTTCCTAGTACATTCTTGCCCAACAGTACAAATATGACCTCTTTCTCACCCACTGCTACCATGATACGTGAGATTAATGGAAAAACCTCCATCCTCTTTCTTTTCCCAGCCCGCGCTAGGGTGGGACTGTCAGCAGCTGGTGGTGTGTAACTTGTGTGCCAGAGGGGACACAAAGTTGGTGGCCTCTGGGTGCCTTGGTTTCCAGTTGGCATAGTGGCAATAATAGCTGTGCCCTTCTGCAAGGAGTTGTATGGGGATCAAAGTTCGTGAGGCAGTCTGATCTGGCAGTAATGATGGCTATTTGAGGTTGTTGTTGAGGGGGCTGCAGGTCTTGCATCAGTAAATTAACCTCCTGCCAAATCCAGAGTACTCTGAACTTAGTGTGGTTTGTGTGTGGAATGGGAGAGTGCCCTGTTGCTAGAGTCCTTCCCTCCAAGAGCTTTGACTTCATTCAGATTTCATTAACTTTTAATTTTATTTTTAATTTTCTGATATCTGTACCTTGAGGTACAGCAAGCGAGGTGCTGAATTGTTTCGCACCCGCTGTCTGTTGAGGTTTGCGGAAACTGAGTTTGTTTTCCTCTTCTGTTCTGTTCCTAGAGGCTTTAGTTATTAATGACCCTGACTTCCAGCATGAGGATTTGAACTTCCTGTCCCGTAGCCAACGCTATGAGCAAGCCATCAGGAAGAGCTCTCTGATGGTGATGAAGTTAAGAGAATATGGAATTGCAGATCCGGATGAGATCTACTGGTTTAAAAGGTACCTAGCGGTGGAGTTTACTTCTTGTATGTACTTTGGTCATCACCAAGGACATTAGAGTTGTGCTTTTTTCATATGTTTGCTGTCCAAAGGAAGCTAAAGACCTGTATGAAGCCCACTGAAGTCTTGGCTTCAATGAATTTCAGATGAAACCATGATTTCCTGAATATTGTGTTTTCTTAGATTTTTGACTAGAAATGCACCATTAGTAATTACACCTTTTTTTAATTATAGATGGTGCAGAAAGTAAAAAATGGGATTTGTAGTCTGATTTTTTTTTTTTCAAAAGCAATAAAAACTATACTGAAATATTTGCAACATCATCAGATCTATTCAGAATCAGCTGCTAATGAAATCTCTTAAAGCTGATTACTTCACTTTGCACTTAGACCTAATAAAGTTGCATTACAGGCATACTTGAAAATGTTCCAAGGTAGTGTATAAGTTCTTGTTTATAACTATCTGTCCTGTCTCCCTCTTCCAAGCTCCTGGTGCTATAGCGGTTCCCTTTGACCTAGAGGCTTTTTGTTGTATCTGACCTTCTGTTTTTCTGATAGTATTACCCTTGGATTAAGTTAATAAAAATAAAACTGTCTTTGCATCTGAGTTTCGTTCCTTCCAGCTTGCAGGGAACTTAGTTCCTGACTTTGACATGTTTCTCCCCTTAGTTCTATTAAACTCATTCTGATATGATCAAACGGAAACCGTTTAACAGAGAGATTGCACAGCTCTGGAAATCTGGTTGTAATACAGTTAACATGGCACAGTAAATGATGCACTGGTAGAATCACAAGCCCCCTCTGACTGGATTTAAGGAAAAGCTGTCATTGGCCTCAGGACATGAATATTGGGACTAGTTAGTTAAAATCATCTTGTCTGCTGTAGTTTTAATTTCAAAGAAATTGGTCTGCACTGACCTGTGTCTTGAAAATTCTCATGGAAGAAATGTAAATGTTCTTCTGAAAGTTTGCATCAGTAGACAATAATAACAAGAAAAAAGTTCAGTGACTGTATTAGATTATTCAGATACTGCATGGCAAAAGTTAATAATTAATTTTTCCTACACAAGGATTGTTGGAGGTGACAGGGAAGTTTCTTTGATTATTTTCATAAGGAAAATTCAGAGAAGTCTATCCAGTATATCAGCTGGCAAATTTCAGCAAAGTTTGCAATGTAAATGCTGGCTTTTGGTAGCATTACTGACAACATTTTATGAAAATAGGACTTTTCTGAAATAGTCAAATGATAGATTCTAGTTTTGTCTTTCCATAAACTTATTTGGGAGTCAGCAATTATTAACTTTAAATGGATGAAAGCTTAATATTTCATATAGGTACCAGATAATACATCCATATCTTATGTGATATGAATAGTCAGGTGTGACTAGTCAGAATTCATGATCCAAAATCAACTAAAACAATGGGGAAGGCACACTTTTCAGAGTCAATTCTAATTGCAGACATTCAGGATTTCAAAAGATAATTGCAGTTACTTTAGACTGACTGTATTTTCCAGTGTCTTCTGGAAAAACATGTAGAAGAATGAAGAGCAGTACATATGCTTCTTAATCACAAGTGGTGTGTGTTTGCTCTAAGAACTGTATACTGTTAATATTCAGGATTTGAATTCTTTAATGTCTGGTGTTTGCAAGGGAGGATATTAGCTTACTGCTGCTTAATAAATGGAAGAAATGAAAGATTATTTTTTCATCCTTTGATTTCATTTGCATTTTAACACCTGTCCCCACTTTCTCACCTGCTGAGTGTCAAACATTTTTTAAACTTAGTGAACTCCACCCAACTTGCAAAATTAACTTTATTTCTGTCACATATCCAAACATGCTAATTGGTGCTAACTAGAAGGGACTTCATTTGTGTAAAAGCTGGCCTTGAGAAATTGTGTTTGGGTTTATTCGTTTTTCCAAACTGAAAAACTGAATGGATATGGTGTTGTGGCGTGCCGTGAATGAAGTTTATGAAATAGATTGAAGTCCTTGATTCAGATGTCAAGTTGTGTTTATTGTGATAGACCATCAGATTTTTACATATGGAAGCTTAAGATCCTTTGGCGATAATCCCTCATGCCTTGTGATTATCCCCAAACAGCAGGGACATATTTATTTACATATGCAATTTTTGAGAATTTTGAGCTAGTTGTTTTCCTGTAGCTTTTGTATACTGCCAGAACTTCACTAGGTAGCTTTGTATCATGACTGACCAACTTTATAGCTTGATTTATGAATAGGCGAGGAGAAATGCTTCTTCCTTCAGCTGCCCTGGAGATACACTTAAACAGTTGTTGCTGCTGTGACATGTCAAACTGAATGCTCCTCGTTCCTGTTTCACAAAGGCTTTGTTGGACTCCACAACATAAGAGAATCTATTAATTAAATTTAGAAGCAATTAAAATGGCTTCTGAATCTAGTCAATTCTTCCTGTGTCTTAACATGCGTCAACACTGCAGTTGCTGCTGTGACTACAGCTTTTGAAGGCCAGAAGCCTTAAAGTGCCACTATTTAAGATTTCTTTTACAGTCTAACTGCAGCAAAATGTAAGTCAGCATGAAAAATGGGAAATTGTTCTGATGTGTAATGCTACACAGCTCTTTGAAGAGAGCAATCTGGTCAGTTTTAATTCACCTTCAAGTATAAATAGCCTTTATTGAGAAAAATGAGATTAAATAAAGAAGTGAAAAACAGTTGGGAGAAACTGGGTCACAGAAGAAGAGAATATCCAAGAGCTGCAAGTCAACACATGATTCTTGTGTTCATAAGCATTGCATGAATGTGCACTTTCCCTGTGAGAATTTGCCCTTACTTCTCATTTTGACACAAAAGCTAGGACCTGGAGTAGCTTTCAGCAAATCAAACCAGGAAGAACTGTAGTTGGGCCCTGCTAGCCACTGCTAAATTAATTTGGAGTGGATGAGTCTGACTTGGGGTTTCTGATACAGCTAGAAAAGCGAGTTCATTTCCATAGCATTTGTTAACTCTGAAGCCCAGTAAGTACAGGTCAGACATACCTCCTGCTCCTTCTCCACTGAGGCGACCCTTCATGCTCTTCCTTGAAAGAGTTACCTCAAGAACCACAAAAAGCTAGAAAAGTTTGCTTGCAGATTTTGCTTTAAAGTTACTGACCCCATTTTGTGACCCAGTTCTGCAGCCTGAGAATATCTTTGCAACTGTTCATTTAGCTTTGGAGTCTCTGAAAACAGACTTGGCTTCTCTTTTACTCTGTTCACTGATAGATATGCTATCAAACTCGTCTGTCAAATACGAGTGTATTTTAGTACGTGGGTGGCGTTGGATGCTGTGAAATGTGGAAGGATCTATATTGCCAGAGTAGCATATTACTACACATCCTTCTCCTGTAAGTGGATTTGGAACTGTAGCCCTCCTCTTGACTGACTGATTGTTGTAGCAAGTCTGACTTCAGACCAACAAGGCGATCATTGGTCATTGATCAAAGGGCTAGTGCTAGATGCAGCTAGCCACGTTCAGTCTTGATGTAGCAAAGTACTTGAACAGTTACATGATCCAGCCTTTGGAGAACAAGCTGTATAGGTAGTGGGAGATGCCAAGTAGGAATGCAGAAGTTGGGAGGGGAAGGAGTGAGAGTTTGAAGAGAGAGAAAGAAGGAAAGAAAACCTGTTGTTCCTCCCTTCACAGCTAGTACTTCTGTTTGCACTGTGTCATGAGGAAAATGGGATTTTCTCTCATTGTTATTCAAGCTGTTAAAAGGCATGTTAAGAAAATCCTAATCATTCAGTGTGGAGTATGCAGAGACGAAAAGTTTCTGCTGTAAATTAGCTGGCTTTCAGTTCTGCTTTCAGCCTTGTTAATGCAAGAAGCTGTTAAAATGCTGCATGTTTAGTTGGTGAAATAGTATGACCTTCTGACACAGGGATATTAAAGTATCCTCTTACAAAATGTCATTCTTACTCCTATTAGAGAAGGTGCTAGTCAAGCATGAAATATCTGGCACTTGCAATTGAACTTACTGATAGGCAGTGAAAGTTGCTGGTGTGACCTTTAAGAAGACTTTTTTTCTGTAGCGTTGCCTTCAAAGAAGCAGTGTCTGACCTGGTTTTTCTGACAGCAAAGCATGTGTTGCACCTTTTTCACAAGTTTCTCTCAATGGCTTCTGAAAATATGCGAAGAACTATTCAAGCTCTTCCCAAGCTGCCCTGGAACAATGTATTTCAAAGTCAGCACTCTTTTTCTCCCTGTAGGTTTGTCCTTTTTGGGCCCAAGGAATAGACGCACAGTAATTTTGCTGTAGGCGGTGAGGAAGTAAAGGGTGCTGCTATTGCTATATGGGTCCTGGACTAAAAGAATAACTCACGTAGGAAACTGTAAGAATGCTGAAAAATATTCCGTCTCGCTGTCCTTGTAGCATTTTTAAGCCCTTGGTTACCCTGATAACTTTGGCTTTGTAAACTTGTGCTGCCATAGGCAATAGAATGATTTCTGGTAAGAGAATTGTCTGCCTTGATTCCAAGAACTCTAGGCACTGTACCTGCACTCACACCAGCTTAAAGCACAGTTAATACATTAATCACCAGTCTAGATTACTTGATTACAATAGTTTTGCCTCTGGAAAGATCTGTGGTTCATTCAGTCTTGTCCATTTAAAATAAGTGTCTTCAACATGCAGTTCAGTGGT
The DNA here is from genome assembly GCF_900496995.4 of Aquila chrysaetos chrysaetos. Lineage (NCBI taxonomy): Eukaryota > Metazoa > Chordata > Aves > Accipitriformes > Accipitridae > Aquila > Aquila chrysaetos. The sequence continues at coordinate 68,176,384 of NC_044008.1, forward strand.
GCCAAAGAAGCTTTGTCCTGCTTTCTCTCGCCCTAAGGCTGAGTTTCACAGTTTGTATAGGGATCTGGTTTTGAATTATCAATTATTTACTCTCTGCTCCCACTCATTCCAGGCATGGTGTAAAATGCCAATCACAAATGCTGCTGTAATTTGACAAATTAGATGCATAGCATCCGCTATGCAGTGCAGATCTGTGTTGGCAACAAACTCTTAAATGTGCTCCCTGGGCAGGTGTTAATACCTCAAGATGGAAGGTTATATTTCCCTTGTAGGTGTCTTGGGTAGGTGGCAGAGACCTTATATGTAGGTATTTATGCAGAGTGCTCATTTTTTCCTCCTCCATCTTAGAGTTTGGATGCAATAAGCATTCATGTACAGTAGATTGAAGATGAAAAAACTGTTCAGACTGCAGAATGTTGAAGGGAAGATGTCGTCATTTACTACATAGCTTTTACACAGTGAAATTTTCTGGCACGTTTGCGTTATAGAGCTTGTTTTAATTGGGAATGTACTTTGCCTGCCATCATGGCTACTAAATGAATAGAGCTTTCTGTCATGAAATAATTTCTGTTGTGATGAAGCACACCTAAAATATCTGATTTTCCTTGCATTCCCGCCAGTACTAGCCTGTAACAGTAATTTTAATTGAAGGTGAGTTCCTGATCTCACAACTGATAAAACCAGCTACAGGTAATACAGAGCGCTCCTGACAAGCACTTGGTCGCCTAAGAAGCCTTTTCCTTTTCAATACATAGTGCTTCTAGCTAATAATGGCCTAGTTCTAGGCTACCAGCAGCAGTGGGATTTATTCCCACCAAGCCTGAGAGAAGGGGGAGAAAATAATTTGGTTTTCATGTCCTCAGTTTTAAGTTTCCCATGAATCTTTGTAGAATAGTATTTTTTCCAGTTACATAGTAACAGCAGGATTCATGGGGTGAAGAAAATGCCTGAAAGAAACATTTATTTCCCCGTTAGCATTGCTTCTGATGCCTCTATATTTGGAGGTTGCTTGGAGGACAAAAAAGGGTTGAAATAGGCAGAGATTATTTATCTTATGCTACAGTTGGAGAAAAGCCTTTCAGGATCACAGTAACAGTAAGACTGAGATCCAGATCCCTCTATTTCTCTCCTGTAGAATATGCTTGGGCAGTTTTCCTGAACCTTTCGGTCTCCACTTCAGCATGTTTCAAAAAACCTTAGAGACACAAACGACTGATGCTCAGAAGGAGAAATGGCTGCCCCTGGTCCATGGAGTCAAGATAATTGGCACCTACGCCCAAACCGAAATGGGACATGGTTAGTTCCCTTCAGGGATCAATGGGTAACCTCTTTTCTCTAACTCCACTTTGTAAATTGATGATGCTCCCTAGGTAAATCTAAAAGGGGAAAGGTAAAATAGTTGGGTTAACTGTTGATATTTCCTGCTCTATAGCCAGACAGCTGCTTCATTTCACATCCCAACAATCATAGAGTTAGTTTTTGTCTTTTCCAGAATGCACCTCTTAGCTGATAACTGACTTTGTAGTTGTTTTTAAGCCCTGGGAGTCTGAATTTCACTTGAACTGGTTGGAACATGTCAGTCAACAGTACTGTGGTTTTTATTTTTGCCTGAATTTGGGGCATGTGTATCTCAGAGTTCTTAGTGCACGACTGGCCTGCATAAACAGGTCAGAAGTATACCTTTAGATGCAAAGTACCATGGTGAGATTGTACATTTATGTTTTTGAAAGTAAGGTATGCTTTGCCCCAAGCACTTTTTTTCCAGATGCTACTCCATTGCAGCTATACAACTTCATGGAACGACCTTGGTTTCAAAGAAGAAAAACATCTTATTCCTACTATTGTTGAAAACGACTTTCACTTCTTCAAATGGAAGAACGTTTAATGGATCAGAAAACAGTCTTTTAGCCCAGAACCTGGAATTATGGCGGTTAAATACCAGCAAGAATAGTTTAACAACAAAAGACTCCAGTGCTTGTGCTGGCATCTAAACTTGGAAAGCATGATACGTACAAGTCTGGACAATTGCAAAAGTTAGATGGTAATGCCAATTGCCTGGCTGTTCAGTTACAGCTACTCATGGTAGCAGAAGTGTTTGTAGAAGATGCAATACAGGAAATTTTGTCATCTGTTCTACTTGAGGGAGATGGAGTGAGCAAACCTAGCTCAACGCCAGAAGCTGAGAGACAACCAGATGGCAACAATAAATGCCTACTGACCTTGTTTGCTTTTTCACACCAACTTCTTTAAATCAGACACGTATCCACACCAAAGTGATTTGTTTTACTTGCTATTTCACATTAGATCATTGCACTTTCTTGCCTGGTGATGGTCTGGTTTACTTATAATTCTCATGGTGTTTGATGGTAAAATTAGTATTTTGACACTTAATAGAACTAATATGGTGATAGTATGGTAAAGTAAATATGCTTTCCATGCTGAATAATTAAAATGCAACTGTTTGGCATTCCTGCTGTGCATGTTGAGTAATTGCCACTGAGCTCTGCTTAATTTAAGCAGAGCTTAAATTTAAGCAAAATAAAAATCCTGATGCTTAGAAACTGGTGATGGGGAAACAGACCTCTGGATTATTGAATTGAATCCTAGCCTGCATGGGTAGTTACTCAGTTTTATCTTGGCGAGTACCTACTTGATAGCCTGTGTTGGTTTTAACCTATTCCATAGTGAATAAGTCTCGAAAAAATAAAAGAAGGAAAAAGCACGAGTAGCACAGGGCTGAAAAGGAAACAAAAATAAGTAATGAAAATACTGTACGGTTTCTACCTGGTTTATAGCTATTGCTAGTAAATAAGGATTTTCTTTCAGTCTTTGACTGTCAGCTGTGTACTTCTCACCAGTACTGAATTCACTTAAAATCTGGTATTCCTGATAACCCATTAGCCCCCTGTTGAGCTTGGTCATTGTTAGTCAAAAAGCTTAGAAAACATTTCTACTGGGTTTATTAGTTGGTTGAATTTATTTGTAGGTGCCTGAGAACATCAAGGAAAAGAACTACAGTTCTTAGGAAGCTCTAGGGATAGAGCTAGTTCATAGTAATGTGTGTTTAGAGGTAAAGCAAGAATGCATTCTTCCCACTTTGATAAGAATGCCAACTGAGTTTGAGCTAAGCTCAGATCAGTGCTCTTTCCATAATGCCTATCTCATTTAAATATATATAGGCCTGTTAAAGACCAATTACATTATTTCATACACAAATGGGCCAGATGGACAACCTTTGTAGAGAAGGTACTGATCCTCAGTCTATATCCCCAGTATTTTAATACTGAAAGTTATCAATATTTAAAGATTTAACAAGCATTTAATTCTTTATATCGAAAAACTTAATAGACCACTTAACAATCTAACAGTGGTGTTTGACAGAACTTGGAGGAAGAGTAGTTCTAATGAAACATATTTAATTGGAGAGACTTTGTGCTGGCGATACACAAGTTGAAAAATGTTGGCTTTCTTTCCAAGTTGTTTATGTTCACAGCTTTGACTTATGCATGCAGAGCACTGTCCTTTTAAGAGAGCTTTTAAAAATAGTAGAAGTTGAAGGGAGTTGAGTTGGAATGTAATATACACTAGCTGTGTCTGATCTTTAATAAATAAAGTAGTGAAGTAGATAGTACAGACAGTTAGGACTTTCCTTTTTTAAAAAAAGAAAGTTCAGAGAAAACCTATCTCATTCAGCTGGATAAACTGGGACTTCTACCAGGTTCTACCCTCAAACCATGGGAAAAAAAAAAAAAGTAGACTTCATATCTTTGGGTGAAGGCTTGCTTCATCCAGCCAGATCACATCTCAACAGACATTCTGACTCAGCCTGTTTAACTTAGGGATGCTCTGGTTTTCAAACCATAGTGAAGGTCTGGTCTTTGGACTTTTTTTAATCAATCATGGTATGTAAAAAATATGGGAATATTGCAAATGCATTTTATGTCTGATTAGAAGGAAATGCATTGCAGCATGTTTATTTCAGACTAAGTGTAATTTCTTACTATTCAGGCTGGAGAAAAGGACAGTGCTCTGGCTTTCTAAAATACACGTGCTGAATTCTGATTTACACATGAATAATTTTTTTTTTCTTTTTGTCTCTTCCTGAATCTCCACCATGAATCCTCATGCTTGCTTCCCTCCCATAACATTCCCTTCACGCTCCCATCCCATGACACTTCTTTCACAGCTTTGTTCATCGTGGACGGCCTGAGCCTCTGGACCTTCATCTGGGCATGTTCCTCCCCACCCTTCTCACCCAGGCAACCCCAGAGCAGCAGGATCGCTTCTTCATGCCTGCCTGGAACCTGGAGATCATTGGCACTTATGCCCAGACTGAAATGGGCCATGGTACAGTACATTCACTAAATGCTATTTCTAAGAATGGCTTTGTGTACAAAGGATTCCCTTGCCTGGGAAAAATGGTGTGTGTTTACCCCACAGTCTTTACGCATGCATTTGTGGCTACAGGGAAAAGTGGACTGCCTCTGAAATTTTTAATAGATCATTATGCCACATGCTGCTTGCCCTTTTTTTCTCCTATGGGAGAGTCTGATGTCTGTAGTTCTATATATGAGCATACAGAATGCCCCTCTTGTGCGAATCAAACCAGTATAAATTACTGCATATGGCTATGGTGATGTCAATGTCATGACATCTGTTCATTTCTACACTTACCATTCTTTCCAGTGTGATTTCTGCTTTGCTCTACTTAACATTCAGTGTGAAGACAAAAGGACAGAGCTTTAAGGTACTGAGAGAGATGCCAAAAAAAAATTAAGAGCTGCTTGTCACCTTGGGACTGACCTTGGATCAGAGAACATGTGGATGACTTGGTTCCGATGCTCATGTTTTGTGGGGAGCTTTATTCCCCCAGTTTTTTAGTTCACTCCCACGTGTTCTTTTTAATTGGACCATGAAATGTTTTTTTGTTTGTTTGTTTTTGTTTTTTTTTCAAATTCTCTGTCTCAAGTAGACTTTGTTCTTTGTTGCTATTCCTTTGCTTTCAAGCTTTGAAATGGATTTTGATAACTCCAGCAGTATTGTGATTGCAACACTTCTAATCCAAGTTTCAAAGGGAGGATACTATGCCCTGGGAAACTTTAATTTTGACATCTGAGAGTTTCAGATGAGAATTATTTTCTGAAGGTGGGCAGGATTCACCTTTTGTGCTGAAGTGAAATGTAGAGACTGTATGAAGCATAAAGTAACTGCAAGCCTGTGGAGAATCTCTTGCAACTAGTGAGGTTTGAAGATCCTTTACCAGCAAAGTAAGTCTGTGTTAAGCTGCCTGTGGAAGTCTACCTTTAACTCCATGCTTTGGAAACGTGGTTGCATCAAGGTGATATCCTTTTTCATGTTGACGCTCTTGTGTAGAGTCACTGCCTCTTGTCTTGCTCTGTCAGTCCAGACTATCAGGAGTGTTCACAGCTTGTCTAGTTTAAGCAAGTAGGCCTGGTGATTTCTTTTTTTTTTTTAATATGCATGCATGGACAATGCCACTGCCAAGACAGGTGTGTGCGAAGTAAGGAGTTGGGAGCAGAAGGCAAATACTGTTTCTGGAATTGTTACCTTCATCTTTTTGCAATCTCTTCATCTACCTGCATCAGTACCCTAGCGTATGCATGCCATTACTTGCTGTCTTGGAGCTATGGATGATCTCGTTACTGTTCCATCAAGTGAGGAGAATGTAGGCCTGATGAGGGAATGAAGAGACGATGGGTACTACTTAATTCATCTTGTGGCTGAAAAGTATATGATTTTTATTTTGCAATTTAATCAGATTTCAGTTTTAGTGAAATCCAGGTGAGCATGTTTTTGTGGACCCTTTTAAGTGAGAAAGAGCTTCTGGTGTGTAATAGCAGAAAGGTGTCAGATTGGAGGTGCTTGGAAAACTAGTCTTAGACCACTGGGGAAAAAAACCAACATGTTTTCTAAGAACTGGCTTCAGGTCCCAGAGTATGGTCTGACTCTCACTTGTTCTTCCTTAATTGATTGATATTTAGTCCTTTATATAGCCTAAAAGCAAAGTTAAAATTTGTACATTACTACTGGAGTTCAACTTTCCATTGTCCAATTCTGTCCTTGTCTCTGTTTTGTGACTGACTTTCTGCCAAAACAATGTGTTTGCTTATTTTCAGGAACTCATCTTCGGGGTCTAGAAACTACAGCTACTTATGACCCTGCTACCCAGGAATTCATCCTCAACAGCCCCACTGTGACCTCCATTAAGTGGTGGCCAGGCGGACGTAAGTGCATCACCGTGTGTCTAAATCTGGAAGATGTATGGAAAAACTTAGGGAGGGGATGTTGTGTATTATATCTACATAATGATGACTGAAAGTTCATCCAAAGAGTTGGCTGAAAGGCAGTTACTCTTGCACAACAAGTAACAGACTTATCAGAGCCTACTAAAACTTTGGATTATCTGTGTGCTCTGAATTGTGTCTCAGAATCATTCACACTGCATGGATTTATTGTAATTTTTGATAGGTTGTATCAAAATCTTTATAGTTCCTTCAGCTCCACTGGCAGGTTTGCCAAGGACTTGATATTGTATAATCAAGAGAATCGTATTGTGCAACTTTCATTGACTTGAGCAACATTGTTTGTCTAGCTGTAGAATTCAGATGATAACCAGTGTTGTAAATCTGGTTTTCTAACACATGATCTGCTTAAGGTAATCTCAGATCCTGCTTTAAGGAAAGAGGCTCTCTGTATATAAGAGTGTTCGACTGTTTGTTTTCCTTCTGACTCCCTCTCCTTTTGCAGTTGGAAAGACGTCGAACCATGCCATTGTTCTGGCTCAGCTCTACACTCAGGGCCAGTGCAAAGGGCTGCATGCCTTCATTGTTCCCATACGGCAGCTGGGCACCCATGAGCCTTTGCCAGGTAAGAACAAATGTTAAGGGTTTAGCACTCATGGAACATGTTAGATCTGTTTCTCTCCAGCTATATACAGCTGCATGTGTCTTTTTACTGTACATGACTTATTTCACTAGCTGATTTCAGTGAGTAGTTGGTAGGTCACAGGGCTTAAAGGAGTATTTCTGATTGAACTACCACTAAATCATCTTTCATGTCATGCTTTCAATGTGAAGATTAGTTTGCAATTTGATTCTGTCCCAGTGTTTCCCCGCTATGCATTCTGGGAGGCAGTGTGTCCTACTTTCTGAAAGGGAAAGAACACCTTTCATCATTGTCTAGCTAGAAGTGAGCTGGATGATCTTTAGAGACAGCTCCCCCAGTGACTGGGTGGTAGGACTGCATGCAAATTATGAAGATCCTCATGTTTTGATGTCCACTTTTCCATCAAAGAGATTAAGGTCCTAGTTAGCTGTTACTCCTAACAATGCCAGAACTTGCTAGAAAACTAACCAGTCTTTTTATTGGAGAAGGCTTGAACCTCTTGTGGTGTTTAGTTCCTATTTCTTAACACACGTGGCTTTGTCTGTGGCAGGTATCACAGTGGGTGACATTGGGCCAAAATTTGGTTATGATGAAATGGATAATGGCTACCTGAAAATGGACAACTTCCGAATTCCTCGGGAAAACATGCTGATGAAATATGCCCAGGTAAAGCAGTGAATTTCAGCATATGCTCTTAGAAATGGACATTTCAAATGCTCTTGTGTGGTTGAATAGCATGCCAACAAGATTGTAGGTTGCTTGTGAGTGCTACATGATGAGTTTAGAGCTTGACATGTCAGCATGTAAAAGGGAGGAAACTTTGAAAATCAACAGGCTGTTCTGGTTTGTTTTTTTGGTTTTTTTTTGTAGGTTGAACCAGATGGCACCTATGTGAAACCGCTCAGTGACAAACTAACGTACGGGACCATGGTGTTCATCCGATCTCTCATTGTAGGCGATTCAGCTCGCTCCCTGTCCCGGGCTTGTACCATTGCCATCCGCTATAGTGCAGTGAGACACCAGTCTGAGCTAAAGCCAGGGTAAGTGCAGTGAAATAAAAGAGCAGCCTTAAGTGCTGAGGGAAAATTCTCAAATACTGGAGGGAAGAGGGACTGCGGTTGATGTTGTTTGCTTTGGCACTTGATAGTTTCAAAACACTGTTCCATCCTGGGAAGTGAGTCTTCTTTCATTCTTGACTTCCAAAATGCCTTCCTCCACTGCCAGAGGCTTTTGCCATATGGTCTTAGATAGTCTGGCTTGATACAGATGCAGCTTGTGCTATCCAAGTGAAGAACCTACTTAGAGTTGAATGGGACTTCTGCAGCAGTTTGCTAGCCACTGGCATACTAACTCATCTGTATTTTGCTCTAGGGAACCAGAACCCCAGATCTTGGATTATCAGACTCAACAATACAAACTCTTTCCTCTCCTGGCAACAGCATATGCTTTTCATTTTGTGGGAGCCTACATAAAAGACACCTATCATCGTATTAGTGGAGACATCCATAAAGGGGATCTGAGTGAGCTGCCGGAGGTACTGTGTCCTCTGGAAATCAGAGGGGTGTTTGTTGATTTTATGTAAGGTTTCTTTACAGCATGGGAGAAAAGGCATCAAGCCTTTTTGGCTTTCACTCATGAGACTTCTTGTAATACTTTAGATTCAGAGATCCCAAGCCCAGTATGTGCTGGTGACTTTTACTTCTTTATTTGCACTATTCATTTAGCAGCTCTTTATAAAAAACAGGGAGTAATGCACAGTGAGAAAGCTACTGTGAATATATTTCTTTAAAAGGTGACTTTTCAGGAATGATGGCATATTGCTTGGGAGTGGAGTTAAGACCGGTCTTATGCTTGTGCTGTAGCTCTTGATTGTTCTTCCAAGTGACTGGGGTAGAACTGGTGTGTTGGTCAAAGGTATCAGTACTATACTGAGGGTTTAGGGTTTTAAAATGTTAGTTTTCAGTTAAGGATTCTGTCTGAGAACGTAATGCAACGATAGGCAATTGAAAACAGTCTTGTACATACAATGCCTAGAAACAGGAAGAATGGGGTACTCAGAAGTCTTCACATGTACAGAGGTTTTCATATAAACAGTGTGGCCCAGGAAAGAGTTCTTACAAGAAAAACAAGACCCTGTGGGACTGTGGAAGGATGGTGTTGACTCTGCTTTTTTCTGGGAGCTGCAGTACTTGGCATGTATGTATGCAAGCTAAGAATGGCAAATAAAAAACCTAAACTGGCTTTGCTTTTGTCTCTCAGCTCCATGCACTGACAGCAGGGCTGAAGGCATTCACTTCCTGGACTGCCAATGCTGGTATTGAGGAATGTCGGATGGCATGTGGTGGGCATGGCTACTCTCGATGCAGTGGCATTCCTGACATCTATGTCACGTTCACCCCGTCCTGCACCTACGAGGGAGAAAACACAGTCATGATGCTGCAGACAGCTAGGTATGGTAGCTTCTGTCTAGAGACATTCTTGCCTTGGCATTACGATCTTTGTAGTTGAAGTCATGAGCAGAAGAGTATCCCGTTACCATGAAACTGGTCTTTCATGTTTCTGTCCCTTGCCCTATTTTTGACAGAAGAGTATGCCTACAACTATTCTTTGCTAGTCTGACCCTAGGTAAGATGACTTATCTCCATTCAAACAACTCATGAGTAAGAGTTGCTATTTGTTGTTTCTATTTTCAGATTCCTTGTCAAAAGCTACACCCAAGTTAGTTCTGGACAGCAGGTTACTGGCATGGTGTCCTACCTTAATGATCTCTCCAGGCAACGCATTCAGCCACAGCATGTGGCTGCTAGGTCTGTGGCTGTGCGTATCAATGATCCAGTCAGCTTGGTAGAGGCCTACAAAGCACGTGCTGCCCGGTGAGTTCACACTTACAAGACTGAGCCAAGCACCAGTAAAATTGTGTGTGTTGGGAGATGGTAGTGATGCACTGCCCTGTTAATGTTAGATTCTCAAGGTATGGTTTGCAAAGCTTTGCTCCATGTGTTGCTTTCAGGAAGTGACACACTTTACTAGGTTGAGGTCAGTGTTAAGTGTTTTGAGGTTACAAGAGGCTACGTACAGCTTATGCATAGCCTAGATACTCTGCTCTGTTCCATTTTGAAACATCTTTTTCTTATTTAAATGTGAAGTATATTCGAGTGTGCAAATACCAACATTGTTCGAAATGCTCAGAGATCTATCTGGAGAGAAACAATCCTGATATTAAAGCCTGTTGTGAAGGAAGTGTGAGAGTAGAACAGATGCCTATGTGTGAGTAGGTATTCAGGCACCACATATGTGCTGTCAAATGTCGTCCTGCCCTTCTGTAGCAGTGTTCTAGCTGCAGCAGTGGTGATAGGGGTTTTAGAGCCACAACTGCTCACTCCAGGCAATGTATTCAGTCATGGCACATGACCTCTGAGTTCTTCTGATGTGTTAGACTGAAATTCATATGAATTCAGTGCACATAACCTTGTTAATGTGGTGTTACTGCATAATCTGTTTTTCTTCCTTTTATGAAATAGGCTTGTAGAAGCTGCAGCAAAGAATTTGCAAGCTGAACTGAACCACAGAAAGAGCAAGGAGGATGCCTGGAACAGAACTTCTGTTGATCTTGTGCGAGCATCTGAGGTCAGTGATGTGCCTGATAAAGAAATGTGCTATAAGAGCTGCTCATCTCTTCGTGAACCTGATTCACCTTTAATTTCTTGTAGGCACACTGTCACTATGTAATAGTGAAGCTTTTCACAGCAAAGCTGGCTGAGATTAGTAATGCAGCTGTCCGTGCTGTCCTGACTGAGCTGTGTCTCCTGTATGCACTGTATGGGATCAGTAAGAACACAGGGGATTTCTTGCAGGTTGGTATCTTTCTCCAACACTTTAAATCTCTAGAGCCAGAGTCATTGTTTGCAAAGATGCTTAAAACGTAAAGTTGCACAAATGCTTAGGCATAAGGTCTTGACTGCTGAATTCCAGAAGGCCGTTAGCAGTGCAGGTCTGATGGAAGGCTCTTGTCAAGTTTCCCTTGTGATCTGCCAAAAGCGGAGTTGGATGATAAATGGTAACATAGATCTGTCTAGGTTAGCTTAAATGTTTTCCAGTTGGTGACCAGGTGTTGTATGTTAAAAACCAAGGAGTTAATAAAGGAGATGTAAGTTAGACATGCTCTGAGAGCTATATGCATTTGTAAAGTAGTGTACAAAAGGGGGATATTGTACTCCAGATCTTAACCCATCCTTCAGTGAATGGGCTTGAATTGTCAGGCGTTACTTTTCTTCTCTTCATTCTTTCAGTTTGAGAATGTTATTTGTGCAGCAGTGTTTTATTTTGTCTTCAGGGAGATGTAGTATGTTTTTTCTTCCCATTTTCCTCTTTGCTGCTTACCAAAAAGTTCCCTGAAACCAGGAAGAATTTAATATACACATAAGTGCATTCTTCAAGGAACTTGCTACTGAAGTTAACATACAGCCACTCTAAAGAATGAGTGACCCATCAAAGAAAAAATAGCTAGGGAGTATGGTAGGCTATGCTGGGCATCTCCTTTTGCTTGTACACTATGGCAAATTGCCAATTTGATTACTTAGCACTTCGAAATAAAAACCTAGTGTTTTATGAACAGCTGCATTTTTGTGTGGGGGAAGGCTGACCTATGTTAGACTGTAGGGGAAGGGAAGGTTCTTGCGACTTGTGTACTCTTCTGATAATCTCTTTTTTTTTTTTTTTTTTTTTCCCCCCCCAAGGCGGGTATTCTGACTGATGCCCAAATTACTCAAGTGAACCAGCGTGTGAAAGAGCTCTTAGCTATAATTCGTCCCAATGCAGTAGCGCTGGTAGACTCCTTTGACTTTCATGATGTTCATCTTGGATCTGTGCTTGGCCGGTATGATGGCAATGTCTACGAGAACATGTTTGAGTGGGCAAAGAAATCCCCACTAAACAAAACAGAGGTAAAGAAACCTTATTTCTTCATCTTTAGGTCACGTGTCCAGAGAAATAACCCAATTTAGGGTATTTTTATTTTGATTCAGTGATCTCGGCATGTAATTGATGAAGGGGGGAGAAAAGTCACTAGTGGTAATGGACCAAAACTAGCAACCTACTTCTGCTCCTCTGCTTTCAGCACACCTTCTTCAGTTACTCTCCCGTGTGTACCTCACATGCATCCCTGTGGGATACTTTTGAGTTTCTCGGTTGAGGGAGGAAGTCATACTCTCCCTAGAGAAATAATTGAATAATCTCATTCAATTTAAAAGAAATCATCGCTTGCTGTTAATTCTGCTTAGTGACAGTAGCTGTGAAAGCCTTACCTGTTTTCTGGCAAATCTTTTGGTGCCTTCAGGCAGTAGTAGTGACTGGAGAAGAAAATAAATTGCTCTCATGTAGTACTTAAGTGTCAGGTGTTGCATATCTGCCCTAAGGCTGTAGCTACAGCTGAGCTAATAAAAGAAACTGAGCTGAGAAGAGTCAGTGTCCCTCTTCTGTCAGCCAAAACAGAACTCTAAATCCTGTCTTGGTGGCCTTTACTACCTTTATTTGATTTGGACAGCCTATCTCCTACGACAGGCTGCCAGAGGCTGTGATTGTAGTTAAATCCCACCAGAACTTACTCTATTTTTTTTATGCTTATGAAGTCAGTGGGGCTTAGGAGCTTCGTTACAGTCCCCTTAGGAAGCCTCTGCCAGTTTTCTTTGAATTAAAATGCCAAAGAATTTTCTGTATGGATATAAAAATGTCTTGCATTCTTTTTTCTTACAAGAAAGGTAGTGGGGAAGCTATTTGTTTTGGCTTATATTCTCAGCCTTTCTGTCATATAGATGCTCAAATACAGGACTTAGCTGGCTGTTCTTAAATCCCCAAAGTGCCTCTGATTCAAGTTTCCTTAGTATAAAAACACACTGCAAGATGTAAAGAGCTGAAACTGTTTTAAAACTTAGCCCTGACCTTGTTGTAACCACTGTCTTTTCCTCTTACAGGTTCATGAGTCTTTTCACAAACACCTGAAGCCAATGCAATCCAAGCTGTGAAGCCTGCTGTTTTTTTAAAATGCACACTTTTTCTGACCTGAAAACTGGGTGATTCCATCCTTTCTTCAGGCACCTAAATCAAACCTTTCAAATCCTGGTAGCTGTAGGACAGTGAATAATTGTAGCCTTTCTTTCCACTTTTATAAATCAAGGAGGTGTTTGGGGAGAGTGCATAGGGATTGATGCCTGTTTTTAAAGTGCAATTATAATGGTAAAATTAACCTTTTAAAAATCTGGGAAAGCTTTATGGATTCATACAAGGATTGCTTTGGTGAAGCTGCTAACTAGAGAGAAGTTACTGTCAACTGGAAAGGTAGCAGGATTTTACTACTAAGTAGTTAACAGCCCTCAGGCAATAGCTTCTAATGAGCAGTTTTGTCCTGCAAAAAGCATCAATGTCTTGATTTTTATTTATTTTTTTTTTTTAAGATTAGCACCACCTCTCTGCTTGTTTGGCAAATATTTATGCTATCTAAAGCCTCCTCCATAGTTTTGTGCACATGAATCTGCATGTGGCACTATTTTCCTGGTGTAGCTTTGAAGCTCCTTCTCTGGAGCTCTGTTTTATTCATCTTTCCAGAAGACATCTTCATGTTTTCCAATACATCCTTCTTTCACTGCCCTGCAGAAACTCCTTTTGCCTGTGTGCCATCTTCAACACTGGCACCTTACTCTTTGTTAATAGGAAGTCAAAGGAGAATATAGTGATGCTGCTCTGAGGAAAAAAAACAACTAGTAATAATCAGTTAGGTGCTGATAATAGATGTTCTGCCCTTCTTCTAACTGTTAGTATTTTCATAGCACTATCTCAAAGCACTTTACAAATGTTACTTATGGTGATTTGATGTGAAAAACCACATGTAGTGGTACAAACTGCAAATTTGACCTGGAATGATGAAGCCAGTATTTGAGGGCAGAAATCAGTTGACCAAGGTCCTTGGGTCTTCAGATTGTTCTGGGATGTTCTTCTGGTTTTTAAAGGCATTCTTCAAGAAAACGACAATCCCAAGTGAAGTGTCCAGATTTTTTTCCTACCCATGTATTTCCAAGGAGCTTTCTCTGATTTGCTTAATTTTGTTTTTATATTGACTTGGGACTTGCACAGTGCTGTCTGGATTTAACAGGTGAAAGATTTAGCTTTTAACAGAACCTCCTGATGCCCAGTGAAATCAGTGCAACTGCAACTAAGCAAAATCATTGCTGTTTTTCAACACCAATAACTCTGTCCAGTAACAATAAAACCTCTCTTCACAACAGATAAGAGCAACTTTGAGCTTAAAACAGTAAAAAGCTTCAACATAAACCCAAATCCTGCAGTTCTGAGGCAACATCTGAGAAGCAGGTTCTCTGACAGCTTTGGTATCTGTTAGTCTCTAATTTTGGATCGCTTCTCATGGATGAGTTTTTCCTGGCACTAACAATGATCAGACACAACATTTGGCTCCACACATAGTAGCTGAACAGAAAGAAATGTTTAATTTTAAATAAAATAATCAAACTTGCCTTTTGGCTGCTGAGTCTTTCAGGTTGAATGGAACCACTGCTGTTCAGGATACCAAAGAAGGCAAAGGGCTTTGCCTTCTGTTTATTCAACAGAGCAGACTGCTGACCTGGGGAGGGATGTTCGAGGAGCAGGTTAAAAATATGCTAATGAGAACAGTACTAGCTAACTGTATGTACAGATTTAATAAATTACAAAAATGTGTTTTCAGACAAAATGTGTTTCTTTCATGCATTGCTTTCAGTGGATCTCAAAGTAATGGGTGAAGTAGAATGAAGTATTCAAAAGACCTTAAATTAGTTGGATTTTATTTGTCTTATTCGTAGCCTGACCTTTCTGGCTTTGCTCTGCGGTGTTCTAGGGCAGCCAACCCAGTCCCACAGCTATCCTTGCCTCTGCTGTTGCTCACAGCCACAGGAAAAATAAAACCAGCAGAGAGCAAAGCTGTCTGTGGCACATTGCTTGGTAATATTATGGCTCATAAGCCAGCAAAAGCTGGTTGATCACTGCCAACAGCAAAGATTTAACAAGTGTTTGACAGCAGAAGCTTTAATTCATAGAAGGTCTTTCTTTAAAACTGTTCCCCCTGGTTTTTTGGAGTAGATAGTGATGTAACAGCAAATGCTGTACTTCCTTGCTGTTGGTGAGGATATTGCACACTGTTTTTTCATCTTGCTGCTGTTAGTGGTAGGTAATATCTGAATGCCACAACCTGGTATGACTTGCCGTGTCTTGTGGTCAGCAAACAGCGTTTAAACTGTCATATGGCCCTGAATCCTCATTAGGACTCATCCATCTTTTGACAAAAAGTGATGGTACCATTTCCACGAGGGTTGAGCCTCTTCTGCTCAAGTAGAATTGATTTCAGTGTCAAGTAATGACACTTGTAAGCTACACCATTATCCCTGAAGAGTACTGAAACGAGTGGTCTGTGACCATGGTTTCCAGTCTGATTTGAACGATGGACTCTTAGAAATGCCACCTTTTGGTGAAGACTTTAGAAGGAGCCTATGTTGCCAGGTGGACTGGCAGCATGCATGGTGAAAGCCACTGGTAGATGGGTCCGCAGGTTATAAAATCTCAAAGGCAGGCACTTCTCCAGGGCTTTTTTGGAAGTAACAACTCAAGTACAAGCAAACAAGGCAGGAGCAGGGCTGGCTTTGTCCTGTACCCGGCTTTGGTAAGTGTGAGGGTTTTTTTAACCTGAACTTCTAATGTTTTCAATTAGCTGTTTCCAGCAGTGCTGGTGCAGCTTGCTGCAGAGGCTGGTGTAGTTGGATTTGCTAAATCTTGTCCCTTTGGAGAAGTGGTCACTAATTAAGTTCATCTAGTAAACTGTCCCAGGTGACCTGCAGGCAACAGCTCCAGCCGGGCTGTGCCGTGTGGGGTATTCACTGCTTCTCCTGGGGGTCCCTGGACCCGGCCTGTATCTCCTGCTGAACTGGAAGAGGTGGCTGCCGGCTTACCTGGCGCAAGGGCTGTACTCTTTGGAGCTGTAATCCCCCAGCGCCTGGACTCCGGCTGGCGCCTTCTGCTTGAACTGGGTTCTGGGTGTCTCGAAAGGCGGACTGTGATTACTCCTTATCAATTAAACAAGACGGGGCTGTAAAGCCCAGTGGGGCTGATTATTTGCCCCAAAGCCAGCCTGCTGTCTTTGAAGGTAAGTCTTGGGGTTAGCAAAACCCCCGTCCCGGGCTGTCCTCGGGCACCCGGAGTCTCCCGAGGCCCCGTGGGGAAACGGGACGAGCCTGCCGCTGCTCTCAGCCCTTCCTGCCCGGTGGCCGGGGCGGGTGTTGCAGCCGTCGGGCACCTCGCACCGCCCGAGCTCCTCCCGCAACCTCCGGGGGCGGGGGGGGTGCGGAGCCGATGGGAGCCGCCGTGCCCCGGCTGCCGGGGGGCTGTAGTTCCCGGTCCTCCCCCGAGCCCGGCGGAGACTACATTTCCCATCGTCCCGCGAGGGGAGGGGACGGGAAGGGCCGGGCCTTCCCGGGCCGGGGCCTGCGGCTTCCCCGGGGCGGGCGCCCGGTGTGTTGCGGGCGGGGGCAGCTGCGGGCAGGGGTCGGGGGCTGCCGGGGATGCTGCGAGCGGGGGTCCGGGACACGGCGCCTGCTGGCCCGAGATGCTGGGGGGCAGGGGGCCAGGAGGGCAGCGGGTGCCATGGCAACGGGATGCAGGGAGGCGGAGGTGGAGCGGGGGGGGGCCTAGCGGTCGGAAACCTGGGGGGCTTCTTTCATCCCGAGAGGTGGGTGCACCCCTCGTCTCCAGCACCACTTCGTTTTCTGCGTGGGCCCCACGGCAGCAGCAACCGTCCCGCTTGTTTGAGATTCTCCCTCCCGCCCCGGGTGCTCGGGACTCAAAGAGATGAGGTTTCCTTCCCCCCTTCCCCTCTTCCCTCCCCAGCCCCCCCGGGGTGTTCGCCAGGCTTTGGGCACAGCAGGAGCCACCCCCTGGGCTCTACTTGGCTCCACACAAGTGGGGCAGAGCGGGTGGTATTTGTTCCCTCTCGGGTTATTTTGCAGAGCGATTTCTTGGTGTCGGTGTGACGTTCCCCATGCAAACTGCTGCAGGAACGCAAGACTGTTTTGGGGAATGGGGGGTTGTTTGTAAGACTCAGATTGAGCCTCATTTAGAGTGGCTTGGAGAGGTCTGAGCAGCACGGAGCCAGCCTGGCAGGCTGCAGAGGGAAATTGTTTAAGAGAGGTGCCACTGGCTGTAACAGCAAATCGGGAAATCCTCTTCTCCCTGCAGGTAGGTGGTTGGTGTGTATGTGATCAACGGTGTTGGATCCCCCCCGGCAACGTGGAGGTGGAGGTTGGAAGGATCTGTAAACGGACTTGCTGGAGCAGGGGAAGGCTGGCACGCCACAATGGTGAGTGTGATACGGTACTAAGGCAGGCCTGGGAAATCCAAATTTGATGCTCTGCCACCTCTGTTTGGAGGCAGAAGTGATGCCGAGGGCTGGAGGCTTCTGCCCACCTGGCAGTCAGGAGGGACTGTGCTCACTCGTGTCTCTAAAGTTGTCAATATCTCTGTGGTTCCCCTACATTTCATATGCCATTTCCCAAACAGCGTGAGCAGAAGGAGGGCTTCACTGTTGCTTATGGGATGCTCTGGAGAAACCTGCCTCTGGCTTTAGTGTGTTTTGAGAAAGTTCAGGTCAGGCCTGCTTCATTTTCTAATGCGAGAATTTGTCTTTCTCCATAGGTTACAAAACCGCAAAAGAGTTTAAGAGGTACGTACACTCACATGCTTTCCTTTCACTGTCCGTAGGTGCTTTGGTCTGCTGGGAATGCATGGGACAGAAGAGGGGGGACACTGGGATCAGGTGGCAGTCCCGGCTACTGAAATGTTTCATGATCCTTGTGTGAAAGCTGCAGTTGAGTGAATTGTGTCATTCCTGAACCAGAGATACTCACTTGCCTCTCGCATCAAGTGGATTTGCTTATTGGGGTCCTGTATTCCTTTCTTGTGGGCTTTCCCAAATCCAGGGGAGAATATATGCATTTATTTCAGTTCTTCTCCTCACCTAATCCCTAACTGCTCGTTTGGAGGCCTCTTGCAGCCCCTGATACTGAAGCAGTGCTTTTGGGGTTGCCCAGGGGCTCTGAGATACTGCGGGGTGAGAGCTCACACGTTAAGTGCTGCCTGTGGCCGGTGACTAAGTGAATAGAAAGCAGCTGGCTCACTTGATCAAGATATCCCATTTCCGACTAAGTGAAGACAGATCTTTTATCCACAAAATAGCGGATCGAGTCCTGGGAGTTCTTTCTAGACCGGCAAGAAAGGCCTTGTGCTGATGATGCTTGAGACCAAGCCTTTATTCTTGGGGGATTTCAAAAGAGCAAGCCATGTTGAAATTGGGAGCTTTTTTACACCTGCTTGGTGAGCTCACCTGCCTTAACACCTTTAATTTGTCTCATTTCAGGCTCTATTGATGATGTGCTTGATGACCTCCTGCGATATGATGGTAAAATGAACCTTCTTTGCAACTGAAAGGGCAGCATCCTTGTACTCTTACTCCCCTCCTGGGAGCAGGAGGTGCTGGTGCAACAGCCATTGATCTCCAAGGGGCTCCAGTTGTGAGGGGGGGATGAACCAGGCAGCAGAGCGGAAAGCAGGGTATCCCAGAGTCAGAGGCCACTGTATAGGCTGGACGTCAGGTTGGAGAGGCGAACTGAAGTCCGTCTCCGATTAAAAGCCTCTGCAGCTCACAGGGAGACAGCAAATCCGCCTTTGGAGTGCCTAGAGTAGGAATATGCCTGTATCTATCAACCTAATCTCTCCCTGTCTTGTTTCCAGATGAACCCCCTGTTACATCTGCCAGAGCTTCCCAGCTGACTGGGGGCAGCAGTGGGAGAGCCCGGGGCACCAGCTCACAGGCCAGCAAGAAGTGAGTGCCTTTCAGACATAGCCTCTCCCACTTGGAGATCTTTATGTGCTCCCCAAGTCCTTCTGACCTGTCCCATCCTCGGCTTCTCCACCTCGCTCCCTGCCCCGATAGCAATTGCCTGGGAAGGCGAGTTACCTGCGATGCCTTTGGGAACTGGGAGCCCAGAGCCTGAAGCTTTCCAGCAAGAGTTGGGTGCCCCCAGCCCCGTACATCTTCTGTAAATCTCCCTTATGACAGTTGCTTGCTTAAATATAGCAGTGCTAGCACTACTATCTTTCATCCCAGTGCTATTCTAGCCTCGTTTTCTGTTGTATGATGTGGCTGCCACGGTGTGCCCGTGCGGTCCCCTCCACCTCCCACCACCTGGCCTGGCTGTCCCCAGGGCACCCTTGCCGAGCTCACATGTGGTGCTGCTGACCCCCGGCTTGTGTCACAGGTCCTTTCTAGAGGATGATTTCTTCAGCAAACTCCCTGCGGAGGACATCAAAGCTGCAGAGGTGAGCCCAAATTTCAGGAGAGAGCCTGGGTGTCCCGAGGGCTGGGGCTGAGCCGAGCCAAGATTGCCCCTGGTATCACCCCATCCAAGTCAGCAGTGGGATAACAGGGATGAACTGTGAAGTTTGGATGAAGATGTAACCCCTCTCCAGCATCCCTGTGTGGTGGGGAAGATGGGACAGGGGAGTGGGTGGATGGTGGGAGAGGGGCTTCCAGGTGCCCTGGATCAGATGGAGCAAAGCCAGGGGGGCACGTGCTGCTGCAGCCCAGCCTTCCTGGTGCGCTTTGGGCAAAGCAATGGCCTTGGGTTTTCCTGATGCTTCTCCCAGAGGCGGCAGGACCTCAGCAAAGAAATCAAGGCACGGGGTTTCCAGCAAGGGGGCCACCAGGAGGAGTTGGGCATGTATTCTTCCATTCCATAAAATGAGGAAAACCAGGGGCTGAAGCGTGGAAGTGAGGGGTGAGGTGTTTCTGAAGGCTGCTTATCTCTGATCTCTGCCCTCCTTGGCACGCAGGGATCCAGTGCCTCCGACGCAGACCCACAAGCTCTGCTGCAGACCCTGAAGGTAAGTGCATAAATACCCTCCATCTCAGCCCCCCATGCACTGCAGCCATGGCCTTCAGCACCAGCCTCCAAAGGGAGAAGTAGCACTGAGGCATTAGCAGCACTCACCCTACTCCCATCCTCGTCCTATTGCTTTCCAGGACATGGACGACATGGAAGCTGATCTCCTGGGAATATCGAAACGCACTTCTGGGCCAGGGAAGACAACCGTGAAAGGTCCTGGGAAATGTGACTCCTCGGGAGGAGCAGTAAAAACCGCAGGGAAGGTGCTAGCTCCTGAGAAAGGTAACAAGGAGATCCTGCTCTTCTTTTCATAGCCTGGTTCCAAATGAACAGTGGGTACTTTCTTCCAGGATAGGGAACAAAAAGTGGATTGGTTCCCTAAAATCCTTTTCCTGGTCCTTTCTGGGGCTGTCCCAGACACAACATGTTATTCTGGCCTTGTGTTCTTCCTTGGGAGATCCCTGGCCTAGCCTCTTGTCACGGTGGGGTAACATCAGCAGCAACAACAACGGCCGGACTGCAGCCTCCCACCAAACACCATTTGGCCATTCCCTGCTGCAGGTCAAAGACCAGGGATCTGCTTGATCTGTGTGGAAGGAGAGCCAGAGCGGTTCCATGCCAGTCTCCAAACTGCCTTGCTCTTCCCCAGACGCTTTTCTCCTTCTCTGCCTGCAAGGAGGCCCTTCTAGAGAGATTCCCACCCTGTAGGGCTGTGGGGGGCCCGTGTGTCACAATATGTGCTTTTAGAGGGCTGCTGCCAGAAACATGACCTTCAGCCTGGGTGGGAGAGGGACATCTCTGCAGCACCTTGTCTCTGAGAGCCGCAGCCTCTCTTTCTAGGAGAGTCTGTACCTATGATGGAGAAGAAGCCACTCTCATCCCCCCCTGCTTCCCGACAGTACAAGAAATTTAACTTTGAAGGTAGGATGTTGCTTCACTCCACCGCACAGATGCATGGGGGCAGCTGAGGACTCTGCTCTTGCTCTTTGCCCATAGCTTGCCTGTTCTGTTAACTGAAGGCTTGGCTGGTTAATGATATACAGAGTCCTTCACCCCTATGATGCAGGTGCAAATCTAATCCTTCAGAGGTGACCAAAGGAAAAAAAATACAGCTCTGTGTTTGAGTCCCTCCCCAGGACAGGGGTGGGAGACAATTCCTGGGAGCATTTGCATTTTCACATGTGCTTTGTTTTTTAATGACTGCCTGTAACACTTGGGAGCCCTTGTGTCAGGGGGGATTCTGTCCAGCTTCCAATCGGGGGGGAGTGGTTTCCTGGCACAGCGGAGATCTGGTTGTTAAAGCCTGTGCTTTAACCAAGATCAACATTTGTTAAAATCACTAATGGGCTTTAACTGATTTAGGTGGGCTTCCTTCTCCCCTTTTTCTTTGCCTAAACAGTGTTCAGGCATTAAAGCACCCAAATTTTGACTTATTTTCTTCTAGGAGAAAGAAAATGTGGAAAAACTGAACAGAAATGTAACTCTTGAGTGTTTGAAGTTCAGGGAGACTCGAGGGTATCCCAAGTCCCTGCAGAACCTGCCTTCATGGCTTTGGGCAGATATGGTCTCCTGTTCCCATGTGCACATGGTGGGGAATAGTGCTTAGCTTAGTGCAGAACTGTTCTTCTAAATAACATTGGTTTTGTTTGGTTTTATTATTAATCTCCTTTTCTGCCCCTATGGGGTAATTCCCAGATTTAGATGATCCTTTGGCAGGGCTTTTATCTGATGAGGAGCAGGATGCTCCCAAGAAACCAGCTCCAACAGGCACTAGAAGCAGCTCTGAGAAAAAACCAGAACACAGCAAAGAGAAAGGTAAGCAGGGTTGCTCAGTGCATCCTCTTTGTATTAAATGAATCAGCAGCCTGGATTAGTTTATGTGAGGTCCAAACTGATTAAATTGAAAACCACCTAGTCCCATCTCTTATTAACTGGTATTGTCATTTATAGAGCAACTTGGTAACGGGGTTAATTGTGGCACAGGTCACCGAGTGCTTGATATTTCCAGTGTGCCACAGGTTACAGAATTGACCTTTCCTTTCTGGGAATGGAGGCTCAGTTCTCACCTTTGATCTCCTCCGGCCTGTTCTACACATTGCCAAATGAGAACAAGTTTTCTGGGTCAGGATTTGGGTGGCTGAGAGTATCACCAGTCCACGCCAAACCACAGCTGGGGCACCTCTGGGTGGGATCCAGCTGCCCTGTGGCTGTGTTACAGGCACTTACCCTCTTGTTCCTGCTGCAGGGATGCTAATGGGTCTGATAGTCCCCTAAAATAGCCTTTCGCCCCAATAAATCCACTCTGGACACAAGTAGCAGCTGGTGGGTTAGGGCAAGGACTAAGATGCATCAGTGGAGCAGGGACTTTGGGTGAAGGGGGACAGGAATTATCTGATTGGAAACTTGCAAAGCTAAAAAAGCTCTTGGTGTTAACGAGAGCTGGAAACCCCAGTGTTAGTGACACCCAGCAATGTCCCATCAGTGGACGCATGGCCACAGACCAGGCAGTAGCGCATTGCCACTTTGTCACTTCCTGTGAGATTTGGTCACTGAAAAGAGTTATTTAAAAATGACTTGTAAATGCTTGAAAGATAAAAGCAGGCAGGGCTGCTTTGATCTGTTGTTTAAAAAAAAAAAAAAAAGCCCTGATCAAACCTCCTATCATGTGTGATCCCATCCACAGAGCCACCCCCACCCCAGACACCCCTGCACACCGTGATGCCAGTCCGGAGGAGGGAGGAGCTCACATTTGAAGATGATGGTGATGACCTGATGGATGCACTGGGATTTGGCAATGGCCCAAAAGGAGATGAGAAGCAGGGAAAGGCGGCAGAAGAGTAAGGGCAATGAAGAGGCAGTGGGAGTAAAGCAGGGGATGGCTTGTGTGTTGAGATGGTGCCACCGTGATGGGTGGGGGATGTTGGAGCTTCTGCCTGTGGGTCCCAGAAAGGGGCAAGGGCAGCCTTATTTCACAGAGAAGAGCCAGAGCAGCCTGGCAAGGCTGTGTGACGAGGGACAGCCCTACCTCTCGGAGAAACCCATCTGCTGCTGTGTCCCCAACAGAGAGGAGCTCCGGCCAGCCCGCTCCAAGCTGGACGAGTTGCTGGGACGAGGCTCTGTGGCCAAAATCCTGGAACAGCCAAGCATGGGACAGCACAGGGAGTTCAAACTGGATAAGAAGTACCAAAAGCAGCCAGGTGAGCACAGCTGGGGATGCGGGGAAGGTCTGCAGAGGTGACAGAGTTGGCTTGGGAAGGCAAGATTGATTTCTAATACACTTTTTGTAGTGGTGAGCAGGGCTGCTAATGGGGTTTCAGTCAGTGCTGGGACAGGGGGAAGGTGGCTAATGCAAAAGTGGTGTACTCTGCCCTCGTGGAAGCCTGGGGGCATTTGCACAGTAGCCGTAACTCAATTGCCTTTGGACGTGGGCTGATTCCCAGCAAAGAAGCTTTTCGCAGCCACACTGAGGAGGCACGTCACAGGTTTCTGGGGAAGATGTTTCCAGCTGTGTTTTCCCAGAGGCAGCAATCCCAGTGGGAACTGCAGGGGAGGAGGAGGGCTGGTGTCTTTGTAGGCAGCTGCTCTTCTGGGCACTGACTCAAGGCTGCTTGTCTGAACAGAGAAAGAAGAGGGTCGGGACGAGGAGGATTTTGTCTTTGGAGCGTACCAGCCCACGGTGGCATCCATGCCCGAGGGCCGGCTGGCGAGGAGGCACTCTGTGAGGTATTGTGCTCTGTGTGTGTCTGTAGCTCCAGCCACCAGCAGCGCTGCCCCTGCGGCGGAGCAGGCAGGGTCCCCGGGGTCCCCTCGTAGGCAGGTATGCCACTGCTTCTCCTTGCAGCAGGTTTTCAGCCGAGAACAGCAGTGAACCGAAACCAGAGGCCCACTCCAGACCTCCTCCTCCAGCCCGCCGGAGCCCTGTGCGGGGCAGCAGGGCTGGAGGCGACTGGCTGGGCTTGAAAGATGAGGATTTTATGGATTCGGAGCCGACGTCTCCAGCAAAGGCCAGTCCCGTGGTGAGCTACGCCAGCCCTGCCGCAGCCGGGCGGCCTGGACCCACCAGCCAGCTCCCAGCTGCAGAGGAGGCAGCGGCTAAGCCCGACCCGCTGGAGGAGGAGAACTGGCTGAGCGCTGCCTTGTCTCGCAAGAAAGCCCAAGCACAGGCAAAGGCCCAGGAGAGAAATGCCAAGCCCTCGGAGGCCCCAGGCGAAGGGCTGGATCCCTGCTCTCCTGTCAGGTAAAGGCATGGTTGATGGCCCCAGTGCTCTCATCTGCTCCATGTGTAGCTGCTCCAGCAGGGCCTCTCAGAAACCCTCAGCTCAGATTTAATTAATTTTAAGCACTGTCTTGTCTCGGGTTGGGGTAATAATGTGGAGCTTTCTCCCACTGATCCAGCCCGCAGTCCCGTCACGCCTCTGGGCTCTCCTTCCAGTTATGGCTAAGATTGCACACACTGCCTCGGGTCCCGCGGAGCTGTCCTGGATCAGCACACCCCCACGAGCTCCCCCTGTACTCCTCGTTCCCGCCTTCATTCCCCTTCATTCCTCCTAGTACCAGACAAACCACCTCCTCCAGCTGAGTTTACACGGACACGGGTTCAGACTTGGGCCATTCGAATGGGACTCAGAAGTGAATTGCAGACAAACAGCCGTGTGTCGTGGGCCGGGGTGCGTTAGCTGGGGCTGCTGCTGCCCTGGGGAAAGGGGTGGATGCAGCAAGGAGGAATGCTAGTGGTGGAGGTTTTGAGGCATCTTTGCTCCCTCTGCAGCCAAAAAACTGAATCCTGCCACAGCTGAGTGGGACAGAGGCTTTCAGCTGCATGGCAGGAACTGGTGTTGGGGGAAAGGATCTTGGCTTTCGCTGCCTCCTCGGCTCTTCCACATAGGATGCGTTTTGCTTGCAGCCAGCCAGCCACCTCCACAGGAGCACCGCAGCAGGCAGCTGCCCTGCAGGACAAGGCAGCGAGTGCAGATGGCTCTGGGTAAGGTCTCCTTCACCTTTCAGGCATCCTCCATGGGAGAGATGTCCTGCAGAAAGCAGCCATGTGTGTGAGATGAGGGAACGGGGAGGGCTGGGACCTCTGTAACTGGGAGGAAAGGCAGCTCTGAAGGACTGTTGGGCTCTTGTCTATTTGATCACAGTGGGACAGCCAAGCTTTAAAGAAATGCCAAGCAGGATAATGTCTGTGCACCTCTCCCTGAGCTGTGACACTGCTGTGCGTCACTTGTGTCTCTGTGCCCACGCAGGCAGCTGGTCCTTTGCCTCAGCCCTGCGAAACGAGCCTCAGCTCACCCGTCGGAGGCTGCGAAGGCGGATCCCTCCAGAGATGCCAGCGCCCTGGGTGTGTTTCGTGTGGTTGTACAATTTGGGCAGCAGTATGCAGAGAGGGTCCCCCTGCGCTGCAAAAAGAAAAAAAAAAAAAAAAGGCAGGAGCCATGGCATCATCCTTGGCCATGTGAATGCTGCCCAGGCTTTGACCAGCCATTGTCGGAGTGGGCTGCCAAGCTGCAGGATCCCACCATCCCCATTTCGCGGCACGGTGGGGACATTGTGCTGGGGCACACTGAGCTCCACAGTGCTGCCTTTGGGGTTTCAGAGGGCTGCAAGGGACTTGCTCTCTCTGAGCAATGGGTGGGCGTAAGTTCGTGCTGTCCCTTCTCTCTCCCCCTTCCCTCCTGCTGCCCCCACATTCGTCCCACTAGTGCTGTGTGCTGGAAGACCACCTCCTGCCCTGGGCTGAGGCTGTGCACCAGTTCAGAGGCCATTGAAAGTGGTTTAGGGGACCCAGCCTCCTCCCTAGGTGATGGAGATGGAGGAGGAGCTATGCTTTGCCCCCACACCTACTCTGTAGAGCAGAGTCCCACCATTGTGTGTGTGGTGGGGTAGGTGTGCAGGTATGGACAAGCCAGTCTGACCTTCCGTCCCCATCACCAGCCTCCAGAGCGGAGTAGGACCCTTCTTGCTCTGCCCAGGAGACCCAGGCCCTCATCCTTCTGGGAGGGGATGCTTCCCATTCCCATATCAGAATCATGGATTTGTTTAATTTCCAGTCCCCACATCCTTGTTCCCAGGAGAGAAGGAGACGCAGAGCCCTGCCCTGCTCGCTCAGGTAGGTCTGCTGGGCCTGTGCCCCTGAGAGGTGCGGGATCAGGGTGGTGATGGTGAGCCCTCCCATGCTGACTCACCATCATCCAACTCTCTCCGTGCTTCCTGGGCAGGAGGAAGGATGTGCCCCACTTTGCATCTCTGGGAGCCTGTGTTCACGGAGGCAGAGTGTTTGGAGAGCCCCGAGATGCCACAAGTTGTATTTATCAGGCCAAAGTACATGTGCTATGGATGCTTTGTAAATCATGTGCATTTACAACCCTGCATTGCCTGAACAGCATTTACATAGCTCCCCAGGCATATATATATATAATATTAATTAGACAACAGAGGCTGCAGTTGGTAAAGGACTTCTTCAGATGTTTTTCCCCAGTACGGTGGTGAAGATGTTCTGAGATTTGTTTCTAGACAACTGAAGGGGAAGCAGAGCCTCTGACAGAGAGGGCAGCTCTTGCTTGGTCTTTGAAGCCTCCATTTCTCACCTAACTGGGCCTCCTCACCCTGCCCTGGTGGCAGGACACACGCTGTCTCCCAGAGGACTCGGTCTTAGCCTTGAGTCTGTCCCCAGAGAAGGAAGAGCCCAGCATGCTTGTGTCTGGGGTAGGGGCTACTGGGTATCGCCTGGGAAGAAGGGACCCAGGCCAGCAATGGGGCTGGAGAAGGGTAGAGGAGGGACTGCAGTAGGCTGGGGATGGATCGCCATTCCCAGGCTAGGAGGAGATGTTCTCCCCGGGGCTTTACCTCCCTGAGAGCATCCCTGTGTCTCTGCAGGTTACCACACCCAGGGCACATCTCCAGCCTGCCCCGCAGCTGCAGGTGAGGCACGTGCCTTCATTTGGAGGCTGATGGCCACACCACGAAGCCACTGATCCTGAAGGGCCTCGATCTTCTCTCTCCATCCCTATAGGCAGAGTCCCCAGCCCTGGGCTTGCTGCATGAGAGGAGGCTGGAGGCTCCCACAGCCCAGCTCTACGAGGATGCATCAGGCTGTCGGGCAGCACTGCTCAGCGCCCAGGCCCGAGTGGCAGAGCTAGAGAGCCAGGTGAGCCCCGTTGTCTGCTGGATGGGGGATCATGGGTGACCCAGGGGGAGGAGAAGGGGCCATACCCACTCCAAATAGCATCAGGGTGACAGGAGAGAGGAGAAACCTTCCTGTCCAGAGATGCCTATGGCCACCAAGTGCTGCTGTAGGAGCTCTGTCCCTGGAGCAGCACAAGGACCTTCTCTCCGGGTGCCTGGCAGGTCCGGACACTGGAGCTGGAGCGGACACAGCACAAACTGTTGCTGGAGAGTCTCCAGCAGCGGCACCAGGAGGACCTGGATCTCCTTGAGAGCGCCCACAGGTACCAGGCTTTTGCCTCTGCTCCCCTCCTCTGTCAGATCCTTGCCTACAGCCCTGTCCATCCCCTCCGGGGTGGGAGTGCTGGAGCGCTTCCCAAATCCGTCCCTGGGGTGGGCAGGCATACAGCTGTGTCGATGTGGACCTGGTGGAGGCAGAGAGCAGCCCCATGGGTGAGCCAAGGTGGGGGTCCGCTCTCACCAACACTGTCCCACGGGTGACAAGGAGGAGGGGCCAGTCCCATTGCCAGCATGTCCCTAACGAGGGCACCGCACTGGGCAGTAGCAGGAGGGTTCAGGGCTCAGACTGCGGAGAGTTTGCATGTTTCCCCGTGCACACAGTGACACTGATCTGCTCCTAGATCCCTGTGTGCACTTTGGATAGAGAGTGCCGGGTATTGCCATGAAAGCAACACTTCTTCCTTGCTGTGACCTCTCCGGGCAGGAGCCGGGTGAAGGTGGTGGAGGAGACCTTCGGGCAGCGGGAGGAGAGGCTGCGGCGGGAGAAGGAGCAGCTGGCGGCTCAGCTCCTGTCACAGAGCCAGGATGCAGAGCAGGCACGGGCAGAGCTGCTTGCACAGCACCAGCAGCGTCTGGCAGCGCTGGAGCAGCAGAGCACGCTGGAGCTGGAGCGGCTGCGAGAGCTGCAGAGGTGAGAATGGCACGAGCAGCACGCATGTGGGGCTAGTACCCCCAGTCTCAGCAAAGGAACCAGGGAACGGTTTGGGGACATGGTGAAAGGAGAAATCACACTCCAGAAGCACTGGGTTGTGGGCAGCTGGGTGGCTTTTAGAATGGGGATTTGCTTTGTAGGTGGACACAGGGAGATCTGGCTCGAGACATCATTTCAGAGTGAATGCATTGTATTTTGAAAGATGCTGAACCCAGTGTTTTATTTCCCCCAAATCCCTTTTATTCAGGTCAGTGAGTCACTGATGTCCACATAGTTTGGGTCAATGAGAAATCGGTTTCTGGTGGAGAAGCCCATAACCCCCAAATGTTGTCCATTGCAAATGTGGATGCCTGTCAGTGAGATGCCCGATGACAGACCATCATGCCAGCTCAGCTCCTGGGACCTGGTTCTCAGCCCCACGACCAAGCCTCTTCCATGGTGCCCGTCACGGCGAGCACTGGTTTGTAACAGCCTATGGTGGGCTCCTGCCCCATGTCCCACAGGGTGTCTGTCCAGGAGATGCGCAAAGACCACGAAGAGCAGCTCCAGCGGCTGAAGCGGCTGAAAGACCAGGAGATTGATGCGGTGACCAGCGCCACTTCGCACACCAGGTACCAACAGCTGGCATCGTATCCCCACATTGGTCCCTGACCATGGTGTTCCCTGTTCTATGGGGAACCAGCCTCAGACCATGGCAACAGGGGCCATCCCCTCTCCCACCTGCTGCCTCGAGGGACGCTGAGCTGTTTAATATCTGTCAGTACTCCCCTAAGCAGCAGCTACATCTTCCTACTGCTCTGCTATGACCCAGAGAGGTTTGGGGCAGGGCTGCCCAGCCTTTGGGCAACCACACATCCTCCTCTCCATCGCAGTGTGATGGCATGTGTCCCATAGGGGTGAACCTCCCCTTGCTCCTCTCCACAGGTCTCTGAACGGTGTCATCGAGCAGATGGAGAAATTCTCCAGCGACCTGCACGACCTCTCACACAAAGTGGAGGCCACACACCACACCACCTCCCAGGAGCTGGCCATGGGGGCACGGCAGCGGGACAAGCAGCTCAAGGGTACGTCTGCTATTCCTCTGCACTGAAACAGCTGCGGGGTCTCTCCCGGGGCTGGGGACACCCAGAAAATGGGGAGAAGTTGCTCCAAGTCAGCCAGGGGCTGGGAGCTTTGCCTGCCTTGGTCACTGGACATCTCAGGGTCTCCTCTTTACAAAACAGTGGCCTGGGGATGTGCAGAAGGTGATGAGCACAAACGCATGCAGTTTTTCCATGAATATGGTGTGGACAGAGGGGGGCTTTCCACCTCAGGCTGCTCATGACCCTGCTGCTGCCTCTCCCCAGTGCTCCAGGACAGGCTATCGCAGCAGCAGAGGGACATGGAGGAGGAGCGGAGCCGACTCCAGGAGGTGATCGCTAAAATGGAGGCCAGGCTGGGTGAGCAGACTCGGCTGCTGGAGCAGGTGAGCCCATGTTGTGTCCTTGGCCCGGGTCAGCCCTCCTGTCTGGATATGGGGCGTATGTCTTGCCCACAGGAAGTCCCTGCCCTGGAGCCTGTGAATGGCATCTGTCTCTCCTCTGTGTCTGAACCCAGGAGCGATGGAGGGCGACGGCAGAGCAATCCAAAGTGGAATCGCTGCAGCACTCACTGGAGGAGCAGCGGCGAGTCATGACCCAGCAGCTCTCCATGGAGCGAGCAGAGCTGGAGAGGGCGAAGGTGAGACGGGGCAGATATCTCCAGGTGCTTTTCACATGTCTCGTGAGCCTGACCGGGGCTGCGCTGCGGTGTGTGGTGGAGGAAGGAGCTAGATGCTGGGCTGCAGCATCCTTCCTCTGCCCTCTCTCTCCTCAATCCCACACCCAGTCGCACGGTGAATCACAATCAGACCAACCCTCTGGCACGTGGATGCAAGAGGCTGCTGTGTGCGTGCATGATGGATGCTGGTTCTTGAGGAGCGTGGGGCCAGAGCTCTCCATGCAGAGTTCACGCCAGGTGCAGTGGGCTTGAACCAGCCTCTAGATGTTGTGTGGAGTTTAGTGGCAGGATGGGTTAAAGGAGAAAAATCCTACAGCGAATGGGACTTAGTGCTTTCTCTCTCCCTCTCTTGTGATGCTCTCCAGAGCGCTTTGCTGGAGGAGCAGAAGTCAGTGATGCAGAAGTGCTCGGAGGAGCGACGGAAGCTGGCGGCTGAGTGGGCTGAATTTCACACCCGGCAGCAGCTGAGCAAGGAGTGGATGGAGCGCGACATGGACCGAGCCCTGCAGATGGACTCTCAGAGAGAGGGCACCATCATGAGCCTGGCCAAGGTACCACAGTGGAGTCCCTTCCTGTGGCCTCCAGCACTGCCTGGCAGGCTCACAGATGGGTCCTGCCCACAGGGGAGACGTTCAGCACTGCCTTCAGGTGTTTAAGACAGAGATGTCACTCCAGGTGGTGAGAATCAGGCTGTTCTAGGAACAGCCTCCACCAGCCTGTTTTAGACGTTGACTGAAGCATCAGTCGCCTCTGTCTCTCCCCTTTGCCTGTGAGGAGTTTGGGCGGCCAGACCAGGCGTAGCTGCCTCCATTGTAAGTCTGGTGAGAGGAAACCCCCATGGTGGGTTAAGCAAAACCTCCCCGTGCCATGGGGACGTGTTCAGACCCAGTTCTGCTC
The DNA here is from genome assembly GCF_900496995.4 of Aquila chrysaetos chrysaetos. Taxonomy (NCBI): domain Eukaryota; kingdom Metazoa; phylum Chordata; class Aves; order Accipitriformes; family Accipitridae; genus Aquila; species Aquila chrysaetos. The sequence continues at coordinate 68,207,035 of NC_044008.1, forward strand.
CCCCCTGGGGCTGTCTAGAGGGGATATGTGGCACAGACAGTGCAGCAGAGCTGCATTTTTAAGGGCTACCAGGGTGGAAAATAACCATTTAGGCTGGGTATTTCCACTGCTGACAAACTGCTGTGCCTTGAGCATGTTTTAGGGTGTGCAACATGATGAGGGGCTCCGTCCTTTCTGGGGAAGGAGTGTGTGTGTGTCTGTACAATCCCAGCTCTGCCAGCCCTGGTCCCCAAGGGTGGCTGGATGAGGGCACTGCTTGACTACCTGGTGATGTTGCTCTGCACCCCAAACTGGCACACATGAGAAGCTCAACAGGGGCAGATCTCTCCCGTCACTTGGGAAGACGTGAGATAGTGTCCAGGACAGGGCAAATAATGCACCGGTTTCCTCTGTGCCCATCCTAGGAGCAGGCAGAGCTGAAGATCCGGGGCCGTGAGCTGAAAGCCAAGGAGGAGCAGCTGGCGAGGGACAGGGAGCTGCTGGATGAGGCCTGGCAGGAGCTGAGGCTGGAGAAGGAGAAGGTGAACGGGGTTGCGCTGCGCATCCGGCAGCGGGAGGAGGAGATTAAAAGCATGACCAAGGTAAGCAGAACATCTGCACTGCAATTCACAGCTGTACACAGGCCGGCAGCAAAGCTGGGGTTTCACACCCCTCCTGAAGTCGTGAATCCTCATCTTGTCCTGGGAGGGGAATAAGGGGATGCACAAAGGAGCCTTGCCTCAGGGCAGCAAGGGTCTTTGTCCCCGGCCTCCCCAGCTGCTCTGCCTTGCAGCTCTCATCCCAGAAGTATGAGGAAGGGGAGCGAGCCCTGCGCGAAGCATGCAGGATAGAGTCTGAGCACCAGACCAGGCTGCAGGTCATGCAGCAGCACTTGGAGCAGTTGAAGCAGCAGGAACAGTGTCTGCACCAGGCAAATACCCCCTCGCCTTCCCTTCCTGGCCTGGGGCCGCCATTGCAAGGGCCTGAACCTTTGCCAACGGCTTCTCTCTCCCTTTCTCCTGGGGACGGGGCAGGAGCGGCTGAGCATGGCTCACCAGAGGAGACAGCTCGAACAGCTTCGTGAGGAGCTGCCCAACAACCCCATGATGCTGCTGACTGCGGACCAGGACCTCAGTGCCCCTACGAAAGGCCTCCCCGGCATGCTGTGTAAGGACTCCTGCATGCTGCTGATGGGAAGGGACATGCTGGGGGGCAGCTGCACTTGCATTGCACTCTTCAGGAGGCTTGGGATGTTTTTGGGTGCTGTTTTAGTTCCCCTGTATATGAACTTCAGATGTGAGTTGGCTGCCTCCTCCCCTGAAGGAGCTCAGCGGAGCTCTCTGAGCCAGGGCAGTACCAGGAGGGGGGAGAGGGGGCAGGAAGGGAGAGGCAGGTGGGTTAAAGCCTGTTTGCACTGCGAGGTTGGGGAGGACAATGTTGCAGGGACATGCAGGCAGCAAGAAAAAGGGATGCTCTGTTGTCTCCGTCTGCAGTTCCTCTAACAGTGGCAGCATCACACAGTCGGGCTTTTGTTCCAGGCTTTCCGCCTCCTGTCAGGGTGCTCCCTCAGCACAGCCCGGAGGGTAGCAGGGAAACCCTGGCCGTGGCTGGCCCCACCGAGCTCTATGCCAAACTGCTGCTGTTGAAGCACAGGGCCCAGCAGGTGAGCCATGGGAGACCAGGGCTGGAAGGGGCTTCAAACCAGCTGGGTGGGAGCAGGGCTGGGTGAAGCCTGATTTGAGCCTGATAGCCACAGGGTGTGGGGTGTCTCCTAAATAATTACTGAGCCACTGGGCTGGGCAGGCTTGCAGAAGCCATGGGCACCTAGAGGAGTGATACCAGAAGCAAGGACGGATGGATCCTCACAGCTTGTCTTGGGTTCATTGATAATGTCCTTGGCTTGATGGGGTTACCCCTCTCCTCACCCCATCCCTGGGTGGGAGAAGCCAACTCTGCTGGGCTCTGGTTTCATGATGTCCCCATCCTCTCCTGTCAGCCCCCTGCTTCTCTGCTGGGTCCTTGCCCAGGCAGGGATGCTCTTTGAGGCTTCCTCTGTGGGTCTCGCTCAGAGTGTGAGGTTATGGGCTCTGGGGGGAAGCCCATACACCCCAGGGGGTACCTGGGATGGGTACTTGCCCACCGCTGACTGCATGAAGGAGGGTTTGTGATACTTCCCTCGCTCATGCGTGACACCGTTGACTGTGACCCCGTTTCTGTGGCACTCTGATATCTATCCCATCCCTCCCTCTCTTCTCAGGACCGTGATTTCTTAGAGGATGAGCAGTTCTTCCTGGAGACCCTGAAGAAAGCATCCTACAACACTTCATCTCTGTCAGTCTGAGGAGGTGGCATCCCCACGCACTACCCACGGGACGGCTGTGTCCGTCCTCACAGGAGGCTGCTGTGCCCTCCACGTGGGGGAGGAAAACAAACAATAAATAATCCCAGCTCTCAGCTGAGGAACCGTCCTTCTCTTTAAAAACAATCTCGGAGTGTGAAATCCATCCCCACGGGCTGTGAAGCCACAGTTTGTCTGGCCTCCATCCCACAGGGCGAGTGCCGCCGGCCGCCCGGCGGGCACTGCTGGGGGGCAGTTGCCGTCGTAGGGGGGATTCTCGGACGGGCAGCTGCCTGCCGCTGGGCCCGTGACAACCAAAGGCGTTAGGGAGGATCACAGAGGTTTGGCCGGGGTTCAGCAGCACCCCGAGGATGTTCCACAGCTCACGGGCAACTCCAGCTTTTCCTTTTTCTGAAGAAATTTGGCTGTTGTGCTGAGCTTTACCTCCCCTCCCTCCTGCCCCGGGGTGGCAGCGGGGCCGCTCTGCTCCCTTCAGCGGGATCTGCCCTGGGGACAGAGGAGCAAGGGCGGACATGGGGAGGGGTATTTGGGGCGAGGGAAGAGCCCGTCACTCGGGGCGTGTGGGGACGTTTCTAGTCAGGCCCTGCTGGAGACAGCCCCGTTGCTATGGCAGCGAGGGGGCCTTCCATGCCAGGCCCTGCTGGAGACAGCCCCGTTGCTATGGCAGCGAGGGGGCCTTCCATGCCAGGCCCTGCTGGAGACAGCCCCGTTGCTATGGCAGCGAGGGGGCCTTCCATGCCAGGCCCTGCCCGGCGCAGCCCGCCGTCGCTATGGTAACGGGGGGGGCCTTCCACTGAGGGCGGCGCGTACTATGGCGGTGCCCTTGCTGAGCGCCGCGCTCTGCGGCGTCCGGGGCGGGCGGGCCTTCGGCACGGCCGGTGAGACACGGGCCGGGGAGCCCCGGTTCCCCACGGGTGGGCAGTGGGAGCCGTTTGGAGGGGGTGGGGTGGGTGGGGGGAGAGCTCTCGGACGCCTGGGTTCCCCAAGCGTGTCTGGCGGGGATGGCACCGCCCGGGACTGCGCTGCCGCTCTCCGCCCGGCCCGGGCTCCCTCGGCCTCGTTTCTTGCTCTCTGTGTAAAACGGGAACGCTCTCCGCTTCCAGCTGCGCTGTGCAGGCGGGCAGCCCCGCTGGGGCCGATGCCCAACGAGGATATTGACGTCAGCAACTTGGAAGCGCTGGAAAAATACCGCAGTTTCACTCGCTACTTCAGGCTGGCGGAAAAGGAGAGCAGGAAGCCCCGGTGGTGGAAGACGTACCGGCAGCACACCAGCCCCCCGGCAGGTACTCCTGGAAGGAGCTGCGCCTCACGGGGTTTTGCTGCAGAAGGTCAGGGAAACTGTCGTTGGGGCCACGGGTTTGCCCCAAAACCTGCCCCGTAAAGAGCTGCTGAAGTGCTTTGGCACGAGGTTGGCTCTTTTCTGATGTAGAAGTTTGCAGAACACAAGTGTCTTCAGGGGAAATAGATGGCAGTTTTCCAGAAGGAGGGAGGCTGGCCAGGACCTGCTAAAAGATGTGGAGCAGAGTAAAGAAGCTATTCCTTGGAACCCTACTAGTATCAGAGAAAGCAGACCAGGACCCAGAGCTTTAGACCTGCAGCAAATAATACAGTTTGGCTGTTCTGCTGAGCAGCCGTAGAGACCAGGCCTGCTTGCTAGCTGGCAAACCTGTGGGTCTGGGAGTGCGAGGAGTTGGGGAAGGAGGAGGGAGCAGAAAGGTGGAGGTGCAGAGGGAAGGCAGAGGTGGTAGAATCAAGTTTCTGATGTCTTGAAGTTTGTATCTCCTTCATACACTCTCTAATATTTTGCAGGGGTTTTGTGTTTGGGTATTTTGGGTATTCATGTTTTTCACTTTTATGATTTTTTTACCCCTTTCTGAAGAGCCAAAGACTGACATCAGCCTGCCGCGTGATAAGCTGCTGCGGGCAAAGGAAATCAAGGAAAGAAAAAAGATCCTGAAGGAGAACCGCCAGAATGCCGAGATGGAAAGAGCAGCGCGGCTCCGGACTGGTCTGTGCCCTGCCACCTCCTCTCCCTGCCCCGGCAGCTCTGGGTGCCCAGCTGCTTCCTGCAGCGTTTCTCTCTCCTTGCAGTGCTGATTCCCCTCGATGAAGTCAGAGCTGAGTGGGAGAAGACCAGCGGCCCATTCCACAAGCAGCGTGTAGCGGAGCACTGTGGGATATTTCGTGACTTGTTCAAAGGGGCCACATTCACCCCCTGGGTTACCTTGAGGGTGGAGTACAGCCAAGAAGATGACCACTTTGTGCCGGTCTACTATGGGAATATGGTGACTCCATCAGAGGTGTGTGAGGGGAGCTGGGAACAACCTCGACCCCATGGGAAGCCTGTGTGTTTCTGTCGGATGCTTCTAACGGGCATTGTTTGTTCTGGGGGATTTCTTTTACAAGGGCATTTCCTCTGTGATGAAGGAAATATGTTTCTTGGGTATGATAAGGACAGAGCTTTGCAACAGGATCGTTGTCTGCTGGCAGGCTGGTGTTTATTAACTCTCCGGGGGGCTCTCCAGGTGGAGCTGGATTACTCGGTGGCGCGGCTGTGCCCAGTCTGTGTTGCATCCTGGCCATGCCCGTAACAAGTTCCTGGTCTTTGCCTTGGGAATTGTGATCTGGTCTTAATGGCACCTGTTGTTTGAGTGATTTACATTCTCTTTATGTTGCTCTTCTAGGCTTCCAGTCCCCCTGCAGTGTCATACGAGGCAGATAAAGGCTCCCTCTGGACTTTGCTGCTCACAAATCCAGGTAAGTAGCGAGGTCTTTAAAAAAACATGTTTAAACTGGGTTGTTTGATTCTGCTTTTGATTAGCTCCTGTTTCGTTTGGCTGCACAGCCAGAGATGATATGATATCTGCTAAGTAGGGACATATTACTTATGCAGGAAAGACTGTGGCCTCCCCAGATCTCTAGCAGTTGAGAGATGAGACAGTGACATAACACGACCTGTGTCACAGTGTAGAGGAAACAATTCCCTGACTCCCATCTTTTGTTTATCCCCAAACTCCTCTCTCCATTGGCAGTCTGCCTGGGAGGTAGGTTAGCTGACGCTGTTCACCCTGAGAAAACAAGGCGCAGTGAAGTGAAGCAACTGACCAAGAAGTCCTTTCAATCTTGGAATTACGTCTGTAGAGTTCTTTGCTCCTCATTTTAAGCTCAATCCTATAAGAATGAGTTACTTTTGTGCTAGGAAGGGAATGCTGGGAGGTCTCGAGCTGCTCCCTCCTTTCAAAGCAGGTTTGGGCGTTTTCACTTTGGGGTTGATGCAAACACCAGGGTGTCCCTAAGTCACTTTTCTCTGTTGTGTGCATTTGCAGATGGACATTTAAGAGACACGGACTCGGAGTACCTCCACTGGCTGGTGTGAGTACTGCACATCAGAGCCACGTGCTGCTTAGCTCGGGGAAAGCCCAGGCGGATTGGGCAGAAACGAGTTTTGGGAATAAGAGTTCGCTAAGGCGGTTCCGTGGCTTTCTCTGGTGCTCCTGCTATTGGCTTCTTTACCACTGTGTTCTGGGTCCTGCTAAAGATGCAGTAGTTCCAGGTGTTGCTGCTGTTTGGCATTCAAATCACTGTGTGTGATTTTTGTTCCAGTGAAAGCAGCCTCTACTATCTGTTCACTTGTCAGACAGGGCATAAGTCTCGTCAAAACGTAGCACAGAGTGATTTGCAATCCTGGGTGTATCTGCTGGTCCTAATGGAGGGAAATGAATATATAGCAAAGTAAACTTCTTTGTGTTCAGGACAAACATCCCAGGCAATGACATCAAGTTGGGTAAGGAGCTCTGCCATTACTTACCCCCTTTCCCTGCCATGGGAACTGGCTACCATCGCTTCATCTTCCTCCTCTTCAAGCAAGACTGCCCCATAGATTTCAGCGAGGATATTCGGCCGATGCCATGGTAATTCAGGCTCTCACTGAGCAGTTTCACGCTCGCTTGGCTTGGCTGTTACTGCTTGTTATGATGACGTGCTTGTTACTGCTGTAGGAGAGCAGTTCCTTTTAATCTGCAGGATTCTTCAGGGCTGCTTTGAGTTTGTGTGTCACCTGAAGCTACAATCCCAGCCCTGCAAGTCCTGTGGCTTTAAAACAGGCTGTTAAGAAAGTTGTTTGCCCTGCCTGGGGCAGAAATGTACACAGAGCTGGAGAAGCTGGGAGATTTTATTTTGGTGGCTTCCTTTTCCACCTCTGTTTTATAGACTCTGGGGTGATATGGGGAAGTAGTTGCCTACCAGGGTGCTGCAGGAAAAGAGGTTCACCTCGGCTCTTGTGCTTGTGTCTTGTTTCCAGCCACAGCCTCAAGATGCGAACCTTTAGCACATTTGACTTCTACAGAAAGCACGAGGATGCAATGACCCCAGCAGGGCTGGCTTTTTTCCAGTGTCAGTGGGACAGCTCCGTTACTTGGGTCTTCCATCAGCTTCTCAGTAAGAAATGCAGCATGCAGGGAGGGGGCCTGTTTGTGGGCTGGGACATGGCCCTGTGGGTAACACACAGGGACAGTGAGCAAGCTGTGGCTGTAGGCTCTTGCCTCGTCCTGGCACTTGTCTAGGATCTGTTACAGCACAGACTGGGTATTTATTGAGCCATCCTCCACCAAACTAACAGCAGTCTGAGGAAACAACCTCTAAAAGACCATTTTGTATGAGCATTTTAAAATAACACCAAGAGCCTTCACCAGGGCGTGCTTAACCAGCCCTGGTCTCGTGTGCATGTGGGGGCCCGTGCTACTGAAGGGGAGGGCCTGGGTTTTGGATCTGTGCTGTCTTGCTAATGTTCTGCATCGCCCCTTTACAGATATGAGAGAGCCTGTGTTTGAATTTGTGCGGCCGCCCGTTTACCATCCTCCACAGTTAAAGTTCCCGCGCCACCAGCCTCTGAGGTACCTGGACAGATACCGAGACACCGAGGAGCCCACCTACGGCATATACTAGGGACCTGGCCTTCTCTCGAGGCACTCTGGTGTACGCTGGGATGCCAGCTTGGCAGATGAGGCTGCCGGGGCTTCCCTGCATTCACACAGCTGTGCAGCTGGGAGCCGCCTGCACCTCTGGAGAGAGACGACAAAGCCTCAGCCCCTTGGCTCCCAGTTCCCCTGTGCTGGCAGTTTTGGGAAGTGTGCAGCCGAGGGCAACAGGCATTCGCAGTGCTGGCAGCTGTGTGATCAAAAGGCTACTTAAAGAGGACATTCATAGATGAAAGCAAATCTATGGCCAGGCTGAAATGTTGCTACCGATTCTGCAGCTGAGCTGATCAGTAAGGGAGGCAGGGTAGTGCCCCCAGAGATGATCTGCCTTGCTTCTCTGCAAGGATCACAGTTCTCCTTTTGCCTGTTTATGGAACAAACAGAGCCAGGCCAGCCTGGATTTCCTCCTCTTGCAGCACTGCGGTTCAGGACTGTGTTGGCTTTCATTTGTGCAGTCCTCTTAAAGAGATGAGTCTGATTAAACGCACTCTGAGCGATGCTGGCAGAGCTGTCTTTATTGGGAAGAGCTTGGTATCCTGGCCAGCTGGCGCAGAGCTGGGGAGCTCAGCAGGGTGCAGGGGAGAAGGGTAGCCCTTCACCTGGCCCGGGTCGCTTTCCCCTCTTGGATGTTGTAGGGTGGGAAGTGTGCGGTTAGGCAGGTGGTAGACCTGCACAAGGTCCACGTTTGTGGAGCTGGGTTCTCGCAACAGCTACCCAAGCACGTGGACCTCTGTCTCCTTCCCCTCGCTCCCCGGGCAGCATGTACCCGATGTGGATAGGTGGAGCAAAAGCAGATCTGCAGAGCTGCCGGGGTTGAGGCAGACTTGTGGTGGTGGCCTGGCACTCTGCTGCTGCTGGTCCTGTACCCAAGCTGTGGACATACTCTGCTTTCTACTGTGCTCTGCAGGGCTCTTTGTGCATCCCTCATTCACATCTTTAAACCCCCAAATACCAACATGCTCTTGCTGTTGCAGCTGCCTGTTCCTAGCTCTGGTTGCCTGTAACCTTCTGAGGTTCCCATCTTCCTCAGGAAATAAGAGCCTCCAGCAAAGAATGAGATTGAAATGCCCCCCTGCTGCTGTTGCTCAGGGCTGTTACCAGCTACACCTGAGGCTCCCTGAACTCTTCTCCTGCCCCAAAGGGTTCTGGGGTCTGGTTCAAGCTGGGGTGAATTAGCTGGTGGGGTGACCACCGTGGGAGTGCAGGTGTCCTGTGGTTCCAGGCAGACACACAGGTCATGTTACACCCCTCTCTGAGCTTTGAATAATTAGTCAGAATTTTCAGATTTGGCCCAAATGTTTTGGAGGCTGAAGATACCCTGGGACATGCAGGCAATTGTGACAGATCCCAAGTCACCTCCTGAGTACTGGAGTGGTCTGGAGGGTGGCTTTGAGCCTGCCCGTGATACAGAAACTGTCCTGACCCCCCCAGCAGCCCACCGGTGAGCGCCCCAGCTGCAGCACAGACCTCCTCCCCACTTACCCTCGCCTGTGCAGGTGAAAGCAAAGCCGCATGTGTGGGGAGGCTGCAGAACCGTTGTAAACCGAGGCCATGCTGCCAGCATTCAGCTGCCTGGGAGTGTGTGCACAAGAGATAACATGTCTGCGAGGGTAAGGAGATAAGGTTTGGACTGGAAGGTTGGGAGCTTTTTCTTCTGAAGCTGAACTGTATGAAGACAAGGTGAAGGTATGCAGTGCACGGACACCACAATCGCCTCCAGGCAGAAGATTCCACCTGCCACCTGAGCAGGGACTGATTGCCCAGGTGACATCTTTCTTGTGGTTTGGAGTACTGGTGTGCACGGGTGTTGCAAGGAACTTAGCAGGAACTGGGGTGGTGGGTGTGCGTGGGGGCATGTGCAAACAGCAGGAGCTGTAGTTTAAAATGGAAAGATGCAAGGGCGGAATGTGGCCCTGGCCGGCTGCTGGCATGTGTCACAGCCCTTGTCACTGCAGAGGGAGGTGACATGGCTGTAGCAGCAGTGGGTGCCCCTCTCTGCTGGGTCCCAGGCTCACAGATGCCGGGAGCGCTGCACTGAGGTCTCTCTGCCAGGGAGGACTGCCATGCTCTGCTTGGGGACCCAGCCCTGGCAGAGGTGAGGATGCCATGAAGTTCCCTCAAAAGGCAAAAAAGGAGTGAAATCAAATTGTACATCGTATGTGTACCTGTGCACAGGCATTCACAGAAATGCACATTGCTCTGAACCTTGTCAGCCTCTTGCAAGTGTCTCCCTGTGCTGTCACTGCAGCGTTTCATCCTCTCCTGCTGTGCTTCGCAGCCCTCCCTGTCCCAAGGAGGGAGCAGCTCCAACCGTCCCCATCTTCTCCCCAGTGTGTGGCACAGCCAGCATGGCCAAGGACCAAGGGGCACCCACTGGGTGTCACTTTAAGAGCATGCCTGGATCGGAGCCCTGACCCGCCTCTGGGCTCAGCGTCACCATCTCCTCCTCCTCTGCACAGCTGAGTTTCTATTTCCTCGGCTTCTTTTGCTGGATTCTTTCCCCCATCACCCCAATCCCTGGCGCAGGCAGGATGGCATCGCCCATCTCGCAGAAGCTGGAGGAGAAGCTGGTGTGCTCCATCTGCCTGGAACTATTCAGGGTGCCCGTGACCTTGCCCTGCGGGCACAACTTCTGCAAGCGCTGCATCAGTGACCACTGGCAAAAGCAAGAGCGGGTGCCCGCTGGGGCCGAGAAGGGCTACACGTGCCCCGATTGCCGCAGGACCTTCGAGCGACGCCCAGAGCTGGAGAAGAATGTCACCCTGTGCAGCGTGGTGGAGGTGGCGCGGGATGGCGAGGCGCGGGTCTCGGGCGCAGAGAGGTGCGAGGTGGCCCGTGGTGAGCTGTGCCCGCAGCACGGGCGCCCGCTGGAGCTGTACTGCGAGGACGAGCGGCGGTGCATCTGCTGCGTCTGCACCGTCCGGCAGTGCCACCGGCACCAGCGGGTGCTCTTCGAGGAGGAGCGCTCTAAAAAGCAGGTGGGGATGATGGGTGGCAGGACTGGGGTGACGGGGGGGGGCAAGCAGGGGGAGTTGGAGCAGCTCGGACACGGCATGACGTCCACCTCCCGTGTCCCGTGCCCTGCTGTGGGGACATGGTGTGCCTCTGTGTGCCGAGCTGTGTCCAGCCTGAGCTGAACAGGGGGCTGGTACGGGCTTTGGCCAGGGAGATGCTACCAGCACCCGGCTGCTCCCTGAGAAACCAGGAGCTGTCTGGAGCAGCAGAGCGCTGGGTAAATCCAGCAGCACTGGATGAACGGTGCCATATGTGTTTGTGACCTCCCTGGTCTAGAGGAAACAGCTAAAAAAGGGGTGAAAGACAGCACAGGGTTTCAATTCTCAATGACCCTGGATGCAGCCTTTCCCTTCCCAAACCACCTCCTTCCCTGCAAGCCTTGTCCTGCAGCCCTGAGAGGGGTTTCAGGGGCTGGGTGGGCAGCAGCATGCTGCACCACAGGATGTTGGTGCCTTCCTTTGCAGGCCCTTTTGAAAGAGTCCCTGGAAAAAGCCGAGGAGGAATTGGAGAGGATTGAGCAGGCAATGCAGGAGCTGGATGAGCGAACGCGCAGCATCAAGGTAACACTGCTGCTGCCTCCGCACCGGGCATACGGGTGGAAGCACACTGGCTCTTATGGCTCTTTCTCATCCAGGACTCCTCTGAGGGGCTCAAATCAGTGATTCTGAGCAAATTCACCTTCCTGAGGAAAGCCCTTGAGGATTTCCAGTGTTGGACGGTGGCCAGGATTGAGCAAGAGCAGGCGGCGGCACTGGGGCGCGTGGGGGAGGACTGGAGCTTCCTGAAGGACCACCTGGACGCCCTCAGCCAGTACAGGGAGAGGGCTCAGTGCCTGCTGGCCTGCCCTGACCACAGGACCTTCCTCCAGGTACCATCCCGGCTCCGTGTCACTCCCCTCACCTGGGTGGTGCTGGCCCTGTGCCCTTTCAGTAAGGGCAGAGACATGGTTGACCCCTTCCCCGGGGGGGATGCATCCTCAGCCCAGCTCACAGATGTGATGGGGCTGTGGGGAGGAGCTGCTTTTGGAGGGGGTCCCTGAAAAGTTGGGGGGGGCGGTGCTGGATCAGAGCAGATGGTGCTGACTGCAGGGCCATGGGCAGCATCTCTCACCCCCAAACTGTTCAGCAAGGCTTCTCCACCACCAGCAAAACACAAAGTCCTATGGCATGGCCCCTCTGCTCCCCACAGCCTCACGCTCCCCTGGCGACTGTCCCCTGACCCCATGCACCAGCCGCAGCTAATGGCAGACGTTTTGGGGATGCCCCCATCACCCACTGGGGAGACGCGGCGTGTGCGGATGGGATTTGGAGCTTTCGATCCTCCCCAGGCCGGTGCATGGTTGTCTGTGTGTCTGTCTGCAGGAGTTTCCTCTGCTCCCATCTCCGGAGAGCCCAGAGGCACTGCTCCCCATGGAGTTTGATGTGGCCGCCATGGTCAAGCCCCTCATTGACATCCTCACTAACATCTCCAGGCTCCTGCTGGAGGACCTACCCAGCTCTGTGGCCCCAAAAGCCCCGGATCCTGTTGGCCAAGGTAACCTTCTTCTCACAGGGCCACCCCAAAGGGCTCCAAGTCATCCTGAACCACAGCCTGGCCCATGTCACCATGCTGGAGACACAGCTGCCAGGCACAGGGGGTTGGGATGGGGACACGCATCTATGGTTCAGCAGATGGGTATCAATGGGATGGAACGAGCTGGGTGGCTACCCTGTGGCCCCTCCTTGGTGGCAATGCCAAGCCGCGGTGACACGTGTCCGCTCCCAGGCTTAGATACAATGGACTTCCTCCTTCTCCCATCAAAGCCAGGAAGGAACAGGTTTTTGGGTGGCATCGCTCAAAATGCCTGTCCCCATCCTCCACAGGACCGGTGCATCTCCAGGAACCGGCGGTGAAGGTGGTGGCTCCTCTCCCCGAGTGCCAGCTCCGAGCTGAGCTTCTGAAGGGTGAGGAGCATGTGGGGGTCTGGCAGGACAGCACCCTGCTGGGGTCCCCAGCAGGCAGAGAATTCACTGAGCCGGGCTCTTCCCTGGGAGGAGGGTGGTCGTGGCTGCAGGGACAGGGACTCCTTCCCTGGCTCTCCCAATCCCTCTCCCCAGATACAGAGAAGGGTGGTGCAGGGCCAGGGCAGATGGGCTGGGGGACACTGCATGGCCAGGAAAGGACTCATTAGGGGGATTAGTGGCACCAGGGAACACTTTCCCATGGAAACTGGGGCTGTCGGTGCCCAGCACTGGATCAGTTGCTGCCCCGGATCTTGTCCTGTCTCCTTCCCTCCTTTTCACCCACCTTGGGCATCTCGCCTGGGCCCGAGCAACATGCCTGTTGCTGACAACACATTTAGACGCAGCGCTTTCCCGCAGGCAGGCAATGCCAGCAGCTGGCAAGGGAGCACTCACAGGGAGGTGTCGTGGGCTGCCCCAGCTGCCCTGCATTGCACAGCACCAGTCCAGACCCCTGCCTGCAGACCCCTGCCTGCAGACCCCTGCCTGCAGTCATTGCTCTCTACCCAGGGATATGTCCCCAGTGCTCCCAGCCACAGTCCTTCATGTCCCCTTCCCTCCCTGGGGCCATCCCACACCCATTCCTTTGGGATTTCCTCAGTGCTCCTTTTCCCATCTCCTCCCTGTTAGGAAGAGGGTTGGATAATGTTTAGGGTATGTTGGTCATGTCACTCTTGCCAGGGAGGCAATTGATGCCTATGGGACCTGTAAGGATTCCTTTCATTAGGTCCCACAAAGCATTCTCAGGGTTATTAATAGGAAAACAAAATGTTATTTATAGGCAGCAGGCATGAGCCCAGCATAGCTGGCCAGGCTGGGTTGTTGTGGGAGGAAGGTGAGGTGCTGGTGGCTGGCGAGTGCCCACGGCAGGGGGAGTTATCGCAGCCCGTGCAGAGGAGAGTAGCTTCTCGCAATACCATATTTGCTCACTTAATGCCTGGTTTTCTCCCTCTCTCCCCACCCACGCTCATATTTTTTGCTCTTAAAACCAAGCACATCTCTTCCAAAATGACCACGGAGCCACCACTGCTTGCTGGCTGTGAGCTGGGCTGTGCAAGGACTGCATGAAGTGTTGTGTCTTGGAGCCTCGCCAGCTATTTCTGGGCTGTTTCCGTTCCTTCTAGCAGGCGGGTGGGCAGGTATCGCATCTCACCCGACTCCCCTTCTCCTCCAAGCATGCTGTAACTTGTTCCCTTCTATTTTGGGAGCCAGCGCTACGCAGTTTAAACCACATCACTATTGAGGGGGGGTTCACACCAAGGGCGTAAAGGTCTGATGAAGCATTTCAGCCCCATCCATGCCATTACTCTCCCCAGACCACCGCAACCTGACCTTCGATCCCAAGACGGCCAACAAGTACCTGGAGCTGTCAAAAGGTAACCAGAAAGCCAAGCACTGCCCCGGCGCCGTCTGCGGGCAGCAGGAGCAGGGATCCCGCTTCAAGCCCTGGCAGGTTCTGTGCACGCAGGGCTACAGCCATGGCCACCACTACTGGGAGGTGAAGATCTCCAGCCACTCCGTCATCCTGGGGGTGACCTACCACGGTCTCCCCAGAGAGCAGCAGCAGGGCCACAAGTTCAACATCGGGCTGGACGGGGGCTCGTGGGGGCTGCAGGTGCGGGAGGATTGTTACCTGGCCTGGCACAAGGGCCAGGCGGAGAAAATTCAGGAGCAGCTGTATAAGAACCTGGGGGTCAGCCTGGATTACAGCAAGGGGGTCCTCTCCTTCTACGGCCTCGGGGAGAGGATGCAGCTCATCTACTCCTTCCACAATGTCTTCACCCAGCCCCTCTATCCTGTCTTTTGGCTGTGCGAGGGGCGAGCGGTGACGCTGGGCCAGAGGGACTAAGATGGAGCTGCCGCGCTGCTCCGTTAGCTGGGCTGGCAAGCCCCAGGCTGGTGCCGTAGCTGAGCCACAGCCAGCGGCTGTCATGGTGCGAGTGCAACCCCAATGCCGAGGCAGGAGTAGGGTGCGGTGTTTTAATGAGAGCTGATGAGGACAGATGTGCAAATTAACCCACTCGAATTTGCATATGCAAATATCACTCTGGTGACAAAAGTTAGGGCAGGGAAAGGACGCAGGGTTAAGGGCTGTGCCCTCGTGGTGGGGATGAAGCCCCCGGTCACTGTGCGTGGGGGCACGTGTGGGTGCCTGTCGCTGCAGATGAGGCAAGGGTGGGGGATAGGGAGGGTGCAAGAATGAGGTTTTTCCTCTTTCTCCCATCCTGGCCTGGGGGAGATTTGGGGAGAGGGGTACTCTGGAGGGGGTTGCTGCAGCCACGGAGTGCTGTGCTCCCCCAGCCCCACATGCAGGCAGGTCCTGCTCCCCCTCCCTGTCCCCTCTTGCTGCTCTCGGACGTAGCAGAGCTACTTTTTGGGGTGTCACACTGCAGTTGCTCTTTGTACAAAGCTGCTTTGCCCAATAAAGCTCTGTTTTCCTACCGCTTTGACCTCAGTGCTGGTGGGAGCCGTGGGGACCAAGCAGCACTGGGAGGGGGTAAGCTGTGTGCTCCTGCTCCCGCACCCATCCTTGCAGGGCCCCATCCTGCCCCTCCACATCCTCGTGGGGCCGGCAGCAGGGACCAGCCTCATGTAGTGACCAGCTGGCGGCAGAACTAGAAGGTGCTTTATTTATAGTAGCACTGCAATAAGGAAACCTGGTTTCCTACAGCTCTGCCCCAAGGTTGATCTGGCGCAGAAGAAAATCCAAAGCTTTGATTGAAGCTTTTCCAAGGGCGAGGCCTCAGGTCCGGCATCTCCCCCCACTCCCACGGGGATGCTGGTGAGGACTAATGGGGCGAAACTGGGCACTGGCTTCAAAGGTGCTGGGGAGGTGCAGGCATACACATGGGGAATGAATCACGTCAACTTGTTTCCTTTGGGGAAAAAAGGCTTAAAAGGATCAATCCCCTTCTTCAAGGACAGATGCGATTTGTCCTGCCGTGCTTCCTCCTTCACTCCACACCTCCCTGCTCTTCCCAGTCCCATCCTTGGGTAGGAACTTGGGCTGGCATGGATGAAAAATCATCTGTGTACCTTGCACAGGAGCTGTCCAGAGATCCCATGTTTACCAAGCAGCTCCCCATACAGAAAGCGCTTTGGTGTCTCCCCATCCCTGCCTGGTGCCTTCTGGCTACTGCCGGGCCCTGGAGGAAGAGGGGACAGGGGCTGAGCCAGGACCTGGGCACTGCAGCCCTTCTTGGCTATGGGAATGGCTGACATGGGTCCATGGGCACAAAGACTGGCAGGAAAGCATCTGCACCTCTGTACTGGGGGGGGGGAGCTCAGGACCCTCCATGTGGCCCCAGGGTGAGGAGCAGCTCTTAGCCGGCAGTGGGGTGGCAACAGGTTCTGGGGCAGCAGTTCCTGGGAGGTGGGGGATGCTCACGGGAGGCAGCAGACCCCCGGGAAGGGGATTGGAATGGGCTGGCAACAGCTTCCCTGGACAGGAGATTTGGGGGGGGGGGGGGGGTGTGTGTGTGCAGCAGCTACCCCTGGGGGTAGCAGCACCCCGGGGAGGGTCCAGATCCCAGCGGGGCCGATCCTTTAGGAGGTCGTAGACCCTGGGTGGGAAGGCAGTACATCCTCAGCAGGGTGGCATCCCCCCCGGGGGTGTGGGCAGATCTCCCAGAAAGGCAGCAGATGCCGGGAAGAGGGGACCTGATGCCCTGCGGGGGGGGGAGCAGATCCCCGGGAGTGAGACACACACCCCCACCCCCCGGGGGGCGGGTGATGGAGACCGGGTTTGGGGGGGGGGGGGTCAGGCCCCCCGGGAGGCAGCAGACCCCCAGCAACGGCGGGGAGCGGAGCCCCGGCGCGGCGGCAGCTCCGGGCGCGGGGAGGCGGAGCGGGCGGGCGGGGCGCGGTGACCGCCCGCCTCCCGCCGGGGCTGGGGCCGGGGCCGGGGCTGGGGCCGGGGCCGGGGCCGGGGCCGGGGCCGGCTGATCGGGGCGTTCAGGGATGGAGACCGCGCCCGGGAGAGCCCCGCCGTCCTCCGCCGAGGCGTTGCGGTTGGCGCTGGCGGCTCCGGGGCTGCCCGACGGCCCCTTCGGTTGCCCCATCTGCCTCGATCTCCTGAAGGACCCGGTGACGGTACCGTGCGGGCACAACTTCTGCCAGGGCTGCCTGGGGGCGCTCCGTCAACGGCCGGGCCCCCCCGACGGCGGCGGCGGGGCGGGCGGGGCCGCCCGCTGCCCGCTCTGCCAGGAGCCCGTCCCCGCAGCCTTACGGCTCCGCAAGAACCGCGCCCTCTGCGAGGTGTTACCGCTGCTGGCGGCCGCCGCCGCCGCTTCGTCCCCCCCGTCCCCAGCCGCCGGGTCCCCGATGGCACCGGGAGCCGAGGAAGAGGATGCGGCGGGGGAGGAAGGAACGGCCGTGCTGTGCGACGTGTGCCCGCCGGGGTCGCGGGTGGCGGCGGCGCGATCGTGCCTGGTTTGCTTGGCCTCCTTCTGCGGAGCCCACCTGGAGCCCCACCGCCGAGCCCCCGCCTTCCGTGCCCACCGCCTGGTAGCCCCGCTGCGGCGGCTGGAGGAGGGTCTCTGTCCCCGCCACCTCCAGCCCCTCGACGGCTTCTGCCGCGCCGAGCAAACCTGCGTCTGCGCCCGCTGCCGCGCCCACGAGCATCGCGCCCACGACGTGGTGCCCCTCGAGCGGGAGCGCGAGCATAAGGAGGTGCGTGGGCTGGGGTGGGGGTCCCCGCGGGGGGATAGACCCGGCAGGGGCTGTGCCGGGTGGGGAGGGATGAGGCGGGCTGGGTGGGGAGGGCGCCGCACCCGTGTCCCCACGCAGGACCTAAGCCTGCCATGGGGGGCGTCTGTATGGGGTGCAGTGCTGGCGGGGCATCTTGGACGGGGTGGGAGGGGTGCGTGCTGCGCCCGTGTCCCCACGGGGGACCTAATCCCTGCGTGGGGGGCGTGTAGGTGTGGCACTGGTGGGACTCCGTGTGTGGGGTGGGTGCTGCAGCCTTGTCCCCACGGGGGAATCCCACCCTGGTGCAGAGGGACGGGGTGCTGTGCCATCAGGGCACCCTGCGGGGTGAGGACAGGATGGGCAGCCTGGTACAGGCATTAGGGGCAGGCCCACTGCCAGCTAGCCCGTGGGGTCTGGTCCCGCTGCGGGGCCGAACTTTGCAGTCCCCGTGGGTGCAGGGCTAGGGGCGAGGGCGCCTGGGACACCCTGCGGTAGCCGCCCCCGCGGTCACGGGGTACCCGTCTTCTCCGTCTTGTTCCCACAGCTTCGTCAAGGCGGTTTTTCTCCATGCGCTGGCAGCCTGCCCAGCCGCTGCTCCCGCTCCACCAGCCCTTTGTGTCCTGGCGTTTTGGCAGCGGGGTTTTTTCCGTCACTCCCATTCCCAGATGCGGCTGAGTCACCTCCCAAATTCGCACCCACGAGCCTCCCCGGGAGCTGGAGCTCCAAGCCTGGCACAGTGCTGCCTTCCTGGGCACTGCTGCCTTGAGTGTGTGGGGCCTCTGCGGGGCTGCAGGCAGATGGGAGCCTGCAAGGCTCATGGCGTGGTGGCATCCCTGTGTTGGCATGGAGCATTTGGGGACCTTGCGGGAGTTTGCTTTTTCCGGGGGAGAGCCCAGGGGCTGCAGATGCGCTGGCAAGGAGCACAGCGGCAGCCCCAAGCCAGCTCCCACTCCATCATAGGCTCTTGGAGCTGCAGGAAAACCCTTTTGCCGGCATTATTAGTCATCAGGTACCTTAAAATAGAAAGCGCCTGTGATCCCAGCCCTGAGGAGCTGCCGGGCCTCAGCAGGCGCTGCTTAAAGTCGCCTGCACAGCCTCTGCAGCCGCTCTCTGCCCCTGCCCTCATGGTGTGGGGTGGGAAGGATGGATGGGGAAAGCGTCTGTCCCCCCCCTCACCGGGCATGAGCGCCGCAGGGAGCTGGGGCTGAGCGTTGAGGTGGGGAGCTGCCCCAGTTGGGGAGTGCAATGCTCTCCTGGCTCCCGAGGGACCCGTCCTCGTGATGGGCAATGGCTGGCGCTAACAATACCATGTCAGGAAACGCCGCATTCGGACGGTGCTTCCTTTGCAGCCACGCAGCACCCCGTGCTCCTGAGCTGGTTTGCTTTGCTCCTAATGAGAAATGTCCAGGGGACTCAGCGCTGCGTTTCTGAGTGCTCCGGGTCTGCCTTTCAGCTTCCGCACCAGTCCCAGGTAGATTTTTCCCAGCTTTGGGACGCACACAAATAGCACGCGCCTTAGCTGCGCTTGCTGCAATTGCTGCCTGATGGTTTTGCTTTCGAATTCCTATTTTGTTTGGTTTCCGCTGGGACTGGGGTGGGGACCGTGGAGATGGGCACGACCCTTTGCAGCCTGTCTGCTCCTTTAGTTTTCCGTCCGAGTGAGAAAGGATGTTTGCAAGTTGGATGTTGCAGGGGAGGAAAACAGGAAAACAACGCGCGTTTCCCCTTGCACCCTTCACCTGAAGCCTGATAGCGAGGTCACGGTCAGAAAGGGGGCTGTGGGTTGAACTTAGGGAGAGGCTGGGTCCCCTGCGCCTCCCTGCCGCCAGGATCAGGGGCAGAGCTCAGCGTTTGTCCTTCGTGTCCGCAGGCCCAACAAGCCAAATTCCTCAGCGATGTGGAGAACGAGCTGGAGGAGCTGGCAGTCACCATCGCGCAGGCCAAGAAGATGGTGGAGCTCATTAAGGTGACTCTGCGGTGGCTTCGCTCCGTTAGCGCGGCTCTGCTGGGCCAGGGAGTGGAGGTGAAGGGGCCGTGAGCTTTTGGGGTGTGTGGTGTGTACAGGTGGTGCTCACAGGGGAGCAAGCGCTCCGTAAAATGATGGTGGCCCTGGCAAGGATCCCTGAGGATTCTTGCTCCTCATCTCTGCTAAGCCTCGCAGTATCTCTGGTTGCTTTCGTTTGCAACCTGGAAGGAGGAACAGGGCAAGGACCATGCCAGGGCATCTGCTGGCTCTTGCACCTTCTCTCCCCAGGCTCACGGGGGTTTTGGTCCCCTTTGGTCCTTGTGCAAACACGTCACTTCACCGTCTGGGGACACGAGACGTGGTGGAGCAGTAAGCAGCCGTGTCCAGCCAGGTCCCTTGACACCTGGGTTGTAAAATGCTCTGAGCTCTTGGGTGAAGGGGGTTACGGGGTGTCAGGGGGACCCTGCAGAGCTGAGAACTGGGTGCTGGGCAGGGGACAAGGGTGCTCTCCCGCACCGTTGCCTGCGGGACGTGACCCTGACCCCTCTCTCTCTCTGCGCTCAGGGTGCTGCCACGAAGGAGAGGGAAAGAGTCGAGAAGCTCTTTGCAGAAACCTCTGAGGTCCTGGCGACCTTCCAGAAGGAGGTGGCCGGTTTCATCGAGGATGGGGAGCGCTCCATGCTGGGGGAGGCTGAGGCCGATCTCCGCTGGAAGGAGGAGAGACGAGCCAAGCTGGCCCAGTGCAAGCAAAACCTGGAGAACGTCCCCAGCACCGACACCATCTACTTCCTCCAGGTGCCTGGGTGGGATGGGGCGAGGAGAAGGAGCTGATAACATTGTCTTTTTGCGGTTTTGTCCCATTTCACATGGAGCTGGGTGCCAGGAGCCCTGGGATGTGAGGGCTACAGAGTCTCACTCCTGTTGGCACAGGTCTCCCCTCCCCACTCCTGGGGGGGACTGGGCGGCCAAGACTTTTTCCTCCATCACCCCCACCTCCATCCTGGCCATGACTTGGGAGAAGCTGTTGTGTTGCCCAGGCTGGGTACCTTGGTGTGGGGGGCAGAGAGCGAGAAGTTGGGGTGACCCACTGCCCCCATCCAGCATCCCACCCTCCCCGGCAGCCCAGCGAAAGGAGACCTTTTTGGGAGGCGATACTGCTCCACGCGAGGTGGGCATGGTCTGGGTCCAGGTTTGAAAGGGAGCGAAGACAAGGCGCCAGGAATGCGCGGCCAGGAAAGCGCTCTCCTCCCTTATGCAAGGCCGTCCTTGGGCCAAGTCCTGCGAGCTGCCAGTTCCCAAATCCTCCGGGGCAGGGTGGGGTTGCGGAACAAGAGACAACTTTGGCTTGTTTGAAACCTCCTGAAACTCTGTCTTTTTGGCTCAGGAATTTCAGGCCTTAAAAGTAGCCATGGAAGAAAACCTCTCCCCGGCTCTGAGCTTCCAGAATGAGCTGAACTTCACCAAATGTACCCAAGCCATGGGCGCTGTGAAGGATGTGCTGTCCGCTGCCTGCAAAAACCAGTGGGATCACTTGCAGGGGAAAGGAATTGATGGGCTGAGTTTCCAGGAGATGGAGGAAGGTTTGTGTTCACCCAGCCCCTCTGCCCGCAGGTCATCCCGTCACCCTCCATCCTCCCCGCGTAGGTGGGAGATGCCTGCAGGCTCGATGGCTCCTGCGAGTGCTGGCCCCACTCCCTTCAGCCTTGGAAGCTGCCCGGCACGGTTGCACTGCACGTTGCACAATCCCTGTCTGGGCTTACGCCTCGTCTTTGAGGTTTTATGAATTTTTCCACGGAGACCGGAGACTGGAGAGGCAATAAACAGCCTGGGAGTTAGGCAGGGCCCTGCGGGAGGGGGCAAGTGGCCAAAGTGGCCTCCTGTGAAAGGGAACTCTTTCTTCCCAGGATAGATGATCCTCTTCATCGGGCAGGCTGTGGTCTTCCAAATCTGCCAGGGTTAGAAAACCACCGCAGCAGCTTTCTCCCGCGCTCTCTCATTTAGCCTGAGCTCTCTCCTCTCTCTCATTTTCTTGGATGCCCGTGGGAATTGCAGCCGGTTCCTTGCCCCCCCCGCCCATCTCCCTGGGGTGGCAAAGGTGGCATCTGTCCTTTCCCATGTCCGAGCCGGCAGGAATGTGCAGGGGGAGCTGGGGATGCTGGCTGGGGCCTCGGGGGCCACAGCAGCTGGGTACCATCAGGCTGTCGGCCGGGGGGGCGATGCTCCAGTAACACCCTTGTTTGTGGCATCGGTTTCTTTGCTGATGACAAACCCTTCTGTCCCTGTCTCTGCAGCGTTGGCTGAGTCCCGATTTCCAGACAAGTCAAACAATCCCGCCTGCCTGGAGAGCCGTGATTACTTCCTGAAATGTAAGCGAGGGACTTTTGCTTTGACAGTTGTTGCTAAGGTCCATCTTCCCTTTCCTCTCTCCTGGGCAGCCGGCTCCTTCCCGCATGCCCGGCTGGCACTGGTCCCGAGCCGACGGCTGGCCGGAGCACTGCCGCCATTGGAGGAAATATTGCTCAGCTAACAAGGAAGCCTCCTTGCTTTCCTGACAACAATCATAATCTGTTTAGGTGATATTTTTTTTCCCTTGTCTGTGGTTCTGTTAGGCCAGCTGCCAGGGAGCCTGCTGCTGTACTGTGTAATTTTGCTGCTTTCCAGCCCTTGACAAATTGGATCCTCTGTTAGATCAGAGTTTGTGCATCAGCCTTGTTTGCTGCAGAGCAGCAGTCTGATGAGGGTCAGCTTCAGCAGCAGCAAGCAGAAGGATAATTCAGTGGCTGAGCAGAGACAGTGGGGCAAAAGGGGCTGAGGCTGGGGGGTGCAGGGCTGGGCTTGGGCTCTAACACCCCACATGTCCCCTCCCAGCCTTACAGGGGATGTGGGGTCACCTACTGAGATGGCCACAGTGGACAAGATCTGCCTTGGTGGCACCGATGCACCCTGCTGGGAGCCGGGCAGCAAAGCATGGGCTCAAGCGAGGTGTGCTGTGCTGCTGCTGTAGGATTTGGACACGCCATGGGTTCAGACCTGCAACGCAATCGGCAGCGATACATGTCCAGGGCTGTTCCCGCTGGACATGCCCTCTGTTTGGGATCCAGCGGCAGTTTTCACGTGGCCCCACATGCTGGGGGCTGCCTCTGCTCCCATGGGAGCCATAGGGCAGTGAGAGCTGACCGCAAGGAGCAGTTGGTTTGTAGCCATGATGTGCCTGGCTGTTCTCCTGTCTTCTTGGGGTCCCTCCCTGCTGTGTTTGTCTGTGGTTGCCTGAAACCTGCTTTTATATGGGATGTTCCTACTACCACTCTACCTACATTCTCCAATGTCTGATATCATGGTTGGAGCTCATTGAGCAGCTCCTCTGCTCTCTCCTTTGCCCAGTCACCTGTATTCATCCTGCTTATGGCAGTGTCATCTCTTTCAGCTCCTTATCCTCATCAGCTGAAATTGGCCGTGGGATTTAAAAGCATGGGGACAGAGTGATGGTGGAAGTCAGAAAGGATCGTGCTCATCACCGAAGGCTGGAGCAGGGGATCAGAGCGGGGAGGGCTGGGGGGATTTCCTCCTGTTTCCCTCCTCATCCTCATGTCCCTTCTTGCCCCACACAGTTGCCTTCATCATTGACCTGGACAGCGACACGGCTGACAAGTTCATCCAGCTGTTTGGCACCAAAGGGGCCAAGCGGGTGCTGTGCCCCATCCCCTACCCGGAGAGCCCGACCCGGTTCATCAACTGTGAGCAGGTGCTGGGAGTGAACCTCATGAACCGGGGCAACTACTACTGGGAGGTGGAGCTCATCGATG
Organism: Aquila chrysaetos chrysaetos; assembly: GCF_900496995.4. NCBI lineage: Eukaryota > Metazoa > Chordata > Aves > Accipitriformes > Accipitridae > Aquila > Aquila chrysaetos. Next base: position 68,229,822 of record NC_044008.1, read on the forward strand.
GCTGGGTCAGCATCGGTGTCATCGCTGAGGACTTTGACCCCCGGGAGTCCTACAACCGCGGCCGGCTGGGGCGGAACGAGAAGTCCTGCTGCCTGCAGTGGAACGGACAGAACTACGTGGCCTGGTTTGGTGGCTTTGAGTCCGTCATCCAACAGCCATTTTTCCACACAATCGGGGTCTTCCTGGAGTATTCGGAGAAGGCCCTGACCTTCTATGGAGTCAAGGACTCCAAGATGACCTGCCTGCAGCAGCTCAAGGTCTCCCATTTTGCCAAGGGTCAGTTCGACCCGTTCCAGAACAAGATCAACCACCAATTCGCCTCTCTTTTCTTGTGCAAGCTGAAACCAGCCTTCTTCCTGGAAAGCGTCGATGCCCACCTGCAGATCGGGCCACTGAAGAAAGATTGCGTTTCGGTGCTAAAGCGTAGGTAACTGCCCAGAGAGCGGGAGCACGGGAAGACCCAGAAAAGTCTCTCCTGCAGTGTATTGCCGCCGTCATGGCTTCCCTTTGGTAGCGTTGTATTTCTCTGTGGCAGCCCTCCCTCCTCGCTCTGTGCTGTTTGTGACCCAGGGGTGGATGAAGCCGTCTGGCGGGCAGAGCCGCGGGCTGGGAGCCAGGAGGTAGCTGGATCCGAGTGCTGGCTCTGCCGCTGGGCTGCTGAGCGAACTTGGGTGAGTCTCTGTGCTGCTGCCTGCCCCTCAGTTTCCCTTTCTGGACATCAGGGACTGCAACACAGCCTTTCTTGGTAAAATGCATTGCTCAGGAGAAGTGCCGTGTAAATTTGCATCTGTATCTTGGCCAGCTGCCGGGCTGCCCGGTCCCTCTCCTTAATATCTGCTCACACTGCCCTGGCATCTTGCACTGATGCTCTGCTTTGTGCCTTATCTTGGTCTCTGTGTCGCTGCTGCTTTTTTAAGCGCTGGCTCATCGACACCTTCTGCATGCTCCTTATGAAGTGCCTTTGAAGTAGCAAGCCCAGCATGGACTGGGGGAACCCCCAAAGCAGATGCGGTTGCTTCCCCGGTGCCCGCATCACCGTTGTGCCTTGGTGTGGGTGAGCAGGGTGCTCCAGGGTGGTTGCGATGCGGAGGAGCCTGGCTCGGTGCAGGGGCGATGCTGCGGTGACACAGTACCTGTCCTTGAAGGGCTGACCACCCATTAGTACTGCAAATGTGAAATGAGGATCTTTGCCCTCCCTTGCGCTGCAGGCGCTAGATATTTTGAATGCTGCTCTGTGGCCAGGTTCATTTGGGAAAAGCCATGGTCCCGCATGTGTTGAAGCCCCATGGCCATGGGGCTGTTCCCCACCGCAGCCAAAAATCCCGGCTGGGAAAGGGGAGAAACCTCCTGCTGAGAAGCAGCGGCACCATTCCTGCCTTGAGATGGTGAAGCGAGCAGCACAGAACAGTTTTGAGGATGTGCTTTTAGTAAACACGTTCTTTGGGAACTGCTTATCAAAGCTTTACAGCCAAATTCCGCCCCCCGCGTTTTAGATGACCCTACGATTTTAGGGGATTTTAATACTGTTAAACTCCCAACTCTTACAGTACCCTGGGCACACTTGAGCTGTAAATATACCCCTTAGCTTAGTGAGTTTTTTAAGTGACAAAGAGGTGCTGTGAGTATGTCCCAGAGGTAGATGGTCTGTTTTAGGCACAGCTGTGAAAGCATTGATAAAAAGTGCAGCATCAGTCAGTTATTAAATGACTCGTTAGACTCTGGCAATAAGTAACAATTAACAAAAAATACTCTCAAGCAAGTGTCCTCTCCAGGAAAGGTGGAAACTTGAGGCTGAGAGCCCAAAATGCCAGTTCACGTGTCCTAAGGGAGCTTTTCCAGAAGAAAAATACAGAAATACCGCCTGTAAGGGTGGCACAGTGCAGTCCCTGTCTCAGCACAGTGTGCCTTTCCACAAGTTTATTTTTTCTGGGATTAGTTTGCTACCTACCTCCCGAAGCTTGCTTTACGGAATCATAGTGCTGTGTAATATATACCTAGAGAGAAAATATATTGGGTCAGGTTCTTCACTGGCGTGAGTGAGTCAGTGATGACGCATCAACGGTCAACAGGGATGGAAAATGGCCCATTTAGCTAAATATATGAAATATATATATAGTCCCCAAAGGATAAGCTAGAAATCATAGTAGTATATTCAAGGGGAGCCAAGGGAAAATAGTGAGCATGAATAAAAAGGCAGCCACAAAGCTGAGGCGTTTAAAGTTAAAGCCATATTTACATAAACACCAAGGCTTAAAGAGCTCCTTTACTCTAACTTGTTTGCGAGCGCTGTCAGCTCCTGCTGGCGCGGGAAGAGGTGCCCATCCACAGCAAACGGTCGCTGCTGTGGGCTCTCATTTGAGGGGCTGAAGGGTCCGAATGCAGCTCCCCCTCCCCAGGGCAGGGCTGGTGAGTTGGTGTGGGAGGGGGACTGCTGGGATGTGTCTGCAAATCCCTTCTCTTCCTCCTCCTCCGCATGTGGTGACTCCTGAAATGCTGCAGGCGGTGGGAAAAGGAGAGGTAGGGCTTCCAGAGTGAAATCTTCGGATGAAATCTTGGCCTTTCCCGGCCAGTGGGAATGCTGCCCAGACTTCTGTCCAGATGGGAGTTCGCTCCCCGTGTCCTGAGCTCCTACCTCAAAACCGCTTTTTTTGGCTCGTGCCAGTCACTCTCCTGCAAAACTCGGCCTTTGCACAAGATGTCAGCGCTGACATAGCGCAGGCGTTGCTGCTGTTTTGCTAACACTGGAGAGGACTTGGTATCAGAAATGCCTTACCAGATAAGAAAGGTAGAGACGTGCAACAGCCCGTGCGTGGTCACATCCCGAGAGGAAGAGGAAGGTAACCTTGATCTCTGCTGCACGCCTGCAGGAAGAGTTCTCACATGCAGGCTCCCATCTCGGCTCTATCTGCGCCCTAAATCTCATTTATTCAGGCAAAACTCCCACCGTTCGCAGCAAGGAGTTTTGCCAGAGTAAATACAGCAGTTCTGGGCCTTTACCCCATTTCATTTTGCTGTAGGCGGATTGATTGCTCTATGGGGAAACCCATGCTCGATCCACGCATCCCTCCCTTCTCTGTGTTGCCCAATGCACAGACGCAAGTCTCTGACCTCCTTCAGGGTTTGGGATGGTTCGGAGGGATCCTATCTTTCCCTTTCCATCCTGTAACCACATGGGAGCAGCTCAGGAGGACATGTCTGGTGTTTGGGCTTTGCTTCTGGTTGTGCCATAGCTTTTGCTTAATCCACCTCTGCCCCGAGAGCTGGGATGCTGATACACAGCTTTATGGTGGGTTTTGAGGGCTCCTGTGGATGCGATGCAGTTGGGAAGTGCTACCCAACCTTCTCCTTCCTGCTGCTTACTTTTATCCTGGTTGGAATCTCTGTAAATCCTTATGGTTTAGGGCATAAAGCAAATTCTGACTGATTTAAGATGGGAGCGATCCCTCTGAGGTGTTGGACCAGAGCTTGCTCTGTGTTGCCAATAATTTGGGGTGTAAACTGGAATGATTAGGAAATGTGCACTATGCTAGCTCTGGATTGCTGATTTTGCTGCCAACGAAGGGCTAAATGCGGCGTGTGATGAGTTTAGATGGATAGATAGCACTTGGCAATTTAAACAGCCTTTCCGTGTTTCCTTGAGTTATTTCTGCTGTCACAGAGTGTTCCTCTTTTTAATTAGGATTTTTTAAATATAGTTACTGTAGAGTATTTTACAGTGTGTGAAAAAACTGTAACAGAATAATATAATGATGTTAGAGACTATGATTTGCCATTAAATATTATACAGACATCGCTCTGGGTTGTCTTTCCTTTAAATACCAAACTGTTAGAGTTGTCCCATTATCTCATGTTTACTTTTCTGTGTCCTGTACATCTGGCATAAAATAACACAGATTTTATTTTCCAAGTGTGTCTAAGGGAATTGTGCCAAATACACATTTTTATTGCTTGACTGTAAAAGGAGCGGAAGAATCCTAAAATCCAATAACAATATTGTCAGTCCTGGGCAATTCAAAACAATGAATTGTCTCAGTTCTCTCTTCTACCTCTGTCCTCAGCTTAGAAATAACAAAGATGAACAGATTAGGCACTTTTTCCTTAGTGTTTTCAGTTTTTAGAGTATAAATTTCCAAGGTTTTCTATGTGACGAGGAGGTCTAGAGCTCCCCATGCACGCCGGCACTTACACCGGCACCTTTTTTAAATGAAGGCTGCATTTCTTAATACCAAATGTCAGCTGGAGCTAGGAGAAAAACATTATTCAGCGAGTCTTAGTTCCTGCGAGGTGGCAGTGTTTCAGCTGGGCGCTTTGGTGGAAGCCGAGTGGATGTCTGCTACTGACTTTAATAGGAGAGGAATCAGGACTGTTTGTTACAACCATTTCTTAAAAGGGAAACTTACAGCTTATTGAAAAAGCGGATATGAAAAGCACAAACTTGCTCTTTTCTTGCCAAGAACCGTACAGATTATGTCACTGCATTTATTTAAATCTGGTTTCCATTATTTAGTTTTTCTGGTTTTCCCCCCACACCCCATCTGGTTCTCAGGCACTCAGACAGGGCTGGGCTGCAAATCCTGCAGGGAAAAGCTCAAATCCATATAAAAAGATACTATTTAGGATAATATATGCTCTTAACATATAGTTGTATATTGTTCATATACAGTTGTCAGTTATTGCTATGAGGAGCCCTTTGAAACAGTTGATTAGTTTTGCAGGGGTCCTATTTTTAATGAAATTATGCAATCGTTAATTTTTTAAGAGTTCCTCCTGCTTGCGCCCCTGGAGGCAGGAGATTAGACCCTTACTGTAGCTCTGCAAACACCGCAGATATTTTCCTGCTCCCAGATTCCATCCCTCCTTCCAGACAGACAGGGTCCTGACTTGTTTATAGGGTGACTGGTTAGTCCTTCCAGTTTTAACACTCTCCGATGTAAAGGGGTAATTTTAGGATGTGATTGATTCCAGCATGGAGAGCAGCCAATATCAGGCTCAAAAATCCGTTTGCAAGTGTGTGAAACATGAAGCGTGCATCAAACGTGAATTACAAAATTGTTGGAAATGGAGCAAGCATCTTCGCTGTTTAAGGGGCCAAGACTCGCTTTATGTGCAGTGCCACCAGGTATGTGGGATGATTTTTATTCTACTTTACCAAACATCTGAATTCTGCCCTGCCCACCTCCTGAAAGCCCAATTTTCTCTCCATTTCACTTAATTCTAGGGTTTTCCCTGGGAGATCCTGCCAAACAGCGTTAAAATCACTTGTGGTTGCATGGGATGTGCGAACAGCCCCTTCTTGCGTGCAAAACTGGACAGCCTCCTAGGGAAAATGTTTTACCCGCTAGTGAGCCAGCCAGGAAATGTCTTCAGGATAAAAAATGAGGTGCAAACAGCAGCAAAATACAGGATTTTAAAACAAAACATTGATTTGAACAGTGTCAGGGTGCTCGGCGAACTTCCACCCGCAAAGCGCCGCTATGCTGGAGCACCCTTGCGAGCAGAAAAGCCAGAAAAACTGCTGCCAAGATCAGGCAGACTCTAAATAACTTAAATCATTTTATTATATATGGTCAGCAGGACATGTAATGGGATGATTAATAGGTCTATAAACACACTAGAGAGCTCTCCCAAAAAGGAGACTGGCTCTTTGGATTACACCTACACTTATGTATTAGAAAACTGAGGAAGCTTAATAAAACCTAAGCTGGCTTGAGCTCAGTAAATTAATATTGATTATAAATCGAGGGGGGGAGCAGGGGCTGGAGGCTGTGGGTCTCCTCAGGGATAGCACGTCCCAACAGCGGCTGGGCCTGCTGCCCTTGGGCTTTGGGGGGGCAATGGAGGTGGTGAGTGAGGGTTGGGGAGCCGGTTTGGGGCTGAGCGGGGTTGGAAGTACCCCTCAAACCGGGCACTCCCCGGGCCGCCCGCCGGCCGCCATGACACCCCCCTCCCCTCCTCCGGCTGCTGAGGAGGGGAGGGGGGTGTCATGGCGGCCGGCGGGCGGCCCGCGGACTACAACTCCCAGCATGCATCGCGCCCCACCGCCCCGTCATGCCTCGCTCCCTCCGTGACGTAAGAGCCCGTCTCCCGCGCAGGCGCAGAGTGGGCTCGGCGCTGTGAGGAGGAGGAGGCGGCGGCGGCGGCGGCGGCGGCCATGGCGCTCAACAGGAACCACTCGGAGGGCGGCGGCGTCATCGTTAACAACAGCGAGAAGTGAGGTGCCATCCCCTTCTCCCCTCCTCCGGCCGCAGTCGCCGGGGGGATAGCGGGAAGCTGTTTTTCACCCACCCACCCCGCCCCCCGCCTTTCTTCCCCCTCAGGGGGAGCGGTTGAGGGGGTGGGGGGTGAATTAACCCTCTCGGTGCCGAGGTGGTTGGGCTCACCCTCCCCTCTTTTCCCTACGGGGGTAGGGCCTGTATGTAGCCCCCTGGGCCTCCCCGGGGGGGGCTCTGCTGGGCCTCACCCGCGGCCCCCCCCCCCACCCCGGTCCCCTCCGCAGCCTGCCAGCTCCCCCCTCTCCCCGGCTGCTGGCTCTCACTGCTGTTCCCAGCCTCTCCCCCGAGTGCTCAGTGAGAGCTGGCAGAGCTCAGTCCCCAGCCAGGTGATTCTGGCCTGGACCCAAGCCTCACCCCTCTCTCGCCACCCGGTACTGCGGAAGAGCTGGGATGCTGCACCTGCAGTGTGCCTCTGTTCAAGAGCTGCCGGCTTGGGAAGCGCTAGGCAGCCTGCCCGCTTTGGTTTGCTGGGTTCCTTGCGCACACACCCCCTCCGTGTGTTCGGGAGGGAGCAACAGTGTTGGGGAAAAGGTGCTGGGATATAACCATGGAAACAGAAAGCCTCCACAGAGCTGCCTCTGTCTGCATGGCAATGGGCTGTCCTCACCCTCTGTGTCTGCCAGTGTGCTTTGGTTCTGACGTGGCAGTTGCCTGCTTCTGGGACAAAGGAGTAGTTTATTCTTCAGGGCTTCTTTCTGTGAGGCCAGTTAAACATTGGTATAGGAATTCTGCACCTGACTTCCATTTGGGTTGTGACTCTTCTTAGAAGAACTTAGTAAGATCAACTCTGGGGCTTAAATTTGCATTCACTGAAACAAACAACCGTGGTAGCTTAACGTGTTACTGTTCTCAGTTGTCAGCCTGCCTTGGATCAGGGGTTACCTCTCACGCGGCAGCCCAGGCTGCTTGTGGCGGTTGATTCAGCTGATACGCTGTAGCCTGAACAGAGCTGCTGGCTCCCGTGCCCTTCCGGAGCTTTTGCTGGAGGGACAGGCATTTGCTGGGAGAAGGCAAAGGCAAGTGACTGAGGATGGTAGTGCGTAAGCTGCCAAAGATAAGGGTGGTGGAGGTTTCTCCAGCTTTAGGGATTAGAGTCCCTAATGTGGATGCTGTTATGTTAATACAACTTACCTGCTGTATCCATGCAAGGGTATTGCACTGGTTTTAATCAGGTCAGTTTCAAATTGAGAATTAAGGAGTCAGTGCAGACAACGTGGGTTAATGAAGTCTAGTGGCAAGAAAGGGGAGTTCCTCTTGATCGCATTTTTGTGACAGAGATGCTTAAGCTGTGGTTAGACCTTCAACAGCCATGTTGCATAAGCTAGCCTGAGCAGTTCCTGCTTCAGCAGTCCTTCCTCTGTTGTATTACTTGTGGTGAACCAAATTAGGGAACTGATCCAGCAGAAATGCAACACAACCTTAAAAAAAAAAAATATATATATATAAAAACATGTCTTGAGATCTTGATCAGTTCAATTGACTAGATTCACTGCCTGGCTATGCAGACAGCTGTAGCTGTGCCAGCACACTGAGGAGGGAACACAGGGCTGAGAGCAAGCAGCCAGTACTACTTAAGTTGCTACTGCCAACAAAAAAAAAATGCAAGCCAGACTGATTTTGTCTGCTGAGCACTGGCCTGAGGTTAAAGGCAGTTTTGGTAGGTCAATAACCTTATATGCATACTGCACTGCTGCCTTGAGCTGTAACACTGTAACACCGTGTCTCATCTCTCATCTTGTTTGCAGCGTTTTGATGACCTATGATCACGTAGAAATTACCTTCAGTGATATTGAACCTATGCCAGATGCCTTCAAAGGGACCAAGAAAGGGAGTGTTTTCTTGACTCCCTACCGAGTAAGTAGTAAAAGGCTTTATGTTGTGTAAGGAGATAAGGGCTCTTTGCGATTCTGTATTTAAATGTCCTCAATGCATGAAAGTCAGGATAATCTACTATCCCTTGAAGTATGGCTCATCCTCTCCCTCTGGGGAGCATTATGAATTCATTGCATATCCTATCTATTTGTCAAAAGATAATAAATCTGATTAGTTCTTATATAGGCAGCTGTTTAGTCCATCAGGCATCTTCAAGATTGGAAATTAGCAATGGTCTGGAAATGTGGAATGCAACAGCACAGCTACTAAATTATAGCTGTGCGGAGCAGTGAGTTCTCTGGAAGCTGGAAGGAGTATTATCTGAGCAAGGGTAGTCTTTCTGGAAGGCTTTATTGCCTTGAGGCTTCGGTTTACCCTTGTGGCTGTTCTGTGTAGCTTTTGGCTTGCAGAACTGATGAGGAACTTCAGATGTGGGAGGGTGTTTCAGTCCATCGAAAAGTCTCTTCAGATAATAAATCGGGGCTGTGCTTCCTGTTTGTTTTAAATACTCTTTGTAATGTTATTTTCTTTTCAGGTTATCTTTGTATCAAAAGGAAAGGATGCTATGCAGTCTTTTGTGATGCCCTTTTATTTGTTGAAAGATTGCGAGATTAAGCAGCCTGTCTTTGGAGCGAATTATATTAAGGGTACAGTGAAAGCAGAGGCAGGAGGTACGTATAGAACAGATCTATATTCTGTATCTTAGTTCAGCTACACAATTCATAGCAAAGTATCCAGTGTAACTGAAACTGGATGCTGACCAAATGGGTTTTTACAGTACTGCTAAAATGTGTTTCTTTCTTTGAAACTAGCAGCTAAAAATATTCCCCTTATCTGCTCCCTGTACAGTTACAATGAACAGATCTGTTCTGCAACCAATCTCATTCCTGCCCTCTGTGCAAAATACTACGTTCAATCAGCCAGGTGATCTCACTGAGTAAACATCAGAGCAGAGTCAGCAAGAGCGAGGATGTCATTTTGCTTTGGTCCGTTGGGGTTACCTGTTAATTCTGCATCCAAGTCCTCCTATGCCAAAGACTTGTGATCCTTTCTGGATCTGTTTGGGTTTTCAGGTGCAGATCTCCAGAGTGCTGTTCTCCATCATCAGTTTCTTATGCAATTCAAGGAAGGGCATGCTATTGCTATAGTGCATCTTAGCAGTAAAAATGACACTTGGAAGAAAGTGGACTGTCTAGAAATTAGGGAATCTTCAAGGGGTGGTTTCATATTATGTTTGATGAGAAGGTTGTGGTAGACATTTTCAAGAATAATTTTTTTTAGTCACTATTTTCTGCTTCCCCTTCTTACCAAAGGCACATAGTTCAGTAAACTTTCATCCCCAGCTTGATTTAGTCTATTAGTTGTGGCACTGAAATCACAGTGCAGTGCTTAGGAGACTTCAGTCTGTAATCCTGAAGTCAGCATTGTGGCTTCTGTGTGGGAGCAAAGTGGGACCATCCAGTGTGAGAGGAAGCCTGAGCAGTAATGACAAACTCTGTAAACTGTATGAAGGGCAAATGGCTTTAGCTAGATCTTTGTGAATTTTCCCCAGAGGCTATCTTTTTTAATGAGGATGTTGCTTTAACAGCCATGAGAGTCTGGTTTAGCTCAAAAGGCTCTTTAATCTGCATGTCCCTGTTTCAGCACTGACACAGCTTCTGCTTTGATGCATTGTTGGGACTCTGGGCTGTGCATGTTTTTCTTTTTTAGTCTGTAATATGAGATGTCACTAATTTTTTTTTTTTTTTTTTTATTATTATTATCCTGACTTGAAATATCTTCCATAGACTCTAATGGATTTATGCGGACCATGTTTTTCATTAAGCTCTTTCCTTCATTGGGCACTCAAACTCCCAAACTAATTTATAGCTGACAGTTAGGTGTAGTTGCAAAGGCTTTTTAGCAAACGGGATTAACAAAATCCCTGTCTTCTGCACTAATCTTATACAAAGCTAGAGCAAATCCAGCGCTTCTGATAGCTTGGTCTGTCGGCAGCTGGTGTGGTAACAGGCACAACTTTAGAAAGCTTTTGAAGGTCTCCCTCATTGATGTTTCTTCAGGTGTCTCTTGACCTGAAAATACCCCAATGTGAATTTTTCTGATAATAGGGTAATTCTGCCACTTTATCTGCATTTATTTTTTTTGTGGATTTTTGGGATAAGCTCTTTAAAGAATTATATGCAGGGCATCTGTAGATAACACATGGAAGCTAAATAGCATCAAAACGGCTTCTTGCTTCTGGATTCTGTTTTTCCTCCCTGCAGGTGGCTGGGAGGGATCTGCCACATTCAAGATGACCTTTTCAGCTGGAGGCGCTATCGAGTTTGGGCAGCGTATGCTGCAGGTGGCATCGCAAGGTACAGGAGTCTGGTGCTGTCTGCCAGACAGTTTTGTGATTTCTGGAGGCCTTGCCTTCATCTCGCAGCAAGGGCAGTTTTAGGTTGCAGCAGGTTGGATTCAAATCCATGTGAGTTTCAGGCTGTATCTGGAACTTGCTTGCTTTAAAAAGTACTTTTTTCACATCCAGTGAACAGCAGATTTATTGGGATGGAGCTTGTTTGTTTTTCAGATAAGAACTCTTTAAGTTAGTTGAAGTTCTTGGCCTGCATTTGATGCAGGCTTGATGTTTTGATGAGGTCAACTTATCTTTACTTCTCCAGTCTCCAGAGGTGAAATACCCAATGGAGCTTACGGCTATTCCTATATGCCAAATGGATCCTATGCTTTCGCACCAGCTGCAGCTAATGGGGGCTATCCATACCCACCACCTCCTCCTGGTAAGTCTGGGAATTGAGGATGGGGATTATTCTAGTTAGCAAGAGTTAAAATAGGTAAAAAAGGGGAAGAAACACAAATTTTACATAGTCTTTTAGATTGGATCTGATGCACTGTGCAACTTTTGTTTCTGAGCTTAATTATATTTGCCTTTGGCTTCTTTTGGCTGTATACTGTGACCCACCCAAAGGAGTTAAGTCTTTTGCTGTGTTATTTCCTTTCCTGACAGAGTTTTATCCTGGCCCTCCTGTGGTGGATGGAGACATGGGTTACATGCAGCTTCCACCCCCACCGTACCCAGGGCCCATGGAACCCCCGGTCAGCGGTCCAGACCTGCCCACCACTCCTGCAGGTAAGAAGTGTGTTCAGGGGAATTAGCTCACAACGGTTTTGTTACCTGTGAAATGGACATTGTTTCTTGTCTGTTATCTCTCGGGGAACTTAGAGTCAACTTAGAAGGTCCACTCAGAAGTCAGAATTGTTTAGGAGAGGGATTAGGGAGCTCCCCTAATCTCCAGCCTTGTATATCCATCTCAGTCTGGAGGTCAGCCTGATTCTCTCCAGGGTAGATACCATTAGCGGATATTTTGCAGCTGGATTTATTCTTCTTGCGACAGAAAAAATACAGTTTGTGATTTTCCTGTTGTGGTAATCCTGCTCTGATAGATGAATAAAAAGAAATTGATGGTGAAATGTGTTTCTAGTCCGTTTCAGTTAGCAAATGTGGCTTTGGTGATATTTGCTCCTCCTTCCCCCATTTCACTCTAACCTGATTACTTTGGCTTAAACAATATGGAACAGAGGAATAGATGATGGAAAGGAGCTGGGGAAATATAGTCTTATTTTAATTCATTTGGGATTTATCAAAATTATTTTGAACATGATCTTAAAAGGTCTGCATGTGGAGGGGGGAAAGAGCTTTTGCAGTTGGACACAACAATAGATCTCTTGCAGGTAAGGATATTTGGATAAGGGTTTAACTTCTCTCTTTGGTTTGAATAAACAACCAATCATCTTTGAATTATTATTTGGAAAGTGGCACTGACCCAGATGCTTGTACAAGATTTTTGTGTTCTGCAGAAATAGAGGATCTGGATTATCTTCATAAATTACCATCTTTAAAGTATGAGTCCCCTGAGCTGCTATAAACTTGTGCTGATTTTTGTTTTGTCTTGTGTTTTCACTCCCAAGAAGGATGGCTTATTGACTGCCTTTTTAAGGGGTATTGTCTGTATTCAGGCAGAACAGATGTTAGCATTTATTTGTTGGCTAACAGGCAAGTCCCGGGTGACATTTCCAAACTAAATCTTGGTCTGTTTCACTTCAGACTTGACAATCCTGTAGCAACTGGAAGAGATAATGCACAATTGTGTTGTAGCTATTTTGCAACTCAGTATTGGTCAAATAGTGCTCTGTTAGTAACACTTGATGGCCAGGAATATGTGGAGTTTTTGTTTGATTGTAGAAGTTCTCTGTGTGTCACCAAATCTGTAACTTCTCTTTCTGTGACAGCTGAAGCGAAGGCTGCCGAAGCCGCTGCCAGTGCTTACTACAGCCCGGTCAACCCACATAACGTCTATATGCCCACGGTAAGTTCCTGTATTGTCTCTGTTTGCAATGTGAGCCCCAGTGGGTATTTAGCCATTCTTTTTCTCAGTGACACGGCAAAGCTTGTCTGAATTGATTTTGGTGTTTTGTGTTTTGGGGGTTTTGGGTGTATTTTTTCTTAGCCATGAATTGATGTTCTTTTATTGTCTTTATTTCAGGACCAGCCACCTCCTCCTCCATACTTCCCACCAGAGGACAAGAAAAACCAATAAGCTAACACAGAACTTCTCCACAACTCATTGCTTTCTTACTTCCCATTTTGGCAGAATCCTGGGGCATGGTCCATAGCACTGAGGAGTAGAGCCTTCCCCCAAGGCAGATAGCTTTCATGGACTCTAGTGGTAGATAGAGCAGAGCAAGGGGAGAGATTTCAGCAGCCTGGGTTACCTGGTAGAGCTCTGAGGGTTTGCTGTCCTACCGCAGTATTCCCTTCTCCCCGTGTGCGGCTTCACTAGAACTGGAGGTTCTCTTAATCTGTGATTGTTTCACTTACGTCTGTTTCTTTTGATACTTAAATTATACCTCTTTGGAGTAAGCAGCTGCTCCAAACAGTCAATTAACATGCTCATAATGTGGAAACAAGGCTTTTGCGGATGGTGTGGTGGGTGTCTTGAATTTACCTTAGTGTGCAGCCGAGAACATCTCTGGACACAGGGATGTCTCTGGGTATTCCTTGCAACCCAGAGTATCACATCCAATTTTTCCCTCTGCTACTGAGAAAGGACTTCAAAGGGAACCTTTGGTATCTCAGAGGAAATAGATGTCTGTTACATTTTTCAGGTATCTATTAAACTTTCTTGGTCTTTTTAGCAAAGTCATTCCTTACAATCGTAGCAAATAATCCGGTAGCCCTCCAAATTTTCCTGCTGTGCACTGTGTATGATGATGCTGCCAGGCTTCCCTTAAGAAAACATACTACTCTCTACAGGGTTGATTAGTAGCATCTAACTAGTCATAGATCATATGGGAACACTAATTTTCTGTTGTATCTTTTTTCCAGTTAGATATGTGGGCTTGAGATCACTAAGTCCCAAATATTCTCTTTGTAGTCTATAATGCACTTTTTTTTTCCTTTGCTGTAACCCAAGTTACACATTTTGGCCAGTGAAGCAACTTACTGCTGTGATTTAACTGGTGAATTAATAGCTGATGGGGAGAAAATAGTTGCTTTACTTCTGACCTGGTAGCACTTGAGAGAATATGCAAAATGTTGGAATAAGCTGTTAGGTGCAACTGAGCTGCTCATTTGAATGTTGTTTAATGCTGTTAGCATTCCTGGATCAGCTGTGAATTTATTTCCCGGTGTCTTGTACGTGGGCTCCTTGGACTGAAGGTTCAAGTGTTTTCCTTCCGCAGCATTGATTCATTGATCTCATTAGCAACAACTCTAGTATGCAGAACCTCTGCAGGACTGATCAGAATCCAGGTTGTAAAACTTTGCATTGTACAAAGCTTTGCACAAATCAGATTTTACTGACTTCTGACAGCTGTGAGAGAGGAAATCCTTCCCAGCAAGTGTGAAGAAAGATTGTGTGCTAGGAAACTGCTGAGACTTGCTGCATGCAGCCTGCTTGGAGAGAAAAAAGGTCCACCTCCTTGTTTTCTTTTTGTTTGAGTCTAGCTGATTAATCAAATTGCTACTGTCTGTGCACTGACTTTTCTAGAATTGCTACTGCAGTGATGTAAAGAAATGGTTATTTTAAAAAAAATATTTATTTTGAAAATGTTTGATTAATATATTAATGTGAAATGACTTTTGAATGCAGATTTGTTTTGCCAAGACTGTGAAGTAAAGAGAAATCAGCTCAAAACTTACAGTGTGCATTTGTCTGTGTGTGAGTGGGCAAACTTGATGGTGACTTAGCTTTGGGTGGGGAGAGAGAATTAAACAGCAAAATCACTTGGATTTTGTTCTTGGCTAGTCATTGATGACATCAGTTGCTTGATTTCTCTTGACTGACTTTGTTGAAATGAAAATAAGATGTTAAAGTCTCCGAACAAACGCCCATTTTGCAATTCCTGTTGTAAACCAGTGAGGCGTCTGCTTAACACTTTACCCAGATGTGTTACCCAGATGGTTTTTCCAGACCAATTGCCCATGTAAAAGTTGTAACCTATTGCTCGAAGAAGTAGTTGAGGGACACAGCAGAGTTGTTGCTTCTAAAATATGTCTCTAATTAAAAGCAATCCATAATTTTTTTTTTTTTTTTAAGTGTGCTGAGATACCTAGGCAGTTCTGCTCAGTTAGGTCTGAACTCTCTAAGGTGGTGTGGTCAACCTGGTAGCTAGCTCTTCTCTGTGGAAAAGTGGGGAGTTGTTACTCCGGCAGCATGAAGTGCTCTTCCTGGATGTGCTCCAGCAGCAGTGTGAGAGCTGTTACTCCTTGTGTGTGAGCAGCATTAGGCGTGTCAGTGTAGTTTGGCAGGGCAGGAGAGGAGGAGTTCCACGCGGGATCTGGTCCTGTGGTTACTGAGATCGGGTGAGTCCCTCTGGTTTGCGCTGACATGTGTCAAACAGAAGTTACTCAGAATCTACTTTACAGGTAACATCCAAACCTTGCTTGGCTTCATTCCTCTTCCCAGCTGCCGGTAGCTGCCTTAATTCTTTTGAACTCCCTGATAACTGGGGTGGACATCTTCCAGATTCTGTTCTACATCACTTTTGAGCCTCACGTCCTCCCACATGGCAGTTTTACTGCATTTTAAGGCTGGCTGAGCCACTTGGGTTTGTTTTCTGTAGCAAGAGGTGGGTGGAGAAGGAAGGCATTAAGAGATAAAATGTTACAGCCTAGTAAGAACCTAATAAATCCTGTTTTGTGAATTAAATTACTTCAGATCGAGGTTTCCTGAATCACATTGGTCCAAGTGTAAGATGCTGCAGAAGCCTCTCTGTACTCTTCTGTTTTAAAATGGCTCCCTCCTAGTTACCCTCTACTCCCGGACAAATAATCCTAGAAAACAGACTGCATGAAGTTTCCAGGTTTCTTGCCCAGCACCACTCACTGTGCAGCTCTCATGCCAATGATCAGCACAAACCCATGAGGTTTTTTTTTAAATCTTTCCTCAACTAAGCGTGCTTGAAAGGAGAAACATTTAGATATCTGCTCTGATGAGAACTTGGCTCCATGGTTCAAGATAACTGTCTTACACTAGTGTGGACGAGTGGTAAGATCTGCAGCGAGACCATGAGGTTTGCTGCCTGGAAAAAGGAAAATATGTTGAGAGGATGAGTCAGGCTGGAATAAATGAAATATTCCTCTCCTCGACATGGGTATTAGCGAGCTAAATCAGCAGCTTCTGAGCTGTGAGCTTTTTACAATGGTTTGTTGGTGAATGTCTCAGTTTCTCCAGGCTAGAGCTTGGCATGGTCTATGGGGAGGTGAGAAGGAGCAAGCCAAAATAGAGACTGATTGTGGTCGTCTTGGTGTGTTTGGAGCACGCTGATGAGAAGTGAAGCGCATTTTGGGAATGCTGAAGCTGTGGGACCAAAAAGGCTGGGCAAGTCACAGAGTCAGCAAGGCTCACACAGGTATTAGGTTGAGTAGAGCAGCACAATTCAGGAGGGTGCAGATTTTGGCCAGAATCCCTGCCTTGCTTGTTAAAACCTGAAAACCCAGATTTGGCTTAGATACTCAGCAGTCACTGCCATCTCCCTGAGGGGAACCGGGACCTGTGCTCTGCTTTGGAAAGGGCTTAGAGAGGGGTGGAAGGGTCAGCTGGTCCTGCTGCCCACGTAGAAGATTTTAAATATTAAAGCAGGGAAGTGCAACTGAAAGTCTGCTTCAGCTCTGGAAGCAGGGTGGGAGTAGGGCAGGAGGAAATGTTGTGCATTAATACATCTCTAGATCTGGTCCGTGCTTGAATGAATGATTAATCAGCTATGCAGCAGAAAGGCTGTCATTTGAAAGCTAGATCGGTACCATTAAATTCCAATATTTGGATGGTATTATACTATTGAAGAAAAAGAGGGGGTACAGGGAACAGTTGGTGTTGGATACAGTTAATCTTTTGTTATAGACAGATTTTCTAACTACTGTGTATGGCTCTGTCTCCTTGATATGACTGAGGCTTTTCATTTGAGAAGTCACCCACTGCACCTTGTGCCTGCTTCCCCACTCTGCATACGCGGCTATTTCCCTCCTTCACGGGAGCGTGGTGTAACTAGGTATTTCTAAAGTGCTTTGAGATCTTATGCAAAAAACTGTTAGTGCAGGAACTGCAGGTACTACTTACAGATTTCCTGCTATTGGCCCTGAAATCTTTCTGGATATCCCTGGGGGCTGGGGAAGGTCTTTACACTGGAAGGATGGGGCATGTGTGTGCTTGCCCAGGATTGCCTCCAGCTGAAGGAAGAGACCAAGCCCTCTTCCTCCTCCACACCATTCTGCCCAGATTTTACTCTGAGCACTCCCGCTTCATGTGACCTATTACCAAAAAAAAATTAAATCATTATTTTGCATTAATTCCTTTATCGCTGGGGGGATGTGCTTAGCGCTCATGGGGACTGTGGTTAAGTCAGCTTGGCCAGTGCCTGCCTGCCCCATGTGTGTGTCTGTCTGTCTGTCTCTTCCTTCGGGGACCACGAGGACTCCCTGCTACTCTCTGAGCAGCAGATGGGCAAATGGCATCTCTGCCGCGTGATGGACACCGTGATTTCTGAGCTAGGGCTTGCAGCACCAGCTCCCTTCGCAAGAACTGCTGGAGGTGGCAGGAGGCGTGGGACGAAGTTTGGACCCAGTTGTTCGCGGAGCAGGGCCAGCCCTCGCCAGTGAGCGGCTCACCTTGGCCGATGCGGTCGCATCACAGGCACCTCCAGCTGTAAACAATTGCCAGGTTGGTATTAGAAGATGGGTTTTTGCTAAGACAGGCTCTGATCAAGAGGTGGTTTCAGGTTTAGAGCTGTACAAGTCAGCCCAAGTGACAAATGTGGGGGGGTTTTTGTGGGTTGGTACGAAATGCCGGGACATGCAGGGCAGAGATCTTATTTTTAGGCGGGGGTTCTCTTTGCAGCCGTACCAGGTATTACTCACCCGTCTGCTCTCTTGCGTGAGTCAGCTCAAGGAGCTACCATCATGAGACTGAACTGGAAACTGGTATTTCAGCACCCTCCTTGCTCAAGGGCCGTCGCTGTGCCACCGAGAGAGGCCACAACGGGATGTGAAGAGACCCACAAAACGGCGAGCAGGAGTGGACTCATACCCGCCAGCGGGGGCTGCTGGATCTCACGTCTCAGGGTGCAAAGAGACTGGGATCCATCTCTGCTGTGTCGTCCCAGCCACCCATCTGCTGTTTCCTACACATTTCCTACAGTCTCCAGATACTGGAGCAACAGGTATCAGCTTGTGCTCCATTTGCGAGCTCAGTTCAGCAGATCCCATCTTTCTAAACCTTTCCTTTCCCTTGCTCTGGTTCAGTCTCTCCTCCTCCTCCTCCGTGTACTTTGCTCCGTAAGGGCTGGGCTCTGGCTGGGACACGGTCACTCTCCCTGCAGCACAGATCGGCTGCGGTGATATCGGTGTTTTGACGTGTGTGTCTGGGATCCGGCGGTGGAGTTCAGCCCTGCCCTGCTGCCTCGTCCCATGGTCCAAGCGTGCAGCTCTGCAGAGTTTGGTGGGCTCCTCAGGGGGCTTTGGCACACATGGGGGAAGAGGTGGTGGTGGAAAAGCCAGGGAGGGACTGTTTTCATGCTGAAGCTGGTCAATAATTTGGCACGTGTGCTCCAGGATAGGCACTAAGGTGCTTAATATGCACCGTGGGGTATGCCTGGTACCCAGGTGTCAGCCCCAAATTTTTCTGCCTTTACAAGCATCTACCCTGGTCCCTGCTCAGCTCACGTGCGTGCTGTAGGTCCTGCTGCTCTGAACTCAGTGCCCCAAACCAGCAGATGAAATGACCTTGACGTTTTATGTCCCCCCCTTTCCTGTCCTGGCAGTGAGAGCTGCCGCTGCCCTGGCCCCGCAGTGAGGGGATGAGAAATCCAGTGGCCGACACTGAATTCATCTTGCTGGGAGAGGGAGGTGGATGAAATATTTGCTGCATACACGTAGCACGTGGCAGTGATGGAGAAAACGTTTTAAAACTGTCACGGGGTGCCCCAAGCCAAACGAATGGCATCCAGGTCAATACATGAAGTTTGTGACCTCCTAAAGGACGAGGCAGGCTGCTGCCCAGGGGGGGCTGTGCTCTCCCCCTGCCTTGTGCTGCCGTGCAGGGAGCCGGACGCAGCGTTTGAGCTGGGATGGTGCCCGGGCGGGTCAGCCCTGTGCTCTGGGTCCCAGGAGGATGGCACGGAAGCGGGGTCAGGGTGGCCAGGACACATCGTGCTTTCGCCTTTGGGACCCAGCCAGCTCCCTGGGAAGCTGGAGCAGCGGCCGGCAGAGCTTTGCATTGCAACGGTGTTTCCTCCAGAGGGGCTGGGGCTGGCCGGTGAAGCCCCCCCCCAAGGGTGACCGGGGTGCTGACTGCCTCACGGGCAGCGTGGCCGGAGTCATCCTCACACGACCCCGCCATGGAGCCGGCAAGTCTCGCGCCCAACCCGTGCTCCTGCCCACGGCTCCCAGGGGAACCACAGCTTTCACAACCGCCCTGCCCTGCGTGGGTGGCTGGAAGTCTCCTTTGCTCTCCCCAGAAGGATGGGGTTTGCCTTGATGTCCTTCTAAGATATCCGAAATGGGGTGGGGGGGTGCTGTGCGTCTTGCTTTTTGCTATGTGCATTCAAAGCGCTCGGGAGAGCCTGTGGAAGGAAAGCTGTGGGGTAAGGGCAGAAATAACTGGAAGGCCCTGTAGTAGACAAGGAAGGGAACTGACCGACATCCCTCTTGGGTAGGAAATCACTGGTCCCAGAGCACGCAGCACCGGGAGGTCCCTGGGGGGATGCCCTGTCTGGGCAGCCCCGAGGAGAGGGAGCAGGATTGTCCCTGATCTCATTTTGAAACCACCTTCCTCTCCTCCGCACTGTGCTTTCACTGCACGCCTTGCCAAACTCTGGCAGGCACCGCCTGGTTTTGCAGAGTCATTGAACCCCGTGTTTAAAAGGAGAAGTGAGGGAGGGACATGTTGAAATCAATTTTTTTGACTATTTGCCTGTTTCCAGCTGAGAGACTGAGATAAGGGTGAGGGCAGGCTGCGGCTCCAGGATTATCAAGCCAAGAGGTAGGGAGATAAACTGCTGTTAATGCTTGCAGAGGGTCTTTTCATACCAGGTTTTCCTTTCAAGGGAAGATAAGATACACCTTTAAAGAGGGTGATAATGCTTAGTCTTTGGAGATATGGTCTCTCAGCAGCACCTATAACCCTGTGCATGAGTGAACTGTGGAATTTATTTGTCCTAGGGGCAGCCTGTAACCCCACAGGGGTATAGCCCTGTAGCGTGTAAGGAAAAGGGTTTTCCTTTGGGATGAGTTGTTCTTAAAAGGAATGGAGGGGTTCACCCTATATTGTGCATATATATGGTATGTGCCCCTGGGTAGCTATTTTGGGGGGCAGCTTGATGTTGTGGGGAGGGAGGGCTATTTTAGGGAATGCTGACCCACTCCCTTTGGAAATCAAAGTCCTTTTACAGTTTTCCTGACCTGGGATGGCTGGGATGTTTTGCAAGGTCCTGGCTAACTGTCTGCAGGTTTGGGGCATGGAGTTTATGGGGTTTGTATCTACTAACCAGAAATCTCTGCTAATTCTGGAGCTGCTTATAGGTCTTTTCTTATTGTTTCCTGGACGAGGAGTAATTTGAGGTGAAAATACGATGAGATATGTGAGCTCAGTGATTTTTGTCACCAGTATTTTGTGGAGCAGGTGACTGCCAGTAAAACCCAGGGGAAAAAAGGATATTTGCTGTTATTGAAACAGGATCACCCAGTAACTCCTCCTTTGCGTACACAGAGGCTCAAAACCATGCGAGCCCTGCACAGAGACTGTTTATAAAGCCCATGCTGGCCTCTGATGGGGGATGTGTGTTGCCCACCCTGCCGGGCTGTGCCTGAGCACTTCCAGCCGGAGTTGCAAATCAGCCCCGAGCAATGCAGTGACCAGCTGGGGAACTTTCAGGGAAAGTGCCTTTTGACAGACACTTCCACGCTGAAGCTGAACTTTTCCTCTTTAAAGCCTGCAAAACCCCAGCACAGCCACTGGGTCCTGGCTGGAGAATGATTGCCTGATGTGTAGCAGTCTTTATGATTGCACTGGATTTTATTTCTTCAGCGTTACAAGGAGAAGGGAGGTAGAATTGAGGATTAACTAAACTCTTAGCAGTTGTTCTCTCTGTGCTGGTTGAGGTAAGACACTTTTCCTTGACCCCTGTTATTTTTGTTGGCAAGAAACAGCAAAAGCTGTGAGCAGCTCAGGGGTGCTGTGTCCGCGTCCTGCCTTTATCTCTGTGGTTGCTCTTTGCTAAGCCAGATTTTGCTTTTGCAATCAAAGCTAAAAGCAAAGATGACAGCAATAATTTTCAAATACCATTGTGCACTTTACATCTCTACTTCCCACTTACAACATTTTGCAGTGGAGCACAGCGCTGATGGCCCGGATCAATACACAGCATTTGTGTGTGTCAAGAGAGAGGGATGCAGAATAGAAATCAGCTCCTCTGCTGTCCCCCTCCACCAGCAAGGAAGGAGATGCTTTTAAACTGTTTGTTGGCCCAAGGTGAAGCAAATGCTAGGCTGGTCAAAGTCAAGGCTGAGGCTACCGGAGCTGGGCAAACACCTCCGAGCATCTCTGCCAGCAAAGGGGACGGGAACCCTCACCGGGCACGGGGGCCACGAGGCGGCTCCGCCGCCAAACTGGGGAGCACAGAGGAAGTGATGCTGAAGCCCAGTTCCTCAGGGCTACTGTGCCGGTGCCTGGGGACAGTTACAAAAGAGCCCTCCTGACATGGGAAAGGCAGAAGAGTAACGAGCAGCTTTTTTCAGACCTTAGGGCATGAGGCTGAATGATCGCTGCGAGAGCAGGGATGGATTTCAGCTTTTTGGTGTCTTGCTGTATCGCTGGATTTTTATTCCGTAGATCAGCTCAGTATCCCCATGCCCCTGGCAACTCGCTGTGCGTGTGCTGTGCAGCCCCTCATGGCCCCAGTCCCGCGCTGGCCGACCTGGATAAAGAAAACCTGATCCCCACATTGACCCGCTGCCAGTGCCAGCAGCCCTTTTTCCATCTCCCGGTACCCCAACTTCAGGGAACGCCTTTTGCCAATATAAGCTGTTCTTACAGGGTTTCAGGGCAAAGGGAAATTTTGTCTCTCCTGAAGCAGCTAAAACAGTGCAACCTGCCTTAATTAAAGGACTAGATGATTGCAAGGATGAAAGGGACTGGCTGCCTGCCTCCCCCCTGTCCTCTCACAGGGATGCTGCTGCCAGCATCCTCCTGCAGCTCTTTGCGGCCCTGGTTTGAGCCAGCGTGCTGCGGGTACCTCCATGCTATCAGAGTCACCTCTTTGCAATGCTTCCGTAGTTAAGGGGACAAACTTCCCAGTGCAGTTTTCCATGGTCGTGGTTTCCTGTTCGGATTAAGCAGAAATCCCTGACAGGCTACACAGCAGCACTGAACCTGATGTGGAACTTCTGCTCCCTGCATTGCATCTGAAGCATCTTCTTTTACGGCTTCCAGGAGTGTCTAGGGGCCAGAAATAGGAAGGCTGGAAAAAACAAAAACCTCTCTCGATGGGGTGTGAAGCATCAGCCGTGGTCGCAGCCCTGCTTCACAGAGCCTGTGGCTCCTCAGCAGCCCCAGCAGTGACATGCAAGTCTTGAGCACGGGCTGATGTCTTTCCCCGGGCTGTGGGTCTGTCTGCTCAGCAGCAAATGCTTACGCAGCTCAACGGCCCCTCTGAACCTGAGGCTGCTCTTAGCTGTGCATGTAAGTACGTTAGACATCCAGGAGCAAACCAGCTCTTCCCTTGGCCATCTCCTGCAGCTCTTCCTGATGCTCACCCGTGTCTTCCCCCCTCCCATTTGCCACCAGCACAGACGTTTTGATAGGGATCTTCGAGGGGAGGGCACTGCTGCTGGTCTGTGATAGGCAACTGCCTTGCAAGTTGCAATCAGATAAAGTGTTTACAAGAATGAAAGCTGACAGTAAAGCATAAGTTTTTAACTCCATTTCCTGCTGCTTTTTTTTCTCAGTAACCAGCTCTGTCTGGACAGCCTGTTTGGGAAAAAGGCCACGTGCCCTTTCCCATTGCCATCCTTGGCACGTGCGCTAACTGCATCAGTTCTCAGCCCAACGCATCCGAGTGCCGCAGGGATTTCCCACCCTGCAGCTTTTGCACCGAGTTTTAAATCCCTTCCATCCCCTGCGGCTGAAGATGATTTCTGCTTTCTGCGGGGTCCCTGTCTGCGCTCCCAGAGCATGATGGCTCCCAGATACACATCAGAGCCCAGATCCTCCATGTTGGCCCCTCCATCCTCCCCACCGCCCCCTTTCCCTGCTGGGCTTTGCCTTCTCAGGGCTATTTCAGTCCACTCGCTCCCCCCCAATTCCTTGTTCATAAATAACAGCAGGGACTGGACGCGCCACTTTTCTTTTGCCCCCGTCCCATTTGTGCCACGAAGTCGCCATCGCCGAGGGGCTGCCCGTGCAGGACGGGGTGGTGGGAAGCAGGGCTGGGGCGCCTGCGTCCCCGTGCTGCTCTCGAAGGAGGCCTGCGCGCGTTTCCGCTTGCTAAAATGGCCATGGCGAGATAAGGTCTGTGGTTTCCTTTGAGCATGCGAGTGAGGGGGAGAGGCGGCAGCAGCAGACGGAGCTGCAGCCGCTCCCCTGCCCTGAGCTGAGCCTCCCCCCCAACATGGATGCTGCTGGCGAGACCCCCACGGGGACCCTCCCTGGGGAGGAGATCCCCGAGGTACGTGGCCTTGACCCTGGGGGGGGGGGGGCTGGGGAGTGTATTTGGGAGCTGGGGAGAGGGTTTGGGGTGCAATGGCCCCAGGGAGGGGGTCAGGGCGGCTGTGCCCAGGGGACCCCGCGGTGCAGAGCTGGGCGCTGAGGCTGTAAAAGGGGAACGAGAGAAAAGGGATGGAGTCCGTGTCCTGGCCAGGAAGCTTTGCGAGGCATGGGGGTGGGGATGTGGGGGTACCATACCCGTGCAAACGTGCACCCGAGGGCTGTGTATGGGGTCGGCCGCAGCTCTGTGCCGGCGCTGAGGGTCCCCCCCTTAGCTTGGCTACAGCTTCCCAGTGCCTCCCAGCCCCTCTGGGCTCCACGCTGCCAGCAGATCCCCCAAAGCCCTGCTCTCGGCCGACCCAACCACCCAGCCCAACTGACTTCCTCTGCAGCGGCCGGACAGACGGCGTCCCTCTGTCTGCCCCTGTGGAGATGGGACTCGCAGCTCTGCACGCCTCTGCCCGGCGCTCCTGGGAGCGTGTGGGCATGATTCCCCGTGCTGGACTCCTGGGATGATCTGTCCTGGTGGTGTGTCCCCATCCGGCGACTTGTCCTCCCTCCTACGTATCGCTGTCTCTGCAGCCAAGCTGCCCTCCCGCTCTGGCTACGCTGCCCCAGCTGACGGGGTGGCAGGGATGCTGGTGGCTGTATCCGGACCTGGATTTAAGCACCGCTCCCGGATTTGAGCTGGGCTCTTGGCGTGGGGATTAGCAGCAGTAAACACATCCTGGTGGCTCAGCTCGGCTATAGCTTAACTGGTCCCGTGCGCATATGGGTGAGCACGAGGGTGGAAGAGTTGAATTTAGTCCAGATGGCCAGGGGATTATGCCAGCCCTAGATTTGCCATAAGCAAATGTTAATGTTCCAGCTTGGGGTTGGGGTTTTTATGCTGTTAGGGGGATCCTAAGGTCATTTTGGGGCCTGGGCTGACCTACAAGTAGAGCTCATCTGTCCACCTGTGCCCACCAGCCCTGGCTGTGCAGGGCGCTGGGGCTGTGCTCGGCATACACCCCTTGGCACAGAAAGGGCCAAACTCGTTTCAAAAAATTCCATTATATTTTTTGGCGTCAACCCCTTGCACTCCGAGAGGCTCCAGCACCGGGAGCCATAACGGATGGCACAGGGGCACCGGTCCTCCTCCCTCCGGCTGCATCGCCCGGCTTGTGGCGGTGTCAAAGTCACCATCACCCAGGCAGGCTCCGCAGCAGGAACAAGTTGTTCAGCCGTGGTGGTGGCTGAATCCAGACTGTGGTTAGAGAAGCACATGCAGGATGGGCTCAGCCTCGGTGTCAGGGAGGGAAGAGGGGGTGAGGACGGGCTGAGAGCTGGGGTTTGCCAGGGAAAAGGGTATTTTTGGCAGAGGTGATTTGATCTCCCAGCTGGCCCCATGCAGCTCTGGGATGAGTGGGAGCTGACATTTGAGGCAAGGGACAACAGGGGCTGCGTGGGCAGCAGGACTCCCTGGCCAGCCCCGGGGCTGAACAGCACTGGAGCTGGGTTGTGCCTCATCACGTGGCACCATTTTAATTTAATTGCCTTTTGGAAAGTAAATGTTATTGCTGGTCATCCTTCAAGTGGGGAATGGACCTTCAGCTCAACAACGAGCAAGGCACAGTTGCAGTGGCGCTTGTTTTTCTTTCTGGCAAGGGGACTCAAGTCACAAATCCCAATAGCTTTTTGACATCTCCTTGCCCATAGCTGCCTTGCCCAGCCTGCAGCTCCTCGCTGCGCTTTGGCTACCTGCCCTCTCCCTTGGCTGCTTTGCTCTCCAGCCTGGTCCTGCTGGGCCTGGCTGAGCCAGGGAGAAACTCTGTGGGGTGAGAGGTGGGTGTCTGGCTTTTAAAGCCTCTTATGGATCACCCCAAATTGCTGTTGCCATCCTCGCTGCCCCCTCCTCAATTAACAGGGCTTGGGGATGAAGCCCCAGTGCTGCCCCACCGGTGGGTGATGGAGGAAATGGTCCCTTGGCCACAGGGTGTCTGCAGGGTGTCACGGCATCCTTTGGGGTATCCCACCCTGATGGACTGTGGCTGATGCCACCATCCCAGCTGCCCTGCCCTGCCCTGCCTGGCTGTGGTTTCCTCCTAAAACCACCAAGAGACCTGATGGGAAACCTCTCTGCTTCTCTTTCTCTAGATGGATCTGTCCCACCGGTTCTCCAAGAGAGAGGTATGATCATGGCCCCACCACGGTCTCCCTTGGTGGCACTGGAGGGGCTGGCAGCGCTGCTGGGGCTTGGGGACATGGCTCAGCTCCTGAAGATGCTCCCCAGGGACAGCCAGTGGTGGCCAGGCAGGGTTGGATGCTAGTAGGGGCATGGCAGGGAGCTTGGGGAGCTGGGTTGGGGAATCATCCCACTAATCCTGGGGGATGCATGGAGCAAGTCCCCACTGGCCTGGCCCCGTGCGAGGTGTCGGCGTTCCCCCTGCAGCTGGCCCTGCTCTACGAGGAGGTCCTCTACACCATCCTGCACCGCCTGGGCAAGCCCGAGCAGCACCACGTCGCGGATGCCCAGGAACTCTATGCCTATGTGCAAAAGGTGGGTCCCCACCTCCCTGATGAGGTCCTCAAAACCTGTCCCCTGAGACATCCATCCTCCCAGCTAAAGGGAATGGTGGGGGACACTCAGAGGGAGTTTTTGACAAGCACCTTAAAAGATGGAGCAGCAGCATCCAGCTGGAGGGCTGGGACAGCTTGCGGCTGGGAAATATTAGCCTTAGGGATAAATATTTATCTTAGGCTCAGGATGGTGGGAAGAAGGCTCTCCCTCAAGAGCTTTCAGCTCATCCCCAGCCCTTCTGCTGGGGTCTTTGCTCCTATCCTCTCCCCTCAAGCTGCAGTTGGCTCCCAGGGAGCGGAGGGAAGTCCCTGGCTGCTCTCCAGCCACCATTAACAGGGCAACATCCATTACCGGCCCTGATATCTACACAGGCTTTTGGCATGGATGCGGAGGAGCACAGCGTCATCATGCAGCAGGTCAAGGAACTGGAGGTACGCAGTGAGATGGTGTCCTCCCAGTATGCTGCGGCCCAGGGGAGGGTCCCCACATCGGGGTGGTGCTGGGGGGCTGCAGTGCCTCTCGGCCCCCATGTTCGGGCTTTGGGGTACGGGGTGCGCTGGGCTGTGCTGGGGGAGTCACCCAGGAGCTGTTTGCTGGCCTGAGCGGCAGCTGGTGGTGTGATCCTGCTCGAGCCCCATCCTTCCTCGCAGGGTTGATGACCCCCCCCCCCTCCCATTAATCATTAATTTTTTCATTCTTCCAGAGCCCAATTTTCTGCCTGAAAGCAACCGTGAAGGAAGCCAAGGGGATTTTGGGTAAAGATGTCAGCGGTAAGTGGAGATGGGTGGGTATCCCATCGGAAAAGGGACAACCACTGCTCTCGACAGGGACTTGCATGCTTCTGCCCTCGCAGGGTTCAGTGACCCGTACTGCCTGCTGGGCATTGAGGCCAAAAGCCAGGAACCGGCCCACCCTGACCACAAAAAGCGGATGAAGGCTGTGGTCAAAGACCTCATCCCTGAAGACCAGATCCATCGCACACAAGTCATAAAGCAGACCCTCAGCCCGGTGTGGGACGAGACATTTATCCTGTAATCTGCCACCCCTTGGCTTTGCTCACTGGGGGACTGGAGCGGTTGCCCAGGGCTCTTGGGGGTGGATGGGGGGGGTTTCACCACTCGCCCCAACCAGGAGCTGGGGCTCTGCCGGGGCAATGCCTGCCGGGGCTTGCCAGGCTTCTGGTCTGACCCCTGCAGCAGGTCCAGGGAAGTGAAAAACAAAAGCGTGGCAAAAATCCTTCCGTCGGGGCTCTCCTACCACTTCCCCAGGCTGTGCAGGGTGGTTTGGGGTCTCCCCCAGGGAGGAGCCTCCTGCTTGTAATCCCCAGCTGTCCTGCCTGCTTGCTGCTGGTCCCTCGGATGCTGCTCGAGTAACGGCATCCCGCTTGTGCCTTGCAGGGAGTTTGAAGACACGGAGACAGCCAGCTTCCACCTGGACATGTGGTGAGCGGCAGCATCCCCAGCCAGCGACCCTGACCCCTGGCCCTGAGCAGGGTCTTGCCTCCCAGGAGGCTCCCGGGGGTGGTCCTTCAACCTGCACGCTTTAAAAAGCCCCAGAAACCAGCTGGGGACCCCTTTCTCCCCATCACTTTCTGGTGGAGCAGTGCACAGTGCAGGATACAACCAGCGTGCGCAGAGACCCCAGGCTGGCTTTGCCCAGGCAGGGCTGATCCTGAGCCCTGATTTTATTTATGGAAAGAAGGCATGTGCTTGCAGATTTTGGCTGGACAGCTGGTTTTGGGGGTGGCCTCAGTCCTGACACATTCCCCCACCTCAGCACCTTCCCTTTTCTGCTGTCACTGCAACTCCCTGAACTGTTTTGCAATTGCCTGAATTTCTTCCTTCCCCCCGGCGGTGGGTTTCGCTGCCTGCCCTTGCAGGGACTCAGACACGGTGGAGTCGGTGCGGCACAAGCTGGGGGAGCTGACGGACCTCCATGGCCTCAAACGGTTGGTGCTGGCATGGCCTTAATTGCTGCCGAGGAAAGAGGGTTTGGAAAATGCTTATTCGTCTGCGGGATTTTAGAAAGTACCTTTGGAAGGAGGGAGGAAGGGCAGCAGGTCTGCATCACCCTTCTTTGCCTCAACCACAGCTGGATCATGGTTGCAGGAAACCTTTACACCCCCCTCCTTCGTTCGTGCCTTTCAGGATCTTTAAAGATGCTCGCAAAGACAAAGGGCAGGATGATTTCCTGGGGAACGTGGTCCTTCGCCTGAAGGTGAGCGCCGCGGTGCATCCTCTCCTCCAAGTGACTCCCCAGGCACCAGTTAAACCTCACAGGGTCCGGGCAGGATCCCAGTCCCATGGCAGTACTGAGCTCACCCAGGATCCCAGCTCAGAGCTGCAAATTGATGCCAGGTCCCTCAGTTCGGTGGCAGGTGCCCCAGTCACTCACAACACACTCACTCAGTGATTATACATCTTTTATTTTTAATCCAATACTAGAGTTACCCAACACAGCACCTTCCTGTCCCATTAACACAGTGGGACCTGGTCCCTGTGTGGGATCCTTCCCCCGGGAAGGCTGCCTGGAGCTTCACCCTTGTCTCTGTGGGTGCAGGACCTGCACTGCTGGGATGACCAGTGGTACCAGCTGGAGCCACGGACGGAGACGTACCCCAACCGGGGACAGTGTCACCTCCAGTTCCTGCTGACTCACAAGAAGGTAGGAGGGGATGGGGAAGGGGATCCCTTTCCATTGCCTTGGCAGGATGGGACAGCTGCCTGTCCCTTGGGGCCTAACTTGGGGTCACAGATCCCTGCCCCAAGACCAGAGGTGCCAGCACCAGGGTTTGCATGTGCTGGAAACCAGCTCGACCCTCCCCTGAGCTCCATGCCAGCATGGGAGCCTTGACCCTGGTGCACCTGCACCCCTTGGCTCAGCTTCAGATGGAGCTCTCTGGCCCCATGCTTTTTGGGTTCCTGTGTTCCCACTCTGACTGCATCCCTGTGTGTTCAGGCAAGTTATGGTTATTCCTTCTATGCCTTGTCTTTTTTCAGAGGGCCACCACGAGCAGCCGGACACAGCCGAGCTACACTGTCCATCGTCACCTCCTGCAGCAGCTGGTGTCCTATGAGATCCTTCAGCACCAGGTACCGAGGAGGAGAAGCAGTCCTCCAGCAGCTGGGCTGGGGTAAGGGCTTCCTTTGGAGCCCACCGTGCCTGACACGTTGCTGCAGTGTGATGGGGAGGAGGGTCATGATGATGCCTGCCTGTGCCCGGCATCCTTATGGGGCACCCGTTCCTCCCGTGGTCCTGCAAACACATCCCCCCCCCTCCCTCGGTGCCTGTCCCCCTCCTCGCTCAGCCCAGCTTGCTCCAGGACACCTCAGCCTCCTTTTGCATCCTCGCAGGCTGGCAGCATCGCCTGGGACGGGGAGCTGAGCAGGCATGCCAGCACCGTGCTGTACCTGCACGCCACGCAGAAGGATCTCTCTGACTTCCACCAGGTCATGGCGTGAGTACCCCACTCCTGGGGAGCCACGATACAGCATCGAGGGGGGGGTCAAAGGCCCCTACACCTTCCCTGGGGGCCATCTGACCGCAGCCGGTCTCTCCCATGAGCTCAGCGTGGCTGGTATTGCCCCCAGCCCCACGAGACCTGGGTCCTGCCCCTGCAATCCCAGCTGTAGCCGTGGCTGGGGGAGCCCCACGCTGGCCCCTGGGTGCCCCCCCAGCCCCCGGGGGCTCAGCCCAGCCTCTCTCTCCTCCCCAGGCAGTGGCTGGCGTACAGCAAGCTCTACCAGAGCCTCGAGTTCAACAGCAACTGCCTGCTCCACCAGATCACCAGCATCGAGTACCAGTGGGTGCAGGAGCGCCTGAGGCCAGAGCAGGTGAGGGGGCTCCGGCACCACGAGGAGGGCAGAGATTGGGGAAACGTGTCCCGTGCATCCAACCCCGAGCCTCTCCTCCTGGCTCCCGGGCCGTTTCCCTCCCTGTGTTCCAGGAAGGGTAGGAACTTGTGGGGTATGGGGGTGCCGGGGTAGCTGGAGGGCATTTCTGGGGAGAACCAGCCATGGAGACCAGGGCAACCCGTGGGTCAGGGAGCCCTTTTGCCCTAGGGGGGGTTTGTTCCCCTCTCCGCGCAGAAGCCCTTACCCTTTGCACGAACATCCCCCTCCATTACTGCCATCAAGTCAATCACAACCCCTGCAAAACTTAAATATGACCCAATTCCTACTTTTCCTGACCTGTTTTCCCAGGGCATCCCAGCACCCTGCTGAGACTCCAAATTTTTCATGCATAGCAATTAGATTTAAGTGCAAAGCTCAGTTCAGCCCCTCGGGCGAGAAGTTACCCAAGGCATCAGAGGCTTTTCCTACCCTCAGAGCAGGCTAGAAAGGAACGGGAGCCACCAGCTCCCTCCGCCACAGTGCCGTGGTCCTGCCGGCATCTCTGTCTGCCGCTGAGGGCAGCGTGTGTTTCCTTCCTTCTCCCCAGAAAGCAGAGCTGGCTGAGTCCTTCCAGTCCTTGCTGACTTATGGGGTCTCCCTCATCCGGAGGTACCGCATCATTTTCCCCCTCTCTGTCCCGAGGTCCACAGAGAGGCTCCAGTCCCTGCTCCGGTGAGTTGAGCACTGGTGCCAGCTGTGCCTGGGGTCGTATGGCTTGGGCACCATGATGGACAAGCCTGTAAGCTTGAGCAAAAACTCGCGTGAGCCTTTTCTGCCCCTTTCTAGGCTGCTGTGACACTTGTTCTGTCCCGTCCCTCGTCCTGGGCTCCCCGTAAGGGATGTTGTTGGGAGGGGAAGGTCTGTTTGGGTAGGGTCTCTGCGGGGAGAGGTGGTTGTTTCTGACGGGCTGGTGCTGGGTTTCACTCAAGGTTCTCGTTCTGCAGGGTCCTGGTCCAGATGTGCAAAATGAAAGCTTTCCGTGAGCTGTGCACGCTCAGCCCCGACCTCCCCAAGATGGTTTCCTCGGCGCTGAAGGTAGTGGGACCAGGGGTCTCACCCTCCCCAGCCCCAGGGAGGTGGGACCCTGCGGCTCTCCCTTCATATCCATCCCCTGCCCAGTGCCCGCACCCCAGCAAAGCCACGTGGACCACCATGGCTGGGGGTGGGGGAAATACCTGTCCCTCTTCAACCTGGTGGTCCCAGCCTGTGGTTCCCACCACGTGGAGCTGGGTCCTGGCCACATCCAGGGGACAGAGAGAGCAAAGCAGGTGACAGAGCTGGCCCTGCTCCTCCTGCTTCCCTGCCATCACACCAGGACTCCTCTCTTGCAGTCAGGCACGACGGAGTGGTTTCACATGAAGAGGCAGCACCTCAAGCCCATGGTGAAGGTCAGTTCCCACCTCTGCCTCACTGACATTATAAGAAGCAATTTGCTGGGCTTGGGGGTGGGATGCCCGGAGAGGGTGGGAAGATAAGGCTGAGATGAGGCTTCTCCAGTTTTCTGATACAGTCAAGGCATTTGGGTTTCTAGCTTAAAAATGCCATGAGCCATGTTACCTGCAGCTGCCAAGGTGCGTTGAAGCTTAAGGCCTTGGTGCAACGTTCAGGAGAACAGGAGGTGGTCCCCAGCCCAGCCATGCAATCAATAGGAATAAATCAGATCAGAATGGAGCCCAGGTCATCTCAAAATCACTGAGCATGCAAAACAAGCTGTTCCTTCCTTTGCAGAGCATGGAGGAGAATGGCAAAGCCTTGTCCAGACTCCTCCTGGAGGTGGTAGGAGATCTCCAGCAGTGCCAGAAAATCTGGAATAAATTCTTCATCAAGTAGGTTTTGGAGCTTCATCCCCCCTCATCCACCTTCCCTGGGGTCAAGAGCAACAGGGCACTTTGATGCCTCATTCCTTGGCTCTTGGACTCTGCAGATAGCATCTGTGGTCCCATCTCTGTCTCTTAGAGCTGTACTGTCCTCACCCTTATGGCAAGGACATGGCCTGGGAGGGTTTGCTGCTGGCAGACTCCTGACTGCCCGGTTCTCTCTTGCAGCACCCTGAAGCTGAATCTCTTCTCCATTGCCTACCTGGAGCTGGAGAGCCTGGTGAGCAAATCTGTGCTGCTCTGCACTCATGGGACTAAGGTCTAAAGCCAGGCTGAGGTTTTTCACCACGCTTCAGGTGGCAACTGCTTGTTGCAAGCCTGGAAAGGGAGCAAGCCAGGGAAACTCTCCATCTTTCCCTGCATGCCCATCAAGTGACTATCATCTGCTTACTTAGAATCATAGAACCATAGAATTATTTACGTTGGAAAAGACCTTTAAGATCATCAAATCCAACTGTTAACCTCGCACTGCCAAGTCCACCACAAAACCATGTCCCTAAGTGCCTCATCGACACATCTTTTAAATACCTCCAGGGATGGTCACTCAATCACTTCCCTGGGCAGCCTGTGCCAATGCTTGCTAACCATTTTGGTGAAGAAATTTTTCCTAATATCCAATCTAAACCTCCCCTGGCACAACTTGAGGCCATTTCCTTTTGTCCTATCGCCTGTTACTCAGGAGAAGAGACTGACCCCCACCTTGCTATAACCTCCTTTCAGGTAGTTGTAGAGAGCGATAAGGTCTCCCCTCAGCCTCCTTTTCTCCAGACTAAACAGCCCCAGTTCCCTCAGCCGCTTCTCATAAGACTTGTGCTCTAGACCCTTCACCAGCTTTGTTCCTCTTCTCTGGACACGCTCCAGCACCTCAATGTCTGTCTTGTAGCGAGGAGCCCAAAACTGAACACAGTACTCAAGGTGCAGCCTCACCAGTGCTGAGTACAGGGGGACGATCACTGCCCTAGTCCTGCTGGCCACACGATTTCTGATACAAGCCGATGAATCTTCTGAAATGCCACCCAAAAGCAAGAGGAGTCCCCTGAGCTCACCCTCACCACGCAGCTCCAGAGAGCCCCTAGCAGACCAAGCCTTCGCGGCCGGACCCTCACTAACAGTTGTCCCCCCTTCCCTTGCTCGCTGCCAGGTCGCAGAGCATGTCCAAGAGCAGTTGCGCGAGGTTGACAGCAGCATGTCCAAGCCCACGGCCGAGAGCCTTTTCCAGCTCTACATGAACCTGCAGGAGCTCTATCACATGAAGGACTTCCTCCCAAAGAGGTATCCAACTCAGAGAGAGGAGAGATGCCGAAGCAAGGGAACGAGCAGTTAATTGAGAGGAACTCTAAATCCTTCCCATTCACCTACATCACTAATTACACATGAGGCAAACCAGGCTGTTGGTGTCTGGTGTCAATGTGAGCATCACCAAAAGGCTTTCAGGCTTGTTTCTGAGTGGGGTTGATGGAGATCTCAACTTCCAGACAAGGGGACGTTTCTCCGTAGCATGGTGCTATGTGCTGCCTCCACCTTGGGGCAGTTTCTTGAATGTGAGAGCAAGGAGGGATGATGGCCCCGGGCCATTGCTGTACAGCTGGAGAAGCTGGTGCCTTCATCCACAGGGATGGACCTCTGGCTCTGAGCAATTTCCACCAGTGGTTCAAGGAAGCTGTGCCCCAGTGGCTGCAGAAGGCCTACACCATCGCGCTGGAGAGGGCACAGAGAGCCATCCAGATGGACCAGGTAACTTGGGGAGAACATTTCCCTCTGTCCTTTGAGGACACTCCAGCTCCCTCCATGCCTTTCTGCTGTGCCTGGCTCACAGCATTGAGACCACCATGTAGGTGCCACTTGGAGCCCAGGAGTGGGCTGGTTCCTGTCCCAAATGTGTGGCAAAGGATGTGGTCTCCTGGACCGGTTGATCCCACCCTGGCCCCACACCGCATCCCCGTGCCCCTTCCCTCACTGCTCTCTGGCAGCTCGAGCAAGTTGATGAACCTGCATTTTGGCCATGCTGTGAGCATCCCCTTCGCTTCTGACCTTTAGGAAGAGGGGAGGGAAGGCAGCCATGGGGCTGCGGGCTCCTCGCCCTGCTCTTCAGTGTGATCCAGCAATGCTGGGTTGGAGTATGATGGAGGACAGCCTGATGCAGGGAGCTCAGGCTGCTCCATCCATCCTCATCTCCTCCACTTTCCACAGTGACTGGGTGATGACATTGGGATATATGGAGCTGACGATGGGCCAGAGAGCCCCAAAGTAACGGAGCAGCTCTCCTGCATGGGATGGCTTCTTTCCATACAAGCTAAGTTGCGTTTACTTTCTCTGCCCTCTCAGCTGACGCCCTTCGGGGAGCACAACA
This sequence comes from Aquila chrysaetos chrysaetos, assembly GCF_900496995.4. Taxonomy (NCBI): domain Eukaryota; kingdom Metazoa; phylum Chordata; class Aves; order Accipitriformes; family Accipitridae; genus Aquila; species Aquila chrysaetos. The sequence goes on from NC_044008.1 coordinate 68,263,900, forward strand.
AGCACAGCACATCCACTGTTGACCTGTCCACCTGCTACGCCCAGATCGTGAAGACTTGGCAGCAGCTCAACTGGCCGGACCCTGAGGAAGCCTTCATGATCATGGTGAAGCTCGTGGAGGTTTGTACACTGGGCCCTGCCAGCAGATGCCATGCTCATGGGCATCAGCAGCCAGAGTTTCCTCTCCTGCTCTTGGAGACGTGTCTCCATCAATGGGGCTAGTGTCCCACGCCGATGTGGCGGGGTCCCCTGGCCCTGTGGTGGTCCCCATGTTGCCCAGCTCAGGCCCATCGGCTTCTTCTCTATCCTGCAGGACATGTGCAAAATCGCCCTGATGTACTGCCGGCTCATCAAGGAGAGGGCTGAGGCTCTGTCGCTGAGTGAGCAAAACGAGGGTGAAGCGGCCAACAGGGTTGGTATCGGGGCAGGGTCCACTGCCTAGGGAGAGGCAGGATTTGGCCATGGTTTTGGGCTAGAGAGGGAGACAAGCTGCTGAACACCCAGCTGACATCCCTGGTTTGGGTTTCATGGGGATCAGCTGGCCCCTGATATCCATAATCCTGGAAAATCAAGAGGGAAATGGTGTAAGCAGGGGGAGCAGGATGGGTATGGGGTTAGGATGGGGATGGGGATTGGGTTGGGGATGGGGATGAGGATGGGGCTGGGGGTCGGGACAGGGATGGGGATGGAGATGGGGACGGGGATGGGGATGGGGATGGGGAGGGAGCCAGCAGGGGATGCACCAGGGAGCGTGGGACACCCTGAAGCAGACACACCTCCTGCAGCTCTGCATCGTGGTGAACAACATCAAGCAGCTGCGGCTGCTGATCCTGAAGCTGCCGTCGCAGCTGGACTGGGCGCATCTGGAGCAGCGCACGGGGGCTGTCATCGACCGGCAGCAGATCCAGAACACGCTGCACAACCAGCTCGACAGCACTGTCTCCTGCCTGGACCACGAGGTCCAGGACGTGGTGCAAGCCCTGGCCACCAAGGTGACCACCTGCCACTGACCCTTTTGCCTCTCGCCTGGCCTAAAGTGGGGAGGTTTCACCTAAGGGGGCCTGGAGTCCGCAGTGCTCCTGGGACAGAGACAAGGTGGACCTGGGCATGAAGAAGCTGGTGCAGAGGGCAAATGCTAATGCCTCCATGCATTTCTCCCTCGGCAGCTGGAAAAAGGCATCGCCAGACACATCCAGGAGCTCTCGTCTTCCAACAACACCCGGGAGCCGGAGGACGTAAGTACCTGGCGGGGTCTGTTCCGTCCCATTTTTTTCAGGCAGTTGTGAATAACCCTTGCCCACTTGGTGGAGGCCCCCATCACCCTTCCCCACCTCTCCCTGCCCCACGCCTGGGGCATGGGACACACCAGTGATGGGGCCCAGACCTCCATACGCTTCATCTGATGCCAGTGTCAGCAGGACCAGACTGGGCACAGCCCGCCTACATCCTCGCTGTGGGAAGGAGCCCCTCTGGACCCCCTCCTGCCCTGCTAGCTCTGGCCAGCAGCTCTGCCTCTCTCCCTGCTGGTTACAGCCCCCCTGTGCCCTTCCCAATGCCCCTCTCCTCTCGCTGCAGTCCATCATCCCACTCATGAAGTTCCTGGAGTCAGAGCTGCAGTATCTCAACGAGCATCTGGTTCAGGAGAACTTCAAAAGGTAAGCGGCGCGCTGGGGATGCATGGCGGATGCCAGCAGCGTCACCGTCCCTGGGCAGGAGTGTCCCCCCAGCCCCATGGGGCTTGGGGACTTCCCACTTTGGGGCTGGCTGCTCAGCCCAGTGGGATGAGCTTGTTCCCTCTGGGGCTTTGCAAAGCCCCTCGGCCGAGGACCAAAGCCCCCAGCCCACTCCCCTGGACACCCGCTCACAGCCTTCCTCCCTCCCCCCCGCAGCCTTCTCGCTCTCCTCTGGCATCACACCTTGGCCGTGCTGTCGGCAGCCACGGCGCAGCAGGTCCCCTCGGCCCAGCACTACAAGAAGCTGCATTGTGCCCTGAAGGTACCGGTGGGGGACAGGGGTTCCCCAGCAGGGATGGGTGTTTGGATGCCACCTAACAGCATCCTTCTCCCCAGAGCCTGGAGCTGTGCTTCCATGCCGAGGGCTGTGGGCTGCCGCTGGAGACCCTCCATACTGCAGCCTTCCTGGTACGGGGTGCTGGGGATGGGGAGGGTTCCCAAGGGTTTTTCTTTGGGTGCTCTCCAGGGAGGGCAGCCCCAGGCTGCGGACACATCCGTGTGCTTGACCATCACCTCTCATCCTCCCCGCAGTCGCTGGACACCCACCTGGCCCTCTGCTCCGCCACCAGCCGCAAACTCATCCAGAAATACTTCAGCAACAGGATCCAGCAGCAGGTAGGAGTCAGGATGGTGCCCCCAGCCCCTTCCCACCTCCCACCCTTGCACACACGAGGCTGCCTGGCACAGCCTGCCTGTGGAAATGTGGGATTTCCCCACCACCCTCCCGGTCCTGGGGCTGTTGGGGCTGGTTTTGCCCCAGTGCTGGGCAGGAGGGTGTTCAGTTGCATCCCAGAGGATGCCCATCACCACCCCGGTACCCCAAAATGCCTGCTCAGCTTCCACCAGACCCTGGGCAGCCCCTCCACAAGCATGCCAAAAGGCAGCACCCTTATTCTTGTACCCCACCGCTCAGCTGGACGCCAGCTCGGAGAAGTACGGGGCTGTGACGATCAAAGCGCTGTACCGCCCTTCGGAGCAGAAACTCCGCGTGGAAGTGCTCAACGCCGTCAACCTCATTCCGCTGGACTCCAACGGTGGGTGTGGGTAGGCTGGGGAGACCCACTGCCCTGGGATCCCCTGTCCTCAGTCCCTGATATGCTCCTGGGTAGAAGAGATGCTGGCAGTGCTTGGAGTAATGGGACTCTGTCTTGATTTGCTTTTGCGTTTCAAAGAGGTGGATTTGGGGAAGAAGCGGGGATTATTGCACTGGTCCGGGGTGGTCCAGTGGGATGCGGCAGGCAGGACACTGTGCCCACATCCCGCTGCCTTCAGTTTGCGGCACAAGCCAGCAGCCAGGGCGGGCGGCTTTTTTCTGTCGTGCAATGGCTCAGACAAAAAAAAAATTATGCCAAGGTGACAAGGGACAGTGTCTCGGGCTGGCTGTCATTTGGGGAAGTCTCCAGGAGAGGTCACTCCTCTTGCAGCCACCCGTGGCCGATCGACGTGTGGGCAGGGTTGGGGATGTTCCTGCACCCTCCCAGGAGCGTGGGGTGGGCTGGGCTGGGGGGGGTGGTGAGGGTGCCCTGACACCCCCCCCAGCCACCCCAGTGTGTCCAGCCACCCCGGCTGGCCGGGGCAGAGGGGGCGGTGGGATGGGGCTGATGTCTGCACCCCACCAGGCTCGAGCGACCCCTTCGTCCAGCTCACCCTGGAGCCCCGGCACGAGTTCCCCGAGGTGGTGGCCCGGACCACCCAGTGCAAGAGGAATGAGCTGCACCCCCTCTTTGATGAAGCCTTTGACTTGTACGTAAGGGCTGACACCCACCGGGACCCCCCACGCTTCAACTGAGCCCCTGCTATGGGGCTGTTGCTCTGGGATCTGGGTCCTGCCCTGGGATTTCACCCCCTGCACCCCACTGGGGGGTCAGCTGTGGGGTCCCATGGTGGGAACTGGGGGGGGATTGGCTTCCCATGGAGCATCACCCTGGGGAAGCCTGTTTGGTCCCTGGAGGGAAGGTTGAATTTCGGGACAGAGGGGTTGGGATGTGATGTTGCCTGCATCCCGTCCCCCTGCAGCTTGATCCCCCCCGAAAAATGCCGGCAGGAGGGGGCCTGCCTGCTGCTGACCGTGTTCGACTACGACACGCTGGGGGCCAATGACCTGGAGGGCGAAGCCTTCTTCCCCCTCTGCCACCTACCCGGCCTCGATGCTGATGAGGACCAGGCTGATGCGGGACGGGTGCCCCAGACCCGCCTGCCCCTCATCCACCCCAAACCCACCGGTACGTGGTGCCACGGCTGGGCTGAGTCCTGCCGAGCCCCCGCCGGCCCCGCGGCCTGGGGAGGGGGCTGCGGTGAGTGTCTCCCACCATCACTCCCCTCCTCTCTGGCAGGAGACGAGATCCTTAGGCTACTGGAGTCCAGGAAGGGGGACAAAGAGGCTCAGGCCTTCGTTAAGCTCCGCAAACAACGAGCCAAGCAGTCCAAGGAGACGGAGTGAGGGAGGCGGAGGAAGAAGGTCCTGAAATGAGGGGGTCTGGCCAGTGGGACCCCAGGATTTTTGTCAGTGCTGCAGCTAGAGCTGTCTGCAGGGGCCGGAGGGATAGAGGGGGTCCCTGTGCCCCCCACCACCTCCCAGCGCCCATCTCACCCCCACCTTCAGGTAGCAATGCTCCCATGAGGCTGGGGAGGGTGGGCACATGATATTTCAGGGGATTTCTTTGCCTGTCTGGACTGACAACACTACACGGGGGATGTGAAAGTGTGTGGCTGTCCCTGTCCGTCCCCCATTAGCTTGTCACTGCCGGTGCCGCATCTCCGGGCCACGTCCCCAACCATCCCGTCTGCAACACTGCATCAGGGCAATGCAAACACATCGTCATTTATTTGGGGTGGGGACAATCCATGGCCAAACCTGCCTTTTTTTTTTTTTTTTCCCCTTTTTTTCTTTTTTCTCTTTTTCTTGTGGATAAGCCTCTTATTTTAAATTAAAAGCAACAAAGCTGATGCGTGGGCTGTGTGTGTGCAGGGAGTGCTTTGGGGCAACAGCCCTGTGCCAGGAGCAGCTGTGGCAGCAGTGTGGTGGGGTGGGACAAGGCATTTGGGGAATGGTGGGGGCTGCCCCTCTTGACGGGGTTAAGCCGGGAAGGGGCAGCCAGCTGCAGGATTTCAGCGGGGAGGAGATGCCACATGAGTGATTTTTGTCCAAGTTTCCCACTGGAAACAGGATGGGGAGCTGGGATGGTGCTGAGCCCTGCACCACTGGCAAGGAGCTGTGCCGGCACTGAGAGGCAGCTGGGTCCCTCACCCGGGGACTGGCAGCACCAGCTCGGCAAGTGGCTGGCACTGGCCTCTGCTTTTTCCTCCCCTCCCAGCCTTGGCTGGTCCCTGAAGGCAGCGGAGTCTTTGGCGAGAGCTTGGCTGGGCTGAATTAGCCAGGCTGTTTTCCTCTGCAGGGAATCAGGTAGCGTCGTTTTTGAGTTACACGCCATTGCAAAATATCACCTACACCGAGGTCTAAATCAAACAGCTGGGAAAGCTGCCGCAGCCCAGCGGTGCTGGAGGCAGGTGGGGCTGAGCACACAGCACGGCCGGTGCCCGTCAACCTGCCGATGGAGACGGGTTTTGGGCTGTGAAAGAGCCTGACAAGACAAACATAAGGCCCTGGTCTGGCTCAGGCACGGCAAAAGGCTTTTAGGACAGGCAGTTCGTGGTGATTTGGTGATTAAAAAAAGGGCCCCAGGCAGACATGTGTGTCCTCGAGCAGGAGCCATCCCTGCCCAGCCTGGCTTTGCCAGCTCCGGGCCTGGCACACCCCTGTGCACCAGTCAGGTTTTGTGGTTGTTTTTTGTTTGGGGTTTTTTTTTTTCCTTTTTAAAAATGTGCATAGCTCTTGTGTGGTTTTTTGTATTTTACCACCGATCCTATCGACCTCAGGGTGCCCACTGGAATTGAGGGAGCCTGGGAGCTTGCTGGAGCCTGGGCAGCAATAAACAGCATTGCAGACCCGTCAGCCAAACCACACGGCACTTTGGGCTGCCGAGAGCCCAGACACAGCGGGCAGAGGTCCAGTGTTGCCCCCAGCTTGTGCCAGGGACCTGGGTCCCTCTGGCTACAACCCACAGTGGTGGGCAGCTTCGCAGGGTGCATCGCATGTGGGGTGACCCAGGTCTAACAGCAAAAATGCCCGGCAGGGCAGGTGGTTGCAAACTGTTGGGTTTTTGCAGCTTGTTTTAGCTGCACTTATTACTAATTATAAATCTGGAGCTCCCTCTGCCCGCACCCTGCAAGGGGGTGGCTGGGTTTGAGCTGCAGCACGTCCCTGGGAGCCACTGTATCTCAGGGAATTAAAAGCATCACCCTCCGGGCTGCCTGAGCACCAGATGCTTTCTTGGTGGGCAGAGCAACCGCTGGGTCAATTCAGGTCAAGCCCTCAATGCGGGGGTGGTGGAGGGGGGAAAGCTCCTTTGGTATCTGTGTGACATGGCCAGGCGCAGTCGAACCCACAGCAGGAGGGATTAAGGCGCTGCTCGCTCACAAGGAAGCCATTTGCTGGCTTAAATTACTCTTTTCAGTCCCCCCCTTGTAGCTCTACAGACAAACAAGATTCCAGAGAAGGGTCCCTGCTTGCGGAGGAGACGCTCGCTGTCCCAGGCAGACAAGTCACTGCTCCTGCTCCTGGAGAGAGGAAACCCCAAGCCTGCACTCTGCAGCTAATTTGGTGTTGGCACCTGCTAGCAACCTGCCTCACACTTTATTGCAAGGCTTAGCTATATGGGGCTGCAGGTTTGAACGTGGTTTTAGCTTATTTTTAGCCGTATGTTTAAAAATTGCTGTGCTCTAACTTGCTCTGGGCTGACCATCACCCAGGTGTCCTTGCTGCAACAGACAGTGTGTCCCAGTGAGCAGGTGGCACGGGCTAACCTGTTTTGAGGTTGTTTGCTCTTTATTATCCAAGGTGTTTTAGCTTAATTTTTGCTCAGCTCTGGGCAGTTGGGGTGGGTCTTTTTCCCACCCCAAAAGAAATCATATCCTTTACAGAGAAGGACTAATAAGCCTTAAACAAGCAGAGTGTAACTAACCCCAGGGACCAGGAGAATAGCCTAAGTGTTAAAAAATAAGGCTTGAAGCACAGAAAACCAGCTCCTAGCAAATGCAAGACTGAGGAGGAAGAAATCCCCATCATCATCATCATCATCATCCTGGTGAAGAACCTTGACACAGGCAGATTGCTGCAACGCAAGAGGGAAGGGGGCAGGCACTTACATCTACCAATTTTATTGTGTTACTAATAATCTGTAATATAAATTTGGTGATTTGGATTATTGTTGTGATTGGACTAATAGTAAATGATTGATGCATCTTTGAAGCATTAATTAGACCACAAATAAAAGGTAATTCTTGGATCCGTATGTAAGGCATGTTCTTTTGGGTGCCCATGCATGAAACTATGTATGTAACGATTTAAATGTTCATATCCCCTGCAGTTGCACAGGCACACAGGCGCAGGCAGAGCTTACCTTGGCCCAGCCTGGCTCTTGCAGGAGATAAACTTTTATCTGGGTGATAAATGCGCTCTTTGCTCTGTGGCTTTGCCATTTCCAAAGGAGTTTCTGTCCCACCTAACTGCACCGCATCGACTCTCCCCCTCTTCCATTACTGCACCTTGATCATAAAGGTGAAGGACACCCACCCTGAAAAAAGGGGCTCGATCCAGAAGGGAGCTCAGGAAGAAATTATTCTTGGTCATGTGAAAGGGAGAAGGCAAAATTGGCCACAGATCTGTTGTTTTGAGGGCTCCACCGCACAGACTTCTCCACACCTCCCCAAGCTGCACATACACCCCGGGCATGCATGCGCGCACACACACACTGCTTTATTATATTTTTTTTTTTCTTAGCAAAAAAATAAAAATTTATTGTCCTCTAAAAAAAAATCCATCCTGCCCTTGGAAACTGTGACACAGATTGAGTTCTTTCCAGCCCCACATGCAAATTCACTCTGCCAAGAAAAGAGTCTAAACCAGGTTTCCGACAGCCAAAACACATATTTACAGAGTACGAGAGAACGACAGCTGAAATCACAGTTCTATACATGGAATCAACAACACGTTTTACACACCACCGATCACCATTCTGCCAACTTCTACACGGACTAGGGGCGCTTCTGCCCAGTGCCCTTCCTCCTGGGAAAAGCAGGGAAGAGACTGGTCAAGAATTGCCGCCAGAAATACTGCAGTGTGTATTATTATTATTTGTTTTTAAACGTATACTGTATTTATTTTGTTTTAACATTGGAAGCTACGGAGTGGGGAAGCCCCAGAAATCCCTCCGATGCAGTCACTAGATTGCAGGAATACTTCACCTTTAAAATACTAGGTTTTACATCAGTAACATCTATTTTGCTGTTGGCCATCACTCCAAGGATTATTATAATTCTGGAGGAAAACACTGGTAATATTCTTCCTTCTCAGATGGGGGAAAAGGAGAAAGAGAGGAGGTTCGGAGGCTGGTGGAAGCAATGAATTACTGAGTCCATTGAGCATTACGGGCTTCCTCACAGGGTAAGGACTTCTCTTCATTGTCTCAGCTGCACAAGCCTTGCAAGTGGCTCAGGTTCAGCTCCAGAGATGTACAGAAAGTATAAAACCCTTCGGCAGCGGATCAGCTGCAGCAACTCCCTTCGGGGGGGGGGTGGGGGGGGAATCTGTTTAAGGAAAATGTTGTGCTCCAGCTCTGAGACTTTCCCCCGTCCCTCCTGTGCCACTGTGTCTTTGCCACAGCTGGCATGCAGCTACATCATCTAAGGCCAGAGATGATCTAAAAGTGGCCCTGTTAGCCCAAAGTGATGCCAAAATTCGCCTACAGCTCTAGCCTTGCTTTTTGATGTCTATCTACCCAGGATAGTGTTGTCTTAAGCCATCTGCTTCTATATTGTTTTTCCATAATAATGTAAAAGTTTATTGACCTTTAAGATACTGTGGTTTCACAACACAATTAAGACTCCCTTCCCCCAACTCTTAATGCAGAAGTGTCTGACCTTCACAATTAGTCACTAAGGTCAACACTTCCAAAGCTCCCAAAAATTTGGGGAGGAAAATGTCATTGTCCAATAAGGAGTCTGTGTGAAGAGGCAGGACCCAGACATGTTCACAGCTGTTCAGCAACAGCCAGCTGGGGTGCTCATCAAGAAGCCTTGTGGACCAAAAATTTGTTTTGAAGCTTGACTCAGCCAAAAAAGCCCCCTTGGTTCTGATGTGTTCCTGCATGTCCTGTAAAAGGGAGTTCCTGCTTCAGAAGGAAGCTTGACAGTACATTACAGGGGCTGTACTTATTAGCACCAGGTTTATTTCAACAAAACTTTTTTTACACCATACAGAAGCTGACCACATACTCTTCAGCCTTAAATGCGGTGCTGTGATTACAGTTCATCCTTCCTGCCTGGGGCAGGCAGTAACAACTGCTGGGAGTGGGTCAGAAATGCTGCCCTTTCCACCTGCTCTCACCTCACTCGTTATGAAATTGTCATATAAGTGGCCCCCCAAAATATTCACAAAATATGCAAAGATGAAGTTCTCTTTTCCATCTGATGCTTTAGAAAATAATTCACATTTCAGATTTTTTTTTTTTTTTTTTTTTTTTAAAAGCAGCAAACAAATTCATAGAAACCTAAATTTAGGAAGTGTTTCTTAAAGAACCAGAGGAAAGTGAGAAGCAGTCTATGTGCTTGTGCAAAGAGAGTGCTGAGATACGCTGGGATGGGGGCAAGGGAAGGGGCTAGTGCTAATTCCTTCAGGCTGTTCTGCCATGAGTACAGTGTGGCAATGGAAAGTTAAATTTTAAGGGCCACAAGCGGGTGAAGTTTTGAATTCTTTGGTCCTTCAGTATAAGTTTTAAAACAGAGAAACTGTTTTACTCAAAAGGAAAAACATGCTTTCTCTGGCCTGGAATTTTCCTTGTACCCCCTTGTCTAAGCAATGTGCCCCCACAGAAACTTGGGGCAAATATCTCTTCCCCCTAGACCCAATAGCCCTGCATCACACCACGACTGGAAGTCCCACTGAGACAGCTAGAGCTGCCATCAGTGGACAAGTTTCATCTGAAGAGAAGGGACAAAGTGAAGAGCCCCTGTGGGAATCAGATGCAGTCACACAGCCGGGTGCCAGACAGTTCTGAAAAAAGAGGGTTGGCCAAAGGCAGCATCACCCTGAACAGTGCCACAGGGAGGCAGGAGAGCAGGTAAACCACCATACTAAAAAAAGTGTTACAAACCAATAGGCAAAACTGGCTGATCAGCTCTGGTTCCTATAAATATTGAAGACCTGATTCAAGAGTTTATTTCCTATGATTTAAGTTAGTTACAAAAGCTTTTTAGTAAATTTTTGTCTTCATTGGGCTTTTTCCTCCTCCCCCCACTTTTTTTTTGTCTTCCCTTTTTTTTTTTTTTTTCCTAAAAAAGAAATGTTCACACATTTTAATAAAAGGTCTTTCCTTAAGATCAGACCAAGGCAGATGCACTGCCCCATGGCACACACATTCAAAGGCTATAACCAAACAACATAGCCACAATAGTCACTCAACAGTGTCTCTCCATAAAAAAATTTAAAAAAACTGATGCTAGTTACAATAAAATACACATGGAAAAAAAAAAAAAAAAAAAAAGCATTTTTACCAAAAAACCCAAAAACAAGTTAATGGGAAAAACATAAAAAAAGAACTACACAGAGCTGCACTTAAGAGATCATCTGGGAATGCATATTAACCCCTTCCATGTAAAGGAAAGGTGGAATTATGGAAGCAAACCTAATTATGTCTTTGCATTAAATATGAAGCTTTCTGAGAGGCTCTGGTAAAAATTCAGTTTTCCTACAACAGTGGGCTGCTGGAGGTTCCAGTGCTTTTCCAGGTCAGGGAGGGGTAGCACAGGCAGCATCCCTGTGCAAAATAAAAATGTTTAGTCAACTGAGTGGCCTTTTACTTGAGATCCCAGCAGGTTACTGCAATCCACCTGATGTAAAAATCCAATGGACACACTGCTAAAGTCACAGGAAAGCTCAGCTACTGGACAGGTCTAAGCTGGTGGCATTTCTTTGTCACGCTGGACTTTCCCTGTCACCACAGGCATACATGATCTCTAGCATGGGGGCTTCTGGACCCAGTAGTCCACAAACCATTCTTGAGGTGCTGACACAGGCAACATCGACTCTGTTCAGTAAGTGTCTTCAGACTACCTGGAATTGTTTCATGCATTTCAGCGGTGACTATGAATCAGGTCCCTGTGGCTAAAACAAAATTAATCTCATCTGAAACAGTGAAAAGTCTCTAGACAGCCACCAGACAAAGGGGTGTCTGGAGAGAACTAACCTCTGCATCCATATTTCTTTCATAAAGGGCTTTAGCTGATAAAAGGGCAGTACTTCTAAGGCTACTCAGACCTGGCACGTGTCAGCTGTATCGGCAATGAACACTAGTCACTGAATTTTGGGGCTTGGCTTGCTCTAGGTCCAATACATTTTTTTTCCCTCTTTTCTTCTTTTCATACAAATATACAAAGAGTGTAAAAAAAATTTAAAAAGCGAACTTTGCTGATTAAATGACAGACAAAGTTCCTGCACATTCAGAGATCGGCAACGTGAGGCCCACCAGGCAGGCACCCAGCAGAGCTTCCATCAGGGAGGACGGCTTTAACCAAGCTGGGTCAGTGAAAGAGAGGGAGACTGAAGACAGGAACAAGTCATTTCAATCCACCTCGATCCTCCCCATGATCTCAACTCTTCCTCTGGAAAGCACATGGAAGCCCCTCTTGCCCACTCTAAATCCTTCTGGAAATAGTCAAAAATTTGTTATCACCTAAATAGAAAAGAGGAGAAACACAGACTCTTTGCAAATGGCCCTTTGATCTGTATTAAAAACAGCTCTCAAAGTTCCTCAAGAGTTAGAATTAGTGGGGCACAGGTGAGGGGCAGTTTAGATACGGGATGTAAAATATTAAAAAGTGCTCTGCAACTAGTTTTTGTTTTATGTGTGTATGTGCATGTGTGTGCATATATATACATACACAAACATGCACATACACACACACATATACATATATATATACACATACATATATATATGTACACATACATATATATGTACGTATGTATAAAGTTAAAAAGTTCTATACGATATGATTAGAACAAGCGTCCTTGGAAGGTCACGACTGGAGAGAGTGGGGCCTGTTGGGATGGCAGATGGGGCACTCGCCCTCCTCGGCGCACGTTTCACACAGCACTGCGTGTTGGCACGGTAACACCACCCGGTTCTCCTCCTGACACTTAAGGCATTTCACTGACTGCATCTGAAATACCGCCTGCAAGAGAGGGGGACAGGGCAAAACATAAGCATCAAAGTCACGAAGCAAAGGGGCTGCCGTCCTGCGCTATGCAGTTTTGGGAACAGCAAGGAGGCAGCAGGGGAAGGACTTGCAGCTGTCTGCCCATTCATCTTCTGAAGCAAAAGCAAAGCAGCACAGCATGATGTCTTTTAGGACCGTTAGGATCAAGAGAGCAGCTTTGATTGACTTAAACTCTGTACTTTACACACAAAGAAGATGTAGGTATTTTCCTGTGAGCTGGCTAAAACTCACTTTGGCTACATCCACATGGAATTGCTTTGATAGGCTTCTGATTTCTGGCTGTATTAAAGAAAAGCGAAAAAAGCTGTGATCTGTAGGAGCGGAGGAGCAAAGCCCTGCCCTGCAAATCCCTGGCACTCACCTTATCAACTTTCTCCAGGTTTGCCCGCAGCTGTTTCTGAAGGGTGTAAAGCGAAGAGAGAGAAAGTGTTTCCAGGTCAGAGAAGGAGCGCAGAAACTGAGGGTCCTGGCCTGTGTGGATCCTCTCCAGCTCCTCCTGCAGCTTCTTCACTTGCAGCTCCAATGCTTCCCTCTGCTCCCGGGCCAGTTCACATTCCATGTTAGCTGTGTTGGCGCGATCATTTGCTTCCTCTGCCTCCTTTTTCCAAGCATCACAAGCCTACGAGTTCCAACAAAGAGGGTAAAAGAAGCAGTCTGAAAACTCAGTCACCCTCCAAGAGAGGATCCCAGGCAAAAAAAAAAAATCTATTTCCATATACTCCTCACCAGGAGTGTGTTCTGTCCAATCTGCTCTGTTCCCAAATTCTGAAACTTCCCTGGAACTTTGCTTCAAAGCACTTCCATTCCAGATACCCCATCTGGTTGGGCCGTGGTTCTAGGTATTTGGCTCACACCGTTAAGGGGATGAACTTTGCATACTAGCAAATTGTCATGGACCTAAGTCAACTGGCAGGTCTAAGAGACTGTCAAGCACTTCAGTGCATCTGTTATGACACCTGGCCTTGCACATCCAGCATCTGAACACATCAGGCACAGTGATTCAGTCTCTCCTTCCAAGGCAAAAGAAAGAATAAGAATGCTTAGGAGAATCTGTTTGTAAAACCTACAGCTCTTCCCATCACCTCAGTGTATGAAAAGCTTCTCTTTAAAGGCTGATACCCTCCTACTTTACACTCCCTAATCCCCCTTCCCAGGAGTTGCTCAAGTACCTGTTTGGCTTGTTTCCAAGACTCTTCCCACTGCTTTATTGTGCCGTTGGCTTCATCCAGTTCTTGTCGTAGCCGTGCCAGCTCCGCAGCACCTGGACCTGACAGAAATGCAGGTGAGGTACTGGGCGAAAAACTCCCCGAAGCAAAGTGTTCCCATATGCTGCTGTTCATCCCATTTAAACCTGTTTCACAGGGAAATAGAGAGGGTTATGTCACAGGTGCTGGCAACTTCCCCATTTCCTCCCTACCCCTGTGAAATCCAGGATTCAAAAATATGTACATAGGAAAAAAAAAAGATCACCTTAAGAACTACTTTCATCCCCAGGACCCAGGAGTCCGTCAAAGAGGGACTTTATAGGGAAGTCTCACACCATTAGGCCTCATCTTTAATGATACAGGGAGGACCCAAGAAACTGAGTGGAGGCAACTTTTGAACCAGGCTGGTTTTAGAAGCATTGATTTTAGAGCAGAGCTGACTACCAGCTTTTAGAGCAGAGCTGACTAGCAGCTTGAATCCCCCTTCTCAAATGACAACCTCTGAACTGCTTACTACCTTCCCACTTTTCTGTGCAGCACAGCCATCAGCGCTGGTGAACAGATTGGTTCACACAGCCAACCCAGGTGGTGCTTCCTCTCACACTATACCCCAAGAAAAACTTCTGGTTTTGTCTCCTCAGCTTAGTGCTTAGAAAAGCAGTCTCACTTCCCAAACAGTGAGACTAAAATGCGCCAGTGTCATTACTGTTTGCATACGCAAGAAACAGCACTAACTAGAAAACCCTGTTTATAAACAAGTGGAGGCGATAGTATATACATCAGCTTCATCCCCTGCAGTGTTCTAGCATAAAGCTAGTGATTGGCACCAGAGAAGACTAACTAACCACTTCCCTACTTTAGCTTGTTCAAATAATTTCTCTTTTCAGGAAGAAATTCAAGGCTTAGGAGACAAAGCAGTAGAAAACCAGTTGTAAACAAACCTGGCTATTTTTCACAGACTCCAAGGTTTGTCCTTTTTTAATAACAAAAATATTTTTACTTAAAATAAGCATCCACACTTTGCACTCAGGGGAGGACTAGTAGGAAAAGCTCGTATCGAGACAGAGCTATTGAGTGAGCTGGACTCTTTGGCACACAGACATGCACCAGTTTGATGTAGCAGTCATTTTCATTTAGTGGTGCTCAGCACTGGGTGTGGACATTCCTAAATCCAGTTACATTTGATAATTCATCTTACAGCAGCCAAACAGACTGTGTTCTGCAAGCAAGCCCTGGGGCCAATGGCCTCTGACTGAGGGCTAACCCAACACCACTTACGTCCCATTTAGTGCCAGCCAAGACACAAACAGCTGCAAAAAAATACAGCTGAGAAATAGTAACTTGTCTTCACTAAGGGCTTAGGTGCATTTACAAGTCATTTAGCAGAGCAACAAGGGCTCTTCACTGGCTCAGGCCACTTACCATAGATCTATTTCAGCTCCTCTGAACCTCAACTCACATTTTGTTTTTAAAGCTCCAGTTTCCTTGAAAGGGAATCTAGCACTAAGCAGGATCCTGGCAAGCCACAAATTCTGCCATAATGCTGACCAAGCTTATCTCGTCATTTCTTTTTGCTCCCTCTTTCCACCTGCTGTTCTCATTTCACATTTGAAGCAAGCAAGCCCGTTTGGTCAGGAATGCCTTCTCTGCACATTTTGCATCTAGCACAGTGGGAACTAGCCCAGAACTAGGTATTTTTAACTCAATTGCAATACAAATAAGTAATAACTACACACAACTACACACTAACTTATGTGCATTCAGCAAGTCCCATGGAATAGATAGATTCCAGATTCCCAACTGCTAGATTACTATTTAAATATCTTATCAAAACCTCAACAAAAATGGTTTTGTTGTATTAAAGGAAAATATCTGACTTTTTTCTTAAAAATCAAGTATTTAAATGCATTTGTGCATTTCCTGCATTTCTTCATTTTTTTATTTGTATAACTACATAGTCAAGACAAATGTAACTGCCTGACTTGTTTCTTCAGAAATTAAAAGCAGGCTTTATCAGAAAGTTTTCCTTTTCTTATTGAAACTGGGATGAACAGCCAGCCTCAACACTAATTAATAGCAGAGATGCCCTCTGATGTCTCTTATTACAGTAATTGTAAAAGCTGTTAAAGCCAAACAAATAGCAATCGCAAGGCATGGAAGCATGGTTTTGGCCTATGCAAACAAGGGATGCATTTACACAGGTGAGTGCACGCAGAATAGGTTACAAAAGCATGTAATAATTTTATTAGGTTAAGCTGAATATTCAAGATTAAAGCATATCTCAAATTTGAAGAAGCATTTATGCCTAGTATCAATACAGAGAACTAATATTTACTGTTACTAACAGAAATGAGCAGAGTGAGTGTCACTGTAGCCTTGAGCCCAAACAGTTTTATTTCTCAAGGTAACCTTGCATCTTGATAAAAAAACAGATTTGGCCCCTCAGTTCCCAGTTCTGCCTGATACAGCTGAAGCTCCAAAGCCATTTCTCTTCCCTTCACAGTCCCTCATACAGGAAACAGATCCTCAAGGCAGGGTAGGGAAAGGAGCAAAGGGGACAAAGCTGGAACACTAACTTTTTGCAAAGTCCATACTGCAAAACTGCATGCAGAATGCCAAACAGGAGAGATAAGTACAATGACTCTAGCCTGCTCTAGACCTCCCAGAAGCCCATCTGACCTACAAGCAGTCCCAAGGGCAAACTGCAATCCCCACCGTAACTAAGCAAAGCTGAGGACCCAACTCTTGAGTTCTATGTAAGGTGAAGTCTCCGCACAGCATTGGTGGCAGGAAAAGGCAGAGCTCTTTACACTGAAAGGCATCATCAGAGCAAGTCACTTAACCTATCTGTCCCTTTTTCTGTGCTTAGATACATGGGAAGCAGAGGGAATTGCTCCCTTGTACACAAGGTATTAGCCAATTTTTGGTAAAGCAGCTTCTAGTACTGTTGCTGTTCTCATGGGAAGAAGAGATACAAACGGCAGCAGTGAAATAATACATTAAAATTAAAGCCAACTTAAAAGAAAATACTTACATGGCACAGACAGGCATGTACATGGGACACACACACTGTGCATTTACCTAATGATCCATGAGAAGCTGATGTCCCCAGGAACGTGTTTTCTGATTGGCTTAAGTGTCCCTGGGGCTGATGAAGGAAATGCGATGAGAGGCTGACCGGTGGAGAAGGAGAGGCAGAGTGAAAGGAGGCAGAGCTTCCAAGGGACCCGGGGATATTTACAGGAGCAGAACTTTGCAGCAAACTCCCACCTGGACAAAGAACACACAGAGAGGATGGCTATGTATGACCGTGAAGTATGGGCACAGTGCAGGAGTTCAGAGCAGAAGGTGTTAGGTTCCCTTTCTCCTCCCTAAGCCCCTTGGGATTCCCTCTGCTTCTCATCATGTTTCATTCCCCTCAGCCTTTATGAGGAGCACTGAAGCTGCCATCCCATGAACCACATAGGTTAAGACCCTCCAGAGCTCAATGGAATACTCTTTCATCGGCCAAAGCAACAAAAGGTTTTCTGAGCAGAGTTCAGTCCCTATCAGTCTAGAGAAGATAAATTTGGTATCTGGTGAAATACTTTGTAATGAAAAATTCACTTCTAAAACATGCGCCTCTGCCTTTAATACTTCCAAACAACCTGTAGTGAGAAGACTATCATGCTGAGTCAGGTGATTATCTTAACCACTAAAAATCAGTGACTAGCTTTAGTCACTTTAGACATACTGGAGTGCCTGGATCTATCAGTAATAAAAAACCCCAAATAAACAAAAGCCCAGCCTCCAAAGACATCACACTTCCATTATATAAGAGCTCATTCTGCCTGTAACACACATATTGAGGGAGAGCTCATCCCTGCTCCCCACTCTCTCCTGATCTCTCTTCTTAGAAGATCACCAGGTAACACCCAGACCTGACGTGAACAGAGGGAAAAGCAGTGTGGAGGATCTCTAAGCCACTGCAGATGGGTAGCAGCAGAAGCAGGGCTATCAGCAGACATGCACAGTAAACTCTCCGACCAGGCTCTCATCTTTGGCAGGGAAGTGGAAGTGATATTCTTTAGGGTTCCTTCCACAAGTGCCTTACTACCTCAATACAGCTCCAGGTACTGTAGTTCCCTTGGAAACCTTCAGACAACCAAAGTTTGCTCCCATTCAAAAACCTGTCTTACACAGCAAGGGTAGCCAGAAACTACAACCACTTCTAAGAAGTTACGAGACATTTCATTTTCCCCTTGACACTCAGAGACAGGTAGAAGAGGCCTTAGCCTACCTCCACATATTAAGATGAGACAGACATTACAAGAATCAAATCAGCAGACCACGATGACACTCTGTGACAGATGGATAGCATTACCAGGTCAGTGAGTTTCCTGTTACTGCTAGGGAGAGTCTTCTGCTTAAGATGCAAATAGTTATACTTTGGCCTGTTTTTAAAGGTATCAGTTGCCTTCTAGAGTCTACTTGCACACTTAAAAAAAAAAAAAAAAAAAAAAAGAAAAAATCAAGCAAGTCCCATTCAGTCTCAAGAAACATCCCCAAGACACCTGGGCCCAATGGCAAGAACTCAGCTCTGCTAGTCAGTAAGGGCAAGCTTTCACTTCAAAGATGCTCAGCAGTTGCCAGAGTTTGTTATAATTGCCGTTTTAACCAATGTTATTTTGGAACTGGATTTAGAACTTTGTTGGGCTGGCTCCACTGAGGTGACTGGGCAACACTGCTTGGCAGAAGATAAAGAAAGCTCTGTTGCTTTCATGTACCTATCATGATGCCACTCGTGTGGGGCACTGTGCTGCTGTCAAATGTCTTCTCCAGGGCAGCCACTCCGAATTCATTCAGGTCCAGGTCATCCAAGGCAGACTCTGCCAGACACAGAGGTACCAATTATGTTATAAAGGACCAACAACTTCAAGAGATAGGATGGCCCAAAGAGCCTACATGCAGAGGAGCCTTCGCTCTCTATTTGTCAGTCTGCTCGGCCCTACTCTCCGCCCTGTGCAACACTGTTCTTAAATGGTTTGGCAGAAGTGTCATGGGCAGCTTTTCAATTCAGGTTCTTTTGCCTGATCTGATTTCTTTTTGTCTCAAAGTATTCCCAAATGTTATAGGAAAACAAAAATTTGATGAAATAACAGCAGTTCCCATAAGTCTTCCCCAAACTGTGCCTTCAAGTCTGTCCATAATACGCAGTAACACTGGCTTATAACATGTCTGTGTCTGGTTTGTGCTTTATCCATACTTTGGTGAAGAGCCACTCAAAGAAATACCAGTAGAAGGGAACACTTGAAAAACATCTCTGAGGTTCAAAGATAGGGTAAAATAAAGAAAGCTTATGAATGCCTGCAAATGTTATATCTATTTGAACATGCCTCATCCCTAATCATGATCAATATAATTCCATCCCACACATGCCCACTCATTTCTATTATTATTTTTAACAAATTAGTGAGATCACCTCAAAAACGTTAGATTAAAAAAAAAAAAAAAAAAAAAAAAAAAAAAAAAAAAAAACAGGTGACCAAAAACCTGTACCTATCTAAGAGGAGTGATTCCACTCTCTGGACTCTCCCATTCTCCTTTTTCTTACAGCCTCTGTCCTACACTATATGAAGGGCAAGTCCTTACAATCTACCTGGTGGTAGCCCTCACTATAAAATTGTCATTTAGAATATAAGGGGTTGTAACTGTGGAAAATGCCCCTGTGATTTCCTGCCTACTCCAAGACCTCTTTGTCACTTTGACAAACCTAAAACTAAGGCCCGTTACACCATCTGACATTCTGAGTAAGCGGCTCAGAGGCCTTCTGTTGGTCCCGTGGGTGAATTTCATCCATAATGACCTGCAGAAAACATCAGATGTGTCACAGTCACAGAAAAAGCTTACAGCCTCAGGAATCTGCCAACACTGACAGAGACGAAAAACTGGAGTTCGCTGGAACACCCATGCTATTCCAATTCTCATACCTGGTGATCCACGTCTGAGGAAGCCCTACTAGCATAAATAAAAAAGGCAAAGTTACCTATGACAGACTCAACGGTGTCACTGGTTGGATAGAAAGGAAGGGCATTGGCATTCATGCCTGGTATGCTGCTGGTGCCGGCAGGGCTTGGTGGCGTTGCAGCCAGACTGGAGGTGATACTAGAGGAGATGCTGGATGTCAGCGGGCTTCCCACTGGGAGAATACCCAGTATGTCCTGAAACAAGAGTTTTAAAAGGGAAAGAGGGAGGAAATAAGACATCTTTATAGAAGAATCCCTTCAGAAACATGCAGGAATGAGCCAAAGATCAGTAGCAAACCTGTTCCTGCCTGCTTCCAACCTGACAGATGGCTGGTGCTACTACTGGGCTGGGGGTGGGGGAGAGATTAACAGCTTTTCTTTAATTTCTGCCGACTGTTCTCTGTTCTGTCCCCCTGTCCCCTGCCCCCCCCAGCATTACAAACATCCTTCAGGCTGCCCCAGAATTAACTCCTGTGACCCACAGGTTGCATGCAATCACAGGGATGGGTCACACAATCACTCACTCAGACTTAGTTCAGCACACGACTTAGAACCCTATATTAAATTCTCTTTGCTGAATCCTTGAACTTAGATGACTCCAGAGATCCATTCCGGCTCAATTTTCTGTAATTTGGAGACTCTCTCCAGCACGGTCCAAGCCTATGAATCTATCCTGAATTCACACAGGTCTAGCCATTCACAAATAACACCTCCAGCAAATCATCCCATCTTCATAAAGTAATCCCTCAAGCTGAGCATCCCTAATGGTGTCTGGACTGTCATTTACTCCCTGCAGAGTTGTCTGGATCTGCAGAGATTTCTCATGTCCTTGTCTGTGGTGGTGCAAGCACTGAGCTAGGTTCAGAGGCCTGCTAGCAGTACTGTACCTGTTTGGGCTGTAACAAAGGTTGCTCCTGGCTCCTGTGTTCCAGTGAGTGGGACTTCATTTTTGCTTGCTGCAGTAAAGAAACAGAACAAAAGATAAGCAGAGGGATTAGCAGCAAAATTAAAAATGGCTGACTGCTGGCTTTGCAGAGGCCATGGGAAACACACTCCCCTCCTCTCTTACAGCCTGCTCTGGGCACTAGAGAATTGGGAAAGTGGGAAAGCATAGCAAACTGAAAACACTAAGTAATTTGCTTTCTATATACCAAGACATCACCCCTAGAGTTATGCAAAGACTTGTCACAATTACACTTGCCTTCAATGCTGCTGTAAGTCCTCTGCTGGCACAAAGGACATCTTAAGAATGAAGGCCAAAAATTAATTATTTTGCCTTGCTATAAAGAACTCATCATTCCTACTAGTATCTAAAAAAAGGGCCAGAAATGGCAGGAGGCACACTATATTCTTAAATTATGTAAACATTTCTCAGCTTTGGGAAAATAAAGTATGTAGATTTTGTTTTCCCTCAAACTCTTCCAACTCCCAGCTAGGATTGCAAAGTAAAACTTGGTAATAACTAACCAATTTTAAAAGCAACATCATCAAAACTGATTTTTTAAAAAATCCTTCCCCCATCCATTAACATAGAGAACTCAAAGCTATAAAACATAAGTGAGGTCAAGGCTGCCTGAATTACAAAACTGCATGAATGCCAACATACATTTAGAATTGCACTATCCAGCCTAAAAATTTAGCTTAAGGACCTTCCAGCACTATATCCTTAACGGAAATCAACCCTCTTGCCTCACAACATCAGTCAATTCTGAGCTACAATAACCAGAGCAGGGAAGGAAGTGGCCTCATGAGCGTGTCAGCGTGTAACGGTCTGTTCTGCAGGCCTCGCTCTGCTCCTCCCATGCTGCTACATGCATAAGGCACAGGGAGATCAATCACACCCTCTGGGCACAGAGAGGCAGCAAAAAAGTGCTGAGAGTCAGGGCTGCTTGTTTACTCACTCTCCAACTCCCCAGTCCGAATCAGAGACATATTCCAGGCACAAAATCTGCTCAATCGTTTTTTTTAATCGCAAATGCAGGCAGTCACCATCTCTACAGGGGAGATTCAGGCATGATGTACAACAGCAGTGCATGAGATGCCACACTGACTTGAAGTGATACGCCTTGACTTTTTGGCTTAAACAGTCTTATGAAAAAGATAAATGATTGCTGGAGAGGGATGACATAATCAGACAGGCGAAAGAGCAGCAGAAGAATTCATCACTTGGTTTTACTTAATTAAATCATTTTCTCTGCTCAGCTGTACGCCTATGGCCAGATGGGAAGGTCAAAGCCTGGCAAACAGGCAGCTGAGATATGGACGCAAAGATCCTTCTGTGGTAGGTACCATTCTCTCACACTTCCCTGAACAACATACAGTGCATTTACATACAGCAAAACTACCACTGAACCGATCAGGCTTGTTTTCCTTTGTGTGCAATAGATGCATTACGTTAGTGCATCTGTGTGTGTCTGATAACACGCCTGCTACATTATCCAACACATCCCTACCCTGTTTGACACTCATCTGAACACAAGATGTGCTATCAACAGACGTCAGCAGCTAAAGTGAAGGCACATACGCAACCATGCCCCCCCCCACTGAGAGGCTTCCTGCCAATGTAGCTAGCTGGTTCTGGTGCAGTTAAGTCTTATTGGAAGGTTTTTTTTCTTTAAGGAGGAGAAAAAGTGAACAAATTTCTAAGCTAGTCCCAATTCCCACTGCCTTGAATTCATATAACACCAGTGAAAAATGGAGCAAACTGACTGTCACCTCTAAGCCAGTCTCCTTTAGCTCTGAATAATGTTAAAAAGGGCATACAGCAAGACAGAAATTCAAAGGGCAGGCTGAAATTCTCCCGCTCACTCTGTTGCAGTCAGGGAAGAAAACAGGGGACATAATTTACGAGTGAAACTGAATGTTTTCTGACCAGCATGGAACAAACCCACTGTACTGTGCGTCAGGACTTAGGAACACCTCCTGGTCGTGACACTCAAGTCCTTCCAGTGCAGCCAGCATTTTTCCAGCTTGCTAAATCTTTCGGGACTGAGGAAAAGTATTTTTAGCTTTAACTGCTGGCTCAGCCTTACCACAAACTATGTGGAACCTATTAACACAGAAGGTGCATTTTTCATTCTAATAAGATAGAAACTATTTGTACTAGTTCTACAGAGGAAAAATGACAAGCCTATTGCAGAGCTGAGCCAGAGTGTCTCTTAAGTCTTCAAATATGACTGAACAAAGGTAAATGCCTAATTATTACTCTAATTTACAGGGTATATGAGAATCTCTGGTGCCCACTGCAGCCAAAGGGAATTACAGAGGATTTTTAAGAGTATGTAATTATAGGTTAAAAGAAAATTAAATCAGGACACTTATGAGACACCTAATTTTGTCTGTAGAAGCCTAGCGTAAGGCAACTGTGATTACTTCCGTCTATATCTTAATAGCTATTTATTCCAGTCATTTAAACACAGGTTTTTGCTTAATTAAAGCCACATAAGTAAGAAGCTACCTGAATACAGTATCTTTGTAGCACAGCCTGGACTTCAGACACAAATGCTCATCATCTGGCCCTCCTTTTAAGAGTCCTATTCATCCTCCATCCCCTTTCCCCTGGCTTAGGCTTGCTGCCCATTTTCTCCAAAGCAGGGCCTCCCTGGCAACCTGCCTCTGCTGGCAGGAAACAGGGGTTCTCTCAGTCCTTCAGCTTTGGGTTCACTCCTCCTTTGCAGCAGAGGCAACAGAGAACGAGCACATGTTTTTTCTTTTGTTTCTAAACAACTGCTACAAGCTGCTGTGCCCGCAAGAAGTGCCAGGATCACAGCATGGTCTGCTCTCTACCCCCAAAGACGCGTTGCATCAATTTGCAATTTCCTAAGCCACATCCACATTAAGCAAGACAATGGAAGCATTTACAAGAAAGAGCACATGCATATAGCTTAATCTGTATTTGTCACTAAATCATTTTAATTAGACTAAACAGTGTTCAAGACTTGTCCTACTGCAAAGTTTGGTCATATTTTCCCAAAGTTGTAAAAATAAATAAAACCCACAGAGTCTGCTTCTAAGTCCAACTACTTTATGCAAGATCTTGTCTGGACGGGATATTTCCACTGTTTTCTCACAGCAGTGCAATACTAATGAAGCAGTATAAGCTTATTAAGGCTAGCTTCTTTAATATTACAGACAAGAGTTAAAACGTAGCCAGGTTGAAAGCAGCACTTCTTGTCATCTCTGTTTTCAAGCAACGTAGACCAGGTATTTTTATTCCTTTTTGTATTTCTTTTCTTTTTTTTTTTTAAAGAATTTGCAGGAAATATTTTTGCAGGCACCTCTTCATAAAAGTAGCTATTTCTTCCCCTAAATTGAGATGTTGTTCTATTACATTTACAAACCCAGTGAGGAATAAAAACTGACACCCAAGCTCTGGGTTGGACTCAGCTGACTTGAAAGGGATGGTGCAGAGAACCTATTAATTGCAACATCAAGAAAGGAAATTCACAGCAAGAAGTTGACTGTGGAAAAGCTCATGTGTGGCAGAAGAGATGGAAGAGACTGTTCTAGGCTTAGGGAGCAGTCTGAATAAGGCATGACACCAAGAAGGAGAAGACTGAGGAAGCAGCAAGGCAAGACTGGGATATCCAAAAGGGATAACAGGGAATGTCATTAGAGATGTGGGTTGGGTAAGATTGCAGAGGGTTCTTCAAATGAGAATGAGGAATTCAAATTTAATACAGAAGCCACAGGAGAGAGTCAAGGATCAGAATGATAAAGCCAGAGAAGCAAGAGAGAACTAACATGACATTTTTAATACACCGGAGAAATGAATGGTGAAAACAGAGGACAAACCAAGTCACGGAGATCAAGGTAAGAGTTCGGAGTGAGAACAGAGAAGGAAGGATGAGTTTCCATGAGACAATACAGCAAGAGAAACAGCAACTTCTGGCAAGGACCTAAATAAGGAAAAAGAAAGAGCAAAAGTGATATGTGGGAAGCTAGTCAGGGTCAACACAGGACAGAAGTTGTGAGGGATTAGGAAAACAAGCAGCAGCTCGACTTCTACAAACTGAGCGTGTGATGGCAGCTAGGCAGACAAGAACAGATGTAAGATGGAAGAGACTGGAAGGGAGGCTGAAAGCAACAGCAGAGATCTGAGAACTGCTAATGAGAATAGTGGTTTGTCATTTCTGTTCCTTAAAAAATAAAAATACATTCGAGCTAGACTGGGCAATTTCTCATCCTTCCTCATCCCCCCAACTCTTCCAGCCAATATTCCCTACTAACCTGGCATTTGAAACTCTTCAAATACTCGGCCCCCACCTGATCTTCTCGCTCAAACCCCGGTGCTTTCTTGTAGCTGCCGGCTGCTGTTACTGAGTCTGGAGGAAAACCAATGGTCTCCAAGCTGTGTGGCTTTCCAATGGCACCAGGAGGAGACCCACATATATTAGATGGGCTTCCGAGACTGCTGTTCCTACAAAGAATCTAATAGAAGGAACAAGTGTCAGGAAAGTACAGCTAGCCAGTAGCAACAACTCGAAGAGGAGAGAGGCATCCCAGTCTGACAGTCAACACAAGCATACAAGCTTCCAGTAAACAGTAATTAAAAACCAGGAAAAAGCTCCAGTAGATACTGGATTTATAGTCCCACAATTATGGTTTTATTGTCATTACTTCGTACTGGAGTGCAGTCTTCTAAAAACCAAACTACAGCTCTAGTGACGTTTATTCTTTTTGAGGCCTCAGATGTGACTGATCAAGTTTCCAAACCTGACCAAAACTCTCTTCACTTTCCTTAGGCCACAGTGGATCCTGTCTGCACTCTGAATAGTAGTGTGAAGCCCAGAAAGGTGCTATGGCAGTCAGAACAACCAAGCATATCTGAGCTACGTGTAATACTGTATCTTTTGCTTTCCAGTTGGAAATATGAAAGTTTTAATGCAGGCACAAGCCAAGTATCAACAGCTGCATTAAAAAACCCAAGGATTTCCAACAGTTCCATTCTTTAGACTAATACCAGGGATCACAATCACATGCAACAAGGCTAGTTTTGCACTGTAGATGAAGCCACAGACAGCAGCAAAGGAGATTAAGATGAGTTTTAGAGAAAGCGCCTACCTGGATCAATGCAGATACCCCATTTCTCTGGGACAAGAAATTATTTGCCTGCACTGGCAAGCACGACTGTGCTTCAGACATCATTTAGACAGCTACTGCTACCACAGGTTCAAATGTGGCACAGTCTGGGCTGGCATTAGAAAGAAGGAACATCCTACAATGTTTTGATTTTATTTTTATACAGACATTCTGCTGTCCATGCTTCCCTACAGTCGCAAAGATACTACTCACTGTGGTGGAGGTGGGGCTAGTTGGCAGAGTTCCTGATTTATTCCACACCTACAGTACAAATACAAAACAGAACAGGCCATGTGAGGCTGGCTGCTAGAGGGACCTTTTTCTCTGATTAATTCATCATGTAAAATGATCACCAGCAAAGCCATATTTGTTTGCAAGCTACATGCAGATGCCCTGTGGAGTGATGAAGTCACAGAAAGACATGTGTTGCTGTTTGGCATACATCCAAGGATTAGGAAAGACTGTTTAAAAGACTAAGAGCTTGAGATAGAAAAGACCTAAATGGTCTATTAAGTGGAAGATACCTTCAATTTCACTGCAGTTTCCAGAGAATTTAGATGATACATTCATAAGATGAAGGGGGTTTATTTTTTACTGCTTTCCACAGTGTTAGTGAGAGAAAATATTATGTCCAGACTTCTCAAGATCTGTTTGGAATTCTAGCCGCAATCAAATTCAGGAGAACTATGAACTGTTAGGTTGGCTTTGGCACTAATAAAATAAAACTATCAGCTTCTCTTTTCAAAGAGGAGGAATAAGATCAAACAGAGGTCCTAAATGAGTTCACCTCATTCTGACCAGTTTCAAATGAGTTAAACTCATGTCATTTTACCTTCTCGAAACCTCGACCAACCACTTGAAAAGGTTGAACACCTTATCAACAGTAGTGCAAACAAGACAGACTTAATGGACAAAAAAAAAAAAAAAAATCTCAGCAAAAATGAAGTGGTCTAGCATTCCATGGTTGTCTTATATGTCTGTGTGTATCTCTTCAGCATTTAAAGATCTCCCTTCTTGCATGTTCAACTAAAAATAAAGTACTACCAACAGTCTGGGCATTTCTCAAACATATTCCAGAGTTTAACTATCTCCAGAAGTAGGAGAGGGAGGGAATCAAGGATATCCTACAATGCAACACACAATACGCACAGGCTAAGCCTCTGAGATTACATATGTAAACAAACTCGATTGTAGTTATGTACTTTAGACGTTATTGGCTCACAGCCTTTAATGAGAGTACTTGGAAATTAAGCCCAATATGTACCTCCAGACAGGAAGGAGTTGGACTTCATGTGCGGATGTATTGCACTTTCCTGAAAGTACATCAACAAACTCTGCACAGAAGGGAAGGCTTAGAAATTTTATAGATGAGAGGACAATACTAAAGACACTGAATTGTATGTTCCAAGCAAATAGATCCCCTCTGAAAAGTGTGGAGCTGAGATCTAAAAGAAAAATGCTATATCCTTTGGGCTTTTGGATAATCAAGATTTCTCTTCTTGGGAGAAAGAAGTACAGTGATACAGAGAAACCCAAATTTATAAAATATAGACAAGGCTTCTCCACAGTGCTACATACATTGCTAAGGTCTGGGGCATGTGGACTGGAAGGGCTGACTGGAACAGAATCACCAGCTGCCGATGGCATATACATCACAGGGCCTGTCTGTGTCGGGCTAGACACAGCCGAGGATTGCTGTAAGTCTTCATTGAGCGCAGGCTCTGGAAGAAATAAAAGCACACAGAACGTTACTCAAAGCTGTACGACTGCAACAGACCACAAGACATTTAGGAACAAGAACACCTAGATATTCTTGAGAAGAAATATTCCACAAGCCCCTACTTGTAAGTATAGAAGCAAGAAGAAACCTTATCTGGCAAACAGCTACTACTTATCTAATATTCCTTACATTGTTACTGTCATCACTTGTACACTGTGCTGCTCTTTAGTCCATTAACACTGCTCCAAAATTATCTTCCCTGCATGAATTGCGTGTTATTCATTCAGCTGTCTTGAACTAAGCAGAGCTTCCTTCATTGCTAGGCACAAAGTTGATGGGTGCATTATAATCAGCTGAGGGAGATAAGTTTCCATCTGTGCTCAGTACAAACCATTATAAAAAAAAAAGTAACATACATAGAAAGGCATACACAAAAAGAAAGTGTCATTGGCTTGAAAGGTAAAGTGGAGATGCTGTAGACTTGTAGTATTTACATCTAACACAACTCAGCATCTTTACAAAAACCATATAACTGACACTATGCCTGTATCGCAATATCTTTAAAGTATTGGTTTCAACACATTTCTTGCTAATAATCAGCAAAACTCATGCTAAGAGCAGATACGATAAACAGTCTCCTGTTATTTTAATTGAATTAGGCCCTCAGTGTTCACCTTGCTAAGAAAGGACTAAAAGCTACAATTCCGTAAGACAGCACAAGAAGTAATCCTGTTGGAATGACCTAAGTGCCACAGAATGTTACTCTGGCTTTAAAGCAGTATAGTATCAAGTGCAGTAACCTTGTTAGGAATAAGGCATCTCCTAAACAAAAATGTTATGTTATACACAAGGGAGTTTGCTAAACGCTGTTTCTTTATCAAGATTTCATTCTCTCTTCAGCTTGTTGGATCATACTGTGTAGTTGCATCACTATGTTTTGGGCCATTATAGCCCACAGCTCTAGCTATAACTACTGCTTGTTGACAAGGCTTCCTATAAAAGGAACTGCATAACCTGTAGAGAATTTACTCTCACCATTCCTTGACAAAGGCAGCAGTTACTAATTCTACCATTTACAAAGGATAATCAAATATCAAAGAGATTTGCTCAAGGTCATGTAGTGACCAGTATCAGAGCCAATCTATTGAATTCCGAGTAACCTGCTCTAATTGCTGCAAATTCAACAGTGAGACTGGAGTACAGAAACTGAGTAGGAGCCATGGGACCAGGAGCTAACCATTTATCTATGAATGTTAGTACCCACCTGAATATAGAACTCCCACAACCAAAACAGCATCACTAGTTTACATTTGATGAAAGTGAGGATTGAAATAATGCCCCATAAATCAGGGAGCTATTGAGAAAAAGATGATCTGAGGAAAAGCGGACAAAAAAGCTGCATATTTTTCTTCTCCAACCTGACTTAAAGAATCAAACTCTAAGCAAAACTTCTTAAATAGTAAAATAGTATTTAATTTTTAAAACTGATCAATATATTACCTAAAATTAGCAATTTTATCCTCAGCTTTTTAAAATACAAAACTTTACAATTTAGCTAGGTACAGTTCATCCACGTACAGAAGAGAAGCAGCTTTCTCTGTTTCCGTCCTCCTACACTGAGCAAGCGAGAGGGAACAGAGGGAGATACTTCAAGAGACAGTGCAGTTGAGAGCTAAGGGCTGAGTCCTACAGACTACCTACTGCCTTCAGCTCTGCCAACACCTCCCACACTAGCATGGTTTTACAGGAATTATCAAAATTAATACTTTGGTTTTGAAAATCCTTCACAGAAGCTCTAGTTTAGCAGCCCTATATTTTAAACTATCTATTTTGGCCAGAAGCTCTCCATAGCTCAAATATCGATGAAAGACGAGAGAAGCAGCCCACGTACGTTCTACATGTGCAAAGGCACAGAAGGGTCCTCGGGGACAGCTGCCAGACTGCTGCATATCATTGCATTTGGTGGATTTGTAGATCTAAGGATGGGAAAAAAAAAAAAACAAAAAAAAACAAAAAAACCAGACATGAATAGGAAAAAAAACAGTGACCGGCAGCCCAGGTACAAAAGTACTACGGAGAGACTCGACAGCAAGACAGGAACACAGATAAGAGGCGCAAAGGCCAGCAGAGTTCAGGGTGACCATTTCAGTGCTTTGCTTCCAAGTAAGGAAAACCCGCTATAGTTATGGAAACACCAGAATATGCCCATCACAGCTAGAACTCACCCAAAACCCATCACACATCAGCTCACCCAAAGGTCACCATTTGCCATAAAGTCCCTCAGTCTCACTGGAAGCTCCATGGATATTACAAATAGTAAAAGGTAGGAAACAGTTGACAGATGACAGCACAGAAAGTTACAGCCACATGTTTGCAAGGAAAATAACAAACCATTGACAATGATTGTAGGAAATGGGTTATTCCCCTTCCCCCCAGTTTGACAGGCGGTGACAATGGTTACTTTGCCGATACAGGCTCAACAAAGCTTTTCAACACTGTAACATGAAGCAGACTAGGACAAGGTCTTAATTACAATTTCTGTAAGGATATTGGAATGCTCTGGGCATGCTCACAACTAAAAGCTTGGTGGTTTTTAGCACCAGTTCACGGGTATCTATGGTTTAGTGCGTTCACCATTAACCAAGAATTAACCTCAAGGAAACAGATGCTGTATGCTTACCAGCAAACCCACATCATGCTTTCAAAAGGACCCCCATACATGAGACTGCTCTTACGCTTGGGTTTTCCCCTACTTTTCTTACCTCCTCCCATACAGTCTACCTAATGAAAAGGGACCCCTGTAAAGCAGCTGATTTTCAGCTTACTTCCAACATGCAGTTTCTCTATAGCCTAGGACCACACTGCAAGCAGCCCACATACTCTCCCAGCTGGCACACTAATTTACTTCACAGGACTAGAATGCTTTTGCTTTTCTGGTCAGCTACCAAATGGAGTGAGCAGGTTACTCTACCTCTGGATGGAACTGCTGTTCTGTGCGAGTGTGGCAGTATTGGCA
The DNA here is from genome assembly GCF_900496995.4 of Aquila chrysaetos chrysaetos. Taxonomy (NCBI): domain Eukaryota; kingdom Metazoa; phylum Chordata; class Aves; order Accipitriformes; family Accipitridae; genus Aquila; species Aquila chrysaetos. Next base: position 68,293,994 of record NC_044008.1, read on the forward strand.
TGAGTCTCCATTTTCACACTTACTGGGATCTCCCCACTCATCTCCATGTTTCACACTGGGACATGGCGAAGATCTGTGTAAATAAGGTGGCAGGAGAATGCATCAGACTCACAAACGTGCTTCGAGCTTTGCTTCCTCCATCAGGAGGCAGGTTTGGCTGCCCACCCTCAGCTGTACAATCTGTTTGGCTGGCTGCTGCTTCCCCAGCCCCCACCCTGCTGCTATTGCATCTTCTTCCCCTTCCAATTTCCCAATGAAAGAAACATGGCTTAACTCTCCGTCTGAAACTGAATACAACCTGAACCAACATAACTTAACAATATTAGCAGCTGATGTGATTAGTGTCAGAAATGCTGGGTCTGGTTTCTGTTTTGGAACTGTACATTCATAGAAAGTTAATAAGTTAATTGGCTAATCCTAAAACACATAATACCCTTACAGTGGTATGTTACCAGGGTTATAGTATGGCCATGTGGAAAAGGGGCTGAGTCAGGTCACTGGGGAAAAGGCAAGTCCATTTTCTTTCTCCCAGCCAGGAACAGTTCTTTTTCCCAGTTCTGAATTTTTGTCGTGACCTACTTCCCTTGCTCTTCATGCTCTTAACCATTCCCTCAAACAACAGCAGAGGGAAGCAGACAGCAGCAGCAGCCGCCTGCATGAAAGGCAGCCACATCAGCTGGGGGTGGGGAAAGCAACACAGAAGTGAGTGGAGATCCGGAGGGGAGAAGGTTTCACCTCTTCCCTTCCCAAAGGGCCCAGGCAGGGTCAGAAAGCACATAGCTGCTGCCTGAATACTGGCTTAGTGTTTCTGTTTCTCCTGAAAGTGTTGGGATTAGTGTTCCTTTGATTTTTATTTGTTTAAATACGGGACTTCGGTGCCAATTAAAAAATTTCTGTGAATGTTGGGGGTGGGGAAGGGAAGCAAGAACATCCATGGTATTTTCTCTCCTGGCTTTCTGGTCTGCTCTTATGTTTTTCAAAAAGGAACTAAGGAAAAGCCCCACTGAGACCACAACAAAAGCTCTGTTGTGTTGGAGGAAATGAGGGCCTATAACTTGGATGAAACGTGTTCAGGGAGACACTGCATGCTGAAAAATCCAGCGACAGCTGAGTGATGAGAACACCCTGGTGCCTCAAAAGCACAGTCTTTAGCAGTTGGTTAGGAATGCATGTCCAGCTACAGTACTGGTCACACTGTGCCTCACGATTCCCATCACCAGGCACACACAACAAACAGCTTGATGATTCTGAATCCTTTACCATGAAAACACTGTTGTGTGAGTTTGTTTCTAGATGGGGATTAAAACTTTCTTTTGTTTTCTTTTTCCTGCACTGCTTTCTAAAGCAGGAGTTTATATGGTAAGGGCAAGCCAGACACAGGTTCTGTTTGCTATAAAAATCAGTGTTGTAACATGATTTAGCAACAGTCATTTATCAGAGTTCCTATATACAGGAAAACTCCTTGTTTAATTTGTTACCCTTCTCCTAGGCAGAAATAACAGTCCATCACATCTGTCAGTACAGGCCTTGGAGACACACTAAAAAGCTATCTAGCGGACAAAATCCTAGATCCTTTGTTACACATTTCTACTACACCTCACCACTCAGCTGGGAAATACAATATCCAGGACTGCGGTACCTGTATTTGTGTTTTCTTGGGCTTCTTCTTCTGTCTTTGCTATTGTGGTAGTAGGGACAGGCATAACCCTGGCGACAGAGACGGGGGGGTTTCTTACATTGTTCTGTCTTGTAATTTCCCAACACATATGTTGTATCTGCAAAAGAAGCAACCAGTTAGTGGGAGATGACCATGATCTATATTTACTATACAACAGCTTTTGACAGGAGCAGGCACTCCACAAACACCAGACATTCCCAGCCCCACAGACCCTAAGTGACACTCACCTTGCCACCTTGGCTCCTCACTGAGTATTTTCTCTATCATAGCATGGCTAGCAGCGACTGCAGACTGACCCTCTATGCCACCTTCTGATGTAGTCTGACCATTCTGCAAAGCCTCCATTGCCTGAAGCTCCCTTTGTGGACAGAGTTAAATGAACATACAGACTGAGCAGATGAAGAGACAGATAAATGTGTATAAAAACTGACATACTGGAGCATGTTAACAACTCCTAAGCGGGTGCATTTCATTCATGCATTTTTTTGTCAGAACATCTTTAGTTGAACAGCAACTGCAATACATGTTCTTCATTCCCTGGGAATTCCAGATGTGTTATTTTGAGGCCCTCCCCCCCAATCTGACTCCAAACCACAGCACAGCTCGTTTAAACTGTGGTCCCTTCCCCCATTTTCAGTATCCTCCGTGGAGATTTTGTAGATTTGTCTTATTAGGAACGCATATATCATCACCCCAACCCTAAGCATTTCATGCTGAAGTAGTACTGTCCGTCAATCATCTGACTTTTCATTTGGGTACAGAAATTACCTTTTTCATTTACAGTCCCAACCTCTACTAACCTGATGTCATACACTGGAGAGCGTAGGTCATGGGGCCCATGAGCAAATGCGCAGTGGACTCCATTCTTCGTGCAGTTTCCCTTGGAGTCTGTCTCATGAATACAGATTCCAGTTTTGTAGTAGCGCAAGTGATACCTCCTCTCTGTGTCTCCAGTAGTTCTATGCAAGAAGGGACATCTAAGGTACAGAAGGAGGGGAAGAACAAAGTTTAGTCACACAGGTGACTCAACACTACCAGAAGACATATTGCCGATACAGGATGCTGCAGCTAACACCTTTGCTAACTCTGCCCCTTCTCTTATACTGCGCCTTCCAACACTACACAGAACCCCTAAACCTGTCACTACTCAGTATATAATAGTTTCCCTCCCAAAAAGACGACTGGATTATTAAGCCAGCAGCAGCTTATTATTCTAGTGTAGTGACTGCCAGGGATCTGGAGTAGAGCAAGGACACTGTCAAGGTGTTCTGATATACTAGTCATGATTGAAGGGACATCACATGGCACATACCATTTCCTCAGCAGCCCATCTAGACTTCGTGCTGTTACTGTTTCCTGCTGATGTACTCCTACAGGGCTGTGACAGTCTATCTATAGCCAGATGCATCCTTTATGCAGAGCACAGGACAAGAAAGGAGAATTACAACACTACCATTTTAACTTATGTTTTGTTTCCCCTCTTAGGCAGAAAAAGAATAATCTACACTGAGAACTAAAAAAAGACCAAGATGGAACAGGTAAAGTTTAGATATTGCAGCATCAAGCTAAAAATCAGCAGAGTGTTCCGAGATGGCAACAGTTTTCATTCAGAGTTTGAGCGAGATATGAACCAGTGATCTAGAAGCCAAAGCCCCCACATATCTTATTTCCAGTCCCTTCCAGTTCTTTTCTAACAACGAAGAAAGTATTGAAACTGACGCTTCAGGCTGGGGGATTATTCCATCCTGCTGTAGTCACAAGTTCTTTACTTAATCGGGTAATAAAAAAAAAAAAATTGTTTTCCCAATAAATAGCATTTTTCTGTGTGTTTATACTGGCACCGTGAAAGGGAACTGAAATTCCATCTTTCTATAGCATCTCTATATAAAACACTCCCTATATTTGACCACAGTTTGGCTACACTATTTATTCTTCCATATCTGTCATGTGGCTAAAATTATATTACTGGGTTAACCCTTTAATTGCTGGTGTCTGCCACATGCACAGCAGAAACACTTGCATCTCTGCTCCAGTTAAACTTACCACAGTCATAGGGAGAGAAGACCCAATAAGACAAACTCTTCCTCATGTTGCCTTATTCTGGGTACCTGTCATTTCCCTACTGGCTTCTTAAAAGTTCAGGAAGACAAAATAAACTGGCAAGTAACTGATACAATTTAAAAAGCTGGGGATAGATAATTCAGGGGGCAGACTAGACGACAAAGCTCCTCCTCTTTCTTCAATCTGTTAAAAACTAAGCTACCCTGCTAGTGAGCAAGAGCTATTATTTGACAGGCAGGGACTTTCTGAGCCCATTCGTCAGTGAGCTGTTTTTCCCACCTCAACTTTTCTGAAGATGCCAAGGCTCATGAGGACAGTGAACGATGCAAGAGGCGAATTCCCATCTAAGTGACCCATAGTATCATCTCTGCAGCAGGCCTGGAGCACATGGGTTGCTATTACAGTTTTTACATCTGTTCTCATGTTACGTATGTTACAAAGCTGCTTTACTGCTGACTTGCCTCATCTCTACAAGAACTGGCTGGAATCATCACCTGGACTGATCCCAAAAGCCTAATGCCTGAAAAGCAGGGTGCAGTCTTTACTTACTCATCTCCTTCCGGGCAGATTCCTGTGGTCTCGTCATATTTGGTACAGTAAATGTCAGGGCTGTAGTTAAATGTACCATCCCGGCGGCGGATAGATCTGCGACGACGCTGGTTGACAAAGTGCCAGTGGAAGCAAGTGTAGGGCCGGTGCTGAGTGCACTTGTGCTGCACGAAAAGAGGACACTGCTCCGTGCGGAACTCCTTCAGGTAACTGCAGGCAGAAATCCAACAGCAGGAGATTAGGACCAGGATGCTGGTCAGAGGCAATATCCAATCACCCTGCAGAGTCCAGGCCAAACCGAGCCGCATCCATCACAGAGATGCCTGCTGTCCTTCCCACACCCTCCCCTGCTTTCGCTCTTAATAATGGAGGCTGGAAGCTGCTGGTTGTCTGTAATGGGAAGATACCAGTTACCAGGCCAGTTAACACAAACATGAATGCTAACAATAGCTGAAACTGTTTTCTATTGTGCCTTTCTGTATCATTTTGAAGAGGCTTTTCAAGAGCTTAGAAAATAGTTTGTGAGAAAATAGAACTCTTAAGTACCTTTCTATCCACTTCTATCTCTAAATCTGTGACCTATCTGGGCAAAAGGAGGTTTCCTTCCTATATATTCAGTTAAAAAAAAAAAAAAAAAAGAATACACTTCCTTGAAGCCATGTTTAAAGCTTCAAGTTACTGAGAGAGAAAGATTTTTAAAAGACTCTTTCACACTTCATCCTCCTGGTTTAACTTGGCTTCTTCAGTACATGATTGACTATGAAATTAAAATTAATCAATTTCTCTCTTGCAATCTTGTGAATTCAGGACTCAGTCTTGAAAAAGCAGGATAACTATCCTCAAAGTCCTGCACGTTTATGTTGTTTTAATTTTAATATGTAATTCTCTGAAAGTACGTGTCGTCTTTTATCCCGAGAACTAAAGAAGTCACAAGCTTTTATTTGTGACACTAATAACAGTCTCTAAACCCAGATTGTAGAGGATTACAAAATGGTTTAGATCAACATAATGATCTGACTGTGATCTGTGTGTAGGTGCTTACAAAATCCACGCTGCCTGAAACCCACTAGCTGCCCTGTATTTATAGGGAACATATGAACAGTTCAAGTAGCTCAGACCCGAATCCCACCAGGTTCAGTCTCAGAGGCACCTCCAAGAACACAGACGGCCCAGAGCATTCTGGTCTCTTATGTTTAGAGGTCAGTTTAAACAGCAAGTAACAAAATTTGTTGGTCAAAATAAAAGTGCTAGTATTCTGCTGGAAGCAACAGGATGATATAACAGCAAATGTAGACTCATTTTAAACTGCATATGTACTCCAAGGCAACAAAACGGAGTATAGGAATTTGTAAAGTATTCATTCCCATATTGGACGATCTTTCTATCATGTTTCTAAATAAATGAAAAGATGTCTGATGCCCAAAGGTGTATTTACAGATAATATCATCATGCTAGATTCATTCTGAAAGCAACATCTGTAAATAAAGCCTCCCTTCCTCTTTACCCCTGGCTGAAGGGAAAGCCTCAGGAAAATGCACAAATTCAAAGAGGTTTCATTTGTTTGCTATGAAGAGAGAATATCACTGACAAGAGCTTTCCTACATTGGATTTTGCAAGCATGAAAGGATAAAAGCTCTTCCTCCTCTTCAGCCTCCAAATACTCCAGACTTGCAGGTTCCACTGCTTTGGATCTGCAAACCTCAGGGCTGGAGAGTCTCTGCAGGGGGCTGTAAGCCCTTTTCAACCCAAGCCCATCTGTCCCCCGCAATCCAGCGTGGCTGGAACAGTATCTACATTGGGGCCCAAGGCTTAACATCAGGAGAAAAAAAAAACGGAGCCAGCGTGCAGAAACAGGTCTGTTTGGAGTAGGTGAGGGCTAACAACATCACTTTGTTCCTTTTCACTTCGAAAAAGCCAGCTCCATTCAGATGGAGATCCCTACTCCAACCACAGCAGCAATTCATCTGAAAACTGAATGCCACAATAAAATTAATCCATTCTTGAAAAACTAAGCTGTTGGACTACGTACAGTTGTAAAAGGTGGAATTCCACAGATTATTTTATCGGCACACTAGTAAGACTTAGAACAAAAGTGACTGTAACAACATTTAGGTTAGAAAATAAAACTTAAAATAAATAAACTTAAGCAGCATGATACTTCGCCTGTCATCCACAGATACTACACAGTCACCAACCAGTCCCTTCTATCCATACATCTCCATGTACACCTTAGAGACATGAGATTTACGTTACTCCCATTTTACATACCAGACAAACTGCAAAACAGCTGGCTACATGCCCCGGCCAGTATCGTACAGCAATCAGAGTTTGTGACAGAAACCAAGAGCATTTAAACTCCTCCATCTTCACTGAAGTTAGTCGTCCTGGGCTTAATTTGAAGAACAGCATCCTGAACCTCTTCAAGGCTCTGGAAACTAAGGGGAGATACCAGGCCTACACAACCTGGGTATCAAGCCCAGCACTCCGACTTGTAGTGATAGACATGCAAGAAACACTGTTAAAAACCTAGAATTTAACAACTGCATGATCAACCCAGCTTAAACAGCTTCCCTTTAGCAGGAGAGTTTTAAAATGTACACACTGCCTAGGGATTTTGGTCTCTGGAGTGTCAATTGTTGCTGAAGAGCATTTGAAAATTAATTGCATTTCATGATTGGCTAAACTCCCTGGAGAAACATTTATTATAATGTAAATGAAAGATAATTACATAAGTAAATGGTTCACCTGAAAAGTGTTTAACACCTAACTTGCTTCATCAGAAACTCATTCTTTAATGCTGTCTATTAAATAAATGATCTCTCACTCTTAATTTCAAAGAAGTCCTGCAAACAGGTACCATTGAGCTCCGTACAACACATTAACTGTGCATGATCACCTCTGCAACAGACCCAACAGAGGAAAGGAGAGTTGTCACATTAAGTCAGTCATTTCAAGCCTTTCAATCACTGCTTCGGGTTTTTCTCTTTTTCAAGCCACTATAACATTTTAAATCACCCTCCTCCACAATAGCCTGAATGGTAAATTGCCTTACAGCCCTGTATTTTCTTGATCCGTGAAGTGAGTTTTGGCTCCTCTGGGAGTGCATGGACCACTCAACCAGCCACTTTGTATTAAAATATATGAAAGGCATCTAAACCACATGTGTTTTGGGAACATAGAAAGGATACACAGACCACACTACCGCAATGTGATGTCTCACAAAGCAGAAAGCTATTAATATTTCAGTAGCCTCTTTGCAAAGGCTCTAAACAAAAACACACAAAACACTATCATGACAGATCATTCTGGTGTCAATGGTCTCTATAAATTTTTTCCCAGAACAGCTGAGAAAAGGAATTTTGGAACGACCCTTGAAACTGAAAACATGTTGATAACTGGTACGCGTTTCACAGCATGTCAGCCAAACGCTGTGTCTGTACAGGAAAAGGAAATCCAGCAATGATAACTTGCATTTCTCAACTCCTCTCTCAGGAAACTCTACAGCCTCCACATGAGAGGCATAAGAATTATTACCCCCATTTTATATAGGAGTTACTTCTATATTTATCTAGAAAAAAGCCCAAACCAAAACAACAAAAGAGGTGAAACTAATCAGTTTTGTATTGGTCTACTTTACATGCACTTTCTTTTGTATGTGTGTATATGTCATATTTTCAAACCCATATAATTTTTTTAAAAATGGAAACCATGTAGCACAGTCTTCTTCCGATACTACATTAACATCAACAGCAACACCTGAATTCCTGGAGGAAATGTTATCATTTATGAGTTCTACTAAACAAAGACAAATGCAATTCTAAACAAATAGGACAAGACTGGCCAGAACAATGCAGATCAAAGTCCACAGCCTGAATTGGACTTGTTGCCGAACAGGACAGACACTACTGGAAATGAAAGCTTCTTTCACTAGAAGACAAGAGGAGAGGTTCTTAGACTAGCTTTGGGAACTACCAGAGACCGACAGGAGCGGCAAGTATTAGAAAAAAACCCAATGCTACGCTGCTGAAATTCCACTTCCTCTGGGGTGGGATGTGGGAAGGGGCAGTAATTACTCTCTGCAAAAATTTACACTAGCGGGGAAACTGCTAGCTGTCTTTAATTGCCAGTGGCAGCTCCACTCTCCAGGACACAGCAGCAAGTGTTTACATCTGCAGCTAGTAATTGCAGCTAGTTCCCCCTCTGCCCTGGAGGAATTGAGCAGCAATCTGCTCTGGGAGCTGCATGAAAAAACATGAGGGGAAAAGGAAAAAAACAGCACTTCCAAACACTACCACCAAAATAAAATAAAATAAAAAAAAATTCAAACCTAGAAAGGAGGTGGTAAAAAAAGAGAAACCAAGAAGAAATGCTAACCTAGAAGCTTTAAACTCAAGAATTGCAGCCTTGTCCTGGTCACATTCATTGCCTGCTGCTGCAGAGATCTCTTGTTTTGTTGCAGCTTTACTGGTCTGGCTCTGTTCACACTCAGTGCACTCAAGCAGCTCAGCCTAGAGGATACCTGCATCTGTACTGCGTTCCAGGACTGCAAACTTCCTGCCAAAGTTGACATAAGTCACACATGCAGCAGCATGAGCTCAATTCAGGAAAATATGCTGGTAATGCACAGAGACAGCTGAGTTCTAAATTCCTCATTAAAGGCCTTACCCAAAACTCCCTGAAATCACTGGAAGATGGACACTGACACCAAGAGAGAAGTCTCTGCTTTGTAACAGAGGGATCAAGAACACTGGGGAGAGAAACAATACTGAGGACCATGGAAATGAAAGGATTAAAACCAACTCTTCCAAACCCTTGTTGCTCCCATAATGCAAAGCTGGGCCCTCCTTTGCTTGTGACACCCAAATAGCTTGCACTATTTGAAATTTTTACATAGGCCCCAAGACGAGCTCCTCTCCTTTGCAGCCCTCCTTGCTCCACCCAGTCTGTCCCCTTTCTGCCAAAATTCCTCTTGGGCCCAAAGAGAGCACCGAGGTTCATAAACAGGATCTGAACCTTCTGCAGCAGTACGACACCAGAGAGAAACCCATTAGATAATTATTTGGCTAATCCAGACTAAGACACTGTCTGTAAATGTAGGAAAATAGTGAGATCCAACATCATCTAGATTTCACATACACGTGGGTGTGTGTTTACACTCATGAAACTATGTTATAGCACCCTTAGTAAAGGCCCGCATTAAGCGATTGGTACCAGTGCTGTTTATCTGGTGCTAGACCAGTGTAAACTATGGACATCTTTTACACTAGCAGGCAGGTCCCCACTCAAAGCACTGGCCGCTGTCAGCAGGGCTCCATCCCTGCAGCTGCTCCTTGGTCACAAGAAACTAACCCAGAGAAGGTAGCCCAGGCCATGTTCAGACAGCACAGGTTCTGGTCATTTCTGTAAAGTCCAGCCTGGTATGGACACTTTACCTAATTATTAGCACTGATATTAGGAATACTAGTTCAGGGCTGTATAAAGATTCTTAGTACTAGCAGCTGTCCAAAACAGCACATGGAGGCAAATCTAGTTAAGAAATCTACAAAGAAAGTGTTTGGTTTCGGCTTTTTTTTTTTTTAAACCAAGGCTTAAGTTCCTGATAAAATTTCAGATATCAGGAAGAAAATGCTTTTCTGCCATTACCATTTATTTTAGTCCTCTCTGCCTTCTCTCAGCAGAGGATCACACCGGCAAAGGTATTAATTTCATCGCCACAGAAGTACATGGGAATGCTGGGGACTTTTGCCAGCGGTTTTATATCAGTCATGTCCTGCTGTTTCAGACAGGACCGCATGAGGCCATAGACCTCTTTGTAAAGTTTCAGGTGGTCCCAGTTCACCTCGCTTGTAGACAGACATCCTTCCTGAAAAATGCAGCCTGAATGACAGAGGTCACTGCTCTCAGCTGCTCATCAGCTTTCCTTTGCTGCAAGTTCCTATTGGCACTGATCTGTCCAGACAGCAGCATGGAGAAAGTTTTCCTAATTCAGTTTTGGGAGGGGGGGAAATCACCAGCTTAGCTTTCAAGTTTAAATTAGTGGTTTGAGCTAACACAGATAAAATTATCTGAAGTAAACCAGGGTGTGCTTACCCAACAGACTGCCTGCAAAGTAGGCAGCATTGCAAAACCCAGGAGAGACTATCTAACCATGGATATAGATGTTTCTAATTCAATAATGCTTATCTATTGAAAATATTTTCAAAACTGCTATTTTCTTCTTAAGCTCAAAGAGCCACCCCACCACAAGAGGAAAAGAGCTGTCCATATTTAATCAGCTCTCTAAATTCATTTCACCCTCATAAAATTTTATTGCAAAAGATGATATCAGACACACTTTAAGTAAGAAGCCCATGACTCAATTATTTTCTTTTACTGAACTGTGGTATTCCAATTGAAATGAGTCAGTGGTGCATGACAGAATCTACTTATTCCAACAGGATACTCAATAAAAATCCTGCTAATGCACCTTTCGTTTAACATATCATTACTGATAGAGAAAACCCATGATATGCAGTTCTGACATTGCTTAGGAGTTTTTGCTCTTAGGGCAAAGAAGATGTTCCAGAATAAAGGGGGGGGGGGGGGAGTGGGGGGGGAGGAAATAATAGGGATTTAAAGAATAGTGTTGTTCCAAAATAATTCAGAGAAAGGGTTTGATACCAGCATTCCCATGACATCTTAGAAAATGCTGGCATTTCAATGCAAAGCAAGCTTCCTGACAGGGAACATAGCCTTCGACTCTCAAGATTTCTTGGGATTTGGGAGAAAAAAGTCAAACAAACAATCTAACTTCATAGGAGTTGTAGTTCCTTGTTCCCAGGGGTGGACACAAGGCAACCAAATCCCTCAACCGACAGCTGCAGACTACCAGCAGCCTCGTTTACAGCCTGCCTAAACCTCTGCACGGAAATGTTTAGCATCCTTCTAACAAGAGCAGTAGTTAAGACAAGTCTGTTTCAATAAACAATATTTTTTTTACTTACTGGCAGATGTAATCTAATATTGAAACAGAGCCTCACACCAATCACTGCTGAATATCAAACAATAACAAACACTTTTAGCAGCAACCTTGAAGGTTTTCATCATGATTTCAGGAAAAGTTCTGACCAAGTTTTACCAGGAATCTTTATCAGTTACTGTGGCTCACCATTATTAGATATTTCCCCATTTTCCATATTTAATGGTATTTTTGTAAATAACCTCACAGATCTGACCAAACCCTCACACTTCACACCAAGGCTTTTGCCTATGCCATGCATCACTTGACACAAAATGCAAACATCTCTTTCAGTACATCTCAACAATGATCACTCTATCTGCCTTTCCATAACCTCAACAGCCAGGTGCAGTTTTGTAAACCTTGAAAAGATTAGAAAGCGTTTAAATCTCAAAGAAAAATATATGGATCACTTTATAAAAACAAAAGGCTGACTGTGAATGCAGGGAAGGAAAAAAGGATGAGGAAAAAGTTTCAGTAAGCTCACATCTGTCAAGAAGATAGACTTCACATGCCTCAGTGTTTTCTTTATCACCTAAATAAATTGAACCATCAACTGGAAAAAGGTCACACAGCAGACAGCACTGTGTGATTTTAAAGCTGTTAGATTTCCCCTTCTCCATTAGAGCTTGACAATAATGTCAGTCTAAGGGCAAATAAAGTGAGAGTTGGAGAGACTTATTACAGATGCATGGAGTTGGGCTTGTTTGGTTGTGGAGGTTTTTTTGTTTTAAGAGTTCACATAACTCGTTGTGTACCTTGGTGTACCTTAGATCAGAAAGACAACTGCTCACATCCATAGCCCACAGCTCCCCCACTTTTCGCTACAGAAATAGTTAGGCAGCAGTCAAGTTTTCCTTTTTCTAGGCATCTGATCGATTTAGCAAGTAAAGCTGAGCTGGATGCTTGCAAATAAATGCTAAAGGATAGTGTGTACTGCAGAAGCTAAAATACAAACTGCTGGATTACAGAAAGCTAAGGATAACACACCAACAAGTACAACAGTCATATTCAACAGTAACCTGATCGTTACCGTAACTCTATTTCTGGATTTCAAAGATCATGGGGTGGACAACAATGCAACTAATTCAATTCAGCCACAACGAAAGATCTATCTACTACCAATACTTTACAGATAAGAACTTTGACTGCAAAAGTTCATGCTAAAAATGACACATGTTGGCAACAATCAGAAATGATCAGGACATTTTTCAGTTAAAAGAAAAATGTCAGACACAAACAGTTGTGTCTTGTCTACACTGAAAACCTAAGCAAAAACAAAGAGAAACACTACAGCATGGTGCCAGCCCATCACAGGAAGACAGCCTCGCACCAGTTTCAGGCAAAACATTGTTTGGTTTCCACAGTTATAGCAAAAATGGCTCTGTTTTGAGAGAAATACCATGTTGTAGCTAAGTAGCTCACCAATGCTGTGTCTTGATGAGGAAAGAAAATCAAGGCTTTCAATTCAGAGTTAACTCAATAAAATGAACGTTTATCACATTTGCGAACAGTCAAGACACAAGCTCCACTGAACTACAATTGCGTTACAGTCTGCGGGTGTCAGGGAAAAGAGGTGCTTGTTCAGACTTCCCTCGAGCTGTGCATCCCTTAGGCTTGGCATACATCGAGTTGTGTCATTCAAACCCGACGAATAAAACAATTTGAGTCATTTTTTTTGGCGGTGTGCTCTCTTTAAAAAGCATAAACTTGTTGCGTCAGTGGACCATGAAATGTATATGATCAAGCCATACCAATAAAATCCATTTTAAACACAAGTGTTTGTTTACACAGAGCTTTCACCTTTTTTAATTAAAACAATCCAAGCACGGGCATATGCAAACACTTAAATGCACTACATTTCAGAGATGCTTCCTTAAAAGCCATTCAGCGAGATCCAGAACTCTGCATAAAGCCTTGAGTTTACATTCACATTTCCCTGAGTTTGATCTCTTTTTTCCCAAATTAGTTGGCCATGAATATGTGTTACTTGACATGACCTCAAAATTAACTAAGCATTTAGACAGTTCATGCAATGTTTTAAAAACACAGTCAACTTTTTCCCAAGTTTAAATGACATATTTTCAATTTGACACTGCTGGTTTATGTGAACAACACAGCTGTGCCTAAAGTACACCTCCCTGTTTTCAAACATGGACCACCCCCAATTGAGACAACCCTCATCACCCTGTGGGTTGGTTTCTGCTCTACAAACTATTTAGCTGCCATTAATTCTTCCCTACAGCACCTGTGTAAGTGCTGAGTCTATGAAAACAGGATCATACTGAAATAATTATTTTTCAATAACATGTGGGTTGAGCCCAACTGTTTCAGTGAAAATACCGGCTCTTACTGCGTCCAGACAGCTGTACACTGTTGAAGGTTATACCTGGTTTAACTGTCAGCACGATATATCAACATGTGCTTAAATATGAGCAGTTAAATATTTTACTATTAATTACTTTGCAATTGTCTAACATGGTCATTTATTCAGCTTATATCCTGATAAATTTTCTATCTCCTATTAACTGGATTAGATAGGTGATGCTTCTTTATCCTAGCGTTAGTGTTTGTAGCCTCAGACACATGGAGAATGTCTGCAGAAAGGCAGGGTTCAAATGGAGTTAACACATCAGGTTTGCTGCGCTAGACTACAATGAATTAAGGTCTGAATAATACACTGATGACCTGTGCTGTAAAAATTAAAGTTCCAGCTTCCAGTAAAGTTTTCCCCCACTGTACTTCTCTCACCATCGATTCAATCACTAACAAAGCCTACCAAGGGCTAGCAACTGTAGAAACACTAGTGAAGGCTGGAAACAGGGCTGGGCCGTTTCAAAACTTGTGTTACTCACTCTGCTAGTTCCCTAAAACAAAACATCCCACATGCAAGAATTCGTAAAGTCTAATTCAGAAAAATGTTATTTCCATACATGCCATTACATAGCTCAGGGTTTCAGTTACAGATTTTTATAAGCATTTCTAGGCAGCTAACCTTTAACATCTTGTCTCACAAGAGGTGCTTCAGAAACAGAGCACAGTAGCCTTCCTTCTCCTAACCACACCAAGAACCCTCATGATTTAAAAAACAGCTCGTAGATCAATTGCAGCCCCATACTCACAACAGTTTTAAGACAGTATGTGAACTGTTTGAAGGTCTATACTTACACTGGACCAAAACCAGAAAACCAAAACCCTGCAAGAAATGATGGATCTATAGTGGTCTCATCCAGACCAATCTACATTTGAAAATGAAATGGCATCTGCTTCTTCTCAGGTTAAATGCCAACCACATTTGCAGCACCCTCTTTGGAAAAGGCTTACATTTGTGAACAGACGTTTTCTGTTGTGAGTCTGAAACAAAACACAGTGATTATCTAACAAGCATGAACCTGCATCCCATAACATATGTGCCAGCACAAAGATAGAAGCCAGCTCTTACTGGTTGATTTTGAAGAAATCAATGTTAGCCATTCAATCGATTTTCTTTTCCATTCAGCACTCAAATCAGACTTCATCCCTGTCTGCTACAGCCCAGTGGACTCTTTCGACACTCCATAAGGCAGGCACACCTCAGAATAAAAGTCCTATACACACAGATAGACTGGTCCAAAGAAGCACCATTACACGACCCCACACCAGACTGAGCTTCAAACAGGTAGGCTGACATGAAGACGTATACCAGCTCTCCCCCAAGGGAAAAGCAGTCAAATCCCAGGCTTCTCATTTTCCATTTTGACTAATCAATACATGAATAAATCTGGTGGCACTCTCAAGATATTTTAACTGTGCAAACAATATTATTATTTTTTGTTGCTGTAAAGCTGCACAATTGCCCTGAGGCATCTGCTGTTTTTATTTCGGCTATGATGGCAATATTCAAGTGCTATTAATGAAACCTCACAGTCTATTGAAAATTAGAGGAGAAAAATCACCTCTGAGCATATTGGGTGTGGACTGACAGCTTCTTTTTGAACTGTGGTGACATGCTGAAGATGAAGGCTAACAAGTATAACAATATTGACTTTAATTAATTCAGATTTTTGCAGATATTCATCAGGTATAGTTTCAAGAAACTAATTCCCTTTCCATATGTGCATGACTGCTTATTAATCTAAAGAAATTCTAGGCATACAATGATAAAAAGCAATCCAACTTTAATTTCTTAACTGTAATTAACAGTGCCATCATTCTCAATAAGCCAGTACGCTCTACTAAAATGTATTTACAATTTTTGACCAACAGATAGCTAGGGATGGGCTAAGATTTTTTCTTGTCTGACCACAAACTCAGTGTAAGTTTCTCTTCTGCCAGTGTTCGGACAACTATATTCAATTAAACAACTCTGACTTTGAATAAGAGATATGAATCAGGCCAGTATCAAGCATCTCAGTAAGCTAGTCCTTTTATTGCCATCATTGCACTTTAGCACTTAAAATTAAAATATTTCTTTCAAAGAAAAACCTAGAACTTTTCTTGTTGTAACAATAACCTTCTAAACCTGAATGAACACTACGGCAGGTTGAAGGTGTGTGAGTCAGAAGACAGCCTGCAACAAACCTAAGAAGAGAAGAAATTGTTGGTATTCATTTTAAGAGAACATTCATTCCAACTGATATTTCAAATGTCAAACTGGTATTAACTGCATCAAGCACTGATCAAAATACACAAGACAGAGATTGCTGAGAAAATTATCACAAGCATCTAAATTGGCTGTCATCACTAGGTGGAGTTTGAGAAAGTACAGCCTTTAGCATCTCCTTGTGTACCCTTCTGGTGAGGCTTTGTATTTTTGATTGCCCTTATACAAAAGACAAACTCTCTCTAAATAAAGTAGAGAAAAAAGGTAGCTAAGAAACTGCACTTCCTCTACAGCCTGCTGCCACATAACCATTCATTAATTTAGGACATTAGGGGATCTGCTGACTGGCTCTGTGCATAGCTTTCAGTAACAACTTTGTACCTGATTTGCAAGCGATCTGCTGAATGTTACAAAAAGTTTATAGAGTATATAAAGCTTTTATAAGATAGCAACCTCTGTGATTGTCTCCTCTTGTAGTCCACGATTTCATCAAGATTTAGTTTAAGGAGTTTTTAAGGAGTAAACTAACTAACACAATATTAAAAAAGCAACAATTAGACAAAAAAATTCTTAAAAACAGTTTAGATGTAGGTCATTCCATTAGGCAAAGTGATGGACCAGGTAACTTCTCACCATCTCTTTCAGCCCTGTCTCTTGTGCTTTCAAAAAGATTGATGAAGTTTTTAGAAAGCAAGCAGAAAAAGTTAACAGAAGGAACAAAACACCACCTCAGCGTCCTCTGAAAATGAACATAGCTCTTAGGGTCCTGACAAGCTGGTTCTCATGAGCCTCAATGCAGCAATTTAAGACATGATTGCTCCAGCTCTTTATTTTGCTCCTCTCTCAGAAATTACAGCTCCTTATGACAGGGTTAACAGAAGGGAATGTGCGCCTGCTCTCTGGCTGCCCCAGTTCACAGCCTGGTATATTAATACAGTCTACCAGTGACAGTTAGCTCATGCTAATATGCTACACAATAAGCATGATTAACTGATGTACTGACACATTCCCTCCTGCCACGTTGTTACAGGGGCAGTAACATCCAGTGAACAGCTAGGCAGCAATGCTGTAATGCACTGCAGGAAGATTTTCCAGAGGACATTGGTCAGACCCTTTGTAACAAGAAGGCTGCACGTTTCAGCTGCTCATAGAAATTAGAAAAACCTTATTCTGGTGGAAAGAACAGATCTAGAGAAAATAAAATACTGAATTCCAACAGAATTTTACTTAAAATACAGCCACCCAATATAAAAAAAAATTAGACAATACGTAAACCTACAGAATGAGAAAAAGTGATATATTGGGAAACTTAAGCTCTGAGGTTTTCTAAAAGAATTATCAATGTTAATTTTGTCTCCCATGCCACACAAAATTATTCTATATGCTAATGTAAACAATGTATGAACATTAAACCATTTTCCAAGTTGGAACAATTCTGCATCACTGAATCCCTCTCCTCTTTCACAGAGTTTCTGATTTTTGAAATACCAAGCCTTGCCAGACCCAAGCTAATTCTGAAAATGTCAAAGCAGTACATGAAGCTTTTCACTCTGCAAAATATATATATGCCACCTATAGAGCAGTTACCTATATGTGAATTACCTGCCACTTTTGATATCCAAAAGTACTCACTTAAGGGTAAATGTAGCAAGGAAACCACAGCTCCAGTCTCACTGCAACACAAGGGAGAAATACCTTAATTGCCTCAACACGTGCATGCATCAGCAGGACAGCACATTCCTGCACAGAGCCTGTACTGATCGGGCCCAGACAACCCACACTGCCCACTAGCCCACCTCTCAAGCTGCAGTCTTTCAACACTCACCCTTTGAAGAACCAAAAAATCTAAAGTGTCATTTTTCAGTGTATGTATTTGGTGGTAAGCACATACTGTGAAGGCAGCACATACTGTGAAGGCAGCTCTTCCTGTTCACACTCCAGTACTTTATACTTCCAACTTCCTGTAACTATTCACACTTCCTAATAACAGTTTGCAGTGGACTTGTATTCAGTGAAGTTTACACAGACTTAAAAAAGAGCAATAATAACCAGCTTATACTTCCCTGATAAGCTGACATTTACAGGTAATGATGTAGTAGGCTGCTTGTAAGTCCCCAGGTTAGAAGTACTGACTTATTCTGTGCTTTCCTAACTATCTCCAAGTATTACCAAACCTGAAACCTAAAAATGCATGGGATTTTTTTTCCCCGCTGTTGCTGTTCTTGTTTTCTGGGTTGTTTGTGGGGTGTTTTGTTTGGTTGCTTTTTGTTTGTTTGGGTTTTTTTGTTTAAACAACAGGGCTAGTTTCTATTTTTGTCTAAGTCCATATCATCTTATTGATCTAAGGGTTGTCACCAGTAAAACCAAAGCAGAATTAGGGCAACAGTTTGTTATTTTAAGAGTTCTGATGGTTTAAAAAGAACACAAACCGTTTCTAAAAACAATTTCAAAAGCCTAAACATATTTGCTAGGTTGTAAAAACCACCCAATTCAAGCACATCAAAACTATAATCTAACAGACTATGCAGACAAATGCAAGGGTCCTAGAACAGCAAGCCACTTAGGAAAAAAAAGCAACAACTCTGAAAAAGTGTTAGCTACACATCTGGTTTTGGGGTTTCTTTGCACAGACAGTCAGTCTGCACATTTGAGATCAGACATGCTATGTTCCCCCTGCCAGTGATAAGACACTGTCCACTGATAAGAAGATAAGGATTACTCTACTACAGCTACTACAAATGCTCCGAGGTGCGTTTTTGTGTGCCATTGGTTTTGAGTAAGAATTTAAACATAAGATTTTGAGATGCATAAGACTGTGTGTGCAAGCTCACCATTGAAATCCAAGTCCACCTATGAGCTTGCTATTTTTATTTCTTCTTCACCCCTATTTCTATCACTGTCCTAATCAGAGTTCCTATTGAAGGCTGAGAAACCACCAGACAAGGCACTACTCGACAACACGCCAAGTACAAAAATGTCTTTGATTTGAGCTATAACTAAAGCATTGCACCAACCTGATTTTCATCCCCACTTAAAATGTCCTTCACTCAAGTGCACTAGTCCTTCTACCTCTAAATGGCTGGCATCAAAATGGTTGCAAGACAAAGCTTGGGTGAGTGCAAGCCAGCAGTCGCTAACATGACAGCACGACCAACCGTGTGGATGCAGTTCTAGCACTACTTACAAGGTACTAATCCTTCAGGAATTTCCCACAATTCCTTCCCTCGTGCAAAAGGGAAGACAAGTTTTTTGTCTTTTACGCTGCAAAGGCATAATCACAAAGCTTATCTTGCTGTAGCACAAAGGAGGACAGGATGTGCTCCCATGCATCTTGGTCCAGAACTCAAGTGAGGGTACAGCTTGTGGGGACATGGAAACCTGAAGTTTATTTACAGGATGGCTGCTCATATTTAAGATGGGCACACTCAAGAGAATTATCTTGAGTAGCTATGATCTGGGTTATGCCCAACAAATCTGTATCCCAAAGAGTTTATCACATAAATCAGAGCATTTTTGACACTGCTCTTGAGCGTGTGTACTTTGAATAAACTAGAATGAAGGCACTCTTCATTTTTTTTATTAAATAGGTTAATTTATCTTCACCCGAACATTTGCTTTCCTGCAGTTATTAAACTGCCTGACTTTCAGGTGAATGCACAGTGAACAAAGGACTGCTCTACTTTCACTTATCTAAATTATGCCAGATCAATAAATACCCAAGCACTGGATACGATCTTTACAATTCACAATTAAAAGAGTCCAGTCTGAAAACTAATGAAGACATCAACAGCCAAATGGATAGACTGTACGAAACAAAACTACACGATAGTACTCGGTATCTACAAGTCCAAGTGACTGATCGCTTGCTTTCAGTTTCTTTGAACTCAGACTCTATCCACATTTGTAGATAACACATTAAAGACAGAGATAGAGACACACAAAAATAACCATGCCACCTAGAGCTAAAAAACGGTGCAAAGTCAATACTTGGTTGAGGTTTGACAGAGCGTACCCAAACCAAATCCACTTCCCACTATGAGCAATCAACTAACCCCTGCACAGCACATCGCCCGAAGCAGATCAAAGCCATGCCAGCCCGCAGGTACCCCAGAAACAAGCCCATCTCACCCCTTTGTTCTGAGGAATACACTGACCTCATCCTGCTACGGGAGCTGCGGGATCGCAAGGAACAGCCACATGCAGAAATCTCTAATCCAGCAACCCAGAGAGAACACAACAGCAGTTGTTGAGTATTTCATTACTTGCTTGAATTCTACAAACAGAATACCAGATCCCCAGATGAGAAATACACCATTCATAATTACATAGCAAGATTTGGCATATACCAGAATGACTTGGTCTCCAGGAGTATCTAGCTGCATGCTACAACTGCTACCAAGGACACAATTGAAGGGGTTTTTTAGGCTCTTCTTCCGCTAGCAAACAGTGCCAAAGATGCGAGATAGCATCACTAATTCTTTTTTTTTTTTTTTTCCCCTCCAGATTTTCTTTTGCTGTACATTTAGAGCAAATGTAAAGGCTTCCTGACAGGATCTAGAAATGCAGTTCAACGTACCTAAAAATCTCATGCAAGTAATACCAAGAGTTTAGAAATCGACACTAATACAGAAATTGGAACATTTCCTAACAAATACAACCAAAACTTTCCAAGACAGAGATCCCCAGCACCAGATTGCCTGTCCCCAGGGAACAGCAAAGTATGCAGATAATTAAGCTTACTTGAGTTTACAACTTGTAACCTTCATGTCATTTTAAGGAAACAAACTATATTTAAGGGAAAAAAAAAAGGAAGAAAATATTTACATTTTGACAACATACAACTTGTTCACATCAACGACCACCACGTAAGTTCCCATATGTTATCAGAAGGAGGTTTACAGTATGATGTGACCTAGTGTACAAATCCAAGACTTTCAAAGTATGGCTCACATCCCGCTGTCAGCACTCTGCAGCCCCCAAACCCATCCTTCACTTATGGTTATTCAGCTTCTCCGCAACTGTTTTCACTTAAGTATTTTTAGCATCCATCTGAAAATACAAGTTTTACCCTCTGGAAAGAAGCTAATTGCACCAGCACCTTTGCTCCACACTGTCCCATTTTGGTCCTCTGTCCTTTTCAGCTAGCGGGTCCCAATCTCCCTTCTCCCATTTCTTGAACTCTTTTTTCCACTGTTTCTTTCCTAATCTTTGATATCCTGGTTTCCATGGTCATGCTTAGCCATGTTATCACCTTTGTCTTGCCCTACATAGTGTACTTACAATCTCTCTACCTCACCTCCTTGCCACCTGGGTTTTTCCCCGTCTCGCTTTTGACCGATTGCTTCTCTGTTGTTGGTGTCGCTCCACCTCCCTCTGTACTCCACCTGTACCCTCTTTTACCACTACAGCAACAGTCCTAGCAGACTCCTTCATGCGAGTTTCTCCTATAAAGCTGTCAAACTTTAACTGCAGACACCACCAGAAATAAAGTAACCTATAAGGCTGCAACTTGCCAGCTCCCTGAAGATCACAACAGGATCTTCACGATGGACATAAAACCTAGAAGCCCTCATTCTGCCATACACTCGGTATTCTGAACAGCCTCAAGGAAGAGGATGTCAAATAGCCTGTGATCCCTGCAGCAGGCATATGGGTTGTATGGATCTGTGCCTCTACATTTCTTGCAGCTCTTTTCATTCCCTGTATCATAGTGTGAATGCAGGGAAGTCCATCACCAACCTTATGAAAGCGCAAACTAAAAGAACACAGGCCACACTCTGAACCTGCCCTTCTCATCGTGGGTGGGGGCATCAACACAAAGGAGAGATACGGGGTAATTTGTACAACTTTTTTCTGTATGCGGACAACACCCTATAATGATAAGGGTAGACAGTTTGGCACACATATTTTGTTCACAAGGAACAGTCCCAAACTTTTTTCTTTTAAGGAGGATAGGGAACACCTGACCTATTTCGATCTATTACATGTCCATCGCTAGCCCATCCTCACAAAGACAACGCTCACTCTCAATCCACCTCCTTATCCCTATTGGAAAAGGGGAACTGAATGTCATTGCCACAACTTCCAGCCCAAACAACTTATCACAGGCCAAGTTCACAGAGCACAAGCTCCAGGAGGTCGTATATCCTTGGGACAATGCAGTGGAACGGTATTTTTTGCTTAGGGAAGCCACATTCCAGCAAAAAAGCCTTCACTGAGGTGCTGTCTCCAGTGACGGAGGCAATACACACCAACTGTGTTTCCTTCACAGAGGAATCCCACCCGAGCGGTGTAAGAAAAGGCGGGAACGGGACAAGCACTTCTCGTGATTTTCGGGTAACATTTCCCACAGGGGCTATTTCTCACACACGCGTAAAACGTTCCCATAGCTTGCTCGTGGGCAGCTTCTCAAAGACGCCTGTCCCGACGAGGGACCCCGCGACGAGCCACCCCGACAGGCCGGCAGCACGCGAGGCGCACGCCGGCGGGGTTTCGGTCCTTGGGGGCCGCCACACAGCGCGGCGCCCGTCTCCTCACGACGCCTCCCGCCACAGGTGCCCGAGGAGCCCCCTCGGGGACTGGGGGACCTCGGTGACAGCAGCACCCAGGCAGCAGGACCCGAGGAGCCCGACACCCCAGGGTGCCACTTCCACGCCCGAGCTGACACACGCGTGGGGGGGGGGGGGGAAGGGGGCCGCCGCCCCGCCGTGGGGGCACGCAGGGGGACCCCCGCCAAGGGGGCCTGGGTGGCAGGGCTCAGCGATGACAGCCGGCCGGCCGGCCGCCCCCTCGCAGGGGCCGGACCTGCCATGGCGGCCGACCCGCCACAGGGGCCGGACCCCCCCCCCCCAACGCCAACACCAACGCCCCGGGGGGAGGCCGACGCCGCCGGTGCCCCGCCGCCCCGGTGCATCACGGTCGGCCGCGACCCGCGGGGGGAGGGGGAGTCGCTCATCCCCCGCCCCGCCCCCCCCTCCTCCTCCTCCCCCCCCCCCCCCGCAGGCGGGACCCGCCGGCCCGCGCCGGCTGGGGCCGGTTCCAGCCGGTGCCGCGCGGGCGGGCGGCGGGTCTCCGTGCGCGCGTGCCGCACGCTGCCCGCTGACGTCAGGCGCGTGTTGGCGCGCGGGCGGGCGGGCGGCGGCGGGGAGCTCTCGCTACGTACGTGTAGTGCTGCGGCTTCTCGGGCTGCGCCTGCAGCGCGCTGGCGGCGCTCGCCGGCCCGGCCGCGGCGGGGCCGCTCGCCACCGGGCCCTTGGACATGCCTCCTGCCTTCCGCTCCCGCCGCCGCCGCTACCGCCGAGGAGACCTTTATTATTCACTCTGCGCGGTCCGCACGGAGGGCGCCGCGCGCAGGCGCCGCCGCCGCCATTGCCGCCCCGGTGCGCGGGGCGGGGTGGGACTTGTAGTCCCGCCGCGCGCGCGCCCCTCCGCCAACCCGGGACGCGGCGGGCGGCGGCTTCCGGCCGGCGGGACTACAACTCCCAGGGGCGCCCCGCGGCGGCGCGGCCCGCCGCTTCCTGCCGCGCGGGGGACGACGGGACTTGTAGTCCACGGGGGGGGGGGGGGGCGCGCGAAGGGCCTCCGCCCCAGGGCGCCCCCCCGGCGGCGGGGCCGGATGGTGCCCACCGCGAGGCCCCATCGCCGGGTCCGTCCCTGAGGAAGGGCCCGAGGCTGGGGACGGCACCGAGCCCCCGGAAAGGCACCGAGCCCCGGGGACGGCGTGGTCCCTTCAGCCTGGCCCCTCCAGGCAGGCAGGGAAGGGTGTGGGGGAGGCTGGGCCAGGAGGCCTGTGAGAGGACGGGGAGTTATTTGTGGCAGGCGGCCTCACTTCCTTCCTCCCCCCCTTCCCTCTGCCTCAGGGACTGAACGTGGACGCGGGAGCACGGCGTCCCGGCCAAAGGCTTATTTTAGTGTTGGCATCTCTCATCGCTCCACGGCCTTCCCCACCCACGGGACAGCGCCGTCCAGGAAGTGCCCGGGAATAGCACTGCAGTCCCGAGGAGGAGGAGGAGGAGGAAGGTCCAGCGAGCCGCGTGGAGAACCTACCTCCGAGTAGGTGACACCAAAGGCCCCTGGATACTGGGTCATCAGAAGATTGCATGGGCTCCCTGTCCTCCCCCGGGAGAAAATCCCCCCCTGAAGGAGCCGTGTCCAAGGAAGCGGCTGAATTCCCATGCGAAGAGCTTCCTCCGTAAATTAACTTCTCTCCCAGGGGAGGAAATGATACGAGTTTCTTTTAATAGGACTTTGATCTCTTGGGCTCCACACAGAACCGCTTCCCTCGCTGGGATCCTCCAGCTGTGTGGTAGAGGGCAGCAAGGATTTATAAGGCAAACACCTTTTTTTAACTCTGCCAGCACGCGCAGGGTGAACGATGTTAATAATAAACTTTCAGGCCTCGTCTGCGTGGTGCCTGTGCAGCTGTTTTGGGGAGGGAAATAACTTTTTTCAATTCTCATTCACACTGATTCTACTGCGGGCAGGCTTTTACCGGGGTAATTTAATAGCTATTCCCCTGCGTTTGCAGGAATAAGTCATAGGATATCAATACCTTCTTATTCATCTAACAACCCTCCGCGGGAGGCTGGAGTACTATAATTATGCAGCTCTTGGTCAAGTAGGACAACTTTTCATAAGTCAATACATGTGGAGGTATTTCAGTTAATATCTACGCATACACGCCTATACACCCAACACAAAATCACTGTTAGTGATGGACCTGCAGAGAAAACCCTTCAATTATCGACAAATCACACTGCAAACACCATCAACGTGCACTTTGTGCACAGAGATTCAGAAACCACGGACTGGAATCCTTGTACACTGATGTTTACGCTACAATCTGGTACTGACACTGTTTCCTCTTCCAGTTCTCCATTTCACAGTCGGGACAACTCGACGCACGCTCTGCCATACGACAGAGAAATGTTTAGGACGTACCAGGTACGTGTGCCCAGGGTGCACTTACTTCCATCTTTGCGCACGTCCTCGTTAACGTGTGCTCGTTTGCTCTCTTCGGCTTTGGTGTGTACACCTTTCGCTCAGCCGGTTTCATCCGAGAGGATGCACAGCTTTTCTCCAGTCTTGAAGAGAGCAAAAAATCAAAAGTATCGCTAAAATTAGAAGCGTAAGCAGCCATCGCTATGAAAATATGGGCAAGGAAATATCTCAGGAGCCCCTCAACTCCTGGTAACAAACATTAAGCACTGGTCTCCTGGCATTAGTGACAGTGGCGTACGCTCTTAAAAAGAATAAATTTAAAGTATATGCTGTTATCCTCAGAACAGGTTTCTAGATTTCTTCTTGCTAAGCGTGAGCAACTCAGGTGAAAGGGGAATTCTTTTCTTCGGATTTTCCAAAACACGTACAATGCAAAGGATTGTTTACCGACACCTCCCAAGTCATTCCACTGATGCACAGCTTTTTGGTCTCTGATAAATAATTAACATTTTCCTTTCCGAGAGAGAAAATTAAGCTGAAAACGAGGACCAGAGGAGATGCACAGGAGACGATGGCCCTGCGGCAGCCCCGGCCCGGGCACACGTGACGGTCCTGTCGCACCATATTGGTGCGTGTTTGCTTGACTTACCGGAGCAGGCGGAGGAGCAGGAGACACGCTCCCTACGTGCCGAGCTCCTGCGCCGCGGCAATCCTCGCTCTTCCCACCGTGCCGGGTGTTGGCCCCAGAGACTTACGCATTGGGAGAAGATGCAAAACCTCATGCAAAGTCTGGGTGACTACAGCTGCGCTCCAGTTTGCGGAGCTCACGGATACCTTTAGGAGCGGCGGTTAAGCAGGTGTCTGCGTTCGCTATATATTCTGCACGCTACAACTGCGGGGCATTTGGGACCTGTTCTTCCTGATTGTGGTACCCTTCCCACGGGGGCAGGGACCTGCCTCTGCTCCCAGCAGTCGCTACAAAGACAATGAAATAGTAATATAGAGCCAGGTGTAAGTTAAGACAGCAACTTCCCCCGAAAGACAGTCTTTTTATTTAATTGCCATTTATCTTCCCGGATGCTACCAACAGGGAACGCGGATTCTGGCTTTCTACTCGCAATGAAACTTTGCAATTCGCTTTAGCGTTGAAGGCGACCCACGAGGTCAGTGGGATCTGGGGAACGGAGGCGCAGGGGGGCACAGCCGCAACCCCTGCCTGCTCCCAGGCCGGCTCCCGGGGCACGGCCCGTGCTGGCCTTCCCAGGGCCAAGGGTCAGACCCTCCCGGACTTTTGAGGGGGTCGCAGACCAGCAGGGCTGCCCGGTCCGAATCCGAGCCCGGTGACGAGCGCTCCTTAGGCTGCGGCAATGATAAAACCGGGCAAGAAATGCCGGAGGCGCTGCCAGAGCCTCTTCCCTTCCCAGGGGCTTCGCTCGTCCCCGCCGACACTCGCCAGCGCGGGCCCCGAGCGAACCGCCACGCACCGGGGGCTCCCGCGCCTCGCCCGAGGGCCGCCGCTCCCCGCGGCCTGCGCGCTGCGGCTCCCGGGGGAGGCGGAGGCGGAGTGTGTGTGTGTGTGGGGGGGGGGGTCCGCCGTCCCCCCGGGCGGCCCCGCGGCCTGGCCCGGCCCTCGCCGCTCGCAGCCCCCCGCCAAGCGCCTCCGCACCACACGGCCAGGAAAGGCGCTTTCTGGCGGGGGCGGGGGAGGGACGGGGGGGCGGGCCGGGAGGCGGCGGGGGCCGCCGGGGCCGGCCGGGGGGGTGCCCGGGGGAGCCCGCCGCCCCGCCGCGCCCCGCCGCCGCTCGCCCCGCTCCTATTGACTTCCCATTGTGGAGCTTTGCAACAAAGGGTAGGATCCAAACCGTGCCCCGTTTCGTCCAATCAGCGCGCAGAGCGCCCGCCCGCCGTCGATTGGCCCCTTCTCGCCTCCCAGTACCCAATCGGACGCCTACTTTAACAACCAATCAGCGGCCGGGCACGGGCCCAATCAGCGCCGAGGAAGCGGAGCACGGCCTTTGTGTGTCGTGACGCCACGGCGCCGGCGGAGGTCCCGGCCAATGGTACGGCGCGCTGCTTCCAGGCATTGTGAGGTCACCGCGCCGTGTGCCGCCCCCGCTATAAAAGGCGGGTCCCCGCGGCGGGGAGGGCGCAGTGAGGGGGTGGCTGGGTGAGGAGCGGCTCGTGGCAGGAGCAGCGCAGGCTTCGGTGCGCAGCGCTACCGGCACCGGTGCTTCCTTCTTCTCCGAGCGGTAAGTGGCGGGCGGCGGGCGCGTTCCGTGGCGGGCGGCGGTGCTGCGCGGTCCTTGGCGGCCTTGGTTCCTCCTAGAGCCTGGCGGGCAGGCCGGGCCTTGCGTACGTGCTCTGAGTCACGGCCGGTTCCCATCCCCCCCCATTCCCCCCCCCCCCCTCCGCCGGGGCGGCCCGGGAGGAAGCAGGAGGCGGCGTGACTCAGGCCGCTTCCCCTGGGGAGGGGAGCGGCCGGGCCACGACGCGAAGCGGGGGCGGAGGGGGAGAACCGTGACTCCTCCTTCCCCTCCCGGGGGAGGCCGCTGGCCGCCTGCCCGCCTCAGCGGCGGGGGAGGGGTAGGGGGGGGAGGTGGGCAGCTCGCCGACATCTGCCGCTTCTGGGACTTGAGGGGATCGGACGGGGCGGGGGGGGGGGGGACGGGTGGGAAACAGCGTGTAGCCGGGCTTGGCGGATCGTGTTGCCGCGGGATTGGGGAGAGCTGGACCCCGTGTCACGCGTGCCTGTCTCCGTAGGTAAGTGAAGAAAAATGGCCCGTACAAAGCAGACCGCCCGCAAGTCCACTGGGGGGAAGGCTCCGCGCAAGCAGCTGGCCACCAAGGCGGCCCGGAAAAGCGCTCCCTCTACCGGCGGCGTCAAGAAGCCTCACCGCTACAGGTAAGGCCGCCGGCACGGCACGGCCCGGCCCCGGCCCCGGCTCCTGCCCTGGCTCACCCGCTCCCTCCTTCCTCCTCCAACCAGGCCGGGCACCGTCGCCCTCCGTGAGATCCGCCGTTACCAGAAGTCCACGGAGCTGCTGATCCGCAAGCTGCCCTTTCAGCGGCTGGTCAGGGAAATCGCCCAAGATTTCAAAACAGACTTGAGGTTCCAGAGTGCAGCCATCGGTGCGCTGCAGGTATTGCTAGTGGCCTGCCGGGCCTCGGCGCTCGCGGCGCTGAGTGTGCTTCGCTGAGGGTTTCTAACGACATTTCTTCTTGTGCTCTTGAAACAGGAGGCCAGCGAAGCATATCTGGTGGGTCTGTTTGAAGATACAAACCTGTGCGCCATCCATGCCAAGAGAGTCACCATCATGCCCAAAGATATCCAGTTGGCTCGCAGGATACGGGGGGAGAGGGCTTAAGTGAAGGCTGTTTTTATGGTGTTTTGTAGTAAATTCTGTAAAATACT
The DNA here is from genome assembly GCF_900496995.4 of Aquila chrysaetos chrysaetos. NCBI lineage: Eukaryota > Metazoa > Chordata > Aves > Accipitriformes > Accipitridae > Aquila > Aquila chrysaetos. The sequence goes on from NC_044008.1 coordinate 68,322,213, forward strand.
TTGGTTTTAATTTGTGACTTTTTTGTAAGAAATTGTTTATAATATGTTGCATTTGTACTTAAGTCATTCCATCTTTCACTCAGGATGAATGCTAAAAGTGACTGTTCACATAAACCTCAGTGATGTGAGCCTTGTTGCTCAGGAGTGACAAGTTGCTAATATGCAGAAGGGATGGGTGATCTTTCTTGCTTCTCATGCATGTTTCTGTATGTTAATGACTTGTTGGGTAGCTAAACTTGTAAGGTACTAGAATTGATATAAATGTGTACAGGGTCCTTTTGCAATAAAACTGGTTATGACTTGATCCAAGTGTTTAACAATTGGGGCTGTTAGTCTGACCATACATCACTGTGATCAAATGTGGACTTTTTTCAGAGGGTGAAACTACAAGTCTTAACCACAGTGTAACTTACAGTTTCCTAAAAACGTAAACCTGGCAGCTATAGAATACACTATGTGCATTTATAATAGCTATTTTATATATTGTAGTGTCAACATTTTTAAATTAAATGTTTTACATTCACATGTGAGGAGTCTTTGTCATTTGGTTTGTATGGGCTTGAAGAAGCTTCCTCCTCCTGGCTCCAGTAGGTTAGCAGTAGATGCCTGTAATGCCAGACTGCTGCTGTGACAATTTTGTCTGTCAACAGAATGGAGAACTTGCCCTGGCCACCCTTGGAGGTTTTTGGAGGCTTGCTGTAGCTTGAGTCATTGCTCTTGGCCAGTGAGAGCAGAGCTGAGCCCTTGCAGCTGTGGGGTAGAGGAGGAATAGGCTGACTTGACAGGCCAAGGCTAGGCAGCAGCCTTTTTGGGGGGGGGGGGTGAGGGGGCTTTTGTGCTTTTTTTTTTTTAAATCTAACTGCTTATTGCTGTCAGCTGTTCAGGCACAACTCTAGAGCTAAGCTTTTTTTCTTTTTTTCCTCCTCCTTTCCACTAGGTGCAGGGGAAGTTTATTTCTGTGGCATGACTGGTCTGCCCAAAGCAAAACTACCAGCTTGTTCCCTGAGCAGTGTTGGGTGCTGAGTTGGGGGGGTGTGGCTGCAGCCCCCGAGTTTCTGTGGGATCTGGCTGTGTGACTAAGTCCCAGTTAATAACAGCAGCCAGCACTAGCAGTGCAGGATGGTATGTGAGTGGAAAAGCTAATTATACAACCTGAGAGCATATGGGCTGCTAAGCAAACTGGAATGGGTGCTCAATAAGATTCTCATTTCCCATCTAAGCTTTTTTGATGAAACAGGATTATACACTCCGACCTTCACTTCAGAACAGCTCTTCGGGCTCTCTGCTGAGACAGGTCTGGTTTTCTCAGCAGTGCCTCTGGGAACAGCCCTACCTTGTTAGGTTGTGGTAGAGGAAAGCTGCTCAGGCTGCATCTGAAACACAGGTAATTAACATGTAAATTGAATTGCGAGGCCGGCTCTCCTCAGCTCTTAAAGAACGGGCTGCACTAGTAAGGCTAGAGTTGGCACAGAAAAGTAGCACAGGGAAGTAGTTTAGCCAGCTCATCTTGATTTATTTCAATGAAATGAAAAGTGCCATGGCAGAAGTGGCATTTCAGGAGGAAGAACAGCAATGGTTCATACCAGAGAGGGGGCGGTAAGTCAACACTGGCCGTCCACGCAATTGTTTGCAGACCGGACGTGTTTACAGCACTTCCTTCCACAACGGCTGCCTGAAAGCGGTTTGAAAAGGATCCTGACTCCTGCTCCCTGGAGCCGGGGCCTCCCTCGCTCGGAGTGCTGCCGGGCGGCCGTGTCGCAGGCGAAGGCTGGACCACCGGAGCTCGGGGCTGGAGCCAGGGCTCTCCCTTATCAGACAAACCACTCCGTGTGCTTAAATCCTGCAGCTGGAGGAACACGCGCTCCTTACCATGCGCTTTTACACAACTTCCTCAACGCCCTTTCCTATGCTGCTCCGAGTGTGCTTGGAACAAACGTAGCCCCCCTGTTAATACCATTATCATATCTGCCACAGAGTTGCTAAAAACATGTTCTAAAATAATCCAAGATTAGGTTTGAAACAAGCATTTTCCTCACTGCTAAACCTGTAGGGAAAAAGATTTCCTTGCATCTACATTGTAAACTTAATTGCTTTAAAGGCCTGGATCAAAGTTAAGCACTGTCTCAAACTTCAGTTGATGCTAAGTGATCTCGGGTAGATCACCTGGGCAGGTCTGTCCTGGGGGTACAGCCTGCCAAGGGGACAGCTGGCAGGGATGTCCCCACAAGAAACCTGAGGGTCCTTGGGTGGCCTGGGAGCCATGCAATTTAGGAAGCATCACACAGCTTGCATTTAGGCAGGTTAAAAATAAGAATTCCATGTGAGGGGATTTATGAATGCTTGCTTTGGTGCTAAACTGCAGTAGCAGGCTGGGCTCCTGCAGGAAAAGTATGTTTCAAAATAACATCCCTCGAAAACAATGTTTCCTCCAAGTTCTTAGTGGAAACAATGAACCATCTGGGTATGCCTAGAAGCTGTTTCTTAAAATAAAATCATTGTCTAGCACTTCTTAAAAAAAAAACAAAACACCACCACACAACACAAAAAACAAACCCACCCAAAAACTGTATCAAAGTATCTATTCATCTTAGTAACCTCAATAAAAAGAAATTAAGCTAGATCTTGCATGTGGTGGACCGGAATAGCAACTCTTGGTATTCCACAGTCTCACTGTGATGATATCTGAAGACATAAACCGTTCTCTTACCGATTCTCCTGATGATTTCCTCGCATTCTTGCTCAGAACTCGATGCAAACACCAGACAGTCGAATGTGCTCCCGTCAGGGCTCTCCGGGGAAGTGCTAAAAATGGAAACACGTACATTAGCCGGCAGAGAGAGTGGCTCTGAAAGCCCAGCCCTGGCTTGTAACCACACCAGAGACCCCGCGGCTGGTCTGGATGTCGCTTGTTTATTTTCTAAGACCCACATCCCTCTATATCCCCCCCTCCCAGGGCCCACGGGCAGCACTTACGCCACGCAGAAGGCGAATAAATTGCTGCTGTCCGCGTAGCGTCCCACGCAGGAGATGGTGGGGTAGGGGTAGCGGCACAGGAGCTGCGCAGGAGACAGGGGGGAGATGGTGTTGGGGGCTGCAGTCAGTCCCCATTGTCCCTGTTCCTGGTTTAAACTGGCCCCATAACCTCTCCAGCCGGGCTCCCTGCGCCGCAAGATCGGCAGCCTCGGGAGTCACCCGGACCTTGGGCATCGCTCACTTACCTTGGAAGAAGTCTTCTCCTGTACGAGGACTTCTGCTTCCTTCACATCAAATAAAACCTCCTGAATGGGGGACGGAGGGGAGAGAAACCCCAATCGTCACAGCGTCTGAGCTCTATTTTTAATAAAACACTTACGAGAGAGATTATTCAAAAGCAGAGGTGACAAAGCACAGTCAAGCACAGCTTTTTCAAGGAGTTTTCTCTGTGCTGCCATTTTTTTCACCATCCGGTGCTCTCGCACTTGAATCTTTTCACAAACAACTCCCCAAAGGCTCAAGCAACAGTGACCTGAGCCCTAAAACACCCTGAAACCAGGCTTAGCCTCCCCACAGTTTTCCAAGTGCTTTCCTGCACATGGCTGTATTTTTTTTTCCTTAATGCACTTTCCTATCCTGGCTGCAGAGATGCTTCTAGCCAGAAAAAAAAACCTCACAGGGATGGGGGATGTCAAATACTTAGCCAGGCCAAATGAACCTGAAGCCAGCAGGAAAAAATATCCCCGGGCAGAGACTGTATTTCCCTGCAGTTTTCTCACCAAGCCCTTCCCGGGATGCCCTCAGCCCCATCGCTCACCCGCGCTGCCGAGTGCCTCTCCAGCACGGCGGGGATGGCCCGGTCCAGCACCTCTTTGCCACCGTACTGAAATGGAGTGGGAAGGAGGGAATAACCCACCAGCACGTGAAAAGAAACTCAGAAGAGACAATTCAGCCCTAGGCACAACTCTGGCCCATTGCCTCACCTCCCCAATGCCGGTCCGGCCCAGGTACCGCAGGTTGTAGAGCAGCCTGGGGAGAAAAGAGCTTGGGGGCATCAGAGCAAGGACCCTGCGCATCCTCCTGCTGCTCTTTGCAGGAGAAGATGCTCACAGCCCCCCACCACCCCCAGGCCACAGGGACAGCTTTGGCCCCACGGCCTTGAGCGGAGACCGGGAATATTGTGGATAAGGGTCTGTCCCGATGCCAGGACCCCCAGCCCAGCCTGGGGGTCCTGGGTTTGCCGGACCTACCTGCCCCCCTGCAACCTCTGTGACTCCCCCTCACCCCTGCGCCGGGGGCTGCGCTGGAGCTGGAAGCGGGGCTCCTTCTCCTTCAGGACCTTCAGGTAGGGCAGCAGCGGCTCGTAGACCCCCCCGTCGTGCCACTGCCACCGCAGCAGGCGGAAACTGAGCGGTTGTCCCTTCAGCTTCTGCAGCATGGCCCCGGCCTGGAGGGAGGGTGGGGGAAGCAGAAGGGAGGATGGGGGACGGACGGACAGGAGAGGGCGAGATGGGGGGACACGCCAGCCCTCTGTGCTCACCCACCTGCCCGCTGTAGGCGTTTCTCAGCGAGCAGCCGTTGATCTCATCGAGGATGTCGCCGGCCAGCACCACCTCGTCCACCTCTACCTGGCTCTCGGGGAGCACCTCGGTGACAAAGACTCGGCCGTCCACGTACCTGGGGGTGCGGCCGAGCCCCAGCTCAGCCCTGGGGACCCAGCCCATCTCCCCCAGCCCTTTCGTACCATCAGCGATGTTTCACCAATACACGGGGGCAGGGAAAAGCCACCCCACAAACAGCAGACACTGGTGAGGCTGAGCCGATGGGGAGAAAAGCACCTGAGACAGCCCCGATGCTCTCAACAGAGTATTTATCTCCCCTTTTTGGGGAGTTTTGAGTGTCTTGGTGTCCAAATCCTGCTGCAGAGCAGAGAGGAGGATCAAAGGCTCCTACCTGAGCACCATCCCCAGCGCTCGGCACGGGACCGTCTCGTAAGTGATGCACACCTGGAAGAGAGTGGCCGGTGACAGTGGCCCTGGCAATGGCCACGGGACACCCAAGGAGCATGATGAGGATGAGGGGGAGGATGGGGACCCCTTGCCCTGGATCATTTCTGGTACTGGTGCCAAACCAGGGCTTCGGGACCCCAGGGAGGGAGAGACCGGTCCCCAGTGCCCCAGGCTGGGCTGGAACCATCAGTGGCTGCTTGACCCTGTCCTCTCGTGGGATTTGGCCGTGACCAGACCCTGAAGGGACAAACCTGCTAGATGGATGGGATGGCAAAGCAGCAGGTGAACCCTTAACTCAGTGACGAGCCTTCCTCCCTCGTCCCACGCATCCCCACGCAGCCGGGGGAGCGCTGCTGCCCCTCCCCAAAGCTGCTGCTGTTTGCAGTGGCATTTACTGTCACATCATATTAGCCAGGGACCCGAAACACGGCCAGTTCGGCTGGGAGCACTTGCTCTTAGAAATGCCCAAAAGCCAGCAGGATCCCAGCCTCAGCAGCAGCACCATGGCTCAGCACATGCTGTAACCAGCCCCAAAGCCACCTTGAGCTTTTTGGGGGATTCTTTTGGGTTAAAAAGGCAGTGGAGGGATGCTCTTCACTTTTAAAAGACATCAAGGTGTCCCTGGCATTCTCAATAAATGCACCGATATGTCCCTGAGCAAAACCAAGAGCAAAAACCAACTGACACATAATCTGTGTCAGCCCAAGGAAATGGGGATTTTTTGGCAAGAAATAGGGGAAGGGAGCATGGGAAAACTTCATTTATATCAGCAATTTAGGCCTGGGTACTACTCAAGCTTGCTTTTACTCCCAGGAATGCTGGGATCTGCTACTGGTGACAGCGCAGGCACCTGGCAGGATCCAACCTCGGTGGCAGAGGGAGCTCTGCTCATGCTGGTGAACCTGAGCCAATTCACCCCTGGCTGCGGCCGGGCAGAGAGTTGTGTGGCAATCCCTCCCCACCAAATCATTCCTTATCTTCCTCATTTGACTTTTCAGCAAGGGCCACGCGGCAGAAGGACGGCTCCGCGGAGAGACAAGCTCTTACCGGCAGCAGCCAGCTTTCGTCCAAGAAGCTGCAATTCTGCAAACAAAGGAGCTTCAGCGCCATCAGTCCCGGCGAGGAAGGGGCTGGGGCCCCGCGCCAGCAGCCGTGTGCCAGCCACCACCCCGCCGATTTGTCACCGTACCTGCAGGTCCAGGGAGAAATCCATCTCTGTCACCACCAGCAGCAGCGAGAGGAAAGGCTCTGCAGAGGGATGGGGATGGAGAGGCAGCATCACCACCGGGTTCCCGGCAGCCACAACCTTGCGGGGACATGGCAGAGGTCCGAATAAAGCCATTTTTGGCCTAACTAATGAGCTCTGGGGAGAGAGGCCCTGAAAGCATCCCAGCACCGTGGCACCCAGGTTGCTGCTGGAGGATCGTCCCGGGCTCCCGCTGCCGGCATGGGGAGAGAAGCACTGCAGCCTGATGCCTGATTTCCCCAAATTCAGACCAAGGCTTGCAGCAAATGCTGCTGACGAGCAACTTTCTTTCCATTCCTCCCCTTAAATGCAAAGCGAAGGTGCCCGGGCTCTCCTGCACGAGCCTTGCAATTACTCTGATGGAGAGCTGCAATCTGCTCACGCACCAGCAGCGCGGGTGATTTATAAGCCATCTAGGTACAGGTTTAACACGGAGTTATTTATCATAATCAAAAGATTAAAGGCTTTCACCCTGGCCTGCCCCCCTCCAAGCAGCATGGCTGCAGATGGAGTGGTGCAGCTTGTCAAGGCAACGCAGCCATTTACCGCACCGAACCCCCCGTGTGACCCCTCACGCGGGACCGCAGCCTGAGCCCAGCCGCCAAGGGCTCCCCTCGAAACTGGACTGCTGGGTCTGCTTAAACCAGCATCCTTGGTACAAAGAAATAACACAGAAGACTCTTCAGAAGCAGTTTTCCTATCCCATGATGCTAAAACCAATCTTAGATGGATTCAAACCATGTTTAAATATTTACACCTCTTTTTCCATCACTGCAGCAGCATATTTAGATTTTACCACTAAGTTTGGCTTAGAAAAATCACGGAGGACTATTTTCCTCCCCCTCCACAGCAGCGCGGTGCCATAACACCTGCGACAGCCGCCCCTGGGGTGGGTTACATCCCGCTTCGGAGGAGCCACCGTCCTACCCAGGAGGTCTTCGTTGCCGAGGATGGAGCTCACCGGATCATAAAACTGCAACAGAGAAACACCACCATTAATTACGCCGCTGTTTTGCTGCCCATCGCCCGTGGGTAGCAGCTCCCCCCACAACCTCCCCACCGTGTGCTGCACCTCCAGGAGCCGGGGGGTCTGTGCCAGCTGCTGCACAGCCGCTGCCAGCACCTTTCCCTGCAGAGCCAGGCGCAGAAAGTACCGCCCGCGGCCCTGCGCCGTCCGTGCCTTCTCGCAGCTGCCCGCTTTCTGGATGCTGACGGAGAGAGGGGTCGGCCTGTTTGGGGAGACGGGAAGCAGCTCGGGGCTGAAACTTTGGCGGCGCGTGGGAGCATCCTCCCTGCACCCCGGGGTCTTTGGGATGAGTACATCGTGACGGATGCCGCCATGGTTCAGGTTTTCATCCTCAGCTCGTCTCCGGGCCGCTCACCTGCCACTGTCCCCCGTGGGAAGCTGCTCCAGCCAGTGCCAGTAATCCCGTCTCCTGAAGCCCCAGGCTGGCTCTGTGGGAGAAAGGGAGACCGAAGCCCCTCGCCACGGGCACCGGGATGCTGCCACCCACCACCCGGGCACGAAGGACCACTCACGTCGGAGTCCCTTGCGCAGGATGCACTCCAGCAGCTGGCAGAGGGAAGCGAGGTGCGGCGAGGTGTCTGTGCAGGGCCCCCCGTCCTCCCGCAGCCGCAGCACCCCACCTGTGGTGAGAGGAACATCAGCACCCATGGGTGCCCCAGCTGGGGGTGTGTGTGGGGGGGGGACACACCTATGGGAACAGCTCTGCGTACAGCCCCAGGGAGGGTCGCTGGTGCTGCAGGAGGTGCCCGACACCCCGGCAGGATGTGACCCACCCCGGCTGCCAGCAGCCACGCCGGACAGAAACTCAGGTAAACTTCCTCAAAACCGAGGTCAGGTGCGGTACCGAAGGGGGAAACACCCGCTCAGGCAGCAGGGCTGGCCCTGCCACGGCAGCCCCCGGCCCGGGGAGACCCCACCCGGACCGGCCCACGCCGTCAGTCCGGCCAAACCGGTGCAGCAAGGGGCCGGGCCCCCGGACGAGGTCTACCGGGGGAAGCAGGTACCGGCCCCGGGGGGCCACGCTCACCTTTAAAGGCGCTCAGCAGCGGCTCCTTCCTGGCCATGGGCTCGTTCCCCCGCCCTGGGGGGGGCGTCCAGCGGCGGCTGCGGCCGGGCGGGAACTGGGAACAGGGAACTGGGAACTGGGAAGGGGCCGGGCCCCGCCCCGGGAGCGGAGCGGAGCAGCCCGGCCCCGCGGGGGGGGTGAAACCTACCGGCTCACACTCACCCGCCTCTGCCGCTGCGTGCGGCATCGCACGACGGACATCGCTATGCGGGCACATACGCACACACACACACATATATATATCCACACACATACACACTCACAGCACAGCGGTATATATATACATCTACGTATGTACCTGTACATAACGCATCTCTAACAGAGACACCGGTGCATATATATACATATGTATCTGTGCTTATATTAGGAGAACGCAGGCATTGGGATAGGGATATAGATATATGCATTAAAAAGTCCCAGGTACCGGCACCGCCATAGGTACGTACACACCGGCGTGTGTATAGGTGTGACGCTCGTCCTGCCTATAGGGATGCACACGCACCCACAGCGGTTCCGAGGCCGCAGCCAGGGACGCGCACGGCCCGTGGGAAGGGGCTGCGGGGACCGGGAAGGGCTCGTCCCCCCGCCCAGCTCCTCCGGGGCCCCGCGGGGCCGCGAGTTCGAGCCCGGCCGCCGGCGGAGCGGGGCGGGACCGGGGGCGGTCCGGGGCGGAGCGGAGCGGCCATGGCGGAGGCGGTGGCGGAGCCCGGGTCGGTCCCGCTGCTGGCCGCCGCCCGCCGGGCGCACCGAGCGGCTTTCGGGGGGGCTGAGGCGGCGGCGGCGGTGGTGGTGGCGGCGTGGGCCCCCGGCCGGGTCAACCTCATCGGCGAGCACACCGACTACAACGGCGGCTTCGTGCTGCCCATGGTAAGGGCCGTGCTCCGCCGCCCCGGCCCCGTGATCCCTCGGCGTCACCCTTCCGGGTCCCCCCCTGCAGCCTCCGGGGATCCCCGGGGGCCGTGTCCCCCCGCCTGCCCCAGGATGTCCCCCCGGGATCCCGCCACCGCGCCCGGGACCGCCGGAGCTCGGAGCAGGACCCGGAGCGTCGGGGGCAGCACCCCGCAGACCGGCTCCTAACTCACTGCAGGGGAGGATGTGATTCCCCCGACCGCCTCTTCGAGGGGCTGAAGCCTCTTTTCTGCAACCCCGTCAAACAATTTTCCGTTCCTGGAGAGCGATGTTTTGGTGGCAGAGATGGTTCGAAGTAGCTGGGGCTTCCTGCCCTCCTTCGGCTCGAGGGGGGAAGCCCCCGCTCAGTCCTAAATAAAACCTACAGCTAATTATTTTGAGGCCGAGGAGCGTGGGAGCAGGTCAGCTGAATTTCCCTGCAGGCTAGAAAACTTCGCAAAGCCTCTCACGTCCTTGTCGTGGGTTTCCACTCCCCCGGAGCCCAGCAGCCAGCACCCCGGCGCTGAGCTGGGGTGGTCGGTCACAACATTTCAGTCCTAAGACTGACCTTGTGATGCATTAAATAGCCAGAAAGTTTAATGCGATGAGCCAGAGTGTGCGGTGGGGGCTGGCAGCTTCACGCGGACAAAGTTAAGGGTAACGTGTTGGGTGCTGCCAGCTGTGGGTTGAAGCAGCCACAGCTGTGCCCTGCCACCAGTGGGGATGCTCCAAGGGATGCCGTGGGGTCTGAGCCCACCTTCCCCACCCCCCCCCAGGCCCTGCAGCTGGGGACGGTGCTGGTGGGATCCCCCACGCAGGACGGGACCATCTCCATCCTCACCACCTCGGCAGAGGCAGACGAGCCCCACAGGGTGCAGTTCCCGGCTCCCCGCCAAGGCAGTCCTCTCAGCCCGGGGCAGCCTCGCTGGGCCAACTACATCAAGGGCGTCATCCAGCACTACCGGGGTAAGGCCCAGGCTGGCGGCTGGGTTAGAGGTCCCCTCGCGTGAGGCCGGTTCTCGGCTCCTGGCTTTTGGTGTGCTCCAGGGGCTCTTCCAGTGCCGGTGCAATCCTGTAGCTGCTGCCGGGACCAGGCTCCATCAGAGAAGCTTTCAGCTCTGAAGACCCCTGTGTTTGGGGAGGGGGGGTACCTGGGTCACACTCTGCCATGGGTCACCCTGCGTTTTAAAGTGGGATATCGGACAGGGGCTCCTCTCTGTCAGTTCTCCATGAGCTGTGGAGCAGGGCAGCCCCCAGCCCTGCAGGGGCTCACGGCCCCCATCCTCCCTTCTGTTCCCACAGGTGGTCCTGTGCCGGGCTTCAGCGCCGTGATAGCCAGTGACATTCCCCTGGGCGGGGGCCTCTCCAGCTCGGCCGCTCTGGAGGTGGCTACTTACACCTTCCTCCAGCAGCTCTGCCCTGGTAAGGCAGCAGCCGGTTCTGGCCCCTGGTGCCTCTGTTCCCCGGGTGGGAGCTGGGGTTGAGTGGGGTGCCCTTAGCAAGATCCTGCAGCCCTCGGGGAAACGCCACTGTGGAGTGGGTCACAACCCCCCGCCGCTGCCGGAGCTGGCACTGCTGTGGTTGTGGGGCTCCTCCAGCTCACCCAGCCTGATCTGCCCATGCCTCTAAAGCCCACAGACCACCCCTGGGGCTGGCTGGGGGGATGAGAGGATAAAAGGCTTCCCTGGAAGCATGTTCTCCCCACCCTTACGTCCCCCAAAATGGAGACATCTGAGACACCAGTGTCAAATTATCGCATCCAGCTGGATCCAGGGACCCATGCTGGCACAGATGCTGTGCACTGCTGCAGGAGCAAGCACCTGCAGCTGATGCTTTAGCAAAACCCCAGTCCATGGGAAAGCAACCCTTTACCTTCGTGTTTGCTCCCCCCGCTCCAGGACAAGGGGCTAAGGTCCCAGAGCTGCTAACCTGCGTCTCTCTGGTCTGGCACAGATGATGGTGATTTGGTAGCCAAGGCGCTGGCGTGCCAGAAAGCGGAGCACACGTTTGCTGGCATGCCCTGTGGGATCATGGACCAGTTCATATCCGTGATGGGCAAGGAAGGCCATGCACTGCTCATTGACTGCAGGTCAGGGCCGAGTGCCGAGCTCACTGCGCTGTGCCCACCTCCTTGGGCAGGTGGGGACGAGCTGGTCCCGTGGCCATGAAATAAATGCAGGAGTGCAGGGAGGGGTTAACCCCTGAACCCAGCCGAAAATCTCATTGCGGGGCTGGGACTCCCTGCATTTTAATTCCTGCGTCTTGATTCCTCCTCCCGCATCCTTTCTGCTACTTGCCTGGGCTGTCTTTCCCGCGAAGTCATTAGGGTCTCTTATGGGACTAATAATTGGGAGGGAGTGAAATGCTCGAGCAAAATCCTAAACCACTCGGACTTTGCCTCAGTGGAGGCAGGAGCTGCCCGCCACGTGGCCTCACCCGGATGGCCGAGGGGTGGAGCGGGCGGTGGGACGGGCACATGGCCTGCGCTGAGCTCTCGCTGCAGGTCCCTGGAGACCGTCCTCGTCCCGCTGACCGATGCCAGCTTAGCCGTCCTCATCACCAACTCCAACGTGCGGCACACGCTGACGGGCAGCGAGTATCCCACGCGCCGGCGGCAGTGTGAGGAGGCGGCGGCGGCGCTCGGCAAGGCCAGCCTGCGAGATGCCACCGTGGCCGAGCTGGAAGGTGGGGACAGTCCCTCCCTCGGCTCTGGCCGCTCCTCAGGGCAGCAGGACCTTGGTGCCCCATGGCACAGGCTGAGACTGTGGGACAGCACCTGGGACAGGCGGGCGGGTGCACGCACCGGGATGGGAGCGTGCCACAAGTAGATAAGCTCTGGCACAGGATGGTTGCGGGATGCGGCCGTGCTCATCTCCAGCAGCATCCCGCAGACCCGAGCGGCTTTGCTGCAGGGGCATGCATGTCTCCGCAGCGGCCAGGAGCCGGCTGGGCGAGGAGGTGTACCGGCGAGCCAGGCATGTTGTTGGTGAGATAGCACGGACGGCCCAGGCAGCGCAAGCGCTGCAGGACAGGGACTACGGGATGTTCGGGAGGCTGATGGTGGAGAGTCACAACTCCCTCAGGTGAGGATGTACCAACCCTAGGGCAGGGTAGGCTGTGTCGGGGGCACCGGCGTTGAGTCCTCGTGGGGTTCCCTTGCCTGCGGGTGCAGCACTGGGGGCAGCTAGAACCGTGTCCTGCCTGGTATCTCTCATGGCTCAGCCTGCCGGGGAGTTTTAAGAAAAGCCCCACAGGCTTCTGCATCGAGGCGTGCTGGGATGAGGCAGCCGGTCACATATGTTACAGACGCATGCTGCTTACAGCAGTGCCCAGCGGGTCCCTGATGCTTGCAGCCTTGCTCATGCATATGTGCACTTGTAGGCAGAGAGCAGGGCTGGGATTTGCGGCATCCTGCATTGCTGCAGTTTGCTATGGCAATGGGTGCACCGAGAAGTGTGTTTCAGCTGCTTGTGGTGCAGGGTCTATGGTCAGGGTGCAGGACAGGGCTGATCCCGAGTCTCCTCTCTCCAGGGATGACTATGAAGTGAGCTGCCCAGAGCTGGACGAGCTGGTAGAAGCAGCCCTGGAGGTCGATGGGGTTTATGGCAGCAGGATGACCGGGGGTGGCTTCGGAGGCTGCACGGTGACGCTGCTGGAGGCTGGGGCTGCAGAGAGAGCTCAGCACCACATCAAGGTACGCAGCAGAAAAGTGCCAGGAGATTGGCTTGAAGATCCCAAGGAAACACTCAGGGGCATGGCCCAGGGATGCCATTGAAGCTGTGCTCCTGAGGCACTTGGGGTTGCTGTAGCCCATCCAGTGTTGCACAGGGACAGCCCTGAGTCTGTTCATGCTACTAAAGCTCTTGCAGGCAGTTCAGCACCGTGCTGGTCACAGAGCACTGCCCAAGGACCTTACTGCGTTGAGAAAGTGAGCGAAAAGGTGCTGGGTGAGCTTCAGGAAGACTAAATCTATCTAGGGAAAAGTAATATAAGCCAAGCTTAGGCAATGCTGAGCTTAATGTCAGCAGTCACAGCCCAGGAAAGATCTCAGTGCTGTCATCAATGTTCTCTAAATCAGCAGCTCAGCATGCACTGGTAGCTGAAAACACCAGCAAAACGGAGGTGTCAGGAAACAGGGGCTGTGAATGAGGTAGACCCTCATTTTGCTGCTATATGAGATCATGGTGTGCCCTGTAAATGGAGCGGGGGGGGGGGTAAAGAAGGGGCAGAGTAAGATGTCTGAAATGAGGAGAGACCAAAAGGGCTGTGCCTCTGCCATCTAATGAGAAGCTGGGAGAGAGGGAATGTGACCAGGAGTTAGAAAACAGCAAAGGGGGTAGATAGGGTGAGTGTGGAACTGACCCTCAAATCCTCCAAAGTAAGAACCAGTGACCACTGGATGAGTTAGGACTAAAACAGAGCCGAGGCAGCACTGTGCAGAGCTGGCAGTGAGTTTTCTGCTGTCGCCAGACGCCGTGGAGGTCGGCAGCATGAGCAAGGTCAAAAAGGGGGTGGAAAAAGTCACAGAGAACAGTCCATAAGGGGCTGCTGAAGGGTCAGCTTGGGGATGTGCTGATAGCCTCCCTGCCCCGTGCTGTGGATGGACCAAGGGACCCCAGGCAGTGGCCAGGACAGCATGCTGTCCCCGAAAAAGCATCCCATGTGGCTGCTGTTGGAGCAGTGGCTGGGCCAGATGCACGGCTGGGCCTTTCTCCCCCGGTCCGGCATCCCCCAGCCTGGCGCAGCCCCAGAGCACCAGCACTTACTGCTCCTCTTGTCTCCTAGGAGAAATACAGCGGCACAGCCACCTTCTACCTCACCAAACCCTCCGGAGGGGCAAAGGTGCTGCCCTTGTAGAAGAGCCACCACCTCGCCTGGGCTGGGATCGCCTCCCTCCGAGAGGCGGCTGCTTTCCTCCCTTTGCAAAGGAATCAATTTGTCTGTCTGCATCATTTGCCTAATAAATGCAAAACATTTGCACAGTTCTGTGTCTGCATGAGCTGAGCTCTGATGCCAAAGTCACTGGGGAACTTTCCTCAGAGGAGACTGCTTTAACTCCAGTTCGCACTGGTGTAACAATCCATTACCGGAGATATGGGGTCCAGCACCCTGCTTGGGTATCTGCTTCTGGCATGTGTCCTTCATCTGCTGCTGCAGATGGAGGGTATTGGGGGGGGGATGATTTTTTTTTTTTTTTTTTTTAAATAAAAGGGAAGAGGCAGACTGTAGAGAAAACATTTATTGAGTGCAATAGGAAGCCATCTGCTCAAACACTCACTGTCGGAGTGGGCTGCTGGATCCACCTTGGAAAGGCTGAAACACCACCAGCCCTAACAACCAGATGAAAATTAAAAAGTGATGCTGTTCTAGTGCAAGGCATCGGTTAGGTGCACAGCCGCCTTGCGCGTGGGAATGGCGTGATGCCCTGGAGAGCAGCAGCTGACAGGCTGTGCTCTTCTCTTGGATAACAGGATAGTCTTTGGTTAAAATGCATGGAAGTGGGGCTCCCTTTTGAGGCAGTTTTCAGTGTTTTATCCTGGACCACAAAGCACAGGGAAAGGGTCATGAAGTCCTTGTGCAGGAGGAGACACGTCAGCTGGAGAGGAAACTCCAACCACAAAGGTGAGATGGGAACTGGGAGGCAGGCAGGTTGACGCCACTGGTACTTGCTCAGGAAAAATAAGTGCTTCTTGAAGGCACAGTAAAACCACAGGGCTGGTGAAGTACCTCTTGAACCAAGTTCAAAACTGACCTAGCTCCAGCTGCAGTCCTGGAGATTCCTGCGGACTTTACTCACCCACATGCATCTTTGGCTCAAACATGTACAACCCCTCCCACTCGAATGAAC
This sequence comes from Aquila chrysaetos chrysaetos, assembly GCF_900496995.4. NCBI lineage: Eukaryota > Metazoa > Chordata > Aves > Accipitriformes > Accipitridae > Aquila > Aquila chrysaetos. The sequence goes on from NC_044008.1 coordinate 68,337,270, forward strand.
AGCCCGGAGAGGAGATGGAGCTCGTGGTGGTGTTAGTGCTGGAAAGCCTTCTTCTGAGTCCGGGAAAAAAAAAAAAAAAAAAAGAAAAAAAAAAAAAAAAGAACAAAAAAGCCAAGGTCCAGCATTAGATCAAATCAGGCAGCCGATGCTGCCAGGGAGACCAGGCAGCTGCTGTTTTGGTTGGAAGCTCTAATCCAGAACGGTGGCAGCTGCTGTTTCAGGCAGGACCCTTGCTTTCAGCAGGCTCCTCGCCTGCTCCCGTGCAGCTGAAGCACGCCAGGGAAAGGCGCTGCTCAGCAAGACACGAAACCCAATTGTTCTTGTTGGCAGAGGGCAGCAAGATGCCAGGCATCATGCCCAGAGCCAGGAAACGAGGTCCAGCAAGGTCTGAGCTCAGCCCTGCACCCAGCATCATGCCAGGATAGCTAAAGCCGAGGGCTGAAGAAGGCCCAGAGCCTTGCTCAGGATGATGAGAGAGACCCTGGTGTTCCCAGGCTTGCTCTTCCCTTGTGTTTACTGAGGGATCACAGGTCCCTTTATGGACGTTGTTGTTGGGCAAAAGGGCTTTTGAAAGATATCCAACACCACCTGCCCCAAAATCTCACACTCTCCACGTCAGCCATGAAAGAAATCCCAGGCACCGTTCCTGCCTCCAGGCGCCGCTGCCTGGACTATCCCCATCCCTCATCTCCAGGGAGCTCCCAGCCCTTCTGCGCACGTGTGCTGTGGCTGGAGAGCACTCAGCTGATGGATGCTGTGCAATAAGCGGGTCTGGTCGCTTGCAGCCATCTGCTGAAGTCTCCAGCGCTGGAGGATATAAGGAGCAAGTCAGAGCCCACCAGCTCATCAACAGGCTTTCCACCGGGTTTAGTGGCCTTTGGATCAAGCCCTTAACTAATTTCTTCCAGTTATTCGTTTCTCAGCAGCCAGAGTCCCAGTGTAGCCTCCACATTCAGCATAGATCTCATCCACCTCAATTTTTTTTATAAAATAATAAAATACATTTATATATATTTATATATATATACTACGAAAACTGTACAATATTGTATGCAAAAATGCATCAGTGGCCATCATCAGTAATGCTATACAAATGAAAGACTATACTTTGCTATCGTGGTACCAAATGTTAGCAGTGAAGGATAGACACAAATAGGTGCAGTAAGAAAGCATAGGTTACCCCAAACCCCTATCTTGCAGCGCTCATAAAAAAAACCCAAACAGAGCGAAATAACCATCTCCAGTGGACAGACAAGTTGCCGGAGAGCCTGGAGCAAAGATGGAAATGGTGACCCTGGGATCCTCTCAAAACTGAGGACCTGAGAATAAATCATTCTGTTCCATTTATCTGGGGAGGCTGGAGCCATCGAGACACCCGGATTTTGGCAGGTGTGTTTGGTTGGATGGGCATTGAAGAATGGCATTGGAGTGAGCGGTGATTGTTCATGGAAGACATCCCTGTGGACTCTGCAGAACTGAGCCTATGCAGAGCAGGACAGGGTGAACAAGCCCTGAAGGATGAGCACACACCTGATGACCCAACCGTGCCAGAGCTTTGAGAGCGCTGGGCTCCAAACGAGACGTCCAGAGCTTGAAATGCCATGGAGGGTCTCTGCCCACAGGAGGAGCTGCCGAGGCACCGTGGCAGTGTCTGGATGAAGCACCCTGGGATCATTCCACAAAGTCCTGCCATCTGAACACAAATGTCCCGCTGGCGGGCAGCCTGCCCTGGTTCAGGCCTCGTAGAACTGCCTCTCCATCTGTTTGGTGAGGGTCCCACTGGACATCACGGTCCGGCTCACAAACTCTTTGGTGACCTGTTTGGTGAGGGTGCTGCTGGCGCTCTCCACTCGCTGGGTTGTCATGAGCATGCCGTCTGCAATGAGAAGCTCAGTGGTCAGGACACCGTGCTAAGTACGGGGTCACAGGGAATAGGATCTGCTCTACCTAATGATTCCTGACAGAGGCTTCTCCTTAAATACCACTTTCACTGATGGAAAACCTCTCCAGATCAAGTGATTCGGTACTTTGCTCTGTCAGTCAATAAGATGGACCTCCTGACAGCTCCCAAATTCTCCATGTTGCAGTGTGAACCCATGAGTCCATGAACTCAAGTGGGACAACATGGAACAACTACACTGATGTGATTAAAGACGGTCGTCACACTTCCCTGTTTTTTCCTGCTCTGAAGAGATCTAACCTTGCAGGAAGAGCTATGATTTGGACCCTAGTGATAGTCCTGGGGGACTTTGAAAACTCAACGTTCCCTCTGTGACTGGGCAGCACATGGGGAAATGACTGCAACTGCCCCTGGGGCAGAGCACAGACATGGTGTAGGAAAGGGTCTGGTCATCTTCATCAGTCCTGCCTGATGGACCCTTCCTCCTTGCCTTTGACACTCGAGGTAAAAGCACCCTCAGACCTTTGGACAAGCAGAGTTATCCTTTGCTTTCAGAGGCTTTCAAAGCAGACAGCAAGTCCCTACCCGTGAAGTGGGGATCCAGAGAGGAATGGCTGATGCTGGTTTTGGTGCCGTATTCGGTGGGGAAGTTGTACACTTCTTCTCTCATGTACTGCTGTCCTCCAAACTGGGAGAAAGTCCCTGGGAAGAAGGAAAAGGGATGAATCAGCCAGGAAACAACAAGGAGCTTCCAGCCCCTCAACCCTGCACAGTGAGCACTAACAGTCAGCTCAGGAGGTTTCTCTTGCTGACATCAGAGCCAGGTTTAGGAGGAACTGGGAGGACTGGGAAGGTCTTACACCTGTGCAGCGTAAGAAGCTGCCTCCAGGTATGTGTACAATCAGGCATAAGACAGAAGTTTCATAATAAATTAAACACTGGCAGGTTCTCATGATCCTCCCTCATTCAGTGCATCAGGGTTGGGACAGTGCTCACAAGGCACAGCATTGTCTTCATGGAAGACAATGTCTCCATGTCTTTCGTGGAAAATGGAGTCACCACCAGAGCTGGAAAGGGACTCCAGGAGTTGTGTTCCCTGCTCTGAGAGGTTTCTTATCTTTGCATCTCCACAAAGACACGGTACTGTACCTCCATCCTGAGATTCGATGGTGATGATGCCTTCTCTCTCTGGCCCAAAGCCTTGGGTTGTCTTGGCTTGCACTTTGAACTTGTATGGGACATTCTCACTCAGGTGGGGCACAGTCAGGGTAGTTTCCGGATTGTCTCCTTCGACATAGATATTCCTGGGCTCCCCTAATCCACACAGACGTACCAGCGGTGAAGACAGGCAGGAGTGACAGTCCCTCCAAACGCACTCCCCCCAACTCTGGCTGCTGTCTTGCCTTTCCCTAAGCTTTATGCCACCCGCAGACTCTATGATTGCACTCAGTTCTACTAAGGGTTAAGACAACCCTATTTTAGCGCAGTGGTGATCCTCAACAACCTCCACTGGGTTTGGGCTGTAATAAGCTACAGGTCCTTCCTCTTCCAACCACAGTTGTTACACCAGACCATGCAATGACACAAGGCATCAGGGTCCAGCAGCTCCCAGGCCTGGAATCAGCCTCATGTCCCCACTTTGTCTGCACCGATATAAGCAGACAGCTTTGTTGCTGGTCCCAGCAAAAATGCAGCACGTTGCTGCCTTTGCTGGAGGTATCTTGTGCTCTACATGGGGAACTGGGCTTCTACAGCCTGATACCATACCTCCTCCATGCAGCATCTCACAGGTGACCATGTAGCCCAAGATGGACCCATTGGGCTTGCGGGGTCTCTCCCAGCTGAGCTGCAGGGAGTCAGGGCTGAGGGCAGTGAAAACCAGTGGTCCAGGAGCACTGGGCGTGCTCAGCGTGAAGGGTGAACCTGCAGGGGTACGAGCGAGAGGTCAGTTTCACAGAAGGTGGCGAGAAGGAGCCTGGGAGGGATCTGCATACAGCATTTATGAAACAAGATGGAAGGTCTCAGCTATCTAGACAGCTAGTGGAAGGTGAGTACATGGGGAAGAAGGTTTTATTTCTAAATGAAAGGAAGGAAAGAAGAGCTCAGGATGTGGTAAGGGGAGAGAAAAAAGCAAGGCCAGCACTGTAGACAGCAGCAGAGACATCAGTGCCACCCTTCTCCTGTCCCCCATCCACCTCACCTGGTACAGGGCTGAGTGGGCTCTGCGGGTCCACCTGGGACTCTATGGTGATGACGCCTTCCCTCTCGGGACCCCAGCCTTCCTCACTCTGGGCCTTCACCTTGAAGATGTAGGAGTGGTTGGGTAGCAGGTCCTCTACCACCACCGAATTCTGGCTGGGGTTAGGGATGGTGAGTCGGTGCACTTCTCCTGGGACACACAGGGAAGGGGGACATCAGCACCATGTTGCAGGCACAAAGACAGAGCCATGGCTTTTGCCTAAACTCTATCTCAAATGAATTGCCTGGAAAAGTCACCCAGGGCCCCTCCCCGGCCACATCCATCACACCTTGCCACCAACAACTGGTAGTGCAGGACAAGATGTTGTTCCAAAAAAGGCTTGGGACAAACAACAGCTTCTTGAAAACTCAAAGAGAATAATTTTCACTAACACTGCCCCGAGTTTCATGTAAAAATAAGAGATTTTTCATTCCAATCTTTCCTCCAAGTCCAATGTGATGAAAAAAACCTTCAACTAAGATGTTGGGGATGATGGAGAATGAGGCCAACATTTTTTGGAGTAGGGGTGACTCCACAAGCAACCCCAGGAATTGTCCCCCCAACAGAAATGGGGAATGAGAGCTGTGGGGTAGCCAAGACATTTCCTCAAGGCGTACATAGAAAAAGCAGAGTTGGGACCAGCCCCTGAATCCCAGAACGCTTGTGGTTGGAAGGGACCTCTAGAGGTCATCTGGTCCAACCCCCCCCGCTCAAGCAGGGTCACCCCGAACCAGTTGCCTAGGAGAAGACCCAAACCAGACCCTCTACCACCAGGAACTCCCACCACCAGTTGCCTGGTGGGCACTGGCCACCTGTTCACTGACCTCCGTTGAGGAGCTGGTACTGCACGCTGTAGCCCTGCACCTCCTTCTCGCAATGCGGCTCCTGCCAGCTCACCTTCAGGGAGGTGGGTCCCAGGGCGGAGAACACCAGGCGTGTGGGGGTGTCAGGGACGCCCAGTGGCAGCCTGGAGTCTAAGGCAAAAAGGGAACATCAGGGTGGAGATTTGGGGGCTGGGGGACTAAGGGGGCTGGGGGAGAGGAGGGAGTGGCACACGCAAGCATGGGATGGTCCCGATGGTCTGGGGAGAACGTGGAGAGATGTCATCTCTGCAAGCTGGCCCATCATGAGGGGGGATGGCTGGCTCTGCACACCTACAGCCCATGGCCTTGGGGTGCCAACCTTGGGTGGGACAAGTCAAGGTAAGCTTCATGCCCCTATGGTAGAGAGACCAGAGCATGGACTTGGGTGCAGCGTATGGCCCTCCTCGTTCACCCTGAAGCATCCCGTCCAGTCTGCCAGAAGCTTCACAGACATCTTCAGATGTAGCTTAGTTAAGACTGGCCCTAGTCTATAGCTAAAGCAGCCCAACATCTCCAGGGACTGTTCAAGGGAATGGGGGCAGCTGACACCAGGACTGGCTGCTCTGGCTCCCTCCCAACTCAGCCCACTGGGACACAAAGCTCATGGTGAGCACAGCAGCCTCCTAGGTGACACTCAGGGTCTGAAGCCCCTCATTGACATGGGCTTTGGCCAAGGAGCTTGCAGAGGGACATCTCGTATGGAGAACACATTCTCCCCCAGAGTCCTCCAAAGGCCTGTGGGGTAGAACAACAAGCTTGTTAGGAATGAAAAGGACAGGGACAATGAGCTGATCAGCTCATTAGAGCATGGTGATAGTGGTGGTGGGTGTTAATCAGCCCAGGTGGGTTGAAACACAGCTGAAGTCACCTGCAAATGGAAAGGTGGTGTGATGGAGGCACAGGCCAGGTCAGGAGGAAGATCAGTGCGGCACACAGCAAGCCATGGAGAGAAGGTTTGGGGTGAGCAGTGGGTGGCAACAGCTCATGGATGGCCGGTGGCTTGGCTGTTATGGGATGCATGGCTGGGAGGAGACACCGGACAAAGCTGTACCTATATACTTGCAAATCCCCGCAGACCCATCAGTCATGATTATAGAGTCCCGAAAGCCAGTGCTGGGGTAGTAACCCTTCACCTTTGCCCTGCTTCTGAAACCCACATCCCGAGGCCGTGGGATTGTCCTCCCAGCATCTTCATGGATGGGAGGGAGGAGTCTCCCCGGGTAATCTACAAAAGCGGTGCAAGAGAAAGAAAGAAACACCATTGGAGACTTCAGAGCGGGTTCAGCCTAGGTGCTGGCTCCTGCAGAGATGACTTTTTAAGGCTCAGATTTGAAGAGACTTTTAACAACCTTCTGTCAGTGCCAGCTGATGTACACATGTGGAACTGAAAGGCAACCGTGCTGCTAGATAGAGTAAGAAGAAGAGACACATGCTTTTCCTGGAGTGCTTCACGTTGTGAGGATAAGGATGTAGCTCCCTTTCCTGAGTACTCTGGCACGTGAGGGATGGGAACCCTTTCCAAACTGGTCTGGGAGCAGGGTGGCCTTAGCAAAGCACCTACACGTCAGTGATGAGGACGTGACCTTCCAGATCTCTGGTTCGTAGGCCCCCTTAGCTGTGAACACAGTCCTCACCCCAACAGGACTTGCAGGGCACGGGTCTGAAGACAGTCACGGAGGTGGAAGGGAAGGACAGGTCCCATCACCACAGTACTCACCGTGCCCCATCAGCATTGTGGAGTAGTCTCTTGTCAGCGAGGAACTCCCCAACACCCTGTGCTCCTGCTGCATGTGTGAGGTCAGCTGGTGGTAGCTGGTGTTCGTTGTCCTGGTCAGCGTGCCGCTGCCACTGCCAGGGAAGGAGAAGTCCACCCGGCCGTTCAGCAAGTGCTCTGTAAAAGAGGGCACACCGTGAGGAATGTGGCTGTGGACAGGGCTGCTGCTCCAGTTTCCGTGGGGAGGAAGCAGGAGGCATCATGGTGTGCCCTGCCTTGGCTGCATTCCAGCTTCAGCCACTCTGGAAGGTTGTTCTGGAGCGCTACATCTAGAACAAGCCACAACCACCCAACGCGATGATGCGGAAACAAACAGGTAAATGGAGACTTTGCTCTACACCCAGCACCAGAGACACCCATGGTGCCCAAGGTAACTCCAGACCTCGGCCTCGCTGGGGCACTGCCTTGTGGTTCTCGCCACGTTGTCTCACATCTCTCCTTAGACGCAAGCACAGGTTTATAATTTCAGATTAAAAAAGAAGGCGGAAGAAGGACAACAGCCCTTTATGGAGGCAGTTTCTCCAAATCTCACTCTGGATCCCATCTCAGCTGGATCTGAAAAGCAAATTCTGCTCCGTTGTTCTGGTCCTTGACAAACCCCCATCCCTTCCCAGCAGGCCAGGAGAGAGCAGCTACCCGTGAGAGAGTGATTTCTGTTTAACAGTCCAGCAGATCTGCCCCAGAAGCTTAGGGCACTTAATTAAGGTGAGAAGCTGCCCTTGGAGGTGGCACTTAGCAGGTATCATCTGAGTTTGCTCCTGCCTTGAAGGTCCAGCCTTTTGTAGAAGCAACTTGCTAGCAGGCTCCCAAGTCCATGCCGAGATGGGGGTTACCTTGACACTCTTGTGAGCAGACACACCAGGACAAGGTTTTGAAGCAGACTACAGCACGTGAACAGTGCATCACGCCAACACGAAGATGGGCACACAAGGGGAGGAAGGGGACACGTGCTGGGGCAGACCCCAGCTGCCGGCCCCTTGGCCCAGAGCAGGACGAGACAGGACACTCGGTGCCGTAACGAAGCCGTCCTTCACCTGCTTGGGGCCGGGGCGTCCCGCTCCTCCTCAGGCTGCCAGTAGCCACGTCGCTGTCCTCCTCGTGGAGGAGACCCTCGGTGTCCGAGGAGAAGCGGCTGCTGCCAGAGAGGCGGGGAATGGTTTCAGGTGGGAGCCTCCAGGTGATGCGGCGAAGATCCAAGTCTTCTCCCAGCAACTGCACATATTTCCACCTGGAGCCTTTTGGGACAATGCAAGCACTGGTGTTGGCATGATCTGCAGGGGACAGAGTGGGCTACCCACCACCTTCGTGCTGCTTGCTGGGGAGGGGAAGGGGCAGGTGCCAGTGGGAACGACACCCATTCACAGCCCGTCCCGCCAAGTGTTGGCTGATGAGTTCAGGCGGTGCAACCATTGTGTGACTGGTAGATGGAGGATGGTGGGAACATGACATGCACGGGGGTTCCTCAACCCCAGGGCTGTTTTCCAGCCCTGTGTCCATCATGACAAAAGGCGAGAGTCAAAGTCCCACCACACGCCTGTCCCTGTCACGAAGAGTCTGCGACAATTGTCCTCTGCTCAGGAGAGGTTTCCTCACTCCTTGATGTGCGCTCGGGATGGTCGGACTCTTGGTGTTCCCATTACCTCGCTCTCTGAAAGGACCAGGGACTCGCTCCTGGATCCCAGGCTCTGGAGAACCACCCCAGGAAAGACCCTCCAGATCCTACTGACAAGCCTCATCATTTCACTTATGGCCCATCTTCCCCTCGTTGTCCCAGTACAAGACAAGGGAGCCAGCCTCATTCAGAGAGTGAAGTGATGGAGGAAGAGAGGCCAGTGCCTTCCCAGTGCTTGGTGAGTTCCCTCCTGTTGGCTTGGCCAAGACCCTGAGCATCCAAGGGACTCAGAGGTCTGTGCCTTGCCAGTGCTTGTTTGCTGACAGTAACTCTCGTGGTCCAGCCAAATGCCAACAGGGAGGGCCATGAAAAGCTCCTCTCCCACCCCACGCTGAGATTTCTCTTTGCCTCATGGCTAAGACAAAGAGGCACTGGTCTTATTTACACTGCGGCTAGTCAAGTGTGCCCATGGATGCTGCTACCATGCTTTGGAAAGGCTGATCTCCACCATCTCTGTGACTTGGATCTCCCCATCTCTGTGAGGAGGAGAGGAGCAGTGAAGCTCATTGCTGAAAGCTGTTGTTAAGGAAAATGAATGTTAAAAATGACCTTTGCAAAACGCAGAGCAACATACCTGAATCATCAGAGACACTGGGACGCTTGCTGCCAGCTGGAGAGCGAAGCACATCTGCGCTGTACATCAGGTAGCTGTCATAGTCCTCACCTCCCTCTGCATCAATGATGGGGACGTCAGGGATGATGGGGACTGGAGGAGACGTGGAAAGTGCCATTTGACAAACAGCTCAAAACCACACAGGCCTCCCACGCTCAGGATGGCCTTCAGCATTCACCAGGGCGGCTGGTGTAGCAGAGCAAACAGCATGTGGAGAAGCAGCTGGGGTGATGGGGAGCACACCCCAGCACTGCTCCTGCCCCCCTGCTCCCCACCCAGGCAGGCCAGTAACTCACTGGACATTGGGCGCTTGGGCTGCGTAGCGAGGTTGATGGTGGCTTCTCTCTCAGGTCCCCAGCCAGCACCATTTCTGGCCTTCACCATGTAGCGATAGGGCTGGGACTCCCGCAGGTTTTCTATCAGCACCATGCGCTTCTTCGGGTCTTCAACAAGCACCTTCTTCATTGGGCCAATGGGTACTGCAAATATGGGTATGCCTGTCACCCACAAGGTCACGAGACACAGAGGACCCCACAGCACCCCACCCTTGTCCAACAGGCTTGCTGAGGTTTGGTGTCAGGACACAGCCTGGCTCTGGGACAAGGTGCAGCGGCTATTTGGGCTGCTCATGACAGGCAGGACATCTCAGGGAAATTCCCAAACAATGCTGAAGTCAACCTACAGCAGAGGTCTCCTGTTGCTGCTGTGTCACCAAATGGCATCTTCCTGGCACCCTAGCCCTAGGTTTAGACTGATGAACTACGTTTTTAAGAGGAAAACCAACACAAAGCACTATGGAAGTGAATGGGAACTGAGAGCCTCCAGGCTTTGCAGGATTAAATCCTGAGCGGTGATTTTTCTGTACTCCTTCCATCAAGAAGTGACCCCTCCAGATCCCAGTTTTCACAGGAAACATGCTTGGAGCCATTCTGGTTCTGCTGCTGTTTGGGACCAGCCCCACTTGTGGAAAGTGTACTCTAGCCCCTCAGCCCGGGTGGACTGCTCTGTTCAGAAAATGAGCTCTTACCATTGTCCTCATTGACGAGTCCATAACTGACTTCGTAAGCTGTGATCTCCCCATTGGTTTCTGCAGGCTCAGCCCAGCTCAGCTGCGTCACAGTGGAAGACACAACGTTGAAAGCCAAGCGGCCAGGCTCGCTGGGGACTGGAAAGGCAAAAGGAAAGGGTCCAGGTTACTGCAAGTCGGGAGCCAGCGCACACAGATGCCCAGAGCTCCCTGGATCCCAGCTGGGTTGCAGTGGGAGCCACTCAGTGCTTGTCCCCAAGACCAGCAGAAATTCCAGGCTGGAGCCCTGACCCCATGCCGGGTGCACAGGCACCAACTTGTTCCCACATGGTGGGAAGCAAAGTGCGGAGTCGCTCACCGTCCTCAAGCGTGCGGCAGTGGATGATGTCGGAGTAAGCCCCTTCACCCATGGCGTTGTAGGCGCAGACTTGCATCTCGTAGTCGCAGAAGGGGTAGAGGTTACTCAGCTCTGCTGATGGTGCTTTGACATCAATGAGATGGGCTTCTGACTCGGGGTCCCCTTGGATCCAGTATTTCACCTGGCAAAGCAAGAGCAAGCCATGATTCCCTCAGATCCTCACCATAATGGGTGAGAAATTCCCCATCTCTTATTAAATCTTCTCTGGGAAAGCCAGGGTGTTGTGCCATTCCTCTGAAATGGGAGGCCAGAACAGTCTGGGCATTTCATGATAAGTGATGGAAAGAGAGATGAACCCACGAGGAATCTCCTGCAAATCCCACACCCACCCAGCAATGGTCCCTTAAGGATGGAGGGGGCCAGAAGGGGTGAGCTTTCTCCCTCCTTTGGGCGTCTTCTCCCCATCCCTTCAGCACAAATGACTCTGTGTGTGAAACACCTGCAGGATGGGACCCACACCCTCCCCCGGGATCCACTCACCTTGTACCCCAGAGGTTTTCCAGGTGGAGGAAACCAGCTGAAGCGGATTTCCCTGGAGCTGAGAGCATGGGCATTGGGATTAAGCGGTGCACTCAGGCGGCCTTTGGGGGACTGGGAGACCTGGCTCAGACCAGTCATCGAGGGGACACCATCCACCACCTCTGCAGACACGAGGAAGAAAGGTCACATCAGTGCTAGTCCCCCGCATGGAAGGAAAAGAAGGAAGCGTGCCTCTCTCCAGCATGGTACAGAAGGGAAACTGAGGCGCTTGGTGATGACATCCCCCAAAGCCACACAGCAAGCTGGCATGAGAGCCAGGCTCAGACTCCCCAAGTCCTGCACCTCCTGCTGCTTCTCACAAGCTGCCCAGGTAGGAAGCAATGAAGAGACCACCTTCGTGCCTCTGAAAATCTTTAGCTCTATCTGAATGTATTTAACAATGCTTCAACAGCTTGATCAGTTGCCCTGTGCAGCCATGAGAGAAGATGGAGAGGGGCAGAGCCTTCTCAAGTCACCCAGTTTCTTCTGCTGGAAACCCACCAAGTCCAGTTGAGAGCTCTCTGGAGCCTCTCCAGACCCAGTGCCTGCCCCTGAAGTGGTTCTGGTTGGTCCAGTGACAAAGCACTTTCTGGTACCCCCAGTATTCGTGACCAGTACTGTGATACATACCTTTACATTATCGACCCACTTGATGACAACCCATAGAGTTTTGCTTGTCCAGCCACAGGAACCACCAAGCACAGCTCATGGCAAGTCCCACATTGGCCCTATTTTTATAGCTTTTTATTCAAATCCCCAAAGAAAAGGAACGAAAAATCCACTGTATTTCTTTTTGCGAGGTAGATTATCCATCTTCTTCCCACCCACTGTCTATACCCACTAATGCCTCTAGAGGGAGGCCCAAATCTACCAGTCGGAGCTGGAGGAAGCTCCTCATTGCCGCTTTTTGGGTGAGTAGCAGGGCTGGAGCTCTGTACATCACCTCGGGGTGGGCTGGTCCGGTGTGGGGGTCCCACACCCCCTGCTACCATTCCCCACCGCCTGGCTGCCAGCCCCTACCTGGGTCGGCGATGGTCACCGTGGTCTGGGGGTATCGGCCAATCTTGGCACCGTACTTGGGATGGAGGAGGTCGATGGCGAACTGCTTGAGCTGGCAGTTGTGTAGGAGGGTATCTATTTCGGTCAGCTCCAGCAAGGGGACCTGCACCTCCTTTCGGGTCTCCCCGGGCTGGAAGACCAGGTCGCCCTCTGTGAAGATGTAGTCCTGGAGGAGAAGGAAGAGGTGCGAGATGATAGCCTGCAGCATCCATGAGAAGGCTCCCAGAGAGCTTCCCCTCGTCTCCCAGTGAATCCCCACTTGCCTCCCAGTGCCCACAGCTCAGGGGGCAGCTGGTACCCTCTGCCTCAGGTACAGGCAACCTCTCAGATCCCCGAGGCACAGGGAGGAAGGGATGGAGGGGAATGTCTGCCCTTGTGCTAATAAGCCTTGGGTCTCCCCTCTCCCAGCCACATCCCGTTTGAGCCCGATCAGCTGCTCTTCTGCAGCCCCAGGTTCGGTTCCTTCCCAGCCCTCTGTGCCCACTCTGTGCCCTGGCCTGCCAAGGCCAGGACCACCACCCTTACCCTGCCATTCTTGGCAGTGAGATCCCGGGTCCTGTAGGTGACTTGGGATTTCCCGTTGTCTATGATCTCCCGGAGGACAGGGATCTTGGCCAACTTATCAAAGCGGCTGTGGGAATAGGCTGGCTGCAAGAAGGTGATGAGGCTGCTGGCTGGAAGGGGCAGGAGAGAAGGAATGTGTAGAGCAAATACGTGAAGGATCACATTACAAATACACAGGTGTCCTCCCTGAACAGAGTTCCTCTCAGCCATGGGTGTGAACTGTGTATGAAATATTACTGCATGGGCTGGAGACGTTACCACTCCTGACTTGTGCTCCCTGCTCAAAACAACCAGGTGGGAAGCAGAGGCAAACTGCTGGGGACATTCACCTGCCCCAAGCACAGCATAACAGCAAAGAGGTCTTATTTTACTCCACCGGCCTATGAACTGGAGCAGCAGAGGCATATAGTCAACCCTGGATCTGCCATGGAATTGGTAGCATCTAAACTTGTGATGGTCAGATGTTTGGGTCTCTGCCATCAAGGATGACGACCCTCCTTTGGATGCTTTAAAAGATGCTCTAGTTTAGACCCCGGTGACTTAAGATAGGAGTCACCAAGCAAGTCTCTAGTCTGTGATCTGGGTGACCTCAGATACGCAGCCTGCACCTTCCTTAGAAACCACGTGGGTCCATCTGGACATGGGACACTCAAACACAAACGCCCTTCATCTCGTGCCATGGTCGCAGCCCTTCACCTTGTTCTTTGATGATGGTGATGTTGACAAGCCTGCGTCCAATCTCTGCGATGCCGGTGGGGACATCAATAGCTTCCACCTGCAGCTGCTTCTCATCATCATCATCCTCCCTGATGAAGAGCGGGACGCGGACATCCACCAGCTCCACAGCCTCTTGGAACTCCACCATCCCATGAGCATCTGGGGGAAGGGGCAATGGTGAGAGGTGGGAAACGGCCCCCCCCCTGCCCAGCCAGGAGGCAGTGGCTGGGCTCTGCTCCCTACCTTGGTCTGAGGTCACAGTGTAATAACCCGGTGAAACCTTCAGGTCATTGAAAGCCTCGTGGGAAACATGCTTTTCCATCACTTTGATGATCTCTGGCTTGGCTGAGCGAGGGGCGGTGAGCACTGTGTCCACAATGGTGTGGTCCTGCCTGTGACCAGTGGGAAGAGAAAGCTGGGTAAGAGCTGAGGCCAGGGTTGCTCATCTTACATAGCAGCTAGTGACTGCGTGGGGCATTCAGTCACCCCACATGTTTGTGTACAAAGAGGGAGAAGCAGCACAAGTGAGGGCTGCAAGTTCCTCTTACCTTTTCCCAGAATTGGGCTGTAACCTGGGGGGGGAAAAAACCCAAAACACGAATCAGAGTGACTAACGCATTTGGGGAGATAAAGTTCCGCGTGAATCACAGCCCTGTGCAGGTCTGAGCTGCGGCAGCTGCCCTGCAGGTGCCAACGAATCCTGCAGAGCCTGTGGCCCCATCACATGTTCCCTCCTGCCTGCCTGCTCCCTCCAGTCCTGGGTTTCCCAATGCAATAAGGAACATGCCCACGGGGGAGATCACATCTGGTCAGAGCCGTGGGGAGGGGATAACACTCCCTGCCCAGCGCCGGCATCCCCAGACTCCTCTGTCCTGCACCAGGCACTCGTAACTTTGCACAGGGCTGAAACTTTTGAAGTCAATGGGAATTTTCCCGTTCAGTACCATGCGACCAGGATTTGTCCCTGTCTGTAGGAGTCTCAGGTCCAAAGCCAGATGCGGCTGAGATCACCTGCACAGCTGGGTGGGCTCTGCTTTGCAGCCCTGGGCCGGTGAAGCACTGCATCAGGTTTGTGCCAGGGATGTCTCACAAGACCATGCTCCCTCAGGGCAACCCACATTTCACAACCCAGCCTTCTGGTCCACTCCCTCATCAGCAGGGCCCTGGGGGAACCCTGCCCTGCAGGAGGTCTCTCCCCCAGTGACTCACCTGAACTTGGTTTGCTGAAGCTTGTGGCAGCCGGGGATGTGCTTGAAAACGTCATTCAGCTGCAAGGAGCAAGAGAGACTTTCACAACATATCCTTTGCTGAACAAGGATGTGTTCAGCGACCAGACGCTGCTGCCAGCAAACATGAGAGCCCTCTGGCCACCCCTTGGTCCCCCCCCTCGCCCTGCCACACCAGGCAGAGCCCACCACAGTTTCTCCCCAGGACACGGCAAGACGCTGCAAACTGAAGCCGAACAAAAGCTTCAGACCACGTGCCCAGAAGCAAACCCCAAATCTCATCAACGTGATGTTCTGATAATTCTCACAAGTGTGTTCTTAAAATCTGTGCTTTCTTTCAGAAAGAGGAGAAATTGCTTCATCCTTTCAAGAGCTGTCTGGGTTCACAGGGAAGGAGCACTCCCCCTTCCCCAGCACACCGCAGACACCCCCTCAGCGTGGCTGTCCCCCAGTCCCACACCCCAAGCCCCCCTCATGCCCAGGCTCATACGTTCTCCTCCACTTCCTTGCGCAGCTGCTCACACTCCCGGGTGTCCGGCTTCACCAGGTTCTGCGTGAAAAGCCGGGTCAGCCTCAGAGATAGCCCGTAGGGAACTGGAAAGAAAAATTCCCAAGTCAAACTCCTTCCTTCCTGGTCAGAGAAATAACCCAGCCAAAAGTTGGAAGCATGGGGACACGCATGATGCTCGTTGTCCAGATCCTGTATCGCTAGCACCCAAACCCCATAGCAGCAGCAGAGAAAACCCTCTGAGAACTGGAAGGCTAACTGGGAAGCTCTCTGCCAGATCCAGCAAAGGAAACAGTGTCCAGTGGTGGCTCTGGACTGATGAGGCAGCGAAATCAAGGCTGAGCTAATGAGACTAAGACACATGCAGCGTACATCCACCACACAGCCAGGCTGTCAGGAGGTCTCCAAGGCTACCACCTGTCCTGCTACAGGCCTGGACACAGGAATGTGCTGCTCAGCTTCCCCCAGGATGGAAGCAGATAAAGGAACAACCCCCCTTGCAATCCGGCTTGGAGGTAACGCCACGGCTGCTGCAGCTGGGGACAACCACCAAGGGTTTGTGTCCTTTACAGCACCGGCAGCATCTCCTCTACGCCCTGTTCCTCAGATGCGGCACTCACTGAGATCTTTGGGGTTGGCGGCAGCGAGGGAGGTGAAGCCCTGCTTGTGAACATTGTTGTTGATCTTCCAGCGGACTATGTCCCGGCCCTTGAGGGACCCGCTGCGGACCATGGGAGTGTCCAGGTGGTCAGAGGACATGAGGCTGTGGCGAAGCATGTAGTGGTCCTCCTTGAAGCCAACAGTGCGACCTGCAGAGCCAGGGGCAGGGTCAGAGGCTGGGCAGACTGGGACAACGCCAGCCATCAACTTCCCGACACCGGAGACTTTGTTCTGGGGAATCTTTAGGGCTTCCACCATGCTAAGGGTGTTGGGATGTCAGGAGAGGAGTGCGGTGGAGAGGGCAAGGGGTGTCCATAAGCGGGGAGAGTACATCACACCAGCTGGACATTACAAGGGACACTGGTCAGGGGAGAGCCAGCAGCAGGATTCCCAGTATGGCACACCAGGGTGTGGGGCAGAGAGGAGCAGTGGAGCAGCAGCTCAAGGGCTCCTTGGCTCAGGCTTTCTGCTAGGAACTTTTCCCCTGATCTACCTCCCCAGCTCAGAGAGGAGGAGGGACGCTTATCACAGCATGGCCCCCCCAACCCAGGAAGGCAGGGAACCCCACAGATCCCTCTCCCCCCTCATTCAAAGGGCTGGTACCTCGTGCACAGCAGGGAAGCAGGGCCAGGCAAGCCTAGAAAACAAGTGGCCAAAGACACAATCACTTCGCGGCCAAGGGCAGAAATCCCCTTGTCTCCAGCTGGGAGGATTCACATCAGCAGAGATGGGTGGGCAGTGGGTGGATGGGGCTCTGGAAGCTAATTTTAGCCAAATATCCCTTCAGTGGGGGAAATCCCACAACAACTCATGTCGGCAACAACAGAGTTGCTAGATACAACTGGGACCCAGCCCGTGCCAGTCTGGCCATGATGGAGGCTGGGTGGATTCTGAAAATTTGTCATGTTTTTGGCCTTTATCTGGTTCTCTCCCCGGGCTGGGGCAGCTGGCCGAGGCACTCACCTTGCAGCAGGCGCAGAACTTCCAGCAGAGCAGCAGCAGCAGCCCCAGGAGCAGGATGAGGAAGATGAGCAGCGGGATGAGCCAGAGGAAGCTTCCCGGTGGGCACTCTGCAAGAGACAGCAATGTCACTCGTGGGGATCAGCCCCCTGCGTGGGGTGTGCAGGGAGGAGTGGGGAGGCAGGGACAGAGTGGAAAAGCTGGACCACAGCTCTTTAAGGGATGGAGCAGCCCAGTTAAGCTTGGGAACTTCTCTCTTGGTGCTCACAACCAAAAGTGCCGTTCAGGGAGAACTATCCCACCTCTCTGCTCACATCCAGCCATCCCAAGGGGCTATTCAGCACCTCGCATCAATCCCTGCCCTTGCCGGCAGTGAAAAGGCACTGATCTCTAAAGATGCTGGTCTCTGAGGATGCTACACTCCAGTCCTTGCTGTTCATGTGACAGCAAAAGTCACCCAGCCCCGTCACGCAGGAAGGTGGGCAGGTGCAGCTGGCCCTGCCCAGGGCCACAGCAAAGGGACAAAGCGGGGATCGGAGGCATTGTGGAGGAGGGCACTGCTGATTCAGACCCCAGGCTGGACATCCCTCCTGCCGGGTCCCTGCTCACCTTTTTTCTTCTGCACATGGACGGTGGTGTTGGGGAGGACGGTGGGGTCTCCCTCCAGGGTGTAGTGGTACGTGCAATCGTCCTCCTCGTCCTGGAACGAGCAGTACTCGCTGGCCTCCTCTGCGGAGAGAGAGGGCACGGTTGCAAAGTCATCAGGACCAGGAAAAGCGTGGGGAGCAGCCCCACACGCACACACGCAGGGCAGAGCCCACAGGAGACACACCACACGTGTCTGCACCCAGCTCCGCTTCTCCAGGTACCTTTCTTCAGCTCTTCCACCATCTGGATCTGGAGGTGGCACGTGCTGCAGTTCCCTTTCGTGTTGCCTGTTCCCCAGGCCTGGCAGCGAACGCAGTCCCGGATGCTCTCGCACACAGCCTGGAAGCCCTGAGCGGAGAAGGAAGGTGGGATGGTCAGGAGACAGTCACGGGGAGCGAGGAACGACATCACCTCCGAAAGGCAGAGCTGGAGAGGCAATGCTGCATCCTCACCCCAGTTCCCGGGCAAGGTCAAAAAGAGGAATCACAGAGAACAAGCAGCTAACGAGGGATTTATAAGCCCAGGAGCCCAGAGCAGCCAGCTCCAAAATTTCTTACAGAAACAGCCTGCATTTGGGCAGCGATTAGATCTTCTCCAAGGGTTTTAGGTGGCCTTTCCATAATACAACCAAGCCAGCTTTCTCCACTCCCACTGTGGGATTAGCCCATGTTTGTCAATGGGGAAACTGAGGCACCAGACCATGAAATGTTTTTTTCCAGTCTTGAGGCAAATCAGAACAAACCAGGAGCTGAGCCTCAAACCTCTTCCCCTCACCAGTGTGCAGATAAACACAGACAGACATTCAACAGTTGCTGCTGGTAAACTGGAGGACAAAGAAAGCCCGCGGCTGCAAAGGAGCTCCCATACCAGATCCTTCCTGGCCACCGAAGGCAGGACAGGCAAGACTAGGCTCAGGATTTTGCTCCTGACTGAGATGTGCCTTCATCTCTGCATTGCTTTCCTTCCCTGGAGGGTCTGCATGGGAAGGAGAAGTGATAAACCCAGAGGGACCCCAGGCTGAGCCTCACCAGGGAGTAGCTGATTTCGCAGGTGGAACTGGTGTACAGCGAAGCCTTGTCACAGATGCATCTGCCGCATTCGCATCTCCCATGGTTGTTGCAAATGCCCTGGGAGGGAAGAGGTGACAGTCAGCATCCGAGAGCAATCGTAGACTCGCAGCGGCACTGGGAATCGGCAAGGTGCCAGCTCCCAGTGGCCGTGAGCTTTGGGCATTGGGTTGATTTGCAACAGCCCTGCCTGGTTTGGTCATCCCTCGTGCAGGCAGGGCAGGACCTACCCCTCGACTGTCGATGCAGGTGTCGTTGCTCATGGGACACTCGCAGCCCGGCCCTTCCCAGCCGCTCTCGCACACACACGCGCCCTTGGAGCAGCGACCGCGATCTGCGACACAAGAGGAGGAATTACCCAGGGTCCAGTGCTGTGCCACCGCCCTGGCCCTGTCTGCGGCTCTCCTGCTTTTTTGGGGGGGCAAAGGGGCTGCAAACAGACTCCACAGCATCCTCCCTGCATATTATTTGCAAGCACAGAGTCCCCGCAGCCCACCGCCAGTCCCTCAACCCCCCAGGCCGGTGTCACCGGCCCAGGGACACCCAGCCCGTGCCACCAGGACAGAGCAGGGCACAGCACGTCCCACAGCTGGGGGACGCTGGGGGCGGCGGGGCTGTTCTCACCATTGCAGAGGAAGCCGGAGGTGCGTGGGCACTGCAGGACGTCGTACTGGCAGAATGCCCCGTCGAAGCGCTGCGTCAGGTCCTCGGAGTAGCACTGGCACTTCCCGCACAGGCACTCGCCCCGGCCTGAGCACGGCTCCACATCCCCAGGGCGGATGCAGGCTTCGTTGTTGGGAGACGATGCCGGGGAGCAGTCGCACGTGTCCCCTCGCCTGGTGGGGAGAGGATGGTGCTGAGAGAGGCAGGAGCAGAGCGCAGGACAGCAGGGTCCTAGGCAGGATGCCCAAGGTACAAGTGTGTGTCACTGTGGGTCCCCAGACCCAGCACAAACCCTGGGAGGCGTACGGAGCTGGACAAAGTCCTTACCAGCCCGGGTGGCACATGCACTGTCCACAAACGAAGTTCCCGTGGAAGCTGCACTTGCGTGAGTTAAACTCCTGTTGCTGTAAGAGAAGAGAGACGAGGCGTTGCCGAATGGGCTCAGCTGCCCCCAAGACCATTTCAGGAATCAGAAAGGCAGACCTGTTTTGCCCACAAGACCGAGCTCTGCCATAGGACAACATGCCCAGCTTGGTACAGGCAGTGATGAAGATCTCCTTGGCCAGGCTGAGCCTCCACTGAACAACGGAGAGGGGTTGAGCGGGACCCACAAGTGCCGGCCAATGCGTTCCCACCCCAGGCTGGCCAGGAGGAGGACATCTCTCTGCAACATGCACCCCCACATACCTGTTCACAAGGACACACGTCACAGATGACAGAGGCTGTGACTTTGAGGCTGTCACTCAGGGACGTGGGTTTCACGTGGATAACTCCCTGCCGGTCTTTCTCAGGGAGGCTGCAGACGTGCTGCCCACCAATGTACTCAAGTGCCTTCACACGCACATTGAACTTGCCCTGGAAGGAAGGGACATGCCGCAGGGGTGAGCCAGCTCTGCTGGACCACAGCTCAGCCACACCGACCCTGGGTGAAGAAGGAAGGAGGGACGCAGCGGAGGGCTCAGCCCCTCACATGCACATTCTCTCCGGGGCCATCCAAGGCCTTACCACTTCCCCACGGGTGATGTGGAAGGAGCCAGACTCTGTCTTTTCATACATCGAGGAGGTGAACTCTGTCTTCATGGCTTTGGGGATGAAGTCAGCCCGGATGTCCATCTTGGAGCGGATGCGCTGGGTGGCAAAAGATAACCACAACGTTGATTTTCAGCAGTACACCTGCAACCACCCCATGGCCTGCCCCAGAGGGGCCGCATCCTGCCTCCTGCCTGCTCTCCTGGGCAGGAGGTGCCTACCCTCTGCCTGCCCTGGGAGCGAGAGCAAAGCCCCAGAGAGCACAGTTACCTCAAAGGCTGTGCGGAGCAACTCCACGATGTTGGAAGAGTCCTCCTGGAGCACCCCGATCTCAGAGATGGGGAAATACTTGCGCAGCTTCTGCAGAGAGAAAAGAGCCCCCTGAGCCAAGACCTTGAGCAACCTCCTCTGGCACTGAACTGGGCTCTGCCTGGAGCAGGACTTGGACCGGAGACCTCCAAAGGTCCCTTCCAACCTAAATTACTCTCCAGCTCTGTGTCCCCACTGATTTACAAGAAACAGACACCAACATGGGGAGACCTGTAGGACCCCAGCTTCCTGCACCCAGTAATACACCCTGAGATGTCCCATGACCCAGAGCAGCCCCCCAACACACTGTAGCACCCTCCCAAAGCACCAAGGTGTTGGTTTAGCACTTGGGGACAAGAGATGGGAGAACACCTTCTCCTCACAGCCGAGCTGCAGGCAGAGGAGCAATGGTCCTGGAAGAAAGGTAAGCCCACATGGCATTACCACCATGGTCTCCTCACCTCATAGTAGCTGTAGGAGTGGTTGGTGACAGCAAAGATGGGGATGATGTTGTGTTGGCCCAACAGGCGCACCAGGGTGGGCACCGAAGGATAATCCTGCTTGGTGTCATACACGTAGGTGCCATTGGTGTCTAGGTGACATTGCTCATCGTTTCTCGCCAGGATCCCTGCCAGGACGTTGGTACCATCAGCTTCGTAGTGAAAGGCAGATTCAGTGGAGAACACGAGCAGGTGAGTGCTGTCCTTCCTCCAGCCGATCTTATCCTACAGCCGGGGAAGGGGAGAAGGAACCATTATCTCTGTGCCCCCCAAACCGCTGCACAGCCATTGGCAGGCCAGCACTGGCAGGAGTTGGAAAACCCAAGGGGCAAGGCACCACCTCCCCTTGGCAGCAAACGCAACCAGCTACGTGGCTTTGGGAATCCAAGCCAGCAGGTCTCCGCTTCCCCCAGCTGCACTCCCAATGCACAGGATGTTTCCCAGCAGCTCGGTGCCAGGCACATATTTGTACAGGGGGCAAGCCCATGCTTTTCTGGACACGTTTGGAGCTGTGCTCATCCCTCAGCCAATGGCCAAGCCCAAGTGGGCTGTTTTCCAGGGAGCAGAGTTTCACCACCGTAGGCACGCAGGGGGACAGAACAAAGAGCACACGCAGGGTGCCCAGCAAGCAGCTCCTGTGCTGGGGATCAAACACCAGAGATACACACACAGATGGTCTAAGACCTAGGAAAAATTGGGAATGCAGAACAACTCGGCACCAGGAGCATCCGGCTGGGAAGGCAAGAACCAACTGTAGCTGAACATATAACCTGGGCTCCCTGGCTGTCTCGTCAGCTGCCCAGCATGCTGCATTTTTGCCCATCACCCAGTATCAAGATCCACTCATTAAAAACAGAGCCCTGCCCACACGGCTCCTGCATCCCTGGCCACCATCACCTTGCAAACAGCTGTCTGCAGGATGGCATCAAAGCCGCCCTCAGGGGCATCCAGGTTGCCAGAGATGCGCTCTTTCCTGAGCTCCTCGCTGAAGTGGTTGATGTTGCTGGTCAGGCGGATGACGTTCTTGAAGGAGAAGGGGGAGTCGGCATTGTTCCAGGGCTCGCGCAGCCTAGAAGAGAAGGGGGGAGCAGGGTTTTTGTAGGGGGCAGGAGCAAAGGGATGCCTGGGTGCAAGGAGAGGAAGGATGGGGAGAGTACCCAGGGGCTGGGGAGTCCCTCAAGGGAAGGCATGAAGTTGAGTTAGCAAGCCATCAGCACTGACAGAAGGGGTGGGAGCAGTAGGAGGGATGAGGGCAGAGATGGAGGAGAAGACAAGACATGCAATCTGTCGTGGCAGGGTGGGGAAGGTATGGAGGCGGAGGAGGACACTGCTGATATCGGCATGCTGCTATAGCAAGCCCTGAGCACAGGGCAGGGAGGCCAGAAAAGACATTTGCAATGAAAGGAGAAATGGATGGAGGCTCTTGCACTGCAGACAGAGAGGATTAGGAAAGCCATGTAGAAACAGGAGGCACCTGCCCTCCCCTCTCTGCTTCCACCCCAGGGATCCACTGGCCTCACTCACTTCTCAGGTCTCATGTCTGTCTGAGGGGATGAGACTTTGTCCACAAACTTGCCGAATCCGATGGTGTAATTGGAAGTCAGGGCTTGCAGGAACTCCGCTGGGAGGAGAGGAAGGGAGGGAGGAGTGGACACATGAATAAAGAGACATCTGTGAGGTTGCTGCTCCAGGGAAAGAAGTCCTTTCCTGGGCATCTTCTCTGCTGGTCAGGTCTTAGATAAGACTCCCGAACTATCAGTTCTTAAGCTCTTTAGGCTTGGGGCTTGCCTTTTTTGGTGTAGAAACCTATGCCACCTTTGGTAGCCCCTCTCCAAGACTGGAGCTTCTGCAATAGCACACACCACACCTATAGATTCAAGATGCCAAAGCCACCGCACAGATCAACTCTGCGGGGCACCAGCCCCCACGCTGGGCTGAAAGGAGAGAGCACTCGTGATCATCCCTGCAGGGCCAGGAGAGACATCCCCCCACAGAGCAGCAACAGTAAGAAACTCTAATTAAAGCAGATGCCTCTCAGCCCTTTGCCAGTTGCATCCCTTTCTCTGGTGCCGGCAGAGAACTCGCAGCCGTGGGCAGGAGTGAGCTGCCTGCCTTCATCAGCACAGGAGCTGGCTCCTCTTCTCCCAGCTCTTGTCTCACCTAGGTTTTGGCCCATGCTTTTGAGGTTGTCCAGATCATCAGACATAGAGTAGGAGAAGTCCATGAGGATGTAGAGATCCACAGGGCTCTCCAAGGGCTGGAAGACATCCATGTTGAAGCTCATCTCCTCCCCAGCTCGCAGCCGCATGAACATGCCCTGGGGGGACACCTGTGTCCTCTGCAGGGCTGTGTTGATACTGAAATTCTGTGAAGAAAGAGCGATGCGAAGGGGATGGACTCCATCTCCTGCGCAGATGCAATGAGGAGGAGGCAAGGAGGAGGGAGATACGTGGGAAGTGGAAAGGCAGGGATGATCACACTCCCTTCCCTCACGTGCAGCCAGGGACAGAGGCAGCTGCCCCCGTGTCAACACGTGCTCAGCTGGGCGCCTCCTCCAGACCTTGGCATTTTGCTTACATCTGTTTTGCCTGAAAAGCCACCCCAGCCCTAAGCGACCAGGGCTGGTTGCCAACAAGTTCACCAGCTAGCAAAGGCAGAGCATTGCTTTTGAGTAGACCCTACATAAACAGAGGTCTAGACTTTGTATTTTTCCCGCTGAAGACTCCAGAGGAGGACGAAGGACGTGAAGGACACTGGGGAGGTGGGACCCCTCAGAAGCAGCCAAGCAAGGGCTGTCTCCCCAGCACCCACCTGCTGGGTCCGCATCTCGCCCCTGGTGTACACGATGCTGGCTTCCCCACAGCCGTACCGCAGCAAGTTCTCCCGCAAGTCACAGCGAGACTCTTCAAAGCTCTGCCAAGGGGGCAAGAATAACATTACAAGCCAGAAAGCAGCAAATCCTCTGTGCAAGGGGAAAAGGCACTTGTCAGGAAGCAGAGTCCTCTGCTGAGACCATTAGCGAGCCTTTGGGAGCAGGAGTGGGGCAGAGAGATGGGGACGAGTCTCGCACAGAAGAGCCAATGCCCCCCAGCAGCAGGGAAATGTGATCACCAGTGAGTTACTGGGCTGTCTGGGATAAGACTCTCCCTCCATCCCTTGCACACTCTGTTTCAGAACTGGCACAGTGACATTTTCTGACAAACCCCTGTATTCTTGCAAGTTTGCCCCAGACTCCCCTTCCTCCCCATTTGTCCACACCAAAGAGACCCCACATTTTTGTGCTTCCCATCCAGACCAGCTCTTTGCAGAGAGAAGCTGGAGCCAGACGCTGACCCTGTTCTCAGGTCACTCTCCCAGCTTTCCCTGGGGGTGGTGGGATCCCTCTGACAGCAGGATGGGAAGCGGAGCCCCAGGCTCCCCTGCAAGGTCTCACCTCATCGGTACAGAAGGAACAGTCCTTATCCACTCGGATGCACTCGGTGCAGCTCTTTGCCCGGGACAGCACGCAGCGGTTATCTACCGAGAAAGACCAGGGCATCAGGAATGGAGGAAACAGAGCGAGTTGTGGGAGGGCATGAGAAAGGCTGAGCCCATTCCTGGGGGAGTTGGTGGAGATTTTGCCTGGGTGGTTAGTGGAAGCTGGCTACAAAACAGCAGTGGGGTAGCAAGAGAGGGGCCCCAAATGCTGGGGAGATAGAAAACAGGAGGAAAGGCACACAACAGGTCTTATCCGCACGAGGACCGACGTTTCTGGAGCCCAGGAGGGGCGTGCACAGTCCCCATGGGGCAGCACTAAGGGGATACCGCAGACGGATACACTCACTTTTGCTCCTTTGGCAGAGGCTGGTGGCACAGAGCAGGGACAGGAGGAGCAGCCCGGCACATGCCCGTGGCAGCACATCCATCCTCTTCCTCCTGAAACACATGGATCGCTACGTTGTGGAGAGCTGAGAGATGGAAATGGTCCCAGAGATGATCGGGGCAGCTCCTGCAGAGGCCCTGCCCAGCCCTGCCAGGGTGGGACAGCCTTGCCCACCCAGGGCAATCTGATGCCTGGAAGCAATCTCTGATCTCAGCAGGGCAGGGCCCAAAAGCAAAATCAAGAGCGGCTCGTCCTCTGATCAGGCATCTGCGAAAGGCTCAAAGTCCCCGGCAATGCCAGGGCAGGGCAGCTGCTACGCCACAGCACCCCTGTGCTCCGGAGTTGGGGTGCCCGGCTTGCCGGGTCCCCTGGGGCAGCGGGGTCGGTGCAGGCAGCCGGAGCCCAGGCTGCTCCCAGCCGGAGCCCAGCGCTGTCCGCACATGCGAGAACCAGCTAGGTCAAGACCTTGCTTTTCCTGGCAGGTTAAGGAAAAAAAAGAGGAGGAAAACAAAGCAACTGTCTACACCTCTCCCCCAAAGCAAAACAGACCCCTCCCTTCAGCTATTTCCTATTGCACTAAGAGTTTCCAGGATGGTCGAACCAACAATAAATAGAGGGTGAGGCCTTGGGAAATGCCAGGCTTGGAGCTTTGGAGCTGTTGAATGAATCTGTGGTCTTGAGAGTCTGGCAGCTCCAATCTGTCCTGTTCAGGGCAGCAGGAAACCCTCGTGTGGATCCAGAGGCCAAATCCTAAACAGAGTGAGCCATTCTCCCTGTACCCACACGTGACTGAGAAAACTCAGTGCCATCCAGAAGTCAGCATTTGGACATGGTAAACAAAAGAGACAAAGCTGGAACTCGAGCTCTGTGGCTGCCATGCTGGATGGTGGCTCTGACTCTGGCACCCCAGCAGGGCAAGTGAGAGCAGTCAAGGCAAAAGACTTGGTATAAAGACAATTTTAAAGCATCTCCTTTCTGGAAGATGCAAGTGTGAAACAAGATGCAAATGGATTGTCTTATAGCTTCTTGCTGTGCAAGCTCCGATTCTAAAAAAAATGAAGAGAGTGTGAAAACCACTTAAAACAGGGAAGGAAAATAGAAATAGCTGTTGCGTGCAATGAAGATGTCTGGGTTCCCAGGGGGACATCCAGCACACAGACTGGTCACTTGGTGACTTAGCTACTATCAGCCTGACCTAGGGCCCAGGCAAACCCTTGGAAAGACCTGCTCTAGCCTCAGCAACACTGGATCACGCTTGGCCTCTGGATCCTGCATCAGCTACTGAAGCCAATGGAAATACACTGAACACATGAAGCTGAGCACTCGCAGAAATCATTGCGGCACAGAGCTCCAATCAACATAGCATCGATGCCAGAGGACATCTCCCTTGGTGTTTGCACTTTGTTCTCCATAATGGTCACTGGATACATGGGTAACAAATGACAAGACATTGGTATCTCACTTATCTTGTCAGTTGTGCCCAGAGGGATTTATCGCAGTAATTAATGCCCCATAGCTGAAACGTGAGAAATACAGAAATCTCAGGGCAGCATCTCTGCAGGGAAACCCAGGGAAGCTTTGCCGTTCTTCCGGACCTGGTAGCCAATATGCTGGTTTTCTTATGGATAAAAGGTACCAGTTGACCAAGGAAATCTCTTTGCTTCCCTCCTGCAGCCCCTGAGCAGAGCTCCCTGCAACACCGACCCTCCCCAGCTGAGGCTCTTCACAGGTTTGTCTTGGGGGGTCCCCCCGGCCAAGCCCCAGCGCTGGCTCTCAGGCCAGCAGTTACCCTTGTCCCTGGACATGCCCATGACCTCCTTCAGCAAAAGTCCTTGTGCCACTACATGCTGGCAAACGCTGTGTCCCTCGCCACTGAGAAGGGTGGGTTTTGGAGTCAGGAAAATCCCTTTTTCCCTTGCTCCGCCCCAGTGAGCCGTGCCAGCCACAGTGACTAGTGCTACAGAGATGTGGGGAGATGCCAGTTAGAAGCGAGATGAAAGGGTAGGGAAGTCCTTTGAGCCCATCAAGGTAAAACACAGCAAAAACATCCCCTGAGCACTCGGCAAATCCCATCTTCCATCATAGTAAAGGCCACGAGGAAAAGATTGAGTACGGGGGACCAGGTTGCTCAGCTCACACGCCCATCTTCCAAGGTAGCCTCAAAGCACAGACCTAATTCATCCTCCTTTAATCACAAGTCAAGAAACAATCACCAAGGGATGGATGGACACGCCCTGGGCTTTGGACGCATAAACTGCTGTCATGTCTTTTCAAGTGCTGAGATAAAAGGCCATAAAACTCAGCTTGATATTAACGTCCTGTTGCCCTGTGAGCTGCCAACCTCCAAGGCTTTAGCTGGGCAGTTGCCAGTGGGCAGGGCATTGGTGGCACAGAGCATCGCTGCTGCCACTCGGGACTGCCAGCTGCAGGAATGCAGCCCGTAATATTTGTGCAAAAATATGCGAGCGGCCATCCTTTGATTTCAAAAGTGTCCTCTGAAAGGGAAAAATGCCACTTTCACTTTGGAAAAGCTGCAGGGGTTCGGTTGAACTTTCATGATGACAACAAAAAAATGCTGTTCAGTTGTGCAAAACCAAGGAATGAAGCAGAGCAGCTCCTGGCTGCACGCGAACACCCCACCCCTATCCCAGACCACCGTTCTAGCATTTCCTCCTGGTCTGCTCCCTCTCCCCCAGTCTTTGCCTGCACCTCAGCACAGCCAACACACCTGCTCCAGAAATACCCCTGGAACCCCCGAGCTTGGAGAAGCCCAGGCTGGGTACCTCATCCCCAAAACCCAGGGGATGCTCCAAAGAAACCACTGGAGCAAAAAGACAGTGGACAGCGTTGGAGTGGCAGAGCTTCATCGCCCTGTCCCGTTCTGTCCCCACGCCATCCCAGCAGCTCGGTGCTGGGAAGGACAAAGTTGAAGCCGGGCATCGCCCCGGAGCGGATGGGGGAGAAGGACCAAGGAGCAGATTATGACAAGCCACGAGCCCATGGTGGGAGCCTGGTCCCAGGTGCCACACAGGGGACACCCAGCAGGTTGCAGACACAGGAGTGGGAAAGCGAGGGAGATGCTCGAGCTCCCCAGCGCAGCCTTTCCTCCCTCCAGTGGGCTTTGCCTTTTTTGTGGCTACAGACCCCCATCCTGCCGAGGGGTGCACTGGGGCTGTGTAGGGGACTGACGCCCTGGTAGATGGGAAGGCATTTGGAGGAGCATCTGCTTGCCCACGTGTGCCGAGGACAACAGCGCTTGCAGCACGCTGGGGCAGGCAGGTGGTGCTGGTCACCGTGATCAGCCTCAGCACGGGGCTGGGGGTCCCGAGGGAGAGCTACTAGGGATGGAGGCAAAGCAGAAAGGCAGCTGGGTGCCTCCCCCAGGGACCCCAGTCCCGCTCCCCTGCGGGCAGCACAGTGAGAGCCGCAGTGGCTCATGCAGACTCAGCTCTCCTCCCAGGGCAGGGCTGCGGGCGCATGGATCAGGGCCACAAGCTCACGCTCTCTCCCTCCCCGGGCTGCTCCCTCCCTGACACACGCGGTGACGCAGACCTCCTGGGGACCGTGCTCCAAAACTTGGAAATTACCAAGCCAGATCCCCAGAAAACTACCAAACACTTGACCAGCAAATCAAAGCATTGCTTGAACACGAAATCATATTTGTCTTTGATTTTGTTTGTCTTCCTCATCCATTTCCCCTCCTTCCCCAGGTGTGCCTCTGCAGCCGGGAGGCTCCATGCCAGTGTCACCATTTGTTGTTTCCAGTGAGAAGGGGGATCTCAGCTCCCAGATCAAGCTCCAGTCCCTGGCATCCTCCAGCAGAGAACAAAACACAGCGGGACCCAGCCCGGGGACCCACACGGAGCTGCTGGGAGCTGGGGAGTTGCCGACACCACCCTGCGCAAAGGGCCCATGGCTGCAGCACCGTCTCCTCCCTCTGCCCTCCGGGTTGGGGCAGGGGGGAGCCCCGAGGAGCAGGCAGGAAGGTCGGGACCCTGCCTGCAGGGCTGCCCGAACGCCAGCACAGCCCCAGGACCCTCCCGTCCCCCTTGCGCATCCCCACGTGCTGCTCCCGGCACATTCTCTGCTCCTTTGGCCCCACAAGATGCCTTTCCTCTCCCTCCTCTCCGTGGGTGCTCCTCACCCCTCTTTTCCTCCTCCTAACCCAGCTCCCTCACGCCAATCCTTCCATCCACCCATTTCCCTATTTTCCATCTGTTTCAGATCCACCAGCTCGCAAATACCCCGACACCTGCAATTCAGCAAAGCTCACCCCGAACCCCCACTCTCCCGTGGCCTTTTCCTCCGGGGACACCCCCTCCCCTCGCTCCCAGCCGCTCCCCCCTCGCAGGGGGTTGTTGCACAGAGCCACCCATCCTGCAAAACAACCTCCCTGGGTTCAGCAGGTCGGAGCCACCCGCAGCCCAGCCGACTGCCAGCTGTTTCACCCGTGAAAGCTTTCCCTGGTTGCCAGCTCCAAGGCACAACCGCCTTTTCCCCTGGAAGCGGGGCGGACGGAGAGAACGACCTTTGAAACCCACACCGAATGGTCCCCAAAGGGCTCTGCTCTGCCTCACCACACCACAGTACCCCCACCTCCACGGTCCCCCACCCAAATACCTTCAGAGACAAAAAATGCCCCGTGCAGCCTCGCAAAGCTCTGCTCGGTCACGAGCGTTGCCCTTCCCAGCCGGACGAGAGGCACAAGACGGCGTCCGACAGCCAAAACCAGAGGAAAAAGGGGGAATGAGCAGGCAGGGAGCTAAGCACCCTCGCTCCATGCCCTGCCTACCTGCTGGCACAAGGAGCCCTGCGCTTTATTTCACCCCCCGGTTAATCAACACCGCGAAATTAAAGCAAGCTGGACGCTAAAGAGCACAGATGAATTAATTCCACAAACCTCATTAGCGCTGGGTCTGACTCAGTGTCCAAATCCTCTGCTGCAGCCTGAATAAGAGGCACCCACACACCAAGCCAAGAAATTCTTCCGAAGGCAGAGGGGGAATGCGCTGCTTCGCTGCCGCGGCTCAATTTCCAGCCTTAGCCTTTTCTTTTTTTTTTTTTCCTTTCTTTTTTTTTTTTTTTCCTCCCTCCTCTCTATTTTCTGTCCTTTTTCTCTTTCCGGTTAAACGTCAACTTCCAGTCCGGCGGGGAGGGCAGACAGCCCGCGATCCCACATACCTCCCCGCTGATTTCTGTACCCTCCAGTCAAATATCAACTTTGTTCTCGCTCCCTTCGCAGTCCCGGAGCTGCCGCCTCTCCCTCGCGGGGGGCTGGCGGGGAAGAAAGGTGGGAGCCACGATAAATGAGATTGGATCCCAGGTGAGGACGAGCTTTATCCCAGTTGGGGAGGGAGGAGGGGGTGCCCGTGACTCAGGGGTTGGCATTCCTCCCTCGCACACCTGGACGGGCAGGCACAGCCCGCACAACCGCCCGGACCCTCCCTCTGCACAAGCACAATCCCACAGGAAAAGGGCTGAGCGGGTGGTGGGAAGGTGCCTGCCGCACCGAGGGCGCGTGGAGGGGTCTGCGGGCAACGGGCAGCGTGGGCGGCATCGGCTGCTTGGCTTCACCAGCCCGCTCAGGGCAGAGCCGAGGGTGCTCCCCAGCTCCCCTCGCCGGGGTTTCTCCTCCAAATTTCCCACTGGCATGAGTGGGGGGGTGTCATCCCCAGCACCGGGGTAACGTCAAGTAAATTCCTGCCGAGACAACAACCACCCAGCTGCCGAGCCCAGCCTCAGTACCTTGCTCGCAATGAGGACGGATCCGCATCCCGCTTTATCCAGAGCGCGACAGCCCGTTCTGCATCTGCCATAGATCCGGCTCGTGGGTCAATGCAACCCCTTACAGCACCGTAAATGAGACCCATCCACACCTGCTCCTAATGCATCCTACCATGATCCAAGGGTGCAAAGAGCAGCAATCCCACCACTGCGGCCAGCCTTTCTGCTGGGCTGGATCCAAAACCCCTTCCCCAGTCCAAGGAACAGCAGAGGAGGGTTTGGAGTTCAGGTGAGGTTATGGGTTTTTTTGTCCCACAGGACCCTTTTGCTTCAGATCCTGGGGTTTGTCACGGCTCAGACCCAGCCACAGCTCCCACGGTGCAGAGTGTACACGTACCTGAGCAGATGCGATAGCAGAGGCTGCATTAGCTCCCCAATAAATCCTCACAAGGAAAACTGCATCCCCTCAGCTTCAACACAAACAATAGCAACAGCCACACAAAAAAGTAGCCTATTTCCTGCCTGCCTTGGAGATTAGAAATATGAGCAGGGCAATTTTGGTCTCTTCATTATCAATACAGCATCACAGAGGCTGCTGATTGACTCCCTAATGATGGTGACCGAGCATTGATTCACATGAAAGTGAGGAGCAGGATTCCTTTCACTACAAGAAATAGAAAGCTCAAGTAAATATGTGTAAACTGATTAAGCCCCAGGAAAAAGGAGGATGTGCTCATGCCATTAAAAACTGCAGCAAATGGGAAACAGGCAGGGGCGCAGCTGAAGATGGCCCAGACAGTTTAAGTCTGGTATCTCCTAGTTTCGGAACACTTGACTTGGCAACTTCAGCATTAGCCTGGCCCTTTTGGAGATGCGATTTCCTATATTTAAACCAAAAATCTGAAAATTAAGGGGGTTTGTTGTTGGGTTTTTTAAACCACAACAGACATTTACTACAATATGAGAGCTGGGACATGAAGCTCTGATGCTCGAGCTACAGCAGCGGCTGCTGGCGAAGAGCAGATCGTTACTGTTGGGGGGCTGAAGGCAGAGGGTCCCGCTCTGCCTCGGGGAGTCACAGAGGCAGCAGATGTTGTAGAATATTGCAGGTGGAGAAAAGCTGGGCTTCAGGTTCCTGAGTCCGGAGGGGAGCTTGTGCTGGTGCTTGCAGACGTGTCTGCTCACCTCCTCTGGTCCTGTCCACCAGAAGCACCCAGCTCCTGTCAGCCCCAGCCTACCTCCCACCGCCACAGTTGTCCTCCGTTACCACTGGGGTAAGCAATGCTGCCAGGCACTGGAGTTAAAAAAGGCAATTTAGGCTACAAGCAAGAAACATATTACTAAAAAAAAGGAGTTCAGTGATGGTTCCCCAACAGGAACCCTAGAGCCAAGCAGAAAAGCTTGGGAGCAGCCAGCTTCCACCACAATATTTGGTGTCCTTGGTTTCTGGTTGTCCTCATTTCTTCACCTGAGATGGAGGATGTTTATGTTCCCTCCTGTAAAGAATCTCTGGTCTCACCTACAGACACTCTGACAGCCCCAGGGCTGCCTGACACCATCTCCCTCCCCTTTGTCCCACCAGCCCGGAGCAGCAAGGCAGGACCGGCTCTGCTCAGCATCTCCAGCTGTGAGAACGAGCCCACTTACTCACCTTGGGTGCTGCCAGAAAAGCCCAAGATATTAATTTTGCACATTTCTTTGAGACATGTCCCCCCCAGCCCCTAACAGATCTCCAAGCACACGGAGCTTGAATTTTCCCAGAGACCAGGCTGCATTTAATTAGACATTTGCAGGGCTGATAAAAGACACTTTTCTAACACCAAGACAACTCCACCGTCAAATTTTAAGGCAACAAAGCAGAGAGGAATTAGAAATTCTTAGTAAATGGTCATAAGAATTTAATGGGTTTTCACTTCATCTCGTCTTTAAAAAAAAAATATTGTTGTTTTATGGGTTGCCTTTCAGGCAACTTCTCCAAGATACTTCCACCAGGGAGGAAGAATACCTGGTGAGCTCAAGTTTTTGCCTTTGTTCGATACCTTGCACTCACTGCCTGCTGGATCAGGCTTTTGCCACACAAATTTGCTGTTTTAAACAACAGAGAACAGGGACTTCAGAGAGGAAGGATCAGCAGATTTTGCTGCAGATGGCTCTACCAAAGCTCACAGCTGCATACATGGTAGACCTCACAATTATAAATCAGTGATTTTCTGCTGTGGCAATGTGGCCTAGAAATTTTTGCCCTAGGAGTGAAAACAAGTCATTTTATAGCTCACGCTAAATTATTGTGCTCTCTGCTGAGACTGCCAGTCCAAGTGCCAATTACTGATAATTACAAGTGATTTTAGGGTTAATTCTTTTCTTCTTTTTAATACCACGACAGCTTGTACAGAACCTTTCTTCTTTCTGTCCTGCCACTGCAGTGTGCCCAGAGGCGGCTCTGGGGCTTTTTCTAGGTCTCTGTTGAGCGGTTACAGCCAAGATTCTGCTGCTGGAACACTTTCATCCCCTTTCTGAATTCTGTAACAACACACACTGCTAAAAGAAAAATAAATACTTGATCCCATAGCTGCACTGTACTCTGTAGTGGCAATATCCTGCTATCTGGCATAAATTTAAGGAATGCTTAATGATGTATTATTAATGTACATTAACGTGCACATAATTTATTGCACTAAATTATGCTTAATGTAATTACCCAGGTAATTAAAAGTGCAAGATGAAATCCTCCCATATTCTTTTCCTCAGCCTTTCCCCTAAGACAGCATTAACTACACTTGTCTGTTGTTTTGCAATGGATGTTTCTTGTCATGAACACATACCTAAAGGAAAATCTCTGCCGAACGTCACTGATGCCCATTTGCCTCCGGCATGGACCAGCAGCAGGAGGTGAGTGGCCCACCGAAACAACACAAGAGGAAAATGTTAGTAAAGGATCCAGGATAAAACTTCAGCCTACAACAATCCTAACATCCATCCAGGGAAAACAGGACCTTCCAGGGTTACATTAGCATCTTACCCAGCTGCCAAAGGGCTGAAAGCACACTGATGTGGTGTTTGAAAGATTTAGCAAGATAGCCCACCCTTCCTCCTGGTTTGTGTTGGCTGGCCCTATACAAGATATTCAATAGCGTGGGTGAGAGCCTTGTGAGGAGCCAGCCAACACAAACCGGGAGAGAAGGTGGACTGTCACCTTTTGTCATGCTCTGCAGACACTACAAGAGGCTATGCGAAGAGGAGAGAGGTTAAAAGTACCAGTAACTTGACCTTTTATTGCTGCACCAAAAGGCAGGCTTGTCTTCTTCCCAATGCTGGTTCATACAAACACGGTAGAGGACAGACAGACAGACGCCTTCTACGTGAAAAGGCAAAACCTTTTCTTGTGAAATCCTGATGCTTTGCTGTTTACTGGCAACCGAAAGCACAAGCCCAGCCCCAGCCAAAGACAAGTTTCAAATAAACAAAGACTAAATATTGGAAGTCATCAGTGTCCATGGTTCTCGCTTAGAACAAAAGGAAGGAAGTAGAATATAAACAGTCAGAGGAACAGCAGCGCACGACAAGGCTCGGAGATGGAAAACTGCTCTGTAAGAGTGATGCATGAATATGTTGGTGTGTAAACATTTCCCAAAAGGAAGAGGAGACTTTGGTGGAACCTCACTGCCCCTTCATGGGTCTTGCACCTCAACAGCGATTTATTTATTTTAACATTAGGCAGTCTTGGAGAGCCCTGCTGAAAAGCATCTCTCTTTCTCTGCAGGTGACAACTCTGGGCTTTCCTGGGTTCACACCATTTAACAGGAGCAAGCAGCCCATACCCTTTGATAACTTTCTGGGCACATTGCAAAGACCATCTGTTTAAGGGCCTGTGCAGAAAACTACAATTTCTTCTCCCTTGCAATGACTAAGAGCTGGAAAGAAGCTCATGCAGGTGTCGGCTGGCCAGACGCCGGCTAAAGCAATCACCTCCACGCTGCTAGAGGCGACTGTGTCATCGGCAAAGCCTTGGCATAGCCCAAAGCCTTGGCAAGAAAGACTTTTTCTTTTCTTTTTTTTTTTTTTTTTGTCTCAGTAAATAACTCTCATAAAACAGACAGTACAGCAGCAATCCAACTAAAACATAGCTTCGGGTGCTCACATTTTACGGTTTGAGGTGTGGCTGGCAAGGGCTGCCCCTCCCCACCTGCTCTTTCGGTTAGGCAGCACCCAGCGAGACATAAAATAAAAAGCAAATCCTGAACACACAAAATCCCTTCCCACAGCAGCATCAAAGGAGGGCAGATCTCTAAATCACAACAAGCAAATAGGAAAGAAAATCAACACCTCAGGGCATGGAGGTGGGAGAAGAGACTTCAGAAGGGAGGGCGAGAGCAGAACCAACTCTGCCAAGGATGACTTCATTACAGCAGCTCTCCTCCCTCCACTGAGCACACCGGCATGGCAGAGACACACGCTCAAATGTGGAGCTTCAGCTAAGACAAACCTACTCAAGCTTGGAGACACCCATGCTTAAAAAGATGGTAAGCAGAGAGAAGTCCCATGGTTTTCAAGGAACATGAGCCTGTAATTCTCAGACTAAGGAATAGTGAAAGTGGGACCGATTTTACTCTCCTGGATACAGTTAGTCTCCCAACGGGAGGAGAGGTAAGAATGAGTATCTACAGCTTTTAAGAGTTAGAAGTGCAGCCTGAGCAATCACTCTTGCAGCAGCATAAAGAGTAATGCTTTAGCCATGTAAGCTGCAAGTTTGCATTAGTGCAGCTCAGACACAGCTTGCAGCTCTTAGGGGCCATTTAAAACACAGGCACTTAAACACTCAGCAGGTCCTTCCAGCCTTCCTGCACTCTAGCAGCCATCACACAGCCCTGGTATGATCACAGCCATACAGATTTCTAACAAGCAAACTAGTCAAACCTCCCGTTCGAGGGCTTCAGGCCACAGCTTCATGGGCCAGGAAAGGATCCTTTTCACTCAGGACATTGCTCTTGCACACCTGAAGCTCCCTCCACCTTCCTCTGGTGCACTGGCTGACCACAGCCGAGTGCAAGCCACCAACATGTACGATCATGTTCTCAGAGGTAGGAAAGAGGCTTTTTCCTAGAACTGTAGTTTCCAACCTGTGTATCCATCTATTACTTCCGATAGCAACACGCAAGATAAACAAGAGCAGCAAGCTATTGTGCTGGCTGCAAGTTTGTTATACAATGGTTGGCGTCTCCACTCCAGCTTTTTGGAAAGGAGAGAGAAAAAAACCAAACCAAATCATGCATGTTTCAAGTTGCTTTCCCCACTGAGGACAGCAAACACTCAAGTCATGAGAGCTCAGGAGTTAGCTGCCAGAGCGCAGCCCAGTTCAGCCAGGTCTCTTGCAGAAGCCTGTTACTGCAGGAGTTTGAAAACTGCGGCTCCAGGTGCCTCAGCCATCTCTGCTCAGCACGCTTCAGCAGAGCTAGTTTTAGGAATTTTTCTCCTTATTCCTCTCTGTAGCATCATCAAGCCCTGCTGATCAGCATTTTCCTATTGCTCCAGAGTTGCTGGACATTGTCGTTCCCTGCCTGCTGCAGCAAGGCAAGAGCTAGACAAGCAGCGTTTCTTAGGTCTGGTCATAAAGTCTGCAAAGAAATCCAGAGGTTTGGAATGACTATGGATACTGCAGAGCAAGAAGGAAGAGGGCATAAGGAAGGGGTGGGGTGCCAGGATGTGTTATATGAATAAGATACTTGCATTTAAACAATGTTCAGTAGCTTCTGTAGTTAAATGATTCATCGCCAAGAACTTCAGCAGCTGCCCTGTGTCACATGCTTAACTGGTAAGATTGGTTAAATTAATGTAGTCTCATCAGACTCTCCCACTTTGTGCTTACCACCAGTTACAGTTATAGACAGGGCAGAGGAAGGGGATGGACAAGACTGGCTGGTACCTCTGGCACTAGGCTGCATTTCTGTGTACTGGCACACACCTCAGTGAGATATTGAATCTCAGCTTCAGACTTGCTCACAGCACACATATTAAGGATACTCATTAATGTTAGTTGTTCTAGAAGGCCAGACACACCTCCCACCCCTATTCTCAGCAGTAGACAATTGCAGTGATCCTTCTGGTGCCCAAAGTTTGTCATCAATCTATAGTCTGAGTCAAACTGCAGCAGCTGGTGCCCACCTCGCTGCAGTTTTACTGTTGTACCTTCATCCACATGTTGTTCAGCAGGACTTTAACACAGATGTTTATACCAAACAAGTTTTTAAACAAGATGGAATTGTACAAGACATTCTAGACAGAAGAGTCACCTTACGGAGCTGCAAAGCTGCATAATGGCTTGTATTTCCCACCACAAGTACATCCTTGGCCTTTAAAGGAAACCCCTGAAAACTCTGTTCCTCAAAGCAAGGAAATAAACACCTTCAACAGTTGAGGTGAAATGTGTCATCCTCTGCAGAGTACGTTACAATCCCAAAATAGAAGACTGGGAGCTGTTACCATCTTCCATAAGATGAGGATGGAGTTAAGGCATCTGTTACAAGCTTGCAGGAATCAAGTCAGCAGCCCAATGCAAAGTAATTTAACAGAGATGTCTTACTATTTTCATGTGTTTCAATATTTTATTGATTTAAAAAGAGCAATTCCACCACATCCCCAACTTCCCATGCTACAGTCTCATCAGTTCCCTGGTTTCTCCCCCATGAGCATTCCTGGATACACAGTTCGGGTTTTTTTAAAGCTAAAATGACTGCCAGGACAAAGTGTTTAGCACATTTTGAAATGATTTAAAAGCGGGAAACCAACCTCTTATTTCTTCCTTAAGTCTCCATAAATGCAAAGTCTGGATCAGGAGTGACATAAGGTATATAAAAAAACCTGAAAAAGCAACACTGAATTCTAAGAAACTTACACTTTCGTTGATCTGGCAAGTGTCTTTCCTATCACTGCTTATGCACTAGAAAAAACAGGCTTTGGGTAGAAATTTAAAACAATGGGAAACAGAACAACTACTGAATCTGAAAAATATGATCTACGAATTAAAGACCATTTAAATAATCTGGAGGGACCACTACAAAGAAGAAAAAAGTCCATGTTAGCAGCTGTTTCTCTACACAAATGGAACCATTCAAGCTATTTATCCCACCTACCTCAAAACAATGAGCAAACCACTTCATTGCTGTTGACCTCCTTTTTAGGAGATCAGCCGCTATAGATGAAAGTTTTATGAAAGACCTAGGTGCTAGTACTAGAAGGTACCTTTTGAAGACATTTAAGATGCAGGAATAGGTTTGAAAAAAAATAACATTAAGAACAGCTGAATTACCAACTATTTCAGAACATCCTCTACAACAAAAGTATCTCCAGTCAAAATCAGTTTAATCCTCCATTTTTTTTTCCCCAGAGTCTGAGATTAAAAAAAAAAAAAAAAGTGAAAAAGCTTTCATGCCACCCCCACTCTCATAGAATTATTACATACTCACCTAATGATAGCTGTAAACCAAAGCACAACAAATGGATACTGATTCTCCCTCACCGAGATGAGAAATGCAGACACATGAATGACACCAGGGTTTTTTTAAAGACTTTTCCATTTTTATAATAATCTTTTGCTACACAGGTAAGAAGATTTATACAATAAAATTTTTAACTGAAAATACTTTTTCACAACAGTGGAGCAAACAGTAACTGCCATGTGTGCATTTCACAGTACATCACTACCTAGTACAAAGATGGACAATATCACAATTAAGATCACTCTCCTCTGCTTATCTGCTGTCCAGTCTCATTCCATGGCAATGGAAGAGTTTTCTGCACAGGTCTTTGCAAATGAGTTCACAAATCAAACCTCTACAGTTTGTGGGTTCTGCATAGAAATCTTACAAGACTATTTCAGCACAGTTTCCTCAATAGTTCAACTATTTAACATGTGGTCACAAAGATCTACACAGATATGCACACAGGTACAGATGTCAGTACTATAACAAAGAGTGAGTCCAAATTCATAGATGTAGATCACTCCAAGTCTCTGCTACACATTTGACGATGGACACTAACCAATTGTCTCTGCTTTAATCCCCTTGGAGCGTATGCAAGGGAGGCACATATCACAACCTGCTAGCAGCCTTTGAGCGTGACCTGGAATACACAAGGGTAATACTGATACTCCTTCACTACTTGCCTTTCCCCCCCGCCCCCCCAAACCAGACTTGCAAGTAGGGTAAGACCCTAACGCAGTAATTTAATAAGCTAACTTTTACAAGCTGACTCCAGATACCACCTTCCTCCAGCACAACACACAGAGACTGGTTCTTCCCACAGCAAGAAAAGGCAGAGGCATTTTCGGCAGAGGTCCATTCCTGTGGGCACACAGCTGGCATGCCTGCTCCTGCCCCCATTCTTTCAAATGGGAACTGTGGTCTGTTTCAAAGAATCTTGTCATCTTTTACCAAAGGCGAAAGCTACCCCTCCCTTCCGAGAACAATGGCTTCAATGACAATTAAGTCCGAAAATCCAGGCACAGCACACCAGTCACTGCTTTGCCTTTTTCACAATGGTGCCAACAGCTGATATGACTGTAGTTTTGGATCCACTTGCGCTAGTTGTCACTGTGACGACACCTGGCAGCGTTGCAGTAGTGGTGAGGATGGTGGGCTGAGCTATCGTTGTTACAGGGATGGCTGAGTCCCACTTGCTCTTCCTCTTCTGGGCATCTGTGAATTTGATTAGATAAAACAAACAAGGATTAGCATCATGTTAAGGGTCACCGATCCCCTTTGAAACACCCTGTCTTGTCAACTCTTAATATACCACTGCTTGACTAGACAACTTTCCCTCACATTAATTTCAGCATACAGTGGCAGTAAACATTGAGGAGGGAAAATAACTTTATACCTCAAGAGCCAAAGTAAAACTCTACACCTGAACTCCAGCCAAATGGGAGACAGGTTCACTCCCTGCCCCAAAGCATGTTTAATTTTAACAGAGCACACGTATCTCAGTTGCTCAGGTACAGGCACAGGACACACTCATCAGCCTCCAGTGTTTTTTTCTCCCTTCCTCTCAGTTTCAAAGGCAGGCTGTAGGCAGGAGAATGATTCTTGGTCTTTCTAAATCTCGAGATGTATTGGTCCCAAGAACACTTTACAACCATAAACATCAGCAGGTTTCTTGACCCGCCAAAAAACCTCTTCACTCTCCAACCTGTCTCCTAAGCTTTCATTGCAGAAGGACAGCTATGGGACACAGGGACTAGAGAAAAGCTAGTCAACTCCTGGAAGTAAGACCAATATACACATTATATACACAATCAATAAGGAGCATTCAGGATTTCCAGGAAGCACTAATCCCAGCATTACTGCAGCTTAGTACAATCACAACTGTTCTTTACCTCCTACAGTGGTACTGGCTGTTGTGGTTGTTGTAGAAGCAGCACTTGTTGTTGTACCCTTTTTAGTGCCAGTCACAAATTCAATCTGGGAAGGAAAACACACACAGGAGGAAGGGGAGAAGATAAAAATGAAATGTTAATATACACAATCTTTCTTAACCCACATCACTTCTCTCTGTTTTTAAGAGCGGCTTTAATGTCACGTAAGACATTGGCCTCCAAGCTGACTGTCAAGCAGGGAGAAAGATGTAGACCTCAGGCCAAAGCATACTGAAGTCATGATCATTAAGGATTCCTGCAACCCAGCTCTTAAGTCAGATACAATAAAAATGTGTTTGTTAACTGGTATAAGCATAGAAATTTGATACAGCTCAGAAAAGATAGATCCCGGTCATTAAAAAAAAAAATATTTATACAGTTAGAAGTTCCTGTTCTTTTTCCTTTTAAGAAACATGCAAGACAAGTCCCTACCTGCACAATTTACTGCGACAGCATCATAGCAAGAAACCTAGCAACAAGAGCTACAATAGCATGCAGTCTCATATTTTCAAAACTGCAGATATGGGCAAGGACGTAATCAGATACCTGGGTTACTGTACAAAAAACAAAACAAGTAGCAAGACACAGCATGCACTGCAAGAAAAAAATACCTCCACATACTGAATATGGAAGGAGCCTTCTGCAAGGTTAGATGGCAATCTCTAACATTAGACAGTTTTATAATGCCAGCCACTAGCTTAAAAGGCAACACCACTGAAGGATAGGAATAAAATCTTCCAAAGCCTGTCTGTGTTCTTTTTGGGGGGTACATAAGAATGTACATTTTGTGACAAGCCCAGTTAAAGTTAAAATAGGCCCAACATTTCTGGAAATTAGATCCAAGGCGGCAGTATCAAGGAGAACAGAAAGCAGATACTGTTTCACAATGCGATAAGGTGAGGAAATTAAGCTATAACTAGGCTATGCCACCAGGCAAAATGTCGTAGATTAAGAAAAAAAGCTGTTCTTAATGCATTATTTTGCCTGTATCTGGCTTACTGAATACCATTTTAAGATGCCTGGTTTAAAAATACTGACAAAACAGAAGGATATCCAGTGGAATAAACAACCTATAGAAACAGACCTATAAGGAAGCGCAAACAACTGATCTGTGCAGCTTAGAAAAAGACGTGCAAGAAGAAAGGACAGAACCAGGGAAAAATAAACAGTATTAGCACAGAGCACAGTTCATTAGAAACAGCAAAGCAACAAAATGAAATTCAGCAGGGAAACAAACAAAAACCCTGCATCTCCATCTCTTTTGGTTTTGAATAGCTACCTTTGTGCGTTCCTTCTTGGCCTTCTCCAATTTGTCCATTTCAATCTTCTGGGCTTTAGCTAAGAAAGATCAGAAGTTACAAGAAGCACCAGGAAGAGTAAAAATCCATAGTTCTCTCTCACTCACACACTTCCTATCAAACAATCAAAACCTTCAAATTGTGTATAGAAAATTAAACTGTCATAAAACTAACTACTGCTTTTTAATCAAAGCATTACTGCACTATATTAATGATTTAAGAGATTAAAACATTGAAGAACCAATTTAAATGAAAAGGCTTTCCAGAGTGATGAAGCATCAGTAACATTCAGGCACATCCAACCAGAATGAAGTAGTTAAAGAGCAGCATGTGATAACTTCTCATTTATAAAGGAAGTGAAGACTCTAGAGCAGTTAATTAACTACAAAACACAAAGAGCTAAGTTAGGACAAAAGAAAGACTTCCTGGAATTACCTAGTGCCTCATAATATGAATCCTCTGACCAGCCATGAGGATCAAACATGTCCTAAAGAAAAAACAAAAGTCAGATTAAGGCTATTTCCACATATACACAAAACCCAGTTCAAAAATGTTTTATGTATTTCTGTTCACTGATGATATTCATTACTGATTTCTTCTTGTATCCCAGTGACAAAGATCACATCAGACCTTCTTTTATAGGACCACGTTCTGTTGTTAATGAAGAAACAGCTTTGAAGCCAAAAGGATGCTGGGATAAGTCATGCATTTTTCTGCTGCTCAGCTTCTATTCCCACCAAGGAGTTTCACGTATATCTACACACTTCAGCAGTTCTTGTTCAGAATCATTATAGTGAAGTTGGAGGCACTGAGGCTCAGTACCAGACAAAAATGTTCACTTCAATGAAAAGGATCAGACTAAAGTTCCCTTAAAGGACCTCTAAACAAGCAGGCTTAAGAAAGCCTGAGGTAAGACCTTACACCCATGTATTATCTTTTATCCACTCCCTTGCCAGCCAAAAGTATTGCACCTCACCTTTGGATAATTTGTACCGAGTTCATCAATTGAACAAAACTGGATCAGCTTTTCATAGATGCTGCAAAGGAAAGACAAGAGTTCAGAACAGAGCCAGTGAGCTAGAAGTAAATGCAAGTGTTCCAGATTTGTTAGTAGAAAGCAGTTGTCACCTCTTGATACTGGAGAAGTAAAATCAGAACCTGGTAAGCTATGCTTGCTATGATGGATGTGGCCTGCCATTAACCATATTATTTCCTACTTCCCCCAAATTAAGCTCCCAGCTCCCAGAACAGACACATCTTCTAAAACACTTCATCCAAAGCCTGTACATTTAAAACCTGACACACCAACTCTAGTTGTTGCCTCAAGGAACACAAAGAAGAGTTTTACTGTTTCAGTTACAATCAAATTATGACTCTCATTTTTGTAAGCAGTAGTACTTCTTGCTCAGAATCCTATTTCTGCTACAACTCCAACAAAGAGGAAAAATCTTGGGATTTGCTCTGTAGTGCTTTGGTCACACAGGAAAAAATGGTGGCTCACCTGGGGTTGCGGAACTCCTTTTTCCTCTGAATGATGTAATTCATATCCATGCCCTCTTTTATTTTCCTCTCATACAGCTTTTGAATTTTATCCTAAGGCAGAAAGATTACAGAGTGAGCTGGTACGAAAAAGAGGAGCACACCAGCAAACTATCAAAAGTGTACATGTGGAAACAAGCCAACTGAACCACTGACCTCCTTGCATGGAACAAGGATTCTACCTCTCCCTTAAGGCCAGGCAGACTGATTAGTACAGACACTCCCTCCCTTAAGGTCTGAAAGTATCTTCATGAACTGTCTGGATGGGTAAGGGAATTGATCTTTGCACATTCCGAAGGCTTCAGTGATTAAAGATTTGTATTTGAGGCAGTAGTGCACACTCTGTCTTCCCAGGCTGTTGTTTCCCTTTATAGCTATGACTGTAGAGAAGTAGAAGCCAGTTCTGAGAGGGACAGGTGAACTCCACAAAGGTTCTCCCACAACTTACTGTGGCCATCATACCCACCTTCAGACTCAGGTGTGCACCTGAAAAACAGCTGCTGGGCTACACTGCACAGAAAGCAAGGCTCATGGCTATGTCTGGGTAACAGACGAGCAGAGCCGAGCTCTGCTGGACAACTAAACCCAATGTGATCATCAAGTATTGCTGGTGGTATCTACTGGCAGCCAAATGCTCTTAGGAACAATGCACTCGTAAATCCTTGCTTGGGCACAAGTGGCCAGTTCAATGGAACCAGCTTCTCCTTGCAGATCACTCACATAGTTATGAAGTCTATGGGTATGTTACTGAAGCCAGAAGCCCCTGCAAAAGGCAACTTAACTGACTCAGGTTGGAGATGTCAAGCAGTTTACTCTCCAAGAAGACTG
Organism: Aquila chrysaetos chrysaetos; assembly: GCF_900496995.4. Classification (NCBI taxonomy): domain Eukaryota; kingdom Metazoa; phylum Chordata; class Aves; order Accipitriformes; family Accipitridae; genus Aquila; species Aquila chrysaetos. The sequence continues at coordinate 68,380,862 of NC_044008.1, forward strand.
AAAGATTTCAAAATAAACATGATTTTTTTTGTTCCTCAGCAAGGTAGTGAAAGACCTTAAAGTATTTTTACTCTGGTGATGCTGAAGGGACAGCAAAAGCAGAAACTTTCAGATGGAACAAACTTTAGTGGCACTGCTAGGAGAATATTCTCAGTATTTTCCTTCATCTTTTCTTTTTGACACAAATTTCTCATGTACAAGAGGCATATAAAGTAAGACCAGAGGCTAGGCCTTCAGTCTTTCAGGATGAGAGAGTTGAGTCAATTTTCCTTTGTTGCTTCTGGATAAGTCACTTCATGTCTCCTCCATATGGACAGTCAACTTGAATACAGAACTAACTATTGTCTAAGGGTTTGCCTACACCTGAATAAAAGAGGACTGTTAAGAGCTGATATGAAAGTCCTGTTTCATCAACCTTTAAAAAGCTTTATAAGATAAATTTTCATCAAGTCCTCACAAAACTAGCATGAAGAAATTACACAATCTCCACATCCGGCACACACATTGTGAGGTTTGAAGGAACAACTGCAAAAAGGTGAATTTGGGGAGTAGAAATGATTGAATAGGTGTTCCCTTTTGTCCCCTCCCCATGGAGGTAGCAATATGGTTCACAAAGTCCACAGATGGGGAATTACTCAGTCAACTTTATAATAAGAAATACTCCCTCTGGCAGAGTTCAAGATACAGTTTATTAGAGGAAGAATCTGACAAAAGGAAAGAGCAAATCAACAGTGAAAAGTCCAGAACATTTTGCATCTCTAAAGAACAATCCCATCTTCTTGCTCAAAGTGCTCTAAGATGTGGTTTGACCTGCTAACAGAGGACAAGTTCTCCTTTGATTTAACATAGTAAACTGCTGTCAAAGGGGAAGAAAATCTGCTTTATTCTGTCTGCTCTCTCAAGCTCTGTGCATTCCTCAGATCTAACGCACTCTAATTCATTGATGTCAGAACAGTAAAATCCTCCTACAGCACAAGAGGAGGAATGGGTGTGCCCAGGTACACTGTGTGGAGAAGAAGAAAGCATGATCTGGATGGTGAGTCATTCTGAATCACCATTGCACATTAGTAGCTTACTTTATAGAGCATTCCAGAAGTGACTCTTCTCTTGTGTTTCTACTGGGAAGATAACTGCAGTTAAAACTCATATGGGTGGTAGGAAACAGCAGCCCCTGCTCTTTCATTTGCCCTCCATCAGGAGGAGGAGAACAGAGCAGAAGGTTATTGCAAAGTTGGTTACTGCAATTATTTGGGTGTGCACCAGAGAAAACATGCATTTGTTTTCTTTTGCTGCCTCTAAGTTACTAGCTTTCCCTCTAAATGTTTATCATCTACAGATATGTAGGTGGAAAAGGAATCCAGTCAATGCTGCCTCAACTATTCCAGTTAGGGTACTCTCAGGCCCATATAGAAAAACAATGATTTGTTCCTTCCTACAGAGCTGAATTTGCTGAGGTAAGAGGATAGCAGCCTTCACAGTAAACATTGCTTCTGTGTCACTGGTGGGATCAAGGGCCATTTTAAAGCATAAGTGACCCACAGAGACTGGAAAACAGCTTTAAACTACTACTTTGAGATTCCTAAACTAGAATTGCTGTAAAGTCTAAAGCATTAACACAGTGCATTCATAAATTCAGTGTGGTAAAAACCCAGCTTTAATGCTGGATTTTTAACTTGCACAAAAATACTGAGCAGACTTCCCAGATATCCCCCTCCCTACTGAATTGCAAGCCTTTAAAAACAACAACAAAACAACAAAAGAGTGGATTTATACCAACCTGCAAGTGGTTAGAACATCTGCCAGGAGGCTCAGGAGGGATTTTGATCTCATCTGGAGACATGTTCCGCACTCTCTCTGAAAAAGAAGCTGTAGAGAGCAAACTGGTCATGAGTTATGGCAATATTGAATGGAATTTAAGCCATGCAAGTCATTAAACTTGTTTTATGTCCTTGCTAGGGCTACTCTATTATTGAGAGCTGACAGGTAAAAGTAACAGGGGAACGCTGTCAACTTGTACTTGTGGTGTTTTCAAAGTGCTGAGCAAAAAAAAAAAAAAAAAAAAGCAACTAACCTAAAGTTTAGATCATTAGAAGAGGGATGTGACGCTTGCTTTGTTGATATCTACCTTACACTGTGGCTTTGTGTCACACCCATCCTTAAAGCTTTATTTTCAGGGGTCTCTTCATTCGAGAATGGAAATGTGAAAAGCTAAGCTACTTTCTCCTCCAGCTGCAATTGTTGATAAGATCCTCAAAGGCAAAGGATCATCCGAGGAACAAACATCGGTTCGTGGAATGTATCTATAAACCCCTGCACTGTGCACCACATACTGAGCCCTCCGCTGCTCCAGGTCTTCCATGTGCACTTTAAAGTCCTGCTCTGAACAGCTCAGATAACCTGGAGTCTCTGACAAAACTTGTGCCAGGATACTCTCAGAGAGAGAATCAGACTGTGTATGTGGAGTATCACGGGATCAATCTAAAGCAGCCTGGTTCATTGCCATTCTTGGGGAGGTAATCACTTTGGGTCCTATTTATTTCAAGGCCTACCTACATGAACCAAAACGGTTCAAGAAGGGAACAACCCTCCCCAAGGCCATCAGGAGTTAACCACAAGAAATTACATTTCATCCTTAAGTTAACATTTCCTTAACAGGCACTTTGATCTTTGCTTACAGAGTCAGACTATTGCTAGAAAGAACAACTCGTTCTGCAGGACTGAGAACAGACCAGTACAGATTGGCAGATTTCTACAGCTGTTTGTGTTGGGATATACTATTAGAGTACCTCATTGCCCTGTAAAGATTAGTTTACAGAGTTATCAGCAAAAGAAACTGCCATGTTTCCCCCTATTGCTTGCTATTTTCCCACTATCATGGGAAACCCAGGCAGTTTTCTAGCCAAGTCTTGGAGCAAAGGTTTGTGCCACATTTAAGCAGCTGGGATTGTTTTCAACCATAATTTGTTGAAATTTGTACAGGGAACACATCCCAGAGTCAAAGTCTGTAGTGGATAAAAGAGACCTGACACCAGCACAGAGTCATATCAACCAAGCCATTCACATTTGCAGCTCCTCAATTATACATTCCTCAGTAAAAGCTGCCTGAACTGCAGTTCCAGCACACTCAAGTTCAGCTCCTTTGACCAAAGCCAGAAGGGCCCAAAGGACAGACACTGGTGTTTTAACACAGCATGCTCTCCTGACTTCCAGCACAGAGCATCACATAGCTGAGCTTACAGATAATCGACACTACACACGTTCAGTGCTACTACAGTTTCTATTTCTTTTGTAAAAACGTAAAGCACTAAGGACAATATCCTTTAGAGATGCAAAGCTGGCAGGCGACCACTCATTCTATTTGATCAAGATGTTGCTGAGGGTTAAATTCTTCAGCAGTTGCTAGTAACGAACAAAAAGTGTCCTTTGGCATTTACTAAGAGGGTGCCTCTATGGAAGAAGGAAAGCTTGCCAGAGCCCCTGCAGAAAGGCAGGCAAACTGGAGCTCCCTGACAACAAGGCAGACACTTGTTATAGGTTGCAGCTGCTGGTGGGATGGGGAAGCCTCTAGCTTAATTAGTGTTTCAGGAACCCAGAAGACAGTAGCAAACAGACAGAAGTGTTCACAATAGACGGCACACTAGGCTTTCCGGAAAAGGTGAAAGCTGATTAACGGCTTAAGAGATTCACAGCATCAGCAGAAACATTAAAAAAAAAAAAAAAGCCACCAAATCAAGACTTCATAAGGCAAAGAAAGGACCTAAAAAAACCCAAACCAAACCAAACCAAAAAAACCCCCAACAAAAAACCCCCCAAGCCTAGCTCCAAGTTAGACATCCCATAGGCTCCTTGTCTTTGCAGACGACCAGAAGAGACACAGAGAAACAAAACATTTATGGGAAGGAGAATTGTGGGCTCATATAAACTCAGGAACTATGGGCAAGAACTCTGTCTAGCATCAAAGAAGTCACAGTCATAAGAGTATGTTCAGCAATCAATTCAAAGCTCCTTTGAAACAGAAATAACACTGGAGGAGGAACAAGAGCTCCCAATGAGACAGTATAGTTTGACCCATGACTTTTCAAGGTTTTGGTGCTCATTTCTCTTTTGTTTGAGCCATGTGAAAACAATCATTTATCAACATTATACTGATGGGGGAAGGCATCTCTTAATGCCTTACAAGGAACTGGAACTAAGACATCACTGTCTACTGCAATCCCACCACAGCTGTACGCAGGTGAAGACTAAGTCAGCAGTGAGGCTACGTGCAACCTGTTCCACCTCACAAACTGAGCACAGACAAACATTCATCATTACTCAGGTATTTCATCACATTACAGCCAGACTGAAATGCCACATCATTAGGAAGAAAAGGATGAGTTTAACCCCTTCAGGCCTATTTTACAGTTAGGAAGTGCAAATTATTCATGCCCTCAAGCAGTCCTCAAACTCCCTCCCCAAACAGAGAGCAGAATGGCTGACTCCACAGCTTCTTCCCACCAGGTCTTTTCCTAGAGAAAGGGGCAGCTGGAATTATCATTCAAGGGAATCCTGGAATTTGCATATATGGCCACAGGCTCCTGTATAAAAGATTTTGTGTTTTTGAAGTCCCAAGCACAGCTTTCTGCTGCCTATACAGTGGTAAATGCAGATGGACAGCTAACAACAAGGTGTGTCCTCACAGGATATGTCCAACTGCTTTGTGCATCCTGTTATTTCTGACAAGATCAAAGTTTTACTTTTACATGAGTCATAGGTACTGACACTGGCTGCAGTCTCTAATTGGGCCTGTGATTTGCTGGCTCACAGCCTAGAGGATCTCCATGTGGGGACCTCAGGAAGTTTGCTGTTGGCACGATTAATAACTACGGGCACACCCAGATTCTGGCTCACAGTAAGTAAATATCTTCCTCTAATCAGATTCACAGTCCAGATGAAGAACTAAGGCCATAAAGCAGATCCCATGACTCAGATGGGGGTTCAAGAAAGTAGGAGCCAATGCACTGCCAAGTCTGCAACTCAAAGCATCCTACTGCTGAAGGACACTGCCACTGGTGCTTAGTCCGTGCATTCTCCTTCCACAAGCTGACCTAAAAGTTAAAAATTTCATCAGCACAAGCAATAGATGCTTGTAGCTTTTTGTGCAGCCTGCGCATGCACTGTGGCAAGGCAGAGATGTTCAGCTGCTCCCAGGCTCCACGTAGGAGGCCAAAGCAGAGCCAGCTATCAGGGTGTGCCTAGCAAAGATTCAGCATCTCAGTAGTCAATGGAGGATATTTGCTTGCCAGATCTTGGTGAGGCAGATAATTAAATGGAAACGCTACTGCTACATTTAAGCTGCTTCAGATGGGTTATTTGACCAGTATATCCAACAGTACAAAGACATACTGCATAGCAGGAGAGAAACTGTCACCGGCGCAAACTGTGCACTCGGTTCCTTCTAGAGGGAAACAACTGCTCACAGGCCAAAGGCTATGCTGGAGACATGGACAGGGGGCACACAGGAGCTTTTTTTCCTCCAGATGGGTAGGCATATTTTCCTAGTGCAGAGAAAACCAAAAGAATAGAGAGCATAGGAATAGAGAGCCGGCCATACCTGGACAGATTGGGGTGTGGATCACCTGAGGTCTGGCTCAGCACTCTCAGTGAGTAACACCACTCCCCAAGTAGGATTAAGAACTCCTGTCCCTTTCAAGGTTCACTTGTATGCTGTGTCTTAAGCAGCCACAAGGGATTACAGGCAATATCAGGTGCCAGTTTGTCTATAAAGGTCACACCATGCAAAAAACAAGCAAAGACCTAGAAAGGGTGATCAGAGGGGCATGGCTTTCCCTGGAGACATGCAAACCGGTGGTGCCTGGTCTCTAAAACTGCATTCTTTGGCACTCTAATTAAGTCTGCTTGGCATAAACCAGGGTGTGTGGGTTTCTGATTTCCTGGCACCAGAACAGCCAAATCAGAGGGAAGAACTGGAGGCAACAACATGCCAGTGAGTCACCCATCCATGGATGGACACTAGTTCCCTTTCTGCTCTGTGGGCTGAGAAATGCAGAGAGACCTGCAACTCAGCCATATTTTCTGCTCTATGAACACTGACTTTGTGCTCAGATATTCTAAGGGCTGGAGAGAACGTTTCTTACAGTCCAAAAGGTAAACAACCATGCTGCAAAGAACTTCAGGGCAAAAAAATGCATCCTAAAAGTATTACTTTGCAAGGCTGCAGGAAACAGCAAATGCAATGTCCTGCCAGCACCATGTACTCTTCAGAGTAGTACAAAAAACCCAGAAGGACAACACTGATGCAGAACTCTATCAAAATAAATTTCACAGATACTTTCTCCTCAACCACAGGGCAGTAACTGCTGAAACGTCCCCTCCCATTCTTTCAGGCTTTGACTATGTAATAACTACCTCAGCGTAAGTCAGGACAACCATGCCCTTCCCAGCTGTTCATCCCTACTGTTTTCTTTGTGCCGACTCTTAGTGCTCACCTACCGTGCACTAAGTAGATCAGGAATGGATCCAGCTGGAAGCCTCACGGGGCGGGGGGGGGGGGGGGGGGGAGGGCAGTGAAGGTAGATCTCAGCATTATTTTTGGGAGGAGCCTACATTTATGCTGTACTTAAGCAACTGCATAACCACGGACTTTATTAAAGATGACACTGAACAACAAAAGGTTATCTTCTGAGAAGGGCAGGCCCACAAGATTTTAATGCAAAAAGCAGTTGTGGAAAACTAAGGAAGACTTCAAATTCCACATACTGATATTAGACAAAGCTTCAGATGTTCAGACTGGAGAAGTTACTTGCTTTGTGTCAGAAAATCCTGCACCTTTTTTCATTCAAGAATTCTAACTCAAAAAGTCCAAGTTTCCAGAAAGGGAGTGGTTCTCACCTTACACCAACCACAAGGCTCTTGAAACAGTTCCTTTTCAACTAGCTAAGATATGGGCTAATGCAAAAGACCTACAGAAGCCAGCATGGCAAATACACTGACCTCTAATAACCTGGTTCTGCACAAAGCTTGCCTATACGCTGCTCCGTGTGTTTTACCTTCGGGAAAGGATATTAAAGTTATACTGCAAACCTTAATCCAGGTCTTGGACTCACCAACACTGTCCACTCACGAGTGTGTGATACTGTAGTAAGTGCCCTCGATGCAGCTTTTAAGCCTGCATGCAAGTCTGGGCTATTATGAGACAAATGAGATTCAATCTTCTAATCTCCTGTGGATGGGGCAGTCACTGGGGGAAAAGGAGACTAACAAAATTGTAACCTGAGCCTTATACCGTAACTAAGAAAGAACTTGCCACTACATTGCTTTACAAGTGTAGAGCTTCACCCATATGTAGAGAGTAGAAGGGCAGTTGGCTTTCAGATATTCTTCTTTACTTTTTACCCTAAATGCTGTTGTCTCATCCATGTTTCTAGTGTGCATTTTGAGGCAGATCAGTAGCTTGGAGAAAGATCTCTGTTGCATTCTATGATGAGAGTGGTTAAAGCAGTTTTGCCCTCTAAAGGCTGATAATTCAATATAACGGTTGGGTTGGTGCAAAGTCTGGGCAGGCCAACTGAAAAGGACTTAAGTCCCAAACTTCAGAGCGATGGCTGTTGTAAGAGTCACAGCTTAGCATCCTAGTATTTACTATCTTATTTTACGTTTGTCACACTTTATGGCTGAAATATCATGCTTTATCCTTGACAAGCTGACTTGACAGGCAATGAAGCAACTTCTAAACTCACAATTTTTTTATTATATTATTAATTGCTACCACACAACTGTACTAGTAACCTCAGGAACAAAGGGTTAGTTCAAGACAGTCAGAGCTTCAACATAAGATACACTTTCTGTACAGTTCCACAGAGACCAAGCAGAGAATACCATTTTAAGCTGATGACCCTGGAGTTTTCCAAATCTAATAATGATGCAATGAATAAGTGAGATGTCACAAAAATCAAGTAAGTTTCAGTAACCATTAGAAAACATATGGTAGGCTATGTCAACCCAGCCGCTATAAATCAGTACGTGGATCACATTTAAATGGGGATATTTTAGGTAAGTTTTTGAAGCCACAGAACAAAGTATCTGTCATCATTCCTGGTTATACTGGCTCTCAGAGGTCTGTGGACAAAGCTACTGCTTTATTGTTTCTAAGCTCATCTAGAAAAACACCAACACTGCCCTTTACATATATGTCTTAGACATTAATATATGCAAATATTTTCATGTTTTTAGGCAGGGTACCTTTCTCCCAGAAGAAGACTTCACTGAAAATATTCCACTGAGATAAAACATTGCAGGCAATAATTCAAATTACAGCATTGTCAGGACAGAGTGAAGATGCTTTTTACAAAGGGGAAGCCTAGAAGGTCTAGTTTGAAAAAACACGTGAATAAATACTCCTGAGCGAACTTACCAACTAGCTCCTGAGGATCTCTTTTCTCCAGTTCTGAGAATTCCTGGGAGGAAGGGGGAAGAAACAGATTTTAGTCAAGGTATGCTTCCAATCTAAAAAGCTATACTGTCCATTTGTTTAGAAATTTACACATTATTTTCTGAGGCAAAAGAATAAAAATTAAGAATGAAATGCAAGTTATTAGATAATAGGGCAATGTTTGTACCATAGAAAGTCAAAGCCTAACAGGTTGCTCTGTTTCCTTTCAAAGCTAGAGTCTAAATTTAATGAAAGAGTTCAGGCTTTGTTTCTATGAGTCCTGGACACTCAGCTCCTTTTGAATTCCACAAAAACTGCTGTACTTGAAGCCTTTCCTCAAAACAGATCAAACCATAGATTCTTCATTTTTGGTGACTGGCCCTTGGCACCAGCCAAGAGTCAATGTTTTAGAGCATAGCTAGCTAAATACAAGCTGGATCCACCCCACAGAAAACTACTTAAGCCCTGGGAATGCCTACCACAGGCCTGTGCAACTTGCAGTCCTCTAAGCAGGGCCAGCAGGATGCATTCCCCAGAGTAACATGAAATCAGCTGAAATGCTCCCAGAGCCAACGGCAGAGCACAACAACTTCAGAGCAGCATCTGATCGACCTCTCCGCAGATACCTAGGGCTCTACAGGGTCCCAGGCTGCTGAGGTTTGCCAGTTCTGTGTGGTGCCAGAATTCACTTCTGTAATTGTGTAATTCAGGGCTTTGGCTGATAAACCCTCTATGAACCAAAATGCCAGGGAGCATGGTGGTGAAGCAGATCTTGTATTCCCGTTTTGGAAGAACTCTCCCACTGTCAATTCTCTCTTGGCTGCTACTTCCCAGGAGTGATATAGCCGATCTGCTCTACCAGAAACTCAAGGGCATCCTCCACTGGCTTGTAATGCTCTCTGTCCAGAGATCTTCTCAACACAGCTAATCCCTCCTTAGTTATATAAATTAAGGCTGCTTCAGTTGCAGGAGCACAGCAGATGTTTGCACCAGAGTCTGCTAAGCAGGAGGTGTTATGTAGGATAAGACACTCTTAAATATGCTTTCACCATATTGAGACCAACATTCAAATATTTTGGTGCTTCTGAAAGCCCCCAGGAGAGTCACAAGTGATATCAAGTTCAGCACAAATAAAGTTTCTGAAACAGTATCAGCTGTATCCCAACACTGCCCTCTCCCCCTCTGCCTCCCTCCCAAAGACCTTTTGTGACTCACTGGACTGTGTATCCAAAATTCCTCAGTGCCTTCAAACACTGAAGCTATTCATTCAACCTGACACAGACATAATGCTGCCTCCTTGCTGCTTAGTAACCACTCTCTAAACCCCCTCCTTTACTCCATTTCCAATCAGGTGAGAGATGCATAAGGTGAGGAGAAAGCAGCAAGGTCACCAAGCCAGATCTGGGAACAGGCCGTGCCAAATTCACTGTGAAAACCAACCAATTTCCAGAGAAGCTAAAGCCCTCTGGAAACAGAAAAACAAATTCTTTGTGTGGCACTAACTGCTACAGGGCACTTTTTATAGCCATTCATGGAGAAGAAAAAAAAAAAAAAAAAAAAGGCACTGTTTTTCCGTAAGTACACTTGGATCACAAAAATACAAGGCTAAAGCTATTTTAGAAAAAAAAAAAAAAAAAGCAGTACACGAAGGAACACACATCTTCTTGCTGGCCAGCTGGCGAGGCCCCATGCCCCTTTGTGAGATGGACTGTAGTGTAACAGCTCCAACCCCTCTAAGCTAATGTACTTGGCGTAGTGCATTAACACCTCTTCTCCCAGGGTCTTCAGAAAGAACAGCAGAAGCAGAAATATTAACAGAAGCATGACATTTCAAAGCAGAAAACTTATGCCAAGAGAAGGAGCTGTCTTTGGCAAGAGCACTGGACAGGAATCCAGGGAATCTAGGCTGTGTTCTCCACAAACCTATGCAGATATGGCATTAATGTGGTGAGCCTCAACCACATTGATATGGCGTTAACATGGTAAGCTTCAGTTTGCCACCAGAGAAGTGGGGGCAATTCTGTGGTAACTAACAGGTTGTGAGGACAAATTCAGATTGGCGTGCAGGCTGGAGAAGTTCATAGAGCTACAGATACAAGGTAAGCATATGTCCAGGCAGCATACAATGACTCATGAGGCAGTAAACACATGCAGTTCGAAGGCAGCTTTATTCCCTTTACAGGGAGAACTTGCTAGATATATAATTAAAAGTATTTCTCACCTTGGTTTGAGACAAAAAGCAAGCGTGTGTTTGTTGAGGTGAAAGGAGGGAATTGATTTTGTTCCAACCATGACTGAATTACATCTTGCACTTTTTTCTTTTGAAAGTTTTAAGTGGACTGAGAGGAAAGAGGAAGAGATGGGCTACATGCCTGAGCACCTCTTGATCCTTCCTCTTACCCAGCACTGTATTTATTATTCCATTATCCCTCCCATCTTCTTCTGCCCACTTGTCCTCGCACCATCCAAGAACACAAAGGCAAGAGAAAAACAAAATCCCCCAAATGACCAATATTGCCAAGCAGGCACTTAAGCAACCCAGTGGCACAGTTAAATTCAGGTGCTTTAGACATGTGCTAAATGCCCTCAAGAAAGTTGCCCTCTTATATGGCCAGTTACAGGGTTGCAAGAGTATTTGCTGTATTTCTGAAGTCCTCAGAAGCCCATTTTCAAGTCTCCTATAGCTGTTTGGAGCCAGCACCAAGTGTAAGCACACAATTTTCAGGAAATGAACTAGTATTCTGAGAGGTTATTTGGTGGCCAAAACCGCTCCTGTTATGTACCTTACATTAGACAAATACCGCTAAAATGTCAGATGTACTAAATAGTGTTTTATGAATTTCCAGAATCATCAGTAAGTTTGCTTTCACCAGAATTAAGTTTGTTCTTTAATTTGCATCCTTTAATCCTAGAGCTACAGCACAGGTCTGCCCCATTTATAACAGGCTAAATAAAGCCAGTCCTATCAGGCTGCCACTGTGTATTTACCTGGCCTGATCACCCACACCCGTTTGGCCACAGCCGCTCTAGCAAGTCTAGTCTCCACATCCTCAGGCCATAGCCAAAGACATCAGAAACCCCAGAGCTACACCAAGCAAAAGAAAACAAGTTCACTAACATATTACAGCCACACCTCACTGCCCAGAGGATATAAATTTTGCTTACTGATGAATTACTGCCTACCTACACCCACTGCTCCATCATTAACAAGCTGAAGACATCAACACAGCTTTTCATTAAGTCGGACTACTTTCAAGCGTCTTAAATGCCTTCAGAAAACAAAGGGATGACCAACTCCTCCTATAGTGCTTGTTCATATTTGCTCAGTTTACTCTCTAACACTATGGCAAGGCAAGTATCAACAACTTGACCAAAGACACATAGTTTGTCAGATGTGAGATTTAAGAAGTCTTGTTCAAACCTCTCAGTATCTACTGAAGATCCAGAACTTAAGGACAGTCTAAAAACCTTCAGTGGACTAATCACCCAACAAGAACTTTCCTACATTCCCTTAGGCTAATTTAAGTCTGGGACACATACTGAATACAATGAACTGATTAGAAAAGACAACATTAAAAAAAAAAAAATTCTGCAGATATAATCTAATATAAAGTTGAATGAAATGAAGAATCACCAAGTGGAGAAATAAGGTACAATAAACACTGCACAGCTGCTATCTTTTGGTTGTGAAAGGGAAGAAATATTTACACATGGATGAGAGATTTCTAAAGGAATTCCAAGGCATTTGAACAATGGAAAATTTGGAAGGTAACTGAATTTTAAGTAGGGAAGTTACCTAAATCCATTCAGGGAAAGGTGCTCTTTTTGTAGATTACTACATAATCAATACCCACTGTGCTACACATCAGTATCTCACATGAAAAGCACAATATGAAGCAGGTGAGTGGTTCCAAACAGGGGATTTTATGTCAAATCTCTCTATCACAGTAAATATACAGAAGCTATTAGAACCTTCAAGTATCCCAGAGCTACAGGCATCATTTAATGGGTTCATTTCCATTTGGATCCCAATCACTTTCAAAAACCAACAAGGTTAAGACTTCACTAGTGGCACCTTCCAATACTGCACAGTTTTCACAAGCCCAACCTCTGAAAGTCTGTATGGGAACATCTCTGAATTTACTTTTGCAGCCAGTCTCTCGCTACTTGCACAAAGTCAGCCTGGACACATTAGTTATGCTGAAAATTCTCTCTACCATCATGGAAATACAAAACTCAGGCAAAACAGGCATCTTGTGCTCATTTTTCTCTCTAGTCATTTTATCCCATTTAGTATTACATGATGGCCTCTAAGAATGACTAGAGTGAATTAAAAAAAGCAGTACTGCACTTTGTTCTCATGCACTCAGCAAGTTGGTTTTCTGGCTGCTATCTACTTTGCAGCCTAGATCTCACAAGATCAACTGTTTAAAGGCCTAAAGCCAGACGGCCTTGGTCCAAGAGACCCACTGAAAGGAGTCAAGGGATGCCGTGGTGGTTCACAGCCAAGTTGGAAGAGGACTGAAAGACAACAAGACAAGCAGGAGACTAACTCCTTTCCCCTGACCTGGAGACTAACAAAGAGCAGCCTCTGAAAAGCGCAAAATGCTATGGGCAAAGACAAAGTATTAAAAAAAAAACCAAACCAAAACCAACAACCAAAAAACCCCAAAACTTTTTAACATCCAACTGGACCACTAACATAAGTCACAATTTCTGTGCTTCTAAGAACAATTCTGCACATCAGCTCACCGACAGCAGAAAACAGTTATTGCATTACTATTCCCATGTGCATTCAGGAAGAGTTTTCCATTTTTTCTACTTCCAAGACAAATGCCTTCTTGAAGCCCTGGGCAAGACGATGCTGCCTGCAATAGCCTGACTGATATGAACCCAGCTTGATGTTTCAGTTTTCATGTATCATAATCAGTTAGAGAAGAGCAAGCTGAAGGGGGGTGGTGGGGGTGCTGGTTGTGTACATGCATAAGGAAAGCGCTGCACTTTGGCTTAAGATTTCACCTTGCTGAGGTGAAATATAGATAATCTTTTCAGTCATAGAGCGTTTCCATTCAGTTACATAAAAAAAGTCTTTGCTCAGGTTCCATGGAAAATAAAAACAATCAAACACAATCCTTGCAGTGTGGAACAGAGATTAAAGGAAGGAAGCAAAAACAATATGAATCTGAGACTGATGAATTCAAGTTTGTTCTGGGCAAGCCTTTCCAGCTGTATTTAATGGAAAGAATGGAGTGAGTTACAACAATGCTCACTAAATCCTTCCTGAAACAAGATCCGTAAATCCAGTACAAAGCTCACATCAAACATAACTGTTGGCATTAACTGTTGCCAAAAGGTACAAATTCAACCATCAATTTCTCATAGAAGCAGTTGCATATGTTAGTGCAGGTGTACATCAAACTACAAGAAATGATTGAATATGGAGGCAGAAAAGATACAAAACCAGAAACTGATTGCTTCAAATAAGATACAAACTATAAGAAGTGGAGAAGTTGATGCCAGATTTGCCACTGCTCAGTTGCGTTCCCAGACTTGCAGTCAACTTAGCCCTACAGCTTCATTCTTCCGCTGACTTCCAGGTAGTATTAAAAAAAGTAGCTAGGAAGCTTCCACAGTACCCCTCAACAACATTTTCTCTTTTTTTTTCCAGTGAGAACACTCTTGTGCTACAGAATTTCTTCTCTGCCCCAAATATTTCACCTGGTTGCTTGCACATAAAGAAATTTAACACCAATTTAAACTGACAGCCACAAAATGTATAAACCAGTCACATTGTTGTCATGCTAGTGGATTAGTTTGAAGATACTAATGCAGAGAATTTTTCAGTACAGTCCTTCCACCATAGCCAGTGGACCTGCTGCTGCAATGGTTGTTACAGTGGATTTCTCTCACCTGAGCAAGCGCCAGCACTAAGTTCTTGTAATTTTTCCTTCTCTCTACAATTCAGACTATCTCCTATAGTCCTAAACATATCAACAACCTCATTTGGCTGAGTACAATGGAAAGAAACTAACTTAGCATAAATTGTTAGAAGAGTTACCTAAGCTGATACGTGGCCTTGCCAGAGCAAGTGGGTGAAATGTTTATATGCAGGCAGCAAGAGAAAGACCTCCCCAAACCCTGGATCATGTGTGCTTTTTTGCTTTCTTTGCCTTTTTTTTTTCCCCCTTTTCTTTTTTAAAAGGAACATGCTAGCAATTATGTTCTTGCCTTTCTACAAAGATCAGAAGTGCTTATGGGAAAAGAACACCAGAAACTTCTCATTTAATATTAAAAGCGCATGTCAAGAACTATTTCATTCCTTGCTCACCAGATCTGCCTGATGTTGGTGCGCTACCAGGCTGAGGGCAGCAAAGTGCATGTCAAGTGTATTCAGAGTCTCGGGAAGAGAAAGCAAGGGAACAGAAATACAGTGCTTTTATTCCTCCCCCCCCCCTCTTTTTTCTTGTATTGTGAGAGAGGAGAATCCCAAGAGAAAGTTTGAAACAAGCCCATTTCCTACAGCCATATCCTGTTTGCCAGCTCTGATACACAGCTCCAGGCAAAGTGCCCAGCACAGGATAAGAAATTTAACTAAGAAAAAACTGTACGGACCAGGATCTAGATACTAAGAGAAGCACAGCAGCTCAGAAATAAGCCACCTATAGAAAAAAACCCCAATACATCCAACCGTCAGTGACATTTATGTACAGTCTGTACATACCTCCCTATTTTGAGATACTATTGTCACAGACAAAAGGGGAAGGAAGAACAAGTCAGGAAAGAGTCAACTCCTGAGACATTCCTTAAGCATCTTATCAAAATAAAGAATGTGTGTAGCTGACACTGCCTTTTACTTTTTAAGCTAAATTAAGTCTAAAAATCCACCTTCATTTCATTTCAATTTCATCAAAAAAACCCACCGAAAAACTCCAACCAAGATCTGGCAAAACATTTCAGTGAGAAAATGCTTTAGAAGGGAAGCATTCATAGCATAAACACCTTTAAACAGCTTCTTTGAAACTTGATTCCGTTCACCTGACATGCTATCTCAATATTTGACAAAGATTATTTGTTAGAAGTAATTTCCAGTCAAGGAACTGTGTGCTGTGTGCCAGAACTCTCGCTTTCCAAGTGGAGGTACAGTTAATAATATCTGCCTTACGACAGCACCCTGGTCCCAAAGCTACCTGCTTCCGTTGGCTGCCTCCTCTCTCCTTCTCCACCTCTGATGCTAGAGGCCCTCCAAGCTTAACATTTGCAGATCACCCTGTGTACGTGCTTTACAAGACCACAGAGTACAGCCTCTCCACAGCGCAGACACCAACCGGGGCACAGTGGTGTAAGCGTGCAAAAGAGCCTGCACAGAAGACTGCACAGCCCATGGGAGCACACCAGCAGTTAACAGCTGCCACACTTTGAGTGCAGCCAGTAGCACAGCTCCCAGCAGTCGCTACCTGAAGCCGCCATGGTCTCCAGAGACATGCCTTGCTCTGCAGAGCCCATAAATTCTGCTTTCAAGTCACTTTTGCTTCCGACAGTGAAACAAGAATTCAGAGGTGAAATATCAGCACCACGTGACAGGGCTTGAGGTGTCAAGGTACTTTGATGATTTTATTTTTTTACAGATTGTTGCAGTGCAGAATCAAGTAGAAGGTGAAGCTGGACTGTGAGAAATCTTAAGCCTCACAGCAGCAAAGGAAAGGCTCAGGAGAGCTGACAATTAACTTCTTGCACAAGCTTTCGTCCCTAGTACACAGTACTAAAAATTCTTCTTTATGGTTTGGAGTAGAGGCAAGGTGTAAAAGCAAGTATCCTCACTGGGATATGCACTCCTCCACGAATGGATCCCACAGAGTTTTTGCAGATTTTAGTCCTTCTGTACCCAGAATGAGGAAGCTGAAAGAAGCTATTTTCAGATATTTGTTGGTATTTGAGGCAATCCTCCATCTGTGCTGACTGTTCAGACTCTCATTCTGACACGCACCAACATGCAAATTCAGAACGGTCTATTTCAGTGCAGCAGACAGAAATAATTGCAACAACAGAACTGGACTTGAAGAACTTAGACCTTTATCAGGTGAAATATGCAAGGGGAAGCAGCTCCAGAAAGGACTTTTCTTCAAGTTTAAAGACAAACAGAAAAAGCCTGGCTTTTCCTTTGGAGAAAGGCAAGCCACACCTGTGTCAATAATCTGTGGTATTTAGTACTGCAGGGAGTGAAGAGTCTGCCGCAGCATGTATGCCTGGCGGGGAGGAAGGAACAAGCATGTCCATGGACATGTCTCATCTTCCAAGCAGCTCAAGAGCTGGATTGAAGCCAGCAGCTCTAAAGTAGGTAAGCCAGCTTCAGAGACCAACAACACTGGGATCTATCTCCCTTCTCAGGCAGAACTGGAGACACAGAAGTACATGGGGCAAGGGGCAAAATAATCAAAGATGCCAGATGCTGTTTTGTTTCCTGCATACAAAACTGTTTAACCACCACTGATATTCTCTGGCAATAACTAAGGTCAACCACCTAGTTAACAAATGGGAACCAGGTATCAGCTGTGTTAACATCTGAGCACTCACTGTAATTGTGTAGAGGACAGCACTAGAAGCTGAATTAACTCTACTCCCCCTAAAGGCTCTCTGGATGTAATGCTGACTGCTGAACTGCCAAACTCTCTGGTTCCCTTGACAGAGTGCTAGAAAACAGCGTGCCAAAACCCAAAACAAGGGAAAAATATGTAGAGTTGGAGGTGCAGACAGCATTTTACACAGTTATATTAAGAGGAAGCTAGAATACAGAAAAAGATGAAGCCAAGACTGCAGTGCTTATCACTGGCACCCTCAGGCTGTGCTCACAGGCAAAGGAAGAGGGGGAAACAAACCACTGGTGATCTAACCTTAACCCTAGCCCTGGAAACTGCACACTTCATGCTTTGAAAGTGTTTACAAAGTACGCAGCACAGCCATGCATAACACAAGGCCATTTTTAAAATACAGCTGCTCTTTTGCCAGTTCTGCCCATCAGAGGCCAATACTAACCCAGATAGCAACAAAAAGCTGGGGGAAGGGGGCATTAAAAAAAGGAACATAATGAAATTTTTTTTGTTTCTGATGAGACATTGGGAGTGCCTTTCTACAACACACTTACAAACAAGTTATATCTTGCCAGATCCAGCCACCACAAGACGACTAATACACAGCCACTTCAGCCATCGCAGAGTGCACTGTCTTTGGTTGGAACAGCAGTTTTGAACACGTGTTCTTCAGCTGTATGACCTTTAACATATTTTAAGTGGAATTTTTAAGACTACCTCTCAGCAACTGAAAGCATCAAAGGCTGGTGTTTCTTAAGCAACCTTCATAATTTGCCACCACCAAAGCAAAAGATTCACTTTATTTTCTAAATCTTACTAATGCCAGCTCCTGTTACACAGCTTGCTGTGGAATACCTAAATGGAACAACGGTGCTTTAATGGTAACACTTTTCCCAAACACACTTTTTCCTCTTCTTTAGAGCAAAACACTTGTACTTGAGATGAAAGTTACTGGGTAGGTTCAGGCATCTTTTGAGAATCTGGCTTGATGAATGTATCTTGAATTCAGAGAAATTAATATGCCTTATCAAAATAAGAGTTAATTACAGGGATTACCTTACTGCATGCACACACATCCACTTACTGGTTCTTAGCACTTACTGCTTTCACTTTAAATCAAGATAATTTTGGTATTTAAACAAACAGGTTAATGGGCAGGCAAGATAAAAAAACATTGCAATCAAAAGCTTCTATCTAAGTATTAGTACACACCTACACATCATAACACAGTAAAATTACTTTACAGGTATGCTGGATCAATAAAAGCTAAACATAATAAAAAGTTGATGCTTATCAAGAGGTGGTACTTAGACACACTTAGAAACATAGTATTCCTCTGAAAATTTGACACCCTTCTACTAGATCCCAGTTTGGCTGCCTCACCATACAATGCCACAAGGATGCAGAATGGACCCTTAAAACAAAATCAGAAAAGGAAAACATCAAACTAGCCACCTGCTTTGAAAAACTGTTACCATGTGTCAGGTATTCACTTGCCAAGGGAGTGGCAATATTTATCAGCTTTCCTGCACTGGCTAGTCCTGATACCACAATCAAGGCTCAATAGTTAATGATTTCCCCCTGTGAAAACTCCAGTGAACCAAGCTGCAGGGCTGGGCTCTGTCCTTGATCAACACTTGCAACCTGTTATTCATCCAGCCCTACAATATGAAGTACAGAATCCCTCAGGTAAGACTTGGAGCACAAGGTCAGTATTTCATTTAAGGTTCACTTTCCTTCTTCCTGCAGGGCTGGTCCATTTAGTGAGCTCTGAAGGCTTATATCTTGTTACTGCATCAAGGCTGTAACCATAGCCAGCTGCTGGCAAGAGCCCAAGCAAACTGCACTCACTGCACAGCCCGTTAACCCTGATCATTCCAAAACAAAGCTGCCAGCAGAACGCCAAATGAAAGACCCATTTCCAAAAAGTCCTTTGTTTTGTACCCACAGCTCTATCATCTGAGGAAAGGACACAAAGAACCCATCCAGGCTGTGAGATTCCATCTTTTTAATGCCATGCCTTTGCCAACAGCTTCTGTTCACCATTTCTTTTCCCATCTAAGTAGAAGGCTTTGTTTCTGAAGTGCTTTTAAGACAGATGCTTGTTTACAATTGGTAACTGCTCACTTAAAAGCAGGGACCCCTAAAGTGATTTTGGTCACTAACAAACGTGTCCTGTTCCAGAGCCTGAGCACATCCATCCAGAGTGAAATTTGGAAGAGCAGTTAGTTTTAGCTAGATTTGAATCTCCATTTTTTCCATGAGTGCCTGAAGCACTTCAAAATGCAGTTACAGGATGCGACGTATCTGACTTTGCTACTTAAAGAGGAGGATTCTGCTTTTTGCTGCAAGCACACAGCATTCAGGACTGGTTCACTGTGCTCAGTAACAGTGAATCCTATGGGCCAGAAGTCTGCTCTGGAACAATACTTTCAGATGACTGATGAAGCTTAAATATTCTTCTACTCCTGGCACGCACCTTCCTCCAAACAGGTGTATAGAAAAGTCTCCACCTATCTCTCTCTGAGGGTAGACAGAAAAGAGCAGTTTGACATTACAGTGTTTGAACTTGAAAAGCTTATTGTGACTTTCTACTCAGCAGAAAAAACAACACATGAAAGCTGCAGTCCCACCTAGCCCGTTATATTGACTTCACCTCTAGTGAGGAACAAGGGCTGTACAGACAGATGCACCTTCATCAAGATCAAGAAGGGCATACTCCCTGGAATCAAGATAAAAACCTGAGATAAATATAAATACCATAGGTAGCATAGAAAAATATCTTCCCAGTTGGGCTATTTGAGGCCACTGTCTCCATCATCATTTTACCAGACAGTTTTTACATCATTCCCCACTTTGTCTCCTCAGTCTACACCCACAACTGACAACAACTGAACCTTCTGGAGGTTTTGCATCTGCTACTATCAAAGTGCAGAATGAGGCCAAATCACCAGCAACACGGGAACTCCTTCTCCACACAACCTGGTTCAAGTGTCCCGATCAATTATTCAAGATATAATCTCAAAGTAGTTCATTCACTGTATGTACAAAGAGACAAAACACCAGAGAAAAATGCTGAATGTATATTCAGGGCTTGAAAAGACTATGATTAACCAATGAATTGCAACGGTTTTCTCATTCATGCATTTTAAAGGATTTACCTTCTGCGTACAGTCAGATTCAGACCCTGGAAAAGCCCTAGTCACATATAAAGGGCCTGTGACATCTATTTAAACACGTTTCCAGGTCTGTGATATCCTACAACATAACTGACAGAGCAAGAACAACTATGCACTCAGCTGGGACAAAACAAAATAAAGTTATCTGAAAGTGTTAGCAAGTTATAATCAAGCGCCTCACTTTTTGCCACACTTTGGATTTATAATAACTACAACTCTTACTCACTGGTTATCATAGATATTGCAAGCTTAAAACAATGAGGAAGAACGAGGAGAACACTGCCACTTGGTGGAAAAGGGGGATAGGAAACATTTGCAACTGCTCCAAGTAAAGCCACTTTTACAATGATGTTCCATCTCCCCACATCCCGAGTGAATTTCTTAACAGCATGGCTAGTGCAATTCCATCAGTGCCCCACAGAATGCCATACAGCAACACACCTGCTCTACTGCCAGCACAGCACTGGGCTGCCTTGCAGTATGCTGCATAGCAAAGGTGTACTCCCCAAAATGCCAGCCGGCTATTTAGCTAGAATTCAAAAAAACCCCAAAAGTCCAGAGGACGCTATTGCCTTTTTTACTTAAGTATGAAGACATCTATTAAGGATGACATGGAAGTCTGAAACTGCTGAAGTTCAGATTTGCTTCCCTGCTAATCTTCTCAAATCCTCACCCTTCATGCTGTGCTAGGATATAGCAGGAATTACATTTTACCTTTTTTTTTTTTTTTTTAAGTTGTACTTTAATTTATATTTTCAGTTCTTGCAGAGTTCCTATTGCAGAGTGTACGCAAGATACCAAATGCTTTTAATACATTCAGTGTTGCTTGCTTCCCCACCAAAGCTGAAACACTGCTCCATGACCATGTGTAGCTCTTCAGAAGGACAAAATGCACTTGGACAGTAGCACACAGAACTCACTGAAATCAGAAGGCTTTTTAAATGAGTCAACATGAAATGTCAGCAACGTATTAAAGCAGTAGCCACACAATTCAGTGGTAAGAATTCTGTAATGCATCATCACTCAGTCAAGAGCTACTACAGTCTGATTTTGTTCTCTCTTGCCAGATTTTTTCCCCATTGCCCTGAAGTACTAGAGCCCTTTTAGAGGAGTCAGAAATGCATACAATTGCAACAGGGCCCTACTACAGAGGTTGTGGTGATGTACAACATATCTCTCTTTTAAGGAAAACCCATCTATTCTTCTTTCACAGTGCACATTTGAATCCAGCAGGTTTTACAGAAACATCTTGCTAGCATGCTTACCAGCCACAATGGCAAAAACTTAGAAGTAGAAAAAGGGTAAGAGTGAGAGATTATCTTTTCCTCTCTTTCCAAAAAAACATGATTTATTTTCTTGTGACAAGGAAAGGAGACAATACATTCCATTTCCAAGTGCCTCCTACCTGTATGCCAAAGGCATTAATGGTATTCCACACACTGATGCAAGAGACTTCAACTGCAGTACAGCTGCCAAGATTTTCAACTATGTATCATTATAAACCCATAAAAATATTGTGGACACTGGAAGAAGGTGCTGCTACAAAACTCATTTATGCACAATAGCTAAACATATTCATTTGCCTTCATCTTGTCCTATCAAAGCCCTATGCTAATTCAAACACTCTACAGAATTTCAGTTTGCAGCACAGTCCTCTGGTTTTCTTAGCAGGGCTTAGAGACTGCCCTTGAGGAAGTTACTGGATAAAATAAGAGACCCTTGCAACTGTCATTCACTCGATATCCAACAAGACTGCTTATATTGCATGGGGGATTGAGCTAGCACAGAAATTTGAGCACAATTCTCTATAAAGTTTGAAACGGATTTGGTCTTTTAACTGTCTTCCAGCTATTAGCCTGATATATATTGCTATGTGCTGTTTAACACCTGTTTTTCAGCAGAAACAAGATGTAATTCCAAGATAAAGAGAAACTTCCACTATTTATGATAGCTATCATCTGGGGATCTCATTTCACTTTTTTAATTTCAAATACAACCTTTACAAAACAGCTTCATTCAGATGGACAGAAAGAGAGCTGGAGACAAGTGAATTGATTTTGACACGTTTCATGACCTCTAGGAGCATAAGATCGTTTATTCATTAAGCTGTTCTATAAGAAGAAAGTATTCCAACTAACACTGATCCTAAGAGAATTTTGTACTGAATACTCCATCTCCTAGACCACTACAAAATAGGTGAGATACTGTCAGAAAACCCACCTCAGACCTAAGGTACACGATGGCTAAGTTCATGAATGTAGGTCTCGATCGTGACTCAGCCCGTAGCCTAACTGGTAACTACCTTTGGCAGAAGCCAGAACTAAAGTCAAAAAAACACATTACAGCTACAACAAGGGAAGTATGGAACTAGCTAAGGAATATCACAAACGAACACCAAGCCATGCTGTTAAGACTTATTCCTCTTGTACTGAGCTTCCCCCCCCCACCACCATACCACACTTCCAAATACCTTTAGGTCACCAGCCTCAGGTTTTTCAGTCTCTGAATCGTCATCTTCCTACAAGACAAGAATTTACAGGATTAAGCTTAAAGAGCAGGCTTGGCAAGTAACTGCACTTACAGCAAAGGGCTTGCATTCCGCAGCCCAGCAGTTGTCCAAGCCCTTTCCACAGAAGTTAAGTTTTGCCCCACCCACTCATGACCAGAAAACAAGTCCTACAGTCAGGGAAAGAAGTGTTTGTTTGGTTTGGGTTTTTTTAGGCAAAAGCATCACTCAGCAGCAGATGTACCCTGCAAAACACATGCGGCTCCTGAATGCTCAGAACTAGACAATACGAAGCAAGAGAACTGGGGAAAAAGCATTTGTCATTTGATAATTCTGTCTTTTCCAGTTTGCATTTGCCCCCGTTTAGCAGTACTCACAGAAAAAGCAGCATTTGCAAGACCTGTTATACTCCCAAGCATCAGCAACACACACAGGACACACAGTTGGCCTGCCATCCAAACAAACATGCAGGCTTGGTGAGGGTCTGGCCTAGCACCAAGTTCCAAAGATCCGGTGATGCCAGCTGACACCGCATCTTTCTTATTTGTGTAGTGCTGTTGCAGCCTCGTTTGCAGATGACGTGAACAGGGCAAAGAACAGGGCAAATTTCTGCCCTGCAAGAGCTTGAAATACTGAACTCAGCCTTGCATAAGATTCTACACTGCGTGAGAAGTAAGCTCCAGCTTTGGTCCCAGCTGGTACGTAAACCTAACGTTCTACTGCCCTATGAGCTACTTCACTGGGGATCCTAGAGTTACCTATGTTCCTAGACATAAATACATCATCTGGGTTCAAAACAAGTTTGAGGAGCAGAAAATGTTTTTCATGCTCAGACAACTCAGCAGAATGGTTTTTCCTCCAAACTTTGCCACAAATTTCAACTTTGGCCCCAAAACAAGAACTTGGTGTTTCAGCTTCAAAAAGAAAAACAAAAAAGTAGTGAGATGATTACATGCAACTCAAAGGAAGCTTTTACAACAAAAAGCCCACCTCAGAGTATTAGCACACGACCAAGTTCTGGCAAGGGAAGCTAGAGAATGACTACACAATAATGTCAGTAAGTTTTCATTGCCTGAATTAACATGCATATCCCCACAGAAGTGGGACATCAAACTCCTTCACTTCAGCTGCTCTCCAGCTTACCTTTCTGAAACATGCGTATATACCAATAACTCAGTCTTAACTGTCAAAGTTTAATAACAGTAAATATTTAACTAGAAAAAAACCATAGTACCAAGTAACTTGGCATTTATCACAAATAAGATTCCTCTCCCCTCCACAGTCCCACCTATATTATAAAGATAAAAGTAATTTTCAACAAAGCAGCAATGCGTTGAGTCTTTCATGTTATAGACAGGTAACTGAAACAGCTCTCAAAACTTCCTAACCTAGCAGGGGACATCTCTGAAACAACATCAACAAAGAAGCATTACTGAGAACTGCCTTTGAAAAGACAAAGGCTTTTCAGTCACTGTTAAGGTAGATAATACAAGCACAGAGTTGTTTAGATAAAAGCCCAAGACAATCTAAGTCCACCTCGAGATGCTTTCTAAAAACAACAACGCATAATCAATATAAGCTACTAGCACAAGCAATATCAAGGTAACTCTCGATTCTGGTCAAAGAATATTTAATGCAAAACCAAGCATTGCCCTCCTGCAACAAGACTGGAGAGAAGGCACCCTGTGTAACCTGCGCATGTCTGTACAGTAACCACAAACATATGCAAGACCTGTGGGCTCACACCAGAGTGACTCGATCAATTGCCATTACTTGACAGCAAGTTGTACCTCCCAGATAATGGACAGCTGCAACCTGCACTGAAAATTGTGCATGCAATAAAGGCTACTCCATTTACCTGCCCATTTGTCAATGCAAACTAAGCACAGCTGATCTTGACAAACATCTGGATCACACCTACCACTTTCTTCAAACTAAAGACATCTCATTGAAGGAGGCTCTACAGGTTTTGGATATAAAAAGAAGGATCACTAAAGCAGTAAAGAAACATCATTACTTTGCTTGGCCAAAGGCCAGGAGCAGACCCTGAATGCAATTGCTTGTATCTTCTCCAGTTAGCAACAGAACAAAACCAAAAGCAAGAACAAGAGACAGACAAATTTCTTGTCTGCTACTTGGGAAAACAGATGGCAGAAACAGTGAGTGTCTCATAAAAGACTGATCTAATGCACACAAAGTAGACTTTACTGAGGAAACGTTATAGTAACATAACCCTGTTTCTTTCCTCTACTGAATAGCCAAAACACTAGAACAGGGACAAGATAACATATTCTTAATGTAGTGGTAAACAAAAGGCTGATGAGAAAGAAAGGAGACAAGAACCTCACTCCCCAGTCCCCGCAAACTTATCATGTTGTTCTTACAGATACATGACAGAACTATACAACCTTTTGTGTATTACAGCTGCACTTATAGGCAGTGAGCTACATTCCCTGTCTCACAATGCATCAGTTGACTCGGTATTTAGGTGATGTTATACACACGCCATGCACCTCTGACAAACAAAAGCCACTCACACCTAGACAGGACACTGTTACATCAAGGTAACCTGATGTAGTGAGTGGGTTGAGTTATACATAAAAGAATAATTTAGGACATCACAGAACTTTATTCTTTTTAATCCTCCAACTGACCATGCAACAGCATATTCCTTTTACGAGGTTCTCATATATGTCAACTATGCTTAAAGAATAATTTTCATTTAGTGTAGCTGTTGACTTGTACCAGCCTTTTTCCCATAAAAGTCAAATGCCATCAGTACAGTTAGTAACAAACAACACGAGCTGCACCAAGCTGCTGATGGGTTTCAAGGCAAATGCTTTCTACTTGAAAACAAAGCAAATATAAGTATTTTGAGAGTGCCAAAACCCACACGAGGAGTCAGATATTCCGGGTTCCATCATGGTTGCCACTCAGAGGCTCTCTTTGGAGAGAGAAAAGCCTCTGCAACGTGTGAAAGCAGTCAGGGCAAGCTCTCGGAGCACAGAGGTACTTACTGACTGCCTGCTGTTCTCATCATCCTCTTCTTCATACCCGTCCTCGTCCCCCTCCAGACGGGTGAAGTCGTCGTCTCCGTACCCAACCGAGACGAGGCCTCCTTTCTCTCCTAAAGAGGAAGGGAAAAGGAAAACCACGAGGAAAAGGGAGGTGGCAACGAGCGGGGCCTTCCCCTCACAGAGGGGAAGGCGGCGGGCCGGGGCGGACTTCCCCCGCGCGGCCCGCCCCAGCCCGCCGCCTTCCCCGGCCCTCTCCCTGCCCTCACCCGTAGCCGCTCCCCCATCGCTTCCCGCCGTGCCGGCCTCGCTGTCCGACTCCGGGTCCGAATCCTCAGCATAAACCGCCAACGAGGAGAGGACGCTCCGCTTCGCCGCCGCCATCTTCCGCCTCCGCCGCGGCGGACTTCCGGCGCGCAGAGATGACGCGCGCAGCGCAGTTGCCACAGCAACACCGCCCGTCTTCTTCCGCCTTAAGCGGGCTCACGTTAAACCGGGAGAGCTCCGACGTCCGCGCACAGCGAGAGGAGAAAATCCCCCAGCGAGGCGGAGCAGGGTTCCTATGGGGGAGGGAGAGGAGAGATAAAAGGTGCGCGGCCTGTTTATAGCGGGGGGGGGCTGGTCCTTTAAGAGCTGTTTCTGACGTCATTACGCGGCGCCGCGACAGCAGCTGCCGAACCCTGACCAACTGTGAGAGGGTGGGGGTCGGGGCGAGGAGGGGGGGACGGGACGTGAGGCGGTGGAAGGGTACACCCTGCGTGGGCAGGGGGGGTGTGGGGGTGTGGGTGAGAAGGACCCCGTCGTCTCCCGTCGTCTCCCCCCCATGTCGGGGTGCGGGCGGGTTTGGGGGGCAGCGGGGTCCCCCCCACCGCTGTGGCCCTCCTCAGCCCCCAGCAGTACCCGGCCTGTGCCCCATGGGGAGGCCTCAGCGGCGGTCTGTCTCAGAATAAACGATATTGGGGTCCCCTCCACTGAGGAGGCCTGGATAGCATCCTTGAGGGGGGGGACTAAAAAAAGGGGGGAGCCTGGCAGGGCAGCCATGGGGGAGGTCGCGCAGGTGGCAATGAGACGGGGCAGGCCTCGGCCAGAGGAGGGTGACAGCGTTCGGGCTGAGCATTGGTTCCTGTCACTGTTCACAGCTTCTCTAAGATGAGCGGCGAGGCTCCCCGGGGCCTGGAAGGCAGGGTCCGGAAAACACTGCGAAAGGTCTTTGGGTTTGAGTCCTTCAAGACTTCCCTGCAGGAAAGCGCGACTATGGCTGTGGCGAGAGGTGAGGCTTGGCATCAGAAAGATGTGAAACATATCTGGTTTTCCATCTTCCTGTGAGGGTGATACTGCAGGAGTTGGTATCGCACCTGTTTTGAGGAGACGCATCACCTGGACTAGGCAGGACTAGGCAGCCCTCCAAGACCTCTGAGGCCTCTTCTGCTCTGAGATCATTTCAGCGGCACAGGAGCATGAGCATGTGCTGCACACAAACTCTCTGAGCACAGCTTTGCCCTGCCTGTTTTCCTTTGCATTCGTTTTGTAACACCACTATTGCATCAACCAGGAAATAGGAAATGTTAAAGTGCAGTACTGTTGGTGTCTCCTCTGGAGGCATTTGCCAGCATGTTTATGGTCAGATGAGGTCAAAACTGTTCATAAATGTATACATTTTCAGAGTAAACCTGTCCTTGTGTTAGAGGTGATGCTAGTAGAAGACTCGATTTCCTGGCATCGTTCATATCTGTTCTCTGAATCATGTGGCCATTATCAGAAACATGATTTTGCTACTGTTAACATATCCACCAGCCTACCGCTGTTGGTTGGACAGGCAGCTCACGCAAACAAGCTGCCAGCTGTCAGGTCCCCTGGCAGGTCTTGCAATGCGAATCAGAACAGTGTCAAACTCGGCACTCAGGATATAATTACAGTTTTCATCTATCTCCAGCAGCTATGCAGACGTGCTGTTGACAACAGACCAGCCAAAATTGGTGTTCTGCCAGCAGGGTGTCTCTGCCTATTAACATTGCATGCACTGGCATCAACCTGACTTGCAGTGGATACCGTTTAGCGCAGTGACAGTTACTAACTGCACAATATTATCTATGTGGGTGAGATTTCCAACCCTTATTTCTTATGAGGTACATTTGTGGGAAAAGCTTTAAGAGGATGTGGTAAAGATCTGTCATGGGGCTGGTAATTTGGTAACTGGAGGTCTGAAGATGAGTGAAGGCAGCTCGTCTAGAAAAGAATTAGCATGAATAACTTGTTTAACTTCTCTTTATCTTGGTTTCTGTGTATCTTCTGGTACTTTTGTAAGGCCATTTCTAAATGTTTACAAAGCAATCAGAGATTCTTTGAAGGAAACCATTGCAGGCACGCAAAGTATTGCTATGCTTTTAGAACCTAAAATGAAGTGTCTTTTGTTGGTATGCCACATGGTATGTGCACACATACGCTGTTTCTCACAGTTTACAAGCCATTGTGCTCATCCCTCCAGACAGGGCCCTGGGAACTCACCACCACTCAGTAGCCTTGAGCTTTCTTCTGTTGTCTTTGCAGGCGAGAAGGATGTCTTTGTATGCATGCCCACAGGGGCAGGGAAATCCTTGTGCTACCAGCTTCCTGCAGTTCTGGCAGTGGGCATCACCATTGTCATTTCACCTCTGATTGCACTGATTCAGGTAACTGTCTCCTGTTAGCTGTGGAAAAGCAGTCAGTGAAGGGGGTCGCGAGACACTGGAGGCACAGCTGCCTCTTGTCTTTCTGTCCATGAGTCTGCTGTTGGCCTCCCTCTGGATTCTCATCTTGATGTCTCAGTGTGTTTTCCTTACCCTGGTGATAGGTTAAGAGACTGCAACTTAGCTGCAGAGCAGAGTAACTTCGTGTGATACTACGCAGCTCTCTAAAAGGAGGTTTTTCTTCTTTAATAATAACCTAGTGGTTTTTATAACTGAGCCTTTCTCCAGTTTCTCCAGTTGTCTTTCACCTCCAGTGTGCTATACAGAAGCAGCAGAGTACCTTAAAAGGACCAAACTGTATCTTTCCCCAGAAGAAAACTGCCATTTTACCTATAAAGTAATAACTCTGGGAATGATGAAGTTGTCTTTGAAGGCATAATTTGTTCTGCATTAAAATGTCTTTTTGTTGTGGTCAGTCTTTCTGTCATGGGAAGAAGCTGGTTTAGCAGAGCTGCTCCTTGAGCACTTTCATCTGAGACACCTTTTTTTCCCTGTATTTTGCCTTTTCTACTGTTTCATCACCTGTTCAGAGAAACACCTCCCTGTATTGCTTAGACTTCTGTAGAGCATCTGATTAACATTGTATATCTGGTGTTGTAGGCTGCTGTTTTGGGTTTTAGGGTGTTTGTTGGGTTTTTTTAACTACTTTAGAGTCTTAATGTAATACATTTTAAGAATTGAGAGCAGGCTTGGTGATACATCTCAAAAAGGTGTTATAAATAGTGAATTTGTTCCAAGTGAGAGGATTTCTAATTAAGCTCCAGCACAGGCAATATTTTGTCAGTGAAATGGAGGTTAAAAAAGTTACCACTGTAAGATTTGCAGGTGAAGCAGAATGTGTCACAGTGACAAATAGGTTGAAATGGGCTCATTGAGTCTTAGGGAACAGAGCTGGAATGAACCTTCAGACGTCTTCTCATCAAGCCCTGAGATGGGGTGGCTATGCCTGAAATGATCATGATGTATTTCACTGTAGCCAAACTTCAAGAGCTTAGTCTGTGTAGTTTATTATAGGGAAGGCTGAGAGTTGACTTTGTGAACAGAACAGTGGATATTAAATCAATCACTGCAAACAGTTATTGAGTAAAATAATGAGATATCAATTTTTCAGGACTATTCATATCTTCTGAAATGTTATGTGCTAGTCAAATGCAAGTGAACAGCTCAGTGTAGGGGTAGGGAGGTGAATTTGTATGCCCAGTGTTCATCTGGATGTATCTGGATGTGATCCCATGTTTTCTTCTTGGTTTTCATGGTATGATTCTCAGCCAGACTTGGTTCTGTTGCAGTGGTGATTTGCATGATCCTTGTATTTTGTCCTGTCTCAGCTGTGCTCCTTTAGCTATTTTGGAATGAAATGCACTCTGTTATTGTAGGGCGGTGGTATTCATTTTCCATCTGTGACTTCCTGATAGTGTAAAACCTGAGACGTGTTGGTGGCTTGTTTCAGGTCACTGTGGCTATGATGAGTTATTTTGCACAGATCCCTGCTGGTGTTCCCTAGCAGCAAATAGACTGTCTTAAAGTGAATGGATGCACAAAAATGCAGTTGGGTGTAAGAGCTGGACAGATACGCTCACAGCTGAAGATAAAGGCATCTAGAGTTGAAGTTCTGAATACCCAGACTGTAGGTGTATGTTGTCCTGAGACTGGATCCTGGAGGTGGAAGTTGAGGCCTCACCTGGATCTTCCTAGTAGTCTTTCTTGGTGATAGTGACTTTCTTTATTTCCATTTGCTTTTCATTTAATTTTAATTTTGTATTTACTCTAGGATCAAGTGGATCACTTGCTGGCTCTGAAGATCAAAGCCTGCTCTCTGAACTCCAAGCTTTCTGCCCAGGAAAAGAAGACCATCCTGGCTGACTTAGCAAGTGAGAAGCCCCAAGTAAAGCTCCTGTACATCACCCCAGAGATGGCAGCTGCCTCTTCCTTCCAACCTACACTGAACTCTCTGGTGTCCCGAAACCTCTTGTCCTACCTGATAATCGATGAAGCGCACTGCGTCTCTCAGTGGGGACACGATTTCCGTCCTGACTACCTACGGCTGGGCACCTTGCGCACTCGCATACCCAATACACCATGCGTTGCCTTGACTGCCACTGCCACCAAACAGGTCCAGGAGGACATTGTGGCAGCGCTTAAGCTAAAGCAGCCGCTTTCCACATTTAAGACTCCTTGCTTCAGATCTAACTTGTTCTATGATGTGCAGTTCAAAGAGCTCTTAACTGATCCATATGCCAACTTGAAGGATTTCTGTCTGAAGGCGCTTGAAGTGAAGAACACCACTGGGGTAGGTTTTATATTTGGGGAAGAAGGCTAAACTGAACAAAATCTACCTTAACGGTCACTGACCTTCCAGTGGTTGGTATGGCCCTGACAGGTCTGTGGCAGGGAAGGAGGAGGTCCCTGGAAGGAAAGTGCTGGGGTATATTTTTTAGTTCCTCTAAAATAGGTAGAATGTGAAGGCTACGTTCTTTTCAGAGGTGTTCTCAGAAACAGGTTGGTCTAAAAGCAAATGCATTAGGAATGTGCAACTAACATTTCTGTCTTGGTTTGTCATGTCCCAGGCAATCATTGTATGTTTGATTGTGTTCTGCTCTTCTAGTGTGGCAAGGGTGAACAGAAGCATTGGGAGTGTTGTATTGAATCTCCTGCTCTAACACTAATTCCCAAAATAACTCTTAAGCAACTCAGTTGTAGCCTCTGCACCTGAGTTTATCTGTAAGGCAGAGGGAGACTGCTTCTTGCCTTGTGCCCACTGGGAGAGGATTGGGGGACCATATTTGGTCAATGTTAGGCCTTGTAGGACTTGTAAGGAAACTTTCTTTATATCTGATTTATTTTTGTGCTGCAACAGTATCTTTCAGTTGCTAGGAAATCAGCTTGGAGAAGAGATTAGCTTTAGGCAGCTTTGTTGATTCACTTCAGACAGTGTCACGGACTTTCTCTCCTGTCTGCCCAGGTGTACTCCGGTTGTGGCATTGTGTACTGCAGGATGAGGGATGTGTGTGACCAGCTGGCTATTGAATTGAGCTACCGGGGAGTGAAAGCCAAGGCGTATCACGCAGGTATTGGAAGCTGCATCTGCATCTCTCAGTAGCTGGTAGAACTGAACTGTACCACCTTTAAGGCCTGGGTTGGGGCTACCTAGAAAACAGCTTTCTAGGCATGGTCTGCAATGTGTCTGATGCTCACGCGTCAGGTCTGTGAGGTAAGTGTGGGGCCTTCAACAGAATGGCATTCCCTTCACTCCAGAACTGTTGGTTTTGTTGGATCTTGCATGACCTAAATATAACTGCTTTTATCGCAGGAGAGATCTGAATTTTTTCTCTTTGGAATAGAAACAGCTCCTGCTGACTTCTGCTTGATTGCAGGCCAATTTAAACATGGGCAGAGAGGAGTGTGTACATCAGTCTGTTTTAGTGAGGGGGTTGGCTCGCAATGGGGGAATGGAGGAGGAAGAAAATCCTCGTTTCTTTTCTTTTTTTTTTTTTGTTATTGTTTTTTGTTGTTGCTTCCTTCCCTCTTTTTCTCTTCCTAGGACTCAAGGCAGCTGACAGGACTTCAATCCAGAATGAATGGATGGAGGAGAAGATCCCAGTTATTGTTGCAACCATCAGTTTTGGAATGGGAGTAGACAAAGCAAACGTCAGGTGTGTAAGGCTGTGTTGTGCACCACCAGAGCCTGAAACCTGAGCAGTGGAAAGAGAAAGCCTCAGTCTCTCTGTTACCTGATACACCTGACTAAAATGCCTGATGAACACTTGCTAAACCCCACAAAAACAGAGCTGGAGGTTTTTTATCTTAGAAGCAGCAAAAACAAATCTGGAAGGGTTTTGTAAAGAAATTAAAAACAAGGCACCAGAGCTCCTCTTTGCCAGTCATCGTCAAAGCCAAGAAAATGGGAGGAATGCTTGTCTTTTGCCACACCCTTCAGGATTTCAAAAATAGCCATCTCGATGCAATCACAGCTGTCCCTTGCACTTCTCTTAGTGCAATAGCTGCTGTTAAAAAGCAGTGGGAAGAAAAGCTGCAACTCAAATAATTCATACACCCTCTACTAAAATAGTCAGAGCCAGCTTTTTTTAGAGATCTCCTTTTGCAATGCAATGGGGAAAAAATAGCAGTTCACAAATGGCAATAACCATATAAAAAAAATACAGCTCTAGTCCAAGGACAGAAACTTTGCACATGTTTTCAATTGCTGTTCCTCTGGGACTTCTAAAACTGTCACTATAATTGCTCTGAGGTGTTAGAATTCCTGCACAGCAGTATAGCTGTGCTGAGTTAGTATTGTGAGCTGTGATCACTTAGTAGAGGGATAACTCAGGTGCAGCTCACACAACACCCCACACAGACCTGGTCTTTACTCTAAAATCCACATAAAGTAATTGCTCTGAACACTGTGGGAGAGGGGCAGGACATCATTGAGACAATCACATCAGTTCACAACTGTGCCATTCTTCTGTCTGTGTCACTGTGCTGCCAGATAACAGGATCCCATAGCAGTGACAGACTATTTTACTGCTTGATGCATGTTACCCAACAGAGAAATGAGAAGTCTCCTAGGAGAGCAGCATGAATTAATGACCTGCTGAAACCAGTTTGCCCTGTTAGTACAGTAGTCATTAAAAAAGGCAACGAGTAACTGAAATGCATAGGGCTGATTGAGTGTGAAATATAGCTGAAATATGCTTGTAATATAGTTAGTTTCCAAGGAATGGAGTTAAAATGACTCTTTACAGGATGGCTCTTAATAGTTTAAAGGACTTTATACCCAAGCCCAGGCAACAAGGCACTGCTGCTTAGCCTTCACTCTATCTCAGCAGAGTTCTGAGTATTCATGCATATGTTATCAAGTAAGATCAGGTCTGACTAGTTCTGGAGGTGACTCTTCTGTACAAAAGGGAGAACAAAGTTGTCTCTTTTTCTGATGGGATCTGCTCCTTTCTGTTCACTGCTACTTCAGTTTTGTTTGAGATTTATTTATCAATTCCTTCAGTAAACTTCCTGATGGGGATGGAATGTGTAGGGCTCTGATGCTTCCTGCCTGGCCTGTTCCTGGAGTATTTGTGTTTGAAGAAACATGTTTGCTTGCTTTTGTCATTTAATCTTTTGCCACACCCATATGCATCATACCTGCCTCTGGGACATGCTGGTTTTGAGGCAGACTGGTATTTAAAACATTGGCAGCATTACTGTACTGTAAAATCCTCTCAACACAGATATAAGCTGAATTGCTGAATAGTCAAGTACAAGCAGGTTTAAAGCAGTCTTACACTGGTGCATTGAAAACCTTCCTTCAGAGATTACATAAAGTTTAGTAATGAGTCTATAGTCATATTTGCTGGCTAGGAAGGATGCCTTCATCTACAAGTGAGCTTGGTGAGACAGAATTACCCATGCAGACTTTGTTGGCAAAGAAGTGTCTTTTAAAAATTGAGTATTTCAAAATGTGTTCTGTAATGTTCAAATTGTGTTCCACAAAACAAGTAGGACTTCTTTATTTATGCTGTATTTTATGGTAAAATCTCCCAGACTCTGTAAATCAATGTTCTTATTCTCAGTCTTCATAGCTGTACAATTGTATGCACATTTGGGATATTCATGTGCTCATTCTTTTCTGTCCATTTGGACTGGCAACCTGCTCACATGTTGTTCAGGTGCATTTGTTCTCTTAGAGCTCTGCTGCTTTCCTTGTGTCTCATGTTAAGAGGGCTTAAATTTCTGTGTGCAGGATCCCTTGCTCTGCTAAATCCTCTGTCTTTTATGCTTTTGCTGCCCTATTTTTTACTGTTGTTGTCCACAAACAACACAATTATGTATGCAGTGATCTGAAAAACCTGCAGCCTTATGTTTCCCCTTGTCTTATCACATGCAGATTTGTTGCCCATTGGAATATTGCTAAGTCAATGGCTGGATATTACCAGGAGTCTGGCAGAGCTGGAAGAGATGGGAAGCCATCCTGCTGCCGCCTCTATTACTCAAGGAATGACCGGGATCAAGTCAGCTTCCTGATTAAGAAGGAGCTCTCTAACATCCAAGTAAGATTGTAGAATAGTATCCACCTGCCTAGATATGCTGCCTTTGCTCTAATGTGGTTTGCCTGCAGTGACCTCTGAATAGGCAAAGATGAAATGAGTTTTTCTGGGTCTAGAGCTATCTGTAACCCTGTTTCAAGGGATAGCAGAAGGGAGCGAAGCAGGAAGGGAAGAGTTGCCAGACCCAGCTCCAGCTCTATTAGAGGCATGGGTGAGCAGAAGTGTGGAGCAGAGACAGGGTGGTGTCTGTACCTGTTTGCCATATTGATCAGAAGGGTTGGATTTGGTCATCACTATAGTTTCTTTATCTGTTTATATTTAAATTGAAGCCTATAGTTATTGTCTCTCTCTACTTTCAGGAAAAAAAAGGCACCTTAAAAGAATCTGACAAAGCTGTGATGACAGCTTTTGATGCCATTGTGAACTTCTGCGAGGAGCTGGGGTGAGTGGACTTCTTTCAAACACTGTTTAATATTGGGGAAACCATGCCCTGTTCCTTCCGAGGCACTGTTATGTCTAAGATCTTGCATGTCCGGGAAAAAGAAAATACTGAATGAATTGCCTGATATTTTGCTGTCTGGACTGAGGACGGTGTTCCTGAGACATCTCTTACTCCCACCTCTGAGTTAACGGAAATGTTGGTCTTGGAGTCTGACCAAGTGATGTGGTGATGTTAAACTATAACTCCTCTGGCCATGAATTTTACTATGTTCTATCTTTGACGATGGGTTGACTTAGTTGTATTTGCTTTTGTTATGACTCTTTCCTCCTTCACTACATTATCTCTCTTCTAAGGAGACAAACGGACAGCCTAATCATCAGGGGATGGAAGCATTCAGATTTAACATTTCTCTAAATCTCAGGGGCTCCACTCTGCAAAGTACTAGGTATCTGTGATTCTCATTGACTTAGAAGGAGCTGATGGTGCTTAGAATGTTTCAGAAACAGGCCCAAATTATGGATGTGCCCAATCTAAATGCAGACTAGCAACCACAACACACATTGTTCAGGTTTAGTTTATAACTTGTAAGCTGTAACTGTACTAATTGCTATTCTATGCTGGATAAGACATCAAGCTATAATTTTGCCAGTAAGGGAGTAGTATGTGTTCACTAACTGCAAATGGTCAACATATGTCTTGCTTTCAAGTGTGGATTTTGTTTCATTTTTCACACCTGTGTCTAGGGCAATTTCTCCAGTGTGAATGCAACATATGCTTCTTTTCTGATGCCTTGGTGAGCATGTTCTCTCCTTGTGGTCATGTTTGATAAACAAATCCTGTTTTTATAGGGTTGCTCTGGGAAAGCCTTGCTTGTATTGAAGTATGGCACAACATTGAGTCCTGGGGCACCTGGAGGAGCACTTCTTTGCCCAAAGTCAAGGTGATTCTGGGAAGTAGCTAGTAGGAAGCTTCTTGCTATAAGAGTTTGATTCGCTTACTTGGCTAGGCAGATCAGCTCCTTCTGGTGCGTGTTACCAGCTCACAGCAAGAGTGACCAGATGGCTGTTTGTGTCTGGGTTTTGTATAATCTGAGAGGCAGCTGTATCTATCTGGTCACATGCTAACCTCAGGAAACCCTGTCTTAGTATCTACTACTCCTTGATTCCTAAGCTGGTTATCAGTAGAGTTAGTCGTGACAGTCATTTTTTGGAATGGACACTAGTGCCATGAAAACTGCACTGGGATCACTGAACTAACCTTGCACAAGCCAGAAGTAGTCGCAGGACATTCCAGGATGGTGTCCCTGTAAGGGTATAAGTTGGGCTCCATGTAACCATCTTACAGCATCTCCCACTTCATGCATGCTGTAAAGAGCCTGACTGCTATCTGAAATGAGGACCTTCTCTAGAGTTGCACTGCACCAGTGACACAATAACCAAGCAAGGACAGACAGAGAACATTCTCCTTTGCTCAGATGAATAGTAATGGAAATAGGATTTCACTGGGTACATAAAAGAGAGATTTCTGTAAGGGAATATCACTGACCTAATTAGAAATAACGTCTCCCGTACTTTTTCTTTCCTCCCCCAGCTTGGTACATTCTTCCTACTGTATAACATGCCATATGCATCCCAGAGTCACATATTGCAGCACCACTGACTGGCTTCCCTGCTCATAACAGTACAGGAGACTAAGATGCTATGTAAAGGAACACCAAGTTGCATTTCTTTTTTACATTTTGAATTAATACAGTTCTATTTGCTATCCAAACAGTGAAAGCAAGCCTGAAACTCTGACCTTGCAAGGTTCTAAATAAGAACAAATAAAGAGAGACTTGTATATTGGCAAAGCACGTTTTTGCATAGTATATTTAGGCTATTGTTCGAGTAAGACAGGAGAACAATGGTATAAGCTGCTTTTAGAGAGTGGATTTAGACAAAGATTTTGCTGGTCAGAGTTTCCTCTTGCCCATTTGCAAGATGGAAAAAAACCCATGTAACTGCAGCAGTGGAAGACATCTTTATCAGTTTTAGGTGGTGATTGACCATTTGCCACCCTTAACCAGTGGTTTGAAAAGATGAAAATCGGGCAGAGATGAGTTGACTTTGGTATTTGGCTAGTCATGCAGTTCCTGAATACAAATAACCTTACGTATTGAGTTTGCTGTGGACTTGCAGAACAACTTGTTGGCATTGGTGCATTGCTCTTGATGCAGGGAAGTTTCATGGGGAGAAATAACCACCCAGGGAGAGAAGATGAGAAAGCTTTCTATGAACACCACAGTCAGGTTGTAGCTGGGCTGATTCTTGCTTAGCTGCAGGGCTCAAAGTACTGTGTCTCAGCTTCACTGTTTATGCACCACTCTGTTTGTGCCTTGGAGATGAACAGCACCCAAAGATGGCAGCAAATAAGAGGAGAACAACAAAAACAAGACAGAAGGTGCTGATCACCACTAGCCCTCCAAGAGACCAGTCACTTGTTACAATCAGTCTCTTTAGGTCTTCCAGAACTGAGGATGCCTCTTGCACTGATGACATGCTGGCTTCCAGCCTGCTGGAGGTAGACAAGAACAATATCAGATGTTGGTGTATCCTCTCTATGCTCTGAGCCACAGTCCCAAAACCAGTGTAGGCATGCATGTTGTCTGTGCCTGCAGGCATCCCTCTTCCAAAAGAGGGAGTCACCCTTCACAGAAATGGGAGTATAAACCAGAAGAAAGATAGCTTGAGGCCAGTTTCAGAGTCAGATTTACAGAGACGTAAAGAGGAAAGCTTCTGGCTTTACAAGATTTTGGCAGTTGAAATCTATTTTAATCCTAGTTTATCAATATTTTTAATAATATAATACAGTGTCTCTCCCAGCATGTTCAGTATGAACCTTCATCTCTCTCAAGTGTACAGCCTATACATGAAAGACAAGTATTCAGTGGGAAAACTTGCTTAATACCATTGGAAAGATCTCTAAAAGGGAGTTGGGGACTTAAACTCTGAGAACACACTGGAGATTAAATGAACACAGATTTAAAAACAAACAGACAGAAAACCCCAACAACAACAAGCAAAGATCTTCACGTACAACTTGTTGCTCTCATAGGGCTTATAGTAGTCTAGCTATTTAAAAAAGGTCTCCTCTTAACAGAGTTTGCTTTAGTAATGCTTTCTGTTGCTCTGAAATAGATGCGTAAGTTTTCCTCCCATAGAGTACTTAGGTTCAGCAATAATTTAAACTGGGATCTCAGTGGGTTCTACACACTTGCTCTTTCACTGATACTTTGCATAATGATTTGGCTATCAGCTTTCCAAAGAACATCCAGCATCTCTTTGCTAGCATCTTGTGGTTTTACTAAAGCTTCCTTGTTTCTCAAGGGAAAGGATGGATTGTTTCTCACGCTCTCTCAAATATGACTGTGCAGACATTATACAGGAAGAGATCTTTGTTATTTTTGAAAATTTGTTTGACTTGCTGCCCCTTATGTCTATATCCTTAATATTGTAAGGAAGAGGATTAGTCACGTAAAGTGCATTTCATCCTCAGCAAGTCACATTGGACTAGGAGCACAAGCTCACACTTCAGTTTGCTGAAGTTTTTTTTTGATTAGCAGCCAAATATATTCAGTTCATGCTTTGTTTTGTGGAATGATGGCAGATCACCATGCCCAGTCTCTAACCAACAGGTATACAGGACATGAAAGCTGTTCTGGATAGCTTCCTTTGCCTTTAAAAAAGGAGGCAGCCTAGATACTAGTTCTGTCGACCCAAAGGCAGAAACCCTGTGTGGCTGTACACCCTAAAAAGTTCCTGTCTCTTTTGCTAACTGCAGTAAACCTCCTGAAATAGGAGAGCTGTGTGCAATTTTATAAATACCTGAAGCTGTTGTGTTTGTAGTCGATGTTTCTTCTGGTGCCTTCTCTGCACACTCTCCAAGAGAGCTTAGCCTGTGGTGAGGGACCTCCTTACCGCACCTGGAGACTTGTAGAGCTAGCATGGAAGTTGCCTGTTTGTAGGGCAGTAAATGATTAACAGCTGACTTTCCTGCAAAGGTGTGGCTAATCTAATCAAAGGCTTTGAGCCTAGTGAAAAAGACCTAGTTCAGCTGTCACTCAGACATTTCTTCCTCTCTGTGGCTTTGTCTACTCATGTACCTGTTCCAGTGCTTGTAAAGGCCCATTATGTCCTCTGACTGGGGAAGGCTGCAGGTTGTAGCAGAGAGAAGAGGCTTTTCTTTTCTGGATCCTGACTGGATCTGTATTGTAAGCTCCGTTAGGAGGCTGCCATTTCTAAAATGAGACTATGAACAAGACTGCCCTCCTGTCCAAACTTCATTGTGACAGTTTACGTGGATAAACTCATTACAGAGCCTTGCACTACTGTTAGCTGCAATAAAACTGACTCCCTGTTGCTTTCCTAACTGAAGAAGACCAGAGGGATAGTGCTGGAGAGAGGTGGGTGACGAGAAGGAAGAGTGTGTGGTGTGTGAGACTTCGTGTGTGTAAAAGGAAACTTGTTTTCCACAAGCCAAGCAAATCACTTTGAAACCAGAGGGATGATGTTACAGAATAGAAGCTATTCCATTAAGTCGTAAGTAAAACTTGAACCACTTCTGCTGGAGAGGCTGGCCTCACTGTCTATTTTAGGTTCCTCAGGGAAAGAAACTATTTCAACACTTTTATCATCAGGACTGAAGTAACTATTCCCTGGCAGTTCCTTCTAGGCTCACTCAGGCTTTCACAACATGTACAGAAGTTGCTGTGTTTGAAGCAGTCTTGCCTTTGTGCTCTTCTGAATCTCCCTCTGCTTTTTGAAGCACAGAGGATCCATCCTCACTAGTGCTTACGGCGTTCCAGATCCCTTTATATGGGTAATGATTGAAGCCAAAACCACAAAAGCTTGTGTGAGTGGTGAGTGGGGACCTAGAGACTGACATGTTTCTAGTCAACAGAAACTGAAGAGCTGCAATAAGCTGGGGGTTTGCTGGGCATCTTTCAGGCCAACCTGATCTGTTGCATGCAAGAAGGCGGCAGACCCCACCCAGCCCAGGCAAGCAATTGGCATATCTAAATACCAAGTATAGGAATAGTCCAGCTGAGTACAATGGAACAAAGCAGAACATTAGGCCTGTGAGGTCCAGGCAAGTATGTAGAAATCAGTCTAGGGACCCCTTCTCTATGTGATGGCTGCTCCTCTGGTCCAGAAAGCCACCTGAATTCTTTAGAGAATTGTTTAATTTTCTCTCCTTCCCGTTTTTTAACAGTGCTGTGTTCATTCTCTGTTTCTAATTCAGGAACTTACAGTGGCAGAGATAAAACAGGAGCCATTTCTCTTGTCCCCCTGCCTGGTATGTGTCAGTGGTTAAACTTGTAACACCACTGGGAAACATGTATTTGTAGCTTTTCCTGTTGAGATAAGGCCTGCCAGCTTGATCCTAGTGACAGCAACCTGTCAGTTGTTGGTATGTTTCCAGCCTGCTGAGCTTCCTCCTGACTGTTAGCACAGACTGGTTCCATGCTGCCGAAACATTTCTCAATGGGATTCTGTTAATTCCTGTAGTTGGCTGGCACTGTCTAGCACAAGCTGGGAAAGAAACTAAGCTCTGTTCTTTCACAGGTCTTGTGACTTAGATACAGAAATGTCTGTTGAGCCTGGCTCCTTCAAAAGAGGTTCTGAGACTTCCTATGTCACCTTGATTGCCACTTGTTTGTAAGTGAAGTGAGCAAAGATATATCTGACAGAGAGGTTAGTGTGATGCATCTCTGAATGTTGATTAGAGTAAATTGATGCTACGCTTGAGCTTATCCTACCCTAACATACTGATTGGGAGTGAAAGCTTTGGGACAGCATAATAAAGGCCAGCACTTTGTTAGTCGTAGTGTAACTGTGCATGCAGTAGCTCATACTAGTGCGGTCTTCTGTTAGCAGTTGTCAAGTTGGGGCTCAAATATTTACTTTCTAAGGAACACCCTCATCTTCTGCTGGAAAGTTTTCCTTTTATAAATTTAAAAGTAACATTGGTAGTTTGAGGAATTTTTATTTCTTCATTTTTAGACTATTTTCTGTGTCGCTGGCTACAGATATATTCCAATGTACAGCAGTACAAAAATGCAAAGTACCTAAATCTAGTTTCTTTGCAAAAATTAAAGTGCATTAAATACATAAGAAGCTACTCATGTAATGTGCTTTTTACTAATTTGGGTGCAGGCATCAGAGAAAAGAGGTTTCTTTACAAAGTTTTCAATTTTTTGTCCCTTCTGAAGTGTGAAGAATATTTAAAAGCCCACTGTTAATAAGCTTGATGATTCTATTCTCTCTAGTTAGATGTTGTCTGTGGTATATACATGTGTAAGCCCTTCAACTCCTCTACACTTAGCAGTTGGAATACAAGGGCAGAAGATTACTTATCTATATGCATGTAACTTTTTATACCTTCTCATAAAGGTGGTTGGTTTCACATTTGGGGCTGAAGGACCAGTGGCTTACAGAGTTAGCTGCAGTACGATGGTCTTCTGTTTGGCTGTCCCAGTTATGAAAGTCGTGACCTCCGCCATAGCCTTGTACT
This sequence comes from Aquila chrysaetos chrysaetos, assembly GCF_900496995.4. Classification (NCBI taxonomy): domain Eukaryota; kingdom Metazoa; phylum Chordata; class Aves; order Accipitriformes; family Accipitridae; genus Aquila; species Aquila chrysaetos. The sequence continues at coordinate 68,422,338 of NC_044008.1, forward strand.
TACATAAATCCCTTTCTGAAGTTCACCGAAGTGTAAACCAAACATACACAGTGGCTGCAGCATGGAAAAGGGATTTATTTGCACTTGTTAACTTCAGCCATACAACCCATTCTTCGCTCTGCTTTGTCACAATGCCCGCTGTCAGCTGCTGCTTGTATAGCCAGAAGTGACAATTACCGTACTGTATGTCACTCCTCTGAAATGCCTTTGTGTATGCTAATAAACATACCTTAAGCATAATGTTTATGTCCACTAAAATAAACTGCACACAGTGCAGGGAGTCAGGCACACAGGTCCCTCAAGTAAGGATAGGGATTTGTTCATCTCCTGTAACTCCAATGCTCTGTAAGAACCATTCACCTGCAATAAGCAGAAGAGCAGAACCATGGTGGGGGGTGGGGAGGGAGCATGTTCAGCAGCAGAATGATCAAATTAAGCCACAGCATTGGTGAGTTTTTCCCTTTTGCTTTCATCTTTCTGCTTACAAAGGGTATTGCACGTGATCTGATTTTTCTCTTTGGCAATTTCACATCATTGCAACACCAATGAAATAAAGCAGGGAGCATTTGTTACCAGCTGTACTCAGAGCCTCAGCCGGCACATCTGGATCAGAAGGTCCACAATTTGTTGTTTTCAGCAGACATCTCACCTAAACGTGTCTGTTGCAGGTGGCTTTAGAGAGAGCAGGTTTGGGCTTGATCCAAGATGTATTGAGCATATGGACTTCCCAGTGATGTCAGTGGGTTTTGCTAGTGCCCAGCATCATCCTTGTGGATTAGCCACTTGTGAAGAGAGTAGGCACTGCCTAGCATGTGGCAGTGTACGTGTTCTCTGCTTTGGTCTGTGGCTCCATGCTCACAAAGGGAATCCTTGGCTGCCCCAGCTGCAGGGCTGTCATTGGGAAAGCGTGTCTGTTTTCTCAGCAGCATGTGTCCATGCACACCACCCCCACACACACCCCAGAAGAGGGAGACAGTGATGGTAAAGTAGCTTTACCTTTCTGGTCACACCACAGAGCCCAGTAGTGGTTGTCACAGAAAGAAGGAATTCCATGCTGTGATTTCTGGTCCTCTGAGTCATATTAATTAATATTGTTATTGCCATTTTCAGTGAGCTAGTGTAGAAAGTCACTCCCATAGGACTGAATCATGATGTCCATGCATGTCCTCGGTAGTAGGTTGTGTCACCTCTTGTTGCACTTCATGAATGGGCAATTGGGCGGACTTGGATCTTCCTACGTCTGTGGTCAGTACGTCCGTCGCAGCTACAGCAGCTATAGCAGCAGCAACTGCACGCAATGATCATGAGCAGCAGAACAGTAACTGGAAAGAGAAGCAGAGGATATTGCTTCATGACGTAGGAGCAATCACTGCAGCGTAACCCTACGTCTCTTCCAAGTTGTTTGGTGAGCAGCAGCATGAACAAAGCCTAGTTTCTTACTGATTTTTTTTTGCTCTACATCCCCAGCTCCCTCCTCCTAAGTTCCTGCTCCCTTCTATTAGTTATCCATTTAATCTGAACAATTATTACCAGATATTTCATGACTTTAAGAGCTATGTACCAAACCATGTGGGGGTATATCTTTACCTGCCTAATGGGCTGCTGTTTCAGAGATGACATGCAGTAACTAAGTAGAGCTGGGTGCGTAGAAAGGATGGAGATCCAAGTCTCCCCATAGTTGTGTCAGAAGCAATTTGAGAGGATTTGGTTAGTCAAATTGGCAGTTGCATTTCTGAAGAGTGCGTGCAGTGTACCCTTTAATGAGGATAGATGCTCGTGACTGGGTCGGTTTTACTCTTTCTTCTGTATTTAGCTTGAAAAAATAGATACTTCAAATGGAGCAGTTTGTTTCACAAAGCAGTGGGCTAACTTGCTATTATTCTACACTAGACATAATGGTTGGTGTTGGGAGAGATATGTTAGTTTATCTGGCATAGAAAAGGATGACATGTTTTATCCTGTAAAACACGTAAGAGTATGTGAACATGCACGTGTGTGTGCACATGTGTTCATGTGTTCCTTAAAAGTCTGGAGCTGGGCTGCCAGGTTACCGGACCTGTGGGGAACCAGCTGTAGGTATGAAAAAAATAAAGCAGCAGGTGCGTCTTTCTGAATTCCAGCCTAGGGAGGAGTGTCGAGGCTGGATACACACCCTTCCTTTTGGCTGGGAGCAAAGTGTACCTCTTTGAGGGGGAGGGCCTGCCTGCCTTCCTGCTTGTTTTCCCATTGTCTAAACAAACTTCATCCCCTATGATCAAGTAGCTCTTTGTTATTCCTTTCATGCCATCCCCACACAGTGCAGCAGGAGGGATCTTGCCATTACCAGAGGAGAATAAATAGGCTCATCTGAAGCATGCTGGCTTCCACTGAACTAAGCACAGGAATGACACTCAGAGTCTCAGACTTTAAGTGCCTTCTGTGGCAGTAAGATGCCCTAATACCATTTGTTGTAAACTATCTCCTATGCATCAAAACATTGCAGCAGCTCTGGGATGGTTAAAATACTGCTGTTTAAACTAATGCTTAAATATGAGAGCTGTGGGCAAAGCTATACTGTTGCCCACTGTGCTTTGCATGCCTGTAGAGATACACACCAAGTATTAAAAAATTACCTAGAAATTAAACTGAGCCTCAGAGCACAGCCTGGAAAACAACTGCCAACAACACCAACCCACCAACAAAGATTGTGGAGCAAGCTGCCCCTGTAGAAGAGATGAGACATTCTGACACCCCTTTGCCTCCACTGATAAACTCACCAATAAACAGAAGAACCACACAAAAGGACACAATCTCCACCGGGTCAGCCTTGGGCAGTTTCTGGAGCTTAAGGAGAAACTTCTCACCAATGGTTTGCATTTCCTTTAGAAAGCCTTCAGAAGACATTCTGGCTCAACCTCTCCAGGCTGTATGCTGTAGAAGAACCAAATAGAGAATAAACCTTTTCACTGACTAATGCTAGAAGCTGCCAGCCTTCTTATAGAGCTGGTGATCACAAGGAAAACAAGTTTATCTGGTCTCAGTCCTTGTTCCCAGTAGCTAAGGTGGAGGACTGTTAATTGTCTACGTGTTCTGGCACTGTTTTAATTTCAAAATCTGGCTTTGAGGGTGCTTTTGTCAGCTGCACTCTTGAGCAAAGGCAAAACAGTGTTTCTTCTGAAAGGACACTTATTTCAGCAGGCATAGAGTTAGAACTGGACAGTGCCTGCCCTTGGCTTTCACTCAGTGAAAGTCTTTTTTTTTTTTTTTTCCCAGCTGTGCTAACTTGTCCTTCCAGAAAGAAATGCAATTCTAACTTGACTCGAATTCCAAATGCTGAACTCCAGTGGTACATAGTTTTCAGTTGTTTTTTACTCAGTAATGCAAAGTAGACTCCCTTGAAGACTTCTTGCACTTTCAGCTACAGAAAGCCCCTTCAAAAACTAAGGCACTTCAACACCTCACTACAATACCATTCATAATGGTTTTTTTCAACTGTTTTTACTGAATAGTGATATTAAGAGCTAAAGTCTGTGTTCACTGGGGACAGCTGGATGCTTTTCAAGTTCTTACAGATGAATGCAAGTTTTATATGGTAAGCTAAAGGTAGCTTTTTTTCTTTTAAGCCACAGTCTGTTCTAATGGAGCAGTATATGAACTGATCAGTGGATGTCCACCCATCATTGCTGGTGATGAGCAAAGCAAAAGCCCCTGGATCTGTTGGGGAAATACCTCCCTTGTGGAGCTAATCCCTCCTACCCTGCTCAGTAATCTTATACCTTCTTTATTCTCAGAAAGAATGATCACCGGGAACTATTGTTACTGAAAATATTATTAGTTTAGTCAAAGTTAGGTGCCTCAGTTTTGCCACTGATATTTGCTGTTCTTTTGCCCCATGAGCAAGATTTTGGAAGGCATTGCAACAAACAAGCTTGCATGAGAGCTATGGAAGTTCAAATTCTGCTTCAGTCAGTAACTAGAATAGGATATTCTTGAGAAATATCCATAGTTTCACCTAAAATAAGTGTTGGGACAGGTCAACATATAACTTTTATGTCTTTATTATATCAGAATGTACTAGCCTGTGTGTGTTGTAATAGTCAGCACTGTTTTATGGGACTTGAACATTGTGATTTAATATCCTATTCTTGGTGATAACACAAAGCCAAGTGACCAAGACGGTACTTCCAGAATAAGCCAGCTAGTTCATTACTGCACATCTGGTTTGGTTACTCAAACAAATGGATGCTTGGACTTCAGTTTTTCTAAACACACTGAGGACAGAGAGACCTTGGCTGTTTCTTTGCATGCTGGGCTTAAATACTAGAGTGCCAAGTTAAATTACATTTTGTATGTTTATGCAATTCAAAAAGGGTTTTCTTTGTTCTTTTAAATCCAAGCTAAGGAATAAAAATCGGAACCAGCTGGTTTCCTAGGGGTGGGGGTGGATGGAAGATCTACATCTACAGAAAGATCTCAGTGCAACTTAGCAGGGAGGCATAGCTGTGGCCTTTTGACCTGAAAAGGTCACTTTTGAGACTAGGGTTAAATAGAATAGTTCTTTCCAGATGATTGCCATACCCTAAATGAGCTGCTCCAGAAATGGCTGCTTTATCCTTTGCACAGTGCTGTGGGATTCTGTGTCAGCAGGTTTCTAGTTTTGTTTCCATTCCAAGAGATGGCGGTGCAGGCAGAGGTGAAGAGATTTGTGTTTTCTGCTCTTGGCTGTAGAAGAAAAACTTTTTTTTAAACAAGTCTGGCTCTAACATTCTGAAAATGTTTGTTCCCTTTGGAGGTGTTTCTGCCTGCCCAGAAGCTTTCCTAGCAAGGAATCTGCTGTAACCTTTCCTACCATGCTTTGGGCTGCACGAGAAGCAGCAAGTATAAGAGCTAGGCTTCTGAAGTTTGGGTATACAGTGTAAAATTACTGATGAGGATTGTAGAACTCCACGTGGATTAGCAAAGTGCCTAGCCTAAAATGATAAGAGCTTGTCACCTCAGTAACGGACACTCCTCTGCCCCATGGCACCTGATCTGGAGCTAAGTGAAGGAGTTTTTATTCTAAAACTTGCAAGGAATTTTGCTTGTTTATCTTGGTTTGAACTTCTTCACGGACAAAGTTTGATGTCGGTGGTGCAGTCTCTAACCTACCTGTGAGGAAGCAAATGTTTTTCTGCTCGACTGTACTTCCTGCACACTGGTTCCAAGGGCTCTCACTGCTTTGGGATTTCTGCTTGTGGAGCGTAGCAAAAGGGTGAAGAATACATCACTTCTCTTAAAAAAAAAAAAAAAAGTACACGCCCTCTCCCCCCCAACAGCTAGTTATATTCATGGACTTTTGTATCTTCCATTCTACTTACGATATAAAGTCTTTGGTCAGCACTAGTTTTGATTGTGATCTTTTTCCAATTGATTTCAGCAGAACCATGAGCTTACCCTAGAGATCAGCATAAGGGTAAGGCTAGTGCTGTGTGACTTAAACAAGTTCTCTTATGCATCTGCCTCATCTTCCTCAAGTACAACACAACAGTGATGACATTACTTAAAAATTTCAGAGTGGAGCTGTTAAGAATTAATTCCTTTATTATACTGTATTCAAGTAAGCTCCTAGTTACCAACAGTAGTAAAGGCCAGGTGGTGCAGGACATTTGGTCGAAGCAGTAACTGTAAAGATTATTATTAAAATGGGCAAGTCTTGAGAAATTTGAAACTTAAGGTTGTAGGTCTTAACTGACAGTTTACTTTCCAAGACTGGAATCCTGTTCTAGAGCCTAGAACAGCCACCCAAGTTGGTACCTCACAGATTCTGGGGTTTGGAGCAAATATAATTGTCTGCCAGTCTTTTTCTCAATTGGGAATTTCTCCTTGCTCATTGTCCTTCCTCAAAACCGCATCCACTGAGGATGGGAACCTTCCAGAGCAGAGGAGACATAGCTGTTAGGGCAGCAAACCTGATGGAACTCGTCACAGAAGAAATGCTGAATGACCACAGTGCAACATCATCTTCATAACACTTTGTCAGACTCATGTCATGAACTTTTGCTCCGTAGCTGTAGCTAGAGATCATATGAAGTGAAAATAGGGTGAAGAGAGGTAAGATGAGAAACTTGCATAGAAAAGAAAGTGAACACAATGCTGATGTCTTGTGACAGGCAATTTGGAAGTTCCTGCTGGGGTGGGGTGGCAGCCTGAAATTCGTGGTTTCAGCTGTTTCCTCTTATGGCTGTTCTTTAAAAAAATAAGTCATCAGGTGTTCCCAGTGGGACTAGATCATCAATCCTTTCTGCCCTCCTCTATGTTACAAGGCCTGGCAGGGGAGAGAATAAAACAAATCTTCTAATCTGGGTTTATTTGTTTGTGAGAAAAAAAAGGTGGAATCTGCCATTTGCCATGAGTTGTTAGGCTTGACTGAAAAGAGAGAGCATAGTAATAATGCAGGGGGATGCCTGGTATCTGCAGGTGTGCAGCTCAGTTGCAAGGATTAGATGATCCTTTAAAACCAAAGAAACTTCCTATGTTTAGGGCTTCTGTAGATTTAGATTCTCACAAAGTGCTAATACTTGTTTTTAATGCAGATTCATCTTGCTGTGCCCACTGTATAAAGCTGTGAAAATTGCCATAATAGCACTGAAATTATCTTTCTGAACTGTTTTAATGGACTTATGCCATACTGAAGCACTCAAAGAAGTTGGCTGCTCAGCCCTTTTGAGAATAAAACCATTAAAAGGCCTCAATCTAGACATTCAAGAGAAAGGCCTTGGTCAGGGTTTCTTTGTACTGTCAACTGGCTATGTGTGGTAGCTTCCAGGCTTCAAGCAAGAAAAAGAGCTTTCGGATGACCATGTAAGGTGAGGTCCCACATCCCTCATCCCATGTTCCTCTGTCTGCCTTAAGCTAGTCAAGTTGCTGAAGTGTTTTGGAACTGATGTAAATTGATCTAGGTTTTTTTGGTCTGTCTTTGGTTTGGAAAGCTGTATTCTGTGTGTCTACACAGGTGCATCAAAAGTTGAACTGTAGGGAGTGGGTGAGCTTAAATTTACTGCTGAGGAATGAGACACTTGTTTAGTCATAACCCTGGTGGCATTTCAGCAGCCTATTTCAGCGCAAAGAACATGAATTTCAGTTTGTGGTTTAGCCCCAGGACTGGAAGTTAGTAAATGTAGGCAGTCTTCCTGGCCTGCCAGTGATGTTTACTGGTTGTGTGACTTTAGATAAGTCATCCCATCCCTCTGCTGGGTGACTTCATCTCTGCAAAGTAGCAGAACATGTAACCACCATCAGAGGTTTGTTTGCTAATTGTTGTGTGTCCAAGTCTCTAACATGCTCTGAAATCTTTAGATAGAAAGACAGTAAGTCCCTGGTTTTGTTGCAGTCACAAAATGAAATGACCTTTGCTTGCTAACTGCTTGTTACACTTCAGTCACTGAGCCCATTTAGGATGAAAGTAGATGAAAGCATGGCTTCCACTCTTGGTTGCTCCTTACTCAGTCATGCCCTACAGGGTGTGTTTCTCTTGACATGGCCTCCCGATCCATTGGTTTTACTGTGCTCCCTCTGCAAATTTTTGCTTGCATGGGTTTGTTGCTACAGTAATCTAAAAATGGAGACGAAGCTTTGGCGGGGGGAATCTGTTGGTGGTGCCCTGAAGCTGCCAATGCCTCTAGTCCTAATGCAGCAAGTCCCAGTGAAGGTGAGTTGGTTATCCTCCACTGTGCCCATTGCCCATATCAGCAGTGCTCAAGAGACCTTACAAAGTAGGACCTCCTTGATGTGCCCAAGCAAGCAGAATGCCATTGCAACGTTCTCATTGCAATGTTGACTTTTTCGCCAAGACTGTGGCTGTGGAGAAGCAAATACTTTGTGTTGCTTTTACTCCAACAAGTCAAATAAGTTGGTTGAAATTGGACCTGTACAGGGATGGGAAGCCTGTATGGACTGTGGTAGCTTATTTGGTAGGAAATCATAGAAGGCAATCCCAGCTTCATGGAAGGAGAGTGCTGAGCAGCTGAAGGGGAGGGGATGCTTTTTATTCTGGTCCTAAAACTTCAAAATAAACTCTGATTGTGTTTGACCACTTTCTTAAGAACATGAAGGCTTGGCCAGTTCCTAAGCCTGCCAGCTTTGTTCTTGGTTCCTGAAACATGCCTCTGATTTCATACGGATAAGGTCTGCAATGCTTCCTGTCCTAAAACAGTTCTGGGCTGTTAGGTGTTGTTACAGTTTAGATGCATTTTGGCAGAACGTGTAATAATTCCTGTACGATTGTTTATTGTTCTAAGTTTGTAGTGTACTTCTGAGATGAAAAGGGCTATAGAAACATAGTCATATTATCGGTGCATGGTTTTCCCTTATCATTGTTACTGCAATGTTTGCTGCCATGACTGTAGTTGACCAGCCACATGAATCTTAACTATAGTTCACAGACAAGCCCTTTTTTCCTAAAACAGGAGTGAACAGAGCCAGACAGACCTATAATTCATTCCCAAACAGATGAAAATAGTTCCCAGTATCAAGAGAATTCAGTCTTTTAACAGCACACACCCAAACTGGTAAATTGCAGCTCAATGTCATGGGAGAAAAGCTTTGACTTTGTCAGCTGGTCTGGAAAAGAAGGCCATGCATTCTTTCAGATTATAAAGCTGCCCTGACTGGGTAGCCATTTGGCTGGAATACCCTGTCATCTCCACCACCCACTATTTGGAGATTGGTTTTGAGGCAGCACCATAAATGTTCCTTCCCTCCCCTACAACCTAATATTAGATTAATATAAAAAGGCACTGAATTCCCTGCAATAGTAGTTTCAGTAGCCGAGGTACCCGTTGGAGGTACTTACACTGAGGTAAGAGTCTCTACACCTCTACAGAACACCCTGGTTTTCTCCAGTCCATCCCACAAACAAGTCCACAAAACCCTATGAGATAATTCCTCACTACTAGTCCCATTTTTAAGTGGGGAAACCAAAGCACAGAGCCATCCAGTGAAAGGTCAATTTTAAAAATAAACCTCTAGCTCTTCTACAAGAGAACTTTTTTTAGGGTCGCTGATGCTTGAATCTAGCCTGAAAGTCTATTCTAATATTAGAAAAATAACCATTTTGCAGGAAGCTGACAGAGACGTAGCTGTGTGCCTGTGAAAGCCTTGTAAATAGTTATTTCACAAACATACTGGGATCTATCAGTAGTCTGGTGTTTGAGGTAAGGCAGCTGGAGCCCCCTGAGAGTGCTGGGAACACCTCCATCTTCTTTCAGCCACCTCTGTGCCCTGTCCTTGACTGGTCTCAGACCTACAGGTCTCAGAAATTACATGCATTTTTGAGTTTTTTGAAATATGCTGGTCTAATCCTAGTAAAGATGCCACTTGGGTGTAGGAACTCAGAACTGAGGGCTACAACAGCTGCTTCCTCAGAAGAAGCTGTTTCGAACCGTATCAGCTGTGGTTGCGTGGGGTAGTGGTGAGAGCCTGCACGGAGGCGAGGGGAGGGTGCTCCTCTCCTCACCCAGTTCTCTTACAGTCCCTGCTGTCCAGTGCACAGCTTTGCTCACTGGCCCGCTGCAGGCTGTGTGGGTCAGGGGTTTGTGTTACAGAAAGGATCTGCTCTATCAGACTTGGTTTATTTTGTACCTCCACTCCCATAACTGCTTTTGCATTGCAGTTAGGCTAAGAGGCCTGTGCACTATGACAGCTGTAACACAAGCCATGTCCTGCTTCTTTTATCCAGACATGTGTTTCATATTGCTTATTCCCCCCCCCCCCCCCCCGCCGCATATGTACAACATGGCTGTGGCTGGACAAGCCCTCAGCCAAACCCGTTAAGATTTTCTTTTGGCGAGGAAAACTTGGCATGTTTCTCTCCCTCCCTCCCTCCCTTGCCCTTCTCCCCTTGCTCCTCCCTCCTCCCCCCTTTTTTTTTTTCCCCCTAAACTTTGTTTTGCCTGTACTTTATTTGAGAAACTGTCTTAACTGCAACAAACAACCTACAGAGACCCTTCATTAGCAGGGTGGAAACTTCCCTCCATCCCCTTTGAACCTAGGGCTAGACTGGAGGCGTGTGGGTCTTAACTACTACATCTTCTCACACAGGCAGTTCCAATTCAGTGTTTGTACAACACATAGGTCAGAAAGACCTGCCCTCCCCGGAGAGAAGTGGAAATACCTGATCCTTAACATTCCTCTGTACAGGCATGTGTAAGGTCGGGAAGACATCTTTCTGTGAGAATTGGCTTTCTGCCTCCCTCCCTCCCTGTTTGTAAACAGCTGACTGCCCATGTGCCTCCTGGAAGAGGCAAGGGGTCCCAGCTCAGTGCTAGGAGCTGTAAGAGCTTCCAAATGGAGTTATCTGCTTCATATGGCAGAAAACAGGGGCTTACATGGTCAGTCCCCTTGCCAGCCCCCCTTTCTGTACCCAGCAGCAAAACAGATGGGAGCACAGGTTGTGGGACACCTCTCTATGTAAAACCAAAGCTTGGACTCAATGATCTTAAAGGTCTTTTCCAACCTAAATGATTCTATGATTTCATGTATTTGGGGGATCCTTTTCATCTTCCTTTCTCATGCATTCAGACCTGACAGTCTTGTTACTGTAAACCATAGACGATATATGTGTATGTAAGTGTTGTCTCTGAGCAGTGGTTTCTCATGCTGTTTTGGATAGTAAACCAGCATCTGTGCCTGATACACTAGCTGATTTTTTAAAAAATGCTCGTTAGAAGCTGTGTAAAATCTTTCCATTTATTTCTATTGGACACAGATGCTTAACTTGCACAGTATGCTAGTTCCCCAACCAGGGTTTGTTTTCTAAGCTCTCTGCTTCAGGATTTGGGGGATAAAACTTAGCTCCACCTGGGAGGAGCTCTGGAGAAATCCTGTGGCTGGCACCCACTTGGTTTCACATGCGTTTTCCTGTGCTGGCAGCTACTCACTAGTGGCACATACACTACTCTTACAGAGCAGCACACCAGCTCGCTTGTCCACACTAAGTATTAATATATCAAGTCATCACAGTGGAGAATGCCCTGTGCTAGACCTGCTTATCAGCTAATGTCACATTCCTTAACAGCAACAGAAAAATGAGCAGCCAGCCTTTCTAATCAGCGAAGTTGCTTACTCCTGCTCTGACTGTCGAAGCAATGCAAGACTGCAGGCTGGCTCCTTTTGTTAGCAGTACGGCTGCAGCGCAGCTTTCTGCAGCCCTAATAAAAGCTTTTCTCTCGCCACCTTTGCTCCTGAGTGTCCCTTGCAAACAAATTCAGACTAGCAAGCTCTGCTCAATGGCTGATTCTGCAGTTCACCATAGAGAGAGCTACAAAAGCTCCAGCTACTTGCTAACTAGCTGAATGTTAAGGTGCTACGGTTGACCGCACACCAGCAATAGCTCAGCCTTACCCCAGCGGCGCCACGAACTCTTCTTCTCCTCTTGTTTTTCTTTCTGTCTTCTTAAACTTTCACGTCATCTCTCCCCTCATCCTGGCTTGTGTCTCGCTCCTCGCTCGGCTCCTCTCTGCTCTGCTGCTGACAGCCAGCTGTTGTCTCTGCCTTTTTTTTGTTATTGGTTGTCCTGGAGATAGGAAGTTTCGTGTTACATGTGTGCCAGAGAGGGAGGGCGGGCGGCAAGGAGCCACCGCAGCCCGCTGCTGGTGCGAGCTCCCCGGAGTGCCTAAGTGCCAGCACTTGTTGCTCGCTTCCTCCGTGCATCTCCTCCTAGCAAGGTCTTTTCTTTTTTTTCAATTACAGCTTTTTCTGGAGTGAGACTTGAATTGATTCTCTCCTTGCGATGGTTTGGGGGTGTGTTAAAGCAATTAACTTTTCTTTATGCTGCCCAGTTTCTTTCCGACTCCCGCGGGAAGGAGCTTTTCTCTTGTGTTCTTTGAAGGGGCAGAGCATGAAATCTCAAGGACAGTGCAGCACGGTCTGCCGCTGACAGGGGAGCAGGGATGATGCTGGGGTGGTGAATTTGCTCCGTGCCCTTGGCCAAGTCATTTACTCTCTTGATGCTGTGGGTTTTGCTTCTTGTATTCTGGGGACAGCTGACACCCACTGTCTTGTCTCAGAGGGTTCTTGAAGTTCAGGTGATATTACAAAGGATGCAGTCCTTCAGACAGGTGCAAAATGATAATTTCTCATCAGCCTCATAATTTGCTCTTCTATTTGATAAAGCTCGTTAAATGGCTTTTGTTCAGCAACTGGCTTCTATGTAACTAATTTGTCCTCATATGATTTTTGTCTTTTTTAATGTGTTCATTTCTTGGCTTTATTCCAAGACTCGCTGGGGTTTTTTTTGGGGGGGACTTCTGATGAGGCTGTGTACCCTTCTTTGGCTCATATGACGGAATGCTTTTTTATGGTATATTTTGGGAGAGGCAAAGCTTCTCTTGGGATATGTGACTTTGCTGCTTCTCTGACTGTCCATCTGCTTCTACTAATTGCAGGAATAGGGCTCCTGTTTTACCTGGTGTACAAAAGCAAAGAGTACCAAAAGGAGGCATGGTGCAGGCAGCAGTGTGGTCAGTTTAGCACTTTCCTGAAGTGTATTGCCACAGACAAAAACATGTTAATAAACTTGATTGTTATTTGCTCTTCATCCTATCCCATGATGTCAAATCAGGGTAGGATGTCTCAAATGAAATAATGATTTTGTTTAGACATTTTAAAGATCAACGGTCAGCTCATACATACTTATGTTGAAGGGTGAGGGAGGCAAATAATACAGTTGCATATTTAAAAGATGAAATAATTTTAGGATATGTATAATAATACAAACTATCATTAATTTATGTAAATCGGCTCTCCATCTTGTAGGTATTAGTCAGGTGCTCGGGTGACTCAGGAAGTTTTCCCACCACATGTTAATGCATAACCCCAACTGTGTTTCAGGACCTCTTGTGTTCAGTTAAGCATTAATCCAGTGGTTACCCCCAAAATCCCTATTGGTAACTCTGGTTTTGGCCTTTTGACTTTCATTATAGGACTGCAATCTTAGTTCTGTAACTGAATTTCCGTTATGACCCAACTCATGAGCACTGTTGGCTAATGTGGGGCTGTGGCCCCGATTTGGGTAATTCTGCAGGAAGATGCAGACAGTTATAGGAGGCTGGATGGAAAGGGCTTGGCTGTACAAGCCTGATGGGTTAGAAACTAGAAGTCTAAATTCCAGTGACTTCAGAGCGGATCTCTGCTTCCACCAAAGCCCTCCCTTGGGGCATCTCTTTTGTTTGTATTAAGGGACAGAGGTGTGTGTGGTTGTCCCTCCCCAGCATAAGCCTGGTGAGTAGGCTGTAGGGAGTGAGGAGAGGGCTTGACCATTACTGTATGCCTGGGTTAACTCTAATACAGATCAGTGCGTGTGAAAGAAAGAGACACGGACTAATGAGAATGCCTGCCTGTTTTCTTTTGGGGAAACAAAAAGCTGACTTGCAGCTCGCTGACATTTCTATAGTCACGTTGCATTGGCAGGACAGACAGCACCAGTAGTTCTTTTGGAAAGGCAGGACAAGGGGATCGAATGTGTTGTCCCCATCCCAGTCCCCCCACCCTTCCCCACCATGTGAAAGGAGCTCTTTGAGTGCAAGACGAGAGTGAGTCAGTGCAGCTCTGCAGGGGGATATAAAGCCAGCTTTGTAGTAGCCCTCTCTAGGCTTTCAGTGCCCTAGACCATGCGGTGCAACGTCACGCTGTTGCAGCCCTCCTTACCTGAGCAGCGCCAGGTCCTTCGCGCTTCAGCGCACACATTTCTTTTGCTATGGCGACAGTAGGCTGTAACCTGCTGCTTTGCTGCTTCACTCGCTCTTCTGCTGGCTAAATTAACCTCCCAGGCCGTGGGAATGAGTGAGCCAGCTGCTGCTGTAGACCCTTGCAGGGTTTGTGATGCTCTGGTAGACATACAGTTATGTTCCCCCCAGACACACACATGCACGCACACAAGTTAAGCAAACTGTGTTTGGTAGATCTCTGGCAAGTTCAGACATGCCTTAAAGGGTTTATAATAAGAATAAATGAAGTGCTCACTCTCTTACTTTTCCCCTCTCTGACCCACTTTTTGCAGATAAAGTTGGTAAGCCAACTAGGGCACTCCTTGGTAGAGTAGCAAAATCTCCACTTTGTTCTTCCTTGCAGTGAAATAATTCTCTTCTAAAATAACTTTTGTTGCTGCTTGGCTGCAGGATTTGATCTCTAAATGCCTGATGAAGTGTTTCTGTGTATCTGGTATCAGCATTTTGATTAAGAGACAACTGGCAACCTCTGCTGTGAAACCCAGGTTTTAAAAAGCTCCTCTAAATTCTGCCTGCTTTCTTAAAAAAAAAAAAAAAAGAAGAAAAAAGTAACCACCTGGTTCTTCTTTCTCTAGCAAAATCAGTGTCTTCGCTGGTTTAAGTTAGGGAGTGTTCTAGAAGAGAAATTATTTCCTGCCTGTATTGCTAATGAGCATATCTTTGTCACTAAACTCTTTTTTACATATCCAAAAGCACTGATGTCTGCCAGAAATCTTTTAAAGATTCCTGGAAGAATCTAATCATCTTCACATGGCTAGTTTGCTAAGGCTGGTAGAACTGGTTGTGCAATACTGTATGAGCAAATGGACTGGTTTTCATGGATGTAGGACTCTACCCGAACTTTGGCTGCTGATCTAAAGCATGTGTTAGCAGATCGAGACCCGGGCTCTATTATCTGAATAGGGCTCCCCTGTGACCTCAGTCTGGACTGTATTTCTGTGATTTAATTTACATTCTTGTTTCTTCAAATGTAGATTTCTTCACGTTCAAACCACAAACAATAAAATTAGAAGCTCTCCAATGTGAAATATATAGACATACTCTGAACTCTGAGGTGTAGGGATCAACAGGACCTCTTTACATATTTATCCTAGAGCCATTCTGATTGGACACTGAATATATTTGGTCAATGGTGCTGAATTAATAACTGCATATTTCATCCACCTTGCCTTTTGCAGATCTCAAAGATCTGAAAGTATTTGGCAGAAGAGATTGACACCACTGTTTGTTTTGCATGTGGGGAAGTGGAGGCAGAGAGACCTTAAGCAAGGTGCCAGGAACAGAACCCTAGTTCTGCTCCAGGGCTTAATCGCTGTGATTCCTGCTGGAATAGGCATTCCCTGCAAAAAAAGACTCAAGTCTTTATCAAAAGACACCTTGCATTTGGAGAGTGGAGTTCTTGCCAATAAAAATAATTACCAGATCATTTTCCCTTTTGTTTCCTAGATGTCGCCATGCTGCCATAGCGAAGTACTTTGGCGATGTCACCCCACCTTGTAACAAGTGCTGTGATTACTGCAAGAACCCAGGGGCAGTGAAAAGACAACTGGAGTCACTGGAGCGCTGCAGCAACAGCTGGAGCAAAACCTGCATTGGGCCCACAGGTTCCTCCTGGGATAGCTATGACCCAGAGCTGTATGAAGGCGGGAGGAGAGGTTGCAGAGGTTTTAGCAGGTCTGTACTTGGTAGCTCAAACTCAGTTCATAGGGGCTATCAGAGAAGAAAGCATCTCCCAGCTGTAGGCCCAGCCACTCCTATTTACAGCACATGTTTCTGTGTGGTGGTATTTTCCTGTAACTTCCTGGCAGCAGGAGCTGGAATTTCATTTTCCACACACTTTGGCAGCCTTGATCACATTCATGTCCCAGAGAGCCAAAAGCCGTTTTGACTGACCTAAGAATTGCCCTTCAGAATGTAATTGGTTCAAGAAACTAGCCTGAAATTTTTTGAAAGTGGTAAGTGGGCTCAGCCCGTTCACAGTCTCAAGAATCAAAAATGTTTAAAGTGAGACCAACATGACAACAAAGTATGACATGGCCCAGAGTTCATTCCTGACTTAGTATGGCTGTCTGTGGGCCAGCAGGCTGGGGGGCCACTGACAGGACTTAAGTCATCACTGAGGATGTAATGGAATGCCAGTGTCAGCTTCTTCTGCAGATTGCTAAATTTTAGTGTTTCCCTATCAGGCTGACAGCAAAAGGAAGATGTGCAGTGGGAAACATGATTAATTCTGTAAAATGCTTGGCAGTATGGAGATGACAACTTCCTCCTTGTTCTCTGGCTGAGTTGCGGTGATTGTGCAGCTCTGTCAGGATGCAAGTTTTGCTGCCTGCACTGCCTGTGAAGCTCTGCCAGGATGCACAGCGCTGTCAGCTGGCCTAGCCTTCTGCTTTACCTTAAACAGCTTGAGACTGGTAGCTTTGTTCTTCAGGCAAGTCCAGCTGAGTCAGAGGAAACTGGTGTACTTGTGACCTAAGCCCATGTTTGATCTCAGGACCTGAGAAGACATGGCTAATGCTGTTGTACAGCACAGTGTTTGCCACTTGATTTATTGAATGTCTCCATGACTTGATTGTAGCTTTGCCTTGGAAGTTGTAATAGTCAACAGCCTTAAAGCTCTGATTTGTGATACCTGTAAGTTTTGGCTGTAACAGCTGTGGAAGGCAGTAAACTGTTGGGCAACATCTGGTGAGAATCAGCTGCTGCATTTCAGTGTATTAGTGATGGAGATTTCATTTAATACAACAGTCTGTGAACAACTGAGGCTGAGGAATGGATGCTTTGCCCTTTCTGCCATCTCTGCTCCAAGGGCAGGAGTGACTGACAGATGTGGTACATGACACAATGCAGTGACTCCTCAACCCCATGGGAGGATCTGGCAGAGCTTCTGAAACAGAGCCCTTCATTCTCAGAGCACTAGTTATGTGCTAGTAGTTCATGCCACTGCTTACTAGTTCATGCGATTCACAAATCCATTAACTGCTGTCCAGTTTGAGGGATGGTAGTGAAACTAAAAGCTAAGAGTTGTTCAGAAAGGATGTGAAATACATCATCTTTTGTAAATACTGGGATCACCTAGGCTTTCCAAAGCCTGTCCCCCAGTTAATGCTGCAGCTACAGAAATGTTTGTTCCTCTTGTTTTCCTGCCTTATCCAGGTACGACGAAGAAAGCAGTGGGAATGGAGATGAAGCCAATGAAGAGAATCGGAAACGGGAGTGGAACAACTTCTACAAAAAGCAGATGAGTCTGCGCAAAGTGAGTCGGTATCCCTTTGTAAGAGATTCACAGATTGTTTGCTGTGAGCTTGTCCTACAGACATAAAGGCTTCCTGGCACTAATGAAAGTAAATTATTGCATCTTGCTGTTGCTTGTTCTGGTTTTTTACCTTTTGTACCTCTGCTTTCACTATGTTCTCCATATTCTGGGTCAGTCCTATAATACAAAGAAATGCAGCTTACTCATGTACTGACTTCTCTCCAGTGCTAATCAAGAGGATCCTGTTGTCTTTAATACCCTCTGATATTAGTAAAAACAGATTTCCCCATTCAGCTTCTCTTGCATATTCCTATAGCAAAGGTGAACTTTTGGCTTTGATTTTTATTCTTTGTCTTCTTTCTCCCATTTTGGTGCCTTTTCATTACCTTTGTAACTTCAGCATTAATTTTCCCTGGAGCAGGGGTATAAAATGTGTCTTTTGTGCTTCTAGACCTGCATGTGTGTTGCAGGAATGGAAATGTTTGACTGATCTTTGTTTTCTTCCAGGGCAAAGAACCAGAAAAGGATGATTTTGTTCCTCCAAGTAAATATCTTCTTTGATTTATAGTGGTTTTCTTTGGGAGAAGAAAGTCTTGTATTTTGCAGCTGTGTGTAATTCGTATAGCATCAACACTGGAGGTATCAATCCCTAGGCACAGAGGTTAGGCTTTTGGCTGTGAAAGCTTGGCTGGAGGAGATGGATCAGAGCTTAGCTTTGGTTGGGGTGAAGGTATGGAATGCATCTTTCTGAACAGCTTTTCCAAATAAGCAAGAGAGAATGAAAACTCTGTCTAACCTGACTTTGTAGGCTATTTCTGCAGTGGTTATGCAGCAGTGTTCAACTGGGCTAGAAGGAAACCGCTGAAAAACTTTCCCATTTGTAACCGTGCTACTTGAGGCCCTGTCTAGCAACAGAGTTCTTACACTATTGTAAAAGAATACCTGGTAGTTCATGTTACTCTATTCAGCCTTTTCTTTTTTTTTGGTTGGTATTGTGGGGAGTGGAAAAGAGTTGAGTTTCCTAAGAGCTGTAATTCCTTGAAAAAGGGTTTCCTGACATGGGGAGGTTTTGGAAAGCTGTTAGTCATAAACTAGCAAAGTAGACATTCTCATCCAGGGAGAAAAATCTCACTTTGGCTTCTGCCTACTCTTTTGGTGTTTGTAGCTTCTCCAGGTAAAAAGGGTGACTGTAGTGGTCTTTGGGGTAACTATGCAGGGTGGAACGTGCCAAGCAGTACTGGACTGGCACCCTCCCAGTGACAGTTGAGATGTTCTCCATCAGCCCTAGCCCTGCTATGACACCTTTTCCAAATTGCCTCTTCTGTGGTAGGTGCAGACTGTCCCTTGAAGGATGCCTTCAGCAGGAGAATCTCTAAGCTCACAGTGAAGGTAAGAAAGGCTGGTTAATGTTCAGTCTTGTTGACTTGCAAAGAACAACGAAGATTCTCCTTGCCCTGTTCTTACTCCTTCAGGGATGGAAGTCCAAGGGGCACTATGACTTCTGTAGAGCATGTCTGAGTATCCCATGTTTCCTAGGGACGGGAACACTGCTTGAAGATGCTGGAAGAAGCTTTGAGCACCAATCAAAAGGTTCCAGCAGGAGGAAAAGGGTATGAGATGAGAGAAAAGGGGTAGCATATTGAGTCCCTTAACACAGGGCCTACCCTTCGCTGAGCACCATTACCACTCTCAGGGAGTGCCTCTTTAAGTTATTTGGTCCAAGGATGTAGCCTCACTTAACAGCATCCTTCTTGTAGTGATGTTCAGGATCAGATACGAGGACTCTTGTGTCCGATTCTGCTAAATCAGCTCGATCCTAGGAGTCGCAATTCTTCCCTGACCCACAAGATGGGGATAGTGTACTTCTCAAACTGAGCAACTGGACAAGAGGACTTTGGTTTAAAACCGTTTTCACCACCCTTTCCATTCTCCAGCAACTCACTCTGCGTCCCTTAGGACTTAATTGGAACTTATCACTTATTCTTGCACCAGAGGGAGTGAATTTTGTGCTTTCTGGGAGATGCTTAAGCATTAGTGTTCCCTTTGCAGATAGAGAAGTGTGTCTTGCCAGAAATCACCCCAGCCTGTGTTACAGGTCAGACCCTCATGCCTGTGCTGTGGAGCTGGAGTATGAAGCTTTCCGAACCAGTAAAATGGCTAACTCATACAAGGCAACTGTGCTAAAGAAGGTAGGGCCATACGTCTGCTGTTGTTCCCTTGAAGGGGTGGTGTGGCCTCAGCTCGAGGAGAAATAGGGTAGAGTTTGTGTCAGAAAGATGAAGGAGAAGCTCTGCTTTGCCTTGGATGTCTTCTAAATCTTTCTTCTTGATTTTGTTTCCATGAGGGCCCAGAATCACGTTGGTTTCACATCTTTGTTGGCTTTACAGGCTCTGGAAACCTACATACCAGTGCAAGCTTATCCAGATGTCTTCTAGGTCTAGCGATAAAGGGAACAGGGAGTTCCTCAGACTGTTGCTGACCATAGAGAAGCCTTGGTTTGGGTTAGCTGGTTGCCATAAGTCTCTCTGAAGATGTTTCTGTTCTTGAGATAGGTGTCTCTTCAGGGGAAACATTTGTTTTGCCACTATGGCTTTTAGTATGCGCAAAGGTGGGAATGCATAAAGATTTCTGGCCACTAGAGAATATTTCTGTTCTCTTTTCAGGTAGCAGAAATCAACAAAGCCTCAAAACAAGGAGAGTTGTTCTCAGTCTTTGGGTCTGGAACTGGTGGCAGCAGCAGCTTGGAAACAAAATCTGGGTCTCCAGCAGAAGCAGACTTCCTCCCTGCATCCCAGGTTTACTCGGTGAGTGAGTACAGATGGGATAGACAAGGAGGCAATGGTGTGCTTTGTCTATCTGCTTTTTTATCTTTTTATTTTAAGTCCTTTCTGTGGCCATAGCTGTATATTTCTATTGTAATTGTTTTCCCTGTTTGTCCTTTGTTTTTGGAGTGAGATCAACTAGTCATGCTGGTTCCTATTAGTGAGTATAATCTATGTGCAGGCCATACATTAAGTAAGCTTTCTTCATCTTGCTCTAACCAAGGATGCCGTCTGTTTCCTTACTGCAGGCCTATGACTTTAACCTAATCCATTTCCCTGATGTCTCAGTTGATGGATATGATGATAAGTCAGTTTTAGAGCCTTCTGCAGCTTACGGATGTACACACTGGTGCATTGTATCCAGAAACTTAGCTCCTTTCAGGGTTCTGCACATGCTCTCAGGGCTTCCTTAATGCTCTCATATCCAAAATTCCTTCTTCTCCCTTTCTCCCTAGTTCAAACCCAAGCGCGTGGGAGCAGGATTTCCAAAGAAATCCAGCTTGTTTCACACAGCTTCAGAACTGCTGAAGATCCAGGAGGAGAGCGATGTAAAGTCTGTCAAAAAAGAAGTAGATTGTCCAAATGGGCAAGACAACAGCAGCTGCAGTCTGGAACTGGACACCAGAAACTCTGTTCTCCAGAAGAAAGAAAGAGGAACCAAAGCAATGTGTGAGAGTACTGGGGTAGAAGTACTTCCTGAAAAGAAGGGAGAGCAACCCAGTCCAGACACAAAAGCTGCCCTTTGGGAGAGCCCTACTAAGAAGTCCAAACCTAGCAAGAAGCAGCAAAAACTCGCAGAAGCAGCTAAAAAAGAATCACAGGATATTTCCAAATTCTTCTCCCTCCCCAAAGGTGGGTCAAAAGCCAAAAGTTGCAGCTCAGCAAAAGAAGATGGCTGTTCTGCAAGCACACTACCTCAGGTTTCTTCTCAAAGCATGTGTCAAGAGAAGCCAATACCTCAGGAAAACAAAGGTGTCTCTGGAGAAGATGTGACTGGACAGTCCCAGGCAGAGAATGAAGAACCGGAAGAGGCAGAAATAACACTGACTGAGAGAGAGGAGGATTTTAAGACCCAGCAGGCTGCTGAATCTGAACTCCTTCAGGAAGAAATTGATGTAACATCCAGGTAAAATCTCTACCTCTCTGCTCCCTGTGTTGCCCTATTAATGAGCTGCAGAGCTCCACCAGCCTTGTCCTGGAAACTGGGAATCTGTATTAGATCTCTAGGCTGGTGAGGGAGACTCTTGCTTTACCATGGAGAGTCTCATGTCCACTGACAGTGAATGCAGTAATATCTTTACTGTGGAATGATTAAAATTGGCCTTCTCTCCACTTCCCACTAGTGTTGCTGAAAATGTCACAGAAACTGAGCTAATGGTTGTTGGGGAAGGTGAGAGTGGGAAGCGACCAGGATCAGAGGAGGTAAGACTTTAGGGGATGCTGATTTCCTTTATATTTTTGCTGTTCATCTTGTGCTAAGTTTCTCTCTGGGAGTGATGCTCCTGGTCTGAACTCCACCTGATAGTGTTATTTATCTGGGGAGGGCCCAGCTGCAATTGCAGCAGAGAGGAGAATCATAGTTGCATTGCACTCCTGGTGTCCCCCTGCCGCCCACTAGGCCAGTGCCAGCAACTCAGACTGCAGTGGAAAGCTTCCTCTCCACTCTGCTGTTTCCTCTTCTCTGCAACCCATGTGACTGTACCCTTGCTGATGACTTGCCTGGAATGAGTCTCTCCACCCCCTCTAGATCTGTAACTAACCATAATTAGCAAGCTGCTTTCTCGAGTTGAGAGAGCAACCACAGGCCAATGACACATGGGACCACTCAGAAGTGAACCATGCTCACAGCCTTCCTTGCCATTCAGTCTCTGGTTCTGCATTTGGCATCCGAGACTGCCTGGTAGCTGTCTCTACTGAACAGTGCAGTATTCTCCTTGCTCTTTCAAATTGAACAGGAGTGTGGCACTCCTGAAGTGGTTGATTCTTCCTGAGGGGTGTATTCTCAGCAGACATCCTGGGAAATCTTTTCCTGTCAGTTTTTCCTGTATAGGACAGGGTCTAGCAATTAGCTGCCCTAATAAGAGCACAGGGTAATTCTAAATGTGGTAGTGTTAAAGGGTTTTTCTTAAAGTCCCTTTGTGTGGCAAACAGTGTATTATGTCTGCGCAGCACAATGGGTTACGTAGATTCCTGCATGGTATTCACTGTAGGGAGAGCCTACAGGATGCTGCAAAGATTCGTGTTCTCAGAAGGAAGTGGCTGCTTGGAAGTGTAATGCTGCCACAGGAATTGGTGGTTTTGGTTTTCTTCTGTCCCATCTCTAGGATATGGAAAGTCCCGCCATAAAGCGGCTACGGACAGTGGCAAAATCTTCTATTCTGTCCCTGCCAGAAAGCAAAAGTGTTGGTCCAACAAAGAAGAAGGTGACTTTTGATCCAAACTTATCACAGTGTGATAAAGAAGGAATCAGCAAGACTGTACAGCCAGTGACCAAAGGCGTGTCCCTCAAGGAGACAGCAGACATCGTTGTCAAATATTTGACGCCATTCTACAAGGGTGGCAAATTTGCTTCCAAGGTAGGGTACAACTCAAGACCCTCTTTAGCAGAAGGAGACTGCACCTCCCTAGTGAGCTGGGGCTTTAAGAAGGGGAAGATGATCTGGTTACCACATTTCACTTCCAGGTCACATCTTGGTATGTGCTGTTTTAGTGACTCTAGGTGCAACAACTCAGCTCTCCCAAGAAAGGGTTTGTGTGTGATTTAGAGGGGTATCTTGTTGGTTCCACGCTTGTTTGTGATTGTTCATATTTTCACACTAAACTCTGGCACGTTTTTAAGAACTCCCACCTGTGGAGTGGCAACAGATTAGGTTCAATTCTGGTGTAGTTTACTTGATGTGTTCTGCAAGGCAGGATGCGTGTGCACGTGCTTCTCCAGCACTGCAGGGTCAGGTGCATTTGCAGGTTTGCAACACTCCTGTAGTCTAAATCTGTGAATAGTTTGTGCTACAGCCAGCCTGTGCTAAGGGCAAGACGAATGTGGAAACAGTCTGGTGATGTAACCAATGTCTGCTTTCTGTGCTTTATCTTCCCCAATTCTGCAGGATCTGTTTAAGGGCTTTGCTCGGCACCTGTCTCACTTACTGACTGAAGAGCAGAACCCTGCGCGCAAGACTGGTGAGTTGATAACTGGGGAGAGCACCAAGAATCTTGGGTTCTTTTGATGCTAAATGGATTGATGTCTTTAGAGGGGGTAGATGTCTTAAGTATCATCTCAAAGGTGGTACTTCCTCTCTTGCAGTGAAGGAGGAGGCACAGAGACTCATCAAGGAGTTTTTCAAAACAAGGGTCAGGTGTGAGAGTGAGACAGACTGGCAGGAGCTGCAGAGCTCAGAGAGATGATCCTTGCATCATGTTGGCTGTCTTCCTTCCTCCAGCAGTGGGACCAGGGTATCCTGAAGAACTCAGCCATGGAAGGTTTCATGAAACCGCAGAAGTAAGCTTTCTTTTTCCACTGCATTTTTGCTCACTTCTGACCTTAGTGACATGCACTTCCAGGAAACCAGTTTCTGGGAACTTATGGAGAGTTTCTCCAATAACTAGGGCACTGAAGCCCTCTAATACCTCTTGCCAAGAGGTGTGAAGTCTGCATCTGCTGTGTAGTTTAGGGGCTGCTGCCTCAGATGTTCTGCAGTGTCTCCAACCTCTACTCCCTTTAGCAGTCTGGGAAGGGCTCAGACTTTCCAGTGGGGACTCTGCTTTGGGATTGCATCTCGCTTCCTAGATAGCTCCTCCCCTTGCTCCCCCATCTCTTAGTTCTTATTTCAGTGTTACCAGTAGAAGCCTTATGCTACAAGTTCACATGCTTTGCTCAGGGCTGCCAATGATGAACTTGATGGTTATGTTCCTGGATGGAATGTTTTCCCTTGAAGGACAAGAGGGGAGTGTTTTGTTTTTACCATGCAAGCAATGCCTACTTTCTGAAGGTGGAGAAACTTGTATTCTTTTTCTTTTCATCTAAACTTTTTTTTTTTACTTTGTCTAGTTCTGTCTGCCCTTTAACTTAAGCAGTGATGCTCTTTCAGTATTAACCTCTCCAATAGTGGCATCAAGGTTGCCAACACTTTTCCAGCATTTGCTTGTAACCCCTAAAGCCATATTTGCTCCCTGTGCCTCACCCACAGTCTGCAATACAGAGGGCAATGTTGCTGTTACAACTGGTTAAGGTACTGCTGTGGCCCTCAAATTGACACTGTGGTGCCTCTGCTGCTATATTTATATAAGGACCTGAACCTTAGGGTATCAGTGGGCTTGAAATAACCTAATTCCCTGGCACAAGTCCTTTCTGTTGGGTTTTTGTTGGGTTCTGCCTTTGTTCCATGCCTACAGAGGCTGGTGGCCTCCGGCACTAGTGCTGCTAGAGGAATCTGCAGCCTGAGAGGCCATCAAACAGGCTTTTGGATCACTGTACTCAACAAATGTATTTTTTTTTAAATGTACTGAAATGTATGTGCGGAACTGACAATAAAACAATGTTATAGCTGCTGTGGACTCTTCCTGGAAGCTTTTTCTTACCACTCAATCATACAGACTGGTCTAAGATACTTTTAAAACTCCAACACTATGAACATAGACATGAAAGCTCATTTCTTATCTGAACAGACAGCTAATAAATGCAAGCCCAGGGTGGGATGGATGGGAAACATGTGCCAGCAGACACCTCCAACCCTTTATAGCTGCA
The DNA here is from genome assembly GCF_900496995.4 of Aquila chrysaetos chrysaetos. NCBI lineage: Eukaryota > Metazoa > Chordata > Aves > Accipitriformes > Accipitridae > Aquila > Aquila chrysaetos. The sequence continues at coordinate 68,446,899 of NC_044008.1, forward strand.
GGACTTCTCCAGCTAGAACCAGAAGGAGAACCTGGAAATGTTTAACTCAAAAGTCACTTTCATCTTCAGCTTGCTCTGCTCACTGGAGGACAAAGGGCTTTACAAGAAGCTTTTTACACAACAAGTATTTTTCAGCTGTTGCCTGCTGGCTTCTATTTTACCTTCCTGTTAAAAATCCTGTTTCATCAGCCACTTAAGTGGGGTTACTAGCTCTCCAGAGTTCAGTGCTTATAGAGTTCAGCTGCTGCCTGGGTGAACTTCTCAGAAATGCTTTGTTTATCTTGTAAATCTGTGAGCAGATTTGTGTGACAAAGTGCTTTATCAGAGTGTGGGGCATTTCTAACCAGGTGAGTTGTGCTTCTATGTAAGGCAGCAAAAGCTCAAAGAGAAGGGGAATAAGGATAAGTTAATCTTTAGATTATTTTTTTCTCTTCCTTTCTTTCATGTTGCTGTGGTGCTTTACCTAGCCTTGCAGTAGCACTGCTGAAGGGGAAAGGTGGAATATGCTTCAGCTAAGACCTCACAGGCCACAGCAAGCAGCAGTCAAAGGGAAGTTCCTGACAGGGAAGATGCTGTAGTTACTGCTAGCATCAGCTCACTAGCAGGAAGCTAGCTGTGCGTTATGGCTTGCATTGAGCACCCTCAGCTCTATCCCCTTCCTAGCCAACAGTGACAACCTTTTCCTCAGGCTTTGCCAGTTACCTGCAGGTCAATCTTCCCATGTTAGATGTAAACCAGTATCTGTTATGTCATAGTTTCAAAACATCTCTATGTGATTATTTTATTGCAGTCTCCTAAAGTGCAGATACTTTTCAGTTCAGTAGGATAGCTGTAGCAATAAAAATAAGTTAAGCATTTTTGTACAACCCAGGACACTCTCCTCTGCTGTAATACAAATTCCATTTGAATACACTTTCTTCATGGGTATGGAGCCATCATTTAAATATGACAGCTGCATGGACATGACTGACTTCTTTATAGTAGAGGGAAACATATGCATATAATTATGTCAGTAAGAAATTAATTAACAATAAACTTTCTTACCATTGCAGCTCAATCTGTGCCCCAGCATATGTGTTAATTATATATTAACACTGATCTGCTTTGCAATTGAGATGCTTTCTACAAGCTCCTGCTTCACAAATCCTGCTATAGGGCCTCTTGCATATCAATACAGAGAAAAAGCTGGCCTATGGAAAACACCAGCAGTCAGTGCAGTCATTTCATAACCTCAGCTGTGCATTGTGATACACAAATCTCTAGCAAGCATCAGTCTTTTCTCATGTTAATTAATTAAAGGAGTCCCACACTACATAGCTTGAAGGCAATTGCTTGCATCTGTTCAGCTGCTCTGTGTTGGAACAGGCTATGAAAAAGCAATGGTGTCTTGTGCTTTGTTTAGCCACTGCATACATCACTTCAAGGAAGAGTACTTGGGGACTGAATGGCAGGTCACAAGGGATGAGATTATGGTCCAGTCCATCAACAAACACTGTGGCGGCAGTCTGAGAAAGTAGCTGTCTGAGGTCATGGATGTCTTTTGGAAAAGTCCTCTCCAGAAGACAGGGCAGGAAGCACTGAACAAGCTTGAAGAAAGGAAAACAGTGCTGTTTTGGTTGGTCATTCTCTTCCTCTTGGTCTCTATTGGTGCAACTCTGTTTTATCCAGGATGATAACAATCGTGTGATACATTTCTTTAGCCTGTCAAAACGCAAATCAGTATCAGTCATACTCTGCCCCAGAAATGGCTGCTTCTCATAATTAAATATTCCCATAAATCACTTTCCATAATTAAATATCAGGTATGTGCTGGGACAAAGCTGCGCTTTGTGGCCTGGGAAATGTAGTGCCCCCATCCACCTCTGGGACAGAAAGGAGCAGTAGTACCAACTCTTAGCAGAGGCTCAGCTGGGCAGTGGAGGGCAATTTCTGAATTGCCAGGAGGAAGCTGTAGGTCCAGGCTGATCTCACCTGTGACAGTTCAATCCACATAGTCTTGGGGTTGGCAGCTGAGCCATAGTTCAGTTCTATGCCGGGAAGCCCACCATCAGAGACAGGCCGCAGCGTTCGCATCTTCTGCAGCTCTTTCAATGGAATGACGCAGGAGACCGCCTGTGTAAGCAGAAAAGCCACAAAACACTCTCTGGTGCAGTCCTTACAAATAAAACCATCTGATTCTCACCAGGGAGGATTCACCTCAAGAGCTTATTGAAAGCTGAGACAAGGACTGGGGTACAGGGCAGTGTGTACAGAATACAGGGCAGGCTCCTGCTGACAGCATGTCCCTAGAACTCTCTCAAGATTGGGACAAACAGGAATGTGACCTACACTTAGTTTTACTGTGGACTGTGCTTATTAGCATGGTCACTGCACTTACAAAAGAGCATATGACAGTACTAACTGTTCTACCACTCTTGTCACTTGCTTTGGGCTAGGGCTGTTGTTAGAGTGGCTGCAATGCAGGTAAATACAGTCTCTTCCTGCGCAAGTTCTTCTAAAAGTCAGAGTTAACGTCTGACAGACATCAGGGCTCTGGACTCTAGGGAGAAATTGTCTGGCATACCTGGGTGGTGCCATCCACCGCAATGATCTCCTCTTTATTCACACCAAAGAAACAGGGCACGGGGATTGTGTCATCACTGACTCTCTCTACAAAGTAGGTGTTGTAGCCAAAGAAAGGCAGTTTCATCACATGCTCTGTAAGAAAGCAAAAGGTGGCTTTCAGGCAGCAGCTTCTAGCTAGCAATCTACTGCACCAACCTAAGGTGGTCAAAAGCTGCAAGCATTCCCAAGCTTTTCTACATTGAAAAGTAAGATTGACAACTTCTCCCTCCCTCCCAGGCAGCTGATACTCAACTCTCAGCAGCCTGAATGGATGTCCCATTCTTTTCCAACCAGAAAACAGCTGTGCAGCCAGAGTATCAATTAAAACACAACTTGTACAGAGCTCTGAATATCTACTGTAGACTTCTACAAAAGAGGTAGAACTTCGACCATGATCACCACGCTTGGGAACAAGTGCCAATCTGCAGGAGGAGGCTGTCAGGGAGTTCTATGTCATGGCCCATTCCAGGCTCTAAGGATCCTCGCCAACCTCATGAACTGTCTCAAAAGTGCCTTCAGAGCCGCTTCCATCATGCTCAGGACAGACAACTCAAGCAGATCTGGATGTGTCCTCACCTATGAACTCAATTTTTGCATCCACTGGCTGGAGGGGCTGCCTGGTTCTCAGCAGCATGCCAACATGATTCTGCAGAGCCTGGGGTCTGATGGAGGACTGCAGGGTCTGTGGCGTGTACTCCTTCAGCTCTTCCCTGTGCCAACAAGCAGATACTAATTCACCTCCTGCCCAGCTAAAATCAAAAGATCAACCAGGGGGATTAAGAGGAAGGAGGGGATGTGGCAACAATTTTCAATTGCATGGCTGGGGGCAAGGGTGGAGGGAGAGGGGAAGAGCACAACAGGTCGTATCTGAATTGGGTAATGTGGAAGGAAACATCAGAGACAGTGAGACCACCATTTTCCACAGAGAAGGCAGCTGTGCACCACTGAGTAGTGCACTCAGAGAAATCCCTCCTTTCTGGAGACAACAGGAGCTCTTCAAGCAAGGGCTGTAACATGGAAGTAAAGCCACAGGGTGTTTCTTTCACAGACAGTCTCAGCTGAACACCACCTTATTCTAACCCTGTCTTGCTCCTGTTCATCCAAAGCGCTACACAGAGCAGAGTTCCAATGCCCAGCAGGGTTATGCTATTACCCCCTGCTGCTGGTGCTGTAAGGGGATCTGATGCAGACACTACCTCAACTCCAAGTCAAAGTGCACAAGGATACAGGAAGGAAGGAGTGTGAAAATAACAGCTCAGGGCTGCAGGTCAGAAGCTTTCCAGTACCCAGGGACATTTTCATTCCCATTAGGCATCTCACTACAGATTTTGGGTGCCCAGGGTTGAAAACTCTGGCACTTGTGAGAAAGAAAAAAGGAGCATTCATCCCAACTATAAGCTCATGCACTTCCTTCTTGGTATTGCAAACACATGGCAGTCAAAAGAAATGCCTATGGCACCCTCATGAACCTCAGCTCAGGATTCACAAAAGGAAATGTGGATCAGAGACTGTCAGCACTAAGAGGGTGGACAGAAGGTCAACTTTCTTGATTATGGGCAGGAGTCAGTCACTAAGTGACATTAATTAGTAGCTTATGTTCTCCAGAACTGTCCATTCCTTAATTATCCAGCAAGTACTTTCAGGCACCTACTCCTAACCCCTGTGGTGCCAACAGCCATTAGAGATAGAGACCCACCCTGAGACAGACATACCTGGAGAAAGCAGAGTTCTGCTGCTCTGCTTTGGCCCAGTGCTGGAGCACTGCCAAAATGCCCACCTGCATCTCCATTTCTTTACTATGGCTCAACAGTATCCTCCCATTCAGGTAATCCCACAGGATCTGAGAGACAGCACAGAAAAGAGCCCTTTGTTAAACCTGCCAGAAAGTTCAGGCATGTCTGGGCAGTGCCAGGCTGCAGAGACCTACATCCTGCCTTGCTGATAACACATCCAGCTCAGGCTGATAATACAAAAGCAAAGGCTTTCTGAGCTCAGGAAGAGGATGCAGAACTGCACAAACCATGTCTGGTTGAGTACAGCTCATAGGCTAGGGCTACAGGCACACTGCCTTCCTTGCATCCCTAGCTTCAGTTATTAGCCATTCCCAGAAACAGCACACAAAGCCAATCAGTCAAAGCCCTCCCGCTTCTTCAGCCCCCTTGGGACATTCCCATTGGCCTGTACACTAACTCTGCCCCTGCTAGGGAGCCCTTGCTAGGGAGGTTCGTGGTGCGCACACTGGCCTTGTTGCTTACCTGTCCATAATGGACATCAGTATAAATTTTGTTCTCAAAGTGCAGAGGTGTCCTCCAGATGAGCCTGCGTAAAGTCACAGTGACCAACTTGTCCTCCAGCAGGTAATCATGAAGATACTCCTCCGATCTTAACGGCCTCACCATTTTATCTACATGTTTATGCAGAGAGAGGGTCATCACGCTTGGTACTGAGACAGTGGGCTGAGCTCCATGGCCTGGGACAGGACCCTTCCTGCACACCTCTATTCCACCCTGCCCTTACCACTCTAAGCATCAGCCATTCCAAAGGGACATGGACCCACACAGACACACACACCTCTCTCAGGAACAAGCAACACAGCCCCTGATAAGCCACAACCCTTAACCCTAGTACAGAGGGAAACTGCTGAAGAGGAACCTCCCGGGAACCAGCAAGCATGGGGGAACTGTTTGAAACAGTAGCCATGGTCCTCCCTGTTGGAGAAACTGCTTTAAGAAAGAAGCTAGATGCTAGTCTCTACTTGCCGAGATTATCGCTGTCACTCCTGATGGCAAAAAGAACAAATTCCTGTGTCTCTTCCTGTTCGCCTGCCCCCATCTGCTCACAGATCTCCTGCAAGAGCTCCTTGGCCACCTGAAGCAAGGAAAGAAGCAAATAAATACTGTGGCCAGGCAAGCCCAAAGCAGCCCCAGAGCAATTAGACATACTGGGCCTGTTGGAGGGCAGCAGTATGGCTCTGGCCATTGCTCAAAGAAGCAAGCTGGGTGAGGCATCCCAGTGTTGTGCAGGCCCTGCAGAGATACGCTGCTACAGGGATTCCTAGGAAGTGAGTGGGAAACTCTCACAGCACTATGGGAAGCACAGGCCAAGCCCAAGGTTTTGACAGATAAGGGAGTTCCCTGGTGTAGCTCAGAGTCCAGTTCAATGAAGAAATTCAAAGCAGAAAACTCACAGTGAATGTCTTTATTCTGGTGAGGTATTCCACACCTCCAGGCATCAGTATCACTAGCCGGCGGGCAGCATGACCCTTCTGCAAAGGACAGTCTTTAGGCAGCAAGACATGCTGGATCCCATCAGCTCCACAATTGTTTCTCTCTCTTCCTCCTCATCTCTGCCTTCCACTGCTTGCCCATAGTACCTGCCTCTTCCCTCCCCACTCCATGGCATTGCACTTCCCAATCCCCTTACAGACACATGCTTCATTTCCTCTCTTGGAACACTAACCGCCCCTGTAACACTGCACATGGCACCTCCTGGCAAGCCTCTGCCCTCTCTCTCTTCCCAGCATCCCCACTTCTCTGCCCCTCAATACCAGCAATGCCTCTATCTCCACAGGGAAAGGAAGGTGGCGGCGGCCCCCGTACATGAAATTTTTCCGCAAGTTGCTCTGACAGATCTTGGCTATATCTGCAGGAAGAAGAAAAAGCTTCATGTGTGGAGCCAAACAGAGGACTAAGCATTGTCTCCTATGGTGTTGGGTCATCCTGACTGTGTTGAATTTAACCCAGGGCTGCTGCTAGGAGAGCAAAGAGACTTGACGTCATCTCCCACTCTGCCAGGACACATCCAAATCATGAGGGGCCAGCCCCAGACAGCATCCAGGGCAGTAGGAATACAGAGGAATGACAGGATGGGAGAACTAGAACCCTCTTCTCTGGCAGGATTCCAACCCAAATACCTCACAGCTGATGACTCTGGAAGACCACTGCCTGCCTTTCCCCCAGGGTCTAGCTTTCAAACTGGGCCTAAGCCACAGCGCTAAGCTAAGCCTCAGAGACACAATTCCACCTTGCCTGGGTGAAGATGCAATGGGAAATGACCTCTGCAAACAGAAAGACTAGAGATAAAATGCAGACTCGTGCCCAGAGGCTCAGCTGCCTCAGTACCCCATTCATTTCTCCTGCCTAACAGGATAAGGGAGATTTTCCCATTGGACCATGTCCCCACCTGGATCCTGTCTTCTTTCCTTGACCACTGGGCCTTAGTAACAAGGGGGCAGACTTTTATTGTACAGGACACAGAAACAGTCATACCATGGTGGGTGCTAGATGGGTCACTGCTGGCTAGCTGCAGAAACTTGGTGGCATAGGGCATCAGGATGTTAGAAGGGAGGAAATACCCAGTTAGCAGGTTTAGGAGCAACCAACCACGCAGCACGCTCTCCCTGCAGAACAGAAAGATCTGTGGGCACCTTGGAACAAGACAATACCTGCTCCAAGCAGCTCAAAATGAGCCTCTGCCCTTCTGAACACCTATGTCAGGTGGCAGAAAATGAGATGGCGGCCCTTAGTCAGACATTTCTTATGCTGAGGAAGGAATTGATTCAGTTATTCTAACAGCAAACAAAGCAAGGGAACAGTCAAGGCCACTCTGATGCCACTGCTGACATATTGCAGGGCAGTGTGGGGTCAAGCCACTCTCTAACTGTTGTATGAATTCTTCAGGGCTCTGATGAGGAAATCAGGGCTCTGAGCAGCAGCACTACCAGGAGCTGCCAGGTATGTTTATCAGTGCCCAGATATATCAGCAGCCAGAGATACAAGGACAAACATCCATTGAAGTGAAAATGCCAAACCCAGTGACTGGCTAAACTTCCTGAGTGCTCAGCAAAAGCCCCAGCATCTGGGCAGCTGGGGACATTAGGGGGGCATCATTAGGGGGCAGCCTCTCTCCTGGCCCTAGTGTCCATGCAGTGAGGTAGATGGTTCCCCTCCAGCTGTGCACACACAGGAGCTGACAGTGCTGGTACTCACTGGTTAGGGTTGTGGGTGACCTGTTTGATGACCTGGCAGTAGACCTCATCATGCAAACTCTCCTTCTCCTTGCACAGCTGCATTCAGAGAGGAGAAGACAGCATCAAAGAGGGGACAAGAGAATGAGAGAGGCCCCTGGTCATCTCTGTGCCCTTCCTCTCCCAGGTCCAGAGCTCTGCCAACCTGGCTTAAAGCTTGGGCTTTGCAGCCTCTGGTCTCTAGTGCTATCTAGGCCCAAAGAAGGAGAGGCAGGTTATGCTCTCATCCAGACAGTGATATCCAGGGAAAGTATTTACATGCAACCCCTCCCCGCCATGATTTTAATCAGCCTTTCTGCTTCAGCTCCCTTTCTCATGCAGGAGGTTGCATTATGGCTCTCCCTGCTCTCTCCCTTCCCAGCAAGGTCTTGGCCCTTCATTCCCATTGGTGCTTCAGCGCCTTGCCCAGGGGAAGTTCACAAACCTGAAGGATTTCATAGATGCATTCAACCTCATTCTGGTCCTTAAGTTTTGATTGATCTCCCATGAACTGCATCAGAGCTGTAAAGCAAAGGCTTTTTAGGTCTAAGCAGAGGTGATCCTGCCATTGGGCAGGCAGTAGACTAGAAAATGTCCTGAAAGCTTTTCTGCTCCGTGGGCTATTACGAGCCTTGCATGTGTAGTCAGTGGGGCATCAGCCCAGGCAGTGTGTGTTCTTGGACACTTTGCACTTGAGGCAAAGTGCATTTTGCTGGACGCTTTCAGCGTGGACACAGGTGGTTATTAACTGCAGAAATGCCTTAGGAAGGGCCCTCCTCTCACAGTTTTCATTTCCCGCTCTGGGCCCTGTGATGCCTATGTGTGGCCACTAAGGCCGTCCCACTCACCCCTGCTCCAGCCTCTGCAGTATTGTGTTCTAGGGAGGTACTTACTCTTGAAGTTCTTTGTAGCAAGCTCATTCAGCTCACTATCAGAGTACCGGAGCAAAGACTGCTGGATTGGGACCTGGAGGGCCAGAATACAAAGGTAAGCTGGGGAGGCAGATCACACAGAGCTGTGCTGCAGTCTTCACAAAGACACAAGCTCCCAGTATCTTGCAGGCAGCACTGAAGAATAGGGGGCACCTATACTTCTCCAGAGGCTGCAGCCAAAGATTTGCCCTCTGCAGTTTTTTCCATGTGGGGACAAAGCTAGAGGCAAGGCTGGAGCTGGGATTCTGGCTGTAGCCATGGGGAGAGACTGGGCTCACCTTGGTGTGCTGGACCAGGTCAGCTGCACTCTTCTTTTCAGCAGACATCCCCTTCAGTCCCTGCCTAGACAGAGGAGAGGGAACATGCAATCCAAGAAACATTGCCAGAAACAGCTTGGTGTAGGTCAGGCTACACAGATCCTGTGTACACCTGTTCAGGAAGGACCACAGCCTACTCACACAGACTGAGCCTCTCGGAAGTAGGCTGCAGCGAAGTCCATCATGGTATAATGATCACCAGCAGGGACTAACATGATGCTGTTACGTTCTGATGCCAGGCTGGGAACAGAACTCTGCAGGGACAGGCAGCAAACCCACCCTAAAAAGTCAGCTGAGGAACCACAGTGTGTATTCTCCTCACCTGCCAGACCTGGGAAGGCATGATCTGTGTGCGATGCCTCCCTCTCCCACTATGATAGTATTTGAGTGTCTCCATCTGCAAGGATTAAGCAGTCATCTTCTTCCTTCTAGCCTGGGAGGTTAGACACTACCAGGACTACAGACCCACCCTAGCAGCTCCCACAGAACCTGACTATATCCCCTAGAAGTTCCCCAAGGACAACTCACCTCCCTGCTGGTGTTCCTGCTCTCTGGGGAAGCTTTCATGCCCTTCCGCAGCCCTCCACATCTGTCCATGCTGGTACTGAGGTAATCAGGGGCTGCAGCCAATTGCACCAGGCTGGTGGGGAAAATACCACAGCGGCCACCAGTGGAGCCAAACTGCCAGCCTGCAGAAACAGGGCAGAGTCAGGAACCATGGCAGCTACCAAGAGAAACGAGCAGCGAAGCATTCTACTGGCAAAGGACAGCATCAGACTGACCAGGCTTTCCTGCATCCTAAGATAACATCCCCTGTAACTATGGCAGCTGGAACAAGGTGGGCTGTGGTCAGAGAATGGCAGAGCTGAAGGCTGACTATGCCAGCCCTTAAGAGTCTGCTTTCCTCTGGTTTACTCAACAGCAGCATGTAGAACTTCTGGGCACCATGGGTCCAGCAGGCCCTTGAATCCATTCCCCACCTTTCCCGCCAATCTTGACAAACTCCCTCACCTGGCTCCACCCCTTGCATGGGCAGTAACTCAATGAGGTCACCCTTCTTGAAGCTAAGAAGGCTCTTGTCATCTGCAATGTAGCTGCGCAGAGCAACGACGTAGTTGGTATCCTGGGGAAAAAGCAATGGGAAGGTCAAATCTCATCCCTAGGATGTGAAGGACTCAGACCATGTCATCCCATGGACCCTCTCAGGTCCATGTGGGAAACCACCTTCATTCCCTACTGCACTACAGCGCACCCTCACCTGCCTCAGCTCCTGGATGAAGAGTTCCACCATGGCCTTGATGCACGGAGCCTTTGGAGAGTGCAGGAAGAGCTGCTCTGTCTTCAGAGAGAACTCCAGGGCACTGCTGCCCTTCAGTTCCACTGACAGCACATCTGCAAAGCTAAGAATACAGCCAGCATGGTTGGACTCTTTCTGCCAGAGCTAGGGATGCAGATCATGGGGATGGGACCTCATTCCAAGGACTGAGAATGGAGACAGGCCTCAGCATGCTCCAGAGGGTGGCCTTCCACCAGCACTGTATTACAACAGTAGTAGCACCATAGGCTGCTCATGGCTTTCACCTTACCACTTTGAGGACCTCCCTTGTGATGATATGCATGGAGCTGACTCACACCTAGCACTCACTTATTCTAAGCAAAGCAAAAGGTGGGAAGGAAAGGGAAAGACCAGACTCATTAGAAGGAGGGTCAGTGAGTCACAACTGGACTAGGACAATCCTAGAGAGCACAGCACAACCAGGGAATTTTCAGCTCAACCGTTCAGTTTGCCTCCTAACACTCTGAAAACATCCTGCAAGTGACAAATTATCACCCTGCAGCAACCAGTGCCCTTTTGCTCACCTGTAGCTGCAAAGAATCTTCAGGTGCTCAGGATTATAGCCAGCTGCTTTCACCACCTTCAGCAGCCGCATGCCCCGGTGAGAAACACCCAGGATCTGGACATCACTTCCATTTTCGCCCTGTAAGGAAAGTGCAGCCAGAGAGCATGAAAGGCTCCATCCCACCTGGACAGGATGGAGCAGGGGAAGAAGATGCTACCACATGTACCATGAAGGAGGCCCTGGGCTGACAGAGGTGTCAAACACAGAAGGCACAGAAGAATGAGTGATGTGTGGCCAGGCAGGGAGACAGAAAGAGATCCTGAATAAGCTAGAGCCACACAGCTAAAGCAAGCCCAGGGTCTGGCGAGAAGGTTAAAACTCACATGAACTGGGAAAAGGCGGGAGAAATAGTTAGCCCAGTTATCCCGAGCAGCCAGTACAATCCTCTTCTTTATCCCATCCTCCTGAATGGACTGGATGTCATTGCCAACCCGGAACTCCACTAGCAGGGTTACAAAGCAGATACTTTCTCAGTAAGACAAAGATGGCCAAGTCTCCCTCTGCCCAGGGACTCATTCCCACTAGTCCCCCTCAGTGATTACAGTGCAGCAAATGACAAGCAGAGGCAAAAGGATACCACATTACTTGCACACACCAGTCTACTACTAGTTTCTCTGCCCCTCTCCATGAAGCTCCTGTCAAAGATGACAGTTGAATTTTAAGACAACTCAAAATCCCATCCTTAAGTCTCAGTTTCCTCTCCCCACAATAAACATATCAGAACTAAGTGTTTCTGTCTCAGAGAAATTTCAGGGCTGTTTTCTGGCCATTTGGAATAAACAAACATTCCTGCACTGCACTACACAGCACACACAAATGTGCTTTCTTGCTGCAGTGACAAACATTTCTCCTCTGCCCTAAGTCCTGCCTGAAAGGGCTTGGAGGAAGGTTTCTCATTTCAAACCAAAAGCTGGCTTGGGCACAGGGAGGAAGGGATGATGGGACTGTTAATTACTCAGCAGGTCTTTCATCTTGCGCTTCTCCTCCTTGGAGATCCGAAAGCAGGAATCAGAGAAAGTGTCACGCATGATCTGCAGAGGAAGGAAACAGAGAGACTTCCATTGAAGAAGCCACATCTGATTGTGTTGGAACATCTGAGGCTGTTAAACAGAGTGAGTTTCAGAGAGGAGTGAACAGGGGCTTGACTGGATGGATCTGGAGAAGAGACTAACACTGCTAGGGATGCAGAAGTGAAGGCAACTTATGCAATGTAATTATGGAGTGTTTTGTCCCCAAAGAGACAACAGGCCTTGAGTCATACACCAGTACATACCTGTTCACACAGCAAGTTCAGACAATAAGGGTGACTGAAATTTTCTTTGGGGTAAAACACCTGCAAGAGGAGGATAAAAACAATAGTGAAATTACAGATGTTGCAGAAATAGCTCCCCAGGGATGTTTTGTAATCCATATGCCCTGCTGCCAGAGAGGAGTGAGTTCATCTCCAAGGACAGACAGGGAAGAGACACTATGAATGTGAACAGAAGGACCAGGAGCGAAGGACCAAAAGTAATGTGGTGAGACCATGGGATGAACCCTGGTCAGTTCAGCGCACTCTTGAATATTTGATTTTAAACACATTTGTACTATTTTAACAGGAAAGCACCAGGTAACAACAAATTTACTTTATTTGTAGATCTCTCAGTGCTTTACAGAGGAAGGAAAGGACAGGTGGGGAAGCTGAGACACAAGAGTCAGTAAGGCAGAGTAGGAGCCAGATCCCCTATGAGATGATCCCCTACCTCCTCCCAGAACTATCTTTGTGCTCTTATATCACACTGGGTGCCTATGACAAAAAAATTATTTTAACCAAATGTGGGACCAGTTCCCTCCTCCCACAGCAAGCCCTCAGCTAATGAACTGCACCTCTTTGCGCAGAAAGATTTTCCAGGCAGGGTTGACATAGGAAAAGCTGACACTGGTAGTGAGCTTGTACAGCTGGGTCTTGATACCATCATCTTCTGCTAGTGTTACAGCAGAGTCTGTGTGAGGAGAAAGAGCAGTGAAGATGGGCTTTGCTGAATACAGGGTCACCTTCCCACCTGCCAAAGACCTGCCGAGAAAAAGGGGACAGTGCTATATGCCTGATTGAAGATTATTGTCAGGAACCCTCTTGAAGGTCAGGGATCAGCTAATGTGAATGCATGCACAAAACAGTCATCATGTGAGTACCAGCATTTCTGATAGCATTTATACTTGCTGTATTAGCCACAAAGTTCAGTGCTTATAATAGAAACACTCCAGAGACAGGGAGCACACAGCATCCCAGGCAAAATACTAACATGTGAAGACACAAGTTTCACTTTAAGACATTATAAAAAGGGTGCTAAAGGTTTCAAATGGGCATAAAAATTCTCCACTGAGCTCGCAGACTGCAAGGTTCTGGTACAAGGCACACAGTACTTGCCCTGGATTTCTCTCTGCAGGAGATCTATTAAAGACAGGCTCAGTTTGAAGGCAACCATTCAAAGCCATTGCTTTATGAGGTAGGAATGTCTTCATTTAATCACTCCCAACTTTCAAAACTTCAGAGTTCATGGACAAGAAATGTAGTAGATCCCATAGTTCAGCACAATTCTATATCCCTATTCAAAAGCATGTAGGGATTTTTTAGGCTAATCCAGTTACTTCAATTTACTTTCACAGTATTTCCTAAAGAAACATCGTTTAAAAGAGAGGGGGAGTGAAACAGGCAAATTCTTTTATACCAGGGAAGCTCCTGCAGGATGGAGTCCTTCAGTAATGTGTTTGGCAGACTGTTGCTTGCATGTTATAAAATGTGATGCTGATGAGAGTTTTAAACAGCTTGAAATACATTGGTACATGTATCCAAAATAGCAGCAAAGTATAAAATGAATTATGGCTCCAGGCTCCCGCTGAAATTCAGAGGCAAAACCTAAGACTGAATAACACTTCCAAACTACTGCTGAGAAGCATTAGCTATGCCATTTTTTGGGTGGGCAGCATCCAGACACTCTTTATGTGGCCAGTGTCAAAGGTCTCCCAAGCTGTCCTTCTCCCTGTAAGAAACATTCCCTCATTCCTCAGTCTGTCTCTAAGGACCTTCCAGAGGCTCTAGAAGGTAAAATACCTGGCTTCCCATTCCTCCCTGGTCTAAAGTCCATCTGTTGAATTGCAGCTTTGATAAAGTAATTATGCTTCAGGTAGGCAATAAAATGTATTGTGGACTGGACCTTGATAAAGCTGTAGCCCAAAGGTCCTTTCTGGTTTTAGCGGCATTTTTCAGAGAAACCCAGTCCCTCCTTCATCATTTGTGCCTGACATCCTGCACTGCACTGGGAAGAAAGGGAAGAATTAGAGCTGGGAACTGCCATGCTGATTACTGGGTCAGACTGAAACTATGACAGTCTCTCTTATTTCACACAGCCCACTCAGTCTTTGGCTGGCTGGCTGATGACAGAACATGTGCTGTGACTCTCCCAGGCCACTCAGCTGATTCCGACCCCATACCCTCCCTGCCTCCCACTACCAAATCCCACTCGGGTTAAGTCAATACTCACCCTTCCCTGTGGATTCCTGCCAGTCTTGGGTCCCAGGCAGGAGAGACGAAGACAATGGTGGGGGAGGAGGGGGAGCAGGAGGGGTCTGGGAACCTGGTGGGGTACTCTCCTGGCTGAAGATTGACAGGAGAGGCAATTGCTTCTCCTTGATAGAACTGGAAGCTGAGCCTGGCTTCGGCTTGGGAGGTGGAGGTGCTCTCTTCTCTTGTGGCAGGGGGGATGGCTGCAAGACAGCAAAACCATTTGACCCAGTCATTCTCTGCATTACTGTGCTCTGTCCTGACACTGCTGTTATAAATCGTCCTTAGGGCAGCAGTCCAACTCCAGAAGCAAGTTCTGTATGAACAGGGATACCCGGACTTTTAAATCAACACATGGTCTGCAAACAGATGAAGATCAACCAAATCCAGGTGCAGAGAACCAAGTATTTGAGATTGAAGCCTCCAGTTGTGAAGGGGAAAAAGACATTAATGGGCCAAGACCTAGGTGCCAGATGTGGGGAACATGAGTTCCTTGCTTCCAGATCAGCCTTAAACATACCACAATAGGACTTGCTGCTCCAGAGCCTTTTCTTCAGGACCTCAAGTGACTTTACAGATTGGAATCCAGTCTAGGATGGGCAGTGCCATGCTATGAGCTCACAGCTATCTAGTAACCCAACAAGAAATCACCTGGCTGCTACTGCACTACCAGGTAGCTCCCAACCTGTTGGAGATTGGATATACTCTGCTGAGCTCTTAAGGTGAACAGAGAGCGAAGAACTCACTGATTTGGGAGATGGGAGGTTCATCATTCCGAGCTTGGCCAGAGCCTCATTTTTGGGGTCGTTCTTCTTCATAAATGGCTTGGACACTCTTCTGCAAGGAAATGGGGAACACAGTCACAGGGGCTGCAGAGGGGTTGTGGCCATAATGGAGCCATATGGCAGTGCTGGGATATAGTCCCACTCATCTCCTTCCTGCCCACCTGGGTGGATCCCACTCTCTCACCTGACAGGCTCGATAGGCTGGGGCTCAGGGGCTGGCCTGCTCTGGTACATTTTGATGATGTTGCGGATCTCCCGGCTAGGTGCAGGCCGCGACTCGGGGCCTGAAGGCTTCACTACAGGTGGCTCCTTCTTCGCTTTTGGTGTCTGCTTTTTTGGCTTTGGCTCAGGAGGTGGCAAAGGTGAAGCAGGAGCTATTGGGGATGACAGCTTTAATGAACAGACCAGCAAAGACGCAGGAGAAATCCCTTTATCTCATTTGAAGCTCCCTCTCTTTCACCCCTAGGCTGACTGGCCATGACCTTCCACTGCCTTGCTTTGGGATCCCAATTCCCAAAGCTCAGGCCTTGCTCTCTCTCTCTCCTCTCCTGCCAAGTTACAGACTCCCAGAAGAGCCAGATCCTTTCCTTCTCTGGCTATATCCTGGCCTGATGCTCCTGGAAAGTTCCTGCTTGTCAGCCTGCCTGGGTCTCCACTGCACAGCATCTTACCTGCCTCTGTTTTAGGGCTAGGCTTCTCTTCTTTCTTCTTCTCCTGCTCCTCTTCCTTTTCCTCCTGCTTTGGCTGGGGATTTGCTGGAGGGGTCCAAGTTTTGGAAGGAGGCCTCACTTTCTTCACTCGGATCTGTTGCTCTCCTGCATAGAAAGGGGGGCCTGAGCTGGTTAAACCCACAGCCAAAACCTAGCATTAATGGCATAGTTCCCACCCTTGCATCAGTCAGCAGAAGCCTATGCTTTCTAGAGGCAAAGGAGGGTGTGGCAGTCACAAGCACAAAGATTTCTAGAAAACTGGCAACACAACACCTCACAATCTGAATTGCAGGGCACTGAGCAGGCACCCAAAACTCCTGCTACACACAGCACCAGCAGCTCTTGCAGGGATTAGCTGTGTTCCAGACAGGGAGACAACACCTTTTTATGCCAGGGAGGCTGCAGAATAAGGTGTTATAATGAGTGAAATTCCCAAAGTGGTAGATGCTCACCTATCTTCTGAAAATATTCTCTCTTCTGCTGGAAGGTTTCCCGAGGATAGTCATCATCTTCACTGTTGGAGAACTGGTCTTCCATGTAGTCATGAGCCTGCAAAGCAGTTCACAACATGGTTAGTTAGTCCTAGCCAGCAGATACCTCCATACTGCCCTTAAGTTCAGAGGTGATCTTCCCTTGCCAAGTTCTGATCTAGAATTTCTCCCCATCTGGGATTGTCCCTAGAGATCAGTCTCTGACTCAAGGAATCATCAACCAAGTCCAGAGAAGGAGGAGTATGTTAGAGGCCCAAGACAGCTTGCTGGAAGATATAGAACACAGAGTGATGAATTTTCCTATGGAATAATTCAGATCAGCTGAGAATTAATTGGCCAACACTGCGGCCAAACATCCACAGAGCTAATGCCACCACGGTTTGATCTTGTGTCTTAGAGACTCAGCAAGCAGAGTTTGAAAGGTCTTAGTATCATAGGTAAGGATAGCTCTCTGCTCTCCTGTCTGCCAAACCACTGCCACACTGGAAGGGAAGCAGAGCAAATGCAAATCATGAAATTCAAACCAAATTCACCACCACTTTGTTTCTCATACCGGTTCGTCTGCCTTAGCTGGTGGTTCTGGAGCCTTTGGTGGTGGTGCAGCATTCTGGCTTCTGGGAGGCTTCTTGGGTTTTGGGGAAGTGGCTGGGACTGGGACTGAGGCTGGAGCCTGAGCTGGGGCTTGTGGTTGACTTGAGACTGTTGGCCTTGAGTTCTCAAGAAGCTGTTGCCACCGCTGCTGTTGCTGCTGCTGTTGCTGCTGCTGGGAAATGCTCATGGCTTGAAGGGTCACCTGCTGGGCCTGGAGGAAGGAATAGCAATGTCCATGAGCTCTAGGCTACACAAAACTGACAGTCATCAGTCAGGCTGTCTCATTCTTTCACTGGTAATCACAGAACATCTACACAGTCCACTGCAAATTTCCCAGTGTTATGGACAAGGCACGCCCAGGGAGTCTGATCCCACCTAGCCAAGTATGCAGAGCTCCTAATAACACCCTAAAGACTCAGCTACCAGTGAGATAGCCTGGGACCTCCATGTACTCACAAGGCTTTGTACTGAGAGCAGAACACTGCAGATCTGCATCTGTAGCAAATCCCAGCTTAAAAACACATGGTAATTACAGCTGAGGCTTCTTGGGGCCTGCTCTTGTCCCTGCTACTCACTCACCTACAGTGCCTCAGTGACCCCATGTACACAAAGGGGCAAAAAGGGGGTTCCCAGTTTTGCAGTCTTAAATAATCCCAACTTTATATAGCTAACCCCCAGCACATCAGCACAGAGTGTTACAGAGCAGGCTTAAGGCAGGAGGGGAGCATGGTTAACCTCTTCAAACCTCTTCGCAGCACATACACCAGTGCATTGCTCTTCCCCAGCTCCTGGGCCCCTCCCAGCCAGTCCCTTCCACTCACCATGAGCATGGCTTGCTGGTTGATAAAGGCTTGCTGTTGTGCTGCTAACTGATTGGGATCTACAGCTGGAACCACAGGCTGGGACATAGCCATGGCTGTGGAAGACACACAAGTCTGCAAAAGCCCACAGGCAATCATTCCTCACAGTGCCTGAGCATCAGCCCAGAGCTGATTGTTGACTATGCACCCCGTCTGACATTCAAATGCACAGGCTCCATTACAACACCCACCCTTCCATCCTCTTCCCCTGTATAGTTATTGAAACACTGTATTATTACTTGGCATAGGTGCAATCCCACCAGCCACTGGCATCATAGGCATGGCTGCTGGCATCCCAATCATCGAAGGCATGGGCTGGTAAGCTGGTGCTTGAGTCATTCCAGAGAAGCCTAGAGGCAAAAGACCATATTCACAGTGCTTTTGGGGAATCGCAGATGAGGAAGCCCTGATCAATCCCGCAGAGCACATCACATAGGCTGGGTGCCCCTGGTTGTCTCCACGTGCACCAGCAACAGGGATATGTGAATGGTTTATCTCTTCACACACAGCAGGACACAGAAAAACTGAGGTGGAAAAAGGAAACCAAAGAGAAATGTGTGGCCTGCCAGACTTTACAATAGCAGTACCCAGACCCCGCTTCTGCAGTCTGGCTTGGGACACCACCATCCTTCATGACTGAGCATATAAATAACTCCTGCCTGTGTATGATTACAGAGAAGGGTTTCTCTTGAGGGATGGATGGGCAAAGATCTCTGGGACTGCCACATCCATATCAGTCTCTTTGCAGCAGGTAGCAAGAGTGAATGAACAATGAGCCCTGGCCTGGGTAGCATTGTGTACCATGTGAAGGAACTGTGGAGAGAAAGGAATTCCCCTGCTCTCAGCAGTCAAGTCCCACATGAGGCCACAAAAGAGAAATCCCACTGAGGGCAAAGCCAGCAGAGCAAAGGACATGGAGATCAGTCTCAGCTAGGAGTGAGTCAGCACACAGCACAAGTCTACTGAATCATGATGTCCTCCCCAGTGAGAATGGCCCAGGGATGCCATGGAGAGATCTTCATATTCCTCACTGATCTAAGTAGCCACATGAGTGACAAACTGGCCTCAGGCCTGTGATCTGTAATAGGGCTTGTCGTGCCCCTACAATGCCTCTACAATAGCCAAAAATAGTCCCAGTCTCAGTAATGATCTGAACAGGACATTCCCCACCTTTCTGAAACAGCTGGGTGTGTTCCTACACATGTAGATTTCTCAGTGCCATTAATATATTGGTGTTTGACTCCACCCTACTGAAAATACTTGAGTCTTAGCTCCACAGAAAGGAGGAAAAGTAAAGACACTAACCACACAAACCAGAACCTCTGCAGGGTTCAGACTTACTAACCCAAGGAACAGCTAGAGATGATGGGAAACTCTGTAAGGAAGCAATAAGAAAGATTAAAACCCTCCCCTGAGAAAGGCAGCAACTATTTTGTGAAAGCACAAGGTGAATAGAGGTGAAGACAGGACTTACAAGTATGGGCCTAGGGAAGAGGTAGCCTGGATCAGAAGCAAGCTACCTGTTGCCTTGACCCCAAGACCAACTTGAGAGAGAAATTAAAAGCAGAACAAAGGTGATACCCTTACCTAGCACCTTCCCCAAAGTATCTGTCTCCCAGAACCTGGGAGTAAGGAGTGCAACTTCTGATGACCTACGCTAAAAACCAATGAATCATGAATCAGCTGAGCCCATGCAATAATTAGCATTTAAGGGACTCCCTGACTTATGCTCACTGAAGCTTATGTAGCCCTGCAGGTATTCCCAGCTGTCCCCATCCCCTTACAGACCCGTAGAAGGAAAGATTCCTCTCTGCGTGGGTCCAATCTTCCCACCTCCTTTCATGCGTCCAGTCAGAATGTCCCTGTTCTCCATATCCTGCATCAAGAAAAAACAGTTATGTGAGCTCAGAGAGAGAGACTTCACAGAGGGAGAGCCATCCAAAGGCATATCTGAGCTGAGCAGAGGCAGAGTGAATAGGCAGAGGCATGCTTGAGGGAGTCACAGGGACAGGAGAGCTGCAGAGAGAAAGTAGGAGGGAATATCAAGGGACTTACTGATACTCTGGAGCCTTGATGCAGCACAGTGCTGAAGAGATCATCCACATAGTTATCCAAGCCTACAGGGGTCCTCAGGTCATCTCTGAAGCTTGGATCTAAAAGCAGAGAGAAGTCTGGTGACAAGGCAGGTAAGGAACATTCCCCTGCCTGCAGTCCCTATTAGACAGTCATGTTTTGGAGTGGAGCCCTTCCTTGCTTTACATCAAGAAGAATCACCTGTCTCCCCCTCTGCTCTGATTCCCTGGCTGGGGCCCATCTGGCCCTTCCCAGTGCCATCCACAGTTCTGGGCAAGAGCTTACCTGGATGGCGATTGTTGAATTCTGGAGGCAAATTAGGTGGTGGAAAGGTAGGGGCCTGGATGCCTGGAGCAGGAGGGATCCTGTTGAAGAGAAAAATGAGATGAGGACAGTACAGAGTGCTGAAAGAAAGACAAACCGCTGGGTGACAGGGCCACAAGTGGTGGAGCAGGAGGATTAGGTGACTTACAAATCCAGGTCAGAGCTCTGGAGGAAGCTTCTGTCCCTTTCAGGAGTGATGGGGTACTCAGCTGAGGACTGAGAGGAGCTGCTGAAGTTGCTGGCCTCCTCCATCTCTCCAATGAGGTCCAGCACAAAGTCACAGCCCAGCAGGTCCTGCCATGTGTTGCCAGTAAACATGGAGATAGACCACCCTCGAGACTTCTTATCACAGCCCCTGGTAACAGGGAGAGGAAAGAGAGAAGAGGTGTTCAGGTAGACAGGTGAAAGGGAGAGAAAGGAAAACATTGCATTCAGTTTCTTCTTGCCTTGTCTATCATGGCTTAAGTCCTTAAGATTTAGGATGTGAAGAACTATTAAGCACCCAGGGTCAGGGAAAAACTAGAATCACTCAAGATTTGTCCATTTTTTTTAAATCTTTCCTCTGAAACTGCTCTGACAGATCACAGCAGTGATTCCTCTGTTCCTAAAGAGGCCTGCAGTTCGTGCACACGGAAGGGTGAAGAAGAGAGCACAAGCGGGTGTGGGTAGGGAGTCCTATTCCGCATCTAACCATATAAATTCTAGCCTGCAGCCTCGACCAGTCTGAACCTCAGAACTAGTGACAGCCTCTTTCTCACCCACAGCTCTTCTCCCATCCTCTGGCAGTACCTTGCACTCAGGAGCCAGCCTGCATACTGCTCCCCAGTCATCCAAGACTCCACCTCAGCTGAGAACTTCTCCTCTAGCATAGAAAAGAAAGTCAGTACACACAGCCTCCCCAGCAGGACCCAAAGCAACACCTAAGCTCCGCAGGACACAGGCAGAGCCCACCTGCAAAGTCTTACACACTCCTGAGTGGGGGCCACAGAGGACTGAAAGCACATGGAAGGCTCCACATGAACACATTCACATCCAAAATAACTGTTTGGTGGCATTGGTTGGCATTTCCAACCTGACAGCTGAAAACCCTTGCAGTGTCCTGCTTCACTTGGGCCACCACTACGCTCACCAAGGAGCCAAAGTAGGGATGTTCTGAATTCAATTCACAGAGCTTCTGATCACTCAAGAGGCAGCATAAGCCAATATTTGAGAAGGAAGGCAGGCAGAAAGTCCCTGTAACAAAGGCAGCAGTTGCTGCTTCATGGGCTGTGCAGTAATGGATAACAGGAAAACCAGACCCATAGATATGCACAGCCAGAACAGCCCTCTGTTGAGATGGGCCCAAAACCAGAAGAATCTCATCCCTCAGCCAGAGTAGCAGGTCTCATCAGGCCCAGACTTTGGGAGGTTTGGGTTTAGACTCAGATGCTTGTATCCCCCATGGCTGTACCAGCCAGAAGAAATCAGTGTTCTGATCCCTCTTTACTAAGCTGAGGGAAGTATTTTCTGAATGCTGATTTCTGCACTGGAAAAGTCCTTAGGGACTAGAATATAGCAGAAGGGCTGAAGCACAAGTTACCATTAAAAGTATGAACATCCAGCACCATCTTTCCTCTCCTCTGGTTTGCAGTCCACTCCAGCTGAGTGGGAGGGTAGGCCCGAGAGAACGTAGAGTCTATCTCAGTGTGCTGTGCTGCTGTCAAGATCTTGCGCTGGCAAACAGCATTGTAGCCCTCCATGCCATGATCTGACACAAATCTAGGAAAAGGCAACTGCATTTAGCACACTGCTCATCTCCTTTAACCTTAAGGAAAGTGTAGCTAGGCCTTTTCTCCTCCTTACTTCAGCAACGGCTTCTCCAGTGCTGGTGAAGGGGCAAAGCAGCTCAGCAAAGTTGCCATCAGGACCCAAGCTCGCTGGCTGTGCTCCATGTCTGGGTTTTTCCATGCCTGGGCAACCACCTGACTGAAGATTTCGTTGCGCAGAGCCACATTATTCAAACCTCTCCCAGCAATGTAGTTGCCCAGAAGTACCTCCTGCCAGCCATGGAGATTCTTGTCACCAATGAACCGCAAAATCTAGAAGCATCCGGGGGGAGGAAAAAAAAAAAAAGAGAGCGTTGTAGCTGTAACCCTCTGTCCCAAATGGTGGTGTAAGGTGACAAGCTGGGTTGTAGATACCAGGGTGTTTGTGAGCCTAAGAAGAGTAGCCAACACTAAGATCGGGATCTATTCTCAGGTTTTGTGCACCACCTAAGTTCTGGGGAATTTGGGAAGCAATATTTATAGAGATTGGACCCTGACTAAAAGTCAGGATGACTTCACTCTCTTCTTAGTTATGCCTCTGCTCAGATAGATACACAAGCAACTTACTGTAGGCTATTTGTTACTGTGTCTGAGCCCACAGGCTGCCTAGCTGTAAAAATATGTAAATGAAATTGATGCTTAGCTGATCTTTGTGAAAAGCTCAGAGCACCAGACATGAGGAAATACTAACACCTGAAAACTGAATGTTAAAAAGACTTTGGTGTAGTTAATATTATACCAAGCAGTATGAGATGTGGTATCTCAATAAACTCCCTTAAGCAATGATTTAGCTTCTTGGCTATGCATATCAACATCTTTGATGCTTTTGTAATCTGTATTACTCCCTCTTACGTACAGAATAATTTCTTTCAGCCTCTACACTTCAATATGTCATTAGATGAAAATTTTTCTAAAATGTGCCATGGACAGCTTTGGAAAGAACATTTATGAGAGATGGCCTATTTTTTGTCTCAGGGAACAGCGCTTCTTAGAATGGTTAATGGTAGTAAGCATGTCAGAGATTCACTGAGAAAAACAGGAGATGGTGGTTGTTTAGTTATTACAGCCTTTGCCAAAGAAATAGCTTTTTTTTTTTTTAATTAGCAATGGAGAAAAATTGTCTTTGATCTTCAGGAAAAATAATAGTAGTCTGCTTAAACACAATCCTATTCACAAGATTTTATTGAAGCTTATGCTCTTCTATAATTGGGATCATTAGGACAAAACAAGAGACTGGTTTTAGGTATTACCTTTCCTAATGGGCTTATTTTAGTTACATGTAATTCTCAAAAGGATTACCAGATTTACTTAGAAATTATCTGAAGTTTCATTCTATTTTAGAGAGTCAACATTACCATTTTAAAAAAAGAAATTTATGTTTCACATCCACAGAGATGAAATAACACCATCCCCTTATGCAAACACTACAGAATTAGGGTGTGGCTCCAGGTGTAGTTTTCTCGATCACAAAGTCCCTGCCTTTTTCCAGCCTTTATACAACAGTTCACTGTCCCCTGTTGTGTACTGGCACAACTGTATGCCTGAGATACAATCAATATATTTACTATAAACCACATCATGGAAAAGATCTGGGTTAAATTAAACTTTTTTGTGATCAACAGATAACAGTAAGTGCTTGAGAAGACAGATCTCCTTTATACTGTCATTGCTACTGAATCTGGAATATTGGGAAACTAAGGCTTAGCAGTCTAATTCCTATATGTCCTGCCAAATTCTGAGGCTACATCACCAGGCAATTCACTTTGATCCCATTAGTCTACGGCTGGTCTATGCCTCACTAAGAACACAGCAATGCTAAGGGGCTGCATGTGATCTCTGCCAGACTGCTCCAGTGCCTAGAAGGAGCAATTTATTCTGCTCTCCTAACACACCATGTATTGTAAGAACAGTAACCACCACCAGCATCTTGTTGTATAATGGCAATCTATTATAACTCTTGACCTATTCTTCAACAAGGCCCTGGTCAAGAAAGATGTCTCTTACCAGTTTGTTGATCTCAAGTGCACTGTCCTGGTATTCAGCATCCAGATGGGTTAAGGGGTGCTGCAGAGGCTGACCAGGGGCAGGGAAATACGTCTTCTACAAAGAAACAAAAGGACACAAACATAGAGTTTGTTCCTGGTGTTACTAGAACTAGTGTGTCTCCCCAGTGGGGAAGCAATTAAGAGATATAAAAAGATTCCCACCTGGAATTGTGACTTAATGAAGGAGGAGAAAGGATAGCTGTTGATGTTGGGTGGGAGGGAAAGGTCGTCTTTGACCTTGACTTCTGGAGGCAATGCCTCAGTTATCTGGTTGGCCTGTTCTCGGTACTGACCTGTAAGAGAAAGAGGTCTTGTGTTGTAGCAGTTGGAAATGCTGCCAGAACACATCCGATTCACAGTGCAACACATGGCTAACATGCATTTAACCTTCCCTGAGCACCTATACCAGCCCCCTGGCTCCAGGGGCACCCAGTCCACCCCTGCTGCCCTAAACCCCCAAGCAGGCACATCCTCACTTCCTTGAGACCACAAGGCCTAATTTCAGGAGAGAGTTTTTACAGCTCTGATCTTTCAGACTCTTATCCCTGGGTAACAAACACCCAGAGGGCAGTCAGCACCTGGAGTTTCAATTCTGTTATGCAGAGTTTACAAGACAGGAAACACTGAGCCTATGCAGAGATACTGCTGACAACTGTTCAGTCAACGAGTAAATGAGAGGTCTTCATGATGAGGCACCAGATGAGGGATTGGTCACAGACAATAGAGGAGCAAACATCTTCCTAAATGAAGAGATTTCTCAATGCAGCGCAACTTCTGTGCATTCCTCTATCTCTAGGCCATGTCCCTGGATGCTCTCCTCCTCCCTGTTTACAACCCATCAGCTTTCATTTTCAGCAGTTTCGGTGCAGTTTGTCCCCTGAGCTCCTCTAGGTAACATTGCTCACTAGACCAGCTGATAGTCCCTAGAGGGGTATGCCATGAAGTATGAGGTATTTGGGAATCGAGGACAGTCTGCTCCAATTCACAAGATCCTTCTGCCTGATTGTATCTTTTACTGTACTATACAGAAGTCCAAAGATACAGCTGTCATTCTGTTAGATGCTATACCAACATAAAGAGGCAAATCCTGTCTCAACCTATTTCAACTTACTACAGAGGAAACAAAACTGCAAATAACTTAATGCTCAAGATCAGGTCAACAACTTGGGAAATTATTTCAGTTAGTGGTATTTTGGTGATTTGAAAACAAAACAAAGCAAAAAAACTTTCCATCCCAAGCAAAACATTTCCCTTAATTGTTATATTGTTAGTTCCTGAAGCTGTTTCATTGTTTCTTTCTACTTCTATTTTAAAAGAAGTAATTACTTTTGAACAAGTAATTTTAAATGAAAACCCCAAAATATTTCTTTGAAAGTGCCAAAATTGTAGTTTTGACTTCTTCACCTTCAATTTCCTTACAAATTTTTGAGTAGAAAAAAGATAGGTTTCAGTTCTCACACCCCAGATATCCAGCTCTGCAAGACACCTGGGTTCATTAAACAGTTTGCTGTCACATAACTTTGACCAAAGTTTCGCACCATCACTATCATCAGTTCTATCAGCACAGTTCAAAAGATGAGCTGAAAATGTCACAAAGATACTGAATTTTAATCTGGTGTTCTGCCCACTGACCCAAGTCGCTTTTCCGCCCTGTTGTGTTGGGAAACAATATACATGACACCATTTGCCTTTATCATATTTACACTGCAGTAATAATAAATCAAATGTAACCCAAGTGAGCGACAGCAGGTAGAACAAGCACGTACTTAAACTGCTAGAAAACAAGGAAATAAACATTAAAGTAAAAGAGTGCAAGAAAGGGAGGGAAGGAGGGAGGATTTCTTACCTTCAGCTAACTGCAGGAGGGCAGCAAGCTCTGCAGGGATCTCCAGCAGTCCCACATCCTGTGGAGAGAGTGAGCAAGTCAGTCACTGGGGTACCAGAAGTGAAACAACATATAAACCCTGAACTGTTCTGTTAAGACCAGGTAAAGCTGCCTTTGAGAAGCTGGCCAGAACAAGGACTAAGCATCTGAGCAAAACCAGTAATTTCTGCCTGTGCAACATTGAGAAGCAATACAAATAGGGAAGTATCATATTAACACAGGTATATGACATGGGTCAGCAAATGAGGGAAAGGTGAGTAATTCCTAAAAAAATCAACTGCCATGGGGAGAAGTGACAGGAAAGTTGACTTTATTTGACTCATCTCATTACTAACAAGACTGGCATACTGTACAGAAGAGATTGTGGTTGAAAGGTAAGGGCCATTTCCTCCTACTCCTTTTTCTGCCATTTTTATTTTTCAATATCCAAGAGTGCTACAGCATAAATAAAAATAGACCTGATTCTGATCTTTGATGCACACCACTATTTTGGAGGTTCCTAGGGAAGCTCAGGTCTGTATGTGGGTAATTCAGATGAGACTCTGGCCAATAAACCTTGATTTTTTACTGTTTTACACCTTGCATGATGCATGCATTTGTGCAAGGTTGGAAGTAAATGGGCCAATGCAACACAGTGTATCAGCATTGATGTCTGCATATAATGTCAGTTCAGGGTATTTCAGACAGGACTACTCAGATTAAGACACTGTGAAACCAAGCCAAAGGCACAAAGCCTGAGCTTTTGGGTTTTGTTTTTTTAAGATCTGCATAGTAAAGCCTGAACTCACCAGCATACTATTCTGACATGTCTCTCCACATAAACTCTCAGCAATGCTTGAAGACAGATTCACAGCTTTTTTGATCAGTTTGATTTTGCTCATAAGAAGATACTTGACTTTAAGTCTAGCTTCTCAATGGCATATCCAGGAAGTGGACTGTGAAATGCCACGGTCCTGGATCCACACCTGAGGAAGCAGGTGATATTGCAAGAGCACCCAGTACTAAGTATTCCTGTTGTTGTTACTGACAAATCGGTGCAACATTGTGGATGGTGTCAATACAATTCCTTGCTACACACATCATAGCAAATGTATGCCTGGTCTAAACATATAAATAATGACATTAGTTAGCAGTGTTACTTATAGCAGTTGATACAGGTTAAACTTGTTACGAAGCCTTTAATACCTCCCGTCCTCTACATCTTCCACAAATATATTTGTGCAGAACTGTTTCATTCCCACCTTTCACAACAGAACATGATTATCAAAACTAGTCTTCCTCCCAACTCCAAAGAATAGCTCCAGTGCTGTGAACAAATAGAGTACCCTGCCTCAGGACCACTTTATGGTGCCTGACTATGCCCAGAGATTGGGAAACACCAAACTAATGAGATAGTTATGTATCAGAAGGCTCTTTATACCAGGCTAAACTCCCTTCTTGCTGCTAGGTTTCCAGTGTACATGTGGGCTCTGTACACTCTCCAGATGTTTTGCTGTTCCCCAGCAAACCTGGGCTGAGGAGGCATAGGGGAGGGAGAACACCCTGAAAGCCTGGCTTGTTTTATCTCAGACTCTCCCAGACTGTTTGACAACTTACCATTCCTTGGTTGGGACTGTTCTCTGTGTCACCACTGTTCAGGGACCTCCTTCTTCGTTTCCCTTCCTCTAACTCCTGCTGTTAGGAGATGAAAGGGGGATGGGAGGTGGGAAAAGATGTATATGAGGTCACTTCCAGCTACTTCTGGGGGCAGACCCCGTGGATGGGCAGGAGCTGGTGTCCTGCTCCAGCAGATAAAATGACAGAACAGCTGCAGACCCTTCTTGGGACTCAACACAGTGTATTGGGAAGGGGATGCCCAGGCAGAGGCCTTAGCTCTGCTGAAACACCACCTGCCCTGCACAACGCAACTCAACAGCAAGACCCTTCACCACCTGCCCAGCATCCCTGCCACACCCTTCCTCCCTTGCCTAGCATTTGATGTGTCTCAGGACAAAAGCACACAGAAGCTGTCAGAAACATTCACCTGCCTCCTCCAGCACCAAAGAATATGGTAACAGCCTGAACATGGACAGATGAACTTGTCCATGGAGAGGGACCCCTTTAGAGGGGGTGGGAGGAATACCAAAAGCCAACTCCCTTGCAGCCCTTTCCTATCCATTCTGTTGTCCCCCAGCCTCACCACTCACCTGACTCCTACTCCGAAGATGGAAAAGGAGGGTCTCTGTCTCTCTCTCTCTCCCCTGCTTGTCTATGTTGCAGAATGGTGTGACTAGATGGGAGGTTATGAGGGTTGGGCTGAGAAAGACAGTAGGCATGCTAAAGTCCAAAGGGCAGGGCTGTGGGGTGGGGGGAAAGGAGGAACTTTGCAGCAGGTGAACTTTGAGACCTTTATTGTTGTTATTGCATGTACAGAGACCTCAGTAAGCAAACATTGGAGGACCAGAAACAAATTCAAAAGGGCTGTGCTGTTGTGGTTACCTGGGAGAAAGAAAGGCTGGATCCCGTCCAAGTAGGAAGGGGCAGGAAAAGGAACAGAAACACACACTGTTCTGGGCACAGCACAGCAGAAGGAATCTCTGCAGTCTTACAAGAACAACACTGAGCTTAACCCTCTGCCCCATCCTTTGCTAGTCATGCCAGCAGCTGTACTGGGTCCCTCCCTCGTGAAGCTAACAGCTATGGGGATGTTAGTTGCTACTCTAAGGACAAGTGGTCCGATTTCCTGTTTTCAATTTTCTTTTTAATAGCTGATGCAAAATACATTCAACCCATTTGATAGAACCATGGATCTCTCCTGCACACAAATTTCCATCTTCTCAGATCACTGCCATCCTGTTCTCACTCCAACTATGGGCCCAGCTGATTTGTGAAAGGCCAAGGACTTCAGCAGCCTGAGGCAGCTGCAAGCAGTCAGGGAAGCATCACTGTGGACTGAAAAAACCTTGCATTTCAGTCAGCATCTGGGAAAACACCAGAAATTGAACTGGAGAACTAGAAGACCAGGATGAATGATTCCTTATAGCTTGAGCAGAACAGCAGCTTTTGAGGCCACAGATGGAATAAGCTCATGTCTTGTGTGGGGCAACCTCGAAAATCGCACAGACATACGAATCGGCTGCATTTGTACTACCTTTGCCAATTCTGAACTTCATCTAGAGAGACAAGGCTCCAGTCTCTGTGGTTCCTTCTTTTGACTACATTTACGTCAGCCAGAGAGTGAAGGACACCTCAGTGGATCATTTCCAAGAAACTTTCTAAAGCCATCCCTGCCCTAGCCTCACCCAGTCACCCACCAGCTCTCTCTACTTAGAGCAGAAAGAGCTCCTGCAGTACACCTGGTCCTGAGAAGAGTGTCGTTACCTGGCAGTGCTTCCTCCTTTGAATCAAAGGTCTGGAGATTAAAATCATGGTATTAAATTGCATCAAAGTCTTCTTCAGCCTTCTGTAACGCTTCCTAGAGGGATGTGAGAAGAGAAGAATTGCCAGTGAGGGAAACTTCAACAAAATTTAGGCAGACTGTGGACTCAGTTTGAGGGTATGGGCCAAACAGAACATTAATACAGTCAGCCAGTCTGGATTTGGACTTACTGTGTTAAGCCTGGTCCTCTCTTAGATGTTTTCCCTACATTCTTTACTCTAGCTATCACAATATCAGCCTTAGCACAGGCAAGTTACTGTAACAGTTTTGACAGCAGCTGTATTTCCCCTGAAACCTCTGCTTAATATTGGGAACCAGGCTGGGAAGTCCCCTCCTCCACCTTATTGGAAAGTAACAGGACACCCCCCTGCAGAGCAGGCCAGGAGCCAACATGAGGAGGGGCCTGGCCAGGCACATCCCCACCTTGCTGTCCTAGGCAAGGACAAAGGGCTGTACCTTGCCTGGCCTTTGACTCCTGACCTTGCCTGGTAACCTCGGAAGTGAGCCTGAATGATTATGACTTTCTCCTGGAGGACACGGAGGCGTCTGCGGCGAAGGAGGCATCGGAAGTTCCTTTGCAGAGTAACAACAGCCCAGCTCTGCCTCTGGTTCCGTCGTCTCTCCAGAAGCTGCCTAGCCTTCTCCTTCAGAAAGACCTGGTCAAAGGGAATAGCTGCTGACCCACAAGGAAAGCAGCCAGCTTCTTTAAGAGTTGATCAATAATAAAAGCTGCTGGTTTATCTCTTTGTAGCCTTTAAGGCCCCCTGCTAAGGAAACTGCACTGCCTTAATTGGGGAGGGCAGGAGGTGCAGGTGCAGGTGACAGAGATGGATGCATTTGTGGAGGACAGGGAATCACGGAGTGATGAAGGTTAGTAGGCAGGAAAGGCGGAAGCCCAGATCTCCATCAAGGAATGCTGGGCAGACAAAGGAGTTGGCCACACTACTACAACAGCCCGGAGCCAGAGTGTCCCATTTCTTTATCTGAAATGCTAAAAATCCCTCCATCATACTTTAGACAAGAGGCAAAGCAAAAAGGAGGTGAAGGCATGCAACGTTTTCCCTCTTTGGGCAGGGAGCCTAGCTGCTCTCTGTCTGTTGACAGCCAGGAAATAGATGGCTGGGCCTGTGCAATTAAGATGGGATTCTCTATAGGCATCACCTTTGTTACTCCAATCTGGTAGAGATCTGAGGGGCTCCCCACCACATGAGACAGCACTGCAGTGCAGACTTCTCTCTCCTCTAAGCAGTTGTGCCTTTGCCCAGCCAGAAGACCATACCTGGAAGATGAGATGTTGATATGACAAAAGCCAGAGCTGTAACTGGAGTCCTCAGAGAAGAACAAATCACAATGTGCTGACAAGTTCATCCAGGCTTTGAGTGGCTGGGGAATCCCAAGTACACCACTGTACCTGCCTAGGAAGTTCTGGAATGGAAGACGGACTGGGTATCCCTCCTTTCTAATGTGGATAGCCTCCAGTATCCCAGAATGTCGCAGCTGACAAGTGACATACTCCACATCAAAGATATTTGACAGCTGTGAATATAAGGCAGAAGAAAAATGTAAAACAAGAAATAAAGAAAGCAAAAATAAAGAAGACAGAAGGGAGAGATTTTAGAAAGGGTCTCCTTCTATTGTCCTGTCCTTGGGTTAGATCTTGCCATGGTCTGTGGGCGATGGAACACAAAACCCAACACATCCTTTGGGGTCCAACTGACACTGGTTTCTTATTCTCCAGCATATGATCCACTCATATGGCCACAGGGAAGTGTAAGAGACAGAGAAAGGGGAAGAAAAGTTTCAAGCTATCAAATGAAGTAAAAAAGTCCAAATCCCAACTGCGAAACGAGAGCTGCTGGAAAGAAGTGGACTTCAAGGAACTGAGGGACTCCATAAGGAGCTCGGGGTGCTGCCTTACCTTTTTGGGATTAGGGGTGATGCACCGAATGAAGAAGGCATGGCTCCTACAAAACAGAAGGAAGAACTTTTGATCATCCCCTTCTCTGTGCTGACCTGGGAAGACTTCACACTCTTCTGGGTGCAGCAATCAGCCCAGTGCAGGGATGGCACCAAAACAGTATCTCTCACCTTCTCAGCTTGGCTGTGAGGTCCTGCAAAGACTGCTGGAATTTGGACACCAGTGTGGAGGCCTGAGGCTTGAGCCCTTTGCCTCTGGCCCCCAGCTCCCTTTGCTGACTATAGGCAGCTTTAGCCTTCTGGAAAATGTGAGACACCACCTGCAAAAACAAAGAAATTAACAAAGCCCCCTGAACTACATGGAAAGAACAATCTCTTCTACCTGAAACTGGGGTGTCATTCTCCCTTGCCCCTAGCAGCAGCAGGAACCCGGCTGCTTCCTCAGGCAGTCTGTGCATTTTATATATAAAATGCACCAATTGCAGGCAAAGACCACTTGATCAATTCCCAAGTGTCCTTCAGTAGAACAAAACTCCTCACAGTTTCTCCAGGTTCTCTGACACCAGACCAGGATCTTTCTGCTTCTCACATAAAAGCAATGGGTAGCTTGTTAGGTGTCTGCAATACAGATCTTCATCCTGTACCTTGAGGCGGCTCTGAGAGAAGATATCCAGCACCTCTGGACACAGCTGGTCACGGTTTTTACTAAGAAACTTGTGGACCTGCAGAGGCAAAGTCTGATTTAATGCGCCATTCAGACCACCAACCAGACAAGCAAACACCCCTCTTACACAAACTGACTTGGGGCAGACAGCTGGAGAGGTGGAACAAGGGGAAAGCCCTAGAGAATGAAGCTTGCTGTTCCTGCTGCCACCAGGAGGGGAGGGGACGGTGACTTCTGCTTTTAGGAGGGATTGCTCCTTTTCCCCTTCACATTGCCCAGCAGGCTTTAACCCCTCACTTTTTTTCAGCAGCAACAGCTTTCCTGGATTTCCAGGGCTCTGAGACAAGCAATGTAGGCTGTTGTGTAGGTGAGGCCATTACCTATTTTGCTTCTGCCCAGAGGCAGCTTAGTTGCTCTCCTAATAGGAATCTCCTCATTTCTGAAAAACTGTTGCTCTAGAGGGATGTGCAGTTACAAAGAAAAGACTTTGTTCTCTGCACTTGCAGCTGGTCCATCAGGACATCCACAGCATGCTTCCAAGCTGGCCTATTGCTCCAACTGCTCAGAGCCCCCTGCCAGCTCACCTGATAGGTGACAGGGCCTGCATAGTGCTTCACAGTGAAAACTGGCAAAGGCAACTTGGGCTTGGTGTACCAAGGGCTGTTTCCATGATGGTAATGACACTTCTGGAGGAAGGTGTGGTCAGTGGCCTGTAAAGGAGATGGCAAACATGTTTCCTGCTGCTGGAACATATTCAGTAGGTTGAAAAGCTGCTGTTAAACCAAAGGTAAAAACATCTAATACTTGAGCGAACACAGTCCCTGTTCAATCTGTAGAACTGCCTCAACATAATCATCCTGTGAAAGGGATCACATAAGAGGATAAGAGCTTCTCACCTGAGTCAGTGAAGTCTGGTCATCCAGGATACACAAGATGCCATGGGGTTTTGCAGCAATGAAATCTAGGCATGACTCGCTGTACATCTTGGAAATAGGAATCCAAGCTAACTGCTCTTGGCTATATTCCTCCTACATGTTAAAGACCAACCAGTCAAATCCAGCCATGCAAACAAGAACAAATGTAGGGAGTTAACAAAGGGATTTGGTTTATTCATCAGGAAGTTAGTGTTTCACTGTTGTTAGGAACTTGCCTAGAAATATCTGGTTTTGTCTTATCAAACTTCTTCTAAAGCCACTAATGATTTTCCTTATTTAAGAGAGGAAGGCTGCTAAGCAGGCTGATAAAGTGAACTGTAAAAGGCAGCAAGGCTGATAAATACACTTTCATCTCCAGGACATCAGTAGTACATAAAATGCTACAATGAATCCACCAAACAGCTTTAAAAGTACCAACTGAGGTCTGGGATCCTTGATCCTGACTAATTCACTTATAAAATCTGTAAAAGGGAGCAAGGCACTAGCAAACTCTCCTTCCCTTAATTTACTACAAAAGTAGTAAAAGATATTAAATAGCCAGCTCTATGGGCTAGGATTCCACAGGTACTGCTTAAGAGGGCCAGGTTTATTCAGCTTCCTGCTTCCCCGCTAAAGGATACTCTCCAGCTGAGACTGCCTCAGCTCATTCCCTATATGCTGCCTTTTACCTGCTGGCACAAGTTCCATTTACCTCTTCTTGGGCAATGACAGTCTGGCTGAAAAAATGCTGGAGATGCTCATTGGCAAAGTTGATGCAGAGTTGCTCTAAGCTGTTCACACCTAGATCCTGCAAAGACAAAAAGGCATCATCATTTCCAACTCAGGAGGCTGTGTCTTCTTGTGAATAGTGCACAGCACCAGATGGTGCTGATCTGAGCTGCTGGTTCAGGCAGCTTATTCTGATCAGTAAGTGTGAATGAACCTAAGAAATTCAAATCATCTTATGTCTGGTTTTCAAGCTCTCAGCCTCATTTATTGACTAGCCTGAACAGTAAGAGGCAAGATAAGCTGTGAAGGAGCAGAAAGAAGAAGAGGTATACTCTTGGATGCACACCCCTACCTGGACATGCTCCATTGTTTTCAGCATTTGTCAGAACACACAGATTTTAACAGGAATCCTAAGTATAAAACTCACAGGCCTTGATGAGCATGTATCGCTCTAAGCCACTGCTCTGCTTTTTTTTTTTACTTACCGCAAGTCTGGGAAGCCCCCAGAAGCTCACTGGGGTTGACATGTGGGTATATACCTGCCACAATGGTAGCGATTCCTGACCCAGAACTCTAGATGCTACCCTAACCTCAATTTCAAAAAGTAACACCTTGCAGAGCCTTTGCTTACAAAATTATCTGCATTTCTCCTATCCCTGGCCTGATCCAAAGCCTAGTGTATCAGGAAGGATCTCTTCAGAAACTTCAGTGGATTCTGGACTTGTCCCTGCTCAGGCTGAGAATAACAGAAAAACAGAATATGCTGAAGCATGTGAAAAGAAATAAATTGTAAAAGATATAGTTAATATATTCCCAGCTTTACCCAAGTCTTCAGGAACAAATGGGAACAATTAGATTAAACTACATTAAAAATGCTTTTCTTACTTCTGTTAGTAATAGCGCCAGGAATAATTAAAATGTGATTCATTAAGAATTAGCTCATTCAGCTCACCTCATCAATACAGCAAATTTATACTAGGTATTTTTCTGGGTTTGTTCCATCAAAACATGCTGATGAGTGATCTGGCCCCCCAAGCCGCTGCTGAGCAGCAGAACACAGGCTGCAGGGAAAGGACTCTGAGCTGCTTTTTACAGGAATTTGTGTATAAGTGAACATTCTAAGAAACTTCTGGGGGTTTTGTCAAACAATCAAACAATGGAGTTAAAATCCCCATGTGTCCTTTCAACACCACACATAACTTGGTTTCTAAACTCCAGTGCACTTGCTGAAAAGACAGTTTTGATTTGTATTTAATACAGCATATGAGCTAATTCAATGGGATGAGTTTGCTGAAGGTCCTGGTTTTGTTCTGATTTAAAATCAAATAATTTTCCTCTTCCTTAGAATGACAGAACCAAAGCTAGCTATGTGCACCATCTATGCAGCACCATGCTGGTCAGTTCATGCAAAGGTATCAAACATGCAAGGCTGACGTGGTGGGAGCACCAGAAACCACTCTATTTGAGACAAGGTTGTTAACTGCCTATGGTTGTTAGGTCTCCACTTACACACCAATACTACTTGCAATCCACCCAGTCCTATGTACCTTCAGATTCTACCTGTGCCACGCAGTTATGGAAGACTATGGGCTCCTCCAGATAGCAATTCATAACAAGACTCTATAGTAAAAGTGTTAAATCATACCTTGAGGGAGCATTTCTCTACTGCCCTAAAAAAAAAGTACCCCCCTGAACACAGACATTTACATTACATGGTACAATTACTATCTCCTTTCTGGAAAAAAAGAAAAAAAAATAAAAACCAAAAAGAAAACCCACCCATCAGATACCCTCCCATTTCTGGCAGTGACTGAGGACAATCAGCACATGCACTTGCAGCCCAGACAATATCAAAGAATAGGAAAAGCAACCTCAAAACCATGTATGTCCACAATGCCCACAGCACAGTCTGATTCCCAGGGAGCCAACCACTCATTGATTCTCAGCAGCAGCCAGTCAAAGAGCAGGTAATACAGAGTCTTGGCAATGGAGTCCCTGAGTAGGGGAGTAAAACCAGTTACTGCAAAGGCAACATCCTTGGGTGCATCTCACCAACCCAGACAACAACAGCAGAAGTCACCTGGCCTCGATGGCTCCTTCTACAGACAGAGGGGTGATGATCCGATCATAAGATGTCACCTGGATACATAAAGAGCCGGAATTTACTGTTATTATCTCCTAAATACCCCTTTTTTTTTTTTAAATTCACAGGGAATTCAGCCTGGTTAATAAATGGATTTTTTTCTACTTGGTCTGATAATTTACCCAGGTATCAAAGGAAAGATTAAAACCAGAATTTTTCTGCCACATTTCAAGGTGGGAGTCAGCTGGCCAAAGTGTTAAGCCTGAAGCCACCCCTTCAGAAAAGATCCCTCCTAGATGTGAATTCTGCCATCTTTACAGAGCTGCCTTAAGGGGTTCAGCCCATCCTCATTACTGACCTAGCACAGCAACCATTTTACTCCTGCTGTTACCTCCCAGACTTTGGACCTTCTCAGGTGGTAGCCCTTCTGCTGACAGAGCACTGGGCCAGGCTATTCCATGCTTCAGGATGAATGAGAAATAGCCAAAAAGGTACTCACAGTGACACGGTGAGTGACAGCACTTTGCAGAAAATCTGCTGACACACGCAACAAATTGGCCACAATCTGAATCTCAGCGTCACTGGCAATGGCTGCATGTTCATAGGATTCTTCCTAAATAGTGGAGAAGAACAACAGGTTCAACTATGGATGGGATACTAGGTTCCACTAGTGTTAATGTTCTCAGTAGCACCTCAGCTGCACAGAGCTGGTCACAGCCTGGGCAAAACACCAGCATCTAGGTTCATTTTGGGTCCTCAAAGAGCACCCAAGCTCTAATTACGTTTGGTTGCCTCCCATCTTCTGTCCTTGCCTAGGTCACTCTAGACCCTAATATCAAAAGAACAGAATAGTCTTCAAAGAATATAATCTTCAGTCAAGAATAATGTCCCCAGTCCCATCACATGGGATAACAGCAATGTTCAGCACAAATAGCCCATTCCCAAGCTGCCAACGATTACTGTACCTCATAGGAGGTAAAGCAGATATTCCCTAGTTGCAGAATGGCAGCCAGGACAGCCCAGGTGGAGGTCAGCTGATCTTCCGAGAGGCTGATTCTCTCCAGAGCTTGCACCAAGACCAGAAAGTCCTGACTGTCCTCCTTCCCCAGGATGTCACAGGCTCTACCCTGAGAGAATAGGGACAGATAATCGTGGTCAGCCCATTTTGCCCCAGGCTGGAGCTGAGCTACCAGCAGCAATCTTCAGAGAAGTAGTTCAATGTTTTAAGGACTGGAGGAATCTGAAAAAAAAGACCAAAGACACCACTAGCGGGAGCTCAGCATTCATGACAGACCAGTTTCTTTTCTCTCTGGAGTTTCTGAGAGCAAGATCTCTCTTGCCCACACTTACTAATTTTTTACTATGGCTCCAATACAGGCACTCTAGCTACCCCTTGCCCACTGCTGGAATGCCGCTTGAGAAAAGAAGGGAAGCCAGAATCTACTCCCAAACAAGTAATGTCAGAGTTGCTACCCCAAATGGTACCCAGAACCCAATGTATCAAAGCAAATGGGTTTCTGTGCACCTAGAGAGCCATCCTGGGTTATAGTCTCACTTGTGTCTGCCACAGAGCTTAGCTATAACATGGGCATATCGCTCTTACTCTTCTTGTGCTTTTCTGTACAAGAGGACACTCTTAACAACCGTCTGTGACCCTAAGGTTCACAGAAATCCTGGGCCAAGGCGATCTGTAGAACCTGCTTGCATAAAAAGACATTCTTTGACAAAAGTCTCCAGCTGATTACCAGCCAGATTCAGATGAGGACACGAATGAGGCCGAGGCAGCCCTTGGGCTGCTTCTTGCCAAGACCAAGATCCAAGAGAGATTTTACCAGTCTCTGCTAACTTCTTTATGCATAATCTGATCTTTTTCCCTTTTCTTCTCTGCAGCAAGATGAGACACTCCTGTTAGATACCACCTTGAAGAGTTTAGTTTACAATACAGAACCTTTGCCAACTAGGAACATCAGCCCTTTAAGGGATGGGCCCTTAATTGCCCTCCATCCCTGAGTCATTAATGGTACTTGTCCATTCCTTGCCTGAAGGAAAGATGATAGCAACCATTCCTCAAGGATTCCTCACATGACCACAGCTGCTGTAAAGACTTTGCTCACCTGGCAAAGCTGACCCACACAGCTGAAATGGGAAAGATACTTGCTATTGCTGTGAACTCCTTAAGTATGGAAAACATTCTTAAACAAAAGAAACTGTGCTCCAAGGTGATGGCTTGCCATAAGTCTGGCAAACAATTTTCCAATTTAAAGAGATTGTAATTAGCAGTACATTTCAGTGGTTTAAAATTTCCACCCATTGACTCAGTCAATGAAGCAAGTGTTTTGCCGAAGGTAGAAAGAAATATCCCCTGATCTTTTCAGTCTCACAATAAATTGCAAATGCAAGGAAAGACAACGAGAAAAGGATTTCTTCACCACAAGGTGGAGCCACGGACCTACACGATGACTACTTTTTAAAAAGGCTTTCTTTGGGAGCAGAAGGGGCCTGAAAGGTGAGAAGAAGATCACATAAGAGACAAAGGTAGTCCTTCTTAGGTCAGGTGTGAGAAGAGCAGAGCAGACTTTAGCATAGTCCTGTGAGGGACACATCAGGAGGGAAGCAATGTTATCAGGTGCCTCAAGAACCAAACAGAAGTGATGTCTTGGCCATTTCATTCTATCAGCTGCTGCAGAACATCCTCACCTCACTCACCTGATTCAGGTAAAAGTAAGACTCTGCCTCTTGCAAGTACAACTTCTCTTTCTGCTCCACCAGCAGCCCAGCCAGTAGCTCGTAAAACACATGGTAGTTCCTCTCACCATGGGCCTGACAGGGAACAAAGTTCCTAGAGTTGACTCATACCCAGTTCCAAAACCCTACAGAATACATGGTGCCATGAACCAAACACTCAAAGAGCAGGACACTGAAACTTTGAGGTCAGCAAGAAGAGGCCAGAAGCCACCCAAGAACTATTTCATTTGAAAAGTTTCCAGGGTTTCTCACTGACACCTTAAGAGCATTCCATTTGAGAGCAGTCCCTTTCACACAGCTCCAATATCTGACCTCTTCCACACTCCAGACATTAACAAAAATTAGTTGAGGAGAGATTTAACTTCCAGTAATCCCTAAGAAGTGGCTTAATTCAACCTGTTTGAGACAGAGTGACCTCCTATTTTACTCAAATAAAATAAGCGATTACCTTGTGCTACACAGAAGGGATATATTTCTTGCTAACAGAATAAATGGGAGGCAATTCTCATACTTATTCCAATTCCTGTTATTTAGCAGTAAATTTAAGATTAAATATGATTAATATAAAATATTAAGGGAGAGAGGGACCCCTCTAGGTGGGAGGGGCTCATTTGTTCTCACCTGAAATACCACACGAGACTTCTCCAGGAGGTACTGGGAGATGGATGTTCCCACCACGATGCCACTAAGCATGAGACAACAACAGATCGTGTCAGAAGCTATTGACATGTTTTCTGCAGATCCATTTCACTGAGGGTTTAGCAGAGGGAGCTGTTGCTGAGAAACAAGGGTGTGACCTGACCAACTTGGTCTGAATTTTGAAGCTTTCAAGCACAGGTGTTTTGTATCAGACTGTTACAGAGAAAGCAGCTATGAAACATACAGATTCAAGTCTGTGTTCTGAACAGCCTCCAGAGAACAAAGGAGCTTGGACTTGAGTGATCCTCACAGGGTATATCCTGAAAATAATCCAGGTAACATGCCACAGCCCTTCCCTTCAGCCATATCTGATTGCTGCTGCATTACCACTCCCCCTTCTGACCTTGGCCACCCATTTCATATGTCAGGCTGATAGCCTTTGGGGACAGGGACCACCTATTTGTTTTGTAATTTAATTGCATCTTGCACAGAGTGATCCTGGACGAAAAACGGGATGTCCAAGTACTACAGCAATAGTGGGCCATGCAGCCAGCAGCCTGGAGTTAAGCTGCATGCAAGGATCTATAGGCCTTTAAGCCTATCATGTGTCTCGTATAGATTAGGCAGATGCGTAAAGAAGGGCTGAATTAGTGGGCACCTGAATATATACAATTGATTTGAGAAGAGTCAATATGGCTTCTGTAAAAGGAGATCCTGCCTCACAAACCTCCTGGAGTCGTTTGAAGGAGATGACAAATTTGCAGATAAGAATGATCTGAGGGATATAGTCTACATGAATTTCCAAAAGGTTTTGACAAAGTTGTGGGACTTTCAGGGAAACCAAGCAACCTCAGTGTAAGAGGGAGGGTCCTTACATGGGTAGGAGTAAATGGCTAATCCTCTTAACAGTGGGAGGCAACCACTAGAGTTCCACAAAGTGTCTGTGCTCTGACCTGTGAGAGTAATTCAAGGTTTGATAAGTGACCTAAAAGAGGAGCTGAACAGCAATGTGACAAAGCTTCCTGATTGTATGAAATTATTCAAGGCAGTGAGGATGAAGGCTAGCTGTGAATAAATGCAGACAGACCTTACAATACTGAGTGAGCGAGCAAGAAAATGGCACATGAAATTCACTGTTGATAAATGTCAAGTGATGCATACAGGCCGAAGTAATCCCAGCTTCACATATAAACTGACAGGTTCCAAGTTAACCGTTGCTGCTTAGGACTGAGACCTTGGGGTTATGATAGACAGTTCCATGAAAATATCAGCTC
This sequence comes from Aquila chrysaetos chrysaetos, assembly GCF_900496995.4. Classification (NCBI taxonomy): domain Eukaryota; kingdom Metazoa; phylum Chordata; class Aves; order Accipitriformes; family Accipitridae; genus Aquila; species Aquila chrysaetos. Next base: position 68,487,151 of record NC_044008.1, read on the forward strand.
AGTGCTTGGCAACAGTCAAAAAAAAAATCCCAGAAGTTAGAAAGGAGGCAGGTTCAAAACAAAAAAAGGGTGTTTTTCACTGGTTAGACCTATAGAACACTTACCAAAGACCGTTGCAGAGGCATGAGGTTTATACGAGACCAAGAGGAAACTGGAAAACCACAAGAGTCTCAGAAAACCTCCTGAGCTGCTGCAAATGGTTAAGAGCTGACAGAGTGTTAGAGAAAAGCATGATATGTATTTGGCCTTTCTTACTGTTGCCACAGTGAATGCTTGTGGCCAGTGTTGGAGACAACATTGTATTAGATGGCTCCTTGTTATAAACTAGTTCAGCCATTCTTATGTTCTTAATTTATCACCCATCTTGACAGGTGAAGATCTATTCTTTTGTGGAGGAACCTAAAAGCAAAATAGGGGTGTAAACTCATCCTCTTCCTATCCTGATGATAACAAGAGTGTAAGGGAGGGAGGGCTATTGCATGAGCTCTAAGTGCTGCTAGACCTTTTCTCACCCAAGCACTCCTTGACAGCTGGGAAGGACAGCATCCCAAGATGTTCCTTTAACTCACCATCGCAGATGGACATTCAGAAGCTTTCCAAAACGGCTTGAGTTGTCATTGAGAATGGTTCTGGCATTCCCAAAACTCTCCAGGATGGGTAGGACATTGCAGGGCTTGAAGAAAAGAGAGAGAGAACACTTCAGTAGCAATCATGGGGTTTTAAACCCCAAAGGGACTTAAGTAACTGTTAGTTTGAAAATCCAAGAAAAATGGGACTTCACTGAAAGAATTCTTGCCTGGCTAAAGAGTCTTTTCTAAAATTTATTTTGGTATCATTACCTCTAGCCATTGGTGAGTTGCTCTACAAGCTTTTTACCTTCACTGCTATGACCTTTCACTTTATTTCTGCTCTGTGTTTGTTCAGATTCACCTCCCAGACACTGCTATAAGGTCTCTAAGGCAGGTATCATCTCTCTGTTCAAACAGATACAGCACTTTATACAGCATCAGGGTTCCCAGATACTAAAATACAGAAGAACAACTACATCAGCTGCCCTCAAGTCTTTACGGAAGCTTCATCTTGAACAACAAGCCATGCAAATTCCAGCTCAGTTAAACAGGAACAAAGAAATAACATAAACAGTATGGCCTCTTTACCCTGCCTTTGGCTTCTGCTCCTTGCCTAACCATCACAGCATAAAGCCAATTTCAGTTGCCTCTTACCTGTCTGACCCTGTGGCTGTCTGATCGCTGGTACAGCATGGTCAGGTATTGCACAATTGCTTTGGCAGCTTCTGTTTTACCTGATCCACTGTGTCCACTGGAGGAACAAGAGGAACAAGGAAGCTGGCATGAAAACAGAATTACCCAATTTAGACATATCAGAGGACCTGTTACAGTAAATCAGCGGAGTTGTACTGATTTACAACAAATGAAGATCTATCACATATTGTTTGAAACACTGAGATGATTTGACAAAATAGGCCTAAATAAGATTCCACTGTGGAATGCCAAATGCCTTCTCTTCCACTTCTCCAAACGGATGTGAAGCTAAATTCAAACTGTATTTGCAGACTGAAATAAAAATCCATTTTATTCATGTTCCCTACTGACAGCCTTCACACAAGAGCCAGAATGATAAACTTATGGACAGTGAAATACAAAGATGAAAATCTTGCATAAAGAAATAAACAAGCCTTTGAAAAAGTACCCTTATTTCCTACCTGATGATGACACACTGTTCTTGCTCTGATGACTGGGATAGCATGTAGGCCATTTCTGCTATGGCAAAGATGTGTCTAGATGTACAGAAAGAAAAACCCAGTTAACTGACCTCACATTTCTACCTCACAAATACAGCACCAAAAGGTTATTCATCAGTGATCTACATTAGAGATGGGCCAGTATCTGATCTGAGAAATGTGAGGAACCAGGGAAATCACAGCTTTGTTCTTTGCTGACATCATGTTAATACCACTGTTACAAGCTACTGCAAAGTTCAGGTTCCTCCAGGACCTCTTCAACCTAACCTGAGTAATGCTCTGTCCCATAGTGTTTAATATAAGGGACACCTGCAGTATTATCTGTACTAGAGGAACCTGCCTACAGTGCTAGTTCTGGTAGGGCTGTACCAGTGTTAGCAGTTAGTTCCAGAACTCCTAAGGTGCAGTCCCAACAGGCACTGAATTCAGGACCTTCAAGCAATAGTTGAAGAAACTTGACCTAAAGAGTTTAGCTCCGTAGGTCTGAGCAACTACAACTTTGCCAAATGGATTGTTCACTTCCTGTGGCATTCATCCTGCTCTATCAGACAACTGGAGGAAAATAAACTACTTTCTGGAGCACAAACAGAACAGAGTTTAGGGAGTTATTTGAGAAAGAGAAACATACGGGGCATTTTTTGAGAGAGTCCCTTGGTGGTACTGGGTAGCCACATCTTCAGAGTAGATACTGAGGTCTTTGAAAGGATTCACAGAAACCAAAATTTGCCCAATGTAAGTCTAGGACAAAAATAAGAAAGGGAAAAAAACATCTGGTGCCTTCTTAGAATTTTCTGAATAAGAAATGCAACTGAACACATATATTAATACAAAGATTAAAATGACCTTTAAAGGAATACTGTCTATTCTGACTATACTGCCAGCTTATTCAGGGCATAGCACAATTTTTCAGTGGTCATTTTCAAAGCTCTGTCATTAATATTTTGGGATAAGTGGGCACTCACTGGTCTGTGGTCATCTTCACTGGTCACTGTCTATTCTCCAAGCTTCACATGAAATTACAGGCACAGGTTTGAACACCTGAGCCAGTAAATGAAAAAGAGAACAATTAGCCATCCAGAACTATCTCTGGACTGCAACACTGTGAAATGTTGCAGAAACTCTGAAGTTTCTTCTCAAGATCCACAATTTATACCAGAACTACTTTGCTAAGACAGGAGAGTTCCACTAGGAGCAGCTGAGGCTAAAACTGAACCTAAGTATGCTCATGGGTTGGCAACAAATACCAAAATTAAAGAGAAACTCTGAGATTTTACCACAAATATTTCATGCTACCTGTTTTCTGAGCAAAAGCAGTGTGAGTATCCTTCTTATCACCGTTCCCAGTAATGAGCGAGCTCTTGAACTACTTAGTGCATTATTAAAGCTTGATAGAATGATAGAAATAATTTTCTCTTAAAGCTTATTGTTCAGAATGAATAAACACTGAAGAAAAAAAGAAATAAACCAAAACACCACTACCCATACATAAATAAGATTGCGATGGAACCTCTTCTTCAGACACAGCAGAACTGAGCTCTCACAGACTTTCCTACAAACAGAGGAAGGGACTTGTCAGCCACACACTTCACTTGCATGTGTTAATATTAACCTTTCTGCCCTCCCAAGGATTTTGTAGGAGGCTGGGATCTGAAACTATTCACTGCCTTCACACGGTTCCAATGTATCCAGGATTAAACACAGCAGAGAATAGAGCAGTCAAAGCTCAGAACATCCAGCCTGTCCATCTCCATGTGATCACGACTCCTTGCACATAGCATTTACAGCTGTTTATCTCAACAGGATGGCAAGGGTAGAGGGTGCAGGACATGTGTGAGAAGCAGTGTTAGGTGTTTCTCTTTCAACAACAGCAGTGAACCCATGATTTAAAAGCTGTTAAAGATGTAGGGCCTAAGTCTGCCATAGCTGAAGGCAATGGGAGTCACTAAAGCCACAGATGCCAGTGTCAGTAGGCAAACAACATAGAAATGTGACTCTCATCCTGCAAGTCTTCCTGACTTACCACCCACTTCATGCAACAAGAATGATATGTCAAATTCCCAATTCTGTCCCTCTGCAACACCACAAAAGTCACATCAGCCTCTAAACCTCACTTCCCCTACCCATAAAGTATATTTGGTTTTTTTTAGAACCCATTTCAGGACTGGGAACCATTTAACAGGAGAGGAAGAGTTCTCTGGATGCATCCATAAGAAAGTCTGCTAACTAGGATGAGCTGCTCTCTCTGCTGTGTGACTGCAGAGATTCAGTCTGCACTCTCTGTGCAGCAGAGCTTGGGGATGCACTATACACAACAGCCAGGAGTTCCCTCTGCAGCTGTGCTCCTCCTCACATGATTCAGTGTAGGTCCATAACTTAACTAGTGCAATTCAGTCTTTTACTTAGCTTTACTATGGAGCATCACCTACTCAGCACATTAATTCTATTTTCTCACATGGTAGCCAAGGATCTATAATGTGCTTTCTCTTCTTGAACCAACAGTAGCTTTGAAGGATAACAAGCAAGCCCCTGTGACCTTGAATTAGCTGCAGAATACCACTGGCAAGACATACTCCAGTCTGGTTAGATCTTCAATCTCCTCAACTTCTAGACAGTGGTCTTCACACATGTACACCTGAAATGCATAGACACATTACTGAAAATCAGGAGAAGTTCAGCTTCATTCCAATACTGGAGGCAACACCTGTACCTGTTTCTGCATGAATTCCATCTCTAGCATATTGTCAGTGATGTCTTCGGCCTCCCACTGATCCTTGCAGACTGTCATTGCATGGCTGTTGGTCAGATGTGGGTCCTTGTAGATGGCCCATTTGCTTAGGTTCTCAACAGTTAGTCGTGGCAGCAGCAATTCAGAGTTCAGCCATGCTGCAGGATCACATCCCTGAGCCTGCTGCTGAGACCAGTGAACACAAGGCGTGACTATGGACCCTGCAGTCTGGAGGACACCTGAACCCTCTTTGACATCTACCTCACAGGAATAATCTGGTGTACATATTGGATCCTTTTCAGGATGTGGAAGGAAGCCCTGTTTACTGTTTCTCTGAGGGCTTTGGTCCATCAAATGTCTGGGAAGGTCACATTTGAATCTGCAACCTTGTTGCACTGGCATCATAGATTTTCTGTCTGATAGAGATCCCAGTTTCTCTAGGGAATAACCATTCTCAGAGTCCCTGGATAAGGAGCTCTTTGTCTTAACCATGCTGTGGACTCTGGGGAATACTATAGCAAACTTGGCATCAGTAGCATTGTTCTTCTCCTCATCCAAGCTAATTAAGTATGGAAAGGAATTGGTTCCACGAAGAGGGGAATCAGCAGAAGGCAAATCAATATGTCCCACTTCCTCTGCCATTCTAGGACCACATTCCCCCTCCACTAATGGAGGCGAAGATTCTTTGTCACTCGACTCAGCCCTCCCCAGCTGTCCGGTGGCACCAGTGAAGGCTTTGCCAGACCGACCAACCCACCCAGCAGTGCTTACAATCCGGATTGCCACTCTACTTCTGAATCCAAAAGGTTTGCTGCTCCTTTTCCTCTTCCCAAATTTCTTCAAGAGCCATCTTGAAATACCAATTGCACGTGCCACGCTCAGAAGACGAGCTTTCAGCGTTGCTTTCTTGGCAGGTTTTTGACCAAGCCAGCTGGTGACTTTTCTAAAAGCAGAATGGTTGTGCAAGTACTTGGATCCTTTCCCAGCATGCACATTTTCTTTTTCAGAAGGTGCCTCTGCAACCACTTCTTCTGCTTTCTCTTTTTTTGCATCCAGAGTCTGGCCTGAACTCAGTTTAACTTTTCCAGTAACTTTTCCAACTTTCTTCTTCTTGCCAAGGAACTGCTTATCAGATTTTTTTGTAATAGTGGAGCAGCTTGAAATATTTGAAAGATTTAATCTTTTCTCTCCAAAACTCTGAGCTATGTTGGGTTCTTTCTGTGTACTGAGGGTTTCTAGAGTCATGGGTTTTGAACAGATGTTTTCAACATTTTTCAGGTCAGAGTTGGTTTCCAAAGCCATCTGGACAGGATTTGGTTTACAGCTTGTTAATAGTTTGGTCTCAGCATTTTTATGTTTGTTTTTCAGATTGAGAAGGATTTGGGATTGAGAAGAACATTTCTTTGTAAGCATCATCACTGCTAACTCCTGCTTGCTGGAGTCTGAAGAACTGTGCCTCTGTCTATGTCCTACCACTTTACCTTGTTCTGCAATCTCACGCCTCCCATATTTCTCCTTCAATGTTTTCTGCTGGTTGGAGAGCAAAGGGCTATCTTCCAGTGTGCTGCCTTCTTCATTCACCTTCTCTTCCCGTTCAGTTCCTTGAAGTACTTTGCTGAGGTGAATGTGGAGTTTTGCTTTAACAGCACTAGGCAGTGGTTGTTTTGTTGCATTTTCTTTTCTTTTGTCAATGCTCTCTTCAGTGCTGCTCTCCCTATTGCTGTTAGAATTATCATGTGCGTCTTTTGACATATCTTGAACTTTGCCATTTTCTAATATATTTTCCTTGCCTACTTCATTATTGGTATTTTCTCTGTTCTTAAGACTTTTAACTTGGAATCCTGAAATGCTTACATCACCTTCCTCACTGCTCTCAGCTAGAATAGATTTTGGTTGTCTTGGCATGTCATCTTGCTTCTTCATTTTCTCCTCTGCCTCCAATCCTGCAAAGTCAGTGCCTTCATCCTCAGATTCATTCCTTCTATCTGTGGTCGCCTGCTCCCTTTCAGTTTCACTGGGTGCTTCATTGCTTTTATCAAGCAGTTCTTTGTAGCCTTTTCCTTCAGCCACAGGAGGATCTTCAAGCATGGTTTCTTTCTCACTGATGCCATCTTCATCTGAAGAGCTACTCTTCTCTTCACTGCTTGCAGTGCTGACCACTACAGTCTCTTTTGTAGCTTTTTTAGGGGTCCAATGGCCTTCATTGCTGGAGTCAGAGCAGGAGTTATCTGAGGTTTCCAGGATATTTTCTTCTGCACTTTCAGTGACAATAATCCTGGTATGTTTTCCAACTTGCTTTTTCCCAGCTCTGTCACCTTTTACCTGTGCCATACTGCCTTGGGATTGAAAACCTGACTTTTGCTCAGAAGCTTCCTTAAAGCTGTGATTCTCATTGTGCTTTTCCCTAGGCCTGGCACTGTGTGCCTTCTGCGGCAAGTCATGTTTCTGAACAGATCCTTCAACACTTTGCACTGCAATTGACTTTACAGAGTCTGACTCGGTGACTTTTTCGCTAACAGCAAGACGCTTTCCACACTTCTTTTTACAACTGTATTTCTTGCTGTTTGTGGTGGCTTTTTCCTCCTTATCGCTACTGTCCTCACTTTCTAGTCCTGATGTCATTTCCTGTTGCTTGCAGGCCTTTTCTTTTTTCCCCTCCAACTTGGACACTAACTGTTCTCCATATTTTCTCCCCAAAGCAGATTCTCTTTTATCATTTCTCTTGTAGGCTCTTCTTCCCTGGAATAACTTTTTGTGGCCATTTTCTTTGCCTCCCTGAAGCCTCACCAGCCTCTGGCTTTTTAAGGGGTCTTTTTCAATGATGTCATCTTGTTCAGGCAATGACTCTTTGCCCTTCAGCTGGCCTTTACTCTTACCTTCCCACCGTTTCCCACAGTGGATCTTTGAATTTCCTGGGGAGCTTGCCTTTTTCTCACAATTCAACAATTTCTCTTTTCCAAACTTTTTCTGCTGAGTCTTGGATTGGGAAGGAGGCATTTCTCTAGTGTTCAGGAGTATATGTGGGCTTATCTGAATTCACCTATGAAAGGAAATATTGTGCATTTTGCTGTGAAATAGGCTACAAAGAGAGGCCAGATCTTCCTAAGCGGTAGTTTACCTCATTTCTATAGAGCCAAACAAATGTTTGCAGAACCATACCTGTGCAGCTGAGGAGTACCAAACTGACTGTCCTGTTCCACATTAATCTCTGTTTTGTCATGAATCACCCTTATTTTCTTCTTTTATTAGGACTCTTGCCAGAGGCCAGTCATGTACAGACAATGGAACAAATGTCCATGATTTTCCACAGTTGACAAAGGTTTGGCCACACTGTAGTTTAAGAAAGAATGATTATTTTATTTCAGTTTTTGCTTCTCCAATAACCTTCTTCGTGCTGAAGAAAAGAGGAACACATCTAATGATCTACGTTAAATGAATTAACAGTAAATAGTTAACTCAGTTTCCTAGGTATCCAGAATCACATTTCGACCTATATGAACAACACTGGCTTGCAGGTTGAAAACACATGATACTGAGTAGATGCTGTATGGCTGAGTAGAACTGAAAAGACCACAACTAATTGTTAACCAAAAAAAAAAAAAAAAACATTAACTCAGACAAGCCACATTGATACTGCAGTACTAGAATCTGTACAAGCTGAGCTGATATGTAATTAGTAGAAAGGATGCAAAAATATAAGCCCCATTTTTTATGTTTAGTTATTATTCTTCCCTCTTTTATTTGAGCACTTGTCTCTTAACAAACAAATAAGTACTTGGTAAATTTCAATACATATCCTAATTACAGTTAAATAGTATCTGATTTTCCAGGGGCTAACCTTTTAAATTTTCTGCAGTGCAAGAGAAGGACATTAAGGAACAGATCATACTCAATTTAGCCCAAATAGCAAAATGTATGAGGAAACCAGCTCTCATAGCAAATAATGTCTGTCCCTGAACAGCTCTCCTGAAATCTTACTGGAGAGAAGGCTAAATAAATAAGAGAATTAATGAGGAATGGGAAAAAGAGAGAATAAATAAAGTGGTAGAAAAAGAAATATAATAGAGTGGACAACAACAATAACAATCCAGTCTTGTAAACTGATAATCTCCACAGGAAAAGGCAGCTGAAACTAGGTTAACTTTGTAGCATAAGTCTACATTTCAGAATTGCTTCTGAAGACATAAAATACTGACAGAAGATTGCTTTTTTTTTTTTTTAGGATAGCGTATGTTAGTTGCCCACAGCAATAGGATTTTGAAATCATTATAACTGATTCTACATCAGGATTTTTGTTGATAAATAACTGTACTGCGAAAACACACTGCATAAGTCCTGGCAAGTGTTTGTATGCCAAAGAAAACTCCTAATGCAGACCTGGTGCATGTCTGTGAAATTGCCTGACTCCATCTTTTCTTTTAGTATGATGGAGCTGGTTTTGAATGGTGTGTTCCATGAACAAGTGTTCAATGCCTTCCAGGATCTGGCTAAACTGAGCAAGAAGTCAAAAGCAAATACTACTCCACTATGTAACAGCATCTCCACACAACTCCTCCCGAGTGCACTGTTACTAGCTGACAGTCTAGGAAAAGTTCGGTATTTGAAGTGTTAATCAGTATTGCTTATCTCTTTATCCTTCCTCTAATCATAGGCAGGAAATAAAGGATATAAAAGTGCCCAAAGGATTAGTCCTGACCTTTCAGCCTGTTGGAAAATATCACTTCTATCCTTTCCAGTTATAAAGATCCTTTATTTTATGAGTCAACCTCTTGTTGCTTCAGACAGACTAAAATACCACTTGTGCTCCAGACTCCACTTCTACCCATTTGTCTGAATGAAGTGCTAATGGCAGAGCCTGGTTTTGATTCCCCAGTCACTAAACACTTCAAGGCAAAGGTCCAAACCAGAAAACAGTAAGAGCATAACTGAAAGGAAATCATGGACCAGAGAAAGGAAGACTTGGAGGTGAATGGAGGAAAATGGGACTAAGGAAAAATCTTATACCAAGAAAACCCAACAGTCTGCAACATCTTTCCAAAGAAAAAAAGGTAAAAAGCCTCCTGTTAGGGGCATTTGTAACTAGCTTCAAGATTACATTAGCCAATGATGGGCAAGGAACAAGCTAGCACACAGAACACAGGGAAATTCCATTATATATTTTGTCCTCTCACCTCTTTCTTTGTTAAACTCTTCTTTCCCTTTGCTCCTTCTTTCTCCTTCTCTTTGTTTTTCAGCCAACTCCATAGATTCTCTACAGGCAGAAGAGAAATTTCCACTCATCATAGCCTTACAATTTCTCTCAACAGGTAACAGAGGACCTAGCAGTCAAGATTTTGTTACTAATTGCTACTGTCATCATAACTCCACAAACCGTTATTTATTTAAAAGCTGACATACAGTGTCTGGAAGCCTTCAGTCAGATGGTGGGCTACTATGGGATGCTGGTGACGTATTTACCTGTCTCACAGCTCTGAACCCTGCATCTCGGTGACCATGGTTGCAGTGTACAAGCTCTGACGGCTGTACCCAACAGTAATGGGGACTGCAAAGACACACAAGGGCCAGTGGGGAATTCCTGAGAGACAGGATTGAGCTGGGAGGATTAGCTATACTATATGGTACAAATGTTTTCTTCCCCATAATGGAAAGTAAACCCTTGCTGGTTATTGTACACATGCTACAAGCCCAGAAGAGTTCTGGCCAAGATTTGTTGAAACTTGCTTCCATCCACAGGCCTCTCCTTGCCCTAAGGTAGGGGGACAGGGGAAGAGCACACAGTCAAGATTACAATTCAGCATAAAGTTTTAAATCTTTGCAGCTACTATAAAGACTGACAACTAATGAGAATTTTTAACATTTAGTACCTCAAGAAGACAGTCTACTCTGCTGAATGGAAATCCATCCACTCTCCAGAATACCTCATGACTTCCTTGCAGATTACAACTTGTCCAAGCATCCTTACAAGTTATTTAAAAACAAACAAACCAACCCCCCAAGCCATTAAAAAAATACATTCCAGTGCTCTGGGAACAAACTGGTAAAGAACAACTAAGTGAATTGAAGTTTGCCTCACCTTAATCACCCCAAGGAGGGCAGCAAAACCACATTTGAGATTTACACAGTCCAGGAAGGCTGATGCTCTAAAAAAAGCACACTAGGTATATATAAAGCACATTGTTTTATTGCAAATGGGTTTTTTTGCATACTACCCATTTTGTACTCTTCTGCATGACAGACCAATCTTCTGCAACTGGAAAAAACAGTATCTCCCTTTTCCTCAGTTGCAACTCTGACGCTGAGCAAAAAGCTGCTGCCCTGACAGCACTGTTATGTACAGTTAAAGGTTTCTCAACAATCAGTGTCTTCAGTGTTCCCTCTAAACTTGCTTTTTTGCTCTGGTCTAGAGTTGACACTATTCAAAACATCTTGGACACATACGTTGCATAGTACAGAGTTCATCTCTTAACATCAAATCCTCTTCTTTTATCCCTCTCTTTAAACAGTACTCTCTATAATACATAGGTGTCTGGTCACCTTATTTCAGCCCTCCCTCGCCGCTTAATATACCAATACTAGTGGCCTAGATCTCTAAATCCTGCAACAAGACTTTTGTTACTGAGATTAATGGTAGCTGAATTAGACCCTAAATCCTAAGTACAGAATAGTTGTTAATATTCTATCCTCCTGGGGGCTTAATGTTGATACTGCTTCTCTACAATGCCAAATGCAGTAGAAAAAAAAATTGAAGGTCTGCTTTTATGTGCTACTGCTAGATAGTCATGTGACTGGAAAGCTAAAGCCTTCCACAAAACAAAAATGTTGCAATACTTGGATGATGAGGAAGATCAGGAACACTGCCCAAATTTGTAGGGAGTTAGACACAGGACTTCGGTTTGACTCACTGTGAAGAAAGGACTCCAAACTCTGAATCTAGGTTAGAACGTGAAAACCTAGAGTTCACAATTCTTCTGAGACAGTGTTTTAGAGCATATTGTTTTGTAACACCACTGTTATTACTGGGAATGGTAAGATGAATCACTGCTTATATAAACAATTCCTTTGACATCAGACCTGCTTTGATTAACTGGCCTGGTCCATCTGCCTCCTGGACACACTGGAGCAGGTGAAAGATCCTGCTCATAATTTTTTCAACTCCCCTCACTATACCAACTTCATCTAAATCACTACAGGAAAAAGAACAATTCGATTTTGTTCTTCCCTTTTAGAAGAAATAAGAATACTTTACATCAGAGAAAGGAGAACCTCAGTGACAGAACACAGCATGAACCTACAGACAAAAAGAAGAGCTGATAACTCATGCTGTTATTTTAAGACTACTAGAGAAGTGAGTCTAATCTTCCCTAAACACAGTGGTTTCTCCCAACTCATACAGAGGAAAAAGTACAATTCTTAATCTTAAAGGGAAGTGCTTGGAACTTAATTCTTAACGGTTTCTATTTTCATTCACCTGTACAAATTGCTCAGGCTCCTTCTTTATCACTCTGCACAGTAACTTTTTCAACATACCTATGCTGTCTGTCCTGATTCCGGTGAGCTTCTCAGTACCGCATATCATAGGTCATATTCATGTACATGGTAACATATTCATTCTCCTGTGCCTTGTTTCCCTGCAGCCTGGAGTCTGTTCCAGCATCCTTGCAAGCCTGCCCAATGTTGGAGTCTAACATCAATTCTGGCTGGGCTGTGCCCAAACAGCAGCTGATTACAGGCATATGGAAGGAAAGTGGCATCAATAATTCAAGCTTTCTTGTGGTACCTTTGAACTTTTCAACCAGCAATATCACCAGCTGGTTGGCAGAGTTTTGGATAAAAGAAGAGGTGGGATTTCACCTAGGCAAGAATCAGGCTCAGATGTGGTGTTGATTAGGTACATCTCCAAAGAAAGACTGAAAAGGAGAGGTCATTTCCAATACCAAAACATGTCTGCTATAACCTAAGAGGCTACCAGACAAGGCACCGTGAATACTATCTAAATAAGAGCTTAGGCTAGTGAAAAGGATTAAATCATAGGCTTCTTTCTTCTGCATCCCTGGAGTTTTATTTCAGGAAGCCAAGCATGGATAGCTCAGCCTCTGCTCTCTTCTCCTTGCCAATACCAAGCTCTCTGCTGACAACAGAAAAGTAGTTTCCAGCTCAGCACTGAAAAGACAGCAAAACTGGCACCATTTTTGTCCTCATTATGCCTAAATCTCAGTCCAAATCAAGCAGAATGACTAACTCTCCTTTCAACTTGAATTTCCAAATAAAGCCATGATCCCCTTTAAACAAAACTTTTGCAGACAGGTCAAGGTTGCTTGCAGCAGTTGGTTATGTCCATGCAATGTTGCTGTCTAATTCAGTGATGGTTTTCCCCTTCCTAGGTCTTTCTCAAGAAAGCAGGTAACAGGGCAAACACAAATGCACACAGTCTAGTCTGTACATGCAGTCTCCCTCTGCACTCACCATGTTGCGAGGTGACAGCATGGTCATGCAGGATTTAACTACTCTGAGGATGACCCTGGTTCTTTAAGAGGCAAAGTCCCCTTCTACCCCCTATCCCCTCCCAAAAAGGTTTTCCAGAGGAGCTGGAGATTAAACAAGATAAACTCAGGTGTGGCCAGCAACCAGAACAAGTGACCCTAACATAAAATGTGATGAGTGTTGTTAAGATAAGATATCAGATGCTTAGCAGCATTAGTTTGGGTGGAGCCTGTTTTCCTATCTCCTTCCAAGAGCTCCCTGGTTGTTATGTACTGTACTTTGTCTTTGCTTCTTAGTGGATGAGCCTTCAAAAACTGGGCGCTGAGCTGGAGAACTTAAGAAACACACTTTACCTAAGCTTTCTGTCACTGGATGGTCCACTTCTCATAGCTTATAAGAATGAGGCTGTAGAGCAACACCTTAGTTAACAATTTCATCATGTTATTTTATTCATTATTTATAAATAACTCTCTATCCCTCTCTGCAAAGAGAGATCTTTTTTGTAAAGCCCAGAATGACTGATGTTATCTGGATCATGATTTCCTTATCCAATCTTGGAAAAAAAGCCGCAGGCCTCTTAGCTCTAAACTTCTAATGTGTGCATGGCGGGGAAGAGAATTCTCTCTGAAAAATCCAACCCTTCACAGTTCCTGAGGAGGAAGTGACTCTAACAAACTCTATGTCATTATTAGCTGGAGCCTCTTCAAGGCTGTGTATACCCAAGGCAGAACTGGAGCCCGCTCTTTCTTTGATTTCTTTGATTTGTCAGAAGTCTCAGTCTCAGACTGTATGATTGGGTTTTGCCTGAGGAGGATGACCAAGATGAAGGTACTGATCATGTTTACTTTCTTATCAGACTACTGTCTGCTTTGAGCTACACCGAGATGAGAAAGGCTAAATTGATGCTGTGCAAATATTCCCTTTCCACCTCAGTCTCAAGCCTGTCTGCCTCAGCACCTCTAACCTGAATTCTCTGCATAGACTAAACACTGCATTTGTTTGTCTTTTAAAGTGCTCCTAGGAAGATGCTGGCAGTTTGTTCATATCTTTTTAAGGGAGGAGGACATAAGCACCAGGTAAGATGAAACATTTCCAGATTTCAGCTCTAGATCCCTGAGCAGACTGGACAGTGGAGTTTGTGGCCCGAGACTTGGGTTCAATGCCCACCTCAACCACTGATTTACCATGTAGTTTTGCCCAAATCATTGCTTCAATAACAAGACAGAGTCACTTCAGACAAGAGTATGAATACGGACACAACTTGCCCTCATGCACAGCACCCTCAACATTTGGTACATGCAATGACAATTAAGTCATCTTTTGAACTAAAATCTTGTTTGCACTGCTCCAAATTTACTGCCCTTCTCTGCCCATTTCTGTCTGGACACACGGGGTTGAGAAGGCAGTGCTGGGTGCAGTAAGGAGCTGGGAAGTACGCTGGCTTTGCCAGCTATGTGCTACCCAGTACCAAGGGGAATTTCCAGCTGGCCACGTCCTCTGACTTAAAAGCCCTTTTACCTTAAAGAAACTGCTTTGAGTGGGGAATCCAGCAGCAGATGGAAGGAACACAAGGCTACATTCCTTGAGAAAGTACAAGGCTCCCCAGTTTCCTAAAGATTCCTTCATTTACACAAAATACCATGTCTTTTAAGTTAGTATTCAGCCACTATTATTTTAAAATGTTATTAGAGAGTGGTAACACATCAGACCCACCTTTTCACTGCAAATTCTTATGTCAGCTACATAAAATAAAAGCATTGATGCTATTGCAGAAAAGAGAGGTAAGAAGGTAACTCAATTTTAAAGAATGGCTAAATGACATGAATAAGAGAATAGAAACTGGTCATGATTGATCAGAGAAATGACACTGCATAAATTCACAACAACCTTGTTTGTTTGGTAATAGTTCAGGTAACAGGGCTGGTCAATGAAATGTTATACCTAACTATTTTTAAGGTGAAACTTGATAAATGTATAAATAGAGTCTTCTCTTGGTTTCATTCTATAGCGAGTAGAATTAACAATCCAGTCAGGACCCTGCAGCCCATAAGGCTAGTTTCTTCCTCTCTTTTGTGTTGTTGTTTTTTTGTTGGGTTTTTTTCCCCCCCCCTAGGTCTCATTGCATTAATATAAAATATCTGCTCTGTTCCTTCTATATCGCATGCTGCCTCATACTGACAGAAAACATTCTCCCTTGAGCCTGTACCCGAGGCTATTGAGAGAGAATGCCTGGCCTCCTACTGCTTCAAACCAGTAAGGCCTCTGCTCTCTCCTGCCTGCTGTTTTAAGATGAGCTAGAAAGTCTCCAAGGTCCTCTTCCCCAGCAATAACCTGAGGAAACCAAATAAACTATTCATGACTGCAAGAAGAAACCAAGACAATTAAGTTACATACGTTTAAAACAGCCTCCTTGAATATTTCAGGAGCACTTTGTTGCCCAGTTGTCTGCCATTCAATGAGGCTGGATGATCCTGTTACACTGGAAGCCAGCATCCCATGGCCCCTGCCCAGAGGTCAGCCAGAACAACAGACCAACACACTGTACAGATGGTATTACACCCTGCTGGAGAGACGGACTTTATCCGGGTCTGAGCCAAAAGACTCTGCACTGTACTAAGACACAGCTCAGGCCTTCTCCTTTTAAACCCCTGACCTACCTCTGTAGTTAGTGTCTAAAAAGAGCAAACTGAAGATGCAAGGCCAGGCAAGCCTGTACTAACTTTAATCTTCCTGTTTTGGTAACCAGAGCAGGTAACAACAGTCAATAACTGGTAGAGTAATGGCAACAGCAGGAACTCTGGCATGATTAGAAACCAGCAAACAGGCCCATGTGTTATTCTACTGCATCTTCACTGCTATTGTATCCTGTACTAGCTAGAGTATAACTAAAGAGGATGTGACGTTTGTGATTCCATCATACTTTCTTTTTACTGGGTACACTGAGGTGCTTGGGTGGCCTCAAATAAGGAGCAGTCCTTGTTCCCCTTCCCCTTTTCTGCATAGCTGGGAACTGTGGGTTTGATACAGAACTCATCTGAGTCAGTGAAATGCCCAGGATTTGAACTGGTTTTCAAACCAATTATACGTGAATGCAAGACTTTCCAACTGTGTGGGCTACAGCCTTGGTGTGTGGCTGCCCACAGGGCCTGTTCTCCCATGAGAAATTACTTTCTCTGCAGAAAGCATCATAGCCCCTGAAGTATAAATCAAACAATCAAAGTGGAAAGTTAGATTGTCCAGACTGAAATGATTACACCCAGGTATTTGAAAATCCCCAGCAGATGCTAACAAGCTTGCAGAGATAAAGATAGAAGGAATCACGCAGCTAAGGGGGAGGTTTCATACTACAGCTAAACTGACTTTATGACCGTGTCCTGGGATAGAGTTAATTTTCTTTCTAGTAGCTGGTATAGTGTTGTTTTGGCTTTAGTATGAGAAGAATGTTGATAACACGCTGATGTTTTCAGTTGTTGCTAAGTAGTGTTTACACTAAGTCAAGGATTTTTCAGTTTCTCGTGCTCAGCCAGCAAGAAGGTTAGAGGGGCACAAGGAGTTGGGAGGGGACACAGCCAGGACAGCTGACCCAAACTGGCTAAAGGGATATTCCATACCATGTGATGTCATGCCCAGTATATAAACTGGGGGGAGTTGGCCCAGGGGGGCAGATTGCTGCTTAGGAACTAGAGGGGTATTCGTCAGCAAGCAGTGAGCAATTGCATTGTGCATCACTTGTTTTGTATATTCCAATTATTTTATTACTATTATTATTATTATTATTATCGTCTTCCTTTCTGTCCTACTAAACTGTCTTTATCTGAACCCATGAGTTTTACTTTTTTTTTTTTTTTTTACCAATTCTGTCCCCCATCCCACTGGATGGCAGGGAAGTGAGCGAGCCACTGCATGGTGCCTAGTTGCTAGCTGGGGTTAAACCATGACAGACTGCCATCTGAAAGGGGCCACTCCTTCCTTCCAGTGTCTTCTGTATTCCTCAGGTGTTTCCTTTGCACCAGTTCTGGTGGTCATCTCAGTGCAATTTGACCTTACAGGTTAGTTGATCTAATGCTGAGCTTTCTCTTAAATGAGTGGGCCTGCTTGCCTGCAATTGCCTGTGCTGATTATTCCCTTACTCCAGATCATAAGGCAAGATCATAAGCCGTTGGTTCAGTTGACTGATTCAGCAAAATTTTACCATAGTTAAAAATAAAATTGAAAAGGACAAATATGTACTAGGAGAAGAAAGGGAGTAGGAACAAGTGACACAGGAGGGCAGAACAGCTCTTTACAGCAACACCACAGATATGAAACTCTTTTAGGGCTCCTAAGCTCTGGAAGGGAATAAGGAGGAGAGTACAGGGAGGTTAGAGTACCTAGAAGAAGGTTTGGTTCTGAAACTTTGACAGATTTTCTGTCAAAAGCAGATTATCCTATAGTAGAACAACAGAAACTTTTGTGTGATATTGGGCCACTCGTGCTTTTTGTGCCCTGTTATATTGCCTTTACAGTTTTGCAAGCACAGACACTCTTATTATGCTTTGCTACCAAAGATCTGGGACAAACTGGGAATGGTTTGCCTAGCCAGGCATTAGAAGACACACTCAGACTCTTCTCAAGGGAATTGCCTCCAAAACTTGCCATTTATTTTATAGGATGAAGAACATTTTCTCCCACTTAATATTAACAAGCCTATCAGTACCTCATGCTCTATTCCACTGCAGATATTTAATTTCCTTAATCTTCTGTAGATAGATCCCCATTCATTTTACGAGAGGTCTCATCTGTCCCTATGCACAGGAGATAGCCTCGTAAGTAATAAATACCTCTCAATAGATATCACTTTAACAAGGAAATGATTTATAGAATTTGAGTCACTTCCATGTAGTATACGTTCTAATGCAAAGTTTCCTTTCTGTGCATAAGCAGTCTTAAGACAAGCATATCAGTGAGCAAGTTAAACTGCTGAACCAAGTCTGTTCAGTCTGATGAAACAAGAAAAGATCACAGCCACTATCTACTGCTTCTTGTCAAAGAAAATCTACCAGTGTTAATGGTACCTGCTTCCCATGTTATTAACTAATGAGGCACATGGAGCTCTGATACATTCATTCATGGCTGTGATGATAGCTGCTGAGAAATAAGCATTTTTCTTGTGCTCTAAAAAAAAATCGCTAGGTTAAGATCTTACCCTCAAACAGGGTTTTCTAATGGTTTAACAAATCAACCTCTAAGTAACATCTGAATGGGCACAGAGAACAGTAGGGAGGAATCTGCCTATGCAACATCATTAAATAGAGTTGAAACAGACTAGGAGTGGTTTCTATCCAACCCAAGGTTAGAGTCTTTGAAAGTGCAATGCACTTCAGAGAGATGACATGATATTATTTCACTTTGAAATTCTTACGTTCCACTTACCATAGTCAAAACAAGCCTTTTTCAGGATGGACCCTGAACGTTGCATGACAGAAGTCATAGTGCCTCAACTCTAAGACTGCTTTTAGTAAAGTCTTTCTGTGCTTCCTGAGCCTTTAGGACTGAGGCATTGCCACCTGCTGTGGAGTCTCCAACAAGTCAACTAAGTATAAAATTAAACCAGTCTTTTTTAAAGGTTCATTCCACGGTAGGTAACTACCACTTAAGTGATTAAGTTTTATTATTTCCAGAAAATGTGCCTCACAGCCCTAACTTGACAGAACTGAATTTCCTTGAGACGGATTTTTTTTTTTTTTTAAAGTCCTCATTACTCTTCATTGGCATTCAAAATGTGTTCCTATAATGAAAGTACAGGCAAATATCAGGTCTGAACTGTGCCATCAAACCAATTAAGGGCTATCACACCTCCTTTTGTCACAAGCCTGCATTTCATCTGCTCTTATCTGTGTCAGAATAAAGACAAGAGGATGTACTTGTCTGTGGAAAAATCACACCCTTTAAGAATACGTCTCCCAAATTCCACTCCTGTGGCCAACGGGACAGACGCTCTTCCAAATCCAGTAATCTTCAGACTTTGCAGTTTGGAATAAAGCTCCCTCAGCAATAGCTTAAACCACTTTCAACTCAATATACCGCCTAAGTTAGCAGGTTCTCCTAAAATAACACTAAGCCTTTACTTGAACCTGCCATATTCTCTGCTTCCTTAGACTCTTACCTGCATCAGGACTTGAGTTGTAACAGCTGACTCAGAGATGTCCTTGTGTAGCAGATTTGGTTTTTTTAAAAGCTCAGCCTGTTTTTCAAGGGCTCAGCACAGCAATTTGATAAAGCTACGTTCCCTTTAAGGAAGGAGACTGTGAGCAGAATCCGAGCTTCATTTTTTGAAGTCCCTGCACTAAGCAGAGAACAGGACATTAACTTTAAACAAATGAACAACATTCAGAGTTTCTTTAGGAAGAAGCACATAATATACAGAGTCATTTGCCACAGGAGCATACAGTAAGAAGAGATGCATATCTTTTGAAGGAGAGGAGTCAGTGACAGGCTGGGCTCTGCCTATGGAGATACAGGTCCTTCCTACCTAGGGTGACTCTCCCTGCTGCTGTCAGCATGTGTTAAGGACCATTCATCTTAAAGAGAACCCCCTCACCAAAAAGCCATTTTAAAATATAAATTAGCTCTAGACACAAAAGAGCTGGAGAGCAGCAGTCTCTATGCATTTAGCTGGGGAAGAGGTGTGCAGTGGTAACAGCCACACATCAAAGTACCTTTTTAGCTACTTTCCTCTCTACTGAAACAGGCCACAAGTGGAGGGAGCCTTTTAGCTCTCCTGTCTTTATTGTGCTCCCAGCAACCCTCCTCCTATCATCCCCTGAGTTCAGCCAACATTTATAAAAAGCACACCTTCATGAGATGCAAGAGGAAAATGAGGAGTTTGTTTACACAACCACGTTTCATTACAAGAAAGTCAGTCCCTCTGGAGTCCCTGGCACAGCTGACCGACCTTGCAGGTATGACTTTTGCCAGCACCAGGGCAGTCTCCTTTTCTGCTCAGAGCTGGTGGTGGAAGAGACCACTTGCTTGAATTTCCCATCTCCCACCTTTGTTGCTTTGTAGCTTTCACAGTCCTATTTTAGGCAGCAAAAGCAGAGGTTGCTGCAAAGGCAGTATAAGGAACAGGATTGCTGACCCTCTGCTGAGCAGGGGATGGACACTGGGGCCCAGCTTGAGGGTAAAGTATCAGGAAGGTGGAGTATTTCGTGCATTTACACCATGCTCAGAAGGCATTCAATGGTGGCAGCCATGAGCAGCATCTCACCCAGGACACGTCAGCATGTTTTTAGGGGACAAAAGTGCTTCCTGGGACTGCCCTGGACTCCTGTAGCCCTTGGTCCACCATTACCACAAAAGACAAAACTTTTTAGTGGCACACCCGTAGAGAGCCGGCAGTGCAATGGTCCGCACGCACGGGCAAGCTGCCCTAAGGACACTCCCGCCGCCCTGCGCGGAGCCGCCTGACAGGAACGGCCATGGCGGACGGCAGCGCCCTCTGCCGCCTCCGCCACACGGGGGAAAGGGCGGGAAAAGGCGCCGCGTCCCGCACTGAGGCGATGGCAGAGCCGCCGGGGAGGGCGGCAGGGAGCCGGGCGCACAGCACTCGAGGCGAAGCGTTTTCCCTAAGCACCGCCAGACCCCTTAGCTCATGGCTGTCACGGCTCGGAGGCGAAGCAACAGGAGAGGGCTAAGA
This sequence comes from Aquila chrysaetos chrysaetos, assembly GCF_900496995.4. Classification (NCBI taxonomy): domain Eukaryota; kingdom Metazoa; phylum Chordata; class Aves; order Accipitriformes; family Accipitridae; genus Aquila; species Aquila chrysaetos. The sequence continues at coordinate 68,507,797 of NC_044008.1, forward strand.
CCCTGCAACAGCTGTGAGAGGGCAGGTTCAGCCCTCCCACTCGGGAAACTCGTCTCTCAACAGAGGCCATAGTGACAGGAAGCATAAAAAGCAATGAAGACTCACCTCTCAGGTGGCTGTGGAGCACTGAGCCAAGAAGGGAAGAAACTCACCCCTCTCTGCTGACATCCAGCTGTGGCCTCAGCCCTCTCTCCTGCCATGTAAGCCTATGCAGTCTTGTGGCCACACACAGCCAGTCAGTGGAAGATGACCATTCACACTGAGAAGAGCATTTACTTCAGTTGCTTACTTCCCATGCCGCAGGGAAGACTAACTAAAGGATAAGGTAGTTAAATGGAGAAAAAAAATCCCCTTTCCCTGCAACCATTTACTATTATCATTGTAGAGCTTGCAACTGCCACCAGAGAACTCCAGGCCACCTCAGTCTACCCACCTCCACAGGCACAGCATGAAGAAAAGGCCCTTCCTCAACCAGAAACCACTACCCAGACATGTTTGGCAAGGGGCTGTGCTTGAGAGGGACCATTTCTACCCAGGCAACAGTTGGAACAAATTAATCAACAGCAGGATGATCTCAAGGGCCATCTTACTGCTACAGCAGCGTTTTCACATTGGGTTTTGCTAGTCCTCTTGTAAGTTGCACCTAATCTGGAAAGCTTGCCAAACACCCCGTCATTATCACATTGGGGGAAGAGGTTGATGTGCTTGCTGCATGGAAATAATCCAAGCACTTGGGGCTTGCGGCTGACAGTGAAGGCATCAAGTTTTCTGTGACCGAGGGCTTGTGGCAGCTACTGAAGGAATCAGTCTTCTCCAGCTGGCTTACCTCAGGGAATCAGCTACATTTGCAACACAACCTTGGCCTTTGCTTGAGAGAGATCACCAAGTCAAACAATGTGGTTTAGCAAGGACTGTTGGGCTTTAGAAAAAAACTTCCACTAAAGTCTGTTTCATTCTTCAGCCATGCCAATTCAACACCAGATCCCAGTCCTGCTCTTATTAAAGACATCCCAATTCATGAGGCCACATAGGCAGTGACATGCTTTGCAGGCTGAATTTAGGATTATGGTCCAGGCATACATTTATTCTAGCTGCACTAGATACAAACCATATTCTAAGAAACAGACCAATTAAGCTGTGAAAAAATTTCATTCTCTCACTAACCAGACATGCCTCTGGCCTTATGACTAAGATGAAAAGTACTTTTCCTTCCAACATTATGTTCTTCTAATAGAATTGTTAGACAAATTCAGCAAACATTCAGTTGCTAAACATCTCAGGAAAGCTTGCATTACTATTGGGGAAAAAAAGAGCCTCAAGCCAAGCTTTTCTAGGACTAGAGAATTTTGGCACCACAGATGGAACCCTATAAAAGAGCTCACATTACAAGAAAGCATTTGACCTAAAACTCAGGCCACTATAAAACAGTGTCCCATATTAGGTACCCAATATGTGTATTCAGATGTGGAAAATCTGGGCTGTTCTTTAGTTGTGATCCAAGACTTTCCCCTCTGCAGAGAAACAGGTCTGCAATGGTTAGGGAACATGCTGCCAGCATGGCTATAAGAAAGGATTTTTTTTCAAGCACTGGCAGCCAGTGTTAACAGCAGCTCAGCTCCTGCAGTGAAGGGGCACTTTACAGTGCCAGACCCCAATGAGACTGCATAAAGCAGAAGGGGAGAGCACTGCCAAAGCCTGACTGGCAGTAACATTAATAAGGGCCAATGAGCCCTCAGAGTCCTTCCAAGCATTAAGCATTAGCTCTTGGAGACAGCAAGCTTCTACGAGATCCCAGACAAGGGGAGTTCAAGTGAAAAGTAGAGGTAGGCACAAAACTTAAGGAGTTTGGCAGCAGCTGAATCCACTGATCAGAAACAGGCTATTATTATTACTGTCAGCTGATGGGCAGACTAAGGGTAACAGCAAGGCTCAAAAGGCAATTCCTGTAAGGGAAGAGATGCAGAGGGATTTTTTTCCCCACTACATTCAAAAGCTGCTTACAGACGTTCACTGAAGACTCCATCCTTCATGAACATCTCATTCCATCATTGATTCTACTTGCTAGTGGTTTTCTGACAGCACAAAAAATACACCCTAATTCTGAATGTCACGAGCCTTTCCATCCTCTCCTGCTCAGCTCAGAATATAATTGAAAGCACAACACGAGTTCCAGTCTTCCCTTGCTTTGCCCCTTTGCTATTTCTCCTGCATTTTAGGCACAGCAGCTCTAAAAGGATTCTTAATGCCTCTGCTCACAACAATTAAGTCAAGCAGCTTACTCCAATGAATCCTTCAGCCAGCTGTAGGTTTCAAAGCATTGCTAGGAAAAATCTGCCATATATTAGCACACATCCTAAACTACTCAATCCCTTTAACAGTCTGGCTTGTGCTTTAAGGAAAATAACAAGAAGCCTGGATAAATTTGTTTTGTTTTTAAATCTAAATTCACTTTAAGGTGTACGAATTATGACAGCATTTGTGACTTGTCTAACTCTTTCAGTGGACCCATTGGATTTTTCAAGTTATGTGGGTGAAAATGGGGAGAAGTTATAAATTGCTTCTGCCCTTTCTGAGCAGAACTGCCATGTCATTTACCCCAAGCCTGCCAGCAAATGAAATACTCAGAAAAGGCATTAGAATCAGTCCATCTGCAAGGAGCAGAAAGAAGCAGCTGGGTGCACCAGGATGATACACATGCACAGGATCACACCAGCTCAGAAGCTGCTGATTAAACCATAACTTCCTGTAAATTTGCAGCATCAGTGCCTGGCACAAGAGGTAGAAAGCAGCAGGCCACTTTCCTGTTAGCCTCAATCCTGCAGCAATAGAAACAAGGAAATAACAAAGCCAGTAGAAATAAGGAAATGGAAACTAGTTTGTCAGACCATGCTGAGTAGGAGAGAAGGTGCTCTAAAACCTCATTAGCAATAAATTAAGTCTCAAAGGAGATACTAATACTTCTAGAAGGAAGGGTGCCTGAAACACCACCTGAGCAACAGCAACTCTGCAACCATATTCTCCTGCAGAATAGAAAGTGTCACCCTCTTACTCCAGGAGAGAAAGGATTCCCTCTGCCTTGCTCAGGAAGATAAAGACAGAGCAGCCCAAAACAAGAGGGCTTCCAAGGAGAGGTTTCCAAAGCATGTCAAGGATGACAGCTCAGCACCCAGTCTGGGAGGATTTAGTGCTTTGTCCCTGACTCTCATAGTGCTAACAAGCAAGTTAGAGGAGAGAAATCAGAGAATACTCTGATTTTTTTCTTAGCTGGAAAAGAAGAAAGTGGTGTTAGGTGAGGGACAAAGGAATGAAAAAAATTAAAGGGTAACAAACTGCTCTACACAGAGTTTCACCAGTTTCAATTCAAAATCCATTGGCTGACTCGTACAGCAGCATTGCCAGATCAACTGTTTCTCCCTTCAGTGTGTTATCACACAAGTTATTTCAGGAAAGCTAGCAGACCACCTTCCAGGGACTATAATCTGAACCAGTGTCCTTTCCTGGCAACACGATGTATGGATTGCAGGACAGTGACACAATCAGTTTGCTTGCCACAGGCATCTTCTCCAAACCACCACCTTGCTTAAATGAGGCCACTTAATCTCCAGGAGTGCTCTTTGCCTCTACAGCTCAGAGGGCGACAGGTCCACCTTCTTCAAGGGGTAAGTGGGCATGAGCCTGTTTGTTGCCAATGTGAAAGAAGCTGCTGATGAAAAGAATAGATATGAGCAGACAAGGATCACAAAAGGGAATTCAGAGTTTTATTTCCAAAAAAGAGCAATGTAGCATTGAAACAAAAATCAAGTTCAATTAGTTTTCCTCTGATTTGAATGGCTACAAAAATAGATTCTACCCAAATCCATAAAGCTAGTTAACAGTACCATAACAAATAAAAACCAAAATTACTCATTCAGATACCACATACAGCAGTAACAGGAATCTAGCATATATTATTTAATGTTTTTTTTTTAAAAAGTAAATTTCTAAAACGTTTCCGTTAAAACTGAAATACCCATGAGATTTTAAAAAATTGTACAAAAAATAATTTTAAACCAGTTGGAGGTAACAGTGTGCGTTTATTAAAATCCTGCACCAAGGCAGTAATGTTTATAATTTAAAATCCAGCCCAGTAGAAAAGAGAAATGTGCAAACATTTAAAAGTTAGATGTACTCAGAGGCTTGTGGTGCATCAGACCTGGCGATCCACTTCTGTCCTAATGCAAGGCGGGCTCCAAGAGGAGATGTCTCTAATGAGGCACTAAAAGGGGAGGCAGAGGCAGGCATGCATATGCATGCAAGTTGCAGCTCACTAGCCTGCGATGCAGGGAGCAGTGGTGCCCTCTCCCCACGGACGGTTTGCCCAATCAGTAGTGTTATGGCACTCAATCCAATGCCAGAAACTCCTTGATGAATTCTGGTCAATCTGCTTTGGGATAGAAGAATGCAAGAGCCATTTTAGAAAACAGAAGTTGAAAGCTAATGAGAGCTAATGAGTTGATATACTCAACAGATTATTGCTATGAGCTCTAGCTACCTCTCCAGCTTGCTTTCTGGTAAGGCTAAGAGTTAAGCAGGAGCCTTCAAAGGATTTTTAGCTCTTCCTTTAAAGCTGATGCAGCATATTTACTCATGTGGCACAAGGTGCTGAACAGTGCTAGTACATCCCTCAGCCAGCAGATTCCCATCCTGAAAATTCAGACCACAGTTCTGCACTATTGCAAACCATTTGAACAAGCTGAATTTTATAAAGAAACTTCATTCTACTTTCTGCTTCCTTTGGCTGTCTCACTGGGCCTGAAATATCCTTAGCCTCACCTACCTCCTCCATTACTTAGTCCGTGTCCTAATGGACTTCTTGCCAAATTTCTTTCTGCATAGCTCCTGCAATGACACAAGAAAAGATTCATTATTGCAATGCAGTATCATCCCATCCACTCCCAGCTGCTGACAGAAGACCAGGATTAGGTAGTGTCCAGAGGAAGCGCACACAGCAGAGCATGTCAGGCAGTCACTTATCCGTACACACCAGCAGTTACCAATCCCACCAAGCTTCCTGCATCCGTTGCAAACAGTAGTCCTTTGTCTACACTTCCATAGCCCCTGTCACCTGAACATCAGTATTCTAGGGAGACAAGATAAAGCCCCGCACCCACGGTGGTAGCTTAGCTCTATTGTATAGACAGAATGGGAGCAGAGATACTGAACACGTCCAAGTGACAGTGTCAAGACAGATTAAAACTCCAGAGTCCCATCCTCGGCCAACTAAGCCCATGTGGCCTGCCCTTAGATCAGTATGGGTTGACATGAATAGAAACCTGTATGCGAATACTCAGAGTCCTGTTCCTTTGGGATGTGGGAATGTGATCTCTCCTGCTTTTCGGAGAGAAAGAGACAAAGCATTATTCATTAAAAAAATGTCAAGGGACAACATGTGAAAGAGAACCTGCCTCTCTCTTACTATTGTCCTTTGGTAGTTTGTGGGACACATATGTGACCAGATTCCAGCACAAGGATCCCTGCCATCATGTTGGGCATCCCCCTGCTTTCCAACTAGAAATGCCCTCCCTTGCCAGCCCCACCCACTAGGAACAGAAGTTGGTTGATACTCACCCTCTGCCCCCCTCCAGAGTACTCTGGATCTCCTTCAGGACTTCTGGAAAGCAGAGGGTTAAAGCAGTGAGCCAAACCAGTGGAGATCTGCTTTCAGGCAGCAGCCTAGCCACATTCCACCTCCTGGCTGAACAGCCTTTAAAACCTGCCTCCCACAACACAAGAGGTCAGACCTTATAATATCATTGCCTCTTCAACAGTACCAGGTTTTTACTGAACAGGCTGGCATAAAGGACTGAAGCAGTCATTTGCCAGAGCCCCAAAGGAACACTCTGTTCCAGCTGTCATTTTACACAGTCCTATTGGAAAATAAAGACCCTTCTCTTATCACAGCAAATGCAGCTATGTGGAACAACCCCGGCCTGAGGGCATGACTATCTGTCCAACACCTCACTTCTACTGATTCATGAAAACCCAGTATTTCTACCAGTCTTGTGTAATTGCAGATCCCTTGGAACCAAGGACTGGAACCCACAAAATTCCCAGGAGCTTTCTTCTTTTCCCTCCCAGAAAGGCACCTGCCCTGTCAGTAGCAAGACTTCATCTCACTCACTTTCGTCATTGAGTAAGGCATGTTCCATCAGCCTCTCAGACTTCCTTTCTAAAAAAGAGTAGGAAAAAAGCTGTTACCTAACAATATTTTCCCCTTTTCATGAAATATGTGCAGTTTTGGAAGCCTACAAGAGAACTGGATTTATTTTTTTTTCCCATTAAGTACATTTTGACTTTACTGAATGCTTCACAACTAATCCTTAAAGCCTCGCACATACTGAATTGTATTTTCCAACAATACTAGTTTGGCTAACAGAAGATGTCATCTGTAATTTCAGACCCTATCTTCCCACAGCCTCTTCCTTCCAGCAGAAACTACATCCTATCCTTTCAAGGCTCTCTTGCCACATGCAACTGACTTTAGAGCTAGCAACTACTGCCTGCAGGCAGGTCACAATGTTTCCCTCATGTCTCTCCTTACTTTCCCCTTTCTTAGTTAGAGAATATCAACTGTAGCAACAGGAAAGGTGTTTCAGGGTTTACACATCACCATGCTACATTTACTGCAATTATTTTTTGCTTACCATCTTCTCCATAGTCACCTGAACTCCTTCCTGATCCCCTAGAAAAGGAAAGGAGGCAGAAAACAAACACTGACTCTGAGGCATAGAGGCGCAGAGAATTCATGTATACTCTTGGCAGCTAAATTGTTTGTTGAACAAGGATGTAAGAAGGGCTTCATCACATGTTGGTGATGCAGAAGTCTGCAGGCACCAGAAAACTTTTCTGAACTTTTGGAATAAAATTGCTATAGGATCTCCATGAGTGTCAGATCTACCGTTATTCACTGATGTTCCAAGAGAAGAGGAGGAACACTGGGTTTCCCTTCACAGAGCAACAGTTCAGCCTCATCAGTAACACAGAGCCCCTGAAGTATGCATGAGTCAGACACATCATTAGGGAACAAGTAAAGCAAGTCAGAGCTTACAGTTTATGACTCTAGCTTAGGGATACCAATTCCAGTGCTTCACTACTTTGTCCCACCAAAGGACTGTACTGTACTACAAGTAGTAGAACCGTCAGGGAGAAGGTTACATTTCCTCATGCCAATCCAACTAGAAATGTTGTTAAAAAAGACTTCAAAGTCTTTTTTTTTTTTTTTTGAAAGATTACATTCTCTATAAAATAAAAAACTTTGTTGGAAACAGTCGAGTAGATCTCACTGCTCGGACACAGTGTGCAAGAGTTTTACAGACTTTACCTGGATTTTCTTACAGCATTCTCCATGCCAGACTTGTTGTGTACATGATTGTTGCTTGTAACTTCTGGCATGTCCACAACGCACCGGGGCTCCACTAACCATTTGGTAGAAAGGGAAAACCTCTCAAACTCCGACGGTGAGATCAGATAGAAACCTAGAGATGATTGGGAATTTATAAGCAATTCTCAAGTCCAAGAATATAGTTCCAGAACTAGAGATGATCCAAAAAAAGAACATATCTAAGCATCTTCTATGTTTGGCAGAAAGGGTTTGCACTTCCTCCTATGTAAATGAGGAGAAATCATTGAGGAAGATATTACCCCAGTTTCCCAAGGATTGGTTAGCCTAGAGACTGGGCAATTTAAGATTATGTTGAGAGATAATTGTATTGTCCTGTGCTGGCACTTATAAAAAGCAGCATAGAAAGATGTAAAAACTGAACCGCAAAGCAGCGATCCACTTTCAGCAGCCATAGGGTGTTGGATCCCAGTTTTGCAATTTGAGTGTTGAGCCACAGGCATGTATAGGAGGCACAATGCAGCCATTTCCCCAGTGCCTGCTGCTAAGAGAGCCATCCTCTTGACTCTGGACAAGAGGAGGGCGGCCACATGGAAGCTACCTATGGGGCACATCCAACCTGTTAGCTGAAAACCACTGTATTCATTAACAATAATGGAATAAACTCACTTCTGCTTCTGCTACGTCACACATCAGTACCTGTTGACAACTGGTACTGGCCAGAAACCTATAATGGACATATTTAGGTAATATTCACATGTATACACAGCCAGTTCTAAACACTAAGCCCTATAATCCCTTTTCCATTGTCTCAAACACACAACAGAGGTAGACAATTAGGGAGCAGCACACCTTACCTTGACCATATTTGGTGAAGACACAGGATGCAATGCCACTCACATCCTCTTTGCGGATGCAAGGGTAGCGGATCTGTAACTTGAGGAAGGGCAGCGAGATAATCTGAATGTCTCCCAGGTTAGTCAGGACAGCCAGGTCATTCTCACTGTAATCATCAGTCTTGCAGCTGCCAAAGTTTGCAACCGTCACCTTTCGTACCCTACAGCCTTCCAGGGCTGTCAGCTTGAGCTTAAGTTTGGAGCTAACCTTGGGTAATGTGAATACCTGTCAACAGAAACAAGACACTGGCATCTCCTTCCCACACAATGGGCAGCAGCCACACCCAGCACATCTGCTGCTCCCTCCTTTAACAATGTTTTCATTCACAGTGAATACACACAGGTGTATTCAAGGGAGTCAAGCTGGCTCCCTGCTTATGGGACAAGATGTAATCGGCCATAGACAGTGTTAGAATCTGTTTCTGTTCTGACATCAAGCAGTTTTACCCTTCAGGCCGCAAACTGCATTTCTCCCCCAGTTCTTTCAAACCCCCTCCATATTTGGCTACAAATTATTACAGAAAGAGAATGGGGTTTACACTAACTGGGTGCTCTTCCGCATTAAAAAGCCAGGGCCAGCCTCCAGCAAGCTACTTCAAGTCTTCTCTTTTACGCTGACCAGTTAGTGTGCAAAACAAGAAGCTTTTTAGTTGCCTCATAGAATGCCTACCAATTCCTGCTTCTGTACTAACCACAGCTAAAGCTCTTTCCCAAAAGCAGAAGCAGCTTTGTCCAAAGAGTACAATGAAATATAGGAATAAAATTTCTATGATCAGCACGTGCATCACTATGCTGAATACCCAATTTGTCAGCACACACCTGATTTATGGACTGCACCAAACAGAAACGCTGTCCTAGGGGTGTTATTCAGGTACAGAAGAATAAGCACTCCCAAGAGTTATCTTTCCGCTAAGCACTGCTCAGTGCTTTAGCAGATTTTATGAACAGTCCATATGCACCTCCTGGGTGACACTTACCTTAAATTGCTCTTCAGACACCACCAACAGTTGATGGCTTCCTTGCATATCGGGACTCTTAGAAAGGTCATGTGCTACTTCTAGAGGTTCTGGGAGGGGATTGCTCCGTCCATCCAAGACAAGTATACCCACAACAGGAGCCCTGTGCATCAGCTGAATCTCTTTGGCTAGACAAGCAAGATAAGGAGGAAAATAAACAAACAGAAAAACCAAACAGGAGTCTAGTCAGAGACACTCTGTTAGAACCTCACTCACATCCTCTCAGAGCTGGAGACCTATACAATGTGGCTACAGAAACCCTGCCTAAAAAGATTTAGTAGTTAAAGTGTATTTGGACTGAACTGGTTCACGTTAAACAGTAACTATTATTACATAAAGATAGCAGGTCCAACTGTCCAAATAAGGTCCATGTGTACTGAGGCTTGACAGTAAACTTCAGTGACAGCTGATACAAGTTTAAATTTCTGAAGTCAGTAGGAAATGAGGCTAAGGCATGTCAAGTAGTACTGGAGCTCACTTACTCTTCAGTTCAGTTGCTGCAGTAAGCATTGCTTAGTTCAGACACTGCTACATTTAGCTCCACTCTCACTGATAAACAGCAGTAATTGAGCTACCTTGCTTTTCTGTATGTAACTTGGTTATATGAGCAATAGCTCAGATCCATTAGGACCTTGCTTTCACAAGGCATACTTACCCTGCTCTGCCCTGACAGGTTCATCCATCCTCCTCTCTGCTGGAGGAACACGTAAACAGAAGGCATAGACTGTACCTCCATTGGTGCCTGCCCACAAGGACGGGCAGTGGCGGGAGCCTGGAGCAACAAGAAGGCTCATGAGCAAGGCACCATCTGTGACATCCTTGGATAACTGCTTTCCACTAGCTATACACATCCTCCCACCGTTTACATCCTAAATATCTTTATATTAGGGCAGACTTGCCAGGGAAACTGCAGGTTCTCAGCACTTTTCCCAATACGTGTCCATCAGCAGCCCTGATAAAGGACATGGCATGTGAGCAAAGGGAACAGGGTGCTGTTTCCATCAGACACCACAATTGCTGTGTCCAGTTTTCATGTATTTATATCACATATGAGCAGCATAAACTTGTGCATGATATCAGTTTGGGTTCTGATGCAAAACCAGCCACCACCCTCACCAAAATTAAAAGGCTTTGCTGGGGGCAGGGGTGAACTTTAGCGTAATGAGACAAGGAAAAGCTTATACTAAAAAGTCAGATGTCATTCCAGCACATTTGAAAACCATACATAAAGGCTGCATCCAGAAATGAACTACTACTTGCCTTGGATTAGCCAGCAGCCAGAATGGCTAAATAACAATTCTGCATGACAACATATGCTCTTGTTCTATATTAGTTTTTCAGCATAGCACAAAGTAGGACACAGGAGGTGCCAAATTTTCCTGGCAGGAAATCCTAATACATTCCTTGGCAGAAGGAGGAAAGACCCATTCGGAAGAAAGGAGAGATGCTTTTTCTACTCACTGTCTCTCAAGAAGGTATCAGCAAAATATAAAGTTCGCACAAAGCCAGTGAAAGAGTCTTCTGCAGACCGGGCTTCAATCTTCCGCTGGACTGGAGCCAGTTCCATTTCCTGCAATGTGTCTTGGTCAAATTTGGCATTTGCTTCTTGCACCTTCAAAGATGAGGAGACATTTTGTCAATCAGGCAAAGATGTAAGGGAGAGAGAGAGTGAGAGTGGCAGCAATAGAGAGGGAAAGCACTATCATACCAGAGAACAGGTATATTCTGCATCATATGTTCAACTACAGAGACCACATCTTCTCTAAAAATGTCACTATTTTTATCTAACAGATAGCAGCATCAGAAATTGCCATTTTTGCTCTTATACCAATAGCTACTGACACCATAGCAGGACTGCAGGCCACCTCCTGCTCCAGGCAGTATAATCAGGACTCTGCATGCTCCAAGCTGTAAACGACAGGACCCCTTAAAAGGTGGACCCCTCACCTCTGAGGCATTTCCACTACCTCCTCGTCGCTTCCTACCAGACACCCGGCTTCTTCTGATCCGCCTGAATGACTGACGGAGGGACTTCTTCAAGGATTTCACCCGAGACAGTGGGCCTTCTAAGGCCAATTGGTCACTGGGATGCAGTGTACACCTGAAAAAGGGAGAGGGTAGGCATGTGGTCACTTTTCACTGGGTGGCAATCACTCCCAAGAGTCCAAAAGGACACACACAAATGTTGGAACATGCTTATATAATTCTTGGAGATCTTCGAGGACAGAGTCCAATGGGGTAGGGCTTCTTGCTACACTGACTGCTCTTGAGAAATCACTTATCACAATTTGCTTTGTTAGCAGTTCTAGGCCATCTTTAACAGAGGATTACCACAGACCTCCTGGAAAGAAGATACTTACTTGACAAAGACCAGTCGTTTTTGCTGGTGGTCAAAAAGCCCAAAACCATGACTGGTACCAAAGGCCACAAGCTTCCATTCAGAGTGAAGGGCCAATGAGGTGACCACAGCTGGTGGTTGACATTGGACAAGAACAAATGGCTGAAAACCAGCTTCAAATCGAACAGGTCCATCTCGAGTCTTTAATTTTTCGTGACCTTTCCATCGATAGCCCTCTTGGTCCTGCAGGAGATCTGCTTCAGCATGGTCCACAACATGTTCTGCATCTTCATCATTCAGTTCCATCACCAGTACCTGAAAGGAAGAGGACAAACCTTGCTACAGCTTTTACAGTTCAAACAGTCCTCCAAGCTGCAGGCCTTCTCAGTAGCTGCAAAACTACAGCATCTCTCAGGGCTGATAAACAGCATTAGATAAACTCTAAAAATACAGATCAGAGAAAGCAGAGAACCATGAAACAACATTTCCAGCAACTGGATTGATTTGCCAGTATAGAAATGAATATTTCCAGTTTTAACACATCTCCCAGTTGCACTGTGACAACCTGCACTAAAAGCAAGGTTTATGATGACTGTTTGTATTTCAATACCTGTCCTGCTGTACCAGCTACAGCCAAGTATCCACTGTATTTACACAGGTAGATCTTCTGGATCCCAAGTCTAGGATCATCGCTGTAAGGGTCGAAGGTACCAACCTAGGAGAGAGAATACACAGTGGCTGGTCTTTGCAGATGCATTAACTAGGACAAGAATCAAAACTCCTCAGGTTTTCAGAAAGCTTGTACAAGCAATAGCTATCTTACCTTGCGAAGTGGAGGCCATTCATCCTCACCCAGGGGGTTCATATTGTCATTGGGATCAGCATCTGTGAGAAATACTCTCACTGTGCTTAGCTTATAAAGGAGATGTAAGCAGACACCAGATGCATCCCAAAACCGCACAGTACCATCTTCATGCCTGTATGGGGGAAGGTTAGAGAAACACACATCATGCAGGAGAACAGCACATCACCCAGATGAGGATGATAAAACAGAGGGGAAAAAACACAACCAAAGGTTAAACCACACTGTTTACGAAGCCCTGAGCTGTGGCAACTTTGAGCTTCTAAAGAAAAGTTTTGGGTTTTTTTTGTGGGTTTTGTTTTTGTTTTAGGTTGGGTTTTTTTAATCCAGTTTGCTCTCGATGATCTGACACCAGTGTACAACTTAAGATTACTCTGAAAAGCACTGAAAAAAGAGCTTAGCATACAGAAGGAACAACTCATCCTGAAAAAAATACTAATACTGGGAAGAAGTGAAAGAAATCAAGCTTTAATCTTAGTTCTCCAAGTGAAAATTGGCAACATTCTTCCAACGTAAGGGCAAGGACTTCTAACAACCTGCTGCATCAAGAATGAAGTCTGAAGAAGAGCCCACTGCAATTTTAAGAAGTGCTTGAAGAGAAAATTATACATTTTATGCGATGAGACAATCTCTTGCTAGCTACTTCCACTGCTTAGCTAAATCTGTTTATGCTGATCAAAGCAGACAGGAGTCCAAACTAACCTCTCTTTTGAGATTCAGAACAGTGTAAGGTAGGGGGAAAAAATGCTTCAAAACCTGCAAGATTAAGCTCCACTTTTACATTGTTCCCTTTGAACCAGTCAGGATTACTGCCTGCACTTCTACACTGATGTTTGTGGGGGGGGAATGGTAACACATCAGAACTACAAATAAGCCAACTTTATAGGTTATCTGTGGACATTACAACCTATTTGCTCAGAAGTAGCAGAATCAGTTAGCTTTACAAAGCTAGCAGCCCAGCTTTTAGAACTTGTAAAGTTGCAGCCTTCTCCCTTCAAGATGAGCAGACTTTAATCTCGCAGGAATGCCTCAGTTCAAAAGGAAGAACAGAAACTGGAAAGCACCCCTCGATTGTTATCAGTTAAGTACATACCCTGTTAGAAGCAAGTCCCTCTGTGGAGGATCTGGAGCTATGTTGGTGCCACCATCAATCGGCCACGGCTACAAATACATTAAGGGAAGACTGTGACTTCCTAGGCAGTGACAGTGTGAAGAGAATATGCAGTCAGCAGGAGAGCATGAACTTCAGTGCAAGTGGCAGTGAAACAGTCCATGCTGTTAGCTTTTGTTTGGATTAGATGTTCCTGTTCTGACACCAGCTGTGCTTTTTAGAAGATATTCTACACATTTCCTCAAGAAGCTGTGCCGAAAGCTTCATGCTTCTAAACGAGAAGTTTGTTACCACTGACAGCTGGGAACACTCAGACTTTCCTTCTAGCTTGTCAAAGCCTGAAAAAAATATCACATTTTAATCCCCCAGTGTGAGTAACTGTATTGGTGGTGCTCTGGGAAAAAGCCTTTCTTGACCTTATTAAGAGGCAGGACAACGTCTGTTGGGACTCATCCCTCCACAGGCAGTCAGCAGCACAGACCACCCACATTCTGAGCAGTCATGCTGTTCTTAAATGCATGGGAACACATGTACATTTAAAGCTGCCATACCATACTCGAGTAGTGAATGTTCTGCTTGCTCCCAGCACTGATAATCCTCTCCCACAGTTTCAGTGGGATGTTGGAGACATGGTGTGAGCAGGTGATGGCTGAGCAATGGAGAGAAGCCAGGTATGGAGGATGGACTGCTGGCCAGCCTGCAGTTTTCAAGTCTATAACTACCAGCTCTTCTTCTGCCAGCACCACCATAGCAAAAGGGTCATCAAACTCTGCAGAAACAAGATTCGTTGAGGCTGACAAAAATGACCATCCAAGGTTAATAGAAACAAGCTTCCTGTAAGGCTTATTTGAAAACTGTTATCACAGAGCTCTACACAAACATTTCTGTTGGCAAAGCCTCTAAATGCTCCTGTGTTAACTGAGCCTATTGAGGTGCTAATATTAATAGATTTCAAGATACTAACAGATTTACTGCAAGTTCATGTTTCTTTACACCACACTCCTGGGACTGTCAGAGTGACTTTTTATAGATTCCACTGCAGAATAAAAAGGTTGTTAACAGCATAGATGGCTAAATAACACAAGTTCATATTCACCATTGTAACAGCTAATTAACAGCATGGGGTGGACAGACATGCATACACCCCAGCAGTGACCCATTTAGTACTGTGTTAGGACCACAGTCCATCTAGGCTAAGCTGCTTAAACACAGTAATGCCTTGGGTTCTGCAGAATGCTTCTCTGCTTGAACTGACAAGTATTTACAATTCAGCTCTCTTATTTTTCATTTTCCCTGCTTCTCATATGTTGTGACACAGCCTCTGGACTTTCTTTTTTAAAGAGCATGTACATAATCTAATATATATTCATGTGTATATTAGACAAGATTACAAACAAACAAAAAATCTGTTAATGTAACTTTACAGATGACACCTGACACAAGAATTTAAGATTTTTCATTGTAACTGGAATTAAAGTGAAGAAAATTTAGTCTACAAGGACATTATTGCAGTAACATTCGCGAGACAGCCACAATAGCAATTGGTGGGGAAAACCAAAAACCACGAATCAGTTCACACCAATAATGATTAACACAGCTACAGAAACCTACGTGAATGCATAGCTGTAATGTGTCACATTGCGGGGAGTGTGATAAACAGTAAGCCATAAGCAAACTAGCAGCTTTTCACTGACCTTCCCTTCTAACCTGTACTTTCACTTCCCTTCTTTAGTTGTTTGATTACCTGGAACATACTTGCAAGGTGGCACATCTATAAGCAAGCACATACCAATGCTGTTCACTCAGCAAAATTAACTTCAAGTAATTAGTACACGGCACCACTCTAGTTAGACACCCCAAGTTTCAGTTCTGACTAGCCACAGCCATAACACGCCACTAATCAGTTCAGTTTCTTCATGAAAAAATGTTTTCTACTCAGTTTTACTTTGCTTTCCTATGTGCCATCATTTCCAGTTGCCTACAGGACTTCTGAATAGAACAAATAATATCATACCTGTACTACATTATGCATGATCAGCCCTGCACTCTGACTGCTGCTGCCAACATTAACCAAATATACTGTTTTAACAATAATTTTTTTCCTGCAAAGGCACACATCTGAGTTCATCGCTTATGGCAAGAATTTATTTTAAGTTGCTGAAGTAGCAAACGTACTAGAATTTGTCATGACTGCCATACACGCATCCACCTGCTAATTTAAAAAAAAAGAAAACAGGAAGGGCTAGCCTTTTAAAAATTGTTTCCACAGCATATTCAGGGTAGTGGAAAGTCACCAGCTACCACCATGCTGCAATGCCTAAGCTTTGTGCTTATTAAATTAAGTGGCTTTGGTATACAATTAATACCTTCGTATCGCCATTGCAGGGAAGACTGCTTAAGGGCAAACAAGGCAAGCTACGTAGATCCACTAAGCTTAGGCAATCAGCCACAAGGAAGCTTGTCAACCACAGAAACCTCATTTTATTGTAAAAAAACTTCCTCATCTAAGTGCAACAGCTTCAGCTTCCTGCAGCAGCTCCTGTCTGTAAGTCGTGTTAACCAGATAATTCAATCCTTGGGAAGTATAAATATAAAGCCTGTTAAGTTTGGTTACTTCATCCTAAAGGACTTCTAATCACATCCAGGAATTGAACTTTAAGTAGTCAATCTCTTACCTAAAAAAACTCAGATTTCTTTCATCTTTAATACTTTTGTTCCATCATCTAGAATCTCAGCTCTGACAACTTCATAGAAAGTAAAAGGGTCTAGTTTCTTTAATGATAAAAGCTAAACAGTACCTCAAGTTTAATGGCATTGTTAAGCTTGAAAGTTCAGACCTATAGGTTCTGCACATTTGGAAGATGCTTATAAAAGGCAGTGTTGTGTGGGGAAAATCTATAACAACAAACATATACAGGCACTTCATCTCAGTTACACTCTGAGATACATACAGTTAAATTCTGCCTATTTCTTTACTGGTTTTTCAGTGACTAGAGAGGGTCTGTTAAGGTCCAGGGAGAGAGGCGGGGGAATCCAAAAGCTGTTTTTTTATGCCTACTTTCCTAAGACAGTCCTTGCTTGGATCTGTGGTCTGCTTTGTACAATAGGCCAGAGGGAGCCAACCTGCATCTACATATTTGAATGCCCATGCCTGCATAGTGTGCAGCTGGGAACTGTCACCACCACCACTGGCAGTATACAAGACAAATAGGTTTGGAAACTAGTCTAGTAGGCAAACCAGAAACTAGAAAGTCTGAGAAGATTCAGCAACAGAAGATTTGCCTACAAGCTTCTTAAAAGCATCTAGACTTCTGTGATTTGGTCTGATCCAAATTCCAATACTGCACATTTGTGGAGCCTGAAATAGCATTTTATACTCAGTTACTTCAAGTTAACCAGAAGCAAGAACTACTCCAGCATTAGACAAACAGTTCTTCTGGAAAATCCTTTACAATTCCATGAAAAGAAATATTACAGCTACTGTGCAAGTAAGGGCAAAGTAGTTCTTCAACAGAAGCAAGGATCTGACAAGCTGTAAGGAAGCTGTGGAATGAGTGCTATTCAGTTTTAGAATTGTTTACATTCGTGTTCACCAGTAGTAAGTAAATTAAGTTCTCTACATACTGACCCTTGGTTCTATGTCACCCTTTGCTGATTTATTACCCAGAGCCCTAGTCATAAATCCAGGTAGTAATTAAAAGAAACAGTGTCTCAGTGGGAGTAAATTCTGTTTTTAATTATTGCCTCCTTTGAAGTGCTATTTCTAAACAACAATATTCAGATCCTCATTTCATGACCTGGTTGTGTCCACTGTCCAGCTTACACAGACATGAGCCCAAGAGATCTTTTCTCATTAATGGAGTAGCTTAATTTTTTTGAGGAATCTACAGCATTTGTAACCAGCCCATTCTTTATACCAGTATTTTACACTTCACTTTTAATTGGCAAATCTCTTTTATGGTTGGATTCAATCTTAAGGGTCTTTTCCAACCTAAACGATTTTATGATTCTCTGTTAAAAGTCTCAGAAAACCCCCAAACAACTGACCTCCTTATCACATTTCATATGCTATTTATACCAGGCAGATTTCCACATGCGTACACAGCTATTCTAATTCCCCAGTAATGCCCTTTCATCACATACCTGCAGTAGGCTCTGAACTGAAGATTATAAAGAAGTCTATGACCCGTGATGTGAAGTCAAAGGCTGTTTGCTGACTGCCATGGACAACTGAGATACTGTGCCGGTCACCATAGCTAGCCCGGGGCATCCCTCCTTGGAATATAATGTAAGGAAGCCTTAAGAGAAAGAGAGTTAGAGTGTTGTATGATGAAGTGAGGAGTAAAGAAAACTTCAAAGACGTGAGGCAAGTCAAACTTTCACAAAAAATTCTTACAACGTTACTCTAAAGGGCTCTTATGATATTGCACACTGCACCCTTTAAAATACCTTTAAACAGGTGAGAGTGAAGGGATACACCACGAACTTACCCATTTTTTGTTGTCTGCCAGTAGATCTTGGAGATGGCCTTGCAAGGAAAAGGACCTAAGAGAACAGAGTTATTTGCCATACTTCAAGAACTGCATCTTTACATTAAGAAGTTCTTTACTCTGCTTCACCTAGGTCACCTCAGCCTCCAAGTCAAGGGGAGCCACCTGAATTAGTAGGCACCACCACCACCTCCCCATAGCAAGCCACATCAGACAAGTCTTCTGGGACACACTGACCACAGTACTCCTCAGCAAAACAAGGCTTCGGCTCAGGGGAAGTTTTGAACCACGTTCCTGACGGCTAATAGGGAGTGGAAGTGCTGTTATAGAAGATGATTAACTAGAAAGGATTGTTAAAAACACAGGCAATTCCTGAAACTAATGTAAAGGTGATAGAGCTTTAGAAGTGTCTATATGCTTGAAAGATGAGGTCATCCCCATTTGATGGGCTTCAGCAAATCAGAGGCATCATTTCATCACTGCTCAGGTCAACAAAAAGTACACTTAGCTCACTATTAATTACAGAAGATCCAAGCAACTCCTGCTGAACAGGACACTTGAACTAAAGAGCTGAATCACCAACACCTTTCTTCATAAGAGACACTAATTTCTTTGACTCATTTGCTCTCCATGCTCAGAACAAACCTCAACATTATAAAGGAGTTTAAAATCCAAGAAAAAAACTGGACTGAAATCCCTAAGTCTAGGCTCACAACCCATTCAAAAAGCAGCTCTGCATTTTGCCATTAGGATTAAACACTGGGGAGAACATGACTTAAATATCCCATAAAAGCTCAAAATGAGTTTTCGTTTAGACAAATATGCAACAATTAAACCTCACTTACTGACCATAAGGCACAAAGTTTTCCAGAGGCTCAGGATGCCTGTTGTCACTGGATACTGGCCACTGGGTGTAACTTCCATCATAGTGACAACTAATGAATTTACTGCCATCCCTCTGCCAGTAGAGGTTCTCCAGTTGCTGAAGAGGAAGACACACAATGACTGCTCTCCAGAGAGCTGTTAAACCCCCCAAAACCAATGCATTCTTACTAAAAAAGAAGCTGTGTCAGGCTGTCCTGCACCTACTTGTCTTCAGAGTGCTCTGAGAGGAGAAAGCCCTTCCTCCCCTGCTGAACTGACTTTGGATTGAATTAATACCTGGCTGCCCAGGAAATGGTGTGTCACTTTGTTATTCTGTAGGTCCCAGAGGACAATCAAGCCCCTGCTGTATCCAATCAGGATCTGGTCAGGGTTCTTAGGATGCTCCCGAAGGGCTTCCACCAATTCACATGATCGCCTGTTACAGTAATCTTCCGGTACCCTGCAGAAGAGAAAAACCAAGAAAAGTTTATTCCAGGCACAATCCAATAGGACTGTAATAACAGTTAAGGTATAAGAATGAGAAATTAAGCAACAAAAAGTTCAAACAGATGAGAATAAGTATGATCTTTTCACAAATCCTTCAAGCAGCAGAAAAGTCATATGTAAGACATCACACCAGGCCTGCCACATGAACATGCACCCTGTCCCATTTTCTTCAGGGAAAACCCAAGGTTCACAATGAATTCCAGGACTGGATCCCAGGAGTGTAAAGACTGTCTGAAGCACCCCCACCCCATTCTCCTGTGACCCCTTACAGAATAAAGGTAACACGAAAATGTCAGTAGGAAGCAACAACAACGTGAAATAGGACAGTTTTCAGCAGCACTTGAATCTCCAGAGTGACAAAATCTTCATTTGGACAAAACAGCATCCAAAGTTCTGCCAATGGTCAAAAAAATAAACAGGTAATTACAGCTAAGAGCAACATTTTTTTGCAAAAGTAAACACAACGGACAGGGCACAAGGTTTGCAGATTTACTCCAAGTGTCTCCTGTATAGTTTTGCCTATATGCTATACCCCCACGGTGACAGTACTGGGTTGACCAGGACAGAAACTGTTACTTAACACATACCAGGACCAAAAGTTACTTTCACAGGAGTCATGCAGATTTGGACAATGCTTAACACAACAGTGAGGCCCCAATACATAATCTAGGGTGACGTTTTAACAAAGGATATGTCTGCTAATGGGATTCCACCTCTACACAGCAGTGCCTGTTTGCTCACTCACCGCTGCAGCACAGCCTCAGAGGTTATGGTCCTGTCCTCTAGCACTCTGAATGATGGAAGCTCCACTACAAAGATGTTGCCGCTCTCTGTGCCAAGATACAGGACTTCCCGTGAGGAATGGGGAAGGACAGCTGTTACCTGTGTGGCACTCGGTGGAGACCTGGGGATGCAAAGAGACTCTCATCAACTGCATGCAAGAAGATTATTGTTACCAAACTTGAGAAAGGTAATAACTCAACAGGAATATTTACAAGTGTCATTCATTTTATAGGCAGAGATTTTGAGCCAGGCATTATTTTCCTGAAGCAGGAAAACACTAGCTTTAAGATAAATTATGTCAAAAGACTTCTGACAAGCATGTGGGCAAAGACCCAGATGCCCTTTTACAGAAGCCTCTTTTATTAAGTGTCCCCAAAGGGGCTAAAAATAGCTCCCCCAAAACCAGCAAGATCAAGTGAAACTAAAGCCATAGCAGTATTTTAAACTCTGACTTAAGGGATGCTTAGATTTACTTAACCTTAAGATTTACAGCTCCTGTACACACAGAAGTGGATGCACAATATTAAAAAAAAAAAAAAAAAAAAAAAAGATGTCACCCTTTACATTGGTACAACACTCTTAAAAGGTGGTCTTCCAGGCCCTAGCCAACTCCTGTTTGGTTTCCATGATGCCCCTTTCATGGATTCACAGGAGTGAGAGTCTGTAAGAACAGGACAAGCTCTAGCTAGAACAATAGCAGAATCTTCTTTCTTGCTTGCTTATCCTCAAGACTAGCTCAAAAACACTCTTGTGGATTACCCAGGTGGCCCTTTCAACGTGAAGCGGTGCTCCTCCCGCAGCTCAGATGCTCCACTGTGCTGCTTCAGGCTCCAGAGATGCAAGCTGTTATCATCTAGCAGTGTCACCAGCTGGCACTACAAAACCACACAATATGCTTTTTTTCAGAATCACAATATTAAATATAACACAGTAAATCTAGCAATAAAGTTGCTGCTGTTCATAATTCTCTGCTAAAACAGGACTGAGGAGCCAGCCACAGTTCTTTACAGTGGTGGGTATATACTGCAGCGATGCTGTTAGCTAACAATGAGGTATTTGGGGGTTGGGGGGAGACAAGAAGTAGCCTAAAGGCTGAAAACCCTCATACATAGGACAAAGGCACATGTTATCACTGAGGGGGATGACAAGGATTTAGGCTCTTGAAAAAGATCAGCCTATGCTGTAAAGCTCAGCCAGGCAGCTGCAGGCTGTTAGCTCACCACCTTCTCGCTCAGCATGGTTTGCTGCAACACACCCCAGCTTTGGGTGGGGCTGATACAGTCTACTACACCACACTCCTTGCATTCTTCATGTCCAACCTCATTCTGGAGGGTTGTGTCAGAGTCCTTTTATGAGCCCAGCCCTGCTGGCTGTATGTTCAAATTGAAGCATTTTACCTGCTGAAGCCACACCTGGTGCAACACTCCCCATGGGAGTTTCAGCTTATACCACTAGTTAAGAAAACAGACACCCAAAACTGCCTCAAGAATTAAATCCCTCTCATAAAGAGGCCGCTCATGTTATACCGGGGGCATCAGGCAACAAAGTATGTGGCCAAGTCACCAGTCTGCCAGTCAAGGGAAGGGAAAGTGGTTAGACAGCCACCAGACATTTGGAAAATTCTGCCTTCCTATTTTTAGTTTGTGGCAATAACTGTTCAGCAATCCCCAGGAGCAAGATTCAATACCCCAAAACACAAAGGCAAGAAGCTTAACAGCAGGCAAGGTTAGCAGTATTGTTTTGAACTCCTGAAAATAATTAAATCAGTTCAGCAGCAGCTACCATTCTAGCTGTTCAGCAGAAGAAAGACCACCTACTCCTACTGAAAGGATAGGGGGCTGCAAAAGGAAAAGGAAGTTCTTGCTCCTGCAGCAGATTGTCTGAACTATTCTGGCCTTATTACCATTCCCAATATGTTGCTTGAGATAAATGACTAACAGTTACAAATAATAAAGCTACTCTTAAGTTTTACCAAGCATCTCCACATCAACAAGTGCTGCTGAGAGCACAAAATACACTGGAATAAGCATTCCCAACCAAGCAGCATTTGAATGTACTTGCTAATAGGAGCCTACTCGCCTGGAACAAACTCAACACCTGTTTCAGAGAGGTCTATATGAGTCGCAGAGGTACTGAAAATACACTTACCTGATCAGGTATAAAGTGAATCTGCATTACAGTATTGTTTTCTTCATGTAAACCCATGAACTCCACCCCAGGAGCACCATATCTGAAAAGTTTGTTGAGGATCTACAGTACTTAAGGTGACCCACAGCTACAATTAATTGATAAGAAGCTTGCTAGCAAGCAAGATGAAAAGAGATTAGTTTGAAACCATGTTTTACTCTTAGTGATCTGGACTGAAAAGAACCAATGCAAATTTACTTTGATTTTATATGCTTGTAGCAGGTTACACACATTACAGGAGAACATGGAAGTTTACTTCATCCTTTGAGCATATGCAGAAGAGGTGCCTGGACCCTGTTTTTTCTCAGAGATGTTTAGTGGTTTCCCAGACACTACAATCCTGCTTAACTAATTTGTAACCAAGAGACAGATGGCTACCACCCGCATGTGGAGTCCAGCCTCTGAACACAAACACCACCAGGAATGAATGATTAAGCAGGCAGAGAGCACACCAACTTTTCCTTTCTGGGCTGATATGCCTGTTTTACAGTTTGCCTAGCTAGTACTGTGCCATGGGAATCACCTCAGTGCCTCACATATACACAAAAATCAGACTGGATATCATTAGCTTGAAAAAAGTCACCACCTTCAATGTTCAGGCCTTTAATGCCTGGATGGTCAAAAACTCGGGAAGCTGAAAGCATTTCTGACTTCAGTTTTAACCTCTGAAATAGAATTGCTTTAAAAAAAAAAAAAAGGAACCCTGCCCCAAATATTTAAACAACCCTGGAATTTACAACATGACAGATTGCTAACTTAAGTCAGATCTAGTCTGACCTTCTGCATAGCAAGAGCGAAGAGTCTTGTCTAATATCTGCATCAGCTCAGCTTCTGTTTGAGCTGTAGTTCAGCTCTTGGCAAGATAATCTCATTCTGATCAGACCGACATCACTTCAAACCTAGGCAAACTGTTCCAATAACCCTTGCTTGCAAATTTATACTTAGCCTAACGTTTCAAAGTTGTACATTCTGATGCGGTAAGAGAAATCTAGCCAAAGTTGTTCAAAAGAATACAGTTTGATGGCTCCCGATCGCGTTCCAATGGCCATAAGGCGGAGAAATGGGCTATAGCCCAGTGCGCTGGGTTGATGGGGAAATCCATGTTCCACAGTCTGGTAGAGAGAAGAAAAATCATCATCAACAGCATGTTTCATGGGCATTGTTGTATACAGATAAAAAAAAAGAAGTTAAATATGGCATGGCAGTCTGAAATACAGCACTTAACAGCAGCTTTTTCTGTTGAAAAGTGTTCAAACATGGGTTAGATTTACTGAACAATAGCCTAAGGATTAATCTATTCCAAGAACCCCTGGCTCTGCAGCCAGGATATGCAGAAGTACAACAGAAATATTCTGAAAACAGTAACCCAAGCAGCAATTTACGTTACGATTATAAATAACTCTGCATAAGCACAGCTTACTCAGTCACCACAATACACTCCATCATTCCATATCAACTTTACTTCTGTAAACCAACTGCTCAGCACAATTTCAAAGCCTGACACAAATACTGCGTATTGTAAGGTCAGCTTTATCTGCCAAATTCCACACAGGTCACCCTTCACAACCTCCTCTTGTTGACTGACATCAAGAAATAGTGCTATGAAGAACTACTGAGTGAACATCAGTGCTCATCGAGAAAACTAAACAGATTTCCTATGGAGCAGTCAGGAAAACTAATGTAACTGATATCCATTTTCCAGAAGTAGCACAAGGAACACTGGAATTTAATGAGAACAGGAGCCTGCTAGGTGACCTCAGACTCATTCAAAGCCATCTGGTAATAAAAAGATGTCAGTCACTATCACAGGGAGCACTATGTTGCTTGGCCTTAGTAGCTTCCCTGAAGTACAATTCACGCGGCACAAAGAGGAAAATCCGGAGCATGTTGCACACAGCACACTTAGCATGGCTGATGCATTTACACACTAAGGAATAATATTCTGCCATACTTACAGGATGCAACCAAGCTGCTTGTAAAATAGCTCAGTCAAGCTTTCAGAAGTGCTAATGTACAGCTATTATCATTGTTTAGACAAAACAAGTATGCATGAGTGTTCAACAACATATAGCCATGTAAAGAGGGATTTGTGTGCCCAAAGATTAATAGGGCTACTTCCTGGAAAACATCCTTATCCTTGCAGTCCCAGCTTCTGGAAAGTATGTTTTTCTAAGGCAAGCGGGTCAGCTACAGAATAGGAATTTGTTACAAAACAGCATGAGGACCACTCACGCAAAAAAAAAAAATACTTGCACCTCACTCCCATCCTCACTCCATCACGTCTTTGAGACAGAGCTACCACATCACTTGGCTTTATGGCTTATTCAAACTAAAAGTAACACCTGGACTTTATTTCCTGCATAGTGATTTCCCAACTTAACTCCTTGCAGGAGAATCAAATAGAGCCAGTTTCATTTCTGCTGTCATGCCATTAGCCTGAGGTCCTCCCAGCTGCTACAAAGTAGTTTAATGTCCTTCTACTGTTCCTGGTCAAAGACACAGGCATAGGAGGATATGGCTGACTCCATAGTATGCCAGATTGCTTCAGTTTTAGCCATTTGATCACAATTAATAAATTGTAAAAATAGACTTCCTTCCTCTAAATCATCAGTTACCCCAGTCTGAGGTCCTATTAGGGGAAGATGAGACATTTTAGAAGATATAAAATTGGAAATATTGGAGCATTTCCCAAGTTTCTGTTTGCCAACTCATAAGACTGGGCAAAGGAGTAGTTACTTATTTTTAACCTTTTATATGTAGTAAATTAAAGATTAGTACTACTGGCTCCAAGACCACTGAGTTTACTTCTCTTTATGATAACTTAATCTCCAGCCTTACTTATTTATATTTTAAGAAGGTAATTTAAGTTTGTATTATTAAAAATAAATTTTAGAGAAGTCAATCTTTTTAATGTCACCCTTGAAGTTGTTGCTAACCAACCTTTGCTTAGCTACACATATAAAACTTCCTAGAGGAGACTGTATGAAATTAGGAACTTATCTATGGATTCAGAATTGAAACAGGGCAGTTTTCTAATCCAGCACAGGCAAAGAGGATTTTCTCTGTACCATGATAGCTACTCAGACAACACAGAAAAGCTTCCTAGTTGTCCAAGCTGTGGGAGTATGAAGCTATGGTATACAATTCTGGGAAGAAGATTCAAGGTAATATGTTATCTTAACAACAAATCAGACATTTAATTGAATCAGGCGTAACATGGGCAATAGACACCATTCCACTCTCCCCCAAAACAGAGTGAGGAACTTGTAAGGGAGACACCAGTGTAATTCCATTGTCAGTTTTAGTTTCAACTTGTTCACAGTCGCTGCACTGTCATGTCATCAGCACAACTAGGTTCCATTTTCAATGAAACATCAATTAGAAACTGTTTATTCTGAGATTTCTTCCAGCCCAGAAGATAAGGCTTTATCCATAATTCTCATAATAGAAAACCATGACTGATAAAATACTGTACTGCCTGTTAGGAAGCTGTCAATACTAGCCTTAATATTGGCCTAATTATATCTTGGCTTTGATGTCTTAATTTGTAAACACATTAGACAAGTCAACAAAAGCTTTAATTTTCAAGTATGAGACCTATGAACTGCATAACCGAGTGTGTACCATTCGGTAATAATAATAGGTGGGTAATTTTTTCTCAAAGTATTCCTTCAACAGAAAATTTGAAGTACCCCCCCATCCATAGACAAATTTGCAAAAGCCATAATATCTATTACATCCAGGAGTAAACTGTTAGTAATAGCAGGCCACTGCAGAAAATAGTACCACATGCAGAAGCACAAGAAGAGAGTATCAGCAACAACCACAGCATGTTACACAACTGCCTATGCAGTAAAGTAAATGTACTAATGGTTTCTGATAGCTTTGAATCTTCAACCAAGACGCCCACAAGACATAACAAAGATAACTCTCCCTTCTGTGTCATTCATTTGTTTCCACAGCCAGGCAAGAAAGGCATCAGGGTGGCTTTTTAGCTGCATTTGACACCACCAGGGCCAGGCATTCACATTCACTATACTGATTACCCAGATCTTTTTCTTGTACTTATTTACACCCAGTTAAATCACATCAAGTCAGCTTTTCGGCTGGCCTCCTTTCCTCCCCTCTCTCAGGCAGCTTTTATCAGCCAATCCTTTCACCTGCTCAGCAGGTAAACCCAGCAAGGGGGAGTGAGGGGGGGCAGAAGGCAGGAGAGGTTACAATGGAGCCTTTCAGCAGAGCTGAAATAAGAAACTAGAGTGCCCACAACGTGCCCTCCTTCTCAAAAGGGCCTTTGTTTCTTTGAGGAAAGGTAGGAGCTTTCGTTTTCATTTTCCTCAGACCACAGATTTGTCAGACTCAGTAAAAGTAAGCCTGGTGTCAGCAGCATTAACTAACAGAAATGCTTCATGTCAGTCATATTTACTGCAGGAAAAATGCGGCCAAACTTAACAGTTGTTCTCAGCCCACACTAAAGCTGTGCAGGTGAAATTCAGTGCTGTCTTCCTTCTTTCATTTCTCTCCGCTTCTCCTCTCAGATTGTTTTATGACAAAGCAGAGACGAACCCAACCACAGGCAATACAAAACCTATACCTCTCTTAATATGTCTTTTGAAAAAACAATGAAGACTGTATGTGTTAAATCTACTTTGCATAGACACTAATTCAGATTTAAGGTAAGCTATCCATCACACCCATTAGCAAAGGGTTAGGAAGACTGAAAAGAGGGGAAAAAACACAAAGCCATAAATTAAATGCAATGTTCCCAGTTTGGTAACATTCAGCTGTAAGACAGGCTGGTTCACCTGTGTGTTACCCATCATTTAGTCTGACAATGCCAGCCTGAACATGTTTGTTCTGCAGGGCTTGGACTGAGCCAAAGGCATCCAAATACGACTTCCAAAAGCAGGATAAACTTAAAGAAGTAGACTGCCAAGTCCACATACCTTATCCTTCATTCTATCCACTGAGCTAAAAACAGATTCTTGCAACAGGTACACACAAGTATGGGAAGTTCTTACTCATACAGAGAAACAGATATGCAAAGCTAAGTGACTAGCAGAATTTAGGAGGGTGTTTTTTGAAACAGACACAAGTTTGAGGACAGTTTGAAGAGCTAGTCCAGTGGTCAATCAGTCCTTTAAAACCATCTGGACCACCTCTTCCCTGGAACAGAAATGCAAGAGGGAAACAGTAAAAAGATCACATCCTATTTATACTTGAGGGAATAAACAAACAAACAAAAAATCCATCACCACCAATTAAAAAGACTTGTTAAATTGAAGTCCATTACTAGGTCAGCATGGCCAAATACATTCCACTATATTAACACTAAACTTGTGTGGCATCATGCATTCATATTCAACTTCAGTGTAAACAATAAAATGAGGGCAGGAATCCCCAGCACTTTTCAGGTACAGACCTTCCATTTAGTCACTACCAGCATCACACACCGAAGAGGTGCAAATACACCATGCAATTTCTCTGATCAGCAACTTTATAGTCCCACAAAGTATTTCCCAAGCAGGTTCTTAACGAGAAGTGTTTCAAAGACCTCAAATAGCAAGTGTTTAAAAACTTGCTTGCCAGCACTAATGTGCTTGCTTTACTAGCACATTAGACAAGGACAGTCTTGGCACAGAAAGTACTATGTTTCTTGGCTCCTAAAAGCCACAAACTTCAACAGGTCAGAATTAAGGTCTGACTTTCCCAGATCTTCCCAGTCTACCTAGCTGAGAGTAGATGTTTATTGTAATAAAGGGTAGAGGCTTTCAAATGATCCATTATCTCCAGAAATACTGGAATGGGACACACAAGACTTGGAAAAAAAAACAACCCTTCATGCAAGAAAAAAGTATAATGTAAAAGATTCTGGTATAACGTAATGGTATAATATTCATTCCCTTTCCGATTCTTGTCAGAAAAGAACAAGTTACTGTGGCTTAAAAGCACAAATGCATTTTGCAAGGCCTTTAATTACCAAGTTGTTAATGACAGTAAACCATTAGGAAGTGTCCAAAGTAGTCACCTCCCTAGAAATAAGATGCAATATTTACCTTCAGGACTGAATCAAATGGAGTCACAAATCCTGATGTCAACTTCTAATGTATTTGGAAGTTTCCCTCTGCTGCAAAACCTAGTTCTTTCAACCCTGTTTTGCATCATCCAAATTAGTCTGTCTCTGGCAGGTAAAGTTTAGCCAAACATTCTCATAAGAGAAAGGCATATTCAAGGAACAGACATCCCTGAAATAGCAAAGGTTTTTTCAAGGTATATACAATTTTATATGCTTTTAAACAATTCTGACCCATCCCTAGGATGTCTTTTCTGAAGCTGACATTGCATTCAGCTAAATGCAAGCAACTCAATGCTGGTCTTCATTTACTGAAATTTTTACTGCATCTGCACTAGCATTTCCTCATGGTAGCAAGCAGAAAATAGGCCTGAAGCACTGTTGAGTTCCTTTTGTCTCCCCAATGGGAGGGACGTATGCATGGAAATGGTGTGGTTTAGTACCAAATCACATTAAATCATTCATCTCAAATATCCCAAGTTCCACTTTAAGCATATATCTACACTAGAACTTAATGAATCAAGGAGTTTGTTTCCTAGGCTGACTTCATTTATCCATTATACTTTTCAGCGAAATTCCATTTAAACCTTGGAAATACAAAACATGCAAATATATTTCTGATACCCAATGAAGGTGTAAGTAGCCATTAGCCTAGCAATTAATTAATACTAGGCATTTACAAAGGTGAAAGCACTATGTTCCTGGGCAGTGCTCAAAAGAAAAATACCCAGCATTGGTAGATAGCACAGCCATCGCCGTTTCCTCTTCAGAGGGAAGGAAAAAAAACTAGATACAGATTCAGACTAAGATAATAGCAAATTCATTATTAATGGCCATTGTGCTGCCTAGGTGCTACCGCATTTCTATCACAGACTTCTAAATTCACATTTAAAAACAGAGGTATACTTACAAAACCAAAGTATAATCATGGACAAAGAACTCTGGGTTCAGCAGCATCACAGGCTGTGGCGTATGCATATCTTTAGAAAAATGTTTATTTTCATAGCAGTACTGTGAAGACTACCTATAACATAAGTAGTCACAGCACAAAGCAGGAAAAACTACAGAACACTCAGAGTATATAAAAGCTGCTGCAAAGATCTCTTCTTTCAGCAAGTGCCGCTCAATAGCGTGGCAATATCTTTTTTCTCAAAAAAGAAAGCCAGAGTTGAGAACGTGCTCATGAGCTTAAAGAAAACTAGTCAGGGAAAAAGGACAGAATTGAGAAAGAGAACAAACCATCTCTCCTAAATTTAACTTTTCCACCCACATCCAAGTAGTTTTTCCTTTCCTTTACACGGCACAGTGGCTCAGGATAGATTTGCCTTGCACGCATATGCCTTGAAACTTGAGGAAAGCACTGTACCTTGTTAAACTGGAAAAGGTCGCGTTTAAGCCTCTCTCTCACTGGATCATGTCCGGGTCTTAAGAACCTTCTCATCTTCCTTGCTGTAGTATCTTGGCACCAAAAATCCTAACCAAAAAAAACCAAACAAAGCCATATAAATGGAAGCAGCCTGAGAAGAGAAGCAAGCAGAAGTAGGTTATTTATTTTGATTTAGCAGGTAACACAAATTAGCCAGAGCAGAATGAGACAATATAGCTATCGAGTAACTAAAACCTGATACCACCACAGAGTGGCATCTCTGATGCAGGACTTACACAATACCATTTTCACATTGCTAAAGCAAACCAGTACAGATAAGCCAAGAGAATTTCAGAAGTGTTTTCACGCTTGGCCATTTTGTGATCACTTCAGTTGACCTTATCCAAAGAAGCAGCAAGCAAAACTGCAGCATTGGTGTAAACATTTAGACAAACCCAATCTAAAGGCTAACTCCCAGGCTCACAGGCATTATTGACTAGTATCAGTTTTCACCCCAGGTAACCCTCCAGCTATTGAACTAGAAAGAGAAAGAATCACATTTTGAGCTTGCTCCATGGGTACAGCAGAAAGGATGCTGTGCTGCCTGCAGGGTAGGTGCATTAATTATTAACTTGCTTTTGTAAAATATCAAGCCTAACTCCCTGCTCAAGGTGGGGGTAGGGGAAGGAAATCTTGCACCTGCAGTTCAATGTGCAGCTAGAAGCACAAGCCTTTCAATATATCTCGCTGCCTTGTCTCTCACAGCACCAGGAGGATCCGAGCAGGACTATTAGACCCGATTTGCAACCTAGCAATCACACTGTGGATACCAGGCTACAGCCTCATATTTCATACAGCTCAAGAGATTCTTTGTCACATCTCCCCTCTGCAGAGGTGCTAAGTGACACGTAAAACTCTGCCAAGTCAAGAGCAAAGGTTTGAATCGCATCCTGACAATTTACCTTGGCGTAAGTGCTCCTGCCTGCCCTGGCCATCTTTCACAAGCTCCAGTTTCCAGTGTACAGACAGCTCAGCTGCTCACAAAGCAGCTGCTGGACACTCCAGTCAGTATTTTATTTTAATTTGTTAGACAAGAAATTATAGCAATTTACCAGCTACTCTGTACAGAACAGACATGCACAGTGGGGGCCAGAACATCTGAGGTGCAATGAAGAATCAGTGTAGATATTCTATAGTAACCCATCATCAGAAGAGGTACATAACACACGTACAGCAACGCGGGGAGCAGGGAGGAGAAGGCTAGTGTCACAAGGGAAAGAGAGGCACCAGAAGCACCAAAGGCACTGTCAAGTGAACAGAGGGCCTTGGGCCCTTGTTCAAACTGTGGGGCTGGAGGGTGATCAAGGGAAGAGAGCCTTCACAGCCTATCTGTATAGATGGGAGCAGCAAAGCTGGCAAACAAGGTGGCTATGTGTGTGCTCCAACAATGATAGTCTTTGGTTAATGACTTAAATCAGCCAGCCATTCCTGAGGAGCTTGAATTGTTTTTCAAATGGTTTCTAGCAAGGCCTTACCAGCTGTGAAGGACCAAAAAAAGGAAACGGTATTATAAACAGGATGCTCCATAGCCATATTTTGAGAAGTCCCTTTAGAAACTCCCTGAGCTAGAACTTGTACCTCTTCGTTGCATTACTCCCCTTTTACCTTTCCTGCTCACATTCCAAAATCTTCAGCCATCTATGCAGTACTGTCTGGAGCTCACTAAGAGGACTGCAATGCAGTCCTGGTTCAGAGGACCAGAAGATCACACCAGCACCAAGAGCCTGAGCGACTTAGTCCCCACCTAGAATCAGTAGCATCTCCACTCACCACAGAGAAAAGTGGCTCTGAGCAGGCAGCTACAGGCACCTGTGTTCGTGAACCATGCCATCAGCACATGCAGGGGTGAAGAATATGCAGAAAAACACATATAGCAGGGGACCCCAATAAAGAGAGGAAGAATAAAAGTGTAGTTTACTTGGAAAGTATATCCTTCTACAATGATTTAGGTACCTCAACTGGAATTTCAAAAATTGTATCAGATCATAAGTCTTCTTTCACCAGACATTCCTGAGAGAAAGAGGGACATATTTACACAAGGCTATATTTACTCTAAGTTAGCAAAAGTTACAGAGCAGTGACAAGCTGCTGTGCTATGCAAGGAGAGCATATCACACCCATGTATAACACAGTTTGCCCTTAGCCAGACAAGGAAAGGAAAGTGCCAAAGAGACGCACCCTTTCCCCCTGTCAATCAATACCCTGGACCTGTTAAACTAGGCAAACCCACAGAGAAACTCTACTAATTATCCTCCCCACTTCAGGAAAGAGACCTCCTCAGCTGTGACAGCAGAGACAAACTTGCTGTTACAAGCAAAGTAAGGAGAAGAGTAGTCTTGATTTGAGAGAGACACAACTTTATATTTAACACTCTGCTAGAATGTTTTATCCTGAAATATTAATTGCATCTAGAAGCATTCTGTTTTAACCTGCTTATGCAAGAGATCTAGCATTCACACTCCAGCCCACAACAACTTGCTCAACTGGCTAAGGAGCCTAGTAGTTCAGAATCAAGCAGTAACTCACTTGAAGAGACATCATCCTGGCAAGCTGATGTGTCCATTATGATCAGAGAAGGCATGCTACAAAAGTCATCTCTCATTGACTTGTATCAGGGTTTCATGCCCGACCAAAGAATTCCCAAGTGTCACAGTATGGGAGGAGATGAGAGAAAAAGCAGTTTTCAGCAAAGGCAAAGAAAGCACAGCAAAGAGAATGGCATCCACTGTAGCACAGGTTGTCCAAGAGGAATTATTATTACATGTTTACAAGGCTCTTGTCAATAAGAAGAATTTTCTTTTCAGTACAATAAGCAAGTGCCTTTTCCAATTCTAGAAAAACCAAAAGATTCCACAATCTGTATAATCTTATCTTCCAGATGCACATTTACATATTAGCAGACCAGTTTCTCTCCCACACACCTTCGGTGTCTTACATAAAACTCCAATCCCATGTGCTCTGCAGTTATCTGCTAGTCAGCATTTACAGCCATATGGTAACAGTTGTGGCTACCAGTAGCCAGAGAGGAATTCTCCAGTAGCCTCTGAAGCCATGCCAGGTCTGCATGTATCTAATGTTCTTATTTTCCAGGGAAACAATTCTTTAGGCTTTCAAAGATGAGCCTTTTACCAGAAACTATGTGCAACATTCTCTTCTTCTAAGATACACTGAGGTCAGCTGTTTATAGGCAACAATAGCCCAAAGCTGAGTGAATCCCAGTTTTGCTCATATTCAGTACATGGACACCTGACAGCAAAGCTCAGAGTGCCCTGTACATCGAGCTCCTGCTGATTTGTTAGCTGAATGCTTAGCTAAGTATGATGAGGTACCCTTTTTCACCTCATTTGATTAGATCCAGCCACAAAACAAAAGCTCTTCACTGTTCATATAGAAAGGCAATGAAAGCATGAGTTGCAAGATGATCCTGTTTCCAATCACAGACTAAGGAGCAGTTTACATCAAAACCAGATTTCATTCTGGCTTCCTTACTCAGCTCTGTTCATTTTAGATGTTGAGATTTATGGCAAGTACACATGCCACGTCTCACGACGGACCCATATTCAATAGAAGGCCAAATGCTTCTTCTTAGGAGAAGCATTAATTGTTACTCACTGCTGTGTGTTAGCAATCCCATCAGAGCTCCACTTTTTGCTTTGTCTTCATTGCTTTTGCATGCAGCATTGTGTCTCAATGCCCATGCACCGCTTGCTGAGACACTCTGGATTTTCTCCAGGCACGGGCTGGGGGGAATTACCATTTGTAGAAATTTGTTGCAGTTTTTGCTTATGTCCTCCCATGATCGTGGAATTTCCAGCCAAAAGTATAAGAGAACCAACGTTGTAAGTCCCAATCACACAAGTTAATCCAGTATTACAAGAAGAGGAAGCCCCGGTCAGAAGTTTTTACTACGTAGACAGTATTAAGTGTGGATACAGTCCCAAGTTAACCCCACAACAAAAACATACCCATAATGAGTTTATTTTGCTCACATAGAAGAGTTGCAAGGTACCATCTGTGTGCTTCCTAGGCAACCTTTACTCAACTTGAACAGGTTTTCAGTGGGATAAAGTCCAACAGCTTTCTTTTCAAAATGCCATCAAGTATCTCAAGAACTCTTAAATCTTGCCTTGCTTTAGGTCTCCTTTTCATTCCTTCCTCATCACCCCTTCCTGCTTACAGGTCCTTAGAACTTCTACCTATGCATCTGATAACACTTTATCAACCCTGCTAAAATAAAAGAGGCCTTATCAACAAGCTTTGTTTGAACTATAAGCAGTTAGTGCTCCTATAACAAACAGTCACTGCCATGGCCTTGTCTGAACTAGGTTTCCTCCCCCACCTAGAAGTTTGCCTTGTTCCTCTTACCAACACAGACAGCAGCAACAGAACAGAGGCCAGATCAATTGCACAGGAAAAAGCTATTCCTTAGCACCAATGATCTCGCAACAACAAAAATTATCAAAGCATCATTTAAATACTAGTCTTATCAATTTTATTGATTACAGGAGCCATCGGACTCATTAAACATGACTCCGTGAAATTCCAAGTTTAAGAACACTTTTAGTTTGAAATCGATGAAACTTTTAGCTTGAAATAGCTAGGGGGTACTAGCTATTCTTTAACTTAGCTGTCACTGTAAAGTTCATCTCTACAATCACACTTGGCTGTAACACACTATCAAGAGAGATACTCAAGAAGAAAGCAGAAGCCAAGCAGAACAGCTAGAGCAAGGGAAAGAACAGTTGCAGTAGATGGAAAGCTTGGAAGTGTAAGATACTACCCCATTTTCCCGGGATAAGGCTTCACTGGGAAGATGCTCTAACAACAGTAATCTCATAATTCAACAAGACCATTCAGAGATCTCCCTTACACAACACAACTGCTGATCAACGGCTAGCCCCCCAGCACTCGCAGTTCTACAGAGTGTTCAGATGCACCTTGCACACAATCATCAGGCACTAGCAGAGAGGTAAACCAAAAGATCCTCCTCTAAAAATGAACAGCAGACTGCGTCAACACTACATGCAGCTGACCACCCTCCCAAAACACAGAAAATAATAAATAAAAGACCAGAGATAGATTCCCCAAGAAGTCTTGGAAAATAATCGAAAATCAATCACACAAATCAGGCAAGTTCAGGTACCTTCACAGCTTTGTGCTTGGAGTTAGCAGGGACGGCCCACTTGCAATGAATTTACTAATTGTGCAAGCCTTATGTGTCATTATGACTCCTATTGTGTTCTCCTTGTCATGGGAGCATGACAACATGAAGTTTCAAAATGCTACAACAGAACAAAGTCTTTGCACTGAACAACATTATTGCACATGATGCAAAACTCTTTGTACGCTTCTACTAGGAAGCATGATTCAAATGGAAGAGTGGCTTGTAACTTTGGAACAGCATTTTACCCCAAACATAGTGGGTCAATGGAATAAACCACAAAAGCATTTGCTTCTTAAAGCAACACAAAGAGATCCAGCTAGAAGAAACTTTTAGATAAGCATTGGAGTTTCCATAGAATTTCTGCACAGAAATCAAACTTTAAGCTATCACCAGTCCCTCCTTTGATAAACTATTTTAAAGAAAGGTCAGGCTGCTAGCAGCATCACATACTTTTATTGCCATGTACTAACTGCGTTACGTTATCTATGTTTAAAACCTCTTACTGTTTAACATCACTCAAGCCTCTGTGTCAACCAAGAAAAAAACCCACACCTCTTCCATAAGCAATGCCCGGTAATAATCACATTACTGTACCAAAAAGCCACTAGAAGATATAGGACTCTCAACTGGTTTAACTCCTCCAATAATTTTCTTCAGTCAGTAGTGACAGCAGATGCAATTTGTTCAAAACCAAATACAAGACGTTCCTCAGCACCATCCTGTGAAGATGTTTGAGAACTCTTCTCCCTTTTCAATACCGTAAACTAAATGGAGCCCCTCAAACGGCTACAAGCAGCACTGAGGAAAATTAGGGACTACTCACTACTTGCACAGATCATCCTCATCCCCTCTGTGGGCCAGGCTGCCTTTACAAGGAACGTGTCAGGAAGCACAGAGAAGCCTTGGGACGTACCACCGCTTTGCATTCCGCTTGCCAGAAGCGCCAGCTTCCCAAATCAAAGCTAAAATCACCAGGCAGCTGCTTTGGGCATACAGCTTCACCTGGGACTTGGTAAAGCAAGATATTCCAGTTGACTGAAGTGTGCTCAGATGACTACAAAGAGCAGCATTCCCCATCAAGTAACACATTACAACGGACAACTTTTGCTTCTATTATCTCAGCGAAGCTATCCTATCCTCCTTCTTGTCACTATCCTCACATGAGTGTAAAGCTTTGTGCCACTACACTGCAGAAACACAGACCCAGAAGTCTACTTCAACTGCTTTACACCATTAACAACACTAAATATAAACACACACAACTTTCTCCAAAGCCAAGGTTAGCCTCACCTTCAGGAAAGGAGATGTCAGTAACCAGCTTGTTCCCATGCCACAACTGCAGGGCAACCTGAGAGAAAGGCTAAACAACTTGTTTCACCTGCTCGTTGCCTGTTAGAAGTAACATGCTCCCTCACCCATCAATCTCTTACAACTTTGGGGAGGAAAAAAAAAAACCCAAACAGTAACATGATATATTTAATATGGGCAGGGATTTGAAGGAAGGAAAAATAAAATGCTAACAGAGCGTCCCCAAAGAGACATCGCAATTCTTATTAATCACATCTGCTTCAAGCCAGTCATAGCAGATGGAGACCTAGAAGGCCAGGCTGCAGGCAGGGACACCTCCCACGACAGGACGAGGCAGAAGCAGTCCGAGGGGCCGCTCCGGGACGGCTCCCGAGAGGCCGCGGCTCTTGCAGGAGCCTCCGTGACGGGGCCGTTCCCAGCAGCCCCCCGAGGCGGCTCAGCGCCCCGGGAGCGGCCCCGGCCCGGACCCACTCCCGCCGAGGGCTAAAGCAGGAAGTTATGGAGCAGGCGGCCGCTGCCGCGACCTCCGCCGGAAAAATCCCAGGATGTAAAGCTGCCCTGGGATACCCCCCAGCTACACGCTCCGGCCAGAACAAACAGTACACCAAACTTGATAAGCCAAAAAAAAAAAAAAAAAAAGCAAACAAAAAAACCCGGGCAAACCCAACCCCTCAACGCCAGTGCTTGAAGTTTCATGAGCGAGCCAAGGCCGGTGTCCCCGGGTGCGCTGGGGCAGGGGGGCTTCAGGTGTGGGCAGCCCCAATGCGTCCGGGCCGATGCCGGCAGACGGGCTCGGGCACCCGGCGAAATGGACCCCCCTCCCGTGGGCGGGGGGACCGGCGAGCACCTGCCAGCCCCGCCGGAGGGTTCCGGGAGCAAGCTGCAAAACCCAGGAGGAGCGGGCAGGGTCGGGTGCCGCCCCGGCCCGCAGCAGCGAGCCCTGCCGGGGCCGCGCTGGCCGGACCCCCCCCCGCTACGCGAGAACCCCCCTCCCCAGAGCCTACCCCGCCAGGCCGGCCCCTGTCCTGCACCCCCCGCGGAGCCCCAGCGAGCCGCGCTCACCTGCGGGGCCTGGAGCCGGGCCGCCCCGGCCTCGCTCCGCTCCGCGCCCGCTGCCCGCTCCCCCCTCGCCTGCGCGGCGGTCGGCGGCGGCGACGGCCTCCCTCCCTGGGCACCTCCGGGAGGGGTGCGGCGGGGCGGGGCCTCGCATGCAAACCGCCCCCATGGGCGGAGCCCCACAGATGCAAACCGCCCTCCTAGGGCGGGGCCTCGCGTGCAAACCGCCCCCACGGGCGGAGCCCCACAGATGCAAACCGCCCTCCTGGGGCGGGGCCTCGCATGCAAATTAAGTTCAGCCGCTGCCTCTGCTCCCTTTCATCCGGCGCGGTCATGAATAATTCAACGCTCCGCTCGCTCGGAGCCAATCAGAAAGCGGCCATCGCCTTACGGGCGGCCGCGCTGCCTGGCTCGGGGAAAGCGCGCCGCCGCGTCCCCCCACCCCGGGAGACCCGGACACCGAGCACCGCCCGAGGGCGGGGGCAGCGGGCCGGGAGAGCCGGCTCCCATGCCGTGTCAGGCCCCCTCCTCCCGGCTCCGTTCATCCCCCAGCCCCGCGAGGGACAGGGACCTAGCGCGAAGCGGAGGGAAGGTGCCAACCTTCCCGCAAAAGAGATGGGAAGGCTTAACAGAAAGTTGAAGCCTTAGTTGGAAAGAGCTACACAACTGCCGCTATCTTGCTAAACTGCTCGACTGCAAACAGCCTGTGTCCTACTGCAGGGAACAACAGCTGGGCGAGGAATCAGTAGTTATGTGGAGCGCAATGGCAGTCCAAGGTCTGCCAACCTCTCTGCATCCATGCAAAAGCTTGAAATTACCTCTGACAAGGGGCCAGTAACAGTCAATGTCTCAGCCAAGCTTCCAAAAGTGATGTTTTTCAAATAAAATACTCATTTCTGTCATCTTCTTGCAACATCCAGCCAATCCACATCACAGGCCGAAATGAAGCAGTGGTATCAGTCTGCATCATAATCCCATCCTGGTAAAGGCACTGTCAGATGTTGTGGTGCTGAGCAAGGCAGCCACAGTTTCTCAATCCTCCCTGCAGTGGTTATTAAATTGTAATTGTTTTGTGCTGAATCAGGGAGTCTCTGCCCCAGCGAAACTCACTGGGTGGCTCTTGTAGAGTTCATCGATACAATTCCACCTTGGCATAAGCAGATGAGACTGATTGAAATCAACAGGAGTTTGACCTAATTCCAGGACAAACGTGAGCCCTGTGGGTCAGACTGGAGTTCTTCTGGCTGCACCCGTTCTTAGAAACTCTCTTCCCACTGCCTTTAATCTGCAAAACAGTCTGGGAGAATGCTGAGGGCACAGACTGGAGCTGCCAACAACCCTGGCGTTTGAAAAGGACTATCAGAGCAAAAGCACTGCTTGAACAAGGGAGGAAAAGGAAGGGGAGCACGTGTGGGAGGAGTTGTCAGACCCTCACCTCAGCAGAGCCCTGCTGACTTCCAGCATCTGATAACAGGGGTGTGTGCATGAAACAGGACCAGGCACAGTGCTTGCAGCAGATCCCTGCTACCTTGAGCTACGATACCTCTGACCACACAGGAGGAAGATGAGGATGGCACGGTGTCATGTGCGGACAGAACTGTACACGGGACATTGGGACTCCTCCAGGCTCTGAGTCACACTGCCCTCCCACAGAATGGGGCAGCAGCTGGATCCAAACACAGATGGGCATGGGAGCGGGGTTACGCAGCCACAGGGTTGTATGACCATGAGCAGGCATTCACCAGCTGGTGCTGCTGGGGTCCCAGTAGCCTCCCCAAGAATGTCTCCCTCTGCATAACTTACTAACATTTCTGCAGGAATTAAGAACCACACTGAGGTGCTTGGACTGCTGGAAAAGGCTTTTTTATTGCTTAGCCTTCTCCCCATCTCCAAAAGGAACTCAAAAATTATCAAATAAAATGCATCTAAACCAGTTGCTATAACAGTTCTGAAGAAGCTCAATACCAAACACAGCCATGCTCAGCATACTTCTATTCACTGAGCAGACTTTCTGGCACTTGTCACTGGCACTTTTGCATAGAGGCTAAAGCAAATTTGGTACCTGGATATCCTGGTGGAAAGCTCCCACAGTACGGCCTGGAAAGCAATGATGTCCTCAGTTTGGAGCACAACAGCCACAAGACTGGAAGGCTCATGAGGAATTTGTAGCTTCTTTACTCAGGGATCTCTCACTTACAAAAGACAAAGATCCACAGCCAGGAAAGAGGATGTCAGGTTGAAGCAGAGGAGGCTGCAGTACAGCCTTGGTGAGACTATCAGATACAGTGTACTGGTATTGGTGGCCAAACTTTAACATGGCACAATGCTGCATGGCAAAAATGCATCTCAGCACAGACGCTACAGCATGAGGCTGGGGTGCCATCTGCTATGGTCTGGGGCTTTCTGTGAGCTCACGCTGATGAAATTGTGTTCAAGGCAGTTTCCTGCTCTTGGGTGCCTGGAAACTTTACTCCAGGTGGCTGAGTTTTATGGCTGTGCTTTTTTCAGATCAGAATCTGATCTGACGGTTGTTGGCGTAGCTGAATGACAGAGGCTTAGGACACCACCACTGATCTGATCAGCTTATTCTGTTCCTGACTGACCTCAATGACTCTCCAACCATCCCACTGGTGTAGCACAGTGGCTCTTAACATGACAAGAGGATCACCAACAAAGCGTTTTCTAATGGTCCACAGGTCAGCCAAAGATGACACGGAAAAGGCAGACTAGCGGTCCACAAGATGAGAAAGCTGGAGAACCAGCTTCAAGAACAAAGCAGTGTGTATTCCAGTCCAGAAATGCCCAGCTAAGCCATACACACTTGTTTGCCGTAAATTTTGCTATTATGCCTGAGCCATCTGGTTGGGTGAAGTCTGTAACAGCAAATAAAGTGGTCAACTACGCAAGGTTCCAGTTATCACAGGCTCTATTTTCTGTAGTATTTCATTA
The DNA here is from genome assembly GCF_900496995.4 of Aquila chrysaetos chrysaetos. NCBI lineage: Eukaryota > Metazoa > Chordata > Aves > Accipitriformes > Accipitridae > Aquila > Aquila chrysaetos. The sequence continues at coordinate 68,548,205 of NC_044008.1, forward strand.
ATCAATAAAACAAAACCTGAGTAAAGCTCTTCCCTTCATCCTGTACCATTTCTGCAAGTGACAGCAACTTCAGTGATTAACATCGACTGGCAGCTTGAATTCCTTTAGTGAATAAAAGGCAATTTCTCCATGATCCACCAGCGCAAAGACCACCGGGACGTCCCCACTCTGATATGTAACCTGCTTCAAAGCCCGAAGGGATGGAATCTGCTCGTCAAAGCTGCAGAGAGAAAAATATCCCATTGTTCTCAAAGCAATAAGAATACAGAGACAAAGCTGTCCTGGCCAACGATCACAGCAGCTCACTTGGGTCTTAGGAGTTGGTAGTGACCCTTCCCACCCCTTTCAGTCAAAGCAGGAGGCTGCCAGCCCTGAGAGAGTACACTGCATGCCGGGAACTGGGAGCTGTCAAATCCTTTGCCAAAAACAAGGGCAACTGCACACTGCTCCATGCTGTGCCTATTAGATGCGGCTCACAAGGCTACTGGCAAATTGCCAATCCAGTGCCATCTTAATACCTTTGTGCTAGGAAGATCTTTAGGTTGCTGGGATCAACATCTGACCTGCTTTTCCTCCTTTTAACTCTGCAGAGTCTGTTTGCTCATAAATGAAAATATTTATAAAGCAAGGATCATCCTAACTGCTCACGACAGACCTTTGTAAAACTGCATTACCACGTTCCATGCTCTGGCTACTACAGCTGCAGAGAGCGGAGGAGGGACAGTTTTAGTATATATGAAAATTAGAAAAGGCAAGAACTTTGTACCTGCCTATGGAGTTTAGGTATCAGATTCTGGATCCAGCAAGAAAGGGGACACCTATGCTCTGTTCACACTGATCTTAAAGTTACATTTGGCAAAGATCAAAATACTAAACCCATGCCCCTGAGCATGTAGTGAGTTCTGGGGAGGTATATCTCTGCAGAAATCCATAGCGATCTGCACTTGCTGAGGATTCAGGTACCCTACAGCTCCCTGCAAAACTGAGCTCTACATGTTTCACAAGCATTGCATAAATACAGCTGTGGCTTCTTATTCCTGACTCCAGTAATATTCAGACATGAGCAGCAAGCAGATGACCAAATAGTGTGGGCTGAGCACAAGGGCTGGGGGAATTGTCAGCCACAGCCTCCAACAAAGGAGGAAATGGAAGGAAAAAAAAATTCTGGGCAGGACCACCCTCAAGGGAGACACTCGGATGATCTGTAAAGCTCACAAGATGCTGGGTCATTTACAGATCATTAGTACTTTGTTTCCACAACAGCAACTGCTATGTTTCAGAACACAGCATAAGACCCATGGATACCTCCTAACACACATCCTGACATACGGCTTCCCAGGGTTTGTCTTCTTAAACTTTGCCACAGCATCAGCTTGATACACATTGAAGTCTATCTTCATGCCCTCTGGGTCCTCCTGCAGCCTACAGAAGACAGAACACATTCACATATGTATAGGATTGAAACATTGTAGGGTATAGACACAGCAGAGGAAAGAGGAAGCAAAAGTTCTTAAAGCCTGGCTAGTTTGGAGCCTTTGAAAGGCTTCAGTCCTCAAAGGACTGATCCTGCAACTGTTCTAATTAATTTCCAGATCTTTCCTGTAGTCAGACCAGAGCAAGCTCCCACCCCACATCTGCCACACTCCCTTCTCTGCACAACCCCTTGCAAGAAGGGCCACTAACAGATACAGAAGTAAAGCACTGCTCTGCCCTACAGGGACTGCACACTAACACCACACAGACTCTTTAAGGCAGGAGCAGAACCAGAAGTCTAAAGGCACAGTTTTATAATCACTGCAGCAGGGATGGCAGCATGTTCCAGGGATGAGGCACAGGTGAAACCCAACCAAACCTCTAGGGGAGATTACCTGGCTGCGGTGCAGAGAGAGAATGGTAGAAAAAGAGAGCAACCCCAATGTTTTAATTGGCCTGGAATGCCCTAGCTCTGTTGCTGCAGGACCTGGTACTTCATGGAAATGTCAGCCCCTCACTACAGATGCAACCGGGTCACGGAGCAGAGCGCTGTATTCTCTTGGCACCCCAGATGCCAGGCAGCTCCCAAACTGCTGCTGTGAGCATCTCACAGACCTCACAAGCAGGGACAGTCACAAGACACCCCTACTGCCTAACAGCTACGAGCTGGCTGGCTGGATACTAACCGGGAGGCTCCATCCAGGATGTGGGAGGGCTGCAGCACGCTGATCTGCTGGAGGAGCGCAGCTGGAGGGAGAAGGAACAGGAAAGGATCAGACTAGCTATTTCTCTCCCATGGCACTCCAAGCACTCCACCACCACCCATGAGCCTTCCTCCTCCAACAATGGCTGGCAGCACCACAGTCACCACTGGCTACTTCAAAGACCTCAGCTTCCTCATCTCCCCCCAGCACACAGCCCAGAACACCCTGCAAATGCTTTGCATCTTGCTGGCCCTGATTTCACATGCCTAACAGCCTAGCAGGAAGGATTGCAATACAGTAGGACATGGGGAATGGATTAGAAGACCTCCCAAGGCCCTGTTTATCCTGGCACTTGAGTAGGCTATAGAAAGAGATGGAAAGGCAGAGTACAAGCTTTCTTGTCTCTCCCCATGTTCATAGCTGGGGTCCTCTGTGCCTGCTCTGCCTAGGCCTTCTAATGAGATTCTCCATCTCAAGGTACTGTGCCCTAAACTGACATTCAGCTTCTCCACGTCACCCCTTTTGCTGCTGCATAACAGGCAATGTTTCACAGAGTTGCGGGGGAGGAGAAAGGGGTCCCTGTCAAGTTCCCAGAGCCTCTACCTGATGAGGTAGCTTCATCTGGCCTCAAAAGTGGTGTGACAGCTTGGTCCCAGAGATGTGGTGGTCGTCTCCAAACCCTCTGCTGGCTCCTCTGCTCCAAAAGGGCTTTGTATTCCTTCCAGTTGGAGCAGCGCCTCACCTCCCGGTCAGCATTGACACTGCTCTTGTACCTGCTCTCCCTCTCTCGCTGCTCCCTTTCCTTCCGTGACAGCTTCTCCTGTTTCTGATTGATGCGTGCACACCAGCAAGCTGCATCAACCTCCCTCCCTGTCACATTCTCTGGCAGGAGCCCGTTGTCAGGTGAGGGCAGATGTGTGCACGGCTGGTCTGGGGCCATGTTTGGCAAGATGATGGTGGTAAAATCCCAGCGGGGTGCATGGGTGCCAGTGCTGCTCTCCCTGTAGTCTCCAGCCCAGCTCCTGGAGGGGTTATGGGAGTCCTTTTGTCCTGTATCAAGAGGAACTGGGTTTGATTCCCCCTCTCCACTGCCAGCATCCGATTCCTTTGGTTGCTCTGACAAGGGCTTTTCAACCATTAGAAGGCAACTGGAGTCTCCGCAGTCATCTCCAGCTTTTTTGGAGGTCCCTTCAGCTTCTGGAAGGTCCTCAGATATCTTATGTTTCTTCTCATGTGACCTAAAGACAGAAGCAGCAGCATAAAAGACAGGGACAGTGCATAGTGGAACTTTATTCCCTTTGAGTCCTGCCTCCTCCCTGCTAACAGGAAGAATGCAGTCTGCCAAGCCTGAAAAAAGGACAGCAGAGGTGGCAGGAACCCCCAGACAGATCTGCAAGCCCTTGACAACAATCTCTTGGCTGGAAGGAGGGCGTTTGCTTGTGTGACAAAATGAGAAGGGAAAAAAGCAGGCCAAAACAAGCAGTGAATGCCAAAGGCAGAATAAACTTCTCGGCAGTCCTGCATGAGGTTTGACTTCAACGCGCAGGAGAATCCCAGCCTTGATTTGTGTAGACACACGTTCCCAACCTGCCATGCAGCCTCCACACACCCCATATATGGAGCCAAACACCTCCACACAAACATAATGGACTTCAGCCAAACCAGCACAGGCTAGGCAGAAACCCTCCTGCCAGCACCTCTTACTGGTAGAAGATTCAGTCCCTGGTCCCAGAGAAGATGGGGCAATTCTCAAATCAGCAGTTTTATCTCCCAGCTCCTAAAATGTCTTAACTCCTCAGGCACTGAGTTACTTGTTATCAGGAAAGGACTTGCAGACCAGTCTTGTCCTCCCTGTTCCTTAAAAAGATGACGCCACCTACTGGAAGCTGTCATAATTAGCAAAATTACTAATTATGTCAGCTTCTGTTTGCATTTTGGCAACATCTCTGCTGTACAGTCCTAGCATGTAAGCTGCATCGAGGGGGTAGATAAGCGCAAGATGTGCACTGTGGCGTCTGTGCTCCCTTTAAAAAAGAGCAAGAGGAGACATCTGCCATGTGTTTCTTCTGCACTGACCTCTCTACCCTCCTATTTTGGCATCTCACCACTACAGTTGGGAGGCTCAGGGGCAGTTTGCCCCTATTAGCCCTGCATGAAGTACAGAAGTCACAAAAAGGCACACTGCAAAGAGTTCAGGAAAAGCACTGCACCGCTTGAGGACAGCCAAGAGCAGCTGTGCTGGACAGGTCACCCACAGCACAAAGGGCTGAGGATGCTGTTCCCAAGCTGCAGAGCCTGGGAGAAGATGGAAGAAGGGCTTTGGGCCACATCCTTACCGGGGGCTGGAACTCCTCCTCCTTTTGCGATGGTGTTTCCCAGAGCTCTGGCAGTGACTTTCCAGGTTCAGTTGCCTCTCATAAGGAGACAGGACAGTGCTGTAAGGAGACACCAACACAGAGGCTGACAGCAGGGCGGGGCAGCGAAACTACCCTTCTGCTCAGCCCCCAGAATACAGCAACAAAAACCTTTTCTTCCAGGCACAGAAAATCCACAAGCGGGACCAGGATGGTCCTCAGTTCACGCCCCATTTCATGTTCCCAATCACCTCCTCAAGAGGGAGGAGCAAGGAAGGGTAGAGTGCCACTTTTAGCCTTTAATCCTCCCGAGAGACGGAATGCAGGGTCAAAGTCCTCTTCTCTGCCATTCCACTGGGGCCATGCAGTGGGCACAGAGCTGCTCAGGGTCTTCAGAAAGGAGAAAGCAGCGTGGAAAGAAAAAGCTGGTTACCTGGGGTCGAATCTCAGTACAACATAACCCAGTTGCTTCAAGTGGCTGAACACCTTAGAGCAAAGGAAAGCAAGAGGGTTAAATGACTACCCTAAAACCAAACAATTTACTTCAGCTCCACAACTGAGTGAACACAGTGTGGCACTGGCAGAGGAGAAAATGCCAGGCTTAGGACCCAAAGCAAAGGTGGGGAAACAAGAACTGATCATCTGGGAGAAGGTGAATGGGAAAAAACTGAGAGTGACTCCCCTCCCTAACTGTCGTACTCTGCTCTCAGCCACTGAAAGAAGCTGTGCGGCAGAGGCTGGGCTCTCTGCCTTCATCCTCCCTGCAATAGCTGGAGGTCCCAACACACCTGGTAATGTGGCAGGCTCATTGCCTCCTGGGACAGCAGGATCTCGTAGGCTTCCTGGATTGACAACGGCAGATCCCTGTAAAAGAGCTGAACAGAGCCCTGCAGGACAAAAGCTTGGTGTTGAGAGAATCACAGGGAACAAATCTATGCAAGCTCACACCAGTCTCTTCCCACTGGTCCTCACAGCTGGTCCCAGCACCCTCCTTGACACAACATCCATGTCTCCCCATGTGCCACCTGGATGACTTACAGTCCATCTCCCATGCCCAGTTCCCCCATGCTCTGGTTTTAGCAGCCAGTTAAGAAGTTCCCACCCACAGCTGTCGGCTCCTGCTCCAGCGCTGCATCTGTTTGGGAGATAATTTTCTTTAACTTTGATGATCTCAGTGATTCAGGACACAGCGCAACTACAAAAACACTTAGGACCTGCACAACCGAGAGAGCTGGAGCAGAGGAATCGATAGCATCCTCAGAAGCATTTACTGCAACCCCAATGATCCCATAGGCAGATTCCCCAGGCAATAGCAACTAACCTGCAGGAGGCAGTTTTATAGGCCACGCCTCTTTTTCCTCCCTTTTTTTTTTTTAGAATGTGTTTACTCATAAACAAAGAAAACAAAACACTAGGAAGGACACCTCTCCCATGGGATGGGCTGAAGACATCTAACTAGTCTTTTCTGCTTTTGGGGAGAGATTTTGTACTCAGCAACTAATGAAACAATTTTATTTTCATCAATTTGTTTATGATCTATTTGTCAAAATGACAGAGGTAAAAAAGCCCTATCTTTGCAGTTAGGATTTAAGGGATGGCATCAGATACCCATAACCTAATTAAGTTTTGCTAAGAGAAAAAAGTTCCCCTTTAATCAGTGCACCTATTCCACTGATAACAGGCTTCAGTGGAAAGACAAAAAAAACCTCTACAGCAAAGAAATCCAACTGAGCCTTAACCAGCATTTCTGCAAGCAGAGGAGCACTGAAAGCAACCCGGTCTCACTCCCCTGCTTGCCACATTTACATTTCTTTCTGCCATACATACCAGGAAGAGACGCCAAGTAGCAACCCCAAAGTTCTCTGCTTAAGTGTAAAGCACATACAGTACTGGCTGCTATATAACTGCCTCCCAAGCCAACACCCTTCACATAGAAAGATCTGATTTAGTGCCTAAATGTGGCCCTACCAAGCTGGATAGCATTTCACTAATTCCTATCAGCTTCTTAGAGAAGCACAGAAAAACTGTGCTAATGAACTTATGAACCCTGCCATTGCAAAATATGCAAGATACGCTGGGGATAAGGGAGGAAGTCAACTTATGACCGAAAAGGCACTGACCAGTCTCAGATTTCCTAATTAACTGTACACCAGTTCTGAAGGAAAGAATTTCTCAGTGTCAAACCTTTTATTCCAATTAACTCTCACAAGGAACAGAAGATAATGGTTTGATCTCATTTCCAGAAATTCCCAGAACAGTGAGCTTTCCTGGATTGTGGAAGTTCAAGTCCCCATACACAGATTTTGGTAAAGAAGTAACTGATACATAAATGTGTGTTTCATCAGCCCCAGATCAAGAAAGTAGAGATCTTGATAGAAAACTTTGTAACATGCTCCTCGTGCTTCTTTCACTCTGGTAAGACAGCTGACTTACTACTGCTTGTTGTGGTTTAACCCCAGCCGGCAACTAAGCACCACGCAGCCACTCACTCACCTACCTCACAGTGGGATGGGGGAGAAAATCAGAAGGGTAAAAGTGAGAAAACTCATAGGCTGAGATAAAGACAGTTTAACAGGTAAATCGAAAGCCACGCACACAAGCAAAGCAAAACAAGGAATTCATTCACCACTTCCCATGGGCAGGCAGATGTTCAGCCATCTCCAGGAAAGCAGGGCTCCATCACACGTAACAGTTACATGGGCAGACAAACACCATAACTCCAAACGTCCTCCCCTTCCTCCTTCTTCCCCCAGTTTTATATACTGAGCATGACATCATATGGTCTGGAATATCCCTTTGATCAATTGGGGTCAGCTGTCCCAGCTGTGTCTCCTCCCAATTTCTTGTGCATCCCCAGCCTGCTCACTGGTGGGGTGGCGTGAGAAGCAGAAAAGGCCTCGATTCTGTGTAAGCACTGCTCAGCAGTAATGAAAACATCTCGGCATTATCAACACAGTTTTCAGCACAAATCCAAAACAGCCCCATACTAGCTACCCTGAAGAAAATTAACCCTATCCCAGCCAAAACGAGCACACTGATGTACTAACAGAAATTTGGATCAGCTAAAACTCTCCTAGTCTCTATTGTCGTATTTGACATAGGAGTGGGTTAAACAAGATACCAGCTGAATAAACTGGCCACCAATTCAACTAACACTCGCTGTCAATGACACAGAGGCTGCTTTAGAGTACAACATATGAACCCATGGCCTGGAAACAAACAGCTCCATTAGCAACAGGCTAATAAAGACAATTTCTTGAGAACCAGGTGTTTATCAGCTGCTCAAACTGCAGCAATGACCAACACAAGTCAAGTGATTTCAGACTTCAGTCTAAAGCTGCTACAGCTCCTCCAATCATTCAGGAAAGACCCAATGCCCCCATCCACGCACAGGTATCCTACTTACACACTCCAGCAAGTACAGAGCTTCCTCAGGCAGCAGGCACTGTTTGCCACGCTCTGTGAACCCCATGGTGTGCCAAAACTTCCCCTGGAACAGAAGCACAAATCCATGATGGGCTCAGGCTGCTCCCTGCTGACAACCAGGCTCTCTCCCATTTAAAGCAGCAAATTAAGGAATCTGCAATGGCCAGCAGGAGGTGATGGCACCGAGTACACCCTGCAGCAGACTCACCGCAGGGGACTGCAGCTCTACGATGCCCTGTCCTGGCTTCCACTCAGCTTTCACCAGATTCGCCCTAAGAAGGTTAAAGATTAGTTTGTTATTACTAGCATGTCCTACAATCAACTACAAGCAGCTCAGGAAGGTATCAAAAGGCAACAAACTTCCAGGTGGTATTTTTACACAGTAAGGCCTTGGAAAGACACCATCCACTGGATCTAGCAGTACCAGCTGAAGATTTTATCACCACCAATTAGTTAAGAGTGTCTTCAGTCAGCACCGCAGACATCTGTCTGTAGGCTACAGCAGCCTGCTAGAGACGCATGGCCTAAGCCATGATGTATCATACGATTGTTCAGATGCTGCCAAGACACTCTCACGTTGCTGTATCCCACCCACAGGGACTCATAGGAAAAAAATTAATAGCTGAAAAGTGGAGGGTGACTTTGCAAGAATGTAAACATACATTTTTAGCAGCTGGCTCAGGGAAACAGAAGGAAAGACCTGTAGGGTCCACCATGGACTTGCTCTGCATCTTTAGTCAGTACCACAATTTCTCCATCTGAAAGGAAACCTAAACCTACCCAGTTGCCCTCCCAGCCTGTGGGTCTCCACTGCTGCCCCAGACACACATTTACAGATGTATTTGAACAAACCTGACTGTGAAAACAGGGGAAGATAATGGTCCACCCCGTCTGACCTGCCTGTCTGCTGCAGGTCGCCATTCTCTCTCTAAAGTCCCCAGTGGTGTGATTTTATGTGAACTGCTACTGATCAGTGCAGACAAACTGTTACCAGAAAAGAGCAGGCCAAACAGGGAAAGTGTGTGCTGAGAGATAGCGTGTGAAAATCTCCCAAGAAATGATAAGCTCTGGAAACTGGTAGCGCTGTTGAAACCACCAAAACTGATAAACCAGGGACACCAAGAGTCAGCTGAATCTGCACAACGCCACACGTGAGCATCATCAAGGGGCTGTGTAACTCAGACCGTGCCCAAGAAGACAGTGGCTGCTATTCGCAAAGGCTACAGGATTACGCACACACCTGAGAAAACTAAGGGCCTTTTGAGGGACTTTCTGAACATTCACATTGAAGCTGCTGGTGTACCAGTATGACCCTCTGCTCCCGAGGGAACGGCCGGGGTGTTCCCCCTGCAGTTGCTCCAACCAGGGAGCTGCGAGCAGGTGAACTGTGGGGACGGGCAAGGGAACTTACTGCGCTAACACCTACCTGCTATTAACAGCTCGATTCTACCCGTAACACCTGAACGGACAGCAGCTGTGCTCTGACCCCTCCCCGACACGATCGCTCCCAGAGAAAAAGGAATTTACAGCCCCGTGCTCAGCACAGCTCTGCGACCCCCGGCCGCTCCAGCCCCGGGGACTTACAGCCGCTCCACGCGTTCCTCGGAGAGGAGCTGCCACTGCTCCTCCCGGCACAGGCGCAGCTTCTCCGCCTGCTCGGCCGAGCCGTCGGGGATGAAATCCTTCTGGCCGCGGGGACGCTGAGGGGCCTTGCGGCCGCGGGCCGCCAGCAGGTCCGCCGCGCTGCGGAGCGAGAAGGGAGGCACGGTGAGGGGGGAACCCTCCCGACACCCACCCTGCGGCCGCAGCCGCCCACCCCGGTCCCCGGGGCCGGGGCGCCGGCGCTGCCCGCCCGGGCGGGCCCTACCTCGGGCGGCGCGAACCGCCGGGCTCCATGGGCACGGCGCGGGAAACCGCTTCCTTCCGCTGCCGGGCCCGAGCGCCGGCAGAGCGAGGCGGGCGCTAGCGCGCCCCCTGGGGGCTCGGAGGACTGCGAACGGCAGGGGAGCGGCACCGGGAACCGGGGAGGGGACGGGAGCGGCCCGGGGCGCCGGGCCAGGCAGCGGAGTGTGCTGGGGGGCTGGGGGCCGAGACACCCATCAGGCCATGCATCGAATTGCAGGTTGGGCTGCGTGCTGCGCCACGCGCAGAAACCGGGCACTGCAGCCGTGCACCGGGGCCACGCACCGGGGCCGGAGCGTGTGGCAGGGCTGTGTCCCCGGGCCGTTGGGCTGAGCTGAGCTCGGTTGCTGCCAGCCGCCCGCCCAGCCGCTCTCATTCCTCCTCCTCAACAGGACTGGGGAGAAAGTAGTGTGAAAGAGCTCGTGGGTTGAGCTAAAGACAGGGAGATCACTCACCGATTACCATCACGGGTAAAACAGACTCGGCTTGAGGGAAATTAATTGATTGCCAATTAATATTAGTCACAGGCATGGATATCTGCTCTGGTGGGGGCTCCTCTGGGGGCTTTTGGGGAACACCTGCTCCAGCACCTCGAAGACCTCTTCTTGCCCTCCTCCTTCCTCCCTGACCATGCTGCTCTCAGGGCCATCTCTCACACTTTTTCCCCTCTCCTCTGACTGCCACACTGCATTTTGCCCTTTCTTAGACACATTTCCCAAGAGGCATCACCAGCCTCACGGATGGGCTCAGCCATGCCCCGTGATGGGGCCATAGGAACCATCTGGAACCAGCCAGAAGCATCTGGAAGTGGCTGCATCTGGCACGGGGCAGCCCCATCCTCTCCTCACAGAGCTCCCCACAGCTGGTGCTGTGTACTCTCAGGCACGTGCCGCAGCCCCCAGAACAGAAGCAGCAGTGCTGGGGAAGGAGGTTTCTCCCTTCAGCGGGTGTCACTATTTCTTCTGGCTCAGGCTCCAGCAGTGGCCAGCATGGTGCTGGTGCCAGTGCTGGTGCCACCAGGCTGTGCGGAGCATGCAGCAGCCCAGCCGGGCTGGAAAATAAGAAACCTCCCCGCACCATGGCCTCGTGCCTCTGCTGACGCAGCTGGATTTGCTGCTTGGGGAGGCATGAACAGACCTGACAGGGAAACGCACCAAAAGTTCAAGTTTCACCTCAAGCCCATCTCCTGTTGCTGCGGGATACCTCACAGGAGTCACTGAGCCTCAAGTAGCAAAAATACAGCTTTCCCCCCACCGGATTCCCTGGTTCCCAACGTGGTTTCCCAATAATAGTCCTTTGACAAGATGCCAGCATAGACAGATGAATGCAAAAACCATTCCCCTCCATTTTCCACTGAACGGTTTAATTTTCACTTCCTGCCTGATTATTTCCTCCTTCTGAATTGAGCCTTCATCCTGCAAAGGGGGGCAAACAATTTTGGTCAGCAGTGCCTCTCCGTGGCGCACGGGGAAACAACGACTCACAGATGGTGTGAGGGGCAGCACGCTGTGTGGTAGCAGCACTTTCCCCCCCTGATTTCCAAAAAACATGTATCCAAGGCTACTTGGACTGCCTGATTATAACATAATCCCAGGACGTCACATCTTGCGGCTTTCAACTTACGGGCTGTCACCCCTTTGTTTAACTCAGTCTTTCCTTAAAATAGATGTGTTTAAATTGCTCAGGGAAAGGCTCTGATCCAGCATTTGCTTTTGTCACCCACTGTGATTACAAGACCCAGAAATGTCAAGACTAATTTCAGTTCACGTTTCTTTTCAATACTGGAATTTTAGCTGTCATGAGGGGAGAGGGGGGTGTATCCTGTTCCTCACAGAGGCACCAGCGGAGCCTTATCCGTGGTGGGACTCATCTCCCCAGCTGAAGCCTCTTATCAGCCCTAATTGACTAAGTGTCATCAGCTGGGTGTGTGTGGTCCTGGGGGGCTGCAATTTCTTTTCCTCGCTTACAAATGGAGGGTGAGGTGGGATTTTTCTTTTCCTTTCTTTAGATCTTTTTCTGGATTTGAGTTGGGATTTTTAATGTGAAATTTCTGTGCAACTACCTTGAAATTGTGACTGTGGTGCTGATGGAGACTGTCCTGGGCTTTCTGTAGCAGCAGCTCTTTGTGGTAGGGTTGTGAGAAGGTGAACAGCTGCAAGATGCTCCTCTTGGAGCTAAAATAATGGTTATTGAGCTGAGCGGTGGCAAAACTTGGCTTTGCGAGTGAGTGATCTGCTCAGGGGATCCTGTGAGCTGAAATAAGGATGGATGCGGCACTGTGAGCCCAGCGGCTGCCAGGGAGGAAGAGTAACGGGTGTGTGGCACCAGGTAGCAGAGCAGGATCCAGCCCTCGTCATCTAGGTGACATGTGCAGCCATCAAGCAGCCATGGAGGAAGTCGATGGTGGAGGCCAAGGCTGCTCCTTGCTCCCCTGTGGGACATTGCTTTTGCCCCAAGGGGAAACGGGCTTGATTTGACTGGAGAGACACAATACTGAATGCACCAGCGCTGTGTACCAGGACCATGGGCTCTCAGAGCAGGTAAGTGTGGTGGTTTTGCTCACTTATCTTTTTTTTTTTTTTTTTTTTCCCCCCCCTCTCTCTCTCTTGGGGATGGAAAGAATGTTGATAAAGTGTAAAAAGATTCTCAGGATTGAAAATGTGGGTTGGCTGCCTCTTCTGAGGGGGGAGTGGAGCAGAACTGCAGTGCGAGGTGATGGGTTTGAACCCTTTCAGTCTTTTTCTGTTGTGTCCAAGTCGTCCCTGTAATCACAGGTTCCTTGTGGTTAACTCCTGGATAAACTTGGTGTAAATAGACTAAGTATTTTTTGAGAAAAGGGGAGATAGTGTGGCCTTGGGATTGTTTTTCTAGTTTCATGTAGCATGCAAAGCACAGCCAGGTGGGAATCGCGTGCTCTGTGCTTGAGCTAAGCAGCTCTGCCAGGTATGGCTACCTGCTTTAATTCTGGTGTTAACAACTCCTGCAGTTCTTGGCATGGTGTTTGGAAATATTTTAGTAACTCTGCAGAAACCAGCTGTGCCTCAGCTTTTTGTGGCTCAGACTTTATCTATTTGCCAACAAATGGTAACGCTTGGAAAACAGTGTCTGAGATAGATAACATGTCTCATACATTTTGACTTCATTGCAACCTGTGGAGCACGTCCTGATACCAGAAGGTTTTGTGTGTGGATGCTCTATGTGATTTGGGACAGAAAAGGATGTTACAAACTCCCTAAAACTGGCAAGTGCTTCAATTCGTGTGTGTTGCAATATGTGTGGTGTTATCACAATTGTTTAGCTCTGAGCTATGCTCATGTCATCACTATTCAACAAACCTGTTATCACAGGTTAGCTGTAGTTCTGCATACAGTTGTCTAATTATTATTATTATACTTAATTATATTCTAGTGGAAAATATCTCAATTCCAAGATTCTAGAGCATCATATAGGCAACTTAAACTTCTTACAGTAGAACATAAGAAGGGAGGGTTTGGTAATCAATTTCAACAGGATTTGGCAGACCTTCAACATACACTGAAGTGCTTGGTTTTGGAGGAAAAGCAGATAACAGTGTCAGGTGTTACATCTTGTCTGGGAGGTGTGGGATCAGTCTGTTTTCTAGCCTCACCTAGGAGTTTTTGGTAAATTCCTTGCTGCTTTAGGATGCTTGTGATCGTTCCTGCAGTGTGTTGCAGCTGGGAGTTTGGGCAGGGCAATAGAAAGACTTTTGCTCAAAAAGGAGATTACTGAGGAAGGTTTCTGGGCTAAACATCTGTTGTCACCTATCAGGGCTGGGCTTGGGAGGTGTAAGGAGAAGGTTTTTAAGAAAACAAACAAACAAAAAACCCTGTCTTTGAGTACAGGACTTTGGGGATTAAGCGGTTAATACTTCTACATAACCAGTGTGTGTGCTGTGGTTCACTGGTATCTACTGCTGCCTTCTGATGGCTGAGAAATGGAGGAGGTTAAATTTTGCCTTCCCTCTTCTGATAAGTTTGTTGTAAAAATCATCTTGGTGTGGCCATCCGTAAACTACAGCACAATTCTTGGGGCTCTGCTCTGCAGCAGGAAAACTGGTATAGTATCGTTATGCAGGTTGGTGGTGTACAGTGAGCTAGCTAAGGCCCCAAGTAATGATCTGAATCTAGGCTTTCAATTGCCACTACGTGAATTTCTAGAGCTGCTGTCTGTTAGTTGTCTAAGGATTTATTTGAAATCATTTACTGGAACCTGCACATTGTTAATTACATGTGAAAAGCCAAGGAACCATGGACCAAATCCAGCAAGATTGATTAAAATAGTCAGGAGTCTTTCTTACCTCAATGATGCACTGCACTAGGGTGGGAGAAATGCTGAGTTATTTCTGTCTGGAGAGAACAGCTGAAGCTTTTCTCATTTCCCCAATTTGCTTTGGCATCCTGCTTGTGATTCACTTGAACAGATTGAAGATTTACACTGGGATGCTTGCCTTGGGCTGAAGGACCCTCACTGTTTAGAGTTCAAGGCTATAGGTTATGCTGCTTCCTCAAGTTTTGTAACTTCTCCCACAATGTGTTTGCACTCACCAGGTACTTTGAAATGTCTTCTCTGGGCTTTGGTCTGGAGAAACACTCAAAAACCTGCTGCTTATTGCTGGGCTTTCCATGAAAGGAGATGCCTAGAAGGGACATGCCTTTGGGTCAGAGACAAGTGACTGAGTCAGGATTCCCAGGGTGTCTTTGGTTTGTGCTGGGGACTGAGAAGGAGGAGATATTGTTTAAGGCAAGGAACTGGGAGATCAAGGATCTGCTCTGCCGTGTCTCATTATCTTGTGAAGCTCCAGGCTGTGCCTTACCTCTTCTGGGTATCCCAGGCTTTAAACCAATGGGATAAATTTGCACTGTGCTGCTTGTAAGGCTGAGTCCATAACCATGATGAGCCTGGGAGCAGTGGATGATTAAGGTGCTAAGGAAGAGTGACGAGCTGCTCAGTGCCTGCACCAGCAGCCCCTAAGACCACTAAACTTTCTTCTATATTGCTGTCTGCATTTCGATGGTCTTTGCATTGATTAGTTGGAGCACTGATGTGTGCTCCACCGGGCTCTTAAGTTTAATTCAAGTGCTACAGCAAGAGGTTAGAATAATGAAGATATTTTTAACAGCTCCAACAAACAAATCAGCCTTGTGAACACTAAGCCCCATCTACAGCACCATGATGGTGACAGGTCGAGACAACTTCAATTACAGCACTACAGTATGTTGAATTGTTCTCTGTATGCAAAGCGAAAAAGGATGTTGCTTGCTTTCTTCTTTGCTTGTGGGAAGCAAATTGCCAACATGGTTACTGGATGGGGTGGGAAGGGATGAGTCTCCAGTCAGCAGCTGGCATGAAGCAGACACTGAGGAGTGGAATGGGAAGTAAGTTTGGTTGTGATTATGCTTTGGGCTATTTAAAAACTGGGCTGCTGCTTGAAAGCTGGCCTATGACAGCTGGCAAGGCACTTGTGGGGTGGGTTGGAGAGGCTGGCATGCTCTGCTCTGAGGAGGAAGGTGCTAGGAGGCTTCACATTATCATCTTCAAATGAATAGCATCCCCTTCGCATAGTTGACTGTCTGATGCGTCTCTTCCTGCCAGCCCCTGTGTTTCTGTACTGCTGCTTGCTGCTGAGTACCCAGCTCTCACTCCTGAGTGTCTCTCTGATGCTGGGAGGAGATTTGCAACAATATGACAGTTGCGACCCCCCCTTAATATCCCCTTTGGGCTCCCTCCCTCCTGGATGTGTGGCTTCAGAAGCCAAGTTGGGAGCCTGGCAGGGTTGATGGGATGCCCAGAGGGTCTTTGATCCCAAATGTCCCACTATTTGTGGGATCCTGCAGGGTGAGCCCTGTCCCTTGGGAACCTTAAATAGATGTTAAAGGCTCTGGCTGACTTCTTGTCACCCTTGCACAGGACTGACCTTGACTTAAGGCCACTTCCTAACTAAGTGGTAGTTCTTGCATTCAAAGTTGATTGCAACTTTCAAAGCCTATGTCAAGGCCATTTCATGGCTGTAACTCCCTTTTGTTTCAAACTTATACCCTGAGAACGTTTCTGCACTGAAAGGGTTGTGTAAGTGGAAAAGCACTCAATGCCTACGGGCTGTTATCTTTTTGGCAGTCACATATGGGTCTGGGTCCAGCTTGTAAAGCCAGTTATCTGCTTTTTACTCTTCAGCAAGGCTTAGTGCTGAAAGATTAATTTTCACTTTACCCAACAAAGGTGTTTGTTAGTCATCTAAACATATCTGTGGCCAACGTGTTTTAGATGGAGCACTTGGGGGAGGTGTGGAGTCCACCTATGCATGTGCAGTAGCCCTGGGGCATCCAGATAAGTATTGCATGTGGCAGATCATGCCACCCATGCAGGAATTGTCCCATAAATCTTTCCAAATAACCAAACTGCTTTTCCCCTCTCCCCCCATAAAGTTGTTGCTAAAAACTGAAATAAGTTGATCGCCTGCTCCCATGCTAGGCCCTGCTGCCTGTGCTTGCCTGGGGGCGGGGGCAGCTGGGGGAGCTCCTGGCTGCTTTGGGGGAGTAGTTTATGTCCTGATAGCTGCTGCTGTTGGTCATCCTGGGGGCACTGAGCTTCGCAATAGCAGTTGGTGGTTGCCTCTGATTTAGAGCTGCAAGAGCAGTGCTTGTTCCCCAGTGGTTATTGCAGCCCACCAAACCTCTGGTAAGAGGTTTTTCAGCTTCCCTCAAACTCCAGAACTGAGACTTTGGCAGGAAAGATGTAGCTATAAGATGTCTTACAGGAGGAAAAGGTACCTATAATCAGAGTAAAGAGTTCAGCGTGTATCTGCGGTGGGCAATAGAGCACATAATGGAAATGGACCCTCTACAGCCTCCTTTGAACCTGGAGTGGCTTCTTGGCTCCTATGCCAGCTGCTCCCTTGCTTGTGTGCTGCTGTGCATCAGGAAACACAATTTAGTGTGTAGGTTGTGCCCCTCGATGTGAACCTCCAGACACCTGGGCTGTGCTCTGCCTCAGGTGTGGCTTGAGTAGTTCCCATTAGTGTGCAGTTAAATCAACAACTTTTATTTCATTTATTTCAGTTGGGAGCACCCGAGGACTGGCATTATGAATCTTTCCCTGTCCATCTATGACGCTTTAAAAGCTAAAAGTTCAGCTTGGGCTGAACTTGGGGGACAGGCTGAGATGTAATCTTTGTACATAGTGCTCTGAACAAGGTACTTGGAAAAGTGAGGGCAATGCCTCTGAAGTGAACAGAAATGTTTCTTTCTCCTGAAAGCCTCATTTTCCTTCTTTCAGGAGTTCCAGCTGTTGCTGAGAGCTGTCAGTAGCTGTAGGGATGGTTAAATTTAAGCAAGAAGCTGTTCCAGCAGAAATGGCTTTGCAGTGTCAGCTTGAGCCAGGTGTAACTTTATCCTAATGCATCTAGAGAGATTACTTTTTTTTCCTTCGTGCACTCCTAAAATGAGATTGAATTTACGCTTCTTCCTGAGCTGACTCTGAAATACTTGCTAGCAAGCTGCCCTGCATACAGGAGACAGCATTAGGAGAGAACAAGTTTTGTTGGAAACCATCTGCAATATGGGTTAGCAATAATCCCGCCAGCCTAGTGGGATCTGGGGTGGGAACAGGCAAGGTTAAGCCCTTTGATTATACCTACACATCCGAAGGTAACCCTGGATACAGAAACCCTTCTGTTATCAGCCTGCAATGTTGTAACAGGATGCCTGCAGCAGGCTGATATTACCAGTGTGCTGCACTGCTATCAAATGGGTGAAATATAGGAGCCTGCAAGGGGGTGGAGGATGGGGAAGGTTGTCTCCCTGCCTCTGGCTGCTGGGTGGGAAGGAAGAATGGTTACAGGGTGGGGGGCAAGGGCAGGGAGGTGATCTCTTCCCCCTTTGGGCAGCAGCAAGGCCAGAGATGCTAAAATCGCCTGTACAGCTTTGGTATCCAGAGTTTTTAAAGGGATATTGAAAGCTTGGAAGGCATGTAGAAGGAAATGCCTTGAAGGGAGGGAATGGGAGAACTCAATCTGCTTAGTCCTTATCAAATGAAGGACTGGCTGACTTAATTACACTGTAAGTACTTTCCCAGATAACAAAGAGCACTTTAATCTTGCAAAAAAAGGCACAATGAGAGCCTGTGTCTGAAGGATAAAATCAGACCAATTGAAGCTAGAAATACTGTTCGGTCTGCTAATGACTTCCACTCCAAGGGGGAAATTTTGTCCCCTGACAGGATGGGGGAAATTGGCCAGACTTGTCTTGCATCTTGACTAAACCAAGCACCTCATTTGGCTGACAAGCTGAGAGCCATTACAGTGGTCAGATGGGAAGAGGAGGTGTTTCCTACCCTGGGATGTGGGGAATGGGCTCCCTTGTCAGCACTGTGAGGGTGCAGGGTCCAAGTTCTGGGGCTCCTGGTCGCCTTCAGACATCTGGCCAACCTCTTCGTACTGGCTGTGACAAGACAGCTGTGTGGTTAAGTGGGCTGATGGTCCTGCCTTGGCCTCAACATCTGCAAACTGGGGTCCAGAGCGTGTTGGATGAGCCAGCAGCAGACATGGTCTTCCCTAGTGTTGAGCTCGCTGGAGGCGACGGGTGGAAAGCAGGCTGCACTCATATGTGAGCAGAAAAATTACTTCTGCTGGCTCCATTCTTGCACTTTTATCACTGCTGTTGGCATTAAAAGGGCATTGTATCCAGATTATTCATGCACTGCTAATAACTCTGGAGTGCTGTATGCTAGATCTTGCTCTTAGTTGCACCCAGCACTTCAGTTGTGCTGAAGCCAAGGGAGCTGTACTGACAGATCTAAGGAAAGTCAGAATTTGATATTAAATAAGTTTGCATCCATTTCCAAAGCATGGCTACAGAACAGGAACAGCATGATCCCTGCTACTGGCATAATTCCATTTAAATGACATATCTGCAGATGGAAAAGCTGCCAGTGGGTCTGTCTGGTGCTGTAGAGAGAAATGGAGCACTGGTGCTTAGAGCACCTGATAAAATAAGTTTTTGTCTTCTCTTTTATGAACTGGAGATGAAAGGTGTGTGGGTCAAGCAGATCTCCTGCTGCAAGCTGCAAGCAGACAATGGGTCTTTGAAGGAGGATACAGGAGCATGGAAATGTCCGCTTAAAATGCTGTTCCTTCTGTACGTGCCCTAATGCTGGAAGGACATCGGGTCTGAACCCTGTATGTAGGGTTGCAAATGGGATGCTGCAGTATTGGGCTATGGCACCACTCAGGGATGGGAAACCTTCAGGGAAGCATTGCTCTTAATGAGCTCTATTTGCAAGAAAATGGAGTGGCTTTCTCTGGCACTGGAAATGTGATCTGCTAACACAGCCCTGGGGGCTGCAGGTAGCTCGGTTCTTCTCTTGGCTCTCCCATAGCTCCAGAAGTCTGATGGTGCCTTTGAGGAAGAATCCTTGTTTAATTAAGTTGTATGCATTGGGAGGTGACTTTGAGTGATTTCCTTTGTTAGCTGCTGTCTTGCTTGAGGAATGGCTCGCCTTGTTCTTAATGAAACCTCTCCCTTCTGCTGTGGATTGAAAACTGTCTGGAGACTAATGAAGACCCAGACCTTCCAGAGATGCCCTTGCTTCTTATGGACACCAAAGATGCAGTTGCTTTTTGTGGGGAACTAGCTATCTAGCAGCAAGATAACCAGCTCCCAGACAAGCAAGTAAATAGACTGGATGTGTCAGCCCAAAGGCTAAATAATTTCTAGGGGCAAATGGAGACAGCTCTGAGAGGTGTTGGGGGCCCAGATGCAGGATTGCAGGACTGGGACTTCATGTGTTCAACATTGAATATTGCTGGGTACCAGTGCAGCAGAGCTGCACCTTTGCTGTTGCACGGAATAAGATGTGTGACCGATTGTCTCAATCCTACATGTCAAAACTTGCATACAACTGAAAACCAAAACATACTTATACACTGCATGTAGTGCTAAAGAGCAAGGGAGCTTGGACAGAGTCACAGGTGGAAGAGGCGAAGGCTCCACTGTTGCAAGATGAGGCTGAAACTACCCACAACAGGATGCAGAGCTGGGCTTGAGCCCTGTGCAGTCACTGATCCCCAGGGTGATGGGCCTGTAGCTCCAGCTGTACAACCAGATGTCAATAAGGATTAAGTGCTACAGACACTTGCATTGACTTCGGGTGTAGAGCATGGAAAGCTCTGCTCTTTATTGCTAATAATTCTCCAACCTAATTTCTCTTTCTCCATTCAAATCGACATGTTTCCCAGCAGCTGTCTGCTAAATCCCAGGCAGGTTTTGTAATTGGCCCCATTTCCCTGGGAGCTCTGCAACAGCAAAGCAGCTTTTGTCATCTTTTCATTCCTCATGAAACTTCTCCTTCCTGGTGAAGAATGAATTTTTTTCCAGATGCCTTTGGTCCTTCCAGGCATGGCTCACTGGGCTCTCTAGGGGCTGGAGGAACAGTTTGTCTCAGCTGCCCCTGACAGCATTGCTAACTTCCTGAAAATGCAGATAAACAGGAGTCATAATATTAACTTGGGCTTTCCATATTTCCTTTTTGTTTGGGTTTTGGGTTTTTTTGTTTGGTTGGGTTTTTTTGTTTGTTTGTTTTTAGTGTTGGGAAGTAGATAGGGCTGCAGCTGGGGCTCTTGCTGGTTTGCTGGGCAAGCACCCTTTGGGTTAAGGAGAAGTCAAGATCTCTGGATGCTGTCAGGTGCTGCTGTGGGACTTTAGACAAATCCTGACGCTCTGGTGGAGGGGCCATGCACATAACAAACCCTGTTCCAGGAGCATCCTGTACATCAGGGAGCCTGCTGCTGCCAAAAAGCTGCATTTGGGAGTTAAATGGAAGGAGCATGATGGAAATCTTGAAGTTGTGGGCTGCAATGGCTGAAGGACTTCAATAGTGACCTGTTTTCATCCTGGAGAAGGATCCTGCTGTGTTTCTGTGCCTGTGAACATGCTGTCAGAGGCAGCTGCAGGTCTGTGTTTCCTCTGCTTGACTGCAAGGTCTGCCTCTGTCATGACCCAGACTGGACAGACCAGGGAGTCCTGTTTAATTCAAAATTCCCTCCGGCTAAATTAAGATGAAACGACACCAAAGGATCAGTTAAAGATTTTATTCATGACAGAAGCAAACTGAACTGGGGAGGTGTGGTAGTAGGTGGCAGGGTTTCTCACAACAGGAATTGGCATAAGACTACTTCTGTAAACTGTGTAACCATAGACATCAATTCAGGGAATAAGGAGATCCCTCCTGTTGAGTCACGAGGTTCAGAGCAGACCCCCTTGCTTTCCAGACTCCTCCTCAGGGAAGGGTCTAGGGGTGGCTGGATCTACTCTTAGTCTCAGACTTGGTCAATGGTTTATATCTTGAAACAGATGAGGTGTAGGGATTGTGGAAAAGGAAAGAGAGAAGAAGACAGAGAGAAAAAGGAAGAGAGAAAGATTTCACCGGTCCTGGGTCCAGCGTTGGTTCAGTCAGCAGAGGTGTCCAGTCAGCTGAGGGGTCCAGTCCCAGTGGGCTTGTGCCCCCGGGGCTTCAGTTGGTGTCCTTTTATCATCCTTGCCCCTCCTTCGGATGGGCACCCGAACTGGTCAGGTTAATGAACAGTTTGTGAGCCTTTGGGCTTTGTGGAGTAACTTCTCCTTCCCTGCAGATGTGGCCATTGTTTGATCTTTCTATCAGAACAGGGAGCTGTGCACCCTCCAGCACACCCTCCCCCTCCTGTTGCTGATGTCTGAGCTGATGGGCTTTTCACCTTGGCTCCTTGCTGTGCAGCGTTTGTCTTTAAGCAGAACTTGCCCCACCACAATGTATGAGACATTAACTCTTTCAGTCTCTCACAGCCTCATGTCAAGAGCTTACTGGGAAACAGCAGAGAGCATCAATGTTGGATGGATCTAAACCTATTGCATCTTTGTTTGGCCAGCTGGAGCTGGTGCCAGGATCCTGTTTGCTGGGATGGGAAGTGTTGATGGGGAGTTGCAGGCAGCTGTGCCGTGCAAATGTGCTGCTTTTTGCTTGGTGCATCCAATGCGGGCAGGGTCACAGCCCTGTGAGCGATGTCCTCCTTACCTTGGGGGTGCCGGGGGCTCCTGGTTTTCCCTGGCTGAGTGCAAATGCAACTTGCACACAGTGTCAGGTAAGAGCATCTCCTCTTGGGAACCCGAGGGCTTGCTCTCGATAAATTAGCAGTATTAGCCGCTGTTGCTGAGCAACCCTGTGGGCAGCCTGTGGTGAAGGAGGTGGCTGTGAATTCGAGAAGGATCCATGTCTCCTGCTGGCTCTAATCAAGGTCCTGGCCCTGGATGCAGATTGCAGCCTGGTTTGGCTGCTTCTCTTGAGTCCTGGATGAATGTTTATAACGCTATAGTGTTCACAGCTTCCATCCAACAGTGTTTGCATTTGTTCCTAGTGCTTTGATCATGGTAATAAATCCCAGCTCCTCTGGCAAATTTAATCTTACCTAGGAGGCTATGAGTGTTGTTAGCATTGATGGACTGAGGTATTCTGCTATCTCCTGGCTTCCTCCAGCTCTGCAGGACTGTGCCACCTTTTCTCGGCAATGCCACTTGCCCATTTTGGGATCATGTCCAGGGAAGTGAGTTTTTCCTCTGTCTCTTGGACTGCCTGACCCAGCAGCACTGGTGCTGTACTGGCAGCGAGTGCTTGGGCTGCCAAAGCAGCACATTGTGGGGTGAGAGTGCTGTTGCTGTGGAGGGGGAGAGGTCACCTGGACATCCTGCAGGTGGGTCCTGAGGGTGACAAACTGCTCTCCAAGGCTTAAGCCCTGCTACAGTGAAAAAATAACTTATAAATTTGCTTTGTTTCTAGTTCATCCTGGCATAGAGAAGGTAACATGCTTGGGCCTACTATTCTAAAGCTGTTTCTAGTCTTGGGTGCCCCATGGCCTTGTGTTGAGACTCTTTAAAAATTAAGCTGAAAATCCGGTTCCTCGGAAAGGGAGACTCAAACAGAACCAGAGCCAAAGCCTCTGGTGAGGGTGACAGGTACATTGGGTGTTAGCATTCACAAGAAAACCCAGCTGTCCCCTGGCCAGGGGTGGGACTTGGCTGGGGAGTCTCTTGCTTGTGTGTTCCAAGGTCCCAGGGGCATGTGTATTCTGCCACAGGCCCAGGATCAGCAGGTCAATGAGATCTGCTACATTCAAAGGATGCTGTAAGGGAATAGCTTTGCAGAACTGGGCTGTCCATGGTGAGATGTGATGCTTCTGAAGTCCAGGCTTGGGCACCCAGAAAGCCACTATCTGCTGCAACCTTGTTGTTGGTTGAAGGTTAATTCCCTTGAGATCTGTCCATGTTGCTTCTAGCTAAGCTAATGAGGCTGGGGCTGTCCTGATCAGTGGCTCATCTCTCAAATCTGCTGTCCCAGCACTGCCTGTGAGAAATTCCAGCAACTTCCGTCATAATTTGCTGTTCCCTGAAAATCCTGCATTCATTTTGCATGTTGCTTCTGAAGGCTGATTTGAATGGTGCTAAACATTTTGATCTCTGCTCTTGTTTGCTGCCTACTCCCCTGACCTGCTTTGCACTGTGACTTTCTTCTGCTGGCTGTAGCCTGCAGTTCCCCAACATCAGTCTCCATTAGGTGACACCTCTTTACCAACATTTACATGCTCAATATACAATCAGGTAATTGCTGTGTGATTTCACACCCAGGTGATTTATTGCAAGCTCATCCAGCCAGAGACTATAATAATTAATCTGCAAATTAAGCTTGCTTTTAAATTAAGCCATGCATTATAGTAGCATGATGGGTAACAGCTAGCTCTTTAGACTTAGAGGGTGGTGTCACTTGCTTCTCCCACCCAGACAAACTGTAGTGACTTTAATAAGGCTTTCATGTGTCCCATTTTCCCAAGCACTGGGGACCCAAAGCAAAGACTGATCCTGGGGCATCGAGAGCAAAGGGTGTGGTGATGCCGTTCATTGGAAGCCATCGGTACCAAGAACCGACTACCATGTGAATCAGACCACCTCACTCACCAGGCTGAAAACTATCCTAATCCCAAACTTTGCCTGTAATCCCCTGATGTTGGACTTGACTTAAAATAGCTTGAGAATAAGGGAAAAAGAAGATTTAATTTTTGCTTGTTTTGCAGCTTCGACAGGGCTACATCTCCCTGATCCAGCCGGGAGAGTCAATAGGTCTTAAATGAGCAACGCTTGGTATAAATACCTCAGTAAATACCAAATGCCTTTTTGGTTTTCTGCAGCTTTTAAGACTTTGGGAGGACACTAGAATCATGTGGGTCCTTCTCTCAAGGGGGACAAAAGCTGCTGAGAACTGAGTGGTGTCAGCAGTCAGAAGTTCAGCACTTCTGCAAAAACAGCCCTTTCTATGCAATATGTGGTTGGTCTAAACTTTAAACCCTTCCTACCTTTCTCTTTGTTTGATTTCCCCTTAAGTGAATCCTTTCAGAGATGCTTGTTAATTCATCTCCATTTGAACGAGGTTGGGGGGGGTTCTTGGGAGCCCTTGGTGTCTGTAATGCTAAACACTAGCTCTATGGGTTATCTCACTCTGGCAGCCCCTCACATTGTGGCTGGCTTCCCCCCTTCCTCCTGCAGCTGGGAGCCCAGGTCCCACTCATTCATTCATTCATTAATCCCTTTCATTCCCTGCTCATTTGTTCGTATCCTTTGCAGCATGGGGAGAAAATTGCAATCCTGAGAACAAATAGGAATTCATCTTCTCTTTGGAAATAAAAGCCGGTCCATTTAAATTGTTTGTTCTCTTTGAGATTTGCCTGTGTGCAGATGAGATGGAGGTCTTCTATAATAGAGTCGAAGCCTTGGTGCTGAGCAGGGACAATAGGAGGGAACCCATGCCTCTTCCTTTTGTATCACACTCTCTCCCTGTGCCTCCCCCCAACCCCCAAGAGGATCAGATGAATTTTCCAGGGCAGATGGATCAGTTTTAATGATGTGCTTCTGTGCTCTTCTGGCCTCCAGTAAACATGATTAAAGCAAAGAGATTTGTGGGGGGTTTTTTTTGGGTTTTTTTTTGTGTTTTGGTTTTTTTTTTTGAAGACTGCAAAGTTACTATGTGGCTCCTGCTGGGCAGCATGGCCAGTGCTGCAATGTTTATTTCAGCTTGTGCTCAGGGAGGGTTCTGGGCTGTGGGTCCATGTGATTGCAAATTTTTCTGCCAGGACATTGAACCTTTTCCTGGCTGTGTGTGCACGGAGAACCCCTGCAGTTCAGGAGGGGACAGGGTCCAGACCCAAGAGCCTGCTCCCCTCTCACAGGCATGGGAAAGCGTGGGACCCTTCGCTTCTTGGACCTCTGGGAGAAGATGGCAGTGGCATCTCTCTGTCTCCTGCCTCATTCCAGCTGATCCCTTCTTTTAAGCTTGTCTTATGCTGGGAAATCATAAGCTGTGCCTGCAACTTTGCTGGATGAGCAGTTTTAATTCCAGACAAAAAAAGACACTGGAGCTCACCCTGTCCAGCTTCCCACCAGAGCTGGGGGCAGAGCGTGCACCTGTGGCGATCGGGGCTGTCCTGAGTCGGGCAATCTGCAGCGACCAGTGAGCCCAAGCTCCTGGTCTGTGGTGGCTACCTGGGAGCAAGGGACCTCCTGCAGAGCCTGAGCCAGGCTGCTGGCATGGGTGGTGGAAGGTTTGGGGAACTTGCTTTGTTGCCTGTGGGTGAGTGAAGAGTGATCCTGTTCCCCTGCAAAAGCAGAATGGAATAAATCCTCCCAGGATGGATTTGAACAAGCTATTTAGCTACTGCAGCCCATTAAGTGATCCTTAAAATGTAAGCTTCCCAATTTGCAGAGGTGTTGAGCTGCTCAGGTGTTTGAGGTGCTCTGGAAGTGGCTGCTGCTTTCTGAAGTGTCTCTAAAGCTGAGCAGATCCTTGGATGTCTTGTCCCTGTCTCATATAAGGGACTTCTTTTCCAGTTTGAACAGTCACCAGCTACATTTTTCTGTCAGAAAAGCTTGTGAGAGTAATGAACCCTGGAAACTGCTTATCTGTCTTTTGAAATAAAAATGTTTTTGTCCTGGAAACCAAATGATATCTTGCACTTAGCAAAAAGAACTAAAACATACTACATCTCAAATGTCATCTGCTCACAAAACTGCTCTTGAACAACCTGCAAAGCAGAAGTTCTTGCAAAGTGGGCTTAGGAGTCTTTGTTTTGGACAACCCCTTTCGCCTCCATCCATCCAAGTGAAGTAGTGCTGTCACTTCTGTAGGATGTAGCTTGCCTTATAGGATAAAGGTGACTGTTACCCAGTGCTGGTAGTCCTTCACTGCCTCTCTGCCATCACCTTCATCCCCCACTGTGCTTGGATCACTAGATAATTTTGCCTATCAGTTTGGGAAAAATCTGTCTACAGCAGTGCTGGAGAGTGAAGACATCCAGAAACGTGTCCTACATTGCTGCCTAATGGTGTGCTCGTGCTGGAGACTCACCACCCCATGGGGACGGAGCCACTGTGATCCCCCCAAAGGAGTGTCTGCAGCACGTTGAGCTGCTGTCTGCCTGCACAGCTACTGGGAAAAGCACTGCTGACTTTTTCCTTCTCTGAAATCTCTTACTTCCAATTTTTACCACCCTAATTCTCCATGGGTAAAAGCATGAGTCTCCAGCTTGAGCTGAATGATTAAACCAAGCCATTGTGAGCAGCTGTCGCTCAGGTTGCAGCTGGGAGCGGGATCCTTTCTGGAGGATGCAGCACACAGACCTGGGCTGACCTCAGCTGCAAAGGGCATCTCTGAAGTTGTGCATTGCTCTGACAACTCAGAGGCTAAAATCCCCCAAAGCCTTGCTGCTCTGTGCGATTCATCCTCTCGGGCTTGGCGTCTCGGCGCTCCAGCTTCTCGCCTCTGGTTAGAGGCAGCATGGCAACTGTGGAGCCTTGCGCTCTGCAACCACCGCTAGTAAATCAGCCAGAAAAGAGCTGTTTCCATTTCTTGTTTAAAAACACTGGCTGTACTAAAAATACCTCTGCCCCTGCAACCCAGACAGTGAATGGAGGAGTTGGCGGGGGTTGCAGGGCCCCAGCAGGCTGTTTAGCATGACAATACATCTCTCTAATTGTCCATATGCAAGGTTTGGTGCTGGGTGGATGAGATTAAGAGGCTGGTTGGTGATTCATAGCTGAGTCATGGGTGCTTTGGCTGGAGGGAACTGTTGCCCCCCAGTTGGAGCAAGGGGAGACGATGGAATTGAGCTCTAAACTTCAAACCATGTGAGGTCAAGGGTGTCCTTCCACAAAGGTCTCAGGAGGTGCTTGCTGCTGAAAGATGTCCAGCTTCCTTCTTGTGTGGCTGCTCAGCAAACTAGCAACTGGCCTGAGTTGGGTTCATTGTGTGCTAATTAATCCTTAGTTGTTAACCACTGCACAAATGCAGCTCTGTTGCCCCATCTTTAATGTAGGGTGACCTGGCCCTGCTCGGATATAAAGGATTTTCTGGTTTTGCAGCTCTTTAAGGATAAAAAACATGAAAAGTTGAGCTTTAATTGTGGCTTTAAATGAATTTAAATCTCTTGAAAAAGCTGCAGGTTGAAGTAGAGATTTGGGATGAGAAAGTGCCTTGCTGCAGGGACAGCTGGTTTGGCAGGCTGGAGTCTGGGGTTTGGGGTGTCTATGGAGAGGCCAGAGCTTGGCTGCCTTCTGCAGGGTTACAATTGGATGAGGAGCTGCAGCTGCTGCTGGGCAGAGTCTTTCTTTCAGCTGGAAGACTGAAATGGCTGTGGAAGTCATTTCCCTCCTCAGTTGGTCTGCAACTGTGCTGCCTGGTTGCTTCTCCTCCACCACTTTAACTCATAAGACAAATGAGTTCCTGGAGCTGTTGCTTGGTGTTTCTTTTGAGAAGTAAGTGGGGAAATGCTAATGGGAAAATACAACACTTTCCCTTCACCAGTCCTCTTAGTTTTGAGTTAAAATGCATTTAGGCTCCTGGGAGGAAGAGGAGTGCCTCCAATGTGGTAGTCGGTCTTGGTATTTAATGTAATTTCATGGCCT
Source organism: Aquila chrysaetos chrysaetos (assembly GCF_900496995.4). Classification (NCBI taxonomy): domain Eukaryota; kingdom Metazoa; phylum Chordata; class Aves; order Accipitriformes; family Accipitridae; genus Aquila; species Aquila chrysaetos. The sequence goes on from NC_044008.1 coordinate 68,576,054, forward strand.
GTCTCGAAAGGCCTTATTAACAAGGTAGGGTGTGAATTCAGTGTGAAGGCACTAGGAGCAGCACTGCCTACAGCAGCAATGTGCATGGTGATGCGGTCATAGTCCTGGTCTAGCTGTCTGGTTTTATTTTTAACTACTGCTGCCTTCAGAGGCAGCTTCCCTCTCAAGGTGGAGGAAATTATATGTGATCCCAGGGAGAGATTTGTCACACCCAGCGTGTACTCCACTGACGCTGACCCTGTTATGGCAGAATCAAAATGCCAGAGGGTTAGAGTTCTGTCACAGCCAGCACCAATAGTCAAGGATAAGAACCCGAAATGACTCCTGGTAACAGGGTGGTGAGTGGGAGAGACCTCACAAGCACATCTCACAGGCACCCTCCAGGTGTTTGGAGAGCTGAGAACTTGCTGCCATCTATGCTTGTAGCCCTTGAAAGGCTGGTTTTCTGTGCTGTGGGGGGAGAGCTTCGGAGGAGGAAGGGTGCTGCCTGTGTTATTGGGTCATAGATGGTGTCAAGTCTGTCTGACATTCCTCAGTTCTTGGGGGCTGCAGCACTGCAGGCATTAACTGGAGCAAGTTAGGCATTTATATTGCAATCATGCCCAAAAGGCCAGAACTGGAGATCCAGGATGGGAGTTGCCATGTCAGACACACAGTAAGATATAATGATCCTCTGGGCTTCCAGCCTTTTGCTGCCTAGGGAAAGGAGGAGGAAAAAACAAACCTCAGGTGTCTGTACTCAAGCTAACAAATGTGCAGAGGCTGCTGTGTGCTGATGGGCAGGGCAGGAGGCACTCAGCACTGTGAGGTGAGCTCGTAATCCTGAGCCCTGCCAGCACAGCCCTCGGTGAGCTGAGCTGCCTCCCAGAGTCAGCAAAGACAAGCCCTCGCTCGCTGTGTGGATGCGTGTGGGATGTCACTGGCAGGGGATGCAGAGCCAGACTGGGGAGCACCTCAGCTTGCAGGCTGGAGGCCCTGTGAGAAGCAGTGTGGCCAAACCTCAGCATCTCACGGCTGTATTTGTTAAACCTGATGGAAATGGTCTTTTCTGCCCTGCCTTTGTGCAAAGCCATAGCTTCTGGGGAGAGCTAAAACTTGGTAACAGCATCCAACAGGAGCTCTAGTCTCTTCTCTAATGACTCACTGATATAGCTATCAGCTCATTACTGTGTGCTGCTCTGCCTAAATGGACAGTTAATTCGCTTGTAGTGGGCACTACTAGTTTGCATCCCTTGTCCACTTTGTTATTGATGTAACTGCACCCAGCCGCAAATTAATTGGCTGCTGCTTTGTTGGCCCAGAGCAAATTGCTTGCAGATGTATCATAAATTCATAGATGGTAGACTAGATTGGTGGGTTGCTGGGTGTCCTCTACACCCCTCAGTATCAAACTGATTAACAACTTGTAGTGCTTGGAGGGAGGGAGGTGTGCTCCAGAGCAAAGTCATCACGGCCCTGGGTGCCTACAGCCTTGGTTAGGGAGCTTGGGAGGGGGTGAAAATAGGAAGAGGATGGTGCTGGGTAACCTTTGAAGTTAACAGCTCTTTGTGGAAGTAGCTTAGTGTCATTTGTCTTCTCTTCCCTGCTGTGGCAGCTGGGGTCTGTGATGCAGAGAGATGCTGCAGGTTGGGGTGAGCCCTGTAGGCAGGGCAGAGCTGAGAGTGACCTGTGGTCTGTCTGCTGTTGGAGCGAGGGTCTTGGTGTGGCTGGGCTTGAAGTGTTTTAACCTGCACATGCAGGCTGGTTCTTTGGCTGGTTTATCTTCACCCAGCACAAGCACAGCATAAGTGAAGTATTCCCTCTTTTCACGGCATTGACGAAAGCCTAACATCAATGATCTTAAATTAATGATATGTTGAAAGCTCAAGGCTAAGGGAGCAGGAATTAATATCCTTGAGACCTGTCTAGTTCTGCCTCTTCTGACACCTCCTAATTTTCCATGTAAATTGGCTTATGGATCTTTGGCTCAAAGGCTGTGTTGTGTGCTGGGGGAGTCTGGCGTGTCTGCTAGGAAATTATCCAGCGTAATGGTAGGGTTATAATTGTGCTGTAGCTATTCAGATCTGCCTCCCCTGTGTGGATGCCCTATCTGTGACTATCTGAATAATCACTGCATTTATAGCAGTTTAGAGTGCATTTCTGGTTTGTTAAATACTGTATGCCAGTATGCGACAGGCCCGTGTGTGCACAGTTGTGCTCATAATAAAACATGATGTTTAATCCTTCTGTTATATTGACTCAACCGTGCATGAGCAGCAGGGATAGTTCTTACACACACACCTAGAAGAAAAAGCTCAGGCTTTGGCTTATCCAAGTAAAGTAAATTCACCCAGAATTTTGCAGGAAGTAAATAAAGGTGTGAGCACAGCTGCAGGGAAATCCATTCAAAAGGTATTGATTCACTAGATTCTGGATCTGTTACTGTACAACAGTACAGACTGAAGGCTGTTTCTGACTTCACAGAAAATCAAATGTGGGGGTTGACTTTTAAAACTAATTGTACAATAGGGAACAAAAGCTGTGCAAGTCATTCAATCAGCTGAAATTCATTCAGCTTTTAAATTAAAAAAGGTCTATTGACTAGCTGTGCTTTAAGTGCTGCTGATTTGAGGGCTGTGTAGCACAATGAGAACTTGTCCCTCTGCACAAATGTAATAAATAAAAACAAGATACGAAAAGAGCTGGTGTCCCTTTGCGCTACGAGTTTGTGATTGGAAAATTCCCTCAATTTGCACACAGCAATAGTCCTTACTTCTAAGGCCTGAGCTGAGGATGGGAACCATAGTAACATCAATAAAAAAATTCCCAGAAGAAGGGGAAGTTTTGCTGAAAAAGTGTCCCTGTTTGACCCTGGAAGATGGTTATGGAAACAAACCTGTGTGAACCTGGAGGCACAGCTGGGTGTGGGCCAGCCCTGGTGGCTGTGCCTGTGATGGAAGCTCAGGGGATGCTGCTGCCCCTTTCTCAGATGCAGATCTGCTCAGCAGGCTGCTGGCATGGGCTCAGGCTCAGCCCAACAAGGCTTGGCAGTTGTTTTCAGGTAGATGTGTATGAGGGCAGTGACCTTTCCTAAATCCAGGATTGAGAATTAAGTCTTCGCTCGGTTCAATCGCCCAACTTCTGGAATATCTCAGCAGAGATGTTCTAAGCACCAGGTTCGTTCTGACCAGTTAAAGTATTTTTGTCTATCAGGGAGCAAATTAAGATGGAAATGTGCAGACCAGAAGCTCTTTCAGGCTCAGGAAGGACCTTTCATTGTTATGTTAGATGGTTATGTTGCCAGCATCCCCTTGCTGACACTGAATGCTGCTTTGTGCTTTGGTGGTTTTATTTAGTTTGCCGTATGGAGTGTTTCGGCAACAGCATGGCCAGGGCATGCCCAGGGAGGGGAGCCTGAACAGGTGCTGAACAGAGATCCTGAAGCCCCTACGCCAGCTCAACAGCAGTATTATAAGCAGCAGTCTCACAAGAAGCCAAAATCAACTGTCCGGACAGAGCTACTAACAAGGGAAATAAGTCTGTAATAGATTTTGGTAAAACTCACCTCTGGTTTTAATTAGCTCAATAATTCTATTTTCAAAGTCTGCTTGAAAGACTCAGAATTGACTTTGATTTTTCTTTTTTCTTTGTTTTCCTCCCTAGGAGAGAGTAGCAGAAACTAACTTCTGGAGGTGGTCTATTTGAAAAGGACCAAACCCACAAATTTTTTCTTTCATAAAACAAGAAGATTGTTTCCCTTTGGCTACTCTTCCCTCAGTGCTGAAATTGTCTGGCTCTCTGAGTCTCCAGTGCCCATTGCTCCTTCTGGAGCTTAAAACAAGCCGCCCAGGGGTACTGCTGGTTTCTCTTGACTATTTCCTCTTCCAAAGTGGCACAAATGGTGCTGACTGGTCTCTTTCCCAAGACCTTAGAGCTTCCTTGCATCTCTGTCCCTGCCCAGTGCCTGTATCATCACCCTTGGTCATGGATCTTTTTGATTAAAGATGTCTTGCTTCTACTTATTTGATGAAAACTGACCAACTTTGTCCAGTTGACACACATGTCATTGTGGTGTCCTGACCTTGGAGGCTGGTGAAAACCTTTCCTGGGAGCCTAAAGGGAAACCTTTAAGTAGAAGCCCAAGAGGAAAAAGTCAGGTCAGGGGTCAAAAAGAGGAAAGAAATTTATGCCAAACTATTGAGATGTTTTTACCTTGTGTTATCTCCCAGGGCAAAGCCTCTGAAGTGCCATCAGCTCATCTCATTTTAAGCCAGTGTGTTAGACAGACTGCTGGAGTGGTTGCTGCTTCATCTTGCAATCTGTGGAGCAAAGATGTAAATGCTCCAGGGTGAGCAAATCACAGGGCAACAGTCAGGATCTGATGTGTCTTGCTGGAATATATCACCACCACTGTGAGCACCAGTTTCTCCAACTGTAGAAATAGGGATAAATTCATTTCTGCTCCTTCTGCAAGTTATGGGCATGGAGTTAATGGTCATAACACACTCTAGTCCATGTTGCAGAAATGTCACCTAAGACAATTTTGCAAGCTTCAAAAATAGTATAGCATCTGCTAATCAATACTCATTCCCACTCCCTCTTCTCCCAACCAGCTACAACTCAAGGCTAATTTTTTTTCCCTTCGAGGTGTTTGCTGTTCATGCTAATGCATCCTGAAATACAACCACTGACACAAAAATATCAGACGTGATGTGAAGCAGCAAAATAGGGTAATATAAGCCACTTGCAGAGCCACTGCTGCCAGCTGTGTCCTCGTTATGTGTGACACTGTCCAAGTGCAGCCAGATGTCTCGCAGGTCACTGAGTGACTCTTGCTTTTAGACAGCAGTTTTTATTTTGGGAGTTAATAAAAGCATCGAGTCATAAAAGTTCCTATTTGGATTTCACAAGGACCAAACCTTGTTTTAGCCTTTCCTTTTTTCCTGTTTCTTCATTCTTTCATTTGCTTAAAATTTCCGTAGTCTTCCCATTGTCCTTTATATTCCATATTTCTCAAAGCTTCCTTTACCCTGAGATACATCAGCTTTCAGGAGTCAGGCATGTTTGATTGAAAGACTAATGGTAAGCTGAATTTTGTTTCCTGGTGCCCTGTTCTGCAGGAGCCAGCTCTTGTCCCTTCACCACCACCACCACCACTGCCATGCCAATTCTTCCCTCTGTGTGGTGCTTTACAAGTCAAACCCAGTTTGGATAATACTGCCTTTTTCTAGCTCATCATCAAGGTGAGGAAGGAGCAGAGTAAAGGAACTGCAGAATTTGCTTAAAACTTGATTGATATCCTCAGGAGTTATCCCATTCTAGTTGATGGGAGGGTAAGATAGAGCAGCTTTTCTCCAGCTGTCATCTGGGATTGTTACTTCTTCCAAAATGAGAAACGTCTACAAAGCCTCCTTTGCAAATGAATTGATGGACATCACCCAACAGCTTCTTGCAAGGGGAGAAATGTGATGTGGATTTTCTGCTTGTGGGTCTGAATGTTGGTGAGGTATCCTGATATGATTAATGCCATAGCTCTTTCCATGGGAGCTGCAGTGAAGGGTTTCTATTGAAAAATCCCATTTTTCTAGAGCTTGCAGTAGCTGGACTGTATCCTGCTGCTTTCTGTTCCGAGGTGGCTGTGTTTTGAGGAATGTGTGTGCAGATAAATTAGTTTCTGCAGAGTTTTTTTATGGAAAATATGTTCCAAAATATGAACTGCTGCTTAGATAGTAACTTTGTGAACTGCCTGTATTGTCTTTGAGGCCTTCCATCACACTTGTAACATCTACCACAGTAGCAAAAGGGTCAAAGAATTTCTACAAAGATCTGGTACTCGTGCAGCATTATTTGAGTCCCTTTACCACATGAACAGTCAGATACAGAATTTAAAATTTGGGCTTCTGCACTGAGCTGTCACAATTGCAGTTCATTAGTATTGATGTTTCCTCTTTAAAGAAGAGATTAAACATTCCTGAAAAACGCTCCTGACAGATCTAATGTATTGCAGCTTGTTACTGGTTGCAGAAGCTTGTTTTCTGCTAGTAATTATGTAAGTCAGCTGCATGTCACTTAGTCAATCTCATACTCATCTGAAGCAATACCCTCACTGCTGGGTCATCTCTCCCAGCCCATGAGATGTATCTGATATCTTTGCAGCTATTGGAATAAGCACATTTTAAAGAATTAGTACAATGAGGTGATTTGGGGAGATTAAAGAAACAGAGGTTATGTCCTGTCTTTAGTACATCAAGGCTCAGCTGATCTGCCTGATCCCTGATGCTGGCAGGCTTGTCAGTGCTGCAGCTTTTATCTGACACTTGTAATGCTGCAGACAAGTGTTTCTGGTAACTTTGTCTTGAATCACCCACTACTCTTTTCTGGTTTCCTTTCGTGTGCTAAAGGACAGAGTCAAGATAAGCAGTTGCTTTTCTCAGCAGTCCTGTAGATTTTATCTGAGATGACAGCCTACACTTTCCGAGGATAAAATGGTCATCATTATTCTCCTGTTTCTAGCCATCATCTGAGGTTTGGTCATTAATACTTGTAAAGCATTTGAAATTATTAGACTTGAGGAAATAGAGCACAGTAACATGTCAGCTTTCCTTCTTGGCAGCTCATTTTGGTGGTGAAATCAGAGCCCTGAGATGTCAAACTCCGCTCTTGGGCAGCCACAGAAGAAGCTTTGGCGTGACTCAGACCTTGTTTTGCTTGGCTTTTCTCTAATCCAATGTCATTAATTTCAGTGGAGGCAGTGGTGTGAGTGAGAGCAGACTCTGGATTTCCTCCTGTGGTTGAGCAGTAAAGGGGGTCTGAAGCTGCCTGTGCGACTGGCCTGTTTCCTTGTGCGATCATGGACTGTTCAGTGCCTGCGATTGCCCAATGAGCGTTAACCTCTTGGATGTGTGTGTGTGATGTGTAGGGTGCTGTCCCATCTTGGAAAGGATTAAATACCTGTCTGAACACAGCTGCTGAGGCTGGATGGTACTCACACGCCTTTGGAGGGTCAGTTTGGTCCCAGGGCATGTTTGGCTGTTCAGGGCAGGTTCCCTGGTTAACTGTTGTTCTAGGAGTGAGTTAGAATATGGATGAGTGGAAGGGAGCTATGATATGGAAACACAGCAGAGCGCTTGGTGCCTGGTCCACAGCCATCCCATGTCTGCCCCCCCAGCAGTGTATGTCACAGCTTCTGCGTTTAGATCTTGGTTTATAACCTCCTCCCCATTCACTCTTTCAAGCTTTTCCTCTCCAAGCACAGATGATAACTCGTGAAGTTTCACTAATACGTGAGTTGGGAATTATTGCTGCTAAAGAAACTTCTTTAGACTTGAGGAAACTAAGGCACCAAGAAGGAAAAGGGCAGACAGCCATGAAACATGGGCCTGAGTCTACCTGCCAGACCTGGCTGGAAACTGTTGTAAAGAAATAAGCAGACACTGATGTAAACTGGGCCAAGTCTCAATATGCAGCTATGTGGCCAGCTCAGTGCAGCCTTGATTGAGACCACAGTGGTGTCCTCCCTCATCTCACGTCTGTACACCAACACTTCATCTATGTGCTTTAGCCAAATCTGGAGATGAGAAAATAGCAGAACATTAACAGTGGAGCTCTAACCCACTCCTAGCAAGCCTGAGCTTGGACATGATGCCATGTGGACAGAGAAGATGATAAATCAGGCCACTGGTGTGGAGATGTGGGCTGTGAGTGGCTTATGTGTTAGCCAGTGGCCGGGAGGTGGGCTACAGATGTTCCCAGAGCACTTCTCCAAGTGATGGGAACCCCATTGGGCCCCGTAACCTGACTCATAGGGTCTGCCAGCCTGAACATGGATGTGCATACCTGGGGGATCATGGCTCCACCGTGGGATATAGTGTAGAAAGGTGAGGGAGATGAAGTGCCCATCCAGCTCCTGGAACCCTTGGGAAAGGCTCTCATTTGCATACCATGGCAGTGTGTGATGCTTTCCTGCCCCAAAGGGTTGCCCAGCGTCTCTGCAGGGGGGTCGTCTCAGTCCTTCTGCATGCATGTTTCTTTGCTCTCACATTGGCGCTGGTGCCGCAGGGAAGATGCCTGGCTGCTTTTCTGCTCCAAAGGAGTTTGAAGATAAAGAAGTGTCTGGGGCACATAAGTCCTTATGCTGGTTCATTTAAGAACTAACCACCCAGACCAGCTTCTTGCATCCTGTAGCCTTTGGTGTACCAGGAGATCTTCTACTAGGACCAGAGGTCAAGCCAAAACCTGACTGTGCTCAGTATAGCCCTTTTCCTAACTGCATGCAAAGCTGCTCTGCTCCCCTTCTCTCTAAAACAAGGCGTAATTAGCTATGCTGTGGCAATACAATGAACAGTGGGCTGGATTTGCTTGGTAAAGCCTCCCAGAGCACACAGGAGACATCCTAATTACCCTGATTGGGCCATTATGATGCAAGGTTGATAGAGAGATGCTGGAATGTTGTTTTGCTTTTTTCTTTTACCCTGAGTCTGAGACTGTCAGGAAAAGAGGGGGGAGGTCTCATTAAAATCCCCCCAGGAAAGACACAATTTATTTCACACTGAACAATTGATGTTTCCCATGCTGCAGAAAGACTGAATATTAATTCCAGCAAATGGGTCCCTTCTCATTGAGCTGCCAGTGTTTGTGTTCTTAAACCTAGAGATCGGGTCAGTACTGGCTGGGGGCTGTGGCTTGGCACAGTGCATCTCAGCCCAGGAGCAAATGTTTATGTGCTTTCTTCAGTGGCTGCGGTTGGCTGGGGAAAAGTATCTGGACTTGAATAAAAGCAAAGGATAGGCAACTTGCTCTCACTCTGAGGTGACATTTTTCCCTTTCTGAAGGGGGTTTCCCCATTGATAACACAACAAATTTATGTTTCCAGAGCACTTGGAGGTCTAAGGTGGGGATTATGGTCTAGGAGGTTATAATGACTTGACCTTTAAAAAAAAAAAGGGGGGTGGGGGGCAAAAATTAAATCCCTAAAATGCTTTGGCAAGTTGAAATCCAAAGTCTTCATTTATGGGCAGGCAGGAAGGAGGACAGGGAGCCCTGACATGAACAGTCTATTCCTTTCAAAACCTGCTTCCATTTCTTGGTGGGAGGGACCTGGCTGCTGGAGAAGGTGTACCTCCAAGAACCAACCTCCTAATGGAATAAGTCAATGAGCTTTATGCAGCTCTTACCAGTGCTAACTTCACCCACCATTTTCACCACCATGTTTATCTCTATCGAGTCTTCTGTGCCAAAATGTTAGTGTTTGGCTTTCTGAGGTCAGGCCCCATGGGAGAAAAGGTACCCAACTGCATCCCTGAGTCTGCAGTGGGATGTGGGTGTGAGAAGCAGCACTGCTTCTGGATGAGGTGGGAGTTTTCTCCTTGCTGTGGCTGCTTAAGGAGAGCTCTGCTTTCTCCTCTGAAGTGCCTGGTGGAGCAGGGCATGGCAGCCTGCTGTCACCAAACTGCTGTGCTTCCAGCAGCATGTGTAGGAAGATAATTGCAAGAGCTCCTTCAGACTTAGCAAAGGCAATTTAATAACAACCAAACACCAGAATAATTAAAATTATGTCACTGACTCTCAGCCTGCCTACCCTGCGAGTGGAAACCTGCAGGGAACAGAAAAGTGCAGGTTGGAGGGAAGGGCTGATTCATCTGTTAACTTAGTTTTAAGTGGAAGAAATAAGGTTTAAGGCCTAAGCCAAAACCTGTGTGTGTCACTGTAACTGGAGCTTGGAGAAGTCACTGCCCTGAAGGTGTTTCTATGGAGCCAGACCCTGCAGATCTCCTTTTCTAATGCGGTGCCAGATGATGATGCACTCTAGAGTCTGTTCCCTGTTGTGTTAAAAACCCACCGACTGCTGTGGTGTAAACTCAAACTCACCCTGGTGTGACAGGCAGCAGAACTTGGCTCTCGTTTCCAGGGGACTAACCCTGTATGGACCTGCAAGACTGGGCCTTAAGCCTTCAGTGGTGCTTGTGTTGCTCAGCTGCTGGGCTTGAGGAGGGCAATGCTGATGTATGTAGTCTGCCTTTGCTTTGGAGAAGGAATCCTTCATACAAAGGTTTGACCCCAGGGAGCATTGACATTACTCCAGCATCAGGCTGCAGCATTTAGAGGTGGTGAAAGGTACTGAGCTGACAATCCTGGAGGCTTTTCTAATGTGCTTGTCCTCAGCACATCCAGAAGTGCTTATGAAAGCACCACTCTGTGCACCATCACATCTCATACTGAAGTAAGCCAATTCTCAAGTGTAACTTTGCAGTTGTTGAAGCCCAGCTCTACCCTTCAGAAGAAGCCAGTGCCACTGCTCTCCCATGAGCCAGACTGGGAGATCAGGAGTGACTATTTCCATAGCTGACACAACCGTACTGGTAGAAAGGTGCTGTGAGAGAAACAACTATTGGGTCCGATACGATTGTAGGAGCTGTTTCCCAGATGGGATATGAGTAGGGCACAAAGGCTCTAAGAGCAGGGATCATCTCTTGTGCCCTCCTGCAATTGGGGTCTACGTGTCTTAACAAAGGTTTTCCCTCCAGTGGTGCAGTGAGTTAGTTCCCTGTTCAAATGCTGTCCTGTAAATACAGCTTCAAAATATGTCTTCTGTTGCCTGGAGGCACTGAAGGGCCCCCGTCTGCTGGAGAAGCTCTCCAGTGGGAGATGGGTGGGGGCTGTAGATGAGAAATCTCTCCCCCTTTATTTCTCTACTGCTCGTGAGACTTTCCTGTGTGCTGTCCCGTCCCCAGGCCCACAGCAGTGATTGAGCAAGTGGAAGGGCTGCAGGGGAGTGCGAGGGTTTAGCTGTGTTGCTTTGCTAATGGGAGGTGATCGAGAAAGGGCATTGCTGTATGGTCCCTGCATCTGGCAGGAGGACTAATGCGAGTGGGCTGGGAATGTATCCGTACCTGCCACGTGGCTCCTCTCCCACCAGTGAGTCTGTTGAATGAAATGCATCCAATTAGCAGCCCAGGAGGATTGATGAAACACGATTAGTCAGGTTCTGGCTGTGTCCCAGGGGCCAGTGAGTCACCCCACCTTTCCCTCCTCCCCACCCGCCAGCCGCTGGCATTGCGCTCACTCTCCATCACGGCTGCAGTTTGCTCCTGAGCAGGTTTAGCTGTGCAGAGACTTCAGGTGGAGAAAGGTGTCTGGAGAAGGATGTCACCAGCCTGCTGCCTAGCAGGACTTTGGGGACCTCAGCTTCAGCTTGTCCTTGGCGCTGACTTGGCAGAGCTGTGGCTGTGGGGAAGGCAGGAGTATATGGCACTGGCTGGTGTGGACACAGTGATGTAGACAGTGGAAAAGAGGTAACTGAGAAGGGTGAGCTGGGGAATGAATCCTGCAGCAACCAGCCAAGGAGGGCTCTGTCACTAGCTGGGAAAGTAGGAGTAGAAGTAACTGGGCCATCTGCCTCTTGTGGGAGTTTCTCAAGAGCAGAGCTGTGACTTGTGGCTTCAGTTGCACCTCTAAGGACAAGGAGAAGGAAGAGGAGGGAGTGGAGAGTGAATCCATCTGTCTTCCTGCTGTCTGACAAGGCAGCTCCCAAACGCACAGAAGTGCTGGCAAAAAGAGCTGAGGAAATTTGTCTCATCCAGTGTAGCAGGCTGTTGATCCGAACAACTAGATTGAATAGTTTCTTTCTATCACCCTTTGGTTTAGGGGGTGCTTTTTGCCCTAGTTATTTAGCTGGATTTCCCTTAGTTTCTCTCAAGCGAGAGAGACAATGGGCTGTGTATGGGAGGCAGGACTGCAGGGAAACATGCTGCATTATCTCTGTGCCCTTCTCACCATGCCTTTCAGATGGACCTCACAGCACTTCGGGCTGCCTATCTCTGCAGAAGTAGCTGTGTCCTTTTCTACTTAGTGATGCCTTTTATTCAAGCTCTGCCATTAGTAACCGAGGCACTGAGATGGGGGATCACATAATAAATACAAAGAGCAGAATAGACAAAGTGGTAAAGCTGAACACAAACTGGAACGTCAACAGACTCTCTGACTTAACAAAGCCAGCTCTGAAAAATAGGCAAAAGGGGTAGGGTGTTTGGAGTAGGTCACACCAAGGTGCACAGAAACTGTTCAGATACTGGAAGGCCTTGCCTTACCCCCTAGGTAGGGGGACACCTCTGAAGGCCTTTGACCAAAAGGTTTGTCTTCAAAGGAGAGGTTCTTGTTCATCTTCCCCTGTGCTTTGGGGTGATTTAGGGAAGATGGCAAAAAGCTATGTGCTGTCTGTGTTCTTTGCTGCTTTGCTTGCTTGTCTGTACCTCTATTCCCAACCTCCCAGTGCATCCACAGGTATCTACATCCTTGTCTTCCTGAGGTGCGTTTGCCACAGCTTTTATGGATGTACGCAGAAAGGAAGGGACCCCACAGCCAGTATTTAGACATCTGGACTAGGAAACCCCTTTGGGACAGGCATGAGGGAATGACAACTATGAGCCTTTGTCAGGGTAGTGGGAAGGGGCAGGTGCCTCTGCTGGGACACCAGCTAAATGAGAAGCCTTGTCCTTGGTGTTGGGACCAGGTCTCTGTAGCATGCCTTTCACTTCACATAGATGAGATCTAAAAGGACTTCAGCCTGGGAAGGTGCCTGTGTACTGTGCCTTGACTTCAGTGTGATGAGATCTGGAAAAGGTCTACTCCACAAAGACCCTTTCAAGTGTTGCACTAGGTGGTGCTGGTCTCTCTTCTTGGTTAGCCCACAGTGCCCCCGTGGTTTTTAGCACGTGGCTTGGCCACACTGGGTCAGACTGACTCACTTCAGACGGGAACAGACTAGTTCAACCATAAACACCCCTTTACTGCGTAAGCAAGATAGTATCTTCAGTGTGCTGCTTTCTGAGCGCCTTGACAATTCGGTCTGTTTTCGCTTCTCTCATACTTTCCTCATTGCTACTATTAAAGGAGGAAAAAAACCCACCCAACCGCTACCACCTCCTTTCACAGATAAGTGTGCCAGTTCTCCCCTTAACTTCCTTATGGGAGAAAGGGAACACAATAGCTTCCCTTGTCCTGAGAGCAAGTCTGGCTTGGCACAGCACGCATCTTCCTTGACCTTCGCTCCTGAGCCCTCTGGTGAGAGTACTGACCAAAGAGCAAAGCAGATCCATGAAAACCAGCAGGTGAAAATTCCTGGCAGTTAAAATGGGGCAAAGATTTTAAAGTCATAAAGCTTGAAAGCTCTCTATGTGTCTGGCTGGATTTATTGCGCAGGGAAGCGGGGGCAAAAAATTTGCAAGACACCGTACAGTCATCATGTGGATGTGCTGCTGCGGTGGGTGCAGGTTGACAGAGCATGGAATGAAAATACAGAGAGACCCTGTTAAGAGGTTTGTTCAATGACTCAAAAAGCAACATGATGCACCTGATGATGTCAAAAGTGCTGGTGTTGCACACCAGCCTGCTTTGATTACCAGATGCAAGTGAATGGCTGTGTTCTCTACAGGGTGTAGACTGAAGTATTGGCTGTACTTAAACACCTGCGCGTGTGGCGTGTGCATTAGGCAGACCCGTAAGTGTGCATGTGGCTTAGAAAGTCCTGTGCAGGTAACACAGTTTTGCTGTGTCAGGGTGAATTTCTGTTCTGGGTATATTGTGGGTGGCTGGTGGCATGAAACCGTAAGCATGGTAACAAATTCTTTTGTGCTGTATGATGTTTTTAATTCTTCTTTTTACTAAATTCATCTACAGTAACCAGTTCTTCCATGTTTGACAAAGTGTTGAACAATGCCTGCACGGTCCCCTGGGAGCCCTGTGCAGGCTATCAGTGTAATCCCCCACATTTAGCTGATGTGTGCAGTCTTTTCTCTAGTCTTTGTAATAAGCAAAGTTATTTGCTAGCCTCTGACTGTTAAAGCCACATATACAAAACACAGACATTTAATTTTTCTTCTTTTAACTCTGTAAAGCATTTGTTATTTTGAGGAAGCTGCATAAGCAACTCTGCTTCCTCTGAGCTGCCTTTTCACAGCTTTTTGCTCCACAGATCTCTGCACATTGTGTTTTTCAGTCATGTTTAAAACCCTCTGCCTGGGGTTCCCCGATGGCCATGCAGACTGTGAGGCACAAGACAGCATGAGGAACGAGCAGCGTGAAAATCTGCTCATTGGCATGAAAAGCCACAAAGCTGGTGTTAGCAGTGGTAGTTTAGAGAATTGTTTGCAGTCCCTTGAAGCAGTGCAATTCTTATCTGCCTGATTTTGCTTGAAATATTTAGGATTAGCATCAAAATTAGCCAGTTCTTGAAAATGTCTTTGTTGCCAAACAATACAGCCTACTGGAGGCAGACGGGGCTGGACCAAAAGGCCAAGTGACAGACCTAGGTGAGACTTCTGGCCCCAAGATCTCTCTCTGCTGTTTGCTTCTAGGATATGAGCACAGATGTCAAAGTTTCCAGGTCAGATTTCTTATCAAGAATAAATATATGACCTTGTGTTTCAAAGGTTCAAGTTTTGAATGAAGAAGCTATATATTGACATGCTGCTTAGGAACCCCGATCAGGCCGAGAGACGAGGAATCATTGGGCAGTGTTGTTGATAAAGGTTTTACTCTTCCAAGGTGAACATTCCCCCTTGAAATCCTCTTTCTGTCCTGCCTCTCTTTTCCATTCATCCTCTTTGGGGGCCCAGTGTCTTGTGTGATAGAGTCCTCCCATGCAGGAGTGGAAAGAAGCAGCAGTATGCAGCATCTCATAGGCCAAGGGCTGTGTAGGAGCAGAGCCCTGCAATGAAAAAGGGAGGCACCTGGACTCTTGGAGGTGGAAGCTTGTAGTTCATATGCTTCACCAGGAATTGCTTGAACCTGCTGCTTCTCTACCGACTTATAGATCTGAAGGCTTTCTGCTGTGGTTGCTTCAGAGCGTCCTAGTGAACAGCCACAGTCACAGGCAATGAACGTGGGGAAAAGTCCTCCAGAAACTGAGTCTGCTGGGTGGATTCTGGTGCCAGTTTCAGACATACACTAGCCTCTGTCATGCTGTTGTTGTTGACAGAGCTGCTGTTGCGACATGGCTCTTTTGCAGGGCGGATGGCCACTAAGAACTGGCGCTTGAAGGTCTCACTGAGAGCGATGTAGAGGAAGGGGTTGAGGCAACTGTTGGCATAGCCCAAGCTAATAGCAAAGTTGTAGGCATAAAAGAAGGCCATGGATGGTGTGTCAATGCCGAGGTGAACCAGCTGGAGGATGTAGAAGGGAGCCCAACAAATAAAAAAGGCAGAGCAGATGGCAACTGCCATACGGGTGACTTTCTTGGTACGTACCCGGAGGCTCCTTTGGGGCAATGGGACCACAGTGGTGGCCATGTGCTGGAGGATCTTAAAATAGACCACGCAGATCACAATCAATGGCACAGCAAATGCCAGCATGAACTGATAGAGGGTGAACCAGTAGATATCAGTCTCTGGGTTGGGAAGCAAGAGAGCACAGCGGACGGTCCCATCTTCCAGAGGCATAAGACCTGCATACATCCATACGGGAATGATGGTCAGGAAGGAGAGGAGCCACACCAAGCAGATAACTAGAGCTGCAACACATGGGGTCCGGACATAGGTAGATTTTAGAGGGTAGACAGTTGCTAGGTAACGGTCCAGTGTCATCACTGTAAGGATGTTGGTGCTGGTGATCTGGCTGTTTGTGTCCAGGGCAGTGATAATGGTGCACAGGGGAGCTCCAAAGTACCACGAGCCATTGCCTAGGAGCTGGTGGATGAGGAAGGGCATGCCCAAGAGGAAGAGGAGGTCCACAATGGAGAGGTTGAAGATGAAAATGTCAGGCACGGTCTGTTTGCATCTCAGCTTCTTCTTCTTAACAATAGTGTAGATGACAATGAGGTTTCCCACAATGCCCAGGAAACAGATGATGCTGAAGAGACTGGGCATTATCACATTGGTGTATGGTGCTGGCTTCTCTGCTACTGCCAAAACAAACCAAAGCAGTGAGCACAACCCAGAGGCAACCTCTTTACATCTCTGTATGCTTGCCCAGTCCTGCAGCTAGATCCCCCTCAAAGATGTAGCTTGGAACAGTGCTTAAGACCCTCTGCAGTATGGAGGGTCTTAGCTGGGGATTTGACACTTCCTTCTCTGCCACTCGGTACATGCAGCAGAACACCCAAATCTGGCCATGTGTAGGCATCTTTCCTTAGCTCTCCTGATGTACTTCTGTCCTGCTCTGAAATTCCCTGGCTCTTTTTTGGGAGACTAAAATCAAGCTGGTGTGCCTCTGCACTCACTCTTCCAGGGAGTGCTGAGTGTCCAGCCATTTCTGAGGGGAGTGGGTGAGGCAGCTGGTGCTTTGCACATTGGAGAAGTAAAGCCTCTGTATGGGTGCCAAAATCTGGATATAGTCAATGCTCAAGCTGTTGTCAGAAAGCTTTAGCTCGTCGGTTGGGTGGTTTATCTATTGTACAGTATGAGATAGCTCTGTTGTCAGGGTTAGGCCAGAGCATGCACTCCATTCTATCTTCCTTCCCTGCCCCTCTCCCTTTCTCTAGTTTCTGTTCTTGAAAGAATTCCAGGTGTGTGGCCAGACAGGGATTTGGGGAGTATGTTTCAGAGTGGCCCTTCAACAGGGAGTGCCCTAGTTCTACAAGGAGAAAAACATGGCTTAAAGCTGCTGTCTGAGTTCTGGATACAGGTGGATTTCCAAGGCAAAATTCTTGCCTGACAACATTTAGCTTATCAGCACTGATGCTTGACTGTTGCTCTTTGGGCTAGGAGGCCCAAACATAATCTAATTCACATTTGCCTTGTCCCTAACCCAGGTTTAAAATCACATTTTGAAGCCACAAGCCCTCAGTGCCAACTAACGGGGATTTCTGCTCTTGGGCACAGAAGGTGGTGTGTAAGGCATTGATCGTGGTGCTCTCTGTTCTGCAGGACTGCCATGTGCAGTGTGTGGTGGAGCCTGAAATCACCCTCAGCTGAGGCAAATCTCATTTCATCACATTACTCCTCTCCTATGGGACCTGGTGAGGTTTTTTTCTAGGGGAAGGCTTTGTGTGAGTTATTTGTGTGGCTTTTACAAGGACATGCATGACAGCCCCTAAGCTTAGACTGCATGTGTCTCTCATTGAATTACAGATGATTCAGTGTGGTGTTAATTGGAAATGCTTTCAGTCACTGTACTATTCCATCTCCTTAGCAGCCTACACCTGTAGGAGAAGTGGGGAAGTCTCCTCCAACAGAACCTAGGGAAATCTTGAAAATGAGATTAAGTGAAATAACAGATTCTCATAAGGTGTTGTCTCTGCCAAAGCGGTGTCTGCTGAGGTGATATTTGCTGATTTTGACCTCTAGAATTCTTGAGTACTAACTTCTCCAGATTTACTTTCGTGTGACAGAGAAGCTTGAATTGGCAAGATAACTGGAGCTACACTGGTGGCCTGTGGCTGGAAAAGTGTGTGCCGTATCAACTGTATGTAATATTTCAGTGCTCTCAGAAGTGGGACATGATGAGCATCCACTGCCTCAGTCCTGGCACTAGGAAGCAGCCAGCTTAGGCAGAAGCAAGGCCAAGGTCAGAATCCAGTAGAGCGGTTGCTGCACCATTTTATCAGAAAGCTTCTATGCAGATGACAGAAAGCAGCCAATGAGGCACAGGAGAACTGGCAGGGGCCTGAAGGTGAAAGCCAGGCTTGGCTGGCACGACAAAAAAGCCTGGTCTGGGCCACTCATGGGGGTTTGAATGGTCCCTGTTCTTCCTGGCTGCTCAATGCAAAAAAACACCCCATGTTACATGGCTTCTGGTAGGTAACATACTGTCATCAGCACCCTATTGAGACCTGATACTTGCTCTTCAGCATCCAGCCTGTGTATCCCCTGAACATCCAAACAGCTCCTTAATTCTTGAACATGGCAGACTAGAAATTGGAAGATGACTGTGGTCCTGCTGTTCTGCACATAGCTGTTATGAGTTCTGCTCTCCTCTCTTTTAGTCCCAAACTTTGTTATGAATGTGGTGGGCATGGATTGTATGAGTGAAACATAAGGCCACTTGGTTAGCTGGAAATTGGGACAAAATGTCCTTTTCCTGCAGTATAATCAATACAGTGCTCATGCTGATCCTGTAATGTTTGGAACGAGCTCAGCTGACCTTAAAGCAGAATGTGTGCAAGCCTGAAGGCTTTGTGTGAAAGGTAGTCTGTAGAGCTGTAGCATCTTTCCTGCTATTGGTATTTGTACAAGCAGGACTTTCAAGTGTTATTAGCTGAAAGCTAGTGTGAAGCTATAGCTCCTGTCTGTATTATAGGCTGGAGTCAGAAGTGCGTGACTATCAAATACTCAAAAGTTATCTCTTTTCTAAAGCCTCTTTCATCTTGAGATATCACTGAACCTGAATTTTCAGGGCTGCTGCTGTGCACGTACAAGTGGCTTGGCTGTACTTTGTTTACTGAAACAGCTACTTCAGGCATTGATTTGTCCTTGCTTGTAGATCTGTGGCTGCCCTGTTACTCTTTTAAAAAGTCCCAAAGGGGACAGCACTATGTGAACTGAATGAGGACTGGCCTAAATTTTTTTTCTCTAAGGTGATTGCTGTCCTCAGCCATGCCCAGATACATAAGAAACTACATCTTTACTGCATTTCAGAAGGAAGCACCTAAGGCACACTTTCAGTTTATAAAGGACAAGCTGGTGCGCAGGACGTCAAAGACCACACATAAAACCCCTTCTGTTGAAGAGTTTCACCAACTTGCACCACCGAGAATTGTCATGAATAACCCTAAACTATTGATTTGGGAACAGTGGTAGCACAGAGAAAACAGGACACTAATGAGGATCTCTGCTTCCCTCTCCAGCGATGTCTCATGTTCTCTGTGCCTTGTTCCCCTCCCCGTCTAGCTGGGCTGGTTCATCTCTTCTCTGCAACTAAGACCAGTGGGCTGCTGGAGTTTTTACTGTCTCACAGCCAAAAGGTAGTGAATTGCTTCAAGCCACTGGGGCCAACGGTGGTGGTCGGGCTTTATTTTGGTGCTGTGTGGTGTCTCGGGAAGGAGAGCTGGGGCCCGGGCCGCTCCCCAGCCCCCGGGAGGGGGTCAGCCTCGTCCCGCCCGCCGTGTGCCGCCCCCTCGGGGCCCGGAGCTGTCCGTCCTCGGGTGCTGAAGGCGGCTCGCCCCGGCCGGCAGCCCCGGGGGTGGGGTGCTGGCGGGGGGGGGGGGACACGACCATATCCCTGCGCTCAGCCTCTCCCACTTTATGGGGTACCGGCCGGCCCCGCTGAGCACGAGCAGCGCCGGGGTGAACGCTGCAGAGCAGCACAAGAGAGATGCGCAGGAGGACTTTCCCCTGCAAAGCTCTTCGCGCCCCCGCCCCGGCCCCAGCGCGGCCGCCTCGCCGGGGAGGTGCGCCTGCGCCCCGCGCAGCCCCTGCTCACCTGAGCCGTTTCGAGCCTCCGGCGCGGAGAAGTTGCGGGAGGAGTTGGCGGGGGCCATGGCAGTGAGTCCCGGTGCCAGGGTTGGAGAAAGTTGGGCAAGTTTCTTCAGTGGATCCGCGGCGGCGATGGGGTGCCCCCCCCGCCTCTGCCCTTTCCCCGCCGGGGCGGACCGGGGCCGGGCGGAGTGTGGGAGGCAGAAGCCCTCCTGCAGCTGGCGAGCAGAGTCTGCGGCTCGGCTACGCTGCGCTCCGCCCGCCCACTCCCGCCCCGCCGAACCCGGAGCAGGTACTGACATCAAAGAGCAGCTGACTCCGCCAGCCACGTCGTCTGAGAGCATCCCTCCACCGCCGTCGGGTGGGAGGGAATGCCGGTGCCGAGCTGGGCCCGGGGGGAGCCTCCCTCCTCGAGTGGGAGGGGGCCGACTCCCGGCCGGAGGTTGGGCAGTGCCTCGGTAGGGCTGCGGCGAGAGCCCCTTCACATCACAAGCCGCCCCCGAAGGGATGGCTAGGATCTGCGTCCTCCCAGTTGCAGCCAGCCAGCCAGCTAGCTCTTGCTATCGTCAGTAGGAGAGGAATAGCAGATTTTGTCTTTTAAGTAGCTCTGATCTCCTGCCATCAGTGTGTATCTTTCTCTCTTGCAGAGACATAGGCACTTCTCATCCCTGAGTCACAGGCACATCACCACTAGTGGGGTTGGGGGATGTCAAGGCACCAAATTACTCACCGAAAACTCCGTTGCTTTGACCCTCTGACCGCTCTAACTCCAATTCCAACCTGAGACACTTCACTTGTAATTAATTCTCTGCTGTTTTCTACTGTTCCACTTCTTGTCACAGCTCATTTGCTTCCTAGCTTCAGAAATTAGCTTTATTGCTAGCTCAGGTTTTATTTGTATTCTATTATTTTGGCCTTAAAAATACTAGGCAAGAGCTCCCTTGGGCTTTGAGAAACTGCTTTGCTCTTTTACTGTGCCTTGCCAGAGCAGTAGCCTGCTCTTTTCTGTGGCTTTAAGCTGATGATTTTGTTGTGCTTCCTGCCCACTGTTTATACACGAATTTGGTTCCTCCATTATGGTTTGATAAATCACATGTTACCAGGGTGAAAGGATCATTCCGTACCATCTGTACCTCTGAGCATTTCCTGTACAGAAAAAGCATGATATCTTGTCAGAAGTCTGCAAGAAATCCAGCAGCAACAGGCAGCTTTTCCTCTGTGGTAGAGTGCAGTGTAGGGGATTGGGTTTGCTTTATAAAAACTACATCTGTCTGTCTGGAAATCTGCCTTGCTTCTGTCTCTTTCTCTGTAGTTGCAAAGGCTGCCATCAACTGTAGGGGCCATTTTTTTGGAGCTTCATAAGGCTGTTATCAGTCAGGACTAGAAGTAATCTGTACCATTAAAAATGAGGTCCAACATATACCAGCAAAAATGCCAGCATGGGTTGTAAGCCAGACTTGGCAGCAGCATTTTCACTATGGGCCTTTTACTATGTAAGCCAAAGGAGTTCATCATTATTAGGTTGTCCTCTAGTGGACCAGCAGCAGACAGAAATCTGGAGCATGCTTCACCCAGGCATTGTAGCTCTTAGGAACTAGAGGCAGGCTGGGGCCAATTTGTCTGCTATGCTATGAGGTTTTTGCTGAGTCTCTGGAGTTGCCTCAGTCAGTGATTTGCCCAGGAGGTTTTTCCCTGGCAGATATCCATGGTATATAAGACAGTTTTGAACCTGCAGAGCTTGCAAAAAAGTGGTGTTTCTCAGTCACTTAATATTTTCTTTAAAAAACCCTTTTTTCCTCACGTCTTGGGCAAACGTTAATTTTCATCTCTATGGGGTTACTACTGCAAAGCAAGCTACGGTTTGTGTACTGGGATGACGGAGCTAAGGCAGGAGAGCTATTGTGAACAGGGTGCTGTCCTCTGCAGTGAGTGCCTTCGTGTAATTTTGCTTAATCCAGTCTTGAAGTACAGGGTATGAGTGTTTGCATGGGAAACCGGTGGGCAGTTGCTATTCCAAACATTTTCCCTGCATAGACAAGCTCCTACTCACTTTCCCTGGAGAGGAATGAGCTATCTTATAGCTTTCAAAGAAAGAACCTGACATTTAAATTTAGCAGTTTCCAAAGCACAGCATTATTTTTAATTTGCAATCTCAAATATTGCTGTTCACTTAGAAACCACCTTGTGTTTGAGGAAGCTGTAATTCCTTCTTCTCAGCCGTAGGGGCATAATAAACCACAGGCACTCCATCCCTGATGCGTGTGTCACAGCTGCAATGACAAAACTGTGCTCAGTGTGTGATATTCACTTCATCAGCATGGTGATGTGACTGTTTTATTATTGGGCTTTTATATTCAGACTTTGACAAGGTTTGGTTCTCCCTTTTTGCTATGTCAATAATCTATGGAAGTTCCTGCCCCAAAGACAGGCTGGTCTCTGTAGAACCAGCCCCACCAAGCTGAAGGGCTGGAGAGAAGGAGAGGAATATTAACTGCAGCAATTGGTGATGCATAGCCTGTCTGTGCATAGAGCTCACCATTGCCAGAAGGAGCAGGCACAGTAATCGGCTCATTATCTGGCTGAACACTTGAAGACAGTAGCTCTCTGAAGGACTAGTTCTGTGAGTGCTCATCTACTGGAAATTGCAGGAGGGATGAGCTCTCAAGGGACCTTGGGATATAGCCGAGGAATGGTACTAACCACTCTATGTAATTACAAGGAAGATTGAGGCACTAACCCCTTGAAAACACATCTTAAAAGAGAGATATAGTAATTAACATTTAAGCAGGGAACTGCCATCTTGACAGCCTAATGATGTAGATAAAGGTGTGGAAATGGAGCTCAGCCCTTGAACATAAAAGAAAAAAAGTTACTTCTTCCTACAAACTTGGCATCACCATTACCCTTAGACCATCCTGTCTGCAACATCACTGTTATGAAGAAAGATAGTAATCTTCCAAAGCTGCTTCTAGGCAAATTCTGTGACTAGGGAGTGAATCTGGCTGGTCTAACAGTGGTTTAATGCTGAAAGGCTCTTGCATTTCAGTAATGAGTTATATTTCCTGCGTCTGTCCCAGCTGGAGATCCTGTCTTACGCAACACAAGTAGAACCACAGCATCCCGTGGGGCAGAACGCAGCGCCGGCTTCTGTTACTGTGCTACTGAAAGCATTTCCCCAGCTTGTTTCACCAAATAATTTCTCATTAAATGGAGACTTTCTTATTTGCTAAATATTTATTTAGCACCTAGCTACTACTCTGGTTTGCACTCTGGAGAGAGGAGCCTTCACTAACAGCCAAGTTGCAAATTCTCCCCTCTAACTCGCTGGTCTCCTTATTCACAACTCCAGACTTATAGAATGGGCGTCTGCATTTTTATTGCTTAGCTCTTTGTCTTTGTTTATATTGATCGAATAGCCTAATGGGTGAAGTTTTGCCCTTGCGGTGGCCTTAGGGCTAGGGACAATTTCATTCAGGATGTGTTAGACATGGTGCATCAACCCTCCATACTGGCTGAGTACTTGAATATTACTGTCTCTGTCCGATAGCTGCACATCAGTCTCACTTACCCCTTTTCAGGCAAGATTGGTAAAGTAGTTTCCAACTACTGATCCATTTTGCCTCCCTTGATTTTTGGAAAGTGAGTCTTTGCTATTACTTCTCATCTACAGAGAAGGAAAATGTCACGTGGCAAAGTTAAATAATTTCCCTAAAGCTACATGCTGAGCTTGAGGTCAAAAATTGACAGCAATTCTCTCTACAACAGCACTGGCTTAGGCAGCATCTTATCCATCTTCCTTCAATGATTATCCCAGCACAACTGTTTGTATCCCCACAGAAGCATGTGTGCTGAATGTAATCATTTGATTAAAAAAACCCCAAACACAGAAAACCCAAAGGTTTGAAGGAGTAGCTTTGTCAAGGCAACTTGATGGTGACTCAGGTGTTGCTGTCATCGATCTAGATGTGCGCTGCATATAAGGTCTGGCTGATTGGCAAGAAGTTGTTGTCATGTCTTGATGCCTGATTTGATCCAGATCAGTGCTACTGTGTGATCTGGTACCGCCCTGGGCTGGTATTAATGAACATGGAGCCATGGCCTGAGACTAAGCTATGAGCAAACCCCTCATTTCCCAGCTCCCAGACTCTGCTTTCTCTTATATATGTGTGTGTGTAAGGAATAGAGCAGAGTGAATCCCCTTTCTCAGCTGCTCAATAGTCATACATGGCTTTAGAGGAATACTTAGCTAAACAATCATCTAAACCCTCTTGTTATCCACACTGGATTTCTAATTAATTAGCACAAAGTGGGCATTTATCTGAAACCAGATGACCACCTCTTCTCTCCCTGCAGGCTTCCTGCCCTTGAAATGACAGGTCCGAGCTGCCTGATCAGTCCTGGCTCATTCCAGTCCCACGCTGTTAATTTGAGGTTTTAGCTTTCAGCCTCTGCCCATCCCGGTTGCTCACAGCAAGCCAAAGGCCGGGGCAGCAGCCTTCTGTGGTTTTGTTTTCGCTGCTAAAGGTTAGAGAATCCCAGAGACAAAAGCACAGCCAAAAATAACAAGAAGGGGCCAAGCAGATCTTGCCCTGTGACAGGGAAGCCGAGAGGCTGGCGGGCTCCATGGCTGCGACTGATGAGCTGAGGTCAGGGATGTGGATGTGCACTCGGTGAAATGGGCAGATCCCCTCATCAGAGATAAGAAGCTGCTGGTAGCTCTCTGTGTTGGACAGCCAGGAGCCCCCAGGGAGGCAAATCCTGCTGCAGGGTATACGGTGTTAGTCACTGTGCTTCCCTTTTACAAGAACAGGCATTAGCACAAGGAGGCAGCAGCTGTAACCTGAATTCCTCCTGAGTCTGAACAGGGGGGAAAAAAGTTTTGGCTCAGACCTGTAGCTCGTGGATAACTGTGCATAGGGCTCAAGATGCAGAGCAGGAGGATTGGTGCAGGGGGGATGATGACCAAGAACAGATGTCTGCCCAACCCAAAATGAGTGCTCTGCCACCCTTTTCAGTGAGAATGATGATGTCGAACTTGGAAATGGAAATTACACATCCGAGATGAAGCAAAACTAAAAATCCTGAGAGGTTCAAGTCAGGGAGACAAGATAAACTCCAGTCGGTGCCTGGAAAGAGCTGTCACATGAAATTGCAAATCCAAGTGTAAGGATTTATGACAGACCTAATTAAAAAAAAAAAAAACAAAAACAGTCGTGTTTTATAACCAGAGACGGCAATCCTGCTGCCTGATTCTGAGCAGGGGCAGCAGGGAGGAAAGCAGAAATACTTGAATTTTGAGCTGTGGTACACTGAATCTGCCCAAAGCCCAGTAAAGCGTTTGATACAGCAACTCCCAGGAAACTCTTAGGTTGGAGATGTGGAGAAGCACAAACCCTGTAAAATAAATAAGTAAATCACAAGTGAGACTGAACTCTTGTGTTGAGAGCGAGGCTGTTAGCGGTGGTAACGTGGAATGGGAAACCCTGCTGAAGTGGACCTGCAGGCCCCAGGAAAAGTTCTGCTCACTTTGGCAGTCGGGTTGCTGGAGCAGTCAGATGTTTCTTTCCTCTCTGCTTCCTCTCTGCAAATGAGCCATATGTGCCCTGTGCCACTGCTGGGCACGGAAACGTCTGCTGGGGTTGGAGGCAGTGGCTGAGGGCACTGGAAGAGGTGGGAACCTTTTAAAATGATAAAGAAAAAGTAAAATGATGCTCACTTATGAAAATAATAATTGGTAAACCACTTAGCCCCTTGAGCTGTTAAATGCCAAAAGCAGAGACAGAAGTTTCAGCAACAGCAATCAGCATTTGTTATCAGCTGGGAGTTCATTAGTCGGAAAGACGGGAGAGGAGCAAGTTGTGGGTTTGGTGTGAGCTCCTTGTTTAACATGGCTCAAAAAAAGGCAAATGTGATTCTCAGAGGGACCAGGTGAGATGTTTCCCTGGCAGGAGTTACTGTTTTTGTGTAAGGTGGGAGTGAGGCTTCCTCTGAAAACCTGTGTGGATTTTTGGTCTTTCGTGTCCAGGTCTACATAGAAAGTCGAGCTGCAGAAAGACAAAGCGGGTCAGGGCAGAGTTGGGGTGCAGGGAGGTGACTGGGGTGGTGCTGGGGATGGGCAGACCCAGTACCACATCCAGTTTTGCAGGTCAAGCTCACGGAACAAGATGTTTTCTGAGATGGTGCTTGCTTTCAGACTCGATGCGGGTTTCAGGAGAAGGGTTAAACAAGCCAGAAGTTAGCCATTTTGCTGGTTGCCTTAAAATATTTGGAGAGAGTTCATCTGGATAAAAATCAGCCCCAAATGTTATTTTTGATTGACTCAGTTCCTGGAGGGTTTTGTGGCAGTACAGGATCCAGATACATCAGTGCGATGCTTTCTAAATGTCCCAGTTTGCCACTGGGCCTCTTTCTCTCCTCTCTCCCTGATTTTTTCCTGCTATGTGAGAAGGGCTGTTGGTCTAGAAGGCAATGGAGATATTTCTACTGTCTCCTGCCCTGGGTTATTCCTTTATGCAAAGGCCCCTTCCCACATCTTGAGCCACTGTAGCCCTGTGGTTCAGTGCAGTCAGATCCTCTTCCCACTGGCACTGCGCACAGTAGTCTTGCTCATGCCTGGTTTTTTTTCCTTTATGCCTTATTTTCGAGACTGGCGTGACAGTCAGTGCCTTTGTAAAGCAAATTGAAATGCACTGTGCTAAGTTTTGTATGAGAGCATGTACGTGTGTATGAATCTGGGCTGTTGAGGTTGCAGCTGGGGTTGTCAGCAGACCTAGAAAACCAGACCTATCTCTAGGTCCAGGTTTCTTTCCCATCAGAAAAACATAGTTAATTAAAGCCACCTCCTGAAAGGAATTTCTTAGCCACACTAGGGGGATAACAAAGCGAAAGCCATGTCCTTAATCCTGCCCTTTCATCTCCTGGAAATTCCTTCCTCTCCTGTCTCTTTCTCTGTGTCCTGATTGTTAAAAGAAATGAGAAATAATTTCCACTTGGAAAAAGCCCAAGACAACAAAACTCCAGCCCAGCTGATGGTGGCAGAAGCCAAGGAGACGGGAGCTGAAAGGAGGGAGCTGTTAATGAAGCATCAGCAGCAAGCCAGGGGCAGGAGCTGGAGCCTGTCCAGATGGCACTGCTAATTCCCTGCGTTCACTTTACACGCGTGTCCTCTCAGGGAAGAGCCCAGCCGAGCGGCTGCCCTCCGCAGCGCTGGTCAGTCACAGCCTCATCCGCAGCCCCGAGAGGGGATTTGGCTGGGTTACTCTAGGCGTCCAAATTGGCTCATCCAAATTCCCTCCACGGATGGGGAGTGACATCTTCCCTGCTGACCGTCAAGGGGGAATGGAGTCACAGACTTTAGGTTTTGGCATTGCATTCCTGCAGGGACGCATCACTGCTCCAGTTGCTGCTTTCCCTCCAGCCAGCCCTGCGAGTGTGGCAGGGAAGGGCTGAGAGGAAGGAGCGGAGGGGGCAGAGAGGCAGGGAGCAACAGGAACGGGGAGCAGGACTTGGCAGCATGGGGACAGGGGTGCATTGCCACGGCCCCGATGGCGGATCCTGCTGTGGCCAGGCCAGCAGCGCCCTGTCTGCAGCCCAAGCGCCCACAGCTTCCTTTCATCCCCAGTCAACCCGGATATTCATGTTTCCTGGTCTGACAGATAAGGCGGCCTCACCATTAATCAGGAGGCCTGGAGAATGGGATCAGCGTGAGGCAGGCGTGCTGCGGAGTTAATCTCCTTTACTCCCCGATGATGGATGGAGCTCATTGCAGGCATTAATCAAGTCTGTGTGCGTGCACCGGGCAAAATGGATTAGACGCTATGCCGTTGGCAGAGGTGCTCCCCCAGTCCCTGGGCAATCCTGGAGGATGCCTGATGCAGTGCCGGTGCCAGCCGGGGCTACAGTGCAGTGGCATGGCACGGGTGACAGAGGGATTACAGCTGCTAGATCCTGGAGAAAGCTTCCCTGTGTCCCCGCTTCTGCTCTGCAGGTGCTGGCTGTGCCTTTCTCTGGGGACCAGGCTGGGACGTGGGTCCTGGCCATGGCTGGACTGTGCTCAGTCGTGAAACCACTTTCCCAAATAACATGCAGAAGTTGCTGGGATGGTTCCAGCTGCATCTGAACATCTCCAGTTCTGCAGTCCCAAGGTCTGCTTGTTTCCCAGAGGAGACCTGGCTGCCTGTGTGATAAAAGCTCAGATGGGAATGGAGCTGAAGCGCCAGGCAGCAGAAACCACCTGTGAGCCCCTAGACACTCCGGGAAAGGGCCATCCTGGATGAGCAGGAATAGGACCTGCTGTCAGATCCCAGCCCTGGTCGTGGCTCTGCAGAAGCCCATGTAAAAGGCTCTTTTCTTTTGGTGTGAGATCAGTGCAGGGCAGCTCTAAGCTGTGCTGTGGGCTACTTTGGACATTGTAGACTTGAGGAGCAGTGTCTCAGAATCAAAGCAAGACTGTCGCAGATACCATGAGAAAAATGCTTTTTGTCTGCTTCGGACTGGCGTTGGAGGTACCGGCCAGTGAAAATAACCCCAAGTCCTTGCCCTCCAAAGGGAGAAGCTCAGGCCTGAGGAAGCAGAGGGAAATGCCCAATTCATGGACTGTGCTGTAGTGCAAGTGTCACACCACAGGGAGCAGGGTATGGATTTCCATCTTAGCCATCCTGCAACACCTGCTTCTCCCTTAGAAATGAGCAGCTCGGGGTATTCCCGGCAGGGAGCCCTGAGCCCTGATCTCTATTGAAGCAATGCCGGTGGCCCGCATGCTCCCTGCTGCACGGCAGCTGGAGGTTGCAATATTCACTGACAGCCAACGAGTTGTGGTTTTCCGATGATTAATGACACCTCCCTCCTCACGGGAGTCATTCAGCCTCCACGCTCTTGGATGATAACGGAGTCAGGATGAAAACTGGGAGTTTCCAGAGAATAACGCCCAGCACAGGGACTGCAGTGCTGGGGTTGCAGGTTGGTCTATTCCCCCCAGGTTGATCCTGGAAGGAGACCCAGTTTCTGCAGTTAAATGTGCATGACCTTCATTTCCAGGATGGGTGCAAGAGGATGAGCAGAACCCAAGAGGTTTGTTAACAGACATTTTCTTTTTCCCCCCTCTGCCTTAAGTGCAAAGCCCAACTGACATCAAAGCAACAGAAAGTCTAATCCTGTTTTGAATCAGTGGAAGCACACGCAGCGAATGTTAAACAGGGAATCCGGCAGCAAAAAAAGGGAGGATTATCTTTAATTTCCTGAGTGAGGGACTAAGCAAGGGAGACGGAGAGAAAAAAAAAAAAAAGGCACAGGACCAGAAAGAAGTGACTGTCAACACAGAGAGGCTGGTGGAGGAGGAGGAAAGCGGGTGGACGGGGAGGATAGTGTGAGCAGCAGCACACGTGTGCCTGGAGAGGTGAGTCCGGCAGGAGCCGAGCGCTGGCATGAGGGAAGGCTGCTCCTGCCGGGACCCCATGCTGGCACCTGCCCAAGTTCCCACACGGATGCAGGGGAAGGGATTGTGCATAGGGTTTGTGGTGCCAGGGCAGCGGCAGGTGCTGGCTGTAACTCCCAGCTCCTGTTTGAGCTGAGGCTGTGGAGTTGCTTTTTGAGGGAGCTCGGAGCTGGACTCCAGTGAAATGATGTAACTGAGGGCTGGTTACTTGAGGTTGCATGTGGGGGGTGGATTTCTTTGCTGTAAAAGACTGTAGCTGAGCAGAGCTTCCTAAATCACCCCCAAAGCCCTGTTACCTGCTGGAGACCTTACTCTACGTGTGGTTTATGTTGCTGTCTGCTAGCAGCAGGCACCACCAGCTCCGCTAAGGGCAGTTACTGCTGCTTTTCATACTATGGCTGATGTTCAGCTTCGTGGGGCACGTGCACATGGAGCTGTGTCGAGGTTCTGGCCTGGGGTTGGGCTGTGTCCTGGCGTTGAAGCCCTCGCGGTGGTGGCGGCCAGCCAGAGGCTGCAGGCAGCGGCTGTGCTGCACGTGTGTGGGGGCAGGAGGTGTCTGAGGCCAAACCGGCCCAAACATTTCTCTGCTAGAGCCTGGTCCCTGGGAGCACAGCATCCTCCTCCTCCTTGTGGGCAGCGTGTCTCCCTCTTGATCAAACCCCCTAATTTTTCTCCTTGGACTTCTTCCAGTAGAAGCTATTGCCAGGAGGCTTTAGAAAAGGTGATGGAGTGAACACATACATAAACACCTTGTGTGTCCGGATCCCCTGTCCTTCTCTAGCTTTGCCCTTGACACTGCAGCCAGCGAGGTGGAGTGCTGAGCCAGGTGGGAAATGCCTGTCCTGGACTTAACGTGGGAGGGGATGGATGCCTGCACAGGAAAGGGTCCCTGGGGATGGGATGTGACTGCTGAGCGTGGGGAATGAGACTGAGACTTTCTGGGCTGCTTATGGACAGGACCAAAGCCCAGCAGTGGGGCACACATGGCCTTTTGGTGCTAAGTAAGCCAGGTGCTGTGGGAATGAATGTCAGGAGCTTTAAATGTGGGTGATAACCTGCTTTCTGCTGTGACCTGATTCAGTGCAGGAGAGGCTCTTCCTTACCCTGCTTCATCCTCAGCCTGCACCTTCCTCACTGCAGGACAGATACTGTGGTGCCAACGTGGGGTGCCACAGCCTGTGCCGCGGTGGGGTTGCCTTTGTGGGTGTGCAGCTACCAGTCTCCAGCCCCACTCTGACCCTGAACTAGGACTGTCTGGGCCTCGGTGTCTGCACAGCCACCCAGGGAAAGGAACCCTGTCTGTCTATGGGAATCCTTCCCTGCCTGCACGGCTGCCTTAACTCCCATGTTAGTCTGAACCTCCCCTGCCTGGGTGCAAGAGGCGGCCTTGGGGTTGCAGCAGCAAGTCTTTGCGTTGAGCTGGGCGTGTTTCCTGCGGTTTTAAACAGCAGCGAAAGGAGGAGCCTGAGCCACAGCTGAGAGAGGAGAAGAATACCTCTATCCAGCTGGTTCATAACATACTTAACATGTTTTGGATATCTGGTATGGGCCTTTGCAGACCTCCTACCCGCTTGGTGGGGATGAGACAGCTGTGACTTTCCAAGTTTGTCTTTCATGGGTGAGGCTTGGGAGTAGGAGTCTTGCACTTTCAAATCTTGAAGCCGTATCTGTCACGGCCTCACCTGGAGCTAGTGCTGGCAGTGGAGCTGCTGTGGATGTTGCTGTGTGCATTGCTCCTGCCAGTGGGGATGCTTCTCTCCCTGGCAGCAAATGCATCACTTTGAGTTTTTACCCCATCCTCAAAATAGTCTCAGAGTAGAGAGGAGGGGTTTGCACAGCTGCTGGGGCTGCGAAACAAGCTGGGACGAGCTGTGGCCATCGATCAGCCATCCAAGACGTGGGCTGGGGAGAGCTGGCAAAGCATTGTGGAGTGACATTTTGAGTCAAAACCACAGCACCTCTAGGAGCAACTAATCTGTTCCTCCCCCTCAGCCCCTAACCCAAAAAAGCCACTTTGAAATGTTGCATTGAATTAAAAAACCCAAACAAACTCCTTCCCAATACTTTGCAAGGAGACGATCGTTGTAGCAGGGGCCTCTAGATGGCAACATCGACCTGAAGAGCTGCAAGTAGGAGCAGGGGCCCCGCCGAACCCGAGCAGCCTTGCCTGGGTAGGAGCCCCCAGGCCCAGCACCCAAAGTGAGGAACACGAATTGGTGCTGCCTTGGGCACCTTTCTACAGGGGCTGAGGACAGGGCCGGCCACCCAAGGGTGCCTGCACCCCGAAAACCTCCTAGACTGCAAACATCTTGTCCCGGTGCAGAGAGGTAGCAAAATGTTAAAGGGGTCTCTCTGCAGTGGAAACTCAATCGATGCTCTCAATACCTGCTCTGCGGATGCAGGGGAATAAGTGTCATGGTGGGTCTGTCGGCTCTGCGAGGTGGACACAGCTGTAGCTGCTGGCAGGTCTTTGTGCTGGGATCACCAACCAGCCTTTCACCCTCTGAGAGTCTATGGAAAGCTGTGAGGTACGCGATAGGAAACGGGCCGCTGCCTCATCATGCTCATCCCTGCTCTGCTGCCTGCCTGCCGTACGGCGAAGGCATTGGGCTTCGGTGTGGAGTTGGGAGCGCCAATACTTAGTTTAATGTTCAAAGGCTGTGCTAGAAATTGGGGATTTCTAGTAAATCGGGGTAAACTTTCTAGTGGTACCCTCCGTTCAAATGTCTTGCATGACACCAGAGACTAAAGCTTAAATTACTAAAGCTTAAATTACCCAGCTTTAACCACACGAGTAACTGAAGCAGCATAACCTTTGGGTGGGAACATCGGTGCAGCATGTCCTTACTGCAGCGTAACAGTGTGCTGCCGGAGGTCGTTGGGGTGGAAATGTCCTACTCCTGCCTGAAACAGGACGCACATTTTGTACAAAGCAGGGCCTGGGCTCCTCTTTTGCAAAGAGGGTTTAGCCTGTGCCCAGAGAGCTGCAAAGCTTAATTAAGATCCTTAAGAGGACAAAAGGTACTACATAAATTCAGGGGATTATTATAAATGTCACTGCGCTTTACAAGCTCTGGCAAAACTCACAGGAGGAATAACAAGACCTTTCACTTCACAGCCCTTCCTAGCAGGGCTACTTACAGCTTCATGCTTCAACATAGCAGCTGTAAAATGTTGACATTTATAATTAGATGTGCATAATAATCTCTTTATTCCTGAACTGAAAAGATAGGGTGTGTCTTGAAATGTTGGTTCCTCCTCTTCGCCGAGGATCCCCCTTATGGGGATTGCTCACGAAACCATCATTTGGTGAAATGTCTCAGAGCCTGGTTCGAAGAGGTACCGATCTTTGCAGCTGCCCCAGGGAGCTGTGGGCTGGGCACATGGTGAATAAAATCAAAGCCTCCGTGTGTTTTTAATCTGATTAGTTGATGATAATCCAGTAGTATCATGCAGCAAAAGCTGTCCAGCTTTATTAGGCAATCTCTTGTTTTAAGAGAACTGTACACAGGGGAGCATTCAGCTTTGGTGTTTCTGTTGAGGACTGGCACAATTGGGTGATTTTCGGTAGTTTTAGTCCTTTGTGAGGATAAGATTAATTTGGGGCTTGGACAGCTGGGGAGTGGTGGATTTTGGTCCTGTGGGTGCTATCAGCAGCTTTGGGCAGTCCCTCTGCCAGGGTGGTCGGTGGTGGAGGGGGCAAAGGGCTGACCAGGTCGGACCGGGGCTGAAGGTGGGGGATTGCCCCCGCGGTCCCGGACCACCGGGTCAGTCCCGGGTCGAGAACTGGCTACGTCCCAGCGGGGCCGGTCCCGGACCGCGTTGGCTCTCCAGCCAGGCCCCGTTCAAAGCGAGCCTCTTGCCCGGGAGCCCCAGGGGCATTCCCCGGTCCGGTGCGGGGCGGGAGCGGTGCCGGTGCGGCGCGCTGCCGCGGCCCTGCCCCTGCCTAAATCTGCCGGCGCATCACGGTGAGTGACAGCAGCCCCGGCCCTGCCCAGCCCGCACAACCCGCCGGGCTTTTCCAATCAGGCCGGGCCGGGGAGGGATTTCCTGCCGGGACGGGGCCAGCCCGAGCGGGACTTTGCCGAGCGCCGCGCCGCCCTGCGAGCCGGGCAGCCGGGACCGCGCCGCTCGGTCCGGTCCCGGTCCCGGTCCCGCTCCGCACGGCTCGGCAAGTTGCGGCTCGGCAAGTTGCTGCTCGGCTTGGCTCTGTACTTCTCGTCGTGGCTTGGTCCGGAACGGTACCGCACGGCGCGGTCCGGTTCGGTCCGGTGCGGCTCGGTTCGCCGCGGCTGGGAGCGCCGGTCAGGTGAGTGGGGCCGCCGGCTGCGGAACCCGCGGGGCTCGGGCCGCTCGTAGAAGCAACGGAGCGACCCGTCTCGGTGGGGGCAAAAATCCTCCCGAGCCCTCCCCGAAGGAGGGAGCGGCCCAGTCCGGGTCCCGGGGGTCTCGGGACGGGGGCGGTGGGGGGGACACGGAGACGCGACCGGTGCGCCCATCGCTGCCTGCCCGGCCGGCCTCGCTCCGGCGGCGGGCAGCGCGGGGCTTCCCGGGGGCCCCCCGGGGGAGGTGAGCTTCCCCCGCCCGCCCCTTCGGGACCCAGTCTCGGTGCCTACTGCTTTTTCGCATCTTTCCTTCTCCACTTACGTAATTGGTTTGTTGTTGTTTTGTTTTGTTTTGTTTTGTTTTCTCCTCCTCTCCCTCCTTTTTCCCGGCGCCGCCGTTGGCTGCGGGAATGTTTGGGATACTTTGGTTCTCCAGGTGGATTCCTGGGCTGGAGGCTCGGCTCTGCTCGGGTGGGAGGGATGTTTGCTGTTGCTTTTCCAGCTTTGTGAGTTTCTCAGATTTTACCTTCGCTGCTGCTCCTCTCTCGAGAGGCTGAAGAGGTGGAGGTCTGTATTTGGAGCGCTCGGTACCTCCAAGTTACTTGCTGAGCCTTGTGTGCTCCGGGAGAGGTAGAAGCAGCATGGGGCTGTTTTCTAAGTGAGGCCGTGGAGACTTTTTTTAATACACGAGTAAATAGTTTCAGCGCCCTCACGCTTGCTTTTTGTGAGTCCTTTTGAAGAGCAGCACAAAGTGGGATGCAGTGCCTAGGGTTAAATGAAATAGTTTTGAAAACGGTGTAACGCAGGAGGTTTCGGGAGGGGATTTGTTTGTGGCAAGAGGTTAGTCTGAGTCAAGTGGCTGAAACTTTGTTGTAATGTAGATAAGCTGGTGTGGGCGCTCTGGGATGGATGTGGGGAGGTGACAGCTGACCTCGGCAGGCACTGGCCTCAGTGCCTGGTACCAAGCCCCCAGGCAGCCCCAGTGCCGAGGGGCTCATCAGCTGAATGAACTGTGGGCCCCAGGGGAACAACGGTGGGGGGAGAACCCCTTAGCCTGGTGTGGGAATCTCAGCATCCCCTTGTCCCAGAAGCTAAGCCAGCACTGGAGCATCGCCTCTCCTGCTGCCCTGAATACCACTGCACCCTGGGGAGGGCTGGAGCATGGGGAGCCCATGGGGGGTCAGTGCTCATGGGCAGCTGCAGCTTCTAGCTTTACTGTGGGTGGGCTGAGCGACGCTGTGCCATGGGACGCCCCTTCTGTTTTTGCCCCCGAACCAGGCAGGACCTCTCTTCCCGCTGTTGCCTTCTCTCCCCTGTGGCTTCCATCCTCAAAACGGTGACCTCAATTGCTTGGAGGAAGCGACACCCGCTATTATATAAACGGCTGAGGGTGAGCACTCTGGGAAGGGAGGTGGCATGCCTGAGCCATGGCGGGGGAACTGGAGCCGGTTCCGATGCAGCCCGGATCGGCACAGGGGGAGTTGCAGGGTGATCTGGTGACGGCCTTGCAGCTGGCACGGCGTGTGCTCCCTGCCCTCCTGCGCACACGCTCCTCCCCGGGCCTTGGAGCAGCCTGCCAGATGCATGGCCCTGAACCAGGAGGGATTTTCTTGCCACCCAGTTTGCCCCCAGGCGCAGCGGGGGAGAGCGTGGGCTGGGAGGTGTGAACCGCTGCCACGGAACTCTATTCCCTCTCTGGGGTATCCCAGCTGGCCAGGATGTGGGCTTGATCCTGTTCTCCTGAGCATGGTTGTGCTGCTGAATTACACCCAGCTCCTTACTTGGGCCAGAGAGAGCTCATGTAGTAGTTAAAGACTGTCTTGGGTCCCAGGGCACTGAGCTTCACCGGTTATTTGGAGAGCGAGGGTGTACACCTGCATGCAAGGGGAATAGTGCCGGCCAGGCTGACTCACTCCCATGGGCTGCAGAGGACTTTGGCTAAACCTCTCCAGCTCCATCCCTTGGGTGCTGCCACCGGGAAAGGAGAGGGGGAGATGCTGTAGTGCCCCGAGCCCCATGTGCTGCCTTTATGGAGGGGACAGTGTGTGCGGCCCCAGGGGGATGGGGAAGGAGCTGTACTCCCGTCCCGCTCCTTGGCCACCCCCCAACAGCACCCTCGGGAGGTTTCTTCCACAGGTTCTTCCCTCTCCATTTAACACGAGGACGAGCCAAGTCCCGCCAGGACTAAATATAGTCAAAGTATTCGTTCTTCGGCGCGGATACAAAAGCTGTCGCGACGGAGACGGGAGGTAAATGGCCTTCGAGGGCTGACTCTGCTTTTCCCCTCTGCAGGTCCCGGGCTGCCACGCCAGGGCTCGGCCGTGCGCGGGGCTCCCCAGCGTGGCTGCAGCGCTGTCGCCAAGAGGAATGCTGAAACGAAGGGGCTAATGAGCACCAGAGAGGGAGGATCTATAACTTCCAGATGGCGACGAGCCCATAATCCCTTTGGGAAGAATTAGGGACTCATCAGCACAGCAGAGCCTGGCAAGGGGAGCAAAGCACGACACGTCTCGCTCCGGGAGCGCTGCGAGAGGCTGAGGGCATCCTGATGCCGACTGCACTGGCCGCCCTGCCCTGAGCCACCTGGCTTGGTCTTGCGGAGCTCTGGTGCTGCCAGGAGCCCGTCCCTAAGTGCTGAACTATTTCTCGTTTTAATTGATCGCATGTTCTCCAACCAAACCCCACCCGGGTCCTGCTCCTCCCGACGCAGAAATGGACTTCTGCCCTTAACAGAAAGACTTTCTCCTTCTGGTTTTTATGTCCCATGGGATTGTAAAGTATCTTTCTTGCTGGATTTCATCTCCCATCAAAGTGTGTTTTGAGGAATTAGGGGCTTATTCTCATGGCTCTATAAACCTCCAGGATCCGAGGGTCTCTGCCTTCTGTGCTGCCACTGCTCCCACCTGTCTGCGATGGGGCGAGAGCAGGAGCTAATCCAGGCCGTGAAGAACGGGGACGTACCCAGTGTGCAGAAACTGGTGGCCAAGATCAAGGCATCCAAGAGCAGTGAGTACACCGGTGCAGAGCTGTGGGCTCCCTCTCCCCGGCCGGGCACTGCTGCCTGTCCCAGTGTGCGAATCCTGGCAGCGGGCTCAGTGCCATCCAAGCCAGGGTGCAAGTGCTGGCTCTGAACCCTGGTGCATGAGTTATGCTGTGGCCAGAGGCAGGAGCGCAAGCGTAGCCCATGCGGATGAATGACCCCGCTGTAAGCGATCCTCCCTGCAGGGCTGGGGTTCCCCTTGGGCTCGGGGCCAGGAGCCCTGAAGCTTGGGCCACTGAGCAGGGATGGGTGAAGGGAAACAGCAGCGGTGGAGGGAGGCGAAGCCACTTGAGGGGGGGACGCTGCTACAAAGGGCCTTTAGCGATTGCCACTCGCTCCTGGCTGTATTTATCTTGTGAAAAATTATCATCCCAGCCAGTCAACTGGAACCAATCGTCAAGCCTTGAATTTCAGTCTGGTAATGTTTAACCCTTCAGCAGGGCTGTTTTCTTGCACATGTTCTCGGAAAGGTCAGTGGCAAGCATGGCTCGGAGCGAACGTCGGGCTCTTGGGGGTCCCCAAGGGCACTGGGGTCCTGCAGGCACCGCATGGGATCTGGAGGAGATGGGAAGGGTAGCAAGGTGGAGGAGCAGATAGTGGCCGGTGGCACGGTGCCCTTGTAGAGAGCTGAGCTCCTGGCTGCTTTTTGTGACCTAACGAGAGAAGAGTACTGGGAAAAGTAAATAAAAGGGCTCTCAGTGTGGTCGTGGTGGGGGGAAGGTGCACAGCACCTGCCTGGGCTGTGAGAGCTGCTCTGGGCTGGGGGGTGTGGGACCCCCTGCCAGGGCTGCATGTGGTGGGGGGTCTCATGGGTGTGTGTGGGAAAGCTGGAGGGGAAAAAACTGTCCTGGGGAAGGAGAGGGGAAAGTCAGGCAGGAGAAGAAGCTTTAAGGTTTCTTAGGAGCAGCTCAGAGAGGGGAAGCTGGTGCTGAGAAACGTGAGTTAGGCTGGGGATTATAAATGCTAGAAGGGCATCAACTCCCCTGGGTCAGCTACTGGAAAGCTTTGACTGGGGCCAAAACTTTGCAAGTCTGGACTGCTGGGCTTGCAGGAAGGCTGGGGGCCACCTCCACCCCAGAACAGGGGGTGCCTGGTGCCTGCTCTCTGGGTGAAGGGACTGGGTGCCATTGCCCACGCTTGCAGCTCAGGGACTGTGCCTGTGTGGGGTCCCTGAGCTGGAGTGAGAGAGGTTTGCCTGCGCAGGCGGGTTGAAGGACGCCTCCAAGGCAATGAATAACATCAGAATGTGAGCGTCCTGCTGGCTGATGCAGCCCCGTTCCCCTGAGCTGGTGTCCCACGGCCAGACGGTGTGGGCAGGCTGGGGTGCCCTTGGCTCTCTTCCTCCCGTGCACCTGGAGGGGTGAAGTTATACTTGTTTCCTCCAGTCCCTTCCAGTAACTCTCTCCCCGTGAAACCCTGTCTGTGTTTTCTCTCTGGCATCTTCCCCTCCCTCTAGCCGTGGGGCACCCACGTGAATGTGTGTGTTTAACTCCCCCGCTGCAGCGGCGTCAGCAGCTCCCTCTGCTTATTTTCATTTTATTCCTTTATAAGGAGGAGGGTGCAAAAAGCCCAGACCCCTGCAAGGCCACCGCTGCAAGCCCTCGGTGGGGCTCCCATGCTGGACCCACTGTGGAGGCTTGCCTGGTCCCAGGGGCTCGTCCCTGGCATGGAGGGCATCGCTGCTCCTCATCCCTTATGGTTCCCCCTCTCTCCTCTCGCCGATGCCATGTGAGCCGAGCATTTGCTGCATTTGCTGCTCATTAAAGCGCCTTTTCCATATGACAAGCTGAGATGCTGATTATATATATATTTTTTTCAAAATCCCTCTAAGAGTCCTTCTGCTGTCTCAGTGGATTGGGAGCTTGGTCGCTGTGATCAGCCCTCTGGGTCTTCCTGTGCCTAAAAAAGTCACTGCACGTAAGCAAAAATCAAGCGCCAGTCCCGGCAGCGGGAACTTCAGGGACACGTTGTTTAATATTCACCGTGCGCAGTCCTCCTCCCCGCGCAAGCGCTGCTGTACAAGTGGGTCACAGCACCTATTATTATAAGGCGGTGGGGCGGGCAGGGAGAAAGTTTTGGGGGCAGGAGCGGGAGGGGAAGGGCAGGCGAGGGCGGGCATCCTGCCTGTGGGAAGGGGACGTTGGGACGATGCTGTGGTCACTTCTGCAGCCAGGGAGGGGGTCTTCTCCGGGAGAGCCGGGCTGCTCCCGCTGAGCCAGCAGTGCTTTGCTGAGGTTCCCTGGCGCAGCAATAGAAACGTCCCGCTTTTTAATTTCCTTCTCTCTCTCCCTCTCTCCTCCCCTCTGCGTCGGAGCGCTGCAGAGTTTAATTGAAATTGTTAAACGACCCGTCACGGCTTTGGCCTTTCTCCCCAGCGATCAATCACGTCCCCGGCTTGGCCGTGCTCACCAACAATGCGCCAGTTGGCCGGGCCGGGGCGGCTGCCGCGGCACCGATGGGCTGGGGCTCCCAGGGGAGGCGAGAGGCAGAGCCCCCCTGCCGGCTGGGGCTCTCGTCTCTGGGAAGGGGTGACGGCTCCTGGAGCTGGACGGTGCCTAGCAAGGTTTGGGTGTCCCCATCCCGGCCGTGCGGGGCTAAGGGGTAGGGGCTGGGAGGATGCTGGGGTGATGCTGGTGGGTGGGGGGGGGGCGGCGATTCCCCTGTGATAGCCGTGGGCTGGAGGGAACTATGGAAGGCGACGGGAGCTGGACTTACTGTTTGTCTTCCTTGAGGGAGTGGTGAAGGTTTGTGTTTAAACGTGTGCGAAGTGCAAAGAAAGGGCAGCAGCTGAGCAAACTGGTGTTAAACTCTCAAGGACAGGGAGTAAAGCCCTGCCGGGGTTCAGCTGCTGCCTCGGGGAGGTTCGGCCGGCTTTGGCCAGCCACTTGCCCCGTTTCACTAGTGACTTACCTCATTTCACCAGCTATGTTGGGGCTTTCCAGACCTTGGATGTATCAAGGACAGGGGTGGGCGCCTGGGACTCAGCTCTGTCTGGGCTGTGACCTACCTAGCAAGTTGTTAAATGGTAGCAAAGCTTGCAGGGGGCCTTGGCTTTATCCCCGCGCCTGGGTTGGTGCCCCTCATTGCTGCATGCCGGCAGCACAAAGCACAGCGAATTTTTCTCAAGAGCGGTGCCGGCCCTCGGATGCTGCTGTCACCCATCCGGCTGGGCAGGAGTGGGACAGTGCTGCTCCGCATGCTGTGAGACTGCAGCAGGCAGATGTGGGATAACTTGCTCCCTCCCTCCCCCTTAAATTTCCTCCTAATCCCTAGTAGCTATTTCAGCTTAAGCCCCGAAGCGTGAGGTTTAATATCTCTCCTGTGATTTGTTAGCCTTTGCCACCAGCGCTCTGTGTCCCCGTCCTCTGCAGAAACACCCACCCTCCCTTCGTGTCCTGCCAGGCTTTTTCCTTCTCTCAGCGGCAGCGGGTCCACAGCTGTTCGGGGAAGAAGTTGATCCTTTTTGCAGTTTGGGGGTTATTTTGCAATGATGTTGGATGCGCCTTTGTGGCAGTCGGCAAGCCCGGCGTGCCGTCCCCCCTCACCGAGGAGGACCGTCCTCTTCTTCACTGCTGCTCCTGAGGGAAGTTTGTCCCAAGCTCTGGCTGCTCTGTGTGGTCTGGCTGCGGAAAAGAGCCAGGACCAGCCTCGGGCAGGATCCTTATCGTTTCAGGCTCTGTTACACCCGACGGCTTTCCCTGCTGGCGGTGGCGCAGGGATGTCTGGGCACCCTGCCTGCTCCGGTCCTGCCCCAGGCAGTGCAGGCGGCTGGACCCGGCTCTGCCACCAAGCCCAAGTGTGGCCCTGGCCACATCCCTTGAAGCCCAAGTTTCGAGGACGAGTTCCCAAGCGTCCTCGGCTGTGTCCTCCCCTCCTCTCCCCGCGCGCTGTAGGTCTGACGGGCTGGACCGGCTTCGCAGCCGCACGCCTGCTTGGAAAGGCCACGGGCACGCCTGCGGAGAGACGCCGAGAAACTCTGCCGAAACGGGCAAAACTCCCTCTTCCGCCGAGACCGAGCCAGGAGCGGGGCGAGGCGCCGTGCCCAGGGGAGCCCGGCTGGCGGCGGCCCCGTGCCGGGGACCCCACCGCCCCGCAGCCTGCCAAAACCTGCTTTTGAACCAGCCTGCGGTGGGTGGGTGGGAGGGGGAGAAAAGAGGCTTCAAAGGCTCCGGCGAGCGTGGCGGCTGTGGGGATGGATGGTGGCGGGGCTGCAGCTGCGCAGCACGGGGGGGGTCCATCCTTCCTTCCTCCTCCTGCAGGATGGGGGTATTCTCCGATAGCCTGGTGTTTGCTTGGTGGGTTTTCCCATCCACATCCTGGTTGTCCCAGCTCATGGAGGGGTTTAGCCCCTTTTTTCTTCACCTCTGTCCCCAGGAAGGAAAAGCCCCCGCGCAGGCAGCAGTGGTGAAAGGAGTGAATGGGTAGTTGCTTTTCAAAGCTGGCCTCTAACGGGTGTTGTGTTTGGAAAGGGGCCCGGCTGCTGCCGGTGTGCCCAGAGCTGGGGAAAGCGTCACCGTGCCGAGCGTGGGAGATAAGGCACGAGCAAACAGTGTCACACAGGGAGATGGAGGAGGCTGTGCTAAGCATCGCACAGCTTCCTCGGGGCGCCCAGCCCTGCGCCCCTCTGCAC
This sequence comes from Aquila chrysaetos chrysaetos, assembly GCF_900496995.4. Classification (NCBI taxonomy): domain Eukaryota; kingdom Metazoa; phylum Chordata; class Aves; order Accipitriformes; family Accipitridae; genus Aquila; species Aquila chrysaetos. Next base: position 68,616,807 of record NC_044008.1, read on the forward strand.
CCAATCTCCCCATGTCCCGGGTCTGTATTTCTGTCCCCAGCCTCTGAAAACCCGTTGGCAGGGCAGCCTGTGGCTCCTTGCTGTCAGCCTAGGCTACCTGCAGCTGCCTTTTCCCTGCCTGGGTAAAAGAGTAGGGGGGGAAAAGGGCTAATTCTGGGGAAGGGGATGAGCGTGGGGTCTGTTGGGGCGACTCCAGGCCATGCTACCTTCCCTTGGGGATGGCCGGGCAGCACTGGGGTGTCCCAGGGACTTGGCAGTCTCTCAGCGGGATGCGGAGCTCCCTCAGGGCCGTGGACGGAACCAGGCTGGCGGCCGTCTCCAGTGTTGCAGGCAGGAGGCTGAGGTTTGGGGCAGGAGGGGGATTTCCATCCTTCAGGCACTTTCCAGTGACTTGGCCCAGACCGGGGGCTCGGCTCCCCCTTCCTGAGGGCTGCGGAGGCTGTTTTGGCTGCCTGACCCAGAAACACGGGACGATTTGGATGATGGCAGCTCGAAGGCAGACAGGGAGGGCAGCCCCGAGCCATGGGACGGCATGTGCCTGGCTGCCGGCGGCACACGGCTGCCGTAACGGGGACGGTGCTCCCCAGGGCTGCACCCAGGCAGGGAAGGAGGGAACACAGCAAGGACACTGCTGGCACAGGCGTCCCGTCCTCCGTATGGGGTCGGGGACGTGCTGGGGGCATGGGGCTGGTTGCAGGCAGGAGAGGGGGAGCTGGTGGATAAAGACTTTCCAGGTGGCAGTGACCTATGCAAAAAGGCAGTCAGCCCCACAGGTTTGAGGATGCTGTGTGCACGCTGCTGGCACTCCCCAGCTTTCTACCATACGGGAGAGGAAGTTGCTTTTAGGTGAAAACATCATCACGCTCTTCCTCCTCCTCGTTCCCCTACAGGGCTGCTGGGTCCAAAGATCTTGGCTGCGACCTAGAAAGGCGTTGCAGCATTGTCCCCGTTTAGGACAAGTGGGTCCCTGTGGACCATGGCGGCATCACCAGCATCACTCCTGCCACCTCTCTGTCAGGATCCCAGTGCTGCAAGAAGGTTTCCCTGGGAAGGGGGGAGTGAATTATCGGATCCCAGCAGCGATCGACAGCATCTCCCATGGAAGACGGTTTCCAGCCGGCCGGGAGCGCGCTACCGCGCGCTCCCGGCCGGCTGGAAACCGTCTTCCATGCAGCATTGCCCCAGCAAGAGTTAAAAGAGGGGCTGGATGCCGTGCGTGTGTGTGTGCATGCACGCGCCCTGCTTTGTTTTTAAAAGCGCCTCGGCTGGCCTGGCCCCCCGCCAGACCCAGGGCCCGCCGCTGGCAAAAACTCCAGCAAAGGAGTATGAAAGGGGCAGAAACTAAATAACAATAAACCACCTTTTTCTGGCTGCTCCAGCAGGCGAGGGGGTGGGGAGGAGCTGTAAGCACTCCGGCTCCCCCAAATCCCATCCTGGCTTCCCCAAAAAATCATGCCTGGGTTGGAGAGGGAGGGACCTGCTCGAACCTTGGGGCTGCAACATCTCCTGGGCCTTGCTGAGGTGTCCCGGTGAGTCACAGACCTGTCTGGAGATGCCCAAGCTGCTTGGAAACGGCTCTGCCGGGATGATCTTTACCCTCCCGGGGAAGGGCTGGCCACCCTCACCCATCCCTGGCTCCCGCGGGATGCCCGGGGCTGCGGCAGCCTGTGCCTGGGGTAGGTGCGCAGGCACCCCGAGCCATTTGCAACCCCGGGGAGAAAGGCCGGAGCTGCAACCGAGCACAGCTTCGATGGCAAGATAAGGGAGCAGGGAGAACCTGCGCGCGCCGCAGGTATGCGGCTCCCGCAGCATCCCAGGCCTGGTGCAACACGTCCGGCTGCGCTTCCGCCAAGCCCTGCCAGCGCCGCTCCCCCGCCGGGCCCCAGCCAAGGCTGCGCAGAGAGCACGTGGCCCCTGGCGCTGCCGCCGTGCCCGGACCCCCACCTCGACCTCCTCTGGGTGCCATCCCGGGAGCCAGAGCCTGTATCGGCGGACCCCGGTGGGCGGCTGTGCCGCGAGGGGTGAAAACTCCCGGGGTTTCGTAACGCTGCCGTCGGTCGCCGGCACGGCTGGTTGCGTAAGGCGCCCCGGCTGCTTGCGAAAGGGAGTCGGCGAGCGCGGCGTGGGCGACGGGTGCCCAGCGCGGAGGTGCCCCCGGCAGCGGGGCTGACTCGGGCTCTCCCACCCGCTTTGCAGGTGCCTTTTGCCCCACCTTGGAGTGTTGGTCCCAGGGTCTGGCTGGCTCCCTGCCCTCGCTCCCCGCCTTGAGCAGCCCATCTCGGGGCATCGTCTTGTTTCTTTGCTGGGACGGGCATGGCTAAGCCTGAAGGGGGTTTTCTAGCTGGAGCTGAATTGGGTGCAAACAGCAAAAGGGAGACCGTGGATTGGGAGCCCCGTGGACCTTCTCCCCTCCTGTGGGTGTCCTCTCTCCCCGGGCAGGACATCCAACTCACAGCCTGCGTGGGCCCTTGGGGACCTCCCCGGATGCGTCCCCACCATGGCGAGGCCACGTGAGCACCACTTGCCTCGTCAGCCTCCAAAAAGGGCCAGAGTCCTCCCTGGTGGCTAATCATTGCTGATGCGGGGGATGCGGGTACGTGGTGAGCCCAGCTACCAGCGTGGGGGCTGGCACAGCCGTGGCAGCGGGGATTGCTCTGGTCGGTCGGTCTGAAGCACCTCAGGTTTGGTTTTGTTGGGCTGACGCAGGTGGGAAGGGCTGCATGAGCCCTCCTGCCTTCCCTGAATAAGCACCCGCTAATCCTGGTGGGTTTAAAAGAAGGGAAACGCTCCTCCTTGCAGGGGAAGAGGCTCCTGCACAGATAGAGGAGCTGCCTCTGACCCTGCTCTGTGTCTCCAAACCCCGAGGGCTGCTCAAGCCTCAGGGGAGCCCTCAGCTTCCTCCTCAGCGGTGCTGTGGCACAGGCAGCTCCCTGTCTCGGAGCATCTGTCCCACTGGTTATATTTAGCAGCACGTGCTGGGCTGCACATAGATGTCCTGGAGCTGCTCCTCCATTCCCTCCACCCCAATCCTGGTGTGGACATGGTCGGGTCCAGCTCTGAGCCCCCAAAGTCATGGTTCTCCTCTGTCCTGCTGCAGCCCGCTCCGAACACCTGCGGCTTTGCAGGGCCGAATTCACACCGGGTGTCGATGTCACCCGTGAGTATTGTCCTGGATAAACATCTCCTCCCAGGAGCAGTGCACGTGGGTGCCTCTGCTCATCCGGGGACAACTTGGGCACTCGGATGGGGATCGGCACGTGGCCGTCAGCCCCCTGAGCCCCCACACGTGGCCGGCCACGTGCTTGCAAAGCCAGCGCCTCGTCGGCCGGGAAGGGACATGCAGCTTCCAGGGCTGGTTTGCTCTCCCAGTGCTTTCCCAGCAGGGTTGGCACGGCTCAGAAAGCCGTTTACTGGCGGGGCCTGGGGGTGAGGCAAACTGCCGTGATTCCCTGACCGGGGTGGGGGGCACAGGGTGCCGCAGGAGGGGTGGCACGGTGCAAGAAGGGGTGCCATTTCCTACGAAAAGGAGCCGAGGGAGGTGGGGGGACAATTTTTTCCCCTGTCCAACCCCATCTTTCCCCCCCGTCACCCCGCCCCGTGGTGCTGCGAGGCAGCAGGCAGGGGTTTCTGCGCTCAGCTCCCATGTCCTGCCTCCTCCGCCAACTCGGGCTTGCCGGGGCCGTTCCCGACACGCACCCGCCGTGCTGGAAAGGCGTAAACAGATCGGGTTGCCGGCAGGGGTCCAGGGAGCGGGCAGGCCTTGGCTTGCATCCCACCACTGCTCGGTCGTGCTGGGGTGTGGGGAGCGCCGAGGCGGGGGGACGGGATGGAGGGGGCCGACCTGGCGGTGGGGTCCCCGCGGGAAACTGGGCACGACCTTGGTTTCGCGAGGGGATGGGGATGCTCCCCCTGCCTCAGTTTACCTCTGGTGCTAAGGTAGGCCTGCTCTTTAGGGGTTTGGAGGTTTTGATGTGCTGCCCCGCAACCCCCTTCCCCGTCCCTGTGTGGAAAGCTGCTGACCAGAGCTCACCCTGGACTGGGGGTCCTTAGATCCAACCCCCCCCTTATCCATCACAGTTGTATTCTGATGCCTTTGACCTTGCTGTAAATCAGCCCTTGTCCCTCCTGTAGTGCGTGGGGGGACGGGGCTGCTCCATGTCGCCCTTGTCCCCAGCTGGTCCCCGAGCAGCTGCCGGCCGGCTCCAGTGCCTGGGCTGGGCGATGGGAGGAACTTGCCACCCTCCCTGCCGGCCCTGGAGCAGCTGGGATGAGGGGAGGGGGGCAGGAACGCAGCACCCGGAATAACTCGGCAGCCGCCGAGGCCCCCATCGGGATGGCGAGACGGGCGTGGGGTCCTGGTGCAGGTTCCTGCTTCCACCACGAGGATGGGGAGATGCCTCTCCTGGGACATACAGCGTCACCGGCTGCTAAGTGCATTTATTGACAATTGCTGCTTCCACCTGGGGACACGCAGGGTGGTGCAGGGTGTCGTAGTGATAGAGCTGTCGTGTCCCTCTCCTGTACCCTGCAGATGGGGTCCCGGGGGAATCCTTCACTGCTGCAGCTGGACGAAAACATTCCGCTCCAGCCAAGGCACAAGAAAAGCGCCACCGGCCAGATGCTCAGCAGGATTTTGGCGATGGCTTCTCCCACTTTGTGGCATTGCCCGGCAAGCCAGAAACCTGGGCGGGCAGCCAGAGGGTCTGACCCGGCTGGCAAAGAGCCCTCACACTGGGTGCAGGCAAAGCCACGCTGCCCTCCCTGGCCTTGGCAGGGAAAGGAGAGAGCAGCGGTGGGTTCATCTCTCTCGAGCTGCTTGTCCCAGGCTGGATGGAGCTTGGCTCGTGCCCGCTGGGGACGGACCTGTCCCTCTCTCCTTCCTACTGGCAGCAGCATGGAGCAGCCGGGCAGTTCCCGCTTGCTTTGGTGGGCGACCTTGCGCAGCAGATGGGAGCAGCAAGGAGAGATGGGTGCCCTCTGTGCCCTTGCTACCACCGGAGAGGGGATTTGGAGAGGGATCCTTCCCATTCCTCATGGCTTGGGAGCACCGAGCAGCCACTGCTGGGTGAGATCCTCTTTCTCTTTCCCAATGCAGATGCCATGAATGGCTGCAGCACCATGGCATCTGCGGGAGCAGTTGCCCATCCAGCATCCCTTGGGACCAGCAGGAGCCGGAGGCCACGTTTTGGCTCTGTCCAGGAGGGAAGGAAATGGTTTGCTCAAGCTGCTCGGATCTGGGCTGCAATTCAGGTGGAGCCGGATAGCCTGTGCATCGTTTGCTGGAAGGCGGCTGTAGGAAGGAAAGAGCTTCTCATTTTGGTTTGGCAGTAGAGGGTAGAGGCAGCAGCCCCCCAGAAGTGGAAATCCTTGGTTCACAGGGAGGAAAACCCAGTCCCCAGGCAGCATCTGCCCCGTCTCTGCAGAGACTGGGCTGTGTGCATCCCGGGGGATCCCGCTGGCACGTCCCTGAGCGGGCTGGCGGCAGCAGCGGCTCCTGGGGTCAGAGTTGAGGAAAGGCATCCGCAAGGTATTTTTAACTGTGTGTGACTCCAAACCCCGGCTGCGCAGCTGCCAGCAGCGGTCTGAGGTTAGTCCTCGGCTGCCGACAGTTGATTGCCTACGGGCTGGGGGGGGGGGGGGGCTTTGGGGAAAATTCGGTTCCCGGTCACTGGGGCCTCGGGAAGGAGTGACAGCACTTGAACCATTGACCTTCTGAGTGACCTCGGGCGAGTGGCTTCACCTCCCGGTGCCTCCCCTCCCATCCTGTGTGTGCCTTGCCTAGATTAGAGCATCCAGGGTGGGGACAGCCGCTCTGTCCACCCCAGGAGCGCCTGCTCCGGGCGCACGGTAGCTTGCCGGGGGCCAAAGCGGGAGGATGTTACAGGATTTCCAGCGGCCGCATCATCGTGTGCTTCAAGTACCGGCTCCACTGGCCGGAGCAGCTCCCAGATGCTGGCTGCCACATGTGGGTACCAGGCTGGCAGTGATGGGGACAGAGTGCTGTAGGGCCATGGCAGCCCTGTACCCCAGCCTCCGCCTTGGCCTGCCACCCCCAGGAGCTGCATGATTTGCTGCAGCCATCCAAGCTGCAGCAGAAGGCTGGATCCTCGTTTCACTTCCTTGAGCTCGCGGGGTTTTGCTGGCCGCTCTTGGCTGCTCTAATTTTTATCTGGGGCTCATTGTTAGAACCATAAAATAAATAGCTACGTGCTCCTTTTGAGCGTCAAAACCCTCCAGGTGTAGGTGGGTTGCTGCGTCCCTGCCCGCCCTCCCTAATTAACTGTTGCTCAGCAAATCCAGACTTACTGACCTGCCATAATCTTCCTGTGCAAGGCAAGCCCTTTGGCTGCTGGCTCCTGCCGCTCGCCTCTCATGTCCCCCCTAGCCTCTCATGTCCCCCGTGAGCCCGTATCATGTTCACAGCCCTGGGCACGCGATGGAAAATGGTACCCTGGCAAGCAGCATCCCCCCGTGCAGGGCTGCCAAGGTTGTTTTCCTCGCTGGCAGCTCCCTCCGTGCCCGCGCTCACGCTGCTCTCACTGTCCCCCCGCATCCTGCTTCCCCTCTTTCTTCCTCCCATTGACCGTCTGCCGGTTGGATTATTTTTCCCCAGATGCTGCAGTCTGCAATTTTCCTGGGTTGAATCTGCATGGGTTTGTTCTCCTAATCCTTCTAAGTCCCTTTTGCGTTATTTCTGCCCTCGTTGATCTGTCGAGCATCCTCCACAGATTATATTAATGCACTATTTGCATTAATCGTGTTAATGAGAATGCTGAGGGTGTCTGTAGGTGCAGCCCCTTTGCCTGGGTACCTGGGGGTCACCAGGGCCCTGCAGCCCCTTTCCCAGCTCCCAGGGGAACCAGTTGGAACCAGTATGGAACCAGTTGAACGGGAGCCAAGGTGCGCTGCTAATGCTGGACCAGATGTTCTGCTGGTCCCCATGTCCTGCAGCCCATGGGTGGCTCTTGGCCCTGTGGTGAGCCCGGTGATGCACTGCGGGCGCAGGCAGAGCTCGGGCTTGGCCGCCAGCCCCCGCCGCTATCGCCCCATCTCTTCCCGCTCGGGAGGCGTCCTGTCCTTTCGGAAGGATGGGGGAAATGGAAAAGGCTCCACCTCTTCCCTGGGCAAATACAGCTCCTCTGAGTTCATATCCTGGAGAGCGGAATAGCCAGGTCCCAGCAGGGACGGTGACTTCACCTCCCGGTAACACGTTTCTCCGGCCAGCTGGGAAAGGAGCCCTTGTATCTCTGAAGGAGCCGCCCGGCTTCCCCCACCCAAAGCCTTTCCCAGCTGTTCCTTCCCATCCTGGCCAGGGCTGGGGGATGTGATTTCGATTCCATGGGGCAAATGTTACTGCTACGAGTGTTACTGCTCCCCCTTGCTGGGGGGGCCGGGCTGAGATGCATTGCTTTGGGGTAGGCAGCTGCTGCGAACCCCCAAATTATTGCGAGGAAGGGGAGCAAGCGCCGTTCATCCCACCATGCAGCTGAGATCCTTCTGGGGGCCTGAAACTCAAACCAGGAGCACACGTTTGGCTTTTGCAAGGGGTGAATCTAGCCCCAAAGGACTCCTGTGATGCTGTTTCCCCACCTTGGTGTTTGCCCCCTCCATCCTCGCTGTGGCCGACAAACCTTGGGGGCGAGAGGCAAGAGCTGCACCTTCTTCCCAGCTGCATGGATGGGGACAGGGTTTCCGACTCTGCTTTTCCTTTCATTGTTCTGGGAGCCCTCGCTTTGAATAAGCTGCCTGTTTTTTCCTGCTTTGCTTGGGGGGGGAAGCAGTGGGGGGGAAATTGGGGGTCTGGCTGGTGGTCCCAGAGCAGCTGGGCTGGGGTGAGTGATTGATGTCTGTGCTGTGTAGGGATGCTGCCCCTGCTCCCTCCTGCTGCCAACCTCTTTAAAAAACTTAATTGTTGGATTTTCCCTGGGAGAAAGGCTCCCAGCCTCTCCCAAAGAAGGGAAAAGGCTCGCAGTTGATTCCATGGTCCTGCTGCCATGTCCCCAAACTCTCCCCTTCACCTGTCGTGGGTCCCCAGCCCAGCCCAGGGAGGAAGGCAGATGCCTTGGACCTCTCAAACTCCTCTGCCTTTGCCATCACCTGCCTTCACCATCATCCACCATCATATCTGAACATGTTGCAGGAAGGGAGAGCTTAGAGAAGGAGAAAGCACAGATGAGGGAGGCAGAGCTGCCAGAGGAGACTTAGACATGCCATTGGCAGAGACAACTTGGTGGCAGGGATAACTTGGGTTCTGTGTGGCTGTAAGCCCTAACATTTGGGGTTCAAGCCAGGGGTAAATGGTGGAGGCTGTTGAGGTTAGAGACAAGCAGTCTGTGTTTTGGCATGGGGATGCTCACAGTGCAGGGATGCTGTGTCAGCCCTTGGGATGCTGTGAGGAGCCACCGGGAGTTCAGCTCCTGGCAGGTTGCTGCTGGGATTATTCCAGCTGGACCTGGGCTGCCAAAACCAGGAGTGGGGCTTGGGTGCGACAGCCGTCGCACAGCCTGTGCAGTACCAAAGCAGGCAGGGCCCTGGCCAGGTCTTGTGTGTCTCACACCTGGGTTTGGTATGTTTTTCAAGGGACAAAGACACCAATTATTCTCAAGGAGTTGCCAGACGCTAGCATAGGAAAAGATAAGGGGCTGCCTGCTGTCGCGCTCACCCATCGCTGCCAGTTTGCCCTGTGTTGATGGGAATCTGCCTCCCTGATTGCAGCTTCCCCATCCCTGCCAGTTAACCCAGTGGCTTTGACCCAGTCAGACCCACCCCGCAGTGTCTGGCTTGGTGGAGGACCTGTTAGTCGGCGTTGGTGGGGAGCCTATTCCCCTGTCCGCAGGGATGCTGCGAAGCTTCAAACCGTGGTACAGATGGCCATTTTTGGGCAGGAAAACACCCACGGCATTTGGACACCCGTGGCATTTGGATGCAGGGATGGGTGCTCGGCCAGGTATCCCAGTTGGCAGCACCCTGGGAACCAAAGTCACCCACCATAACCATGGGGGAAATAGGGGGGCCCCTGCCTGCCCGGGGAGCTGGGCACAGCGCTGGACTCAGCGTTTGGGGTGCGGGCTGGTGGCTATGGCAGGCAGCCAGGGTCAGGAGCCAACCTCTGTCCCAAGCTTGCTGGGCAACTTTGGTTGAGTTTCTTAATGTCTCTGTGGCCAAGCTCCTTCCCTATCAAAGTGGGCGAATCTCTTCTGAACCTATTGGGAAACTGCACCTGAAGCAGCCAGTTTGCCGGGAGGCTGCGCTGGGAGGAGCCGGGTGTGGGTGGCCGCAGCAGACGTGCCTGTGGACAGAGGAGCGACAGGGAAGGCTGATTCCTGCAGAAGAGGGATGGACGTCACCTCTTTGGGTCTCGATTTTGGGTGAGACGTTGAGTCTCTACTGAGCCCCAGCATGAACCCACTGTATACCAAGGCAGGGCCACCCCAGGCTGTCAGTGCAGGTCGAGGCCAGGCAGGGCAGGTCGGGTGAAGCTGCCGCCTCCAGCCCCGGGAGGCTGCCACCACCATCGGAGACGGCTGGTGCTCTACAGGATCACAGCTGATTAGCTCCTCCAGCTGGTTTATTGGCTTAGTGGTGACAGTTCCCAGGTGGATTTTATTTTCCCAAGAGGGTATGCGCATGTATTTGGTGTATCCAGAGGACACGGGCCTTCTCCCACCACCCGGGGCAGCAGGATGCTGTTCCTGCAGTGCCCAGACAGAGTATCCCTGTGTGCAAGGTACCCGTGGCTGGATGTTCAGGGATGCTTGTGGTGCAGGGACACTCAGGCTGGATGTTAAGGGATGCTCGTGATACAGGGACGCTCAGACCCACAGTGCGGGGAGGCTCATGGCATGGGAATACTTGCAGCCAGCGGCGTGGGAATGTGATTTCCCAGGGCAAGGGGAAGGGACGGGGGTCTGTGACACAGGACCAGCAGAAAGGTGTGTTTTTTCAAGACGTCTCTGGTGAGGAGGTGGGTCTCCAGTTACAGATCTGTCTGTTCTGCACAGAGACAAAGGCTTGCAGTGGAGGAGCTCTGCTGTGGCTGCACCGGGTGGACAAAACTGGGGGGTTCGCAACAAAAGCACTGCTTTCTGGAGCCTGACTCTCCATGTGAGAGCCAGGGCAGGAGTCTCCAAGGGGCGCTTTGTGGGGGGACACAGGATATTTGGGCATTACCTTCCCCAGCCAAACCCCAGCAAGCGTGTGTCGCTCCTTTCTGGTGAGTGGTTCAGCGCTTCGGAGGGATCGTGTCCATCTCTGAGACCTCGGGGAGAAGCCCAAGGGTGTCCCTGTGGGGACGAGGTCTCTGGTGAAGGGCACAGGGTGATGCAGGGTGCCCGGTGTGCTGGCTTAGGGGATGCCGGCTGGGCTGGGCGAGGGCACGCCTGGCTCCACGCAGCCGGCACAGCCGGCGCCAGGCGAGCGCCCCGGGGGGTTAAATACGGGTTTGGGGCAGGCCGGCTGCCAACGGTGCGGGTGAGGCACCCGCCCTGGCCGGTTGCTTCCCGGGTGCCCCCTGCACCCCGCAGGGAGCTCAGCCTGGCTTGGCATCCCCGCCATGGGGGTGCAGCCCAGCCCCACGGGGAAACTGAGGCACCGGGTGCAGCATGACAGAGGGGGCTGCTTGGCCGGGGGGAGCTGGATGGAAACGTGCCGAGCGGGGCTGCACCATCCCGGCCCCCTCTGCCAGCGAGGATCTGAAAGGCCGAGGGCCGGCAATTTCCCCCGAGGGTCCCCGAGGGTCTCGGCCCCGTCTGGTGAGCGGGCGGCCGCACCGCCTTTGCCACGGCCGGCGTCCGGCGGAGCGCGCGGGCCCTACATTTGTAAGCAATTTGCCGGAGTGCTCCAGAGGTGCTTCCCGCCTGCCGCTTGGCAGCCAGACGCCGCACAGAAGCTCGCCGGCTCCCTCGAGGCCTCGCTCGGCCCCGGCCCCGCGCTGCCGAGCCTCGTCCTGCCCAGGCAGGCGCCGGCAAACGTGCTGGAGAAGGGGGGCAGAGCGTGGTGGGGGCCCGGCAGGACCCCTTGGAGGGGTCACGTTGGGGAGCGGGGCCGAGCAGGGGGAACCCACGGGTGGAGTTAACCCTCAGGGTGCACCAAGCCGGGTTTTCCCCTGGAAATATCTCCTTCAAGGCTTTTTTGCATTTTGGCGCTGGATCCGTGTTTTTCCGGGTTGATCTTCCTGGGATGTGAGTGTGCTCCCAGCGGGGAGCTGGGGGGTGCGGATCAGGCCCGTGAGCGTTCCCGCCCTGGTGCAAACCCAAAAGAGGTGACGATGCGGCTGGGAAGGGTCCAGCCACCCCATCCCAATGCAGTGTCTGGATCAGCCCCAGCTCCGCAGCCCTTTCCCTGCCCGGCTCTGCGGTCTCCCAGCCAGAGCCGCACCTCCGAACCAGCCGGTCTGGGAGGGCTGTGGGATTGGGAACAGCTTGGCCCGGCCTCTGCCAAGCCCCAAAACGTCTGGGCGGGAAAGGCCAGGGAGCCTGGAACTGCCAGGGCACCGACAGGGAGAGAAGAGGCTGAAGAAATGGGGAGAAAAATGGGGGAATTGGTCAAAAGGAGCACATGGATGGAATGAGGAAGAGGGATGCAGGGAAGCGTCCCATCACTCGCCTCCCTGTCACCGCGTCCCCAGGAGCATGACGGGGGCTGGCGGCACCCCCTTGGCAGCCCTCGTGCTGCCCCGCTGCTTCACCCCATCCTGGTGCTGGCTGCCCGCTGAGGCAGGGCTGCCTTTGGGGTTGCTTTGCCAGCCCCGCGTGCTGTCCAGTGCAGAGGTGTGCAGCAGGACGGCGCTGGCGAAGGGGTCCCGGCTGCCTGGCTGTGCTGTTTTCCCCTCCATCCCTCCGCTCTTGTTTGCTTGTGCCTTCGTGCCCATGGTGCCAGGGTGCTTGGCCCCTTTCCTACCTGTGCTTTCCCTTCCAGCCTGGCTACAAACCCTCCAGCTCTCTAAGCACTGATTTACCCAGCTACAAACCGGGGACTAACTCTTTCCCTTCCTGCCCGAGGTGGATATGAGAGTTACTGAATTCACGTTTGGGAAGAGCTCCAAAGGGAATGCTGCTCCTGACTCCGCTTTTTGGGACCTGCTGCTTTCCGAGCCACCCACGCCGTGTCCGCGTGGTCCTGCCCTGCATCCTGACCTTGCCGGGCTGCTGGAGCAGGGAACTAATTTGAGGAATGTTGCTCAGGGAGAGGAGCAGAGACACAGGCATCTTGCCGTGCAGATGCTGACAGCTGCCTCCTGGGGCCAGGGAGCGGGCAGGGACACCCACTGTGTCCTGGGACACCCACTGCATCCCATCCTTGCTTACTGGACCCCACTGGCCAGCCCGGTCCCCTTGTAGGAGGGGATCAGGGATGGGATTTTGGGGTGAGCTTTCCCTCTTCAAATAGTGACCATTGCTCAACTCCAGGACCAGCCCCCGGGGGCTGTGGGATGTTTCTGCCTCTTTCGGATGTGTTTGTGCTCAGTGGGCATCTCCAGCCAGCCCTAATCTTGCCGGCATTGCCTGCCCACTCCGCTCTGCTGCCCGGCTCACACGGTTCAGGCTCTGCCATTCCTGCCGTGGGTAAGGACCCTTCCTCTTCCTCCTCCCCACCCTTTCTCAGCAGCAAACCCCGTGGCAATTTTCAGCTGCAGCTGATGGGAGCAAACCTGCATTGGCCTTCAGTTCCCACCACACAGAGCATCCTTTAAAAACACCTATTTATAAATCCTGACTAAAAGGCAGGGGGGCTGGGGGATCGCTCAAAGAGCAGGAGGTGATGGCTCCACGGGCATTGCCTACAGCTTAGTGGAACCCGTTGTTTATTTTTAATTTTATCTTGATTGCATCCTTTGGAAATCCCCCAGGAGCAAACTCTTCCCAGCTCTTCCTGCTCCCTGCTTGCAGGATCCGTCTCAAGACTTTTGGATGGGCAGGATGAGGCCTTTGCCCACCACTGACAACCCCATTCCTGGCTCTGCCATATGCCCCAAGCGTGATCCTGACTCCGAGAAAGAGGCACCAGGGGGCTTGGTGGTTATGGTCGCTCCACGACTCCGATCAGAAGTGGCCAGTTTACAAGTGAAATGTTATTTTTTCCTGGCTGGTGGGGCTGAGGGAAGTGGCTTGTCCTTGACAGAAACCGCAGATCCTGGGCTCTCGGGCAATACGGGGCTGGGAGGGAAAAGTGGGAGCTCTGCGAAGTGATGGCTTTGGGAGCCCGTTCCTTTGGGAAGGGCTTTCGGGTTGGCAGAGATGCTTGCTGCCATTCTGAAGATGAACAGCCCCTGGAAGAGGTAATTAGGGTGATCCTGTCCTGATCCCCTCAGCTGTGGCAACAAGTCAGGAGTCCTTCACCAGCAGCCACTCCAAGCCCATTTTGCGTTAATTAGGCTGTTTACAAAACACTGTAAATTGCAGTAATGAACGCACCATTCCTTGGTTTCCTTTAATTATCCATTTGCATGATGAACGAGCCGGCCCCCTCTTCAGCTCTCCTTTCAGGCAGAGGGGCCATGCAGCAGAGTATGGCTTTGTATGGGATCTGCCATGCGAGGTGGGCAGAGACCTTGGGAGAGGAGGAAAAGAGAAGGGAATGGAGGAGGAGAGGGAGCTGCAGCCCCTGAGATCTGCCCAGCTGTGAGGGAGGGGGCTCCTTCCCCAGGACCCCACCACGTTTTAGTGGGGTTTGAGCAGCTGTTTCACCCCGGGCTGGGAGCCTGGCTCTCAGACTTTGATTTTTCATAGGAAACAGCCCAGAAACCTTTCAAAGCATTTAATCCTCCCCAGCTCGGCGATGGGGCTGCCTGGAAAGGCAGAGGAGGAGCGGCGGCATTTCTTGCCCCCTGCATACCTTCCCCTTTCTTTCCCTTTTGACTTGGCGGATGAATTCCAGAGATGTTAATCCGCTCTCAACCCCTCGGTGAAGAATAAAACGTCCTCTCTGTGTGGGAGGAAGGAATTCATTCGAATTAATTGCGGGAAAGAGTGGGGAGCTGGGGGTGCGCGTGAGGCTGTGCTGAGGGTGGGGTGAGCATCCTCCGCTGCTCAGTGGTCCCCGAAGGGGAGGGAGGGACAGATGGGGGGACGGGGATATCCGAGGTGGCACAATCCTCGCATTCACGGCCAGAGGCTTCAGCCTCTGCCCCGGCCGTAAAAATGCCAACCATGTGGTCTGTGGGCCGGGCCTTGGCGGCAGCGGCAGGCACAGGGAGCCGAGTGGGGGGCAAAATGGCCCTGCTCAGCAGTTTTGGGGTGTTGCTGCCTATAAAGGGGAGGGAAGTGCCATCTCACTGAGCCAGGGTGACAGGAGCTGCGCGGGGTCTGACCCGTCCCGGGGGCACGCAGAGATGGGGCAGGAGGGACGGAGGGAGGAAAGGGTCTGGGCTTGAGCTGGGTCAGCCCGTTGAGGGTTCGTGGAGGTGAACATGGAGTGAGAGGAGAGGAGAGGCCGCCGGGATGGGCCAGGCGCTGTTCTGCGCGCTGGGAGGTCGGTGTGGCTGCAGGATGGGGTTCACAGGGGGTCCCGGGGGCCACGCGGGGCGGCGCGGGCTCTCCCTCCTGCCCTGACCTTCGCCTCTTCTCTCTGCAGAGCTCCTGGGATCTGCCAAGCGCCTCAACGTGAACTACCAGGATGCAGACGGGTGAGTGCTCCCCTGCCAGGGTGCTGGGTGCTGCTGCTGCTGGCGTGGGTGGGCTTGCTCTCCCCAATATCCAGTCGGTTCTGCAGCTCTGCGTATCGTAAAGCTTTCGAGGGTAGCTGCTGAGCCCTGCAGCATCCCAAACCAGGGCAAGCCCTGCAGAGGCAGACCCAACGCCTGCCCGGATCTGAGCTCGATCCATCCTGCAAAATCCTTTGTAAAGTTCTTCTACGTCCCCTTCTGTAGGGCTGGGGGTGAAAAGGGATTGCAGCATGTCCAGCCGGTGCCTGTGTCCCGAGTGCTGGTTGAAGCACAGAGGAGCACCCGTCCGGCCCCGGTGCCTGCACGTGCTTGTGCCTGTGTTTAATATCCCAAGAGCAAAATCCCTTCATTTGGGGGGGGTTACAGAAAGAAAAGATGAGGTTGCCATGTGACCACAGCATATTTGTGTAGCTCATCACTTCCAAAATCCAAGCACTTAATAAGCTGAGTACTGAGAGTTAAAGAAACCACAAAGGCCCATAAAATAAATAAGCATGTTATTCTTATTGAATTAACTCTGACCTGTGAGTTATTAGCATTGTTTTATGTACTGTTGTTGTACCTAATTTCTACATGTTTTCTTTTTGAGGACTCTGTAGGAGGAGGTGTCTGTGATGAGTCCTAACAGGCCAGCGGGGGGTTGAAAATGTGCAGGATGGCTCTGCCTTAAAATAATACTGTGCAGATGGAGCTTAATAGAAAAAAAATGTAATAATAGAAGCAATGATCTGATTCTGATAAGGCACAGGGCTTGTGTTTGGGCAGCTCCAGGAGGGCTGCTGATGGGAATGAGGGTAAAGGGTCCGTTCCCCATCAGAGGGCCACGTGCAGCATGCAGGTTATTAACAGTGCGGGTGGTGAGTTGGGTTTTGCTGGGGTGCAGGAAGGAGATGGTGGGGATGTGAGACCCGTGCACGGGGATGACCGAGTGCACCCTCCTGGGAGAGCCATGCCGCTGGCAGTGTCCTCAGCATCGCCTTGCTCGCGGCTTGGAGATGATGGGGTGGGCAAGTGTGGGTTCGTGCAGCCGCCTCCAGGGCAGAGCTGGCCCTGCAGGATCCCCGCAGGGTTGGCTCCGGGGGGGGGGGATTTTGTACCCCCCACATTCTTGCTTCGAGGCAGAGGTTTTGGCATGGGCTCTGGGACATGGTGGCTGCACTGAAGGAGGGAGCAGCCCTCCCTGCTGGGGTTAGTGTCCCTCCTGCAACGCTCAGAGACTCTGCACAGGGACTCTGCTCTGAGACCGCGGATCAGGAGGAGAGGCATACTGGCCGAGCTGCGTCCCTAGCACCGGGCTGGGACGCTGCCGAGCCCATCGGAGCCCTGGGCTGATGCCGTCTGGAGTCCCCCACGCCCCTTGGAGCGGCACACGGGCTAATCCCTGGCGGCACGGGGACCCCTCGCTCAGCCATGGTCCTTCACGTGACAGCACGGGGGGAGCACCGGGCAGACAGGCCCCTTTCACAGCCCTGAGACACAGGGCTCTTTCATTACCAGCGGCCTCCCACGCTGTGCCGTGGGCTCCCGGCATCCCTGCTGGCATGGGGAGGGGGTGGCTGGCGGAGGGGCCAGGAGCAGCCACTGGGCTGGTGCGTTTGGTGGATGCTGTGAGCAGCGCTGCTTCGGGCTGCCTGGCTGCACTGCGGAGAGGGGCGATGCATCGCTGTCCATCCTGCCTGCTTGCCCCCCGCGCAGGGCAGGGGGATGAGGGACCCCTCTCACTCGGGTCTCGGGGTGCACAGGGTCCCTGCATCCCTTGCTGAGCCCTGGGGCATGGACAGCATGGAGGGATTCAACTCCACTTTGCTGTGGGGAAACCGAAGCATTGGGAGTGGGGAATCGGGAGGGACGTAGCCATGAGCAGCTAGTGACTGTCCCGGCCCTCGCCCTGTGTCCCTGTGCACGTGGGGGCTTTAGGGACAGCATGGCAGGGACTGGAGCTGGGCTGAGCTCTGCCTTGTGTTGCAGGTTCTCAGCGCTGCACCACGCAGCCCTGGGCGGCAGCCTGGACCTCATCTCGCTGCTGCTGGAGGCACAGGCCACCGTTGACATCAAGGACAGCAATGGTAAGGGTGACCCCCCGGCACAGCCCCGTGCCTCCGGCAGCCGGCTCAGCCCTCTGAGCGAGGTCGGGGGCCTCATCCAGCCCTGCTGAGCACGGTTCCCCCGCAGGGATGCGACCCCTGCACTACGCGGCCTGGCAGGGGCGCGTGGAGCCGGTGCGGGTGCTGCTGCGTGCCGCTGCCTCCGTCAACATGGCCTCACTGGACGGGCAGATCCCGCTGCACCTCTCGGCGCAGTACGGCCACTACGAGGTGGTAAGTGAGAGCCCAGCACCACCCACGCACCCGCTCCAGGTCTCTCTGGGGGTGCACGGGTGGGGGCGAACCTCGTGCCGGGCGGGAGGGAGGCAGGGACAAGGGATGATGCTGAGCCCCCGTACCACGTTGCTGTCCCACAGTCAGAGATGCTGCTCCAGCACCAGTCCAACCCCTGCCTCATCAACAAGGCGAAGAAAACCCCCCTGGACCTGGCCTGCGAGTTTGGGCGGCTGAAGGTGAGTGCTGCGGGGCTCTACCCTGCACCGGGCACTTCTCCGGGGGCAGCTCTGGAGCTGGCTTGCTCCTCTGGGAGCAAAGTGCTGGGTCCAGCTGTGACCGCTCTCCCTCCCCCACAAGCCTTGGAGCCTGGCAGGCAGCACCTGCCTTCTCCCATGGCTGGGCAAGGCCGGATCCTGAACCTGGGAGCTGCAGGTTTTGCTCCTGACCTTGTGGCAGGGCAGCATCAGGCTGGGAGAGAAGCCAGGAGTCCTCGCTCCCGGTTTCCCGCAGCCTCCCTCTGCCCACCCCAGCTTTGCTCCTGTTTAAGCACAGATAGGCTGAGCTGGCTAATCCCCACAAGCCCTGAGCACCCAGCCCTGCTCAGCTGCTCGAGGTCCCCGGCACGGCTCGTGGGGATGGGGCCGCCCTGTGCTCTGGGAGACCCCGGCCCAGCCAGCACCGCACCACCGGGCTGGGCTGGAGCATGGCCAGGCAGACTGTCCCGTGCCCCACTGGGGAGGGGACCAAGGGGATATTTCCATTTTTGGAGTATCTGTAATGTCTGCAGCTATAAACAGGGCAGTAAAAATAACTCCTCTGTGCCTCTGGGCTGCCCTGAGACGCTGAGAGTCGCTTTGGGCTTGGAAAGACTGGAGCTTTTTAGGGCTTGGTCTGAAAAGCCTGATTATGGGAAGACTATTTCTGGCTGTTGTGACCTTTTACGGCCCCTTGCGACAGCGTCGCCCTGCCAAGCACCAGCCAGCTCCCGCTGAGCCCTGGGGCTGCGAATGGAGGGGAGTTGCGGGATGGGGAGCAGAATATCGGCCCCGAGGGCAAGCCCCTTGCTGGGAGGATGCAGGTGGGGGTACCTGCACCCCGCTGCTTACCCCTGTGCCCTATGCAGGTGGCCCAGCTGCTGCTGAACAGCCATCTGTGCGTTGCCCTCCTGGAGGGACAGTCCAAAGATGCCACCGACCCCAACTACACCACCCCGCTGCACCTGGCAGCTAAGAATGGACACAAGGAGATCATCAGGTAACCCCCTGCCGGCCCAGGGCACTGCCCTATCCCAGAAAAACCCATCATGGCTTCAGTCCTGCTTCCTCCCAAACCCACCTCCCTACTGGGGGTTTCGGTCCCTTGTCCCCAAAGCCTCAGCAATGCAAGGGCTTGTCCCCTTCCCATCGCAAAGCAGCCGATCGCCTGGCCCTGATGTCCGTGTCCTGCTGTTCATGCCTCTCCCTCCTTCCTACCAGGCAGCTGCTGAAGGCCGGGATTGAGATCAACAAGCAGACAAAGACAGGCACAGCCCTGCACGAGGCCGCGCTCTACGGCAAAACAGAGGTGGTGCGGTTGCTGCTGGAGGTGAGCGCGGTGGGGACAGGGCTGCACGGGGGAACAAGCGCCTGGGGGTCAGCCATCACCCCCTTTCCCTCGTTCCTCCGTCTCCCACGGGTCCGGTGGCAGGTGTGGGGTCTGGTCATGACCACATCCCCTCCTGGGCAGGGTGGTGTCGACGTGAACATCAGGAATACCTACAACCAGACGGCGCTGGACATCGTGAACCAGTTCACCACCTCGCACGCCAGCAAGGACATCAAGCAGCTGCTGAGAGGTGAGGTGGGGCCAGTGCACGGCCGGGTGCTGCCTGGCACTGAGAGGGGCTTCTCCCCGCTGGGACCTGCCTGAGGCTTCCAGTGCTTCTCCTGAACAGCCTAAACCAGTCTGGCTGTGAGCATCAGCATCCCAGTCCCGTGTACCTGCCCTCTGTGTGGGCAACGTCCAGGGATCGAGTCCTTCCTGCAGTATTAATGTTTTCTTCTCCCCTCTCCTCGCTCTTGTTTTTCTCCCTCTGCCTTCCCTGAACCACTCTCTTTCCTTCCTGTGCTCTGGCACCTTCTTTCTTCCCTCTGTCCCTTGTCTTCAGAGGCATCAGGAATCCTGAAGGTCCGAGCTTTGAAGGATTTTTGGAACCTCCACGACCCAACTGCTCTCAATGTCCGGGCAGGAGATGTTATCACGGTGAGGGTGCTCCCTGCTCCCTGTTCCCCTGCCCCGCCATGGCCCCAGGTACCAACCCCATCCCTCTCGTCCCCACGGCAGGTCCTGGAGCAGCATCCGGACGGGCGATGGAAGGGGCACATCCACGATGCTCAGAAAGGCACCGATCGCGTCGGGTACTTCCCCCCCTCCATCGCTGAAGTCATCAGCAAGCGAACAGGTCAGTGGCCGTCCTGGGCATGCCGGGGACGGTCCCCTGTGTGAAACCATCCCGGCCTTCCCAGCACCTCCTGTAGGACAGGTCCCCGCAGCCCTGGCTAGCTAGGGGGAAGAGAAGGACTGGGGTGGGAACGGGGGGTCACGCCATCAGTGGGGTGGTAATTTGGGGGTTGAGGCTCAGATATCTCCCCACCCCGCGCTGCCTCCCGCACGAGCTCTGACCACGCGTGTTTTGTCTTTGAATGCAGGCATGGTTGTCCCCCGTGTGGCACCCACACACCAGCGCCAGGGTCCCCCCGGGGCCCTCCCAGCCCCCCCCCGGCGGGCTGCAGCACCTCCCCGACGAGTGTCCTCACCAGGCAGCCCCGAGCGTCCCAGCGCCCTATGGCCACCTCACCCTAACCCGGACGGCCCCGGGCCCTGACAGCTCAGGTCAGGGGTGCAGCTGGGGAGGGAGAGGGGCTGGGGACCTTCCCCTGTTCCCAGTCCTGCCTGTGCAGGGGGACACAGGGGGAGACTCTCCTTCCACCTCCCGGCGGGGAAACAGCCAGACCAGAGGGAGCAGGCGCAGGGAAAGGGAGTTTAGGGGAGCCCGTAGAGCAGCCCCTTCCCTCCGTGTGTCCTCGGCCAGGCTGCATCCTCATGTCCCCTTCGTGCATCCCTTGCCAGCCCAGGTCACCCTGTCTGTCACGCGCGCTGAGTGGTGGGAGGGACCGACGTGTTGTCTGTGGCCGGAGGGATCTTGTGGGAGGCTGGTTTTTACTGGCATCGCTGTATTGGCACACGGGTCCCTGCCAGGGACCTCTGTGCCCTGTGTCAGCCCTGATCCCGGGGCGCTGCTGACGGCCTCCCCGCCTGCCCCAAGCAGCAGGAGACAGGAACAGCGTGGGCAGCGAGGGCAGCATCGGCAGCATCCGCAGTGCCGGCAGCGGCCAGAGCACCGAGGGCACCAACGGGCAGAGCACCAGCATCCTCATCGAGAACGCCAGGGTAGGCACCAGTCCGCGCTCGCCCCATGCTACTCCCCCAGGCCTGCCCCGGGCTGGCTTGGGCTGGAGATGGAGCCCCAGTACCATCCCTGTTGCCCCCTGCACCTCCTAGCAAAGGAGCGGCTGCAGGAGCTGAGCATCCTCCACCAAACACTTATGTGCTGCCAGGACTCAGCAGGGAAATGCTCCTGGGGGGTCCCCAGTTGCCCCCCATAGCACAGCTGGCCTTTTCGACTGGAGCTGAAGGCTCTGGTTGGTACCACACAGCATCTCCACCATGTCCTGTGCCATCTGAGAGGACAAAAAGGACCCTGGGCCAAATCCTGCCCAGATCTCTTGCAAAGGGCCAGCCCTTCACTGGGTGAAGCTGTGCCCAGCAGCCCAGCGTGAGGACCGGGGCTGCCTCCTCCACTCACTCCTTCTCTCCCCCAGCCGCTGCCCTCCGCCGGCGACGACCTCCAGCAACACCTTTTGGGATCGGAGCCACGCAATGGGCAGTTGACCTCCATGGCAGGTGAGGGATGTCACAACTCCATGGGGCCTTGGGGACAGCTCTCTCCCCAGCCATGGGGGGCTGCTCGCTGCTCAAGCACCCCCGTGACGGTTCTCCTCTCTCCTTTCTGCCAGGGCCACAGAGCCACCAGACCCCAGGCAGCTGCCCTTCTGGAGACAGGGTCTTCTCCCACCAGTTCTTGCGGCCTGAGCAGCTCCTTGAGGGCAAGGTAACTGGGCCAACTGGGGACCTGGTGTGCTGGGTGAGAGGGACACATTTGGGTCTCTCAGCCCAGCTTTTGCTGCACTGGGGACACAGGGGACTGGGTCTTGAGGACACTGGGGACAGGTGGGTCTTGCCCAAAGAGATCCTGTCATCTTGCCTGGAGCAGCCAGGTCCTTCTAGCCCCTGCAGCCCCCATCACAGGCTGCTCTTTGCCCTGTCCTCTCCCCAGGATGCAGAAGCCATTTACAACTGGCTGAGTGAGTTCCAGCTGGAGTCGTACACTGCCAACTTTCTCAACGCTGGCTATGACGTCCCCACCATCAGCCGCATGACCCCAGAGGTAAGGCAGGTCCTTCCCCACCCCAGCCAGCACCCCCGGAGCTGTCGGCAGTGTGTGCCCACTGTCCTGCGCTCCCCATGCCACTGCTGACCACAGCCCCACTCTGCTCGCGTTAGGATCTGACAGCCATCGGTGTGACCAAGCCGGGCCACAGGAAAAAGATCTCCACTGAGATCGGGCAGCTCAGCATCGCCGAGTGGTTGCCCAACTACATCCCGGTGAGTCCCTGGCACCACGGCTATGGGCCGGCACCCTCTTTTTCCCAGGTCTTTTCTCAGAGCTGTCTTACCCCAGGACAGGACAGGAGCGGGATCTGTAAGTAAATACTTGCTGCAATGGCCTGTATTAATGCAGTTGGAGGAACCCCAAAATGCAGTCTCCTGGCCAGGGGCAGGGAGGGGATGGACGAAGGTGCTGCCCATGCCTTGATGCTCACGGCAGTGTCTCCGCGCTCTTTGCAGGCTGACCTGATGGACTGGCTCAGTGCCATTGGGTTGCCCCAGTACCACAAAAAGCTGGTGAACAACGGCTACGACTCCATCACCATCGTGACGGACCTGACGTGGGAGGATCTGCAAGAGATCGGCATCAACAAGCTGGGTGAGTCCCTGCCACTGTGCTGGGGTGGCCCAGGGCAGCCGGGTTTCCCACCCAGGTCCCCGCACCCCATTCTCCTTCAGGCTGGAAGGTGCAGGCATGTCCTGAGCACCCGGAAAGGGCAGTTCATGTCTGTCCCTGAGGACTCTCCTTGGCAGGCTAGAGCTGGGCTGAGCCAGGTGGACACCAGCCGTAGTTTGCCTCCTCCCATAGGCAGGGTTTGGATAACCTAGGGGCCTTTGCCCTGGTTGGTGATGTGACCATGACTCTTCCTGGCCAGGAAACAAAGGCCTTGGGGGCCAGAGCTAACCTAATGCCCCTTTCCCGTTTCGACCTTCCCGCAGGCCACCAGAAGAAGATCATGTTGGCCGTCAAGAAGCTCAGAGACCTCCGCAAAAGCCTCAACCAAGCAGAAGCAACTCTGGCAAGACGCAAAGTCCCTGGTGCCCTGGACATTGTCACCATCGAGTCGCTGGAGAACGGGGAGTGCCAGTCCCCACACACCCCCAAAATGACGACATTCCAGGACAGCGAGCTCAGCTACGAGCTCCAGACGGCCATGTCCAACAGCTGCCACGAGACGCTCGGCATCAAGAGCAGCCAGGGGATGTCACGGAGCCAAGAGAGCATCGGGGTGCGGTCCCGAGGCTCGGGACATTCACAGGACAACGTGCTGTCCCGGCACCTCTCCAGCCCCTCGCAGGAGAGCCTGGGCAGCGGGGAGAGCAGCAGCAGCAGTGGGCAGTCCTGCGCACCGCCCCGCAGCAAGGAGAGCCCGGCCAGCCTGCCGGGACGGCCCAGTCCCGAGCCCTACGGGAAGCTCGTCTCCCCCGAGGGGTTGAACGGCTATGCCAACAGCGGCGGGGGCAGCCCTCTCAAGGAGAGAAACCTGCCTGAAGGCACGGATCAGTACACCCGGCCGGTGGCTCAGAAAGGTGCCGGGACACCGGCGGTCACCCCCTGTACTCCTCCCCAGACCCCCAGCAAGGCAACAGCCCCGTACGTCTTCATGTACCCACACATTTCCTTGAAATCACCGACGGTCCCTCCCCTCCTGGGAGCAGAGCAGCCCAAGACCCTGGCGCACCCGTACCCCTCTGTCTCCTCTGGACAGAAGAGCAGCCTGCAAACATCGGCCCAAAAAGCCTTCTCCTACCTGCACAGCCAGTGCGGCCCCACGGAGCCGTCTGCCATGCCTCCCACGGCTGGGGCGGCCCCGGGCGCCTGGCAGGCCGGGGAGCAGCACAACGGCGGCGAAGGCTTCAAGTACAAGAAGCGTTCGCACAGCCTGAACCGCTACGCGCTGTCAGATGGGGAGCACGAGGAGGAGGAGGTGGCACACACCAGCACCCTGGGCTCCTACGCCACCCTGACGCGGCGGCCGGGCCGCAGCCAGATGCCGCGGGCCTGTCTGCAGACGGATGCCAAGGTGACCCGCAGCCAGTCCTTCGCCATCCGGGCCAAGCGCAAGGGCCCTCCGCCGCCGCCTCCCAAGCGCCTCAGCTCCGTCTCCAGTGCCCTCGCTGCCGAGGCAGACGGCGAGCAGCCCCCCGACCCCGAGCGGCAGCCCGCAGCCCCCCAGGACGTGGCCGATGCGGGTGCCAGCCCCGGTGACGCCGGCCGCGGCAGGACGGTGAAGAGCCTGGCGGCTGCGCTGGAGGGGATGCCGGGGGCGAGTCCGCCCAAGCCCCTCCTGGCCCCGAAACCGCTGCACGTGGCTCAGGACTGTCTTCCCGGGGCAGATGTGAATGACGAGTCCTACAAAGGCAGTGACGCCAGCAGCGCCACGCTTTCTGATACCGGCAGGGACCCCTTTGAGAGCAGCAAGCCACGGAGACGGACATTCAGCGAGCCCAGCGCTCCCATGACAGAGGTGGCTGCACAGGGTGGGCGGGAGGACGCCTGCTCAGACACAGAGGAGGAGGCCAAGCCGGGGGTCTCCTCTTCATCCTCCCAGAACAGCTCCAGCGAGTGCATCCCCTTTGCAGAAGAAGGCAACTTAACCATCAAACAGCGGCCAAAGCCCACCGGGCACCCCAAGGCCGACACGGCCACGCTGGATGCAGAGCCTGGTTCCCAGCCGGCAGAGCCCCTCTGCTCCGCTGGGAAGGAGCCAGCGGTGCCTGCTGCCGCCAAGGAGCCGCCCGTGCTGGAGTTCAACCTCACCGAGTCGGATACGGTGAAGCGCCGGCCCCGCTGCAGGGAGCGGGAGCCGCTGCAGGCAGTGCTGAAGGCGTTCAGCATGGCGGGGCAGGCTGAGGCGGGAGCCAGCCCCGCGCCCCAGTACGCCCAGGCCCAAGCAGTGAGCATCGCGGGCCCTGCCGTGCCGGCGCCGGCGCCACGGGCCGGGCTAGCCGGGGATGCCTTTGATGATGACAGCGTGGAGTTCAGGATTGCCGAGATAGAGAAAAGCATCTTGTCGCTGGAGAAGGGGATCAAGAAGGCACCGAGCCCCACCAAAGCCCCCAGCCCCGCGGAGCTTCTCGGCACAGCCGTGGTGAGGACGCCCGCTCCAGGTACGTGGGCTCGTGGGGGTGTCTCCGAGGCGGCGGTGGGGCCCGAGGCTCCCTCCTGGGTTGTTACGGGAGGCGAGGAGGACGTGTGCCGCAAGTCCCCTTCCTTTGCAGATGTCCCCACCAAGCACACCTCCGTGGCGTCCACCAAGCTAGTCTTCTCCGGGCCCAAGACCATCTACCAGCAGGTCCTGCAGCCCTCCCGCCACACCGTTGCTCCCTGGGCGGCTGCCGAGGCGGTGCCAGATGTGATCGGGTCCCCGGCCGGTCCCGGCTCGCTGACGCTCGAGGCGGGCAGCAAGGTGTCGGCGAAGCCTTTGGCAGCTGCCCCGGGGTCCGCCCTGGCCCAGCAGCGGCTGGAGCAGACCAACTCCACCCTGGCCGCTGCGCTGCAGGCGGCCGAGAAGAAGATCACTGTGGAGGAGGCAGAGAGGTGAGGCGGCGCTGGGGGCGAAGGAAATGCTGGGGCTGAGCACCTCGAGGCGGAACTGGGAAGCCCTCGGCGAGGGCTGGTGAAGGGCTGTGCCTGGGCACGTGCCGGCACCGTACCAGGTCACACGCGCTCGAGTCCGGCTGCGTGCTGAGCTCTGGCTGCCGCCGGGAGGGTCGGGTCCAGCCTGGCCAACCCTACCCCGTCAGCACCTCAAACCTTCGGGTGATGTTTCGATTCTCTCCCTTTCCTCCCCAGCCACCCCGGGGCCGCGAACTCGGCCAAGAACATCCTGGAAGACATCAGCAACATGTTCGACGACCTGGCTGACCAGCTGGATGCAATGCTGGACTGAGGCTTGCTCCCTCCTTCCCCTCCCAGCCTCCGGTCACTCCGCCAGTGCCCCTCGTGACGGGGGGAGAGAGCAGAATTGGCACCAAGCGGTGCCTCCAGGTCTCTCCAGCCACCTCCCTCCCCGCACTTTGCGCTGCGGCTGGGAACGCAGCTGCCCCTCCTTGCTCACCCCTGGCTCCGTATCAGTCGTGCCAGTGCGGCCGCGGGCTGGTTTCCGAGGGGGTCAGGCGTTTCCCACCAGACTGGCAGCAGGAGGAGAGCCCAGAGGGGCTGCACATGCGGTCCTGGAGGCCACGGAGAAGCCCTTGCTCCCTTGCACAGAGCCGAGGAGCCTCCACAAGGGACCTTTCTCTTTCCCCGCTGCATTGCTGAGTCCTGCCTCTTATTATTTATCCCCTGCCAACAATGTGTCAAAGGAGAGACCTCCCCGGGCAGCCGCCACCGAGCTGGCTATTTACTGAGCAGATCCCAGCCCTGGCAAGGCCTGACAGCAGCTAAAAGAAGACAGGGCTTGTTGCAATTTGGCAGCTTGTGGAGCGAGAAGGAAACTTTCTGCTTTATTTGTTGCTTTTCCAAACGCGTCAGCGTCAGGCAGCGTGTAATCCAAGCGGATCGAAATCCCTCCGGTGGGACCCACAAACCCCTCGAGATGGGGCTGGCACAGCTTGCGAAGCAGCGGATGCTCCGCCATGGCCCTGCCGGACGTGGAGGTCTACCTGCCCCTTCCCCGGAGTAAGGAGGATGGTGATGGCAGCGCCGAAGGCCTGTGCGTTTGTGCCAGTCCGGCTGGATCGTGCTGCTAAATGGAGGCTGCCCTCTGCCGACACCGTGCCTATGCAAACCGCCACCCCGGTGCTTCCAGGGTGAAGTAGCAGCGTGGTTAGTGCTTTTTTTTCTTTTTTTTTTTTTTTTTCCCCCTCCCCTGTCCCTTTTTTGGGGAGAAAATGGTCCCTTTTCCCACTCCCTCTCCCTGCGGGGAGCTACTGGCACAAACTCCGCTTTGAGCGTTGTTAAACAGTAGCAGCGTTTGGGCCTCCGGGAGATGCTTCCTTGCAGCACTGAAACCCAGCGGGAGAGGTGACCCCGCGCGCACTGGGTGAATTCGGCTCAGCAACAGCTACTGTGCGTACAGGCTGGATGCGGTCACAGCCCCGTGGCTGCAGCAGGGGAACAGCAGCGATAGCTCATTGCATCCAAGCGGTAGGAACGGCTGCATAGCTTGAAGACAGATTTCTCTAGCAGGATCTGTTTAGTAGTGCATGTCTAAATATGTCCAAGAGCCCTGAACTTGGCTTGCGCTCGGCATGCCAAGCAAATGAAAGCATCAGAGCACCAGAAGTGAACCTAAGATTGTACTAAAGTGCCGTTTGCTACAAAAATTCCAAACAAAGGGACACCCCCCCCCCGCCACGTATCCCCCCTTTTAAAAAAATCACCAACGCAAAACC
Source organism: Aquila chrysaetos chrysaetos (assembly GCF_900496995.4). Taxonomy (NCBI): domain Eukaryota; kingdom Metazoa; phylum Chordata; class Aves; order Accipitriformes; family Accipitridae; genus Aquila; species Aquila chrysaetos. Next base: position 68,643,618 of record NC_044008.1, read on the forward strand.
AAATTGGAAAAGGAGAAGGTGGCTGACGAGGCAGTTGCTTCCCAATCCTTTTGGGAGTTTGTGACTGAATTGGACTGTTTGCAGCCCCTTGTCCCCTTGCATGGAAAGGGGAGCAGCCCCTGCGAGCAGAGCCCACCTGGACATTCCCAAGGGTCTGTGCTCACAAGTGGCAGTTGTGCCGTGGGCCGGGCGGGCGGTAGGTGCCAGCCTTGTTTCTAGGCTGAGAAGCAAAGACAAAAAAGCTCTGAAAAAAAAATCCCCATATTGTTGGCTGGGACTTAAGGTCAGTTTGAGGCAGTTAAGACACTTCTCTCCTGGCTAGTTGGTTGTTCTGATTTATATATCACATTGTGTGTACTTAAATGACCATGTCTGACAGGCAAGTGCTACGTCATGGACCCGATTGTTTTTAAATAGCTACAACCAGTGGCACTTTATCAAAAGGTTTGCAGAAACCTTTTAAAACTGATTTTTACTCTCACGAGTCAACCTGGGACAAGCCCGGTTATTTTTTTTCCAATGTCGATAAACTGTAAATGTTTTTTTTAAAAGGCCAATGTATATATTTTAAATGTGATTTATTATATATATTTACTAACCAGAACTGCAAGTCTTGTACTCTAGGGTCAGGGATAAGAGGACACTGGGGTGGAGCTGTCGCTGTCTGAGCCACCTGAGGGCAGCACCACGCTGCTCTCATTGTCAATAAGGGAATTAAACATTTGATTTTGGAGAAGAATGCCTATTTTTTAAGCTCTAGATCTCTATTTTGAAGCTACTGTATGGTGTGTAAGTTATGTACACTGCAACTGGGACTGACTGACCCCAGCTGCACCTGCTCCGTGCAGCAAGACAGTGAGGGGAAAAAATAGCCCGTGTAATCACCAGACTGACAACAGATTTTAAACCATCTGCTCTGTTTGTGTTAATCATGTGTTTTGTTTTCCACTAACATCCATTAAGACTAAATTCTATTAAACAGTGGGGCATATTTTACCCTTTTGATAGTTTTGCCTAGTTGTGTCCTTCATGTCAAATCGCACAAGCTTGTCTCCTACTCTGAAGTTCATCGAGGATCAGCTTTATCCTGCCCCTTGAGTGCTTAAGATCTGGGTTTCCTCAGATAATCTCCCCTGGTAAGAGTCCTGCTGTCACTTCCAGCGAGGTTAATGTTCAGTTTGAGTCTTACCACCATGGCAGCGATGTGTGGTGAGAGCGCTGGGGACCAACACTACCTTCCAGCGCCCCACTGCCCAGCTTCGGGCACGTCTGAAGCCTCAGCTACCCCTGCCTGCCAGGCAAAGCACTCCTCCATCCTCCTTGGTGTGATGAGCGTGCGGGCACACCGACACTGGCTCCTGCTTTGCTCAGAACCAGAAGCCCAGGCCTCCTTGTCTCGCCACACTGCTTTTCTCCAGTGCTCCCAGCGCCTGTTCCAGTTCGCCCCTGACCTTTCATCCAGAGGGCTTCAAACCGTGCCACCAGCCACAGCCGAAGCAGTGCCTGGGAAGAACCACGTGTGCTGTGCCTGGGATCCAGGAGACCATGAGGTAAGCAGACTGTTACTCTGTAGGCACAGGCATTCAGAGCTGGACAGATTTGCCCAAAGCTGAGCAGAAAGTGGGGAAAAAGCACCAGGATCACAGCCCAGGAGCATCAAGCTCTCGAGCTGTGTCTCTAGAACAGCTGAGCCAGGTAACTCAGACCCTATGACATGAGCAGCCACACACATTTTTACCTCCTCGCTTTGCAGGATGCACACTCCCTCCCACTCTCACTGTGTGCGTTATCCAAGACAATCATTTATTGCCGTTCATACACTGGATGCATGTGGGTCTGGGTTTCGTTTTTTTTTTTTTATACAATTTACAAGTTTTAATACAAATCAAGTATTTTTACATACATCCCAAAAAATTTAATATAAAATATACACCATTTAAAAACATCTTGATGTAGGAAATTTCTTTCTGAAGCCGTGCACCCTGACCCTCGGATACCTCAATGGCCAAGGGAAGGATGGCATTGGCGAGACCATCCAAAAGGCTCCGTTCATACGCCTCGGCTCCCTCCAAGTCTAGCAGGGGAAGGAGGGTGCAGGAAAATAAACATTTGTGATCACCCAGAGAAGGAAACCTTGGAGGTGCCTCCTCTAGAGGAAGGTGTGGCCAGCAGGAAGCCCCAGTATCTGCTGTCTTTTATCACCTAAAACAGTTAGGGGCACGGCAAAAGCTAAGGTCTGGTGGGGGGGGGAAGGTTGCTCTGCAGGAATAGCAGTGAGCAGCTTGGTGCTGCCCCCGACTCCAGCTCAGCTTGGCCACAGAGGAGACCGTATCCCACCTGCTAGCCGACCCTGGCATCAGAAAGCAAAGCTGATTTCTCAGGTGCCAGGGGTAACAGATCTGGATCTGGCATATAGTGAATTAAGTGAGACTGAGAAAGATGCAGCTTGTTCTCCCTGAACCAGGCAGCTCTGCAGGCCTGAGAGGAGAGAAGGCAGAGTTCAGCCTAGCTGGCAAAGGTGAGCAGACCCACTCTGCAAGCAGAAGTGGCGTGGCACTGCCATGCTGCAGGAGAGCAGCCTTGCATTTCCCCAGTGAGCTGCTGGCTCCCTATCCTATGCAACCCTGCCAGCAGCATGGAATCTAAACATCCGCTCTCCAGCTGTAGGAATGGGGTCCAGGCCTCTGAACACATCCAGCTGCCCGCTTCCAGCATCGTCTGTCTGTCCCCAAAGCTCAGAGGCTGGCTGTACCCCGACTTTGCCCTCCTGCTGGAACCACAGCAGGGAGAAGGGTATTGCTTAGAGACACGCAGTAGTGTGCATGCTCTCTGGTCATGCTGAAATGTAAGGAAGACAAGGCGGAGCCGCAGGGCAGAGCTTGGGGGTTCCCAGCCAGCTCCCTGCCTGCCAGGGAAGGACCAGCAGCCATTTGTTAGTCTCGGGTACCAAAGGGGAAGTAACAGCTGTATATTGTAGTGTTAATATTGGGAGCAAAACCAGTGCCAGGACTTACCAGCTTTAGTCAGTTTTTAGAACTAGGAAGGGAGTCAACATCTCCGTGAGCTGCACATATTCCAGTAGCCAAGCCTGTGTGCTCCTTGACTGCCAGCCCACAACAGCACCAGTGTTCCCAGTACAGCTGGGGTCTGTTCAGAGCCCAAGAGCATGTGTGCCACATTGGGGCAAATCATGGTTTGCAGCAGCCCTCAGGGGAAGGTTTCCCCCTGTCAAATGAAGAAAGACCTCCAGAAAAACAGGGAACACATGTGAGGGCAGCAGCATGGAGGGGAGAGACTTCCAAACACTATCACAGAAAGACATGATACAGGGGGTTTCCCTGTGCCTTGGAGAGCCAGTACTGGATGCAGCACAATCCCAGGACTGGGAAAGGAGCCGTCCACCAGCTCCACGTTAGTCACAACACCAAGATGCAGATATCCTGCCTGATAAGACGTCCCCTTCCCTCCACGGCAGGATAGGCAGGTCTCAGGTTTTATCTCTAGCTATGGCGCTCTCAAGCAGGCATTTTACTGAAGCAGAACGGCAATTCGTATCACAAAAATGAGGACAGTTATAAACCTCTCTGGGGGTTGTTAAAGCAGGTAAGAGCTGGTTCAACAGGGCTGAAGAAAGCTGAGCCATGCTGACTCCCTGCAGGCAGGCAGAGCTGCCCTCCTGACTCCCTCTGCACCAGATCACTAGGGTCAAATGCAGACAGCTTTTCTTAAAGTCCTGTCTTACCTGTCTTCTCTTAAAACACTCAACAGCCGGCATGTGGCTAGAGCAACAACGCTAGAGGGCAGGCCTGGCACAGCCTGGCCATTGCAGGGGCTTTCCCAGCACCCTGCCAGAGACCCTTCCCAGTGTCCCCTTGGGGATGCGAGCTCTAGTCCTCACCTGGCACCCAGCACTTGGGAGCTGCAAGAGAGATGGCTCCTTTGCCCCAGGACACAGGGACAGGGAGGTTGGTGAGGGCATGCACAGGCATGCACACACGCATCATCCAGGAGAGCACGCAGAGATGGAAAAACAAACGGGTTTCAATAGCGATCTCTTGCTTCAGCAGCCCTATGTCTCCCCTGCTGGCCCCAGATTCTCCTGCCAGGTCCAGGAAACCCATCTGCTCACACAGAGGCAAGGAGTCACTTCATTTCAGCATCACCATGATACTAACAAAAACCTCTAGTAATAAATAAATAAAGGAAGAGCAGCCTGAACAGCCACCAGAGCCTGTAGGCTCCCCTGGGAGTACCCTAGCAGGCTGGGGAGGGGCTGCATACCTGCTAGGGGATCTTGATAGCAGTACCCTGCCTGGGGCCCCCTGGAAGGTGCTGATGTAGTTTTGCAAGGAGGCTGTCTGGTTTGCATGTGTGAGGGAAAACTCCCTGAGCCTTTGGTGCAGCCACTCTCCCAGTGCAGGATGCGGCTGTGTGGCCCTGGCTCCAGGGGACTCGATCTGGGAGTGTTTAAAACGGCGAATTCATCCCCAGCTTTGTTTCAAACTGCAACTTCTGCCTCTTTTGGTAACGGACCCGGACCCTGGAGAAAGCAGAAGAAAGAAGAGAGTCAGCATGTGGAGGGGTGAAAGGCAAGCAAGGCTGCCCCACTGTGATTCCTGAGCTGCAGCTGCATAGCCCCAAGAAACAGGGAAGCTCTGGCCTGGGCCCTGTGGTACCCTGAGAGAAGCATGGAATCCAGAGAGCAACCCATGGTCTCAGTCCTACCCCATCCAGCCAAATCTCATCTCCAGGGCCACCAGACACAGCAGAGAAAGGTCCAGAAATCCTTCCCAGAAACAGAGACAGCAGCTCTGTCCCCATCAGGGTTCCCCGTAATCCCCACTGCTTTTCCTCACCAACCCATTTCCTGAATCAATGCTCATTAGCGTTAACTCCCAGCTCCGGCTGCTCCCTGTGCTAGGAAGAACAGCCAGTCACTTTGCCTGCTACTAATTCTTGGCTTCAGCTACTTCCTGTGAAAATGAGTCCCGCAGTCCAGGCACTGTGTGAAGACGTATTTCCTCTGCTGTGATTCAATGCTTCTCTGTCCTCATGGGACGAGATGGAGAGAACAGCCCTCTCCAATTCCATACTGGTATTTCATAGACCTTGGCTGTCTCCCTCTCATTGGTTTGAGATAAGGAAATTTTGGTCTCCCTTCCTGCTCCCAATCACTGCCACAGCCGTTCCCTGACCCTCTTTCCTCCCCTGCACTTCCTCCCTGAGAGGTGGAACATGAGCTTGCACACAATAGCCAGGTGATTTACACAATGCAATCATCTTTTCCTTTTTATTCCCCACCCTGTTCCCTGTGCATCATTTTTCTGCAGCTCAAGGCCAGGCTGGAGTGAGGCTCCAGTCCTTTCTCCTCATCTTCCCTACTACCCCCATACCTGATTTCATGCAGCTTGACAATCTCATTGATGATAACCACAAGGACCAAGGAAAGAAAACCCAGGAGCCATGAGACCGGGGAGATGGAAACGTCGTTAAAGTTCAATGAAGAATTGAGGTTTTCCCAGAGTTTCAGGTCCAGCACAGTCTGCGCCACTTGCCCCAGCAATCTAAGATCATAAACAGATACAGCAGATCTCAGCAGATCTAACAAGCTTTCCAGGATCTGCAGATCAGGGTTTAGCCCAGATGTAACACTCCTGAGTTTACAACAGAGACCCTTCACCAATTCAGCAGTGGAGAACAATTGCCATGTAACTATCATTTTCCTCAGCACCAGCAAACTGGTGCTGGAGCAGGTCTAGAGCCCTCCTTCCTCCAGCATTCTGGGCTGCTTCTTCAGGGCCTGGGGATACTCACACAACAGCCACAGTGAGCGTCCACCACCGGTTGGAGAGGGGGCTCTTCTTCCACAATGGCTTGGTGCGATGGACGTGGGTGATGGATATGAACACTATGGGGAGATGGAAGAGGGGGTTATTTAGCACCACACACAGATACAATTTACAATATGCACCAGCAACTGTTACTCCAAAGGGATATGGGGTTTACGTCACTGAAACCAACCTTTCATTCAAGGTCTTTTCAGACCAGACTCCCCACAGCAATTCCAAGTCCCCAAATTTGCAGGGAGTGGGGAGTGCAGTAGTAGTAGTGCACAGGATTACTCACTGTGGGGATGCCAAGGTTGGTTCGCAGCCTGGCATGCTAAAACAGATCAGGCAAAGGACCAGAACTAGAGAGCCATGGGGGAGGTCTTGTCTCTGGGTCACTGCAGGCCTGCACCAGTGGAAAGCTCCAGCCCAGAGAAAGATACTTAGCCAGAGACCCAGAGCTGTCTGTACAGGACGGAGCATTTGCTCAGCGTTTGCTTGGGCTCTTCAAAACAGCAATTCCCACCTGCCAGGCAGAGTTTGCCTGCCTAGGCTCAGTGGTCTGAAGGACGTAAAACAGTAATGCACACTACCTCCCTCTAAAGTAGGGCTGCCTCTCAAATCAGGAAGCATTTCTGTTGGCCTGGACACCCGGCACATCTCAGCGTGCAATGCTCTGACACCAAGGCGCAGCACCACATGACATGGTAGAAAGGGAGCAGAGACCCTTTAAGGTTGTCAGAGAGCAGCTGGACCTACTTTTCTAGGCAATCATGTGCAGGTAATGAGGGTCAGCCAGGAGGTGGTACCCCACCCCTCCAGAAGGTTTAAAAAGCCTTCCAGCTCCAGAGTAGTCATAGCTGCACCGGTGCTGTTTGGGATAAGGAAAGGGGCTGCTTCACAAAATGGCAGCAGTCATGTAAGGACTTCTGAGGCAGGGAATATTTTTGGAGAGCTGCAGGATGCTGCTAGCTGATTCGTAAGAAGGCGAAGAAGGATGCTGACCTTCTGGTGAGACTGGAAGGGAATCAACACTTCACCAGCCTGGTAGGAAGCAGAATCAGCTCTGAAGGTGCTGTATTTTATCTGTTAGGGCAGTGCTTAGTAACACAAGGGGCTTTATGCCTGTGCTGAGAGGCCATTGAAGTGTTAGCTTCTGCCAGGGAGTTTGTGCTTTGGCATAAGGGGAAAAGAAAAGAGGCAAAGGATGCAAGTTTTCCCCCAAAGTAGGGAATGGAGGTCTGGGAACAGGGACTTACCTGTGTGTAGAACTATCAGGCCAGCTGTGAGCTTCTGGGCTACAAGAAGAGCATTGGAAAATGTCCCAAACCAGTCAGGAGCACCATCAGCATTGCTGGTAAATGAGAGGACACAGGAAAGAAGTCAACAGTGGGGACTTACTGTCTGACCTGTTCCCACCAGGGCCATGTCCTCCAATAGCTGAGAGAACTAAGTGTAAGCTTGGAGTCAGGCTGTCCTAGTACCAGGATGCAACAGTGAGTAAAGATGCAATTGTCAAGGCTATAGGGAGAGCACCCAGCCCTCTGTATAGCCATTATAGCTGGATCATGCAAGAGTCTGAAGCTTGTTAGAGGGAAATCAGTTCTACCTGGGAAGAGCAAGAGCAACAGGCCCTGCAGGGTGAGGGGGGGTGTGTGCCAGGCTCAGTTCCTCACCTGTGCAGCATGATGGAGGAGCAGGCTGTGAGGTTGAGGCTGGTAGTATTCACTTCTTTGCAGGACTCATGCAGTGTGAACCCAAAGCAGATGAGGCAGGAGCAGATGGTCAGGCTGAATTTCAGCAGGAAGCAGAACAGGAAGTAGTGCTGAGTCTGTGAATAAGGGAGACGCAGGAGGATGACATGGGCATGTCACTGGTACAACCTCCCCCACATGAACCATCAGGGAATCGGTGGCTGCAGAAGACAAGCTGTAGTACAGATGAGATGCTGCACTGTGGCTCTGCCCTGTGGGCATGCTGACACTAAGGGATTCCCTTCCTGTCCATGCCAGGCTTTTGGATAACATGGCTCATGCCATGGATCAATTTACCAAGCAAGCAGGGAAGGCACAAGGCCTCAGCTATGTATCAACACTGGGATAAAGTAGAAGAGAAAACTGTGTGAACAATTTTAATCTGATGGGCCACCTACCTTCTTGGGAATGGAAGTCAAGTTTTTTCCTGTTGCCATGGTCATGATGGAGCTGTGGGGAGGCTTGCCCAGGAGCGAGATGCTGGAGAAAGGCAAGTTAGTCTCTCAGTAACAAGTTCAGGTACCAGAACTATTGCTTTTTTGTCTGTGTTTAACATTTGAACCCAAATAACCTCCTCAGACTGCTTGAAGCATTGGCACTTATCCAGCCACTGCCTTAAGCATATGCTGTAAAAGGTGTCATTCAGGGCAGGTGCAGACAGGGAGAGAAGTGACCTCCAAATGTGGGATGGGGAAAAACCCACCCATGGTACCTTGGCCTCTGCCTGACACCCTAGCCTCTCCATCACACTCCAGCTAGTGCAACAGTATCAGAAGATGATTTTCAGCTGGAGGTTCAAGCCACAAGATAATAGCAGCTCTCAGACAGCAGGAAGGGCTAACACAGCAGCACACAAATGCTCCTATCTGTGTTTCCAAGCACCTTGTCAAAGCAGGTGCTTGGAAGAATCCTTGCAGCCTTCTTAGCACGCTGTGGGTGATGTCAGGCATTGGAACAGGCTGCCCAGGGAAGTGGTTGAGTCACTATCCTTGGAGGTATTCAAAAAGCACATGGACAAGGAACTTCAGGACATGGTTTAGTGGGCATGGTTGATGGTTGGACTCGATCTTAAAGGTATTTTCCAACCTAAATGATTCTATGGTTCTATGTCAGCTTGCTTTTAATGTGGGTGCAGTGAGGCTGGGGGACTGGTCTGTGCATCCTGTGGGTGGGAGGCAGGAGATTCCACCCTGTCTGATAGACTCACCTGAGCAGTGGGTAGCAGAAACAGGAGAGCCACACGATGTCCGTGGTACTGAGGATGGGGGGCAGCTGCACCAGGCAGGAGAGGAACTGGACAGGAACAATCCAGAGTGAAGAGCATGAGCAGTGCTAGTCTTGTTACCAAGATGCTACTGTCCTCCCCCTAAACACTGGGATGAGCTGGTAACTAGGCTGCCAGTGCACAGCCCCTCCACATGTTCCAGGCTGCTGGGGCAGGTGCTGCAGGGGATGCTTTTCTCCAGGGAAAAAGAGTTTGAAAAGAAACCCCTGTAGGAGGGTCAGGGAGAAGGGGCAATGCAGGCTGAGATCACATAGTCTCTATCTGTAACTTCCCCAAATGTGCTGTGTAAACCTGACTGAAGGCCACCTTCCTCTCTTGTAAGGCTGCCCCACTGCAGCCACCCATATCCACGCTAGCACTCCTGTCCTCTGAGCTAAATGCTGTCCCCAGCCAGGCCAGGACTCACCTGAATGACAACCAAGGTCAGCTGGCACTGCAGCAGGAAGAGGAAACACTTGCGGATCCCATATGTTGCATGCCTGGCCTGGAAGGAAGCACAAGCCCTCAGAGCCCTTGCTGTGATGGGAGTAGTTATCAGCCAAGAGCAATTATTGGCAGGCAGGGGCAGAACATGTGGCCTGCAGGGGAAGTGGGAGGGGAGAGGATCTGGACACACTGTAAGCAAAAGGCGAAGGTCTCTTGCCTAGATGTAGAAGTTGTGAAGCAAAGGCTGAATTTAGCCAAGGGGTAAGTTTGTTTAAGCCTCCTGGCTTTTCTGTGGTAACACTTTTCCCTAGCACTGCGTTGTTGTCTGGCTAGGGATCTCTACAAGTTTATACTTTATCCAGTTGAACAATATTCATGTTTTGTTGCCACAAGGCACCATTCCCAACCCATCCCCTGCACCTTGGACCGGTAGGGCCAGGCAGGAAGAGTATCTCTGTTGTGCTTCCTGAACAAAGGACAGGAGACTTGAGCAAAGCTAATGCTGGCAGCTTACTGTGGGCAACTCAACAAGAATGCTCACAGGAGCTCCTGGCTTTGCTCTTTGTGAGCTGCAGGCAGAGGGGTGAGTACTAGAGAGGGGATATGCCTGGCTTACCTGCTCTATAAGTCTGATGATGCTGGTACTCTCTTCCTGGCGGAAGGACATGGAGCAAGGTAGGCTGTTCAGTTGACCGGAGAGCTGCAGCGGGGTGAGCTCATCAGAGACATGAGTCATGGTGGTGCTGGTGGCATAGCCAAAAGTCTCCCAGGAGCAGCGAGATGGGTAGAGAGGGTCCAGTGCTATACTGCAAGGACAACACAGGAGCATTAGTGAAAGTCCTCATCCCAGAGGAGAAACTATGTTTCAGTGCAGTCCAGCTTGTAAAGTTGTGCTGTGCCATGCTACCTCTATCTACCTTGCTGGTAGAGAAGTCCTGAGCTGTGGCACGAATTTAGGATCAGTCTCCCTAGACTTTCAGTTATTCCCAGAGATATAATGAACATACTTAGGTTTGTGGCTCAAGGTCAACAAATGGGCTGACCCAGAGGGGCATTTCCACTCTTTCATCCAATGAGAAGCATCTGTAATGCCAGCTGGTGCACAGCAGTTCAGCATGCAAGAGTAACATCTTCCTTTCAAAGATGGAAACATCTCTGTGTGTCAAGGGATCTAGCTAGTTGTCCCAATACCACCCAAATCTCCCTTATGGTGACAAACGCAGGTAATAATGGACAGAGCAATTGTGAGCATCCCCCTGCACAATCCACAGGTCTGGTGTGGTCCAGACCCACGGCTGGGCACTTGCTAAGCTCAAAGCAAAGGCAGCTGGAGGAGTTTGGATTCTGCCCCACCTGATATCACTTTGCAGGAAGAGGCAGCTGTTCCGCAGGTTAGCAGAGCTTCCCAGACAGCAAGTCACCTCCCCGTACTCCTGCATGATCTTGATCATCTCACACATGGCTGCAAAGGGACAGGAGGAGAAACACAGTGTGTTATCTCATTATGCACACAAAGATGCAGTGTTTCACACCCTTTCCAGTCTGGATAACAAGGTGATATTCACCAGTCATGTAGAGTGAGATCCAAAGTCGAAGTACACAATTAGATAGCTAATCAATTGCAGTCTGAGTGCCCTGTATACCTGGCTCCTGCAGGAACTGAACTGCGATTCACAGAACTGTGACCCAGAGATTTGCATCTCTAGCACATCTCTTTCAGACCAGAGCTGTAAGTATAGCCTGGGTATATAATACAGATGGCTTCAGCATCAAATGGTCTTGTTAGAAAACAGCAGAAATTAAATTAACCTAACTAATTCAAACCTGAAATAAATACACAATTTTAAACTCTGCTCAGCAGCACATCGCTACTGTTTCAAGTCTAAAGGAACAGAGGGAATATAACAAACCACTCTGAAAGCAGTGCCACACTTAGCCATACTCAGAGCCAGCCCCTGTTCCTGCACTCCCACCACTACCTCTAGCCTTCATCAATTTTTTTTATCAACAGCCTCCTGGGGCCTCTAAATCAAAGTTGCTGTTTGATCTGATTTTCTTTCTGTAGCTCTGTGCACAGTGCTCTGTGTGTATACGACATTTCTAGAATGTTCCAGGAAAAAAAAAACAAACCAAACCCACCCTCTGCAGATTCCTGTAAACAGCTTATCTAAATGACTGGTGCACCCAGATCTGCAGCACAGCAAGGGGTTAGATGAAGTGGGGAACTGTCACTCCTGTCAAAAAGAGAGAGGAAATCTACTCGACACTGACTGCTTAGGCAAACTGGGCTGTAACTGGTTCTCACTGGCACTCTGTAAACTGTGCCCAGAGGTACCTAAAATGCCAAATCATAATGATGCTTAGCACTTTTACTGTAGAGAGGACAGGTATTAGCCAGCTGAGCACTCAGCCCCTTTCTTAGATAAAATAGTATCTCTCAGAGAGATAAAGGAATTTTGTCCTTTCTGGTCTCTGCAATCAAAAACTCTGCAAAGCAGCAGAAGGTGTTAACAGCAACTGCCAGAGGAAAATTCTTCTGGGAAGTGATTTTTGAGTTATATAAGGCAGCGAGGGGTGCGAACAGAGATCAAAGTCTCCTAGCACACTGACAATGCTTATTTATTAAAAGGCAGTAGCATTTTGGATGTTTGCTTTTGTGTCTCTTATGAATGCAAATTGAAAGGAGTGGTTCTTAGCCCAATTCTGTAGCTAGGGAACAGCTGCATTAAAATGAAGTTAACACCTGGCTTCCCACAGGCAGCAATAGAGGGTCATTAATACCAAAATGCCCTTCTAGATTTCTGGACTGTATCCCCTTCCCTTCACCCATGTCCACACCCAGATGAGCCAGAGCAAAGGGATAGGGAAAGTATTCATGGACAGCAGTAGGACAGACCCAGGCTCTGTGCCACTTACTCTCTGGGGTGCAGTCTGTGAAGAGGGGCACCAGCAAAGGCACATTGTCTATATTCTGCAGGTGAGGTCTCACCTGGTGGATCCCCCGTGGGAGTTTGGCCTGAAAAAAGAGAAAGAAGAGACTAAGCAGGGGAGTGTGTATGTGAGGGAGAGGCATTTCAGAGGGAACTGCTGAAATGAGAATTATGATTCTCAGAATCATGCAACTTTAAGAGCAGATACAAACTGATGTCGCTGCAGACAAAAGCTAGCTTTCCCAAGCCACTGTAAAAAGCCTTCTCCTGAAGTTCTACGCTGACATGCTAAGCTGTCTGTGCTTGCCCTCAGGGTTTGTAAGATCAGCATGATAAACCTGTGCTCAAGGATTTCAAAGGACTTTTTACCTGTGTGGAGAATCTAGTCAGAGCCTGTGCTGTCTCCCAGCAACTAGATCTATTTCAATTGCAGCCACATCAACACATGGCAAGGGAAGGACTTTTGCTTTTTAAAACCAGGCCTAATAGATTTTTTAAATTTATTTATTTTTTTAAATCTGCATCTATCTCTGATATTCCTGTAACCTCTGCTAAGCATGTTTGAGTTCTTTAAGAGGCAGGAAGAGCTTGTCCCGCACTCTGAATACTGGGCAGCACCAGCCATGGCTCACAGCTGGAGGAAAGAAAGTTTCTTCTGTCTGCATGGAACGTGGGGATGTTCCCACTCCCTGCCCAGCGCATGGGAAGGGGACCCGGATGGACTGAGATGCAGCTCTCAAAGCTACCCCATATGTGGTCATCTCCATTCCTAAACTCCAAAGAAAAGACCTGTTCAGCAAAAGTGATTAACTGAGAGAATCCCAAACTTCCCAGGCTTTAGACGCCAAGCTGGACGAAGTGGGGGAAATCAGGAGTCCCAATGCAAACCAGTCAATCTGCTTCAAAGAGGAATTCCTTCTGGGAGTAATGAGGTGATACTGCTGACCATGACAACAGCACAAGGTCTATAGGGAAAGGGGGCCTCACCCTGTTACAGTCCTCCAGGAAGCTGGGGATATCGCTGTCTGTTGGCTGAAAGCTGATGAGATCCGAGTGCCCTTCCTCTTCCATCAGCAGAAGCCCCTCCACATCATCTCGAGAAACTGGAGCAGAGAGAAGTAGCATAAACAATAAGCACAAACCTGCCTCTGCCACCCCTGTGCCACCCACTTGTTATATTCACATGGCACTGCAGAAGCCAGGAAACGTGAGGCCTAATTTTCTAGGTTAGCAACACTTAGATCCCACTCAGTCATCTAAAATGCAGTATTTTTAGATGACTAATCTGCTTGGAGCTAGATATGTGAGCCTAGTCTCAGCTCTTTTGAGACACAAGAGTTTATCTGTTCTGCTCGCTCTTCTTCTAGGGGAAGAAGAGAGTAAAGAAATCCCACCTGAAATCCAGGAAACCCGTGGCATTCAAAGGGGCTTAGGTGCAGTTCTCTCACCTTGATGTAGGTCATCATGCAGAGAGCCAGCATGGCTAGGGCTAGAGGGAGGGATCTCTGAGCCAGGCACGTCACCATTAGGGGTTAAAGATATGTGGCAATTCCAGCCAGTCTCAAGACCCATCTTTTCAGCAAACACCTGTAGGTGAGCAGAAAAAAGATTTTAGTGTAGCTGCTCAGGCCAGAGCATTGCAGACCAATGCCATATTGGAGTGTAGGTACCTTCTGGACCCATTAGCTAGTTGAATCAGATTAACCTTAGATTGCACTGGAGCTAAACTCTCCAGTCAGACAACCAGGGGACATGCAAGTTCAGGGAATTTAGCAAAGACAGCTTACCTTGCTTTTGAGCTCATCTTCCAGGGAGAAGTAGACAAAACGAATGCAGGCATTGACCAATCCATCAATGAGGCGAACAATGTCAAGACGGGCCTGATACTGAGATGAGACCATTCCCATGAAGATCTGTCCGCTCAGAGCCTGGATACAGTCTTCCTTCTCCATCACTTCCCCAATCCCTTCTTCAGTCATGCAAACAACACGCAATCACATTGAGACACAAGGGGCCACGTGCATCAGACAAAGTACACATGGTGGGAGAGGCCACCAAGATAACACCCAAGGACACAGTACCCAGATACACAGAAACATGCAGATACACACACATGTATACAGGAGGAAATGAAGAGACATCCATTTGTCCCAGCATACCCAATCACAGAAGCAGTTTCAGGATATCCCCACACATGTGACCAAGAATACAAGCATGAGACAGTGAGCATGGAAAGGAAAAAGACAAAACAGAAGACAGGGATCAGTCACAAGGAACTGGGGCAGAAAGGTAAAGGATGTATGCTGCATAATGTTCACATGTGCATTTTAAACACATCATACTGTGCTTAAACAACATGGCAAGTCTAGCTGAGGCAGTGGTATCATAGTACAAGGGGCTGATGCAAAGGAACTGAATCATGTTCCCTCCAGTGACATTGCAGATGCTCCCAAAGAGCCTGCAAAGGCTCTTTGACAGGGTTCCTTCACCATCACCAGGTCAGCCTGTGGTGAATGGGAGCTGGATGCAGCATGAGGAACAAAATAATAAAACACTTCACACACTTGCAAAGCTTGCCACAGGTAGGACTGAAAAGTGTTTTGAAAACACTCAGTCACAACTGCATCCCAGCTGTTGGAAACCCCATTATTCACATTTTACAGAATGGAAGACCAAGGTGGAAAGAGGTTAAGACTGGTTTTCCAAAAGAGCCTCCTGGAGTTATGGAATGGTATGTGCTTACTTCTCACTTTCCATTGCTATTCTGGAGGAGATGTACAATTCATCTAGTGGGAATCAGTTCCTTCAGCACAGCAACAAAATCCATCAAGGGAGAATAGTTGCATACCATCATACATTTAATTCCTTTCAAAAACCCAACATATGTGATTTCCATAAAATTAGACAAATAGCAAACCAAGTATCGAAATACCCAGAAGTCTTGATTCTTAGTTGCCTGCTTTAAGCAACAGACTGCGTACAAGTAGAAGAATTTCTCTGCAAGCTTTGAATAACTTAACTAGAAACATACCTACCAGCTGCTACATCATTACTTCCTCTGGAAATGCATCTACTTCAGAAACTCTTAGTTCTCAATTTCCATCTGCTACTCTGAATAACAATGTTCTTACAGCTCTAGACTGATCAGAAAGCAAGCACCTGGCCCAGCAGCAGACCTTATTATAGACAGCACAGAAGACGCATACCATCTGAGCTCCAGCTATTCCTCCGACTGCTCTGTTTGATGGGTGTCGTCCCAGGGAGATCACAGCATGTGAAGATAGCACTCTGCCCAGGGACCTGCACCAGTTCTATGCACTTGCCATTGAGCTGGGAGGACAAGGCACAATGCATTGGCTTGTATGCAAAGGCAGAACAGTATCCTGAGAGGCAGGCTCGCTGGTAGAAATCTAACACCTTCTTCCTATGTGGAAGAGACAAAAACCAGACAAAGTTAGCAGAAATGTGATGCATTTCTGACAACGTACACCGTAGTTCAATGTAGAAATCACCAGTTGGGTATTTGGAAAAATGTATTCCATGAGGAGTGGTCAGAGACTCTGAAAAAGCCTTTCCTTACTGTTTCTGCATTCTCTAAGCTGCAGGCGCTACAGGGCAACAAAAACATATATTCCAACAGGGGAAGTGGTGAACATTTCTGTTTGCTCATCAGAGAGATTGATGAGTATGAACACAGTACTCTTTGAATACACTTATTAATATAATATGCTCTATATGGCTGCCAGATGACTCCAAGGAAGTTCACTGCATGACAGCAGAAGCTTAACTCATCAGACAGAATTTATCTGTAGGGAGAAAAACACCAAGGAAGGAACTGACAACTCTGACAATAGTATCTATGGCAGAGATAGTTACAGTAACAGATTTTTCTCCTATCCCCTTTCAGAGTTTGGGTCCCAGGAGCTGTATGTGAAGTCTCCTTATTCAGTCACTGGAATAGTGTAAAGTTCCTTCTCTATGTTGAACTCATAAAGGTAACAAATTAGACTATACATGGGATTTTTCATTGGCTTCTAAGATTATAAATATTCTAAAAAGGACCAGTGGGAGTTTTCTTACACCTGAGGATAACCAGACTTAGAAGAACAATGTGCTGCTAGTCAATGAAACTAAACATTACTGGTCTGTGATGCATTGTGGTGGACTCATTTGAAGCTGTCAACAGCAGGCAGAATTGATCACTTTGCATTTCATGTAAGACAAGCCATTTGTCTTGAACAACAAAAAACCTCTCTGCCACCAGCATATGACCTGATTATAATTCACGGTCCTGCTACATAGCACAGTCAGAGTCCACTTATAAGAGGCTAGTATGTTAACAGGTACAGTAAGAAATGGCTTAGTCTTACAGTCCAACAGATTGCTTGTTGCTATCTGATCTCTTACATTGCTATAATTATAACAATTAATTATAAGCAGAGACACCTCATGTTCATAACCTACTTGAAGCTTCTATTAAATAGCTTAACAAGCATCAGTAAAGGGTATTTTAACCAAGAGTGACCAGGTTCCCTCTGCAATTTATCTGCAGGTCCTGAATGCACCAAATGACAAAGCTGCCCACCTGTCAGAGCCAGAGAGGGGGTAGATATCGGTACCATCCCAAAAGTCTGTGCAGGCCTCAAGGATGATGTCAGCTGTCCCATGAGAAAACATCTGCTCAGTGCCTGAAGTGTAGGAGAACAACGAGTCAGCATCACACAAACAGGCTCCCAGGAAAGGGATATCATACCAACCGCTCCCTTATTTGTTAAAAGCGAGTGTTCCTGCAAACTGCCTTGACGCACTCCAGATATCCCCTTTCCTCTATTGAAAGTCTTCAGTCTCCGTCAAGAAATTATTCAAGACTGGATGATATATATTCAGCTGCTATTTATCTAACTGTGAGTAGAAACAAGGCTGTGATAAAATGTGAGCCACATAGTCAGCTCCTATTCTCCCCTTACACTGTGTGACAATCCTGTTCCTACAAAAGGTGGGATAATATCTTGCTCCTGTATCCAACAGAGCAGAAGAAAAGATATTCCTGTGTTCCTCTTCTCAAGAGAGCACAAGCACCAGTGATGAGCCTGCGGGGATCAAAGTCTGCCTACACTGGAAAGTGCGTTCGATTTTAGGCCAGCCATGCATCTAAAGGGTAAGAGCTATTCTTGAATACCTTCCATTCAAGTAGAAGATAATTTAACAGTGTGACCCATTAGATAACAGCCTGTCTCACAAAGGGTCCTGAAAATGTGTTAAATCAGGATGGGTCAAAAGTTCAGCATAACAGACTCTAAAAAAGTAACTCATGTTGTGATCAGGGAAGGACTGAAAATCAATGGACGCCACAGCTTGTCCTGTTTTTTTTCTTCCACTACTTTATTCTTTAATACAGACTTAAAATATTTTATTCCCTCTTGTAGACAGAGGTGTTAAAAAGCGTTTCTCAAAGGTGCGTGATATCAGTTGTCTGATGCAGCTCCCAGGCACAGGACACAAGTTAAAAGATGCAAGGCTGCCTCCCCCTCCACACTTCCTGCCCCCTTTCATTTGCACTGATACATTAACATTGCATGCACGTAGACTTCTCTGTCTAGGTTCCCTCCTCCAGCTGCTCTGTGACTTTGCCCCCAACAGCTTCAAAGCTGATCTAATGAAAAAAACATCACTGCCAAGAAAAATGAGCCCAAAGGCTTCTTGCCGGCATTGTTGCTGACTGCAAATGCTCATACTAGCTGGTGAAATCAAGAGCCAAGAATATCCACTTGCACAAACCAGGCAGGGACCTTCAGGAACACCGGAGGATTTTCCAAAACATAGCAGCTCTCTGCTTTCTGCTATAAATAGTCATCACACGCCAAGTTTATCAGCATAACAAACCTCCAAGACGAATAGGAGCTCTGTGTGAAAGGAGCCTGTCTCAGGGACACAAAGAAGTACTTGTGCAGAGCTCTGGTTAATTTTATTGTATAAACACCCAATCCTTCCCACCTTGCTCCTACGGTCAGATAGGCCTTGCTAGGAAAGAGGGAACAAGAAATGTTTATTGATTCATGCAAAACCTATGCCCTGGACACAGACCAAGAGCTTGCAGATGACCACACGCACAGACATACCTACGTTCATGCCTGACAGCAATAGCAATCCATTTCCCATTCAGTATTGTCAGCATTCCACACAACAGTCCTTCTAAGCGGTAAATGACAGTGACAGCACACACTCTAAAGTGGAAGGAGTTCATTCAGCTGTCATTGCCAGTAAAGTAAGTTCAGCCTCTTCCCTTCCTAAATCATGAACATGAAGGCCAGGATTTCTCTGGCACAAGGCAGAAAACTAATGAATAGGACAGGGAGTAAGACTAGCCATTCATGACTGCTGGGACTTGTTAGGAAGAACCAAGCTGCTACAGCTGAGCCAGTGAGACAGAGCAAAAGGAATCGAAGAGTGTAGCTATAACAAAGGAAGACAGAGACAGTATCAAGCCATTTTACTCCACTGAAGATGCCAGTAAGCCCTTCATTTCCATGTGGTTACTATGGATTTGGGATGAACACTGCCAGATGGTGAGACACATATTTCAATGGAATAGCAAGGGAACATACAGATAAACTACGTCCTATTTCTGCTACAGCTGTAGAATTATGTATCTCCCTTTGACTTCAGCATGTCATGGGAGTGGGTGGATTCAAAGATTTATTCACAAATAATGTATCAATAGAGGTTAGTTATGATCATCTGATCTGACACTGCTGCATAACTGAGCCAATTTATCCCCATTAACCCAATATTACCTGCATAATCCATTATTTCTGGTTGTACACATTTTAGAAAGTTTCAAGGGACAAGACTATCACGTGAGAGGTGTTCCAATGGTTAACTAAACCCACTGGCAAAATTCCTCTTAGAATTTACTCTAGACAGCATAATCCAGGTCACACACATATTTGTCTGAGCTCCAGCCTCTAAACTAAACCGTTTAAAAATGAGGATAAGGAGTTGAAATGAGGCAACATTAAAGGTTTTTCCCTACACTAAGAATCTCAGCATCAGAAAAATTCTTGCTCACAAAGGCAAGATAGCAGCAATCAGGACAAACGAAAAAGCTCCTCCCCAGACTAAGATACAAATCTAAGAAGAATTGGGCAAGAGAAGACCATTTACCTGGTAAATCTCTGGCCAGCATAATAATCATATTTCAGATTCAATATTGAACATATGTCAACTCCAGAGCGCCAAGTTCAGTCAATTTATTACGAAGAGACTAAGAGCTCTGTCAGGCAAGCTGTTAAATCTTGCTCAGGTGCTTTAAGACCTCATGGTGCCCAGCTGTACGTCCTTTCCATCCTAGCCCACTCCTATTAGAACAGGAAGGAGTAGAAGGAGTGGGAAATTCAGCATGGCTTCAGGTGTTGTATTCATGGTCACCATGAGTTTGCAGGGGATTTCTGTGATTTCTTATTAGTATGCAATATAGAAATAGAGTATGCAATATAATACACTAGACAGCTCATGAAGATAATGATTTATAATTTGGGTTATCAGAAGGATTAACATCACTAGCTAAAACCCTGAGTAATATTCAACCCTGTGCACTATCAGTTTCACTACCATAATGAAGTCTATTCAAAACCCACTAGAACTCCCAACTTGCTCTGCACTGCCATTTGGTCCCAGAAAACAGGTTTACTATGTGCTATCTAAGATAATTTTAAAAAATTATTTATGGAGTGAGCCAGAGCTGGGAAGAATTCCTCCCCTCAGTATGCCATAGCACTGATCACTAAGGTTTGTTGAGCTTATCTGTACCGGCCATAGGCAGAGCAAGGCTATCACCCCACAGGGACTCCAGACTGTCCCAGTCTGACATTTTCTACGCTCTGCGGAAAAGGTCTTCCCATACCAAGTGGATGGCCAAAGAAAGGGGCAGCCTTACTGGTAGTGGTGTCCTTCACGAAAAGGTTAATCATGTGGCTCAGGGGTGGTCTCCTCTTGGTGATTGATGAAAGCTTCCCCAGGATTGTTTCTTTAACCATCTCATCACTTGGCAAGCGGTACAAGGCCAAATAGTTTTCCTGCTTGAAAAGATCTTTAGCACCTGGTGTGAAACCTGAAACACGAACACAAGGAGGAGAAAAATGAGGCTCTAACCAAAGCAAAAGAAAGGTCCTCTCTCCTGCTTCTGTGCCATCCACTTTGCCTGCACTCATTCTGACATATCCCCAGCAATAGGTAGGTGAGCTGTGCATCTACACCAAGATGGCTCAAGATCTATGATGAAAAACATTCAGAAAGACTAGATGTTATTAGTAATTACAGCTTTCATGCTTCTGGTTCGCTGAAGACA
The DNA here is from genome assembly GCF_900496995.4 of Aquila chrysaetos chrysaetos. Taxonomy (NCBI): domain Eukaryota; kingdom Metazoa; phylum Chordata; class Aves; order Accipitriformes; family Accipitridae; genus Aquila; species Aquila chrysaetos. The sequence continues at coordinate 68,664,188 of NC_044008.1, forward strand.
GGAACTGTGACACTGAAGATCAGGCACAGAAGCGAGTTCAAGAGCTTCCAGATTTTAATCCTAGTGTTACCTCTAATCTCTTATCTCCCCTAGGCCTTGGTTTTCCCATCTATAAAATGAGCTGAGGTACCTCACATAATTTATACCCAAACTCCTGGTAAAGCATTACCGTAAAGACAGGGCAGCTATCTGTCCATTAGCAGGTATTCTTTGTCTCCTGATGAGATTGGCAGACTTGAACCAGAAGAATACCAAGCCAAGCCAGGGCTGGCTGGAAATATCCTTGATGACATTTGTTCCTTTGATAGTGTCTACAGTGTCAGAACTTGCCAAAAGCAATCTCTTTAATAGACTGTTTTGGCAACCAAACAATAACAGTCAGCTCTGTAATGTCACCTTCTCAGCAACCAGGACTGGGGAAATATTTTTCTTGTGCTCTCTAAGGATTAAGTGTCTATTGACAGCCCTGATTTCTCTGTGTCTGCTCATCCAATTTCTCCTTACCTATTAGTCTGGCAAGCTCACAGAGGCCCCAGGGCACATGGACAGGCAGCACAGCATTGTGAGTTTCCTGGAGGGCAATGTTGCAGAGGTGGTCAGAGAAGCGGCACAGACGCTCTGTCACACTCGCATTGCAGAGATTGAGCAGCACATTCAGGCCCAGAGGCTTGAGAGAATTCAAGTGCATATGCCAGTTGGAGTCATCAAACTGGATGCAGGAGGGGTTCTGCTGGTCTTGGGACAGGCTAAGCATCTCAAGGTGGTAGTCACACACAAAGTCTTCAGCCTCACAAGCCAACACCTCACTGTCACCAACAACCTGGTCCAACAGACAGGAAAATTCTAGTTGGTTACAATGAATATAGCTTGAGCCTAGAATCCCGCAGGGAATTCCCAATTAAATTCCCCAAAGGGAAGACTCTATGAGTTTAAGTCTGTCTTATAGCTCCACAAAAGACTACTTGTGTGCCCCTTCACTATGCCTTACCTGAGTATGTTCCTCCTCTCCACCCTCTGTGTCCTTGCTAAAACTCACATTGGACCCAGAAGGATGCTTGCTTCTGCTGTTTGGCTTTCGGTGGGCATGGGCATCAGGAGCCTTTGGAGGGTCACTAGACCAGTTGTTTCTCTCTTGCTCGTTGGTCATGTGGATTGTGTCTGCCAGGGGGCCAGAGAGCAAAGCATCTCTTTCATGGGGCTGCAAGAGACCAACAAAATGAACAGTGGTGATTCAGTGGTTGAACATGAGCCACTACTGACTCACCTGCTGCTTTCGGACTCCTGTAGAAGAGGATTTCATCCTCGCTGCTTCTTCATCTTTTAAGCAAAGAATTATGGCACAGGACTTCTCTACAGCCAAAGGGCCCCCCTCTATAATACCATGTTGTACATGTCAGTCAAACTATGATTAGAGTCAACATACTACATTATGGATTACATATCACTCACCTCATCTTCCATCTCAGGGTGGCAGAAGGACCGTGTAGAGAGCTCATCAGTCAGATCTTCATGGCTATCATGAGGTGGTTCCACCTTCCCACTGAAGAACAGAACAGTCTCTGGGCTGGGGTTTGGCCAGGAAAGAATCCCCTGCTTGTCTACACAGCAGAGCACCTAGAACATCCCACAACACACCCAAGAAAGCAAAATCTGAGTGAAAACATGTCTCAGTGTTCATGCATAGTTGTAAATATCACAAGTTTAATAAACACATGGGAGGATAGACAAGTGTCTCCTTTGCCAACCTTCTGTCTTAAGAAACTGCAACTGATAACCCTTCAAGAAATCGGAGAATTCCTTGCTCTAGCAGGATTGATGGGTTGTTTTAACACCATTTTTATCTCAGGATATTGCAAAACTAGGCATGAAGACCACGGGAAGGAAGCAACTACTCAACCTGTTTCACCAGCTAGTACCTTATCAGGACCCGAACCAGCTGGCTCTTGAACAGGAGTCAAGAGGGTTATGGGACCAGAACCAGAGCTGGAAAATACAGACATCCTGTTAGATGCCACAGAGTACGCCTAACCATTGTTTTAGTTTGTAAATGTCCTGCTTGGACAAGACAGAACAGTTATAAACTCTTCTACAAAGACAGGTGCCTGAAGGGTTTCTAATTCCAGCACAGTGAACTGATTGCCAACAGTCTATGCTCAGGGAAGGACGACATAAACAATGCAAATGAAGCATCCACACAGGGCTCCTCCTTCTGACAACCCAGCAATACTCACAGTGACAGATCCCAGACTATGCAGCAAGCTGGAAGTGAAGCTCAGAGTTGGGGATTTGCCTTTTAAAACACAGAGGAAGTGGCTCCAGATACAGCGTATCATTTCCTGCCAAGGGAAGCAGAGGACATCAGCCAATTAAAGACTCACTCAGTGAAAGATGAGGGGACAGAAGGAAAAAAGGGGAGTATGACATTACCTGCTTTCAGGTTCAACACAGTGATACACTTTAAGATAAACAGTGGTCTTCGTGGGAACCTGTTAACTGATACAGCGCTGATTTTCTCAATGGAAAGGCAATTATTCCCCCTTCCAGAGGATGCTAACAGACAGTCTGATTGTTGAATTGAGAATTCACGGAAACTACCTTTGTCTACCCAAAAACACAGGAAGGGTTTCTGAAGTGATTTCATTTGGGGTGAATCAGTTGTTACCTCTTAGTATTTTTTCCTAAAGTAACTCTCATCCCCTTAGATTATAGAGTTTGAGACCTTAAGCTTATCATCACCATGCTGCAAATTGGGTAAATGGAGTCACTGTGGTGAGGTGATTTGCCCAAGGTTACTTACTGAGGCAGTGCCAATGTTGGAAATAAAGCCAAGGTGCCCTAACTACTCCATCATTACAAATGAATTGTAATCAACATGGTAATGAACTGAAAGAAGGGGATATTTTGCACAATTAAAATGTAAAGTTGGCACCCTTCATCTTCCACATGAAAACGTTTCAGAGTGAGTCTGGATGGCAGCAATCAATCCAAGCACCAGACCTGTATGTTTTTGGCTGTGCACTCCTAAAGCCAGCAAAACCAGGTTTGCATTACATTGTTGTTTTACTGCTTTTTAGCTGTCGTTCCAGAATGCTGTCACTGCAGAGCACTTCCCCCAAAGCTCCTTAAATCAAGTTTCTTAGATCCTAAGGGTTAGTACAGCCATAAGCTCAAATGCAAAACAATCATGAGCTATCACCAGGAAGAAAAAAGCTCTTATTTAAACCAGTTTCTCATAAGCAAAAATGTTACATAGGTACAAAAGGAAAGAAACAGATCTTTTCAATGAGGAAGGTCAGGTCAAATCACTCCCACACCTGAAAAACATTTCAGCTAAATGATGAACTGGCACAGAAAGGCAACAAAATATTCAGCAAAGGAAGCGTGTGTGTGTGTGCATCCATGTGCACTCCTCTGTGTGGTTGGGAGCAAGGAAATACGAATTGATTCTTATAATATCTAGGGATTTTTAATCACTCCTAGAGTTCATCTGCCTCCTTATGGAAAGGGGAATCTTAATGCCAGATTAGACAGAAAAGTGTCTTTCCTCTACCCACCTGTTTAATCTGGATGATGCAATTTATAGAGTGGCCAGATGCAGTTCGCCCCCAGAAAAAGGTCTTCTGAATGTTTATTTGCCCCAGCTTTGGAAGCACTAGTAATGTGCTTAAGCTTGTTAAGGAGCCTATGAAACAGGATCAGACTTTTTAAAAGCCTGAACTTCCCATGGTCCCCTCTTCACATTTGGTCTTGGTGCTGACTGCCATCCCCTCTGTTCTTTAGTTTTGGCTTGAAGAAGGAGGTTTTTCTCGTACAAGCAAAATACTTCCCTTCTTTCTGACACACACCATAAAAAATTTATTTTACTCCTGGAACAGGGGAACTTGAAAGAGGTACTTTCTTCAGGACATAAAAAGTTGATTTCAAACCATTTGCAATATTCAGAAAAGCACAACCTTACTCAGTATCAAGGTCACCTCAATCTCTGGTCAGCAGAGCAGGATCTACATGGGAAGGTGTGGGGGAAAGACATGCAACCTGCATGCATAGCAAATTAAAGCAGCAAATGGGTGACAATGGACAACTGACACAAGTAAAAAGGGTCTAGGAACAAGCAGGAGATCAGAGAGGAAGGGAAAGAGTATCATGAAGTTCTGCGGTGAAGATGGAAGAAAACAATGTATAATAATAGTACCTGAGAAGATACCATCTCTGTGTAGCTGCTGAGAGTGTCCTCTGAAAACTTAGCAAGCTGCAGCAAGAGAAGAGACCAGTTACTATAATCGTGTTCAGAAATGTGCCATGAGGAACATCCTTCCCTAAATACTGTGCCTTCAGAGAGAAGAAAGCGGGACTCCTGCTCTGTGGGAATCACTATACCAAGGCAGACCAATAATTCATCAAAGCAGTTAAGTCTTTAATGGACTATGTCTTTATTTGCTTGTGAAGCACAGTCAAAGTGCTTGGTGCTGTACATCACAGAAGAGCACACAGTCATTACCTAAATGTCTACAGAGAAAATAATAGCAATTAGACCCAGAGGAGGCTCTTTCTGGATGGTTATTTTTAGACAGAAAGAACCAGGATTGACTGATCTGTTTTTAAGCTATATGGGTCAGTTAAAAGAAGGGAGCTAGAAGAGTGGTTGTAAAACCAGGTGCCTGGAACACAATGGACACAGAGGAATGAGGTGATATGAATGGGATGTGGAAGGAAATGAAAAGAAATTATAGCAGAGCACTACCATGGGGCTCTTGGAATTACACCGAGAAATTTACTAACTCAAAATTTGTGCATCCAGCACAAAGGAATTCCACAGTAGATGTGATTTTGAAAAACAGTTTAAGTATATTCATAAGCATAAGTGAACACAGCGATTCCATTTGTATGCAAGTAAAACGACATCCCAAATAATAATGCATATATCTGGCACTTTAAAAAGGATCAGTTTAACAAAGCTGAAAAAAGCGAAGACAAGTTTGTCAGAAGTAAAGTGAGAACTATAAAGAATAATTAGGAACTGTTTAACAATATTTTATTAAAATTTTAAAAAGCAACAATCCCATAGTAAAAATAAAAAAGTCCAGTTTTGAGTGGAAGTGAAAATAGAAGTAAAAATTAACATAAAAATAATAAAAAGTATACCAGTAGGTAATTAAAATCAGTCCACTGCTTGTTTAAGATAGTGAAATTGCAAATGATATTGCAGGCAAGGCAGATGTGTTAAATAAATATTGCTATTCCTTATTCAGTGATATAATCATACTGTATGATAACTATGAAATATTTTCCGTTCTAACACTAGCTTCTGAAAGTAAATATGTTTAAATTAGCAAGTCTGGACAACTTTCTGACTATTACTGCTGATTTTGCACAAGGCTTGAAGCATGGACTAAGTCCCAGTGCAATGGAAGAAAGCTAATGTGGTGCCAATGCCTAAAAAGGGTAAGGAGAACAAACCAAGTTACCACAGGACCCCAGGCAGACTTTGATTTCAGGCAGAATAAGAGAGGAGCTAATATGAGACTCAATTAAAAGAAAAGAAATGGAATAATACAACCAGTGCCAAACACAAGTATATGAGTAATCAGTCTCATCAAACTATTGTGATATCTTTTTTGACAAAATTACAAATTTGACTGATAAAAGTAATGCTTTTGACTTAGACCACTTGGTACTTTGACTTGATACAAAAAGTTTTACTGGTTTTCTAACAAATACTAGAGTAATACCATAGAAATAGGGCCCATATTAAATCTATTAGAAATAGACTATCTCCAAATGTAACAGAAACTGAGAAATTATTTACAATAGGATGTGTTACTAGCTCAAGCAGGGACAAATCTGGGTATTTTGTTAATAGCCTGAAAGAAAACTAAAAAAAAAACCATTACTGATAGAGACTGTAAACTATACAAAGTTTGGAGCAGGGTCCAATAATGAAGATAACAGACCACTGTTACAGAACAATATGGATTGCTTGGTAAATAAGCAAAAACATGCATACCAACAGGCGCAAAAGTAAGGTTGCATACCTAGGAGCAAAAATGAAGGTTGGACTTACAGGATGAGGACTCTGTCTTAGAAAGCAGTAACTCTGTAGATTATCAGCTGAACAAAGCCTGGCCATTTAAAGCAGTAGCTAAAAGATCTAAAATGATCCTTTGTTGCACTAACAAGGGAACATAGAGTAGAAAGTCCAAATTATTCTGAAATTTAGCACAAACACAAATGTTACTGGAATATTTTGTGGGTTTTAGAGATTCATAATTCTACAGTGATCCTGAAGCACTGGAGAAAGCTAAGAGGAAAGCCAAGAGAAAGATTAGAGGGTTGGAAAATATACTTATAGTGACTCAAGGTGCTTAAACTGTTTAATTAACCAGAGACGATAAAAGGGAATGTGAGTAGCTACAACAGACCAGAAATTTCATTGGTGTGCTCTTAAATCTAGGAGACAGAAGATGTAAATGTTCCAAGGGCTGGAAATCAGATACTACAAAAATCCCACTGACATAGAATGCCCATTTTTAGTAGTGAAGGTAAATAATTACTGAAATGACCTATCAAAGGCAGTAAAAACGTTTTCAAACCAACATCAAATTCCTTTCTAAAAGGAAAGCTGATGTAGTCTAACTGTAGTAATGCAACTTGAGGCAGGGGCTTGGGGGGCGGGGGGGACTGGTTTGTGTCCTGCAGTATGTCTGACTAACCAGTCACAAGGGTCACCTATGGCCTTGAAAAACTGGGAATCAAACAGCTTGAACACGATGGGAGGGGGCAGAAGGTGGAGAAGAGTGTCACACAGGCCAAGTGATTGGAGAGGAAGAGGGTCTTACCTGCTACACTTTTAACAGAGTAGAGGGAAGGAAGGAGTGAAATAGAGAGGCCAAGAAAAGACTGCCCTAGTCAAGGGGGAGAATGACCAAGGCACATCACAACGCTTGTTCTGCAGCAGCAAGGATGGAGGACCATGTTTGAGATGTCACAGAAAGAGCTGGCTGGACAGAGTGAGTTGCCTGGACAAGAAAAAGGAGAAGACAGGAAAGAACACAAGGAAGGCGCAAGTATGAGTGACAGGGCAAATGGATATGTTGAGAATGATGAAGCAGGGAAGCCAAGAAGCTCTGGCTTTTCCCAGCCAAATAGCAAGGTGTAAAGGGAAAGAGGAAGGTTCCAAAGACAGAAACCAAGCAGTGCTGAGAATGGGTGGGAAAAGTAAAGTGAAAAAAACACTCAAAAGAGATCGTAAAGGTGCAAACACCACTGAGGGAGGTAGCATGAGTCCTCCCTCCCAAGACACAAGCAGCTTAGTTATGTACAACCTATAGGGAAAAGAACAGAAAACACAGACCCGGGGCCACAGAGGCCAAGGAAGGACAAGAAGGAGAGAGAAACTCTGTCCAAGTACAGGCGTAACAGAAGTCAGCACAGAAGACAAACATAGCACAGTGCATCTCACCAACACTGCCACCAGGACAGAACAAGAGACACCCATCAGCGCATCTAGTTCAGGATCACACACCCATCAAACTACCAAATTCCACTCCCCAAACCAGCACAACCACCAGAAATTCCTCTTACTCCCTGACCTACTGCCAAGGCCGTGCCTGCAAGCAAAGCCCCAGAGCCTCAGGAAAGGGCTGTTCAGCCCACACATTAAAACAGGGGATTGCAGAGGATCTCATGCACCCCATTCCTTCTCAGTGGCTAAACATTCCCTAGTTATAGTCACCACAGGGCATTTATCTCCACGTTGACCAATCTGACAGATTACATTTAGCTGATAGAAAGCACATGCCTTGAAGAGTTTTATGGAATCACTGGAGCTTCCTATCACCACAGGATATCTGTAGACAGGCTGAAAAAATTAAAACATCTGTTCAAAAAGAAGCCACACTGTGCCCCAGCGAGAGGGCATAGCTGGGACAATCAAAGATCCAAAGCTTTTACAATTATGTGGACACATCTGCTGAATTCATTGTGCTCACTTCACAGAGCCCTTCTCATCTCCTGCCCTTTTCTCTCCAGTGGAGAGATACCTACCAGTGAGGTGGATGAGGCCTTGCTCATCTGGGCCAAGACTCTGGCTTCTCCAAAGGCTGTAGCAAGAATCCACAGGACAGGAAAGAGCAATGGAAGGATGGGTAGGACACCATTCACCTGAAAAAAAATTGCCATCACCAGCAAGCACAGAGACAACAAGAAGTCAGACCTCTCACATGACATCTTGTCCACCACAGTGAAAGGATGGGTAAAAGGCAATGGCAGGAAGGAAGGAGACTACTTGCACTGGAAGCAGCGCAACACAAGGAGAAGCACAGGAGGGGAGACACACACACCCTTAGGGGTTTGTAATGAAGGAGAACATGAATAAATCACACCAACTCGCAGCTGGTTTTCCTGCTGAATTTGGCATAAACTCTTACAAGTTTAAAGGCAAAGGATACCATGTATCTCTCTCTCTCTATACACACACATGGCAAGTGAGAGAGAGCAAACAATGTAAAGGGCAGTCTGGGAGGAATGGCAAGGGTAGAGCTGTTGTCTTGCTCCACTGAGAGCTCCTGGTTCCAGCGTGCACAAGGGCCTGCATAGGATGCTGTCATAGGATGAAGCAAGTTGCTGAGGGAGGGAATCGGTCTCAGTGCTCTGGGGAGGAGGTGTAGCAGAGCTCAAAGCTCTCCTTTACCTGTAGCTGAAGAAGAGTGTACTGCCAAGAAGTAATTCCAGGAGCTTTGAAAATGAAGCGCACAGCATTGGTGATCAGGAAGCCAGCCTGCAATTCAAAGAGAGATGACACTATCAGCTAACTACTAGTACTTGTAGGGAAAGAGTTTTCACTGCCTTGTAATATTCTCAGCCCTGGGAAAGTCTGGAAGATATACTTGGTCTGCTGCTGCAGTTCCTCCCTCCATTCTCATGGTTAGATGGCTCAGCATCTTTGCTTCTCTGAACTACCCAAGGTACACACAGAGTCAGCTGCATGAGTTAGGGCCTGGCCACAATTTCCTGTTGATGGCTGCAAATTCTTCATGTTTATTGACAAAACATGGCTATATTCAACAACAAAGGCTTGAAATGAGACCTACCAGTACAATAGGGACAGCGTATTTCAGCATCACTGACTGTACAGTGAATCTCTCATTATCCAGGGCTGTCACAGGACGTGACAAAGCCATTTCCAGACACCACCTAAAAAAAGGAAAACAGCTTGAGATTTCAGCAACCAAGACCCTAACCCTGCACTTTCTTCAGATATAAACCTCCTGGTAGACCTGATTGGAACAGTGTTCACCCTATGCTATGAGGGGTGACCTTCAAAAAAGAAGCCAAGTTCTATAATAGCAGCATTGTACTTGCCATGGTAAATTTGCAGTGCTGTTGAGCAAACGCCCCAGGTCTCCTCACCAACTTAACAGGAAGGCTCCATTGCCCCAATGTGTACTGAAACTCCAACAAGGACATTCAGATATCTCTATCTCCAATTGACCAAAGGGTGTGATATGGCTGGTTACATCAAATGCATGAAATCTGTGACCTCCCCACATTGTTCAAATTTAGTTGAAAAGCAATGAGCTCAACAGTAATACTTAGCATATATGTGGTTTTATATATTAGCCTAACCTACCAGTTAAGGAGGACAATTGAAGACAGACAGTAAGAGACTTATAGCATTCCCAGGTAATAGAGAAGACACAGCACAGCATATTTGAAAATTCCTGTCCTGGACTGGTAAGTCTCATTTTTTGCTGACACAAGGCAGCAACAAGAACATAGACAAGCTGTGCAGGCATTGTGCACTGTATTGAACCCACCTGACATTATCAATTATTGGGGTCTTCAAGACACGGAAGAGACGATACAGCTGAGGGTTCTGAGGTCCCTTCTTCACTTCTCCCCGTGGGGAGGGTGGAGGTGAGAAAGGTGGAAACAGATCTCCTGGCTCCAGAACTATGTGCTCATCATCCTAGAAAAGAAGTCAGAGAGCCCCAAGGCTGCACAGTTGGGGCCTCAGTGGAATCCTGCTGCAAGGGACTGGAGGTTTAGTCCAGCACGACCCCTCCCACTGCAAGTGACACAATACATGTTTGTCACAGTTCCCTCTCTCATGTCTCAAAAATTCATGAGCTAAACTACTGCTTCAAACTTGATGCAAAATTAAATGTTTGTGTTCAAGCATATCTGGTTATTTCATGAAAATTGGCATTTGGAGTGAAAGTTATGATAAAAACCAACAAAGGTAAATTTCAAGCTTTAAACTTTTTCCAATCTTCTTCAAGCAGCAAAATCTTTGCATAGATCTTGTAATTGATTTGTTAATTTACTTCTACCCCAGATATTTTATATTATCTTCTTTTATTGTAAATCAGTAGTAAGGAGAAGGTCAAAGCAGACAAACTATTTCTCCACATAAAAACCAGGATAAAGTAGGGGTTTGTATGTCATATCATCCTACTGGACAGATTCACTCCGCTTATATTTAGCAGCACGTTACAATTTCCCCTTGACCTGGAAGAGATGGAAATATGGTGCTTTGGGATCACATCAGTGTCTTCTGTCCATTGGGTTTGGGAGTTCATAGAGAAGATGCAGTCTGTCTGACAAAGCACTGCCCTTGACTGAACTGGAATTTCAAGCTATTTTCAAGGTCAGAAGAAATCAAACACTCCAATAATCTGTACACTGGGAATTAGAGTATTAGCAAGAAAATCCTGGGAAATATATTGTTACAGGCTAGAGAAATAAGACAAGCAAGTTACCTTAATCCCTCTCAGAGAAGCAAATGACTCCTGGCCTGGCCTCAAAGCAATGACATCTCCTTCTACTAACAGGCTCACAGGCAGGTTGACAAGATGACCATCCCTGTAGGCCCAATGAAGGGACCAGGATGGGGCATAAGGCATATGAAGGTCAGGGTACATGGAGTCTGGCCATTTCACCTCTTTGCCAAGTGTATCTGAAAGCACAAAGCATGAAAGAATTAAGTGATAACAATTCTGGAGGGGCCAATCATACATTGATTTACCTCCTGTAGTGGCTATTGCCAGTGCTAAACTCAGTCCATTCCCATGATCTTTTATCATCTCTCTCTTTCTGCTTGATGGCTTTTCCCCTCTCTCTCCACCCACTATTAACAACTAAACATAATAACTTTATAACCTTAAACACATATTTGCACAATGGAAACGCTAAAGGCTGTCCTTAAAACTGCCGCACTGAAATGAACTGCCTCCTCAGGTTCAAAAGCCTCCATTGAGACGATGCTCACGCACAGCAATTTATTTCCTTCTGTTCTATGTTGTGGTACAACCCCACGTATTCTTCTCTCATCATCTGCTGCAAGGCAGATATTTTTGTAAGATACTGAGGATTCAAATTACTCCAAAGCACAGACATAACAGACGCCTACCTGATAACACACAGATTGGAAGCATGGCCACATGACAGCTCAAAATAACTATTTTACAGGACAGGCATGAGTACAACACAATTCTCACAGCCTGTTTCTGTGTAACATAGGGGAAGGCTAGTAAGCTCAATTAGTAACGTATGTGATCAGGCTTGGAGAAAAATCCAATGGGAGGAAAACACAAATGGAAATGAGAAACAGATGAATGAGACCTCACCATTTATCTTATCAATGATTGTCTGAAGTCTCCTCTCCACCTCTCTGCACTTCAGCCTCTCTTGACGCCCGATCATGAAGAGATCCAAGAGGAGAAGCAGGAAGAGTGCCAGTGCATTAACTATCTCAGCACCTTGGCTTTGCACAGCAAAACAGAAGAAAGCAGAAAGCAGATGAGGTTTCAGTAAATGAGCACAATACACTGCCAGCCACCCACAGAGATAAATGTACACATGCTCAGTTGTTTATTCCTACATCCCACAGATTTATGGCTAAAAAAGAAAAGCAGGGGAGCTATGATCACACTTCTTTAGAATAATGCCACCAGAGAAGTCTGAAAGGACCCGGTCAAGGCATGCTATGGTGCATGTGACAGCACAGTAACTTCTATAAGCCACTAACTTCTCCAGTTTCAAAATCCTTCCTAACTATGATAATGCCTTAGGATTTTTCAAGATCTAGAAATGCTGTAGGAAAAAAAATCTCAGTCTCTCCATAGGACACTCGACAGGTCTATTAGAAGTAGAATTAAGTTGGATGAAGTTTTGTGAAAGGGAATGATAGGGACAGAATTACCAGTGTGACTATGCTAATGTCTAGATGTCTAGAAAGAATGAGGGACAACACTGTTATGTCAGCCACACAGAGCATCAAGATGATATAAAACTACCACCTTGCTTCAGTTAACCAGCATAGGATGTTTTACTCACCTCCCCTGTGGCTGGCTCCCGTAGCAGCACAGCAGCAACAGCACTGCCAGAAGCATCAGAGATGCACCAGGCCAGTGGAAACAGGAGCAACGGTTACCATGGTACAGAAAACTGCTCCTCCACACCTCCTACAAAAGGAGAGCAGCAGACAGTCAGCATTCATGAAATACAGAGCCAGACGTTTGAAAAAGCAGAGTGAGAAAGGGTGAAGGCAGCAGTTGACACTTCAGGGTGAACACAACTTTGTAAAACCCCTGAACAGGATACAGAGCATCCAGATCAGTTATGCGAATGCTACAGCACTAACAGTTGCTCAGCTGGCAAGTCTGGGTGAACACTCTCTGCTTTACTCTTGCCTGGAAGAATGAAAAGGCTTCTGTGCCAGGCTGCTCCATTGTCACTAACCAAGCGAGGAACACTTTTAAGTACTGTGCATAAACACTAGCACTTTGTATTCAACACGCAGGCCAGACAAACATGGTGGACAAGGGCAGACGAGCTTCAGAGCTCTTTCTCTCCACCTGATATGGACCCCATAGGCACACTGCCATTAGTGGTTCTTGAAGCCCTTAGATCCTTCACAGGTGAAGCCAAGCTCCTGCAGAGGTCCAGCATCCAGGAGAGAAGTGCTGAGAGAAGTATACCCTTATGTAGTTTCCTTGCTTTGTTCCCAAGGACTTTAGCAGTTCTGCACCCAGACACTTTGCAGCAGCAGTCTGGGACAGAATTCAGCCAACTTTTGTTTAATCTTCAGCTTTACTTTGAGAAGGGGAGACTGTGTGCCCAACTGTGTGCTGTTTGGTGCCTCACCTTCCATGAAGTCACTTTTTTCCGTTCCTTCTGATGCCCCTCCAGCAGTGCTGACAACTGGTCTCTCAGGATTGTGAGGGCTTTCTTTGTGGTAAGGCCCAAACTTGAGGTCATCTCATCCTGAGGTGCCAGAAAAAAAGCCTGTTTAGTGCTTTCCTATTTTCTTTTTAGGCTTTTTTCTGGGTGGCTGACTGAGCACCCTACTGTGAATGCCCTGCACTCATCATCACCTGTCTGATTCTCCATTTTCCTGAAATCACCTTCCCTTCTGTGAACTTTAGACTGCTGGCTGGAATTAGAGCACCTAGATAATATCAGGTAAACAAACCAGTCCTGACTGTGCCAGATAAATACGTTATCAAAGCACAATACCAAGTCATTTCTGCGAAACAAGATTCTAATCAGCAGAGGCTGAGGACAGTACAAAGGGAGGCTGCTCAGCTCGGAGGTTTACACAGGCTTGAACTGGTATCAGCTTGTAGAGACAACAGAACACAGACAGTTATGGTAAAATTTTAATGATACAGGATGGATTTTGCTAACAGTAATAACAACCAAGTAGTAGAATATCTGCAATTCTAAACCAGAGTGGTCCAATTTCCACAACTGCTTGTCATGAATTTTTGGTTATGAATCCTGCCTCTGTGACTACTTTGATGCAGAAGCCCCCAGATTTAAGTGCTAGGCCATGGATCAGTTCAGGAGGAGACACGACTCCGGCATCAACTCCTCCTTTTACAAGAGAAAGCACTAGAGTCTTAAGTGCTGAACTGTACGGACATACAAGGGAGGCATTTAGACTTGAAGAAAGTACACAGAGTCAAGAGCAATGCTTCCTCACTGGGCAGCAAAGAGGTAGCATCCTGGAAGGATACAACCCAAGAGTGTGCCATCTGGAAAACACTGCTGTAAGATGCTGATAACAAGAAAGTGGAGTCAACGCTTGCATTTCTGGGGCAAGAACACAAGCACTTTCCTTTCTTTTAAATCACAGAGACTGCTGCGAGGTACTGTGAGTACCAGATCACTGAAAGTGAATCAACAACGAAAAGCTGGCAGGTGTCCATGAAAGGGCTACAGCAGATATCAGGGAACTGGTTAACAAAAGTTCTCATTTGCATTTCATGTTTTAATACAAACACCTTGAGGGTGTAAAGCGCATAGGATATCCTGCACATTAGAAATGTTCAGGTGTATCGTACTGTTTACAGAGTACAGAACTACTGAACACAAAGAAGGCAGGAAGCTTCCCCCTCTGGTCCCCACCAGTGCGACACACAGCCCAGCAAATACAGCTTGGGCAGGAGCTGCAGCTCTTCCTGCTATTGCAATCACCAGCTCTTCCCAGCCCTGCCAAATCCACCGTGGTCTCAAACTGCAGCAGCTCTGCTCTTCAGGAGCTGCATGCACACACCCAGCTCTGCAAGTGCAGCTCAGCTCTGATCGGCACTTTTCTTCCTGTTCCTTAACTGAGTGGTTTTGTGATGAACATTTACCGGAAACTAATCTCAGACTTCAGACTCATTTGCATTGATGGTCCAATGCAAAACTATAATGTAAGCATCAAGGAATAGCAGATAGATGCCTTTAAACTACCATCTACTGCACACACACTCCCCACCTATCAGGGACAATTTGAAATAGCAAATTCTGGCCAGGCAGTCTAGCAATGCTGCTTTAGCTGCACTTTTACAGAACTAAAAATAATCCTGCTGTAGTTTTCATTCTCTGTGTCAGTTTTAGGAATAGAGGAAGCAGTTCTGTGTTGTTCTTGGAAGCAGCCCAGGTAACATCAGCAGAGGACTAAACATAGGAGTCTCTCAGAGACTCCCAGAGGAGAAGATGGCAGGCAGCGTAGCTGGCAACAGACCTGCTGCTGCACCACAGGAGTGCTGCAAACAGGAGTGCCTGAGAGCAACGTGGAGCAAGTGACAATAAGGTTTCTCTCTCCCCGCTGACTGCTGGCTGAAGCATAGCAAAGCACCCACTCATCCTCTCCAACACAGAGAAAGCAGACAGATAAATAAAAGACACAGAATGAAAGCCAGCAATAATAAGAGGGGCTTTAACTGAAAAGCAAAGTCTGCTTAGACGCCGAGCTGGTTCCAATGGATACTTCAAGAGCTACAGAAGAAATGAGAGGAAAGCTGCACTTAATGCCAACATCTAGTACAGTCACACACTGCCTGGAAAGAGAAACTGCCACATCACAGCAGGCAGCAAGCAGAAAAAGGCAACAAATCCAGAGATAATCAAAAAGGTTCCTGAAATTGCACACCTGCTTCAGTCTTTACACAGGAGCTACCGTTTTGCCATAGTATCAGTCAAGGTAAGGGCAGCCACAAAGGAAGGTGGCTGCAGCAGGTGAGACAGGACAAGTGCAGAGTGTGACAGGGCTGGGGAAGAAGAATGGCAGTACGGGCAGGGATTGTTAAACACCCATCCTGACACTTAAAACATGGAGTATTCTGCAAAGCAGGCAGAGCCAGCCTGGTAAACAGTGTAATAATATGAGTGAGAGGCTGCCTGCGGTGACTCAGATAACCTACTGCCAGTGATCATCAAGAGAAAGTGCTTGGAACCAAGGAATCAAAGGCACAGGCAAGAAGAGCCACCCTGAGCTCCTGGCAAGGGGCAGCTCTAGGTTTTTGCAACAAGAGCTGCCCTGCTGAGTCATCAACTGCTAATGAGGCATTTTTCAAATGCCCTAAAGTAAACCTTTGTATATGGCAAACCTAGGTGCTCTTAAGCTGTCCCAGAGGGATCTTCCCAGCCTTTCATCAGCTGCAAGTGCTCTTCCTGCCACAAAACAGGAGGTGAGCACCCCAGGGTGAAGAAGCCATTCACAGGAGGTGTCAGTTCATTAGTAAAAAACTCAGCATTCACATCTTTGCTTTGGACAGTTGCACTCAAAGAGTAATCTGCTAATTTTCAGGTCAAAACAGAAACAGTTGAGATACCTTCCCACCCAGCTGCCTTAGCATAGGGTTTCCTCTGAAGAACAAAAAAAAAAAAAAAAACCAAAAAAAACCCCACAAAACAACAGACAGTAAATTCCAGGTTACAGTGAAAGCAAACCCCTGATGGGTGTCAGGAGGTATTTTAAAAGGCTATACTTTCCTTTTGCCCCTGTCTAAAGTGAAAAAGTCCTGAGAGAAAATGAGCAGTTGCTTCCTCCTTTGCCCGGAGAGGCTGGAGAGCACACGAGCCTCTAAGTGCATTTACAGCTCCCCTGGTGCTGACCCCTGCCCTGGCTATCACAGCTTTAGTCTGAGAGGCGTGACTCAAGCCAGGTAAACACAGGATGATTGCAACCCTCTGCCTTGCAGATGATACTGCAGCTCTCAAGAGTTGTAACCTGCAGGATGGCTGTTAAGGAAAAACACACGGTGCAGGAGATTTGTTTTGTGCATGTGATTTTATTTTCTAGAGGGGATGAATGTGCTGAAGTGTGGACTGGACAGGAAGATGAAAAGATGCGTGAATTTCTCCAATTTCAGTAAATATCCTACGTGTTAAATTACTGCTTAGCTTAGCTTGCCTGCAAACATTAGGGAAAGGGCAACTGAGCTAGATCTAGCGAATGGCCAGGTTTAGGAACTGGTTTGGCTCTTCAGGAAGGAGACAAGCAGCTCAGAGCTAGGAGATGGGGAGCCACAGAATCTGTAGACTTTTCTTTGCCTTCTCCTCTCAGTTGGCCCTCCATAGTTTGACAGGGGGAAATTAGTTGGCAATACCCATGATCCAGGACCTTGCTGAAATCTGTAACCTTGCCTGGCTCACAGCAAAAAAGGTTTCCTTTGCCTTTCTCATGAGTTGCAGGAGCTTCTTCAGACTGATAGATAGGAAAAGAATGGTTATCTTCTGATTTTTCCTCCCACAATGTGAAGTTGTTCCCGAGCATCACCACCTACTTATGTCTGCTTCCCGCAGCCCACCTTCATCCTCACACAAAAATCACCACTGGTTCCTGATCTCTCCTCCAAAATTCCCATCCTGTTCTTTTACACACAGAACCATTCAAGAATATCTTAAAATTTTATCACCTATTCTCACACTCTGCTATCTGATGGACAGAGGTCTTGCTCCTTCCTTCAAGACGAACAAACAAGCAGAGGTCAGAATGTGAGAAATGGACACAAAATATTAGTGTAATTAAGTCCTCTTATATTTTCATACAGCCATTACACATCCACAGCAGCAAATTTATTTGTTGTGCCAGTAAATGTTGATATAATATGTGGTGTTGTATCATATGTGCCAAACATTTTTTAAAGTAATACTGGAGCACAAATATATTCTTTGCTTTACAGATCAAAGTGGGTTGAATCATCCTCCATCCTCTGTGGATTCGGTCCTTTGCAGAATAAGGGCTTCTCACCAAGACTGCTGAACACTTGAATGTAACTGCCTTTACAAAGATTGTTTAAACAAATAAGGGAATAGAAAACAGAAGATTTACTAGAAGCTTCAATTTTCAGAGACTGCAGATCCAGCCCTCTGATTCAGAGTGGTATGGAAAACCCCTATGAGGCAGCTGTCAGATTGTTTCCCTCTTTCCAGGCTGCACACACTAGGCCCCTTTTTTAACACTTCTACTCAATTGTTTTTCAGATTTAAACATTTGGAGGCGGGAAACTGGACAGCAGAATGTTCTTCCTTTTTCTGAGAGCTATTTTGCATTCCTTAGCAGAAAAAGAAGGTAGTTTTTAATTTAACAATGACACTTTGCAGGCTATTAATCTAATTCAGGGATTACACCTCCTGAAATGTAAGCATTATTCACAGTTTCAAAAACACATGAGAAGGAGTAACTCCACCAAATATATTTGCATTTAGTATTGTAAGTCAGATTCTTGCTTAGGATAAGGCACAACATGACACATAGTGGGGTTTTTGGGGTATCATCAGAGAGGATGGCAGACATCATACACACAACAGTGCGCAATTTCTTGGGGCAACATTTCTTACAGCAGGCTAGTGCTAGAGAGGGATTTATTCTTGTTCTAAAGCAAATCATATGTCAGGATGCTACAGCTCTGTCCAACTGCAGCTGCTGAGCTAGTGCTCAGTCTGCCTGAAATGGCATATCCATGCTACAAAATGATACAGATGTAGCCAGCAAAGCCAATGTATAGGCCACTCTGGGCAAAAGTTTCCCTTTGCTACTTACATCCTTGGTCTGATTATAGTCTTTCTTAGTGCCCACCTGGTTCCTTTTCAAAAGAGGTCTGATCCCTGACTCCTAGCAAGAGTGCTTCTCTAGTGACTCAGGCTACATGAAGCCTCCACCCTGACACATTCCTATTCCACAGGATGAACTTTTGATTAAGACTCTGGACTAACTGTCAGGACAGCTGGATTCTGTTCCTTCTTCTGCCACAGATTCCTGCATTACAGCGTGAAAATCTGATGTTCCTCTGCACCTTAGTTTCTCATCTCTATAATGGGACTACCAACTCCCTACCAACCGTAGTCATTGTGAAGACTATAATGTTCACCAACCCACCTGAACACTACTGGACAGCACAGAAAAAAGAAATATATGTTGATACCTGCATGATGCAGCCAGCTCCATCAAGCAGATTATGGCTCTGTGGGGACCACTGCCTTTAAAACTGGACATGCCAGGAAAGGTATCAAAAGGCACAATGAACACAGCTATTCAACTTGGTTTAAATGCCACCTGACATGAGCTTGGCAGCCACAGCTTAACTGTTGGTGATCTCAGATCAAATGCAACAAGCAAAGTCTTCAGCACCACACTGCCCATATTAATGGACGGAGCAATAGTCAACAACTGTCTCCTTCCTCCATCTGCAGCAACAGGATGAAAGGCAGCCCAGACCTCCCCCTGCCCCTGGACAAAAGAGCCCCCACAGTTTGGTAACTGGGTGCTGGCAGCGGCTACAGTGCGGACACTGGCTTTGAGGGTCCCCGCAGCTCATCGCTAACAGGGCCTGCAGACTTACGCTGCAAAGAGACACAGCTGCAGGAGCACAGATCTCTGAGAGATCTGGCCAAAGCAACACGACTCAGCCATGTGAATCACCACTGCGTTTTTGTGTGAACAGGGTCCGTTTTAATCCAGACAATGACATTCACATTTTATGCCCTCCATAAAGCACAGAGTAAGGTGCCAACAGGCACGATCAACCTTTCTACATGGGTAATGCAAAGCCCAGCATTCTGCTTCTCCCTCAGCTAGTAGCAGCTCAACGGCAGAGAAAGAGGCGACTGCTCCCCAGGTAACAGCCCAGTTTTGAATCATACATTCCTCAGTCTGGTCCTGTTTGCAGCAGCAAATCCCCAACCATAGTTACCTGCCCCACCAGGCTGCTGGCAGGATGAGGCAGTGTTTATGCACTGCTCTGAAGCTCACCCGTACTACACAATTATCAAGGTTTAATTACTGTAATTTATCCAGTTACATTATTCCTCCAAGTTCAGAGAGCAGTTAGGGGTCTGTATTTATTCTGGTTTCAACACACAGCATACTGCTTTATGCCAATGCAGAGCTTACTCCAGAGGATGCTAATCCCCTCCCAGAGGCCAGCAACGCTCAGAAATCCATAGAACTTCAGTACATCTTTCATCCCCCCCATTAGCTTCCTTCCCATCCCCACTTCTTTAGCTGAAGACTTTGGGGACTAAAACTATGATACAGCCTAGGAGGTGCACTGCGAGACATGTTTCAAAGGGATAAGAAGGTTCAACAGCTACAGATCAAAGCCCATAGAAGAAACAAACAAATTTAAATCATGAGGCAAAGAGGCAGCAAAGCAGGAGTCAGCAGCTAAAATAATGTTTGGCCCTCCTGTTGGTTCTAGGGTTAAATGTACAGTTTAAACCAGAGCTTCTTTCCCCATCACCTCCAACACCAAGCCATTCCCTAGCTAAAATCATCATTCACTGCTTCATATCCAGCCATAAGCTCTTTCCCCAAAACCTCAAAGCTCTTCACGCACCATCACATCAGGCAGGATGCAGGCTGGGGAGGGAAACAGGGAAAGCCATTTTGAATTTAAATGTTAAGGGAAAGAAACTTACTTTGCGGCATTTGCCTTGGTGGGGGATCCAGAGATCGGCCTGCTTGAAGAGCATCTGGGCTAAATCCCTGCGCCACTTCCCCAGCAACTTGCACTGCTGCTGCCCTCCAAAAATGAGAGAGCAAAGAGGGAGAGAGAGAAAGACTGTGCAGAGCCCAGCGCTGCAGAGAATGAGACAGAAGCAGCAGAGTGAAGCACCAGTCTGCTGATTAATTCAGCCTGTTTCCAGTCACGCTGCGGATCCAGCAAGGAGGCGGTGGATGGGGGTGGGGGAGAGAAAGGGGAAAAAAAAAAAAAGGCAGAGAGAAAAGAAAGTTTGCCCAGGATAGCACCAGATGTCTGTAAGAATGGTTCATTCATCAGATGGAGCCGACACAGCCAGAATCCCTGGGTTCCCTGCCTGTAGAGATGCATATGCATGCACAGTAATGGTTGATGCTGACAGACAGGGGTCTGTGGAAAAGCAGATGGCAAATTAGACAGGACAAAGTGCTATAAAATATACTATGGGGAAGGAACACCTGAGCAGGCAAGGAAAAAGACTAGATTGAGACAGAGACACTCAGGAATACTAACTCCCCTACATAAATCTAGGATAGTCTTCCAGACAACTCCACAGCTTTGGATTCAAGCTCAATTTAAAAATATAAGCATTTGCTATTTAAACAAGTTGAGATGGTTACAGGTCCAGTCTGAAGTGTTCCCTCCCTCTTCTCTTGTTGATAGAGAAAGCAGCAAAAGCCCCTCTCAGCATCCAATATTCATACATCCTGAGCCACACAATCTAAACCAAAAGTTGCATGTAAAGTCTTCATGGCCATGCACCATGCCTGGGGCTCCCCATTTACTGACACCTGGGCAATGGCACAGAGAAGGCAAAGGATTAGCATAGACCGAGAAGGGCTGGGTAGAACAACAAGTAATGGGATAAAAAGGCCTTTGGAGGTGAAGGAATGAGGCTTCTCTCTCATTCTCATCTTTTACAGGAATGCTTCCTTCTCATTGTTGGAGGGAAGCACCTTTATAAGCAGGTTTTTATATAGGTCCTACTTCAGTGCTGTCCTAATTCTGACTGGGGCTTCCCAGTTCTGCAGAGCAATCGCTAAACCAATTAGTTTCATTCCATATAGAAAGGGGTGAAGAACTGGCCCAGCCAAGAACCATACAAAAACAGCAGCATAGATGAGAGATGCCTGTGGAAAAAGGATCAGTCTGTGAAAAAGCCCTTGGAAAAAGAGCTGAGGTTTTAGAGAACAGCAGGGAATAAAAACAGAGATACAGTTACTGGCAAGATGAAAAGAGGCAAAGGACTTGGGCTACTTTTCAGTCCAAACATAAGACTGCAGCTCTTGTTAGGCATCCTGGAACAAGATAGCTCAGGACCAACAGTCCTGTAGCTGGAGCAATGTGGAGTACAGCATAGGCTCCCTGAATACATTTCTGGGCTCTGGCCAGGAGGCACGGTGCTGTATCCAGGCTGCAGCAATTACACTGGGATAATACAGCTCAGTTGTTATTGGTAACTGTGGAATGGATGATGTCAATAATTTTTAATAGTTGTGTTGCTGCAAATACAGCCTACATCTAAAGTTAACTCAAACTCATGAGGCTCACACAGTCCTGTGGCAATCAGTGCTGCTGTCTGTCTTGGTATATGCTGAGTGGGTCTGGGAGCAGAGATTATGACACCTTTCGCAAGTATTAAATTCACTTCAGAAATACACAGAAAATTAAAAAGTCAGGAGAAAGGGAAAAGAACAAGATATCAGCACATTTAATTTAAGCATTGCTCCTAAAATACTCTCTGCCTTTCTCTGCAGTGTCTGGCTTCTGGAAAAAATTGGAAGGCATCCTACATTACACCTGACAAACTCTGATCCTCAGCCATTTCTGACAACGGAACTGTATTAGCTGACTGGAGCCAGAGGACAAGTCTCTCGTCTTCTGAGTGACAGACGTCTGTGCTGCAGTGGTGCTCTGAGCACGTCCTCTGTTCCAGGAGCGCTAACTCTTCATCACACACATATATTAGAGCAAAGAGATTGCTTTCAGCTAGATTTGGGACTGATGTTTTCACTTGGGTTCATTTTATTTTTAGCATTTTAAAATAAACCTAGCATATCAAATTTACTACTGAGGTTACATAGCAGGTTAATTTGTTCTCTTATCAGCATATATGTGTCCAAGTGCTCCACTTTGGAAAAGAAGATGGATTCTACCTTAAAGGGGGTGAAACAAGGATCTGCAGTATTGAAAAAAAAATAGGAGAAAACTCCTTAACACCAAATAATATACTGTTAACAAGAATAAAACCATGGTCTTTGCTCAGAATCCAAAGTAAGTTGCAAAATGCAGCTGTATATATAATTTTTTTTTTGTTCCTATTGAAAAGAGCGTGATGATCTCTTGCCTTCAATTTTAACCCCCATTCAGAAAGGAGGGAGAAAAAACTTCAATAAGTCAGGAGAGGAGACTAGGACTTCAGAACACCATGATTCCCCCTGTAATCTCCTTATGCAGGACCCTTTTCTAATAGGCCTTTTAAAGGTCTATTACAATACTGTCCACGCTGCTGCCTGTCCAGCGATTTGATATGCTCTTCCTGTGTTGTACAATGAAGAATATCATATGAGAAAGAGAGAGATGAACCAAAGATAGCGACCTACAGTGAAAGTGTCCCCGCTGTGCTCTGCCATGGCTGGAGAAATGCCAGTGTTGGCGCTTTCAGATGCTACACAGAACACACCCCTGTACAGAATGGTAATTGCATCATCTCTTAAAATGATCAATACCAGCCCATGATGTCATTAACAAGACAATAAATAGATAATTATCCTCTTTGGAATGTTACCTCCATAGTAATACAGCAATTTGATATAAAACAACATAGATCAAACACGTCCTCCCAGCATACCAGCACCAAGAGGTTCAGGCATGAGTAAGCCCAGGCCTTCCTGGTCCAGCACACTACAGATGAGAAAACCCAGCAAATAAGAAATCTAGTAGGCAAGTGCAAGAGTTGATGTGAAAAACTGAGTACTTTTTAAGTCACTTACACTGCTGTAGTAATCTTTTAGAGCAGATCCGAGTCTAGGTACTTTGCACTAATGAACAAAACCTCTTCTAGATGCTAGAAGCACGGTAAACAAAACAGGAAGAAAGGGAGGCACGCAGAATAACAGAGAGACAGCAAACATGATCTGGCAGATGAAGCTTACAGTGAGGTAGAGAGAGAGAGACACCAAAAAGTAAAGCCAAGAATGTTCTCTTACCAGAGCCAGCTGAGAGCTTGGTGTGTATAATGTTCTCCACTGGTCTCAAACTACCTGTCCCATTTCTGATTGGGATCCAGAATAAGGACCAGTTCACTTTTTTGAGTGAGAAATATATTTAATACTCAGCTGGCTGCTGAAACATGGCTAAAACATAAGTGACCAGCAGACTACTCACTAAAGTGATCAAAATCATTTTACGTTTGGGAAGTAGTAACATGTGCCAAGTTTACAGTCTCCTGTCAGCCACACCAGATACGTCTTTTTAGCTTCTATAGCAGCTATTCATGAAGATCTCTCTTTCTTCTTTTTCCTTTGAAGCTGAAAGCATGGCAAGATAGTAAGAGACAGATTGCCCCTCCATACAATATCTAGACTTATCTGGCACTTTCTAAACCAGATCTAGAAATACTATCCTGCAGCACTCCCTAGAAAGACATGCAATTGCCCAAGAAATACATACACTTATAATCAGAAAAACTGGACTCAGATGATTTCATTACCTTAGTTTATTTAAAAAAATCTTCTCAGTGAATTCAGCCTCTCAAATAAGCCAAGCTAAGCGTCCAGGGGATGGAAGCCCTACCTTAAAACCTCAAGAAGGACACAGCATATCTGACAGCGTATACTTCACTTATGTTGTTCCACGGTGGTGCCTCAGTCCCAGCCTTCAAAGGACTTACCTACTGATACAAGCACGTACATCCCTAGGAACGTGAAGGTGACAGAACTCTCAACTTTGATACTAACCATGGATTATACCATCACATCATAACACCAAATAGTGAGTCTTGACCCAAAATAATGAAAGACAATTAAAAGGACTCAACATTTAAACTGGGCATGACACTTATCAGGAAACCTACCTGACACTTCTCCTTGAGGTCCATGGCTATGCGGTTCTGTAAGCATGTCCAGCAAAAGGGGATTGCTCCTCAGGGGAGAATGTCTCCTAGGTAGAGATGAGCTTGGCTACACTTACCACATCACCATCTGTGGAAACAGAAGGGGAAGCAGTCAATCTCCCCATATCACTCCCTTTAGGACAAGAAAGTGATGAAATTCACAAAACTCAAGTTACAGGATTGGTCTTTAGAAGAAGGAGAACTGGGGAGCTGAAAGTGCTTCTACTAGTACATCAACCCTCCCCTTACTCAGAACTGATCCCATTAGCTTAAGTCCCCCCAAAATCTGGCAGCAATAGATTAATTAAGTCCCCTGCAGCTCAGAGAAAGAGTATTATTGCAGCCCTGACACATTTTTGGGCAAGCCTCCAGAAAAAGCTGACAAAGCGCTGGATTCCACCAGGTGTTGGAGCATGCTGTCACCCATGGCTATTTGTCTTGCTATTCTTATCTACCAGGAGCTTTGTCCAGCTAATCTCTAATGGAGCCTGCAGTAATGATTCTTCCATTTGCTGAACAACACCTCCTATCTTTGACAAGGCTATGCTGCTGGGCTGAGCATGTATCTGACCACCATTAAGTAGGCCAGAAGTCATAAAAACAATTCCAGATTATCAGGGAACTAGGCCTTTTTTTTTTTTTTTCCTTTTTAGCAAAACTGGGACTGTAACAGAATTGAGGTAGGAAGCAGCTCTGGACCTCACATCCTTCTAGCCTATCTCCCCCTTGATCTCCCATGGCATAAACTTGTTCTTCTTCCACATATGCAAAATGTCTTTTCTGGTCAAAACAAAGGATTTGTGTACATTGCTCCAGAGGATTCTCTTACATACAAACACAATGAGGTATTATAAGATCATGCTATGATTGGTCTTGGGAAAGTCTTTTTGTTGGTTAGTAACTCTTGGTTCTATTTTTTAATATCACACACAAACTCAGGGCTTGGACATATACTTCTCATAAATCCAAACAAACAAGGAAGCAACTAGATCTGCAAATCAATCCAAACCACCCACACATTTCCTAGATACAACAGGACTGGCTTTTGCCAGCTGGGATTTACTACCCTGCTCTATACCATACTGCCTTCTTCAAAGAAGGATTCTGGAGGTCCCATCCTTGTGGCAGTCACCTATGACACTACTCTCCATGATGCTACATCATTTTAAGGAAAATGAGGCATCCAAAGCTTACTGAGAAAGCCACTACTGCCCCATGCTGAAGAGTTAGATGTCAGTATTTCCTCTTATGCAGGCAAGTCCTGCACCTGCGTTCTGGGAAGCAGCAAGCATTCAGTATTCAGACTGCTGGTTACCAAAGAACTGCTTGCAGTCCAGCAACTAGCACCTGCAAGTACCATTTTTTGGCTGCTGGCTGGCATGAGCCACAAGTCTGGACTCTGCCCTGCTTTTCTGTTCTGTGACCCTTGTCAATGTGCACACACCAAGGGAATGAAGCTATTTTCAGTCACTTCGTATCCCTGCCAGGCCAATTAGCAATTGCAAAGAGAGGATCAGACAGTTACTGGAGCGAAGCTGACAAACAGGGCTGGGAGTGGGAAGGGGGAAAACATACTTTTGTATGCTTGCACACAGCAGCTTAGAGCCTCAGTATCTTGCCTTTAACTTGAGAGTGACTTCAATATAAGGGAAGGCAAGAGAAGATGATTTTAAGGAGAAAATGGTTACTAACAATAAAAGGGCTAAGAAATAAATCCATGATTCTTTTTTTTCTTGACTCCCCTCCGACAGAAGATTTATTAGTAGATCTACTGAAGGATTTATGCACCGTGCTCTCACTCATTCAAACAAAAGTTAAGCACCTGAATTTCTCTCTGGATCTGGACTTCAAAAGCATAATTATCCGTGACACAACTGGCTAACTGGGAAGCCAAAGTCACAAAAGCAGAACAAGAAAAAACATCCTGGACTGTTTGTGCTAATCCCATGGAGCCCATATCATTAGCAGTGGTGGGTGGCTCTGGCTGGAGGGCAGGGGGCCATGCAGGGAGGCAGCTGGGCAGGAGGCAGGATTTGCTGCACTGCCCTAAGTGACATTTTGTTTTAGGCAGCAAACTGAAATGTGATCCTGAACGCAAAACATGCCATTCCTTAAAGTTCAAGGCACACCATCCACATGCTTAGGAACACCACCCTGAAGTCCTTCCATGCTAGGAAGCAGGATACACAACAAGGGTGTTAAAAAGATGAAAGACTGGTTGGAAAGAGTGAATATTCCCTACCCAGAGAAATTCAAAAGCTGTTATAATGAACAATATAGCAAGAGCTTGTAAAAGTAATCAGTGGGGCATGCAGCACTGCTTCATCATAGTACATGCTCAGGGCTTCTCCAAAATTTGAACAAACTGACCTGAAATCCAGAAGCAGTTCAGTTTCTCTCACATCCCCAATTTAAGATGCCAACAATGGTTAGATAGTAGACATTTCACAGAAAGCACGAAGCCAAGTCTTTCCTGTGCCAATCTGGATATACAAAACAAGCAGAATGTTTCATTTTTCAAAGTTTAAAAAGGGTTTTCATTTAGAACCAAGAATTCCAAACACAGTGTCCTAGTTTCAGCTGGAATAGAGTTAACTGTCTTCCTAGTAGCTGGTACGGTGCTATGTTTTGAGTTCAGTATGAGAAGAATGTTGATAACACCGATGTTTTCAGTTGCTGCTAGTAGTGTTTAGACTAATGTCAAGGATTTTTCAGCTTCTCATGCCCAGCCAGCGAGAAAGCTGGAGGGGCACAAGAAGTTGGCACAGGACACAGCCAGGGCAGCTGACCCAAACTGGCCAACAGGGTATTCCATACCATGTGACGTCCCATCTAGTATAGGAACTGGGAAGTGGGGGCGGGGAATCGCCGCTGGGGGACTAGCTGGGTGCCGGTCGGCGGGTGGTGAGCAATTGCACTGCGCATCATTTGTACATTCCAATCCTTTCATTATTGCTGTTGTCATTTTATTAGTGTCATCATTATCATTATTCGTTTCTTCTTTTCTGTTCTATTAAACTGTTCTTATCTCAACCCGTGGGTTTTGCTTCTTTTTCCCGATTTTCTCCCCCATCCCACTGGGTGGGGGGGGAGTGAGTGAGCGGCTGCGTGGTGCTTAGCTGCTGGCTGGGGTTAAACCACGACACACAGCTAATCCTAGACAGGTTAGGACAGGATAACTGAAGCCAAAAGCAAAGACAGGCTACAATGATAAACCATCCTCCCCCAATTTCTGCACCACAATTGGCACTGGAGCCATGTAAAATGTGATTTGTGTGCTTTCTTTCAAATGCATTGTTTATCAAAATAAAAAGTCTGCAAGAATATTGCAAGAATTATGTCATACCAACTAAAAACCTCTTATGCATTACAGAGGTCTTGCAAACACTCAGAAAACGGCTTCACACAACGAAGCTGAAGCAGTTCATTAATTCTATAGGCAACATGCAGAGCTGCAGACTTGTGCATCCATCCATGCCATCCCCCACAAGGTCCTTGTGTGTTCCCCTCCCAGACTCTTCTGTTTCAGGGATTCCTGTAATTCCCAACACCAGACGTGTCTCTCCATCACCCCTACCCAACAACAGGGACTCGCCACACTCTGGACCCATCCTAGGAGTTTTGTGCACTACTATTTCTTCCACACTAGAGTATCTGCCTTCCTCTGTCCTCCCTGTTCTTATCTCTCTTCTCTCTGCCCAGGCAATTAGTCACTCATGCTGTCAACATGTTAAACTCTGCCAGACAGCAGGACAGAAATGAGGTGGGACTGCTTTGCTGGAACATGTTAGTAGGTGTCAAAGTATTCGGCTGCAGACAATCAGAGATGCCTGAAGCTGTGGTTGCTCTGCTCAGACACCAGAGGCTCAAAGTGCAGCCAGTTTACCCCTTTCACTTTCCCAGCACACTCTATCCTCCTCAGCATTCTCATGCCTAGAGCAGTCCATGAAACTTGGAAATGGCTGGATGTGGTGTTCAAGTGTCATCATGCTGCATCCAGCCCGAGAAATACTTCCAAATCATTAGGTATAGTAAAACCCAACGTAGGGTCCACCAAATAACTCAATCCAATGCATATATCAGTAACAGCAAGCTAACTTTCTGGAAATCCTGTATGCTGAACTCAACCAATACTCAGCCCATAGCTATGTGGACCAGTCTGCAATGCACATTAGAATATCTTTATTTTATATTTATAAGAATGAATGAGTTCAGTGCTTGGGTTGCCATATGTATCTGATACCCAGTCCTTTTCAAATCTGAAAAATACATTCCCATCACACCAAACTTATTTCTGTTTTGAAGTGCCCTGAGCAAAGAGGCTTGATCTTGTAGCTTGATCTGAGCATCAACAAGTGTCTGAAACATCCTTCTGAGCAGCAGAAGCAGAGCTTTACAAGGGTCTATTCAAACTTTTGTTTACCTGATTATCTTTGGAATAACAGTCATGCAGCCAGCGTATAGGTAATAAACACTGTGCTTTCAGATCCTCCTTTGAAATCCAAGGATTTCAAAGCATGACAACTTAACCAAACCTCACAACACCAGTATGAGATATCAGTGTTGAAATTTAATAAGACACTATACAGCATGATACATTACGTAGAGAACTTATAAAACAACTAGCAAACAGAAAGATCAGATAACTATACAACCTATAGACTTGGAAAGAAAAATGTGTTTCAGAAGCTGCAAGTCTTTAGGGAGAAAAATAAATCAACCTAATGATACTGGTCTCGCTAAAGTGTTCAATCACTGATGCTTTCATGTTATTTACTGAAAATTCCCAACATAGATTAGTCTATAAAAAATGATGGGGAGTCTGAACATTTCTTGCTGCCAAAAGCGAATTCCTCAAGAACAGAAGCCTGATCTGTCACCGAGAATAGAAACATGGGGGAACAGATAACAACCAAAAAAAGCAGCTGCCTTAGAGAAAATGGCTTAGATTAGAGCTGATTGTTTTGATATCAGCAGAACCATACGGTCTTCCCACTCGTGAGTAGCTGATGCCTGCCTGATAATTTGCAACATGGGCACATTTACTGATATATGGGCTTCCAAAGGTGCATCAAGTGATACTGTCAATTGCTTTGAGACCCATTGAGAGCACAGAATAATTACAGCAAGGGAGCTGGCAGCCACACTTCTTGGCTTCAGTATCCACTTGTGAAAAAACTTGTCAAAATTTGGGCCAGCTAAACATTCTCTGCCTCAATAACCCTAGATTTTAGATAGGGATATGCATATCTGCTTCAGAGAGAGACCAGGAAGTAAATTTATTAGTATCTGTAAAGTAAGTGAGATCTTCTGAATTAGTGTTGTATATGTGCTAAGTATTATCAACTCAGTAGTGGTCAAATATCTCATTTGTGCATGGCTGTGAAGAATCCAGAGTTGATTTCACGCAGGGTCCTCTTCCCTTGCTAAATGACAGGAATTAGAGAGAGATCTATTCTACCTTGATTCAGGAATAGGATTAAATTCAATTTAAAGTTTGTCTTCCAAGTGATAAGTGTGCCTTTTGGAGGTGAAATTACTTTTTGTTTAAACCTTACTTGCAGAGAGTTTTCCAATAAAAAATATGTCTGACTCCTTCCTTCTTTCTTCAGCACAGTACTTGCACATTAGACTTGTTTCAAAGGACAGTGGTGTCTTAAAATGAAAGCTAGGCAACAAGGAGGGAGAAAGGGAGTAGGAAATAGCTTTGGCACACTTGTAAGAGTCAGACCATCAGTTTACTTGCAAGATTAAGATTGGTAAAACAAGATGCTACGCAATCGAAAGAACACATTTATTTTCATCTTAATTTTGTTCTGGTGAGTTGAGAAGTAATTGACGGATATGATCATAAGAATGATCAAACTAGTTTAGTCTACCTTACTGTTTCCACAGGGGCTGATACTGTTTCAAATTAAGTTATAGTAAATCTGAAAGATCTTTGTTGTGTTCATTTTTCCTTACTTGGTTAAAAACAAAAAACGAGTGTTTGGGAATTAAAGGATTGCTTTATCTTCTCTGCTTCAGGTACTCTAAGCCTGCCACAGAAAGACAGAGCATATATACAGTCTGGATCAAAGTTAAAAATGCAACAAAAGGCACAATTCTGAAAGTTGTAAGGGCCCCTCCAGCTTCTGCAGAGCAATGAGACATCATCTTCTTTGTGGCACGATGCCTTGAGTGACAACTAAAAGATTTTACACAAAATCTATGGAAGAATTCACTGCAAAAGTGACAGCTCTCATTCATCATCATGATATTGGTTATTATGGCAACCAGGATTGTATAACCACCTCTATTTAAAAAAAAATGCTAGAAAACCACAAAAAGGCAGCAGCTCAAAATAAATTAAAAAACCCGTGCTGTATTTATAGGACCTTCTAACAAATCAATTTTTGCTGATGCACACTGACTCACAGACAAAAGTGCAGCTTTTTCTCTTAATTCCAGTTTATAAATAAGGGTGTTCTACGCATAGTTTATAGTAAAGCCAAGCAAAAAAACCTCTTACGCTAGTGTTTGCCATTTGGAGATATTTAAGGGTGTTTTCTGGGAGTTCCCCAAAGCAGGCCCAGCACCTGAAGGCCATTAACAGGATCAAGCTCATACATTCATTCAAAACAAAGCACAGCCCTTATGTAGAAAAGACACTGATCAGTTCAGTAGATTGTATATTTTGCTATTCTCACAAACAGCTCCATGAAAGTTTTATGATGAACATTTGTATGATGAACTGTGTCTAGAAATAGGGCAGTGAGCTGGCTCACTCTACTGTGAAAGGAAAACAGAGGAGCTCTCTACAGCTGCTTAAGAACTTCTCTCCACTATTCACTCAAGAGTTTTCCAGACAGAGATCCAAAGTGCCCTATTTAGTGTAGAAATGGTCCCATACATCACAGAAGTTAACCCAACCAACCCAAAGCAAATCCTGTTCCCTGGAGGCCTGGGCACAGGACAATACTGCCCAAGCCCTGGCAGGACTTTTTTTGGCCAACCCTACAGAAGGACTTGTCTTGCGGCCAATCCCCCATGGCCCCGGCCCTGCTCCTGGCCAGTCCCACCCAGCCACAGGTGTATATAAACCCTCACACCCACCCCTTTTTCAGGGCTGTTTTTTCCTGCTTGGAGTAGCTTGGTGTCTGGAGTGCTTGCTGTGGCTTCTAGCAGTCAGTTTGGGTAGGACTCTAACAGAAGCAAGAGTGACCTCAAAGATAGAGATTTAAACAGTTAGAGCTCTAATATGAAGATTAGAGGAAGAAGGTTTGTTTTCTTGGTTCTACTTGCAGTAGCTATATTGATTTGTTTTCTGACCCAGGCTAAAAGCACTAATATCTTAATCTTCTCCTCAGATAAAAAATGTTGGCAATGTGTTTATTTAAAAGGTCATGGTTAAGAAGAATATTATGTAAAGTGTTTTGATATGCTTGAGTAAAAGACAACAAAGAAATATAAAGCACTCCTCTAAAGAACAAAGGATATCTTGCATAAAACCAGCATAGTGTAGCTATTCATATGCGTGCCTGTATTAAGCAGGCTTCTTAGAAAGTAAATTGAGCTTGCTTGCTAGGTTATTCAAATTTTGCTATATTTGAGCAAGCCCTGTAGTTTAATGCAGTACAGCAGCTGTTAAGTAACAGTTTGTTTATATAGAAACTTGCATTTCTAAGGAACCTAAAGTGTTTCATAGAGATCGTGCATTACTATACCGTTGTATCTCATCGTGTATGAGCTGTCTGTTCAACTAGGAACTTTATTCTACAATTGCTGGGGAAAATAATATGGTTTTAGACAAGCATGCCATAGCAGCTTCCTTTTCTCAGAAAATGTGAAAATAGGTACTACTTGGTAGCTGCCTCAGGAAGATGGATGGGTACTTACGCTCATCTGCTGCTATCTTGGTAACTTTTAAGACTGGTAAGTCTAACTTAAACTCTTCTGTGGCACAAGCTGTCCTGTGAAAACTCAGCGACTCTTAAATGTGTAGCTATAAGACTATCTGCTCCTGTCTGGGTTTTCCCTTCCTCTTTAGCTATCTTTTGGGTAGATAGTATCATCTAAGGCAAAATTCTTTTGCTTTATGTAACAGGGTTTTTAACTGGGATTTTTAGGCCTTTTCTATAATCAATAATGGCCTGTGTTATCCTGACAGGAGAAAGCTCCCGAACAATGGACAAACAGTGGTAATGTAATCCAAGAACTACGTGGATCACAGCTTTTGGAAATAGAACAAGTGGACATCTGAGGTAAAATGAAGTATGCTGTGAACTTCTGCTGATCAAAAGACCGTGATGAGGTAGGAGCAGGAGTGAAGCACAATGGAACAACTGGCTGAGTCGAGGCTGCTATCCAAGCTCGTAAGGGATCTAGGCAAACTTGTGAAGGCCTTTTAGTCAGAATTCGGGACTATCCCTAAAAACCTTACTCGGTGTACAAACCTGGAGCCACACCAAGCGCACCCACAGCTGTGGGAGCACCCCGCTTTGGTCTGCGCTGCCGGGGGCTCGGCCTGGGGACACCCTAACCCCCCGCCTCGCTTGGGGCTGAGGGAACCGCCGAGGCCGGTGCCCGGCGGGGGATGCTCCGTGGCGCTGCGAGGCGGAGTCTGTCCCTCAGCTGAGGGAGAAGCCCCGCTGGGTGCGCTGAGCCGCTAACACGTGTGGGAGCGCCTTTTGGGGGGGTCTTTTTTTATCTCCTCTCCCTCATAAACCGCTAGGTAACACTCCGACGAGGTGCCAAGGGAGGGTGTGTGAGGGGAATGGCGCTGCGCGGGAGCCCCGGCCCGAGGGATGGAGGGCAGCGCGGCGGGACCGCCGCCGGCTCTGCCTCGGGCCTCCCCCGCCATGGCGGGCCGCCTCCAGCCGAGGTGGGGACCCCCGCCGAGGGAGCGGCGGGCCCTCCCGGCCCCGCTCCCCGACGGGACGGAGCCCGGCCGCGCCCCGCCGCCGCTCGGCCCGTACTCACCAGCCGCGCCGGGCAGTCTCGGCGGGGGAGCCGCTCGCCCGCCGGGCCTCCCCCCGCGCCGCCGGGGCCGCCATCAGGGTCACTGGCAAGCGGGACGCCACGGCGCTGGGGACCCGCGGTGGCGCTTCGGGGCGGCCTCAAGAAGCCGGTGTCTGGTTGGTGAGATCCCGCGCGGCCGCCCGTACGCCGCGCGGTGATTGGCTTGGCCAGGGTGGCGCGCGAAGCCGAGCATCCGCCCTGGCGGCAGGTCGGGGCTAGCCCTGAGGGGAGCCGGAGCGGGCTGCGCGCCCTGAGGAGCGGCTGCTCTGCCCCGACGGCAGCGCTGAGGGGGACGGCCAGCAGAACGGCGATCCCCCTGGCCCCGCCGCTGCCGGGATGCCGTCGGAGGGACGGTGCTGAGGGGCAGTGAAGTGACTCGGGGGTGAAGGGAACGCGCGAGGGAACGGAGGGAGCCCAGGAGTGCCCTGTGGCCTAAGGCTCCAGCCCCTTGCCAAAGGCAGGCCGCGGTGGGTGTCCCAGTCAAGGGGGAATGAGGGAGAAGGGATGTCCCTTTGCCAGGGCTGTGCCTCTGCAAGGGGAGGGTGACACCTGCAGATCTCCCTCTGAAAAACTGCTTTTGCCGTAGAGTAACCAACTGCCTGGAAGTCTCAGAGGAGCTGTGAGGTGAATGCACGCGCTGGGTGCCAGATGCACATGGTGGGAATGAGCGCACAAACGTACCAAGGTGGTAACGTAACGAGAAGTCTAAGCCACTGCAGAATCTGAAAAGGAAATCAGAGGTGGGAGGCAGAGATGGCCACTTTTGTGCCTCTGTGTACAGAGATTTGCGTTTTGTCTTCTGAATTCATAGTGGATTGGCTAAATTGAAAAGATGTGTGTCCCTTAGTTTGAATTCCTTTCCTGTTCCTGTAATTCATTGCAGAGCTTGTATTATCCCAGGTTGTGATGCAACAGTTCCCATGTGAGATTTTTCTTTACAAAACTGATGTTCATTAGTGTGCTAAACTACAGATGCCAAAGCCTGGTGCAGTTGTTTGCAATTTTACGGCAATAAATTGTACAAAGAACTTAAGCTCTGCACTGTTTTCCCTGCAGATGCAGTTTTGGATGAGAATGTAGTAGTTTGGGAGTGTACTTGATACAGTCTACTTTCACAGTGTCTAAATACATAGAGAGTGCAGGAGTTCTACAAATGTGATTTCAGCTGTGTCCTGGTTTCAGCTGGGATAGAGTTAATTTTCTTCCTAGTAGTTGGTACAGTGCTGTGTTTTGGATTTAGTGTGAGAATAGTGTTGATAACACACTGATGTTTTAGTTGTTGCTAAGTAGCACTTATCCTAAGTTAGGGATTTTCCAGCTTCCTGGGCTCTGCCAGCAAGCAGGTGCACAAGAAGCTGGGAGGGAGCATGGCCAGGACAGCTGACCCGAACTAGCCAAAGGGATCTTCCATGCCATAGAACATCATGCCCAGTGTATCAACTGGGGGGAGTTGGCCAGGAGGGGCCAATTGCTGCTCGGGCATTGGTCAGTGGGTGGTGAGCAATTGCATTGTGTATCACTTGTCTTTTCTCGTGTTGTATTTGTATCTTATTTTATTATAATCCTTTTTGTTACTATTATTATTACATTTTATTATTATTGTTGTTAGTATTATATTTTGGTTTACTTTAATTATTAAATCATTCTTATCTCAACCCCTGAGTTTTACTTTTTTTCCCCGATTCTCTCCCCCATCCCACTGGTAGGGGGAAGGAGTGAGTGAGAGGCTGCGTGGTGCCTAGTTGCTGGCTGGGGTTAAACCATGACAAGCTCTTTTAAATGCAATCTAAATTTTAGTGAGGTGAGTGAAGGCCACAAAACTCCTGGTTTTCCTGAGCTGCTTGTTACCCAGAACAATTGCCTATAATCAGTTAAAAAAACCTCCCACAACTGTAATACACTTGTGTGACACTGTAAGTGTTTTTGGTATCTTAGAAGGAAATAAAATGGCAGGTCTGGGGAATTTTATGGTGTAATTTAGAGACAGAACAGGAAGGGGAAGAGGATAAATGTGTTACTGGAATTGTAATAACATAAGATCATGAGTTGTGCTTAGTGCTGCACGAGCATCTCGTTAGTTCCTCTTTAGATTGTTCCACCCCCAATAAAATCTACTTAATTAGTAGAAGGCTTTAAATAAAAGGTCAGAGTAAAGATACATCTTGAACAGAGATCCGGAGTCTGGATTATTTTGCCTCTGACACTGATTCCCTGTGGGTCTTGAACAAGCCACTAACAAAACCTGTTTTCACTCACAAGTATGCTGTATATAGAATTTCTGTCAATGAGATGTGCAGTTATAGGGGCTGATAGACTGGACCTTTAACCTATTTGTGCCTTTATTTCCTCCTTGGTAAATCTGATCTAATTGTTCACCTCAGTGATTTAGGGACCTAGTGCTTGTAGAGTGTGTTGAGGTTAAGTGAAAAACATTATTAAAATGCAGTATTACAAGCATGGTTGGAAGAGTAGAAACACCCTTGAATTGGACAGTGTTGCTATAGATTCAGAAATAGGACAGGTATCGAGAGAGCACTTTTCCCGTGTATTCTGGTACTAGATGACAAAGGGAAAACTCAAAAGGCAAATGCTGTGAAGTATTCAAGAGGCACTAAACTGGTATGATTTTTGGATCTGAGAACTTTGGTGTAAAGACCTGTTCTACAAGAAAGTGCTCTGTCTTATGTTAAGTCATCATCCTCTCTATTTTTTAATATTACGGAATTGTGAATGAATGGTCTACAGGTAAACAAGATAAAGTTACTTCTGGATGTTTATAGTAATGCAATATTCTGGTATAGAAAGCTCAGATCAGTTAATTTTGCCTGCAAATTAAGATCACTTCCCATACTTGCTTCAAAATAGCTATTAAAACTATTCCTTGGGTGCTTTTTTTCCCACATCCTTGTACTTCTTGGAATTGTTTAACTGTAAAGGCCTCCTATATAATTTTGGTAGGAAGTAAGTTTACAGAAATGAAACAGCTACTGCAAACCTATGTGTATAGCCTAAAAAAGCTTAATTTCATGCTCACCATGTCTTCAGCGCAGGGATATACTGTCTCCTCTTGGGACCACAACATATGGGCAGAGACATGGCTCAGTTTGCAGTAAGCTTCCGCCTCTGAATGGCTTGCAGTGCCTGACAGATCCAGGGGAACTATTTGACCTCCCTGCATGTGCCTTTCAGTCAGTCCTCATCAGTGTGCTGCTGCGGGTAGAGCAGACATGAAAATTTGAGTAGGACCACTTTAAAGCAGGTATTGTATGCAAAAAAATCTTTCTTTGCCTTTTTTTTTTTTTTTTAGTTAAGCTCTCTGGCCAGATGTTGAAGTTGCATTTTAATCAGTATTTGATGAGTAGCATTTCTGAACAGTAGTGCAAAATAATTAAAAAAATTAATTTAATTGGTGAGAGAATTTTGTATTGTATAGAAAAGGCAATTGCTGTATGTCTGATTCCCCCACCCTTTTGGACATTTCATGACAGATGCTAGGAATTGACCATATTTCTAATATGTGTGTAGTGATAAGAGGAATTAAAAGGGGAAGATTGATACAAAAGCTGTCTGAGTTAAAAATTAAAAGCAATAGTTGAGTTGACCAACACCTCCCAAAGCTGAAGGGAAGATAGTATTTCATTTTAGCTGAATGGTATTACTTCCCAGCTCCTGTGTATTGTTTAATAAATAAGGGAGATGCACGTAATTCAATGTCTAATTATAAAAAATGAGACAATATATTCCTCAAAAGAGAGAGATTCTGCCTTTTAGTAATAAACAGCATCTGCTTTGTTTTTCTCCAAACTGAAAGGTAATTGAACTGACAATTCCAAGCTGTCCTGAAAATGACAGATGACTGAATTGGGAGTAGGAAGAAAGCAGAAGCCCTTTTGTACTGAAGAAAGGGAGATGGCACGCTATAGTTGGATCTGGTTCCCTTTTACAGATTTCTTTCAGAGCTTAAGCTGCTCTGGGTGACCCCAGCCAACTCATTTTATTGTTTAATTTCTTAATGTCAGCAATGGCTATTACAGGTCCCAGGTAGAGCAATATTTCCTACATAGTCATTTTTATAACAATCTTGTCCTTTCTTCTCTGTGACCATAGAAACACATGTGGTACGGAAGAGAATCTGCTTTTATTACATTCTTCCTAGCTCACTTAGCTTTACTGTAAGACTCACGGGTGTTTTTGTTTTGGACCCTTTTTCTGCTAGTTTTGAGGCTAAGCTAACTTCTTGTCTCCTGGTCTATAAAAGTCTTAATCACCATGTGTTTGTCTCACATGGTGATTAAGCTGCTTCACAAGTGCTCTTGAGATCTGTAATGAGTAGAATTGTGAAGCTGTTTTGGCAGATCAGCTGTTCTGTCTGGGTCACAAGCACCAACACTTACTTATTGCACTTGGACAGATTCATGGAAACAGACAGTTGTGATAACATTTCAATATGTGTGTGAGAAAGCCAGAGCAGAGCATTAGGAGGGTTTCTGAACAGGGAGAGCTGGATGATGGTTACAGGAAGGCTCAGAAGTCAAGAACTATGAATTCTGCTCCTACTGCTGTTGAACATTGTGGTGTTAGTTTATTGTATGGCTTTGGGCAAGCCGTCTATGCCTCTGTTCCCCTGTTTGCAGAATATGGATATTTATATTGTGTATATGTGTATACATCTATTATATCCCTTTGATATTGTTGCCTTTATCACTAACAAAGCTGCAAACTCAAATGAAACTAGGTAGTCAATATACAGCAGTTACCCAATCCATTCACTATCCTGCTCTCTAAAGAACAGACACAGAAAACACGCTTGGACAGGTTTTTTTCCTTAGCTTTGCTGTCTGATTCTCTAATTAGTACTGTCGCACAATGTTCCAGATACAGGCATGTGGGGAAATCCTGTATCTAGACTGGAAACCTAGATATTGAATTAAGGTTTCAGAGAAACTCTAATAATACCAGTTAAGTCTTGTAGACTCCATCAATGGCCAAGCTTGTTTGGTGACCATTTTAATACTTAATTATGAATGAAGGGGATTTGTTGCCTTTTCTATCTGTAAGTAGTATCTGCAGGTCTTATTGCATGTGGCCTGACTTTAAGACTAGCACCTAGATGCTAGGTTTTCTCAAGGTATTTAGTATCTTCCTAGAGCAGGTCATTGCTCTTTTGTTGCATCAGGCATGTTCGGTGAAGAAACTTCCACTCCAAGACAGACTCAAATACCTAGTATATAGAACAGTTTTGGATTTTATGCCTAATGTCCCTGGCTTGATTGCTACACTGAGGCCAACATGGGTTTATGTGAGAAGAAAGAGACAAGAAGGTAATGTTCATGCAACAAATATCAACAGCCCCATTCCCAGCATTCCCTCCTTGCTGTGCCTACATTCTTGGCATTCCCCTATTTGCCGCACCCGCTTTATTCCTGTGCATCTCAGACAGAGGTATATAGCAAGTCAGCTCCCCTACAGCTGTCAGAACAGTCTTATGGCATTAAATTTTCAGCTTCCAAGAAAATTGATCAGGGCTATCTTGAGTTATCTACATCTATTCTACATTCCCCATAGCAGATTGTCTGAATTGTTTTCTATGGGAGGAAGCTTTCTGTCTTGGTTCATACATCAGGCTGCTTGTATACAACTCGGATAACACATATAGTGTTATGCTATGTAAACTGCAGCAATATAATCTAGAATCACAATGTGAAATTTTGAACACCTTCAGATATGTTGAGCCAGTCAGTGGTTTTGCTTTTAAAAAAAAACACAACCAACCAACAAAAAAAAACCTAGATCACAACAATTCTTTGAAATGAGGAAGTGCGTCAGAGGAAGAAAGGTGCATATTAGCAATGTATTTTATTACAATTATTGTGCCAGATGCCATTTAAAAAAAAAATTGCAACAGATACAAAATTCTTAAATTGGCAGTTGTGTATTGTAGTTCGTGATGATCGCAGATTCTCATGTCTGAGGAGAATGGGCTTGGGAACAAATACGAAAACTACAGAAAGGATGCAGTGAGACATCTTGGAGAGCTCTAGCAGGAAAGCTTCCTCAGCCTGTGGTTCAGCAGACACAGAGGCTGAAGCATGTGGAATGTAGGGTTAAGCCACATCGTTGTAAAGAAATTGCTTACATTTCAGAAGTTTGTCAAGAAGGTGATCTGTCTGTGAAACACCAGTGCTGATGAAGCAAGGGCTTACTCAAGGCCAGAGGTTCCTTTTGTTAGAGCTGGGATGTGACATCAGATTCCAGCAACCACCAAGCAGTTCCTACTCATGCTCAAGGGAATTACACCCACCCTGTTTTATCTTTGATACTGAGAGTATCTAAAGTACTCAGATGTTAGATTTTTCCTCTTGATTGATTAGAAGCCTTAAAGAATTTGGCCTCAAAACTTTGCATCATGTTAACATCTACAAATTAACGATCACTTTTGTTCTCCACTCAGGCTTGGATTTTTCTTGTTGCAGCCTCTGTTCCACCTGAGATGTCATTGCTTTCTGGGCTCTTTCTGTGTCTTGCATTATCACCAGAAAGATTTTGCTGTAGTTAAATTTGCTCACAATACACGCAGAACATACGAGACCACACTAGCTCATTCTTTCATTACTGTGTCAGTTCACAAGCTTTTAACTTATGTTTGCCAATAGAGAGAACAGATATGAATCAAAGCTAGAGCAAATATTTTCTGACTATGAACCCTCTCGAAGTTCAATAGCTCTCCCAATAGTTCCTAGTTGCTCTTTTGTTTGAGGCAGAGGCCCCTGGGCTCCAATTTAAGCTCCGACTCTTAGTTTTCAAAACCACCTTTGAAGCTGTGTATGTTGATGCTCTCAGCCAGTGGGAGTGAGAGGTCACTTCTTTATTCCTTTGAATGAAAAGAAACAGTCAAGAATATCTTCCTGGTTAGCTTTTAGTTTCTTGCATCAGCCCTACAAGGAAGTACATTTACTGCATACAGTAGCACTAAGATGGTGACAAAAAATTAGGAACATGTACATAGTATCTCTTAATACATGCCAGAGTTGCTTGACTGGAGAAGCAGTATGTTATAACAACACATGCCAAGTTCATGCGTTTGCTGTGACAACAGTACAAAAAGTTAATCTTTAGATGATATACAGTGGGAATTCTGAGTCCTAATAATGTAAAAGTTTCCACAGTAATTAGATTCCATTGCAAGGACACAGATGTTAATGGAGTATAGTTTAAAGAGAGTGTCAAGGCATGTATTATCACTATGGTTTGTCTTCAGTAATGTTTACACTAATGTAACTGCTGTTACTAATGTTAAACTTTGTGATCAGTAACTATTGTCTTTAGTCAGTAACACGGAATTAATATGAATATTTCAAGCAGCAATTTTAAACCTTGAGAGGCTGCTTACACGGCACTAACACTTTTTAACAGATATGCTTCTGATCTATTCATAGCAAAACCCATGAATTTATTTCCCCAGACTGCTCTGAGACGTTTAAAAAGGTATCCAAAAGAAATGTCAGACACCAAGATTTTTCTTACCCTTAGTACTTCCTAAAATACTTAGAGCTAATCTTAGATTATATTTTATCACCACAAACTGTCATAGGAAATTCAAGCTATTCCTAGACTACAAAAAACATTTGAAATTGATCCTCTAGCAAAACAATGTCTCTGTTGCCTTTTTCACCCTTGCTTACAGCTATGCCAGGATTTCAGCTTTTGCTGTAGCGAAGCTGTACTGTATTTGCACAGTAAGTTATGTATTTTTCTAAAGCTTTAACTTGTTTGCAAGCTGGGGGAACATTCTACATTAATTGGTTTGCAAGTAACTATATCTCAGCAACTCCTTTATCAGGAATATCTTTCTATAACACTTTGACCTCTGCTATTTCTAAAATTTGTTGCTTGTTTGATTTTCTAGGACTGCCCTTTTAAAGTCAGGCAGCTGCAGCCTCTTAAAGTAGCTATCATTCAACTAGCAGCTGTTAGCCATATCTAGCTTTTCAAGTCCAGCTAAAAGTAGCTGCTATAACTTTTCTGAGAAGATGTTATTTAACTTATAGAAGGCTTACTAAGAACTTCTAAATCTTCAATTTGAGGTCATACATGAAACCAGAGATTCTGTAAGCCTGTTCTGGCAACAAGTACTGGGGACTTGAGGGATCTTGGAATCTAGCTCTGACTTCATCAATCTTTGTGTCATCCTAGATGAATCACTTCTGCGTCCTCAGAAAGAACATCTGCAACATTTGTAACATCCTCAACTCCTATAGCTCTTTTTCTCCACCCTTTCCAATTTTTGCATGAAGTATTGGGAGAATTCATACCTTCCCCCAACACCCAAATCTGGGAATATGTTAAAACCCCTGAAGTACAATGCTATTAGGAGGAGAAAATGATCTTGCTAAGGGTTTAAAACCACAAATTTCATCCAAAAATAACCTCTTGGGAATCTTTATCAAGCTGCTTAAGCATTTAGAATGAGAATGTCAGCAGGCAATGTTTGCTGAACATGGTTTGTAAGCCAAATTGTATGAGGTAGCAGTATATATTCTGATGTTATTCTAATCTTGGTATGGATGAAACCATGACACCTCCCTGCAGAGTACAGCTGGGGAGATCAACCAGTGTGGTGGTTTACTTAAAAAAAAAAAAAAAAAAAAAAAAAAAAAAAAAAAGAAAGTGGGCTTAATTGGAGGCTAAAAATATGCATCTCATAAAACAAAATATCAGTTATCTATGCCTAAATTAGATGTGGTCTTGAACCCAGACCTTGGTCCAGAATAATCCTGCATTTACGTAAGCCCAGATGCAAACTCTGCATCCTATGTCTTGATACTGTGGTACATGCTGTGCTAAGACCCCACATTCCCAATCTCAGCATCTTTTTGGGGGTGAGAGAGTGGGGAGCAACCTATCAAAAAAAAAAAGTAACCCCTATAGTTGGCTCATCCTTTCTGGGGAGTGGAGTATGTTGTAGAAAGCCTCTAGTTGAGAAACTATCTTTCCTCTCCAGAGCCAGTGGAAAACTTTTTTTATTCAGTGGCTTTATTGAGGAATTGTTTACCTAAGCAACTGTTTTACTGTATGTTGTAATTAGAGTCTTTTCAAGCTAAAAGAATGTTAGGAGGGTCATGTAGTTAAACCCTGGAATTAGTCGCCTCTGCCCTCTGTGCATACTTTAATTGCAATGTGTGATCACACCGTTGTGTTTTTTTTTCCTGCAGCATGGGTTCTTTAATCAGTGCTCGGAAGGGATGTTAGTTGTTAGTTGTCAAGTAATGGCTCTACCAGCTGTATTCTTTGCTCTCAGAGGCTGGTGATCAGTTCCACACCCCTCGGTGCCCGCTGAAGCGCTGCGTAGACAAGCTCGGCTTTAACGCTGGTGTGGAGTTTTCCCTGGTAGCTACAGGTAGCTGCTGAATTAATTTCTCCTTGCTAGCTCCATGATGTGGTAGACTGCCCTGTCTTACAGACAAGCGGAGCCGCGGATAAATTAGGCAAATACTTTGCACAAACCCTGAGTGGTTTCACCTCCGGATACCTGTACTCATGGCCTCCTCCCCCGGGGGCTAATAGTCTCAGTGTTGCACGGCCCGTACTGCTGCGACGCTCGGGAGGGCTCGGTATCTCGGCTGCTGCCTCTCCCCTCTCCTCCCCGCTCGCTTCTACGCAAACCCCGCGGCGAGGCCGGCCGTGGGGCGCCGTGCCCGGGGCGGACCGGCCTCGGGGCAGCTGCCCGGCAACTGCGGGCCCGGTAGCCCCGGCCCGAGCGTCCCGCCTTCCCCGCGGCTGCCGCTGCGCATGCGCAGGGAGTGCCCGCCCTCCGCCCGGGGAGGCGAGCGCGCAGGCGCTTCTCCCGCGGTGGGCGGGGCGCGATCGCGAAGGGCGGCTGACAGGGCCGCTCTCGCGAGAGTTGCTGCGGGAACGGCGGCGGCGGAGCAGGCGGCGGTGCGGCGGGCGGGGGGGGCGCCGCGGGACGGGGCCGCAGCGGCAGCCGAGGCGGCGCTGGAGGGGCGGCCGGGCCGCGTGAGGCCGGGCAGGCGGCGAGGACCCTCGGGCGGGGCGGCGCCCCCCAGCGCTGCGCGGTGAGTCAAGGGGGTGTGTATGGAGGGCGGGCGGCGGGCCGCCGACCTCTCCCGTCCCCTCCCCAGCCCGCGCCCCGGTGCGGCGCGGGGAAGGCCCTTCCCGGCGGGGCCCCGGTTCCCCTGCCCACCGGGACACGCCGAAGCCCCGGCGGCGGGCGTCCCCCGGTGCCGCGGCCTGGGCCCCAGGGGTGTTCCGCCTCTCCCCGCCGTCCTCCCCGGGAGTCGCCTCAGCGCTGTCCCGGGGCTGCGGGCCTGCGTCCCGGCGGGCCCCGGCCTTCCTGGGGCGCTGGGCGCTTCTCGGGGGTGCGGGCTGTGCGGAGCGGGGCTGGCCGCGGGGCGGGTGGGGGTTGGAATAAGGTGCTGGGCTGTAGAGGCGTTATCTGCCAGGCGAGATTCCCTAGCTCTCCGTACAGCTGCCCGCACTCGGCTGCCCCGGACGGGTGTTGGTCTTGGGTCACGTTCCCCTTTGCCGTACGTCTGTGGAGTGTTGGCTGGTGGTAGTTCTTGGGGCTGATTTTTAATATTCCCCGAAGAGTTCTGTAACTTCAGGCCGCTTCCAAAGGTTAAAAGGTTGCGAATACCCTGTAGGCAGGTTACCATCCATACTTTTCTTTCTCCAAAGACCTTTTGGGTCACGCTTCAAACGTGAATTTCTGTGATAGCAAAAGACATTTTTCTCTTAGCCTCTTCTTTCTCTTCTGAGCTTCCTGCTTGACATTCAGTGTTGGTTTTGTGGCATAAGGTTTAACTTGCCAATGTAGTTTCAAATAATCTGTAGAAGAGAAGGATGCAGTCTTGTTAACTCCCACAACATCTGACTCAGGCATCTCTTTTATAACCTAAAGAGAAAAGTATTCTGTAGCACAGTTAATAACTGGGAGAGCAATTCATAGATAAATATAGTGTTCAGGGAAGTTCATTCCTTGTTTTAAAAATTACTAAATGCCTGTGGTCGAGGGCCAACATTTGAAGGGTCACAGATTGTTAATCTTCCTCAAACACAGTGGTGGTGTTTGTAATCCATTTCTGTGCAAACTTTGGATATTGAGAATTTGTGCCAAAAAAAGATCTTTCAATTATTACCATCTCTTATGATAATTAAGTCATGTAGTGTTTTAAGTATTTCATAATGCCAGGTAAGCTTGTAAAATTTAAAGCTGCTTTATACAGTTTAAAATAAGAAAAAAAAAAAAGTGGCAATAAATAAATTTTGGCAGAGGTGAAGTTTTCTATTACCTGATAAAATGATTTGACCTGATAAATATTATCTGTGCTTTGTGCTATAGCTTAGTTTTGTAAGTGATATCTTGAGTTGTTCTCTGACAAGACGTGCTTAAGGAAGTTGAAACGTATTAAGCTAGTAGATAATGAGTATCATTTATGACCCTGAA
This sequence comes from Aquila chrysaetos chrysaetos, assembly GCF_900496995.4. Lineage (NCBI taxonomy): Eukaryota > Metazoa > Chordata > Aves > Accipitriformes > Accipitridae > Aquila > Aquila chrysaetos. Next base: position 68,709,024 of record NC_044008.1, read on the forward strand.
TGTTCTGGGTTTTATATGTTGATAATTTAATTTATATTTTACCTCATTCGTTTATTATGTTATACTTCCTTATTTGGCTAATTTGAATTAGTGCTCTGTCCTCATGATTTTTTTCTTTCTATTCTTTTGTCTAGAGCCTGACACTTAACATTTCTGCATGTCTTCCAGATGATGTATGCACACATTTTTCTTTCCACCACCCTCAGTAATGTTTTGTCCTATAACAGCTGATGAAGCTTAGGATCCAATTCTTTGCAAAATCTTCCACTGAATGTATCTTCTTTCTTCCCTCGCTTTGGCTTTTCTGAAGTGTCTGTTCTTCTATTCCTGCCCATATGACTTTGCAGAAGAACAGTAAAAGAGTGGAAAGCAAACAATGAGAAAGCTCTCACTTGCTAGAAAAAATGCTGTTTGTAAGAGCAGTATAAAAACCCTACCTTTGCCTGTGTGTTTTTTGAAATACGTATTGAAAAGAACGTGAGAATTGTTTCCTGTTGGCTACGACAGGGAGGTTTGTATTTATAATTACTTACTTAGATTCCATTCTGAGCTGCAGCACTGTATTGCTAATAAGAATTTACTGTTAGCTGCATCTGCTGTCTTTTCTTCCTCTGCCCCCTCCCAGATTTAAGAGCAAGAGAAGTATCTTGCCCCAAATCACAGTAAGGCAAGAGGTGAAAAACATATTGATATTCTGAGAAATCTTAGTCATTTCTCTGGTAAGATCATCTGATAATTCTTGTAATGTGTATTCATTGTGTCCATATTTTGACGTTATTCATTCATACCTATCTTATTCCATTTGAAGTCTGTGGAGCTGGGGTGCATTATAGTATTTGCAGCGTGTCCTGTTTTGGTGGTGTCTGCCTAAAGCAAATACCTACAGATGTGTTCTCAGTGGGCAGAGACCTAGCACAAGCTACTTCCCCAGTAACCTTATTTTCTCCCTTGTTGTGCAGTTGGTTTGTCTGTATTTTAGTAATTATGTGGCTGACTGTCTATAAGAACTTATTTAATAAGATTAGTGAACAACAAATGCTTTCTAAGTGACTTTAAGGGAATTGATGTTCCAAGTTTACCTTTTCTGACATTTGCTGTGTAAGTATCTGGGTTTAATGCTTTTCAAAGCTTTTCCGTAACTTATGTGTAACTTCCATGCCTAAACTTCAGCTATACTTTTGCCTAGGGTCATGATGGTTAAACTTTTGTTCTACACTGCAGCTGCTGTTAGTATCATTAGCTAGAAACATTGCTCCTTTATATGCTGACAGTATATACGATGGTGGTAGTAATACGAATGCATGTTTAAAGAAAATTGCGTGATGAATCTCTTTCATCTTGAACTGTGCTGGAAAATTTCCCAATGTTGTACTATTGCTAAGCTCAGGGAAATGCCAGTATAGTTCTTGGAAATGCTGCATCAGTTTCTCTAAGAAAGTTGTGTATTAACTCCTTCAGTTAAAAAAAAAATTCTTAGATGCTAATGCAGTACTAGGTAGTAATACTTGTGTATGCCAAAGAAAGGAACATTTACCAATTGGCAGTAATTTCTTTCTTTAAATGTGTCTTTAGCTGCTAACATATTCTTTAAGTTGTGCAACTTGCTGTTAGGTTCTTAGGTTTGGAACGTACGGTTTTCAAGCAGTGTTCCCTTAGCCAATGGTGTTTGCATGCCCATATAGTGAATGATACGCATCTTCAGATGTAGCATTGTGCTACCAAAATGTTACTGCCAGTAATATTTATCCTTTAAGAAGGAATAGAAAGCGATGATATTTACCATGAAAGGTAAGGGACATGTAGACAGTATGCTTGAACAAATATTTGCATTTTCCATTGCTTCATATGCAATCATTCATGTGCTCCTTAATATTGCTATAATAGCAGAAAATTATAAATACCATCAGTTTAAAAAAAAAAATCCAAAGAGACCAGGTTAGAAAGACGAGGAGATGGTGAACCAAACACAATAGAGGCGGGCAAAGGGAAAATGTTGCCGGCAAAGGGACGTTACTGTTGCTGTTTGTATGAGTATGCTAGTATGGTGTGGAAGACTGACATCAGAAAGACAGATGCTTTTTTATCAGCATTGAAACTAAAATTACGTAGTTTAGAATCATCAAAATGTAGCTAAGATGGTACACTTTTTGGGTTTAATTATGTGTGTTGGTCAAAGCTCGGATCCAGTATATTTATTTCCAATAGCTGCAGTAGCACAGGCAGGTTTTTCAGTTGTGATCTTCGTGGCTGTTGACAGCTTTGTCAGTCTTACTGACGTTTCGGTAGTGCTGTGTAGGAGTACCAAAGAAAACTGCGAGCCCTGTCCACGTGGGGACCTCACTAAGCTGGTCTTTTTTTGATCAAGATAAATCCTCTAAATACCTCTTCTCATTCTACCAGTTTCCCTGTGATAGAAATCTCAGTTTGGGTGTTTGCCTGGAGCTTCATTATTCTTTATGGGGAGCTGAAGGTTGGGCAAACATGGGACTCATGGAATATAAGCACGTTAATTGCTGGAACTGCATTTATGTAAGGCAGGTTTTTCTCCAAAATGGGAAAATACTATTGCCATCTGCTGCCTTTGCATATAGCTGGGCTCTTTCTGGGCCATAACCACAGAGACTGAATTAGCAGGTGCGTGGGTTCACTGGTGTTTGTCAGATCTCTTCTGTCTTGAATTGTCATTGACAAGTACCAGCTCTCTGCTGGTTCTTCAGAAGGGTATTCGTGATGGTTTTTAATTTACCTTACTTGACTTTTTTTCTGATCCCTTACCTTCTCTGCTGTCAAATGTGGCTGGAGTTAGATTAAATCCTTCCTATTCTAACCTGAGATCAAGATTTAACCCTTTTCAATGGTTTCAGTGTGTCTCTATATGCCTTGCCAGGTCTGCTGTTATTTCTTCTCTGGGCCCATAAGAGATACGCAAACTTGCTGATTTTCATGCTGTGCCTATGAAGATTTTTTTAATGTGTTCTGCTGCTCAAGACGCTGGAATTTCAGGATGGTTGCTTTTACGTTAGAGTGAGCCCAAACTTTTGTCTCTATGCAGTATTATTTTAGGACGCTTTTTGGTGGGCATTTCAATTCCCAAGAAAGTCCTCTTACAGAGGATGCATAGAAGTATTCTCTGCTTTGTCTGACTTACTATATTTAAATTGATAGGAGCTGTATGCCTGGAAAAAAACCCAAATTACTGCTGTAAGCGGCGTCTTTCCCAGTGCAGCGCGTGGGGGAGAGGAGTGCATCGCCCTTTAACGGCCGCCTGTCCCCACCGTGGGCTGGCGCTGACAGGGTTTAGTTTCGTGTCCCGTCAGCCGAGATGTCCGGCCCTGGCAGTGCTGAGGGCGGGCAGCGCCCTGCCGCCCGGCCCGGCCCCGCTCCTCTCCGCCGGCGCCCGTCGGTAGGGCTAACCTCGCCGTGTCCTCCCGCCTCTTACGTCTCGCTGTAATTAAAAACGCGAGGAGCGGGTGGCTTCCCGTGAGAGGCGGTCCCGCTGCCGGGCGGGAGAGGGGAGGACCTGCCCTCCCGGGGCTAGGCAGCCCGCGCGGGGCGGCGAAGCGGAGCCGGCGGCGGGCCCTGCCTGGCCGGCTCCGCCGCGGGCGGCCGGGCGCTGGCGCTGCCGCCGCCGCCGCCCCGGGGCGAGGACCGGCGGCTGCCGCGGGGCGGGCAGCTCCTCCCGGCGGGCCGGTGCCGGCCGCGGTGCCGCCTCCCGCCCCCCCCCCCCCCCCCCCCCTTTTCCTTCTGGACGCCATTGGCCGCTTACTGTCACTCGTCTCCCTTGGGCCTTTTCGAGCTTCGGCGGATAATCGGCGGCCGCTCCGCCCGGCGGCTCTCTGCCGGCGCCCCGGCCATCGATCCGTGCCACTTCCCCTAATGGCCCGTCTCTTCCTTCTCCTCCCCCTCCCCTAGGGCGGATCGTCCCCCGGCCTCCCTGTATGTGAGAGACGGGGCCGGCGTCTCGGACGGAGCCGGGCCGCGGGAGGGCTGAGCCGGCAGCCGCCGCGGGAGGAGCGGAGGCTTCGGGGAGCGCTTCCTTCCCACCGCCCGCACCGCCGTGCGCGGCAGCCCCAGCATGGAAGCCATCGCCAAGTACGACTTCAAAGCCACCGCGGATGACGAGCTGAGCTTCAAACGGGGGGATATCCTTAAGGTAAGTGGCGGGTAAGGGCCCGGGAGTGTTCCCTCTTTGGCCCTGGGCTTTTCAGCTTCTCTCCGGAGCCTCTTCCTGTCCGTCAGACCTGACCCTCTCTTGCGTCCCCAGAGAACGCCATCTCCTTTTAACAGGGTACCTCAAGATTTCCTCAATCCCAGTCTGACCTCTTTAAGAGCAGGAGAGGCTGTTTCGTTTCTGTGTTAAGCATGCATCCCAAAGTCTCTCATTTCTCTCTTCTGCGATTGGAATATTTGAAAACTTAAGTCGTAAATGTGGTAGCAAATAAGCAGAAGTACGAGAGAATCTCTGTGCTGAATTCCCCTCTAGGAGAGGAAACCCCTTAAAGTAATCAAGATCAATTTGATATTCCTTTCCTTTGCCTCCTGCCAAGGATTCCAGTATCAAAGAACAGTGATTAGATTATTTCTCAGTAGATAATCTTTTAGCATCAGGCTGTCAAATATTGGTGCTGAGTTTTATCTTCAGTCCTGATGAACTCGTGATAAGCTTGTGGCTGAATATTTAATGGATCTGTGCAGATGTAAGTAGATGTTGGAGTGCATTAGAGGAATCTGGTCTATGGTTCTTTCAATATATCAAAGGCTGTTTAGACTTCATCTTGGCTATGTTAAAGGAATTTGAAAAATATTTGAATTTCTAAAACTTTCTTTAAAAAAAAAAAACCAAAACTGGGCACATAGAACAAGCCCAAAATTTTATTTTGGGGAGAAGTAAAATATAAAAAGCCATAGTGATTTGGCCTCAGTGAAGCATATCTCTGAGCATTGTTGCTTCCAAGTAAAAAGAGCTGTATTGTGGAATGTTTTAATGGAGTTTCGTTCAGAGACAGTATTTCTCCATAAACGTACAAGATGGGCTTTACCTTCCTAGTGTGATGTGTTTACTATTAAAGTATTTTAAGCTGCTTCTTTCTAAAATATTTTGACTAGAAACTGTTTTGAGAGGTACCTATCCTGCAGATGTAAGGCTGTAACTTTGTGTATGCTGACAAATCAAGTCCTGCAGACCTCAGTGGGATTACTCATCTGCTTAAAATTTTTGCCAGGGAAGGGCTTGATTTCAACTACTGTTCTAAGATAAGTTGGAAGAAACAACCTCTACGTGTAAACTTAATATGCGTCTTTTATAGGTGATATTTCAATAACATAACTGTGGCTTTGTTAAAAGTGCAGTAATATTGTGTGGCCATCAACAGATAAAGGTTGCAAAAATGTATCCTGCTTTGAGATTGTTAACTTTTAAAATAAGTGCATCTGTGTATATCCTACACATCCCTGGCCCACAATTGGCCTAAAAATGCCTGTTAGACCTGTATACCTCAATTCCAGTGTTTATGTAAATAACCAGAATATTTCCTTTTGCTTGTTTTAAACATTTGAGACTGTCAGAATTTTAGAAGTCTTCTGTGATAACCTCATTTATTTTTCTTAACCTGAGCTTCTATTTTGGGTTACTACTAGCTACCCTCAGCTTTTATGGTGTATTTGAAGTGGAGCACAGCTGAAGTCAGCTTGTAGAAAATGACGAACAGGAAGGAAAAATTAAGTATAGTGAAATATAGTTTATTTTAAAGTGTGTTCTTAATTTCATCTAGTTTGGTATAGAAGTTCGCTGAAGTACATGAAAAAATATCTTGTAAAATTTACATTCATTTAAAAATACGTTCTCTAAGAATTGAAGGAAAAATAATTTTTTTTTTTTTTTTTTTTTAGACTTTTGAAAGTTTAGTCTGTGCTAAAACTCTTACAACTGTGCACAGTGGCTGGTAGTAAGATGTTCTTGAGTCCTAGCCACTTGGTGTCATCCCATAGATACAAATTTTGTCACAATAATAGAAACATGGTGGTATGTAAGCTGTTACACTACATTAATCATTGTATTTTTCCTAGAATACAGAGAGGGATTTTCCTACTCTTCATAAAACCTAGGCTGAACACTTCCTCAAAGCGTTGATGAACAGTTCTACAAACTATATTTCCTTTCAGCTCATATTCTGAAAATGCTTACAAATGTTACGTATTTACTTCATAGATGAGTAAACCAAGTCATAGAAATAGTAAATTGCTCAAGATTATCACTAAAGTTAGTTAGAACTCCAACGGTTTCAGGAATCCTTCTTCAGCACATAGTTGAGATGAGTTCTGTGTAGCATGGTACGGTTCACTGTCTAAAGCTGGCAAATTTCAGACAAATAAGCCAAAACCAATTAGAATTGTTACAATTCACTTTACTCAAACTGACAAACTTCTGTAGTGCTTTGTCACTTTGAAAGTCAGGTTCACTTCAAATGTGTTTCAGGTTGTGGAAATTAATTTCCATCAGACATGCCTGATCTGTTTTGTTAGTACTTTGCTCATGACTGAGGAATCTCAGGGTATCCCATTCATGTGCCTCGTGTGATCCATCTTATTAATCAGGTCAATCCTGCTGCCCTCGAACGAATCGGAAAGAGAAATAAACTTGTAACATGTTGAATGCACCTGCATGCTTCGCTCTTTAGATAACCCTTGCTGAGGCGCACGTGTAATTTGACATGTAGTGAAGACTTCTTTAAATCTAGCTATTAGACACCTGTCCTGATGCACCTCCAGAGAGTTGAGTTAGTTTGATGGCATATAAGATGATGGCAAAGCATTGTTTCGTAGCAAAATGTTATGCCTTGACCACACTAAGGAAAGAACAAAATCTCTAATGCTTTAATTCCCACTCCTTGGAAGTTCATGTTTCTCTTTGTGGGGAGAGAAGGCAAAGATGCACACTGTCTGACTCCCTCTGATTTCAGCAGATAACTTGCCTATGATGTCATGGTGCCATTACTGCTGCATACCCACATATTCGGGACTTGATTGAATAGCATTTGAACTGTAGCCATTAAGCTGGTTGTTAGTAATCTTGTGGCTGGTTTCCAAAAGTGAGTGAAGATAGTTGACCTTTGGCTTGCAATTGTAAAACAGCTGAGTGAAGAGGAAAAGTGCTTGGCCTTTTCTTTTGTGGGCGCTATATGGTAAAAGCTGCTTCTATGATTTTTGTAACCCTGGCGGTAGACTGGATCCCCTTACGCTTTTTTCTAGTGGTTCTATAACAGTGTGTGGTATTGCCGTTCAAGAGATACAAACGGACAGCTTTCTTTAATCTTCTTAAATATGCTAAATGCTACTTACCGAGCATTTTCCAAAGAAAGGAAAGGTTGCTTCTTCCTTCTGTGTCTTCTGACTACAGTACAGTGCTGTAGCTCTCAAGATCACTGTTCTTTTCATGTACAGGTGGTTGCTTCACAAAAGCTAATTGGTGACTGGCATTCTATTGGGGGTGTGTGAAGATAGCCTGTCCTGTTATTTAAAAAAGTAAAAAAAGGAAACTGAGGGATTCCTATTTATTTACTGTTTTTCACTTTGATTAGTTCATGGTTGCCATGATGCTTTTTCAGTCTTTTCCCCTTTCACTTGCTGTATTTATTGAAGTTGGGACTAGTTAACTTCAGTCTCTGTCTATATTTGTTATTCAGGTTTTATGTCCCCCAAAACTATTGTATTTCTAGCAGCTTCTGGTTTTGTTGGCCTTTGTGCTAACTGGCAAGTATCCAGACCTAAAGTGTGCTGATACTTGCTGGTGGTTTGGCAGGAGTGCCGGGGGGGGGGGCGGGGAGAGAAGAAAAATCATAATTCTTTCACTCATCTCCTCATCATTTCTTTTCTTTATTCCTCCTACACCTAATCTGAAGTGTACAGTTAATACCATTGTGCTCTGATAATCATTTCTGCATGGTTAATACAGAAGCACTAAACATATTCATGAATATCTTGAATATTAGAATTGTGGGGGTTTTTTTAAAAAAACTATAGACCACTGCTCCATTTCCTCTTTCTCCTTCTTCTGTTGTAGCGTTGGGGCATAGCCAGGAAGTGATATTCTGAAGAACTGATTAAGTTCCTGTTCCCAGTAGTTATCAGCATAATTAATTCAGGGGCACTTACAGATTGGTTTTATGAGTAAAATTACTCAGGTGGAGTTCTAAATAGAGGGCCATCATCTTTAATTTTGGGGTTTTCACTTTTGTTTGCCACACAAAGCAGCTTCCCTATATGCTAAAAGGAGGAATTCCTTGATAGGATTTTGATCACTTGACAATTTTGTTCAGCAAAGTCAAGATTTTTTTCTTTTCCTACTCTGATCATACACTTGACAGTCACTGCAGGTTCTGTTCACATGATTGTTTGCCACCAGACTTATTTTCTGTCAGCCTTTAAGAGGATTGAGCGTTTGCAAACAGTTGATGCTGAGATGGCATTTTCAGTTCCTGCATGAAAACCATTTTTCTGTGTCTGGATCCAGTGAAACAGTTTTGAATAGAGGGAGGAGTATGATAAACAAGGGGAGCATGGTCTCCCTTTTCTTCTTCCACATCCCTTGTCTTTGACCTCACCTGCATTGGCTGTTATGTCGTGGTGACTGTGCTAGAGAACAGAAATTCATTGCTTGCTGAAGAGTAGTGCAAAGACTTTTTCTCTGTTTTGGGTGAAACTGTCTTCACTCTCATCCTTCCTTCTTCTCCCTTCCTTACACACCCCCTTCATCTTTCCCCATTTTTTTGTAAGGGGGTGGAGTCAGTGTGGTCTTGATGATTTTAATATGTGAGAAACAGTTTTCTGAATTAATGATTCAGGCAAATTGCAGGCACCATGTGCTTTATAGTGAAATAGGTCAAATATTAGAACAGGTTGCCCAGAGAAGTTGTGGAATCCCCATGCTTGGAGGTACCCAGACAAGTCCCTGAGCACTCTGATCTAATTAGACTTGTTTTGAGCAGGAGGGTGGATTGGGTGACTTCCAGAGGCCCTTCCAACCTATGTTATTCTGTGATTTAGCTGTGAGTGGCAAGTCTGTTGTATGCGATGGTTGATTTGTAAAGGTACGCTTAGGTCATGTTTCTTGGCCGGCAGCCTTGAATGAAGATGATATTTGTCATCAATATGTGATCAATATAGCAGTCTAAGAAGACAAAACAGAAAATTACAGAGACTCATAAAGACAAGTATGATTATCTTAAATGTAGTTGATTTGGCATCCTGGCAATTGGAGATAATGTGTTACAAAGAGATGCCGCTATAAGAGGTTGCATTCTTCCAGTCTACCCAACTGTTCAATGCCTATGTTTTTAGTACAAACTTCTCAAATATTGTTCCTCTTATGTATGATAGTAATCTGAGGGTGGGATGTGTTTTATTAGACAACTTCCCTAGGCATTGGGGGGAAGGGTTGCGGGAAGGAGCTACCTAACCTCCACAAGGTGCATGTGCCCAAAAAAGAACACACACATGTTCTGTATTTGTAAAAGAGCATGGACCTGCTTAGAGCAAGATTGCATTGCTGAAGGTGTGTCCGTGCAGAGGACATAAATACGGAGTATTCCAGACTGAAGGTATAAAGCGGTCTTTGCAAGCAAGGGGTAAACACATTCCTCCTTTAAAATGGCATCTTTGTTTTTGTTTAGTAGCTATTTGTGATGATTATTTAAACTTGTCACTGAAAGCAGAGAAAAATTAGCTCTTGTGAGCTGTGTGCTACCTGAAGCCCACTGGAGTTTTGAATGTCAAACAAGACACTGATTAAAGCTAGTGGTCAGCTCAGCTAATTTTATCATATTGACTTAACACGTATTGCATTCTGTTATAACCAGGGGAAATTATGTTAATTTGAAGTTCAGCTGCCTTTTGCCAATTTAATGGAAGTGCTATTGTTACAGCTTCTCTGTGAGGTCCAGCTTTTGATATGACTGGTGTGACAGACTTCTGGAAAGCGTTAGCATAGACGTATCAGCAAATCAAATTTTGGCTTGCTATATTATTTATCTGCTTTGTTCAACGTGCGTGTCAAACTGCAACCAATGTGATTCTCTTCTGGTTTTATTTACTGGCAACACAAAGATGTCGTCTCTCCTCTTTGGTTCAGTGATATTTCTCTCATGATAACTATATGATGAGGGAATGTCTGAGAATTTCAGATCAATAAAATCTGTTAATCTGAGGGACATCCCAGGTGTTAATGGACTAACTTTGATTAGGTTTTTTTAATGAAAATGGTAAAAGCTTAATCACAGCTGGGGGAAGAAAAGAGTGATTATGACTTTTAGTGGCATGTATAAAGGATTGAGTGTGTCATACTTTTCCAGTTTCTGTGAAGAGCCCTGCTAATTGGGGCTACTGCTGTTTGTAGTGAAATTCAGACTTTTCTGATTTCTCACTACAATCAATAAGGATCCAACTAAGTGAAGGGAGATAAGGAATCCAATTTGTCTATGTACAGCTCAGCCTAACATAAGCAGTGAGCTGTATGGCCCCTTGATAAAATCCCTTGTGCTTTACAGTTGCCAGTGGCTATATACCAGAAATCAATAACTAAAGCTTAAACCTCAGGAAAAAATGTGCTGGGCAAAACTAATTCTATTTCTTTGAAAATGAAAGAAAATTAAGCATTGGTCCCCTAACAACACTGGAGCCAAAAGTCTTACAATCTCACATTGAGCAAAAAGAGAATGTAATTTACCAAACCTGATGAATTTTACAATAGAAATCTAAACCAGAAGAACTGCTAAAGATAACATTAGGATATTTTCATGATTGCTGTGAGACTGAACTCTTGTATTAATTTAAGGGTATTAAACCGATGATACCAGATTTCCATACTTAACTTGTTGGTTACCTCTGAATTAAAACCTTTGCTAAACTGTTAATAATTTTATTTATGTAGGTCTTGAAAGGTTTGAAAAATCGCAGCTAGTTCTAGAACCATAACAATAAACATCTTTAAAAAAATCCAAACACCACCACTTTCCTCCCCCCCCCCCCCCCCCCCAAAAAAAAACCCCAAAAAAACATTTAAAGCCATTCATGTAATGGGCATTAGCAAAGAATTTGGCAACATAGATGAACTAGTTGAGATGAGTTTTTGAGTTTTTCCTGTGTAACTGTGTAGCATCACGTTTCTTCTGGTCTGTGGTGTTGAACCGCAGAATGTCCTTTCCAGGTTTGACAGCAGAGTGTTGTTAAAGCAATAAGGAGAACTGAGAGGAGTCTGTCGCACCCCTCTGCACAGAGGTTTACGGGTATGTCTGCATTGTGTAGTCACGAGATGGGACTGTATCTTCTGTAGCTATATCCAAGCTAACTTTCAGGTAGCTGGAGTAATGATAACCACATTACAGGATTCAACATGATTTACAAAACTTACACAGGACTCTGGATGAATACTTAGCCTGTGCTTAGTTCTGTGTTACAGGGTGTGTGATGCCTTAAAGTCTGAGCTAGCTACTCTGGAGGTCTTAATGAGCAAGATATGTAGCAAAGGATAAGCCTATTTCCTTTCTTCCCCCCCTCGCCCTCACTCCTTTCAGTGCTGGTGGGATAGGGGCTAGCCAGAGAGATGAAGCAGTGAATATAATGTTTAGGTAGAAAAGTGACCAAGGAAATGCATTTGTTCTTCCTCTGATGCTTAACCTTGCGGACATAGAAATGGAGCTTTTGTGTACTCATCCATTTCACTGGGGCACTAGTGAAAAGAGAACTAGGTCTCAGTGTTTTGTTATTTTTTTACTTGCTTTATTTAGCATTTTGTTAGGAAAGCTGCCTTTGATCTCTGTAATTTCCAGTTTTCTCTGAAAATTCTGTTAAATTCAAAATGCAAATGCGTAGATGACTTGTATGCATTCTGCGTTTCTACGCAGATCAGCAAACTGATACTGCAGTAGTCTGATACACAAGTTCTTATCTGCAGCTTTATCCCACAGCAGTTCTTGCTCTTTCATTTCCTTTGCTGGCCCTGCAGTGGCAGTTAATATTACCTTCCAAGTTGGGCAAACATCAGTGACTAGAATATACACAAGGAAGTAAAAATGTGTTTTTTAGATGCTTTGGGAGAGAAAATAGGATAGGAGAATACTTCCTATTATTTTTTTAGGGGCTTTTTTTTTTTTTTTTCATTATCTACAGCTTGGGGAATGCTGTATAAAGTTGTTCCTTTCCCTCAAATAGCCATATCTTTTTAGATGGAACAGCAACATTGTTGATCTCAATCTGTCAAGCTTCAAGCTGCACTTTGTCACGTTCTAGGCTTATGCCCTGTTGCTGAGTATTTAAAGCACTGCTCATGAGTGGCACATGCCTTCAACTTTGAAGTCATCTTGTAACACCTCATAAGAGTAGGTGTTCAAATGGAATAGAAAAACGGTTGTGAAGCAGACTGTCTGCGGTGGAGCCTGAACTTGTTCCCATGTCTTATACGCATGATTGGTGCCACCATCTGACAACTCAAGTGAGAATTGGTTTAACAAACTTAAGAATGTGTTTTTTTTCATGGTGACATGCGCTAAACACATGGGGTTGTACAGCTGAGCTCTAATAGAGCAAAAAGTGAACTGACAATCTCCAAAACTGCTCCTGATAATTATTTTTAGGATATTTATTATATTGCTGAAACCCAGATGCTACTCTACAGTACTTCCTGATTAGTTACTAGATGCATCTGAAATTTGCATTTTAAGTGGTTGTGTTCATAATTTTCCTCAGCCTGTATTTCCCTCTTTACTAAAAGAATAGTGTTTTTCTATAGATACTAAATAAAAGCCCATTTTAAAAATGTCTTAAGTGTCTTGAAGAGCCTAAGGAATGATTGCTCACTTGAGTTTCCATACCTGATCTTGGATCCTTTTGTCTCTGGTTATTTGAAGTTGTGAAAACAAATAGACAGTCCTGTTACTGAAGGTTCATTAAATCGGCCAGTTTTTTGATCCCATGGGGGCAGGTCAGGATGGTGACTGGAATAAGGCAGAAGTTAGGACAGCTATTTTTGTCTAGGAAGTAGATTGTCAGCCTCTGTAGAGTAATTAATTTATAATTGTGATGTTCAAACTTTACTGACCTTTATAAATAAAATATAGAAAGAGAATATGTAACAGAATAGCTTTATTCTGTTTGTACCTGCTGAATTTAGCTTCTTTGCATGCGTTCGTGTCAGCATGCATGCTTTGTTGTGAGCTGCATGTTGGCTTTACTGCGGCTGGACCTCATGCAGGGAGCAGAAAGCTTTTTTTTTATTTCAGTTCAGCTGAACTGTAATTATACTGTTAGTCTCTAAAACCTCTTATTTAAATAATTTGTCTCTGGAATTCATGCTTTCTGCATTGAGCCAACCTACTTCTTGCTCTAACTTGTACTAAAACTCTACAGGTTTACATGTGGAGGAAAAAAAAAAGTGCTGCTGTTATGCAAAATTGTTTCCCTTGGGAGGAAAGGGGGGAATTCTTCATGAGTTATGTATGAGCCAGCAGGTTCCACTGATCATGGCAGCTCTGCTAGTGCAGAAGACTTGTGGTCTAGGCTAGTCAGTCCTCTGGTTTGTGAGAAATTGGCACAAAATTTTAAACTCTTGCAACTCTTGCTGAGCTTGAGTAGGTTTTTCTATTATAAATCCTTATGTGCAGTCAAATTTTGAGTATTCTTTTGTTACCTACACTTCTTTAGCATAAATATGAAAATGATATTTTAACCATTTGATCTGGCTTTTACTTTCTGCTGTTAACAGTAGATTATGGTCTGCTTGGAAAGAGCTATCCTTAGATTCCAGGTTTAAGTGAATTAATTTCAGAATACTAGGAAGAATTTTAAGCTGCAGAAGTGTGCCTGTTTTGCCAGTTCCTCTAGAAAATCTGCTGCTTTTACTTAAGAGGTATATCCCTGAGCTCCCGTGTGGTTCAGGTCTTGTGCTCTAATCTTTACTACTACTGGGGGAATAACTAATTGGGGGGGAAAACTCCCAAATTCTTGGGGATAGAGGGGGAGGGAAGGCAAGGCAAACAAGTGCTCAAAGTGTGTCCTACAGTTGCAGAGGAAGGGAAGAAACAAATGCAAGGAGGAAAATGAGGAAGTGGCAGCTGTAATGGAGACAAGTACAATGAAAACTTAGAGGTGAAATTTGGCGTTTAAAATGTTGTGGTTCCCAACCTTGCCTTCAGACAGCACTTGAATATTGGCAAGATGAACATCAGCTTGACAAATGTGTCTTGTGGAGGCAGTATCAGGAATACCTGTTGTGCATATATTCCACAGCTGAATTTTATGTTTCTGTGATGTTTTGCATGTCCTTGAAGAATACTTTGTCAAGATGTATCCTTAGCCCTGGAAGTGATAAAGCATGGGCTGGCAATTCAGGCTTTCTTCTGAGCACTGGAATGGAAGAAGCAGAAGTTGCTTCTGCTTCCTCCTTGCCTTCACTTCTGTCCTTATTTTTTAAAATATTTTTGCACCAATGCCTCTGCCCTACCTCTAATGAAGCTATAGTTTGTCAAAAACTAATGTGCGGATTGCCTGCTTTGACCGTTTGTACCAGGGTGCTTAAACTTTCTTCCAGCATCAAGCTGTCTTGACACTTCCTTACTCCTTAGCAGGAAGTGATACATTCCTCAGTTTTTTCTTGAAAATTGCCTTTTAGGTTAAAAGTGTAACTTGCTCTCTGCCAGGATGGATAGATGAAGACTGTTGTGACTTTACCTAGGGGGACCCAGATTGAAACTAACAACTCTGTTTACAAGATCACGAAAAATAGAGATAACCAAAGTGATTATGGTTGACACAGCTTTCCTGGCTTCCACCCCTTCCTTTACAGCTTGTTACGTCTGGAACTCTTGCAAGCTGTTACCTTCACTCAGTTTATTTAGGTAATGTGAAAAGGAAGAGCATAGGTAAAAAGAGGCTTCCAATGTTTCTATAAACTTTCTTGAGCTTTCTTTTCCTTCAAAAGCTTGTCTCTCATTCCACCTGTCTCTGTTTGTATTACAAACATGTGCATGATGCTGCAGTAAGATTAGAGAAGCTGTTGATGCTATTTGCATTATGAGTAATAAGTTCCCGTAAAGCTTATTTGTTGAGAAGAAAAAATTAACTTTCAAAAAAGCTGAAGGTATTAAACATAAGGTAATATGGTGGTAAAAGAGCTGCTCTACAGTCTGGTCAGCTACTGAAATCTACCCATGGGTGACTTATATGAGTTGCAGATTAGCATTCTGTGGAAATGTTTGAGCTACCCCACAAGAGTATAGTTCTAGACCCTTTGGGGCTTCCTAGTTTAAAGTCCTCACAAACCAAATACGGTTATACCATTTTCTTAGTTTGCCTTGAATCAAACTGGATTTAGCTGTTTTTGTTCAGGATTGCAGTCCAAAATGAGAAGTCTGGCCATACCTAATCCAACTCTTGTAAAACCACCTGTTTTCCCTCAGTCATGATCCCCCCCCCCCCCAATTTACTAATGGGGGGGGGGGGGGCGCATCATCCAAATGAGTGGAGCTAGCTTTCGTGTCCTAATGCAGGGAACAAGTAACACTGCTGGGGTGTGCTTGGGTTTGGCAAGGTTTTTCAGCACTATCATAGACAGATTTGAGCTGACCTTTTACATGGCCTTTGTACCATGTTGCCAACTACCTGTATTAGTCAGCTTTCTCATACTGACTCTTCATTGCCACAGATAATATTAGGTTTATTATACCTTTATAATGGATTATGCTTTAGACTTTCTTCTATGGAAGTAAATTCTACCCTTTCTAATGTTAAAATACTGCCCCATATCATTCTGGGAGTGGTTCCCATCTGAAGTAAATTATATGCAATTTTCATGATTAAAAGTAATAGAAAACTCTTTACATGTATAATGCTCCTCTGCTCTTCTCTAAATATCTGTACTATTTGCCATTGGAGACTGGCCTAGATGGGCCCCTTGAGTGCTGGCTGTATTGGGTTGAGACATTTAGCACTGGACATAATCTTCCTCCATGTATAAGGTCTTGGATTCCTATAGTCAAGCTTTAGTGACTTTCTCAGCTGGAGGCTGTATCTGGACTACTGTGTTTTAGCAGCCACTGATGGCCACACCTTGGATGTATCTTTCTAAACCCATTTTGAGTCCATCTGTACATTATACCATTAAGTTCTCATAATGTAAACATGTACTGTGTGGAAAAAAAGTTATTTGTTGGTTTGAAACATGCTACCTGGGAAGTTTATTGACTTTTTTTTTTTTTTCCTCTTCTGTCCCCCTCCCCTTGCAAGAGGTAGTAGGAAAACACCTCTCACCATACTTCTCATGGGGAGAATAGATTTGCAAATGTCCTCTTGTCTTTGTTGCTTTTTTTCTGCAAAGGAAGTTGGGGGAGTCTGATCTCCTATAGTGCAAAAACCATTCCATGCTTCAATTTATCCTTCCTTTCTCAACTTTTTTAGTTCATTTTAGTATTTTTTGAGATGGGTTGAGTGTAGGTACTCAAGAGTATTCAGGGGCTGACACAACAGATTTACAGTGTCAAAATATTTGTCATCTTTTCAGTTCTTTCTTAACAGAATATTAGGTAATTTTTCTAATTTATTTTCAGATTACTACCCCCATGATTCCAGGATATTTGCTGAGGAGTAATAGTTTGTTTAAAACCTATACCTTCATTTAGTTACAGTTCTTGAGGTTTTTGGTTGTGTTTTTCCTCATCAGTGTTATTTTGCATATTATATTTAATCTGACATTACCTGTGCCACTTACCAATTTTAAGGTTTGAGTACACTTAATAACTGTCTTGGCGACCTTTGCCACTTCACCCCTCTGTCGCCTTCTCAGATCACTCGTGAAGCTGTTGAACAGTGCAGCCTTTCCTGGGATCCCTGTGGTACAGCCTCCCTCCACTGTGGACACTGACCCTTTGGTTTCCCTGTTAACCTTATATTCAGCCCCTGAGGCTGGGGGGGCGGGGGCGGTTCCTGCATTGTTAATGAGTACGTTTGTGGAGATGAGTAGCCGAAAACATGAGTTGTTTTTTTAAAATGAAGCAACCCACATAAAACCTAGAAAAGCCTGAGTCTTGGCCTTGCAACTATTCTAGTTTATCTCAATTAGTGATTCATTTGTCTTCTATATGGAGTTATATTTTTGTTCTCTCTTGCCACTGATTAAATGGAGGTCTGAGGTGAAGACTGCTTTTTGCTTTTATAGCTTTGCCAGAAGAGCCCAGCTTCCGAACAGCTGCTTGAGAAAGTCAACTTAATTGGATAGCTGTATTTCCAGGGAGGTTTTATGGCTGCATACTAGCAATATTGCTGCAAACCAGCTGGGACCAACTGGCATCTGTCATGGTGCGAGATATGTATTTAATATCTTTAGATAAGGCCTGATCCTGGTTTCTGAGTACATTAGTGAGATGGCTTCCACATATTGAGGTCTTCCCAGAACTCCACTTTTGGGAAAGTTTTTGAATGCATCCACACTAACGCATGGTCTAAAAATCCCATTTTGTTGTGTAGGAACGATTGACCCCTTGTCAGGGCCCTGGGGGGAGTCTTTTGTGGTCCAGGCATTGATCTCCTGATTGGAATCTCCCAGTAAGGGAGAGTTTTAGTGCCTTAGCTTTTACTGAGACTTACAATGGAGATATTGTGCTACTATAATGTACTTTGGAGCTTAAATTAGTCTGTGGTCAAATAATATACCCTAGGGTGTCAGTGACCTGCATTATGATATCCCTTCCAGGTTATTGCAATGGAGCCATAACGAGTTCTATTCTTGTTTTAATTTGTTCTTGACCTGGAACAGTTCTTCTAATTTGAGACACTAATTAGGAGATGGTTTTAGTTATCTCTGATCTTTTCTGTAAAGAATTTGGTGCCTCAGCTGTCTTGACTTTAGGATTCTGGAGCAAGTTACTGCTTTTGGCATTTAGTATCTGCATTTCTGCATTATTCATGTGAGGAGACTCTGATTTTCTTTTTTGCCCATAAGCCAAGAAAGCAGCAATAGACTTTTGTAGAGATTGCTGGTGTTTCTAATAGTATGTTACATTAATTTAAAAAAAAAAAAAAATGTATCAGTACTTATTTGTCAGTTTTATATTTCTCTGTTCCTCTGAGATATTGTACATAGTGCATCTTTTTAAATTAAAAAAATTATTCCTGTATTAGTATACTCTTTTTCTTCCTAACCTTGAGTAACTTTGGACGAGTGGTTTTTTTCCCAATCCATGTGATAGTGACCTGCAATGGCTATTGTAGGCTCAGCATCTTAAATATACAAAGTTCTCCTATTCTAACTTGGTGTGAGCAAATTCCATTTCAATGTTTTATTTTCCTTTTATGGAGAGAATTGGACATGAACTAATGCAATTTTATTAGCTCTGAAGTGAAAGAGGAACTTTATAACATAAGGGGAATTTTTTAAAACATTGCTTTGAACTGCAGATGTTGCCCCCCCCCTTTTTTTTTTAATGCTCTTCATTTTCCCCTCTCCCCTCCCCTGCAGTGCATAATTCAGAAGTTTACTTTCGGTAAGCCCTCCACAACTGTGGTTTTGGACTTTTTCTGAGGTAGAATGCAAATTAAACTTGCTTTGGAGTTCTTGGGCCTTGCACTTTCCCAGTTTTAAGTCAGAGTAGGAACGCTGTTTTGAGACTGGAACGAGTATACATTACAGACCATCAGGCAGCTCTCTGGCATGCATGTAGTCCTTATTGTATGGTGGTTGTCTTTCCTCCTTCTTTGAAAAAGAGGACGTTATTGGTATCTTTCAAGTTTTTGCCGTTCATAATGACTTCTGGCATTCTGTATGGGCTTCTTTTTGGGGTTAGATGTAGGCCATTTAGTTCTGATAGCTTTCCTTGTTTTAAGGGAATGATCCTTATTCTTCAACATCTAATTCCTTGTTTATGGTTCAGATGTCCTTGTCTCCAACTCCTCAGTCTTATCATTAGTTATCAAAGCATGTTTTTTTCAGTCTACTGAGGAGTGCGTATTTTTACAGGCTCTAGTGGGGTGTGTGTTTTTCTTTTCTTTTTGAAAGGCTAATCTTTCCTGTTTTGCCAGAAATTGTTGTGCTTTTTATGGTTAAATTGAGGCCATTATAATTCTGAATTTTGTTATTCCAATTTTTTGAG
Organism: Aquila chrysaetos chrysaetos; assembly: GCF_900496995.4. Taxonomy (NCBI): domain Eukaryota; kingdom Metazoa; phylum Chordata; class Aves; order Accipitriformes; family Accipitridae; genus Aquila; species Aquila chrysaetos. The sequence continues at coordinate 68,728,154 of NC_044008.1, forward strand.
TACAGAATTGTGGGTGTTTCATTCTGTATACTATTTGTTCTCCAGAAATTGAACCATAATCTAATGATGAGTTTGGAGAAGAAACAAAAGTGGATTACTGTTGGAGTAAATCAACAGTTTTAACTAAGGCCTTGTTGTGACCCAAAAATAGGCTAAACTTAAATGTCATTAAAAGATTTCTGGTATATAATAGTTCATTATTCCATAGTAGACTGAAAACAATCATACATTTCTTCTTAAAGTTATCATGAATTAAAGATCAACATGAGACATTAGTACACCAACTCTATTCTGTGTTTTTATAGAATTTGGTGAGTTTGCCCTATTGAGGTTTACATATGCTAAAGGCATGACTGGCTATGAAAGCACTGAAGAAGCTTTGTGCAGAAAACGCTGGCATTTTTGGCAGTTGTGTAAAAGCTGGGATGATTGTAGGTAAGTGTATCGCACAAGTCTTCCTAATAAAATGACTGAGGATACGATGTCAAGAATATTGACATATAAGTTGTATCCCTCGTGATCAAAAAGCTAAGGAAACCTGGAAAAGAAATGAAAGGTTTATATCTGAAACAAGTTGGTTTGGGCACTATGTAGATTTAGAAAGATAACTGAGCATAACCAGTTTGTGTGATTTGTTTTTACTGGCTTTTAAAATTGTTAGAAACGTTTCTCAAAACAACCTGTGAAGCAGAGTTGTGATTAAATGTATTTTCACAAAGGTTATTTAGCTGCAAAATCCACTGAAATCCTTTTTTTCTTTTTTTTTTTTTCTGGGTATTTTTGTTGATCTAATGTCTTTGCCTTGTTGACTGTTGTTTTGAAACTTAAGTTTGCTTCCTGCATGCCAGGAAGTTTGAATTTGGAGTGTACCTGATGCCTTTGGTTTACAAGGGTCTTTCAGTATATCTGTTATTTGAAATCTTTTTCTCATAGAAGAACAAGAAATGACCAAAGTTGCTGGGTGAAAGCTCTGTTGTATCTCATAACAGCGTCCAGTGGTTACTTGAGCAGTCTGTAAGAATGGACTGTTTGAACTGTCTTTGAACTTCAGGTTATTAATGCAACACCAGCATAATCCTGGTTGTTTCTTTTTTTAAACCAACCAGGTTGGTTGTTTTTTGTTTGGTATTTTTTGTTTTTTAAGGTGTGGCTGATGATCTGCTGGGAGGTGCACCCGTCCATTGAAAGATTGGGTGCAAGAAAATGGTGATGTGCCATCTCAGGCCTTTAAAAGCAAGTCCCCTAAAAATAATTTTCCATTAAAGGGCCTCTTTATTATCCTTTCTTTCTTCCTCATTCAGTGTTATGTGGGCAGGAAAATCATTGGTGCTAATGTAATGTTGTACAGTAAAGCTGTATCTCATTTCTTGTTTGGCTCTGTTTTATGAGATTGGAGACATTCTGTGAAATGTTTTTAAGTGGATATAATGTTCTAGAGCCAATGGTGCAAACTGCCTTCAGTTTGCTTAGTTTGATACCTATGCTTATGCTCTTGTAAAGGTTTGCAGGATCTCTTGGTGTGCTTTGCATTATGCAAATGTGACAGGAATGAGTCAGACGATATTCTGTGTTCTGATTAGAAACCATTTGCAAGTGTCTTCCTCCTGTGTGCGTGTCCCACTAGAGAGGAAGTCTGAGCAGTTTTGCAGTTACTGGAAAACAAAGAGTTCCCGTCTCTCTTAAATATTCTCACTCTCTGAAGATCAGCCAGACCAAGTACCTAAGAACCTATACATTTTCTCTCCAATTTGAGATGTTGCTAGACATAAGTCAGTAAAAACAGATTAAATAAACTATATCAATCAAACATATGCTAATTAAAACCATCACTCTGCAGCTGACAAATCTCTTCTCTGATGAATATAGTTGCAGTCCCTTAGTGGTAAATTAGTATTTTAGGTGCCTTAAATGGTGGGGTTTTATACTGTGGAAAACTGAGCTCTTTACATCATGTGAAGCCAAAATGTTGTTAATTGCATGCACTGAAATTGCCTTGATTTGTACAGGGAAAGATAAGCTTCCTTAATTTTTCTTTATTTTAGTCAATGCTGATTTATAACTGAATTTATAATCTAGTTATGAAGGTGTCTTGTTTTAAGCAAGGGTTTGTTTACATGCAATTGGATTAAGATTCTGATAGGGAGCAAAAAATCTTCCCTGCCAGGAGGCTAAAGTTACGCAACTGTTGGTTTTGCTGTTCTTTTCATGTGAACGGGGTTGTCTGACCAGCCCTGTGGAACTGATGCGATCAGATCTCCTCTTCTAGCTTTTCTCAGTGAACCACCCCAAAATGAAATGGGTGATAAGTGCTTTTTGCAGATCTGCATGTCTTCCCCACAAAGGAGAGTTAAATTTAACATGTTAAATGCACAGATAAGAGGTGAGGCAGCAAGTTATGCATATGTACAAACAGGGTTGAGGCAATAGAAAGAGCTTTGTGTGGATACCAAATTATTAATTGTGGCTATGTCTATATAATACGTCACAAAATCACGAGGGCTGTGAGAGTGTGAACAGGCTTTTTGTGGGCTGAATTAAGACATGTTGTAAAATTATTGGCTAAGAGCAGATGCATGCAAACTGCTAATGTGCTCTAAGAGTTGTGAGAGTAATTAGTCTGAACTGACAGGTGAACCTGCTTGGTAAGAGATTGGATCTTGTGGTACCTTTTTTTTTTTTTTTTTCCCTCCTTTCTCATGTCTTTGCATAACTAGCTTACAATACTGCTAAACTTCACATCAAACCTCAAAGGTCTCATGTTGCAGGCTTTGATTTAGAGAGTCTGAGGCTTTTGCTGACCTATGGGATAGGGCTTTTTTTCTGGAAAAAGTTAGGAGCTGTTAGCTGCTTGAAAAATAATTTTCCGTTTATCTAATAGCCAATGGTCTGTTTTTAATTCCTTGGATGATTTCTTGCTTACCTCTGTTTCCCTTAACAGTGTTATTTAATCTCAAGGCATCTTCCTGATCCTATTTAGTGCTGAAATATAGCATGCTTTTCTTTCTTTTCTCTAAGTTTCCCTATTGCTGATTCTTGGCCAGGTTCCGCTGAGGTAGCTGGATAGTGGCCACCGTAATCACTCTCAGCTATGTTGTATATCTGAGGCTATTTTGTGCTTCCCCTCTCCCCCCGCCAATATTCATATCCTGCAGAATAGAAGAGTTAAGGGGTCATTCCATGCTGCATCTCTTTAATATGCTGTCTTAAACCAAGATTAAAACTGTCCCTTCCTGCGACTGCTTTGTGTCACACCGGTTGCAGATGCAAATTGCTATCTTAACAGTGTTTATCCACCTTGTAGTAAAAATCAATAAGCAGTCTTTAGCCACGTGCAGTTTTGAGATCTTTGTTTTTCAAATGATTGGCTCTTTACTCACTGTTTTTCCAGTTAAAGCATCTGGGAACAGTATTGGCTAGAATCTCAGTAAGTTAGTCTCTTAGTCTTTAATATTCTGCAACATATTAAAATTACATTTATATATTACTTTTTCTTATTGCTTATGTAGTATGGATTTGGAGATGCCTCATTCTCCCTTCCAAGATGTTATATTAGAATTGGTTAAATAGGTACGAATCTACCAAAATATTGACTTACAGCTATGGTGAACCTTGAAAAGCTGCCTATTCTAGGAAATTGGCCTCCTGTTATCTCTGATTTCATGCTTTTTCCATCTGTCTCAAAATGAAGAGATTAGGGCTGATCCTAGCTATGTGCGTGAGGCAGATTATGGTAATCTTATTATTCTGATCTCATTACACTTAGTCTCTAGATTTGAAAATGTCCTGGTTTTAACCCTTTCTTCAACAGCTACAAAAAATTTAGTGAAAAGGTAGTTGAGGCATGTTCTGCAAACTTCAGATTAAATGGTTATATCATCCTGAAATAACAAGCTCTCAAAGACTTTCCTACTTAGAGTAGTACACTTAGTTGTTGTTTTGAGGTTTATTTTGTCTAAACAGACTGTCTAAAATGATGAGTAAATCAACTCATTTGAGTTGCAAAGGATTAAATTCCCCCTATATATATGATAAAAAAATTAGTAATGATTATTAAGAATTCCATTTTCAGTTTAATACTTCTGGGAATCTAAAATAAGAGCACCTTCTGGAGATCCTTAGTTCATGATAGGTCAGAGTTATTTTTTTCTAGTTTTCTGAAGAGAAATGGGATTTTCCAGAGTTTTGTCCCGGCGTTTGACACACAAAAATATAAAAATGAATGGAGTGTCTCCTGATCTCATTACAAGTACACAGAATTTAATGCAAGATGCTGGAAAATATGTAGCTGTGTATTTTAAATGAAGAAGGGACTACTGAATTGGAGCACAGAATTCCCTAGCTTTTCAGTATCTACAGCACAACTTTGCTATTGTTACTGGGAGGTCAAATTTAATTGATTGCAAAGGGTTAACTTTCTAGTCTGTGATGGAGAAAGGGACTCTTTTCTGCACTAGGCTAATACCTTTGCCTGAGAACACTAATGCAAGCATTGTCAGGTGAACTTTGAGGATTACAAGAGGTCTTTGTCTTCAACTTGTGGAGGAAGCTCTGTCCTTTCTGCACATTTTCAGGCACCAATTATGAAACAACTGTTATTGCTTCTTCAGGCCTGTAAATGAAAACAAAGCAAAATGACATCTGCTGATTGTGGGAGTTAAAAAGCAAATATGATTCTCTGTCTTTAAGAGATTTGCATTTTATTGTGACTCCTGTTTGAACAGATTCATAGGATACTTGAGATTTTATTGTATTACACTGATGGACTTCTAGATTAGATACTGCAGGGAACTCTTTTTAAAGCATTTAAATATTGCTCTGACTATTCTACTGGTCATCTTTGAACATCAAGCATATTTGCCAGTTCCCATCCCGAAATTGCATTTAGAGGACAGGGAAGAATATTGGAAATGAAAGGGAAAAGATGTGTTAGTATGTCAAAGCTGGGATAGAAGGAAGCAAGTTCCTTCTACTTCTGTATTCTGTCATTTTTATAGGTCATCTAAATTGGACCTTTTTGTAGAATGATATATGTTGTTACACCTGGTTTTGCTTAGAAAGAAGCATGCAATGCAGGAATATCACTTAAATTGCTGCCCCAACTGCCTAGAGTACATTGAGTGTATCACTCTTAATTAAGCTTCATTGTTTTGTAGTACAGGGACCACTTGAGCTTTTCCTCTAGTTGCTAATTCCTGTGCTCTGTTGACATGAAATTCACGTAAGTGACCAAGCTCCATTGGGACTGAGCAAGTTGGCAAAAATGGAGCTGTTGCAAATAATGTTTTTTTGTTGTTGTTGTTCACTCTGTTCAGTCTTGACTAATGTCTCAAACACTTGGGCCAGCACAGGATGGGGATGAGGAGTGCAGAGGTAAGAATGAATGGCTGGAGGGAAGAAAGTATTGGGAGAAGCTTAACTTAGCTCTGTCACAAACTTCACTTGTGGAATCACTGCCTTGGGGACACATCTTTGCTTTATGAACAGGATATTCTGTTTTGTGTGTCACTGTTGTGGTAATGCAGACATTTGTAGACTTGCACTGTGAACTGGTCAGGGAAGAAAGCCAGCAGTGGAGAGGGGTTCGTTGTTCTTTTGTTTTGTGTTGGGTTTTTCGTTGTTGTTTTTGGTTTGGTTTTGTGTTGGGTTTTTTTGGTTGGTTTGGGTTTTTTTTTGTTGTTTTGTTTTAGCTAAGATTGTCTTTGATTTCATTTAAAGTAGTTGTGCTGGCTGCACTGGGGAGAGACCAGCTTTGGCATTGGAGTTGGATCAGTGTACTGTGAGCTAGCACTTCTGCTGAAGACTTTTGCGGCTGTCAAACTGCAGTCTTCATTCCTGCCCTCGGGCTATACATTTGGCTGAGCCTCATGATGGCAGAGCAACGTTCTCTTGGCGATTATAGAGCAGCCCTTTCTTTTTGTAACTTGAGTTATTTTTCGTGCTGTTCTCAAGAGCTCCTTAAAAATTTGCCTTACCAAAAATGCTGCTTCTATTGTGTATTCACACTGGGTGGTGATGGTTGTTTTGCTTTGAGTGCTGAGTTGCTGGCAATGTTTTAATATATTTTTAGATAACAGTGAAGTATTTGTTTTTCAAGTGAGAGGTAGGAAATTGCAAAGAATAAAGAATTGCATGAGCTGGCTTAGTGATAGCATGCCTGTTTCATTTGGGGTAATGGAGGAGGAATGGGGGAGTAGCTGGTGATGTAAGGGCTGTTGCTGTGACACTCCCCAGTAATAATTTCTGTGAGGAGCTGTAAAGGGTTGAAGGAAAAAAAAAAAGTTGAGTATTCGTTGACTTTGATGCTTGATATGAGTCATAGCTTCTCTCTTGTAAGAGGGGGGTAATTCAAATGAGCACAGTGAACCCTTACTGTAGCAAATGCAAAACTTTTCTTTTTCCTCCCCTGAACTTCATTCTTGACAAAGCAGGGGATAGATTGCAGTCAGTCTGAGTAAAGGGTTGTCTCTATAAAAAAGAACCATAAGACTCCTGCATAAAATTCTAGCAGAGTTGTGGAAGCTCTGCATTGATGAGGCAAGTCTTTTATTTGTGGTATCTGTTGGTTTAAAGCAACTGCAGTAAGCCTTACATCTGAAAGGTTCACATAGCCTTGAGGTTGGAGGCTGATTTTTCATAACATAGTAGAAAAGTGGAGGGGCTTCCTGTAGTATTTTAAGTTCTATTTTCTGGTCTAGTTATCACTAGTTGGTGTTTTCCATTTTGGTAGTGTGTGAAGTCTGCTTAATAAGGATCTGTGTCTTTCGTCCCACAAGCATTTATATCATTTTGTTCTCCATCAGTATGCGTGGTAAATTTTATGGCCAAAGCTAAATTATGCTTTCCTAAAGGTGCAGATGCAACTGCTGTTGCTGGTCCTGACAACAATAGGAAATACCGCTTCTTTGCATGGACTGACAGTTGTATGTGGAGGGATTCTCAGATCCTGTCCAGAGCACTGATGTTGCTTTCCAGCGATTGCTCATAAAATCCTATGTGGAACTTTAAAAAGTAATTTTCATTTTTCATCTCAAAATGAGATTTCAACACCATTTACTTAACTTTTTTCAGTAGGAGAGGGATTGAAATGCATGGGTGGGGAGTTACAGATGCATTTTCAAGTTGGGGAAAATGCAGTTCAAATAGGTGGTGGTAATACTATTCTTAGATCGCTAAGGCTGTAAACCCTTTTTGGTGCTAACAGGAAATGGCAGACTTCAGCTTCATTGGCCAAAGGGATCAGCCTTTGCAGCTGGGGTCTGAACTGAATCGTGATGACATTTGGGGCAGCTGTCTCAAGGTAGTGGAATGTGGGCTTTTCCTTCTTCTGTACTTTCAAATGCAAATTGCAGAGTATGCTTTAGGGACTGGCAGGAAAGTACATGTGTGTCTTAGGTATGCAAGAAATTAGCAAATATTGATTGTTCATAGTAAATACTGATTATTCAATTGCTGCAGAAAGGATATTGCAGTTAACACTCACTTGACATCCTATGTTGGATGAGTTTTGTGCACTGGTATTAACATAAAATTTTTAAACATCTAGTCAAAAAGCCCTGCTCTTTTTCATGTGTGCAGTTTTGCAATGTGTAGTTGGATGGAAGAGATTACTTTTGCTATGCATGTCAGTGATGTAACCCGTAAAGAAGTAAACTTGTCAGAAGGAGCAACAGCTGTCATTGTTGAAGGTATGGAGCAGAAAAAGAGACTTGCTCGGCCCACCAGTATTTGTTGTAAGTGTCCCTGAACCTGATAGCAGTTTCATGCATCAATTCTGGTGTTTTTTCTCTCTATGCTGCAGAAATCTTCAGATGTCTCTTGCCAGGATCAGTGTGAGGCTTGGCTTAACATGGCTGGCTGACCTGAAGTTAACTTTTCTTTCCATCTTATCCATTAAAGGTCCCAGCTTCAATCTGTATACAGCTTGAAAAAAAGCTGTCTTAACACTTGCCCAAATAAGCCTGTTGTCAGAAGACACAAATACCTCTGTAAGACTCAGCTGAGTCCCTCACTCCTGCTTCCCCATTTTCCTTCCCCCCACTCCCAGTCAGTTGAGTCTTGGGTTTTTGCTGCCCTTTTGCCGGACCACCCATGTGCTGCTACTTGAACTCTTGTCCATCTCTTCCCATAGTCTGCTCTGTTTAACTCTGCCTACATAAAACTTTAAGCCAGTGGAACTATTAATTCTTGCATATGTAAGTTTTTGGGGGTTGTTTATTGCAACAATTGTAGAGCAGGTCTTTTTTTTTGTCTTTTGAAACTGGAACGAAGGGTGTTTCCTTTATGGTAGTGCCTGCTCAAGCAGTACTGCCCTATTCCTTTCTTTCCCATCTCCTCAGTCGCTTGCTTCAGTTCCAGAGTTGTACCCTGTACTTGCTGGTATAGCTATCTGTGTAGCCAATCAGTCAACCGAGACAGGTGAAAAATACACCACCTCCCTAAACTGTTTTGCAGATCAGTTCCCCAATCTGTTGAACTACGTAAGTGTGTGTTACCAGTGCACGGAGTGCATGTGGGAGGGTGCAGCCACACGGCAGTGACTGCATAAACCAACTCAAACAGTACTGCTGCCAAACATCTAGCCACTACAAACTGATAGTGTAGCCTCTGAGTTTGTAGCTGGGTAGGAATTCATGCTCAGAAGTATGAATTAACTAGTAAGATTATTAATTCTGAGGTCAAGATGTGTACAATATCAGCATTAATTAACAATTTTGTTGCTGAGTGTTTTGAGAGATGCCTGCAAACATCCTCATTCCTGGATGGAGGCTTAAGTCATCTGGATTTTGGCTTGTAGCTCTGTGTTTAGTTGAATAAATATTCCACCTTTCAAGGCGTAACTTAACAACTGTGTTTTTTGAGGACCATCAATAAGAGACTTGAAATGTACAAAAGTTCAGTAATACCAGAATAACTGAAGTGTTGCATAGCTTTTCAAATACATATTTTTTTTAATATGGCATATCAGGTGTAATTAACCTAGGGAACTTTGTTCTATAGGTAATTAGTTGTCAAATACTATTCCTGATATCTTCCTGGCAAAGAGCTGAGTAAGACTGTTTCACATTCTGTAAAATTTACAAAGCTATGAAATATTAAGCAATCAATATTAAATGCAAGAATCAATGCTAGTAGAATCCTAAAGCCTTTAAATTTTAAAACCAGATGAAGCAAAGTTAAGGTTTTTATTGCTCTGTTAACTTGTCTGCACTGTAAAATGAATGAATAATAAATACTGTAATAAAACAGTTCAAACAAAACCATGCATTTCAAGAAAAAAATAATTTGGAGGTTATCTATCTTGTAAATATATGCCAATTGCACCAAAAGCCTTCCCCCCCCCCCCCCCCCATCATCATGTTGCTCATAGTCAGCAGGAATCTCTCTCTTGTCTTGATGTTTGGAAGCATGTTGGACCTTTTGCTCGTGGTGTTGTGATAGCTTTTTTTTTACTGGAAAAAACAGATAAAGCAGCTGCAGATCAAGTTAATTTACTTCCTTTAAAAGCAAAAAATGAAAGTCTGTGTTTTGAACACTTTTGAAGTTTTTCTGTAAGGCCTTTATGGGTTGTGTCTTAGTGTGCTTTAAAATGTAACAGGTAGTGTTTGTAACTGTATTTCCCACTGAAATGTAGTTGGGTTTTGGTAGTGGTTTTGGACAACCTCAGCATTTTTTTTCCTTCTGGCTTGCTTTGCATCAGGCAGTTAACATTGGTATCTGTTTTGCTTCTCACCAAATAGTCTGGTTGCCAGTGCAAGGCATGTACATATTTTTTTTAACTTTTTCCAGGTTTTCAAAGTACATTGAGACCGCAGTTTTCATAATGTCTTTAGACATGTTGTGAGTCACTTAAACTTGGCAGTGCATTGTGGGTTATCAAGCCTAGTAGTCCACTGACATTGGCAGCCTGTTTTATAAGCAAACGGAGAGACACCAATTAGGTGAAGCCTATGATAGGAAAGTCTGTGAAGATATTTAGAAAACAACAATCAAGCTTAGGTAGCAGTCATTCACTGTTGCACTTGAAGGCTTTGAGTGTCTTTCCACAATACTATGTTGGGTATGATAATATTGCATTGATGACCTGGGTGATGAAACAGAGCATGCTTACAATGTTTGTGGTGGTGATTAGTTGAGTTGGGCTTATGCAAGCTGAAGATAGTTTTAAATAGTATCTTAATGGTTTGAAGAAATGTATTAGAAAAACAGGAAGGTGTTCAACAAGGATTAATGTGCTGTCATACATGAAGGCAGAAATAATCAACTGCACCAATACAGGATGGGGAATAACTAGCTAGGTATCAGTTCCTCTGAAAATACCCCAAACATTACAGTGGAAAACTGGTTGAAATCATGGTGGTGTCACGCTCTTAAGACAAGTAAAACTCATGGTGAGATGTATAGACAGGGCTGTAATATCTCTACAGCATGCAAAGAAATTCTTCCACTCAGTGCATGTACAGCCTTGGCTGTGGAGCACTGTAGTTTGAAGTCCACGAGACTATTAAACTGCCCTCTAGTCACATACCCTAAATTTCTGATCAAAGATTAAGTCCAGGTTATTCCACTAGTAATCATCTTTCCTCCTGCCCAGCTTTTCCAGCACTGGGGTAGAGTTGCGTTATGTGGTGTGATATTATTGCAGGATGCCAAGTGAACTGAGCAATATTTAGCTTCAGTGGCTGCAGTCACCTTCTTTGAAGGTTTGCGTTGTGCAGCTGTTGGTAAGCAGTTTGTCTTCCTTAATGCACCCTTTTAGACTTTAACCTGCTGTTACTTAGTGCATCGTAGCAACTCTGTTGTGTACAAGCATTAGAATGGTTGTAATAGAGAACGTCTTACATGGAGCAGTTGCTCGATGTCACTCCACAAATAACTGTTCCTATCTGGTTAAAAGTGATAGGTAAATTGCTTGAGTTTGTGTGCTAGGAAAAGCAGTAATTAAGAATGAAAGTACAGGAGTGGAGTGTTGGACTTGGTGGTTTCTTGGGCAATGAAGTATAGCAGAGATAATGGTACACATCTTCCATTTGGAATAGAAAGCACGACTGTCTTCATTTTGGCATTTCTTATCTTTCTTTCTGATAGAGGAGTTTTGGGGATTTTATATCTGTAGATGTTTGGGGTACCAAGCATGAGATGATTAAGGGCTGGTTGTTACTGTTGCAATACTTCAGTGAAATGCAAGCCTTTCTTGTCCTCTACTGAAAGTTTTAGTCATGTTGACTGCTGGAGTGTGTTTAAAGGCAATCTGTGGGACAACTAGCAAGGAGTTCTGCCTTCTGGCCCTAGAGGGATCGCAGAGGATTTGTCCCTGTCTCTGAGAAACAGGTGTATCTCCTTCCTCAGAGATGGTGAGAAATACATTCTCTGGCAGTGCATTTTAGTAAGAGAGGTTAGGACAAAATAGGACACATGCAGATAGAAATAGGAACTATATGGTATTTGGGTAAAATTGTTATGCAAACCAGATTAAGAATGGATTTCACAAGCTATGAATCTGGGCTGATTTATGGACTGTCATGCATGTGTATTTCCCCAGGGTATTTTTCACTTTTACTGTATGTGACCAGCTTAATTTGTATTGTAAAGTTGTAAAAGGGCAACCACAGCTGGAATGACAAGCACATGTTATGATTGCTTGTTCTTCATTACCTTTTTCAGTTTTTCTGTTTGATACACACCATCAAGTAATGGTTTACAACAGAGCCGGCATGATGAGAGAAGTTGCATGAGTGAGAAATGTATGATTTTTATATGCTTGCAAACTGCCACAATACCACTGCTGATATTTCTGCAGTGTTTCCCTGTTAAGCTTGAAAGCAACTCTGAAACACTCTTATTGGAGTGCTTAATAGCTTTTTTTTTTATTATTATTTTCTGGTAGAGTGACTTTCAACCTTCATCCCTCAGAGCTTGTGCCAAGAGCTCTTACAAAAGCCTTAAGATTTCATTACAGGCCTGAGAAGTTGTAGTTGGTTGTACTTGGATAAACAGTCTAGAGCATATGATAAAAGATGTGTTTTATGCTTGGTATCCATGCTGCTAAACTTGAAGGGATAGCTAGAACAGCCCCTCTTTTAAGAGGGCCTGGAATTTATAGCATTTGCGTTAGCAGCAGATACAGGAATAGAAACCAGGAGATGTTACTCTGACCACTAGGTAAAAGTAGTTCTTTCAGAATTTTTCTTCTCAAAATTGAGGGTTTATTTAGATGCTTAAGGCAATGTATGCTCTGTTCTTTACGTACAGATGTGCATATATGCATTTGGGTTATTTTGGGGTGTGGTTTTGGATTTTGAATCTTTCCCAAATAGAGCAGGTTTTTACTCGGAATTCAAGGTTGTTTTCTTTCCTTGGTAAAAAAGAGGGGAGGATGGCATAGAGTTTTCTAGGGTTCAGAGCTTGACCTGTTCCTCAGTTTGTGTGCTTCACTGATGGTTTTCTTTTGGGACTCTGCTTAAACCTAAATTAAACAGTGCTAATCTGTTTACTTTTTAAATAAAAACTCAATGAGGAAAGGCACTCATTTGCAAGCAAATGGCCATCTCCACTAGTACCTGAGTAAACTAATCCACACTGCACAACAGAAAACTGGCAAAATGCTGTGCTCTTCAATGCTTCCAAATTCAATGTGGATTGGGTTTGAGATTAAGGAAGGATGTTTTGTCTTCTGTTTCCGTGATAACATCCTGAGCACTACAGCTAGTTATAAAAGGCGGCTGGTCCTGGTCTTCAGTCACTGTAAACTAACCCTTGGTCTGTTCGGGGAAAAACAACACTCCCCTTCCTCTTTTTAAGAAACTGTTCTTGTGAATCCCATAGCATTCTGCTCTCTATGTGCGCAAGCCAAGCTGTGGAGCTTAGGCTGTGATAACAATCTTTTTCCTTTTTTGCACTCCATTTTGATCAAGCACTGAAATGAGACAGTGCATTGACTGCAACATCCAAATGTTGAACAGTCATCCTTATGTTATGAAGTTTGTCAGAATTAGTGTTCACTTAAGCACCATAAAAGTTGCTGAACATAAAACGAATCTCACTTCTGAGAGTCCCTGCTGCTTCTGAAACACTTGGGGGTCTTTTAGATGAGGGAAGCCTAATTAGAACACTAGCTGTAGCTGCTTCTAGCTCTATAAAGCTATTTTTGTTTGGGTTGTAAAATCACCAATACTAATTTTTACTGCAGACTACCATTCTCTCTATGATGGAGATTTTGCATTAACCTTCTTGAAAATACACAATTTGTAGTATCTATAGCTTAACCTTTATACGAGTGGTAATAGTGGGAGGACTAATTGGAAGAGAATTCTGTTATCGCTGAGGCTAACATCTCGCTATCTATCCTTCACAAGCAACGTAGGCAGAATTGGTGAATTTGTTATCATTTTACCTTTGTGTTTTTGCTAGTGGAAACTCCCTACACAGAAAGAAACTTCATTGAAGACAAGACTTGTGGAAAAGTTCCTTGAGCTTTATTGACTCTTTCCAGGATCTCCATTAGACATTTTGGAGGTCACTACAATATAATTTATAATACTGGGGTTTTTTCTCCTATCTCTTTGTGCCACATAAATGTAAAAAAGGTGAGCCATAGGGAAGGAGAGTTGTCTAGATTGTTCTTTTTTTACTTCTCTCTCTCTTTCTCCTATTATCTTAAATAAGCCTTCATAATTGAAAGCTTTGCCAGAGGGGAAGAAGTAGTACAAGACTTGCAAGGCCTGAGAGGCAGGGTAAGTTAGTCTCTGCTGAGTTCTGTCCTTGTGGCTAGACTTGATTGTGCCTTAGCTAACTTAAAGTTGCCTCAAGTATTCTTGTGTTACACACAAAAAAATCAAAGTGGTTTTGAACTGAAGGCTTGAATGCTCATTCCTAGCTATATTCCTCTCTTTGGACTTTGCTTTGTTACGACATTCTTGCCAGCCAGTGCTACTATGGATTTCTTGACCACTATCTCTCGCTCTCTATCTGGAGTTCTGCATGGTGAAATATTGCATGAAATTGTAATTGTAACTTGCCTTTATCTCACGTAGGTAAAAGTAATATCCTTTCCTGTAATCTTACCCAGCTACTTCTCCCCATCAGCCCTTTCTGAAGGTTAGGTGAATACTGGATTTACCTATAAATGTATACATGGAACAATCCTCTAGTGATGAGTAGATTTGTGCAATAGACTTGGAGGACAATATTACTTACAGTTTGGAAAGAGAAGCTTAGATCCTGGAGTGGCTGTGTACTGTGACTTTCATTTTCATTTTTGGTTTGCTGTCGTTCAGCTTTGTCTTGTATTTTACTTTGGACTAGATTGCCAGGTTCCTTCAAGACGAATAGAAATAACTTAGTTTCTTTAAGAATAAAATATGTCTAAAGACAGCATTACGTAACCCAGACACTAGCCTTTTGATTTGAACGGGTTCAAAATTTGCTGTCCTTGATTCCTGCTTTCAACTGTTTGGCCTGCTGAAAGTGCTGTCAACGTGAAAAGTCAGTGTGTGTGCTGTGTTGAAGTAACAGTTGTCACTTCAGATAAGGCTTCTGACAAAAGCGCTGCTTGAGGAGTGGGGAAGAAGGGCCCTTGTACTTCCTGGTTGTTGTGGTGGGCAGACCTTCTGAAATTTTTTTTTGGAGTTTGTATGTTGTGCTCTTTTTGTGCCTTTAAAAAGATGAGGGTGGAAGAAGTGTTTCTGTAGTGATGATGAGAATTGGGGTGAGGGTGAGAATGAAAACCTGTATTCATAACACATTATTGCATTATATTACAATCTACTTGCATTATTTAGGTATTTATAATGTAATACTTGGTAGTTGAGTGCAGTTTAAGAAACAATCTTTCTCTGGCTGTTTCCAGTAACACTTGCTCAGTGGTTGTTAAGCGTTTTCACAGCTTTTTATATCTGCCTAGAGAGCAAGTATTCACAATCTTAAAACACCATGTTTAGACATGCTTTAGGTTTTGATCTGAAAAATGTGGATATTTTGCATTTCCTACGTGTGATTATGATAAATTGAATTTAAGGAAAAGCCTAAAACATTTTAGCAGTTGTGTGTTCTTGAGCTAGTCAACTTAATTGTCTAATGTATCTTTTTGCATTGAATGTTTGAAGTTAAAATTAACTGTACTGTATGTCATGATGAGTAAACTAAGAAAAGAAAAATTCTGATTTGGCTTGACCTGAATGAATTACAATGCCATTTTGACGTGCATATTACCCTAGGTTTCCTTAAGATGCCCTTTCCTCTGTGCAGCTGCCTTGTTGACGGCGTTAGGCAGCCAGAGTGAGGATACATTTGTTCAGGGGATTTTGTGCAACATGAGGATGAGGCAGGGAGCTGCAGGTTACCAGGCCATGTCTTGGGTTGTCTTCTGCAAAACCCTGAAGAGATGAATTTGAATATCCTGTGGTGCCATTTGCATTAAGTTTGTGGGGAAGAAAAATGCTGTATAATGGACTGTGTTGATCTTGCTCTGTTGAATCCAGGTGTAGCTTCCCTTGAAGCAGTGGGTGCTTGCTGGTTTTGTAGCTAGTTCATAATTCTCTTCTTGGAGCAGAAAAGGAGCCATTTTTCTCTGAAATGAAAAGCTGTGTTAAAGCACCTCTGTGGAGAGTGAGAGCCGTTCTCCCAACCGCCATTCCATCCTGGGACAAGTAATTTCTGGGCTTAAAAATTCAGTTGTAGAATTGCTGCCTTTGAATCGTTTGTTCACTTCTTTGATTTTAATTTCTGCCCTCGTTTGAGTGTCGTGAGTGCTTTCTTTGGATTCCTGAGACTTTGAGAGTGTTTTTAATGTACTGCATTGTTTTCTTTGTGGCAGTGTCAGTGCAACTTTGTTGAGGAGAAAAAACACATTGGCAGCTAACAGGTTGTACTTGAGCAGTTGTGTTACCTTCTGTTTCAGTGAGCCCAGCAAGAACCCCAGAACCTTACAGTTCAGCGAAAAGAGGAGGGAGGCTCAGCAAAAACTCAGAGCCCTCTCTGAACAAGTTTTTTGGGTTTTGTCTCTCCAAAACCCAAGCATTCTGATGAACTTGGCTAAATTCGCTAGCACGTAAGTACGTTTGAGGCCTTATGTTTAGTTTCACATTTGCATATGGGAGTCAGCTTGAGAGGTGACATGCCAAATCTGCTTGTTATGTTACAGTTTAGTGCCTGTGTGTTCCTGAAAGTTGTTTGGTTTTGAGAGGATCAAGACTGGTGTGCAACAGTTCACAAGGGTGGAAAAGCTGTGCTTAGAAATATTCTCTAGCTATGGAATTGAAAATGGCTGGGGATGCTTGCTGTGTGTGAACTGTTCTAGCTAAAACTTGGGAACTACCTTGCTGTGTGGCTCTTCAGCAGTGCTTCTCCATTTCCATGGGAACAGATGGGTTTTTGTTGATAGGAGATCTATTATCAAACTAGGAAACTGACAGGCAGCGGTTGAGCCACTATTACTGTAAAGCAGGACTGACTACAGACTGAGGACATCACATGGCAGTATGTGTTCAAATGTAGTGGCTAAAAATATCTTTCCTTCTTCCTCCTCTCAGGCACAGATGCCCCAGTGTGGAAGGAAGAGTCATTCTGGCATAGACTTGATTAGATCTATAGTAGGCAAGGGGATTGGATGCAAAGGAATGCTTTATGTTTTGACCTATACGAAGAGCAGCAGTTTTTAGCAGTTGTGGAGATAAATAAGCGTTTGTGCCTTTTAGATTTTTTTGCAGACTCTGAAGGCTGTCTCAGTTTGGAGCAGTGAATCTTGAAGTTTCATTTTGTTGCTTAATTCATCTGTATTTAGTTGTACTTGGGGAAATTTTCAAAGCAAAATCCAGTGATACCTGCAGTACTTAGACTAAATTTTATAGCTTTGATAAGTCTGGGAAAATCTTACCATAGTTCAGTTAAGAATCTTTATTTTTCTTAGAGACATAGCACTGGTTTTTCAGTATCCAGATGATAAATTTTAATCTTAATTATTACCTGGAAATCACTTGGAGGCCAGTTAGAGGTATGGGACAGATGGATTTACTGGATTCCTTTTCTTAAAATGTTTTGCAGCAAAATGGTTTAATTACTTAAAGCCAGTTCTTTCATTTCAGTGAGTTTACAATTTAAAAGAAAAGAGAGCAATGTCAGATGTAAACATCTAAGCTGCATAGACCAGTGCAGAGAGTTCTTACATGTGTTCCCAACTTACTTTTTAGTTGTATTTCACTAATGGATGTTAGTGGCATAAGTTTTTTTGAAAGCTGAAATTTTACATGGCTATTCTGCTGTTGTCATAATAATAGCTACACAACTTCATAGCAGCCACCAGAATTCCAGCCTTGTGCATATGACTGCAAAGTTGTCTGGAATTTAAGGTACTTAAGTACAAGTCAGTTTTGCTTGACGAAGCACTGGGAGCAGCTCCAGTGGTGTCGTTTGAGATGTTGTCAGAAAAATGATTTTGTAGATACCTGTGTTGTGGAGGTGACTCCTCCTGAAATGATATGTGAACATGGAGCTTTGTAAAGAAAACAGTATGTTCTATTGCCTCTGGAAGTGCACACTGAGAGACCCGGAGAGGGGAAAACAGTGTTTACAGGGTGACTGTGTATGTATAAGCTCTCTGGTATATAATATAGGGCATGGAGAGTTTGGCTGTCTGCCAGGGTGTGAATGGAGCTGTGACAACTAGTTAATATGATCCTAGAAAGGACAACGAGCTATGAAGATATGTCATTCTGGCTGTGAAGCAGGAATAAGTCCTTGGAGCAAACAAAGCCGCTGTGGAGCTTTGAAGGATTCATTATTACAGCAGAAGTCCCCTGAACAGGTTGTAGATGCATATGTGTAGGCAGTTCACCTTACTATGCTTTTTATCCAGCTTTTTTTTTTTTTTCCGGTCACAAAGCTTAATGCATGCCTCAGCAATGCTCCCTCACTGGTATTTGGCTTCAGGCCAAGCATTAATGAGTACCCCAAGCCCTATGTGATTTGGCTTCTCCAAATCTATTAGCATATCTTCAGAGCAAGATAAAACTCATTAAAATAATTTACATTTGGGCATTAGAATTTCTGGTAATTTTTAATACCTACTGCCAAAAGCACAAATATGTGGTAATGTCCTTCATATGAAGCTACAATTTACCTGATTTTTTTATTGTTGGAGAAAGAACAGACTGCCATATCACTTACCTGCTCTCTGATGGTAATGAAATGAGTTTCTAGTACACAATCTTATCAAAGGTTTGATCTGTGCTATCTTTGATAAAGGAATGTACACTATTGCATAAGATTTGGCTTATTAGAAATGACATAAAAATGTGTCATGTTTGTGTTCTATTGTATTGTAATGATGGTGGCTGAGGTATATAACAACCAAACTTCCTGGTCATTCAAGCTATGTGCCAAAATCTTTGCATGACTGAGTTGTAGATCTGGGCTTCAACCCCTGCACTCTGTCTCCCTAGTCTTATGCAATTCACTTTTTTACATAGCTGTTTTTAATCTCCATCTTCCCTGCTCAGTATCCTAGAGCTGCCTGCTGGTGTTATCTACCTGTATTTCCTATTCTGGAGTTGAATCAGGTTCTGCACAGAATGCTGTCTCGCAGTCAGTACAGTGGTTGTGAGAGAAGTGCACCGTTTTCTTGCTCAAAGGCAATTCAGCAGACATCAGCTGATCTGCATCAATTCTTCATGTGCAAGATTTTACCTCAGAGCCTGTAACAGAGCCACCCTTGAACTGCTCATGACCTGTGGTCAGATTATCCTTGCTAAATGACTGAACTGTAATGCATGCTAAAACAATGCTTGTAAATAAAGAAATGGAAGCCCATGGTAGTAACTGCACAAAAGATAGCTTGAATATTTTTATCCATGTAAAAGTACTTAGGCTCTTTTAAGTATTAAAGTCTCTTCAACTGGAAATATCCTGAAATGGGCCGTAAAGGTGCATATCTTTGCTCACCTGAAGTTCTGTAGATGTGGCCCTGCTGCTGTGCTAGTTCCCCAGTGGAAGTGCTGGCATCTGGGGGATGTACATCCTACCATCAGCCTCTTCGGTTGGGAGTTAAGGAACAGCTAGTTAACTACTACCCACTATAATTCACTGAGGAGATTCAGATTCTGTTCTTTTTTTGCTTTATGGGATTTCATTTCATTAGGTGTTGAGTTTTTTCTCTTTTTATATGTAGCAGTCAGCAATGAGGCACGTTAGGGTGTTGACATGTCATGTATTTTTGAAAGGCAGCAAGCATTGACCTTTAGGGTTTAATTTTCTGAAGCACCTCCACCAGCTGTAAGAATTTTAAGGCCTGCACTTGCAAATTCTTGTCTGCTTTTCCTTTTTTTTTAATTTCCTTTCATCACCCTTCCAAAACAGAAACATAGTGAGATATTAAAAAAAAAAAAAAGTCAGAAATGACAATAATTGCTTATGAAGATTTTGGGGTTTTTGGTGGATATCTTCACCATAACTCTGTGTGTATGTAGTATGTGATCTCTGGTCTGCGTTCATGTTGTCTTTCTCTTTGCATTTCCTCATCTTCCTGCATTCAGGCAGTGCTAATCATGTGATACATTTATGACTTGAGGCTTTATGTGTATCTTTTTTCTTTTTTTTTTTTTTTTTTTAAAAAAAAAACCCTCACATCCAGCTTTTTGTTGGCCATTGACGTAAAGTTTAAAAAGAACCTCAGAAAGCTGAGAAGGAATGAAAGTGCTCAGGGAAAAGTGTTGTGGTGGTGCTTGATTTTAAAGGGTGGGCAGGTTCTGTGCGATGTTTACTTCCAACACCAAATAAAATATTTTTGAGGAGAGGTAGTTTCAAACTCACTGTACCAGTTGACAGAAATTCAATGAAAAATAAAGCACCAAAATTTTTAGAGCAAGTATGCTTTGAAGTGTGAATTTGTGCTTTTTAAAGCTACCTATTCACGTGGCTCCTCTCTTGTGACTCCTGATCTTTCATTCATTTTAGAATAAAGTTACAGTAAGAAAAGTATCACTTTAAAAAAAAAAAAGAAACTTTGTTCATCTACATTTGCTGTTTGTATATGCTTAACTTGCTTTATTAACATAAAAATATTCAACAGGCAAGTCACTGTTTCTGCCATCCAATTTAACCTGGCTTTAACTTGTATCAGCAAAACCAGCTGCAGCTGCCAGTTGTATCTGCAGCTGGGCCAGTGCTAATGTCGTCACAAGGGAGGTGGTTTTTTTGTAAAATTCTCTAATATAGATGTTGCCTAGAATCTTTAATGTATCCAGTGTGCAATCAGTGCAAATGCAGAAAAGCTGGATGAAATCACGTTTATGCTGAAAGCATCGGGTTTGTCAGCTGAATTCAGGAAAAAGTGATCATTGGAAGTGATAAAGAATCAGAATTTCTTGGCTTGCAGATTTTGGACAGAATTTTTTGGTGATGACAGCCAACTTAATCTTTGGCACAAATCTCAGTCTAGTTATGTTATTAAAAGTACCTGTGGACTTACAGTGACTTTCTTACTAAAGCATGGGGTTTTGGCACTAAAATCCTTTGGCTATTTTAAATTACTCATCCAGCTTTTTGTTTACCACAGTTCTGAATGCTCATGAGATGCAGTGGAGCAGGATGACTAGCAACATTTTTTAATAGGTTCATCTTACAAGAGCAGTCTTTGAAACAAGAATGGGAAGAATAAGCTAGTACCTTCATCAGTTTTGCTCTATCTTGAAATGTGGTAGGCTTATTTTTTGTTTGCTTCCTTCAGGTTTTGAATGAAGAATGCGATCAGAATTGGTACAAGGCAGAACTCAATGGAAAAGATGGCTTCATTCCCAAGAACTACATAGAAATGAAACCACATCCGTAAGTAGAGCTTTGGTGATAGGCTCCCTTGATCTTACTTTTGCGCATCCTCTCAGACAGGAAGAAGGTTTTCTGCTGAATACGTTGCAAAGTGTACCTTACCAGGTCTACCAAAATGTATGCTTAGATAAAGGACGTCTACTGAGTTGTATCTCTGGCTGCAGTGTTTACTGTAATTCATTTCACAGCTAGCTATATAGCAGGGTGTTTTGGAAGCTTTTCTGGTGGTTGCTCTGGTGTTTTGCTGTAGGGTCAGACAGACTGATCTTGGGGGTCAGGCATAAATCAGCAGAAAACTCTTTAGTAGAGAGTTGTCACCACCACTGCCCCAGGAAAAAGCCTGACTCTGTTCTTGTGATGATTTAGCACAGCAGATAAGAGTAAAAATTGTGGCATTCACAGGTCACCAGAAAAATGTTTAAGGATATTTGAAGCTGAACTCTTAGTAAGTCTGTCACATCCTGAGTATAGAATCACAGAATTGTTTCGGTTGGACAGGACCTCTAACAGTCATCTGGTCCAACACCTTCCTCACAAAACAGGCCAACCTCAAAGAGTGTATACTGTTATGCAAGTGTAGTTGCATTGATTTGCAGCTCCAGAGAACTGTATTTGAGTAACTACTTTCAACATTTCCTCTTAGATACAAAGAATCTAGCATATGAAAATAGTAGCATTTCGTGACTGGGTATTTTCTTTGTTTCGGTTCATGTATTTCTGCTGTCTTCTGCTAAACTCTGGCAACCTTTGAGACCCTTCAACATATGAACAAGAAAACAGCAAGCTCTGGGTAACAGATTCAAAGTGGAGAAAAGGTTTAGGAAGGAGCAGCAAAATCTGTAATCAGGGTTTTTACAAGGAGCTGTATTGTTTCAGTTGCCCAGAAAAAATGATGATAGATTTGTTAATTGTTGAGTGTAATTATATCATGAAGATACTGCAGTTAAATCCAATCAAGAATTATTTTTCTAAGGGCTCTTTTGAAATAGCAGAAGGAAGCTTCTGGGGGACTGTGCCCCAAGAAGGAGAGGAGGTATACTGCTTTAGTGCAGCCAACTGGGAAGCGAAGCAAGGATGCACAAGAAAATACTGAAATTGTTTAAAGCCTTGTCTGCTGCAGTAACATGTCCAGTTTACCCTGATCGTGCTAGTCCACTGGGAATCACAAATGTACATTGCAATTTCTATCTCTCATTGATTTGAATCATCATACGTTTTCTCATTTTCTCATAACAGTTTTGCAGGCATTTGAGTTATACTGTGGTAATGTCTTCTGTGATGATGATGGTGATGATCAGTTTGTTCTGTAATCATCCCTGGTGTTTTGTTTTAGAGGGTTAGAGCTGTCAGGTTTTCGCTTTTTTATAATAAAAGGGAATGAACAATATCTGAGCCTGCAAGTGGGTGAATTTGGTAGTAGTTTTTAAGCATAGTTAATCTGACCTTTTCTGAAGATGTTTAAACTGCTGATGGCAGCTGAATGGAGTTAGCTTCATGTGTCAGCAGTGCTGGGAGTCTTAACTAGAGCATTAACAACCCTGGGAAATTATGCAAAAGTTTTTATAGCATAATGTTTGCTTAGCTGTAATGCAGAGCTCTCTTAAGTAGTCATACAGGTCATACAAAAAGCAAATTGCAGGCAGCTGACCAGGAGTGAGAAAGAGAATGTTTTTTTTACCAGACTAGTATCAAATCATGTTGTGGGAAGGTGCACCAGAGTTTTGCAAGAGAATTTGGAAAGCAAGCAACTGAAAACTGCTTTAAATCCTGTCCTAGGATCTGAGGCTTAAATCCTCCAGCCCCACAGCTAGTCTTAAAAGCAGCGTTTCTTCTTGCTTGTATTTTGCAAATCTCACAGTTTGCTTTGTAACTACTAGCAAATGAAGCTGTAAGGAAAATGTGGTGCCTCTCGGTCACCAGCTGAGTCACCTGGGTTCTGAAGGGTTAATCTGAATTGCCACATCAATTAACAAAGCAAAGATGTAAGTAGACATAGGCATGATACTCAGAGAAGAGCTGCAGGAAACTCTGGGCAGGGAGGCTTCCTGTGAAGGCACAGCAGTGCAGTTCAGTGGCAGGACTACCCTTCTGTCTTTAAGGGGGCAGGGGAAAATTTGCCGTTTATGAAATGGCCTGGATCAGACTCATGGTGTGTGTATCTCAAGCGTTTGTGTTTGTAATCAGCTTTTCTTGAAGATATTGCTGAAGTCTCACTTCACAATATTGTAACATGTGGAGGAAATTGGCCAAGCTAAATGCTTGTGCTAAGTAAAGCCAAAAGAATTGCCAAACTGCCGATTGAAATGAGTCTGAAAGCAATATGAACTTTGTGTTGTACAGATCAGTGCATCTCCCTCTAGCTGTGCAGCATCAGCAGTAATGCCTGGATTTGGTTTTGCAGTGCTGACTGGATGAGTTTCACCTACATTACAAAGCTAGTTGGAGACAAGTGTTATCAAGCCTAGCCCTTCAGCAGGGAAGCTATGGGAATGTTGTGGTCAGTTTCTTTGGCCTAATTCTCCACGTGTGCTTTTTGACATGCAGAGATTTTTGTTAATTTTTTCAGTCATCCTGTAGCAAAGATTCATATGTGCAACAATACTTCTGGTGCTTTACAAGTGTGTTCTTAAGTAGGCAGTAGTCCTTCAAAATAACTGTTTCTTTCATCTATGGAGTTTTCTTTTCATCTTTTTTATATTTAGAATTCAAGCTCCTTTTACCCTGAATGGCTAAAGTGGTTAGAAACAGCTGGCAGAAAACTTTTAAGAATTTGATATTGTTACTTGGGAAGTGTTACTTCCTTTAATCGAATTGTACGCTTCTACTTTTTAGTGATTCAGTAAAATTTAGGGGAAAAATAGGGTATACTTCTGAGGCTTCAGGAAGGATTACAGACGTTCTGTTGAGCTCTTTCAGGCTTTCCTTCCATTTTACAGACATGGGTGAGGTGGTTTGGTTTGTTTTTGGTTTTTTTTAAGATGAGGCTTTCATTTTCAAGTCACATGCAAGTAACTGAGAATTATATGAGAACTAAACAGGATTAAAACACTTTGTAAACAAGAACTATGGCGAGGTATCTAAAATCATAATATAAAGTTTGCTTTATGTAACATTTGGCAGAGGCAAAATTCAGGACTTCCTTATCTTTCTGACAATTGTGCCAAAAGCCCAGGAAACAAAACACCACCTTTGAATTTTGAAGGCGTTTCACATCATGGTTTCTCTTGGTCGATTTTTGAAAGTATCAGAGTGCAGGGAGAGACAGGTAGATGGTCCCTCTGCTGTCACTGCCACCACCTTGGGTACCAAGAAGCAGCACCAATACTAAACCACCAGGAAAGTCCTAAATGCCACGAAGTTCTTTATCACTGGAAATTGGATGGTTGTAGCAGAAACTTTTTATCCCCTAGAAGCAAAAGGAAAAGCTAACACAAGAAGACTTGCAAGCAAGTAAAAATTGTCTAGGTGATCATGGAAACCAAGTTTGTAAACAAGATGTGTCATTTTCAGTGCCAACATGCTTTTCATAATAGAGCTGCATAGCTAAATGGAATGAATACTCCTTTTACAAGAGGGATGTCCTAGAGTTGTTTTATTTACTATGTTGCATATAGTAGAAATATATCTGTGGACTCATCAACCTTGATATAATATAGGGATGTGTTTTTGTGTAGCCTGCTATGATGAGCAGATAGTGAAGACAGCCAGTGAGAGGGGTGAGGGCTGCCAGTAGCTGGAGAGCCTGGTAATTAAGTGGTCGGTCCTCCTTCACCTCTAGAGATAGCTTCCTCTTAGAGAGGAAGATTTGGTGACTTTGTGGCTTGGTGAAAGCTTCAACTTCTCTTAAGAATGACTGGTTCTGGGAAGATTCTGCAACTTCTGTCTTTTTACTGCACCAAAACATTCAATGTAGAAAGTAAACTTTGTGAGTGGAGCTCTTGTTATTAAATGCTCTCCTCTAAGGTCAATCATCTGCATGGTTATGGGCTGTGGTAAGTGCTTCTATCCTGTGTGATCTCTTACTCAGAACTGAAAGCTGTACTTTTTGGTTGTGGAGATGGTTCTGCTTTTCCCATGTCATGTGACCTACCACTCAGCCCTTGTTTGCCTTTAATCTTGGATTAGTCTGGAAATGCAAATGTAAATATGGGTAAGAATCCCATGACAAGGTGCTGTTGGTCAGTGCTGATGATCTGGTTGCCTGAGGTAGGTTCACCTGTGGTGTCACAGAGGTGGTCAGCCTGTGGCTTTCACTTCTACGCAGCTGTGAAGAATTTCAGATGTGGCTTCCATGGTGCAGCTGTTTCATGTGACTGCTTATGTGAAAGCTGCTAGATTGTCCTGACTGTAGGAGAAAGCCAAAAAATAGGCTACTGAAACAAGTGTTATCAGCATCTTTCCTAGAATCGAATGGCATGCCCAGCTCAGCACTCCTCTGCAATGAAGCAGAGAGACCTTGAGGGAACTTTTCTCACTTGGTCTGCATGTAACTCCACTCCTGGCACCTGCCTTAGCTTTCTGACATATGATATCTGTCTTTGACCACAGTGCTCTGATGGGGGTCAGAAAGATTGGACTCTGGGCTGCAGGAACTACCAGCTGCTGAATGAAGCTACTCATTCTCTCTGCTGAAGTAGCTGGGTCTTACTACCTGATCTAAAAGAGACTAGAAATTGGTTTTGATACAAAATGCGCTTTCCATTTGTGCAGGATGGGTCAATCCATAGACAGGATCTTATTCCTACAGCTGTCTACAGCTGTGATGTTTCTGAAGAGAAACCTGTGAGTGAACTTCCAGTGTTTCCCTTGCATTTTGCAAATACTAATTTTTTTTTTTTTTTAAGATTTCTACCCGCTAAAATAGTGATGTTTCTGTGCTTAATCCTTAATACCTTAAATTTTCTATATTGTCTGCTCTGCAAATCATGGCTAAGGCATGGGTGGCTTCTCCTTAGGGGGCAAAAGTAATAAAGGAGACTGTGTAGTTATTCCCCACTGATTATCTTTGGGTACTAATAGTGAAATAAATGCTGCTACATCATAGTGAAGTTCAGTAGCGACCAGCCACCAGTGCAGGACTTCTTTGCTGTCTCTGAGTTGATGGCATCATACAGTTTGGATAATTAAAACTTTGTATGTAGAGGCATAAGACTTTATTCCTTAGAGATAGAGGAAGGAACTTGAGTTTCTTGCTTGAGCTAGGCATTTAATCTGTTTGACTTTAGGTTACGAGGCCTGCTTACTAAGATATCCGTGCAGACCACAGCAGACGTTTTAATTTTGTCCAAGGTTGTAGCCAGTTCCCAGGGTAGTCGTCTTAGTCTCACAAAGCAGGACTTTGCTGTGAAGCAATTGTGTACATTAGGTTCTCATTGTGAGGTTTTATATGCTAAACTGCAGATACAATAGGGTGCAAAACAATGTGAATAATGCATTAAACTTTGAGCAGGTTTTTTTCCACCTCCGAAAATAAATCCTGTAATTTGAGGATTTCACTCTTACCACATCTCTGCTTTGCTAAATTGGCTGAAATAGGGCTGTTTCAAGCACCTGCTTATCAAGTCATGGTTGCTTTATTGCCAGGATGAAACATTGTGAAAAGCTGCATGGTTCAGTAGCCTGTATTGGAGTGGCAGTGAGGTGCAGTGTAGTTTTTTTCTGTTACGAATTATTTAATCTCTGTTCGAATATCTATGTCTAGCTCTTCCATGAGAGGATTAAAATTCTTAACTTTCCCTATTGTTTTCTTTTCCTCACTACACAGGTGGTTTTTTGGAAAGATTCCCCGAGCGAAGGCTGAAGAGATGTTAGGCAAACAGAGACACGATGGTGCCTTCCTTATCAGGGAGAGTGAGAGTGCTCCTGGGGACTTCTCTCTCTCAGTCAAGTAAGTAATCCCTAGAAGCAATCATGTGTGGTAATCAGGCCATCTACTGCTCATTTGGACTCATGAGTAAAGGGCAGGTGATTGTCAATGCTGAGGAGCAGGAATAATCTTCCAGATGCCCTGTAGCATTCCTGTTCTTCCAGTGATACTTATTTATTCCCTCTCTAATAGAACAATATATATATTCTCTGGTTTGTAATGAGCCTACAGGGCTGACCTGGTGGCATGTTGCTGACTGGCTTATGTAGTCCCAGGCACTATCTGTTGGTTTGTATGTGGATCCCATTCCTCCTCCTTACAGCCACAAAGTGCCCAGTGTGTACCTGTTTTCTCCCATCCTCCTTCATTCCTCTTCTGCAGAAGTTATCACTCTATCTTCTCCCTGTGTAGTACACTTCCAAATATGTTTTTCATGTCTGCTTGGCACATGCTTTGGGGATATTTGTGTTGTCTAGCACTGGAACATGGAGCTGTGAAAACAGAGGCCTTTTCGATCTCTCACAAGTGCATTCCATGTTGGTAGAGAAACTCACTCTAATAACAGTGAAGTGAGGAGGAACAGTTCTCATCCTTGAACAAACATACTAGTAGTACTGGCTGTTAACCAGCAGGAGTTCCTGCTAGTTAGCCATGGCCCACATAATACTGCGCTACCTATCTTGCCCATCTGAAGTCACTGTAAAATAGAGGTGTTAGAAACTTGAAAGGGTATGTGATGTAATTTAACGTGGGTTGGGATTCTGTCCCAGCAGTTGATTTTGCCTTTTTTTTTTTTTTTTTTTCTGTAATATTCCCCTTTCCTACCAGAAACGAGCAAGGTTTTCTTTAGGATCCTAACAATACTATTTTTGCTTATTCATGCAAGATTCCTAGTTTGCTCTATTTTCTGTGACTATCAGTGATCTGTCTCGACAGTATTTTTTGTTTTTTTCTGGTCATCTTTGGTCTGTAACCAAATTTTTGTCCTCCTGTACAGCAGCACTGAGTCATGCCAACAAACTGGATTAAAGCCACTGATTTTAGAGATGTTTATATTTCTGTCTTGGATACAATCATCTGAGCTGGAATACTAGATATGAATGGGAGCTTCATTCCAAAAAGTGCATTCTTTTAAGAAACATAAAAGTTACACTAGCATAGCTCTGCCTGCCTGTTAGCTTAGTGTTGCCATCTGGTGGCAATTTCTCAGTTGGGGTCTTTTTTTCCTGTTTGTTTAATATAGCAAAGTATTTTTCCTCAACAGTGATCTGCAGGATTTGAAATGGTGAGAAGCTCTCGGGTTGAGGAAGGAAGAGCAGAGGCAGTACTCATGAGTTGTTTTGTGTTAGCTTTGTAGTCAAGATAGCGTCTACTTTTTCAGCCACTGTATAGAAGCTGTGCATGCCAAGTGAGGAACAGTTGTCTTCTGTTTTCAGTGTTTTAATTGAAGTAAAAATACCGATGTACCATTCATCTGGAAAATCCCAATGGACCTCTTCGGAGTTCCTCTTTATTCAGAATAAAATCGTTGGAAAAGTAGCTTCAACTGAATGCCATCATTTGTCAGGAAGAATTGTTAACACAGAATTAAAGTTGCTGCGTTACAGTTCAGCATCACCTTTCGAACATTTTGGGGTTTTACAGGGTTTTTTTGTTGTTGTTTTTAAGGACCAGAGAGATCCTTTTGTTTTGCAAGACAGTCTTTTGCATAAGTCCAAACTGGCTGCCAAAAGAGACAATCCTACCCTCCCTGTGGCAGTGTTTTCCCAGCAGTTTACCTGTAATGGGACTGGTGCTTACGTACTGCATTATCACTCACACCCACTGGTGCTGTGTGAGGGAGGGATTGAGACTCAGATGTACAGGACCATAGCAAGAGTAGCACAAAGTAGCACAAACCTAAAGTGGCTTGAGTCAGTTGTGAAATTGCTGTGTGTGAAGAGCTAAACCGAAGCACTTGTACTGTTTGACTTCAGAATCTTGTATTTGGGAATGTGAAGTGGAAGGCACCATGGTGCAGCTTCTTTAATGGGACCTTGCATTTGTACTGCAAAGTCCATGGCATGTATCCTAGGTATTCTGTGCACTGTCTTCAGTGACTCAGATGACTGCATAGGTGCATCAAGAAGTACATGTACTGGATGCCAGCTATGTGGCAATGTAGTGTAAACTAAAAAGCTGAAATATTGTGTGTTATCCAAGATAGAGTATTGTGACACATCCTTTACAAAAAGACCTCAAACTTGTGCAAATTCAGAGTGGTTTGAAAAGCTCGTTTTAAACTGAAGTCCTATTATAAGGAAAGCACATGTGAAGCTTGCAGGATTTTTTTCAAAATAAATTCAGTATTTGGATTCTCTCTGATCACTGATTTCTGTAAAATACAATTGATAAGTGGCTTTCAGAAATCTTTTTTACAGCAACCAATTGGTATTTGTATTATCAGTGTCATTGACAGTTTCCACTGTGCCCTGAAGGACCTTTCTGTTCCAAACTCTGTGCTGACGATCCCAAAAGAGGAGTACTCAGTGATTAATAATGAGCTTTTTTTTGTGTTCTTCATTCTTTCCGCACAGGTTTGGAAATGATGTGCAGCACTTCAAGGTGCTTCGAGATGGGGCTGGCAAGTATTTCCTGTGGGTGGTGAAGTTCAATTCTTTGAACGAGCTGGTAGATTATCACAGATCCACATCTGTCTCCAGGAACCAGCAAATATTTCTCCGGGACATTGAACAGGTGCCACAGGTAAGAGAAGTGTCCTCATAGAGTGCACTATTTAGACTATTGCAACCACAGTCAGAAGTGGGATTGCACCTTAGAGTAAATGAATAGCAGTGGAAAGAAGCTGACTGACATTTTTGTTGTCTGTGGAAGTGTATCTTTAGATCCTGCAGCCAGAATTATACCGGTAAATAAGCTGGATGTTTGTGCAAAGCCTACCTGCTAACTCCCTAGTCTCCCCTTCAGTTCTGGCAAAGTGTTACTGTTGCTGCTTGAACACTTGGCTTGTCTTAGTGATTATGGATACTGTTGCAGGAAGGTCATCTGATTACTGTGAATTAACAACGGGTTTACTCCTGTTTTAGGACACACTAAGAAAGGATAGTTCTACTTATACTGGTTCATAGCCAGAACTGTACCCCTCAGTAGCCAGTGAAGCTTTGGTACTGGCCTTTCCTGAAAAGGTGGTTAGAGGTAATAGCATATGGAACATCTCTAGCTTTCTGGTTTGGATCTAGCCAGTGTTAAGAGAAACCAAAAACTACTGCTAAGTGCCAGCAGAGCAGCGCGTGTGTATCTAGCTCTTTGTTTTGTTCCATTTCCCAGGGCAATGAGAATGTTAGGTTGCATGTAGCTGCATCTTTTGTCAATTTTGGATAAATCCTTTTGCTTCCATGTGCAGCATTCTAGTTCTAGCTTGAAGACAAGGGGTGTGGAATTCATACTGCTGTCCAGGTGCCACAGGCACCCTTTGCCACAGTTTGTCTGAATTAACATCTGGCTCTGAACTGTTGGGTCAGTGATAAACGGAGGATGAGAAAACAGCTGGCTGAAAATGAGAAGCATGAGGATGCCTTCCTAGCCTCATGATTTTAAGAATGCAAACGCATTTTAAATGAACCATTAGCTTTTCCATAAGAATGGAAGTATTTGCTGACCAGGCAAAATGCTCTGTGATAGAATTTCTTTATATTGGAGGGTTTTAAGGAAAATGTGGAAAATGCCAACATCCAGGTTTTAGGGGAGACTTTTTGTATCACAGTGTTAGGTAGATTAGTAATATTCATGCTGTCAGTTGGTGAAAACAGGATGAATAAGCAAAAAGACTATTGTATTGCAATAGAGTACAGATTTACAGTAGGTCATGAAGACTGGAAAATACTAGGAAAACATCTGAGTCATCTGCTATCTTTATTTTGGCTCTTTCACAGAAACTTGACTTTTTTCTAAGGTCGTCTATAGACTATGCTTTCCTGTTTTAGCATCTTGTTACAGATGTTGGAAGCTGGCTTGCAGGGAAATGAAACAGCCTGAATGTTTATTGTTAAACTCCGGTGTAAGTTAAGCTCCTGCCTGAGGGAGCAGATGTCTCGAGTGCTGTGGATGATTCTCACTGTGTATCTTTTTCTTTCCCCTTACAGCAACCTACATACGTTCAGGCCCTGTTTGATTTTGATCCCCAGGAGGAAGGAGAGCTGGGCTTCCGTCGTGGAGACTTTATCCAAGTTCTTGACAATTCTGACCCCAACTGGTGGAAGGGAGCCTGCCACGGACAGACGGGCATGTTTCCACGCAACTATGTGACCCCAGTGAACCGGAACATCTAGAGATAAATATTAGAGATTATTTAAAGAAACCAGAGAAACAGTAAATACACATACAGAGCCTAACTGCAGCCAGTGACCTAAAATCACACGGCGATAAAACCTGAGTCACCTTTCACCGTGAGGTGATGCTCCTTCACTCAGTACGGAACTTCAGGGGTGGGGGGGTGGGGAAGAGTTCAACTTACACACCAAAACTTATCTTTAGGAAAAAAAAAAAAGAGAGAGAGAGAAAAAAAAAAAAGAAAATAACAAATTTCTTCAGCTGCTCCTGGGTTACCCCCTTTTATTCACTCTTCTTGTTTCCCCCTCCTCCTCTGTCCATCAGTGCATGAAGTTTTAATGCCATATAAAGTCCTAGCCATGCAGTTAAAGGAAAAGGGAGAAACTCTGCTGGTATTTTCTCTCTCTGCAAACGGTCTTCATTTGACATGAAGGGACATGAGAGAAGAACCAAATCCACAGTCCTGCCTTTAAAAAAAAACAAAAATCATCAGTCTCTGCTTTTGCCTTCAACATTCAGCTCTTCTTGCCTGGGAAAGATGAGGTGTTAATCTAATTTTTATTCCCTTCTCCTTTGGCACTTTCTTCTGAAGCTCAGCAGCTTCCAAGCAGGGGAAGGGAGAAGAGTTGTGTGGCTTTTCATCCTGTTTTTTTGTTTGTTTTTTTTTTTTTTCTTTTGAGTCACAGAGCTGCTTTGAGAAACTCCAACATACAACTGAAGTCTGTTCATGCTGTGCTGACAGCTTTTTTGTTTTTTCTTAAAGGTGTACGGTTGAGCACATTCTGTAATTTTTTTCCATAGTGCCTTTCCCTTATTTTCTTTATTATTTTTTAAGTTAAAAGGACAGTCCAGAGCTTTTCAGAGGGTTTTTTTCTGCCTATGTGTAAATAAATACTTTTGGGGGAAGGGTGTAAAGGAGGGTGGTTTTATCAATGGACATTTGAGAAAAATCTACAAACAGAGATGGAGCTTTAATCTTAAGATTTGTCTTACTGTTCAACTTCCCTTATTCCAAGGAAAATAAAATCAAGGCATTCAAGTGGCAGCTTAGGCTGCTCAGAGGTGGGGAGCTGCACCAGGAGCCTCAAAAGAAGTAAGAGAAAGAGGAAAGTTATGACCAGGGAAAATGTGGAAGAATATTTTGGGGAGGGAGGGCGGGCTAAGGGGGGAATTTGAGAAATAATAGCCCTGAGATGTCCTATAAAATGTACATTCCTTTGATGGAAAACTTTATAACGCAGAGAAACCTCAAGAAATAGTGCTTGAAAAAACTTTATGCTCTTAGTGAATGTTTCTACGTGATGCATGTAATCAGCCTGTCTCTTTGGCCTGGATAGGGAGTATTTGCAGTCGTGTTGCTCTTGAAAAGTGGGGTTGGCATCACTGTTCTCCAGTTTCTCCTCCCTCCTCAGGTCAGTGTTACTGTTGAAGTAGATTCCCCCACCCCACTCCCCATTCACAGCAGGCTGTGTGATGACTGTAGTCCCCACCCCGCACCATAATGGCATTTATTGTGGCCATTTGCTCCTCCACCAGAGCAGTGTGACATTAAATTGGATGGAAAAGAAAGCAATCAAGCTGCACCGCTCTCTGTGCCAATCTTCAGTTGCGTTATTTTTCCTTTTGATGGCCATTTGGCTGGATCCCTTCACCCCACCAACGAATCCAAAAACTGCAGCGGAGATCTCCTCCCGCCCTGCCTAAGCACAGGCAATCTTTTGTTGGAGGGTGCCTTTTTTTGTACTAAGTGTTACAAATGTTTTATTCCTGAGATGGACTCTGCCTTACACTTTAATTTTCCAGCAGGTGAAAGAGAGAGCTATCCTGTAGAGTATTACTTTCTCCCCCTATCCTTGCTAGCTGTCACTCACTTTCTTCCTTCTTTGTAAAGTGATTGGAAAAGGAATCTATGGCATTCTACACCTGGACCATTTGATTGTTTCCTTATTTTGGAATTGGTGTATATCATGCAGCCTTGCAGACATATGTCTTGTGTGTGTATATATATTAAAAAAAAAAAAAAAATCAGTGTTTAAATAAAAAAGGCCTATGTACTTAATCCTTTAACTCTGCAGCAGCATTTGGTAGATAGTAATTAACTGTGAATAATAAATATACATTGAATTCTTCACTTGAGCATCTGTCTGTTATTTCAGTTAACTGACCAAGGTAATTTACAGGACATTAAATTGCTGTGGGAGGAAAAAGCTGGAAGGTGTGCTCTGGCCTGAAGTGCTCAGACGCCTTAGCATCGTGGTTCAAACTCAGCATGCTTGGCTGAATTCATTACTCTTTCAAGCTAAGTCAACGGAGAGCCGTGTCACTTGGTACGTGTGGCATTGCGAATAGCAAGGAGGGGGGAAAGGGATGATTGCATCGCTTCCAGGGTTGAAGACTGTGTATCTATCAACTGAATGGGAGGGTGGCACTTCTGTATTTCTTCCCTTGCTTTTTTCTAAGCTTTTTGCCAAACAGCTCAAGTGCCCTTGCGGTACAGACCGTAATGTCGTAAGGAGCCAGTAATGAAGAACAAGACACCAGTTATTTCTGGAGCGTCTTGCTGAAGAACAGAGGGGAAGATGGGCATATGACTTGTGTAAGCACAGCAGCCATGGCTTAGGCTGTTGCGGGAGCTTTTGCTGTGCTTGATCAGTGCCTTGCAGATGGTTTTCGCTTTTGCTGCCTGAAGAAAGAGAACTGCTCGGTTGTGCTAACAAGGTGGTGTGCGGGCAGCTCTGCAGGTTACCTGTTTGTTGGCTCTGCAGCTTCTCCCCAGCCTTTGCTTATGTTCAGGAAGTGCCTCTGAATTTTGTAGTCGATTTTAATATACAATACAAAAAGGCCCACATGAGGGTTTGGGTTGTTTTTTAACAGTTGTTCTTAGTTACCATGCTCAAGTACAGATGTAGTCAGGGAGTTTGTAGTTGCTCAGAAATGCCTGAATGTTCCCATGATTAGTTCTTTATTTTTCATTTGTGCCAGTGAAGTCAATATAGAAAGGATTTGCAGCATGGTCCAGAGCTGCTCTTGGCTTTTTTGTAACGCTGTAGCAGAACACGTTGCTCAAAATTGCGTGCTATTTGTACCTTGGGTATCTACTGAAAAGTTTAGGAAAAACCTTTCTTTCCTTGTGCTTTACAGAGGGAAGAAGAGTGTTTGCTGCTACTGTGATTGTATGATGTCAAGGCTAAGGCCGTGGTGGAAGAACTGCTGAAACCGAGTCCGTTCTTTATGGGTGTTTTCCTTTCCCGCTTGCCAGCTTTGGCACCTGGGTCGGCCAGGCTGGGGGTGGACTGCAGGAAAAAACCTAAATCCCCGCTTATTTTACTGTCAGCCTCCTGATCCGGCAAAGCAGCAGCAGCGCGGGAGTGCGGGCTCCCCTGTGCCGGCGTTGTTTTTAGAAGCACGAAAGACTCGGGGCCGAGCCCTCCATTTCGGACACGGCGCTCCCCGGGGCGGGGCTGCGGGACTACGTTTCCCAGCGCCCCCTGCGGCGCGCAGGCGCAGTGCGGCGCGGAGGAGCCGGCGGGAGGGTGAGGCGGCCGTGTCCGCGCACCGCCGCCCTGGGCCGCGGACCGCCGCCGGCTCCGCCCGGGGTTTGGCTCTTTATCCCGCCACCGGTGCCTGCCGCGGGGCAGAGGGGCCCGTGGGGAGAGGGGAGGCTGCTGTGGGGTGGGGTTCTGGTGCGTGTGTGGCGGGGTGTCTGTGTGGCACTTGGGATGAGGAAGGGGTTTGGGATGAGGGGCGGCTGTGGGCCTTTGGGGTGAGGGGAACTTTGGGATGGGGGGTGGTCTGTGAGGGGAGGGCGGTGAGGCCATAGTCTCTCGGTGTGGGAAGGAGCCTCTTGGCTGGGGGAGGGCTCACTGGGGCCCGTGTTCCCCTCGCAGGCTGCGGGGACACCAGGCAGGCATGGTCGGCTATGACCCTGAGGCCAAGTGTGTCTCCTCCGTGGAAGCGGCAGTAGCAGGATCAGCATCTGGCTTGGTCAGTCGGGTCCTTGTCAGTCCCTTGGACGTCATCAAGATCCGCTTTCAGGTACCTTCCTCATGGCATGCTTGGGGACAGGGGGTGAAAGAGCCTGTTACAGAGCAGAGCTGATCTTGTCCTGGATGAATAGGTCACCTGTGCAACCCGAGAGCAGTAAATCTGCTCATCAGCCCTCACCTACGTTGTATACAGGTTATGCAAGGTAGTAGGGCTATCTTGTGTCCACCGCTTCTGTTTATATAACTTGTGTGTTTGAATGGGATCTTGTGTTTTTCATCACTTGTTCTCTTTCTGTTTTTCTGAATGCTTTCCACCGACTGAATTTCACCATCATCCCTACTGATTACCTTTGTGTTGCATGCATGTTTTTATTCTTTTAGAGCCCTATGTAAATAGCATCTCAGTCAGTTCTAGATGTGATTCTGTGGGAAGACAGAATGTAACCTCTTAGCATTTGTTGGCTGACAGGGTTATGAATTCCTGAATTGGACACTTGAACCTTGTTGAAATGCGATGTGGAATTGAAAATATTTTCTCTATTTTCCTCCAGCTTCAGATCGAGCAGCTCTCCTCCAGAAACCCAGGGGCTAAGTATCATGGCATCTTGCAAGCTGTACAGCGCATCTCCCAGGAAGAGGGGTTGCTAGCCTTCTGGAAGGGCCATGTTCCCGCTCAGCTCCTTTCAGTTGGCTACGGAGCTGTTCAGGTAAGGTGACCAGACATCATCTGGGCCCAGCGTACGTGCGTAGGACTCTGCTTTGCTTCTCTTCAGACTGGCTGCGTGGGCAGATGCAGGAAGGTCCAGGTTTAAACTGTACTGATACAAGCCAGCTCCAGTCTCAAAGATGTGTAGTTGTGTAATGCTGATGTACAATGCCGAAGTTAATGTTCCTGAGCTTGCTGAACAGCCTTCCTGGCCAGCCTGGAGCACAGCTAGAGCAAACCGAGTTCTCCTGTATCAGGTGTCATAGACAAGCCCTGTTTGTTCCTAACACCTAACACTTGGTTTAGCTGTTCATGTTCCAAGCCTGTGTAGTTTTTTGCTTTGGTTCACGTTGTCACCCTGACAGCTTGTTAGTAAAAAAAAAAAAAAAAAAATCAATGAAGTTGATGATGGTGTTTTACACAGCATTGTTATGCTTAATTTGTAAATATTAACAACATGTTTTACGAGCAGTGGTTGAAAGAGTAATGGACAGCATATCTGTAATACAGCAAATACTCTTCAGGATACATGGGGTGTTAAAATGAGTTTTTCACAATTCTAAATGCAAGATTTAGCAGAAGTGTCAAGAGATCAGAATATCCCAAGCATTCCCTGGGCTGCTCAGTAATTTTTACAAGGTATTCTTTGAGCACATGCTCCCACAGGTTGCAAGTTGGGGAGGACTTTTGAAGGACAGAGACAGAAGGTGGTTACAAGCGGTGGGTGGAGCTCTTGTGGTGAAATGAAAGAGGAGTGGGAGATCCATGTCAGTGATAAGGATTGACTCCTTGACCTGTGTATGTTTGTTTCTGTAAGTTCATGGCATTTGAAAGCTTGACAAAACTGGTGCACAATGTCACCGCATACAATGCCCGCGATTCCTTTGTGCACTTCGTCTGCGGTGGACTGGCTGCTTGCACCGCCACTGTTGCAGTTCAGCCTGTTGACACACTACGCACCCGCTTTGCTGCTCAGGGTGAGCCTAAGGTATGGTTGAGGATTCAATATTTGGAAATGTCAATCATAGCAGTAGCAATATTTCATGTGTATGAATACAGGAGGTTTGAAAAGTACGTAAGAGTCTGTGGGTTGGAATAAAGGAGCAGGTGCTGTTATTGGGCAATTTTTGCACTGTTGCCAAGTTATCCTCTGTGCTGTTGACACAGCTTTCTTAATTATGTTTTGCTGCTCCTGATCATGTTTGACTCCTGACAGGTGATCCAGAAAGAAGAAACTGTCCTTAACAGGATAACTCAACTTTCATTTCGGCTGTTGGCCATTTATAGAATGCATTCCACAGTCTGTCAAACATTGCATGTTTTAAACTTTCCACTTGCACAGAGTCATGTTTAGATAATGATGGAGGTGATACTTGAAACCAGTCACCTTTCACCTGTGTTTCATGTTCTTTTTTATGCAAGAATTGGTCTCCATGCTAATTAGGTCTGTAATAACTAGACTTATATGGGTTTGTATCAGAGCCATTTCTGGTTTTTTACTTAGCCTGCAGTAGAATCACAGTATATATTATATGAATTCTGTGGCAGGAGCAAGCAGAGCTGTTAAGAGAAAAATAAATATCTGTGATGCAAGTGGTCTCAGGCTGCAGGTCTCAGTTCTGTGCCTTGTTTCATCCCCTCAGAAGCACAGCTTGGATGTGGGATACAATGTCAGCCCAGGCCTTTCAGTGCAGAGATAACGATCGTTCCTTCAGTTAGTCTCTTGTGGCTCAGAGGTAGTTTTAGGTTGTCAGGTTACTTGTGAGAGTCACAAGGGATTAGCTGAGAATACTGTGTGAAGATGTGCAAAACCACATTGTTCATCACTTTGTGCTGAAAATCAGCCAATTGTATTTTGGGCAGTGGGAAATGCCTGTCCTCATTACTGGGAAATAACCTGTCCTTTTAAGCCTGTGTCACTAGAGAGTCAGCCTCTTCTTTATTGTCCAGATCTATCCCAACCTTCGCCATGCAGTGGTGACGATGTACCAGACAGAAGGGCCTCGGACTTTCTATAGAGGTTTGACCCCCACAATCATTGCTATCTTTCCGTATGCTGGTCTCCAGTTCTCTTCCTACAACATCCTGCAACAGTTTTCTGAATGGGTGATTCCAGCTGAAGAAAAGAAAGGAGGTAGGCACTTGGGACAGTGATGTCTGTGATCTGGAGAGAAAGAGAGGATGAATGCTACTTTGGGAGACTGACATAAGCTGAGTTTTCTGTGCTATCACTCTTTTCAATGCAACATCTGAAAAGTATCTCAATTTCCCATCTCTCATTGTTACTCCTGCACACATATTGTGAAAGTAAGTACAGTCAAGTTTACAAGCAACTCATGTTATGGAATAACCATGAGGGAAATGTGGATGGATGGGAAAGTGAAGTGTCACAGGCTAGGGTACTCTTCCTTGAGCTGTGTCACATTACTCATACTGTGGGAAGACAGTGCTGGTGTAATCTTTCTCTCAGTTTCATTAGTGCTGTGGGGACAGGACTCTTGGATTTCCTCAGGAAATCTGCCTGCAGATTCCAGCACAGCTGTTACAGAAGAGGATTCATTTAGCCTAATTTAAAACTGCCAAGTTCTTTATTTGATATTTTTATGTTGATTTCTAGCTCCGTTATAAAAGAACCTCCTCCTGATGGGACCTGTCACCTTGACAGTTCTAGATACCAGTGCCTCCCTGAGAGGATATTTAGCATCATTGTGGTTTTGTTCCTCAATGGAATTTCAATCAAGGAAGTAGACTGTTCAGTATCATGTCTGCATATTTATTTTTAGATGGCAGAGGCTGGTGGTAGTTTTGTGCTGGGAACTCATGTTTGTCAGGAAAAAAGCTAATATCACAAAACTCATTTCCCACAAGCCTCTGAAATCATCAGGCAGCGTCAGCTTGTGACTTATTCCAATAAGTCACTTTGAGCAATCAGGAGTGCAAGATCTCCAGTGACTGGGCTTTTACTGGGGGACATGAAAACTTTTCCACCCACTAGTGGCAGGTTCTCTGGTGACTAGGGTTTTTTGTACAATGCCACTTGCCAGAGCAAAACCATAAATCAGCGTAATGAACCAAGATGAGCCATTACACTCGGCTCCAATGGACATTGCAAGCCTCATGTAGAAAATGCAGATTGAGGTTCTGTGGCCCAAGCTATGCAGAAGAGGTGATGTAACTTTAAAGGGCCTCTTTGGCCTTACTTCTTATGAAAAGTGATTTTTCACTTACCTCTCATGATCTTTAATCAGAACTCTTTTTTCCCTCCCTGCTATCCTCTCCCCTTCCTGCTTCGCAGGCAATGTTAAAAACCTTGTTTGTGGCAGCTGCGCTGGAATCATCAGCAAAACCCTCACTTACCCTTTTGACCTGTTCAAAAAACGACTGCAAGTGGGTGGCTTTGAGCGTGCCCGGGCAGCCTTTGGGCAGGTGAGAAATGTTGGAATTGACTGATTTTCATGAGCATGGATTTGCATCAAGACAATTCAGAGCCAGTCCTTTGCACTAGAATGCAGTGATGATTCACCAGTGGTACCTGTTGTGTTCGTATTCGGGTTGGGAGCTCCCAGGGAACTTCTGGGAGCTGAGCATTGGTCTTGCTTAATAATGGGAATAGCTACATGAATATACTGGGTTAATTTTATGACACTGTCCAACATGCCTGTGCTCTGCCTTCTCATCCATCTCCATCAGGTTGGCTGTCTTGGAGCTGGGGATGCGTTAGGCAGGCAAAGGGGTTTCAAATTACTTTACTTTTCTAGTTGCGGCTTGGTATTTCTGATTCAGGACCAAATTACTGGTAGAGGATAACACTAGCTTAATGATGGGATTGCCTGGCTGTCAGGATCCTTTTCTGCAATTAATAGTTTGATACAAGGAATGAGCACCAAGTGTTCAGCATGTGTCTTATGTACCAGAACATCCTGAAATTCAAAGCAACTACTTCTGGTGTTCTCTAGCACCATCCTTACCACCTCAAAATACGCTGTAAGACAAATACAGTTATTTCAAGGAACTATCTCTTTTTTTCTGTGAAATGTGGAAATTGGCTTTTTTCCTTCAAATTCCTTGGATCTGAGAAGCAAATCAGTCTGTACCTCCAGAAACTCTGGGATAGGAATTTGTAGTCTTAACCCATTGCATTGGATGCTCCTCCTCTTCCAGTGAGGTACAGAATTTGTTCTTAGCATTGAGGTGTCACAAGATGTTAAACCTCCACAGTGTGACACGATGACATGCAGAGAGCTAATTTAGAGACATGTAAGTGCTGTAGTTGTGTTTTCTTTCTGTCAGAAAACTGAAAAGTTGTCCCTCCTTAGAGAGTGAAGGGGATGGAAAACAGCAGCAGCACAATCTGAAATAATTACTTCACAAACTTGTACCATAAATAATACATGCTGTTGTAGCATAAAGATTTTACGGCCATTCAATTAGAGTGATCTGCGTAAGTCATTACTGATGCAAAATATGTACTTTTCCTCTACCCCACTCTCTACAAACTGGCTCTCTGAAACTTTCGTTTAGTTATAGGAACAGCCAGAAAGGCAATTCCAGGCTGCACATCTAGATTATGTTTCTGTGGTATAGTTTAGGGATCTCTGTGTTCTTTTCCATGTAAGTTGTCCTGGAGTTTTCTTGTTTAACCTTTTTGCCATTTCTCTCCCAGGTGCGGATGTACAGGGGTCTCCTGGACTGCATAAGGCAGATCATGCAAGAGGAGGGCCCGGGTGGATTCTTCAAGGGCCTTTCGCCCAGCTTGCTGAAAGCTGCTGTCTCTACTGGCCTTGTCTTCTTTTGGTATGAGCTGTTCTGCAGCCTGCTGTGTGCCCTGAAGAACACCGATAGCACTACAAGGACAGAAGGCTGAAAGGGGCGTGTACATGGCTACCTGGTGTTCTCCTGGAGGAAGGGAAACTGATGGCTTTGCTCTGTC
This sequence comes from Aquila chrysaetos chrysaetos, assembly GCF_900496995.4. Lineage (NCBI taxonomy): Eukaryota > Metazoa > Chordata > Aves > Accipitriformes > Accipitridae > Aquila > Aquila chrysaetos. The sequence continues at coordinate 68,768,785 of NC_044008.1, forward strand.
GTGAGCGTGTTGGAAATGTCAGAGCTCCCAGAGCTCCACCAGCCTGCAGGAAATCGCCTCATGGGACGAAGCAGAAGGAAAAGGCGACTGCAGTTCTTCTGAAGACACTGAACTGCTTTGCTGGAAGCTGTTCAACTGAGCACTTTTTTTCCTCTGTCTCCTCTCATATCAGCACACATTTAGTGGGGAGCAGGGGAACCAAGCAGAAAACTACCTAGCAGAGACTGTGCTCTGAAAAGGCACCCAATAAAGTGGGTGAATTCCTGTGCTTGCCCTGGATCACAGAGAGGGATCCTGGCCTAGCTAGTGCTGCATAACCAACGTAACGTCACTTCCTATCGCTGCATCTGCACAGCTTTATTTCCTTGCTTTATGGCCTGCTGTTTGCACCGTATTCTTTTCTTGGTGTTGCACAGGTAGCTCTGTCCTGCTGTTGTGAAGTCAGTTAAAACCTCTTTAGTGTGCACAGAACCTCCCTTTTCCTTTTCTTTGCTGCCAGCTGCTGCTTCTTGATTACCACTTGCTGGCTGTGCATTCTCAGCCACCTTCTAGTGGATCATGCTGACCCAACCTTTCTCTTTCTTTAACTGTGGTGAGCTTGGTTGTATCCTAAGTGCCCATTTCTCTTCCTGCATGTCTTGCCATACATCTCTTAGGGTTTTGCTTTGCCTCAGTCATGCTTTTTACAAGTAGACCTGCAGATTAAGAACCCCACTGTAAGGGGATTCAACACACAAGCCCAATTCTTACTTCAGCGTTCTTTGCGTCGATGCACTGAGTAAACAAATGCTGTATAGAGTTTTAGAAATACTTAGTCTAAGTTGGAATAATGAAGGAAAAGTCCTGTGGAAACTAGTAAATGTCGGGGGTTTGGTTTTTTTTTAAATACCACTTTTGAATGTTTCTAGCAGGTATTTCTGTAGTGGCCTCAAAACATTTCTGAACCTCAGTCCTACAGTGGTGCTAACAAATGAAAATGTTTTGACAAGATTAGCTGAAGTGAGAGGGCTGAACATCAAATCGGAATTGGTTGGCTTGCCCTGGTGTTTGACAAGAAAAGGATGATTGAATTAGAGCTGGAGAAGTGGTTTTCTGGAGTTTGAAAGGTTTTGTGAACGGTAATAAAAAAAACCACCTACTCTGATTTATGTAACAGGGAAAAAGAGGAAAATTACTTTCTTCCTCCTCTTTTATTCTCTGTTTTTTAAAGCTGAGCAGGGTGTGGCTGGACCAGCGTGTGGAAGGTAGACTTCAGAGGAAGAGCCACTGTGATGCAAAAGCATGTTAGTCATCTGGCGAGTAGTGGATAGGGCAGAGCACTGCAGTTATTTAGAGGATGGTTTGATGGGTCTTCTCTTCATGCAGAACTTTTCATGGCTTCTTTGCAATGTTCAGGGTGTTAATCCCAAGTGGTCTGGCCAAATTCCAGCGTGACTAATTCCATTCTGTTGACGTAACTTCTCCTGGCGATTTTGAGCATATCAGCATTGCTTACTTATCCCGAACTATTGTGAGAGGCTGTTTTTAAAGAGCAGCTGTCTCACTGGTGGCTGAGATATTTAGAGAGATTCCTTGCAAGCCTAGGCCAAATAACTTTGTGTCTGCTGTGGTTTGAGATCTTGGAGTGCAAAGTGGCTGTTTCACTGCAGGTGACTTTGAGAGCTATGTAAAATTAAATTCACTGAGCAGTGTCAGTGTCAGGCAGGAGGCTAATACATGAGCCTTGAAGAGGGAGTTAGCTGCGTGTACTCTAAAAATGGGCAGTTTTGTTTAGAGGAGAAAATGCAAAGAATGTGGAGTGAAGTTTCTCAAAGTGCCTCAGTCCTATTGACATTTTCCTGGGTTATTTAGGCTCTTCTGAGATTCCCCAAAAATCTTCTTAACAATATTTTGCCTTTGTTTATTGTTCATCTGTTGTTCTTGGAAAGACATCATAACGAGTAATGAACTTAGCCTCATGACATCCTTCTGAGGGAGAGACATATCTTGTTTCAAAACAGACACAAACAGGTTGGGATTGTTACTGTCTTTTGGCTGCTGATAGAGAGGAATGCTGTCGTGGTTAGCAGGGACAGGACTGAAAATTTTCTGTGCAGACCTAGGCTTCCATACAAAATCGGGACCCATCCATCCTGTCTAAACATTACAGGATTCTTGTTTTCCACTTTATGTCAAAGGGCTGCTGTTAAACTGCACAAAATAGAGAGAAACTGGTTAGGAACTCAGTAGTGGGAATTGCTACCTCTGGAATAGAGTGTGAGTTGCTTTGGTTGTCACAGGGGTAAAGAATAAAAAACAAAAAACTGTGTGCTTTGCTAAGATGATGTTCCTCGAGTGTGCTGTGCAGCTTGCTGCTGATGCAGGCATACAGCTTTAGGGACATGCAACTCGGCTGCTCTGCAGAGAGAGCAGCAATGGAGAGTATAGAGCAGCTTTTTCTCTCTGGGATAGTTTTTTCCTCCACTCTAAATTAAATGAGCTTGTCTCCATCCAACAGATGGCAAAGTCAGAGTTTGAGTTATGCCAGTCTGGCCCAGGCTGTGGAGGAGATACTCCCTGGACGGAGGGCTTTGGCACGCAGCCTGGTTTATATATCCCTTTGGGCTGTTAGTCATAAATGTTACAGGCCCATAAAGGCACCTAGTCTTCTAATGAGTGAAGGAGAAAGGTGTGACAACCTCAATTATACAATATTAGAAGTTGCATCTAACAGTTGCTTCATCCCTCGCCTCTGGTCAGCAGCATCTGTCATAAATTCCCAACGTGCAGTTTGCTAACTAGGAGTCGCTGCTGGGGAAAGGACTGTGACAGCAATGTTGTTTTCTCTTTGGGAATGAGACCGGTTTAGTGTGAAGCAGTAGGACAGGTCTTATTTCTGATGCTGCTCTGGCAAAATACAGCCCATTTGAAGCTAAATTTCCTAGACTAGAGGATCAGGAGATGGAAGAGATCTCTAGTCACCTTGTTGTCCCGTATGCTGGAACAGATTTGCTCTCAGAAACTACACACCAGTTCAGTTTCAAGTGACTCAACGCGGTGAGTAACTCGCTGTGAGACTGCACCGGATTTTCCCCGTTGGGATGGCTGGGATTTCACTATGATGTAATCCTATCAGTGGGGATTTGCGTTGCCTGAAATTCACCTCACAAGCTGCTCAGCAATAGCGTTTGTTTTCTTCTAGTGCCTTTTACCATCAGAATGTCCAAAAGCACTTTAGCAGGCAAAGTGTTCCAGATGAGTTGCACTGTAGTTGTTAGGGGATCCACCGTTGCTCTTTGCTGGCCTCGGATGGGACAACATTGACGCACAAGTTCTGTTATGAACACACTGTTTCCTGCAGCGCCGACTGGCTCGCCGAGTTCCTAGGACAGTCCTGTTTTCAGGAAGCTGCATAGCATCATTTTTTAAAAGAAATGAATGTGTTGCAGTCAGGTTTGGAATAGATTATACTTAATTTGGGTTTAAGTTTCTCTTGTGATGTAGAACTGTAATTCTCTGTGGCATTTTGCTGTGTTGCCTGAGTGGATCTTTTGCAGCTGCCATTGTCTGAAAGCATCCGAGCACAATGTGCACAACGCCTGCCTACCTTTGAGGAAAAGTACATTAAATATTTTGTTATGCTTATGTCTGCCTGCAGTTTGTTTATTGCTTTCCTCCTTCTGCGTACACTCAGCTGGACCCCGCAGGACCACCATGGCCCTCCTGCTGCCCAAAAGGGGGGATAATCAGGGCCCAGAGTGTGGGGCAGCAGGAGCCGTCTGGTTTTCCCTGCCCATCGCTGGCTCCTGGATGCTCGTCACCAGCACGCAGAGCCATCCCATTCCCTCTGCGGTGTGGGGCGACGCTTTGGATATCGCAGTTGAGAACCGTACCAAGGGGGATCGGCCGAGATCAACCGCTGTGCCCGAGAGGGACTGTCGGAGCCACGGCGGCTGCTCCTGAGCCACGCACCCGCGGTGGATGGGTTCAGGCTTTGTTTGTATCTACCCGGGCCACACAGCGCTGCAGAAAACGTTCCTAAACTGCTCGTTCTGCATTTCCTGAGCTGTTCTCTGGTTTCAGCAGCCCGGCTGCTCTGCTGTTGTCTCAATGCTGCGAAGGCTTCACCCCCTGAGGGGTCTTCCCCTGTGAAACGGGTGGGACTTTAGAGAAAAAGCGTCTAGTACGTTATACCACACTCGGCTCTTGTGGCAGTGAGTTGGTTTAGTGCCTCTCCCCTTTCCCGATTTTTTTCTATTCTTTTTTTTTTTTTTTTTTTAATGCCACTCCGCTGCAGCCTGCCCTGGCCTGGAGGGGAGGGCAGATTAAACGCGGGTTTCGCCCGGAGAGCGGCAGAGCTCTCGCCGGGAGAGCCCGGCCGCTGCTCGGCGGAGAAGCCCCGAGGGGGACCGGGCCGGAGGGGGGGTCCGTGCCCCCTTCAGCCCGCCGGCGGGGGGGGAGCCGGGGAGCAGCCGGCCGTGCCTGCGAGCGCCCGGGGCGCAGGTGAGGGTGCCCGGGGGGAGCCGGGAGGCAGCCGCCCGTACCTGGGGGGGGCTTCCCGGGGAGGAGGCGGGGGAGCCGGGGATCGGCCCCGCGGCCCGCCGTGGCCCGGTGCTCGCAGGCGGTGGCGCTGCGGCGGCTGTCGCTGCTCTCCCGCCCCGGCCCGGCCCGGCCCGGCCCTCCCCCGGCTCGGGCGAGGAAATGACCTAAGAGGAAACCTGGGCCGCGCCGGGAGGGAGCGGGGCCGGGGCGGCGGAGCCCCCGGGACGCTCCGGCGATGCCCCGGCGACCAGAGGACCCAGCGGGGGCGGCCGGCAGGTCGGTGGCGTCCGGCTCCCCGCCTGCCCTGCCCTGCCCTGCCCTGCCCCGTCCGGGGGCACCGGGGAGGGCCGGGGGCTGCTTTCCCCGAGATCCGCCGCTGCCTCCGTGCCGGGGGCTCTTCGGCTTGTGCCGCCCGCGGGGCTGGGGCGAGGCGAGGCAGCAGCGGGGGGGTTCCCGGGAGGCTCCGGTGGCCCAGGTGCCCCGGGCAGGAGGCGTCTCGGCGCTGGTGGGGGGGTCCCTGCGGCTCGGCGGGGATGGGACGGGGGTCCCGGGTGGCTGGTAGTGCCCCTGGGACGGGCACGGGCGGATGCTCGGGGGCGGCAGAGGAGACTCGCTGCTCTTCTCCCTGCCCTTGCGATAGCCGGGGCACGGTCGGCCAGTCCCGCCGTGTGTGACCCCCGCAGGGTAGGACCCTGGCACACGGGCCGGCTGGTCACCGGCAGATCAAGGACACTAACCCCAACCGTGTCAGTCCCCGGGACGGCTCGTCTAGTGGGGACCACTTGCAGAGGAGGAATCGGTACCCACGGGTGACGCTGTGCCCGGTGTCACCCACCGCCACCAGCCCTTCAGGCAAGGTGGTCTTGGCAGCAGGATCTCTAGTGCAGGTGGGGCCTGGCTGGTTTTATGCTCACACGCTGTGGTTTGCTCTGGGCAGGGTTATTTGGCAGAGCAGTTCAAAGCAGCCGTGCCCGTCCCCGAGGAGCCGTGGGGAAGGATGCTCCGGGAGAGGTGCTGGGCGGTGGCGGCACAGACGCTGCCAGACAGGCTTGGGCGCTGCCTGCTTCGCTGCGAGCAGCGCTGAGCTCTCACCAGGTTCCCTCCGCGCAGCAACGATGCCGGTGGGATGTGGGGCTGTTGGCGAGCTCGGAGGGCTCTGCTGGCAGTGCAGAACGGCGTGAGTGTGGATACAGAGGGAGAGAGACGGTGCGGAAGGAGGAGAGGTCGGATGGGAAGGCGTTTGCCAACCATACGAGGCACGGAGGGCACCCAGCTGCTTGTGAATCCATCTGGGAAAGAAACCTCTGTGCAGGTCCCAGGGCAGGTAACCCTGCGCAGGTGAGAGCTTCAGCAGCGTGAGCAGGTTGTCACCCCCGTGGGGCAACGTCTGCCCTGGGCCTCGTGGGGAGGGCAGAGACGGGCCTCTACCCACCGGCGAGCTTCGCTCTCTGCTCTGAGTTATTACGTGTTGTGCCACGGCTTCGTGGCAAGTGGCGCGTCGGAAGGGTCAGACTGCCTGGGATACGTGTCCCATGTCTCTAATGGGCGATGGGCTCTTCGGCTTTAAGCCGGGTAGGGACCTGTTTGCAGAGGGGGGTGAGTAACGGCCCAGGAATTTTGACGAGCTGGCAAAACTCAGTTGGCCGATTGCCTTCTCCTGTTTGTGCTGTGGGTCTGGCCAGCCCAGCATTTTGCATCCAGCAGATCATGCGTCCGTGCCAAAGCCCTTCCTCTCTGTGCCGCGTGTACCCTCTTGCTGCCTTCGTTGTATCAAGAAGCAGAAGAAAATTAACCTAGAGACCGCTGGTACTGCAGAGAGCTGTGCTTGACTGCAGGGGGATGAGACAGGAGCTGTTGCTGTTGGGGATTTGGCTGCAGAGCTTGCTGTGTCTCGCTGGGAGTTGAGGGAACCTGGCTCCGGCACAGGAGAGGTGCTCTGCTTGTTCTGGCGAGTGTGCGTTGGATGCTTAGGTGCAGGTTTTGATTCTTCCCAGGCTTTTGTGTGAAACCAGCTGAATTGGTGTTTCCAAGGCAAAAAGAAGCAGCTGCATGGGGTGCTCCTGCGTGTGCTTCCCTGTGATATACCCACAGGGAAGCTGTCTGAGGGAAGATCGGTATATTTTGAGGTTGCTGTCTGCTTTGAACCTGCAGATCAACAGACTGAAACACATTTTTCATATCAGAAAAATGTAAAGGCTCTGAAGATGAAGCCCTATCATAGACTGGTAGGAAGCAAGTCTTAAAAAGATGTGGGAGTGAGGCTTTGCTCAGATCTAGGGCCAGAGTTGGGTACCCTAACAACAGAGGAGTTGCCTTGGGGTGGGGGGCTGTCAGGACAACAGCCTGTGCTCCAGCACTAGATGGGACTTGCCAAATGGCTGGGTGAAGGTCTGCCTCTCTGCCCAACTAAGCTCTGTGTGCTCTTTCCCCAGGGACTGTCACTAGCCCATCCGTTGGCCTGACTCTTGCCCTTGGAGGAAGCCAGTCATGGGGGAAACTGGTAAAGAAGAGTATAAAATACAGTCGTTCGACACTGAGACTCAGAAGCTGCTGAAAACAGCCCTCAAAGGTCAGCAGGCTTTTTACTGGCTCCTCTGCCACATGCAGCTTGGCTGGCAGATGAGACTGGATGCTTGGACCCATTTAAGGAACACCAACTGCTAAGTGTAGAAAAGCTGTTTCATAAACGCTGTTCATCCCTGACTGGGTCCCGTTGGTGAATCTTCTTCTGGAAGGTCTTTGCTCCCTGCCTCTTCTTGCCCTCTCTCACCTTCTCCCCAATGTTTAATGGTACAGCTGTTCAAACTCGGCTCCTGGTTCTCATCATTGGGGTTTTCTCTGATTTCGGGGTACCGTCCTCTCCTGCTCTAACCCAGCATCTCTCCCCAGATGTGGTCTCTCGCCCCTCTCCAGTGCCTAGCTCCTGCTCTCTGCCTCTCCCGACTGTGAGGCTGTCTCGTCCTCCCGGCCCCCGGGGTCTCCTGCTCACCGGTCATTTCTCTATTCAAAGCCCAGCGGGAGTTTGCACATCTGGCTTCCGCTAACCCAACTTTGAAGCAGTGCTGGGATTTCAGATTTAGATCAACTTCTTGCTTCCCGTATTACCTGCTTTCCTCCATCACTTTCCCATCGTGATGGCTCTGTCTCCAGTCTGGGAGGACTATGCACCGTTGGAGATGGTATCTCGAAAGTAGCTAGTGTACGAGAGGGGCTGTGACTCTTGATGTGAGAGCGAACATGAGGTTTTGTACCAGATAACATGGTTGTACCAGGCCCTGCACCGACCTTGGTTGCTTTCCAGGTACCCCAAAGCAAGCAGGACACAAAGGGTGCTGGGTCCTGACCGTGTTTCTCCTCTCTGCAGACCCCAGCAACGTGGACCTGGAAAAAGTGGCCAATATTATAGTGGACCAGTCCCTCAAAGACTGTGTGTTCAGCAAGGAGGCAGGGCGCATCTGCTACACCATCATCCAGGTGAGAGCTCCTCGTGTCCAGACAGCGAAACACTTAAGCTTGTCCCTAGGCTGGGCCAGGAGAGGCTTCGTCCCAGCCCTGCGCTCTGGCCCTTCAGCCAGCTTTCCTCTTCTGCCGTTTGCCCCATGCAGCGGCAGCATCCAAACGAGCAGCCGGCGAGCACAGGCAGTTAGTTGCAGCTTTCCTGCCTCTCTGGGCCATCACAGGAGGGTTATCTACGTGGTCCTGCATCACCCAAGTAGCAGCATCCCCCTGCCCCTCTCACACCCCCATTTCATCCCTCCATCCTGCTTTTGTGGGCTCGTAGGCAGAGAGCAAACAAGTCGGCCAGAGCATCTTCCGGAGGAGCCTGCTGAACCGGCTGCAGCAGGAGTACAAGGACAGGGAGGAGCTGCGCACCCGCTCGCTCCAGGCGTGGATCTGCTACGTCACCTTCATCTGCAACATCTTTGACTACCTGAGGGTAAGGAGCCGAAGCAGGAGCACCCGGCCGCTGCTGCCGAGGGGTGCCAGAAGGGCCTGGGCATCCGAAGATGCCAGGGCAAGGGTGTTGGATGGGTCTTGTACGGAGCCCCAGGGCCATGGCTCGGCAGTGGGGCCCGGAGTTGGTTCTCAGCACGAGAATGCTGCCCGGGCTGGTGCTACCTACAGGCAAGCGAACAGGCTTGGAGAGGCAGAGCCATCTCTGGGAACAGTCACAAAGTCTGAGCTTCCTCATTTTGTACCTGGTGTTTGAAATCCCCTGATTTGCCTCCTCCCAAATGTCCCAGATTGAACTGGTTTAGTTGCTATGAGGTCCCGGGGGGGACCCGTGGGTGCTCACATAATTTCTAGCCCACGTACCGACGGAGTTTGTCTGCAAGCCTTTGCTGCAGTGTGTATACTTGGATGCCTGCTTGGGATAGATGTAAAAATTATGCAAGCAGAGCTGCAGGCAGGAAAAATGCTGTTGCAACCAGTGTATTTCCCATGACTACCTGCTTACATTTAAAAATAGATGTTTTTTACATCATTTGTTCAGCTTCTCTGGCTCCTGGAGACTCGAATATCTGGTCTCCTACGTAAATCCCACCAATACGGCATTTGGCAGCACAACTAAATTCTGCTCCCTTCTCCTTTGAAGAGCAGCAAGGGAACAACTATTTAAAATAGCTGCAGACTGCTCCCTTTCTGGCCCCAAACTGGCAATGGCTCCTGCCTCCTTACAGGTGAACAACATGCCCATGATGGCTCTGGTGAACCCCGTTTACGACTGTCTGTTCCGGCTGGCACAGCCCGACAGCTTGCGAAAGGAGGAAGAGGTGAGTGCAGGGAAGAGGGCTGCTAATGTCCTTCTTGTCCTGCCAAGGACCAGCAAAAAGCACAGCCTGGGGGGGATGCAGAGGGTGCTGGGTGCTGGTGCAGAGGAGGGAGAGCTGCCTCCCCAGTGCAAATCGCTGGACTTTCTAAGAGCTTTAGCGCATGTTCCCACCACTTCCCTCTGTTCTTGGAGGGACTTCCTTGCTCTGGCCTTGGCTGCAGCCTTGCCATCATCTCTTGGACATCCTGCAGGAAACTAACATTTTTCCACCTGTACGGGTGCATTTCTCTGGCAATTTTGTCTGAGAGACAGGGGAGTTCAGGATGTGCTTTTCCAGTGCTTTTGCCAGAAGAGACATTCAGCCTCTCCTGCCTCTTGTCACAGTGACTTGGGGGAAGCAGAACTGTCACCGGTTGGTAATCCAGAACAGAGGCAACAGGATGAGTTGGTCCATTAGTGACTGATGGAGACCTCCACAGACATGAGCCAAAGCTCCCCATTCCTTTGTACTCAGCCGTCTTCTTTTCTTCCTTCTGAAGGTGGACTGCTTGGTCCTACAGCTCCATCGCATCGGTGAGCAGCTGGAGAAGATGAACTCCCAGCGGATGGATGAGCTCTTCTCCCTCCTCCGAGACGGCTTCCTTCTGCAGGAGGGGCTCAGCTCCCTGTCCCAGCTCCTACTGCTGGAGATCATCGAGTTTCGGGCTGCCGACTGGAAGATGACGGACGCTGCCCAGAAATACTATTACAGCGAAGTGATGGATTAACCTCTCTACAGCAGAGGTGGAGAGATGTCCCCAGCACTTTCACCAGCAAGCTTCTTACCAAGTTTGAATTTCTTTTCACATTAATGTTTTTCTAGCACTTCCTGTAAATAGGATTTATACTGGCTAGAGCCTCTGGGCACGTTAACTGTCAGGCTGCAACTGGTGCTAGCCTGACTGTGGAGGTTTGGAGAGTTGGGAAGGGCAGGGCATATTTAACTCAGCAAGTTGTCCCACTGATTTTGTCTAATATTGGGCTGCTGCCAGCAAAGGGCAAGGAAGGCTTCTAGCTCAAACCAGCATTTTATGTGGGTGTTAAGGAAAGCACAGTTTAGGCTGAGAACATTCTGGTTCACCTGAGAGCCAGCGGAGCTGCGGGAGGCGGAGGGGAAATCTTTCACAGCTCAGGTTGTAACTGGTTCTCTGGGACAAGTCACAGAAAACACTGTGGCTTCACAAACAGCTCAACCAAGTGCTCTTTTTTGCAGACTCCTTCTAGCACGCTGGCTGCACCTGCATGCACACAGCCTCCCCTACGGGTCACGAGCCACCAATACCTGCCACAGAGCAGCCTGCAGCAGGACAGGTCCCCAAGCACATGTAGCTAGGAACAGGTTTTATAAGTTTTATACAATAACTGTCATGTTTTTTCAGAATTTAGCGGGTTTCAACTATGGTATGTTTCTTATAAGAATGGGAGAGGAAGAAAGGAAACAAAATAGTTTATTGAAGGATTTTTTCTAATAAAAGCTCTCCACTAACATGTGCCCTGCTTTCTCTCTACACAGCTACTGAGCTATGAACAATACTTCAAGGTTGCTCCTGACTGAAGCCTTAAGGCTGCAATAGTCATTTTCTCCTCCGGTGTAGGGTGTCAGCGTGGCTTTATACAACCAGGGTAGTAGGAAAGAGCAGTGTGAGATTCAAGCAACAGAGACAAAGGTTTGGAATCAAGAAACGTTCTCCATAAAACTGGTTTTATTTTTTCTGTTAACATTCCCACCAGATCTGTGCAGACAATGTTGCTGATGACCAGAACCAAAAATCAAAAAGGGCCTTTTATTGCATTTTGTACCAATCACCCTAAGGCTGGTTACAGTATGGAAAAAAATCCAGCTCTGCTCTTAGCTGTGCAGTGAAAAAGGGAAAAACATGGCTGATTACAGGAGCAGAGAGACTTAAAAGTCCCCAGGAAACAGGTAAGTGGAAGATTATTTTGTACAGCATTGCTCTAAGAAAAACATCTAAGGCTTCTCTTCAAAGGAAAGTGATTATGAAATAACTAGAGTATCGGTGCAGGGGTCAGTAACTCTTTCAGATTCCCCCTTCCGCCACCCAAACAGGCACAAGGGAAATTAACTTTGTGGGGATCGGATGAGCTTTCCCTGGCTTAGTTCAGAAGCTGTCTGGAAGGGATCTTCCACCTTTCCCTCTTCTCCCCAGCTTCTGCCAGGCAGGTGGCCCTGTGGGGCTGGTGGCATCGTGTCCCGTGCACAGAGTCCCTTACCACCAGCGGAAGTGGGCGTAAGCCCGGTTGGCCTCTGCCATCTTGTGCAGCACATGCTTCTTCTTGATGATGGGTCCTTCGTTGTTGAAGGCCTGGAGCAGCTCCTGGGAGAGCTTCTCAGGCATCAGCATCCGACGGTTCTTGTTCTCCCTGCACTCGGTGATTAACCACTTCATGGCCAGGAAGCGCTTCCGATTGTCCTTCAGAGGGACCGGGACCTGGGAAAGGTTTAAACCGTAACAGTTATCACACTGCGAGGGTGCAGTAACCTGCTCTTCTCCAGCAGTCATACAGGTCCACAGCTGGACACGTGCAGATTTACACTGTGTTGCAACTCCAGTGGCAGCATGCTGCTCTCTGCGGTAAGACCAGCTCCCAACAGCTGATCTGTGCCAATTTACCTCCTGTGTCCATAGAAACTGGCCATTGCTACCAAAACGGAAATTCTGATCAGCCTTGGGTACTGCTGGCAGACACTGGCCTTTGTAAGGACTTCTGGCCTATTTGGGAACTGGATCCAGGCTGGTTTGTGCTAGCAGAGATGGGAGATGGTCACCACTCCCCTGCACTGAATGGCAGTGAAATGCCTTCACATCTTATTTCTCCATCAGGTCTCAAGTGTTGCAGAGCCCGTACTTAGAGCCAGGTTCTGCTTTTGTTTTAAATATCACGCTGTATCTAGTTGACCTTTTCTGCTATGCTGACCCACCCCAGGGCTTTGGGACCTCTACCCAAGCAACATGATGCAGCAGAGAGGATGAGACTGGTAGTCCTGGGACTGCCAATTCTTTTGCTGCCCATCACTGATCTCTGTCTCCTTGGACAACATTTGCTGCGTACTCCTCTTTTATCATCTAGTCAGAGAAGTAGAAACTGCTGCTGATAGGGGAATTACCATGCTCACAGGCTGAGGTCCTGATCTTGGACAGGCTTTCTAGGTGCAGTTTTAATCCAGATTGGAAAGTGGCTCTCTTTCCAAGGAGAGGAAAACTTGAGCTGAAGGGGTGAAAACCAGTTCATCTGCTTCCCTAGCTAATTCTCTCCTGACCAGATGTGCTCCCAGGCCCCCCCTTTCACCTGGTAGGTTTTGCCTCCTTTTGTGATGCTGCTGAGCCCAATGATGGGCTGGCAGTTTTTCAGCGCCTGGTGGAAAATGACATAAGGGTTGCATTCAATTGTCTCCTTCTCATCTTCTGGAGCTTTGTGGTACTTCTCCAGCTGCTTCCTCTTAATGGCCTCTAGAGTCTTGGGACAAAGACAAGAAAGGAGACATGCAGAGCAGATGGATTATCCCACTCCATGAAGTTACATCACTTTTACAAACACCCCATTTTCACCTGAGCAGCTGGTTTTCTAGCCCTATAGGCAACAGGCTAGTCAAGGATTCTCTATCTCAAGTTTACTTCACTCTTTCCACTCTTCAGTCTCTTTATCAGGCATCATTGCATTTGGGATGAGGAGGCAGAGTAGCACAAACCTCGGCCAGAAGGCAGGGAAGGGCAGGGACAAAGTGGAGACAGGAATACAGGTCTGTGTGCAGTAAGCATCCTCCCCTCCAAAGCTTGGACTCAAGAGCCCAGAGCCTGTGTGTTTTTCTGTCACAAGCAATCAGCAGTTACTTGGGGAACATTTGGGCAACCTGCATCCCCGTTTCAAGGGCGGAACACACCAGATGGGACCACCAGCTAATACCAGTTACTGTAGGTCAGAGCAGGGGTCAAAGCTGTGTCATGTAGGTAACACATTTGTGGGACTTCATAGGCAAGTTATACAGAAGATAAGGCATGAAAGAGAGCTGGAAGGAACATCTTTTGAGAAAACTATGCTTTTAAGGGTATTCTCTGAGTTTATGCGGTACATAAGGTCCAAGAGATACTGAAGAGTGGAAAGAGAATGTTCTCCATTAAGCTATCACCACCTGGTCTGTGAGCTGAATGAGGCTGGGGCTTGTACAGAATGCACATCTTATCAGATAAATAATGGTGAGAGTAACGTGTGTGGTGAGGGACGTGTTAGGACCACAGAGATGACCTGAGCTCTAGTAATTCCTAATTCCAGTGGGCTTGACGTCCCAGCCTTCCATTTTGTATTGTTTTAATGTAATAGTGAGAAGAAACATGAGTTCTCACCTGAGCCATGAGGCTTCTGGCCAGCACTTTATTTCCATCCTTCATCATCATATTGGTGAATTTACTGTAAACACAAAGCCAAATGCGATCTGATGTAAATTCTGATTTTATCACCCACAGAAATAAGCTCCCCCTTTGTGTTGTTCCCATGGTTAAATCTGGGTGCTGCTAGATCTGCTGTAATTATCTCTAATCTCTGCCAATCAATAGACTGGCTTTGTGGGAGAAGATTAACCCAGAATAAAGGGATTGTGCTGTAACAGAAGGCAACGTGCAGCGCAGCAAGTAAAGGCTGAGGAGGACAGCACAGCTCCCAAGCGTTTTGGCTCAATGGGACCTAGCTGTAACAGAGGAAGAGATGATGCTGTCTCTGACCTGATCATAGGGTCGCTGAACACAGAGGTGGAGAGAGAGGGAGGAGCAGCTTTTATGGGTTGAACAGCCTTAAGCTCCAGTTTTTCCTTTTCCTCCTCAGTCAGCTCCTCCCAAGGTTTCCGATACAATTCCTTGTTCACTTCTGGCTCCACGTAACTGGGGTCATAGCGACTCCATCTCACCTGCGTCAGCCTGCAAAGAGCAAGAAGAGACGGGAGGGCTGTAAGCTGATGCACGCGATAAGTCGCGACGGGGATGCGGACAGATGTGAGCGCACCTCAGAAGGACATGTTGGACTCGAGAGGCATCTCCGCCTTCCTCTCCATCGCTGCTTCTCTACTGCGGCAGTGCCAGAGGCACAAATCAACAACAAGGCCCACGGTTTTGCTGCAGAACCGTCAGGCGACCCCCACGCCGAAGGGGACGGGTCGGAATGGGAGTCCCGGCCCCCGCGCCAGACCCTGCCTGTACCCACCGACCAGCCTCCCCAGGGCCGAAGGGCCCACAGGCCTGACACCCTGAGGTCCCAGGCTGGGGGTGCCTTGAATAAATACTCTTCTCTGCTCGTGGGAGTGGGCCGAGTACCTTAAACTGGGATTTTATTCATTTTTCGCTGCGTTTTGGTGGGTTTTGGAGAGGAGCGGGGGGGGGGGGGGGTACCGAGACCCCAGAGCCCCTCCGGCACAGCGGGTCAGCACACGCACCCGTGACGGACCCCACCCGCCGGGGCCGCGCTCCCCGAGCCCCGCAGACAGCCCACGGCGTTTGTCGCACAGACCCCCACGCGAGACCACGGCGGAGCCACGCGCGAGCCCAGAAAACAGCTAAACCGTGTCCGGCCCGGCCCGGGGAACGCCCCACCGTTTACGTCCGTGAGTTTCCGGGTGAAGGGCACACCGCGCCGGCCCGCCCGCTCCCCCGGCCCCGCTTACCGGGGCAGCCAGGCCCGCAGCCGCCGCCTCAGCCCCACCGCGCTGGGCGCCGCCATCTTCCCGCCGCGCGCGGGGCGGGGCCAAGCACGGTGAGGGGGGCGGTCCTGCGCCCGGACCCGCCCCCCCCCTCCCCGCTCGCGGGGCTCTCGCGCGGCCGGGGCGGGGCCTCGGGCCGCGCCGGCAACATGGCGGAGGCGGAAGGGGAGAGCCTGGAGTCGTGGCTCAGTGAGTACCCCGCGGTCCCCGTCCCCACCCCGCGGCCCTCAGCACCGCTCCCCTCAGCCCTGGGGTCCCCGCGGCCCCTCAGCCTCGCCGGCCGGGGCCCCTCAGCCCCGCTCCCTTCGGCCTGGCGCCCCCCCGCCCCCCCGCCGCCTCAGGCCCCCTCAGCCCCGGGCCCTTCCCATCGCCTCACCGCAGCTCTCCTCCCGCCCTTCCCCGCCGCCCCCCTCAGCGAGGCGGGGGGCCCTGAGCTGGCCGGGGCCGTGGCGGTGCCGTCCAGGGGAGGCTGGTGAGGGGGGTGTGAGCACCCTGGGGACGGTCCCCCGGAGCGGAGACCTCCGCCTGCGCGGGGATGCGGCCTCCCGGTGGGGGGAAAGGGCTGAGGCCTCCCCTCTTGCCGGTGCCCACTGCCACCGACTCGCCCGCTCTGGCGTCCAGCGTCCTCGGCGCGACAGCATCGGCGAAGGAGAGATGCGGAACTGTGGCTGTAGGGGCACAGCAGCGGTTTGGGTCCGGTCATCGATTTGCTTGTTGGGAGGCGTGAGGAGGGGGCAGGTTTGTTGCTCACCTTGCTCCGCACCTGCAAGGCTGTTGCTTTTTTTTGACCTAAAGGTTCATGGTACGTGTCTGTCCCTGCTGCCTCCTCTTCCCTCACCTGGATTTTGGTCAGCTAAGTCTACAGCCTTAGTGCTGTTTGCGAGGTTGAGATCTGTAGGGATTTCCCAAATAAATTGTATTCATGTGTTATACAACCATGATTTTCAAGCAGACAAATTCTGCTTTATGCCTAGCTGCAGTTTCAGGGTAGGAGTTATGGATGCCCATTTCATACAGACTGGAATGTTTACAAATCCTTTGTCAAGATAAGGTATTTTTTATCACAGAATCTTAAACATTAGAGACAGGGGCAGGGGGGAACCAAAAAAACATGGCTTGTTCACCCACAGCACTTGGTGAGTATCTCATCATTATCTGTCCGTCAGTGCTGCCCGTGAGTTGGCTGGCTTTTTCGCTGTTGGCTGTACAGAACCTAGCGCTGCAGGATCCCGACCCAGCGCCGGCGGATCCGGAGGTGATTCTTGAATGAATCAGTCATAACAGTAATTGTTTTTCAGATATTCCACGCACAGGGGCTCCCGCTGCTGTCCCTGGGAGGTTATCCTGCACATCACTAGCTTGTTGCCTAGATTTTCTTCTTTTTTTAATAGTTATTTGTTTGATTACAGCAGTGAGTGAAGTTCCTAAGTAGTTGGGCACTAGGCAAACAGCAGAAGATAAATACCTTAAAGTATAAAACCTGTAGCCTTTTGGAGTTATCCTTCCATAAACAAGATTAAATAATTCTTGTTCTTTCTTGGTGTTTTTATATAAAATTCAAACACATACATGGTATCATCACCTGTTATAGGAGTTACTGGCTAAATGATGTTTTCAGCTCTTACTTCTCATTCTAGATCAATCCCTTCTGTCCCCTTACCATTTTTGCTCCTCCTCTGAACTCCCACGGTTTGTCAATATCTTTTATTGTAGCCAGTGAGACACATGAAGAAACACCCACATCCCTTCCTTTTAATCTTTCTCTGAGGAGAACTGACTCACCAAGTTCAGTTTGTGTGTGAAAATATCTCTAGTAGGAAGAATATTTTAGGTTGTATAGCCTGGAAAGCTTCCTGACTGTTTGTTTCATGGGGTTATTTTTTAATTGTGGAAGTTAAGAGAGAAGTTATCTCTCCTTGGCCAAGCAGTAGGATATTCTGCACCAGAGAACATGTGCTAAAGGGTAGTGTTGCAAAGGCCTTACTCACTCTAAGAAATATTGCAGTGAGCCTGATTGCAGAGGTGTACACATTTTTCAAGGCTTGAGTGTTGCTCTTATTTAAGAGGATGCATTTATGCCAGGTCACTGCTACAGTGATTTGTGCTGGTGTGATTATATCGCTCCTCCCATTGTAGGGGAGCGCGGAGCATTTAGTGTACGTAAATTACCGGAGGAGTCGTGCAGACCAGGAAGGCAGAGTGCAAAGGCTGGTGCATCTGAGTGCTTTCACCAGGCCTCCTGAGGTTTTTTTTCTTGTAACCATCACAAAGCTGTTCTGTGTCTAATGCTAACCTTGAGGGTGTGCACCTACTGTGCCCTTACTAAAGGGAAGGGCCAGAATTGCTCAGCAGCACAACCAACTTCCCAGTCACAGGAAGATGGAAAATTTCTTATTGCCAGTGTTTTTGTTTTTTTTTCTGTACGGGTGGTATGCAGCCTTCCACGCTGCCCTGTCTCTGTCATCAGGTGGAGTCATAGACCCATGAAGTAACATCACCCTCGTGTCCTAATGCTGCAGCAAGATCTGCACTTCAGCCAGTGATGATGTAGCATCTTCATGTCTCCTGCCTCATTTCAGGCAGCTGGGATGAGAAAAGGTGATCCTTTCTGTTCTCTCCCTGCTGGCCAGCTCTTCTGCACTTGGCTGAAATAGAAGAGGAGGTTAGAAATAATGTCAGTTGTACAAACACAGCTGGATCCTTTGACTTTAGCGCTGCCTTTTCTGCTGCATCCAAAAGGAAGTTTATTATATCACATTCATGTCAGGCTTAGGCAATGTCCAGGTATGTAATAGATGCAGACAGATAAAATATTATGATTGTCTTTGTTTTTTCCTTGTATTGTCATGGGTCAGCATTCTGCTTCTCCTTCCAGGGATACAAACAGAATCCAACTGTTAGACTCGACATGCCTGGGTTGGAGATTCCCAATTCATATGCTAAGCCTGATCTGGGGAAACTCTTTGTTGGGATGGCTTTTGTCTCACTTCAGTAGAGAAGTAAACCCAAGAAAATATGAGCATTCATTACCAGTCAATTAATGTTCTGTGGTTCTCTGCATTCCAACATTGTTTCTCTACAGAGAAAATAAGCACCTTTGTTTCATATCTAATGATGCATCTGAATGTTGACTCATTAGCGTTTCAGGGTTTAGCAGGGCAACTGAGGGCGGAATGGCTCTGACGCTTAGGTCAAGCATGAAGCAACTTTATATGTCCTAAGTGCAGCGGTGTCTGAAAGCTAAGGCAGAGATGGTGGCAGGACTGGGGTAGTGCTGAGACTTTTGTTCCCAGGTTGCCAATCACATTCACTTGGTTGCCAATATGAAATGGGATTTTCAGGATGGGACCTGATGGACAAGCGTCTCTGAAACCAAACCTTATAACGGGTACCAAATGGGCCTTTTTTGGCAGTTTCAACAGAGAAGCCAAGGATTCGATATTCCAGAGCACCAAACTCTTCTTCCTGGAACAAATCCTTTCATATAAGGGTTGAAGCATATTTATAAGGCAGTGCAGAGGAGCTCCCTGCCCACATTTTAAGCATTCTGCATAAAAATAGAGGATTTTAAGTTATGCCTTGATAGGCATGATGCAGCTTCATGTAGGGATGTCCTGAAAAGATTAGGCAAGGTAATTTAGCTTGTCTGGGATGCTGTGTTCATGTGGCTGTACTGAGATTGGTAATAAGTATCCATACACACCGTTGACTTGTGTCATGCAGACACGTCAATCTCCAGAGCCAGGGTAGGACTTCTGATCAAGCTTATTAACTTTTATGAACTAGGATTTCACATGAAGATTTTATGAATGTTAGAAATAGGGAGTTTCTTCATGTGGAACATAGCTTCCCTTCAGTAATCTCCCTCTCCTTCTGAGACTTTACTATCTTTATGTGAGAGCTTTTGGTGCAAAAAATTAGATGAATCTGAACTCAATCTGAGAGTGTGAAATAATCCAGTGTCATTCCAAGAAATCTTTGGAAATATTTGGAACAGCTTTAAAAATAAAATTTGGCAAGGAAATGTTGGTTACGTTTTCCTATTTGTACCAGATCTCTTTCCTAATTTCAGGATGTGCAACCAACAAGTAGTTCATTTAGTTGAGTGAATTTACTTGTTTGTACTCTTACTGTATTTATTAAATAAATTCCATTAACTCCAGCCAAGAACTGTATTTCTTTCATCTAGGCCTGCAGAGCAGCAGAGGTGCTTTGGAGCACCGAACCATGCACAATGTCATTTGACTTGCATGAAAAGACTTTAGATTGTTATAAGTCCACGGTTTCATGATGCTTCCAGGGTATTCAGCAGTTGTGAGTGTGGTAATAAGGTTTAAGTGCCACATATGTTTTGAACAGTTGCTTGGCTCTGCAGCAGCTGCATTTTAAACTAAGCCTCCCTTGAAGCTCTTGAGTTCAAAAAATAGCTTGGTAGCTTAGCTTGTACAACAAGATGTGATCCTACACTTGGTCCTCCCTGGCTGCTGCCTTTTGCTTATCTAGGGTCCCATGAAAGTCAGCAGTGGGCACAGAGATTCACCTCTGCAGATGCAATCCATGGAACAATTTACAAAATTGCTTTACAACTATCCTTCTGTGAGGAGGAAAATACGAGCAAACCTTGTAGGACTGCCACAGTAGGAGGACTATGGTACCCTGTGACAGTGAGGTTTCAGAGTATATGTTTGACAGCTGTTTTTATCTGCCTCTGGAAAGGTAAAAGGATATGTTTTAATGAAGACAGAAAAATGACACTTTGTAAATTAGCATGTGTTTATTTCGTTATGCTTCCCTCTATGATGAAAATACAGGGATGTGTGCTGGGTTTTTTCCTCTCCTTCATCCCCTGCTCTGTACTATCTGGCTAAGCAATATTTTCTTTCCTGTATCTCTTTTCATTGTATTAAATTTTTGAGGAAGGCTTCTTAAATGCCAGCCCGAAGATACATAGCTACAGTGCGTTATTTCTTCCCTTACAAGAAAGAAAAATCATCATGTCCGGTCATCTTGGCTGGAAAATTAGGTTAAAGCAGGAATCTTGTCTACTGTAAATTCAGTGCTCCATCAGAGTTAAGCAGAATACATGGAGAAGATGCATTCATAACAAAAAAAGATGCTGATAGCCTCACTATTCTGCAATCAGTACAATGAATGAGGCCCTGGTACCCGAGGGAGGATCCTTCAGGAGCCTGAAATAGCCCAGTCTGTAGAGCATCAGTCTCTCAGTTTGATCATATAGGACTGAATTCCTGATTAGGTACAGGCTGTGGTGTTTATTACTTGCAAGAACAACTCAATGTATAATAAAAAAATTCAGTTCATAATTTCCAGGAGAAATGCTAAGGCATCTAACAAATCAGCTGGTACTCCAAAAACAAGTGTTAATGCTAAATGACTTATATGAAACATCTGATCTTCCAGCTCTTACTTCTACAAAACTCCCAGGGAATACAAAAATAATCTCCTGTGTAGAAAGTGTGAGGGTTTAGCCTTTAAGAAGTTTAATGTTATAGCCAAATAGAAAGATATAGCATTTCAGGCAGAGGGAAACTGTGTGAACTCAAATATTTTATCTTGTACTCTCATTTAGAGTGTGGAAATAGCATGTTTCTAAGTTCTTGAGATTTGGCACCTGTTTTTTTGGAAAGCAGTGATTCTTGCTGGATATTTGAATGTCTCAACTTGGACGCACCCTTTTCCCTGAACAGACATACCATGTGTGAACTACTTTCTCCTTTTTTTATAGTTGGTAACAGATGTCAGATGCTTTTCTGTAGGAAATGCATGACCTTTTATACTGTTTCTTTTGCTTGATTGGTAATATGTTCTCTTTCCCTTA
Source organism: Aquila chrysaetos chrysaetos (assembly GCF_900496995.4). Lineage (NCBI taxonomy): Eukaryota > Metazoa > Chordata > Aves > Accipitriformes > Accipitridae > Aquila > Aquila chrysaetos. Next base: position 68,789,662 of record NC_044008.1, read on the forward strand.
CCAAAGATAAAGCCACTAACCCATCTAACAGGCAAGAAGACTGGGAATACATCATCGGATTCTGTGACCAGATCAACAAAGAGCTTGAAGGGTGGGTGTCCCAAACCGCTCTAGACTTAAAAAATTAACATTCACAGTTTAAAATATATCATTTGATCATCAAGCTTTCATGTTTTCTGATACTGCAAGGACGATCTGTCTACAAAAGAAACAAGATGCTGCAAAGTGTAGTTTCTCTTTTGTGAAAGGCAGCATGGCTTATATACAGACTGAGCACTAGGAAAAAGGGAATTCTGAATCTGCCTCTAATGTCAGCTTCTGCAGGTGCAGGGTTCTCATCTAGCCAAACTCAGTCTGTTCGTCAGTCTGTAAAATGGGGTTATAACTCTTAGTGCCTGATGGGGCTTCATGTCTTTAAGATCTTCACAAGCCTTCACTGAGGAAACCTCCTGGGTCACAGCATTCCTGTGAGCTAAGGAAGAAGTGTTTTCTTCTGGAAAAAGGAAACTAATGCAAGAGAAATGAAGTGATTTCCTGGGCTGGGGACTGTACTGGGAGTTGTTTGGCCCCTCCCAAGCAGGAATCTGGAATTGCTGGCTCAGACTACCAGCCCTCACTTCCTTTTGTATGTGCAAACACCCAGGCTTATGAAGATGCACTGAGCCTTTCTTGTTAGCCTTTGTACACTGATGGAAAGATGAAAAGTACTAAATGGCATTCCCTTATAATTATGTGAAAGGCATCTTGTTTAAACAGAAGCATTTGTGAAAGTCTGAAAATCCTTCAGCGTGTTTGCCTGCTTAGTTTGTAATGGGGATCTGCTTTGTTTCAGGCCACAGATAGCTGTGAGACTTCTGGCTCATAAAATCCAGTCGCCACAGGAATGGGAGGCAGTCCAAGCATTGACAGTAGGTAGTCCTTACCTCTCCTCTTAAATCCAGTTATATATCATTTTATGTCATCTGTGTGGAGTCTAAGGGGGCACAGTGTGTGTCAGTGGGGTTACTTGGGGCTAGTTCTGGGGCTGAATGCCCTGATTCCCCTCTGCTGGGAGAGAGTGGGCAGCGAGAGGGAGCACAGTTACGTAACTGAAGTGTCCAGATTGCTCATTAGCAATAGAGCAGTCAGAAAAAAACTCTGGTTTAGTTTTAGCTGCTTTCATCTGTTATCTTCAGGCAAGAGTTGTGTGTGTTGTTATGAGACCTGATGGTGAGGTAACTTAGACCCATATATACATGGCTGAGGGTGGGAGACCAGCCTGCTGTGATATGTCACCCCTAAAGATGGGAGATTCATGCCTGTATTGCAGAGCAGGAATACGTGTCCCACTGATGTGGGTGCTTCCGTTCCCCTATAAGCAGAACACAGCTACGCTGTTATTGCAGGGTTTTGGTGTTCATTTCAGCCCCTGTTTTTATTACTTGAATGCAGGTGCTGGAAGCTTGTATGAAGAATTGTGGGAGAAGATTTCATAATGAAGTAGGGAAGTTTCGCTTTTTAAACGAGTTAATAAAAGTTGTGTCTCCAAAGGTTAGTCCCTGAGCCTTATGGCTGTATTTACTTTTTGTTTGGCCTCAATAAGCTGCAGGCAACATCCAAAATGTTTGCAGTGCTCTGTCTGGCTCATCACATTTATTAGCCTATATTCAAGAGCACTTGTTAGCTAAGTTTTTGTTTGTTTGTTATGCTCTGCTTACTATTTTTCTCAGTAAGTTGTACTTATTTACTATCAGTATATAGTCTCTGTACCGTTCTAATCCTTCGTGTAACTCAAGGGCTTCTAAAGCTTGGGCTGTGTTTTTTTAAAAAACAAACAAAACTCCAGCATTAGTGGAAGTGTGATGCAGAAGTTAAAACAAGAGACTTGGCAACACACCCTAGAGTTCTAGTCCTGACTCTGCTGTCGACTTGCTGTGTAAAGAGTGCCTGGCTACGTCCCTCAACATTCATGATCAGTTTGATGTGGTGAAAAATAGACAAAGGTACCCCATGGCATGATTGATGCAGCAAAGTATTGCCATATTCTTTCCCATAAGACAGGGGCGGTTATCTGTATTGCTGTAATTTTTAACTAGCAAAATCCTGAAACCAACAGGATAGCTGCTTTTCCTTTTGCTGAAGATAATCACAAAGCTTCTCTTCACTGTTATTTCAAATATATTAGAGGAGCATTTTTTCCTCTTAATAAGATGTATCTTAGATCATCTTGGAACTTGGATTATACACCTTTTAATGCATATCACTGAACTTCCATTCTCTGGGTTTGGACTTTGTTTTTAAAAAGAAATTAAGAATGTGGAGAATTTACATCTTTTTTCCACTCGTAGTACCTGGGAGACCGAGTCTCAGAGAAGGTGAAGACCAAAGTCATTGAATTGCTGTATAGCTGGACAGTGGCATTGCCAGAAGAGTCCAAAATCAAGGATGCCTACTACATGCTGAAGCGACAAGGTAGGAAGTCAGCTGCTCGTTCATCCATTCTCTCCAGCCTGTGCTTTAAGCAGTAGTGTCACAAAATATACAGCTTCTAGTTATATGCGCTCAAGGCAAGCTCTGAGGGGAGATAGAACAAGGGAGGAGATACCCTGAAAAGCTTCTCATTATATTTAAATGCCTTGGGCTGGATTGGGTTGGCTTTTTTAACTAGAGTAGTTAAAACACCTTGCAAATACTTTTGTTTTGGTTTGCAGGGCCTTTTTTGAGTTTTTCTGGAAGTAGCTGTTAAATGATTTGAACAAGTCTAATTTAAAGTGAAATAAGAGCCTCCATGTAGTCTTTTGTGTTCTTTTCACTAGATCGCTTCACAATTGTGCCTTTAGTTCAGCTGATACAAATTTCTTGTGTAGGCACAGTGAAAAAAGCTCAGCTGAGAAGCATGCAGCTTCAACACAAGAAAAATTGGTTCCAGGAAGGCTCTTTAGTTGGAGCACAAATCTAAGGATTTGACAGTGGAACAAGCAGGGAGCTTAGCTCTTTCCCCACTCGTGGTTAGGAGTCTGCTCATCACCCCGTTTTGCACTGCTGTCTGCTTTCCTGCTCAGCTCATTTATACAAACGTCATGCCCTTGAGTTTGCACAAAGCTGGGTTGTCTGTGACTTCACTTAGTGGTTTAACAGGTAAAGCGAAAGGGGGAAAGACAAATAGTGGAGAGCTATTGATTATACTGAGCTATTAGAGGAGCAATATGGACATGGCAACACATTTTCTGGGGTTTTGGCCTTTATCAAAGAAAACTTTCTTTGTTTTTACAGCTAGCATGCTCAGTGATTTCGATCCTGTATTGTTCATTGGAACAGTATGCTAGTATCAATGGACAGATTGACTGCATGTTCGCTTTGATAGCAGCCTGTGAATAACTGGGTGCACTGCCTGGTGTGACTGCATGTGCAAACCCATGTGGGTTCCCTTTCTGCTTTCAGGGATCGTTATGTTTGATCCTGTGATTCCTGCAGACAGAACCCTCATTCCTTCTCCACCACCTCGTCCCAAAAACCCTGTGTTTGATGATGAGGAGAAATCCAAGGTACAGTGAAGACATGTATTGTCATCGCTAATGAAAAGTGATTACTCAATGCACATTTAGAATAAGGAAGTCAAGTATACTAATTCAGCTTTTAATTTTTGGGGTGGTGGTGTGTACTTTCACATAACTCATTGCTTTGTCCGCCTACCTAACTTGAAGTTCCAGTTAAGGCCTTGTCTGTGTTACCATTATGAGGTTATTCTTTGTTAAATTGCCATCCTGCAGTAGTACTAGAAGGCAGAGAACATTTCACACACACGACCAGAAATGATGTATGGGAGGAATGCTTATCTAGTGTTAGAAGTCTCTGAGATTTCACACTATATGTCCTGTGTACAAGCAAGAATGCAGCAAGTCGCATAAAATAATAAACCATAAATGACTCCTGCTGAAGTCACTGTAACTATGAAAGCACTGTAAGCTTTGTAATAGTGGGCTGTATCTCTTTTCCCATGAATTCTTCACTTAGATTCCTTTCACTGCTTCCCTTTGCCAAGGGTCTTTATTTGTTTCCTGAATATCCTCTTCCCATCTTACAGCTTCTAGCCAAACTGCTGAAAAGCAAAAACCCAGATGATTTACAAGAGGCCAACAAGCTTATAAAATCCATGGTAAAAGAGGTAAGAAATTCCTGTAGGTGTGGTCCCAGTCAGCAGTCTGCTTTTGAGTTTTTAAGCAATTTGACTTCAAAATGGTGGAGAGCTTTAGGATCAGGTCAGTAGCAGAACCTGGGGTTTTCAGGCTCTGGGAGCATTGTATTAGTACATTCCTTAGTTAAGTTGTGGGGACTGAATGACACTGACCATCAGCGACATCCAGCCTTTTACTATTTTTTTAAAACTGCTAACAGTGCTAATTTGCATCTAGTCCCTGTGGTTGCCGCCATAAAGGGGATGCCATCTGATGACTTAGTAGGGCTCTGTGTGATATGAACGTGTTGTAATTTTGACTCCAGCTTGCAACTGGGAGATGTTTGTATCACAAAAATGTCTACAGTTGGTGTCTCTGGTGGAGGACAGGGCAAGAAGGGGTAAGGATTGAATGACCCTTGTTGTAATTAACTATGTTCCCATCACTTAAGATGGTATTTCATGTCAGGGTTTAGTGGGAGCATTGCAGTACCACCCTTGGATACTGAGGACTGAGTCATTGGACTGGGTCTTCTCACAAGCAGGCTTCATGGAAACACCTTCCTGTTTGTAGAGCTGCGATGCATCCACCCATGGCAGTCATTAGAAACTCTGGAGTCCAGGAAATGACTCACTGTGATTCTGGCAAAAAAAATAAAAGGATAGCTTCTAGACTGAAGAGGATGTATAGGTTACTGAAATGTTTCCATTCAAGCTCCTCTTATCCCCAGGGCAGACTCTCCTACATCTTTAGTTGGAATCTCAAGTCAGAGTTGGGTGGACATTTTCTACCAGAGAGTGCTTGTTGTTCCTAGTAAATGTTTTGCTTCAAACACATCTTTTTCATAAAATGGCATCAAGTGACACACACACACACAAAAAATTTTCTGAAAAGGTCAGAAGGGAACTTTGGGGAACTTTTCTATTTTTAGTGGTATAATTATACATTAAAGTCTATTTAATGAGATTTTTTTGAAACATGGGGTTTTCTATCATTTCAGAATGGTGGTGAAAAGATAATAAAACTTCACATGAACGGAGAGGTTTTTTGGTTGGGGTTTTTTTTCCTAGCTTAAGCTTAAATAGACATCATTTGACATGATTTACAGATAATACCTGCTGTTGTGATACTGTGGACATTTACAGGGAAACTCACTTTTTATGTCTGTTTTATACCCTGAAGGATGAGGCTCGGATTCAAAAAGTGACAAAACGCATGCACACGCTGGAGGAAGTGAATAACAACGTGAAGCTGCTGAATGAGATGTTGGTTCATTACAGCAAAGAGGACTCATCAGAGGCAGATAGGGAGCTCATGAAGGTGGGTCTGAGGTGCTCCTCCTTGCTAGAAATCCTGGAGTCAGTCCTTTCTTCTTACAGACTGAGTTTTGCAGAGCATTACAAACAGTGCAGTAAAATGGAGAGCAATGGCGAGAAACAAGAGCAGTTGTGGGAAACAGCAGGAAAGAAAATAACCATGTTTTTAACGCCTTTCACCAAAGGACTCCGTGGGTAATAGCTCAGTTTTGCACATGCTTGAAGTGAGGTACAGCTGTTCTCCAAAGCTGCAGCGTGGCAGAACTGAGAAGCTGCAGTTTGTAATTCTTGCTCGTATTAGGACATACTGATTGTAGATTATAACTGTCCCTTACAGCACTGTGGATGGATAAACTAAAGGCTGAATGGGGCAGAAAATAGGTCCTTCCCTTCAAAGGAAGAGTTTTAGCTGGTGTTATAAGGTTGGGAGAACGTCAAGAACGTAAAAATCAAAACAGCCACCAGGGATGGTTGGGTAGGCCCAGGGCCTTGAAGAGTTTCACCTTATCTAATTAAAAAAGTTAAAACTACTCATTTTTAACAACAAGCTCCTGAAATGATTGTAAGAAGCTTAAGAAACTGGTTTGTTTCTGTGAAACATTTCTTTCTTGCCACCTTTCTTCCGTGTGGTTGCAGGCTCTCTTGAGTAGTGGTTGTAGCACAACTGAAGCATAATTGTTGAAGCACAATTCTGCTCTTCCATGGGCTTTTAGGGACTACTGTAATACAAAGAACTTTTGGACTAGATCTCTTTTGGACTAGAGCTGGCCATACATAAGTGCTGATGTGAGGGAGGACTGAGAGATGTTGTGTTGAAAATGCAGGTTGTGTTTAGACTCCCAGGCTAATGTAATGCTTCACAGCCCTGTAAATAGGGCAGGGACAGGGGATCTTGGTTGTCCAGCCACACTGGCACATTCAACACAGGGAGACTGGTTTCTCTGTTCTGGACTTTCCAGTGCATGCCTGGGGAGTCACTCTGTGCTGACTGGGATTGCTGACAGTGGCTCCTGGCTGATGAAACCCTTTGTCCTAATCTGTCTTCCTAGGAGCTCTATGAAAGGTGTGAAACCAAAAGACGGACATTATTCAAGCTGGCCAGTGAGACAGAGGATAATGACAGCAGTTTGGGTAAACTAAGCTACACTTCTCCTTTTTTAATTGCTTTTGCGACCTGTGACTGTTCAAGAGTTCAGTAAGGGAACGACTGCTGTAAAGATGCCTCTTCACTGTGGATGCACTTTGCTTTGCACAAGCAGATAAGACAAGAGCCTTGTCTCTTCATGCTTATCATTTAAATTCAGGCAAGGACTTGACAGTAGAGTTAGTGGTTAGGGAGGCTAGGGGCAATAATGGGGGACAGCTGCTGCTTTGGAAGGGGAGGGGAGTTGCTGTGGGGAGCAGAGCCTTGGACTCATTTTTCCATTGTTACTGTAATGTGCATGGACCTAGAAAGGTCAGGGTATTGCTTAGAGAAGCATGGCAAAGACAGAGTAATGGAGCTCATAGCCAAATAATGATGCTTTTTCTTGCTGATTATTTAGTTGATAATTGAGTAATCTCAGCATTAGTGGGAGCAACGTGACTAAAGTCTTGGAGGTCGTTTTTGTCTCTCTTCCATATAGGGGATATTCTGCAGGCCAGTGACAATTTATCCCGTGTGATAAATTCCTATAAAAAAATAATAGAGGGGCAAGTGATCAATGGTGAAGTGGATCTCCCTGTGATGTCTGTAGTGGAAGGTGAGTTCCTGGGAAGCCAACTGGGTAGTTTTTGAATCCTGCAATTCTAAGACTTTTAGACAGGGTTTCCTATTAATTGTGGTAAAGTAGGCTATTGATGCTTCTTGTGGCCAACAGTTTGTGAATCAGAGGGGGACAGGACAGCTCCTTAGCAGTGGATAAACAATCTTGGACATGAGCAACAGTGCTGCAGCTTTGCATTTACCCTTGGTCGTTCCATATTAATTGAAACCTTTGATAACATCAGTAGCAAACCTGCACCTGAACAGTTTGTGTGGCTGGAAGTTCTCATACATTTTCCTCTCCACATTTGTCCTGTTTCTTAATGGTGACATGTAAGAAGACGATTTTATCAAAAGGACAAGAGCAGAAGAGTGGGAGGCAGGCCAGGGGTCCTGTTCCTGGCCTTGCCAGCAATTCCATTTGTGAATTTAGGCCAGTTGCCCACTTTACACTTCAGCTTCACCATTGAAAGCTCTGGACATGTGTGTGACAGAATTACCATTTGGGAGTCACTTAAACATTTTTGGAGAGCAGTAGAGGAATGAATAATGCTGCCTGACAGCAACTTATTGGGACAAGACTATTCTAAATACGAAGATCCAGACAGTATGAATTTTCCTCAGCTCTCTAGCTCTCTGGTACCCTTTGTTTATTGTAATTCTGTAGGATCTCCCAAAGCCTCATCTGAGCTCAAAAGATTTTGAAAAGATTATGAATTGTGCTACAAGATGCACTGGGGAAGGAGCAGTGGTTGGAGCAGGTGTTGCTTTTCATATAGAAATTTCCTAAGTATCTGGGTTGATTTAAGTAGCTTGTGGACAGCAAATGGTTAGGTGGAAAGCATGTGGGCTTTCTGTTATAAAGAGCCATAAGCCATGAGTAAATGAGGATCTGTGTTATCTAAACCATCTCTCTGATAATTTCTTCTGTACATGGGGTTTGCTCTGAGCTTTTTGCCTTCTTTCCTAGTAGTGCTCTTCTCCTGTCTGCTGCAGGGAGTAACTCCACAAGTAATCTCAACACCCTCATTGACCTTGCTGGATTGGACGTCACTAGCACCCCGCCACCTCCAATGCCACCTACCACCCTGACGCCAGCCCCCACAGTAGCCCCAGCCCCAGCAGAAATCCCCATTCTCCCACCGCCTCCCCAGACGTTCGCACAGTTGCGGAGCAGTTCCTCTAGCCAAGTGGAAGCCGCACCCGCTCAGCAGAGCAGCACGGCTAACTCCCTCTCCTTGCTGGATGAGGAGCTTCTGTGCTTAGGTAAGACACTGAGGGGCCCAGAAAAGGGCTACTTAGTCCATGCCTAACAAAGACTGCTTTCTTCCTTCAGCGTGAGTGTGAGATGTGGCATGCCTAAAAGGAGCATGAGATGCCTTTGGTTTCTAGAGAAGTCCAGGGGACACTCCCTTACATCAGCCTGAGTGTAAGACCTGGTCAGTGAGTCAGTATTAAAAACTCTGATCTTCCCAGAGTAGGCTGCAAGTGAAATAACTGTTGAGTGTAATTGCAGTCTGATCTCTGTACGTACTTGGATATGCCGGACATGCAGGCTGCAGTTTGGTACAAGTTTCACCCCTGACTTTGCAGCTGTGCTAAAGAGCAAGGTGCCTTAGAGGGGTTGCATATAGGAGCCTGCAGAGTGCCTGCCTGTGGAGCCCGGATGTGAACAGCAGAAGACACTGCAAATCAGGAAGGGTTAGAAGAGCTGTGCGCAAGGGGTGACTGTCAGCTACTGGTGCTGTCTGCCTCTTTTCCTCCTCATAGACTTGCAGCCCATTTCAGTCTTCCATCAGGTTCTTGGGCTCTGGCAGAGCTGAATCAAGTAGATTGATGGTACTGAAACAATTGCCAAGGGGTGACACCTAACTCATTTTCTCCTCCAGTCACCTTCTTGTTATTTTTCCTTTCAGGCCTGAATGACCCAGCTCCTGCAGCAGTGAAGGAGACCTCAGAAAACAACCAATGGAGCATGTTTGAGGTACGAAGGAGGGTCTCAGGGGAAGGGGAGAGAGAGGTTGTCATTGTGGGAGGTCTTAGGACACACTCTGTCACCTTGGAGAAACAAGTGATCACACATACAGGCAGAAGGGCAGCTGTTCTGAGGGGAAGTCTGGCTTAGCCCTATACTCTGGAATAGCTGTGTCTAAACAGAGTAGATATCCCTGAACCTGGCTTTCTCAGTTTCCCATCTGTCCCCCATGATGTTAGCGCTTCCTTTGCTTAAATTACAGATCAGATGTAGTCCTGACATAGGCCACAGACTTTGCTGCTTGCCACCCAGCACCTGTTTTTGCGGTAAATCTATCTCCCTCTGTAACAGTGCCATATCTACAACAGGGGGTAGCAGTGAGTTAGAGCATCTACTTGTCCTCTCTTTCAGAATGACCAGTTGGACCTGGATTTCTTTAATCCGAAGATGGTGACTGTTGCTTGCAACCCTGCAGGGAACCCTCTCCTCCATCACCCATCACAGACCACATGTGGAACATCAGTGACGCTGCCCTCTGCTTTCACAGCCTCTCAGACTGCTCCCAGCATCCCAGCACCAAACTCGGCACCATTTGTATTCTCTGCTGGACCGGCTGCCCCTTCGGGGCCTCCTAAGACTATTGCAGCTGCTCCTGGGTACTTCAGCTCGTCTGTGGGGAGCAATTTGTCACATAAGATGGATGCACTGGGACAACTCCTTGAAGAAGCCAAAGGGTAAGTAAAAGTCCTGGACTTTGCTTTGTCTCTGCAGTTAGAAAGCCAAGCTTGCTGCAGTGTCAGGTTCAGAGGCAGGCTTTCAACTCTCTGGTTTGATAGGAATGTGTGATTGGGATTTCTCTTCTCAGAGGGTTTAAGTTTACAAACTAATACAAGGGTCCCACCTCTGGGAGGGAAAGGCAGGCACTACTATGTAGAGCACAACAGCTGTACTCTTGCCCGATACAAATGCATGGTGTAAAGTTGAACAGGCTGCTAAGGTACAGAGGCCTTTGCCCATCTTAGCCTTGCCCGTCTTTGCCAAAGTGGGACTCTGCTTTCTCCTTGACTTAGAGAAGTGATGCCTAAGCCTACCACCACCACTTTCCTCGTAGCTCCGGGCCACTGCTTTGTCCTTGTGATCTGCTGTTATCTTGGGTTTGCAGTGAAATGCCTGCTCCACTTTCAGGTCAGTTTCCCATTTTTTTTCTGTTTCTCTTCCAGGACTGCCACCCAAGGCATGGCGACACCCTCGGTGTTCCCTGGGGTTACTATGCCAACCACTGTCACCTCTGCCCCGTTAATAGCACCTGCAGGGCTGCCAGCCACTGCCCCTGGAGCCCCTCCAATTTCTTTCCCAAGCAGCTGCGCTGCTGGCTCAGGAAGTCCTCTCTTCCAGCCGGCATCATTCCAGCAGCAAGGCAGTCCCATGAAAGCACCTGAAATTTCTTTGGCCAATGTCCACGTTCCCTTGGAATCCATTAAACCCAGTGAGTATCTCGGGTTTTTCACCTTTCTCTGAACATTTTTTAAAAGCAAAGCTTATGAAGTAGAGAGAAAGGATGAGATGTCCCAGCAGAACAGTCAGATCGCCTAATGCTGCTGCAGATCGTCTTCTGCAGCATAAATCTGCATTCCTCTCCCCTTTTCTCTCTGCGGTAGGCAGTGCCCTTCCGGTGACAGCCTATGACAAGAATGGCTTCCGGATCCTCTTGCACTTTGCCAGGGAGTGCCCGCCGGGAAGGTCAGATGTGCTAGTTGTGGTAGTCTCGATGCTGAACACGGCACCGCTTCCTGTGAAGAACATTGTGCTGCAGGCTGCTGTGCCAAAGGTAGGGATGCGTGGCTCAGACTCACGGTGACGTGAAACCATGCATTTGGGAAGGCCTGGGTGTGAACTCAGGGACTTGGACAGCCTGGTTCTACCTTTCTATAGGCTGTGCTGTGCCTGTTTCAAAAATGTAAAGGTGGTTGTCAGAGGCAGAAAACACTGCATAGGATAAGTCAAGAACTGCAGGTAGTTAGTGTTCTGTTTTTCTTGCTAAGATCAGTCCAGCTGTGTCTATTCATGAAGGTGGCTCAGATAGCACAATGACAGGACTGTTACATGGATAGAGCCACCCTTGAGGTCTTTAGAATCAGAATTTCTAACAGACATCCTAAATCTGACAATATGTTCCATTCTAGTCTTACTGCAACTAAATCATTTTGGATCACCAGCTTTGTGTTTTGAAAACTGGCCCAATCTCAGCTGCAATCTGCCTACCGTCACGAAGGTGTTCGCATTAAAACCTCTGACACAAGAGCACTTGGATAGGAAGGTGCTGTTCGTGTTCACCTGACCAGTGCTTTTACTCTGGGCTGACTTGTTCTCAGTCTACCTGTTCCTATCACGTTGTGCAAGCTGGGCTGGCCCTTGTTTCCTCATCCTCGTGTGTGGATGGATTCTCTTCAGTTCGGATGTGTGCTGTTATCTCTCCAGCCTGTGCCTGCATCTTTCATTGTCCCCAAGGTAGGAGATAATCCCTGAGGTTCCGCTTTCTTTTTCATTTGCAGTCCATGAAAGTGAAGTTACAGCCACCCTCTGGCACAGAGCTGTCTCCATTCAATCCCATCCAGCCGCCTGCTGCCATCACCCAAGTCATGCTTCTGGCAAATCCTACGAAGGTGAGAGGGGCAGTGGGATTTATACTGTCCTTGTCAGACAAATTTGATGTAAGCTGAATTCTACAGGGGAGTTGGACCAAACATTCAAGCAGATACAGCTGTTTGTTCCTAACTTGCCCTCCAGAGGTGGTCGCTGCATAATGTTGGTGTTTCAGTTCAGGGCTAGAGGGAGGCTCTTCCCCAACAGACTTTGTCAGCAAGGAAAGTTATGAGAAGGACCTGTACATTTCTCCCAGCAAAAGGGCAACGGTTGTATGAGGCTCAGCTATACAGGGTAGCAATCAGAGCTGTATCAGGAGCTTGTCTGACTCCCTTGTGCACTGGAAGTGCCTGGCTTTGGCGATAATTAGATTGATGTCAAATTAGCTGGTGCTGTAGAAATACTTTTTCTGTGTTGAGGCTATAGCCTGACAGACCTGAACCAACAGACGAATGTCAGATTGTGTCCGTTCCATTACTCTTTGAGGATGTACCTGTGACCAGTGAAACAACATGGTTAACACTTTCTTTTCTGCTGATTGTGCTGTGAGCATCTGAGTAGCTGTTTCTCCTTGCTGTAGTTACTCATTTAAGTAGCCTGCTCCATAAAGCTCAAAGCTGTATGCTGAAGTAGTTTCTAATTATTTGAAAAATCTAGATGTTACTACTTGAGAATTACAGCAAAAGGGTCCTTAAAGTATCAGTGGAAAACTTTGAGATCCAAAGGGATAAATGTCAGAGGGGTTTGGTGGATTGTTGGAAAACTTTTGTGGTACATGGAGGGGCCCACATTGAAGGACTGGTTCCATCTCCTGCTTACTGTTTTACTAGGAATTTTGTAGAGTAGGAACTGTTCTGTCTTCTTCCACATGATGAGGAATTTAATTTTGAAAATGTTGAACTATTCCAGCAGCATTCTTCAGGCTCACTGGAGAGCAGCTGAGCAATGGGTGCTGGCCACGTATGTGCAAACTAATATCACAGGTCATTCATGCTTTTCTCCTGCTGTTCCATGCTAAGCAATAAAGCTTTTGTGGTATAAAAACTGTAAGGTAAATAACTCAGGTTTGCTAAACAGCTGAACTACTCCATGAACTTAACCTTGGCCCTCTTCCCCCTGCTATGTGCAACAGAAGTCTTGCGCTCTCTGTAGAGCTCTAACAGTGAAATGTTTTGTTTGGGAGCAACTGGGGCTGTTCTCATGTTGCTCTTGGGTTTTGTCTTTCCTGCAGGAGAAAGTGAGGCTGAGGTACAGACTGACCTTCACACTGGGAGACCAGCCCAGCACAGAGGTTGGCGAAGTGGATCAGTTTCCCCCGGTAGAGCAGTGGGGGAATCTATGACCTTAGGACACTGCCAGAGACTCTGTGACAGGACCAGGAAAGGATCCCACAGGACTGGAATGAATGTGACGTGGGGAGGGACACACATGCTATCCACTGGTGATGTTCAGCTTTGTTTACATGTCCTGACCACTCTGCTTGTAGCTTTAGTCCAGAATGTTTTGCCCCACATTGAAGGGGTCCTGGAACATTTCTGCCAAGCATGAACTGAGTGGCAGCCAGTAACAGGCAGTGTTGGCTGCTTTTATCTTGACCTCTGGGTGAATCTGGTTCTATCTTCCACTCTATTAAACTTGAAGTTATTGTATTTTGAGGGGAGACCTGTCAGCAGAAGGGGATTTGGTTGGCTCGTTCCTGTCCTGCTGTCCAGAGATACCTACAGGCTGGTGGGGTAATGATGCCACCATGAGCTTCCTCAGTGCAGAGCCCTTACACATGCCCTCCCTCGGACTTTTCCTTCCTCAGTGCCAGACTGGAACCGCTAAGCATGTTGAGCAATAATGCTGGCTCCATGAGGGAATGCTTATTTTTTACACTGAAATGGCACTTAGCTCCCTTCCTCCCCCTCCGCTGCTTCATTCCCAATGGCCAATGTAAGCAGACCCTCGCCCTGTGTTGTGCGACGCTGCTGTATCTTTAGTTATATTTATTTTATACTGCTAGCTGCCTCCCTGTTGTATCCATTTTGAGCAGCTGGGACTGAGTTTTGTATGCAAATGGTTACACTGGTTATTTTTCTGCCTTCATTGCATTCCATAGAGTGGGGAAAAGAGGAAATGCGTAGCGAGGAGGTGAACAGGGCTGGAAAGGAGTGGTCGGTATTGGTGGAGGACAGCACCTGGAGCGCAGAAATGTCTTTACAATCACTAATCAGGTGCCGTGACTGAATCCAGGGATAAGGAGAAATGCCTCTCACGTCCCCTCATGCAGGCAGTATTATTATTGTAGTTGAATACTGTGTTTTATTGAGATGAGTACAATGACATACAAGATGTAAATAATAGAGCTATAGGATATCTAAATAGAAACAAGCAGACAGTGAAAGGAAAGAAGTCTCCACTGGGCTGTGATGATGCATGTGCTGGGTTTAATGCCGTGTTTTATTTGTTCCCTGTATTAAGTGGCTAAGTGCAATTGTCCCCACAAGGGGGAAGGCAGTTTTGCTGGACATCAGTGTTCTGTGCTAACAGGGGGCAGAAGAGCTGACCCCTCTAGCTACGGTCTCTCAGAAACTAGGTTTAAATCACCAAAACTGGATTCCAGCAGTCCCTTCCTTCTCCCTCTCGATTTCCAATCTCAAGCAGTGCCTCAACTAGCTTTGAGACAGACTGTTTTAAATTAATGGGGTTTTTTTAACATCCATTGACAAAAGCACAGATAGGGCAGGTCCTTGGACACTAAGCTCAGCATTTCTAGCAGTGCTGTTGAGCAAGAGCTATTATCAAACCAAGAGTGGGAGCAGTCAGCTAAAGCACGGAGAAAATCAGTACACAGGAGACCCCTGCCTGTTGTAGGAAAACTCCAGAGGCGAATGTGCTGCTGGAATTAACGGCGGCTGTAAAACCCATTACTGCAAATGCAGCTTGGAGTTATTTGTAGTTGAATTTTCTTTACTGTGTTGCAAAGTAAAAATCACTAGAGGCGAAAAACTCAGTGGATTCAAAGGCCTGAGGTCCTAATCAGAGGCACCGGGCAGTTGTAGAAGCCCCTGAAGGTGGCATCAAAGCTTGGCCGAGGAACTTGCTGTAAACTCCTGGTCTGAAGCTCACGAAGACCCCAGCCTTGTCAGCTCCCTGACGTAGAAGGCAGGTGAAAGGGCTGGGTACGTTGTTTGGATCCTTGAAGAATGTGGTTTTAGATCGATGGACTAGGATAAGGGACAAGGAGAGAATTCTTTCTGCCTCAGACATGTTCTTGCCAGCACTTTAGACCCAGTAGGCATGGGGGTAGTGCTTAGGTCACGGTAGTGTGTCCTGAGGAAGCAGGTTTCACTGCTTTAGATGCCTACACGTGAATCTCACTGTGACTTTGAGGAAGTCAGAAGAGCACAAGTGCTATTCTGCAGAATGGCTTTGTTCTCAGTGTTAATGGCAGCGTACTGCCTGCGCTGTACAGCCAAATGGAGAGATGCCATAGTCTTGCTGCGTGGAAATCCGTTGTTAAAAGCTTTGGAAATTAAACTATGAATGTTCCTTGTCTGTAGGGTGAGGTTCCTGCTTCATACCGAACAGCCGTAACTGTATATACATCTCAAATGCATTTGTTCTGCTGCATGTTAAATAAATTGTTTTCCCTACTTTGCTCTGTGGATAGCCCTTACTAACAACTGCTTGTGGAGTACGGTGCTGTTTCTGGAAATCCTAAAACTCCACCCGTCATCTCAAAACCATGCAAACTAAGCGAAAATGGAGAAGTTGCTGTTTTCTAAAAGTCCAGTCATTTAAGGTGGGCTTAATTTCGGTTCTCGTTATTAGAGGCAAAGCGACTGAAAAAGCCATGGTAATGCCGCCATTGGTAATGAGGTTTACTTTACCAGGGGAGGGTTGCCAAGCCAAGTTAGAACAAGTGACCTTAATGTTTTGATGCAGCTCCTTCTTAAAAGTTACATTTACATTTTTTTCAAGTTATCTTTATGGAAGACAAGAACAAACCACCACGCAATATGCAAAACAAGACATTTATTCTTAGAAAAGCAGTCAGGTTTATGTACAGTGAGCCACAGACGAAGACAAAAATCACATACTGCCATCTTCAAGATCCTTCCAACGTGCCTTCTTTGACGATGACTCGTGCAAGATTTCGTGCAAGAGCAAGTCTCAGCATTTCCACTTTCATAGTCTCGACGTCATCATTCTAAAAGCAAGCACAGTTTGGGTTAGACTACTACAAGCAGTAATGTGCTGGTGATAGGTTCTCTTTCTGGGTTTTGGAAAGGAAGGATGCAGGTCATTAAGAGGGAGAGTACGTGTGTATTTACCTGTTACAGGGACCTCCTGAGAAGAGCAAAAGCTACATTTCCTACTTTTTAGATCAACACAAGGCTTGGCAATGCTGTCTTTTCGTTTTCTGGCAGCTGTAGAGGTTTGCATGTGCAGCAAATGGCTCCCTGTTCTGCGCCTGGAACCTTTCATAGCTTGAGCTGTTAAATGGCAGCATCTCAGCTTTTCATTGCCCATGTAATTTGCAATTATTTATCTTGGAAGAGCATCACAGTCCAATCCAAATCAGCAGAACAGTGAGGAGTGGAAATACTGCTGTACTGGTTTTGCGTATATTTAAATATTTTTTGATGATGCCTCAGTTGGCTGGCCTTTAAAACTAACACCACATACCAGCCTCAGTAGCTCAGGCTCTCCCTCTTTTCTGCCCCCACATAGAAATATAAATTCAGAGCTTGCTTTCCCTGACCTTCCCCACAGCCCCACTGATTCATTATCCAGTTGTCCTCAAAACAGGAGGTACCTGGAATTTCTGCTTATCCGACTTCCCTGCTGTCAGGTCTTCCAGGCATCGCATCAACTCGTAAGTCTGCTCTGCTGAAAATATGACCTGTGGAAATGGTAGTATTCACTGAAAATGATCAAGTTTAAGGACATCACACAGTCTGAGAAGAGAATGCTTTCGCACTCCCACAGATCTGTTCTGACCCTTTAAATCACAGGAACAGAGGATAATGCAGGCTGGAAGTGACTTTGGGAGGTCTCTAGTGCCACCTCCTGTGCAAAGCAGGGCCAGCTATAAGGTCAGAGCGGGTGCTCTAGGCTTTATCCAGTCATGTGTCTGTAATTGCTAAACTGTCATTTTCTTGATGGATCTTAAAGCAAAAACTGGGCTTAGAAGAAGGAAGCACAGTAGAAAAATCTTCAAGCCAAGTACCAGAAGGAACTGGATGCAGCGTGTACTTAAATTATCAGTATGTATGTATTCTGCTGCTGTTTTCTTAAGAGTTGATTATCCTATCCTGGGTCCCGTGTGCTCCCACCAATAGGACATTTGGATAGCTGTGCAATTCTGGAACTGCCACAAACAGTTCTTTTGCACTGGAAGCGCAAGTCCTAACCTGGGGGCAGAAAGGGGGTCACCACTTCCACATACCTTGTCAGGAAGAAAAGAAAGGGGGTGGGGGGCTTTGTCACCCGTGACCAGCGTGCTCACCTCTTTCTGCTCCAGCAGGGGAAGGGCATCTGTCAGCAGGGTCATCCAGAAGGAGCAAGGAGCAATGTGAGCCGTCATCAACATCAAAAGCAACTTGGCAGCTTCAGAGAACCGCTTCTCCCCATACAGCCGGTGGAATTCTCGGTACTTGCCTACGCATGGGTGTTGGTGAAGGGTAAAAGGTGTCAGTGTCTGTCAGACCTGCTCAGGCCTGGGCTAGTGGATGTTAGGTGGTCCGTGTGCTCCCATGAAGCCTGTGGTAGAACTACCCCCATCTGAAATGAGTCTCTAAAGCAGCTGAGTCTGGGGGAATGGGAATCTTGTGTATGAAGAAAGGTTAAAATAGAGGCTGGCTGAAAAGGCAGCCAAAAAACTGTTACTGTTCTTGATGAGGTTAACTGTTTGAACCAGCCTGTTTGCTAACTGATACTGTCTGGTGCTGAGTGTTTTCAGGGTGAGCAACAGCACCAGTGGCTTGGAGAGACTGGTGGCGTATGCGAAAACCAGGAACAGGAGGGGAGAGGCCAGGGAGTGAATGTTCTTTTTGATACCGCAGAGTATCAGGAGGTCTGAAAGGCTTCATTGTGTTTCTGATTGTTTAAATGGAAACTGAGATCTTTGTTGATGTGGAAAGTTCTGCTTTTGCTAAGGATTAGTTACATCACTATCCAGCACATGAGAACTGGCTGAGGATGAAAGTGAGTTTTATTCTGCGGCTTTGTTTGTATCCACTAAACTGTCAAAATACTGGAAGTAATGATTCCCATTCAGATTCACCTTTGACTAATGCTTGAGCTCAAGATAGAGACATGTGAAAGTTGTCCAGCAAAAATACACCTGATGTTTCTAAAACCTCTAAAGGCAAAACAAGCAGAAATATTTTCAGGCCTTTCAGGACTTTTTATAAAAAGCAGAAAGGGAAGTAATTTCTCTATAAACGTAGCTTATAAACACAGTTACACAACTAAACTACAAATCTTTGGGGCTGATGCAAGGGTCACTAGGTGACACTGGGCATGCAGAGATATGAGGGATTACCAATTTGGTAAGTCACAGTTACCTTCTAAGCTTAATTTAGGATAAGGTTTAAATGAAGGAAATACAGTTCCAGTTTTGCAAGCTTGGACCAAATGGGAACAGATCAAATTCAGGATCACCTTCACTGTAATGCTGCTGTCAGCCAGAAGGGAGTCAGTCCAATTGCCAACAGCTATTCCCAATTCTTATTAGATTTTGGCTCCAGTAATTGGGCTTGCTAACTAACTGCCACAGCTCCAGCGAAAGGTGCATTTTAGCTCCATTTCCTGTCTTGGTCCATTAATCAAAGGCCACAGAGCAGCGGCAGCCAGATGGGCAGGTTACCACAGCCCACACCTCTGCCAGCCAGGAGAAGGAAGCTGTGGTATGTGAAGGAAACTCGCTGGAGGCCCTCAGCCGTTATTTGGCACAATTGCTATAGTGAAAGGGAAGGAGACATCTTTTGTTTGAGTGAGCTTGAAATTGGCATACTGAACCAACAAAAGTTGTTCAGATTTTGGAGACCTTTATGTAGTTAGTAAAACTATCACATTGTAAAAGTAACTTAAACCAGTGGTTTACTCTTCCAAGGAAGCCTCCGAAGGTCTTCCAGATTGCGTTTGTTAATATTTCAAAGTCTCCCTAGGTAGTGATAAAAGTCTGGAAAAAGACTAAGAAAGGGGAAGCATACAAATGTCAGAACTCGAGACTATCCTGCTCAGAGCGCTGCAGAACAGAAGCCTACTGTGAGTGCAGTGGTAAAGGCAGTCTCCTGGTAGCAAGCAGGCTGCATCCCTAATCACCTTCAGGCATTTGCTTTCCCCTCATCACTAAAACAGAATGTAGCCAGATGGAGGAAGAGACAAATCCAAATAATTCTGTGGAGTTAACTATGTTCTAAATAACAGACCAGAAGGAAAACTGTAGACACTTCTCACCAAGAAATGTTAGCCGGTCACTAAGCAGCATGGATGGTCCCAAATTATCAATGAGGTCTAAGTCAGAGAAGCAACCCCTTTCACAATAGTCCTTAAGGAATCTAGGGAGAAAGTAAAACAATAAAAGCTTAGAGGGAAGAACATCATCCACATTCATTTTGTATCTCCTAATCCCTTCCCAGAAAACTTACTACACAACTGAGTTTCATCTTAATCAACCTCCTGTGAGGGTTTCAGAAGACATCAAAACATTTCCTGGGAGTGCCAAATGAACTGATGTAATGTGTGTTTAACAGACACTATTTATTCTTCTAGATTTTGTGGTAGTTGAGATTTATTCTTGAAAAGGAGTAAGTGAAGGAAGGAGCACAGGAAGCTGAGGCTGGTGGATGCATAAAGAACACTCCCAGGTCATGACAAAAGCTCTATTTTTCTGCTGTGTAAAAAAGTTGATAAGCAGTAGGAACAAAAACAATTCTAAAAACTTTTTATCTGTTTTGTCACAGCCTTCATTATGCTGCTGTTTTCAGAGCTGCTTCCTGTGATGGTTTTCTTTCACCTTCTGCTGAAAGAAATATAATGATTCCCACTCCCTCAAAGAATAAATGAAAAAAACCCCAGCAATCTCTTAATACTCCCTTTTTTCACTGCTGAAGATCGAGTATTGCCTGGCCCTCTAACCAGAGTGTAATTTCAAAATTATACTCTAACTATGCAAAGAGATTGGTACCTGCCTATTTCCAATTAGCAAAAAAATACATGACATGGATTGCTAGATTAAAAAGCATAACGAGAGTTGCCATATCTTTTGTCTAGGCCTAAGCTAAGTGTTAGCACCCTCTTCAATTTTGTAACAACCTTCCCACCCATGCAAGGTCAGATACTGTGACAAGCTTATGCAAAACCAGGGACACAATAAAATTTTACTCTTTTTTTATATATAATTGTGGCTTGAGATTTTCTGCAGAACTGGTGGCTTAAGTGGCTCCCACTGACTTGTATGGAGACTGGTTAAAAATAATCTGAGTAAAGCACAGAAGGGAATTATCCTCCATCCAAATCAGTTCCCTGGTTCACTGTACAGCTCATCATAGAGCCATATTGGAGCAAGTGAAAGGGCAGTGCATAAGAGAGAGATATTGCCAAAAGAAATGTTTATCAAAGCAAGGTCTAAGAGGATTGGACTGTTAGATAAAGCAAGTCTGTTTCATCTCTATCTAGATTTCATGAAGTAAAACAATGTAGAAAAGAAACAGCTGGGGTATTGCAGATGAGAGTACCCAAGGATGTAATTTTCTAGTCCAGAAGCAGGTACTTGGACCGAGGGAAAGACAATCCCAATCTGCCTGCTGCAAGGACCTTTTCTGGTCCATTGCAGAGTGGCTGCCTTTTCCCCTTCCTACCACCCCACTATAGCAGCAGCCATCTGAGAGCTTCCGACTCAGACTCACCGATCGGATATTAGTGTAGCAAAAGCCGCATCCTTAGCTCTGATGCTCCACGACAGGGCAGAGCCCAAGCGATTGTTCCGCAGAGCCTTCATGGCCATGATTTTACAGATGCTACGAACTTAGGAGAAAACATAGGAGAAGAGGGAAAGAATTAGTTTCAGTAGTTTCACCTGTATTGCTACGAAACAATGAGGTTTAAAAATCAATCACCTTGTTCATGCATCTGTCTCTGCTCACAGATCCTCAGCACTTTGAGGGCCTTCTGTTCTGTGTTAAGAGGTATCCGCTCAATATGAAGCTCCAAATATACCCTGCCGTATTCTGGACAGTGGTCAAAATAATCTACCCCCAGCTGCCACAGGCTGAGAGGGGAAAAAAAATCATCAAGCATTCCAATCATAAATCTTAAATAAGCACAACAGTAAAGCCACAAGGAGAATCTGAGTATGCATTAATAACAGTTAGCTCTGATTAACTTAGTATTCAGACCAAAAATGGCTTTTACTTTCTACCAAATACCAGCTGCCTATTATACAACTTTGGAATACCTGCATCTCACAAGTGCTTTGGTACAAGTTGCTCTGTACCAAAAAGCCACAGTGGAAGGAGTAATTCTACCCTGGTCAAAACACTTGATGGGTTCTAATAGATAGCTTTTATCTTTCATTCAGGAAAGGAAACATGCTAGTGTTGTACAATCCCTTAGGGACACCTTTGCTGAAATCCTAACAGTGGCTTCTGTAAGTTTTGCCTTTTTACTTCATTAACATGTAGTTCTTTGTTTTGGCTGCCTCGATGTTTGTCCTCTGAGTAAAAAAAAGTTGCTACCTGTGATGGGAGAAGAGTCCTGAGGCATACTCTAGCAGAAGGAATTCACGCATATTTGAACCAAAACTGGGGGGAAGAGAGAAAAGAAACAGGCATTACTATTGGCACCTCATTGGAAAAAACTGCTGGCTTTATTTCACAAGTACTTTTAATGTATGCAGCATGTTTTCTCATGGGCTATCTTAATAAGCTTTGTACCTCAGGCCTAAGCATGCAGGTCAGCTTTCTCCTGGGGCAGACCTGCCAAATATTTACAGCACTTAGCAAATATAACTGCAAGAAAGTGAGACTTCAAGAGAATTCAGATAGCAAAATTCAATTGCTCAAACCTATTCAGAATGTAAGTACAGAAACTCTTTTTAGATGGGTTTCTCACCATTCCCAATAATCACAAACACTTGGACCCTTGATTATATTTCAGATAAAATTACATTTTTAAAAAAATCCTAACACTGTACTGAGGCACTGTTGAAGAGCATGTCAAATTCATTCGGTCAGCAAATGCTTCTTCTCAGAGCACCTGGACTGCCTGTAACTTCAGAGGCACATGCAGCACCTTTATTCTCCATCTTCTGTATATGCCCAAGATGCTCCTTTTCAACCAAAATCCACATG
This sequence comes from Aquila chrysaetos chrysaetos, assembly GCF_900496995.4. Taxonomy (NCBI): domain Eukaryota; kingdom Metazoa; phylum Chordata; class Aves; order Accipitriformes; family Accipitridae; genus Aquila; species Aquila chrysaetos. The sequence goes on from NC_044008.1 coordinate 68,811,840, forward strand.
CTATTTCAGTCATCCTTGCTGCTGGATGTCTGAATAATCAATGCAAATAAATACTTACTAGAGATTGTGAGACTGCAGGAGTTTACAGTGATCCAGCAGGTCAGTCAGATGAGCCACAAACCACCAGTTGCTCAGGGCAATGCTGTATTTGAAGCAAGCAAAAGAAAAAAAACTAAGCCTACTACTGCCAAGGAATGTGTCAGGTTTCCCACAGACATTTCTTACTAATACAGAAGCTATATTACAGTATAACGTCTGGCTGCAATGTTCCAGACCTAATGGAATACTTTTAATTGCTGCCTGCTTCACGTATTTTTGCAAAATTCTTTGAAAGGATGATCAGGTGGGCTGTACCCATATCCTTTAAGCCAAACACTATTGGAGTAAGTGCACACAGAAGCAATACTGTAGAACTAAAGAATCAAAAACCTTAAAACTCAACCTGCATTCCTTGATCACTTGATGCATCTCAAATTCAAAGGCTGCCATTAAAATCGTGTCTAGAGGCTCAGGGCTGCTTTCTCCACCCAGGAATAGGTCCATACTAGACTGTGGAATGAGATTAAAAGACATGATAAATGCAGAAGTTGTGAGATGGTGAAAGGAAGACACTTGTTTGGATGTAGCAGCCTCATTTAGGTTATTTTATGGGAAATAACAGGTCATAGCAATTGAACACATTAACAAAAAAGGTTTTTCCTTATTTTAGCATAAGGAAACAGGGAAAACAGTTTGCAGGAACAAGACTGGTAACATTAGACACTGAAGAGACTGGGTCTTCAACAATTATTTGTCCACTGTGTCAGTCTCCCCGTCCACTTAAAAATTCTATGAAACATCTTACAGGTATGTAGTTGCTGTAAGATGTCAACCCCCACAAAGTTCTTCTTTAAATACAGTAACCCTTGTGTGCAAGAAACAGTGGAGAATATAAAAATAATTCTACTTCATGCCTGTGCATAAAACCGCAGTTCCATTGGCTTCACAGTTGGATGGGAATACAGGAGTCGGGTAACCAGAAAGTGGTACCAAGTAGTCATAAGTTCCTTTTTCTCTAGTATGGCATCCTCATCTCCCAGCAGGATCTAACAAGAGAAAAGCATAGGAGTAATTCTGCAAATTCAGCAATGTACACAGCTGCATTGTAACTCTTCAGAGGCATTACTCCCATTTTGCCAAGTTGAGAACTGAATCAAAATTAAATAACAAAGGACAAAGATCCTTCTCAGAGCCCAGTTTCCTCATTTTCCCCTTATGGCCTTGGACACAAAGAGAAAATGATCTGCCCAGGCTTGCAAAGACTGTTGCAAAACAAAGAACGCTGTACAAAAGACTGGCTTGAAATCTCCTGATTTAATGAACAGATCATCCAGCATATTAAAGTTACTTATGGCTACACAGGGCTCCTGAAATACACAAGAATGGATCCAATACTTGTCCACAGTTTCCTTCCTTCCTAGCAAAAACACACCTTGCAGATGGATTCCATGTGGGAATTGGACGCAAAAGTTCCATCCTGTAGATACCGCTGACATTCTTCATGCCAGTGCTGCCATTTCAGCTCCATCTCGGTCAGTGTCTGAGTGTTGCCAAGCTGAACAGAGGCAAGATACATAAAATAAAGAAAACACCAAGTCAAATCACAACAGGCACTTGGGCTGAACTCATAGTCATTCATGCTAAAAAGCTAAACACAGGGCTACCATCAAATTTTTCCTTGCCCTATAACTGCATTTGAAGTGTCTTTACCCAGCTAAATAAGGCAAAGGATCTTAAGAGCGTCCCATGAAAGATTACCGTGATGCAGCTGCAATTTTTCCTCCACAAGGAGATCACTGCAGCAGAGGGAAACTTTGCTGGCAAAGTCTTCAGCAAATATTCTGTACAAGAGAACAGTTCTCAACAGGAACTGTTTCAGACAACTGGATAACGTATCCTGCTGCAAAAATTATCTTTCTGTGTTGGTTTGTCACCTAACAGGTTTTTGCCTGTATGGTTGGGTCTTTTGGGCAATTCAAGAACAGAAGTATTATTATTGTAAAGGATTAAGACTGAGAAGTTTTAATGGTCAACAAATTGTGATGTTACAGGAGCCACAGCAGAGATGAAATAGACTGGACTAATACTGTCATCCCTCTTATCTCTTTTCCCAATGGAACTGCATGAAAAAAATCCACTTTGTACATACACTGGGCACGGGCATCTTCTTCATCAAGTCATCCAAGATTTTGTACATGTTCACTGACGCGGGATTGGCACTGGCTTCCTTGGAGAGCAAGTGCCGTGCTTCATCCATTCGGCCTTGCAGCACAAAGACATCCACCTGCAAAATCCACCTGTCTGTGAGCACCACACCGTGCAAGGCTACAAAATACCCAGGAAGAGTATCAGAGGGGAATTTTAACTGGTGATTTAGGCAAGTTAAGTGGAGTTAAAATGCTTAAACTGTAGGCCCTGCTAATTCAAATACACAGTGTAAGTCTTGACCTCTATGGAGCATGAAAGTGAAAGGATCAGGATGGGAATGAGGGGTAGGATGATCTTCAGAATGGCTTCATCTTAAAACCTGTATAGGCAGACAGCAGCAGTGTCCTAGGTATCAGTTCCTAAGATGCAGTCTAGTGTAAAGTGGGGAGGAGGAAGGCAAAACACATAGGTGTGAATTCTCTTTGTTTAAGAATCTTATAGGTGACTATACTCACCACGTTCCAGAAGAGCTCATGTTTCGATGGATTTTCACTGCTCAGAACTTCACGGACCATGTTGTCCACATCACAGACATGAAGTCGAACCCAGTCAAGGAGCCGAAGCAGAAGGGGACCAGCTTTATGCAGAGAAGATTTCACTCTGTTAGTTCCCAACTGTTTGTTCCCAAACTGCTATTTTACATGCTTCTAACCTTAATGGTTTGACAATCATTAGATGAGGTTTACTGATGGGATTTCTATCTGCCACACTCAAAGTACGAAGGAATGGAGTTCCTTAAGTAGTCGGGCTGTGGGAGCACCAGGCTGCTGACAGATTTGTGTGGCAAATTTTAGACAGAACAGCAGCGGAGTCCAGCAGAAAACCCTAATGAGTTACTTGAAGAAATAAAAGGTGAGTGATTCAGATCATAAATCTCACAATGCCAAAAGACACATAGAATGCTTCTGTTTAATTTAGCATCAACTCGTTATTATTAACTGAATATGAGGAGGAAATCTGGTACTAGGTGATTTTCTTCAGATTAAGTAATCTACAATTTGTGAATCTCTCTTCTGAATTCTGGGACTGTGCAAGTAGCAGATTTGTTTGCATAATTCCATTTCCTTAAAAAATTATTTACTACTTTAAAATGCTGGTGTAAACAAACTGACTTCAAAAGTTGCATCCTAAAGTTAAAGGAGTTGCGTCAGAGAATGCATAAATGTTAGTTGGCATCAACGTATTTGACGCTTAAATATGTGTTTATGCTTAAAAGTCAAATAAATTGGCAACAACTTTTGATATCCCTCTTCTTCACTACCTTTCTGTTAAAAAGACAATTTAAATTGTAGTGAACTACACATCGGGGAAAAAGAAGGCAAATCTAATAGCTTGACATAATTCAACATGAAGGCGGCAATTTACTGAGGCAGAAGAGGTATTAAAAGGCTTGTTGGCACTTGTTATATCTCTAAAACGTATTAAAATATGACACAATGGATGCTATACACATTTTAAACAAATAAATATGAAAAAAAAAAAAGCCCTTCAGTCTTAACATCAGGATAGTTCACTGCTCACCTGCAGCTGCTTCAACAAACAGAATCTCACACAGGTTCCAGATCAGCTCCATTGCAGAGAGAATAGAAACCTGAAAAGAACAGGGCCATGCTTCAGATTTAGTAATTATTCCGGTTAGGTTTTTTTTAACCACACAAAGGCATCTGCTGTCCATAGCAATCAGTTAAGCTCAGTTCTTGCAAACAAGAGAAATGTCACACTGACACTTCAGAGATACCAAATAAAAGACAGAAACAGGCCACAACTTCTCTACGCACATTCAGCTTAGAAAATATTGAAGCTGTTTGTGTATTGAAATGCAGTGATAATCTGTCATCAGTGGGCAATACTAAATAGTACAGAAAGTGTTATTTTCAGCCTTTTTGCTCTCCTAAGATTTAACAATACAAACAGCAAAGAAAGAAAGAAAGGCCAATAAAGCAACGTCAGTGCAGCTAATAGGACAAAACTACTGTGAGCAATGTGTTCTTCCCATAACACACTTCTAGTGTCCAACAGTTCACAGTGAACACCTAGAGCTTGCTACGAGGCTCAGATGCAGTTGATTGGAACTTGAGTGTTTGAGAGGTAAAGTTTCAGACAGGCGAGTACTGGCCCACAGCTGGCTTTAAGATGACAAGAAAACATCACACCTAATAACACTGAATATATGTTTAAGAAATGGCAGTGAATCCAGATGTTGGTCATCTTTTTATTGTTTTAGAAGTACAGGAGCCAACTATTTATTCCCGTTTATTCTTGGTCACGAAACGCATCCAATGTACTAAGCCAGAGTTAAATCTAAAGTGCCTTACTGCCACAGTGTTGGTCTTGATGAGTTTACTAGCCAGTGATTCATGTTCAGTTGTGACTACATGACAGGACTGCAGATTACCTGAGTGCTATACTGGCTGTGCAGGGCAGGGTCCCGGGTTGAAACTAAAGAAAGAATAAGGGAAGACAAAGAGCAACATATTTACCTTTCACAGCCCTTTCTGGGCTCATAAATAAAGACAACAATGCCTGCTCACTCATGAAGCAGAGACCTAAGTGAGTACACACATGGCAAAGCAAACTTTTATATAAAACTTTCTAACTTTTTTTTGTAAATCCTGTGCAAATCTGGGTATGGCTACAGGGCACAGATGGAAGGGAAGAGTAAAATCCCCCACTTTTTGGTGGGAGCAAGCTGTTAATTTGGACTCAGTTTCCAATAAAACTGCAACCTGAGATATGAAAAGGCTGCAAGTCCCCAGAAAATCAGTTAAAACATGGTAAGGGAAAAAAAAAAAAATTCTGACCAGATTTACAAACCAGCTTGGAAATCTCCCGGATGGAAACGGAGTCTTAGTAATTACTGAAATCTATGCATGCTATTTTACAGTAGTTGCAATAACAGACAATTGAAGTACTACTTTTATAATCACAAATGGCATTTCCTTTTATTGCAGTAAGAGAACAAACTTACTAGCTGCCTGGTGCATGTCCTCCATACAGGCTCTTATCACTGATCGGTAGTTCTTACTCACTTGAACCAATCTGCCAAACACAAAAAGGCTTCGGTTAGAGAGAGCTGCTTGAGTTTTACTCTCATGCCTATTGTCCACTAAAGCCTTGCAGGTTTCTCAGCAGCAGCAGGCACCCCCGGTACCTGGGTGAATCCAGTGGGGATCAGCGGGGCTGTGCGCGGTGGTTGTACGCACGCCGGCTATATGCAGGCAAGGGCGCTGGTCAGCACCGTTACTGGAAAGATCAGGGCCTTGTTTTGTAAAATTACCCCAAAGCCGTCCTTTTTTTCCTGCACTGCTGCTGCTTACCGCAGCTCTAAGCAGCCTGGTCACTGGCATTTGCCTCGCTCGGGGCACTTATAGGCGAGAGGCGTTTGCCCAGCTGGAGAAGGAGCAGCGACGGCGGCGGTTTCCCGCGCCCCATCCACTCACTGCGCTTTCCTCGACTTCCCCGCCAGCTCCTCCTCGCTCCGCTGGAGGCCGACGAAGATCCCGTGCGACTCGTTGAAGAGTTTCCGCAAGGTCTGGATGTAGATGTCCTGATCCCTGCGGACCACGAAGACGCGGGAGGAGCTCGGCCCTCCCTCCCCGCTGCCTGCAACACAGCCCGTCAGCGTCCCGGGCAGAAGCGCCCGGCCCGGCCCGGCCCTGCCCGCCCCCTCCCCGGGCCGGGGACCCACCTCTGCGGCCGAAGAGGGTCTCGCACACCAGCACCTCCGCGGGGCCCCAGGCGAAGCACAGCTGCCTGGCGGACGGGTCCGCGCCCGGCACCACCTGTGAGGGGACGGCGGCCCGTCAGAGGCGCCCGCGGCCCCCGCACCCACCCGCCCGCCCGGCCCTGCCCTGCCCTGCCCTGCCCTCCCCGGCCCCGCACCATCAGCGGTGGCTCCGCGTCCAGCTCCTCCATGGCGGCGGCCGCGCTCCCCTCACCGCCTCCCGCCTTGCCGGCGCGCGGGGAGGCCCCGCCGCGGCTGCCCGCGCCGCTGCCTGCGCTGCCCGCGCCGCTGCCCGCCTCTCGCCCCGCAGCCCCGCCGCGCTCCGGCCCTTCCCCGCGCCGCTGCCGGCCCGAGCTGAGATGCCGGCCGGGGTAAAGGAAGGGCGAGCGGCGGGTCTCCGCCGGTTCGGGGCAGGCGCCGGCCGCTCGCCCCGGAAGCGCCGCCGCGCTCCAAAGGCCCCGCCGGGGCGGGAGCGGGGCGCCGCGGCCGGCCGCTCGGGCGGGGACGGGGCAGGCCGGGCTCCGCTGCCGCCCGTAGCTGGCTCGGCCGCTTCCCTGAGGCCGACCGCGGGTGAGCCGCCGGAGCTCCGTGGCTGTCCCGGGAGGGTTGGTGCTGCCCGGGGGTCTGTGAGCGCCGGCTTTCGGGCAGGGCCCAGCGCCGCGGCCGAGCGGCCCCGGGGCTGCCCCTCCGGACCTCGTACCCGGCTGGCAGGGCCCGGCGGGGGGAGGAGGGGAGGGAGGCCGCCCCGTCTCCATCTACTTCGTTTTCTTGTCTCGACGGTGTATGTGCCGCGGGGATGCGTCCCTGGCTGCGGGCGCACCGCGATCTAGTTGCTCGGTCAACGTGGTCTTTGTGTTCACTTCATTGACTTGGTTGCCTTCTAATAACCAGTTTCTCCTTTATTTCTTTATGCACTTCAAACACTTGAAGATAGATGAGCCTCCAGGTTGTTGAAGGTGACGTTCTCTGGAGTAGAGTTGCTGGAGCTCTCGGGCAAGCTCATTGATAAAGCTGACTAATCAAATTACATGCTTTATGACTTCAGTGGGTTCCCTGCAGGTTGGAGAAGGACTCGTAATGAAGCATTAGATTGATCACAGCAGGTCAGGGAGACGTGCTGGCAGGTGTCAGGAAGAACTCTGCTCTGCCTTACTTACTCAGGGTCATGAGATTTTTTCCCTTCTCTGCCTGGCAGGGGTCAGGGTGGGAGTTAAGACCCCCTAGAGACTGGGCAGAATTTGCCTGCTGAGGCTGCTGGAGACTGCCCAGTCAACTTTCTGATAACTCTGGGAGCTCTGGTACCAATGGAATTGAACTTGAGTATCCATTAATAACTTGGTGTGATAAAACACGAACCACACACTGCTCCTTTCTTTCCATTCTGCTCTCCTTCCCATCTCTACATACTCCTCACTTTTTGCCTATTCCTCTCAATGACAAACTTGTTCAGTGATACACTTTTTAAGAAAAATATTAGCAATGCTGTCTTGCTGAATGCACAGCTAGAAGCAACCAGTCCCTCTCAGACTGGTGCTTTTCAGAGAAGCTCACTAAGAATTAATTTTTCAAGACAGCTTGAGTCATGCACTGTCCTCACATGACGAATGCTGCAACAGTCCACTGCTAAATTGCCTTTTTTTACTTGATTGGCTACTGCATCCATCATTTCCAATAAAAATAAAGCTAGCAGTTATCTTGGGTAAGAGCACGTTATGACACCAATTGTGCTGAGAAAAGGGAGTAGTGTCTATTCAGGTCAGTCAGGAGGAATGGCTTGTTGCAGGGTAGAAGAACTTAACGTAAATCTTCAGAAACCTGCTTGAGAAACTAAGACTCACCAGTTTTAAGAAAGCCCATCCTTTATTGTGGGTTAGAGTGCTTTATCGGGGGGGGAGTTTGGGGATGTACATGTATTTGAATCTCTGTTGTACAAAGTCAAATTCATCTACTGTTGTACAAAATGGTGCTGCTCTATGCTTCACGCTTCTGAGGATGTTAGTGATGATATCTAGATCCAAAATATCCTTCCACATGTTACTAAAATGGCTCCAGATACAAAGCAAAACTGGATGACTGAAAACCCAGCACTAAGAGGTCTTCTGCCACCATTCTTCAAGGGTGAGGTGCTGCTTCTATAACTGCATCTGTTTCTTGTGACTGATAGAAGGAGACTTCTAATGGCTTAAGCTATCCGACAGAAAAATACAGAGCCTGCTGCCTGTATGGGCATCATAATTAAAAGCTATTAATGAACTAAAAATGCATAATTACTATAGACCTGGCTAACTCTTAATAGAAATCTGAGACTTGCCTACCAAGTGAGATCCTTGTTGGAAGGATGGGAGTTGCTATTTGTTTTCCATGTAGTGAAGCTAAGGAGCTCTCCACGTGAGCTCATTTGAGTATCAACTGTGATAGCAGAACCTGCCACCTGAGGCTTTCCTAGGGACACTCGAGTGCCTGGAGCATCCCTGTGTTCTTTCACTCTGCTGCATGTGTTTCTCTTGCTTTCCTTTTATCCTTTTCCACACGTAACACTTGTCTCTGTGGACCACTCTGTAGGGACCACAGCTCTACCCACAGGGAGAGGCAGCCAAAAGACAGGTGATCAGCCTTTACCAACTATATTGCAAGGCCTGACAACCCTGGAGAGTGCCCATCGGTCTCACTGGTCTTATTTTCTCTTTATCAGCATGGAGAGAGAAATGTTGATTACTGAGGTGGTGGATCTAGGAGTGGGACAGCGTCCTGTTCTGCTCCAGCATCCATCCTGTGTAAAGAGACACACTAAAAGCTGGTCCAGGAACTCTTTGATCCTCTCCTGCTGTCTCTTGGCACGTACAGTCTAGTTTGTTCACTCACTAGAGGTGTAAGTGGTTTTTCGTATCTGCAGCGTCTGATGCTTTTGAAGTGATAAGGGAGGTGGGTGGTTCCTGGGGAAGTCATCTTGGGAAAGGTGAGTTTTAGTTGAAATCTTTAAATTTTTTAGTCCTCCTTTGAACATTGGCTGGAGGTCTGCACATACCGGGAAGGGAGACCTTCCTGCATGCTTTGCAAAAAGGCTTCCGTGCCTGTCCAGTCCATGTAATTAAGCAGAACTGGGAATCACCACGTCAGCATGGAACTTCAGATTGCTCAGAAAGGTTTTGGAGTACAGGCTCTGAGTCCAGGGAGGAAGGCAAAGGCAGAGTGAAACTGTGTTACTGTTTTCCAGTCAGGGGAGAAGAAAAAGGCAAAAAAATCAAGGTCTGATGAGGAGGGGAGTTACTAAGTTGTGAAATAAGAAGTTTGGAAGTTATTTCATGACTTGAGAAACAGAGGGAATGATCAGCATCGTGAACCCGGAAGGCACAGAACAGGCAGTGCCCCAGGCAAAAGGTATTTTCTATTCCCGGTGCTAAACTAGTATTAATGAAGAGCAAAGCCTGAAAAAACCACTCGGACCTTCAGGGTCCAGACAGAGAAGGCAGCTTTAGCCCTACTCACCTGCTTACACCTTCAAGTAACTGTTTGCTTTCTATTCTTGCATTGAACTAATTGCAAAGTAATACACAGTTTTGAAGGGGCTGGAGTTGCTTTTGTAGGCTTATGCTTGCTAATGTGCAGTAGCACACACCTGCTTGTAGCTGTCTTAATTTCTTAAAAATGTTAAATGTTTTAAAATCTCATTGTGAAAGGGAATGTATGCTGAACACCCATATTCCCTGCCCTCTTCAGAAGAGAGTGGAGACTTAAGCTAAAGAGCTCTGCAAGATCTAGGTACGTCATATTCCTTCCTTATAAAACTCCTGTACAAGAATGAAACGAGGCTTGGAAATATTTTAGGAAACAATACGTGGAATTTTTTTCCCAGAGATGGAATTTCTCTGGAACTCTCACTGTGACGCTTCCCCATTCACTTCTCTTCAGCTCCATGCATTGAAGAGGAGGAGCTCAGAGAGACAAAAAGCTTCGCCTTTGCCCCCCTCTGCTGCGGCCTGGACCCTGCAGGACTGGGTCCTTTGTAGTTCCCAGTGTGGCTTCTCCCCTGCCACTCACTCTGAGTGCTGCTGTCTAGCCCGTTATCTTTGCATGTTTTAGCACTCTGTTTATTGTTAGCTCCACTGAATCTCCAGTATAATGTGAGTTTCCTCTGTTGATATATAAGAAGAAAAGCCATATAAATATGAGGTTTGTAGAAACCTGCTCTGTGATTGGGGATCTGTGTAATTGGTGGCGAGACCAATGGTGGTACAGCTGAAACAGTTTTCAGCTTTTCTGCTCACGTATAACTTCTGCAGTGGTAGCAAAATCCCATATGTTCTCATAAAATCTAGTGTATTTTCCTGTGTACTTAATGTGTATTTAAGCACATTTGTTCTGTTTGTGATGCTGGCCTCAATGTATGTCTCGCCGCCATTCCTGCATTCAGTTCTTGCTGCTCTCAGGCCTTGACCAGTTTCATCCCACCTCCCAGAAATCCTCCTCCTGGACGCACAGCAGAGAGATTGTCAAAGAGGGAGGGGGAAGAAGTGTCAAGAACAAAATAAAACAGGACCATCGAGCAACATCAGTCTTGCGACGCCCTTCCTCACAGCAGTCGCTTCTCTGTGATGTTGCATCATTTCTAAAAATAGAACTTAACGTCCTTGGGGAAATGGCACTTACTTGTCTTTTGTTCTGTAAAGTACCCGGTGTGTTTTGAGTCTCGCTTAAAAAAGCCCTGTAAAGTAGAAAATAGAGTGGGGTTTGAGATGCTTTATTTCCCTGTTCTTACATATGGTCCTGCTTCTTAGTGGTGATAGTGGACTTCAGAAGGTCCAGATGGCATTGCCCATTGCTCTTCAGAGCTAAAATAAAAGGTGAAGGGAGATCATAGGAGACTGATACACCATCAGACTGTGCAAGGGGGATTTGTACAGAAGCATGTTGTTGTCTCTAGCGACAGGTGCTTCTTGCCTCCCAGTAGCTTAGAGAGAAAAATAATACCATGAGTAATTAAATGCAGGGAAAACAGGCAGGATAGACTGATTGGAACAGTCTTTTGATGATAAGTCAAGGAAAATGACACAGGCAGGAGTGGAAAATACAGCTCAAAAGACTGTCAGTTTGAGTCGCAGGTACAATTTAAAGCAGCATCTCAGTTGCCTTCCTGGGTCAGGGTGAGCTCTTCCAGTGCCTCTGATTTTTCCAGAACTGACTCAGAAAGACCCTTCAGAAGGAATAAAATACTAAAAGGTTCTATGAAATTTTAGATGAGATTTGATCTTTCAGCTTATTGAAGCAGAGGGAAATTTTTACAATACATGGGAGCCTAGTCTACAAGGAGATGGTAAAAGACTTCACCACTCATGTGCATTAGGTTTGCATGGCAAGGTTTTGGTAGTGGGGGGGGCTGCAGGAGTGGCTTCTGTGAGAAGCTGCTAGAAGCTTCCCCTGTGTCTGACAGAGCCAATGCCAGCCGGCTCCAAGATGGACCCGCCACTGACCAAGGCCGAGCCCTTCAGTGACGGTGGTAGCACCTCTGGGATAACAGAAGGGGGAAAAAAAAGCTGCACAACAGCAACTGCAGCCAGAGAGAAGAGTGAGAATATGTGGGAGAAACAACCCTGTAGACACCAAGGTCAGTGAAGAAAGAGGAGGAGGAGGTACTCCAGGCGCCAGAGGGACCCCACGCTGGAGCAGGGGAAGAGTGTGAGGAGTCCTGCCTCTGAAGAGGGTGGAGCGGCAGAGACAACGTGTGATGAACTGCCTGCAACCCCCATTCCCCGTCCCCCTGCGCTGCTTGAGGGGGAGGAGGTAGAGAAAATTGGGAGCAAAGTTAAGCCCGGGAAGAAGGGAGGGATGGGGGGAAGGTGTTTTAAGATTTAGTTTTTATTTCTCATTATCCTACTCTGATTTGATTGGTAATAAATTAATTTTTCCCCAAGTTGAGTCTGTTTTGCCCGTGATGGTAATTGCTGAGTGATCTCTCCCTGTCCTTATCTCAACCCACAAGCTTTTAGTTATATTTTCTCTCCCCTGTCCAGTTGAGGAGAGGAGTGATAGAGTGGCTTTGGTGGGCACCTGGCATCCAGCTAGGGTCAACCCACCACACTATGTTTTGCAGAAGCTCAGCTGGCTGCGTGGGCCACCTTCGCTGCCTCAGGTAGGGTTGTGGGCGTGTTATTTTCTCAACTGTGGACTTGGGTAAAGGTTCAGCATCAGCTTCCTTTCTTCTTCAACTTTCACACAATTGCAATAAAACAAAAAAGTCCCCGTGAGCCTGCACTCACAAGGGAGGTCCTGGAATGTGAACTAATGTGACAAAAGGCAGAGGAGAGGGATCACAATCCACAGAGAGAAGCAGTCTGTATTTGCTTGTAAGTTAAGTTTCTTTTCAGTTGATATTTCACTACTTGAATAGTTTATTGTGGACAAATCCCATCTTGAAACATCTCTGAAATGGTGCAGGAGGTGTGTTATATGCAGGCCTGGGTTTTGTCACGCCAGGAACAGAAGGTGTGCATGACTATATGGCCACGTCTGCATCGTGATCCAGGGCGTATTCACCATGTGGAGCCTGGTGAACATTCACTAATGCCCACCTGGTAAATCCACCCCTGAAGTATTTACAAGGGTCATTTTTGTGGTGTTTCTTTTCCACCTCTGTGCTGTAGAGAAACAGTTGACAAATGATAGCGGCGGGTGTAACGCTGATGAAAAAAAGGCTCAGAAACAGTTTAGTGGGAGCCTGTGAAATCCCTGGAGTTACTGAGAATTTCCTCCTCCTCTCCGCTGGACTGAACTTGAAGAAGAGATCACATCATTAGTAGTACATCCTCTTATTTAGGTATTATAATTTTTGAGGTGCTGCATCATGTCCTTAGCTTGTTGGAGAGTTTCAGTAAACCTTGACTGCAATTAATTATATTCAAGATGCATTTTTCAGACGCAGCGGAGAGGCACAGCAGAAACTACACGTATTTCAGGGCAAACTCACGCCTCGCCTTCCTCAGGGGCAAGGCCGGGGATTTTGGAAGCGCAGAGGATGGCTGTCAAACCTTGCAGCCCGTATCACCATCATCCGTAAAACACTGAGGGCCACGAGCGTGGGGGGGAAACGCGTCCGGTGTGAGGAGGCCCAAGAGGCGGACGAGACGGAGGGGTCACCCGCGGGGGAGCGTCAGGGAAAGGTGCCTGCGGGGAAAGCGCAGCAGGCCCGAGACCGAGGGCAGCCAGCAGGGCTCCTGGGCGAGGTGCTGAAGGGACGGCGGCGCTGAGGAGGCCCTGAGGAAGCCGGGCCGCGGGCCGCGAAGCTGGCGGGCCCGGGGCGGGCGGCGGAGGACCCTTCCCGGGCGGTGGGGAGGGGCGCGGGGCGCCGCGGCCCGGCGGCCATTTTGAGGAGGACAATACCCGCCGCACGGCAGGGCCCGCTGCGCCCGGCGGGCGGGCGGGGCGGGGCGCGCGCACGCAGGGCGGGCAGCGGCCGGGGCGCGCGCACGCTCCGCCTCCTGCCGCGTTATGTAACGGCCGGGGCGCGCGCGCGCTCCCTCCCCCCCCAGCCTGTCCCCGCCCCCCACCGCCCGTCGGGGCCCAATGAGCGGCGGGGCCGCGCCGGGGGGGGAGGCGGGGGAGAGCCCGGCGGACGGGGCGGGCGCGCGCACGCACGGGGGCAAGGCGCGGCCCCGCGGCAGTGCGTGCGCGCTCCCTTCCCCCCCCCGCCTTCCCCTCTCTCTCTCTCTCCCTCTCTCTCTCCTCTCTTCTCCGCCGCGCTCGGTCGTTTCTTCCCCCCCTTTGTGAGGCGCTCGGAGTGGCCCGGACATCGCTGACTCGCCATGGCCGACGAGAAGCCCAAGGTGAGGAAGGCGCCCTCCCGCCCCCCCCCCCTCCGCCTCCCTCCCTCGCCCCCGCCGCCTCGCTTCGCCCCTCAGGCGGCGGCGGTGGCGGCGGCGGGAGGCCAGGGCCCGGCCGCGGGCCCGGCCCCGGCCAGCCAACGGCCTCTGCTCCGCCGCGCCGGCTTTGCGCGCCATTTTCCTGCGCACCCAGGCCGCGGCCGCCTTCCCGCCCCGCCGGGGGAGGGAGGCCGGGGCCGCAGCCTCCCGGGGCGGGCGGAGGATCCCCGGGGAGGGCGGCGGGGAAAGGGGGGGGCCGAGGGGGGCGAATCCGGGCTCCCTTCCCGCCCTCCTCGGGGAGAGAGGCAGGTCCGGAGGCGGTTGCTGCCGTTGCCTTCCTCCTCCTCCTCCTCCTCCTCCTTCTCCGCGCGGGGCTGGATCCGGCCTCCCCTGCGCGGCTGGCGGTGGCTGGGGCTGGCTCGGGCGCAGCATCCCCGCTCGTATCCAGCCCTTCGCTGGGGCACTTGCCAGCCCCTTCCCATACGGTGCTGGCAGGAGCGCGCCGGGGCCTTTCCGCCGCGGGAGGGGCGGGCGGGCATCGCTCCCTGCCCCTTTTGTGCTGCCTCTCGCCCCGGCTCCCCTGCCCGCGGGAGGGGCTGCCCGGAGGTGGGGGGGGCTCCTACGGGCGGAGGGGAGCTTCGCTTTACAGCAGCAGGAATTGAAAAAAACAACCACAGCGAGAAAACCCACAACCAGCCAACGCCGCTGTTTTTTTTTTTTTGTTTTTTTTTTTTTTTTTTTTTTGTCGGGCCGTCGTCGTCGTCCCCCCCTTCTATTTTTAAACTGAGTTTGAAGGCGCCAGAAAATAATAAACGGCGGCGGGCCGGTGTGTCGGGGCCGTGGCCTGGAGCGCGGCGTGCGGGGATCTGTCACATGGCGGGGACCCGCAGCCCGGCCGGGGCCATCCGACACCCTCGTTGCTTCTCTGGCCTCGGGTCGCTTCTCCTAAAGAAAACAAAGATGAAAATGCTGCTGGGCACCTCAGGAGCGGGTGCTGCCTAGGAGCTGGGTAGCGTTGAATCTTCTCTTTGCCTCTGCTGTTAACACTCTGGATCAGAACACGAGCAGTGGAGTTGAAAGTTGGTTCTCTGCAATTTCTGCGCGTGGCTTCTAATGGAAGCGAGAGGATCGGACTGCTTATTTAGGAGGGTTTTTTCTTAAACGCTTTCTGAAGGGGAAAGCTCGGTTCTTTTCAGGTGTTGTCACCTTTTCAAATACAGTCCTTTAAAGTGTCTTGGAAGTTTTCTTAAGAAGTACCTCGACTGATCTGAAAAAGTTTGAGATATAGCAAGAAAGAGACTTGCTAGTGGTTGAGATCATAGTTATAACATAAATAACTTTATTCCTTTGATTGGGAACTGTAGTGTTGCGTATTATTATGCCCTTGATAGAAATAACTTTTTTTTAAAAAATTGTTGTAAAACAACTGGCCTAGTAAGTCTTCACTGCTACTTTGCATGTTAACCAATCTCAAGAATGGCAACTAATATTAGTAGGCTTTGGGTTTTTTTGGTGTGTGGCTTCCTCCCCTCCCCCCCCAAATAAAAAGTACTGACCTTTATTTCCTAATTCAAAGTGTCGAGTGGTAAACAGCTATAATATCTTTATTTCCTCCTTTTTAATGACCTGTTGCACTTTGGTAAAATGTTAACTTCTTGTTTCATACCTTTTCAAAAAGTGTTTTTTTTTTTTTCCTCAACAGGAAGGAGTGAAGACTGAAAACAATGACCACATTAATCTGAAGGTGGCAGGGCAAGATGGGTCTGTGGTGCAGTTTAAGATTAAGAGGCATACACCACTTAGTAAACTAATGAAAGCCTATTGTGAACGACAGGTATGGTTCTTGTATAATCATCAGGAGAACTGGTGTCTGGGGGAGAGGTGATCCCCATAGAGACAGATGAAGACAGTAAAGTCTTTAAACTATGTAAATATGCAAAATGATAAAGACTTAACAGAAAGTAATTGTGTTGTGGAAAGTGTATTGTTCTTAGGATCTGTTATAGAGTGGACTGGCAGGGTTGTGACAGGAAATGAGTAAAATAAAGATCTGTTGTTATCTTTCTGAAAGCTGCATTATAGGTGTAGGCTCTTGGGAGGCAACTCTTACTCTGCTGCTCAAAAATACCAGTATGGAAAAGGGTGGGTTAGGAACTGGCAGTACAAACTTAGGACAGAGAGTTGAGTGATAATCAGAGGTATTTTTATAACTGAGTAAGTTCTTGGTCTGGTCATAGACTTCTGATTTATTAGCTTAGTGTTAATTGTGTTGAGATGAGAGACTATCAATGAGTATTTCAGGGTTTAAAGCGGTTTAGTGTCTAGCTTGAGAAGGAACTTGTACATTTAATCGTGAGCTTTGTTTTTTCTCTTGTGGCCTAGTTGTCAAATTAATCTTCCGAGGGACAAAAAAAATGTATTTTGCTAGTGTAGTGGCAACTGCAGCCAACCTAGTAGGTTGTGGGTGGCTATTGCAAGTTTTAAAAATGCCTGTATAACAGTAGTGCTATTTAACACTTCATTCTGAAGCTTTTGATTAGGAAAATTTTGTCTGTGCTGTCTATGGTTTTTTAATGAATGTCTGCCTTTAAAAGGTTCCATATCTACAAAAGTGTTTGGAATTGGGGAAGGGGTTTTTTTTAAACACAAATATTCAGTGATACAATCGAATGCAATAAAATCAGTATAAAATATTGAGGTAACTATTTCACCACCGCGAAAAACAAACTCTAATTCACATACAGAGTGGTAAAACCTCTTCGGTTTACCCTTTGCCGCAATAGGATAGTGATATGAATAAAGACAGGGAAAATCAGCTCTTACTCACCCATACAAGAACGTATTCACATGTTATTCTGGGGATACATGAGTGAATGCTTGAGGCTGTGGGCTCATTTTTCCTACCTCTGTTGTACAAACTCATGTTATATTATGTAAATCACTGTGTATTGCTTTTTCCAAACATAAAGTGCAGTTATATCTGTCTTTTGGGGAGTTTGAGGATTGGTTAATTGTTTGTAAAGTCCTGGGAAGGATGATTTTAGAAGTACCATGCATGCTTCGGTTACCTGGACACAAACAAAAGTAAGAATCTAAAACTTTTTGCCTAAATTTATAATCTGCCTTAAAAAAAAAAAACAACAAAAAACCGCAGGTGTCGGAGAGAAAAAAAAAAAATCTTTTGAATGGGAGATATTTCTTCTGATTTTGTTTTTAAGCTAGTAGGTATCGAAAGGATATTTCTGTGGAGATGGACTTGTCTTTAATTTTATTTCTTGGGTGGTTGCTTCTCAAACTTTGTTTAAAAGCATTTGTTCTGCGTATCTCTAAAAATTAGATTTTGTTTGTGTTCCTAACTAGGCATACCCACCCTTAAAATCCTTAAGCTGTGGACTTCAGATTTAATTTTGGAGAGGTGGAAGCTGCGTATAATAGAGAATTTAGCAGCTTTAAAGAATGAAAATCATGTATTGCATGTAGTAGACCTAAAATGGAAGTAACTAAACCTTAAATGATACGTTTAGAAGATGAAGGCTATTCAGCTAGCATTTATTCAGCTCATAAAGTTGTCAGGAACCTGCAAAAAACCAACACTTTTGGAATAGGAAATACATATTTTAAGAAACACAATGTCGGAGAAAATGGCTCAAACCAAATGTTGCTGTGCAAAAATGTGTTGCTGCCATGACACTTAGCCACATGGTTTTCTTAAGATGATGTTCTGAGTGAACACTGCAGAATCTTAGTCACGCTAGAGAAGGCGTTTTGCTGTGAACTATAAAGTCTTACCAAAAAGTTTACTTGTATTCTTTATTAAAATATTTTTCCTGACAAATCAACTTCTCAAAAATAATTACTACATTAAGTTTTCTTTTGTGTGTTACATCTGCTCTTGCATGGCTAAATGAAGGTTGCTTTTCCAATTCAGAGATGCCAAAGCAGCACCATGCAATACATTGGATTTACTTCAAAACCAACTAGACTTCTTGTATTTTTAGATACTCTAGAGAGAGAGTAGATAGAACTGGGAAAGAAGTAGACACCAATGTTCTTGGTTCTGGTTGTATCCTCAAACTTCATTCATCTTCCTCTGCAGAATGTAGTGTGCTGTAGAATACCTTTGAAAACTAACTTGTGAATTTGAAGCTTATGTTATTAGTCAAAGGGATTGTTGCTCTTTAGTTATCTTTTTGAATCCGTTGGCTCAAGCAAGAATGAGAAGTAGTCTTTTGGGGATGGAAGAGGTCAGCAAAGTGACTATTGTGTGGTAGAATGGTAGTTTGAAATACTATTCAGTAGATTCTGGAAGTAGAAGATTCCTTTATTTTTTTTGAAAGTTCCAGCTGTGCATGGAAAAACTTTGTTCCATTGATTTCTTGTTAATGGGAATTCAAGGTCAAAAAGTTACCATTGCCTACTCTTTTCTGATGCAGACTAATAGATGGTAATTGCATTTCTGGAAAAAATACTTTAGAATACCTTTGCTTTGGGGCAAGATCAAAAAGGAGTATGGAATATTACTGTTTGACATTTGTTAACCCAAGTGTTGCATTTAATTTTTAAGTGAATTATTATTAAAAAGCACTATAAAAATCCTGGCCTTTGGGGTGAGGCTTGTGTACTAGAAATTGCTTTAACTTACAGTGGGGGCACTGTTGCTTCTATTAGTTATTGGACACAGTGCGATTTTTAATACAAAACAGATTGCAAGGATTTATAGTGAAATGCCTTAAAGTCAGTGCATAAAGGGAGTATGAAAACTGTATCTTGCATTATGAATGGTGGCTTTTAATGATCATGCTGCAATTCCAGTGACAAGTTCAAGAGAAAATTTGTGAGTACTTTTACACCAGGCTTACTTCCCTTTGTGTTACTTCTCTTTGTCCAGGGGTTGTCAATGAGGCAAATCAGATTCCGGTTCGATGGGCAGCCAATTAATGAAACAGACACACCTGCACAGGTAAACAACAGAAGCAAGACCAAAGAACTGTATTTGAAATTTGCTGCAGGAGTTGATGCTTCTGTTTCATATAAAATACTTGTGTAATTGCATATATTGGTGATAGAACTTGATCTTTTTTACCATTATTTGGGTAACTAGTTTAGAATTACTGGAAATGGAATCTAAGACTTCTTGAGTGTTTTGAATAGTAAGTCAGTATCACTGTAATAAAATAAAAAAAATGAAGTACAGTGTACAGATGGTGAGTCTTGTAAAACTCACTTTATTGAGTCACAGCTCTGAGATAAGAATTGGTAAGTTAAGAATTGAGTTTTTCCTGAAGCAATGGCTTTATTTTTTTATAAAAGCTTGCCAGGATGTTATCAAAGATCCTGTTTGCAAAATTGCATTTGTAATACAAAAGACATTTTCTGTTATTTGTAAACTGAAGCTCTGTTTCAACAGCATAAAATTAATGAATACTGTGAAGTTTGGGTTGTCTGTAATTGGTTAAAACAAAAGCCATTCCAATAACAGAATGATTCACTGTGACTCTTGAGTATTTTTTTGTACTGCTCCACATAGCTGTGTTTAATCAGCCTTTCCAAGTGATACAGGTTTATATGCTTTTCAGAACCACTTGTTATGAAATAAGGGACTCTTGGTTTTAGAAGGCTTATGGTAGATTTGTATTTTCTTAGCAGTTGCTCCAAAGAATATGCCTCTTACGGCCACAATCTATGCAACTTTTTAACTTGGAATACTGATAATTGAGGCAACAGGGTGCTTTTCTCCCAATCCATGTTATGCTGAAGCTAAGGATCAGTCTATTTATAGCTGCGGTAAATGCCATAGACCAGTTTGTTTTCCTGGAGCAGAAATTGAGACTGTTTAGAAATATAACTTAGGTTAGTTATAGCAGCTCCTTCAATCGTGGTACAGATTTTGTCGGTAGGTAACATTAACATCCTGGGAATATCAACTGTAAAAATTACGATGAAAAAAGAGAGTTGTATCAATCAAGTATTGCCGTTCCTCATTGGCAGTTTGTTATGCGGTTGACCAGGTAAAGTGTTTTTAATTTTTTTGTGCTTGCTGATACTTGGTTTTACTGCCTGATTGGGCTAGGGGCCTTAATTATAGTCTGCTTTCTTTAGTGCTGTAGCTGAAGCCATTTGCACATTTCAACAACAACAACAACAAAGTGGAATTGTGGCAATGTCCTAAGGTAAACTGAGGAAGTAAATAGGAGAAAGAAGATGCAATAGCAAAGTAGGCAACAGAACTAAAATATTATGAATGCTGATTTTTCCATAGGAATCATACAGTGCACCCTGAAGTTACGCACTAGAATTCATTCTAGGACAACAGCTGTCGACTGGCGCTTTTTTTTCCATGTAATTTCTTTGCTTTTGGGTTATGGTGAAGTAAGTTAAATGTAAAAAGTGATGATGATGGAGGGGAGCAGGGCTGGTCTGGTTAAGTTGCATAAAAAGTAAACATGAAGCTAGGAAATGTAAGAACAACCCAGCCTATAGTAGATATCTGAGAAGAGTTGAAAGCCTTTTTTCTCTTTTCTGCTATAGTTGGAAATGGAGGATGAAGATACAATTGATGTGTTCCAGCAGCAAACAGGAGGAGTTTACTAAAAAAACAAACAAACAAACACACAAAAAAAGAACCTGCTACTTTCCTCTCCAGAACTGTGCTCCCACAGGCAACACATTCACAATTAGAAAAATGAGACTTGGTTCAGCCACATCCTGACTACTGCAGTATAGTTTTCTCTCTTCTCTCTTTGATTTTTTTTTTTTCCTATTCCTTCTATTGTACATAAAGTAACTGGTGTATGTGCACAGACATAATGCATATTTTTTTTAACTAAATGGCCAATGGTATGTTTTGATCAACATTTAATGGAGATGGGGTGGGAAAACAAACTGGTTCTGTGAAAATGCCCCTTTCTCCGTTAGTGGCATGCTCCTTCTACTTTTATCTTTATATTCCAGTAAGTTATTTTGCTCTCACTGTTTAAAAACAAAAACCTTGCATACCTTGTTTGATTGGATAATTTCAATGTTTTTCTTTTATCATTGTAAAACCAAGGACAATTTTATAACTTTTTTGTACGTAGCTGTTACATGTAGAGCAATCTCTGTCTAAGTAGGGGTAAATTACTCTAAAAAAAAAAAAAAAAAAAAAAAAAAATCCTAGATAGTTTTCCCTTCAAGTAAAGCGTCTTGTTGTTTAAATAAACTTCTTGTTTAAAATAACCAGTTTTCTTTATTTTTCTGTGGAGTAATAGTACTCAGCACTTATTCCTTTCTCTGCAGCTTTTTATGCTTCTCAGTTCTCAGCTTTCTGTGCGGTAAGTAAGCATAATCCCCCTTTTACAGTCAGAAGGCTGTTGGAAAATGAAAGGCTTCCTTGAGACCTCTCAGTCAGTCTGTAGTTGAACTGGAAATAGAAGTCGGTTTTCTCTTCTTTTGGTGTTTTTTTTTGTGTGTGTATGTTCTGCTAAGCCAAAAATGTTTGATTAGGCAAACTGCAAAATACTGGACTACTTACTAATGCCTTTGGGTTGAGATCTCTTTGTCAGTTTTTAGTAGAAGCATCAATATTGTTGTTACAGTAGCTTATTTAAAACTCTGTATTTGAATGCTTTTTGATGTAAACGTTAAGTTACAAAGAGCAGATAATTTTGTTAATCATTCAGTTTACCGTGGTATCAAATGGGAGATGCTTGGAAATGTAAAGCAAAATAAAAACCTGAGTTCTGGTTTTGGGTGTATAGCTATGGTCGTGTAGATTCCAAGCTCTGCTTTACCATTGTGGTGTTCCTGCTTGAAAGGGGAAGAGGTTTGAAGTACCAAAGGGAGCTAGTGCCAATGATGTTTCTTATGAGTCTTTTCCACAAGGCTGTTGTTCCTGAGTTTTCTGGGGAGGTTTATAGGTTGCAGTGAAATTCATGGACGTTCATGAAAGGTTATATGCCTATCTACTCAGCAGCCCCAAAGCATTCTCTGATGTCCTAGGAATGTTCTAATATTTTGTAGTATTTGCAGTAAGTTAATGCTCTTTTAGGTACTAACTTGTTAGCTGAACTTACTTTTTGGTGGTAGTTTTTGTAATAGTTAATTCGAGAAGTGATTATTACACACTAGGCCTGTGCCTGTTGGATCTGGAAGTTCTTTTAACTTTGTAGCAAAATGATGGGTCTGTGCATTTAGCTGGTGGACAATGATCTATTTGACTGTCACAATTTTAACACATTTGATACTACATTAATTGCATCTAATGTAGCTATAAGAAAAATAGCTGGTTTTGCAGTTGCTTTTGACTATGTCACTGAAAGATGTAATCTACTGTATTCCATTGTTTTAATTCTAGGAAATTCTACTGCTAAGCAGGTTACTTCTTATTCTGCTATGTATCTTGTAGACTTCTGTGGTATATTGCAAGGTTGGAATTCTCTCTCGTGAACAAATGTTTTCATATCCAAACTCATGAAGGCCTGGAAGAAACTTCTTCAAAATAAAGGGTGGGGAGAATATATTTCAACACCTTTCATAGGTTAGACGTGGAATACTTTCCTCTTTGGCTTTAGAATCCCTGGCTTTCAACCTGGCTAGACTTCTGATAACAGTGTATAAAATTCTTTCAACTTGATGTCATGCCAAAACTTTTCCCCGGAGAAAGCTGTCTTTATCTTGTTTGGCCAAAAAAGATGTTTGGACTTGCTCTAGTTTCTGAAGAAAGGGTGAGGTTCTCCTTAAATACAGTTTTTTTTCAGCCCAACTTAAGACATTGAAGCACAAAATTCACTGTTGTATCTTGCCTACTATTTTTTCTTTCCTGAGGCAATACAAGTCAAGTGGCAGGTACTGAATGGCATGCTTTCAAAAACAATGTCTTAATTTCCTGAATTAGTAGAGTGGTACTTCATCTGCCATGAACTTATGTGCAGGATTCTTGTAACATAACGTTCCATTAATAAAATGAGACCATTTAACATGAATTTTGATTAGCGTACCAAAATTCCCCTGTGCAAAAATGAAAAACATAGGCTTTTGTACCTTTGAATTGATGTGGCAGCTTTGGAAATACACTTTAATTAAGCATAAATTGAAATTTCCTCTAGTATTTACCAACAGGCTATTAAAAAAATGGAGAGGCATTGATCCCCTAAATTTCTCCACTTCTAACATCTTTCTGCTATTCACTTGAGCTTGCTCCTCATATTTCTGAAATAATTCCTCTAACAGTGCTGAATGGTGTTTATGTAAGATGGTGACTGCAATCAAAAACTGATAAAATGGTCTTTTCTGAGAGCTGTTTCCTTGATCAGATAAAAATCAAGAAACTCAAAGATTTTAAGTAACTTAGTTCCTTAAGAGTCTCAAACGTTTTATTTCCATTAGTGTAGTGAACTGTTAAGTGGACTGGCACATTCTGATACATAATATATTTGTGTACACAGCAGTGCAGAAATACTAACCTGTTTTTTAAAAAACTTTTTTTAGAACTCTTCTTGCATGGTCTTGCAAAGACTCTCCTTATGACAGAACTTGTTGCTTGTTGGTACTTCTCTGCTGCTAGAGAATTTACCTGTTGATTCCTGTGTGCTGGGACCTAAGTGGTTTTGCTGTGAATTCATCATCACTAAGCAAGCTACTACTAGGGGTGATGATTCAGAAGTGGTATGAAGTACAGGGCTGTAAACAATTTGGATCAAATTATTTGGAGTTCACTTCACTGTTTGGCCTGGCTTGATTTCTAATGATTCTCGGGTTTACACTGCTAGCCTAATGGACTACTAGAAGTCTGTGTGTTGGAGGATAAAGGAAAACTGGGCAAAGAGATCGTGTCGCACTAGTTGGGAGGTAAGTTTTTTGTGTTTGTTAACAGCTGGGATCTTTCAAGAGCCTGGGCAAATTGTATTATTACCCACAATTTTCAAGTAATGTATTCTAAAGTGATTGCCATGCAATTTAGTTAATAGTCCTCTCATGGTTTTCTAAAAGAAAAAGAATGGAGTAAGTTGTAATTGGATACAATACTCCAGCAAGTTCTTGTGGCTGGTAAGACCTTGCCTTCAGCGTATGCTGGTTCTTTAGTCCCTCAGACAGTTTCTGTTTCAGTTGGTGGAATGGACGCAACCTTAAGCATTATTTGGCTTTCCAGTTATTTAAAAAGACATAACTGAAACTGTTCGTTTCAGGTAAGGCATTTCTATTCATGTACGGTGGAGATACTGACAGATTGAAAGCACAGCTGGTTTTGGTTGGACCCTGAGTTAACACCTGAAAATCAGTGCCTTAGTTTATCTGAACAATGGGGATAATACCCACTTAAAAGGGCTCTTGTGAGGATCTGTATTAAGTGGCCTGAGATGCTGGTTCAAAAGGGGTTCTGGGAGTGCAAGGCTGTTCTGAAATGGAATACGCTAAACTGCCCAGAGTGTAAGGAAATACTCCAAGGGGTAATGTGAGAGGGATTCTTGTACTGGCATATGGAGGTGTTCTCAACAAAAGAAAAATCCCTATAGTAGTACCAAGATAATTGCTGCTTCAAGATAACTACAATATCAAACCAGATATAGCCTCTCTGCAAAGGTTATGGTCAAAATGAGATTATTCTATTCCAAGAATATTACTTTCTAGTACCTCCACTTCATTACTTCTGAGTCAGGCGATGTAATTTAAGTGCTGTCGTTTTGTCTGTTGGATACTGGTTCTATTGTGACCATTACTGCAACATTAATGAAAAGGTATAATGTGACTGGCTCAAAAAAAGAATACTTTCTATGCTTCAGCCAGTTGGAAAGAATTGAATTTCTAAGGAATAGCAATTTGTTTTCAAAGGTAAAAATGAAAAACTAGATGCTTCCTTGATCATCTTCTACTAAATTGAAAGTGAACAATAAATTGAAGGATTTTTATTAGAATTTTAGATTGTGGCCACTTCTTGGTATGCTTGCATCAGCTGGTGTGACGGACTGTTGTGGAGTAATAAAAGACAATGTAAAAGCATTTAAATAACTTGAATTATTCTTAATTATATTACCACTGTAATCTAATACATTTCATTCTCTGGATTGTTGAGGTTTGTTCATTCTGGCTCTTAACCGGTTGCCAAACTGAATGTATTCTGATAGTGAATAATTTAATCCTCTAATTTATCTTGCTTTTTTGTACTTGGTGTCAGAATGCATTGGCAGTACAGCACTTCTCCCTGGTGGTTAGGAGTGTGAGGATAAATAGGAGATGGAAGACTGGATTTTGATCCCTGTTTACGGTTTTTGGTTGGCCTTCAAGATACTGAATTACAGAGGTTTCCTGGTTTCTTCACTAGTAGCATGGGACTAATGGTCTTACTCTGACATGGAGATGGTGGGAGGCCCAGCTGGTGCTTATGAAATGGTTTGAGTCCCTCTGAGGGGAAGAGTTTTCCTCTTCTGAAGAATTTCAGTTTGTGCGGGAGGGATCAGGTAGGGCTAGTGGTGCTATGAAAGCAGTGGCTCGCTGTCAGCACTGATCCCAGAAGTAAGGTCAGAGGGGTGCTGTACAAAGACAACAGAAGTGTATGAGTGGACAAGGAGCTGCAGTGGGAATGGGGACTATGGGAAGAGCTGTAGGTTTTGACAATCGCGATACGAGGATGACTTTGGAGCGCTGTGGGAAGACTAAGGTTGTGGAAGCCCAAATAAATAGTAAATGGATTTGCTCCTTAGGAAAGGAATATTCTCTGGAGGGACATGGATGCAAAGGACAGCCTTTGTGATGAATTTTGTGCTGGTTTTGGTGGTTTAGATATCCCCACTTTCAGCATCCAGTCCATGGATCTCATTAAAGCATATCTGATGCCCTGCAAGGGCTCTTGAAGGATCACTTGATTAAGAAAACTTCACAGTTCAAGCAAATTCGGACAAGACGAAAGTGGAATGAAAGGAGATCTTTGAGAACACTGACTTCCCCTTCTAGTGATGCTTGCCTTTTTTTCCACTAAGGAACAATGCTGTGGAGTATACTTCGGACTTGGTAATGCTGGATGCCCAGACAAGAACAGCACCATGAATTGGCCACTCTGCTTTTTATGTTGTTCAGAACTACATCTCTGCAGCTTTGAGAGGAGTCTGTACATTGTAATTCAAGCCTCCTTCCCAAACAGTAACTTAGTGTTACAGGCTTTACCTGAAGATGTAAAGAGGCACCAAAGCAACTTTCACAACTCTTGCAAGCTACAGCACCTGCTTGGTGGGACAAACCGTGGAATCTGTAGGGCACCAGTCTTCCACTGAACTTCCACCATGCATTGCTTCAGATGCAAAAGTCTTTGACAGCTGCAAATCTAACTGTAACAGGGATTATTTATTAGCTGATGCTTAGTCTTTACCTTCAGCTGTGAACGAATTAGGGGAAGAAGAGAAGACAAGACTTGAGTCAAAACCTCTTTTTTTGTACAATGTGCTTGGAATAAAGAAAGAATGCTCTTTGTGACTGCTTAAGTAGCAGAGACTGGCGTGAAGAAGAAACCCTTGGTCACGGGAGGATGACCAAGCTGAGGCTGTTCTCAAACCAGTGGTATCTCTCCCTGCCTAACCCTTGCATTTCCTGCAGTCTTGTTCAGACTTCCAGATGCTTTTTGCATTCATCGCCAGTTGAATTTCAACAACAGGTGGAATTGTTTGGTGTCTGAGTGTTTCAAACAGCTGCTGAGAATTGTTCTTGTCAAATGTCATCATCCTGGGAAGGATGGTAAGCCCAGTTTCTGTAGCCATCTTCATAAACCCCTTCATCTTGTTATGGGTCAATAATCAGCAAAGCAGCTTTTATTTAAAGACTATGCTGCAGTCAGGACTGTCTGAGAGATCAGTGGGGTCCCTTGGAAGTACTGAAGGTTTAGAATGCTAAAGCTGCATGTTAAAACTAGCTTTGTCAGAGGGAACGGGTTTTTCTTCATACTGAATTTAAAAAATGGCTCCGTATGTCTCAGGGGTACAAATTTAAGAGTCAAATTCTGTGGGTTTGAATAAAAAGCATTTAGATGACAAAATACTTTGAAAGTTCCCAAGAGAGCAGCTGTTTACCTGTATGCAAGTAGGTATCATTTGACTTCTTAATGCCCAAGCCTAAGGGATAATAGAATTAAAACAACTGTGTCATGTTACTTAAAGTTTCCCTTTAATCTACCTCTAGAAAGATGTGATGTGACAGGGAATTCCCTGGGGATGTAAATAGTGGTTGGGGCTTTTTTTTTTTTTTTAAAACAAGAATTTTTTTAATAGATCCTAGATTAGAAAGAATAAAATACTGTGGTCCTGTTTGTGTAGGTTTAGCAGTTCAGCTTCCTCCCGAGTTGTGTTAATATTAAGACTGGTGATAATTCAGACACTTGACATAGACACTTGTACATAGAGTGAAGGAGCACAAATGAAAGCTTGTATTTTCTAGACCAAAAAGAAGTATTTTCTAGAGAAAAGTGTTTTGGGGATATTAAGGGCTGTTACTAGTGCAAACTGGGAGGAATGGATAGAACACATAGGGGTTTTCGTTTGCCCTTCTTGTTCCTTTATGCAAGTACTAATTAAAATAACATTTGCAGTGGGAGGTCCTGACACATTAATTTTGGAGTAAAAGTTGTGGTGATCAAGGAAGCATCTGTGTGTCTGAAAGCTGCAGGGAGTTCAGGAAGCTCCCAGTCACCAAATCAAAGGTGGATTTGACAGATAGGTCAACAGCCAACATCTGGTAATTTTAAATTATGTGCTGTATGAGTTTTGTGCTGGCACTTGGTGGAAGATACACAGTACAAAAGCATGCAGCCTTCTGTTTTTAAGACACAAGTGAGCAGTGTTGCTGGGCTTTGTACTCCACTTACCATAGACGTTCTGGGACTCGCCTAATTTTCATGGAATAAGCCACTGCTCCAAAATCCTCTGGTATTGCAAATTATTTTATTCCACCATGTCTTTTGAGATGACAGCATTTCACACCAGCCTTGCGTGTCTCTCCAGGCCGTTGGCTTTGTCTGTCCTCCTTGGAGCCAACCTCTAACGCCACAGCAACCTTGTGTGAACACCTTCCGCGCCTTGATGGCCTCTATGTTGTTCATCCATGTACTTTGGAGTTGCGCCATGACGTGCTCTGAGGCAACCTCAAGGCTGGCGCGAGCCAGGCTACCTCCCAGCATGGTGATAAGTGTGAGGGAGCGGGGCCTCAGCAGGGATGGCCAAGTGGAGTGCCAGGTACGGGCGTTGGTGGCCCGATGGTAGTTGAGGTGATGTCCTTAGAGGTGGCTTTGGGGGCAGGAGGGGCACGAAGGGCTGTTTGTCGAGGAAGGGCCACGGGTGGGGTGGTGGGGCCTCCCCACTCGCCTGGACTCTCCTCACGGCGCGGCCTCCCCTCACAAGGGAAACGCCGCCGAGACTTTTGTCTCACCTCGTGTGGCTAAGCCAATCACAGCTCACCTGGTATGAACGACAGGCCTCCCGCCAATCATCAACAAAAGGCACCACCGCCCAGGCACAGCCAATCACCGCAGAGCAGACGTATTGCTTCACCAATGAGCTTTTACGGATGAGGCAGGGCGCCTCGGAATAGACGGTGAGGCGGGCCAAAGGGCAGAGTGGCAGGGCGCGGTCGAATAGGCGCTCGGGATTGGGTTTGAACCGTCCAATGAGGAGGCTGCTAGGGGGTGGGCCTTAAGGTGGGTATAAAAGGCGCCGCCGGTGCGGGCGGCGGCTGCAGTTGTCACCGGCAGCAGCAGGGCAAGGCAGGGACGGGGAGGGTGCTCCGTCCCCGGGACCGTCACCGCCCGCTGGCCTCTCAACGGAGCCCTTTCCCGAAACTTCGTCCATCTCCTCCGTCCCTGCCGCCATGACCACCACGACCACCTTTTCGGGCATGGACCCCAGTGGCAGGAACAGCTCCAGGTCCGGCGGCGGGGGCTCGGGAGCCGTTGGGACCATTAGGGCGGTGGGGGCTGAGGGCGTTCGCGGCGGGGTCGTCGCTCCCCCTCGCCTCAGGGCCTGGGGGCCCGGCCGGGCACGGAGGGGGCTGCCCGGAGCGGCTCTGAGGGGGGGTGGCGGGACGCGAGGCGCGGTGCTTGGGCGGGTGTGGGGGGAGTGGCGGGCGCCGGCGGGGTCCAGGCTCGGCGTCTGCGGTTCCTCTTCGCCGTTTGCCGGGCGGGTCGGCGGGAGGCGGAGGCGGCCGCACCCACCCGGGGGCAGCGGGCTGCCTGTCGGCTCGGCGAGTCAGCTGCGCTGCCGGGGGGGTGGCTGTGGGGGGGGGGGGGGGGACGACGACGGACAGGCAGGCCGTGGCCGTGCCCTGCCGCAGCTGCCCGGAGGAGGGGGGTGTGGGAGCTGCAGGGGTGGGAGCTGGCGAGACCCACCCCGGGCTGCTGGGGTGTGCGTGTGCGTCCCTGCCTCTTCCTAACAAAGAAGGGAGGCGACTCCCTGCCTCGCTGCGCGGCCACGCAGCCCCACCGCGGGGGTGGTGGGGGGGGGGGGGGGGGGGGGGGGGGGGGCACTGCACCCCGGCTCCCCCTCTTTTCCCCGCCGCCTTCCCTTCCCCGCGGCTGCTAAGACCGTCCTTAGCCCCTTGGCCTGGCGGAGCAGCCCCGGAGGCTGCCGCGTTCTGGGTGGGGCCGAGCGGGCTCCATTGTCTGCTCTCCCCGGCCTCCCCACCTGCCCGCTTCGGCGGGAGCCCGCCGCTCGGCCGCTGTCCCGCTCCGCTCGCAGCTCGGTCCCCTCACGCCGCTGCGTTTGACGGCCGGCCGGCCGGCACCTCGCCCTGGCCGGGGTGGCCGTTTTGTTGAGGAGCTGCTGCTGCTTCTTGCTCGATTGTCGGCTCGCAGGGAGCATGCTCGGGGGCGGGCGGGGGGGGTGCCCCTTCCCCCGGCTCCCACCCTGCGGCGGGGCCTCGGCCGGGCTCCCGGGGGGCAGACGGGGGCTGGGAAGCGGAGGGGGTGGGGAGGGAGCCGTGGCCTGCCTCGAAACAAAGAAAACTTGGCAGGTAGGTCTGGAAGAGATGCACGGCACTCTGTCGGGCACCCACGTTTCTGCAGGAGTAACAGCTGGCTTGGAGAGGATCGTGTCGGTTTTTCAAGCTATCGTGTCTTTTTTTTTTTTCTGTAAGGTTTTGGCCTGACAAAGCAGATGCTTCCTGTTTGCTTCTGGCTTTCTGGGGTGCATTTTAAAGCGAAAAAAACCCCCGAGCCCTTTACAAAAGTGCTTCCTGGATGGAGCCTGTGGATGAATTTTCAGTATACATCACTGGGTATCAGGTGCAATTTTAAGAGCGGTTCATTGCTTGAAGTGTTAAATGTGGCTTTGATGAAGCATGTTACAATATCTTGAGGCTGTGAGAGGCTTCTAATAAAATCTGTCAACCTTTAGCTGAGGTTGGCAAGAGGGATTATTCCTTTTTAACGGTTTGAGTGATGGCTTTTTTCCTTCAATTGCCTCTTCTGTTAATTTCATTAAGACTGTCAGTGGAAAGTGTTGTGCCGTTAAGAGAGTACTGGTTTCACTGCTCTGGTAAAATAAAGGTGATCTGGGAGCAAGCCCTCCTTTGAACAGACTGTCCTTCAAATTAGTAAGTGTAACAGATGTAACTAAGAAAATAAACCTTGTACACGGTGACATTTCCTCTGGAAACAGATACGGGAGGGATTCAAGACCATTATACCATATCTCTTAATTCAGAAGGAAGACAAAGCAAGTCATAAAAACATTCTTGGGTTTTTAAAACATACTATACAGTCTCCTGGGATCCTCCCATTAGCAGCTGAGCATTAGTAATTAGAACTTTGGAGAATTTTGTAAGAAAAAGTAGTTTGCTAGTTAAGTAACACTAAATATCCATGCCACACACCTTTGTGAATTTTTCTTGCTGTTGTGTTTTTTTGAGCTCTGTAAGCTGGAGAAGTGTTTTTTGTGTTACATCTGGAATGTAATAGGCACAAAGTCTGTAAAGATCTGAATGCTTTTACTGATGGTGATGACATTGTAAAATCAGACATGTTCTTTGTGTTGAATTCCTAGGTTTGGTGCATTAACAAGCTGTGTGCTGTTTTCTGTTGCAAAGTTTTAACTTTATTAAATTATTTGTAAAGAAGAGGAAGTGTGCACCATGCCTAGCTTGTTCTGGTCTTTATTTCAGAGCACTGGATATCTTGAAAGCCCAGTTCTGTTGGTGTACTCGCATCTCTCTGGGGGTTGTGACAGTTCTCATATGGCCTTATACATTTTTATTCTCCTGGCTTTTGTCTGGCTTCTCCAGCTAACACATCAGCCTTGAAAAGACCTCATGCTTAAGAAAATAAGATCTGAAGGAATTTACATTTAAAGATTTATTTTGCTGCTGTTGCTAATTTTGGTTAATTTCTGCAAGTTGGAAAGCAGACCACAATATTGCTCATGAAGTACTGAGCAGGCTTCTTTTGTGTCTCTCTAATAGAAGATTGTTAGATTTAGGTTATATATCTGGAGCTTTGTACACGTGTCTCTCCTAATAATAGTCTAACTTAAAACTGTTTAATTGCACTTTGTAAGTCTAGTCGCATGATGCAGACTTGAGGGGTTTTCCGACGAAACAAGCCTAGATACTGCAGCCCCCAGTCATCAGTGATGCAACCAGTACTTTGGCTCATACGCCAAACTTTAGTCTTTGCTATGCTGCCAGTTTGAAAATTAATGTTAGCTTTCACAAGGTTCTCTTAAAAAAGCTGGAATTTGACATGCCCACATGCTTTTTTTTTTTTTTTTTTTTTTTTTTAATTGGCTCAGACTGAAGACTGGTAGCAGCAACTCTTGTTGACACCAAATGAAGCAAGGGCACAAGTACAGTGCAGGAGTATTTTATTTTTGTAAGTGTTGCTAAAGAGAAGAGTAGTGGAGATACAGTGCCTGGATTGAATGCTGGCAGGCAGCTTACCTTCATAGTTCAAATTATGCACTGAAGACATGATGGTCTGTGTCATTTGTTAAAAGCCACTGCATAATACAGTCATCTTGCATAGTTTCAGTTTGGACAGAATTTAGCCTGTATGACTGTCCCATTACAAGAGCCAACAATGATCTCTTGGCTTATTGGTCTCATTTTATATGTTGGAGTGCAGCTTAGTAGTGGTAATGGTACACACAAGGTTATAAAGCTGACTCTCTCTCTCTCCAGAGTGCTGCGTCCTCCTGGTGGCGGGTCCAACTTTTCCTTGGGTTTTGACGAACCGAAAGAACAACCTGTGCGAAGGAACAAAATGGCATCCAGCATCTTTGGAACTCCTGAAGAAAACCCACCTTCCTGGGCTAAATCATCGGGTAAGAACGTAGTGCTTTGTTTCCAGATCTGTTGGCATGCAGTAATTCATTTTTTGTATCAGCCTGAAGCTGCTGGTGGCTCAGTGTGGAAACCAGGGTTCACTCCCTACTTGGTGGTTTAGGGCTATAAATGATGTCTACTTGCATGGGGTTTTTTATTTCTCATTTTGAAGTGCTTCCAGAGAGGTTTTTTTTATGCAAGTCTTGGGCATAGGTGTTGCAAGCAGAGAATTGTATTTTGGATGCAATTTCTCCAAGTTAATCAAGTCACAGTAAGGTGAACTTGTGTCTTGGTATTTGGAGTAGCACTGATTGGTCTTGGTTATTCAGAGGAAGTTTAGCTTTGTGTTGTACTTGCAGCTGGGATTAAGCTTCCATTTCTGCAGAGCACTGCCAGTATGGATGGCCTTGGGACCCTAGCTTCCATCTGTTTAAATGACACCCTCAACTGCATGAGATGCTGTTGTAAGACAGTAATTTGTGAATTATTATCTAAAGGACCAGGACTTCTTAGAATGGAAAAGCTTTAATTTAAAAAAAAAAAACAACAAAAAAACCAAAACCCCCAAAACAAAAACAAAACAAAAACCCCCAAAACACCCAACTCCCCCTGTAAATGCCAGACTATTTATGCTCTGCTTTCCCAGTAAGTTTATCTTGCAACTTAATTAGAATCGATCTTGGCTTCTAGGGACTAAGCCAGGTGAAATCAGAGATGACTGTGAATCATCTGGACCACAAAGAAGAAACTCAACTGATGCAAACTGTGGAGACTTTGTAGATCCCAAGGTCAGTACAGTAACTATGAAGAGCCTGATAACGGGACAATTCACGCTCTGTATGCGACTGCTTTATCACTGATGTTCACAAAGTTGGAAGCATTGTAGGATTTGAAGCCTTATTCTTAAATCTGTTCTTTTCCTGAAGGTTCTCTTTTCCATGTGATAGACTTACAGTATGTTAATGAAGGGCTGGATTTTTCTAAAAGGACCACTTTCTAGAGCTCTTAACTCTTCTTATTGGTGAGACAGTAATGAAGTGGTGTGAAATCCAGCTTCAGCCATGTGTGTAATTGTGTGTCTTAACAGATTTTGCAAACAGTAGTTACCTACAACAAACTCTGTCTGGATCTGACAAAGGACTTGGTTTCACATCCCAACAAGAACTTACCTCAATAGCATGAATGCTTGTTTTCTTTCTGTTACTGTTTTTAATAATACCATCAGGTCTGTTAATTTCTATATATACTGTCTACTTGGTAGCAATATGGAGCGCTATTTGTAGTGTTAATGTGGGATTTGCTAGATGTATGATTACAGTTAATGGAAAAAACTGGATGGAAGTATAGTAATTCCTCTGAACTTAGAAAAACAGGAACCTAGGGTAGGCTGTACTTGCATATACAAATTCTAGAGGGGAACAAAAAAAGAAACCTTGTTCTTTAAAGCTCTCTAGCTTTAGGTTTTCTGAAAAGAGCTGGATAGGTAAATTGTTGATCTCAAATGTTGTGGCAGAAACCTTTTGCCTCATGGATTATAAAGAGCAAGTTTTATTTTGATAATGGGCATCCACCATCACAACCTATTTTTGTTATTAATAGGCGCTTTGAGCCACAAAACTGTTCTCTGTTGCAGAAAATGTCTTGTTCCAATTTAGCAAATATAAGTGAGATTAATTTATAGCTGCTACCACAGAAAACAAATAAACTCTTTAGTCTAATTCTATTTTCTACTTAATTGTATTAAATACTGTGGTTCTCAGCTTTGCAAACAGATTCTTCCAATGCAGAATACTTTAATTTTATGCAGTCGTTACAGCTACAAACAGCAGAAGCTGGAGCTAGTGTACTGTAGCCCAGTTTGAGATTTAAGACAATGTATTTGTGTGAGTTTCTGTGTATTTATATCCTGATGACTGCAGTTACACTATGTAATTAACAATGTTTCATCTATGAAAGTTGATAAAACTTCATGCTATTGAGGAACCTTGGCTGCTGCTGGAAGACTTTCTGTATCTTTGTGTCAAGTTGCAGCCTGTGAACAGCTTCAGTATGAAAAGAATGTTTAGCTGTTTATGTGGTGAAGGAAACTTTATCAGTAGCATTGCAAAAAGCTGATCTCTGTTTCACAAATGAAGTTAAATATCCTGGATAGAACAAATGCTCTTGGCCTAGCTAACAGATAAATGTTTGGTGTTGGAAAGAGTCACTTGGTAGAAAGGAGGGGACACTGAATTATTGCTAATTGCTTACAGTATAACATTCTTGTAACTACTGCTTGGCAGTTACAATGTTCTGGTTACTGTCAGTGCTGCCTAACTTAGGGTGCTGTATGTAATAAAGTGTTCTTGCTGACCGTGTCCTTCACAGTGTGGGAATAACAAGTATGCTACATGTTACAGGTGGTCAGGATTACTGCAGTAGTATCTGTCTGTTTATTTACCTAACATACTTCTAGAAGTTAAACAGCTGATGAATTACATTAGTCACTCCATAAGAATTGGTGCTTAGAAACCCATAATATTAATCTGCAGAAATATGTATGTAGAACCCACCGTGCCACTCTGGTATCTGTCCCTAAGAGCCCATTGCTGGTCTAAAAGTGCTTCATTGGGTCTGTCACTCAAAGTGTTGCTAGATAGAGCAGTGTTCCCAACCACCGTGGTCGTAATGTGGAGTATTGAGTACCCTGTCGATGGAAGGGGAAAATACATTGTGAAGTGTGAGATATAATGTGTTTCTCTCTCTTCTAGGGAGGAGATGGTGGTGGTGAAACTTCTGGTGAGTAACTCCTTTGGACTCTTCTGGTAAAAGCCTTTTGCAGTTAGGCACTTTTGAAGTAGAAGAGGATGTAGGATATGTAAATGGTCATGTATTAGGAGAGAGGGAGCTTGGGGTTGTCCGTTGAATCTGTCAAATCAATAAAGTGACCTGACTACTTCAGTGGAAGTGTGGTTATGGAATGAAATGGCGGAGTGCCTGTTAGTCATCAGCTTAAAAATGAGAACAGTCCTGTTCATTTATTTTGCCAGCAGCAGTTGGTGTTGGGATTTGTTTAAGTACTAGAAGGCAAGGTGGATACCATACTGCTGTTATAGTACTAGAAGGCAGGGTGGATACTATATGGCTGTTATATTTATATCTATATCTATCTATCTTATAATTAAATAGTACCATCAACTTAATTGATTTTAGTTTAGCAATTTACTTCTTTCCTATTGTCTTCTCATACAGCAAACGCTACATTCACAGAAATGGTCAAAACCAGCTACTGCATCTGAAAGTGTCTGCATTAACTAGCTTTTAAGTTCCTGTTGCTTTTTAAATGCTGATTCTTGCCAAGGAAGTTCATATGCATACTGCAAATTTCATGTAAACAGAGACATTTCCCCAAGCAGCATGCATGTTAACCTTGAAGTGTTTTTTCTAGCTCTGAGGCTGGAAATCTCTCCTTTGTAAGATTCACCTTAAGAATAGCTTACTTCCTGATGAGAGGAATGCGTATGTTGACTGCGTGCTTTCTAAGTGCTACTTTCAACACCTAAGAGTTGTGGGAGATCACTAAAGCCATTAGCAGTTCCATGTCCTGAAAAGACTTCTGCTGGGAGGGTGAGAGTTTTTCCAGAATGTTTTTAACTACCTCTGAGCGGTATCTGTGCCCAAATTAAGTCTTGCTTCTTTAGCAGGCTGTTTCTAATCAAACTATACAGGCTTCTTTAATATTTCTTTCCCATGCCTGTCTGATCCTAATTAGCACTGTAGGCATTTAGAGTTTATGTCTTGAGTAGGAGGATGTGGTTTGATAATAGAAGTAAACTGATCTAAGGGCTCTGCTGCTTCTCCTGGTACTTGCTTAAACTAGCTCCCCATGGGGCCACATGAGAGCCTGTAAGTGGTGGTGAGGTGAGAAGAGATGGGATGGGAGGAAGCAGAAATAGGGCTGTCTGGGTTAGCAACAGCTGACAAACTTCTGAGTACAAAGTGATATTCCTGAATCTTAGAAAAAGTTCACGTTTTCACAGGTTTCATATTTATTGGCTTTTGGGTTGTTTCTGGTAGGTGACAGTGAAGGAAGTTCTTGTCAAGTAACAAGTAAATGTTTGCTGGGAGGTGTTGGGTTTTTTTGGGTTTGTTGTGTTTGGTGAGGTTTTTTTTGTTTGTTTTTGGTTTTTTTTTTTAAATAAAGGCATTACTGGAAGGTTACTGGGGTTGTTTACTGTTATGGCCATGACTAAAAATTACATTTTTGAAGATGGTCAAGATTAAATAAAAATGATAGGCAAAGGTTTGAACGCTAAACTTTCACTGAGGGTACTTAGGAAGGAGTAGAAAGTTAATGCTTCCTGGAAATGGTATCTGTGGCAGATACCCGTGAACCTTGATGGATTGTTAAATTAATTTCTACCAGTGATAGCTTTAGGTATCATAGCTTAACGGAGCACAGAGTCTTGTTGAGCTAGCTGTGTCACTCCACCACTCAATACTCTGCTGTGTGAGATAGCAGATGAGCTGGTGAGCATCCTGCCTGTCACACATGTGACTTTGTACTCAGTGTTGTAGACCTGTCTCTGGGTTTGAAAGGGACTGAATGAATACACCTCCAAGTAAAAACTGTCTGCTTACAAGCTCACAGCATAACTAGATTCTTAATAGGTTTCCATAATTAAAAAAAATGTTTATTCTCTTGAATTTGGAAATTATTTTCTGTATGTAACTGATTATAAAACCCCAAGTAGGTTTCAGGTGGGGTATGCCTATTTATTAATCACGCCTGACCAGGGGAAGAGAACTTGTTCATTTTGCAGTAGTGTTCTTGCTTCCTGTTTGGAAGCTGTAGTTCCTTTCTATGTGTCAAAGTTTCCAATGGTTTGCAGTATACTCAGTAGAAAGCTGTTTCAGAGATTATACCCTTTCTGATAAGGGAAGAACTTTAACATTTGATCTGACTCTGTTGCATTTACCACTTTAGTTATTAGGTTGTCAAACTTATCTATACCTTGTTTATGTGAAAAGTACTAACGTGTATATCAGCTGGCTACATAAGCCTCTAAATGCCGCAGAAACTTCCCCCAGAGTCTCCTGTGATAGTAATTCTTGTTTCTTTTGTGATTCAGTTAGCACTGTGTACTTAATGAATGTGACTAGCTAAGGAGAACTGGACAGCACTCGATTGACTGTCACCAATGACTGACTTTACATGATACACAGGAAGGTGGAGTCTGGCCTTTGGTGGACAGATCATCATCATGAGTACTGCTGAAGGCACAGACAATGGAGCATTCAGCGCTGTATGAACAGTGGGCATGGCCACAGTTGTTCTCCACTTGCTGAGTAAGCAGACAGTGGTACGCCTGAGCTACAGAAGCTTCAAGCTTAAAACTTCATATTAACCATTTTGCTCAGATGTGCCTGTGGGTTAATGAATACAGCAGAGAACTTATATTGTAGATCATTTCTGATTGCGTGGAGACTATACTAAGCTGCTGGAGTTCTTTGAGATTATTATAAGCATGGATACAGGGGGTTCAGTGGACAGAAGTGGGTTTTCAGTGTTTCTGATAAAATTCTGCATCAAAGATTATTTAAAAAAAAATAAACTGAGTTGCCACTGGATTGGAAGAAAGCTGCTCCTGTGGATAGGAAAGTAGCTAAATAGGAGTCAAAGGGTAAGGGCTTAGTGATTGCTTTTCATGTTGGAAAAATGAGCTATGGGAAGTGATGCTGGGGCTAGTTTTTTTCGGTGCCTTCATCTGTGACCTGGAAAAGGTAATGAACAGTGAAGTCTTCAATTTTGCTGGTGGTATTAGCTCTTTCAAGTAGTCAAATTGTGCTGATGGTGAGAAAATCTCACTGTCACAAGGACTCAACTAAATAAGATAGGCAGGTAAAAAGGTGGCAGGATAATCTTTGTATAAGTAAGTATAAAGTAATGCATCTAGGTGGGAAAAAAACCCCAACACCTAAACTATGCCAGTCTTGTGTTCAGCTCTGTGCAGCAGTTAACTCTCGGGATCTGCCTTGAGTCTTATTACTGAAAGTTCTCTGAAATGTTTGGAGGTGCCAGCAAAATATTGAATGTCATCAGAGAACGGGAAATGACATATCATTGTTTACAGAGGCAAAACTATGCCCACATCTTGAATTGTGTATACAGTCCTTGAAATGTAAAGACCAGAAGGTTGTAGTGAAGGTAAACAAGGGGCAGAGGTGATGGGAAGGGTAAGGGGGTGCAGTAGCTGCCTTATGAGGAGAGACTAAAATGGCTGTGCCTCTTCAGTTTGAAGAGAAGGCTGGGGGAGAGGGAGTACGATCAAAATTTATTAAATCATGAAGGTGGTGGTGAAGGTGAATGTGCAGCTGTTCCCTGAATCCTCCAAACCAAGAACTAGTGATCATTAGATGAAACTAAGGGGTCTGTCAAAAACAGATGAAGTACATCTTTGCAGAGCTGATGGTGAAGCTCCACTCCCCTCAACCCACCCCACCCCCCCCCCCCACCAAGTATCAGGGGGCTACTTGGTGCTGATATTTGGGCCTTTGGCTCATAACTGATTGTGTTACTCTATAAAAATGTGAGATGCTAATGTACTTGCTGTGTTCATTAATTAATTGTCAATGAAGCAGATACATTAGTTATTTGCTACCGTATCTAAAGTGCTTCCTGTGAAGAATTCCTTCTGTGTCCTGTCTTCACTTTTGTTCAGAAGTATTTAAAATAGATGAAACTATCATGTGCTTTCAAGGGAATGTACTATTGGAGCCTACCCATGCATGGCTGTTCCCTAGTCTGTTCTCTGTGAAGCCTCAGAAGTGTCTGTCAGATCCTCTTCCCTCTAGTTATGAAATTGGGAGTGTAGTTTAAATCTGAGCTCTTGCTCACAAGTGCTGGTGCTTCTGTGACTCTGTTTCCAGCACCTGCTTAGACTTCGAGCTACAATTGTCACAGTCATACACTGACTAATAAGATGTGTGAGACTTAAACTGCTTGTCATTAAAAAAAAAAAAAATTAAAAAAAACTGCTGGGGTCCCCTAATAGCAGCTGAGTGAATGTGGCTCTTGAATGTTTGGAACTGAACTGTAAGGCATCAGAGTTCATCTGAAAAACACTTCAGAAGGCTGAAGTCTGCCCTGCCAGCAGGTTACAGCAGCACTCTGAGTGTGTCTGTAAGCCTGGAGAAAACTTACAGGAGTTGATCTTCTGTCTAAGCCAGCAAAACATCTGGCTTTCATCATCTGCATCAAACACTTTAAAAGCTTCTTTTCTTCTAGAAAACACTGAGGCTGATGTAGAAGCTGCCCCAGGTCAGAATGAAGAAAAATCCCTGCCTGCTGCACCTGTTCCTAGCCCAGTAGCACCAGCACCTGCACCGTCCAGGAGAAATCCACCTGGTGGCAAGTCCAGCCTAGTCCTCGGTTAAACCTTTCCCTTCCTGACTGTTTTGAACTCGTGTCTGTTTCTTTCCCCCATGCTTGTGAACTGCACAACTTGAGCCTGACTGTACATCTCGAATTTCTTTCATTAAAAAGAAGCACTTTATGTACTCCATCTTTTTTTGAGATCAAGGTTTTTTTCCACTTCTGTCCTGTGTTTCCCCCAGATCTGCTGGAAGTGACATGAGTGTTTTCTAGTGATAGACTTGAGGGAAAGCTTTATGAAGTATAGTAATGTAATTCAAAGGAGAGTAGTTTGGTTCTAAGTGTGCTTAGAGGGTTTTGGTACTGAGTTTTTTTTAGAACCCCTTAGCTTTACAAGGGTCTAGAATCCTGGTTAAACAGGCCAGCAAACAATCAGCAAGAGCAGTCCCTTCCTCCACATGTGGGATTTGGGGATCTAAAAGGCTTCATTGACTGCATGTGGTAAATGCC
Organism: Aquila chrysaetos chrysaetos; assembly: GCF_900496995.4. NCBI lineage: Eukaryota > Metazoa > Chordata > Aves > Accipitriformes > Accipitridae > Aquila > Aquila chrysaetos. The sequence continues at coordinate 68,851,795 of NC_044008.1, forward strand.
TTGTGCCCTGCTGTGCCATATAAATCATAAAGTGGTTAGTGTACACCATGCTGCCTTTAAAAAAAAAAAAAAAAATTAAAAAAATCTTGATACTGGACTAGTATGAAGCAGGGTATGTGCCAAATAGAGGGCTGATGACCAGAGCCGCCTGGCCTAATGCTAGGAGGGGATTTATTCAGACTTTATTCAGTAAAGGTGGAGTGGATCGTATAAATAAATAAAAACTACAGGGCATTTTTTTTACAACTGACTCAATGCTGTGCATGATCATGCTGGTGCTTGACCATGAGGTGAAAATCTCATCCTTTAAAGTGTGTGTTGTAATTTCACAAAGCTGGACTGTTGCTTAAAAGTAAATAATATAGAAATTTTGAAGCAGTGTTTCCTGTGTGGGTTTTATTTCATGGGTTTGCTTTTGCTTTGTTCTCAGTTGTTCTTGTCTCAGCCAACCTGCCCTACTCTATTAATAGAGGTGGTGGAACGCAGCAGATGAGGAGAGCTCTTACACCTGGCTTGAGGTCACCATCATGTGCCATCTTCCTATGAAGAAAGTGTCTGACTTGCTTCCTCATTTTTATCTTCTAGATCAGAGAAGTGTGGAATATGGCTTGATATATATAATCTGTTTTATCGAAAATACTTTTTTCTCTCAAGGAAAATAGAGGAAATGAACATTTCTTCTCCTCATTAAAAAAAAAATAAATTAGGCCCTAATAAGGGAGGGGGTGGGAGGTAGACCAAACCGTGAAGTTCTCTACTGTCCTGGAGGGGATCTGCTGCACAATAAACCAAAGCAGCAGATTTGTATGGAACTGGTGTGTCTGCTGGAGAGAGTGCTCCTTTTCTACCCTCCTCCTGGAAGAACCAGTGCCTAAAAATACCCTGGCTTTCCACATCAGTTTTGGAGAAGCCCTGGCCTTAGGTGCTTAACCTATAAAACTGGATTTGCTCCATGTGCTCCTCCTCTCCTACATCTGGGGGTGGTGTTCCTTAGAGCTGATAGGACATGTGGTATGGCTACCAGCTGCATGTAAATCATGCTTGCCTGTTTTGTGGCCTAGGATGAGGAAAATAATCAAATTATATTTCCTTTGCAAGCCCCACAACCAGTGGAACTTGTTAATACTCGTTTACGGTTGCCGAGACTTTGGCCGAGCGAAGCTGCCTTTCCGTCCGCCCTTCTCTTTGTCTTGGTTGGAGCGCGGCAGCCGCAGCCACCCTTCGCTGCAAAGGTGCCGAGAAGCGTGAAGAGGCTCTTGCTCGCTCTCCTTTTCACCCTTAGCGAGTAAGCCCAGTTAGCGGCAGAGCCCACCCCTGTCCCCACTCGGGTGTGGGGCGAGGGGATCCCCACGGAGGAGCTCCTTCCCCGCCCACGCTCATGCATATTTGTGCCGTGAAGGTCCGCCCCGCTCTCGCGTGTATTGGAGAGCCCGGGGGCGGTCACCGGCCACAGGCGAGCGGCATGGGCAGCGCGGCGGGCCCGCTGCGGGTGCTGGTGGACATGGACGGTGTCCTGGCCGACTTCGAGGGAGCGGTGTTGAGGGGCTTCTGCTCCCGCTTCCCCGGGGAGCCGCGGGTGGAGCTGGCGGCGCGGGAGGGCTTCTCGGTGCGGGAGCAGTACCGCTGTCTGCGGGAGGACTTGGGGGTAAGCGTGGCGGGCAGGGGCCGGTTGCGGAGGAGGGTTTGGGGGGAGCGGGGAGCGCTGCGGCGTGGCTGGAAAATGGGGGGGTTGCGCCTCGTTTAAAAAGCTCTTCCTGCCCTCCCTCTCTTGCCTTGTACCCTGCTGAGAGCAAAGGAAATGGCCTCTTCCTACCACCGTGGATATGCAAAGCAGAGGGGAGGGTTGGGGGGTGGTATTTTTTTTTTTCTTTTAAAGAGGGTGCTACAAAGGGTTTTTTCATGATAGCAGCCTTAATTTGTATAGTAATAATTAGTGACTTCTTCCAGGAGGATTGCCAGCCCTTTACAAAGAGATGTGTGTGCGGGAGTTGGCAATGAGTGACTCTGTCATAAAACTAACTGGATGAAATTATTTGCTGAACCATCTTCAGCTTGTTCTTTATCTACTCGTAAACTGCTCTTGCTATGCAGCAATAGTAATAACTTACCTAAAGCTCTCTGAGCACTCTGCAGGTGTTAATGTAGCTCCGTAGCAGGACAAGAAATATAAATATTACATATGAGTTTTGTACAGCTAATAAAACCCCATATCTATATAATTCTCTGCATGCTCTGACAAAGTGCACAGTAGGTAAGCGATCTGGAACAATATGTAAAAAGTTGGTGGTACACCCTACATCTGTGCAAATTGTTGCTATTTTTAATGTTTGCTAATGACTGAATGAATATCAGGCACATTTGCAAGGCAAAATTAAAAATGTGAATCCAGACTTCACACTTCCTTCTGATTGCCACAGGATAGTCGGGGACTCTGTAAAAAACCAGAATGGATGCTGATCCAGGCCTGTGCCATACACCTTCCCCGGGAAGTTCATTGCTAGTTTTAAGATCCTGTACTGATCCTGTAGGTGTTTTTACCACTAAGAAATGACAACTGACATTCATTTCCCTCCTGTTCTATAGCGAGGTACAGGGTCCTGCACCAGTGTGACAGATGCGAGTGCTGGGTCCAGGCAGCATGTCCACAGGCTCCAAACTGACCGATCTCTAATTGATGACTATTGATGCTCAGAACTTCCTGGAACTAGGAACTTGTAAATAAAGGGAGTAGGCATGATTTATTTATCCTTTTATATAAACAAACATGATTTATTGCTGAAGTGAGTATTCCTTAAGTGATCCTATTTAGGTATACTGGGACAAAAAAACTGCAGGTAATTTAAGGGGTCATGGCTTTTTGTTTGTTCTTATTTGGAAGGTCTACAATCTGATCTGTCCTGAAAGTTGTGTTCTGTTCTATTTCTGGCATTCCCGTTCCCTAATTTGTTTCATGCTTATCCTGTTCCTTCCCAGACCTTAGGTGTGTCAATGGAATAACCAGATAACTAGTTTGAATCCCACACAGATCAGCAGTGGCAGAAAGCTCTTATCTTACTGTTCGTTATTAGCCTGGCTTCCTAAGGAAATTAGGTTTATGTAGTTGCATGTCTGTCTCCCTGTTTAGTAAGCTCTGGATCTCTGGGCTGTTTTAGGTACGTTTGGCAGAACAATAAAGCTTTAAATTTTTAAAGATTTGAAGCTCCTACAGGTTTTATGTAAATACCACAGCTGGTTAAAAATAGGGACCTTGTTAGTTCTGCCACGGCGGTACAGGGCGTCTGGGATGCAGGAGAATCCCTGCAGGAGATGGTCTCTCCTTGTCCCCAGCTGCAGGAAAAGCTTCAGCAGGAACCGGCAGCCCAGACACGGAGAGCGGCTTGTCCGTCCTGTGCCAGCGGTGCACGGGGGTCTGCGGGGCCGCCTGTCCGTGCAGAGAAACCCAACCTGCAGTTTGTCAGCGGTTGACAGGAGGGGGATCAGCCTGACGCTCTTTGTGGCAGGTATCTGCTGTGTCTATCCATGAACAGCCAGTGTGTTAAGATACTATCGTGACAGGGGGTGTGGGAAGTACTGTGATAATGATTTCCGCATTGCCCTCTTACTAAGTGTTGATGCTTTGTTAGTGCTCAGCAGCTGCCTCTTGAAACTTGAACCATTACTTTGCTTTTTCTTTCTTTTTTGATCGTAAGTTGATCATTAATTTCAAATTGTAATTCCATTTCATTTACAAAGTATTTTGCTCAAGACTTTCTTTGCTGTACTTGCCTATCTGCCCTCCTGTGTGTGTAGCAATTTTGTTGATGGGGATTTCTCTCCCAAGCGTTTAGGATGTGTTACCTGGCCCCAGACAGTTTCAAAAAAGGATTCAACATCTCCTGCAGTGGCAAAAATTTCTAGAATTATTTTTAAGTATTGCAAATGGGAAAGCTTAGGGATAGATGTAATTCCTCCAGTTTTGTATCCAAATTGTTATCCTGCTAATAAAGTTAAAAGGAAATGTTCAGCGATGATGGCATGAGAATGAGGAAAGAATATTGTTTTACTTTCTTTTTCTAGTAGCATTTTTGGGGGGCGAGAAACGGCTTTTGGTTCTAAGAGTCATCAAATCAAATTTCTTTTTCCAGCAAAGCCAGACTTTTTTGTGACGTGGTGGAAACTTGCCAGTTTCTGGTGTTTTGCTGTAGGATAAAAGAGCTTTCAGACACAAGTCCTGATTCTGTAATTGAATCTTCTTGAGAAGAGCTCCAGGGAACTGTTGCTGAGATCAGTGAGGCTTTGCATGGAAACAGAGATCTGGGCATATCTGATTGCCACATCTTCACCTAGACTCCTTAACCTCTTCTGATTTGCATGTTAAATCAGGCAGTGCTTCCAGATTCCTGGCTGTTGATTTATGAGTATTTCTAAATTATGATAGCTGAGTGAGCACCATGATCTGGGAGACTTGTTCAATGCTGACTCCTCATTGCTGCTTAATTGAAATGGTTTTTATGTTGACGTTCCACTGGTGATATATAGAGCAAGGAGACCATCAGCTGGACTATAAAGCAATCTTGCCCAATTTCTAAGCAAAGGCTGCCAGCCTGCCTTTGAAGAATACTTAGAGAGTACTAAGTTTTCCAGATTGTTTGGTGGCATGGGAACATACGACTTTAATGGTCGTGGAAAAATCCTAGCTCAGCACCTCTGAATTTCACTGTATGACCCCAGGGAAGGTAAGATTCACATGTCTTAGGGTAGAAGAGATATTGGAAGCTTAACCTCTCTGTTTGAGAATGGAACTTAGGCCTGGAAGTGGACTCAGCCCTTAACGCTGCTGGGACGCTGCTGCGGGCGTTTTGTCATGATGGATTGTGTGATAAGGGGAGTCGTCTGCTGTGACATGCTCGGATTTAACACAGGCCACTGAACAGTCACCAGGTAGCAATTTTTAAAATTAACTAACCAGAGTTGGATTCAAACCAGTGAACTTCCTAGCAATAAAAGGTGCAAGAATGTCTTACCAGTAAGGAAGGACAGTCCTACCCAGAGGCACAGGAATTGCCCTGGAAATACTACTTTTCCTTTTAGAGATTAAAGATGCCACCCATTATCACCACCAAACCCAGCCCAGCTGGGCCTCGGCGGGGTGCACAGGTCAGTTCATGAAGCCAAAGGTTCTTGGGGCAGCAGAGGGATCCACCTTTACGATTCCTGCTGCGGTCTCACACTTTTTTGACTAGACTTCGCACCAACACGTTACCACCGAGGAGCAGATGTCTGTGCTGAAGTCGAGATCTGCTCCTTTAAAAACTGTAATTTTAGTGTGTGATTGAAAATCATAGAAAGCAGCAAAGAAATGTAGCTCTCCTGTCCTCTTCCTTCCCTCTTGATGAGTTGTTCTGGTCTAAAAGGATTAATCCCAAGTGTGCAGGTGTGCTGACCTGGCCCCTCCACTGAGGATGGTAATTAGCATGGTCACCTTACTGCCCTTTTTCTGAAGAAAAAGAGGGCTACTAGATAATACATGTGTTTGCCCACTCATCCCTGGTAAATTCCTAAGCCATAAGCAAATTTCAGTCAAATGTGAAAGAGGAGCAGCATCCTCAAGCTTGTTCCTTTGATTTTCACAAGAGTTAGTAGAGAGAGACCTGCTGGGAAGTGGCAAGGCGTGAGCTTTCCCTGTCAGACATCAGCTAGTCGAGCTGTAGATCAGTACTGTGTTTTTGGTGCTACTCATGGAGCTGCTTGGAGAAACAAAGCCAGGTCAGGAGCAGCTCTGCCTCCTCACTCCAAACAAGCCACCAGAGAGTAACTCCTCATTCTTGTATGCCTGAGCTGGATTTTTCCTGGAACCCTAAAGGTGAGAAACTTTATAATCCACTCTGGGTGTAAAGCATCACCTCACTCTCTGAAGCACTGGCCCTTTGACAGCTGTTACACACGGGGTGACTGGGCAACTGTGCACAGAGCTCAGATAAAAGCACGGGCATTGCTAACAGTCCTCCTGTCTCTTGCAGGCTAAGGTAGCCAGTGTCTATGAATCGCCTGGCTTCTTTCTAGGGTTGGATCCAATTCCAGGAGCCCTTGAAGCTATGCAGGAGATGATCCACATGCAGGAGTAAGGATGCTTTGCACTCTGCAGCCATTTTCCATTATCTTATGCACTTTCCCCTGACTGCTAATGAAGGCTGTTTCTTTTCAGCACTGAAGTCTTTATTTGCACAAGTCCCCTCCGGAAATACGAGCACTGCATTGTGGAAAAGGTGGGAGAGAATTTATTTTATTGGTTTTAATGCTTGCTATTTCATACCACCCAAGTCGGAGTCATTTATTTATAAAGACAGTAGCTGGCGCAGGCTGCCAGGCTTCCCTGCGATCCCTCTGTCTGAGGGGCAGCTGCCCAGACACAGAGCAATAGCACAGGACAGGGAATTTTGGAGTGCCGTGTGATTGATGCCAGCCTTGCTGTGGGGCACATAAGCCCTGTGCTCGTGGAGCTGGCGTGTGACACTGCTGCTCCAGCTGTGTCAGCAGGTGATAGCAAAGGAACTGTTGTAGCGTGGCCCACAGGGATGGGATATTCCCAGGGGATACCACAATGGAGAATCCTCAACTGACAAAACCTTATTCTGTCTAATCCGGAGCCTGAGATATCCAGCTATCCGGAAAGAGGCTAACGCTGAGCTAAGAGGAGGCTATAGCATTGGAACTGGTCCTGTTTGCCACTGGCACAAGAATGGAGGGGGGGGACCTTAATCACTGGAATGACTTAGATGGGCACAATGTGTGCGCTCTGGGCAAGCAGCCAGTGCCGCTCGCAAACTCGACAATGATTAGGCACGGCAAACGCAGTGCTGACTGAAGGCCATTAAACATACAGGTTAAATCAGTGTCCTGGGCCACAGCCAGTCTCTGTGGCAGGGATTTGTAGACACAGACATAGGTTTATGAGGGGAAAAATTGCTGTACTAGGGCTGATCTGACTTAAGCAATGTGCAAACTGAAAGTATGGCAGAATTTTCTCCTATCTTATTTCTTGCCTCCACAGTATAAGTGGGTAGAAAAACATCTGGGACCCGAGTTTGTGGAGCGGATTATTCTAACCCGAGATAAGACCGTCGTATCTGCTGACTTGCTCTTTGATGACAAGGATACCATTAGAGGTTTGAAAAGCATTTGCATTGCTTGCTGCTAGCTGGGGAGGAAACCCCCCCCCCAGATGACTCCAGCTTTCCTCCCTTGCCCTCCTCAGGCGCAGAGCTGAACCCGAGCTGGGAGCACGTCCTGTTTACCTGCTGCCACAACAGGCACGTCCAGCTGCAGGCACCACGCAGGAGGCTGCTGTCCTGGGCGGATGACTGGAAGGCCATCTTGGAAAGCAAGCGCAGGCAGTAAAGTAAAAAGGGGATGCTGTGCGCTTCCCGCTGCCGGGGGAACAACCAGCTCATCCGCTGATGGGGAAACCCGTTCCCAGGAGGCAGCGAGCACCATCACCCGGACAGGGGCACTACGGGGGAGTCAGTTATAGTAAGAAATGAGCTGCTCTTGTTAGACATGCTGCAGAGCTGACTCCTCTCCAGGTTTCTGGAAGATTGCTTTGCATTCAGTTAGTTAATTGCTGTAGAGTTTTGGATGTTTGCTCTTGGTGAAGTGAAACTATAAAATACAAGCAGTTGTGGGTTGTTTGTTTTTTTTTTTTTTTCTTGTGTGCATGTGCTTTTAACCTCACTCCTGTTTGTTTTGGGCTGACTGGGGGTGGAGGGAAAAAAAAAAAGAGGAAGAAGTAAAGCTCTGAAACTTGAGCAGACTCAGTGTGGGTGTCTGTCAGGGAGCACTGTGCTCAACAGCCAAACCCATTTAAATTTTATGTATTTAGCCACCTTGGCTTTTGGGTTGCCTTTTGCATCATTGGCTGATAATGAAAGGATACCAAGCTGGCTTCAATTTCTGGCCCATGTGCATGAGTAAGAGTGGGCAAAGGCTGGGCTGCAAGTGCTGTAGAGAAATATTTATGAGCTTATACAAAACTGTTTACACAGTGTTTAAGTTAACATTTTATTAAGAGAAGGTTTTACAAGACAGCTGTTCTCATGAGCCAGACTGCCATGAGCCCTTTTTTTAATCTTCACCTTTCTCACCGGTGGTAATGAAAGAAAAATAACTTTCCACTTCCTGATTTATAGTATAGCTACAACCTGCCCTGTGTAGTGATTTACTAGCCAGGTGCCTATGCTGTGATGATAGGATGGCATATTTAGTACCAAAGGGATGCAGTAAGATTGCAAACTGCCAGGGCAGGGAAACACTTTTCTTCTGCAGGAGGAATGAAGTTTATGTGACGTTTCAAAGTCATTTGAGTTGACACTGAAGAGAGCTGCAGCAAAACCAGTCAGGAACTGGACGGGATATAAGCTGCCCAATAACCCAAGCAGAAAACCCCCTAATTGCTGGGAAGGTTATTTGTCCAAGCTGGGTGCTGGGCTGCACTTGGCAACCTGCTCTCCAACAGCCATGACTTGTTTTATTTTAAATATTTGCTTGCAGTTTTAGCTGTGTGCTTGGCCTGACTGACATCGTAGTGCTGCACCGTGCTCTTTATTAACTAAAATCCAGTGCTGGTATGACCAGTTTCCCTCTTTAATGTTGTTCTTGACACACTCTCCACCTGCTGAGCAGAAAGTAGAGGCCTGGGAAAACAGAGGGAGGTGTCCCTCTCAGCAGCTCCACACTGTTCTGACAGCTTCAGTCCTTGGGGAGAGGAATCCCCACTGCTGTGTGTTTGCTTAGATTCCTGGCCTCTTCCACCTGCAGAGGTGTGCAGTAATCCTCCAGGAAGACAGTTGCCAAATTGCTTAGCCTTCTGCTGGCTGAGAGAGAGAAGCGAAGCATGCACTCCACCACTGGGAGAGCCGTGGTCTGCTGGCGCGACTGTGGCGTTGTCAGGTACATCAGCGTCGTGACTGCCGACATGACCGTCTCCTCATTGGAGCTGGAGAGACAGTTGATTATGGACTCTACCCCATTTGCCTCCAAGATGTAATCTTTGTTAGTTTTATCCAGGCACAGGTTGCAAAGACCACCTGAAACAGCAAAAGAAAATGTCCGACGCATGCAAGACAAACTCTTCACACCCTCATCTTTTTCATGCTAAGATTCAAATTCATTGCTGATCCCTTTTTCTAATACAGAAATAAGCATCCAGATTATCTGTGAGATTTGGATGGAAAATCCTTAACAGCTTCCCAGGCAACGTTTTCTTGATTCTTTCCAGAGATTTTCCATCAGAACATTCCTCCTCCTGTATGTCATTAGAGGGCACTGTTACTGCTGGATATAACCTTTCGGAAAATGAAGAATTCCAGTATCACTTAACCCTAACAGAGGCTACAAGCCAGCAGTTTATTGCAGGTGTTTTAGAAAAACAGAGAACAGAGCTAGCAGTACTAGCCAAGAGACAGAGAATGTTTGAACTTGGAACTTTTAAGATGCAGTCACATCCTGGTATAGCTCAGCCACAAACCTTAAAAATCAAATAATTTATTATCATCTCATGGAGTCACTCACAATTAGATCTGTCCCCTTAGCTTATGTTCAGACCATGATGAATCACCATAAGGCAGTTCCTCAGAGGACTTAAAAAATTTCAAGTAAGCATTCTAGAAGACTGGTTGTCAATAGCAGAATGATAACATTGGACCTGTACATTTATACATGGCAAAATTTAACTATTAATGACTGCCTCTCTATAGGAGAGATTTCATTAAATAGTCATTCAGCTAATGTTTACTTACAGTCTAGGGGAAAAAAAAAAAGTCCTTTCTAGAAAGCATCTTTAAGCACAGCAGCTCTGTTAGGATGAAGGGGAGATGCCTGCCTCCTACCTCTCCCCCCATTCCGCTCGTTCTCCACTAACCGAGGCCTTATCAGCACAGTGTGGGTCTGTTTTTGCAGCACAACTACCTCCCTCCTGGGGCAGGGGGGGGGGGAGATTAACCACCAAACCCTGGCCTGTCAGCCCCCTACGAGGGTGTTCAGGTGAGGACCTTACCAATCGCGAACTCCACGAGGGTCTCGTTGTCTTCGGTGAGCATATCAAGGAACAGATCCAGGACCTGGAGTTGCCGGAGGTACTCGTAGTTTTTGGGATCGTAGGCAAAGTTGGCCAGGTTCGCCAGGACCTGCTCCTTAGCCTCTGCAACAGAGAAGCGTCAGGTGCGTGAGGAAACACACTCAACGTGAAGAGCGTTAGCGAGCAGCGGTGCCCGGGGCTTACCTGGGCTGTCTGTCACCTGGAACTCGGTGACGAGGGCCTGCAGGTACTCCAGCCGCCCCAGCTCCATCCCGGGCCCGGCAGCGGTGTGTCGCCCCAGGCTCAGCTGCTAAACCCCCGGCGCCTGTGAGACACCCCGCGCTCGGCTCGGCTCTTCCCCTCCCACGGCAGGCCGGGGCGCGGGCAGCGCTTCCTCAGGGCGAGGCTGCCCCACGGCCGCGTCCCGCGGCGTGCAGACGAGCCAGCGGCGGCAGCAAGGGCCCGCCGGGCGCCATCTTGTGGGCGTGGCGCGGCCGACCGTTGCTCGCCTCAGGCGGGGGCGGCTCCTCCTCCTCCTCCTCCTCCTCCTCCTCCTCCTCCTCCGCGGCCGGCGGCTCCCGGTGTTCGGGCCCCCGGGGTCGGTGCCGGGAGGCGGTCACAGGTGGAAAGGCAGTCCGCTGCCCAGCGGGTTGTGGGGCGGCAGGCGAGCGCCTTGCCGGGGTGTTTCCTTCCCCGTGTAACCTGTTACCGAGGTGTGTCGAGGCGTTCGACTCTTATTTCGGTATACGGCAAAACTTTGGTATTTAAACGCTTTGCTCTGGAAAGGAGCTAACCTTTCCTCGCTCACTAGTTTGTTTACTAAAAAATTTTTCACTTGCATGTATTTTTTCCATGCTCAATTTCAATACTGCTGTCCTTCCAGGTTCTCCGGAGTTAGCTGTGGTGTTGCTTGCTCAGCGTGGATAAACCCTGAGCTGTTGCTCAGGCCATGGCTCTGCTGACCAGCTTGCTGGCCGAGGGATAGAATCACAGAATCATTTAGGTCGGAAAAGACCTTTAAGATCATCGAGTCCAACTGTTAACCCAACACCAACATGCTCGCTAAACCATGTCCTGAAGTGCCATGTCTATGTGTTTTTTTAACACCTCCAGGGATGGTGACTCCACGAGTTCCCTGGGCAGCCTGTTCCAGCTCTGGACGGAGCTGCTTGCTGGGTCTCAGCATCCCTCCGGGTGGTGGGTGTTTGGTAGGGAGAGATGCTGAAGGAATGAAGGTTCAGTTAGTTTCAGTTTTAGCGTGGGGGTTGCAACTCAGGTTAAAGAACGACAATGGAAAGAGATTTTTTGCCTTTTGTGAAAAGGCAGAAGGATTCAAAGCTGAGGGAACAGGTAAAAAGAAGGCACAATACATGCATGGTAAGATAAATTACCTGGGGAAAAAAAAATGAAGCCAAGAAGGAGCGAATTAAAACAGCAGCAGGTAATTCTACCCTGGTTGTACAATGCCCTGGTCTAAGCACAAAGCAGAGCAATTACATGTTCTGAACTAGCACAGTTCCAGTGAAACCACTATGGTTATAAGTGCTGCAAGTGAATTCAATTGTGGTTCATGTCATGTAAATACGTAAGGTAAAGGTACATAAACATCATAAACTGGGGAGATGGACTCTGCAGAAATTTGTGTTGCTTTTATTGAAGCAATTAAATGCATGGAGGTTCTTCTGTAGATAAGGTAGGAAACAGGCTGTGAGCAGATGTTGTCTTTTTATTGTCTCAAATGCAGTCAATTTTCATATGAAGCAAATTGAACATGGACTGATTCACCAAATACATGGCATCAGTGACAAGCATGTTGGGCTGATAATCTCTCCTACCACACAGCTGGGTGTAGTAAAATGTCTGCCCATGACCACATTAAATAAGATGAGCAAAGAAGCTACACTGAATGCAGCAATGCTAAATCTTTTAACATTGCAATGGTGTGGGAAGACAGAGAAAGTGAAAGTGAAGATATTTGTTTCTACCTGGTATAAAAGTTTAAGCCACACCTGTGCTAGCAACTTCAACTCAATTTTCAGCTGAAGTTGGTGTATATATATCTGTATATGTGTGTATATATATGAAAATGATCAGCAAAGGTGCTACAGACTACTTCTATATTAGAATGTTTTGCTAGTGTATTAACAAATCTCTTTTAATGTATGCCTTTGTAAGTGGTAAGTGTTGACATACTTTTAAGTCACGTTTGTCATTACATAGAAAGTGAATGACTAATGTGAGAAAGCGGGAGAAGAGAAAGCAGAGGAGCTAGTCAATACAAAGAGAAGTGATTAAGGATATTGGGATTGACTAATAAGGGGTGAAAACCAGTATTTAAAGAGGAAAAATATAATGACTTCTGTTTGGAAGTACTACATTTGTGGTCAGTCAGTATAATTTTGCATGCACAGCAGCAGTAGGAACTTTGTCCCCTGGAGTGGTTTCACAGGCAGCGGTGTTTTGAAAAGGCTGGTGTCTGTGCTGGCTGAGTTTCAGGTGATGCATCTCCAGGTCACACTATTCAGTGCGTGGCAAGAAGTAACCAGGAGAAGAGGAACAGCTGTACTTGTCTTCTTGGGAGCTGTGAGCTGTGCTCTTTCTAGCCTTTGTCTTGCATTGAGTTTAATCAAAGATGGTTAAGAGATGTGAGAAAAATTTTACATTTAATTTGCTGTGTTGGAGCTGCCTCCTGGAGGAGAATTTGATAACATCCCCTGGTTTTGTAGTCCTCAGAGATTTTCTTCAGGAGTTACAGATAATGCTAGTACTGATTACATGACCTGCTTTGTTACCAGCTGTGTGCTTGTTGTCTTTGTGCTGACTTACTGCAGGGAGTTTGTCCTGATCATCCAGAAAGATCGCTTGGCAGTAGGCAGAGTTGGCTGTTTACTCACCCAATATTGGCTGTATTGTTTAATTGTCTGAATGCTCCAAGCACTTGCTGTTTGCTGGAATAGTTAGCACAGAATGGGCTAGTATAGCTGGGGTATTCGCAGCTCCAGGGGCTAGTCTAGTGACACAGGTAGCACACCAAAGTTAGAATTCAGTGAAGTTTCATTTCTAGCAGGTTTGTTTCTTTTCTTGCAGTTACTAGCCAGGTCTGCAAGCAGCATGCCAAGCTCTTAATTTAAGTGACTTTGCACTTCTGAGGTGTTCTAGAGTGTCTAAGTTTACTGTGACCTTTCTTTGGGTTTTTATTAAACTTTTCCAAGAATTACATTGGCAGAGTGTCTAAGGCTTTTAAGGTCATGATCTTGCAATATTTCAGTGTTAACTCCCTGGTGAATGTTTCATTGCAGTAAGGAGAGGTGCTTGTTGCAAAAATGCTTACCTTGCAAGGTTAATGGTATTTTAAATGGACATTTATTTCTGGTCAATTTTTGTTGCTGTGCTGGTTCTCAGAGGTTTGTAACCTGGCTGAGGTATTAGTGTTTGTCCATAATTAAAGCCAGGGTTATTTTACTGTCTGTAGGTGTTAAAAAAAACTGCTTTGGGGGTGGGGGTGGTTACCTTGTGTAATGGGACCACCTTAAACTAATGAAAGGAACTTTTATTGCTTTATTTTTTCTTCTGGGCCTCAAGATTCTTAAGGACTGAGTATTACTGCTCCTGTATGATAGCTCTGAGGTGGAGTATTTATTATCCTGTAGCATGCTCAGTATGCATGGTCCCTTCAATTATGCTTTACAAAGCTCCTGCTCAAGGCAGCTTGGAGTTCAGGTTGAAGAGAGATGGGAGAAGACAGCTGTGGAACAGGAGAGGAGGGGGGTAGTTTTCTCTATTATGGGAGCTCAGACATCTTATTTACCTGTGGGAAGACAACCAAAAATGTTACCTCTTCTCTTTCTGAGATTTGTTTCCAACCTGTGGGTTGTGGATTACTTCTAAAGAGTCTGTGCAAAGTAACTGGGGGAGACAATGCTGTTTCCAGGCAGCTTAAATTCTGTAAGGGTGTTAGGAAGTTTTTAGTCAAGAAGTGGAGAAATGTTAAAATAATGGATTTGTGAATTCATTGTTTTTCTTCCCAGAAACATCCCTCTGTCTCTGCAAGTAAGTCCTAGTGACCCTGGTGTTGAGTCTGGGAGCATCAAAAAGCAGTTCTATAAAGCACTCTCCTAACTTTCCGTCCTAAATTATCTTGCACTGCTGTGCACAGCTAAGAAATAGTCAAAACAGATTTCTTTGTCGTGGTGTAGGAGGAGCTGATCTCTGTGTGTCAGCTTCAGTTGGTGAGTACCTGGGGGTTTTTATCTCCCTTGTATAGTCTAATGAATGCTTGCAAGATACATTTCCTTGCTTATGAGCCAGCTAGGGCTAAAGCATTGCAGATAGAGCAGTTGGCTCCACACAGGAGATGCATTCTATTGCTCCTTCAACTAAGCTTTGTTTTCCTGTGATAAATTTTGGTGGGTTGTAGCTTACACCATATCTTGCCTGTTTTGCCCAGGACATTTGTAGCAGTGGGAGGATTTGGGACAATATGACCCCATATTTCTGGAAAAAAACAGAAAGGGAATGTAGAAAGGTGAACAGAATTTAAAATTTAAGAATTACACACAGAAAAAATGGCAATCTGTTCAGCTGCTTAGTTGTTTTATTTGCAATAGCTGGAAGAGGTTTGAGACTTAATCCCTTTTCATTGTGGTTTGTTTTTTTTTTTTTCTGAGAGGGAGAAAGCCCCATCTTTTTCCTAGGAATGTACAGCAGTAATTGTTTTGGTAAGCTGAGAAGCACCAGTCCCTGTTTGCTTCATAGTTATGGACAATGTAAGCATTACACAAGTTAATAAACATGTGTTATGAGACATTAGATATGTCTCCCACTAGTTCTCTTATTTAAGTATATGATTGATAAGGAAGTGCAAAGCCTACTGGTTCAGTAACCCTAGAGCAGTATTGAAGAAGATACTGAGCTGTGGGAGCAGGAACCCTTCTGAAGGGCTGATACCTCTTCCCCTGTAAAAGCCAGCTGTGAAGTCATTATAGTCTGAAGACCTTGGAGTCAGTTTTCCATCCAGTGGGTTTTTTTTGGCTTGTTTGTTTTGTCTGGGGAGCCCACAGCTCTAATGAAAACTGTGGTTTTGTTGCTAGGAATCTGATATGACAGTTCTCAAGATAAGCACTGCAGTTGAGTTGAAAGCTGTTTCTTCTTCCATTTCCCTTCCATTTTATGCTTCTGTCTTTCTGATGGTTCTAATGTGTTGAGTAATCTTCGTCTGCTGTGCTTTGTAAGCTATTATCTGCTTCTCTCAGATCAGGAATGATACAGAATATAAACAGTTCGCAACTCGAGCTGGTGCTGAGGGAGGCTAGAGGCTGATGCAGCTATCATCTTAGCACTTACAAGTTAAGTCCCAGGAGTGTAG
Source organism: Aquila chrysaetos chrysaetos (assembly GCF_900496995.4). NCBI lineage: Eukaryota > Metazoa > Chordata > Aves > Accipitriformes > Accipitridae > Aquila > Aquila chrysaetos. The sequence continues at coordinate 68,867,211 of NC_044008.1, forward strand.
CAAGAAAAGCCACTTACCGTCAAGGCTGTTCAAGGCTGCATGGATATGAAAGTCAGTGACACTGACTTTTCTCTGTATACTTTTCCCCACAGATTTCTTTGTAAGTTATGCTTGTGCTTATAAGAAATGTAAGTTATGCTTGTGAAAACTTCTCTATAATGAGAATGCTGGTGTAATTAAGTCTGAGAGTCTAAGACTAAAGAGCTAAATTCATTTACACAAAGGGGAACTACAGTGGCTTTGAAGTTGGCCCTATATAAGGATGCATACACTTATTCTTAGGTCTAGTAACACCTTTGCTGGCCCTCCCCCCACCAAATGGGTCCCAGTTAATGCTGTAAAGAAGTGTATTTACACAAGCCATGAATCCTGTTTTATGATATATCAAGAAACACTTGAGATATCACTAGTTATACAAAGCAGGCACTCAAAGGTTTAGGTTTTTTTCTTCTTGATGCTCTGGAGTTGAACCTTTGAGGCTTTGAAAATGTCCTTGGCGTGAAGAACTCATGTATACACCTTGTAGGAGAAAATATTTGATCTCACTAGAGACTTGGCTGAGTTCTGCAACCCATGCAGAAGCTTCCATATAATATTTAGAGATGTGGAAAATAATACCACACTTCCTGTGGAAAGTGTTTGTCTTGCCACCCCCAACATGGGAAGCAACCAGGAAACGTCATATTAGTCTGCACGAAAATTGCATGTTCAGATGAGGCAATAATACTTCTTTGTGAAAGAACTGTGCATAGCCATTAATACATATTGTTCAGTGCTACCAACTGAAATGTGCATGTGAAATTCCAGTGACTTCTTAAAGGCACTGACTTAAACCAATTGAACTGACACAGCTTTTGTCTCTCAGCGCTGGTTACCATGGCTGTTATCCCATGGTTTGCTTTAGGAAAGCACAGTTCTCTTTGTTCTTTGGCTGCCGCTGGGTTCTGGGCTCAGCCTGTGGTCTAGATCTCTCACTTAGAGTCTGACACGGCCCCACGGAGTGGAACTGTAGGGCAGAAGGATGACGACAGTTGTGGAAAGCAGATGCTTGTTTTCTCATCTGCCATCAGTGCTGGGCCTTGCTTAGGTTTGTACAGACCGCATAATTGTTTGTGTTCATCTTTTTTTTTCTTCTTCTTCTTTTCTTTCTTTTCATATGCTTGTGATGTACACAACTGCTGGAGGGGATTGACTTTCAGACTGTGGTTCAGTTGGCATTTCATTGTATTGATATCTGGAGGGATTATCCAAAGGTACTTTTGAAGCCTCTTTCAATTTGTTTTTTTTTTCCAGAGCACAGAAGCTGAGCCCCATGAATAATGCAGCTGATATCAGGAAGAAACTGGAGTTGTAGAAGACATAGTGGAAATCACTAGTTATATCTACCAGGAGACCTGAAATAGAAGCCATGGCTTAGTCAAAGAGAAGACGCATACTAAAGGCAACTAGGTGACATTTACATAAATGTTAAACCTAAATCATTCAGCAAACTGCTATATACAAAAGATAAGCATTCACAGATGAGTTAAGTTCTCTTCTCTAGATTCTAGGGGTTGTTTGGTTTTTTGTAGTCACCACTCAGGTGATGTTTCTGCTTCTGTATAAAGTATTTCTCAATACACAGAAAAATCAGGACAGAAAGGGAATTGTAGCTTTTCCCCAACCAGCTGATTCATTTTGTTTACCCAGCAGAGGACCCCTGTGCCACTGCCACTCACTGGATTTTGGAATGAGTGACCTTATTACATCCTAGGTCAGAAAACAGAACAAATAGATAGGGAAATCTCTCAAAAATTGACATGTTAGGGTCTCTAAACTGAAACTTGTTGCTAATAGTGTGTAATCAGGGAGAAGAAAATTCACAGCACAACAAGCATTATGACTAACATTAAGTGCCCTCAATATAAAACATTTAGAAGCATGATATATCAAATAAGTAATTTAACACTAATGTTAGAGATGGAAAGGCGATACTCAGGTCAAATATACAATGCCTTCTGTAGGCTGCTTATTTATATGGAAATACTGGAATAATGTTTGTTTGCTTGTATTCTTCAGTAAAGATTGGTAATGTTTCTTTTAATAGTGCACTTTTCTTTAGCAGATTTTAGGACTACAGATAAAAATGGTGCTGCTTTTACTGTACTTCGTTTTGCCCATCTGCCACTCCTATTAGAGATGTCCAAGAAAAGACCTTTTTTTGCACTTTTCTCAAAGTGACTGACACTAATGCCAGGGAATACCATGAAATGTGGTACATGTTATCATCCCATTCTTAGAACAGACATTATTTTCCTGCTGAATAGTACACAATTCATTGCCTGGAGAAGAGAACTAAAGCCTGAATTGAGGCTTCATGCTCAGGTTCACGTTTCTTGTTAGTCTTTTGAATTTGCTGCTGTGCTGCAGGAGCAGGTGCGTCTTGGACAGGTCACTTAGTGGCATTTGGAGTGAACCGTGAAATCTGTGAATAATTTATTGGATTTGGGGTCATAACTAGCTCCTTTCTTGTCTCCAGAGAAAAATCAATACACTCTGGAACTCGGAAAGAAGAGTGAACAGAAGGCTTTTGAATAATGTAAGACTGGTAATAATTCTGATCACAGTTAATTTGTTTAATGGGATGTTTGCAATTCCTTGAGACTTCATAGATAAAACAATGCAAACTGGCAAAGCAGTGAAAGAGTTCATAGACAGCAAGATCCTACCACAGTAATTCCTCTCTCTGACTTCCCTCTCACTAGAAAAAAGTTGTCATCACTCCTATACCTATCAAAGCTGCCTTTTTTCACTGTCTGGTGTTGCTGCAGTGACATTTGGGCGGCTGCAGAAATGACCTTCCTTCAGCTGCGAGAAGGGGCTGATCATTCCTTTCCAACTCTCCCTTTTATATTGCTCCCTTTGCATAACTCACTTGCCTGTATGGGTTTGGAAATGCCCTTATTTTAATTTATGCTCCCAAACACTTGTCACCAGTGTCTAAACAACCAATTTTTCCCCAGGCTGCTTTAATAACTTCTCTCACCTGTGAGAGGGGGGCCAATGAGGAGAGTGATACTCTCCAGGATGGTGAAGAGCCCTAGAGCACTTGAGAACCTGTCCATCTCCACCACATCCATCAGCACCTGGAAGGTGAGTGCCCCGATGCCACTCATGGCTATACTGAGGATGACGCAGTAGACGATGAGCACGCTGAACTCAGCTGAAATGACACAAATGAAATTGCTCAGCCCGCAGAGAAGCACAGCCAGGCTGAATAGGTAGATGCGTCTCCCTGTGAAGACTCTGTGTCCTGAGAGCAGCCCTGTCAAAGGGCGTATGAAGATGTTGATGAACCCGATAACAGAGATGAGAAGGGCTGCCCTGCGTTCCTCCACCCCATTCTGGATGGCATAAGGCACAAGGTAGACATGCGGTAATGCAAACCCCATCATCATCCAGGTCACTCCAATAGTGTAAATCTGGTAACCTTTGTTTTGACAGAAGATGTCAAAAGCCAGATACTTCTGCAGCATCTGGAAGCATGCAGTCCTTCTGGTTTGATGCTGGAGCTCGGGGTGGGGAGAAGATGCTCCATTGGAGAGTTGTGCCTCTTCTGCTCTTCTCTCTGGCCCCTCTCCAGGCTTGGGTGACTGTAGTAGTGACCCTGATGCCAGCTGAACTGGTCTCATGATGGCTCCAGAAACACAACAGTTCAATAGTATTCCTCCAAAGATAAGAAAAGTGTTTCTCCAGCCCATCTCATCCAGCAAGTATTGAGAAAGCAGCGGCCACAGCGTGAAACCGAGAGAGACGCCAGTGGATGCCATGGCATTGGCCAGTGTTCGCCACCGTACAAAGTAGTAGCCCAGCGCAGTCACTCCTGCCTGGAAGCTGAAACACGATCCCAGACCTAAAGGTAAGAGTAAAAGAGAAAATGACAGGCATGATCCCTCTGTGTTGTCTTAAAGGGTGAAAAGAGCCCAAATCCAGGGTATATCCACAGATGACTTCATCTGCCACTGAAGCATTTCCTCACCTGCCAGGCTGCACAACCCCCAGTGATTAATACTCAGAAACCCCACACAGGGCATGAAGAAGGATGTTGTAAATTACTTGTGTTCTTGGTTAAACTACTTGTGTTCTTTGGTATACTAAATATTCTGATCTAAGCTGACATTTGTCTGGGGCACGCTGCCATTCCTAAAATTGTTATGGAATTGTTCATTAAAAACTTGGTTTTTATACCACATGCAACAAGCAGTGCTGCTTTCTTGACACTTTCATTGGGGCTCAGGGAGTTGTTTTTTCTCTCTATGCAATGAGCACAGCTTAGGTTGCAAGATCCAACAGGACTGGTTCCAAAGTGACCTGGCTGAAGGAATTAATTTCTCTGTGTTAGAAAAGAGTCAGAGTTGAACAACAGTCACATAGGAGAAATATTTGGAAAGGAAAAGTTCCCATCTGTTACTTCTGTTGAAAACCAACATGTTCTTTTGTTAGAAAAAGATATATTTCCCCAGATTGGGAGTGGTGAAATACAAACCCAGAGAACTTGGGAAGGACGTTGTCCCAACACATTACTTTCCAAGATTGAAAAAACCTCCCTTCTTCAAAGACAAAAGGTTGAGAAGCTGGTAAAAAGAACAGACATCTTTGCTCTCCATTTTGCCCTCTGGAGACCTGTAGCTTTTTCCAGATAGAAAAGCTTTCCAGTGAGCTTGGCTGGATGAAGTGTGTATTAAAGGGGTGTGAAGGGCAAATCTAGCTGCTATACAATTCCTGCTGTGCTGTGAGGCTTTTAATTTATCCTGTTTCACAGATGAATGGAAAAACGTGAGCACTTAGTTGGGACTCTCGCCATTTCCCGTTTTTCAAGTCAAGCACAGCAGCTGGGTTTTCCTGCTGTTCTTTGGTACTTACCAGTGATGAGGCCAGCTGTTAAGTAAAGCTGGCTGATGGACTTGCAGAAGGAACTGGACACCATGCCCACTCCACTGAGCAGGCCTCCCAGCATCACAGCAAACCTGCAGCCAAATCGCTTTACCAAGATGCTGCAAAGGGGCCCTGGAAGCAAAGTGGAAAAAGGGAAGCAGTTTGGGAGGAAAGAAATATTTTGTACCTGCTGGACTGCTGCAATTATCAGATGATTTAGTCTAGACACCCTGAGAATTTTCCCAGCAGCATAATGTAGTAGGAGAGCCAGGAACAGAAAATACATCCCCTGATCCTCCCAAGCATGTGGTCAACTTGTTAGGTGAAGGGAAGGCTCCTGTGATGTGCTTGGTTTTTGGTCATTAGGATTTCTAAGCTTCCCTATGATGGATTTTAGTTAAAACTCTTGCAATGCAAGGAGGACCTTCAAGTGTAATTCTGTTCTCACACGATATAAATTCCAGGAATTATTTGAAAAAGCAGAGGACTTGTATTTCTATGTCTCTGAGTAAGAGATGTTAAGCAGGGTGATATTTCTGTTTGCATATTTCCACTCTCTTTTCACTGTGTTTTTCAAATATTCTGCCACAAAATCTTCTAAATTGCCCTTGGTGTCCCACTACCTAGGTGAAATTCCTTGCAAGAAAAGGCAGATTGACTCTGAAATAGATCAAGAATGGGAGAAAAAGAGACGTCATTGAGGAGGATTATCTGAAAATGGCTGGATAAGTATATTCATGTCTGCATGGGAATCAATCTAACCTTCAGGCAGTAGCATCCAAGCTGCAGCTTGTGGAGTCTTGCAGCTGTCCTGCACATCGTCTTCCCCAGGAAAATAATAAGATGTTATTGTCAGCACAGCTCTTTGCACATGCCTGTCCTGGCATACCTGGGCAGGAGTGGGTAAGTTTAACCGTGTCCACTTCCAAGAGGACATAAGCCTAGGAGCAGACAGTGCACATACCGGTTCCCACTCCCACACCTCCAGCACAAAGACTGCAGAGGTGGGAGTGAGACCTGGGTGGTTCTGATGGGCCAGATCCTGGCTCTGCCCTTCTTGGGCAGAAACCCACGTTTTATTGGGTACCTACGTTGCTGGCAGGCTTTACTAGGAAAGAGTTATGTTATTTAATCAGAAAAAACAATTAACAAATAGGCATGGAGGTGTGTGTTTAAGGTCAGTTAATTCTTTAATTTTCATAGATTTTTGGTGAATTCCATGAGATTGTGTTAAATTACCTGCTCGTTAATGTCATTTAGCATCCTTCATTTTGAGGTAGGAAAAGATTAGTTCAGACCTGCAGACCATCAGTGGGAAACATGCATCTCTGCATGCTCTGGCAGAAGAGGATCTGAAGATAGAGTTTCTTTTCCTGTTTGTTTGAGGATCCTTGAGGTTTTCCAGGTTTTATTATTTTTTTCCCTCTTCTGAACACTTAAGGTTATATAAGCAAATGCAAAATGACTGTAAGCTTCAGAATTAGGAGTCAATCAGAGTAGGGAAAATAATCTGTGGCATATTTGTGACCTAAATCAATGTCTGGTTTGAAATAAAATCCACATAGTCAAGCGAACAGTGGAACATTATTAAAATTAGGAGTGCAGCTGTCTGTATTTTGACCTGCTTGGGAGATTTTCACCTCAGACTTCAACTGGTCTTTGAAAAAGTGTCAGCAAACTGGTGACTGGATTATTTTTCCTCCTGCTGAAGACATTAAGGATGGTACTCCTGTTTAACCAACCCAAGTAGCAAGAAGTCATAAATTGAACACTCCAAAATAATGAGATTGGCTCTAAAACTTATAAGGGTTTTTCATTATTTGTTCCTGTTAACTTGCTTTCTAGGTTTCAAACATTATTTCTCACTTGCCTGGGGCTTTTGTGCTTTCCTTTGCAAAAATAATACCAACAAAAGCGCTGCATTTGCATGAGTGCGAGTCCAGAGAGTTACATGTGCATGAATATCTAGGAGCAGGAACATGTAAGGGCCTGAACTCCCCTTTTGGAGATGGCCATAGGATCCTGAGGTCTCTCAAATGATTCTTATAACAAAATAATCATTAATCACTTTTACCTAGGAACATAGCATGGGTAATGAGATATGTTTGGCTTACTAGGTTATGAGCTGTTGTTTGCACCGTGCATTTCCCTGTTTCCTTCCATAGCTCTGCTGAGCTGAGGTTAGCTCTCCTGCATGGGACCTTCTCACCGTACTGACCACTCTCAGAATGGGCTGCTCTGTCCATTCCCCTTCCTGTTTACCAATTTTTGCAACAAGATTTTTTTTTTTTTCCCTTCAGTTCCTCTGAATTAAAAAGGATGAAGGAGAAGAAAAGAGAGAAGCATCTTTAAGAGACACTGGTGACATAGCAGAATCCAATTTTGGAAAAGGTTTAAGTGCCAAGATGATGGATGTAACTGGGGAACCTGAATCAAACAGAGCCTGGCCCACTGCAAAGGAGGTCAGAAGTTACAGCAAAAGCTGTACATGCTTGGCCTGAGAGGGAGTCTTTTATCTCTGGGGGTTTTTTTTGTTTTTTCTTCCTGATTTATGGTTGCGTTACTCCCACCTTATGCTATTAGGGGCAAGAACAAGCACTCCTCTGCCATAACAGCCTGCAATAGATGAGACATAACTGGCAAGCAAAGTAAGAACTCTCTTGTAATTCACTGGCTATGCCCTGACAAATTCCGTTAGTGAATATAATTAACACGAGGCTATTCTTTCCTTGTCTAATTTATAACTTTTGGATCTATTTATTGGCTGTCTTTATATTACCTTTTACTGTGGTTCTGGCCTCCTACAAAACAGTACTTCATTAAAGAAGATAGGATACCTGATATTTTCTTGCGGATACGGCCAGACTTGTCCTTCCTGGACATGTTGGGGCTGAGCTGCTTCTGAGACCATTTCCCAGAGCCACCAGGTCCCATTCAGCTTCTTCCCACTAACTGCAGCAGGACCACAGAGGATGGTAGGCAGCACAGAGAATGCCCAGCAGCTTCCAAATTCAAAGCCCCAAGGACACTGCTCTCTTACTGCTGACCTTCAGTGATAATTTCTGCCCTCGTTGCTTCCCCTGAGGTCTCTTTCCATCTGTACCTCGCAATTCTGGACCCAACTGTTTCTGCTAAGGTGCAAACTCTCTCTCCCATGTCAGGTGGCTGTCAGCCAAGTCCTGCACAGGAGAGACTGAACCTGCCACAACCTTCACATTAGCATGTCTCAGGGCTCTGCTTTTTTTTCCCTTAATACTATAGTGTCACCTTTCACTAGTATTGGAAGGGGACAGGTATGAACTGAGGGAGCAGCTCAGATATGTGGGTGTCACTGGATATTTTGCTTCTTTTGCCTAGGTGGGGTTTGGGTAGTCTGTTTATCAAATAAGCACAGGAATTGCACATGGAGAGGTCAGCAGCAACACAGACCGCTCATTGGGAAGTCCTCGAACTGCTGAGGATTTGTTTTTCTCTTCTATGCAGAAATATCCATCTGGGTGGAGGATCTGTCCTGTGCAGCTCCCACATTTTCTTTGGGGAGAAAACCAGTGATTCACTCCACTATCCACAAAGCACAACCCTCCTTCCACCCCCCTTCACCTGGAGAGTGCTGCCTGACCCACATTCTGCATTAATCTAGCTATGCTTATGTCCACCCTGATGCCTGCTTAGGTGTGCACTCCATGCTACTGCCCAAGGAGTTGCTTTTAACACTCTGCCTCATCTAGCAGCCTGGAGGAGCTTGGCTTTTGGCATCTTTTTAGCCATGAAGAACACAGTTTTCATGTGGCACATGGAAGGAGATGCGCCCTCATGGACAGAAGATGAACCAAGAAAGCACCCAAGCTCCAGCACTACCTGCCAGCTTATTCAAAGAGCTGCTATGGGAAATAATTAAGTTCTCACTGGTCTGGAGAAGCTGGCCTGAGAAAGGGATTCACCTCCTTTGAGCAAGGGTCTTGGTTGTCTCTTAGAGTGGCAAAAGGGAACTTGGTGTCTGTGGACACTTAGCTTTGGACTGTGCGGGCATGGGTCAAAGTGGCTGGGAGATGCTGTGCACTGTCAACCAGCCAGTCTGCTCAGACCTCTCAGTCCCTTCCACCATCCGTCTTAATGAAATATGAAAAGTGCCCTCATTACGGCCCCTCATCAGCAACATGACCGCAGAAGGTGGTGGAGGGCATTCCCTGCAGCTGTTACTTACCACCTCCGTGCAGCACAGCCACCATGATGGACGGGAACCACGACGTCTCGCTATTGCTGGCCTGGAACTCACGCTGGAGGTCCGTGAAGAAGATACCGATGCAGGAGGGGAAGCCCAGCGTCAGCCCCTGCAGCAGCACTGCAGCGAGCAGAACCATCCATGCCCATCCCCGGTCCTGGGGCTTGGCAGCTATGCGTGCTGCTGCTCCTCCTTGGGACATGATGGCTTCTTTCTCCTCCTAAGCCAGGCTGCTGGGGAAGGGAGTGCAGCTACCATGCAACCTTCAGCCCAGTGAACAGACCTACAGAGAAGAGCTGATGGTATTCCCAAGGCTCAGAGGCACCACTGCGTCCCACACCTTTTGCAGCTGACACTCTAGACTTCTTGCTCTGCATTTCTTCTAGCACCTCCGTTCCTTCTCGCTACAGGATCCTGCCAACAGATTACTTGAGAAACAACCGCCTTCCCCTTTTATATTTCACAAGACTGTGACCACAGCCAGGTACAGAGCAGGACCACACCTCCTCTGAGGTATGAATTGGCCTTACCTAGTTCCCGCCCTTATTTTCCCTTTCACCTGCTTTCATCATATGGAGTCCCCTTGCTCGCAATTGCTAAGGTCACTCAGTCCTCGTGCTGAGAAGAGAAGGAAAAACTCTGCAAATGCCAAGAAAAATAGAAACATATAAAGCTTGCGTGTTGCAGCAGAGCTCAGTGTGAAACTTTCAGGAAAACTGCACCTACCTACAAAGTGCTAGTGCTGAAAAAACTTTTTTAAAGCCGTTAATTAATTAGGATCCAGTGATTGCAGCTAGGCTTTTGCTTTACCTCTGTTTAGAGCTTCTTCTGAGAGATCCCAGTTTTGACTTCAAGACCGGCAGCACAAAACATATAGTAACAGCATTCCCCATCCTCTCCACATGAATAAACATGTATAAAAAAAAAAATCTTTGGCAGCAGGATGAGCTCAAAAAAAGTGCCCATAAGGTCACTGCACAGTGCAATATTTATTTAGCACTCAAATAGTGTTTTTTCCCTAAAACAATAGCTATATTTGAGTTTTGTGTGCAGCTCTAAAAATGAATAATAGTTTGATTTTGCTCATTATTTCAAATATGCCATGGTGGCAGAAAGTGAGTTTCATACCTCAGGCTGAGACCAGAATTGGTAAAACGAAGGGTAGCAAGCGCGTGGCTGTGTGCGCGGCGCAGGCGGCTCATCCACTGTGTGCGCAGCCCGGTCAGCTCATGGCCCACGGTTAGATACTTCTGCTTCAGTAGCAACTAAAAGCTTTGATGAAGTCTTTTGCAATATTAACCTAGGCATCACTTCTGCAAACAGGGCTCTTAAGCTGGCTGGCTTACAGCCAAAAAAAAAAAGGCCGGGAGCGGAGGGGGCCCGTGGGAAGGGGCTGTGAGATGCAAATCACGGTGGTGGTGCTCAGCACACTTTAATCCTTTGTCCACTTTAGCTGGGCGCAGATAATGCAACTAATTCAAGTGCTTGTCTCTCTGGTGTGAATTAGCTGGATGACAGCCTAAAACCTCTCCCCGGCAACAGCAAACCTGCAAAAAAAGGCAGAAGCATAGCTCCTCTCTGTTCCCAGCTGCCCTGTCCAACTCTTGATTTGTCCAGCAGAAGATTTCTGGGTCCCCTCACATTTCCCTGTGTGCCTGCTCACTGGGGAGGACTCTCCGGTGGGCCTGCAGATGCCGTGGCTTTCATCCACTTTCTGCCCCTGGCTGCAGGACACCTTTTCCCCTGGGCAGCCTAACCTGCACGGTCGCCGCAAGGACCCTGGAGATGTGCTGCCAAGTGCTGCATGGCCTCCTTGCTGCATTCTGCTTGCATAAAGGTAAAGGAACAAGTTTGTTCCAGCACTGGCTTACCCGGCTGTGCCATACTGAACAACAGCAGTGCCGCAAAACCTTGGTTTAACCCTTCCCAGGGTAACCGGATAGGATGGACGGTGCAAATGTGGAGGGCTAGTGTGTGTTTTCGTGCTCCTATGGGCTTGATGTTCTCAGGCAACCTGCTCCTGGTGTTGAGCAGTGAACATGAGACCAGGGACATCTGCGAAACACAGGCAGATTTTCACATGCATGTGATCATCTTGTGCTAATAGTGTTGGGAATAGGATTGAAGTTCATAGCAATAGCCACACCTGGGTGCCTACTGCAAACAGTGTGCTTCTGTTGGGAGCAGATGAACCGGTGCAAAGGTGCTTCCCTCTACCAGCTGGTGCAATGCCTGGGGACACATGGGTGCCCTGGATGGTTTCAGTCTTTCTTTCCAGCCACTCTCTGCCAGTCACCATCTTGCCTGATGAGCTAATTCTCTCTTGTTCAGGTCCAAACGCTTTCTTCTTCTTCTTCAGTGACCCCCAGGACACCAACATTCAAGCCTTCTTGGATTTCCCTAGTTGTGATGAAACAGCCCTAGTAGTTGTTCATGGCAGCAGACCAGGAGTGCTCACAGTGATTCTCCCTGCTTCTTCTGTGCCTTGGTTTCCCTCAGCTGTAATGGGGGACAAGCAACTGCTGGCATGAGGGTTGCTTGCTGCTCCCTGCAAGGGCAGGCAGCCCTTTATGCTGAGAAACACAAGGGCCTGGGGCATTTATGTAGCTCACCTCCTAGAAAGAGGTTTATATTTAGCCTGCAAATGATGATGATCTCTATATCTTGTCCTCAGTAAAAGCCTGCAGCTGGTAGATACCTCTGGGGTGAGAAGAGCAGTCTACTTCTCCCCTACAGCAGCTCAGGAGGGAGACCCAGCAGCAGGGTCCAGCAGGGAAGTCAGGAGTGCGGCTGGGGGCGAGGCTGAACCGCTGCCCCCAGCAATGGGGCTTGGAGCGGCGTTCAGAGACCAGGCGATGCCTGTGGCTTGGCAGCAGGGGTGGAAATGGAGAAGAAAGTTTCTTGTTCATGGTACATTAGGTCTCTGTATCCTGCTGCGTGGCTTGCAGCAGCATCCTCCTGCCGCCCCAGCTCAGCCCTGTGTGGGCTGGACATGTATTTTATGAATGTGTAAAATAAACTGCATGCACAGAAATGAGATGTTTACTGTAAGCTGAGCAGGGTGGTAAACTGGTTTTTGGGGTCACTCAGTACTCAGTGTCTGTTGGGGGTAGGAAAGTCAAACACTTCTCTTGGTAAATACCTTTATAAGTGACTTTTTAAGTACCTTTTCAAGTACCTTTTCATCCTGAGATCTTGGCTTGCTTTGCCATCCTCTCCCAGGTAGGTTGTATTACATCCCAGCTGACTTTTCCAAGGTCACCCAGTAAGCTGACGGCAGAGAATCCAGATCTAGCTCTGATTAAAGCATTGGCCCAAGTGGCGCAGCCTGGCCCAACACTACAGGCTTGTGTCTGCAGGATGTCACTTGTCAGCAGTCGCTTGCAGCCCTTAAGGGACAGGCTGTGCCTAGGGCACGACGGAGGTGGCTGCAAGTCCCTGGCTCTGTGCATGTCCTTACCGGCATGTTACAGCTCCGTAAGCCAGTCCCGAGCTCAGGAGCCTCAGCAGCAGTTTTGGGGCAGACCATTTGCCTGGAAACCAAAGTGCAAATGCTTCAGAGCTTGCAAATTGTTTTTGAGAAAGACTAGTTGAATTTGTTCCAGAGATCCAGATTAGCAAATCATCCGACAGATGGAATCTCACAGAGGAAGTGTGGGGGGTTTGTTTGTTTGTTTTAAAAAAAAGGAAAACTAAGTGACATTTCAGCTGTGGGATTGCAGAGCAGTTCAGGGCAGGGAGCTATTCCTGCCCCAGGTTCAGTCCCAAATTAAACTCCTGCTCTGATCCTTCTCTTGAACCCAAACAGACCCAGCAAAAACTGAGCTCTCAGAGCACCTGAAAACAGATTCCTGGCCTGAGACTGAGGCAGGGACAGGATCTGAACAATCCTGGCAAAACCCCTACAGACCAGCTCTGCTGGTGCTGAGAAAATGGGACTGTGCCAAGGATGGGGGAAGTGCTGGTTTATCATGAGTTTCCCAAGCAGTTCCCATTGCATTGCTCCCATGTCCTTCCCCTGCAAAGGGCAGCAGGGTCCTGCCTGCACTAATAGGTCTTAATTAGCCTGACCAGCCTCATCTGGGGCCTCCTCTCACACGCCCTCCACCCCATTTTTTTCCCCAGCTACACTTAAGCCCGGCTCCTTGCCTAGATTGATCTTTGATCTGTCTCACCACTGTTTTCTGCTCTCCTGGGTTGACTTTGGATCTGCCTGGCTGTTTTGTGCATATTAGTCACCAAGAACGTGGGTGTAACACCAGGTGAGAAATCCCGCTTTTGGGACCAGGTTTAATGACCGTTAGCCAGTACTGGGGATAACACTGCTTGGTGTGGAGATGGGAAATGGGGGATGAGGAGGCAGCTGGCAGCAGAGCACGCACTGACAGCTCCCATCAGCTTGCAGGAATCCAGCAAGATGTGGCTTGTCCCTGCTCTTTAACCTGATGGCAAATCTCCAGCTGGTGGGTGATTGCAAATGGTTGGTGTGCAAGCTGGCCCTTGCCCTCCTGTCTGCTGCCATCCCCCCCCCCGCGGTCGCTGCCTGTGGCTTTCCCAGAGCCTGTGCTTTGTGCAGTAGGCAGGGAGGTCGGTGCCAGGAAGGGCAGCTCTTCCCAAGGCAATGGGGATGGCTCCGGAGATGAGTTTGCAAAAGATGTGCTTGTGTAAATTCACGCTGGAAGTGGCTTTGGAAGTGGCTCTGGCTCGTGCTGCGTGATGCCCTGACCTGCCACGTTGCCCTGTGCTATGGGTTTGTGCTGCCTTGGGAGCGGGACAGAGACAGGGACCAACGCTGACACAGGACTACCCAAACGGACGGAGGTCTTTGATAGGAACCTGGCTGAGGTTATTGAGGATATCTGGAAGCTGCTGGTGCTTTTCTTTCAGCAATTTCCTGCATTTGTGAAGGTGAGGGAGGCTGGTGTGTTCCCTGAAAAGTGGGGCTTTTGAAGAAATGGAGTTACCTTATCATTAGCTGCATAAGAGCTCTAGCCAGTAGATGAGTTTGTGGCACGGGGTGGGTGCAATGGGCTGTGTTGCAGCTGTGGGTGGGAATCTAACCATGCTGCAGCCCATCTCTCCCATGGACTGACATGTGGGGACCCTGAGCAGTGGCAAGGGGGTTTCCCTCTAGCAGATCTTACCTGTCAAGCTCTTGTCATTTACCTTGGCTTTTATTAATGGGGAATATGGGATTTAGTGGGGGAAGGATCAAGAGAAGTGTTTCCCTGTGGCTGGCTACTGGATTCTTGGAGCAGGTGTAGGAGGTTGTGGGGGATTGAAGGTGCACAGCCAGAACTTGTGGAGCATGGTTTTTAGGAAGCCAGCAGGCTTTTGGGCTCCAGTGAGCCAAAAGAAGCAGCTTTGGCTGTGCTGCTCTCAGCAGGTCCTCTGTCATCCCAGCCAGGTCCTGCTCAGGTCTCTTGTCCAAGGACGATTGCTCTGAGGAAGGTGCAGGTGATGCCTAGAAGTCACAACAGGGCAGGAAAGGAGATAGAATAACTTAGTGCCGACACCTAGGCTCTTCCTGCCCGCACCCAGAGGGATCACGATGTTCAGCCTTGTGATTCCTGGAAAAGGAAAGACAGGAGCTCTTCATCCCGCTGGGAAGTGCAGGTCGCTGTGTGCCTTAGGGTCATCTTGTCAGGGGTGTGCATGGAAAGAGCAAAATGTGGCCCTGAGCATTTATTTCATGGGCAAAACCCCTTTGGTTTGGCAAATACAACCATCCCCTTCTTACTTTTTATATGTTTCTCTGCATTCAAATTTTAGATGAAAATCCACTGAAATATTAGGATGAGGATGACTGTTCATTGAGTATTTCCTAGCCCTTTAGTGACTAATCTGCCTGCTTTTCTGAGACATCTTGACCTCAGTGCCCGGGTTAAGGGCCTGGCTCTTTGGTTGGTTGCCCAAACATTTTTCCTCATTTTTAGCCACTGTCATTTGAATTCATCAAGATCACTGGTGCATGTTTTCCTGGCTGTGCTGAAGGACCTGCTGCCCAGACTGCCCTGAGCTAAATCACGGGTGGAAGGTGCTCACCTTTCCCAAGGATTTTCTTGGTGACGCAGAGACCAGCTGAGCTCTCAGCTCACTGAGGATCTGTGCGAGACCCATGAAACTTGAGAACTCCTCACACTTCAGACTGATGATGGACTTGTATCAGACTCCCATCTGCTGAAGTCTGGGGAACCCGTAGGAGGGATGGGGGCCTCTAATAGGAAATATTGCCAGAAGGTCAAATATCGATGCCTTTGCTCATCTGTTATACCATGATATGAAGGCAATTGCTAGGGGATTGCAGCTCCTTTACTGTGGTTTGGAGAAACCAATGTGTTTCTCCAGCCCTGGAAAGGAGAGGGTACGTGGGGGTTATTTGCCCATATGAAAGTTGGGCTAAACCTTCAGTGACTGTCTCTGAACCAGATCTAGGTGGAAGGACATGGCTAAGGTTCTTGTTTCCCAAACATGTCAGTAAGCTGGCTTGAAAATATCTGCAGGCTTTCTGTCTGCAAATAGATCTGGCTTGATTACTTTGTTCCGGGTGAAGGTGGGTGGGTAAGTGACGAACTGACCTTCGTCGTTACGTGAGAGCCTGAGGCAGAGCAGAAGAGCATATGTGTTGTGCAAGATGCACTTATGGCTGTGGCCAGACCTCTGCAGCACTGGGTTTCACCCTCCCAGACGTGTGCGGAAAGGGGAAATGCAGCAGCAGTTTCCACTGCTTTTTGCTGGAGCCCCCGGCCAAGCAGTCAGATGCTGATAGGTGCCTTGATGCTGCTAAAACCCTTTCCTATCTGTAATGTCAATTCGGGTTTCCTCTCTGTCCACAGACATGAGCGGGCAGGCCAGAAAAACAAATGAATTGTGCTCCAGGCAAAACTGGCAGGGGCAAGCCGAGCTGCCGGCTGGGGTGACTAATGGGAGCTCTGTGGTATTGTGGTGAGGTGAGCCCCAGCACCAGGGAGCCAGGTGGCCCCCGGCCACAGCGTGGTGGCCGGGGTGGGCTCAGCCCTGGCAGGAGCCTGAGCCTTTCCTTCCAGAGGAGGGGTGTGGGACTGCTCCTTTTATGCCCTTTCCAATGCAGAAAAGGCTGATAAAGGGGTTTTAAAGTCCATCTGCCGCAGCTCGGTTGCGTGCGCTACTTATTGCCTTTACTCTGTGGCTATCGCAAAATCTCAGCTATGTTTTGTTACTCATCTTCCTCCCAAGCACCTGGCAAAGCCACCTGGGGAATTTATTTCCCCCAGTTGCCTCTGCAGGGTAGGAGGGACCAAATCCTGCCACCTGTAGCTACTAAGATACTTGGGTGTTTTTGTGTTGCCTCCTGCCTTGGTGGTGGCACAGCCCCAGGGATGGAGCCCCTCGCCCACAGGAGCTGCTTGTCCCTGGGAAGGTGCCTCCTCCGAGCATCCTGCATCTTCTTGGGGCAGCAGGGTTTGGAGGCAGCCTGGGGTGCTCTGACAAACCCAGCCAAGAGCCAGGGCCTTAACCCTCTGCTGAGGCCAGTTCTGCTGCAAACCGTCCCCCTCTTTCCCTTCTCCTGCTGCTGCAACAGTTCTAGAGCTGCCTGGGTTTTGGCAACAGGGATGGCTGAGTTTTGGCCTGGCCCCTGGCAACAACAGGACCTGCTTATTCAGAGGTGGTGCGTTGGGTTCATTCTTATTCTGGGTAAGGTAAGACATGCAGCGCTGCTGCCTATCCAGCACAACCTCTTGCCACTTGGTAATGCTGGGGCATCACCTGTGTTTTCTGCAGCAAGAAGTAAAGAAATTGTTTTTCAAAGGAGTTAAGTGGGTTGCACAGCCTTGGATGGGAAAACAAGGGATGGTGCAAAGGCTTGGTGGCTCCAGCTTGCGGTTTCTGCAGAAAACGCTGAGTGACGCTTGTGTCTTCTGCATGGTGATATAGCATTGTGTTAGAGGAACCACTTGCCTGGCGGACGTGGAGCTGGTTAAAGGTCCTGCACAAAGGCTTTTCCTGCCTACGTGGCCTTATAGGACAGTCCTAAAGTGGGAGAGCAGGGAGGTTATGGCTGCAGGCCTGAAATGCTGGCTGTAATTTGAATTTCTGCTGACAAGTCCTACCTTGTGAATGTGATCAAATATGCATGTGGCGTCAGCAGTGCCAGCCCTGCAGTTTCCATCTCTGCCCAAGATGCTGCCGGCACTTGAGCATGGCTTTACTTTGGGCAAGTTCACTGGCAGTCCAGACCTGCAGTCAGGTCGGGAACGGAGGTGTGGGGATGGGGTCAAGGAGGTTGGAAAAGTACCGTCTTCAATCAACCCGTGCTATGTGGTGACTTGGCTCAGCCATGGTTTGTGCCCCCCATGCTGCTGAGTTCCCTGTGGGGGGACAGTCTTGTCTTCTTCCACCATGTTGGTGTTAAACCCTGGTTTGGGGACCTGCCAACCCCCTCCCTGCTCCGTTGCTTTGAGGCTCCTGTTGTGGTTGGGATGGAGGCAGGCAGCCTGCCTGCAGGGCAGCCTTCAGAGTAGCTACAGCAGGCAACAGCCACTTGTAGTCAAAAGTAAGACTAAATTAATCCAAGTTTTCCCATTCTTCACTTATGTCTTTGCTCCTCCTCCTCCTTTTCCCCGTGTTGGGCCCGAATTGTCAATTTTGCCCAACTTTCGGCATCACCAAAGCTTGACTGGTTTGCCTCTCTGCCTCCCTGCTGCTTGTTCATCTTTTGGTATCTCTGCGTTCCAAGCGTTTCTGAGTTGCAATACTCTATAAACAGGAAAGAACCTAAATCTCAGCTAATCCACTGGTCTCGCTAAGGTCACAAACGTGGGGAAGGCTGGCAGCTTTCGGGGTGGAGGTAATAGACCAACTATTTAAAACATCCTCCAGTGTTTCTGGGCTAATGCCACATGCCCAGGGCAGTCTCGCCCAGCAGTCAGCTGCGGGCTCAGAACACAAGGGGAAGCTAGCTTTAAGAAACTCCACTCTATTTTTCTCATGTTCATTCCATTTGTCTTGGTGATGGCAAGAACCTTGTATCTTTGGTCTTGTGTGGAAAGTGGAGAGCTGTTTGCAAGCTTCTGCAGATGTTCAGCGTGGCTCTTTTGTGGTAGAGGAAGGGGCAAAGCTGTCTGAAATGGTCAGACCTTTTTGCCACGTGTGCTGGTCCAGAGTTGAGTAGGGGTTTAGCAAACGGAAGCTGACAAAAAAACCCTCTTCCTTTCTTAGCTACTCACATTTAATGCTTGTGTTAACGTTCTACTTGCTTGTGGTCGTCAGTGGAAATGGTAAAGATCAATGTAGAAGTTCAGATTCTTTTGTGTAACAGAAAATCAGAAACATGCTTCAGTTTGCCTTTTTCTCTGAAAGTAACCTAGAAAGACTCGAAAATCTAATTATATTCTCCTCTTAGCAAATCATTGTTATAAATAGAGTCAGAAGCAGGTACACAATTTGCACATTTCTTTCCCCATACTGTAGTATTTGTGTGGTAAGGTGGCAAATGGATGCAGAGAAAGCAGCAGGCTGCACACCGTTTGTTCAAACTTTTCAAACCCATTTCAGAATCTTTATTGAAAAAAAAATTAATCACAGCATCTCAACTGTTATTCAAACACATTTAATAAACAAAGAGAAACAGTAGCAAAGGGCACTGACACGTGACAAACTGTACAAAACCTCCGGGTTTGCAGGCAAATGCGAGGGGAGGAGCCCACGGCCCAGCTGCAGGACTGGGGAGCTGCTCCATCCCACCGCCCCGCAGCGAACCATGCCCCCTTTGCCTCAGCCCACTCAGTCACCCCTGAGAAAAATCGATTTTTAAAAATGTGCAGAAACAAAGACACTTTAAGAGGATATTTCCAGTCTTGCCATAATGGAACAATTTAGGCCACTGGGACAGTTTAAAAAAACCCAAAGTGTCATACTGTCCATTCCCAGGATTAATGCTTTACAGCGAAGCTTCCCAAGAGGCACACGCACTCTTGGATAGCCAGTAGATCTACCCCTGCTGACCTACCCTACTCACCACAACATGCTACCTTTTTTAGAGTGAATCGGACAATTTCATCCTAATTCAGCGCTAGTTTTGATATAGTTGTGACTGAGTGAAAGGCAATGGAAGGAAAAGCCCTGTCTCGAGCACAGAAGGGATGCAACTGGTGCATAATGCCGAGACCAGCCTTGGTCTCAGGGTAAAGGTGACCTAGCACAGCTGGGAAAGGAGAAATCCTTCACTTGGAATGTACCTGCTCTGGATGGACTTCATGCCTAGTCCTAAATGTCACCCAAAACTTGAGTGTCCAGTACCAATGATTGGTTTTCTGCCATGAACTTGTTCTGTTGAACTTAAAAGACTCTGCAATTGAACCCAAAGAGTCTTCAATCCCCTGGCACATCCTCACTGCAGAAAGCAGTGTGGAGGGGAAAACCGAGATGCAACTTTGATAGTCTTTCTTGTGCACGTGAGTTGAATAGCTGTTCCATTCAACTGGTAACGGTAATTTTGGGGCTCTGTGGCTCAGAGGGGAGAGTGATGGCATCACTCTTGCATCAGGCAATCCTCTCGTGGGCTTCACTACATACGGCATTTTTGGTGATGCAAAAAAAGCAAGGAGGTATCATTTTTATCTACTTGAGTTGTACTGGACAGAAAGTCTCCCTTTGCAACTACTGTTGCTTTCAGCTCCATAGTTTGAAAAGCAAGGTGCTCAGCTGGCATCGATGTGACACGCAGCTCAACCAGTTCCTGCTGCCCTTAGTTTGATATTTCTTGACCAGTTCCCAGAAACTCCTTCCTCTGAGGAAGGGAAAGAAGACAGATGAGAGTGTTAAAGGGCTTTTTAGGCTGCTAACTCGCATACATGTGCTTCTTGATTTCTTAGCTGTGAGCACAGACGGACAATGACTGAGGCTACAAGATACTGACAGAGGAAAGATATCTATACACATCACAGTGTTATTTAGGCCCAGCCAAGGCGTACGGTCTAATCACACCAATACCATCTCACCACATTATAAACAGGGAAGATGGAGGGAAGAAGAGCTGGGTTCTTCAGCGTGATGGCAAGCCAGCTGCATTTCAACAGCCTGTAACTGACACAACGTGAATTCAAAGACATTTGGCACGGTCCGTTGTTACCAGGATTAAGCTAGCACAGATAAATTAACCAGTCTGTCTTGAGAATGAGGCAAAGCCTCCACCGGAGGAGGTACATTGGCAAAGCAGGATGGGAGAGGACAGGCAAGAGTACGTACAGGACTGAAAAGAGGCAGAGAGTGCAGCAGTATCACTCAGTGTCTTTGCTGCACGTCTTGTTTTCTCAACTGGTTGTTGGACCGACCGTTGGTAATGCTGCTGCAAGGCCCTGTCAGCAACAAGTGATAAGATGGGGAACCTACCTAATTCTATGTCAAAACTTTACGGAGACCACAGGTAGCTGAAGTCCTCCAGAAAGGAGCCCAACTCCTCAGTCCAAGTGAGGAATCTTCTGATACCTTATTGAGAAACACCTGCTTTGAGCTTGTCAATGTCTCTGAATTCCAGCATCTCTGAAGCTTTGTGTTTAATGTCAGTTTGGGACTTGATTCAAAAAGACCCAAGTGTCTGAACACTTAGGCTACAAAGAACAAAGCCAGGATGAAAAGGGAAGAACATGCAGCAAATTCCTAAGAAATTCCATTTACCAGACTAAAAGGGACATGCCCTTGGTTAGGGATGGCACGGATGAACAGAGGGGAACCAGTGACTGCAGTTTGGCTAAGATTAGAATTCAAGAGAGGCACAAACGAACATTTTGCACATCCATCCAAGGCATTCCAAAAGAAAAAAAAGGAAAAGAAAAAAAAAAAAAGAAAGAAAAGTCACAGAAGTCGACACATCACTTTGGACAAGAAACATTACAACAGTTTGGCAACTTTTCACCAAACCCCCCCACCCCAACTCTGTGATGCCCCTCTGTAATTTGAGGTGATCTCTTAAAGGTGGGGACATGAGGGGGCTGCAGATAAATCACTGCATGTAAATAGGGGATCTCCTCCGCAAAGGATCTCATGGGTTAAAACAAACCTACCTGCTTGCTACAGTACAAAAGAAATTCTGCCTGAAGTCCTCCCTTGGTGAGAAGGAAGGAGACAGAGAGCCCATGCTGCTGGAGACAAACAAGGCAAAGCTGAACTTGGCAGCAACAAGTCCCTAACCTTGTGACTTTGCACCAGGCTAAGATATGGCCGTGGCAGGGTATTGGAGGGAAAGATGTCACCACTCTTCTTCAGCGGAGAAGTGTAAATGACAAAACTATCACTCTATCGCTGTTCTGGGTGAACACAGGTCTCTCTGTTTATGCATGCGAAGTAATGGGCTTTGGAAAATGCCAGGAGCCCATATGCAATAGTGTTAACAACGAGACCTGTGTTAGATGTACACACAACTCCCCTCCCCTTAGTATCTAAACTCAGCTCTTAGGAATTGAACAAGGAACAAATACAAAGCAAGAATGGAAAAGTTTGTGTGGGTTTTTTACAAGTGGTTGTTTTGTTCCTCCTTTTAAAGCCCTGTTCTTCTGATTTGGGGGGGCTGGCTGACAGGAGGGGGAGCACTGCAAGGTCCCTGCGCTTTCTGGTGGCAGACCTGGGTGCAAGAAATGGCACAGCTCAAATACAGATCTTCCCACCAACGCCAGCCTGTGGAAGGTGGCACCGATTACAAGGGCCTGTGGACCTGAGCAACCTTCGCAAAGGCTCCGACTGGGAATCCGGCCCAGCCATTGCTGGAAAAATTCAATACAGCGCTGGCCAAGAAAATAAAACAAATACTTGTGGAAAGGACTATCCAACTGGAAGAGTCTTTTCCTTCCTTGGTTTCCAGGGTAAGAGGGAAGCCTTTGGTTATGACCAGAATTATTCGCCATTGGCAGGACAGGCTCGGCTTTGCTTTGCATTAGCTTGGTTACTGTACAAGGGCAAGGTTGCATTGCGGAGAGATGCTCTGCCCAGCTAGACTGCCCTTTTGACATCTGGGAGTTTTAACGGAGTGGACACTTGAATTACATCCGGGATCCCCGCTCTTGAAGAATCTGAAAAAGAAAAGAGCTTCTGTAAATACCTTGGACAAGTTTAGATGCAAAAGTTCACGTTCAGAGTCCTTGTTTTTTGCAGAGAAAGGAAAGATGGACTAAAGTGAGAGTAGCTTGCTGGTTTTTATGCTACTGTAACAAATGACAAGCTGGTTAAAGCTGACTGAGCCCCTTCTCTAGAAATCCTGCTTAGCTGCCTGCCAGGAGTTAAGAATGTCACCTTTTGTTGCTATCCTGGGGGAAAAAAAAAAAAAAAAAAAAAAAAAAGCTTGTCCCTCCCTGCAACATCCTGTAGCATCCTTCAACCACAAAATGTGACCAATCTCAAAGGTTCTTGCTATGCTGTCCTTTTTCAAGTCTCTCTCTTTCCTCCAATTTTTTTGTCTTAATTTGAAGCATACAAAGAGCCTTAGCTCTTGTCCTACAGTAAAATGTGAAATCTTCTAAGAAGGGAAGATCACACATACAGGAGGAAATAGGAGAGCTGGTACACAGAATTGCTACTGCAAATTATGGATCTGCTAGTGGAAGAAGGGCTTTTTCTTTGCATAGTGGAATTCAAGTCAATACAGCTGAGCAGATGCCTTACCTTTGCCTTCTCGCTCGGCTCCTTGACAATGCCATTGGTAGAATTGTTGAGCTCCCTGGACACAACGCAGAGGAATTCTGCCTGGTCTTCATTCCCGTAGTTATAGGAAGATCCAATGCTGATCAGCTGTGCAACAGGAGACAGCCAAGGTAACTATCAATAAGTCTTGACTTTTGCTTTATTCCTACAATTGCTTTGTGAGGTACAACTGTCCAGTGAGACCCGTTCTGGACCTGTAGCCTCCCGTGTCACAGGCTTTCCTGTGTGTGTCAGGCAGGGATACAGCCGAGCTCCAGAGCCCTCTGGTGGCACCTGGAGCCCCAGGAAGAAATTCCAGCCTAAAACTGTAATGCTGAACATAACAGAACATTTTCCAATTACTGAGGGCAGAAAAAGGAAAAACACATCAGATTTTGCAATATATAATATCCAGCTAATTCAGATATGGGGCAGGCAATGCAGACTTCCTGGTCCAGACTATGTTGAACTCAGCTCTCAACTTGCCTTGTGACTTGATGTGTAAAAACTGGAAAGGCAATTCTTTACCACAGACAGATGTTAGATAACTAGGGGACATGTGGCAAACTGGCACCATTCTTTACGTAGATGTTGTCAAGATGGAGTTTGATATCTGTATAAATGGGATTATATTCTATTACTGTTGTGAGGAGGGGTCTGGACTCAATCCAAGAAATCCCATCTGTTTCATTTATCATTATTACATTAAAAGGATATCCTGGAGTGCAGAGCTAATTTGTCATTTACAACTCAGTTCTGCTTTCCAGATAATAAATCTAAGTAATCTGAAGAAAGCAATGTGAATCTTATCAACTGTGTATATCTAGGAAACTTTAATATGCAGCATGCACCCTAACTTCCATGTCCTAATGGATTTTAGAAGAGACAGTTCCGTATTTATATATGAGACAGATGCAGTCAACAGCCTTCCTAGACAGACGACTATCTATATGGTTACAGTGCAGCTGCAGGAAGACCTGGGGGGCTGCTGTACTGACTGACCTCCAGTACTGTTTTAAATAGGTTTTGATGTTTATGCTGAGGGCAAAAGATAGACACAGGATAAAAAAAGGATTTTTTTTAATTTTGCTTCCCTGCTCCCTGTCTTGACTGTTTAAGGTCTCGGATATTTCAATACCACACACCACTATTTACTCAACAAACACAAAGTATCATTTGATAAAGATAGCCATTTTCCAGACTACTGAACTGTAGGTGGACAGGAGAATGGATTTCCATTTGAAATAGCAAATCTCTATTCCATCCTTAATTTAAGCAGGACTGAATGGTATAACGCAAAGAACCTGAAAGGCCACATGCTCCCCTGAGAACCCAAGCCTGACAGACAACAAGGCTGCAACAGCTTTTACCACTCCTGGCTTTCCTGCAGGTTTCTGAACCAGACTTTTGGATGTTATGAAGTGACTGGATCCAAAGAGCCCACGAAAGCTCTGTTCAGTCGTTGGCATCCAGGCTAAGATTTAGCAACAGGCTCTCTTTGTCCCCAATATGTACCTCTGTTACCATCTTTCCTAACATGTCTCAGCATGCCAAGAGGTGTGATTTGGGGGAGGGTAGAAGCCATGCTGGGTTGTGCATCTGGGGAAAGACCTTGGCAATAGGCTGCAGCTACAATGTGCCTCCCAGCAGGGCCCGTTTCAGCATGGGACATATCCCGTGCTGCACCATTGCCATGTTCCTGCTCTGCGACCCAGTGTGGACCATCTCCCAGCTGGAGAGAGGCGTGAGGTCTAGCCCTGACCAAAGCATTGCATCTGTCTGTCCTGTTTAGGCTTGCTGCCTTTGGGGCTGTTTGAACTGAATCAAAGTCCTGGAGAGGGCAAGAACAGCTCCTGATGCTGGGAGCGTGCTGGAGTGGGATGTGCAGGAAATTTTCCCGTTGCCTGCGGTGTACAGGAAGGAAGCTGGCAGAGATCTTGGTGGTTTGTGCAGAGGTTGCGGATGGCAAAGGGAGGGAGGGAACTGGAAGGGAACACACTAGCATTTGCTTGTAACTAGTATCTGGACCCTCTCGTTACAGATTTGAAAAGCAAGACTAGGAAAGATGTAAGGGTGCAGATTCCCGTGTAGGGCACTGCCTGTAGCCTTCTGGTTTTGGGAATGCATACGTGTGTGTGAAAGACAAATTCTGTTAAGTAAATTTCCAGACAGCAAAACCTGGGTGTTGGAGAACTGCATTTCCATAAAGCAGCTAGTGGCTCACAAGAGTTTTTGGCTGCCTCTCCACTACTCAATAGGAGTTTTCAGGCACTATGGAACAGATATATATGAACAAGTGATGCAAGCGCTGTTGCTAATCCTGTGCCTCACTTCGTGTCAGCACACTTCCCACAACATCCACTTGTACTGAAGCTGGACTAATTGGGAAGACAGCAGAGCTGTAATCCACAGAGCCTATTCTGCAGTTTCTTAATATAGCATTAACATGCAGGCCAGCTGGTTTCCAGTTCTCTGTCCTCCTAAATAAGAGGACTGTATTTGATTCCAGAAACCAAATCTGGAACTAATGCCATACACAACTTCAGTGACACCTAACCCCGAAACCAGCTGCATTACAAAGGCATCTGCAGGAAGGGTATTTCTCATGTCACTCAGCACCTCTTTAGCAAACGCAGGAGTCATGGCTTTGAGCTTCCAGAAAAGCTGTGCTGTGTTTTTTCACATCTCTATTAATTTTCCTGGATAAAACTGTTGTACTGGGGCCTGGTATATGTGATGAAATGCAGGAGAAGGGAAGAATTGCTCTGGGATTTGACAAGGATACAAGAAGTCCTCAGAGAAAATGAAATCTTTCTTGGCAGTTTGAGTGAATTCTGCCTTTCTCTGTCAGTTATTTTACGTAAGTGGACTGCTGCTCAGTTCAGACTGCTTATTCAGGAGAAAAGAGCAGTATGAAGTGCAATTCAATAGCAAACTCTGCTTATTCCATATGCAGCTTTCAAAGGGATTCTGCCATTCTTTGGTAACGGTACCTGTTCGAATTTCCACCCGTCGGACATAGTGGACACCATCTGTGTGAGCTCTTCCTCTTGGCACTGCAGGACTCTGTACACATGCTTCACAGGTCCCTAAAGCATGGAGAATACATATAAGCGTGAGTTTAGTAATTGTTATACTAGTATCAAGCTAGAAAATTAATAAGCCTCTCCTGCTCCATCATCTTGTTATTTGAGGAACTCTGAGCCCCACAGGCTTTCTGAGGTTTCATCCTTCTGACCATCCAACCGATTCTAAACAAGGTACATACGGTTGGCACACTTCTCTTAAAGTCTTCTAGGCGTCCAAGGGCCAGTGAAAGCAAAGCTGCTTTGGCTTTCAAAGCTGTTTACTGCTTTTTGAAAACGTTCTCTTCTGAAATTGAAACTACTGGGTGTGTTAATATCAGCTGAGCAGCAATGGGAGAAACTGCCACAGAGAGACAGATATAAAGGGAAGAAAGTGGTTTAGAGAAGGAAGAGTTTGAACTATTCTTTACCTACCAAAGCAGTATGTTTTGCTTTATAACTACCCATCTTTGCTCCTGACCCCTCTTTTTAACTGTTCGTTGCCTTTCCCTACAATGCTAACAAGATGACTCAGTGGTCTGTGCTTATAAAACCATAATGGATACTCTTTCCTAGCTGTGCCCTGGGTCTACCTAAAAGCTCTTATCCCCCCTGTTAAAGATGACTACTAAACCAAAGAACTGCTACTAGAAGTGTCTACAGCCACACTTGTCCTTCTACTGCACTACAGAAAATGACTGACTTCATAACGCAAATGTTCTTGTGCATTACTTGAGAGGTTCTGTTCTCGTTATCCCGTATCCGCTCCTTCACCAGCCGCACAAGAGATGCAATATTGTAAAATTCGGCTTCTTCCAGTACCCCTGAGAAAGGAACCAAAAGTAGAGACAAATTCTGTTACTTTGTACAGGGCAGAATGAAGATGATTCTGCTACAAAGGTGCAACACCTGCTCCTGACTCCAAATCTAGCCCAGATGTGAGAAAATCCCCAAATGCTGAATAGACTGTACTACTGATCTCATGCTCCCAGGCTGGAAGAAAATGACCAATTAGCTGTCACCTCCTTTTGTGACTTAAAGGATCTTTAAGAAAGATTATTCCCCTTTCCCTGGGATTATCAGAAACCTCAAAGTATAATCTCTATTTTGTTCGCGCAGCCCCATTAGGAGAAAGTCACCGAAGCTGCCTGCTTGTAGAGAACTGCTGTCTGTGGAGGGAGAGGAGATGTGCTATCAGTTCTTCTCCTCTGCCAACAGAAGCTTTTGAGCTAAGCAGAGCAGCGATGGGTTGTGCTATAAGCTGCAGGCCTCTGCTTTCAGGAAGACACAGGATCTAATGATTTAATCCCTGTTAATGAGCGTCCTTCTGAGAAACTAGCAGTACTAACAGCACTACTGGGAGATGCGGCTTGCTCACACCCTTACGCAGCACCGTGTCAGGAACCTTATGCGCTCAGGCAAGTTTCTGATGAGGGCTCTGGGATACTGCTATCAAACAGTGTTTGCAGTTCTTCCCTTATATTTCTTTCTTACCTTCTTCTGCAAGCTCCTTGTTTATGATGAGCTTCCCATGTCGGAGGTAGTTCAGTATTGGACCAAAATACGTGGGGTCTCTATCGATGAGATACGCCCCTGTCTCATCCTGTTGAGTGTGTACAGGAGTGAAGCGGGGATAGTTAAGTGGTACCAGGAAAAAAATAATTTCAGTTGAAAACAATAAACTGAACAGTTTTTCTCTGAGAACCTGAACTGATTTGACTGTGAAAGGTGTACTAATGACTCAACATTTAAACCAACTTTCCCCCCCCCCCCCAATATCTGAACTCAGCTACAAATATTGCAGCTCAGTAATGCTGGCAGATGCTTCAAATTAAGCACTTCTAGGAACAGAGTTTATATACCTGGAGAGAAAAGCAGGGCTTAGCAGTTTTTCTTCACTGCAATAATAAGAACCAAAAGCTGGCAGTTGTGTTCTGTCAAAATTTGTTTTCCAGACAAATTTAACTAGGAGACTCTGGCAGAAAACTGGATCTCCAGTTCTTGCTAACAGCATATGATGGTTTAAGTAGCTTTTTTCCTCCTTTCTACTACTGAAAATGCACATTGCAATGCACCAGCCATGTCTCTAGCAATACAGTAGCTATTGCCATCAAGTAACCAACAATTGATAAGCAAAAGCATTTCTTGAGCCAGCTCTGAAGTCTTTCATATCTCTCCCTTAAATCACTTTAAAGCAATGTTTGTCCTGCCCATCAATCTGCTCTAAAGCAATAAAAAACTGTGAAAAAACATTCTGAAATGTCATCTCTTCTACTCACTGATGCTGGTGACTGCTATTTTGATCACAACCAGTATTTATCTTTTGATTAAACTCTGAACAGAATGGCAAGAGACCCAACTAATTCTGAGTCTGACCTACCCACAAAATATTTACAAAACCTTGCGCAGCAGCTCCTACAGAAAACCTGCAATTACAAGAATAACTGCCAAATCCTTATGATAAAGTGCAACGACTTCAAAACTATCGACCCATGTAAGGAACGTGCACTGTTATCTTTTATGAGAGCAAAGTGAGATATATCAAACAAAAAATCATACGTGCTCAGGGTAAGAAATCATTAAAATTCCTGTTTCTGCAAAAGTTTCCTCCTAGTTCCCTCTCTGCCATAACCGCTGTGGGAAGGTGCTGGTTTGCTCCTTGAGGGGAGTCATGTCACCGCGGGAGGTGGAGGGCAGACTCTGAGCCCCGTTCTTGGGGACGCGGCCACCACTGTGGCCGTGTAAGGGGACACGAGGGACAAAGAGATGGTGTGTGTCGGACTGACGTGTGCCCCGGGAACCGTGGGCGCAGGGCTGCTGTGGAGATCGGCCTATCCACGCCGTCGGCTCAGGGGCTGCCGGGGCCGTAGAGCGGGGTGAGGGGGTGCTGGCCCCGGGGACACCGGCAGCCGGGACCGTCGCCCTGCCCGTGGAGCGAGTCGGGGCGCTGCTCCCCGGTGACGCCGGCTGCCGCGGGGGCTAAGGCGGCTGAAGGAGGGGCTGTCGTCCGGGGCCTCGCCGTCCCGGGGTGGGGTGGGGGCCGGCCCCCGCCGCGGCCTCACCTTGTCGGAGCCGAGCTCGGGCCCGTCCTGGCAGCAGAGGCGGCACAGGAAGGACTTGGGCTCCCGGCACAGCGTCTGCCGGGTGCTCACGAAGTACGTGCCGCCCACGTTCAGGCGCACCCACTTGGAGGCGGCGGGCGGGCGGGCCGCGCCGGGCGGGGACAGCGCTCCGCCGGAGCCCGCCGCCGCCGCTCCGGCCGCGCGGGGGCTGGGCGGCCCCGGCGCCCCCCCGGGGCCCGGACTGGGGGTACGGCCCCGCGGCGGCCCCTCCGCCGCCGCCGCCGCCGCCAGCTCGGCCATGGCGGTAGCGCTCAGCGGCCCCGCGTCGCCATCACCGTCCGCTCCGCCGCCGCTTCCGGTGCGCAAAGCGCTTCCGGGGCAAGCAGCGGCGGTCACCGAGAAGGAGGGGAAGGACGCCTTCCGGTGGAGCTGCGCCCTGATTGGGCGGCGGGGGAGGGACTTCCGGCGCTGCTGGCCTCCGCGCCTGGGGACGGGGGTGGCGGTCAGTGAAGGTGAGAGCGGGGACCGGGACAGGGACCGGGGCCGGGGGGTGTTGGTGGTGGCTGGAAGGGGGTCCTGGGGGCGGGGACCGGCCGGCTGAGCCGGGGAGGGGGGTGTGGGATTCCCGGGGCTGGGGGAGGGAAGAGGCCGGGGCGGGCCTGGGTGTCGGGGGGGGCCGGTGGAGGGGGCGTGAGGCCGCGGCGGGGCTGGGCCGAGGAGCGGGGCTCCGTGTGCCCCCCCCCG
Organism: Aquila chrysaetos chrysaetos; assembly: GCF_900496995.4. Taxonomy (NCBI): domain Eukaryota; kingdom Metazoa; phylum Chordata; class Aves; order Accipitriformes; family Accipitridae; genus Aquila; species Aquila chrysaetos. The sequence goes on from NC_044008.1 coordinate 68,896,868, forward strand.
CCCCAGCCCGCCCCCCTCCGTGCCGGCCTGCCCGGGGGGGAGCCGTCTTCCCCAGCCCCGCGGTGGCTGGGCCCTGCCCGCTCCCCCCAACCCCTCCCCCCCCCCCCAGCGTAACCCGGCTGGTGTCATCCCCTCCCCTGGGCGCAGCCTGGAAGCATGGCGGGCCGCAGAGCTGCCATCAAGGCCATTGACTGGGCGGCCTTCGCCGAGAGGGTGCCTCCAAACCAGAGGGCCATGTTCAATGCCCTGAAGACCCGCAGCGACGCGCTGTCGGCCCGGTGAGTGTCTGCCCCGCTCCTGCGCGTGGGGCAGTTCGATCCCTCAGCCAAATCGTTCAGCCTTTGCGGTGCTGGCTTGAGCCGGTGTCGGTAACTGTGGTCTCGCAGGAGTGTCCCGGCAGGCGTCAAAACAGGTCACCTTCAAGACAGCTGGTGGCCTTTTTTGGCAAGTCGTGTTTACTTAATCCTCCCCAGAGTAAAACAATAGCTGCAATGTAAAAAAGCAGTTCTGTGAAAGCAGTTTGCTTTGGCATGCTCAAAACATTTTGCAAGCTGTGTTATTCTGTTAAATGCTGTACAAATTCATAAGTCTTCTCAAATCTTTCAGCATCCGCTTCTTGATACGAATGTGGTTGGCTAGTGCAGTTAATATCGCTGATTGCCTCTAGCTCAGTATTGTGAAAACTGCCTAATCCTTTCTTACAGGGCTGCACACAGAGGCACTATATAACACTCTGAAGTGGAGCAGGGCTGCAGGCTGAACTCTTCTTGTCTGTATAGAGAAGTCTGTTTCAAGGGCAGAGGGATTTGCAGAAATGGTTCATCGCTCCTTGTTAATGATGGACCTGAAAATACTTAAACCAAACTTAGCAGGCTCTGTTGATGACAGTCTGGAAAGTAACTGTGGCAGAGAGCAAATGATAGCATAAGGTTACTTCTAGCGCCGGTCGTGACTGCTGTCCTCCGTCTCTTTAGGTTGGCTGCCCTGCCAGAGAAACCCCCAACCATCGACTGGGCTTACTACAAGGCTACAGTTGCTAAAGCTGGCATGGTGGATGAGTTTCAGAAGAAGGTCAGTCTCTATGTCGGTTGGGTATTGCTCTTTGGAGGCTTAAATGGGGAGTGTCTTTGGTGTTGAGAGGAAAACACCAGAATTGGCAGAGGTGGTTTTGGCTAGCAGGTGCCCCAGCTTTACGTCCTGCAGATTGGTGTCACTGATCTCGAGGAGGTCACTTCAGTGCCATCTTTCAGGAGGAAACCTGTGGCACTGTACAGTGAGAAAGTGGGTGAAAGAAAACTTGATAAATTATTTTGGCTGCAGGAGTGTATTCAGGTAGTGCCTCTCCTGAAGCGAATGTTCAAAGTATTTCTCTAACTCACTGAATGGAAGAAGGTGTCGGGTGTGGCTCTGCACACTGTGAAATGTGTAAAGCTAGTGGATGCCTGCAGGGGTTGCCATCCTCTTTATAAGCAGGAATTGAAAAGCACGAGTGAGACTTTTGCTGAAGGGCACGTGGTGTCACTATGAAAGTCAGTGTGGTGGGTTGACCCTGGCTGGGCGCCAGGTGCCCACCAAAGCCGCTCTATCACTCCCCCTCGTCAGCTGGACAGGGGGAGAAAATATAACAAAAGGCTCGTGGGTCAAGATAAGGACAGTTTAATAAAGTGAAAGCAAAGGTCGCACGCAAAAGCAAAGAAAAAACAAATTATGTTATTCCCTACTTCCCATCAGCAGGCGATGTCTAGCCACTTCTTGGGAAGCAGGGCTTCAGTACGCATAGTGGTTGCTCCAGAAGACAAAAATGCCCCCCTTCCATCTCCCTTTACTTAGCTTTTATATCTGAGCTGATGTCATATGGTATGGAATATCTGTTTGGTTAGTTTAGGTCAGCTGTCCTGGTTATGTCCCCTCCTAAGATCTTGCCCAGCCCCGGCCTGCCGTTGAGGGGGGGCAAAAATGTTGGAGAGACAGCCTTGATGCTGTGCCAGCACTGCTCAGCAGTGGCCAACACACTGGTGTGTTATCGACACCTTTCTAGCTACTGATGCAGAGCACAGCGCTATGAGGGCTGCTATGGGGAGAATTAACTCTGTCTCAGCCAGACCCAATACAGTCAGCTTCCCAAGACTGGGGGGACCCACTGACCTCAGATGGATCTGGGAACTTTGTCTTGGAAGAAATAAGTCTGTGATATGATAAGTCTTTGGTATTAGATTTTCTTGCTTCCTTACAATGCTGTGCTCTTTACAGTGCTGTGATGAAGGTGTGTAGTATTATGTCCTGGTGGTGGTATGCAAGTACAGAATAGATTGCTTTAAACTCACAGGTCAGCAGTGCTTCTTGTGAAGGACACAGTCAAGCTGCAGCAGTCAGTTTTAGAAAGCTCGTTAACTTCCATGGTTGTGAGCACGTCCTAGGAAGAAAGGAGGGAATGTTCCCCTGCTGCTAGGGAAAATGACCCTGGTGTGAAGGATTTTTTCAATCAAACAAACCGCATAAAAAATTTTCTCTTTTGATTTACAGTTCAGTGCACTAAAGGTTCCTGAGCCAGTGGATACACAAACTGCCAAAATTGATGCCCAAGAACAGGAAGCTGTAAGTGTTTAAACTGTTCCTTAATGCCAGGGTTGTCTCTGGCTTCTGTGAGGATGGGAAGGGGTGAGAGGGAAGGGATGTTCTGTATGTGCATCTGCACAGGCAGGGCAGCCTGAGCTAGAGCATGGCCCTGGTCTTCGCACATGTCTCTGGCTTTTGGCTAAGCAAGAGGATCTCTGCATGTGGAAGGGTTTGGCCCGCTCGGTTTTGATCAACATTCTGTCTGCTTACCTAGTGTAACGATGATGAATTTTAATGCCACCTTAAAGCATGGGGTTGCAGGCTCACTCTAGGTTGCAGTCTTTATCATAACCATATTCACCACATCCTCTGCTTTCCTGCAGGCAAAGAGCAGTGCTGAATATGTGCAGGCTTCCAAAGCTCGTATTGCCCAGTATGAGCAACAAGTAAGTCTGGACTTCGCCTAGTGAATATTCTCTTTAACCCAGCCTGGCACACACCTTGTTCTTACTTGTGTGTGCTTTGCTCTTTCTTGCTGACAAGTGACGTGTAACGTGTTTGTCTCTGCTCCCACTTCAAGCTTCAGAAGTTCAGAAGCATGATTCCCTTTGAACAGATGACATATGAAGACTTGCATGAAGCCTTCCCTGAAACCAGACTGGACAAGGAGAAATATCCATACTGGCCCCACAAACCGATTGCTGATCTGTAAACTTGTCTGGAAGCAGTTTGTCTTAACAACTGTCAGACTCTATCATCTTTTAAATAAAGTACTTTACCTCCTGTCTGTGGCTTAGATCTTAGACATGAGGTTGCAAGGTTTTCAGAAATGTGGAACAATACAGTAACTTGCAAACAGCCTGCTTTTCCTGGATTTTCTTTTCTACCTGTGAGCTTGTTTTTGTAGGAAGGACCAAGATCCCAGCTAGACCTGTTGATCAAACTCAGTCCTATTGCACCTTCTGTAATGCAGATAAACTGTCTATTCATCTGTGTAACCACACAGTGCAGGGAATGCAGTTCTGCCATTGCAGGCAAATAGTTGCTTGGAAGTTGAACATATAAAGCCTTTTGAGGTGCTGGAGTGCATTTAGTAGTGATCCGCGATGCAGTGGGAGATATACCTCAGTAGTTCTACAGGCAGAGGTCTAGGGCTGTTTCCTAGGTTGGCTGTGATGGTTTAGCTGCAGCCGATTGCAAAAGGAGTTGAAGAAGTGTAGATGTGTTGAGATATGTTTAAAAAAAAAAATTAATTAATAGTTACTTTTTAATTTTTTTAAAACATCCCAAGTATCACCCCTTTAATCCTGGCAATCCTATTATTCTTTCTGTCCTGCTTTTGTGAATGATGTGGATCTCACAAAAACAATAGTACAAACGCTTCAGACTTGCATCGTTTTATTTAATTATCTGAGGTGGAATTCTTAAAAACCTTCCCCCAAAATGGAAACATCTCCATAAGAGAAGAAGGGCATTAACTCTCTCTTCTGTTGGTCATGTTTGTGGTAAGAATTATGGATGGGTAGAATGAAGGTATTATCCCCAGATTTCACAATTGTTTTATTCAAATACCTTGCTAGCCCACAGAATACTTTAAGAACATAGGTAGTTCTACTGAACTAGAGTACAAAGTATTAAGCATGCAGATCTCATGCCCTGTGGGGTTGTTGTTTTCATTTTTGTTTTAGGCAACTGAAAACTGCAGCTCTATGAATCAAGCAGGAAAAAAATTGCAGTGGAGGGGTTAGAAGCAATACAATGGAGAACAACTGAACTAGCACTGCGCAGAGCTGATCTCTAGCTGCTCCATTTTACAGAAATAATAGCAAAAAAAAACAGGGACAGGAAGAAGTGACTGTAGAGAAGCACCTTCTCCAGAACTAGCAGAAATGGGTCCTGCTCCTGCGGTTGCCAGTGGGGCTTGGCTGGCTGCCTGTTTTCCTGGGCCTTCTTGGGAAGGTTCAGCAGTTGGGTGCCTGCCTTGGCGAGGTGTTTCGTGGTCTGCTTGGTCATGGCTCTCATCGCTGGCTCGGCGTGTGCATCTGCAAAGAGCACATAGCATGTGTCAGTGTAGGGGGTTTGGTGGGTGACTGCCACGACTGATCCTGCCTGGGGCACTGGTTGCCCTGAGGAAACCCACCCTCGCTCAAACGAACCTGCAGTAAAATGCACCGAACCTACGGGTTTAAGAGGTTATGGGTTGCTTTACCTTGCTGGAAGCTTCCGAGAACCTTGTCTAAGCGCAGGGATTTGTGCTGCTGGTGCAACAGGAAGAAGGTGTCTAACACAGCCATGATCATGAGCAGGAAGGTGCCTAAGAAGAATACCACTGCAGAACAATACAAAAACAAAGAAAGCCCTTGATAATTGGCATTGTTTTCTTGGATGTAATCCTGTCTGCGTTCAGTTGCCTGGTGGGGAAGGGGGGAAATTTTTAACTCCAGCAAGCTGATAAAGCTTAGCTGTTCATGACTTCAGTGTTCATGAATGCATCCATAAACATCCAAAGACCTTCCTTAGGGTTGGTACCTGTGAAAAAAATCAGGTTTTATTCAATAAAGATGGGTACCTATTATGGGTGGTTTGTTGGAGGAAGTTGGGAGGATGTTGTTGAGAATCACAGCTAACATGGAGCTGCCAAGGATGATGGCAATCTGGAAACTGATTTTCTCCTCGAGAGAGCTGGGTCCAAACAACACAGCCATATCCAGCAGATACAGGGCGCACGTTGGGAGGATCAGGTTCAAAATATACAGAGTGGGTCGTCTCTCCATGGAAATCTGTTGAAGAAAAGGGACAAAATTTAGGTGAGCAGGAGGTAACTTACTGTGTTGGGCAATGTTCCCTAATGTAGAAAATTATCTTGTTTCATACTTTTTTTTTTTTTTTTTTGGTGGCAAATCAGTGCAATATATTATGAAAGTACTGCCATACCACGTAGGTGACCACAGAAAATTCTTCGTCATCCAGCCCTTCTCTGTATTCAATGATGCTCAGGTTGGTGAACTTCCATTCTCCATCAGTTAGGAAGTAACTCTGGCTGTCTTTCATCATCTCAGCTGGTGTCCGTTTCGTCTTCATGACAAGGTCTGTTACTGCTTGGGCAGGAGGCAGAGGAGGAGAGAAGTTGCAGAATTTAGGTATTTATTAGAGGTCAGTTATTTCCCCTCCCTCTCCCTCCCAACCAAGAGTGTGTGCAGATGGGGAAACGCAACGGTTCTTGCACTGCTGGGGTTTCTTAGCCCATCAGGGAGAAACTAAAAAGGACTCTGGTGAAGAGACTTGGCTGGACCTCTGGAAATGTGGATCAGAGGGGAAATTTCTGGTGAATTAGGACAGTTGTCCTTTGTGGGTGGGAGCTGGAGGCTTTCGTGTCACCTCTGCTTATTTTTCAACCCTTCCTGTTGGGATGATCTCTGACTGCAGTTTGGATCCCTGAAGCTGTCCTTAATTTCCTCTCGTTTCCATGGCTTTCAGGTATGTTTAAAGATCAGTCCTGCAAAATTGTATGTGAACAAGTAGCCTTGTTGCAGGAAGGCTCCTAGTCTCTTGGTTTGTAGAGACCAGTCCAGGGAGGAACTTGCCAGAGAACATCCAGATGCTTCCAGAGATGTTGCTGGGAAATGTGCCAAAACAGAATGACAGTGTTTTAGCTCATTGTCCCTGGTGTTACACGGCTAACCCAGCGTGAGAGTGTGGTGCTGCCAAGGGAACAGAGGACCTAGCCAGGGTCCATCTCATCTATTCCTCCTCCTGCAAATTTAGCCCACCTGTGGTAAAAACTCAGCTTGCTGCTGTACCTGGGTAGAGGAATGAAGCTATGCTCAAGTTACACGTCTGGGTATCGAAGGGAAACTTGAAGATCATCAAGCTGCACGTTAAGGTGACCTGGAAGGGCTGGCTGGATTTGAAGCTGCCATTGTGCATGATGGCCATATAATCCAAGTTTGAGTTTTGTCCGTTCACTCTGGAGGAAACAAAAGCGGAGAGTGACCGAGCTCCAAGGGGCCGCGTCGCTCCTCAGTCCCACGCAAGGCTGGGCTGTAAGCGTCCCGGCAGGGCAGGCTCTGCGCCGTCCGTCACCCAGCCACGGGATGTAGCGGTGAGGAGAGGAAACCCGGGGCTTGAAGAAGGGCTGTCGGGTGCCTCTGCGCTAAGGTCTGTAGTAGCTCTGCGCCTCCTAAGGAAACTCCTTCCTCTCTCCTCTCTGCTTCCCACTCTCACCCGGGGCCAGGGCTCATTGCTGGCTCATTGCAGGCTCTGCTGTGCTGCAGAGCTGCCTCTCCCTCCTTCCCCCCGCAGCCGAAGAGCTAGCGGCGGTGCCCATCCCTCTGTCAGACCCACAGCGCTCCGTCCAGTATCTTACAACAAACTGCTAAGGCGCGTTTCATTCCATGACATTGCTGGTCTCTGCTGCGTCCTCAGCTTTAACTACAGCCCAGATGGGACATTCCTGGAGGTGTTACAGTATTACAGAGCCACAAAGTGCTTTGTATAAACTGTGGTTGCCATTAATTGAGGTTCTTGGTTACGGACAGCTCATGGGAACAACTTTTAACCATACGAGTTTATCCCATTTCCTACAATAATACCAACAGTTTGCATCCTTGTATTTCTCTTAAGCCAGTGAATAAAAATCAAAGGGGAACCTACCGCTCTAAAATGAAGACCGTGGGAGACCAATACGTATCCGTGGGCAGAATGACTTTGGAAATGTTACAGAAATCCTGTGGGTCCCAGGTTGCAAAAGTGTTTTCCCACTCCTGGGGGAAGAAGTTGCAGGAGAGAAATGAGTGCCAGGCTCAGCACCACAGGAGAGAAATGGTCTCAAGGGACCTACCAGGTTCAACACGATGTAAAAAGTGACTGTCTGGAGCTTTTCAACCTGGAGAAACAAAAGGGAAGATATTTAGTTGATTTTCTTAGGTACATCCAATGCAGAGCCCAGAAGCTCTCCCCTGTCACTCTTGCAGTGGACAGCACAGATTGCAGAAACTCAGCCCAGGAGGAGAGCGCAAAGATCTTGGTCCTACAGCTGAAGAGTGGGAGTGTACGGTCCAATGGTTTGGAAAAAAAAAAAAAAAAAGATTATTGTTAACATTTACATGCCAGTGTCCTGCAAATGCATTGCTCAGTTCAGGCACTCCGCAGGTTTGTTTTTAGAGCCTGCTATAAAGCAGGCTGTTTGTCTGAACCTGCCTCTGAACTTTTTTCTGGAAGTAGGTGGGAGAAAATACTCCAGATCTTCCAAAAATGCTTTCAAACAGCAGAAAGCTGAAGAAGTGGAAGGGGCTGATTCTCATCCCCATGGCCTTGCTGGCCCAACCCTGCCTGGCAGAAGACTCAGACCCCAACCTAGCAATCGCCCAGTTTTCTGTTATAAAGACTCAACAGGAGTTTTGGGTCCTTACCACGGAGAGAATAGCCACAAGCATAAAATCCATCTTCACTTCCACAGGCTCCTTCAAGTCTGTCTTGGGCAGTATGTGTGCGTGCAGCTTGCTGTGAGAGGAAATGTTCAGGTACTCAACAACATCGTAGTAGGTGCAGAGGTACCTCGGAGCAGCCCCTGCTAGAAAAAAAAATTCCACTTGAATCAGAAAAGGATCAGGCAAGATCTCAACCTGTGAGAGAGAGATGTATCAAAAGAGAAAGGGTATGGACCTGTGGATATGAAAAACATTACTAACACAGGCGGATCCCTTCTCACATGGATGAGAACAGAATTCCTCAAGGCTTTTCTATCCCCCTTGAACTTACCTGTCCCAAGAGAAAAGGTAAGGATAGCTATAAAAGCTCGCTGCATTGTCTCCTGCCTCCAAATAAGGAGGCAAATGGTGCTGTGTGTCTTATGAACAGTTCCAGGACACGTCATTTGTTATGTGGAAGTTGATTTGATATTTATTAATGAGGGACGGATATTTTGTAAACAGAAGCTAGACTTTTTATGTATTTATTTGCATTGGAAGGAAGGATTTGCTAATGGTTTGATGCACTCAGCTGGCTCTTGGGAGCAACGGTCAGTTGTGGTAAAGGAAAAATAAGGTCATTAAAAAAAAAATCCAACAATTTGAGGGAGAGGAAAAGAAAGGGCCCATCTCCACAAAGAAAAGGCAAGGAGCCAGAGCCACTCAGAAGCAAATCTTGTCTCATTTACAGGGCTGAGAGTCTGCTGGAACCCCACTGAAATGGAATAGGAATAGTGAGGAGTGCCGGGGAGGCGGGGGAGAGGCTGTTCTCCTTCGAGCCTGGTTCTGCTCCATAGCAGCCCAGGCTGTGGAAGTTAGAGTATGTCCTCATTTCCCAAAGCACTGAGCCTTTCATGCACTCACTAAGTTTCTGTTTCTGCCTCCTTGCTGATCTCCTTTGCTCTTGAGGTTCTTCCCCAAGTCCTCATGGTTAAGATGAAAGGCTCAGAGATTTTTTTTTAAATCTCTGTTTGTCTCTCCCTCAGCTGCCCTCCTCTCCATCACTGCCTACTTTTCCTGCTGTGTTTCCAGTGATACTTCCAGGTGCTCAAAGTGATGTTTCCGTTGCGGGGAAGTGGCTCCAATTCTTGTGTGCTTGGAAAGTCCCATCCCGCTGGGACATTGTAGATGGCGCCTTATTACTGTGGCCACTGGTTGTATCTGAGGTAGGAGGTGGGAAGCATATGGGCCATAAGACAGGGTTTGAATCAGACGTAAGGGGCAGGAGGAGAAACAGGGGTGACCTCTGTGCTGGGGCTTGAGGGCTGAGTTGGCTGTAGGAGCTTACGCTGGTGGGTGACAGTGTCACTAGAGGTGGGACCGTGTTGAGCCCCCAGAACAGTGCGAGAGGTGACTTGGCCTCCAGCAATCCCTTACGTCTGCCAGCAGCTGGTGGGATGTGAGTTCACGGGAGCTGCGAATCTGTCCTGTTGCTCTGTAGACTTTTGGTACCCACCGTGGCCTGTTGCAGCAAGGTCCTCGGCTCCACAGCGTCCCTCCTGCGGCAATCGCCGTGGGGGGGCAGAGGAGGGAGGGAAGCCGGACCCGCGTGGCACTTGCGAGGCTGACTGAGGCGATGGGATAAACTTGGATGCTCAGCGAGAACCCAGACTGCGCAGCACCCTGCTCCTGCCTCTCCCCAGCAAAGCACCCGAGCCCCGGCTGCGGGACCGTCCCCCGGCTCCAGCGCGGCAATCGCAGGCGGCAAGTCCCACGCTTGATTTCCCCACGGCCTGCTTGCAGCAACGGAGTCCTTCCCCGGCCACGTCTTCTGGTGTCCCACCGTGCCCCCAGCGCCCGGGGTGCTCGGGTGGGACCCGGGGGGCGGCGGGAGCGGTGCTGGGGGTTGGCAGCAGCGCTGGGGGGGGCTGCAGCACCGGTGACCGCGTGGCCTAATGGATAAGGCGTCTGACTTCGGATCAGAAGATTGAGGGTTCGAGTCCCTTCGTGGTCGGCTCTTTTTCCTCTCCCCCGCTTTTAAACCGGCTCCAGCTTTTCCCACTTCTCCCTTCGCGCCTCTTCCCCTCACGGGGGGGGGGGGGTGTGTGTGTGTGTGTGTGGAGGGAAAAAGCAAACCCCGGTTTAGATCCCGTGCCCCCCTCCCTCGCCCGGCCCGGCCCGGCTCCTCTTCCCCCTCCTCTGGAGCCCGGCGGTGACTCCCCCCCGTCCGTGGGTTACACGCGCGACCACATTGTTCCGTTCCCCTCCCCCCCGCCCCGCACAAAGTCCCGCGGCGCGAGCGGGCGCCGGGCTCGGGGCCGTTCCCGCGGGCCGGGGCGCGCGCCCTGCGCAGCCCCAGTGGCCTAATGGATAAGGCACTGGCCTCCTAAGCCAGGGATTGTGGGTTCGAGTCCCATCTGGGGTGAGCCCCCTTTTGCCGGTGCCAACCCGGTTTCCGCGCGTCTTCTCCCCGTTTTAGGGCCGCCAGCCCCGCGCAGCGCTGCCGGGATTTCTCCTGCTGCTGTTGTTGCCCGGCGGGAGCTGGCTTTGGCTGCTCGGCGGGAAGACGCTCCCCATCCCCCGTGGCAGATGTCAATTAAAGAGGTTAACGCACCGGGATAACCCAGAAGCACAAAATTAAACAACCCCGCTGAATACGGGTCTGTGAGCGCAGCTGCTGAAGACAGAGCTTGCAGAGGGGGAGACTGAAGACGGAGATCAGAGTGGGCCATGATGGGTGTTTTGGAGCAGAGATATGCCCATGGCAGCCCCAGGCTTGCTCGCTGTGCCAACAACTGCTGTACCCAGGCTGCTGTACCCAAGCTGTACACGATGCTGTTGGGATGATGCGGTTATCTGCTCCCGGCCAACGGTTCCAATGTAGATCTCATAAAAAACAGAGGCAACGAGGAGCAGCTACAAAGTGCCCCAGGTGCCGGTGCAAAGGCAGGTGCTTTATCCGGCCCGTCGTGCGGTCCCATGTGCCGAGTGCTCAAGCGAGGCTGTTACTGAGGGGAAAAACAACCAGCTTTTGCCTTGGGACCTGTTGAAAGGATGGTTTTTGGAGAGGTGTTAATGAAAGGATGGTTCTGGCTGCGGCACGGGCATCTTTCAAGGTGTCCCAGAAAGTGCAAAAGCAGAGCAGTTAAAGCTGTTTATTTAGCCTTGTCTGGGCAGAGCTGGGTCTGTGTTGGGTCAGGACTGAGCAGGGAATTTCAGCTGCATTTTTACCCTCTCCGGGTGCTCCCTGTAGCATCAGCTGCATCTGACCCCCAACAAAAAGCCAATTGATGCTGGGGATGACTACTTTGCAAGTGTCATGCACACCTCTTCCCGGAGCAGGACAAGCTCTGATGGGAAAGAAGCTTTACTCTGCCAGAAACCGCATCTCTGCGAGGGGCTGGTCACTGGGGTCGTGCAGTTTGGTTGTGCTGCCCTGAGACCAGAGTCCTCCACATAAGTGCCTTTGGGATAATGCCCTCTCAGGTTTGTTGCATTAAAAAGCTGCTTGGAGGGTCTTTTCCTACAGAGTTAATGGATTTTAAAAGGCGGCTGCGGTCAGGGTGATATCACACTAGTAAAACTGAAAGTGAAGTTTCTTTCTAAGTAATTTTTCTCTCTTAGGGGTGGAGGAAATGACTCTGCTGCCTGGAAAGCAGCAAACCTGCTGAAGCCCTGGGCGCTGGACTGCCGGCAGCCCTAGGAAGCCGAGCTGCAGGTCCCTGTGCCGCTCAGCAAACCTTGCCTGCTCTGGGGACCGGGGAAAGGGGCTAACGGGGTGTCTCCAGGCTGGTATTACCTGGGACCAGTTGACTTCCACCTCTTTGGGCGACAAGCTTCAGGGCTGCGATTGAAAGCGTGGCCAGAGAACGTTTTTTGTATCCTTCTTACGAGTTTGGATAGCATCAGGTGGCTTTTGGGGGTATTTGATCACTTGGCGTCCTTTGGGCAGCACTTTCTTTGCATCTCCTGGAGATGCCGTACCTGCACTCCTGCTGGGCTGTCCTGGTGGCAACATCGTGAGGGGCCTGGGCTGGTTCACTGTGTGGTCAGAGGGACTTCCATCAGCGATGGCCTCGCTCGGGTGGCACCAAGTTTTGTTCCTGCTGTTTCTCTCCTCTCCTCCCTCCGGAGCGCTAAGCCTCAGGCAGCAGAAGGCTGAACCTGTGCTGCTCCGTATGAGTGGGAGCATCTTTGCTGGCTGGTGGGTGAGGACTAGGGTGCAGAGAGGGAAGAAAACAGCCCCAGGGGAGATGTCGCAGTGACACATGACTTTCTCAGGGCTGCAAATTCCCTGGGCAAGAGCAGGCAACCGCTGCCAGCAACAAGGAGCTTCCTGCAGCCCTGCCTGCACCCTGGGGTAAGACCCCAGGGCCAAAGGACATTCGGCCATGGGGGGCTCGGACCCTTGGCCCCCCAGTCCACCGTCAGGCACTGGATCCACTTGGCCATGCCATCCCCACCACACATCTGGCTTGGCGCTGCCCGCTGTGCCCCCCCCATCACACCGGCCTCTCCCCACCTGACACCACTGGGATTTGTACCCGACACCCCCTGTGCCCCCCGCGCCTTGGCGAGATCTCAGGGGGTGCCCGGGATGGATGGAGCTGGGGCAGCTGCTATGTGCTCTGGTCTGTCTGCTGGCTGCTGCCACCCACCGTGCTGGGAAGCTTTGCACACCCGCAGAGCACAAGCGCTCTTCTCGTGCAGCCCTTTCTCTCCAGCACATTTCTGTTCAGCTTTCGTTTGATGGACACATCAGAAAAGAGACACTGGTTGAGCTGAGCTGAACGTACCCCAGGAACTAACATGTCCCCAAAAACCTCCCATGGCTGTGGAAGAGGTTAAAATACCTTCCTGCCCTGCGGCGGGCTTTGGGAAACTTTTTTAGGATTAGATGAGAAACACAGGTTTAGGGGAGAAGCCAAGCTGCACTGGGAGGGGAATGCAGAGGGTGTTATTGATAATGAACAGGAGCTTAACGAGGCTTGTGGTGTTTCTCTGTGCATCACACCATTATGCTGTAGCAGGGCTACATTACAGTGGGTGCCCCTCACCAGTGGCTCATTGACACCGTGACCATCACACTGAATGCTGTCACGGGAAAGGACGAGTTGTCTCCAGGGTCCCGGCTGTCCCCGTCCTTCTTCCTCCCCAGTCATGCCTGACCCTGGGAGTCAAACACTCCTTCCCTCCTGCTTACGGCTCATAGACAGCCTCGGCTAGATGTGATGGTCTTGACTTTGTCTTTCCGTGGGGATGTGGCAGGGAAGGCCTGGACTCGCATACCCCCGGCAGCTGGAACGTGAGGGTGACCCCAGCTGTTCTGTGTTGGGGGTGTCTCCTGGATGGTGTCTGCACTTTGTATTTTGGATTATATTTGTGTTCTGAGTTGCTGGCATCCTCAGCAGCATGGCTTGAGCGGTGGGCAGCAAAGCTGGCGGCAGGAGGGGAATGTCACCACTCCAGCCCGCAGGATTCCTGCACGGGACAGTCTCCATCAGGGTAAACTGAGGCTGGGGGGGGATGTCTATGGTGACCTACTGGCACCATGGGGGGTCCCATGGGAGGAGGGACACCCCCCCCCCCCCCCCCCCCCCGCTCACCCCCATCACCAGCGCTAGGCCAGGAGTGACAGCTGCAATCCCAGGAGGGACGGGAGCATGGGTGATGAGCAGGGGGTGGCAGGGACACCCACGGGACCCCCCCCCCGTGTGTGTCACTGTCCCCAAGGCAGAGTTATGGGGGACCACGTGGCCTAATGGATAAGGCGTCTGACTTCGGATCAGAAGATTGAGGGTTCGAGTCCCTTCGTGGTTGTTTTAAAGCCACGAGAGATGCTCGAGTCATTTAATTTCCCCTTGTTACTGGCTTGGGGGGACAACGATCGATACCCCGTGGAGTGAGAGAATCCCCGGGGGCAGCAGTGGGGCAAAGCTCGAGGGAACGTGCCCGTGCTGGGGGCAGCTTTAGGGTGGCATCTGCCCTACAAGTCTCCGGGGGGATTCGTGTCCCCGGGGCTCTGCCCCACGGCGGGGCAGCGACCCAGGGCACCCTGTCCCGGGGGTGAAGGCGAACCGGAGCGGGGCGGAGGCTGAGCCCCAGCTGGGGCCCGTTCCCGAGGCGGGGGGGGGGGGGGGGGAATAAAAGGTCGGGCGCGGCCAGGGTTGCAGCTTTTCACCGCTGCAGGGAGCACCCGGTGAGCTACCGCGGGGCTGGGCCGAGGCATGGGGGGGGGTCTGTGTATGTAAGGGGGGTGTCCCCACGTCGCCCCCCCTGTGGGGCAATGTTGCAAATAGCCGGGGTGGGAAAAAAGTGGCTTCCACCCCAGGTGGGACTCGAACCCACAGTCCCTGGCTTAGGAGGCCAGTGCCTTATCCATTAGGCCACTGGGGCCGCGCAAAAGCTGCCCCCCCTCCTCTGCCCCGCACCCCCCCACTCTCCGCGCTTTTTCCGCGGGTGTCCGGAGCAAACGGCCCCGGCGCTTGGGGCGGGCGGGGGGGGGGTGGCTTATTGCACCGAAAACCAGCGGTGGGCACCGGCACGTCCCGCCCCGCCGCCGCGGGAGAGCGGGATGAGGCCGTGCGGGTGGAGCTGGGCCCTTCGCAGGGGTCTCCAGCCTCCCCCCCCCCCCCCCCCCCCGCCCGCCGCCGGCATTTCTGGGCTGTGCACGGAGCTGATGCTGCGCTGGGCGGTTTTACTGGGCGATGGAGGGAGGAGAGCTGCGTTGGTTGGCTGGGACAGTGCTGCCTTGCTCTGGGGGACGTGCAGTCCCGGGGGGTCCTCCCGGGGCTGTGTGGGACTTTCCCCCCCCCTTTCTCACTCACCGTGGCCACGCTCCCCTCTGGCCATCAGAGAGTTAAGTTACGGTACCAAAAATACATCTGTATGCAGCCCCAGTGGCCTAATGGATAAGGCACTGGCCTCCTAAGCCAGGGATTGTGGGTTCGAGTCCCATCTGGGGTGACTCTTTTCCCTTCGGGGGATCTATGCCGCCTCCTGCTGTGCCCCGGTTTGGGGGGTTTGTTGCTGCGGTTAGGGGCGACTCAGTCCTTTCTGGAGCACCCCCCCGGCCCCGGGGTCAGGAATCTGGGGGGTTTTGGTGTAAAAACACGTGGAATCTTGGAATACGCTTTTCATCCCTGAAATGTCCAGCTCCTCTGAACCCTGGTGTCGTGTGTTGGCCCCGAGGCTTTCAGGAAAAATTTTGCAAATCTTATTGTAAAATCTGGGGGGGGGACGCGTGAGCAATAGGTGATAGGTGGCAGTCAGGTCTCCTGGTCACAGGAGGTCTCAGCTGAGGTTGTTGCTGTCCCCATTGATGTTTGTGTGATGACTTTCAGCGTCAGAAATAAGTCTGAAGCAGCGACAGCCCTGCTTGCTTCTAAGGGCCAGGGCACAGCATGGAGCTGCAGACCCCTTTGCCTGGGAGAGGGGGAGCTGGCAGCTCCCCCCCTCCTCCCGTGCAGAAAGCTTTAGGCAGGTTAAAACAAATGTCTTTACCCCCCTGAGCTGGGCAGGGTGTGCTCAGAGGTGGAGGTAGCTGGCCTGGGGCGGATGTCAAGATGCATCAGTGTGCTCCTGCACCCCTCCAGGCAGCCCGTTTTGGGTAGAATGTGGGATTTGAGCTCTGCTTTTTGCAAACGTAAATGCTGACCTGGGCTGTGTAAGGGGAGAGCTCACATGTCCCCCCCTTCCAAAGGGGAGCGGGCACTGGCTGGAGCAGAGCCCTGCACACCTTGCTGTGCCCCAATTAAACCCCAGGGACCAGCAGAGAGTGCTTTCCTCTTTTATTTGGGTTTTTGCCTAAAACAGAACCACCTCTCCTCACCCCAGGTGGGACTCGAACCCACAATCCCTGACTTAGAAGGCCAGTGCCTTATCCATTAGGCCACTGGGGCCCTGTGAGAACACGAAAAAAGGGTAATTTCATTGTCTTTGAGACACGCTTTTAGCGCTACCAGAGAGCAACTGCCTCCTCCCAAATTCCTGCCACGGCTTTAGGTTAATTTAGCAAAATGACAAGCACTTTTTTTTGGTTAGGAAAAAAAATCAACTAAAATGGAAGGGAAGTGCTTGAAGTGGTGAATACTCTATTTGCTACTTAGATATGTAGGATGTAGATATGTACTCTACCCCTTCTTTCCCCCCAAATCTACTGCTGTTTTTGTGCTCAGCAGCAGAGGGTGCTCTCATAGAGCAGAGGGATGGATGGACACAAAGTATTAAAAAAAAAAAAAAGTAGCTGACAAAAATCTGAATTTTTAGTTTCTCTCTAACATGAACAATAATTTTTCTGCAAAATGATTGACAGGTTGTCACAGTGTAACATTAGTTTCAAAAGGAGTTGTTAAATGTTTTTATTTACACTTTCAGACCGTTTTTATTCAATATAGCTCATGAGTTTTGCATCATCTACAGCTGCCGACGCCATGTCTTTAAAAAGACAGTATGCCAAGGACTTCGATCTCTGCTGTTCTCAGTCAAAGTCTGCCTTCCTGCTCTGTTTTATATTTGAGTGTATCTTTTTCTGTCGTAGTCGTTCACGGTTCATTTTTTCCACCCTAAAACAAAATTAAAAGATCCTTTAGTGTATAAAGAAACCATTTAAATATTCAACTTTGAGCACAGATATAATGTAGATTTGATGAGCCAACAAATGTCCACAGATAGAAAACAGTCCCTGTTCGTGGGATACTACCCAGGAAAGCAGTTAAAATCTAACAGACCGGTGATTTTTTTTTTTTTTTTTTAATAAAGGAAATCCAAATAAGTATGAAGATTGTTTAAAAATGCTGCAAACTAAATCATGTAACATGATAATGTGAATCCATCTCAAACAAAGGCCATTTTGATAAAGATACCTCTCTATGAGCTTCTGTGTTGTCTCCTTAGATACCACCTTGGGCTTCTCAGTAGCCTCTGTGACCATGGTTCTGATTTTTTCTAAGCAAATCGCCAGATTCCTCATTTGGTAGCGACTCTCTTCGGAGTTCACAATCAACTCACCAGCTCGGTTTATCTTATTCCTGTGCTAAAGAGGAGAAAACGTGATGTGATCATTGAAACCTTGTTAGACTTGTCACATGCCATCTGAAAGTGTGACATTTAAACTGTGGCTGGAATTGGGGGGAGGGTAGTTACCATCAATGCCATTTTTTGTCTCACAGGTTCTGGAATCCAGTCTGCTGATGCCAGGTGGAACCGAACTTCTGCCTTGGTATTCACTGGGAGGAAAAACAGGATCTTTTTTTCAATGTAATGGCTTGCCTTCCTAAGTTTTATGAAATAATTCAGCCTGTTCACTGCTGGCTTTGAACATAGGATGATTCCAGTATTCATTTCCTGAAAGACTGTAATTTTTTTCTTGCTGTATTTTTGAATACCACTCTAAAGACAAACTCAAAATTTTTATGGAGACTGTGTCATGGTATTTGCCTTTGTAGAAGCTACAAGATTTATTGCTGTTGCCGGTCACTACCTACCTTATTTTTAATGGCAATGGCAGAACAGGAAGTATTTTTAGTTTGAGTTAAGCTGAGAATTTATTGCACTGTGAAGCTTCAGAATCCAAGTGGCTTGTTATATGTTTGATCAATGAAAACAGATTAGATAGAGGTGGTGTTTCACGTGGCGTGTGTAGCAGCAATGATACCAGTAAGAGTGTTTCTGGGAGAACCAAATATGTTACCACTGGTCTTGAGCACTACATAGACTTAAATGTTGTGTTAAAATGTAGGGTAAGGATAATGAAAAATTAGCATCGGGCAGCACAAGGATGCTCTTTAACGTCCAATTCTCCATATTTTACCACAAAGTATAGAGGAACAACTGAAGACTGTGATTTTTTCCTTCAAAGTGGGAGAACCTTCTCCTCACCTTTGTTAACGTGCTGCCCCCCAGGGCCGCTGCTCCGGCAGTAGGACACGGTCAGGCGAGCTGGAAAAGAAGAACAGCAGCGTGCTGACCCGGAGACTCGTCCCCAGCTGGTTTTGCAGCGGGGAACGGGGATGATCCAGGCTGAAGGACGCCCGTGACTCGGTTGTGCTTTCGCTCAGGAGTTCAGCTCTGTGCACTGAGCACGGGCCCCGTAGGCCGCGGCCTCACCCACCTCCGGGTGCTCAACCGGGACAGGCCCAGCCGAGCACCCTGGCCCGGGTCGGTTTTGGGGACGGGAGGGGGTGGGAGACTCACCCAGGGGGATGTCGAGGGCGGCCGGCTGCGTCTCCTCCTGGAAAACACGGCGGGGTGCCCGCGTCAGGCGCTGGGGCGAGGCCGGGGGCAGGCAGGGTCGCCCCCGCCGGCACTTGGGACCCGGCCCCGCTGGCCCCCGGGGGCCTGGGGCTGGCTGGCCCCGCCCACCCGTGACGGCACCGCCCCTTCTGCTCAGCCCCGCCCACCCGCAATAACAACCCCTTGTGCTAAGTCCCGCCCACGCGCGATGGCCCTGCCCCTTGACATAAACCCCGCCCACCCGATCTATGTCACTCAGGCGCCAAGCCCCGCCCCCCGCTTGCCCCCCCCCCCCCCCTCCCCGCCCGCCCCACTCACCGGCGCGCTGGCGGCGGCGTCACCGTCCTGCCGCGGCGGGTACAGCTTGTCCAGGCTGTAGACGCTCCGGTACTCGGTCTCGGAGGCGGCCCGCTGCGAGAACCGGGCGGCGGCAAGCCCCAGAGGCGGCCGGCACAGGCCCAGCAGAGCGTGCGCCGCCATCTTGGCTCCCCCCGTGCGCCACCTCTACGGCGTCCCCGCGGAAACGGCGGCCGCGCGCCGCGTTCCGGGGCGGGGCCTGCGGGGCGGGGGGGCTGTGGGGGCCGGGGGGGTTGTGGTATACGGGGTATATGGGCTGGGGGGGGTCTGTGAGGCGTGTGGGGTGTACGTGTGGCGATGCGTGGGATCTGTGGGGTGTATGATGTCCGTGAGGTCTGGGGCTGGCGGGGGGTCTGGGGGGGGTAAATGGGGTGTGGGGGGCTCCGTGTGGGGGGTGGAGGAGGTCTGGGGGGCGTATGGGGTCTGTGGGATGCTGAGGGGGGGGATGTGGGGCATCTGGGGGGTATACGGGGTCTGTGGGGTGCTGAGTGGGGGATGTGGGGCATCTGGGGGGGTATACGGGGTCTGTGGGGTGCTGAGTGGGGGATGTGGGGCATCTGGGGGGGTATATGGGGTCTGTGGGCGCTGAGGCAGGCCCTGCTGTGGAGGGTGGTGGGATGGCTGGGGACGAGGATGCTGGGGCGAGGTGGCCGTGTGGTGCCCCTGTGTGACCCGTGGGGGGGCACGGTGTGGGGTGTGGGAGGCCCCGGGGTGGGTACCAGGGGCTGGTTTGGGCAGGTCATTTCCAGCTCCTCGTGGTGCGGGCAGCGGTGGGGTACAGCATGCTCCTGCCTGCACCCCACAGCTTCGTGAGCTGAGTGGTGACGGGTGGGCGTAAAAGTGAAGATACATCCAGCATTTTTTATGTACTGTCTAGTTTTTGCACCTGGAATGTTTCAGATTTTTGTCTTCTCAAGAGTACTAAAAAGTGATATAAACATGTGTGTGTGTATATATATATATTATTTTTTTTTTTTAAATGCTGATACAACAGCACATACGTGTTTCCAGGTCTGTCAGAGAGATGCCGAGGTGGATGGGGGATGCAGGGGAGTGAAGCACTTGTGGAAATCCTTCAGCTATTACTCCTGTTGGAGCTGTCAGGTTGGCTTGACAATAAGGGCGTGCATTCGAGAGGGGCAGGGATTGCTATTTCTGGCAGCAGGAAAATGCACAGGCAGGGATGGGGCTGTCATTTGCTCTGGTGTTTTGACAGGAGCTGATGATCTTTTGTTTAAAACTGTGGGTGAAGTAAAATGGGTGTTTCAAAGCTGATATAAAGACCATGTGATTGAGGATCTGAGCTGGGTCCCATTTAGATAATCAGTACAAAATCAGGAAACTCAATCCTCAGGAAAGGAGCAAGTCCTGAACATTGATGGTTGGTCTGTCCTGACCGTGGCTGAGTGGAGTTTGGGGGCCAAGGAGCGCTCCACACTTTGTTTTAATTGAATCTCCATGTCCTGGGGTTCTTCTGCTCTGCTTTCCCTGTCCAAACTTGGCTGAAAATGGCATGCTTTAAGGAAAAAAACCAGAACTGTCAGAGACAAACCATGCCATCTGGTGACCTTAATTTCTAACAGTGAACAGGTAAACGTTTGTGATTTGTAGCCAGAGGGATGGGTAAAATATCCAAAGCAGGATGACTCATTTTACCAACTGTTGTCAAACATGTCGGCGTTGTTACTGTGCTGGTAACACACACCAAGGACGATGTCGTTGTGTGGTGCATGGAGGGGCTGGGAAAGGAGCTTGAAGGTCACACAGTTGAAGCCAGACCCATCTAAAAGGACGTTTCCCTGGTTTTGCTTCATTCCCACACTGTGTTGGTGGATGCAGGTGTCCAAAGAGCCTTGGTAAAAAGCAGAATGATCTCCACTTGGATGGTTGGAAACAGCTCTCCCCGGCAGGCAGGGCATGGGATGACAAGGTCTTACTTTGGCATGACCCAAGGGGAGCCAAGCTTTTGACATTTAAGCTGGAGAAATGAACTGCGTCAGTACTGATGCTGGCTTAGAAAGCAAGCTCATCCCATTTGGTGGTCACTGGTGAGCAAGGGCTGTAAGGAGCCATCCCTGAAACGTGATGCAAAAGCTGATGTGTCCAAGGAGCCCATTGCTCTTTGTGTGAGTGAGGGCACAAGCCATTGATATAGGAGCAAGTCGGGACTTTGAGGGACCTTCCAGAAGGTCTCAGCTCCCGTAAGAGAGGGAAGACTGCTGAATCAGGAAATTTCTTACCCCATGAGAGTTTGAGATCTGTAAAACCCTTGAATTTGTGCTTCAAGTGGTCCACCCCTATTTGTAATGATGGGTGCTTTTCTGAAGGGTTATTCAAACTGGTGGTAAAGTAAGAAGCCAGACTAGATCTGATGGAAATGCAATTATCTAAATGTCATCTTTCAAATTCAGCGTAAAACTGAATTCTTGACAAGCTGTGCCCTTATTGATCTTAACGGTGTGAGCTGAATAGGGTCATTGGTTTTGCCAAATTCTGAAATTAATCATTATTTCCTATTATATCGTACTTTTTCTTATCCATTTTAATTGCATGCAGTATTTTTCTTTCTGTCTTGCGTCATGGGGGTGTGCTATTAAATAGCTGCTGCTCACTATTAGACCAGTTTCTGTGGTGAGCAGCGTGGTTGCTTAATACTCTCTTCTTACCTCTTAGTTGAGTTGTGTAGTTTTCCTTGGTGTTTTCAAAGCAATTTGAAAAGTTTAGATTGAAGGTGGGATAAAAGGCCAGAAGATGCTTATTTTTTCCTCCTTTGATCGCTGAAAGCCTCACTTAAGAAAAAAATCAAGTGACTCTGACTCACATAGTCATCAGGACATATATATATGGCCACTAATATTTTTGGATGCAGAAAAAAATGCCCTCAGCACTTTGCTGAACAAACTGCTGATATACAGCAGCTGTTCCTTTGTTAAGCCAAATACTAATATCATGTTACTTACATCAGTCATTTTTGGATGTGTGGTTTTTCAAGAAAGACCAAAACAAAAATAGCATTTGAATTGCAAGCTTAGAAATTGTGAGGTTTTACAGAGACTTCAGAGCTGACAAAAAAGGGGTTTTTATCATGTGGCAAATGTTAGCAGTCCAAGTGCATAAAATGTATATTATATAAATAATGCAGCAGTATAGTTCGGCATATTCTCTCTGCTTTCTGCAAAGGAGCCTGAAGCATTTTCTTGACCCAAATTGTACATGAAAATCAAAGAAATAACTCTTCTGCTGTTCTTAAAAGTAGCTGTAAAGAAAATCTCGGCTTTGAGAATACCGGCATTTCTTTTTATTCAAGAAGAGAATAAAGCATTTGAAAATGTAGTTAATCTGCTGTATGCTTAACTGTGACGCTGATTCACACAGGATTGTTTAAAACGGAAAGTGAAGGTGATCCTCCTCCCACACCTCTGCAGCAACCAGATGATTACAAGAGTAAACATTGGCTGACTTAAAACAACATTGCTTCAGATATCCCCTGCTACAAATGTTGAAGTAATGGGGTGGTGAATGCTCTGAGAAAATCAAAAACACTGTTTTTGTTGCTGCTGTTGTTCATTTTTATTAATTTTATTTTATTAGACAACTGCTTTCCATTATAAATAAATAAGGCATGAAGGTTCTCCATACTGTTACAGAGCTGGTAGCCACAGTCGTGCGTATGGCTCCTAATATTTCTCGAGCTTGGGGCCATAGGGCATCTGAAAATGCAGAGCATGGAAGAGCAGAGCGTTTGATGGTGGGCGGTTTGAGGAGGAGACCTCTGGAGCGGGTATGGTTTGGCCATCGCGCTCCTGCCAACTTACCTCCGTGGTACTCAGCTTAACAAAAGAGGGTGTTTTGGGGGGTATTTTTGCATTAATTCCATGGCGAGTAAAAGAAAGGTAGCTCCTCCTAACACCAAGGCCCTAGACTCGGAGGATAATTACATTTTAAGAGTCTTTCCCCTCCAAAGCCACATTCCCACTTATTCGTGCAAAAATCCCAACCATTTACCCAAGATTTTGGGATGTAAACTGGTGAAAATAGAATCCAGATCTGGTTTCTCCAGGCAGGTACAGAATAGGTAGCTTACACTGAACTGCTCGATTTTTGTGGCTCAATGCTCAGGGTGTTGCCTAAGCTGTAGTGAAATGCTGCTTCTCTGCCTAAAACACGTGTCTGACCATACAAGGTCAACACCTAATTCATGAAAAATGGGAACTGGTGATTCCTGAGACTGCAGTGGCCTTTTGGCTGTGTGTTTGCGTGTCTGTAGAAGCAAAAGTGAGGAGATTTCAGTGCTGGAAAGTGAACTGGAACATGAGAGGTGACAACCTTTGGAGACAGTATCTCAGCCAAGAAAGATTATTTTCAGCAGAAAACTGAAATCTGTCCTCTCGACTGGGGAGATGCTTAGAGCGAAAGTGTGGGGCAATGTGTGATCAGCACTACTGCCAGGGCCAGAGCTCCTGACGCCATAAGATGCTTTATCCTTCCGCTTGCATGCAAGTCACTGATAGTTTTGCAAGCCCATGCAAGCTGTATTTGAGGAGTTTGCTACAATGGGGCAATGACAACCTCTTCAAGAGCACAGCACAGAGGGCTGGTGGTACCCAGACCATGAGATGAAAGCATGTCTCTGATACTGTAATAGCACTTCTTGTCTAGCTTATGGGAAAGCCCTGGTCAGCAAGTTCCTACCAGGCACAGTGCTTCACCTGGGCTGAAATACTGGGGCAGACTGAAAGCGAGGAAATCCCATATGCCTACAAAGTCTGGAGAGTATGGACTGAAATACTAAGCGACGCTGATGAAGACAGAACAGTTTTATGTTTCTCTTCAAGTTTTTCCAGTTGCAATGATCTTGCATTGTAAGTAGCTGAAAAACCTGACTGATAAGAGAATGGCTTAAATAGCAAGAACATACTGTCCTTTGGGGAAGGCGTAGACTGAAGTCTCCTGGGTACAAGCGTAGGTTCTTAGCCATAAAACCAAAGTGGAGGGTTGGGCTGGTGTGCTGGAGCAGCCCCTGAAGTTCTGATGGCTTTTCGTTTTACTCTGAAACACTGCGCCCCCGCTGTGGCAGAATGCTGGAGGACATCCAGGCTTTTGCTTGCAGATATTCGGGCTGTAAGACAAGCTGAAAAGGGTGGAGGAGGTGATCGGTTTTCTTTTTTCGTGGTGTGGTTTACATTGCTGTTGTGATGTCTGGCAGCGGCAGTAACTCATGCAGAGATCGGTCATACAGTTTCTGAAATCCTCTAACTACAATGTACAATTGTCCCAACGAGTTGTCCAGAGCCCAAGCTTAAAAAAGTGAGTTGAGTCTCCGTGACATTTTCTTGCTTATAGACCTCTCGAGCCTTCAAGGCAGAGGGGCCACGTGGCATTTCCTGGGGCTGAAGAGAAGACTTGGCTGTTGCAATTGCACGTGGGAGTTGCAGAGAGGCAGGACTCATTTGCTGCTCTTGTTTTTCACCTTTGTGGCATTGATGTCTGCTTTTGTTTTCTGGATGCGGGAGAAGATCTCCTTAAAAAGAGCCTTGTACTCGGGCTGGCTCTGCTCCAGCCGCTTGTCCACGGCCTCCACGTGTTTGCTGATGGTCTTCTCCATGGTTTTCCGCTCTTCCAACTCATGTCCCTCTCCTCGGAAGTCTCTGAAGGAGCTGTCGCGAGAGATGGGCCGGGACGTTTGGACCCCTGTGTGGCGCACGCTGTCCTTGTGCTGCCGACATTTGCTCAGAAGCTCTTCGTACTTCTCCAGCAAGGCGTGATACTGCTCGTCCACTTCCCTCAGGATGGACATGCCCCGTTTGCGCACGTTGTTAGCGTGCAGCGTGTAATTGCCCTCGTGCCGACTCACGGCATCCTTGGTCACGATGGCATTGAGGGCTGTGTCACTGCAGCTTTTCCGGACAGGGTGGTTTGGGGAAGGCGTCATTGATGGCCCATGACTTTTTCCTCCCTCCTCCTCAGAGAGGTCAATGTAGTCTGCTTCTGGGGCATTATTCAGCGGCTCAAGGAGGGCCTCGGACAAGTTGTCTTCTCTGCTGAGCAAATACTTCTTGACTTGTTTCATCTGTTGTAGCTCTAGGAGCTCTGCTTCCAGTTCCTTGATGCGCAGTTTGCAGTTCTCCATCTCGCACACCCGCTGCTCGAGGTCCGAGTACTCCTGAATAACAGAGGTGTACTCTCGCTCAACCCTCTCCTTCCGCTGCTTCTCCTGGTTGACTTGGGACCTCAGGGAGTTCACCATGGCTTGGAGACGTTCATTCTCCCTCTCCAGTGGCTTCTGGTTGAACTCTGTGGAAGAGCTGTGGACCTGGAACGCATCCTCATACCTGAAAGAGAAGAAAGACCCTTGAGGGAGTCTGACTAAGTGACAGTCCGTGAAGGACTCATTGTATCTTATTGTCATGTAAGTAATTCCACTGATGCCCAGAAAGGACGTAACCTGAGCTCATGGAGTGAGATATGCCTCCTCCTGTGTGCCAGGAGACCACAAGGTGTGGCTGGGGCTCTTCTGGACACAGAGACCAGTCTCTGTCCCAGAGAACCTGCAGTCTCATTTGATAGCCCCTGAAAGACAGGGAGGAAATGAAACCCTAAAAGGTAAAAGACTCATCTGGTTAATGGACAAGCCAACAACGTCGCCGTGAAGCAAAGATGAATGTTCAAGTGCTACCAGTCTGAGCTGGAAGTAGGCGGCTTTGAGTTTTTCCTGCTGGAGTTCATCAGCTACTCAACTGCATCATGGAGTTTACCAACTACTGACTGCATCTGCCAACAACCCCAAACCCCACCCAGCCAAAAACCAGAAGCACAGGCTCTGCTGTCCTGTGTCTGGGAGGTGCTCCAGAGAGAGCAGGAGAAGATTTATACAGCAAGGGAGGCAGACAGAGACTTTTGACAGAGTTGCCCCTTCTTCATTGCCTGGGAAGCGATAACAAGCACTTCCCCCTTCCCTCGCATTGCTGTCGGGAAATCAGATTTTCCTCCTCCTCAATGAAGTGCTCACGGCGTCCTATCTGGTTAGAACAGATTGGAAAAGAGCAAGCACCATGGCTTCCCCTGGGAGGCACGACTGGTGGTGGGGGGTATTGAACAGATTTCCAAGTTACTGAAGGGCAGCCTGACCTTCAGAGCCAACTGCAGAGCTGCAAGCTGAACTAAGGTCCCGAGGCACTGGGGGGAGAGTGGCATTGGGGGGCTGGGGGAAAAGAACCACAGAGACATCAAGTGGATTTTGCTGGGGGTTAGGTTATGGCCTCATAAACATCCCTGTTGCTGCTGCAGTAAAAGTGTCTTTTGTTTATATCCTCTGGCAGAGGATGCTTTCAGTAACAAAGTTTATCGATTGCTTATCTATTTAAAGAAGCCTCTACTATGGACAAAGCTGAGCAAGAAATGCCCTCACGAGGTCAGTGAATTAACACAGCGGCTAGGTTTTAAGGAGGATCAAGTGTGCAATAGTGCTGAAGGTGTTCATCCAACACTTGGCAGCATGTGGCATATCTTGGTGTGTGACTGGTGCTCCTGGGGTGTACTGGCATCGTACAGGACAAAATGCACCATCTCAGCTGGTTTCAGTGAGCCAGATATGCTGGTACTGTGCTGGGAGGCGGATGCAAAGGGAAAAAGGGCTGTGCTGGTTTGGGAAGGGAAGCTGTGTCGGCAGCTCGAGGTAAGGGTCCTCTTCACATGATGTGTTACTGGGTGGGCTGTACTGGGAGATGCTGGTTTGAAGTATCTAGAGCTCGAACAATGCATCCTGTCTGGTGTGTGTTCCCACACAGCTCCCTGCCAACGTGCCAGGAGACTCCCAGCCCCTCCAGGCAATGCCTGTCCCCTCCAACCTGGCCCAGTGCGGCTGCATGAGGCGTCCAGATCCTCCTGGGTAGCTACTCTTGCCCTCTGAAAAAGAGCTTACGTCTCCCCGTTCGAGGCATCACTGATGCTGGGCTCATGAAGGCTCTGCTTTGCCAATGCCACCCGCTTAGGTGGGCGGGTAGGTGAGAGGGAGGTCCTTCCTTCACCTCCAGCGTTGAGTTTCAGGCTCTGATGCAAAGCCTAGGGCTCTTACCAGGGTGTATGTGGGGTTTTGCGCACCCCCAGCTGGGCTAACCCACCTCATCCCCTGTTCACAGGCAGAGGAGGTGGGGGAGAAGGTTGGAGGGGTTGCTAAAGGCAAGGTTCCGTACCTGGGGCTGGAGCACAGTTCCTTAAGGCAAGGGAAGGTGTGGATGGTTCGGCGCCGCTCCCTCTTCTCCCGCCGAATGCGGAGCTGCTCCAAGCTCCGCATTTCCTCCACCTGCTTCTGCAGCTCCTCCACTTGGTTCTGCAGCCCCTCGATTGTTTCTGTCAAACTGCGAAGAGAGGAGGGAGCATGGATGAGGAGTCAAGCACTACGGGTCCTTGAAAGGTGTTTTTTCCCTATAGAGAAAGCCAGTCTACGGAAGGTGCTTCCAGTTTCTAGATATGCCCTGGGAACATGACAGCATTTGCTTTTCGTGGCTGTGGTTGGTCTTTGCACGGTCACTCTTGAATGGCAGCGTTTGTAGAAAAGAGTGGGGGATTGGAGCAGTGGCAAGGGATGGTACTAATTTGAGACTCTCTGTCCTCAAATCAGTTGGCTAAAACAGTCACCTCTGGGACATAAGCACTATCCTGGAATATCTCTGCACTAAAGGCAAGCAGGTGAGCTACTTACCCTTTTCCTCTTGTTTATCTTGTAGAGATAAACACAGAGAGACCGGGTAGAGATTTATTTTTGTTCTGGCTGTGAATGCAGTTTGTAAAACTCTCTGCTCTGAAACTCCCTCCCTCTCTGCACAGTTGTTTGCAAAAGATGCTGCATTGCAAGGGCATGGCTTAGTCTGTTGTTTCCAGGGATGACCTTGATCATGGGCTTGTTTTAGGAAAGAAATATTATTGATAAACTGGTGTTTCAGCATGGACTAGCCAGGGTTTCATTAGATGCTGGATCTGTGCCTAGTGTTTCTGCTGGGCTGTGTGCTGGGGACCTCCCTGATATGATTATGTGCCTCTTCTTCAAGGAAACACATCTGAGGAGAGGCTGCTGTGCCTCTCTCCTGGCAGCTTCAGACACTCCTTTATCCAGCCCTCGTCCCAGGGGCGCCTGTGCTGTGGTTGACCTCTGCATCGGTCAATGCGACCAGCATCGGTGCAATGAGCTTGTGTTGTAAATAGCTGCAAAACCTGACTGATAAGAGAATGGCTTAAATAGCAAGGACACTCTGCGCTTTGGGGCAGGGGAAAGGTGAGATGAAGGTCTCTTGGGTACAGCATCACTGCGGTGGGAGTAGGGGAGGCCGTACCACTGTATCTTCTGTTGGGACGTCTTGCTTTCCAGCACAAGTTTCTGGTTAGCTAGCTCCAGGTCCCGTGCTGTCAGGTCCAGCTGCTCGTAGACTTTGGCATGCTGTTCGTTCATCTGCCGCAATGTCTCTAGTTGCTTGGTCAGGTACTGCAAGAAAAAGCAAACCAGAAACACTCCGCATCCAAAATCCAGGTTGTTTCACAGGCAGAAATTCCTATGGCTTTTGCTTCCGCTGTGTTGTGGTTTAACCCCAGCCAGCAACTAAGCACCACGCAGCCGCTCACTCACTCCCCCCCCAGCCAGTGGGATGGGGGAGAAAATTGGGAAAAGAAGTAAAACTTGTGGGTTGAGATAAGAACGGTTTCATAGAACAGAAATCCCCCCACTCCCACTCCCCCCAGTTTATACACTAGATGTGACATCCCATGGTATGGAATACCCCTTTGGCCAGTTTGGGTCAGCTGCCCTGGCTGTGTCCTGTGCCAACTTCTTGTGCCCCTCCAGCTTTCTTGCTGGCTGGGCATCAGAAGCTGAAAAATCCTTGACTTGAGACTAAACATTACTTAGCAACAACTGAAAACATCAGTGTTATCAACATTCTTCTCATACTGAACTCAAAACATAGCACTGTACCAGCTGCTAGGAAGACAATCAACTCTATCCCAGCTGAAACCAGGACAGTCTGATAATATGTTTTGTGGCTGATTTGTCCTCTGCCTAGTTGAAGCCTCTTCCACACTTGAAATATTCATACCCCCTGCCCACTGTAAGTCATTTTATGTCTAAAATACGATTGAAATTCCCCTGCCCTCTGTGAAGGGCACTAACCTCAATCTCTCTCTATTCAGCTGCTTTTTTATTCCCAGTACCCAAAGAAAGTTAATATCCCTGGGACTGTGACCCTTCACCAAAGTTGACTGAAATTGGCCAGTTGGTTACCGGATCGTCTGACAGATCGATTGTAGAAGCTGTTTCCTTGGGAATTCCGGCTAAAACTCTGAGTCCGTGAAATGTGAGCAGACTTGCGGTTTCTGCGTGTTCAAAGACCCCTCTCTGTGAGTCTGTCATTGCAAGATTTTATCCTGGGAGAGGGGCATCTACCCAAGAGCTCACCCTCAGCTAGGACCAGATCCCAAATCCTGTGGTGGACGTGCTCCTGAAGGGCTGCTGGCGGGGGATGGCTAAATCCATCCACCAGTTTCCTCGGACATCAGCTGTCAGATCCCTGCAGCCATCACACGCTGCTCTTGTGAACTCGCAGCCCTCCTCTGCCCTGGGCTTTTTTAAATCAGGGGGTTTCCGATCTTTTTTAATTCACAGATCCCTAGTTTTCCAGTAGATGAAAACCCTCCCGGCACAGCAGGTTTAAGCCTCTAAGCTCAGTTCTGTGGACTCTTAGAAATACTGCCCTGACCCCAAAGGATGCTTGAAACACTGATTTAGATTGCAGCTCTTGGAGAAAGAGCTATTTTATGCCTCTAACAAAGGAAGCTGTGTTACGGGGGTGCCGAGGGGCCAGCTGGGAACACGATTATGAATAACTAGAATCGAGGGAAAGCAGCAGCAGAGGAAAGAGAAGTGAGTGTGAAGGCTGGCGGATGGGCAGGGAAAGGCCAAACGTGCCCCAGATGCAACCTGGTGCCAAAATCTGGTGTGGACATCTGAGCAGGGGGTAGGGATGCAAGAAGGGTGAAAATCCCAGTTAGTGGGGAAAGGGAATCCTCTCCAGGGCTGGAATGGGCTTTAAATCCCATCCCCGTGGCGCATCCCTTCCTTTCTCCTGGCATCTGAGCTGTTGGCATTGGTGGAAGAGCCCCTTCCCCACCATCGCCCTTAGGTGACAGCAGTGGCCGAGGAGCTCCCGTCCCCATCCCTGGCCCGACTGTGTTCCTACCTCAATTTCCTGCACTTGTTCCTCGTTGGTGGCATACATCTGCTGCAGGGAGTCCTCCAGCTCTTTGTTGCGCTCCAGCAGCGTCTTCCCCAGCTCTGCGGCCAAGTGCAAGTCTGAAAAGCAGATGGGACAAAGCTGCTGCAGTTCTCGTGGCTCCACGGGTGGATGGGGGGGGTGTCCCCGAATGCCACCACACCACAGTGTCACATTTTGCACGGTGCTGGTTTTATTGGCAAGTTTTGACATGGAGGCATGCTTATGGGACATACAGGATCTGGCCTCTTTCGTTTTGCTGGGCTGCAGGACTAAGGGGAGGCCGAGCTCGGGACATCTGCAGCTCCTCCATGCAATGAGGATTTGGTGCCCGGCTGGCTGTATAACCCTTCTGCACTGCACTCCACGCTGCGTAGCCAGGATCAGGCCCATGGGGCTTGGCTGTGGCAGGTGCTCAGCACCTCCATCCCCTATTGCTGAGACCTGTAGGGCTGAAACGGGCTCAGCATCTGTCAGAATGAGAGCAAGGGTTGGTAAAGCCCCCCAGGGCCTTGGGGATGCTCTGTAAATTATATTATTATCTCTAACGAAGGGAGTGCCTTGCCTTCCCCGTCAGCCTCCATCCATCACCTGCTAATAGACTGACATGAGTAATAAAACCACGCGTGGCCCGAGGGGGCTGGAAGCACCTCCTGCTTCTGCTGCCCAGGCAGCGCTGTGTTGGCCGGGTCTGCGGGTCTTTCCTTGGGGCAGCTCCAGGGTGAGGATAAACCACTTTGTGTTCACTCTCTGCCACCTCTAAACACCCTTAGGAAGCTACTGAAATAGTTGGACTTTAGGAGAAGTGCAAGGAAAAATAGACATTGACAGTGCAGTTGGCTTAAAATACTGGGTTTGCTGCCTCCTGGGTAAAGAAAAAGCCTCAGGACACTGTGAGTCCTGTATTGGCCAAAGCTTGACCATCTCAGGTGATGCTGTTTGTGGGCCTGGGATGGCACAGCTAGCTCTGATAACATCCCTTTGCTTTCACAGAAATTGGTTGTCTTCTTAAAGCCTGACCTCCTATGATCATGTGGTTTTCTATTTTTCCCGATGCTTTTAGAGGTGAGTTTCTAGCTCTTATGGTGTCAGACTGAAAATCTGGCCTTAAACCTTCAAAAAGGTAAGGAAACAGGTCCTGATGTGTGTTATTGCTCTTTTTCTCTCTGGTCTGTTTATCATGTAGTTTTAGATAATTAAGGAGTGGCAATCCTGCGGTGTGTGAGGGGACCTGGGTCTCCTGCCCTGGCATTTTCAGCCTGTCATAATGCTCCTCTCTAGTCTGCAACTAATGATGTGTTTTGCAAAAGCTCTGCCAGGACTGAGAGCAGCTGTAATTTCCTCCAGTAGTTAATTTGGCTATGCAGCTGATTGGGAAAGAGAGATAGTTGGTAACTAAGACAAGAAGGGGAACCAGCATGCGTAGGATGTATTCTGAGCCTGGGAAAATCACCGATCTCTCAAACTTCAAATGGCACATCACAAAACAAAGCTCACACTGACCTCTTGGGCACGAGTGCTCGCCGGGAGGAGTGCTATTAGTGCTGTCAGTGCTTGGGATGGGGCTTTCCTGATGGATAATGCTGCACTGTGGGAAGTGCTGATATGTTATTAGTTTGGGTGATGGCCCCGTTTCTCTCCCTGCGGCTCCAGTGGTGCCGAGGGCTGGCTCCCCAGATGTGGTCCAGCCAACAGCTGCTCAGTGTGTCCTCAAATCTCCCCTTTACCATGGGAATGGGCTCTCCAGCTGTGGCCTGCATTGCAGGGTGTTATTCTAGGCTGTGACCTTTTTAATTATAATCCTCATCATTGCACAGTGACCTGGTCTGAGGGCTGCGATTGCAGCTATCAGTGCAATCAAGATATTGGCACATTTCCCCATGGACAGACCTCATCCACCTATTTTTTTTTCTTTTTTTTTTTTTTTTTTCCAAGCACCAAATTTCCCTAGTTTCCAAAGTGCCCTTGGGAGACTGAGTGTTTGCTACACCAGCTGGGGATGGGGGAACAGCCAGATGCCAGCAGAGATGAGGACAATTTGTGCCTTTAAGCTGCTTGGGGCTGTATTTAATGGCACCGCCACCTTGCCACAGCCAGTGCCGCTGCTGGAGACCGGCACCTTGCAAATCGCATCCCTTGCAGCAAGCAGGGCCCCGGCACAGAGGTGTGTAGCGAGAGGGCTCCGTGCTGCGCTCCAGGTAATGAGTCAAGTGTGTCCCCGTCCCTGCGGATTACACCAGTGCTCTTCCACCATATGGCATCCAATTTAATCAGCTGGGGTTGAGTTAAGTGGATTAGGCAGTGCAAGATCCTGCATTGTAATTTAAAGGGCTCTGTCAGCAATAATTTAATGGGGGAAATGGGCAGTGTTTGGGGACGAGTGGGAAAGAGGAAAGAACGGGGCTGAGCTCTGAGGAGAAAATTGATTCATTTCCATTTTGAGTGTAAGGGCCTGGGAGACCCCAGGCTTGAAGGACATGGGGGAATTCATTCTTCTAGTGTCTTTTAACTGCCTCAGCCGTCGTCACGCACACACTCACTCTCTGCCTGCCAGCCAGCCAGAGCATCCTCGGTAATCCTGTCTCATCCACCCGCCTTGCGCCTGAGTCCTCTTCCCCACCTGTTGGTCTGCCCCAGGCTGTGGGACCACGCAGAGGGTGGGGATGCTGCATGGAATTGCTTTAATGTCGTCTTTAGACCAGATCCCTCTTGATCTTGGCACTAATTGTGGCTCTGCACGGGCTGGGGGAGCACACAGCTCCTCTCCTTGGAGACCTCGGAAACCTGAGGCTGACTGTGAAATTTCAGTAAGTTGTTTGGGGGGGGGGAAAGAACTATTTAGGAATTTGGGGATTCTCTCTGCATAGCACTGTGGTTTCCCCACAATTTTTTTTTATTCCTCTTTGCTTCTCCACTGTCGGATCAGCCAGCCAGTGCCATACGACTTGCCCTAATTTAGCTGATATGCTGATGCCTCCCTTCCCCCTCCCCTCTCAACACAGGAGGAGAAATAAAGTGGTGGGGAGCGGCTGTGCTGTGTGTCCGCTTGATATGCCTGATCCCTCTGCAGCCTGCCTGCGCTGAAGGCACTGCCATGAAATGGCCAACATCCAACTTAAAAAATGGGGGCCTTGGTGTTGCCCAAATCCTATTTGGGAGAGGACTACGGATGCAAACTATCCTGGGCAGCACCAGCTTGGTGCCCTCTGGCTCTTAGTGCTGCAAGTGCTGACGACCCTTCTAATTAACACCAGCCAAGGAGACAGCCCGCGTCCCCAAACAAAGAGCTGTGCCTACGGAGCGAAGTGGAGGGAGGGACGGAGGCTGCATTTCCCTGCAAGCTTCCGTGGGAAAGGTGCCTGAGCAAGGAGGGAGGGGAAGAGAAGAGAGACTATATGGTGGGAAGGGAGCAGGAGTTGAATCTGAGCAGTACTTGGTACAGGGGAGCATGGCTGGGCAGTACATCAAGGAGGCAGCCGTCCTGGAGCTGTGGAGATCATCAGCAGCAGCAGCAGCTGCCCAGTGATAATTCTGCTAGCTCTGTGTCACTGGGGAAACTTGAAAAAAAAAAAAAAAATCCTCATCCAAAAGCTGTAGCAGGTTGTCTTTGAAAGAGGCTGAGGAACAAACTGCAGGGTATTCCCCCGCTGCAACATCCTGTGGCAATGCTGGCACAGGCAGATGTGCGCTGCAAGGGGCTGCTGCGGAGCTGGGCACTTCCCCAGCCTTCGCAGCAGCTTGCAATGAAGCACAAAGAGGGTTTGGAGCCGTTTCTGCCTTCCCAGTGCTGGCCTGCATCTGTCTGGGCAGAGCAGTCTTTGTCACAGCCCGCTCTCTGAAGGGGGGGGGGTTCCCCCCAGCATCCCCTGGTTGTGGCTGTAGAGGACCATAAACCTGGTGCCAGGCAGGGGAGGTTTCGGCTGCTTTCGGCATGATGGTGATCCAGTAGCTATTCAGATGGTCCTTGTAAATAAGGCTTTCTGAGGAAGCCACCATCTGGAGCAGCCGCTTTGGGCTTTCCCGTCATCTCTCTCGCATCGAGGGATTCATGTGTTTAGGCCGTGAGAAAACGTGCCTGCTGCTCCGAGCGCAGGTGAGGGATGCTGCACTTTGCTCCTTACCTTTAAATAAACTAACCCTGTCCCCATTCTGCGAGACAGGCAGGCTTGCAGGGAGTGCCAAAAAGCAGGGGTTTATGGTGCATGTATTTGCAGGTCCTTTTCAGCTAAGCATCTGTGAAGGAATTGCTTCTGGTCCCTTCCTAAATGTGGGGCTGTGGAAAGGGCTGCTCCTCCCCTGCTGCTGCAGATGGTGAATTCACCTGCTAAAGAGCAGGGAGGAGCAGCTAGCAGAGCTCTGGTGTGGAGGTCTCTGGAGGAAGTTCAGGGTGCTTGTTAGCTGATGGATGGGGTAGGTTGAGAGTTAAGAACTGATGTTTAATGCTGTTGACGTTTAATTTAATTGCATTTGCTGTCTGCTCCATTACACATGGGTACTTAGAGTCAAGGGTAGGTGCAATTATTCCTTTCAAAATCTAAATAAATGATGCTATGCTGGTTTACCCCAGGGTAGGGTGTACTTGCTACTCATTTATTTTTCTTCTTAGTTGCAAGGGATTGTGCTGTCTGGGTATATTACAATGAAGATCAGCTTTTGTGTATCACTTACTGCTGCTCCATGACAGGTGATGGAGGCAATCTGTGTACTTAGCCCTTATAAGCCTTTGCAATGGAATGTGCTGGGATGCAGAGAAGCAAGTGCCATTTGACAACATCTCGCAAGGAACCTGGAAAAGCCTTTTCAACATGCCCATTCCACAGATGATAATGTTTCCCGTGGCCAGGCAGAGCTTTCAGAGAGCCACCAGCGTTACTGCTGAGGCGTGGATTTTCCATCCCTTTTACAGTGGCATAACTCAGACATTGCTACCCAGTTCAGCTTTGCACTTGATGTTCTGTGTGTTTTTCGTGGGGACCTGCCATTTTGGTGTCATCGGGGGTACTGCAAAGGCAGCGATTGCTTTGCAGAGAAGCCCAATGCAGCAAGGGGGAAAGATGCCTCTGGCAGGGCTGGGTAAGAGCAGGCAAAGGGTGTGCGTGAAGCCCCTGGCAGCACAGCTGCCTCCGACCTCTTCTCCTCCTCGTTTCAAACCATGGTTCTAGCTGGGCTGAGCTGATGTTGGTCACACGGGCATTTCTGTTAGCCTAATGAGATTTGCTGGGCTTCCTGCTTGCTTTTTCTTCCTTTTCTTTGCCTTTTCTTTCTCTCGTGTAATCTGTTATGTACCCCTGGGCTGCCTTTGGCTTTGCAAGTGTCCCTGGTAGGGGGGGAGCTCAGGTGATGGCAGAGAGAGGTGGTTTGGAGGGGACTGAGGTAAGCACGGTGCAATGAGAGCAGCTCCCTCCATGCTGTCTTTAGTCCCCTGAGCAAAAGTGGCACCACCAAGGAGTGGAAAACCCCGACAAGGGGCTCAGGGATGCACTGTCTGTACCATGCTGTGCTGCAGGGAAGCCCTCCAGCCTTCTCAGCCCCTGCTGCTCCCTTCCGTGCCTTCTGTATTTTTCAGTCCTATTCAGTATTTCCTTTCTATCAGCTCTTCTTTTGTTATTCTTCTCCAATGCTCATCAGGCTTTTTTGATTTAATTGATACTCAACTTTTCTTTCTACCCTCTATCATTCTGTGCCCCAAAGCCTTCCCTGTATATTAGCGTTACCTCTGCTTATAATCTGTATGTGTCTATACAAACACATACACAGCAGTCCCATCCCTGTGCCCACAGCAATCAATGTGCGTTTTGCGAAGTTGTTAGAGCATGATAACATGCAGTATGTTATTAGACCATGGTTGGGGCCCCATCTGCATCTTTCCCTGCTGTTCTCTTATCTAAACAGCCTTGGTGCCTGTGTTTGCCTTGGAGGCTAAAATGGTTTCAAAGAGCTTGGTGTCTGGTGCCTTGGGGGCTCTGATAGTGCACCTGGATCGGAAAGCGTCCTAAATAAATACATACAAGTGGCGTTGTTGGGGAGGAGAAGCGAGGAAAGAGGAGGGAGAAAGGCAGCCAGTGCTTTCCTGCATGCACCCCTCCTCCAGGCAGCAAAGCTCCAATTAATTAATTATGTTGGGATGCAGAGAGCCATGAATAGAAGCTTTTAGTCTTTTAAAGCTAAAGATGCAGACATGTGGATTGATGCCATGTGGGAATCTCACCTCCCTGGTGTGTTTTGGAGGCAGGAGGTTGTAACTGACCCAGGATGGACAAGGAGGATGAGCACCAGGGAGACTTTACATGTTGTCTGTTGCTGCTGCTGCACCACAGTACTGTGCATGTGCAGAGCCCCAAGCAAAGGCGACCTGCAAAGGACAGGTCAGCGTGCTTGCGTGGTAGGGAACAGTGCCCACAGCAATGGGCTGCCTTAACCATGTCCGCTTTCCAGCCCCGCTCGTGCTCACACAATGCATTTTCCTACTCTGAGCCATTGCCAGCCAACTCGGTCACCCTTGCTGCCCTCTTGCTGGTGGGAGGCAGGCAGGACCACCAGTCCTGAGTGGTTTGGTCTCTCAGCGAGCAACCAAGCTCCAGAACAACTGCCACTTGCAGCTGCAGCAGCCCCCGAGACCACTGCCAGCACCGCAGCTGCTGGTTACTCCTGTCTGCTGCTTCTCATGTGCCAGAGGCATGTAGGTACAGGGAAGATCCTCCTTACACAGCCACGTGTTACAGCTAAAGGCAGAAAACAGCCTGACACTCTGTGGCAACATCAAAAACCTGCCCACCTCTTCTGTAGCAGCCCCTCTGCTTGGCTTTAAAGAAAAGTGTATCATCTTGCCTGCTGCTGCCCCACTACTGCTCCCTTCCCATCCACTGCTGGGAAATGCTCTGAAGCCCTGTTCCTTCAGCTGCCTTGTGCCTGGCTGGAGGAGATGCCCATGTGGGAAGAGGTCCTGACCTCAGGTGAGTGATTCGTGCCGTTTGTGGAGCTACACAGGAAGAACACAGTACTGTAGCCTTCCAGTCTGAGTTTGCAAGGAAAGAGAGTGATGAAGTACTTGCTGTACTCTCAAGATGGCGTTATTTATGTCCATCACTAGTCCTGAGCAGGATGCAGGGCAATGCCTCTTTCAGGAGCCCAACACCAAAACCAGTGTCCCTGAAGCAGCTCTGCTGCAAAGACTGATGCTCGGGGGGATGTGGTGTGCTGCTCCTTACTCTGCCTCCTCCTGCAGAGATGGGTGCTCACCTACCACCTCCCAGCCCAGTGTGCCTTCCCAGGGCTCAACACTTGCTTGCAGGCCAAGAAAACTTGGAGGACAGCATGATAATGTCTTCGCTCCAACTGCTATCGCTGCAGCTGCAGCATTGGAAAAGGTCAGCATGGACCTGGATACTACCCACTCAAAGGACTGAAATCTTCAGTTAACTGAGCAGTGCCAGGGCAGCTGCACCGCACACAGGATAAACTAGAGTGACTCCCCAGAAGGCTGCAGAGGAACAGGCTGTTTAAACCATTAAAAGAACTGTCACCTTTTGGAGAGAAGTTTTACAACTGTTTGTTAAATACACACGGAAAAAAACCAAACTCTAACATAAAATAACTTTAAAATTCCGAGCTGTGCAAAGACCAGCAGTTGTGTAACATCTGGTCTCATTCCTCCAGATTATTTTGTACTGGAGATATTTTCCTAAATTCTTGGCCCACATGTGTTTTTGAGCAGGTTAAGTAGAAGCTTTGGAAGCCTTACTGTATGTTAGGTGTGAGCACACAGATGTATTAGTCGGGTGAGGTGGGAGTATAGCACTGTGCTGCTCTGGGAAAGGCCTTTTAGCAGAGGAGATCGAGTGCGTGCAGGAGCAAGCAAGCTGCGCATTAGCCTGAGTGCTGGCACTGCTTTTAGCAGGAGCAGGATCAGACCCTGCTGCTGTCACAGCTCTAAGTGGTTCCTGAGTCAGTGCACCCGCCCTGTCACCAGCCCTGTCACCAGCCAGCACTGTCTGGTACAGGAGAAAAGAAAGAGGATTGGAAAATTCTGGCGTGGGGGGACAGCTTCCACGTGCAGGGTGTTAGCAGCTGGTGCCTTGGCTCCCAGTCCCTCAGGCTCAGGGCTGCCGTGGGGGGAATGTCCTTCAGGACTTGGACTATAAATCCTTTGTGCATGGCCTTGCCAAGGAGAAGTGCCGCTGTTAGCTGATTGTTTCAGGATGGGAGATATGGCAAACTGATTTATTTTGTTGGGTTTTTTTCCCCTTTGCCTCTCCTTTTCCCTTTCCAGCAGTTCCTCTAATTCTGTTCCTTCCCCCAGCTGGAAGTATGTGCTGGTGTTCAGCAGATGTAGACAGGAGCTTCTGTGACACCAGGAGGGAGATCCTGGAAGTTGCTGTGTGGGGCTCTTACACCCCTTTTTCTTGCTGCCTTCACGTAACAGAGGACTTTTTATTCTAGGAAAATACATCTATATATATATTCTTTTTTTTTTTTTTTTTCTCCCCAGATTTGGAGGCTCTCATCCCTTCCTCAGACTAACCTAACTGTCATTTTACTTCCCTGTCTCCTGTGACTTTTCTAGTCCCTCTTGTCATTCCCAAGCAGCTCAGCAATTAGTCACTGAAAACTTTCCACTTCCATAAGCTACCTGCTGTACTGCACCACTAAATAAGTAAGTGGCTCAGCTACTGCAGGCAAAACTCTGTCCTTCTGGCTTGCCGCTGGGGAGGAAGGACAGCGAGTTAACTGCTGTGCTCCTGGAGGACAGGCAAGCTGCGTGGCTTGTCCCCTGAGCTGGACTGCTGGGATAACTGCATCATGAAGGACAAAATTTGGCGTACCACTTGTTCCCCAGTGCACTGAATCCTTTGGGCAAGCTGATAGGAATTGCAGCTCTATGGACCACCCCATGTAGGCTGGGTGGTGCAGAAAACAGGCAGGTATGGGCACTAGTGGGTGCTAACACTGATCCCCTGGGTTCATCCCAATGTCAGGGGACGCTCACTGGAGCACTGGTGACCCTGTGTCTTTACATGGATGAGTTGGGAGTGGTGCAAGCTCAGCACCTTGTGTCATTTTCCTTCTTAGCATGCAAGCAATCAGATGCTTGGCAGGAGGAAGAGGAATTAAAATAAGATCCTTAAATCTGGAGACCTTTAGAGGTTACAACTGTAAAGTCCTAAGCCTGCATTGCAGATGGTTTGCCCCAAAAGTTTCTATGGTTGCCTAGGAGGAGAGGAGTACCAGTCTTGCAGTGGCAATGAGATGAGGTGCTGGTTCTTGCACTACTTCTGGTCCTGCTGGCTAACTTGGAGCAGTGCGAGGCTGTTTTATTCACATGAGAGGAATCACCCCAGCATTGAGGCTATATTTAGGCTCCAGAGACCACAAGGGTGACTTTGAGAGCCTCCTGTTGGGCTGCACCCTGCTTTTTGTCTTAGACCTGAATGCTGGCAGGGAAGCTGGGAAGATCAGAGAATGCAGCGGGGTGACTGCGAGGAGGACTTGTCTTGGGAGATTGCTGTGGGGGAGATGAAGACTGGAAGTGGCTGGCAGAGATAGCTGCTGGGTCTGGTCGCTGCTCTGTTTGGATCCAGAGGCGATGGAGTTGGCACATAGCCATTCTGAACACAAATGCTTCTGATGAACAGAAAAGGTGTCCCCACTTATCCCCAGCTCAGACTCTCTAATTTTAGCTCATTCATTCTCTTGGGGTCTGGCTGCACGTACACTGTGTGCACAGGGTATGATGCAACTGTAGCCACATCATCAGTTCTCAATGGCTGGAAAAAGGTTCACCATCGCTGTATTCTGGTTTTACTGCTTAGAGGCACAGATTCCCCAGACCATGGAAGGTGACGCTGTGGCTGAACCAAAGCAGCACTGACATCTATTCATGCTTAGAAAGCCTGGCAATAAGCAAAGCCATCCTACCAAGCGATCGGAGCTCCATTTTTACCACTTTCTTCAAATTGGAAAGCCTTCCCAGAGGAAACATCATAAGAATGAAACACGTCAGGGGACACCACTACTGTTTCCATGTCACTGCTAAGTATCCTGGCTGGGATTTGAGTCTCTGCTTCTATGTGCTAAGGCATCTTTGTACAATGCCTTGAACCATGCAGGCTTACAGAATGCTAGGAAACAGGTAAAGGAATCTGAAAGGTACCAGCTTCATTTGAACAAGGCTGGAAGGGCCCTGAGGCTGGAGACCAGATCTTGCTGCCTCCGAGGCATGTGGTGGATGCAGTCAGTCACTATGGGCACTTCAGGGGAAAAAAAAAAAAAAAAAAGAGTGACTGGGGTTTATCTTCTTGAAAAAATTAGTTACTTCAGCAAGGCAAAGCTCTGTGGAAGATGGGGAGGAAAGTAACAGGTGCTCAGAGTGGAGCTGGAGGCATGATTTCCTCTGCGGTGCTAAAATGGTTAATTAACATAATCATCACAGAGCTCCCAGTTAAGCCATCTGTTGCTTAGCAAACAGTTTTGGATGTAAATGTAATAAATATTTGATGATGCTGTGAAATGACGATAAAGGCCCAGCAACCAACTGGTTCACAGAAGAACCTTCTCTGCTCTCCTAGCTTGGGTTGTTTCTTGTTTCTCCCAGCCCTCGCTCCTAAGGAACAGTCTTTAAGCCTATACTTTTGTCCTCCGCCTTCCTGGTGCTGCTGCCAGGCGTGGGTTTCTGTGCGACCCTGGGCTGTTGGCATGCCGATCCTCTTAGTAATGCCGGCCTGCGACCGCCTTGTAATTGTGCTATGCTGGATGTCTCGCACTGTACTTCCATTCCCATTTCCAAACCAACAGCTTCGTGGCTGTGCTGTCACCAAAGACTTCCAGATACTGCTACGGCTGTAATGCAAAGGCCCAGTGTATGTGGACAAAGTCTAGCACTGTCCTTCTTGATGCTTTGTGCACCATGCAAATTAATTACGGTTGTAATTACCCCGTAGGACCTTTCTAGTTGGCTGATTTCAGTTAAAGCCTTCCCCATCTCTCCTTCTGAGTTTGTGCAAGCCTGTGCAGCCCCCATTTGTACAGGAGGCTGCAAACCCTACAGCTGGGCTTTGTTTTGGGTCTGTGTTTTCCTCCAGTCCTGTATGTGCTCAAAGGTGGAGTATATCCCCAGCACCGATCCATCATGTGGAGGCAGTTATTCTGCATTTACATTGCCGGGACAGAGCTAGGAACCTGGCCTGCAGCGGGAAGGTGGTTTTATTGTTGTGAGCCAGTTGTACGGTGCCAGTGCTGACTCATAAACCTGACACCAGGGACAGCGTTAGGCTAAAAACCAATCGGCCCCGCATTGTTCAACACTCCCTATATTCATCTGTAGTTCTGCTGTTTCTCAGCCTGGATCCTGCCCCTGGACCAGTGCCCAGGCCCCTTGTGAGCCATGGGAAGACGTCACCCAGAAATGTGAATTTCTGAGCATTCAAAGGCTGCACTGTTTATTCAGCTGATAGCTCCATCTCCGTGCTCTGCCCTGGCTTAATTTGAGTGTTGTGTTTCAAAGAACAGGGCCCAGTATCCCACTATTGATACTTCCTGTTAATTGAGAAATTGGAGTTAAAAAACAGCTGCAACATTCCCTGGGGGGCTGGTTATCATTCCTTGCTGGGCCTCTGCCCTGCAGCTGAAGTTGTGTAAACTTTAAATCATGACATAACATACTGGAGCAAGGATGGGCAGAGGCACTGCAGCTGGACCGCACGTCCCTGCTGACAGTCAGCTGGCTAAAGCAAATATATAACTGTACAGTACCTATAGTGCAAAGTGGCAGAGGGGTACCGTGTTTAGGTGGGAATGATTTTTCCCTATGCATTGACAAATCAGTTCAGTTCATTCCTGGGCCGCTGGCCTGAAACAGGAATTCTTCCAGTTATTTACTTACTGCGTGTTGACTCAAAATATTAAGAGAAGCAAAATAAAATAAAGAATAGGAAAAAAAAAAGCAGCCCCAAATACCCACAGCCACCAACTGTTCAGCCTTAGGATAAACACTACATAGAACTAATGCAAATGTAGGTACAGTTACTTCAAAACAACCTACACAAGTGAATGTTTATCCTCTGAAGAGGCTATTTTTGCTGTTTGAAACTTGGCCTTGATTTATTTTTTTTTCTCCTTCCTAATTTCTCCTGCTTTTATGGCTGATTGGAAAAATCTCCAAAAGTAATTAGGTGACTTAGAAGCTGAAGATCCCTTTGGATTTGGGCTTGGACAGCAAAAGCTTTTGAGAGATGCTTTCAGCATCCTCAGCTTAGCAAAACATTATTTCCGATGTATGAATTTCTAACTTGTGTGCCTGCTCACTCTACCTGCAACTGCTCCGAGATGAAAGCAATGTCATAACTACCCATGTTTGGTTCTGCCTGCAGCAAGTTTTCTGGGGAACCAGGTTCCTTGTGGATGTAACAGACCAAATTTTTTACCCCCCTGGTGCCCAGGACAGATCTGGGCTCCCTGTCTCTACCCGTCAGGTTTAAACTTTCCACGACCAGGACAGCGGTTTGGAGCAGCGAAGCCGAGATTTCCACGGAGGTACCGCCGCAGGACGAGGCGCTGGCTTTGCCAAGCAAATAGGAGTCTTCAGAGAAGGTATCCCACCCTCCCGTACCCGGGATTTGTCCCTTCTTCTGCCCCCGCATCCCCCTGGCCCGCCATCCCTGGCAGCTTACGGGGTGTCCCCATCCTTACCCTGCTCCAGGTCCTGCTGGTCGTACCAGGGCTCCTCTTCCTCGCTCTGAAACTCCTCCATCCTGTCGGCGCTCAGCATTTAGCACCAGCGGCCCGGGGAGACGCGCAGCATCCGCCAAAGGGGACCCCGCCGCCGCCGAAAATGGGGAGCGGGGATGAATGCGGGGATGCGGGCGGGGATGCGGCCTCGGTGCCCCGACCGGGCCGGGAAGGAGGGAGCGGGGGGGTGGTGGCACGACGTGGCACCCGGTGCCTCGCCGCTGCCCCGGTTCTGCTGCCCGGAGTCGGGGGGGGGGGGGGGGGGGGCGGCTTCCTCCTGCCTGCAGGGCCGGGGGAGGCTCCGGGGCGGGGAGGGGATGAAGCGGGGACGTGGCGGCCGGGGCGGGGGGGGGGGGGGGGGGGGGACGGCTTGCACGGGGCTGGGGGATGCACAAAGGAAGGAAGAGGGCCCGGCGCAGCCAGGCAGATCCTCTCTCCGCAGCTCGGTGGAGACCTCTAGCATGGAAATGCTGCAAGGAAACCCGGCGAGAGGGAAGGGGGAGGCGAGGAGAGACCGGCCTCCTCCTCCTCCTTCTTCCTCCTCCTCCTCCTCCTCTCCGCCCAGCCCTGCCGCGGACAGCGGGGCGGGCATGGAGCTCTACAGGGAGCGGGGTTTGGGGTTGGTAAGGTGGGGTGACCCGGGATGCAAGGCGGAGGGAGCTGCCCCGCAGTGTCCCCCCCCCCCGCTATGATACCTCCGGCTGGGTCCCTGCCACCCCCGGGGAGGTCAGTCAGAAGCAGGGCTTGCTCCAGCGCCGGTTGGGATGCGGAGGGTGTCCTGGCCTTGCCGTGGGCTTCTCGGTGACTTTGGGCAAATGTCGGGATCCTTCAGTGGGGATGTCAGTGCCTTCTCCGCCTTGGTGGGGTTGGATGGGTTGCTCTTCAAGGTGGGGGTGTTTCTAAGCTCCCCAGCTGGTGCTGTGAAAGGGGAAACTTCATACAAACCTTAGTGCTGGGTCTTCCCTAGCTCTTCCTCCGCCTCCATGGTCTCCCGGTTTCGCAGCCTGATGAGAGATGAGTGCTTCTGATGCAGGTTTCCCTCTTATTTTTGAGGATAAACTCTTGTGTCTTTCTGAAGGGTGGAAAGAGCTTAAAATTGAGGGAAATGAGGATTTGTAGGGTTCTGAGGAGGAAATGTGTCTGTTACATACATACAAGTAAGTTCAGAAAAGACTTGGGATTTTGGTATTGGCTTTTCAGCTTAAGGGAATAAGCGTTAGAGAAGGTGGCCTTTCTCCTACTTGCTAGTGTGGAGTTTGGTCCAAGGCGGTTTATTTGTCCTTGTCAGCCCTGGAATCCATCAGAGACTCTAACATTAACTCATGTGACAGTGGGTTTAGATGATTTTTTTTTTTTTTTCCCCTTCTGTGCGATCGAACTCACTGGATTTATACTTGATTGCATTACCTTGCACTGGTGCCTACAGAAAAGGCAATATAAGATGTTTACGCAAGAGCAGCAGACTGTGCATCCAGAAAAGATGGGATCTATGTCAGAAAACTC
Organism: Aquila chrysaetos chrysaetos; assembly: GCF_900496995.4. Lineage (NCBI taxonomy): Eukaryota > Metazoa > Chordata > Aves > Accipitriformes > Accipitridae > Aquila > Aquila chrysaetos. Next base: position 68,940,906 of record NC_044008.1, read on the forward strand.
TGTCCAATCCAGCAGTGACAGGCAAGTGAGAGCCCCTGGATGATTAAAGCAATGGCTAGTACTCTTGTGTACGGCAGCAGAGGAGGGAGATAAAGCAGGGAATAAGAGAGAAATTGTAGGTGATCCCTCTCCCCTTCTCTCCTCACAGACCTTTCTATACATATCTATATACTCCCAAAATTCAGTGACTGCCTGGAAAATCTTCCACCTTAATGCAGTTGCAGACCAGAATTGAGGAGTCTCTTTTAACCTGGCATTTATAACTCAGCAAAGATAATCAAGCACTTTTGGTGTGTCTGGGAGAAAGACATCTCTGACTGGCTCCTAGATCTTTTTCTAAGAAATTTTAATATAAAAATGGGAAAATCTTAATTTTCTCATGCCTGTCAGTGTTGAAGAGGCATTTCGACAATGCCCTTAATAACATGCTTTAACTTTAGGTCAGCCCTGAAGCAGTCAGGCAGTTGGACTAGATGATCGTTGTAGGTCTCTTCCAAGTGAGCTGTTCTATTAATTGTGAAAAATAATTGCCTGTGAAAATTATTCTGTTCCTAACAATAAATTATTATCATTTATCTATATAGTGTAGCCATACTGAGTGAGTGAGTGCTTGGATGCAAAGCCCTAGGCTCTTTCACAGCAAAAGCCAGGTGACATGATGTCCTGGTTTTGGCTGGGTAGAATTAATTTTCTTCCTAGTAGCTGGTACAGTGCTGTGTTTTGGATTTAGTGTGAGAATAATGTTGATAACACACTGATGTTTTAGTTGTTGCTAAGTAGCACTTATCCTAAGTTAGGGATTTTCCAGCTTCCCATGCTCTGCCAGCAAGCAGGTGCAGAAGAAGCTGGGAGGGAGCATGGCCAGGACAGCTGACCTGAACCAGCCAAAGGGATCTTCCATGCCATAGAACATCATGCCCAGTGTATCAACTGGGGGGAGTTGGCCGGGAGGGGCCAATTGCTGCTCGGGCATTGGTCAGTGGGTGGTAAGCAATTGCATTGTGCATCACTTGTCTTTTCTTGTGTTGTATTTGTTTTTTATTTTATTTTATTATAATCCTTTTCATTACTATTATTATTACATTTTATTATTATTGTTGTTAGTATTATATTTTGGTTTACTTTAATTATTAAATCATTCTTATCTCAACCCCTGAGTTTTACTTTTTTTCCCCGATTCTCTCCCCCATCCCACTGGTAGGGGGAAGGAGTGAGTGAGAGGCTGCGTGGTGCCTGGTTGCTGGCTGGGCTTAAACCATGACACATGATTTTGTGAAAATATTTTTCTCCTGCAGTTTTGACAAGAATATCTCAGATCTGACCTGACACTCAATATAATCAAACATCGGTGATTTCTGTACAGGTTGTATGCCAACGAATGAGAATTCCCACAGTCTGCCCCAGCTGGGGAGTCAGCACATTGCTTTCTTTTGCAAAACGATTAGAATTACCTCATTTCCTCTGAAGAAAGGAGGTTTGCAGAGCTGAGCATGTGAAATGTAACTCAGCAACACCAAAAAGACCTGCTTGCAGTTCATAGAGCTGCTCGGTGCAGAAAACAGTGACGATAGCTTCAAAGGCAATACTGAATCACCTCAAACAGCTGCTTTAAGGTGCTCAATGAGGGCCAAATCCTGAATTCCCAGTCCCCACGGTTATAAAACATCCTCTCCTTGCAGGTGTGTAGAATTTCATTAGGATTAATGGGCTGCCACATGCAACGAGCTCCTCGTTATAAGGTGCTTGCACAGGGTACTGCTTGCTCCTGGCCCCTTTCATGCCAGGACTAGGCAGAGGCTGGAGCCGGTCGTTCCCTGGCATCCCGCTTTTGGGCCATCTGGGCTCGGGGCCAGGCTGCTGAGAACGGCCGGGCTCTCCAGCGGTGGCCGGACAGAGCCATCGTGGGGCTTGTGCCCGACAGCAGGCAAGCAAAGGGGCTTCGGGGACAAAGGCTGCGGGCAGAGGGGAGGGAGAAGGGGGCAAAGGAAGCTGATGGGGGCAAGAAGGCAAAGAAAGAAGGAGGGAAGGAAAGGAGAAGGGGGCTGCGAGAGGCAGAGACGGCGGAGGGAGGCTAGGGCAGAGGGGAGAGCGAGGAAGGGCTGGAGGAGGAGGGCGAAATGAGGAAAGCCGTGCTCTGCTGTGGGCCCTCACAGCGAGGGAAGGGTGCAGGGGGAGCACGGCCACGGGCAGCGAAGTGCGGGCGGAAAGGGGATGGAGGGAGGGAAGGGGTGAAGCGGGGAAGGGCTGGCAGACGGAGGTGGGAAAGGAGGGGAGCTTGAGGCAGGGGCAGGAGGGGGAAGGCGGCGGCGGGGCGGGATGGAGCGCTGGCGGCGGGGCCGGCGGAGGAGGAGCCGTGGGCGGAGGCAGGGATGCGGGAGGAGGGGAGGGAGGGCCGGCACCTGCGAGGCCGGGTTTGACAGGAGGGAGGGAGGCAGGGAGAGCCGCCGGCGCGGGGAAGGGGGATGGCGGCAGCGGCGGCCCGAGGAAGGGAGGCGGGATCGGCGGCGTGAGGGACGGCCCTGCCCGGCTCTGCCCGCCGCGGCTGGCAGGCCGCAGCCCCGCCGAGCCGGGCCGCACCATGGGCAGCGCCGACTCCAAGCTCAACTTCAGGAAGGCGGTGATCCAGCTCACCACCAAGACTCAGGTGAGGGCCGCCATGTCGGGCGGTGGGTGAGGGGAGGGGGGGCCGCCATGTCGGGCGGTGGGTGAGGTGAGGTGAGGGGGGCCGCCATGTCGGGAGCCGCCCGCCCGGCCGCCCTGAGGCGCGGCCTCCCGCGGCTGTGGGGTGGCCGGGGACGCTCGGAGGCAGCCGGGGTGGGCTGACAGGCCCTTCTCCCCCGGCCCTGCCCCGAGACCCCCCCCCGGGGCTGAGGGAAGGGGGCGACCGGGCCGCTGTCGACGCAGCCCGACCCTGGTGAGCAGGGAGGGCGGAGGTGACAACACCGCCGGGGGCTTTAGCCACGGCTGGCTCTGGTCCAGGCTCTCGCAGTGAGGCCTTGCCATAAGGTTGGGGAGCCCATGGGGGGTCTGGGCAAGCTGGTCCTATCCGCCGTGTCGCTGGTCTACGGAGGGGCACGAGTAACACCATAAGGCCGCGCTCTGCCTCGGGGCAGCAGCTGGTTCGTGGGGACTGCCGTCAGGTCTGGCAGGGCCATGCCTGTGTCACCGCACTCGCCGCCGCTGACATCTTTCGCTTTGCTAAACGGCATCGTGTGGTAGCAGACCGAGATGCTGCTGTCGTCAGGGATGTCCACAGCTCCTAATGTATTCAGCTGCAGGTTTACATCACCACAAGGATTGCCAATGCCCCCTTTTCTGTATCTTTTTTTTTCCTGAATAATTGGTGGAGAACCTTGCCCTGTTTTTGGGTCATAGCCGATCGAAAGGGCTGTTGGCCAACCATGATGTTGGGAGAGCTTTTTGCAGCAGAAGCAGCTTCCATCTGTAACCTGTGAAGTTACGCTTTATTTCTGCAGGCTGTAGAGGAGAAGGAATTAAGTGAAAGGAAGTCAGGACTGTGTATAGGGAGCGTGGTTGCCTAGAGGTCTAGCAGATGTTGCACATGTCCTGGGAGCTATCTTAGTTCTTGTCTTACGTTGAGAGCCCGGCAGCAGCAGCACACTGGCAGAAAATTAGTAGACTGTACTTCTGTCTAAGGAGCAGAGGGATTTTGCTCTATTGAGCAATCACGTCTCAGGTTCTGAGCTACAATGGAGAATTGCTGTTGTGATCCACCTTTGGTGGTGAAGGAATAACAGCTGCTAAGAAAACTTGGAGGTTATGGCAGAAAGATACTTAACGATGGGGGTTGAATTCAGAAGAAAAGGGTATGGATGTAAAGGGTAATAGGAGAAAATTTGTAAAAACTCAAGAGATGAAGACTAGGACTGGGAAATGAATCACAGATAGTGAGGCTGGAAGAGGCTTTGGAAACTGTGTTTCTACTTCTAAAGCAGTATCACTTCTATCTGCATTGCTCAGGAATGGCTTTTTTTGAACATGTTCTTAAAAGCCTCCAATTGTGGATGTTCCACAACATCCCTAGGCAAAAAAAAAAAAAAAAGTGGATGAATTAATGTTTTAAGGGATTCTTCCAAAGTCTCATCCAGATGCTAAATAGTTCAGAATGCCTTCAGCTTTGGACTGTCCTTCCTCCACTGGGAAACACGCTTATCAAGTGAGATTGGCAGGGGGGTGGAAATCAAGCCTACAGAGATCTTCTCAGTCTGCTGTTCACAAAGAAAATCCTGTATGAGGCAATCCTTCGTATTGCCAGCCAAGAAGAGAGTGCTCTCCTCCCCCGGTTTGTCGATGTGTGTAATGAAAGAAGGTTCACTGGGGCCCCGAATAAAGGAAGGAGAAAAATCTTCATTCTTGGCTGGATTCATTTCACTTCTTTGCAGTCTAGGTGAGACTAACTGCCATGTGGAAAAAGGGTGGGGTGTTGGCGCTCCCATATTTACATACTGTAGAAGGGCACTGGTATTTGCTTGTGCAGAATGCGTGACTGGACTCTCCTGGAGTCTTCTGAGCTTGTACCAGAAGCAACCTCCGTGCAACCTCCTAGTCCATGAGACCCTGGATTCAAAACCAGGCTGTAATAACAGACAGAGTCAAATCCTTCAACACTATTAGCTCAAAATACACTTTGCTGCTTCAGCAGCGTGTCTCCTTTTTTGCAGCCTTCTCCTCTGACATTAGGTAGCTGGACAAATAGATTTTCGTCAAATCATTGGTAACATGAAACCGTGAGCTTAGTAATGCACTTATGTGGTGTTTCCTAAGGCTCTGATGGAAGGAAGAGGTTGAGCAGAAAGCGCTGTTCACTACTGGTGAAGGTTTAGAGTTGGCAGTGAAGTTAAATTTTCTTAAAAATAAGTTCTTATAATCTCCAGGCTTTCGTTAATTAAAAAATATGAGCGTTCCTGTGTGAACATTTTACAAAAATTAAATAAATCTGTAAGGAACATAACACTTGAATGCTTGTAGCACACATGGAGCCCAGAACTTAAAAGTTGAACCAAGTCTGGACACAAATGAAATTCACTTAATTGATTTTTTTTAATTAATTGCCAAAGAAGAACTCTGAAGGTGTAAGAGTATTAAAAAAGAAAAAATCATTTCAGAATTATTTTAGTGATTAAAAAAGGACAGTAGTACCAGAAGGAAGGAATTAGCTTATGCTACAGATGTGTATTTATAATCACATATGGAGAAATGGGCTTTAGGATTTTTATATGATACATATATATTACATTACACTGTACACCATTAGATTCATAGAGCCCACCCTTTTAATAATAAAACAGGTGTGCTTTATCATGGAGAATGTGTGAGCCCTCCCAAACTGCCCATCAAAATGGTGTCTACTTAACAGGTGAAGGGAAACTATGACAACTAGTCAGTGGCAGAGCAGGGAACTGAAGCTGTGAGTCTTATCTGCTGGGGAAGCACGGTTTCTTTTCTCAGTCAGTTAGCGATTAAATGGTTCCTGCAAGCAACTGACTGGAAGATAAGAAATTTTGATCTTGTGAACCAGCTTGTTAGATTTTAATGCTAGCTATGCCTCTGCTTTTAAAAAGACAGGAGGGATCAAATATGAGGGACAAACTCCAGTCCTTTCTTTTTCCCTGATGTGGAAATGCAGTAGTACAACAGGCTGTCAATTTGAGCCTGATAAAAGTACATCTTGTGCTTGGAGAGAGGTCTGTTTCTGGTAGCCTATTTCTGATAGTATTCAAGCTTGACTCAAGTGTCCAAGTGTCTCGGGTTGATCAAAAGCAAAGTTGGTGTCTTAAAAGCAAAGCTGTAACTAACACTTCACACAGCTGACTTTTGTCCGGGGCTTTCACTGTGACTTCTACAAATCCCATTTTCCAGTTTCCTTTGCAACACTGTCTCTGCTGTGGGAGCAGACAACTGGTGACAGACTCATGTGGAGCCTCTCCTTGATTCTGCACTGCTGATCACAAAGATCCTATTACTCTGAAATATTTGTAGAGCTGCCATCCTTGGCAGCAGAGATGAAATCTTGCTAGTTATTAACATTTTGAATAAATCTGTCCCCAGACTTTCCTTTTGCATGGTAGCTCACAAACAGATGGTACAAAGGTGTGTGAATTGCCTCAAACTAATCTACTGGCCCTACAGGGTTGCCTGATCTCCTAGAGCTTAATCAAGTGCTGCATGAATGGGTCTGTGGTCATTACACTCTGCAGTTTTGCCTCATTTGGGGTGGAAAGGAGCACGCTGCTGTTAAATATTATCTGAGCTTGTGTAGTACTGGCTAGAAGCCCTGGTCAGGGGCTAGGGCCCTGCTTTGCTGTCAAGTCCCAGAAAAAGGAGAGTCCCTGCCCCAAATGCCTCGCTACCTTGGCTGGTGGGATACTCAGTTGGCATGTTAGCAAGAAGCAAAAGGAGAATACAGTGAGCGAGACTAGCAGCTGCTTGCCCCCTTGGTTCTCCACTGGCAGTTTGTAGCAACCTTAGAACTGGTTTAAGGACAGCCCTCTGGTTGGGTCCTGTTGCAGGAATTGTGGGGAACGAGCATTCGATGTAAAGGTGTAAGTGCAGAGAGCTCTTGGTTGGGAAAGAGAAAGCGAAGGTGGTGCTAGCGTCAGACCGAGGACAGTAAGGAATGGGGGGAGGCTGTGCCTTGGAACCTTTTCCTGTTTATAGGACATGGTCAGCTCAACTCTGTTTTCCTGTTTCCTGTGACGTATCTTGTTTGCCGGGCGATTGCCTGTTCAGGGCTGTGATTCTCTGTTCAGTAACTGGGAAGATGCTTGCAAACCAAGCGTCTTCCTTTTCTGACTCCTACAGCGTGTGTGGTGTGCTTTAAAGAACCTGAAACTCAACATTTATAACTCTTGGGAAATAAAGGCTGGAGGTGTCCAGTAGCACTGGTTCCACCTTTGTGTGGTCGGCCTGCAGGTGGGAGGTCTTTACACCTTGCCCAGATGAGCTGAAAGCAAAAGTCTCCCTCCTTGCCCACTCTGAGATGTGACATCACCTTGGCTCTGCCCATTGAGTTCTCAGCAATCACTCTGCGCTACAGTCATCTCATCCTTTTGGTGTCAAGAGCTTGGTTCAGGCAGCAGCATCTCTCTCTGCCAGTTAGCTCTGTAACTTCAGCAGCCTCTGCAGTGGGATGCGTGGGGTGTCAAGAACTTCCTTTGCTCTCCAGATGTGCTGGTTGTGTTTCCAGAGTAGAGTTGAGCTACTGATCCCTCAATTCTTCTGGGAATGATGAAGTTCTTATTCTCATTGCACTGCTGGTGCAGAGCTGGTTGTCTGTACTTGCTGGAGGAACATCAGGCTCTTTCTTACCTGCGCTGCAGCTCTCTCCCCGAAAGAAGACAGATCTGTGCTCATCTGGAGGATCTGAAGTGCCTCCAGCTCACAGCATGGCTGGTTGAGGATTCAGCTCCTCGTAAGCTCTTCTGGTTAAAGCACTGTCAAAGTTAGCTGCGGTGCTGTGGAATTTGTTACTGCAGCATGTGCAGTACCAACACTTCTAACTAAATCTTGACATTTCCAAATGAACATATCTGTGGCTGGTGAGCAAGACTGTTCTAGGTCTCTGTATTTCCCTTCTCTGTGAGCTAGATACAGGCTGTTGGGTGAGCTCAGCATGAGGAAATAGATATTTAGATCCCCAGAGATGCTGTGTGCAGAATACAATCAGCTTAAAAACATCCAGTAATGTTCTATCAAGGAGATGAATATTATGTGGATCGAGTAGCTTCATGATGCCAGACTGTTAATTAAAACAGGGGGGCTGCGGGCTGTGAGTGACTCAGTACTGAATCCATGTCCCAGGATTGTACACGGGATACCATCTGTTGATGAGGAGCTGACTTGCTGTAGCTATTAAAAATTAAAGAAATGGTGTTTTAGTGTAATCTGCTTGCTAAGATGGCAGCCGTGACATTAATGTGGCTGCAGCATCCGACGTTGCAGTCTGGGTAATTGCTGCTATGCTTCTCTAACTGCATGTAATTTTAGTCGAAGACAGTGTTCTTCAATCTGTCTTAGCTGTTGTGTTACCACCTGTAAAATAGTGGCTGTGTTCGACCTCTGAGGAGGCCTCAGGCTAGTGGGAGGTAAAGGGATCTGTATCTACTGGAGGGAAATGGTTTTCTGCTTCCCCTCTAGATGAGAGTGAAGCCATTATTTATGCATGATCTTCAATTAGCAGCAATTGCTGCTCACTGTTGTCAATGGGAGTGGCTGTGGCAGGCAGCCAGTCAGTACATGTGGCAATTATACATGCGGTTGTGGTACATGGTTTGAAAGGGGGTGTAGGATGTGTAGGATGTTTCAAGCATTATATAGATCAGATTTCCAAATACTTGGCTCTTTTTGAGGAGTGTAAGTAGAGATTAGATTTGCAAAATAGCTTTGCTTCCATTTAAGCATTTCATGCCCAGGTTACAAAGAGCACAGCTCCTTTGCACACTCAAGAAGCTGAAAGTCAGGCTGCAAACACTTGCCTGTTCCTACAGATCCCCTCTGAGGAGCTGTGATGTTGAATCATTTGGAAAAAGTTGTTCTTCTGTTGGGAAGAGGTTTGGTGGGAACTCGCTTTGGTGGCCAGGTGATAAAATGAAGAGGGTTTCAGCACTAGAGCAGAGTTTAAGAAGTTGCCTAAACACCTGTGGACTTTTTTCCGATTTTGTTTTTAAAGACTGGAGAGTCACTTGGGCTGATTCACTGCATGGCTGGAAGGACCAGGACAAGCAATAATCAGCCTCTACGGCACTGGAGCATTAAGGCAGATTGCTGCAGGGCAGTAACCTGCTATACCAGTTTGGGGGCAGCCGGCCTGCCTCCCTGCCCCACTCACTTTTTGGCCTTTGGGTGGTAGTGACACATCACCTGTTCCCAGATTGTGGCTGTTAATTCAGGAGGTGATAGCAAAGGGGGAAGTGCAGCACTGCTCCGTGTCAGAGCTGTGAATGAGCTGTTCTCCCTGGAGTCGCATCTTAGCTCCATTTAGAAACAGCATATAGCTGGGCAAGCTTTCTGCCTACTACAGCAAAGCTGGGAGTGGGCAGGAATTAAGTTAAACACACATTCATATTTTTGCCCCTTTCCCATCTGACATGGTAGACCCGCCCACGGTGCTGATTATCTCAGTTAGCGAGAGCTGCTGTTTGCTTTAGAGCCGGTGCACATTGCAGGTAGGAGGCTGCCTTCATCCCAAGCCAAGGGCTGGGGTTGCTCAGGTGGATGGCTCTTCTGACCTGCTGAGCATGCCACCGTGCCTTGGCATGGCTGGGGAAACTCCTCTGGAAAAGCTTCCATTTTCCTCTTCTGACTGAAGTCGTGGATCCATCTATTTCACACTGCTTGGCATAAATAGGCATGTATTTATCCCACCCCTGTAGCTGGACCCTTGGGCTGAGTGAGCACTCCCAGACTTGTTTGGGTGATGCCTATCTCTTGCCAAGTATTAGTATTTAGATGGGAAGAGCTGTGCTCAGTTTTAGGCTGTCTGAAAAGTGAAGTCTTTCCTGATTATTCAGAGCTCCCAGGCTTTGGATGCCTGAGATGTTGTGTAATGGAGATGCCTTCTTGTTCAGCAAACAGTGCTGGCATTTTCACCTTCTGGGGAGTGGCAGGTCATCACCGCACTTCTGCAGGGTTGGAGTCACCTCTGGTCCTGTTTGTCTGGGCCTCTGCTTCACCTTGAATGGCCAGCACTGCTCTCTGGCTCTACAAAGCCATAAAGGGCAAAGTAAGGTCCAGTCCGCTTTGTTCAGCCGCGTATAACCTGACACCCAGGTTGTCATCATTATTTTGATTTCTAAGTAGATGCCATGCTGTCACGAAGAAGCTGGGGGGATATAACATTGGGACTCTGCAGCCAGCTGTACAGAGCTGTCTTTCCAGCTGCAGCCTGGCAAACAGACCGTCCTTATGGCCAGCATCCCTAGCAGTGGGGTTTCAGGGTGGGCTTGAGGAGAATACTTATTCTCTCACTGTGGAAAGGGGACAACAGTGCTGGTAACAAGAGGAGGTTGTCCGCACCTGCAGAGCCAGAAAAGGTAATGGAAAGAGGTGTGTTCCCATGCATGTGGGGGGAGTGGGCTTCTCAGACCACAGGTCTGAAATGGATTGCTTTTTTTGGTATATCAGTCTCCTCCTTCCATCTTCCTCTTTGAATTGCACACAGTGCTTTTTAAGAACAAAGCCTTGGCAGTGACCAGCTGCACTGAGTCCACTTCTCTATAAATATTTGATTCAGAAAGATCGATTCCATTGCATCCGTAAGTGCTTTGAGGTGGGTCTGTCAGTTCTGTGGGTCCGTTCATGCCCTACTGTGAGATGTCCCTGATTGCTTCCTTGAGACTTTGGTTACAGTAGAAGTAATTCCAGTGCATGCTCAGGGCATCCTTGGCTTACTCTGAAGGTGACAGAGTGCATGACAGTAGCCTGGCCCACGCATGCTGGTAAAGACCTTGTAATACCTGCCCCAGGTTGCAGACAAGCAGGAGGCCTCATGTATGTTGTGACTCCATGAAAGACTTGGAGAGTCCCAGTCTGATGCAGTTGGTCTTGCTGCTCACCCACTCGCTGAGGGAATGCTCTGTTTGGGAGATCAAATTGGCTAAAGACCTGATAACAAAAAGGTTGAGGTACAAAACCAGTGCCAGTATGTTTTATTGAACCTCTTCTGTGCCTGGTCCCATCCCCAAGCCAGGCATAATCGCTGATGTTTGGACTTCATAGAATGGTAGTTCTGCATCTGTAACCATGTTTGTCTCTCCACAGCCTGTGGAGGCAACGGATGATGCCTTTTGGGACCAGTTCTGGGCAGACACAGCCACTTCAGTGCAGGATGTCTTTGCCCTTGTACCAGCTGCAGAGATCCGAGCAGTGAGAGAAGAATCGCCTTCAAACTTGGCAACTTTGTGTTATAAGGTAAGGTTGGTGCTGTCTTATTCCTTGGTAGGGGAGTGTCCGTGGATCAATAGCCCTATGACTCCCTAGGTGAGACAGGTACCATATTATTTCCTTGTACCACATGATGTGCTTGCTTGTCCCTGTCTTCTTGTGTTGGTAACTCTCAGCTCTTCCTCTCTTGGTTTAGCACAGACTACAGCTGGCATTTGCTCACTTCGGAGCCTTTTTCCACTTGTCCCCTTCCTGTGTTTCACTCTGCCCTCTTGGGTCTTGCCTGCTGTATAAACTGGTTCCTGCTTAGGGGACTTTGTACCAAGGCTGCATATTTGTGGTGAGGCTGGTACATCCAATTCCTTGTCTGCATCTAATTGCTCCTCACCGTGCACCAGTCTGGCTTCAAGCTGGTAGAACCCAGAGGGATATGGAGATTGTCACTGTATAAGTGCCTGGATGAAGTTCAAGAGAGATCTTAAGACTTTTCTTCCTTCTGCTGTAATATCAGAACATCCCTGGTACTGCTTCTGGTGTTGCCACATCCTTGTGTGGAGCACAAGGGACATTGAGTCATGTTTCCTACCCTGCTAGGTTTGGCAAATTGTCAAGCTGGTGAGCAACAGCCTGAGACTTATTCTGCCTGGGAAAGTGCAGGTGTTAATAATTCTCCTGATTAGCCTTGAATTTGTAGTATTGGAAACATTTGGAATGGCATTTTCCCAGTTTTAAATGGTTGTTGCTGTCCTGTTTTTCTTTCCTGCTCTGCAAAATGTGAATGAGACCTACTGAATCATACTGAAGGTACCTCTGACTGGGAATCGTGCCTCAGACAGATGCCTGTAGTGGATACTTGAGAAAATACAAAAATGAGGGAAAATGGAATGGTTCTTCCCTAGTGCCATCTCCTGGCTTCTGGCAGTCAGCAGCTTGGGAATCAAAAAGGGCCGAGGAGACCTGTACTGACTACTGTACTGCCTTTGACTCTGTGTCCTCTTTCCCCCCAAACCAAGACTAAAATATGGGCTGTTCTCCCTACTGGAAACAGATGTGCTGGAAGACCTGATGACTGCAGGGCTGTTTATCCGGGAGCCCTAGATCTTGGGATATCAGGGTCAGAGGAGCCTGCAGACTTCTGCAGTGCTTTTGCCAGGCTGAGGGCCCTGACCTGTGCCATGTGCAGTGTGCCACTGGACTTGGCAATGCTGCGTGTTCGTGGAGAGCACAACAGTGTGGCTGAAATGTCATTTGCAGTCATGGCTAGAGACTCAGACTGTACAGAGTCATAAACGTGCCTGAAAAAATAGTAAGCTCAGTCACAGAGTAGTGTGTGGACAGGCTGAGACTATGCAAACAGCATTTAAATACCCATTAAGGCAATGACGCAAGCTAGCAGAGTCAGTGACCCAGACAGTCTGCTATGAAAATAAGCAGGGACACATGACCTCATGAATTAAAAAGCAGCAAGGTGAATCCTTGGTATATGTTTTGGCTTTCATTCCCCCTCTGTTTCCCCTTGGGATCAGGGAGAAAGAGCAAGTGGGTGCAGCTGCTGGGGGAAGGAGCTGCCTTTTTCTATCTGTGGGTAAAACCTCCTGCCACTGCCTCCTGGGGCTGTGGTTGCTGGCTGGCAAGACCCACATCCTATTCTGAAAAACCCGGTGACTGTCTCCATTGGCAGTTTCAGCAGTGATTGAATGGACTGCGGAGACTCAGCCCAGAAGCTCGTTCCAGAGCAGCAGTCCTGTTCACAGGGTCAGTGGGGGAAACCTGGACAAACACCCTCCTTTGCAGCAGGACCTTGACAGACTCTGCTGGAGGCCATATCCATACACTTAATGGTCACAGGCAGCAGCTTAGCTCCCACCTCTTGAGTCAGGAAAGGTCCCTGCTGTAATCACAACAGCACACGCAGATCTGTCAGTTTGTGTGTTTCTGTGCAATCTTCCCCTGCCTCGCACCATGCAGCACAGCACCGCTGCCTTGGTTCTGCCTGTGTCTTGTGTACTTGATGTGGCTGATTAAGCTGATCTGCTCTTTGCAGAGTGTGGTGTCACGGAGCAGTGCTGGAAGGAGCCTTCTGGTGCTCTGGCTGGCTGTCTCACATGGCATGGCACGTGTACTGTGTGGATTAGCCCTGGCATGTGAGGTATCTAGCAGTGGGACAGTAGAAATTCAAGAAGGTCTGTTTAAGATCATGAACCCTATTTCTGCAGTGTTTCAAGCAGCAACAGCACCTGTACCATTGAACTCGGAGAAAATGGGCTCCAAGAACTGCTTATAGCTATGTGAGGGTGTCACCAGCAGGACAGACCTGCCCAACTCTTGGTAACTTGTGTTGAGGCTAATGCTACCTGCCTCGATTTTGTTTCCTTCAGGCTGTGGAGAAGCTGGTGCAGGGAGCAGAGAGTGGCTGCCACACCGAGAAGGAGAGGCAAATCGTCTTGAACTGCTGCCGGCTCCTCACCCGAATCCTGCCTTACATCTTTGAGGACCCAGACTGGAGAGGTTTCTTCTGGTCAACTGTCCCTGGGGCTGGCCGAGGAGGGGTCTGTCTCTTGGCACTTACTCTGCTTTCTGGAGGGTGAAGGGGAGGCTGCAGCGAGGAGACCCTATGTACATTTGGGGGCAACTTTATTCCAGTTATTTCTATTCGGTCAGAAATTAGGTGGCACCTTCTAAGTTCTTTTCCTTCCTTTGATTCTTGCTGTTCTTCCTCTCACCCTCAGCTACTTTGTTTGGCACAGGTTGCTGCATCATCTGAATATTTCATTTGGGTGTGTAGCTGTAGGGGAGCACTGGTATGTGAGGGAAGGCTTCTCCAGTATAACTGAAGGTGTGACTCGAAATGAACATGAGAGCGGTACTAAAGGCTGTATGACTTTCTTAAACTGAAATGACCTTGTTCCATTAGCTAAAGTTGATTTAAGATTCAAGTCAAACAGAAATAGGGTGTCATTTCCACTGATTTTACAATGTCACATTTAAAGCAAACAGTGTCAGAGAAGCTCTCAGCATCATGACTCAATCCCCTGCTTATGAGCTGAGTGATACAGTTTTAACCAGGGGCCTAGCCTGATAGGTGAAGCCCACAACTGGGCAAGAGTGGTTAAAGAACTAGGGTTAAAGAATTAGGTACTGTTTCTGGCTCTGTCAGTGACATGTATAACCTCAGGGGAGTCTCTGAACTTCCCTACATTTCTCTGTCTGGAGAGCAGGCACAATAGTGCTCTTCTGTGTCTCTCAGAGGAACAGGGTGAAAGTGCTTCAGGATCTCCTGCAAGTAGGAGAAATAGTGTTGAAAACACAGTTGAGTTAGGCCAGCAATACATATTTGCCTGTTTGCTCCCTCAGCAGCTGCCTGCTCTGTGCATAGAAAGCCCTCTCTTATGAGTTTCTGAATCTGCAGGTCAGCGTGGCTGTACTGAAGAGTGTGGTTTGCCCTGAACGTTAAGTGTACTGCAGTGTTTTTGGGGAAGGTTATAAAGGATCAGCAGTGGTTGGTACAGTACAAACCTTGCACCTTGCGCTGTCTCTGCCTGTCACCTCTAGTCTGTTTTGCCTGAAGCACTTCAAGGGGAAGTTCTGGGTGGTGGAAAGGGAAGTCTTTGCTAGCCCTGCTGTGTTAATGTGATCTGTGTGATTGGGAGGGTGGTGGTTGTCCATCCTTTCATCCCTGCAGGGGCCGGGGAATTCTGGAGAGGCTTTATAATGGAGGAGCTTGTTTTGGGAAGGAACTCGCAGGGCGCCAAGAGCTCTAATGCAGCCAGGCTGCTGTTACAACTGTTTTTCTACCTTGTTCAGCACCTGGAAGAGAGTTTCTCAGCCTCAAAGTGGTGGGGTCACCCCAGGGCGATCCAGCCCAGTGCATGTGTGCTGGGTTTGGGAGCCCTCCTGCTGCACTCTGCCTCCTGAATGTTGGTGGAGCTGTTGTGGTTCAGTGTGCTCCATCATTTAAACATATGCAGAAGCAGCTGTAGGGCTGGCTGAGCTGCCTGGCAGGGGATAACAAATAAAGCCCTGAGATGTTAGAGAAGCTGGGGCCACGTCTAATCTAGGGGCAACGGCTTTGCTCTCTGAAGGCCGATTTCTCCCTGGGAACTGAAAGGGAAGATGGTGGTATGCCTGGACCATTAGCAAATATCTCTGTGATTATCTTTCACCTGCTTCATGATGCAGTGATGGATGGCAGAGCTCCCCGGGGCATGGGTGCCTTCCTCCTGTAAGGGAGTCTGTATTATGTACAGATCTATTGGTTTGTTTTGTGTCACCCATTTTGGATGTGGTGGTACCCAGAGCCTGCAGGGACTTTTTCTGGCAGCCGAGGTGATGTTAGCAAAGATCATTCTTGGAAAAGAAATCCCCTTGTACCCTAATGCTTGTCATTTCATCACTGGCTGCGAGCTCAAGTAAGAGCATCTTTGCTGTGCTGGCTCCATCCATCCTCTCTGGGCCTCTCCTTACATCCGGGATCTGTTTGACGGTAGTCTTCCTGCTGTCACCGAGACAGACGTCAGAGCCACACAGGCTATTATCTCCATTAGCTGCCTGCTGTGATTTAAGAGCCATGTGTCATGTGCAGGCTGACAGAGGCCTGGCTGAGATAGATAAGCTCCTGCCATTCCTGCTCCCTGCCTTTCCCTCCAGCACCAGTGTGTGGTGGGGAAGGCCTCCCATCCAGGATGCTCTTTGACAGGCAGTATCTGGCAAGGTTTCCCATGGCAACGGCTGCAGCAGAGTAGCCATGCATGATTCGAGTGATTGCTTTGAACGCTGGAGATGGCAAAATCCTCTCTGCTGTCATGCTTGCTCTGCCACGGCAGACTGAGGTGGCCCCTTGCACAGTGCACACAGCCTTTCCTGGTTCTGTCACCTCCAGTTCTGGGTAGCCCATACAGGACTTTGAGAGGTTTTACACCTTATCACTGCTGGCTGGCTTCTTCCTATTGCTGTCTCTGTGGACCATCCAAATCACCCTCCTTCATGACTGTAAAACCATCTTCTCTGTAAATGGTTCCCTTTCCTTTTGTCTTCAATAAGTCAAGCATCTCCATGTGGCAAGGTCCAGTGCTACTCTTCTGTTTCCCCAACATCTCTAGGCCTTTGTCTGCTCAGTTTGGTGTCATTAAAGAGCTTGTTCCTGTTTAGTCATCACCTTTCAGGGGGAATTTCTTTCTTGTACTGGCTAGGTTTTGTGTGTTTCTCCCTCTTGTTCCTTTGTAACTTCTTGCCTCCCTGCTTGTTCTTGGAGTGTATCTTCTCTTGCAGTGTCATACTAGAGTTACTATGTGCATTTTGCTAACCCTGGGCTGACAATACTGTTCTACGTTTCTCGCTTTTAGGGAGATGAAGACGATGAAAATGCCCGGCCACTGGCCGAGTCATTACTCCTTGCTGTCGCAGATCTGCTCTTCTGTCCCGATTTCACTGTGCAGAGCCACCGGAGGAGCACGGTGGTAAGTTGAAACATGAGAGTATTTGCATAGAGGTGGATTAGCTGCATGGTAGGGGGGTACCCTGGAAAACCCCAGCAGCTTCCTGCAAACCTGCAGGCAGGAAAATACGGAGTTGCTGAGATTGAACCCACAGTGACTAATATTGATCAACACTTCAAGTTCATCTTGTGTTGTTTGTGCCTTCTAAAACAGATGTTCTGAGACAGCTGGGTGAGCCTCAGCTGGAGTGGCTGGCACTTACCCCTGCACTACAGCTCACCCCTCAGGAAAAGGTGGTTGTTCTGGCAAACAACTGCTCTTCTGCTGTTGCCAGCGAAGCAGAGACCTTTAGCACCTTGTTCCTTTCGCTGGCAATTTGGTGCAGACCGGGGCAGGAAGCAGCTGTTTGCCTGATCACAGGTGCTGTGATTTGAATTAGTAGATGGTCTCTGTTGTGTCTTTCCACCTCCTCTTCCTCTTTGTGTCATTGCAGCAGACAAATGTGTTCTGATCCTTATGGTGACTGTCTTTACTTCAGAGGAGTTCCCTGAAGCAGGGATCTCCTACCAGGTGTGCTAATGACAGATTCTGGTGCATCTGCCTCCCTCCCTCACTCTCTCCCTCTTCCCCCACCAATGACTCTGTGGTGTTTCTTGTAAGTCCAGTCTGTAAACAAAAGTGAGCAGCCCTCCTTTTTGGTATAGCTATGAAGTAAATTAAAAATGAACGTGCTAAACCACTGTGTATTTGATGGCTCCAAAATTCCCTGACAAAACTGAGTACTAAATTGCTTGCTTGAGGTTTCTGGGTAGTAGAAATAGGGTTGAAATCTATCACCTGGGGATGAAGGGGCAAGGCTGGATCAGAGCTACCTATGTGCTAAGAGTAAGCGGGAGTGAGGCTGAAGTAGGTGGACTTGCTGTCTAGTGCTGTTACTTGGGATGGATTGCACAAGTTGGGGTGACAAAAGTTTTTCCTGGGAGAGCCCCACTGCACCGCACCTGTGATTTCTCCCTTGGCAGCAGCAAGCCTGGTTTTCCAGGGCGCTGGGCAACTTGAATTAGACAATGAGATCGTGAATGCTTTATGTTCCATGCTGTTAGCTGCCTGTGTCCTCTGTAGTCTTTGTCTAGCTTGTCTTCCCTCTCTGGATCTGGTCTGACTGCAGGTTCAGGGCAGAGAGATGGGTACAACCACCTCATGCTCATGGCAGAACAGCGTATGGCCCCAGAGGTACAGATTGTGGTGAATAGTTGCTGAAGCAGAATTGAGTAAAAAGGAGGAGTAAGAACTGGGAGGGAACGGGTAAAGGAGACCTGGGACTGACCCATACTCTTTTGCTGTTTGCCCTCCTACTGAAGTCAGTCCTGGAATTATGGCTAGAAACTGGGGCTCCCTCTGTCATGCACAGTGCCTGCATCTCTGTGTTTTATCACTTGCTTGCAAAGTCTGAGCTCTTTGAGGGTTAATTTGCTGCTTTTCCTACCTTTGGGGTGCAGCCATTGGGAGTCACCATTATGTGGGTAAACTCAACATGACGTGCCCTGAGGTAGGGCCAAGGTGTCGAGCAGGACTGAACCCCTGTGTGGTGCTCCTGATCTGTAAAGGAAAAGCCCTGACCTGGGCTGTTTTAGGAGATGTGGAGGAAAGGAGAGGAGATGGGGATGCCTCCAGTAGTGAGAACAGAATGTATTTTGGATCCTTTGGCATTGGGTGACCCTTCCCAGTGGAGGTGGCTAGCATTGCACCGTAGCATGCTAGAGGAATGGCCTCATTCTGCATGGTGCTCAGTACCTGTTGAAGATGAGAGGCCCTCTGTCAGGGGTGCTCCCTGGGTGGGGCTGGTATGCACAGTCTGAGTGTTTGGACGCTTCTCTGCTTGTTTCTTTGCTATTGCTAAAGAGAGCAGCTGAACTGCCTTGGATACCACTAGCGCTGTCAGCTCTTGCTCTTGCCTTCTGTGGTCCAACCTCTTATTTCTCCCCACAGGACACAGCAGAAGATATCCACTCCATTGACAGCTGTGAGTACATCTGGGAGGCAGGAGTGGGCTTTGCTCATTCTCCACAGCCTAACTACATCCATGACTTGAATAGGTAAGAGGGTCTACAAAGCAGAATGGAAAGAAACTGGGCTCAGGGGAGGGGGATCTGCGGGAGACGGGGGTCTCCTTCCCTCCTTGAGTATCTGTGATTCCCAAGGGGCTTTCTACTTGCTCCTTTCTGAGCTAACAGGACTAGCAACACAAAAGAAAAAAAACAGCTGACCTTTTGAATAGCTTTTTGTAGTATGATATGGGAGTCGGAGTGTCTGCAACAGGAACTGGCAAAACATTGCTGCTTTGAAAATGCCTAGGAGCTCTGTACTGTATGTCTTTTTCATAAGGCAGCAATTCTGCTGAGCTTTGCGCCAGTGACAGCAGTATTGTGTATGAAATGAAATGGGCTTAGCTTTCCATGGGGAGTACTTTCTAGATGGGACTGAGCCTTCCTTATGTGTTATTGTGGTAAGTGATTGTGCTCCTGTGCCCAGTCCCTGCTCCTGAATGGCTCCAGGCCTTGGCTTCTTCTTCCCTTCTTTCAGGACAGAGCTGCTTAAGCTGCTGCTGACCTGTTTCTCTGAGGCCATGTATCTGCCTCCCTCCTCGGACAGCAGCAACGCCAACCCCTGGGTGCAGTTCTTCTGCTCTACAGAGAACAGGTGAGGGTGAAGGGTGGGGGACTGGGTGCCAGGGAGAGAAATACCTTCAAATCTCTTCCATGGAGTGTGTTGGTAATGGGGAACTGTAGGACTTGCTACTTCCAACATCTAGGGGCTGTTGCCCTTTTTCTTTGTCCCTGTCTTATGTATGCCCCATTACAATCTCTGCTTAGCGAGAGTTGTTCCTCAACAGCAGAAGGAGAGACTGAACATGGTGCTCACTGGAGTTTGATGCAGGACTGATCCCTGTCCTGTGGGAAATGGCAGATCCTGTTCCGTGCTGTAGACCCTGTTCCCTCGAGGGGATGGTGGCATGGCACTGCAGTGGGTGGTTTGTGGTGTTGGTGGCGGATGAATGCTGCCCTCTAGCGACATTGTCTCACTGGGACTTTCAGCTCCTCAATTAACAGTTGCTTATCTGGGGGAGCAGAGTCCTGGTTGAAGGCAGTTTTGTCTTTCCAGAGTCTAGAGAGCTTTGCCCCCTTTTTCACACTGCTGCACAGGATTTCTCTGGGTGGCCACACGGCCTTTTTCACCTCCCCTTCCCTCTCAGCTGTAGTCCAGGCATCCAGCTGGGAGCTGGAGTGTCATCTCTTGTCTCTGGGCTGCTCAGTCATGGGCCACTGTTAGAGAAGATGCTAGTATTTTGTCATGACCCCACACTCTTGGGGAGAGAGATGCCTGACACTCCCCAAGGCAGCACCTTTTGCTTTCCTGCTTCTGCCTTCTGAGAGTGTTTTCTCCTCCTCAGACATGCGCTCCCACTCTTCACCTCACTCCTAAATGTCGTCTGTGCCTACGACCCGGTGGGTTATGGGATTCCTTACAATCACCTGCTTTTCTCTGACTACCGTGAGCCCCTGGTGGAGGAGGCAGCCCAGGTGCTGATTGTCACTTTGGACTATGACAGCTCCACCAGTTCAAGTCCCACAGTGGATGGCACGACCACTGGCACGGCCATGGATGATGTGGATGTGAGTGACACTGGGATCTGTATTTGCTGCTCTCCTGAACTCCCTGTGGTCCTCTTGCACCAGCTTGTATTGAATGTTGACCCGTAGAGCTCAGCACCGCTCCTCTCCTTGCGGTCTGCTAGCTCTGGTTCAGTCCTGCTTCTTTCCTGTGGGTCACTAAACAGCTGTAGATGACCAAACCACTAGGTTTTGGTCACTGACTTGAATCAGGAACATGTAAGTGAAAGGCCCCTGACTTTACTGTTCCCTGAGGTGCTCTGTCTCCTAGCATTTAAAACTGAATCATTCAGAGGAACACTGAGAGGCATTAGCCCCTAGAGCCAGTGGTTACACTTTGACTTCCTGAGTAAACCTTGTTGCCAGTAAGCATTTCACTCATTTTCTTTGAACACAGCCTCCTGGACCAGACAATCTGTTTGTGAATTATCTCTCAAGAATACATCGAGAGGAGGTAAAGTGCTCCTGTCCTGAACTATTTCCTGTCTGATTTCATGCTGATTACATTAGCCCTGGGCCCACCACAGTCTCTTTCCTCGTCTGTTGGCAGGATTTTCAGTTCATCCTGAAAGGAGTGGCCCGCTTGTTATCAAACCCGCTGGTCCAGACCTACCTGCCAAACTCTGCCAAGAAGATCCAATTCCATCAGGAACTCCTTGTCCTCTTCTGGAAACTCTGTGACTTCAACAAGGTGTGGATCTGCTTCTTGCTGAGCTTTGCCTCACCTTTCCTGTTGCTTGGAGCCTGGTGTGGCTCTGACTGGACTGAGCCCTGGTGAAGGGTTGTGAGCAGGTAGTTAGCAGTGACTCTGCGGTACTCTGGTCAGCAGCCATACTCCCTGCTGCGTGGGCTGGGTGGGTCTGGCTGGAGGGACAGCTTGTGAGAGAGGCTGCAGCTCCTGAAGGTCGGTGCTTGAGGCAAATGCTGGAGCAGGTATTATAATAACTCTACAAATAACACTGGAGTTGAAGAGCTGCTGCACTAGTGTTCTTGAGAAACTAATTAGCTTGAGGCTACCTGTCCCGAGTCCTGCAGATGGTGTAGAAAACCGAATATGCTTGCGATTGTCTGAAATCCTCTCCTTTCTTCCAGAAATTCCTCTTCTTTGTGCTGAAGAGCAGTGATGTTCTGGACATCCTTGTTCCAATCTTGTATTTTCTTAATGATGCCAGAGCAGACCAGTGTAAGTTGGTTATTTTCGATATTTGGGGTGATCTGTGCTTGACAGTTGAGCTATAATGTTTTTAAGATGCTTCTTCCCTACCACTTCGATGCGATAGCATCTTGAGTGCGTGTTCCTAGCCTTCTACAGGCGTGGAGTAGAATGCTTCAATTAGCTGGGTTTTAATGTTTGTAACAGACTAGAAGCAGGACATGATCTATACCACAACACAGGGAAGGGAGACCCTTAGCATGTGGTAACTTGTTTTGAGTCCTTATGTCAAAAACTGTCGCTGATCCCATGAGGAGGGAGAAATGAGCAATCTGCTCTTGGCTTGGGTGTAAATCAGGCATAACTTCGTCACTGGGTAGTAGAAAGAAGTCAGATCTTTCCTACTATGGTGATGGGTTTACATCAAGAACATAATGAAGAAAAGCATGATCTGTCCAAGACTTAACATTGTACTGGTCCCATAGATGTGCTTGGGAAGGACACTGGTACTGGCAACAGAGGGAGCTCTGTGTGGGATGTCCCTTATCAGGATGGTCTGGTCTGTGTAGTTTTTCTTCCAGTCCCATAGTGTTTCTCCTCTCTCCTCACTGCCCTTCTGTCTTCAGGAGTCCATGGGTCTCACTGTGATGTGTGTGGTTTTGGTTGTTTGTGTTTTTTTTTCTGTAGCACGAGTGGGCTTGATGCACATTGGGGTCTTTATCCTCCTGCTTCTCAGTGGGGAGCGTAACTTTGGGGTTCGACTGAACAAGCCGTACTCTGTACGAGTGCCTATGGACATCCCTGTCTTCACAGGGACACATGCAGATTTGCTCATCATAGTGAGTATGGCTCCAGCAGTTCTTTTCTGTCCCTCCTAACTCCTGTTTCATACCTCCACAAATAATTGTCTTCCTTCCTCCTTCAATATACTCATCCTTCCTAGATTGCCAGCCCTAGCTAGAAGGTGTGTGGGATGTATCCAAGCACTGATGGGGTCTTTGCCCACTGTTACCCTGAGGTAGTGTGTCTGGCAGGGCTCATATGCATGAGATGGCATTCCATCTGCATGAGATGTTCCCAAAGAACAGGATTCTGGATGGTGCTGGTCTGGTGTCTAAAGGACGCTGGGACTGGCATGAGTGGGACGGGTGCATGGTCTCTACCAGACTTGATTGTGGGGGAAGGCAGGAGATCTGACGGCATTGCTGGCTCTGTCCCAAGTAACCAGAGCTCTGTGGAGCATGTCTCTTATAATGGGAACAGTAGTGATACCAATCTCAACTCTACAGCTTTGGGTTGCTGCAAGGCTTCATTCATCTTTTAGTCTATAGTGCTGAGGGCCACAATACTGCCTACAAACAGCTGTGTGTTTTGCAGTATGAGCCTCAGGTTACCCTCCTGTCATGTTTGTGCTCATTTGCCAGAGAAGAACCTCTCAGCAGCTTCTGATAAACCTCCAAAAGGAGATTCCCATTAGAAGGAGTGGGAAGAAATGTGCCCACCAGAACTGTTCTTGTTGCTATGTGTTTTGCTATTACGTTCCATTAGTTTTAGATCATCTCTCTATTTTCATTATGCTGCAGGTCTTCTCCACAGGCATGCCAGCTAGAGGTGGGAAGGCCAAGATTGGGAATGTCTGAACTGGTTGCGAGTCAGTTGAATCTTTCCATGTCTGAGGGTATAGTTAAGAAAAGTAGGACAAATATTTGAGTTAGAAGCTTGCACTAAAATCAAATGTGAAATGATTAGTTCTATGGCATTTCAAGCAGCTATCATCAGGGTTCAGAGTCAAAATCCATTGGAGGTGAAGATGTTTCTTACTTCCTGGTGGTTTATTTTTGTCTCAGACTACCTGTGCGTTTTGGAACAGTTTGCAGTCAGTTTCTGTTTGCAGTGTTGTAGAGCCCTAATCACATCCCAAAGGATTCCTTGTAAATGAAAGCTTGTACTCCTGGAGCGCAAGTCTGCAGTGAGAGCAGCCTTCCCCACCTGTGTAATTGTGGAGGGTGCAGGGCCCTGCCTAGGAAGGAATGGTGTCAGGAAGTGATTAGTGTGAGGGTGGCACTGGTTTTGGTTGAGAGGGTGCTTTCAGTAAGGTACTATCTTGCTCAAGAACTCTTTCCTTACCATAGGTCTTTCACAAGATCATAACCAGCGGGCATCAGCGGCTGCAGCCTCTCTTTGACTGCCTGCTCACCATCGTTGTGAACGGTAAGCACTGTGTGCAGTATGAAACCACAACCCACAGAGGGGACAGCTCTGGCTGCTCTCACTCCCCTCTCGCTGCGCTCCTACCTGTGCCCCCTAACATTGACCAGTGTCAGTGACTGCTGCTGGAAACTGATCCTTTCTAGTCCTTGCTGGAGGTGCCAGCTGCAGATCAGACCTGCGTGCAGGGTTATTGCCTGGGCTCAGTCAGATGGGGCAGAGGGTGGGACAGCAGAGTCCCTGGAGCCCTTCTGGGGTGGCAAAAGGGCATTTGCCAGAAGGCCTGGTGGAGGTGGTTGGCAGTGCTATCCCTTTCCAGCAGGGAGTGCCACCTCCCCACGGTGGCACTCACTTCCCTTAGTGAGTGTCCAGGTGGCTCCAGTTGTGTTAGCTTTTCAGCTACAGAAGAGCCTCTAAAAGCAGAAATGCCTGTTTTTACTAGGCAATATCTGTGTTTCACTTCTTTTATATTTGGAAATGTTTATGTGGAACCCTGTTGGGCTCAGCTATTCCATGAGGCTTTTGCAGAAGTACAGGGTGGGAAGTGGTAAAAGCAACATTTTTAGTGGTGTCTTTATGTGGATAAATACCCCTTGGTTCTTTCTCCAGTTTTCATTTGTTTGCCTTCCACAGTGTCTCCATACCTGAAGTCTCTCTCCATGGTGGCTGCTAACAAGTTACTGCATCTCCTGGAGGCTTTTTCCACCACCTGGTTCCTGTTCTCTGCTGTCCAGAACCACCATCTCGTTTTCTTCTTGCTGGAAGTTTTCAACAACATCATTCAGTACCAGTTTGATGGTAAGAGACTGACTGCTGTATTTAGTGGGTTTGTACCAGTTTAGTACAATTGAACATGAGATGGAAGTTCAGAGAAGGGCCAAACGGAAGAGAGAAGGGAAGAAGTGTAGAAACCAGCTACATGGAGACTTGGCAAGGACTGAGAAGTTCAGTTAGTAGGTAATCAGTGTTGACCCAGACAGACTGGGTTAAAGCAAAATGACATGGCAGCTAATTATCAGCATAACCTCAGCCTCCTGCAGACGAGAAGACGAGATGGGTAGAGTTGAAGAAGAAGGGAAAGTGAGTGTCTAACACTTAAGTTGTGACTGGCTGGATGCTGCTGTGAGACTGCTCATGCTGCTCAGCGATGTAGGTGAGGGGACAAAACAACCTCCATCTCCTTAAAAGTGCCTCTCAGTTCTGCTCTGGCAGGTCACTGGAGCTGAAGACCAAACAGCCCCATCCAAACAAAGTTCTAGCACTTGCTACCTTTCCAGGAAGTGTCTTATGTTTTCCCTCTTAAAAGCATGACAGTCTTTTACCTTGCCTCAAGGAAATAATAGAGTGAGGTCGCTTAACCTACTCAAAATTGAATGTTTTGCTTTAAAACTGCAAATCAAGAGTGGCCATTCTGCTTCCTTAATGGAAATCTTGCAAGTGGTGGTTGCCAGATCCTAAAACAGCCTTGTGTGGCTGTGATTTGTGTTTTATTTTAGGGGATGGTTTCATTCTGTTCTCTGCCACCTTGTAGACAGTAAGAATTCTGGCCTTTTGGCTTTGCTATTTCAAGCCTGTTTCTCCTCAATAGAATGTCCCTGATTTGTTTTGTGAACTCTTTTGAAGATGGAGAAATGTTTAATCTTGGCTAACAACCTTTTCTTCCAAAATAGGTGCTAATATGTGGTTTAAACTGTCCTTTTTCTTCTCAGTTGTTTGAATGTCAGTTTCTAAGCCTTCCAGCCTAGGAAGGATTTCACTGATTTCCTGTACTGCTTTGTAATGGATAAGAGGATATCGAGCTCTAGTCTTTCTTCATTGTGCCTTTGTGGGTGGAAGCATGGCTCTCTGAGCTTGTGGGGTCTCCACAATCATGCTTTGTGTACCCCGTGAGCTGTGCTGTATTGGCAGAGCTCTTTTAGTCTTACTTCTCTGCTCATTTTGTTGCTGTGATTCCCAGGGAACTCAAATTTGGTCTATGCTGTTATCCGCAAGCGGAATGTATTTCACCAGTTGGCCAACTTACCCACAGACTCGCAGTCAATCCAGAAAGGTCTGCAGCGCAGGAAGAAAACTCCTGAGCCCATTTCTCGCACCAACTCCCAGGATGGGGTCTCCATGGAGGGGTCACGTCCTGCTGCCCCTGCTGAACCAGGGACGCTGAAGACAAGTTTGGTGGCTACTCCAGGTCAGCTTTAGTTTACCTGTGTAACAGGAAAGAGGTTTGTTTTCTCTGTGAGACATGATGTGGACTCACCCTTTCACTGGGCGTGGGAAAGATTAAGAGTTTACATCTGCGAATGACTACTGCCTTTCAGTCTGAGTTTCAGATCAGTTTGCCCAAGCTGATTACAAACAATTTGAAGTAAACTGCCTTGAGTTTCTCTCCTCTCACTTAGTGTCCACACGGCCATTTGTCCTAATCTTGACCTTTTGCCTCAGTTTAACTATATCCATGTGAACCTGTGTTCCCCTTACATCGGAGCATTTTCCTAGAGACAAACTCCTTCGGGGTGATGACATCAAAGCTAGATCTTGCTTCTCCTGTTGAAAGGAGAGCATTTCAGATGGCAGCAGATGCACAGGGTATCTGCACATGGTAGGGCAGAGAAGAACCCCCTGCCTGTAAGCTTATGTAATTCACTTGTGTTTCTGAGCTTTTTCTCCTTTGAACACAGGAATTGACAAGCTCACAGAGAAGTCACAGGTATCAGAGGATGGGACCATGCGTTCGCTGGAGCCTGAGTCTTCACAGCCTCCACCAGAGGGTAACCTGCCCGCAGCTGTGAGCGATGGGGAGCCCTGGAGCGGGGTAAGGCCGGACACTCTGGTGTGTAGGGAAGGACTAGGGTGTGAAATGAACTCAAATGGGGGACTTAGAAGGAGAGGTCTGGTTGGCCCACTGCACAAAAGCATCATATTGGAGGCAATAAGCACACGTGCACTGTGCTAGAAAACACCGTGGTTCAGAAGTACAGTTGCATCATCTTGGGTGTTTCACATTTGTGCTAGTGACACAAGAGCTAGGACAGGAGAGGAGTGAGCTTTTTCCACCTTGCTGCTCTATCAGTAGCTTTCAACTGCATAATTGCCAAGGGATTTTCCTGATCCAGAGGCTTTCAACTCAGGCTCTGACTGCTGCTTCTTTTTCCTCTCCCTTCTTTCTGGGATGGAGAGCTCTACCAGAATCTTCTGTCTAGCTGGTGTTGTGAACAGTGTGTTCCCATGAGGGCTTGGCTGAGATGCCGCCCTCAGAGTGGCGTCTGCTTTGGCCATGCATATGAGACAGACGTTTTGCGGTCTGTGAATCAAGGCTGCGCCGGCCTCCTAGGCTCTGGTGGCAATGTCAGCCATCTGGCATTTGCTAGTCTTCCCCATCAAGAGCTATAAACCAGCTATCTTCCAATTTCAGTGGAGCAGTAGTCTTTTATTGCTCTCTGTTAACTCCTCAGTCTGTGGCCAATATGAAAAATCTCTAGGCTGTCTTGTAGGAAGTGTATTACAAGGGCTGTCCTGCATGTCTTCTCCTCCTTCACTGTCCACCGAGCCATTTCATTGCATCCATTTGCACAGGGGGGCATGGCTGCCCCATGGTAAAAGGCATAACTTTCCAAGTTTTTCCTCTCAGTTTTCTCTGGAATCACCAAATTGACACACCAGCTCTTGCCAGGTGTGGAGCAAACTGAGCAGGAGGTGATGAGTTGGGATGGGATGATGCATTTTATCGTGGGCTGTGGACTGTGGTGGTGCTACAAGAACCTTTGAGTCCGTTTTGCTCTCGACATGCTTTTGGCTAAGACAGTACTGCAGAATCAGGGTCCAAATGGAGGATGCTTGCAAAGGCATTGCAATCTAGCGGAGCAGGCTGAAGACTCCTATGTTCTACCCTTACGTCGTGATGCTCTCTGCTTGTTCTGCTTGCGTGTGTGCGCATGTGGGCCTTTGGTCTCAGACAGACAGTCGCCCATTAGCTGCCCCACCTGGCTCCAGCAATGCTATTTGCATGTCTGAATGTTTGTGGGGTGGGGGCCAAAAAGCAGACAGGAGGTGAAGGGTAGTAAAGCAGTGGGTGTGGGATATGTTATGGGGAGAATCATCACTGCTATCGCATGGCGCTTCAGGTAGCACACACCTGTCTCCAGGGATTGTGGTGTTTCAGACTATCTGAATGTTGTCTCCTTTCTGCGCTCCAGCCTGGTTCCAACCTACTGAGTTAAGATAAATTAATCAGAGATACTGGATAAATTTTAGGATACCCATCTTTATGACTGATTTAATTTCCTTCCTTTATCTGTTGTAACGTTCCCCCCTTATCAGTCATAACCATTTCAAAAGTGTCTCATGAAATGTTCAACAGCCTTCATATTTCAGTGTAATTCCATCTTACCTCTCCTAAATGTGTCAGCTGGCTGCCAGCATTTGGCTGGCAGCTGTGAGGGGGCAAGGGCTGTGGGAGAGTGAGGAGGAAAGAGGAAGAAGGTGGGGTCATCTGAAGGAAATCAGGGTTTTTTTTATGGTTTTATGAATTTTATTTTTAGAAGCTTGATGAGGACGTGGCACTGAAGCTGAACAGGCTGAACGATAAGGTTGTAGCTGCAAACATAGCAAAATAATACTGCTGTTTAGGCTTTGAATAAACTGGAATGAACAGAATTCCCAAATATCTGAGGACCAGTTTTACTTACCCTTCCTGGCCTTCCCTGATACCAGATGAAGGCCCATGGTCAGCAAGATGTCTTAAGCACACAATTAATTACGTTGTCATTAAGTGAGATCTTGGCTGAGAGCTTTCAGAAGAAAGGTTTTCTTCTTCCAGGAGCCCATGAAACATAATCATGGGTCATTACATCTCTGTGTCCAGCAGCTGACTTGAGCTGTTCCCCAGTCAGAAAAGTACTGGTACAGCACCGTCAGATTCCAGTGGATTGCAGCACAGCTCTGCCCCAAGCCTGCTGTTTCTGGTTCCAAAGGTGACGTGTGAATGAGTCCATGCGTGTGGAGGTGCAGGATGGCTGTTGGAAGGAAGTGCTGTTCCCATTTGTTTCATAGAAAAGTCAGCTCTAGGCTGTAATAATGAATGGTCAGGGTGCATTGCAAAAGGAAAAAGCCTCTCCATTTTTACGTCATGCAGAGATTGATAGTGATTTTGAAGGGTTATTTCCTTCCTTCCTATCATGAATATGGAAAGCCAGGGTGTTAGTAATGTCTTCTGTATAAGAGAAATGAAAACAGATTGATGGCAAGAAGAATAATAAGAGAGAATTGGGTCTTGGACTTTTGACCAGAGCTTTCCAAAAAGTGACTAGTGATGGTGTTTGTGTTTGGGGGTATGACTGTGTCATTTCTTAAGGGGCAGGGGTTGTTAGGTAGGAGTTGTTGAGAGCCCACCCTTGGCAAAACACTCTTTAAGATATTCCAGGATGGGTGCCAAAAATCCCAGAGATACCCAGTAGACAGAGGTCTGAAAAGCTGTGGCCTTTAGCTGTTTAACCTCTGTGCTAAAAGAAAGAAGTGTGGCTGAACAGTCTTTTGTCAGTCCCATTTTAACTCTCCTACTGTGGATTGTTCCAACAGAGTGTCAGCAGTGGTGACTGGAGTTGCGACCTTGCCACAGGGTCCTACAACTTAACCCCATCAAATATTGCCACTCACTGGGTCAAAGCATGTGGTTTTGGTGAATGAAGGTCTGGTGGGTTTGATCTGTTCTAGGGACAGGCTGAGCTGTCTCTCCCAGGAGTGCTCTGGAAAAGCTGGAGGGAAAGTCAGCAGAAAATGGGTTGTATTTCTTGCACTTAAGTGTGATTTGCTTTTGTTTGTTTGTTTGTTTTTTTTAAAATAATATTTATTGATAGGAGGCATCACATCCCCGACGGGATCAAAGGCGTCTCTCTAGTGCATCCTCCAGTGGACAGTGGACCCCAACTCCTGACTGGGTAAGGGAATTTGGACAGAGGAAATAAATAATGAGGAAAAGAGTTGTGGTGGAAATGCCACACACACACTCCATTCTCACACTTGCAGAGACTTCCCCAGAAGAGCATTTCCTTGACTTGTGGTCAAAGCTCCAGAAGTTTACTACCATCTACAAAGAAGTATTGTTTCACCCGTTTTAAACCAATGCCCCACTAGTTTCATTGCGTGGCTCATAATTCTAGTGCCCCAGGATTTATTGTATTGCTGTTGTGCACTCAGTTCATCCACCACCTTCATGATTTTTGTAAACCTCATTTGTTGTAGAGGTAGGGGAGATAACTATAGAAAAAACACTAATGCAGTGCACTGATTTCCCTGCGGGCTTTCCTACTTACAGGTGATGTCTTGGAAGTCAAAGCTTCCCCTGCAGACAATCATGCGGCTTTTACAGGTGCTGGTCCCTCAGGTGGAGAAGATCTGCATTGACAAGTAAGGAAATTTTTGGAGAGCAAGGGCTGTGCAGTGTGTAAACTGCTCTGTGAGGTTGGCAGAGTTTGAATTTGGAGGGCCTCTAGGGGAAACCTTGTAAAGTATAATTGAAAGCATCACAGTCTCAGCAGAGGAGATATTAGTTTGCTTGCCAAGCTTCTTGTTTGTCTGATCCCTTCTCTGTGCCTGTGTTTGTTTAGACTGATACTTTCTGCTGCAGCAGTTTTGGGGGTGCCTATGGGACATGCTAAGGATGTTCCTGATCTGTCTCTTTGCAGAGGTCTCACTGATGAATCAGAGATCCTCAAGTTCTTGCAGCATGGCACACTGGTGGGGCTGCTACCTGTACCTCACCCCATCCTCATTCGCAAGTACCAGGCTAACTCGGGCACTGCCATGTGGTTCCGGACCTACATGTGGGGAGTTATATATTTGAGGTATACCAGCTGGATGCAGTCAAACTTGGTCTTTTCCAAACTTTGGGGGGGCCTGTAGAGAGAATTGCATGCACTTGGCCAGCTCTGGATTGTCTCATATTTACAGGATAGAAAGTTTTTGTTCACTTGGAAGAGACTAGGGTGAATCAGCTGCTCCAAAACTTTGTTTGAGTGGGTGACATGAAAGGAGTTGTTCTGGGAGTACTGCTTGTTGGGGAACTGGCAGCAGCAGGGAACAGAAAAGCTGCCTAGAGGGGATGATGCAGAGATTTCATGCAAAGCTCTGGCTTTGTGGGATGTTGTAGATACTGTCATCCCTTTAAGGTGCCTTGTCTCTCAACCAGTGATTTCTTCTTCTGCAAAGTCGAAGGCATTCTGTGTAGGCAGCTCTGTAATCTTGGTTGTGAGATTTGAATTCCATGTACCTGGCCACAGAGGGTAAAGTGTCTCTTGTCTGTCTTTCTCAGGAATGTGGATCCCCCTATCTGGTATGACACAGATGTGAAGCTGTTTGAAATTCAACGGGTCTAAGAGAGCACTTACCTCTACTAAGAGAAATACACTGGATCTAAGGACTGCTGTGCGCTGCTTCATCACAGCTATTCCTGCATTTCACATCCAGCTGAGAGACCAAAAGGACAATCACTTCATTTACCTCCCTGTCATTTAAAGCTTTAATTGGGACCTGCTTGGACATCCCTCCCCCCAGCTCACTTCTCTTCTCTCACCCTTCACCATGAACCTTGAGTGAAAAATGTCTAAGGGATTGTCCATTGTTGTGGTTGCACTAGAAATCAGACCTTTCTTAGCTCTCTGTTACTCTTTTGCTCCTGGATGTGGTTTGGAAACCAATCTGACCTTGTCCTTGCCCTGGTCAGAGTCAGCATTTAATTGAAAAAGACTAGCTGTAAACTGGGTGCAAGGGAGAAGCTGCTATTCCTGCAGGAGATGGGGTTTGGAAACTGCAGTTGCTTTCATGTGGCTCCATAAAGTTTCCGGGGCATCCCTTCTGGCTGCAGATGTCTCCCTGGTGTCTCAGTTGCATATTGGCAGGGAAGTCTTTCCCGCCCAAATGAAAGGAGAAGTTGCTGAAGGAAAACTTTGTGTCTCAGTTCTGAATCTCTCTACTCCTTTCCTGGAGAGCTGCTTAAGAAGTTTTGTCGTAGCTTTGGTGTGGCATGAGGAGTTTTTCCTTGGCTTCCAGGCCCAGCAGCTTGTCCTTTGTGGTGGGCTGTTGCAATGGAGTGTGTGTCACACTGGAAAGCCCTGCTTAGTCCATGTGAGCACATAGGGAGGAAGGGACTGGCTCAGTGAGAGCAAGAAGAGATATGACTATTAAACTCTTTTAGTCTTCTCCCGTTGACTGAAAGGACAGTGTCACCTGGGTTTGAAAGGAACCATATCCTTCCATCTTTGCCTGGCAGGCTGATGCAATGCAGGCAGTGGAAGGGTCTTTTGCACACTACTGTCTAAGGCAGGGGATTGAGGGAGGCACTCAGGGAAGTTGTAGGAGGAATCTGGAAGTTGGAGGAGGAAAAGCATCTCCATGTCAGTAGGGAGTGGAGAGTGCTGAGGCAAAGTTCAGTTCTTCAGGGCATTTTGTTAGTGACCAAGTTATCAGATCTTGAATGTATTGGGTCCCAAGCATGTGAAGTCTGGGAAACCAGAATTAGAATTGGTGGGAGACCCACTGTTGCTGGCTTGGTTCAGCAGCATGGGGTTGCACATTGGTAAGTGGAGACATCCTGGGGTTTGGGTGAAATTTTATGTTGTACTGGGAGGGGCTGCTGTCTTAGACCTGTGTGGTGTTTAGACAATGAGATGTGAGGGGTTCTGTCATGAACTGAGACCTTTACCTCTGCACCAAAGCTTAGCCCTTGGTGCTCTGGTATTCAGCCTCTTGGGAGGATCACTGGCCATGAGCTTTTTGCCACAGCTTAGAACCAGTGAGATCACTCCATGGAAACCGGTCTCACGTGTTAAAGTAAGGGGACAGGTATGGCACACATTTCTGTCTTGTAAGCCTTGCCTAAGTTTTGAAGCTAGAGTGATAGCAACATGACCATCCTCTCCTAGAGAGAGTGCTGCTGTAGTGTACTGCTGGCTCCTGCTGGCTTGTAGTCAGGTAGTTTCCTCCTTTGGGTGCTGAAAGTGGACTGGAGTCCCAGGCCAGTAGAAAGCTAACATTAAAACCTGAATGGTTTTGTGAAGGATAAGAAATATGTGAAAGAGAGAGAGCTTATTCCCCCACCCACCTCCCATCTCCAACCCACTTTGCCATCTAGCACTACTTCCATCCTGTCTCTGTTCAGATGTAAACAGGGTGAGAGCTCTGTTTTACTTGGAATCTCTTTCGTATATAAGAATGTGATTTGGTGGGGCCAGCCTCTGATTGTATGGCACTTGCACCTCACAGCTGGAATGGGGCATCCTCTGTCCCACGTGCTTGCCTCTTCCCTCCCATGGATCTGCTGGTTCTCATGATCTCTTCCGTCCTCTCTTTTCTGCTTTGTTTCTTTGTGAGTTCTTCTGAAAACCTTTTTGTTTGTTTCTTGGTGTTTGGAGTCTGATCCTTGTTCTGTGGAAATCAACTTGCACTGTAAACTATTTGCTTACTTACAGAGAGAAAGATAAAGATTATCTGAAACATGCAGTTCGTTGCTTATTTTTTTCCCTAGAGGGAGTTTATAATCTTGTTTGTCTTTTGCTGGCGTGATTTGTGCTACTAAGAGACCATGTGCTGGCTTCCTCTGCAGTGTGTGGATTTTTTTTTGTGATCAGAAATGAAGATTGGACTCTGGAAAATGAGCCTGAACTGTGTGTTTTGGCCATTTCTGTGTTTACAGCATGAGACATCATCAAAGGTAACTGCCTCAAAGGCTACAGAAAAAGAACTATATCAAACAGAATGAAGTCTTCTGACTTTGTGAACCATGTACTAAAACATTTGTGCAGTTGAGACCCATAAAACAGGCACCCTGGCCCTGGGAGAGGTCTGGAAGTCATTCATGGATGGCAGATGACAAAGGAGCAGGTGGGCCACTGACATGTCATGGCTGTGTCGGGTTCAGGAGTCAGGCTAGCTCACTTCTCACTAGGCTTTCAGATTACTGTGCCCAGCCCTGCTGTCAGTCTTGTAAAGGAGCCAAAGGCAGTTTTAACTGCGTGCAAACTGCGTGTTCATGATTTTACCCCTCCTGGAGGTAGACACAAATCAGTCCAGAGATAGAATCCTCCTAAGTGAAGGGGCTGAAACCTTGGACCCTACGTTTCTCTTTGGCCTGGAAGAGTGCTTTTACTGTTGACCGTTGTGGGATTTCTTACCTTCATCTGCTGTGTTAGAACTAGGCATTGATAGGAAAGGACATAGAGGCCCTGACCACTTATCTGATCTATAGTGGCTGTGGGTAAGAGTTGGAGCTGGTGGGCTTCATTCCTGTTTGTGCTAATCATGTATTCAGGTAGTCCATCTGTTTACCAGCAAGAAGTCACAAGCTGACTTCTCTTTCAGTCCATACTTCCGCATAGTACCTATGGGACTTGGTATTTATATCTCAGTGGGAGACCTCCAAAGTCACCTGATCAGTTGAGGCTCAGTAACTTAAACAGTGTTTTATCTATTACGCTGCAGATAAAATCCAGGTCATGGGTTTGCCCATCAAGTACACCATTGCTTGTCTCTAGGCTGTCAATAACTGGGAAGAAGGTTTGAGATCATGTTCATCATTTGAAAGGGCCAGACCTTGGCATGTATCTCCTGTAGATCCCTTGGTACAAACTGTGACATGAGAACAATAATTAACTTTATTGGAGCCTAATTTATCCAGCTGTTATTTCTCATGACATATTTCTGTTGACATAGGCCTAAGTAAAAACACTTATTGGGCAAAGTTCATGCTCATGCAATCATTCTCACTTATAGTTTC
Source organism: Aquila chrysaetos chrysaetos (assembly GCF_900496995.4). Lineage (NCBI taxonomy): Eukaryota > Metazoa > Chordata > Aves > Accipitriformes > Accipitridae > Aquila > Aquila chrysaetos. The sequence continues at coordinate 68,975,037 of NC_044008.1, forward strand.
AGGGCAAGGTGCTATCATTGCCTGAATGCTGAATCCTAAGGGGGGTGGGATGTGTGTGGTCAGGAGTTTCTAGTTCTCACCATTGTTACTGTATTGGGAGAGTTTGCTTTTCTAGGGGGTCACAAAAAAAAAAAACCCATAAATAGGCTCTGATCCTAAGCCCACACTGCTTTGGGGATTGATTTATAGAGGAACAGAAGCAATAATGTAGATGCCTTTTGTACCATGCTACTTTGGCCTTGCTTAAGAGTCATGAAAGATTTTGATCGATTGTAAAAAAAGGCCTGCCCTTAAATCTCATATAACCTGTGAACGCAAGAGTGGTGTAAGTCAATGTCAGTTGGCTTTGAGTCTGGTCTTTGGTGAGTGTAGATCAGACCCAGAGATTTCACAAGATACACATAAAAATTTAATTTCTCTTTATTTCCATTCATCAGGCTCTGTATTTGGGACCCATAGTTGCAAGCCCCCTTGCGCTCCCATGTGCTTTCAAAGCAAGCATCTCTTGTGGAACAAATACTAACGGGTCTTTGATCAGGCACCACGCTGTGCAACCGTGTTCCCTTACGCACAGTGCACCTTGCAAAATGTTTGTGGATGTGCAAAGCAGCAGTGAGGATTGAAGTGTTGGGGTAGGGGGGGGATTCACAGTAGATTTGGCAGTAGCTCTTTCTTGAACTAGCTCTGTGTGTGTGCAAGGGTGGGACCTTTGCTAGTACACGCTGGTGATAACATCATGCATGAGTAGCATCAAGTAAAGATCAGCCTTAGTACTTCTCTAGTGCTTCTCACTTGAGGCTCTCTGAGTGCCTGCAAGGAGAAATAGTGTTTATTCTCAGTAAGGCAAGGTAATGTTATAGCTTCTATTTTGGATAATGGGAAAAGATGCACTGAACTGGTGCAGGTCTGAAGGCCTGTCCTGCTCTTCAATACTGAGAGCTGCAAGAGCTTGGCACTCAGTAGGGCTGAGTCCTACAGGACTTGCGCAAGTTGATGTGCCGGATGTTGGCACCAGGAACAAACAGAAATAGTCCCTGTTCTGACCATTAAAGCAACTACCAGCATCTTTTTGAAAATTACATGTAAAAAGTGTATGTTTGGTTCATTTCTGAATGACTGTGGCTGTATGTGCTTCTAGTGCGGCTGGTACTGATAGGTCTCTTCTGTGCTGCAGGATGGTGGGTTGGTGAGCAGTGGTGTGGCTGGTGGTCTTTGTGGATTTTTGAAGTTCTGTGGAGTGCAGGTCAATCTTTGGTGCTTTTGTTGAAGGCTGCTCTTGCATTCTTTTGTCTAGAAGATTTCAATAGGAGCTGGTAAAGTCCCACTTGCTACCATACAGCATCCACTGGCAGACACTGAAAAGTACCAGCATGCATGCTTCCTTAGAGTAGTAAGACGGTTTGTTTATGGGCTTTAAGTCTATTCTCTATGGAGAAAAAATGATAATATAAACCAACCTCCTTTTCTTCTGAAACTCACGGAGATGTTGTGCAAGGAGAAGTTGAAGCAGAAGCCGGAGGGAAAAAGCTTAAAAGTTTCCATGTGCATATCTGCTGCTTACTGCATCTTTGTTCAGCATCATTGTTACACCCCAGCCTCTGGGGCAGGGAGTCAGCTTGATTCAGGCTGTGATGTAGACCTCCAGGAGTCCCCCGACGGAGTGCATTCGGTAGAACACACCCAGTGGGAGGCCAAAGTTCACGATTGCAAACCAGGTGGAGTAGCCGTAAAATGATTTTTCCAGTCCATTCTCGAAGACAGGGTGAGCCCCAAATGTAGGCATGATCCACAGCTAAAGAGGTGTAAGGAAAAAAGAGCAGAAGTCAGAGGGTGACAAACTGTCTCCTATCTGCATTCTAATCTCAGCACTGGCTCAAGTCATTGAAGGAATATTTCAAGACTATCAGAGGAGTCTCCCTGCCAGGGAAGAGAAGGAAAATCCCCTAGTTATGCTGCTGACTCCTTGCTATATGTCAAATACTGTTGAATTCCTGGAAACCTAATGATAGCCTCGTTCTGCCCCAGCCAGCTTCCTCTTTCTACAGAATTTCACTGTTTCCTTGGCCAATTTGTTTTCACTGGATTAAGGCTGCAGTGAAGATCCATGTTGATTCAAGATCCCAGAGCGCAGTGTACTTTATTGGGTGTGTTTCAATCCTGAAGACTCATGTTTACAAAGACTCACTGCTGATGCCTTTTTTCTCCACCAATCTCATGAAACACCCTTAATGAATTTGATAACTTTTTCAGAGGCTAAGATTTTGGCACGTAAGGATTTATTAGCTGTCTCCTTCCTGCACCCAGGAAACCTAACCATGTTTGACTCTTAGGTTAAAAAAGAGACCTTGTAATTATGAGTGGGGTATTAACAGCAAAATCAGTCTTAACTTGCCTCACCAGCAAGTTGAAACTTGGTGGGCAAAGGTTTGTTTTCTGGAATAGCAGCCCAAGAGAAAGACAATGAGAGCACATCTGTATCACAGGTGATCATGGCTCAGCCAAGTTGTGATGTAGCAGGAAGAGCAATACTTACTATGATGTTGCACAAAACCAAGAAGAATGAAATCTCCCTTAATGCTCTTCTCTTCCAACTCAGGTGAGAGTAGCTATGGATATAGGACAGAGAAACTTTCCGGATCTCCTGTCCTAGCTCTAGCATGCTCACTCGTCTCTGGTCATAGGCTTCATGATTCTGCTCCTCTTCAATTTCTTCCTCTTTGTCAGGAGATACCTGTGTGTGCTCCTGTTTGCTGCTTGTTGTGTTTTCCTCTTTGCCAGGTAGCTCTGAAGCCACTGCATGCTGCCTAGCGTGTCCTGTGTGTCTGGCCTCAGTTGCTGCTACAGAGGGCTGCCGGTGAAGCCCATCGATGATGAAGACATTCTGGGTGATGTTCTGAAAAATGAGGAGGACAGAATAGGACAGGATGAGACTGTTCAACAGGTCCCTGGGGTCAGTGGCCACAAGGGCAACAATGGAGAAGTAGGACATGCCAATTTGGCCGAGGGCTGCCCCCATCAACAGGATCACATCCAGGCTGCGGGTTGGATTCTTCAGCGTGTCCAGCTCCCTTTTTTCCAAGGCATGGATGATTGTCCCAATCACTGCGCCCACACTCATCAGGGGCAGGAGCACAATGTAGTAGGAATAATACATCACGAAGACCTGGCGGTTGGCGGCTGAGCCGGTGGCCTGAATCTGGTACATCATGAAGACACAGATCCCGATGATTACAGCAGCGGCGCCCAGCAGTGGCCCAAAGACCACCCCTTGGAGCTTGAACTTGGGCTTGATGTGAGGGACGTGGTGGTGATTGATGCGTCTCCCCACGTTCTTCCACATGACGTACAGCACGGAGCAGCAGACGAGGCAGTACTCAGTGTTGAAGGGGTAGAGCAGGATGTAGCCCTTCTGGAAGACTTTGCAGATAGTTGTGTTTGGGCATGTGCACGAGGTAGTCTCATTGCCTGGAGCTTAAGAAGAAGGCGGCAACAATTATAAGGGAGATGGCCTGGATTTCATGGCTATCTTTGGGAGTTTCCTGTGTGCAGGCACAACACCTGTCTCTCTATATCTCAGAAACAGTGATCAGTAGGAAGTTAAGTGACTGCCACTCGGTCCTCAAGAGTGCGAGGATTCAGAATAACAAGGTTTAGCAAATATCTTTTCCCAAATATGTAGTGATCCTTCTGCTCAACACCATAGGTGCTGAATGAGAGACACCCCCCTTCCTTCACAGTGAAGCTTCCTCTATGTCTACTCTTGGAATATGTTTCCCCCTTTTTTTTTCCCCATATCCTCAGAAAGAAAAGCACAGCAATTATGTGAGTCTCTTCTAGTCTGGCAATCTTTTGCTTGCAGTCAACAGGTAAATGTGAGCAAAAATGCTAATTTATGGTGGGCTTTTCCTTTGCTAGCCCTCAGTTCCAGGGTTTCATAGCAGATCCCACCCCCTCCAGGTGAAGATGTTCTCCCCTTGCAGCCCATCTCCTTGAGACAACCTCCGATAATAGGGGAGTTGCAGCATTTGGGGGAACTGGTTGTGATACCTACATCCCTGAGATCAAGAACTGTTGTCTCCCTGGAAATCTATGTCAGCCTAACACAAATAGGGATGTGAAAAAGGAGCCTTGCCTGCAAATCGCTGCTCCACCTCACGCAGTTGAGACTCAATCTCCATGTGAATGGTGTCATTAGTCACGGCCAAGAGCCAGAGGAGGAGGTTAGTGGCTATGGTCAACATCAGCCCACACCTGGGAGAAGAGAAAGGCACTTCTGCAGTATGTTGCCTGTGGAGATTGTTTGATGTGTGTCCACCTGCCATGTGGTGCTGCCCTTTGCTTCTTGCTTACCCACGCACAGATGCATGCAAACACAGTGCATTTGTGCCCGTTCTGCGTATGGACATTGGTGCGTGACTTTGCACACACAACTATGGCTGAGGACGTACCCATTTGGCCATTTGCAAAGGAGCAGGGCAGGCAATGCCAGGCTTGCTGGTGAAACTGGCCTAGGTCTGGGTGCAGTTGAGGGAGGGAAGGCTGAGACATCTCCCGGTGATAGGAATGGCGAGGCCACCCCACCTCATCCTCCACTTGGTGAACTGGTCCCTGAGCCATGCAGCAGGAAGGTATTTGGGGTTAGGAGGAAGCAAAAAGCTTTGCAGCAGTCCGAGGCACAAGTGAAAACCGAAGGGTGCTGGTGAGCCCAGGTCAATGGAAGGAGGATGGGTCTGATCGAGTCATAGCTTGGTTCTTGTGTGATGCAGAATATAGAGAGTCAGTGTAAGATCAGATGAAGACAGTTCTAGTGGGAATAACGGAGGTCATAAGCAGACAGAAAGGAAGGGTTTCTTTAGAGGAGTAGAAGGCAGTGTTTTCCCCTTCTTAGTACCTGGTGAAGTTGTGCTGGACTTGAATGCAGTCCTTGGAGTGACGCCACAGAAAAAAAGCCTGCAAATTGATAACAATAATGACGTGAGCAGGGTGAAGCTGGCAGCCTGCCGTACACGTGGTGGAAACGGACAGGCAGGCAAGAAAGCACATGTCCGAGTGGGAGCAAACCTGCCTCTGTGCAAGCGGTGCAGGGGCATGTGTGCACCTGCATCTCAGTGTTGAGGCATGTGCTGGCGTCCTTAGCTGACTGTAGCATGTGTGTGCCTGCACCTGGTACAGATCTAGGAGATCTGCTTTTCTCTGTCTTGTATATATGTGCATATTTGCTGCTGAGATGGGAACTAGTTTCCTTTTCAAATATGGCTTTGGGTCTGGAAAGAAGAGAGTTGCTATCAGAGCAATGAGTTGCAAATGGTTCGAGATATTTTTGCGTGCAAAGGATTTTCTTGGGGGGATGCATTCGCAAATAAAGAGAGAGGCTGGGTCTCAGACTGGTACAAAGACATCTCTGGCAAAATCTGAAATTTCCTCTCCTCTCTCCCTACTTTGCTCCGAAACACACTCCTCTGGATCCTACAGTATGTCAAGTATTGCTAGTGTGTTTTCTTTCTAAATCTTACTACTTTGTCTCTTAATCTGGCATGTGAGGAGTGTGGGTGGTATTTGAAGTGGATACTTTAATGCTCATGAGAATGCCTTATGTGCACCCACTTCCCCCCACGCCTTGGGCTCCCAGTAATGGGAAAGAGAAAATCAGCAAGCTTCCAGAAGGGTAACATGCAGTACCTGGGTGCAAATAAAAAGGATTTCAATGCTGGGGAACACAATTTCCACCCTGGATTTGCACTGGATGAGAACTGCACTGTAGCCGATGTGAAACACGTTCAGGAGGATGCTGAAACTGCCGAACAGCAGCACTGACCCTGGGCAAACAGCAAAAGCACCAGTAAATAAACAGAGACATGTCTGTGGAGCATCTGAGCTTGGCTGCGGACTGAAGCCCTCATGCCTCTTGGTTTTGGGTGGAGCTGGAGGCCTTCCCATTTGGAAGTCTCATGATTTTGAGAGAAGGGGGAAAAGGGGAGCCTGGTTCCTGAACTTGGTTGTGTGCTTTGGCTGGTTTAAGGAGTTCAGACAACACAAGGTATTTTCTTCTGCTTGTAACAAGGTGGGAACTGGGGTTTTGGCCTTTTCTGTGCAATCTGGAGTGACAGAGGTAAGCTAACGGCAGGTGATGTTTCTGCCTTGTGGAGAAAACCCAAGATGAATGCAGGTGTGCTGAGGCTTTTGGCAGTACCAGTCTGCACAAGTTAGGACCCTTTAATTGATTCTCCCTTTTGCCTTGGACATCTCTCTACAGCTTTAGGTACTCGGGTACCTTGCAGCTTTCTTCCCTTTAATTCTCCATGCTTAGTTAACAAGACCGTGCACTAATTAGAAACTCCATAATAGAGCAGAGGCAGGGCTGCTTGGAGAAGTGTCATTTCATGAAGTGGGGCAACTACTGATGGGAAATCTCCCAGGAAAGCCTGGGTGTCACAGGGTTGTGACCCACTGGGCAGCAATCTTCCCCTGGAAACAAGGCTGCTGTGATGCTAAACAAGGACAAGGGTGGCATGGGGCTGCTGATGCCCTTAGAGGGTATACGTGGTGGTTCTTCTCACTTTGCAAAGTGGTCATGCCTAAAACCTTTCCTAAGTATCTCCCACTGTGCTTAGTTGCTGGGCTGCAAGTGGGACATTCCTGGATTGTGCTTTGGGAAGGGACCACAGCGTGAAGTTGGACTGGAGGCTACAGGGAATCCAAGTTCAAGACTTTCCTGGGTGGTCTGGTTCTTCTCTGTGGCCTCCACTATGCCCCTCTCTTCCCCCAGCCTTGCACCACAAGCTGAAAGGGCACTGGGAGATTTCCAATGCCCTAACTACACCTACTATGGCTTCTAGCTCTTTTAGCACTAGGGGAAGAATTTCGTTATCTTCCAAGCACTGGGAAGAAGGGGAAAGGCACGAGATGATGAAAGCAGAACTTACCCCTAATCCAGATCGGCCCAGCGTGGGAATCCCGGTACAGCACTGCGTGCGGCTGCCGACTGGTGCCCAGCAGGTAGTAGATAATCCAGGACACGCACAAGACCTTGAGGATGGAGAGCAGGATCCAGACGTCTGCCAGTGTGATGGCCACGTGGTTGAAAATCACGCTGCTGATGAAGGCGCTGCCCAGAAACACCACGTTCATGGCCAGCAGCCCTGAGAAGAGCTGCCCAGCTTTCTGAGCTTGCCTGTCCCTCTGCTGCACTGAAGAGCAGTGACGGTACAGCCAGAACTTCTCATAGTGGATCGTGGAGGTGTCTGGTGGGGCTGACGCTGGCCTGCTCTTGCAGTGGTGGCAGGGCTTTTGCCTTGAGGCTTTGTTGTCCGACATGGCTCATCTGCCTGGGGGTCACCTGCTGCATTGAACAAAGGGGAGGTTTAAAGTAAGAGAGATGGTGGGGGACATGCTGAGATGAGAAGTTGTGTGCTCTGCTGTAAAAGCCACTTGGGTGGTGATCTCCCTTCCTTGCTTTGCAGCTTCCCTTTCCCGTTCCAGAAGCTGGATGAGAGGAGGAAAAGAGATTGGTCTTTAGCCCAGGTAAGGCATTAAAAATTTCCTGGTGGACAGAGTCTTTGCAGGGCACTGGGAAAAGGCCCTTCTGCCAAAAGCTGTCCAAAGGCTCCTGCATTAAAATAGGTATTTGAAGTCTCTGCCCTGCCCCACCAGTACTTGGAGCTGTTGGGACCAGAGGTGCCCAAACAGTTCCAATCCTCACCTTTCACACCTCCTCTGCGTGCAGCCCTGGCTTCCCGTTTCTTCCTCTCCCTTTGTTGCTGTAAGGATTAGGTGAGAATACAGAGCTGTATTTGAATACAGCTGTTTGATTTTGTTTGATGGGTCCAACCTCTTCCTTGTGGTTTTTGGGCTGTGTGAGTTACACCACGGTCCTTGTATGGTCGCACAAATTGTGGCAGAGCTGGAAAGAATAAAAAGAGGGTCTGTAAGTTTTGATCTAAGCTGCTCAGAAAAGATCGAACCTCCCACCCAGGCAGGCTGAGACTGGGACAAAGTTAATACCTGGCTTGCTTTCTTTTTCTACTTGTAACAAAGAGGAAAATGCACAGAGCCGTGAGCACACTGACACAGAGGAGTTTGAAGGATTGGCTCAGATAGAAAAGCTCCCAGGCTCTGGCTGTCTATCTGGCTTTTGGAAAAATCTCGGCAGGACCATATTGCCCATGAGAGAGGAAACTCCTTGCTCATATACAGCAACCGGGCAAGACCAGCCTTTCTATAGATTTGATATATGGAAAGGTGCTTTCACTCCACGGAATGACTCTGGCTGCGGTGGGGGGTGGCTGGAGCGAAAGCAGACCCCTGAGATGGGTTTGAGGGTGGGGGGAATTATACGTAGCTGTCTTGGGGCTTTGGGGGAGAAGTTGTCTGAGAAGGGGTTGAAATTTCAGTGCTTCCCTCTTTCTTTGCACGTGCACTGAGGTGCTCTGTCTCCCTCTGGTTTCTGGGGGTTCAGTGCACTTCTGTTAGTGAAAATTGGTCCTAAACTCTTCCCCGTTTGGCTCCAAAACTCTCCTAACTTAGTAGCACAGGAGCAAATGCCCTCCCCTCTCCTAGGGCCGTAATTCCTCTGCTTCGGGCTGAGGGGAGGGAGGGGAGAGGTCATAAAATCAGAAGGATCAGACGGAAACCCATCCAGGCTGCATCAGGAGGTAGCCAAGCGCCCAGACAAGGCTGCACGCAGCAGCTGCTGCCATGGACCCAGCCCCTTGACCCCGTAGCTGTACGCTGCTGAGAGCAGCCAAGCCCCAGCCCTTACCTCCCTGCAGCCTCCTGCTGCCTGCCGAGTGGGAGCAGCCGATGTTAAAACCACTCGCTGGAGTGCCACCAGGATGCATGAGAGTCTTTCCGACGGACCAAGGCGCAGGCAGAAGCTGTCGGGGCTGCTCCCCGCTGAATGCGGCCTCTGCTCCCAGCCCATTGATTTTTGTTTTCCACCTTGTTTACTTTTGGTCTATTATTGTCATTACATTAATTACTCAGTGAGAAGCTCTCGGCTCTGCCAAGGGCAGCCAATGAGGATCAGCTCCTTTATACACCTGCTGGGTTGTCCCATGTCAACGGCCTTGGCACAGGATGTGCCAACTGGTAAAACCACAAGCTGCGGTGATTAATTTGTGCCATGGCTCAGGCAAGTATAGAGCTAATCTCCTGGCACAGGCTTGTGCTGGGAGTGCTTAGCCACACTGCTTTGACTAAAATCCACTTGAGTTCCCCACTCCCTTGTTTTTAGGTAGATCCTAAGATTTTTTTTTTTCAAGTGTACCATTACTTTGTGCCTTTATCCAGGGCACAGATACCCAAACTGATCCAACAGGCAAAACTCACAGTCCAGCCTAGGTGCAAGGACGATGCCAATTTGATGCACTTCTGGCAGAAAGGTTGCTTCTTTTGGGTGTGGGAGCTATGACCTATTAATGTTGACCTCAGAGCCAGACCCTCATGTGCAAACCCCACAGGTTCAGCCATGCGGGGTCGGGGATGCTTTAGGTCCAAGCTGTGCTGTCCCTGTTCCCTCTCCTGTTGCAGGGCAAACTGATTTCTGTCTTGGGACTCTGTGGTGAGCTGATCCCCTTGGTTTTGTGGCTGGCAATGGGGACTGGGCATTCCTGGCCGAGCTGGTGAACCTAGAGGGTTCATCAGGAGAGGATGGACCTCTCCATGTTGGGGAGGCGTTGCTTGTGTGTCCCAGAATGAACCTAAGCCCTGGGGTTCTTGCAGCTGGCAAACACATTAGCTGGGTATTTGTAGCCATGAAACATTTCCCAAGAAGCTGATTAGGGGTAGGAGTGGTCGGGGGGAGCACAGGTTATCATGCGTGGGGGTGTGATAAAAGGGACGGAAAACAAGAGTGAAAGGGGCCCATTGCTCCTGGGTGAGAACACCCAGTGTGCGCTGATGCAACTGTTGCATTTAATGTCTGCCAGCAAAACAGTCATGTTTAATGTCTGACCAAACCCTTACACTGCTGTGGTGGAGCCCAGACGCTCTGATCTGGGCAGGTTTTCAAGAATACCCATGGCTAGATTTGTTCTGCCTTCCCCCAGAGCACCAGCATCTCTAGCCTGCTTGGACGACCGTGTCCTTGCTCCTTGCTTTGATGCTCTGGGATCCCCTGAGTGCAATTGGGGTCTCCTTTGGGTGCCTGGCTCTTCTCCAGACCCCACTGTAGAGCTTAGCAGGGAACTGGGATCTCCCAAGAGCTATTGGCCTCTTTGTTGAACAAAGCTGAAGATTTACATGCGGGACATTAACAAACCTGGCTGTTTTTCAGTGCTGTGGTCCTGAATTGGGGTGACTGTGCAGAACTGGGAAATGGAGGCCAGGAGTCTGAATATATCCTGGGGAAAAGAAGTTTGTGTGAAACCGGAGGTTTTTCCTTTAAAGATGGGCCTGAAGTAAAATGTTGGAGTCTGCTGTGCCCCAGTGGTTTTGCCAATGGGACTGTGCATCTGGGCTGCAAAGATGAGGCATCCTTCCTATCCTGGCTTGCCCTCTCCTGGCTTTGGAGCTGAGATTGAACCCAGAGGAGCTGTCAAGCCCTGGGAGACTGGTTTATCTTCCTAATTTGGCCTTTATGTTGAAGAAGAGCAGCTGTTTAACTTGAATGCATTGACACAAGTTTAACCAAGTCATTAACTAAGCAAGCGTGCAGGAGAGGGACAGAAAGGGAGAGGATGAGTTGAACTACGTGGATCGATCATGTAAATCACTGCCCAGCTCTGCCCTGGAGAAGCTGCCTTTACTCAGAGGCTGAGAGAAAGCTGCTAAACATTAGGAGTGACGTTTGCCCCTCTGCTATCAGCAGTGTGCTTATTAATGGCGTTATCTGTGTACTTAGCAGTAATAAGACCTAGGCTGGGCTAAGCGGATCTGTAAACAGGACCCTGGGGAGGAAGGAGGTTCGTGCCCAGCAGCTGTGTTTGCCCAAAGGCCGCCTGAGGAACGCCATTCACCTCGCGACTCCCCAGGCAGCCCACACCCTTCCTTTTTCTTCGCCGATAACCGCGCCGGTGACGTCTCCTACGGGGCGGGTGAGTGAGCACTTTTTGGGGCGACCGTAAAGAGCAGCCTCATCCAACGTGGGTGAGCCATGCTGCACTGCCCTAGCTCCGTCCTGCGCTGAGGCAGTGTCGTGGTTTAAGCCCAGCCAGCAACTAGGCACCACGCAGCCGCTCGCTCACTTCTCTCTACTCAGTGGGATGGGGGAGAGAATCAGGGGAAAAAAAGTAAAACTCGTGGGCTGAGATAAGAACAGTTTAATAGAACAGAAAGGAAGAAAATACTAATGATAATAACAATAACAAAATGACAATAATAATAAAAGAATTGGAATATACAAAACAAGTCATGTACAATGTAATTGCTCACCACTCACCAACCGATGCCCAGTTAGTTCCTGAGCAGCGATCCCCCCCAAGGCCAACTCCCCCCAGTTTATATACTGGGCATGACATCACATGGTATGGAATATTCCTTTGGCCAGTTTGGGTCAGCTGTCCTGGCTGTGTCCCCTCCCAACTCCTTGTGCCCCTCCAGCCTTCTCGCTGGCTGGGCATGAGAAGCTGAAAAATCCTTGACTTAGTGTAAACACTACTTAGCAACCACTGAAAACTTCAGCGTGTTATCAACATTCTTCTCATACTGAATCCAAAACATAGCACTACACCAGCTACTAGAAAGAAAATTAACTCTATCCCAGCCGAAATCAGGACAGGGAGCAGGTGGGCTCTGTGGGTATGTGCTGGCTCCACTCGTGAAGCATGGCTTGGAGTTTTCCCCGCTGGCCCTCGGTGCAGGTCGCTTCGGCCTCCTGCCTGCGTTGAGTTGCTCCTTGCTGGTGAGGACGACTGCCTTGGTCCCTGGGAAGTGCCTCCTCTGCCACCACCTCCTGCCCTGGCTCCCAGCACATCCCACAGCCGGTCCTGCTCGCAGGCTGCACCTTGCCTTGTGCTGCAAACCCATCTCTCATCTCCAGCCTTGTGACCTTCTCAGTGCATCCACTTTTCAGCTGCTGCATTGGCAGATAATAAGTAACTTGGATTCCTCCCCTGTCCCTGACACACCTCAGAGCAAATCACCCAGATAAAAGGCTTTTTTTTTTCCCTAATAAAACAAAACTCACCTTCAAATAACAGATGATTAAGAAGCAGAGGAGGGTATGCAAAACCCTGATAGTGGTGAGATGATGACTCAGTTCTGGCCTTGGCTATGGTCTTCCCTGCTTTTTTCTGAGCAGTTATTTCTGATGTCCTTCTTTTCATCTCTTCCCCTTCTTGCTGCTCTCGCTGGCTCTAGCACCACGTGCCTCAGGCCAGGGTCTGAATCAAGACCTTTTTGGCACTCATGCAGCGGCTCAAGTCCTGGGGCTGGATGTGCAGGGCTGGTGTTCCCTGAGCTTGCCCAGAGCTGGGCTCTTAACGCTGGCATCCCTTGAGGAGTGATTTTTTTATTGGTGGGGTTCAGTGCTCCCACCAAACCCCTGCAGCACAGCAGGTGCTCAGATCCCTGGGGGGCCAAGTTGGCTTTTATACCAAAGCGAGCGAAACTGGAAGCCCCTGGCAAGATGTGAGAGCTCCAGGGCAGCCCTTGGCTTTCCTGTAGCTCTTCATTTGCAGCAGCTTCCATTTAAACAGTCACCCCGAGGCACATGGTTGTCCTCGTTCCCCATCCCCTAATGCGGATCTGATCTCTGCTTCATAATTGATGCAATGGCAGGAGCAGTCAGTGGGATGCTGCTGGTGGCCTCGAGGCCCAGCCTCAATTTCTGCTCTGACACAGGCTTTCTGTTCACCCAGCTCCTGTGCCTCAGTTTCCCTCTTTCCAGGCATGGAAGATGAAGCTAACAGCAGTGCTTTTCTGCAGGGATCTGTCACAAGGACGTGTGTACAAAGGAACAAGTGGGACCCCTTGATGCTACTCAGGTACTCTGCGTTTGGGGTGTTCTCCCCTTCCATAAAAACTCACCATTAGGGAGAGATGTCCCCCTCTTTAACTGGGCTGTGAGGAGGTGTGTGTCCCGGGTCCGTAGTGGAGGGATTAGTGATGGAGCAGCCAGGATCAGTCGGCTGCATCGCCTGGCAGTGCTGAGTCCCAGGGAAGGGCACGGATCCATGAAACTAGGATGCGGCAGCACCTGCTCCGGGGGTGCACCCGGGTTTGCGTGGCACGCCTGGGATCCTGGCTGTGCTAAGGAGTTGCCCAGGGACGTTTGGCTGATTCCCCATCAGCCTTGGAGATCATCCCTTTGCACATTAACTGACCACGAGCTGATACCTTCTAGTAGACGATCCTTGAGCACACAGCAGTGCCCATGTTTATAGTGGAGTTTTCTTAGGGTTTGGGGTTTTGTGTTTGTTTTTTTTTTTTTTTGGACTTGTGGGTGCTCACCTTCCCTCTGTCCCCTTTCTTGGGTACATAGATAGGGTTTACTGATGGCCATTTCCCTACCTGCTGCCTCTCCGAAGATGCACGTATGTGGCTGGAGGGCAGAAGAAGAATGCAGCCCTTGGTTGGAAATCTCTGCCGTCCCTGCACTTGCAGCCTGGAGATGCCTCGGGTTAGCAAAGGGTCCTTGCAGAGCTTGTGCTGTCCCCAGAGTGTTTTGGTTTATCCCAATATGATTGCTTTTGGTTGGAAGTTGTGGTTGCTGCTGACCCACCACCCTGGAGCAGTTGATTTGGGATTACTGCCTGTATCAGTGCTGCTTGGGCTGTCGTGGGGTTCTCCTTACACCCATCCTGAGTTATTTAGCCCCAGAAGTGCCCCTACAGTTACTGTCCAGAACAAAAGAGCAGTTCAAACTCTGCCCTGCCTGGCTCGGCGCACCCAGCCCTGGGAACCTGGGACCAGGCACCAGCATGAGCACGTAGGAGGAAAACCTGGTGTGCCCCCCAGGAATAGAGTAGGTGATTAAAAGTGTTTTCTGCCTCTGTCAGAGATCAGCAGCTTGGGCTAAAACAATGGGTGGGGGTGGATGTAAGACTGACGTCTGTGCACCATTTACGTCTCTTTTCTGACTTAATCTGTGGCTCCTGCAGTTGAAATTAATAAGGCTTTTGTTTTATGAAAGGTAAAGTTTCTAGGGAGAGATTGTATCTTTACCAGATCAATGGAAAAAAAGGAGGCAGGCCTTTGCAGGGTTGGTGGGGCTGTGAGAGGCTGCCTCGCTGCTCCCAGGCTCGCGAAGGGAAGGACTGACCCACCCCAGAGATGCTGGATCAGTGCAGTCCTGCAGGGGTGAGGGAAATCAGGGTTTACCCCCTCTTCTACCTGCGTCAGAGAAAGGCTGCAGGCAGGCAGGCAGGTGTCAGACCAGCCAGAGGCACTGGTGCCTTCTGGTTTGGTGATCTAGGTTTGGAGGGGAAAGGTGGTTTGAAACGTGGGAGCCTGGGCTGGCAGTCTGGGCCGTGGGGTAGAAAATCGCATCACTCCATTTCAAGTGCTGTGATTTCTGTTTATTTTTTTTTTTTTTTTTCTATGGCGGATGCACACACGTCCGTAGGAAAAGGCTTGATGATTTCTGCCACCTCTGCAGTGTTCTTTATTGGAATGATAAACCCTGATGGAACAATAAAACCTTTATTGGAACAGTAAACCTTGATGTCTCAAGGTACAGACAAAGCTCAGCTGTGCCATTTTGGCATGCACCCTCCCGACCTGGCGGCGTGGGCTTTCTGAGGCTCCGCTTGGACTGTGGGTACAGCAGAGGGGCCCTTTTCTACCTCCTGCAGCTCAGGATTCTTGCTCTGAAAGCCCCCTGCATCATACGATGGTTCATGGAGAGCTGCAGGCACCCAGAAAGCTGTGTTGGGGCCCCCCTGCAACGTGCACTGGGGCTCCCTGGGTGCCGGGGCTGTGCTCACCGCCTCAAAGCGCGCACAGGCTTGAGGGTGCAGTGCAAGCATCCCTTCAGGGCATGGGACATCAAATTGGCTGTGGCATTGGATTGATTTCTGTGTCGTAGGGCACAGAAGGTCCCTTCAGGAGTTTAGTGTTACAGTGAAAATCAATAAATAACTTTGCGTACAAAAACGTTCATATATTTAAAAAAATCATTATCTATTAAAAAAAAAAAAGAAAAACAAATCTCTCTATCATTCCCCAGACTGTATTGCCCATACAATCTTTATGGTTCTTGAGCCCTGATTCAGGAAAACTGGGAAAAAAAGTGTGCTTAGAGCAACCCTGTATCAGGGCCAGCCCAGGACCACATGCACAGCTCTCCTGCCCCTCGGGAAGAAGAAGCTGCAGTGAGCAAACCCATTTGGCAGCAGTGATTTCTCCCTGGAGAGGAAAGAAAACAGCAGGGGCTGATACAGGGAAGGGTCAAGAGGGCCAACATAAATGGGCAATACGGAGAGGAAAGATTAAAATGTTTCCCAAAGCCTTTGGTGGTCACCGGTTTGTTTTTCACATCTCTGCAGGGGAGTGATTTCCGACTGGCCGTACCAGAAGTTGAAGTGGTTTCCCTTTCTTTGCCTTCCGCGCCTGCATTAGCCCCTCGTACCTAGCGGGTCTCTGCGTGCAGGCAGGCACTGACTGTCCAAGGGTGCCGAGCACCCGCTGGAGAGTACATCAGTGGCATGGAGTGAACAGGCTTTTAAGAAGGAAGGTGAGTCTCTGCATGAACCAAGGGTAATTACCATGATCCTACTCTGGACACCTTCCTTTTTTTGCCTTTTTTCTTTTAAGCTTTAAGAACTTCAGACACACACATGCACATCCACACACAAGTAGCAAAAATAAAATCTGGACTATGTTTGGATGATCTTCACTGACGGTTCATAAATGCCCCGACACTGCAAGGGGACATGATTCAGGCAGTGCTGGGGACCCCTCGGGACATCTGGGCAGTCTCCCAGCCCTGGGGTAGGAAGAAGGTGGATTGGTTGAAGAGAATCTCATCTTCCTTGTGAGAAAGCTCTTTAGGACATGATGTAGACCTCCAGCAAACTGGCCACTGCATGCATTCGGTAGAAGATCCCAAAGGGCAGGCAAATGTCCACGATGGCCGGCCACATGGAATCACCATAAAAATTCAGTTCTGTGTCATTATCAAACTGGGGCCGGGCACCAAAAGCTGGCATGATCCAGAGCTGTTTAGGGAAACAGGAGAATAACATTGTGGTGAGAAAGCTGTGCGGTACAGCAAGCACCTGCAATCACAGCTACTGAGAGATGGGGAAAAAAAGTGACCTTCTGAGCATGGGACCTATGCCAGGAGCCTGTGTTTACATTAAGATCAAGTATAATCTAGTGCTGTACCCTAAGACCAGTTTGGATTTATGCTCAGAGACAGGCTTGAACCAGGTGCTGGAGCACTCACCAAGGGAAGAACTTGAGCATGTTGTGTGTTAGCATGAACCTGGCATGTTCAAACTCTTTGGATGGGGCAAGTATGGGTAGGTCTCAGCTGGCAGCAGCTTGCTCTCCCCGGGCTTGGGTGTGTATATTTTCCTCAGAAGCCCAGCCAGTGTGCGTATCTGGTTGCATGGGGGTTGTCAGCTCATTCTCTGTAAGCTTATGTGTAAAATCAGTTTGAGGACATGATGTGACTGACTAGCTGGGGATTTGGAGGTTCTGTAGAGACATAACATGTGCTTGGCTTCTTTGGAGGTGCAGCTGTAATCCTATGTTTCTTTTGCAGGGAAGTGTGGTCCCCTGGCTGCTCATGAAAGTGGAAATCCCAGCTGAAGTTGTCAGTGACTGGCTTCTCCTCACAGCAACTGGGATCAGCGTTTGGGCTCCTAGGCCACAGGTTTTGAGAAGACACGTGCTGCCATTTCTCAAGAAAACCCAGACTTCACCCCAAGTGTTTGTCACTTCACATCCTTTCTTTGGGGGTGTAAGGGAGGGGTTTAATGTATTTTATTGCTTTTAATAAGCTAGTCTACATATCCGCTAATAGCCAATAAAAATACTGAAACTGATTCTTCCCTCGTACCCACCGCTTTTATTGTCTGATAGTCTGGTGATAAGTGACAGGTCTATTGGCGTAGCCTAAAATGTCTTAACTCCAGGGCAGTTGCTCTTGCTTTTATGTGACAAGGGAATCGCAGCTCTCCACACATACAAATATAAGTAAGTATGCTTTCTGTATAGCGGAGGCACAGAAAGGACTGTTTTTGCGTGGGCCGCATCCTTTCCTTCACAGACACCTCTCCCTTGTGCTTGCTTCCCTCTCCCCCACCCTGACAAACTCTCCTCTCTGCATGTACTCACTATGATATTGCTCAGCAGGAGGAACATGGAGATCTCCCTTAAGAACTTCCTCCTCCAGTTCATCTTCTTGGGGGCGGTGAGGGACCGCACGAGCTCGGAAGGATGGATGGCTTCAGTGCCAGAGGCAGTGCTAGGGGCCAAGGTGCTGCCGCTGTCGGGCACACGGAGGGACACTGCGTTGATGTTGACAAAGGTGAGTCCGTAGAGATCCTTCTGGTGAGAATCATGCTTGTGGTCTTCCTTGGGGGGTTGCCGATGAAGGCCTTCAATAATGAAGATGTTCTGGAAGGTGTGCTGAGCAATCATTAGGAGAGCATAGGTGAGGTTGAGAGCGCTGATAGCGTCCCTTGGTGTGCTGGCTACAATGGCCACAATGGAGTAGTAAGAAATAGCGTACTGCCCCAAGGCTGCACCCATCAGCAGGGCCACGTCCAGGGTCCTGGTTGGGTTCTTGTGCCGATCCATGTCTCTCTTGTCAAACCGGTAGATGACTGAGCCACCGATGCAGACAAGAGACATCAGGCCCAGACAAACAATGTTGAAGATGTAGTACATGGTGAGTGCTTGGCTCTTCTTGCTGGATTCAGTGCTGGAATTTACCTGCACCTCATAAACTATAAGGACTCCCAAACCACTCACCAGAATGATGAGGCCCAACATGATGCCTACAAAGAAGGTCCTTCGGAAGAGCCTGAACTTCAGGTGATGAATGTGGTGGGAGTGGTGGTCTATGATGCGTCCAACATTCTTCCACATGACGTAGACCATGGCAGAGGCAAAGAGACTGTACTCAATGTTAAAGGGGTACAGCCAAAAGTAGCCGTTCTTGAAGATCTGGCAGATCTGGCTGTTGCAATTGCATTCTTCGGCTGAGCTACTTCTCATTCCCGCTGAAACAAGATAAGAACACACAGATGCAGTGGTATTAAAACAAGGACCCAGCACTTGTTAGCAGCCCTGAAGAAATGGATACTTAGGGTCAGTGAAAAACAAGACCAAGGACAGAAGAATACGTAACCACTTTGAAAACAAGGACACTTCAACCTCAGCTTTCTGTTGCTAATGTTATTTCTGAAGAAGTTAGATGGCAGGTTAAATCTCTCTTTTTCCTTCCCTTCTTTGTTCCCATCCCATTTGTACAGGGCCTTCCACCTTTCTGACTCCTCTGTGATACAGATTAAGAAATGAACATTAAGACCTGGCTTTTAACATACCAGCTCTGTTAAAGGAACCTTCAGCTCTAGATAGGCCTTCTGGAAAGGGATAAAACCTGACTTGCAGAATAATTTCTACCTCATGGTCTCCCTCCCTGGACCAGATGGCTTCACAAATGGGCAGATTACCTTTCAGGATCCATCTGAAGATTTCCTCTGTCATGTTCTTCTTCAACTTTGAATGCGCTTTGTGAACGGACTCATCTGTCACTGCTGACAT
This sequence comes from Aquila chrysaetos chrysaetos, assembly GCF_900496995.4. NCBI lineage: Eukaryota > Metazoa > Chordata > Aves > Accipitriformes > Accipitridae > Aquila > Aquila chrysaetos. The sequence continues at coordinate 68,993,694 of NC_044008.1, forward strand.
CCACACTGCTAAGTTTGTAGTCAGCGTTAGCATCAAGCCGCACCTGCAGAAGAAGGAAAAGGTTCATGAGATTAAAGCAATGGCTCTAGACCGTGTTGCTCCCATCCATGTTATAGATGTGCACAAGTTCAGATGGACTGTGGGAGCTGCCTGAAGTGGGCAAAGACTCCAGTGGTCAAGGCTAGAAATCCTTACCCTTGCTTTGCTGCTCTTACTCTCTTCCTATTTTTTGTCCATTCTCATGAGAACTAGCAAGGCCTGATTCCTCTCGCTGGTTTTGGAAGAGCTTCTCAATAGTGAGTAGATTTATAGGTCTGGCTTGGTCTCCAGTAGATCCAGTCTTGCAAAAGTGGACAAGATCTTGTTTTAGCCTGAGGCTTGCCCACTGCATCATTGTCTTCCCCAAGGAAGCAAAAGTCATCTATGAATCATTTTATTTAATGCTAATTATTTATTTAATACTAATCTGCTTTGAGTAACACTTGTATTCTTGAATTGAATCCCAGCCCTGCTAGATCCACAGGTCATGAACCTCAAATGCTTGAGCTGGGATCCAAGGCTAGCTGGAGACTGAGCAGGTTTAATTTTGGCCAGCATTAAGGGAGACGGAATTATCCTCTGCTGCATCTTAGCTGTGTGAGAGAGTGCAGGGTGTGTGCGGGTTTGCGGTGGCCCAGTTCTTCTGGGCCACCGCAATTCAAAGAGCAGCATTGCTCACCTGGTAACGTTCAGGTGTACGTGGACGCAGTCTTTGGCAGAGATCCACAGGAAGTATGTCTGGCAGGAACAAGAAAAGAAATTAATTCCGACAAAGCAAGAAAGCAAATCACGTCATTCTGAAGTAGGGATCTCCCTCCTCAGCAGAGAGCAAGCTGAAGCCATTGCTCTGCCCATGGCCAGCCCCTGTTCCTGCCTAAACTGTCCCTATCTGACCTCTTCCCTCTTTGATATTGTCCCAGAGCAGGTGGTCCTCCGTGTAGGACTTGAAACTGCAAGGCAGTCCCTGCCCTGACTGGCCTCCTCCCTCTCTGCTCTTCCTAGGAAAGGAGACCTGGCTGGATGCAGGCTGCTTAAGAGTTTGTGACAAGTCATCCTGGCATAAACCAAAATGTCACAGTATGGGAACAAGTTTAAATCAATGCCTTAAAGTGGGTTGCCACAGCTGGAAGTTGTCGTGGTTGGAGGGAGAAGATGTGGGCTGGGTGGGGGGTCTGAGTTGAACCACTTGAACTGCGTCCATGAGATCAGAGCTCCTTCCACCTGTGGCTCTGTCTCCATACCCCTCCCCGAGACAGAGCACAACCATCTCACCTGGATAACCACGAATATTGCTTGCACAATGGGGTAGATTATTTTGATCGCAGACAGGCAGCTGTAGAAGCTTGAGTAATATCCTATTTTGAACACATCCATGACAAGGCTGAAAATGGCAAATAGGATCAGGCCTCCTGTTGAGGAACCAAAATATCTGTGGTTGGACAGATGTATGCACATGTGGGCTAATGCAGATAGATGTGAGGAAGAAGAGGAACTATTGCCATGGAGAGGCTTTGCTTCTACCTCTGTTTTTCCTCTCCCGGCACCCAAATTATCTTGGCACCAACAGAATCATACAATAATTTTGGTTGGAAGGGATTTTCAATCAACCCTGTACTCTGACTGGGGCTAACAGCTCTTGCAAGAGCAATGGCAAGGTTGGGAAGGAACCTAGTGTAAAGTACCAAGAGCCCTTGCGGATAAAGGGAGACCTGGCAGTGAAACCAGCGCTGGGACTAGGATCTAACCTTCTGAAGCAGGGCATGCTGCCATGCCCCAGCACAGGAGGAGGAGGCTGTGCCCCAGATGGTTGCTGTTTCCCTTGTAATAACTGATGCCCCCACGAACTGTCCACCCCGCATCTCACCCCCAGCCCTAGCCCCCCAAGAGCTCCTACCTCTCAGCCAGATGGGCCCAGCGTGGGAATCTTTGCAGAGGATGGCATCCGGGCCTCGGGAGGTGCCGACGAGGTAGAAGATGATCCATATGATGACTATCAGCATCATGACGGTCAGCAGGAAGAAGACATCGTAATCGTGCACGGCAATCTTCTCAAAAGCCCCGCTGCTCACCAGCGTGCAGGCCAGCAGGGCTAAGTGCACAGCCAGCAGGATGGAGAACATGCGGCCGCCCTTTTTCCACACTTCCTTGGAGGCAGGAGTGGAGAGGGGCTGATGAGGCTGGTGGCTGAAAGACGCTATCTGGCTCGAAGCCAGGCTGGCTTTATCATCCTTGTGTCCGCAGCCCATGGTGGAGTTGGGGTGTCTGATCTCGCTGTCCTTCCGCCTGGGCTCTTCGGTCATGGTTCAGCTAATGCTTTAGCTGAGGGTTAACGCTGTTGGGAGGAGAGCCCAATGAATGAGAGGCGACACTTCATTTTGAATAGTCCAGGGCTGGACCAAAGCAGGACATGTGATGAGGAGGAGAGGACGTATCAGAGGAAAGGGGAAGGCTGAGACAGTGCAAAAAGAGGGATAAGCTCATTTTCAACCTTTCTTTTCCTGGTTCCCTGAAGGCTGTGTTCTTGCTTAAGATACTTTTGCTTGGGAAGATCCCAGGTCAGTTTAACAAAGCATGCCTCATTGTCACACAATGTTTAGGTGTTTATTGATGCAAGATATTGGAAAAGCACCAGAAGAGCTCTCAGGATCAAACATCCTGGGGCAAACGGCCAATGTGGTTTGATTTCTAAATGTCAGCCACTAAACATTCGAGAAAATGTCATACTTCCTGGCTGAGGAACAGGCCAGCAAAAAGTAAGAAAGCCCTGGGAGTCTTTGGAACCTCACGTCATGGCTTATACCAGTTCCTGCAAGAAAGATGTGAGCTATCTCACTCCCTCTAAGCCCCTTGCCCGTGCCAAGCTCGAGACTTCATTGATTCTCAATGAAAAGCCTGAAACAAAGCAAATCAACCATTCAAAGCAAGCCATTCCACCAACCTGTTTGCTGCCTGGGATCCAAATCTCTGCTCTTGCCAGGCTGAGAATTTTCCCCGTTGCTGCAGCTTAGTCAGCCGAAGAATTTATACCCGTTGGGATGTCTCTGTGATTTATACCATGTCTGGAGCTGACAGCAGGGCTTCATGGGCTTCTCAGAGAAACTCATGTGATCCATTTTGTGCAATAGCTGATTTTGGGGAAGCGGGAGAGAGATGAGGAGATAAGGGTTATTTACCTGGGGAGGGCATGAGGTGACAACGCTGCTAAGCATGGCACGGACCGCTCGGTCGCAGGGTCACGGTCACCACAGAGCAAAACCACCCCATCAAACCCATCTCCCTACAAGCGTGAGATCTCTTCCCTTGAGAGAAGATGGTTAGGTGATGAACTTACCTTTGCTGATGATTTTGGGCTTGGCTTTCTGCTTAACTGAGCACAATAAATGCTGTGCCTCACCCTGTGCTATTCTCATCAGTGTGCTCTACGCCTAGAACGTTTTTGAGAAAAAGGAAGAAATTTGCATTTGTATCTATTCAGTGCCAAGGGCAGCTCACTCTTTTCCCACCCATGGTGGCAACAATGAGGAAGGTTTAGCACTAGAACAGGGCAGGATTTGGGGACTGAAATCCATGTTCCCCTTTGCTGACACACTGCCTTTGACTTCAGGGTGGGATCACCTTTCTCTTGCCCTCAGGAGCCCAACTTCTCTCCTTTCAAGAAGAAAGAAATCATGTTACAAACCACGGCGCAGATGGGATTCAAGCATTTGCCAGGTGAGGGGAGAACTTTTGGTCAAGATCTCTTTTACCCCAGCTGTTATATTTCGGTGGGGGGTGATAGGGGAACCCAGGGCAGTTCTGAGTGGATGGGGACAAATTTTATTCCTTCACGAGGACGCCTCTTTTGGAGATGTCCCTGCTGCTTGCCGCCTCTGGGGCAAGCACAGAGATGGGGCTCTTTGCTGTGCGTTTTCTCAGTCCCATTGCTGCCCACTCACCACAGTGCTCCTTCTTGCAGCACCACAGGGACAGCGTCAAACTGAACTACCTGGGATGGTGAAGGAGAGAGCTCAGGATCTCCCGTAGAGTCCAGGGAGAACTTCATGTGTCTTTCCCGTGCTGCCACCAGCCGGCTGCCACAAGCAGTACTGGGTCTGCCCTGCCTGGCCTCTGCTGATCCTCAGGGGTTCCTCTTTGGGGTGAGTGGTTGATCTTTTCTCAGTCTGTAGCCTTTCCCAGGCGAAGCCCAGACCCCCCCAACCCGTGCAGTGAATCTGAGCTGATAATGGTGATGTTTTGCAGAGGCCAGAGGTTCAGAGTCCCCCTGGGCTAAACGCACTGATTTATCCTCCCTCTTTTGTCCTTAACAGCCAGCAACAGAGGAAAGAGCGTTTTACTGCCTTGGGCAATGCTCCCAGTCCCCCCTGGGAGCCACCATACAGCATAACAAGCTTAATTAATAATAATACAAGAATTCATTAAATAACCTTGGTAATGAATTGCGGACATTACTATGCTGCTTTTCACCTGGAGAGATCCCAGCGGCAAATACCTCCGATGTCTACTACAGCCCATCAGGACTCACCCAAGGAGGCTGAGCGGGTGAGTATGAATCTGCTGATGTGAGCAAACCGTATGGGGAACAGACCCTCTCTCTGGTGCGCTTACAGGTGTCCCCAGGCAGCCGGGACGGTGACTCCATGTCGGTCACCCCGGGGTTAATCACTGCAGCTTGTGTGGGTGCACCTGGGACTGCTTTAGGGCCACCCTGCTGTCTTGGAGCATTTTTTTGCTTACAAAAATAAGCTGTAATTCTCTCTGGTTTTCCTCCTTTCTGCTCGTTACTTTCCAACCCTCTCTGCTGCTGTCTTTCAGTCTTTCCCCATTTTTCCACTCTTTCCCCCCTTTCTCACCCATCTGCTGGGTCTGCCTTCACCCTTTCCAAACCCCGTGCGTTGTCCCAGGACCATGGTGGCAGACGCAGGGTCCAGTCCTGGAGATTTCCATCCCCAGAGGCAGGACGTGGTAGGCAAAATGCACAAGAGGAGCAAGAAATTCCTCCTCCATGACAGTGTGTCCCAAGGGATACGATTCACTGTTGGGCGCAACTGTGCTACGAAAGCTTCGTACTTTGGTCAACATCCAGGCTTGGCTTTGTCTCTCCTGACGGCAGAGGGTGCCCAGGGCCTGGGAATCCTGTGCTGGAGGCATTGCCTGGGGCTGTCCATCTCCCCACAGGGCTCACCACAGCCAGAAATTCTCTGTCAGCATAAAAGACACTGGAGGCCAGACACTGCCCCTCATGCACATCGTAGTAGAAGTACTGAGCTACAGACAGGAGTGGGTTTGGTTTGGGGTTTTTTTTTGTGGTCTCCAAAGAGGGAGAGGGGTGAGGAAGGGCATTTTTCCAGCCTGTATGAGTTACTTTGGGTTATCATGGATTCCGGTTGTGCAGTTTGTTGTGCAATTCCCTGGAAAACAGAGCCCTGTGGGCACAGGCAGGGTTGCTAGGGGACAGGGATGATGACTGGGTCTGCTGTTGTCTTCCTAGTGACACTAGGGAGATATATAGATATAGATATATCTTTTTTTTTTTTTTTTCCCACCAGGAAAAACTGAACTGTGAACACCCCCGGTGTTGCTTTGAAATCAGGGGCAGCCACCAAACTGCTCTCAGCCGTCTCTGCACGAAGCAGGAGCATCCATCCAGGTCCCAGCTGCTGCCCTGCTCTCAGGGGGCTGTGAGTGGAAGCAGCGGGGGCTCGCACTCCATCAGCCCCCGCTTCCTCCCGTGGCTGCTGCTGACCCTCACTCGAGATGGGGTAGCTACGGCGAGGGGTATGCAGGGGTATTGGGTAGGATACAGCCCGTGAACCTTTCTGGCAGCCTGCTCCGCTTAGGGGACATATAGACCCTGGAAGTCATCGCTGCACGACCCTGTGCCCACAGCACTTGGCTGAGCCCGACGCGGTGATGATGCTTAATTGGAGCTTTTAACGTGCCGTGTGGAGCTGGTTGCGTGAAAGGTTTGTTGTGAGGAGCCGTCGGGGCCGGAGGATGCTTAGGACCCAGGGGAAACACTGGAGAGCCTGGCTGGCTGGGCTTGGAGGAGCTCCTGCCTCCCCAGCCGGGACTTCTCAGGTGTCCTGGTACTGCCGCACTGTGCGAGGAGAGCTGCGCCCTCCTGGCAGCTCCCCCTTCCCCACGTCCATGCCCATCCTCTGAGCCCCCCTGGGCACCCATGCGCTCGCCCGGGGACCCCTCCGCACCATGAATGACCAGTACCACCGAGCAGCCCGGGACGGCTACCTGGACCTCCTGAAGGAAGCCACCAAGAAGGACCTGAACTCGCCGGACGAGGATGGCATGACCCCGACCCTATGGGCCGCCTACCACGGCAACCTGGACGCCCTGCGCCTCATTGTCAGCAGAGGGTGAGTGTTGGCGAATGCACGGTGCTGGTCCCGGGGAACAGGGTAGCTGGGACCCCGTCTTTCCCCCTTCCTTGCTCACAGGTCAGCGTGGGTGCAGGTGCCCCACAAAATGATAGCTTCTGCCCATAACAGCCCCGCTCCTGTCCTCCCCTCTGTTATTTTTCTCTCCTTGTGGTGCTTTGAGTCTAATCCAATGCTCCTGATAACTGCTCTTTGTTTTCCCAGCTCCTCTGACCCTATAACCGCTCCTGCCCCAAACCCCGCTTGCAGCTCCCCAGGTGGGACAGGGTCCCCCCCCGGCAAGTGCTTTGCAGTCCTGAGTCAGGTCCTGTAAAGACAGGCAGAGCTGAAGTGCAAGCACATCGGGTCACTGCCACGAAAAAAGCCCTTTTAAATGACAGTGCAGAGAGAATAACTGCTCCTTCTGTCCCAAGAAGTGCTCACATAGAGAGATGTGTGCAGTGCCAGCTGGCAGTAGGTGACACTTGTCTGTTTTACCCAAAGCGAGGTGTCAATATGTGACCCCCGGGCAGCCTGCCATGCACCTGGAGCCCAGGAAATTCAGGAGCAGGATCCCCAAGAGCAGATTTCTTTAAGCTCGGTCTCCCCCGTGGGGGCTGCTCGAAGCTGATGTGTCTCTCGGTACGTCACTCTGGGCTGCCAAATCTGAGGGTCTCTGACTCCATAAGCGTGGATGTGGTGGAGAGAAGGGAGTGGGACTGGGGGGACTTGTCAGACTGGAGGGCTTTACAGCTTGGTGTTGGGGGAACCACACAAGAAGGTCTGTGCTAAGGCAAGATCTGCCATACCTAGTTCCTTCTCGAGCAGTACATGGCTCTCCTGTTCTTACCAACCTCCCAAGGGAGCACATGCCAGCGCTTCCTTCCACTCTGGAAGCTTTTCTGAGCACTTCATCTAAAGGCATCCAAGGTGGGGTGGCCTCTGCCTTGTGTTGAGAGATTGGTGGCAGTGCTGATTTTGATTTCTTTCTAATATTGAATACTGCTGAGGTCAGCAGCCTGGATGTACATCGTGCCTCCTTGGAAGGGCTTTGCTTCTTCATGTTGGTTCAGGGCTTGGTGGGGCTGTCAGCTCTCAACTAGGGATTTTCTGTGTCCACCCTGGGCTGTCTTTGCAGCTCTTGTACCCAAACAGCCGCATCTCCACTGTGCCTGTTCCTGGGCTCTCAGCATCTCCTGATACTCTGGTCTACTTGTGCAAAACCTTCAGCTGGCTCCCCTGGCCCCAGTTAGCCGTACTTACAGGCAGAGCTCCCACAAACATTGCTGTCCTTCCATTGTAAAGCATTTTCTTTTCAGATCCTGGGGTCAGAAAGGCTGTGTACAGAGTCACTTTGAGAAGTCTTTGAGTGCCTGATGCAATAGAAGTGTGGTCAGGAAAAGATGATTTCAGAGTCCAGAGGGAAGGGAGCCAGACATCGCTCTGAGGGATGCATCCCGAGGTGCTCCTGGGCTGAAAGCCCCGTGGTGCTTCCCTGGGTGGGGGCTGTGTGACTTACTGTGTACGTCCCAGGAGAGACTGTGCCCAGCAGAAACCTGCTCTGAGCTCCTGCTGGGAGGTGAATCGCCACCCAGGGCCAGAGAGACAAGGGCAGGAACTCTGGGGATGAGACCCAGAAGTTAGAAATAGTTCCAAAGACTATTTGATGGCCAAAAAGTCAGTCTGAAAGGCCCATGCCGTGGCTGAACGCCCCTCCAGAAAGGCAAAGCCACAGGGCTGACGGCCACGTGGGTGCCAGGAGCAGCGCGGCCGTGTTGGTGGGAATCTTTCCCAGGGTGATGACCTGCCGGGAAGGTGAAGGAGCAGGGTGGAGCGCTGTCGCAGCTTCGTCGCCTCCGGCACCTGAGCTGGCTGCTTGGAGCCAGCGTGAGATCTGGGCACAGTGAAGTGCTGAGCCAGTAGACGTGCCCCGAGGCACTACTACGGTACAGCCAGCACTGAAGTGCTGAAAAGGCAAAGCCTTTCTGGAGGGGCGTTCATCCACGGCATGGGCCTTTCAGACTGACCTTCTATCTCTTTATATCATTATATCTCCTTATATTGCCTGCCTCCATCGCAGGACGCGCTGCAGCACCGCTGCCTGCCCTGCCAACCCATGCATCTAAGCCAGCAGTTTCTGCCTCTCCACAAAGCCCAAGGGCTGCTTTTCCATAGAGGGGCCCCTTTTATAAATTCACATTGGATTAAAAGGTCCTCGTGGGCTCAATCATGTCTGAGTGCAGCTTGGCTGCTGTTTAATTAACAGCCTAATATACATTTGTTCCTGACAGGGAAAATAGCCTGGCAAAAGCCCAGTGCCCTTTACGTGATGGATGGTGGAGCAAAGTGTGCGTCTGTGGGGCTGCAGGATGTGTTTACATTCGTGCATTTATCTCCGCATGTCAGGTCCAGCAAGAAACACCGAATCCTCCTTGCCAGCACTGGGCAGTTATACTGGTGCCCAGACAAGGCAGGAGACTGAGTGCTGGGGCCAGGCTGTTATGAAATGTCCTCGCGAGGCTGGCCAGAAGCACCCTGAGAAATCAGGGCTGTGGGAGGGGGGCTGCTGGGGGCAAAAATCACGGCTCTGATTGTCGCACCCCGCTGCAGGCCAGGCTGATGGGCACTTAGGATTATCCAGGCTCTGTCGTCAGTGAAGGAGCCTCATTCATACACCTGCGTGTTCAGCAGATTGTGGTGTAAGGCTGAAATGGGGAGGGGAAAAGAAAGTATAATAAATCCGTTGGTGGATCCTTGAGGAAAGTTCGTTGTCTCAGCCCACACAGAAGGGGTAATGAAGCAGGCTCATTGCTCTGTCCATAACAGCTGGTGATGTGTCTGTGCCTCCGTGCCACCTTTGCATGGGGATGGAGAGTGCGTTTGGGACGGACGGATCAGCATTGGCTCATCCTTCTTGTCTGCAACACAAAAAGCCTTTTTCTTCCTCCTGGCTGGGCTCCAGCGAGGAAGCAAACTCAATTAACATGATGGCTGGGAAAAGGCAGGCTAACTGGCATTTAGTACTGCAGCTTTTCAGAGGCAGTAATTCTTCAGTGTGGTTCATTATGAAGTGCTGTGGCAGGGGCGGGCATCAGTCCAGCTCCAGTTAGCCACGGGTCTGGGGACCTTGACTGGGAATGGCCAAGACTTTCTTGCGTTGGAGTGGACCACAGAAGTGTCCTTCAGCTAGACAGGTCTGCAGTCAGCTCTGTCACCCGGCTTTTCTTTGCAGAGTTCTGCCTCGGTTTCCCTTCTTACAAAAATGGGGGTCACGGATGCTTTGGATGTTAATGGCAAAGGGGTGCGAGTGGCTCAGCAGTGGGTTGGAGGAGACGAGATGGCTCCTGACATCAGCCGGGCTGCTCGAGAGAGTCATGTTGCCCTGGCTGGGGCAGGGTTGCGGCGGAGGTTGCAGCAAGGCACGTGAAGGTGATGTGCATCCTCTGCACGCCACAGGGCTGACGGCCACGTGGGTGCCAGGAGCAGCGCGGCCGTGTTGGTGGGAATCTTTCCCAGGGTGATGACCTGCCGGGAAGGTGAAGGAGCAGGGTGGAGCGCTGTCGCAGCTTCGTCACCTCCGGCACCTGAGCTGGCTGCTTGGAGCCAGCGTGAGATCTGGGCACGGTGAAGTGCTGAGCCAGTAGACGTGCCCCAAGGCACTACTACGGTACAGCCAGCATTAATAATCACCAGTAACAATAACTGCTAGCCTAGCTTTTTGCTGGTACAAGAGGCAGAGAGCCCTGAGATGAACCTCACCTACAGCATCTGTGCTGGATTTTGGGGGATCTGAACTTGGAGGAAAGCTGAATCCTTGACCTACCACCACCTGGACAAAGCTTGGGATACAGGATCCAAGGCTCTGCTTTGGCTCCAAAACCTCATCTTTTTGGCTCATTTCTAGGCTTTGCTTGGGTCATTGTCCTGACTGGCTATGCCGAAGCCGGTGGGTTTTTTTCCTCAAGCCATAAATGATTTTTATCTCTTCCTATATCCAAAAATGTTTTATGGGAGCCAGAGACACTCTGCACCTAGCTGGCTCCTGGTCTGAGGGCCTGATCCTTCACGCACACCCATGAGCCAGGGGGTGAGCCAGCCCATTGCTATCAGAGGAACTTCACACGTGCGGCCAGGGAAGGACGTATGTAAGTGCCGCTGGATTCCCCGGCTAATTGGGATCCTATTGGAGAAGTGGAGGGGAAAAACCGGCAGGAAGGGAGTGAGTGTGCATGTCACGGTGCAAACGCAATGACTCAGGAGATACGCATGTCCACCTAAGGGGCTCAATTAACAGCGTTTTTAATAATGATTATTACAGGAGTTGACTCAGCACTCGAAAACGCTTTGAAGTTGAGAAGTGCTGCACTTTACACCTGTTATTAAAATACGTTCCCACTTAGTGGACCCTGCAGTCAGCATCTCCCCGTGTGCAGCGCCCTGGAGGTGAAGTTTTGCTCAGACAGACACCTGCCAGAGGGAGGGCCTCATGTTTATTATCTGTGCTGGATCAAACACCTCTACTTTGCAAGACGCCGTTCTTCTTTCCTTCTGATGCATTTTTAGCACCTGCGGCAGACATTTATAGGGCAAACGGACCTAGAGATCTAATTTTGCTCTGATACTCTTGTTTCTAGGCAGTGGAAATGTCCAGGGAAAGCTGGTTTTCATGCTCTTTCTCCTCACTTACTCTCTGAGGTAGTGAAAAGCATGAAGATAGTAGACCTTCAAATAAGAATCCACCAAAACCTCCCTGGCTTTGCTCTTTGCCACCTGAACCAGACAGACATGAGAATGGGCTCGGAGATGTACTTTATGGATCGAGCATCCATACGCTCGGCTTGGGGAGCAAGATTATTTGTAGTGAGTCCGCTGCTAAGTCACTGTCCACATCATGAGTCCACGTACATGTTGGGACCCTCATGGTGCCCTGGCTCATCTGCCCGCACATGTTGGGCACACTTGTGCCCATTCAGAGCACACGTAAACAAACAACCAAGCCTTCACGCGCTGGAGTCCCACTGCCAGCGCAGGCAGTTCCAGTTTCACTGGCTCTTTAATCCAGCTCCATCAATAATTTACTCCTCTCTTGCAATTCATCAAATATTTATCCTCCCCATGAATTTCCCAGCCTGGACATGTCACTACGAGGGTAGAGGCAAGGGCTGGGGAGTTACCGCTCTGGAAACTCGGTGTTGCTGCAGTACTGGCAGCTCCCTCCTCTCCTTCTGCTGGCTTCACGGCTCTTCAACCCTGTGATCTCCTGCCCTTCTCCTCCCTAGCACCCATCTTTGAAGCCTTTTTCTGCTTCTGTGAGAGATGTCAAAGGCTCTGGATACAGAAGTCCTGCAGGGTTTGTGGGTCTTTCTGGCCCTTACACAGTTTTGAGCCTTTTGACTGACTTGCTGAATTTGCCAGCAGGCTCAAGGTTGTACTTACTAAGTTTCTACAAATTTTGTGAAAATACGAGCGTGGTGGAGCTACTGCTGGTAGTCCCACAAGGGGAAAGCTGAGCATACCTCATAGCAGTTCTCAGGCAGTGCAGCCAGGATCTGGGTCCAAATAATCTGCATCTTAACCTCTGGACGCTGTCTTTATCGCTTCTGCCTTTTGCAGAATCATTTTCCTTCAGTGTTACATAGCTGAGATGTCGGCAAAGCCTGAGGATTGCAAACTAGTCATTACACCAGCCGGGCGGCTGAACAGCCGTGTCCAGAGCGAGCGGCAGGGAGCCTGCCCCCAGTATGGGGGGGGGTCAATGTGCTGGACGAGGCTGTTACTGGCTCTTGTGCATGGGTGTTAGTAATGAAGATGCAAAGCAGCAGGGGAAAGAAGTCCCTGAGCTCCTGTGATCTCTGTGCTCTTCCTCTGAAGTAGTTACTCCTGGTGTCACCAGGGCTTGGAGCTGAGGTCTTTGTGGTGGAGGGACAGTGCTAGGTTCCTCTAGAGCTCATGGAAAGGGTGATGTGGAAACGGGCAAGAGCCGTGCGGAGCCAGGGCTCTGTCAGAGCCCTGCTGCCCACGGGGAGTTGCTCTTGAGGGTGGTGGAGCTGCACAGCCTTAATAAAAGGCTTCGCCTTATCCCTGTGCACGAAGGGAGAGCGCCTTGTTGACAGATACTGCTGCTGGCTGCATATCATTAGCACACGCGCTCGGGCAAAGGCTGGTGCCAGCAGGGGTGTGAACTAGCTCTTGTTTCAGCAGATCACAAATACAGAGGAATGTCAGGAGGACAGACTTCCCTTGAATCCTAGGTTGTGTCCGTCCTGTCACGGGAGGCAGGAGATGTGGGCAAGCGGTTGTGCCCCATCAGCAGCTTGCCGGGGTAGGGGCCGGCACGGTGTGAGAGGAGATGCTAATGGCATTAGTCAAGTGTCTAGCTCTTGAGGAGTACAGAAACCTAATCTCCACTTTCTCTGAAACTGGATTCTCAGGATGTGCTAATATCAATGCGCTTCAAGCCATGCAATTGAGATAAGCATGGTACAGCAAAAAACCCCACAAAACCCCAAGGCCAATGCCAGCAACTTTGCTCTTATTCTCTACGGACAAAGTGCCCTCTCATGTCCCGAATTTCCCCAGGCACCAGTGAGGAGGAGGGTGGGAAGGTGCAGCAGCTGGTGGGTTTCAGAACCATTGCTGAGGATGGCCGTATCATGGTGGTGCTACCACCATGGTGGGACCCCATGGTGCCCCACACAGGGTGTGGTGTATAAAGAGGTATTTTGGGATGTCTCTCCACAGAATCTGAATGAAGGCAAGATCTGAAGATAGAATCTGACTAGAATTTGATAGGATGTTTGAGATTTGAAATTTTATAACAAGTTTAAGGTCTGAGCTGGAATCAGCCCTGTATCTCAGTTCTGGGCTATTCAGAATCTGGCTTGCTTCCCTCCAAAAGTTGGTTTGATGCAGGAACATATGTCTCCTGAGAGCTAAATTCAAGCCATGGGAATTACCGCAGACTTGCCTGTCAGGCATGTGATTCCACGTCAGTCTTACACCCCTCCAGAAGACCCTCCCTTAAAATTAAGCTGCAGGGGCCAGAAGCGTGTAGCTTCATATTTCGAGGAGGCAACAGGTCATGGTGCTGATTTGCCCCTGCACAACTGAGAATATCTCAGTAGAGTCTGTCAGCCATGCCTGCATGCTAACTGGTTGTTTTTCATGCTGTCTAGGGGCGATCCAGACAAATGTGACATCTGGGGGAACACCCCTCTCCACTTGGCAGCAGCCAACGGCCACCTGAACTGCCTTTCCTTCCTCATCTCTTTTGGGGCCAACATCTGGTGCCTGGACAATGACTACCACACCCCACTGGACATGGCAGCCATGAAGGGGCACATGGAGTGTGTGCGATACCTGGACTCTATTGCTGCCAAGCAGAGCAGCCTCAACCCCAAGCTGGTGAGCAAACTGAAGGACAAGGCCTTTCGGGATGCGGAGCGGAGGATTAAGGACTGCGTGAAGCTGCAGAAGAAGCACCACGAAAGGATGGAGAAACGGTACAGAAAGGAGATGTCGGATAATTCGGATACCATGAGCTTCTCCAGCTATTCAAGTAGCACCTTAAGCAAGAAGTTCCAACAGATGTCTATGGTGACTTCCCTGCCATACTCACAAGCCACCATCCATGGCACAGCCAAGGGAAAGACGAAAATACAAAAGAAGCTAGAGAAGAAGAAGCAGGTGGACGGGACATTCAAGATCTACGAGGATGGGAGGAAAAGCGTGCGGTCTCTGTCTGGTCTGCAGCTGGGGAACGACGTCATGTTTGTGAAGCAGGGCACATACGCCAGCCCCAAGGAGTGGACTCGGCGTAATATCAGAGACATGTTCCTCACGGATGAAGACACTGTCTCCCGTGCCATAAGTGACCCAGGTTTGCACATGGACTCAGCCCATTCGGAAGTCAGCACTGACTCTGGCCACGACTCCTTGTTCAACCGCCCCGGGCTGGGCACCATGGTGTTCCGGCGCAACTACGTCAGCAGTGGGCTTTTTGGGATCGGCCGGGAGGACACTGGCATGCTGGGTGATGACAACACAGATGGGGTAGGTGTCAAACTGCGGAGCCGCCTGCAGCGCTCGCCAAGTCTCAACGATAGCATTGGCAGTGCCAACAGCCTGCAGGAGAGGAACGCGGAGGAGCTACCCTGGGATGAGGTGGAGCTGGGCTTAGATGATGATGACGAACCAGACACCAGCCCCTTGGAGACTTTTCTGGCTTCCCTGCACATGTTTGAGTTCATCTCCATCTTGAAGAAAGAAAAGATTGACTTGGAGGCCCTCATGCTATGTTCAGACAATGACCTGAAGAGCATCAATATCCCATTGGGCCCCAGGAAAAAGATTGTGGATGCCATCCAGAGGAGACGACAAACTCTGGACAAGCCAGACGTCATTGTAGACACTGAACTGTAAGTAGGAGATGGGGTCTCTGAGCGATTAAACCCTTCACCAGGTCGAGATGTGAATAATGTTAGGTCTTGCTTTCAGCCCACTTGGAAGAATAGGAGTCCGGGTAACCTTAGTGGTTCTGTGTATGGGCAAATTCCTGCTCGTGTGGAAACAATGAGAGTTCAGAGAGGTGGCAATAGCGTTAGTTCATTACTCAACAGCCCTAATGTGGCTGGGCAGGACGTGAAGCCCTTGTTTTGTTTCATAACGTGTATGAATGCAGACTGCTCTGTGGTCTGATTCTTCTGAGTCCCTGTAGCTGGGACTTTCAACCACGCTCAGGCTTGTCTTGACTCTTCACCTTTTGAAGGCGTTAGGAAATCAACCGCAACTCCCGGTGGGAGCAGGCTGACGGCAGGGCCCGGTGGCATTGGGAATCCTTCCCCAAATGCTTGAGATCTTACTCAGACCTTTGGAGATTGCATGTCTGGGTTGGAGTTGTTGCTCTTTTATGGTGTTTCCAAGGATTGGTTGGTTTGGTTCGAAGGACCACGTGCCTGCCATAGAGGTGAAGGGAAGGCACTAGTGTGGGTCTCCCCACTGTCACATCTGCTGACGCCCCAATCCACTGTGTTCTTCGGGCTTCCCAGCCTTCAAATATCTGTGTGCTTCTTGCTGGTTTTACAGGCTTTCAGTGCAGCTCAGTCTTGGATCCTCAGGGTGCTGACAGATTTTTCTCTTTCACTTTGCAGATAGCACCATCGTCATTTTATTTTATTTTTTTTTTTAATGATCGAGAAATAAACCCAGTTCTAAGTTGCCAGAAAACACAAGCCAGAGACTCCCTTCCTGGGGCAGCTGAAAGCTACAGCCATCCCCACCAGTCCCTCTGGACTGCCCTCCTGCTCCGTCGCTCTGCTCCCTGTCTGTGCGATGCTCCCAGGCGGTACCTGGTACGGAGGGACGGCTCCTGAGATCGGCCCAGGCAGCTCCAACCTGCCAACCTTGAAGGGACGATGGTCGCCTGCTCGCTGGAGGAAGAAGTGAGCTGCACAGCTGGCTAGGACACTGTGCTGTCACAGGCTGAGACCACACGAAGCCATGAATGGAAGGAGATATGTGATGGTATTTTCAAAGGGACCCAAAATAAATAATTACAATCCATTCCTTCTTGAGCAAGTGGTTGATTTGGGGTTTGGGCTGGAGAAGCAGAGGGATGGGGGTATTCTGGTCTCTCTCCTGGTTCTCGGTTGCATTGTTTGATGCTGTGTTTTTGGAAGGGAGTTTTGATTACCATGGCTTGGGGCTGTTCAGCTTGAGACATGCCAGCCCTGACTTTAGCCAGCAGGTGCACGTCCGTGAGTCCAGTCTGTGCTGTCTTGAGGGTGACAATCCAAAATTAAGATGGTGGTTTGAACATGTTGATTGTTGCTTTCCAGTGGTCAAATGGCTGTCCCACAGAGGCAATATTTCTGTCCCATCTCTCCAGGGCACTGAGCTACATCAGCAGTTTGTGTGCCAAGGACCTTGACTTTCACCTCCAGGAGTGTCCCAGGACTGAGCATAGCACCGGGCTGCAGCCCAGAGCCTTTCCAAGCATCTCTGATGCATGAGTGCTCAAAATGCATCTCTGAGCCATAGCATTAGGTGTTCTGCATGGACCCATCGCATCTCTTGCTGACCATTGCACTCTCTTTCTGAGCCCTCAACTCCCTGCTCCACTGCACCATTTTACGTACGTGATCTACGGATGGCTCCTGGGTGGCAGGAGTGTTTCTGGGGTGCAGCAGCAGGATGGAGACCTGGGCAGTGACATATCCTGATGGGAGAGAGTCAACAGCCCCTTGCCATGGGGTGCTGGCAACATGCCTGTTCAGGCTGTGATGCAAACTACCAGATCAGAGAAATGCCGCATGTTGTTACTGGTACTGCTTATCCAGCCTTATCTCAAGGATGCAAATGATAAGGAATGACCGGAGCACAGTGACTCCTGGCAGTCTGTATGTGCTCACCCTGGGTCTGGCTGGGATCTGGACCACCCTTGTACCTTCAGAGCTGTGGAGACTGTGGCTTTGTTGTTTGGAGGATGGGGATTTGCTTGGTGTGAAGCTGTGCTGCTCCCTGCCCTGTGCATGCCCTGGATATGTGTGTGTGTGTGTTTAGGGGAGGAAAAATACTCTTTGCAAGCAAGAAATACTCTTTGCAAGGTGGCTTTCTGTCCTACTGCCCCCCAAGTGGCTGAAGCCCCACCAGGAGAGGTGTGGAGTCCCAGCCTTATGCCACTGCACACAGAGATGCTCCAGCATCAGCTAAACACCAGTGCTGCACAGAAAGTCCAAGATCTTTCTGCAAGGATGCAAACTGAGAAGGAGTTTTTCAAAGTGATTTTTAGAGCTAGAAGTGCTTTTATATTTGAAATGACAAGTTCTGCATAACTCTTGGCTTGATTTCCAGGCAAAAGGGCGAGCAATCAGCTGTGCTGAGTCGGCGAGTTCTCTGTGAAGGCTGCACGGCGCCAGGGCCCCAGCACTATTTTCTTTGGTCCCTCTCCAAAGATCGGGCCTGCTGTCCCAGCGGAGAGAGCAGTGGCTCAGCTCGCTAATGTCACAGCTCCCTCTGCCGGGACAGGCTCTGGAAGAGCAGGATGGGACCCACTGCTCACTGGGGCTGCGAGGCAGCAGGGATGCGGCGGGGTAGAAGGATGGCTGCCAACTCCTGCTGGGAGCAGGAGCCATAACTTAAAGCCAATGTTCACGTGAGTTTACAGCGGCTAAATTCACCCCCATCCTCATGCACATGTGTGACTTCATCCAAGCCCTCTGACCTTGCTCTGGATAACCAGCACAGCACCAGCTGCCCACCACGAACCAGCTCCCAGCTCCAATTTCCCCAGGGATGAACTGTGCCTTTGGGTTTGTGCCGGACATGGGAGGGGAGCAATTTGCCTTGGCTCATATCGTTGTCACTCCAGTGCAATGGGGACCAGTTTATCCCAGCGGATAACAAGGAGACGTGGATCTATTGGCTTGGCACCTGCCAGAGCCTTTTGCGGGCTGGGCACTGGGATGCAGCGGGTATTTGGGGGCTGCTGGGCAGCTGGGGTTTGCACACTCCCTAACTTTGTCTTTTTGCTTAGGAGCACCGAAGCAGTTGCTGATGTTGGGCTGATGCTGACAGAGATCCCTTCTCCCCACCTGTCTTTCCTCCAAAGAGCCAGTGAAAAGGTTTGGTGACGTGACGGTACCCAAGAGCCATGCGACACGTCCCCGCGCAGCTAAGACCAAGCCCAGAAACGCCACTTGGGATTGCTGAGCCCGGAGACCAACGCGGTCACCGCCACAACTGCAGGGAGAGACCAAAACTGAGCTGTGGCACCAACGCAGAGTTGCAGAGCCCAAGAGATGGGCTCAGACCCACAGCTGCCCCAGGTGGGGTGAGGAGGACAGTCTGTGGGTACAGGGGTGGCTGTCAGAGGCACCGGCAGCCCCAGAGCAAGCGCCTGCTCTTTGGGCTCATGCGTGTTGCTTGGCTTTGGGTTTGGTCCTCGGTTTTCAACCAGGTTGTCTCCCACGAAGTGTGGGGATGCAGCCTTGAAGGACAGGGCGTTCAAACCCCCCAGCCCAGGAGAAGTCCCCCGGTTTCCAACTCCCCCGGCCGGCTGGGTTGCTGCATCCCACCAGGCTCGTGATGGAGCCAGGCTCTGCTTGCCCTGGGCATGGGGAGGGGACGTGGCTGTCCCCAGCTCCTCAGCACAGACGGACCCCATCAATGCTCTGCCTGTCCGGAACCTGGCCTCCGTGGGGGAACCTTGCCGGTGCTAATTGCATCTGCTCCATGGCTGAGAACAACAAGCTCCTTTCGGAGAGGGTGCTTGTGAAAGCAGGGTGGAGGCCAGGGCTGGCACACCCTGGAGAACACCCTTAAATACCCTCCCAAACAGAAACCGAGCCAGGCGGCAGGTTTCCCCGACCCGGTGCTGCCAGCGAGCAAACACCGGCCTTTGTGCCTGCCCGCGGCACCTGGGCGGTCGGACACGGCGCAGGTCCTGCGGGCACCGGGGCAGTGGATGGCAGCATGTCCCCAGGAGGGAACCTGCGATCCTGGGGACGGTCATCCTTTAACGCCCCAAGCCACGAACGCCAAACTGCCCTGTGCCTGTGTTAAATTGGGTTTCCTAGCAAAACCAGTCCCCTGGGTTTAGCTTGGGCATGTGTTTCCCTGTCCTCGATGGGGCAGGAGGTGGTGCGTAGGGAGCAGAGCGAGGTCAAGGGGCCGTGCCAGCGGTCTGGCTGTAGCACGGACACCCCATCCTTGAGCCAGACAGCCCCGGCTCCTCGACTGGAGGAGCATCACTCACAAAAGTGATGCCGATTCACAGGCCCTGCCCTTATCCCCATGTGGCTGCTGTAAGGGGGTTGTGTTGGCACTCGCTGTCACTCAGGTGCTTTTGTCTCTCCATCCTTAGGAGCTGGCTGGGTGCCCAGACTGCAGTCTGGAGGAGGGAGAAGGCAGGGGAGGTTTTCAGGGATGACCGAGGGTGTGCAGCGATGGTGTTGGAGATGCAGGTTTGCAGGCGCCTAGTGAACGTTGCAGCATCCCTGCTTGGCTGCTGAGTACTACGGCTGGCCCCGGGCAGGGGGACATGGCTGCTTCCCCCAAGCTGCTGGCAGCACCAGGGTTATTGGCTGTTCCCCTTGGATGGCACATATGCTTAGCCATGCCACGCGCGGGGCTGGCATGGGAACCGAGAAAGAACATTGCCCGCAGGACACCACGTAGGTCCTATGGGCAGAGGAGACCACAGGGAGGCATCTCCCTTGGGCTGGAGCACCTAGTCCTCAGCCCTGCCTAATGCTCCTCTCCTCCAGCCTCACCTGGAGCCACTGACAGCCACAGTGCCCACACCGGAGGGTGACGCTGGGGTCTGGGACCTGCCAGGCCAGCGCGGGCCATTGCATGCCACTTGCTTAAGTATTTCCTGCCCATCCCGCCGGGGATTCACTTCCTGGCTGAGCGGCTGAGTAACGTGCGGTGGCAGGAACGGAGGCGAACGGGAAGGGGCTCCGTGCAGAACACCCACGGCATGCCCCGGCTTTGCCATGCCTCGCACGATGTCCCCCCGCCCCGGCAGCTGAGCGCAGGGCTGGATGCAGCATTGATACGGCCCGGGTTGGATGCAGCACCTCACAGGGGCTTTGTAATGGCTTTCGGGACCCTCCGGGGCTGTTCCTAAAACCAAAGTGCCCCAAAAGGCAGCAACGTGGACACGGCTCAGCGTGCCCTCCCTGAGAGAGAGCTGCTGAGTAGGCCAGGAAAGCGGGAGAAATGAAGCGTTGTTTTCTTTTAATGCTGGCTTTAGGTATTAACAAGGCAAATTATTTCTACACCTGCTTCATGCAATTCATAAATGTCAGCAAAATATCAGGTGATGCCATGAATTCTGCCACCAAGTGTCTCGGGGCCGGAGTGAGCTCCCTGGTACCCATCGTCCTGGTACCTATCGCCCCGGATTGCTCTCAGCCGGGGTGGCCGGAGGAGCACAGGGATGCACTCGCAGACGGCGCTGAGCATCCCTTGGGGGGAGTCAGGGCAGAGAAAGATGTGGGGCATCACCGGTGCCCCGGGCCTGTCTGCCTTAGGTGGTCTGCCCGCAGTTCGCTCAAGGTGCAGGGTAGGGAGATGCTCCCTCCTGGGTGTTAAGATAAAATCCCCGGCTGCTGCTGAATGAGGGTCAGGTGCAGGGCAGCACCTCCCACGGGGCTTGGTACAGGGCCAGAGCACAGGTTTGCTCTGTAATTGTGGGGTTGTGGCTGCAATAACTTTTTCCAGCCTCAGCAGGGGTAAAGAACTGTTTCTGCAGAAGCGTGAAAGGAATTGCCCCAGCTGCGAGACCCCCCAGAGCCCCTCGACGCTCAGGCTGGGTGGGCTGGGCGTTAAGGGGGAGCTACAGGCTTGCGTGGAGCTGGAAAAGCCAGACATCTCCCAGGCTCCTTCCCCAACAGCATGGAGGGAGGGAGGGATTTAAGGGCTCACTGGGGACTGCGAGTTGGGGTGAAGATGTGGCTGCGGTCAGGTACGTGGCATTGGTCTGGATACATCCCGCTGAGCACTGATGATGCTACTGGGGATAAGTGTGCTTCGAGCACAGGCACCGCCTGATCTCTGTCCCCAGCTGCTGAGCACCCCTGGTCCCCGTGAAACCTGGACTCCTGGCTTGCTCTGGCATGGCCCTGAAATCAGCAGTGAGGATGTGCTCATGCCCAGCACTGCTGGTGGGGATACCGAAGCTGCGGAGAACTGTGTTTTAGGAGGACTTGACTCCAACTCCAGCTGGCTCTGTGCTGCTCCACGTGCCGAGGTGAGGGCACCGAGCAGCCCCGCACAGCCCCCAGACATATCTCCTGCGTGAACAAGGGATCAGCTCAACAGGGAGGCATGTGGGTCCCAGAGGTGACGGCGGGTGGGAAGGGAGTGGGAAACCCTATGTAGCCGGGGCAATACCGACACCAACTCCTCAGTAACGCTGCTAGCTGAGACCATGCGGTCGGCTGGGACGAACACGGGCGCTGCAGGATTGGTGCCCTGGACGGCCCGTACATCCTGCCCCGGATGCTTCAGTGGGAGGAAGGTGGGCAGCAAAGGCACCGGGGGGGCTGCGTGACCCCCAGCTTGCGTGGGGTGAGCCAGAACCCATCGACGCACGTGCTGCCTTGTCCCACATCACCTCCTGCCCCACTCACGGCAGAGCCCTGCGATGCCAGCCTGGGCCCTGGAGCAGCTCCGAGAGCCGGTGGCGATCACGGATTTCTTCACTCTCTCCCAGCCTCCTGCTTTTTCAAAGGGATGGGACAACCTTCTCGCTGCTCCTGTTCCCTGAACTTTGTCTGAGCTTTAACACTTTGACAACAACTATATTTTCCTGCTGCAGAACACCGAGCTCCAACCCAACAGTGCTCTCCAAAGCCGGCAGAGCCACCCAGCCCCGAAGGTCCCGGTGGGACCAGGAGCGGCTGTCACCGGAGGAGACACCCGGGCAAAGCCTGGACCACGCAACCCCCCGTGGTACTGCACCGGGCTGGAGCAGCACGTGCAGGGCAGCAAGGAGGCGATCCAGCCCAGAAACCACCTAAACCCAGATGATAAGTCCTACGCAAGCATTTAAGCACTGGTGGGGATGAATTTCCCCGGGGGGTCCCCTCCCCGGTTCTGGCGAGGCTACAGCCTGCCAGTGCCCGGGTGGAGGTTGCAGCTGGGCACCGCCGGCAGCGCGCTGAGCGCAACGCTGCTCTCGTCCAAGGACGGGCTCTGCCTTCGCGGGAGGCGCCGGGGACGGATCCGGCTGCTACAACATCCCTTTGTTCCCCACCCATTATCTCACCGCTGGGAAGCGGGAGAGCTTGGCCAGCGCGGCTGTGCCACAGCAAACCCAGGCGCTGGCAGCGGGGACCCTCGCCCACCCTCACCCTCTCCCGGGCTCTCCGGCAGCGTTTTGGAAACATGCCCGCGGGCGGGATGGCTGACCTCCACTTTTCCCCGTCCCTGGTGTGTAGTGCCGTCGGCCACGGGCAGTGCTGGCGAGAAGCACGGAGCGCGCGGGAGCTCCAACGAGACGGCGAAAGGCCTGAGCGGGGCAGAGGAAGGATCCTGGCAGCTGGCCTGGATGCTGCCTTTTACGTCAGCTGTGATAAACCCCCAACCTGGCCTTTCTCTGCAGCCACAAACAACCCCTGAGCTTGGCACCGGCCGCTCGGCTGACGTGCCGGCACCCGGGGGCGGCTGCAGTCCGCTGTACCGGAGTCAACCGGGGCTGACGGCCCCAAACCCTTCTGGGTCCCCAGCACAGGAGACCTCCCACACAAACACCCGTTATTTCAGCCACCCCGGCCCCGTCGGTGTTTCGGAGCACACTTCCCGGGGCGGGGGGCTCCCGTGGGGTCCTGCAAGGCCAGGGAAGGCTGAGCAGCACGGCCGTCCACCCGGGGAGGGACGGGGAGATGCACGGGGCGGCCGTGGCCCCATCCGAGCCGCTACCTTTGGAGCGGAGAGCCCAGCCCTCGGCCCCGCTCAATAACCGAGCTAACGAGAGCCGCTGTCAACAAGTCTGCAGCTCCCCAGCCCGCACGGGGAAGGACGCCTGCTCGAGGGACCCAGGAGGAGAAACCTGTTTCACTGACCTTGCTCCATCACCGCCTTCCTGGCTGCGCCGTGGGCGAGTTCGGGGCTGCGGCGGGGGGCGAGCGGCTCGGACGCCCCTCAGGGACACGGCGAGGAGGAGGAGGAGCGGGGCCGGGGCCGCATCGCCGGTGGGTCAGGGTGCTGGGGGACGTGCCGGGCGGGAGAGCGAGACCCCGCTCGGTCGATGCCGTGTCTCGGCGTGGCTCCTTGCCTGCCTGCGGAGCCTTGCTCCACCCCTCATCAGCTAATAAAGCCTCCGCCGCGCCGGTCCCTCCTTTGCCACTGACTCACAGGCTGACCTAGCCCAATCCCCTAACTGCCCCGCACCTCCATTTTCTGACCTATAAAGCAGGGCTCGTCCCCACAGCTCTCCCGCTTCCTTACATAAGAGCACCGAGCACCAAAGCAAACCCTGAGGCACTTTGCAAACCCACGAGTGATGCCCGAGGGGCAGCGGTTGGCGCTTGACGGCAGCGTATGCGCTCGGCCACCCGTGCCCAGCGGCGTGCGGACCCCGACTGTGGGTTTCGTGGGTGCTGGACAGCCCTCGAGGGCACTGACAGACAGCCATGAGCCGGCCGCTGGTTGCACCCACGGGCAGCATCTCCCCAGGGGTTTTGCTCGTGTTTCGGGGGCTGGGAAGGAGAGGTGAGCGGCGCGTGCTGTTCTTGGCACGGCGTCCTGCCCACTCCTGTGCCAGGGAATGCCTTTGTCCCGCTGCCCTGGTGCTTTGGCACACCTCCAGCACCCCGAAACCTGGCCGGTCAGGTTTGGAAAGCAGGCCAGGGACGGCTGGGGAGGTGGAGGCTTTCTGGGCACCCATCGGGCTGTGCTGGGCTCGTCTCTGCTGCTGGCCAGGGAGCAGCCCTGGCCGCATCCTGCCCACTCTTGCTAGGGAGAAGCATAAAAACGTGTCCCCCCCCTTTTTTTTTTTTTTGGTTGCTTTCAAAGAAAATGGCGAAGGCTGCTCTGTGTGAAGCAGGACTGTGCCGCAAAGGGTCCTGAGGTGGAGGATGAGCATCCTTGGGTCGCAGCGGGGACCAGGTGATAACACCCACCAGCATCCCCACAGGAAAGCAACTGGGCAGAGGGTCCCATGGGGCACCCAACAGGTGGGTTCCCTCCCCCCAGGGAGCGGGACGTTGGAGCTTTGGGCCCCACGAACGGCCGCAGTGCTGGGCTGGCGCAGACAGGGAGGGAAGCAGGATCTGGCTCGGCCGTGGCCCAGCACCGCCTGACGTAAGAGGTTATACAAGCCCGTGCGGGCAGGGTGCCGGCAGCAGCATCGGCGTGTCTGTGACCGGAGCTCTGCTCTGGAATAACGCCTGCAGGAATGGGGACAGCCCGGCCCCCCTGCCCCATGCTGGGCATCCCTCACAAAAGCCCTGGGTGGCAGTGGCACCCCGGAACAGTACCCACAAAGGATGCACAGGATTCCTGGAGGAGCACGGCGGGGCAAAAGCCAACCTGGAGAGGGGTGAAGGTGGTCTGGTGGTGTTCATGTGCCCAAGAGCTGTGTCTGAGGGTGGTTGGGATGGGGGGCAGCAGGGTCCCTAGATGGTGGCTCGGGGGCTACGGCAGGAGGAGAGCAAGGCGACCACTTGCTTGGAGTGAGTGGGTGGGAGAGGGTACAGAAGAGCAAGGAGAGCCTGGGCGACGCTGGGACGTGGTGCTGAGCTGGGTCAGCCCCATTCGCAGGAGCGGGGAGAGGCTCCCTGACCCTCTCCAGGAGGCATTTTGGAGGTGCTGAGAGGGGCCCTGGTGCCAGCGGAGCAGCACACCTCCTCACCCGCCGGCACCGGGTGATAGATCAACCCCCGGTATTTGAGGCAGCCGGCCGAAGGCGTTACTCACCCGGCCCGGGGCTGCGCTCAGCTCCGCCGGGCAGGAATGCCACGTGCTCAAACCGCCTTTCCCTGGGGAGGACCAGCCCCGCGGCCGGGGACGGTGTCCTTGAGCTGGGGCTGGTTCAACCCTGCCCGAGATGGAGGGACCGGGTGCTGTGAATGTCTCCTGGGTGGTTTTCCATGCCGGCGGGGATGAGCAGGTCCCCAGCCCTCAGGCATCCCGTGGACATGGGATGGCTGCCTTCCTTTCTGAAGGGGACCGTAAGCTCCCTTTCTCGCCACCCCAAGGGCAGATGATTCCACCCAGCCCTGACAGCAGGATAAGGCCGTGTTGGGCCCAAAGGCTAAAAAAAAAAAGCACCTTTTTGCACTGTTTCTTCCCCAAAATTATTTGGTATGTAAAGAAGGAGGGGGAGCTGGCAGCACTTGCCATGTCTCCTTAGACGTCCTTCCCACGCCAGGTCCCCACCAGCTCCGCCACCAGCAGAGCCTTCCCAAGGGACTGAAGGCAATATGCCTGGCGCTTCAGTGGGGCAGGGGATGGGCACGGGAACCCACTCACAATATCGCTGTGGACTTGTCTTCTGGAAAGGTAATTTTGTTGACCACAGGACTTTTCACTATGGGAAAGGGACACCTGCCGTTTGGGGAAAACAGAGGTTCTAGGATATTTCTGCCACGGTTGACAGCAGGTTTTCTCCCAATCTGGAGCAAATGGAGTGAAATCCTGGGTGACAAGTGGTCCGTGGGCTGGGGAAAACCATCGGTCCATGTGCAGGCCGAACCTGGGGGGCTCCATGGGGACTTTCCATCAGCTCCAAGGAGACTGGTTTCACCCCTTTCTCCAACAAAACAAGAGTCTTAGTCACCTCTCTCGCAGCAAATCGCCCTGTTTTCCGGGGGCATCACCTATGCCACGTGCCAGAAGGTGATATCCTGCTCGGGAAGCAGGCTTGTGCCAGGCAGTGGGGCTATTCCCAGAACCGCCTCCGGTCTCACTCCATAAATCCCGCTATCAGCTCCCTGCCTGGCTCCAGCTGGCTGCGGCCCAGCTGGGGATGTGACCATGGGACGGGTCCTGCGTTTGCCGGCGGATGCAGCTGCCTGTGGGCTCCCCAGGCTGGTGGGTGCTGGGGCGGTGCCAGCGGCACCTCATGATCCCTCTGTGCACTTTGGGGGAACCCTCTGGGCTCTGTTAAGTGCCCGGTGACGCTCGTCCTGCCACCGTAAGCGCCGCAGGAGGTTGGTCTTATCTCACCTTGCGCTGAACTTGGCTCATTGTTGATTGTTCTTTTCCCATTCAGGAAGAAAGGAAAAACAAAACCTACTTTTTCTGCAGAACTGCTGTCTGAGTCTCTATTTCCACTGAGTCTCCAGCTCACTGCCCTGGGTGCAGCTCTCCTGGGGCAGCAAGGACCCTCCGGAGAGGCAGTCCTGAGCCCGGGCCATCTGATGGACCAAAAGCGCCTTTGCAGGATGAAGGGATGGCTTTAGGGCTGAGTTCTTGTCCTTTTTGCACCCAGGCTCATCCCTGCGGCCCCTCTCCCCCTGGGTCCTCCAGCCCAGCGCCTCCCAAAATTGGAGGACTGGCAACCCTGCAAACTTGGTGAGGATGCTGAAGATGGCTCAGAGGCCCCCAGGTCTCCTGGGCTGGCAGTGGCAGCCAGCTCTACCTGCTGCGACAGCTTCTACCACCCACAGTTTAACCCTAACCTGGTTTCTATTCTAAGCCCTTTTTTTTTTTTCATGGGCCTCCTCCCTCTTTCGCTTTGCCCCACTTTGCCCTCTCGCCAGCGAGCTCTGGCTGCCGCTGACCCTGATCCCAGCGGGGCCTCACCGAAATCGGTAATAAAATGCACCGGTGAGGTTGCTTGTGTCAGGGTGGCTCCTGCTTCCCCGGGCTGGGATTAAGGAGAAGCACCTTGGATTTGCCTGCAACGGCTCATGGTGGGAGGGGGAAGGCTGGAGGAACAAGGCTGGGGAGACTTTGCTTTTGTGGCAAAACCGGCTGCAGGATTAGCAGATTTCCTGGTGTTTGTATTTTCCTAGGAGGCTGCAAAATTCCAATTTTCGGGCAGTGGCAAAGGAGGACGGTTTCTTCACCTGATGCTGCTGGCAGGGCTGGGGATGCAGCCGTGTGCCAGCCAGAGCTTACCCGCAACCTCCTCCAGGCTCCTCCAGATAGTCCCTTGGTGGACTGGGATCCGGAGCACCACTGCTGCAAAGGTATCATTAGAAGAGTCCTTGTTTTTCCAAGCTAACTGGTTTTATGGGTCCAGCCGTGCTGATGAAATAGCTGCCGGGCGGTGTGTGAGTTATCCCTCTGGCTGGCAGGGTGCATCTGGGTGCTCGCCTTGAAGAAGAAACAAAAGCTGCCCTTGGTGCGGTGGCACCTGCGAGAGGCAAGTTTGGCAGGGCTCGGGTGAGCTGCCCGTACCCACCGGGAAGGATAGGATCTTTGCCGGGGAAGGTGGGCTTGGGACAGTTGAGCCCCAGAAAGTCAGTCCCCCTTGCCCAGGGCTGGGGGCTGCTCCATGTGTAATGGGCAGGGTTGACACGCTGGGTATTGGCTGGATGTGTCCCCAAGCCTGGCAGGGAGATGGAGCCCGTCTGTGCCTGATGGAGCTGGGCCAGCAGAACCTCTCCCCAGCCCCTCTGCTCAACCGTTGCCTCCCTGCAGCAACAGAAAGCGGGGAAGTAGGTTACGGCCATGCGAGAGCTGGGGAGACGGGGCTGCGTTCTTGGAGTCCGGCTGGATTTGGGCAGCCCTTTGGCTCCCAACCAAAGTTCCAGCCTGAAGGAGTGACGCAGCGCATTGGCTTCCCATCCTGGCCGGGCAGCTCACTCCCTTCCAGGCACTGCCTCCTGGGCACGGCGGGTTACGTCATGGTCCCGGCTGCCCTCGCCTCCCCTCCAGCCAGAGCGGTGTGGGATTGGGCACCTGCCCGGGGAGTGTGGCATCCAATTGCTATTTGCACCCGGGGTGGCACCAACCCGCCGTGCCAGGACAGAGCCGATGTCAGGGCAGAGCATGGTCCTCTGCCCGGCGGAGGGCAGTGCCCATCCCAGGTGCAGGGGCAGCATCCTGCAACCCCTCCTCTTGCTGATTGAAGCTGTGCATGGGCTTCTTAATGAGCAGGGAGCTTTCTGTCTTGCAGGAATTCCTGGTTTCCGTGAATTCAACATCTCCCGATCCCACAAAGAGCAGCGACGGAGCAGAGACATAGGTACTGGTCTGCGCCTGTCTTAGCTCTGGTTTCTTAAACTGGGCAAACACAACGGCCCCGCCAGAGCATGTCCAAATGCTACTGGGGGAGAAGGCAAGAGGGTCTTGGCCTGAGCCCTATCCTCCGTCCCAGCCCCTTTCCCTTCTGGCCCACAAAGCCAGCAGTGGGAGCTGGCAGGGAGACCTGGCCCCAAAAAGCAGCTGTGGATAGCGGCGCTGAGGCATCCCGGCAAATGGTCCTTGCTCGGCTGCGGATCAGCCTGAGGTGGCAAGTGCTGGGTAGTGCCATCCCTGGCACAACCTCGCTGGGGTCCTTATCCTCCCTCCACGTGCTGAGGAGGTTGGAAACATCCTTCTTTCCTAGAGAGGGCAGAGGATGGAGCCTGGAGTTACCCTGCCTGCACCGAGCGGTAAAAGTTTCGTGTGGGCGGCTGCCTGGGAGCCGCTGGGTTGGGTGCCTGCCCGTGGGGACATGTGTATGGCCAGCCCCAGTGGCTCTGGCTTGGGGACCAGGAGGGCACCTGGGAGCTGGGGGGGGCTGGGGTTGGGCAGTGCTGTGGTTACAAGGAAAAATGTATTTAATTTTTGAGGACTGGAGGTGCAGCATTGCGCCCAGGAACATCTTTCCGATTGCTGGCTAATGACCGGTGCTGGACCGATGGCTGGTTCCCTCCTCGGGACCCATCGTTGCCAGGATGGGACCCCCCAGACCTCTGGGGTCACAAAAGAGCTGCCAGGCTGGTGGACGAGAGGGCTCGGCCGTACCTTGGTGGCACCGCTGGCGACAGGCTCGGCATTTTGGAAGCAGAGCAGAACAGAGCCAGTGGCATCTCCACCGCGCGCCTGCGTTGGGTAACACCTGGCCAGGCGGTGACGCCAGGGACCGAGGGGTGGGGGCAAGCAGTTTCGGTCGGGGCAAGAGCAGAGGCACCCAAACCAGTGATTACCTTCGCCCTGAGCTGCTAAGTGGAGGAAGTCTGTGATTAGTTGACACCTCCAGCCAGGCTTTGGAAATTAAGCTGTGCTGGAGCAGGGGGCGGATGACAACTGCTTTATTCACTGCTGATATATAAAACTGAAAGCATGGTCTGGGTATGGTATCAGGATATTCCGACGGTGGTGGCTGAAAGGGCCGGTGGTGGATACGCAGCAAGTCCCTGGGGGCATTTGGGGTGCTTATGGACAAGGATGGGTTTTGGTGCTGTGAATTTGAGCCCTGGGCAGGGATGTCCAAGGGCTCAGGGCTGGGCTTTGTGCTGGGTTTGGTTTTCACATGCAATTGGCTTTGAATAAACCTCCTGCACCAGCCGCTCCTGCATGTCTCACCCGGCCCTGCAGCCTTGGGAAGGCAGGGACTTACCTGGGGCTCATCCCTGAGCTTTGGGCTTCTTGTATTTACAGATAACTACTGAAAAGGGAAGAAGGAAAGTGGTTGCATTCCCCTCCATGGCGTAGCTGATACCAGGCATGTGTCTGACCCCACGCAAGGCAGAGCATCCCACTCTGCATGGACAGTCCCGTGTGGGTCCATCCCTGCTCTGCGAGTGGGAGATGCTCATGGTCCATCCCTGCAGCAGAGCAGCACACTGGCCTGGCCAGGACCTGGAAGACCATCATCCCAACCCCGGAGCTGGGAGGGCTCCGGTCCTGCCACACCATGTTGCCCCTAAAGCCTGCAGCACCGAGGAGCTAAACTGATGTCTCCATAACTGGCTGCTGCTGGCAGGTAAATCCTGGCTCTTCTCACCCCGGGGTGAACATCATTGAGGTTTAGCAGAGCAATTCCCCACGTGTGATCCCCCCACAGCACCTGTCTGAGGATCAAACAGGGATGAGAAAAATATGGCAGCAATGCAAAGGATGGTGTGAATGAGACCGGGGGTGTGGGGCTTGCACCTCCTTTCTGGCTGGGCAATGCCCTTTGCGGGGCTCTGCCATTCAGCCGCTTCCCTCCCGAGGTGCCGGGGCAGCACGAGGCAGCATTGGACCAACACAGAGCCTGGATAAGGCCATCGGCCTCCGTCCGCGGTGCCTCCCTGGCAGCCCGTGCACGACCCGTGACAGGGCAGCGTGGCTGTGCCTGCCCCGTCTCGCCGCCGTCCGGTCTGCGCCGCGTCGGCTGGTACAAACAGATTGGCCAGATTAGCCAGCGCTGGGATCCAGTTTCTTCCCAGAGCTGCTGAGCACGAGCGGGAAGTTTTCCATTGCCCGAAGTGGCCGTTTGTGCCCTGCAAATGGTGAGACGTCCCCAGGAGGGTATTTATTTAAGATTAAAAGCATAGCCTTGCCACGTCCTTGCAGGGCTGGGAGCACGTGGGCTACCAAACAGCCCCAGACGGATCTGGCATCTCGCCACCCCTGCCAGCCCCATCTCAGCCCGGCACGGCCGGAGCTTGGAGAGAGTCTGTGGCTGCACCCAAGGCCTTGGTCCCTCGCACCCCACGAGCCAGAGCTCGGTGGCTGTGCAGCGCCCAGCACCCACTGAGAGCTCCTTGCCCTGGCACATGGATCAGGCTGGGTCTCGACTTTTGGGAGCCCACCGGCCGAGCATCCCACGCTTTTGGCAAAACGACAGCGAGAGCAACCGTTGCACGGAGCTGTGACTCCCTCTGGTGCCTACCCTAAGGCTCCCGAGCTCGTCCTTCAATCTTTCCTCGTCCCACAGCCCCAGGGATGGAGGGTTTGGGGTGCCCTGGCTGGCTGTGGGGCAGCCCCAGCGTGGGTGGGTGGGTGCGTGGGGACCAGGGCTCAGCTCCTGCCTTGGCAGCAGCTGTGAGAGCTGCTCGACCGCAGAGCCTGGGATGTGCCAAGCACCCTTGTGCCAGGGCCTGAATTTGGGGGGGCAGAGCTGCTTTCGGGGGTGATGGAGACAGGGCTTTGCCTGCAGATGGAGCTCCTCGCTCGGCTGTCGGGCTCAGGGAGAGGGTTGGGGTGAGGTGTTAAACCCTGTGAATTTCTCTTCCTTGAGGACCCTGTGGCTCCGCCAGACCCCCAAAAGAAAAGAGGATGGTGCTTAAACTCTCCCTGCTGGGGAAGAGATGGTGGTAATTAATCCCTCATTCAATTAATTACCCAAATGTGCTTGGCCTGAAAGAGGGAGGGGAAATCCCACCCAAACCCAGGTATTAAAAAAAGCAAATCTCTACAGCCCTAGTGATGCCAGGCGAAGGCGGGGATGGCACTTTTGGGGTGTCTGGCTGCAGTGGCCTAGAGGAGCTGATGGTGCCCCATTGCTGGCCCCTGCAGCCTGCTCCTTCCTCCCCTGGGAGGAGGAGGAGGAGGGTCTGCAGTGCAGGTGGCCATACGGATGGAGGGGCTGCCAAGGGGACTCTGCCCCCGGCCCTGGGCTGCAAATGCTGCAAGTGTATGTAAACAGCTCCTGCGTTTGGGGCTGGAAACGGCCCCTATGGGGGCTGCAGCAGGCTCTGCCCCATGGGCTGGGGGATCTGGGGGGGGATCGGTGGAGAGCACTTGTGGCCACTGGGTCCTGCCAGCCTGGCATGTGTGCCCTTGTGCCACGCTAAAATGGCTATTTTCCCCTCGTTTAGGAGCAGTGACGTGGGAGGACCCTGCTGGGGGCCAGATTTGGCCTTTCCAAGTCCTAGCTGGGGCTGGGCTTGGTCCTGGGGGCAGAAGGACTGGAGGTCAGACAAGGGCAGTGGCGGGGGCCTGATCCCCGGGGCTCCCCCCGGGGCTGGCAGCTGCCTGCGGAGGCAGCGGGGTCTGCTTGCGAGACCCCCGTGCTGCCTGGGGAGAGGGATGGCCGCAGGGGTCAGCAGCCACTGGCAAGAGCTCGCTGCTCTGGGGATTACACTGATCCCCTCCAGCCAACCTGCTGCGTGCCAAAGGATTTCTGAGTCTGTAACGTGCTTTCCCTGCTAAATTGGAGGTGTTTGGGGCCATGGTGCAAGGGCCAAGTCAGCGTTTGCTTTTATCCCTAAAATCTTAGTGGGGTCAATGGGATTGCATGGCTTGGCCTGCATGTGGTGGAAAATCAGACGCAAATTGGGGTTTAAAAGTTTCTTTTGAACATGGAGCTCTGCAAGGAAGCAAATTTAGGGCTACAACCCCGAATCTGCTGGCCTTCCTTACAGCTTTGCAGGCTCTCCTTATGGCTGCTGCTCTCCCGTGAGCATCGTGACTCCCACCTTTGCTGCAGCTCGAAGGAAGAGGCTCTTGTGGGTTTGATGCTTTTCTCCAGAAGCCAAAACTCAGCCTCTCCCGCGTGGTTTTCAACCCACTATTTCTTCTCTTCTCCCAGGTGGTCTCTGGTGCCAGCGGCAGCATGGGACTGAGCGATGCCACACGCCCGCCTCTGCCCATGCACACCGGCACGCTTGCCGCCGGCTGCGGTGGGATCCTGATGGCTCATGTTGGTCTCGGATGTGAGGCTGATCTCCACCTCCTCCTCCTCCTCTTCCTCCTCGGCCGCCACCACATAACCAGTTCTGCCCCGTTCTGCGCTTGCGCAGTGGCAGCTCCACCACCGCTCACCTTTGGCCCTGCCAAATGGCAGCCTGGCACCCTTGGAGCAGAGCTTTGTCACCGTGCTGCCACCATCCCTCGCGGCCACATCCTAGGTGTGATGAAGGTAACGAAGGCATCGTTCAGGAGCGGACCCAGCAGCCCTATCCGATGCACCCTTTGGGTCTGACACCCACCTGCCCGTGGCCCCGCAGCACCCATGGGTGCTCTCCTGGCCGCGGGCTTCCCTCACTAACAAGCAGGTGATGAAAGCCATGCTGTGTATCAGAATGAATCACTGACCTGGCTGGTTGCAGCCAGCCCTGCAGCTTGCTGGGCTTTGGACGCTGCTGTAATTCGTTAGTGCCCCAGCTCTGGAAATGATCTTTCATAATACAAGCTCTTACAGTAGAAATGAAACCTCAGCAGGTCCTTAATGCACCCTCGGCTCTGCCCCTTTTGCAGCAGGTGTGATTTTTTTTTTTTTTTATTAATCTTTATTAATTTTTTTCCAGGGTATGATGACAGTCCCCTGGGGCTTGACACAACTTGGGTGCGAGGTTTGCTTCCCTGCGAGTTGCTGCAGTGATGTGCTGTTACTGGAGGCGCTGAGCCTGTCCCAGTTTGGGGCTGCGGTACCCCAGCAATGGGTATAGCAAACCAGCCTTGTCTATGGATTTGCTAGATGTCAGTGTTCACCAAGGTTTTGGTGGATCAGTTGAGCTGATCTGGTTTTTGGTTAGGAGAAACAACAAATTAAGAACAACAAATTAAGGGATGAACCCCAGCAAGAAGTGATGTGTTTTTAGCCTTCCCCCATAAAGAAGCAGGGCCCAGGACGTCCTGGTCTGTGCACGGGCATCCCCAAAGCTTTCCGAGTGCCTGTGCTCTGTCTGGGTGATTAGTTAGGAGGCAGCGATGGAAAAGGGAAGAAATTCTTATGAAATTCCCGAAAACAGCCTGGAAGAGAAGAGGGACTCTGGGGGGGTCAGGGCCGGGTGCCACAGCTGCTAGGCACAGATTTGGGGTGGCCTGGTCCCCGGCAGATGCCCCTGGGCTCTGCGTCCCCCCGCCCCAGCACAGAGGAGGGTGCCGAGCAGCTCGGCAGTAGCAGTTTGGGCAGGCAGGCAGACAAACAGGCAGGCGCAGGCAGGCAGCCGCGCAGCCGTGCACTGCCCCTTCCTTCCCGCAGCTTGCTCCTTGCTGTGAAAAAGGCCGGTTTTCTCTCCAAAACGGCTCCCTCGCAGGACAGGCGACATTTGCTCCCGCTCTCCGGCAGAAGCGAAACCCTATCCCTGTCCTCAGTGCTCCGCTTGGGTTTCTCGGGGCTATTTCTGGCTCTTGGCTCCTTCGCCTCCAGTGTTTCCACTGGCTCTCTCCATCTTTTTTCCACTCCTTCCCTCCTCTGCCGCCCTCACCTCCCCGTGCCCTCAGCCAAGCGTCCTTCCCATGGCCCCGCCGCGACGGCTGCTCCCTGAAATGGGCTGCCAAGGCGGATTATTGCCATCGCTAATCTGCATTCACCCTCCTCCCCGTCCTCCCCTGCTCCTCCCTTCTCCAAATTGCTGCTATACGGCACCGGTGTGCGGTGCCGCACGGGCTGGCCGGCCGCCCCGAAACGGCCAACGCTGGGAGAACCACCGTGCCAGGGCTGGTGTGAGTAGGGGGCTGTGGTGGCCGGGTGGTGACTGGTGTGTCCCCAGGGTGGGAGGCTGGGTGGCAATCCAGCCATCTCCTGTGGCTGTGTCCTCCTCGGGTTGTTTTTTTTTTTTTTTTTTTTTCCCCATCCCTGCCCTTCCCGTGTCCTTTGGCGGCAGCAGGAGCCGGGAAGCCCATCTGCGGCGGGTCGGGGTGCTGCGGTTGCTCCTCTGCGGGTCCTACCCCGTGTGGCCTCTGCTCGGCAGGGAGATGCCGCTGGAGGACGGGGACCCGGTGAGGCAGAGGGGACAGCGGGTCAACGGCGAGGTCAGCGGTACCCCCCGGCTTGGGGGGACGGGAGACCCCCCGCTCCGGGGCACGCCGGCGCCCGACGGCAGCAGGACGGAGGCGATGGCAGAGGGCCGGGAGCCGGGGCCAGCACTGGGTGACAGGGACGTGAGCCCCGGGGGGGGCCCGCAGCAAGCAGGGCAGCGTGAGGAAGCCCTGATGAGCGAACTCTCGGAGCTGGTGCAGAAGGTGGTGAAGAGCAGCAGCTGGTGGGAACGGTACGGCGTGGATATCGGCATCCTCGCCTGCAGCTTCCTCCTGCTCCCAGCAGGTAATCCGACTTAGCCCCTCCAAACTGCGGCTGGGGGGGGGTTCCGTTGCCTTCTCACGGCTTTTGCACTGCTGGTACAACTTTGTGCTGGAAGCCTATTAGCAGTCTATAAAGCCTGTAAGAAAGCCACAATAACCCCTTCACCCCGTGCCGTGGGGCACCCTGACCCCGCTGGAAACCCGCAGTGGGTGACGGTGGCACCTGGGGTACAGCCTGGGGTGAGGGGACAGTGCCTGGGCAGATGGGGACAGAGAGCGGCATGCTCCATCCGTGCCCTGCCATGGGGCAGGGAAACCCTAGCAGTTTTGGTGACAATGGCCCCAGTGGGTGCAGGGGGATAGTCGAGCTTGGGGCTCCGGTGGCGCAATCGGAAAGCTGCAGCTGGTGCTTTCTCTTGCTTTTGAACTCCTGGGGATGCTGAAATCCTGGCAGAGTCATTTGTCACCAGTGGGATCCTAGCCAGAGCTGCGGGATGGGACCTGGCACCAG
This sequence comes from Aquila chrysaetos chrysaetos, assembly GCF_900496995.4. NCBI lineage: Eukaryota > Metazoa > Chordata > Aves > Accipitriformes > Accipitridae > Aquila > Aquila chrysaetos. Next base: position 69,028,959 of record NC_044008.1, read on the forward strand.
CAACGCCTGGTGCCATCGCGGCTGGAAGTGGCCAAACCTTCAGCACGAGGGCAAGCGTGGCTGGTCCAGCTGTGCGGGGTGATGTGGAGGGAAGCTTTCTGGCTCAGGCAGTTTAAATACCTGTAACTACGACTGAAAAACAGGTTTAGGGCAGTGGCTGGCATGTGTGGGTGTAGCAACTACTCCAGCCCAGGTGCAAGAAGAGAGAGGTGAGGAGGAGTGCGAGCTCCTGCCTGGCTGGTTTCTCCATAGGGTTCCTGTGCCTGCGGTCAGCCCAGGCCATCCCTTTCCTGGCGGGTGTCCTCACCCTCGGCGTGGTGCATCACACCTTGACCGTGAAGGGCAGTCATCTAGCCAGCCACAACGCCTTGACGGAGTCCAAGTCCTGGGGCAAAGTCTGGGCCATCTTCTTCATTGAGGTGAGCAGGGCCAGGGGGTTTGGGTGACAGCTCCCCCCTACGAAGCCCCATCAGCACCTTGCCAGCACCCCAAGCCCTTCAGGAACAGCCACTGGAGAAGAAGATGGATCCGAACCCTTCCTGATCCGTGTGCAGGAGGGTTAAATGTAAAGCAATGCTACACTGGGGAGCACCAGGAACAGCCCTGCTGGTGGGGCTTTGCCTGGAGGCAGCGGGGCGGGGGGGGGAGCCCCCAGCTGGGGACGGCTCCTGTGGTGCGCTGGGCTGTGGGGTTTTGTGTTCGTCCCCTTGACCACAGGGCTGCAGAGCAGGATAATGAATTGTGGGGAGTGGTGGGAATGGTTTCTGGTGCTTAACTCTTAAGAAGGCCATTTCCAGACTGGTTTGGAGCCTGTGGGGTGCAGAGCATCTCCCCTGGGTACCTCTCCTGCGAGTCCAAGCCAGGTGGTGCCTGATCCTGATGCCGTGGCTGTAGGCATCACCTCTCCTTTCTCTTCCCTCCCAGCTCTGCTCAGCTTTCACGGCCGAGCAAGGCACCTACAACCACGTGAAGATCCACCACGGCTACACCAATGTCATCGGCCTGGGGGACTCCAGCACCTGGAAGCTTCCTTTTCTGAACCGCTACGTCTACATGTTCATCGCACCTCTCGCGGTGCCCATCATAACCCCTCTGGTTGCTCTTGGTATGTGTCCCGACTGCCTTGGGACGGGGTTCTGGGTATGGTGAGCTTGTTACTGTCCAGATCTCACCCCACCAAAGGGTTCTGCTTTGTTTGGCGGCATCACGTTAACTACACCAGCCCACAGAGAGACACAGGGCTGCAGCGAAGGCAGGTGATGCTGCATCTGTTCCGGGGAAGGCATCTGCTGCGTGTCTCCTTTCTGCTGGTGCTCAGAAATGCTTCACATATTCCTGTGTTGGGTCAAGTGTTGGAAAGACATTGTGAGCCTGAAGCGCCCCAAATTTGCTCTCCTTTGAGTCAGACCCTTGGCCATAGCAGGGTTCACCATCACATGGGTCTCTGGCTGGTCAGAGCACCATAATGATTTTGCTGACTGCATGCAAGGTGAAGGTGTGGGAGTCTACAGGGACCGGGATGCAATGAGCTCGGGCAGACAAGGCAGTGGCTCAGGGGAAATAATGGTGCCAGGAAACGATCAGGGAGAAAAGCCTAGAAAATAGTAAGAGGCTGAGGAAACCCGGTCCATCGGGCTGAACACACAGCTCTGGGCAATGCCAAAAATGCAGACAATGACTTGGCAAATTGTAAGAAATGAAGATGCAGCCAAATCCCCATGTGATAATGCACAGCTGGAGCCTCTGCCCCACTGCCCTGGGGAAGCTCCAGGCCCCAGCCCCAAAAACCAGCAGGTCAGCAGTGCTGGGGGGTTTAGGCCAACCTGGAGGATCGGGAAAGGGAGATGAAGAATGGGATGGGCTGTAGGTTTCTCAGCATGCCGGGCAGTCTGGCCGCTGGAGCAGCAGTGGCGGGGAAGCATCAGCACCTTGCCCATGTGCTGCCTCTTCTTCCTCGCACAGATTTGTTGAGGAACGTGGAATGGAAAGTAGCTCTCCGGACCCTCTGCTGCATGTTTCTGGGTCTTTACTGCCATTATTGGCTGCTGCTCCACGTCTCGGGCTTCCAGTCGCCGTGGTCCGCCCTGCTCTGTATGCTGCTCACCCGCTCCCTCCTGGCCCATCCCTACATCCACGTCAACATATTCCAGGTAGAGACCTGAAGCTCTGAGATGTCCCGATGGTGCTGGAGACAGGCCAACCACCACCCAGCGCTGGTGACATAGCCCTGACACAGCTGGCTGGGGCTTGTGTCAGCTTAAGGCGAGCGGCCTCGGTCGTCACGTCCCTCGTGCCAATGTCGTCACAGGGAGGATCAGGCCGGTGGTGCTGGGGTGGAAAGCGGTGGCCCTGGGAGAATGTCAGGGCAGAGGGGTGTGAAGGGCTGGAGGGTGATGTCCTCTGCGGTGGCTTGCAGGACTGGGGGCTTGGTGCGTTTGCAGGTGTAGGTGCAGCTGGTATGGCAGGTCCTGGGATGGCGAAAGGCTGGTGGCTCCAAGTGTGGGTGTGTTGGGGGGACAGAGCGCGGGTGCTCCTCGGTGGCTCCGTGGACAGACAAATGCAGGATGGAGCGACTTTAGGGATGAACCCGGTTCTGGGGTTGGCAGCCAAACCCCAACACGTGGCTCAGCCTGGCCAGCACCTTCATGCCCTCGCATGGCCAGAGCCGTGGTTGACTCTGTCTGGAAGGGGCCGGGGGGGTGATGGGTGCCACGGGGTCCCCACCCTGCTTTTCCCGCAGCACATCGGCCTCCCCATGTTCGCGGCCGATCGGAAACCCAAGCGGATCCACCTCATGAGCCTGGGTGTCCTCAACCTGCCCCGCAACGCCCTGCTCGACTGGTCCTTTGGCCACTCGCTCATCAGCTGCCATGTGGAGCATCACCTCTTCCCCAGCCTCTCCGACAACATGTGCCTGAAGGTGAGACGGTCCCCCAGGGCAGATGAGTGTGTTGGGAGGTGACACGGGGATGAGACCATCCATGTCCCCACCACCTCCTCTCCCTGCCACCGGATCTCTTTGCGCTGTTCCCCCCACGCTAGAGACCTCTTGCTGCTTTGCGCCAGCCCCTAACCCACCTCCCTCCATCCCCACTCCTGTTTCTCCCGGGTTGCTGCTCCCTGCTCCTTCCACTGGTCCCAATTCCAGCCTGCAGCAGCCTCCCAGCAGTCCAGGATCCTTCCAAACTCTTCCCTTGGGAAAGCATTTCCAGTGCTGCACAGTCTGGCTTTTGGTTTAGCCGGCATCCAGGCAAACCGCCTATAATTTTGGTCGTGCCCTTACTTGTTACTCTGAGGTGGGGGGTGTGTTCAAAACGTGGGCTCCGAGCACGGCCCTGGCTCGAGAAGATCCCAAGGCAGATCCGTGCGCTGCCCTTCAGCACGGGATCTCCACTGCTTTAATGCTGTGCACTTATTTCCAGTCTCAAGTCAGGGGAAAAATTAAGTCATAGTAATAGATGGAGTAGGAGCACCAGCGGGGTTTGGGTCATGCCCTTTGCTCGAGCTCACGGGGCCGGTAGGACCTGTACCCCTGCAAAGGTGTGTTGCAGGGAAGGGGTAATTAAGCTGGTGGCAGCCTCCCAGCCCTGCTGCCGAGCCGGCTGTGTGGGCACGTGGGGATAACTATGGGTGTGAGTGATGAGCGTGTGTGGCTGGCCCTTGTTAAAGCTTCGTTAGGGCATCCCTCCTAATCCGAAGCCCTGCATAGGCATTTTGCTAGGGCAAACTCCCTGTGTTGCTGCAACTGGAAACCACCTTCCTCTTAATTTTCATGGTAAAGAAGTTATAGCTGGTTCTGCCTTCTCCAGCCCTGTTTTGGGCATATGTGGCATGGGTTTTCTGGGCAGCTTGCAGGGAGCTCGGCGATGCCTCAGGCTGGGAACCTTGTACAAATGCCGGGGCATCCTGCATGGAGGTGAATTTGCCTTTGCAGATCAAACCCATCGTCTCCCAGTACCTGAAGCAGAAGAAGCTGCCGTACAACGAGGACACCTACGCCTCCAGGCTCCGGCTCTTCCTCCAGAGATACGAGGAGCTGATGGTCCACGCTCCCCCCATAACAGAGCTGGTGGGCATCCAGTGAGGACAGGGCCCCAGGACTTGGGGGGGCTGTTTCCTGCGGGGACTTGCAGCAGGGATGGTTTTAGCAGGATCGGGGCTACACAGACACACGCCTCCATAAAGCCATCGCGTAGGAAACATCTCTCCCCGATGTCTTGCTTTTGGCTAGGTAACGATGCACAGAGCCACGGCGGGAGGAGAGCCAGGTGGTACAATGTCAGGGACAGAAAAAGGGGGGGACCCCCCCAGTTATTCCCTGCCAGGGCTTAGTTTTATCCACTCTGCTTTCACGCCTGGGGAGAGGAAACCCCCCATCTGCTGTCTGGGGTCTCCATGCAGCAGGACCAAGGGAATGCGGCACCGTGTCTGGGGCATCCAGAGCCGGTTCCTGGCTGAGAGCTGCTGGGCTCTGTAGGATGGAGCTGCAAATGTGGGGTTGGGAGCTCAAGGAAGGGGTGGATTGTGGGGAGGGGGCTGTGTCACTGCTGCCTGCGCTTTGCCTGACTTTGGGATAAACCAGCCTTTTTGAGGAACAACGATTTGGCAAGTTCAGCCTTAACACGTTGAAGCGCATCTTCTTTATTACTGGGTTTTGTTGCTGGAGCAAGTCATACCGGTATCCCGCAGTGCCCGAGGCAGGGCTGGGGGAAAGACCCTTGCCCCATGTGGGGTATCTGTATTGGGGTGCTGGAGGTGACCCCAGACTCGATCGTTGCTATTGCAAGAGTTTAGCAGAATCGCCTGCCAGAGGCAGGCAGGTCTCCAGGGCTTGGAAGACTTTCCCTGTTTAGGGAGGGTGAACTCGGCCCACTGAGCTGCTGCCAGCGGGTGGGATGCTCACGTGGCTTGTTCCAACCCCCCTCCAGGACACCGTGCCTGGCTTTCCTGGGGCTCTCTGCTGTTCCAGACCCGCAAGACTAATGACAAAGTCCAGCCCAGTGTCACGGTGGGGACCTGGCAGCAGAAAAGGCAACTGGCCCAACTGGGACCAGCGTGCGAGTCAGTGCTGGCTCTGGGCTTTGTGAGGCTTTGCGAAGCTTTGCTCTTCCTGATTCATGCTGGACTCCCAGCCCCACAACCGGGATTTATAAGGCTGAACATTGCAAATGTGTCCTGAGGCACAGGGATGCTCTCCTCTGGTCTCTGCCTGGCCGTGGCAGGGCGAGGGTTGCAGTGGGCATGCCCCTCTGTGGGCGTCACGTACCCCATTCTTCTGCACCAAGTGTGGGGACATCCTCAGACCCACTGGAGAAGTGTCCCTGTGTGGGCACTGTGACATGGGGCTGGGATGGCCACTGCATGTCCCGGTGTAGTAGGTCCAGACTCGGGGGTGGGGAAAGCTGGCCCTGGATCTGTCCAGGGTGACCCCTTTGGCATCAGAAATAGGGAATTACTGATTTATCCTGGGCTGGGGCCCGGGGGATGCTGATGCCCTGGGCTGCTGGCATTGCCATGTCACCTCTAACCTGCCCCATGCGGGTTTATCGATCCACGACATTGTGAAACATCCAAAGGGCAAATTCTTGCCCTTTGAGTGAGTGTGGGTTATGCCGGGTCTGTAGGTGGGAGGGTAGCAGGGGGTGGAGGGGGTGGCTGGACCAAATGGCCTGAGTGCTCCCAGGGGTCACCGGGGGCTTGGGGGTGGCAGAGACCCTCCCCAGAGCTGCCCTCCTGATTAATTTCTTAATTGAGAATCAGAGCTAAATTACGCTAAATGTGCCAAATTAATGGTGCTCCTGGCTCCAGTGAGGGGCAGGGGGGGTGAGCACGCGTTAGCGGTGCTTTCGGCTCAGATGGGGTAATCTCAGCCTCACGTGTCCCCGCTTGTGGGCACAAAATGCTCTTTCTCCTTCCATATTGCAGAGATCCATCTCAAAATGTTTCTAAGCGTTGGTGGGAGCAACAACCCTTTTCACAGCTAGATCTCATGGATATTGTATAATGCAGTGCCATCTAAAGGCAAGTGTTCGCAGGTCCTTCAGCCAGCAGGAGATGACCTGTGATTTGGGAAATATGGGGATTGTTCCCTGCCAGAAGTGGCAGATACAGCAGCGGTTAATGGGGAAAAGGGAGATTTCTGGCCTGTGCTCAGAACACCCCAAACTTCTGCCTTGAGCAACGCCCCAAATTTAAACTCGACTCTTTTTGTGGACGATATCAATGCTGATATTTGGAACTGAGCCTCCAGCCTCGCCTCTCTGGGCAATGGGTTGGTAATTGCTGTGTTGAGCTAAGGCTGGGGGCTTGGAGCACAGGCTTTAAAGCTGTCGGAAATCCTGGTCCTCGCCACAAACACCCTGAAGGAGCGGGTACAGACGGAGGCATATGGCCAGCTGCTGTTCTCAGCATGCCTTTGCAGAAAGCCATGAACTAATTTTCAAGACCGTGCAAGAAAGTGTGTGGGTTTTATGACCCTTATTAAAATCGGCTTCTAGCTGTAAAATCCTCTCGGTCTTAATTGCTTTTAAAAAGCCCCGTTAGTGCTCGCCTGCATGCTTTGGCATCTGTACAATCCTTAAACATCTCCTGGTCCCGCTGAGATGATTTCCCTGCCTGGTGTATTGCGCAGGGGCTGAAGCAAGACGGGGTGCTCCTGCACGGGAAGTGTGAGTGGTTGCATTTGAAATGAGCTGAGTGATGGGGATTAAGGAGAAAATAAAGCAGGGGCCGTGGGGGAGGCTGGGGTGGGAGCTTTGGCAGCAGCATTTATCCGCTGGCACTAATGTTTTATCCTTTACTGAGGGGATGCTGTGGGTTTCTCCTGGTGAAGGGTGGACGGCTGTGCAGCGGGATAGTTAAAATCAGTCTGAGCTTCGGTTCCCCCCCGGGAGACCTCCGCAGTTAATCACTTTTGGTAATAAAGGGCCGCAATTAGCAGCCGCAGGGATGGAGCCGATGCGGGGAGCCCCAGGCGGGCAGGGTACCGCGGAGGCCTCGCCATAGAGTGCGGCGGCGCGGGCGGCCGCGAGAGGGCCTCTCCTTCCCTACTTCTCGGTGGTACCGCTGGTTTCCGGACAGCCGTGGCGGCAACCGCGTGCCGCCATTGGCTGCCGATGCGGGGGCGGGGCCGTGCAGAGCTGTGGGGCGGGGTTATGCTAAGCGTCGCGCTCTCCCGCCTCGCGATTGGTCGGCGGGGAGGAGGGGCGGGGCACCCGGCAGCAGCAGCGGCGGCGGCGGCGGCGGCCGGGATGGGACCGGGCGGCGCGTGCTGGAGGGGCGGTGGCGTCCCGGGCGGTGAGGGGCGGGGCCTGGTGGCGTCACGGGGTCAACCGGCACCGGGGGGGGGGGGGGGGGGGGGAGGAACACGTCTCCCGGGAACGGGGGGGGGGAACGGGGACCGGGGGCACCGGCGCTGCGGGAACCGGGACCGGCGGGCCCGTGCTGCAGCCCTGGGGGACCGAGGGACGCGGGGCCGGGGGGGACACACCATGCCCTGCGCTCCGGGGCGAGAGTGCTGGGGGCCCGGTGCTCCTCCGACGGGGACCGGCACGGGGTCCGGGTCTGGGTCCGGGACCCCCCGGTGCACGGGGCCGGGGGCGTCTCCGGTACGGTGCTTTCTAGGGCCCTTCTCCGGAGCGGTTGACAGCCTCTCCGCCACCACCGGCGCCGGCCCAGCCGTAAGCGCCAAGGCCGCAGGCTTGGCCGAGCGCGGGGGCCGCCGGCCTTGACCTCGACCTCGAGGCGTTTCCGCCTCAAATCTCTTCGGGGAGACGCGCCGCCGGGCCCGGTACATAAACCCCGGCCTTCCTCCGCCGCCCGGCTGCCCGCGATGGCCGGTGTCGGGGGACGAGCCCCTCTGGGTCGGTACCGGGCTGGAGGGAAGGGCTATGGCCGGGCCTGGGAGTTAACACCTCGTGCGGCATCACGTCCTCTCTGTCCTTCACGCCTCCAGGTTTCAAGCGATGGCTGTCCTCGTCCGCCCCGGCTCCTCGCGTCTGCGTGGTGGGCAGCGGGCCCGCGGGGTTTTACACGGCTCAGCACGTCCTCAAGGTACCGGGGTGGGATTTGGGGGTGGGTGAGGGCAGGGACCTGCTCGCTGAGGGAGGCATCGCCGTGCTGCCTGGCTCGAAGGGGGTTGGGGAGTGGTTTTGTGGGCTCCCGGCCCGGATCCAGCCAAGCCGGTGTCGTCGGGGGGCTGCGTGGGGCAGCCCAGACCCCACGGAGTCCTCCTGGGCCCCTTTGCCTGGGGTAGGTATTGCTGCCATCGTCCCTGCCCTGCCCCTGGGCCCTGCAGGCCGGACCCAGGCCTGGCCAGGTTGCTGCGAGTTCAGCCCAAGTGATTTTTCTAGAATCAAATAAGCAGCAGAGATCTGCCTCGCTCAGAGCTGTTGTCACCCAACAGGGGCGACATTAACTCTGCGTTAAAGGGAACGTGCAGGACCTGCTCTCCTGCTTCCTCCTCCCCCAGCTGAATTAAGGCACACGGGTGATCCTTTACCCGGTGTCTGTAAACGTTAGTGCTTTGGGCAGTCAAATCTCTGTCAGGAAATGAGGCCCAAGCACAGAACTGGGCTGCTGGCACCGACCAGAGATGCAGCAGCTTAACCCTGTCATTAAACTGTGCTGTGTTGTCTCCGGTACGTGTTGGAAAATAGCTGTTTCTAAGCCTCAGGGACAAATTTCAGGGCTGCTTAATCTCCGGGAAGAGGCTGGCTCAAAATACAAGATAACAAAAGCCTTGCAGCAAAACATCTGTCTAAAGCTCTGACCCTGAGGTGACTCAGCTCCAGGGGATCTCAGGACACGGGCACCTCTGTGGAGGGCTGGCAGACAGCCTGGCAGGTCCACCAGCACCCAGGGTGCTGCGCTGGGTGCTCCCCAGCCAGTGTGGGGGCTCTTCCATCAGCCCCCCGGGTACGGGATAGCCACCGGTTTAGTGCGGAAGAGGAGCTGTGGGGTGGGTAGCAGGATGGAGCCCCCCACGAGATGTACTTGATGGTGGTTGGGGTCACGCTCGCTGCTATGCCTCACGATCTGGGCTGTCAGTAACAGGTACAGCATCATCCTGTGCATGGAAGAGCCTGGAAGAGACTGTTTCTGGCTACGGGATCGTGGTGCAACTCTCCCTCCTACTCCGTATTTCCCCCAGCAGCAGGCGAGCGTTGCATGTCCCTCCTGAGCTGCTGGGCTCATGTGGCCTTTCTGTCCTCATCCCTTAACCGCGACTTTCTTCTCCTGCAGCACCACGGCGGGGCCCGAGTGGACATCTATGAGAAGCTGCCTGTTCCCTTCGGGCTCGTCCGTTTTGGGGTGGCCCCAGACCACCCCGAAGTGAAGGTTGGTGCTCGCCTCCTCCCCTTGCCGTTGCGGTTGAACACGATGATGGTGGTGGGTGCAGGCGAGGCAGTTGCCGTCCTTTGTGGTGCCTCAAGGCTCGCTGTGGTGTGGAGTTGTCACACTGGAGAGGTCCAAATGTCCTCCTTGTCCGTGCTGAGACCCAGCAAGGCCACGGCTAGGTGATATGGGATGTCTGGCATTAGGGCTCTGGACAGCGGGTCAAAAACAGGGGCTTGTGATGGGAAGTGCTGCTCCCGGTGCTGGTCAGACTGGCCTAGAGCAAGACCAAGGAGCACAGATGGGTTTCTTTGTACCAGGAAACTTTAAGCTGGCAGGATCTTGCCCGCTCGCTGCAGTTGTTTGCCTCTGCTCCGTTCGTACCCATTCTGGTACGAATGTGTACCCTGGGAACACACAGATCTGCTGTTAGGAGTGATGGAGTTGGGCTGTAGGTGCACATCTGGGCAAAGAGAAGGTAAACCAAGGAGCTCTTTGAAATCAACCATTTTCCTTTGCCTCGTAATGGGCATGAATTGTACCCAGGGGTATCTGCTGTGTCTGAACTGGGGTGAAGGTAGTTGGAGTGGCAGGACGCAGGAGATCCAGACACAGCAATATCTTGAGATGGTTTCCTTTAATCCTTGGAGATCATCAGACCAAAATGCCTGGATCCCTTTGAGCTGAGAGATGAGGAGTGGACATAACAGATGTGGGTTTTGGGCAGCTTCCGCCGTACAGTGGTATCCGTCCTGTTACCAGGCTGAGTCTGGCTGGAGCTGAAGGGGAAAAAGTGGTTGTTTTGCTGTGTAGCCCTGATTGCTCAGAGGAAAAGGCTTTGGGCGCCATCCTGCCCTGCGTCCTCTCTTGATGAAGTGGGTTTCAGAAAGGGTTGAGATGAGAGGCTGAGATGAGAGGCTGGCAGAGGGGGTCTGGCAGGCAGCACTCTCAATGGAAGGGGTTGTTTCGTGGGACTCCCTTGCAAGCCTCACCTCTGGGAAGGAGTTTTCTCTTATAGCAGGGTTTACTCAGAGGGGCCGAAGGTATTGAAAGTGACCTGTCCTCCCCAGGCGGATGCAAAAGATGGATTTTCCTTTCCACAAAGGGTGGTGGAAAGAGTGCCAAGTCACAGCTGTGCTTATCTCCCTGTGAATTATCTGCGGCTGTTGTTAGATAAGAGTCTCAGAATAACTGACTCAGAGAGGGGGAGAAGCATCTCAAGGCTGCGGGGGACGGGAACGAGGACCTCCTGTCAGCAGCAGGCCTTGGCCCCGGCTGTGGCTTGGACATAACTCCCCGGCGCTTGTTTGATCTTGGCAGAATGTGATCAATGCCTTCACGCAGACGGCGCGCTCGGAACGCTGTGCCTACTACGGAAACGTCACCGTGGGGAGGGATGTCACGGTGGCAGAGCTGCAGCAGGCTTACCACGCCGTGGTGCTGGTGGGTACCGTGCCTCACAGCCAGGGCTGCCTTAGCTCCCCAGAAGTCATGGGGAAGGTCTGCAGGGTTATTGCCCACTGGGGTCTCAGGAAGAGGGTTCGGGCAAGGTGTTTCTGGGTGCCTTATTACCGTGGCAAACTCTCCCCAGCTCAAATGCTACAAGGCTTGTCTGAAGCCTTGGAGGGAGCATGTGCTAGAGCATGGCATCAAATGCAGCTCTCTGAAATCCCGCTGTAAGGGGCAGCGGTTGAGGAACCTCTTCCCTGTGATGGCCAGTACCTGTTTCAGCCTGATACGGATTTGTCCCTCCTGTTCAGTCCTTAGCTTGTCATGCTCTGCCTTGGCCCAAGGAGGTCAAGTTGTTTGGCTCCGGAGCCCGGGGGATGAGGTGGATGAAGCCCCCGTGCTCAGGCTGTGTTTAGTCCTTCCATTGAGTATCCTGGCCCCCGGGAAGGATTGGTAGCCGTGCAGTGTCCCTGGCAGCAGCTGGAAGGGGACATTTGTGTTTTGGTATCAAACCCTGCACACAGTGACATCTCTGACTGTGTCTGCTCCCTCCTCAAGAGTTACGGTGCTGAAGATAACCGGGTCCTGGGGATCCCAGGGGAGAACCTTTCCGGCGTTTATTCGGCCCGAGCGTTCGTGGGCTGGTACAATGGGCTGCCTGAGAACCGGGACGTGAGTACAGCAGTGTGTTTCCCTGCCCTTCCTCCCCATCCTGCATCCGAACGCAGGCATTCAGCTCTAGATTAAGTCCTGAAAGGCCTGCAATTGGAAAAGATTAGCAGGCACCACGTTAAATCCTTCTTAGATGGTAGAAATGTGAACAATTTGCACATCAGTGAGAGCGGATTAGCTGGCTCTCTAGGTTGGCGGCACATTTTGGCTGGGCCAGATGGGAACCTGGGTGGAGTGATGCTCTGCTTTGGCCTGAGGAGGTTTTTTGGCCAAAAGAGCTCCTGCTCCCGAGTTGCCATCACAGGAAGAGAGGGAGAGGCATCGGTTGGGGTGCCCAGAGTGGCTGTGTTGCTGTGTCTGCTTGGGGAGGAGGCTGGTGTGGAGTTTCCCCATCTGCACCACCTCTTTTTGGGGAAAAGAGGGGTGGAAGGGAATTTGGGTGTTGGGAACAGGTCCGAGGGGGCGGGCATCATGGAGGCCAGGTGGATTTGCTCACGGATGGGTCGGTCTTTCCCCGCAGCTGAAGCCCGACCTGAGCTGTGAGACGGCGCTGATTCTGGGTCATGGCAATGTGGCGCTGGATATTGCCCGGATCCTCCTGTCCCCACTGCATCTCCTCAGGGTGAGTCACAGGGGTACTCCGTGCCACGAAGGCAGCTTGGGGCCCAAATTCACTCCCTGCTGGTTGGGTGCTGGTTCCTGCCCATCTCGGCAAAAATCTCAGACTCTCCTGTATTTGGGATCTTTCCCCAGGGAAGGCTGTTGCCTCTCGGGTGCACCCTGTGGATTCACAGTCCATAGGGAGTGATCCAAGGCTGTGGCCATGCCTTGGGTAACGCTGCAGAGCTCTCTGGATTGCTGCTGCCTCCTGGGCTGCTGGTACCTAAAAAGTTGGCAATTGAGCTTCATCCCTTCCTTTCCTATGAGAAGCAAAGGAGGAGCTGCTTGTCCTTTTCCACCACCAAACTAGAAGCTTCTCCTGTTGGAATTTTTTTTTTTTTCTACTGTAGTTGAGGGCAGCAGCCTGATTTCTGCTGGTAGCACTGGGCACACTGGTGGCTGGTCCAAGCTGGTGGACCTCTCCTCCTGATGCCGTGCTTCCTTATAGACAGCTGGGAGCTGGTCTGCACCAGCTGTTCCATACAGCTGCTGCCCCAGATGTTGGCAGCAAAGGCTCTCCCTCCTGGAGAAATGCCATGAGGTTTGTTACAGCTGTGCAGCAACTTCCTGTATTAGTATCTAAATTAAATAAAAAAAAAAAAAACCCAAACTTGGAGATACTGCTAACCAGTGGCTAAAGCCAGCTGGGAAGCAGTGCTGCAAAGGACATGGCACTGGAAATGAGTGCCCGAGTGTGCAGGCAGTGTCCTGTTAAGAATATTGGTCTGGAATGGTTTATCCTGGTCTCCCTCCCATCATGTCTTCTCTGGAAAAGATCTTCTTGCGATCTAGATACATGCACGTGACCAAAACAGAGCATAGGGTTGCTGCAAGATGCCAGCCATCAGTCAAGCCCTGCCGAGCCGATGCTTGTGTTTGTGCTCGGAGTTGCCCTGGGCGGGCAGGCAGTGATTTGAGCTGTGACTTGCGGTGGGTTTCACTCAAATGCCTGTATATCCTGAGCTGGGAAGTCACCCAACAGCATCTGCAGGCACCCCAAAATCGAGATGACTGGAAGGCTTTGCTCTGTTAGCCCCAAGGTTAACCTGCTTGGGTAGATCCCCCAAGGCAATCTCGCGGGGTGCTGGCTTGTTACCTTTAGTGCATTATGGCCTCGGAAAGTACATTCAGTGATGAGGGACCAGCTGTGCAAATAGCTCTGTGCAAAGGGAGATGACTTGTTTTCCATCCTCGCCCAGGCTCTCTGCATGCACAGCCTGCATTTCTCCTGGTTTTTCACCTTCAGAGGCTGTGCCTTCCCCCCAGCTCCCTCCAGATCTGCCCTCGTCCCACTCTCCTGTCTCTGTCTTGCAGAAGACAGACATCACTGACAGCTCCCTGGCAGCTCTCGCCTGCAGCAAGGTGAAGCGTGTCTGGCTGGTTGGGAGGAGGGGACCTCTCCAAGTTGCTTTCACTATCAAGGTAAGGCTGGGGGTGCTGGAGGGCAGCCGTGTTTCCTAGCCTTGAGGCCCAGGCTATCCATTGCTGGTGGGGAGAGGTGGTCTAGGGATGGGTGGGGAACCCAGGCTGCTGAGGGAAGAGGGCCTGGGGCTGTTGGACAACCTCTGTGCGCTGGAGGTAACATCTTCCTCCCTGCAATTCCCAGGAGCTGCGGGAGATGATAAACCTGCCTGGTGCCAGACCTGTCCTGAACCCTGCTGACTTCACAGGCCTTGAAAATACTATTAAAGGTGAGGGAAATGTGCCATGCTCTTCCAGACAGGGACTCACCTTGACAGGCAAGCATCCAGGAGTGATCTGGAGATGCTCAGAATATGCATCAGAGAAACTCTTTGCCCTATGCTTAATGCGTGGTGTGTGAAAGCCAGGTGACCATGATGTGGCTCGTCCTCAGAGTGCTAGGAGGCCACAAAGACAAGGGAACAGCCTGTTTTTGTGTTTGTGCAGTCACTTTGCTGCTTGGGTGTGATGCTTTTACTCTCTGAGTGATGAGGGCAGGAGATCTGGGAGGGCTGGGGGAGCCTTGCAGGAGAGATCCCAAGGCTGTTGATTTAAGAGCTTCCTGCAGACCTAAAAAGAAAACACTGAGTTCAAGGGTGTCCAGAGACTTGCTCTTCTCCACAGGCTGCTGCCTCTGAACACCAGCAAGACAGCGAAATCACGGGCTTTGATTTGTGTGTCCCACTGGCCTCAAGCCTCAGGAGCTCTCCTGGTCACTTTGACTTGTAGTTTGTCATCTCAAAGGCGTTGGACTCCCATCAGCATGACAAACTCCAGATGGACACACATACCACTGAAACTGCCTTGACATGACCTCGGCTCAGCGCCATGTCCCAAGGGGGTTTTGCTGAGGTTCCTGTTCTGCAGATCTTTCTTTCTTCCTAGATGCCCCCAGGCCCAGGAAGCGACTGACTGAGCTACTGATTAAAACAGCCCTAGAGAAGCCTGGGGAGAAGATGATGGAGGCGCAGGCAGCAGCAGCGCAGGCAGCAGCCCCCCGGGAGTGGGGGCTGAAGTTCCAGCGCAGCCCCCAGGAGGTGCTGCCCACCGCTGATGGGAGGCGGGCGAGGGGCATCCGCATGGCCCTGACCCGCCTGGAGGTACGGGCTCGTGGCAGGGCGGGTATGGCTCTAAGCAGGGCTGCAGGGATGGAGCAGGACACTGCTGCATCCCTGCAGCCCTTAGGAATCTCTCCAAAGACAGCTTTGTGTTCCCTGGCTGGTTGGAGTGGCCGCTGGCAGGCTCTTGGGGAAGCTGGTACCACTGACAAGAGGCTTTCACCTTCTAAAGGGAGCTCCTTCCATGTTGCTACTGCTGCAGAAAGGACTTTAGCAAATACCTAGGGAGCAAAGATGCCAAAGGAGACCGGAGGAAGCTGCTGCTCTGCATCTGGTGACTGTCTGGTGCTCAGTAGCCTCTTCCTCCCTCTCTCAGGGTTTGGGTGACTCTGCTAAAGCTGTCCCCACTGGAGACACGGAGGAGCTGGAGTGCGGGCTGGTACTCAGCAGCATTGGCTACCGGAGCCTGCCCCTGGACCCGGCAGTACCCTTCGACACCCAGCGCGGCGTTATCCCCAACAGCTCAGGCAGAGTGGAGGGTGTTCCAGGTCTGTATCCACCGGGATGTGTGTGGGATGCGTGTTGAGCACAGCGGGTCAGTTGGGGGCTTTGGGGTGGGAAGCTCCGTTCACTAAAGGCACTGATACAAGGCGGTCGCGTGCCTCAGTCAGAGAGTGGAAACTGAGGAAACGAGCTGCCTCTGTCAGGCGTTAAGAACTGGCCCGTCCTCAGCTTGCGTTAAGGGTGTCTGGTTTTGCAGCAAACAGCGCTGAAGATTATGGTGGTTTTACTGGGCCTTGGAGTCTGTTAGTGAAGCAATCAATACAGCCCATACAGCTGCTTAGTGCTGGTCTGCAGGTACACAAATTCCTGTGACAGCACCGTCGAAGGGCCTCGCTCTGTTCCCACCGCAGGGGTGGATTCTTCCACCGCTCGCAGCTTGATGTGACGCCCGGGGACAGGGCAAGGACTTGCAGCCAGGAGGGTCCACAGCCACGTGCTGGACCGAGCCTGGCTGCTCTGTGTGCCCGGGCAGGTCTGTACTGCAGCGGGTGGGTGAAGAGAGGACCCACGGGCGTGATCATCACCACCATGAACGACAGCTTTGACACTGCCCAGTCTGTGCTGGAGGATCTCCAGCTGGGCGTGCTGGACGTGTCCACCTCCAGAGAAGGCTTTGGGGCCGTGGAGAGCATCCTGCACAGCCGAGGTCAGTGCTGGGGGGGTGTGAGCTGCTGTAGCAGTCAGCATGAAAGTATGATGCAGCCAAACTCCTGCCGGATCGTATCCGGGGGCAGTGAGTCCTGCGAGCCGCTTTTGGGAGCAGAGTCTGAACCATGGAAATGTGTTGTGCTGCTGTCATTTCATTGCTCCAAAGCCCAGGGAGAGCGGGACTTGAATTCCCTCAAAGTCGGTGTCATTGCTAAGGTTAATGACCACTTTTGGGGAAGGGCCATTAAAAGCAGCACGGACCTTGGGTAAAATGTCACTGTCAGCTGCCTAGACAGCAAGCTATTGCTCTTGAGTGGTTTTCCTAGTAATCCTTCCAGGCAAGTTGGGGGAAAGATTAAAATGCCCAAGAGAGTAATTTGCTGTTGCTGTGTTTAAAGGCATTCAATTAAAGTGTGTGTGTTTTGCCTCTTAACTGTCTGAGGTATTGCAGTGAACTGGAAGCATTTTGTCCCCTAAGGTGGTGCCGTGCTTGCCATTGTTACGGCTTGCAAAGGTCTGACTGATCTGAGTCAACTGGAACCTGCCATCCCTCTCCTCACGGTGTTAGAAATTATTATTCCTTCGTGAGGCTGAAGTCTGACGCCGTGTTGGAAAAGGGCAGGGTTTGCTGGCACATCACGTCCCTGCTAACGGGGGAGGTGAGGCTGAACTCATTTTGACTTGGTTAAGTTCTCTCTCCCATCTCTCGCCGTCACCCCAGGGGTCCGTCCTGTTTCATTCTCGGACTGGGAGAAGATAGATGCTGCTGAAGTGGCAAGAGGCAAAGCTGCCGGCAAACCCCGGGAGAAGATAGTGGATCCTCAGGAGATGCTGCGGCTGATCGGTCACTAAAGCAGCAGCAATGGGAACATGGTGCTGGTCCAGCTGGTAATGCCAGTGGGTTACAGGCAGGGCCCAGGAGCACAGGGCTTGTGCCCGGGGCTAGTGGCCGCTCTGGGGAGGTGTGTGACACTTGAGCCTCTCTAGTAACGATGAACTCTTGAGTTCCCGAAGTGAATGTCTCAAAACATCTGAGGCTGCTGGCTGGCCCCACATCTTTGCAGCTGGCTGCCACTCCTGGGGGCGATTCTTGTCATTCGTGTCCTTTGAGCATTAATGAATCGGCTGGCACAGGTGAGGGGAGATGTGCACCTGGCAGGAGTCCTGGCCACACACTTTTCCCCATGGCAAGCCACACAGAGAAACTTTGTTGTGTCTTGCTGCCTCCCCTTTAAGCCACAAGCTTTGTTGCCTTGTCATTCGTGCCCGAGCAGGCTTCTTTTCATAATAATTGTTTTTTAAATAAACCCTTCCAGGAAAGCCAAATTGGACCTGCTGCTTGAGTCTGGCTTCTTTGTCTGTGACTGCCTTAATCTCGGAGCAGCCAGCCGAGCACTGCGTCTCCTGCAACATGTCCCAAGGCAAGGCAGCTCCTCTCGTGCAGGGAGGGACTGTTTGCTTGTTGTGAGCTCTAAACAAACAGACAAGGGCATTAATTTGCTTTCTGCCTCCCACAGTTAAACACCGGCAGAGCCTGGGTCCTAGCTTGTGGGGTGGACTGGGATAACAAGTGTGTAATTGCCTTGTTCCAGATCATGAGGGATCCGGTGTTTGTTGGTACCTGCCAGCGCTGACTGGTGCAAGCAATGCCTTGAGCCCTTTCACTTAATTCACTGGTGGGGATTTTTTTTGGCCTGTGTGTTTTGAAGCTTATTAAATGCTTCTTTTAGCCCAAATTGACTACGGTGATGGTGTCAGGTTTTAAGCCAGATTACAAGCCGTGAGCCATAATCTCCTCTTTATCCGTGGCGCAGGGGCCGCGTCAGCGTGGCCCCCTCCCCTGGCTGTCCTGCCACCCACGCTGTCCCCGACCTCCTGTGCTCCCCGCGGGAGCACTGCAGGATTGCAACCGCTCCTCTCTGACCTGTGTAAATGGTGACAATGGCAGTTGCTGGTGACTGTGTGTTAGAAACAAATTAGGCTCCGTGATGGAGGCAGAGGGTAAATCAAGCCAGGGCAGCCGGTGGGGGTTTGTCTCGGGTCCACGCTCAACCTCCATCTCTGCCGAGCCCTCTCCCATGGTAGAGGGCTTGTCTACTGGGCACTGTACTCCCACCCCATCTCTGGTCCAGCCTTAGGGAAGGGAGATCTTTGGCTTCTCTCTTTTTTCCTTTTTTCCCTCCTTCCTTTTCTATTTAAATCTCATTTGCAAGCTCATTAAGAAACTCAGGAAATGTGATACTGGGAACTCGTACGCAAACGAGCAATAAAGCTTTTGTCGAACAGCTGCTTGTGTGATGTGGCTCTTGTTACGTCTCGCGGCTGATGCAGTCCTAATGCTGAACTCTTGAGCGGGAGATTACATCAGCTCTGGGTTCGGAGGTGAAGAAGAGCTTTGGAAAGGGGGGTGTGGAGGCGAGGGGGTCGCGCTCCGGGCAGGGAGCAGCCGTTTCGGTAGGTAGCCGAGCCAGAAACGTGACAGTGAAGGGGTTGTTGTGGCTGCATCAAATCTGCAGGTATCAGGAAGAGATAAGCCAGCTCTTCCCCAGGGTTTTCTTCCACATCGCCTTGAATGTTGATGTCAGGGTGTTTTTGTAGCCATGAGGCAGGCCACCGTGCTTGCGGTGAGCACAGCAAATGGCTGTTCCCAAACTGGTGGTGCTTCAGGGTAGTTTTGGGGCTGTGATAACGGAGGAAGGGGAGCATCTTTCCTTGCTGAGCCCAGTATCCTTGCTCAACCCAGAACTTGGCCAAGGCCCTGGGGTTAATGCTGGGCTGAGGGAAAGCCGTGGGATGATCAAGGTCAGTGAAGGGCGGGGATGGAGGACTGAGCCTCGTGGGCAGAGGAAGGATCATCGCGATTCTGTAAATCCTTTTTCAATACCTCCAGCTCCCCTTTCCTCTGCTGCCTGCGTCCCCAAGCCCCAGCCGGGTGTCCTGCTGCCTCCTGCCTCCCCATCTCCATCTGGTCCTCTCCGTCCTTCTCTCCAGGGACCGGGATGCGTCCGGCTTCCCCGTGAAGGTCCTTATCCCCGGTCGCCGTGTCGTTAGGTGGCGCTGGGAGGCCGGTAACGGGGAGCAAAGAGGGGCTGAGTGGGGATGGAGGGGTGACCTGGCACCCCCGGGGCTGGGAGGTGGGGGGGGGGGTGACCCAGCTCTCTTGCTGCCTGCAAAGCTCCAGCAGCCTGCCCGGGCTCTGAGCAGGCTGGGGGGCCCAGTTCAGTCGGGTTCTGCTTTTAGGCATGATTAACCTTGTGTTTGCTCCAGGTATGTCCCCGCCACGGTGGTCCGAGGGGCGAGGGGGGGACAGCCTCGCTGGGCAGCCACCCCCTCGCCCTCCACTCTCTAGAGGAGCAGCTCCAAAGCCATTTTCCACAGCCGGTAAGGAGCCGGGAAGGCGATGCTCTGAGTGACACCAGTCTGCTGTTGGAAGGAGGCCTGAAAAGCTGAAAGCCGTCGTTGCCAGCTCTTAATGTGGACTTCCCTGCTCTGATGAGTTATGGCTCAGCTTAGCTTTAATGAGACTGCACAAAGCTGGTGGAGATCAGCATCTGGTGAAGGATGGCCTCGAGACCGGCCAGGCAAGACTGCGTGGTTCCCTTCTCACGGCTCCCTGTGTCACGCTTTCCTTGCTGTCTTGTGTGCTGCTCTGAAAGGCAGCCAGGCTGGGTACAGAGCAGAGAGAGCTCATCGCGGTGTGGGATGGTTGCACAGTAAGTGCTGTTCAGTTGGGTCTTTGCAACCTCCTGCTGCTGCTTTGCGCCGCTGTGCCTCGGTTTCCCCGGTCTGCAGAGCTGTGCAGGCTAGCTCTTCTCTCTCCTGGGGCTCCTGCCTTGCATGGGCTGCTGGGCAGCTTGGAGTAATCCAGGGAAGAAGCAGGTCTGAGACAGCCCAGAAGCTCCTGTCGATGCTGCCTTTTGCAATTACACCTCGGAGACAAAGTGCAGAGGCTCTCACTGGCTTTGCTAATAGGCTGCTTGCTGAACTCGGCCTTTTCAAATGAGCATTTAGAGCCCATGAAGCGGGAGGTTACCTGTGGTCTGGAATAAGGGAAAAACCAGCTTAAGTCAGATCCCTGGCCCAGCAGTGAAGAGCTGTGCTCCAGTTTAAAGGCCAGCTCATGCGACCAGAAGAATGGTTGAAAAAGCTTTTCCACAGCATGGCTAATATATAATTTTCCAGCCCCATCCCCGGAGTTAGCGTGGCCGCAGAGGCGGTGTCCGGTTTTACGCCGTCCCCTCGCCACATGAATCACCGAATTGCGGCATCCGCTGCCGGGAGCCTGGGTGAGTCCGTCCGCACCGGGGCTTCGTCGGGAACAGATGGCTCCGGAGAGTGCTGACTTCAGCGCTTTGGCTGAGCACAAGCATCGGCCCCTGTGTGTACCCTCCCCTCGCCGCTCGCTCTCCTGGGCACGTCTTCTCGTCCCTTGTGCGCTCTTCTCTCCGGATCCATACCCAGCCCCGGGGCAGGCATGGCGAACAGGTTGGGGTTGGGGTACCAACCTCTGGGGTCACTGGAGTGGATTACCAGCCCCACCGCACCTAGGGAACCGCTTCCCCCGTGGCACATCATCACCCCTTCTCCGAAAGGACCCCAAGCACATCCTTGGCTCCAGACCTACCAGAGACTCATGGTTTCCACTCCCAGCCTGAGAAACCTAACCTTCCCAGGGCCCCGCGCTCCCCCAAGTCTTGCCCGCAGTCGGAGGGCTGCGCTGGGGAAGGCAGCGGTGCTGCGGGGGCCCCGCAGCGGCTGCAGGGCGGCTGTGTGGGGCTGAAGGGTTTTCCCCCTGCTTGGTGTGAATTACTTTGGAAATTAGGGCTGCATGAGCCCATTTCCCGAGGCCGGGAGGGGAGCAGAGGTGAAGGAGATGTAAACTCCCAGCAGCTGCTTCGAGGAGCTATTTAGGGATACGACAGCGGCAAATAAAGTTGTTGGAGGGCGAGGGCTGGTTACGCCCCAGAAAGAAGCGATATCCTCCTTTCCTGGGAAATTTCCATTTCCAACCCACTGGCTTTGGCTGCCTCATCCCCAACCTCTGGGGCAGCCCTGCAGATACACACCACCCCAGGAGGAGGAATTATCCCTGCAGGGATGAAACCATCCCTGTTTATTTTAGCTCCCTTAATTACTGTGAGGGTAGGACGCGGTGGCAGCGGAGCAGAGCTGAGCCGGATCCATGCCGTGCATGCACCATGCACAGCACCATCCCCGTGGCCTCTCTCCCACCTTTCTCCTCGCTCTGCTTTCTGCCTCGATTGCTTTTGTGACTGCTGGGATCCAAGATACCGGCCAGCTCTGTGTGGTTATTTAAGCAACTGAATCCCCTTATGGGATGGAGCAGACAGGGGAGGGGGGCATGGTGCCTGGGGGTGACCTGGGAGCCGAAGGCAGCACAGGGGGAAGGTGATCTACACCCGCATTTGCTTCTTAAGTGAGACCTAGAGGGCCAGGGCAACGTGGGTGCCCAGGAGTAGGAGTGGCTGGGCTCAGACCTTCTTAATTTTTGCCCAAACTTCTGGGGAACGGGGGTTGGCAGCCCACAGGTAGGACCGGGATGGGTGCAGGACCGGGATGGGTGCAGGACCGGGATGGGTGCAGGTCCGGGGTTAAATCTCCGGTGTCACAAGTGTCACCTGCAAGGCTCAGCTCTGGCAGAGGGACCTGTGGGCATGGTGCTGCGTTCACCCTGTCCCACGTCGGATGCTGTTAGCGGGATGCAGGCACCTGTGGGGATGGCCCAAGCGGGTTGTGTCACCCAGCTGCCACCCTGCCCTTCCAGGGATGGCTCCGGCTTTGTGCTGGCAGTGCACAGACCTGCGTCCTCTCCTTCCCGAAGTCCTGGTTTAGGATGCTTTCAGGTTAAAAACCTTTGGCTAAGTTTCTCCTACAAATAGGAGGCTGACGGTAGGGGCTTGCCTTGCAGAACTGGAAATATTAAAGGGACTGGCTCGAGCTGTGCTGTGCTGCCGTGGCTGTGGGTGCGCCTTGGGGGTGGATGCTGTGGGTAGGGGCTTGGATGCGGGATTATGCTGGGAATTGATGGGTTCCCATTGACTCTGCAGGGCTGGGGGCAGAACAGATGCGGCTGGGGTAGGATGCACTGTATGGGATGTGTATCCCAGCTTGGGATGCGAGATGGCAGTGGGGTTGTGATGGGATGCAAGGAACCTGCATGGAGCCCAAGGCACTTCTCCAACACCGATGCTGGCCTGGATGCGTTAGTAGTGCAAAGCTGGACTAACATCTGCCTCCCAACCCAGTCCTCCCACATCACCCTCACTCCCCCAGCCCAGCTGCTGGCGGGCTCTTCCCTGCAGGAGGTGGCTGCACACCAGGAGCTGTCGGAGCGCGGTGCCTTGCATTTATCAACCTGCTTTCAGAGTCTCCTGCAAGAAAAGATGCCGGGGAAAGGTAATGGGGTGATGGAGAAGCTGGCTGAGCTCCCTCTCGTCAGGACTGCGCAGTGGATGAGGGACACGAGGGTCCCACGCTGGGGTACCGCCCCAGCGGTGTGAAGGAGGAGGATGAAGGAGGCGGGAAGGCAGCTTCATGCCTGAGTTATCCTCACACAGCCCAGAAAGCTGGACAAAGAGGACACAGCATCCCCGGAGAGGGTGGCACCGAGGGACTAAGGAAGTCAGAGGTTTCCAACGAGGAGGAAAAGTCCAGCTGCGCCCCGGGGGTTGTGGGCTTCATCTCGGGGTGCCATTGGTACTTCTGTTTCAACCCGGACCTTTGTAGCCATCAGGGCACTTTTTTTTTGAGTATAAAAAGGACTTTTGTTGTTTAAATGCACAAATAAGGTATTTTGATGATTGCAGAACAGCTCCCATAAGCTGCCTCCTGGCATGGTGGCCCAGACCCAGCAGCAAGTTGGATTTGGGAAATTGCTGCATTTTCCCCCAGAAAAATGTTGTGGGTTTTGTTTTTTAAGACACTGAAGGATTTTGCCAGGAAAACTGAAAACCTGGAGGAGAGCTCTCAGCGCAGCCGCTCACTCTGCAGCCTGAACTGCGAGCTGCTGGCCAGGGCTTTAGCTGGGTTTGACTCCCAAGGGCGAGGAGACATGGCTGGGGGTGGCATGTGTGTCACCACCGATCCTTGCCCTCTGCTGCTTGTCCCCACTGCAGACACCCTCCAGCTGTGCCCAGCTGAGCGCCAGACCTGGGTTTGTCTGTCTGTCCCACGTGTGGGGTTTGGGCTGTGATGGGGGTTAAATGTCCCATGGGATGGAGATGCTGGAGGATCACGGGTGCGATGGGGGAGCCGGGTATTGCCCTGGGGGGGATGTTGCTGTTGCCCCCTCCTTGTCCCACCTGGATGCCGGCAGCTCTGCTGGGGAACATTTTCCCCATGAAACATTACCGGGGCTGAAATAGAGACCCTCCAAGGGATCCAGACTGGGGAGCAGCCAGTCCCAGGAGGGGTAAATGAGGGCCCTGAGCTGCCGGGGGGGGGGGGTACTAATGGCACAGGAGTGGCTCAGGGTTTCTGTGCCAGCCCCAAGGCACCAGGTTCCCGGAAAGCTGGTCCCCCAAGCCCGGTCACACCCGACCATGAAGGCAACAGAAGGGGTTAAATGCAGCCGCTGCTGCTGTCAATGTTAAACCCAAAAGCCACCCTTTTGTTGCCCTGGGAAAAGGGTTTGAGGCAGCGAGGACCTGTTGCTAACCCTTAAGTCTCTCCTTGGGCGAGAAAGAGGCAGTGCTGCCAGAATCAGGCAGTGGTGGGCAGCTGGGGCTGCCTGAGCTGGGGGAGCAGGATGCGGCCAGCAGGTAACAGACAGAGGGGTGCAAGGTCCCACGTCCCCCATCGCCCCGAGCCCCCACACCGCAGCAGCCTCGGGGATTTGGCTGAGCTCTCCTGCAGAGACAGCGGGTGCTGCTTTTACAGGGATTAAAATGAAGCCCCCGATGCATTTTTTTTTTCCCTTTTCTCCATTTTTTGGCATCTATTGCAACCCCGAGGCGCCCTGAGGGCAGCCGCAGCACCCAGGCAGCGGGTGGCCAGGCTGCCTTGGGGACGGTGGACAGTGTGGGGAGGTCCTGCATCAGGCTGCTCATGGCTAACCACAAGCAGCAGGTTTTTAGGCAGGCTGAAACCTCTCTGGAAACAGCCTTTCCAGGCCCCAGCAGCCACAGGGATGCTGTTGCAGGTGGCTGCGGTGCCAGGTTGGGTGGCAGCCACCCGACAGCCCTAAATGACTTGCTTTTGGGTGGCCGTGTCCCCGAGTCAGGCATCTGCACCTGAGGAAGGCAGGAGGGCAGCGCCTGGGCACAGGCGCTGCTGGTACCCCGCACCGGCAGAGATGGGCAGATGCTCTTGTGGGGGTGATGCCCAGCGTTTTGATGGCTCTGAGCCGGGGCACGGGGATGTTCTGGAGCAGCTGCCCCTCATGGCAGAGCCTGAATTGGGCTCTAGCCCCTGCCAGGCCCTGCTGGGAGCCATGGTCCCTCTGCCCGCAGCCCGGCTGCTGCAGAGCACAGGCTGGTTTTGGGGCAGACTGGGCACCCAGCTGGGGGCAAGGAGACCCCAGCAGGGCCCCTGCCCGTCTTCCCCCTTCCTTTGCTTGATCTGCCCCCCCTCTCTCCCCCCAGTCTGGCTTGCTCTAAACCAGTGCTGCGGGATCAGCTGATGCTTTAATACTGGCCCTGGCGACAGCTGGAGGATGCTGCTGCCTGCGGGGGCTTTGCTCTGTGTCACCCCCCCTCCCTGTGACCGATGGGGACCCTGGGGCTGCCCTGAGCCGGCTGGGGGGCACCAGGGGTGGGCAGCTGGCCAGTCCCCACCAGTTCAGTTAGCAAAGGGCTAGAAAATATTTTTTTGGGGGGGGATGAGTCCAACCGCAGCCATTTGCACCCCTCCAGCTCTTCCTGGGGCTGGGGCGGCAGGCAGCGGTCGGGAAGGGGGGGGGGTGCCATTTTGCGGTGGGTTTTCCCTCCTGGGAAAGCAGGAGGGGGACGAAGGAGATGGGGGTCTTGCCCCCTGCCCTCCCCAGCGCTGGGGCCGGCCCAGGGTGCAAGGGGAGGAGGGCAGGTTTTGGCAGAGGAGGGCTGCCCGCCTTCACCCCCCCCCCCCCCTCCCCGCCCCGTCTCCCCGCCACCTCCCCGGGGCTGGCGGCCAGCCCCGAAGTTGCGGCGAGGCGGGAGGACACACGTCCTGTCCTTCCACCGCCCCCGTGCCTCCCCCCCCCCCCCCCCCGCTTTCCCGGTGCATCCATCCCCGCAGCCCTCCCCAACACCGCCGGCTCCTCCCGACCGTCCCGCCCGGGCAGCCCCTCCGGTCCCGGTACCGGGGAAGAGGAAGGAGGGAAGGGAAGGCGGAGGGGGGGGGGAGATGGCTGCCGGGGCCCGGCGGCTACCGAGACACCTGCTGCCACCGGGTCCCCCCCCCCTCCCCGTGCACACCCGCTCCGCTCCCGCTCCCTCCTTCCTCCGCTCCCGTCCCTGCCTCCAGCCGCCGCTGCAGAGACGCCGCCGCCGCCGCCGCCTCCAAGGACGAGCCGGGACCGACGGCGGTCGCTGGACACCCCCCCCCCTCCAGCCCCGCCAACCTCGATCCTGCCCCCGGGGGTTGAGGCGGAGGAGGAAAGGGCTGGGAAAAAACGAGCCCCCGGTGGGACGCGCAGCCCCGCCGGAGCCGCGGGGCATGTAGGCACCGAGCAGCGGCGGTCCCGTAAGTACCGGGCGGGTTGGGGGGGAACCGGACCCTTCGACGGGCTCTGCCGCCGCCCCGGCACCGCCGCTAGTAACTTTTAGGGGTGGGGGGGAGCTTGGGGTGTGTGGGGGGGGTTGCCTCGGCCATTTCCCTCTGCCCCAGCATCCCCATCCCCGAGAGCCCCCGCTCCCCGTCCCAGGCAGGGGATGGGAATGAGCCTTAATTCTGGGCGCTGTGCTGGGGGCTTTTTTTTTTGGGGGGGGGGGGGGGAGGCAGGAAAAGGAGAGGAGACCTCGCTGGGTGCCACCAGCCCCGTGTCCGTCCCCCCCCCCCCCCCAACACCACCTTGCGTAACCCAGCGGCAGGCAGGACACTTGGCGTTTATTTTTGGTTAATCCATATTCGACCTTTTTAAGCTGCGTTTTGGTGCGTGCGTGTGTGGGGCCATCGCCCCGGCCCGCAGCCCCCGGCCCGCAACTGTTGCTGTCGGAGGCGCGGGCAAGGAAGAGGAGGGTGATGCTGGGTGGTGGCAGATGAAGGTTGAAAGGAGACGGTGCTTGCCGAAGGTTGCCAGTGCTTCTCCCTCCCGAGTCATCTCCCCTGCATGGGAACAGGGATGGTGATGAGTTGGCTTTGGGGAGGTTTTGCTGCTTTCCCTCCTTTTAGGGGTCTTCTTGCTCCATAGGGGTGTCCCCCATCCAGGCAATGACAAGCCCTGGCACAAGCCAGTATCCTCTCCGGTGCCCCCCATCTTCCCAGCAAGGCTCCCGCCAGGTTCGGGTTCGTTCTGTCCTTTCCGTCCATCGGCCCCAGTTCATTCTCCCCTGGTGCAGGCTGCGCCTTCCCTGTGGTTTGGGGCTCGGGGGCTTTTTTTGAGGGATAAGGTTTCTCTTTCTTGAGTGATATTTTGCATTTGGGGATTTTATTTCTCCCTTTCCTGAGGTCAAAATATCTGCATGAGCTCTCCCCCTCTTGGAGCAGGGGAGGGAGGGATGGAGGGAGGGCAAAAAGGAGGTTTAAAATTAGGAGCAAACTTTCCCTGTTGCATTAAAATGACATTTTGGGGGTGGTGGGATGGAAGGGCTTGATCAGTGCCTTTAGCAGGAGGTTTCTGCGAGTGCTTGGTGTATCAGGTGAGGCTATGCCTAGGAAAGGGGTTAACCTGCTCAGAACCACCCCAAAGCAACAAAAAACAAGTGCCAAAGCCACTGAGCAGCTCTGTGGGTGTCCTCTGGTCCCCGGGGAGGCTACTGGGAGGTGGCATTGCCCTACCGGGGCTCCCGGCTGAGGCCACCTTCCTCCTACTCCAGCCCGGCCACCAGCCCTTTGCCCGGCTGGAAAACCTCCCTTTTGGGAAGGCCTTTTCCTGAAGGAGCAATTCCGCAGTGCTTGCTACAAAAGGTTGAAAAATGTAGATTTTTTTTTTAAAGTCCAGGGGGGCTTTGCTGTGTTGTGCTGAGCCCAAGAGCAGCCCCGGCTCTGGCAGTAGCACAGGGATGGGCTTGGTTCCTCTTCTGCTTCCACCACTTTCTTGCATTTGCCTTCCCCACCCTCATCCCCCCAAACCCCCACATTTTCCTGCATCCCTCTAGCTCGCTCCTGGAAAAAAATGGGCTAGAAGCGCATGGAGTCAGCTGGGCTGGAGGAGCTGGCTGCTCTTTGCATCCCAAATCCGGCCATTTTGGAGCAGCCCTGGCTCCGACCCACGCATGGAGCCCCTGCCAGCCGTGGGCTCGCTGGCCCTAAACCCCTCCATCCTCCTCCGCAGCCGCCAAGGGCTGCGGCGAGTGGCTCGGCTCCAGCCGGTGGCACCAGATTCCTGGGAAAGATGGAAATTCATTCCCCTGGTTGTCTCAGCAATGGCTGAACGACGTGATGTGCCCATGCCCACCTCTTCTCTGCCGTTGCCGTCGTGCTCCGGCTGCAAGGGACGGGGATGCTTTCCACCTGCGTCTTGGTCCAGTGGGAAACCAGTTTGCTTAAACCTGCCCCCAGTTGCAGCCGGGAGCGGAGCAACCCTTTTGGCGGCAGTGCTTCGCATCACGGGAGGGTTTTGCTGGCCTGTGCTTGGATTACTTGGTGCTAGAAGAGGGTCCCAAGCATGGGGAAAAGCTGGGTTGAGGAAGAGGAGGATAAGGGCCTGGGATGGGTAAGATGCCAGGGCTGGCACGAGCAAACCCGATCAGTCACCACGAGGGCCCAGAGTATATTTAAACGTCCTTGAGGAGGGCTCAGCCGGGCAGAGCTGCTGGGAGAGCGGCTCTGTTTGTTTTGGGTGGCGTGTTGCTCCCCTTCCTCTCTGCTCGGGTAGCTGATGCCGGATTCCTGGTGAATTATTTATCACGGGACTAAAAATACTCGGGAATTCGCAGTGAGGAGCAGGCGGCGCGGGCCACCCCGCCGCTGGGCTGGCCGTGCCGGAGAGTGGGACGCTGCCAGCATGGCATGACTCACCCGCCGCCCTCTCCGGCCAAGGGGCCCTGGCTGTGGCCATCGGTGTGGCGTCGTGGCTCCTGTGGCTCAGCCGGCTGCAATGTGGGGTGGTGGTGGGGATGCAGCCGGGCAAGGTGAACCCTCCTGGGTGCTGGTGGGTGCTGGGGGTGGATGATTCCCTGCCGAAACCCATCTGGCTGAGAGAGATGCTGCCTTGTGAGTATTGGTACCCGGCCAGGTGCCCGAGCTCTCCTGGTACCCATGGGGTGCAGGAGGGGGATGTCGGGCTCGTGTCCCCTGTTTCTGCGGAGGGGACAGCCCTGGTGCTCAAATCCGCACCGAGCAGCTCTTGCAGGATGCCCAGCCGGGCAGTCATTGCATTTATTTCCTGCGTTTTCAGTCCAACATGCCAGCAGCGCTTTCACAGCGTGCCGAGGGGTTGTCCCTCACTGCGGCACGGAGGGGCATTGGGGTGTGGGTCCCCAGGGCAGCCCAGACCCCAAAACCATCCAGGACTTGTCGAGGGGCTCCTACGGCTGTGCCGAGGATGCATTAAGCAACAGCAGCTTTTAATTGCAAGTGACGTTTCCGAGCACCAGCTGGCATCTTGCTGCATGGAGCGACACCGGCGCGAGGCTGGTGCCACCGCGGAGGGCTGCTTGTCCCCCTCCCCGCTGCCCGGTGTGGCACCGGGGCGATGGCCCTGGGGGGCAATGGGGCTTGGAGAGGCTCAGACGCCCCTGGCCGTAGGTCTCGCCACGGGGTGGTTTTTGCTGGTGGGCTCCGAGGAAGGGGTGAGCTCCAGCACAGGGGTCCATCGCCATGGGTAGGGACGTGTGCCCCCCCCCCCCCGGGGCACTGTCACCCCGCCACGCCTGCAGGCTGGGCACCCACAGTCAGTGGGGAATCAGGGACCTGGCAGGGGGAATGTGCCCAAATACCCCCCCAAAACCTGGCTTTGGGGTGCAGCCGGCAGAGATACAGTGTAGTGGGTGTCCCAGCCAGGCGGGCAATGCCAGGGGGGGATACGCACTGGGGGGGGTAAAGGCAGGAAGGGGGGGGGAAAGCTGAAGGATGGTGTCTAGGGGGGACAGTTGGAGATAAGGAGCCAGGTGAGTGCTTTGGTTGGGATTTGGGAAGCAGCAGTGAGGGGACTGGGGCAGGGCGATGGGCAGGGGGACAGGCAGGAGACCGGCTGCTCTGGTGACTGTGTGGTTTGCAAAATCCCAACATGGGGGTTGCAGAGCTGAACCCTCCCTCAAGGGCAAAGCCTTTAAATATTGAAGGTGGCTGTTAGCTGTGGAGAGAGGCGCCAGGGAGCTGCCAGCTCCTCCTGTCACCTCTTACTGCTGTCCCCATCCCTGGCCAAAGCACCGTAGCACTGATGGCTTTTGGAGACGGGATAGGGGTGGGAGGACAATGGGACTGGGAGGGGGACGGTGGTGGTGGGATGGGGACAGGGCGGGTGGTGGGAAGGGGGACCGGCTGGGAAGGATTAGTGATTGGTGGGACTTGGGACAAGGGACACGGCACTGGGTTATACGGTGGGTGGTGGGTACAGCCCTGTGGTTGTCCCTCCACCACATCCAGCCTCCAAAGGATGAGGGTCCCCCTCTCTCTCTGGGGTCAACCCACCCTGCTGCTGCCCCAGGGCAGTGGGGAGGGCTGGGGCGAGTGGGGCTGGGGGTCCTGGCGGGCAGCTGGATGCGAGGGGCTGTGTCCCATCCCGGCAGGGACGCGGTGGTGGACATGGGCAGAGCGCCGGCGCATGCTCTGCTACTGTCGATGGTGCTGGGCTGCTCGGCTGCCTTCACGGACCTCCTGCTGCCGGGCCCCGAGGAGCCAGTGGTCAACGTGGCCGTGGTGTTTGGGGGCACATCCTACCCCCTGCACATCCGCTCCCGCCTGAGTCCCCAGAGCTTCCTGGACATGCCCCTGGAGATCCACCCCATCACCGTCATCGTCAACAACACCAACCCCAGCACCCTCCTCACCCAGATCTGCGACATCCTCGCCAGCCACAAGATCCACGGCATCGTCTTCGAGGACAACGTCGGCACGGAGGCCGTAGCCCAGATCCTTGACTTCATCTCCTCCCAGACTCAGGTCCCTGTCATCAGCATCAGCGGGGGGTCTGCCGTGGTCCTGACCCCGAAGGTGAGGCATTCGCTGGGGGTTATTTCTGGGGGTGGTGGGAGAAATGAGAGATTATTAGAGAGAGGTAGATACGGGATGTGAAATGCTGGAGGGCAGAGGAGCTGCTGGGCTGCAGCACAGGGGCTTGCGGGCAGGAATGGGCAGTGGCTGCGGCAGCATGGCCAACCGGGATGGTGGGATGTGGAGGGGACTTCAAGGAGGGGTCCTGTTGATGGGACATGGGAGAGGACTTCAGTGCCCTGTGGAGGGACCTCCCCTGGTGTCCTGTTTGCCATCCCCTCCAGGCCGTGCCCACCATGGGGCTGGGGTCGTGGCGCCGGGGCTGCCAGGGCAGTGGCAGGGTCGGCATGTCCCCATCCTCCTCCTTCCCTGCCCCTCTGGGGCCGGATCCAGCCCTGAAATGCCCGGGCAGGCGGCTTGGAGAAGCCTCTCTCGACTGTGGCAGCAATCTCAGGTGCACCATGGGCCGAAACAGGATTTTTGGCTTCTCTGCTCCTCGCTGGCGTCAGACACTGTCACTGTCACTGTCACTGTCACCTGCCTGCCGAGAAACGCTGGCGGCAGGGCGAGCTGGAGCTGGGCTGGAGGGTGCTGGGCGGGCGGCGATGGGCTGCAGCGATGCTCCCGTCCCTCCTGGGGAGGAGATTTGGGTTATCTCCTCCTGGCTGCTCGTCTCACCCTGCCCAGCCTGGGTACCAGAGGGGTCCCGGCACTGGCTCCTTCCCACTGCAGCAGCCCCCGGGCTGGAGATCCTGCCGCTCCTTGGGGCGCTGGTTTCATGCTCTGCTTTCCCAGAGGTTTTGGAACCTAAACCCCCTGGATGGTATCTTGGCAGCCCTGCCTGCACTGACTGGTGCTCCCGGACCACCCTGAGCTACTGCTTACTGTGGGTGGGTGGCAGTGGGTGCAGTGGGCTCAGGTGGAGCCCCAAGCAACTGAAAAATAGCCATGGCTTTGCTGTGGTCTCAGTGTTTTTCTGCAGCTTTCTCCAGGGGTTGGGTATTTTGGGGGCAGTGGAGGGACCTGTCTGAAGGCTCGACCTCCTCCCACGGGTCCAAGGTCCCCAGCAGCTCCCGCTCCCCGGCTGGAACTCCCTGGGGCTCCCCCTCCAGCCGGACCTCCATCCTCACTGGAAAAACTACTTCTCTGGAGGTGGAGGGGGGTCTGGGTGGCAAAACCCTGCTGCCTGTCCGTGACCTTCTGCAAATGCCATTCGCTGAATCATTTAAGACAGAATCAGATCAATTAAGGTTTGCTAATGAGAGGCCAGATGGCTGGGGAGGTGGGGTGGGAGGGAAGGAGCCTTGTGGGCTCCGGCAGCAGGTAGTGTTGGAGCCGGGATGGGATTTACGCTCCTGGCAGAGCCCTTGCCCCCCTCCCTCTCCTAGTTTAAGGAGAAATTGTTGGTGTCCTTTGGAGGGTGGATGAATTTTTGGTCAACAAGCTGAGAAATGGAGGAGAGGCTGCAGGGCTTGACCCTTTGTGTGGGATGAGGTTCCTTGGAGACCACTAGTAGACCAGTCCAATTTTGGGTGTCTCCAGCCCATGGACCATGCAAGTTCATGGCTCTCTTGAACGCTTCATGATGCAAATTCAAGGTGGCTTGCATGGGTGCAAGAGACCTGGACCATGGTACTGGAGCAGGCCCTGATCCCTTTTCCTCCCGCAGGAGCCCGGATCGGCTTTCCTACAGTTGGGTGTCTCCATCGAGCAGCAAATCCAGGTGATCTTCAAGGTGTTGGAGGAATACGACTGGGGCTCCTTCGCTGTCATCACCAGCCTCTACCCGGGCTACAACATCTTCCTGGACGTCATCCGCTCCTTCACGGATGCCAGCTACTTTGGCTGGGAGCTGCAGGAGGTGATCACCTTCGAGATGAGCCAGGAGCGGAGCAGCTCCAGGACGCAGCGGCTCCTGCGACAGATCGATGCCCAGGTCCTCATCGTCTACTGCTCACGAGAGGAGGCCGAGTACCTCTTTGCCATGGCAGAGCAAGCTGGCCTCGTGGGGCCGGGCTATGTCTGGATCGTGCCCAGCCTGACGGTGGGCAACATGGAGGTGCCACCCGCCTCCTTCCCCGTTGGCCTCATCAGTGTGGTGACGGAGAGCTGGAAGCTGAGCCTGCGGCAGAAGGTGCGGGATGGGGTGGCCATCATTGCCATGGGGGCGGCCAGCTTCTTCCGGGCCCACGGCTACCTCCCAGAGGTAGGACGGGACTGCCGGGCCCCCCCCCGGGGCCATCACCGCCAACACCAGCTTCTACCGGTGAGGCTCGGGGACCACTGGGATGGGTGTGAAATGGAGGGGAATGGGGAAATGGAGAGGGAAGGGGCAGAGGAGGAGGAGGAGGATGGAGCTGGCAGGCAGGGGGAATGATGCTCACTGTGGGCTGCAGCTGGCGGTCGATGCCTCTTGGCTGGTTTTCTACTGGAGCATCTCCCCAGAGCAGCCCTTGCTTTTTCCCGTGCTTCTCTGCAACCCAGGACCCACAGGGGTCTCGGGGGGGGGGGGGTTCAAAGCTCTGTTTTGCAGGGCAGACATGGCACCTCAGGGCTGCTGTGGCAGTCTGTGCATCCTGAACCCTGCAGTGCTCCATCCTCAGTGTCTCCTTGCTGGCAGGGCTTTCTCCAGCTCCCCGCTGCCCCTTGCACAGGGGCTAAACCTGGTCCCCAGCTCTCAGCCCCACGTCTCTTCGTGGGACCCGTGGCAGCCCAGCTGGGGCCAGAGGAGGAGGAGGAGGAGGAGGGCTGTACGGGGCTGGGCTGCACAGCCAGGGGCTTACAGGCACTGTGTCCCACCAGACACCTCCTCAACGTGACGTGGGAGCACAGGGACTTCTCCTTCAATGAAGGCGGCTACCTGATCAGACCCACCATGGTGGTGATCTCGCTCAACCAGCACCGGCTCTGGGAGATGGTAGGACCCTTGGATCCCATGGGATGGGTACACCGGTGGGGTGGCCGGGCAGGGTGAGCCTGGGACAATGCACAGGTTGGGGTCCCACCCTGGGGCAGGTTGTCCCATGCAAAACCCATGGCTGATACCAAAAGGCCCATGGTGGGGCTTCACAGCAATTCCCGGCACCAAAGGTCTGCCAAGAACTGGGTTTTTTTCCCCTGCAATTTCGCTGACAAGTCCCAAAAGAGGCAAAAATGCAGCTGCCCACCTCTGGAGAAGAGCAGCCAAACACCTAGACCTGAAACAAGCTGTGCAGAGGGGCATTTTTTCTAGTTTAAAAGTATTTTGGGTGAAGTTTGGCCAGGTTTGTGCTCACCCAAGCCTGGTGCTTGGGGCCCAGGAAGAAACACCTTGCCCTGTGGTCAGTGGGTGTGTGGGGAAAAGGATGCTGAGATGGGACTCACCATGGCTGAGCTCCAGCCTGACGATGGTCCAGAAGAAACGAGCCCCAAAGGCGTGGGGAGGATGGACGTGGGACCCCGTGTGACCCACAGAGCCCCTCGCCGGGGTGACGGTGGGCTCTCCCTCGGGGGCAGGTGGGCAAGTGGGACAAAGGCATCATCCACATGAAGTACCCGGTATGGCCCCGCTACGGCTCCTTCCTGCAGCCTGTGGCTGATAACCGCCACCTGACAGTGGCCACACTGGAGGAGAGACCCTTCGTCATCGTGGAGAACACGGACCCCAGCACCGGGGTCTGCGTGCGCAACACCGTGCCCTGCCGCAAACAGACCAACTCCTCCCAGAGGTGAGCAGCGAGGATGGAGCTCGGCAATTTTGGCCATCTCTCACCGGGCACGTGATGTCCAGGGAGCATCAGGGTTCTCGGAGCTTCTTTGGTTGGTCCAACCCATTTTTCCTGGTGCGGTTTCAGTGGCGATGGCCTCGTGGATCCCTACACCAAGCTGTGCTGCAAGGGCTTCTGCATCGACATCCTAAAGAAGCTGGCCAAGGCGGTGAAGTTCTCCTACGACCTCTACCTGGTCACCAACGGCAAACACGGCAAGATCGTCCGCGGGGTCTGGAACGGCATGATTGGTGAGGTAGGGGTGGGCATGGCTCGGACCCCACCTTCAGCCCTCTCTGGGGAGCACCGCTCACTCGGGGCATGTCCTGACCTGGGGCTTTCCTGCCGGAGACGGGGTCAGGGTGTCTGCGGTGGGACGCTGGGCAGGGGACAGGGGAGGAGGAGAACGGGGAAGGAGTCAGCTGAACATTTACGACCCCACAGCTGGTTGTGTTTGTGTCACTGGTCATTTATTTAAGGTAATATTTAAAAAAAAAAAAAGACAAAAGTTAAGGTTGGAAATGCCGGAGACGAGGAAATGCCTGGGGAAGGTGGTCTGGGTCCCTCTGTCTGTCCATCTGCCCATCCTGAGACCATCTGCCCCTTCCCCAGGTGTACTACAAGCGTGCGGACATGGCCATCGGCTCGTTAACCATTAACGAAGAACGTTCCGAGATCATCGACTTCTCCGTCCCTTTCGTGGAGACGGGCATCAGCGTCATGGTGTCCCGCAGCAACGGCACCGTCTCCCCCTCCGCCTTCCTGGGTGAGCCGTGTGTCCCACCGTCTGTCTGTCTGTCTGTGGATTCATCCCATGCTTCCGACAAAGGCAAATTAGAAATATTGTCCGGTTTTAATAACTTTTAAGAAAAAAAAGCCTAAGTCATAAGGGAAGGAGATTGTGCTGCCAGCTTTGGAGCTTCCTCCTCCCCTCGCCTGAATAATCCTTTTATTATGGAGACGGAGGCTGGGAGGTTTCCTCCTCTTCATTACTTGTGTGGAGGAGGGAGGATGGGGACGTGGCGGGAGACAAGGTGGGGATTTGCCAGCTCTGAGCTCTGCTCTGGGGACCCCTTCTCTGCCACCGTCACCAGAGCCCGTGGTTAAGCCAGGTGTAGGAAACTGCCGGTGCTAAAAGTTTTATTTAATGAGTTTTTAAAAAAGACAAAGCTGCAGCCTAGGAAGGCGAGGAGACCGGCCAAGGTCATCACGAAATTCAGCCTGAGCGCTTAGGCAGGGCTCTCGGCTCTCGGCAAGGGCACAGCGTCAGCGGCCCGGCTCGGCTGGAGCCGGGCTCCCACGCGGGGAGGGTGTGAGTGGGTGCGGGTGGGTGTGGGTGCCAGGGATGCCGTGGGGTGTGGGACGCTGCCAGCCTGGGCACATCTTCTCCCTCCTGTCCCCCCCCATACCATGGGGCCCACCCTGCCCCCCGCAAAACCGGGGTCACCTTCACCGGCCCTGGGGACAGACGGAGCATCCCACCCCGGTTCGGCAGGGCCAGGGTCCGCGGTCCCCGTGCCTCCCACGCTAATGAGCCGCATCCCCATCAGGGGAGGCCTCTCCTCCCTGACAGCGAAGGACGCGCTGACAAATGGACCTCGGCGGCCGCCTGGTGAGGGCTCAGCTGCATCCCCACTGCTCCCGCCGCCCCATCCCGGCTCATCCCGGGAAGGCAGGGGCTCGTCGCCCACCCCCAGCTCCCGGGGGGCTCTGCCAGGGGCTGAGTGGGGTCGGAAGGCTGGTCCTGTGCCCCATGGCCAGAGCCATCACAGGGGACAATCTGCGATCCTGTGGGAAACCCTCCTGCCGATGACCCTGGAGATGGGCAGCACCTGATTAGCATCTCCCTGTTGATGAAAGCCTGACTTTGTTTAAGCGGGGAAGCACGGCTGCATCCCCCCATCTCACAGCATCCCCATTCCCTCCCGATTCCCCGTGGATCTGCTCGGATGCAGCGCTGCCAGCCCCCGTCTCCTCTCCGAGGAGAGGCAATATTCAGGAGGATGAGACCCTTCCATTGGGGAGGGCTCCTGGGGGTCCCCAAGGGGCCGTGGGGTGTCCCGGGGGACTGACGGAGTCCCGCTTGCCTTGCAGAGCCTTACAGCCCGGCCGTGTGGGTCATGATGTTCGTGATGTGTCTCACCGTGGTGGCCGTCACCGTCTTCGTGTTCGAGTATTTCAGCCCCGTTGGCTACAACCAGAACCTCACCAGCGGCAAGAGTGAGTTGGGGGAGGCGGGAGCTGGGGGGGGGACACACACGTCCCTGGCCAGGTTGACAGCTGTCCCCTCTGTCCCCTGTCCCCGCAGGGCCGGGAGGTCCCTCCTTCACCATCGGCAAGTCGGTGTGGCTGCTGTGGGCTCTGGTCTTCAATAACTCGGTGCCCATTGAGAACCCCAAGGGCACCACCAGCAAGATCATGGTGCTCATCTGGGCCTTCTTCGCCGTCATCTTCCTCGCCAGCTACACCGCCAACCTGGCCGCCTTCATGATCCAGGAGGAGTACGTCGACACCGTCTCGGGGCTGAGTGACAGGAAGGTGGGGCTGAGGATTGGGCTGGGATCCCTAAAAAGTAATAAGGTTTTTGGGGTGGGGAGAACTTGCGGGGGCTGCACGTCACTGCCGGCCGACTGGGCATAGGTGGCTGGATGGAGGACTGGCTGTGGGGAGCGGGGACACATGCTGGGGACACAGCAGGGGACATGGACGCCATGTGATGCCACTCCCTGGGGGTCCCCATTGCAGTTTCAGAAGCCACAGGAGCAGTACCCCCCTTTCCGCTTCGGCACCGTCCCCAATGGCAGCACCGAGAGGAACATCCGCAGCAACTACCCCGACATGCACACCCACATGGTGAAGTACAACCAGCGCTCCGTGGAGGATGCCCTCACCAGCCTCAAAATGGGGTACGGCTCCCAGAGCTGGCATACAGCTCCTCCAAATGGGATACAGGACCCCGAAATGAACTAGGGCTCCCTGGGATGGGGTACAGTGCCTCTCAGGTGGGGTAGAGTTTCCTCAGCTGGGGTCCAGCCCCCCCACAAGTGAGATATGGGCTCCCCAGGCTGGGTACAGCTCTCCCAGGTGGGCTATGGCACTGTACGGCTTCCCGGCATGAGGTATGCCCCCCCCCCCCCAACCAGGGTACAACCCCCTGCAGGTGGGGTACAGCTCCATACAGCACCCCCCAAAAGGGATGCCACCCCCCCAGATGGGGTATGGCTCCCCCAGATGGGATACAGCCCTCCCAGGTTGGGTGCTTCTCCTCCAAGTGGGGTTATAGCTCTCCAAGATGGGGCAGAGACCCCCCAAAGAGGACACAACCCCCTCCAGATGGGCTACAGTTATCCAAAAGGGGTAGAGCTTTCCCAAAACAGGTAAAGCCCCCCCCCCAAAAGGGCTGCCAGCCCCCCCCCCTCACCCTCCCTCCCGTCGGTGGGGCAGGAAGCTGGACGCCTTCATCTACGACGCGGCGGTGCTGAACTACATGGCGCGGAAAGAGGAGGGCTGCAAGCTGGTGACCATCGGCTCCGGCAAGGTCTTCGCTTCCACCGGCTACGGCATCGCCCTGCAGCGCGGCTCCCGCTGGAAGCGGGCCATCGACCTGGCCCTGCTCCAGCTCCTGGGCGACGGTGGGTGCCCGAGTGTCCTGGTTTCGGCTGGGATAGAATTAATTTTCTTTCTAGTAGCTGGTATAGTGTTCTGTCTTGGATTCAGTAGGAGAAGAATGTTGATAACACTGATGTTTTCAGTTGTTGCTAAGCTTCTTGTTAGCCCTGTCCCCATCCTCACTCCACCCCTGCCCTGCAAATTAACCCAGGGACCAGGATTTTGGTTCCCAGATGCTGTGCAGCCTCCACAGCTCCTTGCAGGATGTCACCGAGGGGCTTCTCCACCAGTTCCTTTCAGGGGATGTTAAATACAGCAGCATCTCTCCAGCTGGGTGTTGGGGAGTGTCATTCCTTCTGGGGTCCCTCCTCTTCCTGCAGGCTGTAAAATCCCGGAGATGGCCGTGAACAAAATCTGAGGGTCAGGAGGAGGAGCCTAGGAAGGGGACAGTGAGCATGGCTGGCTGGCACATGGGTGGGGGACAGAGACAGAAGAGGGCTCTGGAGAAGGACAAGTGACTGGTGGGATGCTCAGGCCAAGGGCAACAGCAAGGACTACGTGATAACAGCTCCAGGGACTTGGGGGTGGCTTTCCCCTCCTCCAGCCACGGTGCGGTGGGGACGAGCAGGGGCTGTGCTTGGGGAGATGATGCCACGGGGGGGCATTTTCACCCCCCCCCCGTCCACCACTGTGCGTGTCTGGCCCCAGGCGAGACCCAGAAGCTGGAGACGGTTTGGCTGTCGGGGATCTGCCAGAATGAGAAGAACGAGGTGATGAGCAGCAAGTTGGACATCGACAACATGGCGGGGGTCTTCTACATGCTGCTGGTGGCCATGGGGCTGAGCCTGCTGGTCTTCGCCTGGGAGCACCTCGTCCACTGGAAGCTGCGTCACTCCGTCCCCAAGTCCCACAAGCTTGACTTTCTCCTGGCCATCAGCAGGGTGAGTGATGCTGCCGGGGGCTCTCGAGGGGCCCACATGTCCTCCCACGGTGTCACGGGGGTGGGCAAGGCTTGGTGGGCATCGTCCCTTTGACCCGCACGGGAGGGACTGGAGATGTTCGTGCTGATGGGAGCTCTTGGCTGGGGAGAAAAGCCAGGTTTTGGGGAAAAGGCTCAGCCCTGGGAATGACCCCACCTCTGTATTAACATCCCTGGGGAAAGGGGTGACGGAGGATGGTGTCACCCACCCTGGCAGTGCTGGGGATGCTGGGGAGGGGACATCGGTGCCGTCGAGGCATCTCAGCCTCAGCAGCGTCATCTGGGCTTGGCAGGGTGGGCTCACGGGTGCAGGACCCCCCTGACTTTGCTGATGGTGGGGCCCCCCCCTCTTTTCTCCGCAGGGCATCTACAGCTGCTTCAGTGGGGTGCAGACGCTGGCGAGCCCCGGGCGGGCACCCACGCCCGACGTCACCGCCAGCTCAGCCCAGGCCAACGTGCTGAAGATGCTGCAGGCGGCCAAGGAGATGGTGTCGACGGCCAGCGTGGGCGGCTCGCTGGAGCAGGCCACCCGCACCATCGAGGACTGGAGCAGCCGCAGCGATCGCCTCCAGACCAACTTCTCCCTGAGGACACCCCAGCTCGTGGTGCAGAACAGCACCGGTGCCCACCGGGCCCCCTCCTCCATCCCGGCTCCCGCCGAGAGACTGGGGAGAGCCTACGCTCCCAAGGGTGCTCCCCTGGGGCTGCCGCTGCCCCAGTCCATCCCCATGGACTCCCGGCTGCCCAGGGAGGAGAAGTGGAGAGGGGCCAACGAGCACGTCCCCCGCCTCCTCCACCCCCTGAAATTTCAGGGTGGCTGTGCAGGGGATGAAGCCCTCCCGGGTTTCCCCCACCTCCTGGTGAAGACCTCCCCGGGGGGGGGATTTTGGGGAGCAGGTGCTGGTGGGGAACCACATTGGGGCTCCCCTCCCACCCCCCACGTCTCCCAGGGACCTCCCGCCGCCGGACATCTACAGGGAGCACAAGCGGCCGGCGGGGCGGGGGGACCGGCTGCAAACCCCCCCCCTGCTCCAGGTGGACGGGGGACACGGGGGCTCGGGGACACTGCCCAGGCTGCTCTCGGCAGCGGAGAAGAGGCGGGAGGCGGTCAGCCCCTACCTGCCTCCATCCTGCCCTCGCGGAGCCTTCCCAAAAACCACCAGGACTTGCAGAGCCAGGGGGGAGCCTGTCCGGCCGGAGGTTGCGGTGATGGAGCGGGAGAAGCTGAGCTGGCGGGCGAGCTCGGTCAGGGCACCCGGGGAGCGGGGCGAGAAGCGACGTCCCGGGGGGCTGCGACGCTGCGGTCCTGCCCGCCCGCCCGCCCGCACCGACGTACCCGACCTCTTCCCCGAAGCCGAGGCCGGCTACGGCTGCGGTCCCCGCTGCCCCCAAGCCACCGGCCGGCCGGCACCACGCTCGCCCGCGGCCAGGCTGCCATCCTACCGGGAGGCTTGCCGGCAAAACCCCCGTGCCACCGCCACCGTGCCGGCGTGCACGCCGTACGCCTGCGTGAACTCGTATGCCAACCTCCCCCTCTACACGGGCCGCCTCTCGCGGGGGTCCCCGCCGCCCCGTGAGCACCCCGGGGTGCCGGCGGGCTGCGGCCGGGGGGCCGGGCGCTGGGACGGCGGCTGCAGAGACTGCGGGAGGCGCGGGGAGCCCTCCTTGCTACGGGCGGTGGGGACGGAGAGAAGGGACCCACTGGTGGCCCGTGGGGTGACGAGTCCTTGTGCCGGCGGGTCCTGGCGGCGGGTCTCCAGCCTGGAGTCGGAGGTGTGATGGGGGGCCGGGGGGTGTCCGCACCCCTCTGCCTGCCCTTTGCCCGGGTGTCCCTGCGGGCCAGCCGGCGGCTCCCGGCCGGGCTCCAGCCTCCCGGGGTCCTGCACCGCCGGCAGCGGGATGCTCCAAGCGGCTCGGCGGGTCCCGTGCGCTTTGGGGGGGGGTCAGAGGAGCGTGGTGGGGGCTGGCGCGCCCTGGCTCGGGCTGTCCCCACAGGCAGGGCTGGCATCGGGGTTGCCAAACTCATTGCCACCGTGCTGCCATCACGTTTTGGTTTCATTCAAGGGACTCGAAATGCCATGTCCAGGTCATTAAAGAGACATTTTCAACCGGCTGGGGACCATTTTTCCATCCTCTGGCGATGAGCCCGGGACTGCCTTTGGCTTTACCCCCGTCACGGGGATGCTTGTGGTCCTGTGCACCCCCCCCCCCCCCCCCGCTCCCATCCCATTACTGCTGAGGCCCGCCACAGGCTCGTCCCACCAGTGGCAGCCATGCAAAGGAAAATGGCAATTCATTAAACTGCGCTGAGGGATAATTACTTAGGAGTCATCAGCCTGTGCGGAGGCTGAGGCTGAGCACTGAAGCCGGAGTTACTGCACCCTGCTCGGGTTTTGGGGTGCTGGGCACAGATGGCTGGAGCTCGGGTCACTGAGGGATGCCCCCACGGCTGCAAACCAGCAGCCCGGCAGGGAGCTGCAGCACGGCACGGCAGCCCTGGGAAGAAGCTGTGCTGTGGGGGAATGAGAAAGGGAAAAAATTCCTCCCACCTTCCCAGGGCTGATGGAACCATAAATCAGGCGCGATAGATGAGCCGGGTTTAATTCTTCTCTTGATGTACATGTCTAACACAGCCCCTTCCCTGCAGGGCTGGCGGGGGCACGGGCAGGGGCGGCCGTGATTCACAGGCAGCACCGGGCTGGGGAGACGGTTTTTGGGAAGCAGGACCCAAGGCCACCGGGGCCCCAGGACAGTGGCCATAGGTTTGCCGAGTGGTACCAGCCCCATCCCAGGGCAGCGCCGGGGCTAGGCAAAGCTGCCCATGGCGGGCTGGCAGGCTGTCCCAGGGAGATGCCAACCCTCAGCCCCTCTTCCCAGCTGGTTCAGCATCACCTGCCTGGATGCATGTCCCCCCCAAGAAGCTGCTCTAAAGCTCCGTTGTGTATTTTTTTTTTCCTATTCAAAAGCAGCTGTTAGGGTTGCTGGCAGCCACCGAGCAGCCGGGGCCAGTAACAGCGAGGGGACGATGGCAGGGGCTGCTCCGGGACACCCAGCCCTGCCTCGGGAGGGCTGCAAAGCCCCCGGGGAGTTCAGGAAGGACCTGGCCACGTGTGGCCCGGCGTTGAAAGCACTGGCAATGTCTGTCTGTCCATCCATCTGTCAATCCATCCACCCATCTGGCTGGGGTTAAATCCAGCCAGTGCCCCCACCCCCCACCCCAGCCCCCATCCCCCAGCCTGGCTGCCATCACACGCTGGTGCCAGCGCTTTAATTCCCTTTACTTATTTATCATCGCAATTGTCTCTTAATTGCTTTGGCAGCCCCTCCAAAGCCTTGTAGCGAGAGAGGGAGGTGCTGGTATATAAACACAGGCCATAAATAAATAAACCCGGTTGAAGGCAAGGGGATCCTTGCCAGGCTTCCCCAGGCGATGGCACTCATTTGCCCGGGGCAGGTCTCCCCAGCTGGGTGCCCCAGACACCCCCGGGGGGGTGACAGTCTGGTCCCCAAGAGGCTCCAATGTGGCCTGAGGAGCTTTCCCCCAAATTGTGGCTTTCTGGCATGTGGAAGCCAGCCCACACAGCTGCACCTGCGGGTCAGGGTCAAGCCTGAGCCAGGGTTGGGGCTGTGAGAACAAAAAGGAGCGGAAAAGGGAAAAAAAAAAAAAAATCAAAAATCCCCAGCCCACATTTTAAATTAATTAGTGATGTCCCCGGTGACTCAGCAGAGGCCAAATGGATTTGCTTCATGTTTTATTGAAGGGCTTTGCTGCAGGAGGCTGAGGGCGGTGAGGGACGGGGGGACGGGGGTGCTGTGGGTGCTCCCAGGGGAGGTGGCCCCGGGGAATGTGTGTCAGCACCCCGCTGTAAAGCCAGAGCCGTCCTGGGTGCCCCATGCGGCAGCTCAGCACCCAGGTCCCCTGCTACCATGGTGGCATTTGCATAATCATCTTTACATGCTAATTGCGATGGAAGAGCGCCGGTTTTCTCCCATTCCCAGTGCTGGGTGCTAAATGGGTGCTGGTGGGAGAGGAGCCAAATGGGGCACAGGGGAACGAGCAGCCCAGAGCGGGTGGGAGCTGTGTGACCCCCCCCTCCCCAGACCAAGGAAAGGCTGAGCTGCTTCTGCAGCATCCCCTCGTCCCGGGGTGCACCAGGGACAAATCTGCAGGGAAGCAGTAGCCTGGAAGCACCCTCTGACTGGAGTTTCCAAAGCAGGGGTTGGGTAGTTTAGTGCTTAACAGCCACTGAGGGATATTATTTCTTTTTGGTGAAATTGTCTAATCAATCACTTTTTAATTCAGCCGGCTCTGGCACCCGTGCCGCCCTGGGACACCGCAGGCTGCCATTTATGTGCAAAGAGAAATATGGCCAGCTCAGTGCTGGCCACCCGCCTCCTGGGCTCAGCCCCGCTGGGAGGGGGCAGGCAGTGGCCCCCCAGAGGACAGGCCTCCCCCAACACCACCCCCCCGCCTCTGCCGGCTCCGGCATTGCCGTGGCATGTATTATTTTCACTGCCCCCATTGCTCAGGATTGTGAGACCCATCCTGCTGAGGAAAGAGGCAACAAGGCAGGCCAGCATGGGTCAGCCACGGGGAAGAGGTTTCCAATGGCAAGGACACATTGGTGCTGCTTATGGGGAGATGGTGGCTCTGGTGAGGGTGGGGGCAGCTCGTTAAACCACGAATGGTACAACCAGAAACGATACGGGGCCAGGAAAGTGTTGGTGCCAGTACAGGTATGGCAGGGTGTTGCCATGCCTGTGCCCAAGGATGCTCAAGGGAGCGGCATGCACAACCACCTCCCGGTTCCTGCCTCCCGCCAGGGTAAAGTTGTGGCACAAACCCAACCCCAGGGTCCCATCCAACCCCCTGCACCAGCCAGAGCACAAACTCTCCAAGCCCTGCTCTGCACCGCCACGCATCACCTCCCCCGGGCCGGGGGGGGGCCCTGGGGGCTGCAGCACCTTGGGGAGGTGCTGAGCCAGTGGAAGCAGCCCTTCGCCCCAGCACGAAGCTGCCCGGGCATCGCTACGGGCTGCCGGCAGCCCCCACGGCCAAGCCCCTGCAGCCGGGTGCCCTTCCCCAAGCTGCCGACAGCTCCTGGGGTCAGGGCCGGACTGCCCAAACCCATGTGGGAAAGAGGCCTGTGAGCATCTTCTCACAAACCTTTAAACAGCTAACCCCCCCCCCCCGGCCCCAAGTGTCACGCTGCTCCTTAGCAATGTCCAAGCCTCATCTAAACCTGCCTGTCAGGCTCGAGGTTTTTGTTTTTCCTTCCCTGGCCGTTGCTCTTCGAAGTGTTGCGAAAGACCGAATCCATCCCCGATGCCAGTTTGATCTCAGATTTATAGCCCAAGCCCCGAAATCCTCCGCTGCTTGTGAGGTCCTTCGAGAGAATCACAGCAGAAAGTGTTTATTTCCATCATAAAGATCTGTTTTAATATTTTAACATAAATCAAGCTGCGCTTTATGGTGATAATAAATTTGTTGGCAGAAACTGCCTTTGCAGCCCGAGGCGGTGGAGCAATTCAATTTGTTTGGTTTTAAGTGTAAGGAGACATAATTGAGAAAGGGAAAGTACAGATGTTTTAATTGAGTTTGCAGCTACCACCCAGAGTTGCAGGAGGCTAATAGAGAAGAAAAGGTGAGGGTCTCCATTAGCCTCTCCGCTTGCCATTTCTCCTTGGCCCGCAGCCCCATCAGTCACGGCCGTCCCCTCCAGGAATAGCTGCTCAGAGCATGCACGAGAGGAGGAAGCAGGTGGAAAAAGAAGCCAGACTAAACCAGATGTATAATGTGCATTTTATTGTTTTCAATCCCGTTTTTTAAAAACTAATTACAGCCAGGACAAGCATCACGTGAGAATCTGTAATAACGAATTGTTAGTGTTGATAACGGCCAAATAAAAATGGAATTATTTGCGATGGGCGAGAGGACAGAGCTCCTGCCCCGCGCCGAGCCCGGGTCACCTAGCGTCCCCCGCCAGCCAGCGCTGGCTCTGCTGAGCCCTCCCCTTCCCGCTTTATCCAGTAATTTTTAAGGCATTGCTGTCATGTTTTATATGAAAAATGGTCTCTCTGCCGTAGAGCTTCTTTCCGTTAATCACCCCAATTCCTCAGATAGATTTGTTTTGCTGCTGTGCAAGGACAGCGGGTGTCTGGGAATTTGTGGTTATTTATTTAAGAAAGCACTCGTGCTCCTCGGGGACCAGAGTCCTTCTCGGTAAGGTACCACGGCAAAGGCTGGGGCCAGGATGGGAGCCCTCACTGTGCCACTGCATCCAGAACCTGGATGCAAGCAGCTCTTAGAGCTAAGGCCCCTTAGAAGTCGCTGCCACGCAC
This sequence comes from Aquila chrysaetos chrysaetos, assembly GCF_900496995.4. Lineage (NCBI taxonomy): Eukaryota > Metazoa > Chordata > Aves > Accipitriformes > Accipitridae > Aquila > Aquila chrysaetos. The sequence goes on from NC_044008.1 coordinate 69,073,736, forward strand.
CGTGCCGAGGAGGAGAGGTGGTCACCCAGGCCAGGGAAGAGAAGGCACATCTTTAACTGTAAGAGATGGCAGGAGAGGGTGCGCCAGGCTGGGCTCCCTCCCTCCTTCCACCCCAAGGAAGGCAGGTGGGAGGCTACCCTGTATGAACTAGGGGCAGGAAGGGAGGGAGACCAAGGGCAGCGCTAAGAGGGAAAGGGAGGATGAGAGAAGATGAGATAACGGAACAGCCCCGTTCTCCGGCTGGCAATGAAATGTGAAGGCAAGAGATTGAAATGGGCACTTGAAGGGATGGAGGGTGAGCCAAGTGCCTTGCAAAGCACGGGCAGCCTAGGGCAGACAGTGCAGTCAAAAGGCCTCAGCCCCCTCCATAAACCCACACCTGTGCACTTGTGTAGAGGAACAGCCCCTGCAGCCTCTCCAGCTTTCCAAAGGCTCATTTCATCAGTATTAAATTCCTCCCTCCGGCTCTGCCCAGCTCCCAGCTGCCTCGCAGGTGGCTCCCAGCCCAGCTGCCCCATGAATTTGCCCTCCAACATATCTCTTCCTAAATGAGACACCAGCACCAGCTACCTGTAAAATAACTTGTTAATTTGGCACCGAAGACACCACATCAGCTTCCCCGGAGCACTTGGGGATGTTTAAACTCACTAGCAAGGGCTGCCAATGCCTGTCTAGGATCAAGCTGGAGAGGAGGCAAACAGTCCCCCTGGATCCTCTCTAAGCAGCTCGGCAAGGACAAAGTAGCGGTGCTCAGGCTTGAGAGGTGCAGGTTTTTGCTTTAAAAGCCATGAAGTGTTTTTATACAGCTCCAGGTACTTGCATATTCCCCCAGGAGGAGCACTTCAGGTCATACGGAAACCAGAAAGTCCTACTTGAAAACAGAGCTTGATTAAAAAGAGCTGCAGTTCAAAGCTTGCTTTAGCAAGCGGTGACACTTAATACTGCAGCAAGTGCAGAGGGCAAGAGGATCTAATGTAAGTGCCATGCACCTGGCTTTGAACCTGCTTTAATAAGGGGGGGTTAAAATATTTCAGGTGAAAACTTTTAAAGTTCTTCCTATTATTAGGAAAACCCATATGATCTTTGCCCAAGGGTCTCAGAGCACAGGACCCAGTGCTGTTTGCCACCATGTGGTAGTACAGCGACCACCAGTAGCCTCAAAAGCAGAGACTCACCTAGAGCACTGGCTGCCTAAGGTAACAGGCAGCCCAATTCTCAGATAAGCTGAGCAGCACCAGCCCAAAGCCCACCTTAACCCTGTGCAGAAAGAGAAGAGGGGGGGAATTCAAGGCCAGTTCCAGCAGGTTTCAGTTTTTGCTCTCCTAGAGCACTTGGGAGCTCTGCTCCTGCAGGCAGGCAGGGCTGAGCCAGGGCACTGCCGCTTCCTCCTGGCACAAGCCCATTCCCTTGAGTTAACACCCACCTTGTTTCAAGGCTAATTACCCAGCACAGGAGGCTGGAAACGCATCAGTGTGCAGAGCCAGAGCTCTTACAGGCCTCACACGTGTCAGGACTGGGTAATTAGCACCTCCCCAGCCAACACAAACCCTGACCACTGGAGTCAGGGTCTGGCTGGTTGTACCAGCCCTGTGCAAAGGTAAGAAAGGGAGAAGGGCTCTGCCTGCTGAAGCCACTGAGCTGCATGCAGGAGCCAAGGGAAGCAAGGCTGCAGTTTCCTTTCCAGGGGTGAACAGCTGTATCCCTGCATGCGTAGGGGCATTGCTCTGTCCGGCTGGGGTTGCCACAGCACAGGAGAACAGGATGAGAAGTGTGAATGTAAACTCCTGGGCTGGAGAATTCCAGCTCTAAGCAAAAGATCTCAGATCCCAGGCAATCCATGGTGCACAAACAGGTTAATGCCTCTAGAAAAAAAAAAAAAAAAAAAGTAACAGAGCACAAAATTATTTTCTTCTGAATTAGGTCTACTCCCACCCTAATTTCTTCCCTCAACTGGTACAGGAGGTTGATTTGAAGGGTCTCAGCAGAAAGAAGAGACTCAGTTCTCCCAAACTCCTGCCAGATTCTGCACAGCACGTCCCTGCCTTTGGGAGAAGAGACATTTAGCCAATTAGTGTAGTGAGCAGCCAAGGCTGTCTGCTCTCCTGTGTGCTGAGACCTGCAGCACACAGAGAGCCACTGCAGGGACAGAGAAAGTGATGCTCCAACAGAGCTGAAGGCAGAAATGGCTGGACACTGGTTAATCGTGCAGGCTGCCAAGGGCTCAGCCCCATGGCTTTGTATAGCGGGTCTGAGAATCAGATTGTAACAAGGCTGAGTCCACTCCATCCACACCCAAAATGGAGTGAAGAAAGTCTGTGTCCAGGTCTAACCTGTGCCACCAAGCCAACGGCCTGGAAACTTCCCTTCATGCTGCCTCTCCCCCCCACTCCACAGTCCCAGAGGGGGAGCTGAAATGCTGACGTCTCTGGAGCCCAGGAGGGAGCATGCCGCTACCCCCACATCAGAGTTTTGACTCGCTCAGGACAATGTTTGCAGTCACAAACACAAAGCAAGAAAAGCCCCATATGAGCACGAACACAATCCAGAAAGTGTGCCGGAAAGGGGAGAGGTGCTTGTTAACCGTCCCACTGCCGAAGACCAGCTGAGTGTCCTTCCGACTGCAGTACGCGAGGAAAGCCGGAATGAGATACTGTATCCCGTTCCCAGCATAGGCTCCCGTGATCCCCACCAAGGACTCCAGATCGTGGGTGCAGAAAGCCACCAGCACTGGGGGAATCAGCGTGATGGCAGGAAAGACAATCCTATCCACCACCCACGGGTAGGTCCCTCCTTCTCTGTGGAAAAGGGTCTTCCAGTTGTTGCGCAGGGTCACTGCGATGATGGGGAAGTTGGTGCTGATGGTGAAGACGGGGAAGAGGCCCAGGAAGTAGCGAATGAAGGCAATGTTGATGATCTCACAGTTGGTGAAGTTGAGCGTGTACATGTCCATGAGGGTGTCATTGCGGAAGCAGTAAATGGCAGTGAAGGACAGGAGGCTGTAGAAAGCCAGGATCAGGATGTAATCGAGCAGCACGAGCTTGTTGACATGCTTCTTCTTAGAGATGGGTGTGATGAGGGATGGCAGGGAGTGCTGGCACATGAAGGAGTAGACGCACACCCCAAAGAGATTGCGGATGCCCGATAGCTGGGCCATGGACGGGTGACCTTCAGCTTGGCCTCTGCTGATGCGGATGAGGGCCAGAATAATCATGAGGATGAAAGCTGGAGAGAGAGAAGGTTTCAGGTCAAGCCCAGGTCTGCACTCCCCACGACCCTCCTCCCATTGGCACCAGCAGTCTTGGCACCAGCTCTCTCTCCTGTTCCACAAGAGCATCTCCTTATCTCTGGAGAAGGTGGTACATCACAGGCAAGGTGCACAGGAATTAATCACGACTTGCTTTCAGTGCTAGTCAGCAGATAAGGGAATGGACTCAGGACTGCCTTTGGCAGGCATCTCCCTCCAGTCTCCTTCCCACAGGGACTCACCCTCCCACCCCCAACAGCAAACAGTTGCTCTGGGCCCTTCAGAAATGTAACGCTAACACAGCTGGCTAAGCCCATGACTCTCAAGGGTCTCAGTCCATAGATGCTTCTACCACACACCTTGGCTAAACATCACCATTTAAAAATGGCTTAGAGATGTTTGAGCTTTGACCTCTAAAGGAAGAAAAAATTAAACCTGGCTGCAGTCAACCCCAGTAATATTCCTACACATTTGCAACTAGACTTACGTTTCCAAGACCTCACCTATGTACACAGGCAGATGCACAGGAGCAGCAGCTACTACCAAGCTTTCCTGTCCCTGTGATGTGTCAAGCACGATAGAGCAAGAACTAGCCAGCCATTTCCTGGGCAGGAGGAACAGGCTGTCTGTAGTTAATCCCAGGGTGGAGAAGCCAGTCTGGAAGGGACTAAAGCAGCACTGAAAGACTGCTATTAAAATTCATCACTTCTAGGCACAAAGTCTGCATGTCTACCCTTCACTTATGTCAGGGAAAAGCCTAAAAACATTTTACAAAGCTTATCACAAAATGCAACATGCTATGGACAAAAATGAATTGAGGAGGTTGGGCTAATGCCCTTATTTACTCCACTAGTGGAAATTTGAGCCAGAAGCAGTTACTGCTAGACTGTTATTCCTAGCATGGCACATAAAACCAGCAGAAAACTAATTCTGGTGTCACAGAAATCACATCGACCTGGGAAAGATGATCATCAGCTGCTGGAGTTAACAAGGAACAGGGGAAAAAAAACCTGCCTGGCAGGGCAGCAAGCAGCAAGATTTACAGTCTGGTGCTGGCAATGGATGGGCCGCTGTAGCTTGCACGGAGCTGTCTCCTGCACTGGTTTGAGGCATCGGAGCAGAGCTGTGAATTATCAGGCAATGAAAAAAGTAACAAAATGCTGAGACTACTACTATGGACAACTCTGAATGTCATAAATATAAATACAGAGGAATTAAACAGAGCAGCACACAGTCCTGCAGCCAAGCCCATAGGAGGCTGGCCACTGGCGCTGTGAGCCGGGCAGGCTCACGGTGGGGTGACAAGGACACTGCCTTGCTCTGTGCCCAGTACTGCTCTGCCTGACACAGGTGGCTGGAGTTGGGAAGCCCTGCCAGGGACGGTACTAGGAAAGATAGTTACAGAGCAGTTAGCGAACGCCGTCTCTTCTGTCCACAGCGAGCCCAGATTAACCTTAACTGAACATCGCCTCCTGCGCACTCCCAGCACTCTCCAAAACCCAGTTTCTCCTCTCACAGCAATCCTCCTTTTCTTCCTGCAGCAAACACCAGCTTTGTGCTGAGCGCTTACCAAGCTACACACCGCATTTCACCTCGTGGTGCCTCAGGAAACCTCTCGCTTCCAACTGTTTCCCAGTGACAGGGCAAGTCTAACAGCTCTCCACGAACACTGGACTGATAACAGCAGATCTATTCCTTCATGACACCACGAGGGCCAGGCCACTTTGGGAGTGCTGGGCTCTATTTACTTCCCCAAGAGCAGTCACAGAGGGCTGTGGAAAGCAACAGCTCATTGCTCTGGGGGTGTGCAATTCCCCTCGCCTTCACTCAAGCCAGCAAGTGAGGGGCACTGTGAACACAGGTGCAGTTGTTGTGCCTCCTGCATTGCTCCCCAGAGGGGAGACACTTGCCAGCCATATCTGCTACAGCTAGATAGCCAGAAAGAGCTGTGTCGCAGGTGATGTGTCATTGTCTGCACTCCCCAGGGCTGCACAGGCTACAAGGAAAAGAAGGTGCCCTGAGCAATAACACAAACCAGGTTAGGCAGCTCTGGAAGTATGCTGAGACTGTTCCTTTCCTTCTCGCTTGGGAGAGGTGGTCAGCCTCAGCAGCCCAATCCTGAGCTGGTCCTGTATCTGGACTAGATGTAACTGCAGAAGTCTTGCACCTCTTCCCCTGCACACTAGACATTAAATCTCCACCTGCTCTGCTCAGCAGAGTGAAGAGCGACCTATTTCCATCCCCCAAACTCACTCTCACCATTGGCTCAAAGCCTCGCTTTCCACACCAGTGCTAACAAGACCAGTTCAGGGGAACTTCCAGGCTGGCACCCCATCCTCAGAGCATCTCTTCAGTTAGAGACCCACAGGCTCTCCTCTGCCATGACATGCACTTTCCTGGCAGGGAGCACTGAAGGAACAGAATTCCTGTGGATTCCCTAAATGATGGATAGAAGTCTTTGGCTTAAGCAGCTAGAATTCACAACCCTTCTTTTTCCTTCAACACTTCTTGCAGAAATTAAATGTATTAAAGTTACAAGGAGTGATGATCTAATACTAAGATCTAAACTAGCACTGTTTCCGACAAGGCAAGCTGTGCTCCCCCTGCCCTAGCACTGGTGCTCTGCAGAAGCATGATCCTTGAGAGAAGTGGTGCCAGGTAAACTGGAAACCTCCCTGCACAATTCCAGCCCCAGAGAAGACAACAGCAGCCCTGCCTCAATGGTTGTGTTTTCTCTCACTCCCTGCAGCAGAAGAGTCTCTCACTGCTGGAACCAGAGAGCTAAAACAATTGCACGCCAGATTTATCTCTCTGTCCCTGGGAGGAGGCAAGCCCAAAAATGAAACTCTGAAACCTAGTTATGCTGGATGATAAATCAAGATGAAAAGAAGATGACAGACCCTGAGTGACAGGCAGCTTTGAGCAGACAAGAGGCAGGACAGGATCCTCAGGCACACACAAAGCTCCTGCTCACATCCTCCTCTACCTGGGACAGCATGCTGAAGAGAGAGTCACACTATACAATTTCAAGTCACCTGCAGTTGCCACACCAACAGTCCAACAGTGTTCCTTCGCCACAAGGATCCTGGCGAAATCAGACATTGATCTGTTCCTCTACACACAGGACAGAGGATATAAGCAACACGCTCCAGGGATGAAACACCTTCAGATACCACGACCAACAGCACCCTGAGCCACAGAGTGAGGTGGACAGCAATACTACCATGGACTCTTAGTAGGTTACATGAAAACTTTGTTTTAAACCCTGCTTTATACAAGTGTTTAAAAAGCAATTGAGGGCTTTGCTTGGCCTCATTTTCCAACAGTGTTAGACCCACTCCAAACCCACACACCACAGATAGGCCTGGCAGTCAACAAGGCACAAAGGACATTTCTTGTCTCATCTTCTCTCCTCTAGATGTTTGAGCGTCATTTTTACTGAAGGATGAATATCATCACAACTGTCCAACTGCTTTCCCTACAGACCCCTCCTCTCACTCTTTGAGGAGCAAAAACTGGCTCTTCTGAGACAAAACAGACCTTGCAGACAGCTAAGACAGCTACTGCTGCCTGTCCTGCTCAACTCAGGAGGTGTTGGATTCAGAGATAGGGCAGCTCTCCTATGGTTCTTGCAGGTGGAAGAAGAATGAATGTGGATGAGCACACAACCAAGTGCACTTTGGGAAATATGAGAGTCTGAGATATTAAAAAATACATCTTTGTGAACTTTGATAGAAGCATAACAGAGCTGCAAAGTGGAGATAATTTAGCCATTCTAAGTTTAAGGATTGTTTTGCAGTCAGAACAAACACCTTTGTAAATGAAAAATGCTGTTTTGTACATAAGCTTCGTCTTTCTGCCGAAAGCATATTGCAGAAAAAAAGAAGTCCAAGGCTAAAATATGGGGGTTTTTCTGCCATCGTGGTAGGTTCCTGGAAAAAGAACTGAAGCTCAGAATGAGTTTCTGGCTTAACCCTCCCTTGCATCCCTGGCAAGACACTATGCTTTTGAGATGTTTCACCTGGTGCCCCACTTCTGTCTCCCTATTGGCACATGGAAAATAATGGAGAAGATCCTGAACTGAGCTACCCTGGGGAACAGGGAGGAGAGAGATGCTCTGTCATGTAATTCAGAAAGAGGTGGCTTGGCAAGGGGGAAGCAAGCTCAGAAGCGAGGTTCTGCAGAACCGTGGCATTGCATAACCTCTCTGCGATTGCAGGAAGGAGGGCCAAAGACAGATGTTGCCTCACAGGTTCAATAGTGAACTTCAACCTTCAGCGCATTGGTCCCAGTTACAACAAGGATGATTTTAGTGGCTCTAGAAAGCACGGGGGTAGACAGCCACAAACTAGGGATGAGTAAAAGACTAACTGGGGGAAAAAATAAAACAGAACAAAGTTTACATGACAACCACCTGTATTTTATGGGTCACAAAGGTAAAGTCAGAGGAAGAAAGAGCTTGCACATCCATTCACCACAGCTTGAGTCACATCTTCTCCAACTCTGTCCCTACTCTCATTCCTCCTTCCACAAGGAAAGCCTGGTGAGAACATCGCTGTACCTGCCTGCCATCCCTTCCAGGGATCCCGAGAGGCAGTGGCGTACAGCCACCCCACCCCACTATCAGTGGAGCAGCCCGCGCCTGGCTGCTCCCCTACCCCCACACACAGCCATTTCTTTAAGCAGGCGCCGTGTTGCGCTGCTGACACATTTGCGGCAGGGCCATCCGTCACCGCCGGCTGACGGTGTGACAGAGCTTTCTTGTCGAAGCGGAGAATCAATATGCCGGGAAATAATGATAATGAATCACCCTCTCACAACGCATACCACTTGCTTCCCTTTTCATACATTAGGTGGCATGATGGATTCCAAGAGGAGAATGTTTTCATCAGTTTCCTGAGCCCATTCTCTTTGGAAGGAGGAAGATCTCTCCCCACCTTGACCTTGATCCTGGTCCTCCATCAAGCCAGAACACAGCAGACCACTGTTAAACAGAGGAACAGATCTCATTTAATGTTAAGCAGCTCTTTCAAGAGAGGGGGCATAAAAGCAAGAGCATCTGCTCTGTACATACTGAACAGCACAGCATCATGTCAAGACAAGACAGTCTTAACTTCTGCATCCCTACCCAACAGTTGTGTTGTCTACTTCGCTACTGATGTCTTCCTAGGATGCTGGTGCCCCCCCCTCAGAGCCAGCTGCCTTCCATCAGTGTTTTGGGCAAGTTTAAGAGCCTACTGCAACTCTGGAACTGCCAGGCACTATGGATGCTGTGGCATTTGAAGTATTAAAGCACAGCTAGAGTTCACCATGCTGGCAGAACAAAGTATCTGAAATTAAGACATTGATTCTTAAATTTAAAACTCATTTACCCAGTTTCTTCTGCAGAAGCTATATCCTGTCACTGGTTCATGACCTCCAGCTCTCTGTAAATTCCAGAGCAGCAACTGTTAAATTACTCCAACCTTCAGAGGAGGTTTCTATATGAAATGACAGTAAAGAGGTTACATGAAAACCAGGTTTGCTCCATCAGATGTGGGAGCTGGAGTAGTTAAGGATCAGATTTGGCAATGACAGAGCCTAAAACAGCATCTCTAGGAAGATGAAGGATTTATGAGTGTAGAGACTGTGGGGAAGCAAGATGGATACGTTCACAGAAGACAGCAGTTCTCTGGAGAGAGATGTCAGAAGGAGAAGAGGAGGGAAATTACTTCCCAGAAGAAAGGTATGAGCAAAAGTTGTGGGATATCAGTGTGGCTCCTTCCTCTAACGCAGAGCAGGGACTTGCAGGGTCAGCGTTAGCCTACCTGCCCCAAAGCCTAAGGCAGGGTCTACATGGCAGGGGACTGTTGCTCATACAGCAGGGCAAGCACAGCCAAATGTTGGGCACGCTAAGATCACAGAAGTGTGATGCAGCTTACCAGGAAGGCAAGAAAAAGCCTCTCGGGCACCTCCACTCCCCCTGCCATCTCATCCACTCTGCCAGGTTTGGCTAGCTCCTGCTGCAACCGTCTCAGACGCTACCCTGGCCTTGGGCCAGGCAGAGCCCGTTTCGTTCACAAAGGGAAAATTTATTAAAAAGTACCACGAGGACTTTTTGGCTGTCAAAAAGCAGTTCAGCAGGGCTTCTCTGCTGTAAAGGCATTATTTCCATGCTTTTCTTAACTGTCTGGGGCAGGGTTTGCTATGCAATAACCAAGATTTATAAGTAGCCTCCCCTACCGTGGTAACAACTCCTGCTGTGAAACCGGTGAAGCTGGCCCCTCTCAGCCCACATCAGCTGGTCTCCACAGACATCTGCACACCAGCAACAGTTCACAGGGAGAAAAACAGCTCTGCACTCTGGTGTTTATCACGGATGCTTTATCTCAACATATGGGAAGGAAAGAGCAGCCAGCAAGGCTTGTTTGCTTCTGGTGGAAAATTACCTGTGTATTTTATTGTCCGCTCTCCTCCGGTCACCTTTGGCAGAAGCACCATAAAGCCTCTGCAACCAGGACTCAGCTCTGAGCTCTGCTGTTGACTTGGTCTGTTAGCTTTGACAGTCACTTCTCTCTCCATGTGAGAATTTATTCTTCTGTGAGAAGGGAGGAACACGCACTTTGGTGTCATCATGAGCCTGAGCTAGGGCTGTGCATGCTTTGGAAAGCACTGAGCACAGAGCACCCATGTCCCATGAAATCCAGGTGCTCTGCAGCCTTAGCCACACCTTCCCCATCCTGCTTTGGGCCCTACCCAGCAAAGTTTTTATCATGTTGTTCCAACAACACACTCTGAACAGAGAGCACCTTTGCGTTCCACACACCCACTCTGAAAATCTGTGTGGGCACCACCATCCGGACCCTTTTGCAGGGCTGAATGTGTCCTTACGTTTTCAGCTCCCCTTCTCCAGCTCCCAGACCCATCAGCTCATCTCCTGCTGCCTGGATAAAGTGCTCTTTTCAGGAACGTCAACTCCTCAGGCAGTATTTCAGTGGTCTCGTCTGGCACCAGACGTCACTCTCCATCTGCATCTGAAGCTAACAAGGCTCTTTCACTCACACAGGCACTGCTTCACCCCACTGCCCCCCACAAACAGCACTGAAATGAGCTCCTCAGCCAACAACTCTGAAAGCAGGCATGACAGAAGCACAGCTTTTTAACTAACTCTTCATAAATATATTCACTTCTCTTGGTGAATTATTTACCCCGAGCTCTGGCAGCAGCCTTTTCTGCTCCAAAAGGGAAGCAAGAACATGAATTAACTTTGTTGAAGAAGCTTGTCAGAATGAACACGCAACAGTGTCCTGATTTACAGTCCAATTCCCTCTTCCTTGCCACTCCAGTATGCCCTGCTCTGTGAAAGGAAAGGGGCAGAGATCAAACGGGTCCCTCCTTATGCTGTTTGCAGAAAGCTCCATTTCTAATGTGGAAAAGAGGCCACCTTGAGGGACCATGGACACTGGTGGACTAATCTCTCTGCAGGAGACTGGAAACACAGGACTTCAGATAATTGTCACCCCCTCCTATATCAGCCTCCTCTACAATTCTCAGTCTCTGCAGGTGAAAGGACGTAGCAAAGCAATGCCAGGTTTCTGCACTGAATCAACTCCAGCCTGGCTGGTTAAGCTTGCTAAGGATGGCAGCAACAGTTACTACAGCAGCTGAAACCTGCTCACAAAGTGAGACGGTCTGAGACCAGTTCTCTGCAGAGAAGTGCTGGGGAGTCCTGTAAAGAGCAGGATTCTCGTGGAGAGAGCAGAACTATCAGACAAATTAGTAGATATGGAAAGTCAGCCTCACCAGCATGCGCTGGAGAGCCCTTTCCTAGTTTCTTCCCTAGAAGCCTTCTACCCAGTATCCTGCAAGGGGACAGGACGGAGAAAAGAGCTTAACACAGACTTCCTAGCTATTCTTGTCCTTTTTCCCTCCATTTACTGGCCAGGGGAAAGAGCTAGGGGAGAGATTTTATTTCTGGGCATATAATTGTGAGATCATAGTTCGGACAGGGTTGGGAATGCTCTGTCTTGAGGGCTGCAGTTACTTGAATAGATGTGGTATGATCCGACTGTGCTACAGGGAGAGAGAACTGAGCCTGCAGCAACCAAACCCAGAAGTTTATTCCTCTATAAAATGTCTCTTTATTAAAATACAATACTTTCTAATAACTACAATACAGCATCAAGAGCAGCACATAGAGCAAATGTCCCACGTGGGAGCTGTCTGGGAACACTTGCCAGCGACTCTTCAATAACAGCAGCGATAATCATGCTACCAATGTCTTTAAAGCCAACAGTCCTCACCTATAGAGCTGGGCATCTCAGGCTGTAACAGGCTGCAATTAATCGGGTTAGCTGCTTAATACACAATAGCCCAATGTTTGCTGCTGAGCTCCACCAAGCCCTGTCCTTTTGTTATCTTTCCTAATCCATATCCTTTCCCATGACGCTGCTAGACAGTTATTATCCAATATTATCCAATAATAAAGAGGTTGGGCTGTGCCCCAGCTATGTCCCCTCTGCTTCGAGAAGTGCATCAGACTTACCTGGCTCAGTCCCTTTTGCTGTGCCATGCCTTCCAGCAGCTCACCCTAACACCACCCACTTGATCAGGATTGGAGAAAGGAGGGGAAAAAAAACCAGCTAGATATTCAAGTCTCTTTAGGGAGCAATCCATCGCCACCACAGATTTAAACCCTCCAGGAAAAAAGAGCCTGAAGTCCAAAACAGCAGAATTGAAGGCTTAGTTGGTTTAGCCTTCTGCAGGAGACACCCTGTTCCAAGCACCTTGTAAGAGACTTGGAGACAGGCTCCAGAACTGGTAAAGGACTTGGGCTAAGAGCAGCTCTACACTTCCGTAAGGCTGAGGTGGAAGGGAGCTGAAAGGAAGGAAGGAATTACAGTTTGGGGAAGGAATCCTCCTCACCCCAAGAGGACGATTCATCCTTACCTGATCAACCAGTCTGGGCCCTGTCTCTGCTCTTAATAGCATTGCTCGAGAGCTGGCTGAGCCAACAAGGTTTTATCCCTAACTCAAATCAAGGCTTCACTGTAAGCACCATTACCAGGATTTAAACAAGTGATTTTTCTAGACTAGCCCTTTCTCCAGGGAAGCACAGCAGACAGGCTCCCTGTCACACCCCTTAGGGTGCCTGTGCTCAGTCTCCCAAGGCAGCTCAGGCACGAGCAGGAAAGGGCTGACAAAGCAGCCTGAGGAGCTTTTACAGTTGGGAAAGGGATGAGAGCTTGTGTAGGCAAACCCTTACACACCCACCACCTCCGAGAGAACAGAGATCTCTAAGCACAGATAAGGCCAGCAGTTCAAGCACCGACTGCTGCACTGAATTTAACCACTGGCACTCACCCACAGGAGGTGGCAATCAGTTTTGCAGCCAAGTGTGTAAGCTGCTATTCTTCAGAAGACTGCCAACAGCTCGATGCCTCTGGAAGCCCTCTCTCTGCCATCAGCCCCACTCCACCTGGAGACGCAGATCCACCCTCTGTGCTCCTATCCGTCCTGACAGGGAAACGCCTCGCCATGCCAGCCTTGTTTCCAGATGAGCTCTCCGTGTTCAGTAGGCCCAGACAACGAGAACCCATCTGTCTGGGAGCCCTAGCAGTATGGCATTTAGGCTTGCAAGCTCCTCCTTCAACTTTCTCCTTTTAGAGACTTCAGAGGTGCCTGTCCTGGCTAGTCCCTTACCCTGGGAGAAAAAAACACAGCCAGATGAAGGGCTGATCCCTGCCACATCTCCACACTCTTTGAACTGGCCCATTTTTAATTTCTAGTTCAGGTCCCAGTGTTTAAGACTGTGTTTTTCAGAGACAGAATGAATTTTTTCTTGTCCATGAGGCGTGGAAAGAGACTGCTGTAGGCTTTTTTAGCTGATGTGCTGCTTGCAATGAGCACAAGGCTCTGGAAAGAGGCTAGTGACATTTGATTATCACTTAGATCAGGAGAAAGAGGGAAAGCAACTTTCAAAGGCAAGGCTGACACTGTTACAAACACCATCAGAAATGACCTTCACACACAGCTAGCTCTCCCTGCTGCCAAGAACCATCCTCTCAGCCACTGTCATCTGAATCACCAGTACACCCGGGGCAGTGCAGCTTTACATCAGCCACTGCTGCTCCAAAACACAGGGGATTTTCACCAGGCTGGGGAAAAGGGTGTGCAGTGGTTCCTGCCGTAGGTGTGTTGCAAAGCCTGTACTGACCTCCCAGCTCAAGTAGGCTTGATTTTTTATATCATGACGCAAAGCATGGGTCAGCTTCCCATCCACACCAGGCCAGCGGACACAGGTAAGCTGAATAAGCCACTATCCCTGTGGGAGGTTTTTACCCAGCAAAACAAACAGGCTGGCAGCTCCAGTGTTCAGCTCTGCCACTCAGAGTGCTTTGCGGAAGGAGAACCACCTTCAGCACCACATGGCTAAAACCAAATAAAGAAAGATGAAGAAAAGGCCCAGATTATAGCAGGACAGAGAGTCCACATCTGTCCATTGGCATTCAGGCAGGAAAAGTTCAGGAGACCACAAAACACCAGCCAAGACCAGTCTTTAGGATCTAGGCTCTCCAAGTATCAACAAAAGACCAACCCGTGTTTAACTCACAGCCCTGCTTTTGGAGGAGGGGACAGCAGTGATGTGAGGACATGGGAGAAGCCAGCTTGATAAATCTTGGCAGTACATGATCCATCCTTATCCTGGAATCTGCAGCAAGAGCTTTCCTCTGTTCCCTGCATCACATGGCTGTTTGATAAATTGTCTTTCCTAATAAATCTATCACTCATTGTACACATACGAATCTGTTGCTCTAAGTAGCCACTGAGGTGCTGTCAGGGTCATTAAATATCATTATCTGGGGCAGCTGTTCCCCAGCGTGCTGACGCAGGAATCAATCAGGCTAAAGCATGAATTTCCCCTACACTTCTGCAAACACTGCCTTTGTCCCTCTCCATCAAGCGATGAAAAAGAGAAACAGTTCTGCCTTTACGCCAAGGTTTAGCAATCCTCATACTGGAAGGAGCCGGCTAAAGGGAAACCAGTGGCAGATCAGGCAGGCGTCAGGTTGTCACAGAGACAGGATGAGGTCTGACTGATGTCTTTATCAGGAAAGAGGAGGCAGGGTGATTGGAAACAGGCCAGTGAGCTGAGCAGAGATTACTTTACTTTTTTTTTTTTTTTTTATAAAAACCCCACAACTTCCTTTAATACCCCTTAATGAGATAACCTCTTTCTCTGAAGAACATGGGAGCTTTCAAACCTTTCATGTGCTCAGACAACAAAAGGGAAAAACAGACATTCAGGATTTTCACACCATCCGAGGTCAGGATTTGTTAACTCAAGCTGTTCAGCATCTGAGACTTGAGGGCTTAAAATCCAACCTCATTTTCCTGGGTGACAACTGCTTAACCCCATCTCAGATATTCTCTAGAACACAGAATCTCTATTCCTCTGCAGTGACTGCCAGCCACTTCCAAACAGGATCACAGGCCTTTGAACTCACAGAAAAGGGATGATACCCAACTGAAGTCAGGTCAAGCATATGTGTGCGGTGGGAAATAGTCCAAGAAGCAGCTTTTCTTCCTATTCCAGGTCAGTGATAGGTATAAACAGAACTAATTCTGTGCTTGAATGGTCTGGACCCATGTACCAGGAGGATGTTAACCTGCAGAAAAGCTGCTGGTGCTGTTACACCTTCTCTGTTAGCTCTGAATATCAGTTACCCTGTCCAGATTACACAAAACAAGACAAACCTCAACATAAGCCTCCATAACACACACACACCTCTCTCAGCCTTTAAGGGCATGTACACATACAAGTCAGATGCGAGGCAGCTGCACCTTTGGATGACAAAAGCACTGGGGGGTGGGGGAGGGGAAGTAGTGATGTCTTATTTCCCTTAAGGGAATTATCTGTCTTCCCAGAAGTTCTTGGCAATAAGATTTTGGAGAGAACTCACAAGAGCGGAGCTTCCCAAGGACAACACACATTGGTTTGGGGGTTTCCAATGCAGCACATCCTACGCTAAAGCAAGGCCCAGGAAAAAGAAAATGCAAACAGATGATAAAACTAAAACTAAGGGCAGAAAGTCTGTCAGAATTGCCTTTTGTTCTCAGATCAAAACAAAAGATTCTTCAAAGTCTGTTGTACACATGCTGGGAAAATGAGAAACTTCCTGCTGAACAGCAACTGGTGGGTATCACAGTTAGCCCCCACACAGGAGACTCTTCCAAATCCCTTCTGCCTCTCATGCAAACCAGATTAAAACTTCATCTACCAGCTCACGTCTGATTGAGAACAATTTGTTTTGTTTTAACCAGAAATTCCATCCTAGAACAAAAATCCTTTTCCTCAAAGATTTATCAGGCCCAGACAAGCCTCCTCAAAGAGGTTGTTTTGACAAGCATTTGCTTCTGAACAAGAATATCTTGCCAAAGAGATGCATCAGTAGCGTGACTCAGGTTCCATCTACGGTAAAGAGATGGCCAAGACTCTGCCAAGACTCACCTATCCATCTCATGAGGGACGTCATGATCTGAAGATACTTGGTCTTCTGCACATTGAAGAAGGTGAAAGGACCCAGGAGGAGAGTGAATGCTGCCTGGAAGGACAACAAAACCACACGTTAGGTTAAAAAAACAGAAATTCTGCTAGTAAGATGAATTTATCAGTAAAGCAAAGCTCGCCTTGAAAGTTTACGTCCAGACATGTCTGTTTGTCATGGAGCTTTCTTTGTTGCTTAATTTTACAGCTAAGCTGGCTGAGACACAGGGGGTCAAGCAAGCTGCTTGGTATCAGAGAACATGCCTCGGGCAGAAGTAGACCACAGGATCCTCTTGGCTCTCAGCCGCTTGCTATCACTGCTACAGCACTCCTTTACTGACACATTTCTGTAAAAGCTCTCAGTGCAGCCTTTTGGAACATTAAATATTAAACCGTGGCCTCTTTGTCCGGGTACATGCTCAGTTTAGGTCTGAATAGCAATAGCCGTGACCCGTCTGCTCACATTAACATTGATGGGGTAGCTTCGGCGTGTCCCAGGCTCAACAGCAATGGAGCCAGGTCTGCCTGGAACGTTTTTTCCCCAGGCTTTAAGTTGCTTGTTTTACAGCTGGAAGCTATAGCATAACAGTTAAGCTGTTGACTTGGAAGCTGAAAACCTGCGCAAAGTGAGGAAGAAAAATAATCAAAGAGATAGTCAGAAGAAAGAACTTCAGTCAGTGTGGAAATTAAAGGTACTGTCAATGAAGACAGATCTTTCTTCACTGGCTTCTTAGATGTATAGTAAGAGACCAGTGTTTCTTAGCAAATTAAACTGGGGTATGCTGCAGTACCAGTCTGTGGCATCTCTTTCAGCTGGGTTGCAAAATATATCCAACAAAGCTGGAAATTAGGACTATACAGCTTCCCATGCGAGTTTCTTCTAGCACTCTCCTAGGGCACACAAGGCAACCATGCTGTCAGCCCACGTCCAGAGGAGCGGTGTCCTGTGCAGCACCCATCACCTCTGCCCAGGCGCCAAGTGGCACTTGAGCCCTACCTACCCCAGACAGAAGAGAAAGTCTTTACTGCAGGAAGACAACACCCCTTGACTGAGGTCTGAACATGAACTGAGAGAAGCTACTTGTGACAGGGAGACAAAACAGGTGTTAGAGAAGAGAGCCCTGCCATGGGATGGCACAGGCTAGCGATATACTAAACAGGTCCAAAAGCTGTAAGCACGCAGTATCTAGAAAGCCACAGCACACTCGGTACAGATTTGTTGAGCATCCCTTTGGGATTTTTAAAGACTAATATTCAACATTAATATTTACACATTGCTCTTTTCCATGACTTCTTAAAGCAGTTTGAAAAAAGGTGTCCCCAGAAGGAAAGAACTGGGACTCAAAAGGGCAGGCTGTGGAACCTCAAGGTCTCTGTCGACCCCAACAGAGTCAGTGACAGAACAGAATCCAAGCTATTTTAAGACTAGTACAACCCCAAGAAACCTTTTTTGAGACACTTTCTGAATATCTGCAAGGCAAATTGGAAACGCCTTGCATCACAAGTATTCTCAGACAACCAAAGTAAACCCAGAAGGGGACCAAAGGAGAGAACCCTTGGTTTCACACATCGCTCGGTGAAGACATATTCTGATCCAAGGCCATCATTTACACCATCTTGGTTTTATTGCTAAAAAAGAAAAAAAAAAAAAAGAAGAAAGGGACAGAACGCATGCACAGAATTCAGATTTGTGAAGCAATTGAGGATCCTTGGAGGAAACGCTGAAATCACACAGAATACTACAACACAGGCATAACTGGCAAGACCAAGAGCTAAAACAGCCTTAACGGTTAAGACACTTCCAGTTTTAACGCAGAAGCAAACCAGCCAGTTACAAGTCTCTTTTTACTCTTCTCCCTCTTGCTCCTTTCTTCTAATCAGGACCTTAACTCCACTCTCCTGTCACCCTCTCCTGCCCTCTACAGACTGCCATTTTGTCCTAGGATAGTGCACAAACCCCAAAGGACTAAAGGAACTTTGGACTAAAGAGTGATGTAGGTCAAGGACCCAGATCAAACCAAAGTAGACACCAACTCTCTTACTGGAAATTATTCTCAAGTTTGTGACTAATCTCTTTCAACCTCCTCTCCCAACACACACACTGCTCAACATAGCCTCCCTTCAAATCATGTTAATAGCTCATGCGTCAGAAAGAGCTGAAACAAAGAGAGACAGACGAAGGATGGTGATAATTAAGGAACAGGTGTCTTCTGCAAATTGGAACGTACCAGAACCAATTGGCAAAACAGGACCTCAAACCACGGCAAGGATTGACACAAGATCACCAAGTACCAAAGCAGCTGGGTCCGAAACCTAGATTTGTCTTAAGCACCGAGGAAAGAGCTGTGTTAATATGGATTTGAGGCTCAGTTGCTGAAAAGCATCAAAAGCATCATTAGGTGCTGGAAGAACCTGGGTCTCCTACGTGCTCCCCAACATCCGCTAATGAAGCAGAAAGAAGTCTTCTGGATGTTACACTCCGCTTTCTGAAGTTATTCTCCAGTGCTTAAGGCATCTTAAACAACTAAATCCATTGGGTGACTCTTTCAACTCTCCTCCTCCTCTGTGGGCTTTACTGCTCAACTCATGGGGAAGAGATACAAGTCATTGTGCCTGAATGGTCAGATTCCCCTCCCATCCTTTAAGATGATCAGTGTTTTCTGTTCTTAACAAGATCCTGGAGCTGGTCCAAAGGAACCAAGTGAGAGATGAATTCAAATGCAATAGAAATGTATTACCTTTTCCACTTGATGCCCATTAGTGATCCAAGATAGATATCCATAGATCAATACAAACAATGCTAAGGCCTGCAATGAGATGAGGTTGCCCTGCTTTGCAGGGGTTTGTGCCAATCACTTTTAGGAAGGGAAGCCACAGCACACACTGGACTGCTTGAAAGGATAAAGGCAGGGCAGAAGAGGACATTAAACAGCCAGATTAACGTCACTTTCAAGTAAAATTGTGTACAGCTCTACAAGATTGAGCAGAGGTCAGGAAAGAGGGGCCAGCTCCTCACCAATAGCCAGGACATGAGGGGCAAAGACTCAGTCCCTGGATTACAGCTAATCTCATCATCAACCCTCCAAAGAGTCCCAAGGCCAGGAATTCTATTTAAAAACACATCCCCAAAAGGATGAGAAGAGACCACAATGCTTAGAAGGAGTATGTCTACTTTCTCTACCTCGCTGTGCCAGACACCTAAATGCTCTTCCGACCCATTAAGTTAATTAGCTTCATAACTTCTCCCTAAGGAAAAAGTAAGCCCAAATAAGCACCTCAGACATACACCCAGACTTTCCACCTGATATTTTCCAAGCTCAAGTCTCCCCCAGAGGGATATAATTTACAAAGTGCTTCATTACACATGTAATTCAAACAATCTAAAACCTACATAGGAAACTGCACCAGTCAGCTCTGCCAGAAATCAAATATGCAGAGCTCCAGCACATCAAAAAGCTCTCCCAAGTTTTCCAGTTCACCTCTTGAGCTAGCCGAGATGTTTTCCAGGAGTTTATCATTCTCTTCCTAAGCCTCAGCAAATTAACCCAAGGCAGAATGAGCATAGTCTACTTTGATTAGGGATTTTTCTACTAGTGAAGTGGTTTCCTACTAGAAACAAGCAGGTATACGTGGCTGATTCATTGCTAAACTTAAACAAGGTAAGGGAATCCTCCCTTCGGCTAAAAAGGAGGATCAGATCTATTAAATGCTGTTTATATTCACAGGATGGCAGAGAGAAACCTTTACTGTGTTTTTGCACAGGACTGGCTATTAACAGTGGTTCCCTAATTTCTCTCCAAGCTCCTCCATTAAATGGAAAAGGCCAGACAAGTCACTAAGCTTGCTGCAGAGGGTACATGAAACCCACACACAGCAAATAAATGCAACAGATGCAAAATTCTTTATTTTTCCATCCTTTCTCTTGCTGAAAAACAGCATGAAGATCCAGCACATTATTGACCAAAAAAAAAAAAAGTGTTTTTCTTGCTTTTACTGACATTTCCAGTCAGAAAATTAGAAGCCAGCTACTGTAGAGGAAAGAAAAGCAACCTGTCACCCTAAATCACACTCTTCCCTGCAGGCTAGTAGGAGCCACAAGCAGCACACCAGCTTGCTCAGTCCCTGGGAGGGTCTTCAAATCCATTCTTCCCACCAAGCCAAGCCACAACAGTACAGGCACCAAGGTTTGGGAGCTTCTCTGAGCCGGCAACTGAGCTGATACCACTTTCCCAGCCTCTGCACCTGTCAGCTCTTAGTATTTCAAAGTGAAAAACAGGCTGGTCAACTCCAGTCTTCCTGCCACAGGGAAAAATAACTAGGGCTTACCATTGCCTGGAATATATTTTCATATATATTTATATATTTCTAAAAGTATATTTTATTAAAGCTCTTATGTTAAAACTAGGTTACATAACCTTGTTTATTGGGTTATCTTAAAAAAGCAAAAGTAAGACCAAGCGTTAATAGGACATCTGGCTGGTTTTATCAGCTTAGTTTCAGCCAAGAGGACCACCAAGAGAGCTCTCAACCACTAAGTGATGGCCAGCTAATGCCAAGAGTCTTTCAGACCATACAAACATGCTTCAAGCCAGTCAGAGGGCTGTATTAACCAAACGGGTTCTTTATTGACCTGAAGGGTCCATCTATCACTCTGAACCAGTACAGTTCAATAGCTTTCATCTGCTTCCCAGCATGCAGCTTTTACAGAAAAAGCCAATACAGCTCAGGAAGCACAATTAGCATCCCAAACATAGCTGATTCATGTATTAGATGCAGTAGTTACAGCATTATGGCTACTGCCTGCATACATTTGCAAGAGGACCATCTGAAAACCAGCTTCATTCATAACTGTCATCAGAACTTGCTTGTTTTCATGCTCTACAAACTCATCTGTAAGAATTGCATCTGTCTTTGGTGCTTGCTGAGTAGTGAATTAAAAGCAGTAGCTACTGCTTCTGGTTGATTCAGAGCTAGGAAACTTTCAGACAGGTAGAATAGAAGCAGGGTATTTACCTGAGCAAAGTGAGACCAGGAAGATTAACCTTGTTAAATGCAGCAAATATACCAGGAGCAGAGCAAAAAGAGTTTGAGAATTTTTGAATAAATGCATTTGTGTGGCACATGGCTATCATACCTATGTGAAGCTAACAAGTCTCAGATATCAGGGGATACTGATAACTGAGGATCCCTCAGTTTTAATATGAAGATGGTAAAGAGGTGTTGTAGTGTTCTCTCCTTAAATATGTCCTTTTGGGCTGAGGCCCCAGCCACCCTTCCTTTTCCTTGCCTCCTCCTCCCAGCCTTCCTCACCCTCATTCAAAACCAGAACTTACCCCAAATCAAATCCTTTCTTGGAGGCTCTTGCTTCCTCTTGACAGAAGTGCCAACATCTCAGACAAACTTCATTTTAGGGTAGTATCAACTCCACCTCTGCAGATATTGATGTTTAGATTTCACAACTGTTGAGCAGTAGTACCTCTCTCCCACAAGACAGAGTACAGCAAATAACCCTACTCTAATGGGGAGCAAGCTGACATTTAAAAAGAAAGTTACTGGTTTAACAAAATGGATCACTCTCCTTCGTAGACTTTGACACCTTGGCTGGAAAGCTGAGAGTTAAGTGCTTTATACAGGACTATGGGCACGAAGCATTCCCACAGCAAAGCAAGATACTGACAGGAAGATGCAAGCTCTACTGAATGAGCACCTCCCAGAGGAAGCTTTGTTTGATTCAGTGCTCAGACACAAGGAAAGTCTCCTTGAGCACGGGAGGAAAAAGCAGACATTTCATACATGCTGTCAGGAGTGGCAATTCTGACGCCCATTCTGCTTCTGCAAGATGTCCCTGAGCTCAGAGCTATTTCACAATCCAGAGGAGCACTAGAAGGGACAGACAAAACAATCCAACAAAACCGGACTGTGCAAGTACAGAGATCAAACAAGATGTTAGGAGAACCAAGGACTGGCTGCTCTGTTCCCATCTCAGGTAGTCTCCTCTAAAGTGTGTCTAAAGAGACATCTAGGGGAAAAAAACCCAAAACAAACCAAAAGAAAAAGCAAAACTTGATTTACTGCCATTGACACAGGTCAGAGGTTTTATCCCTGGTTGGAAGCTTGAACCAGACCTATT
The DNA here is from genome assembly GCF_900496995.4 of Aquila chrysaetos chrysaetos. Classification (NCBI taxonomy): domain Eukaryota; kingdom Metazoa; phylum Chordata; class Aves; order Accipitriformes; family Accipitridae; genus Aquila; species Aquila chrysaetos. The sequence continues at coordinate 69,095,636 of NC_044008.1, forward strand.
GTCTTCAGTAGAGTAGTTTCTTATGAATTGGTGTTCCTATTCAAATCCTCTGGGAATTTTTAGGGCTGACTTTAGAGAGAAATATTAAATGCAAGGTGCTTTCCCCACTCCCGTTTGGGGCTCCTAAATAAAGAGCGAGCTTTATAACATTTCAGAGCTACTTGCAGCTCCACCAACACCTACCCGCAGCCCCTCTGCACCCACTTCAACTTGCGGCAACTGCTATGCTACCCAGCGGTGGGCACCAGTCACTCACACCAGGGCTTCAGTGCTTTTCAGCTAAAACACATCAAGGGAAAAGGGTCTCAAGTGCAACGCGGTGCCCCCTCTGCTATATCTCTCCTCCCCTTCGCTAGGGTGACAAGGCCATGTTTCTCTCCTGCATGAGCTCATATCTCAAGCTAGAGAGCCAGATGGCACATCAGTGAGGGCGGTGATCCAAGCTTTCGTTGGTAAAGCTTTACCCCTTGCAGTGGACAGTACAAATATAAATACATGAAAGGAGTCTGATTGTTCAGGAAGGAGCTTTTTAGAGAGCTGGAAAAAAAAAAAAATAAAGCTGAAGATCCACAGCCTCTCAAGGTTGGAGGCAGGGCTGCAGCAGGGGCTATGCTGATAGGCAGCAAGTTATCAGCCAACAAGTGATTATGAAGCTCTTAGTTAGTTGAAAAGAGATAAACCAGCCACAGGACAAGGATTGCTCAAAGAAGTTGAGAAGCAAGAGGGATTTTAACCTCCAGATCCCCTGTAGAGCCAGGAAGTCACAACGGAGGGAGGATGCAACTGCCAGACATCCCACAAGGAATATTTATAGATAAAGAAACAAGGGCAGTTACGCTTTGAGTACAGCAGGCATCTGCTGCCACAGCAGCTCCGGTAATTAACGTGCTGCTCTCTGGACACCTGGCAGAGGTTTATAGTCATAACTCACATGAAGCGTATTGCTGGCACCAAGGAGCCCTCACCCACCTTTCTCCCCAGTACCTTAAGGCAGGGAGGAGGTATCCTCCAAGAACTAAGACTTCAGCTGCTGCTAGGCCAGTTTTTGCCAGCAAAGCAAGTGGCATTTCACCCACTTGCACCCATGGTACCCTTTAAGCTGGATGCTGCCTCTCATGGTTCCTATGTCACAGTACTCCCAGCACTTCCTCCAAAATGGAAGACCTTCTGCAAGAGATGAAAAGAAGCGCCTGTATCCCAAAAGCTACTGACTTTAGTGGATCTGAATATGATCAAGAGATTTTCAAAGGCTCTAGTCCAGCATCAGCTTTTGATTTTAACTGCCCATCCAGCAAACAAGTGTACTTACATCCCAGTGGATGTCCTTGCAAGCTATGATCTTGCTGAGCATCCAACACACCAGGGACCAACCGGCAACTGAGCAGCCTTTACATGCAGCTCTGGGACATCAAGGCAGAAGCAGCACATGGACAGCAAGGCAGTACCAGAGGGTGCTGCTCTCCTCTCCCCATCCTGACTCAGGGCTGCAGTCCGTTTCTGGAGCTGGCCCACCTCTGAGCACCAGGAACTTTCCACTTTGGAGAGAACATCCTGGAAAACCAGTTCTTCCTCCTCTTAAAGTGAAGAAATCCAGGCACAAAGTGTTTTCAGAAAGTCATTTGGTGCAAGGATTGCAGTCCCTGGCACACCTGGGGTGTGCAGGATCACAGCCAGCGGCAAGCTTGCACTCTCCAGGGTAAATACACTTCCATTATCATTTTTCACAAGAAAAAGATGGAGGCTAGCAATAACCCCGAGGTGACGGGCATCTAATTTTTCATCATTGGAGTATTTATGGCACAGCCATTTGCAGCATCTTGTAATCACTTTACCGCCTCCTTGACCCCTGTCTCCCCCTTATTCCGCATCTCCTAATTGCATCTGAACAAGCAGGAGGAAAGCAGCAAAGTGGATAGATGCAGGAGAGCTGAATGGTTGGTTTGTGATACTTGGAAGGACAGCAGAGAAGTTGCAGAGCCAGGTCTGGCTGTACCCCCTACCACCAGCTTGCTTTGACCTCCCACAGGCTAAGAAACAGGAGCCTTCCTCCTTTCTGACACTGGGTAACCTTGAGGAGTCGTCCCCCGCCTCCCCAATTTATTAGTACGGTATGAGAGATTAATGAGTTCCCTCCAACAAAGTGTGAAGGCATAATCATTATACACAGACACTGCCCAGAATCCCTGCATATATTCATAGCCTCTCCTGGCAGGGTATTGGCAACTACAACAATATTTATATTGACTACAAAAGCCCCTGGGTTAGACAGCATAAAGTGAGGTAGACATGGACCAGGATGACATGGATGCACAGAGGGCCCTGCAAACATATCAAGCTACAAACTGCCAGGGTTAGGAGGTACTTGGGTTCAGCAAGGATGACTGTTCCTGAAGGCCACTAACCTCTTGTCTGCCACAACACAAACAGTGCTTCCACCACTAAGCCATTATTTTTCCTCATTACTTTTTCCCCTACAAACTTCTCAGCTGAGTTTCACATGACTCTTCAGCTGCCTGGAAGATGTAGTTTCACGGACACCTTTATCCCCCCCTTCACTGTGTCAGGCAGGAGTTGCCTGAAAGGAAAGGAAACGTCCCACACTTTGTAACTACTTTGCAGCAGCACAAAAGCAAGAGATAAAGCCTTGTTGCCTGGGGCTAGAGGGGAGTCTGCTTGGTCCCAGCCTCCTCCTTTGCCTTCCCTGTACAGTGCACACCAAACTGGTGCAACAGGCTTCAGAGATCAGCTCTGCCTGAGAGCATTATACCGACTTCAACTTACAAGATAAATCCCAGCTGCATTATTTGTATTTATAGTCCTGCTTACAGAAGCATGAGACACGTGTGGGATTTGCTGATGTAGTCCAAAAATCTACATTTTTGGACAAGAGCATCAGTGATCTCACCCAGACATAAAGCGCAATTTAGGAGGATGTTAAGGAGTTGCAGACTTATTTAGAAGTATAAAGAGATACCAGTCTGTCCAGAGCTCTTTCCCTCCACAGCCTCTGGTAATGTTCAGAGTGGCATAACTGCACAGTTCTGCAGCCCTGGTGCTTTCTACCTGTATATTAAGGAATTAATGATAATTTCAGGGGAGAAGAGATCAAGACTGCTGTCTTACTCGATGAGAACACTGATGCGAATCAGGCAGGCAGCAAGGTCAGACCTCTGTTTAAAAACAAAACTGGTGTTAAAACACTGAACAAAATACTGGAAAATATGCTGCTGAAAAAAAGGCTTGTACTGCATCTCCCAGGAATGTGCTTAGCTGACTTAACAGGTCTTCTCCAATTCTGTTTCTATGATGCTGTTACTACCACTGCATAAAATAACACTGCTCAGGGGAAATGCATTTACTACTTATTTTCTACAAGTGTTCCAAAAATGAAAGATCTGTGAGTCTGCTGGAACAGTCTAGTCCAAGAAAGGAATTTTAAAAGGCCCTTTTTAAACCCTTACAACTTGGTGTAGTGAGCGAGTGATCACAAACAGATACCGGTTCTGACACCTGCCCTGCTTGGGAGAGATTGGTCTCCAATATCAAGAGAGAATAGTGTCAGCTTTGGTGCCTTGCTGCCCAAATGAGCTTACTCCAAAGGACAGCTTTATTTAGGAAAGGCAGCAGCGTGCCCTCTCAGCCTTGCCAGGGTGGCTCTGTTGGGCGGCAGGAGCTGTAGTTTGAGCCCAAATAAACACCATGGTGAGTTCATAACTGCAGGAAGTGCATGAAAGCAAACAGAGATATACCTAGAGCCTCTATGCCCAATTTGTTTAGCTGGCTTGCTTCCAAGGTTCGTGCCCACTATCCATCATCACATAAGACAAACCAAGCACTAAAGTATGCAGGACATTCTTCTATGGGGAAGCCAAGTCCATCTGAGCTCACCAGTGGCCTCTGCCCATCAGATCAGCCACCTTGCTTCTCTTAAGGGCTGGTAGCACCTGCAGTACATCTGGCCAGGCATACAACCAGCAGCACAGCACCCTTCCCTTCAAAACAGCCCTTGCCAGCTAGAGGTGGCCGAGGGGAATGATTGGCCCTTTGGAAAAGCTCAGCATCCAAGTGACAGTGTAACCCAAGCTCCACTTAAGGAAAAAAACACTTCTCATTGTGAACAGACAGCTCTGTCCAGAAAACACATTCCAGTCCCCTGCACTATCGATTTTCCAGTGAAAAGAGACAGGCTAATCCTTTAAAGTTAGTTGCTTCAGTCTGTGGTCTTGCAGTTGCTTCACTATTGTACCAAAGGCTGACTCTCCTACCCCGCCGTAGCAGCAGGGAGGCTTGCCTTCTGGCTGATGTTTCTTTTACTCAAAACGCAATCAGTTACAAAGGAAAGCAAGAAAAATCACACACCAGAAGCTGAACTCCAGCTCTTAAGTCACTAGTACAACAAGTTTATATTCCACTTTCACAACACTGCACTCGTCAGCTTCTCCTTCTGCCAGGTCAGGAAAAACCTCTTATTCACAAGGCCAGTTATTATCTGAAGTCCCCTTTGCATTAGGAAACACAAGGGCTGTGGGAAACTCCGAAAAAGCTAGTTTATCTGTCACAGGCATATGACAAGTGAGCAATCAAAAGAATTTATTGACAAGCCCAAAGAAGAAGAATGGCCCAGGATGAAGGAGGCAGGATTTATGCCATATTAACAAGGCTGTGTGCCAATTTCAACCTTATTAGTTTCACAATAAAAAAAGCTGAGAATTGCCTTCCCGTCCCACATCCAGACACCATTTATTTTAAACGAACTTGGCTCCTGTCCTTCTTCAACCACTTCAGAGTAAAGCAGCAACTTAACTGACCTTACTTTTTGGAAGCTGACTAGATGAGAGGCATGAGAAGACTCAAATCAGCCCGAGACTGGGCTTTTAGCCAAGCAAAGCTGTATTTCAGAGGCACCTGTAACAAACAGTTAGGGCTACTGATATTTATGCTTAATGCAGTACTAATACCTCTCCTGCGACAGCAATGGCTCAAATCTCAGGTGCCTGTACATACAGAAATGGCGTAATATTCTGGACCCTTGAGAGGCTTTTCCCATAACTGCATAACTGCACATATATATAGGTTTTCATAACTGCATCTATGCACAGAAGTAGCAGCCACCTTTTTTGTACGTTTGTTTCTATTTCTGTATCAGTATCATAATAAAACACATCAGAGCATTTGTGGTAAGGAACATAATGCAAAGTCTTTGGCAAGAAGGTCTTACCATGAATAACTTCTTACAGGATACTCAGGGTGACATGCTAATAGTGCCCCAGTCCTGCTGCATCCTTACTGTAAGCTGGGGTAACCTGGAACATAACAACGCTACAGTTTAAGCAATTTATTTAAACAAGATGATGGCTTCACACCAGCAGGGTAAACTTCCATCAGTTTTCCTGCCTTTCCCCCAGCTCACCCTGGGAGCCCAGGGCAAGCACCCCAAACTGTTTTGATTGATATGCTGTGAAATCAGCCCTCCCTGCTCCAGACACCTGCCACTGAAGCAGCTACCTTCCCCACTGCTGGTTCTCAAGGTCTCTAGACACTGAGACCTGTAAGAATAAATATCCAGGAGACAGCAGCTGTGACCCATTTATTACCGGATGCTGCTGCAGGGCACAGCTGAGGAAGGCAGGGCAGAGGAAAAGCACTTGCTGCAGAGGGAACAAGCAGAGCAAATCCAGGTGTCCTTGGAAGAAGCACTCTGCTTGCAGCACTGCTCCAGCTCTGTTTCTCCAGCTCCCAGTTGGCAAGAGACAGTTTAGATCAAGCATGGATGTTCAAGTATTGCCATGAGGGCTCCCCTCGTATCACTGCCGGGAGGCAAAAAAACCACAAAGGCAGCCCACAGAGGCCAGAAGGCAACCATGGACAGAGAGGCCACAAGAGCCTCATGCACTGAACAAGTCAATAAAACTGAACTAGTGCAGGCAAATATATCTGGAAAGATCCGTTTTGACAATAAAAATCACAGATACTTTCACCCAGAGCAGGGGGTGCGCACACACATGCGGCACGGTCTGGAAGGAGAAATGCCTAGGAGGGAAGCAGAGCACGTACACTAGCAGCACAAAGCATGGCACTCCAGCCTACAGCTGAAGAGGACCAGGAAGGCAGCAGTGCACCGAGGCAGACGGGATCTACATCAACACTTATCAGTTCAGCCTTTGCATTTGCCGATTAAGTTCTGCTGGCACTGAGCAATTGTACATGTCCTCAGACTACCTCCTCACCCCCCTGCACAGACTCCTGCAGCTGCAGCCCAGCCCCGCTCTGGTCACTGGGTATTCTGATCAGAGCATCAGGCTGGGGTGACATTGTCCCCTCCTGAAGAGGGACGGTAAGCGCCTGCAAGCCCGCTCATTTTATTCACCGCACAAGCACGTTTCCAACTGGGATAATCTCCATTAAACCATCTGCGCTCCCATCTTCACTCGGCCTGCACCCGCTGGGCTGCCTGCGATACTGCAGCATCTGTGAACCGGCAAAAGCGGATGCCGCGTCCCTTTCCCAATCACCTAAAAAACCAACAGAGACTCAGACAGAACAGATGCACCTGGTAGCTTTGACACGCTACTGAGCCAGGCTACCAGGAGTACCTGTGCCAGTGCCTCTTCTGAAAGGCATACGGCTCCCCCTGAGAACTTAAGCCATTTCCTTTCCATCATGGGAAGACACCATACCCCAAATTGCCAGAAGAGGAGGGCTGAAAAGGGAGTAGAGGTTTTAGTTACAACGGCTGCCCTGGTGCAGAAGAGAAGTGCCATTTGCCAGGTCATGAATGCATTTTGGATCAGACACTCTGAATTGCTGCTGATCCCCAGGATTTAATCTCTTATTTATCTCAGTATCTGCTTTCTAGAAACAGGGACTATTATGTCACATTCCCACGTCACTGGAACATAAAGACAAGAAAGTGTTATGATGAGAGATCTGAAACTTAAATCCACTGCTCCTTCCCCACAGCCTACACAGAAGATGCCCAGCTGACCTTACAGAAAGCATGATAAAGCGACTGCATTGGAGTGTGAATTCAGTGCGGACAGAACTCGACCCTGTCCTTAGCATTGCCATCGAGACAGCCAAGGGACTCAGGAGTCACTTCAGCTGTCGAGAACATGACAGCATTGTGACAGATCTGAAGCAAAGATAGAAAGCCATCGATCTGCTTTAACTGTAATCAGTGCTTGCCTTCAACAAGGTCGCTGGGCCATCTAACACATGCCTTTCTTCCAGCCGATTTGCCCTGCGTGGTCTTGCCCTCACAGGCGTGGAACAGCACGGCAAGGCTCGCCTTTTAAACCTCCCAGGATTCTTACAGCCCCAGAAAGGAGGCAAATATTAGCAGCAAGTGATGGGACAGGAGCAAAAGCTATTTCAGTATTTTCTGCACTTGCCTTATTTATTTTGCAAGCTTTTATTTTCCAAAGCAATTTACAAACAAGAAGCAAGATAACCATTTGTTCAGACAAAGGTTAATAGGGGCCTAGTGGTCTCTGAAGACTCTGCAGTCACGCTTAGGTGTGAAATTTTGGAGTAGCAATAAAGATGCTGCACAGACAAGCAAGTCTCAAGAGAAGGATTTAATCTGTCTAAATATTCTCATTATGTACATAGTTTTCAGCTTCCATTCACAGCGATCAGAGCAGAGACAGCTTCCAGAGGCCTTTTTTGGACAATAAACCGTGAAATAGGATTTTTACATCAGTCATTATTCCTTTCTCCACCCCCAGCTCCAAGAGTCAATGTTTGAAATGGTTTTTGTTGAAAAGAAGACATTGTGTTGGGAGAGAAAGAGTCGACAGGAGGAAGGCAGCACAGATCTTTGGCAGACTGGTGGTACTTGGCACAAGACAGCTCCCATTGGCACCATTTTCCCAGAAAACCTCAAATAGATTATTTCTCCTGGTAGTCCAAAAAAGGCTTTCTGTGGAGTCATGCACACAGTAAGAAATATAAGACTACGTCCGGAGACCTGCTTCACTGGAGCAGGCAAGAAGAGGTTCCAGTTGCATCCACCCATCTTGTTCCTAAAAGTCACTTAAACCTAAATACAGTACTAGGATGAGATGAGAAAACTAGAGGCCGGCATCTAGGACAAAAGGGCTGATCCAAAAACTCAGCTGCTTTCTTTTGGGATCGCAGTGTCCATCTGTCCCCTTGCCACAGGGGAACTTAGCCTGCAAAAAGAGACCTTGTTTGTCCACTGAAACGTGGAACCTGAATTATTCCAACAAGCAAGAATTCAAAAAAGAAAAGAAGTCAAGAAAACAGAGCAAGTTCTCTATGGGTATGATCCCCTGGGACCAAAAGAATAGCTATGCTCTTGATGCATCTCACCCCTCCTCACTTTTGTGTTGCCTTTTCCCCTTCAGACAGGCAGGTTTCAGCTTTTCTTGCATGTTCAAGACTCCACTTCTATACACAAGAAGCTCGGACAAAATTTGTAGTGTTTTGCTATTAAATTTTTTGCTTGAAGTCAAGCAACTTCCTATCCCTTCCCTCCCACACCCAGGTTTCTCTCAGAAAATTTAAGAGCTTTAACTACTGGTCACTAGCTGTCCATGTTGCAAACAGGACTGCAGGGGAAAAATATTAACCAGCAGAGTCTCTTTAGAGGCAGCCCAAACTTGAAGACTGTGTCAGTGCTGTGGGTCTGAATGTTTTATAAATTATTACATCTCTTATCGCTCTCTAGGGAAGTCATCATCATTTTTGTTTTCTGCAGAATAAAAACACACAGGTCAAGCAGAGAGTGAGGCCAGGAGAGCTGGAGGTAGAACAAGTCCCAGTTTACTCCCATACTCATCCAGGTAGAAGTATTAGAGACCTTAACAAAAACCTGCAACTCAGAGGTCACTGACACCCAGCAGTCTCCTGAACACAGTGATAGTAGGACACACCCCCCCTTCCAGTAACCCACCACAGACTGGTACATTCTCCCACAAAGAACAATCCTTCCCTACTTCTAAGGGGCAGCAGTGAAAAGCACTGAAACTCTCACCTCAATTACTGAGCAGGGAAGGATTAACCACTACCAAAGACTTTGCAGATATTTATTCTCCAAATCCACAAGAGGAGACAAGCAGAGGGAAAAGCTCCTCTGAGAGTTATGTACACAGACGGCAAGTCTAATGCTTACACAGTCTTAATTTTTTAATTTTTCAAGTCCTAACAACAATTATCTTCATGAATTATAGACATAATATCTGAGAGATGCAGGCAGTAATTAATGCATGTCTGCCTTTTCTGACTAGCTCCTTCTGCTGGGTCAGGGAGAGTTACTGAAATTCAGGAAGGAAATCTTCAATCTTCTGGAAGTTTTAAAGAAACAGACCAAGACACAATTTAATAAAGCAATAATATTTCTCTTAAATAATTAACTAGGTTTTGACATTCACCAATATTTCTGAGGCCCAGCTCTTACTTTTGCTATAACGCTGGAACAAGTGCACTCAGGGATGTGATCCACTGCAGGTCGCAAGCGTACTAAACTGCAAAATTGCTTCAAATAGCCTTTACCCCTGGATTTCTCTGCACACACACAGCTACCTTCACTCTTTTTCCTTAAAAGTCTCACCGAGACCCTTAACAGAAGCCATGCTATGCAGCACTTCCATACCTCCCTATTCACATTTTGCCCTGCTGACATCTGTCTCCAGGTACAAGCGCTCAACTCCTCCCAAGCTCAAGAGAAGCAGTGTTTATCATCCTTTGGGAAAAACCTTGCTTTCACAGCAGAACCACAGCACAGTAATAGATGCAATAGACAATCCTAAACTAGACAGAAAGCTATTACTAAAGCAGCATATAGCACTGGATGTTGTTTAAGTGGGCTGTTTCCATCATCTCTCAAAAAACAGATTCTCCTGCAGCATAAACAATGTTATTCACATAAAGAATGCACTCAAGAGAGCTTAATATACTCGAGTATATTGACAACAATTACCTTCAAAGCAACAACTACTTAGCCAGCCACTAAAAAAAACCCTCCACCCTTTGGCATGGACATATCACCTGCTTAAGCAATATATAACTACACAACAAGAAGAACAGAACCCTACTTAAACTCAGAATCATAAGGATTATTCTGATGGCCACCAAACCAAAATACAGCCATGTTACCAAGAAGAGAGAGGGGGTATTTGGCCAAAAAGTTCAGACTGAACCGAAAGCTTCACACCTCTCTTGCTCACTTGAACCACATCATCTCTACAGGAAAAAGTCCCTACCCAGTAGAAATAAAGTTTAAATGGAAATAATGGTCATCCCAGTTTCAGAAACTCACCAGATACAGTCTGTAAGCATCAATTCGTCGAATTGGCCCCCAGCACTTGTCCGTATCGTTATACTTTGTGCCATCTCCAACACTGCAAGAATGGTTGCCAGTGGCACTGCTGGGAAAGGAGGGAGAAACAAAAGACAGTAATTAACTCCTAGCAGATGTCATCCCCTCTCCTGCATTCAAGAAAGAGAAATGGTCAGAGACCTGAAGTGTTCATTCCTCCCCTCCCTCCCTGAACACTGCCCCCCCCTTATATTTTCTGGGCTGTGTAACACAGCAAGTCACTGAGTACCATATCTTTAAAGGCAAATTCTTGAATTGTCTGCAGTTATTTACAAGTTGGTCATTTGGTCATCAAGCTAGCAAGTTTGGGTCATATATACATCACTGAGGTTTTCCATTTCCAAGTCAAGAGTCCAAATCCAGCCCAGCACAGTTTCAATCAAACAAATCTCTTTCATTATCTGCTTCTTTGAGCAAGGAACCGGTTTCAGTCCAGAGCTAAGTCCGTGTATGTCACCACTCACTGGTCACAGACTTGGTAAGCATCACACATCTCAGCTCTTACCAGAGACAGAGAAGCTAAAACATTGCACAGGGCATAGCAATCAAACTACTGAGCAACAAGTCCCACTCTGCAAGGTGCTGAAGCTGGAAGTACTTCACACTTGAGGAGTCATCTGAAATCAGGTCAGCTACTTTTCAGGCAGGCAGCAGGCACTCGGATGGGGAATATAAAACAACTTCATCTTCCCACCCACAAACAATGAGCTGTCCTTGAATCATTTCTCCACTCCATTCTTCAGAAAGTAGAGCTGATCCCAGACTTATCACCCCATCAAATCCAAAAGCCTGCTCTCTTCTCTGCAAGTACACAACCCCATAGCAGTAAAGACACTTACCAGGTCACTTGCATGAGAGAGACCGGTACAGCTGCTGCATAGATTGCCAGGTCTCCGTAGAGGTAGATAATTATGCAGAAATAGAAGAGGTTGACACCCACTGCAGGAAAAGAAAATATTGTACAGAGACAGCAGAGTACACAGGGACTTTTGAACTATGCACTTCAAATACACAAAGCTTTTTTAAGGTCTTAGAAATAAATCACCATTTGCCTCCATAGTTCAATTCTTTCTGCAGGAAACTCCACCCAAGGGTCACACCATCAGCTTAGGGAACTTAGCCACAGCACAGCAACTGAAAGGACAGCGGACGCCTCAGAGCTCAACTCTGCCTCCTTCAATACCTGACACGAGGCCCTCTAGTTCAAGCCCATCCTCCAGTTGCTGGTCAAGACCAACAGGTCTCACATAAGTCATCTGCCAGATGAAGCTGTCAACTTGTAGCAGCCACAGGCAAACATCTAGCTGATGCTCACAGACTTGGTGGGAGCACAGCTTGACAAACAGTGAAATGAAGAGAGAAGATGCTTTTAGTCCTCTGCCAATTCCAAACCCTTTGCTTGCAAACCTGCAGGCCTTTCACGTTAGGGATTTGGCGCTGCAGAGCTCAGGTTCCACAGGGCTGAAATGGAGCTGCTTTGGGAGATTTCCTCACCATCAGCAACCTGAGCCAAGGTTCAAACCTGCAAAGCTTTAAAAGTCTGTTTCTGCAGCCCTCTTAATACCCCTACTGCCACAGTGTACACTGTTCCTGCCCCATACTGTTTTCTTGGGTAGTTTTTTTTTCCTTTTTTATTTTTAAAGCTTGCCTTGCTTTCACCTACAAGACTAAAAAAAAGTCTTAGACAAGTTAATTGGGTGCACAGAACAGCCTTACTGGGGCACAACAAGACACTGCTGTGGAGGGCTAAAATCTGCAGGGATAAAGAAATGCTTGATAAGACACCAGGATTCTTTTCTTCCAAGCAAGTTAGTATAAATCTTACCAAGGAAAAACAAACTGGAACTTATTTTAGTTCAGACACCGGTGAGCTACAAAAAAAGCCTCAGATTTGTTTCATTTAGGAAACTGACACTGAAGGAAAACAGCTCAAGGAACCTGCCCATACTTTCAAGTTGTGATGCCACCTAATGCTTAATCCTAATGCAGCTTGGGCAAATCAAGTCACCTCTCCAAGCCTCGCATGTGACAACTATCAAACAAGGACAGCATTACTGCAGGAATGCGGACTAATATTTCTACAGTGCTTGCATGCCCCAAAGTTTTACCATATTTTGCCATCATACTGCCCCTTGATCTCCGAATGTCAGGAAACATTAACAAGCATCCTCCTTCATTTAAATAAATTATTCAATACGCTGAGCCTCCTTAACATAAAACATTCCTAAAAAAACAGCTGCACTGGGAAAGCAGCACGAAAACTTCCCTGCTTCTGTAAAGCGGGACGCTAAGCCAGTACTCTAAAGCTGTTCCTGGTTTGTCTAAACAGACAAATGGAGATCTTACAGAAATTGTCAGATCACTTCATATAGTTCTCCCCTTGTCTTCTTCCTCTGTGAAAGATTTAAGATGGCTTCACAGTTGAGGAGTCTCTGCATTGTTCTGAAGATGGCAACAAACTACCTACCAGTTTTCTCCAATTTCGCATTAAAAAGGGTTGAAGGTTGTAACAAATATCTCACATAGGACAGAAGCTGCAAGACACACTAAGCACAGGACTACACAGACTCAGATATAGATTCTGTTTTGGGAGTTGCTACTGATCCCCCACCCCCCAAAAAATAAGGCTAACATGACCAGCTAAGCCACAGCAGCACCACCAAGTACCCACCCACCAGCACACACTGTATCCCCGTTCCAGTGCTGACTTCTCTGTCTGTGGGAAGTCCAGGTGACACTCCTCTCCCAAACTCATCCTCTCGAAGACAGGAAGACTTTAGCATCAGTTCTTTTATAAACTGCTGCTGACCCTCCCTGATCAATATTCTCATTACTGGACACAAAGCAAGGAAAAAAAAAAAATCAATTACTTCCTGTGGGGAAACAGCATGATAGATGTGCCTAGAATCCATTATTGCAATAAATGACTGCTTGGTCCCAGAAGAAAGCACCCAACTTTGCAAATTAAAAAAAAAAAAAAAAAAAAAAAAAATTAAAAAACCCCAGGTTCTTCAGAGCCAGCTCTTTTGAAAGAGCACACAGGCCCTTCACAGCCTAAACCTAAGTCAGCTCCCTTTAAGAAAGCAGACAGTCTGAAATTGAGATTTATCCCCAGCTTACCTCCCAGGACTGCAGATTCAACTCCTGTCAGATTGTTGAAAATAAAAATCAGTCAAGAGAAAGGAGCAGAGAACTCGCTAGAAATCAGAGGCTTTGAGGTCTATTGCAAAGCTTTCACCAGCCTTCCCTCTGAAGGCTGTAAAGCCCTCAGACACCTTGCATTTGGATCCATGCTTTGTATACCATGAGCAAAAACCCACCCAGACATTTGCTAGCTGTGAAACTGCAGAGGTTGGTGCTTGGAGCTGGAACTTCCCAAGTGTGGCCCAGTTTCTCAGCACTAGGCAGCAGCAACTGGTCACTGAGCAACTGCCCTTATTGAAGGCCTTTCTGTGCAACCATCAGAAGGAAGCACTTCAGCAAGTATCTACAGAGGGAGATACTTAACTTGTCTGCCCTCTGCAACCGCTCAGCGGACCGGAGGGTGTCTCTGAACTAGGACTCAGGAACAGTATAGGGATGGAGCCTCATTGCTGAGCACAGAGGAATGGAAAGCAGCAAATGAGTTACAGCTGCCCTAGACCCTTTGCTGGGTATACCTCATCTCATGTGGAAGGCACAAGTTGTTTCAAGCTACAGTCGAGCTATTCCAGCTGCCTTCGTGCAAAGGGATTCATCCCTTCGCATTGGGCTGAGCAGGTCCTGGGGATGATTCCTAACACAGAAATCAGATATCTCTGGCTAAAGCAACATTAAGAAGAGGGATTAAGATTTAGAGTACTAAGCAGTTTATATCACTTTGCTAGAAGTGTACCTCAGTGTCTGAGGGGAGAGAGGACGTGTATTTCCAGCACCCTCTACTGGCTGAGCAGCAGCCAGCATCAAGGCAGAGAGGTCTTGGAAGGCAACTTTCCAACGCCTGGCTGGCTTTGGGGCGTCGTTACCATCTCCCCCGGTGAGGCACATGCAAAGCAGGGGCCTTCTGGAGCTTCCTTATGGGGGCACTCCGCCTCCTGCGATCCCCCAGCCCTCCTGCAGCTGAACCCGCAGCAATACCACTAAGCCCTGTTATATGGTGCTTGCTCTCAAAGCAATTTCCAAACATTACTCCCCAGAGGATGATCGAGCGACAGGGAAGTGTTCACGGTGTTTTACAGATGGCAAATCATACAAGCAAGAAAACTTGCCTAATGTTAGAGCAACCCAGTGCTACAGGCAAGACTAGGAACAAGACATTTCTGAGTCTCCAACCCACACTCAAGTCACCTCTCCTCTGACCAGGAAAGTGGCAGCCTGATCCAAGGTGGACTATTTTGATAGTCCTAAGTGATGTAAATCTACAAAGGCCCAGAAGAGGCAAGCTTTTTCAACTGGACTTTAAAATCAGAAATAATATAGTTCAAAGAATCTTCACTGCTTAAGCCCAGCTGTCCTTCAGAGGCAACAGTCTTACACTGGCATAAAGCTGATGTAATGTAGTGGAAAAAACCAGCCCATCGTGTCTTTGTAAGGTGGCCAGTGAACAAGAGAAAATGTCACTTTCCTCAAGAAATGGGGCCTGACAGGCTCAAAACTGCACAACCATGGTGTCTGATGATTTTCTGGCTCTGCACAGCATTTCAAATATACCGTTTTACAAGTTTCAGAATACCTAACATTGTAGTTTGCATTTCTGTCACATGCAGCAACGGATACAGCTTTATTGCAGTACAGTTACAAGTTTGTTCCCTGGCATACAAGAGATTTAAAAGCAAAAAGACAAGACAGCTGCCTATCATATGCACACCAGAGACTCTTTCAGTACTTCATGTCCCAGCAGCTCTCTTGGTGACTCCCCAGACACACGCAATTCTCAGAAGCTCTCCCCAGAAGTCTCTCTCCTTCAGACCGATATTTATGGGCTTCAGGGAAGCCCAAACATCTTATTCTCAAGTGCTACAATCAAGATGGAACTAGCGAACACTACATCTGAGCTCTATTGCTTTAGACAGTGGAAATCACAGAGGATAGATGCAGTTCACAGTTAGGTTAAGGGCAGTCAGAAAAGGCACTGACTTACACTTACCTGTCTCAAGAAACTGGGCCCGTAACCTGCAGTATTTTGGCTAGTTCCACTACCAACACAGAACCCTCACCTTCATGCAGGTTCTGGCCCATCTGACCCATAAATACTCTACTTTGTAGAAACACCACACATGGGAATGAATACAGTCCACAGAGAGAAGGAACAACACTTTTGGGTGGAATCATCACAAACTCAGGATGCAAACGCACACCAAGAAGCACGCAAACTTAAGGAAAAGCCATACACACAACGTGCAGGAGGACCTGAAGGGACTTTTGAAAGTGTGAATCACTTACCTTTATTGAAGAACATGGAAGCCATCTGGCCCATTTCCACCCTCTCAGTGATTTCAAAGATATTGGGTGAGCCACGTCTCTCTGCAAGTTGAACACAAGAAGTGTTTCAACCAGTCCCTTCAATAAACCAAGAGGCCAGAAGACACTACCTGAAGACACTCAGGAATCTCTAGCAACAGTTTGAAGGACAGTATGTACAACCCCACAGCTGCAGAGTCACTGGTCCAATTACTCTGCTGAAGCTAGTTTAAAAGTGTTTTGAAAATAAGATGTTCTGATCTTAGTGACCTAGAAGGAAAAGATCTTTATCAGACTGCAGATGGTGAACTGAATTCTCAATGAATCTTATCTTGCAAGTGCTAAGGACTTTGGGATGCAAGCATGTGGAGTTAAGGGTGAGATGGACATAAGAGTTCTGCTCCACTTGCTGGAGCCCACTGGGACACCCTCTGCAGAGAAGAGGTCTCGGATCCAGTGAAAGCATGAACCAGGTACTTACGAACTGACAGGATAGGTCGTGTCTCTGCTCGCTCATAGCCATCTTGGAGGAGAACATCACTGTCAGATACTCCAGAGGAAGAATCCTCATCCTCATCATCCTCCTGGAAGAAAAGACCAGACCGCTGCTGGATGTCTGCTACCCACAGTACAGGCTGTGGCACCACCAGTGTCATGGTCTCACTTCCAGAAACTCAAAGAAAGGTCCCAAACACAGGTGGGCAGGACATGCAAGCAAAGGCAATACCAGGGAGCCCTTGGCTCAGGATGCTGTGTGTGGAGAGCAGAAGAGGGCACTAGCAGAGCAGGCTGAATTGAGCGATAGGCTCTGCTGTCCTAGCCTAGGTCATGCACACAGCAACAGTATCCAATTCATGTAGTGATATGTGGCACAAGGAAGTTAGAAACTTCCGGCAGCTCTGCAGAGTTGCAGAACTGGTAGGAAAAAAAAAATCCAAACATATATAGTCTTAGCTCGTCAGAGCAGCCAGGTCTAGCTCCCAACTCCAACCCATAACATCTAGGCAGGGATCTAAATCAGTACAAACAATTACACCTCGCGCTGATCCAGAAAAGCCACTAAAGCCAGGATCCAAAAAGCCACAAGTAAGTTTTACAGCAGGGACATACTTCAGGACTGTCCACTCCCTGGGATACAGACCAAGTGACAGCAAGGACATTCCAGCCTGTCCCAGTTAAATGACCTGAGATCAGCAAGGATTTAAAGACCTCAGCACACTCCAAATGGCACCAACATATTGGCTGCCACCTCTCCACATTCACTGAGCAGCGCTTCCAGGCAAGGAGAGCACAACCAGTAAGAAATGTGAACAGCACAAGAGATTTTTCAAACCAGGAGCAGAAAATCCTGTCTTTAATGAGCAACTCCACGGGGAACTAACAGACATATTTTATATGGCAAAGTTAAGTACAGTAGAAATTTATTCCCTTAGAGTTACTAAGGCAAGGCAAAGATGGAGAGGAATCTCAGGCAAGTCCTACCGGATAAAAGGACAAGAGAAAATGGAAGATTAAGCCCCACACAAACCTTGCGTTTTTCCATTCTCTTCCATCGTAGCTGGGCATTTGCAGCAGCCATGGCTTCCACCACAAAGGTCGTAGTCATATAGCTAGAGTGAGAAATTCAATTGATATCAATAATAGTCAAGAACTGTCATTGAAGTGAGATGGAGAATTATTCCCATCTGTTTGTTTGTAGGAGCAAACAAACAAATGAGAAGAACCCTTTAACCAGCTACACACACACAATGCGTTTTTTGGCACAGTGTTTCATCTCAGTTTGCTGCTCCCTTCTGTTCTTGAGATTAAGGTGTTCAAGCAGACCACAAAATGCAGTAAAATATAATGTGCCTTCAGATATAAGAAGACACTTTAGATATCTGGAAGGCACCTTTCTAGCGTTTCTGTGGGTTGAAGAAGGCAAGAGGCCTTCCCCCTTTGTTAGAAAGCAAGCTTCCTTCCTCTTTTTAGGGCCTAGGATGAACACAGTACTATTCTGAAGCTTATCTGTTAGGGCCTGTGGCAAAGGTACTATGGTCCCTTAAAGAATCTGCGTCTTCCTAGTTTAATCCAGTGCAGTTTTGGTACGCAGGTTTGGTGTTTTGTGCTCTTCTGCTGACCTTGAAGGATTGTCTGCTGGTGCTGAGTTTCATACACTGAATTTATGCTTTTAAACTAATGTATCTAAAAGGAACTGCTTCCAAAGCTCCCAGTGACTGGTACTCCCACAGTTTACATTTTATCAAGCCTTTGCAGCATACAGCTTTGAGGTGGAGAACTTAAAAGCATTACTACAGTCAGTACTGACCATATAGTACCTCTATACAGCAGCACCTAACAGATCCGAAAAGCACTGCCTCCAAATCAAGGGCACGTTCAGCCTGACAGCGCTGGTTACTGACAAGAAAGGAACTTCTAAATTCCATTCTTACAAGTGGCAGGAGGGGATTTTGTTTTATTTTATTTTAAAACCGAGCAAGAAACAAGCAGGGATTCACAGCCCGTCAGAAGATGGCAATTCTATTAATAACTACTTCGACATCAGTGCTGTATCAACAGCCTTCAGCTCCACCTGCTGCTCCAGCAGGGAGACATCTGGCCAGAAGCTCATGGTGAGCCAGCGTGAAAAATCATGAGACCAGCTCCAAGGTCTTGAACAGCAAAGGTGTGGGGGAGAATAAAATGGGCCCACTATACAGTAATTTGTTTTCCTGACACTCTTGCAGCTGCCCAGAGCATTGCCAAAAGCCAAGAGAAAGCTAACACAACAGGTCTGCATCACATCTGCAAGTCACAAAGCAGAGAAATGACCCCATGTCACCTGTGACCTGGTTAGTGTTTGGGGAACTGATCTGTGACAGGGGCAAGCAAGGGATGTACCCACAGCGAGCACAGTGGCAAAAAGGAGGCTGGGAGAAAGGTCCCAGAAGACTCTGGACTGGAGAAAAAGTCTTTCCCATCAGTCAGGAAATGGGATGTAGCACCATATTGCAGGCAGTCAGAGAATGCATCCCTCCAAATAAGGTCCACAGGTAACACAACTGCAGAGAGCATGCTCAAGCAGCAGAGGGACAGGATCACTCAGAACAGCAGCGAAAGTCTCAGCACTGTCCTTACAGCACTACCCAACTGAACCCCCCAGTCCCCTAAAGACACATACTCATGTCCTACCTCATAAATCCCAGGAACATTAGGAGAACAAGGCTGACGAGCCACCCTGCTGTCGCAAAGGCCTTCGGCATGGTTAGGGCTCCTGTTCCAACGATGAGGTTGAACATGTAAACCAGACCAACCTGCAATCATCCACATAATCCAACATGAGAGTTTGCAGCTGTGCCAGAGATCATCCAAGACACCTCACATACGCACTGATTTAAATGGAGAGCGCCATCTTTAAGCAAGCAGGGTGGGAGCAAGCCCATGCTAGAAATAAATGTAGGCAGGGACTGATAACCACAAAGAACAAAGTGAGTGTCAGCACATTTCTGGAGAAACTGATATTCCTCTCCATTTTTCTAATTATTTTTAATTTTTTTTTTCTTCTAAAGTTAGAAAGCATGTGAACTTTTTGTTTGTTTGTTTTCAAATCCACTGCCTTCTACCAGAAGGGTCTACACTGTGGGTTGGGGTCTCTCCTTGTTTTCTGACGTGAACCTAAGTAGTTATGACTATGTACATGTTACCTTTCAGAATCTCTTGTTCTTCTTTATTCGTAGGTCAAGCAGGAAATACCCAAACAGAATTCCAATTCAAAGCCTGCTTGCCATTTTACCAATAAGCAGCTGAGCACATTCTGAAGGGATTTTACTTCTGGAAGGGAAAGCATTTTATCCTCTCTGGCAATGAGCTTTTTTCTGCCCAGGGGCAAAAGGTAACTGTGCACCTGGACAGGACCCCCCCCCAGACTATAAATTTAGCTGAACTCAAGATCAAAAACTGCTCCAAAGTGTTTTGGTTTTTTTTATATAGGTCAGAGTCTCTCCAGAGGACAGCCAGTAAAGAACTGTGTATGAGTACACTTTTCTGGGTGTGGAGCATTTAATATCGGGAGAACTATTCCCCAGAGACCCTGTAAACAGTCCTGCCCTTCATTCACTGCCATAAGCACAGCAAATTCATCTTCTGACAAATCTCCCAGAACAACAACGAAAAAAATCAGCCATTGCAGCATGCAGGAAAGTTCTTTTCATTCAGCTGGCAGAGCTGTCATTCCCTGAGCACAACTCAAGTGCCCAGGGCCATGACTTACTCATCAGTGAAGGACTCTTGAAAAAAACACCTCAGGTGATTTTCCTTGACTTTGGTCAAGTAGACAGAGATAAGACTGCTGCCCATGTGTTCAGTCTGGCTAGACATCTTCAGGGAAAGAGGAGGGAGTCATAGCCTTTGAGATTAGACTCTAGGAAATTCATGCAACACTAACATAACGATGTAAGAGCAGGTGACACTAATCCTTTAGGGTCCAAACGTCCCAGTTACTGTCTTGTTCTCCGTTTTCTCAGTTGTGACCTACTTCTGCAGCCTAATATCCAGTTCTTCTAAATTCAGTCGTTAACACAGGGATGAAAGTTTTAAAGCATTTGAAAGCCAACACACAGATTGCAGGACTGGTTCTACATTTAGTGAGTTCACTTCAGGAAAAAAAAAAGTTTGCAAAGCGCTGTTTTTAAGGATTGACACTATGTAAACACTTGTGGCTATGAAAACCAGTATTTCCAGTAACACAGGAAAGCACTAATTGGCTCTGCAGTTTCACAGGACACCACATTACAAGGAAGAAACATCTTGATTACTGCTTTTAAGTGAAGTGGTTTAAAACAAATTACTACAACAGCTACAAATAAGTAAACTTTAAGCAATTCAGGGCAAAACATTATATAAAGTAAAAAAAGAGAAGCAAAGTGGGATAATTTCAATGTTACTATCCCCCCTGTTTATGCTATCTTCATGTGACAATTTAAGTTGATGAAAACATTAACAAAATACAAGGAAAGTGGGTAGCAGGATGCAAGAGCTGGTATGGGACATAAAGCTCTTTTTACCACTTTTAGAACCACACCTTAAGCAGATATTGTCCCTTTACATTATATAAAGTGATCTGCGATGTAAAAAAACCCCAACAACTACAAGTACTAAGCATTTTTAAGTACCTTTGACCTCCATCATCTCTTGAAACACTGAGGTTATGCCCATGGGGAAGTAGGAAATGAAAACACAACGTTGAGGGAAGAGGATTTTGAAAAGACTTGCGAGCAAAACCACAAACAGCGGTACTTACATAGGGAGAGTAAAGCTCCCCTGTATCAGTAATGCCACCAGCCATGTTGAAGACGATGGGGAGGCTTCAAGCAAAGCGAGGAGGGTGTTTTCAAGAGGGTGTTTTCAACTTCTATTGCCTTTAACCTAGGGAAACATCATAAAGTTGCATTAGCTTTGTCGGAAAGAAGAGGAACTCCTGAGTCAGCTTTTGCACATTGGTCTTCTAATATTTGAACAAAAGAGGATTTCAGCAGGACCTCGCACTTCAGACAGATATACCCCACTCACCAGCACCACTTGGTTCAATTCGAAAAGTACTTGTACCTGTTAAACTAGTTTAAATGTAACCAAAAAGCCCTGCCCTTTCACAGCATATGATGACAAACTTCACCTTCCCCAAACAGCCAGAGGGGCCATTTCAGACACTAAAACCTCAAGAGGAAGAATGCCTGCCTTGAGGATGATCTCATACTGCTGTTTGTCATGCAGCTACTACTCTAAGTAAGCACGTGCATCCTGCAAATGAAAGCAGCAAAAACCAGCCTACAATCTCTCCTCATCATCTCAAGTATAGAAACAAGTAGACAAATGAAAATACTGGACCTACGAAAAACACCCCAAGATGTTTTGTTACACATACCAAGGTTTCCAAAGCAGAAGTATTTGGGAAACTTCACCTTGTCTTCAAAAAACTACATGGGGAGGGGAGAACCCAAGCCTTCCGAAAGGTTTCACAGTCAATAAACAATTAGCCATAGTTGAATTGAAGAGCTTTATCAAATTCCTCATACTTCTCTAGATGCTCCTACGTAGCCACACCAACTGGGACAAATCATCAGCATGAACTTCACAAGCTAAGAGCACTACTAAAAAACACCAAACAGCTCATAAGCTTACAGACACACGCTAGATGACAGAAATCAAGCAGGCAGCACAGCTCACTGTCGTCATAACTAGACCGGCCCTCAGAAGAAGCAGCCAAATACCTTCTTTTACAGCAGACCACGACTCCAGTCACTGAAGCCAAGCTTAACAAACCAGGAGAAAGCAGCAAGACCACAGGCCCGCTAACAGACAGACACCTCCGGGACACGGCCGGGGAAAGCCTGCTCATGCAGGGCACCCACCCCAGCCCGGGACAGGCCCTACCCCAGGGCCCGGAGCCTACCGAGGCCTCCAGAGCTCCCCGGCCCTGCCGCTTCCCGGCTCTCCCCGCGCCTGCCCCCCAGCTGGCAATGCTGCTCGCCCAACCTGCCCTCCCCGGGGAAACACCCCCCGCCCCACAGAAGCCCCCTACAACCCCGAGAGCCCTCCCCCCCCCCGCCGCCGCCGCCTTCTCCCCCCCCCCCCCCGCCAGGGCCTTGTCGCTCCAGTTCAGCACTGCCCCACACCGGGACCCTCCCCAGGCCTCACCCCGCGCCCCCGCCTATGGGACCCCTTCCCGAGGCCTCACCCCACACTCTCCCTCACAGGAAAGCTCCCCAGAGCCCACCTATGAGCCCAGAGCCCTCAACCCCGCACCGGGACCCCGGCTCCCTCACCGGCGGCGGCTCGTGCCGGCGGCCCCGCCTCCCTCATCGCGGGCCACTGACGGCGCACGCGCCGCCCAACGGCGACCTTCCGCGCACGTGACCGGCTCCCCGGGCGGAGGGTGGGGGGGGGCGGGGTGAATGCGCCGAGCGCGATTGGGCGCCGGAGTCACGTGCGCGTCGGCGGGGCGGGGAAGGGGTAGGGGCGGGGCGGGGGCGGGGCAGGGGTAGGGGCGGGGAATGGGCGGGGCGATGGGGGGGGGCGGGGCGATGACGCAAGCACTGTTCGGGGTGGGGAGGTGCGTGAGCCTCTGCGCATGCGCGGAAGGGCGACGCGGCAGGTAGACGTTTCGTCCCGGTCCCGGCGCTCCCCTCAGCCCCGGGGCTCCCCTCGGGCTCCGATCCTCCCCCCGCCCGGGCCCCGGCTCTCCCCTCAGGCCCCAGGGCTCCCCTCAGGCCCGCGGTGCGTCGGAGCAGGGGATCTCCACCGCCGCCTGGGTCATGAGGTGTTCAGTGGCCCCTGTCAGGGCAGACCCCCGGCCGCTGTTGGGCCTCCGAGGGCACTCAGCACCGACACAGCCCTGCCCCGGGCCGGGGGGAGCAGGGGGGACGCGGGAAGGTTGCTGGGGGGGGGATTGGGAGGAGCTGGGGCCTGTCTGCACAGTGAGAGGGGCTGCCGAAGGGCTCCAAGGGGTCCCGTCCCGTTCCTTGGCCTCGCTGGAGACACGGAGTGGGGTGTTGGGGCTCTCTCTCTCAGGGCAGAGGCCATGAAGATTAACCAGAACACTGTGCTGCAAGGAAAGAGGGTGACCCTGGTGCCATACACTTCTGCACATGTGCCCCGGTACGTGGCTCGTGTCTTCTGATAGTCTACGCTGTCTGGTTCGCTTCTCTTTTAAAAAGGAGTGTGGTGTTCGGAAAGGGTGCTGGCTTGACAACTGCAGGGCCCTCTTCCCCCTGAGAACCACAAAGCAGAAAGAGCACTCGTAGAAAGGCGATCGGTTTTGCAACAGACATCCCTGGCAGGTCTGTGCTCTTTGCCAGGTCTGCTGACAAAGAGAACGTCACCTGTGCCGCTGTGTACCCACGGAAGGGGAAATACCTGGCTGTGAGTGAACCGCCAACAGTTCTCTTGTTAATTGATCTCTTTCCCTATTGACAGTGGAAGAGCAAAACTTCAATGTGTAAAGCCAGATGGATGTTTGATAAATGGGAAGCAGGCATGCAGGCAGTTTGTAAAGTGCTGGCCTGGCCAGCTGCAGCCTCAGCACAAAGATGCCAGTATTAGTCTTTTTGTCAGTGTCCAGGAGATGCTGTATCAATCTCAGTAAGGATGAAATGTGCCGGAACTCAATGCTCAGTACTTTTAAAAACATCAAGTTTGCACCGGGCACTCTTCAGACAAAGCTACAGGATGGACAAACTTGTTAAATTTCCATGGAGAACACCGATTCCTGTGTTAGATAAGGGAGGGAGGCTTTTGGATATTTTCAGTTGATAAGTATGCGAGTGTTTCCAGAACTGGTTTCTGACAGCCTGATCCTCCAAGCACTTGTGGAAATCAGACTCTGATGCTGTAGCTCAGGCAGTGATCTGGTTCTGGGTCCCGTTGTCAGGTACCACAAGTGGATGCAGTCAGAGGAGCTGCAGCGCCTGACCGCCTCTGAACCACTCAGCCTGGAGCAGGAGTATGAGATGCAGCGCAGCTGGCGGGACGACGCAGACAGTGAGGATCTTAATCATTTTCTAAGGGTGGGTGGGAGTGGTGAGCAGGTCCCTTCTGTCCTGTAAAGGACCCACAGTGGGCTGAGAGCACCCAGTGAGTGGGCTCTACTTGCTGAAGCAGATGGGATGTGAGACCTTCTACAACAGTAGCTTCAGACTGGCTTTCTGTTTATAGCTGGTATATGCTATGGGAAGTAGAGAATGTCTGAGGCTGTTGGTGTCCTTTTTATGCAGTTTTTCAAAGATTACAGTGATTTACTTCCCACAGCATTATGTGCTGAGCTGCTCCTGCACAGTCAACACTCCCCAGGTCTGATTGTCGTAAAAAGCTGGAAGGGGGTTGTATTTTTCCTTGAGAAATCGAATTACTTTACCTGGTCGAGGTGTGCTGACTGAATTTGTTCCCTGGCTCTCCTACAGGTAATGAATCACTGCCCATAAAAGTCTGGTAGAAATATATGGAGCTGCAAAATACTGAGGCTAGCAAAGACCTCAGTCTGGAACATTTGTCTTAGCTGGCATTAAAAGCCTTACTAAAAACAAAAATAATATGGGCTAGGTGAATCACTAGGTCTCAGTCTCTTGTGCACCAAACAATTCTTTGCCCAAACTTGCTGCAGAGTGAGACAAGGCAGGGAGACCTCAGTCATGGGATGAAAGTTTTCATGCACCTTAAATAGGCTGTTTCTAGTCTTGGTGTCTATGTCACCCTCACAATGGGTTTTTCAGAATATTTCTTGTATTTCTAGGGATAGGACCAGGCACACTGTGCATAGGAGGCCTAATTATTAGCTCTTCCTCACTGTTAACATGTGGAAACTGTTGTTCCTCTGTCCATTGCATGCCTTTAATTTCATCCTTCAGTAATTTGTGAATAATTCTTAGCGTGCCCTGAAAATGCTGCTACGTTTTTGTTTTCCCCAGAGTGCACCTTCATTGTGCTGGACACAGAGCGGTGGTCCGAGCAGGCGTGTGCGGATGAGGACTGCATGGTGGGGGATGTGAATCTCTTCCTCACTGATGCTGAGGATCCGACTTTGGGCGAGATTGAAATTATGATTGCAGGTCAAGTTCTGCTTCATAGCTTGGAATTTTGTTGCTGTGGCTAAAGCCAGCTGCAGACAGATGTTACGTACAGCAGCTTTTTATTCTCATTGCTTTACCGTGCCTGTTCAGTCCTGATCAGCATCCTTTGCTGGTCCAGGTCACAGTCTCTTCTGAAAAGTGTCTGGCATGGCTGATTTGTCTCACGTAACTGGATGCTGACTTCTGTGGCTGTCTCTTTCAGAACCCAGCTACCGAGGCAGAGGGTTTGGCAAGGAGGCAACTCTGATGATGATGTCCTATGGTAAGGGTGGCTTTGTGCAAGGGAATGGGAGTACGGTTGGGATGCGATCTAGAAGCACGTATTCCCAGTGATACAGACAGGGTAGTAAGGGATGCATCTGTCCCAGAAATTGGGAGTCCTGTGCTTTCATAGATGTGGCAGCCAAGCAGGCAATAGGAATGCTTCTCTTTCTGGTTTCTTTTGCAGGAGTGAGAAACCTGGGGATCACCAAATTTGAGGCTAAGATTGGTCAGGAAAACGAAGCCAGTATCTGCATGTTCAAAAAGCTTCATTTCAAGGAGGTGCGGTAACAGCCCGTCTTCTACCCAGAGAACGTGAGCAGTGTTTGCCCTGTGACTGGGATTGAGCTGCTTTTCCTCTGATACAGGTTGCTGTGAACAGCGTTTTCCAAGAGGTGACGTTGAGGCTGGATGTCAGTGACCAGGAGAGACGATGGCTCCTGGAACAGACAGACCACGTGGAGGAGAAGAGCTATGTTGAACTGAAGCTGCCAGCTGGGGTGCTGGAGACTTGACAGACACATCCAGTCACAGGCCTGGTTTCCAGGGAGGAGTTGGACGCTGTTGTGAGCTCTGGGTATGGAGGACACCAGGGAGCCAACACTGCACTTAACCGTTTTCATCTGTCTCTTTCGGTTACTTTGTCATCTTGTCAACTTTGCACCTTGTTGCATCAGCCAGGATTACTGCCTGAAGTTTGGACCTGGAGAGCAGCCATTAATTCACAGGCTTGACTAAGAATGACTATAACCTTAACATGCTGTTCCAGCAGAGCCTAAAATCACCAGCAGTTAATTGATTCCTGGTGTGACCAGTTTCTGGACAAGCAGCACCCACTGTTCCTTCTTCCACTGCCCTTAGAGCAGGATTCAGCAATTTGACAGAGGCAGTCTCAGTGCACTGGTAGCTCAGCCTGTTTCCTCTTGAATAAAAAAAACTGACAAAAATCTGAGGTTTCCCCAGAGCTATCTGGGAGCAGTGGGGCTCGGCTGCTCGCTTTGGGTGGTGAGAGGGTGGTTAGAAGTTGTAAAGGACAGCAGAGACTCTTTGAACCCTATTTTCTGGGGTGTGGTGGGTTGCAGGGGGGCATTGCTGGGTCCTGGAAGTGAGAGGCCCAGGTGTGGTGGGTGAGCACAACCAAAGGGCAAGTTAACACAATGAAAATGATTGATATCAGCCGACCAAGACTAGAGCAGAGCCTCGCCAGGATCGCTGCGTAATGGGGGGACTGGCAGCTGCAGGAGGCTGCTGAGACAAAACCCCGTGAGTTTCAGGGCCATGCTTTGGACCTGGAAACCTCAGGTCACCAGTGAAGGAATATTGCGCTTCATTTTATACCAGGCTGCTTTTATGAAAGTGAGGAGGAGGAGAACACAACTGAAAGGAAATGGAATAGTGATCCCCGGCTTCAGGGAGCTCGGGGCTTGCTCTGCTGAGCCTGGAGGCTCTGTTCGCTGCTCTCCAGTAAGCTGAATGGGGGGAAATATACCTCTTACTGGGGGCAGATATATTTAGGGCAGGAACCAGCCAGCAGGCCTCCACTGTGATATAGCAGAGATCTGTGGATGAAGAAGCAGCACTTGCCTGACTCCCACTGGACAGACATTTTAATGCAGTTATTTAACCTGACCTTTCCTGGCCTACGCAGCATGCTCTCCACAGCAGGGAAGCTTGTTAAGAGGAGAGGACAGAAGGTAAGGAGGATAACTGATGCTCCTTTGCATTTTCCCACTGTAATAGCAGCCGTAATGCCTAATTCTAAACCAGAAATTATTTGTTCCAATTACGCAGAGTCAGGTAATAGCTTTCAGATTTGCCCAGGGATGGTTTTATCAGAGATTGGTAGACTGTGGAATTTTTAGTGTTGCTGTGCCTGTATTTTTAGGGCCTGGGGGTTTTAGTTTTCCAATTTTAGTTCATTTAAATACATCATTCCTGTGACTAATATTAAAACCCAGTGCAGGAATCGTGTATCATGGTATTTTAAACAACAAGTATTTAGCATGGATTTAGTTGTAGCGAAAGATTTGTGCGGTAATAAAGTGAAGAGCGGCTCTGCTTCCAGCTGGGATTACCATGACAAGGGCTACTAATCCTCATGCTCTTCATCACCTGCTGCAGGCAGGAATGGATTCTGTCCCCCAGAACAAGATTTTCAGAACCTGCCAGGTGAACTGCTGGCTCTGTGCTCCTTCCATGGGGCATTTCGTCCCTCTGCCAGAGAAGCAAGGTCAGACTGGCAGGAGAGATGTAGCTGA
Source organism: Aquila chrysaetos chrysaetos (assembly GCF_900496995.4). NCBI lineage: Eukaryota > Metazoa > Chordata > Aves > Accipitriformes > Accipitridae > Aquila > Aquila chrysaetos. The sequence continues at coordinate 69,123,535 of NC_044008.1, forward strand.
GGTGGGATTTGCTCCCCTAAAAAGTGAAAAATGTGGGAAAAATAATTTCTTTTAACCTCTGCCGCCAGGTGGGGGGCACAGTGAAACCATGCTGCCCTCCGGCCCTGCCACAGCTCCCCGTGCCTGGCCGGTTGCTCCGGCGCCAGCGAGTGCCCCGCTTGGCATCCCCAGTCCCCCAGCAACGCCGGCGCGCTCCCCCGCCTCCATGGGCGGCTGGGAAAAGCCTTTGCCCTGGCAACCCGAAACAAAGTTGGGTCTGTCCTGCAGCCACAGCCCTCCCCCAGGCTGGGGGGGGTCCCAGCAGGGCTCAACCGGGGTTCCCACAGAGAACCAGTCCCCAGGCTGCTCCGACTGGGTGAAGAGGCAAAAGATGCTCTTGGGACCTGCCAGGTACCCCTGCTCCTGCCCTGCATGGGCAGCCCCAGCCCATGGCATCGCACCCCGTCCCAGGCAGGGACACCCTGCTTGTCCCAAGGGGGTGAGGGTGGGAAAGGAGGGGACAGGGGCTCACCTCCGCTCAGCAGCGCTGCCGCAGAGGACACGACTTTGGGCAACGAGGCAGGTTGAAACAGGCTACCCCAGCTTACAGCTTACTGTGCGTCCCCCGCAGATGTGGTGGCACTTTCTCACTTGGTTGTTATTTGAGCTGCAGACCTCTGTGACCACTCGTCTGCTCAGGTAGAGGAGCTTGTCTGGGGGTTTGGAGCACGAAACAAGAGTGTGCAGAAGAGGAGGAAGCAAACAGGCCGGGCAGAGGCTGGGGCTGCGGGTGCACAGCACGCCACAGCCCCTGCTGAAAGCACAGCCCTGCCTTGTCCCGGGGAGCTGCCATCCCACCCTCCCCGGTCCAGCTGAGCTGCCACCAGACTGGCCCTGCTGAGCCACCCAGGCACAGCGTGCTCCTGCGCTCACCCGCTGCGGCAGGAGGGCTTCGCTTGGCCATGTATAAGCTGCCCCGCATGGGCTTAAAAATAGCCCTGGGGACATCCTGGCCCCACCACGCTGTGCCCCCAGCCCCTTCCAGCCACGACACCTTCACCAACCCCATGTTGAAACACCTCTCTGTCCTGCTTTCCTCTGCTTCGCTCCCCAGACAGGGCTAAGATCCAGCAATTTAGAGGGACAAGCAAACCCTCACCCCACCGATCCCCCCCGCCTTCCCCCAACACAGGATGCAACCCTTGGGCTCAGGCTCACCCCAAACCCCCCCAGAGGGGCTGGGGACAGATTTGGGCTGCCCCCTGCAGAGCTGCTGCCCTCCAACCGGGCCAGCAGAGACAGATTACAGCCTTGCATCGCTTCCCCCCCCCCTCCACTCCCCAGGGGATTAAAGCCCTTTAATCACCCTAGGCATTAACCCGCACTGGGACCAGCAGGTCCCTCCCCAACCCCCCCCAGCCTGGCCCCACTGGGTGCCGAGGGGCACCCAAACCAGCCCTAGTGTCCCCCACCACCGGGAGCATTACCTGCCTCTTTCCCCAGCCCTCGCGGCACAGCGAGCCCCCGATGAGCCCCCGCACACCCTCGTGCTTCGGAAGGATTTAGCCTTAAACCGGACGCGTGAAGTCAGGAAGGTTTATTCCAGTAAACAGAATTTGTCTTGAGCTCGACGGTACGACAACACCCGATCGCAATACAAGGAAACAAAACATCCACAGGAAGAATTTCCACAAAATACATTTAAAAAAAAAAATAAAACAGTGTGATTGGAAAACTCTTATTTCGGAAAAAAAAAAGAGTCTATTGAGAAGCCTTTAAATTAAACAGTGTCAGATTCAAACCCTGATGGGCTCTGTCTCCAGGAGTGAGTGGGAGCGAAGGAGATGATTATTGCTTGCTGCACTGGCTCCAGACACCCTCTCCTCTCCCAAAATACCCCCAGGGGCAGAGTGCTGGGGGCTCCCCACCGTGCTGGGCACCCATGTCCCTCCTTGCAGCTGGAGGACAAAGGGACAGGGTCATCGTGGACGGAGCTTGCCAGACAGGGGTCAAACACCCCAGGGAGGAATAGCTGTGGTCAGTGGCTGGGCAGATGGGGTTTGCTAAAAGTCACTAAAAGCCTCAGGTTTTGCAGTTAAAGGGCAATGGGGGGGGGGGGGGGCTCAAATGGAGATGGGGTTTGGGGGGGGGGAATAACCAGGGAACAGCGGGGATCAGAAGTGTTGGGCATCAGGCCACCCCAAATCCTTGATTCCCCCTCCCTGAACCCCTGCTCGTGCCTACCAGGGTGCGTGGGGCTTCAAGGCAGGGCTGGAGGAGCACCCTGGGGATGGACTCACGGGAGGGGGCACCCCCCCCAGCTCTCTCTAGCCTAAAACTACCACCCAGGACCCTGCTGCAGGGATGCTTGCTGGCCACCGAGCCCCATCGCTCAGGTCAGGGTGGTGGGGAGCAGCCCTGCATCCCCGCTGGGACCCTGTGGCAGGGAGGAGGGGGATGCAGGAGAGGTGGGTGCGAGGCTGGGGGGGGGGGGCAGCAGACCCTCACCCCTGCCCTGGGGCCTTCACAGGTTGCTGAACAGTTCATTTTTCTTGCTCCAGTCCATCTGGGGTGCCCGCTTGCTGGTACGCTTCTGGTGCGCCCGTTCCTTGGCCACTGCCAGCGGGATGTCGAGGTCCAGGAGGGAGCCAGATGCTGAATGGCGCTTGTCACCCTCCTGCGTGTCAGGCTGGGGGGGGGAGAGGCTGCATCAGCCCTGCTGTGCCCCCCCCCCGGGACGGCCCCACAGTGGGGGTTCAGCCCAGACCCCGTTTTCCAGCCACTGCCTCCCCCCAGCATCCCCAGCCTTACCTCGCTGTGGGTCTCTCCAGAGTCGGGGGACACAGCCAGCAGCCCGGGACTGGACGGGCTCTCAGACACCGAGTTGGACTGTGAGTCTCCACCATTTTCCTGGGGGGGAGCAGGGAGCAAACGTGAGCAGGGCAGCTCCAGCCCTGAGGTTTGGGAACGGCCCCTGGAGTTGCGAGTCCCACCCAGGGGGCCACGAAATCCGCCTTCCCCACACATAATCCCCCGCGAGCTCCAGGCTCTTAAATACCTCCAGCACTGCCCATCCGGGGCGAGGAAGGATTAAACCCCAGCCTGACTGCCCCGGCTTTAGCGGGAGGAGGAGGACGGCTGCAGGGCTGGATGCTACTTCCCTGCAGCAGCACAAGGGCTCCCAGCCCTGCAGCATCATGAGGATGGAGGAGGAAGAGGAGGAAGGCAGGCATTGCAGCCACCTTCATGACACTCAGCCCCACAAGCAACCCCCTTCCTTGGGGGGTACCAGCTCCCAGTCCCCTTCCCAGTGGCACCTAGTCTTGTGTTGCAGCCTAGGAGCACTGTGGTCCCTGGTGGCATCACCCACCCATGGGCAGAGGGGACACCTAAACAGGCACAGTTCCTGGCTGTAGACTGGCACAGATGGGATTAAAAGCAAGACGAGGCTCTCTTACCTTCCCTAGATCACCATTGGCAACTGGTTCTGGCAAGGGACCTGCAGGGTGAGGACACGGGTGCTGGGTGAGGATGCGTTTGCTCTGCCCCCTTGCCTACGGGCACAGCAGTGCCCAGCAAAGGCTGCACATGGCCAGCACTCACCCAACACTGCCCATGGTCTAGCCAGGTCCCAGATTTTTTTAACCCACCCCTTGCAGCGAGCCCCACAGCATGAGGGGATGCTGCTGGGCACGGGGTACATCCCCACGATGACAGCCACAACATGGAGCCCAGTGAGACCCCCCCCATCCTCCCAGGGACCACCGTGACAGCAGGGAGGGGGCCACGGCTGAGCCGAGGCTGCGGAGGAGAGCAAAGAACAGCTGCTGCCTGCTCACTCCCCAAACCATAAACCCTGCCAAAGTGCAACCCGGGGCCATAAGCCCGCCTTCCCACAGAGCCCACATCAGCCTCACCGCCCTGGCACGGGGCCCTCGGCCGGGCCAGGAAGGTGCCAAAGCCAGGTGACCCTGCTTGGCCCCAGGGTGACGAGACCTCCACCTCCCAGGGCTCGGGGACTCCCCCAGCACCCCCATGTTTGGTGACAAGGTGACACAGAGCCGGCAGAGGTGGCACAAACCCCCCTCCCTGCAGCACAGCCCCCAGCCCACCTGCCAGGTGCTCCTCCGAGGGCACCACCTTGCACTTCTTGAAGAACTCATCCGTGAGGACATCCACCACCAGCAGCCTGGTCTCGTCGCCGCCCGCCTTGATGGCTGCCACCACATCGGCATGCTGCTTGCCCTCCATGCACACCCCGTTCACCTGCGGGCACGGCGCGATGTCACTGCCAGGGCCAGGGGACATCCGTCCCTCGGGAGCCCCATGGAGGGGCCGGGTACCAGCCTTGGTACCAGTCACAGCCCCAGCACGGCCACCCCAGAGCCCCTGCAGGTATCTACAGCCTTGCGGGGATTAGCGGTGAAGCCAGCAAAACCTCATTAAAAGCAGATTTTCCTCTGAGTGATTAGCACGGGATCGTACGGGCAAAGCTGGCAGGGAGCGTCCAGCAGCGCACGGACCCAGGGCTGGCGCGGAAGATGGGCAGCACGGGCAAGGCACAAAGCCCTTGTGCCAGGGCACGGTCCCCGGCGACCCCCAAAGCTTTTGGGGCAAAAAGGCAGCAGCCCCCTGCCCTGGTGAGCAGCGGGGTCGGAGCTCAGCTGGTCCTTGCCCTCGTGGGTCACCATCCCGCCTGGTACAAACCCTGTCCCCATCCCCACCCTGGTCACAGCCGGCAGCAGGGCTTGGGGCCATCGTGCACCTTGTCCTCATCCTGCCCCACCCTAGGGACAGCCCAGGGACGCTCCTGCTCGGAGCAGAGGACAGTGCTACCGCCGCTTCACGCGCAGCCAGCTCATTAGCGCTCAGCCCCAGCCCTCTGCGGTGCTGCTCCCCGCCACCCGCCCGGCTGCACCCCTGGGTGGGGACGGGCAGGCTGGTGCGGGTCAGGCGGCTGCACCGTGAGTCACCGCCGGCACCGGGGACACCGCGCACCGTCCCGGCAAAGGGCGGCTCCCTCCCGGGCACCGGGATGCGAGGGAGCGCCGAGTTTTTTGGGGAGACGCCCCAGCCCGCCAGCAGCCCCCCGCCGCAGCAGCATACCTCGATGATGCGGTCCTGGGGGGCCAGCCCCGCCGCCTCAGCCGGTGAATCGGGGTCGATGGCGCGCACGTACTGCCCCGGGCGGCTCTTGTCGCTGTGCAGGTTGAAGCCGTAGCCATTGGGACCCTTCTTCATGCAGCAGAGCCGGGGCCGCAGTTCCTCCTGCAACGGGGAGAGCCTGTGGGAAAGCTGCTCCCGGACCCCCCAACACCCAGGGAAAGCACCGGGACCACCAGACGCCTGCTTGGGTGGCAGGAACACAATCCTCGGGTGGCCACCTGCACCCACAGACGCCTTGAGTTGGGACACAGGGTGCCAAAACACCCTATAAACCCAGGCTCTACTTAATTAATTGGGTGCAGAGCACACTAATTGCAGCGAAACATTAAAGAAACATGTTATTATGGGTGTCCCCAGACAACGCTCTTCCTTTTGGGGTCAGGACTGCAACTGCCACGTGAAGGGGGGAGGAAGAAACACAGCCCAGGCTGCTGCGAAGCACCCCCATCCCACCCAGGAAGCCTTTGCTACTGGAGAAGTCTCAGTCTCCAGTACAGGTCCCCTCCATCACTCCCTTGCAAGCTGCAGCCCCCCTCCACAGCAAACCCGAGCCATGGCACCAGCGGGACCCCCCAACCCAAAGCACCCCGCAGCCATTGCCGGCAGGGAAGGGGCACATGGGGCTTGGGCAGGCAGCTGGGATCCAGACGGAGCAGCCCCAATGCCGAGGTGCCCCAATGCTCCCGCATGACCCTCTGTGATTGCAGAAGAGAAACCAGCTCAACTGGGGCGGCGCAAGGTGGGAAGTTCACATCTCCAGGAGGCAACACCCAGCTCGTCTGCGCCCAGTTTCACCCTGACCTGTGGATCCGCCAGCACCCAGAGCCAGGGAACATGACTGGGACAGCCACAGCCCCACACCTTGTCCCCCCCACCAGCCCGTTCCCCACAATGTGAGCAGTGGGGAGAAGCAGGAGCATCCCCAGGAGCCTGGCAAATAGGAGCTGCCTTTGCTCGTCCTGCGGGGAGCAGGATGTCCGGGAAGCATCGGAGGAACCAGGCGACGCGAACCAGCTGCCTGCACGCAGTGCTGTCAGAACTGCTCCAACCCCAGCATTGAAACACCACTTCTGCATATTTATATATAAAATGGTTTGATCCTGCCTTGACCACCAGCTCCCGGGCTTTGGTAGGGCTGTCCCAGCAGCCAAGCCACGCTTGAGCTCCTGAAATATTCCTGACCAGGGAGTTTAATATTTATTCTTTCTTCTGAGATTGTTTGTTCTCCTTTGGTACTCATAGCATCACCAGGGACATGCGCTGCAGGAATTTCCCCTTCCACACCTGCACCGTGCTGCTCTTTACCCCCTCTACAGCACACTCGCTTCTCACTATGAAATCCCCTTTGCACCCTGCCAGGAAAGCCTGGTCCCTGGGGTGCTGGCACCCCACGTCTGGCAGCGCTGCAGTGGCACAGGGTCCCGCATGGGCCAGGGTGACACGTTTGCAATCACTAAGCCCAACGCTGCGATAAAACCCCGTCCTCTTGCACAACGCCTTCCTGCAGGGTCAAGCCTCGCTGCCGCCCCGGTACCGCTCGCCAACGCCCCGGGGAGGAAGGCGCAAGCAAGCACCCAACCGGGTCTGCCGGGGAGCGAAGGTGAGCCCGGGATGCCGCAGCGCTGGCAGTCACGCAGGACCCGTTCCACCCACGGCTCGGCTGGGCGATGTCTGGTGCAAGAGCCCGGCTGCACCCTGAGGAGCCGGTGGTGCCTCCCCCACAGACTGGCAGCGGATTCCCTGGCTGGGTGGAAGATTGTGACACCTCGACTTCGCCCCGGCCACCCCTCGGTCCCTGCGTGCCAGGCGGTTGGGCTACGGGCTCTGCCCCGGTCCCCATGCCTGGGTGGCAGCAGGTTCACGGGGTGCCCGGGCTGCGGTGACTGCACCCTCCACCCAGGCAGCAATCCCCAGCGAGGGTGGGGACAGAGAAGACCCAAAACAAGGCCAAAAAGCAGGAGCTGGTGGAGCCTGGAAGAAGGCAGCACCTCCCTGGGTCCCTGTCCCGAGAAGGGGGTTTGGGCTTTGCAAGCACCCACGCTCCCGGTGCCCTTGGCAGCACCACGAGGTTGCTCCACGCCGATAGCTCGGGACAAAGCCGGAGGGAGCACTGGGCAAGCGGTGCTGGCAGCGCTCCCGGGTGAGGAGGAGGAGGGAGGACTTTGCTCCCACCCATACCAACAAAGCCTGGGCAGCTCAGGCTCTCCGAGACAGTGGGGCCATGAATTTGGGGGTGGAGGGGATAGCCCTGCAGGACGGACAGATGCCTCGGGGCAAGGGGACAGGTCATGGCAGCGAGGGAAGCACCAAGCCCTCAAAGGCGGCCGGCAAAGGCAGGAGCACCCAGCGCAAGGGCAGCCTGGCCGAGCCGTGACCTGGCCCCCCCAGCATCCCCCCACCAGTGGCTGGCAGCTCCTCCAGCCCAGCGTGCCAGGCTGCCTTCGCCCTCCCCAAATCCCTCGTGCCAGCAGAAACCCTGCGGGCAGCCACCGTTCTGCCTCCCTGAGAGAAAAATATAAAAGCATCTGATCCTCCAGCAGCCGTATCCTGCCCATCCACGGGGCATCCCTCCAGCCCCAAAGTCCCCCCGGCCAGAAGGGACCCGAGGTGAGAGGGTCTGGGGTCAACACCTGGGATGCGGAGAAGCCCCACGGCTGCGGGGCCAGGAGCTGGATAGCAGGAAAACGGAAATGCCCCTAATTTCTATAAGCTTTTGCGTCCTCTCCTCCAACGCCAGCAGCCCTCCCGCCGCGCTGGGGCACGGATTAGCCGGCAGAGCCTCGTTACGAGCAATTACAACCTCCGGCGGGGAGGGTGGCGGGGGAAGCCGGACTCAGCCCCCAGCACGGCCATCCCATGCCGCCCCTCTCCGCTGCACCCAGGGTTGGCACAGGGACATCTCCTGCCCGCAGATATGCCCACTTGGGATGGGGAGCTCAGCGGCATCGCATCCCTCTTCCTGCTCTGGAACAGGACTTGGGGCACATCTGGACCCTTCTCCTTCCAGGAGCGTGCCAGGTCATCCCTCCCCAGCACCTTCGGCCACTTGGCAGGACCAGCAGCCCCAGGGACGCGGGGACCCCAATCGCACGGTGTGCCAGAACCCGCTCCCCAGTTCCCAGCCCTCCAAGAACAATTTCAGGACAGCTTTTGAAGCCCCAAGTCCCAGGGAACTCCCCACAGCCCTACAAGCAGCAACAAGCCCGTCGGCAGCAGCATTCCCGGTTACTCAAAGAGAAACACAACAGCTCTGAGGACGCCTGGGCCAGCAAATTCACACGGGTCCCGAAATCTGGCGCACACATTCGGGCTTCATACAAAGGGGATGCAAAGCAGCCTCCTCGCAGCATCCCCGTCACGTCCCGTTTGACTGGAGCTGCTTTTCATGCAGCTGCCTTGAGAGGAAATTTAATTCATTTCCTAATTAGACACCAGCTACCCCCAGTGCAATGCTCCCAAAAGCGGGGGGAGGATCTGCTCCCTGTTATACCCCGAAACTCAGCCCTGGGAGGCTCACCCAGCTTTTACAAGGAGGGATGAGTATTGCTGGCAGGGAGAGCTCTAATTTAGCACTAAATTTGCAAGAGGGAAGCCCGGGGCTGGTAGCAAAAGCCATGCCCTGGTAAAAGCAGCCCCAGCCTGTGCCAGGGTGCTGGGCTGGCAGCTGCCGGTGCTGCTTCGCTAACGCCGTGCAGTTTGCATGAAACTTTCTCAAGACACTCCCAAGCAGCTGAAGCCTCCGGAAACGCAGGCGGGGGGAGGACGAGGTGTCACGGCTCCCAGCCGAGCGCTGGGGACAGTCCCCAGGGTGCTGGGCCCCCAGAAATGGGGCTGGCCCCGGGTATAAAACTGTCACCTCGCTGGCTCAGCGCCGCAGAAGGGGGGTGCGCGGATCAGCTCCACAGAGGCTCAAAACCTCCACCCCAGCATCAGGGGGATTTGCATGCCCAGGGTTTTATAGGAATGAGAAGGGAGCCCATGACAACCCCCCCCAAAACCTCCTCAGCCCATGCCCAGCACTGGGAGCCACGGGGGTGTCCCGACCGTGCAGGACCCAGCAGGGTTTGGAGAGAGAGGTCGGATCCTGCCCAAAGCAGGGAGGTGTTAAACCCTCGCTCGGCCCCAGGCAGGGTGTGGGTGCTGCCGGCCGGCTCTCACAGCAGCGAGTGTCTCCCGGCTCAGTAAGCAAATAAAGGCAAGTCCATCCCAATAAAGCAAACAGGACTCTGACACACGCTCCCCACCGCAGCGATCCTGGGGGAATCCCACCAACCCACGGGGCTGAGACAGGGCTGCCGGGGGACGGGGCAGCAGGCACCGGCTGCCCGCCAGCGACCAGAGAACAGGCACACCAGTGTGTTCCCAGCTCACCAGAGAGAAATCCCTTTCTGCCCGCTCCGGCTTGGCTCGGCATCTTCCCACCCTGCTCGGTGGGCGCCCAGATGGGGCCATGTCTCCAAACCCGCTTGCCTTCGTTCTCCTGCCCCAAGCACCGGGCCCTGCCCCCAGCCACAAGATTTCCTGCTACCTGTTGAGAAACCGTCCGGGTCTGTGTGGCAATGTCACCGCATGTCACCCGTGTCACCCGTGTCACCCACTTCCTGCTCCCGCAACAGAGAAACCGCCTGCGGTAACTCTGCACGGGGCGCACCCCGAGCCTGCACCCCAAGACTGTGGGGCATCTCCAGCCAGGGATGCCTCCCCCCCCAAAAGCTCGTGGGGCATCTCCAGCTTCCCGGGCCCTTTGCATCGCTCCGGCCGGCACAGCTCCTGCGAGCAGGCAGCCACCCCGCAGCATGTCAGGGCTCCGTCCCCCTTGGGCACTGCACGCCCGCAGCCCCCCAAGCCTGGCAGGGGACTCACCTGAGCTGCATTAACTACGTCCCCTTTATTTTTCCCAGCTTATGGAGAGATCTGGGAGCAGAAAGCAAAGCACAGACGGTCTCGCTGGCCTCGAGGGAGCGTTGGCACTGTGACATACGGGAGGGCAGGCACGCTCCCCCCCGCGCAGGGCAGCACCGCAGCCCGGCACGGGGCCAAACCCGAGGGACCAGGGATGCCACAGGGGACAGCGTGTGGCACAGTGACAGGGACAGAGCCTGGTTGTTCCCACCTGAACAAGCCCATCGAGGAGGTGCCGGAGCGGTGCTTTAGCCAGGCAGGGGTGAGACCGGTGCCCTGCAATGGATCAGTCCGACCGGGGGCAATGGGCAGCCGGCACGAGGCTAAAGTCCAACAGGAGACACAACCAATAAAAACACCTGATCCTCAGCAAAATCCTGTGTGACAACAGCTCATGAGGCACCAAAGTCTGCCTAGGGCTCAGCACCAGCACTGGGAAGGCCCCACAGCACCAACCCTTCCCAGCTGATCTTTGGGAGCAGGTCATAAGAGCTCCCCAGAAGGTCTCTCACCCCAGGGACACCAAGAGCCTGCTTCCCAGGATGACTATCCACATCTCTGTTGTAACAACAAATGTGTTTTTGCTGGGTAAATAAAAAGCAGTATCACCTCCAGCAGCCTAGAGCGTCTCTTAGGAACGGCTCCAGGCAGGAAAGGTCAGCTCTTTTTCAATTCTCACCTTTCTACATCGCTTTGTTTGTGCAACCGCTAGTTCCCACGCACCGCTTCAGGCCAACATTCCTGAATTAGTAAGTGTCTGTACTTAGTGTCTGTACGCGGAGACCTGACCGACAGGATCGGTCCCCCTGGTTTGGGAAGGGCTGCGGCATCTCTGCTCCACAGCAGAGACCGGACACACTTCAGAGCACGAGTGACTGCCACCAACACCTGCGGTCACAACCCCCCCCAAAAATACCCTCCGCCACAGCTTTTTTTGTTGTATTTCGGAGCGGGTTAACACTACACGTCGAAGATCACCACCGCCCTCGCTGCCTGTTGCTTTTTCTCACCCCGTTTTACCAGCCCTGCAGCACAAGGACGGGCCAAAGGGCTCCGGGACGCGACGGGCTGCTCGGTTATGGTTCCAAACCGTCCCCTGTGCCCGCCTGCCTCCGCTCGTCACCCAGCAAGGCTGGTAGAGAAAAGTGTTAAGGAGGAGAAAAAAAAAAAAAAAAAATTACAATCAAAAAGGAAAAGCAGCAGGGCGGGCCCCAGTGCTCCTAGGGAACCGTGTTTAAAGCAAAACGAAAAACAACCGAGAGTGAAACCACACAGGGCGCCCGGGGGAGGCCGGGGCAGACGCGACGGCTGCTGCTCCCGCTCGCTCGGCTGAAGGCGACGACCGGGGCCGGTCCTGGGAAGTCCCCACCCGCCTCCCCCAATCCCCCAAAAAACTTTCCAGCGCCCGAGCTCCCCCCGGCCGCCCATTTACCCGCTGGCCGCCGCTGGGCTCCCGCGCCGGGGGCTCCGCCGGCTCCGGGGCCGCCTGCCCGCCGCCCACGGGGGGCTCGGTCCCCGGCCCGCCCCGCTTCTGCAGCTGCTCGTCGGCCAGCGGGTCCACGACGAGGAGGCTGACGGCACCGGCGGCGGCGCGGATGCGCTCCACCACCTGCTGATGGCTCTCCCGCTCCACGTTCTCGCCGTCCACCTCCAGCAGCCGGTCCCCGGCCCGCAACCCCGAGCGCTCGGCCGGCGAGCCCGCCTCCACCAGCCGGATGAACTGGCCCGGCTTGCCCTTCTCGCCGTGCAGGTGGAAGCCGTAGCCGTCCGGCCCCCGCTCCAGGCGGCACAGCCGCGCCGCGGAGCCCGCCGTGCTGCTGCCGCCGCTGCTCATGGCGGGAGGGGCGGGAGCGGCTCCGCCGCCCGTCCCCGCCAGCCGCGCCGAGCGCCTCTGCGCGCCCGCCCCCTCCGCCCGCCGCTCTTATACCCGGGGGCGGGGCGCGGGACGCGCGGCCGCCAATCGGAGAGCGGGGCGGGGCGAGACCCGCCAAACAAGGAGATCCACGGGTCGAGGGCATGCAACCATAGGGGATGTGGTTATGCAAATCTAAGGGGGGTGGGGTTATGCAAATATAGCCTCGCCCCGCCGGGGCGTCCCGGGCAGGGTGCAGCGGCGGCGGCGGGGTCCTGCCGCCCGTCCCGTGGGGCCGGATCGCTCCCGCGTGGGGTCGGGCCGCTCCCCCGGGGCCACCTCCGCCTCTCCCCGCCAGCCGCCGGGGCAGCCCCCGCTCCCCGTTGAGTCCTCCCCCCCCCCCCATCCGCCGTGGGCCGGCTTTGCCTTCCCCCCGGGGTCACGGCAGACAGCCCCGACGCTGGCTGGAGACCGGCGGGGCGCTCCCCGCTCTCCCCGCTCCGCCCGGGGCACGTCCGGGGTGGCACACCTCGGCCTCTCGGGGTTCGTCCTCCCCGGCCCCTCGGCCCGTGCTCGAACGCCGCTCTTGGTGCCGGCCCCCACGCTGCTCCGAGGCAGATGGGTTGGAGGGATGCTCGGAGCTTCAAAAGCGAAATAAAAACCCCAAACTGAAACTGCGTGGGAAAGCAGCACGGGAGGCCGCGCTCGCGGGTAACCCGCTGTGCGGCGGAAACGAGAGAGCAGCCCTGTTCCTCCAAGGAGCCCCCCGGCCCCCGCTCGGCACCTTGGAGCTGGGGGACCCAAGGATGGGGAGATGGGGGGGAAACTCAGGGGGGATTTGCTCTGCCCAGCCCCAATGTGCTCTGCTCGCGACCTGGGAAGCAGAATTGGCTGCAGGGGATTACGAGAGTGTGAAATCCTGGGGTTTCGGGTCAACCAGGGCAGAGCAAGGCAGAAGCAAGCCTGGGCTGCTCCAGCACTGCAGCAGGGCTGCTGGGGCCAGGCAGAGCTGGCCCCTGGCTCCCGGGATCATCCTTTGGAGGGTGGCACGGAGATATCGTCGGTGTCTCTTACTGCCGGGCTTCAGGGCCTAGCTGAAGTTCAGGCTGGCCAAAGGTCCTCAGGGCAGCCGGGTTCACGTTTAACCATGCTGCAGCCGGGCGAGCAAGGAGGTGATGGCAGCATGCCGCAGGACATGTCCCTCCCGGGTGGCTCTGTGCCGAACCCCTGCTGCAGGGACCCCAGCGGCCGAGAAACCCCCCGTGTGCTGGGGGGGGTGCTGGGGGTTGGCCATGTTCCAGCTCCGTGGGGCCGAGCTGGGAGCGAAGAGTGGGCTCATTTGTTTCCTCCACTCGGCTGAGCATTTGCCCACGGCCGCTCAGCCCTGAGAAAGGCAGCGGAGAGGAATCCCACGGCGGCCGGCGGCCGGCGGCAGATGCCTGCGGAGAGGAAAACCAGGGCAAGCATGTCACAGTACAGCCCCAGGACAGGGGGGTCCATCGCCTGCAGCATCGATGTGGCACAGCCCTCCCTTTGGCAAGGGGGTTGTGAGTGGCACGGCCCTGCGAGCATGTGTGTTCCGAGGGGGAGGTGGGGGGGGACACGCTTTTTGGGAACGCTGCCCTAAGTCAGGAAACAAAAGACAGCTCCAAGAGGGCTGGTTTGAGCATGGGACCGTGATAAGGAAGAAAGGCAGCAGCAAAGGAAACAGCCGGAGCTGGTTTTGGGTCCGGCAGACATCGGCAGCGCCCGCAGGATGGCAGGGTGCAGGCAGCACCGCTGCACCCCAGCTGCCTCCTCCTGCCAGGGCCCTTTGCGGCTCGGCGTGACGTTAAGGGAGCTCAGGCTGGAGGAGGGAAAGCAGAAAAGAGCCAACGTCTGTTTGTGTTGAAGCCATCCAGCATTTTTTGCAGACATCAGCCAAGCAGCAGCAGCAATGCCATTGGTGGGAAGACGGAGTTATTTGGGGAATGCTGGACTCCGCACCATGAGAACAGCAGGGGAGGAGGTTGGTTTTAATTTAACAGGCCATGTTTACTCTTCCCCTCTCACCTTTGGACTGTCTGAAATGTTCAACGAAAGCCCCGGCGGGGAGGAAGGGGCTGCGTGTGCTTCCCCTTCCCCACAGCTGCTCCCAGGGCCCCCCCGGCCCCGCTGCTCTGCAGCGCCGGGCTGCAGCAGCCTCCCACGTTGCAGACCCAGGGCAGAGATTTCTCACACAATGAAAAAACAGGCAGATGCAAAGCCTTGAAAATACCCAGCTTTAATCTGTAAACTTGCAAAGAAAGACCCGGGAGCAGAGCAGAGGCGAAGGAGGGACGGGGGCAGGTGAGAGACGAGCAGCTGGGGCGCAGGGCCAGGGAAGATGCTGGCGGGGACGGATGTGCCGGACAGTCCCCGACTCCGACGTGCAAAAGTGCCATGCCCTCCGCAGCTGCCCTTCGCATCGACTCTTCAGCTATATAACCAAATATTCACCATCTCACCACCCTAGGTAGCGGTCAGGGGAGCCGGCAGCGTGCTGGAGGGGTCGGCAGGGCCAGGCTGAGGACCGGGGATGTGCAGCAACTCTGGACCCAAGCCTTGTACCTTGTGCCCCGTGTAGCAGCATTTGCTGGCTGAAGCATCTCAGGCATCTGCTCTCCAGAGAGTGGGTTTCAGCTGCTATTTGCCAGTGGCAGGAAGAAACAGTTGTATGACATGTGCAGCGATGGGACAGAAACCCAGCCCACCCTGGGAGCCGGCAGGCACAGCAGCCCCAGGCCACCGCGGGCACCTCCACCCCACCAGCTCCAGCCTGCGTGAGGCCGGAGATGGTTTTGTCTGGAGGGATTCAAAACAAAAAGGCTTTTCTTGTTAAAAAAAAAAAAAAAAAGTGTCTAATTCCTGTGGCTACAAGAGGAGGGAAATAAAGTTTTTTCCAAATCGCCGTGTATACTACAACTGCCCCAAGCATCGCTCGGGTGCTCCAAGGGGAGTTTTATTTCTCACGTCAGCTGCGCAGGCAGGGAGCAGGCTTGGCTGGACGCTTCCCCATCCCGGCCCTTCCCTCCAGCAGAACCAGGACACAACAGGGACATCGCTGCCCTGGTGGCGGCAGGAGGATAAAAGCTGACATTAGCAACTGCAGCAGCGAGGAGTCACGGTGAGTGTGGGCACCGGCTGGACTCAGCCGTGGGGCAGCCTGGGGGGCAGAGCTGAGGCTCCCTGGAGGGAAGCCAGACCCTGGCAGCACTGGGGACGCGGGGGCTGGATCAGGCCCTTTCAGCTGGACGAGAGCGGGGATGGCTGCAGGGGAGGAGAGGACCGGCGGCTGTGCGAAGGCTCATCCATGGCACACACGCAGCCCCTCCAGCCGCTCCCAGGAGCCCTCAGCTAGCTGCGGGGCCGTATCCTGCTCAGGTGATGGAGGCACCACAATGGCTCGCTGGCCAGGCTGTCAGTCATCACACGGCGGTTATTCCCCCAGTAGCACACAGTAAGCTCCAGGCATTGCCCCACAGGGCAGCAGGATCTGGCCCCTGGATCCTGGCGCCAGGGCAATGGCTCTCCCCGTGCACGCTTCGCTCTGCCGAATCGTCCCGTCCACGCTTGGCTTGTCAGAGCCTGGTTCCCTTGGGCACTCGAGGGCAGGATTGGGCCCCTGTTCTGCCTCCTGCCTGCCTGCACCCCCGGGACTGCCAGCTCCTCCCGGCCACTCTCAGGCGAAGGCACAGCAGCTTGATTTCTTCTTCTGTGACTCGATGTAGTCATGGATCTGGAAGCGGGGCTCCTCCGGCGGCTGCACCGCGCGCTGCTTCAGCTCCCTGGGGTGGTGGGGCTGCGTTACCCCCCCCTGCCTGCTCCAGTGCCAGTGCGGGAGGCAGTGGGGTCAGGGGGAGACCTCCCTTGCCCGGGTCCCCCAGGTACTCACTTGGCAATGGCCAGGAAGGCTAGCTCCACATTCATGCCCGTCTTGGCGCTCGTCTCCATGAAAGGCACCCCGTACTCCTGGAAGGGCAGCACCGCCCTGTCAGCGGCCAGCCCCAGAATTCCCTCCTGTCCCTCCGAATCATCCCTGTCACCTGGCTGAGGCTTGGGGACAAGGTGCCTTCCCCTCCCTGCCTTGCCCCAGGGTTTGTGTGCAAGCGGCTGCCACGCTGCCCGTGCTAGAGCCAGGTGGGTCTGGGTACCCATTAGAGGGGATGGCACAGCTGCACGGGGACCCTGAGCGATGTGCAATTTTCTGGGGGGGGGGCTGCGGTTGGGATAGACCCTGGCATGGCTCACCCTGGCCAGCGATGCTCCATCTTCCGTCCTCACAGCCCTCTCGCTGCTCACGTCAGCCTGCCAAGGGAAGGAAAGCGTCACCGCGTACCAGGGCCAGCTGGCACCCTGGGGGCATCTGGCAAGCAGGCAATGTGGGGTGTGCAAGGGGCTGCCAGGAACTGGGGGTGTCAGGGACCCAGGAATATCCAGTGCCCAGAGGCGAATCCAGTACCTGTTGAGCATCTGGAACCTGGTGGCATTGAGGATGTGGGGGGACATCCAGGACCTGGGGACTTGGGGCAGCACCCAGTGGGTACCTGTGGGCATCCAGGACCCAGGGGGGCTTCTGGTACCCTGCTGGGCATCAAGTATCCAGCATCCTCCAGGATTCAGAGAGCAACCAGTCCCAGGGGAAAATCCAGTACCCAGTCTGGCATTGGGCACCCAGCAGCATCTGGGACCCCTGGAGAGAATGTGGGTCCTGGTTGGGCATCTGGGACTTGGGGCTACCTGGGATCTGGGGGTGCATCCAGGACCTGGGTGGCCATCCCATACCCAGCAGCATCCCATACCCAGCAGCATCCAGTTCCAGGAGCATCCCATACTGGGAGCCTCAGCCTCGTGCTGCCCCCCACTGGCTGCTGGGGACACTACCCCCCCCCCCGAACCCCCCTAAACCTCTGGGGTCACCTCTGGGGCCTGGCTGAGCCCAGAAAGCAGCAGAGCCCCACAGCGGGTGTAGGCTGGCTGCACCCAGCCGGCAGGCAGAGCACCCACCGAGCCCCATCCCTCCACAGCCACAGGGACGGCAAGGGCACGGCACGGCACGGCACGGCACGGCACGGCAAACCGCGGGGTGCAGGGGGACCCTGCACACACCTTATTGCCCAGCAGCATGATGACCACGTCTTTCTGGGCATACTCGTGGATCTCCGTCAGCCAGGCCTGTGGGGCAGCAGGGATGTGTCAGGGTGAGCGGTACCCCCGTCCCTCCCCTCCCAGCCCTCACTCACCCCCACAAGGATGGGGAAAATGACTTTTTTTTGGCGTGGGAACCATTCCAGCATGACAGCTGAACAGTCCTGAAAACGCCCCGTCTCCTGGCTATGGCCCAAGCCTACACGTAGTTCACGTCCATCCCAAACCACGTTTTTTCCCTCCAGCCATTTACCATGTCCCTAAACAAAACTCACCCAGCCATGCAGCACCCAGCCAGGCGCCCCAGGGACGAGCTCCCAGCCGGCTGGGTCTGGCCAAAACAGCCGGCGCTTACGTGTAAAACAGGCTTCAAACTGCCCCAAACACCCAGCAAGCCATACACGGCACCCACGACTCCAATTCCCGAGGAAAAACACGTTCCCGACCCACGGAGGGGACTCACGCGGATGTTGTCGAAGGACATCTTGCTGGTGATATCGTAGAGCAGGAGCAGGGCTGGAAGGGAAGAGGCAGAGGCATTGCCCTGCTGCAGGGATGTGCTCCGGCTGGTATTCCCCCGTCCCCGCCAGACCCCAAACCAACCTTGGGCATCCCTGTAGTAGGCATGGGTGACGCTGCGGAAACGCTCCTGTCCTGCCGTGTCCCAGATCTGCCGAAAAGCCGCCCCGGTGAGAGCGGGGAGGGGAAACCCCTCCCAGGTGGGGATGCCCCTGTGGCTCCCGGCCCTGCCGGACCACCGCTCTCAGCCTGGGGGGGAGTTCAAGCAATCTGGCTGGGAATTGCTCACCCCCTCCCAAAGCTCACCTGCAACTTCACCTTCACGCCGTCCACGGCCACCACTTTGTTCTGCAGAAAAGAAGGAGAGCACGTTCATCAGCCCGAAGCATGCCTTGGTGTGGGTGCTGGCCAGCCCCGGCGTGGAACCTGTCATGCCCCGGCCCCTCGGCTGCTCTCCCCTGGCCAGCAGGATGAAGTCAGGCTGCCCGTGGGGATGGACGTTGAAGCCTCATTGCTACAAACCCTGGTCCTGCTGGGGGGCTGCGATGCCACGCGGTGGCTGTGGGGACATCCCAGAGCAGCATCCCCTCGTGTCAGGGTGGAAAAGAGCAGAATCAGGCCCTGACGGAGACAGGACACCAAGATCCCAGCCTGCTTTGGATCTGGTGCCTCGCTCACCTCCTACAGCCAGCACCCCCATCTTATGGCTCCGTAAGGAGCTGGCTAACGATGCAGGCTGTCCCGCAAAGCCCGGGGATGCCGATCTGCTCCGGGTCCTGCCGGGCAGCCCCGGGCTTGCAGCAGCCCCTGCCCGCGTGGCCGGGGGAAGTTCGGCAGAGCTGGGGAAGTGGGGAGGTCTTGCGTGAACTACATGCAAATGTGCATTCATTAATAACATCTCGGTGTGCTTTTATAATGTTTGCCCACCATAAAGCCCTGACCCTTCTGCCACGATTCCTCTGCTCCCTGTGCCGAACGAACCACTGCTGCACTAAAAATTTGGGCTATTTGCAGCAATTTAAGGCCTTCGCGTGCTACGAGCTGCCTGGGGATGCTCAGTGGGCGATGCTTGGGTCTCCAGCTCAGGTTTCCTTGCTGGTGGGAGCCTTGCTTGGCCCTTAGAGGTGGTTGCAAACACTGAGCTGGGGGGGTTGCAGGTAGCACAGAGCTTTATCCAGCACAGCAGGAGGAAATCTCCTGGGTTAGTTAGGGTGGTTTGCAGCCAGGCAGCCAGGCTGGGACTGGGGAAGTGAAGAGGCATTTGCAAGTGAGTGGAGAAGTCAGTTACTGGGGCTTAAGCAATAGCTGTACCCAACTCAGAAGAGCAGGGACTTCTCTCCAGAGGCCTGAGAAAAGAAAAGCAGGATTTACTGAAGGGCTATTTTAAGACTATTAAAGAATTGTACTTGGAGGGATGATTCTGGAAAGAGAAGACCCCTGTAAATAATTTGGTTGCCTGGAATTGTTTGAAATGGAAATTCAGCCCACGTGGAGATGATAGAAGTTGAGAAAATGGGCTGGATAAAACAAAAAACGCGCCCTAGGAGACACTGGAAATTATTTACCAGCAGCAAGCCATGAGCTGCTGGAGGGGATGCTTGCACAAGGCAGAGTGGGTACCTACGAGCTGACAACACCCCTGGGGCCACCAGCACTGAGCCCAGCAGTGGGACAGGGCAGATTTTCCTTGTTTCGTGACTTTATTGGAAGGACAGGCCACAAGACCCCTCCAAAGCGAACCCCCAACCCTCTCCCCCAGGCCCTGCTCCCCAACCTCCCAATTCCCCCCTGCAAGCCAAGAGCAGCCCAGGCAGCAAAGGCAGCAGAAAACCAGAGCAGCTGCAGCTGCGGAGGCAGAGGAAGCGCCGACCACGCTCGACACGTGTCGGCAGCCACAGGCAGAGCCCAGACCGGGGACAACCCCCGTGACTTCCAGCCTGCTGAAACGCCGCTCTACCCTGAGCTGCAAACAGCTCTGCCTGCCTGTGCATGCCCAGAGAGACCCTGCAGCTGAAATTTGGTGAACAGAGAGCAGCGGGAGGGTTTAAATGGGATCTGGTGACCTTAACGACTCCTCGGCAGCCCATTTCAGCCCTTTCCAAAGCACAAAATTACAGCAACCAGCGTTTGCCCCCCAAGCTGTTGGCCTCAGCCTGGCCGGTGGGCCGTGCCAGCTGCCCACCGCACACCCCGAGCCCACGCATCGGGCCAGGATGGGCCAAACCGAGGCTTTTTGCTGATTCAAAGGCAAAAGGTGACAGTCCCAGCGGGCCCTTCCCTCTGTTACAGCTCTCCCAGGGAAAGGTGGAAGGGTTTCAGCAAGTGCCTGCAGCTGGTTGGGAGAATATTTGGGGTGCAGAGGCTGGAAACCCCCTGTCGCTCCTTCCCAGCACCCCGTCATGGCTGAGGTGCAGGTCGGGGGAGGCGAGGGGCTGGCAGCTGTGGTGGTCTCACCCGGAAATCTATGCCCACGGTGGCTATGAACGTCCCGGAGAGAAAGGCCCCGTCTTTGAACTGGAGCAGGAAGCAGGTTTTCCCCACGCCCGAGTCTCCAAGTAACATCACCTGCAAGATGGGCGCAGGGAGAGGTGTCAGCGGGACGGGGAGGGGGCAGCATCCCTGGGTGGTGCTGAGCCCCCCCCCCCCCCCCCGGTCCCATGTGTCCCTCCGTTTCTTTCCCCAGGGCTGGTCCAGCTGGGTCTGGGGATGCCCCTGAGAGCTGGGGGTGGGATGGGACCCCCAAGGGTACAGCCAGGTGATGCCCCAGGGCAGCAGAGCAGCCCCCAGCCACCGAAAAGGGGGAGAGCAGAAGAGGAGAGCTGGTGGGAAGGCAGGTACCACACCAAGAAGAGATGTCTCCGGGCCGGCCCCTGGCCATCTCCCAGCCCAGCAGGCTCCTGGAGAACCGGCCGCAGCTCCCGGACACACGGAGCCACCTCCCCCCACGCTTTGCCCCCGGCCCGGGTGTGCCCAGCCCAAGGGGTAGTGCATGGCTTGGGCAAACGCTGCCGTGTCTGGGACTCTCACCCTGCCTGCCACAGACACCAAAGCAAACACGGTGCCTTTTCCCCTCCTGCTAAGCAAACAGGCTCAGCCCAGGCTCCCCAACTGCTCTGGCACCGCCGGACTCGGGCAGACAGCAGCCAGGACCATTGCTGGTCTCCATAAGCACAGCCTTACCAGATGCCCTAATGCCATGCTCTCCTCCCAGCTTGCCGACAGCAGCCCTTTCCTGCCCGGCAATAATTAACCTGACACTGACTGCACCTATCCCCTGCCTAAAAATGGCAGCGAGCAGGACTCCAGCAAGAAGGTCCATCCCTGCAAGCCCACCCTGCTGGGATGCTGGAGCCTGCAAAGCAAACCCATGCAGCCCCACTGCCCGGGCAAACACAGAGCTGTGGCCACCCTCGGCAGGGATGGCACAGCAAAACGCCCTGCGGGCCAGCACAGCCAGAGCTGGGGGCTGGAAATGCTCTGCCTCCTGCCAATTCACTTTGCTGGTCAAATCCTTCCCGGGGACACCCCAACCCTGCCCAGGCTGGAGGGCAGCTGGGAACACTGCTCAGTTCTGCCTCCACCTTGCTCCAGACCAAGCTGGCAACTGATTTCCTCCCTCAAACACAAAATTGCCCTCCACTGAAAGGAGTCAGAGTGGAGAGGACGAGGGCAAAGGAATAAAAGTGTTTTGGGGAAGGTGGCAGCACACGGGACCGCTTTGGGAGCCGGCTCAGTGAGGCGGCGCGAGGTCTCGGGCCTGGCACTGTCGGTGCCGGGCTCAGCCTGGGGCTGCATATTAAATTTTTCGGATAAAAGGTTCATCCGCCCTGTGCCTCCCCTCTGCTGCCAGGAAGAGGAGGGTGCTTCCCTGGGGTGACCCTTGGCCGAGCTGGGCTGGGGAAGAGGGGGGCACTCGGGGAGGAGGGTCCTCACCCCGATGCCTAGCAGGGGTGCAGGGGTGTTTGTAGTGTGGGGGCTGTGGGCTGGGTGCGGGGCCCTGGCCTGGCTCGGCTTTGGGGCTGCTGTCTCCCTCCCCGGTGCCCTTGGGGTGCTGCGATGGGCTGGATGGGGTCCTGTTTCCACTGCCCTGTATCATGGAGGGCACTGCTGCCCCAGCTGGCAGGACCCCCCCTTGCCTGGAGAAGTGCAGGACGGGCTTTCAGAAGGCAGAGCTCGGCAGTGTCCCACCCCCAAGTAAGTCCCACCGCCCACCCACCAAGCCGAGACCCCCAAAACCCCTATTTCTGCAGGTGGGCGACCGGGGGGGCTGGGACCCCCGTCGCCACCTCGGGGCAGGGACCCCCTATCTCCACCCCCCGGGGGGGGAGGACCCCCATCCCCACATCTGCTAGATCTGGGACCCCCCCGGGGTAGGGGCGGGCAGGGCTGGGGGGGTTCCGCTGGGGCCGCCGCCTCCTTCCCCTTCCCCTTCCCCTTCCCCGGCCCGCAGCCGCTTCCTGGGCGCGATCGCGGCACCGGAGGAAGCGGGCGGCCCCCGGGCCCCCCCCCGGACCCCTCCCGGTCTTCCCCGGGCCGGGGGGGCGAGCCCCAACCTTCACCCCCTGCAGAGCTTTTGGGGGGTCCATCCCCGCTCCCCGCTCAGCCCGCGTCACCTCCCACCTTGCCGGCCAGCTCGTAGTCCCGGGGCAGAACCGGGGGGTCCCCGCTCCCCGTCGGGGGGGTCCCGCTCCCCGCCGCCCCTCCGGGGCCGCTCATGGTGCGTCCGAGCGGAGCCGCCGAGTCCCGGCCCCCGCGGGACCAGCGGGAGCCGCGGCCCCACCCGGCCCGGCCCGGCCCGCCTTCCTCCTCCTCTTCCTCCTCCTCCCCGGCCAATGCCACCCCCAAGGCTGTGCCCCGGCCGCCTCCCTGCCCTGCCCGGCCCCGGGATGAGGAAGAGGAGGGTCAAGGCTGGAAACTTGCCCCCCCCCCCCCCCCCGCACCCCCACACCGGGGACCCCGGGGTGCTTGGGTTTGCCAGGGGCTCGGCGGCACCGGATGGCGGGCAGAGCCGTGGCACGTCCCGCCAGGCACACGGATGGGGAGAGAAGGAACCGCTCACCCCACAACTGAACAACCCCCAGCCCCCCCCCCCAGGGTGTGGGGATGGAGACCCCAGTGCCGCTAAATCACCCCCGCCACGCCGGCTCGGTGGGGACGGTGGCTCCCGCTCCCACCCCACCGGTGCAGTTGAGCGTAGGGGGTTTAGCCCGTCTGCTGCAGCCCCGACGGCTGCCGAACCGGGCCCCGGGTTAGCACCGAGGCGCAGAGAAGCCGGGAGGAAACCAGAAGCAGCGGCCGTTAGCCGGAAGCCACGCGCTGCGGCGAGCCAGTTCAGCGGCTCGGCTGGGACGGCTGCCAGGGCTCCCGCTCCCCCCGGCTGCTCACAGCCCCCAGCATCCTACGCCGGCCATTGGGATGTGGTTCATAGCACTCTTCATTTGGGAAAAGGCCAAGCGGGGGAATGCGGGAGAAGTCCTGGGGGAGAGCCAGGAATGTTGCATTGCCCAAAAACTCACTCCATGAAACTCCATCCACGTCCATATGTCTTCAAGCTTACAGGCACCACTCCGCGGACAGGAGCCTTCAGCTCCCTCTGATTTATTTTCCCCGGGGATACCCAGCCCATCGCCCCAGCAAGTCCAGGGCTAATCTCAGTGCGAAGGCCACGCGTGGCTGCGGGAGGTCCGACGGCAGAGATGCCCTCTGCGACGTCACCCGCCTCCGCGTCTTCCTCGGCTGCCGGCTCCTGCTCCAGCCAAGCCTTCCTCTGCCCCTCGGGAAAGGGAACCTGTATTTCCAGTCCCGTAACTGCGCTCAGACCCAGCCAGGGGATTTATAGTTTATATACGCACTTTCACCAGGAAAGTGCCCAGAGCTGAAGGCTGGAGACACTCGGAGCTCCTGGAAGCGGCTGAGCTCCCCTGCAGCTTGCTGGGGAGGGGGGCTGGAAGGATACAGCAAACCGTGTTGGCACTAACGGAGTTGCCTGGGCAGGAAAAACGCCTGGCTGAGCATCACCTCCCCACGCTGTCATTTGCTGCAGGAGAAACAAAGCAGCCGAGAGCTGGCAAAGGTCGGGAGCACGGCTGAGCCTCCTCTGACTGCCCAGGGCTCGGCACTGCCCGCAGGGGCACTCTTGGCTGCCAGCACCTGGGCTGCTTGGCCCCAGACCCCCCACACTGGTACCACATGTTTCCCTGCTTCCTTGGCTTGGACTCGAGAGAAAATCCCCAGGGGTAATAGCATCCTCATGGGTAATAGCCATCCCATGGGTAATGGCCTTTTGCTGAGCCCCAGCCTTGTCACGGATGCTGGAGGGATGCTGGTCTCACTGCGCAGTGAGGTCCCAAGCGCTGTCTCTGTCCCAGACTCCCCGAGGAGAGAGGACACACGTGTCAGAGCCACTCACCGGCCCCGCGGCAGCTCTGCAAATAGTGCTGGACGGCAGCCGAGTGCTTTTTCCAGGCGCTGTAGCCATCTGCCTGACTTTTCGTGAGAGCCCTGGGCCGCACAGGCAGGACACAGGCTGGCTTCTCCCTGGGAGAGCAGGGCTGCTCCAAAGGCAGCTTTCCGGGTGTGATGCAAAAGGCTGCACTCAGGGACGGCCCCACAGAGAGTTTTGGGATGTGAAGCCTCATCCATCCTCCATCCCCTCCAGCAACTGAAGCGCGCCTGCCCCCAGCTTGCCGGCAAGCACACAGCCAAACAGGGCCCCTCATCCAGCAGCGCCAAAGCAAATTCTCCCAATTCTTTGTGCTTAGCACCACTTAAAGCATAGAAACATAGCTTATGATTACCCAAATAAAACTGCTTCCCCAAGGGTAAGCAAGGTTGCACAGCCCAGGGACCAGGAATTGGGTTCTTACCGTAAACCCAATGCCCACGGTAGCGGAGAAGGAGCCAGGAATGAACTTGCCCTGGTCAAACTGGACCAGCAGAGATGTCTTCCCCACGCCGCTGTCTCCGACCAGGATTGTCTGCAAGGACCAGGTAAAGAGGAGTCAGTGCATGGAAGCAGGCGATGCCCAAGCCTGCAGGCACAGCATGCAGCCAGGGTCTGGGTGTTTAGGGAGAGGGTGCTGGGGGGATGCAGCAGTGAACACAGCAGGATCTGGAGGGACCAGCCTGGCCCCAGGTCATGGCAGAGCCGTGGGCCCCATGGAAACCCCATGGCAGCCCCCCTGCACAGCCCTGCCCAGCAGCAGATTGTCCCCATGGGCTGCTGGGTGCCAGCATCAGGGCCAGATGGCTTGTCCCACTGTGCCCTGTTCTTTGCTGTCCCCTTGGGTCCTGCCACCTGCCTGGGGAGGAATTTCCACCCCTCTGACCACCTCTGTAATAAATGAAATGTGCCCCAGATGGAGCTTCAGGCATGAGCCCCACTGTGCCCTTCCGAAATGCAGAGGTGGAAGAGAAAGCAAAGCGCAGCCCGTCGTGGGGAGTGAGCAGGAGAGACACCCCTGCCCCGGCTTGGGAAGCTGCTGAGCAGAGGCAGCCTTGGCTTGCACAGCCCTGGCGGAAAACCTCTTTGGGAGGACTCTGGCGGCACTGGGTTAGGTCCAAAACTGTTTAGTAAAGACAGTATCTCCCGCAGCTGCTGCACACAGACACTGCCACAGCCACGCAGCCTCTCTGGGGCACCGGGTTGTTTTCACGCTGCATTAATGCCGTGGACCCCACAGTGCTCCCCGCTGGCAGGGTGCTGGGTTTGAAGTCATGGAGCCTCTCTGCCTCTCCAGCCCTTCATGGGAAGCCCCAGGGCTCTCCTGCAGGGAGCAAAGCTTGCTTGTCCCCGAGCAGAAGGGACAAGGGAGCTGTGCAGATGTCAGAGCTGGGGCATTGCCATCATCTCCCGAGCAGCCTCCAAGCTGCCAGCCTGTGGCCCTGGTACCCACACCGCATTCCTGGGGAGCCCATCCTCCCTTCTGCTCCTGCCCGTGTTCCTCCAAATCCCCAGCCTAAGGGAGAGCAACGGTGCAAATGCAAATCCCTCCCTCCCCTCTCTGCCAGTATCTGGGTTTTGTTTGCTGAGCCACCGGCACAAACATTCCCATCCTTTCAGGAAACCAAGGCACTTTCAACCCTTTCAGAGGGACACAAGTTAAAATAAACACTCTGCTAACTGGTTTCTTGCTCAGAAGTGATTTTGGCTCTCTCTTTCAGGACACAGGTGTTGCTGTAGCTGCTGCCCTGGAAAGCGCTGAGCTGGCCCTGGGGCAGTGTCCCGTCCCCCCATCATGGGTCCCCGGCCACCCCTGAGGCTGCAGGGCTGAGCCAGCGAGGTGCTGGGCCTGAACCCCCCCACTCTGCCTCCACCTGTGCTGCACTTCACTGCATCTGTTTTTCCCCCTCGATTTGTGTTTAGCCCGATACAGCTCCAGCAGCCCTGCTCAATCCCAGGGCACCTCAGCTCTTCATCCCCACCCCAGGTGACATCGTGAAGGTCACTCTTTGCCTGCCAAGTGGAAGCTGTTGCTTCAGCATCTTCCTGATGGCCAGGGGAGCCTCTGCATATGGCCGGTCCCATCCTTCCATCACCTGCCCTGTACTGAGGGGCCCTGAGGTGAAACCCAGCCTGGCACCACTTCAGGCACTGCACGTACCCCCTTGTGAAGTGCAGGGCAGAGAAGCGTGGAGGAACGTGTTTAATCAAGTGCCCAAACAGCCCCGACAGGTCAAGACCTGATTTTGTGCTCCACGAGGCCATGGGGGATCCAACCACCAGGCACATGCCACAGCACCCGGCACCACAGTTCCTGCCACTCCACGGCCCCAAAGGAGTGGGCTGAAACCAAAAGCCAAGGAGCTTGAGGACCACAAATGAAGCAGGAACATGGACTGGCAGGAGACCAGCATCATGCCTTGCATAAATCACCGCACCACAACCTGCCTGGAGCCTGCTAATGCCGATACGCTTCAGTGAAACGCTCGCTTCGGTGAATCAGCATTTTCCCTCGGAAAAAGCATCCCAAACCCCAAACATCTCCTGGGAAAAGCCCGACCTGCTGAGCAGAGCTTTTGGCAGGAGGGAGCCCTGCACCTCTGCAGGGCTCAGAGGCAGCAACCTGGGGTCAGATCTGCAGCCAGAGATTTCTGTGCCCCCCCTAACTAGATGTCAGGCTGTTTGCAGGTCACTTGTACATTCAGAGCAGCCTCGTGGGTTGGGAGCATGTGCGAGAGCTGGGGGGATGTTGGGAGGCAGAAATCTCTGGGTGAAGTCCTTGCACGTGGGCCAGAGGAGCTGGGTCATCCCTTTCCCTGGGGGGAATTTCCCTGCCCAAGCCCCCTTTGGCTTTGCCCTGGGTCCCAGACACATTCCCTGTGCAGAGAGAAGGATCTGCCCTGGAGCAGCCACATAGGAAAACACCCCAAGAGTTCATTACCGTGGGGCTCCTGCACCCCAGCACTGCCTTCTTTGGTGCTACACTATTCCCAGGTAAAACACTGGTGCTGGGAGGTGCAACAGAACCAGCTGCACCCTGCATCACTGTCTTTGGGAGCAGTTAATGCAGAAAATGGCATTAATTATGGAGGGAGGAGAGATGGCTGGAATGAGCACCAGAAAGTCTCCAGAGCCCAGGATTTACAGAGAACATGTATAAAAGGCAGACTCCCATATCAATAATTTAATTGGGATTTATAAGAGAGACAACTCATGAATTGCTTCATGACTTAATAATAATAACAGTAAAAGTTGGCCTGAATCAGCCAAGAGATTCCTAATGACTTCAGGAAAAGCTCATGGGCTCTGTGGAGGTACAGCACAGTGGAAATCACTGTGGCCTTCCTGGCTACGAAATAAACATAAAAGAAGAATAAAAACCCCTCTGTGGAGTGGATGTGGCTAGCCAGCTGTTGAAACCTCAGTTTGGACATGCGTGAGTCAAGATAAGAAGCCTCCCAGTGACAAAGCTCCGTACCTGCCCTGCCTCTTGCCAGCATCCTCGGCCACAGCCCAGCCTCCCCAGCACCCTGCATTTTCCTGGGAGTTTTTCTTTGCCTGGAAAACTTTGGCAAAAACGTTCAGAGATTCCTTTTGGTGCTGTAGTTCTTCTCTGCATGGTGGTGTGGGGATGGAGCAGTGCTTTGCTGGGGTGCATGCACAGGTGGGCTGGCCAAGGCACAGAGGGAAACCTGGCCAAGACCAGGAAAGCTACTCGGTGACAGTCCCAAAGCACTGCTCCTGAGCCCCAGCACAATCAGAGAAGTTCTTGTTTCCAGCTAAAGGAAATTATTTCCACTGTGTGGGCAGAGGTAACTTCGCTTCCCCACCACCCCACAGCTCGCCTGCTCCACAGCCCCAGCAGAAAAGCAGGCACAGCTTGTAACACACCCCCGAGCAGACCTGTCTGCCAGCTCTGCCTTAGGGAAAGAGCAAATATCCCTCCCCACACCTCAAATTAGGGGCTTTGGGATAATTCAGACCCAGGTGAATCACCTCCCTTCAAAACCGCTGCTGGCTCAGTGCAGGTTGCAGACACAAGGCAGAGAGATGGGGCAGTGAGGGCAAACCCACTCAGATCTCCCCTACCCGTGCTGGCAGCCAGTGAGCAAAGGAGATATTTTGGTCTAACATGCCTAGGGAAGAGAGGTTTTGCACGGCTGTCAAAGCAGTGTAGGGAGGTGATTGCTGCATTTCCAGTGCCAGCCAAGCGGGAGGAGATCTAGGACAGCGCGTGTGGTTTGAGGTTATCTTCCCAGTTCATTTTTGAGCTTTAACGTGTGGTAGCTGGACCTGAGCTAACATGTAGCTAGCAGGAGCCTGACAGCATAAAACTCCAGTCCTGGGGGATGCAGGGAGAAGAGAGCTGCCCTCCACAGGCTCTGCTGCTGCTTTCAGAAAGCTGCTGAAGCCCCAAACCCAAAGACTTGCTCCCAGGTCAGCAGGATTTGTCGCAACAAATTGTGGCGATTGTGTACGTGCACCCCAGCACAACTGCCTGCAGAGCTCAGCCAGGGCGCAGCACTGGGAGAGGTCTAAGAGTGAAGCCATGGCTGCTTTCAGCCCCTGGCCACCCTGCTGTCATGGTCTCTCAGGGATGCATTACGAAGACTTATTTCTACCTGCCCTATGTACAAAATTGTGTTGCCTCTCCCCTCCTCCAGGCAGTGCTCCAGGGCAACTTGGATGCTGCTGGATGATGCCTTGAGCTGTCCTGTGCCACAGGGACACCTCAGGGCTGTCCCCAGCCTGCCCAGGCACTGTTTCACCACAGCCAAGCCCCTTACACTGGCTCGAGCCAGAGCCCCAGGCCCTCTGCCAGCCCAGCTGGACCCTTGCCCTGGCAGAGACTGCATTTCAGCCCTGTAGACACGAGCTCTAGGGCTGTGCATCAAACAAAAGCTGGCTTAGGTCACACAGGGGATCCCTGTTTGCAAACCGCCTGCTAACACCTTGGATCAACCACAGCCCAGGGTCATGTCCCTCTCCCCCTGGGGCTTGTTCCAGCTAAATGGATCCAAGCATCCAATGGGAGGAAGAAGAATTTGGCAATGGGTCAAATCACCTGAAAGCAGAATCCGTCATTTTGTGCCAAGTGAAACTTTTCTGGAACAGCCCAGAACAAACCCCTGCTGTTCCCACTTTGATTTGCTCCTAGCCCATTTCCTTCCCAGGCCTGGGTTTAGCCACCAATCAGAAATCACTTAACCTTTGCCTCCAGAGTGCAAAGCTCTCTTGGGGTTTCTCAGCACATCTGAAATGTGATTCCTTGCTCAGAAACAAGATCTAGCAAGGTACTTGCTGCCTCACATCCCTGGAGCAGAGCAGGCTTGTTTCTGCATGACAAGCAACCCAGCTAGGAGCAGCAGCGTAATACCAAGGGAAACAGCAGAGAACATGGGACTGGGATGGTTATTTGCCTGGGCAGCTCTTGTGCCCAGAGACTCATTTCCACCAGTGTTGTTCCTTTACTGCAGCAGCTCATTGCTGGAGAAGAGAGAGTTAAGGCTTTGCAAAGAATCAAAGTTTCTTGAGTCATCCCTGGAGGCATGTCCTACGTACTGGGTGTACAACAGAAATGACAGTTGCTAGTAATTGATATTTTTCTGCTAATCAAGGGCTGGGCACATTGCCCTGAGTAGAGCAGGATGTAAAATAGACTGGGATTTGTGAAGAGGGATCAACACAGCCCCAGCCCTTTCCCCTGCTCTGCTCTACCCCTGCTTTTCCCCTGCTGCCCAGGGGGGTCGGTCCCTGCACAGTCACTGGGGACTGCAGCAGAGGCTTCAGGACAGCAAGAGGGAGTGATGGGTGGATCTGGCAGAGCTCAGCGTCTCCTCCATGTCTCCTGGAGTTGCAGGGCAGCGTCTGACTGCAGCGAGCAAAAGCCCTGCTCCAGCAAAGCCTGCAGCAGAGCCTGAGCCACCCAGGTCTTGCGGGGAGAGCAGCAGCCCCGGCCACCCTCTGTGCAACGTGGAGTTACAAAACGCAGTCCCAGGGACCCCGCAGAAGAGAAAGATTTTAAAGCAAGGAGCTCAGGGATGGACGTCTCTTGGGACACCGCTATTTCATGGCAGGGAAGTCTCGGCTCCTTAGGCTGCCTCTGGCAAACAGATCCCCGGAGCGCAGGTCCCCCCGACCCCCCCGGAGCATGCACAGGACAGAGGAAGTGGCTGAACGCCGGCTGCGGGCTGTGCCGCGGGGCTGGCCCCTTTCCAGCTCTCTCGCCCGCTTTGCTTTGCAAACACGCCCGATCCTGCCGCCCCCCTCCCCACCGTCACCCGGGAGGTGGCGGTGACCGGGGCCGAGCCCCGCGGGTTGCCCGGCCCCGGCCGCCGCGAATTGGGGGGGGGGGGGGGGGGGCGGGGGGGGGGGGAAGAGCTGCAGCCCTATCCGCCCACCACCCCGCCGGGACGAATGGACCCCACCGAGACAAGAGGAACGAGGAGGGGAGAGGGACAGAGTTTGCCGGGGAAGTTCAAGCAGGCGCCCGACCCCGGCAGTTGCTCTCAGGCCGTCCCGGCACACCCCCCGCCCCCCCCGGGTTCCCCCTCTCTCCGAGCACCGCCGCTGCCCCAGCCCTACCTTGTGAAGCAGGGCCTCGTTGTAGCCAGCCCCCCCCGAGCCGGCGGCGCGGGTCTCCATGGCCGAGGTGCATGGGCCGGCTCCGGCCGCCGGCGCTGGGGGGGGAAGCCGGGTCGGGCCGGGCCGGGCCGGGCCGCTCCTGCAGCACCACGGACAGCGGCCGCACCGCCTTCAGCACCACGGACAGCGGCCGCGCCGCCTTCAGCACCACGGACAGCGGCCGCCCCCCCACCCTGGCCCGGCCCGCTCCGGTCCCGTTAGTTCCGGTCTGGCTCCGCAGGGGCCGCGGTTCGGCCCGGCCCGGTTCAGCACGGCACGGCTGGGTTTGGTCCGGTTGGGTTTTGATGGGCGCGGCCCGGTTCAGCACGGCTCGGTTCGGCTCGATCCGGGCCCCCGCAGGACAGCGGAGCTGTGCCCGGCTCCTCGCCGCCGCCGCTGCCGCCGCCGCCGCCGTGCCCGCCCCGCTCGCAGGGTTCCCCCGCCCGGAGGAGGCGGTGGGGGGAGGCCGGTCCCGCCCGGGGGCGGGGAGGCCGTGGGAGCTCCCCTCCACGCCGGCAGGGCCCGTGGCAACTTCCACACAACCGCTGGTTCCTCTCCAGGCCCCCC
The DNA here is from genome assembly GCF_900496995.4 of Aquila chrysaetos chrysaetos. Lineage (NCBI taxonomy): Eukaryota > Metazoa > Chordata > Aves > Accipitriformes > Accipitridae > Aquila > Aquila chrysaetos. The sequence goes on from NC_044008.1 coordinate 69,154,752, forward strand.
CCCCATCTCAGTCCGCAGTGATAGAGGCCCCCCCACCTCTGCAGAGATCCCGGGGCTCCCTGCCCAAGGGCACAGCGATCCCTCACCCTTGCCACTAGGAAACGCTGCCCTTCCTCCCTCTGCTGCGGGACACGGTCAGGCAGGTCTGGAAGGCAGCCCTGGGCAGAGAGTTTTCTTGCTGCCAGCTCCAATCAGCTGCTGAGCTGAGAGAATGAAGCCAGGTCTGCTGCACCGCTTGAGCCGTGCTTCACACCCGGCTCATTGGCACTTGAGTTAGGGAGCCCCACGCCTGCACTCTGGCTGCTCTGGCTGACACCCCTCCAGCCATCAGCCCATACAGCCGTCAGGCATCCATGGGTAGTGGCAAAGCACAGACCTGGGTGGTCAGCAGTGTCACCCCAGGGAGGGGCAGCAGCTTGCGCTAGCCAGGCCATTTCAGCTTCTTTACGAAACTGGTGCTAACCTGAGCCTGGCTACCCTGGCAGCTGTCCTTTGGAAACTCACTGCATTTACAGGGCCCAGTTAGGAGCCTGCTTGGAGTGGAAAACAAATTGTGTTTAAAAACAGGAGGAACCTGTGCCTAAACCTGGAGATGCCAGTCGATATCTCATTGAGATCCTTTTATTTACAACTCCCCTTAGAGCAATCTGGTGTTGTCAATTAGACTGGAAAGAAATTAATCTTTACTGAGAAGTTTATTTAAGAGAAACTCAATTCAATCTCCAGTTCCCTCCTTCCAGATCAGCAGACAGCCCCAAGCCAGAGGAACAGACCATGTTTCCAAGAGCCATCTGCATGCGTCCGATTGCTGTTTGACTGCCTGGGCCTGACGTTGCTAATTATATCTGCCCATTATTTCCTCTGACAACAGAGACAGTTCTGCCGGGTCGGATGATTGGTCTTGGCAACAACAGCTAGAAAAGATGAAAAACAACCCAGAGGGATAAGGGGTTTTCAGGCTTGCCTGAGGCCAAGAAGCTAAACCCAGGCCCAACACAGACCATCCTGCAGCGAGATCACCCTTTGGTCTCAAGCACTGGAAGACAATCAACAGCACAAACCCGAGCTATATCATGAGCCACAGTGTCTGGATCAGATAATTTACAAGTGACGTGGCCAGCATCGTGGTTCAACATAGTGCACACACTCCATACCAGATAGGGCCAGGAAGATGAGAGCAACAAACCTCTGGGAGACTTCAGCAAAGCCAGGGCAACTCTCTGACCTCTTAAATACACCAAGAACTTGTCAAAAAGCCCATGGCTGTCAGCACAATCCTTGCCATGGGAGTCCCAGTGCTGTAATGGCCCCTTGAGGATGGAGACCTCATGCTAACATGTTTCAAGTGCATGCTCAGCCTTCTCCTGCCCCAGTGCCTGCACAGAGCGGGGTACCGCCCCAACCTGAGCTGCCTGCTGGGTCACACAGACCTAGATCTGCCACAGGCACCGTGGGGCTCCACCCTGGGTACCCAAGCTGTGCTGGTGCTCAGGCAAACCTCTCCCGGGGCGTGGGATGAACTTAACCCCCAGTGACAAGGAGAGGAAGTCCCCAGTGCGCTACCAGCTCCAAGACTCCAGCCCTGCTTACCTCTGGAGGGGTATTACTGGCACATCCCTGTTGCAGGAGGGGCTCTGAGGGCATCTTCTAACCCGTCTCAGTTCCAGCAACATTTGTCTCCCTTTTCTGAGTCGCAAAGGAGAGCAGCGAGGAGCTGCTGCTGAGTGAGGGCCTGGCTGGGAGGAAGGAAAACCTTGTAAAGCCAAATTCTCCTTTCCTGCTGTAGGCACTGGCATTACACTAGAGACACGTTTGGCCCTGCAGGCTTAACAGCACTCAGGAGGAAGACAATTTTCCTATCTATCATGATATCGCCAAGTGTAATGCAGCCTAATGAGACAACACAGATTGATGGCAAAAGACAGGCACCAGCACAGCCTGGCGCTGCTCCAAGGGCTTTATACCATTTTATGACTCTGGGGGACCTGACCGATTGCAGATAAGTGGTACCAGCAGCTTTATCAGAGCCCAGCAGCCTGACACCTGCATCACCCTCCTCCCCTCACACACCAATTAATAAGTTTCCCCACCATCCAAAGCAAACCACTTGCTCTCCCAGACCCGCTCCCCCCCCCCCCCGCCCCACCCCAGCAGAGGTTCCTGGAAGCCAGCAAGCAGTTTATAGCCCTAAGCAATCGCTGACCAGCAGAAATCAGTGCAGAGCAATGAAATCAGAGGAAATGACCCGCAAACGGCAGGAGTGATTTCAAATGAACCTGCAATTTAGCTCCATTGTTTGGTCTCCTTTGCTGGTAGACTGTATCTCTGATTGCTTAATTACTTGTCTATTTGCCTTGAGAAGTACAGCTATAACAGCTCAGGAGTTTCTGCTTTACTGTATGTACTCCTCCCTCTCTCCTGCTTGTTCTCCATTAACCCACTGTAGTATCTCCCTGGACTGCCTGTACAATACTTTTGGGAGGAGATCTGAGCCCTGCCAAAGTCACTCCCTCCCCATGAACTAGGGAGGAGTCAGAATGTCATCCTCTGAATCTGTTGAATTTTGCTTTCTTCATTTCATTGCAATAACTAACCCCTGCTCTTTAGCCCTTTCTGGCTGAGGAGTCCAACCTAAGGCACAGCCCAGAGTAAACCCTCCACCACCACGAAGTCTGCAAGTATTTCTCTCTTTTACTAACTTCGCTAAGTCAGGAGATCTGGGAATGATCTGGGTTTATCTTGGTTATCTGAGATGGCAGCGGAAAGGAGAGATCAGACAGTGTGAGCTCAATCAGCCAGCACTAAAGGAGCTGCATTAGCAATTACTCAGCCTTATCTCCTAAGGACAATTTCACCAAAATTGCCAAAGCTGCCCATGAAAGCACAGTCTGAAACACCCAGATTCTTTTTCAAAGGTCCTAGATTAAATAACAGAATCGGGGGTTGGAAATGTCACTGAAGCCCAGAGCAGAGGAGGACTCTGGAAAGGCTCAGCTGTGGCGGTGGGCAGTAAAGTGGGATGGGAGCTAGGGCAGATCTGTTGGTGCAGGGCCATGCACGGAGGGGGTGCACACACCGATTGATTCAATTACTGCTTGTCCCAGGAGGGCTCTGAGCCTTTTTTTTTAAAGGCACTGCCAGAGACTAAACCCCGACCCAGAATCTCGCCAGAGCCGGGGCAAAAGCAGCGTCTGATCGTGTCGCTCCATGTCCCATCACTGCTGGGCAGGGGCTGGGAACGCTGCCCACAGGCAGGCACCGGGCAGGGGCTGCAGGAGCGCAGGTGTCAGCTCATCTCCCACTCCCGTGTTCCCATCGCCAGCGACTGCTCTGCCACTGCCGGGGCCGCTTTGCTCACTGACACAGCTACTGAGCCTCACACGAGTGCTCGCTCCAGCCCCAAGTGTGGCTGAGATGAAAAGACAAACCGATTTGTTTCTGTCGGGATGCATCACTGGGTTTCCTGAGAAGTGTTTCAGCAACGCTTCTTCTCGTACAGAATAGCCTTGCCTTGTGTTTCCTGAGCCACTTGCTGCCTAAAGAGACAGAGTCTCGGTTGAAAAGCAGGGCAGGACCCAGTTCTCCCCATCAGGACCCCCTTGCCCTGCCTGTGGTGGGGAGGGCAGCATCTTCCCAGCCACAGCTGCCCCACAGAGATGCTGGTGCAGAGCCCAGTGCCTTCCCCTGCTCTTCACTGCAGCCTCCTCAGCAGGTGGCTGCATTTATTCTTTCCTCCCCAGGGTGTCTGCAGCACCCCAGCACCCATGCCTGTGCCCCAGCTGGAGGGTGTCAGGGGTGGCGGCTCTGCACGAGGGGCTCTCCATTTCTGCAAGGGATCAGGCAGTGTGGCTCCACACCACGCTCTGCTGCGTCGGTTTCTGCCTGAATTGCTCCACTCCCTTTCCGGTTTCATCACTTTCAACATGACACTCGCTTTAATTGGGATAAATATCGCAGCCCTTCATGTGACAGAACCTCTTGAGTTGGTGCTCTGGGGCTCTTTGCTCCTGCCTGCTCCTGTCTCGCTCTTCCTCTCCAGCAGCATATTCACAGTCTGCTGAGGTGGTTTGGGGCCGAGGTGCTGAGGCAGAGCCATCCCCTTTGCAAAACCTTCATCGATACCCCTTGGCCAGCATCCCCACTGCAGCCAGGGCCCCTTTGTCCAACAGCTGAAAGGAGAAATATCAGGGTAAAACCCCATGTGGGAGTTGTAGCGTCAGTGCTGGGTGGCTGTAAAGCCCTGCAGTGTCCTCAGGGGCAGGCAGGAGCCCTGCCTTCAGCCACTGCAATGGAGTCAGGAGCTCTCTGGAGGGTAACATGGTCCTGAGGACTGTGACAATGGGGAGGAACTGCCCCCAGTCTGTGCCGGGGGTCCCAGCTCCTCCTGCCCGGAAACTAAACCTGAAACAGAGAAAGGGAAATGATACCTTTTATCTGACAGCAATAGCATGGATGTGGCTGGAAAATTCCCCCAGCCTCTCTACCAAAGTGGCTCTTTGACAAGTGCTTCTGGCTGCTTTTGGGTAACTGAGCTGCCCTCGAAATCCCCAGCCAGCAAATGCCTTTGTAGGCGCCTTCCCCACGCATGTTCCAGCTGGAGCCTCCACCTCTGAGCAGCTTCTCCCAGTCCTCCTCCTTCCCCGAGGGAACGGTGGGAAGGGCTCACTGCGCTTTGCCGAGCAGCGGCAGGGATGCCTGCACATCTCCTGCGTCTCTCCAGTCCGCATGCAAAAACCCTTGCAGGGTAACCTGGTGTCTCCCTCTCCTGCCTGATGGGTTCCCAGATGGGTTGACACCTTCTTGTTTTTGTGTCGAAGAGCTCAGTCCTCTGCCATATCCCACAGGTCAGTGTGCTGTATGTTAGCAGCTCTTGTGTACCATCAGCCGTACACCGCCACTGGGAAAGCTGGTGCATGACACCTTGCTTGGGGGCGGCTCTCCCACCCTGGCACCAGTGCTCCTGGTCACACCAGGGCTGGCTCTGGGCAGCACAAGGCAGATGGACACTAAACCCCAGCTCTTCCAGCTGCTGCTCCTCATGCACGCAGCCCAGAGCAGCCCAGCACATGGGTACCGGTGGGAGCAGAGCGCGGGCCACTGGCCCGTAGTGATTTGGCCATCCTCAGCATATTTCTCCTCTTCGACATCAGGTTTTCCCCTTTGAAAAGCTGAACTTAATTTTTCATTAGCCCTGAAACTCTTAAACAGAAAGCGAAGGCTGAGTTTAGCCTCGTGAGGTCTTTGCCTAAGCCGCCCCCCTACTTCCGACCCCCTTCTCGGCTTCCTGGCCGCCGGAGCTGCTGGCAAGGGCAAAGTTACGACTCAGGCTGAGTGAGTTTGGAAAGAAGTGGTTGGTGTGGGTCTCCCTGGCCCAGAGGAGCAGCCCTACATGCTTCCCCGAGCTAGAGAAGCGAGGCGGCACCCACGCCCTGGGGGAAGTGAAGCTGGGGCAGGAAGCCAAGGAGCGACACCGCGGTGGTGAAGGGCTCCTTCAACAGCGGCTGGAGCCCGGCATGGCCGTTGCTGGGGACTTGTAGCTCTGGGGACCGAGGGCTGAGCCTGCAACCACCCGGCGAGCGGGATGCGGGAAAATCTCCTGGTCTGGACCTGGATTCTCCTCCCAGGTGAGAGCGGGACCTTCTCGTGTTGATGGGAGTGGGTAAGGGCTCACTGAGGCTGTGCCGACCTTCCAAAATCCACATCCTCATCCAGCAGTGACGGAAATGCCTCATGGATATATTTCTTCCCTACTTTCCCCTCTGCCAAGAACTGATTAATTATTTCAATCCCATGTAGAGCTTGGCAACCTATTCCAACTCACGGAGCCCTAAAAACACCCCGTGGGAGGCTGCAGGGAGCCTGCAAATCCTGTGCCCGCCCTGTGCCATGAGAGCAGCAGGCAGGGCGGGCAGGGCGGGCAGGGCTGGCAGGGTGGGCTTCCTACCTTGTGCTTGCTGGCAGAGATGGCTTTAACAGAAACCCAAACACTTTGGGGTGAGCAGCAGCGTCCCAGAGGGGCAGCTTTTCTCAGAGAACCCACTGGCAGAAGCAGAAGTGGCTTTCCAGGCACGGGGCTTTCACAGGGAGGCAAAGAGAGACCAAGCGGTTCCCCCTGTGCCCTCCCTCCCTCCTCAGCCCCTGGCCCCACATAGCCTCCCCCCACCTCAAACCCGGACCCAGGGGCTGCAGCCCCACCGGCTGCGGGAGAGGTTTTCCAGGGGTAGCACGAAGCAGCTCCCGTGGCAGGGGGACGGGCAGCAGGCTGGGCACAGGCAGGAGGCTCGTGCGTGGGCTTGTGCTTGCCTGCAGGCTGGCATGGCCTCTTTCCCTGCAGGATGCTGGGCTCTGAGGGGCCCTGCAGAGGTGAGCGGCTTCCCTGGGGGCTCCGTGGAGGTACCCTGCGAGTACGAGCCAAAGCTGGTGGATGCCAATAAGTACTGGTGCAGGGGCAGCAGCTGGTTTTCCTGCTCCATCCTCGTTCAGACTACGGCCCCCGGCGATAAGGCAAGGGGGGACAGGGTGTCCCTGCAAGATGACCCCAGTCGGCACGTGTTCGTGGTGACCATGGAGAACCTGAGCATGGAGGACGGGGATCAGTACTGGTGTGGGATCCAGGTAGCCTGGTACGATCCCATGTTCCCCGTCATGGTGTCTGTTCTCCCAGGTAAGCACCTGGTGTGGCTGTTCTGCTTTGAAGGAGGCTGGAAGGGCAGAGGGAATGGAGAGAGGGGAGGCTTGGGAGGGAGGACAGGGAGCGCCAGGGATGGAAGCCCTCCCCCTCCCAGTTTCCTTCAGTGATCCCCCAGCATCCCCCACCTTGCTCTCGTGATGCACACATCCCCCCTGGGGCCATGCTTGGTGTTTCCCACCCACCCCCATCACGTCCCCACCACCAGTCTCTGGGGCCCTGAAGCCCCCAGTCACCAACCTCAGCTACAGCCCAGGACCAGGTAACATGCGCCACGGTGCTTTGCTTCCCATTTGTTTATACCACAGTGCCCAAGACAACACACTATGACTTCCACACGACACAGGGGGAAGAGGCCACATCTGCTCCCACCTTCCCATGGACTCTCCTGGAGCTGGAAAACACCACATCCACACCAAAAGTCAGAAGCCTGCAGGCTGAGTGAGTACCAGGGCTACCGAGGAGGAGAGGGACCATTCCCAGCCCAAGGACCAGGCAGCCCGAGGATGCAGCATCCAGCTCCAGCCTGCCACAGGGCTTGGGGCCAGTGGGGAATCTCTGGAGGAAGCAAGATGTGATGCTAAGGGGGCTGCTGTACCCCTGCATGCTGCACTGGTTGGGGCTCCCAGGGCCTTTGCCCAACTCCCGCGGGGGTGCGGGGCACCCCAACACCCCAGGCAGGTGTGTGCTGCATCTGGGCACTTGTCCATGGAGGTAGGGGATGAATCTGTGCAACTCACTCATGCCAAGTTGTCCAGACATTGTGTGTACCCATGCATGGATCCCTGGCCAGGAAACTTGGGAGAAATCCTTGGAACATCCTTGCCGGCCCACGGAGTCTCATAGCCCCCAGGGTCATGCCAAATACAAGCACGAAAGCCCTCCCCAGGGCACAGGGCTGTGGAGGCGGCAGTGCAGAAGGGCAGTAACAGCCTTTTCTTCCCCCCTAGCACCCCAAACCTGCTTGTCCTGGTCCTGACACCCTCTGCTGCGCTGGTGCTGGTTTTGGGCATCATCGTCTGCTGCAGGATGAGAAGAGCATCGCTGAAGAGGAGTGGAGGTACAAGTGATCTGGGGGCCCAAGCTGTGGTTCTCCTCTGTGGGGTGGCTGCGGGGCTCCCCACACTGCTTCCTAGAACCTGTCCCCCCACCCCAGCGCACCACACACTGCCCTCCCGCTCCCGTCCCAGGGGTGAGCAGGACTTGGAGTGAAAGGGGCTGGAGCCCTCCCCAGGACCCCAACCCTCTGAGCCCCACAGTCCGGGGTACTCTTGGCAAAGTCAGGCCAGACCTGAGGTTGCACAGGAGCTGATGTGACACCCATGGGGAAGGGCTCAGGAACCCCCAAAATGCTCTCCTTCAGCAAAAGGAGCTCCATATTTGTCTGAGCCATTTCTCTTGCTCTTCCCCCAGCAGCCCGGGCCGCAGAGAGGAAGAGGTCCAAGGAGGACCTCCAGGTACCGTGGGTGGGAGGGTGGTGGGACAGGGGTCTTTTGATGGCTCCACCATGAAGGAGCCACTGCCTGGAGTCCCCCTTGTCCTCAACACACCTCATGCCCTCCAGGTCACTGCAAGCTGGGAGCGAGCAGACGCTTCCAATAACATCTACATAAACATGGAACTCAGCTCGCCCGAGGATGACTATGAGAACAGCCCGGCCAAGTGGCAGGTAAAAGGGGCTGGGGCAGCTCCAGGGGTGCACAGCAAGTTACCCCATGGGTGCTCCTTGTCCCCAGCCCTGCGGCAAGGAGGAGCTGCACCCTGCTTTGGGGTCACACTCCTTTCCCCACACCAGCCTTTCCCTTCCCTTTAACAGCCTGTCCCAGGCAGCAGCTCACAAACCCAGCAGGAACAGGCATTATGTAGACTCGAGCTTTTAGTACTCTAGCGTAGGCGGACCTGCAAAGTGCCCCAAATCTTTGCATTTCTCCCCCATTTCAGGACTTTGAAAAAGGAGACAAAGTTTCAGTTTCCAGAGCTTCAGAACTGCAGCCGATCTACATGAACACGCGCTGAGCGGCTCCGCGCTTGGCCCCTCTCTGCCAGAAAGCCCCGTGTCCGAGAACGGGCATTCCCTGCAGCTCTCCCACCATCCAGGTTGTGTTTCCGCACTGCTGCCCGAGCTCCCTCTGCCTCTCCCATTGAGATTCCCTGTATCCCACAGAAACAACCCCTGCCCCCTCCGTACTGTACAAGACTGAGGACCCCAGTGTGCCACGGGGTCCCGGTGTGACGTGCACACCACCGGGCCAGCAGCATTGTTTATCCCCACCCTGCCATGAGGTTATTAAATGAGAGAAGATCAGAAGATTTGGGATGTGTTTTAAAATATCCCCCAATCAGGGGTTAAAAGCCCAGCATCCCCGGTCCAGGCTGCAGGGGACCAGGGGATGCTGGCAGCCCCTTCTCATCCTCCTCGGTTCTTGTGCTTAGCAATAAGGAGCACATGGGGAGGAAGGGAAGGTCAATGTTTGGTCAGAGACGTGACCTCCGTCTCTTCCCAGCCCTGGTGACTCCGAGGTGGCCAGGAAGGAGGTGGTGCCATGGCAAATGCAGTCACCCCTGTTCCCACACAACCCTCAAACTTCTGCTTCTTTACTTCTACCTGGCGCCTTCTTCCCTTCCCTCCGTGTCTCTGCACAGAGCGAAGGGGCCGAAGGGCAGGATGGGGTGGAGGGAAGGTCCTGGGGGAGCCTGGCTGCAGGGGGTCCCATTCTGCTCCCCGCAGCCCAGCCTCCTGTGCAGACATCAGGATTTCAGCTGCGTACCCTGGGTGGAGGAGCTGCGGAAGGAAAAGCCCCTGTTTGGGTAGGTCTCATCATCTACCCAAATATAATCACCCTGCTGCGAAATGGAAACCTACACAGCAGTTTTAGAAAGAGGAAGGAAAACCACGAGGACAGAAAGAAAAAGAAGTGGGGAGATGCTGCAGGAAGGACCTGCAGACAGCCCTGCAGTGGCAGCCTGGGCAGCAGGCGGCCAAGCTGGAGCTCAAGCTGGGGGAAGCTCGGCTCCATCCCTGCCCTGCCATGGGCCACAGGAGCTCCCTAGGACAACCCACGCCTCGTCATCTGCAAGAAGATCCAGTGCCAAAAGGGGAGTGGGATCATGGGGGGAGCCGCTGGCTGGATCAGCTCCAGTGATGCAGGCATGCTCCCGATTTTCCCCTGAGCCTCAGCATGGTCATACCTGAGATACAAAAGCCAGAGGAGGAGGAGGAGGAAGCCCCACATCATCCCAGCCACTCTGTCCCAGTGAGCACCATTGGCAGATCTGACCCCCGGCTACACAGCCACAGCCCTCGGTGCTGTACGGCAGCTCCGGGCAATGTCCTCATCGCTCCCGCTCCACGCTCTCCGTATATCTCATGTCTCCCACTTGCCCCCAAATCAGCTCGGTGCTGCAGACCCCAGCAGAGCCCGGGGCTTGGGCCAGGCACCCACACCCTTGAGAGCTGGCAGGGCCTGGCATGTCTCTCTCAGCTGAAACACAACCCAGGGGCTGAGCTGACGCCCTCTGAGCACCCAGGAGGCTGCATCCATCCTGGCATCTCTCCTTAACCTGGCGGAGGGGGAGCACCAGGACACACAGCCTCCAGCACTCCCAGGAACATGAGGTGGGCTCTGCAAAGATCAAGCAAAGATTAAAGCTCCCGTGCTGGTTTTGCCCCGTTTTGGCATTGGAAGTTCTGCTCAGCTCGCGTGCTCCAGCATCTCTCTGCAGCAGCCGTTTGGGGTGAAGACCCCTCCCCTCCTACACTCTCCTGCCAAGTGGGGTGCACAGGGTCCCATGTCTCTTTTCTGTGGCTGCCCACCGTCCCCGGTGTGCTTCAGATGTGCCAGTCTGCAAAAAACATCTCAGGAGCTTTTCACTCGCAGCAGAAAACCCCCAGCCCTGAGGCGAAGCCCACTCAGATAACAATAACCTGGCAGCAGAGCAGCACCATTCACCGCTGCCTCTTGCATGAGCAAAAAAGCAGCGAAAGAAGCTGAGAGCGCACATCAGCTCAGCGTCCCCCGGCTCACTGCCCTGCACGGGAGGCTGATGCTTGTGGATCTCCAGAGCAAACTGGGATGATGGGGATATCGCCAAGCTGGGGCTGGCTCCTTCTCCCAGGTGAGAACAGGCTCTGACTGCGCCAGCGATGCTCTACCTCCCACTGGCACCAAGGGGCCAGGGCTGCTGAGCCGTCCCGGTGGGCACAGGCTCCACTTTGGGCACCGACGGAGCCAAAGCCTCCCATCACCGCAGCCTCATGTCTGGGGCTAAAAGCCGGCAAATGGGGTCTCCCCCAAAGTGCTTCTTTCCAAAGGGAGCCAAGAAGGAAGGGCTGAGGGGAAGGCTTGCTTTGCAGCCCTGTTTCTCTCCGGTGTCACTGTGGGTTTCTTCGCAGTTTGCCAGGCTCTGGTTGTCCCCAGAGAGGTCAGTGGCCAGGCAGGGGAGACCCTCTCCCTCCACTGCTGGTAGCCCCGGGGCTACGAGGGCTACAACAAGTACTGGTGCCGGGGGACAACGGGGACTCCTGCTGCAAGGTGGTGGGGACGGCGGGCAGGGAAGCTCCCCGGCAGCACAGCTGGGTCTCCATCCAGGACAGCCATGTCTTCTGTGTGATCCTGCTCATTGCGGAGGACCTCTTCGAGGAAGATGCTGGGAGTTACTGGTGTGGGGTCAAGAGGACGAGCAGGGACCTGATGGAGCCGGTGTCTGAGGGTGGTCCCAGGTAAGCCCTGGCGTCCGTCTGGCTGGAGGTTTTGCTGGCCAGGACCAGACGCTGGCTTGTGGGCCAGCAGGGACCTGGGAGGAGGCAGTGATGCAGGATAGAGCCCCTGGGACCCAGTATAAACCAGTGGGAGAAGTTTGGAGGGGTGACAGGTTGGTTTCTTGAGGGGATGCTCACAGATACAGACAGACCGTGCTGGAGCCCAGTGCAGGGTCCAGCCCTGGCCTGTTTTTGGGGCTCCTGGCACCAATCATGGCACAGGCAGGATGGCAGAGCTGCCGGCTACAGGCAGCAGCGAGCACTAACGCTGAGCCCCAGCACTGAGACCAGGGAGCTCCTGCCAAACGATATAACACTGAGTTTCTACACAAGGAAAAGGGGTGGATCCAACCCCACCAGCCTCTGGGAAGCCTCTGGTTCACGGCAGGTGGAGAGAGATGTCTCGCCGTGGGAGACATGGCCCGGAGAGGCAGGGGGGAGGCTGGCACAGGCAGGTTGTGTCCCTCAAAGATGCCAGCAGGGCAGGGGCATGTGCTGGGAGGGGGCTCACAGGGACACGCAGGGTCTTCACCCATCAGCCTGGGAATTTTGGGGGTTATGCAGTGGGGTCCCAGGCCATTGCCCCCACTTTGCATCCCACCCCACAGCTGGCTGCGGAGGGGCTGCGGGAGGGCACCGGCACGCAGGGCACTGCAAAAGCAAAACCCCAGCCTTGGGATAGAGAGAAGCAGCCCCACTCCTCTCCCCTCACCTCCAGCCCTGGGGCGGCCAGCCCTGAGCACCCCAGTGCCCACCACAGTCCTGCTCTCCCTCCCGGCTGCTGCCGGCTCCGCCAGACTCCTCTGCACCCTGTGCAGGACGAGGGAAGGTAATGGTGCCCACGCATGCCCCGTCCCAGGCACACCCCGGTGCCCATCCCAGGACCTGGGGGACAAACCCACTCTGGGCACGGGGCTGTGGGGAGCTCCCTGTGACACAGAAAACCTGCCCCTGTGTCTCTTCTTTCTGGCACGCTGCCCCCTCACAGCAAAGCCCCCGCTGCCCCCCACGAGCCGGGCATCGGCACAAAGCCGGACCACGGCCCCGTCTACGACAACGAGCTGGACCTGGCAGAGGTGAGGGCCCCTGGTGCAGGCAGCGTGGGCAGTGCAGGCAGGGTGGGCAGGGGCCGTGCAGCACGGCTGCTTGCTCTGGGCAGCCCCCGCACCGCCCAGCTGTGTCCCACGGCTGCGGGGACACGCTGTCCCCTCACCAGGGTGGCCGCAGTGACACGGAGCAGGACCCTGAGCCAGGGGACGATGGTATCTACACAAACACTGTGTGTCAGGAGGAGGTGATGGGGACACCCAGCCAACATTTCCTGGGAGAAGAGGTTTTCTACTTGTCCTAGGGGAGCATCCCTCGGGGGCAGAGGGTCCCTGAGGTGCTACCCCTGGGGACGTCCTTGTGATCACCCCCGGGGACGTCCTTGCTGCGGCAGAAAAGGCGAAGGAGCGTTGCAGGAGGCAGCCGTTGCTGTCCCATCACCGTGGCGTCTTGGCGGTCTCTGCCCATGATGCTGGAGCCCAAGGCCATGCTGGCACCATTCCCCGGCCTGTGGGACCCAGAGACCCCCTTGCCCCTGTGTTGCTCTGGCAGACTGACCCACTCTTCTGTGCTGGCAAGAAACCACATCCCTGATTCCTGCACAGGCTGAGAAGCGGGATGTTTTCCCAGCTCAGCAGCAAACATATTGCTTTGGGTTCAGATAAATCCAATAAAGAAATTCCTCTGCAGGGGCTCGGTCTGGAGGGGAGAGGGGACAATCTGGTGCACCCACAGAGCTGCTCTGCTGCCGCCATCCCCTTTGGGGGTTCCCAGGGCACCCCGGTACTGCTGGGGCTGTGTTAGGAGGGGGCACTGGGAACCGACACTCAAAGCAGGGAAGATGAGAGTGGCTGGGGAGGCGGCTGGAGCCCTGGCTGCTCACCCTTACCAGGAAGGCTTTTCAACAGAAAGCAGGTTTGCAATCTCCAGCCACTTCCTGAGTTTAGATCTTGCTGCTATTTGCAGCGATTCGTTTCACAGCCCATCAGCTGGTTCACTGAACCGGGAATGAATGGGGTTACTTGATGATCAGAAGGAAAACTCGGAGCTTCCTCTTGCTGTGGCAGGGGGCACAGGGAGGGCAGGGCATGGGCGAAAAAAGCTGCCTCAGCCTTCGACAGTGTCGGCAGTTGGTACTTTCTGCTCTTTCCAAGAAGGATTGAGGAAGAGAGCGGTCAGCAAAGCAGTTGCCTGGAAAGTGGCTTTGCTTTTTGTGTTTGGGTTTCCGAAACTTTCTGTGGAAACATTTAATTTCAGGAGAAAAACAGTGTTGTCACTCAAAACCCACGGCTGTGCCAGAAAAGGCGTTCTGGGGGGGAAATGAGACACTTCTGCTTGGGAAGACAAACAAAAGCAGCCCAGCTCACACTGGCAGCCGGCTCAGGAGCCGGGGAGCAGCAGTGCAGTGGGGATGGCTGTCCATCATGCCAGTCCATTATCCCAGTCCATCACAACCGGGAGATCATCCCAGTGGTCCCAACCACCCATCCACAGGGGCTGATATGCATTCACTCTACCCCGGTCCCCAGACCCCAACTCTGGCCTGGCTCCCCTGCAAAGCCCCCTGAAGCCCTTCGGGCTTTGTGCACAGGGAAGGGGCTGCGTTCCCTGCTGGAACAGGCATCACGGCAGAGGAACCCGCTGCATTTTGGCATCTTGCTGGGAACCAGCAGCGGGTTCAGACCAAAAGCAGAGTGTCTTTCTCATGAGACACCCCCAGCGTGAGTCACGGTCCCTGGGCAAAGGGGAGGAAGCAACCGCCTTTAAAAAAGACATCCAGAGTCTGTGTGTAAACACTGCCCAGGGAAGCAACAAGAGAAAGGTTTGGGAAACTCCTGGGATGCCCAGGTGCGTGTGAACCTGGCTCCATCCCACAGAGTGCTTTGTGAATAACCACGGGGAAAATTCCGCATCAGGAGTGAGAAGTTGGAAAATGAGGATTTTCCTGGTTTGGACCCTTTTCCCAGGTGAGACCCAGGAGCACAGGTCAGGTGGTTCCCACCCCACAGGCTCTGGCAGAGCTGCGGAGAGGCTGGGACCGAGCCAGCCCAGGAAGCCCACTGTGGTCAGGGCAAGACCCCAGCTGATACCGACCTTTTCTTGTGGTCAGCAGACAGCTACAGTGAGTGATCTCCAAGATATGCTTGTATTGTTGTCATATGAACCCTGGTAATACGGCTTTTTGCTCATTTAATAACACACACGCTTGACGGAGGCTCTTTTTTTAATGACTGGGGACATCTCATCTCAGCACTGCTCCCCGGCGCAGCGGGGGGAGCCTCCCTCGGGACAGGCTGCTCCCGAGCATCCCGGGCTCAGATCCCTCCCGGTTCCCCGAGGCAATACTGGTTCGTGATTGCGGAACCTCTCCCTGTCCCCCACAGGCAGCTGGGCGGTGATGGGCCCTGCGCAGATGACGGCTGAGCAGGGTGGCTCGCTGACAGTGTCCTGCAGCTACGAAATGGGCTACGAGCTCTACTCCAAGTACTGGTGCCGGCAGGCTTTCCTCTCGTTTTGCTTCACCTACATCGCCCAAACCAACGGCTCGGAGGTGACGGTGACGCAGGGCAGGGTGTCCATCAGGGACAACCACTCGGCACGCTCATTCATGGTGACACTGAGCAGCGTCAAGCTGGGGGATGCCGGCTGGTACTTCTGCGGGGTGAGGAAGAGCCTGTTGTTCAGCCCGCAGCACACCACCGAAGTGATGGTCTCCACAGGTAAAGTCAGGCTGGGAGCAAAGCAGGGGTGTGCAATGGAGCCTGTCACTTGGGTCAGAGCGCTGGGGACAGGGCCACCCCAGCCAGGGGAACACCAGGGTTGTCAAAGCGGGAACAAGCTCCTTGCAGGCACTGAGACCCACTGGAGACAGCCCCAGTGCAAATTTGGACAAGGGACGGAGGCTGTACGGAGCTTCGTGCAGAGCAGAGCATCTCCCTCACTCCCGTTCAGCATCTCGGCTTCCACAAGCCCATCCCTTGGGGGTCCCAGTTCCTCCCAGTAAAACCCCCCTTTTTCTTCCTCCTCCTCCTCAGTGCCCAGTGCACTGCCTGGAGACCCCCACCTCCACATCTGTGGCCAAAGTTTCGGGGGAGACACCCCCCGCGCAGGGGGCAGGACGGGGTGCGGGGGGGGGTCCTCTACTTTGTTCTGACTCTGTGTTTTCCTCTCAGCTGTTTCAACCACAACCGAGGGCAGCAACGTGAGCCTGTTGACCACCAACCGCCTGTGCCCCACGGGCTGTGGGGACCCTCCAGTGCCGTGAGTCAGGGCTCAGGGTCTGGGCAGGCCCCCAACAGCATCCCCTTGCCTAAGACACCTTTTCCCCTGCATGCATCCCCCAGCCCTGGGTCCCCCCCGTTGCAGCAGCCCCAAGGAGCATCCCGGGGGCAAGCGGGGCAGCTGGCAGACATGCAAGTGCCCCAGTCCCCATCCTTATTGCTCTAGCATCATCTCCTTTCTCCTACACAGGTCCCAGCTCAGCATCACCTACCTGCTGCTCTTCCTCAGCGTGAAGGTGCCCGTGGCGCTGGCCCTGGCATGCGGGGCTGCCTGGGTGAGGAGCCGGCGCAGGAGCCGTGACCGGGAAAACCTCTCTGAGGCAGCTGGCAGGACCAAGGCACCGGGCTGCCCACCCGCCCCGACCACCTTGGAAGCGCAGGGATGCCCTCCTCCCCCCTTGCCCCCCACCCTGCCAGGGCTGCGCCACCCGTCACGGCCACCCCACGCCGGGAGGTGCTCGGATTTGGGTGCTTCTCTCCCTGTGAATCTTCGGTCCCACCTGGCAGCCCCTGTGCTGGAGAGGGGAGGGTTTGGGGCACAGACAGCCCGCCCCTGCTGAGCTGGAGCTGCCAACTGAAAACAATTTTGCAATAAAGCCTGGGTATCTTGCAAGTGCCCATCTGTCTGTCTGTCTGTCTGTGCGTCCGCCTGCTCCCTCCTTGGGCTGCCAGCGCTGCCCGGGGTGCTGGTGGCTGCCGACGCTGATGTGTGGGGACATGCTGCAGCATGGCTGGGGAGGACATGGGGTGACGGGGGGCCACACAGGCGCCTGCTCCACCATGGCCCGGCTAAGCCTTGGTGCAGGGAGAGGAGCCCTCAGCCCTGCCAGCCCTGCCCAGTGCAGCCAAACGCCCTCCTCCAGCGAAGCGAGAGCCAGGGAACAGTGTCCTTCCACAACTGTCTCACCCACTTCAGCAACTTTCCACCCTCAGCCCGAGAGCAAAGCTCACATCACACCCAGCTGCACCATGGGCTCCTTTTCTCATTGTTCCTATTATTCTCCAGGTTCTGCATCTCCAAAAAGCAGGCACTTGCACACTGCTGAAACCCTGCAGAAACCCTGCTCCTTATATGTGCTTGTGTCCCATGGGATGGCTGGCATCAGCAGCCACATCAGGGAGAGCAGCGTAGCGACCTCCATCCTCCTCGGGGCTACGCCACATCCCGCATTTCACGGCACAACCAGCTTCACCGGCATCGCCCCAGAAAGCTCTGGAGGAGAGTTGTTTCTCTGAAGCTCTGTTTAAGGAACCAAAATGCCCGAGGTGCCAGGAGCAGGCACGAACCAGGAACTCGCAGCCCACTCCAGCCCCATGTGGCAAAACCTCCACTGCAGACGCAGCAGTTTGACTGCCCGGGAGGGAGCAAGCTGGAGAGCCCGGCCATGTGCCAAAACCTCGCTCTCCCTGCCACTCCGCTGCCTGCTTCTGCCGGGAAGGTGCTGGGAGCCCACTGGGAGCACAGGGGCCAGGGCTGTGCTTCCACCTGCTGGGGTCCCAACTCCTTGTTTATTGTTTGGTGGGTTTGAAGGGCCTCGTCTTCCTGGCCCTGGCCGGTGCCACCTCCTGGGTGAACACATGGGAGCAGGGAAGCTCCAGGAAGGGGACACTCGGGGACAGGGTAAGACCTCCTGTCCCTGGAATGCCCTATCCAGGGATGGTTCTTGGCACTGTCAGGTGGGGACAGTCCTGCCCCAGAGCCACCATGTGTGGAGGGGATGGAGGTGGCAGCTCCAAGGCAGAGCCATGGGGAACTGCGGGGCTCCCAGGTTGTTCCCTGCAGGAGAAGGGACCCGGGAGCAACTGCACAGGGACCCCCAGCAGCCCAGAGCCCAGCCCGGGTGATGCTCAGGGCAGGGACCCTTCGTCCACAGAGAGCCACTGGCAGGGGCCAGGGGCCAGGGCCAGGCACAAGTCAGGGACAGGGACAGCTCAGTTGTGTCTCTGCCAAGGAAATCCCTCAGCACTGCTAAACTAGAACCAACTGCTGGCCATAAAGCTGTCTCCTCGCCTTCGCTAAGGCCAGAGCTGCGATGGTATCGGTAGCAAGTCCACGTGCAAGGCTCTGGTCTGAGCCGGGACCAGCCCATGGCTGTAGAAGACCCTGTGACACCCAGGGTGGGTCTGGTCCCTGTCCATGGGCTGCATTTGTCCTGGCTGTCCCCACATGTCCCCAAACCCTTTCTCACCCCTGGGAGCTTCTTCCAAAGGGTTTGCCCAACCCGGCACAGGCTCAGCAAGTCACTGAGGGGTGGGACAGAGGACACTGGAGAGGAGTGGTACTTCCACGAGACCAGGGATGGAGACGGGGGGAAGCCTGGAGAGACCCGATCAGGGCACTGGGCGTGAGGCTACTGAGCCGCAGAAGGGCTGTGCTGGGGACAGTCCGGGGGGACGTGCTGGCCAGGGCAGCGGGGACGGGTGCTCACGTCCAGCTGCACAGGGACAGGAGGCTGCGACTCCCCCTCTGCATTTCCCATGGAGGGGGGGACAGGGTGCCCATGCAGGAGCACTGCCCCCAGCCTGGGGGCACGTTTGGGGCTCAGGGGGTCCCTGTGCAGGGCTGAGCCACCCCTTGAGAGGCAGATCCCCTACTGGGTGTCCTGCCTGGCCAGAGAAACTGGGCAGTGTGGCAGCAAGGCAGGGGAGAGGCAGAAGCGCACCCCGCCGTGGGGGCCATGCCAGGGGCAGAAAGGGGAGCCCATGGGGCAGGGGAAGGAGCGGGGGCAGGATTGCAGCAGCAGGACTCAGAGAACAGTGCACAGCAGTGCTCCCGATGACAGGGGCGGCAGGAAGTCAGCTGAGACAGATGAAACAAGAAATCTCACCCCCTCACTAAACCTCCAGCAGCAACGGGTTTGGTACCCCAGGCACAAGAGGAAGAAAAGCCCCAGAGACACAACGAAGAAGGAGTGTGAGGGGCAGGAGGGCTGCCCTGACGCGTGGCCCAGGCCAGCCTGCCCATGTGGCTCCTGCTGCTCGCTTGGATGCTGCTGCCAGGTAGGGCTGAGGGGACACCAGGGGCTCAAGCCCCACACTGAAATGGCCCTATGGGGCAGGAGGCGTCGGTGTGGTTGCAGCAGCACTCGACAGCTCTGTGTGTCTCCGCAGGCTGCTGGGCGGTGACGGGGCCCGGCACCGTGCGGGGATTCCTGGGGGGGTCCTTCTCGCTGAACTGCACGTACAAGCGCGGCGAGGAGTTGAAGCCGAAATTCTGGTGCCGTCCAGGAATCCTTTACACCTGTGATACTGACATCGTCATCACCTCGGAGCTGCAGCCCACGGTGCGGCGGGGCCGATTCTCCATCCGGGACAATCGTGCACAGCGGGTGTTCACAGTGACCGTGGAGGGTCTGAAAAAGTCGGACGGGGGCACCTACCGCTGCGGGGTGCGAAAGATCAAATTCTTGCCTGACGAGAGTGACAACGTGGAGGTGATCGTGTCCCCAGGTCAGTCCCTGCACGTATTTCCACCCCCCCGCACAGCACCAGTGACCACCACGGACGGGCCGGGGCCGGGCAGCGGGAGGAGACGGTACCTGGTGGGCAGGGGGATGGAGAGGGACAAGGGCCGGTCGGTGCCCGGCAGGCACCCGCCGCATCTGTCCCCTCTCCGCAGGTGCATCCCCGACGCTCAGCCCGGCCCCCGTCCTCCCTCCGACCACCCCTCCGCCGCCCACCGCGGCGACGGACGCTCCGCGGAGGAACCCCGGCGCCGTCAGCATCTTCCCGGTGCTGGCCGGGCTGCAGGTGCTGGTGCTGCTGGCCGCGAGTGCCGCCGTGCTCTGGGTCAGCCTGCGGGGCGGCTGAGCCCCCGGCGGGGACCCCGCGGCCGCAGCCGGTGCCGCTGCGCCCCGGGACGCCCCGGCCCCGACGGCGCGGACGGAGGCGGGGGGGGGGGGGGGGTGGGCAGCACCGGGGCCCCGCTGGTCCCTTCCCGCCGCCGCCGGCGGCTGCAATAAAGTTTCTCCGCCACCGCTCCGCGCCTTCACCTCTTTTCTCCGGCGGCCCCGCGGTCGCGCAGCCCCGGGGGTCCCGGCGCTCCGCCTCGACGGGGCGGGCGAGTCTGCGGGGGCGGCCCCGGGGGCGGGCCCGGTCCCGCGGCGAAGAAGCGGGCGCGGCAGGACGCCGAGCCCCGCCGTCCCGCAGCCGCCATGCAGCTCCTGGCGCTGCTCGCCTGGGCGCTGCTGCCAGGTAAGGCCGCTCCGGAGCCCCCCCGGGTCCCGGAGCGGCTCCGGGGGGCGGCCCCGACAGGCGGGCGCGGCGGCGGCGGCGGCGGCACTGCCAGGGCTCCGTGTGTCTCCGCAGGCTGCTGGGCGGTGACGGGGCCCGGCACCGTGTGGGGATTCCTGGGGGGGTCCCTCTCGGTGAACTGCACGTACAAGCGCGGCGAGGAGTTGAGGCCGAAATTCTGGTGCCGTCCGGGAACCGTTTTCACCTGTGATACTGACATCGTCATCACCTCGGAGCTGCAGCCCACGGTGCGGTGGGGCCGATTCTCCATCCGGGACAATCGTGCACAGCGGGTGTTCACAGTGACCGTGGAGGGTCTGAAAAAGTCGGACGGGGGCACCTACCGCTGCGGGGTGCGACCCATCAAATTTTTGCCTGACGAGAGTGACAACGTGGAGGTGATTGTGTCCCCAGGTCAGTCCCTGCACGTATTTCCACCCCCCCCGCACAGCACCAGTGACCACCACGGACGGGCCGGGGCCGGGCAGCGGGAGGAGACGGTACCTGGTGGGCAGGGGGATGGAGAGGGACAAGGGCCGGTCGGTGCCCGGCAGGCACCCGCCGCATCTGTCCCCTCTCCGCAGGTGCATCCCCGACGCTCAGCCCGGCCCCCGTCCTCCCTCCGACCACCCCTCCGCCGCCCACCGCGGCGACGGACGCTCCGCGGAGGAACCCCGGCGCCGTCAGCATCTTCCCGGTGCTGGCCGGGCTGCAGGTGCTGGTGCTGCTGGCCGCGAGTGCCGCCGTGCTCTGGGTCAGCCTGCGGGGCGGCTGAGCCCCCGGCGGGGACCCCGCGGCCGCAGCCGGTGCCGCTGCGCCCCGGGACGCCCCGGCCCCGACGGCGCGGACGGAGGCGGGGGGGGGGGGGTGGTGGGCAGCACCGGGGCCCCGCTGGTCCCTTCCCGCCGCCGCCGGCGGCTGCAATAAAGTTTCTCCGCCACCGCTCCGCGCCTTCACCTCTTTTCTCCGGCGGCCCCGCGGTCGCGCAGCCCCGGGGGTCCCGGCGCTCCGCCTCGACGGGGCGGGCGAGTCTGCGGGGGCGGCCCCGGGGGCGGGCCCGGTCCCGCGGCGAAGAAGCGGGCGCGGCAGGACGCCGAGCCCCGCCGTCTTGCAGCCGCCATGCAGCTCCTGCCGCTGCTCGCCTGGGCGCTGCTGCCAGGTAAGGCCGGGCCAGAGCCCCCCCGGGTCCCGGAGCGGCTCCAGGGGGCGGCCCCGACGGGCGGGTCGGGCGCGGCGGCGGCGGCGGCAGCAGCGGCACTGCCAGGGCTCCGTGTGTCTCCGCAGGCTGCTGGGCGGTGACGGGGCCCGGCACCGTGTGGGGATTCCTGGGGGGGTCCCTCTCGGTGAACTGCACGTACAAGCGCGGCGAGGAGTTGAAGCCAAAATTCTGGTGCCGTCCGGGAATCCTTTACACCTGTGATACTGACATCGTCATCACCTCGGAGCTGCAGCCCACGGTGCGGCGGGGACCGATTCTCCATCCGGGACAATCGTGCACAGCGGGTGTTCACAGTGACCGTGGAGGGTCTGAAAAATTCGGACGGGGGCACCTACCGCTGCGGGGTGCGAAAGATCAAATTCTTGCCTGATGACAGTGCCGACATGGAGGTGATCGTGTGCCCAGGTCAGTACTTGTGGGTCCCCCAGGTCCAGTGTTGGTGTGTCTTCCACCAAGTGCTGGGAGTGGGGGCTGCAGTGAGGGGCAGCCTGGAGGAGGCGGGTGCCCACGCCGCGTGGGGCAGCCCCAGTGTGTGTCAGCAAGGCTCGGCAGGCTGCCGCTGTGGCAGGTGCCGCCTTCACCCATTCCCCGTGCCCAGGTCTCACCACAGCCCCTTCTCAGTGCCCCAGGGTCAGTCACCCCCATCGCTGGGTGCACCATCCTGCTCTTCGTGCCCCATTTTCCCCTCTCATCAGATCCTGCTGGCACTGTCTGTGCTCTCCTTGCCTTATTTTATAATACCAGGGAGTTCCTCACACCCCCATGCTGCCCCTTTTCCTGCTGTGGGGCAGCCAGTGCCTGTGGGCACCAGACCCTGATGAATGTCCCTCTCCGTCCCCTCGCCAGGGACCAGCTCCCATGGTGGGACACTTGTATGTGGCTGTTGTGTTAGTACCAGTCTAGGCATGGGGTGCCCAGATCCCCTTCCTGCAGGGTGAACCCTGCTGCATGCATGCGCATTTTTGGGGGGACCGGGACCACGAAAAGGCCCCTAGGCAGGGGCAGGGGATTACAGCCCTCCCACCTTGAGGAGTGTGCTCTGGATGTGGCAGAGGGGACCCAGCTTCTCCTGGTGTGACGGTAAGTGGGTCACTTCTGAGTCTCTGCAAAACCCACAGCATTTTCCCCCCGTGGAGGCAGGGAGGCTGACTGAGCCTCTCCTCTTTTTGTTACAGCTTCCTCTTCCTCCTCCCCAGCTCCGACCACCAAGCACCCTGATCTCACTAGCTTTGTATCGGTCACCACGGAGACAGCTCCCTGGGGGGGGCATACACAACCAGGATCAAGTCACTCCCACCCCAAACACTTCAGCCCTCCACAGTGAGTACCAGCTCCTGCCCGCAGCGGTCACCTCCCTCCACGAGGTCTCTCTGGTGTACCTGGAGCCCTGCAACCCTCCGGGCTCTTCACACCTCCCTTAAGGATTCAGACCTCCTGCTTTTGCCTTTAGAGACCAGCATTTCATCTTCTCAGCCAGCCGCTCCGCGTGGAAAATAATCACAGCGCGCCTGGTCACTTGGCCCCAGCAAAGCTCTGCTCGTTCCCTCTCTGTCTTGCAGCTTAAGCAAGACGCAGGTTATCACCATGTGAGAAGTGGTTTCTGGCTGCAACGCTGACCCTGTTTCCTTCCCCAAAACTCAGAAGGACTGTTTGCTTGTGGGAAACCCAAGTGCTGGGCTGGGTCCTGTTCTGCTTTGTAGTCACATGCAGCCTGGCAGAGACAGCTGAGAACGCATGAGAACAAAGTGGCAGAGCTTCCTCCCTCCTCTCTTGCCTCTTAGAGGTGATGCAAGAAGTGAGCAAAGCTGAGGCTTCCCATCAGCACACTTGAGGGGTAGCTGGCACACCAACCTCGCCTGGTTGCCCATTACAACAAGGTGAACAAATAGTAGAGCTAAACGAGCGCAAAATTAGGTGCAGAAACCGATCCTTAAAACAGTGAAGACGCAGCAGCTCTCAGACCCGAGTGTCCGTTTGCTTCTGCAGTTTTCAGTTTGCTTTGCTCCGTGCCCAGCTTGCAGCCTGACCACCCCCACGCCTGCTTCCCTGCCTCCCAAGGCAAGCCCCGTCACCCACAGCCACTCCCTGCCTGCCTGCTCCATGCTGGTTCCTCCCGAGTCTGCTTCCGAGAAGAGTGAAAAGAGAAACTCTTTTCTTCTTGCAGCTTGCAAGTGGTTGAGCACATCCTCACTCCAGGCATCATAGTGGTTCTTCTTTTGCTTGCAATTGCTGCTGGCATTTTGGTAAAAATGTCCAGGAAGAGGAAGAAGGGTAAGCGAAGCTGTCACTGCCACACACACGCTGTTTCTGCATCAGAGCCTGTCTTCTGCTATATTTGGTTTTTTCCTCTATATTTCATTTTTTCTCCCCCATTCCATACCTGATCCATCCAGTTCCTGGGTCCACCACTGAGACCTCCAACAAGGAGGTCTCATTCCCCCGAGGGTGTGGTGGGATCATCCCACAGGTCTCATCCCCATGGGAGCAGGGAATGGCAGCTCTCGGGGTGAGTGCTGCCTGGCACGGTTCCCGCTTGAGTTTGTCTGGGCACCGTCAGCTTCTCCAGACATGCTTGGTTGCATAGGCCAGGCTTGTCCTAGGCTTGATGCAAAGTTTAAGGCCCGTGTGAAGGATGGCGAGGGACGGGAGGGGATGTCACCAGCTGGCACGCGGGGTCTGGTTTTATCTGAAGAACTGCTCCAGTTTAGATGGTTGATGGGGCAACAGGTTCCCTTCCTGCTTTACAATGAGATTTGCAATGGCAGCGCAGTTTTTTAGTACATTTCTTTTCCTCTGGTTTCACTCATGTCTAACCACATCCGTGCTTCATCCAGCCCTCTCCGGAGCAGCTGTAGAGATGGTCAGGACTCGCAGCACATCGCAAACAGTAAGACAAACCGCACAAGGTCTTGGGATGGTGTGCTCCAAGCTCGCCTGGAGAGGGGAAATGTTACAGCCTGAGCTGAGCAAGCGAGCTGCCAGAGCCATTTGCTTTCAGCGAGGTCCATGGCCCTTTAGGCTGGGAGGGATCCTTCAGGCTCCATTTGCCAACAGAAAGACCCAACCAGGGATTTTGTGTGACTATCGCAGAGTATTCCTGGAAAGGGAATTTAGGATTGAGCTGCGAGGTTTCTCCCCAAGCCCCTCCAAGCATGGGAGCTGCTCCTCTGGGTGGAACAGCCTTGGGAACCTGCAGTAAAGCACACCTGAGGAGGCTGCGGGGCAGCTGATCTTCGGTCACTGCTTGGGAAATATTTTCTAGCGTTTTCTGCCAGCTTTCAAGGAGGGGCTGGTGTCACTAACCAGGTTTCCCCTGGGGAATGTTGAGCCAGCCCTTGCTGCAAGTTAAATTTTCCCCCAACGCTCCCGGAGCCATCTCAGCTCTCATGAGGACAGGCAGTGGGATGGGAATATCTCCCATCCCTGGGGGCTGCAGGCGGGGGAGCAGCAGTAGGTTAAGAGTTCATCCCTTTCCTTCGCATGTCAGGGAGCGGATGCCTTGAACTACGCGGACATTAACCACCACGCAGGCACAGCCGAGAGCCAGCTGTACAGCAATGCCGAGGCTTTCCGCTGCTCGGCAGACGCCACGACCGAGTACACGGAGATCAAGCAGAGCAATAAGGTAGGAGAATGCAAAGCAGTGCGGAGCTCGAGGCGGTGGGTGGAAAGCTGGGGCGGGTGGGCAGCGGGATGGGTTGGGTGGGTAGGGAGGGAGCTGCAATGGGGTGCAAATGACCCTGGATAATGTGGGTGCCCTCTCCGGGCTGCTCCTGGGTGCTAAAAGCAGCCAAGAGAAGTTACGGCAGATGGTGTTGCCCTGGAGCAACCCCATGAAGGATGTTTTTTGTTTATCCCCCTCCTTTCCCAGCATTTGGAAGAGGAAAAAGAGGCTACGTATGCCAACGTGCCGTCAGCTCCACAGCCCAGAGAAGAGCTCTACAGTACAGTGCAGAGGGTGTGAGCCGGCACCCGGCCCCGTGGGCTGCTCCCGCTGCCGGCAGTGCCAGCGGGACACGGGCTGGCTTTCTGCTCGGGCAGGAGCTGGCTTGACAGCGGAGCTGCTGCTCTTGTAGGCTAGGACATTTCCCTGGAGCAACCTCGAAGAGGATGAGGTTGAGCAGGAGGCGTGGAGTGGGATGAAATCATCCCTCTGCATTTGGAGACCTCACCCGTACAGCAATGGTGCTGGGAATAAAAAACTGCCCCTTGCATTGGGGTAGGCCAGGCCAAAGACCGGCCAGGCAGGGTGTGGAAGAGCCCGGCAGTGGGAGGCGAGGGTGGGCTGGGGGTTGCGGGTGGGCTGCCTGGCTCCCTGCACCCAGCACCCACCCCGCTTGCCCCTCTGGCTGTGTTATTCACGCGGACTGATGCTCCCAAACCTCCTAGTCCCCTCAGACTTTTTTCATGCCGATGCCAGGCAGAGCTGGCAGCTCTTGGGAAGCAGGACGGCAAGAAATGTTATATCCAAATGCATTTGTTATATCCAAATACTGGGGGGCTCGGGTGAAGGGTGGGTGTAGTGCAGTAGGGTCTTGGTGCAAAGCAGATGGCAGAGCTACTCCCGTCCCTCCTGCCCGGCAGCTGGGAAGCGTCTCCCCCGACCCCCCTGGTCCCACAGCCCCCAGGGAGGTTTGCTCCTGCTCTCTCTCCCCCGCCACCCCCAAGGACCCCCAGGCTGGGAGCACACGATGGGCTGTAACCGCGACCCTGCTCTTCTCTGCTTATAATTTATTTTCTGCCACCCACTAAATACGTTCTTGTTCTTTTGTGTAAAGTATCGCTCCTTTATCAGTGACAGGAACTGAGAATCTGATAGCACCTAGCGCAGTATTTAGC
The DNA here is from genome assembly GCF_900496995.4 of Aquila chrysaetos chrysaetos. Taxonomy (NCBI): domain Eukaryota; kingdom Metazoa; phylum Chordata; class Aves; order Accipitriformes; family Accipitridae; genus Aquila; species Aquila chrysaetos. Next base: position 69,180,818 of record NC_044008.1, read on the forward strand.
TGTATTTGTACGGCAGCTTTGCCCCACGCTAAAGGGATTATTGCAGAGTGTTGCCCCACAAGCAGGTCTGGCCCCTTACTGGTGCCCAGGTGGACTCCAGCAGCGTGGCAACCCAGATCTTTAAGGGCAAGGACTCCGCTGCTCCAGCACAAACCAGAACCCCCACTGCCGGCAGCTGCGGCACGGCTCCCCGCCGGGACGTTCCGTGGGGCTGCGCTTTGTTTCAGTATTTCTGTAATTGTTTTATTCGAGAAGCCACGTGGAGCATCCCTGCTCTGTCAAAACCAAAGGTGGCTGCAAGTAGATGTCAGTGGTATGACAGCTGTGGTTATTCCTATAGGTTATTCCTATATAAGCTTATCTTCCTATGGAAGCAAAATTCCTCTTGTGTTTGGTCAGGAGGTCCTTCCCACCCTGCTGAGGCCGGGCTTCAGAGAAGGGAGCACACAGGGAACAAACAGCGATGGCACAGACAAGCATCGCTGCAATTTGTAATGAAAAGGAGCATCCAGCCAGATTCCAGCCATCACTGGGAAAAAAGGGAAAGCAAACCCCTCTGCACCCGCGGGAATAAACTTCTTCTGCCACAAATTTCACGTGGAACTGGGGAAAAAAAAGAAAATCACATACTGCTCCTCCTGCTCCCCCATTTATTGCTGGAGATAATAACACCCCTTCTCTGAAGGAGTCGGGAGGAGGAATCAGTTGGATTTTTTTTTAGGTAACCAGGTCCCATTATGCCATATCTGGAGGTAGTTTTCATGCTTTAAAAAAAGAACTAAATGGCTTACTTAAATTAAAGCCCTCGCCGCTGCGCTAAGGCAGAAATAGCCCCCAGCTCCATGATGGGGGTGCACAGGGGGGTGGAGGGTGCGGGATCCTCGGGGTGTGCAAAGGTGGGGTGTTCAGCAGCACCTTCTGCAAGAGCCATTTTGAGCACCAAAGTTTTAACAGCTGAAGAGTTTCAAGCTTTTTCAGGTAACTTGAAGAGCATGAGAAATTTGCCTTTTCTCCAGCGTTAGTGGTGTTTCAGGGCAGCTGCCTGGAAGAGAGAAATAACGCCTGGCAGGTAAAACCTCCGCACTTTTGGCGTTGGAAGGGCTGACTCCTGCTGGAAAGAGGGCTGGGAGCAGAAAACCTGAGCTCTTCCACACACACAGTCCCATGCAAGTGGTTTTGCCCGGGTAGACGAGTTTTCCCTTGCCACGGGAATTTGGGCGCTGTAGCTCCGCACAGCCAGGCTGGTTCCAGGGGCAGGGATGCTGATTTACACCGTGCAACCAACTCTGCCCCAAAATCATGATTTCTGAGCTCTGGCTGTGGGAATCTGCTGAAAGTGGAGATGTCCTATCCTGGTGCACAAGCCTTCCTGTAACTCACCCCTTCCCGAAAAGGAACAGTGATTTTTCTGGAAGCACCTAGAGCTACTTCTCCACCACCTCCTCCAGGCAGATCCCAGCTTTGGGCTGCTAGTTTTGGGGACCTGCAAGGCAGAGCCTGAGCGAGGAGGGACAGCGGGAGGGGATGGATGCAGGAAGGTCTTCAGCAGGACAGGGGTATTTTGGAAATTCATTTTTAGAGCTAGGCTCAGTTTCTAGAGCCATTGTGTGCACGCAGCGGTGAACCTCATGGGTGAGAGAGTTGGGTATGGCCAAGCAGGGATGCTCCCTGATGTCCACATAGCCCTGCTCCCTTGTCCACCTTCCCTCCATTGCACCCATATTTTACAACTCATTCAAGCGTAACAGGGGATGACTTCTGGAATAATTGTCACTGGAATACATATATATTCTGTCACAAAATTTGTTAATACTCAGGGGTGCTCAGCAGGAGAGAAAAGTCTTCTCCTGGCCAGGGAGGGAAGGCAGAGAGTCAGAAGCAGCAATCGAGCCTTGCTGGAGAGAAGAGCGGTTCCTGAGCAAACAGGGAGCTCGTGTGAAGCTGGGGAGAAAGACAAACCCCGGCAACACAGAGCTAGGAAAGCCCCCGCTGCCTGGCTCATTAATGAATTACTGTAGCCTGCAACCCCCAATTAATACATAAGAAGAGATGAGCAGATAGGATGATCCAAGCAGAGAAGCAGCTTTTCTTCTGCTCCTGCCACAGCAAGATTTTAAGGAAGGGGAGATCCTGAACGTAGCCAAGCAGAGAGCCCTCTCTAAGGAGATGGGGTGCTGCGGTCAGCCCTGCTTTTGTGCCCCCCCCCAGCAGCAGGAGAGTAACCAAGGCAGAGCCACAGGGCTACAAATCCGCAGGGAGCCAGCCTGGGCTTGAGACCAGTTGGGTGTGCTTGCTGCTGGGGAAGCCTTGGCTCCATAAGCAGGAGAGAAGTATCTTTTTTCTGCTCTTTGGGCTTGCTTTGGCTCTGGGCTGGTTGAAGCCACAAGGTTGAAGCCAGGGGTGAAAAAAGCAGAGGGCTGTGCAGGTAGAGGAGCTCGTGTTGGGGCCAAGATGTGCCTGTTGCTGCCTGGGGCTTTTCTAAGGAAGCTGGGCAATAACTGAGTTTAAGTAACTTCTGTAATAAATGATTTTGGTCATGATCTGGTAGGAACTTGAGTGTGAGATGAGTGGCGGGTCTAATGCAGGGGAAGGGGAGTATCTGGGGGGCTGCTGGGTGGATTGACATGTTTTATCCCCCCCCACCGTGAACTAGGGGTGCACCCAGCTTCTTGCTCCCGCCGGTCTGGGGAGGAGTGCGGGATTTGGGGAGCACCTCCATCTGTCCTTGGAGCATTTCCCTCCTCTCCATCAGAAAGCACGTGTGCTTGAGGCACCCTGCTCCTCCTTCCCCAGGGATGTGTACCGGGGCGCATACCCTGGCTAAGAAGCTGGTGTAGGGGAGCACGGCTCTTGTACCCCCGGGGCTGTGCAACTGCTTCCCAAACTGCTCTTGCTACCTGGCAAGCTGGGAAGCGACAGGCTGTGGGAATGCCTCTGACTTGTTTTCGATAAACAGCCTCTAAACACTATTGAACTGTGATTTGTTTCTTATGCCTTCCAAGGCGCGGATCTTGAACAGGGGAATAACACAGGGAAGAACAAATTTCTTCCGGCAGAGGAGGGATGATGAGTTTTTTGCCCTTTTTAATGGCAGGCGATGCGTTTTCTGGCTCGAGCCTCACTTACGCATTGGTCAAAGCACCCATGAGGGAACAGAGCTGAGGCAGAGCTGTCCCTGTGCTCACTCCCAGCCCTGGCACCGCTGCCTGCCTTGGGACAGCACACCGGAGGCTGCCTCCGAAACAGGCTGCCCGCTTGTTATCTGCACCGAGATCCCACTCTTGCACGTGGTGAGCCTTTTCCTGCCGGTGTGGAGATGCCGAGGCAGTCCTGCAGCTCTTGGCCTTCATGGCCATGGACCAAATGTTACACGGGGAAGCCCGCCTGGAGCTCAGCAGGCTGCACAGAGCCCTCCTGAAGCCCAAGGAACCCCCTCTTATCTAAACCTCTTCCCCCTTAAAACCTTCTGGGCAGTTTTCCCCTTAAAACCCTCTGCTGCGGTTCCCTCCGCTGTTATCTGCAGAATGTGCCCAAGAAGCTCGCTCCGGAGCTGCTATCGCCACCCAGACACTGCTTCCTATTTCCCCTGCTGAAATACTTACCCCACAGCAGCTTTTAGGGGGGGAAGGCAGGGGTCGGCCGGCAAAGCTGGGGCTCCTGTGGTGAGGGTCTGCCTTGGAGCCCAGGTTCCATCCCAGGGCACTTCTTCTCCCTGCAGCCACCCCCCAGGAGCTCGCCCGGAGCTCTTTTTGCTGGGTGGGTGTCCTGAAAGAGGTTTTGAATCTTTTCAGGTTTTATTGCAGCAGAAATAGGACTGGGGTCTTTCATTTTTCCTTAAAGCAAGCTCGGCAGCTGGATGCTTTTGTGCAGAAGGCCCTGCCGTGCCCGCACCTTCGTGCAGGTTTTACCCGCCATCGGGGCTGCTCTTGCTCCGATAGCCCGGTGGGTCTGGGGCAGCAGCAAGCTCGGCACTCAGCCCTGGGCACCCAAAAAGTCTCCTCTGCCAGCAGAGAGGGGGGGCTGGCCGATACCTCTCACTGCTGAGAGCCCCCTGAGCAGCATCGCGGGGCCGGGGGGCTCCCCGAGGTTCGGCAAGGCCCTTGCACACTGTCTGCGGGGAGGAACGGAGGTGCGAGCATCCCGCCAGGGCACCGGGCCCTGTGCCCGGCCCCGTAACTGGCTGCAAGGGAACCGGGGAACTCAGCGCCAGTACAGACATGCTGGTACAGAGCAGGCTGGTCCATGGGAGGGACCTTCACACACATGGATGTGCCCCCGTGCACACGTGTATGTGCCTGTGCACACCCCCCCGTGCTCACAGGCTTGTGCCCATACAGCAACATGCACTTACCAGTCCATGCACAGCCCTACACCCCAGTGCACACCCACACACATGCTCATATGCGTGCCCCTGTGCACACACGTGCACGTACCTAAGTGCCCACAATACACACATGCGGGTGTACGCACACATCCCGAGGCACACCGGCACATCCCAGTACGTGTAACTGTGTATGTGCACATCCCAGCATGCAGATATATCTGCACACGTGCACACCAGTGTGCATACACACAAGGACAAAGGCACACACCGTAGTGCACACATGCCCGTGCATACCCCAGCATGCACAAGCACACATGCACCCCAGTGCGCGCATGGAGACCCTGGTGCACCCATGCAGAAGCACATGCACGCCATGCTGCTCGCAAGCACGTGGACCTCCAAGGGCACACGTGCACGACCGCATGCACGCCCTGCTGCACGCAAGTACACGAACATGGACACTGCAACGCACACACGCACGTGCACGAAGATATACAATCCAGCGCATACACGCACACACAACCACACGCACGCACACACTCACTGATGCATGCACGCACACACAGGCACACACGCAACACAGCCACGCACACCCCAGTGCACAGATGCACACACACGCATGCACGCGCGTGTACACACGCACACCCCGGTGCCTCACACGCGCAGGCACGCACACCCGGCGCACGCACCCACGCGTGAACACACGCACCCCCCGGTGCACGCACGCAGACATGCATATACCCACGGTGCACGCATGCACGTACACGATGGGTACACGCACACCCGTGTCCACACACGCACAGCCCCGGTGCAGGCAGGCGCAGGCAAAGGCACAGGCACGCGCGCGCGCGCGCGCGCGCGCGCCCCCCACCCCGGCGCGCCCGCTCGCGCGCCCGCGCGCGCCCAGCGCGCCCATGCGGGCGGGCACGCCCGCACGCCCCGGCGCGCGCGCCCGCGCCCGCCCGCCGCAGGGCCGACCCCCCCCCCCCCACACCCCCCCCCCCTCCATCCCGCGCCGCGCGCCCCCGGCCCCGCCCCCTCCCCCGGCCCCGCCGGCGCGTGCGCGCGGGAGGCGCGCGCCGGCGCAGCCCGCCCTGCCGCGGCGGAGCGGCCGTGACGATGGTGGCCAGCGGGCGGGCGCGGAAGCTGGCCCGGCGGTACCGGTTGGCGGTGGCCACGGCCCTCGCCATCCTCCTACTCCAGGGGCTCGTCCTCTGGACCTCCGCCGGCCTCGACGAGGAGGGACCGGCCGAGGTGCGCCGCGGGGAGGGCCGGACCGGCGGCCCGGGGCCTGCCGGCGGGGGCTGAGGGGGCGGTGAGGGGGCGGCGGCGATAAAGAGGCTGGGGGGGGGGCTGTGAGGGGGCCGAGGGGGGTAGGGCGGGGGACAAAGGGGCTGGGGGCGATGGGGGGGGACACACAGGGGAGGAGGTGAGGGGCTTGAGCCGGGCGGGGGGCCCGGGGGGGCTCTAGGAGGGCGGTGCGTGCTGGGAGGGGGCTGTTGAAGGGGGCGAGGCCCTTGGGGCGGGAGGTGGGGGTCCTTGGGGGGATAGTGTCCGGGGGGGGGGCTGGTGTGTCCCTTTGCTCTGGAGCTGGGAGGGGACACAAAAGGGGTGCCCCCCCCCCCCCCCCAGGGTGTCTCTGTGGGACTGGTGAGGCCCTGTCCCAGGACGGGGTTCCTGGGGTGGGTGGGGGGTCCCGCAGGCCCCAGGCTGCTGGAGGGCAGTGACTGTGGGGTCACCCACAGTGAGGTGAGAGGTGGGGATCTCTGGAGGGGCGAGAGCTTCCCCGCCCCATCGTGGGGTGCCTCCGTGGTGTGAGGGGTGACCCCGTGGTCAGCAGGTCTTTTCACAGGACTGGAAAGTTTTCCCTGAGAGCAAAGAGGTGAGGAGGGGAACTGGGCAGCCCCCTTGCAGGGGGGAAGGTCTCTAAGGTCGCCTGTGAGGGGGTCCACCTGCAGCAGTTGTGGCACCTGAGAAGGGGAGCTTGTGGCCCAGGGGCTGTCAGTCGGGGTCTGGCATGGGGTGGGGAGCGTGGGAGGCTCAATGGGGGTCTTGAGCTTCCCTGTGATTTGGGAAACATTGCAGAAAGCTGGGGTCAGTGACACCCAAGCCAGAAAATATGAAAACATACGGTAATTCAGAGAGCTGGGGATAGCATGTACAGCAGCTCAGGAAGTTTGTGGCAGCTTCTGTTCAGCTGGTCCAGTTAGGGATATCCCTGTGAAGTGCGAGGGTACAAGGACCTTTTGTAGTCATCTGTTGTCTTTATACCAGAATGGTCTGCTAAGGCAAAAGGCGTCACCTCTTTCTTATGTGTGGGGAAACTGAGGCACAGGCTGGCGAAGGTGTTTGCCCAAGGTCAGACACAGAGCAGGTATCGAGGAGGACCCGGGCCTCTGGAGCATGTTGCTGCCACCTTCAAACAAAGCTCTTGACCTCTGGGTTGCTTATTCGAATTTATTTATTTATTTGTCATGAGCTGCCTGGACTGCATCCAGGCATGCTGCATCTGGATGGGCCGGTGGCTGAAGCTGGTTTCTCCAAGAGCATTGGGGAAGGACTGGGAGTCCCTGTATGGGCTTCCTTGGCAAATATCTGCACGGCACTGGAGCCCCTCATCTTGGGCAGGATCCTCATGCTCCAGGGGCTGTAGACTCCACAGGCTGCCAACAAGCCCCAGGGCGATGGTGAAGCCAGGTTTGGCAGGGACAGCGTGTGACTAGAGGTGGGAGCTGTGCAGGGGCAGACATGGGGTGAGCGTGTTAGCTATGGCAGAGCAAAGCCAGTGGCTGTGAGGTGAGAGGTGGGGATCTCTGGAGGGGCGAGAGCTTCCCCATCCCATTGTGGGGTGCCTCCGTGGTGTGGAGGGTGACCCCGTGGTCAGCAGGTCTTTTCACAGGACTAGAAAGTTTTCCTTGAGAGCAAAGAGGTGAGAAGGGGAACTGGGCAGCCCCCTTGCAGGGGGGAAGGTCTCTAAGGCAACCACTCACTCAGCAGTTTGATTCCCAGCCCCAGGTCTCCTCTTGGGCCATTGGGAATGGGTGTGAGCACCCTCGTGTGCTGCTGTACGCCCACCACCAAAACAGAACCAAGGAATAAATGCGTCAAGGAGAGGGGACACGAAGTTGCGCACAATCCGGAGGCACTGGGAGCGTGAGAGCAGACTCCTCTGGCAGCCAGGAGTGCCTGACTGCCCCTTGCCTGTGGCCTTGATCAAATCACTGCTCCCGGCTTCCCCTTCCCTCTGCACCGTCCTGCAGTGCTTGTCTGCTTTTCTCTGCTCCTGCCCTGCGCGGCCTCCCAGGTTGGCTCATTCTGCCTTGGTCCTTGCCTGATTTCCCCATGACTCTTCCCAAAACTGACCTGGGCAGCTGACAGGTTTGGCCATGGGTCCCCTCATCTGGAGAGGGGATGGTTCACCATGAGCAGGCCTGGCTCCAGGGCTTGGAAACAGACAAGCCTCTTCAGAGAAGGCAAGAACCATCCTGAACTTTACGGACAGCCCAAACCCATTAGCAAGCTGGGAAACGTCCAATTAACCTTTATTTCTTATAAAACGGCAAAGCTCTTGGTTTCCATGCCCTCCTGCAGCTTCTGGTTTTGGCCAGACCTGGAGGAGCCGCTGTTCCCCTGGGGCATTTCTGGTAAAGCTGGAGGAACCCTCCCAGGAGAGCCTGACCTTGCCGGTGTGGAAGGATTTGGGGAACCTTGGGATCTCTTAATTGTTAGAGTAAATGGCTCCTTCCCACTAATGGACACAGCTTTAACATGGCTCTCCCCACCGTGAATGGGCTGTGACTCGCTGTAGAGAGAGAAAGGGAGAGTCCTGTAAACGCTGTGGAGCATCTGGAGGTGGGCGAGCTCACCTTCCCCTCCAGACGAGTGCCTTCGGCTGGGGCATCTGCAGCACTCAGAGGCTGTGCTGCAGCCCTGTGCCCTGGGCTGGCAGCTGCCTGCGCTGCCCAGGTGTTCCCAAAAGGGCTGCTCTGATCTCTGCCGGTGGCAGCCGCCTTCTCTGTCCTGCTTGGTTCTTCAAAGCCTGCTGGTTTCCTTTTCTTCCCTTCATAGGGGAGGGAGGGGCTTCCCCACGTTGGCAGGCTCCATCCCCGGTGGTTCCCCGGTGTGACCTGAGCAGAGACTGAGTGAGGATCTTTGCCTTCACCGGAGCAGGCTGTAAACCCATCTCGCACCAGCAGCACCAACTGCTCGCTGCCCTGTAATGGGCTTCAGCCACCTCAGAGCCACCAGTCCAACCCTCCTTGAGAAGGCAGTGCCACTTGGATCATGTCGCTTCTCTTTCCAAGCCTGATTTCAAAGTCCTGCAGGCTCCCTTTATTCACCAAGCAGATGCTTTGTGGTGTGCAGACCAGCAGAAGCTGGATCAGTCTCCATCCACCCAGGTCAACACTGAGTTTCCTACCTACAGGAAGCCAAATTGTCTTGTTCCACTGGGATCAAACACCATAATCCCTGTCCAGACTGGCCAATGGGAGAGGAAATTCCCATCGGTACCTAGCCCTTCGCTGACAGCATCCCCACTGCAGACAGTGCGAGCCTGTCTGCACACAAAGGTGGGAGCCCAAGGGACCAAAGCGATCCTGCCTCTGTTGTGGTGACGCTGATGGCTCCTGAGCGAGTGCAGGAGCTTCCTAGAGTGCTTGGTCCACAGTGGAGCTGGCACCAGGAAAATGCAAACCGCAAAGTGTCCTCGTGGGTGGAGAAGAGGATCTGTCACTTGGGAGAAATGTTTTAGCCCAGTCACGCCTCTTCCCTCACTTTGCCTGCCATCTTCCTCCTTCCAGGAAGGAGGTGACACCTCTCTGGGGCCTGTGTGTCGGTGTCCTCCATGTGCTGCCGCCACCAGAGAAGCTTCCTATGAAACATCTTTTATTCCAGCTTTGCTTAGATTCCTTGATTTTTACTTTTCCCCCACAAATAGCTTGGTTTTAGGGGGCTCCAGCCATTTTAACTGAGAGGTTTAAGGCTCTGCTGCTGTGATTGGCAATCAAGCATCTGGATTCCTCTGGTGACTTTGGAACATTTTGGCGCTGGTTTTGCCTGATGAGTGCTCGTATGCGGCAGACACCAGTCAGTCAACCAGAAGGGGAGTCCTGCAGGACACCAGTTGCTGTTAGCTCTGCTGCTCGCAATGGCAGAGCTTGGAGATGTTGGTACAGTTGGACCTGCGCTGGGGACAGGGTGCAGGTAGATATCTGACCCACAGCTCTATGGCACTCTGGGTATGCCAGTGTCACATCAGGGTAGGCAGGACGGGAGACGTGACCTCTGGCTGGCACCTGGAGTTGTCTGAGTGTGTCGGAAGGAGAGGGACGGGGAGCCTTACCAAAAGTCCTGCGTACGAGTCTTAAATACAGCAGAGCAACGTGGCCGGAGTTGTTCCCTGCCAGGCTGGGGTGGAGGGATCGCTCCGCTGTGGTGCAGTAATTAGAAGCCATTGAGTTCGTTAACTGGCAGCTCCAGAAAGGCTGGCGATGCTTCTAACAACTTCCCTACTGGGGAAGGCAGCCAGGCATGCTCGTGAGCCAGAAACAGGGCTCCTTCCAGGGGGACGAGCAGGACTGTAACTGAGGGTGGGCATCACGCAGGGGCTGTCTCCGGAGCCAGGCATGTTGGGAAGCAAAGGGTGCGAGTGGGGCCGGCAGGTCTCCTCCACTGGCTCAGCCCTGTCCCTGCAGGAAGAGACTCTCTCCTTGCCTGTCGCCTTCCCGACTCCTCTCTCCTGTGATGCTCGGTGGAGAAAACAGGTTTATAACTCTCGAACAGATGGTCCTGTGTAGTGACTAATGAACGGTTCGCTGCCTGTCTCGGGCCGCCTGTGACGCCTGTCTGGGCGGAAGGGGGCTCGGCTGATCCTCGCTGATGCCAGCCCCTCGGAAGTTAAGCAGTGGCTTGGCCCCTTCCTGGGTAGCCATGGTTTGCAAGCTGTGCCACCACAACATGGGTAGTTCAGGGACTGCAGAGCAGGCAGATCCTGCCAGATGCTTTCCAGCCTTTGCACGGTGTGGTTTCTCCTGGCTGTGACCTTCCCAGTAGCTATGCCCACAGGGGGGGCTTATGCAGGGGGCTAATTTGGTCCCGCTGTCCTTGTGAGGCAATTGTCCATCTTTGGAAGATGCCACTGCCCAGGAATAGCCCCCAGTGAGCCTCCCGTGGTGCCTGGGACAGTGGCTGGGCAGGCAGGGTTTTGAGGGCGTTGTGAGATAGCCCTGGGAGGCCTGGCTAGAGCAGGCAGCTGCTTTGCTGCCTGTTGTCCAGGACTGCCTGCGGTGGGCTGGGGGCATACGGCCCTGGCCCAGCCCTGTGAGCACAACTTGCTGGGAAAGTGCTTTCCTACGAGCGCGGCTCTCGTAGGCATCCAAACTTCCCAACTCTCTGCTCTCCCCAGGGCTGACTCGTTTCTGCTCATCAGCCAGCCTGGCAGAGGTAACGAAGCATAATTAACTGCTCCCTTTACACATCCGCTTGGCTTGGCGGGAGGGTTTGTTAAAGGGATTTCTAGAGAAGCTGGCGATTGCAGCGACTGCTCCAGCCCAGCGCGGGAAGCCGGGGCCCAGGGAAGGGAGGGCAGGCAGGACCTTGTTCAATGCCTCTCCAGTGCTTTTAGCCCCAGAGAGCACAGCTGCAGCCACCTAGGACCCTGGCTCCAAGATGGATGCGCTGGGCTTGGACTCACAGCATGATCATGGCAGGGAAAAGCCGGTCCATTTGCCTCCCGGTAAAATAACCACCTCCAGCCAGAGCAGCCCTGTGCTCATCTCTACCATCTGGGGATGCCCCTGCCCACACAGGACCCCAGAGGGTGGCTGGTGCAGACACAACCGACCTTGGCGGTTTAGTCTGGCAGTAGAAAGCAAGACCCTCTTTGTGCGTCTGGGGTGTTGTGATGACGGGGTCTGCAAATCGAGGTCTCCCTTGCTGGCATATAGGGAGTTGTCCCTGTGAGGGGGGCATAGGACCATGCAGGGAGGTGCTGTGGGGTCTTAGCCTGGGGTTTTAGGTGGCGGAGGGGCCGTGTGATGTCCTTCACTGCGCAGTGGCTGCTCCCAGAGCGCCTGCCATGTTGCGGCACTGAGCTCCGTGGGGACAAGGAGCATCGAGCTCTGGGAACAGGGATGCTCTGGGGAGCCTGTTGGCATAGCTGGGGGGAAGCAGGCCCGAGTTAATGCTGTCCTCTCTTCTGCATCCACCTGGAACTGGCACAGGAGCGGCAGAAAAAAGCCAGGTTGCCCGAGAGCAGCGATGGCTCCAAGGACTCGGACAGCTCTGCTGGGCGCCGGGGCAGCGCCAGCCGGAAGCACGGGCGATGGCGGGGACGGCCAGACAGCCCCGGGGCACTGGTGTCCAAGGTGGTGAGAGCCGTCACAGCGAGACACAAACCGGGACGGAGGCTGCCGGCCGCGCCGGACTCCTCCAGCCAGAGGAACCTGACGGAGCTGCACGGGGAGGCCCAGCTAGCCATCTTCCAGCAGGGCGACACAGGCAGTGTGGAGGGGGCTCCCCAGCCCACCGAGAACAGCTTCACCCCCAAGTGTGAAATCACGGGCAAAGATGCCCTCTCGGCGCTGGCCCGGGCCAGCAGCAAGCAGTGCCAACAGGAGATCGCCAACGTGGTGTGTCTGCACCGGGCCGGCAGCCTCATGCCCCAGTCAGTGCCTCGCCACTGCCAGCTCTCGGGTGAGTCCTACTGGGGTGCTCCCGGTCACCCTGGGCATCGGCAATATCCCAGCCAGGTGTGTGGGCCACCTTCCTTATGTCACCAAACTGCCCCACCTTGCAAAAAGTGGCCTCAGTCTGCCACTGATTCCCAGATTACTGCTGCCTCTGTAATCCAATCAAAGCTGTGCCACCGTTACTTAAGACGGGCTGTTCATCCCACCCTGCAGTGCCTGCAGAGGTCAGAGGCAGGCCCAGCTGCATTTTCTGTTTTGAAGGGCCAGAGAGGGACACCCCCCCTTTCCCACCGTGGCTCTGTCAATTTAATGCAAGGGGCTGCATGTGCCACCATGGCCTGGCACTGCAGCCAGTTTGGGCTGCACTGATGGGGTTTGCTTGAGGCCGAGCTCTTCCCTGCTGTCCCCCACCTTGCTCGGGTCTCCCTGGTTTATCAGGAGCTGTGGGTGGTGGGGTGGTGGGTGACAAGGCTGGGGACGGCTGACAGCCCCCTCCCTCCCCACACAGGCAAGGTCAGCCCTGTCATCCAGTGGGACGAGAGCCGGCTGCAGCAGGTGCCCCCCAGCAAGCCTGTGCGAATCGCCTACATGCTGGTTGTGCATGGCAGGGCCATTCGCCAGCTGAAGCGACTCATCAAGGCTGTGTACCATGAGCAGCACTTCTTCTACATCCATGTCGACAAGGTATGCGGCAGGGGTGAGGGGAGAGGGGGAGCTAACAGTGCCCGGATCGGTCACTGGGACAGGGTGCTGGGGCGTGTTGGGGTGGTGAGCCGAGGAAGTGGCTGGGTAGGGTTTGTCCTTGCTGCTGGTGGAGCTGTGACCCTCCCACGCCTATTTCTGCAACCCCAGGGAAGTAGGATCTGTCCCCCCTGCCCAGAGCAGTCTTGTCTTGCTGCTCCCCTCCCTGTGGAGGCTGCTGTAAGGGCTGACCCCGGGCTGGCAGCAAGGAGGGCAGGGCCCCGGGAAGACGAGCTCCCTGCTGAGCGTGAGCCTTGTTCCCTGGCAGCGCTCCAACTACCTCCATCGTGAGGCGGTGGAGCTGGCCCAGCACTACCCCAACATCCGCGTGACACCCTGGCGCATGGTGACCATCTGGGGAGGTGCCAGCCTGCTGAAGATGTACCTGCGCAGCATGAAGGACCTGCTGGAACTGCCCGAGTGGCCCTGGGACTTCTTCATCAACCTGAGCGCCACTGACTACCCCACGAGGTGAGGACCTTGCTGGGGCAGGGGAGGGTGATGGAGGTGTTTGGGCTGCGTGATGCTGCAGCAGCCTTGGGAGGGGCAGGGAGGAGCAGGGAGCTGAGGGAAGATGGCGTTGGAGATTGCACCCACGTGCTGGTGATGATGCTCCAGGGCCAGGCTGGTCCCATCTCTGCAGAGGAGCCCAGCAAGTACCTTGGAGGCTGTTTTTCCCTGTGGTCTGGGTGTTGCAGGGGAACATGCATATGAGGCACCAGACAGCAGAGAGGCCGCATCTGTGTCTCCTCAGCAATGGGACAAGGGTTTGAGTCAGCACCCACCGAGCAGCTTTAGGCTCCTTGTGTCTGGCGGCTCTCACAGTATGAATGTTTACTGGGCTGCTTTACCTCAGGGGCTGTTAATGCTTTCTAATTTGCACCTCAGGACAAATGAGGAGCTGGTGATGTTCCTGTCCAAATACCGAGATAAGAACTTCCTGAAGTCTCATGGCCGAGACAATGCCAGGTAATCCCAGCTAAGGGCAAAGCTGAGCTGGAGGAACAGAAAAAGGAGGGATTTCAGAAAAGAACTGAAACAGTTGGGGCAGGGGGGATGTTCTGGATGTAGCTGCACCTGGCAAAGTGAGTGACACTCCTAACCCCTCATCCCTGTGCCCAGGTTTATCAAGAAGCAGGGCCTGGACCGCTTGTTCCATGAGTGTGACTCCCACATGTGGCGGCTGGGCGAGCGCCACATCCCCGAGGGCATCGTGGTGGATGGGGGCTCTGACTGGTTCTCGCTGACGCGCAGCTTTGTGGAGTACGTGGTCTATGCCAATGACCAACTGGTGTCCCAGCTGCGCCAGTTCTACACCTACACGCTCCTGCCAGCCGAGGTGGGTGCTGACTGTGGGGCATGGGCCAGATTTTCTTCCCACTATACTTAACATCTTTGTCCCACTTCATCCCCGCCCTGGGTAGCTGCGAAGGGCATTGCTGGTTCTGCTCAGGCAGCTTTGTGCCTCCCCTTTGTCCAGAGCCAGGTATGAAAGAGGGGAGAGAGGAATGGACAGGCCAGGGGTCGTGTTTATATCCAGCCCTGCTTTAGGTCCAGACGCTCATGTGGGCCAGACAAGGACCGGTGTGGGTGCACAGCCTGGTCCCTTACATGTTGCCCTGTGTTGGGAACAGGGATAGGTTTCTGTTCAGGAGCTATTGAGGTCTGTCCTGTTCCTCTCTCTGTGAGTGAGGGGTGGGGGGTCTCTGTTAACCACCCGTCCTCCATCCCCACTGGGTGTCCTGTCCCTTCTCTCCTGTGCAGTCCTTCTTCCACACGGTCCTGGAGAACAGTCACGCCTGCGAGACGCTGGTTGATAACAACCTCCGAGTGACCAACTGGAACCGGAAGCTGGGCTGTAAGTGCCAATATAAACACATAGTCGACTGGTGCGGGTGCTCCCCAAATGACTTCAAACCCCAGGACTTCCTCCGGCTACAGGTGAAAAAGATCCTCCTTTCTCCTCCTGCTCTCTCCCCTCCTCCCTGTCTCTCTCCTCTCTGAGCTTCCCTGCGGGCGCATCCGTGGATGCAATGCCAGCTGCTGTGCATGCCCTCACGAGCCTCAGCCCAGCCCCACAAGGGACAGGAGCAGGATTGGCTCCCCAGCCGCCGTGGGGCTCGGCATAGACGTATCTGTAAACACTCTGGCAGCAGGATTACGCTGACTGTCCTGCCCAGCAGCCAGGCTTTTGCTTGCAATGCTGCTCCTCTTCCCAGCCTTTCTCTTCCATTTTCCTGCTCTTTTCCTCCAGACCTATCACTTGGGACAAATACCTTTTCAGTAAAACCAGTTCAGAGTGCGGTCCTCTTTGGCAGGATAAAATGCCTTGTGACAAATGGTATCCCATGCTCTCAGTGTGTAGGGATGTAGACTGAACAAGGAAGGTTTGGGGGAGATACACCCAGCCCTGAAAAGAGAAGTTAGCAGCATTTTCTAGCAGTCCTGGGCTTATGTAGCGCAGGGCCCCGATCCTGCAAGCTGTGCCACGTGGCCAGGCCTCGTGCAGGGCTCCGCAGCGGCTCTGCAGGGTGGGGGCCCATCTGAATAGAGATTGCAGCGAAGGAGCTCGATGACACACGGCTGCTTCTGAGCACGGAAAGGGGGAGGCAGTGGGAGAGATGGGAACCCATCTGCATTACCAGTAAGTGTACTGTATGCTCCCACTGATCCTGTCGTAGAGGATCCCACGTAGAGGCTGGCTGTGCTTTGCTGCTCCTTAGCCTGTGTCCTCAAAGGGGGTAGGATGGGTCCCAGCATGTTTCTTCCAGGTCTGTCTCCCTCCCAGCTGCCCGCTCAGGTGGGAGGGCAGAGCGGGTGCAGCCAACACTGTTAGAAATGCCTGTGCTCTTCCAGCAACTCTCCAGACCCACGTTCTTCGCCCGCAAGTTTGAGTCAACGGTGAATCAGGAGGTGCTGGAGATCCTGGACACTCACCTCTACGGCAGCTACCCTCCCAACACGCCGGCCCTGAAGGCGTACTGGGAGAACGTCTACGACCGTGTCGACGGGCTCAGCGGCCTCAGCGATGTCACCCTCACCTTCTACACGGCCTTCTCCAGGCTGGGGCTCCGCAAAGCCGCGTCCACGCCGGCAGCGAAGGCCGATAAGCTCTGCAGGTGGGGTATTTGTTGCAGGCTCGATCCAGGCTCTGAGTGGTGGCCTGCATCTCATGCTGGGAGGGTGCTGATGCTCAGATGTGCAACCTCTCTGTCTGTCTCTCTCCAGATTTGAGCCTCGGGGCTTCCCATCCAGTGTGCACTTATATTTCTATGACGACCGTTTCCAGGGTTACCTGGTGATGCAGGAAGTGCAGAATTCGGCAACTGGGCAGGCAGAGTCCCTGGAGGTGTGGATGATGCCCCAAGGAGCTCTGAAACTGGCAGGTCATGGAGGGCAGGCAAACCGCTTACAAAACCTTGAGGTAAATGGGGAGAGCTTCCCTCACAATGCCCACTTTCCTTCCTGGCTTTCCCACACCAGGCTGCCCTTCCTCCTCTCCCCCACCTGCATGAAGTGGGGATAGAGGGACACGGTGCTGCTGTTATGTCTGAGAACAAAACTTTGTCCGGGAGTTTGGCTTCTGTGTGGGGTGTGGAGCTGACTGGTGGGGAAAAGGCCTGAAGGGGATCTTTCGGGGAGGAGCTGAGGCTGTGATGCTCAGCACCTGCAGCTGCAGGAGGCATCACACAGCTGGATTAGTGCTGGCATGGTGCAGGCAGGAGAGCTGTGGCGGGTTGGGTGTGCACTGCTTTGGGCTCCAAAGTTTATGCCTTCCCTGGTTTGGGGATGTGAAATGCAAAACCTGAGCTGATAGCATCTCCCTGCCCAGCGTCCCACTGCTTGTGCCTCCTGTCCCTTCAGGTGGGCACGGAGTGGGACCCCAAGGAAAGACTCTTCCGCAATTTTGGAGGCTTGATGGGGCCTTTCGACGAGCCGGTGGCCATGCAGAAGTGGTCGCGGGGCCCCAACCTGACAGCCACGGTGGTGTGGATCGACCCTACCTATGTCATTGCTGCTTCCTACGACATCACGGTGGATGCCGAGGCAGAATTCACCCAGTACAAGCCCCCCCTCAATCGCCCCCTGCGCCCTGGTGTCTGGACCATCCGCCTCCTCCAGTTCTGGGAGCCCCTGGGGGAGAACCAGTTCCTGGTGGTGCCCCAGACCTTCAACCGCAAGCAGCCTCTCAGGAAAGGTGAGGATGCTCTGGAGTTTGGGGCTGGATGGGAGGGTCTCCCTGCGGGCAGTCCAAGGTGCTTCCCCCTGGTGCTGGCCTCTCTGGGCTGCAGCTGATGACAAGGCAGGAGCCATCCTTCCCGCTGGTGTCACCTTGCCCACGTGAGTCCTCAAACCAGACCCCTGGGCCCGTTTGCAGGTCAGTTAGATCCATCCCGCAGCAGCACCCCTCTCCTCGGGCTGGAGGAGAGCTGGGGTTGCAAAGGGACGGGGTGCTGAGCCTCACCGGGAGGGTGGTGGTAGGACCGGCAGGGTGCCGGGATGTTGCTGCACTGCTGATCCCCTCTCTCTTCTCTCCCTGTCCTGCCCAGACGACAGCAACTGGCTGCACGGTGGGCCCCCTCGCAACGAATACATGGAGCAGAGCTTTCAGGGCCTGGGGGGGATCCTCAACCTGCCACGCTCCGAGGAGGCGGAGGAGGATGCGGCGCAGAAGGCGCAGCTGACGGGCAAGGCGCTGGAGGACTGGGCGGACAGTGCCATCAGCACCTTCTGGTCCGTGGCAGACGTCTGCGTCGGCAGCCCCTCTGCCTGCGCCTCCCTGGAGACCTGCAGCGAAACGTCCTGGAGCTCCCTCTCCCCGGACCCCAAATCAGAACTGGGGCCCGTCAAACCTGACGGGCGGCTGAGGTAGCAGGAGCAGCCGGGGGGGGGCGGCAGCCTTGGGAGTGAGGAGCATCCGGACTACATCACCCCGAGCCATTTGCACCGTAGTCACTCGAGGAAGAGAGAATGGGAACCTCCGGGTGGGGGAAAACTTTTTCCTGTGGGGTATTTTGGGTGGAGGGGGAGGTGTCAGGTCAGTCTTGCCCACCTCCCCCAGGAGCGGGCAGTTACTGGCCAGGGAGAGCTTGCCAGGGCGCTCGTCAGGCAGGGGCACGGATGGCGCTGGCGGCTGGGAAGAGCTGTGCATTTGTTACTCCAGGTCTTGGAGCCTCGGGAAGGGGTGATGGGGGAGACAGGGAAGGCTGGGAAATGGGCAGGCTCTGGACCAGCTCAGCACCCTGCCCAGCCCCGGCCTGAATCTCGGCAGGATCAGGCCCTGTGCTCCTGGCTGCCCCCCTGGGAGGGCTGACAGGGGACTCTAGGGACGGGCAGAAGCAGAATGGGTCAAAGCCTGCTGTGTGCACGGAGCTGCTGCTGGCCCAGGGCTTGTATCTCATCCCCTCCACCCCAGCCCTTTAGTTTGTATTTTTATAAATATATATATATATATATAAAAATATATATGATGCAAAGTGCAATAGAGACGAGACCCCGCATTGGCCGGGAAGTCCTTGTGTCTCCATCTCCCCTCAGACTGTAACATACCTTGTTCTCTTGGGTGTCCTGGTGCTACGGGACAGGGTGCTGGGTCGTTTACATTTTTTTTTAATTATTAGTAGTATTATTATTGTTTTGCTGTTTCCCTGTTTCCTGCTGGGGGCTGCTGGGGAACTGCACCCTGCTGCCCCTCAGGCAGGGTTGGTTGTGGGGTGCTGCCTGCCCTCCGAAGCAGCTGCCTGACTGTGCCAAATATTTGGAGCTGCCGGCGTGTGTTGTGCGACAGCAAGCGGGGGAGCGCTCGGTTCACGGTTCAAGTCCCAGCAAGCCGCTGTAGACCCTGCCGCCTCCGCTTCAGCAAAGGGACGCCCCAGTCCCGTGCCAAAATGCCATCCACGGGGCTGATGTCCTGCTGCGGATGAGAGAGCAGCTTCCCGTGCCCGGAGGGCTGCCCTGTGCCACGGCCCCTTGGCCAAACCTTTTCTTTTCTCCCGGGTCAGCAGGAGCTCTCAGGATCTGCTGTGCTTCCTGGCCAAAAAGCAAAGAGGCGAGACGAGGTCCGGCCGGCTCCATCCACTCTCCGTTGTTTCTGCTTCCACCTCCTCCGCAGGGAAGAGACGCCGTCTCCTCCGGGGAAGGGATGCAGCAGAGCATCCCCCTTCCCTGCCGTCCTCCCAGGCTTGGGGACCGCCTGCGATGTTCCTTTCTCCAAGACCGATGCTGTGTGGAGAAGTCTGGGTTTGGTTTTCAGCCTGGGAGGATGCTTCCCATCTCGCCTGCGGCCGGGGAAGGGGTATTGCCCCTGCGCAGGGCTGGGGCAGGGGAGCTGCTGGGGTCGATCTGGAGACTGTCCGCCCCAACCCCTCTGCTCCAGGCAGGGTCAGCAGGAGCCGGTGGCTCGCGGCCTTGGCCGGTCGGCGTTTTGCCATCTCCAAAGATCTGTGCCATCCTTCGCCTTCCTCCGAAGCCCCAGGCTTCCCTGCCTGGCAGGGCTTGCGCTCCCCATCTCAAGGATGCTGGTGCTGTGAGAGGCGTGTTGTAAAATGGAGGGGATGGAGACCTTGGTGTGCGAGGGCAGGTACCTGCCGGCACCCCTGCCCACCTCTCCTGTGCCCGCTCCCTCGGGGAGTGCTCCGGGGCTGTGGAGGGACATGGGGTGAGAGGGGCCAGCCCCGCTGCAGGGGAGGATGCCAAAACTGTGTTGGAAGCATTATGTAAAGTTGTCTTAAATATGCAACATCACCACAAATATATCTATATCTCTACGGTGCGGTGTGTCGGGTTTTTGCAGTGTGTGCTGGAAGGGGCGGGGGGGAGATTTGCCTTCACCTGCCCCCCCTGGGAAGGGTGTAAATCCGTCCTGGGCACCAGGGCCACGCGGTGCTGGGGGTGCTGGGGCAGGGGTGGGCTTGCTCTCTCTTGGGTGGTGTGTGACTCAAACAAAGCCAAGCCGAGGGGATTTCTTAGCCCGTGGCCGGGGGGTGAGAGCTCCGGGGCGCGCCCGGGGCTGGGGGCTGGAGCCCGGTTACGAGCCGTGTTTTCACCCGCAGAGCGACGGGGGCTGCCTGCCGGTTCTCCGTGCAGAGGCCGGCCCTGGCAGCGGGCGCCCCGCGGGTACTGCCTGCTCCCGTTACTTAGCGTTGACGTTGCGCTTGCGTTAAAATGTTAATTAGCTAATGAATGGGCACCTCCTGGTGCCTGCAGGGCTGGAGCGAAGGGCGAGGGCTGGGAGCCTCCCGCAGCCCAGCCCAGCTCTCCCTCCCCAGGAGCGGGGCCGCGCTGGGGCTGTTCCCTGCCCGCTGACCCAAGCCCGGACAGCGCCGTGCGGGGCCGGGCACCGACGCCCGGCCTGACCGCGGCGCCCGGCTCCGGTAACCCCGGCACGGGGCCGCTTGGGGCTGAGACACCCGCGGACGAGCTGGGCCGGCCCGGGCCTCTGATCCACCGGGGGCCGCTCGTCTCCGGAGGGGAGCGAACGGGAGCACGCCGGGCCGGGAGAGCGTTGGCCCGGATCGGGTCCCGCCGCGCCGCGTCGCCACGGCAACCGGCGGCACCACCGCCCTCCGTCCGGCGAAGGTAGCCGGTCCCGCCTGCGACCAATGGCGGGGGGGGGGGAGGGCGGTGCGGTGGCCAATGGGGAGCCGGCGGGGCGGGGCCGCACCCGGGACGGCTGCGGCCGCGCTGTGCGTCCGGCTCCGCCCCTCCCGGCCCGGCTCCGCCCCTCCCGGCCCCGCCCCGCCGGCCGATGGGGCGCGGGCAGCGGGCAGGGGCTGCCGGTGGCGGGCGGCGGGATGGCGCACCCCAGCGAGGCCTCGGCGCACACGGCGGCCGCCGGTGCGGCCATGGACAGTAACGTCCTGGCCATCGTCATTGCCGCGAGTGAGTGGCGGGCGGGGGCTCCGGTGGGGCCGGGCGGGGGCGGTCGCCGCCGCCGCCGTGCGGGATCAGCCTCTGCCGTTGCTTCCCGGGGCGGCCTCAGGCTGTGCCGGCGAGACGACTCTCCCCGGCTCGGCGGGAGCGGTCGCTGCAGCCCCCGGTCCTTCTCCGGGGTCCCGCTGGCTCCCGGGGCTGGGGACCCGGGCGGTGGGAGCGGTCGGCGGTACCGGGTGGGCTCCGCGGAGCAGAGCGTGGGCTGGGTGGGAGCCGCGGGTTCTTGGCAAGCCGGAGCGCCGGCGAACCGGCATACTGCCGAGGTGCCGAGTGTGAGCCGAGAGCTCCGGGTGGGAGGGCA
This sequence comes from Aquila chrysaetos chrysaetos, assembly GCF_900496995.4. Lineage (NCBI taxonomy): Eukaryota > Metazoa > Chordata > Aves > Accipitriformes > Accipitridae > Aquila > Aquila chrysaetos. The sequence goes on from NC_044008.1 coordinate 69,201,807, forward strand.
GGGGGGTGCCGGGGGCCCGGTCCCCGCGGGGGCTGGAGGGGCCCGGGGGTTGCTTTGGGTCCAGGAGGGGGCCGAGCCCCTCTGGCTCTGCGGGTTGTTCCTAGTCTCATTGGGAGAGAGAGATGCTGGGCACAACCGGGCTTTCGGTGACCTCGGGACGGGCAGCGGGTGGACCCGGCTTCTCTGGGGCTTTTCCAAGCTGCTCTTTGCCGAGGGACCCGGAGGGTGAAGGGGGGAAGCAGCAAGGAGGGCCACCGGCTCATTCGCCTCTTCTCCCTTCCCCTGGCAGCGGTATCCACCTCCGTCTTCATCGTGGCAATCCTCATCCTACTGCTGCTCCTGTACCACCGGGACCCCATGTGCTGCCAATTCCTCTGCTCCTGCCGCTTCTTCCAGACCCCCAGCCAGTATGTGAGTGTCCTCCCTCCCGCCCGGCCACCCCCCACGCTCTTGTTCCTCTGTGCTGGGGTCTGCGAGGCTGCATCGCTGCGTTCCCCTCCTGCAGCCTGGCTGGCTTCACTGATGGACCTGGGAGCTCCGAGCAGAGCCGGGCTCTGCCTCCTCCTTGTTCCCACTCTACCCCAGAGATCCATCCACTCAACCCTGCCTGGCTGTGCTGTTGGGGATAATATCTCCAAGGCCCAAGACTAGCAGGTTCCCCAGCTCCCCACGCAGCTCAGGAGGGGTGTCCGCCTCCCCCGGCACAGTCGTGTGTGGGGTCGGGCTCCGCTTTACAGGGAAGGGGCCCAGTGGGGAAGGGGGCTGGAAGCTCCAGGCGAAGGCAGACAAAGCCGCTCGCTAGTGCTCGCATCCCCGGCAACTGGCTTTCTTGTGCACAGCTCCCGGGCGCGGAGCAGAGAGACACAAAGCCCTTTTGCTTGCGTTTGTCATTTCCTGGGGCTGGCTTTTAAGTGGGGAAGCTAGTGATGGAAAAAGAGCAGGGTGCTCAGCCAGCGTTGCCTTTCTGGTGGTGGCTGCCTGGGGAAAGCTCAGCCTCCAAAGCTGCAGGGATGGCTGTCGAGGGGATGGCTGCGGGTACTGCTCCAGAGCCCCTGGGAGAAGAGGGGACGTCCAGCCTCGACTAGCAGGGGATGGAGAGACTTGTGCCATGAAAGGCAAATCTAACAGTCCAGTACAGGCTGGGAAGTCCCCAGCAGAAATGGGCTGTGCTGCTGGTGTCCCCTGCCTGCTCTGATGCCTCTGCTCTTTTCCCCTCTTCCTCCCCAATGCCTGTCCGTGGCACGCGTGGGGGAGAGGGCTCTGGTGCCGTGCTCCTCGCCCTGCAGAGCTGCTACCCGAGGCAGTGCGGGATGAGCCATGAGCTGCAGAGCCATGAGCTGTAGCTTGGGCCTGGCTCTCAGGTGGGTGGTTAAAGGAGAAGGCATCTTGCCTTTAGCAAAGGGCTGTGTGGACAGATGGATGTGGATGCAAAGAACTATATGTGGAAAGGGAACGTATATAGGATGTATTTCCATCGGAAAAAGTGAAGCAGTTGTAGTGGTGTGAGGCAGCTTTCAAGCAGGTGTAGTTGTACTGGTTTTACTAATCAGTCATTAAAACAAACAGTTGCACCCCCAGCCAGCCTAGTTTCCTGCAGCTTCTCTAATTGTGCTGTAGGGCAGAGACAAACGGTTCCTCTGTTGTTAAGAGCAAAAGTAAATCTGTCAGTCATAGTCCTCCCTGCGGATCCCTGGTTGCTCTGAAAGTCTCTGGGCTGTTTTCCGCTGGCAGAGATGGGGCTTTTCTGAGAGCAAGGAACGGCCCACGGCTTGAGTCCTGGCTGTGGCTCAAGGGGCTGCTCTCCTTGAGAGGGATCTCTGCTCGCTGTTGCTTAACACCTTGACAGAGAATCGAGCTTAACTGGAACAAGACTGCTCGGGAACAGAACAGCTATTGCTCTGCAGATTTGCTTGCTACGTTATCCTGAAATGACTACCTCGGTAGATAAGTTTACAAATTCTGTAACCCTGAGCACGTGACAGAGCTCTTATCTACACTAGCCCAATAGCTGGGTTTGGTCCCCCAAAGAGAGATGGTTCTGCTGAGTCTGAATGAAACCCTGCCCTGGGCCCGGGCTGCCGCCCTTCCAGCTGCGCTGTGTAGCGGTGCCAGCTGGCTCAGGCCCGTAGAGCGGGCCCTGCGCTGCCCGGTGAGGATGTGCCCGAGCTGTCAGTGTCAGTAAACGGGCAGGCAGAGGTTGGCCGCCAGCGGCAAGAGCCACATGAGCCAAATGGGCAGAGGTAGCGGCTCTCGCCCCAGCCCAGAGTCCTGCTTCCCAGGCTGTGCCCTGTGAGCTGGCTGAGCTCTGCTCGCTGCCGGGCGGGATGTGAGGGATTTCGGCTTTGCTCATGTCCTCCTCCCCTCGCCCCTCGTTGCAGGACTGTCCCCCGCCCTACTTCAGCAGCAGCCAGCGGCTGGTGGGTCCCCAGTGCGGAGCGTCACGGCTGGAGAGTGCTGCCGAGAACCCTGGCATGCAGGTGACGGCTGGGTCCCTGATGGGAGCTGGGTGGGAAATGGTAGCAAAGATCATGACGGGCTTTGGGAAGAGATTGTTGTTATGGGGACCCGGTGAGCTCCTGGGGCATAGGGAGAAGGTGCTGGACAGCAGGAGCAACTTTGGGAAGTGCTGCCTGTATGTAAAAACCTGGGGGTGGGGATGCTGCAGAGGACACCACGGTGCCCTGAGGTGTTTGGGCATGAAGTGCCAGGCAGATCCCTCGGGACTTGGGATCTTGCAAAGCAGGTCATGGTGTAATTACCTCCTGGGAGGGAGCATTTCCTCTGTCAGGGTTCAAGGAAGGGCACCCACAACTTTGAACCCTGAAGTAATTCGAGGTGGCACCAGGCTATGAACTTCCAGCGAAGAAAGCCGCCGCCACCACACTGACCTTTCTCCTCTGGGCCGGGCATTTCTAGGGAGACGAGCTATTCTGCGTCGGACCCCCCAGCAGCTACCAGCTCTCTTCCTGGGAGCAGCCCCGCTTGCCAAGCTACGAAAGCGTGCGGAAGAAAGATCGCCAGCGGGAAATCCATCAGATGATTGCCGAGAGGTTTGGGCTGTGGGCAGAGCCTTCCCAGGAGGTGAGCTCTTCCTTCCCTGCACGAGGGTGCTGGCAGAGGCCCGGGGGGCAGTCCCCCCTCCGGTCCATATCTGGGTCTTGCTTCAGCAATTTGCAGTAGTTAAGGACTCTGTTCGCTGCGATTGCCTTTCTCTGATAGCCTTTATCTCTGGGAAGGGCACAAAGTGTATCAGAAGGCTCCTTTGGTGTACATCTGTGCTGGTTAATGATCGATCTTTCCTGGTGCGTTTGCAGAAATGCCTGTGCCGGGAGGCAGGGCAGAGCTGCTGATGAAAGGGCAGGCCCTTTGGATGATCTGCTTGGTACAAGTCCAAGCTGGGAATGTTATTTTTAGATCTGTGAGGTTTCTTCCTCCCTTCTCCCTGCAGGACACCTCTGGGAGGCCCCTCGCTATTACCTTGAAGTGTTTATGGCTTATTTATGAGCAGGAGGCTTTGCCTGTTACGACATTTAAGTTTTGCACTCCTGCAATAGAACAGAGAAAAGCGAGTGCATCTGCCAAGTAGGTCCTGTGGCAGTGTCCCAAGAGACTCCTGTTGAACAAAGAGACCTCATTAACTAAAGCAGAACAGAAACATTTGAAACTCTGAGTAGAGCACTAAAGGTTCACCAATTTACTTGGATTTTGAGGTCTTAAAGCTGTACCATAAAGTCTGGCATAGTCAGCACTTGCCCCTGGGTGTTCATAGCTGTAAATAATGATACCTGCCCTGAAACCAGAGCACCAAGGGCATGGGAGAGTAAGGCAAGTCGTTGAGGAACTGCAGCGGGAGCTCTTCCACAACACCCTGTGTCACTCCTGCCACTTGTTATGGGGAGAAAGCTAGCCCAGCTCTGCCAAAATAAACTTAACAACATCCCGGAGGTTCCTCTTGCTGCTGTGCAGTGACACTCGCTACCAAAACCTGGGTAGAAAGCCTGGTTTGTAGGTGCTTGTATAAATCCCAGTAATTGATCCTTGGTCCAAGGAAAGCGAATGACAGCCCTCTTTTAACAATAGCCAGTCTTTTCTGGCCTTGTGACAAGTAGTGACAAGTCCTTGAAGGGGAACAGGGAAGAGCGGGAACCTGGCACAGACACTGTGAGGGGGGAGTGGGGGAATGTGCCTATCCAGTGGATTGCTGCCCTACCGTGTTGCAAACCGGTGCTCAGCACCCATCTTCCAGGTGTTCATCTCACCAGCAGCCTGCTGCTCTGAGGACCGCAGGAATTTAATTTCAGGCTGGTGGTGGTTGTGAGCCTTGTCATCCACTCTGTAAGAAGAGGTGGGATAATCTCCTGGTTATTTCTGATCAGCTGTAATGCTCTTCCTCTCTCCTCAATAGATGCCGCCTCCCTACGAGCATGCTCTGAGGCATCCCCCAGCTTTCTCAGGAACAGTAATAAGCTCAGAGACCTTGGACAGACGTGGTGTGCCAGACCCTTTCCAGGCCCCTCTCAGCTACCAAACTCAGCGAAACACAGCCGTGTAAGGCCTCGGCCTCAGCGTACTGCTTCTTCCCATGGTGTCAGCGACAAAAGTGCCTGTGACATCGTTCTCGTCCGCAGGGAACGGCCAAACATCAGACCTTCACCCAGATTCGCAATCAGCAGAGACACAGGGAAGTCAGAACCCAGCCAGCAGTGATGTCCCTCCTGCAGCACAGGGACAACCACAGAGCCACCGCCAGGTATTGAGCTCTGAGCGGAGCAGCCAGGGATGTCTGTTCGCTCTTCTCTGGCAAATGTACTGTTACCAAAGGTGACGGACCAGCTGCTTGTTTCTACACACGGGGCAAAGCCAAGGTGAAGGTCCGCTCAGCCAGAGCTCCTCCAGGCAGCTGGCGTGTATCATACCTCTGTGAGGCAAGCACTGCCAGCCGTACCAAGGATCAGACCTCAGACAGCGGTTGTGTTGTGCTACTTCACTTATTTCTTAGGTTATAAAATGTTTTACTTTATCGGTGTATTGGCTATCAGGTGGGAATCCTCAGCTGTGAGCAGAACGAATCCACATCAGAGCACTGCTGTGTGCTCTTGCAGCAACAGTCCTCTGTGACCGAGAGCAATTTTGTATGGACTTCAGATAAAGATTCGGAGAGGTTCCAGGGGTTTTATTGCCTGCTGTATGCAAATACAGACCAGCGAGGTGAACTGTGTGACGGGATATGCAAGCTGGGAAAGGACAGAAGCGTGGACAAAATAGCTTGTGGTCTCTGTAGGGTACAGCATTTGGAAGATCTCGCGATGTCACGGAAAGGTAGAAGGCTAGTCGTCGCCTCCCTATGATGTATCAGTGCTTTATGCTCTTCATGGTAGGTGGGATCAAAGGTGGACATGTGTGCCTGACCCAGGTTACCTAGTTGTCTTCTGCAGAGCAGACAATCTAATTTCAACACTGGTGCCCTCACACCACCGATTTTGATAACCTGTTTTCTACTGCAGAGCCAATATTTCAAATTGTTTACAAACTTCAGATAAAATGAGATCAGTTTGGCCACAGGGCATTTGGGCTCCTTCCTTTTGAGTGATATAAGCTTGAAAATGTCACAGAATGACTCAGGGAAGACAAAAGGACAAGTCTTCTGGATTATGGCTTTATGATACACCTCCAGCTACGGAGCTTAAAATACCACCCCAGACTTGTGCATCTTACCAGGCACTCTAACATTAGTCATGAGTTAGCTTTACGAATGTGAACTTGCCTCACGTGACTAGTAAATGGAATGCTTTCAGGTAGAGGTGAGTTACATGATAGAAGGAAAAGTCTAGCTGCCTGGGATGCAGAGTTCAGTGCCAAGTGGAAAAGGATCTGTTCTGCAGTATTTTGAATAGAGATACAAATATAACAATGTCTAAAAATGAGTAAAAAATAGATAGAAGGAATTACTGGTGGGACAAGTACTGACATCAGAGTGATTGTAGAGAGAACTCATCCAGTGGCACAACAGAACAGGTTCTCCAGAGGAAGGCGGCTCCAGATACTACATAAACATAAGTAACACTTTCTATGAACAGTCAAGACCTTTAGTGGCCCCACAGCATTTATTAAACACTCTTACAAATACTGGCAGGTGATCCCAGTGCCCAAACACTGGCCACATGTGCTTTAGGAGCAAGAAAACAAAGTCCTAAACTGGTATCTTCAGAGCTAGAATATTCTTGACCTCAGATGCCAGTCCAGCGGTAGTGGTCTGTCCCAGCCGCTCCTTCCCATCTGACCCTGTGTGACACAGGAGGCTCAGAGCATGGTGACCAGTTTAAAGCTTCCTACTTCTGTGGTAGGGATAACATTGATAAAGGTTTTATAAAGAATCGCTCCTTTGGGTAGACGACAGATCACTTCCCTGCTCTCACTGCTGCGGGGCAGAGGTATATAGACCTCTTTGGTGTATCTCACAATCCCATCCTCCAGGGCGTAGAGTGTCTTGTTACGGCCCATCCCCACCTGGAAAAGGATGAAGAGTGTTAGAAAGGAAAGGCTGGAGGTCCACCACTAAAGCAGATCTGATCATTGGTCTGCCTCATTGGATATCCTGGCTTCAACAGCATCTGTTGCTTTGTATTTTAAAATAAAAGAAAACCACACTATTTGCATCCAGCTATCAGTATGCAATGGTGCTCCTTACAAGGGAGGAGATACTCATTCCACCCTGAAGCACAAGCACCCAGTCAGGTTACAGAGGTGTTTTGGGATATCCATAACTTCCAGACCTTTCCTGAGTCACAGGTGTGACTCTGAGCAGGCTCTGTGACTAAGAAATACCAGGTAATGAAACCCAATTCCAGGATTATATAGAATATAGGGAAGAGCATTAAGAACGAGCTCGAAAGAGAGGAGGCACTGAGCATGTGACTCTGTTGTGGGCTGCTGTTATCTAAGAACCAAGGAAGAGACAGAAAACAACTTACATGAGCCCCTGGATGCCAGCGTATCAACCGCTGTGTAGCTAAAATGTTGCCTGCATGCACAAATGCACCTGCAATAGAGTGACAGAGTCAGATTGCAGGGAAATGGAGCTCCCCAAAGCCCTGGCAGAACACAAATGGTTCCAGGACTTACAAAGCACAGCTTTCTGTGGGAATTTTCTAAGGAAAAATTACTTCAAATGATAAAAGCATCTAAAGAAAAATGCTGTTAGCAGGAAATAAAGGGCAATTCATATACAATGGTAAAAAAGCAATTCTAGTCTTTGAAAAGGTTACTTCTAGGGTACAAGGCATTTTCTGGTTGTTGAAGGCATTTGTTTTATTACCTTTTACATCAATATGTTTTCATCAGCAAAGCTAGTAATTATTAAGCGCTCAGCTGCAAGAATCTGTACTTTGGCTTCTGCTAATCCTCATAATTCTCCCCCTTGTAAACATCTAAAATGCCCAGCTTTTCAACACAGCGTGGGGGGAAAGTGCACTTAAGTTATTAGGTGTCCCACAGCGTACCCTCCTCCCAGGCACTCCAGAGAGGCAAAGTTAGCATCAAAGTACATTTTCTGTAGGCAATTTCAGCTGGCTGCTTGCGGGCCCATCTGGGAGAGAGGCTGACTCACCCTGCCCTCCCACCAGCTACCCTTGATCATGAGGTTTCACTGAACCTCCCCTTTCCTTTCTCTTGGAAGAGTGCCCTTGGCCACCTCCCACTGAAATGCTCAACAACTGACACCCGTACCAGGGGAGAAGCTGTGAAGAACCCAATGAAATGCAAGGAAGACTCAGCAGATACTCAGACCTACCTTCTACTTTTTTGAATCCGTAGCGCTTCCCAGGGCTGCGGCCACCTAGATTTTTTGAGCTGCCTCCAGTTTTCTTAGAAGCACATCTGATGGCAACCAGGCTTGTTTGGGGAGTAGTTAGAACTAGGTTGGGAGCAAGAACAACAACATCAGCTGAAAAAAACTAATACACGCACTTTCTTTTTTCAGATTTAAAGGATGTCAGTTAATGCAGGCTTTAAAACTAAAGACAAAAGCAAGCTCTGAGGGAAAAAACCTACTTCAAAGATAAATCATAATTAGACCACCACGGCCTAAGTCCGTCCCCTGCAGAGAGGCCACATCTCAAGTGCTGCTGCTGCCCAGCGAGGAATAAAACCCTTGGCAACAATGTTAAAGGACATACACAAATTCCTGTTTCAGCAAGGCCTTGTAAAATGTGGTACAGACATTACCGGTTGCTGTGGATTGGCCTTATATTGCTTTGAAAAAAGACAAGGTGTGATCTGTTTCGGTTTCCCCTTCGATCGAATAGCATTTACTTACACAGTAATATATTGAAATCCTACAAATAAGAAGACTCCAATTCAGGACAATATATAAGCATATATAGAATTGCTATCCTGAACATGCTAATTGAAGCATTTTGTGCAAATCCTTGAGTTATAATCAGGACAAGTCAAGGGAAAAAGAAAATAAAATCAGTTGTTACAGACACTGATTTTCTCTGGAACACAAAATATCATTCATACCACAAACTGCCTCCTTAAGCAAACAAAAGACACTGACAGAAAACACACTGGTTTTCTTATCAAGAGAGCTGACCCTCTCATGAACTTCTGTTAAAAATGACTGAGCTATAATTAGTTCTTAAAAAGCTCTTCAATAGCTCCTTCCATGCAGTTAGCAGGCAAATCCAATTTTTCTGAATCCCTCTATTTAGCCTCTTAAACAGCAGGTTAGTACAGAAGAGTGGTTATCATAATGTTCCCATTTCCTTAACCTGAGTAAAACCTCTGGATTAATTTAATCTTAATTAAATTACCATAGATACTCAGTGAGCTGGAAATATTGTTGGGAAAAGGGTAATTGCTCTACAAAGAGCCATTAATTTCAGGTGCTTACCCATTAAGTAAAAGAAAGGCTCTGAGACTTAACAAACTACAGGGAGGTAGGCAAAGATGAACAATAGTTACAGTTTCATTTATGCAAATTCTACGATGTTATAGTCCAATTGACTTTTATAAAAAAAACCTCCAACGGGGTGATTCCAGAGTTACATTTTGTGTTGCATGAAAGCAGCTTGCTAAGAAAAAAAAAAATGAACCTCAAAGCATCAGACATGCAGGGAAAAGTGATTCTCCAGACTAAGACAGAGTTTGTAATTGATTGAAGTCACACTGAAAATCAGTGGGAAAACTTCACAGTTCTGATGTCCCACCAAAGAAGCCGTGAGGACATTTCTGTCTGTAACACTTCTAGTTTAAAAAGGGGGGATTTTTAAAGCCTCCCGGCTATTGCACTGCGCAAGGAGAGAGCAGCACCCCTCGCTGTTTGGTCTCTACCTACCGCACACGAATACTGTTTTTCCAAAGATGATTTTTTTTCACCATGAGGGCAACCAAACAGCAGCACAGAGAGGTTACGCAGTCCCTATCCCTAGAGGTCCCTACCCCGAGCCGCGGCCTGAGGTAAAGGCGAAGGCCTCGACCCCGAACTACCGGCATGGACCTTCCCCGGGGCACCCCCTCCCGAGCTCAGCCTCCCGCCCCACGGCCGGACCCCCACGGAGGGGATGAAGCTGGAGGTGACGATAACGCTTCACTCACACAGCCGCCTCACCGCCGCCATTTTCCCTAGCGCCTCTTCCTCATCCGGTGGGAGGGCGGAGCGCGCGCGGCTGGCGGCGGTTGGTCCGAACGCGCGCGCGCGCGCGCGCGTTCGGACCAACCGCCGCCAGCCGCGCGCGCTTTTGGACCACCCACTATTCGCGCGAGCTTCCCCTCAGGCGGGCGATCGTCCCGCTCTTCCCTCAGGCGCCCGGGGGCTTTACCTCAGGGGAACGCGAGATGGCGGAGAGCGAGCCGAGGTCTGAGGAGAGCCATGAGGAGGAGCTGCCTGCTTTAGCCTCCCTGCTGCAGCACTCACCGTCGCCGCGGCGCCCCGGCCTGTTGCGCCGCCGGCTGTCCTCATCTTCCGCTCCCAAGCCAGATACGAAGGCAGGGGCGGTTGTGGTGGTGAGCAGTGGGAGCGGAGAGGAGGAGGTGGAGGAGGTCGTCCCTCTGTCTGCGAGGATGAAGAGGAGGATGAAAGCAAAGAGGAAGGCGGTTTCTGAGCCCCCTCAGCCGGGCGGTGGGGATGCTGGCCTTTGTGCTAGGGGTGACCTGTTGGCACCTGGCAGCGGACGGCCGCAGGAAGCCTTGGTGTCGACTGGAGATGTGTCTTGTGGCAGCCAAAATGGCACGCGTGGTGCTGAGTGGCCCTCCTTGTGCCCGCTGCCAGCCTCTCAGTCTGACTCTGCAGACCACCCTAGTAGGCCCCTGGTAAGTGGAGCAAGCCCAGAAACATCCCCCTCTCGCAAAAAGCCAAAATACAGTCAGAAGGAAAAGGAGGTAATCTGCCAGGCTGCGTGGCAGAGGAGGAAGGAGCGAGAAGCACGGAGGAGGCAGCAGGAGCAGGAAAAAGAGAGGAAGAGGGCCTTTGCCAAGATGCTGAAAGCTCAGCGACCAGGGGAGTGCCAGAAATACATAACAGTGGTGCTAGATCCAGGTACTTGTCCTCACAGCCTGCATCTGTCTTATAATGGCTGTTGTCTCCTCTCTGTGGAGGCCTGACCCATGCACCGATTTCAGTTCTCTTACAGGTGGAAGGTGGTGGACAGATCCTTAGTGCTTTGCAGGCTGCAAATTACTCCTGTGTGGTTGAGAATCAGGCTGTGCCCTGCAGCATCACCTGGAGGAGAAAGACTGTGTCATCTCAGGTGTGTGAGCAAAATCTCAATGTTCTTACCCTTTTCTTCTTCTGTTATTTGCACTCATTAGTAATTGTATTTAGCAACCCAAGTAAACACCCTCTAATCTTCTCCCTGCCTCAGAAGTCTGAGTGGGAGCACCGGTTTGAGTGAATTATAAACAGACTCTTGGTCTGGCTGTTTGTTTTCATATCTGGACAGATGGAAGAAGGAGATGAATGGACGGAAGAACCAAATGTCCTGGTTCTGCTTCGCTTGGAGGAGTTTTTGTCCATGGTTCACAACTACAAACAAGTGAGCATGCTTATGACTTTTGTGCTCTCAAACATGCCTTGCTGTGGTGTTTGTCATCCTTCTTCACAGCAGGAAGGTTTTGATGTGGGATGGAGCAATGGTTTCAGTAAACCAGAAATCTGGTTTTAGAAGCCATTAATGGATCATAACCACTAGGGCTGTATAATACAAAGTTCTGACAAGCTTTCTTTCCTAGTTACAATTTTTCACAGATTTTTGAAGAGGTAACATTGTCAGACCAAGTGGGATTATTTTTTATTCCTTTCTGCTGTAACTTTGTACCAGAACAAGTGTTGCCTGCTTGCCCCTGGACAGACTTTTTCATCTGCAGACCCAGCTGCAGAATCAGAGCCATAGCTTGCTGCACTTGCATGTGTGCCTCAGAATGGTTTAACTCTTTTTTTCCGTTGATCTCTGCAGGAAGCACAGGGCTGTACAGAAGGAGAAAAGGAGACCCTACAGACCTATGTAGCTCACGTGATGGAGAAAATGCCTAGGAAAATTCTGGCACTGGCAGCAGTTGGAGTAGAAAATTACTTCAGGTTAAACTTTTTTCCCTCCAAATGTTTCGTGTTGTCTCTGGCCTTGAAAAATGCCATAGGTGTTTACATTAATTCCTTCTAGCAATGACTGGAGCATAAGAAGAATTCCCACCCAGAACTGCTCCACTATTTGTTATAGAGAAACAGAAGCAAAGGTCCATCCAGCCTGTCATCACAGTGACCAATGGGAAATACCTTGGGAAGAGCATGAACTCCCAGTCTTACTTTAGTCTTCTTAGGTCTCTCAGAGTTCAGCCAAAAAAGAGACTGCGACAGGCAGCAGCGAGTGGAAAACAAGAAGAACAGAGAAAACGGAGAAAAAAGGAAGTTAAGGATTCTGGCCTGGAGATAACTAGAATGGACATGGAAGAAGTGAGTAGCTTTAAAACAGGCATGCAGCTGTCATCTCTTGTTGTCTGCCATTGTTTGAACATTTGACCTAATCACACACTTTCTTGGATGGGGGGATTCAGCCTTCGTTAGTCTGTGTGTCTGAGGACAGAGCTCTTGGGGTTCAGTTCCCCACTGCTCGTGTACACACCTGCTCTCCCATGGACTGACGTGTCTCGTTCACCTTGATTCTGATGTCAGTCTCAGTCAGCATCTCTCACCCTTTGTGGCCTGCTGGCAAAGCACATCAGTGCTGCCCTGGGCTGGGTGACTCACCTGTAATGAGAGTCTGCCACTGAGAGCTGTGGGAGCTGAAATGGTGCTAAACTGTTATTAACAGGCAGGAGACAGGCTGCCCCTAAATACTTCAGTGCCTTAAATTAACTGTTCCCGAAATGGGGAGAGTGTGGATGTTCTTGTCCTATAGCAAGATGTTGTGACCCTTTTTTGTTTCAGACAAGAGTGGGATTTGATGTGCCAAGATTAATTGTTGCATTTGTTGTTGCCAATGATGTTTACAGGCCTTGGTGGATCTGCAGCTGTGCAAACAAGTCCAAGTCAGCTTTTTTGAGAGCTGTGAGGACCTCGGAGAATTTGCCACTATGTTCACAAAAGCTGTAGCTGAAGCACCGTTCAAGTGAGTAAGCAGATGAGGTTTGGTCATACCTTCTTTGGAGAGGCTGCACTTTCACAGTTACTGGGAGGGAATAGCAGGTACGCGGCTGTGCTTCAGTACAACCCAGTATAATGGTTTTTAAAGGGACCAGCGACACAGACCAGCTGCTAATGCAGCTCCTTCAACGCAGGGTTAGTTCTTGGAAACTGAGGTCCTGCCTGGGGAAGGGTGAGGACAGACCCTGGTTTCACGTTGGAGTTTCACTTAACATCAAGCAAAGGTCTTGTTCTCAGTCTGATTTTAGGAGTGGGAAGGGAATGCAAGGAGGATTGGGCTCTTACAGCACCGGCTTTTCTTCTTCAGTATGTAAACAAGAGAGACATTACTGAGAGCGAACTGTTTAGCTGCTTCCGTTGATAAGGAAGGACAGCAGCATGTTGCACAGCAATAGCTAAGAAAGCCATCGTGTGCAGTCTCACACAATCCTAGCATTCCTATCACAGCAGATGCTGTATTTTACATCTCAGCCATGAGACGAGATGAGATGTCGTTAAAAATGACGTATAGAAGTGTTTTATTATGGTTGACAGTCAGAAAGTGAATTCTTGTTTACCACTTTGTATGTGTATTGGCTTGTGTCAGGATTGCTCCCGAGTACAGGAATGTTTCTTTTTCAGTAGGATATCTGGGTCTTAAACAAGGGAATTGGTAATGCATGTAAAGAAAATAAGGTCAAATTTTTAGCATCTACTTTGATACCAATGGTGTGTATAACAGCACAGAGTGAGAAATGGCTCTCTGTCTTCTCTCTCTGGCTATGTGACAACAGATGCAGTGATAGGATTTTCTTCATAGCCTCATTGTCTCATTTTCTTTCCCATCCTTTGTTCTCCCTAGGCGAGAGCGAGACAAGACGGGGTTCTCCTTCTACTTAGAGAATAGGTGGTGCAGAGGGGTGAAGGTGGATCCTTCCGGAAAGGGTCTCTTGGAAGTTTGGAAGAGGCAGATACAACAATTTAACCATGTCAGCCTCAAGATGGCTGAGGCTATTGTGTCTGCCTACCCTTCTCCTCAGCTTCTGAACCAGGTGAGGATGCCTCGGGAATGCCAAGTACTGTGTGCAGACAGCCAGCTAATGTAAGGAGTGGAAGAAATCATTTAACTGGTATTAAATTTGACACAACGATTCTGTATGAGCTGTTTAGTGAGGCAATGAAGGAACCGATTCCCTGGCACCCATTGCTTTGGCTTTACAGAGCAGAGTACTGAGGGAGCAGTATTGGTTCTGCATCAGCCTGTAAGCTCACAAACGAGATCTGAGAAGAGACCAGGTGAAAAATGAGCGTACATTGTGAAAGGGTAGAGCAGTCACAGGTGCCTAGCTTTGATTATGTTTTTTGAGCAATGGATGCAAACGGATGATACTGTTGTTCCTTTGTGTTGCTTTTAGGCCTATAGCAGATGCTCCTCGGAGCAGGAGCGGGAAAACATGCTGGCTGATATCCCCGTGCACCGCAGTGATGGTGTGACAGCCACCTCCCGGCGGATCGGACCAGAACTCTCCCGACGAATCTATCTGCAGATGACTTCCCACAATCCTGATCTCTATTTGGATTCCACTCGGTAGCCCCAGGGAATGAGGATTTTACTGTTTGCCTGGTCTAGGTATTCAGTTCAGCTTCCTTCTGGAAAGAAGTGCTTAGATACCAAATACACTCACTGATCCTAGCTTAAAGACTTAAAACACATTTAGACTTCATTGTAGCAGAAGGTTGGATAAAATTGCTGAGTGGCTGGAGTTTACACAAGAAAGATGGTGAACATCTTCCCTAAGAGCATAAGTTGGACACGGCTTATAGTACTGATAGTTGCTTTTATTTGTCTTCCTAGAAAATAAATATTTTTGAATAATAATAATCTTTGCTTCTTAACAAGCCGTCTTGAATACCGACAGATATGTGATCTGTTGAAAGGAATACTTTCTACTGCTATCCTAAACTGCAGTTAGTTCTCTCTCCAGTGTGAAAAATCCTAATCCTATACCTAAAGCAACATGGTGCTGCCCCCCCCCAGCACCTGCTCTAGTGAGGTGGAAGAACTTTACCTCACAAAATAGACTCTCAGTTTTCCGCTGTGGCAGATGGGAATGAGTAAGACTAATTTTCAGATATAAATTTAGACTGCCCTGATTCAGTCTCCAGACGGCTTAATCTACAGAGGGTCTTGAAATCTGATTACATGCGCTGGAATTATGAGGTCTAAACAGTTGGCAGAAAAAGCTTTCTTTTAATTAGATTGGGGAACATGTTTGCCTGTCCACGAAGCCATGAGCACTTGTGTGCGCAAAAGCGACAGCAGCGCTTCCTGAGATGTGTGCTGAGAGTGAATTAAACTGCATCCAGTGTGTGGAAGTTACCCTTTGGAACCGTGCTGCCTCGAATGAAAAAATACCTGCCCGCTACGCTAGCTTCAGGCATTCAGCAGGAGTCCTCGCCCAGCCAGTGGCGCGCTTCTGACCTGAACTGATAAATCTTATTAGCCTGGCATTTGCAAACTTAAGCAGCACTCTCCTAGATGGCAAAGCAACAGACTCCTGCCAGACGCTGGCAGGAATGTCTGCTGAGAGGAAATGTTGCTTTGAATGTTGCTTGTTGTTTTTCTGAACATTTCTGGCTAGTAAGCAAGGACCTTTTAAAGAATGTGATGAGTTAGATACCAAAAGCAAAGCCTAAAGCTGTTTCAAGGAAGCTCAGAAAACACATGCACTGCTAAGCCAGAGATAGGCAGCCTTTCCTTCCTTTTATCTGATATTCATGCTGTCGCTTTTTTCTGCGTGGTATGTGGGGAACCACAGTCTTATCATTAGGTTACAGAAGTGGGAAGGCTTACTGCTTCAGTGATGACCTCGGCATGAAATTCTATACATTATTTCCTTGTGGCACTGCTCTTATCAGCAATCATCCCGGGTATTAGAAGAGAGGGAGCGATTCTGGTGACTAATGTAGGATGTCTCAGTGGAGTCGGTAGTAGGGATATTCTCTGCAACCTGCACTTAACAGCATTATGTGTACACTTCATTTTAGTACTCGCAAAGCCCTTCAGGATGTAACAAACTTCTGTTTGGTTTTCTCTGTAAGGAAATTATAAATAATTCATAGTCCTTTGTACAGGTGAGTTTTCTTCTCTAGGTGCAAACGTCCAAACCTCCCAGCCTTCCCAACAGCCCCAAGGCCAAGCCCTCTTCCACCCGCCCACCCGCCTTCAGCGGGTGACGCTGCCACAGTGCCACCCAGTGCTGTGTGCCACTGCTGCAGGCAGCAACTGGCAGCCAACTCGCCCGCTGTCTGTGGGTTTCGGACACCCTCCTCTTGCTGCGCATGCAAAACCAGCCTGCAGACTGGCCAGAAGCCCTTTCTAAGCTGTAGCCGCTTTGTTGGCAGTAGCTGGTTAAAATTAAGTGTCCTCAGTAATAATTTTTGGCTGTTTCTAAAGGACCTAATTAAAATTAAAACTGCATTAGCAATATAAACATCCAGTTCAGACAAATTGCTGCGAAAACTGTTGTATTGAAAATTTCAGCTCCTTTCAATAGTACATCAGCTTCTTCGCTCCAACATATGGATGCACAGCCATCCTACACACTTGTAATTGGTCCTGGAGTGGGCCTTAATGTATTATTCCCATACAGCCATATCACCAATTTCAGCACAAATAGAAATGACAGCAAGGAATGGATATGTATTAAAAACCTTCTACCTCCAGGACAGAGCTATAGCTACGCAAGGGCTGGTTTTTCCCACTCCTATAGATCGGCAGCTTTCTGTGTCTCACAATCTAGGTAAACAGCCCTTGGAGGTAAGAGGCGTTAACAAGTTTAAGGTAATGTGGGCAAATAATGGGAGTTACAGGCCAACTGCGAAACATGCACAGCAAAGATGATCTGAACAATAACTGCTCTGTGTGGAGTGGACCAGCAAACCAATGCTGCCTGATTAAAAGCAGTTTCATCAGAACACAATTCCATAGGAATTCTGGCTGCGTAGATGGTGGAGGGAGATGCTGACGAAGCAAGTGCCCATCCAGGACAATCACTGCTGCGAGTTCTGTTGTAGCATATTTTGCAGGGTTTTGTGGTTTTGCAGAGCGGCTAACACGTCCTCGTAGAGAGTGTTCACGCTGACGCACAGAGGTTGGCGTTGCAGCTCTGTCAGCTTGCAGGCGGCCAAAGTACAGAGGACGCACAGCAGCACGAAGAGCAGGACCCGCAGCACCGACCGCGACCAGGAGTGCTTGTGCCGGGGTGGCTGAGGGGGACGAGAACTGGAGGCGGGCTCTGTAACGAGAACATTCACAAGACAGAGAAGGCGAGGAATTAATGAAATATCTTTAACAGTCTACATTCAGAAACAAGCTGTTCAGGTAATGTACGTTAGCCTGTGCTACAGTTGTCTTTTGTCGTGAATTTTCATCACTTAACTCTGATTAATGAGTAGATGCGCAGGATCTAACTTTAGGATGAAAAGTTTCAGATTTAGTTTCATGGGCAGCAGTGAAGAGGGTGTAAAGCACCTCTGTGTTGCACAAGATCTGGTTTTGCACATACAGTTCGGTACACTTAAAAAGAAATGAGTGGAGGGAAGTTCTCTTTAGGAACAGTCGAAGAACTTTCCGAATCTTGTAGCTCAGCAGTTCATCAGGAACAGAGACGAAGGGGAAAAGGGCACAGCAGTAGAGCTTATTAAAAGTCTTACCAGTTCCCTCCCCACTCCCACCACCTCCCAGTACCTGGGCTGCATAAAAGCAAATCTGGCAGCATCGAAATGTGATGAAGATGAAATCCGATGCAATCCCACCCAAAATGGATGCTACTTACTTCGGGCCTGCACTGTTTCTTTTTTAGTTTTCTTTTCCATCTCCTGTTTTGCAGCTTTCTGAGCATCATACTCCCGCCTTCTGCGCTCCTTTTCTTCTGCCTTCTCTCGCTTCCTCAGTTCCCTCTCTTGAGCCTCCTTTGCTCGTTGTTCTGCTTCACGCTTCTTCTCCATTTCTGGGGATTAATAGGAAGTTTTTTCCTTTTATGTAAAGGGTTGTCATTGCCTTCTTCCTTATTACCTGCCTATCTGTTCCCAATTGGAATGAGGAAACCAATCCAATAACCACCTTTTTTTTTTCTTTTCTTTTCTTTTAAATATTACATACCTTCCATTTTGCTCCCTCAGAATTAGGCTTCCCCTAAAATAAATCTTGTGCTCTTCTTTCATATTTTTTATAGGTAACCTACAGCACGTTCAGTCTAGAGATCTAACTGTTATTCAGGCAACAAATTGCATAGTTATCCCCCACTGTCTTTCCTCCTCCAGCCTTCTACCCTACTACTCCCTGAGCCCTCAGGATTTTGATAGTTACAGGTATGTGTTAGATGGCAATTTGTTAGATGGCAATCAGTATGTCTGGGCGTGTACGAGAGATCAAGAACAGTCCTCAGCCGACAGCATGTGAGGGCTCTTTGTGCTTACCTCGCTCTGCTTGGAGCTTCCGCTGCCGTTGTCGATCCTGCTCAGACTGGATCGCTTTCATGTGCTGCAGCACCTTCAAGGTCCAAGAAAACACCCTGAGGTCTCTGCAGAAGGCTCATTGCACAGTCAGTTCAAAACAGAACAGCTGGAGCGTAGCTGGGGCTGACCACCAACCCTGACCTACCCCTACAGGTATGGCTCTGAAGAGAAAGACAGCTCACAGCTTCCAGCATGAATCTTTGCAGTTAAGAAACAGATCTTTCCGTTAAAATACAAACGTGGCAAACTGGTGCTAGCTGATACAGAGGATCACAGAACACTTCTGTTTACATGAGCCTACAGTTTGCCAGAATTTCTCCAGAGATTTTTGTACTCTGGACTATAAGCCTAGACATGGGTTATTTTGTCTGATTATGCCTCCACTTCTTAGCAATCAGCATTGAGCCCTCTCTTAACTCCATTACTGGAAGAGAATCCTACTCAGTCCAGTGTTTGCTTTCTACAGGCACAGAAGCAGGGAAGTGTGCAGTGAACCTGCACCTCACTGGCTGAAGAAACTTCACGCTGCTGCAGCAGCCACCCAGCTTGCTGAGCAAGAAGAGGGAAAAACCACTGCTGACAAAGCCAAGTAAGGAAAAAAAAAGAATAAAAGCAGATTCCTTACCTTGACAGCAGCCTGTTTACACTGCTTTTCATCCAGACAGTCTCCTGCTACTTTAGCCAGGACGGGATCCAGGGGATTGTCCTTCAGATCCAGCCACTTCAGGTTCTGCAGAAAGGAACGATAAAGGGGAGGCTGTAAGAGCACAGTAGTCTTGTGATTATTTAAGAGATCCAAAGCAGAAGCAAACTACTTGGTTTCCACATAAATGAAACAGGTATGGAAGACAAGCAGAGAGCTTGAGCAGAGATGTTTTCGATAGATGTGAGAGAATTTCCACGGAGCTGTGGTGCAGAGCCAGCTGAATTTTGGAATGGGTAGTCAGCAGGATGGATGCTTTACCAGAGAAATCAACTTGAGAAGGATCACAAGACCCTGGGCTGCATCCCAAAGCTTTACGTAACTGCCCAGCAAACAGTTTTACCTTGAGCTGTGCAAAGCTGACTGGCAGGGTGACTAAACGGTTGTTCAGAAGGTCCAGGTGCTGCAGATTGACCAGGCGGCCAAAGTCCAAGGGCAGCTGTTGAAGCCGATTTTTACTCAAATCCAGTTTCACCAGATGCATCAAACTGCAGAAGTCTGACTAAAACCCAAACATAAACAAAACCCAGGAAAAGCTTGTCAGCACCTTTATGGAGGAACCTCAGCGGGGAGTACGTGGAGATAGCCTGCACCTTACATAAGACACAAATCCTTAACTTACCACAGAACTGTGGTGGAGGAAAAATCGCTCTCCTCCTTTGCCTTGGAAGATGGAGGTGGAAAACAATGGGATGGATAAGACAGACAAGACTGACAAGGTGATGTGTGGCAATACAACAGAAACAACCCCGAGTCTCCACTGTTGCTGAAACTGGTCTGTGTTCACGGGGGGATCCTCTGGCAGGGAGATACTGCGATCTCCAGGCAGCGCAACCCTTTTCTCTCTCCTGCCTCAGCCAAAACTACCACCAGTACCGACCCGTCACTGACAGCAGAGTCATTCAGCCACCCCAGGAGGAGGAAAGTGCCAGTTCCAAACCTCCCGATGAACCTTTACCGAAGCACTAGTTATCTTTTCTAAATACTTCCCAGCAGACTCATCCCCACAAAGCCTCTCTAGCACCTTACCGGCAAGGAAATGAGGTTGTTACAGGACAAATCCAATATAGTAGCTTTTGGAAGAGCAGCCTGAAAGAGAAACAAAGCACTAAATCAACACCGAGGTACACCCGTACCCTCCTGACACCTGCTAGTTTTGCCTCAGTCTCTGCGGTTTCTCCCGCGTCAGTCTGTCCATCCCCCCCCCGCCACTGCCTCCGAGGTCACGTCGTATCTTGATCGATTTCTGGGTCTAAAGGCAGTACTGATCCCGAGATAGATGTGAGTAGCGGCGTCATATCTTGATCGATTTCTGGGTCTAAAGGCAGCACGGATCCCGAGAGATGTGAGCAGCGGCTCGTACACCCTCCCCTCCGCCGTTTTAAACACCCGCAGGCCAGGTCACAAACACCTCCAGCACATCTGGCCCCCCTGCACACATCTGGCCCCCCTGCGCACCCCCCTTCCCAAGGACCGAGCTGGCAGAGCCGGCCCCGGGGCTGCGGCCCCGGCCCCGCCGGGCGGCCCGCGGGCCGGACGCTCACCAGCTCCCGGACCGGCACCTCGTTGAGGTCGCAGAGGCTCAAGTCCAGCTCGTTGCCGTCCAGTTTGTCCTTCAGGCTCGGTCCCTTCCCGCCGCCCCGCGACATGGCCGCCGGTACCGTCGTCGAGCTCCTCCGAGGGCCGGCAACAAGGGGCTGCGGGTCGGGCCGGGCGGGGGCGGCTGGGCCCGGCCCCGCCACCCACTTCCGCGTCCACGTCCGCGCGGGGCCCGCCAGCCGCGGGGCCGAGCGCGCCCCCTGCCGGCCCGGAGCGCCCCGCCGCCTGGGCACCGCCGCTCGGAGGGACGCGGGTTCGAGGCTCCCCCCGGGCGGGGGGGGGGGGGGGGGGCAGCCTCTCCCGCCGCCCCCGGTGTGTGTGTGGGGGGGTGACAGCCGGGCCGTCAGAACTTCGGCGTCTGCTCCGCGGCTTTCTGCGTGAAACGGCGCGGGGAAGGGACGGAGATCGCTCAGCCCGGCCCCACGGGGCCGGTGGGGGTCACGTCCAGTCGTGTCACCGGTCACACGCCACCCCACGAAAAACCGACCGCTGATAATCCCGACAGGAACGCAGCGACCGAGTAAGCTCTGCCTCGTTTTACGACAGCAGATCCTGCGGCTTCGATCGCTTCGCAGGCTCCACGAGGAGAGCGGTGAATTCCCTTTTTTTGGGGGGGGGCTGTCACACCACGACATCTCTCTTCACGGGGAGGAATCTGCAATTAACGTTATTGATGTTCCCGCTTTGATCCAAAGGCTCCCGTGCTGCCCGAGCAGAGCGCTCTCTTGTCTCCACTGACCCGCTGTGGAGAAAGTCAGGGAAAGAGAAAAGGAGCCTGGGGCAGAGCCAAATTAGTATTACTCGGTAATGGGATTGCAGCGAGCACTAACCTTGAATTTCCTGACCTTTCTGCAAACCGTGATGTACACGACCTTGCAAAGATGTTTTAACTCCTCTGGCACATCTACACCGTGGGTGCTTCAGTTAGATTTTAAGTTGCCAGTAGGTCTCTTCCGACACCCAGAGATCTGCGTTAGCTCCCCATGGAGGTAACTGGGACCACAGGAGTCTCTGAGCAAAGGCACCCCAAAACAACAAATGAGGATTCGCCTCATAGAAAGTATAACAAAATCTGCCTGAGGTTAATGCGCTCTCATCGAGGAGATTATAGAAGTTTCTCGGAGCAGGTTATTGTTCCTCCAACGGCGAGCTGAAGTTACGGAGCCCTCATTTGAGAAAAGCAAGATCTAGTTACGCAAGAACCTCTCCCATCCCTTGGTTTTTCACAGCAGTGTTTGGAGGGCAAGGAAGGGCCAGAGGACGACCTGCTCCAGGGATGGGTGGGAAAACCTCACGTTGCCAGATCTCCCCGCACAGACCCCAAGGGAAGAAACCGCTTGCCTGAGCCCCGCGTTACCCCGAGGCAGCGAGGGACTGGCGCGAGGTGCCGTGCAGCTGCACGCACCACGTACAGTCCTGCTCCCGAGAACAAAACCCCGAGGGGCTTTGGGGGGACCCGAGCGAGACCCTCTGCTTCTCTGGAAAAGGGCTTTGTCTGTGCAGTGCTGCAGAGACTGAAATCTGCGCTTCGGGGTTTACAGGAGTCCAAGATCCTTTGGCTCTTAGTGGAAGGAAATAAGGGTATAGATCAGTTACAAAACCTACCTGCCTATTTGTGATTAACATGAAGGCAGATTTTTAAATCTTCATTAGAAGGAAATGATACCTTACTCAACGGTGTGTGAAGTGTTACTGGTTCGGCCTGCCTTTGCTTTGACAATCTCGAAGGGGTGTACCCAAATGTCAAGGTCACATTAACTTCTGCCCAATTCTTGGTTTAATACCTAACCGGGATTCACCCTGTAGGCTAATAATTGGAATGTGGGAAGATCAAACTGAAAGTCAGCTTTATTTTTATTTATTAATGGTGAGGAGGTTTTAGATCCCAGATGTTTTTTAATTGTTTTTTTTCTCTGTGGTTATACAACACCGAGCACACTCTGATGATCCTGATGTACAGGCAAAGATAATTGCTCTGTGCTGAAACGGTGAAAGGACAACTTCTGGCCACGAATGTCATACAGCCTTACATCGTCTGTGGAAATGCATAAACTCACCTAGCTACTGATTTTACTGGGACTGACATGTAAATAGAGCTCCCGTGCGTGTCTAGAAAGACCTCAAGCCTCCATGAGACAGACAAACCATAACGCGGGGCCCATTTGCACACTCTGCTAGAGGAAGGCTGCAAGAACATTTGCAAGAAGGGAGCAGGAACTGCTGAGGGAAGCAAGATGAACACTGCCAATCTAACCCTGATCTAACGAACCTTACTGTGGCCTCGCAGATCGTCCCAGACCCTCTGCAGATCTCTGGCCTGCCTCACCCAGTGTCCCCTCTGCAGCCATGGCCAATTTTTCACATTTCAAAGACAAAAATCTCCCTTCCCCTACCAAAGAAAACACTGTCACTGCCGCCATCAAACTCCTTGTGAACAAGAGGGAAACTAGAACTGGGGAAAATCCTTCCTGCTTCTAAAACCAAGTATGTAACACCAGAGGTCTGGTTGCAGTCAGTATTTCGCTATGCGGCTGTCTTATGAGCACATTTATGGCTTTGGTGTCTGTGTGGTGGTGCATTCCCCCCCAGGCCACTCTACGATCTCAGGAATTCCTGTTAGGCTTTGGCCTTTGTGTAATGAGTTGGGTGGTTAAGAATCCCTTGACTGTACCAGGGGCTCTTGCATGGCTAAGGCGGGGAGCGGCACTGACTGTACCAAGAATTCCTGTTGCCTGGCGGAGGCGAGGATCCAGAGCAGGAACAATTAGTCATCCCCTGACAGCCTTGGAACATCCTTTATCTGCATTGTAGCTCGAGTGAAACGGTACCAGTGTTACTGGAATTCCAGTAGCTTGCTGATGACTAAAGCAATCATCTTGCCAGCCTATAAACGGCAGTCCCAAGTGAGGCCCTTTGAGCTCTCCTGGACCGCAGCGGGCTGCGACCAGCATCTCCCTCCAAGGGGGACGCCTCTCAGAGCTCGTAAACTCTCCAGTTTGCGAAAATCGGAGGACTGTCACCGAGAGCTGACGATGGGACCTGGGCTTATACCCTTCGCTCCTTGAGGCTCAACACTTTGCCCGTTGAGAAAATGCCGAGACATTTGGCATGAATATTTCACTGAACTCAAGGGTAATTTTTAACAGATATACCTTTGTTTATACATATATCTTAGTGTCTGGTTGCATGCATGTGTGAATTAACCTGGGTATCCTACAGCAATTATAGTATAAATATTGCCCTTTTGAATCTGTAACTAAATCACTGTTGTGATTGTAGTAAATTCTATTGAATCACTTTGTAAATGTTAAAATGATCAAATTCTGCTAAATCTTGTGATTCTCCTCAAGCTGTGAATGAACCTCAGACTGCTGCTACACACATAAGCCCTTTAGACATAAATCGTTGCCCAAGCCTGGGACTGGGAGAGGATCCAGCCGCACCTAAGATCCATCAGGAGTTTAGAAAGCAAGGAGGTCTTCTCTGAACCTCGTGACTCAACGGGAGGGTCTCCCCTACCTTTTTACGTCTCTGATCTCTGTCCAATTCTAACTTGATTTTCCTTTGCATGTTTCTCTCTTACCCTTTTGCGTGTTTGGTCTCTGTATAAATAATTCTAGTTTGATTCTAACTTGATTCTCCTTTGTATGTTTCCTCCACGTATTAAGTAATAGAGTGAACCTTGCCATCGAACTTTGTGAAGTCGTGCTTTTATAAATTCCGATTAAATCATTTTTGCTAATACCCTTGACGGTGATTCTTTAAGTGGTCCGAACCACTCATTTGCGACAGTCTGAGATTCACCATTCCGAGGCCGATATCGACGCCCTTGATCATCAGCACCATTGTGCTCGACGTGGTACAGACACACTGTGTCCAGACACACTGGACTCCAGCATCCACGTGGGCAGAGGTGCAGAACGGCAGCCAGCGATCGCCCAGCAGGTCAGCGGCTGAGCCAGAAACGGCCCACGTCTCAGGCCAGCACTGTTTGGTTAATGCCTGTACAGTATTTAAAAGACAGAGATTATTTTCTGGGCTCAAATTTATACCCCAGCCCTTTCACAAGGATTAATTAGCTTTTGGCCATTGTTGCAGGCGATGCCCAGAAAGGCTGTCAGCCGTTTTACGCGGGGAACGACGTGCGTGTCACCTCTTCTCCTGCAGCATCAGTGCTGCTGCAGCGGAGCAGCGCTGCTCCCGTGGCCGGGTGCTCAGCAGAGCTCAGCACCGCAGGGCTCCTCGCCTGGATGCCTTCCCCGGCCTCTGCCCTTGGGTGAGGGCATCGCAGCCCGCCCGGCTCTGGAGTAGCTCTGCGGTCCCTAACTGGTCTCTCTTCCTCCCATAGCAGGGTACAGGCAGCCAGGGAGTGCCAAGAGCTATTAGCGAGGGAGTAACTGCGATAACTCATTAAGTGGATAGGGCTGGAAATCAATTAGTGACTCACAGGGCTCAGGCACCGAGCGATACAGGTGGAGAAAAGCGCAGGCAAGGGGAGTCGGGTGCTCTGCGCCAAAGTCCGCCTCGGTTGGGGTGCGTGGAAAGGCCAGAGTTTGGGGTGCAGTAGCAGCTGGGGTTGGGCAGAAAAAGGCTGCCGGGGCAGTCTGGAGAAAAAAAAAAAAAAAAAAAAGAGAGATTGGCGGGGGGCGGGCCGCGGTGCGCACCGCCCCCGCCTATCCCGGGCCGGGCCGGGCTCCCGGTTGTTGCCGCCGCTCCAGGCATGGCCACGGCGCGGCTGGCAGCGCTGTCCCGCCGCGGGCCGCCCCTCCTGCGGCGGGCGGGACCGGCGGGCAGGTAGGGACTGGGGATGGGGACTGGGGATGGGGGGGCTATAGAGGACAGGGGGCCGTGGGGAGAAGCGATGGGGAGCTATAGGGGAGGTAGGGCTATGGATGAGAGGGGATGGGGGCTATAGGGGAGGGAGGGAGGGCTGTGGGGACTGGGGATGGGGGGGGCTATAGGGGAGGGAGGGCTGTGGGTGCTGGGGATGGGGGGCTGTGGGCCTATAGGGGGCTATAGGGGATGGGGGGTGTGGGGACTGGGAGCTATAGGAGATGTAGGGCTATGGATGAGAGGGGATGGGGGCTATAGGGGTGGGAGGGAGGAAAGGCTGTGGGGACTGAGGATGGGGGGGCTATAGGGGAGGGAGGGCTGTGGGTGCTGGGGATGGGGGGCTATAGGGGATGGGGGGCTGTGGGCTTATAGGGGATCAGGGGCTATAGGGGATTGGGGGGTGTGGGGACTGGGGATGGGGAGCTATAGGGTGTGTATATGGAGCTATGGATGAGAGGGGGTGAGGCCTATAGGGGAGGGAGGGAGGGCTGTGGGTGCTGGGGATGGGAGGCTATAGGGGATGGGGGGCTGTGGGCCTATACGGGATAGGGGGCTATAGGGGATGGGGGGCTGTGGGGACTGGGGATGGGGGGCTATAGGAGATGTAGGGCTATGGATGAGAGGGGATGGGGGCTATAGGGGAGGGAGGGAGGGCTGTGGGGACTGAGGATGGGGGGCTGTGGGTGAGAGGGGATGGGGGCTATAGGGGGTGGAGGGCTGTAGGGGACAGGGTGCCATAGGTGAGAGGGGATGGGGGGTTATAGGACATAGGGGGCCATGGGTGAGGGGATGGAGGGCTGTGAGGGCAGAGGATGAGGGGGCTGTAGGGCACAGAGGCTGTAGGGACAGGGATGGGGGCTCTAGGGGATGGAGGCTATGTGTGGTGGGGGCCGGGGGCTATAGGGCAGCTGCTGAGCCATGTGGGTGGCTGCATGCAGGGAGAGCAGGTTCAGCTGGAGGTTTCACTCTCAGCGTGTGTCGCTGTCCCTTGGCTCCCCTAAAACCCCTCCAAAGTAGCAGAAGGCAGGCGGCATCCCTTGGGTCTGTCCCCCTGGGCCTGGGAGGGGACCAGGGGCAGGGACAAGCCTGGTGCACCACGTGGAGGGATGTGAAGCTGTGCCCAGGGCTAAACTTTCTTTGTGCAGCGGCTCCAGCCTGACTGCAGTAACGCGAGATATATCAAACAGCTTCTCTGTCCTCCTTCAGTGCTCTGACTTGCAGGCTTTGTGGGGCAGTGTCCCCATTCTCCTGTGGTGGGGGGCACTGGGGTCCCAGCAGGTCCTGGGCACCGAGGAGCTCGGGGCGGGGGGTGGGGGGGGGGTCAGGCGAGTTCTTTGCCTTGCTTTTCTTCAGAGCTGCCTCTTGGAGCAAGTTCGTGGGAAAGAACAGCAAAAGGAAAGCAACTGGCTTTGGGAAAGGCTTTGGAGGATTAGTTGATATTCAGAGCCTAATACTCACCCGGAGGTATGACTTCAGGGAGCAACTCCCCAAGAACCGTGGGGAGGAGCCCTTGTTTACTCACACATGGGGTAAGGGTGTTTCTTTTCAGCTGGGTTGAGATTAGGAGTGAGTGGCTGAAGCCCGTGTGTGCAGCTGGGGCCAAGATTGCCGTCTCGGAATCTGTTCTTAGGCGGGATCAGAAGGGAAGAACGGCAGAGAGTTTGCTGCAGTTTGGACTCCAGCCCAGAATTGTGAGTGAAACTGAGGGGCAGGAACACAAAGCACTTGGAGAAAAAGACAGCGTGTTTAGAGGAGTAAACTCTTTCTAGTAACGTTACAAAAAAGTTTATTAAAGTTGTTAAGCAGTATTTATCATTTTGGCAGGAATAGTGCAGGGTGGGAAGAGGTGCAGTGGAAAAGGTAACCAGAAAGTCTGCTGCAGTAGGAATCTGAAAGCTCTGGGGACTTGATCCTTCCTCAAACCAAACCAACCAACCAAAAGTAATCAGAATCTGGTTAACTCTTTAGTCAACAGGGTTGTTTTAAAGAGTAAAGAAGAGGTAATGATAGAGCAGGGTTAACTTTCACCACCCTTTTATTGCAGTTGTGTTACCTAAAAGACCCAAAAGCTCTTGCTTTTTGGGGGAGAGGCTCCTGGTAGATGTCCACGAGCAAAGGAACTGGCTGGGGAGTCTGTGAACCTCTTAGAGCATGAACTCTGCAGTCAGGATGGTTCCCAGGCCCTGGGAGGGCAGGGCCTTTCATCCACGCACAGAGGGGATGGCACCCCAGGTCAGGTCGATGTCCTTCACAGCTGCAAAGCAGGAGCTTGCTTCTGTGCTCGTCGTAGGGGACTGGAGGTTATGCCTATGCCTCTGCCTTGTATTCGTCTCTCATCCCTTCTGAGAATTTCTATAGAGGCTAGGGAAGAGTTAAAGGTGAACAATGAAACCGGTTATCTTATATCAACAACTATAAAATGTTAGTTGGGGCTATTCAGAGATAAATACAAAGAGCTCCTAGGATTAGCCGAGAGTGCTTGCTTCAGTCTGATTGTTCTGCTTGCTGCCATCAGGCAGAAGTGCTGGCTGGGTCCGCCAGCGTTCGTTCGGCCGCTTGCCTGCCTTTCGCGCGAGGTGGGCAGCGGGATGCATTTTCCCTGGGTCCCTGATGTTCCTCCGTTCAGTTGCGCTGTTGAGCTCCAGGGTTACGGAGTTTTGCAGGAGCAGCCGAGTGCTGAGGCTGGCTCATTTGCAGGCACCGCAGGCTGTCTTGCCGCTGGAATGTGTTGCCAACAGAAGGCATGCGCTCTCTAAGAGTAGTGTTTAACAGTCTACGCTGAGACCCAAGAGCAAGCAGAGTTTTATTTGCTCTCCTCTGGCTGAGTCAGGGAAATGAGAGCTGCTGTAAGCGAAAACCATCAGACCGTTGGTCTTGTTTTATTTCCAGCAGCACCAGATGCTTCATAGGAAGAGGTGGAGGGTGAATTCCATCTTTTCTGTGACAAAGATGAACAAAAAGATTATTTCTAAATCCTTTGGACCCTTTCTTTGTATCAAGGTCTCTTGATACCTTCTTTCAGATCAGATATATGCACTTGCTGTTGGCTATAGGCAGGAGGGAGACCAACCCTACGTTATTTCCAGCATGATGCTAGTGATAACAAATGTATCCTGTATCTGCCTCATTCCTTCTGTTCCTGACCCCCAGTGCTTCCAACAGCCTCCTGTGTTTTATCCCACACCTTTCACCCCTGCCATGGCCAGGAGATAAGTGATACGGAAATGCTGAAGCACCTGTGAATGTCAGACTGGAATTCAGGGAGTTCAAAGTAGATGAGAGCTGTGAATTTTGCTTTCCTTAAGGTATATGAAGAAACCATATGAGCAAGCACTTTGAGAGGAGTTAGTGACTCTGGGTTATGAGCATGAGATATCTTAGGCCCTAATTTCAAAGCTGTTGATGCTTTCATTTGAAGATGCGACTGCTTGGGACCTTCAAGAGCAAGCTGTGCGTGTTTTCACACCGTGGGGGGAACCAGCAGTATTTTCACAGTGTTTTGGAGTGCAGGGCTTTATAAAGACATCTTTTACTGCTCTTTGATGCTCTTTCATCCCCATGTTTGGGGGTAGGGAGGAAGCTGTAAGTGGAGGTGGAACTATCATTTGGTTCTGGCTTTGCACCTTCCTGCATTCAGTGTGAAAGTCTGTGAAACCCTTTGGCTCTTCAGGCCGGGGAAAAAAATGAGAGAGTAAGACCAGAAAGCCTGGTCTGCCTAGTGCTTTGCCAAGATGTGACAGTGTAAAATATCACTCTTCTCATTATGGGTTGTGCAAGTACCTCTTGAAGGCTGACTGCAGAGAGCAGGAGTCTGTTTCAGCTGGACATTTTGGATTTTGATTGAATTTTATCACAATCTGAATTTTCTAATAATTTTCTTCCCCTTTCCATCTCTTTTTGGGGTGGGGTTTTGTTTTTTTGGTTTTCAACCACACGGTAGAACAATGCATTGGACCAGATTTTTTTACCAAGTAGTTCCTTGGGTGGTATCCCCGGAGAAACTGTGTGGTCCATGAAACGCTTGTGTTTACTTGCTCCCACTCCAGCCCAGTGCCGAGACTGCTCGGCTCCCAGTGACCCCTGAGATGGTGCTCAGGGAAAGTGTTCTTGCACAACCAAGTCAGCAGCTGCTCTCTGGCCGCTCCAGCCCTTCTCGGGCTGCAGGAGCGAGCAGGGACCTCTCTGTGCCTCAGCTGGCAGAGAAAAGCAGAGTGTTTAGGGACAGGCTCTGCTGAAACTGGAGGCGACTTGGCTTTAGAGAGACGTGAGTGTGGTTGTGTCCATTAACGTTTTTGCAAACAGCCTGTGGTTTCCTCATCTGCCTGCGTGAGCGGCTGGAGCTGCTTGTCTGAGGCTGCCCTACAGCGATGGGACAGTGGCTTCTCCGGTCGCCGTTTCAAATAGCGAGTGGCCGTGGCAGTGGCTGCAGTGGCTTTTACTGCTTTCCCAGGAGCATTCATCCTTCCCTTGTGTTAGGCAGAGCTTTTTCAACCTTTATTTTATATAACCTATATTTATGAAGGCTTTTCTTCTGCAGAGCTTGCTTTCATTTCCTAGTTTATCTACGTGCCGTGCCCAGGAGCTTTCAAACAATACAAGATCAGTTTAGCACTTGTCCTCCCTCCTCCTCCTCGGGCAGCCCTACAGCCTTGATGTGAGTCAGTGGGAGTTGCACAACCCTCCATCTGCCAAAAAGAAGTGGGGGAAAGAGGGTCGGGCCATTCGCTCAGCTATTGGAGCAAAACTTCCCCCCGGAAGGTAAAAATCTTGTTTTGTGCTTCTCTCGAGACTGAACTCCACCCCATAGAGGAAGTAACTTCATGCTAAGTTTTGTTCCTTGTGGGCAGGGAACAAATCTTTTGTGGTAAATAGCACCCAGTCTTTGCAGAGTATTGATCCCATAACAAATGGGGGAAAATTGAGTTCAAGCTGATCTGGTTTTCTTCTCCAGGGCAGGGATCCCCCCCGTTATACACTGAAGTGGCAAACACGGGGCATTGCCTCTGAGCCGTGCACCCCACAAGTGTCGCTTAACCCTGTCCTTCCTGGTCGTCTAAGGTGGGAACGGAGGAGCTGAGAGCACGGAGGGAGGCAGGGAAGAAGTGAGGAAGGATGGAGAAAGCGGGGGGCTGCCCGGGGAGGAGGGCAGCGTGGCGGGGGGGTGGCTGCTGGGGCAGGGAGAGGCTCAGAGCAGGAGGAGGTGGAGAGAGAAACCGGGGCAAGAACTGCAGCGCTCGGACGGTCAGGAGCTGCGGTTTGAGGGGAGGTCGCTGCTTTTCCACTGATGTTCAGACCCTTAATGATTTTTAAAATTATTTTCCCTACCGCCCTGCCTACAGCTTCTCATTGCTGCCTCTCCTACCT
Source organism: Aquila chrysaetos chrysaetos (assembly GCF_900496995.4). NCBI lineage: Eukaryota > Metazoa > Chordata > Aves > Accipitriformes > Accipitridae > Aquila > Aquila chrysaetos. The sequence continues at coordinate 69,232,442 of NC_044008.1, forward strand.
ATGTTCCCTCTCCAGCTTGGCCTCCAGCACGATGTCCCTGTGCTCCTCTGAAGGACCGTGTCGTGCCATTCCTGCCCAGGTGCTGCTCTGCTGAAACACCTCCCTGCTCTCCTCCTCCCCTCCTGCCCTGCCTTTGCAGTGGGTGTATTCTCCTCCACCCTGCGAGCCTGCTGTGTTACTGCCTCCGCACTTCTCCCCCCTCATCTTGCTGGGAGCTCCTGGTTTTACTGATGCTGTCGTCAGTACCATAAACTCTTTGCAGTCTAGCTGGCAGAGATAATAAAACATGTACAGCCTGCTTGCTGTTGTATACACAGACTGTTACTTTGCAAATGTCTCTCAGTTACAGCTCAGCTTCTTTGAACTCTTCTAAACAGTTTTTATTCTGTGGGATTAGAGTCTTCTCTGCAGACTGTTTTGGAGACTGATAAAATGACATAGCTCTGACTTTAATTTTAACTTTCTCAGTCGTCTGCTCTTTCCAGCAGAGAGAAGCCAGTTGGGGGAATTTCCCTACAAACTGTTTTGATTGTGTTCCTTCCAAGTTATTTGCACTTTTTAATATTGCAGAAAGACCAAACCCAGTCGCCAGCACTCAGTAAACTGCAGAGTCTGTAATCTGTCCGCATATCCCAAAACGTCCAAGGTAGCTTTCACCCCAGGTGAATGACCGTAGGACCAGGCTGTGCCGGGTCTGCAGGGCTGGTGCAGGCTCCTTCCCCATCAGCAGCAGGGTCCTGGTTTCCAGTGGAGGGATGGAGGCTCTGCCTGCGCTGCCTGCTGGTGTGGGCAGGTCCAGGTGCGTGCATGGGGTTTACGGAGCTCGTCTGCCTGCGCAGTGCCCCCCGGGCTGCTGCACGTGCTTTCCAAGTCCTTTTGGAGATCTTCCTGATCTTGACCCACCGGAGCGGCTGCCCGTGGTTCCCACTAGCGTGGGGACGTGCATCGGGTACTGCTGGTACCGTCGGCAGGTTGATAATCCTTCCGGATGGGGAGAATGGTATGGATGGGTTTTATTAAAAAATAGACTCTTCTCCTTTTCTTTCACAGTGCCCTGCACACAGGGGTGCCCTCTGCCTGCCGCAGGGTGACCAACAGCTATGTCCAGGGGACCTTAGACGTTCCCCTTCTCACCAAAACCATGGGCCAGTGCCTGGATGAGACCGTCGAGAGGTTTCCCGAGCGCAACGCCTTGGTCTTCTGCCGAGATGGGGTTCGGAAGACGTTTGCTCAGTTCAAAGAGGAGGTGAGTGCCTGGTTCGCCCCTCGGAGCGCCCGGGTGGGTGGATAACGGCAGCAGCAGGCGTGATGGAGAAATGGAAACCGGTTTCATTGCTGAGCTCAGGGGTGAGGTTTGTTGTATGTGGATCTTCATCCTGGCCCTGAGCAGAGGGTGAGAGCAGCTCCCCGGCAAACACCCGGTGGGCACGTACTGCCTTTGCCCTCTTTGGAGTCTCGAGACCAAAGGGAGAAGGTAGCGTATGTAAAATGCTTGCTGTATACCCCAGAACGAGCTTTCATACTTAAAAATTATCACCCCATCTGATGTGTTCTGGGCTGAGTCGTGGTGTTTTTCTCCACTGGATTAGGCTCCAGCTCTTCTGTTAGTCACTCTGCTCTGACTGTCAGAGGTCCTGAGTGTGTGGAAATTTCTAGTCCAAGCGCAAAGGCAACTGAGCAAAGTTGGGGACTTGGTCTCAATATCGTATAAAAAAAATGGGTGTGGGTTTATCTATGCATGTGTGTGTATGCATGCATATTACATAAAAATATATGGTTATATGTATTCTAAATGGAGGGGCAAAATTTCAAGGCTCAGTACCTGGAAAGTTTCTATTAAGTGTATAAATGTATTGTATGATCTTCGATAGGAAGAAATATTTTTTTTTTTTAGATTTAGTAGCGTTTTGGCTACATCCATTCAGATAAATAAGATTAGCTGTGTTCATACTAATTTTAAGAAGTAGGCTGTAGTTCAACTAAATCAGAGAATAGCTATTCTTCAAATTCGTTTCTCCTACAAGGTAGATTTCATAAATTTGAGAACATAGTAAACTATAAAAACTTTCCTGAATACTTCAGAATATTTATATATACATCTGCACACCTGAAACACACTTCCCACATTGCAAAATAAAGTAGTCATGTGTGATGGGTTGACCCTGGCTGGATGCCAGGTGCCCACCAAAGCCGTTCTATCACTCCCCCTCCTCAGCTGGACAGGGGAGAGAAAATATAACAAAGAGCTTGTGGGTTGAGATAAGGACAGGAGACATCACTCAGCAATTACCATCATGGGCAAAACAGACTGAGCTTAGGGAAAATTAACTCAGTTTATTACAAATCAACCAGAGTAGGGTAATGAGAAATAAAACCAAATCTCAGAACACCTTCCCTCCACCCCTCCTTTCTTCCCGGGTGCAACTTCACTCCCGGATTCTCTACCAACCCCCCCTCCAGCGGCGCAGGGGGACAGGAATGGGGTTTACGGTCAGTTCATCACACGTTATCTTCTGCCGCTTCATCCTCCTCAGGGGCAGGACTCCTCACACTCTTCCCTGCTCCAGCGTGGGGTCCCTCCCACGGGAGACAGTCCTCCACGAACTTCTCCAACGTGGGTCCTTCCCACGGGCTGCAGTTCTTCACGAACTGCTCCAGCGTGGGTCCTTTCCACGACGTGCAGTCCTTCAGGAGCACACTGCTCCAGCGTGGGTCCCCCACGGGGTCACAAGTCCTGCCAGAAAACCTGCTCTGTGGGCTCCTCTCTCCACAGATCCGCAGGTTCTGCCCGGAGCCTGCTCCAGTGCGGGCTTCCCACGGGGTCACAGCCTCCTTCAGGAACCCACCTGCTCCGGCGTGGGGTCCTCCACGGGCTGCAGGTGGAGATCTGCTCCACCGTGGACCTCCCTGGGCTGCAGGGGGACAGCCTGCCTCACCATGGTCTTCCCCGCAGGCTGCAGGGGAATCTCTGCTCCGGCGCCTGGAGCATCTCCTCCCCTCCTTCTGCACTGACCTTGGTGTCCGCAGGGCTGTTTCTCTTACGTGTTCTCACTCCTCTCTCCGGCTGCCGTTTTCTCTCTGTCCCAACTTTTTTTTTCCTTCTTAAAAATGATATCACAGAGGTGTTACCACTATCGCTGATTGGCTCGGCCTTGGCCGGCGGCGGGTCCGTCTCGGAGCCGGCTGGTATTGGCGCTCTCAAACACAGGGGAAGCTTCCAGCAGCTTCTTACAGAAGCCACCCCTGTAACATCCCCCCTGCTACCAAAACCTTGCCACACAAAGCCAATACATCATGTTAATATAGTGGCTGAATTCAAGTTAATGAGGGTGGGAACCCCAAACTGGTAAAAAATCACTCGATACAGTTTTTTTTTCACCCGAGACCTTTTTGAAGTAAGCAATATGCCAGAATGGAGGCAGATCCAACAGCATAGATGGGCCCAGCTTATGGGTAAGGCTTAGTCTTAAGTTGAGCTGGTGAGAAGCTAGACACTAAATAGTCTTTGGGCAAGAATTAATTTGAAATAGTCTTTGGGCAAGAATTAATTTGCAACTGTTTGTACATAATTGCCTATTTTGGTTTCCTTCCTGCTTTGTTGTATTGTTCCACGCTTGTTATTTTTATGCTTTCAGTCAACCTGCTGAGCAGGGGCCGGTCTGTGTTCTGCGATTCGGAAGATGCTGCTGCTGCAGCAGTAGGCTGACAGACTGTGCAGCAGAGGTACATTCTGCCTGATTTCAGCTGCAAAGACGATGCTTTTTCCCCGCAGAAAGCAGTGCCTGGAGACAAATATCCCCCACTGCATCCTGTGTGTGATCCTCAGGCTCTTGTCTTGTATTTCACAGGTGGACCACGCGGCAGCCGGGCTTCTGGCTCTTGGCCTGAAAAAGGGAGACCGGCTGGGGATGTGGGGTCCCAATAAATACGAGTGGGTTCTCATGCAGTTTGCAACCGCTCAGGCAGGAATCATCCTGGTAAGGAGTTTGCTGTGTCTGGGTTTTTAGCAGGCTCTTGGGAAAGGAAATGGAGACAAAGAAGCAATAGGAGATACTGGATTACTGGAGTTTAGACAAGTTTATTGTCTTTTTTTTTTTTTTTTCATGCTCTTACCCAGCATGTTGGCTATAACCGAATCCAGTATTTAAACAAGATCTATGCAGCCCTCTGCGTCTTTGTCCTCCACTACGTAGGAAAGCAGACTGCAGAGGAAGGAGCAGCAAGCAATGGACTGCTGTGAACTAGCTTGGAGCAGCCGATGATAGGAGGAGATGTGCTTTTGCCTATAGGACCATTTTTAGGTAGCATGCTGCTGTCCTAAACAGTTACCACCTATTTAGATCCTTTCTAAATAGGGCCTGTATTGCTTCATGGTGCAAATGCTCACTTAAATATCTAGTCCAAACTGCATATCCCTCAAAGCCAATTTTCATTTGATAGTATGAGCTGGCCCATTCACCAAAATGCATCTTACATATACAGTGTACCATGATAATGACTGCACCCTGCCTTCTGGTCCATTTTCTTCATCATGGTTCATCCCAGTGTCTGCTAAGACACAGTAACAGGGTGGATGAGCATGGCTCAGTATGAACCTGATGGTGAACTCGACTCCAGTGGCCAATACTGCTTCTGTGGAGAGTTGGAGAGGAGAAAGCTGGTATTTTCGTGGTTGTCCATCAAGAAACCTGACTTGCACTTGAGTTTTGAGTCTTCAGTTTAGTGGATTGAATGTCTGCCTGGGGAGGCAGGAAGTCTGGTTTCTCTTCCTGAAACTTTATTTTGACTATGTGACCTCACATACGTTTTTTTTTTTTTTTTTTTGGTTGTTTTCTTTTGTGCAAACACAGGATTCAGCTAATTTTTCTGGTGAATGTGAAATCCCTGTGGTGGCGAGCTCTTAGTTCTGCGTGTTGGAGGAGAGGCTTCACGTGTGGCTTGTCCCTGGGAGAACTTTTCTGTTGGAATATGTGTTGGGGGAGAGGGTTTTCAAGGCAAGGGTAACTCTGATCAACTTTCTTGTTTCTCCCTCTTCAGGTATCTGTGAATCCAGCCTACCAGGCTCTTGAGCTGGAGTTTGTCATCAGGAAGGTTTGTATGGCACTTGCTGGTAATGCTAATTGATTCGTTGTGAGAACTCATACATGCAGCTGTCTGTTAAAGGGGATAGTGGGGACACAGTACAGATGAGCTTCTGCTTAAGCACTTGGGCTTATCAGGAAGAGGCAGGGAGAGCTGGTCAGAGAACGGGGCTGGTGGTGGCCACGTAGAGCGAACACCACCACGCCGTGACCGAGGGGATGAAGCTGCAGTTAAGCGATCACGTTTGTTGTTGTTCCCTTTGGCTGCCTCCCTGTCCGTTTGATGGAGACTTCTGCATCCTTCTCATCCCTCTCTCTCTGCTAACAACCATGTGCTGCCAATATTACACCAATAATAACCATACCTGCCAGCAGTTGTATACTAGGGAATGAGGAGAACAAGGCAAGACTAAATATCTGACCCAGGGACTTTTCTACCCAAGAAGCTGGCAGCCAGGACAGCAGAGACTATGTAGTAACAGCAATCTCTAGAGGCAACATCTGTCTTAAGTCAGTTCTAACTTTCCCACACTCATGCTCCAGCCTGGCCGGGAGGAAGAGCACCGAGCAGCTGTGCTGCCTGCCTCCTGCTTGGGGCAAAAATCACCATCTGGGATTTTAACCTTGAAAGGAAAAAGGAGGATGGCTCAGAAAGGACCAGCCCACTTGGTAGCTTGTTTTCTCCTTCCCAGATGTGTCCTAGGCCTTGCTGGCCTTGAGTTTAACCTGGTTTAAGTCCTAGGTATTGCCGCTGCTTGACATCTTTCTGATGTCTGGTTGTGGCTGCCTTAGCTACGCTCGTATACCTGCCCGGGTTTGAGTTTGCAACCTGCAGAGCACTGAACAGTTTAAACTCTTCTGGCTCCTTAGTTCCAGTAAAGAGGAATCCAGGCTACTACACATTTGACAACTAGAAATTAATCTTAGGATTAAGAAGCTAACTTGCTCATCTGTGGTTTGTTCAGCTTTAAATCAAAGGCTGATACTAGAAGAGCTGGAACCACAGCTGGGTCTTCCCAGCACCATCCAAGTTCTGGCTTTACCTAGAAAGAAGTGGATAATTTCTAGCAACAAAGAGAGACTTTTCTCTCGCATCAGTAAGTTTGTAATTCAGTTGCTGGGCTGCAGTTTGAGTTCCCATTTCATCCTTCGTTTAATCCTCTTACGGTAGTCTCAGTGGTGTCACTCCTGTTCTCGTGCGTTAGGATTGAGCACAGTGCTGCGGTGAAGCACGTCTCTTCCAGTGTGGATATCCACTTCCTTCTCTCACCAGGTGGAAATGTAAATGGCAGTACTTCCCTTTTTTTCCCAATGAGACCTGGCTTTTGTTTTCCTTTTCATCTCTGTGTGTCAGGTTCTGCTCTGATTTTTCTCCTCCAGTGTAAATCTGCAGTGTCGATGGGATAGGAGCAGAAACATGCTTCAGCTCTGTTGGGAATTACTCCTGTTTCACCCTCTCAGGCTTTCTAGCATTCCTAGCTTTCCCGTGTACCTTTGGCACTGGGATCTCTGGTGTCCCTCACCCCCCAAATTATTTGTTTGTCTTTGTTTATTTGTGCAACAAACCCCCTGAAGACTTCAGGGCTTTGCCAGTTGGATCCTGTGCAGCCCCTCCCTTGCTCCATCAGGTTCCCTGCCTTTGGTATAAATAGAAATACATGCTGAATAACCATTCCTCTGATTCCGGCTGTATTTCCAGGGCTTTGTAAAAGCAAACTGATGACAGGTTTCGTATGACAGGTCTTTTGAAGACGGATCTGCTGCCATTCAGGTTGAGACCAAGTGGGAAATGGCCAACTAGAGACCCTTATCTCATATAGCATCTGCCCTGCAAGCTCCTCTCCTCACATAGCATCTCGTTTGTAAAGCTAGTTGAACCAAAATAGTATTTTGAAGGAACTAATAGTAAAAAGTTAAAGGCCCAAAACATCCCAGAACAGACTCAGTCCTGTGGGTTCTGGGAATACTGTTCCAGAAAATAGAGCAAATGTTTGTCTTCCCTTCTGACAAACCCCAGAGGGTACTTACAAATAATTTATTGGCATAGCCTTGGTCTCCTTATTTCACGGACCTTGGGAAAATAATGAAAACAGCCGAGTAAATCATTTATATAAGTAGTTTATTTGACAAGAATGCATTTTCTGGAAGATGAAAGCAGTTTGCAAATCTGGGTCAAATTCAGCAAATCTCCTCTGCTGAAAAAGAAATAGAAATTCTTGGAGTAATTAAAGCGCTTTTTTTCAGGATTATGTAAATGTAAGGGTTGAATGAAAAATGTTTTAATTTTCAAAATAGCTAACGCTTTAAAAAGAGGTGGAAAAATCTTGGGAAACAGAAGACCTTAAAAAACCCACAACAAAACCTTGGCTTGACCTGAGAGGCAGTCTTTAGGTTTCCTTGGTTTTCCAAAGTTCTGCAAAAATCCTCATTTCAGATCAACCAAATGAACTTTTTTTTTTTCTTCATATTTTGGAACCGGGCTTTTTGTTAGCGTTGGGACTCCTAATCTGAAAAATCAGTTGTTTGCCTTGTGCTCACAAGTAGGAGTATTGATCCTGGGGGAAAAGGGAACCTCAGGCTGCAGCTCTGCTCTCTTGCCCAGCAAAAAGCAACCAGCCCGTCCTGAACCAAACACCGGGGAGGAGCAAAGCACCGGCTGCACACCTGGATCAGGGCTCGGGGTGCTGGGCGTGTAGTAACAACACCCTGCCCTGTGTTTGCGGGGTTTTATGAGTGCACAGCTGTAAGGGCTCGGTTTGCATTTGCCCTCGGTGAACCTGCCTGCTGGAGACACGTCCCCAGCCCCGGGAGGTTGGCTGCTGCACCTTTTGCACCGTGCAAAGACCTATGTCATGCTCTTCGGTGAATCTTTAAACTGCTGCACGCCATGGCTCTTGCTAGCAAGAGTTAAAAATCTCCAGGTTTAGTCTGGAGTGAGCTCATTGTATGGCGTGCTTACAGAAACGAGCCATGGAGAAAACCCCGGTGTGGTGTTAATGGCTAACGCTTGCTGCGTGGGGTCGCAGGGCTGCGCACGTTCCTGTGTCGGTGACTGCTCTTCATCGTGTCCTGAACATCAACCCGATGTGACTTCTCATGAGTTTCTGTCTCCCTTCACAGGTTGGCTGTAAGGCACTGGTGTTTCCCACTCAATTTAAAACACAGAAATACTATGATATTCTAAAGCAGTCATGTCCTGAGCTAGAAAAATCCAGTCCAGGGGGAATAAAGAGCAAAAGGTGAGTTAGGAACATCTGGTGTCTGTGCACTGACCTCACAGCCGTGTCCTGCCTTGTGTCCTCTCAGCTGCCCAACACAGGCTCTAGCAGAAGGAGGACCTGGACGGGGTCTCATATGAAGAGAACGGGTTAGGCTGTCCTGGAAGTTTACCCTGACCAGTGTACGCCTATCCAGGCAGTTTTCTCCTTGCTCCATTATTGTTGATGGTATTTTTCTTCCTACCAGGCTCCCTGACTTATCCATTGTCATCACGGTAGACTCCAAGCTGCCTGGCACCTTCCACATGGATGAAGTGATGCAGGCTGGGGACAGCAGCCATATGAAGCAGTTAAGAGCCGTGCAGCGGACCCTCTCCTGCAACGAGCCCATCAACATCCAATTCACTTCAGTAGGTGCTTCTGTCTGCTCCATGCCTTGTGGTTGGGTTCCTCGCTGGGGCCGCAGGGAAAGATGTGTGCGATGCTGAGCATCCCATTTCCTTTGCCTTCTGCTCTCTGAGACCAAGCCCTGATTCCATCATCCTGTAGGATGGAGGAAGAGTTCCAGCATTTCCCCTTACTTCTTCCATTCTTGATGCTCAGCCCTTTGTCAAGGGCTGATGGAGATGAGAGGGTGTCATGTGAATTGTGTCCAACTGAAGCTGGACCATTTTTTTGCGTGGTTTGGGATTAAGATGCTGTTAAAGAAGAAAATACAGTCTCCCAGGACTGAATGGAGTGCAAGATCACCCCGGAATCTGCCGGGGAAATTGCCCTAGAGAGCACAGGTAGCTCATCCGTGGGAAGGGTGGCATCGTTGCGTAATGCCCTGTGTCTTTCAGGGGACGACGGGAAGCCCCAAAGGAGCCACCCTCTCTCACAGGAACATTGTGAATAATGCCAACCTGATCGGTCTGAGGCTGGGGATCACAGAGCAGGTGGGTCTCCGTCGGAGCACAGTTTGGGGTGGTCAGAGAGACCACGTGCGTGGAGAGCGTTGGTGCTTGCTCAGCAGAAGGGCAGGATGTTTTGCTACAAACGACACTGAGGGATGCTCGTGCGTAACATTTTTCATTTCATTGATGTTTCATTTTAGTTTCATGTGAAGATTTTTTGGAGGAAAAAAAAAGATGCCTTTTTGTGGGGGGAAAATTGTGAAATTAATCACTTTTCATTTTGGTGAATACTCATTTCAAATAATTACAAGACTCTGGATGTTAGCTTTGAATTATGTTGAATGAAGTTTTAATTTATTTTACATGACTTTGTTTGATGTCATGTATACAGTCTTGTTACTCTTATCAGGATCTGACCTTCCTATTTGTAGTTCCTTTTAAAAATTGTTAAAGGCAAATACTTTCTTTTGAAGTTCTGAAGTAGTTATTTCTAATACAACAGCTTTGATCCAGAAAAAAAGATGGGTTGTTTCAATCAGTCTTCAGAGCCTTTGGTGTTTTTAAAAACAAAATAAAATTAATAGCATGTGCTGGTTCCTGCATATTTCATGCCTGTCACAGCACTACCGCTCTTCTCTTCTGGCATATCACAAAATAATGTGTAAGCAACACCAGAGCAAAAAGTCCAGCAAAGACAAGACATTGCAGAATTACGGAATGAAATTCTGACATTGAAAACTTCCCAAACCGATTTTTATTAAAGGCAGGAACCATCAGCGTCATGTTTCCACCTAATGGGAACACAGATGAATGTCAGATTTCCGGCAATGAAATGAATTGGGGAAAACTCCTCTGTTCAGATCTTTGAGCTCCAGCAGTGAGAGGGGCCAGTCACGGACTGGAAGGTCTCCTCTCCTCACTGTTGTCTTTGCCTTGATCCCAGGACTGTCGCGTTGGTCTCCCCGCGCCCCTCTATCATTGCCTGGCGTCGGTAGGAGGCTGCATGGTGATGGCTCTGCACGGGTCCTCCTGCATCTTCTCATCGCCCAGTTTCGAGGGGAAGGCTGTGCTGGAGGCAGTGTCTCGAGAGAAGTGAGAGTCTGTTCGCGCCTTGCTACAGAGGAGTTCGTCGCCTCGTGGCGATGCGTTCTCCCCTTGTCTCGCCTGCCAGGCCATTGCTCGCGCTCTTCCTTCCCGCGATGGGAGAGGCAGGTTTGCTGGTGCGCACACTTGCACGGGCACTTCAGGAGCCTAAATCCTGCCTTTTCAGCTATGCTTGGGAGTTTGTCACGCTTCGGTTTTCCCCAAAATAAGGGCTCCTTCGGGTCACCGTAGGGCTTTGGCTGGAAAGCGTAGTGGTGTCTTAGTTTGGTATGGCTGGTGTGTTTTTACACCTAACCACCTGCCCTCCTTCTCCAAGTCCAGCTCTGCTGCTGAGATAGTTACGTTTCCAGCTTGTTCTTCACGTGGAGCTTGTAAAACAAAAGAGCTATCGTTGTGTCTGCATAATACACACACATATATATTCATATATATTTTTATACATCCGTATGTATACGTGCACGGATGAAGAGCACATCTGCTGTGCCTGCGTCCGTGCTGCTGCTCCGCGGCCCCGTGCGCAATGGGACGGGATGGGGTGCTGAGCTGGGGCTGAGCCCCGTTCCAGCTCTCTGCAGCTTTGCCTTTTCTCTCCCCTTCCTCAAGATGCTCGTTTGTAATCGGCACGCCAACCATGTATATAGACATGCTCTCCCAGCCGGACTTTGACTCCTACGACCTGTCAAGTCTCCGGGGAGGTAAGTCTGACAGCTCAAATGGAAGAATCCCAAGAAACTGGATATTACTGGTTCCCTGCTGGGAGGCTGTATTAAGCTTTGTGAGCAAATCACTCAACGGGAGGGAAGAGTTTAGTTGTACAACCCTTGTGTTTCACTGTTAATTTGATGCTACGTTTCCTTTCCTTGGGGTTTCCTTCAAGAATTATGCATTTTTAAGATTTCTGTCATCTCAAAGCAGATTGGGGAAGGACCTTTCTCTTTTATCTGCTAGGTCAGGGAGCTGGGAAGACTGGTTTTGTTCGACTCGTGTCTCACCAACCACCACCGTGTGGCAGCAGATGCTTTGTGTGCTTTAGGCTGGTGCGGTCCCTAAAGCAGAGCCACGCTGTGATTTCTCTGACCTCAAGTTTCCTGCCTGTTTTTGAAGTCATTCATCTAAATCCTGGAGAGGGTGTGATAACGCGTGCTGGAGCTTTCTCTCTTGTCACCAGCCAGCCTCGGGAATAGCTGAGCCGAAATGGGGAGGTCGCCAGCCCTTTTGAGGCAATAACAGCACAAAGAGAAGATGGTGCTGGAGCATAAAGAAACATTTAAGCAGATTACCTAATCATCTCTGCTATGTGAAAAATGATCCTGTCTCATCTTGTTCCCCAGCAAAGCCTATATATTACCCTGCTCTTTTGCTCTGTCATCCTAGGACGGAACAGGTGAAAATGTGATCTGCCCTTTCCCAAAAGGGCTGCTCTGTGCAAGGCTGGAGGAAAGGTTTTTGGTTTTATGGTGGTGACGATCAATGGGTGTGTTTGTCCTGCTAAAAATCTGTGCCTCTTTCTGCTCTGAATCTTCCCTTTTTGGGAACTGCAGCTTGGACTAGGTTTGTGCTATAGAGTTTATTTTCCTAACGAGTGAACTCTGCCAACCCTTAATTCTTTCAGGCAAACTGGCCTTGCTGCAGCGTTTTCTTCTAGAATAACTAGGACCTGTATCTGTAAAAATAGAAAAGTATTTTGACAGGAACCGGTGTATCCCAAAGATCTTGCCAGCATTTAAATCTGGGAGTGCAGAACCTTCTGAGGGACCGCTCCTGGGAATAAATAGATGGTTTCCAAGAAGGTCATCTTTTCCTCTTTCTTCCAGGAATCATTGCAGGTTCTCCCGTTCCTCCTGAGATCATGAAGATGATTATCACCAAGATGCACATGCCGGAGATCGTGGTGAGTTGTGGTTGCTGTGACTAGAGCTACAAGCGGTGGTGGTTGTGGTGAAACCCTGAGTTTGGGCATCTCTGCACGGCAGCGGTACCCAGCAGTGCCAGAGCTGCTGGGATCGGGCGTGATGGGACCGTGGGTGCGAGGCCAGGCTGAGGAGTGACGGTGTAGAGGGGCTGGGAGGAAGAAGGGGGATTCTGCCTGGTTGCTGGTGGGGTGTCTGGGGAGAAAGCTTTGTAAGAAGAGAAGACATTGCATTCAGTGTCGTAAACTGAGCTTCTGCTGGTGCGTTTCAAAGCTTTTATAAACCCTTCTGTTGTACATGCTGCAAGGATGAATGATGATGGAAGAGGCGTTCCTGGTTTGTATCGGTGTGGGTGGGTGCATGTGTTCATCTTGCTGCGGAGCTGTCAGATTTCTTTCACCATCCTGGCCTGCATGCAGATATAAAACCTCGTTGCATGCTACGTGTTTGAGTCTGAACGTGGGAACGGCACCATCCACACGTGCAGCGCCAGGCTCGCATTGCCGGACGGGTAGCGCGTGTCGGAGCACGCGTGCTGCTGCTCCATCGCGTGTCCCTGCACCTTTGGCCTGTGCAAGAGCATCCGCGTGTCCTGCGTGCGGAGGGGGTCAGGGGCACTCCAGGTGACACGTTTCGTAGGCAGGTCCTGCCATCGGCATGTGTGTGCCTGTGAGCGTATGGCTGAGCCAAAAAAAGGACTTTTTTGTTTTACTTTAAAGGAAATAACTTCGGTGCCGCGCTGCTTGCAAACGCTGAGGAAGCAGACTGTTGTGATGGATAAACACGCGGGGCTGGGAGTCAGATTAGGCGTGTTATTGTTGGCAGACCTGGACCGCACCAGGGTTTTACAGGGACGACTGTGTGCTCTGCCGCGGATCAGGGGAGGCCAGGGCATCTGTCCTGGAGCCGTCTCAGAGGCAGCCAGGGTTTTTTCCTGGATATGATGCTCTTAATGCTGAGCTGAAAACACCAGGGACAGCCCTGGTGCCATTGACCGGACTCTGTCAGGTGATAGCCACCTATTTTTATAGTAGGCTTCAGTTTGGCCTCGCAAAATATTTTCGGACAATACTAAAGTGCCCAGGACTCATGAGGTGTCACATGTTCCTGCTTTGTAGAGAGAGAGAAAGACTAAAACCCTCCCAAACAGTTGCTCTGCCCATAGGATAAAGAGGATTAAGTCTATATTTGTAGCACTGGTCTCGTGTTACTCCTGATCCCCCAGCCCTCAGACAGACACAGGGAGACTTGTTGAATTCATCTTTGCAGCAAGAGCTTTATACAGAAGATGTACATAAGAAAATATACAATTTGATTTCTATATAGGAGACAGAGGAGCTTTCATCCTCTTAAAGGTCATTTACACTCAGTTACAGAGGAATAAATATACATATATTTATATAACTCTTTAGGATTAAAAAACACAGTTAAGTTGCAACTGTGGTATTGTAATAGCCGTGACAATAAACCACAGTCATCCTGGTGTCCTGCTAGATCCTCGGGAGTATGGGCAGAGAGAACAGGAGGGGTGCCCGAGCCAGGCTGCACGGCGCACACCTTCTCCTCTCGGATGTACATGCATCTTAGTAGACCCCACAGAGTGGGAGGGAATCCAGTCTTCAGATGGCTCCAGTTTTGGGGTTTCTCAGTACTGCTTCACTTAAAGGATTTCTGGCCAACCTAGAGAGATTGCTGCCTTTTGGCGTGAAAGGGCAGCTCGGTCTCGGGGCCACCGGTTCTTGGTCGTTGCTTCACCTATTCCCCTCAGCCCTGGCCTGCAGGGACCCCCTCCGTGGGAAGGCAGAGGAGTCTCTTTGCGTGGGTTGAGACCAATTTTCCTGATCAAGCAGCTGGGGGAGGGATGCTCCTACCTTCCCGCTTGCTTCCACTCCACTGGAAAGGGAGAGACAGCGACCAACTGGTTGATCGGGGATGTGGGTTATGTTGCCTCTGGGAAAGATGACTGTGTTTTACCGGCAGGATCTAGGTTAGCTTGTCTTAGTATGGTCATGCATAGTTTAGTTTTTAAAAATGCCTCTTTTAAAATATATAGATGTCGGAAAAGATTGGAAAGGTGGATTCCATCCTGCGATCAGCAGAGAAGCGGGGATTCGGAGGAGGCTGGAGGTGGTCGGATATATCAGAAATGTTTCCTGACAGGTAGGAGAAGCTCAAGGAAGGACTCAGAAGTCAGTAGTTTTCTGATGGTTGAAGTGACCGGTCACCAGGACAGGCCATACCAGGGCCTGCTAGGGGAAAAAAAGAGAAGGCCACATGTTTAAGGGGATTTTTCAAGCAGATCTAGCATTTGTCTGCTTATTTTTACAGTAAGCAAATGAAGCCCATACTTGAAAGTGAAGAGTTAGGAGTCAAGGAGCCATTATGAGTTCCCACAGTAGAGGAGATGGGTTAGTCCTGTCTCTGACCTCTTCTGCCAACTCATTACATGACTCTTGAGTATCTTACCCAGAGCACTGATGGTCAGTGAGCGCTTCCTTCATAAAGGAAGAAACCCAAGAGCGAAATTTTCAAGGGTAGTGAATTATTTTGGTGCTCTGGTTCTGAAAATCCAGGGCAGGTAGATTTGTAGAAACTTCCAAGCAGCTTTTCATCTGAAATGTGGTCAGTGACCCAAGTCACTGGTCATCCTTGAAATACAGAGCCCCAGAGCTGACATCTGAGAAAGCTGCCTGGCTCTCAAGAGGTGCGCAATGAAGTCGGAGGTACTTCATATTCCTTAAAATCATGCTCACCACGCTGGAGTGGCTTTGTGTGCCTGCATTTTGGCACTCGCACCTGAAGGTACCGAGCTTTGTCTTCTGCAAGACAGGAATAAATAGTTTTCTATTTCATTTAACGCTTGTAAACCTGTTTGAGAGAGTTGGATGGAAGGTGCTATGGAAAAACCAGGTATTATTGTCATGGTTTTCTTACTCTCACCATGGAGGAGTGAACTGGAATTGAGTTCAGGCAGGGAGAGAAGAAGGTTAAGAAGCGCCAGACCTGTAAGTAAAATACATTTAAGTATTGTGGTTTAGAAAACTGAAGTTTTTCCATCCTTAGAGCGGAACTTTACCCGCCCTATATGGAACGACTGGTATTTCCATCTCTAATCCATAAAACCTCTGGCACTGTAAGAGAAATAACCACTTTAGGAACGCGCAGAGCAGCTGGCATCATCCCTGACATTTTGGTCATAAATTTACTTTCTCCATCCTGTTATGCATACCCTTAGTGAACTGGGGACCAAATGGCCATAGCTGGGCTTCGGAATTCTGTCTCGTCCTTTCTGTTATGAAGGGGCACAGTGACAACCCTCGTTCGTACAGTGCAGCGCAGGGTCACTGCCCTTTACTTAACAAATGAGCAAAGGTCCCTTTCCCAAGAGCTTACAAACTTGCAGGCTCATCCAAAGCCCTTTGGAATCCGTACAAGCTCCAGACCTATTCCTGGGATGAGGAAAAGTAAAACGCTTGGGATGGAGTGATGACAGTTGTGGCTTTTTTGCTACTCTGCGCGCTGAATTTAATGCTCTTGGTAGTTTCCAGCTGCGGAAGGTGTTTGTGTGGTAGGTTTTCCCGGTCGGTGTTTGGATTGGTAGATGTCAGCAAGCTCATTGCTCAAGGGAAAGTCAGCCCTGTCTCTGAATCACCTTCTGGCCCAGAACACTTTATTCAAAGAATATTTGCTGTCTTGAACCTCCCTCTTCTGAGACACTCATTTGAAGGCATCAGCCCTTGTTTTTAAATACCTGAGTGTCTTGGATGGGAATTGTAGTTGCTGAAAGGCAGGTGCTCGACCGAGAACTGCTCCTTATGGAAGACGTCTATTTTCCTATGGGCTGGGCAGCCTGGGGCCAGATTTCCCAGCAATGTCCTGCCCTGGATTTCAGACCAGACCCGGAGGACCTTTACTAGGGCAAAAGGATGAGCATCTCTGATCGTTTAGAACAGTAAAGCGTGTATGATCCTAGCTCAGGGTAAGAGTGGGCTAAGTCCACCCTTGTTTTGACACTTAATTACACGTTTTCACCCGTACTTGCTGCCCCAGGCCTGTGTTTAGCCCCATGTTTGTTTTACAGGGGTGACTCCATCCCTGATGCTCCAGGCACATTCTCTGCTCCGGGAGCCCGTGGAGCCCAGTATTGCCAGGAGATGGAGCAGCTCTGAGCAGAGGCATCGGCGGGTGAACGGATGAGCTCTTTTGAGCCAAACCCTAACGTCACTGAAGTCAGAGATAGAAGTCCCCATACCTTTGGCGGCATCAGGGATTGCTGTAGGTCTGACTAAAAGTGAACCATCTTACGTGTCTAATGGCGGCTTCCCTTCTTGGACCTCTTGGTGGGGAGCTTGCAGGTGCGGAGGGCCGGGGTGTCTCTGATGGATTGCCCCCGGTACTGCGCGGGCGTAGAGCAGGTCTCATCGGTACGGGTGCGATTGCCCTTCAGCCACCTGGGACACGGGGAGAAAGAAGATGGGGAGCTTACAAAAGGCACAAACCACCACGGACATCACTCGCACCACGAGTGGAGAGGGCTGGGGAGAGAGCCGCTGAGCATGCCTGCAGCCTTCAGCACCCTCCTCTTGCCTGGCACAGCTCGGGGAGGGGGGAACATCCGAGGAGACCCCAGGGAATGGAGGGGAGGGAAGGGGCACGCGGTGCCGTACTTGCGCAGATGTGCTAGCTGGCAGTTGCAGTGCCAGGCGTTTCGGGGAGAGCGTCAGCGTCTCCATTTTGTCGAAGGGGAAGTTGCGGGGCAGCTGGGTGAGCCGGTTGTTCTCCAGGTGAGCGGTCTTCAGCATGGTCACACCGGCGAATGCGTTGTCTGCAAACTAAAGCACAAAGGTTTACGGTGAGGAACGCTGAGTCAGGGAAGGGGACTTCAAACCTGAGTGCCTCTGTTCAAGGCTTATAGTGGTGTAAGCATGGAGGGAGCAAGAGGAGAGGAGCGGGGGGGGTGGTCCTGGCTCGCTGGAAGCCCTGGACACCCAAGAGAGATGTCAGGCTGCTGGGCTCATGGGTGATGAAGTCTTCTGCCTGAAGAGAGCTACGTCCCAAATCCACGTGGGATTGTCTTTGCAGCCACATCCCTAAATAAAGTGAAGTCTGGCAGCCCTCTTTATTTTTGAGCCATACTTCTCCATTCTAAATGAAGATATTTTCTGGGTGTATTCCTTTCCAAGGCTGGAAATCCTCCCAGCGCCTGTTGCCTTGCCTGTCCTGGAATGGCTGAAGGAGGGGAGTGTTTGTGGCGTCTGAAGGGGCTGTAGACTTTGGCAGTGCCCGGGGGCTCCAAGTGGAAAGTTACACTTGGCATCTGAGCAGCGTAGAAATAGAGGCAGGCTTCCAGCACCTCAACCTCCTCCGTTTTTTCTCATTTCCAGTGGGTTGTTTGCAAAGGATGCTGCAAGATTTGTCTTTTTTTGATTAACAGGCAGGCTTTAAGGGAGAGCCTCCCTTAAAAAAGCTGCCAAAGAGGAGAGAGAGGCTGTAGACCCGGCTTTGCAGCTCTCTCCTCTCTTCCCTGAGGCCTCATCCCTGGCTTTTTTCAGCCCACGGTTACTCAGGTTGGAAAGTTTCTTCTTGAAATCAAACCCCTCAACACAAACTTCCTTGGCAGTGATGGATTGGAGAGGGGGTCATTGACAAAGCACAAAGCTCCTCTTGGCTATGACAAACCATTTCTCCCCTTCTCAAAACGGGGGGGAAAGCTTTCTCAAAAGGGTGGCGAGGAGACTCACCAGGTCTACCAGAACCCCCCCAGTCAAGGACCTGTGCTCCCATTTCTGACCAGAAGCTTGCGCTTCATACAGGACCATCAGGGTGTGTTCAAGCTCGCTAAGCTGAAAAGCTTGACAGAGGAAATGCACTATTTTAAGCTGTGAACTTTTGTCATCTTCCAAATTAAGCAATGTTGGATAGGATTAGAGCTTAGCTAAGAGACTCCCAGAGTCCTGTAACTGTTGGACAGTCAGCGGTGCTGGCCTCTGTGGTCCAAAACTGAGCTGACCTTGGTAGGTTTTACTGTGCTGATAGTGGAGCTGCTCAGAGAGATGCTGGCACGCCATGCAGCGGGGCGGTAGCCTGGCCACGTTCTGGTTTGGACAGTGGTGTACTGTCTCAGCTGCTCATTCCTCTCCCAGCCCCATGAGAACAGTTCGCATCTGCTGGTAACAGCTGCTGCGTTGCCTGCCAGAGCATGCGTTTGTAAAGAAATGGGTGATTTTTTCCCTTATTTAGACGGAGGATCGCTGCTGCAATTTATTTTGCAATAAATACGCAGAGAGGGACGTACGTAAAGCTTCCAGGATCTGCATTGCCTGGTTTCATGTTGATGTACGTGGTAGGTCCTGGCCCGTATGACGCAGCCCTGCAGGTGACTGGTGCGGGTCCGTGATGCTGGTGGGGAAGGGGAGCTCTGTGCTGGAGCTGCAGGGCAGCCCAAGGGCTCTCCTCATTCTGCTCAAGTGCAATATAGGCTGGGATAGGTTTGTGTAGAAGGATTTTGCACTTGATTGGCTTTAAAAATCTTGCAGCCATGCAGGGAACAGCTAAGGACAGTATTTTTGTGAAGGAGAAAGAGCTGCAGTCAAGATGCCAGTGGCATTTAAAGTATTTAGTGGTGATTTCCTAGGTCGTGAGACCTCTGTGATTAGATGTCTCCTAGCAGTGCAAAGTTCATGCGTGGGCTGTTTGGATATGAGGCCTTTGAGGACTTGAAGAGGAAACTCTGAGCTGGGATGGGAGCTTTGTTTCCCTGAAAAAGAACGCAAGCCCTAAAGCTGCAGAAGCCACCCCTGTTAGTGCTGAGCCCATATCTTACTGGTGTCTTATTGGGCTGTTGGGGAGGAAAGGAGGCATCTGGCCGCAGAAGAGCCTTTAAAGGTCCTGTCCACAGGTGGTCACTGAAAAGAATGAAGTCTTTTGCTGGCTAGAATCGTTAACCCTTGCTTTTTGGCCGATCCAAGGACACTTAATTCCCTGGAGCACCCCAGCATCATGGGTTAGTCTCATTTCTTCAATGTATAACTTGGGACTCTGATGTCTTTACAGCTGGTACAACATTTAAGCTATAATTTTTGACTTGCACATGGTGAAAGTGCCTTAAAACTTAGTCTACCAAAGTGCTGTGACAGCACGTCCAAGGTCTTGCCTAGAGAGGTCAGTGGATTGTTTTCAAGTGTTGAGTTTGCTTGAGTAAGTAAACCTCCTGGAGAGGTTAGTGCTGGGAGAGGACAAGGACTTAAATACTGACTGAGTGCTACCGAGCTGGTTTGAATGAGTGTTGTTCTCCACCTGGGCAAGCTGTAATTCCAGTTTCTGAACATTTGGGGATTCTATATCCCCTTGAAGACTCTGGTGTGTTCTATTCCTGGTAGCTTTCAGGTGACCTGCTCATCCCTGTGAGACACTCTGAGTTGCTCTTTGTTGCTAAGGAATTCTCTTTTTCATCACATCTTCCTGCATGTGGTGGGTGTTGCTTTTCTGTGAAGTCCTAGCCTGCCCCTTTGTCTTTGGGCTTCCTGGCAAAGCATCATCCCAGGGAGAACTGTTCTGCTCCAGCTGCAGCACCCTCCCTTTCCAGCCCCGTGGGGTGCACCTAGGTCATCAGGCTGCAACAGGCTGCTGCTCTTGCACCGTGCTCGTTTCTGTTCTTGCACTGCCTGGCACTTCGGAGGTCCTAATGCAAGTGATTCCCTGAGTGTGATGCTCCTGCCTCTGGATCATGCTTTCTCCCGGAAGAAGGAGGGGGTTGTTTTGCCATTCGGGCTACCTGAATGTCCCTCCTCCTCTCCAGTGGGAACAGGGCCCCTTTGTAAGATGCTGCGAGAGTTCCTTTTGAGAGAGCATCAATAAACAAACCTTTCTTTATGATGTGTAAAGTTGGGAGGCACGGGGGGGAAGTGAAAGTGAGGGTCCGTATGCCTACCTGTCTGCAAGGCGTGGGTAAGAAACCGCTGCTATTCACAGCCCATCCTGAGGAGTCTCCCCCTCCCAACCTAGGACAGGTACCCAGCCTGAACGAAGGAGGTAGAGCAGGTCAGCTCTGCAAGGTGGCAGTCCCTTGAGTCCCTTGAGTACGAGGCAGACGCTCGCCTCTCGTCCCACGCCTTGTGTCTGGGATGATGGAAGGTTGCTAATTGTCCTGGAGCACCCCAAATACTTTTCTTAATGACTGATGTCACCTCCAGCTTGGGAGGGAATGTGCTGCCTTTCCAAGGAGTTTGATCAGCTCCAGACAATTTGGTTTTGCATAAAATAACTCAACAGAAGGGTGGAGTACTCCCTCTCATCCCTTGTCTGGGGCCATGGCAGGGGTGTTAGCTGGCCTGTGCCTCGCTGTCTGCGGAGCCTGCAGAGCTGCATCTCCCCTCTCCTCTGCAAGGGAGGGACAGCAAAGAGAGGGCTTTGTAAAGGAGAAGCCCTGTGTTTCTTATCTGGAACAAATGGCAAGAGACTCACCTTCTTCAGTTTCATGTTGTCCAGGTTGAGTGTCTGCAGGTAACGCCCGAAGGACTGGAAGGCATTGTCGGGGATGACCTCAATGGGGTTATGAGAAAGCTTCAGTTCCTCCAGCACTCTCAGCTTACTCATTGCGCTCACAGGATAGCTGCTCAGCTGGTTCTTGTCCAGGTGGAGGACAGCGAGGTTTTCTACATCCTCCAGGGCCCCAGGCAGGAGGTTGGTGAGGGAGTTGTCAGACAGGTAGAGCCAGCGCAGGTCTTTAGCCCCATTGAAGACCCCCGGTTTCAGCTCCTGGATTTTATTGCTGCCTAAGTGCAGGATGAAGAGGTTGACAAGAGGAGAGAGGAGCCCTTTGGGTAGGTCTGGGATCTTGTTCTGGTCCAGGTACAGGTAGGTGAGCTCAGAGAGGTCATCGAAGGCTCCTGGCTTTATGACACTGATCTGGTTGTCAGTGAGATAGAGGTAGACCAGGCTCTTGAGCCCCCGGAAGGCTCCAGTTGAGATCTCCTTGATCCGTGAGCTCTGGAGGTGCAGAGACACCAGCTTTTTCATGTCACGGAAGCCGTTGGTTGGCAGGACCGGGAAGTTGTTCTTTTGCAGGTTGAGAAGCCGCGTTTGCTCGGGCACCTTGGGGATCTTCTGCAACCCCGCGTTGTCGCAGATGACGTGCTGCAGGTCTCCACCGTGACAGTGGCAGCTCGGGGGACATGCCTGCGTGATGGAGGCAAGACATGCCAGTAGGCTGAGGACACTGAGGAAGAAGCCTGACCGATTCATGGTCAGATCTGGAATTAGTGTGGTGGGAAGAGAAGCAGCAGGAGGAGGAGGAGGGAGATGGGTGGGAGAGAGAGAAACTGGGTTTGCAGCATGCTGAACACAGCCCTATTTATAATGTTATTAAAAAGCAAAATCCCTTCCCACAAACCGCAGGCAGCAGCCAGTTGGAAGCAACTGGCTTTGGGAACTCACTGTGAGCTTAACCCCTTGGCACCAGGCAGAGGAGTGTCCGTGGTCCTGCCTGGCCCCACTGCCGAAGCGACTGTGCTGAGGTAGTTTTCCTCTCTGCAACAGGGAGGCAAATGGTCAGGAAGAACAAACGCAGACCTGCTCTGTGGGGGACTTCTCTGGTCCCCGCTGAGCCAAGCGGGGCCCAGATTCATCAGTGGGGGGAAAAACAACCTGTTTTGGTTCAATGGCATGGCAGGGAGCGCTGCTCTGCTCCACAGCCACCTCGTGCTGAAGCTTTGAGCAGGCTCCTGGGCTGTATTTAGCCTCAGCTGGTTTGGGGAGAAGCACCTTGTCCTGTTATCGGAGGAAGGTTTTTTGGGGGGTCTTGTCTTGCTGATTTCAAAGGAGTTTGCCCGAGGAGGGGAGAAGATGGGAGCGATACGGGGTCATGCCAAAGGCCAACAGCGCTGTAGTTGCTCTTGCAATGCAAAATTTTTGAAGACTTCCAGATCTAGACTGCACCTAAGAGTTGGCCAAGAAAGGGAGAGCAAAGACAGGCTTAATTTCTGCTGCGCCTTTTCCTACGAGCGGTTGAGTGTGACACATCCATGGTCATGGTCAGGAGACCTGTGTGAGGGTTTTTTTTCTCAGCCCGTGGCACTGTGGAGCAGTGGCTGTTGCCTTCCAAGAAGAGATGGGGCAGTGGCACATGGGGCTCTGGGGAAGCAGCGGGGCATGGGCTGGTGGATATGAAATGCTAGACAATGGTGCCCTGCTGCGTGCCTGGCTCAGATGAGGTGGATGGCAATGCCTGCGGCTCTAGAGACAAAGCTCTGGGCAGTGGTAAAGGGATGGTGAGGTAGCAGAGTGAGGAAATCACTGCTGGAGCTGGGACTAGGGTCTGCCTTGGCTCCTGTCTTGGGGTAGCAATGGGAAAGGTGAATTAACAACACGGGATGTCCTTTGTTCTCTCGATAGAGAAGGCTAAAGCAAAGCGGTTAAAGCCCCAGCGCCTGCTTCTGTGAGTGTGAAGAGAGAGATCCAGGGGTTGTGGGGTGGGGTTTGGAAGTGGAACATTTTGAACTGATTTCCAGCCAGTTCCTGGCCGCAGCAAACAGCTGAGAGCCGAGCACATAACTGTGAGCTTGTTGAGATTTCTGCTCCTGAGGCTGGCTGCAGAGCCCCAGCGGAGCTTTTGCAGAGGCGAGACAGGCTCAAGAAAGGGAGGAAATCCAAGGGCTGACTTAGGACACAGACTGGCTTATTCACCGAGATTTCTGGGTTTTTCCATTGTTGCAATGAGGAATTAGCCAGCGCCGCCGAGCATGCTCCGGACGATGTTATGCAAACTGCCTGGCAGCCCGCGCTCCGGTCAGCAGCTGTCAGTCTGAACGGTGTTTTCATTGCATGACTAATTTGGGGGAGAAAAGGGGCTTCTGGGGTGGGAATGTAGGTTCCGGGGAGCCTGTGGGGCAGGTGGGGTTGGCCAAATGATGGTGTAATGTGGGCCCTCGGTGCAAACCAGGCCATGTCAGGCTTCCAATGTTTGTCAGCCCTGAGGTGCAACGTCCTGCTGTCAAGCAGCTGGGGCCTTGCCACTCGCCTCGGCACCAAGTGCTTCTCCTGCCTCATCTCCGGAGAGATGCTCTGACTGCAGGAGCTCCAGGCTCCTGCTGGAGGGACCTCCTGCAGGACTCACTACTGTACTTACTGTAGGACTTAAAAGTCTTATATCAAAACAATGGTATTTTTGCTTGTGCCTGATTCAGTAGGCACTGCGACGGTCATGCACGTGCTTTGATCTCTGGAGTAGCTCTTCGAGTGTCTCAGACAGGACCTTTGAGACAGCAGAAGAGAAGGTAGACAGAAGAACCCTCTGTGTTTTCCTCCTTTGTCTCTTCAGGTTGATCAGGACTGACAGTGCCCCTTAAGTGTGTGTTGCTCATAAAGCTCAGACAGGGAACTGGGTGAATGATTGGAAAAGAAAAAAATTCCTCTAAAGCATCGTCTTTAGACGTCTTACTGATCGTCTTTAGATGAATCAGTATCCACTGATTGATTTGTTTTTTTTCTCTGAGTAGGTTCAACCACCTTAGTCTTACTTGTAATCATTTTCATGAACAATTCCTGCAGTTATGTACCAGCTATACTGCGCAAAAGCAACTGATGGGTGAGATTTAAAATCCAGCCTGTTTCTGCTGGACACTGAAGCTGGGCAGTGTATCTGTGTTCCCTCCCCAAGTCCAGCTTATGTCTGATACTTGGTTTTCCCATCCTCTTGCAAAAAATACCTGCTAACAGCTTACCGCTTCTGCAGCGATTTCTGCCAGTGTGGGTCAGATCAGAGCAAAAAGCTGGTGAGGGCCTTGCAAGCTTCATCCATAAATACATCCCACCCATGTGTATTTCTGGAACAAGACCGTTTTCAGAGGTTATACTGCCCAAACCTCAAACCATCTTCTCATCTTTCTTCCTCTGAGGATAAATTTCCCTTTCTTCTACCCTTTATCTCTTTGCTACTGAGACTGCAGGTTTTTGGGGACAGGGACCGTCTCCCTGCAGGGATGTGTGTGCTGTGCCTGGAGCAGGCAGGCTGCGGACAGGGGTAAGACCCATAGCTTCCTCGTGAAGATGCCGTGATGTAGCTGCCATGATGCTGGAGCAAGGTGGGAAGCTGTCCCTACCCCAAGGGCTCCCGCCAGCCCAGTGCCTGCAGCTGAGGTTAGGTGGATGCCGGGTTATTTTTGGTCCTGCGGTAGGGTGGCAGCAGGGCAGAGCTACTGGGGGAAAGGTGTCTGCTTCTCAGCTCCATTTCTCCAGGCACAAATGTTGAATAAAAGGAAGTTCTTTCCCCTAATGTTTTTTGATTTCCATGCCTCGGTGAGCACATTCCTGTGGTGGGAGCTGGTTGGCATCTGCCGCAGCTGGCACCTCGCCCCCGGGCTCCTGGCTGTTTGTGTTTTGAGCTGCTCGCTGGCAGGGTCTGGTCTTCCCACACCGGGTTTTGCAGCCCTCGACTGGCCAGCAAACATCCAGCGATCCTCAAAAGCTTGCCTGGGTCCCGCTCGTGGGTGGCTCGCAGTCTGGCAGTGACAATGGCAGCAGTGTTGGTGTTCCCTCTGCTGCGGTGCGATACCGCAGCGAGTTGGGTCCCGTCCAGCCCCCTACCTCGCAGGTCCCCTGGGACCGGTGCTGCTAGGACATCGCAGAAGAGGCAGGATTATCCTGCCATCCTCTCTTTCTTAATTGATTAACAGTTCTGCAAACATTACCGATGCCTGGTAATTTGCAGATGCTGGACTCCCCTCCTCTCCTTCGTGGAGGCATTGTGGGCTAAGCAAATAAATACAGTTTTTAAAACAGTATAAATATAGATTTGGGGTGTTTCTTTGGTGCTGCAGGTCAGAGCTGTTTTGATACAACATTGGAGATGGTCTTTTCCATGTTTAATCTTTGTTAGTACTGCCAATTCTGGTATATCGATACAGCTGCACGTGCGTTACGTTAAAATATTCCGTTGCTTGCCTAAGCCTGAGTCTGTAGCTTTTAAGGGGATCCAGATCTAGTTTTGTATGTCAGTGCACACTAGCAATCACCTTCTTGAAGTGGCACCAGTGTAGCTGGCCTTGGGGTCCAGGCTGGAGGCGAGGGCTCAGGCAGCTTGGGGGGGGTGCCCGGGGGTGCCCATGCCATTCCCCTTTGCAGCCCGCACAGCACCAGCCCTGGTGGGTGGGCAATGGGGAGCCCCAGAGGATCTCCTGGGTCCCATCCCTCCCGCTTCCAGGCTGTACCTGAGAAATCCCTGGCTTTCGGTGATGTGCAAGTACCCCATCAGCGACAGTGGCATCTGGGGCTCTGAGTTCAGACCCAAGTTATCGTTTCTATTTGACATGCTTGAAGGGTACCCTTCACTGTGGTGCGGGGACCCAGGCTGCTTGTTGAACTGGAGGAGGTGGTGATGGGTGCACCTCCGTCCTTCTGATGGTTTTCTTCCGCTGTTAGCACGGCCTCCACCCATTGATATGTTGCCAGTTTGGCTCCCCGTTGATGTCCACCCACCCTTTCCTTCTGTCTGATCCCAGCAGCTGCTGCATGATGCTCTTGGCCTCTCCTGTGAAGCTCACCCAGCCCTTGCTGCCTCTCCCCAGCCCTGCCGCGTCCACCTTGCAAGGCACCGGGCATCCCCCAGCAGCCCGCTGCTCTGCCCAGGGCTGCTGTCCTCTCTTTTTGCAGGCTCTGAAGAAGAGTGGCGCTTTCTTCCCTTGCAGAACACAACTGATCCACGCAAGACTTCTGATTTTTCCCAAATGCTCCCCAGCCGGGAGTCCCCCCTGTTCCCAAAATGGAAAATCGGCTCCACACGGTGACAACTTCCCTGCTTGCCCTTGGCCAAAGTGAGACCTCCCCATCCCATCCCACCTCGTTTTTGGGGAAGACCTGACGAGTAGGTGGTTTCAGTAGCTGCAGAAGCTATGGGAATGTGCTGTGAGAACATTTAAAATGCACCGTGGAAGCAACAAGGTCCTGGACTTCCAGCCATGTCTTTGGTGGGAGCTGAGCTCTCCAGATCCGTGGGGATGTTACCTTTGCCCCTAGGTTTTTGCCAAGTTTCCTTCTCCAGCAGCTTTGAGCATCCAGGTACCCCCAAACCAGTGGTTTTCTACCTTTGCAAGACACTTTGTCTCTGCATATTTCCTCTCACTTTTTGCTTTTAATTCCACCTTTCCTAAATAAATTGGCACCCAGTGCCAGGGAGGATGGAGTTAATTACATAGCAAAGACCTTTTATCAAGCTGTGGATAAACCAGTAGGTAACTGCACATGCCTTTGCTGGTCGCCACCAGGCAGTGCTTCTGAAATGCTGGCAGGACTGGGGAAATACTTGCAAGCCTCAAGCCTTCTGCTCAGCCTGGAAAGAAGAGAGGCATCTTTAACTCCAGACCGCGAGGAGCAGCTTGTCCTGACTGTACAATAACAGGAGGTTCATTTTCAGCGGCAGGCTTCTGGCCCGGGCAAGCTGGGTTGCCATTTTTGCAGTTGCCTCCTCCTGGGGCAAAGCCATTGCGTGCTACAACACAAAGACGGTGCTTTGGGCACCTGATATTTTGGGGAACTTTTTCAGGCCCATCCAAACTGGGACTGTCTGGCAGCTCTCCGGGTGGGGAGAAATGCCAACAGGGTGGCCACCCTTGGAGGTTTGTCCTACAAGACCTGCTTGTTTGTGTCCTGATGTTTTTGACACAAAGATGGTACTGTTGCTGGGGAAAGAAATGAAATCTCGGTGTGACATAGGCTGGACGTGATCAGAAGTTGTTTTTTGCAGCAGCAAAGTTGACCCAAAGGTTAGGGAATATTCCAATATAATTTGGGATAGTGGGACAGCTCCAAAGCAAGGAGGCGCTTGTCCCTAGAGGACAGCAAAATTCAGGGTGATCTTGGTAGTGAGCAGCTGAGTGAGGGAAGATTTGTTGCTCAGTTGAGAATGATTTTGAGCTGGCTGTGAAGGGGAGGGCTGGGGTTGACTTTGGTGGAGATATCTGAGGCAGACAACACGCTCAGCACGGGTTTAGGGATAATTAGATCCATCCGGCATCTTGCACTGAGAGGGGTTCAAAGGGCCTCTTAGAGGTCCCTTAGCACATCTCTTGGGTTGCCAGTCTGCTTTCTGTTGTTCATTATGCCCTCTTTGAAGTCTGAAATCCCTATTATTTCATGGTCAATTTGCTTCTTTTTTCCGAGGCCAATATTGTCTTCAGCGAAGCTCAATTTCTGTAGGTTTTAGTTTGGTGGTTCAAGCCCTGCCATCATCCTCCAGCGTGGCATAACCAGAGGGTGGTGACAAGGGGCATGAAGATCCTCCCTGAGCATCGTTCAGGTCCAGGGGGGTTTCTTCCAAGGACCTCATGCCCTCCTGCAGCCCTGACCTTCTGCTCCAGTCCCACCCAGTATAACCCCACTCGGGGTACTGGTGGTACTGAAACCAGCCTTTTCATCGCAGCCTTTCAGCAGCAGTAGAATGCGGAGGGAAGTGGGTGTTTTTATTGCTGTTGAATGCTGGGGAAAACCGAGGCGCAGAGAGCTGATGCGACTCGTTCCAAGTTATGCAGTAAATAAGCGGCACGGTTGGGAAAAACCCAGGGTCTTAAGAGTCCCTGCTCTTCCCACCAGATCAGTCTGCCTCCCAAATGTTTACTAAAAAGACTGGAGTCTGATTGTTTTTACTTTATTTTTAATTTTTAGAAACTTCCTTCTTCGGGCTGTTTTGCCTGTTCCACAGTGGCCAGTGTTTAAACAGCACTAGCAGGAAATGTTTTTGAAATGTGTTTTAAAAAACACAGTTCTGCTAAGATGTTCTTTTTATTCCCGGTTTAGACAGAGGCTTTGGATTCACAAGAATGAATCTCTTGTCGGTAGGAGTAAGGTAGGCAGCAGTTTGTTTTGGAGCTGTCCTTGTCATGGCTGATTGCAGGACTGATCCGTGTGCTGGGCATTGGGGGGTCACTCGTGGTCCTCACGGTAAAAAAAGGCTTTACAGTCAATTATATTCTGTACTCTCTTAGCTCCTCGCAAAGCCAAGGGTCCGAGCTGGACTCCTTGCCTCTGAAAAGCTGTGCTTTGACACTAGATATAGCTCCAGTGGAAATTATGGAGCTGATGCAGAAATTATTGGGTGAGGTTTTCTGGACTGAATTATACCGGATGACAAGGCTAGATGATGCTAAGTGTCCCTTTGGGTCTTGAAAGCTATGAATCTTTGCGGATATCTCCAAGCCTAAATTGGTATATGGGGTTTTGTGGAAGCGTTGTTTCATCTCGTGCATCACGAGCTGCGGCTGGGCTGGGACGATGGAGCCGTGGAAGGATGCTCCACACGTCAGATGAGGGTCAGGAAGGACAGCAGCGCTGGTGTGAGGGCTTGCTCCAGCCACTGCCTCAGTCCTGGGCGTGCAGATGGGGAAAACGCTATCCCAAGAGAGAAATGCTATCTTGGAAAGGTCAGGAGCAACGTCCTGGTGTCTGGCTGCAGAGAGCGGTGCCAGTGCGGGCAGGCCGGGAGGGGAAGGCAGCGATCGGGCAGCAGACTGAAGGCTGGAGGTTCAGACCCGCGTTGCTCTCTGGGCTGAGTCGGAAAGCCCGTTACTTGAGGGTGTGAGGGTGTTTATGGGGACAAGCCGCTGGCCAAGGCGTGGACAGCCAGTGCTTGGGGTACACGGCAGGCTGCCAGGCATCTGGAGGAGCCTGGTGAGCCGCGGCACCCGCGGCATCGTCCTGCCAGGGAGCTGCCTGCTGCTGTGTCCAATTAAACTGCTGGAGCGACCCGGAGAGGCAGAAAGGGTTGACTCAGGGCTTGGCTGGGATCCTGGGACCAACATTGCAATTCATCCAACAGAGTAAAACAAAAAAAACAAAGGCGCTGGGATTTTTAATAAGTGTTTAAGATCTTGGATTTGTGTCTCGTCAGTCATTTGATCCAGCCACAGGACTCGTATTAGTGGGTGGGAGAGAAATTCTGTCTGAGCATTAGATGCTGTAGGTTTCCACCCCGGCTGGGAAGCTATCATTGCGTCTGGTAGGAGAAGCCTATTTACAGTCGCTCCCTCTGGGTTGCCAGGCTCCTAGCAGAGCAGTTTGCACCAGATGGTCCTTGCAGCATCCTGGAGACTATCTCCTCCAGATTCCTGGCTCAGAGGAGGCTCCCGCAAATCTCCATCTCGGATTCACGCTGACCCCGGTGTAGTCAAACAAGAGCATCAGCCGTTATGACAGACTGTGCCCAACGTGAGATCCTTCAGCAGCCCCGAGCAGCAGAAAGCGCCAAGTGCTCCCACCAGTATTATGTATAGGTCGTTCAGGATATGTGCATGTTTTTTCAGGATGCCTCTTCGTAGTCCTTTGCAAAGCCCCTCGTTAATTTTGGGTGCAGTGCCTGGAGTTTGGTGAGTGCCGTGCAGACGTGCCCTTGCAGCCAGCGATGGAGCCTCGGCATTTGCTCCAAAGGCACGACCCAGATCTGGGTGCCGAGGGTGTAGGAAGATGGTTGGTCCCTGTTGCAATTCGGTGGGTCAGAGCTGCTCACGTGTCAGCCTTTGAAGATCTGGAGGAGAAAGGAATGAACTGCATCGGCCTTTTCCCAGCCGTGCTCTGCCAGCAAAGCGGCTACCAGTGACATTAGTGGGTGGGAGAGAAACCCTGCCTGATGACATACGACATGCTGAGCGTGTTAGAGAGACCAGAGCAGTGCTCCAGCATGTCCCACCGCTGAAACACAGCTCCCAAGAGCTGGAGATGAAGCAGCAATTCCGGCGATGGTGCTCTCGGTGCAGCTCAGAGCTGCCCGGAGCACCTCCTGCCCAGCTCCTGCGGTCTTGGCAGGCCACTGAGTTGGGCATAAAGAGCTGGAATTTTCCTCTGAGGAGAAGTGACCTTCAGCTGAGGTGACTCAGAGCCTGCCGTTGGGATTAGCGGTGAGGGAGGTTTAGCAGCGAGAAGCTTTTGTCCTGCTGTGAGGCTTTCGGTCTGTAAGTGCAGCTGCGCCGAGCATTGTGCAGCCTCGTGATGCCTTTAGGAGGGTTACAGGAGCTGATGTCTGCACAAAAGGATCTGGAGCAAGCAGCCGTGCTGCAGGACACGTGGTCCCCCACAGGAGCCCACTGCTGGCTCCAGGGTTTTTCCAAAGCAATGTCCGACGTGCTCTGAGCTGTAGGAGATGAACTCGGCACCTTGAGTAGATGGCTGCAGGGGCACCAAGGCAAGATCGGTGTCTGGCAGAGGTGGCAGGGAGTCAACTCGGAGAGACGCACGTTAAAAAAGAGGAGGGCAAACTCTGGGGTCCTCCAAGAAAAGAAGTTGAGGTGTCAAAAGCACAGGACACCCAGAGAGTCGTGGGTGGTGGGGGTCCAGAACACAGTGGTGGAAGCGAAGGCGGCCGTGGCAGGCAGGTGCAGTGCTGCTTTAGCTCCTGTCTCTCCAGGACTCTCTGGCAGAAGTGTCTGGAGAGCCCCATCCACGGGCCAGGAGAGCAGTGCTTGCCTGTGACCTGAGTGACTTGTGAGAACATCTTCCTCCCATCCCGATCTCCCCTGTGCTTGTCGCTGGCTTCGTCTCTCCCATGCCTGGAGCTGTGCAGTCCCCTTTTCCCTTGAGGCATGTGTCTCCTCTTGTGTTTGCAGGTTGCTTATGGGACCACGGAAAACAGCCCTGTCACCTTCATGGGATTCCCCAATGACAGTATTGCCAGAAAAACGGAGACAGTGGGATGCGTCTTTCCCCACACAGAGGTGACCATGACTCTCCCCACCTGCTCCAGGTCCTCTGCCTGCAGCAGACCTCAGCCCATCCTCCCTGTCTGGTGCTGGAGTCGGTGCATGCCATCACGTTTGGCTCAGACATCCCCTCCTAAGCTCTTCTTCTTTTCCACTGCAGGCAAAAATCGAGGATCCAGAAACAGGGCAGTCTGTGCCTCTGAACACTCCCGGGGAGCTTCAGATCCGCGGCTACTGTGTCATGCTGGGTTACTGGGACGACCCAGCAAAGACGAGTGAAGTGGTCACTGCCGAGAGGTGGTATAAGACGGGGTGAGTCTGGAAACAGCCCTGCTCCTCCCGATCTGTCCTGCCCGGTGATGCTGGATGGGGACGGGTGTGTACAGGAGTGCCTTGGCTGTGATTTCCGAACTAGGGAAAACTGACCCAATTTAGCCCTCTGATCTGTCCGTGAAACTTCAGAACAGCTTTTAGCACAGAGCTCTTGGTGCCAAGTGCCCCTGGAGACGGGGATAGTCACTTCGCTACTGGTGCGATGGAGGGGCTATGGGGGTACACCGCAGGGGCAGGAATTGCCTCCCCCCCGAGCCCTGATCTTTGTGTGAACGTTGCCGATGGCAATGTCCAGCTGTAGCAGGAGCTCTTTGATCTCTTTCGTGTGTTCAGGTGGCATCTCAGCCGTTATCCTCCCGATACCTTGACCCGGCCTCCAGACCAGGCTGGGTAGGAGCATCAGCCATTCTTCCACCCAGCTGGGACACGACTAGGAGTGTGGTGTCGTTGCAGGGACCTTGCGAGCCTGGATGAACATGGCTACTGCAAAATTATAGGCCGTTGCAAGGACATGATTATTCGGGGAGGAGAGAACATCTATCCAGCAGAACTTGAGCAGTTTCTCCACACCCATCCCAAAGTTGAGGAGGTCCAGGTGAGCGGGAGGGAGGTGGGGTGAGTGAGCAGCGATGGTTCTTGTGGTGGGAAACCTGTACAGAAAGCTGCTGGGATGCTGCTCGGGACCTGGTTGTCTTCCCCTGTTTTCAGCATCAACTTTTGTGTAATATGGGTTGGCACGCAGGAAGGAGAGGCTCATGGCAGGCAGAGCTCCTGGCATGGGGCACATCAGTTCGGGCAATCCTCTCTTGCACCAGCAAAGCAACCATCTGCAAAGTAATGACTGTCATTCTTCTTCGGTTTTTAAACTGCCTGTTCACTTTCATAGCTCCCTCTGAAATGCTTACTTGGAAAGCAGTCTGAAAGGACAGTTTTTACTCATAATTAATTACTAAACTCCTAAATCCAAAAAGACTCCTCCAATGAGTCCTTGGAGGTGAGGAGTGAGACTTAGTTTCACCTCTTCACAAGACAGCAATGATTTGCAGCATCGAGCAGCTGCTCCCAATCTGCTGGGATTGTTCTCCTCCAGGTTTTGTGCCAGACAAGTTTCCCCATAAATAAACCAGTTATTTAGTCAGTGTTGTGCCTGTGCCAGGCTAGCATCTCTCCTTGGAACAGTCCCAGTGCAGATGGGTTGCAAACCAGCCTTGTTTATGTAGTTTCTAGGGCTTTATGTCACCGCTCTGGACTCAAAAGGATCGACGTGTCTCTAGGATTCTGAGATACCAGTTCAAGGCGGGGAATGACAGTAGGACTCTTGTGAAATAGTGTGAGCAGACTTTAGAGAGAGATCAGGCTTGAGAAGCCCATCTCCTGGTGTCACAGGCAGTGATCCACGAAGATCTGTGATTATAAGGGTTTCAAATAATCCTTTAATTCAACTTCATCCCTCTCCTGCTGTTCCGTCTGGAGATCCCAAAGCACTTGCAGCAGCCTCCCCAGTCTCCCTGTTAGTTCTGAAACCTGTTGCCCCATTTTTTGGGGAAGCAGAGGCACACAGAGGGACGATAGGTCCATGTTGAACCCATGATGAGCTGCTGTCTGGCTGCTCTGACTCAGCCCTCACTCCAGTGACTTAGCAAAATTGAAGGAAGGTGCTGGCATCTGGATGCCCAGCCTGCTCTGCCACTTTTCGTCTGGCAAAGGGTTGGGAAGTCCTTCCAGGAGGGCTCGACGTCGTGTAGAAAGCACCGGTGGGATGGTCAAGCAGCTCAAACTGCCTTTACGCAGCCCCACACCACAACTCCAGCATCCTGTGATATGGGTTCGTGCTGTGGGCCAGCACATTTACCCTGTGGGAGGAGAAGGAAGTCCACAGGGGTCACACCATCCATCTGTCCCAACCAGGTGGTCGGTGTGAAGGATTCGCGGATGGGAGAGGAGATCTGCGCCTGCATCCGAGTGAGGGCTGGGCAGGACTGCACCGAGGAAGAGATTAAAGCTTTCTGCAAAGGGAAGGTGGGTCCCCCAGTCCTCAGTTCCCTGCCAGACCAGTACACCCAGCAGCTGCTGGGGACGTGCCGATGAAAGCCCAGGGATTTAGAGTAACTGGGGATCCAGCCCTGGGAGTCCCAGCTTGGGTAGTACCAGCTGGGCTGGCAACACTGTTCCCGGCAGGTTGCGTAGCGGTTGGTTTTCTCTTCCCAGATCTCCCATTTCAAGATCCCGCGGTACGTTGTGTTTGTGGGTCAGTACCCGCTCACCGTCTCAGGCAAGGTAAGAGAGGGGCTGGAGCAGGGCAGGAGCCCTGGCCTCCTGTCCCGTCTCCTGTCTGAGTCTCTCTTCCTCCTCCTCTCTGCACTTTATTCCAGATTCAGAAATACAAGTTGAGGGAGCAGATGGAAAACCACCTTCAGCTCTGAGCTTGGGAAGGCAGAGCAAAAACCAGGATCAATCAGCCCCGCTTCAGCCAGCTTTGCGTCTGCTTTTCACCTGTGCCTTGGGCTATGCAGTGAAGACCTTCTCTCCTTGACATCAGGCTGATGGCACTTTTAGTTAATAAAACAGAGTGCCTTTTTTTCCCACTTGGGTTTGTTTCTTTGCCAACAGAAATACTGTGGTGTGAGGAAGAGATGCTTATTTCTGGAATTCTATCCGGTTACTGAAAGACCTTATGAAGGTTTTAAAATCTTGTGTCTCTCTGAGCCATTTGGCTGCAGCCATTTCAGAGGACTTGAACTGATGCTGGTAGGTATTTTACTGGTACTTTTAAGTCATAACAGCCTGGCCTGGCTTCCCAGGGTAGGTGAATGCCTTCTGTGCTTGGGTGTTGCTGAGACTCCTAGGTCATATAACACAGCTGATGAACTTGAAATGAGGGGCAGGGACTTTAGAGAGTGCAAAGGCATGGGGAGGAGCTCCCTAAAGCTGGCTGGAAAAGCTCGCCCTGTTCCCACACCTCCCCTGGGCCTTCTGACCCCCAAAGAAACTTCTCCAAGGCAGACTTGGCATTGTTTATTTTGTTGTTCTGGACAAGACAGACCGTAAGGATTTTGCAGAAATACCAAAGTTCCTGTCCCATCGGCAGTGTGAAGCAGAGCATACCCGGGACAGTATTTTACGGGAGTTATTTGGTACCTCCCAACCATGAAACACTACTCCGAGAAGTGGAAGAGCAGAGCTCCTCTTCCTTCCCGGCAGAAGTGTCCCACCCCAGCTGGGAAGCAGATAACGATGCTGCTGACTGTCACCAACCTCCCGGCCATCTCCCTCCTGCTTCCTTGCCGAGCAGGGCTAGCAGCTGGGCTTCCACCTCCACGCTGGGGCTTCCTCCGGTGGGTGGGGGGAAATGGTGCAAAGGAGAGAGGTGAAACATCAGCGAGGTCTCGATCCTGGATCTCCCAGCTGGACTGTGGGCTCTACCCATGGAAGCAGACCAAGTGGACAACAAGCCCACTGTTTGTGCCTGCCTTCTGAAAGGAAAAAAAAACCACGTGGGGTGGTTCGTGTCAGACCCTTTCGGTATGGTGTCTCTCCAGCAAGTTCTTCCCGCGTTCCCAAACTGCTCGTGAGGCTGGTGTCAGCATGTTTCACCAGCTTCACCTCTGCCCACCCTGCAATAAGTGGGATGTGTGCAAGCAAAACTCGGGTCTCCTCCCTGCCCTGGTTTTAGGACCCTTGTAAACCTTCCTTCCCCAAGAAGGAGCTGTTACCTGCATTACAGCAACTGCAGCCAGTGACCTTGGGGATGCAGTGGACCTCTACATCCAACGCCTAGGGAAGGACTTTTTACTTTCCTTTGCTTCCCACAGCACTAATGCAGGTGCAGGACAGTCCTGCAGTGAGAGGAGCTTCTCCTCTGGTTCTTGTCTGATAACTCCACCCTCTGCACAACCCCTGTGCTGCCTAGAAGCTCCTTATGTACTCACCATAGTTGGGGGTTGGCCGGTAAGAAATGAAGTCAGCGCTGGCTTGCATGGGTAGGCACACTGCTGAGAAACACAGCGAGCACCAGTCACAGCCGGCACAGGGGGTGTATGGGCCCCTGTCACCCCATCCCTGCTCCCCGGAGCTCTGCTCGTGTCCCGGGAGCAGTGCTGCACTGTCCGTGGGTCTGAGCCCCAGCAGAGCCTGACTGCCCGGGGAAGCTTTCCTTCCCTGCCATCCCCTTCCCCATGGCCACATCCAGCCTCGCTGGCCACGACACCTCCCGAGATGCCCCGTGGCCATCTCACCCCCCCCCTGGGACGATGCAGCCCAGGCTGTAAATACTCACAGGAGGCGAAGGGCCGAACCTCCTGGCTGGCAGCATAGCTTCAGCGTGTGCTGGGCTGCGGGCAGGCTCCAGGGCTTCTGCCCTTCTTGTACCCGGGTCCTGCTCTTATAGCTCTCGCTGCCCGCTCGGAAAATCCTGGCAGCGGGGGGCTCTTCCCGGGGAGAGTTACGTCAGGGGTGGGTTACTCTGAACTACCCCCTCCCTGGCCTGGAAACAGGAATCTGCGGCCACGGTCTTTGTCATCGGCATTTCTCACTTCTCTAGGGCTATTAATAGAGGAAATTAAGAAAAAATAATGCCCGGGACTGTAAGCACTGGGTTTGCACAACCCTGCGCGGAGACACATCACGGCTCCTTTCTCCGAAACAGCCCCTCCTCCGCTGGAAACCCCTGCTCCAGCCCCGGCGGGGCAGCCGGGGGCGGCGGATGCCGGGGCGGGTCCCGGGGGTGCCCCAGCCTCGTCGGGACCGTGTGCCCGGTACGGCACCGGGAGCGGGTCCCTCGGCCCCCGGCACCCCCCCCCCGCGCAAGCTCTCTGGAAGCAAAGGGCTCTGCCCTCCCCACCGCCCCGGCACCGCCGTACCCCCGGGCCTCGGCGGGGCGGCCCAGGCTCGGTGCCCGCCCCGGGGCGGTGCCGCAGCCCGTGGGGTCCCATGGCGGCGCGGGGGTGGCGGCCGGCGGCGGCGGCGATCGCTGCGGCGCGGACCGGCGGGGGCGGACCGGGACCGGCACCGGCACCGGGACCGGGATCGGCCCCTGCCTCGGAACCGGTCCCGGAACCGGCCGCCCCCGCTACAGCCGCGCTCTACGTGCACGTGAGCGGGGACCCCCGGGTTTGCACACGTGGGGGGGTGCACGGGGACCCCGGGCTTGCACACGTGGGCGTACAAGGGAACCCTGGGCTTGCACACGTGGGGGGGCACGGGAACCCCGGCCTTGCACACGTGGGCGTACAAGGGAACCCTGGGCTTGCACACGTGGGGGTGCACGGGGACCCCGGGCTTGCACACGTGGTGGGAGCGGGTAGGGGACCTGGGGCTTGCACACTTTAGGGGAGGGACGCCGGGGATTGCACACGTGGGGGCACACGTGGGAATCCGGGGCTTGCACACATTGGGGAGCGACCGTGGGACCACGGCGCTTGCACACGTGTGGGTGCGTGCAGGACCCTGGGGTTTGCACACGTGGGGGTGCACCCGGCCTTGCACGTGTCACAGAGCACACCTGGGGGGTCCCCGAGCCATCCATGTGAAGGGGGGGAGGCACCCACGACGCATGCACCTTGTGCCCCTGGGGCAGCTGGGGAGCACTGGGGCCCGTGCGTGGGGCTGTCCCCCTCCCCAAAGTGGGGTGCCCGGGGGCGCAGCCGTCCCCCACGGCATCCCGTGCCCGCAGTGGCCCTACTGCCGCAAGCGCTGCTCCTACTGCAACTTCAACAAGTACGTGGTGCCGGCGGTGGACGAGGCGGCCGTGCGCGCCTGCCTGGTGCGGGAGGCACGCACCCTGCTCCACCTCAGCCAGGTGCAGAGGTGGGTGCTTGGGGAGGTCTCGGGTTGGGGGGGTGCGGGGCCCTTTGGCACCTGCCCGCAGCCTCCCCACCCTCTGCCCTACAGCGTCACCTCCGTCTTCTTCGGAGGGGGCACCCCCAGCCTGGCCAGCCCCCGCACCATCGCGGCGGTGCTGGAGGCCGTCGCGGGGGCTGCCCACCTCCCCGCCGGCGCCGAGGTCACGCTGGAGGCCAACCCCGGCTCTGCCGGCACACAGCGCCTCGCCGGCTTCAGGGAAGCTGGCGTCAACCGCCTCTCCATCGGCGTCCAGGTGAGAGGGGCTCTCCCTCGTCCTGTCCGCCGCAGCCCCCCCGTCCCCCCCCACTGCCACTGCGCTCCCTCCACAGTCTCTGGACGACGCAGAGCTGCGGCTGCTGGGCCGGGAGCACACGGCGGCGGAGGCGCGGGGGGCCGTGGAGGCGGCGCGGGGGCTCTTCCCCGGCCGAACCTCCATCGACCTCCTCTTCGGGCTGCCGGGGCAGAGCCGGGACGCCTGGACCCGGGGGCTGGAGGCGGCGCTGGGGCTCTGCGACGACCACGTCTCCCTGTACCAGCTGACGCTGGAGCGGGGCACGGCGCTGGCGGCGCAGGTCTGGGGGGGGGGACCTGCCCGTGCCCCCCCAGGACCTCCTGGCCGACATGTATCAGACAGCCCGCGCCGTGCTGGTGGCTGCCGGCTTCCGCCACTACGAGGTCTCCAATTTTGCAAGGAAGGTGGGGTGCCCCCCATGCCGTGCCCCCCCCTCCCCCAATGCCATGCCACCCCCACAAGCAGGCTCAGCCCCCCCTCACCCCACGCAATGCTCTCCCCCAGGGCGCCCTCAGCACCCACAACCTCTCGTACTGGCGGGCCGAGCAGTACATCGGCGTGGGGCCGGGTAAGCCAGAGTGACGGGGGTCTGACGGGGGGGTGCGTGCGTGACCATGTGCACCCCCTGAACTCCATTGTCGTCCCCCCCGGCTCCCATTGCAGGGGCGCACGGGCGGTTTGTGCCATGGGGTGAGGGTGGCCACAGCCGGGAGGCCCGTGTCCAGACGCTGGAGCCCGATGCCTGGATGCGGGAGGTGCAGAGCCGGGGGCACGGCACCAGGAGGCGGGTGGTGCTGAGCCCGCTGGAGCAGTGAGTATGGGGGGTGTCTGCCCCCCACACACACCCTCTCCCCTTCCGTGCCGCCTCACAGCTCTCCCATGTGCCCGCAGGCTGGAGGAGGTGCTCGCCCTGGGACTTCGCACAGACGAGGGCATCACCCACGAGGTGAGGAGCCACCCGTGGGGGAACCCAGCATCGACCTGCCGCTAAATCGCTAACGACCTTCTTCACCCCTGGCGCGCAGCGCTGGGGGCAATTCTCCCCCCACCTCAGCCTGGAGGCCGTGTTCGGGGTGCCTGGGGAGGCGAAGGATCTACAGCAGCAGGGCTGGCTGGTCCTGGACGGCGGGTGAGCCCTGGGGGTACCACGGCGGTGGCGGGGTGGGGAGGTCTCCTTCGCGGAGCCAGGGCCCAGCTGCCGCTTCTTCCCCAGCGGCCTGCGGTGCAGCTGGGAGGGCCTGGCCCTGCTGGACTCCCTGCTGCCCGACCTGCTCTGCCAGCTGCAGCACCGCTGGGCCCTGCCAGCCGCCCTGGCTGGGGGAGCTGAGGAGAAACCCGACGGGGGACAGAGCCGGTGGCGAAGCCGCGGGGAGCACAACGGGCTCGCGGGGGTTGTGAGCGGTGGAGAATAAAATACGAGAGCTGTGTGCCGGCTGAGAGGGGTGTTGGGGGCGGCGGCACCGGGCCGCTGGAGGCGGCTCCTGCCCGGGCGCTGCAAGGCCGCGGTGCTGCAGGCCCGGCTAGGCCGCTGCCGCATTGCGCATGCGCGGAGCCCGGGCCGGGGAGGAGGGGGGGGTGTTGTACAGCTGGCGCCTGCGTACAGCGGGTGGCGCCGTCCCGTCCTCCGGAAGCGGTATCATAGAGCGGCGGGCGGGAGGCGCCTCTCTAGGCGGCGCCTCGGTGGTGTGCGGGCGGCGTTGCCATGGCGCCCGGGCGCGGAGCGGGCCGGCGGGATGCGGCGGCGTTGCTGGGGGCCCGGCCCGGCCCGGCCCGGCGGGAGCCCCGACCCGGTACACCCCCGGGTACGGCCCAGCAGGCGGCTGGCGGCCGGGCCCCGGGCCTGGCTTGTACCCTCGGCACGGCCTCGGGGTCCCCGCCGCGCCCGAGGCGGGCGTTGAAGCCGCCGTGAACAGCCGCTTCCCCGCCCAGTTACCCCCCCCTTTCGTTATTCTTGTATATATTTTCTTTTTTTTTTCTTTTTCCGACGCGTGTCAGGGAGTCAGTCCCAGCTGGAGGGACCCGCAGGTTAAGGATAAGGGGAGAAACAGATCCCCGGCGGGATCGCCTCGGCTGCGGCCCTGCCTGTGCCCGGGGAGCGCTGCCCTGCGCCCGGCTCTGCAGGGGTTTTGCTACTTAAGAGCTGTTTTGTTATTTAGGAGCTTCTGAAAATCCAACGGCTTGCTGTCTGAGTTGTGCTTGGTGAGCGTAGCGCAGCTGTGCAGGGAGGCTGTGTGCTTGCGCTTGCAGCTGGAGCAGGAGACTTCCCAGGAGTTTGTTCTTTTACCTGCGGGAAGCGCAGGCTGTATTTCTCTCAGCCGTTGTCTCTCGTCAAGAATAAAGCATGGGACAGTTGAATGCTAGTGACCTGCTTTGGTCCTTGTAGCTTCTCAGAGTTTGATTTTCCAGTTATAAGAGATGCTGAATTTAATTGTTCTGTGCCACCTTAAAAAAAAACCCACCCCAAAACATAGTTCAGCTGGAAATGAATAACCAGGCTGAAAGAGAATGATGGGTTTTTCTTGGGAGACTGAAGAGGAGGTCTCTTCATCTGTTTTTCAGACAAGAAGGAAAAGACACATGAACTGTCCTCCTCGACAATTGCAGAAGAGCCTGAGCCCGTTTCGTGTGTTCTGCAAGGAGATGACATCCAGGCGCTTGCAATTAAGGTGGAGGACCTGGAGAAAGTATGTATTTTTACTGATAGAAACAGCTGCTTTAACTGACACTCATTTTGTGTGTTTAAGAGAGGGTGCTGTCCATATACTTAAACCAAAACCCACTCTTGGAGTTCAGTTCTCATTCCATTTTGTCTGTCCTGCTTTTTATGACTTGTCAGATCATCAGGTTCAGTTGCTAAAAGTAAAGGATTGTTGATCCTTACACAATCTTTTCAAATGGGAAGATGTCATCCGCCTCTTCAGAATTACATTTCCAACTTTCTGGTCTAATAAGACATGTAAGTTGTTTAGTAACTCTCACGGCATCCCTTCCAAAAATTGGGTCAAACTGTTGAGTGGAAGCATTTGACACCAAGTGACACAGCAGAAAACTATTGGGAAAGTGATATCAGCCTGTGCTGATATGACTTCTCTGTGTATCCTAGAAGGATCAGAAGGAATGAAGGTGAGTCAGTATGTACCTAATTGCATTGTGACTGTTTATTTTCTGAAGCTCCATGCTCCACACCTTCCTCATGATGCTGGGAGAATTCCAGTTAGGAAGAAATACCTTGTTCGAAAATATCGACCCAGAGAGACAAAGAAGGCAGCACATCTCCTCGTAGCATGTCCTGCTTTCCCAAAGGCACACAGGGAACCACTGACTTTTTCTGGTAGGGTTAAACTTCACGTCTTATCTTTAGATTTTGGTTTTGCTAAGCCTAGCTTTAGTGACCTGGCTCTGGGATTGTTTTGGGTTTTTTTGTGTGTGTGTGTGTTGTAGGACCAGGACTGTTTGGTGATGGCTGTGAAGAGATTCTCCCCCATCACATTTTGGGAAGTCTCCAGGAGTTCAAGATGGAAGCCTTAGCCAGAGGAAACACTCAGGTTGGTTTGTAAAGTTACGAAAATGCGGCACTTTTCTAGAGGTGGAGTGTGGTGCCTACAGTACCTTTCAATGCTTTTCAGCACCTATCAGGAACAAGTCAGGCCTGAGGTGTGGTTTTCCCAGCCTCATCATACTCTATGGGGAGGGCTTGCCTTCAGAGAAACTGCACCAGCAGGTTTTGAAGACCTTTGTGCAGGACGAGGTCATGGAGGGAAGAATTACGCAGGCTTCCTCTTTCATATGTGCTTCTGCTGATGGCATCAGGCTTGCAAGGGAAGAGCTGGTGTTGCAGCAATGTCATTGCTCGAGTCTAATTACTCAGATAAATCCTTCCATTGTTTCTGAGTGTGTTCCTAGTGCTCTGTTTTTGTTCCCCTCAGAGTGATAAGGTGAAAGTACTGTCAATCTGAAGAATTCTTTTCTCCTCCCCTCTTCCATTCTCGTTGTGGTGGCCGTGTGTGTATGGAGAGGTTAATTTAATGTTTCCTTTCTCTTCAGATAGCAGATTTTATTGAGGTTTCTCATCCAGATGTTACTGCAGCAGCTTTAAAAGAGGAACATGGAGGAGAGCAGAAGAAAAATGTTCATCAGACCCCACTAGCAGAGCACAAAGCTCTCCAGAACTGGCACCGTAATATGGCAATCAGGAAAAAGCAGGAGAAATATCTAGGAGGTGAGAAAAGCCAAGGCCTTGTTCTGTGAAATTCTGTGTGCAGATGGGGGAGTTTGATGGCACCACAACAAACTGTAATGGTCATAGCTGACCGGGGTTAATCCTATTGCTTTTGCAGTCTACTTCCATGTTCTCAGAGCTCCCCACGCTGCTAGTGCTAGTGGCTGTGGATGCTGTGGGGAAGTGAGCTGGTGGTTCTGGTTGGGGGAAGGACAGTGGATTTGGTGGGGGACGGTGTAAGGAAGTTACATGTGAACAATAGTAGCGGTAAAGGCTGTGCCCAGAAGAAGCGTAGCACCAATGATTTGGCCTTTCTTCTTTATAGAAATTCTTCAGAGGCCAGAGAATGAATTGCTGATGAGCATCTCAGAGGATTACAGGCAAATCCAGGAAGAACGTGACGTCATTGACCGGAGTCTCCCTGCCCTGCTTCCTGGAAAGGTGAGAGACCCACTTCCTCTGCATCCTGATTGCTCTGTTCTTGTGAAAGAGCTAAGACACTGGTGTTATGAGTAACATCTCTGAAGACCTGTCATTAGATACTTATCAAAGCCACTCTAAGTCCTTCAGCTGAGTGTGCAAGCAGGGTTTTCAGTAACTTCAAAAATAAAAACATGAACTGTACTATCCGTACTAGTCAGAGGAAAGTGGTGGTGTCCTTTGGCTCCTTGCTAACAAACTGCTGTACACGGGCAAGTGCCACTTCTTGATTATCACCAAAGACTGTCGCGCACTGGGAAGTGGCAGGGGGCCGTGCCACAATTGATGTTCCAGGGAGGGAAAGATCTGATAGCTTTAGGCTTGAATTTTAGTGATTGCCATGGAGAAAGGGGTATGGGTAAGTCAGGAGGATTATGGGAGTATCCTATGTTAAAATAATTTTTTTACACATATAGCACTATCGAGGAATTTGCATTTATGTGAGGCATTATTTTAGTATCATTCAACCTTCATGTAGCACTAGCTAGAAGTAAGTCTTTTGTCTTTGACAGCAGCCTGGTAGAAATTTTGGCTTGCTCTGCAGAAAGTGGTAATTTAGAGGCTTCAAAATAGCCATATAAGCAGAGTTAGACCCCGTTTTCTTTTTAGCTTCTAGTCCCTGTGAAAGTAGCAGGCAGCCGTATGTCTCTGAAAGTGTCAGTGGGAGTCTTGTTTTCCGCCACAGGGCTACCGAAGAGGAAGCGAGTTCTGGAGCCAGCCCGAGCGTATTGGAGATGAACTCACAGGCTTGACGATGACACTGACTCAGAGAGAACGTGGCTACCCAGAGCCAGTCACTCATGTGGGGAAACCCCACACTGTCCGGATGGAAACGGGTAAGGGAATGTCACAGAGAGGTGATTCCATAGAAATGGGGTACAAGTGTGGAGGGAGCAGCAGAAAGAAACAGTGACTCCTGCGAGTCTGGAGGCTTCACATTATAGTTGTTCCTTGCGGTAGGTGCAGCACAAGCTACTTCCCCGTCATCTGTTGGACCTCCTGTCTTTAAAACACCATGAGACCAAAGTTTGCCAGAGAGTGAAATTAATAAGCATGTGGGTATGTAGACAGTGAGCTCTTGTATGGGTATTTCCACAGGTGTGAAGCCTCCAAAGAGGATTCCTTTCCATCTAACCTGGGATAAGAGTCTTTTCCTGAAACATCGACGGCAGGAGCTAAAATCTGTCCTAGAGGAGCTAGATTTTTATAAGCCGGTAAGACTAGAGGAGCGAGGACATTCTTTGCATCTCTCGTCTCTTGTCAGATGCTGTAGAGTAACACAAAATTGCCAAGAACTGGATCTGAAAAAGCATTAGGAATCTAAAACTCAGCCCCACAGTACTTATCTTGGAAGTTTCCACATTTCCAAAGGGCCACACCCAT
The DNA here is from genome assembly GCF_900496995.4 of Aquila chrysaetos chrysaetos. Classification (NCBI taxonomy): domain Eukaryota; kingdom Metazoa; phylum Chordata; class Aves; order Accipitriformes; family Accipitridae; genus Aquila; species Aquila chrysaetos. Next base: position 69,275,876 of record NC_044008.1, read on the forward strand.
GGAAGAGTTTTTCTGGCCTCCCTAAGTGTTGCATGGAGTGGTCTAGGAGCCTCAGAATAGGAGCCCAAACCAGCAGCATGCAGCTGCCAAGAACTAGGCAATAAAAAAACCTGCCCAGTACTGGTGTAGGACTTTGATTTAGTGCCTCAGGGCAGAGGGAAGACACCTTTACCCACGTGGAAGACACGCATCTGAAATAATCTCCTGAAGGCAGATAGCCCCTCCTCTTAAAAACGGAACAAACCTCACCTTTTTGTTTCTGAAACTTGGTTCTGGAGACGAGAAATGTGTGTGAAGGAGACTTTTCCCATCCATGCATCATTTGTAGTGGGGAGTGCGGTCATCTAGGATTCTTGGGAGACCTAGAATTGGTTCCTTCCCATGTCTCTTGAACATTCGTTGGCTACCTCTAAAAACCATCGTAGGAGCAAGATATCTCAACTTCACTTTACTTGACTCAGTTGGTACATTTGTCTGGTATTTTAACTTCCTTTCTATATAGAAAGAGAAATCATGAGTTGGTCATTTTTCTGTATGTCCAGGATCTGGATGGACTGGAGGTGATCGGTAAAGGGCAGCCTTTCACATCTGTCTCAACAGAGCCTTTTCCACATTCCACCACTTCTGAAGAGTCTGAGACCCTGTAAGTTTTACTTCATGGCAGAAATAAAGAATTTTGGGTATGCACCACCAGTCCGTAAGGGTATCCTTAGCTGTTCTTATCCGGAACGGAGAGGATTCTCCACTGGGGCACAACAAAAGGCATATTTTAATATTATAATCACCAGATTTAGGAATCAAGCAGTTCTTTTGTGCCTTGGGGCCTTGTGCCTAAGGAGCAAGAATGAGAGAAAAGTTTTTTTGGAGGCCCTTCCTCCAGTCTTCCCTCTGTGTGGCTCCAGAGCTTACATTAGGCAGGGTGGGGATTCTGCCCTGAGTTACCTCCATCTGATTGTCTTTTTCTAGCCTTCCACTTCCATCATTAATTTGCCTTTTATCCCTGTCCTGTCCATCTGTAACAGGCACAACCTGAGGGCCTCTTGTCCTTATTCAGTCATGTACCCTCAGCCTTCCTTAGGCAGGTATCATTCTTTAATATTCTGGCTGTCCTGTCCTCCTTGATGGTGGCCAGTAGCTAGCTGGAGTTTACCACATCTGCAGGGCTCTGTCCCTAAAGAGATGGCTGTGTGGAAAAGCATTAGTTGGGATTATTTCTTACAGGGTCTTGTAAATCACCCCTGGTTCTCCTCTCTCTAAAAGTGAATTTCATTCCACGAAAATGCTGGCTCTTGTTTTCTTTAGTAGTGACACCTCGAGGGACTACCCTGATGTGGTTCCAGAAGCAGTACTGGGTCCATCTTTAGATTTCTGTGGCCAGCCTGCTCGTTGGATCAGCTGCACCACTTCTTGCAGGGTAATTGCGCCCTCTTTATCGTTTAGTCGAGCTAAGCCTGCTTGAGTTCCCAAGTCACAGCTGTACAATGAGTGTCACTCCCAGGCCAGAGAATGGGGGATTTATTCTGAGCACAATAGAGTATCCTTATGTTTGCTCTGGAGAGAGCTAGAAACAGAAGGGCTTGCTCTCTCTGTGGTGTAAAGCTCAGATTCCCAGGCTCTCTCTGTATAATGGCCACTTCATTGGACCTGCCTTACAAGTTCTCCTACTAAGGCTCAGCGCCTTATTTGTGGTATGACTTCAGGCAAGATAAAGCCTGCCAGGTAAAGTAGACATAGTTATCTATGTCTTTTTCCTCTTCCTTGTAGAATGAAATTGGCATTGCTGCCCGGCTCACCTTTGAGACTTTGGCTGGCGAAAAAGCTGAGAGCTCCCTGATGGTGAGCAATGATGGCACAGCTGCCATCTGGTATAACTGGATGAGGCTTCCCCAGCAGATTCCCTCCAGAGAAACCAAGGGGAAGAGGATGCAGTGTTTTTACTTTGATACCAGACCAGGTATGAGAGCTGCTGATCTCCGAGACCTTTGTACATAGAGCAGAGATCACGTATTCAGGAGTTATCTGAGATGCGGAGTCTGACTAATGGCAGAGCAAGCCTGTTGGGTGATTCTCCTTAGGAAGCCACCCTAGGCATCAGAGCTGACTCACACCAAAAGAGGTGTGCGCGGCAGATCCCTTTCATGGAACTTAAAGGAGGTTGCTCCTGCTCTGAATGTAAATGGGTGGAATATTGAGAAGTGAATCATTTTCTGATGGCAAACTGGGCATAATCTGCCAGAGAGAGTACTGAGCTGGCTGTAAAAGGAGTGTGCAGGGGAAATAACACCAGTTCAGTAACATGGTGTCTGGGAGTAAATCTGGAAGGAGAAAAATAGCTGGATGAAGTGTGATAACCAGCTAAGCTATGGGGAAAGAGCCTCATGCAGAGATAAGGACACTCAGGGTGGGGTTGGAAAAGGGTCAAGTTAACCAGGTGGTTTCTTGTGGACCGAAGCATCTTCTCTCTTATTTCAGGTGTAATTTTGCCTGGGGAAACTAGGAAGTTTTTCTTTCTTTTCAAGTCAGAGAGAGCAGGCATTTTCAGCGAGTCCTGGGAATTTGGGACACATCCTCTGTTATTAGGAGGAGCTCTGCTGCAGGTGACCCTTTGGGGAATTGCTGTGTATGAGGATAAATTGGCTGACCTCAGAGAGAAACTGGAGGTAACCAAGCATGTAACTGAGTAACTCTGAGCTTTGAACTTAGTATGCAAATAAAGGGTAAGGGTGGGAGTGGATGACATGGTATTTTTATTGCTATGCAATCAGGGCTGAGAGTGAGATGATTATTTATTTACAGAACATCTGTACATACTTGAGCAGGTTTGCTAAATAAAATGGAAGAACTCTGCAGTCTATTGTAATGTTGTTAATAAAGACATGATTGTGTCATGATTGTGTCTCCTAAACCATTCACACTGGTCCTTTAAAAGAATGAATATTCTGTTGGTAATGAATTTCATTAGTTACTTAGAGGGGATGGGATTATGTGTCGTACACTATGCCATCAGTTAAGGTATAAATTGAAAATTACACTATGCTTTGAAAAGTATACTTTGGGGGAGGATTTGTAGGGTTTATTTGAAAAGCTGTTGTAAGTATTGCTCTGCTTAGCAGAGATTGCAGTTATTCTTGTCCTTGTAACCCTGCATAACGTATACGTGTGGTTACTAGTGTGGGTGTGAATTTGTTTGTGTGTCTGTATATTGAACGGGCACTCACACATGTCGTTCTTGTTGTGGTGCCTCAGAGTGACCTGGCTGCTCGAGAAGGTGCTACTATAGTAGAAGAGAGTCTGAAGGAACTTCTTGTCCGAATTCGGACCCCAGAGCGCACCCCATCTCCTGTGGGTGCTTATGCCACAGAGGAAGAGTTGTTCCACCAGAAGAATCCCAAGGTGACGTTTGCTATTTGATTGGCTACACAACTGAAATAGCAGGGAGGGAAGACCCATGGGGCTGGTGCATCCCTGGGGTTTCTGGAGGCTGGCATAGTCTGCCACGGTGGCTTTAACAATTAAGTTTGTAGAGGAAAGGCATAGCTCATTTCACTATTTACCTTTTCCCCATTATCACAGTTGCATTATCAGCATCGAGTGGTAAAGCAGCTGCATGAACTATGGAGACAGCACATGACTGTTCCTTCAGCCTTTGAGGAGAAAGTGCCCTCGGGCCAGAAGAGCACTGTGGAGGACATGCAGTTCCAGGAGGGTACCTCAGAGGCTCTCCCTGCTCAGAGCAGCACCACAGAGGTCCCAGGTTGGAAGAACACACTCCAGGAGGCTCTGAGTCAAATGATGAATGTGGAGGAGGAAGAACCAGGCCCCTCAGGATGGAACCTCTCCTTTGAAGACTTTAAGCAGGTGGTCACCCCTGTTCCCTCTAGTGCTATGACAAGCCGATGGTGTTTTCATTTTCCTTAAATGAAGGAAAATAAATAGCCTGGCCTACCCCAGTGTGAGCCCACCCAAAGGTCTGCTCCCAATGTGCTGTGAGTTAGAGAGGATTTATGATGTGTTTTGCAGAAAAGCACTTCAGCTCTGCTGACCACACCCTCAGTGCTCTTGTAAAGAGATTCTCAAGAGAGACTTTGAGGGCTGTTGTGTGAAGAAGAAAAAAGAACCATGCAATGTAATAGATATTTTAAGCTCTTCCCCCATTAGCTTTCTGTCATCCTAGGAGTGAATGCGGGGGGCAAGCTAATCCTACAGCCTCCTGTGGCTTCCCCAAGGGCTCCTCTCCTTGAAGAGTCCTTCCTATTCATCAGAGCCCTAAGGGGGGACTCATGACAGGCTGTGGATAAAGTACAGACCTCCCTAGATTAAAGCAAGAGTGGTTTGGATTCTGTCAGCACAGTTTTTCTGTAGTGCTCTCTTGGAAACCTCTCTGCTGCTTTTATAACTAAGCTTTACTTCGAGGCCCTCTAACTCGCTAGAATCCCTGTTCTCCAGCACACCTGTGATGTTGCAAGGGGACTTACCGTGAATCTAACTGGGGGTCCGGGATTGCTCCCCAGATCTTGGGTCGCGTGCGCACCTTGGCTAAATCCCAGCTGTATTGGGGGCTACACCTGGGTGTGTAAGTGCCCAGCGCAACCTGGTTTCAGACTGGTGTCCAGGAAGAGAGCCGTGGTGTGCTCCATTGAGCTCAGGGTCCAGATGACTGGGAATGAAGACTGAGGCGCGCTCCATGAACCCTGTGTTTTCTCTCACATCAGGCTATAAAGTCAATCCCCGAGGCGGAGCAGCGAGAAGAAGCACTGACCCAGCTCAATAAGGCAGCACTGGAGCTTTGCGTTGGACAGAGGCCAACTCAGTCAGACCTTCTGTATCAAACCTGGTGCGTTAACGTTTGCAAGATAAAGCTTGTAAATGCATCGTGTGATCAGCAGCCTTAGCAAGCTCTGTTGCAAGCATTGTGATTCAGAGTGCAGATATTTATATGAGGTCTAGAAGTCGTCTTTACACTCTGGTTTTTTTATAGCTTAATTGTACCAGCTGACCCATATGCCTTTTTGGTTTTTTTCTGGAGATAAGTTTAGAATATTAAATTAATGTAATTTTGGGGAGTATACAAGATTATTTCTGGCAAGATTATTTTAGTCTGTATTTATGAAACCTTTGGGTAATTTTCTGTACACTTTTACTCAGATAACTGTATCCTCCCTCATACAGTCTCTCTGTTTTTTGCTCAGGCTTTCAGACTGTAAACATATCAACAGCTTCTAGTTGCTTCTAAATTAGAAGGATGCGGGTTCCTCTTGGTAAACACAGAGAGCAGGTTGATGCTGATTTACCAACACGTGTCATGTTGAAGAGCAGATCTGGTTTCACAGTAATATTTATGGGTCCATATGAGCTCATTGGTTTGCAAACCATTGAGACCTCAGAGGGTTCTAACATGAGGAAAGTAATTTAGCATCCCTCTGCACAGATTTTTAGACGGTGGGTGCTATTTTATTGGTTTAGTTGGACAGAGCAGCTCTCAGCTGTGAGGTGCCATCACTCCTGGGCGCAGGGTAAAACAAAATAGCAATTGCTGTACTTGTCTCTCTTCTGATTGTGACACTTTTCTCAGTCTCCAACTGTGGCGTGAAACAATCGATGGTCTGGTGAGTCACTCTCTGAAGCTGAGATCCCTGCTTGGCTTGCCTGAGAAGGACACCTACGTAGATGTTGTTCCAGAGGAAACAGGTAAGTGGTGGTTTTTGCACAGCAGCCGGTTTCTGTGGACTGTTGGAAATCCAGAAAACGTGCTGAATTTCAACTGAAATGGCAATTTCAGCAGTTCCCCCTCAAAGCTTTTATAAGAAAACGCGTCAGAAAAAATGGCAGATTGCGTGATACTAATTGTGATCTGTGGTTTGGTGTCATTAAAAAAACATCACACAAATAAGCCTTTTAATTTAGCTAGATGTAGCCATGGTTTTCACACAGACTAACCCAGGCAACCCTATCTCGCTCACTATTAGCTGTCTTACAGGCTTGTTCTGATACACGTCTGAGACTTGTTCATTCCTTATTTAAACAAAGTACTCTTCAAGGTATTGTTTTTCAGTGCAGTACAGCTCAGATTAATAAAAAGAGGAAAATACGTTGCAAGAGTAATATACTTCCGCTGCATGAGTGTAGTGGGCTTGCCTTTCTGGACGTGAAAATGTCGCTTTTGGGTAATTGAAATTCTTTCTTTTGTAGTGGAAGTAAAGCAACCTGTAAAAGGAGGAAAGGAAGACAGAACAACTACTAGGAAAGAAGAGAGAAGGTCATTTGGTGGTAAGGATAAAGAAGGCAAAAAAAGAACAACAAAGACAGCGGGCAAAGAGAAAGAGGTATGTGTTGGGATGCCTGTTGAAACCTAAGTGCTGGGGACAGTGTGGTCCATTCTGAGGTTGTGCATCCTGAGTTTGAGCTGATTTCCAACCCGGTGAAAGACATGCTGCTTCTGGGAGGTGCATCTTGCAACAATCTGAAAGATGTTTTGTCCTATGTAACTTTTTTTTTTCGTCTGTCCCTGAATAGGAATGTCCAAGCAGCAGAAAGTTAAAAGTAAAAGATGAGAAAAAGCTGAAATCTTCCACTTCATCGCAGGAGGTGAAAGAGGCAGGACAGAGCGTGGGAGCTGTAACTACAGATAGAGTTGATCCTCTTCAGGAGCAGGTGGACCCTATTTTGTTTGCGACATACCAGGAAAAGCTTTATATTGAAGTGAGTCTGACCAAAGCTTATATCTTTGTTTTTGTTCTTCACTTGTAAGCTTACATTGAAGATTAGGTGGAGAGGTAAGCATTTTGTTAAACTCAGAAAACTGACAAACATATGTCCGTAATTCCGTAGCAAGGTAAGTGTGAAATACAAGGTAAGATGTCCTTTATTCCAGCCTGGAATCTGTTCACATAAATCCAGCCGTCACATAGCCACATGCGGGATTTCTATCTGGGATGTCTTTAGCATGCTTGTGGACTCTTGAGGGATCAGCAGAATTAATTGTATTTCAGATAATGTTAAACACATTTCGTAGCCAGAAAAGTTATTACTAGAGCTAAGCGCTGATAGCAGGCAGCCACTTTTACATGATTGTGTGCGTGCCCATACGTTAATGTGTGTGAGAAACCATCTCTCTGTCTGTCCGTCTGATCATCAGGATTTCTTCATGTGTTTTCACTGCAACTATCTTCTGTTAATTTCTGCTGCAGGTTTATGGACTGCTGGATTCAATGGTGAGCAAAATGGTTTCTTTATTTGAGGAACTAAAGAAAAAAGGTGCTCTAAAGTGGGAGAGTGAAGCCCTTTATGACTAGAAATAGACTTACTTTTAAAAAATAAATAAATAACCATATTTACACAGATCAGGTGGCGATTCTTCTTTCTGACATGATGCAGTGATTACAAATACTGGCCTGCCTCTTTTGTGACATCTTGTGATGTGAGAATATTGCTAGATCATCTGTTACTTCCACAGATGATCGCTTGCCAAGAAGAGACAAGGCAAGAAATATCACAGCCTCAGAAACCGTTAAGACTGGCAAATACTGGCATTTCTGCTAAGGAAGAAGAATTTAAAAGCGCCAGTCAACATGAGATATGTCTTATTCTTTGCTTCTTGATCTTGCTTGGCTAGCAGGTGAGTGAGCAGAGAGTGTCCCTTGTACTCATGAGTCCAACTACCAGGATAGTAACTTAGAAAAATTAATCTCATTTTTGATCATATTTTTGACTCTTGTCCAGTCTCCTCTCAGGACTTGCTGACAGCACTATCCCAAAGGGTGTGCCACCCTGCCTGGTTTTACACCCATTAGTTTACTTCTTGTGCTGATCTTGCCGTCTCTTTCCATCCAGCTCAAGGTACCCATGCCCCATTCTGAGCCAGCTCTTACTTGCTTCCTTCCAGGACTAATCAGTCTTGAATTCAAGTGAGTGAAATTCATGCCATAAATATTGTGAGCATGGTAAGGCCTTGTGTTAGAGCCACCCCTGCTGCCTCTTGCAGCCTGCATGTGCGTCTGGGCTTATCACTGCTTTCTGTCTGGGTTTCCTTGTGCACTGCAGCTGGAATGGAGCTTTCTGTGGAGGCATTCCAGGTCTGAGTGTCGCACACTGTGCAGCTGGGCTTGGGTCAGAGCAGGTTTCCAAGGCAGAGCGAGCTGGGTGCAGGGTCTCTCTTGACCTGGCATCAAGAGAGACATGGCGTATGTCAGTAAAGTGCCGTCTTCCTGCAAAAGCAGCTGGACGGCATTCCCCAGAAAGGCTTTGGCCCTGTAGAGAAATGACATCAGTGTAGATTATTAATTGAGGTTTGTGATACCTTTGGGATTCTAAGGCAGCAGATGCATATCCGTGCTGAGCATTGCTGTTACAAATTCTGTACATCGCTGCGCAGTTGCACCAGGCGTGTGTGCCTCGGGCACGTGCTCTTTTACATTGGCAGCCACACTGACGCGCGTCTTGGAGCTGCGCGTAGTGTAAAATAACTGTTTCTTCTGCAGAATTGTTTTCTTTTACTTTCTCATTTTAACTCATGTGGTGTCTCTGGGGTGAGGATGTATTCTTCCCCTCGGCTCCCTGCAGTACCACGGCAAAGCGCAGCTTATTTTTTTTGCTGGCCAGGTGAGGCCCCTCATGTTTTGAGATGCTTTCTCTTAGTGGGGTGCGGGGAAGCACTTTGGCTTCTGTGAAAGCTAGCAGCCTTTTCTGGCTTAGCGGGCATGAACCCACAAAGGGAATGTCTCTGCTCAGCATTCCTGTAGTGAGAATTTCAGCAACATTTTGAGAATTAGAAGGAAAAAGGCCTGAAGTTGGGGTGTGTCTCACAGGCTCTGACAATAGCTCCTGCCTCCCTGGAGATGATTATCAGCTTGTGAATATGCCCAACTCAAACAGCTCAAGCCATCTGTTTCTAGACAAGAGGGAGTCTGCACGTTATAGAGGCAACGTGATTGTCTCAAAAGCAGGAAATACTTTTATTGGGTAGCTTTACCTTGAAAGATGGCAAACCCCATTCACAAGATCTATGCCTCCAGTCCAGCCTATAGAAACCAGTCTCCATGTATACCTCTGCTCACAGGAAAACTTGTTAATATGAAAACAGGTAGATGGGAGTTTCACGTCAGTCACGTACCATGGAAGAATGTCCTAGGCTGGTCTCCCCTTCCAAGGGAGGAGCCTGGTGGCCCCGGGCGGGGGGTGGCATAAGAACTTCTGCAAAGAACAAACCTGAATGCTGCAAATAGTCTAATTTTTTGTCATAAACATTGCTAGTGCCTCTTACAGCCTTGGACAAGAATGTCCTCAAGGGACAAGGTATAAGCAGCACACAGGAAGGGATGTGCTGGGCCAACAAGCGCAATACTCTGCTGTCTGGCTGCTGCAGCTTTTTCTGAGCCAGCTGCTTTTTTTTTTTTTTTTTCTTTTGCATTGATTTGTGGAAGTTACATGACTGGAACTGCAGTGGAATTAGAGCTGGCTTCCACAGAACACCTTTAGAAACATGTACCCCTCATTTACAGGCCTGGTGTGAGATGTGGGTTCTGTCATTAGAGCAGAGACCCCCAGGGCTGGTCAGCCCTGCGCTCTGAAGGATGCGTGGATGCTCTAGTGCCTATAATGCCAAGTCCTAACAGCCAGGCAAGGAGAGTATTCCTTCTCCTCTCCCAAACCTGGGCGTTATTTGTATTAGTGTTAATAATTTGTGTTGTGAGAGGTGAGCGACCTTCCTGGTCTTCGGAGTTGCATACCAAACCCATCACGTGAGTCGGGGTCTGAAGACACCATAACTATTAGGGAGGCCGGGAAGGGGAATTCCAGGAAAACGCTGCAAGCAGAAGGTGACAGTGCGTTTCCAGAGGCTTCTCAATGGCTGAGGGGGTCTGGGTGAGCAGGGCCCCCCAGGGCTGAGGGAAATTGGCTTTAGAGCCTTGCTGGGTCCTATTTGCTATGGCAGGGTTGTGGGCCGCCTAGCAAAGCAAACTCCAAGTTGGTGCAGCTCCACTGTGGCTCATAGGGTGTTGTCCCCGTGGAGAGGTTCACTTTGCTTATAAAAAAATCAGTGCCTGAAGAGGGGCAAGCTGGCTGCCTCGGCCGTCTGATGCAGGTGAACCGGGAGCATTGGGAACAGAGGAAGAGGAAGGCCTGGATCTTAGGCAACCATGAAGAATGCCTCCCACCACCCGAACTGGGGTGTTCTCCAGGTTGACCCGGAGGACGGTTGGGATGCTGGAGGTGTTCTTCTCACAGGCTGCAGCTGGATGCACGTTCAGCTTGCAGGGCCAGAGCCTGTTGGGAAAGTCGGGCTGATGAGATCTGCAAAGCCCCTGGAGGCACGTGGCCTCCCCGCTGCCTTCTCCCTGCGACCCAAGGCAGGAGCTTCAGACCTTCAGCGCCGGGACCTGGGGCGAGATGAATCTCAGCTCTGCGTGTTGTGCGGTGGGAGCATCAGAAGGAAGGCACGATCCCCCTCCAGAATGTCTCAGCACACAGGAGATGCTTTCCAGTATGGAAAATGTCAGTGATATTAAAAAGATTATATATATCCATAATACTTGAAGGCCTGTCAGTGATTAAAATGGAAGGCAGAGGCCGGGAGAGAGGGGGTGGCATTGAAACGATCGAGAGACATGACTTATTTTGTCATGTCATCTGATGCCTCCCTCTCTCCCCCCCGGCCAGGCTCCGGGAGCTGTTCAGAGCAGGGGAAGAATGCGCTCCAAATTTAGATCCCGGCCAAAAAGGAAAAAAAAAAAAAAAAAAAATTAACAAACCCAAATTGCAACTGTGGCCTTGGGTACCAGAGAGGGAACTGCGTTATGGGAGAGAGGGGGTGGGTGGGGAGGGTCGGCATCCCTCCGAGCCACTTCCGAGCCCGGGGATGTTGATTTCTCTCTAAAAATAATGAGGGGGGGGGGGATAATAAAGCAAAGCAAGCAGCAGCAAAGCAGCGCCTGGCTGGCTGCCAGCGAGGGGCAGTGACTGAGCATTTACAGCATCCCCGCCTCCCGCATGCGGCGGGGCAGGGGTTCGGCGCCGCATCCCCCGCGGCCGGTACCGCACCGCGCTGCACCGCACCGGGGGCGGGCGCGGAGTGGAAGGGAAGGGGAGGGAACGGGGGTACCGGGAGGCGGAGGCTGAGCGCCTCTGCCGGTGCCCGGGCCGGGGCTCGGGTGACCCCGAAGGGGTTAAGCCTGGACCTGCCCAGCCAGCCCGGCAAGTCGGCGGCGCGCAGCAGGCAGCGGGCGGGCTGCGGCCGCCTCCAGCCCGCTCCCACCGGCACCGGGCACGGCGGGGCCGCGCTCCGCTCCGCGCAGGTAAGCGGGGCTGCTCGCCCCTCGGCTGCGGGGGGAGGAGGAGGAGGAGGAGGAGGAGGAGGAAGAGGAGGAGGAGGAGGAGGAGGAAGAAGAAGAAGCGGGGGGGGGGGGGGGGGAGGAAGGTTCTGGACGCCGGAGCGTCGCGGGCTGCGGCGGGCCGGGGGATGCCGGGCCCCGGCGGGTAGCTCGGTGGCGGGGAGACTCCCGGGCCGGGCTCGGGGTCCCCTCGGCGGGTGCGGATGCGGCCTCGGTCCCCGGGCGAGCTGCGGGAGCCGGCGGCGAGGCCGAGGGCTCTGCCCCGGAGCCTTTCTCTGCCGCCCCCTCCATGTCGGGCGCTGCTCCTCCCAGCCCTGCACCTGATCAGGGATGGAGCGAGGTTTTAATCCCCCCTCTCCGGCCTCCCCCCTCCTCTCGTCTGGCCCCCTCTGCCCCCTCCTCCTTCCCCCCATCCCCTCCTGTTCCCGCTCCATGTTATTCCTCTTCGCCTCCGCAGTCCCCTGCGCCGGGCCGCGGGGCGATGGGGACCTGTCCCCGCACCCGGGTGTCCTTCTCCCACCTGGCAGCCTCTTGCTCAAGGTCACTGCAGTAATTCCATATGAGCTGCCGGGTGCTGCGGCCTTATCTCCCGCACAGCTTCTGTTTCACTCCTTTTATATTCTGGGGGGGTTGGGGGGGTGGATATTGCGTTTGATAAACCCCGCTGCCTTTAACACCCCTGGCAGCGCTCCAGCCAGGGCCACGCTCCTCTCACCCCTGTCCCAGCCCCGGCTTCCCATCTCTTCCCACGCAGACTTCCCGGGCCATCTCGTGGTGGGCAAAGTCCAGCCGGGATCGGGTCTCCGGCCGGGACGACCGGTGCCGGAACCCGTCGCACTGGACCTGGGGTTTGTCCTGCCGGGAGACCTGTTGGAGGCAGGAGGGACCGTCCTGCCCCGGAGGAGGAGTGCTGGTGTTTGCCGGTGTTTGCCAGGCCGGTGGCGCCTTTGGAAAACGTGACTTTATCTCCTGCCTGGGAGTTGGTGGAAAGCAGAGTGTGGAACCAAGTCCCGGAGGACTTTGCCGTGTCGCTGCCCTTGTTCCGAAGGCGTTTCCGCGCCAGGCGGGCAACGGCGTTGCTGTCCGCACCGTGGGCTCTCCCGGCGGGATCCAAAGGCCGCACTGACGGGCTGCATTGCGAAAGGGAATCGATACAGGGAAGCGTCTCGAGAGAAACTCCGGCCGCCTGTGAGCGTGGCTGTGCCAGGATCCATTCTGACTCACGGGGGACGTTGCCGGCGGAGCCGTGGGGCGCCCGGCCGCTGGCCCGCGGGAGCAAGGAGGTGCTGGACTGGTCGCACGGGTTGTGTGGGAGCGTGGCGGGCACCGTGCGTGGCTTGTGGGCACGTCGGCACGGCCCCGGCCCAGCTCCGGCGGGAGGGAGCGGTGTCCTGAGCCGGGAGAGGGCTGGACACGGCACGGCGGCTGCGGTCCAGGGAGGTACCGGCACCTGAGGTGGGTGGCGGGATGGACGCCGGTAATCGCTGTCTGCAGGCACTGCTGCGTGGGGGAGATATTCCTCTGCCCGCAAGCTTTATCTCTTGGACAGGGAAAAAAATTGCCAGTGAGTTTTGTTGCAGCCATGGTGGGAGCTCTGGGAGCAGCTCAGCTCCGCAGCCCTGCGGTGTGGCCCTGCTGAGGGCAAGGCAGCTCCAGGCAGCCTTTGCCTCCTGGCTTTGCTTGGCCCTCTGAGAAAATGAGGGTAAACGGTGTCTTCCCACAGTGCGGGGAGAAGGTGAGGATTAAGACTAGCACAGAGTAGAGGATAGAGTTGTGATGTGCTCACCTGAAGATGGGTCCGGACTGACCCACGTCATTTTGCACCTGCATCGGGTGCAGCGCATCCCAAGGACGGGCACTGCCCGCCGGGGATGTTCCAGGGCAGCTCCCGGCTGCGCCAGCCCCTGCCGCCCCGGCCCTAGGTCTGTGTGCAGAGAAGGCTCAGGCAGCTCGGGGTTTTTGGGAGAGTGGGGGGTTGCGTTATCCATTCTGCTCGCTGACCTGGCGCTGGAGGTTAGCACCCCGAATTCCCCACCCCGCAGCAGCACGCGGTTCTGTACCTGCAGCCTCTCGTGGAAGCCAAATTACTGAGTTTGCTGGGAAAACCCACCCAAGTGGCTGCCAGCACGGGTAAGTCGTGGCAGGCTCTGACTCACGACGGGATTTTGGTTTTGCACAACGCATCCTCGGTGGCACTGAGAACCTTGGGGCGACGGCTGAGGCGAGTGGGGCGGCGTGCAGCTGCAGATAGCGCACCTGGGGGTACAGGGGAGCCCCTGGTTGGCACGCGTCCTGAGAGGCCTGAAACAAGCTTTGCCAGGATGGTGGGGCTGAGGCAGCCGGGATCTGGAGGAGGGAGCTGCCATTTTCAGGTAGTTACTTTTAGAAGCAGAAGTGCAGGGTAAAATCTCCTCCAAATGTTGCTGAATCCAGAGCCAAATCTCTTGGCAGCTCTGCAGTGCTGGGTATCGGCTTGCTATGAGACTTTTTTCCCCTTGAGCATCCTGCATCCTGCATGTCTTTGGGTTAGCGAGTAGTGGCAGCCCAGCGAGGTGCACCTGATGCCCCAATGATGGGCGCTTCCACCTTGAGAAGCGTCCCAGGTGCCAGCCGAGGGCTCTGGGGACGGGTCTCGGTGGCTGGGGTGATGCTGAGGTCTCCGTGTCCCTGTTCCCCTCTGCAGGCGCCGGTGAGGCTGCAGCCGTGACTGCTCATCCCTTCTTCACCATTCCTGCCCGCCGCCGGCGGGTCTCCGGCACCGCACAGCCATGACGACCTCGGCACTGCGCCGGCAGGTGAAAAACATCGTGCACAACTACTCGGAGGCAGAGATCAAGGTGCGGGAGGCCACCTCCAATGATCCCTGGGGACCCCCCAGCTCCTTGATGTCGGAGATCGCCGACCTCACCTTCAACACGGTGGCCTTTGCCGAGGTCATGGGCATGATATGGCGACGGCTGAACGACAGCGGCAAGAACTGGCGTCACGTCTACAAGGCGCTCACCCTCTTGGACTACCTCATCAAAACCGGCTCCGAGAAGGTGACCCACCAGTGCCGGGAGAACCTCTACACCATCCAGACACTGAAGGACTTCCAGTATGTGGACCGCGATGGCAAGGACCAGGGCATCAACATCCGAGAGAAGGTGAAGCAGGTGATGGCGCTGCTGAAGGACGAGGAGCGGCTGAAGCAGGAGCGGGCGCACGCTCTGCAGACCAAGGAGCGCATGGCCCTCGAGGGCATGGGCAGCGGCAGCCACCAGGTCTCCTACGGCCGCCGTGCATCGCCCTACGGTGACGACTACGGCCGGGCGCGGGGCTCGCCCTCCTCCTTTAACTGTGAGTGTTGCTGGCGGCTCGCTTGGGCTCACTCGGGCTCGCTGCGGGCTGGAGGCAGGAGTTGCGTTTGGTTTGCACCTGCCTGGTGCCCATCGCTCCCCTCTGCCTTTTGGGGGGGGTGGTGGTGGTGAAGCCCGTCTCTGTCCCGCGGGTAGAGGTTTGGCTGGGCCAGGGGTGAACCCCAAGAGTGGTGGCAGCTGGCGGTGCCTCAAGCCTTAAACCCACAGCTTGTTCGTGGTAGGGAGCTCTAACGTGGGGCTACGTCCCCTGGGGAAGCCACGCTGTGGAGCTGCGGGCATTGGGACGGGGGCCCGGACGAGGCTGCTGCTATGCTCTGCAAAATACCCTAGTCCTGATGCCACCCCTTCCCCTTTTCCTCTTATCAACCAGCATCGTCCTCGTCCCCGCGGTTTGCCTCCGACCTGGAGCAAGCGAGGCCCCAGACGACGGGCGAGGAGGAGCTGCAGCTGCAGCTTGCGCTGGCCATGAGTCGGGAAGAGGCGGAGAAGGTAGGGGTGGCTCTGCCTGCCCCAGGGCACGCGAGGCCGGGCATCTCCCCGCACCTTGCCTTGTCTGTGGGCATGGTGGGTCATTTCCCTGGGAGGAGGGAGGATTTTGGGGGCTGCCCGAGGCTGGTGCATACACCTGCAACTGCACCGGGCTGCTCGTGCTGTGGCCGGCATCCAAAATCACCAGCAGGCAGATGGAGGCACGGGCTGTCCCTGCTCCCCGTCCTTGTACCAGCGGGGACAGCACCAGGCTGGGACCCATCCAGCCTCCCAGACCCCAGGGTGAACTTGCGGGGGGTCTTGATTCATCGCAAACCCCCCCCCCCCCCCAAACTTGACCGCCCTCTTCCACTGAGGGCTTCTGGTCGAGCTGCCCCATTTCTCTTGCCTTCCTGCCGAGGTTTTAGGAGATGATGCCTTGCCCAGCGCTGCGGTTTGCGTGGTGGGTGGGGGCCCGGCAGTGTCCCTGGGACTGTGCACCAGGCTGGGGGCTCAGTGGGGCTGGGTGCTCCCTCCCACTGGCTGGTCCGTTCAAACCAGGCTAGAAGGAGCTCTGGAAAACCACACCAGGAGGAGCTGAGCAGGGATGCAGGCAGCAAGCGAGCTGCTGTCCCCAACCATGAAACCTCCCCCAGGGTTGTCTCCTCTCCTATCTGCTGGCTACGGCCCCTTTTTCACCAGGGACGGCTTATTTGCACACCGGCTGAGATTGCCACCGGCTGGCACAGCCTGCGTGGAGCATGTGGGTACGGCCGGACACACAAAGTCAGAGGGACGTGGTGACTGAGGGGCTGTGTGCCCGGGCCGGCGGGCGTCCCCCCACGGGGCTGGCACCGAGCACTGCGAGCTCAGTCCTGCCGGGGCAGCGGACGTGCTTTGGAGCCGGTGCTTGCTGCTGCCCATCTTCCCTGCCTGATGGAGGCTCTTTTGGAGATGGAGCAGAGCGTATATCCCTATTTTTGTCCTGGAATTGGAGTATTTATAGCTTCCACAGGCTGCTGCGATGAGCACTGTAGGAACATGCTCTTGAAAGTGTTGCCTGTTGGAATCCATCTGGGCTGCGCATACGTGTGCATGCTCACACACGCTTGTACAGGGGTGCACACATGCACACCCCCACTGGGGTCCCCATTCCCAGTCCCAGCTGGTCCCACGCTGCTGGACAAGCATCGTGGGGTGGTGATCAGGGCTGCCATGGCAGTATGGGGACAGCCTCTCCCCAAAAGCTGCCTCAGATCTGGGTGCTTTTCCCCCAGCAGAGCAGGGCCAGGCAGGATTCCCGCACCGAGGCCAGTTGGCATCACCAACCCTCCTCCCCAGCAAGCTGCCAGGGTGAGGGGACGCCTAATCAATCCCCTCTCCTCCGCCAACTGCGTCGGAGTCCCCAAAAACCTCCTGGGGAGATGCTGGATGCCTAATTTAGGGTTGTCCCAGTCTAGATGCAGAGGCTGGTGATGGGGTAGGGGAAGGAGCTGGGGTAGAGGCCACAGGGGAGCCTGAGCAGGAGCTGGTTTGAGAGCGTAGGGGCACCGGGCTGGGGGTCCACAGCCAAAGCCGGATGGATGGGCACAGAGATGCTGTGCGGGCAGGCGAGGGTCTGCAGGAGAGGTGGTGGTGAGGACAGGGACCTCCAAGCAGTCCTGCGAGCTGAGGGCAAGCTGAAATGTCACCCCATTTCCTCTGTTGGCAGAAGCCACTTCCTCCAATTTCCAGTACAGATGAAGAAAGGCAATTGCAGCTAGCGCTCGCGCTGAGCAAAGAGGAGCACGAGAAGGTACCTGTGCCCTGCAGCCCCGGGTGCTCCTCTGTCCTTACACTTGGGCTTCTCTCTGGGGCGCCGGAGCCCGAAATGCCACCTTGCTCCGCCGCCTGCTTTGCTTTCGCTGCTCTGGGCTGTCTGCTGAGCGCTCTCCCAGCGGGCTCAGCCCCAGAGGAGCCATCTGCTCGGATGCTGGGACTTTTCGGGGATGCGGTGGCAGCTCCTGTGCTCAGTCTGTCTCCTGGAGAAGGTGCTGGCTGCAGGGTTGCTGAGTTCATGGACCCCGTCCCTTGTCCCTGCAGGAGGTGAGGACTTGGCAAGGGGAGAATTCCCTGCTGCAGAGAGCCTCGGAGGAGACTACCCAGGGCAAGGAGGAAGAGGAGGAAGAAGATAAGATGAAGAAAAGCCAGGTACAGCACTGGGGGCCTGGATGGCCACACAGCCAGCCTTGGGCTCCGGGGCGATCCCGCAGGTCTGCCCTGGGCTTCCCTCACCTCTTTATTCCTTTTCCGTTTGCAGTCCTCTATCCTGGAGCTGGCAGATATATTTGGGCCGGCGCCAGCCCCCTCCAGCCACACGTCTGCCGACCCGTGGGATATGCCAGGTGGGGGCAACTCGCAGGCTGCCAAAGCTTGGGACAGTGGCAGAAACCTCTCCCTTGCCTCTGTCCCTCCCCAGTCCCCAGGAGCTCAACAGTAAGGACCTCTTGCTTCTCCTCCCTCCGCTGCCCAGTCCGTTACATGCCTGGGTGGTGCTGCTGGAAGCTGTGGTCCCCCGGGCACATCCCTGCTGCTCAGCATCACTCCGTGCCCTGCACCGTTCCCCTCTTCCACAGTTTCCCCTCTTCTTTCAGATATGAAGCCCAAAGCGGAGCCGGCAGCCTCTGCCTGGTCCGGTGCGACTGACCCCTGGGTGCCGGTCCCAGCTGCCGGCGGGGAGCCCCTCTCCCAGGCGAGCGCCTCGTCCCAGCAAACCTCTGCCGGGCCCTGGGATTTCCCCCCTGGCACCGCTGCAGCCTCTGACCCTTGGGGGAAGGCACCCTTGTCTTCTGGCTTCCCTGCTGCGGACCCCTGGGTGACGGCATCCCCCCCCACCCAGGTCTCTGGTTCCACACCAGCTGCCGATCCTTGGGCCGCTGTGGCCGAGCAACCTCCTAACCCTGGTAAGAGGCTCGATGATGGGCGTTTTGGCTTTGCTGGGGATGGCGGGCAGCGTTGGCCGTCACTGCCCTCCTCCAAGTGGGTATCCTGCGGTGCTCCCCCCTTCCTCCCGCAGCCAGCTCTGCAAACACCCCCCCGCATTGCTCTCCTGCCCTGCAGCGGGACCTCCGCTCGCCCCTCAGCATCCTGAAAACTTCAAGGAACTTTTAGGCTTTATCTCTGCACAGAATAGGCTGCTTTAATTAACATGGCACAGTTAACGGAGCCCGCCCATGGGAGCGGATCGCAGCCACCGCACCGTTCCAGCAGCGGGGTGATGGTGTGTGTCCCCCCTGCTGATACCTGTCTGTCTGCTCACCCCAAACCGGCCGGGACGGGACGGTTGCTGCTCGCAGATGCCACGTTGCAGATGGGGAAACGGTTGTAGGAGTAGCCTGTGTTTCAGAGCTCAGTGCCACTCTCGGTTCCTCCTCCGTGCTTCCTTTGGCCCCGCGGAGATACCGTGTGTTCTGCCCTCAGTTTTGCTCCCTGGGGAGGAGAGCAGAATCCGGCCTGGGGGCCAGTGCTGGTTGTTAAAGCTTTCCTGCAGACCTGTCCCCTCCGCCTGTCCCTGCTGGGGCTGGCAACGCGACCTGCCTGCTGCAGGGGGATGGCTGCGAGCGGTGTAGGGGCTGCCTCGGTCTGCAATGACCCCCAATGGTCTGGCTCAGCCCCCCGACCCCGGGCCGGTGCACGTTCCCGACCCCCAGCCCCGTGCCCCCCCCCACCGCACGCCCTCTTCTCTGTCTCCTTGCAGGCAGCCGCCCCTGCCTCTCTCCTGCCCGTACATCTCCTGCCTCTCACCTCCCCGCTTGCTCCCCTCCTTGAGTCTCACCTCTTCCCCCCAGCTCCAGGGGGGGACGCTTTCGACCTGTTTGCAAAGCCGCCCGAGCCAGCCGAGCCGCCGGAGCAAGAGCCCTCTCAGCCACCCTCCTCGGCCAAGTCCAACAGCCCCGTCGGTAAGAGCCGGGGGAGCGGGCAGGGGCCGATTTGGGCAGGTGGGGGACAGTGACCTGTCCCTGCCCATCGCAGAGAGGCAGCTCCAGGGCTGGCCGGGCTGTGTGTGGCTGCTTGCTGGCGTGGCCAAAGCACGTTCCCACCTGCAACCACGCGTGCCGTGGGCTTGGGCTGCCCCGTAGCCGAGGGGGCAGCTCCAGGCCCTGCGTGTCATCCATTTCCCAACCCCGTCGCCCGCCGTGGTGGCTCGCGGCGGGGGGCGGATCTCGGGCACGCCACGCCGCAGCCTCAGCCCCACCGCACCGAGCTGTGACCTGGGGCGAGACGTGCCGTTAGCCGCCCTGTGCGGGGACAGGGGGATGCCGTCACCCTCAGTTTCTCACCGCTGGCTCACGCGACTCGTCTTCCCCTCCCCAACCCCAGAGCTGGACCCCTTCGGCGACCTGTTCCCCAGCACCAGGCAGGATGGGGCGAAGAGCTTCGACCTCGCCAACCTGGCCGACTCCCTGCCCGAATCCGGCAAGGAGCGGAAGGACTGTAAAACCCCCGAGGCCTTCCTCGGCCCCGCCGCCTCCTCCCTGGTCAACCTGGACTCCCTGGTCGCACCTGCTCCGGCCTCCAAGACGCGCAACCCCTTTCTCTCGGGTAGGTGCCGGTGCTGTGGTGCGGGCTGCCGGCCGGGGGCTTCCCTGGGCTGGGCGGAGGGGTGTTTGTGGGAGGAAGAGGAGGAGGACGGGGGATGACATATGGCTGCCCTGACGCGTCCCGTCCTCTCCTTGCTAGGTCTGAGCACGCCGTCCCCTACCAACCCCTTCAGCCTCGCCGAGCAGCCCAAGCCGACGCTCAACCAGATGCGGACCAGCTCGCCGGTGCCCGGCCTGCCCGCCGGTCTCCCCGCCAACTCCATGACCTACAGCGCGTCCCTGCCGCTGCCCCTCAGCAGCGTCCCCGCCGCCGCCGCCGCCCTCCCCGCCTCCGCCAGTGCCTTTCCCCAGGCCGGCACCTTCCCCGAACTCCCCAGCAACTTGCCGCAGCCTTTACTACCGCTGAGCGGCCCCCCGGCCCCGCCGTCCGCTCCGGGGGGGCTCAACCCCTTCCTCTGAATCCTCTGGACGTGGAGACTCTCGCCCCTTCCCCGGCTGTTACAAATCCCCCCCGGCCTTTCCTTCCGCCAAGACCTTGGGGCGGGGGGGGGGGCCAGCGGTTCGCTAGCTGCAAGGGAGGGTGTCCCCCACGCCAGCCCCTGCCCCGTGCCTGCCGGCTGGGGGGGCAGCCAGCATGAGCCCCCGTGCTTGACAGAAAAGAGGGGACCCCCCCCCCCGTCCCCTCCCCGGCGAAGGCCAGAGCCGCGGCCGAGGGGCCACGGCGGGGCCCGTCCTAAGGACTGTGGTGGTTTTGGGGGCTCCGGTGCAGCGGGCTGGGCTGGTGCATGGGGGCTCGCTGCTGGATGGGTTCCCCCCCCGGGGTAGGGGGCTTTGCCTCGGAGCCTGCGGGGAGCTGGGGCAGCGCTGGGGCCGGGGGGAGCCGCGGTTACACCCCCCCCCCCCCCCAACCGTGCTCCCTTCCCCGGGGTCCCCGGCTGGTTCGCGCTCCCCTGGCTGTCGCTCGCCGCCCCCCGCCCCTCGCCCCTTTCCCGCTCGCTGCCGCCCCTCAGCCCCCTCCCCGGACCCTCCCGAAGGAGCTGCGGGCAGGGCCCCCGCGGGGGGCAGCCGCTTCCTCGCCCGCTGGCGGGGGCGAAGGGGGTGGGAGGCTGGAGGGGCGGCGGGGAGCACCGGTGACTTCGGCGCTGCTGGAGAGCGGCGGCTCCGGGCTGCCTGTGAGACAATAAAATGCTCTGACGGACCCGGTGTGCGGCTCCGGGGGGAGGGCAGGGCCCGGCGAGGAGGCCGGGCTCGGGGCGGGGGGGGGGGGGGGAAGACGACGACGGGGACGGGCCTCGGGCCGGTCACGGGGAGCGGCGGCAGCTCCGCTCCGCTCCGCTCCGCCCCGCCGCCATGTTGGCGGCGCCGCTGCGCCGGGCCCGCAGGTACCGGGGGGGGGGCGGGAACGGGAGGGCCGGGGCGGCTGCGGCCCTGCGGGGCGGTGGGCAGCGATCGCTGCGGCACTCGGCAGCCCTTCGGCATCGTCGCTGCCTCCCCCTAAATCCACCCTGCGCTCCCCCCGCTATATCCCCCGCGTCCTCCCGGCACCTCCCACATCCCCCTAAATTCCCCTCGCATCCTTGCAACGCCCTGGACCCCTCCCGCGTCTTCCCTAAATCCCCCCCTGCACCCTCCCGAATCTCCCCTAAATCCTTTCAGCACCGTTACACCCCTCCTGTATTCCCCAGCGTCCTCCCCGAAATCCCCCCTGCACTCCCCGAAATCCCCCCTGCACTCCCCCAAATCCCCCCTGCACTCCCCGAAATCCTCCCTGCACTCCCCCAAATCCCCCCTGCACCCCTATACCCCCCGCATGACATAGCATTCTCCCTGTACCCCCTTCCTGCACCCCTCTCGCACCCCCTCTTGCATCCCCGCACCCCAGCCCTGCATCCCCACCCAGGAGGATCTCTCCGGTCCCCTCTTGTCCCTCGTTCCCCTCGCCACAAAAAGCCCGTGCCACCCTACCCGCGCCCTGACCCCGCACCTACCCGTGCACCCACGGGAGAGGATTTTCCTCCCTGATGACCGCACGGGTCCAATCCTGCGGATGTTGCTCCCTTACCCACGGCTGTCGGGTGACTGTGCCCCCAAAAGATGCTGGTGGTGGGCTGGGGGCTGGAGGGGAGGGAGCCCAGGGATGGCAGTCGGAGGAGAACAGCCTCACCTGAGCCTCCAGCAAGCGGGGAGGACTTTTTAGGGTCCTGGAGGGGGGACAGAGGTGGACCAAGCCCCAGCCCTGGGGCTAAAAGTGGTTCCCCTGGCACGAGGAGCAAATAATGGGGAGCGGGGAGCAGCACCCCGTCCCAGGGCTGCGCTGGGCACCCGCAGGAGCCGGGGTGCTGGTGGTGCTGGTCTGGGGTGTCGCGGCTCTCTCCAGGGGCTGTGCTTTGCTGTGGCGAGCAAGGAAACGATGAGCCTATTCCGTGTCGCAGGTGCACG
The DNA here is from genome assembly GCF_900496995.4 of Aquila chrysaetos chrysaetos. Lineage (NCBI taxonomy): Eukaryota > Metazoa > Chordata > Aves > Accipitriformes > Accipitridae > Aquila > Aquila chrysaetos. The sequence goes on from NC_044008.1 coordinate 69,298,049, forward strand.
TTTCTGACTGGGAGCGTGACCATGGCCACGGGGGGGACAACCAGCCCCCCCAGCGTCCCTCGTCACACCAACCGCCTGATTAACGAGAAGTCCCCCTACCTCCTGCAGCATGCTCACAACCCCGTGGACTGGTAAGAGCGACTGGTGCCTTTCTCCCTCCTCCTCTCCTTTTTGCGTCCGTGGGGCTGAGGGACTCGCTGCCACGGAAGCGGCGGCAGGCGAAGCAGCCCGGCCTCCTCTGCAGCTCCCCGCGGACTCGGGGTCCGTGCTCCTGAGCCAGCCGTGCCCCCGGCTGTCCTGACCCCTCTCCACCAGGCAGCAGATTCTCAGGCAGCTGTAGAGGAATCCGGGTCCCATCAGCGGTGACCCCTGAAGCTCCTTCCTTGTCTTCCCTCCACAGGTACCCTTGGGGTCAGGAAGCCTTTGATAAAGCAAAGAAAGAAAACAAGCTGATATTCCTGTCAGGTAACCAGAAACAAGACATATTTCATGTTCCCATGTGTTGTTCGGTAGATGACCAGATAAGCTGGGCTGCTGGTGTGTGAGTAGCCGTGTAGGTAAGGACACTGAGCACTAATTCTCTGCTAGCAAGAGAGGGCCACGTGCTTTAATAGCTCTCTCTGAAGGTGGGCTGCATCAAGGACCAGATTTTAGGAGCAAGAGCTGAAAAGCTTTCTCCTCCATCTCTTCTCTGGGTGGGGTGGGCAGCTGTTGCCCGTATCAGGGTTCCCCACCGCTGAGCGATCTCCCCGTAACGCGTGTCCTGCTCCTTGCAAAGGGTCTTTCCTCACTCGCCTGAGCTTGTTTTCAGTTGGCTACTCCACCTGCCACTGGTGCCACGTGATGGAGGAGGAGTCCTTCAAGAACAAGGAGATCGGGGAGATTATGAACAAGAACTTTGTATGCATCAAAGTGGATCGTGAGGAGCGGCCAGATGTGGACAAAGTATACATGACCTTCGTGCAGGTAAGGGAGGCACGGGCAGAGCTCGGGGGGCTTTGACTGGCTCTTTCAAGATGAGATTCATGGTTGTGTTCCTCAGGCAAGAAGAACCAGTATGTGAGCTGGTCTGAATGGGGCCATGCATGATCACAAGGGTGGAGGGAAGCACACGTCTGTCCTCAAGCGAGGCACTGGGATGTGCCGGAGGGTTACAGAGCAGAGGGTGCCACTTGCATGACCTTGGTGCACCCGTGATTTGTCTTTCAGGCAACCAGTGGTGGAGGTGGCTGGCCGATGAGTGTCTGGCTGACTCCAGACCTCAAGCCCTTTGTAGGGGGGACGTACTTCCCACCTGAAGATGGAGTTCATCGTGTTGGCTTTCGGACTGTGCTGCTCCGAATCGCAGAGCAGGTACGGAGCAGGAGTGGCGTAGCAGACAGTGCTCAACCAACGGGGCTGCAGGGAAATTGGTCTGGAATTGACGGGTGACTGGGTTAAGAGATATAGTCATGAGAAATGGTAGCCCAGAGGACATGTCAGAGCTTTGGCTGGGTTAGAGATGGATTGGAACTGATCTGGGGAGGAGGACCGAGAACTGAAGGTGCAGTTTGGACTGGTGCAATGCAGGAAGCAGAAAGAGAGACAAAAAATGGAAGAACTGACTTTCTCACTCTGCATCTTAGTGGAAGGAGAACAAAGAGGCCCTGTTGGAGAACAGCCAGAAGATCCTGGAAGCATTGCTATACAGGTCTGAGGTCCATGTGCAGGGCCAGGAGTCACCCCCACCATCCAAAGAGGTGATGGCCACCTGTTTCAAGCAGCTCTCCAACTCTTACGATGAGGACTACGGTGGCTTTTCCGAATCCCCCAAGTTCCCCACCCCAGGTCAGTCTGGCCTCTGCTGCTGAGCCCTGCCGTGGGGCAGGCAGCGCCGGGGGGCAGAGCCCACCCCACAGCCTCCCGCTTTCTCCCTGTATTTCAGTGAACTTGAATTTCCTCTTCACGTACTGGGCCCTGCACCGAACAACTCCAGAAGGTGCCCGGGCACTGCAGATGGCTCTGCATACCCTCAAGATGATGGCCCATGGGGGCATCCATGACCACATCGGTCAGGTAGGAGGAAGGCCTCGGGGGTAAACCCCTGGCACATCCAGGAGGCGTGGGGTGGAGACGTGTCCACTTGGTTTTTGCAGGGCTTTCACCGCTACTCCACCGACCAGCACTGGCACGTCCCTCACTTTGAGAAGATGCTGTATGACCAGGGGCAGCTGGCAGCCACGTATAGCAGAGCGTTTCAGGTACGGCCGTGGCATCCCTCTGTGGGGGGGGGGCTCCCTCAGCACTCTGAGCGCTGGCTGGGGAGGGCTGGCTTGGTTTGGGGAGCAGCTTCGAAACCTGTTCCCCAAGATGTTGCCCATCCCCTGGGCGTGGAGTGGTCCCATACTCCTCTTCATCTACTGGTGTTCATCCAGAAACACTGCACAAATCCGTGACAGTGGAGCCCCAGGGTTTTGAGCGTAACGGGGGAGGGAACAGCCTTCTGGCTGGTCTCTGCAAGTCAGCAAACACATGCTGCTGCCTGTGATGTTGGTATAACTCCAGGGTTGCTCTCCAGTGCCTGTAGATTTTTGTCAGAGATCTTACTCTGAATCCATCCCACGTTTAAAGTCCCCAGACTTTCAAATGTGTTTCCCCTCCTTTGCCAGCTCTTTCAATCTGAATCTCTGATCATATCTTGCTGTGTCTCTTGCCTCCCCGCTGCCCCTTGTAATATTGACATCCACCCCGTGCCTCCTGCAGATCTCTGGCGATGAATTCTTTGCCAGTGTCGCTCAAGACATTTTGCTCTACGTCTCGCGGGACCTGAGTGACCAGGTAGGTTGTTACCTGGGCTGGGCCAAAGGGAGCCACTTACCCTGCCCTGGGACGTGGCTTGGGGCTGCTTTTCCCTCCCTCCCTTCCCAGCTGAGCTCAGTCTGGGGCACTGCTGCGGCTCGCTGGCCAGATTGCCAGCCCAGCAGTGATGGGGAGTTGGCTGAAGGTGCTGTCCCAGTAACGGGAGAGTCTCTCTGTTGCTCTTTTCCCAGGCTGGAGGTTTCTACAGTGCGGAAGATGCTGATTCCTACCCGACCACTGCATCCGGAAAGAAGCGAGAAGGAGCTTTCTGTGTGTGGGCAGCCGAGGAAATTCGGGCTCTCCTTCCTGACCCTGTCGAAGGGGCCACAGAGGGGACGACCCTGGGAGATGTCTTCATGCACCACTACGGAGTGAAGGAGACTGGCAACGTGAGCCCCATGAAGGTGAGGGAGAACAAAGACCTGCCTGGTACTGGGACGACTGGTGGGGGACCCGCACCCTTGGGCATGGGGCGATGGCAGAGCAGCCCCAGAGCACGTGGGGTCCAACCCTTCCTCAGCCCGGTGACGTTCCTAGAACGGGGCATTCCTTTCAGGACCCCCATCAGGAGCTGAAGGGCAAGAATGTCCTTATTGTTCGATGCTCCCCGGAGCTGACGGCATCCCGGTTTGGGCTGGAGCCGGGGCGGCTGGCTGCTCTCCTGCAGGAGGGCCGGCGGAGGCTGTCCACAGCCCGGGCACAGCGGCCGCGGCCACACTTGGACACCAAGATGCTGGCGGCATGGAACGGTGAGAGGCGGCTCAGCTCTGGGGGTGTGTGCCTTGGCTGGACCCCTCCGCGGCGGCCCGGGGCCAGCACGCTTTTGGGGGGCTTGTAGCAACGAGTCCTGCTGGGACTGGAGAGCCCCCCACGGAGGTGGTGGGTGGGCTGGGGTCCGGGGCTGTGGGAGCACCTGGGGGAAGCAGCCCCAAACCTGCAAGCCGTGGGGCTGCTGGGCGTCGGGATATTACTCTGGCTTTATTTTCCTCCCCTGTTGCCAGTAGAGAGCAGCAAAACCCTTCCCCTGGCTCAGCCTGGTTCCCCCACTTGGGATCTGGGGAAGGGGACTGAGTTGGGGATTCAGGACCCAGGTGGGGTGCAGAGCCCACCTCCACTGCTGCATTAGTGGGAGACCGCAGCTCTGTGTCCGTCTGTCCAGGTGTCCTGCAGCAGGTAATAACTGCAGTACCCCAGACACTGTTCCCAGCAGTAAATGCCTGGGTAGCTGGGTCTGGAGCTGGCGTAAGCTGGAGTTACACCTCGTCCTGCAAACAGGAAGACTCTCTTAAACCCTGTTTCTTCCTGCAAACGAAGGCTTAGCTCTTGCTGGCCTTGCAGCGTTCTGCCCCTCTCTTCAGTGACAGTAAGTGACTTTCTTAGCGGTTTGAACCGAGTGGGAGAGCTGGTGGCTGAGCCCTGACCTGCCTAGAACCTCAGGGAAGATGAGCTTCCTGCTGAGCATCCTTTAAAGGAAAGACCGTGACACCCCCACCGGTTCCTTGTGCCCCCCCTGAGCCTGTCCCCGTGTCTGTGCCTGTGCAGGGCTGATGATCTCGGGCTTTGCCCAGGCTGGGGCAGCCCTGGCCGAGCAGGAGTACGTGAACCGGGCTACGCAGGCAGCTGCCTTCCTGCGGAGACACCTTTTTGACCCTGCCAGTGGGAGGTTGCTGCGGAGCTGCTACCGGGGCAAAGACAACACGGTGGAGCAGAGGTGAGCAGTGGTACAGAGAGTGTCTACAGACCGACTGGCCACCCCCCGGGTGCTGCCCAGGCCCCAGGTGGTCCCCGTCCTCCTCTCTTCCAGGCAGGACTGAACTGGGAGGGAGGGAGGCTGTTTGCCTTGCACAGAACAGCCTCTGGTGCAGTTTGGGATGGATTAGTGCCCCCCACCCGGTGAGGAAGAATTAAGGTCAAATCCTTTCCCGATCCTCATCTTCCAAGCTGGCAGGAGCCTTCCCCTGCCCTCCCCTGCTGTACAGAAACCCGGGGCTGAGCCATGTGATGACTTGGCACAGCCACGGCTTATCTTGGACTGAGCTCTGAGGTGGCGTCTCCTCGGGTAGCAGAGACCAGTAGGTAGGGCTTTGCTGGGTTGGAGAACATTTCCCACCTGGCCAGTGTAGAGACCCTGATGCTCCTTCCCTGTCTGCCACTGCAGCGCCGTGCCCATCCAGGGCTTCCTGGAGGATTACGTCTTTGTCATCCAGGCTCTCTTTGACCTGTATGAAGCCTCGTTGGAGCAGGGCTGGCTGGAGTGGGCCCTGCAGCTCCAGCACATGCAAGACAAGCTCTTCTGGGACCCCAAAGGCTTTGCGTATTTCTCCAGCGAGGCTGGCGATCCCTCTCTGCTCCTGCGCCTGAAGGATGGTGAGCTCAGGGACACGGCCCTGCTCTCCATGGGTTATGGTGTGGGGCAGCTTAGGGAGGGCAGGGGTGGTGCCTGGCTGAAGGAACAAGCCGTGGGGTGGTGAGGCACTGGGCTGATGGAGGAGCTGTTTTCCCCTGCAGACCAAGATGGAGCAGAGCCCACTCCCAACTCTGTCACTGTCACAAACCTGCTCCGAGCAGCTTGTTACTCCGGCCATACAGAGTGGGTGGAAAAAGCCGGGCAGATCTTGGCTGCCTTCTCAGAGAGGCTGCAGAAGATCCCAATAGCCCTGCCAGAGATGGCCCGGGCCACCGCTGTGTTCCATCACACCCTCAAACAGGTACGGGCTGGGGCTCATGTGCCCCTTACGGAACCTGCCGCAGGGAGGGGGCTTTGTGGTGGTGTGGGTGCAGTCACAGCTCTCTGCTCTCTCTCTTCTGCCACCCACACTCTCCCCGGACAGGTGGTTATCTGTGGGGACCCCCAGGGAGAAGACACGAAAGAGATGCTGCACTGCGTCCGCTCCGTCTTCAGCCCAAACAAGGTAGAGGTGCCAGCCCTCCGCAGCCCCCTGCGCAGCCGCTCCCCGCCAGCCGGCATGCTCCCTGCTGCCACCTGCATTGCCGGTGCCTTCATCCTTTTCTCCCAGTGCGGCTGTAGCATCCGTCTTCCTCCTCCTCTGTCCTGCCTCCTTTCTGGGAAGCATCCTATCCTTTCCATATTTGTAAGCGCAGCCGGCAGGGCCACGGCTGAGCCCCTGCACCCCTCTCCCTGGCACAGAGTGCTGGCAGCCCAGCCCAAGGAGCGGCTGCAGCAGCGGCTGCTGTCGCTGCCGGCTGTTTACACTGCCCTCGGCCTGAGCCCAGCATCCCCAGCGCTGCTCTCCCAAGGGAAAACCCTTCGTTCCGGTGCGGATGCGTCATGCCCGGTGTGGATGTGTCATGCCTGGTGCAGATCCAGCCAGTGTCTGGGTCACCTTCTGCCTGGAGCCACCCTCGCATCCTTGGGAAACGGCAAGGCAGTACCTTGCTCCGGCTGTGGGTACCCCTGGCTGGGAGGGTCTGGCTTTTCCCAAAAGCTTTGCCCCCAGTTGTGCCGTCGCCGCGCACTGGGGTTACCACCTTGCTCTGCTCGTCTGCATCCCTGCTCAGAGATGCGTCACCCGGTGCGTCCCACGGAGGGGCCGTGCTGCCGCGGGGACGGAGCTGTTTGCCGCCCGCGGAGCTGGCAGGGAAGGGCAGTGCGGCAGCCGGCGCCCGTCACGTTTGGTGGGCAGCGTCCCTGCCCTGGGGACGGATGGCTCTCGCCTTGGCAAAGCTGTCGAGCCGAGGGAAGCAGGGCTGGGCTGTAGGCGAGGAGGCTCAGCGTTTCAGCCTCTGGACCGGATTCATCCCTGCCTGTCGGGGTCCTGGTGCCAGGGACTGGCACATTGAGCCGCAACACGTGGGGAGCTGGCACTGAGGCCAAAGCATCAGTTTCCCTCTGTAGCCCCAGCTGGGGTGAACTGGGGAGCGCTGAGCCATCGGCACGGGGTCCCCTGCTCCGTCCTCACGTTAGCTCAGCCCACGGAGGCTTTCGTCCCTGACCCTCTGCTTACGTGCCCAGCGGTGTTCAACGCCGGTGTTGGAGGACAGTCACCACTTTTGCCCAGGCACGTGGGTGGGGGACGCAGCTCTCCGTCCTTCCTCTGGCATCTCCCGTCCAGCGATGCCCTCAGCCGTGCCTGTCGCCGTGCCGCGTGCGAGGCCTCTGCTCCCACGCTCTTCCTCTCTCCCTTGGAAGGATTACAGCGGGTGACCCAGTTTGCGGGGACGGGAAGCGCCGTGGTGGCAGCGGGGAACCCAGTGCTGCTGCTAATAACCCGCTCCCTCTCCCCGCAACTGGTTCAGCCGTCGGTTCCCCCGAGTCCACGTGGGCTCCGGCAGGGGATGCAGCCGGCAGCTTCGGGGTCTCGAGCAGAGCAAATAGCGCAGCCGTTTCCTCTCCTCTCGTGGGATTTGGTTCCCTCCTGCTAAGCTGGTAACAAGCCTGGCTGTTGGGGACGCTCGCTCCCCAGGGGCAGGTCTGTCTGCCCCAAGCCGTTGCCTTCCTCGGGATAGGGAGGAAGAGGAGGGCTGGGCGCTCTGGATGGATATTGCTATAAGGGAGTGAAGCCGCGGGGGGCTGCGCTCAGAGGGGCATGCGGGGGGGGCTGCAGCTGGAGGCTGGCAGCAGGCAGGGCAGAGGTCGAGCCCCTGCCAGCCCCTTGCCGGGCATCCCTGCTCTTGCGTGTTCCTCATGTCGCGATGGTGGGATGGATCAGGAGTTGTCCCTTTTGGCAGCTTGGGTTTGTTTCCTGGAAGAAAGAACGTGGCAGGAGGGGAAGGCTCTCTTCCCAGAGGAGCACAGCCCTGTAGGCATGTGCTTCCCCAAGCATGAGCGTGCAGGAGCGGTAGGAGCTGAGCTCCTCCTCGACCTTCCTCAGCCCACCTCCCTCCCGCTCATTCCTGCCACGAAAGCTGCCTGCGCTGCTGAGCCCGGCTCCAGCAGACGGGGTGTCCCGTCGCGGTGATGGCTGCTTCTCCCTGCTGTCACCGAGGCCGGGGGCGAGCGTTTGGGTCTCTTCAGCATCATCTGGGTGGAATGAAGGGCAACAGGGAGGGGGTAGAGCCACACTTCCCCTGAGCCGTCCTGCCGGGGCTTCCCCGGTGCCATTCTTCATGGCCAACCTGATCTCTGGCAGTAGCGATGGCTCCTCACCTTGCAGAGGGGATGGAGAGAAGGGAGGAGAATCCCACTGCTCAGAGAGTCACACTGCCTTTGGGAGCAGCCTGCTGCCTCCTGACAGCCATCCCTCTTTCCGTGCTGCATCGCACAGAGATGCGGGTCCTCCCTTTTCCCACCCGCCTTCAGCCCCCTCCAGCTGCACCCCAGCTCTCCTTCCCCACCCCGAGAAGCTGCCTGAGGCAGAGCAGCTCCGGGGTCACCCGCTCCGGGGACACGACGGCTTTGGGAATCGGCTTTGCCAAGGAGTTGGGGAAATGTCACTGCCGTGTCCCCTGCCGCCCCTGCTCCCTCAGTGCCGGCAGGGCGCTGGGGGCTTGGCTCGTCTGCAGGAACACAATTAATTAGGTCATTCCAGTAATTAATTCCTTACAAACTTCACATTGAAATCCTTGCTGTAACGAGATGCCGATGATAAAACGGCATTGAGGTCGCAGGTTTAAATGGACCCCGCACCCGGAGGAGCCCTTTGCCGCAGGCACCTGCCGCAGGGATGTGAGTGCTGCAGGGGCGATGCCGGAGGTGCTCCCCAGGGGTCCCGGTGCTGGGAGCAGAAAGGGTTGGATCCCTGCTCCGGGGCTGGATCCCGGCTCCTGGTATAGATTCCTGCCCTGTTAATGGTCTTTAGGGTAATTATGAAGGATCCCATTATCTCCTCAGCTGCAGAGCGCTAAGCCTGCCGCTTGCCTTCATCCTGGCCCTGCAAGAGGACCTTAGGGAGCTTGTGAGAAAAATGAATAATGAATTTCAGATTGGACATGAATTGGTAATTAATCACTCCTGGAATTAATTCCAGACAAAGGCGAGTGGGGGAGGAGGTTGGGGGGGAGCAGGAGGGAGGCAGGGAGTCGGGCTGAGTCAGAGCTGGGTCAAGGCAGGGGCCGAGCGGGAGATGTGGGGCGATGGGGGACAGGACGGGACTGCAGCAGCCGTTATCGAGGGCAAGGGCTTGGGGACATGGTGACCTCCTGGGGACGCAGGGGGTGAGGGCAGCCCCTGCCAGGCACGGGTGAGGCGTCTCTGCTGGGTCTTGGTGCTGGGTTTGCTCCTGGCCCCGGGGCCGGTGGCAAGAGGATGCTGCGTGCCGGGCGAGCGATGCCACGGTGGCAAGATGTGCGTGCCGGGGGTAGTAGCGTTCGGTGTCGGCATCCCTCGGCGGCGGCGGCGGCGTGAACCTGTGGCGAGCGTGTCAGTGCTTGGTGGGCACCGTGGTGGGTGCACACATGGGGCTGGGGCCGGAGCCGGAGCTGGAGAGGGCAAGGGAGAACCATGTGCTCCAGCAGTGGGATGCTGCCTTCATGCCTTGGACCTTGGAAGGGCTGGCGTTTTGCTCACCCTTTGCATCCGTGTCGGCACCAGGCTCCCTGCCAGCTCCTGGCCTTTCCCCTGATTAGCCTGCAAGCCCTGAGGCTTTAACAAACATTTTCCCTTTCAGAAAAGCTAATTATCACGGCAGCCCTGTCATCACCCCTGGCTGGTGCTGCCGTGTCAGCCGGGAGAGCCCCCGACCCACTGCTTGCTGGTGTCTTGAGTTTTTTGGAAAGCATCTGGAGGGCAGGAGGAGTTGGGCTGCCGGGTGGGATGCTGGAGCTGGTGCTGGGATTGGGGCTGCCCCTGGGCTGGGTGGGTGTCCCCAGGGAGCCGGCTGGCTCGGGCAGCCCCACTCCAGGCCGTTGTGTGCCGGTCCCTGTGCTTCATCCCCAGTTGTCGGGTGTCTGGAGCAGAAAAGGGAGGCCAAGCTGCCGGGGATGGTGTGGATCACGTGCTCCCTCCAACACGGGCGCTGGGGATGTGGCCGCCGTGGGACCCTGGCAGAGGGCTGGCATGGGTCCCCTCGGCTCCCCGTCCCCTTCCCTCTTCGGGCGAGTGCGTGGGGGGACGCTGCCAGCACTTGGCATGTCTGTGGGGAGGGAAGGACCAGCTGGCTGGCGCTGGCTCTGCTCTCCAGCTCTCCCAGCTCCTTCTCCGGCAGGTGCTGATGCTAGCAGATGGAGACAGCACTGGGTTCCTCTACCGCCAGTTGCCTTTCCTTGCATCCCTGGAGAGGAAGGACGGGAAAGCCACCGCCTATCTCTGCAGCAACTTCGCCTGTTCCCTGCCCATCACCTCTCCCCAGGAGCTACGTGGGATGCTCTGCCCGTGAGCCCCTCGGCCCCTCCGCCTGCAGGGAAGGCAAGGGGGAGGCAGACTGTCACGCCAGCCTGGGGACACGGGAGAGACCCGTAATAAAGCTACCTTGGCCATCAACTGCCTCCTGGATGGTTCCTGGCAGCACAGTGGGGCTGTGCCTGCAGCAGGGGTCAGGCTCTGCTTGCAACCACTGCTCTGGCAGCATCTCGGCAGAACCGGCTCTGCTCCCCGGTGCTGGTTTTGGCATGGCTAGGAGACACCCACCGAGGAGCATCGCCTCCCCCTGCACACGCGCTTGCTCCTTGCCTCTGCTCGCTGAGGAAAAAGAAAACAAATTAAGTATAAATCCCAGCGTTAATGGAGAAGTCGGATGGGAAAACTATTAGGGTTCCTATAGCAACCCAGGGTAACATTGTCAAAAGCACCTGGATGACTTGGGAGTCAAGTGCTTTTGAAAGTGTTACCGGTTACGACAGCCACGGTATTTTTCCATTACAGAGTAGATTGTAACATACATTAAGTTAATACATAGTGCATGCAAAAAACCTGCTGATTACCGCAACCGATGAAAACGTGCCACGAGACCCAGCCTAAGCCCTTCCAAACAGCTAAACATCTCATCCTGGCTTTGCCAAGGCTGCGGAGACGTGGTTCAGCTCGAGAAAACGCTTTTGAAAGTCTTGTTTGCTTTGTAAAAGGCTAATGCCTGCGTCTACGCTATGGGATGGGGCTGCGCTGCTTCCCCTGGGACCTGCGGCGAGGTGGGGAGCTTCCCCGGGGCTGGGGTGGCTGGAGGGGGCAGGTGCCGGGGCTGAGGATGCCGGGAGCTGGGATGCCGCCGTGCCCCACGGCTCCCCCGGGGTTCCTGAGCATCCCTGCGGGTGGGTGCCCCTGCCCCGGCCGGGGGGTCCCCAGCGGGGATGGCAAGAAGGGAGACGTCCGACCCGCACCTCGGCTGGGGCCGTCACCCGGGGTGGGAGCCGAGTTGCTGGGGACCCCCGAGCCTGCAGGCAGCGGGGCTGGCAGGAGAGCGGCCGGCTGCTGCTCCGTGCCGGGGAGGCTGGCTGGGCTGGAGCAGGCAGGGACGGACGGCTGGTGAGGTAGGTTGGCTGGGGCTGCGTTTTCCAGCTGGATGCTCGGGGTGGGTGCTGCTGGACAGGGTGCTCAGGGCTGCGGCTGCTCCAGCCTGGCCCCTGCCTTTGCTTGCAGAAGGTTGCGGTAACAGCAGAGGAAATAACCCTAAAAATGCCTTTCAGCCGGTGTTTGAGGAGGGAGGTGTTTGGTCTGAAATTTCCTGGCGAAGCCGAGGCTGGAGCGAGGGTCTCGCCCAGCCTCACTGGGTGCTCGGCCGCATCCTGCAGACGCCAGCCATGGGGACAGCGCTACCGGGTCTCGGCACCTCTGCGCGCCGAGCAGAGGCAGATAACCCACCCCGGCAGAAGCGGGACGCTGTCGCCAACCACGCAAACCCCCTTTGCTGCAGCATAAACTTCATTCTCCCTCTCTTCCCCCTCATCCCTCCTCCTCCTCCCTGTTTCCAAAGGGACAAGTACCATGTTTTCAGCATCCCTCTGCACCCTGGGGCTCCCTTGGCACGCCAGCCCGCACCCGGGGCCGGCGGGATGCCGTCATCTGGCAGCAAAGCGGCGCTGAGCCGCACTGCCCGCCAGCTTTCCAGTGGGTTGTGCCAGGATTTGGGGGTAACCAGCCTTTGAAGTCAAAGAGGAATTTTGCACCTCATCTCATGAATGCTTTCTATGCTTGTGGAAGAGGAGGGGGTTTTATTTTCTCTCCTCTCTTGGTTTTAAAAGCTGAAGTGTTTCTGGAAATCCAGCTGAAAATTGCTGGTTTGGCAGATGGCTGGCTGCTTTCCTCCGGTTTTTTTTGTTTTTTTTTTTTTAACTTGGCATCTCTGCTGCAGGGATTGATTTGACACCCGTCCCCATGAGCGCTCGGAGCGGGTTGATGCTGTCTCCATGCCAGGAGAGCATCCTCGGAGAGCGGGGCCGGCACTAAGCACCCATGGGGAAGCCCAGACATCTTGGGCCCCGTGACTGGCCAGGTCCGCGTGCAGCGGTGGCACGGGGCTGGGGGCGATGCGCCAAACCCGTTTCGGTGCCCACCAGCCCCTCGTGGCACAGGCACAGAGTGCCTTTCTCCCACACCGGCTTGCTTGTTGGCGCGTCTCCGTAAGCAGCCGCCGGGCAAAAATGTGCTGCGAACCTCTGTCAGGCTGAATTGGGCTCACCTTTCAGAAAAAAAAAACAACAAACCAAAACAAAAAAAGGAAGAAAGTTCTCTGTAATAAATAACTGATGTTTTGGCACCTTGGTCCTCCCGGTGCCTCTGCCTTGCTGCTGCCTGGGAGCCGGTGGCACCATCCCGTGTGGCCCCACGCTTTCTGCCCCATCCCCAGAGCCACCCGGCTTTTTCAGCCTTTCGGCTTTACAGCCTTGGCAAGTGGTGGTTTTGCTTAAGTTCAGTTTCAGCACCCACCTCGCTGGTCCCCTCTAGTGTCCCCTGGCCAGGATGGGTGCCAGGGCACCCATGGGTGCTGCTCCTCATTGGCAGGTGGTGCAGAAGGAGGCACTGGCCACAGGAGCCGGCACAGCCGTGGCGATTAAACCCTGCTGGTGATGCTTCCTTCCTCATTACTTTCCCGTTGCTAACCCACCGATTTCGCTGCAAATGCCGGTGCTTTGCTGCAAGTGTTGTTTTCCAGCCTGTGGTCCCCAGGCTGATTAATGGGAGACGAGGCTGGCAGGGTGCTGCCCAGCTGGCCCGGACTCTCAGGAGGGTGATGGAGCAGAGTCTCGGTGCTCAAGGGTCCTGTGCCACTTCACAATATCCATTTCCCTGATCCCTGATTCCCACCTTCCTTTTGGTGGCAGACGTGGGGGCTGCTGCGGACTCTCCCTGGGGCAGCACCGGACCCCCTTTCCCTGTTGGCAGGGAGGCTTGGGGCAGCAACAGCCAGCGTTCCCTGCTCCTCCCGCTCCTCTCCAGCTGCAGAGTTGTCAAAAAAAAAAATAAAAATCCACAAAATGCATCAAATAACTGATGTGCTGCTTTTTCCCTGCAAACACTTAGGTTTGCCATCGGGCTGCTCCGGAGGGCACGGGGGGGGGCGGTTTATCACCCTGCCCAGGGCTCTGGGCTTGCCTGGAAGCCCCGACAGCCGCAGATGGGGAGAAGCACATTTTCCCCTTCCTTCTTTTTAATGAAAAAAAAAAACCTTTCAAGATTTAAATTTTTAATGCTTACATTGGGTGATCTGCAGTGCTCCCTATCGCTCAGCCCACCAAGGCAGCCAGGAGGGCTGATGCCCGTCGTGCCCCTTTGGGGGGTCTGGGGCACATGGCAGGGGGGAGGCAGCGCTGGCGGCCACCCTTGCTGCTCTAATGAGGCTTTCCCTCTAATTAATATTCTCCAGCAAAGCCAGCGCTGGTTCTGGGTCTCTTGGCTTTTATCTCCATTGGCATTGATGTGACATCAATGGGAGACGGGGCTTTGAAAGCTGTTTGTTATTTGTGATGTTGGATCTGCGGGAGAGGGAGGATGGAGAGGGGGGTCCCCAAGCCCGGGTCCAACCCTGCTCCAGTGTCTGTCCCCCCCCCCAACAAGACACATGTGGGGGTGTAATTTGGGCATCCCTGTTTCCAGCCCCTCTGAGAAGGTATGTTGGGCAAAATAATGAGGGTTTCTGCACCCAGTTGTTTCCCACGTGGGTGCCCCGGGCATGGGTGCCCAATTCACACCTGAGCATGCAACGAATTCACGCGTGAGCACCCAGTTAGGTCATGCCTGGGCACCCCATTGTGCCATGCTTGGGTGGCCAATTAGCCAACACCTGAGCACCCAATCAGTCAACACCTGAGCACCCAATCTGCTCATGCCTGAGTGGATGATTAGCTCCTGCCTGAAGGTTATTTTGGGCATAAATGGGCAGGTTTTGGTATTTGGGGGCTGTAGTGGTGTTGATGTGGGAGGAGGTTGGGAAAGTGCTGGTTGTGGCTCCTCTGAAAGTCATGGAAATGCCCTGTTGTACCCCAAAATATTAGGGAAGCCTATGGCAGGGAGGGCTGGAGACGTGGGGCTGGAGCCCCACTGGTGCAAGGAGTCCCTCCGTGCTTGTCCTGTGCTGTTGAGCCCAGTTACTCCAATATTCACCCAAAGGGAATCTGCAGTGGGCGAACTGGTGCGGTGAGTCCCCTGAGTTGCAGCCTCCTCTCTGGGGTATTTCGGGGAGCTTGCTGGGGTCCCCTTGCACCGGGAGGCGGGTGGGGAGCACGTCTTGGGTCACAGCCGCCTTCCTCCAGTATCCCGCCGGAGCATCCGCAGGCAGCAGTGGGGGCTGGTGGGCGAGCCGGCTCCGCTCCCCCCTCCCCGCCCCAGCGTTTGCGTTGCACAGATGTTCACGCCATCCAGCTCCAGTAATTCCAATATTCCTGACAAGTGAATTTGCAGCTGAAGCTGGCCAACACTTGCTCAAAATGTACTTTTTTTTTTTTTTTGTCTTTTCTTTTTAAACCAACTTTCCATTCGGATCGGTGCCAGGGACTGCGGGGGTGGGGGGGGCAGTGCCAGACCATGGTTTGGGGGCTCCGCAGGATAGCCCCGCTTGGCTCAGCTGCTGCCTCAGTTTCCCCTCCCATGAAAGCGTGTCCTGGCTGTTCCTATCCAAACCATCCATCACTCCCACGTGGCCCTGGAGCGTGTCCCCTGCTCAGAGCCACCATGTGCTCCGGCTTCTCTTTTGGCAGGATAATCTAGGGAGCCCCGAATGCTGCATTTCAGGGCAGTGTTCTCCAAAGCCGGGGAACACCAGAGACGGGCAAATGGCTCTGTCCTTGCAAGCGGGTTGGCGTTGGGATGCTGCTGGGTGCAGCGAGTGGTCAGTGCGACAGGGAGATGGGCTGGGGTGGGATGGAGATGCTGCCTGCCTCCCTCCCCAGAGGGAGAAAACACAAGCAGGGTGCAGCCAAACTGTTTAACGCCTGGTTTTTACCGAGCGGAGAGGGGGAGATGCGCTCCAGGGACCATGCAGGGGAACTCACAGTTGTCTCCAGGCTGGCTGCCATTGCCAGGTGCACATGCCAAGGTATTTTGGGGACCATCATCCCCATGCGATGCTCAGTGGCTCCAAACAGGCACTGCAACCACGGGCCGATGCTTTTAACCAATTTTAACACTTGGAGGTCTCCCCCTCCTGCCTGGCAGTGCCGCAGCAATCTCATCCATTTCTCATGGAACTGTCAACCTTGGCCACACCGCTGGGAAGGCAGGGAAGGATGGGAAGGGATGGCTGGAGGACCTGCAGCGCCGGCGGCACGGTGGGAGGGCGGCGGGAGGCCATCCGCACTTATTAAGGGTTATGCAATAGACACTTGGCCATTACACGGCTATTAATCCTCCTTTAATATGGTTTCAGTATTTACCGACCACGGTAACTATTGCATTAAATCGAAATTAAATGTGTATTTTGGAGGCTTTACAGAAGGGCGGAGGAGGATGTCTGGCGAGAAGGATGCAGGTTTATGGGTGCCTCGGTGACAGGTGGGCTTGAGGGTGCACAGAGGGACCAGGACCCCAGTGGGTCCTGAATGGCCTCATCACCAGTGTGGGATTGTCCCCCAGTTGCTGTGCCAGTCTGTCAGTCCAGGTGAGGTGCCAGTGGCGTCTCCGGTGCTTTTGGTACTTGATGAACTACTGAATTAAAAGGCGAGACATGCTGAGGGCTCCCGGGGATCCTCGGCTGCTAATCAAAGGGGAACAGGCTCCGCTTTTCAACTGGGGTTTTATCTAAGGCTCCAGAGAGGGCTGAGGCTGCTCCTCTCCCCATGACTAGGTGGATTTTGGGGTTAACCCCTTGTGCGCTGCAGCCTGGCAGGAGCATGTAGCAACACCTCACGGTATCAGCTAAGGCTGGAACCCACATCAGGGACCCCAGGGCTTGGAGAAAGCAGGAGCCGGCTGGTGATGCCTGGGCTTTGGGGCAAAATCTCCCACTGGAATAGCAAGATAGGGCCCCCAGCCTTAGGAACTGAGTTTCTGGCCACAGCACAGATGTCCTGAGGCCACTTCCCCGGGTGCCTCGGGGCTGATGCCCGCTGGCTTGTTTGAGGGTTTTACCCGCAGACGAGGAACCTGAATGTCCCTGCCTGACCCAGCGCTCTCCTCCCCATCCCCGACACCTGCGAATCTGGGACAGGCAGAGCCGGGCTCGCTGCAATTATCCTCGGATTAAAGGCAGCTAATTTAGTTTGAGTTACAGAAGCTAAATCGGATCGATACGTTGGGGTGAAGCACATAAAAGAGGAATCAATAGGTGTTCAGAAATGCCGAAGACGGTCTGTATAAATCTACGGGGTGATGCTTTTGGGGTCGGGGCGGCGGCGATGCCCGAGTGGCGCGGGGCCGGGAGGGAGAGGTGGAGACGTGGGAGCCGGTGGCAGGCGATCCCTCGGGCGATGCACGCCAGCAAAGCAGAACTGCAACTCAGCACAAGGCTTTCATCAGGTTTTTGCAGCTCAGCAGACTGGAGGCTGCCGTGACAGGCGTGAGCTTCGGCTCTGCGGGATTCGAGGCACGGGTTTGACAGCCGGCCCCCGCCCGTGCCGGTGCGCTCGCCCCCGCGCTTGCCGGAGACGTCACGGCCCTGAGGAAACTGGTTTGAGGTTCAACCAGAATTTGGGCAGAAGCTGGTTTGGGCCGTCTGCGAGGTGTGCGCCAACCAAGCATCCTCACAACGGGATGCTCACCGGTGTAATCTGGGGATGTCCCGGTGGCCCCCAGGGTTTCTGAGCCCCCGCGGCCACCAGCAAGGGCTCGGTCTGTCTCCCTTCTGCTGCCTTCTGGCAGGGCAGCACGGCGGGAGGCAGGGTCCTTTTTCATAGCTGACAGCCCATGAATATTTATAGCGGCGTATTAAAAATGTCCACCGCATCCCAAATTAGTCATGGGGCCCTGGATAGAGCCAGGGTGCTGGGTACGGTGGCACTGATGTCAGCCCCGGCTCCGCGGTCGGATGCTGGTCGTGTGGCCCCGCAGGTGGGGTGTGATGGAGCGGGGGGGTCCCTGTCCCTCTGGGACCCCACGGGCAGCTCTCGGGTCCTGCCTTTGGACCAGACCTTGCTCCCACATGCGATCCCCTCATCCCTCCCGAGCGCCTGCTCAGGATGCTGGCAGCACCAGGCTTTCTACACCTCTCGGCATCTCTTCCTCAACATTTCGTGCTTTAAAACTCAGGTTTCTGTGGCTGTGACCGATGTCTCTGCCAGTTACCGAGGGGTGCGGGAGCTGCTACCCCCGCCACATGCTGGGGATGCCGGCTGCCTCTGGGCTGTGCGAAGCATGGCCAGCACAGATGTGTTTATCTCCCAGAAAAGCAGGCGAGAAAGAGGAATCAGTGTTTTGGTGAATGACTGGAAATTAAAGGGGGAGAAGAAGGGGACAAAGCTATTTCCCAGCTCCTATGGGATTGGCAGGGATAACAGAGAAAAGAGCAAAATCTAATTTAGAGTATACAAAGACAAAAGTGCTGGAGGGGCTCCTGGTCATAGTGCAAAACCTCAGCCCGAGCATCGATGGAGGATCGCACTGCAAGCCCACGGGGGCTGGATGTGTCCCGGCAGCTTGGCCCGAGGTGGGGGCACGAGCGGGTCTCCCCATAATGTTTGGGGACCCTTCAGCCCACGGGAAGGCTGGGCCGGGGGCTAAGCTCTGGCAGGGGAAGGTCTCTGGCTTTGCTTTTTCAGTCTGTAACTCCCCACTGCTCTGACCACTCTCCACGACCTCCCCGGCCAGAGGACTCACATGTTCCTGGCAGAGGCTTGTTTCACCTGGAGCGGATCGCCAGAGCTGGGTAATCAGCCTCTGGTAGCAGACACCACACTGGGAAATGCTGATATTATTAGTATTATTACTATTACTAATAAGCTGGCTTGCAATGGAGGTGCTGGTGGCATGGCTGAGGGCTCAGCCTCTGCTCCGAGCACGCTCTGCAAGCGGCCGTCCTGGCCCTGAGGAATTAAAACCTCAATTGCTGAGGCTGAGCCCTGGCAGGGATGGTCTGATGCTGGGGGTTGGAGCTGGTACCAGTGGGGTCTGTGGGCTGGGGGATGTGGCTGCTGGGCACCCCCGGGCACCTCCACGCACCCCCGGCACGAGGGGGCTCAGCCCCACGGGAGGGTTCGTTGGGTCAGGGACCTCCTGTTGCCAGGTTTGTTGAGATGGGACAGGCTGGGGAAAAGTTTCTGTCTTCTCCCCATGGAAAATGTGATCCCTGCAGGTCTGGGAATCCCATGGATCCTCTCCCTGCAGGTGTGGGATACCTGGAGATCCGGGATCCCTGCAAGCACGGTCAGGACACCTGCCCCACGGGGCTGGACGTGGCTGATTGCTCCGAGGGAGCAGAGTCAAGAAGCAGGAGGAAGGGATTCTGCTCACGAGCCTCAGAAAAGTCATAATTTAAATTTAAATTCCTTTTTTTTTTTTCTTCTGTATTGCTGTTTTCTTCATTAAATGGCATGTTTTTCATCTGTTGACGAATCGAGGATCTTTCCGCATGCAGTGACCGGGCCGGCCAGCGCTGGCAAGGGACTCGGTGAGGGGACAGCCCGGGATGGGGGAGACACAGGGAGGACTACCCCGCACCGGGGGCAGGCAGGCAGGGACAGCGAGGCAGAGCAAAAGGAGGTAGGAGACAAAATTAGGAGGTAATCAGGCTGGAAACGTGCCGCAGGGAGGGAAAGCGCTGCGCGTGGCTGCGGCACGGCGGGGTTAGCCCAGGGCGGCGCAGGGCAGAGGGTTGGCGTCCCCATGCCCACGCTGCTTTGGCAGAGCCCCACTGCCCCTCCACCCAAAAGGGAGCGGGATGGAGGGGGCAGTGGGGCCTTTGGAGTCTTTTGAGGCTTGCAAAGCTGAGAAGCGCAGGCAGAAACCCCTCTGGGAAGGTGCTGTTCTCTCTCCATGTCACCTACCCATCTGTCTGTGTGCCCTTTTGCTCTGGTTTCCCTCAACACGCACTAACGATAGCCCTGGTTACTGCCACTAATGAACGGCTGCAGCTTTGACTGCCGGGACAGATCCTGCGCTCATCTCTGGCTGAGATCCTTGTGGCACTAATGAAGTCCCCAAATCACTTTTTATCTCACGGGGCAGCCAAGGGGAAGGGCTGCGGTGGGGAAGGGGGGTCCGGCAGCCCCCCCCGGAGGGGTACAGCACCCGGTCTCCTCCTGGACCGCATCTCCATGGCAACGCGGAGGGATGCTCCAGAGGGATGCTCCGGAGGGATGCTCTTGCAAGGCCACCGAGGGGAATCCCAGCAGCCTGGGGGCTTCTGTACCACACAGGGTCAGGGAGAAAACGCCTGTCTGTGCTGGGAACACGGCTGTCCGACCGTCCGGCTGTCTGTCTGCCCACAGTAATATTCCTAAGGATATTGCGCAGAGGCACTGCTTGAGCTCGGCCCCGGCAGCAGCCACTTAAAGCTCATGTCCGCGCAGCCTCCCCCGCTCTCCAGCCCCACCGGCGATGACGAGCGTCTCCCAGAGCAAACAATTACAGAAATAACCCCACAGTCCTTTCAGCCCCTAATTTTCCAGCCCTGACTCTGTCCTTAGCTTGGCTTCAGCGAGCCGAGGGATAGAAATCTCCAGTCATTTCCACAGCACAGCACCAGCACAGTGCTGGGCCGTGAATATATATTTCTCTTTAACATCTGTCTTTCCTTTTCACTGTGGTTTTTGTTACTAGACATATTCATATTAAAATAAACACAGCCCAGGAGAGGGGGCCTTGGGGGTCCTCGTGATGCATCGGGATCAGCGGGGAGGCCGGGATGGCTGGGGCTGCTTCGCGTGAAGGCGCTGGGTGGTTTGGATGGATCCTGCTTCCCCGAGGGTCTCCTTCTGGATGTCTCGGGGCAAAAATCAGCCCTGTAGAGGAAACGCAGCGCTGTGCTGGTGTGCGCTGACCAGTCGCTGCGGGACAGTGATGCCCTTAATGGGGCTGCCCTCTTCTCCCAAAGTTGTCACCCTTGTCCCCCAGGGCTGTGCACGGGGGAGCTCAGATGGCTCCCCTTCATTTGTTGCCGTTTATCTATAATTTAGCATGATTTTTAGTTATATTCTAATTGAGTTTCATGTGTCACAGCGTGTCTCAAACAGAAAATATAAATATTTAACAACCTCCACTGGTAATAAAGATTCACATTTGCCTCGTTCTGGTTCCCAGTACATGAATATTCTGTACCACACTCCGCGGGTATTAACTTCATTCAGATTTCTCCCCAGTTATGCAATATAACGGTAATGACAGATAGAAGCCAGATCTTAAAAAAAAATTATAATCAAAACCAACAACAACAAACCAGTTTGATATCATTAACTCCCCTCCACTGGTTAGGGGAGCACTAATATGTTCCCTTTCATTGCCAGCTTCTCCGTGCGTGCAAGCGCTGTGTGCCTGCTCCAGCAGTGCTGTGGGTGGGAGCTGCTCCAGTCCTACCAGTATGGGTGTGAGCTGGGGCAGGAGAAGGGCAGGGACAGCTCTGGGGGCAGGAGACATCTGACGCTCGGGTCTTGGAGGGCAAGGGCTGAACTGAGCCTGGTTTGGGATGAAATAAAGCCGGGATTGTGTTCCTGCTGTGCTGCCGCTCGAGTGGGGATGCACGTGAGGTTGGACACAAGCTAAAGTATCACTGGTCCTTGCTGGGGCCGGGTCAGGGCTGTCACAGCCAGGCACTTGGATGGTGAAAGGGGTCGGGGCCATGGTGGGAGGAAGCGCCGGGTGATTTTTTTGGGTGGTGGCTGCTACCTGTGAGGATGAGCTGGGTCCGCCACAAGCTAGCGGGACCCGAGCACTTTGGGAGAGTGGCTCTCAGGGCAGGTCTTGGGACTTGTCGTGCTGGGGGTGACCGAGCGTCACGGCCAGGTCCAGTGTGCTGGGGCTTGCCCAGGTCTGTCTCGGGGGAGATGAAGCTGTTTGGGCAACAGCTGGGTCCTGGCTTCCCACCGAAACAACTCCCAAACTGCCTTTTGTACCATTATGAACGTTTTAAGGCAGAGCGAGGCTTCTCGAGCGTGTCAGCTCTGGCATTGCGGGAGCAGCAGGAAAGCGGAGGCAGGGAACAGGCTTCGAGCCTGCCGGTGCCCTGCGCTTTGCTGTGGGGCTGCTGCCGGTCCCTCACCCCCACCTTTGTGTGGTGTGGGGGCTTGGGCTTTTCCTTAGGGAGCTCCCATGGGAAAGGCTGGAGCTGCGAGCTGCTCAAAGGCTGCCTTGCAATCGCCAAACCCACTCGGTACCCTGAGAAAAGGGAGGATGGGGACACATTGGGCTGGTACCAGCGTGCAGAGCACGAGTGGTGGCATGGGGCTGGCACCGGGCTCCCCTGGTGTTATGGGGCTTCGCAGCACCGCGCTCCCCTCTCCAGCTCCGCGCTCGTTCCCCAGGCTCCCGGCACCCCGCAGGGCAGCCAGATCCCTGCCAGCTCTGCCCTTCTGCCACGCTGGCAGCCGTGACCTGTCGGGTCTGGCACCTCCTGCACCCACGAATCTCGTTTTGGCCCTGTGCGGCTCCGGCCGTGTGCGCTCACAAGGGCTGGGCAGCCCCAAACCCCTGCTCTTCACCCCGTTCAAGCGATGACCCTCGCAGCCTGTGGTGCCACCGGCCACGTTAAAACCCCAGCGGCAAGGTGTTCGTGTTGCCTGGGGATTTGTTAAGGTAATTATGATTCACGCCAGAGAAAGACCGCAGGCAGGCCGTGTGATTTAGCTAAAAGATGTTGAACTGGCTAAAAGCACCCCAGGTGCCACCGACACCTCCCCAGCGGCACGGCAAGGAGCTGCCGGAGCCGGCGGGGACCACGCGGAGCGGCCGGCACATGGCTCGCCCCCGAGGCTCGCCGGAGCCGCTGTGCTGCTCCACCACCTCTCACGCCACATCCCTCGCTCGCATCTTGCACGTCCACGCGCGCACGCCTTGCTCGCGCGCGGGCTCGCCGGCACGGCTCGCTGGGTGCTGACTCTTGGCGGGGCTGGGCTCGACAGCGAGCTGTTGCCTGGGTTCCTGTATATCATGAAGATGTTGCGAGCTGCTGAAAATTCAAAGTGCTGTTTTAATTATGTGCTGTGAGGAAAGCAGCCTGAATCTTGGAAGGAGGCTAACGACGGGACTGCCAGGATATTTTCAGTGGCAGAAAACCAGAATCCATCCCTATGTATCTTTAAAAGGGAAAAATGTCAGGTTTGTCTACGAAATAATAACTAAGAACCTATAAACAATGACATCACCGTCCACCTCACTGCTGGGGAAGTGATTTAGAGACGCCTTGCCTATGTGAAACAAGAACATCTGCTCTCTGCTGGAAAGAGGAGGAAGATCTCCTCATCAGCATTAAATTTAAATGAGCCAGTCCTCATTTGCACAATTCTGCGATGCTCCGGCTCCTGCAAGAGGGTGATCAGGGAGCACGGGCTTCAGCGGGGGCTCAGCAAGCCATTTCTCCCTCCTTGGCTTTCTAAAAGCGTGAAAATCAGACTTTTCTATCCAAGAAGGCTCCCCTGGGTGTGGACTGACCCGTCGCAGCCCCACGAGCAGTCGGGTGGGATCGGGTCTCCCTCTGCCCCAGCGCTTCGTGTTCAGCATCTCTTCCCGGCAGGGCCACCCGCACCCCATCTCCCACGGGAGGGTGAGGATGAAATGCACCCCGGTGTCCCCACGGGTGTGACAGAGAAGCCTGGTGCTCTTGGTGATTTAGAAATTGCTTTAGGGCTAAACGAGGCTGGGATGAGCCCACCCCAGTGGGTACCTGCCCACCCCAGCCCGAGCACCACCGTGGCAGGTCTGCAGGACCCGCAGCCACCCGGCTGCCCCGCTCCCCATCACCCACCCACATTGCAAGCTGCCAGCAGGCTTTGGTGTGCTCCACATTATTTTTAATTATATTTTACTTTAAAGGGCCATTAATTACAAAGATTTCCCAACAGAGGCCTTAAAAAAGAAAAAAAAGGAAAAGGGGGAAAAAAGGCCCCTTCCTCATCAAAGGTTGTTGGAGGCGAGCTGGAATACGAATAATGATTGAGAGGGGCTTAAGCAGCAGAGGAGCGAAGTTTGGGGTGCAGAAGGCAGCACTCAGGGGTGCCCCCAACTCATGGCCAAGCTTGCCCACGGGGGCAGAGCCCCCTCCCCGGAGGAAGGGCAGCCATCCCAGCCATCCCAGCCATCCCAGCCATCCCAGCCGGCAGCTGCCAGCTCAGGGCAGTGCTCGCCGCTGAGCTCCCGCCTGAGTCCCGCTGCGCTCGGTGGGATGGAGGGCACGAGCTCTTGCTCGTGACCCAGCATCCCGCTGGTTTGGCAGCGTCTGCCCTCCCTCTGCAGACCCCAGGTTAAAGCCCCGCTCTCCCTCCCATCCTGACCCCTCTCCTCCTGGTCCCCCCAAAGGCTGTTTCTCCCTCCCCCTGCCCTCGCTGCTATTCATCGCTCCTTGGGAAAACAGGAGACATTTATGCCATGTCAGTCAGTCCTTGCCATCAGTGCCATGTGCTCATTTAACAGTCATTTATTTTAAGACCATTTGGGTCATTTTCTCCCCAGCTGGCAGGGGAAGCCGCTGTTTTGGGACAGGGGAAGGGGTGCGGAGGGTGCAGTCCCCCCCCAGACCTGCCACCCGGGGCTGGGGGACAGCATCAACCTCTTTGGGGTGGGATGGTGACCCCCCCTCCCCACAGCAGCACAGCCTTTGCAGGGGGGTTTAATGAGTTTGACCTCCACAACATGGGGCTGTCGCAGCCTGGCCACTGTACTCCAGGGGAGGTGGCTGGAAAACCTTTACTAGGGCAAATTTTAGTGAATCCTTTTTATATGGACCAAGACATTGTTTGCTCATGCCTGGCCACCAGCAGCACCAAGAGCTGCCGTCCTCCCCATGCCCTCTCCTCCTCCCACGTCCACCTTTTCTTAATTAGCGCTTGTTCAGCAGGTGCCAATCACTGCTCCAGCTCCTGCCTTCCCCTCCCTGCCAGGCCCCCGGGGCAGAAGGTTGTTTGAGGGTGCTGGTGCAGCAGCTCTGGGGTGAAGATGTCCTCTGGCTGGAGCTCCTGAGTGCTCAGGTAAGAACCCGAGTGAGAATTGTCCTGTTGAGACCTTTTGTTGCTGTTGTGCACTTTGTGCTGGGGCAGGGGAGGTGGAGATGCCCTTGGGTGGCTGTGGCTGCCGTGGGTTCCTAGATGGAGATAAGGGGGTTGGCTTTTCTTGAGCCTGGAGTCGCTTGGGGGGGGGGCAGTGGGGTGACTTGTTGATGTGTTGCCATTGCTCAGAAGGTTTCTCTTTCCTTGCAAAATTGTGCATGCTGTGAGCAAGGTCTCGTTGCCCTGATCCCTGCCAAGCCCAGGGCTGTGCTCCGCAGCCCATCCTCTGCCTGCTGCGATCCGGGTGTTTGTGTGGCTCTGCCCTTCCCCTTGCCTGATCTCTCAGCTTTGTTGGCTTTTTGGCGCTTTGTACCCTTCCTTCCTGGGGCCATCCTGAGCTGTGGCGATGCCTTCCTGAGCTCCCTGGGATGCTGGAAGTGCTTGTAGCAGTGCTGGGGACCAAGGCGGGCACGCTGCGGAGCACCACACGATGCTCACCAGCATCCCGGTGCTCGGCCGAGCTCGCAGCAGCAGTGTTGCTTGGGGATCCAGGGCCCGGCAACAAGCGTCTCATTTCCCTCTTGTCTCTTCCTGTCAGACAAGATTTGAAGATTCAATTAGAGTGGGAGCCGCTGATAGCAGCGGTGCTGGCGTGCTGCTCGCGCCCCGCACTCGCGCTGCATGGGAACCAGATGAAAGCTGAAAGCGATGCAGGGGGGATGGGGAGAGGAGGGTATTGGAAAGGGAGGCTTTTTGCCAGCCTGGGAGAAAAAAGCAAGAAATGCAGATTTGGAGGGGGTTGAGGGATGGTTGGAGGCTTGGGGATGTGCTCCAGCCTCCGGAGCAGCGGAGTGGTTCCCACTCAGGAGAGGGGCTCCCAGGGCAGCACTGGGCTGGGGAGACCTGCTCCAAAATCCCTCTGTGTGTGCTTGGTGGGGTGAGGCTGGGCATCGGGGCAGGGCTTGCTCGCCCAAAATCTCATCCTACAGAGTCGGGTCTCCAGGGCAGCGGTGAGAGCGAGCCAGGAGCGGGGCTGGGTCTCGGCACCAGAGGGGAGAACAAGGCAAAGCTTCGTTCATTATCCCCATCAGATGGGGAGCTGCCTCAACCAAGCAGCAGAAGGCTGGATTCCAGTTGAGGATTTTTTTGTTTTCCCCTTTTCTGAAGGCTGCCTCTCCATTAAACTGCGCTTCATTTTGCACTAACGCTTCAGAGAGACGTAGAGCCCATCTGAGTCCTTCGCTGCAATGCCGCAGCCTTTGGTGCGAAGCCTCGTGGCTGCTTGGCCGGGCACGGGGACAAGGACAGGCTCCAGTCGGAGTCATGGTAAATTCAAGAGGGTACTGAATAGGGTCAGCATCCAGTGTGGCGCTGGGTCCCTGCGTCCCATCTGGGGGAGCTGTCTTTGTGGGGCTGATGGACCTTTGCACCTTTTGGAGGTCAGAGCCAGGATCTGGCCACTAAAACACCCAATCTGCCTGACCAAGATAGTCTTGAAAGGACAATTCCCTCCCCTCTCAATGTCTTCTGGAGGTAATAGCAGTTGTTAAGGAAAAAGCAATTTTTTTAAAGATGGGGGAGCAGACAGATTTTTATTATAAATTATATTTTTACTATAAATTGTATTCTGAGCCCCAGAGCTGAAACCTGGGCTCAGCCCAGCTCTTGCCAAGTCAGGAGGATCAGCTGCACCAGTGCTACAGCCCCGAGCGGCTCAGCCCTTGCAGATGTAGCAGTTCCCAAAACTTGGGCCGTACTCAGGCATGGATTGATTGTGTACCAAAAAGTCAAGGTGCAAACATTGATCATGTAGGAAAGTGCTGGTCATCAGCCAAAAAAAAGCATTCCCCAGCCTAAATTATTAATTCCTTTCTGCACACCAAACGGATTGTGCTGGTCGCGTACATCCCCTCTGCACAGTCGTTGTGCTTCGTGCCGTAGTATATTTTCCCTCCAACTACTTGTCTGGCTCTTCACTTAATAAAGATTGAGAGAGACAATAAAAACATTCATTAAAGAGGAAAAAAATAAAAGATGAAGCCCTGCTTGTAGCCTCTAGCAGTTGGTTTCATTAAGCAATTGCTTCTCCCAAACCCTCCACAGTGGCTCCCAGTGCCAGTACCCAGCCCTGGGATTTGGGGATGCGGCACCGGACTGGGAAGCCCTGAGATGCTCAGGGTGAAGGCCATGGCTGTGGCACCAACGGGATAACTGAGGAGGGCAAGAAACTGCCTGGGTGATGAGAAAGGGAATTAGCAAAATAAGCTCTTGAGGAAAAGCAGCTGTTTGGATGGGGTTATGCAGGGTTAAGCCGTTATCTTGTGCTGTGTCGAACCTGGGGCTGGTCTCCTGCTCCTCCCAGGTCGTTAGCTGCTGTCCTAAGAAGCAAATTGCTAAAATCATTAGTCTGGGGCTCTTCCAGCTGTGGGCACTGAGGGATGGGAGCAGCCTGGGGGGCTGTGCTAAGGCTGGAGGGAGCAGGGGGGACACTGGAGAGGGACCAAGGGCTGTGTGGGGCTGGGTTTGGTGGGAAGAGGCAGAAGCAGGGGTGGGCAGGGGGGTCTCTGGTGTCTGTGCTATAGCTGTGTCAGGTGAAATACGGTGAACGGCGTTTCTCGGGAGGTTAATTCACTGATGGGGGCAGCCAGGAGCCCCCATGCATGGCAAGGGCTCTGGCCCCACGACACTAACTGTCACTGGTGGGGTGGGGGGAGCAGGGGTAGAGCGGGCCTGGTGCCATCAAAGTGCTCTTCAACAACACTCGAGTCTGTAAATTGGTCGTGGGAGGCCTGCTCTGCCCTCAAACTGTGACATCCGAAATGAAATATGTTTTCTCTCCCGTTCCAAGGCATGAGAAGAGCTTTGGATCTTGTTGCGATTTATCACTCAGCCCTAAGCCAGATGCCTATATGGGTTCAATCTATAGCTCCCAGAACTGATAGAAATATTATCCCATCTTATTAAAATCACCCACAGCTACTGCAGCTGTATGTCAACAGCAAAACAAATAGCGACTAGTTCCCATCGGATTGGAGCCTCTCCGTTGAGGCTGTCTTCAATCCGCCTCCTGCTAAAATGGTTACAGATGTAGGCTTTTCCCATTACAGCTCAGTGCAGCTCCTGTACAGCCGACTCCAAATCCCATTACCACGCCAGAGCCGTCTTTGGTGAGCATCGGCTCGGCTAAAGCTTCCTCCCTGACGTGAAATATTGCTCGTGATGCTTTTCCTAGAAGTACCACTAAGAAAGAGAGTGCAGGGTTGTGCTCCCCTGAAAGAGTCCTGAAATGGTGGGGGGCAGCTCTGCTGCAGGGGGGAGAGGAGAGCAAGAGGGCTGTGCTGGGATGAAAACAGCTCTGCTTCCTCTTCTTCTTCCTCGTCCTCGGGTGGCACAGCTCCTGTAGCTGCCGGGGGTCTGCTGAGTAATTTAGGGGGTATCACATCTGCTGTTGGAGGCATAACTGATGTTGCAGTGCATGACCCCCCTCCCTCTCACCCCTCCAAAACACCACAGCCCTAAAATTCCTGCTGCCACCCGAGCTGTCCCTGGCTCACCCCCATCCCTCTCTCCTGTGCTATCTTTGGTATAATTAGGAGGCCAGGACTGTGTGTGTGAGGTGAATGTGACCTCATTAGTTTCTTATACTGTATTAAAATTTCTTCTCATTTACATCCCCAATCCCTAAATGTGCAGCTCTGGTGTCCGGGGTTACTTTCTGCTGCTTTCCATCCTTCTCACCAAAGCTCCAGGCCAGAGCTGTGTTCCCTCTCCTCAACTGATCCCTCCACTTCCATCTCAAAGCCACCCCCGCCATGTGTTTCAGGAAGACAAATTCCTGGTTTACCCTAGGCAGGTGGGAAAGGCTCCCTGGGGAGATGTCCTGGGCTGGGGTAGCACCGGGGTGCTCCTGGTTTAACTTCTCTGCCCACCCGAGGTGAGACAGCAAAGCTCTGGATGCTCCCTCTGCTCCGGTGCCGGCTGAGACGGGGAATGACAAACACCCCGGCCAGGCTGTGACAGGCTCCGTGCTCTCGTCCCTCTGAGATCCACAACCAAGATCACTCTTCCCTAGCCAGAGCATCATCCTATCTGTGTTTGCTGATGCTAAAATCCTGCTAGACTGGTGGTGTTGGCTTGATCCTCCTGATGTTCAGGTGCTTCATTTTAAACTTAGAGGATATATGGCTCTGTCGAGCCTTTCTTCTTTTCCTGTTTTAGTTGGAGGGAGAGTGCTCTTTGAGATGGGAAGGTTTGCATCGCGTCTCCTGTGTGATGTTGGATCCCTTTATAGGGCAGGTATCTTCTAAAGCAAAATGTTTTCAATTCTCACGACGAGCATAATTCTCGAAAATGTACGCAATAAACAAAACGAGCCAAATGTAATTAAAATGGAGACAGCATATAATCTGGTAACCCACTTAGAGGCTCAAAGCTTCAGCTTTTAAAAAAATGTTTGCTCCAAATCCATTTAAATAAACAGACCGACACACAAAGGCTCTCTGTACATTATCAGGATACAAAGAGAATCGGATCAAAAGCAGCTGTGGCCAGGCTGTACATATGTAGCGAGGAAATTGCTTGATCTAAGACTGCACCTTGCACATGCAAATGTGTTTGTGGACCTTTCCGTGAATTGCATTTGTACAACAGCCGAGCTGTCGGGCTACTGGGCTGTGCTCTGCCAGGGGAGCAAAGGCTGGGGTGTCCCCCACCGCAGGAGCCTTTGCTGGGGAAGCGAGGGAGCTCCTGGCCTGTCGGTATGTCTGCTTGCTTTGGCAGGAGTGGAGAGAGGCCAAAGAACTAGTCGAGCTTTGCCCTCTCCATGAGTACAGACGCTGCATCCAGAGGGGGGAAATCACTCAGAAACCTGGGAAACAAATGGGAGTCCCTGTCCTTAGCACCTGTGTCGTGGGCTCTCCGCTCGTCTGGTGTCACGTGCGCCACGTGCTGTCACACTTGCGTCCTCCTGGGCTTGCAGGAGGGTCTCCTGGCCATGCGTGGTGGGGCTGTGGGGTTTGTATCTCCTCCTCCGCCTGGACACAGTCTCTCACAGTTCTGCAGCAGAGCCTGGCTGGCCTTGAAGTTTTGCCAACAGCCATGTGATTTGTCTCAGGTTGGACAGCACAGGCTGTGAATCCAAGATCAAGTGTGCTCCCAGGCCAGCAGGATTCAGCCCAGAGAAGGCATTTTGGGTCAGACAAGAGCATCTTCCTATTGCTCTTGCAGGTGATTTTGAGCTAGCTGGAGCTCTTGGGAAGGGGATGCTCATATACATATATATATGATGTGGGAGGCTACCGCAGAAAGGTGAGAAAGCTGTTTCTAAAGCGGCAAGAAATCTTAACCATTTAAAAACAGGGCTTTGGCTCAGCCTGTGGGGATGTCTGTGCTCAAAATGAGTGATGCCTGCAGAAAATCCTTTCCTCTGCCCCTGCTGAAAGAAGGTCCCTGGCTTGTGCCGTGGCCGGGAGCGCCCAGCGTGGCGTGCCCCTCGCTCGGGGCCGGGTCCCCTCCCGGTCCCCCCCCCGCCCCGGGGGCTGCTTGCGGCGAGGTCCCCGCCGTCGGGGCCGGCTCCCGTCGCGGCCGGGAGTTGCACCGGCAGAGGGAGCTCCGGCCGCGTCCTCCGAGCGGGGGGGAACCGGGGGTACCCGCTGCTCCCACGGTTGGGGGGTGGCGGGTCGTGTGTCCCGTCTCCCCCCCCCCCCTTCCCACTCGGGGCCCCGCTCTCCTGGGACCTGCTGGCCGGGATCGTGCCCCCAGCCCAGGGGTGATCTGCTCCAGACGGGGTGGCCCCT
The DNA here is from genome assembly GCF_900496995.4 of Aquila chrysaetos chrysaetos. Classification (NCBI taxonomy): domain Eukaryota; kingdom Metazoa; phylum Chordata; class Aves; order Accipitriformes; family Accipitridae; genus Aquila; species Aquila chrysaetos. The sequence goes on from NC_044008.1 coordinate 69,328,072, forward strand.
CGCAAAGAGCTGGGGGGGGGGGGGCACCCGGCCGTGCCCCACATGCACCGAGCCCAGCAGCGCTGTCTCCGCTCGCAAGCGGTGGGGGACACGGTGGGGGGAAGCCTCCCGGTGCCCTGTAGCGGGGTGAGGATCTCGGGAAGGACTCGCCGGCGTAGCAGCGAGGAGCGGAGCCGCGGCACTGGGGAGGGCGCTGAATCCCGAGCTACCGGGGGCTGCAGCTGGCGTAAGCCTCGCTCCCGGTACCGGCTCCTGCTGCCCTCGGCACCTTGGCCCCGGTGGGCCTCCCTCGCCTGGGGCTCATGCCCCCCCCCCGGCAGGAGGGGCCGAGCCGGGTCGGTCTCCCCCTGCCCCATCATCTTCCCCCCCCCCCCCCTCCCCGCCCCATCATTTTCCCCTCCTCCCCCCCCCCTTGCCGCTCATCGGCTTCCCCCTCTCCCGGTGCTGCAGTGGGTCCCACCGGGGGCTGCCTCTGTCGAACGCAGCGCAGGGCTTCCCCACGGCCCCGTCTCCAGCGCTCGGCGCTGCAGGTCCTCCTTTCCGCCCCCCACCCCCGGCAAGGGGTGACCGGCCCCGACCCCCAGCCGGGCAGCACCGGGCGGGTGCGCCCCGTCCAGCCCGGGGGGACCCGTGCCTGCCCGTCCAGCTGTGCTACCCGGACGGACAGCCGCGACAGCCAATGGGGAGACGCGGAGGGGCCGGGAACGAGCCCCCATTGGCGGCGGGGGGAGGAGGAGCCGGGACTTGAAGTTGGAGTGAGGGATCCAGCTGTGCGGAGCGCTCGGCTCGGCGCGGCCGCCCGCGGGAGCATCCTCCGCCGCCCGGCCCCGGGCAGCCACCCCCCGCCCCGGGCAGATGTTGGGGCGCGGAGGGGGCAGGCAGAGCCGCTAAGGCGGCCCGCCCCGCGGGTGGGGGCCAGCACCGGCAGCGGGGGGCCGCCCCGCCGCCGCCTCCCTGCCCGCGGCTCGCCCGGCTCGGGCCCCCGGAGGCACGGCGAGGAGGAGCTACGGAGCCCGCAGACGGCAGGGCAGGGCGAGGGGGGCGGCCCGGCCCCGGCCCCGGCGGGGGGGCGAGGCAGCGGCTCGCCCGGCCATGCCACCCCGGCGCTGAAGCCGCCCCGCCGCAGCCCCCAGCCCCCCCGGCCCCGCCATGGCCGCGCCCCTCTAGGCGCCCCCCCCGGCTCGCCCCGCGTCGTCCCGGCTCCCCCCGGGGCCGCCGGCCGGAGGATGGACGAGGATGGACAGCGAGCGGCCGAGGAGGAGCCGGAGCCGGGCAGAGCCAAGACTTTCATCCGCCTTAATGACCTGTCCGGGGCCGGGGGCCGCCCGGGGCCGGGGGACAGGGAGGCGGGCAGCGGTGACTCGGAGGCGGAGGCGCTGCCCTACCCGGCGCTGGCCCCCGTCGTCTTCTTCTACCTGAGCCAGGAGAGCCGGCCGCGGAGCTGGTGCCTCCGGCTGGTCTGTAACCCGTATCCTTTGCAGGTGCTCGGCGGCGAGGTAAGCCCCGCGGCCCCCCCACCCCCGGAGCGGCGGGCATCTCCCGGCTGGAGCCCGCTGGGTGATGGGGAAGGAGCCGGGGTTTGGGGGGACCCATCACCCTCCGTTCCCCGGGTGGGGTGGGGGGGGGGGAACCCGGGAGGTGCTCGCCCCCCTCCCCGCTGCCCGGCCGGGAAGTTTTCCGGGCTGTTGCAGGGGGCTCGGTGCTCCCCGCCGGGGTGCGGGGCTCCCCTCTCCCGGCCGCCCCGCCGCGATGCTCCGGCTCCCGCGGGCTCCGCCGCGCCGCTTCACCGGGAGTCGGAGCGGGAGCCCCGGCCGGCCCTTCCTGCCCCGGGGATCGGCCGGCCTCCCGTGTCCCCGCTCTCCCCGGCACACCGAGGGAGCCGAAGCCTAGTCCCCCCCCCCCCCCCCCTTGCAGAACCATTCTCCTCCCTGACCCGTTTCTCACCAGTTTTAGGCTCCCCGGTCCCTTCCCAGAAGGTTTTAAGGGGGGTGCAATCTGGGGGGAGGCGGTGGTGCTGGGGGTTTGGTTTGCCGCCCGGCTCCAGGGTCCCTAAATAATTCACGGTATGCGAGGCCGGCTGAAGGGCCCGCTCTCTGCCGTGTCCTGGGGGATGCTCCTTGCTTGGAGGGGTCCGGGCCAGGCGGGGATTACGGTCCCCGGGGCGTGCATCAGCCAAGGGCTGCTGCTCGCCAGGTCCTGGGGTGAGCCGTGACCCCGCAAAGGTGTCTGGTCTCCTTCCAAACTCCCTGTCTGCTCCAGCACAGGCTCTGTGTCCGAGCTGCTTTAGTCAAGTTTAAGCTTTCAAAAGAAGAGGGGGAAAAAAAAAAAAAAGAAATCGAAAAGACAATAGAAAAATTGCTTCTTGCCATGGTCTCGGTGCCTTTAAAGCCTCCCCTGGAGTTGAGTTGCAACCAGCGCACGGTTTGTAGCATTGCAAGTGCTTTACCATCCCCAAACTCCAGTTCCATTTATTATTTGCAGAAACAAAACCCCGAAATGAAATAAAGCGAAGCGATGTGGCTTCCAGTAGGGGCTGGTGTGGGAGAGGCAGCCGCTGCCTGGCTGAGCGGCAAGTTACCGGGTCCGAGCCGCTCTGGCTGTGCAAAAGGCAGGCGAGTATGTATGGGCAGCGAACCCACATCTGGAGTGGGAGAGGCTGTGCGGTAGCAGGGAGGACATGTTACATGGTGTAGAGGGCCAGAATATCCTGTGCGAGTCCTCCTCCGCTCCTGGTGTGCGGGAACTGTTAGGAATTACATTTTGGCTGAGGTCGATGTGCCCAGGAAGAGTGGCAACGGTCTGCCAGAGTTGCGAATATTGTTTTACTTGAGCTTCAGCAATAATTTATCTGATAAACAGGCTGCCTTCTTTCCTAAAATGTCCCCCAGGAGGGGAAAAACAAGATTTCTCTTCCCAGTCATGAATACTCCTGGCAGTTTCCCCCCAAATCTCTTTCACACCAGCTGAACAGTTCAAAGCTGCATTTATTTAAGCATCTTAGGAAATCTTGCAACTTTGTGAAGCCTTCTGTTTTGGGAAGAAATACTAACAACAGGCTGCAAGTCAGTGTGTTCTTGTTGCCTACTATGACTAATATTAATTTATGATTGCTGGCTTAAATATGTTTTCAAGTCTTTCTTTTTTTTTTTCATTTTCCTTCCTAATGATGCCGTTTTGAAGCAGGTGTTAACACCTGCATGTTCTTAGTTGTTTTCAGTGAAATCCCCCACCCTGATAATGGCTTGAAATGTGTATTCTCCTCTGTGGCTGCACATACAAGCAGATTAACTTTTGTCCTTGGAAAATTAGTGGTATTGTGGGCACCTGCAAGCTCTGCTGCGAGCAGGGGATGAGAATTAGGTGCAGCCCTGCAAGCTGGGATTTTCCTTGTCGCTAATTTTTCACTCATTACTGACAGAGAAAGGCGCTTGCTGGGAGCCCCGGGGCCACAGGGGACGATGCTGTGGGTCTCCGAGTCGTGTGTCTGCATGCGGCTGTTTGTTTTCAGGGTCACTGAACCAGAATTGGGGGAGTTTATTTAAAAACAACACAAAAAAAGCACTTCAGCCTGCAGATGAGAGGAAGGCAGTGGCCAGCTTGGCACCCACACTGCGTCCCATCGCTCGCTGGGCCGTTCAGCAGAGCAGCATCTTGCTTGTCCCTTCGGCTCTCTGCAGCCCGAGCGCCGGAGCTGAGCCATTGTTTGTTTATATTTATTACTTTTATTTTTTCCCTTTAGTGTGGTGGGCCAGTAAAGTGGCCCTTCTCAGGCCGTAATCTTCTAGGAATCACGCTCCGGTGCTAAAACCGTATAATCACGTCGCTGGAAAGTCTTTGTTGCCACCAGCTGCCCTGGAGAGGAGTGACAGCGCTTGGGCTCACGTGGCTGGTGAATCCTGCCGCGGCCCCCAGGGATTTGGGGCTTTCACTGGCTTCTGCCGCTCTCTTGGGTGGTTTTACCTTTCCATGCGTGAGGCTGGCTGCTTATGAAGAAATTGGATGGGAAGGCTCTTGTTTGAGCTGTGCCTGTGGAGGTGCACGGCTTGCTGGCTTGGCAAAGCGGGTCTGCAGTGTGCTAATCGGGCTGATAAACTTTGCTGCCGACAAGGCGTCGGGAGGAGGTGCTGGAGCTGCTCCTGCACCCGCAGCTCCCTCGCCTGCCCCGGGAAGGGCACCTTGTGCCCCCGGGGTGCAGCTGGAGCTCCTGGGATGCTGCTCTCCATCCCTGTCCAGGAAGCTTGTGTGACCGTGGTAGCCAAGGCTGGGATGCGGGCTTAGGGGGAGGGTGGCGGGTTGATGTGCCGAGTGTCCAGCAAGGAGGCAAAGTCCTGTCGAGGTGGTTTGTTGGTCTTTTCTACTGTGTTTCCAGTCAGAGCATCCTCTGCCTGGGCCGGGGAGGCTTCTCCCTTGCTGTCTGGAGCAGAGATGGGTGGACCTGTGCTGCTCTCCCGCTCCTCCTCTCCCCTAGGACTAGAAAGAGGTCATGAAGCTTGTCCTGATCCAGAAATACTCCAGCAGCTGAAATCTTGGGGTTTTAAACCTAAAACTGTATCAGCCCTGCCAAGCTGTCCTCCCCCTCCACTCCATCTTGGTCTTTGAGCAAAAACCTCTCTGGGTGCTGCAAGGACTCGGGAGGCATGAGCCTGGTTTTCCACCCGCATGTTCCCGTTGGCTCTGGGATGAAAAGCTCTGCCCCGGGTGAGGACCACCTGGGTCAAAAGGGAAGGAGCAGGAGCGTGGGTGGGACGTGTTTAGTGGTCACAGCGAAGGACCCACGGACTCGGGGTTGGGAAGGGCTGCGGGTGACAGGCAGGGTGTCCTGGTGTGCGTGCTGGCAAGGCAGTGAGAGGAGAAGCTGGCATTTCTGAGGAGGGGGGGGGAGAAAAGAGGAGGCAAGCTGGTTACTTGACTTTCACTTATAAAATAAAAGCACCATGAAGGCTGGGAGGATGAAAGGCTGTAGCAGGGTCTGTGCCAGGCTGCTTCTCTGATCAGAGACAAGAAACGAGGCTATTTCTTGAGAGTTGCGGAGTGATTGAAGAGCGGGGATGGAGAAAGTGGGGAGGATGCTACCGCTTGGTGTTAAGAGCTCTGAATAGGAAAATAACAGTGTAACTGAAAGGGCCTGTGATCTCTATTGTAGTACTGAAATCTGCCTCTTCCCCCGCGCAGTGTCTGCCTGCAGAGCGCTGCTGCCTGGGGAGCAGCACGCCGGCAATGGGGGGGCTGCAAAAAGCTGCTGAAAGGTGCTGTTCTGGGGACACACCCCCAAATCGGTTGAAATCCCATCTTTTCGTCCCCGTTCGGAGGGTGAAAGGCAGCCCCGTGAATGCCCTCGCTGGGGCGGGTGGGTTTGGATGGCGATGGGAGGAGTGCTCCCGTCTCGCCTGGCTGCTCCCGTGCACGGTCCTCGGGATTTGGGTTTCAATAATGGCTTTAGGAAAGAAACGCATCTCTGATCCGGTCACGGCAACCAAGCCCTGCCTTCCGCCTTTGGTCTGCAATAAAACCCAGAGGGCTCTTCCAGCAGCCGCCTCGCACGGCTCCGCTCGCTTCCCATTAGCGAGAGGTGGATGATCAAAGGCTCGGTCCTGGGGAGCTGCCGAGTGCCCCCAGCTCTCGTTGAAAGTCGGCAGAGCTGCAGATGGCCGGCGGCCTCCAGGAGCGGGCCCGGAGCCCTCGGGGCCTCGTGCCAAGGCATAGCTGAGGTCTGCGCCGGGCTGGCTCACGGGACGGCTGGAGCCGCCGTGCTGGAGCTCGGCGCATCGCGGAAGGCAGCGCTGGCCCCACCGAGGGGGCCGGTCAGCCCTCGCCCGTTGAGCTCGCTTCGAGCCCCGTGGGTCCGTGTGCCGGCACCGCTCTGCATCGGCCTGGCTGGATCCGGCTCTCCTGGAGGGACGCGTCTGCGTGTCCGACTGCACCGCGGCAAGGAGCCTCCTGCTTGGTGGGGATGAGAACCGAACCCGCTGAGCTGTACTGCGGTTTGGGCTTCCCAACCCCTGCGGTGCCTCCCAGAGCGTTCCCATGGGGATGCCCGCGGTGCGAGCAGAAACCCCCGTCACCTCCGTGGGTGCTCGGGGTCCTCGTCCCCTCCTCGGCTGTGCCAGCTCATGGGGAGAGCCGGGCGCTGCACGTGCTGCGGCTTGAAGGGTTCGGCTGTAGCACAGGGTTAAAAATATAATTTTTTTTTTGTTGTTATCAAAAGGGTGTGTTTTGAGGGGAGAGCACACACAGCGTCCTTTAAAGTTCAGTGCATCTGTTCTAACATCACTTTTGGGTTCAACAAAGCAAAAGGCTTTGTTTTGAGAGGTTGGACCTGAAAGGGATCTTGGTTTGATTTAAAATCCCTGCAAAGGAGTCAGAATCCGTTTGCTTCACTTGCATCCGATCCACCCCAGCGCACCTGAACTTGTTTCTCTCCCATGACCTGGTTCACCGGCCGGCAAGTCCTGCCGCTCCCCGGGCAGAGGGAAACACTGCTGCTGCGGCCGAGCCTCCGCCAGCTCCATGCCCCTTCCCCGGCTCCTGGGGGGAAACGAGAAGGATGACTTGCCAGGCTGGGGGGGGTCCCACAGCCCCTTGGCCCCCCCAGCCAGGATGGAGCATCCTGCTGCTCCCCGGGGCAGGTGCTGGCGCATCCCTGAGCTCACAGCAGCTCCCGTGCGAGGATCTCGGAGGGAAGCCGGACCCGTCGCCTTTTAGCAAGGGCTGCGCAAGGGTGAGGTGGTTATTTCCCTCCTCCCGAGGGACGAATAACCGCAAGACCTCTCTCTTCCCTGCTGATCGCAAACCCTTCGGGAGCTCGGCAGGAGCGGCGGGCGGTATTCACCTCCCGGAGCTGGGTGCAGCGGCCAGCATCCCTCTCATTGCTGCCTCCCCAGCAGAGCCGGGAGCCGCTCGATCCTAATCTAGGTAATGCACCACATCTCACCAGGGATCTCTGGACCCGTCCAGCGCCCGGCCGTGCCAGCAGCCGGGCGTTTCCTTTGCTCCCTGCGTGTGTGTTTTTTAAGGAGATTCTTCTGCGAATTCCCTCTTCCAGGCTGTTGTGTCACATCTGGAAGTTTGTGTAGGAGTTTATCCAAGTGCTGGAGTACAGCGCAGCTTTTTCTCATTTAAAAATCATAGGCTGGCATTTTGAAGCGGGCTGGGGGGGGGGGCGGGGAGGGAAGGGGAGAGGGAAGCTGTCTGCCAAAAAGGAGACTGGAGCAGAGGAATCGTAATGACTTCCAGAAGTTTTCTTTCTTTCTTCCTTTCTTGCTTTCCCTCCCTCTCTCCCGGCGTGCAGACAAAAGGCTCGGCCTCATGCGGTTCATGGTTATGTCATCCTGGCGTGGGGAGCCCCGGCCGGGAGGGGTGGCCCCGTCCTGCCCGGGGACCCTACTCTGCTCGGGGACAGCTCTGCTTTGGCTCCTTGTAGGAAATCCGGAACAAGGGCTCCCACGCGGGGTTGGGGGGGGAGGCCCATCTCCGGAGACCTGCTTTTCATTTGGGGCCGGGAGCCGAGGCAGGGTGGCTGGGAGGGGATCGCAGCCTCTTCCCCAGAGCCCCTCGTGCCCAGGACCGGGGGGCTCAGACAGGCGGGCGGTAATTCAGGATGGGGCCAGACCACCCCAGCCGCCGCTCATCTATGGGGCCGACGTGTCTCCCGGCTGATCCGGGCGGACTCGTTGCTCTCGACTTGATCGGCTTTTGTGCTCTCTCCCCTGTTCAGTAGCGCTGGGTGTTGGAGCCGGTTTGGAAATGCCCAGGATTTTATGATGCATAGAAAATTTTCTGCTTTCTTCTCCCCCCACACCCCCTGCAGATGTTTTGGCGTCGTGCTGAAAAAATGCTTTTTTCCCATTTTTTTGCTTTAAACTCTGTTTCACTTTTTTTCCGTGCAGAAAAGACCAAGTTTTTGACTGCCCCAAGTTCCCTGCCCAGGTCTCTCTTAGCTTTCCTTTTCTTTTTCTACTGTTTTGCTGGAAGGGAGAAAACCTTTGGCCAAAATGAACCTCCCCGATGGCTTTTTCATTTGGATCGTGAAATCCTTTTCCCTTGGAAGAGAAGCCCCGGGGAGCCTTTGCCCCCGGCGGCTTTGCTGGCTGCCGCGGATGGGGAGGAGGGTCCGGGGGAGCGGGGCCGTCCGTGGGGAACCGGGGAAGGAGCATCCGGAGTCAGGTTGGGGAGGGCTTTGAAGCTTCGTTGTGGTTTGGAGGGGGTTGAATTTCCTAGTTAATTAGGAGGCCTAAGTGTTTCTGGGTTTGTTATGAGGCCAGATCGTGGCTTTCCCTTCCCCGGCGCCTTGGCTCTCTGCTGAGCGACCTAGATGTGAAATATTCCCTTTGGTTGGTGATGCACGCGGAGGTTTCCCCCAACCTGGGTTTGTTTGGCTTTGGCTTTCGCTAGCCTTGGCCTCTCACCCAGGAATCTGGCCTGGTGCTAAGAAAAAAAAAAAAAAAAAAAAAAAAAAAAAAAAAAAAAAAAAGAAGGAGGAAATTCTCATGGTTTTATATAACGGAGTGAGTAACGACCGATCGTGCTTTGGGATACTCTCACATCTGCTTCCTACCAAAGCCCCAGCAAAGAGGCTTTGAGCAGATGGAAAAAGCACATTTTTCAGCCTGAATATTTGCCGAGAGAAACTTTCAGGCTCGATCTCCGTGATGACTGCCATGGCGCTGGTTACTGCCTTACGGGAAATGGGCTGTCGGGGTGCCAGGAACAGAATCGCGTGCTCGAGGTGCAGCACGGCCGGGCAGGTCCCGGTGTGAGCCCCAAGCCGGGGCCATGCACACGTGTGTGGGACCGGGATGTGCCCATGACTCAACCCTCAGAAGTTCACCGGTTAGTCACAAGTGGATGGAAATTGTCTATTGGTTTGGCTCCTGTGCCTGAAACGTGGTTTTGGCTGGGATTTTTAACGTGTTTCCTAGGCGGAAGGGACCGGCTGTCGTTTGGTGGTTTGGGTTTTTTTGTCACTCGTGTCCTCCCGGCTTTCTCTCTCCCTCTGCTGGGATGCGAAGCCCAGGGGCGAGGGCAGGACGGGGTGAAAACGGGAAGAAAACGCTAAAGCAGGTGATGGGTGAGAGCTGGGAGCTTGGCACAGACGAGCTTATAAAGAAAAGGGGATTTATTTACTGTAATCCAGATGCTAGCCCCACACTTACAGGGCTCCTGATGCAAAGCATCCTTACATTTATCTCTAATTTGGGTCTCTTCCAAGAGATTTCCCCCAGTGCATCCACCGAACCAGCCTCAAGATGCTTCCTAACCCTGAGGCAAACCCGCAGCCGGCGGCAGCGGAGCGGGTGAGGGGATTCACCGGGATTCACCCACCTTGGCAGCCCCACCGCCCCGGGGGGGTTTATGCCTTCAGGATTTCCTGTGATTCATAACTTAATCAGGTCAGGTTTAGCACTCCCTCCTCCTACGGCGTTATTGACTGCCTCTGCGCACTCCCGAGATGCTGGTGGGGAGAGCAGCCCAAGGCAGAGCCCTCCTCTGCCCAGATGGCGGACAGGACTTGTTAATGATTTGTTAATTCAATTAGAAAGTGCTCGTTAACCCATGGCAAGGCTGAAGCTCCCTTCTGGAGGGCAGGGCTCGCCCCCATGCCTGTGACTCCCTCTGCCAAAACATTTATTTGGTGTTAAGCTGCCAGCCACGCTATGCAAATATAGATGTTAATCATGAATAAGGTTCATTTTTAGCTCTGGGTTGAGACTAGACTTGGGAGGAACCCGGCTCTGGGGGGGTGGCGGGGAGCGCTGCCTTGGTGGGGTGCGCAGCCCCCGGGGCTGGGTTGGCCGGATCCTGCGGGAGGGAGCAAACGTCTCGGCTCCCGCTCAGCCCCGGGGTCCGTAGGAATAAAATGTTCCTTCTGCTGCGGATTGAATAAAGCTTTCAAGTGCATTTGATGGGCTGCACTTTAACCAGCCTCCTCTGCGTCGGCGTTAGCTGCTAATAGCATGAAACCTGGGTCGGGGCTGGTGGTCCCCATGCCTGTGTTGGATGCAGAGTATCTTTAATTCAGGAACCGTTGTGTCTAGATAGCCTGGCTGTAGCAATTCTACCTTAACGGGAGAAAACGGAAACCCCAGTAAGAATGATAAATAACGGGGCCCTGATGCTCCATTGAATTAATGCTTATTTGGGCAGACAGGGAGGAGAGGAATTAAATTAATATCTGACTTGTAACTGCTACTGTATGTGGTTATTGACTTATCTTGCTTTGGAGGACCATAAATATGTCTTGGGATATACCCCTGAGACCATAATCTGCTCGGGGTCGCAGTGCAGGTCTGTCTCTGATGCTCCTTCAGAGACTCATCCTGACTTCTGGGGTCAAAAATCCAAATTCCTCTGACAAAGGACCCAGCCACGTGCGGAGGGGAATGTGTTTGCACTTTACTGCGAGCGTACAGCATAAATCTTGAAGGCCTCTGCCTCACATAAATCACTTTATTGTTTGTAATCCCCCAGCCGGCTCAGCGCTGGAGGGCGCGGAGCCCGATTCGACTCGGGGGAAAGGCGCGGGTGAAGCTCCTCGGCTCTGGAGTTCGGATGGATTGCAGCTGGAGCCTCGTATTCTTGTCCGCTCCCTTTTTCCCTGTGCCTGGGATTTTGTCCCCCTTAGGCAGTTGTCTGGGGGTTGAGGATGGCTTGCTGAGGTAAGCTGGGGAGTCTCAGCGCACCCCTCGATAGCCCTGGCCGAGGGGTTCGGGTATCTGTGAGCCTGGGGAGAGGAGCGATATCTTCCCTTTCAGCCCTCGATGCTGCGCGGATGCTCCGGTCTGGATGACCCAGTGGAAGCGATGCCGATCCCGGACACCCCAGCAATGCCGGCCGTGGGGCTGGCGTGGGGAATTTTGCGGCTCGACGTGCCTCATGCCGGGGCAGGTGGGCTTCTCTGTGTCCTGGGCCTGTTGTACCCGTGTGAATGTGGGTGCCCACGGGGTCAGCAGCTTGGGAAACTCGTGGTTTGGCGATGGCAGAGGCTAGGCTGACCTGTCGTGGTCCCCTTTCTCGTGAGGCTGAAGCAAGCGCTGGGGCATCCCTGGGTGGCTGAGCCGTGGCAGTCTGTCCTTCCTCAGGCTAAGGCGGGTGTTTCCTTCCCACCTTTTGGGCTCTGTTTCGTGTAGGGATAACCCATTGCCTACGTGACTCTCCTTACGGCAGCGTGTGTTGACCCCGTTCTCTGGCACAGCCCGTGTTAGCCGAGGAGTGTTGGGCCAGGCGAGCGGTGCTCCGAGCCCCCACCCCTGCTCCTCCCCTGCCCCTCGCCCGTTGCTCCAGGCACTGGTGCATCCCCTTGCCTGGGTTAGGCACTGCTACGGTGAGGGTATTTGTTAGGATGCTTCTATTTTAGCCTGCCAGCCCATCCCTTAGGATGGAGCACGTCCTGTCCCCTCTGGCCAGCCCGTTCCCCAAACTCTGCCTTTCCCCTCCAGCCCCGGCCACCGACGCGCAGCTCCCGTGGGAGCAATTTCCCCTGCCGTGGGCAAATGGAAGCCTCTTCTTCTTCAGAAACCGCTTGTGGCAGCAGCACGGGGGAATCCTGTCTTTTACCAGGCTGGAAAACAGCGGAGGAGCCCAAGGCCAGCGTGGGGTACCCGCAGCGAGGGTGGAGACGCTTCTTCCTTCGTCTCAGTAAATGGGCTCTGGCTCCTCCAGCAGCGGATGTTCAAACCTCGCAGCTGGGTTTTGGGCTTGGCTTTTGCTGGGTTTTGTTTTCTCTTTTCTCGTAGCCCCATGAAACTGGGTTGTCTCAGCTCTGGGAGCGCAGAGGGTTGGGCAAGCGGCGGTCAAGCTGCAAATCTGGTGGTGAATTGGGGGATAAAAGGATGCACAGAAAGCGCTTTGCTGTGCCTCCTCCTCCCCTCCCCCAGATCCCCTCCTTTCATTTGCTGAATACCTTGATTTTTCCACCTCTTTTTTTTTTTTTTTTTTTTTTTTTTTTTTTTTTACTATTGCCTGGGTTTTGCATCGGGGGCAGGATGGAGGTTGGGGGGGGGGAGTGTGTGTGCGCGATGAAGCTATTCGAGGAGTTGTGATCTCTGCATTTCATTTTGCAGTTCAGCTGGAAAGATCTCGTTTCCAAATACACCCACACACAGGCACAGCAAGAGAGAAAGCAGGCGAGGGAGCTGCTCAAGGGGGATGGGGCTGCGCAGGGGAGGGCTGGGGGCCTTTCCCTGCGTTTGGTGAATCCTATTTGGAGTGGTCCATAGCCTTTATCTGGGCACAGGCGATGGTACCCTCTGCCTCAACCCTATATCAGAAGGCCACGCAGGTGCTTGGCTGCACCCATGGGTGCCTGGCTGCTTTAGTCCAGAGCAAAGGGGGAGCGGGAAGAGCAAGGGTCCCCGAGCAGAGCCCTTGCCCTGAGCCTGGCAGCGGCCTCGAGAGCTCCGGGGGACTCCAGGGCAGTTGTAGGGTTGCACACAGTGTGTGTGTGTACGTACGCACGTACCCACCGTGGGCTGAGCAGGGCCCAGGGCATGGCAGCACGGTGGTGAGACGTGCTTTTGCAATGGAAGAAGAGCAAAGGCACAGAAAGGAGTCACAAAACTCCTCTCCCGGTGACCTTCAAGCCAAAGTCATCTTGTTTTCAAGGATGAGCCGGTGCTGGAGCGGCTCTTTTAGCCTGTAACTCCCCATCCGCACCCTTTGCCTCTGGCACTTTCCTTGCCTGCCGGCTCCTGACTCCAGTTCTTGGTTTCTGGAGGAGCTGATGGTGGTGCGGATGCATCCTGCGTCCCCCAGCGCTGGGAGGGATGGGGTCAGCAGAAAGCAAATAAACCTTCATCCTGGTGGGCAGCAGCAGGTAAACACGAGGGGCTGGCTGAGAAGCCGAGCAGATGGGCACTCGGTGGTGGCGGAAGGTTTTGGAGGGACACCTCAGCCCGCCCGGGCTGCAAGCCGACAGCAAGCTCACCTCTTGCCAGGGGGCTTTTGGGGTGACCTGCCTGAGCCCCCGCTTCTGGGGTCTTCCCTGGCTTCGGGGCTGTGGAGCAGTTCGGGGTGCTGGGGTGTGCGGGGGAGCCCCCCCTCCTGTGCAGGGTGCTGCCATGGGTGCTCGCGTCCCCCCCCCAGCTCCCCTCTGGGCGCCTTGGGTGGATGCTGGTGGCACACGGCTCGGCTCGAGCCCCGCGCACAGAGTCTTCCCATCGTCGCTTCGGGGTCAGCGCGTGATTTTTTTCCATCGCTCCGAAGAGGCTGAGCTCATACAACAATATTCCCCGGGCCAACACCGCTCCTTTTTGAAGTTCCTTGTTTTGGTATTCCTCAAACTTTGTATCCTCAGGCACGAAACACAACACCCCTTGGCACCGGAGGCTTTTCCCCGACTCCGCGGCTTTGGTTATCCCCAGCATCCTGCTGCCTGGTGAAACCGCTGCCCCATCCCCAAGCTGCCGGCAGATGCCATCCCCTCCCAAACTCACCGCAAGTCTTAAATGGTGGTAAAATAGGATCCTCCGGCCACCTCGGCACGCTGCAGCGTGCTGCCCGGGCTGGTGGGGGAAAGGCAGCCACCAAAGCGCGCTCCTGGCAGTGTTTGTCTTAGCCGGGGCTCTGCCAAGCACTGAAAATGCCAGAGCAGTGAGTTTATCCCACGGTGTTTTGATTTGTGGTCGTGGTGGAAGTCGGGTCAGGAGTAAATGTGGAGGATGCGGCAGAAAAAAGCAATTTTGAGATGGTCACAAAAACATCTCGTGGTGCTAGAAGTTGGGGTTTTCTTTTTATTTTTCCTCCCCCCGCTGCTGGCCGCACTGGCTGTGAGGTGAAGTTTATGGGAGAAATAGCGGCGGTTCCGGGAAATATTTTGCCTAGCTCGTATTGTTGAATTTTATTTTCTTTTTCTGGCAGCGGATGAAGGAAGCGGGAACACAAACAGCTTGGCCGGTGGGTTGTTGGTCCAGAAATCAGCCTGGCCAGCAAGAGGCTGCTTTCGGCGGGGAGAGAAAATACTCGAAAGCGGACAGGATTTTTCATCGCTTTCGTTCCTCTCTCTTTCCATCCCCGCTCCTGGCTGGCTCTTAGGATGCTATTAAATGGGGGGCGAATGCATCTAAAGGCAGAGACTGTTAAGGCAAGGATGTGCATTGATGCTCCTGGCCTCCTGTGCGTTCTTGCTGATTAAAATCTTAAATTCTTCCATTTTTGACAAGATTTGGGGTTTCTGTGCTGAGCCGGAAAGTCTCTATGGCAACAGCTAAAGGCAACTTTTATCCCTAACCCTTTTTTTCTTGCAGAGGGGGAAGAGCATGGGTCCACGATGCTGGGGCACCGATAACTATTTGAACCCCCCCCAATATTTGGGGTAATGAGTGCTGGGAGAGGGATGGGACCAGTTAAACTGAAATACAGAATTGCTTTGTGCCCATGAACCCAGGGGCCTGGGACCAGCTCTGCCCCGGCTGGGACCCTCTCCCCTCTGCCAATAAAGGTATTTTTTGACTGTGGAAGAGAGCGAGGTCACATCCATCCCTGCATCCATCCTGCCCCAAGGCCGGGGGTTTCCCACTCAGGTTTGTCGTGTCCAGAGGAGTTTGGAGCCATTCTCGGAGCACAAGTGCGGCAGCATTTCAAGATGCAATTAAAACCCTAACCTTTCAGGAAAAGTCTTGCAGCATGTAATAGAAAGGAAACCAGCTGGGCTGGATTGAAACATAATAGGTTTTGGGAGTAATTTTTGGAATCCTATACTGTAGGTCTTTCTAGAAAGATACTATACAATTTAATAACATGTTATATTCCTATATGTTATATTTAATCATCCTATAGTATTGTGTAGGAGGAATCTAATTTTCCACTGCAGGGTAATATACCTTTCTATAGGTTTTCAGTTGTGGGTTTTTTTCGTGCAATGGAGTTAAATGAAAAATTATATCCTTCCTAGAAAATCTAACAAAATGATGAGAAAATAATACCTTTAATTTATTTAATAAAGCAAGTAAGTATTTTCCATAGGGGGTTTATATGGCTGCATAAAACCCCACTTTGAGCTTGTTAGGGAAGTGGTTTGCAATCAGACAGAGATGGGTTCAGACGCTGTCCTGGCCCGGCAGTGCGGGGGCTCTGCGGCGGCGGCCTTGGCCTGTCTAAAGGGGGGAAAAAATAAAATAAAATAAAAGCCAGGACTTTCTTGCATCCCTGTTTCCCCTCCTGGAATGCAATTAGAGAGAAGACGGAGTGGCTGGTTCAGGGCTGTGAGCTGGGCCAGGGCGTGAAGCGGCGCTTGGGAGCTGCTGGGAGAGGAGTGAGGCTGGGGGTCGGATCCTGCGTCGGGGTCCTGGGGGCTGGTAGCCCAGGTGTCTGCAGGGGCCGGAGAAGGGACAAGGAGCTCTCTGCACTTGGAGAAATGGGTTTTGGAAGTAGCAGGCAGGGGCTGTACTGCACTGTGTGGCTGTTCGCGGCAGGCTGAAGGAAGGCAGGAGGAGGAGGAGGAGGGAAGGGCTGAAAATCTGGCCACGGAGATGGCAAATGAACGTATGGGCCGTTGCTGTGCTGGTCCTTGGCGAGTAACTGAGCAGCTCTGTGGTCTCGGATGGTCCCACGGGAGCCTGCTCCGCTCGACGCCTTGTTCAGGATCAGACTCACGTTGCCGGGACGGCTGCAGCCGCGCGAAGCACGCATGGGGGAAAACGAAAAGCTGTCGCCTGTAGCAAAGTGGGGTGTCTAATCCCAGGTAAATCCCAGCCTCAGGATCTGATTTGTTTAGCTTCAGTTCCCTGCGCAGAAGTCCAGGTTACGGCTATCTGCAAGACCTCGAGGTGGACGATGCTCTTATATTTATTTTGCGACGCTGCCTTGTCTGTAAGAGCTGAGTCCTGTTGTGGTTTTTTGCCTCGTAGCATGTGGTTTTGGTCATACAGTCATCTCCGAGGCGGGGCAAAGATGTATCCTCTGTGCTGCGCTATTGGGAGGTATAACGGGGTTCAGTGGGCAGATGGCAACCGGGGCCCTTCTGTGCGCTCACCTTAGGGCGTTAGGCTCTCTCTGTCAACTGTAACCCCCCCCAGTAAATCCCCATTGCTGGGACACTCTGCTTAGTTATGGGTAAGGCACCCCACGGGCCGGGGCACGTGGCGGCCTGGGGTGCGATGCTGCTCTCCGTGGGAAAATGTGGGGCCGGGCTCCCTCTTTATCTTAGCTCGGAGGCGCCCATCACCGCGGCCTCTGGGACCTGCGTCCCCACCGGGCTCCCAGGGAACTGGTGACATCCCAGAGAGAGGCACAGGGCAAGCTGGTGGCCCTGGTCCTTCGAGGTCCCCAGAGGACAAGCGCCTTTTAATAGCCATGGCAACTAATAAGCCCTGCGTGGTGACATCCCTGCCGTCTCCACGGTAACGGACCGAACATCACATAGCAACATGTGCCTCACGTACCCATGGAAACGGGCCGGGTAGTTTTTTAGCATCGCTGCGTTAAATCTCCGCTCTGGGGGGTGGTGGGGGGGTTTATCCCGAGGTGAACCCACCACTGCGGGGAGGAGGGGGGGGGGGGGGTCGGGGCCTGCCGGACCCCAGGGGCTTCGCGGGAATCGGGCTTGTAACGTGACTTGGGGGTTCAGCTCAGTGGGATGTTCCCAGGCTGATGAAGATGGGGAAGGTGCAAGCTGCCCAGGGCTGGTTTTTAGTTTGGTTGCTGTTTTGGTTTTGTTTTGTTTTCTTTCCACAAGGGCAGCAGGTCTTGAGGGGGAAAAATGATTTGAATTAATTGTCCGACGGGCTTTGGGTTGCTGAAGGGGGAGAAAAATAAGAGGTGCTCGGGGCTGGAGGGTTGGAAACTACCTCGCCGCAGTCAAAATGGTTTCACAGTAGAATATTTGCAGGCGCTCGCAGGCTGGTTTTTCTTGCCGTGTCTGGGGTCACCTCGTCCTCCATCTCCCGAGCTGGCGTTTTCCAAACTGCCAAAATGGGGCGTAGGGACTGGGAATGTCGCTCCTCGATGGGCAGCATCCAGCAAGGGGGAGGCAGCGGGGCATGCACTGGTCCTCCCCGCAGCCTCCTGCGGTGGCTTGCTCGGCACCTTATTAACTAGCCCTAGCTGTTACAGGTTAATTAGGATTTGTAGCTGTTGGGTGCGAAGGGTCTGCCGGGGTTATGCCACAACATGGCAAGGCCGTGCAAGCTCAGAGCAGCCCCGGCTCTTGTAAAATGCTGCGGACGTCAAGTTGCGTGCACGTGCCGGGTGCAGCACTCTACTGAATCGCTTCAGCAAATGCAACTGTTTCCTGAGTTTATTCACTAATACGCTGAAAATTTTAGGAATTCATTTATTTGGAGCTGTTGAAGTGTGTCTTGCAAATGCATTTCAGCCCTTCTTCCCCTGTTCTTGCAGACCTACCATTAAAAAACTCATTGCATGGACACTCAGGAGTATCTCTGGTTTGTGTAAACACTCCTGCAAATAAATGTGATTGCTTTGGGAAGGTTTATGGCTTGGTTTTTTTTTTAAAGGCTGTGAACTGAGCTGGTTAATATTTTTTTTTTTGTGAACTTTCAGGCCAACCTTTTCTTTCTTATTTATTTTTCTCCTCCTGGCTGGTGCTCAGTCTGCAGGGCACTGGGAGAGGAGGTTAGGTAACACATTCGGCAGTGTCTAAGTTCCACTGGCTTTCTGGAGGACTTAAGCTCTGACTTTGCTCAAGTGCTTGTCAGGTGGGACTGGGGGACTTTGAAACGGTCGAGGCTTTTTGGAGTTTCACCCGTGGTTTATCTGTTGTGGGAAGATAAACGCTGGCCAAGAGCAGGGCTGCGAGAGAGGTGGTTCCTGCTGGCCAGTTTGGGGTCGCGGGTCCATCCTGGTCAGGCATGAAATTGGTGCAGTGATGGGATGAGCTTTAAAACCGCAGGAAATCTCTGTGCCAAAGCTCTTCTGGCCGTTGGGGCTGGCAGCAAGGAGCCACCTCTGCAGTTGTTGTGATGTTACTGTTTTCGCCTGCCCACTGAGGTGCTGGGGCTCTTAGGGCAGCGGCAGCTGCCTTCCCTCCTTCCCGGCTCCATCCCGATGGGAAATCCCTCCCCTCGCCCCAAAATCTCACTGCACATCTCCACCCGTGCCCTGTGAAAGGCAGCTTGCAAAGCAATCGGTCCAGAGTACTTCGCTGCATCTCCTCTGCTGCTTGTGTTGGACACTTAATGGTTTAGAGTTCGGGGGTGGGGGGGAAATTCCACAACAAATGGCAAAAGGAAGGAGCGATTTGGCGTCCAGGTAATGCACCAGTATATGCCCATTGGTCTGAGCCGCTGTGGCCAGTGGGGCTGCTGGTGGCTCTCAAGACCGTCATTTCCAGTTCATCTTTTAAAGCAGGACTGGAAACAGTCCATGGGAAAATCGAGGCTGTGCTGGCTGGTTAGTCGGTGTGCCGAGACCGGCCAGGCACCGAGCCTGGGGCATGGCAGTGCTCTGCCTCTCCCCGGGGATGGGGCACACTTCCCCTGCTCCTCCTTTACCTAGCTGGCAATTTTGGGTGCAAATTGGGGGAGTTTAGTTATCTTTGTGGTGTCTTGTACTCCTCTTCCAGATTCTGCTGGAACTGGTCAGGGTGGCTAGTGAAAGAAAGCAAAATACCCGATTTGGTGTCAGGATTAAAAGGACCTGACTTGTTTGTGAGTCTCTGCTTCCCACTGGCTTTGCACCCTGGAAACCTTCTGTAGACAACTTGCTGTACCCCAAGCAAAGAGAAAACCTCAGCCTGGGGAGGTCCTTGTCACAGCCACCTCCCCACTGTCCATCCCCAGCACCAGTTGTCCCTAGGCAGAGAATTAACTTGCAATTTTGGGTGGCTTCACTGGGTGCTCCTGCCTCTGCCGGGGTTCCTCCTGCACAGAGCTGTTGCCAGAGGCAGGGGTCTCCCATGGGTGCCCGCAGCACCCTGCTCCCCTCCTTTAGCATCGGAGACCTGGGAAAAACTTCCTTTGGGATTATTTTAGACCCCAGGCAGAGCTGGGGAGCGCAGCCTGCCTCTCTGTCTCCAACCTAATGAAGTCAGCTTTCAGTTTCCAATGTGGTTTTGGCACCCGGCTGAGGATCCTGGGGCTCCATTAAACCAGCAGCGAGCTGGTGAAAAAAAAAAAAAAAAAAAAAAAGGGAATTGGGGTAAAATCTCCAGTTATTGGGCTTCTTACCCTGACAAGTGTGTGGTGCTTCTGGGAAGGGAATTAACCCCAAGCCATGGACTTTAGCAGGGACCCCCATGCCAGCCAGCACGGGGCAGGAGTTGCCCCCTCCGGCTCCCCGGCATCGGCACGGGCTCATCCTGCCGTGTGCGGGAGGCTCAGCGATAACGGCATCAGCGCCGGCCTCGAAGGAGGGCTGCAGCCAGCTCAGCGAGGTTTAATTAAATCTGAAATCCTGGCCGTTTTCTCCTGGGCTTTGGCTTGGGATGCCACGGGTAGGAAATCAGTGGAAGGAAATAATGAGAATTAGAGCAACTTCAAGGGCCGTTGCATTCCCGGCTAGCAGGGGGCTGGAGGCTGGGCGGGCTGCGGTGGGACAGAGCCGCGCTCCTCCTTTGGGATGCGCACGGCATTGATGGGATAACTCCCAGGGAAAGAAAGGCTGTGCTGTCACTCCAGCTAAGCATCATCCGAATTTGGGATTTGTTCAAACCCAGAGCTCGAAGCTGGCAGTGCCATCTCCAAATCCCCCTTAATGACTGAGCCGCTCCAAGCCTGGCAGCAAACATCCCCTGCAGTAGGTGTCTTCCCCCCCCCCCCCCCCTTTTCTTTAGAGGCATGCTCATTAAGGCTGCGATGAGCCTGACTATAAATTAGATACAAATGTACAGTTAACGCCAAGTCTCCCCAAGGCCAGTGTAGGTATTCTCGTATTAAACTAGCAGAGTCAAGGGGAAGGATCCAGCAAAGGGGAAAAAAAAGAGGAAAAAAAAAAAAGGAAAAGTGGCTCTAATTGAGGTCGGTATTTGAACAGTGAAGGCCAATTAATGCTCCCGAATCAATAGGTCTGTGTGACTGAACTAATACAGCCCCACCGAGGATTTGTGTGCATGCAGCACCCAGGATGCTTTTGCTGGGAGCCCGCCTGGGGTGAGCCACTGCCACGGCGGAGATTTTGGTGGTGGCAGATTTTGGTGTTGGCAGAGATTTTGGTGTTCGCAGCCCTGAAGGATGCTGTGGGCTGAAGCTGGGGGTCGGTTGGCAAAAGCACCGGTGGGTAGCTCCTTCTGCCTCCAGCCTTGCAGGAACCTGTGAAAATCCACTTATCCCCCCAGACGGCGGTCCCTCCCCGCTACCTTTCCTCCACCCAATTTTTCAGGCCAAAGTGGATTAAACTGGGGTGGGTTTCCCAGCCGAGGCACGCTGGTGGTGCTGAGGTGGGGTACGGCTGAGCGGCTGCGCTTGCCCTCGGGACCCTGTCGGGATGTACCGGAGCTGCGGGCGTCCCTCCGCTCGCTTTTTGGCCATCCAAGCCTTGCTAGGGTGGTGGCTTAGTAAACGTCCAGCATTCCCAGACTCATATTTTTATTCTCCTTTATTGCTCTTCCAAGAAAATGTGCGTGTGCGTGGGGAGAGGAGATTATCGCGTTAGCGTTAAATACCCTGGTGGAAGGTGGGGAGGGCCAGCTACGTTATTTTTGCCTAGACTATCTTCCAAGGACAGCCAGCCCGAGCAGCGACATGTGCTTGTGAAATGTGGCACCCATGGGTGCAGCCGTGCTGGGCACTGCGGCATGCAGGCAGCCGATGCTGTCCCGGGGAGTCTGCACTCCCAACAGACACGAGAGAGCACGACGGGGAGGAGGAAAAAAAAATCCTTGTTGTTATTATTCCACGAATTTTATACGCTGAACTGATGCATATGGCAGATGAGATGATTTGCCTCCAGGCATACAGGAAAAGCGACGCTAGGCAGGATCTTTTTGGCAATCCTGTATCTTAATCATGAGATGAAATTTTCCTGGGGTGGGAAAGGGGTGGACGGGCCACGGTTTGTGAACCCGTGGGTCACACCGTCCCTGCACCGTGGCCGGTGCTGCCCACGGAGCCGGGTGAGGCTGCAGCTCGCCCTGACGCTGCTGCTTTTCATCCCCATCTTCTCAGAAGAGGGGAGAATGTCACTGCTATTTCCACCGTCTCGCTCCGTTTCCAGGTTAGGAATCCAGGACGCTCCCAGGTTTGCCGGAGGAAGGTGGGGGAAAGGCTGCAAAACCTGGCTGCGCTCGGGAGATTATTTATGGCCGGGTTCGGTGCCACGTTTGATACCTTTCGCTGCCTCGTTCCCACCTCCCACGGCCCCATGCTGCAGCTGGGCTGGAGGAGGGGGAAGGGGAAAACGCCGTTGGCAGCTCCCACGGGGCCTGATCCTGCCCTGCTCGGGCGGTGGGGGAGATGAGTGTGTCGGGTCTCTGCAGGGAGTTATGCTGCCCGGCAGGGCAGGGAAGCAGGTGCCCTCCCATCGCATCTCACCTTGCCTGGCCGGAGCGGCGCAGGGGACAGGAGGTTGGTGCCAGCGTCCCCGTGCCAGCTCCCTGTGGAGCGACACAGATCCCGGGGACCCCCCGCACCCCTCCTGCTGTCGCTGCCAAGGGCGCGTGGGCAGACGGGATGAATGAGCGGTGCTGTCGGAGATGCTCACAGCAGGTGCTAACGAGCGTGGCTTGAAATACTGCATCACTGTTAAATATGTGGAATTTATTTTGTGTAGAAAAAAAGTAGAAAAAAAGCACGTATGCTGGCCAGGAGTGTTGGTAGGAGGTTGTTCCTCCGCCTCCTCCTCCTCCTCCTCCCTCGCCATCAGCAGAGCCCCACGACCAGAACGTGATGGTGAGGATGCTGGAGGTTGCAAGACCGTTGGGTACGAGGGTAGCGGGACGGGTGCAGGATGCGTCCCGCTGTACCGCTCCGGGTGCGGCAGCACGGGCAGGCTGCTGGTGCTGGAGGGATGTCAAGGCTCAAGTGCCAGTTTAACTGTGCTCCAGCTGGCTCCCTGGGAGTCAAGCACGGCTCTCGGACGTGCCCGCGGTCTCGGCGTTTCAGCCCCTGTCCTTGGCCGTCTGTCCTTTCCCTTCGAGCTAGTAGATAGACTCGGTGAATGAACCCAGCACCAACCCAGCAAGTCTAGAAACGACACAAACGGCGGCTTCCCCTTGCCTCCAGCCCCATCCCGAGCTGCGGATGGGGAGCGTGATTTATGTTTTCATGCTTTTCTAGCGATTTCTGGTGTGTTCCCACGACTCCAGCTGCCGGGACAGCCGGGGGAGCAGCTGGCTGGGTGAGCTGGCAGCGCTGGGCGCTCCTCGCTCCTCCCGGCTGGCCCACGCCTGCCCAAATAAAAGCTGGGGAGAACGTGGAGCTTGCAGGCTGGCGCTGGAGGTGTGGCGGGTGGTTTAGCAAACTGGCATTTTTCTAAAATTACCGAGGCCGGTTCCCCGCCGGGGAATCGCTCGTGCGGTGCCGCGGCCGAGCGGCGTGCCGTGCGCCCCGCTTCCCTGGCGTCTCTTTGCCGCCGGAGAGGTTTTCGGCTCGGCATCCTCCGCGGGTGGAGGGGCACCGGCGATGGGTCGGGGTGGCTGGCGCCGGGTGGGCTGCGGGGACCCGACGCACGCGTGTTTGTGGTGAGCGGAGAGTAAACGCTGTCGCTTCGCGTTACGTCCCCGCTCGCTGTCGGACAGGCGCTGGCAACCGCTGCCTGCACCCACCCTGCCTGCAAGCTGAGCCCGGGCGGCTGCGGCCAAGAGCGGGTGCTGGCCAAACCCTGAGCGGCTTCGTCGGCCGCGTTCTGCGGAGCAGCCTCGGTTGATTAAGAAATTGTTGCGTAACCTCTAACGAGGCTCCTCTCCTCTCTGGTTTACAGCGACTTGCCTCTCTCCCCTCTAATTAAGCTGGCGTGCGGTTCCCCCCGGGTTTGCCTTCCAAGGAGGGCTGCTGCACAGATAACGGGGCTGGGGCTGCTGTGCACTGCCTTGCTTGCCCCAGTTTTGAGTGTTTTTTTTTTTTTAATGCTGGGTCAGCGATGGGGTTGGGGACGGGTCAGGGCAGCGCCTTGTACATGTGCCGGTGCGGTTGGGGACGCGCCGGGGCGTCACGAGCATCGCCCCTACCTTGGGTGGGTGCGGGACGAGGCTGCTGCTGCTTTGGCATCGTCGGCTGTGGGTGCCCGAGCTGCTGCTCACCCGCTGAAAATATGTGGAGTCGCTGCCTGGAAGGAGGAAAAAACTGAAATATTTATCTTGGAGAGAGGAGGGAGCCAGGAAGGGAGGGCAGGGAGGGATCAGAGCGTGCCGGCACTCGGCAGCAGGCGGAGGGGATGGCTCCTTTCTGCGGTGACCCCGAAGGCCAGGCTCGTTCCCTTTGGCCCAAGATCTCTCTTGCTAACATGCACCGTTGGCACCGGCCGGCTGAGCCGGGGACGCTGCTGGGAAACCCGAGAGGCTTTGGCTTTGCTAGAAATGAAATGACGAGAGGGTGGGGGGACCCGAGTGGTGGTGGGGGGTCCGGCCCCGCTTCTCCGCTCAGGGCCGGGGGAACAAAAGAGGAACCCACGGTGACATTTCGAGCATTGCACAACTTGGCACAATTGGCAGTGGGTTGGCTTTCTCATGCTGTTCCCTCCACGCACACCCTTCTTCCCCAGCCCCAGCTCTCCTCTTCCTCCCCGGGGGCGCAGCCGGCGCTGGAAGCTGCTGCTGGATGCCAGTCCCAGGGATGACGTGCCCCGTGAGCCCTTTTCCCGCCCGGGGAGGGGAAGATGTGCGATGGAAACCCCCGACCGGGAGGCTGATGGTCCCGCTTTGCCTCCGTGAGGTTCCTGGGGGGGCATGGAGGGGTAGTGCTGAGCCCCACGGGGTGCTCGCTCCTGCCTGGGGGTGGTGGCAGGGAGCGGGGGGGGACATCCCTGGGGTGGTCCCTCTGGGCTGAGCCAGCCCTGTGATCCTGCTCCTCTGGGGTGGGCATTGGGCGGCTCAGTGTCCTCCATCCTGCTGCTGTGGCCCCCCCAAGGTCCCCGTAGCTCAGCTAGGGGACCCCCATGGAAGCAGATTTGGGGCGGGGGGCTGGCTCTGCTGGCTTGTCCCTCTGTCTGTTTTGCATCCCTTGGGCAGTTCTACCAGAATGCCTCCCCGCGAGCAATATTCGGGGTGGGTATCTCAAGGGATCCATCTTTGCACTCACAGCTCCTGGGGACTTGGGGTCACAGGGGGCTCAGGAAATCCCAAAGTCTGTCCTGCCTCAGTTTCCCTATCAGTAATGTGGGAATTGGAGGGGAGAGCATCATCCCCCACTGATAACGTGAAATGAATATTAGGAACTGGCAGCTCTCTGGCTTCTCTCCCACCACTCATGACCTTCCTCTTGCTCACGCAGACAATTTTTGTATTTTACTTCTTAAAATACATATATGCATATATAAATACTGTATCTTGGCAGCCGCTGTTCCTCAGCACCTGCTATTTCCCCGGGCGGATGGGGATTTGGTAACGTAACGACCTCCCCAGTCCCTGGGGCCTCGTAAACCCGGGTGTTGTTTACGGCACCACGCGGCAGCGTGCCCCCCTGCCCCCCGTTCTCATCTGCCGAGCATCTCCCCGGCCGGACCCCGCTGCAGTGACAGGGGCTGCTCTGCGGTCGCCTTCCCCTGGTCCCCGCTCGGGATTTGCCGGGGGGCTGGTGGCTCTCTGTGGTTGTTGAGTTGTTTGAAGATGCAGGGCAGAGCTGGTCCCGGCTCGGTCCTGGCGCATCCCCTCGGCCGGCCGCTCCAGCGTGTCCCTGAGCACGGAGCCGCCGCTTTGGGTTTGGATTTTCACGTCTCCCTGGCTTCTAATAATAACCGGGGGGGGGGTGGGCTCATGGTCTGTACGGGCGACCGGCCGAGGGCACCACTCTGGGTTTTAGTAATGGCGGGGCAGAGGTGTTGCGTGGGTTTTGCAACCTTGCCGGGGGCTTTGCAGCTTGTCCCCACACCATCCCCGCTCTGCTTTTTCCACGGCTTTGGGACCCTCCTCTTCCTCCTGCCAGCACCCGCGGAGCTGGGGCAGCCTCTGCGATGGTCGCCTTTCCGTTTGCTGCTGCGACGGGGCCGTGGGGAATCGCCGTCTCCCTCTTCTTCCTCTTCATCGCCACTGGGGCCAAAGGCTCGTGGGGATGCTGGATCCCGGCGGGGTCAGCTCCTGCCCTTCGCCCCCCGCCGCCGCGTTCCCAGCACGGCCCCGTGGAGGGAAAACCCAGCCCGGGGGTGGCTGCGGGGTTTTATAACCCTGAGAACGAATCCCAGCGACGGCCGTGCCTCTCGTGGGAGCGGGGTCACGTCACTGCCCAGGAAACCGCTCCTTGGGAGCGACAGCTAGTTAAAAAGGGAAAGAAATCCGACGGGGCCGGGTTGGCGTGGGGCCGGGAGCAGGGGAACGCGTGCTGGCAGCGGGTGTGCTCCCCGTATCCCTCGGTTTGTGCTCGAGGTTTCCCTCGCACATTTTGGGTGCGGGACCGTGGCATTTCGGGAAGGAGGGGGCATTTCACCGTGTGTGGAGCACAGCGATCCCATCCCGCTCGTGTGGCCGTGGAGTCTTGGGCTTTGTCACTCGCTGCCATGTGGGTCAGCTCCGGTTTGAGGGAACCCAAAAAATGACGAGCTGGGGAGTGAGCGGGTGCCCCGGGCAGGGTGCAGCAACCTTCGTTTGCTGTTTAACTGCGTTTGAGCTCTGCATCGTCACGTCCCAATTGCATCGTGCCGGCCCGTCATCTCACACTTTGCGGCTTTGCTAATTAGGAAGTCATTAGGTTGAGGTGTGATGTTGGGGGGGGCAGTGGCAGCCGCGCAAGGGCACGGCTGGCTGGTTGGCACGGGCCAGGCGAGGCTGGACGGGCAGAAATCCTGGGGGTCCCAGGGGGAGAGGACAGCCTGTAGGGTGATGGGGTACGTGAGACCCCGACTCCCCCGCTCCCACTAAATGGACAAGGATGGGGTTTAGGGTGTGCAGGGTGCCTTGGAGCAGAGCTGGGCAGTGGGACAGCAGGTATGGCCTCGGAGGGGGACACCGAGGTGGCTCTGCCCACCCTGACCAGTCCCTGCTGTGACGCTGCACCACCAGTGACCCCAACGAGCCGTGTCCTCGGCGATGCTGGGCAGGGGCTGGGGGGGCTCTCGCCCGTTGTGGGAACACGTGTGTGGCCCCCGGCACTCAGCACGGCTCCCGGCACGGCGTCCCCAGCCTCCGTTGTTCCTCCGCTCGCTCCATCGCCAGGGTGAAAACTGCCCAAAGCCATCATTGCCGCGCTGAGCCCTTCCTGGAAGCATCGGCAGCAAACGTCTCGCCGGAGTTTCTGGCTCCTGCCGGGGTCCTGGCCGCGCTGAGCTCCTCAGGAGGATGGAGAGCCGGGTGAAGAATTCATCCTGAATAATTCATCTCGCTAATTTATTAGCTGGATGGACGTCACTGCATTCCTTCCTCGGACTGCCCATCAGCAGATCCCAACCTTCCTAAACCGGAGAGCATTCCTTCCCCTGCCGTTTCCGCTGGTGAGCTCTGGCTCGCTCTGTTTATTTGCAAATAGCCCATCTGCGTGTGTTATTTGGATCGCTCTGATCGCGCCTGCCTTTGATTTGGACACGTAGCTCGCTCCGGGGGTTGCTGACCCTCAACGGGGTGAGATGCAGCTCTGAGAACCAGGGCTCTGCCACGAGCAGCTGCAGGGTTTTTTTAATTCAGAATTTGTTTTCTGCAGCCGATCCCCGATGTTTCTCACCGCTGCCGTTCCCCCAGCCAAGGAGATCCCGTGGGAAGCGAGGGGAGAGCGGGCAGCGGGGATGGAGTGAACCGGGTGGTGCATGCTGGGCTGTTTGGCTCTCC
Organism: Aquila chrysaetos chrysaetos; assembly: GCF_900496995.4. Lineage (NCBI taxonomy): Eukaryota > Metazoa > Chordata > Aves > Accipitriformes > Accipitridae > Aquila > Aquila chrysaetos. The sequence continues at coordinate 69,354,869 of NC_044008.1, forward strand.
TCGGCTGGTTTTGGTAGCGGTTGCTGCTCTCCCATTCCCGTGGGATGGGGCAGGCAACGCCGGCATGGCCGGAGCCGCTCTTCTCTGGAGCAAGTACTCTTGCAAACCCACCGCTCAGTCCAACTCTGCCCTGTTGGAGTGCAAACTGCCCCAGGCTCGATGCCTTTTCCAGGGCTTGGGTTCAGGTCCATCCTTTCCAGCGCCTGGAGGATCGATTTGCTCATGAGCCTTCCCGCAACAAGACCGAGGCCACCTGGGGCCCCGTTCCGCTCAGTCCCGCTCGGGTAAAAAGTCTGGGCAGCGCAGGGGTTCTGGAGCCATCCCCTAAGGTATTTTGGGCTGCATTGCAGGGCAGAGTCCCTGTTGCAGGTCTGGGTGTAGCAGGGGCTGCAGACTGAGCAGGGGTCCAGCAGAAGCAATAACCCAAGAGGATGCTGCATCCCAACCCTCACGCTGGGGTCCATCCTTAAAAATACATGCTGAAAGCACAGGTTTTGGTAGAGAAGAGCAGCATCCTCCGTCCTGCGGGAAGCACAAGCTGTCCTGTCCCCTCCAAAGGCATCCCTGGGCCAGGGAGTGTGGAAGGGAAAGCTGCCAGAGGAGGGAAAAACCCCATGCAAGCTGGGAGCGAAGCAGCTGAGCTGGTGGCCGAGCCTTGGCATGGGGCACTCTCACCTTGCATGCAGCCTTGTCCCAGGACTGGCTAATTAACTATCAAGATTTGGCGGCCTCCTTCTTCCAGTTTGTTCCCACTTATCCTTTATAGCCAATTAATCAGGCAGAGGTGTTTGGAGCTGATGGGTCTAAGGGCTATGGGGGTCTGTGCTGGTGGAGGAAGAGGCTGGAGGAGGATGGGATGGGATGGGGGGGGTAGTTGTTCAACAGCACCTTTTCTCAGCCAAATCTTCCCACTGCAAGGAAGGGTCCGGAGGGAGTTGGAGTTTGTTCCCTCTGCCAGGATGGCTTTGGGAGATGCCTCTCTCCTGGCTTGGTGGTGGGAGCCTGTCTCCCTCAAGCCTTTCCCAGGCAGCTCTTGGCCTTGACCATCACCTCTGTGCGAGGAAGGGGTGCGGGGCAGAGCCCTTTGTCTCTGCCCGGGTTCTAGGGCAGGTGGTTTCCCCGGCTGGCCGGGCAGCGGGTCCTGGTGCTGCCGCGCTGGGTTCTGGCGGGTGAGTGGCAGCGGCTCTAATTGTGCCTGAATTCCTCTGAACCACAAGTGAAATCTGCAGAAATACAGAAAGTAAACAGCTCGGGGCTGAAATTCCTGGCTCTTTGGGGAACCTTCCACTAGGAAAAGTTTCTGAGCTGTTAACGAAAAGTCCGCTTCTCCCGTGCGGGGACCCCCTGGACTGGAAGGGATGCGGCCACAGCACTGTGGGGACCGTGCTGGGAGCCCCACGGAGCCAGGGCTGGCTTCACGCCTTGAAGCAACTGGAATAAAAGCTCTTCTTGGTGTGTTTTTTTTTTTTTTTTTTTTTTTTTTTTTTTTATTCCTCTGCCACTCACATCCGCTGAGCGAGGAGGTTTTAATCTCTTTCTTGCAGATTGTCAGAACAATTGCCCAGGACACTGGAACGACCTTTGCTGCACAGATAGGGGATAGGAAAATGGCAGCGGGAGCCAGCACCCCCGCTGCAGCCTGCCCGGCCTGCCCCTGCCCCGGGGGGCTCCGCTCGCCTCCAGCTGCGGGTGCTGGAGGGGGGCAGAGGCCGTGGCAAAGGGCTGAGCAGCCCTTGTCCATCCCTCCCTGCGTGCTGGCGGGGGCTGCCACGCATGTGCTGTAGATGCTGGGGAAGATGCTGTCCCCTTGGCGTGTCCCCTGGTGCGGGTGTGACTGTCCCCAGGCGTGAGCATCTCTCGTACTTTTGCCGTCGCCCCTTCTCATTGGGAAGGTTTCCCCTCATGCCATGCTGACCCCAGGGAGCTCTGCTCGGGGTGGTGACGGTGACATGGAGCCCCACAAACGTCTGGAGCCCTGCTGCATGTCAGCTCTGTCCCCGGCGAGCTCGGTGGCTGGCTGGGTGCCGGCAGCTCGGGACCCAAAACGGGGGTAAATTTGGATGAGGAAGACCAAGATGCGCACATGAGCGCACCGGGGTGTTTTTGGGATGCTCTCCACGGGAGAAGCTCGGCTTTCGCGGGAAACGTCTCCCCACTGGACCCACTCTTCCACCCACACGTGGCCAATTCCCAGCGACCCTTTCCCCTCCAGCTAGGGACGGTCCCAGCGCCTCCCGACCCCGCAGCCCCACGGGGCAGCTCTGGTTCCCTCGGCCTCTCTCTGCAGGTCAGGCCCTTCTCTGGCTCCCCTCCAAGGTTTTGGATCAGCTCTCGGAAAAGCAAAGACATAAAGTTTGCCCCAGCTGGAGCATGAACCCACAGTGGCTGGCTTGGGAGGCGAGTGCCAGACCCGATGGATATTTATAATGCAACAGCGAGGTTAAAAATAACAGAAATTTAAGCTCAGGAAGTTGTTTTGGAGAATAAGAAACTTTTACTTCGGTGTTTGGATGCCAGGGCTAGTGCTGGCCATCTGTCCTTGATGTCCCTGTGCCGTGTCCCTTGGGGCTCCGCGGGTCCCTTCCTCCCGATCTATTGGGTCCTGTTTTGTGGCCGCAGGGATCGTCCCTTTTCCCGGAGGGAGCGGGGGCACCGTGGGAAGCCCCGAAAACTGTGCGGTGCCAAGCGGGTGCTGCAGGGGTGAGTGGAGGGAGTCAGAGCGGGGCTCTGCTCTGGGGTCCCGGTGGCTGCGGGAAGGGAGGAGCGTGCAGCCACGGCTCCCGTGCATCCCACCCGATTGCTTTTAATGTCGCTGTAGCCGTTTGTTCCGCTGCCAAGGGTCGGAGGGGTTCCCACCCCCCCGCTCCCAGTGCCTCTGCTGCCAGCGGGCACATCTGGAGCCGACGGCCGTGCCGCTCCTGGCACACGGAGCCCCTTCAAAGCTTCCCGGGGGGGGGGCTTCTGTGGTGTACCCGGCTCCCCCCTGCTCCCTGGGACGGGCGGGTTGTAGGGTGGGAGGAGGGTGCTCCCAGTGCCCAGCTCTCGGGACCTGGGCTGGGCTCTGCCGAGCGCGTTCCTGGCACAGCAGCTTTGTGCAGGGAGAGCCGAAGAGGCTGGTTTGCCATGCAGAAGCCCGAAGCTGTTTGGTGATACAGCATCCCCTGTGACCTCCTCTTCCAGCCCGCCAACGGCTGAGACGCCAAACCTTCACAAACCCCCACGCGGGCACGTTTCTCGGCGTCGATGTCTTATTTTGGTTCGGCTCAAACCTTTTCCCTGTTGACACAGTGGCGGCTTTGCTTGAGCTAGCTGGGCCTGAGCAGGGGTGACCTTTCCTGTGTTTGCTGTCTGGGCTCAGGATCCATCCGTGCTTCGGGCTGCAGCTCTGCAGCCTCCAACGAAGCCGGTGGGTGAGGGCGAGCACCCGGCAGAATTATTTCCCTGCTCAGGGCCGGCACCCGGTGGGTCCGGTGCCACCTCCCCCTTCTCATGTCTGTCCTCTCGGCGTTTGGCCCCTCTCCTCGGACCCGACTGCGTCTTGTTTCCCTGATGCGGAACGGTGCTGAGCGTGTGCCGGGGGCCGGGCTGCCGCTGCACGCGCTCCTCGGAGCCGGGGCAGGACGGGAGCGTGTCCCTAACCCAAGGCTTCCCACGGGGGATCCATTTCCCAGTGGAGCGCTGGAGGGAAAGGGCCGATCTATCCCATCTCTGCATAGCTACCGGCAATATAACCCCCTTCTCCCAGGAGAAAATCCCCTCTTTAGGAGGGATCTTCAAGGGTTAACGTCACGGTCATATCCTCTGCGGGAGGGTGCCTGTCCCCAGCCCTGGACCCAGGTCCTGCCCACCTGGGTAGAGGAGAGCATCCTCCCGCCCGCCGGGGGATCAACCTGCGACCCACCGCCGGTTCCTCCGCCGCGCTGCTACGTTTTGGGGAGCGGATCCGGTGGCCGCACGGACGCTTTGGCAGCGTTTCTAGCCGAGCGAAACAAGGGAGGGATGGAAATTGGAGACGAGCTGGAGGCTCCATCTGTGACAGCGGTTCCTGCGGGACTCATGTGGACTCGCCTGTCTGGTTCTGGGTAGCAAAAGTGATGTGTTAAACCCTTTGGGGGCTGTCCCAGAGCATCCCCGGCTCCTCTCTTCCCACTAAGCCTGAGCAGCACGTGAACCCAAACTTTGCCATTTATTATCTGCGATGAAGTGAACTTGCTAATGTTACTTTTTGGCAAAGTCTTACTGAGAAGTCCTCGAGGGTGAAATGAAACGGGGTCACAGAAGGGTTTAATTCGGTACGTTGTCCTTCAAGGGAAGGAAAAGTCAGACAAGAAGTTTTAAACATTTTATAAAAATATCCACATGTGCTCAGTGCAAAACTCACCGTCTTTACCTAATTTAGAAAATGACTTTATATGGAGAAAGATTTAACACTGCTCCATGGAGGGGAAGAATAATGAATACGTCTGTACCAAATCGCGCTGTCATCCGAAGATCTCCAAGTGCTTTCAAAAGGGTTGGAGAGAAATAATTGTTCTTCCCTTCCCTGGTTTTAGAAACTGAGGCATGGGATGAGAAAGCCAGAAAAGTGCAACTTTCCCGGCTAATTTTAGCCATTTGAAGTCCAGATCTAAGCACCTAAATAAATGACCTGATTTTAATAGACTGCTGGTCAAGTCTCCGGGGTAAAACCTGGAGCAAGTCTGGCTCTGTAGGTCTGCAAAGGTGGCCTGGGTCTGGAGAGGGAGCCTCCTTCCCTTAATTTGGCACTGCCACCGCAAGCCTTGCTGAGATGTAGGAGCAGATGATGAAGCTAACGAGAGGGAGTTTATCTGAATTTCTTTGAACTTAAGAGAAAAATAAAGAGTTTCTGTTTGGGGCAGGTGCGTTTTAGCCAGGTGAGTTCAGTGTCCTCGGTAGTGCCGGGGGACAGGGCCCGGTTCCCTCTGGGTGCGGAAAGCAAAAGCAGATCCAGGCTTTTCAGCCCCGTTATCGCACCCCAACCTCTGAAATTTATTTAGCAATAAACGGTGCGGGTGGCGAAGGGAAAGAGGAAACGGAGGTAAGCGAAGCACCTGCGTTAACCCGAGCAGCCGAGCTGCGTGCAGCTCCTCGGATGGGGAATCGGTGCTGGGACGCTTTCGGCAGCGCAGGGACCATCTTCCTCTGCAGCGGGTGGCGAGGCTGAAGCTGCTGCTCTCTGCTCCCCGTCCTGCTGCTGTCCCAGTCTGCTCCTGCTGCCCAAATATAAAGCAAAATCCCTTGAAAGGAAAACGCTATCTCACTTGCTCAGCTGAGCGGTCTGCCAGGTCTCCGAGGTCAATCTCACCAGGAATAAGTGGTGAAATGCTTGCAGAAGTCGAGCTTTGAATTAGCTGGGCTTAGCTGGGATCCTAAAGCTGAACAAGTTGGACCTGGGGACAGACAGAGGCCAGTATGTCATGCCGGGAGGTGGGAGTCATTTCCAAAATGCCTGCCCAGGCTGGGAAGCTGCTTCCCTGAGCCCTGCAGCTTGCAGCACAGGGGCACCGGGGACCCACGGGGAGATGCCGGCAGCACCGCGGTAGGGTGGCAATGCGAGGAGGGGGCAGAATACCTGTCTTGGTTTTGCCTCCTTGAACAGACCTGAGCTCGCTTGTGCTCCTCTCTCCGGGCAAGAACAAATTATAATTTTAATTATGTGGATACGACACCAACCCCTCCTTTGCGATCGGGGTCTGTCTGCAAAATGAGATGAGCGAGAATTGCAATAAATGTTCCTGGGACCGAGGCCTGGTCCCAGCCCCGGCACCTGCATCTTCTTTGCGTGCCAGAGCTTGCATTATTTTGGTTTTGTGCCTGGCTTGTCCTCCTACAAAATCACCTCCTTCTGAAGAGGAATAGTCGAGCTGAGCGTGTCCAGGGCTGGAAGATGCCTCTAAGACTCCTCCATCCCAAATCTGCATCGCTTTGGGATGGAACTCACGGGATGACGGGGCAGGCTCCTCCGGTCACCGCCGGTGCCGGCAGCACGCAGCGCCCTGCCTGATCGCACCCGGCATTGGCAGAGTCCTGGGGAGCCGCGGAGCAGGCAGCGCGCTGGGTCAATATTTGCCCGCAGTGGGAGCGGGGTGTTGGGCACCCGGCAGCGCTGGCGGGGAAAAGGCACCCCAGGCTTTTGTATTTTGCTTTCGGCTTGCTGCCGGGTGGCCCCGTGCTTGGTTTTTTTGCTCCCTCCCCGCTTTGGTCAGTCTGTGGCACGATCCTTTGTGCCGCAGGACCGTGGGCATCGCTGGGAAGCAGGAGCCGTCCCGGCGGAGGCGAGCGACCGGGCTGCCTGGCCCTCTTGGTGCTCGGCGGAGAGTGGTTCCCCTCGCAGGTGGCTGCTTTTGTGGGAAACCCACCTGCTCTTTCTCTCTTGTCATTTAGAGCTGTCACCTCCCTGGGGTGTCCGAAATGCACCTCGTGGCCCCCTGGCACTCAGGGTAGCAGGAATCGTGGCTGCAAGCACAGATGGGATGGGAAAGGCCAGATCAGGGGAAAATGAATTAGGACATGCAGAAGTCCCCTTGATCGGGACAGTAACCTCTAATCCGGCTCAGTCCTCCTTATTTACAGTTGCCGAGAGGGAAGGCAGGAGAAAAGCAGCCTGGCAAGATGCACAAAGCCGATCTCCTTCCCCCCAGCTGCTTTGCTCTCGCTAATGTATTTGCTGGCAGCGCTCGCCGTCCCCGGAGCATTTGAGCACGGTCGGAGCAAGTGTTCGCAGCCAAAGGCAGGAGTGTCGGAGCAGGCACTGGGCTGGGAACGGCTGGGGGAGGTGGTGGGAGCCCCCAGCCCCTCAGCACGGGGTGTATGCGGGGAAATGAAGCGCTGAGCTCTTCCCTGTCCCCTCCTCGGCTGGCAGGAACCTTGCAACCCCTGCCTGCAGCGATGCCCCAGGCTCCGTGCTGTGGGCAGCACCCACAGGGCGTTTCTGCCCGTAGCGCCGGGCTGAGGGAAGGGGCTCAGTGCTGGCGAGCTTTCCCTGGGCTATCCTGCTTGAAAATATTCACTGAGAGGTCCTAGGGCTGTTTTGCTTTAGCTCAGCACTCGGTAAGAAGAGTGGGGACATCTGAGAGCGCTGCCCTGTACGGGGACACGAGGAAGGACGGAGCCCTGAGGCACTCGATTTGGTTTCACCTTGCAGTGTTGCAAAGGAGAGCAAAATCACCCCAAAATTTCCTACGCCATAAACCGAGGCATTTGACATCCCCGCCTGCAAGCAAGCGCTTCCCTCTCGAGCATCAAGCGCGCCCGTAGTGTTCTGGACCGGTGCTGGCCGTGCTGGGCTGGGGCAGCGGCGCTCCAGCCGGCTGCTGCAGAATATTCTGGCATTTTTAACAAGGGTTGGTGCGGTCACTGCACTTGTTCCAGGCAAAAGCAATGAGAATTTTATGAGGTGTAAATGGATTTTGAGTGCCTGAAAGCATCCACGTCCCGCTCCGCTCCGTGCATGCACGCGCTTCGGCACCTCCTCTCCTCGGCCGAAATACCTTGTCTCCTTGCAGGCTCCGAGAAAAGATAAATATTAGCACCGTGAGATGCTCTAATCCGAGTTTCTGTCCGTGTTGCTGCTGTTGTGGTTAAAACCCCCTTCTTTTAGCTGCAAGATTCATTAGGGTCCAGTCTCCGGGGTTTGGAGGGAAACCGGAGCAGCTGTTAATGAGGGAGCAGTAATATCTAGAGCTCGTTTCAAAGCAATAATGGAATTAGGAAGAAGACAAACACAGATCAGTCCCGTGCCTGATGGCTTTATTTTCAGCTTCTTTCTTGCTTTTCACTTTATTAGTTAGAATTAGAACATCCATTTTGCATTAGAGGGCAGATGATGAAATCACACAGGATCGGAGAGAGTTACCAGCAATGGGCTGAGATGGGGAAGTTTGAGCTTTCTCGGCCATTTCGGAGAGCTTTCGCCGCAGATAACAGAAGTGAAAAGTGCAGGGGGAGCAGGAGGGGACGGTGAGGCTGTGATGGAGAGGGAGACAGGACAGCGAAGGGCAAGAGCTGGAGCCTGCAGCCTCTTTAGCAAGGCTTGTAATATGTTATTAATGGAAAAGAAACTGCAATTTTTATTTTGTGGAAATTCTTTTGTTCCACATTAATTTTTAAAGCGCGCTTTGCTCCCATTACAGCCTCCTGCCGGAGTGCGGTGCTGGCTGGGAGGAGCTGCCCTTTGAAAGGCTTGGGGGGGGGGGGGGGGGGCATGTTTGTGTCTGGGCTGGGGGAGCAGCACAAGGGTGCAGGGTGCTTCCCTGGGGCCAGCACCCCAACCCCGCTGCTCCGGTCGCACCCGCCGAGCATCACCCAGGCCCTGGGGTGGGGGATGTGGAAGGTGCCAGGGCTGGGCTCTGGTGGGCTGCGTGCCTTCGTTAGGTGCTAAGGTTTGATGAGGGCTTGTCTCCACATGGAGCTCTTTCTTTAATTAACTCCATGTGTGGAGACACGCGGGTCCTGGAACAGGAACAAGGCGCCCTTATTCCCCAATAAGCTTGTCCGCACATGGAGTAAATCAATAGCAGCTCATCAGGAGCAGCGCGCTGGCTGGAGATGCCGCCTAAGGATGAGTCACATCCAGAGAGGGGCGCAAAAAAAAAATTTTAAAAAAATCTGAGATTTGAGTCCAGACCCAGATCTTAGGAATGACCATGGTGTTTCTGGTGTGCCAGACCCAAGGGCCGGCTTTGTACCATGTCTTCTCTCCTGCCCGGTAAGCCTTGCGGGTGGTTGGAGCTGAATTTTGCACCTTGAACCCATAATTATATGCCGGGATGGGGGAGGTGGCTGAATATCAGGACTTTCTGTGACTTTTAAACTGGTCGTGGGTTGGTGTGTCCCCACTGAGAGCTCTGCAGCAAGCGGTGCTGATCACGGCTTCCCAGCGAGGAGGCGATTGAATGGACTGGGACTGAACAACTCCCAGGGTATTTTGGGCTGCCAAAGGTTGTCCTTGTTGCTTTTCCTAAGCCAAAGCGAGCGAGGCTCGGGTGCTGTGCAGGAGATTGGGAACCTGGGGGTTTTGGTGCATTTTTCGTGAAGCTTTTGGGGAGATGAGAAGAGTTAGAAATCATTTGGTTTAAGGCTCCCGAAGTGGCCAAATGCCCTGGCTGGGGCTTTTCCAGAGCAGCCTGGAGCTGTGTCAGGACACACCAATGCGCGGGGCCGGATCCAGCTGCGGGAGCAGGGCTCACCTTGCTGCCGGGTCCGGATTTAGTTTAATAAAGGTTTTGGAGAGGAAAGGATGGGGAGCTGCTTACCAGGGGCTCGGTGCCAGAGTGTTTCCCACCTCCGTCCCAGCCCGGCGGCTGCTGATGGCGAGGGTCAGGTCATCTGCACCGAAAGTGCCCGGTCCCTCAGCAGGGCTCGCTGCGGGACACAGACCCCCAAAGTGACAATTTCCACCCAAATGGGCTCAAACCGACCTCCTTCCCAACCATGTCACCACAGATGAGATTTGGAAGGGACGGGCAATACAGAGCCTCTGCGCCTGCCGGGATCTCTCTGCCTGGTTTCTCTCCGACACCGAGCAGCTCTCAGGACAGCAGGGACCCAGCGCCCTCCGGGGCCTATTCTGCCAGAATGAATGAATGGAATAAATCCATTTTAAATGGCAGGTTGTGACACCGGTGACAGGCACTAGAAGACTGTGACAGCTCGGTCCCCGCTCTCCCTTCGTTGCGGTTTGGCTCCGGTGGCATCACGCCGTCAGTGCTGCTGGCACAGGAGGAGCTGTGTGGCTCAGAGTCAGGCCCTTGCTGCTGCGCCGGAGTCTCTCTGAGGCATCACGGATGATGTGCCATCCGCTCGCTGAGCTTCCTGGCTTTTGTCAGCTGCTGTTGAAGCCTGACGCTAATTAAACGGGGTGTTTTGTGTTTAATAGACTCCCACTTGAATCATGCCGGGTAGAGGGCACTGGCTGGATCCCCGCCGGCAGCACCGCGGGGTGTCAGCACTGGGTTGGTTCCCCCTGTGGGTGTCCTGCACCCCTCAGCCCCGCGGGTGCTCTCCTGCACACTTGCATATTGCTGCATACTTCTGCACCCAGCACCCCAGTGAGCTCGTCTGCTGATCCTTGGGAAGAAAAGCCCCCGTGCTGGGTTAGCTGCGCTTTGGGAATCCCCGAAGGATCTGCAAATGCTGGAGCTGGGTGAGCATCCCCGGCCAATGGCCACCCCGTGCAGTGATGCCGTGTCCCATCCCGTCCCCTTCCCTGCCACCGCCAGGCAGCCAGCCCCGTGCACTACCCCCCGGTCAGCTCTCCCTTCCCGTCTCTGTCTCCTTAGACATCATCACACTGTCACTGAAGCTGAAAGCACCAAAACGGTGCGATGCACCAAACCTCCGGGAAGCTTCTCCGGCCGAGCGGCTGGCAGTGGGGGTACAGGTCCCCTGGCATCTCCTGCGGTGGCACTGCCATCCTTGCCATCACCTCTTGTACTTGTCTGGGGAGGGAAAACCAGGGGGGCTGTGCCATCCCTGCAAGCAGATTCCATAGAATGCACTTTACTTAACCTTTACAAAAAAGCCTTTTTTTTGGTGGTCTTACCTAGGACTTGAAATATTTCATCTAAATTCCATCACACAAACCCTGCTGCGGAGCCCCTGCCTGCTTCTTGGGGTTGTACATCTTCCCTCCATATCTACCTTTGGTTTTTTGGGCAGTAGCAGCAGGCAGTGGGATGTGGCATGCATAAGACATCACGTCTGAGCTCGGTCCAGAGTTTGGGCTGGAGTGCGTGGGATGGGTCCTGCTTTTAGGCTGGTCTTGCCCCGTTTTGGGCTGGGCTGCAGCTGTGCAGATGCACGAGGCTGGGAGGTGTTTTGGGGTGGCATCTCCTACTGTGTCCGTGCAAGTGCCACGGCGGAGCTCAGCTCCGCAGCAGGGCGTGCTGAGCATCATCGCGACCCTATCTTCCCGCCTCTTCCTCCCTCCTCCTCCTCTGCCAGCGAAAAGCTAATTCATGAGTTCCTGGCCGTGGATTTGCGTGCAGGGAGCAATTAGACCAAGCACATGGGCAGGCGCCGGGCAGCAAGCCTTGCCCGAGCCCCCCAGCCTGCTCCAGCTCCCTCTCCCCGCGACGGCTCAGCCCTGGGGAGAGCAGCTTGCTGCACCCAGTCGTTCCGCATAAACCCTGCGCTCGTGATGGCTTTTAGTCACATTTAGTCACTGCGGTATTTTGACGTGGCGTCAAGTTGTTTCAGTTCACGCGGACGACCGTTACTTGTAGACACCTCAAGAACCGAGTCAGGCGCACCAGCACGGGTATGGCTTGTGGCTCGAGCATCTCCCGGAGATGCTCACCTTGAGCATCACCCACTGCAGTCATGAACCGGCTGCTCCATCCCTGTGTGCCACAGGCAGGAACAGCCTCTTCCGTACAGGGGAAAAAGCAGTGGGTTTGGGCTGGGGTGGCCTTGACCTTCATTTCCCCACCTGCAAAATGACCTTCTTAACACTCATCCCCATCGTGAAAGCTCTGCGTTGCTTACACTGAAAAACACTGGTTTTCTTTTTTTTTTTTTTTATTGTAGACTTTAAAATCTGAAGCGTGTAAGATGGTTCCTGTCTAATTAAGAACTTAACCTGCAACAAAATATTGTATTTTACGTTGGTGTTTCTTTAGAAAGGAAATGTTGGCTCCGTTTCTAAGTGACACACTGAAGCAGGCCAGTTGGAAAATCGTCATCATATTCAGACTTTATAAACATAATTTTTTAATATTTTTTTTTTCCTCAGCGTGAAGCCAGGTTAGAAAACAAACAAAAATTTGCGGATAGTTTGAGTCGCCCCAAAGCTGTATTTTTTCAGCAAAGCTTTGCACGGAAAGTTATACCCAACATTGGCTAACGCAAACCGTTAAGTGGAAAGGGCTCAGTTCTCTGGTGATCGGGCACAGCTCCTGCTGGCACCCGGAGGAGGGTTTGCCCCAAAGGAAGCTATCACCTTGGTTATCCTTTCTGTCACAGCAACTCAGGCGTTGCCCTGAGAAGCTCCTGGGATCCCCCTGGCCGGTGTCCCCAGGTCAGGGCAGGACACTGGTGCCAGTGGAGGAGAAGGGAGAAGGTGTGGGGACAGGGGGTTAAGCCATCTGCACCCTTCAGAAGCAGCAATACCGGTCCCTCCAACCCTTCTGCCCTGTCTCGGTCCATAGAGTTAAAATTATGCTGGGTTTGTCCTTGGATTTGTCCTCTGAGGTTTTTGCGAGGCTTGGCCAGGTTTTCCCAGGGGCTTTGAGCTCGTACCCTTCTGCAATTCAAATACTGGGGTGGGAATGAGAAGGACCCAGCTGCAGCAGATGTGGCTGGGAGCTGGGTGCTTTCGGCTCATCCTGGAGCCGGTGCAGGCAGGAATCACCCTGCTTCTGCCCCATCTCTCCCCTTCTCCTCTGCTGAGCCCCAAGCTGCCCATTTGTAGAGTGCAAATGGGCAAAACCCAGAGTTTGAGCTTCTCTAAAGGCCTTGGAAGGTGTTTGTCTCGGTGTGGTGGACACATTTCCCTGCTTGGTGGAAGAGGGGGGATGGAAGAGTGCTTGGAAATGTCCCCACGCCTGCTCACCTTTCTGGAGATCTTGGTAATGACTTTGTGGTTCTGGCAGCCGCGGAGTCTGCTGGGTGAAGGCTGTGCCGTGCCGCAGGGTGGGATGCTCTGCCGCCGTGGGAGGGTTCGCTCCGGCGCATTCCCTCCTGCCCCGTGCCCTGATTTCCCCGGCTCTCAAATCCCGCCTGCGAGCATCCCTCTCCCGGGTGTCTGCAGATGGACCGGAATGGGCTGTGGGAGGGGTGTGGGGGTAGAAGCCAGCCCTGCATCTCAGATGGAGATGGAGCCAATTTGTTTAGCTTTCTCGCATCCCAGCTCCTCACTAACAGCTCTTCCCTCTGAGGTTTCCCCTGGACCTCAGTCAGCAGAGGGAATTCCCTCTCTGCCCGAGCTCCAGCTGCAGCCGGCATCGCTGCGGCGAACGCGAGGACGGGCTGTAATTGCCGCCTCTCCCCGGGTTCGCTGGGTTTTGTGGTCCTCGCTTGGTTACCGTGTCTCAGTGCCATCCTGCCGCCCGCTTGTTGAGGCGATTAGGGAAGCGCTGAATTAATCAGCGGCTGCTGTCGACCCTGCAGAGCTGTCCCATCTCCTGCGTTCCCCACCGCAGCTGCTGACATCCCCTGCCCTGGATGAATCTTTCATGCACTCGCCTCGTGTATATTTAATAGGCTGGGATTGGGTTCGAGCTCGTGCTGGCAGGGCTCGGGGGGCCGAAGGGGGCTGCATCCCCCAGCGGGATGAGGCTGGGAGGGGAGAGAGTGGTCCTCAGGGGAGAGGGGTGCGGAGAGAGGCAGAGAGCCCGTATCACCTGCGTCAGGCGGGATGCTGATGCTCGCAGGGAATATTTTGGCTCCACGGGGAATATTTTGGCTCCGCCGGGAAGGGTGCGGGGTTTTGCTGGCCAAGGTGGGGGTAACCCAGCGGTAGCAGGAGCAGAGAGCCCACGGAGGCTTCTCGGAGTGTGTTGGGGATTGTAAGGGAAGCGGAGGAGCTGCCAGGACAATTAGCACAGGCTTGTTCTCGCCAGCACGTCCTTGGGATGGAGCAGGGCTATAATCAGCCTGTCGCTTCCCTGGCTTTATTAATACATTGATTTTTGGGGGGTTTTGGCTCTGCGTGGCGCGGTGTCTGCCAGCGAAGCCTCTGTGGGGAGCGGGGGGGTTCGAGGTGGCATGACTCTGGGCATGGCAGTGTTTCATTTTGGAAGCTGTTCGGGCTTCTTCCTCGGGAACGATGGAGGAGGAGGAGGAGGAGAGACATCCCCTCCATCTGTGCACTGCCCTAGGAAGGGACTTAAATCACAGGCTCACGAAAAAGAGGAAATGCGCCCGTTTTGCAGGCTTTGAAGCCTGCAGGAGCCTCCTGGAGATGCTCCCCTTTGCTGTTCAGGGAGGTCTGGCTCGGAGGGGATCTCCTTCCCTGGCCGTGGAGGCAGGCACCGTCTGCCGGTGCCGGGGTGGCCTCGCTGCTCCGTGGCCTCCGTCCTGGCTGGCTTCTGGGGCTGGGGCAGCGGCGAGGACCCAGCTGCCCTCCTGCAGCTCCCAGGTGAGCGCAGAGAGGAGGTTTGCTGTGCCCAGGGTCGGTACCCTGGTCCCCCATCCGTCCTCTGCTCCGGCAGCGAAAGGCAAGAGATGCTTTCCAAGGAAATATATTAATATATAAATATAAAAATAGAAATCAATAAATAGAGATTAAAAATGTGTGTATATATATATGTATATGTTTAGGGCAAGTTTTATCCTGATCCACCTTCCCATGCATCTGGGATCTCCTCCTTTCTGCCCTGCCCTCTTGTTCTTTCACGCTTCGGTGTGAACCTGCCTGACCAGTGCAGCATCCCTGGCACGAAAGCACCGATGCCACATGTGTGGCCATGCAGAGCCATCTCTTCAATTCCTTCATTTCACCAACTGTTACATAAATCCGCTTTTATACTGAACTTGTGGACGTCACTGAAGCTCTGTCCATACCCATAACATCACTGTTTCCATGGGAACCAGCGTACTTCCAAGGGGGAAAAAGTAGAAGGAGACTAAAAAAAGGACAAAGAAGGAACAAAATAAGACAAATATGTGACATATCCCAACTATGTGTCGGTGTAGGATGTTACAAAGATTTCACTGCAACTTGTTTAGGGAGCCTTGCATAACAGTTTTTGTCTTGAGTAATGCAGCAAGCCGAATCAGGGATGGTAGAAACTTAATAGTATCCCAAATATCCCGAGTCTCTTAGTGAGAGAGACGACTCTCTGGCAACTCTGCACGAGGTGCCTTTCTGCGTGAGCATGAGGGGAAGATGCATCTGCCTGTGTTGCAGCGTTCACCTGGGTTTCTGTGGATCTTCCACCGTCCCGGACCACGGCAGGGGCCGTGCGTCATGAGGGGATGGCACCGCTGGGTGTTATGGGCACGTCCCGGTGAGCAGCCAGCACTGCCGCTCTTCTGCTCCGCCGAGCTTTAAGGGCAGGCACTATTAAGGGACAGTTTACAGTGAGTGAGTTTAAAAATATATATATTTGGGGATTAAGTGTCTATCCGCTATGCACTTCATAAGGCGTGGTGGGAAAAAATGTCTTAAAATACATTATCGAGCACCAGCAACGGCTTTGGCATATTTAGTGTATTTTAACTGGTAACCCCGGGTCCCTCCTGCAGAGGAGGAGTCCATTAGGAAGGATTTTACTGCTCACGACAACATCTTCGTTAATGCCACGAGTGAGCTGCTGGGAGGGAGCCCATCCCCGGGGCTCCGTCATGGAAGACGATGGCTGGTGCGGAGGCTGAGCTGCGAGCTGGGAGGGACGGGTCCGGGAGGAGGATGGGGACGGGCACGTTTGTGCTGGGGCACGCTCCCACCTCCGCGGCCCCGCTTTGGTGGGGCGAGTGGGAGGAGAGCCCGTCCCTGAGCCACCCAAATGGCAGCAGAAGGTGCTAAACCAGTAGGGGAGGGAGGTTGGGGGGAGCCGGAGCTTCTGCTGGGCTCGGTCTGGGCGAGCGAGGCTTAACCCGCTTCTCCTCTTCCCTTTGGGCGATGGAGGGCAGCGAGGGTCGGGGTCGCAGCGTTTGGCATCGGTTGGTGAAATAGCTGGTGAGCTCCGGCCCCGCGGGGCTTCCACCCCGACCCGTCCTGCTTGCCCAGGGGCTGGGGGCCACGCGCTGACCCTGCCCTCTGCATGAGGCCGTTTTTGGGCTGGTTTTTTGGTCTCTGCTCTGTGATGCCGAGACAGGCATGAGGAGGAAGGAAGGACTGGGATGAGGAGCTGGAATAAGTTCAGCCTAAAGTGCTCTTGCTTGATATTTATTTTATTTTATTTTATTTTATTTTATTTTATTTATTAAAGCACCCATCCTTGCAGCTGCTGGTCCCAAGGCCAGGCTGCCAGCAGCCGAGCCCTCCCAGCTCCCAGCTCAGGAGTTAATTGCAAGCGATATGTAGGGCTTTTCTTAAAAGCTCCAGCTCCTGAAGTTTGGAGATTATGCAAGACACTCAGCTTGCAGGATTTTTTTTTATCTTCATTTTTTTTTTCCCTCTTTAAGCAATAAGATTTTAAACCCTTTTGGTTGCTGGAGAAAAAACCTTAAAGTACAAATCTAAAAGGTTATGGGGAAACAATTCCGAAACAGTAAGGCAAATGAGAACCTCGTCAGGATTTTTTTTTGACAAAACATCTTTTTTTATCAAGCTTCATCCCCTCTAAATACAGCATCATTCTTTGCTTCATCACCTGGGCAGCTGAGCAGGGTTCCTCCGCGCTGCTGAGCAAATCCTACATCCCCCTTGAGAGGCGTCTGCGTTTCCGAGGCAGAGGAGAGCATCTCCTGCCTGCAGCCAACTGTGCGGTTTTTAAATCTTCGGGAGAAAAATAAGATGATTAGGACGATTACTCCCTGAAATCCCCTTTTTCCTCTACTTTTGGGCTTTACAGTCACCGTTGTGCGTTACGGGGCCTTTGGGGACCGTCATGCGGCCGTGGCCCCATGGTCCCGCTGCGACGGGAGCAGAGCGCGGCCGTTTCATGGCCGAGGGAAGCAGCTGCCCGTGCATCCCCTTGAACATCTGCAAAAGAAAATAAATTGGAGATGAAATTTCCAAAAACACCGGCATGAATAATCGCCCTGTTTTGGTTTCCCAGGTTTAATTGTGAAGCTGCATGCATTAAAATAACCTCCTGGGTCTGACTGCGCTGTGAGGAAAGCGGTTTCGAAGTGCTGCAGAGCAGTGACGAGGCAGGGATGCTCCCCGCCTGGCTTTTTCCCAGCTCAGAGCCTGCAGCCGGGGATGTGCCGGGCTCAGTGGGGTCGTGCCGGCTCCCGGCAGCGTGTCCTTGGGCTGCCAGATGCGGTGACCGAGGATGGGGCAGGCGCCGGGCACGTCGTGGAAATGCTTTCTGAGCAGAGTTTGAATTTTTAAATCCCTTTGCTGCAGCCCCACTGGAGGAGTGCCTCTGGGCTTTGCTTTCCAGGAATGCCCTGGCGATCGGACTCGCCTGGCATGAATCCCCGCGGACCGCAGGGCAGGAGGCACGCTCTCCAGCACACGCGTGCAATGAGTGTGCCCGGGGCTGCTGTGCCCGCAGCGGGTTATCCACCCCGCCAGGAAAAAGCAGTTTTGCTGCCGGTGCGGTGCCACGATGCTGCGGGAAGGGCTGTAAACCTGCCGCATCTTCCCTGCTTCATCCTGCTCTTGCGTTCCTCGGAGGGAGGGGAGGTACCGTGCCTGGAAAAGCACCTGGGAGGGCAAACCCGCGGGGTAGAGACCGTGTCAGGATCACACCGGGGCAGATCTCTGCCGGCGCTCAGCTGTAAGCCAGGCAAGCAGATTCACCGTGTAAAGATGCTCTGAGAGCACCTCTGGCATGCAGCATCCAAGGGGATGCAGATGCTTCCTGCAAATGCTAAAAGCGAAAGATAGGTGCTGGTTTCGCTTTTGAAGGAGTATGGTAGGAAAAAAATAATGCTATGAAATGTCCAGGGTTGTGATGGGAATTCTATAACCTTTCAACTGGGCACGATATGAAGACACTTCTCCTGTTGGCCTGGTGCAGTCAGGGGCGAAGCTGGGAAGGGTTTATTATTTCCACCCGTGAGGCAGATTAATTCTGAGGACTTTTAACTTCCCTTGCAAACGGCCTGAATTAATGTTTTAGGATTTTAGTCCCTGCCTCCTCCCACCCCCCCAAAGGCCAGACCCTGGAAGTCCCATTATGCTTCTGTCAAAGGGGCTATTTCTGGAATTGATGATATGAATGAAGCCTAAAACTCCGCTCTCATTAACGTCTGCAGCTTATCCCAGTGTCACTCCTAAGCTGGTGGGACTCGGTGACACTGCAGGGGAAGGCTGTCGTTTCAACCCAATTTTCACATCACATTTGCGCTAAAATTTCCAGGCCTCGCCAGCGCTTGCTGCACATTTGTCAAACACCAGCCGCCGTCCCGGCGAGCGCAGGCTTTGCCTGGCGCAAGAGAAACGACTGCGGGTGGTGATGGGGGACCCGCGTGTGGCCGTGGCCGTGGCCCCGTGGGTCTGAACGACGTCTCCTCGCCCCAGAAAATAGGCAGCAGAGCGGAGCCGAGGGGTCACCTGGCCGGATCCGGGCGGCTCAACGCATTTCTGCGGTTGGGTTTTATTGCAGGATACAAGCTTGCAGCCCCTGGTGCTGTGGGGCTGCCCGTGGGCTCCCCGTTGTGCTGACTGTGCTTTCGGGGGCTCCCACCCCATCTCCCGGTGACGGTGGGATGGCAGCACCTTGCCGTGGAGCCGGTGCTTTGCTGGAGCGCTGGTGCTGCTTAGGGAGAGCTGGAGGAGGGGGTCAGGGAGGGAGCCAGAGAGGAGAGAGAGGAATGCAGGGAAGAAGGAGAGGGGGAATGGCAGAAGCCACCTGGGAATAGCAGAGCACTAAGGGAAGAAATAAATATTAATCCCATGGAAGAGCGTGTATCCTTGTAAAGCATCACCAAACGCTGCCCTCCATACCTGGCTCAGCTGTCGGCGTGGGTGCCCGGCCGCCTCGGGGAAGGGACCGCCACCTCTGGGGACGGGCAACGCTGCGGCATGGTGGTGCCCGCTCTCCCCGTCTCCAAACCAAAGAGCACACCGGGAGCAGCGCGTGTGCTCCAGCTCGGCAGGCAGAGCCCGCGCTGCTGCTGGACCGAGCATCGTGCCCGCCGTCCTCTTGGTTGCCGCTGCCCTCGAGGAACAGCTTCCCATTTAATTCACTTGCTGGTGAATTTGATCCAAACTTCTGCAACCAAATCATAGCAAGCATAATGCATTATCTTTCTCTTTTGATTATATTAAGCTGGGTAGTGCTGGCTAATTGAATCTGGGGGTCTTGCCTCTTAATTATGAAAGGTCAGGCTCTGCCGAGTGCGGGCAGGTAGCACAGGGATCGCTCGTGATGGGAAAGGGGCCGAGGGCTCTTGCTCTGTACAAAGACTCCTGTTCATAACAAGTGACTGACTTCTGGTTTTTTTCCTTTTTTTTTGGTGCTCTTTATCTTATGAATTTTAAGACTCTGGTTACAACAGAAGTGTTACTGGATATTTCTGTGTGGCAGAAACAGATTTTTTTAATTGAAAAGAATCTGTGAGCATTTTGGCTGTCTGTCTTGACCAAGCTGATGGTAAAAATGTGGATTTTTAAGAATAAGCTGGGGTGAGCAGGTGACCCTGAAAAGCAGGGACTCTTTTCTCTGACATCCATGGCATGGAGCGGATGGGGTGATTGCCTGCTGTGTGGGCATGAACCCCATCATTAATTTCTTTTAAACGTCAGCCCTACGCATCCCGCCTGCTCGGTGTGAGGCGGGTGCAGGACTCCACAGGGCCAGCTCCACTCCCGGTGAATATTTATCTCGTGCAACGTGGACTGTGGGCTCAGCTCGGCACTGGGATGAGAGGCAGCGGCAGTGCCACGGCTGCCCCTCGCCCTGAGCGTTTGCCTCCTCCTCCTCGCCTTAGCCGCTGGCCGAGGACCAGCACTGTCTCTGGTGCTTCCCAAAGCCCCTTTGCCCCTTCACTGCCCACGCAGCAGCGGCGAGCGGCATTCAATAAAGCACCTTCTGCTTTTGCTAATTGAAGAGTTTCCCTTTGTCAGCCTCTCGGCTCAAAGGAGGGTCGGTACAAAGCCATAGCCATCAGCACTTTGTGTGCCTCTGAAAATCCCATTAGCAGAAGAAAGAGCTTGAAGTTTCATTCAGCTGGAAAAAAAAAAAAAAAAAGGCAAAAAAATAAAATACACCCCCCAGCCTTCTGATCTATCAGCTGCACATTAACATACTGCCCTCGGCACCGCCGGGGTCCCTGTCCCGGGAATATTTAATCAGGGTGAAGTGTTATATTGGACTGAAATGTATTTGCTTGAGGGAGCGATATGCTGATAAGTGGGTCTGCGGTTAAAGCTGGGGGAAAAAAATCTGTCATCAGCAAATAAAATCCCCTCCCGCTCCACGGTTCCCCCCCTTCCCCAGGCTGTTTTCCTGCCTGTGGGATGTTTGTTCCTGCAAGGGGAGTCGGGGTGGGAGGGCATGGACCAGCCCTGGGCTGGGGGCACGGACAGAGCTGGGGGGGATGCAATGGGGGGGGGGGTTCATCGTCTCGCTGGGGAGAGCGGCATGGGGGGGGCCGTGCCTGTGCCAGCACCCGCGCCGAGACGGGGAGAGCTGGGGCTCTGGGCAGCGGGGTGTTTGGGCAGGTGGGGGCTGCAACCACGGGGGACCGACCCTTTGGTGGGTGCAGCTCTGACGCTGGTCCCCACGTCTTCCTCCCGGGCGCACCTCGCACCCCGTGCCCAGCAGGTTGCGGCGTCTCTGGGGCCCTGCGCTCTCCTGGCTGCCCTCCGCTCGCAATTAGTCAGCGGCGCCGGTGCCGGCACGCTAACGAGCGTGGAGGGGCACCCACGGCTTTGCTGTCTGTGGCGTGCCGGAGGAGGACAGGGAGGGTGCCCTCGGCGCCGTCCTGTGCCGTTCCTCCCATTTCAGGCACCGGTCGGCCCTTTGCACCGGACGCGGGGCTGCGGTGAGGTTGGATCTGCTCGGCTGCTCTAGGTCTTGGAGAGGGAGGAGGTGAGATCAGAGCGGCTCCAACCAGGTGCACATCATGGTTATGTGGCCCATCTCCGCTCGCTTGGGAGCTTGCGGTCCCCGGTCGGCACCACGCAGCTGCCCACCGTGGCAAAAGCATCAGCCAGGTCCCGTGCCCAGCTGAGATGGAGCCCGTGGAGGAGAGCCGGGCCCAGTGCAGGGTCTTCTCCACCACCACGAAAGAATTTGCGTGAAGCTTTGCCCGTCTGGGGAAGCATCCGTCTGCCTCTGCAGGTTTTGACCCAACCAAGCAGGCTACTCCCGAGCCTCCTCGCTTCCCCGCTGAATATCTTGCAGAGCCCTTACAGACACATGCTCGTTCTGTCACTCATTTGGGATGTTACAGGGTTTTTTAAAATTCTTTCTGTTCTCAAGGGCTTTGCAATTGCTCGCTGACAGAGCCGTGGATGCGGCTGGCTCCGCAGAGGGATGCTTTCCAGCCCCCCTAAGCCGGGGAACGCCTGCGGGTCCCCCGCAGCTGCTGCCCCCTCCTCTAGCTGCCCTCCGCGCCTGCCCCCGCAGGGCTATATTTGGGCTAAATATTCCAGCCCATAGCCCCAACCTGACAGTTGGAATGTCTATCCCGATATCTTGTAAACATTTCTTCTGATTAAAAGATCCAGATTGCCAACGACCGAGCTGTGACTCAGCCCCATGTGATTTCCCAGGAATTCGCCCAAGCTGGGTGGCAGGAGCTGCCAACTCCAGCCCCGCGTGCCCGGCGGGGAGGCACCTGCTGATTCATCCTCACCTTCTTCTTCCCCAGCCAGATAACGCTACAGCACGGGCTCCCAAACACCACCCGCTACCGCGTTGCAGCGAAAGCTCTTGTCTGACAAGGGTTGTGCTTATTTTCCTAGAGCCTGGAAGCTGCTGCCTGCACCCAGGCAGGAGCGTGGCCCCGACTGCCTGCGGGTTGTGGCTGTTTTCCATGCTAGGCTGGAAGATAACCCCGGTGCCGTGTCGCACCGGCTCCTGGATTTTGCATCCCTGTGGCCCTAGCAGTCAAGAGCTGGCTGGAAATGGCCCCTAGAAGGATGCAAAAAATTTGGTACCAGGTTTGAACCATCCCTATGAGGATTTGCTGCAGTAGCACGCTTTATTCTGCCCCCAAAGTGAAAGCATCCAAAGTCTGTCCCAGCAGCTCAGCTCTTTAAAATTGCTCCAAGAGGCAGCAGTCAGGGTAGGGAATGGGCTCTGTGGGCCTTCACCGTCTTAAAGGCTTTTAGGCAGTTGGTTAATGGTTTTGACAGTCTTAATTTGGACTGGGAATGAAAAGTTCAAGTAGAGACTTCAGGGAAACGCCCCTGGGATAAGCCGTGACATGGTTAATAGAAAATTGTAATGTTGTTAAAGTGCTTTTCCGTAAAATGCCAGGAGAGGAAATTAACGGTGTGGGGTTTATTTTTTTCTAAAAGTTGATATCGTTCTTTTAATTTAATTTTTTAATCCATCACATCAGCACTCAGCACTCTTGCTATGAGACTTTCATTTTATAGCGGTTTTCACATTAGCCGTAGCCACCGATGTCGGCGCGGGGAGAACACGCCGTCGGTTTGCCGAGCAGGTATCTAAACAGCAGGCAGGCTTTCCATGCAAACCAGATAAAGTCTAACCGAGAGAAGCTGGCGTGCACCTTGCTTTAAAGCCCAGAATAACCTTTCTGATTCAGCGGTGGCTGCTCGCGGATGCTCGTCTGGGTCCGTTGCTTCCTTGACGGCGTATCGTGCAGGTGGTTCGAGAGGGTGAGCATGCTGGTGATCCTGCTCAACTGCGTGACGCTGGGCATGTTCCACCCCTGCGAGGACATCGCCTGCGACTCGCCGCGCTGCAGGATCCTCCAGGTACGGCCTGCGGCTCGGCCGCTGCTTTGAGCTTAACGGCGGCCCCGGTTTGGTGGGGAGGACCAAAAGGACCGAGCTGCGGCAGAGCTGGCTCTAGCCACGGCGGAGGTGGCCTCGTGCCCCGGGATGGCTGGGTCCTGCCTCCGCTGGCTGTCCCGCCAGCACTTAAAAAATGCTGATTTTGGCGCTCGGATGCGAAGGCGCGGTGTCATCAGGCAAAGCCCTTGCCAGGCTCTGCCAGCCCTAACATAGCCAAGCCTTGCTTGGAGTGCTTGGGAAGGGTTAACCATTGAGTTTACAGTGAAAGCAGAGCCTAAAAAATACTTGTCCCTTTATCCTAGCACCGTGGGTGCTGTTGGCCAGTCTGGGTTGGGGGAAGACACGGGGCGGCTCTCATCACTGCCTCTGCCCAGGGATTTTATAGCTCTTGGTGGTGCAAGAGGAGACCTTGTTGGACTCAGGTCTCTAATTCCCTCCCCCGGTGTGAGTGTGCAGCAATGCAGGAGCATCCCTCCTCCCTTCTTTTCTTTTGCAGAGCTTCGATGATTTCATCTTTGCCTTCTTCGCCGTGGAAATGATCGTCAAGATGATTGCGCTGGGGATTTTTGGGAAGAAATGCTACCTGGGAGACACATGGAACCGCCTGGACTTCTTCATCGTCATTGCGGGGTAAGCCCGGTGTGGCTGGTCCCCCTCTCCCCGCAGTTCTGTTGTTATTTATGGCACCGCTTGGCAAGCACTGGATTTGGGGGAGCGGCTGGTTTGCAGCGGTGAAGGCTGGGGGCTTGCTGGGCATTGGTACTGTCGGCATTGCCCATCCTGGCTCCTCAGTGGGGATCACCACCCGGACCGCAGTGATCCCTCCGGTCTTCTCCATAGCTCGCGGGAGAGCTGTTCAGCTCATGGAGAGAGCAAGGCAGGGTGACAAAAGCTGTTTGCGGTGGATTTTGGCCAGCCCGGGTCCTGGGGCTCCTTGCTGGGTGCTGGGCTCAGCTCTTCTTCCTCCAGCCCTGCTGGTGATTTCGGTTTCCATTGGGGGAGGTGGCGGTGGAGTAGGCGGTTGGGAGCACGGAGAGGCATGCCAGGGAGGATAGTTCACTGAAATGTGCATGATTGCCCTCATGATTATACTTTTTTTTTTTTTTTTTTGAGGGAAAGCGACCAAGTTCGCCTTTTTGAGCATTTTCCTTTCAGAGGCACCTGGTTTGAATTAAAGGCTCTTCCAGCACCCGAGAGTCTCCTGGCGGAGGCTGGAAATCCACATGAAAAGTCCCTGGCCCCCAGCCAGCGAGCTGAATTTCTTTGACACACGAGTCGCTCGCCGGCCCTTGCCTCCCCTCCCCGCTCCAAGAGCCCAAAGACCTTTGGGAAAACACTGCTTTTTTTCCTCTTTTGATAGAGCTAGAGATCAAATTTACTGGATTTTCCTGGAAAGGAGCAGGGGACCCTCCCAGCTGGGCTGTTTACCTGGCATGGGTTTGGTGTGCCCCAAGAAGGGGCAACACCTTGGTGGGCTTTGCTTGTGGTCCATCACTGGCTCCACAGGGTCACGGCACACACCTCTGCCCGGCAGCTGGGAGAACCGAAAGTGTGGCCCAGTAAAACCAGTAGGGAGGTGCCAGGTATCCCAGTGCATCCTTGGCCTGGGAAACTCATTGTCATGGTGTGCTGCAGAGCCCAAAAGATGGAGCGAGGCTCAAGACCCAGACTGGAGGCAGAGATGGAGGGCAGAAAGGCCAAGAGCTGTAACTGTCCCTGTAAACCCATTTCTGCAGGAGGCTCCAAGCTTGTGCTTTCCAGCTGCACCAGCCTCTGGCTCCTGGGGTTAGGAGAGGGATCAAAGTTTCCTCCTGAAGTATCTGAGCAATGTTAGGGGCCGCAGCAGTGGGACGTTGGACAAAGTGGGACCCCTGGTCTGATCGGCTCTGGTAGGCTTGTAAACATCAGCAGCATGGCCAAGGGCTGGAGCCTGCTAAAGCCACCCTGTGTATTCTTTATTTCTTCTTTTTTATCATTTCTTATACTAGAATTAAGTGTGATGAAGAACCAGACCCAAGCAAGGCCAGCCGTCCCACCAGGGGAGGCTCGGGGAGGCACGGCGGTGGGTGCTGGGCTGCTTCCAGCTCCGCTGCCCCGGGGTGCTGCTGCGTTCCCCTCCCAGCCGGGTCCTGCCCTTACCTGTTGAGCTTACAAAGTCTTTGGAGCTAGAATTATCCCTGACGTGCTTCTCTGGAGAGCCCACCGTGATGGGACCTCGGTCTAGAGGGACATCAGCAGAGACTGTCCCAATTCCTATGCCGAAATATAGCTGCACTTTGCTTAAGCAAGCGTCAAATCTCCTGCCCACCTACCGCACCTAGACAGGCGTTTGGATGTGTGATTGCCGCCTACTTCCCGGGCAGAGCACGGAGAGCGGCACCGACCTCCCCTCTGACACAGCCGCCTTCCCGATGCGCGGAGGCATTTATTTGTTGCAGAGGTTTTGCAGCCTTGCAGCCTGAGCGTTCCTGCGACCCCTGCCAGGTCGGCTTTGCCTCTCGCTAAATGATGGGTCTTCCCATCATGTGCATGAACTGTTCCCATCTGGGCCCCGTCAAAACCAATTCAGCTGACAAAGGATCGAACTGGGTTTAAATACAAAGCGGAGCCTCTCCTACGCCAGCGTCCGCTTTCTCTGCTCTCTTTTGTGCCCTCGCGCTCTCCTCCAGCCATTGCCCATCCATCCCAGAGCGCTGCATCCTGCTCGGAGCATCGCTGCCGTCCTGGAGCATCCCTCGGCTGTCCCTGGCAGCACCGAGTGCTGGGGAAAGCCGAAGGGGCTGCAGGAATGGGCCAGTGTTGTAAGCAGAGGAAAAAATCAGGAACCCAAGCCCGTTACTAGACTCAAGATGTAGGTAAAAAACACTGTAAGGATAAGAGAAAAAAGCACTCCAGGGTCAAATCCCAACCCGACCTCTGGCAGCAGATTCCTCTGGTAGCTCGTGAGCACAGCTCTGCGGTTCCAACATGGGCCAAATTACACTGACGAGCATCCAGACCATGGTGCTAACAGCAAAGCACGGGAGCAAGGGACGAGCCGAGCTCGACGTGAAGGCATCTTGCATCTGAGCAGGTGTGTGATGTCAGGAAAGGGGCCAGAGCCGAGCTGCAGCCCTGGAGGAGAGCGTGCACCAGGGTGATCCTCAAATCCCCGCTGTATTTGCTAGATACCCGATAAAGCGTGTCACGTTTGTATGTAGGTCTCCTGTAAGGGCTTCAGCCAGGTTTTCCAGTGAAATGACAGGGAAGAGACCCCCAAACTGACATTTCCACGCGGCCCTGGTGACCGCAACGAAGCAGCTCTGCTTCTGCATTCCCACTTTTTTCCTCCCCTTTTTGTGCAAGACATGGGAGGGGGGAAGCAGCAGGACAGCGTGGGCTCCCCAGTACCTGGCAGGTCCCCGGGCTCCTGCTCTCCTGCTTTCCCTGCCAATTCCTTTCCCATGGGCAGCAGAAAGTGATGGCAGGGGGAGAGCAGAAGCAGCAAACCATGTCTGTGGGGCATCGGGTGGGGAAGGCATGTCATGCCGAGGGACATGTGGGATGTGCTGCACGCCGGGGCTGTGCGCTCCCACGGGCACACCATCCGTCGAAACCCTTCCCAACTACCACCAGTCTAGGAGAGGCTTCAAAAAAAAACAAACCCCAAACTTGTAGTATTTAACCGCCTGCTTCCTTGAGAAATTTCTGGACCTGACAGAGGTTTACGTTGCTGAGAAATCTTTTTGCGCATTTGCCCCAAATCTGCCGCTTGCAGAGGGCTGGGAGAGCTGCTTGGGTGCTCTGCTTGCTCCTGCCGCGCTGCCGGCCACTTTCGCGGCATGCCATTAAGTACTTCTCAGCTCTGTTAAACTGTCCAGACCAATCTCATGAGCTCATGGAGAGTAAATGACTTCTTTGTGACAATGTAATGCAATTAGTGCTAATTGTAGAGTGTGTAATGTCTGCAACACATCTCTGTAATTACAGTAAAACTTGCTGGAGATGAGAATAGCGCTGTATTATCAAAACTCAGCTTAGTGAAACATGGCTTTGGCTGTAGGTTACCGAGTTGCATGGGGAAAAGGGAAGAAAAAAGTGATGAATGGCATAATTATGTTGCGTTATTTTAAAGGAGAAGATTTGGGGAGTTTGCTTTTAAGAGAACACTTGAAGGTTAACAGGCGTTGCAAGCCAGGTCTCGTCCTCTAAAAACAATTCAATATGATTTTGACCTCTCCCAGTGTAAGACGCAGATGTATCAAGGATGAGCGCTTGTTTACATCCAAAAATATGCAGAAGCGTTTACCGTTTAGTGCTGACCAAGGCTTGGGCTGGTGAACTGGAGCTGTGGGATGGAGATGTGCCCTGACTTGCCGTCTCCTTGGCCGCTCCGGGACCCCGCACGCGCTCTGCCTCCCCCTCCTCTGGGCAGGGCGCTGGGACCTCTTCTCCAAATCAGTCTGTGGGAAGCGGGTAGCCACAGGTTGAGATCTACCTGCTCCTCAGCTGGAGCCATCCCCATCCCCAGCCACTTTGCTGCAGTCCCACCAGCTTGCAGGACATCAGCTTGTTTTGACTTTGGTCAGATAAAGACCTCCGCGAACCTCTGCATCCCTGTGGATTGAATTGTGCTTTAAACCATCCTCACCAAAAAACCCAAACCCAAACCAACAAAAAATCCCAATGGTTAATTGTTTTCCCAGGAGAGAGGCTTTAAATCAGGGGATACTTTGGTGCTGTAAGAGCTTACAGGGTTCCTCTCTGCCTTCTCTAGACACAGGGTCGAGCAGGGCTCTGGATCCGTGCCTGTGTTTCTGCTCCCCTCCAAGCAGGGCTGTGCATCGTCCCGTGTTTGAGTTGTGTGGGTCTGTTGTTACTCGGGGCTCAGTCAGTTGTTTGGCCAAGTCTGCGGAGTCCTGTGTGTGCTTTGCTCATTGTAACAGTAACGGGCCTCTTAAAAGACTTTGTAGGAGAGTTAAACACTTCTGGAATATTTTGCTTACAATTCGAGACGAGCTGGGGCTGGAGGTGGTTGGCAGGCTGCTTTCTTCAGAAACGGAGACGCCGTTTCTTTTTCTCTTTGCTTCCTGAACACTTCTTTTATTGTTTGTTATCATTTTTTCTCTGTGTTGAAGGCTGTGTTAAAGAGTTAGCTCTGCTGAAGCCTTCATAAACAACCCTTAAGGATGTCTTGCTCCCTCCTGGTTTTGAGTGCTGAATTTCAGGGATGAAATATGCTGCAGGAAGCCTCGCTGTATTCATAGGTAACAGAAGAGAAAGGGATACCGCAGTCCCCCTCTCCATCCCTGCTCCATCTAAACCTGGATGGTTCCTGAAACGCTCTTTAGCTCAGAAACTGGGATAAGGGCGATGCTGCCAGACTGGTCTCTGCGGGGAGCGGTGATTCCGTGGCTGCAGCAGCCAGAGCAAGGTTGCTGCTGGGTGCTTTGGGTGAAGCTTCCAGCCCGTGGGCTTCACCTCACAGCACCAGTTCGCTTCACAAGCAGGCAGGGCTCTTCTGAAGGGCACTTTAGCTGTATGAGGCTGATCAAGGGGCTTTTTCAACTCCCCGGTTCAGACATGGGCAAGAAAGCGCTGGTGTGGGGCTGCCCACGGGAGTCCCTGCTGCAGCCTCCCGCTGCAACTGTGGGCAAAGGCTGTTCTTTCCCCATGTATTAGTCCCTTTGTCCCTTAAAAAAAACCCCAAACAAACAGAGAGACAGGGATGAATGTTGCTTTTTCATCCCCTCTGTCTGCCTGTATTGATCCCTCTTGCACGGAGGAACAGCACCTTGGAGACGTGGCTGCGCGGTGCCCTCTGCGCTGCCTGGGCACCGTGGGGTAATTGCCCGTGTAAGTGGCCGATTTGCACACGCAATTACCCAATGTGCAATCACAGCCGCAGCCCCTTTGAGCTGCAGTGAAAGCTGCACCAAACCCTCTCCCAGGAATCTGCCCCTCTCCGGTGCTTGCCGGGATGGATGCGAATGTCCTGGAAGCCGGGAGCCTCCTCCCGTGGCCCCACTGCATCCTGGCTAATCCCGAATTAGGTACCCTTCGCTCCGAGCAGAAGTGGCAGAACCGCATCAAGCCGATACTCATGATCGCAAATCTCCGGGGGTTCAAAATGTGGGGTTGAGCTTTGCAATTTGATGCCTTCGGTGACTTTTGGGAGGATAAAAAGCAGCCGAGACCGGGGGCTGCTGAAGCCCCCCCAGCTGCGGATGCTCTCTGCTCCGTGCTGCCTTACCACAGCCTTCGCAGCAGAGCATCCCGAGCAAGCTGTGTCCCTGACTCACAGAAACCTGCTGGGTAAAAGCAACCCCTCTGCAGCCTCCCTTGCAGCCGAGCTGACTCAAACCCACCTGTGAAAAGACTTGGGTTTTTTTAAGTTTTAGGACTTTTTTAAAGAGAATTCTTTAGTTTCTTTCAGTTCTTCAGCTGAACTTGCTGCTGCTCCAAAAGCCTCATTATTCAAGTGTCCTGGCTGGGACACGTGGTGCGGCCGGATCCGGCAGGCTGCAGGGTTCACACTCCCTCCAGTGCTGTTCTTTTTATTCCATTCAGCTTGATTAAAACGAGTATTTTTAAAATTAAGCAACACCCACGATTGCGGTGAGACTTG
Source organism: Aquila chrysaetos chrysaetos (assembly GCF_900496995.4). Taxonomy (NCBI): domain Eukaryota; kingdom Metazoa; phylum Chordata; class Aves; order Accipitriformes; family Accipitridae; genus Aquila; species Aquila chrysaetos. Next base: position 69,383,995 of record NC_044008.1, read on the forward strand.
CAAGACTTAAAAAGCAGCTCCTGAGCAAAAGCGGAGTGCAGCAAAGCCGGTGAGGGCTGGGAGGAAATTTCATTTCAGCTTTCTGAAGATACAATGCTGCCTAAATAATTTCCTCTTGTCTTTTCCAACATGGCTTAATATCATCCACTGATTACTGCACTTTGTAGATAAAGGGTGCCTATATGCCCGGTTTTGGGAACCTTTTAAGGCTGAATAAATCTGAGCTCTATCTCTTGCCGGCAGCGAGCAGGGGCTCTGTGCCTCTGCGGGCAGAGGCGGGGGCAGCTCCCGGGAATGCTGCCCTGCCTGCAGGCATCGATGCTTTGCTACTTGTTCCTTGTGTGACCTTGGTCACATCCCCTGGCTGTACAGCATCGCCAGCACCCAGCTGTGTTCAGAGTTCAAGTTTTCCTTGGAAAGGGCCCTCAGCACAAACTCCATGACTCTGATGGGTCTTCCCACCATCTTCTGCTTCCCGAGCAGTGATCCCGGGGATGGGAGCGGAGCCAGGGCTGAGAGCAGGGTGGGTCGGAGAGGCGATGCTGGGTAGGTGTGGGAAGGGCTTTGCCAGCATTTCTGTGCTCTGTTAGAGGCTCGCTGGGTGAGAAGACCCCTTTCAACCCCTCCTGTGAAGCTCCTGAGCATCGCTTCTGTGAGCCCTTCACTGCAGGCAGGGGTGCTGCCTGGCACTGTGCTTACGAGATCCTTCCCAATGCTTTGGGTTTTATGTGGAAGAAACCCCAGCGTGCTCTGAGTCTCGCTGTCTCCAGGCAGAATAGGAATGAATTTCAGCTGCCCGGTCCATCCTGAGCCATGCCTTGTGTCTGACTGCTGAGTCCCGGGAGTTTTCCTTCTCGGAGGAGAGTTTGCCAAAGGTTTGCATCAGCTCTCTCTCTGCATCCCACCACCAGCCCGTTGTACGTCTGGCTTTACAGATGCTCTGCTTTTATTCTTAGAAAGTCCTAAATATTTCCGCTTTCCATCTGAATAACTCCAGCGATCGGGGGCTGCTGATCACTCTGACGAGTCTCAGCATTTGCTACGAATCCATCCTATTTAATGCTGAGTATTTCTCTGAGCCTTTAACTTGGCTGGGCATCCAGGTCCGTGGCAGAGGCACTGACAGGCATCGCGCTTTCCCGTTTGAACAGAAATGACATTTGAGTTGAAGCTTCATCGGGGGCTTTTTACACTGCAGATTTTCAATGCGTAAATGTTATATATGCTGGTAAATGCACCTGTCACCTCGCCAGTTGGTGACATCCTGACGTTCACTCTCCCTGGGTATCTTCCCTTGCCAGGGACATGGATTGATTCCTCCCATGCATCCCCTTGCCTTGGGAAGTGACCGTAGAGCTGGGAAGTGGTGGGATTCTCATTGGACTTGCTTGTTAGTGACTGATTTTTCCCCACATTTTTTTCCGCCAATACTGGGTTCTCTCGAGGCTCCTGAGCTGTTAGTTATCAGCAATGTGTAGATGCTGTAGTCTAGGTCTGGGGCTGAGCTTGCGGTGCTGTAATGCTGGCGCTGGTAGCAGTGCCCAGCAGCAGAGGTAGGAGAGCACCCACCCGCTCTTGGTGCTCAAGTGTTTGCTCAAGCTACTGGGTTGTTGTTTGGTTGGTATTTTAAATTTGGCATTATAATTGTTCTTTAATATGTTAAATCAAAACGCATTTTACAACGTGCCCTTTGCAGCTTGCAATCACACGCATCTCTGGAAGTGAGTCTAGAGCTGTCATTAATCAGAAAATGATTTGCCTTGTTGCAAATAACCATATGCTGCTCTGAATTTTGCTGGTAGCCTCTGTTTTAATACTGGATGGAAAAAAAGCTGTATGTGTGACATGGGCTTTTTACCTGAATCCTGCAAACCATACAAAAATCTTCTTTTCAAACAGCGAGTGAAACCTGAGAACCATTAAAGCCCAGGGAAGTTGTTGCCCCTCTCCTTACCTTAGCCAAAGCTCACCCAAGGCGGTGAGTCCTGCGCACCGAGGAAGGGGCTGGTTTTGTCACTGGGACCGGGTGGGCTCTCGTGGGCATGCTGCCTTCCTCTGGTCAGAGGATGAGAACAAGCTCCTAGTATCTACACGTGCCTGTCTAATATTCATCTTCTGGGACTGTCCCATGGCTGTGGGTGTCAGCTAAATACAGAGGAACATGTTAAAGTTATTTTGATCTTAGATATGGTTTGATCATCATCATCCTCATTAGAGCCTATCAAGAGAAATCAGATAAAGTGTCACTGCATCAAGTGAGGAGTCGTGTATTTGGGGGGTAGAAAGTCTTCTCCGCCCCAGGTGCTCCTCACCTGCCAACGGCCAGGAGGGAGGAGAGTCGGTTTGGCTGATCACAGCTAGAGCAGAAACCTCCAATGTGCTGCAGCCGTGGCAAAGCTAACACGGCGCTGATGAATCCTGCGGGACTTCCAGCAGGGAGGGAGGGAGGAAGCACTGATGCCTTTGTGCAAGGCGCCAGCAAAGCCTCCTTCAAAAAGCCCGATGTCTAATCACGTAAGATTAATTCAGGCCAGGGCAGGTGTGGAGAAAGGTCGTGACTGGGAAGCAGAGAGCCTGTCTGCGAGATGGGGCTGGAAGAGCTTGGTTTGTTTGACTTTGCAAAATCAAGGCTGAGAGGAGATGTGATGTGTCCTCTGTAAATACATCGGGTGGGTAAACACCCGGGACAAAGAACAGCTATAGAAGCTACTTAAAAGACAGCGCTGCCATAAGAACAAATGGATATGAGCTTGTCCTGAATAAATTCAGGCTGGAAGTTAGGCTTCTAACCACCAAAGTTGGAGGGAGGGAACCACCCAACTAGCTTTGAGATGGAACTTGATAATTTTCGGAAGAGATTAATATCCTGTGGTTGCCTGTGGCAGCGGGAGCCTGGCTGTGCGGGGAGCCTCGTGGTCTTCTTCCTTGCCTTTGCCTGGCTCTGCCTTTTCAAGAATGCTTTTGGGCAGAGCTCTTGTGTTTTCCCATGGCTGGAGAGCAAAGTCCTGGCGGTGACGTGACTGATGGCCCTGCTGTGCTTGAGCAAAGGTGCCATGAGCAGAGGGAGACGGTGCTGGGGGACCCCAGAGACTCGAAGCAGTCCAAGTGCATCCTCAGACGAAGTCATGTGAAGGTTGCACCTCAGTGTCCTGTGCTGTGAAATAACCCCCTCAGGCACAGCGTAGGAGCACTGGGAGGTTCCTTGGTCCACATTTGCCTCATTTGTTATCTACAAGTGTCATCAGTTTTGATTTGTGCGCTTGCCCGTCCGCCTGAGTCCCACCTGCCAATGATCTCTGCTGGGTAGAGCTAGCATAGCTCAGTGTCCTGTGGTGCACACTCCTGTGTCCCACAGAAAGGGTCTGCACCAGGGGATGCTCCTCTCTTCTTTTCAGGGTGATGGTGGTGCTCAGCACAGCGAACCCAGATTCATTAGAGTATCTGTACAATTGCTGTTAAAATCAGGGCTGTGTCTGGAAATTGCTCCCCTGGAGTGTGCAGGGACTTTCAGAAGCTTCTGCCCTGGACCTGTGCAAAAACAGTAACAAAAGCAGATGAGAGAGAAAGAAGATCTGTGGCTGTGTGAGCTGGTGTATCACATTCTCACTCATTGACTTTATTCTGATACGCAAACAACCCTTAATTAATTCCTCTGGCAAACTTTCCTGATGGGAGAGATGCAGTAACAAGTCCCTCTGTGAGAGGTTGGCATATAATGTTTGATTTATAATGTTTGATAATCTAACATTTCTCCAGAAGATCCTTGACGTTCCTCCGTGTTCGTGTCTTTTGCAGGATGCTGGAGTATTCCCTGGACCTGCAGAACGTCAGCTTCTCAGCGGTCCGCACCGTCCGCGTCCTGCGGCCGCTCAGGGCCATTAACAGGGTCCCCAGTAAGTCAGATCCTTATTCCTCCCAGTTGATGCAAGTTCTCTGTATCTGTGCCCCAAAGATGGAAGAGCAAACACAGATGTTCCCCATCTTACATTGCAGCTCAAACGTTCACCTAAGCCTGGTAGTGCTAGGTCCTATCACCACTCTCTGGTTTCCAGTGCCTGTCACTCTTCTACTTTAAATAATATTCCTTTTGACACCTGTGGCACCAGAGATGAGCCACCAGTCAGTAAGATATCCAGGACTGTCTTCAGACACCTTTCTTTCTCAGCTGAAGAGGGTCTTAGGAGGCTCCTAAAGTGAAGGGATGCAGGCGTTAGGGATTGACTGAGCCGGCAGCCTTTGCCAGGCAGCACGGCAGAGGGGTCTGAGCCATGCTGCTCCCACCCTTCCTGTGCTACCCCATCCTTTCCTGGAGAAACTGGGATGAGGAAATCTTGTTGTGCCTGGAGACAGCCCGCTGGGATGTGCTGAGGAGCCTCCTCTCGGAGCATCTCTTGCTCTTCTCCCCAGAGCTGGACCGTACAGCCCCAAACCCCAACACCGCCAAAGAAAACCTGGGTGGTATGGGAGGTGGCTATTCAGTCCTGGTTTATCAGGTCATGCATGAGGGTCTCAGCCCCCCCCCTTGAACAGCAGTGGGTGGCATTGCCTGCTCCTGCGTGGCAGCAGGTGATGGCAACCCAGCCCTGTCCTCGGAGAGGCATTGGCCATCGCAAACCCAACCAAACTGCCCAGGGAGCCGTTCCTTCTGCACCGTGCTGGGCAAAGCCCGGAGCGCTGCGAGAGGCGCTGAGCTCCATCCCTCTCGGATGCTGTACGGATCGGGTGTGTTAAGCGTAAGTACAAGCACATCAGAAACGTTGTTTTCCTGGTCCTACAGTCCTGGGTATCGAATCCAGCATTGTTTTAGCCAAATTAAATCCAAGTCCGAACTCCCCTATCTGAACTAGCCCAATGCCGTGACGAGAACTAATCAGCTTCAGTTCTCTCTGCCGGTGCTGGAGGTGCCTGGGCTCTATTTATTTTTCTGGTCCTGACTCTTGAACTTAATCTGGCTTTGCTGCTGCTGCTGCTGCTGCTGCTGTTTCAATCGTTATGGTAGCTTCAGAATCCTGTTTGCAACGGTTTTTTTTATCCCCACTGCTGAACTGATGGATGGCTGAATTTATCCACCACTGTCTAACTGGGGATGTAATTCACTTAATGTATTTTGAAATCCCAGGTAATTTATCTTGGCTTCTCTGCAACGTAGTTACAATGGGATAGAAATGTAAGGTGGGAAAAGAAAAAAGAGGGTTTTGTATGATGATGATAAATGCAATAACCACAGAAAGTCATTTCAGTTAATTAGGAGTTGATGCAAGGTGGTTGTTCCCCAGTAGAGGAATAGAAGAAAAACCCTGATAGAGGAGGTGACAGCATCAGGAAGGGAGAAAAAAGTCTTCTTGAAGTATCAAAGTAAAGGGTGCAACAGTAAAGCTTTCTTTAAATGAAAATCAATATAAGCGAGTGAGAGAATGCAGAAGATGGGGAAAGAAGGAGAGCGAGAGATGAGCAGAATATTACAGAGACGTCAGATGAAATCAATTTTTTTGTGTGTAAATGTCAAGTTGAAGTCACCATCAATTTGTCTTTGTTACAGAACTGGCTGTTCCCGAACTTGTGAGAATTAACTGCCAGAGAGAGTCCTGTATTTTAAGGAAGAGAGGGGATTTAGGGTAGATGAGGGGAATTAGGGAGGGGAGGGAATTTTAATATATACTGAATGGGGAAAGAAATATGACTGAGCAAGGAAGAATGTCAGAGTTTGGTCTCAGGGAAGAAAGGAGACATAAAATTGCTAGAAAACTTTAGGAGGAGAAAGAGGACTTGAGATGGGGAGTGAAGGGAGGGAGAGGGGAAGGGAAGGGAGGTCGTGTGCCCCGGAGCAGGACACGGATGAAGGGGGGTATCCCAGGGGCTTTGGGGGAAAACCAGCAGGGACTGGGGAGCTGCTGGAGTTTGCAAGCTATGTGGGGGTGACAAGGACAGTGGTTGGGAAGGCAGTGGCTGTCAGTGGAAGGAAAAGTATGGATGGAAAGGAAAAGGTCAGGAGGACATAGCTGGAATAAGAAAATTCAGCGTGGACATTTCCTCTTTGCCTCAGGTATGCGCATCCTGGTGACGCTTCTTTTGGACACGCTGCCCATGCTGGGGAACGTCCTTCTCCTCTGTTTCTTCGTTTTCTTCATCTTTGGCATCGTGGGAGTCCAGCTGTGGGCAGGTTTGCTCAGGAACCGCTGCTTCTTCCCCGAGAACTTCAGCATGTGAGTCTGCGCAGGCAGCAGAAATGTCTCTCCCGCTCGAGCGAGCGTATCTCTCCAAGAGACAAGGATATCCTCCATTAAAAAGCCCTGGTCTTCTGTAAATGCTTCCTGCTCCTAAATGCCACCACAACTCCTGCTCAGGCACACACAGCCAGAACAGAGCAAGCTGCGACAATTTGCCATTCGAGTCCTGCAAGGCTGGCCTTAACCCTCAGCTGGCACTTGGGAACCTCTCTGATTGATAAGAGCTTCCAAAAAACCCCTGAGAATAAGAGTTCAGGCTTTCTAAATTCAGCATATCATTAACGTGTGACCTTTTCTGCATTTGTCGAGACGTTGAGGTCTGAATCCTGTTCAGCAGCTGGTAGTGTTTATTGGTATGACATTTGTAGTCCCGCCTAAACCCCAGGGAAAACTGATGGAGATACCATACATTTTGTGATGCTAGATCCTTTTCAGTCTCAAAGCAACAGATAGTCCCTGGCCCAAAGTGTTAATTTTCACAGATCCCTGGATTTTAAGGCCAAGAGGACTATTGTGATCAAATGGGGTTTTGTAGCACCCAGTTTCCTGGCCAGCCAGCTTGCCAAATGTAGGAGTGTTTGAACAGTGGTCGAAATGTCTGGTAGGTGTCAGCCTTTTTCAGACCAGGATTTCCACACCTGTTCTCCTACCTACCTGGTTTTTTCCACCACCTCCCTCCCTTCGAATGCTAGGAGAAGGGCAGGTGACTGCAAGCCCTTGATGGCTGCTCTGCCGAGCTCTGGTACCCCTGTCCCCTTTCAGTGGATTGCTTTCAAAAATTGACTCCCCGGAGTTGGTCTGGCTAGATCCACACCTGGATGGAGAAGTCCTGCAAGCCCAAAACCTCTCTCTTGCACACAGCAGGACCATGATGCTGCTGCTGTGGCTAGGCTGGCTCTCGAGTCTGGAGCTGGTACGATGCACCTTTTATCCTCTCCCACGCATCTCCTAATCAACTGCCACCCCTCTTGTAGGTCGTGTCCTCAAAGGGCAGTTGGGAGAATCATTACCGGGCATGTCCCTGTTAAGTAAATGGCAACAGAGCAGAGGGACTACTTCACCACTGAGTAAATCCAATAGAGCCACAGGTTTGGGTGCTGTTTAATTGAGCCAGAATTCCAGGGGTTTAGATAAGCTTTGAAGGGTATTAAAGGCAATTCTGCAGGAATTAACCAGGCTGAACTAGGCTTAAAAATATCTTTGCAAGCTTTACTGGAAGTCTTGGCAGCATTAAGGAGATAGCTGTGTGCAGAGCAAGAAGCCAGTTCCTGGCTGGCCATGGGTTGTTTCATCTCCCTGAAGAGTGTTTTTGCCTGGTTTGCTGTGGTAAGGCCACCCTCAGAGGGAATTTAGAGCTTATCTATGGGCTGAACAGGCACTGTGAAATGCAGATGAAGGCCCTGTCTTCGGTTTTTAGGAAGCTTGGGAGGTCCTTGTACATAGAGTGTCCCCAAGCAATTCTCAGCATCTCCAGGAGGACAAGAGATACAGGAGTTTAACTGACTGATTTCCATCTTACTGCAGCAAAGGCATTTCAGAGAAGCCCCGCCGGGCTGAATCCTGCTCTTAGTCCCCTAAAGTCAAAGCCAGAGCACTTCCAGATGGAGTGACTCTTTATAATGTCATCATCAGAGGAGTTGCTGAGTGGCCGAGTGCACTGCCTCAGTTTCCCAAAACCCAGTTAGGGACATCATCTCACCCAGTGGGGCTGTAGAAAGTCCAGGGGGATCCCTTTAAAAAAAAAACCCTTTAAATTCCAGAATAACAGATGTCAGACTGCTGTTACAGTTGTTACCTTGCCAGATTGCCTGCAATCGGTGTGCAAACCCCAGCCCTGTCTGGACTCTTTCAGCCCCTACACGGTGGATTTGGAGCGATACTACCAGACAGAGAACGAAGACGAGAACCCTTTCATTTGCTCCCAGCCCCGGGAGAATGGGATGCGCTACTGCCGGAGTATCCCAACACGGAGGGAAGAAGGTCTTGAGTGCACCCTGGATTATTATTCCTACAATGACACTACCAACACATCCTGTGTCAATTGGAACCAGTATTACACCAACTGCTCCGCCGGGGAGCACAACCCCTTCAAGGGAGCCATCAACTTCGATAACATTGGCTATGCCTGGATTGCGATATTTCAGGTGAGCCTTGTCTGCAAACTGTCGCGAGGTGGGTGAACAGCCGGTCGTGCCCCCCAACATGTTCCTAGGGGCTGCGTAATCGCGCTCCTGGGAGCTATTTTGCACCAGCAAGCATTATATAGCAGTGCACGGGTGCTCAAAATGTCAGGGGTGCAATTTGATGCTTGAAGATGCCTCCATCTCACATGCATGGCCAAAACCCCAGTCTCCAAATCCTCTGTGTGTGCAGTTAGACCATCCTGAAGTGGAGCAGAGCCGAGAGACTGCTCTTCCCTCTGCAAAATGCAGTAGTGGGCCTTAGGACCAGCTGGAAAAGAAGGGCTGGCTTCAGTCTGAGCAGTTGGTAACGTGGCTATTGGCATTGGCAGGAGCAGGATTTGGCTCCTCAGTGTCTTGTACTGCACCGAGACCAGCTATGGGGTGTCAGAAATGGCGCAGCCAGGAGAAACGTTGCTTGTGCACTTGGTGTTGGAACTGAGCCTCGATGGGTTCATTTTCCCTTCCTATCTCCACCAGGTCATCACACTGGAAGGCTGGGTGGACATCATGTACTTTGTCATGGATGCACACTCCTTCTACAACTTCATCTACTTCATCCTCCTGATCATTGTGAGTGGCCTTAGGGGAAGGTGGGGGTCCTTTTGGCATTTGGAGAGAGCAGAGTGGAGTGACCCAGAGGAACAGGGCAGATAATACAGTGAATGTAAAAGCTGAGGCAGAAACCAGCCTGCTGGAAGACACGCAGCTTCAATACGGCATTGCATTGCAGCTGCGTTTTGCTGCAAACATGAAGGAAAGAAAGATGTGCTTAAGCTATGGTAGATGCACTTCTGTGGCTGCTGCTTCTACTACTTCTCTCCTTGTGCTCCAAGGTCCTCTCTCGTAGTTGCCACCTAATATTTAAGTTTAAAAGTAGGCAAATTCCTCTGGTCAGATTTTGAGCTCTGGAAGGGGAGGAGGCTGCCCAGAAAGTCCCCCATATCGAAGAACCCAGCTGGCTGGGACATTTCAGGAAAACAGTCCCAAACTTTAGAGAGCACATTAAGAAAGGAGGGAAGAGATTACTGCCCACAGCCCACCCACGCTTCACAGCATCATCCAAGACCACCCACAAAGGAGACAACAAAGAGTTTCTGTGGGGTGGGCTCCATGATGGGCTTCATCTATGCAAGCAGAATTGTGACTGGCTGAGCTCGTTGTCTAGACTCCCTTTATCGTCAAGGGAGAAAAATAGGTGCTTTAAGGGGGTGATTCATCTCCTCTGAAGGTAGACATCCAAAATAAATTAGATGCATTGCAGACTTGATGTGCCTATTTCTCTCTTGACTCTAAAGGATCATTAGGTGCCTCACTCAGATGTAGCTGAGATAAGTGAGATGAGTCCCCTTCTTGCTGCCTAATTGGCCTAAGTCCAGCAAAATAGCTGCACATTGTCCATTAGGCCATTGTGGGGATTTCTGCTCCTCATCAAACCAGGACTCAAACCCTGAGGAGAAGGTAGGAGGTCGTTTAGTCCATGATGCTTTTTCTAGTTCATCTATTAGCTTCCCCAAAAAAGAAACAGTCCCTTGCTCTCAGCATCTCCGAAATGATGGAGAGGAAGAGCAAGCAGTACTTTTCCAGATGCCGTGCGAGTAACATTAGCAGTGTGTGATAGCCCGTTAGCACGTCAGTAATTCTCTGTGATCCAGGCTGGGCTCTGCAGAAGGCAGAACCTCATGAAACCCTGGTTGGAAATAAAATCTCCAAGCTGTGGGTACAGACTGCTGATGCCCTTGCGTAACAGTCACCCGCAAATCCCGTTAGCAGGGGAAAGGGATCTGCTCGCAAGCTGCCCACACGCTGCCAGAAAAAAGCGCTCCTATCAGGAAGGCTCAGCGCATTCATCGTAATGCCACTAATTGTGATAATTACAACCGCTGTCTGCGGAGAGAGAAAAACACCATCTTAAAAGAGCAAAAGGTTTTTGTCAAAATAATCTTCTCTCGTCTTTGATCTTTGGCATCCGCCATAGAGCGCTGGCGTGGGAGTCCCCGGGGCGGGGGCTTGGGGGCTGAGTCAGCCCCTCCGCGGTCCCGGCCAGCGGTCCCTGCTAGGTGACGCAGGGGCTGGGGCTGGATGGGGTTTTCCCCCAGCTCCTTGCGCCAGGGCGTGGGGTGAGGCAGGGCTACGGGGTGGGCATGGCCACCCCGAGGTGGCTGATGGCTCCTGTCCCCTTAGGTGGGCTCTTTCTTCATGATCAACCTCTGCCTGGTGGTGATAGCAACGCAGTTCTCTGAGACGAAGCAGCGCGAGAGCCAGCTGATGAAGGAGCAGCGGGTACGCTACCTGTCCAACGCCAGCACCCTCGCCAGCTTTTCGGAGCCGGGCAGCTGCTACGACGAACTCCTCAAGTACCTGGTTTACATTGCCCGCAAAGGCAGCAAGCAGCTCGTGGAGGTCTACCGGGTGGCGGGCGTGAGGATGGGTTTCCTCGCAAGCCCCACGAGCAAGGCAGGAGCCGACCGGCACGCCAGGAAGCGCCGGAGCAGGAAGAGGTCCTCGGTGCACCACCTCATCCACCACCATCACCACCACCACCACCACTATCACCTGGGCAATGGGAACCTGCGGGCACCCCGCGCCAGCCCGGAGATCAGCGACGTGGAGACCAGCTCGCTCCACAATGGGACCAACCGGCTGATGCTCCCCCCCTCGGCACCAAACCCCCACGGGGCCCCCAGCGCCGCTCCCAGCAACACCGAGTCCGTCCACAGCATCTACCACGCCGACTGCCACTTCGAGCCGGTGCGCTGCCGGTCATCCGTCCCGCAGCCGGGCCTCGGTTTGCCGAGCCCAGAGGGGATCCCCAAGAACATCGTGGGCGGCAAGGTGTACCCCACGGTGCACCCCAGTACCTCCCATGAGATGCTGAAAGAGAAGAACCTGGGGGAGGCGGCGGTCGGTGGTGGGAGCAGCACCTTGACAAGCCTCAACATCCCGCCCGGGCCGTACAGCACCATGCACAAGCTGCTAGAGACGCAGAGCACGGGTGAGCCTGGGGCTGGACGTCGGTCTGGGGTTACCTTGCAGAAATACAAGCTACAACCCAATTTCTTTCTCTTTCTGAATCTTTGCAGGGTTCTTTTCAGTCCACGTTACAGAGAAAGGCGATGGCTTTCCAGGTGAGGCCAACATGAGTCTTCTGACCTACCTAAGGCGTCTTATAGCCAAAACCAGGAGAGAGGTTTCAACCTCCAAGACTTCATACTTGCAAGAATCCAAGGGAAATGAATGTTTTCAATGAACCCATTTTCTTTCCCATCCCCATCTTGCCCCCAAACCAATTTATTCTGTAATTACAGGGAACACTCCCCAAATCCCTGCACTCCCAAAAGCAGCTAGAACTGGGCTCAGTGACACCGAGCAGAGCTGGAGCCCAGCCTGGCCGCTTCCAAATAGCCGTGTCCCTTCCTCGCTAAAATGCAGGGGTTGGAGGTGGCTTCGTTGCCCACCACTTGCTGCAGAGCTCGGGGACGGACATCTTCCAGATCCGAGTCCCAGCACATCCGTGAGCACTGCGTAGCGCTCTCGTGGGACAGGAGGCTCACGGAGATCGAGCGTCTGTTTTGCACGAGTGCTCAATGGCAATTGCAGATGCCGAGTATTAAAGATCTGTGATTTGCTCGGGAAGCTCGTAACAGAGCCAGATACTGAATGCAGCTTTCCTGGATCGGAGGTTTCAAACCTTCACTGCAAGATGCTCTTTCCCCCTCCACATCCTGAGGTTTGGGAGCTTGGGCCAGGCTAGTCCAAACCCCCTCAGCCTCCAAGAAGCGTTTCTGGCCAAGCTTTCCCAGGCGGTCAATGCCTTTTCCATCCCACCGCAGCGGCATTGACCTTTCCAGCCAGGAGCTGTGCGGGGAAGAGACCAAGTCCTGCCCCCAGCCCAGAGCTGCCTGGAGACTAAATACACAGAGCCGGGCTCTGAGTCGGTTTAGCGCTGGGTTTTTATTCGCACTGCTGCTTGCTGCTGTGCGTGAGTCAGGAGCGTGCTTTGCAGATAGTCTCTCCCCTTGCAGCCGGCTGGTGGGATTTTGGGGGAATATCCCGCTGATATTGTCACCCCAGGAGCCACCTGGCAGCTGGGAGCTGCTGTTGAGGGCAGTTCGTGGGGGGGGAAGCTGGTGATTTCAGAGCATCAGCAAACAGCGGGAGCAGGAAAGGAGGCTGCTGGCGGCAGTGCTCCCAATAATTACAGCCCGGAGCCTGCCAGGGCCAGGGGAACTGATTGCTTTCTCCTAGCTGTAATGGCCACAGGTATAACGAGGTGGGCTAGGGGTGCTGGGCTGGTGGCAGTGTCTGCCTGGGGACAGCAAGAGGGCTTTGTAACTGGGGAGAAGGCACTCGGGGAGCCCAGCTTTTGGGCTATTTAACCCAGCAGGAGCCCTTTTCACCTTAGGAAATGCCTGTCTTGTCGAGGGCGATGGTTTGGTGCTAACGGGAATGGCGGGTTGCTCCCGTGGCCGCCTGCAGCCCCTCTGTCCCAGCTGATGGATTGCCCTGCCCCTGCCCTGCTGGCATTTCAGGTCCCTGCCAAAGCTCCTGCAAGATCTCCAGCCCCTGCACCAAGCTGGATGGCGGCTCCTGCAACCCCGAGAGCTGCCCTTACTGCCTCAAGGCGCTGGCGAGCGAGGCCGAGCTGACGGACAACGAGACGGCCGACTCGGACAGCGAGGGGGTCTACGAGTTCACGCAGGACGCCCACTACAGTGACCAGCGGGACCCGCAGCGGGGCAGAGCGCGGGCCAGGAGAGCGAGCCGGGTGCTGGCCTTCTGGCACGTGGTGTGCGAGACCTTCCGGAAGATCGTGGACAGCAAATATTTTGGCCGTGGGATCATGGTGGCCATTCTCATCAACACGCTCAGCATGGGGATTGAGTACCACGAGCAGGTGAGTGCTGTCCCAGCGGCTCCTGGCGCGGTGGGGATGCGGGCGGTGTTACGGGTCCGAATCCGGCCGCTGGCAGGATGGTTTGGGGCAAGAGGCATTGGCGTGCTGTAGGAAGGGTCCCAGGACAGAGCAGGGCTGATTTTTCTCCTCTGAGCCTGCTTCCAGCTTGCAGGCAACGATCACCCTGGCTGGTACTGGGCTGTGTGAGCTCCCACATCCCAGTCCTGCCAGGGGTGCTCAGCACCGTGCCGGGACCGCCGTCACGCGAGCAGCACCACGCGTTGCTGGTTTCTGCGGCGTGGGGTCCAAGGAGAGGGAGCAGCCGTTTGCCACTGGGTTTGTGCCAGCCTGGCAGTGCTAGCAACGCTGCTGCCGGCTGCGGGCTCTGGGTCGGTGCAGCTGCAGGCAAGGAAGTCTATTGAATTTGCAGTCCCTGGAGAGGAGGTAACAAATGCCTTTGCCTCCCCGGTGAATGCTCTAGCAACAGCACGCTGAGTCCAAAATAGACTCATTGCTGGCTATTCCTCCGCTCGATTATCTAAGTCCTTGCAGGCGAGAGGCTGCCTCTGCTCCAGCCTCTCGCACACTTGTCACCTAGCAGAGCTTTTCCCTATATATAGTCATTAAGAGAAGGAGTTACCATGTTCCTCTTGAAATGTCTCCATAAGATGACAAGCGCTCTGGTTTTAGAGAGGCTTTTGCGTGGTCTGGTCTCACGTAGGTTTTGTGGCTGCTGCTGGCACGGTGTCCTCGGTCCTGCCGCAGGCATGGGATGGCTTGGAGCTGCAGGTGCATGCTTCGTTTGGATTTGGGGTGAAGAGTTTATTAGCAGGAAGGCTGAGATGCTGCAGAACCTTGTTATATACCCCTCCAACTCTTGAGGGCTCCCGGTGGCCAGCCCAGCACGGTGCTTCTCCCGGGATGCCAGACCTCTCCCCCCCCAGCCAGACACGGCCACCCCTGTCCCAGTGCCAGCCTTTGCTGGGAACTCCCTTGCATCTTGAGTCGCGGCTGTTTACTTTTCTCCCTTCCTGGCACATTTTGTGTTTGCAGAGTCGCTCGCAGTTGCATGCAGAGGCGTTTCTCCCACAGCTCCCAGTGGCAGCGGTGGTGGCTGCAGATCGCTTCCAAATTCCCGTGTCCTCCCATGGCATTAATGCCTCAATGACCGAACACCAGGGAGACGTGGCTGTGCTAAATGTGTCCCTTCCAGCCAGCACCTTCTCCCTGACGTCCTAATACAGTCTGGCTGGCTAACCGTTGTTTTCAGTACACATTAAACAGCAATGTGCTCTGAAGTCCTGCAGGTTTCACCTTCATGTGCTGCCCTTGGTGGGAGCTCTGCGGGGAAGCTTGAGTGATTCCACCTTTATTTAATAATACTGGGAAGATCATCTCCTCGGAACCCCGGAGGGGGGGTGGCTCACAGAAACCGATAAACAGTTATATTCCTCCTTTGGCTGAAAGGTGAAAGCAGATCCGCCGTGTCTTTGCTGCGACTGTCCAAGGGGCGGATTGTCAAAGCTTGTTGCCCTTTATCGGGAGCATCTTTGGGAGATGCTGGTATAGGCTCCCACCGTGCGTATACCGGGGGGACCATCCCACTGGGAATGGGTGGCTGAGCAATCTCCCATCATCAAACACCCTAAAGGCAACACAGCTTCTTAATTCTTTGGCTCGGGAGAAATAGGGCAGTGGGGTGCTGGCCTCTGCCTCAGCCAGCAGTGAATCCCGGCAGGCAGCTGGATGGGAAGAAGCGGATTTTTGTGGTGGTTTTCGGGTAACAAGGTGAAGGGAGCTGATAAGCGTAGGGGGACTCCAGACGCTGTGGGTGGTTGCTTTCTTTGACGGTATTTTGAAGCTACTACTGTTCCAGATTCCTTTCTCCCAGGCATTTGGAGTGAATAGCGGAGATTGTTTTTATTAGTTCATCTGCTCGAAGTGGCGGCAGAGCAGAGAGGTGTTTTTCTGTAAACTCGAGAGGCTCATAGTCTGCAGTTTCATAATCTGACAGTTATGAGAGCAGGAATTAGAGGGGAGAAATGCTGGACCAGGCCTTTCTGCAGAGATTATAAACACGGAAACATGTGATTTTTTTCTTTTAGAAGAGCCTTTCCTAAAAGTGCAAGTGATCAGCCACGCCAAATTTATCTTCATTGGCTGATGTTTGCAAAGTCGTGAGGGGGCTTGAAGAGTACTTGACTCCATGACTTTCTATATTAAGCTCTCTGCTTATTTAATGAATATTTACCTCTTGGGCTTTTCACATGAGGCCACCCTGGGCACGCCGGGCTATATTAGGAAAAATACTTTCAGGATATGTTTTATGGTGCCATGTCAAAAGCCTTGTGTTTTTACCAGCACCTTGCCAGAGGGGAGGGGACATGCTAGCAGCTACTGTGTGAGAGGAAGGATGGGCTAGTGGTTACTCTGGGAGGATGAAGGCTTCTGCCCTCGCTTCTGCCCTCCCATCTGTCCCCAGCAGTGCTGGGTGGGATTCAGCAGCTCTGGGATGACCAGAGCATCCTGGACTTCAAGACAGGAGCTGGTCAGCTGAAGTCCTCATTGTAGCCAGGAGAGAAAAGTACGCTCCTCTGGAGGCTTTGTATCTCACCTTGGGACAGGCATCCTGGAGGGACCTGCTTTTCTCCATGGAAGATGCCTAGAAAACTTAAACAGTGTTTCAGTCACTTGCTTAACAGACTCATCGACCAGAGAAGGCCAGGTTGGGATATTTAGGATGACAGTGGTTCTTTGAAGGCACATCAAAAAGAGTGGAAATTAGCAGTATGTTGAAAACATTGGCCCCCACCTCTTGCTGCTTGTTTGCATTCACCCATCAGTCAACCTGGGCAGACTGAGCACCCATGGCCAGGGGTGCTGGATGCACATAGCAAAGGTAGTTCATGTCCCCAGGAGTTCATCTCCTACCTTAGACCCTTCCATCCCGAAGCTCCTCTCCATAGACCACCTTCCACTGTAAAGTCGTCATCAGCTAATATTTTACCATCGTATGGCTGGGGCTTCAGGAGCTGGGTTTCCTCTAAGCTCCTTCTGATGTGAGCTCGCTGACTTTCTCACTCGGCATCAGGTTGCTTCCACGTGGTTCCTGCACGTGCGTGAGCCGTAGGTACACCTGACCGGCCTCAACTCTGCGTTTTCTGCCCATCCTCCCCACCCGTCCAGTTCTGACTCTTGCCTTTCTCATGACTGCTGGGTTTAGTGGGAGGAAAGCAGAGCGGTTTGAGGTGCACATAGCACTCACCACGTCGCGGCTGCTGGGCAGCAGTGTGAAATTTTCCATCAGGGAAATGACAACCAGATTGCTGCGGATTATTAATGTGACTGCTAAATAGCTTGTTTTTCTACAGAGATGAAGCAAAATGCAGGTAGAAACTATTAGCTTTGGGTAGAGGAATATAAAGGTGATTTAAAGGTAGACTCCGGGGATTTTAAATACACTGTTGAACCAATTGACTGAGTCGCCTTAGGGAAGCTGAGACTCTGCAGCGCTACGGGTTCAAACGGCTAGGGCTTTGCAAAAGCTTGTTCTGCCATAGAGCAGGAGTAAAATGTGCTGCTAAACCAGAGGGTTTCTATGCTGCTTTCCCCCCAGCCCTGGCTGTAAGCCAGACTGTGTTCCATAATGTGCTCCTTTTTTTTTTTTTTTTTTTTTTTTTTTTTTTTTTTTTTTTCCTCCAAGTCCTTCCTTGGAGTGAAATGCAAAGGCTTTAGTACAAGGCGTGATGTTGGACTCCTCAGCAGGGGAAAGAATTCAGCAAGGGCTTCCTTGAGGAAGGGCTTTGGGGTTTTGTTTTTGTTTTTAAAATCTGGTTCGCATTGAGCTGCCTGGCTGTTCCGATTTTCCTTGTCTGAACTCGCATTGTATGAACTATACCCTACATATTCATTTGTTTAAATAGCGCTTGAATTTCAGCCGCCGTCTCTGCGGTGTTTTGCCATTGTTAACATAACAAGAGACTGGAGAGTCCTGCTCTGGCCTCCCCAAAGCTGCAGTCGGTTCAAATCCATGGCTGGAGCTTGTGGGGACTTGGATCTAGAGTGGTCCAAAACTCTGGTGTCTCTGAAGGAAGGAAGAGGAAATTGGTTCAGACCTATAGAGAACCTTTTGTTAATTCTTAAAAGCAAATTGGAGAGATGACAGGGGTGAATGACTCTTTGGGACAGCGCCCAAGGAGAAGAGCTCGTCATCCATGGGGGGCAATTCTTCAAGGAAGTGGGAAGAGGCGATGCCTGACATTCCCCTAGCAGGAGGATAACTGGCGGAGTACCCCCAGCTACAGCAAGGTGTTGTAGGAATCCACAAAGCAGCAGTGCCACGAACCAAGGTGTGCAAACTCCATCTGCAGAAGGCAGGAGCAGCCTAAGCTCATGGCAGTATCTCAAGCTGAATTCCTAGTGCATCCCGCTGCAGGGGCCCGGAGCGTACTCGGTACAGATGATGTAAAGTTGTCACCGCTAACATTACGATCTAATAGCCGCTGCGGCATGGAAATGTCAACCATCTGTGCCAAAGCATCAAAGGAAAGCTTGCTGGCAAAATGCATTAATGTGTCTATTTATGTAAACAGTCGAGGCTGGAGAACATGGGAGTCTTCCTAATCAGCATCAGAGGACGTGAAATTTTCAGGTATCCAGGACGATCGAGAAGGGAGGTGAAGGGTCAGTAACGGCAGCAGCATTAGAAAACCTGCCGGCATGGAGAAACCATTAGGCTCCAGGTTCAAGCATTTATAATAGTCACCCAAATGGTATTCATGTACTTCTCTTTCTGCCTGAATTCAGCATGCAGGGAAGAAGGTAACTGAAAATTATTAGCTGTCATGACACCCACTGATTGATTTCTCCATGTGGGAGGAAAATTTGATTGTTCCATGAAGAAGTGGTGTAATGGAGCTGGATAGTGGCAATTTGGCAGGTTGGTGCCCCAGGTCTTGGGGTGCTTGAATCTGTGCTGGTGTCCAAAGTCCCGGGCAGGCTGGAGGGCAGCAGGTCTGGATCCATTTGTGAGCACTGCCTTAAGAAATAAGGGTGTTTTGGGGATCAGAAACACTTTACTCCCAGCATTTGGTGGTCGAGAGCATCCTAATCTCCACCAGTTTCAAGCCAAGCTGAACATTTTGCTGCTGGCCGCAGGAGTGGTGGAGGGCAGCTGCACATTTGTCAGGTGTATGGAGGCTGCTCCTTTGACATCCCTATGTGCCAAAATGAGATCTTGCCAAGTGCTCGTTCGCCTCCCGAGGAGACTGTGGAGGATCTGGGGATGAGCTGCAGCTCGCAGGGTGCGTGCTGCCCTGCTCGCCCTCGTCTGGCTGCGTAGGGCGGTTGAGGGCAACACCGGGTCCCCTCCAACCTCCGCGGCTCCGTGTCAGGTCGATCCAGGACATGTAAATTTTGGCTTCTTTCATGTGCGTGGATTTGTGTCAGGCCTCCAGGTCAGGAAGGAAGGGGATCCTTTTTTTGTAAAATATTTTTGGTATCTCTTGCACCTCTCTTGAATTGTTTCCTGCGAGTGCAGAGACTCAAAGACCCATCCCACAGCCAGGCAGCAGCTGGTGCTGCACCAGGGGCTCTCTGCATCACACACTGATGAAAACTGGTGCTGTACCCCCTTATGTCTGCACCCCGCTGCTTTACTCCAACCGTGGCCTTAATAGCACAGCCTGACTTTTCTCTGTGGTGGAATTTCTAATTTGATGCTTCCCCGTATGAGTCTGATTCATCGGGCTTTGATTCAGGAGGGCGCTTACGCATGTGCATGCGTCCCTTAAATCAATGAGACAGGCTTTCCCCGGACAACCTCCGTCTGTCCCAGGCTCTTCCTGGGAGCGCGCAAGGTCCTGCGCTCACGCACCGGCTTCTCTTCTTAGAGATATCTCCGCTTCCACTTTGGTGTGTATCCCATGTCTCTATTTAACTCCATTACACATCTCTCCAGCCCTGTGCCAGCTACTCTTAGCCAAGTGATCAAAGCTTTGGCAGCACAGCGAGGCTTTCCCTCCCTCGGTGTCTGCTGGCTTTGCCCAATGCAGGGCTTGTAGCTAGTGTCAACTTAATTTCTCAGCGCTACAGCCACACAGGGTACTCCCACAGTAGGAAAATGAGGTGCCCTATAGATTTGCACGTGCTATATTCAATTAGCTCCTGCTTAAGCAGAAATTGCTCTTGTTAACAGGTTGTTGTTGGAGACTGGAGGAGTCAAGTCAATGCTAATGGAAGTCATCAGAGCTGTTAATCACTAGGATCACTGACTTCAAAACCAGCTCTCTGTTTGTTATCGGGGGTAATTCTTTTTATGGACCTCGGGGGTTCTTCCGCTTCTCCGTGATTTGAAGGGTTTATGAGGTCTTGTAGGAACTCGCGTGTTTTAATTGACTTGCTCATGAAGTTCTTCCAGAGTGCCATGCAAAATACAGGGGTGCCACGGCCCTCATAGTCATTAAAAAAATGGGCTGTGCCTATAAAGCAGACTTTATCCTTGTTCTGGAGACCGAATGATTTGAAAATTAAATGAGATTTCATGCTGCTGGAAAGTGTATGAGTTTTTTATCAGATAATTCAGTTCTGTGCGTGCTTTAGGGATGAGCCTATGTGGATTCCTTGACATCTACTAAAGTTTTCTTCAGCTCCCTGGATGGGGAGCCGTAAGTGTCAATTCTTTCCTGTTAATTTAGTTCAGAGGCTGGAAATACTCGGGCTGCCTTAGATCCTATCATTACAGCTGTTGTTTCAGCTGCCATCCATACCCTCGCGTTATCTCTGCTCAGGCAGTATTGGGAAGAGACTCTGGCTCAGTGAAATGGGAAAATGATGTGTGCTTTCGAAACTCGCTTCATCCCCACATGGATGAAAAATCGCTGCTCTCTGCAGATAGCCGGGCGTTTCTCTTTTCTTCTTCTTTGATTTTTGTGGTTGTTCCCCTTGGGTGGGAGCCAGCAAACTCAGCTAGAGCTTCTGGAGCATCCTCAGCTTGCACCAGCAAATGCTTTCGTCTGTAAGCGCTCCTGACTGCTGATTGTTGGTGATTTCCCAGGGGTCAGTTTATTTTTTCCCCAATTCTTCTGGTAGAGGTTGGTCCCGATGCTGTTGGTGCCCATGACACTGCCCTGCTGCCACCCGTGTCCTCGCAGAGCCGCTTCCCACCCCGCTCAGCCCCCAGCAGGAGCGAGGACAGGAGCCGACCGCTTTTTCCCTCGTCTCTGCTGGATTTCAGCTCTTTGTTATAATTGTTTTTTTGCTGATGTTAGGAACCGACCGGCTTTTCCCCCATGGACGTCTGTCAGCATTAGAGATAGTGTTACCAGCATCAGAAACCCAGGTTCAGCAGAACTGTGCAGGAGCCATACAGAGACAGCCTTTTTCTTTCTCTTTTTTTATTTCCTCCCTCCCCCTGGTACCTTCTCAAGTACTAATGGGGAGATAAGTTTCAAACTTGGTTTAGATTAACTAGAAATAGAGGGCTTTAAATCTCAAGTACTTACAAGGTGTGACCAAGTGGAAATGCAGCTTTTGTTCAGCTTAAGCTCCTTCGAAACCTGGGCAGAGGGATGAGCCAGTTCATGTTTTTCTTGCATTTTCTGGGATAATATTCATCCAGAAATCTCAAGCTGAGAGAGATAAGGAGTTCAGGCAAGAATATCTGCTGTGCCTCCTGAGAGTGGTAAAGACAGCCCAGCCCCAGGGCCTGGGGAAGGAGAGCATGGTCTGCAGGTCCTGTTTATGGTCCTGGGCAGGGATAGTTCATGGCAGGTCCCTTCAGGGTGGGTTGATGAGGTTCTCCATCATGCTCGGGGCTCATCCCCTCATCTGCAGCCTGGGCTCCAGCTGGGCAGGAGGCAGAGGTGCTTGGGGACATGGCCCCGTACGGGCAGTCGGGGCTGGGGAACTCGGTTGTTGGCCACGGTCGCTCAACAAGGATGTGGTGGAGAGGAAGGTCTTGCACTAGAAGGTGCCATGTCCATGGGACTCAGCTCCTTCCTTCTGCACGTGTGGGGTGGGAAGGGACATTTGTTAATCAGAACGGGGAAGAACGGGTGGAAGGTGAGGAGATTAGCGGTGCTGGTGGAAGGGGAGTCCCTCCTGTGCAGACAGCTCCGATTTCTCTGAAATGAAAGCTGCTTTCCTCCCTTTCTTACAGCATTACTTGCCGTGGCATGAAATATTCAGCCTCCATTCAGCCCATAACAAAATCCTCCTTTGCCATGCGGTGATGGGATGAAACCGGACTTGTTCACTTGTCATTTCCTTTTAATAAATGCCTATAAATCCTGAACTTCCCAGCAGTCCTCCTCCAGCCCACCGAGCAGCGAGCGTGCTGCCCTTTCTGTGTCTCCAGCCCCAGGAGGAGAAGAGCAAAAACCGCTGCAATCCTGCTACTTTCTGAATTGTTTTCTTTAACCAATTTGGCAAAGGTTGAGTAGAGAAAGCCTATCGGTCTATCGGGCTCCGATTAAGCATGGCTCAGGTTCGTGCTGCTGGACCCAGGACAATAGCGAAAGCCCAATGCCTTTTAAGGAGCCCCAAAGACAACGAATGTCATGACTGAAAATATGCGTGGATTGAATTTCTATTTATAAAGTAGCAAGCGGCCCTGGAGCTAAGAGGAGCTGTATTTACTGAAGGGAACCAAAATGGTTTTTCGGATGGCCGTGGCTCAGCAGGTGCACCAAGGCAGGGGCAATAATGTGGGTGTGATGAGGGCAGGGCATGGAGAAGGCTCGTTGGTTGACTGAGGACACCGCTATGAGCTATAAAAGATGGGGAATCAGGTGCGGGAGAGGCCAAAAAAAGGGCACCTCATTTTGTTAATTAATTTGCATTTTGAATTTCTTGCATTTTGCCCCAGGACTCATGGTCTGGCTCCTGTTTCAAGGCAGACCTGGTGCGTGTCTGCACCCATGCGGAAGGTGGAGAGGATCTTAATGGAGTGGTGTCAGGTTGAAAATTGCGTCTGTGTGTGACCCATTTGATTTTTTTCTTATGTATATATATAAAAAAATCTGCAAATGATGAGTCAGTAAAATGTTGTTGGTGTTTCCTGTGAAATAGCTGAGGTCGGTATTTTCTTTCTGTGTTATTTTTCCTTAGTTGCCATGGTAATGATTTCAGAAGGGTTTTATTCTGCAGCCGTTTGAATGGGTTAGAAGTTTTCATGGTCTTCTGGATCTGCTCGCAGAAGCAGAGCCCTCGGGATCAGGAGAGATCTGCCTCCTGGCCGGTCACCCCATCCCTCCCTCCGTGCTGTGGCAAGACAGAGTGTTTTTTCGATTTTATTTTATTGTTAGCAAGATAGAGAGGAAAGACCCTGGGGTGCTTCTGCTCTTTTGTGCTGACATCCCCAGGGGCAGAGGCTGGGCAGGACCAGGCTTGGCCGCAGTCTGGAGCTCGCTGCCTGGGCAAGGGGGAAATGGGAATGGATGGATCTATGCCAGACATGCCCGTGGCGCTGGGTGCAGGTCCGATGATGATGAAGAGCCTGTGCCGTGCCTGTGCCTTATATGGGTCATGGCTGGAGGAAGGGAGGAGTAGGAGCCGTGTAAGCTCTGTGCACCATCTGCCAGGGCACTTGGTTGCCCTTCATCACACGGCAGGGCTTGTCTTTCAGGAATTGGGGAACACAGCCCGCGGGGCTTGCGCTTCTAAAGACCCCAGTCCTGTCCTCACCTCTTCCCCACTTGTTGCCTGCAGCTATACTTGCTCAGCAGACACCTTTGAGCCCCGTGCACAGGAAGGAGTAGCGTGTTGCCACCATCTCATGCCCAGGTGGAAATGGAGCAAGTCCCTTCTGCCATCAGAAACCTCACTCGTGAGCTTCTACTCAGTTTAAAAAAAGAAAAGAAAAAAAAAAAAAAGAAAGAAATGCATTACAGCCTGTTTCTGAATGCTGAAAAAGGACAAAGCGATGGTCCAGCTCTGAGATACCCCTCGAGGCAACATTTAGTACCTGGGGACATCTTCCCTTGCCTCCTCCTGTCCCCCCCGGCAGCACCCTGCTTGGTGCCAGGCAGCCCTGCCCGAAACCTCCAGGCAGGGTGCAGAGAGCATCCCCTCCTCGCCGCCACGGTTTGCACCCTGCCAGGCTGGGTTACGTCTGGGCAGGCGCCCGTGGCTCGCCTCCTCCCTGCCGCCTTCGTTTGCTGCGTGGTGTTTATGAGAGATGCTGTGCTGTCTGCTCCTATTTTATGCGCTGCCAGAGCTTGTCAATGTGCTCTTTGGTACATCAACAAATCGACACTACACAAACAGAGAGCTAACAGGGAATGATTTATCCAGGACACCGTGTCTGTATGTCCAGCAAGGCGAGGTGTCCTGGAAACAAAATTCAGTGTTTACCAAAGACTCATCGGAAGAGCTGGTGTTTCGTGCCACAGCTGAATCGCACTTGTATCTCGCTCCTTCTGGGTGTTGCTCGTTTAATCATAGGATGCTTTCCTTTTAATTAGTCACTGCTGCTACCGATGAGAGAATTAGCAGGCTCTTCTTTTAATGGAGAAGCTGAGGCTGTGGCAGATGTGTTGTAGTTGGGGTGGTGGGTAGGAGGTTTTGTATTGCAGAGAAGCCCCAGGCTCTGCTTCTCCACGAAATGCCCTTTTCAGGGGAGTCCTGGAGCGGTTTGTTTTCCAAATGTGTCCTTTAGTCACAGGAAAGATGCTACCTCCCCTGGCTGCTGTGTTGTGGCCCTTGGAGGGGAAAGCTGCTTTTTACCGGCTCTTTTCCTCTACACCCGGCGAGGACCCGTGGAGCTGGTTGTGTGCCAGAGAGTCAGTGACTCTCCCAGGTACCTTATGTCTAGAGCTGGTCAATGTTGTTTTGATTAGACAGTTATTGTCAGAAAATGGCAGTTTATCAAACTTGAAGCTGTTTGTGGGAGGGGAGCGGTTTCAGTGAACTGGCTTAAAAAAAAAAAATTGAAATACATTGTCTGAGATATTTGAAATGTCAATTTGAACATTTGGGGAACAAAAAGTTCCATGTTCTTGAAGCTGACTTTTATTTATGTTTTTTAATTTTAGTTGATTTACAGTACAGAGCAAATGGATGAGGGAATAGGGACTGAAATGGAGGGGAGAGCTTTCAAAATTTTGGGCACAAAGTGTTCCAGTTTGCCAGTTCTGAAACTCTGCATTCCTGTTTGGGATGGGATGACAATTTCAATTCCCGTGGGAGAGAAAAGCCACTTTCCTGCTGTATTGTAATGATGTCTAAGGAAAGATGTCTCAGATGTGTTTGTGATTTCTCTAGAGCAGAAGCATCTTATAAACAGTCTTATTATCCATACCCATCTATGGCTGTATGGAAATCCCATAGCTGGTGTTCTCAGAAGTGCTTGAATCCCCACTGTCTGGCTGTGATCCCCTTGGGCAGGATCACGATCTCAGCCTACCTCTATTTTTATAAATAATCCCTGGCGGTGCTGGTGGCAGGGGGCCGGGCAGGTGCCCCACGGGCTGGCTGCAGCCATGTGTCCCTTGAAAGGGATGCAGAGCTGTTGCAGGGGGGTCATGAGCTGCTCTGGGACACCCCCCCCCCCGTCAAGCGGGAGTGAGGGGCTTGAGGAAGAGAGGGCTGCAAAAATCCTCCGAGTAATTTGCGTTGCCCAGTCTCAACTATTTAGGAATGTGTTATTTCCCAAAGCGAAATAACTCCTTGATTTCAGCCGGGTCTGGTTGCTGAGTGCTTCCAGCAGATGCTCTCCTTGTCCTCCCCTGGCAGAGCTCCAGGCTGCCCTGGAGACCCTCCTCTTCTCCTGGCTGGGTGAACGGGAAGTTTTCCTTTCCTCTTTCAATCCATTTTGGCCATTAAACTTAGGGTTTTTGATATTAATTTTCACCTCTGGTTCAGGAGATCTCATTCTTCATTTTTATTATGGGCACCTAATGTCTCAGATACTAAAAACCTTTTCTTGCAAGGGAAGTGGAGGAGAGTGTGTGGAGGAGGAGTGGGGGGCCAGGCAGCTTTTTCAAGGTGAAGCAGGGGGACATGGATGGATCTGGTGTTGCTGCGGGTGCTGAGCATCACCCTGCTGCACGGGCTGCCCCATAGCCCTCCCACACAGGTACCTGGGGTATTTGGGGCTCTCGTGAGCTGGGTGGGCTGGGAGGGATGTTTCATGGGCTCGGGGGGTCACAGCCCTTCCAGTGGGTGCGGGGGGTCCTGGAAAAGTTGCAGTGTTAGTGCTGCTCCCCACATCACCCGGCTGTGCCCTGCCACCGCCTCCCACCCGGATTTATACATCCCAATAACATCTTCAACCAGAAGGTGCTCGCGAAGTGCAAAGTTTCATTAATCCACGCTATTAACACGACATCCCTGCTGGGGCTGGTTGGATTTTCCATGTCAGCCCCCGCGGGGAAGGGATGCCGCGGCTGCGGGAGATGCTGGGCGCTGCTCACGCATCAAGGGACTTAACTGGGTTGCGCCTGCGGGGCTGGTTAGATTTGGCAGCGTGGTCGCAGAGGGGGAACAGAGGGTGGAAATCTTAGTGGTGCTGATGGATGAGAAGGAAAGCTTCCAGGAACACATTTCGTTTCCAGCAGTATTGCTGCGGTAATGATAACAGCACAGCCTGCCTTGGCGCTGGGGCACTCATGAATGAGTTGGCATTTTTTTTCTGACTAATGTAGACTTTCAGATATTTGAAAGTGTCCTGAGGTGCAGCTTGACATATAAGTTCTCAGCCTATTTATTACTTTGTGTCTGAGCGTTCCCATAAGTATATGATTTTAAACCAGGGCTGCGTTTAATATCAGGAGCTGGAGCATTCATATTTTAGCTCTAGATCAGCGAGGAGGTGATTTGGACTGTATGTCCGGTGTGTTTGGCAAACTCTAGCCAAGGGATCTGTTCCTCAGTGAGAATGTTTGAGGTATAGGAAGTGTTCAACACCACCTTTTTTTTTCTTTTTTAATTACTTTTTCTTTTCAGTGCTGCTTGCTATCCTGTGACCATTGCTGTGTCATCACAAGGTCCCAGTGGCATCAGTGCAAATCCCCAGGGATTACACTACCACACTGAGATAACATCAGACCAATTTGGGTCCCCATCTACCATTGCGCTGGGTTGGAGGAACCTGAGCTGCAAGGGCTTGGCCAGCTGTGCCTGGAGACTTCAACCCTGAGAAAGAAAGAGTTGAATGCCCTCATGGATTATCTGTTTATTTGCCAGCATATATCTGTGAAGCCTTTGGTCGCTGTAGTTTTTTGGGGCTCTGAAATGCAGTTGATCAAGCATTGACCCTGCCCCTGAGCCATCCCATCTCCTGGCTCCCATGGTGTTGGGTTGGGGTTGGGTCACCTCATGTCAAACCCTACAGCTTGTGCCGCGG
This sequence comes from Aquila chrysaetos chrysaetos, assembly GCF_900496995.4. Taxonomy (NCBI): domain Eukaryota; kingdom Metazoa; phylum Chordata; class Aves; order Accipitriformes; family Accipitridae; genus Aquila; species Aquila chrysaetos. The sequence goes on from NC_044008.1 coordinate 69,410,644, forward strand.
CATGTGCCGTGGCACGGCAGCTCCTGGACTGTTGTAGGAAGATTTTGGCCAGCCGTGAGGGTGTTTCACGTAAGTGGTGGAAGTAGTCAACAGCGTGCATTGCACGTTGGCTTCTGCTTGTGGTGTAGCTGCCGTGAACTTGCACATCTGGCCATAACCCACCACAGTGTTCAGGCATCGAAAGCCGTGGGCGGTTACATGTGCGGATTTAGAAAAGTATCCGAGTTAAGTGCCAAACTACCCCTAAGAGGAATCCAGCACCCGGTGTGCGTAAGGTGTTTAGTGAACTGTGCCAGCCCACTGCCCTATGGGGCACCTTGGCGTTGTCGACGCGACCCCATGGCCATCTGCCAGCAGGACGTCGGCTCCTGATTTTAATGAAGCTTTTAAGTAGAAACACGCAGTTGCAGCTATGTATTGGGGTCAAATGGGGAGAAGGGGTCTGGTACTGCAGATTCTGCTCCTGTCTTTGCCACTGACTGATCCTAAACAGACTACGCCACCGGTTTTTGTCTTCTGCCATATGTTTTCCAACAATGCACGCCCACCCGTCGGGAAAAGCGCAGCACTGGGTGTCTGCAGGCATTGTTGGGAACCCTCTGTGAAATATGCTAGAAAAACATGAAAGGTATTAATTCAGGTCTAAGACTACTGGAAGTCTGTTTGTTAAGGCTTTTTCCTACCTCTATTTTTAGATTGCCAGCCTGGAATGCCAGGATCGGGCCCTTCCTCAGTAGCAGTATTTGGGGCCTCCTGATAATAAGGGGTTTTGAGCCATTCCAGTTATATCACCCCAAATCTCTGCTTTTGAAAAATCTTAGCTTAAACCTTTTGATGAGATACTAAATAAAAAGACAGGCCCTAAAAGGATATTTATGTGAGAAAACAGTCCGACTTTCCCTTCTGCATAAGGTGACTTGGTTTGGAGGATGTGAAAGCGTTAAGACTCGGTACACACCGCTTCTACGTAAACCTCCTGAGGTGGTACTAAAGCTGCGATTAATGTGAAGTCCATGTCTGGATTTACCTGCTCAATTTACAACGGATATATAAACCTTAAATACTCCTGATAGTATTTTTCTTCTCTCTCCTGGGCTTTGAGTGAGCTATTGCTGTTTTCTCACTACACCAGTAGCATTGGTATTCCGACACCTCCAGTATTGGGGCTGCTTGTATTTCCAGGTGTAATTTTGGATACGGAGCCATACTGCTTACTGTGTCCCTTTCTTCTTCCTCTTTCCCCAGCCGGAGGAGCTTACCAATGCCCTGGAGATCAGCAACATAGTCTTCACAAGCCTCTTTGCCCTGGAGATGCTGTTGAAAGTCCTTGTTTACGGTCCTTTTGGCTACATTAAGAATCCATACAACATCTTTGATGGGATCATCGTGGTGATTAGGTACAAACCTAGAGCTTTCTTTATGTGTGTTTCCCCTCATTTGGCTGTTTAATTAAACAGAAAGTAATGGAGAGTGGGCATAAATACCTTCCTGTGACACTTTATGCTTCTCTGCTGTAAATTAATGCACTTAGACACGATTGCTAATACATATCTTGGGGTTATTTTATGGTCGTTTTAGAGAGAGGCCCAAGCAGAAAGCTATCAGTCCTGATGTCCTGGGAAACTCTAGGATCCAAATGGTACAAACAGTGCCCGATTAAGTAGCTCTGCTTTTTTGGCATGTGCAAAGGCTGTAATCGCCCCTGCAGCTGCAGCCACTGATTTGCAGGCGTGTTTTTGACACTCTAGTGGGGCTCTGCTCTTTGCAAGCCTGGATGGAGTCCAGCTCACTGGGGGCATTGGCAATGCGTCTCTGCCCGCTTTCCATCCCTCTTCTCTCTGAATTTCACCCTCCCTTTGCTACCTGTCCTCCACGCCTTTGTGTTGGGCTTTGTCTTCTCATCCTGCAATGACCTCTTCTTCTCTCTCAGCGTGTGGGAGATAGTGGGCCAGCAAGGCGGGGGGCTCTCGGTCCTGCGGACCTTTCGGCTCATGCGAGTTTTGAAGCTGGTCCGCTTCATGCCAGCCCTCCAGCGCCAGCTTGTAGTCCTCATGAAGACCATGGACAACGTGGCCACGTTCTGCATGTTGCTGATGCTCTTCATCTTCATCTTCAGGTGAGCGCTTCCGATTGCCCGTTCTGAGGTTGCTCTGGGTTTTTAGATGGGATCCCATGGCGAGGTGAGGAGATGTCCATACCGGGACGTGGCTGAGCTGAATGGTCCCAGGAACAGCATCGCTGGCCAGCGCTGGCAGTGGCTTGCTGCCCTGACTAAATTCTCTTAACTCTCGCCAAACGAGACATCTGTCTTTGCAAGATGATTTACAAGGAGAATCTTTCAGCTGGATGATTCCTTGATATCACCCCAAGACAGCGGTCCCATTACTTACGGACTAGCAGAAAGCCTGGTGCTAAAAATATTGCCAAGGAGAGGGCGATGTTCCTAAAATAAAGTCAGCCGTGGTGGTGCTTGTGCTCTTGCACGGCCTCTTCTTCTGAGAAGTGGAAATGTTAGAAATAGGCTTGGTGTAGACCCGAATTTTTGGATTTTGGTCTAGATTTTGAGAAAAGCCTGTCTCCTTGTAACAGCCAACTCTGGTGTTCTAGCAATCCAGGCACTGGGAAGGCTGAAGAAAGCCAGTCTCTTCTGTGGAATAACGTCCCTTCTCCCAGTGAGATGTTTCACTCCAAAACAATCATTTGCAGACATGATGCTCACTAGAGCTGTAAATAATTTAAATATTCGGGTTACTGGCCGAGAGCAGGGAAAACCAAATTATTCTTTTAGTATCAATCTAAAATGAAAGGTATTCTGTTTTCTTGTCAAAACTGAAAAAGCTGTTTCGGGTCCCCTGATATGTCTCATGCAGGCATTTCACAGAGGCCCTTTTTGTCTTCCTAATTCAATTTAAGCATATTTTGCTGAAAATGTGTCATTGCAAAACAGAAAGTCAAAACATTTTGCTTAGGAAATGTTGAAACACAATGTTTTGACTTAAAAAAAACCCAAAGCACCAAAGCAGAAGAAAAATAAGGAGCGGGCATACTTTTTGGTTGAAACTTTTTGACAGATTTGACCCAAATTCACAACTGGTTTGCATGATCTTGAGGCATGTTTTTCAGTGAACGAATGTTGCATCTTTTTTAAAAAACAAAAAAGAATAAAAATAATTGCCCAGGTGAAATTAGGAGACAGTCAGCCCTGCTGTATGATTACTGGTTTGTACTGTGGTCCCCTTGTTGAGCCTCTGCTTTCCCTCCCATGCAGCATCCTGGGGATGCACCTTTTTGGCTGTAAATTTGCCTCGGAGCGAGATGGTGACACGCTGCCTGACAGGAAGAACTTCGACTCCTTGCTCTGGGCCATTGTCACCGTTTTCCAGGTACAAAATGGAAAATGGCACAACTCATGTGTGTTTGGGGCCTGCGAGGGCTGGGGTTGTTTTCCAAAGCTTCTGATGGAGCTTAGTGATGCTCCTTGCCGTGGAAGGGAGAGGACCCAAAACCACAGGTGCAGGAACACAGGGGTTTTCAGACCGTTTTCCAGAATAAATCAGAAAGCTAATGAGGAGGGGCTGCCAAGGCAGGAGGCTCGTGCATTTGCAGAGTGTGGGCTGGGTGGGTGAAAGTGCGTGCAGAGGGTGGAGATAGAGAGGAGGAGATCAGGACCATTTGCAGTGATATTTTGACAAAGAACACAATCTGGTTTAAGCCCATAATTAATGTGTGCAGTTTTTTGTTCTAGCAGCTCTGAGCTCTGTAACTGTGGGATCTACGAAGGACTTTTAGCTCTTCTGGCCGACCAAAGGAAAGGTCCGACCCATGCGACATAGCAGTGCCTTGCAGATGAATGCATCCTTGGTGCGGGTGGGAGTTGGGGCAGGGTCCTTACCGGTAGCATGCGAGTCACGATCGCTTTGGTCCTGTCTCTCTGGCTCAGAAGATGGCTTTGGCCAGATTTATCCTCCTGTGGTTATAGCTACGGTGGATACCCCGAAAGTGGGATGCTCATTTGGCCCATCCAGAGCGCAGATACCCAGCCAGGCTTGGGCAAAACAGCACGCAATTCTCCGGTATCTCCATTTTCCTGATACTCTTCCTCTGCAGATTTTGACCCAGGAAGACTGGAACAAGGTCCTCTACAATGGCATGGCATCAACCTCCTCCTGGGCTGCTCTCTACTTCATCGCTCTCATGACGTTTGGGAATTATGTTCTCTTTAACCTGCTGGTGGCCATCCTGGTAGAGGGTTTCCAGACGGAGGTAATGTACTCATGCTCATGCCTTTGCTTTCTTCTAAAGTTTCAGGGCCTCCAGATCCTGGAAATTGATTTCTGAGATGGTCAGAAATACGTTTACAAGAGTGGTACATGAAAAAAGTGTGGGAAAATACTAGGTTTTCGTTCTTTTTTTTTTTTTCTTTCTTCTTTTTCTTAGCCACGGTGCAATTTAATACAGCAAGCCCTCTAAATGAAGGGCTTAAATGAAAAGCATTGTTAGCATTAATGCAGGAGTGGGAATTCAGCAGTGAGTCAGGCACTGCGGATGGGATCGCTGCTATGACAATGTCTTTGAAACAGTTCTCACCGTGTTTGTCAGCCAGATTAAAAACCCCTCCTGAAAACTTATGCAGGCTGGTAAGAGATTAGTGACACAATTATCTTTTTTTGATGGTATGCGTTCACGGAGCTCTTCCTGCAATGCTCTGCACATTTTAAAGTACATGATTTCTGGTTTCTGCCATCTGCTTCCTCGGGCTGGGAACTCCCATGAGACACCCAGGATTGCTGGAGGCTTTCATGGAAGGGCAGGGGGGCACTTAGGTTTGAACTCAACTTTTTTTTTCATCCTACTGCCTTCCCAACTCTCCAACTCGGAGTGAGCGAGCGTGTCACCTTGTCCCCAGAGTGGGGGACCTGCAAAGCCCACCTGCTCTCTGCAAAAATTGTCCGACTGTCCAAGAACATCAGTAAGGGAGGGGACCTTTACACCCTGCCCAGGGGGTTGGAGAGATAAATGTAACCTAAAACTGCTCACTGGGATCTGCTTGTATAGGCTGTGCTTTTACACACTATCTCTGATTTTTATAAGCGTTCTGGGGTGACTAAATATTATTTAAGATTTGTTGCTTGTGTATCATAATATCCTACCAGCCTATGAACAGCTATGCACAGAATTGGTTTTATTATCATTATTTTTGGAGCACAGTTTAGAGCTAAATTAATGGAGTTGTACCAGGAGGTAGCAAGAAGAAATATTTTTTCATTTTTTGTATCATGCCTCTCCATGTCGGTGCTTTTCTTTTTTAATTGTTATTGTTGTAGCTGTTTCTGTCTGTAAATCCCCCCTGCCATTCAGCCGACGGGAAGGTTACTGCCAGGTTCTCCCAAACAGTACAATGTTCCCTTGCCCAAGCAAGAAGAGGTAAACAGCTCCTTGTCTGCTTGTGATGACGGCTTCGAAACCAAACCTTTGTCTGTTCAGTCTAGCAAATTGATTCTCTGAAGGTCGCCGAAGTGGGAGATCGCCTGCTGCACCTGCTTCTTAGAGAAAAGGGTGCAGCCTTTAAATGCAGCAGCCCCTTTTCCAACCCCTGTCCTCAAGGGAGGCTGACGCCTGTGGTCCTTGGCTCAGCCTGGTTTTTCATGCTAGAGCATCCCCGTGCTCGCCCGCCGGCACGCTCCCGCACACCCAGCCTCCGCGCGCCTCTTTCCCTGGGCAGCAATTTATCCTGCGCTCGCTTTGCGGCCAGCTGGTACTATGGCGTAACTCCCTGTAAATTCACGCCCTGGCTTAATGCACTGCAATTTTCTTCCAATAACCACGTCCTTCAGGATAAGTCTTCCCTGGAGTCAGGGGAACTGCCCGCAGCACCTCCAGATTTGCTTTCGGCTGGTTTTTTGCAGCAGGGCTGCCCCATCGCCTGCCTCGGCTTCTCCTCTGCCAGGGCAGCGCCGGGCAGGTCCAAGCCAGCTCCAGGATTTCTGTGTAAGCTGCAAATGTGCTTTAAGTGCAGTGTAAATCAGGGAGCAACTTCTGATTCAGGAAAGCACTGACACAGCCTGAAGACAGTGATGCTCATGCCGGTGTTGAGAGGCGAGTGCAAGGACCAGGATCCAGCGCAGGCTCCAAAGATCAAACCTTCTCTGGCCAATTCTGCCCAACCACGGCAATTTCAATGAACTCGCACAGATTTATATAACTTGTGACTCTGATTACAGTGCTATTTTATATCTCAGGCTTTGATGATGGCATTTTAATAATAATCTTCTTTCCACGTCATTGTTATTCTGAGTTCTCCGCATTCTTCCAATAAACTGCAATGGGATCAAGAGATCCTTCGGCTCAACCCAAGTTTCCCTCAGCAGACGCGGAGCAAATGTCTGCTGGAGGTCAGGAGCCAGGTCTGGCCTTGCCGGTTTATGTTTATTCAGCTTTGCTGGTGTGTAGCTTTGCAAACAGATCTCATTCTGGCTTTTGCTAGCCAGCACACAAAGGATCTTCTCCTAAGCAGAATTAATAGAGAGATCATGTCTCACTGTAAACAAACCCCAGTGTCTCCCTCCTGTGATTGCACATGACCCTTCTTCTGAGTTGTTTTTTGGGTTTGGTTTTTTTTTTTTGTTTTTTTTTCCATTCTCCTTCAGATTTCTGGGCTGAAACACAATCCTGGGGCTGCTGCCTTTATCTCCCTGGTCCTTGAGTGCCTTTCCTCAATCTGCAAGCACCTCGTTAATTTTAGTGCATGGCTTTGCAGCCCCAGTTGCTAGGCAGCAGATGTATATAAGCAGTGGAGAAACAAAAAGGACCTGTTCCAAACTTTAAATATGGAGCAATGTATTTTGCAGGGTTGAGTTTCTTTTTTCTTTTTTTTTTTTTCCTTCTTTCTTTTTATTTGGTAACCTGCTTCTCTCTTGCAAGAGGTGCACGCAGGACTTTATGCAACATGGTTATTTTTGACTGCGCATTCTCCGATTTAACTCGAGCCTGGCGTTGGTGCGGGGAAGGTGAGCAGGGGACTCCGTTTGATCGAGCTGCTAATTTGAAATTGCTGCCTGACCTCTCAGGTTCCTGCCCTGGGGACTTCTCTCTGAAGCAACGAATGACTCCTTTTTGTCAGGCATAAAGTTCCTCTCCTGAGGGACTTCCTAATAATATTATATCTCCGAAGTGTATTCTTCCATTGGTAATCCTCCCGGTTTCGTGTCCCCTTGTCCCTGGCTGTCCTCACTGGTGGGTTTGTTCCTTCCCCTCCTTTGTAGCCGCCTCCCTCCCTGGCACCCCAGGTCCTCCAGCCCCTCCATCCTTTCCTCTGCAGGACATTACGTGATCTCTGGATGTAGCATCCTTGGAGAAATAAGGACTTGGACTTCTTCTGGGCTTTAACCAGAGAGAACAGTCCCTTCTCCCACAGTAGGGATTTTGGATGGTGTTCTTCTTGCATCCTTTACCTTGTGCATTCCTATCGGTTTCAGTGGGATTTTCCTTGTGAAGGAAAAGTGTTTCCATGTTTTCTCTTTTGATGGCTTTTCCATGTCTCTCTGTTGCAACCAAAGACTTTAAATTAAGTGTCTGTTACATCACTAGCAAGACACTGTTGTCCAAACATCCAGATCCCAGAGCTGATCGGTCTTAAACTCTTCATCCCAGCCTAGAGTGGGATGAGTTTTGCATCCCATGTAGCAACTGGAGGAAAGATCATCTGCCCTGTAGGCAAGAACTTAAGTCAGTGGGACAACCTGTGCCCTCCTGCCACAGCGCGTAACCTCCCACGGCCCCGCGGGACGGGACCAGGCACTGCCACGCTGCCGAGATGTGCCGAGGAGCGTTGGGAGAGCCACCCCTGAGGAAGGGGAAACACAATGAGGTGAAGAATGACGTGTGCTTTCCAAGTGGGTAGGGAAAGACTGACTTCTGGTGCTGTGAAGAGATGCTGTGTCCCCCTGCCGTGTTTGGGAACCTGGCTGATTTAAACTGGTATCTCCACTAATGGGGGTGAGGAGGGATCTGAACTCACAGCAGATTCTGGTGGCTTTCCTTAAATGAGGTATTTCACCTGGCCGTAAGAGGACTGATACTGTGTTAATCAAACATTCATTAAAGGACTCCTCTGCCGCTTAATGAAGGTGTAATAAATAAAGATCCTATTATGCTGCTCCTGCTGCAAAAAAAAAAAAAGATATATAATAATGTTTTCAATAATTAGCTGGTGTTTCATTAGCACAATTATCACTGAGGAGCTGAAGCAAGCTCTGTTCAAAACACTTAATTTAAAGGTAAGGCTGGTCCCTTCGAAGGGCTTCTCTCCGTCTAAGATCTTCCACCCCTTCCCTGCGCCGAGTGGAGTGGGTGCCCCAGCCCGGCTCTCCATCGCGGCTGCACGCTGCCCTTCTCCCCCTCCCCTCTCCTTCCCTGCCTTGTGTGTTTTTTGATTCCCCCGTTCAGTCCTGCTGTTGAAACTGTGAAAATTGAACCCCCCTTCCCCTTCCTCCCCCCTCCTTCCCCCCCCGTCTCTCCTTCAGGAGATCTCCAAGCGAGAAGACGCGAGTGGGCAGTTAAGCTGTATTCAGCTGCCTGTCGACTCGTCGGGGGTACGTACACAGCACATCCCACCGCCCACCGTGGTTGTCTCTCTCGTGGTGCCTGGTCACACGCCGTGGTGCTGTTCTCATTGTAGTAGCTGTTGTTCTTTTGGGGTTTTTTTTGGGTGTTTTGGGGGTGTTTTTTGTTTTTTCTTTCCTTCTTGTTGTCCTCATTGTCGAGTCAGCCTTGATTTTAAGTCCCTTCCTTCTCTGGGGCAGCCAGGTAAATTAAGGTGGGTGCTTCAGGGCAGCTGATGCGGCTCCAGCCCTGGCTCTTGCCCGACCTCCTTCTGGATGCCTGCCCTGGGGAAGGCTCCCCGCGGGGCTGTCGCATCCCGGGGACCTCCCTAGGGCTGCGGACGGCGATGCTGATTGCTGAACGTGCCCGCCAAGCACTCCCTCCACCGCGCAGGCGCAGGAGGGTGCCCGGGAGCGAAGGGACCTGGAATCAAGCCTGTTTGTGGACACGTGTGTGGGGAGCCCCGTGCTCGGTAGGACGGCGGCAGCTGCGCTGTGGCGTGTCCCAGAAAGGCTGGCCGGGATGCCGGGACTGTTGGCGCAATGCTGCGTTGCAGAGCTGGTCAGGGTGCGAAACGGTCCCGTTCAGGTCTGAGGAAGCCGTGGATCTCCAGAGTGCAGCACGCCCCAAACCTTACTCTTCTGCCAACCTCATCTTTCTCTTTACTGCTCCCTTTCCTTTCTGTCCTTCCCGAGAAGTCTGGCTTTTCCCTCGGCACAAAAGCCCTTTCCCATCGTATCCCAGTGTGTCAGTCCTCTTCGGTACAGGCTGCTTTAGCCGTTGTACCATATGGTCCATCCTGACATACCCTCGTTTCCCAAAAGGATTTTAACTCCCTGTTCTCTCATAACCCCTTTTCTATCCAGAAAGGCAAACTGGGAGTGCAAGAACAGGTAACGGGCAGCAGCCCCGGCTGTGAGATGCTTGCCTGCACCGTACTGAGTCTGGCACGTGGTGTTTTGGAGGGGATGCTTTCTGCCCTCCAGACGTGGGGTTTGGTGCTGGGGAAGCGGGTGGGAGGTCCCCACATAGCTCTGCTTTTCCATCTTGGCACACATCTCGTTGTGCACCCTAAAACTTTCCTTTGGGCTGTTAAAGAGCACTCCAGGAATACAAATCACAAAAAATTCTCCCTGTTATTTATTCCTTTTTAATAACCCATTAGGGAGAATGAGTAATTCCTGGCAGGCCCACCGATGGGCTGAGCCGGGAGCCTTTGCTGGGAGCGTACCTGGAGCCAGCTGGAGCCCCTGTTCATACGGAGACACAGTTTTGACTCCAGCGAAGTTCAGGCCAGCCTGACTTTACTGCTCCCCTTTGCAAGGTGCATTCCTGACCTTCCCAGTCTGCGTCCTGCAGGATAAGCTTTCCTGAATAGCACAGAAGTCCTGGATCCTCAGGAGGGGAAGTTTTGAGCCAACACTTCACATCACACTCTCCTATGCCTTAAAACATGTGTCTGAGAGTGTCCAGTCTGCCTGGAAAAAATCCTCTTAACTGTTTAGTGACCCCGTAGGGGAGTATTAGGGCTCATCCCTCTGGGGTTTTGCCGAACAAAGAGGCGCAGGGCACTGGACCTTGTGTCGGATGCCATCTCCTCCTCCAGTCCCACGCTGGGGCCCCTCTGGGTTTTTACAACTAACACGTACCCGAGCACCAAACCTCCGCAGCGCTGGCCAGGGCTCCCAGGGGCACAGCGTAGCCTTGGGGGGTTTTCTGGGGCTCCTGGTCTCTCCCAGCTGAAGTGAGGGTCTGCTTGGCTTCTTTCATCCCAGCATCCTCCCTCCCTTCCCACCTCACCTCCCTCCCGACGTACGTCACGACAGGGCTTGGTGCCCTTTGCCAGAGCAGTGGTTTCAGCCACAAATCTTCCTCTTTTGGATGAGTATCGTTCTGGCGAGCACCATCGCCTGTCGGGTTATCCTGACTATACCACACCCTAAGCGCCTTTCTGCAGTGCCAATGGACAGAATCAGTGGGGCGCACAGGGACGTCCCTAAGCAGGTCCGTGCCGCAAGACCAAGCGAAAGCCCGGGCACCACGCTGCGAGCAATGGTAAACCTCTTCTCTCTCCTCCCGAGGGTGGGCCCGTGTCAAAGAGGGCAGCTCTCGCTCAACCCCCGGCGTTCGAAATGATCCAGTGGAATTTAAATCCCCCAAATGATACAGCGTAAATCACCAAAACTTCTGTTTCTGTTGTGTGTTGCAGCTGGGAAGGGAATGGCCAGCTTATCAGGTTCTGCCACCTGGATCCTCTCTGTGCTGGTGGGGCATCCATCGACATATGCCCGTTAGCTGCGTTGGAAAGTGGGGTCCCTTGAGCCCCTTCTGAATCCTGGATCGCTTCATCGAAGCATCACTAGAAAGAGTCACACACGGGGAGTTTTAAGCCATAGTGTCTAAATTGAGAGATGAGCAGGGTCAATTTTTGTCCCCAGATTGCTCATCAGATATCTGTCCTTCCCTAATATTTGCCCAGTGTGCAATTCCAGCAGCAAAAATTAAGCAATAGGGTTTTTTTCTGATCCCTTTCTGGGACCGTGTTTGGAGCCAGAGGCAGCCTGTCTTCCTGGTAGGAGGTTAATTAGTCTGTGGTATAAATACGTGCATGCGTCATTTTGTGAAAGGTGATGTTGCATCGTGGTACGAAATTCAGTGGATCTGTAGGTGTGGTGTTGGAGATGGGAATCCGTTTTTTTCAGAGGGGTGTCCGTGCACCATGGCCCTTCGCCCTCCTTGCTGACGCCTTCTCTTTTGCTCCAGGGTGATGCTTCCAAGTCTGATTCCGAGGGGGATCTCTTTCCCCGCAGCCTAGAAGAGGAGGGAGGACTTAAGAAGAACCTCTCGAATCCAGCCTGTGAGTAACAACCCTGGGAGGACAGGACTTTCCGCAGAAACCTTGCTTTTGCTGTGAAAGCAACGTGTCCCGAAGGGAGGAGCCCTCCTAGAGAGAACAGAGTAGTCCAAGCTGTGACGGGCTCAACCAAGGCCAGCAGGCGTGCAGCGTGGGGTGGGATCGTGGGATGCAGACGGAGACAGACGTGATGGCGTTTGAGCCGTAATCTCCCCACCGAGACAGACGTCTGGGCTTTCGGGGTGTCTGTGCAGGGGCACAGGTGGAGAAGCTGCAGGGAAGGAGGGTGGATGGAGCCCAGCATGGGCAAGGAGGTTCTCAAGGTTGGAGCTGGCAGGTGTTGGTTGGAGGGTTGAGGGGCAGCAGATGATGACCTGTATCTGTTTTCCTCTCTCATTGGCACCTGATCCTGTTGGCACCGGATCCCATTCCTGATTTACATCCCCCTGCCCCCCTGCTAGGCTGAAGGACAGGCTCCCAGCTCTCCAGAATGGCTTTTTGGCCCCCATCCTCCCGATGCTTGGAGGAGAGCCATCTCTGTGCAGCTGCTTTGCCTCCCCAAGAGCAGGTCTTAGATGTGCCCCTTGAGGTATGACACCTAAAACCCACTCGTGTCTTCCAGTGATGGCCCTGAGTGACCACCCGGAGCTGAAGAAGAGCTTGACCCCGCCGCTCATCATACACACCGCTGCCACGCCGATGCCCATGCCCAAGAGCGCCATGTTCGGAGACGCAGCGCAGGGCTACGAGTCCCGCCGGGCCAGCGGCGTCTCCGTGGACCCCGCCGCCTACGAGCTCAAGTCCCCGGTACTCACGTCACCTCCTCCTGTGGATGCTCAGCGCGTGTCCGTTGGGCTTGCGGGGTTGTCCGTCCATCCATCCGCCCCAGCTGGCGCAGGAGCAGTCCGGCGCGGGGCGGGTGGCACTGGGCTGATGCTCTCCCTGTCCTTCCCACAGCCCAGCGCCCGCAGCTCCCCACACAGCCCCTGGCGCGCCAGCAGCAGCTGGAACAGCCGCCGCTCCAGCTGGAACAGCATCGGCCGGGCCCCCAGCCTCAAGCGTCGGGGGCAAAGCGGCGAGCGCAGATCCCTCCTCTCCGGGGAGGGCAAGGAGAGCTCAGAGGAAGGGGAGAGCTCGGATGAAGAGCGCTCCAGCCGGGCCGGCAGCTTCAATGGCTCTTTGCCTCATCGCATGGAATCGCTGGAAACAAAAGGCTCCTTCGACCTCCAGGATACCCTGCAGGTGCCTTCCCTGTACCGAACCAGCAGCATGCACAGCAGCCGAACCTCCACCTCTGAGCACCAGGACTGCAACGGGAAGACCTCTCCGGGTCTGCTGCTGCACCAGCTCCACCTGGATGACCCCCGACAGGACTGCGATGACTGCGATGATGAAGGCAACATGGTAAGGAAACGCCAAGCGCTCGTTTTGGCTTTTTTCCTTGTCAAAGCGACGCTTGTACCTGCCGCAGGGGTGCGCGAGTGGGTGTGAAGCAATGGCCTGTTGCAGGGACTAGGTCTCACCATCACCACCAGCCCAGACTGAGAGTCACCCAGAAGAGCACCAGAAGGTGTCTGGGCTGTGGCTGCCATCAGAAATGGGGTTGGCATCTATCTTATTAAGTATTTCAATGCATTATCAGATCGTTCATGATGGAGAGATCAGGGCAAAACTCCCCAGGTTCCACTAAAAGGTGCAGAGTGAAGGCTACCTCTTGGAAATATACACTGTTCTGATTTTATTTTCTCCTTTTTTTTAAAAAAAAAAAAAAAACAACCAAGTAACTTTCCCCGCTCTTCAACCATTATTCAGCTTTCTGCCCTCCCACACAACATCAGACAATTTCTATTGACATCAGCAGGCAACAAAAGGGCAGAGTTTGGCCCCCCATTCCCATGGCGGCGTTAGTCCCGTAGAGACGGTGGTAATTTCAAAGGCTTTGCATTAATTTCTGTATGAAGAGGCATTAAGCCAATAAGCATCTCTCTTTCACGGGCCTGAAAAGTGCCAGTTAGGAAATATTAGCTAAAAGGGCTGTAAGCGCAGGGAAGGGAAGAGGGTCCCTGGTTCTTTTTCCGTGTGGCTGTTTGTATCTTAAGGGAATAAAAGGAATTTGGCTGCTTTTCCAAGGTTTTCTGCATGGTTGGCAGAGAGGGGGTTGAGCTGGGCGGCAGGATGCCCACCGTCCCAGCTGCCGCGTGTGTGTCGGGATATCCCTGGGACAGTTTTTGGGTGTTTTCTGCTCTTCCCAGGGTACCTCTTTGATTCACTTTACCTTGTCCTCAGGCTTAAAAATGTGATGGTCTGATGTGTCACCGCCAGGAGGTAACTCTGTTTCTGTTGGTGAAATGGATGGGGTTTGGGTAGAGCCACGTGACGGTAACTGGGGTGGTACTGAGAGCAGGAAAGCTGCAGTTTGTGGACATGATTTTACTGTATTTCACTGAGTTTATTGAATGAAAATGGAATTTGGAGCACGTGAAGGGATGCGAAAGGCAGCGGTGACTCCAGAGAAGGAACAGGAGGAGAAAGAGAGTTAGTGCTGGCAGAATGGAGTCGCTCAGCCGTGAATTGCCTTTAAAAAAAGCCATTATCCCATTACATCTCCAGCATGGATCCTCAGCCTGGGATTTTTACTGATTGTCTTAACCTGGTTTTTAACCTCCATAAAATAAATTGAATTTTTACGAAAAGGAGGAGTAATTATTTTTGGAAAAAGCACTACTAAAAGTGATCAATGCTCTTTATTGCTAGCTAGGGATTTTTTTGCATGCTCCAACTTCTGCTGCTTTTTCCAGCTCACCTGGTCGAAACATCCTGCAGGTCCCTTCCTTCCCCCGCGTGAGATCAGAAGCCAGCAGCCTCCCTTGCTCTGGACATCGTCTGATGGGACGTGTCCCTCCTTTCCCATCCCACCCAGCCCTGCAGCCCCAGCCAGTGCTGACGATAGGCTGTTGAATAAGATGCATGTTTTTAATCTTTATTACGGCAGCCGCTTTTAGCGTAAACCAAACGTCGTCTTCTGTGTGCTGAGGTCTGGCCACGGAGGGTTAGACCAAAGGTCCCTCAATTCTCTCCCACGGAGTGGTCAGAAGCAAATGCCTAGGGAAAGAATAGGCAAAATAGGGTAAATAAATTGTGTCCCAGCCCATGGTAAAGCCACAACTGGGACATCTGCAGCTGGTCGGTGCCTTTCCCCATGCTCCGAAATATGTCTTCACTCCAAATCACTAAACCAGATGGATCGGAAATATTGCTTAGATTAGCGAAATGAGCCCCCAGGTTGCGGAACTTCCCTTTTATGATTCCCTCCTGACATTTGGGGTGATGCTTTGCCCCTAAATTAGCCTTGACAAAGTCAGAAAAAAAGTAATTATTTTTTAAGTGGAAAAAATAAAATTCAAAACTCCCCCACCAACAAAAGAAGAAAAGAACTCAACTGTTATTCGGATCAAAGTAATCCTAAATATGCCCTTCTGCAACAAAGCTTCACATCTCTCCTTGCTGGCTGGTTTTGATTGCCTCTGCACAGAAATAAAAGGAAGTGCAAAGGCTTCGTTTGGATCTCCCAGGCTCCCATTATATTAGTGCCGCTCCGCTGCCTTCAATGAGTTTATTCTGAATTTACGTCCCTCCGAGGGGCCAGAATCAGGCCCCTGAGAGCTCTTCTCCCTAGAAGTATAAAATCAGGGGACTGAAATCTGTTCTTCATTGCATGAATGCAGGCAAGGAGAAACTTCACGGAGAGAGCGATCTGCTGCCTGGTTGGGTTCTCGTGGCTGTGACGAAGATCAGGGATCTGCTGTGAGGTCTTTGTTGTTCATGTCTGCTGGATTTTGGATGCTTTTGGGTGCTTTCCTACCCAAATTGCTGAGTGCTCAGAGCAGAAAGTGAGGGAAATATTGAATCTGCAACCAAATGTGTCCCCTCCTCCCAGAAACCTCATTGATGTGTTGCAATTGCGGCTCCTTTCCCCTTTGCCTATTGCACTTTTTTTCTGTGGTGTGCAGTCCAGCCGCTCCCCAAACCCTCTCAGCCTGCCCCTGCTGCATATTTAAAATTAAATAATCAGGTCCCGAGTGCCTCTGTGCAGCTTCCAGCTTGCCTAGAGGTCCGTTGCAGCTTGTAGAGTGTTTTTCAGCAGTTTCCCCTCATCCTTATAATAAATCTTTTATAAATCTAAGCCTCTCCCTTACTCCAAGGAGTGCATCAGTCATCTTTCAACGCCAACTGCCTTTCATCCTGCCCTCAGAAGTACATTAATATCTGAAAGTCCTAAAAAAAAAAAGCAGTTATTTATCAGCAGCTCTCCTTGCTGTGGGATCGGAGGGCCCTGTTAGCGTGCTGCCGGGTGAAGGCAGCACCGCTGCCCGTTAGCAGCCAGCATCGCACCACGTCTTGGCTCCTGCCTGCGTGCCGGCGGGGGGACATTGGGTGGTCTTACCCAGGGAGATTTTGTCTAAGTTACTGGCAACTGAATTAAAGCGTAGTTTTCTTCTCCCCCCGCATCTTTATTCATCCTGTCCAGGTGTGTTTTATGAACAAATAGATATGATTTAAACCACATAATTGATATATCGCTTTGAACATAATGCAGGCTTAAGCAGCAATCAGCCTGATTGTAAGCAGTTGATGCGTGTCTGGACCTCACGGAGAAAGCATTTGATGGGACTTAGGCTGGAAATGCTTGGGTTTTATTTCACAAATATCTTACATTTGGCTCAAATTAACTGAACTGCGCTGTTCCACTGGTGGAAATCTGGAGTAATTCCTTTGACTTTAGATTTCTGTGGATGTACTTGGCCCCGTACAGAGCAGCCGGGCTGCGGCCCTGGCTGAGCCAGCGCCGGCCAAGCCCAGTGCTCACCCTTACTCTAACACACTGAATAGAGAGACATGATGGAAGATCACTTTTTGCCTTTGTTATCTGATTTAGCCCATGAACTGCAAGCTGCAACAATTAGCCAAACCCCAAAATATCTTTGGCATTAAAATTGGACAAAAGGAATATAAAGAAGCATTCTGTGCTGCTGACGCATTACCATTCACTACAAATCCCCATGATAAATACCAGAACTGCTTTGAATAATAGATACTTCTGGAAACCTTCCAGCTTGCAAAATGAACTGGACCGAGTCGCAGCTATTACTCCATGTCCAGAGGCTGGAGTAGCAATCGTTCTCACCGCAACTTTGAGCAGACACTTGATTTTTATCCATTTATTTACCTTTGTTAAATCTATGGATAATTAAACTAACTAGGCTGCTCGAAGGGATAACGCAACCCCAAGGATGCATGCTCTATTAAACAGTTTAGAGAGAAGGGAGAAGTTCCGACTCCTTGCCTGGAGTTGGAAAAGGGATGTGAAAACAGCCAAGACATGGCCAAGACACGGCCAAAACCTACTGGTGTGTCGTGGCATGGTCTGTGTTTGTGTAGAAGGGGAGGGAAGGATGGTCGGCTGAAGGAAAGCGGTAGAAAGATCCAGCTTTTTTTGTTATTCAAACTTTTCTTGTTTTCACAAGGTGGTTTTCGTTTTCTGAAGGGTTCAGGTTGTCACCGAGTGCTTTCATTAAAACGGACACTACCCTAGCTGTTACTCATCGCTAATGAGACCCCTGGCTGAGTGCATATAAGAACAGAAAGCACTTCCTCCGTTCCACTCAATTACCCTAACAAATCCCATTTTTGCAGTCCAGAGTACCTCCAGTTGCTAACAGTTTGGCTCCGAACGAATCCCCCTCCCTGTTTCCAGGATGAAATAAATAAAAGTGCCTTGGCCCCCGGGGTCCGGGTGCTCCTGGGGTGTAAGCAGCGATTCCTGCGCTGGGCTTCGCAGCTCCTTTTCTGAACATCTGCAGGAGAAAGCTTCAAAGAGCCTGTGTGGCCACGTTCCTGCATGCATGCACAGCCAAGCCCAGGTGGTAGCGGGGAAATAAGGGTAATGAAAGAGCAAGGATTCATTTTTATTTATCTGTAAATGCAAAACATTGTGGTGACATTGCACACACCGGTTTGTGGATTTATCTTCTGGTGCTTCTATTTGGAAGGGCTGGAAAAGCCCTGGCGTGTTGGGTGAGATGTTTGCCTGCCTTCTGCTGGTTGTCCATGCGCAAGGCGCTAGCGCCGCAATGTCAATTGGATTAAAGATCCTGACCTCCCCTCGGAGACCTATCGATGAGAAGGCGACAAACCTAATCCAGAGGCTGTTGCAGCCAGGAGGAGGCTTCCCCTCGGCATCCAATTTTTCATGTCGTCAGTTGACCTGTTGGCCAAGGCTTTTACAACCTGCCCTCCTGGCCTTAAACGACCTTGCAGACGGTCTAAAACATAAGTATGGGTGGCTGAGGATGCGCTGTGGTTTCAAGCAGGAATTAATTTGTGGGAATCGCATGGCCCATGTTCATGCAGAAGGTCAGGCTGGCCATGGTATTACCTTCTGGCTTTATAATCTCCCATCTAATCTGTTCATGCTAAATGAGAGGCAGATGCTCACCATTGTGTTCCTGGACCAAAACTTGGGTCCCAAACAATTTCTTCGGCTTTCCAGTGGTGTATGGACATAGGGCTTAGCCCAGCAAGCAGCAGGAATCCCCCTCTCTGCTCTGTTTATAAGCTCTGACATAAGCATTCTGTATTAAAAAAACCAACCAACCAACAAAAAACCCCACAAAAATACCCCCCAAAACCTTTAGAAGATTCAGGCAAGCATCTGATGAGTATCTGGAGGGACTGAGGCTGATTGGAGCGTGTTATCAGTCCTCCGGGCAAGGGTTTTATTAATCATGTTTGTCCTCTTGGCTAACTGTGTGCCAGATGCAGTTACCGTGCGGAGGAAGAAGCAAGACCAAACCCTGTGAGCTCGCAAGGCTGGCACAGCCCTCGCCTGGCTGCCAGAGCTCCTTCCCCTGCCCAGTGGGGTCTTTTCTGGGGGAAGATCATTTTATTTCAGCTTTACTGAGCACTTGGAGATATGTGTTCAGTGAAAAATTGCCCTGAGTCCTTCACTTGGAAGTTTTGGGGGGTTATTTTTTTAACAGTTCTGTGTTTTCCTCCTGGTACGTTTCTGCTGTACGTTTTCCTCCTAGAGCAAAAGGGACCGCATGAAGGCATGGGTACGGGCACGTCTCCCCACCTGCTGCAAACAGAGAGACTCCTGGTCCATCTACATCTTCGCCCCTCACTCAAGGTAAGGCAGCTGCCCTTGAGCAGGAGCGGCGTGCCGGGCACGGATGCCCTCATTACAATGGCTCACTCTGCCCATCTATCCTAGATGGGTCTCTACGTGTCAGTCCACAAAACTCCCAGCCCTTCCCCTGCTCGAGCACTACATTGGGGTCACGCAGCGAACGGCTGCCAGATGCAGAGAGCTGCTCCGGGGCAGGCATGGCCCTGGCATAGCAGTGTCCAGTAGAGACCCATAGCCCAGGGCACGGCTGCAGCTTTATCAAGTTCGTTTGCTTCATCAGTGATGCTAGTGTTCTGCAAGTTTTTTACTTGATGGAGCATGGGGAGTTTGAAGCAAGGAGGAGAGGCGCTGCATTAAGCAGAGAAACTGAATTTGCCCCTGCTGCACACTTACAACACAGCAAAGGATGCTCCTTGACCTCCTAAACCTGCCTCTCAGCCTGGACTTCTCTGTCCTCCCCCTTCCCTTCCTCCCTCTCCCAACAACCCCCAGAAAACACCCTCTCCTTGCCTGCAGAGCCCCAGCTCTGCCCTTCCCAAAGCCCGGCCGCGCCGGGGCCGTCTGTGGCTCCACGCTCTCCTGCATGTTTCCCTGAACGTGCACCCACGCTCAACGAGGGTTTCCCGTGTTTGAGCTGGTGGGCCCTGGACAGCATTCGAGTTCATTCATACAAAGATTAGAGAGATTTTCAGAAACAGACTTCAGGAAATGTAATACGGTATTATAAATCCTGGGTCAGTGTACAGCCATCTGTCACAATAAATAGCTTCTGTCCCTTTGTTCCATGTGCGCTCAACCCTTACGGGCTTGCCGGGAGTATTTCTTCCCTTATTTAAGCTAAACCTGAGCGCTTCGGACCAGGTAGGGGGTCAAATCCAAACCTGGCTTCATGTCCAAGTTGTGGAAGCAGCTGCTCCATTTCAAGTGACCCAAAGCCCCCCGTGAACATTATCAGGGCTTGAAATTTGTGGCCTAATTCTGTAGCTCGGATCCTATTCTATTCATACCCCGATCTGCCCGCAGCATGCGGCTCTGCCAGGGAGGGGATTGGGAGATTGTAGCTCATCTGCTTTGCAAACGGAGCGCTTGATTCCCCTGCCATGCGTCGAGCTGCTGTGTTTCTCCCCAGGCAGTCGAGCATTAATAGCTAGTCTGTATGTCCTCTTTTTTTTTTTTTTTTTTTTCTTTCTTGGCAGATTCCGTCTGATGTGCAATAAAATCATCACACACAAGATGTTTGATCATATCGTCTTGGTGATCATTTTCCTGAATTGCATTACCATTGCCATGGAACGACCCAAAATTGAGCCTCACAGTGCTGTGAGTTTCCGAGGTTAATGTTTTCCTGTGCTCCTCGTGGAGCCAACACCCGTGGCTTGGACCCCACTGCTGTGCGCTTGGTCTCACTTTCTTTCTCTTTTTTAAATGGGAAGCTGCCAACACCCCCTGCATATCCTTTGAATTAGGTACAGCAACTCTCCTGGCCCCTACCCAGTGTCCTTTCAAAGTACAAGAGCAGAGCTCATGGCCTGCAATGTGTTGAATATCCCATTTCTGCAAGTACAATCAAGGTTTTAACACATGACATAAGCATGACATCTGTCTCAGTTTCCTTCTCTGATAAACCTTCAAACACTTTTCCTCTCTCAACACAATGTTCGTTTCTTCCATCTGTTCTCCATGGGCACGTATGCGTGGTGCGAAGGGAATGGGGGAAACTGTTCATTTCATACTCTTCTCTCCCCTTTGTGTATCAGCTCTCTGCGACACAAGACAAACTGAATTGGTACACGCACGGTAATGCTATTTCCCTGAACCATTTTGTTTTAGTAGACGGTGTAAGGATTTCTCAAACCAGACCTTCACAGCACCAACATCCATCAATCAGAGGGGCAGAATCATCCCATTGCTCTTTTATTTTAGCATAGATTGTGGCTGAGAGATACGCTGGGCTCTTGCTGATGTATTGCGAAAGACTGCTCATATTGCAATCGTATAGAATCCTGTTTTGTTGATGTAGGCGTGTCAGGCTGTTCATTTTTGTGGATCTTCAATGTAAGACCTTAAAACTGGAGTCTTGGCTGCTCTGTGCCTATTTTAAGCTTTCCCTAGCAGTCCTCCCTACTGTAATAATTTGCCCACTGTTCCCTCCCCTAAATCCTTTTTTTTTTCTTTCGGTTATTATGCAGTCATGGGGCACCAACTCACAGCTACAAGAAGAGAGCAGGACTCCCTGCCAGCCGATCTAGCAGGAGGAAATCACCCTGCTGTTCTGCAAATGGGGCACCCTGAGAATGTCCCTTGAAATCCCAAACGCTTCTTTGGAGCCCCTCGCTGTGTCCTCTGAGAGTCACCATTCACCAAGGCTGGCTCCAAAAGGAACTGTAGTTACACAGAGATGAAGGGAATGGGGTGACATGCATGAGTCCCAGGAGTCCACAGCAAAGAGATGTAGCACAAAAACCCAGTTCTTTGTGTATGAAAGGAGGAGGATGAGCTGTGGTGTCCCCAGGCATTGGAAGAGTGCGGAGAGGAAAGGAGACAGGGACTGGTGTGAAGTTCATCAGCATCAGGTTATAACCAAGAGAACCAAAATGGGTCATCCAGGGCTGGAGCTGAGCCAGACCACGGCCTGGGAGCAGCAGGGAGGAGAAGGGGGATCCTGACCGGTGGGGCAGGGAGCAGAGGAACCAGGAGGAGTGCGCGGGCCCTGCCTGCGCTGATGGACCTCTCATCTGGAAACCGAGAGAGTTAGTTTAGCTTGAGTTGTTTAAAATAATTGTACTTTGTTTCCCCGAGCTGTGGATTTTCTAGCTGCTTCAAACGAGTTCTCTTTCCCTGTCCCAGTTTCAGCTGGCTTATCAGAACAGGGGATGCTGTTGCTAGCCAACACACGCTCCCCATCGCAGAGTGCGCGACATGGGCCGGGGAGATTATCCTTCAAAATAGCCACACGCTTGCCAGAGGGGAATGTAATATCCTCAGTCTCTCCTCCATGCTATTGCTGTTTTATCTCCAGCTCCACAAGCAGGTCCCTACTCTCGTTCTCCTGCACACTGCCTACCTCTCTACAGCAGTCTTTTGTGTGGCAGTCAGCTAACGGCTGGAGACGTTTCCTATCACAGCTCAGGCAGTCACAGTGCAGGTCTAGGACCTAATTAATTATGGACCCCGTATGGAAACAAGCTACTCTGTGGTTCCTGAGTCACTTTCAGTAAATCATGATCTGGCAAGAGAGAGAGTTGCCAAGGTGTTTTGTCTTGTTTAAATTGCTTCTCATTTTGAGCGAGAGATCTGCATCTCTTACAGGACTGCTCTGTAGGGAGAGGCAGAAATAAATCCAAAATTGTTATTAGCAGAACTGGGGCTGGTTCAATTGTATGCACACATGCATACGTGCATGCGCATCACCTTTCCTCCAACCTCCGCCTTCTGCTGTCCATTTCTCAGTACAGGCGATCAGAGATTGTTCAGGGATTAGGGAAAAGTGTAATTTATTTAATGATCATCATTAAAAAGAAAGGTTTCTGCTAACTACAGATAGGGAACCAGTCCATGGTCTCATCTGTAATCACTAGCTGCTATTGCAGAGCCGTGGCAGTGAGGACTGCATGGTCTGGTGGATAGTGCAGGGGACCGGGAGATGAGGCTATTGGGCTTCACGCCCAGGTCTAGCCTGTGGCTTTGGGTGAGTGAATCAACCTTTTGGGGGCAGGTCTCAGCTGGCATAAACCCCCAGAGCTTCACTGGCTTCGGTGGAACTGTGACAACTCCTGCCAGCTGTGCTTTGGCTTCCCATCGGTCCTGCTTGCCTTGCAGCACAGCCACGCTAATATTGACTTAATTTCTAGGAGAATTGGGAGCTCAGTGATATTTGCACTGTGCGGTGACGTCCGCAAGTGAGGGGCAGGTAGAGATTTGTCAAGCGTGCTCCAAGGGAGGGGGGAGATCTCCCTGTTTCTTCTGGGGGGGAGAGGGGGAGGCGGAATTTGGGGGCAGATATGGGGGGATTTGGGGACAGATATGGGGGGATTTGGGGCAGATGGGGGGATTTGGGGGCAGGTGCCGGCACCTGCCCCTGTCCATGGTGCTGACACGGACCCGGCCGCTGGCAGGGCTGAACTGTGCGGATTGTTGTTATCTAAATATTTGGATTTTCCCCTCTTTGCGAGCAAACAGTCTGAGACTTGTTTCAGCACAGAAGCTGGAGGACAGTTAGCAACCACCCAAATATGCACAGGGAGATGTACAGCTGCAGAGAGCGGGCTATAAAACTTTGTCTCTCTTTTTCATAGGAACGGATTTTCCTAACGCTCTCCAACTACATCTTTACAGTTATCTTCCTGACTGAGATGACGGTTAAGGTAAATGAAGCTGGAGGATAAGTGTGCCTGTATTATATTAGTGATATTTTATAAGAGTGGACTATCAAAACCCCTAGGTCTACCAGTTACGAGCAAGGTTCCTCTTCTGAATCATATTCACCCACCACATGCCTTATTCTGAGCACATTTTACATCAGAACAATTTCACTGAAGTTGCTCTTGATTTACACCATTATACGAGTAATGGGATGCTTCAATTCAGCAATCCTTTCCTATTCAGCAAAGCTCTGGAGCAAATGCTTAACTTCAACCGTGCATGTAAGTCCTATTGTCTTCAACAACCAATTGTCCTCAACAACCTAAGCAGCTATGTGCTTTCCTGGGGAGGGAGAGACTTAAGCACGTTGAAACACTTTGCTGGATTTGAGGCAGGAGGCTCAAAAACCTCTTGCTGTAAATCTCTCTAGTGTAATTCGTAATCATCTTGCAGAACAATTGCTTTTTCTTTGGAAAGTTTCTCTAGTTTCTTTATTTGCAAAGCTTGTAAATGATTGCTTTGGGTCAGCCACTCTGAACCTTTACTCCAGCAGTCTATAGGAACAAAATACAATCAAACTTTTTACACCAGAGCTAAACGTTAGGAACAGTTTTGTGCAGCTATGTTTAGCTGCATTAAAAATACATCAGCTGTAAGGGACAATCTGGGATGTTTCTGCAGAGGTATTTTTACAATCCTTGCAATATAACACTTTGCTGATTTGTCTAATTAGGCTTCTATACTGGGAAGCAAATGGACTCACAGACTTGTATCTGTAAATAATGCGTTCTCAGCAGGTTGCTAACTGGAAGAAACATATTGGATGCGATAGTCATAATTTGTTGCAACTTGGTGTCCGGGCAGGTGGTGGCACTAGGCTTGTGTTTTGGGGAGAAAGCCTACTTGAAAAGCAGCTGGAACGTGCTGGATGGGGTGCTGGTTCTCATCTCCGTCATCGACATCCTGGTCTCAATGGTGTCAGACAGCGGCACGAAAATCCTGGGGATGCTACGGGTTTTGAGACTGCTGAGGACGCTGCGGCCCTTAAGGTAAGCAGAGGATGAGGAAGAGGATTAGCGTAGGGTGTGTGCCAAAGGGGGAACTGAGCCTCTCTTGCAAGCAGCAGCATTTGTGCAAGGGAAGGGGCAGGCGAGACGAGGGCACGGCGTCTGTCACCAGTGTTGTGCCCAGCCTCCTGCTGCTCCGCAGACAATGAGCGTCCGCAGGTCCTGCAGAGCCGCAAGGAGCTCCGGGCGCTCGCTGTGTTTTGGGAGCAGCCCCAAGTGCAGTAGTAAACTGATCAATGCCTCTTTTGCTCATTAAAACACACATCCCCTGCTATTTGTGTTCTCATTTGCTCTGTGTAAAGTGCAGCTTAACAGCTTCTTCTCCCCCTTTCCTTCAGGCAGTCAATGGCTTTCATAACAAAGAAGGAAATTAGTAGCAGGTGGCAGATCATTTTTAAGGAAGCAGAGACTAAACTGTTGCTTAACCTAGAATGCAAAGAAGCTTTTTTTTCCCTCAGTTCCCCATTAATTTTACAGAGACATTTATTTTGAAAAGATGCCCGAAAAGATGAAAGCAATTGTCCTGCTAACTTGGTCCCCCGTCTCTGACAGCAGGAAGTATCCCATGCCCCAGGGGCAGGCACCCCTCTGACAAGAATCTGCCCAAGGACCAGCCTCTTCCAAATAGGCATCCGTTTTGTCCTGTACCCCGAGGCATGAAGGTTTCTCTCCATGCTAAATGCAGTCCCTCTTTAATACCATTGTTGCTGCTCTTGTTATGCAGCAGCTAATAAACCTTCCTGCTCAAAGCATCTTTGTGTGCCTGTCATATCTTACTGCTGCTTCCTTCATAAAAGGTTCTCTTTGAGTCAGGATTTTCTCTTTCAGGACAGAAAAACAAGACCCTGCTTCTGACAGAAAATGTTGTTTTACTACCCCTGTGTGAATAATAAGTCTAAATAACAATGGCTGTGCCTATACGTATATCTTTCAAATATTCTCAACAGCTATGAAAGACTTTCCATTAAATTGGGCTATGTGTATGTTGTGCCTGGTGAGTTTTAGGACGTGAGCTGCTTTTGATCATTTTTATCTGGACAGATAGCGCCATTGGTGTGGTTCAGCTCCCTGACCATGTGACTAGACTGTCTTCCTACATGACTCCAGTTCAGACTTTTTTCTCTTCATGTGTCCCCTGGCATCTCCGTGTCAACTCTAGTTTCTGGGGGTAGTTTCTGCCAGATTGTTGGTTCGGTAGATCTGCTCTGCTCTTCTGTTTCGGCTGATTTTTGACCCGTGTTAAGAAAACCTACAAAACAATCTGAATGGCTCTGGATAAAAGAAGAATTGATTTCCCATCTCTGAACTGTGGAATGCAAGTTTCTCTTTTGAGGTGGTGTGGTTAAATCGGATCTAGAGGAAGAGGCTCAGGTTGTGCTGAGCCCTACTAGAGTCACCTGGCTTGGGTTGTGCTGAACCCTGCTAGAGTTGCCTGTCTGACCTAGTAAAAGCCCTGTATGCTTCTTTGTAGATCTCTAGGTCTGCCTGGCCAGGGCCTGGGTCTTTGTTTAGTAGAGCCTTTCTCTGCAGCCACTTATGTGCATGAGTAGTCTGCAGTTATGGGGAATAATGCACCGAGTAACTGCAGGCTGGAGGAAGACCTGCCATCTGGAGCATGTGTAGGATTAGGCTCTTCCATTGCTATTCCATCCCTGTTGGCATTTGATATGTTTTCTCAAGAGAGTGTGTAAATGTTTTCAGCCAACATGCTGCTTTCTGCTACAAAGGAAATGTAAAAAGACAGCAACAAGCCCATTCCCTAAATATGTTCACAATCAGTTCTATTCCCCTGTAATTAGATTTGTAGGAAATGAAAAAGCAGCCATCAAACTGGGGGCTTTTCAGTAAGTCATAAATCTCCGCATGTGGAAACCCATCTGCCTCTGTGATGCACATCTGGGCTGCCCTGAGCACGCCTCTGCCCGCAGCTGCCCGCTCTGCCTTTGCCGCGGGCTGCGCCATGTGGCTTGGGGATCACATCGCCACTGCCTGGGATGTTCAGCTGGATCAACATGGGATGACAGCTGGGACGGGCGACCTGAGTTCTTTGCACACCGTGGCTACGGTCCCCGTGTCCGGGTGAAGTCCCCAGTGGAGGCCAAGCGAATGTTTTTCCTTTCCAGGAAGGCGTAGGGCAGAGACCAAAGCGGACGATCTGTCCCACCACAGAGGAGCCAACTTGGCTCCTTCTGCCCTCCCTTTCTGTGGGCACTCGGGAGCAGGGCTGCAGGGAGGACACCCTCAGTGAGAAGCCAAGCCACGGCTGTGGGTGACACACTCGAGAGCAGGGACAGCCCTCGTCGTCTCTGCATTGGCTTTCCTGGTTGATTGTCTGAAGGGGTTCGTCTTGCAAAAGACCTCCCTCGTTCTGTCTCTTATTTTCTCCTGTGAAAACAACCCCGTTGCTTTACACAGCAGACAAATCACACATGCTTGTGCCTTTTGCCCAGGCATTAAAAAAACCCTGGCCTGTGTGCCAATCACGGGCTTTTGATTGCATGATTGATTATCAGCCTCCAAATTGAATCCATGAGGATTCGAGCCCAGCTTTATGACCAGAATTCCAAAAATATATTCACAAAGGAGTGACATTTAAAGATGTTTCCATGACCCTCTGATGTTTCAGCCAGTAGAGGGATTGCTTATACAATAACATTCCTTCCTAATGCGTTCAACCTGCTGTTGTTGGGATCAAGTGTTGCAGCTTAAGATACAAGAGAAATCAAAACTGAAAATGTACTCACATTTAATGTGGATGGACTTCAGTGCTGTTTTACTCTCTACAGAGCCTGGGCTTTGACTTCCAAAGCAGATGGATAAATTATTCACTTTTCATACCATCGCAGTACGAAATAGTCATTTCATAGACTCTTTTCTATCTATCATATTATGACCTTTGCTAATTTTTTTTTAATCTGTGGAGGAAGGTCTTCATTAACATTGATCTGCTACTTCATCTAAGTGCTGCTACTTCTGAGAGCTCTGATGAGGCTAGCAGGCTTAATGTTAGTAAATGTGATCCAGCTGGGATGAGGCTGGCAGTGGGTTTGGAGTTTGGCGCGTCTCACACCAGGGGTTTAACAGTGTTGGGAATGCTGAGACCAGCAGAACCAGGAGGAACTCAAGGGATTAACATTTCTTCACACTGAAAAAAATAAAAAGGAGGTCTCCTTTCAATTTCCCCAATTGTCATATGCCTAATGCAGACTGGAATTGTCCTGGGTGGAACCTCAGTGAGTCTACGGCTCTGGCACGCCTGGAGGGCTCCAGATCAGCTGGATCCTTCAGCAATAAATTGCAGGAGTGGTGGGTTTGCAAGCCTGATATCAGCAGGACCTTGGGCAATATTGATGAGGTGCGGGGATGCTGTATGTTGAAATATTGGAGGTGACACTAATAATCTGGAAATGCTGAGGATTTCATTGGCACTTCTTAGAGAGTTGTCAGACTGTCAGGAGAGCGGCAGGAGTCTTTGAACAGGCTTGCCTTGACGTTGGATCAGGCCCTTAGTCTGAGGCAGCTCCAAGGTCTGAAGGTTTTCATTAGTGAGAACTATTATTTTTCAAAATCTTTTCAAAGTCTTCTCTCCCTGTAGGGCTGGAAACAGCATTGGCATGGAGCTAAACTGGTGGCAGCTTTTACCCTCATGCATTCTCATTTGAGGAATTCCCTGGTTGATCAAAACACTGAAAGCAGCCAAATGCTGCAGTTTCTCAGCCCTTTTTTTCTCAACACACATGACTTTGCGAAGTCAGACAAGTAACCTCCTATTTTCTCTCTCTACTGGATACCAAATAGTATCTCACAAGGGAAATCACTTTATTATTTCTAGAATAGGCTTTCTTAATAAGTGTTGGAGAAGATTATCAACTTTAGACTCTGGAGACTAAATTTCTTCCTTGTTCCCCCAAATTTAAGGATGCTCCAATAGTTTAGACTACAGGCCTTCAATTTAGAAGACCTGACTTTGGTTCCACTCTGTGTGACAGTGGACAGAATACCTAAGTCAGGATCCCTAAAGGCACCAAAGTGCCTAATTTCCATTGAAATAATTGGAAATGTGTTGCCTGCGTACCTCTGAGAGCATGGCTTGCGGTCCTCCCACGCCTCAGTTTCCCATCCGTAGTTTGGCAGTTGTAGTATTTCACCCAGGACTGTGTGAGGGTAATACGTGAGGTATGGCGAGGTCTTTAGACCATCTGAAGATCCAGAAGAGAGCTTCAGCCTCAGACTGCCCAGCCCAATTCTTGCTTTGTCCACTCAGACGGAGGAGGAAGAGCCCTGGCCCTGCGGACGCTGGATTAACCAGCTCATTGAGTCGGGCACACTAACCTGCTGTGAGCCTCCTCTGCTAGCTGGCCTCGGCTCGGCTTTCAGCCTCGGTGCAGGTACGACGTGGCAACAGCAGCGTAGCTGCCCCAGCGAGGACCTCAGCCTGCGCTGATTGACGTGGGTTGTTTTGGCAGCCCATGCCAACCAGTCTCACGCTGCCGTGGCTGCGTGGGGTCCACACCGTCCCCTGGGGCATCTCCGTCTTGGGCAGCCTTCTGCTTCCTGAGCCATCTCACCTCCCCCCAGGCTAATTCCCCCAAATAACCCAGATCTGAGCATCAGGAAAGCCCAGGTGTCTGAAATAGGGAGCCACAGCAGCTACCTGGAAGAGACACCCAGCGTGAGGAATAGCAGCATCTGCCTTTTGTGTTTCGCTGGCAAGGGAGTGGATAAAAATACCACCATCTGTTTCTTTTTTAAAATGATAATTGATGAGTTATCCTTGACATTTCGAGTAAATATTTAACCAGAAAAAAGGGAAATAATTTTTAGCTTTTCAGGATACTGTTTAAAGCCAACAGTTTTTGAAAGACCTGGTGCCTGTGCACTGAGCGCTGCGGTTTGCTAAACCTGTTGGCTCTGGGGCAGGAGAGGGTTGGTGCAGGCTTGGCTGAGGTCCCAGCTAAGGCCATGCGTGTCAGGCATGTGGATGTGTCCATGGGGACCTCTGCCGGGAGCACCATGCCCGGGAGGGGGAGAGAGGAGGAGAACTTGGATCCTCTCCAGGCAAAAAAACTCCAACTGCGCTTCAGGTGGTGCAGTCAGACTTGGGGCGAAACGGGAGAGATGGTGAGAAAACTCCCATGGCAAAAGAGAGAACCAGGGGGAAACAAGAAGGTGGGGAACTTTGTGGCACTTCTGAGTGCCAAGCGTTCAAAGGAGTCACCAGCCAGTACGCAGAAGCACACAGGTGCTTCCCTCCCTCTGACTTTAACAGCAGACAGCTATTTCTGCCTTGGGAAAGCACAGTTTCTATGGCATCAGTACAAATTGATTTACAGCGCTGGTGAAATGCTTAATTCCAGTTGACATCAAGAGGAGGGAGGCATGCAACCTCTTCAGATGCCTTTCTCGGTCCCCCAGCTCTCCACCTTCAGGTCTGTGAGCCTGAATACCTTGCTCATCTTGCCCAGCATGGTGAGATGGCTTCTCTAAATCACACAAGCCTTGTCCTTTCATTGTAGCGTGTCCTTGAGAGTATAGTAGTATAGTACAGTTTCTCTTTTTTTTTTTTTTTTGACCTGCTTCCATCATGATGTCCACGTTATTCTTCCTCAACCTTCCCATATGATCTAATCCTCTGTTACGAAATTCTGTATGGTACCAGTGAGAGGGGATCTACAGAAGTAAGGTTAGATGCCTGTGGTCCTGCTGGTGAAGTTTCACCTGGAGGACACCACTGGTTCAGTAGCTGGGGTTGTACAGTGGGTATAAAGCGGACACTGTGATGGTGCTGAGGGGTAGCTCTGGTCTCTGTACGTAGCAGCACTATAAGGACACATACAGGGCTTTTCTTACAATGAAGGTGTTGAAACACTGGAAGGGGTTGCCCAGAGAGGTGGTATATGCACCATCCCTGGGAACATTCAAGGTCAGACTGGATGGGGCTCTGAGCAACCTGATCTAGTTGAAGATGTCCCTGCTTATTGCAGGGGGGTTGGACTAGATGACCTTTAAAGGTTCCTTCTAATCCAAACCATTCTGTGATTCTATAATCACTACAGATGTGCAGGCAGCTGTGTAAGAGTGGCTGCTCCATTTCACAGACTGAGACAGGGAAATCAAGAGCCTTGCCTAAATCTACACAGGAATGGACACTGGGAGGCCCTCTCTTTGCAGTCCTGGACAGGCTACGGGCATAAAGGTGTGTGTTTGTGGATGGCCCAAACCAAGAGGCTGGATTCCATGGAAGGTGTGATCAAGGCTGGAAACCTAGAGAGCTTTTTGGACTGAATGATAGGAAAAGGAAAATGCCAAGGCTTGACTGTATTCTAGTGAATGGTAAATAGAGGATGCTGATCAGCAAATGGATCAAGATTAGGTAGTAAGTTAGATAAAAACTGTCATTCCAAGTTTGAAAAATATGGGACTAGCCTATATAGCTTCCTTTCCTAGGTCCTTCTCTAGTGACTTTTCTGGCCTAGCCCCTCATATGTGGTCTCCTCCTCTTCTTTTATGCAAAGCTGCATGTGTAGGCAGAGACCCCTTTCCCTCAAACACCTCTATAATCTCACAGGTCAATCTTCCGGAACTACTTCTTCCATCGTGATTTTTGAGTTATTTGCCATTCTAAAAAATGCCCTCGTGCTGTTTTCTCCACATCTTCTACCTTGATAGGAGGCAGAACTGGGCAAGAACAGGACTAACATAGCTTTTGTGCTTACTTGCCCCCACAGAGTCATTAGTCGAGCCCAAGGACTGAAGCTGGTGGTGGAGACTCTCATGTCTTCCCTGAAGCCCATTGGGAACATCGTGGTCATCTGCTGTGCCTTTTTCATAATCTTTGGGATCCTGGGAGTTCAGGTGAGTCCCCTGTAAGCCTCAGCACCTAACCCAAAAGCATAACGAGCTCCAGATGGCCCCACATCTGCGTATCTGTACCAATCGGCACACTATAAGCCTTTCTGAAACCGAACCAACGGGCTCTTTGGCCTTCTTGGGGAACGCTCCTTGCTCCTAGCGAGGAGGAAGCAGATTCCCATTATTGGTCTCAGTAACAATTACAACCTAACAACAGTGGCCCAGCAACACGCATCCCTAGCTGTAGGTGAAGGAGCAATGGTTAGAACCAGTTAGTGGGGTTGGTTTTGCCCCTCTCCAGTTCCATCGAGGTCCTGCGCCCAGCTCTAGAAATGTGCGTTGGTTTTGAATCCATAACTTTGCCATCGTTAACAGCCTGACCCATGACTCAGACCCAAGGGATTATGCAGCTCTTGGTCCCCACCCCAGCAGCCCAGTGTGGCCTCTCTAGAGCTCACAAGACACGTTTATTCCTGACTTCCAAGTCTTGGCTATGTGTCATTTGACATGTTGAACTTTCTTGAAGCTTCCCTATTGCATGCAGTGATACAAAAGCCAACATGATGACCCCCTCAAAGGCACAGAATGGGTTTTATGCATCCTTTCCCCACCACAAGGACTTCTGCTCTGCTTGCATTGGGACGTAAATCAAGATATTTCTCCGCTTTCTTCCCGCAGCCACTCCACAGACAGGTCAGGCCTGAGGCCTGACATGTACCACCAGAAAAACTCTGCTCAGGGAAACTGTTAAATCCCATTCCTGTTCCATCTGGGAGATAACATGGCGACATCGCCCCTCCACCTTTCTTCTAGGCATAAACCAATGGGGAAATAGAAACTCTCAAAGCTGAAATTGTTGGTTTGTAAACTCCAGAGAGACCTTGACCTGGAGATTCGTTCAGATTGTGACAGTTTGTATAACTGAAAGCTTGCAGAAATAGAGATTTCTGAGTCTGCTTCCTGCCAGCTCTGCTGGCAATATCCTCAGTCTCAGGAGTGCAGGAACCTCAGGGGAAAGTGGCAGAGTTTCCAATGCAATTGGTATCTCATTACCTGGGAAGTAGAGATTGTTTCATATAAATATTCTGACATAACACTTATTCCTTTCTGAAGTTTATCTGATCTGTCACAGCCAGCTTTGGAAAGCAGCTCTGTCTGGCTTTGTTTTGGAAAGGTGTCTTATGTAATATTTTATACTAATACACTGTTTAAATAATAAATACAGCATTGAAAATAAACAGAGAAGAAAATCATGCCATCCATAACCACCTCAGCAGCTAGATTGGCTTAGCGTTACAGTACAACAACATCCATCCATTATACTAAACAGATTCATAAAACTAAGCACATCCCATAAAACAGTATAAAACCTGGACACAGGAAAATTTATGCCAAACAACAAAACTTGCAGTATGCTTTTTGAATTTCCTCCCTGCTAATTGTGATTGCTTTCCCTAGTGACTTGCAGTTTTACATTAAATTGTCATGACTATTGATGTGCTTAAGTGGTAGATACAAGCAAGACTGATCCTGTATTCAGGATGCAAAATTCTCAGTTAATATTTATGTCTAATTAGGTGTAAGATGAGGGCTATAGCTATTTTCTATAAAAAGATGATCTCTCAAAGTTACAGTTGGTTTTCCCAAGTAAATATAAGCTGGGGATCAAAGTCGAGGTTTTTAATGCTATTAAAATCCAGATGTCCACGTTTCTAATGGTGTTTCCTCTTAGCAAGACTTTTTTTGTTGTAGAGCTTGCCGACATGTGAATAGTCATTGATAAGACACAAGAAATAGATAGATAAAACAAGTACAGTAGGAAACACTGGGTCTTCCACTTTTGGAAGTGCTAAAATCTGAAGCACTGACAGGAATCAGCATTTTCGCAAATTGGTCTTTGTATTTCCAAACCCCGTTAGTAGCTATGTTACTGCTCCCATCTGAGTGGCATTACAGTCCAGCTCCTGCAGAATTTACGTTTATAGACAATATATTAAAAACAGTTGTTTACCTTCCTGCTTAATTAAAACTTTTCTCTGTGAAGGCTATATCTCCCCAGTCTGCCTTACCCACGGATAGTGTTTCTCCATGGAAAGATCAGGGAATACTTCTCTTCTTGCATCCAGAAGTTTTATGACTGCGCTGAGTGTGGATTAATTTTGCATGCCTAGAGAACGCCCTTCTGCTGTTGATTTCTGAAGGAAACCCACGGAGTAATGCGTGGGTTTATCTTGTTTGCTAGTATTTCTACTGATATTTGTCTAGAACGACAGATCAAAACCTGTCAGCATCTTTTCTCTGTATACCCAGG
Source organism: Aquila chrysaetos chrysaetos (assembly GCF_900496995.4). Lineage (NCBI taxonomy): Eukaryota > Metazoa > Chordata > Aves > Accipitriformes > Accipitridae > Aquila > Aquila chrysaetos. Next base: position 69,443,880 of record NC_044008.1, read on the forward strand.
TGGTGGTTTAAGGAGCCTGCGGAGCAGGCTGCCATTTCCCCCCAAAACAGTAATGTCAATAGCTTCTGTCAGCAAATAAAACCAGATTTGTTGGATGTCTCCCGGGCTTTGATACCATCCATCCTGCTAGCATCAATCACCCTGTCTGAAGCGGTAATCATCCCCTGCCACTCTGCTCTGTGCGCAGGAAGCACCAGGTCTAGAATTAAGCATGTGGAAGCTCGTGTTCCTTGTGTAGGTGTAAATCAAGAGCTGACTCCCCAGGAGCTGTGTCTCTCCTGGCTTACACCAAAGGAAATAAGCTCAGGATCAGGTACCCAGCACCAGCTGGGCTTGGCTCCTTAAGCTCTGCACGAGGAATGTTTTCAGAGACCCCTGCACAGACTGCAGAGCCTAGCGATGGCTGGAGAACAGCATTCGGGACCAGAGACCAGAGCTGGACTGACAGCAGTCTTGATTCAGCAAGAGCCCGACGTCACTCGCGGCAGCTCGGCTCCTCTCTGACGTGTCCCCCTGTGACCTGTAAGAGCAGAGCTTAGTCCATTGCTGTGCTTCTTCAGTGCCACTTTTCTCTGCTGACAGAGGGCCCCTGTTACTCTGAATTTGTCGGGGACTCTTGAAACCAGCATCATTAACTGGGCTGAGAGTCGCCAGAGACATTCCACGTGTGGTGAGAAGCCATTAGCTGGTCGGGGCTATTAGTTGGGGCTACACTTGAGCTGGCGACCCAGAGGCAAAGGCCTTTAGGCCAGTCTCAGATCACTGAACCAGACAACCTAATGCACGAGGTGGGCGTCCTAAACGATGTGAAATCACGCGTTTGCTCATTAGGTGCATATTATACAGGCTGCTCGCACTTAATAACCTGCATGAATGAGGCCATTTCCCTTAACTTCTCTGGTCGGCGTGGGCTGTGCAGAGTACCCCAGGAGAAATGCCCGTCATCTGCAGAGAAATCCTGCAGGCTGAACCCTTACAGTTCCTCTCTTCTTTGCATGTTTTGCAGCTTTTCAAAGGCAAGTTTTTTGTCTGCCAGGGGGAGGACACCAGAAACATCACAAATAAATCGGATTGTACAGAAGCAAGCTACAAATGGGTCCGGCACAAGTATAATTTTGATAATCTCGGCCAGGTATTAATAGAATGGTAATCTGCTTCTTTGCTCCTTTACCTCCTTGACTTAAAACCTGTGCATTATTATCCCATGGGATTTTCTTACAGGGCACACTACCAGTCGCAGTAAATATTCAGTTCACATACACAGCTTTCTGTCTCTGTAAATCCCAAAGGTAGTGTTTCCAAGCAGGCATACACTTCTTTTCGGTACAGAACAAGCACATGTGGCTTCGTGGAGTACTTAATTGCTTCACTGCTACATAACAAACCAAATATATCTTGCAGAAGGGCTTGTCTAATAGAGCCGGACACTTTCAACCACCTCTGCAGCACAGCCCTATTTTAGCAGCATGGTAAGGACTAATTAGTCGGGAGCAGCAGAGACCTGGAGGGTGGAAATGAAGCTGCTTTTGTCTTCGGCCTTGTGGTTTTCAAATTAGCGCTCACTGCTGAACCAGGCGCTGGCATTGATAGGGTTTTGCTGCCAGGAGAAACCTTGGGCATCGAAGTGTCCCATTATCAGACAGGTAATGGTGATCCTCAGACAGGAAAGGGCAAAGAGGAGTAAAATGTTACAAGGAAAAGAGCTTTAGTGCAACTATGTCTAACTTTTTTTCCATGTATTTCTAGGCCCTGATGTCTCTCTTTGTTCTGGCCTCCAAGGACGGGTGGGTGGATATCATGTACGACGGCTTAGATGCTGTGGGAGTTGACCAGCAGGTACGTGCTCTAGCAGAGCTGTAAGAAATGAGTTGTCAAAGGTCACACGTTTTGGCTCTTGTTTTGCAAAGCACTGCTGGCTTCCACAGTCAAATGGGGTTATGGGGTTAGGATTGATGGAGGCGTTTAATCCAAGTCCTGGGGCGTGACGAGGAGTCCAGTGAAAAGTCTGGATTTGGACCTAGCCTTTTCCCTACAGATTTTGCAACACGACTGGTGTAACTGGCATTAGGAGAACCGCACCTATTGAAGAATGGTTTGACTTTTTCAGCAATTTGGACATTTCAGGAGGAAAAAAGTGCTTTGTGTAGGTACAGGTTTTCAGTGAGGGACTTACAATAGCTGCAAAGGATGCTACTGTCCTGCTGTTGGCAGAACAGAGGTGGTTCTTCTGTCCTCAACGTGCTTTGTGTTTTGGGAGCATTCAGTTTAAATATCTCAGAGGGCTCTACTTTTCAGGAAGAGCAGAGCGCGCTGAGCTGCCTCAAAGGGGCACCCATGGGTTTTGTGGATGGGGCAGCTGCATCAGTTTGCTCCCATTTTTTTGAGGTTCAGTTGACATTTGCCTTCCTCCATTTCGCAGCCAGTCATGAACTACAACCCATGGATGCTCCTCTACTTCATCTCCTTCCTGCTGATCGTGGCCTTCTTCGTCCTCAACATGTTCGTGGGGGTAGTGGTGGAGAATTTCCACAAGTGTCGGCAGCACCAGGAGGAGGAAGAAGCCAAGAGGCGGGAGGAGAAGAGGCTTCGCCGGCTGGAGAAAAAGAGAAGGAGTAAGGAGAAACAGATGGCTGGTCGGTAGTCTTTCCACATCTTTCTGAGTCCTGCTTGACCTTCCACACGACCCCTCCTACCTCCCCTCCCTGCCTCGCGTCTGGTGATCATTCTTCTCCCCAAAGCATGTCCAGCTATAAAATTTGCATGAAGGAAATAGTGTTGTTTTAGGCTGAGCAAGAAGCCATGGAAGCCTTTTTAATGGCTGCATGATTTGCAATGACCTTTCCATTGGAGGTTATTTAAATTAAAATATAATAATAATCAGACCTGGAGCTTCTTGGATAGCAGAGCTCAGTGTTACACAAATAGTGACAACTGCAAAGATCAGCAGTGCCGGATGGCATCATAAATCTTCTGAGTCATGAGCACTGTTGCCGATAACTGGATTCACTATTTGGCTTATTACAGCCTTGTAATGCCACAGTGATGTTACCTGTCCCATTTATCACGCAGGTTTATTTATTGGCACAGTAGCACCACTGCTATTCAAGAGTGTAATAAAATAATGGAGCCATCTCATTCTAGTAATGCTTAAAAACTCCTTAGAGAAACATATCAATGCATTTGCTTGAGAAATACAGATTAGAAAAAAAAAAAAGCAGTTGAGGAGAGTAACTAACCAGACAAAATAGCACTGATGCAAATTGAACCAAACTCCAAACTGGATGTGCAAGCTTGCAGCCCTGCCTAGAGAAGGCTTTACAGATGAAAGGAGGCTAGACCTCCCCTGCTCTGCCAAAAGTCTCCAACCTGACATTTGTCTTTTAGTCTTTTTTTCTTTTAATTTGGTTGAATAAGTAAGAAATATGTCAGCCAGAGGCCACAGGTCGGAGGTACTCTTCTTCTCGCATGCTCTCTCTTCTGACCTTTCTCCGTTGCCCTTCGTGTCCATGGCCTCACGCTTTCCCTCCCTGGTCAGTCCGCCTGCTGCTCTCTCTGTGTCCCCTTTCACATCTCTTCTCTATCTTTGACAGACTTCAGTACTGTTTAAGAGGCTGTCTGATCAGGCGCTTGTTCCGAAAGCTGGTAATATTAAGTCTGTTTTACTTTTTTTAATGGTCTAAGAGGTGTTTAATAGCTGTGACGGGCTTCATCGTGCAACCACGTACCGCAACCGTGTCTCAGCCTCTCTCAGTTCAGCACTTACCCAGCACTTTCCTTTGGTCGCATCTTTAAGCCCCGTGAGCTTCACAGGTTTTGTAACCAATAGGATGTATCACACCAGCCTCTGGACATCAACCTTTGGTTTATGCCAAGAGCCTGGCTTTCGCAATGGTCAGTGGAAAGATGGAGGCTTCCCTCAAGAGCAGTGGAGGACACGTTAGACTATTCTCAGTTAAGCGGGATACAGATGAAAAGATTTTTTTTGTTTTGTTTTTCACACTGAGGAAATGCCTAGAAAGCTCTTTTGGTCAGTCCAAGTTCCCAAACACAGTTTCAGGCTGATGAGTTAGAAAATGTTTTTAAAGGCTGGATAGAAAGATCCCTATTTAAAGTTGCAGTTTTGGAAAGCAGACATTTCTGTAGAAGAAAAATAGATGTTTAGTTATTATTGATGACCTTATTTATAATGCTAGAGGAACTAGATGCAGAAAAGACGTAAGTCTGGGCAATTTCCCAGCGGGAAGGAATCACAAACCATCCTTGGAGATGTAGTTATTCATTCAGTCCTATGAAATGCCTAATTAAAGAGGCAATAAACAGCTATTTTACTGAGGATCAAATATTGCTGAGTATTCAATCGCCATAAAAACCTTTCAAGAGCAAAGTATGAAGCCCTCCAAATCGCTTCAGAACAGTTTTCCCAATTTGCGTTCAGTGAAACGTTGGCTTTAATTGACCGTGTCCAGCTTTGCCCTCGGAGGCAACAGATGTCGTTGCTTAGCTTCGTTCTGCATGGTGGGAACTTGCAGATGATACCAAAGCTAGGGCTTTGATTATGCCAGCAACTGCATGGGGGTTCTTTTCAGCTGGGCTTCCTGAGCGTCCCCAGATGCCCAAACCAACCTATGGATGTCAGACGTGGACAGATGTAGACATCTAACTGGCTGCACAGTCATTTCTGATTGTAGACTCTTCAAATGCATTTACCCAATCGGACATCTGAAAACCAGAGAAGCATGTGAGATCCCAGCTCCGCGAGATGTAGGTAGATGCAGGAGCGGTCACCGTAAGGTGCGCTGGCCCAGCAGGATTTGTACAATGTTTGTCCTTCAGAAATGTCGTCGTCATCATCGTCAAGCGAGGGGGTTCTCGGGGATCTCTTGGGCTTCCACCTGTGTACGTGGGAGAAGCACAAGAACCCGTCCTTTTTCGCAACGAGCCCGTGTACCTGAGCCCACCCTCCAAGAGGCACAAGGAGAGGATCCCGCAAGGAAACATCCCCAGTAGAGGCAATGGAGAGCCTGAGAGCCATAGGGACCTCTGAAGGGGAAGGGAATTCTTGCCGTGTGTCCTGCCGGGTGATTAATGCCATTTCGTTCTTTTAGATCTAATGCTGGATGATGTATTAATGGAGAGCTCAGCCAGTGCAGTGCAAGGTACTGGGAAGTCGGCACGTCTCGTCCCACTTGAATGGCAGTGCTGTGTCACTAACGGCTGGCCACCGCTGCTGTGAGGCATCCCACTAAACCGTGTGTGTGGTGCAAAGCTCGTTTGCTTACTTCATGGCACACGCATATCATTCTGAACGGCAGGTCTGCAGACCTGGCTCAGGACTGACACTTGCAAACCCTTAATTTACCCCTTGATCATGTTATGTTCTTCAGTATTATTTTTTTCTGGTTTTCATTAAGACACTGTCAGACTTTTCATGGCTTTTTTTTTTTTCTCCTTTTTTTTTTGGTTTTTGTTTTTTTCTTAGAGAATAATGACTGGACTGTGAAATGGGTCCTTTATTGTTTACTCTAGCTTTCTAACCACTAACTTAGGAGTCTCTGAATAATTTGCAGGAGTGTCTCTGGAAGGCAGGCAGTCTCACTTCAGGAGGTTATTTCATTATTTCTCCAGCCCTTGGTCATTGCTGCACAAAGGCTGTGCTTCAGGGAAGCAGAGTATTTTGTCAGCAAGGTAAAATTCAGCATAGTGCAAAGCCTCAGTGCTTTAATAGAGAGATCAACCGCACACCAACCCTCAGCGTGGACATGGGGTTTAGCCGTTGTGCTGCCCAGCTTGTAAATTCTTCGTATTGATTGAGAGTCGCTCGATCCATGAGGCATCTTGCGAATTAAAAGAAATAAAGATGTCACCTCAAAGCCTTTCCAGGTCCTGGTGGGGACAGAGCAGCTGAGCTGAACGCTGCTGGGGGTTTGACCTGGCCACCCCAACCCGGGCTCACTCACGTCTCCCTTTCCCGTGCCCCCTCACCAGGACGATGCTCAGGGCTGCAAATGTGTCCCTTGCTCTTTTTATTTTTAGGAGAAGCTTTGATCTGGCAAGCGATTTGTTTAATTCATAACTTAAGAATGTTAGCCTGAATAATTAAAGAGGTGCCAACATAGAAACAAATATAGCTGTAATTTTTGACAAAAATAATATGCTAGGAATATTGTGCCATTAAAACTCTCACCTGTGAACAAGCTCCCACCGCTTGAGATGGGAGCAGGGCTCCATCCACCTCTCTCATATTGCAGGGAGTTTTGATTAAATAAAAATTGCAAGGTGAGGGCTTTCGGCTTTCACTGCAGAGGATAACTCAGGGACACCAAGATTCCTACCTTCTATTTCTAAGGCCTTGTTGGAAGTTATCACAACATGCTTTAATAAATCCTGAATCTCCTTCCCGTTGCCATTCCTGGTATTTTTATTTCTTTGCCTTCGTTCTTGCTCTTCTTGGTAGGCCTCCTGTCCTCTCCTGCGAAACGAGGGCAGCACGAGGGGGGTGTTGTCACTGGGTTTGGGGGTCTGATTATTTTTTCTTCTTTTTATTTGGTTGTGATTCCTCTCCTGGTCCTACAGAGCTACATCAAGGCTGGTTTATTTTATTTTATTTTTAAGGCACTGAACTCATTCCAAACCCCTCCGTTATCCCGCGCAGGCTCAGAAAGACTCTTAGTTTGCCTTTTAAAAGTGTGCGATTGTCAGGTCTGTGCTTTGTGTTTCCTTTTGTTGTCTTTTCTTTGAATCCAGCGGTAGCGAATGTGCCACGCTGCTCTTCAGGCACCAGCGTGAGGGAATAGAAGGATTTTCTTTCTGAACCTGGCTGTGGGGGATATGAGGGAATCAGTCCCGGGTGCTGTAGATGAACCTCCTGTGGTTCAATGAGAAATCTGGAGTTGTGACCCCAAAACTTCCACACATCTCTGCACTTACAGAGGGCTTCTTTTCTCTTTCTGTGAAGATAAGATGGAGTATTGTGTGTGTGTGCGGCTGCCTGGTGCTTACTGAGATATTGTAATTTTATTTTTTCCTTTTTTTTTTTTTTTTTTTGAGTCTACATTCTATCATAACTGGAATCTTCTCAGTGGAAATAATTTATCATTTTCCATTTTGCTTTTTTTTTTTTAATAAATCCATTCAGTACAATAAAAGCCAAGTAAAACGCTGTGTTTAAATTAAAAAAGTTCCTTCAGTGCAAACTATTTTTTAACCTAATAATATTCTTGAAACAGTTTGTAAATCCAGCTGCGTCACGGGCTCATTGCTCACTGGTTTGCCGCTGTCCTCCAGATACACTCAGACCTGCAAAGTAGTTAATTCCCTTATTATAGGAGAAGGAAGAAACTGGAGGAGACAGTAATGGAATTGTCCCACTCTCATGAATTCCAATTTCCCTTGCCCACGCATCTCCGGCTTGAAAGCCACCTCAGGGAAAGTGGCAATTTCTGTCTTGACAGGGCTATATTTGGAGGCAGCCACTATTTGGAGATATTTCGGAGCTGCGTGCCCAGCCCCATTCCCCCCAAGAAAATGCAGTTATTGGGAAGAGAGTGGCCCCGGCCCCATCTCCCGCGGTGCCGGCAGGGACCTGGGCGCTGGCGGTGGCACTGCCCGGCAGAAAACAGGGCTGCCTCCAGCGCCGCTTCGCTGCTCACTCGTGCCGTTTCGCCGGTCACGTCCTGGAGCTGTCAGATGAACAGCAACGCCGGGCTTAATGCCCAAACCTGGGCTGTGATCACCGAACCCGAAGGGCACCTGGCCTGGGAGAAGTTAGAGTGGGATTAGGAATGGGAAATGTTTATTCTGCAACAGCAAGGGTCATCGCCTTTCCAAATGGGCAGGAGAGGACGGCGATGAGTTTGGGTACCCCAAAACCCAGGACACAGGCTGGGGCCGCCGTGCCCTGCCTCCCAGCCCTCGTCAAGGGGATCGATTATAATCCCACACGGTGATGCCGAGAGGAGTACAGAATGTCTGCTTGGGAAAAAACTTGAGCTGAGAGCCCATAAAAATGATAAGCTAAAGCCGAGTCCCCCCCCCGCCAGGCACCCGCTCCCCTGGCCAGCGTGGTCCGCTTTGACCACCATGGCCCAGGATGAACAGGCAGGTGGGATTCTCCCAAACCAGCTCGCAACCAGCTGCAAAATCTCCTTCCTAGCTGGGTTAGGAAGGGATTGCTTGGGATCCACTGTCCGAGCTGATTTTCTCCTGTGTAATGATATCTAAACGTGAGCCACTTCTCCCTCTGTCCCGGCCTCCAGCCACGGTGAAGCAGCTTGGTTTACACCCTGTTCACCACCCTGATGTCTCGTAGTGGGCTTTTGCTGTATTTCCCCACCTTCTTGCATTTTCATTCTGCCAATTCTTCTTTTGTTCATTTGCTCTCCTCCTCTTTTCTTTAACGCCATGTGTGCCGGGAAGCCAAGTTAACCTTTCCAGTAATAACCGAGACTAACCCAGAGCTCTTGTTGTTCTTGACACAGTGTATTGTAACAGTACAGTAATGTGGTGTTGTGTTAGTTGTGAAGTTCACCACCTGGAGTTTAACAGATGTCTGTATTTCCCAAGATGTTGGTATTGTTTAGATCTTTACTGCAATAATTAGAAATGATACTGTGTGATAGGGGGCACGGGCTTTGCACCTGGATTATTATATATGGGCGATACCCAAATTCTCTGCAGAACTGCACAGGTCGGGTTAAATAAATGGTATTTATAAAACAGTGAGAAAATGGTTTATCTGTTCAGAAAGTTCCCTGCCCACCTAGACGCAGTAGGTATTTATCTATAGTCCTCAGACAGCATGCTAGCTTGTGTGTGGTTCATCTCGCGGTACTACCTGTATTGCACTAACACGCATGGCCGGCATGCGGAGACCGGTGGAGCGCGTGGTGGCGTGATTCATAAACAGGGTTGACAAATCCCCTCTTAACAAAGTTAATGGGGAAGGATGAAACATTTACTAATGGTAATTTGCTAAGGCTGCGAGGGCATCTGCGAGAGCAGCATCCAGAGACGTTTGGCTGTGGAAACCTGGGGGCATGTGCTGGGAAAGGTGAAAAGGAGCTTTGGGGGTTGGGAGAGGGGGGTGTGAAGGGCGAGAAGCCTTTGCAGATGTATGAACAATTAGCAACCCTGCTTATAAGGTCATGCACGGTCTAATCCAGGTGCAGGAGCCCTGCACAGGAGATATTTTACAACCTCTCTCTAAATCCTCTCTCTGTTCTAACGGCGTCGGTGCTATTCTGTAGGATTTGGAATTACCCGTCAATCAAAGCTAAGAAAAAATTTGAATTCCAGTGTAATTATTCACAAGTAAATCCATTGCGAGAAAAGGCAGAAACATTGACGTTTTTCTTTTTGAATGTGAATTATACATAAATGTAGAAGAAGTGATCCAATTACGATGGTGTTTCTTTCTGAGATGATAAGTTGGTTCATAAAAATAGGTCCTATTCCTCACCTAATTGTATTCAAACATTTTAGTTAATTTGCTACTCATAATTTAGCATAATGTGATGGAGATATCTTGACTTTATGGAGATTTATGCAGATTTTGAGTTATCTGACAAAGTCTTAGGAGTGAGTCAGCAGCTACCAGTCTGCTTTTTTGTAAGCACTCAATAGGTTCAGCATGAAAATTCATTTCATAGACCTTTTCATCGATATCGTGCTTTAGCAGTCAGGTACAGATCACCTAAAGCACACTGAAGATCAGAAAGTGAATATTAATATTGCCTTTCATTTGATGACACTGAAGCAGAATTTTGGGCGTTCCAAACCCCTACAGAATAAAACTGCTGAGTGATTTGTCTCTCTGGTCCCTGGGCTGTAAGGGAAAGGTCTGTCTCTATGGAAAAAACAAAACTTCTCTGATTTTTCAGGATCCTGTTATGAAGTAGGGAGCACGTGAAACCATTAAATCTATGGGTTTGATTGCAATGTCATTGGCTATTGACAAAGTGAATTCTATTTCCAGGCAAAATTTAATCTTCTAAAATTAGTTTTCCCCGAGGGCAACCCAAACCTGTGCTTCGTGGCTCCATTCTGCCCAACTTTTTGCTCGGAATAATGTATCAAACTGTACATTTGCTCAACAGCACTAAATATCAAGCCATGTAATTCTTACAGCTCAATAATTTTCATAACCAGTTGATCATCTAATTATGAGAGTAATATTATACTCTGACATATGCAAGACAGTCCTTTCCACTTCAATCTGCATTATAATGCCTCCTTGAAAATTGTACTGAATTATATACTCAGCCTTGGCATTTCCTCATTAGAGATTAGGTGAGTAAATGAGTTTATCTCTAGGAACACTCTGGGTCTAAAGAGCATGTGTCATCCCTGAGGCAGCCGAACACGGGAATGAATTGAACAGTGAAATCTGTACTTTGATAATCTTGTCTAAACGGAGGATCGTTATTTTCTAATCGCTAAGGCTGACTGATCAGTTTTCCTCGGTACTTTTATGGACCATTCTTCAGGGCTCTGACAGCCAAAGTGTTGAATTTTGTTCTCTCTACAGTTTATTGCAAAGAACATCATATGTCTGAATTACTTCTTTTTCAAGGACCACCGCTAACTCAGTGGCCTGTATTTTTATGCCATTGTTAGTAAAATCTGTCCCCAACATCTGACCGTTAATTAGGTTTTCAGATACTTTGGGGACTTTTGAGGTCAGCAGAAACAAAAATTGTTGTTCTAATTTAAATTTCCCTACAGGGAAAGCATTCTTTAGCAGCACAATAGTCCCAGCTCACCTTGTCCCTGATGCCATAAGGCTGAGTATAGCGCATGTCCCACTGAAGATGTTTAATGGATATGAGATGACGGGAGCCCTGCTGTGTATTAAAAATGGTAACATGCCAGCAAGAACAAAGGAAATAAAAAAGACAGCATGTTGCTGTAATCGGTCTAAAATTTATCATCCTTGGAGTTGGAAAGTGAGGGTGCATTGACTTCAGAAAGACGCAGAGAAATGACTTGACGTGCCTCTCCGCTCTCCTCCTCCCCGCTGCAGAAGCACAGTGTAAGCCCTACTATTCGGATTACTCCCGCTTCCGCCTCCTGATCCACCAGATGTGCACCAGCCACTACCTGGATTTGTTCATCACCGGAGTGATCGGCCTCAACGTGATCACCATGGCCATGGAGCACTACCAGCAGCCAAAGGTACTGGGACAGAGAGGGGGAAAAGCGGGGGGAGGACGTGCTCAGCCGCGGTGGGATGTGCCGATGGGCAGAGTTAAGGCCAGTTTTGCTGTTAGACCTTGGGGCCCCCATTCACCATGCTCGACTTGTCCCTTTGCCCCGTGGAGCGTAGCCATCCTCCAGCTGGCTCCCAGCTCAAACCATGGCTTTCGGTACCTGGATCCCATTGCACCTCTTCCTTCTAGTTAAGTGCAAACGGACTGCTTTGAAAATGAGGATGGGAGCAGGTTTGTTCGGTTTGCTAGATGAGATCGTCATTGAAATCTGCCATTTGACTTGGGTTTTCCACCAAAAAAGGAGAAAAAAGGAAAAAGAATAGAAGAATTTGTGAAATGTTTCTTTTTGCAAAGTTTCTTCTAAATCCCCAGTGACCCACAGGGCCCAATTTTCACAAGCACTGGATTCCATCCTGGTCTTTAAAATACATTTTAATGTATTAGTGTGCTAAGTTCCTGGGTCTTTGTCATACTCTGAAAATAAAAACAGCCTGTCCTGGGATGTCAAGTCTCTTGTGCATAAGAATGAAATGGAAATAGCTGCCTTTGCCATATAACTTGTACTTATTTTTATTAGCCACTTTCAGAATGAATAAATATAACACACAAAAGGAAGAAATATTCTTTAAGACTAGACAGGACTTGAATACTTAATGTAAAAAAACCCAAACAACTAAGGCAAACGAGGGGAAAAATATCCTCCAGCCTATCATAAAGAAGCCAAAAAGTGAAAGGGCACAAGCCCAATTTATTTTTTCTGTTCAGGTCACCTTTAAATACCCTGGAAGGTTCATTGCGTGATTCAGTCATTTGGTGATGAAAAAGGTTGTTGGCCAAGAAGCCTGTATTGGAATCGCTCTTACTGCAGTCGTTCTGCAGCTACATTTTCTCTTGTATTATAAAAATGTTGGGCAGGCTTTTGTTTTTAATTTTCTTTAGGAAAATAACATTTTGTCTCTAAGCCTCTGGTATGCGGCATCTGGGTAATAACTCCAAGCTCGGGCTGTGCTGAGATGACAGCGCAGTTAGAGCCATGCACATGCTTGAGAGTCTTGCTGAATCAGGGCCCCGAAATCACTCTGGTCTGGGTGACTGATAGCTGGGATCCTGCAGATACTTAAAAGGCTAAATATACCAGAGAGCTTTACATCCAAACTAACGATCGCTTGGTGTGTTGGTGCTGAAAGGGGTTGGTGGTGGGATACCCCGGGATGCCCTGCGGATGAGATCCCAGCCGCGGAGATGCTGCGGCTGCCCATAGAGAGGAGGGGCTGCGGGTGTGCATAGACGTGGTTCGAGCAAAGAGCAAAATCTGCTTTTGCCAAATAAATATGCTCATTTGCTGGCAGAGCCCAGGTCCCCTGCAGTATGGCAGGGAGGCTCGTTCAGAGCTTCCTTTGGCAGCTGGGCTTGTACTTCTCGGGCGGGTGAGGTGGTTTTTGTCCGTGGATGCTCAAAGCTAAACTGTAGCACGAAGGCAGAGTGCATGGTTTAAACCCCTTTACTATGACTTCTCCCACCTGGGGATCAGCAAGTCTTGGTTTTGGTCTGAGAGCACTCTGTTGCCATTTCCCACGTTCCCTAACAGTGCCCTGGACACAGTAGTTACCACCCCGTTTGCCAGCAGGGAGAAATTCAATGCACATTACTTAAAGGCCAAGCAGTATGCTGCTACCACAGCGCTCCTTCACCAGCAGGACTTTGGGGATGAAATCACCTCTGACGTGGCTTAATGCCTGACTGTGCAAGAGTTGTCCCAGCCAGGAGGCGCCTGTAGTTAATGGCCAGGCTGTGACTTCTGCAGAGGGAAGGGTGGGCAGAGGAAAACCCGAGGCACTCGCTCCTGCTGGCGTGCCATCCCTCTCTCCTGCTCCTTGCCAAAAGCTCAAGGTGAGGGGTAAATGACAGGCTGTCACAAAGAAGCCATTTGGCCAGCTCTTGCACAGACCCGGCCAGCCCACAGCTCTTGCAGCAGTGCACAAACGAGCAAGTGAGATGAAATTCAGCTTTCTGCCGAAAGCACGAGGGGCTTTGTGCTGCTGACACCTGCAAATGCAGCAGCTCTTGCCGCTCACCCAAGCGATCCCAGCTGAGGCTGTGTTACTGCCCTTGGGGTTTGAGTTGTGCCTTGGGTTTGTGTCAGCCCTTCCCGTGAATTATATCAGCTGGTTTGGGGCCAGGCAGAAATGCAGTCTGTGCACTCCCTGAAGTACTGGGACTTTTCCCTGGGACATTTATCATCGGAGAGAACCCACAGCTGGAGCCTTTTAGCTGTAGTTTGGAAATGAGTAACTGGTGAAAGAGGAGGAGGGCAGGTTTGCAGCAAAGCCCCTCAGCAGAGTTAGCTCCTAATCCCGGTCCTGTGTCCACATCCCAGGTCCTTGATGAAGCCCTGAAGATTTGCAATTACATCTTCACCGTTATCTTTGTCCTGGAGTCTGTTTTCAAGCTTATCGCCTTTGGGTTTCGTCGCTTCTTCCAAGACAGGTAACAAAAGCTCCGGCCTGACCGTGGGACCAGCAGCAGGTTTCCAGAGACAGCTGCCCAAATTTGGTGTCCTGGACCCCAATGCTTTTCCCGGTGATGTCAGTCTGACACGTGTGAACGCTTTTTGGTGTGACTGATTGAAACCCGGGTAGGTGGAGGCTTGGGGTGTGGGTTGGAGAAAGGATCGTGCATGCCAAGGAGTGTGATTGCACTGCTTTGGCCCTTGGGAGCAGACAAAATAGGAGCGAGTCTCACACCGAGCGGCCGGTTCTCTTCTCACACCGGTTGCATGTCTGTATAATCAAGAGGACCTGGTAAAGTGACAAAATTTATGCTGAGAGAGAGAATCTGGTCCTGAGTGGAAATGAAAGAGAAAAGGGACCTCTTTTTATGCAGATGCAGAGCAGCAGATGAAATTGCTTCTTTCTCTAGATTTTCACTCTCTTACCTCGCAAGTACAGGTTTTATGTCCTTGGTGAATCTTTCTCCTCCCATTTTTGTCTCCTTCAATGTCAATACCAAGAGCGCTGGCGCTGAGCAGGACCTGACACGAGCCCTTCAGCAGCCGGGGGATGGTTCCTCCCCTCTCCCCACATTCCGGGTGTCCATGCTGGGATTATGCCTCTCTCCAACCTGGCACAAATCCTTGGGGTGTTTCCTTCGCCGAGCGTGACTTTTTGTTGCAAGGACTGGACACGGGGTCTGGTTCTTTCTAGGGCAGATCTCACGCTAAGGTCCACGAGTGTCGTGTCTAGAAGTGGCCAGACAGATACCACAGTGTCTCCCCTGAGGTCTGCAGCCTCTGGGTAGAAAACTGCCCAGCTTTTGTTTCTGTTTCCCCTCAGTCAAGTATATCTTTGGAATTGGCTGATTTTCTAATGAGATGCATTAGTTATAGTGATTTCATAACATAACTGCTTTTGTATAATACCCTCAGAAAAATGCTGCAGATTCATTTGAGTGCTAGAACCATTGAAATGACTGGAATTCGTGTGAAACGAGCTACCTCCCCTTGCCAGCTTCTTAGGCGACGTTAAACTTCATTTTGTGTTCTCTCCAGATGGAACCAATTAGATCTGGCAATTGTGCTGCTGTCTATCATGGGCATCACTTTGGAAGAGATCGAGGTGAACGCTTCGCTACCAATTAACCCCACTATTATCCGAATCATGAGGGTTCTCAGGATTGCTCGAGGTGAGACGAATAAAGCAGAATTGACTTGTGTTTGAGGTGCAAGGTCCCCTCCAGGAGAGAGTTAAGTGTTGGGAAATGGTTCTGGGGCACATCCCCATCACGACGTGCATAGTTCTGGCATCAGCAGGCTGTAAACAAATAAAAGAACAATGGGGGAAAATAGTTGTGAGGAGGCAAAAAGCTGAGCCAACTGACCATGTGTTTCTACCTTAAGAGGACTTGAAGGCTGAGAGCTTAGAAATAAAGGAGAAATAGCTGTGGCTGTAACTCCCAGAGACGTACCTGGAAAAAATATGCCAGTCAAATCAAAGTCATCTCTAATGGGGATTAGAGAACACAAGCTCGAGTACGTTGGCTTGAAAAGACAAGCATCTAATAAATCTAATTTCCCGTGGGGCTTTACATCTCACCACTTGGTGACAAAGCATGCCTCGTCACTCTGCATCCATCTGTCCGCTCAGACTTGTAACGACACGCACCCGAGTTGGGAAGTCGGCTTCTTCAGGGCCTGATTTTTCAGAACAGGGAGGTGTCAGGGCCAAATGATGAAGACGTGAAATGTGAGCGCTTGGGCCCTTAATAAAGTACTCCTAGGCCCTCCTGAAGGGCAATGTTGTGCTCTGAGGCATAATTGCTCTGATTGCAGCCCTCATCTAACCAAAGAAGGAACTGTAGGAGAAATGCTGCTGTGTCTCAAGGGGGAAATAAAAGTGTTTTTCCTGTGCATTGGATCCCTTTCAGAATTAAAAATACATGCGGTTTCCAATTGGAAATGCAACCTTCTGGAAGAGATGTGTAAATCGGTTCCTCAGTGAATGATGTGTGAAAGTGGGTAGCCTATGGAAGTGGGAAAGTAGCCCCAGGGCTGGGAAAGTAACTGCTCGCGATAACCAGAGGAAGGAGATGGACCCAACACAGATCAAGTGGGGAAAGGAAAAGCCAGGCAGAACAATAACGCTTTCTCTAAGTCTCAGGATAGGTGATGCTGCTATTCACGGGATTTTAATAGTATCCAAGCAACCAGGAGCGATGTAAAAAGGCCAGGGACGATAGCGGCTAATGGAGAACACTTGACATGATTTCACATTTCTCTTCCTATAATCTGTGGCTCCTGGGAGAGGGACTGAGTTTGTGCCTCCGTGCTAACGCTGCCGTTACCATATTACGAACGTGTTTTCTGCAGTGTTGAAGTTGCTGAAGATGGCTGTAGGGATGAGAGCCCTGTTGGACACCGTGATGCAAGCGCTGCCGCAGGTAACCCACTGCCATATCAAACCAGATCTCCTCTGGCCCAGAGCTAATTTCCTATTGCAGAGGAATGCTAATCATTTTATCTTTACTGTCATTAGAGAATCACATTTCCCTTCCGAAGCACAGTCTGAGATACAGTCCTCACATTGAGGTCATTTTTCCCCTGAAGCAATTTAAGTTTTGGATTAAAGAATACAGCAAGAAACAGGTCTGGAACAAAAAAATCAATGCTCTTTTTTTGTGTTTTTTTTCCCCCATTTCTTTTTCTCTTTCCAGGTGGGGAATCTGGGTCTTCTCTTCATGTTGTTGTTTTTCATATTTGCAGCTCTTGGAGTGGAGCTGTTTGGAGACCTTGGTGAGTCTTCCCATGCCGGTGGAAGGGGTGGGAGCGGTGTGCGAGCGGGGGTCTCACGGCTGTGCTTGGTCCCGCAGAGTGTGACGACACGCACCCCTGCGAGGGGCTGGGACGGCACGCCACCTTCAGAAACTTTGGGATGGCCTTTCTGACGCTCTTCCGAGTATCCACGGGAGACAACTGGAATGGGATAATGAAGGTAAGGGACCCACGGAAAATGAGTATTGCCTATAATTGCTTAATTAGAAGCTGTCCGCTCTGCTCCAGACTGGTAACGATGCCCAGCCAGGACACTCATGTCCCGCAGTGAGCTGGTCTCTTCATTTGTGCACTGGGAAAAGTCTTTTAACATTTCTGTTCTCTCCTCCCAGCAATGCGATGTCTATCGTTGCAGGCTCCTGGCACGCTCCATGTATTCCCTTTTTTACCCTGAGAGAGCAACTTAAAAGGAAGGGGAAAAAATAAAGGGACTCATCTCTCAAGTAGCACGAGTTCAGCTCAGTAACATGCATTGGATTTCTTTTTTTCCTTAAAAGTCTTGTTGGTATTACTTTGGTGGGTTTTTTTTCTGGGAAAACCCAGGTTTCTGAGAGAGATTCTCTCTTAGGGGACAGCCATAAAGGCATGCTATTGTGAAGAAATCTGGTCTATGAATACACAGGGTGCTAGCTAGTCCGAAGGAATCACTTCTCTGTCCGTTTGTAGCCCATGGTGAGTGTTAGGTGGCCAAATTCTTAATGACACGGTGTGAACTTGAGGAAAGAGTGTCTGCAAGCCCAGCTGCTGTGGGATAGCAGATGGGTCGTAGCTGCACCCTGCTTTCCCTGGGTCTGCCTGCCACGTTCTTGTGTATTTGGTCTCTAACATGGTCAAACAGCCTTTCCTTTAGGAGCAGCAGGGTGTCGATGTCTGATGTTGCACAGGCCAAGGACAGTTTCCTCTAAGCCTGCTTGTGTTGACTAACGCAGAAACGTAAGGTTTTACTGGCAAGTATTTTGCTATTCTAAACATGAAATTGGCCCAATCTTCTCAATTTTCTTCATGAAAGGAGAACCCATTGCAGCCAGATGACCAGACAGCAGACCAAGGGCCTTGCTGGAACCTCTTCACAGCCCTCCATCGTTTCCCTCCCTGTTTCCAGGACACGCTGCGAGACTGTGACCAGGAGTCCACCTGTTACAACACCGTCATTTCACCCATCTACTTCGTCTCCTTCGTGCTGACAGCCCAGTTTGTCCTGGTGAACGTGGTGATCGCCGTGCTCATGAAGCACTTGGAGGAGAGCAACAAGGAGGCTAAGGAGGAGGCAGAGCTCGAAGCAGAACTGGAAATGGAAATGAAGACCATCACCCCTGGCCAACACAGCCCCTCGGACATCTTTGCATGGGCAGGCGGTGCTGGTGGAGAGAGACCCGAGAGCCCCCGAGGATGTACCAATCCCATGCAAATCAAGGTGGATTCTCAGCTCTCGTTAGTTTACCCTATGGTGAGAATCTCAGTTGGCGGGTGAAGAGGGCTTGAGCTGCATATTTGCTAGGGGAAGACATGCACGAGTCGGTAATGAAGGAGTGGGTGTACTGTACGTCTAGGGCTTGTGTTCCTCGCTGTCTGCTGACTGTTGTGTGATGTGGGAACTCATGCTCCAGGGAAGAGACCCTAGGCAGGTCTCCAGACCACCTTGATGCATCTGTTCGGAGGTAGAGAGCTTTGCAATTTGTTCTGGAGATGTGCCCAAGCCACCAAATTCAGAGCTACCTCCAAATTTGCTCTGATCCAGAGTTTGGGCTAGGTTCATTGTGATAGCAAAATCATGAGCGTAATGTGTTTGCTTTTCTAATGCAGACCATGAACCACAACATAAAAGAGGAATAAAACTTGGCTAATCTTTGCTTAAGTATTAAATTTGTTTTATGTAACCTCAATTTAAAATCCATCCCCACAGTCAAGCTTGTAAGAAAAGATTATTTTAACAATAGAATAATCCAGAGGGGACTCAAACCTGAGCTCACCAGAACTGGTGGCAAAACTCCCACCAGCAGGAGCAGTGCCGGAGCAGGGCTGTAATGTGGTAGCTGCTACGAGCTGCAACAAGTCTCTCTAAAGCACAGTTTCTGGATGAAGACTCAGTTTGAGGAATGAGAGAGGTGAGGTCAAGACCCAGACAGGTCCTGCGGGAGGGAACTGAACTGGAATTATACAAGAAAAACAGTCCAGCCTTTTTTTAGTCTTAGCTGATTGCAAATTGGGTTAAACTCTACACAGACCTCATTAGCCTTTATTACATCATGATTTCACAACAGCATATCTTGGCCTCTGCCTGGGGTCAACTAATGAGTATTCTAATGCATGAAAAACTCATTTATGATCTTTAGTCCAAGGATGAAAAAGAGTAAATCCCTGCTTAAGCTTTGTTTCAGTTCTTAAGCTACTGGAAATTTCTGGTGCCATTAGGAGTCACTGGTGTCTGAGACGGAGTCCAAAGCTGCTCTTTGGCACAGGAAAAAAGAGTTCAGGGCAATATGGGGAAATCCAGATTCATTACGTCTTCTGGGAGGAAACAGCACGTCCCAACTCTTGTTGTACATGTTAAGCAGAGTACTGGCAAACTGTCCTCAGCACTGTTGTCCTGCATCAGTACTCACACTGGCAAAAAGAGAAATTGCAAAACTGCAAGACAAATCAGTGGGAAGGATACCCTCAGCTCTTCAGTCTGTTAAACCTGCCCTCTCTGAAGGTGGCTTTGGAAAGAGCTTATTCTAGTCATAATCTCCAGAGTCTGTTTCTTGCTCTTTCACTCAAACAGAAGCCTCAAAAACCTCCAGGAGATTTTATTCTGACTATTTATTCTCCCAGCCAAAATCTTCAGGACAAATCTGATGCTTGAGCACGATAGCAGAGGAATACAATTCCCAGGACATGACCCTGCAAGGACATGTGGTCAGCATGCTCTTTTGCTTGCCTGTTCCCCAGGATTTTTGCACTGTGTGCTGTTTGACTGTAACGACGGTCCTCATTTCATTGTATGCAGTAGGCGTTCCCTACATGAAAGGTGCAACCCTTAAATTGCTCCCATGCTGCCTGCAAAAGCCAGACCCTGCTCTGTGTAACCTCCCGTTGTCCGTGCTGTGGCCAGCTGGTTTGATGTTGGCCAGGACAACTGAGGCACCTCAACCCGTGTCTGGTACATGAATTAGTGACCTGACGTGTGGCCATCCTGGGCTTCTGCGGCTTTTATGGACGGGATGCTCAGCCTCTCTTCAAGTCAGGTTATTTTAATATATGTGACCCTGTATATGGGTGTAGGTGTCAAATATTAGGTCTTGCTCAAAAATATGGACAGTGGGTATAGAAACCTCACAGTAGTAGTGTCCTGTAGATCGAGTATCAAGATGCTGCTGTACTGGCCCCGTTATACAGCTCAGATCCCAGGACTAACAGGCCATGTTTGCTGAGAGCGAGACTTGTCCCCGAGGAGGGCCCTGAGTGGGAGAGCCACGGTGCCGGGGCAGCCGGCGTCAGCCCCGTCTCTAGTAATGTCTGAGAAAGCTGTCACTGCTCACCGTGATATTACTGCACTGTTCTCTCTCCTCTCCTGCCTCACCTCTCCTGTCCCGTTGTTTCTGTTACTGCTCTTCTCCCTGAATGTTTCCGTCTCCCCCCATCCTGGTTTTTTTTTTCCTTTTGTTCATTGGGTTTTATACACTGTCCTTTTTTCTCTCTGTCTCTGTCCCTTGCTTTTTTTCTCTCTCTTTTTGGCTCGCTCTATCTTTCTGCATGCTATGCACCACCCCTCCTAGGAAAGGCACTTGTTTGATACCATATCACTGCTGATCCAGGAATCTCTGGAAGGAGAGCTGAAGCTGATGGACAACCTGTCAGGCTCTGTGTGCCATCATTATGCCCTCCCAGCTCCCGAATATTACAACTCTGAGAACCAGGTTAATATTCCTAATTTCCTGCAAAGTCTCCATCCAAACTCGATTTGACTGAGACCTTTAATAGAGAGTTAAAGTTCTTTACTTTATGTAATGTAGTCACAGGGATTTTGAAGCATAAGTCATTTTGGCTTTTTCTGTGGGAGTTGAGATAGTATCTTGGTTTATGATGTTGTATATCAATGCAAGAGGAAAAGTACAGGCTCTGAGTTTCCCTCTTCAGCACAGTGAGAAGTGTTTCATTGGGATTTACTGTTCACAAGTGCTGTAGGGAAAGTGTACAAAATCCCGTCTCCATCCTTCAGTGGGGTGCCTGTATTTGGCTTCTCGCTCCTAACCAGGGCTCTGTAGCAACGTCAGGACACGTCTGCAGAGCCTGGAGTACGGCGTGAGGTTTTCCCAGAGCAGAGCCTTAACTGATGGTGATCATAAAATGATCTCTACATTTTGTGCCTACTTACACTGCATGAAAATCCAGTTCCGAATGATTTACCTAAAGAGGCTTCTTGCAAGTGGGTCATTGTAAACTAGATCCTCATCTCTGATCTAAACTGAATTTACAGGGCGAGGCAGCCCTTAACGCTATACTTAAGTAATCGTGTCCTCCAGTGCTTTCTCGAACAGGGGCTGTAATACTTGTTTAAAATTAGTTCATTTACTTCTTAGGATAAAATACCTACTTTCTCAAGCCTGTTATTCTTTAGAGCAAATATTTTTTCCCTAAATCACAGCAGTGACCATAATAATAATTCAAGCATACCTATTTTTTCCTGCAGTTGGAATTGAGCAAATTCCATATTTCTTGATGTATTTTTTTTTTTCCTTTCTGGCTAAAAATAGCAGAAGTTTTCTTGTTAAATCAGTGTGCTTATTTATGAGCTCACTGACACTCTAAATTATCCAACTCAGTGGTTCATTAGAGAAAAGGAACAAGCTTAGGTAAAATGAAATCCTACTGCAGATCTTTATATAGCGGGATAACATGTCTCCCTCTGATTGCTGCATATCGCTTTCCAGATTGAGGTCTATTAAGCTATAGGAAGTGGTTGCCTCTAAGAATTGCCGGAGGAATAGAGACAGTAGCTTTGGCAGGGAAGGCAGAGGGTCAGTATGAAACTCGGCGAGAGCTGGTTGGAAATTTTTTGTCACAACATTTTTTACCAGAAAGTGCTACTGCAGCAAAAAAATGGTTTTGTTTTGACATTTTTTTAATGAAAAAATATAGCATTCCAGTTTGCAATGGCTTTTTCTTTTAAAATTTAAGCTATTTTATCCCTCCTCTCCCCATAATTAAAACCCGTATAAATCAGTTGAATGTTTCCAACAAAATGTTTTGACGGCTTCAAACTCAATTTTGGGAGAGGGGAGGCTTAAGCGAGGGTGATGTTTTGTTTACATTTTGGCTTTTCTGTTCGCACCATTTGTCACGTTCTCAGGCCAGTCAGGAATTTAGAGCAGCGCTGGGACTTGCTGAAAGCAACCTGATTAATAGCAGCTCCCAGCGGAGCAGCTCCATCAAGCAGGAGCTGCTGGTGTCCACCACGCTCCAGCACAGCCTTTCCCCGCACGCCTGGGCTCCGGTCGGTGGGTCCCCGTTAGGGATCAGCGTCCTCGTGCTGGCAGCCTTTGCCAAGATGCTTTTTGGGGGAGCCTCATATGAAATCAGGAGCTCCTCCAAAGCGTCTCTCTCATCCGTTGCCAGCGGACGACTGTGTTAGAGGAGATATCAAACCCAAGGTTAGATGAGAGGAGCCCGACCCTCTTACTTATCTCAGCTGAAATTTTGAGCCTCTCAAGGTTCACTCACCACTGGGTTTATTTCACCCCGCTGGTGCCATTTCTAAAAGTGAGAAAATCCAGCCCTTTGACAACTTGAATGCAACAGATCTGGGCCTCTGTGGTTTCTCTTGGAAGATATATTGCTGTTGAAAGACTTTTCAAGCATAGAGGATAGGAAAAAAAATAGGCACAGCGAGAAATGAAAAGGAAGCACCTGGGACTTGTCCAGAGCAGGAGGCTCCTGCAAGCGTGAGCCAGGTCTGTAGGTTACCTGATGAAATGCTGTCCCCAGTGCCATGGGCATCAGCCTCGGACACGTAGCCAGGGTGGGGATTTGGGGAGGGCTGAGCCTGCACTTCAGGGCAAACATCCCTCCTTGCAGTGCCTGGTAGCAGGGATGCTGCTCTGGGGGAGGTGCTGCAGTCCCCTTTTCCCCCCTTTCTCTCCAAAACCCGGAGTGACGTTTCAAATTTCTTTTAAAAAGACCTCTGTGTCTAGGCAGAGAGCTTCATCAATATTTTGATAAAGATTTTTATCAATTACTCGAATGCCTTCAGCAGGGATGCGTTCGTGCGAGACGCATTGGTGCAGCGTGGGTGCAGCAGTGCAGCACCTATTCCCAGCTCAGGTTTGCTCAGAGCCGGAGGAGGCTGTTGGGGCCAGGGCTGGGGTGGCATTTGGGGCTGAAAGACACAGGCGGTTCTTTTAGTAGGACAGTTATTGGTGCTTACCCAGGCACCGGAGGCTCTTTAGCAGGCCAAAACCCACTGAAGGCTCCGGGAAGGCATTCACTGATATAAATCAAGCCTTAAGTATCTCGCAGTCCCTGTTCAGCCATTAGGAAGTTAATTAGAGTCTCACCTGCCTCTCGGGGAGGGGGAGGTCCCCATACCCTCCCCGGAGCACAGAGAAAGTCATGCTCCATACCCCACCTGCGAAATTATTTTGGTGTTGGGGAATCTTTGTGGACTCAACCAGATTAGCTTAGAGGCCAAGAAAACAGCACGGTTATTGGATAGGAACAACTTCAGAGAAGTCGGAAGATCTTGAAGCCTCTTGTATTTGATCATAGGCAAAAGGATAAATATCTCTAGTATGAAAGTAATGTAACTTTTGCTTCTGCGTCTAGACAGGAGAACAGCAAAATACAATGCTAGCATTAGCGTATGGTTTTAAACTCCCTCCCAGATCATTCGTAAGAACTTAAGTATGAATGTCCCACTCTTTTTTTTTCATTTCTTTGTTATATTTCATTTCTTTAACGTTCTGTCCTTGGTACCAATGTGCATGATGTAGCTTCTCCCACTGCAGGATATTGCTTTAGTGTCTAGAAGTATTTAGATTATGATACTTTTTTTTTCTTTTCCAAAAGATTTGTGTCCTGGTTTCTTATGCTTAATCATCTCTCCCTTTAGATCCCTCTAGCTGAGATGGAGGCTCTGTCTCTGGCGTCAGATATTCTCTCTGAAAAGTCCTGGTCCTTAGCTCTGACGGATGACTCTTTTCCTGATGATACTAACACACACTTACTTAATGCTCTGGAAAGCAATGTACATACACTGGTCGCTGTATAGTCTGATGTTTACAGGGTTCGAAATACTGCTTCCACCTCTCTGCACCTGCCTAATGGCATTTTCAGTTCAAGCCCATTTCCAAATAGCACCAGCCTTTCCCCTGAACAGGACGTTGTCCTTAATGCCATTAGGTCCTGGGTTGTTATCGCTCTTGTCCACAAACTTGGCTCCCTGTGAGGAACAAGTATTTAATTTCTGTTTTTCCTTTGGCATCTTATGTAAAAACACTGTGTTTTCTACAAGTAAAATAAATAGTAAAAAAATGCTTTGGAAAGCGTCAAGGTTGAAATTTCCTCCCCATCTGAAACAAATCAGTGATGCTGCGTGGAAGAGACACTCATGAGCTAATGACTCGTGTCCTCTGCTGAGGGGTCATCTACAACCCTTTGGTTTGTAATGGATTTTTGTCTTTATGAACAGAGGCACCACAAGGCTTTTTGCATGATTGGTGCCAGACTGTTTGTTTTACAAATATCAGATGGGGATCTCTCCGAGATACTGCTTGTTTTCTGAATTCTTACTAGCAGTCATCCTGCTGGAAAAAAAAGAAAAAAGTTTGGACTATTTTGTGTCTTTTTGAATTAAATAACCAGTATTTTGAACCCTGCCTTAACCATCTCCTCTTTGAAACATTAGACATTTTTAGCTGTGTAGCGGTCAAGTGCTTTTTTTCTGCTGTACAACAGACATAACTCCTTTTCCAACATTTTTGGATCATTCTTGTTTTCTTTGTTGTTGTTCATGTACCTGCCTTTGGATGTTTGTGTTGTTGATAAATTTTCTGCCATTCTAGTCGACTGTCATCCTAATTAGCACTTATTTGGGAAACATCTCTTAAACCGTGACAATATTTCCCATCATGCTTCATGGCATCACGTGCAAAAGATTTTGTAAACTACGTTTAACATTTTGTATGGGACTTTTTGTTTCAAAATTAGCTAGTCTGGAGAGCTGGACTGAGGAGAGAGCCCTTCTAGTTTTGAATCAGTTTAGACAAACCTGTTTGACAGCATAGCAAAGTCTCAAGGGTTATAGCCAAGAGAGATGGTTTTTCTGCAAAAAAAAGAGCAAAACCAGGTTGAACAAAGGGCTTTGTGAATTTGTGTCAATACCAACAAAGTGCCTTGGTCAAAACAGTTTCCCAAACTCCTGAAAAACTGCAAGCTTTCATTGAAATCTTTTCTAAATGCAGTATTTTCACACTTCATTTAGACACAGCTTTGGTTGAAAAATATCTCAGAATGTTTTGTTTGACTCAAAATAGATTTAGGTTGGGATTTTTTTTCGTTCACAGAAAACTCAGATTTGATTTTCAGTCAAGCCAAAACAACATGTTTTTCAAAACTACCGGTGAACCAAAAAGTCATGTGCTCCCACTGCTCGGTTTGTGAGCTGGACTCGGAAGATCATTTTGCAGCCATTTTAAATGGTTTTCATGAAGTTCACTGATGAGATTTCCCTTGAGATGATCAGAAAGTGGAAATGAGCCCGCTGTGGTATTGGATCCTGTCAATGAACCTAAAGGTTCATTAAAGGTTGGGTTTGGATAGGATCTTGAATCCAAATTCTTGTGTTCAGATCCAAATGGTTTTGAATTTGAAATCTCGGGTTTCAGGCCATCTTTTCTGCTTTAAGCTAAATAATATGAAAGCTAAATAGCGTAAACATACTGCTCAGAAGGGAAAGGCAGGGAGGAACAGAGGGGTTCCCGAAGCCAAAGTCTCAGCTTTACCAGCACAGGTTTCGCTCTCCTTCCCTGAGCTATATCAAGAGACTGCAGTCTCTCTTATCTAGGCTGTATCCAGGCTATATCCAAATCGGCAGGTTCCTGAGGACTGAAACTAATGCTGCATGACAGTGCAGATCCGTTTCCTTCATTAAATTTACAACAGGGGTCTATTTTTTTTTTCCTTTTCTTCTTTTTTCCTCTTTTTTTTTTTTCCTTTTTGTAAATCTTTTAATCTCATCATGTTTCTTGTGCAAACAAAATGCCATAGTGAAATTTTGGGTTTATGACTGAAGGACAAAATTGGGAAAAAAATCTCAGTGTTGATTTCAGAAAACTTGTAATGCACTGAGTGAAGGGAATACTTGTCAGAAAATAAGATTTAAAGTTTTCCAAAGATGATCAGCAATATACTGTATCGGACTACAGTGTCACATCTTATTTCTGTGTTTTTCAATGGAGACCTTTTAAAGATGAACAAATTCTTTCATTAGAAATATCCAGGAAATTTGACTTTGCTTCCGTTTTTGCTAATACTGTCCAACAAAATAACACCCCAAGAATATTTCTGGGATGGAGACATATGCTTATGAAATCACACCTGAATCCACCCCATTCGATATTGCCTCTGGTGCTGCCCATTCCAAGGCACTCTTTGGCTGTAAAAACTCCGCAGTCAACATATATACAATAACCCTCGCTTGCGTTAGATCCCTTCTAATTAGAGAATGGCTTTAACCCTGAAGCAGTAGGTTTAGGTATCCCTTTCAATAAAATGGGTTTAGTTATTCATTATGCGAGAAGAAAAACCAATAAAGTTGTGCTGGGAGCCAGAATAGAGAATATTTTCTGTAAACTAGTTTTTGTATTTGGTTTTTTTCTTTTATTGTTAGAAGGGGAAACTACTCACCTTTGCAAAAGTCTGACTTGCTGATGAGGGCACGTAGAGAGCTTTACTGTTACCGCAGAGGATCAAAGTTGTGCAAAGCATGTGACCTTTGCTGGCCTTGAGGCATGATGCCTTCTTTGCATATCCCTGAAATAGTCATGGTTTATTACTACAGTGTTGCTTCCTCTGTTTCTGTGGTTCATTCTGTGTGACAATTTATTGACAATACAAAATGAGGGGTATAGCTTCCTGGTAGATCCATTCGTGCAACCTGTACATACTGACGATGTGCATGCCCATCGTGCCATACTGATTGCAATGGCTGTCGCTAGCGTTTCTGGGCAATTCTCCTCTTCCCACCCCGTCATGTCTTCCTTCCTCACTGTGGTTTTTCCCTGTAGGCTGATCTCCGCTCCAAAGACGATACGCTGACCCTGTCTCCCAGCAAGGACTTGCTGAGCGTGAGAAAGCCTTCGGTGGGGCGTACCCACTCTTTGCCAAATGACAGCTACATGTTCCAGCCGCCGTACTCCAGCCCCTGCCCTGCCTCCCTGGGCGAGAGGAATCCGGCACATCACAAGTCTCAGTCAGGTACACATCCGTCAGCTGGGACAAGAGCGGGATTTTCCAACGTAGCAATAGCTGGGATTTTCCAGGCTATTCAGAAGGAGGCAGAAAATTGCCTTCGGTTCGCGGTGAGGTGTTGGCGTCCAGACCTGTGGAATGGTTTTGCAAAGACCCTCCACAACTTGCAAAGCCCCTCCACAACTTACAAAGTCCAGGCTCTTAAAGATAACTCCTTTCCTCTGAACTTTTTGGCAATGTGACAGCGAGCAGTTGGCCTGGCTCAAAGCTGATTGTCCCCCTGCCTGGTTCCCCAGGGGTTACAGTCCCTACAGCCTGGGCTCCATCCATCTCGTCTGAGCTAGCTATGGCCCCAGAGCAAAAATCCCAGCAGAAAAATATTTCCTCGTGTCTGTTTTTTTGCAGCAGTACCTATTCTAGCAGGTTTTGGAAGCTCTATATGGGAACATCTGTGAAAGAAGGGAAAATGGTGTCTCTAAATGCCTGTAAAATGAACATAAATGTGCTGAAGTGAGAGAGATCTCAGTGTGAGATGAATGGAAAGATAAGAGAGTGTAGAATTGCCCTTCCCAGTGTGCATGGTTGGGATATACGCCTTAGCGCTAAATTCAGAGATATTCTTAGATACAGCGTATTGCAGATACCAAGGGCTCTCTCTCTACCTGCACCTCTGTACCTGTACTTGCAGCTGCCTCCCGGTGCTTATCAATGTGCTTTCATTAACTCTGTCTGGTAAGGGTTGCCTTCGGCTGGTAAGTGAATGTAGCTGTCTTTAATTCTTCTGTACATGCCATCATTTTAGACATTTGTCACAGATAAGACAGAGAAGTTTTTACAAGCATTGTCATTTGAAAGCCTCTAAGCAGAACATAATTTCAGCACCGTTCAGAATGGTAGGAGATTTGAACAGATTAGAAATAAGATGTTGAAATTTGCATAGTAATAAGAATTTGGATGAATAGCGACTGTTCAACAGCAGAAAAAAAATGTGGACACAACGGAGGAAGATGAATCTGGAGTTGTGAGAAATCACTGCCATAATACAAAATTTTCAAGGTCAAGAGCTGCCCTTTGAAGAACCTGTTTGCACACAATGCAAAAGGTGCAGCTAAAATTCTTGTCAAATCCCACTGAAGTCAATAGCAAAACTCCCATTACCTTCAGTGGAGCCAGAATTTATGGTGTGCTCTAACAGCCAACAAAATTCCTTGTAGTTATAATCCCTGGCCATATGAAAAAATCCCATTTGCTACAGAGGGAGTTTCCAGTGCTGCATTTTTGACCCTTAATTCGGATGCATTTGTCCTGTCTTGAACAAAAACCACGTCAGCATGACCAAAAAGTGGGTAATTTCTAAGTACCTTCTTTCTTCAAGATTGCACTTCCAGCTTGGAGAACTGAATAGCCCCATCTGACAGCCCTGGCTTGGGGAGGGGCAGGCATTGCACCCTTGTAAATCCACAGGAAAAACTGTTCCACTGAGATGTAGGAGAAGTATTTTGGAAAGGTAAAGCTGATGTCTTATTCATAACCACATTAAGCAATTAAACCTTTTGTGTTTTTCTCCTGCTGGTGAAATTCCAATCGTCTTAAGCGGGCCAAAGCGCTCAGAGGTGGGTAAGGTGCCCAAATCTTGGCATATGCATCGTTGTCCTGTTCCACCTACAATGTCACTGCTTTTCAGGGTGGGGGAAGTCACCCCTACCTGTTTACAGTTTGTAATATTATAAAGTGCTGTGAAGATAGCAAAAGGTGCCAGGCGCCTCTAATAAATCACCACAACTAAGCCATAATATTTCAAGCTGAGAAAGGTTTTGTTGTCAGAAACACTGGCACTTGCAGGAGGTATTTGTTTGAATACTCCTTCGTAATGGGGCTGTTGTTCTGGGAAAGATTCCAGGACAAATGAGATTCTCTGGGATGCGGTCCAGGTTAAATGAATTGTTTTGAAAAATGTTGGGCCTGTGGGGGGGAGCATGCAGAGTTTCAAACCCTTAGAAGAAGTAGCCAGCAACCACAAAGGGTCACAAAGAGGCTGGAGAGTATGTGTTTCCTTCTCCGGGGATGCTTTGTAAAACTAGCCTTGAAAGCTGCCAGGTGCCATTCCCTTTCGCTTCATTTCCAACGTGCATGCTGGTTTTGAGATCCCAGCAGTCGGTCTCGGCATACGATCAGGTATGAAGACATCCTTTTCTAGAGTCTTTCAAAGTCAGATCCTTGCGGTGCTAGATGTGTGGTTGCCTGCAAAGTTATTGGCCATAAAGCAGGGATGTAGAAATTGCCAGTCCAGATGAACTTCTAGTTCATAGTCTTCTGCTCTTAACAGGAGCTAGTCCCAGTTCTATCAGGGAAAAATGCCAAGAAAAATGAAATAATAGACAATTTTGGAATAATTTATTAGTAGATGAGAGTTTTTTTCCCAATCATGGATAGCTAGTTGCTGAATTCAGTGGTTTTGCCATGCGTCTCTGGTCCAAGGTGCAACAGAGCAGCTTTCTCTGAAAGGTCATTGAGATTGGGATGCAATCCCCAGATGAACATGTCACATTTCTGTCTCTTCTCCCTCTTGCAAGGTTCAAAGGCATCGGTGCAGTCGCAGCCGGCGGACACCAGCTCTCTCCTGCAAATTCCAAAAGACCATTTTCACCACATAAAACCTCTTGACCATTTGGTGAGGGAGAGCAAACCTCGGGTTTCCCAGCAGGTGCACTCTCCTTCTGCTGAAAGGCTGCTCCGCAGACAGGTAAGCAGACTTATGATCACGAACCTGCTGAGGTTTTATATTGTCGTGTTTCCAGGTTAATCATGCTTTAAATTCGAGGAGGGATTCACAGAGAAACCTCCGGAGAACTGTAACTCTCCTACAGAAATAACAAAAAGGTTGATGGATTTTGATCTGAAAGCTATCCAGGAGTCTCCAAAGAATGTGCATGATGAGTATCATCTCCTTTGGCAACATGCCTAAATGTTCTCCACATTGTTAGCACTTTATTTTTTTCAGTCCTCTTCATAAATGCAGCCAAATGCTCCCCAGGGGCTTGTTGGGGTTAAGGAACTAATTCTTAACTGCTGTGATTTTCTCAGTGCTTGAAAGGACACAGGGACTGCAGACTCCATCCCAGGCCATGCTTCCTCGGGCTCCTCTTGTTTCTCGAAAGGGGGAAAGTGTTTAAAGGAAGCTGGGTGTCTCGTACGCAAAGCCATCATGGAAAGCATAATGTTTTTACAGTGAGAATTGAAAATTAAGATCCTTTTGAACCTCCTGTCTGCTTTTGAAAAGTTTGAGTATATGCAAAACAGAACACATTATTTTGCAACTGGTTTTATCCCTGGTTTTTGCCTGGCATTGATTTAAATCCTGATTCAACCAAAGATTGGAGAGATCTAATCAAAGATTCCAGTCTGGTTGATTGGAAGCATAAGTTTAAATTTATCTTTTTTAGTAAAATACATACACTTGTGCTTCACTCTCACATTTTTAAGCATTTTTCATCGTGCAGCTGGACCAGGACCAGAGGCATGTCTGATTCCCAAACTCTGCTTTCTTCAGTAGTTTCAGGCCTGATTTTATATACACAAAATAGACCAGTTCTATTTTTTCAAAAGCAATTTCTTTCCTTCATTAAAATATTCCCATTTCTTTCATCTTTTAATCAACATTGACAAATTAGGCAGTTGATTCATTAAGCTCTAAAAACGAATGTGAAGTACCAAGGTTAACAATTACATTAGTCTGTAATACTAAATTGACATAAGAAATTCCTAGCATGTATTCGTTTGCACAGGGCTGGCCAGCTACCCCAATCACTGCTAATGGGGAAACTAATTGATGTCATGATTCCAGTTCATAACCACTCTCTCTGGGTTCCTAATGAATAACAGACCCATCCTTTTGAACTGATCTATCTAGAATAAATTACCATGTTAGTCATCTTCCTCAGCCTAATTTTGTTCATATTTTTGAAGGCTTCTTTTTCTAAACCTTGTCATACGTTTAAGTTAATTTATTCCCCTCCCTCCTCTCTCTGCTCATGCAGTGACATGAGCGTGCTCTTGGAGTGACATTTCAGAGAGAAAAAAGCTTTGGGACAGTGAGCAGTTATGGTCCATGGGCCGGACAGATCCCTCCGAAGGTTAGTGAGGTGCTGCCTTAGGCATGCTCCCGAGTAGCAAGCAGCTCCCAGTGTGGCTAATGGAAGCGGTAAGGTTGTTCCTGGCAACAGGGCAGTATTGCTGTTACTGTTAATTGCAATCTAGATGGCCAGACGCTGTGAAACTCAGTCCTTAAAGAGGCAAAATTCCCTTTACGCTCCTGACACTTCTGCTCGCTCAAGTGCTCTCTGGTTGGCTCCTTTTATTTCCACCACTAATTTGTTACTAGCACATCACAATAGCCCAAACTAGCAAAGCATTTTGGTTTGTAGTACCCATTTTTCCTTACTGTTACATATATTGCATGTAATTCTGATTTGTTTTCTTTTCTTTCTTTCCTTTCCCTCCCCCCTTGTCCCCTCTCCTTTCCTAAATTTGTGTATAGATAAATCTTGTTCACCACATACCTGGTCCATGCACTTTCCTCCATCATTAAAACCTGTGTGTTTAACTTCCCTTCCCCTCCAGAGTGCTGGAGAGTGAACACAGTCCCCACAGTAACATGCAGTTTAGACTCCGGAAAGTTTGACAATTAGTGATGCACTCGCAGATGAAGATGAGTGGATCGGATGCTTTGGAGGACATTCCCTGCTGAGGAATACTCTCCTTGGCAGTGCATTGCACAAAAGCTTTTCTCCAGGGGAATTCTACCTGAAATTAAAACTATATTGATTTTCTGGTTCGAGGACTGTGTATCCAAGGTGTAGCCCACACCAAGCTGTGGCTACTACAGGTGTGCACCCCAATGGGATGGCAGAGGGTCCTTTTATTTTGGAACAAACCAGTAAAACATTTGTACAAACAGTTACTACTAACAACTACCAAAGATGCCTGTATCATAGGGAAAGAGCGAGCTGGTGGTGACTAATACTGTCATTGTGTGCAACACAGGTTGGTGTACAAGCAAAAGTAATGACAATAATTACTTTTTGCTTCTGTATTCTACTTTTTTGTGGTCTGTGTCTCTTCTCAGGGTACGAACATGATTTTTTTCTCCCAAACGCTCACTAAAACTATTGGCGTTAAAGAGACCAGAGTTAGCTCCGCTCTTGGCTGTGGTTAGTTGCCAGTATTATGCTGTAAAATTTTAACTAGAAAGGATTCACCAGCATTGGACAAAATCATCTGCCATATTAAATATTCTCTCAACTCTCACAGATGACAAAGGGAGCCCAATGTGCAGATGTAGCAATAGACTCTTGTGTTTCTGTGCGCTCACATGTGCGTACTGCAGCTGATGAGAGCTTTGCCTGAATAGAGATCATTTGGCTCAAACAATCCTTGCGGGACAATTTTTATATAAATTCTAAGATCATTTTGTGGCAATTCGTCACAAAAGCATTCCTTAGTATGAGGAATTTCATCTCCTTACACTTCTCTAAAGGACTGAGACCAGCTGTACGCATTTCCTCCACATTTCTCTGGGAAGTTTTTAATCTTTAAGATCATTTGAGAGTCTTCTCAAACTGAGATTCTGCCTTTAAGGGCCAGTTAACATGGCTGATTTATAAACCCTTTTGACAAGGGGATCCAGTGCAGTGAAAAGACAAAGCCTTCAAAACATGCCATAGGTTCTCTCTGCCAGCAGGCACTGATGCTGCATACGGCTCAAGACAGCCAAGGCAAGATGTGCCTTAGGAAGCCTGAACTCAAGCATCAGAATAAGTTGAAATAATTACAGATTTTTATTATTAGTCCAGCTTTGGACTCGAGCTTTTCCAGCTCCCCCGCTGTAAGATGGTGCAGAGTCGTGGCTCCAGCCTGTGGACCAGAGCCAGGGACAGGCCGTCGCCCTGATGCTGGCGCAGAGCGTGGTTGCTCTAGCGTCGCTGGCTCTGGGGGTCCTGCTCCATGCCCTCAGCATTGCCTGAGCTAGAGAAGGGAATACACGGCCTCGCTTGCACATCTTCCTTCTCCCGCTCGTAGCTGGGCTGCTAAAATTATAAAGGGCTTTGCTGTAGACCCTCATCCTTCATGTAACAAGAATATGTCTAAGTCTGGGTGAGGCCATTCTGGTTTTGCAGCCCTCCATCCTTAGAGAAGAAAGCTAAAGGCTCACCATTTAGGAAGAATGAAGGGCCAAATTCTGCTGTCACTTACACAGGGACAAACCCACAGATCTCTGAAGCATGGGAATTGCTAGAACCCACAACACCAGGCCATTATAGGAATCAGTGGGTCTGCACTGAGGTATCTCAGCAGAGTTGAGTGCCCTGTAAACGCCGTGCCTTGCTTGTACTAACCTTTGTTTGGTCTGTCTCTCTCATCTGGCAACTCCCCTCCTCCCCGATCCCTTTGCGCTCCAATACAGATGGCTATACGGAACGACTCTTTGGATAGCAAGGAGAATCTCCACACCGAGGTGAGTGAACTTTCTGACCCAAATGTCCCCGCTGTGCCCACGGAGGAGTCATCAGTGGCTCTGACGCCCTCAGAAGCGAATGAGTTGGCTGCATGGAGCCGGGCAAGCGTTCATACGCAGCAGCATTCCCACAATCAGTATAATATTTCAAAGCAGGCACCAGCATCGTGTGCTTGTGCAGACTCGTATCAGGAGACACCTGGAGATTCAATGGACCAAGAAGTATCTGAAATAAACAGCTCCTCGGAGCCTTTCACTTCAGAAACTTGTACAGCCTCGAGTGCCTGTTCAGAGGTTCAGCCTCTCACTCCTAAGAGGAACATAGGCAATACCGGCAACGTTACATTGAAGGACCTGAAGAAATACCACAGTGTAGACACCCAGGGTCTTCTAAAAAAACCGCCCTCTTGGTTAGATGATCAAAGGAGACATTCAATAGAAATTTGTTCAATGGAAAACAGCCCTCAGCACCATTCCACATCTAGCTCTTCTGGCTTCATAAGTCAGGTGGTAAGTGAAATGGAAGGCTTGCAAGGAACACGGCAGAAGAAAAAACTGAGCCCTCCATGCATATCTATAGATCCACCCGATGGACAGAGTTTGCTACCTAGAGGACCTCACAGCATCTCACCTGCCAGTGGAGACGTTTGCTTGAGACGGCGTGCTCCATCTTGTGAGTCCAAGGATTCGATGGATATAGGGGATTCCTTGATTCCAGACAGTATGTCAACATCTCCTACCCCAAAGAAAGACTTGTTGACACTTCCTAGCTTTTCCTTTGATCAAACGGAAATGGACCCCTGAGTTACTTTTCTGTTGGTGCCAAATGTTTTCTTCCTTTCATGTAATAGAAAAAAAAAAAAAAAATTTAAAAAACTCTGTATTCCAAAATGGCACTGGGTAAAAAATTTCCAAAGAAAGATTAAAGAACCAGCTGGTTAAAAGAGTGGTTAACCTATATCACGCTTACTTAAGCATATGTTCTGCTTAGGTAAAAGCAATACAATGTGCAGAATCTATATGTATATTATATTTTATTAAATTAATTGACTCTAGTATTGCGGGATGTAGTACATTTTGTGACTAAAGACTCGTTTAATTTTCTTCTATTTTATGTATCTCAGAATATTTCTGAGATAAAGTTGGTTTTTATGAATATTTTAACCTAAAAAATATATATTTAATCCCTTCTCTTTTTTTTTGTTTTGTTTTGTTTGGGTTTCATTTTGTTTTGCAAAGCACAAAATGTAGCCAATTAGTGCATTACAGAGGAAATGTATCCCACAGTCAGCAGTAAATAAGGATTATTTAATGTAATTTATTTTTCCCCTTGGACTTCAATGATATTCTGGGAAAAAAGATTGTTTGGGTAGTAGAGAAATGCAGTGGCAGTTTTTTAACAAAATAATATTCCAATCTTGCATAAACTTGACATCCAGAGTGAAAGCAAGTGCACAACCCAGGAAGGTACAACATGCTGATAGATGTCTGAAGATGGTGAATGTAGAGCCGTTTAACTGTACACAATACTGAATTATGAAAGGATATTATAGATCATCCACTGGTGACTCACAAAATCATGTCAATGGCTAATTTTCATACGTGCCTAGGAAACTGAGGCAACAAAAGCCTGTGGTCACTTCTGAGATGTTTTTCTAGTGTCTCCGAGACAGACTGTTTCTTCTGCTGAGTTTTACACCTCTGTAAGTCCACTGTTTGCAGTGGAGCTCCTCCTTTCTGCGCCCGTGTGGAAAGTAAGAGAGTAAGGCCATGTTTAAGATTTGCAGTGGGTGAATTCAGTGGAGATATGACACAGCAATGGGCTTAAGCACATGTTTAAAGTTAAGCTCTTGCTTAAACTGCCTTGAGGTTGATCGTATTTAAGTAATTCTTGAAAATTAAAATCATATGCTTATGTGTTCGACAGAATCAAGGCCTACTGCAAGTTATTTTACAGAATACGTGTAAGAAAGTCTGTAGGTACTGAAATGACTATTGATTTTCAGTAAAAAAAGTCAGTTTTTTTGCTATCACTGCTAGAGTTAATTTACATCACCCTGACTGTAATTTTATTTCCAATCTACAAAAAGCCTTAAGCAGCAACATCATTATACAGAGTAAATAAAAATGGAATTCATGTCCTTACTTTATAACATGTCCTTAATGTCAGTCATCTCAGAAATTAACTGTTTACTTCTGTGCTAACGCCCTCTGCAAAAAGCAATCTGTATAACTGGACAGCACAGCCTGAAAATCAAGAAAGGTTGGCCTGGTTTGACACCTCCCGCTCTTCACAAGACTGATGGAAACCAGACATTAACTTCACTCAACCTCCATGAAATCACATTAAGATGTAGGCTAAATAAGACTCTGCAGGCATGGTTGGAAGTGTGCGAATAGTCACAGGTTTAAAACTGCGTACATGGATAAGGCTTTGCTGGATCATGTCTTTAAACCAGCACAGGCAAGAGGAGGATTTGTGCTAATTCTGTCAGTCAGGAGTTTGTAACTTTTTGAGAACTACTGATCTTTTCAAATCACTACAACATGCTGATGTACAGCCTTTTATCTGTTCAGAGATTAGACTGTTACGACTACATGTATCTGCATTAGCTTCCAAGTATACATACAAGAAGAAGATGCTGTTCATACCCAACAGCCTATGCGAGGTCTTAAGCTCCTTTATTTTCACTTGAGGACGTTTACTCCATAAACAATCCCTATTGATTTACATGTCCTGGAGAAATGTAAGGGCTTTCAGCAGGAAGTCAGGCAATCAGTGTATTTGAAGTAGGAGGATTAACATTCTGTACTATTTACTGCAGTTAGATTAACTCTTGGCTGGGACATTTTTCCCCTCTTCAACATGGGCCCATATGGAGACCGCTTTCTTTGATATGCCAGTCCAAATCCAGAGTTAAGCCCGTTTAAAGCAATGATTTCAAACAAACCTTTCATCAGTTCTTCCCCCAGATCATATTTAGGGAAATAATAAAATTACAGTGTATTAAGCCTGAGAAATATTCTTAATCCCTTTTTGGTTTTACACTCATAATGAGCCTTAGCTTTTCCTTTCACATGTACTAAATAATTTGGGAAAATAGCTAGGCCACTAAAATTGCTGACCCTGGTTCCTTAATGATTAGGATTGTGTTTGCATAGCTGGAGTGATACTACTCATACAGTTCCTTCCTTACAAAAAACCCGTGGAACATTTTAGCTTGAAATCGTGGCACAAAACAGTGTTGTGATGTTAATCCAAATGCTCAGCTCCAAATGTAACAGAACGCCTAAAGGCTCTTCTATTTTCAATACCTGGGGTTTTGCCCACTGACAAGGCTTGTGGAAGTAAGAAAAAAGTTTACATCATATGTGAATATTCAGTAAAGACTAGCCAATAAAAAATACTCTATGATGATGCATTCAGGAAAAGAAATCCATGTAAAATAGTTTGTTTTCTAAACCAGATAAGTCTTTTCTAGATGCCCTTTTGAAAGACAAATACAAATGTACTGCAGTGTGTGCAATAATCTTAAGATAATTTTAAATACCTTTGGGGGGGTTTTATAGAATTTGACTTTTTTTAAACAAAATGTACAAAATCCACAGGAATTCTGTAGAATGGTTATGTTGATAGAATTTTTTATATTTTTGTAGAAATCTGTAGAGAAATTGTTAAAAGTCTGCGTAGCATCTTGGGAACAGAAGCAGCTCTTATCTACAAGTTTCTTTTCATAAGCCTGGAGCCAGACCTACTGTATTACAACATGTATAGCCTAGTTTCAGAGCCTGCATCCAGGTCGCATTTAGAAGCAAGCAGCTAAGCTCAAGTTCTACGATATTGCAGTGCTATTACTGTTCGAGAACTGTACCCATATAAAACACCTACCCCCAAAACTCAGCCCCTATCGATGGTAAAGTAGTCGCATGGCTATCCAGTTCATTCAAGCACACCAGCACTTTACTACTGTGGATTTACTGTATACAGGTTGGAGGAGGATATTCTGCTATTGCCAGTCTGACACACGAGGAGAAAGAGATTGCAGACGTGTCTGGAAAAATGTAAATTCCATTCTTGCAGCCCCTCGCACATAGAACTGATTTTTCATAGCTTGGTTACAGGCCATTTATACTGTAGATAATTTGGAGGAGGGCAAAGAAAACACTGTTTTTGACTTCTGTGGATTGCACTCAGCACAAGGTGTATTCAAGGAGAAACAAAAGAAAGAAAAAATAAAAAGAAAACTAAAGCGTTACCATTGTAAATTAGGCTATGCCCCAGTCTCCCCTTTTCTGCCCCTTTGGCTATAATAACCCATGTACACTATTACACAAGGTGACTAGAGTAGGCACAGTACCATTGCAATGTCCGTAACAACCTAGTATATATTATAGAACTTTGTATTTAATAGTTAATATATTGTTATACTGTATCAGGTATATAGGCCAAAACGAGGTCTTTTGGTCAGGGCAACAAAAGGTGGTATTCATGGGGAAAATTGGGTTAAAATGTTCCTTTTTAAAAAAAGAAAAAAAAAAAACCAACAAAAAATGAGTGTAAATCTTTACAAATGACAAAAACAAATGTGTCCTATTAAAAGCTTTTGAAAAGAAAACAACTGTGCACTTCCCTTTTTTGTTGTTGCTGATGATAATCTGTATCATTCAGAGCGGTCAAATCTTTGGTCATGTTTTAATTGCGAACAGTTGGAGTAGGTATTGCATAGCAGCAGCGGACGGGAAGTTGAAAGAAAGATTGTGAAATGTCGGCCCTTTGTGAAGCAATTCGGTTTGACACCGCAAGCGAATCTGGCCCAGCGCATCGCCCAGGGTGTGCTGTTTTACCAGCGAGACCATCGGCTGTGTTCCTACAGATCACACTACGCTGGCAGAGCCCAGCTCCGCAAGTTGCTGAACGACGAGAAGGCTGCCGGGACTGCAACGGCGAGAGCTGCAGCCAAAGGGGAGAAAGGAGTCAGGAGAAGGGACAGATTTGATCTTTCCGTGAAAACATGTTGCTGTGAAGAGGAAGACGCTGGGCTTTTCCACGCATTCGCAACTTCAGGATTTCCAGCCTGAAGTACAGCAGCCTCTTCTCCATCGCTTCTGCGGTCATTTAGCTCATTGCAAAGCAGGAGTTGGCAGGGAAGGTGCCGCTCCGGGAGCTGCAGACTGCGTGCTGCAGGGCAGCGGGGGCTCAGAGCCCTGATGCTGCTTAGATACTACCAGAAACATTTGAACCTTGAACTCTTCAGGGGTCTTTAGTGAATGGGTTAATTAGCTCCTAAGGTGAAGTCTCCTCTCCTCTGGAGAGCAGCCACTAGAGGAAGGAAGCAGGCACTTAGGTGCTCTGCAGCCCTCTTTCTCACTTTGGCTTGAATGACTTGATGACCGCTCTGTAGCAGAAGGGACCCTAAACTGACACCCAGAGTGGTTATGTTGTCTAGAGGGGGTTTTGATAAAGGCCTTCTCACAGTCGTCTCTTGAGTAGAAAACAGCAGGAAGGAAGTTAGCCCTTAAACAGAGGGAAAATGTAGATCTGTGCAAAATCCCGTGCAAATCCATGCAGAGCAGGACTCAAGGGGTGAGACCTGTGATGCATCTGCAGGGCCAAACCCCTCAGGCTGGAACCACTGAAGTGCCTTCCCACCCCTCCGAGGCTGGAGGATCCACATGGCATTAAAGTAAGCTGGGCTCAGCCAAGAAAGCAGAGGAGTTCACAGGTTCAAGCACTTCACACCTCTCTGCACACAGGTGAGTTTAGCCCTGTGGTTGTTCCTTACAGAGAATGTCAAATCCCTCTATTTCCAATGCTGGGTTTCAGAGGAGTTTGGGAAGGGGGGTTGTTTTTCTGCTCTGTTTTGTGAGTGTTCCTGTATGAAGCTCTTTTGCTGAGTTTTGCTTGTGGTTTTTAGAAGGCTCCCACCCAGGCTGGCTGCTTGTGGATACTCTCTCAACTTGCCAGAGCTGGGGCATGGTACTTTGTTATTTTGTTTGGTAAGTAATTTGGATGCTATGTGAAACCAGCTTGTTTTCCGTGTAATGGTAGCTGTATCCAGGGAAGTAGCACTTCAAATTTAATTTGTTTCTGGCTTAGTTGAGACAGTCGGTGAACTTCTGGAGAGCAGTGTCCCATTGGAAAAGCTGTGTGCACAGCACATCCCTCGGCCGGAGCTCTGCAAAACCCTGCAAGTAGCTACATGAGAAATAGGAAAGGCCTATTTGTGCCTTCTGTATTTCAGGTGTGCCAGAGATACAGAGACATACCAACAAGTCTTAGATGTGACCTGTACTAGAATCCCGCTCCCCCCAAAATAAGGTAGGAAAAAGCAATTTAAAGAAACGAGCCTGGCTCCCTTTATTGCCACCAGCATGGTGTAAAGGGCCAGCTGTGATCAGCTACTAGGGGGTGAGGATCCCGCAGATTAAAGGGTTAAGGCCAATAAAGTTTTGGAGGGACAGAGGCCTGAACTGACTTGCCCAGAGGTGGGCAGGGGTCACCAGCCCCGGGGGCGTGGGGAGCCCACGGTCACGACCGTGCCGGCGCCGCCCGTGCGCAGCGTTTTGCTACCATCTAGTGGGCTGGGGGCGAGGAGCGGGTTTGGGCGAGCTGCCCTCCGGGTTACCGGGAGTGGGACACCCCGGCTACCAGGGAATGTGTACGAAGGACCCTGCGGGGCAGTTCTGCCCGCCCGTGAAGCTCTTTGTTTCCTAGCTCGATGTTGCAGAAGCAGCAACAGAGTTCTACTTCTGTGGGGATTTTCAGCTACGGAATTTATAAAAATCCTTTCCTATGGTAGGAGGAGAGGAAGGGTTTAGCCCGCATTCAGGAGTACCATGCCAGCCAGTGGAGCCACGCAGCAGAGACACACGTTGCTCCGTGGCTGCGGGAGCTGCTCGAAGCCGGGCTGCTGCGCACACCCTCCGGCATCTCTCTCCTCTCCCCAGCTGCATGGCTCAGGCTTGTGCAAAGCCCTGGGAGATGACAGCCCATCCAGGGACAGTCCTAGGGCTGTCTAACATCTCAGAGGCCGTGGCAGCACCCGAGAGGCTTGTTCGTCCCTGCACAGTCTTACGTGTCCTTTTAAGCACATGTAAAACCTAGAAGCCCAGCACACAGTCCTCCCTGCGCGTGCCGATCCGTGCCAGTCCCGTATGGGACTGCATGCAGCAGCTACAATACATCCCCAACCTGTGAGCTCGGTGTTTAACCTCTGCTTGGCCCAGCGTGGGAGCAGGATAATCAAGCAGGCCTTGTGCCATCTTACGTGGCTCGTGCTGAGGTGCTCAGAGGTCGGGTGTTCACTTGGGCGCAGGCTGAGTGCTTGTCACTAGATGGCAATGCCATGAAGTGGTTTAGCTGGGATATTTGTGTGCATTAGTTCAGGCTGCACCTGAGATCCCCCGTAACCTGCTGTTTCTGTTTGGTTTGGTGTGGTCTTCAGCGTCATCAGTGAAGCCATTGCCCCGCTGGCATTTTCGCATTTGAGAGTGATTGGACTTTAAGGTGGTTTTTACACATTGTATTCAATGCTTTGGATATGTTTACAACACGCTATATAATCCTGCAACATCCTCTGGCATTTTCTATTATTGCTTGAGTCACTGGATGCTATAATTGGCAAGCTTTCAAAGGTCCTGAATAGATCATCTCTCCATATCTGTTTAATACTCTAACTAATGCAACCAAAGACCCCTGCAGGTCCAGCTGGGAAATGAAAAGGATGGTTAAACCACTTAATTACTTACTGTGTTAACAATTATTTTACGGGAACGGGAAGCAGAATCCGGCTGTTCCGGGGGAAATCGGGACAAAGTTAATATTGGAGTCATTCTACAAAGAAAAAATACTGCAGTGGACAGCATGTGCTGGGCTGACACCCGCAAAGGCGGTGCAGAACTGCTCTGCCAGATGCCACCATCTCAGTGTGGCCAAGGCCTGGTGACAACTCCACGTTCATGCAAACAAAGCAGGACCCCGTGTTTGGATTCCTGCAACCACCGTGAATTCTGCGTGCCTGTTTTGCGGTGGAATCCTGAACGACTTCAGCCCATTAAAACTAGGAGGGGTTTGTGGGGTGGCCGAGTTGACGGGGGAGAGGATAAGCTGTGGCAATTGTGTCAGGGCTGGATAGTTGTCAGGGTAGGATAGTTTGGGTCTCAGCTCCAGAAGGCCCAAGTGCCACGTGCCTCTTGTTTGTCGCTGTTCATCCATCACTCTAAGCTCCTTCTGCAGCTAAACCACCCACAAGCTGGGGTGTGTTATGCCTGCCGTGGCTTCAGTCAACCTCTGTAGGCACTGGAGAGCACGTTTGTGGAATTACCTAGCAGGTGAGAGAGATATGCCCAGTGCATTCAGAGTTTGGCTGCTTACTGCTGGAGCAGCTCCAGGACTACTTTGGGGCGATCTAGGCAGTTCTCAGCATGTCTAGATTCTTCTCCTGCTCACTGCTGTCAGCATGAAATGTAGGAGCACTCATGTAACAGGGGAAGACGGTATTACACACGGTGTCCTGGAGGAGTCATACACACACCATTTTCTCCTTTTACAGAGCCTTAATGCACTGGGTGGACCCCACCTCACTCCACAGTAGACAGAATGACTTTACAGTGCAGCTTCAGGCCAAATGCAGTGTGCTCCCAACCTCCCTGCGCTGGCTTTCCAGGGAACTGCTGCCTCTGTTCTTTCAGCCAGGGCAATCTTGCCTTCCACTCCTTGCCTACAAAGCCACGGAGCCAATATATGGCCCAAAACAGAGCTGTGAATAAAAACTGGGGCTGCAAATTCCCAGCCCACTCCCTCATCTGGTTTATCATGGGACTTCTAAACTGTTCATTGTGCTTTCCAGAAATGAGGAAATTAAAGTTAAATCCTTTCCTGCAAGGAGAGAGATGCACGCTATATGCAACACCGTTGACCGCTTGAGGAGAAGAAACCCAAAGTCTGCTGCTACTCATGCAGTGTTGACTTTAAGCAGAGTTTGTTACAAGTCCACATCTTATGTGTGTTAAAACAAGGTGTCATCCCCTTTCTTATAAAGTAAATGTATAGGGCCTTGCTGTAAATGCTGCTTTGGCAGACTCTTTTTCTTACCATCTGTAAAATGTGACACCTTTGGGTCTTGGAAAGGAAGCTGAGCCTCTGCTGTTCCGAGAAAGAAGATGATATTTATAGTCAACTAACCATAA
The DNA here is from genome assembly GCF_900496995.4 of Aquila chrysaetos chrysaetos. Classification (NCBI taxonomy): domain Eukaryota; kingdom Metazoa; phylum Chordata; class Aves; order Accipitriformes; family Accipitridae; genus Aquila; species Aquila chrysaetos. Next base: position 69,486,565 of record NC_044008.1, read on the forward strand.
AACTGTGACTTCCAGAGCTGCACATGCTCAAGCCCTCCCCAACCCTCAACTCTAAATGTCCTCCTTTATACAGATTTCTTCAGGAGTCAGTCACACTTCATTTTGCTTTTAGTGCTTTGCAAATCAGCATGAGGTGCAATATGAAAAGAAGCCTGCCTCGTACCTGGCACTGTGCTTACACAAACAGCTTCTCTCTCATGTTACCTCCTGTCCTGCCTCAGCCAATCTCTCTAGCTGATAGCTAACTTTCTGCTGCGTGGCCCTGGGTGTGCCTTGTAGGTGCTTTGTGATTGCGCTGACTTGACCTGCTCTATGTGCTAGCAGGTAAAAAGTCCTTTACTGTGCAGCTGGCATGGAAAAGAGGATGCAAATACATTACTGAATGAACCCAGATCAGATCTTGCCACTCCCTGGAATAAATGTCCAGTGTGAAAACGTGAGTTCGTGACCTCTCTGACATTTGCACCAAAGGTGCCACTTTGTTTTCCTGCATAGCTACCTTGCATTTGGGGGAACGTCACAGGAGTAATGACACATTCTAGGTACCTCCATCTTCCTTCCCATCATCTAAAGGAAACAGGACCGAAGTGAGCTGCCCGAGATAGTGCTTCAGGCTCCGCTCTGCACCAGGTTCAGCAGAATCCTTTACCATGGCTCTTCACAGAAGCTTTTAAGCTTCCCCCCATTTTGTCTGTCTGAGACTTTAATATTTCCTTAATTCCTGCCTTTGATTCTTCTCTCTCTGCTAGTCTGTTTTGCCAGACAGCACCTGGAAGTCAGTAATTACACTGCAAAGCCAGTGCAAGTTGGCAGGGTCTGCTGCGAGGTCCAGGCTGGCTGCCTGGTGGCTCTCCCTGAGCTCATGGGGGGGGCTCGCAATCAAAGGGGGGGCTGGCACCCCAACTGGCACCCACTCATCAGTACCATCCCTGTTTAATGGCACTAACTGCTACTGAAGGCAGAAGCTGCCCACCATGAATTAGGAACATGAAGCAAGAGGCAGAATCATTTAGGGCCCCCTACTTTAGGGTCCTGTAAGACCCAGGGAAAATATGCTAATACAGGAACTTTGTCCACAGATACAGTGGAACAATTCCACCGAAGTCAATAATTTAATCAGAGATCAATTCACATTGCACATGTCAATGGAACTGTGCAGTACACTGATAAAATAAACTTCTCCCCTCCTATACACACAGCCTACAGTAGCTGTTTGTGAGGTGCCTCTGTAGCTGTGACATAACGTCAGAGCTGGTCTTAATTTCGGGCACATTCTCAAACTGCACAAAGTTCTGCTCTGTGGAGCAAGAAACACAGAAGTGCGTGTCCACGTGTCAAGAGATATCAAATTCTCAGCAATTCTCTTGGAGCAACTGCTCTCACAGGTTGTTGCCATAAAGGAGTAACTCGCAGCTATTACTGACTGTTCTTAAAACTTTTATTGTGGTGCAATTCCACTGAAAAAAAGTTTTGATGTAAGAGTTGCAAAGACAACCCATGATGTCCTTAGAAGACCTCGTTCACCCAGTTGTCTAGGGCTCCTCCAGTATTTTCGTGAGAGGGTTGTAATGTGGTTGTGCTGATTAGCCTGGATCAGCCCGATATTTCAAATCTTGTAGGCAGTCACCCAAGAACCTTATATTGGGCAAGATCTTCCCACACTAATAAGAACTGTGTCCCTTTAGCCAGGTTATAGTAAATGTCTAAAACAAATTCTCAGCATTGTTCGTGGGAAGCACACAGCTTCCTCTGATAGTATTCTGAGTGGGTATCACCCCTAGCATCTTCAGTGACCTTCATAAAAGATCAGCAGAATATTTTTTCTTTAGGGATGAAATATTTTTGGGACACAGCAATACTGTGCTTCTCATCACTTTTTTTCTGCTCTGGTGAGCATTTTTGACAACACCCTTCTGCCTGATGGTTCCTCACCTTCCAGCGAGGAAGGAAACTCAAACTCTTAAAATATTTAAGTAGATTTGTGGCAGCAGGGTGCTTTGCGTGAGGTGATGTTATTGAACCAGATGCTACAGCAAGTGGGTGGATGAACAGCAGGTGCTGGAAGGTCAATAATGCTGTAGGGCAAGCCCTGCCCAAGAGGAAAGCAAACAGTGCTTCTGCATCACAGGGAGGTGAAATCCAGATTGTGCCCAAGGTGCTACACTACAAAAATCTATTAGTTACACATATACGTCAAATTTATTGACTAAAAGCTTTTGAAAATAGATCCACGCCACTGGTTTAACCACATGTCTACAGCAGAAGCAATCAGCATGAAGGAAGAGCCTGTAGATGGATGGGTAAGAGATGTGATGCTCATTTAAGTCACATTAAAGTCCACATTAAAGCTCATTTAAGTCCGCTGAGGCAACCACACTCCACACCGCTCTGAAGGGGCGAGGACGAGCGTCCCCAAGATGTTAACGTTAGCCTGAGCGGTCTGGACGGACGGACGTGGTCCCCGAACCCAGCAGATACCCCAGCTTCGTGCAGCCACCCCGGGTGACCGTCCCTCGGCCCACCCTTCACTTGCCGTGTGGGGACAACCAACGTCCCCCTCCAAGAGCAGGGCTCTGGTTGTCCCAGCACCGGTCACACCAGCCAGGGGAATGATGTTTTCCTGGGGGCTTGGTCCTTCCACAGGGAGGTCACCCTTGGAAAGCAAGAAGCCACATCTCGGCAGCAGCGCCCAGGCTTTAGGGGCCGGAGGAGGGCTGCGGCGGCCCCCTCTCCCTCCCCGTGACACCGGCCGGGTGTGCTCGGCCTTTGAGGGACTGCCACAGCGGGGCCGGGGGTTGCCCTCGGCCTGCCCCGCCGGCTGAGGGGAGGCCTCGGACCTTCTAGCGGCCGCCTCACCGCCTGAGGACGCCTCGCCGAGGCGACGCGGCCCCGGCCGGCGCCTGCCGGCCTGAGGGGCCGAGAGCAGCGGGGCGGTAGCGCCGGCACCTCCCGCTGCCGGCGGGGAGGGCGGGACGGGGAGCACCGCGCCCGTCCTCCCCGCCCCCGGTCCGCCCAGGAGGGAAGGAGCCGGCTTCTCCCCCAGTCTGGTGCCCGGCGTGGGCCTGGAGGAGGCTCCTGCGCCCCTGCCGCGGCCATGGAGGCTTTCTGCGGGTCCCGCTTCTGGGTAAGCAGCGCGGCCGGCGGTGCCGCCTCCGTCCCCCCCCCCAACTCCCCTTCCCGCCCCGCGGGCTTCCCCGCGCTGAGGAGAAGGTTGGCCGGGGAGGTGTGCGCGGAGGGGCCGGCAGGGGGGAAGCGGGGACCAGCCCCCTCGGCGCCGGCTGTGGGGCTCGCCCCGGGGCGGAGGAGAAGCGCCGTGCCCCGCTCGGCGGCCGCCGCGGGGAGTTTCCCCGCGAAAGGGGCCGTGTGCTCGGCCGCGCCGGGTCTGGGGGGCCGGAGCCGGCAGGGAGAGGGCGGTCCTGCGGCTTCGGAGGGGCTAAGCTGCTGAGCTGCGTCTTTCTCCTGATTGCCTAGCCCCAGCGGCTGGCTGTCCCGGGAGCCGGCTGGTGCGGTGAGTCCTCCCGCAGCCGGCTGAGGAGCGGGACCAGCAGCAGGGCCGGTAACGCCTTTCTTGTTCGCGATTCATCGCCTCCAGACCAGAGCCAAGGCCCCAGGGGACCCCACAAGACCCCAGGCCGTGCCACAGCTCCCGCCGCCTTGCAGGAGGTGCGGTGTTTCCTACAGCTCTCCTAACAGCTGTAGTCCATCTCTGGACCATAAAGCAATGAACCTGTCTGTTGCCTTCTTCTGAGGGGTCCCGCTTTATAGCGTTGCTGCTGCTCTTCAGAATCCCTCTGATGAGCAGGAAAGTACTCCCTGTTAAGCGCTTTGTTACTGCTAAAGAGTGATGGGTTCGTGGCAGCCAAGGGTGGTCGCAAGCCTCGGAGAACTGCGGTGACTTATGTTCGTATTTGGAGCCATCAGTCTTTTGGGAAGGCTGATTGCAGCAGGCACTGTGTTTGTAAGCAAAAAAGTTTGGAAATTGCTGCCATGGTCTGCTCAGATGGTGAAGTGTGTAAATGCTGTTACAAGGACTTGGTGCAGTATTTCCCCAAGGTACAGCACGCTGCTTTCCTCTCTGCTGTGTACACAGACACTTTAGACTATATGAAGCTATGGGGAGTTCAGCATGTACGGTGAATCTGGAACTGCCCACCAATAAATCACAATATTTGCATGCGTCTTTCTCTTTTATATTGATTTAGCTGAAGGGGGATTTTTTCAAAGAAAGATGAGCAGGAGTGAAAAGGAATGGCTGAAGATGAATCACTGCTAGAAAGCTGTTAAAGGACAACACAAGCAGTTGGTTATGAGGACTTAATGCTGAGCTCCATCTTCAGATAACTAATTATCTTTCAAAATCTGTCTAAACATTAGTTTTTAAAAGAGGACTTAGGCTCCTAAGCCCCTTGGTTACATTTCTTTGTTTGGTCTGAGATTTCATTTCTGAGTGCTCTGCGCGCTCTCTGCTACAGCAGTTGGCAGATAAGCTTGCTCAAACAAGTATTTTCACCTTTTATTTCTACTATAAACACTTATAGAACAGGAACAAGCACAAACAGATCAACACTGCTCACTAGTTTATTGACTGCCTCAAGAAGCATGTCTTAGCTTCTCAAGGAAGGCTTGTAGTGCAACTACTCTTCGTAGCCAAAGCTTTTGATAACAGTTTGTTGATATGTTAATGTAAAATGTTTAGGAAGTTTTGCTGGTTTAAAGTATGAAATAAATGTATCATTCTGTACTTTATGCAGTGCTGTTACACTCAAGCACAGTACCCTTTGCGGTGCTGTGTCTGGTGTATGCTACGCTCTGGTAGTGTATCCTGGTTTTAATATTGCCACAACTTTTCAAAACTAAATTTGCAGGAAGTAATATAAAGGTAATCCAGGGAAGATATTTTAATTAATAAACAATTATTTACAGCATAAATGACGAAGAGATCTAGATATATTTAACAAAGCATAAATAATAATTAAAAAATATACCTTCAGCCTTGCTCAAAGTAATAGTGCAAATGTGACTAAATCGAGTTGATCTGAAACATGGTAGTTTGGATTGGCAGACGAATGCATTTTCTGTCCAAGTCTGTGAAGGAAGATGTCAGGCATGCGTTACAAGGCCCTCCAGAAACTTCTTTTTTTGTGTAATTATCACATACTTGTACGTCAACATAAAATATTACTAAAGAATAAAAGGAGACTGACTGAAAAGAGATGAGCAGTGTTCCTTAAACAAATGGGCAAACTACTTAATAAATGTAGACCTGTTCTGTTTCTTTGGAATGATCCAGAGTTGTTTAGAGTCAGAACAACCTTCCATCTGTGTAATTGTTTTAAAAAATGGTACTCAATAACTGTGTGAAATGGAACATGTGACCCAATGACCAGCAGATTGAACTCAGTGACCAAGGATCTTGTACCCTAGTTTTGGTAGGCGGTGGTATTTTGTCTGTTAACAGGAGTGTATACAGTGAACTGATTTTATGAGAGATTTTAAGTGATGACCATGTAGATGACAGTCACCTTGAAAGGATTTGCTGTGCCAATACGCCGTTCCATAAGAAAACGCAGGTAGAGGCTTCTTTTTGAACTAAGTCCACAAAAGTTGGGGTTTCTCGTGCTGCTGTACACTTGAAGAAGGGAGGACAAGGTGAAAGGCAGTTACCGGCCTGTGCGCGCAAACTAATGGTGCGCAGCTTTGCAGTTCAGATCAAGAACTTGATAAAATGTGAACCAGTATTAATGTTTGCTTTTTCATAGCTGATGAACTTAGGCTCTTTCCCCACTTTTTTGTCAAAGAAAATCTAGATATTTTTGGAAGCTGAACAACTTATTGGTGTCAGTTTTAAAACTGTTTAGCGCGAAAGGAAACATGCTGTTCCAGTTTAAACAGTTCTTTGTTTTGGAGTTTAAACCAACTACAATACTTTTCTGTTAAAAGGAGGTCAGATTCAAAACAAAACAGTTCAGAATTAGCTCACAAAAATGTTTACATTGAAATATATCAACTTTAATAGATGATTGATTTATCTTGGATTTTTTTGGCTTATCAAAAGTGTTAAGGTTTCAACTCTTCACCCTGATGCAGGGCGGGGAATTTTGCTCAAAATGTCAACGGGTTGGTTTTTTTTGTGTTTGTGCAGAGGCAAAATAATTTCCTGTTCAACCCATTTTAGAAATAAGAAATTAAAGGAAACACTGTAGGTCATGTTAGAAATCTATAAAAGCTTTTGGCTTCCAGCTACTGCTTTACCTGTTGAACATGCAATCAGCAAACTGCTAATACAAATATAGGGTATTTTATACATAAAGAGGAACAACCGGAACATTATTTTTTCAAAATGCAGTATGAGCAATCTCTTCATCTGAACACTTTGAAACATACTGTCTACTTCAATTGAGAATTCAAAGCTAATTGTTGATCTCTCCTAATGGTGTTTCCATGCTAAATGCCTTTCAGGAGATGAATGTGATAACACACCTAAGGACTGCCTTGTGTGGGTATGTGCTGTTTACTATTGCCAATAATTATCTCCTATTTATTCTGTCACGTATTTACTGTGTGATAGTAAGTGTGCTAGATAGGCATGCCAATTTATGTGACCCACAATCTCTGTACTTGAGAAGTAGATATTACTGAATTATCACTTATTTGTTGCTTATGTCCTCCACTGTAGTAAAACGTGAGTGGTTCCTCTGAGAGGAGAAGAAAGTGATCTCCTAGGGACTGTTTGTTGCGAAAGTGTTTTGGCCTAACAGCTAAACAACATGAGCTTAGAAAACCAAATTCTCTTCCAGTGTAAAGATACCTTGTCTTTGTGTGGCTCAGACTCCTGGTTAAGAAATGGCATTATGGCTGCTGTGAGGATAAAACATTAAGTGCTCTGCAGTACTTGGGTACTGTTGAGATGATGAGTCATAGAAACACCTTAGAGGGCAGACAGACTGAGTGCCTAGGCTTAAGCAACAACTTGTGGGTTTGATGTTGGCTTTTTTTAACAGCGTAAATAGGAAATGGTAGGAGAAGTGATAGGGCGCTTCAAAAGGGAGACCACAACTTCTAGTCAGTTATGGATGAGATCCAGACTTGTTCCTTTTGATCCTGCTTAGCTGACAGAGCTCAGTTTCCTTGCCTACCCTGTGTCTTGGTATCCTGACAGATTTTTTTTTTTTTTTTTCCCCCGTCCCACATGGAGTGCCAGCTCCTTCTTCATCCAGAGACTCTTGAGTAATTCAGCAGGAAGTTGCAGCAATTCTCAAAAGTAAACAATACCTCAGTCTTGTCTTTGAGATAGTCTCATACAAGCAACCCTTTAACCTTTAGCTTTGCGGATATTCCTTCACCTTGAGTCATTCTGTGAAATTTTGGTAGATTTGGACTAAAAGTCATGCTGCTCTCTAGAAATGCAGCTTCCTCCTCTGTTGGCTCGAAGTGCCACCAGTCTGCCCGCTGCATAATTTCCCCTTTTGCATCATCATGTATCACGCTTAAATTTTTTGCAGTTCAAGATGACTTAGGATAAATGTAGTCAGGAAGAAATCTTTCTTTCAAGGAAGATGACAATGTACTTGTAACATGTACAAGTTTATTTAAAAACCCCCACAGCTTATGTGATTTGGCCCTAATTTAATAATAAAACATTGAATTTCAGTTATTCCATTATATTTGCAACTAAATTAGCAGAGGAAGAGTGAAGCGAAAGGTGGTAGCAGGTCGTTGCAAAGGAGGGATTCTGCGGTAGGATGATGTGGTCCAGACTGGCTGTTCTTTATATATTAGCTTCCCCTTCTGCCACACTGTGATAAACACAGAATGTTCAGTGTTTGTAGTTACTTAAACTTGATACAGATCTCCACATAATCTTTGTTAACTGCATCCAACTTCAGGTAACTGAGTCCCACTTCTATAAATCTCTTCACAATTGTGTCAGGTATCTGTGCTCTTTCTCATGTTAGGTAGGAGATGAAAACAGGTAACATTAATGGTCTCTTCAGACATCAGATCTATGAAGTTATGCTCTCTCAAAGGGTAGCTGTGTTGGTAACATCCTAAACTTAAAAGCAATGTACTCAAGCTCAAATCCTCCAAGATTTTAAGATTCTTGAATTGAGTTGAATGGAAGCTATTGCTAAAGGATTTGGGCCTCAGATTCTCAATGTCAAGGGCAGTATAAATATTTATCAGTAGATTTGGAGTATTACCCAGGACCTATTATCATTCATCTGTGTGTAAACGGTGGAAGAGACTGTGTTTGAATCTGCTTGGGAAAGACGAAGTCTGGATTTGAGAGTTGTGAGCAAAACTTAATACCAGTGAAAGCTGCCAATATCAAGGATTTATGGAGTCCTTCAATGACAGTGTCAATTAACAAAGCTCTTGAAAATGACATTCATTTCAGTAGAATATGTGAATGTGATTGTTCATGTTTTTCAAGGAAAGCAGTCATTGCCATTTCCTTCAAACCAACACACTGACTAGTCAAATGAACAATACAGTCCTCAGTGCAGGAGAACGGGGGCAGCTGAGAAAATTGTCACTACCAACATCTGACCAGCATGGTTGAGTCCCTTCTGGAATTCCTGATTGCAATCTAGAATTGCAGGAAAAAGGATTTTTAGGAAAAAAAATCCCTAGAGGGAAAAGAATCTTTCTTTGCCCAGGTGCACTGCAGCTTTGCAGGAGATGCTTCACAAAGATCTTCTGGACGCAACAGCCTGCTTGTCCCTCCCTTCCATGTGTTTCCCTGGGGTGGGACAGTAAAACTTGAGGATGCTGTGAGATGGGGCAGATGGTAGCGGGGCAAGGTCCTACCTTGCTTTAATGGAGGATTAAAGCCCCACGGGGAGACTATTTCTCTGTAGCAAAACTCAAGGTCATGTATGTTCTTCAGCTTTCAACACAACTGTTCCTCCCTGGTCACAGCTCTGACCGTTTTAGCTTAAGTGACATAGCTGGTCGATGTGGTGTCTGGGGCTTAGGAATACTATAAAATTTGCCTCCTGAAAAGAAATAATATCTGAAACAAAACCTGAGTCACATGAGGAGCTCCTTAAAATGGAGCTTATTTAATCGCTACAGTTAAGAATATAAAGCATTTTGAGATGGGCCTAACCTACCTGGTAGGCAAACTGCTATGCCACTGGAGATATAATCCTTTCCTTTCTACATGTGTAAATTTGTAATGTATTAAAATGAAGAGACTATTACTGTTTAAAATTTAATTTAAAAAAAATTCCTTTGAAAAACCTATTAAATGGGATCTTTGATTTTTCCAGTAAGCTAATGCTCCATTTGTCTCCAGATGATACTGCCATGACTATGATGGGCCATTATCCAGTCACACATTATTTGGCTGAGCTGGAGGAGAGCATAGCGGCAAGCAGCCAGAGATCATCCCAGGAACGTGTTCAGGCTTTTGTACAGCCAACAGCCCTGACTCCGTGCTGGGCCCGTGTGAGCTGGCACCTTGTCCCTGTGCTAATCTCACGGCAGCATGAGAGGCGAAGTCAACATAAAACTTAGATGATTTACAGTAATGTCACGTGCTGGTGTCATAAAGCTTTGAATTAGAACAGAATAAGAAATGAAGGAGGGGGAGAAGAAAAACTATTTCACAGGAGTTGTTTCAAATGTCAAAGTCATTTAGTTTCAGAAGTCATAATTTCTTTTTTCTTTCTGAAACTTTCTGAGAATACATTTGACACTTGTGCAATTAAAAAAAAAAATTCTCATTTCTTCCTTTGCTACCTCTTCTTTTCCCCCCATTTGAATGACTTGTATTCTAGAATCTCCCCCACCTCTTACATGTGCAATTTTTTCCCTTTCATTTCTCTTTGTTACTAAGTACAATTGGAATCATGGAAAAATAAACAGGATAAATTCTCCATGTTCTGGGTATAATCATTTTATTACAGTAAGGGGAGGTGAGAGCAAGTGAAGTGGAACAAAAAGCAGTAAAAAACTTTATGCTTTTATATTTTGTCTCATTTGAAAAAGCAAAGTATATCTTCTGGGGGAAATAGTTTACTACTGGAAGATCTATCAGATGGAAGATTGTGGCCAGTGGTAATTTCCATAGGCAGCAACGTTATTCTGTCTGCTTCTTTTTTCCCTTTTTTCTCCTGCCCCGATACAGAGTTGGTACATCTTGCTTGAATGTTGGTGACCCGCAAAAATTCACTTTCCATGTCTCAGCCTCTTTGTGGCAAAGTGGTGGAAGTTCTGGCTCATTTGGGTATTTGAAAGATTGTTGTTGTAAGCATGTTGCAATTGGACCACTGTGGTTTTACAGCAGTCCCTTAGGGATGGCGCTGCTCTCTTCGTACCAGCACTGGCTGGGCAGATTCAGTTGCAGAGTGTTTGTACAGATCATAGGTAAACACAATCCTTTTAGAAATAGGGATTTCCTGGGTGTTGAAAAAAATCACGTTTTAGGCTTTAAGTTCACGTCACTTAGTGTTGGATAGAAGCTGTGCATGCAGTTGGTTTGGGGTAGAACAATGTACCAGGACAGTTCTGCCTTTGCTCCAATTTCTATGATTAACGTGTTCTTTTTGATAGTCACCCAATCCCATCTTTTCTTTATCTCTGAATTTTTTGGCTTAACAACACTGAAGGCCAACCTTCACGTTATGAAGAAGGGAAGAGAAGAGAGAATAGCTGAGAGGATGGGGGGAGGTGTAGGAGCAGACATTTCCCAAAGATGTTGCCTGTAATGGTGCTTTGCGAGCTCTTTTTCTCTCTGAAACTACTGCCGTGGTTTAGGGCCAGACTGTGGATTTCACTCTTTTGCTGAATAAAAGTGACTGAAATAAGTAGGTCTGCGGACCGAGATGAGTATAGTTTGTGCAAATTAACTTCAAGAGTATAGCTAGAGTGTAATGCTCGTCTGTGTTAGGTGAGCATAGGTCAGTTCTGCGAGTGGTAAACCAGGCTTAATCTTGGCCATTAAAGCTCATTAGCACACAGACTCTGTCCTTGCCCTCTAGCCTGCTGCTGCATTGGACTTCTTGGTGCTCCCCTAATGAGTGTCCCTGCAGCTGAAGAGTGTGACCAACCTTGGACACTTGAGATGGCATGTCACCTTTGTATCCTGCCCCACCAAACTCCCACGCTACTGTCATGTTAAAGGCAGCCTTGACCACATGCTAAAATCTCATTATCGCTGCAGTTAATTTGTCGGTTCCAGCTCCCACTAGGCAGGCGGACTGTCAGAGCAGCACTGATGACAATTTTTTTGTGACAATCCCTTTTATTATTATTGTACAGCAGCACAACTGGATGGGCCAGCTTAAAATGCAGGAGTCAGGGTGGGAAGGGGAGAAAATAAAGTAGGGACTGTCTCATTTGCAGCTGTTTCAGCTGTTCCTACCTCTTCTTAATTGAGCTACCTTCATTATGATCCTTGAATTAACCTAATTCCTTTCAATTGAATGGATATGGGATGGCTTAAATTAAGGATATTCCCCCACACCCATCATCACACTGTGCTGAAACAAGGCAGCCCACTCCTTTATTTGTACTTGCATAAGGCCATAGGAAAGGCCTTTGATGATGCAATTAACAGAACGTTTTCTCTACAAGGGTATATACCTTTGATCAATTTTAAAAGACAGTCAGGGCCTTTATTTTGAAGGAATGATCCTGTTTCCTTTTACTCTCAATCCTGTTTTTGATTCATAAGCATTCATACCTCTGTGGTTGCACTATGCCTTCCCCTCTGCAAGTCAATAAATGTTCTTCTGTCCAAGCAAGAAGGCTGGCTGCTACTAAAACAGTTGAAGTAGATGGATATTACTTTTACTTTAGGTGTTTGTTGTCTTAGATACATATAGTTACTGTTGTCAACTTCCACTTTACTCTCTCAAGCTATAGATGCTTTTTTGAAAGCCCCATTTGCTGGGCTCACATGACTGTGGCAGAATATGAACCTACTTTTTTTTCATCCTGCCTCATTTTTGTTCATGACAGCAGAGAAGATCTGAACTTCTAATCTTAAAACTCAAAAACTAAAAGGAGAAGAAAGAGAAACTTACTGTTTTATATAACACCTGTCACTAAACCCATACCTTGATTTTTGGATGTCTGGTCCACAGTTCTCAAGTTCATTGCATTGTTGGTACCATTTGTACCATAAAGCTTCAACTCAAGCAAAAACCTGTGACTAGTTACTCCACAACCATAAACTAGGTCATATGGGCTATGAACTCGTGCCAGGTCTATTTGATCCATTAAAATAAGTCACTAAAGATCCTTCTACTGCTGGAAAAGAAAGTTAAGCGTCCTGCATGGTGTCCTTCACTAATGTAGGTAACTGTTGCAGTGTGCTTTGTAAACAGAAAAATACTATTTCTGGTTATTAACTGTGTAAGTACTATAAATGCTTACGTCCTCCCAACCCCACCTTTTTTCCAAGCAGTATTGCTGTGGTGTTGCAGTGGAGAATATCATTATCTCTTGCCCTTAAGAGGGGGGCAGTGGGGAAAGGTTGTTCATGTATTCATGTGAAGGAATTAAGTTGTGCAACAGGCACTGTGGATTAATGAAGCATGTTACTCCTTCTGTGCATAAGGGTGAAATTGTTCCTTTGGAAACATAAATGGATGATCTTGCCCTGAAAAGGCTATTTGAAACAGGCAGCCTTTTGGAGGCCTGGAGCAGAGTGCTTGTTTGTGTTAATAAAATGATTACTAGAGTTTGCCCAAAGAGTTTACCAACAGGGACCAAGCAGGGGAGATGGACAACAGCTAGAAGTGGGAGGTGAGACATGGAGAGGCTGAGATGAAGCCTGTGCTGTAGCTAAGACTGAGCCCTGGTTGTTTTTGGTGTTGTGGTTCAGAGCCACTGTAGAGCCATCTTTGTTTCTGGGAGGAGGCAGTATGGTAGAGCCAAGAGAAAAACATCCTTTTTTTTTTCTTTTCTTTTTTTGTGCGAGGTTGTGCAAGTGAAACTCACTGGCAGGATATTTACCAGATCTAGGGGCAAAAGAAGGGCAGGAAGATTCTCCACTCCATTTAAGTTCTCACTAACAATTTCTTCTACAAGAGATACCATTTCCATGTTTGTTTACTGCAGGGAAGCATTGTTACTGTCAGCTATTCACTTCCCTATCTTTTACTCTTCAGGTGTACCTTCCCAGTCAGCTTTCCAATTTGATTTTTAACATTAAATAACGTGCCAACTAGTGATAACTGACAGAGAATCAGCGATATGGCATGTATTAACCTTGGGTAGAGTGTGAATGACGTCAACCAGATGGCCTTCACCTTCCAGCAGATAAAGAATAAATTTGTGTTTCCTGTCCTTTTCCCAATTCTTTTTGCCCTGTAGAAACATAGAGAGAAACATGTATTAATTTATCCATTCAATGGAGGTAACTGCTTGAGACTACAAAAGATATCGTTAGTCTTCCCTTGGGTTGCTGGCTGTTTGAAGAGCATTACTGCAGTGTCAGCTGTATGCCGGGTAAAGCCAGTGTGAGGCACTTATATTTTAAACTTCTGTAGTGGAGTAGGAGTTGGCTTAGACTTAAACCCAAGACCAGAATCCCGAGTGGTCTTTCTCAGCAGGCTCTGTTAACATCATCCTTGGGGCTTGCGAAAGGGATAGACAGGAATTTCCCTATTCCTTTTTTTCAGTCTAGCTTTAGGTTTTCTGTTTGTTCCCCCTTTTCTTTGAAAGCTGTAAGGGATGATGTGCAAGAAACCCAAGATATGTTGCATTGAACTTTTGTTTCCTTTAAAGGCATTATCAGTTTTAAGGATGGCCTTTTCAATAGCGGTGCTCTTTTCCAGAGGGGGAAGTATAATAGAAAGTACTAAGTATTAGAGCAGATTTAATGTTGCTCAGAGCTTCCCCTGTTGAATACTTTCCCTTAAATTAAGAACATGTATTTAAAGCTGCTCATCTAAATGTAAGTCCTGCTGCACAGATGGCCCTTAATATGAGCGTCGTGTTTATCCAAAGACTGTGACTGGAGTGATGGGTGTGATTGAAAGCTGCTGCAAGGGACAACGTCAATGATATTCTTAACTGATCAACAGAAAGCCCCACTAATTTGTAACTTCTAGACTCCAGGGGACCCCTTGTCTGCTGTGAAGCTGTTACAAGCATCTCTAATCTCTTTTCCCATGGATGTTGGCATTGCATTTAAGTATTATTACAGGATTAAGTACATTGTGCACCCAGGGAGTTGGGTACAGTGGGCTGGTATTTCTGCAATGCTGTGTCTCACCAGCAGAGCCTCCAACCTGATCCGTGATACTGCATCCAAGGAAATGCTGCTGCATACAGGCAGTTGCCACAGAGCTCTTGGCAGTCTGGAGGAGCCAAAGAGCACAGTGGGAGTCTGGATTAGGAAGAGGTCACAGGTTACTGCCCTTAAGACTTGCTTGTGGGGAAGCGAGCTGACACCAATGGTAGCTGTGATGGGCACGCTGGCTGTTACAATTTTCCTGGGATGAGTTTCTTGGAGAAAGTGGTGTTTCCCAACATGTGCTGCTGAGTATTTCCCCTTGTGAGATGCCTATTGATGGGTCACCCCGGCTCTGGGTCATGGAGCTGCCTGCAGAGTGTTTTCAGTGGGCTTTCACTGAAGGGGACCCTGAGACAGAGCTGTGATGCACAGAGGAAGGTGACTTGTTCTCAGGACAGCATAGAGCTGTGAACCGAGGAATGTGTGTGCTATCCAACATCAGAGTATTAGACCTCTTTGAGTAGCAAGTCCAAAGAAAACCCTCAAACCCAGACAGCCCAAGGTGGGTATTTTCATCCTCAATCAGAATGGGACGTAAGAAATATTTAAACCTGCTCCGCTTACCAGGGCAGAGTTCAGAATATGGAAAGGCAAAGCCGGACTAAAGCAGGAGCCTTAAAGATAGGAGTCAAAGAGCTGGTGTGTCCCTCCAGCCGTTGCTTCTTGTGTTTGTTCTCAAGGGTGGAGTTCCGTAACTTTACTGATGAATTGAAGGGTATTTAGCAATATTTAACTGTGTCGGCTTGGTCACCATAGATTATATTGAAACTTCATGTCATATTCTGACTCAAAATGAATTGTTTAGGGTTGGAGTGGATGTTGGAATATATGCTGTCTGTGTGGTGATTTATAAAGCCATAAAGTGGAACTGCCAGCTCTGTGGAAACAGATCCAGCTAGGTAAGAAATGTGGTGAGAAATGTAACTTTCAGATTTCCAGATTTAAAAGTAATAAAGATAATTCTTAACAGAGTCCCCGCTACATGGCAGATGGCATGGCAGCATTAGTCCACTATGGTCTGGTCTTGGGGGGAGCAAGTAATTTGTATGGAATTACACTACTTAAATGTTCAAGGTATAGTGTCTTCTAACAGGAACCCTTCTCATTGTATTCAAGGATGGAAAGAGTCTGCTCTCAGAAAACACCAATTCATTGAAAGGGAAACTTTTTACAGAAACAGATCTGTTCCAGGAAAGGTTGTTTATCTGGTCCAGGATGGAATTGGACTTGGGAAAACATTCCCAAGATAGCCAGTAGTCAGGTCTGTCACCTTGGATGTAGATTTCTCTTTCAGCCCACATCCCCATTTCCCATGTGCCATGGAAGTAGGAGGCTCTTGTTGGTTATCGGGTGGGTGCTGCTTCTTGTACTTTCACGTAATTTTGGACGGGTTCCACTTTTATTCTTAGGGATAATTCGACCGAATCTCAAAATCTTAGATGTGTTTTTTTAGGACAGAATTTTTGTTTTCTGGCCAGCTGTATTTATGCGTTCAGAAATGCAAGTCCTTTGCCTTGTTTAAATAAGAGTTAATGAAAACCTTTAAATGGCTTGGCAGCCATACAGTCTGTGTCTTGGATACAATAGTCAGCTTGTGTTCAGTCCAAAGTTAATGGACATCTGGGGCAGTTTCTAGGTGGCTGTCAGACAGAAAGTAATTTCTGGACATTTTGGTCTTATAGGAAAGGTTTAAATTAGGAGTGCTGCTTTTCCATACTGTCCCCGCCCCCCTGCAATAACTTTTCCCTTAAACAGAATCTTTGTTTTATTCTGTGCCCAGTTATTGCTATTCTTCCTCAGCTTTCCTTTTTCCAGGATTCTTTCCAGCAAGCTAAAGGAGCACAATTGCAAACATGCTCAAGACATTGCTAAACCACATGTAATTTAAAGAGGAAATTAGTATTTTGTTGAATAAATGATAGTAGATAAAGTCCTGCTTTGGAACTAAAGAGCTTTTCAGCTCCAAACTTCTAGAGGGCATCTCCTGCCCCAGGCAGGGTAGCTGCTAGGAGAGCTTATCATGTTAGAGATGCTGAAATGTTTTGATGATGAGCCAAAAATGGGTGCTCTTTAAACGTTATCTTCCTTTCTGGTGCCAGAGACCTGCTCGCTGGAGGAATACACAGAAATAGTTTGAATGTGAGGCTGGAGTTTGGTTTGGTTTTGATCTTGTGTTTGAATTGCAGTGTAATTGCCCCTGTGTTGTTGATTTGTGGCTGAAGTTTTCCCTAGGTCTGGACAAACCTGTTTAGGTAAATGGGAATCTTTTTATTCCCCTGGCCCACGCTGGGTGTTTGCATGCCTCCAAAGGAGCCATTGCTCAGCTGGAGAGGCACTAACTCTGCAGCATTAAAGGGTGCAGTTTAGATGCACAGCTAATGGATTTGTGCCACCCTTCACCACTGCCAGGGCTTTCATTTGTGCTAAAGCTGAAGTACTGAGTGACAAACTTGTCACAGTTCAGCCAAACCATCCTGCAACCTGCCAAGGCTTTGTAGTTTCATTACACTTATGAGCTCTTTTGTGGGTATGTGGACTGATGCAGGGGTACACATCCCTTCTGACAGATCATCACCGAGATCGAAAGATTGTAAGCAGATTATGTCTCTTCAGTTCTCCTAAAATCAACCATTGCTTTCAGCATTCAGTCTCTTTTGTATTGGTAAACAAAAGCAGGGCTGGAAATACTTTTCAAGAATTCATATTCAGACTAGTCAGTCATTCATTTATAAGGGGTGGGGAGAAGTGGCTCAGCTTAACTGAAGCATACTTCTACTGAGAGCTCATACCCAAAAATAATTAGGTACAAGTGAATGATTCTAGTGCAGAGATAAGGCATATTTGAACCACAGATATCTTAGTTTTATCATCTGCTTGTTAATGATAGTACAACAAAGTAATTTTACATTTCCTGCAAGTATTTATCTACCACATTTCAGATGACACATCAGATGGCAAAATGCAAGTTGTGAATTTCCAGTAGGTTTGATTAAAACCAAGTTCCCCTTAACTGTACTGAAATTTCTATTTTAGTTTGAACTTGTGTGACTGTGCGTTTGCATGTGGTGCATTCAAATCCTTGGGTACAAGTTGCATATGTGAATTGTGGTGTCCAAGGTCATAGATGGAAAGCCTTGCTTGCAATGTTTGCAAGAAAACCCATATTCCTACCTGCATGTACAATACGTTTCTTTTACCTTTGTTTAGAATAGGGAAGTAATTATAGTTGGAGGCATGTGCGTAAGAAGGACAAAATTTTAGTCATAAATGGAGGGGGTTTTCCCAGGTCAGCATACGGTTGATCTAAATCTGATAATTTTATTCAGTGCTGGACATTCTTGCTGGATGAGTTCTCAAGTCAAGGATTTTGCCTCAAGAGCTTTATTTAGCAGTTGCACTCCAGGCTGGGAATGCCTGAGAAGTGCCATGGTATCAGCACCTGTAACTAAGCCTTAGCAAAGACGGCAACACAAGGGGTTTGCCTGCTACGAAATATAAATCCAAATCTGAAATACAGGAGGGCAGAAGTGTGTCTTTCTAGGTTTTGCCCAGTATTTAAAACTGTACTTAGTCCTTTTACTACAACAGATTAACCACAAGTAGTTGGGATAGGTATTTTTGGAAAGCTTTTACTAAGGCCATGTGCTAGCTCCAGCAGAATTTGGATACAATTTCTTCAAGCAGATGTTCCAATTGGCAGCATTTCTGCCTCTCTATTAATAAATGTCTCATCTCTTTTCCAGGATTCAAATCTTTCAATACACACTGATAATCCAGACCTGACACCGTGTTTCCAGAATACCATCCTAGCATGGATCCCCAGCATTTATCTATGGAGTGTATTACCCTTTTATCTTCTCTACCTAAAGCACAACAAAAGAGGGTACATTGTGCTTTCCGTGTTGAGCAGGTTCAAGACGGTAAGATCTCTTTGCAGTGTTCCATGAGTAATGTGCAATTTTGAGTTTGTTAGCATTAGTTCAGTATCCAAGCAAGTGCTGCAGTAGGGTTTAAACAAAATCCCCTCTGATTTATGGGGGAACTGGAGAACTTGCTTATAGGAAGCAACAGTGTACGTACAGATTTCTGAGGAAGGATACCTAAGGACAGCTCATCTGTAAGGAAATCCATCCTGTGAACCCACCTTTCTGGGTAGAGAGAGGAGTTGATTGCTCTGCAGAAGAGAGTTCACCCCTTTGTTGAGCCAAAACTATGCTGCTTCACCATTACTTAAGCTTTAAACTGCTGAAAGCTGCACAACAAAGACCTTAAGGTGGGTCTAGTGAGAATTTAATCTCGTTGTGAAAGTAAACACAGTAAGGTATCTTTTCAAGCCACTCTACCCACCCAATAGTTATGTGATTTCATCTGCATCTTGTGCTTAAGAGATGGCTGGTGTCAACAGCACCTCTGGTTTATAAATGGCTAGGTCTAAGGAAAGCAAGCAAGTCACTTTCCATAGGCCACAAGAGAACTGGGGTTATTCCTGGAGAAAAATTCCAGGCTTCCGCTTCAGGGCATGTCTGCCTCTAATCTGGATGCTGCCTGTGTTTCCAATCAAGACTGAATAGTATGGGAAAAAAAACAGGTAAATACATTAGTCTTTCTACTGTTCGTGTTTGCAAATCCCTCGGAAAGCAGTTGAGATGGGATCCTTGGTTTGAGTGCAGTGGGACAGTTCCATTAACCTGACTGCAGCTGGTCAGCACAGCAGTGTTGTTCTGTTTACACAGCTTTGTCTTGCTGGGAATCTGTGAATCATAATGGTTTTGCTAGCCCTCTGACTGCCCCTGGAGATGAGTTTACCAAATGCTGTTTCTGTTTGGCTACTTTCAGCTGTTCGGTGTCCTGCTGTGGTGCGTGAGCTGGGCAGATCTCTTCTACTCTTTCCACGAGCTCCTGCAAAACAGGACGCCTCCACCAGTCTATTTTGTAACTCCATTGATCGTTGGCATCACTGTGGTTCGTAACTGTTTCTGTTTGTTGTGACCAATAAGAATAACCCTTTCTTAGATGAAGGAGGAAAAGGGTTCCTTTGCATTCATTGCCTCATCCTGTACTCTTTTAGCTGAATTATTAGTACTTGTATTACTGAAGCAAATTTTGCTTACCGAAAAGGCCGCAGTTACAGATATCTCTCTCATGTAGATTCAGCTAGGTAAATTAAAATCTTTATAATGGAGCGATTGTTCTGCCTCCCACCTTGCTCTCATCTATTTCTCCAAGCTTGTGATCCAGGTGTGGAGAGAATTTGGGTATGACTTTGCCTAAACAGGGAGATATGAGACAGCATGTCTTGTGCGTTTTTCAGTACTGTATTGGACTTTGTAAAACTGTGTCTCTTATCTGGTGGTTGTTCCTCTGTTAAACAGAAACCAAATTTGCTTTGCCCAGGATGGCAAACAGGCTTGTGGCTGTTGTATGAAAAATGAAGCAGTAAAATTTGCCCATTAAGTTTTTAATTCCCTTGGTTATATTTTTTTAAAAATACCATTCTCTAGACAAGTCATGATTGTTCATCTGGACTGGAGAAATGACAACTCTTACACTTGTTTAAAATGTTTGTAGCTAATATTTAATTGTGCCTAGTCCTAGGTACAAAATCCGGTTTAAAAACTGAATTCTGGAGATGAGGCTTTGAAAACAGTAAAACCAAATTATTTCATAAAGTTATTTGCTGCTTTCCTTAGATAGAGGAGGTTTTGCCATTGACTTCTGTGAAGTTATGATGGGGCCTTATTTCAAAGAGGTCCTGTTGTCAACGGTGACTGTAATAGCTGCCAACTGAGAGCGTGAATAAGAGGAGCAGTGGGATGGGATTGTGTTCACGTGTTCCTGTATTTACTTTTACAGCTGTTAGCTACACTGCTTATTCAATACGAAAGGCTGAGAGGAGTTCAGTCCTCTGGAGTGCTCATTATCTTCTGGTTTTTGTCTGTGCTCTGTGCCGTGGGGCCTTTCAGGTCTAAGATCGTGACTACAACAGCACAGGTAACATGCCATCCTTGTTAGCACTTGGAGAACAGGAAATGTAGCATTAACATCTCTGTGAAGGGAATGAATCACCGAGTTTGGAATCAGATCTGAGCCCAGCTTTTGCCAGGGAGAAAGAAAAGTTTGGTTCCGTTGCCTTGACTCAGACTTGTATAACTTGAAGGGAACTGGGATTTCTCATGCAATGTCAAAAAGCGTATTTTGCTTAGCCCAAGGCTATACTGGAAACCTGATAGACATGAGAGGGCTGTACCAATACTGTATATATATTAGAACAGATTTTTTTTTTTTTTCTTCCCCTTTTGCAGCCCCCTTCCCCTGCCATGCTTAAATAGGGATGGGTAGTAATCAGAAATGATGCGTTTTAATATGTGATGTTCCCTTTTTTGCTTAGGCAGCTTGGCCACATGGTACAGCTCCATAGCCTTTCTTTTGTCAGTGCCTGATGTGCTGAGGACAGCATTTTGATTCCAACTGTGGCTTTAAATAGAGAACAGAAAGTTGGAGGGAGGGGAATGAAACCTGGGCTGTTATGATTCCTGTTTGAAAACATAGCAGGTTCTCCCACAGTAAGAAAGTTGTTATGTTTTTCACAGAAACAAATTTCACTAAGTAGGGCACAGCAGATTGCTTCAGTGATTAGATCATCAAAGGCTAGAAGGAAAAGGAGTATTTGAAAAACATTAAGGTGATTGCTTCTCCTCAGTGAAATCAGTGTTGATTCTGTTTGATGATTTCTTTTTTTTGTATACTTACTTTTTGTAACTGTCAGCAGCATTATCTTTTAGCAAGGATCTTGCTATAGCAGGCTGCTGTAAATATTCCAGCAGAGATTGAATTAAACCTTAAATGGCAGTCTATGCAGAACTTCTTCAGAAAATAGCTGCAATCTTGGTGAGACCCTTTCAAACACCACTTAAAGTCAATTTTCAAACTGTAGTAGTGGTGAATAAGTACAAATATTGGACTATCAATGTTTGAATCCTTAATCAACTTAAAATTATGGGTGCAGAGCCTTGGAACGGGCATGGGTAACTTTTCTCCTGTTCTTGCAACTGCCAAGGACCAAATATTCTTTCTCTTGCACTTAAGGTTTAAACATTTTAAGTGAACAATGAGAGCATTCACAGCTACATTAGGGTATGAAAGAGCTGTAGAAGGGACATACCCTCACAGTAAGAAGTTTTAAATCAACTGCGGACTCATATAAGTAGGAAAGGAGATATCTCTAGAGCAGATGGAACTGTTATTATGCAATACAGTGGTTTTTTGCAGCTTCTTCTGAAAGTATTTAATGATGACTGCTTGTCAGTGACAAGATACTAAAGTAAATGAATGTTCCCTGATCTGGGTTGACAGTTCCTACACTTAAGACATGATCTTGCAAGAACCCCTGGAGGCAATTTGAAAGGATGTCATGTAGCTCTGATTTTAGAGGGTGTCTGCATGCGGTGAAGATGTATAAACACTTTGAACTTGACGTAATTTAATGAAAAGCTTGGAGATAAGCATGTTCTTAGGCACTTTACAGAGTACATGCATACTTTTGTAAGATAATTCCTGCTAGCAACTACTTTGCAGTATTCAACTCTAGAGGAAGAATGGAATTTCCAAAAGAAGCTGTGAAAAAGTGAGAGAGAGAGAGAGTTGGGGGCCTGGGAAGTACAATAAAAACAATTATTACTGTGTTTCTTTTTCCCCTCTAGGGCCATGTAAATGAAAGGTTCAGGTTTACCACGTTTTACATCTACTTTGCTTTGGTAATCATTGAGTTGATCCTTTCATGCTTTAAAGAAAAGCCTCCATTTTTTTCCCCTGTTAATACAGATCCTGTAAGTATTTTTACTTTTCTTTATTTACATTTTACAGACTATATCATGCTTTGAAAGTTCCACTGAAAATACTTGTCATTGAAAACACCTTTGTATTGTCACTGAGATTGCAGTAGTTGGTGACACCCTTATGAAACACTGGGTTTGGAGAGTAATATTAGGGTTTGAAGCCTTTTTCCATTATTTGTGCCATCAGTAATGACTGGAAGCTATGTAGTGAAAGCAGCTCTCCTACTTGCTGCTTCACAGAAGTTGAAATTACATTTCTGGACATTAAAGTGTAATATTAATTATTATTTCAACAGTAGGTTTTGTGGAGGTGGTGGTCTACTTGCTTAACATTAATTTAGAGTTAGCTAAAGTCTATAAGGTTTGTCTTAATAAATGAGTTCTATATGTGTTGAGAATAGATATGGAAAAACATTAATAATGGAAGATATTAGTGGTGTCACAGATTAAATTTCTTCTCCAATTCATAAAATGGTCTCTATAATTGGATTTATGTTTGAACCGAGCTGAGAGAGAAATCGAGTTCATTTCTTAAAATGAACATTTCAGAAACTACAGAATGACATTTAACTTCATATAAGTGTGATTTAAAGGCAGTATATGAAGCAATTTTTAAAGATAAAGGGAGTTCTACATGACATGGGAAATGAAAGAAATCAATTTTATGTCTCATTAGGATGTAGGTACATACATGTAATATACCCAAACTAAGCAAAATCGACTGTCATCTTATTAAAGTAATGGTAAATGTCTTGCTTTATTTTGTTTTTTTTCCCCCCATAACTTTACTATAGAATCCATGTCCAGAGTTAACTTCAGGCTTCCTGTCAAGATTGACATTTTGGTGGTTTACAAGGTGAGCTTCTCTTTTCAAGCTGTTGGACAACTGACAACGCCAAACTCTACCTGTGACACATGTTGTACAGAGTTAGCAATGCAGAGATTTTTCCTCTCTAAGTAGTTGATGTTGGATGCTCTTTCATCCACAGTGGTGTCAGCACTTCTAGAATTTTTGTTTTTATGAACCACTTTCAGAGTGCTCATACTGCCCAAATTTCTTCTCTGAAGAGTAGTGGCAACAATTGTGGCATGACTAATAGAGTATACAGTGGTTGTGCTTATCGTGTGCTGGAGTATAACCTAAACCAAGATCTAAGACTGTGTTCCACAAGATTAATCGTGGCAACCTTTCACCCATCTGGGGATGCATTTTGTTTCCTGTTGGGGTTCATGGGTCAATAATTTTTTATAAGGACATTTTCTATGCAAGAGGGAAAGTAAACTGGGTTATATATACAAATGATTACCACTGATACTGCTGTCAAAAGGCATGTGTATTAAAGATGCAAATTTGAGATTGGGCTTACTACTACTCCATGATAAAGAAGTGGAACAGCTGTCAAAGGTCAAGTTAAGACCCATTTTTTCCATAGTGGTTGAGGGTGTTGAGATCTTCATTCTTACATCCATGTAACTTCATTGTCCTGGCAACAGCCCTATAAACTTCTTTTTAGTGAGAGTGTGAGATCTTTCTAAACTTCCAGAGTTTTGAATGTTCAGCTTTCCCATCAAGAGTCTTGGCAAGTAGATGTTTGTATCCCTTGACAAAATTCCTCTTACAGTTGAAGAACTGTAGTTTTCAGAGAAATCTGTTTTTTTCTTTAACTCACGTGTGCTTCACTTCTGCATTTTGTTCACCTCTGACAGTTATTCTAGATAGACTTAGTTATTTTCACTTCTAAAGCTTCACTGTTTTCATTTAACACCACAGTTTCATTCAAATGCTTCTGGTAGTTGCTTTTTATTGTCCTGTTTTTTCCTGAAGTGATGTTTTCAATAACATACATGTAATCAAAACTATGTAATGTCCTTTCCTTAATTGCAAATATCAACAATCAATATAAGGAACAGAGGGAGATGGAGGTATAATTATCACCCTTTCTGTGGAGATGTATCTTCTTACTTTTGTTAGCTTAATAGTCCCAGAGTTACTAGCAATGCTTTAAGTACTATTAGCCAAACTGAACTGAACTGGTTTTCTCTATATGTGCAGCATGGCAATTCTTGGTTACAAAAGGCCCCTTGAAGATAAAGATTTGTGGTCGCTGAATGAAGATGATACCTCAAAAATTATTGTGCAGCAACTAAGTAAAGAGTGGGACAAAGAAAAAGCAGAGTGCAAACAGTAAGTATATTGTCCTGGAACAAGTCTGCAAACGGAGATTGATCCGAGTCATTTCAACATTAATAAGCTACTCATACCTGAAAATGAGCCAACTAAAAAAGGCACCTACCTCTTCAACCTATGTGTTCTTCATTAATATTAACCGTCTAATTTGCTTACTTAATATGTCTAGGCAGAGGCAAGCAGGAGCCCTCTGGGGCTTGTGTACTACGTACATGCTTTTTAACTAGGTGCTTAAAATCTACATGAGCAGGTAGTACCATTTACCAAGTGGAGAAGGGCTGAAGATGCGTAAGCAGAAGGGATTGAGTTGGTTGGATTGTAGAAAATGAACAACTTTCATCACTGAGCTGGTAGATGTCTAACCCCATAATTGCCTCCCTCCTAGGCATGTTAGAGCACAACTTCTAGGCACCATAAACCAAAAGGAATTCCTCATCGTCCCCATCATGATTTTTTTGGCCTGACGCTATTTTTAGCCTTAAGGCTCTTAGCAGTGAGGAACTCTTCACTTTCTAGCAGTAAAGATACGAAACTCAAAACACATGAAAGGCGGGAGGGGAAGAGATATCCCACTTTAAAAGCTGAGACCCTACTCCTGTTGCCTAGAAAGTTAGCAGCAAAATTCCCATAGTCTCTGATGGAAATGGGATGAGGTTCAGAACATTCATATAGTTACATCCATGCTGGAGAGGATATCCTTTTTATTGCATGTTCTGTCCTAATCTAATCTTAAGAAATTATCTATTGTACAACTGTGTTTCCTTCTCCCACTGGTTAATGTCCAAAATGTTTTCAAACAAATAGATGTGATAATAGTGTGTTTCAAATGAAAAATGTCAATAAGGAGGAGGCCTGCACTTCCATTTCCTTTCATTGTGGAGATTTCTCCTCCATGTGGAGGCTTTCCTCTGTTCTCTTCTGTGCATATCCTTGCCAAATTGGAAAGACCCTATTATGTGATAATATTAGGAGAGAGTTGTAAGGTTCTTGGCAAGGGTGATTATGATGTGGAGAGTTCCACTTCACAGCTAAAATTTGAAAGGTTTCCAGCACTAACACCAGCAGCTTGTCCACTAGTGCTCTGTGTGTGCTGTGGTTTTACTTCGGGGTTTTTTGTTTTCTTAATGTCTCTATTTTTACAGTGTGGAATAATGTGCATTGTCTGGGTTCTGGTCTTTTGCTGCAAAGACATAAATCTTACTCCCTCAGGCTTTTATATAGTAAGAGCACAGCCATTGTGCAGAAGTGCCTAGGGTCCAGGAAAACTTTTGCTAGGAAACCAGAAACCATGCCTGGAGTTTTGTCATGGGATTCATTGCATTTTGGAAATTATTCATACAAACTGGGGCCAGTTGGCAATGAATTTAACCATAAATTCTGGCTTGTATTTAGCTCAGGTAAAATTTTGTGGTGACTATATTAATGATTCTAAGGTGGGGAAAAAAGCAAAAACAAAGCAAATCACTGTACTCCAGATTGCTGGGTTTCACGTAACTCTAAAAGCTTTGTGGCTCTGCTTATTCTTCATTTATAAGTAGGTATTTTCAATTATTTCATGTCAAATAACACTAGTGGTATTTGCTTGGGAGCTGTTGTAAATAGGTTTGGGTTTTTTTTATCTTTTCTCATTAAATCTGCTCTGAGCAAGCTTTTATGACATTAAAAATGCTGTGTCAAGTTGTACATGTGTTGAAAGTGTCATGGAAAATACTTCCAGTGTACACAGTAGTAATTTATTTTAAAAAACTTAATCAGCTGCAACTCTGGCATAGCTAAAGCTTTAAACTTGTTTTATTGTAATGACTATCACATTTCTATTGTTCCTAAGCCTACAAAACCTTTTTTACATTTTGCTTCACAGCTGTCTTGTGAATTACTGTTTAATAATTGCTCATAATTCATTTTCTACTAATGAGTTACAGGAGAGATCTGTGTGTATTTAAGTTGTTATCGTAGATAATAATGCATGCAAAGAGTATTTTTCCTCTGCTTTTGCTCTCTTTGCATGTATGGCTGAAGTCTCTACTCGCTCACTTTACTGATAAGTGCAGTCGCTTCTGAGAAAGAGCTGTGCTAGATGGAGAAGAGAGAGCTGGAATCTATTTTGCCTCATTTTTAGTTAGCTTCTGTGACTATGCTTATGAAGACAGATTGAAGATGCAGGGCCTTGTCATCACTATTTAGAAAGCTATGTGTTTTCCCATGAGATAATCAGCATCTATTATCTCCCCTGCTATAAATAATGGAAACCAGGCACATGCTTTTTGCTTTGATAAAAAAACTGGGTGTGAGCAGTCCCACACACTGCTGAAAACCTGACCTCACCTAGCTACCCGTAGTAAACACTAGATGTGCATTTTCTCCCTTTGGGATTTTTTGCTGCAACAGAACTATTGCGTTGCTGTTAGGTCACTGTAATAAACATTTTTAACAGCACAAAGCCAGGGGCAAGTAGTCTTGTTTCTTCAAATCCTTCAATGAGTTTAACAGCCTGGTTGCCAGAAAAATAAAGCTTTGCTCATAAACTCTCCAGGTTTGATCTGGAAGGACAAAAACAACACTGTTCCTGTCTGGGGAAAAAAAAAAGTCTGGTTCAGGTTCTCCTCCTGCCCTCAAACTTTATTGCGAAGAAATTGGGATTTCCACATGCCTTTGTTTGAAAGGATGTGAACAAGTTTCTACCTGTGGGCTGTTAGCCACAGTGATCATTTTGAATGCTCACAAGCTGTTGGAATTATTTGACTCTACAGCCAGCCAGCCCCAAAAAATCTGCACACTCTTTATGAAGAATCCATAAATCCAACCTCACTTGGTAGTGCTTTTAAGTTATTTTTCAAATGCCTTCTTGTAAGTCTTCACTGTTCCTAGGGTCTCTCTTCCATCTGTCCCTTCTTATAAGGCTTATGTGCCCCAGACTCTAATTTCCTTCTCCCTGCTCTGCTTGGACTTACCCTTCCTCGCTGACGTTCAGGAAATTGTTCTCTAGGTCCCATAGCCCCCAAGAAACAACAGCAGTTCAGTATTTGCTGGTAGAAAAGCTGCCAGGCTGCTCTTTGAGAGCAGTTCATGGAGGAAATAATTTCCCAGAGCACCCCCTCCTTATTGATAGGCAACAGAAGTCAGGCACCCAGAGGTGCTTCCAGAAAACCCACCTAGAGCCCTGGAGAGCAGCGTGGACCTGTTGGGTCCATTTTTCATCAGTCAGTCTCAAAGAGCTTTGCAGAAGAGATCACTTTCATTGGCTTATTTTGCAGGTGGAGAAAGAAAAGCACAAAGTAAGAAAGGGATACAGCCAAACAGGGTTTAAATGCTTACAATGTCATCTAAGTAAAATTTAGGCACCTAAACCCAAAGTTTCTGTCCTGGAAGAACCTCGGACAGCTGCGGCCCAGATCTCAGAGATGGCTTAGCTTTGGAGGTGCTGTGGTTTGTGCTCTTTCAAGTCTCCAGGAATGCAAAACCATATTTTGAGAGGGCTGTGCCTGCTTCCTCTCTTAGCTTGGCGTGTGATTCAATGCCTGTCTCCCCGGAGGGATTCAGACTACTTCTCTGGAAGCAGCTGTGTGATCAGATAAGGCTAAAGGTTTGGTACAGCTACTAATTGAACAACAAATACAGCCTCAGAAGGGCTAGGTGAGGGTGCCTTTTGTGGTATGTAACTAGCAACTGTTAGAGAATTCCTTTACAAGAAATTGGCGATTCAAGATCAACTCTGTCTTCTGCCAAAGGAAGTCAAGCCTTCATCTCTACTCCTTTGAGCCATGTTCTCATCCCATGGTGACTGATTTTCTGGCCTATGGAGTACACCTCATAAGTACTACAGAAAAAGAAAAGAAAAGACTCATTACACAAGAGTGGCCTATCCCTGAGCACATCTAGATCTTGTTGAAAGTCTTGCTGTTGACCAGTAGCAGAGCAAAGAAAGGAGCAGACTTTTAGATGTTACTGCGGTGCTGTACACATAGGGCAATGACATTCTTGTCAGTTGTCTCTAATTGCTTGTTTCATTCCCCTAGGAAAGAAGATGTGACATATATGAAGAAATCTAACCATGTGCTGAATCATGTTGGTGATGGTCCAGAGGAAGCAGAAGTTCTAATCAGAGACAAAAAGCACAATAGAAAGCCTTCCTTTCTCAAAGCTTTGTTGAGGACCTTTGGGCCATACTTCTTAATCGGCTCGTTCTTCAAGCTGATACAAGACCTACTTTCTTTCGTCAACCCGCAGCTGTTAAGGTTGGTTTACTGTGTGAGTAGTTTCTCTGTGCAGTCCCTGTGGAGGCTTGGCTTTGGCACGGAGTATTTATTTTTGAAATGCATAGCTAGTTTCCCTCACAGTGCTGCATGTGTATGCTCCCTCACCTTCCCACCGAAATGCCATAAGACAGGAGTTCTTTTTTGTGGACTAAGCTGTAAATTGGGCAAGCTTCACTGAAATGCAAGATTTGTAAATCTCCCATCACCAATAGACAGCCTTGAATTACAAATTACCTGTTGCTTCATGCAGCAGTCCAAAGCAATTTGTCCCCATTTCTAAAAGATTATTTGTGAAATCAAAGCGAAGCACTGCTTGCTGGATCCAGTAGTCTCTGTACATCTGACACCCACATGTGTTGGTGGTGGCTGCAGCTGCAGCATGACTTGATATACAAATGAAGCATGATGCTCAAGTTATGTGGTGCTTTGGCCATGCCGCTGTCATCTGGGAAAGATTTTGGACCATTTAGATGAGTTCATGTGTTCTTAGTTGTGCGCAGTAATGAGAATGTGTGAGGCACAGTTGCAGTAAATTGCCAAGTGAAAGAGAATTATGGTTCTATTAAAAAAAAAAAAAAAAAAAAAAAAAGGAACACCTGTACCTCCCATCTCCAGGGGCACCAGTTGCTCAGCCTGATCCATAAAGGAATTTGCACGATTCCCACATTTTTTTCTCTGTTAGTATTATTCTTAAAGTGAGAATTTCACCAGATAATCATTACCTAAGAAGAAAGTAACAGTGGAAATACCAGCATGTCTATCAAACAACTGGTTTTTATTTCTAAATCAATGGAAAAGCACACAGTGCTGTTAATCCAGGAGAGGAATGGAGTTTGGATGAAGGCCATAGGTGGATGTGGGGAAGGGGAGAAGAGAGGTCCTTGCTCCTATATGGGCATCTCTTAAAATAACACCAGTGTGGAGCTGTGTTCTGAGATCATAGAATCATGGAATAGAATCATAGAATTGTTTAGGTTGGAAAAAACTTTTAAGATCATTGAGTCCAGCCATTACCCTAGCACTGTGAAGTCTGCCACTAAACCATGTCCCTAAGTGCCACATATACACTTCTTTTAAATACCTCCAGGGATGGTCACTCAACCACTTCCCTGAGCAGCCCGTTCCAATGCTTAATAACGGTTTCGGTGAAGAAATTTTTCCTAATATCCAATCTAAACCTCCCCTGGCACAACTTGAGGCAGTTTCCTCTTGTCCTATCGCTTGTTACTTGGGAGAAGAGACCGACACCCGCCTCGCTATAACATCCTTTCAGGTAGTTGTAGAGAGCAATAAGGTCTCCCCTCAGCCTCCTTTTCTCCAGGCTAAACAACCCCAGTTCCCTCAGCCACTTCTCGTAAGACTTGTGCTCTAGACCCTTCACCGGCTTCGTTGCCCTTCTCTGGACACACTCCAGCACCTCAATGTCTGTCTTGTAGTGAGGGGCCCAAAACTGAACATGGTATTCAAGGTGCGGCCTCACCAGTGCTGAGTACAGGGGGTCGATCACTGTCCTAGTCCTGCTGGCCACACGATTTCTGATACGAGCCAGGATGTTATTGGCCACCTGGGCACACTGCTGGCTCACATTCAGCAGGCTGTCGACCAGCACCCCCAGGTTCTTTTCTGCTGGACAGCGTTCCAGCCCCTCTTCCTCAAGCCTGTAGCGTTGCCTGGGGTTGTTGTGACCAAAGTGCAGGACCCGGCACTTGGCTTGTTGAACCTCATACAACTGGCCTCGGCCCATCGATCCAGCCTGTCCAGATCCCTCTGGAGAGCCTTCCTACCCCCCAGCAGATCAACCCTCCCTCCCAACTTGGTGTCGTCTGCAGACTTACTAAGGGCACACTCTAGGTAGACAACATCCACAACCTTTCCCTCCTCCACTAAGCGGGTCACCTTGTCGTAGAAGGGGATCAGGTTAGTCAAGCAGGACCTGCCTTTCAGGTACACGAAACCCATGCTGACTGGGCCTGACCAGCTGGTTGTCCTGTACGTTGCTGCATGATGGCACTCATGATCTGCTCCATAACCTTCCCCAGCACCAAGGTCACACTGACAGGCCTGTAGTTCCCCAGATCCTCCTTCCAGACCTTCTTGTAGATGGTTGTCACATTTGCTAACTTCCAGTCAACTGGGACCTCCCCAGTTAGCCAGGACTGCTGATACCTGATGGAAAGTAGCTTGGTGAGCACTGCTGCCAGCTCCCTCAGTACCCTGAGGTGGATCCCACCTGGCCCCATAGACTTGTGTGTGTCTAAGTGGTGTAGCAGGTCACTAACCATTTCCCCTTGGATTATGGGAGCTTCATTCTGCTCCCTGTCCCTGTCTTCCAGCTCAGGGGGCTGAGTACCTGGAGAACAACTAGTCTTACTATTAAAGACTGAGGCAAAGAAGGCATTACGTACCTCAGTCTTTTTCTCATCCTTTGTCACTATGTCTCGTCCCGCATCCAATAAAGGATGGAGATTCTCCTTAGCCCATGTTGTTCTGTGGGTGGTTTGTGACATAGCCAGAAGTTTGATAAAAAGAGGGTCCGACCCAATATGGTGACATTTAATAGCCTACAGTCTGTCTTCTTCCAGAGTCCCTAGTGAAGAGGAGGCAGCTGGCTTCCTTGTGAGAACACATTAAGTATAATCTATTCTGGGAATTTCTCACATTTACATAAATTCCTGGATATGTTGTCAGTGATCTCTCAAGGCATGTGATGGGGAATTTCAAGTCTGAATTCCTGCAGTCTTGGAAAATGCACTGCTAGTGGTAAGAGAAAATGAAAAAGCCATGGCTGTCTGGCAGGTTGCATGTAAGACAGTTTTATGTTTCTAAAAAGATTGCTGAATCCCTTGCTGGGACTACAAGGAAGAGGTTTTCCTGAAGCTGTCCACTTACAGCATGACTGACTGGTGCAGTGCAGAAGGAAGATCTCTCTGGACTGGAAGAAGAAAGATGGAGCAACCTCATGCTTCTAACACAAGGCTCTGGGGCCTGATTTGTAGTTTCCTGGTGTATTTTCCCCCTGCTGATTATTTGAACCATGGAGCCAAATCTCTGTTCCTTCTGTATTTTGACAATTCAATACTCTGGTCAGTAGGCTGAAATCACAAATGTGATTTTTGAGAACACTGGATGTTGCCAGAAGTTGTTCTGCTTGTTTGCTATATGACAGTGTGCAGGTCTTGCAGGGAGAGCAGCTGTGTGTAGTAAGAAATGGCTTATTAATAAAAGATGATATAGCCAGTTTAATGGTACTACCATTTTACTGAAAAAGTAGGAGTGAAGAACTCTTATGCATCCATCCAGGAGGATGTCTTTTAATCTAGCTTTTTTGTGGGAAAACACCCCAGGCAGAAGCACTCAGGCTGCTTGAAAAGGGTTTGGGAGAGAAGCTGGTTTCTCCTGCTTTACTGCACTGTCCTACTGTGTCCTGTCATTCACCTCTTGCCCTGGAGGGCTGCCCAGAAGAGCTCAGACAGTGAGCCATGTGTTTAAATGCTGGATCTTGGGGGAAACCTAGAGTTTCTCATCATATTTCATTTTCTACAGGCTCATTTGCAAATGGACTTTCTCACTGGCAAAGTCTAAGGTTTTGCTGTTGGATCTTTGCAATGTTGTTTGACTGAAATCGTAACTCAGCTTGCATCCTGGAGAGCTGTTTACTTTTTGTGGTTAAAGAGAGGATGTGGGAGGATGCCATAGTTGAGAGAAGCTGTGTTATGTCCCATTAAACTTGCTGCATGTTTTTTATTTTTGTTTCTTTTTCCTTTTCCTTCCCTAATCTTCTGAAAAACAGTGTATTAATCAGCTTCATTAAGAACAAAGACGCCCCAGCCTGGTGGGGATTTTTGATTGCGGCTTTGATGTTTATCTGTGCTGTTCTGCAGACACTCATACTTCACCAGCATTTCCAGTACTGCTTTGTTACTGGGATGAGGCTGAGAACTGGGATCACTGGAGTGATATACCGAAAGGTAAGACTGGAAGTGTTTCGTGGGTTGGAATACCAGTGTATAGTCAAGCAAGTGGCCTTAGTTCTCAAATACTCATGGAAGAACAGGCATATTGGAGAATAGCCTCTTGGAATATAAAAGATTGGGGTTTTGTTGAGTTTTTAGGAGTACCTCTATCATACTTTACAGAATTTTCTAGCAATCAGCAGCTTAATGTGGGTGTACTGGTAGGTCACCAGATGTATCACAGGCTCACTTGGTATCATTGGTTCACTTTAAATATTCAGAAAAGGGATCCAGGAGAATAGCGTGTTTGTGCTATGAGTCAATTAGATGCAACTAGGTTTTCTTCAGAATGCTACATACTGCTTGAGACAGAAGTGCTCACAAGCAAACCATTTCATGAAGTCTTGTTCTTTGGAGATTAGGAATTGATGTAGGTGTGAATTATTATTTTATTCTTGTTGGAGACGCACATTCTCGGGGGAGTGTCTTGTTTTGCTAATAATTGAGGATTTCTTCTCTGTGTTTCTCAATACGTATCAAGATTGTGAATCCACTGAATCCCTCTTATTTCTCAGTCCTTAGTCATCACAAACTCAGCGAAGCGCTCATCTACTGTTGGAGAAATTGTCAACCTGATGTCAGTAGATGCCCAGCGTTTCATGGACCTGATGACTTTCCTGAACATGTTGTGGTCTGCACCACTCCAGATATTTCTTGCTTTGTATTTCCTCTGGCAGGTACAGACATTGTCATGTTTTTTCAGAATTTGTCTAAATGATGTGCAAGCTTATTATTTTTTTGTTAATTTGACCCACCACTGCTTTTTTAGAAACTTACTGTTCTGCCTTATAGCAAAATAGCTTGTACTGGTGTACATGATCAATTAGTCTCTTAATTATTGTGTTCAGCTGGTAGGCAGGATAAGGCATTTGAAGCAAAAGATAGCCTTTGTGTCTCCTCTGTCCCTACCATGCTTTGGTAGGACCAGTCTTGGACTCATCACAGTGTTTGCAGTAGTTGATGCAAATGAGAGCTTGAGGGAAATGGTTTAAAAACCAAACCAAACAAAAAAACCCGAACATAGGAAATGTAAGCCATGTATAAAGATTATATCACGCCATATAAAGAAGTTTTGTGCAAGTCAACATGAAACAAATCTCACCTGGAATAACCATAATTTTTCCTTTGCTCCAGTGAAGTTGTTTCTGGTTTATTCCAGGTTCAGTCTGAGCACTGGCTTTCATCTTTGAAATGTCTCTATGCAATTAATCTGTTTTACTGCATAAAATGTTAGCATCAACTTAACCATATTGACTTAGACTTGAAAGCCATTAAGTTGCAGCAGTTTTATGTGAGTTGCTGCTCCGCTGGTAAGCTGCACTCTGGTAGCTAGCAGTTTGTATACTTTTACTCGCATTGAGGGTACTGGCTTAATTCAGTAATTACAGTTCTCTAGGTTGGAGAGAATTCAATGGACAAAATCCTTCTGTGTGGCTTATTTGTTCCCTTTCTACATTTGCTCAATAGCGCTGTATTTGCATTAGTTGAAACTTAACATTCCGCTTCCACTGGGAACCGCTTAACAGGTAAATCACAAAGCGCTCTGCTATCACCAATACTAGCATAGTAATAATTCAAGGTGGATGCGGTCATATTTTTCTGTCTCCTCCTCATAGTTGTTCTGTGAAATCAGAACACTTCACTGGGAGGAGTTCAACTTGTCTATGTAAAACATTCATTTCTGTTTCTATAACCTACTGTTGTTTTAATGCTCACCATAGGGAACGGTAGCACTTGGGTACAAGTAACAACAACTTACCTTTTTTCTTTCAATCAAGACTTTAGGGCCTTCTGTGCTGGCAGGAGTTGCCGTGATGGTTTTACTTATCCCATTTAACTCTGCAATAGCAATGAAAACCAGAGCATTCCAGGTAAGGTACCAGCAGAGAAGGTGATGTTATCTGAATTGGCAGCTGTGCTATGAGAAAGGCAGGCATCAGTGGTTGTTTTGGCCATTAATGAGCTGCCGTTTGCACCAATTTACTTATGAGTAAGTTTGTATTGAAATATTTAATAACTATATCTTCTCAGTTTTTTCCATAGTGAATTGAATGTTAATTAAGGGAAAGGTGTGGCATTGAGTCAGTGGCGCTGTTCATATTGCTGGACCTGCTTCTGGGATTAGCAAGAAGTTTCTTTGTCTCCATATCCCTTCACCTGGTAGCTTCTTCTAGGAGTGCCTAGAGAAAGGGCAAATAAATGCTGTTCTTTGAGCTGTGAATGACTGTTTTCAGAGATGGGAACTGAAACATGGTAGCTTGTTTTTTATGCTAATAGCCAGTGTTGACTTTCACTGCTACAGAGCTGGGCTAAATTTGAATTATTATCTTAAGGTAAAAGGATCCTTTATTCCTTTCTTTGTAGTCTTAGTCGTCTCTAGTCAAAGAAGGCTGAAAAAACCAATATAATAGTGCCCTCTGGCTTTGTGCTAGTAAAATCTAGTAAGTGGCTTGTGCTGTGCAACTGATCAGTGACTGTTTGGAAGGTTAAAAAAAAATAAAAAATCAAGCTGTTGATGTAACAAAGGTACGAGTTGGAAAACGAATATAAATGATGGCATTTAAGCACAGCCTTAGTAACAGAGTGGTATTATTATGTGCCTTAAAGAGACATCCAGATTTCCCATTAAATCTCTTGGATACTGACATGTTAGTATTAACATTCCTTTTCTCCTTGCCCATTATAAGATGCTCAGAGCTGCATAACTTGGTGTGCATGTGTCTGTGAATGCAGTTTTTCATTTTGTCTATACAGCTGAGCAGGGATTTTTTTTTTTTTTTTTTTAAAGTAACTGAATGAAGCACTGTATTCTAATGTATAGGAAAAAAAAAAACTAGGAGTAACCACAATCTTCAAGGGATGCCATAAGAAATACAACTGTGCATATCAGGAAAAAAATCTGAAGAAATCAAAGGAAGAAGTAGGGTAGCATTTTTCTGAAGTGCCTGAATCTTTCTTTAAGGTGGTTTTGAAAATGTAACCCCTAACAGTGAAGATGAGTAGAAAACTTTTCTGCTCTGCTTTTCAGCCATTTTCTTTGATTTTTGGTTTCTTTGGATGTATAGACTTGCACAATAAGCTTACTGATAACAGTCTGGCTTGCTTTAATTACCTTTTGCATCCTCTTTAGAAATAGCCCAAGGACCATCACAGCTGTGAGACAACATGTTGAAAGCTGTTTTCTAGTCATTCATGTGACGCTCTGTCTCCTGTGTTTACTAATAACCTAGGTGGAACAAATGCGATATAAAGACTCCCGCATTAAATTAATGAATGAAATTCTGGGTGGCATAAAGGTGCTAAAGCTGTATGCTTGGGAACCATCATTTTCAGAAAAAGTGTTGGAGATACGAAAGAATGAGCTGCGAGTTTTGAAAAAATCTGCCTATCTCAATTCTTTGTCCACCTTTGCATGGATCAGCGCACCGTTCCTGGTAAATTGAATTTGCATGACTTTCTAAGCTGTACAAGTACATCCTTGAAGGATAAGTGTGAGGCTTTCTGCTTGCTAAATGTACATAGGAATAAAATGTAAATACTTTTTAAAAAAATTATTCACATGCTTTGAAGCAAAGTTCCCTGTTCTCTAGAGCCTTTCTGTTAATCGGTATTAAAGTATTTCTTGATAAAGCCTGCCAGTGAAAGCTGGGAATAGCTGTCTTGGGAGAATTTCCAACCACTTCAAAGTACTTCCCATAACAAATTGAAACTAGAATTTGAAACCTCAGAGATATTTGTGAATAGCAAAAAAAATTTTAATTGAGTCAGTCAGGACAACGTCTGTCTTAAGCTCTCGTTTCTACCTTTCGTGTTAGAGTGCTCTGCTTGTTTTAGGGGGAGAGGGAGTTAAATTATTCTACAACCTAAAAAAAGATTGATTTAATGTAAAAAATAAAGCCCAAATGATACAATGCCAATTCTGAAATGCTTTTTCCTCAGTTTTCCCTTTCCTTCTATTTTCTACTTCATCGCACTGTGATCCCTTTTGCAGAAAGGGTTTTGGTTTTGGTGAATAAAAACATTCAGATAAGTGCTTTGTCAAAAATATTCCTAGCCAACTGTTCTCAAGATCAAAGGCCCAACCCTGCAGAAATATTCTTAATGGCCTCAAGATCCTGCCTCTTTCATGTTTACTTAAAGTTAATGCACTTCCTTAAATGCACATTCCCGCTCCTGCTCACCGTTAGTTTACTGTGTAGGATGGTCCCTCCACAGTGGATGGTCCCTGTCATACAGCAAACCAGCAAATTACTTGGATTTTACTCCCTTTCCTGTTGATCAGTAAGTCTTGTTTGCTTAGCCTGCAGTTTACAATGGGAAAATTTGGTTGGGTGGAGTTGGAAATGCAGCCAAACCGCAGCCAGGTAACTGTTTCTCATCTTTATTTACCTGAGTTCTGTAGTTCACCTCTTGAATCTCCTAGTGCAACTAGATGTATCCATTAGTAATCTGAAAGTTATTTCATTTCACATGCCCTTTCTTATATCAACTTGTTCATACAACTTGTCATTCTTAAAGCATGTTGAAAAGGTCAGAAAGAGAGAATTTGCCCAATTTTGTTGTTGATACTTTTATTTCAAAGATGCCTATGAGGCTTGACTGCTTTTTAAAATGTCAAAATATTACATATGTCTCACAGTAAACTCCCTTTCTGGCTTTTAGGTAGCATTGACGACATTTGCTGTATACGTTTCAGTGGATGAGAAGAATATCCTGGATGCAGAAAAGGCTTTTGTATCCCTCTCCTTGTTTAATATCTTAAAGTTTCCCCTCAATATGCTTCCACAAGTCATTAGCAACATTGCACAGGTAAGGAGGATCTTGTGCGTAAGTTGTTTTGAACAACTTGAACAAAAAGAATCCCAGATGTCCCTGATTTCTAGAATGCAGAGATCCCTTGCATCTGCCTGTTAGCTGGTTTTCTTTCTAATATCTTTTCCCTATGGCTGCCCTGTATTGGAAAGTGTGACATCTGAGTAAGCTTGCCTGTGTGAATTTTGCTTCACTCAGATGAACTCAGCTTGGTCTGAGAAATTTCACAGTTCAAAGCTTGAATTTCAGCATAAGACCGATTGTAGGGAAAGAATGAGTCACTGTTCAGGAAGCCTGTTGGGTGAAAGCTTAAGCCATTCTGCATGCTTTCTTTTACAGTAGTAAGAGCATTAAGTCCCCATTAAAAGAATGATAAAATAACACCACGCTTTTTTGCTCTTTTCTTAGACAAGCGTTTCCCTAAAGAGAATTCAGCAGTTCCTGAGTCACGATGAACTTGATCCAAATTGTGTGGAAACAAAAGTGATTGCACCAGGTAAAGCCATCAGTATTTTTCTAAACTATGCTAATACAACAAACATCCTGTATTTGTTTTGGACTGGTTGAGTTACGAAAAAACAAAAAACAAAAACCAAAAAGAAAATAACAATAATAATCTTGGTTTAAAAAAAAAAAAAGTTGCTGGTTTGAAAAGTATGTGTTTGTTGTTCAGGCTATGTGGAAATTACAGAAGTTTCTGGCTATATTTTTGAGCTTTGAGCTGAGTTCTTGGGCCTGAGTTTGCATCTGCAATGTACTGCTAATAGCACTGAATAATGAAGTGCATCCACTGACTAGGGACAGCAAGACCTGTTCAAACCTTTTGCACTGCACAAACGCTCAGGAACATTGTAAACAGTTTTGATTTCTTCTGTTGGAAACAGTATCCCAAAACAAATGAGCAAACCAGGTAGTCTCAAAAAAATGTGTTTTGTCATGTAATGCACTTCGGTGATACTGTGGTTTGAAACTTCTCTTGTGTGATGCCGTAGGCAGAGGAGAAGGGATGGCTGTGTGGCTGTCATGTGATTACTGTTATACACCACCCCACCAGGAGGTAAAGGAAGCCTGCAGATCTGTAACTTTTTAGTATGGCAAGCAAAAAGCTGCACAGAGGCAAATTTAATCTGATATATCAAAGTCAACAGCATGCAGTGTCTCCTACCGACTTGAAAGTGATTTCTTAAGTAAAATTGTGCTAACACTTGCGTGGTGATTCTGAGCAGCAAATGTTGGGACTAGCCTCACTGGGGCAGGGTGAAGCGGGACACCTTTTCAGCTCCATAGGTCTGTAAGCAAACAGTCTATAGCTTAAGCCGTGATCGGTTATTTTAACTCTGAACAAGCCTGTCTTGTGACCCGCAGTCATGAGACTGTGCTTCCCATGCTGGTAGAATAGGGAACTGCAATGTACATGAAACACCCATAAATAATAATTCCTCTGTCTGCCAGTCTCTCAGCTGTACTATTCTGTGTAATACATTTCCTGCCTTCTCTATTGTTATGTTTTTGTCACACAGGCAATGCCATCAGTGTAACAAATGCGACATTCAGCTGGGGAAAGGAGCTTAAGCCATCTTTGAAAGAGTAAGATTCCTTTATGCAATTGCAATACAACATCTACCTGCTTCCTGGTTTCTGGTGCCTGGGAGGTCTGTTTGAAAGATGTCTAGTAATATCTGCGGGCTCACTTCTGAAAAAGGTTGTTTTCACGCATCACATATATGCATCTCTTCCGCCTTTAAAACATTGAGCTAATCCTCATGGCTTATGGTATTTAGGTTAACAGAACAGTGCTGTAAGGCTTTAACTCCACAGCAACTCACATAAAATAGTTACCTACTGAAGGACAGAAAGGCTATGTAAATTTCTTAAATAGACATTTTTTTAACTGAAGCATTGGACAAATTGACCAAATTGATCTGATGGATTATAAGGACAGTTGAGATGTCTGGGTTTGGACTTGGGCATGCGAACAGTGATGTGTTCTTTTAAGAGTCTTGTGGCATACTCATCCCGGTGGCTGTAGATGGGCCATTTCCAGACAATGGGGGTGCATGTTTTGCTCATTTGCCTGTTTGAATGAATACAAACAAAATTTGCCTGGAAGCATATACTTCCTTATGTTATGTTTTGTTGTCAGATCAAAATCACAGAAACCTGGTAAGTGTTCTTAGAATTCTCAGTCCAAGGAACTCATGCTGCTGTGCTGAGTGTATTATCTTAACAGGTTATACATGGATAACCTGCAAGCAAGAGGCTTAGAGTTCAAAGGAGCCAGTTTGGTTCAGGCAACCAAATCTGCAGCCAGGTTAACTTCAGTGTTCTGGTGTTTATTTCAGAAAGAACCATGCATCTCCAGCTCAGATTGTTAGCCACCTGGGCCTAAAAATTACCTGGTGACTTCCTAAAATAGCAGTAAGGCAAAACTCAACTAGAGGGAAAGAATAATGAAAAGAAACCCGTGTAGTGGTTTTGAGTTTTCCTGCTTTGAATATTTCTTTTTAAAAAAACAACAACCAAAAAAAAAAACCCTCTTGCAGTGTTCAAAACATCAACTACCTGCTTGGTAAGAATATGCATAAGAATTAGAGCCCTAGTTCTGCATCAGAATCTGTGCAAACAGAAGTTTGGCTTGATTTCATCAGTGAAAGACACTTTGATGGCAAAGAGACTGTGTCCATCAGTCATTTCCCTATCAGGTCACCTTCAAAACCAGGGCCTAAAGCAGTCCATTTAAGAACATAATGGGGAAAACAGTAAAGGATTTTAACTGGGAAAGTTTTGGTTTTCTTGTCTTGTTGTGAACTCTATGTACCAGCACTGGAAATATGGTACTAAGGCGGTTTGAACATTTTTAGATGGGATGTATTCACTCACTACTTTCGTACAATTGCTCTTGCTTCTAAAATCAAACCCCAAAAGACTTCTGGAAGATTGTCTGCTTTCAAAATGCTTATTAACCCTGTTTGACTTGCTGATGGACTGATATGACACAGCAAAGGGTCTTAGAAGTCTTGCTACCAATCCTACTGGTTTAACAACCAAGAAGATGGATTAATGCTGTGTTTCCATTTGCTCCTACAGTTCTGGTTACAGTTGATTGTGCACAAGAAAGGTAGGAGAAGACCAGTGACCAAGCTATGCTTACTATATCCAGTCAGGCTGAGGTCAGGCTGATTTGTCACTGTGTATTTCAGCCCTGGTTTAAAGACCCATAATGTCTTTAGTAAACTAATGTTTAATTAATTTCCAGCCTGTTTCCTCCACAGTATAAATCTGTTGGTCCCCAGTGGTGCTTTGGTTGCTGTTGTTGGCCATGTTGGCTGTGGGAAGTCTTCTCTGGTGTCTGCTCTCCTGGGTGAAATGGAAAAGCTGGAAGGAGAAGTGGCTGTGAAGGTTGGTTACAATGCCATTTAACAATGGTATGGAAATGTGCTGCTTATGCCTGCCATTGCTTATAATGCACATCAAGCTGGAGAGGGAATTCTGTTTGCTCTTATGCCAGCTTGTCTGCATGTTTATTTGGGTTTTGCCCACACCTGTTCAGTTGTGTTTTATATAAAATGACTTTCCCAATTCTATCAACTATACATCAGCAATTAGCACACATATATGTATAATGTGAATGTATATCGAACAGGAGCTACATCTATGTGCTGCAGATCTTAATCAGAGTTGTAACTGTGAATTGCTGCTTGTTACAAGTCAGAGGTTTCCTTTCTCCCTCCTTGTTCAAGGGTTCTGTTGCTTATGTGCCTCAACAAGCCTGGATCCAGAACGCCACGCTGAAAGATAACATTTTGTTTGGCCAAGCTCCTAATGAACAAAAATACCAAAATGTCCTGGAGGCCTGTGCTTTAAAAACTGACCTGGAAGTGCTGCCAGGAGGAGATCAGACTGAGATCGGAGAAAAGGTAAGGGTTGGTTTTTTTTTCCAAGTCAGACCTGCTTGGTGATTCCTGTTCTGTCTAGCTAAAGAGAGATTGCTGTAAAGTCAGCACTTGATTTGGTTTGATCTTTACAATGGCATCCCTGCTACAATCAACACTGAAACATGCGGGGCAGTTTTGTGGAAGGCAGTTGGACTTAAACTTGTTCCTAACTTTAAGCACGTGTTTGTACTGTGATGCATAATTACACATCTAGCC
This sequence comes from Aquila chrysaetos chrysaetos, assembly GCF_900496995.4. Taxonomy (NCBI): domain Eukaryota; kingdom Metazoa; phylum Chordata; class Aves; order Accipitriformes; family Accipitridae; genus Aquila; species Aquila chrysaetos. Next base: position 69,528,074 of record NC_044008.1, read on the forward strand.
CTGGAAGATCAGAGCATCCTCCATTTGTTGTCCAATTGTAAAGGTGCATCTGTCCAGAATACTTAAAGTCCTTCCTTCTCCTGTAGGGATAAAAAGGGAGGGAACATATGGTGTGCGTCAAGTGAAAAAGTGATATGATCATCCCTTAACACCTCATTTTAATGAGAAACTTTTACATCTGTGATTACCAACAAAGATTTTTTTTCATAGGCCACTAAATTTGAGATGGATATCATGAAGTGGAGTGGATATGTGGATTTGTATGTAAGATGAGAGATGTGGAAGATGTTCCAGGTGCCGCAGCCCTGCTTTGAATGTTTACATTTTACATCCTGGTTGACGGTCTTCCTTTTTATAGTTTTGTGTTTTAATAGCTCCCTTTAGGAGCTTATTAAGCAAGAGGCTTATTCCGTCTCCAGATTGCTGGGTGAGTGGAAGTTTGGCAGCGAACAAACAGATTTAGAGGCGTTCTATTCTGTCTCTGGCTCAGAGTGAGTTATTCTCTTCAGTGCCTCATGTTTCAATTCAGCATCCGTGTGTTTGACTGGGTGAGAGCCATAAAAAGTCATAGCTGTTGTTGGAACAGTCGTGTGGTATGTTTTGTTCTCTCCTCTTTCCCTTCAGGGCATCAACCTCTCAGGTGGCCAGAGGCAGCGAGTGAGCCTCGCTCGTGCAGTGTACAGCAACTCTGACATTTACCTATTAGATGATCCTCTTTCTGCTGTGGATTCGCATGTTGCAAAGCACATCTTTGATAAAGTTATTGGTCCAGATGGGGTACTTAAAGGAAAAGTAAGCTGGCATTTAGATCCTCTTAAAAATGTACACAAACTCAGAAGCACTGATGGGTAACAGGAAAGCTATTTCACCACCGAGGCTTGAGTGCTGAATCATTCCTGCATTTCTGTGTTAAATTGGCAATGTGGACACCTTTTTCCTCACAGCACAGACTCTGCAGTGAGCTGCTATTTAGCATGCCCAGAAGTGATGTGATCTAGTCATAACACGTAGAGGCAGAAATCTGGTCTGTCTTTTAAAACCCCTACTATGAGATGTCCAAAAAGAAGACTTTGCAGAAACTTGTAAAGGTTGTCAGCTTAGTATTGCTGCTTGTTACTCGGAGGCGGTGCAGTGAGGAAGTTGTAACAGCTTACTGATTTTACAGAGGTCTTTGGCAATATCCAACCAAATTGCAATCTCTTTGCTTCCCCTTCTACTCCTGTTATGATCTTCTCAGACGTCAAAAGGGAAGGGCTGCAAAGAAATCAGCACAAGAGAAATGGGGAATGAAAATTCAGTTGGTTTACTTCCTCTGTGGTTATATCAGCATGGAATAGGAAGCATAGTTAAGTTCATGTACATATTTCCAAGCTAATTTGGCTAACAAGGACAGTGTATTTTCACTGGCATTTCACCTTGACGCAGTAACTCACTCCCTGTCCCAAAAATGTGGTAGTATTTGGCTTGCTGAGCAGTGTTCATCCCCACAGTGACAACTGAGAGATGTGGGTTTTTTCTTTTTCCCTATCCAGACCCGAATTCTGGTGACCCATGGTATCAGCTTCCTGCCTCAGGTAGACCATATAGTTGTGCTGGTCGATGGCAAAATCTCTGAAATGGGATCTCATCAAGACCTTCTGAAACAAAACAAGGCCTTTGCAGAATTCCTGCGAAATTATGCACTTGATGAAGACATCGAAGAGGATGAACCAACAAGTACAGTATTGCTTTTTCTTAAAACATGTCTTTTTCTGTCAACCAGATTACAGATATTTTCTCTGTATAAAATGTCCCCTGCCTCTTCATGACAGCCTGACATTTGCCTTTCTGCACTCTATGGCCAGGTCTGTATTATTGATAAATGTTTTCACAAAGTTGTTTCAAAATTTCATGTGGTTTGTCCTAGAAAAAAAGCAATTCTTGTGTTAGAAATTATTCTGAAATTGGGAATTTATTTTACAATTAGAAAGATCAAGGTCAGCAGGAAAATTAAGTAGCCGAGAACAAAGTGGGCTTGCTATCAAAGGGGCTACCTAGAGTCTGATATTTTTTCCCTGTTTATATATTGTTGGTTTTTTCATACAGCAAAGTTCAAATTACATTTTAATCTTGGGTTACTTTCCAGCTTGGTTTGATTCTGATAAAATGATACACGATTAAAGCATTTTGGTAAATGTTTCCTCTGTGTGACAGTGTTCCCACGCTCTCTGATTGCAGATCTGCTTCTCTCCAGACAGGCAGAGAGGAACATGCATGACATCTAGCAACAGCAGAGGCTTGCAGTAGTTCCTGGCATGACTCCCCCATCCCAAGATCATGCCTAGGTCATGCCCTATAAGTGAATTTAGCTAGAACCAACACTTCCTTAACATTTCTGATGCACCAGAGGAATGTGATGTAAATGCATTTGGCAGCCAACCTGCCTCACAAGATCTTTGCAATTTAGTTAGGAGAAGGGATGTAAGCAAAACTATGGGGGAGTTTATGCACTATGATTTTCCTGCTGTGATATTGTTTTTCATGACTCTTGCTTTGTACAGCCACCCTTTTCTGTGCTTTCTGCTTTATTCAGCAAAAAATCTGAGGTGTGTTCTTGTCTTGCAGTGCTGGAGGAGGAAGAAGTCTTGCTAGCTGAAGACACCCTCAGCATCCACACTGATCTGGCAGATAACGAACCAGTGACGAACGAGGTCCGCAAACAGTTTCTTAGGTAAACATGAGGTTCATGTATTTATAGTCTGTGTCTGGGGTGAAACACATCTGAAAGATGTTAGTCATATACTGCTTCTCAGTCTGGGCTTTAGTTAGTTTCCTTAGTTTCCTCTTACAAATAAATTGGTTTAGTATCCTTTTGAAAATAAATGTGAAAGAACATGCAAAGAAGATCAAACATCTCTTCCTGCAATCCTCTTTTTAAACCGAACTGAACCAATTTCTTAAAGCTACTCTCTGGTTCTCAGGTAATACTACTGTATGTATTTACCCACACAACACTAAAATGCTACCAATTGCATGATAAATAAACCCTTTGTATTGTGCCTTTCCATTGGGAATCTTGGAAATCTTTAAAGTTTTCATAACCATACCCATAGATGCTGTCCAGCTAACTGTTGATGTGAAAACAGAGAAGGTCAGGGCTTAGCTTTGAAATGTCTGTCTTGTGATGAAGCCTCTGAAGGCCTTTACCAAAGAGTCCAAGCCCTACCACAGCCTTTGTTAGGTACTATATTTCTGGCATCACTGAACATCACTGAACATTCAGAGGGGTGGTACAAGCACCCATAGTTGTGAGTGAGGCTGGCATGGGAACTCAGCAGAAGAGCTGCGAATAAGTCCAGTCTGCTGCATCCCAGTCTTGGCTTAGCACTGCCACAATATGCCCTTTTTCTCCTAATGACTCTTTTGTTTTAACTAGGCAACTTAGTGTAATATCTTCTGAGGGAGGAGAATGTCCCAACAAAATGTCAACAAAGCGAAGAGTCTGTGAAAAGAAGCCAGCAGAGCCTCCTCTGCCAAGAAAAAATCCTAACGAGAAACTTATTCAGGCTGAAACCACTGAAACAGGAACGGTATGGTTTGATTCCCCCCTCCCTTTTTCCAAATTTTTTTTTCTGTTTGAAAAAATAATTTTTATTTTTACATTTGATCCAGTTCTGTTAAATGTGTTGTATAAATCATGACTGCAGGCTTTAGGCATTAATCTGGTGGCCACTGATCATTGAAATTTGGGATTTTGGCAGAGGTTTCTGCACCTGGCAAGGGCTATGTACTTAGGAAAAAAAGAAGAAAAAAAAAAAATCCTTTCCAGCTCCTGCCACAGTCACCTGATACCGCATAGCACTGCACTCCATCAGCCCTGCCTTTGCATTGCAGAGCTTTCAGCACTGTTGGTTTTTAAACTGTCTGGCTGCTGTTGAGTCCAGCTGCAGCACTGGTTATTTGATGACCCGCAGCAGTGGGTTATACAAGCCAGCTGCCTTCTGTGTGCCAGCGGATCTGTTCTGCCTAAATGATACCTGCCACCCCAACTTGGAGAGCATTTTATGCTTATAGGTACAAAAGGGGCTGTACTCTTCCCGAGCAGGGCCAGGGAGTGAAATGGGAACAGGGAAAAAGAGAAGAGAAGGAAAAAAAGAGAAGATGGGAATACAAAAGTAAAAGAAGGGGACAGAAAGGAGCAGCAGATGGAATAGGAGCAGGGAGGTTTTGTTAAAGAAAGCCCCTTCCCTCCACTTCAGAAGGCTCAGTGTGTCTTGTTTAGTCTGAGGTACATGGTCCATGGCACAGACATGTAATTAACTGTTTCTGTGGATTATTTTAGCTTTCAAAGTCCCTAATCAACAACACTTGTTCTTTTATAATTAAATTAAATTATAATAAAAACCTTCTAATGCTTTTTTAGAGACTGAGTTTTTTTCTGGGTCTCTCTCTTTTTGCTTCTCTGCCTTTTTGCACTAACTTAGAGATAGCATCTTTACTTTTTGCTACAAGCATCATCTGTTTATGTTCCTATTGGGGTGCACTAGCATTTGGTACCTCATTTAATCTGCTATAAAGACACCTAAGTGGAGGCATATTCAGTACTTTTCCTTAAATAGGCCATTTAAAGTAGTCCTGAGCTCGATATGCCTGCCAAGTTGCTTCTTTTGCCTGAAAAACTTGGCTCCTGTTCTTGTTATCCATCCTTTGCTGATATTTGATCAGCCTCTTTTCGTTTGGTTTTGGTTTTTTTTTTTTTCCTCTGGTATAGTCTTAAAAACTAAAACCTCACAAAACTAATAAAATACAATTCCTCAAAATGGAGGAAAAGAGTATTTCAGAGAAGTTTCTGACTTGTTTTGAAAGTCGTCTCCCTGATGTGGGGCTCAGGCAGGTGAGCTGTTCTCTGTGGTATGTTAGAGTTTGGGCAGTTTTGAACTTAGCAGTTCCTCTGATGAAGAATTTTTTTCTGTTCTTCTGTCTAAACTCCTGATTGTGTAAGTTGTACAAACCAGCTTTGGTGTGTGATTTTGCAGGTAAAGCTGACAGTGTTCTGGCAATATGTGAAGGCTGTCAGCCCTGTCATTTCTTTAGTGATATGTTTCCTATATTGCTGTCAAAATGCTGCTGCTATTGGGGCCAACGTGTGGCTCAGTGACTGGACCAACGAGCCGGTGATAAATGGGACTCAGCACAACACAGCCATGCGAATTGGAGTCTATGCTGCCTTGGGCCTCTTGCAAGGTGAGACCAGAAAAAATCATGATGTTTGAATGTTTAGTAAAGAGGAATTAGGTGGGAAGCCATGGCACCAGTTGCTGGTGTCCCAAAATTGCCCCCCAAATACTTCAAAGCAAGTGAAGTAACATAGCCTGGAGGTACAAAGTCTCAGTTCAGCCCAACACCTTTAATTTTTGTTGTGAAGCCCTTGAAGGGGGTTGAACAGGTGACATGGAAGCTTGAGAGAGGTAAGTTGGACAGAAAACATGAAAACTTAGGTGCAGAAGAGTCTGAAGGGTTGGGGTGAAGTTGTAGCATTAGGACTTCTTGGAGGCTTGCGGAAAGCAGAGGGAAGATGGTTGTGCATCTGTGAATGATGCATGTGAAATCCTACATGCATCCATACCATGATGCATAGTGAAATCCTGCAGGACATGTTCCTGTGCCTTAGGCAGCAGTGTCCGTAATGCCGCAGTGCTAATGTACATCATAAGAGAAGGGTGGACAGGGAATGTAGTAAAGGAGAAAAAGCTTCTAGCACAACAGAAACTGCTGAGAGTCAAAGAGCTGTGAATCGGGAACATCATGTTCACTGGTTAACACGTCTCCTCTTCACCTGTTAGGCCTCATAGTACTCATCTGCTCCTTCACCCTGGCAATGGGAGGCATTAATGCAGCCCGGACACTCCACGCTGCTCTGCTGGAGAACAAATTTCACACCCCACAGTCCTTCTATGACACCACCCCAACCGGCCGAATCATCAACCGCTTTTCAAAGGACATCTATGTGATCGATGAAGTAATCCCACCGACCATCTTGATGTTCCTTGGAACATTCTTCACCTCTTTATCGACAATGATTGTAATTATAGCAAGTACTCCACTCTTCGCTGTGGTTATAGTTCCACTTGCAATTCTGTACTTCTTTGTTCAGGTAACTGGAAAAATATCTGACTACCATTGCAATGATTCTTATTCCATTGTTTGTGTTTCTTTTTAGGGAAAACACCATGAATTTGGGGGAAAATTGAAATATCTGAAGTAACTACATGTTTATGTAAACAAAACATTCTTTAATTCTCTCAGAAAAAGAAATGTCCTGTGAGACGTGGTCATGAAATAAATAGGCATAACCTTTTTTTGCTTTTAAGTAATAACAAATAAGCCTACTGCTAGAGATAGAGCTGCAGTGCACTTCAATATATTGAAGTGCGTATATATTTGACACATTGACAAGTTTTTAAGGTGGTGAGGAGTTACAATGTTGAAAGAAGAAAGCATCAATTTTATTGACTTCTGAGCAAAATTGAAGCTTATTTTATAGACCGTGAATAGAGACCTGATAATGGAGGTGCAAATTCATGTTTTCATTTCTTGGAAAATGAGGCTTCTACAAATGGATTCATTTTGTTAGGCTATATTAACTAAATTTAAAGGGACATAGGTAAATTCAACTTACACTCTATAGAAATTGCAGTTACCCAATACTCTGTTGTGGCACGAAGCAAAGATAACTTTCTTGAAATCCTTCTTAATTATAGAGAATATTTTGGAGGGTTGAAGTGTGTTGGTAAAAATCTCCTTTAAGTCCTTAACCTAAAAAATTTTTCACTTAATTAAAGGAGAAAGTATTTCATGTACGCTTCAATTTTCTCCAAAAAATGGCAGCGATTCTACGTAGCTACCTCCCGCCAGCTGAAGCGTCTGGAGTCTGTGAGCAGATCTCCTATCTACTCACACTTTTCAGAAACAGTATCAGGGGCCAGTGTCATCAGAGCCTATAGAAGAGTGAAGTCCTTCGTAGACATCAGTGATCTGAAGATGGATGAAAATCAGAAGAGTTACTATCCTGGCATAGTATCAAACAGGTAAAAAGGCATATAACTTCTTGTTTCCACTTAGATAAACCTGTGTTTGCATAACTGGTCCAAGCAACCATTTACCACTCTGCTTACGTCTGCCTTTTTACCAGGTGGCTGGGCATTCGAGTTGAATTTGTGGGGAACTGTATTGTCCTTTTTGCTGCCCTTTTTGCTGTGATTGGTAAAAACAGCCTGAATGCTGGCTTGGTAGGACTTTCAGTATCTTATGCGTTACAGGTATGTATTACAGCTTTCTGTTCATTGATGGGTTTGCATTTTTGTAGATGGTATGGATATATTAGCAATAATTTAAGTGCTTGTTAAAGCTGAAGTTAATAAGGAAATAATAAAAATGAGTTGTGGGACACCTGGAAACAGTAGAGATTTACGCTGAATGCTGAGAAACCATCAGCAAGCTCACATGCAGTAGGACTTGAGGGCACTTTGGGAGCATCAGGGTTGTGCTGCACCCCAGTATCCCTAGCGGTGGCACGCGGGAAGCTCAGGAAGTGTCAGGTGCACCCACCAAGAACAGGTCGTTAAGCCCGTGCTGCTCAAATGTCCTGCATCATGCCTGCTACCTAGCACATCGGTGTGTCTGGGTAATCACAGGCAGATCAGCAGGATTCATAAATAGGCAAGATAAATTGTACTCACCCAAGCTGTGGACAGTTTAGCAGATATAATGGCCTCACTCTTGCCAGAAGCTCTTTAGATACCATGAGTGTGCAGGATTGCTGTTAGCAATTTTCCAGTGAGAGCCATGACTAGGGGAATGACTTCCAACCAGCCTTTTTGAGAGGGCCGTTTGTTAAATCACCATGGGAGGCATACACTTCTTCATGTGAGCACCTGATTATCTGTAGACTTCTTGTCCCAGTAACTGTATTAATGTCAATGCAAAGGTAACTATTCCATTTGTAATATTAATGTGAATCCATGTCTTAATAGCAGTGTCCAGTTCTGTTGTTGTTATTATTAAATCTGTTGTTCTTCTGTGGGTGATATTTTGTTCCTTGTCTTCTCCAAGGTGACCTTGTCTCTGAATTGGATGGTCCGAATGACTTCTGAACTTGAAACTAACATTGTGGCTGTTGAAAGAATAAAAGAGTATTCAGAAACTGAAACAGAGGTCAGCTAACAAGCGTCAAGCATGCTCACCAACAAGCATGGCAAAATTTTAATGCACACATTTACATGGTCTTTCTTTAGACTCGAGAGACGGTTCCTGCTCTGAGAGTGTTATCATTTAACCTGAACAAATGTCACGCTCTGAACTGTAATTTATGCTATCGCAGCTCCAAATTATTACTGCCGTCATGCAGCCTGTGCTTAGCATCTCATTTGCTGCTACTGTGAGTGGCTATAGCACAACAGAGATGAGTTTCACCATCAGAATATTGCTCCCATCGGGTCTGAAGTGTTTGATGCATAGTCCTACCTGCATGGGTGGTGCTGTGATCCTGCTAGTGAGCACAGCTGCGGTACAATTATCAGGCTATGCACATGTTTTCAATAGTATTTCTATTTAATCAGCTTAATCAGTCCTCATCTCCCATGAGGGAAGAACATCTCTAGGAACACTGTACTGCCTAATTCAGGAAAATCATCCAATCATCTACTTTTGTTGCCAAAGACTTTTAAAGGTGGCAGATTGAGCTGTGCTGGGAAATCTTCTGCTCTGTGGACACACTGGCTTTTGTTAGTTCTGTGTACATGATGGGAGACTAAGAATTAGGAAATGGATGATCTGAGGAGAGCTGCAGTGTAGGGTTCTGGAGATCAAGTATTTAATCTGAAAGCTAAAAGGAAGCTAGACAAGATGCATGATATATGTTATAAGCCAGAGCTTGAGCTGGCATGAAACAGGCAGTGTTCTATTAATGTTAATGGAAAAAATGTAAATTTATATCCATTGAGGATTTGGCCCTGTATGCTCAGACTTTTTTTCCTGTAAACTTTACAGCAAAGACCAAAATGGGTAGATACTTAGGAACCCATGTTTTTCCCCCATTATTATAAATCAAATCTCCATTATCAAATAAATTTATCAGATATATTTCTAGTAACCCACAAATGTTAATGTTTGTATCTGAGTTTGAAATTTTTTTTTTTTAAACCTATACAAGGCATTTCTGATTTCTGTTTTCCTTAGGCTCCCTGGATCATTGAGGGCAAGAGTCCCCCAGAAGACTGGCCGTCCAAGGGAGAGCTGGAGTTTGTGAATTACTCAGTGAGGTACAGGAAGGGCCTGGATCTAGTGCTGAAGGGTCTAAACCTCCAAGTGCACGGTGGAGAAAAGGTGAGTTACCAGCTGTATGTCTTTGCTAGAACTTTGCCCTGGGCCTCCAGTGACAACCATGGAGTAGGGTCTACAAGCACACTTGCCCTGGCGGTGGAGACCTTTTCAAGCTGGCATTGCAGGAGCCAGCAGTGACAACCACGCTGTTGGTGTGCCAGCATCCTCCAGGCTGGAAGCAGTAGGACCACCTGCATAGGACTTTGCAAGTTAGGCTGGCAACAGGCTACCTGACACCATGTAGGAGGCACCAGCACAAGTGACAAAAATTCAGTGACAAGAACGCTTTTCTGAAGCAGTGCAAGTGGGAGAAGGAATTCCAGCTTTTTCCACTCTTTGGCTTTCCCTGTGAAATTTTTGGCATGGAAGGAAATGACATTCTTTGCTTCCTTAATCAGGAAATTGTCTTTGTTCTGGGAGATTCACTCCTTCACGCTTCAGTTGAAGGTTCTGGGTTTTGCGCGCTGGCGACAGAAGAATTAGCATGGGAGAGTCCTCCCCTTAACAGGGTGTTAGTAGAAGAGAAGAGAATTATCCTTATACTAAGCAGACAGGATGACAACTGCCTTCTGGAATGGAGATACACATGCTTACCATAAAGTCTGAATTGCCCTCTGAAAAGCCTTTATTTCTTGTCCTTGAGTGATTGGACTTCTAACATGGATACTTCAGCTAATCATCCAAAGTTATGTAGGATGGCTCTAGGCCTATATACATATTTATATGCAATATTCAAATTATGGGAATGGAAACATATACATTACAATGTATGACACGGTTTTCTAGGGAGAGATGGTTACATTCTTTCGTAGATTCAGATCTTGTGTCAAAGCTCTTAGAGGAATCTTGGGGGTTTGTTTGGGGTTTTTTTGTCGGGTTTTATTGGGTTTTATTTGGTTTTAACTATATGCTTTGTTGTTAAACCTGCAATTTGTCGTAGATTGGAATTGTTGGCAGAACCGGAGCAGGGAAGTCCTCCATGACGCTCTGTCTCTTTAGGATCCTGGAAGCTGTAAAAGGGGAAATTAAAATCGATGGTGTGAAAATTTCAGAGATTGGTCTCCATGACCTTCGATCGAGGCTAACAATTATTCCTCAGGTACTGTTTCTGTGTATCACAATAAAGGAAGGATCTCTAACAGCTTAGCAAACCGTGAATAATGGTTTATCCACAGAGGAAAATGCTTTGTTACACTCAGAAAATTGTTTCAGAAAAAAAACCTATTTATACTTTAAATGGTCCTCTCCTGCCACATTATAAGCTGATGCTGGGTGATAAAACAGGATTTAGGTTATACCATCTTTTCAGTTGGAACTTGAGTTTTAAGTCTGTATAACACAATGTATTTTCAGAGTGGATGGAATTGGGAGGTGGCCTACCTGCAGTGTAATGGAGACTTCAAAGCAGTAACTCTGTGCTTAAAACAACTAAAGCACTTGTCTAATGAAAGTTGGTTTTTATATCCAGGATCCTGTTCTCTTTTCTGGAACATTGAGGATGAACCTGGATCCATTTAATAAGTATTCAGATGAGGAAATATGGAAAGCTCTTGAACTGTCTCATCTGAAGAGGTTTGTCAGCAGCCAGCCATCCATGTTGGACTATGAATGCTCAGAAGGTGGAGAAAATCTTAGGTAAGGAATGCTTGAACTAGAAACATACACTGAGCTTTCATTCAGCTGTAACAGTGAGTAACACCTGAGCACAGGTTTACGCTGTAGTCTGTTGTGTCTGAAATGATTTAGCCACCTATTCCTGTTTCAAGAAAACCACTAAGGCTCAAACATTTGCCTACTGTTCTGCCTCTGCCATGAATGATCCAATTCTTCTTTGCTGCTGGGAAGCCCAAACCAAACCAAAATCCTGTCATATCAGTAAAGAAAGAAGTCTCAGGATGACAGAGTATTAGGAATAGGCAGTCCCTTAAACATGGTTTGGTAGGAAGGGAAATGCCATGGTAACATATATAACTGCTGTGCTGAATAAGAGTCCTCTGCCTAAACTGACACTTAGCAGTGTTTATTTTCCATTATTATTTGGAATACCCATGAAGACATGAATGGGATGAGAAAATGCCATGCTTTGATATGCTGCGCTGGCTTCTGAGACTGTGGTGTAACCAGATTATGTATGTGATGAATGTTCAGTTCCTTCCTCATCCCGCAGAAACACTTGAACAGAGGCTGTGTCTGGGGTGCATTTGTAGCAGGGGAGGAAGTGTGGGCTGCCTGGATTTTTTTTTTTTTTTTTTTTTGATGGTAGAAAGCACTTAGAGCCTCAGAAATATTTTTTTTCTTTTCTCTCTTTTTTTTTTTTTTAAGTTCGCATATGCTCAGTGTTGTTATAACTGTGCGTGTGCCTGAAAACTCAGGCAGAAGCGTTGTAATCATTAATTTCCTTGGCTTTTGTCACAGTGATAGAAAGGGGGCATTTAGTGGCTCTGTCAGGACTGGGTCAGGCAGTTAAGTGAACACATATGCTAAAACTAGCTGAGTAATGCTGCAATGTGTAGGTATTAGCTCTAGGGCTGACAGACTGACAGACCAGGCTGTTTGCTAAATACTATTTTTTTGGTTCGGTAGCTTTACCTGATGAGTAATCTGCTCTAGTACAAGTGATTCTGAGCAGTGGAGAGCTAAGGGCAGTGGGGCGTTTGTGAAAGCCTTGTCTCTGCTTGCAGCGTTGGCCAAAGACAACTTGTCTGTCTGGCAAGAGCACTGCTTCGCAAGACGAGGATCTTGATCCTAGACGAAGCGACAGCAGCGATCGATCTTGAGACAGATGATCTTATCCAGATGACAATTAGGACCCAGTTTGAAGACTGCACAGTGCTGACAATAGCTCACAGGCTGAACACCATTATGGATTACACGAGGTAAAAATTTCTTAATAGTGTGTGGCGGGGGGGGAGCTCACCAGTTTACTGGGTATGTGAAGCAGCACTTAAAAGGGTCTGGTTTGTCTCTAGTCACACTGATGCTCTTGTCAGGTAGTATGTAAGCAATGATGTTTAAGCCATATAATCTAGAATATCCAGACCTGACTTAGCTTCTGTTGGCATAAGAAACAGGTTCTATATTCACTAACCAGAGCTGTGCAAGAGATGCTACCCAGTAGCATTAATGGCACTAGTCAGCAAGCTTATGGATTCTTTTTCAACTAGCAGCTGCTGTAACTTTTTCACTAAAATCATGTCATATTAATTACTTTAAAATATATTACTTCATGAGCTTTTATCTCCTTGGCTTTTCTGGTACTGTATTTTCATTTCCAGAACTACCAGTATGACACTGATTCCCATGCCCTTATTACCCCTGAGAGGTACCTTTTTAAATCAAACAGCAGCTCGGGGAGAATGTTTTATTTTCTGTTGTGTTGCAACATGTGAAAATAATTGAGCAAAACAAAGGCAAGGAAAAGATTAGAGCAGTTTGCTTTGTGATAAAAAGGGCTATCACATTTCTTGTGAGGAATTCTCTGATGTATCTTCCCCCCCCACCATCTTTTGTTTTGCACAGGGTTCTTGTTCTAGACAACGGAACCATAGCTGAATTTGATACCCCTGCAAGCCTTATAGCATCAAAGGGTATTTTCTACAGTATGGCCAAAGATGCTGGACTAGCATGAAAAGAAGACCCCTTGGGTTTTTTGTTTGGGTTTTTTTTGGTTTTTTGTTTTTTTTTTTTTTTTTAATATTATTGACTTGCCACAAAAGTGACTTGTGAATGTACTGTAATTTACAAAACAGTTTTTGTAGTAGACTAAACTTTTGATATGTGAACAAAGTATTTTACAATTGTAAGGACCAGAAAGTGAATTTTATATTTTTAAATATTTTCTATATACATAAAATATTTTATTACCTGCTTTTTTTTCCAAAGAATGCCAAACATTCTGCCAAGAAAATGTATGTATCACAGGGCAATAAGTACTGTATTCAGGTTTATAATTAGTAAATTATATTAATGGTACAAAATACACCTGTTTTGTGTCTTTTCTGCATAAGGATTCATTGGTTTTGAAGTGGAGAGACAGGCCCAGTTAAGCAGTGACTCAGCTGAAAAATAGTGAAATAATGTGTAATCTCTGAGTGGTTCCAACCTGTTCCGTTCAGTATTTCCCCCAGGACAAGGGAGTTGAATCCTACAGCTTCAGGGCTGTGAGCTATCCCAGGACCTCTGCTATCCCTGCCCAGGGCAACTCTAGCATTATAGAATTCCTCTTCAGTGTAAGAATTATGACTAGTGTGTATTTAAAACTAAACCTACAGATGGCTTAATATAAATCATTAACTACACAGTTTCTACCAATTTAGTAGACTCCACATAAGCCTGCAGGGACATGATTGGCACAGAAGCATTATAATTTTGCGCTCTCTCTCTTATGTATGAAGTCACTATGAGTAAGTCTCCCCTTAAGCAGAACATGCATGCTGAGCAGATGTGTATATAATTTATCTATCATCTCATTCACCACTTAAATCACGTATTATTTCAAGTGATTGTTTTGCATAAATAAATATCTACCTTATTAATGATAACCAAGCCTCCTCAGATAAAGGGAGTACTGTGTTGAAACAATATTTGCTGCTAGAAACTGACAGAACGTCTTTTGCTGTAGTTCTTCACTTCCTACACCAAGTACTCTAGAAACCTACCTGGCAAGAAAAGTTCCTATGTTTTTTCCGTAAGTAAAGCTCAGAAAAACCTTGAGAAGACAAAAATAATTATTTATTAATTCTTACAAATGATACTTCTTAAATAGAAACAAGAATCTGCAGCCAAGCATTCATTTGACATTAACATTTCAAATAGCAGAGCATAAAGTAATGAATTATTTATCATACACGGTAATGTAATGATAATACACTGATCAGATTGTTAGGAGTGTTAATAGTGTCTTCTGTGTGTAAACTGCGTAAAGTATAAAAATATTCCTTGGAATGCATAGATAGCGATCAGCATCTGTGCAAGATAATGAGTGTAACAACGAAGTCATCAACCCAACAGCTGAGCTTTTCTTGAGTGGGTCTAACTGGCTGGTTAATCCTGGTACCTTCATGGATTTAGCTGGCATTAGACAGCCGTTGCCTAAACTGTATCTGTTCTGTGTGCCAGGGAGAATGCAATAGACAAAGTGCGATACGAGGAACAACAATTTTATTATTGCATTATACAGTAGTTAATACACCGCCAGCAATTGGGTATAAAAACCAGATATCGCCAATGACTCAGACCACATTTGACCTCCAACGCTTTTCAGATGAGGATATTTTGTTGTGACAAAATGTTCTACTATCAGCCTTAGGAGACTGAGCTTCAGTCTAGTTAATTGGCACACAGGAAATTTGGGTGTTTGCATGGATCTGTGCTTCCAGGTGAACACTGAACATCCGACTACAAGGCAGATTGGGAGAGGGCTCCCTCTCGTGTGCTCAGTCACTCCTGCTGAAGCTGCTTCCCTTTGCACAAAGTACTATTCACTGGATGAGAAAGAGAGAGCACGGGTAAATTTGGGTACCAGTTCCTACTGTATTAGCTGTAATATAGGTGACTGCTCTGACTGCAGGGGAAGAACGAACTTCTTTCTTTACCTGCCACAGCCTCTGAGAAAAGAGACGAGGCTGTGGTGGATACCTCACTCCAGTCAGAGGAAGTCAGCTGGAGCCATAAGAGTTTCAGATGCAGTTTGCGCCTCAGCATTTCCTCCAGCTAGTTTGGGTGGCTCCCTGCTCAGCATGCTACTTCTATAAATCACATTTACGGGTCCACGTACATTGTTACAGCTAACTTGGGCTGTAAATTCTTAGACAACAAGACAATAGAATCCTTTGGTTGCTGTAGTTTCCAAAGAAACTGGGGCGAAGGGAGCGGGAAGACGAAGAAACAGAGGGAAGTTTAGTCCGGTTTGGTATGTTCTGTTTGCCTGTTACATCTCATCTCATACGTTAGCTCATTCATCTAATTCGTAGTACATGCTTTTACAGTTAGGCTACCAGAACGGAACTCTTCCTCAAATGTAAATGATTGAGTAAATACTAAAATCCTAAAAAATTAGATAAAATCCAGCTCTGAAATACTATTCAATTTACTTATTCCACAATTTCATAGCAAAGTAGTCTAATTCTGAATTTTAAGTAACAGGAAAAGTGATTTTTTTTTTTTTTTTTTTTTCCCCCCAGTAAACAACACGGGTAAACACAAGTCATTGGGAAAAAAAGAAAATACATTGCATAGGAACATCAAGATTTAGTATCAGCCCAGAAAACCCTGAGCATTTCACTAGTTTCTTTTTACACAGGCAACTTTAAAGTTTCCAGATGCGATCTTTCTCAGGAATGTAGAGGCAAAAGGAAAATAAGATTACAATTTTTGTGCTTTTAAAAGGGGAAATTAAAGCAGCATTGGAGAAATGTGTTTTCAATACAGTAACAAAAATAGTATTTTAAATTGCACATGTCAATACTATATATTGACAACATATAAAGACAACAATAAAAGGGATTTTGGTTGAGAGCATATTTATGATTTGGATAATTACTATCACTTGTTTTCAACCTGAGAAATAGGGAAAAGTGTAAACAGGGATTAAGAAATCACAGGTAATAAGTCACTTGATACAGTATTTAAACTAGACATAGTTTTGTGCTTCTTCCACAGATATAAACCCTTCTGGTTTTTGTCTTCTAAATAAGATATGACTTAAAATACATGATCTAAAAAGTGAATGTTAATGGTAATGGACTCAGTACAAATACTAAATGGGTTTCATGGCAGGTTCTTTAGCTTGAGTACCTCTGCTATTTTATAGCAAACAAATTATCAGAACAGTTTAAGGTAAGCCTTTCCCTGAGAGCTGCTAACTCTGCAGTATTTCAAGATTATCTTTTTGTAAGGAAAAGTTGCATTAACAGATAGTTCTACTGATACTACCTTTGCATTATACTATTTTCATATTAGACTCATTACTCTTAGATTAACTAGAGGCTGTAACTGTGCATAACAACTTTAGTTTATTTCAAGGTTAACAAAATAGATTTTTTTTCACATCATTAGCCCTTATAGATACTGTATTTCAAACGTAATTTTAAAATGAGAGATACAAATCTTTTGTTTTATGCTTTAAACAATTAATACGTAAGTTCTGATGCCTTCTTGTTATAACCACTCCGTTCAGAAAGTGTTGGGACTCTGAAAAGTAACTGTTTGTCGCTTACTGTTAGCACAAGCTCCAGTTCTTGGAAATCCTGTAGCCTTGCAACATCTTTGTCCTTTAAATAAATACAATAAGTTGTTAAGTGATAAACCTATCAATTTTGCAGAGGTAAGTTAAAATAATAGGGTCATAATAACACAAAGTATGTATTTATCCATAAATATGACAATTCTTTACAGTAAACTGGAAAGCAGACAGCCTGTTGCATCTCATATTTATTCTGGGATCCTATTCAGCTACTCAAGTCTATTTTTAGAAGGAACGCAACACTGATGGTGAGTGCAAGTGACTAGTGGAATTAATTACACTTGTAAAGATCTACTGCATGCCACCCCCAACTCCTCTTTTTTTTCCCTTGGTAATTCTTAGAAGCTCATGAATTGATTCTTGCATCTACCCAAGAAGGTCCTGCACGCAGCTTCCTCTAGAGCAGCCCACCAACACCATCGTAGAGCTGGCTTTGGCAAGGTCTTCAGAGAGCAATGGAAGACACCCTCCCACAGTACAGGCTCAAGCTCTGATCCCCTCTGCAGCAGTACTCTGCTGCTAAACAGCATTAAACAGAACCAGTTTTGTATCACCTCAAGGAACAGTAAGTGTCCTGCAGTCCTACCCAGAGAGCCTGAAGTAATTAGAACTGGAAATAAAAACACTCCTGTCAACAATAACTTAAGTTGGCAAGTGACAGAATTGCTTATGTCTTTTTTTTTTTTTTTTTTTCCCCACTTCTTGACTAACAAAGAATAAGTCATCTGATAGTCGGTGAAGATGCAGTACAGTGAAGTCTATTGATCTAGTACTAATCAGATCAGGTCCATGACTGATGCCAACAATGCTCTAGAGGGATTTAAGAGTGAAAGAAAGGTCAACAGTGAATCAGTAAAACAGGTCAGCAGGTCCGTTTGCTGTTTACTGCACAGGTAAATGTCACTGAAGTGAAAAGACAGTTACGTTCAGAGCCCTGCACTCAGAATAATTCTGAAACACCTTTCTGTTTTTTGAAAGGACCACATACAGTCCTTACTGAACTAGCAAAACTCAGTTGAGTACTGCAGGCCTTTTAAACGCTGATGACAGGTCACAGTGGTGTGGTATTGCACTGAATTTAAGAACGTAGTGGAGAAATCAGGTATTAACTGGCCTCAACACCAAATGTCTATGAAAGCAAATGATCAAGAAACTTGAGAACTTTTTTATTAAAAATCCGAATCAAACAACTGCTGAATGCTGGAAGTTGAAGGGAGGTTTTTTGTTTGGGCTTTTTTTTTTTTTTTCCAATATGGGCATATGCAGGTGACCAATTATTCCTTTTTAATGGTAACCTAAAAATCTTTTTTGTAAGTTACTGCACTTCAAAATTTAGAGTTCTTACCTTTCTTAACATTGTATTTGGTAATTTTCTGATCTTCTGTACATGCTCAGGGTTAACACCAAGCTCACGGCAACTCACTCGGAGCAGTTCCTTATAGGTGAGTTCTTGTCTGTCCAGTTCAATTTCAATGAAGTCATTTTCTCTAAGATTAGGGTTTTGTATTCTAACTTTAAGCACCAGTTCTATTAGAAATAGAAAGATACATTAATAGGCAGATGTATAAAGGAATTGGAAAAGATAACTCTGTGCTAACTTCCAAATATTTCTATGTTTTATTAACCTCGTTTGTATCATTTGTAACAATACAAGAACACTCAGAAAGCAAACAACTGGACTTGTATGATGACAGTTTTCATCAGATTGACTTTCATCAACCTGTATGAAAAAATCATTACAAATATAATACATTGCGCGTGTATGCATGTATGAACCTTTGTGTGAATACTCATCTTACTGGATTTAAGCTAATTTAAAAGTAGATTATACTGGTTATCAATTTCCTGAGCAATCCAAGATTACTTTTATTGGTTGTCCTGGTTTCTGCTGGGATAGAGTTAATTGTCTTCCTAGTAGTTGGTAGAGTGCTATGTTTTTGAGCTAGAATGTTGATAACACTGATGGTTTCAGTGTTGCTAAGTAATGTTTAGTCTAAAGTCAAGGATTTTTCAGCTTCTGATGCCCAGCCAGCGAGAAAGCTGAAGGGGCACAAGAAGTTGGCACAGGACACAGCCAGGGCAGCTGACCCAAACTGGCCAACGGGGTATTCCATACCATGGGACGTCCCATCCAGTATAGGAACTGGGGGGAGTAGGGGTCGGGGGATCGCCGCTTGGGGACTTACTTACTGGATGTCGATCGGCGGGTGGTGAGCAACTGCACTGCGCATCATTTGTACATTCCAATCCTTTTATTATTACTGTTGTCATTTTATTAGTGTTATCATTATCATTATTAGTTTCTTCTTTTCTGTTCTACTAAACCGTTCTTATCTCAACCCACAAGTTTTACTTCTTTTCCTGATTTTCTCCCCCATCCCACTGGGCGGGGGGGAAGTGAGTGAGCAGCTGCATGGTGCTTAGTTGCTGGCTGGGGTTAAACCATGACATTGGGTTTTTTTTAATTCATCATCAGTTAACCTCTCATTGCTAATTCATGGCATCAGAACACCTTTTATTTCAAGAATGAAATTCTGAACTGAAACTGAAATTCCAGATTTCCCTCTTTGGGCAGGCAAAATTTACCTGCAGAAATGGCAGATCATATAATAGTTCACCTCACGACTCAGGTCTGCAGATTGAGCCATGTGAGGTTCTCTCTTGAGCTCGCTGGCTGCATACTCACATTCTTTCTTTGAAGCTTGGAGTATGCTCTTTAGAGAATTAGATTACCCTGGTGTCTGTATGCTTTTATAGCATTTAAGACAAATAGCAAATGTTTTCATCAATATCTTAATAACACTTCCAGCAGAAACAGGGGATCTGCCTCTTTAATTCCCTTCAAATGTTTCCTGAATGCCTAAGCATGGGAACCTGAAAATCTCTAGAAGTGCTGTGAATACATGTAATTGTGATTAGTCTATTTTCACCGTCCAAGATGACAGAAGTTCTAGGACAAAGTGAGAAGTTTTAGTGTTACCTTGCATATTAAGTGGAAAAGCTCCTGTGAAGAAAACGGGCTGAAATGCTGGCACAGGCCCCATACAGGAGCCGTTCTCTTGCTGAGGTATGGACTGATTTGATCCAGCTGGCGAAGGGGGACTTCTGCTCCAAGACACAGATCCCTGGTAAACTGGACTTCTCTGAAGGACAGTTTTTGAGTGTGGTGGTACAGTACACCCTCTGGGCAGTGACGGCATGCCTCCGTTATCAGCCGCCTTGGGAGCAGCATTCCCATGCTGTAATGGTGCACATGTGTAAGTCTCCACATCAGGTAAGGAAGAAGAGTCGGTATCTTGTGATTCTAAGTGTGAGATACTCCCATTCATGGAGGGATCTGGAATAGTCTTACTCATGGTGTTATAAACATAAGGGAAGGGTGGGTTAGCCAGGTAATTAGGGATGATTGGCAGATCTGAATCTTTCTTTAAGTCTGGGAGTTCATCATCTTCCACTGTAAAACAAAGAAAACAATATTCTCCAAGACTGATTTGAGGGAAAAAAAGAAATATTGCTATTGCACTGTGGGGTTTCTTTTTTTTTTTTTTTCTTTTTTTCTTTTTGTTTTTTAGGGGAGGCAGTAGAGTGTTAAAAGCATCACAGGATAAAAGATGAATCAAGAAGCTCTATGCCTTTTTTTCCTACAGTAAACAGAACCATGCTCCAGTGCTGCAACACAGTAAACACAAAAGCAGAGTCTGATTCTAGTAATTCTGGGGGTGCTGTTTCCTTCTAAACACTGCAATACTTTTGTTTTGTTTTGTTTTAATCCATAGCTAGCACGTTGTAACATGGTCTCTGGTGGTATAATGCTATTGTCTTCATAATGTATAAGGCAATGAAAAACAATGGGTAATATGTTGTTCGATATTAAGGCAGGGGATAAAGGGAAAAGAACAGGCAGTACTGGGAACGCTGCAACATTACCAATTCAACAGCTGGGAGACAATAATGAAAACAAAAACAGACAAGGGAATACAAAGGGGAGGAAAGAGGTTGTTAATTGACCACATTTCAAATTACTTATCACCTCTAGCAGCAAAGCCTACTCTGCTCCAACAGTTACAAAACACTACAAAAATGCTCTGCCGGTGTCTAATGACCTGTTTCTCTGGGCTGCGTATTTTCCATTTATTCAACACAGTGTCTAAGCTCCACCCAACACCACGAAAATTAGGTGTTGCTCATATAAGGGCTTCATAGAAATTTGAAAGATTTTCTCCTGTTGCCCTTTTGCAAACAGGAAGCTGCATCTGTCATTGGTTTAATCATGGCATTTTTAAAAATACAGTTTTTCAAATTTTTCAGTATTTAGAAAAAAGTTTGGCTAGCTGGATATGGAATTTGTTGGTAATCGTCTTTTCTTAAACTTTGATTTCTTACCAAGTAAACACTCTAGAAATCAAGTCACAGTTATTACTAAATCCCAAACACGGTATCTTCACGTGCAAAATAAAGATTGGAACATACATGCTTTAAACAGCCTTTTACTACAGCCTTTGATGATCATATCGCAAAGCCAATAGGTTTACCTCCCAACATCTTCCTTATCTCTCGCTTTGACGTTAATTGGGCCGGCCTTTCTCCTTTCTTCGTAAGGATCTCCTTGTCAGCACCGGCGTGCAGCAGGTAAGCCACCACTGGAGCATGGTTCCGTTTACATGCCCAGTGCAAACAAGTCCTGCACATGGAAAACGTTAACACTGTTTGAAATCCTAAATTACAGCAGATTAATTGACACTCATTCTTGCTGCCTGTGAGAAGAACAAGACCTAATGCACGGCTAACAAAAAGGTTTTAATTGCAATCTTCCTTGGAAATTTACACTGGTTTTGGAGCCTGCAGTGACACCTGCTGATGTAGTTTTCCCTTGCTCTAATACTCTTGATACCAAGTTACCATAGTAGTATTTTTAAAGTTCAAGATCTTTTCAATTTGTCATTTATTAGGCTACTAACTTTTCTGGAAAAATAAATATAAAAAGAAGGCTTGTGTATGCTATTTTAATCTTTGAAAGAATAAGTTGTACTTGAAATACTTGCGTGTGTATGTGAGCTAATAGAGATACTTCCCTGGGATGCTATTTTTACTCTTTAATTAATGCTGTCAGCACAATGACTTGCACTTTTTGGAAAGTAAATTATGTTTAAAATATTGTAAGCATAGTTTCTAAGCACAGTTCTTTGCCCAGTTGCTATTTGCTGCACTAGCAATTCCCAAGCTTTGATCTGCAGACAACTAGTATTCTGCAATCTGTAACTGCTGCACAGAACTAACCGCTTTTCTATTTTTTTTAAATTATTATTTGCAGTTGCTGACCTAGAGAGACTAATAAAGAAACATCCTAAAAGCTACTTAGCTTATTTAGTGCTTAGTTTTAGGGACTTTGTAGACTCACACATTTTAACTCATTGTGCAGTCTTACCATTCTTCCCTATCCCACGTTCTAGTGACGTTTGACCTTTCTCCAGCTTTTTTCTTTAAATACTCTAGTTCCAGTTGAAGGAAACTCTTTGCAAAAATGAACACAACCCTTCTCCAAGTTTGTTTGATTGTTAAGAATTAAATAAAATAAAGCAGAGATAAATAACAAACGTGTAAGAGAAAAAAAAATTCAGCTGGAAGTCCAGCTCCAAAAAGCTTTTTCTACTTTGTTTTTTTTTAAGGACACAGTCATTAGACTGCAAAGTTTTATCTTGACCAACAACTCCCAACTTTGTATACAAAATTCTGTTGTTTTAAATTTTCTTGTGTAAAAGAACGTAAGGGAGAAAAGAAATAATCTAATCTTTGGAGGGATACAAATCAGGTAAAACAAGAGAAGACAAGGTAACTTGCAAAACCTCATTAACTGCTATATATTCTGACTTAATTAAGCCTGTCTTAACAGAAACAAAAGGCTCAATTCTACAATTTCTCTTAATAAAAATTAATGCATCTTGATGGCAGTAAGTATCTCTGAATTAAAGTTAGTGGGACTAGTCAGTGCAGCAAGGGGTTATGTAGAATTAGATCTAATTGAAGAGACATGAATGTAAGTGTATGTATACATATTTTTCTTCATAGACTATCCTAAGAAGTGTGCTACAATATCTGTGTTTCAGAGGTGATATTGCTAACAACAGTGTACAATCCTGAATTCTCTCTCCACGGTTGGGCTGTGCATTTCAGCTAGAAAGTGCCATTTTTAAATGGGGTAAAAGAATTTTGTCAGCAGAGAGTATTCCTGAATTTTTAACACCAAAGATCCCACAGAATCTGAGACATGAAGCTCCGTGAAACTCAGACCACGTTTGTTCAGTTTTTCTGTGCAGCGTTTTCTGGCCTTTTCACAAATATCTCCTTGTGAAATGAGTGTGAAGAGCGTGCATGAATTCAGAAGTAGCACACTGCCAAGTCATAAACTAATTTGGTCCAAAGTGGTGGGAAAAAGCACAGACAGCGTGGCTGTGTTGCTTTGAGTGCAAAACCTGCAGGGTTAGTTAGTACAGAAGGTATGTAAGCCTCAATAGCACTGGCCTCATTTTGGGATCCATCCTGACCGTTTCACGTGGTCTCACGCAGAGAGGTACCAGCTACCCATGGACCCGACACACACCAAAATGTAAGTACTCAGCACCTCTTAGCATCAGAGATACTGAGGTCATTGGAGAAATTTAAATTCTACAAGAAAAATTAAATAACAGTGAAGACCCATTTAGTGCCATAGTTAAATATGACCAGATCATTGTTTTTAAAAATAATTATATTTTATGACAGATTTCTTTCATCAATTCCAGTTTTAGATACAAATTCATTTTGATGACAAGCAGCTGTTTATCTTACACACTGAGATAACTGAATGTCTTATGAATCGGTTCTCTGAAATTTTTACAAGTCCTAATTTTAATCACCACACTTTGAACCTCAAGTTGCAAGTGTCCCGCACTCCTCAAGATTGCTGATTGATCTTTCATCTTTGAAAGTCCAGCTCTTTTCCTAATTGTATTCTTCCTGGTTTTAATTACAAATTCAAGCACAATACAGCAGAGTAAATACAGGTTGAATTGAAAAAAACCAAAAACACCTGAGCATTGCCTGTAAATCCAGCTTTGGATAACACAGAGGAGTGCGCGTGTGTTCACGTATAGAGTCCCACTAGTACAAGTGTCTGCTACAGAAAAGTCTCCGGTTTAGTGTCATTGGGTGGCATCTGAATAGGTGTCAAAACCAAAGAGTTTAACTATCACTGAAACAGCCTGCGCGTTCCCTGCTTAAAAGGGAAAGTGATTTTCGAACCTGATTTTGGAGTTAATAGAAAATATTTCTGGTTAGACGCGAACACGCGTTGGCAAGCCGAGGTTTGCATTTTGACTGCCCGTGCTGTCTCAGCGTGCCCTTCCAAAAATAAATAAATAAACAAACAAAAAGCAACACAAAGCAACAAGCTGGTGACCCGGAGAAGCGGCGAACGGCACCGGATCCACGCAGGAGTGGGAAGGGGACGCGCGTTTGTCCCGGCGGTGACCGGCTCCAGCACCGCTTCGTCCTCGTGGGAAGAGAGGTCTCTCCCGGCACGGAGGAGCGGATCGACCTTTTGATTCCACTCTGCCGTGTTTCCCGGGAAAGCGTTAGCTCCGGGACACCCGAGGAGAACCCCCCCCCCCCCCGTTGCAGCAGGAGCCTTACCAGCCGTTGACTTCGTTCTGGGAGTTGAGGCCGACCCCCAGCTCCACCAGCCGCCGCACCTCCTCCGCGTCCCCCAGCGCCGCCGCCTCCCGCAGCCGCTCCTGCCGCTCCCGCTCGGCGGCCGGAGCCGCCATCTCGCCGCCGGCCTCCTCCCGGCCGGGCCGAGCTCTCATCTCCCGCACGCCGAGCAGCCCCCCCCCCTCCCTCACCCCGGGGAAGGAACGGCGGAGACGGCGGCCGGTGTCACCCCCGCCGGCGTCCGGGCCGCGCTCCGCTGGGGGACCCTATTACCGGTGACAACCCCGGCCCGGGGATGGAGTTCCGGCTGACAGCCGCGCCGGCGAGCCACGGCTGCCCGGCCCGGGCGGGGAGGCGGGCGGCGGTCCTGAAGGCACGGGGGTGTTGCTCGATATAAGTGCGTGAGACGCAGCGGCTCCTGCCCGCTCTTTGTTCTCGCGGGCTCTGGGTTGCTGCAGTTGTTCCGTCGAGGAAAGTCTCCTCGTCTTCGCGCGCTCCCGGCAAAATCAATTAATGCCTAAAAAGCGAACTCGACACCTGCCCGCAAATCAACTGGAAAGAGTACAGGTAGTTCCTGTAATTTGCATGGGTTGTTTTGAAAAGCTGGGTTTGGGCCTTGTGCACTTGGCCTAAACCAACTTATGGCAGGGAGAACAGCTGGTAAAAATTTCACGACTATAAAGGGTCAAAATAACATTTTCAGACTCCAGCCGGAGAGCTAGCCATTTCTATTCGTCTGCCCTGCGCGACCATGCCGGGGAACTCTGCAGTAGTTAGGCTCCAGTGTACCTGTTTGCTTTCTTGATGCAATGAGAGCAATACAAAGAAGCTGAAACAGCCCAGTTCTGCCCCATTTTCTAAAGCAAACACCCACCTCCCGTCCCACCCCCAAACCGTAGGTTATTAAGACTGAAAATTCATACAAGTTGTCTTGCATTGATTTCAGTTACACTCTTCCTTCCAGCGGTTCCAATGGGTTGTTGAATCATTACAAAGCTTGAAAGAACTTTGTGGTGCCTTACAGCGCTGCCTAATGGAGGTGTTACGGGCAGATTTCCGAAAGGAAACTCCGCAGGGAACGCTGGCATTTGCATGAAGCCCTCCGTGATGCTGAGCGAGGCTGCCGAGAGTCCTGTGGGTTTTACAGGATCAGCACAAATACAGATTTCAAGCTCTTAAAAAAACCTATAATTTCATTAAAAATTTAATTAATTTCATGCACTTAGGATGTTCACAATGATTTTGAGAAATCGGGAAGTAGCTGAAAATTGGCATGCGAAAGTCAGTAAAGATGAGGTACAAAGTCACTCCCAGAAAGGAAAAACAACCCAACAAAACGAGCAGAAACGGGTTCCAAGACCAAACAGTAAGATTTCGGTTAGATCCGAGGGCCTTTATTTTCCCCCCAACGCGTCGGTAGAATTCCACTGCTGGAGGCAGTCAGGCGGTCGGTGACCGCGCACCAGGGATGGTTTCGGTGCAGTGACCCTGCCGGGGAGCGGAGGGGACCGCCATAACCCTCCAGCTGCCGCCCAGGCCCGAGTCCTCTCCCTCCCGCCACGAGAAGCATGGCGAAGCCTCCTGCCGGAGCACCGCGCGCCTGGGCCGCGTCCCGGCGCCACGACACCCCACGGCGCAGGACACCGGCCTGCGGGGCACCTGGCGGCCCTCACACCCAGCCACGCACCCGTGTGGCATTTCTCTGCGGCGTTATTTCCCGGTGCTGGTGCCCCCTCGCCCGTCGAGGCCCCTCGGCGGCCGCGCAGGCGACGGCACCCCCGGGCCGGGCCGCGGGAAGGAGACCAGCCCCGTCCCCGTTCTTCCCCGCCGCCACGTCGAACCGGGAGCCGCCGCGGCCTCCGCAGGGACGCGGCTGCGGCAGGCGCCGGGTGGGTGAGGAGCGCGGCGGCCGCCCCCCACGCCAGGCCGGCGGCGGGCCCGTCCCGCGCTCCGCCAGGCCCCAGAGGCGGTTAGCAGCCGCGCGCTGCATTGTGGGCAGGGCGAGGAGTCGTGCCGCCATTTTGTCTCTGTCACTCTCGGCGGCGGCGGCGCGGTCGGTCGGGAAGGAGAGGCGGCGGCGGAGCAGCCCGTGTTTGGCGAGGGGGGATTCGGCCAGGAGGACACGATGATATCGGCCGCCCAGCTCCTAGATGAGCTTATGGGCCGGGACAGAAACCTGGCCCCGGATGAGAAGCGCAGCAACGTGCGGTGGGACCATGAGAGCGTGAGTGAAGCGGAGCCGCCTCTCCCCTCCCTCCCTCCTTCCCATCCCCCTCGCAGGGTCGGGGTTTTGTCGTAGCGACGCGGACCGCGGTTGCGGGCCTGCACCCTTCTGCCGAGGCCCGGGGGCAGCAGCGGGGGCGGGGGGAAGGGATGAGGTGCTGGCCGCGGGTAGGGGAGGGGGTTCCCCGGACTTCGGCGGGGGTGCGGGTCGGGCCCTTCGTGCGGAGCCCGAGGCTGCGGGGCTCCTGCATGGCGGCCGCGGGGCGGGCTAGGCCCGGGCCGTTGCGCGGGAACCTGGCTGAGCCTTAAGAGGAGGAGGAGGAGGAGGAGGAACAACCGAGTGGCCGGGAGGGAGGAGGATCCCGCCATAGCAAGGCTGTGCGAGAGGGCTTGCGCTGTTGTTTGGGCTGCTGGGAGGGAGGGGAGAGGCCTTGTGTTTGGGTTTCGGCGCAAGGGAGAGAGGTGGTGTTCTCCACGGAGTGTCGATAAACGGGAATAGGGGTTTTCTAAGAGGCCTGTTGGTGGCTGAGATCTCCTGTGGGGAAAAAGAAAAATAATGGGGGGAGGGGATAGTGGAATTCTGCTCTTCTGGATAGAAGCCTGCTGGTTTGCACGAAGGGAGATGAGGCAAATGGTAGTAGTTTGGAAGACAAATGTCTCCGGATCTCTTCCGGAGTGTGGTATTGGGGAAGGAAACAGAAGGGTACAGACATACTGACTTAACTACCTGGAGGTTATAGCACAAGGAAGAACCGTAAGACTTTTGAAACTGAGGATTTTGATAAGAAAAGCTTGATTCCTTCTATCCTTCCTCAGAGGAATTGTGCAGCTCCTGGGGGCGGGGGCGGCTAACCTAAACAGTACTATTGTGTAGTAGTATTTATGTATTTTTTGTTAATGGGGTTGTTCGTTAATTTTCTGCAATAAATAGCTCAAACGACAGTTTTTAAATTATTTTGGAGTGGGGTTTCTCCCAGGTATGGTTGAGCTTTAATGAATGATGACTTTTAGTGACACCCATCGTAGTCGTATTGTAAGTTATTAAAAAAAAAAAAATCAGTGGTAGTTACAAAGTTCCTATAGCTGCTGCTTTGGGGAGATGAACACTTTTTTTCCTCATTCATGATACATTTTTTGGGTTACGGTATGCGTTAAAAGAAAGTGTCACAGTTACAATAGTTTGTTTATTACCTGTGTGGTAGGAATTTCTGTGGTTTAAGCTGCAAAAAGCATTTAGCTCCGCCCCCCCCCGTTAGCATTTTCTTGGGATGTTGTTGAGAGGAGGGAGAAATGCTTGCTTTTGGCTGTTCTAAATTGTGTCTTAATCACAGAGGTGGGAATTTCACGTTTTCAGATGAGAGTTATGCTATTTTAAAGATGGCTAATACATGTTTTAATTTGTCTCGGAACACGTGAGATAAGGACAAATATCTGTCTTGCCTTAGATTTTGCAAGTGCAAGGAACACCCCCCACCCCCTACCCGCTTGAAAAATGCTGCTATATAGGTAAGCTGTGCACATCAGTAGGAGGTTGTGAGTTCACGAAGTTTTCATGACCTTCTTAATGTGTTTCCAGACCTCTCTTACTAACCATATATCATTATTCAATTAGGTGTTCAGTTACATATTTTCTTTTGATTCTGAAAGTAAGAAGGAGTTGTTCAGCTTTGGAAATATGAAGTAAATGGCTTGAGCCATGTTGGTCCAGGTAGAATAGATAAGGGGATTGATTTGCTTTATTTGGTTTATTTCTTAAGGTGAGAGAGATTTTTTTCTTCTTTTTTTTTTTTTTTTTGCCTCATTCTCTTTAATCAGGTTCAGATTACTTTCTTCGTCTTCAGATGAACAAATTTTTCAATTTTAGGCTGAAGAGATTGACTATAACCCTAGGAATCTGTCTCTGAGCTGTTCAGTTTTGTTTCAGAAATGGGGCCTTGTCTCTTCTTCCCAGTCCTCCTTTGACAATTTAGAAAGTGGAGAGCTGTCCTGTGTCTTAAGGCCATGGGAAATTTACCGGCTTAGGGTTGGGCTTTCAGTCTTGCAGGAACTGCTGCTGTTTGCTCTGCTCCTGCTTTTATTTATGAAGTTTATAGGACCGTAATTAAATGCAACCTCTCTGAAAGGAATGTTTTCATAGATTCCTATAGTCAACTGACGAGTTGGTAAAAAAAAAATTTACCGCTGTTAAAACACGTGTTTCGGTTTGACTTCCTACATCACCTAAAGATTAAATTTGCAATGCTGACGTGTTTTTAAAGACAGGAAATGCAGATAAGGTTCAAATAGTAACATTAATTCATCTGCTTGACTGCTGTTTTGCTTTTCAAATGAAATACATATGCTAATGTCTTTTCTTGTAAAATTAGACATATATCAACATGTAGCCTTTTCAATGAGCATGTTGTACTCATACCAAAGTTTAAGATTTTGTGTCACATTTCATCAGTTTTAGATATGGAAGGTTATCAAAACAAGCTCATTTCTATTTTCTTTATAATTTGTAAATTGCGTCTAGGTGGTTATTGAAAACTATATGGAAGGTGCAATGAAATACAGGGTAGGAGTAGGTTGTTTTGAAGGTGTGGAAGCAGAAGCTCAGATAGCTGAGCATTTATTTGCAGTTATAATGAAACATGTTGATCATGTATTGTAAAGCCTTTTATGGAGCTTAAGATCTTAATTTAAAACTTTGATATGATTAAAGCCTTTAATCTTAAAAAAATGAAATCCCAGTTGCTGTATATTTCAGTATTGCAGCGTGTCCTTAGATGATCAATTCTAGTTTTGGCATAAAGGCTTTCTGTTTTCTATGCAGGAGGAAATTATTAGTATCATATATTTTAGTCTTTCTGCTTACTGTCATATCCGTAGACAAAGTATATTTCTGGAACAGTAACTATTGATTCACGCATTCTTGCTTTAATATGCCACCTATACAAAACAAGTTCATGTGGAAATAGCAATTGTGTAAGAGTTCTGAGGCTGTTCTGTAGCATAAGAAAGCCCAACATTGATTTCCCATGCTTTTTATAAGGCTTTGAGATTGTGATGGTTCATTCCTTCAAGGTAAATTCAGTGTTTTCAGAAAGTGAGGAGGGGTGGAAAGCTGTTACGGAGAAATGACTGTGAGCAGTTATCTCTGATAGGAATGCAGTTTTTCAAAGTGTAGGTTCTGTATTTAAAATCTGATTTTATGGTATTAGCTATTTATGATGTGTTACACTTTTATGGTTTTTGATGCCAGTACAAACATTGGTTTGCATCTAGATAGAATCTCAGATCTTAATCCTCCAGGGGATGAAGGAAGGGGGGCTTAATTAAGTTTTACTTGTTTTGGAAGAATACTAATAATGGAAGGTTATCTCTAAGAGTGGAGTTTGGGAGAAGGGCTTATGTTTATTTGGTTTTGGCTGGGTGGGCATTGCTCATAAAATGTCTGATGCATGTGAACTCTAATGGTTTCAAAGAACTCATCTATATGAAGGAATTTCCTAGGTTTTGGTGTGTAAGCCACAACCTGCTGGATTTTATTCTCAGCCTTTTTACTAGGAATTGTCTGCCTAAAGGAATTTGCTTACATGATCAGTTGTACTGATACTTGTCCATCAGTAAATAATTTCTTGCAGAAGAGGAACATGTTAGTGTAGAAGTCTTAATGATACAGAGCTGTCAATAGTTTCTTTATATAGGAAAGTTTTGAATTGGTTCACAGACTCTGGAAGAGCTAGCCATTCTTGCTGTCAGCTTAGTCAAATTTGAGGTGAAGGATACTACTTTCCCACCTCCAAGGGATTTCAAGGGTTAGTGAATTTGAGATGAAGAAGTGGAAAGTTCCAAGTGTCTGTCTGTCTATTCGTTCTAGTGTCTTACCAAAATGTGAGGCCCTAGGGGCTTTGAGACACAAGCTATGGCTAATCCTGCTGCAGTAGTTTGACAGTAACATTCCTGTCTGTTACATGTTCTTGGTAGCAGAGTCATAAGAATAATTCGGCAAAAAGGAATAAGTGCTTGTTACCTGCATAGGTAAATATCCATACTAAACTGCCTATTGCTCTGTTTCTGCAAATAGGGAATGTATTTCCATATTACTTCTGACTTGTGCTAAGTGCAGCAGTCTGATAAGCCATGGATGAGTAATGCCATTTGAAGCGTATCACCTCTGTTTCAGTCCTTTAATGGCTCTGTGACTCTTCGGCCATTTCTTGGCCCTTTCTATTCTTACTCATCATTGATCACTTAAGACCGACTGTAAGTGCAGCTGACTGGCATCTACAGCCTGTCAAGGCAAATGTAGCACACGGTGAAGCTAAGCCACAGTGATTCCTTTCAAGATTCTCTCAAGTAATGTTTTTCTGTGGAAGTAAAATCAGTTGAAGAACATAATGAAATAGGTATGAGAGAGGGAGAAAATTGCTGCAGATGCACTAGTTCTGAACCACTCTAATCTGAGTATTTGTCTGCAGGCTGCTGCTTAGGAGAGAGTGTCAAGTAGTTCACTAGGTACCATAACATCCAGAGCTAGTTAGGGGATAATTACTGCAGCTTTTCAGTGTGTGCATGTGGGAGGGTTTGTTGTTTTTTTAGTATGTAAATGATTAATACAATATGTGACACGTTTAAGCTGCATATTTTAGTATTGGTTACTACAGTTTTGGGCTGTAACCATCAGCTCGTAAGAAGAGGCTTTTCCTAGCAGTGCTGCTTCATAAAATAATTTTAATTATTTCTGATGTTGGTTTGTTTTGTTGTTTGGTGGTTTGGTTTTTTTTTCCCCCTTCATCATACTTCTGCCTCTAATAACTTTTCCTTTGCTCCTTTTGTTGCTACTTGTTTCAAAACTGTTACAGGCCAGTTGGCATAATTTTTGAGCTGACAGAAGACGTTCTACAACTCTTTGTACAGCATAATACAGTCAGGCTGTAATTATTGTGCTTTCTGTGTCTTAGGAAATTGTCTAATCTATCCCTGAAATTCTGGGGGGGGAGTTGCCATTTCACTGACCTAATGCTTGGATATGAGGATGAGAAAATGGAGGAGAGAGAGAATGTAGAGAGAAACTGTATTTCTATTGACTAGTACAGGAGTTTATCCCAGAAACTGCTCCCTTCAAATAACTTGATATTAAAACAAGGGATATTGCAGCTTTTAGAGAAGAGAGCCGATTCTGAAACCACATTTTGTCCAGTAACTTTCTCCTTGCTTCCCGAGAAGAAAAAAAGTTTGTGATTTTGTGTGGTGTTTTCTTAACTGTTCTTGCTAAATTGCTTCAGATAGGTGCCACAGTGTCCTAACCTGGATCACGGGAGAAGTATTCAAATTATATAGTAAAAGATATTTGTTTGTTTGGGTTTTTTGTGCCCATGGCTTTTTAGTAGAAAGCTTGATTGTTTTTCTGTGTAATCTGTAAAGCAGTACAGTTTTAACTTCTGTAGTCTGATTCGCAGTCTGACAGTTAGCATGGAAAAATAAATTGGACTGATCTGATTTGATCAACTGGTGTCACAGGCATTTCAGTGAGGTGTTGGTGTGGCGTAGGTTTTGGGTCTCTCTCCTCACCCCCATTTGTTAAAATACTTCAAAATGTAACTTAGGAAATAATATGTCACAAATCTTTGTCCACAGGATATGTGAGAGTATTAAGAACTAGGTTGTAACATGCAGTAGCAATTACTAGATTTGCCAAATATTAGGAACTGGTGCAACATAAAAGAGATGTTAGAAGAATGTCCAGGCTAGTTTTGGATTGACATGTTAGTTAATGGCAGTCATGTCTAGGGGAAGGGTCTGTTGAAGAATTAATTATTTAAGACTGCTTATGAAGTTACGGGTGAAAGTATTTCTGATTTTTGTCTTTTGGGCTGTTCTGAAGGAGATTTCTGTATTATGAACTTCAAGAACTGACCAACTTGACTAGTTAAGCCTATGTTCATAGGTGAGGGTGAATAATCTTTTTAACAAAAGCTGGTTTTATCCCATCATATGTTAAGTATTTACTAGCTAGACTAACAGGTTGGTTTTTTGCTAACTTCCTGGTGGTATTTTTCTGTTATCAAAAAGAACCTGACTTGCTAGAGTAAAAATAGGCTGTGTAAAAACAAAACAAACCCTTTTTTAGTTGGCAGGAAACCAGGTTAAAATGAATGTCTTCCCTGTCTGCCTTAAGAGGTATACAATGTCTCTTTGCATATCATTCTTAAAGTAGGGATTTTTAAAAGCATTGGAATGGGGAAGCTTTTGGATAGTTATCATCGTATGTGTTCTTAAGTCTTTTAATTGACGACAGAATCCTTGAGGCAGTACCTTATGTTTGAATGCTGATGGCTCCTGTTCTCCAAGGCAGTAGCATTGAAGAAATGAAGGCCGAATACAAAGTTGTTATAGACAGGCTAAGAGGAACTTGCTTTCATGCTTCCATGGCAGACATCCTCACTCCTTGTAGGTTTTCACGGTTAAGGAATTTCACTGTAACTTTTTAAGTAGTCCAATTGGATTTAATTACTTTGGAAATATCAAATACTATATAGTATTTACAAATAGGTGACACTGCTATAATCTTAAATATTTAGCAGTGAAATTAAGAAATACTATTATTGCAGTGGAAAGTAAGACTTTTGATGTTTTGTCATTAAGGTGCACCTTGTAGCACTTAACTACTACCAAGTAACACAAAGAATAGTGTATGTGTGTAAAATTTCCAAAAATTTTGCAGTGTACAAAGGGGATTTTTACACTATATTTTAGAAAATGGAAGTGATTACCTAAAATTGCCAGTTCATGAGGAAAAAAATGATGCCTGTTTCTTTCTTCTCCTCTGTCAGGTTTGTAAATACTACCTTTGTGGCTTTTGCCCAGCTGAATTATTTACAAATACCCGTTCTGATTTAGGTAAGTCTGTAAGTCGTGTCATTTTTATTCACTTATATGTAATTACAATTGAACTTTTGTTTGCAGACTACATTTTTATTATTTAATGCTCTGTCAAAACACTTTGAAAATAGGCTTTTTTATTTTTAAAGGATTGCCAGTGATACAGTGTGTTAAGAGCAATATTTATTCCAGATCCTACTTCCTCTGAGTGAAAAAACTAAAAAGCTAAATTATTGGGTGTGAGGTGGTTTTGTCCTGAAGTGTTGGCTTCTAGTTTGGTTTATTCTACCTGGGCAAGGTTTTAACTTATTTTTGTGTGAGTATGCTGGTTGGTTGGTTGGTTGGTTGGGTTTCGGTTGGGTTTTTTTCAGGAGGGGGAGTGCGGTGTTGGGTTGGAAGGGTCCTTAAAGATCATCTAGTTCCAAGCCCCCTGCCATGGGGAGGGACACCTTCCACTAGACCAGATTGCTCAAAGCCCCATCCAACCTGGCCTTGAACACTTCCAGGGATGGGGCATCCACAGCCTTTCTGGGCAACCTGTTCCAGTGCCTCACCACCCTCACAGTAAAGAAATTCTTCCTTGCATCTAATCTAAATCTACCCTCTTTCAGTTTAAAACCATTACTGAGCTTCTTTACTTTAGAGACTCATTTAATAGTTATTACTGAAGGCCATCTCTAAATTACTAGCAGTTTTCAAGCGACGGTATGCGGACAACATGTAGTTTGGAGACAGTAACTAGGAGAAACAGGCTTCTTGTCTCAGCGTTAATTTCCAAGTCCTTTGAAGAGTTTGATAGACTGGGGAAGGTGAGGAATTTTAACATGACTACCTTCATGAACTCCAGCCACATATGTCCTAATTTTATTATTCTGAAGATCAACGTTTTAAGTAGCCGGTTTATTACAAAGAACACTGGCTGGAGCTTAGAATGTGCTTAATGAAGTTACCCTTCATACCCGTCATTTTTCTTTTTCTTTTTTAAGGCCCCAGGTGTTTAAAGTATTACTTTGTTTGTGTAGTTTTACCAATGTAGAACTTGATCTGGAGATTCTGTTTTATATGAAGACTTTATATGTCATCCAGAATCTCCTTTGGTTTTATAATTGCTAAACCATATTGGCATTCTTTTTCTTTAATGTGTCTTTCAAATTCCAAGCAAAGGAAGCAGAAAGGCAGGCATAAAAGTCCTTGGGAAGTGTTTATAGCTCTGTTCTATCATGGTGCACAAACAAATGCTGGTGGAATGTGAATACGGCATTCAAGAATGCAAGCTCAAGCTTTTTGTGTGGTCTTTTTAGGTCCTTGTGAAAAAATTCATGATGAAAATCTACGTAAACAGTAAGTATGTTGGTTGATATGTTAATGCAAATAGTGTTCCTAGTGTGCTTGAAATTTTTTAAAAGCAACCCAACCATGAGAAACTAATTGCTTTTTGATTTACGTAAACTTTTATTTAAATGTATAATATTCTCTTACCTTGAGTGAGAATTTATAACATTGCAGGTCTTGTAATTTATTTTTCATATATTATGGATTGATGTGAGCTTTCATTTTTAAAATATTTTACCAGGTATGAGAAGAGCTCTCGTTTTATGAAAGTGGGCTATGAAAGAGACTTCTTACGCTATTTACAAAGCTTACTTGCAGAGGTAGAACGCAGGATTCGAAGAGGCCATGCTCGTTTGGCACTGTCACAGAATCAACAGTCTTCTGGGGTGAGTCTGGAAGAATCATTGAGGCAATTTTTCCTCTAGATAGTGTCTTCATGTTCTCTCTTCTACCTGAAGAGACAAGGTATATATTTTTTTCCAGAAGATTCCCCTTAGATAAGTGTCTTCATCTGTTAGCCAGCAGATTGCATCTAGCCCTTATGGACAAACCAAGTGGCTCCACAGTCAGCAAGAGTCCCTCTCTGTTCTCCCTAGTCTCTGTTTCCTCAGAATCAGTATCTGTTCTCTGCCCTGGAACATTAATCCTGTCAAGTGTTGTCTTTACCCTGTTAACCTCAGTTTACCTTCTCTCCCTTAGTTGTATATTCCTCATTCTCTCCACTAGTAAGCTGTATCACGGTGATATTACTGAAGTAGGCAAGTACTGGGTCTTTCAGCAGCTGATGGAGCTAAATCCCTCTGTCAGCTGCCATACTTAGGCAGTGGTCTCTTTCTGCTCCAGCACCATCATTGGCAGGCAGTGATGGAATCATGGAAGTTTGAGAAAGAAATACTTCTGTGCAACTTTTCTCAGTTCCAAGCTGCATACTAGACAGCTGTTAATGAAAAGCTTAAACTGACTGGGAGAAAAATGTTATGTGTTTACTCCACTCATTTTTTTTCTTGTCCCCTGATGGATTTGGAGCAGTGAGTGTGGCCTGTGCTCTCAGAGTTTCATGACTGCTAGGGCGGCCTTGCTCCTTTTTGCTGCCCCAGTTAATTGTTCTGTACAAAGTCCAGTTGCTTCAGAAGGAGCTGTGGACAGTACCCAGTCAAGAGAGCTTATTGGCTGTGGAGTAGAGCAAAGGTTGTGGGGGAAGCAGATACAAGTCTATTCTGGCAGCCTACAGAGAGGACATTACTAACGAGTACATTTGGGATAAAGTGAGGTTCTTTTTACATTTATGCTTAGAAGTTAAATTTCAGAGTCCACGGAACATCTAAGTCAAACTTGAGTCTCTGCAAAGATACGTAATAGTTGTCTGGCAGTTGCAGAGTTTAAATTTAGGACTTTGAATTCAGATGTCTTACCTTTTATGGACTAGGGCCTTGAACGTTTTTGTTGATTTAGGAGGAATTAGTGCGAGTAGAAGTTGCTTCACTCGGCAAGAGTGGAGTAAGCCATGTTGTGGAGTGTTATCTTAGACTAGACTATGATTAGTAGGTCCTCATGGGAGAAGAGGCAGGAGGAGGCTGTTCCTGAAGTGTCTCTGGAATATGAGAAAACATACATTCATGTGTTTTAAAGATATTTTAACAGGAAAAAAAAAAAAAAAAAAAGACACACTTGTACTGTTGTACTGTTTGGCAGGGAGCGGGACCTACTGGTAAAAATGAAGAGAAGATTCAGGTGTTAACTGACAAAATTGATGTACTTCTACAACAGGTGAGGTTTTTTCCCCCCTGTAACAGAGACCTCTCGCCTTTGTTACTTGATTAAAAATTATACTTGAGTTTTTTTATTGTCCTGTAGATTGAAGAACTAGGTTCAGAAGGGAAGGTGGAAGAGGCACAAGGAATGATGAAACTTGTTGAACAGTTAAAGGAAGAGAGAGAATTGCTGAGGTCTACAACTTCAGTAAGTAATGTGTTTGTAGTTCTGTCAGACTTATTTCAAAATTTGGTGCAACAGTACGTTCTTAAAAACCTTGTCCTTACATTGAAGGCATGCAAGTTCTGTGCAGAATTTATTAGAGACTAACAGGATGTGTAAATGTGTTAATCCAACGTGTTGATTTAGCATGTTACCTTAAGAGTGGGTTTCCTGCACACAAATTATGAAATTATTTACACAGCAGTCCTGGAGGTGAACTTGCATCTTACTGTAGTTCAAGTCTCAGTTAAACTTTGCCGTGTAGCCTCTGCAATATTATTTTACTGAATTACTAATCTGGCTGTGTTACAGAAAGCCCTTGTGTTAGGGCTGTGACTAGAGACAAGCATCTGTCTGATTTTGAGAGCTACAGAAGCCAAGGATAATGTGTTAAGTAGCAAGTTCCTGTCAATAAAAAGGAGCTTATGTTTAAACATTATATTTTGATGTTTAATATAACGCTCAAATTGTGATTCCTGGTTTGGTTTTTAAATGTTGCAGGCAGCAGCGTCTGTATCCATAGTATATGATTCATGAACATTGCACAGCAACGATCACTTGGATTTATGTTGAAATTTCAGTGTATTTCTCGTATGTCTTTTGAAACAGTGAATTCGTTTGACTACCATCCTTTCAAATAGAAGCCCAGCATTCCTTTTTGTATTTCTTCATGGGATATTGTAGCCTTTTCATTCCTTGAGACATATTCCATGGTTATTCTGCAGCTCCAGACATTTTAGTTGATGGCAAAGAAATAATCTTAAGAGAAAACTGATTCTTATTTCCTTAATTCTGAGATTGCAAGGAAGCTGCAGATATGGTTATATACATATTAATCCTTTGCAGTGAGGAATAAGGTTTGTTTTCTGTGTTTTCTAATTGACTCTTCCCTTGTGGCTTATGTGGAATGGGTGTATGTAGCCTATTTTTGCCCTGTTCATCCTAGTAGGTGCAGTGCTCCAAAGACAAAGCATGTGGATATGATTTTCAGCTTTCACTAGTGCCTAGGATTTGACAACAGTAACAGTAAAGTTCTAAACCTCTTCACTGGCTTCTGACTAAAACTTTTCTTTTGCTTTATCAAATATTTTTCTTCTGCAGACAATTGAGAGCTTTGCAGCCCAAGAAAAGCAAATGGAAGTTTGTGAAGTTTGTGGAGCCTTTTTAATTGTAGGAGATGCACAGTCCAGGGTAGATGACCACTTGATGGGAAAGCAGCACATGGGTTATGCCAAAATAAAAGCTACTGTAGAAGATTTAAAAGTAAGCATCTTCTTCCGGTATTGAACATTTAAAAATTGCTTGGAGGCTTCCTAGGGTAAATAAAAGGCTGTCCAGTAGACTTTCTCAAATGGGTGAAATACTCCAAAGATGGTACATAAAAATTAAATGGAATCCTACATTGCCCATTTAGTATTATGTTTGCACTGACATCTTTGTTGTATGTGATTACACTAGATAAAAGCAAAGATGTAAATTCAGGTGGGAATTTTTTGTGGCCTTAGTAAAGAACTGTAATGCGGCCTCTTCTAGTGAGAATGACAAGCGAAAAAAGCTCTGCAAGACAAAGGATTTCAGTTTCAGGGACTTTAGAAAGTGCTTCTATGTAGGCTGTCCTTTGCTTGGAAAAAAGAACTGAAATCTTTTAAAAGCTTAAGCTTCTACATCCTCAGAATGTATAAACTAAGTTATATTGAATGATTTATCTTGAGTAATCTTCATTTCTTTCTGTGAACTTTTTCTTAAGGAAAAGTTACGAAAAAGAACAGAAGAACCTGACCGTGATGACAGGTTAAAAAAAGAGAAACAAGAACGAGAAGAGAGAGAGAAAGAGAGGGAACGGGAAAGAGAAGAGCGGGAAAGGAAGAGGCGACGTGAAGAAGAAGAAAAGGAAAAAGAGAGGGCTCGTGATAGAGAGAGACGTAAAAGGAGTCGTTCACGGAGTAGACATTCAAGCAGAACATCTGACAGAAGATGCAGCCGTTCACGAGACCACAAAAGATCAAGAAGCAGAGAAAGAAGGCGAAGCAGGTACGCGTGTGTGTGTGTGTGTGTGTGTAAGTATTTTCATGTAACTTTCCAAAATGTAAAAATCTTGTGGGGACTTGATCTGTCAGCCTGGGTCACATCACTCATTTGTTAGCTTCACTGTTGTTTTCTCTTAAGTGAATACACTTTGTTGGTTCTAAGGTTAAGCAAGTTTTTGCTGCATGTTCACTGTCTTCTCTCCGTTTTTGGAAGTAGATGACACCATTGTGGTGGAAGTGGTCTTAGGAGGGAGCTTTGAGTAGACAAATGCTCCCAAAGAACAGGGTCTTTTTTTTGGTTGTTTTTTTTTTCCTTAAGTTGCCTTTAATTCATAGGATATTTTTAAGCTGTGTGGTTGAATGTTTGAGTAAATGACAAAGGCAGTATGAAGCCATGTACTGAGAAATACTTATACACAGTATGCTAAGGCTTGTTTTAAATATTTGTTTTCTGCAAATAATCAATGTATTAGAAAGTGCTACTGTTTTACTATTTTATCTTCTGAGTTAGATAATACCAGCTGACATATACATTTTTTAAATTTTCTCTGAATGTTAAGGAGTCGTGACCGAAGAAGAAGCAGAAGTCATGATAGATCAGAAAGAAAACATAGGTCACGCAGTAGGGACAGGAGACGATCAAAAAGCCGGGATCGGAAATCGTACAAGCACAGAAGCAAAAGCAGAGAGAGAGAACAAGACAGGAAGTCAAAAGAAAAAGGTATGTTTGTGTGAAGACTGAGTTTGTATCAAGTTCTGAAACTAATCTTTCCCTAAAGTCTGAAAAGCTCTTAGCCTTTCAGTGAGTGACTGAAAGTTCTTCTTAGCATCAAATCAGATGTGGTTTTATAAGCTGTATACGTTGCTGTTAACCAACTTGAAACATTTTGTTCATTCCAGTTATTGTTAATGTATGTGCGTGCATACGTGCACCCTAGTGTCGACCTCTTACCTGTTACAGTAGTTATTAAAAGCTTACCACTTTGTCTGCAAATTAAGTGTGTGAGGATTTTGATGTATTTTAAGACCTGTTTACCTTTAGAAAAACATAAGCCTGTAATCAGATTTTCATAGTAGTGAATATCTTCTGTTGTTCCTACTGTTAGCAGATATTTCTGTAATTACCCTTTTCTGGTACATGTTTTGTGGGAGACTGGTAGCTGCTTTTCCACTTGTACCATCTATTACTTCTCTGCACTATCGTGTTTCCTTTATTTTCCTTTAACAGTGCTTTTAAGTTGTTTTTCTAATCTATGAATGCAGTCCAAGATAAATCTTGCAGAATTTCTGTAATGCTCTAAATTACAATTGCATGCCCTCTCCCCAACCTCCTGCTCTTCCCCACATCCTTCCCCCTTGTTGTTTTGTTTTGGTTGGTTGTTTTGGGGGGGGTTTGGGGGTTTTGGGTTTTTTGGTTTTTTTTGTTTTGTTTTGTTTTTTTTTTGTTTTGTTTTTAATGAAGTGAGATTTGCTTTGTCAGTTATTCAGGTGAGTCTCAAAGGAATGCAGTATTAGTCCTTGGAACGCTTTTATAGCAGTACATGCCATGTACAGCAGCATTGATGGTGACTCACTGCTTCATCAAAGGCTGGTGTTCAGAAGCTTTACCTTTAAGTAAGATTAAAAAGAGCTACAGAGAGAACACTAGAGATTCACATTCTGTGAAAAAATACTAATTCACTGTTGCTAAATTTCCCCCTTTAAAAGTCTTTAGAAACTTCTGGAGGAATGTAATACTAACTTTGGGCTTAAACTAGTGGCTCTGTTGGGGTGCTGACTAATGTCCAGTCTGAAACAGCCACCCCACTTCATTATTAGAGCTGACCGTCAGTAATGGATGAAACAATTCTGTTATGTTTCTAAGGTACTTTTGAGGTTATCTGGAATGAAAGGTGCTATGCGCATGTTTCTGGATTGCATAGGCCTGTTTGCCCTACCCTTATTTTTCCATATTTATCCAGCAGATTAGTTCCGAAAATGTTGGTAATGCTTCGTGTATTTTCTTGCCTGACTTCCTTGGACCGTTTTAATTTTTCTGGTTTATTCTGTGGTGCATCTTTAGCACTGATTCTTCTCTTATTTTGCTTTGCCCTTTACGAGCAAGTGGTTTTTAGCTGCTTGCTCCTTGGCAGTGGGACTGATGCTTAGTGATTGAGTATTGTAGCCTGTATCCGTCCATTTGTTACTTTATTCCTACCTGATACTGTGCCTTTTTTGCCTACTTTATGAACACATTTCTGGTACTTAGTCAAGAATGTCCTATTCAGTATTCTGTGTGTATCTGTGCATATAAATAACTGTGTTCTTATTTATTCAAATTTGGTCTGTTTTTGAGCTTAATAGCTTTTCAGTTCTTTCTTTAATCCTTCCATAAATAGAGGAGCTAGTGAACTTTCTTCAGCATCTCAATATTTTCAGTTTTAACTTGACTGATTTCCTTGCTGGCCATTTTATTTGCTGCTTGCTACTTTCTTCCTCCAGAAATGAGAACAGTGAGGTGATGCTATGAGCTGTGATGAAAATTCCACCTGGGAAAATGAATTACTTTTTTTTGACTATGTAGTCATGACATCTGTAGAAACACAAGTAGGCCTTAGAGCAGATCTATAATGCTGAAGAAGTTTATGTTTTTCCCTTTGTTGGAAAAATCTTTAATAAAAAAAGAAGGGGGGGGGGGGGGGAGAAAAAAAAACAGACCAGTAGTATTTAACAAGCAAGCATTGAATTTCTATGATGAAGCTGTAAACACCATTACATCCTCATGTTTGCAATGTGGCATTGTAGGTGGTTAAGTAGATATATGAACCTCTAAAAGCTATCTGAAGTGTGTGGCTGGCTACCTGCTCTACTGCTTGCACAAAAAGAAGTAATGTAGAAGTTAAGACTTATTACACTTACTGCTACATTGGGAATACTGGTTTCAGAATCTAACTGTCTTTATATCCACCATTGATCTGCAATTATAAAAGTAAGCAGCAAAGGCCTGGCTGTAACTATTCATGATAGTGCCTTTCATCGTGAAATCTCAAACTGCTTTATAAACATGAATCTTAACAGGAAAAAAAAACAAGGCACAGTTGCCCAAGACTTGCCTACTGTTACACAGCATTAAACTAGTGCCGTACTTTGAATATTCAGAAGTCCTGACTTCTTGTTCACTAAAATACTGTGGAATACAGTGACCTTTAAGATTGTAAGAAAAATGTATATGTAAAAATGGAGACACTTAATTTCTGACTCAAGTTTCAGGAACAGGGATACACTTGCTAAAGGAGGGAGCCACCAGCCATAAACACCAGCTCAGCATTAGCTTAATATAAACCAGCAGAACGCAACTACTGTTCAAGTAAACTAACTTCAGAGTAGGTGGAATAAATAGGTGGTTTTTTAAGGAAAGGAAAACATCTGTTCTGCGAGTACCTTCATTTTATGAAGGGTTAATACTGGAACATGCCTCCAGACCACTTTAACTTGGCTCTTTACCTTCCTTAATCTGGATTCATATACTTACATAAAAATAGTTATATTTGTGATTGTGTTTTCATGTTAGTGATTAAACCTCAGCAGATACTGTCAGAACACCCAAACGCTCAGTAATACTGCACATTATGTTTGACTGATTTTTGCATTCCCTGAACAGTAAAACCATTCACATTATCCTGGTAAGAATTCTCACAAAATATATCTGTTGCCCACACAAACTCAATCAGAAAAATGTGCATGTGTTGAATCAGGAAGCAAAGTCAATATTATGTGATTATACCTAATAGATCACAGCTGAAATAATATAGACAGTTTCAACAGCAAACTAATTGTATGTGCTTTTAAAGAAAGAAATCTTATTGATGGAAAATACAGTGGAGGAACTTAACTGCTTGCAGATACTCCAGGAGTTGAAAGAAGTTCAGTTGCTGGACTATTTGTTGAATATACTTTCTCAGTTCTGCTTGGCAAACTGGAGGTTTGCTATGGTAAACCTATCTTACTATTTAAGTTTTTAGAAGAGTTTCATCTTTCCTACCACAGTTTAATAGTACTTTTTTAACCTTAAACAAAATTACCCTTCCTGACCAAATTCAAGAAACAAACAAGACAGAACAAAACCCTGCACACTGCACATCCATAGGGCTATTAAGATCTACCATATCTACATAGGACAGAAGATAAGATTATTGGACTGACTACTAGTCCTCTGCGGGGAAACAAGACTACTATTCCTCAATGGATCTACGTGTGCATCGGAGATACCTATAAGACACAAAAAGAAGACTTTTTAACAAGGTTAGTTAGAGTGCAATCTACCTGCGGAGTTGCAAAACTGAGGGCAGACAGATACAAAATTACTAGTTCTTCAGTTAGCTTTTTGACATCGCTGAGTGCTTTCTCCAAGCACAGTGCACTGGATGTGCTGCTTCAGATGAAACCTCAGTAGTAGTGTTCATTAGGCAGTTGCCCTCATTTCTGTGTGGGGGCTTTACCCCTCCCTTTGGTGGTCTGTTTTAAAACAAAGAAGTTGGGATGTTGCTTCTCTTTTAAAGCTTAATTTCTACTTTGTCTTCTGGAATATAAAAGTGTGTTATGCCAGTCTAGGTGATAACGTTATTTAAAATAACTTTTTCAGAGTGTTCGATCTGTGTGCTCCTGTGTTGGGGATATATATATATATTTATTTATATTATTTATTTTAATTGCCCGGATAGCAGGGAATAATCAGAAAAAAGAGCATGAATGTTGTTCTGTATGATGACATCCGAGAGGTTGGTTTTTTGGATTTTTTTTTTCTCTCCAAAGTGTCTTTACTGATAAAAAGGTTGAATATTATGGTGTGAAATAATACAGAAATAATTGATATTTTTATTAAATTTGCAAATACTGAATTTACGGATGAGGCACGCAGCTCTAATACTGAATGTTTTTCTTCCCATGGAAATATTTTTACTTCTGGCTTCCTTCCTTCTTTGAAAATTATTGAGGAAAAGATGAGTTTTTCAGCAGTGTAGCAAACTCTTCAGTCAGCTTTCCAATTCATGATGAAATTGTGGGGTCCTTCCCATCTTGCTGTTCTTTTGCCTTTGGAAAATAGTGCTTTTTATGTATCTTCCAAACTGTCTCCCCAAGCCTTTTTAATGAGTAGATTAAAAGTGACTGCCATTTCTATAACATTGAGAATTAATAATGCTGACAAGCGTGCAGCTTCTGTGACATACCATACAGTAAAGTTAATTTTGATCGTCACAGTGATCCCCACCTTCAAAGCTGTCGGTGCTTAATATTGTTTGTTTGCACAAGTATTTGATCGTTTGGGGTTGCTAAGTTTTTTTTAATTGGCAAGTATTGATTTATTTGATAATGCACTGATGCATCGTCCCACCACTCCTTTCTGATTCTGTTTTCAAGAACCATATTCAATGAGAATTGTAAACCGAAGAAGGCCATACACATCATAAATTAAAAATTGGGGGCAAAAAGAGTCCCACGATAAGTAAGGAAGCCATGCACCATAATTACACATTTGCCTAACTTCTCAACTGCCTCTTTACCCCCAATCTGTATATTTCAACAGACAGCCGAGTAGCTGCCTCTGTTAGGAGGTCTGTCCTTTCTCCTCTTTTCCCCACCCTGTACTGTCCCCTTTGACCTTTTTTTGTACCCTCTGCATTCCAGCATGGTAGTCTGAAGCCTATTCCTGTAACTTTTTGAGTATTACTGTTATTGCTATAGAACATAATTGTCCCATTTTGTATGCAATATATATCTCACATGTGCAATGTTTGTTTTTACTTTGAAATCCATGGTCAATGTCTTCTTTCATGGCAGAAAAGAGGGGATCTGATGATAAAAAAAGTAGTATGAAGTCCAGTAGTCGAGAAAAACAGAGTGAAGACACAAATACAGACTCGAAGGAGAGTGATACTAAGAATGAGGTCAATGGGACCAGTGAAGACATTAAATCTGAAGGTGACACTCAGTCCAATTAAAACTGATCTGATATGACCTCAGATCAGACAGAGGTAAGTGCATTATTTCAAACTTTGATTAGGGCTTTTTGTTACTGTTTAACAGTGCAGCGTAAGTATGCACAGATGAAGATGGAACTAAGCCAAGTAAGAAGACATACTAAAGCACCTTCTGAAGGAAAAGACAGTGTAGTCCTGCAAAACATTTTGAGGTACATTGTTTTGTCTCAGCTATTTTGTAGCAGA
This sequence comes from Aquila chrysaetos chrysaetos, assembly GCF_900496995.4. Lineage (NCBI taxonomy): Eukaryota > Metazoa > Chordata > Aves > Accipitriformes > Accipitridae > Aquila > Aquila chrysaetos. The sequence goes on from NC_044008.1 coordinate 69,572,989, forward strand.
CTCGTGCCCCCATTAGTGTGCCTCTTTGGGACATATTTGTAATATAGTCACCATAGAAAAATTAATTATCCTTTTTTATTTTTAGGGATTTTGTTATCGTTTTTTTAAAAAGTTGAACTGTTTTTGTATTTAAGTCCATATTGTGTTGGTACATCAGCAGAAACTTTTGCTTTAATACTTAATATTTGAGGCACATGTTGGACTACTTTGTTTTCATATAAACTGCTAGTATTTCTTTGTCAAGGATGTTTCTAGTTTTTTTGCTTTATTGCCTTGCATTCTAATGCAGTTTGTTCTGTAACTCGAGAGCCAGTAGCATTGGATTGATGGAAGTGTAGGGTTTATGAATTATTGCAGCTGACTACCATACCTCACACAGCGTTGGTGTTGTGAGCGGCCCATGAAAAGCCAAATTAAAAATCAAGGATTCAGTCAAACTAAGCAGGTACTCATGCCAGGTACTCCTTTCTCTACCCACATCCATGTTTGAATGCTGTTGCCTGTAATCTTTAAGCTTACTGTTGTGTTTTTGATTTTCAAGATAGTGAAAAGGACTTTTTGTGTATTGTGTGAATACTGTAAATCTGATGTTAACAGAATGGAATTTTCTTTCAACTGTATGTAGGGATGCAGTGCTGCCCAGAATTAGATATCTTTAAAGAGTTTAAAATGCAATAAACACTACATAATAATCGCCTTGTTACTTTCAATGCAATGCAAGTCTTTAAGAGGTATGTGTTTAATATTTCCTACTGTGTAGGAGAATTTGCAGTCAGCCATAGTACAGACAAGTGGAATGGCTGATAACAGACTTCTAAGGCAAATGTAAATACAAAGACAGATGCCACCAAATGATTACAGTGTTCATGGCAAGAATGTATGCTGAGAAACTGTTTGTTGGAAATGAAACAGCTAAACAATAGGAAATACAAATACTGTATTAAAAAGAAAACTTGAAGTTTTTTCCCCACTCTTGACATAGCTTTCTTACTCTTACAGAAGGTCTTTAGTTGTATTCCTGAAATAAGGAACTAACAGTGGAGAGTACAGCTGATAAATGAGCTTCTTGCAACATAATTTGTTACTGTAGTTTCATTATTTATGCTAGGACTCTTAAACACTTAATGTTGATTATTAAACCATTAATGCTACATTATTGCTTCTAAAGCCAGTCATGTTCAATGTTGACATTTTTGTAGAGTTAAGATGACAGCTAACAACTGGGCCAATATATAGGAATGGTAAACTAAATGCTCTTAATGCTGTCTAATTGTCTGTTTTCCCAAAATTTTGCATTATAGGACTACTACATGAAGAGTCTGCGAAGACAGCGGAAGACAGCTTAAACTGAAGATCTGCTTTAAAATGAGGTGAAAGAAAGCTGTAGTGGCGTAGAAAAATATAAAGTTGAGTTAGAAATTTTTTTTTTTATAAAATTTAATTCAGGACTGGTGTTTCCTCCCAGAGTTCAGAAAGATGTGTTGATAATAGCACATATGCTACTGAGAATATAAGTCCTGTATCCTTTTTTTCTTTAAGACTTTTTAAGATAAGAAACCAACATAACCTGAACACATGGCTTGCTCAGTGTTTAATTGCAAGTTTTCATTCTTGGACTTTAAAACACAAGAATAAATGTTTAGTATTTGTGTGAATCAAACTAAAATGAATCCCATTTTTACAACTAAGCTATTCCTAGCTTCTTGATATACAAGAAATGGAAATAAAGTATCTTTGAATTTCTGTTACAAATTTGATTGTCTCTGTCATTGAACGTTTAATATTAAATAAGTTTCTTTCCTAATAAATCTACTCATGTCTTCAAGTTTAGTCCATTAATTTGGATGCTTAGTTATTCTGTGGTGATTGTGGGTTTGGGTTTTTCTGGTGCCATCAGTTAGTATTTCAAGTTTACTTTTTCAGCAGTTAGACGGCCGTTGGGATTCTGTGTCCCCTAAAAAGTGCAGCTTATGGTGCAGTTGGTTAAGAAATTTTAGAAATCCTACAATAAAAATGTAGGCCTTAAGCCTTTATGAAGTAGTTTAGACTTTTACAGCATTAACAGAAAGATGCCACTGCTGACACTGGCCATCAGACTGCCTTATATTTGCACTGTAGTAGCAGTGTGGAATATTAACGCAGTTGGTAAGCGTGCACAGTCTGCATGTTAGAACAGATACAAGGGAAAGGAGACTTGCCTTATGCTTTCTTGTGAAGCTATAGTGCAAGCAAGTTTGCTTCTTGTTGGAGAAGAACTGCACTGCGTACCAGTCAGCAGCAGAGACAGTAAGGTGTACTTCAGTGATGTGTCTGTAAGGCATTGAATTTACTATTTTAAAAAAAGCATTATCCTTCTTATTGGTATTCAGGACTTGACTATACATGTAACTGAAGTCAACTATACATGGACAAAGCACTATTGTAATTTGCTTGTTCTAATTTTGTTGTGCCTTGTATTGTCTGTTTGTGGAAGTGCACTCATAAAAGGATCTGCATGTTGGTCCCTCTGGTGAAATGGAGTGCTGTTTTTTTGATAAGGAGGGATACCACATGCAGACAGCCATGTTCCCTTTCTGACTGATACCGTTTTAAAGCAGCCACCCATACAGGGGCACAGGGGATTGAGACTGGGTGGTGGGTTTTTTTGGAAAAACTTAACACAAAAAATTAATGCAAGTAGGAGCAAGTAAAATTATAACAAAGTTCTAATTATGGACATTGTATGAACACCTTTTCCTTTTGAAACTTGTGTGAGAGAAGTGATTCAGCTGCTGCCTGAGTGTGTTACTACTTCCAGTGGCTAAAATGTTTGTCTTTTACCTTCTGTTGCACATACTTGTTACAGGACTAGCATTTTCCCTTCCTTATTTTGCAGAGGTATAAATGATAAAATGAGGTACCTTGTAGTAAATTGGACTGAGATTCAGTTTCTGACATGTCTGATGGTGTAATCTTTCCCTAGTGCACTGAAGAATAAGGAAAAAGTCTTATCTTTCAGAGCATAGGAAGCATGGTGCCTTTCTTAGTAATGACCTTCAGATTTGACTGTAAGGAGTGTCTGCACAACAGATTCATGTGTGAAAAGTGCCATCTTCAGCACCTGAGCCCAAGATAAATATAATCTCAGATTTTCTAGGAATGCTAAGCAAAAAGCAACTAGCTTAAGTAAGCACCTCCTACATGCTTTCTCCATAGTGGTTTTGACAGCCTGACAGTCTTTTGAAAATGTACTGGCCCATCATTTTTCAAAGTTGTGTTAAAATTTTAGTGTCCTGTCCCCTCTAGAGTGCCATGTATCATCCCCCCACACCCACCCCCCGAAAAAGGAAGACATCTAGGTACTTGAAACAACAGATATTTTAATATAAGTGAAGAGTAGCAATGTCAGTTCAGTACAAGTTTGTAGTGCAAACAAAAGTTGTCCTTGGAAGAACAGTAAGTTTTGTAAACTTAGTTTCAGTTGTCATACCAACGCTTTATTGTTCAAAGAAAAAAAAAAAACAAACCAAAACAAAAAAAAACCCCAGTTAACAGAACTAGTGTGCCTTAGAGTTTATCAAACTGCATAAAACATACAAAAATATTTCTCTGAATGCATAGACTTACTGTTATTATTACAGTCAGATCACAATTAAAGTTTTAGTCTTATCACATTAACAGTTATTCTTGGTGGAAACTAGAGCAAATAAAGCTTTTTTTAAACCAGCTGCTCCTGTAGCTGAATGTTCAGTAATTAGTGGAGGCAGTCTTTATGATGATTTCCTAAACAAAGGAACTGAAAAGAAATTAGGTACTCTTAATTTTGAGCCATTTAACTACTACTGTTTTTCAAACAGTTATTGCACATAATCTGAACTAGCCTCCAAGCTATGCTGAAAAGATAAATGTACAATTGTTAAAATAAGAACTCCTTTCCTCTCCTACAAGAAAAACAAAGCGGGAGCCATAGTTAGGAAATTTTACTTCATACTGTGTCACAGTCTTGAGCTTACCAGGAGTTGAAGTGGGCTTTAAAGTAGCCCAGCTCCTGGATAGAGAAGGGCCGGGACTGAGAACAGGGAGTTAGCAGAGTTGAAGTAAGTAAGTGGTAAGAGGTTATATGGAGCAAGTGGGAAAGGATGATAATTATTTTGAATGCACTAAGCAAGAATTTTAAGCCTAAGTAATGTGATGCAATCCTGAACCCAGAGTCAAGCGTCTCTTCTGCTGGCAGAAGGGGTTTCTATATTCTTCAGACATGCGTGCTTTTACTTACCTCGCTTGGAGCCACTTCAAGGATAAAGCATGTGTGCTGCAGGAAGCTAAGATAGGGTGGCAGCCATGCTGCTCCTACCAAAACACGTTGATTGTACTATTTATGGTCTGAATGTCAACACTACAATCCAGATCAACAACAACAAACGCTGCATTAGCTGTGCATAAACTCTGCTCTAGCGCAGCTTAATAAAGCAGAGATGGAAGGAAAATCAATACTGTTGGGGGTGGGGAAGCAGCTCAAGTCCAGGTCCCTCACTCTTCCACCTACCCCAGTACCCAATTAAGGTTTTTGGTGCAAAGGTCATCATTGTAGTTTTTGGTACAAAAGAAAACAAAAAGCTTCATAAGGTGTGACTTTGCAGACTAGCACGTTAACAGGAAAAGCTGCAGGCTGTTAATACTCCAGCAATGCTGTGACTTAAATACTTTGTTCGGACTGAAAGGGAATGACGTCAAGGTGTGTTTTAATGATGACTGACTTCTGCCATTCATAAAACCACAGATGGATGTTTTCATTACTGACTTGCTTAAGTGCAAGTTAAGCAGTCTGTAGCTTAACCAGAGTCTGGGTTGGGTTTTTTTTCCCCAAAAAAATTCAGTTGGAAGCACCTGGAGGCATTCAGCCCTTTTGGTACTCACCTGGCTAGAACTTTGGACACTTACGTAAAGGTGATAGTAGACTGTGCAACATGTAAAGTTACAGGTTATTTATTTGCTAATGGTGGATGTTTCCAGTTTAGTATGGCTAATCAAGAGCATGGTATGCTCCTTACAGTTGTGATACCTCAAGAGTATACTGTTGTGCTTCTGCTCCTCACACAGCAGAAGCTAACCACACGTCCTGTAACTGGTCTGTGAGGGTGGGCCATAAAGAAGTTACCCACCTTAACAGTACTGACTTTTGGTGTCAGTAATGCATAGTCTCCTCGCATCGTTGGGAAAATAAATAAATAAAACCATGGACAGAGATTTGTGATCTCCTCCCTAGCTCCTGAAACATAAGGGCTTTCTTTTGAAAGGGCACTTTAACTTGCTTTGTGACTTAAATGCTCCTTAATTAACAGAGGGGCTTCCATATTTTTTTTTTTGTGGAGGTGGAGGGATGCCATCACTTAAGTTGCAGTATTCTCGTATGGGAAAGAAACATTTAAATGTGGACACTCTTACTCCACTTATTTTCAGCCCCGTGAAAATTTTTCTTGTCACTTCAGAGCATTAAATATTTCTATCCCCAGCAGGCAAGACAACACATCTGGGTAAGTCTTTGTGAAGGGGCAAGAGATTAAGGACTTGCAAGTTTTACATTTTTAGAGAGCAGCTGTTCATTGTATGCCAGATACCCTCTGACGTTTAACTGAATCAGGAAGTTTAAAAACTATATACACACACATACACACACACACACACACACACACACACAATTTCCTGAATCTCTTTTCCATGAGTCTTATTTGGTCAAAGAGTGGGAGTACTCAACATACTTGTCATATCAATAATTAAGTCTTTCCTGCCCTCTGTTGCCAAATACAACCAATAAACTTCATTGAAATACATTGGAAGCATGTGATTTTAGTAGACAAATGAGGTATCCCTTATCTGAATACAGTATCAAGTAAAAAAATAAAAGTAAAGGGGATATTAAATACAAAAGATAAACTATTAGTTAAAATAGTAACCCTAACAATAACTTAAGGTTTTACACACGCTTAATTCACTGCCTTCAAAAGGCAGCAGCATATAATTACCAGGTTTTCGTACACTAGATGTATCTAGAAGAGTCAGTAAGTCAGCTTTGATGCTCTGCTGTTGTAGCACGGTCTCTCAGTCAAAGTTGATGCAGCATTTCTGAAAGGAGAGCTGTCACTTTTCACAAGAACTAACTCCAGCTCTTGGAAGTCCTGAAGTCTGGCGACATCCTTGTCCTTTTAAAGAACAGACAGAACTATGCATTCCTTCTAAACATATCTGGTTATTATTATTTATAATAATAGCTGAAGGAAGTAAAAACTAAAATGCCAGAGAGGTCACAGTCAATGATAAGAATAAATGAAAGAAAAAAAATCCTACCAGTATATGCTCTTTCAAAGCATGTTTGGGTTTTTTTTTCTCCTTGAATTGTACATTTTTTTCTCCTTGAACCTCATCATGATTTGACTGTGTTTGTGCATGTCACTTAACTAAGAGTTGTGACCAAATGCATTTCATTTACAGACCTCCAGAATAGGTATTTTTGGAACAGAAGAGCATGTTCATTTGTTAACAGCCTTATCTTTAAATGATTCACATGCCAATTTGTGGGGTTTTTCCCCCTTACTGTTTGTTCTTTTTAGGCAAGCAAACAGTGAAGTAGTACATGGCAGTTATGTTAAAAGCACACTAATGCACCGTTTCCAATATATTTTAAAAAAAAAATGAAGCTGTAATAGTTTCATGCACTTTAGGAGCTGAAATAATCTGTATTTTGACAAAAATATTTTTAAGTTATGATGAAGTTTTAAGTTCAACATCCTTTTGAATTTGTGAGCTTAAGTCAGTTTTTGTTTTTTAACAAGGCCATGTTTTGCCCATCTTTTTACAAAAATACCTTCTCTGATGTCTGCAAAGTGCAAAGTCAAATTAATCTCCGATTTCAATTCTTACCTTTCTTACTAGTGTATTAGGTAATTTTCTGATCTTCTCTACTTGTTCTGGATTAACACCCAATTCACAGCAACTCACTCGGAGCAGATCTTGATAGGTCAGTTCTTGTCTGTCCAGTTCAATTTCAATGAAGTCATTGTCTCTGAGGTTCTGGACTCTCACCTTAAGCACAAGTTCTGATTGAAAAAAAGATTAAAAGGATTTTTTCCTCAAAAAAAAAAAAAAAAAATCAACCCAAACCTAACATTGAAGTATTTACTATTATCTTTTGAATTCAGGTTTTATAATACAATACCTATTATCTCACTGAGAAATACTGTACAGTTAATAGAAGCTTCCATTTCAACAGCAAGAAATACACAGGGGAACCATGTTTACAATGTTAAAAATCCGATCCATCCAGTCACAAAGTCGTTACCAGAGATGCATTTGATGCTATATTATATAGTGCAAAATTTGAATTGTTATGTTGCTTGGACTGATCTTTCCATTGGTTTGCAAAGTATTACTATGTTTAAAATACAGTATAACAGTTATTTTACTTAGCAGAGCAGAAAAAAATAGTTCTGGCTACTTTCGGCCGAAGAATTCAACATCTCTGCCTCTATTCCACGAGTCTGAAAATAGAATGGTTCTTTCTCTTTCACCCAGTAATAAAAACATGGAACCGAAATACAAAAGAAGGATGGGAAATTACTCTTCATTACCTTGCATGTTATATGGGAAAGTTCCAGTAAAGAAAAAGGGCTGAAACGTCGGCGCGGGACCTGTAGGTGAACTGTCGGTTTGCAGAGGTACAGCCTGTTTGGATGCTACCGGAGAGAACAGACCTCTGCTGTGAGGCAAGGGCGGCTGGCAAACGGGGCCGTTCTGTACTTCAGGCTTGATGGATTTTGGTGCTGCGATAGTTGCTGACAGGGCGGGCGGCTGTTCTGCAGCGTCTAGTGCGGGGAAATCATCTTCGCTGTTGCATGACGTAGGTGTGCGTATGCTTTCAACCTGAGTTGCTGATGAACAAGGACTAGTTCCACACTGGGAAGCAGAAGAGGTGGAAGCACTTTCATTCTGGGATTCTGCCAAGCTGTCTGGAATGCTTTCTTCAGTGTAAATGTAAGGGAATGGCGGGTTGGCCAAGTAGTTTGCAACAATTGGCAAACTTAAATCCTTCACTCCTTGACATTCAGGTTCTTCCTCTATTAATGAAGTTCAAAAATGGGGGGTAGGGGATTGGAGAGAGAAAAAAACCCACCACGTTATTGGATAGATCTTTCTCATTTTGAATATAGTTAGTTTTCCATTGTGTCTTAAAACTACATCACATTCTGAGGTAATCAAGGGATGATACTAATGTATCATAAGCACGTAAGACCTGGAAAGCAAGTAGCTGTGAAATGAAAGAAAAATCTACAAATTTCTACAACGTATTGTGTTTTTTAAAAGCAAAGTGGGAAAAAAATAACTTGAAAGACAACGTCATTTCTAGAAGTGTTATTCCAGCACTTTCAAAGGAACTGTATGACCCGTAGTTCTTCACTAAATCTCATTTTACAATGGTTTTAATAACACTGCTGTAAACAGTTTATTATGACCCATGCCAACAAATGAAACTGAGTATTTCTTCAGGTAAGTGACAATTTGACAGAATACTCAAGCCAACTCTTCTCTGGCTTAAATGACTGCAGTAAATGACATTCTTGCCTGACTGAGGATTACAGGACATTAATATTAATGTCAAAGCAGTTCAGAAAGATCGCTCAATAGCACTACACTTCCAGAATAAAAAACATTTAGGAGAATATAAGTGATACATGTTTATTCCCCAGGAAACATATGAAAGCTTAACGGACAGAAATATAAGGCAACTATGAACAGCGTTCATTCACACACGCACTTGACAATTTAGATTTTTAAAAATGGAACGCAAGTCATTTGCCATGAACTAAGTCCAAGAGATGAGCACCTTGCTCAAAGAAAACAAAAGTGCTCATGCAAAGAACATGGCATTCCTTCAGTTGTGGCTGTTGTCACCTTATTCATGATTTAGCTGCAACTTCATTTAAGATAACTGCACTGTTGACGTAAGAGTATATAATTGTGGAGAGCAATTTAAGTGCAATTAGCAGAAGAGAGAAGATCAACATTTCCAAAGGTGAAGCACTTAAAAATTTTAATCTGGAGCACAGTACCTAGATGCTGGTGGAAATAGGCACTGGCAGTGTTCAAGGAGTGTCACATCCATCTAGGTTTGCTGTGCATATGAAAAGTGTAAGATGACAGAATTATGGGGCAAAAAATTAATCATACTGCAAGTCACAGTGTAACAAAATGCTCAGACACCTTAAATTCTGAAATGCTGCAGTTTTCAGTGGATTTGTAAGATTTCTTACGGTCAGACAACAGTCAAATTGTACAGTTCTGAAAGCCTCCATTTGCAGCCTGCATGCTCCCTTCTGCTTAATGAGAGCAAATGGGACTGCAGCAGCACACTTCCCAAAGTATACAGCTCTTCAATCTCTTGATGACACAGCTCAGAATAAAAGGCCTTCCTACCTGAAATCCCCAAGTCTATTTCCCTGAGTATGAATTACAGTTATAAATTGGCGCTATCTAATGAGATACAATAGTCCTAGGCAAAGTTTTGTCAATCTACTGCCTCAGATAAAAGCACTAAAAATGCTTTTCTCTTTAGACCAAGAATTCTAGATGACTTTTAAGATGGGAACGGTACCTCCCAAAATCTTCCGGATGTCTGGTTTCGAAGTTAACTGTGCAGCCAGCTCTCCTTTAGCCGTGAGGATCTGCTTATCTGCACCAGCACCCAGCAGGCAGGACACCACTTGAGCATGGTTCCGCTTACAGGCCCAGTGCAAACAGGTCCTGCGGGGAAGGAAGCAGAGGGATTGTGCCGTCAGCCTCAGATCTATCGCCCCGGCTCCTCCTAACATGCCCATCCTAATTCACCCGAGTTGCGTGTAGAGTGACAATAAATAACCGGGAATAAAGTTTCCTTCATTGCATCGCTTTTTAAAAGTGATGAATCTACTGTAAGTTCCGCGGGGCAAGGCCCTCCTTTGCCTCGCTAGAGCGTAAAGAGTGACTCTCCACCGCTGCCCTAACTGTGTTGGTGGACACGAGCGACTTCAGAAGAGGTCCTCCAGCAAACCCGTAGTGACAGTGGAGGGAGGGTGGCCTCCTTTTATGATGATCCTCTTTAGGAGTAAATCTCAAAGCCTCCCGAGATTAGCATTTCCTTTTTTGTCAACAGGAAAACTAAGAAACAGAAGAGCTGCGTCCTCAAAGCAGCTCTCCCCTACGTCTAAGGAGGGGTGCCCAGCCTCACGTGGGGACCCCCCCAGCCCAACACACGTCTGCCCAAACACCTCGTGCAGGGCAAGGGCAGGGCCAGTCCCGTCCGTGCCCCCCCCCCCCCCCAGCAGGGAGCCGGGCCCGACAGCAACCCCGAGCTCCGGGCCTGCCTCCGCGAACCGGCAGCCCGACCCCCTCCCCGGGAGGAGGCACTGACTCCCCTCCCCGCCGCAGCCCGCTGGGACCCCGGCGCCGACTCCCGCCCCCGGCCCGACCCGGCCGCCCCCGGCGCCCCTCACCAGCCGTTGATCTCGTTGCGGGAGTTGATGTCCGCCCCCGCGCCCAGCAGCCGCCGCACCTCCTCCACGTCCCCCAGCGCCGCCGCCTCCCGCAGCCGCTCCTCCAGCTCCCGCGCCTCCGCGGCGCCGCTCATCGCCGATGCCCGGGGCCGGCAGACGCCAGGCAGGGCACCCCCCCGCCACCGCCACCACCACCTCGGCCCGGCTGCGGCCGGCCGCTGCAGCCCCTCCCCGCCGCGGCGGGGCGGCCGGAGCCCGTCACGAGGTGGCGAGGGGACGGCGGGCCGGGCGGCCTCCTCAGCGCCGCGCCGCCGGGCCCTCTGCGCCCCGCCGCCCGCCGCCCCGGCCCTTCGCTCCGGCGGGCGCCCTCACGGCCGCCGCCATTTTGTGCCCGGGGCCGGGGCGGGGTGCGGGCCGCGCCAGGGCTTGCCGCGGCCGCTGTCCCTCCCCAGGGGAATGCCCGAGGGCAGAGCAGGCTGGAAGGGAACCGACCCTCGGGCGTTGGGTTGACGCAGGGGCACGGGCGGGGTGAAAACGCCAAAACTGAAGCGTTTCCTCTCGAGGTCTCCCGCCGCCCTCGCCCGCTGCCCTGCCCGGCAAACAGCCCCAGCCCTGCGCGGGGGTTTGAGGGGAGACGGCTCCCGGGAGAAGAGGGAAAAAGCCGCTTTTCAAAACTGCCTGCCCGGCAAAGGCACATCAAGCCGGCTTTGCCCGCTTTTTAACTGGCTGAGCCGCCGCAGCCTGGCTCCGGCCTTGAAGCCACGAGGCCGCCACGGGCAGGGGCCACGAGGACGGGTTCCGAAGCCACGGGCCGGCAGCGAAACCTGCCGGGGGTTCCCCGGGCACCCCCAGCCCTGGCACCCCTAATTCCCAGCTCTTGCCTCTCTGGGTCTTCATTAAATCACTGCGGCGTGTGTTGGGGAGCTCTTTTTCAACTCCAGGGTTTCTATTTTGGCATCAGTGTCTGCCACCAATCAGAAATTTGCACTAAGCTGGGTTTTTTTTTTTTCATTGCCTCTCTTTTATTGCTTACTTTTCTTATTAGTGACATTATCTTTAACCTACTGTTTAATTTAGGACTTGGGCTGCAGTCGCTTTGGACTGTGTTCCTGCTGTGGCAGTTGTGGCAATTATGCGAAGATTATGCCTGCAGCATTTACAGTCCAAACAGTTCCTGAATATCTATCAATATAAATGAAGCTTCAAAACACAGAAAAAGAGGGACAATCATCCTCCTTTTAATCAGTCGGGAGAGGCTGAGGCCCACAGGCTAGACCTTTCTGTTTCTCTTAAGTGAGTGCCCAGCATCCCTGCAAACCGCCCTTGTGAACGCAGGAGGGACACGCACAAACAGTAGTGACATTTTTAACTAGCATGACAAAGGTTACACAGTGACTCAGTGGCATTTTTTTAACACCAGATCACATGCTGTTGGTCTCATGAAACAGACTGCAAGAGGCTGAGCAAAAATATTGCCCAGCTCGTACCAAAAGACACGACCAACTGTACGAGAAACAATTCGATTTAGAGAATGGTTTGCAAACAAGATTTACGCAGCGACAACTGCAAATTCAAACCTCAGAGACCTGGAAGACCAGCCTTCAACTGGACGCTGCTGTGACCTAGATCTTTTTATTTTAACTCGCTGTCCTAAATGATCACGCTTTTTAACCCATGATCTCTTCTGTCTATTTTCAGCACCTGTGGCATAAAGTTGGTAAAACAAAGACAAGGCACACAAATGTGGAGACCTGGCGACACGTTCAAGGAAGCAGAACGCTCTTTCGCATACTGTGAAAGCTTTAAGTCCCAACTTGTTAAATCTGGAAAAATCCAATAGGATAAAGTGGCAAAATAGCCTTTTCCAATTCCAAAGTCCTATGTGACATCTCTCAGACCGATGGGGAAAAGCTATCCGGGAGGCAAGTGCATGAGTAGGCCTAAAAACAGAAACACAGACCCTAGTTCATCAGTAAAACTGCACAGTGCCACTAGATGTCACGGTGGAACAGCAAGAGGAGCCCGCAGCGTGGCTTTGTGCTTCTTGCTGTAATTGTAAAATGCCTTTAAATTTGTCTCGGCACATCCACAGTGCCTCCATACAGCTTTGAGCCTGCGGATTTCAAAGCTCTGTGCAGTGCGAAGGGACATTATGCAATGTTTCAACAACAAGCACAGGGAAGCCCTGCGCAGTGAGCTGATTTCTTTAGGCTTATGGGACTTTTTTTCTTTTTTTTTTTTTTTTTCCCCCCCTCTACTTGAGCTCCTCTCCCAAGGCCACACCAGGGCTTTTAAGGACTCGAAGCCAGCGGGCGATGCAGTGAGACGGTCTCTCTCACGCTCTCTTGGGATGAGTATCCTACACTGTCGTGCTTGTGCCAAGCCCTGTTAAATGCAACTCGGGTTCACCATTGCTTAGTTACACAACGTACTTCTCCCTGGAGTCATAAGATTTCCTCCTGCAAGAAGGACTGTGTAGAAGAGGATTAGCAGCGAGTTCACTTGACTCGAAACTCCCCGCTGCTGCCATGAGCCTTCCTGCTCGTGCCTCGCGCGTGGAGCCTCAGACTCCCTCGCACGCGTTGCCCCCTCCCCGCTTATCGGCACCAGCGTTGCACACACCAAAACCGAGCAAAGCCAAAACCATGTTCTTTCCCTGCTCCTTCCCTCCCCTTTCCCATATGGCAGCTGGGTTTGTGCCCGTACTTGGCAAGCCCACACGATGCCTGTACCTGTGCAGGGCACACGTGCGTACATCTCCCTACCGAGAGCAGCGGGGGCTGCGTAGATCCGGATGCAGAGAGGCAGATGCCGGCAGAGGGCTGGCCATCGCCTTTGGAAGCGGCTGGGAATCGCACCCAGTGCTGCGTGCTCATGGCTCGGCTGCGCAAAAGCGAGCAGTCACTTTGCCTCCCAAATGTGCCTGCTAAATGTCCTTGGGCCTTCAGCGGGAACATGCTGAGCTCTGAGCCGCAGCGAGAGTGTGTGTGTGTGTGTGGAGCCCAGATAAGTGCTATTTTGTTTTCTTTGGGATTTACAGGTGCTCGGTGCTCCCTGTGCGTTCACCACCCAAGGGGGAAGATATTAACCAGCCTTGGGCACAGCCCTGACAGCCTGAAGGCATCGCTGGGAACGCTGGGGCATGCCTGGCAGTGCAGAGCCAGCGCTTAGCTGTTACATGCTTGGACATCCTGCTGCTGCTTGGGGTAACCACAAGGGAGAGTTGGGCCATTCTTTGTCCTCAGAGCAAGTTTTCCAGATTTTATTGGTTTAGTTTTAATATCTGTCTTTTTGCAAGCTTCCGACTGTGACTGACCCTCTGGATTGGTTCTTTTCTCCTTTTTTGGAGAAACCATGGTCTGTCTGTTTGCTCTTTGCTGCTGTTTTTTTTTAAGGCTTAGGAAGTTTTTCACTCCCTTTTTGCATTTCAGGTTTCATTCCCCAACTCCTTTAACCAAGTTCTCAGTCATTTAAAATTATTATTAAAAATTGTTTTAAAGGCTTAATTCCCAGTTACACAGTGATAGAGCTGTACAATTTTATTTGAAACACCCAGTCCCCACCCAACCCACTGCAATAATGTTTCTGGCAATTTCAACCAACCCTGCACTTGTGTAAGAGTATTAGAAATAAGATTTAGGGATATTCGGAAACCTTAAACTTTATATTTAATGTGCATACACACACAGAGAAAGACTTAAAGCCGTTATGGCATTAAGGCTCAGGGAAATGGCAGGACTGGTGGAGAATAAAGATGGAATGAATTAACAGTCAAGCCCAATATTCACCTAGATTTAAACTAAGCTACGCTGCTTACTTTGGGCTTTTCAATGAGTGTTTGAATGCAGAGAAGACAATTTCAGAGGTGGAATCAAATTCACATGGGAGAAGCAGTTCATAGTATACCAGTTTTTGTGTTGACCCCATGGAAGTCGCTGCGTGAGAGTTTGTAGGTGAATTAGGTTAAATTCGAAGCTCCACGTTGTCAAGTCTGAGCCTGCGTCACCCAAACGCTCGCTTCGTGCCCATGGGAAGAAACATGCAGCACAGAAGCTGATTCATCTCATCCTGGGGCAGGTGTCTAAGAATAGTGCAGACTAATCATCCTCTGGAGATGCCTATTGTGTTCTACCTGCTGTCAAAGGAGCCAAAGGTAACGAGCTGTGAACCCAGTAATTTCCAGCTGTCTAGTGTCAGGCAAGATGAGCACCTGAGGCAGGGTGGCTGGGGCCCTACCTTTAGCTTCTCTATTCTTGATGAGAGAGATAAATCCTTCCAGTGAATTGCAAAGTTGCAGGGAACTCACCGATCATCTTTCTTTTGACTTTAAATCATGGCTCTTTTCACCAAATCACCAGGCAGGAAAAGCAACACTGGTAGTGGTACAGAGGGCTGGGATTTAGGACAGGTCTTAGCCACCTGCAGCTTCCCTGAATCGCAGTGCAACCAGCTATCCCATGGATTTTCAGCCCTGCTGAGCATCCCACAGGGGCTTGAGGGGAACCTGAGTGCCTAAGAAAGAGATTTTTCAGCGGGTGTGAGCACATACACATGCACATGGATGTACATGCCTGCAGCATGGAGTTAAATTTGATGGGAGGGGTTGGAAAATGGCATTGATATTTGGGGGAATGGTTATCTGCAGGGGAAGGATCTGCTCAGGCAGCCAAATCCCTTCAGAAATCAGGCATGGTGCGCAGCTGATTTTTTTTCGTTTGTTAATATAACATTGTTCCTATTTGTAGGACAAATAAATAATTTCTGAACAAACAAGTCAGGGAACTGGAACCTGAGGGGGGTGGTACATCAGCTCGTGATTAAGAAGTCCAATAGATTTTGATAACAACTGGAAATTGTTCAGTGGATTAGTGTTTAAAGCCAGTTTGGCTTGAAGTAATGACAAGCCTGAGCTGCAGCGCCATGGATCCAAACTTCTGCCGCTGAGGGTTGTTGTTGCTTGTGTTGCAGTAGTGGGTAGGGTCCCCAGGCGTGAGCCCAGTCCCCTCTGAGCTAAGAGATGTCCTAACCCAGAAAACTGAGCAGACAAGGGGCCGCCTTTGCTTTTTCTCCAGACATCTGGCTGCATTCCTCTCTGCCCGTGTCTGTCATCCCTCACTTTGCTCTCCCAAGCCACGAAACAGGCTCACCCTGGGGACATGGGGCAAATGTATGTAGTTGACCGACACATGCGTAGGGCCATGTCCTATCTAGGTGTTCAGAGCCAAAAGGCTTCTGTGGATCTCGTCCAATTTCATCTCCCGCAGGAGCTGACTCCTGTGGAAAGCGCACAGGCTGTTAACAAGATGATGGAGATGGTTCACTTGCATGCCTAAGAATAAAATTTTCATGCTAAAACAAGGTCTACATTTGTTTCTGCAGGGTTTTTTTCTTTAGAAGAAGCTGGCCCCATGCAGGAGACCAGATCAAGGTGTCTGGATTCTCCTTAGGCTGTGATTTGGCCATCAAGGAGAAAGGCACAAATGCAAATCATAACCGGTTACACTTAGGGGCTATGCCCTGTGCACTCTTCATGGTCCTGAGACATGGCCAGTCAATTAGAAACTCTCCATTGACTTGGATGGGCTTTCAACCAGACGCTATACAATTCAACAGAGTAATTAGCAAAGCTGTAACTAAAAAGGTCTCCATGGAGATTGACAGCATCACCTCCCAGCTGGTACATTCTCTGCCTCCTATTCTAAATTTGTTCTCGCTGTCTTCCTGGCACTAATCCATAAGGTTAGCTAAATCTTCCAACATTTGTGATACATCAATGCAGTGGAGAGAAGGACAAAGGCTGTTGGGAGGGGACAGAGAAAGAAATAACCCGGTGCCTTAAGGAAAGCAACAGAAACTGTTCAGACATATATAGTCAGAGTTTCGAGAATGGGATTAGGCAGAACAGCACCTCTGCCTGCCTGTCACTTGCAAATTCTTGCTAATACTTTAGGAGCTTATTGGAGGTCAGCACCAAACACCCAAACAGACTAATCTGTATTATAGACACATAATCAAAGTCACAAGGTTTTACATAATATATATTGGTGACACAAGAAGTGTTTGTTCGAATAATTTTGTCATCAAGATTAGTGGCCATGAAAGCCTCTACTGTGCACTAACCTGGTTTTCTATGGCCGGTGGTACACCAGATTCCTCAAAGAAATCGAGAAGGAGCTAAGAAAGTACAAACCAAGTATATGTTCTGAAACAGTAACAGTATTAGGTTTCTAGGCATGGCAAAGTTTAAAAAAAAAAAAAGTATGTGTGTGTGAGCTAGAAAAGGTTGTGCTTAAGCTGCAGCTTAAGACGTGCAAACAAATGGCTGTAGATACAATTTTTTGCGTTCGTCATTTTTTTCAGACAGTTTTGGGGTTGCAGCAAATCACACCTCACACTCACATATCACTTCTGCGGCAATGGTAGGAAGTAGGGATTTAAAAGACAAACTGATGTCACTTGACCCACTTGTGAGCTTTATAGTCCCCTTCAGAGAGGTGGAAGCTGTGGCGCAGAGGGAGTAAGTGGTCTAGGCTCACAGATTAAGTCAGTGGCAGAGGCAGGAACGGGTCCCATGTAGATAACAATTCCATTTCGACAAATCTAATTGATTTTAAAAGGAAACTAGTTTATAGAGA
Source organism: Aquila chrysaetos chrysaetos (assembly GCF_900496995.4). NCBI lineage: Eukaryota > Metazoa > Chordata > Aves > Accipitriformes > Accipitridae > Aquila > Aquila chrysaetos. Next base: position 69,590,126 of record NC_044008.1, read on the forward strand.
TGTTTGGAAATGTATGGAAAAGTCTGATTTTCCACCCTGCGTAGAGCTTCGTAACTACAGTGTTACAGAAACACAAAAGAAAAATGTGTAAAATTACAAAAGAAGCAGCACAAAAGAAAAATTAATTCAAGACCATTTTCTCTGTGATGGGAAGACACAAAGTCACAGCTCATGCCATGGGTTGCAGAGATGATGTAAAGATTTTCCAGGCACACAGGCCAGCTTGTTCTCATGGCTGACGCACAGCAAAGCCAAAGTTTTTGTGAGGGTACCCCAAATCCTCCCGTCTCACTGCAGGAGTTCACCCCACCGAACTGGAGTACCTAATTAGGAATCCCATTGCCCTAAACTTCCGCACAGTCAATGAGGAAAGAGCAGGAGCGATGCCAGCCGGACATCTGCAGAAGAGAAATCAGAACTTGGGAGGGCTGAATCGTCCTCTAGATTTGCCACAATTCACATGCTGCTACCATGTGAACCCAGGGCTAAAATCACTCTGGCGGCTTTTACAGGACTCCTGAAAGCTCCTTTGTGGAAGCAGAGCTGACTGAACTGGCCTTCAGGTCAAGAAAAATCAAGCACTGGGTGGGATTTCCAAGAGTGTTTGGCTGTAACCTCACCCCGCTCCCCTTTGAAGTCAGCAGAATATTTACCATCGACTTCAATCAAAGAAAAATCAGGCCATTACAGAGCGTGTTTGAAACGCTCGCCTCTAATGATGCTCCGATTCCTTTGTACCTCCCTGCTCAAAGGCAGCCTGCTGCGTCTATCATTAAAACACAATCCTAGCAATTGGTTAGATAACGCAGTGAGCCCAACGTGCAGGCCCTAGAGGCACAGGAAAATTATAACGATTAAACCACATGAATCTCTTAAGCATTACCTACAATTGCTCTGCCGGCCACCATCACATCAGGCAATCGAGGACTGGTTATCTTCAAAACTGCCATGGAAAAGAAAGTGCTGCATTTCAGTGAACCCTGCTACGATGTAGGCTGCGGGTGGACTCTTCACGCTGCAAATAATAAAAGATCAGAATAAAAATGTACGTTGAATTAGGTAAAATCAGAAAGAGCGAGAATGAAAAAAAGGAATTAAATGCAGACAAACATCCCATTGCCAGGGCGGGCAGGATTGGCTTGCTACTCTAAAGAACAATGGAAGCAGATCGTCACTGCTCTGCAGACATCACTTGCACCTCTAGCTTGTGTTCAGATCTGCTGAATGCTGGGAGAGGAGCACCCTGTTTATAGCAGATCTGCATTTAGACTTCTTTGGGCATTTCAAGTAACGGTGTCAGTGGCCCAAAAGAGGTTACTGTTTCTGACGGCCGTCATCTGGGTCAAGCAATGCTGAGCGTATGATGTCTCGCATCTGGGGGTAAAATAGTACACAGGGCAAACTGAAATAAAATAGTTCACCTCTTGGGAAGGCTGTTAATGTGCCCAACATACCAGGTAGGGGTCTGCTTCGGGCAGAGGTCACGCTCTGAGCATGGTTAGAGGATAGGCTGTGCGACCGCCAGGACCGCTAACAGCCAGCAAAGCCACATGGAGGCAATAACTCTTCAGTTAAAAAGAATTTTGTCCTAATTTAGATTTAAATTCCAAGAAGACAGAATTGACGCTAAAAGGATTTCATGATATTTGCAGAAATGGAAATAGTTCCATTTTGTGAAAATTAATTATTGTTTATAGCGAAGTTTTGGATACCAAACCCTCGGAGGAGCCTTGGGACTTCCAGGTTGTCTGGAGAAGCCAATGCTCATTGCCTGATGAAAAGCCCAGTTGCTGGGAGCTGCTCTGCATCTCCTGGAGAGGCTCCCAGCCACAGCGAGGGCTTCCAAACTCCGACACATTCAGTGGTTTGGTAAAGTCTCACAAAGAAGCACAAAACCAGGCAAATCTGCAGCAGTTTTATCTCACCTTACAAACTCTCAGCTCAGACCTCATCCACTGAAATGTTCATAAACTTCCTAAAAGGATCGGCTCAGAGCGATGGTGAGATGGCACCTTCACACTGAAGTCACAGGGAATTAAGGTTTACGGTACAAACCAGGAGAAACTCGGGGTTTTCAAGGAAGAAAGGTGACAGCTGGCGGAGGGGGTAAATTAAATTAGCACAGGAGATTAAAACCTTACAGTTTATATTAGTTGAATCACATCACAAACAAAAGCAACGTGACCTTTCTATATTGAATTAGCTTTTTGACAAGCAAATGGTGCCTGTGGGGTTGGAAGCGGGGTCTCGGGACTCCAGCCTTTCATGGCTGTTGCTGTGTGACACTCAGCAAGTGATTTCCTCCCAGCTTTAAATTCCTAAAGGTAAATAAGGGAGGTTAAATTAGGGTCATTTGCAGACTGAAGTGAATCTGTGCAATGGGTTTAATAATATTCATTAGCCTCCTACGTGTGGAACTAAATTAACCCACGTTCCCAGAGAAACACCACCAGCTTTGGTGAAAGATGTGCTGAGCACTCAGCCTGAGCATGCGCCAGGCCCACACCTCACACTTATTCTCAGCTTTCATTCAAATCGAGCTGGAACCAAGCAGAAAAACTGAAAATCATAAACAACAACAGCAAATGTAGCAGTTCAACTCTGAGGTTTTCATGCTATGGCTTACACAGCCACAGCAGTGCTGCAAGACACGGGAACATTTCCATTTGCACACCGTGGATTTGGTGCCAGAGTTTCCTGAAGTGCTGTTACTGACGCTAGCCATGGAACCAACCACTAGTTACTAAAACTTGCAGCAAAGCGAGGTCTGCAAGCCCCTCTGCTGCAGCCGTGCGTTTGTGTGGTACGGATGTCACCCTTTTCAGCAGGTGGCAGTACCCTTGTCCAGCCTGTACACCACGCAAGTAGGTAACTGAGAGGGCTTAACGTGAAGAGTGCTGGCCCTGCAGTGATGCCACTGAGGCTGTGATTTCTGTTTCTTGGCTTTCTAGGTTGCATTAGGGATCTCAGATTTCCCTAATTCAAAGCTTAACTGATGGAGCAGGTCTCGCTCCACATTGAGGGTGACAGAGAACAGGGCTGGAAGGGACTTTGGGAAGGGACTTAGACCCTCCTGCTCTAAGGCAGGGTGAACTAATTCCCAACATTTGACCTTTGCAATCTTGACTATCCGAAGATACCAGCTCCATGGCCTCTCCGAATTATCTATGGGATACCTAAGGCTTTGCCTCTGAAAGAGAGATAGAAGGAGACAGGCCAGTGAAAGACAAGCCTCTGAGCCCAGCTTTTCCCCATATCTCACTGATAACTGGTTGATTATCTTCCTTTGTACCCTTTTTGCCTCTTGCTGTGCTGTTTCAGACAGCATAAACCTAGCAATAATGAACCATCATCAAACTGGCAATTGCTTCCTGCCCAGCTTACATTAGCAGAGAAAGAGAAAGCAAATGATGATTAGTCGTATGTCTGCACTCAAAGATAAAACCCCTGAGCAGAAGCCATCTGCCAAGGCATAAAATAATAATTCTGGCACTAGCCTCGTCTGAGTGCAATGCCATCAGCTCTCACCGAAACACAACGTAACGCAGGCCTAATGCTGAGTTCTAGCAGGTGGCCCATAACCCTGTAATAAACTCCCTGACATTACTGATTTTTCCCCCCAAACGGAGCCCTTTTGTCTAACTACATTAACTTCTGCTTACTGAGCATCTGCGCATGAGGCAGAATGCACATAAAGAGCGGCTCATTTCGGTGAGCAATCGCTGCTCTAAATATGCCCCCAGTTCCCTGAGCCTGTCCGTACATGCTGTTATCTGCTCAGATGGGTTATTTCAGAAGTAAAAAACAGCACTTGTGAGTTATGGGTGCTTACAGGGAACCCTGACAACTAGGGGGAAACTGAAATATGCTCCCACTGCTAATTATGCGTATGAACAGCCCCCAAAATAGGACCCAGGCACGCCATTACCGTTGCATACCTTCAGCCCAAATCTGCCCCTGCTCGTATGCATGTGCTTCCAAAGCATGTGGTCAGCACGGCAGCCTTTGCCTTTGCTTTGATGTTCGGAGGTGCATCACATGGTGCCCAAAATCCTGCTCCCTCGGCCAACCTCATGGCCGGCGTGAGACGGGCACTCTTCTAAGGGATGTGGAAAGGCATCCAAGCTGGGCTTCCTGGCCATCCCCCGAGCAGGTCCTGCCAAGGTTCGTGGGAGCGGGGCATCGCTCGAAGGGGAAGATGTGGCCCTTTGCAGTCCAAAGCAAGCTAAAGCCGAGGTCCCGAGGCATTATCTGGATTTCTGCGTGGGTTTGGAAGCAACGTTACTGCTCGAGGCAAGCGGTTGGCAGCCGTGCTCCAAAAGGGATCTGGCAGTGACATTCTCAAATGTCTGGCTATCAGCTTTAAGTGCAGTAAGCTTTACATACAGGCTGGAACATCGTTACTTTCTAAATGAGACAGAAGTGGTTTTTTTTTAAAGTACTTTTCTGTTCAGGCATTACATTTTCACCTGTGCATGGACAAGGAGCCACCTAAGGAGCGCGAATGACGGTGGTGGGGCTGAAGAAGAGCATGTCCTTGGGGCTGCCTGCGTGATCAGGGTCCCCAGGGAGTTAGTACCAGGTCCTGCGGTGCCCGGCTGCCCTGCGTGGAGGACGAGGGAGGCCTCAAGGGCCAGGGTCTTTGCTTTAAGCTAAGCTTAAAGGCAGAAGACGTCCAGCAGAGGCACGCAGGTCCAACCTGCAACCCCCGGGCTTGCCTCTGCTGGCGGTGGGTGCTGCGGGCATCCATTGCACCCCCAGCAGAGACGAGTGCCCCCTCCAGCCGGCAGCCCTCGTGTTTGTTAGGGCTCTCGATGCCACAACCAGCGAGCTACCACCCGGCAGCGATGAATCACAGCCGTGCCTGGAGAGGGGGTGGTTTGTGTTTGTGTTGGCAAAACTGGCTGCGAGTGGCGGCAGGCCCAGACAGCACGAGAGGCCGAATCTGGAAGGGCCCCTTTGCCGAGGCAGAGGTCAATGGGAGATGGAGGTTTAACATCGCAGGGTGACAGTTCCTGCCAAGAGCCCTTCCACACTAAAACCAGCAAATCAATCTGCCATCCATGGAGTAACTCCAGATGAGGATTGCTCATTTTGACTAATGAATACGATCAACGGTTTGCTGTTCCTTTAAAAGTGGTTTAAGAAAAAAACCCAACACAATTATACTTTCCTGCGCATCAGAGAATCCTGTTTCCCTCCTCGATTAGAAGGGGTCACAACCAAACACTGGGTCAACATTTGACGCAGCACAGAAGGGCAGGGACATCCCATAGGAGCTCAGCAAGAGGAAGAAAAAGGGCAAAGAAAGTCTCATTTACAAAAACACAGCAACGGTTAAGCCATTTCTAGATCATCAGCCCTAACCAGGACCCTGGGCATCATAGGAGGGCTTTTCAGGACCGTGGTGTAGTGTTGGATGGACGTCTGTGGAGCACAGGCTGGTCAGAGACCGCATGTCCCCACTGCTGGGAGCAGATCCGGGATGTTGCTTTGTGCTGTCGGGGCTCAGGTTTGTCCATCTGAGATCAAGAGAAAGCTTGTCCCAGCTCCCCATCCAACAGACTCAGATCAACACCTTGATCAGGAAAGGGGCATCTGGGGGGAGTAGTGGGGTTTCTTCTAAGGCTCGAACTCATTTGGGAAGATCTTTATCACATCAGTATTTGACAGGGATGAGACAAGATAAGCCGTAAATTCAGCATACATAATAGATTTGTTCATACAAATGGAGAACAAGGATTATTTTATTTCTGATATTAAAGAAAAAAATGCACAGTGCTTTATAAACAGGAAAGAACAGAAAAAATTTGCCCAGGGACCTTGACAAAGACCCTGATTCACAGCTGGTGTTAGCTGGTAGTGTTCTGGAGTACCCAGTCAGATCCATTGAGGTCACTGGAGTTAAACTAATTTAAACCAGGTGAGAAAACAGCCCTCAGTGAAACCCAGGAGATACTGAGTGCATTAGGCAGACCTTGGCTGTCCATGCTGGGACAACCAGGGTCCCCGCTGTCCCCAAGCCAACCCGGGGCAGCCTGCATAGTGGTGTCCCCTCCTGGATGTGCTCCTCAGGTTGGGTAACAGCATATCTGGGATGTTCTGTCAGGGACGGGGCAGCTGTCAAGGGTTATTCAGAGTCCTCACTGCCTCCTCTGACCTCAGGAGCTGCCTGCCCGCATTCACAGGGAGATTTATGGCCCTGTTTTCCTCTCTCTCCCGGCTGTGTTCAAGTGGCCAAGGGACTGATCCTTCATGGGGCTGAGCACTCCTTGTTCCTGGAGCGATGGGAGTCGGAGGAGCACGGCATCTGTCCCGTTTCCATTGGATTAGGCCAGGATTTGATTCCCTAAGAGGCTTCCTATGCAAAAGTTTTGCTGAAAGCGTGATTTCTCAGTTAACACAGGCTTCCTGTGCCTCATTTATAAAGATAGTACAGTGACCCAACAAAACCATCATTGTCGTTCATGATAATTGCTTTGCCCTTTTCCCCAAGCTCCTATGGGATGTCCTTGCCCCTCTCCGCTGGGCCAAGCTCTGGCCCAACATTTGGGATGACAATACATCAAATCCAGCCATTCAAATGGCCTTTCCTTGAATGACCCCACAAACCTGCAGTAGGGACACAATTAAATCAGCTGAGTTGCATGTCCCGTGTGACTGCTCCTTCAGCTGCACTCATTAACCTGCCACCTCTTGAGCTCCACCATCCTGGCAATCATGCACCGGACATGATGCTTGGGAGCCAAAAGCAGAAAGGTGCGGTGGGACTTACCTGTCCCTGGAGACTATCCCTCTGGATGGAGGAGGACATAGCAAAGCGGAATACTGTTCTGTCTGTCTGATGCAAACCAGTGTCTGATTCTTCAGAACCCCACTCTGCTCCCCTGCAGCTGAAATGTGCCTCTGGGCAAGGGATCCTTGGTCTGGGAGGGGGAAAAAAAATAAGATAATGTTGTTTTTTCCTCCTCGGAAGGGAGTTCCACCTAAGGTGGGTCCACACTGGTGCGTCTCTCACTCAACGTGGCCAAAGCTTGCAAGGAGGTGGCTTTCTGGCACCAGGAGAGGAGATGGAGGCTGCAAGAACCCCGTGGACTCGCCAGCTTCCCACCTCTGGCCCAGCGGGTAAAGGGGTAAAACAGCCCCAAAAGACTCAAGATGGCAGGGGAAAATGACAACCATGGATACACAGTGGCAATGCCATGAACCAAGAGCAAATTCCCTGCACGTACAGCGTCTGTTGGGGTCATCACAGCAGCTCCTCCAGCGCCCGGGATACTCGCACTCTTCAAGACCCACATACAGCTGGTTTCAAAGCTTATCTGTAGTCAGTTTTACAATATAAAGTGTCTTTGTTTAGTCAACAGAACCACTAATACATGTGATTTTGTTGTTAATAGAGCTGTAAGAATTTTAAGTACCTCTTGGGAATGTGTCATTTTTGGTTGGCTTTTTTAGGCATCACAGGGTGCTGCGTTTGTCTTTGTAAACAAGTATTGAATAAAACATTTTGCGCACAGCCGCACTTTGTACAAGTGTCATGCAGGTTTCTAAAGTTTCAGAGAGAATAAATCAACTGCAAACTGCTGCCTGGCGGTTGACTTCGCTCCTTATAAATAGCTAATTTGGACAACTTCTCTCCGCACGTCATATGAAATTCAAATACTGTGCATATCGTTAATGCGGTCACACAAATCAAACCTGCTACAGCCTCTTTTATAAGCCTGGGTTGCCACAGAAATGCCACAGCCGAGGGCAGATCGGCTTCAGGTTGCTCTCCCTTCCTTTCGGAGGCGATCCTCGGGAAGCACCGGCAGGTCACTGCGCTCTGCTGCCTTCCTTGCCCCAGGGGAGGAGCAGGAGCCCCATGGCCTGGGGCACTGCCTGCGTGGTGGCCCAGTTCACTGCTGGTTGTACTGGTTGGCAGCCTTCATCACTCGGGGGGCAGTGAGGCCCAAACTCTGCCATGAAAAGCAACCCTGGTTTAAGAAATCCAATGGCAAGTCTTTACTAAATCAAGGGTTGATTGCGCCCGGGTCTGTCGGCTTTGCAGCGCTTAGCGCTGGGCACAGGACAGATGCGCAACCTTCCCTCCTCCCAAAGCACAGCGCGCTGCTGGTCCGGCCCTGCTGAACCCCGACGTGGGATGCAAACTTACCTGGTCCTCCCAGGAGGCTCTTAGTACCGTGCAGGATCCATCCAAGCTAGCCCAGAACTCAGCCCAAAGGCTCTAATCCTGGAAGGTGCTGAGCGACTCTGACTTCTGCTCCTCGTCTCTGGATTTTGGCACATGTTCAGCACGAGCAGGATCAGCCCCTTGCTGTAATAATCAGGGAACGAGGAACTCAGCTTGAGTGGATTTCCCCCCCCCCCCCCAATGCAAAAATGCTGTACATTCCTTTATGCAGGTTTCCATAGAGTTGAACTTCTACTATTTTTTTGTTGTCGCTGTTAAAGGGGTCGGCAATGCACTGTACAATGGGATCTGGCTGTCAGGAAATGTGGAGGAATTCAGGGACACTTTTAACATCTTGCTGGTGGGGTTGGAGGGCAGCATTAAAACCAGCATCCTGGAAATCTCCCCACCAAAGAGGAGGAAAAAGCCCGGAGGAGTCCCGGGAGAAGTTATGAAGACATACTGCTTTGTCAAGCCGGAGTTTAAACAAGTTATTTCTTCCCTACTTCCTTTGTTAAAATATGATATTCTAGCTTTAATTGCTTCAATCCTATTACTCGTTCCTTTTAGCAAGTGATTGTGTAGCCCCTTGCCGTGGGGAAATCCCCTGACTGCGGGTCCGTGTTATTTAGACAAGTACTCTTTCAGAAATAAATGCCATTCTTAGCATAGGGAAGTACTTTAGGTCTAAAGGGGTTAAGAAGGCCTCCCTGCATTCAGAAACATGCAGGGGTCCCACCGTGCCAGTTCCAGCCTTTTGAACTCTTTCCAGCTTTTTTTTCTTGCAACAAATCTGTCTGACTGCCACCAGGACATAGGAAGCGTGTGCCTGTCAAAGAAATCAAGTTTACTTTTTCTGACTTGTTAACAGAGGCAGGGTATAAATAGAGCTAACTCTGCTCAGACTATTAGCATTTCTCTTAAATTAAGGGGGTAACTTCCTAGGACCTTTAATCCAATGAGGTCCAGACCAAACTGCACTATCAACAGAGGCAGCAGAGGAGCTTGCTGAAGTTTTTACAAAAGTCAGGTGCATTTGGGTTCCTCGAAAATTTAAGGCTTACCAAAAAAAAAGCAACCCCGAGCAAACAAGAACTACCTCCAGCTTGGTCACTGCCATTGCCCTGGAGAAGTTCTGAGATGTTGTTGGTGCTGTTCACTCGGTGGATGTGGATCTTGCTGGGGAAGAGCAGTGTCCTCTTGCTTCTGGAGGTCTCTCTGAAAGGGAGAGCTCTACCTCCAATCCGGTATTCCCACGCTGGGATATGCCCCAATGACATGAACCCCAACCTGTGGGTAGACGCGCAGAGCACTTGCAAGAGAGAGTGCGAAGCTGATCTGGTGAGTGATGCACGGTTTTATCTCTCTGCGTCGCGGGCGACGGGGTTTGTCGGCGGGCTTGTTTGCACCGCAGTCTGCTTCTGTTCCAGATAGAAAGGCGCCGGCGCTGTGCGGGACTTGGTGCAGACAGCGCACGTATTTAATTGACCCGTGACCTATATAAAATAGAAAAGGTTCGATGAGTTACCAGTTAAGTGGGGAGGTGTGTGGCAGCTGTCACTTATGTCGATGTGGGTACAGCACTCGCTCTCTTTGAACATTTTCCTTGCTTTCTTGTCAAAAGAAACGTCCGAATTTGATACTCCAGAACTCGGCATGCCCTGGGGCCAAGCCGTAGCATTTTAGCAGTGTCACCACGCACTTTGTTGGTGGTGGCCATCACCAATGCTTTATATTCCTGGGAGGAATCCTGTATGAAATGGTTTGATTTAACATGTAAATCATCAGCCTTTGCTGCACTTGAAACACAAAGCGTGCTTGGAGTGCAAAACAGGGGCATGGTTAAAATGACCAGGCAGATGTTCTCTGTGATGCTCCCAGCTCAAAATGTGCTTAGCTTACAACCCTAAAATTCATTTTTCAACCTGTCAGCACTGCCAGCTCAAGCTGGCATCTGAAAATACCTGCTCGTCCTGCCTCTTACATCATGTCCAACAGCAAAGCTCCTGCAGCCCAAACCAGGCTGACAGCAACATGTCCCGTGCTGAAAAAAAGTCATTGGGTTTATGTTCTGTAGCCAGGTTGTTTCTGCAATGCTAAAAGGAGCAGTGGGGGGGGGGGGGGGGGGGGATAAAGAAAAAGGCTGGCCATCAAGTAAACAAAGAGATTTGCTCAGATGGATCCCATGTGTTATGAATGAAGGTGCTGGTTTTACTTTTGCCATTCCCAAATAAGCCCCCTTTATTTCAACTACCAGGTGCAGCAATGAATATTAAAACACTTGCAAAACCCCAGCTGCAGCAGCAGAGGACGTTGTTTGAATAACGTACTGGTCAAAAACTGAAAGCCAGAAGCCACTGGCTAAAAATACTCACTTTTGCTTTGTGGCAGCACAGAGTCCCTGGACCTCGCATGGAGTGAGTGGTCTGCAAGCAGCCGAGGACTCTGTCACCAACTTTGCTAAAGCCATGCTCCTTAACCTCAGCCGAAACCATTACCCGTTCTGGTTTCTAACTGCTTCTGAAACCTAGTAATGTGCTGCTGGAAATGGGGAAAGAGTTATGTTATTAGGTCATCTTTTTCCCAATAAGGAAAGGATACTGGACTCAGGGGAAGCTATTTAGTTTGGTAGCTTAAAAAACATTTTGTTCTCACTTACGGAGAAAGCCATTGGATTTCGGGGGGGGGGTTGCAGAGGTTTAACACACGGTGGAAGTGTGCCCTGTTGTGTACATGGTAGCAGCGTTCATGGTCCCTTAAAGTAATCCATAACAACACAGCAGCTGTGATCACACATATCAAATACCTTTTCTGCACAGAAGATGAAAATTCTGCTAAAATTAACTGCAATTTAGAGCTGACTGTAGCTGAGACGGGGTGTAATAAATCACTAGAAGAGCAATGCTGCATTTGAAAATAGGACTAAAATAGGACAGAGAAGCCATAATGAGCTGTTTTGGGTTTGTTTTTCTAAATACCATAGAAAAATTATTTTTGGAGCAAGAATTTCCTTACTTTTGAGATATTCTATTATTTCCTCTACAATGTGAACAATTACAAATCCTTGGCAGTTTCACCTCCAAGAGTAGGCTGTTAGTCTCAGGGAATTCAAATAATACTTTACATACTTCTGTGGAAAATAAGAAGGATTACTGCCTACAGCCATATGATAAGACTTTCCATCCGCTCTTGTTTCTCAGGGCTTGTCCTCAGGCATTTCGGAGAGTGCGGAAGGGGGGTTGTTGGTTCGGTAGTCAAGCAGTCCATGTGACTCTAGGAAAGACTTACGATGAGGTTAGTGTTTAAGAAACAGGAATACATTTTCCTCCTCGAGAGTCTTCTCTTGAAGCACTTCAGGTGTTTAGACATCTCTCGGGAGATACTGGGGGGGGATGTTTCTACTCATTGCCGGTGGGGACACTGAGTTTCAGGCCACAGATATCTGTGGCAGACCAGGTCCCCTGAGCTAACACCTCGAAAGGTTCTGGGCGCTCTGCTTGCTGGGTCTCTAAAAAGGACTTTACTCCGTCCCCAGTAACGATCAGGTCATTTTCTTTCCCCGCAGGAGTGCGAGACCTTTGAGAAGTGCTGCCCCAATGTCTGTGGAACGAAGAGCTGCGTGGCGGCTCGCTACATGGACGTCAAGGGGAAAAAGGGGCCGGTGGGAATGCCCAAAGAGGCAACCTGCGACCGTTTCATGTGCATCCAGCAAGGCTCAGAGTGTGACATCTGGGACGGGCAACCCGTCTGCAAGTGCAAGGACAGGTGTGAGAAGGAGCCGAGCTTCACCTGCGCCTCCGACGGGCTCACCTACTACAACAAGTGCTACATGGATGCAGAAGCTTGCATCAAAGGCATTACACTGAACGTCGTCACCTGTAGGTACCATCTGACCTGGCCAAACACCAGCCCTATCCCACCAGAAACAACAGCTCGCCCTACTACTGCCTATTCCGAGACAACGGTCATTGACATCTTGCCGCCTGCTCTAGTGAACAACCCCGTCCATCAGTCAGTCTACGTGGGAGAGACCGTCAGCTTCCTCTGTGATGTTACAGGGAGACCCAAGCCAGAAATCACGTGGGAAAAGCAGGTCGACGGGAAAGACAAAGTCATCATGAAGCCAAATCACGTCAGAGGGAACGTCGTGGTCACCAACATCGCCCAGCTGGTCATCTACAACACCCAGCTCCAAGACGCAGGCATCTACACCTGCACCGCCAAAAACAGCGGTGGCCTTCTCAGGGCTGATTTCCCTTTGTCAGTCATCAAAGGAGAACCCACATCCAAAGAAGCTTCCCAAAACAAAACACATTTTCCGACCGATGAGTGCCTGAAGCAACCAGACAGCGAGGACTGTGGGGAAGAGCAGACCAGGTGGTACTATGACGCAAAGAAAAACAACTGCTTTACTTTCATCTATGGGAACTGTAACAGCAACCTCAACCACTTTGAGACCTACGAGAACTGTATGCTAACATGCATGAATGGCCCAATCAACATTTGCAATCTGCCAGCCCTCCAAGGTCACTGCAAGGCCTACGAGCCCAGATGGGCCTATAACAGCTTGACAAAGCAGTGCCAGTCCTTCATTTATGGCGGGTGCGGAGGCAACGAGAACAACTTTGAGAGCCGGGAAGCCTGCGAAGAGATGTGCCCTTTCCCGAAGAACACGCACTGCAAAGCTTGCAAACCACGCCAGAAGCTGGTGACAAGCTTCTGCAAAAGCGACTTTGTTATCCTGGGCCGTATAACAGAGCTGACGGAAGACCAAGACTCGGGACATGCCCTGGTGACAGTGGAGGAGATTCTCAAAGATGAAAAAATGGGATTAAAATTCCTGGGGAAGGAACCACTAGAAATCACGCTTTTGAACATGGACTGGAGCTGCCCATGTCCCAACATGACCACAGTGGATGGCCAGCTCATCATCATGGGAGATGTCCACAATGGCATGGCTGTCCTACAGCCAGACAGCTTTGTGGGGACCTCCAGCATCCGGCGCGTGCGGAAACTCCGCGAAGTCATCCACAAGAAAACCTGTGAGCTTTTGAAAGAGTTCCTAGGATTGCATTAACCTCCTTCACACGTGTCAGCCTTCCAGACCCGTGTGTTATGTAGGGCTAACAAGCGCTAGGCTAGTGCACAAACTAAACAAGCTGTTTGAAGATACACCGTAGGAATTATGCAGAACCCTTATTTTAATCCATTAATGATGCTTAGCAACAATGTAGTATGTTCTTTGGCAAGCACGTAAAACAGCAGCAAAAGGCTATTAATCTTGCATTGAAATCAATTCGTCCATATAGGAGTGCCATTTAACTAGATGACTCACTGCAGTAATTATACAATTTTTATGTAGCTTCCATCATAAATGATGGAATTCATAGCATTTGTTTATCTAATTGGTACACAGCTAAGTAATATATAATGTCAACTTAATCTGTCTCATTTACAGTATGGAAATGTTATGGTAAGTCATTATAAGTAAGTCACACTCTCGTCTCCTCATAGCAGCACTAATATTTTAAGAGGAAAGCCTGTAAATTATTGTCTGTATTTACAGTTGTGCACATTTAACCAATCTATGCGTTATGAATTTGCTTCTTTTAATTGAAATTTTCCTAGCAGTTTTCTCTGGATCGTACCTCGTTTTTAAATGGCAACTACTACCTATCTTGCAATCCTTACTGGAGAAAAAACTCCCTTCATCCTACGCCCAGGACAACAGGTCCCTGTAGAAGCTCAAGGCACGGTCTCACCCTGAAATGACTTTTCTGTCATCAGAACAAGGTCAGCAAACACCCTCATTCCATTGCACTTCCCTGTTTCCGTTTTAATCAATATATTGTCTATCACAAAAAGTCCAAGGCAGAAGGATGGCAGTGTGCTGCCAGCTGTCTTGCTTTTGAAAATCCTTTACACCTGAGCATATGCAGCAATTTATTGCTTATTTTCATTAAAATCCTGCTTTTATAGGCGAGAGAGTAAAGTAAGAGGAGTCAGGACAAAATTCAAAATAGAAAAGTGCAATACACAGTCTGCAGACTGTATCACACAGACACAGAGCTGTTGAAACCAAACTGCACAGACACAGACATGCAGAGTGGGCACTCTTTAAAGGCATTTATCAATTTGACCCTTTTAGAGCATTCTTGCAAACCGCGGAAAACATTTTCCGCCAGGCCAATGTATATACGCGTATGAATAAATACCCTAAGACAGCACGGGCTGTGGGTGTGAGCGCGTGCAGACGCATGGGATTGATCATTTTAACATTTGTGTGTCCAAAAATGTAACATTTGCCTATGCAAAAATCCTTAAATAAAGAAAAGGCTGATCCTGGAAAAATCCTGCCTCCGCTAAGGACTGTCATTGCAGGGAAGAGGGGCGAGCGTGGCACGGCGAGCCTTATCGTTGGTGGGTTCGGCGAGTTACTACGGCGGTGCCCGGAGCTTTCTGCCTTGCACAAAAGGCCAGTTCAAGGCTGGACCGGTGTCAAGACACGTCTGGGCGAGAGGAGGGAAGGTGCAGCGAGCGCTGCTCCGTGGTGCCATCTGACGGGCTTGCTGCGGGGCGGGCGGCGGGCACGCGTCTGCTTCTGCACGTGGGTGTTGGGGCTGGGTATGGTTAAGGGCCGGGGGAAGGAGATTAAATAGGTAGATGCTGGGCTTCAGCATGACGTGCAAGGCTCTAAACGCCCCCCCCCGGAGCCTGCACACGTTGGATATTTTGCTGTTGCAGGGAGGAAAACTAACAGTGAGGGTAACGGCGTTGAATGTGGGGCCAGCTGTGGTTTCTGTGAAGGCTTTCCATGCCCTGCACCAGACACGGGCAGCGACCACAGCGTGATGGAGAACTGGGCTCCTCTCCAAGTGGTCTGGGCTTGGGTTACGTCCAAAATGCTCCGGCAACGGGAATGGATCTAAATCTCCAGTTATTTGTATAATTTCAGAAGAAGCTGGGTGGGAGGGAGAGGAGCCTGCTTCAGACTTGCTGACCAAGAAAATATCTGCTTGGTTTATCGTTGCACCTTTCCTACGTGTAAATGAGAAAAACTCCGATTAAAGGTCTATAACGTTTGTGTATGTTCTTGTGAAGACCATTTTCTGGAGCTGGGAGATGCCGGCTCCGCTGCCCTCTGAAGCGGTTAGCACCTCTGCCGGATCATCCCTGGCTGTAGCAAGTGTCACTTGTTTCGATGGCTCATCTATCATTTTTCAAGCAAGCCGTAGGAAGTGGCATGTTCTTGCCGTACTTTCTAACACAGAGGCATCGGAGGATGAAGGTTTAATAAAGACTGGCTTTATATGGCTCTTTTTTTTTTCCAAAAGCTAAAGGATTTTGCAAGTGTGGGAGTGTTGGAGTGACTCGGGAGACATGTACCCGGTTGTTCCAGAAGAGCTGGGATGCAAACGTAGCTGAGAGCAAAAAGCACACGATTCATTGCTTTTCCAGCTAGCACATTACAGCGCTTAAGCCTGGGGTCTAAAACGCAGTCTTAACTTCTACTCTGTTAAACCCCTGGGAATTAAGCCTGCACTTAAGCGAAGTCAGCGTGCAAGCGATCTGCTGCGCTGCGACCCAGGGTTGCGCAAGGCGTAACGTGTCTCCCAGCCCCCTTCGCGCATGCGAGGGCTTGCTTGCGCGGGGGATCCCGGGGACGTTTTGGGTCAGTTTTCCAACGTGGTGCAATGCAAGGGGACACTGAACAGGCCAGCCCAGCTCCCAGACGCGGTACGGCCACACTCGCGTAGCTCCTGCCCAAACCTACGGAGCCGGGTTGCTTCCAAGCCCCGCGGTGTCTGTGGGACGGCTCTGTGCCGGGCAGACGCGCCCTCGGCACGAGGGCGAGCGTCAAACCCAGCTGCCATCCCTCACCGGTCCCGCACGGGGACGCGCTCCCTGCCCTGCTATGGATCGGGTTGATCCGTTCGGCTCCTGTGGTGCCACGCAGGCGCGCCAGCCGGGACCAGCTTGGTGCCAGCAAGCAGCCCCACAGTGACAGGTCGCCCCGAGAAAGCAAATATTGGACGTGACCAATATGACGCTGGGAGACCCCCGGGGGCGCAGAGGGCTGCGGCAGCTCTGCTGCGCTGAAACACCACGTCTGTCCCGAGGCAGAAGGAGCAGTGCCACGGGCATCCCCTCGCCTGCTCGCCGAGGGGGAAAAACCGTCCCTGGCCATCCCGAGAGCACCGCACCTCCCCGTGGCATGGGACTGACCCTAACCCCGAGCCTCTCCACCTTCTGACCTTGAAGAATTTAGCTCTCCACTCAAAGCTAGTATTTTAGTTCAGCCTCTCATTAAACCCTTAAGAAGCCTAAAATTCAAGTCTGACCAGTCAGCCAGCCTGAGGAAAGCCTACGCGCAGGGCCAGGCGCTGAAGGATGTCGTTAAAGCCTTTGCAAGGCTAATAGGTACTTGCATGCGGCTCCTGATCAGAAAATCCCTTTTGTGTTGCTCGTGCCCTCAGTTTTCCGTCCTGCTCTCTGGGGTGCATCTCTCTAGGTTGCCAGAAAGCTGGAAGGACACGCCGGTATCTAAAGTTTGTATTAAGCGTATGAAAGGAGAGAGAGGGAAAGGGAAAAGCCTGCTTGACTCCTCTCCTCGCACGGCAGAGGGCTGGGAAGGAGCACGAGCGCCTGTTTGAGGCTCCGGGGAAGAGCTGGAGGAAGGATGCCACCTCCAAAGCTGCACGGCCACGGCCAGCGGCCGCTGTCAAAGCTCTCCTCCACGTGCGGACACCAGAGAAGCAGCATTTTCTGCAGACGCTGGCCTGGGAAGCAGCAAGGGAGCTGGGTCGGAGACCTGCAGGACGTCCCCGGCGCTCAGGGACGGATCGGGGAGGCAGGAGGAAAGCGCAGAGCCGCTGGCCCCAGCGCGGCATGCCCACCTCCCAGTCTGGAGTGAAGATGAAATGTGCAACACACGAATCTGCAAACCCTGCAGCTAGAGCTCAATGGAAACCATCTAGCAGATGGATCGGAAAATGAGTCACGGGTTATTGTGCAAACCGTCTGTGCAGCCCAGCTATATTAACAGGGGGACAAAATACCAGCAAAAAAGCGACGGCGTGCAGCTTCTGCACAGGACACTGCTAGAGCACGTCCGGATTACGTACGGGGCCTGATGCATTATACAGCCGGCGGTGCAGGGCACGAGGGCCTCGTGTTAGCACGCACGGAGAGATGGCTGGATGATTACTCAGAGATAGGATCCCGCATCACCACAAAGCCCAGAGCAGCTGAGGTCAAAGGAAAGAGGAAATTGAGTGTGTTCTCATTGCAGGGGCTCGAGATGAGGTCAGGCAGAAGTTTTTACAGGCAACCAGCTCCAGAGCTAGGAGCAAACAGAGATGATGACACCGTTGGAATATGATTCAGACAGCAAAGGTATTTAAGAGCTTAGCTCCCAGTTGTTGCAAAGGGAATTAGGGACCCCTGCGAGAATTACTGCCTGGCCACGGGTCTCGGTTCCTGAGGGAGGTGGCTGTGACGAAAGTCATGCGCGGCTTCAGCCAGCAGCTAATGACTTCCCGCAAAAAGGAGGAGTAATTCAGCTGGCACCAAATTAACACCTCGCACCACAAGACCCACTTCCTCCACCTGAAGCACCTTGCGCCCTGCTTTGCTGTAATTTGTGCCATGTGCACGTGCTGTGAAATTCTCTGTGTAGATATTTACCAGGAAAAGATCGGGGCCAGGCTGGGTGTATACACCGAGGCTGGATGGAGCCAGGTTTCCGAAGGCACGGCTGCCAAAATGTCACCCTGAGCGAGAACTTCGAGTTTAAAGCCTGTGTTTTTATACCAAATATTTAGTGTTTTCCCCTTCACCGGCACTGGTTACTGATTGACTACAAGTGACCTCCAACCGCCTTATTGATTTACAGTGGCTGTCAAAGGACAAAAAATGAGCCCCATGTCCAGGATCTGGGAAATACTCTGAATGGAGGTTGCACAACCGAATAAATGTTCTGCCGGCTCTTTAAATCTTGGGCGAAAAAAAAAAAAAAAAAGTCCGCTTGAGCTCCTGATCTACAATGCAAACACCAGTGGGATATGAAGATAACACTGCAGCACTAGCGGACATATCTATTAGCCAAAAAGGCGGCGCAGCCTGTTTAATTCACAGCTATTTATGGTTCGGCAAATGATATGACATTCAGGCCTGAGAGTTTAGAAAGTGAATGGGAAGTCTTCCAAAGGCTGCTATGTGGTTCAGGTTTCAAAGTCAGGAAACTCTCTGATTTCGGTGTTTTCCTCTGTGCACATCCCTATTACCACCTTTCTTCGGAGCCAACCCTCCACGGTACCAGCTTGCGCTGGGTGCTTACCCATCCGACCGCTGAACTGTGAGCCCAGCCGGCACGGTTTGGAGGGTCTCCTCCAAACCTCAGCCTTGCTGGTGGACACGGACCTGCACGTGCTGCAGAAGCCCGTGGTCGCAGCAGCTCTGACAACGGCAATGAGAGCAAAACCCAACGGACGTGAATTATGGCCAGTTTGGGGAGGGGACAAGCCTCTTCCAGACCCCGCTCCGGGGCATCTTGTACGAACCCCTGGGGCCCGAGACACTGGTGCTTACTGGATGGAAAGGGCCATGGGTCTTGCCCCACCTGGCAATTCCTACGCCCTCTCATTTGTCCCAGCGTTGGCTAGAAATGCGGGAGGAAAGGAGAAGGCTGGAGAAAAGAGAAAGAGGAAAAGATTCATCTAGAGGGAGGAGGGGAAGCATTTTTTCACCTTAAACTGGCATAACAACACGGTAGTTGGACTGGATTAACTGGCATAAAAAGGAACTACCCATAAAGGGGTTTGTGCCTTCTCTTCCTCCTTCGCTCCACTCCCAACACACCCAAACCAAGGGGGTTATTGTAACATGTGTAAAGGACATGACTTCCTCTACTGCTTGAAATAAATAGAAAAACAACAGTAACAAACCTCCAGGATCAGATGGTATTCACCCAAGGGTAAAAGTACTCACATAAAAAATTGCTTAACCATTAACTGCAGTGGATAACCTTTGCGTCAGTCTGCAGCAGGACCAGAGGATGGAAGGTGGCAAACATGGGGCTAATTTTAGAAAAGAGTTCCCTGGAGCTGGGTATGAAAACTCAGCAAGTCTGGTAGAAACTGTAATGGAGATAAAACTCACAGTTGAGTGATAAATATGATGTAAAGAGGAAGAGGCTGTGGACTTCAACAGAGGGAAGTGATACTCCGTAACACTTAACTTTCTTTGAAGCAGTCACGAGGACGGAGATGGTCCAGCTGATAGACTTGGATCAAGGCTTGAGAGCAACTTCCTCACCCAAGGCTTTTAAGGACGTCCTTCGGGGAGAGGTAAGGCAGTCTCTTGAGCCAACAACTGGTTGAAACACCCAAAAGAAAGGGTGAGACCGAAAGGTCAGTTTTCACAATGAAGGGACGTCATCGGCAGCGTCCCAGGGCTGCTCGATGGTCTGGAAGAGGGATGGGAGAGGTGGGTTACAAAGGTTGCTGTTGAGATCAAGTTATTTAGGGCTGCAAAAACGCAAGCTGACTGTGAGGAGCTGTAGAAGGGCATCGTAACACCAAGTGACAGCATGATAAAATAGCAGATGAAATTCAATATTGATTAATATACATGGTGGGGGAAAGCGAGTCCTAGCTGTGAATTCCTATGATAACTTCAAACAAGCTCTTCCCATTTGAGACCTCGATGATCCACACATGGATCTGACCAGGGCAGCCGGTCCAGCCTGCTTCTGGTGTGCAGGCAGCCCCCTGGGCAGATCCTGTACATCGCACCTCTCAAAAGAGCGCCAGCAGCTTGACAACTTGCAACGTTCCCATTAACAAGCACAAAAGCCTACGGACATCTTAAAAACCCAGCAGCGCTTGCACATCATGCTCAGACTGCGTTGGTTACCGCCTGGCTAAGAAAACACTACTTGCTACTAGAGACTTGCTTCTAAGATCACCAGATAAATCTCAGCCACATCCCAGCCCCATAAAGTCAAATCTTGCTGAAACAGGAACCTTAACGTCCATCTGCTTCCCCACAAGCGCACCGTGCTGCAGGAGGGACAATGGTCACAGTCACAAACCCTTCCACCTCTAGAGCCCCCAGGCTTTTTGGGAAGTGTCCCGCAATTGCTGCATCTACGGCGCTTGGGGAAGATGCTGGAAATCACAAAGCTCCATCTGGAAACGACTCCAAGGTTGGCCTTGGCCAAGACACTCCATCCCTGGACAGAAAGCAAGGTGCAACCGGGATAGTCTAGAGACAGCTGTGGGGCAGAGGAGGTCTCACTGTCCTCACCATATAAACAGGCAGCGTCAGGTTCTCCATCCAGCAATGTCCAACACAAAATTTAATTACACGAGCCAAAACCAAGCACCACGACCCAACTAGTCACACACGCACACTTACTGCACCCACCGCAGCCCCAGCATGGAGGACCCAAGGTCTTCCTCACACGGTCACACCTTCCTATTTTTGCAATATTTGGGGTGCAAAGAAAAAAAAACAAAACCAAACCAACCCTCATCCCTGAAATGACGT
The DNA here is from genome assembly GCF_900496995.4 of Aquila chrysaetos chrysaetos. Taxonomy (NCBI): domain Eukaryota; kingdom Metazoa; phylum Chordata; class Aves; order Accipitriformes; family Accipitridae; genus Aquila; species Aquila chrysaetos. Next base: position 69,610,854 of record NC_044008.1, read on the forward strand.
CACATCGCTGGAAAATTGGGGCAGGAGCGTCCAGCTACTCCCAGCGCCTGACACGAGATGGCGTGTGGCATCACGGATTGGGGACCTGGCACTTTGCAGCCGCCTGGTTTAGTCGCTCCTTCAAGTGAAGCATCCTCCGGTTGTGGTTCGATTTGCCTCGCCCTGGTTAATTTAACTGTTTCACAAACACTTGGCTGTATAATTTAGATTTTCGAAGTGGAAAGGGACCCCCCGGCTCCCAGCTGGATGGCTGGTTTTCGTTTGACTGCTTTCATCCTTGTCTGGTTAGTAACATAGCAGGGGAGATTTTAGGTTTATACGGGGGAAAAAAAAAAGATATAGTAGGGAGTGTGACAAGGCAATCAAATCCATTTCCAGAGCTGCAGGAAAAAGGCACAATGTATAATTTATTTGAGGCTTTTTCTCTCCCTGTTTGCAGATTGCACAGTTTCTAAATATATTGGTCCAGTTATTCAAAATTATTCATGAATCTCTTCAGTGAATAATACTTGACCTGCAGATCATCCAAAAAGTGAATATTGCAATCAAATTCTCCATTTCTGCTGTAATTTATTGTAGCTAACAGATGTATACTACTCAGGTAATTAACTCGGGATGAAACTCAAATTGTATATTTGATTATAATATTTGCAATTCACAATTTTTACTGCGCTAGCTAGCTCCAAAAGTCATCTAATCAAGAGATGGGCAAGAGCATTTCATGTCTGACATAACAAATTGCTACTTTTATCAGTCGGTTTGGCGTTTCGGTGAAGGAGCGGCCGTTCACAAGCACGTGCGACCGGAGCCGCAGGGCTGGAAGGGCTGTATATAGACACAGCAGGCTCGCACCGAGTCAGCAGAGAATAAACATAGATTAAAAGGAAAAAGTTAATGGCTTTCTCAGATCTACTCGTCTAACAGGTGTGATAAGCAGGACTTACACCAAAATCTCCTTATCTGTTGGGTCTCTGATGGTGCTTTTCCCCTGAAAATATCAAGAGCAGGATGGGGCGGGCGTTTTTCTCCTCGACTGTCCGGCCCATGTCTGTGCTTCAGATTATTTACCGTGTTTGTATTATGGAGCTGCCTGGAAGGGGGCCACACTCTGCAAACACCGATGGAGAGCTGCAACTCGCCTGCCGAGAGCTTACAGTCCCAAGAGACGGGTGACAGGACGGAGCGAGTGGTCCCTCGGTGCCACGGCCCGGCAGAGCATCCTCCGTCCCGGTCGTAGAGCCTGGAAGGGCTGAACCACCTTTCTGCAACTGTTACGTGTTGGGCTTTCGATTACAGAAATATCTAAGCGCGCTGGCAACCCAAAGCATTTAGGGATCATGAGTCACATCTCCCAGTGTCACAAACTTGGCGTTAAAATCTTGTTATTTCTTATAAATAAATAAATTCTTGGGTGGTTTGGTCGTTCTTTTAATTTGCCTTCAGCTGGCAGAGCCTTTCAGCCATCACAGATTTACGCTTTCCTTTGCCACCACCAGCATTAAACATACACGCTTTTTCTCACTTTTATTCGTGACTGGAAGTTTAAGGTCTCACTTAGTCACAGAATCTCCAAAGCAGGAGCTTTCGGAGATCTATCAACCACGACAAGACTCACAGGAGGGTCAGGAGGAGCAGCGTTGCCACCGAGGGACTTTCTGTGCGCTCTAAAAAAGTTTTCTCCGAGATGGAATGCTCTGATGCATTTCACTCGGGTAGTGGCTGTTTGCCTGCTCACCTTAGGTGTGCTGGGAGGCAAACAGGTTTTGGAGATGGTCTTTTTGGTTTGGCTTTTGGTTTCCTGCAAAATTATTAGCCCTTGTGGCTCAGCAATGTGTGCCAGCCAGAAATCCTGCCCCGCAGCCACCAGCTGCCTCACAAAGACTGTCACCCAGCCCCTCCGCCGCAGGCTCCAGCAATATATTCATCCCGAGATGCACTTCTACACCTGTTACTTATTGATTCCATTTCTCATGTTTAGCTATAGAAGTTTTTCAGCAGACAAAAACTGAAGGAGGATTTGCTGCTCCTACCCTGGCAGGAAGATTTACACATGAGCAAATGATTTGTAACAAATATAGTGTAAGATAGATGGAGCTGCTTCTCTTGTTCACAAATTATTCACAGACTATGGGCTTGAAGGGGAAGAAATTTTTTCCTTGCTTTGTAAAATACACACATATGCATTTTTTTATTGTTATTTATGACTACTTTCACTGTAAAAAACACTCCTGAGAGCATCTTTTGCAGAATTATTGCAGCTCCCAGGTTGTTTAGTTGGTAATCTGGAGAGAGGACAGGGTTGGAGGTTTTTTTCCCTTTCTCCTTTTTTTAGTAATTGCCTTGACCAGTGAGACTTTTGTCACGGGTTTGAGCCTCTGGGCATTACAAGGTGATAAAATTTAAGTTCCTGGCCTCCACTTTTCTCACCAGTCTGCTCAAGGGAGCATATCACAGAAACAGCTCCTGGATTTTGCTGGGCGAGCACTGCTCCTTAAATCAAGCTCCAGGGCAAGTGCTCACGACCATTTGAGATTGCGTTCTGCGAGCATTCCCAAGCGTGATGAAAAAATGCTGTTTCTAGAAATGTTTCTGGCAAGAAGGGAGGTTTCTAGAGCCTCAGGTGCCACCGCAGGAGGCTGGGAGATGGACACCAAATAGAAACAGGGACCCTCGACACGCTGAAAGGCTCAGAAGGATATTTCTAGGTAGGACTTTTGGAGTTTGGCTTGTATTCCATGTTTCTCATATAAAGAACTAGTTTTCCTTTTCTAGATAAAGCTTTCTTTTCCCTACTTCCATAGCTAGAATTAAAATGCATCTCCGTGTACTTGGTAATGCCATGAGTGGGGGCAGATCCTCCACCCAGCTGTGCTACATTCATATGTAATTTGGAGTTTTCCTTCTTGGCCAGCCAGGTAAGTGAAGCAGCTCCAAGCCTCGTTCTTGCGGTAGCTGCATCCTGCAGGAGTCATGCAGCCCTGTGAAATGGGCATTGCTACAGTCTGCCTTACAAAATCTAACAGTTCATTAAAAAAAAAAAAAAAAAAAAAAAAAGTTATATTTTTGCCCTGAAGATCCAGACGCTGCTAGGTGCTAACTAGGTCACTATTCAAATCCCTGTCTTCATGGCTCCTGCGTTCCAGATGCGAGCGTGTGTGTCTACGTTACCTGTCGATTTGCGCAAATCACGTAACATATGCAAAACTCATTGGCCTGTAAGCTGAGCAAATATACAATTGGTCTGTGAATCCATTATTGGTAGGAGCAGATGGGTTGCTTGCTTAAATAAATGCATTTACAAACTCCTCTAGGTTTGCTTTCAAAAACACCAGTTTGTTTACATAACGTGGTGTAGCCAGGCTCCTACACTCTGCTCACCAAACCTTCCCTGGCCTGGAGTTCAGGTGCTTTCATTTTTGCATAAAGAAAATCTGAACACGAATATGTTTTTGCAGACATAACAAAAAAAACCCCAGAAAAATCTCTTTTGATTTGTAATGTATGAGTAAAGCATTGTTTACGTTCACGCACTGTTAATTGGAAGCATCCATAATACATCAGTCGGAGACAGAGCAAAACAGACGCAGAATAAAAATATCTACAATGACCTGGTCCTGCAAATGCTGAGTAACTTTATGCTCTGGAGCAGAAGCTGCCTCGAACAAAATCATTTTATTCATTCCTTCTGGAGCTGCACGTAGGGGATGGCTGGAGTTAGCAAGAGCAAGGGAGGGAAATAAAAAGCTACATTTTCCCTTGCTCTGCTCTTGCATCCTCAGCCGAGAGAAAAAGTCAATGGGCTGGGGAAAAGCACATTTGTTTGCTTTGTGGCTGCTTGGGTGGGTGTCGCTCATTCACCTGGGGGAGCCCATTTCCACCCAGCCCAGTCCTCCGTCCTGGCTCAACGCGGCCAGCTCTCGCCCAACCGGACAGCCCGCAACCCGCCACCGCTCCCCGGACACCCTGGAGACCTTCTGCTGGAGAGGAGGAGGAGGAGGAGGAGGAGGAGAGCACGCTCACGTGGCTCATCAGCTGCCTGCGCAAAAACCACGCTGGTGGTTTCAGCCCCGTTCCCGCAGCACGGCTGCCGCGAGCGCACGCGCGCGGCGGGCTCTCAATGGCCACCTTTGTTGGCAGCCCCGGGCAGGAGCACGCCGGCCGCTGACGTGGCACCCGGCTCCGTCCCCTTGCCCCGTCCCCTGCGCCGGGAGGCTGGCCCGGGAGGAGAACCCTGCCTTCGGCCACAAGCAGGGGCTCGGACTTACGCCCTTCCTAATTTTTATGTTGGCTTTTACGTCTTAAAAAAGAAAACGAAACGAAGAAAGGAGCCCAGCAGACGAGGGAGGAGGTGGAGGCATTTCCCCTTCGATACCTCCTTCCTCTTTCTTCATTTCCTTATTTCCCCCCTTCCAGTTTCTTCGCCTACCTGTTGAAACGTGGTTACCACGACACGGTAACGGAAAAGCTGCAATTCTAATGCAGGAAGCTGTTACAATTTTAAATAATTGCTTTAAAAAAACCCGACAACCCAAGGGAAGAAAGCGTTCCCCCTCGCCACGCTGCCACCCGTAGCACCCAGCGCCGCTGACCGCCCCGCTCGCCACGCTGGCACTTCTTGGCAGACACAATCCCACCCCGGCAAAAGTCAATGTTTACATTTGTCACGTATATTTATAGTGCATCCTAGACCCAGCCGTGCCTCAACACAGCCTCGTGGGCCAATTGCCATGTTGAGAGGCACCTCCCAGCAAATGTTCCTCCGTTTCTGGAAGGACAGAGGAAAAGAAAAATCCCCACATGAATCCTGGAAGACGCTGGCTGCAGGGTCCCCGTTTCACCAGTCCTTCAGGTTCTTCCAGTTCACAAGGACAACTTGCACAGCGAAGTCATTTGCTCTGCAAGTGGCCTCCCGGTACCTGACCTCCATAAATTCAAACAACTCTCATGGCAGCAAAGCGCTGGGCACAGACCCCGCACCCTGGGCCAAGTGCACCACGGAAGGACCGTCAGGATAAATCCATCGGGGTTTGGGGGTCTTTTGGGGACTGCTTCTAAGAGGACTTCAAAGAGTTACAAGTAATAGTGACCAATTTCCAATTTTCCTTCTTTTTGTCTCAACTGGCTTGTCCCCGTTCTGCTAGGACGCCATTGAGCGTTGCACACCGATTAACACCTTCGCTGCGGGCACCGCACCGCCCGGGTCATCTCCAGCAAAAAGGATTTGTGTCCCTGTCTATGTTAAGCGACGGTCGCGACCGTTTAGTCCCACTCGACATCAGCTCCCTTGAAAACATCCCCGTAAAGCAGCTATCCCCAGATTAAGCACATCCCGGTCAAGCACAGGATATTGAATGGATGGAAAGCAAATAGTACGTTCTCTTCTCCCGTGCTGTGAGAGGCATCGTGCACTTCACAGGAGACTAAGGCCAACCTTCACGGTGCCAAAGTCCACGGCTCACCTCGTCCCTGGCTCCGCAGGGGACGGCTGGCGGCTCCTCCATCCCTCCTCTGCTCCACGGCCACCTCAAGGCCGGGGACGGTGATACCACACGGGGTTTTTCTAACGATAAAAGTCTGTTGATGACTGGGACGTGCTTTACGACAGCAGCGGTATTGTACCCCAGGGTCACCCAGAGCTCTGAAGCGAGAAGGAAACCTCACAGCACGTCTGCAAGGCACAGAAATGGGGTTATATCTCATGCCGATGGGGAGCGGAGGCCCGGAGAAATTGGAACCGCTGGAAGCCAGGAGCAGGCAAGCACGGTGAGCAGGTTGTAACCTTTCATTCCCAGCTCTCCGCGGCATGATTTATGATTTATCAGGTGGTTATGAAAAAAACCAAAACAAGTAAAGAACGAAATAACTGGCTACAGGTTATACAGCCAGGGTTCCCCTTTGTCTTTCAGCCTGCCCAGATAAATGTCACTATGGGAAAGGCTGGAGATCAGATACAGCCCTCGAGTTCAGGAGCTCTATTGGAGAGTGAAAGAAAAGGCTCTGGATAAAGACAACTGCAGCAGTTACATGACCAATCCCAACATCTACGGACATTTTCCCCTCTGCCTGTAAGAGTTATGTCATCCTAAGCACCCTTAAGGAAGACAACCCCATTCTGGCCAGCAGATGACTTACTGCTTACAAATAATACAGATACCTTTTTATATATGACAAAAGACCAAAATATCCAAGATGACAGTGACCCACAGAAGTGACTGAAAGCCAGGCGCTTGAGCGCAGCTAGCTCCTTCCAAAAAGCAACTGGGAACCGGACAATGTGAGACCTGGCCACAGCACTTCCAGCCAGAATAAGCCTTTTGTTCAATGTCACGACAGGGAACGGGCCAGTTGCCACCCCGCAGCAATGCCCCCGGCGGCAGGGTCAGGCTGGACGGCCTCAGATCTCTCTGGAAAACAGGCAGAGTCAAAATCCTACCTCTAATCGCTCTGTCTTTTGGAGAGAGTCATCTCAAAGTCAGTCTCACAGATGATCCCCATCTCCGCTTAAATATCTCTCGTTTTTTTATTTCATCAGGCATTTGTGCAGGCATCAAAAAGCCAAACTCATTGGAGATCTCGGACCAAAATGCATTTTAAAATGCATTATTAGCCACGTATTACCCACAGCACATACACAGAGAGGGAAAGTTTCAGTGATTGTTAAAGGCAAAAATCTGTCCTGCATAGTTAAGGTTTCCCTCTGCACCGTTACCTCTGTTGCAGGTGCAGAGGGTCATCCTCCTCTCCATCCATCCTCCTTTTCTGAGCCTCAGCGGGCACGGTGGTAGAGCCGAGTGAGCAGGAGTCTTTCAACAGCAGCAGCAGAGGCCACGCAAATCAGCCTGGGCAGGGCTTCGGGATGCTGCAGGGAAGGAAAGGGATAAAGTACAGGACATTCCTACAGCAGGATTGTTTACAAGATTTAAGAGTCCCGTGTTGCCATTGACAATTAACTATAGATCAGCAGAGGAACGCTGTTCTCTACCATAAGTACGTATATTTTTAGATAAACGTGTTCCGCAAATATTTTGTTAAGGAACCTGCTTTGCCTAAAGCATCTACTTCTCCTCAAGCCTCCAGTGGTACGGCGTGAACTGTGTTACCAATAACAATTGTTCCTGCATTTGTTTCTTGAACATAGATCATAAAATACACAGTTCATTTGGGAGTGTCTGTATACTCTTCTGTCCTTCTTATTCAACCTCGTAGAGAAAAACAGGCAACTAACTGTGAGTCCGGAGAGGGACACAGCCCTGCCCTGAAGAGATTACAGTCTCCATCAGATAATACACTGCAAATTATACATGGTGAGGCACAGACCTCAGACAAGCAGAATGGGGAGAATGGCTTGGTTTGGGAAAGAAACTAAGAAAAGCAATTCTAAAGGAGGACTTTGAAGGAAAACAGAGAAAAAAATCAGGAGGGGGAAACCTAGGAATTTAAAAGAATAAACAAGGTAAGAGAGAGTTTGTACAGCAGAACATTGAAAAAAGGACTGATTCATAAAGATGAGATCTAGACTCTAAATTTAACCGATCTCCTGGTATCTGACTTCGGGCAGGTAAGCTGCTCCAAATACGGAATTCTTAAAACCACAGAGACACCAAGAAAAAAATGAAAGACAACCTTACTGACCTCCGAAAGTCCATCACCCCCAAATGCGTGCCAGCTACTGAGGTGATCATCGAGCCAGCCTTGCTCACGGGTCTCCAGTGTCACCAGCAGCTTCGCTTACCTCCCACCAGCCACTGCCACGTGGCACCCTCAGGGACAGCAAGGCGATCGGAGACAAGGTGGGCTGGACGGCTTACAGACCGAGCAGCTCCACCACACGATGCCTACGCTCCCCTCCTATTAACGGGGCTAGTAGAGCACCTCCCGTAGCAGCTCATCAAGGCTATGTCGTCTTTTGTAGACTCATCTGAGCAGGAAGAAGCAGAGCGGTGGAGCGGACGCGTTGCAGCGAGGACGGTGCGAGATGGAAGCGAGGCAAGGGCAGGGAGAGGGGACACCGTTTATTAGGTCAGCTGGTGTACTTGGAAAAACTACACATGCTTTCAGGCACATAAGGCTTCCTTAGGTCTGAAATAGAAGCAATAACCTTAGAGCTAAATACAGGTTGAGAATAATTGTTCTGAGTTAAACTTCATTATATTAATGAATTAGGCAATCTGAGAGGAAGGATGATTGGTTCCTGTTGATCAAAGGGAGGATACTAGCCAGAGGACAGCTGATAATGTCATTTATGGCACAAAGAGAGGGCGAGAGAGACAGGAATAATGATTGCCATGGGATGGCTGGTGGTAGCAAAAATTATGATGTAATATGCAATCAATATCTCTGTGATTTTTATATCCTAGAGACAGGAGTTTTAGTACTCGGCTTGTCTTCTGAAGCAGTTTTGGAGACCTTCCTTGAAGGTCAGGAGCGAGAGGTCAGAGATGCAGTGGTTGATCTCTTACCCAGTGTTTCTGTCCTTTATCAGTTTGTACAAGTTAATTTGGGTTGGTTGCCTGCAGTTGTTGCCACCAGACTGTCAAATCTGTGATGCAAACCACCCAGACAGGAGGGCAGTGGTAGGTCTCGGTCCTTCTGTATCACTTAGAAATCTGATTCTATTAAGCAGCTGTGGTTAATTGCCAACATTTATGAGTTCATCACTATCCCTTAGATGTTTTGTTTCCTGCGAAGCGCCAGTCCCAGGGTGCCTGTGATTTTCTAAGGATCTAAATTTTCACCTAAAATCAAGTTCTTAGTGGACTTGGAGAGAAATGCTAGAACATTCTGAAATCTATTTAAGTCTACACCCGGAAGATAAATTAATATGGTGCAAGGTTGATTATTATTTACGATTATCTCATAATTTCTAAAATATTCTTGGGGGCCTGAATCACAATTTCTTGAGTGATTTGGTTTGGCACTACTGAAATGAGTCTTTAAGGACAGCACTAACAGTCTAGAAGGCACAAATGGAGAACATCATTACACGTTACTTAAGAACAAAATACCAATTGTTCTCAAGTAAAATACGATCTATGGCTCAAAGCAGTTAATAAATATGAGACTCACAAATATCTGCAAAGTAGGTAACTGCCCCAGGTGCTAACAGTTTCAGCTGTCGTCAGGAATTCTGCACTCTTCCCACTAAATTGCCAAACAGAGGTGCTGTACGTACCTGACTAACCCTGAGACACAGACACACCGAGAACCCATTGGCTTCCAAAATACGTTGCAGTTATCTACGACATCTGAGACTCAGCAGGGAGTTAAAGGCTCAAGTATGGGCTTAAAAACACCGAAACTACTCTTGACAAGGCTGAAGCAATCTGTTGAAGACTGGGCGGACAGGTCATAGCACAGCCCCTGGCAGAACCCAGCAGCCGTGTCTCCGTGCTGGCACACGGGATGCTTAACCTCTAATGAAAATGAAAATCAAAGGAGAATTTGTTTTAGTTTGTAAAATCTGTATGCAAGTCTAATTTTGACCAGCAGCAACTTCGGTGAGTAGGCTGGTGTAAAATTTTCACATGATTTGTACTGGAGGAATATATACTTCCATATCTATAGAAACACCCACAGAAATTCTTTTAGAGAATCACAATAGTCAGTATGTGAGATCTCACTGCTCCGGAGGCCTTCTGCTCCGACGGTGGATGAATCAGACTCTATATACCATGGACAATGAGAATCAAGTGCTTCACTTTTATATGCATGCCTTATTTCAAAACGGAAAGGTCATCTGATACACGTTAAGTGAACTGTACAACGGAGGAGACTCTCAAAGGCCACAGAGACTAAAGGCAATAAAAGGAGAGAACGGTAAGGCAACCTCAGAAGATGTTCCTGTGGCATACAGAAATCAGACGAAGCTCCTTATTGACAGCGAAAAGACAGCAATAGCCAGCTAACGTCTGACACTTGCTAACAGTGAATTTCAATGGAGACAGAGGAGGAAACCAACACAGAAAAGGGCAGTGACTTGCCCAGAGTCAGATCTGGAACGTGGGGTGCCCGAGCTGTCATCTGTTATACCATGTTCTTCACTAACCTGCCACCTCTCATTTCCATCAACGTGACTAAAAACTCCCAGGCTGCTGCATTACTGGATGAGGCTGCCCAAGCAGCAAATTCACCCAGTTTCGGGAGACTGTGAGCATCTAATATAATCCTTACCTGTATTCTGACATTCAGTAGTTCTTTACACCACGTCTTTAGAGAGAAAGTGAAGTCAAGTAAGCCTCAGCCTACAAGGGGCGGAGGGAGAGGGTACCTTGCGGTGGCTAGAGCCTCATGTGCTGAGGTCTCCCATGGTACGGCAAGCAGTCCCTGGCATCGAGCAATTTAAGAGATGAGGTCAGAGAGAAGCGGAGCCTGGGTGAAAAGAAGAGCGGCATGAAAGCCCGGTGCAGCAGAGCAAGTAGCGAGAGGCAGCGAACAAAGGGAGCAACGCACAAGCCGGTCCTGCTGAGGATGCTGTGGGAGAGGCAGAAAAGACAAAGGACGGGGCTATGGGTGTCGCAGGGAATTAATATCTTCTGCCAAGGGAAAAAGGTGGGTTTCCAGGTCTGGTTTTAATTGCGTTAGCCTGTCTTGTTGCTATAACCTTCTCAAAGAAGCTCACAGGGGCACTAAACAATAATTAAGGCACTACGTGCCCAGAGTCCTCTTTTGTTTTATGCTACGGGTGATCTTGAAGCTAAGGGGACAAGGGAACGCAGCACAACGAGCTCCATGAGGGCACGGAGCTGACAGACTCTTTAAATGTAATGGTGTCTCAGCTCTCAGAGGAGGAGAGGATCTCTGATTTCAGGCCTCTGAAGTGCTAAATTACCGAAGGAAAACTAAAGCAAGTTCCACCAAAACTGCAGCCATCGATACTACAGATTGTTTTTAACAAACGAAAGTTGACAGAATAAAGGATGGGGGTTGAGGGATGTCGGCGCTGTATGCCAAGGTTTTTCTAAAAATATTTTACACCTGCTATTCGTCCCGCACACTGATCATATTTTGTCTATGAGGTAGAGAACTCGTAGTGCCAAAGGGAATGTGGTTTATGTTCCCGAGTCTTAATGCTTTTTCCCTTCTGTAAGGCAAAACTCCTTACTACCGTCACTAAAATAAAGCCAAGAGGACAAAAGTCCTACGCACACTGCCACGGTAACAGTTTAACCGTTCCTCTCGCTGATCTTTGGAAACAATCCCTTCAGCAGGATTTTACAGCTCTGGCACTTCGATTTAGTGAACTTTTTATGCAGCTCACGAGAGGAATGCAGCCAACTCTGTACACTCAATTTAAATCAACTTGCTGATGATATAAAAAAGAGTGCTGAACCACTGGTTTCCTTCATCTGCTCCAAAACTACCAACACAAACTCTGAGGTATTTATTCCTGAAACATTAATAGAACAGTCTGGGGCATCAGATCAGTAAATGAACTCTGCTTTGATCCCATGCTGGTCCAAAGAGCTGATTTAACAACTAGTTGTTTGGCTACTTGATATTTCAGAAATGCAACTGGGCTGTTAGCTACCAACAGGCTTTTGCACGTTGGAATACAGGGTGCAGACAGCTGGGCAGGCGCCTGTGCTGTAGCTGGGTAATCATCTGCCACGGTTGTCTGTAGCAGAAGACTGTACAAGCAATGTTTAATAGCTTTCTAATTTTGCATCGTTAAGGAGGGAGGGATGGATCTCTCCGTGGCTTACACCAGCCCTCAATCTGTATAAATTATGATAGCTTAGTTGAAGTTAAGAGAACCACCAAACTTGTACTCACCGAGACTCCAGTGCCAGTCCAGCCCGTGCCCTCTGGATTCACATCTGCGGCAGGGACCTTTGAGAACAGGAGGCAGTAACGAAGCACTACGTATTGTCAACTCCACCTGTGAGCTGGCTCTCCTTTGCAGAAATAATCAGATCAATTTACTTTTGGTGACCGCTACCAGACTTCTGATCAGGAGTAAGGTCTGTCGTCTATCCACAAAACAAATGCAGCACAGACCGTAGCTGTCTAGTGAATCCTCTCTACCCTGCCATGCCAAGATGCCTCTGAGCTCAACTTCACAGATCTCAGATTACGATTTTCAAAAGTTACCGACTTGCGCTGAATTGAGTGAGCCTGACAGATGAAAGTGCTTTTAACTTGTGCTCGGGTGGGGACTTTGGGTGAAGAGACAGGATGCACTAAGCAGCATCGAGGGGGACGCACACTTGGGGTTTTACCCTTTTCTTCACTGTAAATTAAAGATGTCTTCCGAGGTTTAACTTACACTGGCAATTTTAAGGAAGTAAATTGCATGTTCACAAGAGAAAATACAAAAGAACTTGCACAACTGAGCAAATGCTTCCTTTTCCCCCTTCACTACTTTTTGCGTCCCCTGTATCAAAGCAAACGCGCTTACCTGACAGCACGGCTCGAGCAGAATACTGGGTGCGTGCAAATTAAACCAGAGATTGACTTGGCACTCATTTAGAACAGAATGTTGCAATGTCAATGTTTGATCTAACAAATTCAGCACCAAACTTCAGCAAAAGATAAATAAATGGGTGAAGTAGACTGAACAGAAAGCACACATCTTTAATTTCTCTAAGTAGGAGAAAACATTCAAAATTGTCACATTTGCATTCTCTGAGAAAACTAGAAGCTCTCACTTACAGATTGTCTCCTTGCAAAGCACCATAAACAAACCCTGCTTACTCAAATCTTTGTATTAAAAGGTGCTGCAAAAAACCACCTTCTTCCCAGAGATTCTTCCTTGCTGCAAACCACTGCCCTTCATACGCAGAGCTGGTTACAGTGGAAGTGAACAAATCGGCATGGGAAGAGGATAAGCTCGATGACCTTTAAGACAAATGATCTCAGTTTAAAGCACAGGAATAGAAATATTACAGAACACAAAAAATAGTCTCCACTGAGCTGCTCAACCTCCTAGGCAGTTTAGGTATTATTATTGTATTGTAAATAGTAAAATTGTAGTAAGTCTTAAAGTCTAGGTACACAAACAGAAATAATACACAGAGGTAACATTCTCCATTTTCCAGTAACTGATCCAGTATTTTTTTCTATTTTTTTTCTAATTCCCTTTAAAAGCAAAATCATCCACTTAAAATTAGATACCAAACAATGCACTTTTAAGTGCGGTTCTGTCCACTGATGTGCCGTTAGTGGAAAGACAAACCAGATGGCAAACTCAATAAAAAGAAGCCAGTTAAATAGAGACAGATGAATGCCTAAAAAAACCTTCGCTCCGTTACTGCTTTTGAATTGGTTGTCATGGCATTAGAAATTGATACCATTGTCAGCCTCACATCTCCACCCCGTCCATTTCTTCACAGCCTCTGTCCAAAGCAAAGATCTCACACTGGTGTTGAAAAACACCCTCGTCCTTACAGCACTAGGCTCTTTCCACCAAAACTCTGCTCGCGCCAAACTGGGGGTGTATGCCTGCGTGGAATTTACACCTTTTGTAAAATCAAGCGCATCAAACGGGAAAAGACTGATCTTCAGTCTCAAATTCCAGTTTCAGAATACTAAAGTTCGGATAATTTTAATCTTGTACTCCTCCTGTGGCGTACCATTCATCATCACGAGCCAAAGGACTATCCACTTGGCGTGTATCTTCTTTTTGTACCACTGGAACTGCCATGGAAAATAAGCTGACATTTGTTAGATTTACACATTAAAGAAGTAAGTTTCTCTTCCCCTTGACAATGTCCATCAGCAAGGAACGCTATTTGCCGAACAGACAGAAAAGAGTAAGGGATGCAACTTCAAAACAGCCCTGGAAAAGCTGAGTTGTTTTGTCAGCCTCTGAATTCTTTCTCCTCCCACTCACGTTCACATTTTGAGAATCTATTAAGTTAAAATTGGTAAAATCCACCAAAATAAAAACCTTAGAATGTCACACTGTAGTTGCATTACATTTCTCTTTTTAATAGAGCGTATAAAATGAAAGTTTACAATGAGTTTAGTAAACTGTAAATCAGCACTTTTATTCAGTCTACTTTCTGAGCTATTAATCCCTAATACAGAAACAGAACGCTGATGCATTGGTCTCGGACCTCTCGAGATAATAGTTCAAATCCATTCTGATGACATGGAAAGTGAATTTCATTGAATCACCTGAGTCCCTTCCAGATACATCATATCACACAATAACTCAACATTCACATAGCTTATAGTCTTAACTCTCAAGGAAAAAAAAAAAAAAAAAATTACCTTCTGACTTCAGTGAGCTGCAGTTACAGAAAACAAGTGAAAGTTTGCTCAAATAATTGTAAGCAAGTACTTAATCAGGCTATGTGCTTTGTCAGTAGTATTTTAGGTAAAGCAACCCATTATTGTGGTGCATCAATACAGCAACCCTTTCCATCGCTCCTTTGTGATGCACTGAGTCAGACTTTTTTGCATCATTAGCACTGACAACACAATAAATGCAGCGCTCCGATCTTCAGCAGAACAGTAAAAACACAGACCACGACAGTCAATTAATTTTAAAGAATTTTAATACAAACTTAATATAAACTATTTCAGTCCCTCTTAACATGTAAGACACTGACTCAAAATACTTTTATACCTTTTTTCAAGTATTGCACAATGTAGGTACAAAATTAATATTTACGATTACATTTTCTTCCATAATATATAGCAAAAATCTTTAAACTTTTAACAGAAAATACAATTTGTGTTTCTTTTGAAAAAAGCAAATATTTCGTACATTTTAATTCCACCACTAAGGAATATTCTGTACACAACTTTTTACTTTTTTTAGAATTGATGTCTTTAAGATGGATATCTTACAATTTCAGTAAAAAAAATACAACATGAAGCTGCTGCAGCTGTCACAGATCACTGTAGTAAAAAGATATAAATGCAATACCATGTTGTAGAAACAATATATATACTCTGATATTTTACAAACTTTGTACTAAATTAAATTATACAATTAGAAAAAGACCAATAAACCCACCTATTAGTGCCAATTTTTTTAATATATATACATATATGTTTGTGGACATATATATATATACACACACGTGAAAAAAATTAGCCACGTCCTTGCTATATCTTAAATACTGTAAGAGGCCATATTTTGAGAGTATATTTTTGTAATGTACAGTCAGTATAAAATAATTTTGTGCTTGGTTGGCAAATGAAAAAATGATGCATGTTGTATTTATCTAACCAAGCCTGAATGTATTCATACTACAAGCCTTAAAAAAAATCTCAAGAGGTGGAAAAAAAGATACACCCTTGGGTACGTGCATTTTAACTTGTACAATAGTATTTACTTGTATTTCACTTTTATTTTTAGTTAGCCATAACTGGCTGGAATTGCTGGTTAGAATACTGCATGTTGTTTAAACTAAAATTCAAGCCATCCACAAAAGACTTCTCATTTAGACCTCCATAGGCTGCAAACATATCAAAGGCATTACTGTACTGGAGAGGACTGAGGTTAAGGGGGCTGTCACCAGGAAAGATGCTACTGGTACTACCTTGACCCTGCATGTTGGGGAAAATGAACTCCTTTGCGTTAGGAGAAAGGGCAGAAGTCTTCTGCTGTTGCTGTTGCTGCTGCTGCTGACTGCCTAAGCCAAGCCCGTAGAGAGAGTGCATGGAGGAGGAAAGGGCTTTCTGCTTCAACAGGTCATTGACATTCAAGCCAAGGTTGGTGGGAGAGGTGCGGGCGACCTTGTTGCTACGGCCGCTATTCTTCATTTTGGTCGAGCCAAACTTGGTGGCAGCAAATGTGGCAGTGGTGAAGGTTAAAGGCTGAGTGGAGCGGGGCATGAAAGTTGGGCTCACAGCAGCAGAGTGACCAAAGGGAGGAGAAGGAGAACTAGACACTGAAGATGCTGGGTCACTAATTGGCATGAACACCTGGGCCTCTGGGTTAAAGCTGTTCTTGATTTCCTTATCCAACTCACATCCATTTTCATTATCATCCACATAAAGCACTTTCACTGGTCCCTTTTCACCGATTTGGTATGAAACCTCAAACGGGTCAATCCAAACACTAAGATCCTGAGGCAAGTTGCCACGAACATCATCAATGTCCAAACCACTCTCTTTGGATGCTTGTTCTATGACTGGGTCCACTTTCTCCCCTATATGTATACATCTAAACCCTGATCCTTTGTATGGCTTTTCTGGATACCAGTGCCCTTCATACTTCTTCTTAAGAAGTCTTTCAAGCTCTTCACCAAAAATGTTGACACGTCGTCTGGGAAGCTTATTGTACAAATATGAAATAATAAAATTGAGTGCTACTTGGATTTCAAGCTGCATAGCTGCTATGCCACAAAGTTATAAGTCTGTTTCAAAACCCGAAGAAGAAAGTGTTCAAGATGCCACAGGGAAACAAAATTTCATTCAAAGTGCTGATTCTAGTTGATTATTATCCTTCACCTTGAGTGCTCTTGTTCCTTTAAGAAAAAACAAAAGCAAACACATCCAAATAAGGAAAGCGTACGATCAAGCTCCAAGGCCTATTCTTTTAGCTTCATTTTCTGCATAAAATAGAGTACTTTTTAAATCAAAAAATGTGCATCAAACTATCTGTGTTCATGCCTGCAGAAGGTAAGGATGTCAACTACATTCGGTGTGGCTTACAAACAATACTGCAGAAGATGCACTAGGCATGTGTTTACATACACAGCATGGGGCATTTCAAAAATCACATGAGCTTGCCGTTTAGTTATTCACAAAGCAGCAAGGATAATTTTTAAGACATCACAGAACTGCCAGGCCTGTCAAGGGTTCAATTACCAACCCATATTTGGATGATTTATAGTACTCAGCTGCAAAATTTAGCACCAGACTATTAGTTTAGCTTGAAAGGTCTCAGTCCAAGGGTCATTTATCATTTTAAAGTTTGCAAACATATTGGTTGCACCGTAAGCTACAGAATTATAAAAATGTTAACAGCTGCTTTAGAAGATTTCACACAAATAGCTAAAATTATGCAACACTTATTTTAAGTCCAAGCAAACCATCCGCATAAACTGTGTGCTGGCGAAATCATGCTAACTGAAGAGAAAATGTCCGCTGTACATACACAACAATTCTCCCTCAGAATAGCTAAAATGATAATGCAGTCAATGCATACAAAATAGATACATGTATCTTCTGTCATAAGGGTGGCAATGACCGTGAAATTATTACAATAAATTAATTCACAGATTTTTCCCTTTCTACAAATTGTTATTTATTATCAGAGTAACATATTAATATATACTAAATTCATATATCGCACTGTCTATAGTTCAGATTTCAAAAAGTTACTGGAGCTAACAGGGCTTTTGCTAGCCTCAAAAACGATTGCTTTTCTCTTTCTCCATGACTCCATTTTATATTTAATATAAAATATGGTTGCCACTCCTTCACAAAGGACAAAAGAGAAATTAGCTATCTAAAGTTAAAGAAGGGACAAGAATCAAGTATTAGCACAGGTACCGCTAAGGAAAATCCTGCAGTACCTTAGCATAAAGGTACTCATCCACAGGAGACACTTTTGTTCAAAAAGTTCCAGTGAAAGAAAATATCTATTTCTTGGCTCAAGTTAAAGGCCCAACGAGAATTTCAATTAACAGTGTGCTTTTCTGCACTGCATCACTAGGAACAAAATTTAGCGTAGCTGTCACTAACGATTAGAGAAATGAAAGTCAGTATCAAAATCCTTTAACAATGTGAATACAATCCTTTTTTATTTCTTGCTCCAAATAATCTCCTTTTAAAGTCTGGAACCCTATTTCCAAGCCACTCGTGTTCTCCCCAACATGGCATGGGAATAGTTTGAAAGCTTGTACGATAAGGCGACCTTTAAACGTTTGCTGGATCAGCACTGGGTGGGGATAAGGAAAAGATCAAGGGCAAACAGAAGATATTTACAAAAGGGACACAATCAGTACAGAAAAGCTGATTGGGTGGTTAAAAGGGGCATTTAAAAATGATTTATTAATCCATCTGTTTTGTTTCCCTTCCTCCGTGTCCTTTGGGAAAGAAATGATCCTTTCAAGGCACACCGGGCAGACGCTATAAATTTTTCTCAGCCCCCAAACTGATCCACGGTACAAGCAAGCAGCTGATCAAACAAATCAGCTTGATCATTTCAAACTTTTTTTTTTTTTTTTTTTAAATTTAAAGAGGACAATATTTCTGAGGGATCGAAGCCCATTAACTGCTCCAGGAGCAGAGCCCTGCGTTGGGGGTTAGAGGCAGGAGCCTTAAGCAGTGTGGGGAGTTACATAACCAGGCAGTCGGGTCTCATTAGATTTCTGCTCACAGCCCTGGGAGCTCCGGCAACAGCAGGAGGAGGAGGAGGAAGAGCATTTTCTGAGCCCGAAAGAAAGAAAATGAAGAAGAGGAAGGGAGATGACTAGAAGGAGGGCGGGGGGGGGGGAGCTGCAAGGCCCCTCTCCTCAGCACACAGGCCAGCACCCCGGGCCCGGCGACACCCCTCTCCGTCCCCCCCCACCCGTGGGGCAGGGTCCTAGAGGACGGCTGCCAGCGCTGTCCGGAGAGGCCCAGCGCAAGCAGCAGCTATTAGTCAGCCGGCAACGCTCACTCCTCCCAGCCTGAGCGCGTCCAGGGACCGCCTTGGGAGGGACCCTCTCGCAGCCCGGCTCCCCGGGCCGTGCCCTCTCCGAGGGGCTGCCGCCGGTCCCCACGCCCTCCCTTCCCATCGGCGTCCCCCACGGCACCCCGGCCCTGCCCCCTCCCCGCGGGGCCGTGCCCGCCTCAGTCCCCGTCACCGCGGGGTCGTGACCGCCTCGGTACCCCGGGGCCGCCCGCCTCACGGCCGGGCCCGTGCTCGCCTCGGCATCCCCGCCTCAGGGGTCGGGGCCGCCTCAGCCGCCGGGGCCGGGAGATCGCTGCCTCAGCGGCCGGGGCCGGGCGGTGGCTGCCTCAGGCCCCCCGCCACGGCGGCCGGGGCCGCGCCCGCCTCAGCCTCAACCCCCCCCCCCCGCCCCTCCTCGCCTCAGGGGCCGGGCGGTGGCTGCCTCAGCCCCCTCGCTCGCCTCACGGCCGGGGCCGGGCGGTGGCCGCCTCAGCTCCCCCCCCCCCCCCCCCCCGCCGCAGCGCCTGCCTTCGGCCTGGACCACCCCCCCCACACACACACACACACCCCAGCGCACATCCCCGCGTCGTCCCGGGCCGTCCCCCCGCCCTCAGCGAGCGGTACTCACCCCGGTGGGTGTGCGGGGGGTAGTGCAAACAATCCCGGCGGGGGTGTGAGTGCGGGGCGGGGGCGGGGTGGGGGGGTGCGGCTCAGCACCCGACCCCCATCTCCGACAGCCGGCTCCCTCGGCGAGGATGGGAGGGGAAAGGAAAGAGGAGAGAGAAAAAAAAAAAAAAAAAAAAAAAAAAAGGGAGGGGGGAGGGTTGGAAAAAAAAAAGGGGGGGGAAGGGAAAGGGGGGGAGGGCTGCGCTGCTCACACCCCCACGACGGGCGCGCTCGGCCGCCGCAGCTGGGCTCCTTCTGCTACTGCCTCGCCGCTCGGCGCGCCCCTATATATCGCCTCCCATCCCCCGCCCCCCGCCGCGCCCCGCCCGCGCGCCCCGCCCGGCCCCGCCCACCAACCCCGCCCTCCAGAGGCTCGTCGCCGGTCTGGCCCCGCCCACCACCCGCCTGGCCACCGCCTCCCCGGCCCCGCCCCCTCGCGCGCAGGGCCCGCCGCTCTCACCCCTTCCCCCACCCCGGCGTGGAGGGGCAGCTCTCTACGTCAGCTCGCTCCTCACCTCAGAACACCGTTGCGTCACTGCCTACGTCAAACCCTGCCCTCGCGCCCCTCAGCTCCGCAGGGAAGGGGGGGGGAGGGGGCCCGCGCTGAACTACATCTCCCATGACCGCCGCTGCGACGCGGCACGGGGCGGGGGGGGGGCGGCGGGGGGGCGGTCGGCGACGGCCCGCGGGGACCTCGGCCGCGGCGATCGCGGCTCCGCGGGGGCCGGCAGCCCGCCTGGACGGCGCGGGGGAGGGAGGGCGCACCCCACGGCCCCTCACGCTCAGGAGCGAGGGGCCAGGCTGCGTCCCCCAGCCCCCGGCGGCGGGGCTGTCGGGGGCGGTCTCCCCTCAGCCAGGGGCCAGCGAGGCCCCGCGGCGGCGGCGGCAGCAGCCGCGCCCGCCCTGCCAGGAGGGGGTGCGGAGCGGCACCCCCGCCGCGCCCGACGAGTCCCTCACAGCTCCCCCGCCCCGCACCCGCCGAGGCTAAAAATACTCCCCACAGGTAGCAACGCTGACCGATTGGCTGCCTGCCCGCCCTGGTAGCCGCCTGATTGGTCACTCGGTATCGAGGAGGAAGACGTCAAACCCCAGTTTTGGGGGGAAAAAAGTTGGGGGCGGGGGGCGGCGGGGCGCAGCCGCCGCCTCAGCGCCCGCGGGAGCCGCTGTGGGGAGGCGCGGGGCCGTGGGAGGGAGGTCGGGCCCCCGGCGGCCTGGCCGAGCCTGGGGACCGAGCCGGGCGCCAGGGCCCTCGCCCAGCGCCGGTGCCGCCGAGCCCGATTTGGGCCTGTCGGGAACAGCCCTGCGGCCCGGCCTTATTTTAACGCGGGGGCACGGCTAAATCGGGAGGCAGCGGCTGGGGGAAGCGGGGGAGCCTGTGAGGCAGCGGGCGAGCGCCGGGGCCGCCGCCTCCTTCCCGCACCGAGAGACATTTGGGAGGAGAACCAGGCCCGGTGGCGGGGGAGCCGGGCCCTCCGTTCATTAAAACATCACTGGTTTTGCTCTTTAAGTATCACTTGCGGGTATTGTTAGGGTTGGGGTTGGTATGGTTAGCTTCAAACCGGCGAGCAGGAGCGGGTTTTGGAGGACAAACTGCGGAGGTTTTCTTTTCTCCTCCTCTTGCTCTGTGTTTGTATAATAATAAAGCATTTTGGCATAAACGCTGCATGGGCCCCAGGAGAGATTTGGAAATGCCAGTCAGAAGAAATGCCAGGCCTTTAACCATTTGGAGCTTAGAATATATACAGGACTGTGTGGGAGGCAGGAGCCTGAAAACCAAAATGTTAAGGAAAGGAAGATAGCAAGGGTAATATTTGAGATTTTCCACAGCTGAAAATTTCTGCTGGAAGGCCTAATTCGTTGTAAAACACATGGTTTTATGTCAATGTTGATGCTACTAGGATCGCAATATTGCAAACAACTTGAAAATCTTAATTCAGACTCCAAGCAGTTATGATTTTTTCCCCTATTTTTCATTCATTTTTAACCATAAA
The DNA here is from genome assembly GCF_900496995.4 of Aquila chrysaetos chrysaetos. Lineage (NCBI taxonomy): Eukaryota > Metazoa > Chordata > Aves > Accipitriformes > Accipitridae > Aquila > Aquila chrysaetos. The sequence goes on from NC_044008.1 coordinate 69,632,070, forward strand.
GGGTTGCATGGGCCTTCAGTGAAAATTGGGTCATCTGTCATCACCAGGCACCCGAAATGGAAAATAAAGTATGAAGATTGTAAAATTATAAGCATTGGCAACTGGGAGACTACTGGGAATTGCTGTAGCACAGCTGGGAATCCAAATGAGAGTCTCGGATTTTTGTTTTGAACAAGTTGTCATTACTTTTAACATGAAAATTAAGAGACAATGTGAAATAACTACCGAAACAGATAAGATGAAAAGACAAATACGGTGGTTGGTTTGTTGGTTTTTTTGTTTGTTTTTTTTTTTTTTTTTTTTAAATTAGAACTTAAGAAATCTCCCTGGTACAACACACACTGAACAAATTGACAGCTAACATCAGCTGTGTCAGGGAACAGTTCAGCATGTTACGGTGCTCAGTTCTGCGCTGACTGGGGTAGCAGCAGCAGCAGATTTCCCTTTGAAGTGGGAAAAACTGCACAACTCCGTAGATCAATGTTTTCAGGTGAGATTTCGTAAGGAGCTTTACAAACTGCCTAACTGCTGCTGAGTTGCTAAAAAAAAAAAAAAAGGTTGTAAAAGCAGAGACTTTCTTTTAAATGGCTTTAACGCTACATGAGAAGCATTAGGAACTGAATTAAATATACAGAGCTAATACATTTATAATCAAGGCAGCTGTGAGATCCTTTAAAGCTGTGAAAATGGTGATGTACTTTTCTGTGGCTTATGTAAAGGAAGCTTCTAATGCAGTCAATGCTAAAATTGCATGCTATTGAACAAATCCGATGTTAAATGTTCAAGACAGGTGATTGCCCTAAGAATAACCTCTTCAGGACAGGTCAGCAAGAATGAAGCCCGCTTCTAGTGGTCCAATGAAAATTTCAATTTATCCTCGTTTGCCTGAAAAGAATTCTGACTTGTAAACTGCAGTGATCATTATGTCATCCACATACAACACATCAGAAGTAGGTGGCCAAACTGTAGTAATGTTAAATTATTAGCACTTAAAAACAGAGTCTAATCCAGGATCGCTTGTATTCTTAAAACCTCGACTGGCTTTTTGACCACAAAGAGGTCAGAATAGGTCCTGCAGTATTTTTCAGTCCTTTTGATTAACACACAGCAATAACAAAATGTCTACCTCTCCCTGCTAGAAAAATCTTTAAAAATGCAGTCAATACAAAACAACTCCACCAGCAAAATTTTACTTATGTTGCCAATTCTATTCAACTAAAAGATTAATCTTAAAAGAAAAGAAAAAAATATATATTGTCATCTTTCCTGACAAACCCGGACAATTTTTCTCCCCAGCAGAGCAAATCAAGAGAAGCATTTCGGAGCGTGGCAGGGAGGCAGGAGTGAGATTAGAAGTAAAAAGACTTTCTTAATCTGTATTAAACGAGAAGGGTTTTGATCTCATCCCCTGTGCATAGCCATATCCTGCGATGCTGGCCAGCAAGACAGCCATCACCAGCAACTGAACTACAGTTTCTACAGTCTGGGTCTCTGCAGTCTAATCTCTAGAGCTACGATCTCTGCATTGTCAAAGACCTACATTTCTACAAGACCTTGTAGAGACTATATAGTCTCTACAAAGGGACCTTCTTTTTTCTACTAAAGCAATATAAATTTGGTTCCTAAAATAATTAATAGCGCTCTTTAAAAAACTAAATCGGTATTATTTATTGATCAATACAATATCTAAAACCAAAATACAGTTTATTAATCTTAAAAGTCGGTTAAAAGAATTAAAAATATCTAAGAAAATTTTTACTAATCTGTGTCAACATGGACAAGAATTTAAGAGCAGTAGAAGGCAAGGCTCAGAATTTCCGCCACCCATCTTTGTCCTTTTCATCTTCTCTACTAAATGAATTTTGCTGTTCCTTACAGAATATATAAGATTTATCCTGACAGTGGACATAAAGCTTTGTAACGTACATTCCCGAATATAGTACAGGCTCTTTTTTAACATTTTCCTATTTAGGAACACAATTCTCCTTTTAGCGTGGGAGCCTGGGCTTTGATTTTGAAAAAAATGGAAAGCTTTTCCCATTGTGTTCATCCCTCTCTAGCCCAATTTTATCCATTTGCTGATTTTGACGCGTGTTCCTTTTTTCCAGCATCTATCAGTGTGAGCAGCCAAGCCTGGCTGATCTCCAGGATATACCTTAACAATGATTTTGAAATGTAGTGTAGATTCTCCTACTTTTCACTTCACCAGCTTAAGCAGTGATTTTTCCATAAATACACGTTATAGAGGGTGTATATACCTATCACGTTGCCCAGCTTCAGGAGCTCTCTGACCGCAAAGATGTTTTTAGATGGGAAGCACGAAATTAGCTTGTATGTAAAGTTGTTTCGATGGAGTAAAGAATAACCAAGAACAGAATTCAGCCAAAACAGAGAAGTTCACGGGGCATTGTCCCGGCCAGGTCATCTTCTGGGAGAGCCCCAAGCTCATCTCTAATTACGAGCGGTTAGTTACCTCTGACCAAGAGCAGCTGGCTGGCAGGGGCTGCTGCGTGCAGCTTTATATGCCAAGTTAAACGCACACATGGCAGGATGTGTGTGCAATAACTCTTGTTTGCAGACTCTTACCCCCAGGGCAAACAGCCACAGTCAGCGACTTGCTGCAAACTGCTGTGTGGCTCCACAGCAACCCAGGCTGTGCCCGGACTTGTTCCTCTGTAGCGCAGGGGGCTGAGGAATGGGATTAGTGTCCTGGGGATGTGGGAGCATGCGGGGAAGGGATGGGGGGAGCAGGACCTGGCGGTTAGATAAATGTCTATCGGTCTTGACAGAGGTACGGTTAATCTTGCCACAGAGGGGGAGAAGTAGCCTTTGAAGTGGAAGGAGAGAAGTATTCTGGTAAAAGGGGGAGAATGGAGGACAGAGGGTATGTTAGTGAGGGGCTGTGATTCTGAGAACAGCCCAGCATCGTGCATCCCGTCCTGGAGGCCCAGAAAGCCCGGGCACCAACTCTCATGAGATGCGCTGGCGCTGGCCTGCCCTACACAGCTCAGCTAGATGGGCAAAGCCAAACACCAGCAACAGAAGTTCCTCTGCTATTACAGTAGATGATGTTAGTGGCTCCGGTGGTAACAGGATTTTAGAAGCTTGGCTATCAAGAGCTGGAGCTTGTATGGCAAGGATGGAGAAGCAGTTTCCAGATCTGGGTATCTACTGCTTTGTGCCGCCAGTACAACTCTGAAAAAAACCCTTCTAAGATGGAACTTCCTTAGATATTGGTGACTCTTCTTTAAAAATATATATATTATTTTGCTGGGCCGATACCAGTAAAGGGGACTGATCTGCAGGAGCTTAGGGCTTACAAGGACATCATTCTATCCTAAGTAAGTGGCGTGCTACTAATGTTATAGCTTTCTTGGCAAATGTTACTGGAGTCCTGAGCAAGACACAGAAGGCAGCTGCTGGGTAGGAAGGAAAAATAAAACCAGGAGAAGCCTGACAAACTGTAATAAAGACTTTGCACCAAAGCTTTGCTCTTCCCAAAGTTTCAGCCACCTTCCAGGATGAAGTAAAAAGGGGGTTTTTTTTTTGTCCTGAAACTGGTATGAGGCAGGATCTGTTCTTGAAGAGGAGCCTGATAAGTGACATTCTGAGAATGGGGTACAGATCCCGAGAAGGCCAGGTAAAAAGAGTGAAATGAGGAGTAAGGAATCTAAATAAAAATGCTGAGAAGAATAATGGTCACAGGTAGATAGATACTGTAATAAGAGTGAGAGGGAGGAAAGAAAACGGGAAATATTTCATGAGTATCAGAATTTTCTATAGCTATGAATAAATGGGCTGAAGAAAAAGGAAGGAAGAAAGATTGATTTTATACCTTAGAGAGGTTAACCTTTGAGGAAAGTTTTATTAAAATCCAATATAATTTTTTCCTCGAGTTCACCTTTGCACTGGGATTCTGCCAGTTTAATGTCAGTTAGTTCTGCAGTATCTAATAGATAAAATTATGAGGTTAGGACTGTCCTAGCTGATAGCCATGCAACTTCTTAGTTAATCGGCTTCAAATGCTTTACTACGCTCATTCCAAACAGTGATTCATAAACAGTTTTAAAGAGACAGCTGCTTTTTACACTGTAAGGACTGCTCACCTTAATTATTTTATGGGGATCAAAAATAAACACTGAAGATGAAGGTCTGATCTTTTGCCCTTTCAATTTATGGTAGATGAAGGTAGCCTGAAAGTTTCGCTAAGAACTTACTTAAGAATTTTGTGTACTTAGCATTTTCGAGGAAGACGGGTAAATCTTTTTCCTGAGAGGGGAAATCCAGGAAAACTGTTCAGTCTTCTTCCTGAGAGATACTGAATGTGAAGAAAGAGATACTAAATGGGAAAAAAAATGAGTATGAGGAAATAACTTTCATTCAATCTGCTTAAATGGAAAGAATGAGCAATGGAGGGGCATCTGTTTAGCAAAAACGCCTCATAAACACAGAAGTTCTGCTAATTTTTTGACATTCTGATTATCTTCAGTTAGGGTAAAAAAAGATTGTCTGAGAATTACCAGGGGGCTCCCTTTGAAATAAATGGAAACTCAATTTTATTTAGGCAAAGATCCAGACAATACTAGTTTTTCTTGCTAGCCATGATGTCTTCTAAGCCACCGCTCTGAATTTGCACCCTGTGGCTCTCCCAGCAATGTTTTTTTTTACTTAGTAAGGATCAGATGAACCCCTTACTGTTCTCTAGTCTTCCAAGAAAACAAGGTAGACATGTCTTGAATGAGAAGGGGAGGAATGAGGTTTCCCACATTGTCAATTTATCATAAAGAAGCAATTGGAAGATACCTCAATTTTTGCAATAAAATCCAGAACAAAATATAATTTTAACATCCTTAGATGATCTCACCTGGTTCTTGACTAAGAATTTAAGCAACCAAGAACAATACAGCTCAGTAAGAATCCATCCATATTTTAAATATTTATCATCTTTTTGATAAGCAGTCTGGTTTTTTTCTGGAGTGTGTGCCTGTTGACTGGGTTTCTTATGCCTTTCTGCAATACTATTCCTATCAGTAACAGTGTTCTATGCAGAGCCCAGTACTTGCTTAGGACTTGGAGAGTTTAGCTAGTGACTAGTAGCTGACATGCAGAATATCACATTTAGGAAAGCCAAAGGTTACAGGTATTGATACTGGGTCTGAGAGCATTAGTTTGAGAAGCTCTGAGTTAACGCGCTGTGCTGTCAAGCTGTGACAATATGTGAACGATGGTGACTTGAAAGTAAAATGAGTTCAAATGTCAGTGTCTTGATGAATACAGTCTGAAAATCATTCTCATGAGAAGAAGATCACTGAAAACTATCTTCATTATTAATAAAAAATTAAGGGTGCTTCTTTTCAGATGGACAGAAACCTAGTGACTCTGTATTTGTGCAGACATGAAGAGCTAGTTGAGTGGAAAGATGCCAGCTTATGACAGCTGAGGTTTGACCCTGAATCTTTAAGGGTATTATCCACGTTAAAAAAAGCCAATGGAAATTTCTCTTCGAGTTTGCTGCGCTCCAGATCTGGCCCTTATTCAACTCTTATTAAAAGTCCATCGAGTCATGTCGACAGGAATAATGGAGGAGAATGAAGATTCAAGCTGTGTGTTTGCTCCTGAGACATACAAAGTGGATTTTAACACAGTTTGTACATCCTGGTTTTAACACAGTTCATGTAAGGAGTAGTTCATGGAAGACTGAATCTGTCACTGGCATTGAAATGATCATTCAGTTTAAACTGTTGATTCAAAGCATAGTAAATCACTCATTTCCTCTCCAACGTCTGATTCCTAAAGCTATAATTGCTCCGAAATAGTATAATACATGCCTTAAAAGATTAAGCAAAAGGTCAGATTAGCATAACATCTTTCCTGAACTGATGGCAACACGCTGTGTAAACCTGGAACCACACCTTGAAATCTCCCAGGATGATACTCTTGGGACTTGCCAATAAAGCAGCAGCAGGGAGAGAACACAGATTCTTCTGTTTCACAGGTCACAGGTCTTTACCACGTGAGGGACAGGCTGAGCAATCCTCACATAGCTACATATATATAACCCACTTCATATAACAGAGTGTTTTCTCTTGAATACACAAACCAGTAGGAGCTATTATCTCATACGCTATTATTAATGCGCAAGACTTCAGACAGTATCTGCACACAGCGGTGGATCTGTCTAGTCTCAAGAGTAGCTGTAACTAACAACTTTAGAAGAAGGAATAAACCAGCCATGTTGCGCAATTACATTGAGTTTGGCAATGGGGAGAAGAGATTTCTTCTTGATCCCACACGATGATTATCTTATACGCTGGAAAACGAGCACTCAGAGTGACATACTTTTTATTGCAGCTAATGTAACTCAGATTTGTAAAGAAGGTGATTCTGCTACATGACCATATTATCTAAATTGCTTTGTCGCCAACGCATAGAAAACTGAATATAAAATTGCCTGAACATAATTGAGTGCTGACTCACCCTCCGATTAGGGTAAATGGTGCAGCGTTCCAGGGCGTCTTGGAGTTTTCTATAGTCTCACAATCCTATGTGAAATCTGATTGATTCTTCTCCCCTCCAAGCAAACTTATGTTTCATGCTCCTATTTGAGGCTAGATGCTACAAATCCAGCTGCTGTCACAAGACATCTTCCCCCTGCTTCGTTATCTTGATCAATTTTCTGCTGAAACTCTCATCTTTCATCCTGGCTGGTGCAGTTGCCTCCCTTGTGATTATTCCAACTCCCGGCTCTCCATATTCATAGCCACTCTCCGAGCTCCAACTCTAACTCTCTAGTTTCTAAGGCTACATAGCTGCAAATGTTTTCTCACCAAATGCTTTTCCATAAATTCTCACAATTTCATTTCAGTCAAATCTGAGGCTGCATACATACATGACACTGCTCATAGCAGGCTCTTTTAATAAAAACACCTGCAAACATGAGCAAGAAAACACAGCCCCAAGTATTTTAAATGGAAATCTTTTTTTTCTTGAAAATGGCCTCATGTCACAAAACTCCATTTGGAGGTGTAACTGTGTGACTACCCTTAAAAACAGAACAATTTTCAGTTTTTGAAATGTAAGTGGAAGAATGGCAATTTTAAGAAGCAATGCCAGAGACCCGAGGTGAACTGAGCCACGGATACTGGGCAGAGATCTCAAATTTAGCTGACTACGGCAATAAGACAAACCAGCACTTGTGCCTTTGGATAATCTCTGTTCCGACTCTGTCACTCAGGTAGTGAAAAGAAGGAGCGGAAGAAGGGCCATAACCTAAATAATTGGGAGAACAGCAATTATTAACCAGCAATCCCACCTACAAGGATTTGCAGAAGACACCAGCCCTGACCTAGAGGATCTGGGAGCAAAACCAGTCATGGAAGTGGCAGGACTTGGTTTAGTTTCCAGCTAGCCATGAACATCTCCTTTCTTGCTGACTGAAGTATTGCATTAGTAGCTGTTGAAAATCAGGTATAGAAGAGGTTGAAATTTGTTTCCTTTATACATAGGACTGGTTTCATATCAGGTAATAACTCAGAAATTAAGAGTAACTTTGGCACGCACGTCAGGCTTAGGTTCTCCAGAAGCACTTGTTGCTACACACCCCGATCTTGTTCCTTACCAGGAATTTTAACTTTTATTGTTTGGTAATAAATCATACCTGCCCTGCCCCAAAGAGGATAAATCTCATTTATCTCCAACTACAGAGAGATAATAATGCAATTGTTGCTTCACACCAGGAGACTGGGCGCCTGTTACCTAGAAGTTCTCTTCCAAGTTGGATCAACTTTTCTCAAGGACTTCCTTTGGCAGAGACTCAGTTGGAATGTGTTTCCAGAGACAAGTGAACCCCAAAATAAAAGAATAAAATTGATTGTAAAAAACCCGCTATAAATACAGCGTGGAGGAGTGAATGTGAAATTTAGAGCTGATCTAGAGCTCTGTGTGTCAGAATCTGGCCAGAATTAAGGAATTGATCTCTTCTGGTTGATCAGTACAAACACTGTACCTTTGTAAAACATAGACACATTTAAAAGACATAATGAAAAAAAAAAAAAAAAGGAATCTCCAATGGTGAAAAAAGCAACGCATTCTGAGAGAAAAGATGACTGTCTGAACCCTTCAAAGGTAGCAGTGAAATACATAAAAATATCCGTGGCTTCCCCAGAGGGGTTCACGTTGGTTGTAACTCCCAGCCCGGGCTGCATTTGACAGATCTCTCTCACTTATATTAGAAGAAGCGTGTTTTCAAAGGGGGAAAACCCAGATGTTCAAGCTCAATATTCCTATCCAGATTGCTCTTGCTAAATGTTTGACACCAGCCTGTCCAAGTGACATCCAAATGGGGACAGTGGAAGTATTAATGTCCCCGATTCAGCTGAATCAGGGAAGCGCCTAGATGACAAGGAAGAACATCACCGGGAAGACTCCAGGGAGGCACCAGGGGATTTGCAGCATGGAGCGATGTATGCCGACACCTGCATCGCAGCAGTCATGCTAGCGACTCCAGCATTTAAACTTTTCATATACAGCAACCGGTGGGTTGCTCAGCTGCAATTTACCGTTAGGCTGCTGGGAGGAGCGTGGGCAGAGCCGGGAGGCAGGGGACCCTCGGCTGAAAGCCTGAGCTAATTCTGCAGTGAAGATAAACCCTTGGATAGAAATTCTTCAAAGGGATGTGACTAGGCAGACTGTGACCACAGGGGTCTCGAAGCAGGCAATCAGTCCCCTTTTTAATAAATAGAAGAAGATACAAGATGGTCAGGGAAGAGTATACTTCTTAAATGTGCTGGAGAAACAAGGCTGAAACATCTCATTATGGATCTGCAAGGCGACAGAGGTTTTTGAAGATGCGGTAGTGCCCGCGTAATCAAACAGGAGCAACTGTGCTGGTCCTGCCCCGAGGCTTGTGCTCTAAACTATAACTAATGAGTGTAAAGGCACTGACAAAAAAAAGGTTCCACAGAATCCCTTTTCTAAGGCCTTTGATTTTACTGGAACATGCACAGCAGTAAAATTCACATAGCCAACGGGAAAGCCATGTCCTGGCCTGACCCTGCCGCAGAAAACAGCAAAACAAAGGGGCAGGGGTTTGGGGTCACGTTTGGGGAGGATCCATGATTCAGCATGTCAGTTTACTAAATCTCCTCTAATTTGTCATGTAATAAGGGAGCGGGGTAAACACCTGCAGCCCCAGGCTGCTGCTTCATTGCGAAAAGGTATGGCCCAGACAGTGACGAGCGTCTAAAGAATAAATGACTCTCAATTAGGACAGTAGGTCAGAAAGAGCAAGATGATTCATATCCAGGACATACTCCAACCATCCACAATAACACTCAGCAATTCTATACAGCTTTACGTCTTCAAAGCGTCCGCAAACACCCTGTTCTCTCAATGGTACTGGCAGGTAACAGGCAGCGGGGCTTGAAATGCGCGCTCAAGACCTGCTAATTCTTGGAGTAATTGAGCTAAGCTGGGAAGAAACGGCTTCCACTGCCCCTCCAGCAATAGGAAGGAATGAGACAGCTCTGTCCTGGTCACACCATGCCACTGTTGGTCTAGAAATCAGGTTCACACCCTGAAATTAATAAATAAGGTACCCAGAATTAATAGCCTCTTTTAGAGAACTGGCTGTACGCAGTTTTCCCAGGAGTAAGCAACAGGTCGTGACAGATGGGGTTTAGGAGTGCTTGGCTCCTAGGTCAGCACCCTGACAATGCCTCCGCTCAGCTGTGCAAATCGTATTTTACTTGCTTGACTGTGAGTTGCTGGGCAGTGGGATGTAATTTTCCATGCTTGCAGTTGGCGCCCGGTTTTACCTTGACTTGCATTTGACAGTGCAGGCTCCGTCAACATTGTTTCATCTCTTAGAAAATAGTAATTAAGAAGCCTGGACGATAGGTATGTATTAATACCCAAGAATTCAATGGCCGGCTCTAACCTAGTCACCAGAGCTTACTACACTGCAACAAAAAATGTCTTTTCCGGATTTACCTGAAGACTGGGATATCAGAAAAACTCAGGGATGCCAGGCATTCATTTGGTTGACTTTGATCTCTCTGAAGACAAATCTTTTAAAGTTTAGATCAAGGAATCTTTTAATGAAACAAAGAAATCGTGCCACTTGTATCAGTTCCAGATATAAATAAATCAGCTAGAAATAAACAGGAGCAAGGCAAATGTAAAGGAGACAGCCACACTCTGCAATGTCAGTCCAAAGTGACTGTCTGATGGATGATAATATGGCTGGCTCTGAAAAAAAGTCAGAGTTTAAAAGTCTTGCTGCCAGCCATCTGGCAAATCTTCCAAAATATATTGCAGTAAAACTTCACTGAATTGCTACCTTTTTTGCATCTCCTTCTACCAAGACAGTCTATTTACTTTTTAAGCGTAGTGAGGATTTTGAAATCTCTACTAGGACTCTCTCCTTAGGGACTCGTTAGAGCCCTCCCCATAGCCAATTCATTGTTCCTTCCCTCCACCGGTCTGCCATATATGCATAATCTTCTCAAAGTAAAGATGTTCTTATACACTTAGGGGGTCACTAAAATAGTGAGCACATCTAACTCTGTTCAGGCTGCTGCAGACGCACCGTCTGTTCACAGCTCATAGGTGCCGTTCCCTCGCACTGCAAGGGAGGCAGAGGTTCACAGCAGTGGGATTTATAGCACATCCATCCTCTTGCTCCAGAAGCATCATTACTTCATACTTGCAAATGAAGGGCAACATTTCATACTTCTAAACAGTATAGGGCTTATTTTCATAACTAATTTGGACTCTGTACCCCAGAAAGCAATAGTAAGTATTACCACCAGGCATTTCCTAATAATCTGTAGCAACATAGAGCGATAAAAATTTATGATCACTTAAAAAAAATATCCCTTTCCATTCTATAAAAATTAAAAATCTCTTTACAGAACAGGCTGCCCTGCTGAATGTTAATTAATTTTTTTTCTCTGTTTCATCAGCTCCTCCCACCTGGTCCATCATCAGCTGTAATCGAGTCCACGACCCTCCTGAATTGCTATGAAGCATAATGGCTTGTGGCCATAGTACTGAGAGTACCAGAACGCAGATAACCCTCCGATACAGCGTCTGAGAGGCAGCTGGAGATCCTATCTGGTGACCAGACACTCCTGGGTTGTAACGTGGACTCAGTAAAAGCTATTTTCAGCTTAAATGATCTTTGATACTGAAACTAGAGTTAAGCTGGGTGGTGAGTGGAGGACATCATCTGCTCTGAGAAGTAAACCAAGGGAGAAGGGGGGAGGGAGAAAAGTAGGAAGATAACAAAGGAGAGGGACTCTTTAGGGAGGGGAATTAAATTGAAAACATGCACTGATGGGAAAAGGAACACGGGAAAAAATATGTTGTTGCATCCCCCCATCACTACTGATCAGGTCTTTGTCCCCCTCAACTGCCAGCCATGTTCATCATTTGTAATTCTCAACCTTCTTAGATAGATGGGGCTAAGCAACAAAAGCTGTCTCTTTGCAGCCTTCAAGCTTGTCTCACCTTTGTTACAGTTTGGTTTAGTCATTCTTAGTCAAATTGGTTTGGTTGTTAATATGGGCTTGATTTTAATTTCACATGTACAGCAGTAACTTGTTAACAAGCTGCTCCAGGAGATCTTTACAGGACAGTGGAAAGCAGGGAAAGGAAATAATTACAGCTTTTCCACCTACGGTAGTCTGCTTCAGGGCAGGTATAAATAGATCCATAAGTGTTTGTTCACTTAAAAGCGAGTTCAGCCTAACTGCTTTTTCAATTGCCAGCAGCAGAATTGATGGTTTGGTTTTTTTCTTAAAAATGCGGGCAAAGATCATCTACTAAATATCACCCTCCCTTCCTCCAGACCGCAAGTAGCATTTAAAAAGTTTCAGAATTTTTACCAAATCCAGATGTCAGGTGTATAAAAATACAGGTAATTTTTCAAAGCCATTATATTTGTTTGGGAAAGGAGGGCTAACTAGATCAGAAAACTCAATTCAGCTTCAGAACTGAGGAAATTAATGAAAAAAATAATAATTCACATCTCGTTCTCTTTGGTGCATCCAAAAAGCTCTGGACTGATTCATGCAAACAGTAGCTCCCCTTGGAGTCCCAGCACAAGTTTTGAGACAGCACTCGCTAAAAGTGTCTGAAAACGCCCCGTTTCTTGTCTGTAGGCAGCTGAAGAACATAGTGGGCACAACGCAACGCCCAGCTGGGATGGGACTGGGGTCCCAGCAGGTCGGGGGGGATGACTGATCTGCGAGCAGGGCAGCAGGACCCCTGCTTCCAGCTCGAGCATCCCAGAAATAACCTACCTAATTCAAAGAAGGTTAGGAATCCTCTCCTCTGGGCCCAGGGCACCTTGGTGTGGGAGGAAGAGGAGCCCAGCATGGGTGGCCCACCCGGGGTGTCCTGGACCTCTCTCCTGGAGCGGCACTCCTGCAGCTCCGGAGCCCAAAGCCCTGCTGACATCCGCCTTTCCCTGCATGAAATTGTTTAAATAAACTTGCCCGCTGTGGGCTCGCAGAAATGCAATAAATATCATTTATGTAGTCTCCTCGGTAGCTCTGCTAATGGGCCGGTTATAATGGCATTATAAGGGCTTTCTAGGCAAATTTGCTGTACTCTGCCTCTGGCCTCGTGTGTTAAATCCTCACCTCGGTGCTCAGTAATAGCCTGTAAGCGCACAAAGCACGTACTCTGCCACTGCCTATTGTTCAAGCTACAGGTACTATATTTAACTGAACAATAGCTAATAAACAAAAGACATTTTAAGTGGTTTGTGGTGTCTGCTGAGCACCAGCTGCCCTTTTTGTGTTGTACTGTGTCTTCAGTCCTGATGCTTAGGTCTCCTGGGTCCCATTCAGCTGCAAAAGCCCAAAGCTACAGTGAGAGGAACAAACTAATCTGATGGGGAAATAAAACAATTGATGGCTCATAAAAGCAAAAGGGACAGATATTTGAAAAAAGGATTAAAGCAGAACAGATTCAAATCTAATTGTGAGTCCTACCGCAGGAGTGCTGTAGAAGCAGCGAGTTCCTCCGCGTTCTTCCACTCGCGCCCCAAGCCAGCCAGCTTCACGGGTGCCAAGACTCAAACCTGTGATTCCAGGTAGCGTTAATAAGGTTTAGATGTGAATTAAACCACTCTCCTGCATGCCTGGGGATGTGATTCAGACCTCTGGTCTTGTGGCGTGAAGCAGCTCTGGCTGCTTCAGGCGGTGCCGAAGCATCTGGAGGTGCACATTTGTGGGTCCCAGCCCAAAGCGCTGGGACAGGACCTGTGTGCAGCCAAAGGAGGTGAGGTCTGCTGGAGTCTGCAGACAGCCCGAGGGAGGGAAGGAGCTGCTCCCAGGTTTCCCATGGGGAGCTGACTCCAGAATCTCCTGTTTTGAAGGCAACAATAGCACAAGCCCCCGGACAGCGCAGGGATCTGTGCACGGCTCTAGGAGAGGAGGACAAGAAGCTGAGCCCACTTACCCAAACCCCCACCTTCCCTCTGGAAGGGCAGCGGATAGAGTCAGCTGCTGCTCCTCAGGGGAAAGAGGACCCCGGGACTGGCTCAGACACCCCCGTGACAGGGGGGTCATTCCTGGGGCTGGTAGCGACCCCCTCTGCAGCCCAGCTGGCTCAGCTGCGGCAGTTGGGGCTGTCACCTCCCGAGTCCCTCCTCTCTCCCCAAGGCAGCGTAAGGAGGCCAGCGGAAATCTGAAGTAGAGAGATTTACTTTACTCAAGGATTCCTATTCAAAGCTACAGCTATTGACAGATTTTTTTTCTATTCCTACACTCAGTGGGAGGAAGCTGATAGTATTTATTAAGCTGATCTCAGGCACTAAAGCTCGATCCTAACTCCAGATACACAGGCAATCATCAGAGCCTGTTGTGTCTGCATGAATATACTAATCCTGACTCTGCTTTCTGAATACACAAAGCGATGTATAGGACCATTCATCTGTGATAGAGTCTTCTAGATGGCTGCAGAGGGCAAGACAGTATTTATAATATGGAAAACTCTATGGCAAGCTATTTTAGTACCTTAGGATCATTAACATTTTTGAATGTCTGAGAAGCTGCTAACGTTTGTAAGACTTTACAACTGAGATCCATTCTCCCAAACGGAGAAGGAGCTCATATTTTTCACATACACTTTAGATATTGATAATTTTCTCATTTTCTGATATGACAGGGCTTGGGGATTTTTTTCCCCGCTGAGACAAGATGACTGACAGAAGGAGATGAGAATTTCTCATAAAGAGAAGCAATGCATTTTTACACAGCCGAGGCTGGAAGAAAGCAATAATTGTCCTAATACGCAGGCACGGTTCTCCAGAACGGCTGATGATTTATTTCAAGAGACACTGCTGACAAAAATGCCAGGCATGTCTTCCCAAGCCAAGATGCAAGCCGAGGTTGGTTTGAACAAACCCTCGCCCCTCTGCCTGCCTGCCGTGCTGCCGTTCGGTGGCAAAGGCATCGCGGCTGGTCTGGGATGGGTGCAGTGCCAGCCTGGGAGACCCCGTCCCCGATGGACGTGGATCAGCAGAGCTTCACCGACACCTCTGCCATGGCGAGTCCGACCCGCTGTCACAGAGGTGGCACTCGGCACATGCTTAGTTCAGTTTTAGGGTCATTCTCAGTGGATGCTGGGGTGCTTGGAAGCCCCGGGGAGCTTTGGGTAGAAATCAGAGCTGCCGCTGCTGAACCCCTCTGGGCCCTGCTTTAAAAAAAACCAAACCCCCCCAAACCAGAGAAGCTGCCTCCAACACTTGGGCCAGCATAGAGCCTGGGAGCAGCCACGATGCCCGTCCTCAAGGGTCACCACCACTTCTGTTCTCCTACAGCAGCTGAGCAGCTTTGCTTTCTGCATGGCTCCTCTGTAACCATCAGGCTTTTCCCAGTGCTTAGCCAGGCCTCGCAGTGGCTGTAGCTGTTTCGCTGGTGCACACAAGCCAAAATTTACCCACCTCTACCTGTTTTCCTCCCAGCCTCCTCTTCCAGCTGTTCTCTCCCTCCTCTCACTATCTGCATCTTGTGTTCTTCTCTGCTGTTCCTAATAGCTTCTGTCTATGCCAAGTCCCATCCTACTCATCTCTCATTAAACCCCAGACCTTTTGCAGAGCTTTTCTGTATTGATCTCCCAGCCAGCTTTTGTCTCTTTGACATCTAGGTTCTCTTTGTTTGTACTTTTCTCTCTGGATCTGGGAATAATTCTGCTTCTATTGATGTTACTGGATCCAGACCCTGATATTTTATTAAACTCCTTGGGGTAGGGATCACAGCTTTCAAGGGATAGATGTGTATCTTCTGCTTTGCAGATACAACGGTGGCTATGACTGCTCCCTGCACCAGCAACACCCAGGGTGTCGCGAAAACCTCAAGAGGCTGATGTGTATCATCACAAACAGTAGGAATCTTATCCTGTGCTAGATACTGGCTTGAGAGAGACATTACCCCTGGCAGATAGCAGCTCCGGAGAGACATTTTCCATGGCAGCTCTGCCCAGGAATAGATCCTGACTTCACCTAAGAGAAGAGCAGGAGCTGCTTGTACAGGGTTGTGCCACTCGCTGGAGGAGAGCATGTCCTGAGCGAATGGGGTAGGGGTGGCCTCTGCTATACCCGTGGTGTATCTACCGTCTCCTGATCATTTTCTGATGGCATGTTGTGCTCTCCTGCAGCCTCAGATCAGTATCTCAATAGAAAGCTGCGGATATGAGCAGCCCCTGCCGGCAGCGAGCGCTCCCCAGAGCACGAGGGGTCCGGGAACGCACGCTCTAAGCAGATCTCTTATTTGGAAAACTAGATGGTACTGACTATTTATAAACCTAAGCTTAGAGCAAGGCAAGACCAGCTGGAAAATATGCCACCGTGGGTGAGTGAAGGTGCTTAGTTAGGAGCAGAGCATTGGAGGTTTTCAGCCCCGAATTACAGGGCAGCAGTGAGCAAGCGGCTTTGCTTTTTCTTTTTCCCCTCCTACTGATTTAGTCTGGAAGCGTTTCAGAGGGCACTTTTTTCCTGTTATATGGTGATAAAACCCTGGGCTCAATAACTGAGATCTGCTGTCTGGCATCAGAGCAATACAAATAACAATAAAAGAAACAAAATAGTGGTGAGTCAGGCTGGTTTCAACTTGGAAAAACATCAGTTATCCTTATTACTCACCAGCTCTGTCGTCTCCTCTGGGGGACTCTGCCAGCCACCAGCAAGTCTGCAGTCTACGAGAGGCTGTATTTAGCTCAGGCCCTCCTAGAAATGGTTTTCCCGGGGGTTTCAGTAGGTCAGGTACCCACATCATCGAGACCGTGAGCCCAAGCAGCCTTTTTGCAGAGCAAGAAGCCTTTTGCAGCTGAGCCCAGTGGGACCACGGGGCCGTAGACCCGATGCGGCATGGAGGGGCCACAGCCCAAGGCAGGGTGGACAATCCTTGAGGCCCGTGTCTTCATCTGGGTGGAAAAAGCAGGGGAGGGAGCCTGGAGGGGGGCTACCCCTGTCCCCAACGCTGGCTGTGGTCGCCCATGGGCTCCTGAGTCATGTGCAAGCCATGGCTCTGTCGTGCCCTGCAGAGCATCGTCACAACACGTCTGAAACATGCACAAGGGGCCAAGTCCAGCTGGAAGTTGATTTTTGCTATTGAGATTTGTATTTATTAATTTCTAGCCCATTTGCTTTCTTTTGGCACCATTTTTCTCTGCAAGTGAAAAATTTACCCTGAATCACAGCGTGTTATTTCCACTTGTCAAGATAAAGGTTAATGAAATACCAGTAACTGCATCACAAATCTAGCTCTGTATCTATCAGAGATTTTATATGGCATGTTATACTGCATAGCCTATGCTTAGAAAAGGCTCTGATTAAAAGAAAAACCAAACTGTCAGAGGTCAAGAAATTCACAGTTAGAGCAGCTGAGCCTCTGCCCTTCACTCCTCGCCTCTCGCCTGTAGGACAAGGAAAAAGCCCTCCCGCAACTGGCACAAACGAGTGTCGACCAAGATTTAATCCAACACATGAGATTCTGCAGGACTGTGGTATTTAAACAGCATTTTCCATTGTCTGCCTCTGGATAATGGTTACTTGGATATTTATACACTACGTAAATAATATAAAAATTACATCTATCATAGAATCGTAGAATGTCTCCAGTTGGAAGGGACCCATAAGGATCATTGAGTCCTATAAAAATATATAGGATTTAGAAGCAACATAATGCTATTTTTGACATATAGCTGTCTTAAAAGAGATTTGCACCAGAGGCACAAAGAGAATTTTACATACTTGCTGCAAAGAGTTTCTCATGCCCTGAACGTGAAACCAGGGCTGGCAGAAGGACGCACCGCGAGCTGCTCTGTGCCCTGGGACTCGGTAGTCAAGACAAATTATACAGTGACAACCCCCGCTTCGAGATTTGCAGGCACAAGATCAGACCCCAAATTAAATACTTGGAAATACAGAAGATGCACCCGCTCAGCAGCACGCCGAGCACGTGAGCTTTCAGGAAGGAAGGGAGGAGCTGCTTTGTTTTCTTCCTAGGGAAGGCCGGCCACGGATGGGATGAGTGTCAGAAGCTGCCATTTGGGATGAGTCAGGAGATTGGCATGGGGCGGTTTGCATTAACACCGGCTTGAACACATGCCAAAGAGGATTTCCAAAATTCACAGCCAGTTATTTCTTGTCATAGGGTTAAAAAATCCTATAGCCTGTTCTTCCACTCCAAGGCATGCAATCAAAAGCCTGCGGAGATTATTCTGGGAAGGTTTGTTTGTTCTGTAAATATGTTTTTAAAATCTTGAATACAGATGACTAAGTTTAAAAAAAAACAAACCAACAACCCAAAAACTTATAACAGAGCAAACCCTCTCACAGAGAATCTTTTCCCTCCTCCAAGGTGGATTAAAAAGCATTGTTATGAAATCCCAGTGCAGATTTTATTATGGGCTAAATCAAAATGCTTTGGAGTTTTTGGAATTCAGATCTGAAGTTCATCATTTCAGCCCATATGCTCCATATAAAAGTAAGATAAAGAAAGAGATGTACTTTTTCTTCCTTTTGATATGCAAAGATTTAGATTAAATACTTACTTTCCAATTTGCTTTTTCAGTAGAAATTCACTAGAGATCCTATCGAACATGAAATACCCCATGAAGCCTGAGGAGCTCCTGAAATGATGGATGACATCAAGAGCCAAAAGAATATGTACAAAGCATTTGAAGAAAGAGATCCTTAATCACTCTGTGAAGCCTGTTGATTTGTTGCCATCTACTTAACGTAAAGCTTGTGTTGTCATATATCTAACTTTAAATTTTAATGAACCATTTGGAGAAAGGAAATCTCTGTGAAAAGAATCAGTCCTGTTCCTTCAGCTGAAGTGTGAGCAATAACACACTTCATCGGATATTCTCAGCAAGTCCCTCGTTAAAACAGTCGCACCAGGTGAGATCTAATTTTCCTAATATTTACAGGCTACAATGCAAGAAGGAAAATATTTAAGATTTTATGTATTCCTGAAGAATAGTAAAAAAAGCAGTGCAAGCTCCCCCCCTTGGTTATTTGCTAGACCTCTTTCATTTACAAGTATTTTACTGTTGAAATTGAATATCAATACTATATTTATTTTTTTACAAACCTTTTGCCCACTAGATGGCTGTAATTGTTATGGCCATGCTTAATTTTTGGTATCAAATTCCCACCTTTAACAAAGTCTATTCTTCCTTTTTGTTATTCCGTAGTATATGCTTTCAATCTCCAGCGTGGCTTTTGAAGCTTTGCAAATTGCAGCTCTTTATAGAAAATTTAGGTGTTCAAAATGGCTACTGCAATGGGTTTGTATCATGTCTGAGGCACAGAAACCCACCACCATTTTGAAGGATAAAGTGGGAATTCGTTTTTCATTTTTGAAAGAAATACTTTGTTTTCTGCTCGTACAAGGAGTGATCAAAGACTAAGAGCCCTTCGGACAGGCTTTTCCGATAGCATGCCATTTAATGCAAGCAGCTTGTGATTACTGTTATATCACAAAAATCTTGCAAATCTGATGGACGAGAGCCCAGAAGGCAGGATTGAGCATCTCCCGTGTCCTAGATTCAGTAGAGGAGCTGATGTGAAAAAGAAGCAGGATCTGCTGGAAGGAAAGCTCAAACGATATACCACAGAGAATACAATTTCCCTGCTGTTTGCATAGGCTCTACTCCAGGAGGAGTGGGTCTGTGTAGTGGATTTGCACAGCGTTTGCTGGCTGCAGTTCCCCGTGGCTGCAGTTTTCCAGAAGCTCCACCTAAAGGGAACGACCACATAGGCTCAGGTGCAGAGAAAGACTTTCCTGATTCAGCTAGCGAGCAGGATAGTAATGCTTCATCTAAACAGAGCCGCCTGAATATAAACATCTATAATGTGTTTGACAGCTCTTGACTACAAGATACATGGAAAGGGAACTGGCTGTCTTCTCACTTTTTAAGTCAAACACAAGTTTGAAGCAGTATGCAGAAACGTTCGTAGCATCTCTCCACTGAACATGAGCCTGTATGGATTCACTGAGGCATTGCCAAAGCCCCTCAGCGTGGTGCGTGGTTCTGCTAGCGGCTTTGCAGCCCCTGCCCCTTTCAGCTTGCAGATAAATCTGCCCTTAATGGGAATTACGTGTTATTCGATGAGGAGTTGGCGTCCCGGTTCAGTACTGCACCAAAGGGGGTGATCAGGATCCGTCAGGTTTCGTAAGACTTAAGTGCAACTTCTCAATTAAGTGTCTGTGAAGAGGGTTTGCTCAGCCAGGGCCTCCTAAGCAGCTTGAACGGAGCAGTGCCTTTGCCTTGGTTAAAAGCACCGCACCAATAAAGAATGCACACCCAGCACTGCAGTTCTGCAGATATTCTGGAAGAGAAAGGACCTCTGGCATAGGAGGTGCTGTAATAAGATTTGGTTTAGAAGAAATTCAGGACTGCTGTAGTGCGCCAGTTTAATATCAGGCAAGTAGATAATTTCATTTATTGCTCGCTCTTGCAGAAATACCACGTCAAAGTGCTCGGAGGGTACAACTGCAGTCAAACCAGCGTGTCCCCCTGCTTTAACTGTAATTCTTCCTACTTCAGTATAATTAAGCATGTACTTTCTGCATGTGTATAAATAGGTCCATGCCAGAGCGAGAGTCTTGTGCACTGTGGGTGGGTAAGCCAGACGCTGGGCGCACCGGAGTCCCTGTTTCTCCGGATAGCAGCACCAGGCGTTGTCCTCAGCCCCACCTCTGACCCAGCTGCCTTATTGTGGTGGGTGTGTGGGTCAGGTTTGTCGTCTGCCCTTCCTTGTGCATGCAAATCCAGCCTACCTGGGTATTGAAATCAAGTTCATTGCCATGCTAGCTGAATACCTTATAAGGTGAGGTTAATCAAAAAAGAATAATGAGCTTTCAGATTCACCAAAGTTGGAAGTAAGGACAAAGTGCTCAAGTAAAATGGCTCTCGTTCTAAACCGGTCCTTATTTCTAAGGCTTCTGCATCTACAAAACAGGATAAAGTGTTTTTTATTCTGTAGCAAAACACTTTGAGACTAATGGATGAAAAGAGCTAGGTACTGCTCAGGAAGATGGAGAACTTTTTTACCCTCTCTTCCTATTCCCTTGAAAGTAATTCCTGCCATCCTTTGAAACAATCTGAGTAAGTCCCTAAAACTCAAGACACTTCTTCGAGATCCTCTGACGTGCTGACTTTTCTGTCTTTCTGTGTCTACGGCGAATCTTGCTGAACGGGTTTAACCAAAATAATCTCCGTGCAAACATTCTGCAAACAGATCAATTCCATATCCTGTATCAAACATCCTACTTGGAGCCCACTGAATAAATGGATGTCTTTGCTATAAAATTATAAACCAGAACTACATGTAGCATCATAACCATATAGATTTGAAATACTTTAACTTTCAGCATAAGAGTTTTCAGTATTGTAATAACAGCAGTATAAATAGCCACATTTTCTGAGCGGTGCAAAGGACAAGTGATTAAGGTCAGCATCCACACACGAGTAGTTTGCCTTTGGTGCCTAATTGAAGACTATCTGGAGCAGACTACGAAAGGTGCAGAGCACCTGAGGCTCCCGTTAAACTGTGGTGGACTTGTGGATGCTTTGTATTTTCTGGTAATCACTCTGGAGAGATTTCAAGCTGTGCAAACTGCAAGATAATTTGGAATAAGAGAAGCTCGCTTGCAGAGAGGATAAGGCCGGTTCAAGACCACGGCGCCCGCTCCTGCAGGTAGCAAAGCTCCTTCCGAGCTCCACGCTGTCCCGGTGGAGCGCACCCTTCCACCAGCTCGCCTTCCCAAAGCAAACCACATACCACAGGGATTTGCTGGGTAAACAACGAGTCACCCCTGCAATATCAGCGCTGGCGAGAAAGAGAGGAAGAGCTGTAATAAGTGCTGCTCACCTTGCGTAACTCGCCACGGGAAGATGCTCGGGTGTTTGGGAGGGTGACACACCTGAGACCCTTGCTGAGATGTATTAGACTGTACCAGAGAGTTGTCTGAATTGTGATAGAGATATCCAGCTCGGAGTCAAAGGGCTGGAGGAAGCCGTGAAGGCTGAGAGCAACCAGGTTGGGTCAGATGGCTGCTTGCTTTTTCAGGCTGAGGCACGTTAGCTCCCGGGTCCGGAGCCAAAGCCCCCCCAGCCGGTGGAAAGGCTCCAGCCGGCGTCCTCAGGCGTCGGACGGGGCTTCGGAGCGGGTCACACGCTCTCTGAGAAGGGACGTCTGTCACCTTCATTAATCTTATCTGGGGATTGCTCCGAAACAAAGCGTTTTGTGAGCCTGAACAAAAACCCGGGGAACGCTCGGCGGCGAATTCTTTTGCACGCTCCCTTTTTGTTTTGTATGATTTCCAACATTTCTGGCAAAAACATTTCCTCTGACTGTTTTCCTTCTAGAAACAGCCTCTTCCAGACAGGGCTGCTCTGCCACTATTTAGCTGGGTAGACACGAGGCTATTTAAAACACAGAGCTGGAACATAAGCAAAAACACTTGTCTCATTCCGAGACAAGCAGGGAAGGGGAGGGTGCGCATCGCTGGGGTGCAACCTTGCTCGTCCCCGGGAGGTTTATGCCTGCGTCATGCCGATTTGTGCCGAATTTAAGGCTTCTGGGGATGGAGTCTGTGACAAAATCTGACAAGATTTTTTAGAAGCCGCTAGCTCACAGCCTTGAGTATTTATGATTTTTGGCTGCTGGCTCTCGCGCACTCTGCGGTCAGCAGTTTAATTATTTACCAGGCTATATACAGCACCGTTCAAGCAGCAACCATCAAATCCAACATTTTGATAATGTGAAGGTAATTGGGTTATTTTTTTTTTTTTTCTTCTCCCACCAGCTCAAACCCCCTATTCTACTGGGAGATGCCGAGTCATAGCTCTGCTGGATTGGCTTCCCGCCACCTCGCTGCTCCTTTAAAACCCCATACCTCCCATTGAAGGAACTCGGTGTCCTGTTCGCCAGGAGGACGTCAATGTTTCTATGGAAACTCTTCCCAAAGATTCTCGCTCCGCGCTGCCGCCGCTGCGTATTGTATGACCGGCTTTGTACACTGCAATTCATTATCGAGGCTGTGACGAAAAGGGAGCAGCTTTCTGCCCGAAGGGAAAAAGCATTAAAAAAAAAAAAAAAAAAACCAAAACCCAACTAAAAAAGCCCACCTTAATATTAATAAAATAAGCCACTAAAACCAAAGGTGCTAAAGCTGTTTGGTATTTGAGTTATGAATGGAATCTGCTTGCCTGTGCTGCTTGCGATGAAAAATACGCTTTCCTGAATAATTAGCTCAGCTGAAGAAGCTTATAAATTCTACGTAAGGTCCTTTTTCTTCCAAGTAGCTAGGGGAAAATTTTCCACCCCTCACCATTACAATCATGATGATGGATGAGTGTCACATAGGTAACAAATGGGCCCGAACAGGAATCCTGTGCCTGAACTGCTTTGAGCACAGGGGAGGCTCAAACCCAGGCTCAGATTTCGCATTTGAATTAACGTCTGTGAAGGGGACGCAGAATTAATAGGCTGAAGGAAGATTCACATTAATTCCCCATTTTCTTCAATAACAGGAAATTACTGGGACCAGCAGAGAACGTGTTGATGGCGTTTACGTACACAACCCTTACTAATTATGTCCAAAGGTGGCCGGATCGCTAACCCTTCTGCAAACAAGCACCAAGTATTACATACTAGGAAGGCAAAAGGTCTGGATTTTGTTCCCACTTCTATCATAGATTTGCTGTTATTTTATATACAGAGGTAACTGTTAACTTTGAAAGTCTGAATTTTCTAGGTGTTGGCCTGAAGGAGCCTGGAACCTGGATTTCAGCAGGGCTGGGAAACCTTAACTCCTGCTGGAAGCAGCAACAGGCTCTCGGCATCTCAGGAAATCGGATTGCAGGTGTCCCAGAGCAGGTACCCCCAAACCAAGGTACTCAACTAGTGACACTTGCAGAAGGGCAACCCCTTAACCCAGCAGAAGTTTGAGATCTCTTGAAGAAAAACATTACATTCAGCTGCTATGCTGGGAAACGGCACTGAGTAAAAACCCGAGTAAAGACGAGGATGAGAGGAGACAAGTATTTTATTTTTAAACCTTATGAATTTCTGAGTAGCTCTGCTTTGTCACTTTCCTAGGTAGGAAGGCAGGGTTGGGAAAATAGGAATTTCAAACTCTGCTAGCTCCCTGATACTGTGCTAAAGACTTGTATTACCTTTAATTGATGTTTCTGAGTGCATCCTCATTGATTTACTCCAGCCGCGCTCTTTATGCGGAGAACATTCTATTCTCGGAGCGTAATCTAGACCCATGCAAACAATATGGATGTTTCCTGATAACATAATTTAGAAAGAGGAGATGTAATTACTGCCTATGCTGAATACACAGCATCTCTGTGCTTGCCAGTGCACTGTGAACCCGTGACCCCTTTCGGAATCCGTATAGGGAGAAACTCCCAAATCCTTCAATGTGGTTCTCATTTTGCTGAAAGCCTTTTCCATCTTATTAAATATGCTGGTCCTCGTGCCTTTGATTTTAACTTCCTAACGATAGCTCATGCTGAAATTATTTAGAAGGCTCTCAAAGGCTCTTACGGTGAAATTCAGGGATTATTCCTGCGGAAACGTGTCTATTCGTGGAAGAGGGGACAGCAGCAACGTGGGCATCTGCTGCGGAGGCATGGGGAGGGGACCAGGCGAGTTCTCCCTGGGGTAGCTTGTTCTTTTAAGAAGTGCAACGAAGCAGGTTCTTGCTTTTAAGGACTTCTCTTAAATACTTGAAGAGGAGGCTGGAACTCATCTGACCTGCTCCAAAAAAAATCTGCTTGCCTATACGGAGTCCAATTGCTGTGATTTAAGATGAGTAGTTAGAGTGCTTTGGTCTTATAAATCATCCCATAAGCACTACGTTTCATTGTCTTCTCACTGATGGAAGGATATACAGGGTGAGACATTACAATCTGAATTTTCATCTCCAGGGTCAAATCTGTCTCAGCTCAGTAGTGGCTGGAAAGCATTGCCCTGTAGCAGGGTTTTATGTGAAATAAGCACGCGTCCCTCCACTGCATGGTCAATTGAGATCCATATCACAGAAAAATCACGACTGTAATTGCTCCCTGTATCAGCTGCCTCAGGGGGAAAAAAAAAAAAATTAAAAAAAAAAAATCAATGACTGCATTGGCTCTGGAGACTCAATAACTCTCCTCTCATTTAGAGAGTGGTCCCTCCTGAACACTTTTCCACATTGCAAAGCCACCACATAATGGAACAATTCAGCTCAGCTGACAGCCTCGGCTAAAATAGCCCCGGAGCTGCATGGGGAGATAGGAGAGGTGTTGTAGGTTACCACCGAGGTGCTTGGCAGGACTGTCAGCGGGAACCATGCCCACACTAAAAAGAGTTTTTCAAATGACTTCAGCGAGACCAGAATTAGCTCGTAAGCCTGATGCAACGATCCAGTGCGAAGCGCTTTTGTATTTTGAGTTCCTGCTCATCAGGTATTGGCTTCTCCCCATATTCTGCAGCAGCGGTGGCAGCTTTCGTGGTGGCACCAACGGTTAATGAACGGGTACAGGTCGGGTCTGGGACCTCCTGCCAGAGCAGAAGCCCCAACTCTGCAGTCTGTTTCCTTGCTGGGACCTGATGGACCCTAAATTTGATTTGCCCTATGACCCTGGGTAAAGCCCAGCTACAGCTAAAAAACATTTACTCTTTAAAACTCTTTAAACATGGCCCTAAATAGGTCTTAAGAACCAAAGGTGCATATTGCAATTAGACATCAGTTTCTGGATTGGACATGGGAGGAGCAAAAGAGTTCAGCAACCATTGGGATTGAGTGAGAGCAAGGAGACCAACTTCAGGGAAAACAACAGCAACCAAATACGTTGTGAGCCAGCAGAAAATACAAGAAGAGAGGAACCAGTTGACATAAATGAGGGTAAATACTACTGGCAGCATTAGTCTTTTAGTCTTCATACTGCTACATATCCTCCCAAATCCCGAGTCTGGTGGGACCAGACAACCCGGAGGGTTTGGTTTAAAACAAGTTCAGGTTAATTCTGCAGAATTAGCATGGGTGAGACTAAACCGTATAGCTCATGATATAACAATGATACCCTGTTCATGCTAAGAAACCAAACCAAAGTTTAATCTGTTGTTTATTTTTAAAAAAAAAAAAAAAAAAAAAAAGAAGCTATTTTCTAATAAGGCAGAAGAGCAGATAAATCAATGACAGAGAGGAACTGGAGGTGAAAGTTGAGAAATATATATATATAAACACATTAATTTTTAAACATTTTAATTAAAAGTCACAGGAAAACCATTCACTGTGTACAGTTCCTGGGGTTTCTTTAAACAGGGAAAGAAGATTAAAATACTAATCTCCACTGATTTCCCTGCGTAGCAGCAAAAATGAGTGTGGCTGGAAAGACTGACCTATGAGAAAAGATTAAGAGCAGCTAAATTTGTATAGCTTGGCTAAGCAACAACAGCGAACGAGGGACGTGCTGGCAGGGTGCAAAACCAGAGAAAATGGAGTATTATTTGGAAAGACAACAGAGTGAGGGGATGAAAATTAAAGAAAGGTCAGGCAGGACACTAGAAAAATGTCCTTTAAGACTCTAGCATGCATTTTAAATAATGAAAGCAATGGTACTCTGAAAATATTAGCACAGGGCTGAACTAAAGGCTGGTGCGAGGATCGTTGGATGAGACCGGTGACTTTAAGCGCTTCTATTCTTGAGTTTCCAAAGCAAATCACCTTTAGAAAAGTGACAGCTCAGCTCGTACTATAAATCATTTCTTCTCAAGCTAGGCATCCAGCAGCCACTGAGCATTTCTTAAAATCTTAGGCAAAAAATAAACCACAAGGAACAATCCTGCGCTCTGAGGGAATGGACAAGCTAATCTAATACATCTTTGTCATCTCTGGTTTCCATGACAGTTGCATAATCAGACATTTATGTAAGTAGAGGTTTCCTCCTTAAATAGCAGCCTATGATCTCATGTGCACCTACGGTATAACCCATTTGAATGGAAATGACGTGCCAGTCATGTGTAAAACTAAATTTTTAATGCTTCTGTCTTATTTTTATTTATTTATTGTGGCAAATCAGCCCGGAGAGTACCGCTCACACATGACTAACTCTTCTTGTTGTGGTCTTCTTGTGGTCTAAAAATAACCGCAGTCCCCAGGTCCGATGAACGGCCGGGCTCCACGCTTGCTCAACGATTCGGTATGAAAAGCAACTGCGTATTCCCAAATCCTGAGCCCAGTGCAGCGCCTGAACCAGCAGCCTTCAAGCAGCTCTAATCTGCAAAGGTTACCGGTTGCCCTCAGACACTGTTCCAGGTTTGCCAGGAGGTGGGAATTTCCTCGCCGTATGCCTCCCAGAAGGGGCTGGAGCGAGGGCTGTGGTGGGAGAACTCCCAGGGTTTGTCTCGGCCAATTTGGGATTTCTCAGGGTGGGAGGAAAATGCCCAGGACAGCTCTGCTCCCACTGCAGAGACTTCCTCAAGGCTCCTCTGAGCTTGTGCCTATGCAGAGTATCGTAAAGCAATGCCAAAAATACAGATGTCTTCCCATATGTGATATTAATTGAAATGAAGAAAAGCAGAACTGGTCTGTGAAATCACAGTCCTACTCCCACCTAAGTTCACATAATAAGAGTGAAATGCAAGCAAAAGTAACCGCAGTTAAACCTGCTTGCAAAAAAAAAAAAAAAAAAAAAAAGGCAAAAACCCCCAAACATTTGGGAAAAAAAAAAAAAATCAGCTACCTGGAAGAAGTGGCTTTTATCTAAAGGCTGCAGACATCAGCAGTCTAGGGAGTTGATCCCAGTAGACAAATAGTTCTTAAAATGGATATTCTGGGGTATCAGCAACTCTTCAAAACCTGTTCAGAAGCAATGTCCTGTTAGTTGATCCTGAAATGTAAGTGGTCCTATTTAGACAGTCCTCTCAGTACTTTTTTTTGCATCGCTCTGCATCAGCCACTGTATGCAAAAATATCCCCTGAGAAGAGGAAAACAGGCAAGAAGAGAAATCTAATCCATTCTGCCAGCCTTTGCAGCCTCAGATTTGTGGGGCTCTTGCCAGCCTCTAATTGTTGCAGTGCCTTCTCTCAAAGATCCTACTATTAGAATAACACAAAGTATATTATGGACTATTGTTCCCAATGTCAAACAATCAGCAAAAACATCTCCGCTTGCTCCTCAGCCTAATCTTGCTTCTCCCACTGAAGCTGATTTAGTAACAAAGATAGAGAAAATAGGGTGGATTGGGGTTTGCAAG
The DNA here is from genome assembly GCF_900496995.4 of Aquila chrysaetos chrysaetos. NCBI lineage: Eukaryota > Metazoa > Chordata > Aves > Accipitriformes > Accipitridae > Aquila > Aquila chrysaetos. The sequence goes on from NC_044008.1 coordinate 69,659,851, forward strand.
TGATTGTCAATTGGATTTTTGTAAACCCAGCAGTATCTCGGAGCAGGCTTCAATTTTCCCTGAACCCCCTGCAGCTCCTATTAGCCTCGATAACTGGTTCTAATTTTGGCCAGGACATTTGCCCAGATTTTTGAAGGGGGGGGGGTTCTTTTGCTTGTGCAAAGCAGCTCCTACCTCCACGCAGCAAACATAGGCTGTGTAATGGCTTAATTACACCGAGCATTACTGCTCCGTATAGCTGGGCTCTGACGCACGTTACGTAACTGGATTGTTAATGCTTTTTATATGTTGGCGGAACTGAAATTAAAAGAGGAAATTATTCTCCTGATGCTCAACTCTAATCCCCATCTGTCTGTGTTTTTACTTTTCTGCACTTGCAAAGCTCCCTGATCAAAAGGTCTTGAATAGATTCCAGATTTCCAATTTAGTTTGCTTATGCAACCCAAAATATTATGGCAGTCTTTCCTGGGGGCGATTAAGCATATATTTTCAGTTCCTCCAATTCTCTCTGTTCCAAGAGTGCTAAAAATGGCATAAAGCTTTAGCTCGTTCCATACCGTTAGCACCACAAACAACTTTTTTAATTATTTTTTTTTGAAGACTTTTAAAAAAGATAGGAATAACCAAGAGCTTTGCAGAGAAGGAATATATTCTGAAAAAAAATGCGTTTTGTTAAATGTCCCCCATGCCTTGGCAAAAAAAAGCAGGGAGTCTATACTGTGAGAGCTGCGCAGCCAAGGCAAACAACGGGGGACTAGACAGGCGAGGAGGGAGCTACGTCTTCAACAGCCAGGACAGATTCCTGAATCCAAACAACCTGAGAGCTCTTTGGATCTAGACTTTTACTTTGTCCCATCCTAAGGCTGAGCTTCGGCTGGACAGCTGGGAATAGATCTGATCTTTCTTGTGGTACTTGGATCACCCCCATCTGAATATCGGCACTGATCTTTTTATCCGTTTACTCTTCTTTCCCAGTCCTCCGCCCTTCGCCTGGCGCTAGAACTATGCGATCAGCAGCCGCTTTTCTTTCAGGGAACGAGGAGACTCCTCATGCTGGAAAATATACCTTTTTACCCAAAGTGCCAATGAATAAACCCAAAGCACCGCTGCCACAGTTGTGTTCCATCATCCCTTCAGTTCCAAGCGCAGGACGGGAGCCGGCGCCCACAGTGCTCATCCGTAACGGCGTGCGACGGCGCTGCGGCACGGGGGCAGATGGCAGGGAGGATGCTCGGTGCCGTTTGTGTTGGGTGCGCTGTTCTTAAAGACATTTTTTTAATATTAAATACAGAAGGAAAGTCTTCATTTACCCACAGCTGATGAGCGCCTGCTCGCATGGGTGGTGGTGCCTGATGCACCAGATAACAAAGCACGGGCCACCGGTACTGTGTTTGTGGCAGCTATTAAATGACTGCATCGCGGCGCAACCCTGGATCAAAAATTTGAATGGCGCTTTTTCCAAATTTGGATTACAGAAGCTGTGATTTAAGGCTGTTGCCGAATCCCAGAAGATACCGGTTTCTGGCTCAGCCAGGGCTTTGAGGCTTTCTGCTTTCCAGGATAATTTGATTTGAGAATCCAAGCGCTGCCAACCTCGCAGGTTTCAGGGAAACTCGGCACAGGAGATGCCCAGGAACTGAATGGGAGATCTCAGGGGAAGCCCCGCTGATCCCTACCTGCCTGGTTTTGCTGGACTCAGCTTCAGACCATCTCTGCTGACTGTTTTGACAAACCGCCAAACTACCCAGAACATATCCAGTCTGAGCTTTCCCTCCAGTGAGGTCTAGTCTTAAACATACCAACACGCTGGAAGCCTTAAACCAGAAAGCGTGTTGTAGAAATTACCACCGCAACAGACACATCCAGCAAAGGGAATAGGGCTCAGATGTACTCGGCAAAGCGGCTCCAGTCGAATCACACGAGCCATTTATTATCTGTATTTCAGCAACACCCACAGGCTTTAGGCAGGGACCTGCACTCTGCATGTACAACAACATCCAAATATAGAGCAAGACGACAGTCGGTGCAACCACAAAGCTTCACTCACTCGAAAAGCATCCCTCCCTTCCCTGGCCTGGCAATAGTCCCTCCAGCCCCAAACTGGGGAGGATGGTGTAGGACAGCCTGTACCACTGGGGAGGAGCTGCTCCTGCTTTTACCAGAAATAGGACATTTTAAGGATTTTTTTTAAAAATGTTTTTAGCAGTGTGACAGATCCACCAGTTCTAGAAAGGCAGGAGGGTAATCGTCTGCCAGAGCTGCTCAGGTTCCAGGTTTGGGGAGTATTTAAGCATACACTAAAAATCCCTTGTCTCTGGTTAAAGCAAAGCACGTGTTTAAATGCTTTGCTGAGCAGAGGTGGACTTAAGGACATACCTAGCTTTAGGCATGTGCTTAACTACTTTGTAAAATTAAACTGAAGATAGTCAAGTGCTTTTGCTGAATCAGGCCCGAATGCTTCTCAAACCCCCATCCTCTTACGCAAGTCGTCTTTCATCAACATTCAATTTGAAAACACGCTCAGAAAATACCATTTAAAAAAAAAGTTAAAGAGCCAGGAGCCTTTGGAGATGGAAATAAATAACTGAAAAAATATCTGAGGAAATCATTAAGCTGCACAAACCAGCAGTGGGCTTTCAAAAGAGAAACTTCGACCTGTGCTAGTTCAGCATTTGCACATAGATGAAAGATGCTTTAGCTCCAGGGACCTGATTCGCAATGGATTTCTCCCCCCCAGCTCAAGCCACAAATTTTGGTACCAGGTCAGGCAGGTTCAGCCTCACACACTTGCCCTTCAGTCCGGCCCAAAAGCAGGTTATTTTGCAAACCAGGGCGGGAGGAATGGATGCGTCGGTGATGGATGCGCCCTGGGGCAGGCTGCCTGTGCGCTTCTGGGTGCGTGGGGGTTCCGGCCGGGAAAGGTCCCTGATCAAATGTTGCTGCTCTCAGCGGTGAGCACCCCGCGTATAAATAACCCCAGATCTCCTTACTTCGTGACCTTCATTTCTCAGCCCTGCCAAAGCAGCTCTGTGCAAATCCAAACTTATCGTATTCACACCTCCGTCCCAGACAAGCATCCCCATGGGTTTTGGGCTCCCGTCCCGGTACGGGGTGATGGTGATGCCCCCCCAGAGGGAACCAGACCCCCCCCTACACCCAAAGATGAGCACAGCTCAATAGGGTTCAGCTTTGGTGCCGTTGGGGCGGTTTGCCGGGAGATGGGGGGTACAGGAGGATTTTACCCAGCATGGAAAAGGTTTGGTCAACGGGGTTAACATGGTCTTAATACAAAATAGTAAAGTTTAGATAGAGTTTACATGAAACGGAGCTGTGCTTTGCAAACCTTCACTTTTTTTTTTTTTTTTTTTTAAAAATCAGTCTTTTGAAGGCTAAACCTACTGCAGATAAAATTATTGACGTGCACATAACACACAGATCGTGCCCTCTCTCCCCCTCCCCAGACTTTCATCAAGAGGAGATTTCCTGGTTAGACTCAGACTTTCAAATCTCAGGCCAGGCTGGCAGCGTTTCAAGTCAACTTGGGCCGATTTGGAACTTGGATGCAAAAAACTCAGTTACCCAAACCAGAAGGAAACGTGGCCGTTCCCGCATTGGTCTGAACCTAAACCACGCCGCTGACCCGGCCGCTCAGCTTCGGAGCGAGCTCGCCGTCAGCGCGCAGGGTGCACCTACCCGAGGCACCCGGGGGAAAAGGGGACCCCGAAAAACAAACCCCGGGCCAAATATCTGCCTGAGCACGCACGCGGCCTTATTATCATTTATGGTCCGCGCAGCGTTCCTTGACAGCTCAAGAAGAAAATGTTATTTCTTTAGGAGACTTGCATTTCCTATTAACTGTAATTGCCCAAATAAATCTCAAGTGCTAGCACAGCTGATGTGGGGTTTTTTTCCTTGCCATAAAGTGTCTACCACCAGGCATTTTCCTCAAAATTTGATTTTGAAACTTTATCAGGACAACAATGAAAATGAATTACATATAATTCCTTCCTGAGCAATTTGTTGTAAATATTTAAAGGCTTTAAAAAAAAAAAAATCTGAGTTACTACGGGTATTGCTGAACCTCATGATGCACTGCTGTCCCATTGCTGGAGTGGCATAAATCCACAATTTTTTCTTTCTTTTTTTTTTTTTTTTCACAGATGGTTGGGGAAATGCAAACTTTAAGATCTGCTCAATGCCAGCGTTTCCCAGCACTGGCTTTAAAATTCCCGGCAGCACAAGCTTTTCCAGAAGGCAAGTAAAAAGGAGTCCTGTGCTGCCACTTACTTAAATACTCCCAGGATGCATAGTTATTACTTACTAGCAGTACTGGTCAGCTGCACGAGTAGCAGAGCAGAATGCTCAAGTGCATTTTCACATTTGCCACTGCAGGAAAATCCTGTTTTGAAGCCTCACTGGTGTCTCATGGAAAAGCTTTTGAGGAATGTGCTGGCTGAAGACAGCCCTGCTTATTTTCGGATACAAGACCCATCCTTTGGTGACCCTTTCCGTACAGGACACGGGCTTAAACATCAGGTTTCTGGTAAACCCACCGGCCATCATCCCTTCAGCATCCAAACCCAATAAAAAGCCGTAGGTAACAAACTTCTGAGTACCTGGGAAAAGTGAAATAGCCAAAAACTGGCCTTGAAAATGTCATGGACTTCTGGGTTTGTGCCTTCAGACCCAGGCTAAGGCACACACGGGGGTAACGCGTGTTACACGGTGCTGGTCCGAGAGCAGGGAACGGCTACGGCCGGGCAGGGGGGGTACGCACGTGCCGTTCGGCAGGGCTGAAGTTAAAACCCTCACCCTGAAGACAGGAGTAAGAGCAGATGGCAGTGTTTTCTCCCTGCCAGCAGTTCTCGAAGGCTTAAAAGCTTTGCTTTGGTTTTAAAATGCTTCTTTCAGCACTGTCAGTGCCCAGGGATGTTTTTAAATTAAAAAAAATAAAATATTAAAAAATATATCTTTTAAAAGTCGAAAGAAAAAGGGCAGCAATTCTCTTCCCTCATTTGAATTCCTCATTCAAGCAATAATTCCTCACTGAAGGAACAATATACACAATTTTTTTTTTATTTTTAATTGAATGCTCTAAGCACACCATACTTTTCAGACGATGTTTGTTCACAGCCAGGGCTTTAGGGCTGTGCCTATTTAAGAAACCAGAGCATTCAGGTGAAGCCTGGGTTATTCACTATTTATGTGGACAAGTAGGTTTCAAAAACGGGTATTTTGCAACTCTGAGTCACCGTCAGTTTGAGACTGAAGCTGTGCTGTGTTTCAGCCGTGCCTGTTTCTGGCAAGAAACATCAGCCGGATCCGGGCAAACTCCAGTTGTGTTTTAAGCACAAACTCTTCTTCACAGGGCTCTTAATTTCTCTATAATTGACAACCTTCAATCTTCGTAACGCTGAGCTGCTGCTGGATAACGAAGAGCCGTCGGGGGCTGAACGGGCCAGTGTTGTGCTCTGCAACTTCAAAGTCATTTTAAATAGTGAGACTGCTTGTGCTATATGGGATCTCAGAGGGAATCCCAGCTCATCCCAAAAATATTTCCATCGCTTGCTCGTCCTGACCACCCCGTGAACCCGGGAGGTCTGGCAGGTCCGGCGGGGGTTTTGTGCTAGTGCCAAAGTGGAGGTCAGCACAGTGATACCTGCCCAGAGATCGGGTATCACACAGGGTTATTTAGGAAAATATTTTCACTTCCCCCCCCCAGATAAATGATGAAGGATCTACTAAACTGGAAGCTGTGACCACGCTCACTCGCTTAACTGTGACATTTTTAAAAAACAGCACCATAATATTAAACAAAAACCCAACCAAAACAACAAACCAAAAACCAAAACCAAACCACTATTCAGTGTAACCCTCACTTCGGGGATTTTTTTATTCTTATTAAAAACTGCAAAATAATGATATCCCAGGTCAGACTGTGACTGCTGGAAATACTGTGCAACTGTATTTCAGGTAATTTAAGAATGCTTCCCAAAAGCAATATATAGGATACTGAAGCAAGCTATGACACGTCCTATCAGAAAATTTCCATTATTTTTCCTTTTGTCCTCGGTACCACCACTTTTAAACTGTCCTAAACCATCAGTGAGGAGAAACCCAGCAGCCGACGCGGCGCGGGCAGCTCTGCATTTCCCGGGAGGGGTAACCACATCGCACCCTCCAGGGACCTGCCTTGGGAACGCTATATTTGAAACAGAGCCCTGAAGTAGTGCAACCCCTTGGATAAATATAGTTGTATAAAGACAGTTTATTCCCCTGCAAAAGCAAGCGAAGTTGCAGCTGCCCTGGGGACTTTTCACAGACTTCAGCTCTGGATCAGTCCTTCGTAGCCAAGTCTGATGGGAGCAGCATTTCGGTGCTCGGGTGGAATCTGTTATTTCCCGTAGGAAAAGCGCCGATGCCTCCAGAGGGCCATGATCTGCTTCATACACACCTTTTATATCAGTACAAACCATCGCCGCTGGACATGGAATATTTGTCACTGCCAGTTACAATGTAGACCCTCTCGTGTAGAGACAGATTAAAAAAAAAAAAATCCACGCTGCCCTTTCCTGCTGCAAAATAAATATGTTGCTACAAGTGTCTCTGTTTTTCCTTTTTTTCATATCCCCACTGCCATTTGCATACAAATGTTAGCAAGAATAGCTAAAGTGGAAGAACAACAATCTTTTCCTTTCCTTTCTTCTGGAATTAATTTCCAGTGCATTGGGTTTTTAAATTGCTTGACAGCAAAGTCTAAAAGTATGTCTTCAGGATGGTCTGGGTGCAATCTAAGAGTATTGTAAATCTCTCAAAACCAACGTAAACTGTTATTTGCATTTTTTCTGTGTTCATGGGAAAAAAAAAATTATATACTAAGATAAACTGAACTGTTCTCTTTGAACTTTTTTCTTTGTTTGAATTAAATACTCTGGAAGCCAGCAAGTTAATCGTACTGCAAAATGCATCAGGTTTGCAAGCTTAGATTTATTTTTTTTAATGAGCAAGTGTTCCTTGTGATAACTTGGAGAATTATACTTTCTGAATGGTGGGAAAACACGCAGTTATGTCACATCCCCGCCAGTGTAAACACACTATTCAGGAAATAAAATTTAAAAAAAGAAAAATTCCTTTTCTTTGCTTCTGTACTGGAGAACTTCAGTTGAGGATTATAATTCTTTTTGAAATGTTCCTTCTTAATGATGTTGCTCCTATTCATGTTTCTTCTCTAGCATTTTCTGAATTGTTTTAGGTATTTGGGTCTCATGTCTTAACTTGGAAAAAATATTTTTTCCCCTCATAGAGTAATGCTATATCTTAAAACCCTTTCTGGTTTGATGTCATGAAGTAGGTACTCTTGACATAACTATTAATGCCTCGTGGTACAATTAATCATCTTGCTGCATTTCCAAGGATAATTGCTGTTTCCGATATAGCAAATCGCTCGTTTCCATTGATCGGCAAGTCTCGGGTGGGCTGGAGGCCGGCTGCTCTCCGCTCCTGTCCACACAACCCGAGGCCCAGCTCTGCAAACCCAGAGACCAGAACAGCGAGTCCAACCTCTTCCAGTGCCTTCAGACCTCTGCCTTTATTTGGTACCCGTCAGGCAATCCCCTGCTCTTCTCTTGCCGTGTCGACAGCGTAACTTTTTCCCCATAAGAGTCTCAGCTAGGATGCAACATACACACAAACTGAGAGTTGGCAACCGGGCTTGATTAGGGCTGTGGGAAAAAGCTGAGCATCTTTCTGCAGAGCTTTCCACGCAGCAGCCGGCATTGTTTAGCTTTGAACCTCTCGGATTAAACTTTTCTGCAAAATGTATTTTGATAGGGATTTTTCTTGTTGCAACAAAAAGCCATGCCAGCTTCAGGAAAAGCCAACCCGTTCCAATCTGAGGAGAAAAATGTGCAAATTGCAAAACACGGCAAGTTTTTCAGGATGGAACGAGCCCAGATGGATTCTCCTGTTTCCTTTGCCAGAAGGAGGAGTGACTCAGAGCTCGTGCGTTTTATGGTGAAAGCTCGGCACCCTGCCACAGCCGCGGGCCCCAGGGACAGGACTGGGACGAGAGAGTGGTGGCAGGGTTCAAAATCAGACACTTTCCAGTTACGGGAGACCAAAGAACAGACCCCGTCACATCAAAGGTGAAGGACTTTTGTTGCTCATTAGAAACGTCTGCTTTTTTCCCCAGAAATTGGCTCCTTGTTTCCTTAGTAACCCCTCTTGGTAGAAGTAAGTGCACCTGAGCGTAGCTTAGCAATGGGAAATTTCTACATACGATGCTGCATCCATTTCCACCCACTCCCAGTGTCTCCATAAGCTTCCATGTCAGCCCTGCCATTACCCGGTGTATGGGCTGATCGCTAGAGGAGTAGGTGCAGTTGGAGACTGAAAAGCCCGTTAACCAAAGTCTTAGCGAAGAACGAAAATAAACCCTCACCAGTCACTGTTGCAAATGTTGCTCCCAAGGGATGGGGAAAAATTGTACACCGAGATGTATGTGCATAAGCCTGCCTACGCCTCTGTGTGGGAAGGGGTTTAATAGAGAGCCGAGAAAGAGCCTGCATGTAGGAGGAGAAAAGAGCAGATGTTAGCAGTGCCTTTTTGTTTTCCTGGATGGCATGGTAGGGGGGGAAGATGGAAAGGAAAGCTCCCCTTCTGCAAAAATAGAAGCTGAAGACGCTAGCTGCAGGAGACGGGTAAGGCTTTTTCCACTTGGCCAGGTTGGACTCGGGAGGCATTTGCAACAGCAGCATCCAGGAGATGAGGACTTGGGGCTCACTGGCAGGACCGTGCATCGACCATCCTGGAGCACCGAGCACAGCACGAGCCTTGTTCTGAGATGTCAGGCTTGGAAGTGACTTCTCGCTGTGCCTATGGAGACTGGAGCAGGTCCCCTTCGCCCTCCCCCGGGGACTCCAGAGTTGGAGACAGACACAGACGGCCCGACTCAGTGTTTTAAACCGATGGTTAGGGGGCATCTCCCATCAGGAACCCATTACCAAGTTTCTGAATATACCCATGGATCCAGTTCCACTACAAAAACTTTGGTGACTTTCCAAAGAATCATCTCTCTCCCCAAAATAGCCACGCGGGATGCAAGTACATGTCATTCGACACGTAACGCTCAAAGCGGGAGAGGGCTGGATAATTCACCGCATCAGATAGGCACATTATGTTGCAGGGCCATTTATTGCCTTTAATACCTTGAATTTCATGCCAGGTTGTTTTCATGATCTACAATGCAAATTCCAAGAGGACAGCAGTGTCCCGTGAGCCGCCAGACCCACAAACCCCGCTTCTCCTGCAAGCAGAGAGGCTCCTTCTCGGGCGAAAGGACTTGCAGGTCAGATACAAAGAGCAAAATTAAGTCAGAACAGGAGCGAGCTGTGCCGGTGTGGAGCACCGGACTGGAAGTTAGGAGGGCCAAACGACGCCAGGACTTGCCACAAATATACTCTCTTACATAGTTTGCACTGTAGTAGCTTTTAGAAGCCCTGAAGTTAACCCTCGGCACTGCACTGCACAGAAAATCCCTGCTCGGAAGATTTTTGAGTCTAAATATTTGAGGGAGTTTGTTTCTCTGTGCCTCTGTAACTCAGAGAAAGGCTGGGGCTGCATAAATACTGCAGGAGTGCCTCAACTCTACACGCAGAAGCCGTTTGGGCGTCAAACTAATTGCCCTAGCCATGTTTTTATATATACACTTTTGTTAACTGGCAAAGGCTGAGCAGGCTGCTCACCCCATCGTTCAGCGCAGCGGCTTTGCAAGGCAGAGATACAGGAGCCCTTTAAAACTTGCATGAATGAGGCTCTCATAAATTCCACATTTGAGAAACTCTGGCTGTATCCTTTGGTCATAAAAAGAAATTAAAACTGCATATAACATTCAGTACCCTGTAATCCCGCTGCACAGCCTTGCGCCCGCATAAACGGAGCCTCTCATGAATATTGCACTGTACCTGCAGCTGCCTGACCTGCATGTTTAAAAAATATAAATAAAAGGAAAACAAAGTGACAGTCACGTAAAGGCTTCACAAACAGCACCTGCTTTCCGAAAGCCTGAAAGGTCACCAAAAGCAACCTGAGAAGTACACAGATTTCAGGGACCTGATCAAAGCCTTAAAAGGAGGAGAAAGCTTTTTTTTTTTTTTCCTTCTTCTCTTGCAACAGCGAAGAAAGCCCTGTAATACATGGCAATCCTCTGGCCGGAGTTTTGTGGTCACGGAGAGGGACAAACTGCAGAACACCCTGAGGAGCAAGGAAGAAAAGCTATTTTATAAGCCTGGGAGGGGGAACAAGACCCAAGCTTCAACAGTAAAGTCCTTTTCCACCAGAAATAACTCACAGAAGTTTAGGATTTCAAGTTTTGTCCGGTTAAAAAATCAGAATCTGCTCTTTTTTTTTAATCCCCAAATTTTAAAGATTAGCAGTCTAGCTTCTTGTCTAGCTCCAAAACAGAGACCAGGGGGAGCTACTATTAGCAACTTCCACAGAGACCTAGAAAACACATCATGGTGCACAGGGGGTGGATTTTGTTGCAGCATCTTTAGTAACGGGTGACAAAAAATTCAGCCGAGACACCCCCCTCTGTCCCGTCCACCTTCCCTGTTTTGTTTGCTGCCCAGCAGGTCTCAATCCCAGGGTTTGTGCATAGGAACGGCACAAAGGCAGTTAAGAGACAGTGAAAAGCACAGCATAAATCCACCTTCTCTGGACAGATCAGAGACCACAGACCAAGATTGTCACTCTCTGGCCATTTACTTGCTTTGCAACCTTTGCCAGGTTAGTTCGCTTCTGCCTCAGTTTCCCCGTTTGTGAATAGTAAAGCTTCAGCTGCTTCAAAGTCCTTGGTGTCCACCAAGCGTCCTAGAAGACACCTGAGCTTTGACCCGCACAATTTTACGTGGTGGTTTGTACAGACTTGCTGCGTGCTACCTTCCCAGCAAATAGTGGATTTTCTTCTTTAATAACGGGAACCCCCTTTCATCTCCTCACTGCTACTCACATCGCAGCTTCTCCGACATCGACCAGAAGCACAACGCAGCATTGTGCCCCCCCATTGCTGTATTGCAAAATCCTGCGTCTTAAAACATTAAGCAAAGGCTTGTATTGTAGCCAATGAATACTGTTAAAAGGGTATTGAATGCTTTTTCCATTGCCATTAATTGAGTGAAGAGAAAACAGACTCCGCTGCTGTCATATCACATCAAAATAATTAGCTCAACTATAAATAGCTCAGCTTACTCACTTTTTTCTTTTCCTCTGTTTTTAAGGTCAAGACTGCAGCCAAAAGGAGTAGCAGCACATCCCAGAAGAGCATCCCTCTCTTCTGCCTGGATTCGGACAAAACAGTGAGATGAGGAAGTGCATCTGTAATTAATGATCCCAAGGCCATACAGTTACATCATAATTAGAGAAATAATTAGTCCCATTTAGGTAAGAAGAGGGGGGAAAGAGTGTTAGCAAGCCCACATCTATGCAAATTTATGTTAGCTTAATTAATGAGCGTTTTCAAACCAGTTTTAGCTAAACTGCCTTTGTTTTCATTGGACAATGCTTCTGTATCAAGTTAGCTTATTCTCTAATCACTTCAACATTAAGTGGAGCTTCTACAGGAGTAAAATGAGTAGAACAAGCTGTGACACCAAGGTGTTTTCTTCACCTTAATTAAGGGGTTTCAAACCGCAAGCGGTGGGAGCCCTGCCCTTGCATGTGCTGCAGCTGACACTCGTCCCCTCTGTCATCATTAGAGATTATATCCCGAATATCCAGGTACCTCCAGATGGCACCGTATCAAGATACTGTAAAGAGTAATAAGAATAAGCAGTTGTAGCAACACTGAGCACAGTGCAGGCTCTTGTAGTTTGCTCCTGGACATATAAAATAGACACGGCTGTAAGAAAGCTGTTTATTGCTCGACCCAAACGGCAGCCACGCTGTGTTCCCACACCTTTCCTGCTGTATTAGCTTTGCCATCGTTTCAGAATTGTCACCGTGTTACAGCAATTAATATCGTCAGTAGCCAACAGATCAAACCCACGCTAGGTGCATATATTTTATAGTTGCATTTATTAGAAGAGGTCCCTGAAGTTTCTGTAAGGGTGCTCTAACAGAGCTGTTTGTGTGAGGTTATTGTTATCCCCTGGGAAGCCCTGATGCTTATGGCTGCACTTACTTTGGTATTAAACTCCTTCTGAGTGATGTTTATTTTGTGCAACACACAGTCTCAGTTCCAGTCCGAGGGTTGCCCTACGGCGTATTTAGATTCATCTCTAGCCACTGTATGAAACCTGAAATATTCCTTTTCTTCCTTCCTAACTTCCCAACTCTTTGTAACATCATAAATCACAGAAGCCTCACCGTGCTCGCTCAGGGCCTCGCTGCAGCAGCGGGCGAGGGGGAACTGAAGTCTCTCTCCACTGTTCAAAGGAAAGGAAGATTTCCTGCAATCATTGAGTTTTCACGGGAGCCAGAGGGAGTTAAATACCCAGCTTGAAAAATATATTTGTGCTCAGGCAGGTCTGGCAGGTCTTCAAGTGGATCCTGACCTACTCACAGATATTTTTCCCTGCCTAGTCTCACATGCAACCGTATTTTCCAGATACACTTATCTACCTGCCATATGCAATGATGTATAACCCCGAAGAAAGCAAAGTAGGTGATTACCTTTCCCCAGTCAAGTGCAGCGGAAAGGTCAGATTTAATATGAAGCTGAGGGGCGATGAAATGACACAGAAAATGCACAAAACTCGAGCGTAGCCACGCCGAAAGGCAAGCGTGTCTGCTCGTCCGGGTGGGACACCCGGCAGCACAAACACACCGTTCACCTCCACAGAGGCTCCTTATCACTCCCTGGTCTTACATTTGGGACAGGGCTCCACTTCCACGGAAGACAGGTTTGGAGGAAGATCCTGTGAATTCAGCGGGTGAATCATTTTCATCTGCGTGGTCTTGAGCCCCCCCGGGACCCCCCTCCCGCCAGCATCCCTGCTGCGCCGGGCTCTGCGCAGAACCACTGACATCCAGCGGCCGCCCGGCTGCCTCGCCTTTCCCCCGAACGAGGGGACCTGGGCTCCACTTGCATCGTCCCAGGTTTTTACAAGGGAAAAGCTATTTTTCCTCTATCCCACCCTTCCAACGGCTGGGGAGCTGCCACACGTGGTATATGTGGTCCTACGGTGACTTATTTTAATCGTGGTAGTGTCTTCGTCTGAGCATTGCTGGCTTCTTACAAAAGAGGCAGATTGTTCACGTAAACAGAAATAAATACACAATGCAGCAGCTCCCTGCGCTCGGAGGAACACCGTGGCAGTCCCTTTCCATGCCCTAAATGCAATGGGCTATTTCACAGCTTCCCTATCTAACGTAGATTCTGCTATGCACATTTTTTCTCCAAGTCCCCCCTAAAGCCTGCAGCAGATTTCAAGGACAAATTCTGACCGCTCGCTAGGGCTCAAGCCCCAGATCCAAAGCACTTGTGTTAAAGATTCAGGATCAGCCACAGAACATAGAAGCGCCTTTTAAAATAATTTCACAGTTGAAAACTAGCGCCAGCTTTTACTCTCCTGCCTCATCTTTGAGTTCAGGATTCAAAGTGCCTTTCCAAACTCAGCTCCAGGCAGACCTGCTTGGATGGATAAATGCCTTGAAGGTTACAGGTAAGACATCAAACTTGGAAGCGGCTATTCCTAAAGTTAAGAAAGGAAAGTTTCTGAAGCTGTCTCTGATAGGTCGCTAAGAAATAATGGAGAATTGTTTCTTTTAAATACAAAGAACAATTCAGTCATAGTATGACTCATGATAGAGACATTATGAAAGTTATCAGATGAAAGTCTGCATGCTAAATCTTTTTAATATTGAAGAGAAATGTAACAATTTACTGTCCGTGCTAAAGCCTGGGCTTCCTGGAAGCGTACCCTGCCTTGCTTCTGCTGCTCCGCGTTCCCCATATCTGCCTCTGTCTTTTAAATGAGTGCCATGAATCACAGCCCAATAATAATTTTTTAAAGAATTACTTCTTTCCTAGGAAGTCAGATCAATCCCAGTTAAAAGTGAACTCTGTGAATGTGCCAAATATTTAGACAATAAATCTAAAACCCTTTAGCTACAGACATTGGGCGTGATCCAGATACCAGCACTCCCATCATCTCCCGTGGGCCCACAGTGTGCAGCTTATCGGGGGAGTTTTTAAGGAAAAAGAAAAATTACATGTAGAACCAAAAACATATTCCAAAAAACCCACTAACAGCTAATCCTGGCCAGCGAGAAAATCAACATATGATCTAAACCAGTCATCTAGACCTTCCCTATTGAAAGCGCGCTTTCTAGCAGGACCCCCTTAAGCACCCCCCCGCTTCATCTGGAATGTAGCACCGCTAACCAAAGAGCTGGTTTCAAACCTCTTTAAGACCCATATGAAGAGTCTATGCCCTGCAGCAAGTTTGGCAGTCAGCACTTTAAAAAATAAACTCAGCTACAGAATGATGATTTGCATAGCGCATGGTGACTAAAATTAGCCTGCCTCGACTCCATCTCGAGAGGAAGTCTGACTTGCCGCTGCAGTTTCAGGTTTCTTGGCTTCAAGAGAAATTCATAGCATCCGAGGAACACAGACGTGTCTTCTGTGCAGTCCTGCTCCTCTTGGCTGGCACTATTCTCCAACCCGAGGCGATGCCTACATCTCAAAGCTGTCCTACGGCACCAGCAAAAGCCTCATTCTTCCCAACATGGGAAACCAGAGTATGCTGAAACCTGCGAACGCCCTGTTTTCAGTAGGAAAATGCTTAGAAGATGATTTATTAAGGAGAGAACATGTTGCAGGTCACAAGATGGTCTGTCCTGGGTGTAGGAAGGATAAAACCTGTCCGAGAGTTAATCACGACGTGAGACAGAGGTTTCTTAAAGCGGAGGTGTGCAGAAAGGCACTCTGCAGAAGACACACACGATGTAAAGTTGGTTTAGGATTGGTAGCTTAACCTTCACTAGCTATTGGATTAACGTGAGATGATACCCCAGCTTGATTCTCAGTCATAGCCCCACATCATCCTTGCGTAACAGCTCGTGTTCCTCTGTCATAATTTAATATTGTCATTTGGCTGGCCGAACAGCTCACACGCTTGCTCTGTCTCATTTAATTCTGCAGATGAACGGATGTCCATTGGAGGTCACGCTAGTCCACCATGGATGTCTCTGACGAATTTAAATTATTCAAAAAGTCAGTCATCAGCTAAGTGCTAAGCTGTTTTTTTTTATTTCAGCTTGAGATATGCCTATAGCTTCTCTCCCTGAGATGTATAAATAATTCATTTAGTTATGTAGTAGGATCACTCCGGACCTGTGCTGCAGAGTGGTGCTTGCACAGATCCCCGTCTCACCTACCGCACGAACTCAGCTCAGCTCAACCGTATTTCATCCATCCTCCACAGCTGATGTTTGGGGTCGGGCCTGGGCCCTTGGACCACGTTTCTCAGGGTTTTGGTTCCTCTAGCCCTGTGAGGTTCCAGATACCTTTGAACCTGAGCTACCAGAGGTTCATAGCTTAATGCTTGTACTAAATTTGTGTAAAAAAAACTTGCTCTAATGATGATCCAGTTAAGTATCTGGTTTTATATTTTACATGAATGTAAGCCAGCATCTAATTTCATTTTCTGCTGTGTTGTAGAATTGAAAGGTAATGATTCACTCTTAAAAAATACATTTAAAATTATTTAGTTACAACTTTGACTACAATATATATCTTATGGAAGGAGCCCAGAGTGAAAGCTCACTGATGTGCAGAGTCCTGGCTGGTTGCAATTAGGAACAGAACAGCCCCATGACATGAAATCTGATGATACATTGAACTTCTGACCTATAGGAGAAATCTGATCATCACAACCCAGCTTCTTCTTCATTTCAGCTCTGTTCAGGAAAACAAAAGTCTTCATTCAACATTCAATTTTCTCCACCCTTCACCACTGGAATTTTTATATGATCTGAATTAAATATGCCAGACTTTGAAGGTAAAAGTTGTAAGTGGCTAAGCGAAATCCACGGTGTCTTTCTGTTTCTTTAGCCATTGTCATTAAGCCTTGTACTGACCTGATGAGGCCCTCCAGGAAAATGAGGTGCTACTGCATCCAACTTCACTGTGGTTTAAGCAGAATAAAATACTGATTCTAGTATTACTGGTTTTTTTTTCTTCTGGACTGGAGGCAACCATTGCTTTTTGCCAACCTTAGCCACATTCTCTGCTCCTAAGTTTAAGAATCACTCTTGAAGTCCTTATTCAGGATTCCTAATATCCAAGGCAAAGTTTGAGCGAGGCACAGACTACCCATGGTTTAATTACTATGCAGCGGTGGTGAGTTGGGGTAGAAGTACCCAATAACCTGCAGCGTCGCAGCCACGGAGCTGACACCTCTGCAGTGTTGTGTGAAGATAATTAGGTCTTAAAAGACACGCCACCATGCTGGATGGAGTCCAGTGCAGCAGTCCTCCTTATCTGAGTTTCTGCTCAATTTTATGCACATACACTCTTTGCTCATCAACGGCCAACCTGCACGGGAGCCAAGAGTGCGTAAGAGGGCGACAGCTTTCCCCACCCACGCTTCTGATAAGCTAAAAACAGATTGAAGGTCTAAGTCAATTTCACTTAAGCATGTGATAAAATTCTTTGCTAAACTGGGGCCTAAGTCAGTGTGGTCTTAGGGTGGAACTCAAATAACTGCTCTTGGAGGAGGAAGAACGGGCGCAAGAACGGAGCCAAAGGTTCTCCTGGGGTGACGGGCTGGGGTGAGCGGCAAAAGCCCAAGCAAATGGGAAAACAGCGTGATCCGAGAGAAGGAAGGATTGTATGACTGGCTCCGTGGCTACGGCTTGGGAGGAGGAATTTCCTCGTGGGAACGTTGCCAGGAGGGTGAGGAAATTGCTTGCTTTTCTAAGCAGAAGCAACTAATAAAGGAGGGCTGAGAACAAAGGTTCTCGCCTGTGTTGTCGGCAGTGTCACTAAGACATAGTACTAGCGGCGCTTTGAGTTGTGTTGTCTAAAATAGCAAGTTTGCTTTAGACTTTAGAAAGTAGGGTAAAGTAACAGAGTTCATCTCTTGTAAGCGTCTGCGATGGCCATTCAGGAGGTCTATGGCAATGGCTTGTGTAGTCGAGACTAAAAATAGCAGGTCTAAGATATCAGTCCCAGATTTCATCTTAAGTTCTGGAGACCAAGTGTTAGCGAAGTCCCTGGAGCTTCTCATCACACCAAGCTGCTTCTGCTGGGCTGCCCGCTCCCTCTTTCTGCACGCACTCTGGGGCGTTTGAGCCACCTCTCAGTTCCTTTTCTAAAACATGCTAAAACTTTTTCATTGTGAAATAAGGGAGAGTTTCTGCCCCTCTGAAAGAATTTGTGGGAAAGGCGTGGAAGGACTAGAAAAGATGATCAACACTTACATGTTTCAGGCTTTTGTTCCTTTTGGAAAAAAAGTAAATTGCAATCTGGATAGAGGGGACTCCAGCTTCCCTGGAGAACACTTTAATACATCAGGAACTAAACGCTGGAACTAGAGCTGTTTGTGCAAGAACCCAGCTTCACCACACACAAAGACACATTAGATAGAGCCAAAAAATCTGTGAAAGACAGAACCAACCAACCTCCCCAAAATGGCCCGCTCCCTGCAAGGGGGTTTTGGGCCCCTGCGCTGGCCAAAAAGAGGCTTGGAGCTGTCCAGAAAAGCTGTTTCTGGAGATATTCCTACTACATAGAGGGAAAGAAGACTTCATGCCTGAAGGATCTCCAGGATTACATCTCCATTCCGTAGGCGCCATCTACAACTGGTTAGGACCTAAAAATGGTAACTACTTCTGCTCAGAAGAGACAGCAGCCTCTTTTCTCCTCTTATACCAGAAAAAAATGTTTTCAACTGACTCTTCTAGATAAATAGCACTTAGAAGTAAGTGTAGCGCTCATGATGAGTCTAGTGTAGGGGTTTGCAGTCACTTTTCATGCCAAGGATCACAAATTAATTAAGAAAATCTTGTCGCTTAGAAACTCTTCTATTCACAGTTGCATCAAATCACTGTAGCAGTAACTTACATGGAAAAATAACATTAGGGATATTTTTATTTTTAGCTGTCTTAATGAAATATAGCAGATGGAAATAAAGAGGAGAAGCCCGTCCTATGTGACTAGCCATCTGTCTGGGGATCAGCAACAAGTATTTCATGGATCACAGCTAGAAAATTACTGGGTAATTAATGTCAGTCTTCAAGCTACCTTACAATTCTTCCCTCTCATTATTCTACTCTGTAGAGTGGCTTTCAAATGCCACTCATAACTTCCCCGGCCGTGAGAGACACGCTCATAGCACCACCCTTAGCTTTAGAGTACTAAACCTCGGGCTGAGCACCATCGGTTCCCTGCAATCCCTCCCTCCCGCACAGATTTGCAAAGCTGTTAGCAATCACGTAGCCATCCACTCACCAGGAGCTCAACTACCAAGATCCTGAGGACTATTCCAGTTGATCTAATTTTGCCTTAAAGACATCCGTATCCCTCCCTCGGTCTGTAGCACACCAAGCACTGGGACCACTGGGACCTGTACTGGGCATGTCATGGAAACCAGGTTACTAACTTGAACACGGAGTAAAGAGCTATTATCCAAAACTAATTTTTTGTGTTGGGTGTATTACTGGCATGTAGCTTTTCCAAGTTTGCTAACTAGCTAGTCTGGAATCTCGCTCTTCAAAACCGTTCCAATTACTTCTATGCACTGTTGAGTTGGAGGAAGCCCGTCTTGTTTAATGACATCCTAAACAGACACGCAATCCTGAATGCTCCTAAAGGTCATGCAGCTTTTGGAGATGAGATGCTTATTCAATGCTGTCATCGTTATACCCTCTCGGTATACTCACACATGCTGCATTACGGCTGCAGTTTGTTCTCCCTTTCCTTTTTGGGAAAATCAATGCCCTGTCACAAGAAAGTTTTTATATTTCACCATCACGGAGTATTGCTTATTCTTCTCCAGTAACAGGATATTGTTATCAGGCTGTTTTAACTTTGTTTATTACCTCCATTCTGCCAGCTCCTACAATTCACTTGATACTGTTTTGGTTATTTTTATGCTTTGATTTAAGAACAGCGTGCTCCAAGACTGCACTTTTAAGAAATGCCCCGAGGAGCAGAGCCAAGGGAGTCATCAGCTTATTTACTGGGCTGTACTGAGCCCTACACGGTGCCTTAGGAAATACCTCTCTTCCTGCAAATCCACAGCTAGCTGGTAAAACTCTATGGCATAAACATAATTAATCTTCACAAAACCCTAGACACGCAATATCTGAACCTGACGTAGCAGGTGGAAATTGCGTTATTCCTCATAGAAGGAAAGTGGCCCCGCTGACAGAGCTTAAATCTAGGAAATCCTGTTTGTAGACCTATGGTTTTGGCTATGTCTTTTATTACTTTTGTGCCTCTTTTTTTCCCTTCTGAGTGGCTAAGCAATCTCAGTTTGCCGACAAATACCAAATATTTGCAAACGTGTTTCAGTCAATCCTTTACGAGCTTGCAGGTACATTTACAAGTCGTGGAAGCGTCCCCTCGACTCTGCGGTGATAACTTCGCTCTCTCATCCCTCTTCCTTCCAGCCCATCTTAGGTCAGCCGAAGGTGCCAGTGGCAGCTCTGCTTGGCAGCTGGTCCTTCTCAGCATCGCACCCGCCGAGGGCGTCGGAGCTGGGGCGGGATGGCGATGCCAATTAGAGGGAGGCCATCAATCAGCCCCTCCCTTCCAGCATTCCTCTGAAAACGCCTGTAAGGAAATTATTAAAATGCATCCCCGCTGATTTCCGCCCCCCCGGCTTCATCTACCGAGCTGTAAATTAGAGGGGCAGATGCGTGAGTTAGGTGTGGGCTGCTTTTTCGGATGAGCCACCGCGCCGGCTCCGCGGCTGGTCGGGTGGCCACGCTCAACCTCGCGTGCTCTGGGCGAGGGGGACGTGTGTGTGAGCGAGCGGTGTTTTGATTTGGTAGAGTTTGTCTGCCTAAAAAATGGGGATTGCGGAGCTTACCCGCTTCATAAAGAAATTGGGAAGAACATCTAATTAACACTCTTGCTAGAGAACTGCAAAGTGAGAGCTTATGAGACGTAAAATGCTGTTTGCCTTTTAATGAAGAAAGGATGAAGAGATGATCTTAAAAACAAACATATATGCAGTGTCATGTGCCTTCTGCATATCCTTTGCCGTAGCCCGGTTTCTGTTTCGGTTGCATGTGCTCATCTGGGCACGCACACACCAGCCGGAGGGGAAGGGATCGAGCATCTTCTGCTTTTTGCTTCCTGGAGGCTGGACAGACATAAAAGCGAGGGTGCAGAGATGCTTGCTGCCCAGAGAAGAGCGGTCCCTGCTTTACTCCTTCACTGCACCATTGGCTGCACTTTGAGAGTATGTACAGCCAGAAGACTGACTTCCCTGATATTTTATATCCAAATTAAGCAGGGCGGCTCCGGATCTCTCCCTCCTTTCCTCTCCTTCTAGAATTTCAAGCAGCTAGAAGGTTGCACAGAGACCAAGGCGCGGAGAATTTCTTCAGAAGCTTTACCTAAGCCAAATCCCCCACCAGTTAACTCAAAAGTAGTTTTGGAAGAGCTGTTAGTTCTTCTGGTTCAACCCCAGGAACAAGGCTGAGCCTTTGCACCGCAGGCAGCACCCCGTTGCCCAGAGGGCTCCGACGGCGAGGCCGGTGCTGCCGGCAGGTCGCAGCGAGGCAGAGCTCAGCACAGGCTGCAAAACCTGCCCGAGTGCTGGCGGGTGCCTAACCCGCCCAGGCACACCGTGGCTGCAGGCTGAAGCGGCTGGTTCGAAGCTAGTTTGGGGTTTGGGGCACACAGTGGGGTCCCTGCGGTGTGCACGTCCCCACTTTGCCTCCCAAGGACCACAAGGATCCTTTGCCAGGTCTTACGTTACCTTCTTTTTTCCACCCATCTCAGCCTGCTGTTGACAGTACTCGTAGCAGCAGTCAGGCGGTACAGAGCTCATTTCAAAATCCGCCTCTGCTTTCACGGCCAAATTAACCTCCCAGCTATCCAGGAACCAGTAACAAAACCTCATGGCTTCATGGGCTCGATGGTCTGTTAATGACGCACAACATAATCATCCTCCCTCTCTACGCTGCCATCCCACACAAAGAAATCCAAGCATTTTATGGTGTGTTTAACCTGGAGCTCTACCTCCCTATAGGGATAGGGCAGGGATTTTTCAAATGAGACCACTGGGAATTTGTTGCTCATTTCCAATTGTGTTTCATGGGATTTGGCGAATAACTCGCAGCCGCTTTTAAAAACTCACAGAACGGCAATGGAGATAATTTGCAGGTTATCCACAGAGGCAGACTGCTCGAGGTTCGTTACAATACCAGTTAGATGTTATTTATCTCATTCACTGTCCCATTGTAGTTACTCATTTGCCCTGGAAAGCCAAAGAGTTGGACACATGAGTTGGCTGGACAAGGTTCTTCTTTCAGCCGTCATTCTCCTTTTAGAAATAATACCTGGAAATATCTTTTTCTACAGAGTCTTAAGCCACCAGCCAGAGCAAACAACTGCTTATTACAGGAGCTCAGATCCAAAGTTTACCACCATTCATGGGGAGCTGGATCCAAGATTTTGGTTTGGCTGATGATAATAGAGAGGCGAGCAAAGCCGAGTAAACCCAGAGCTGAACTCGTCCCGGTGTCCGTGGCCAGGCACTGGTCTGCTTCCAGCTTATCTTCACAAAAGCTCATGGTCTGAGCTGCAAAATCAATTCTGAAGCAGCAGAACGGAAGCATTTGGGTAAAAAAGCACTGCTGTTACTAACAGTAAATACATATATGAAGTAAGACCTGCTGTGGTAAAGAAAACTGCACCTGAGCTGTTTTCTTTATTTCGAGCACTGAGCTGCACCCCCAGGATTCGCACCCCGGGTTTGCCGGGTAGCTGCCATCCCGCCGAGGCAGCTAGCGCCCGTCCCAGGCTTTTCTGCAAGCTGCAAGTGTTTCCTGGGCCGTAATCCAGCCCCAAAGGCTTCGGTCACTGGTTTAGGTGACATACAGCACAGGTGCTCAGGGCGCTGGAGAGAGGCAAGAGAAATGCGGACGGCGCGTATAGTGCTATTTGATCCAAGGAATCACAGCTGACCCACCGCAAGCCCCGACAGGCATCGCCGCTGCTGTCTGTAAAAGGGCAGGGAAAGGCGTTCTGCAGGGGAGAAGATTACCCGGCGCATCGGCTGGATGCTACTCCAGTGACATAGCAGCCAACCTCCATCGCAAACCAAATTCTCTCCCTGATCCCTCATTTCACTGCACAGATACAAATACGAACTGGCCTTTGCGGCTGAAGGAAAAGGGCAACTGGGTTTCTTTTCTCCGTCAACCCTGTCCTGACCGTTCAGATGTTGTGAGTTAGAAATCCCCAGTATTTTTGAAGCCTGAAGGCTACTGAAGTGCAACCTGTTCCCTGCCATTGACCTTTTAATGTTAATGTTTGAGGACTGTTTTCATTACAGTAGTGGTAAGAAACTAGAAAAGAAAAAACCCCAAACCCCAGATTTTCTTTTAGTCATACAAGGGCAGGAGGCAGATTTAGAAAAAAATGACTGTAAGCCTTCACAGAGATAAAATTACATTGCAGAAAATTCCATCCTACTCTTCAGCACTTAAATTTTCTTTTCCAGTAAAACGTGCCTACTGAGCTGGGGTGTTTCCCAAATGAAAGCAACTTTCTGAGCCATGTTTTCGGATGCCATTCCAATGGGCACGCGCCTGAATGCTCTGCTGAACCTCTGTCTCCCTAAGTACCTCTCAGCTAAATACCTGGGAGCTGCTGGAGCTTATAGCATTGAGGATCTTTTTGGGACAGATCCTTCATAACCCACTTAAAAATCAAAACATAAGCAAGCCAGTTCCTGCTGGTATTGGTTTTACCTGCCCTTGCCAAAACATCATCTTCAGTTTCCAAATTTGCTGCTGTCTTTCTCAGGACCAGGATGATAATTAAGCTCATGAGGATCGGTGAGTCTGGGCTCTCATCCCTCTTCCTCAGTACTCGGGAATCTTACTCCGTGGTCTGTTTTAGCCATACCCTAAAATAAGAGAGTAACACATGAAAAAGGCAATAAAGGCAATATCCTTATCCAAATGCCCTGTGCCTAGCAAAGCATGAGGGCTGCCGTGTACACACCACTATGCCAGCTATCGGGGTGTTTGGTTGCTGTTTCTCTGGAGATGGGTGCTACAGCGGGTCCCCTTGGTCACCCTCGCCGTCCTGGGTGACAGGCTCATGCAGCAGTACCTGCTTTCTTTCAGGACATGTGCGTTTTGATTTTAGTCATTGATCAAAAATAGCCAACTTGCTTTATTTTCACATCCGCTTCAGCAGCGGGGAGGTCAGGTGTGCTTTCTGTCCGTCTCAAAGTGTTGGAGACCAGCCCGAGTCCAGAAGGTGTTATGAATGTTCTGTGCAATGGAAAAAGTCTGTGGGGTGAGAGGAGGAGAGACCAAGCCAGGAGAAACTCATTGCTGCTTCCAGCCTGAGCTCAGGCAAGGTCCGTCGTGAACGTAACTCTTCCCGAATGCTTTTCACGTCCCCCTTTTTTTTTTTTTTTCCCCAGCCCAGGAGCAAAAGTTGAAGTTGTGTTTCCAATCTGGAAGAGCAACATGAAGTCAGTGCTCTCTGCAGCACAGCTCCAAGTTGTCTCACCCGCCTGTTTGAACCTGATTTTCTTACCCAGTTTGTATATTCAGAGATACAGGGACATTCTAACTGGTAATCCTCATAGAGTGCCTTGCCCAGGGTGCCTGGTGAACCTCCTCATGCTAACCGAATACACACAGAAAGACTTTGCCACTGCCACCTGAATTAATGGGTGGGAAGACACAGTGCGTGCATTAAATCATACTCAGCAGTCCAAAGGATTAATTGCCCTGTTCACGTAAGGGCTAGCGGAGAAAAAGAAGCTTTCAAAGGGCTTAAATTTTGGTCCCATCACTTCCCTGTGCATCTGGCCCTCCCACACCGTCTGGTTTGATGTAAGTCTCTCACACAGGGACTCTGCGTGCTCAGAGCCCTCCACTTCCACCCGCTATCTGCAGCGTGTGTGTGTAAGCGCTATACATCACCAGCCTGCGCTTCCCAGCAAATTAGCAGAAATACCATGGTATTACATTTGCTGTGATCTGCCTGTCAATCAAGGAGATTCCCATGGTCCTTTCTGATACTCATCCCAGGATCGCAGCCATCCGCTGTTTGCTACTAAAACTTGAGTCTCTGTCCGTGAAGACTGATGGAAGCATCCAGCTCGTAATGTCTCGCAGAGAAACCCGGGGCTTGGTCCCCCCCTGCCTGGAGCGGCTGCGACAGCAGCTAGCAGCCAGCAGCAGGGGAGCTAGATCATAAAAAGCACATTAAATAAACCCAATATTAGCACCAAGGTTGATAGGAAAAGCCACAAAAAGCGGGGACAATAAAAAAGAAAAATGCGTGGCAACAACGAATCCTAGATGCTGGCATGAAGGGATTTCATTTGGAAAAGACTGCCTAAAATTCCTTCTCCTGAAGGTGATCGGCATGTCCTGCCCTAGCAGGATTACTGCTTGCACATACGTGCATACGTCAGCTTGTATTCATAGCCCAAAAATGTTCCTGTCAGTTATACGCTCCACAAATACCAGCAAGATTTGAGATTCTGCTTCCCTCCCGCCCCAACCCTCCCCTGTTGTTGTTGCATCTGCTTGTTTCATCTATCATTGGTCCCGTCCTCATCTTCGCCTGAGCATATGTTGCGGGAGGAGAAATATAATTAACTTTGGAAAATTCATTTCGAGGTAACCAGATGTCTTGCACCACCTTGACCGTATTTCCCACACCGTAATTAGCAGAGGGAAAGTCAGTGCCGGTGGCTGAGCGGGACGGACTGCAGCGGGGGCCGCGGGCAGCCCCGGCCTCACCGAGAGCAGCCGCGCTTCGCTCTCCGACGCGGGGAGCATCCTCTCCGGGAACGCATCCTGCAAAGGCTTTTGGAGTGCTGTGGTGGATTTGGAGAGGGTTCAATTTCTGGTGCTCATCACCTGTACGCAGCCTGATTGCCTATGTACGCGCTTAAGCTGTGACTGCCCTTTGTTTTGCTTCGGGGCTGCGTGCTTGATTTATTACGGTCAGATGAGTGCGG
Source organism: Aquila chrysaetos chrysaetos (assembly GCF_900496995.4). Classification (NCBI taxonomy): domain Eukaryota; kingdom Metazoa; phylum Chordata; class Aves; order Accipitriformes; family Accipitridae; genus Aquila; species Aquila chrysaetos. The sequence goes on from NC_044008.1 coordinate 69,685,032, forward strand.
TTACGTGTTCCTACGCCGGATTCGCGTTGTTAATTTGTGTAGTTACTTCTGGATGCTTGTTGGGTAACTTGGTGGTGGATGGGCAGTAATACAACTGTACTCGGGCAATGCAGTCACAGGAGCTGCACGCACTAAATCAGGATTAGCTGTGTGCCTGCAACACAGACATCCACCAATAACCTGTGAAAATGGCATTTCTAGATTGCTGTTTTACAAGAAGTGCCTTGTTATCCTGTAAAATGGTGCAGGACTCCAGCCTGCCGGTCAGGGCCACGAATTTAAAGACCAGCAGTTTGCACGGAGCAGCAGAGCTGGTTTAGCTCTCTGCAAAAACCTGACGTTCCTCTGCCAAAACCTTAAACCCCTCTGACGGCCTTCAGATGAACTCCTGGCCTGCGGAGAGGGACGGGATTGCGCGGAAGGGACGAAGCGATGCCGGGAAGCCCAGAGATGGCGGGGAGCAGCTGGGGGAACTGGCATGGCCGGGAGGAATCCGGACGCTGCCCGGGTCGCTCGCTTCAGGGCAGGGTTTTCCTATCTGTGTCCATGCCGCGTGCCCGCTCCGTAGGGAACCGGGCACTGGCTATTTCCGTACCCCCATCAGCGGCCAGGAGCGATGGGGTATTCCTTTCCCAGCCCCAGGGCCAGGTTTCCTCCTCCCGTCCCTTCCCGTCCAACTCGCTGGGTCCCTGCCAGAGGTCTTGGTGCCAAGGGAGGGGTGACGCAGCATCGGTCTCCCCAGGCCGGAGCGGAGAGAGGCAGGGGAGGGACTCGGAGCTCTTCTCTGACTTGTGCCCTCGTCACCCCCCCCCCGCTCCCTCGTCTCTGCACGATCCCGCTTCGATCGTGCCGGGAGGACCACGCCGGCGTTGCATTCGCAGCAAGGATGCGCCTTCCCCCGCTGAGAGCACCCCGGCGTTTGCCAAGCTCGCACCTCGGCTGTGCAAAACCCGAAACAACACCCCAAAACCAACGCAACACCCCATTTCTGTATCCTCAGCCGTGTTTGGAAACGACCGAGACGGACCCACCGCGGTCTCTGTTCCCAGCAGGAACGGCCGTGCCCGTCCCCGCGGTGGCTGCGGCAAAGCCGTGCCGGGATGGGGCTCCGATTTTGGGGTCAGCTGCCGCACACCGTCTGCAACCCCGGCCGGGTTTCAGCTGCTGGCCGAGCGGAGCGGTACCCGTCCCCCCGCGCCCTCGGAGCTGTCTCGTTGTGCCGCACAGAGACAAAAATACTTCCCCAGCTGCTGCCCACCTGGTGCCTGAGATGAGTTTAGGAAATGGCAATAAGAAACTGAAAATAAAAGGCTGAAAAGAGATAGACACAGGGCTCGCACCAGAAGTGGGAGAGCTAAAAATAGCGGTGATACGATCCATCAGAGCTATAGGTCATAATTAACCGCTCAAGTGTCTTTGGGCATCGAGCAAGTGCCTCCAGCAATAGGAAACTCACATGGGTTTAACAGCCGAGACGGCGTGTCCTCGGCTCCCGGCGTGCCACTGCCGAAAATAGATGTGTGGACGGTCCCCCGGCCGGCTGATGCCAGGCACTGGCGGGGTGTTACCCCCCTCTGCCCCGACCACCACGCTCCTTTCACCCCCTGCCATGGAGAGGAGGGGTTTTCCAGGGGATGAGCTTCCCCTTCTTGCAGGGGGGGGTACCGACACCCCTTCGGGCACAAGCCCGCTGCCGTATTCCCAGTCGCTCTCAGGAGCTGCTGGGAGATGGGTGCACGGACAAGCCGCAGGAGCTGCTTGCAGGGAGCCTGCGTAAGCCACCGGTGCACCGGCGTTTCCCTCGTGGTGGCTTGGGAAGGAGAAGCCACGGCTCTGGGTCATGGAGACGCGATCGGTGCTTTCTCGACTGCCCCACACCGGGCAGCAGCACCTTCCACGGAGACTTCCCAGAGCCCTCTGCCCCTCGCTGGGACCAGCACCGGGTGGTTGGCTTGGTTGCAATCCAAGCTTTTGTCCAAACCCTACCTGGTGCTCAAGCGATTGAAATGATCAAGGCAAGAGGCCTGGATGTGTCCTGTCCCCCCCTCAATGAAGCCCCCCCGGGCCATGCCCGCTCTCCAGCTCCAGCCTTCCCAAGGTGCCCACGTTATGCAGAGCACAGCAACGTCCCCCCGGCCGGGAAGGACCGCCGGTTCCTCGGGGTGCTCCATTTCACCGGGGAAAAGTGGTTTTATACAAACGAGCTTCACCAAGGGATGTGCGGGAGGAGCTCGCGGGAAGCGAATGGGGTTCGCAGAGGGAGGGTTCGGCTCCCAGCCCCGCTGCTGCGCTCACCCCAACGCCCCGCGGGTCCGCGGTTCGGCCGACTGCCTGGACCCGGTGACACGTCGTAATAGTCACAGGGGTGGATGTGGCGGATCAAAATATCACAGTCAGTTAAAAGGCACCTCTCAAGTCAATCTATGCCTGATATTTAGTTTCTGTAAATATAGGATATTGTGCGTGAGATCAAGTGGAAAGTTCCTTCTTTAATTCCTCCAGAAACAGAATTATTTAGCTGAGCTGCTGTTCCCTGGAAACATTTGACTCGAACATTACGACATTGCGATAGAGGAGAAATTCAACACCACAACAACAGCCCTCAGCTAATCCATTTTCTTTTCTGGGACCGGGAAAGCTCAGACTGGGAGAAGGATATTTAAAACCAGTTCAGCTCTAAGAATAAGTGGTAGTTAAAACCAGAATGAAATAGGTAAGGATTTTAAAAACAAATACATGACTTAATCAATCATGATCCTAAGGGAAGTTAAAGCAGCTACAAACCATGAAGAATGGGGTGGGTTTTGGTGTTCCCTATTACCTGTGAAGAAGTCTGATGTAAGTCGCGTGCCGGGAGCAGCCCCTGCACGGCACGGCCGAAGCTGAGCTGTACGGAACCGGCCCGAGATCCAGCTGTACCGAAACTGCCCGTGACCGCGGAGGTCGGCGGGAGAGGCGAGCGCCGACATCTTTGCAAAAGCACATTTCAACTCCCTCGGGTACCCAGTCAGATGCCAGTTCCCCAGCTCGCATCCCCCCCCCCCCCCCCCCCCCCCCCCCCGACGCACCTCCTTGAAATCCTGCGCAGAACCTCCCTTACCTCTCGCGCGGCTGGCCCCGGCGGGGGGGTTCACGCCTGGCCCAGCAGACGCGCGTATCCCATACGTTCCTCGGGGTAACGTTACGTGGCGGAGACCAGACGTAGCCCCGTGCCTTGCGAGAAGGGCTGGCCGCAGGGGCGAGCCACGCGCCCGAAGGGACGAGGGCGGACGGCTGGGCTCGAGCGGCTGTAGCTACGCAGGGCGCCGCGGGACGGGTACGCAACACGTTTTTTTCCTGGGTGTGAACAACCCAACGCTTTCTGATCAGTAAGGACGCATCTTGCTCTCGCGACTCCTTCTCCCTGCCCCCAGGGTCCCGGTGCTGCTTCTGCACGGCGTGTGTAGGGTATATAAGCAGACTGAAGGGTATCGCAGCTATTTGGGGCTGAGGTTTAGGAGAACTTCGGATTTCGTGGCACAGCCGGTGCAGTTCTGACCGGCACGAGCACAGCACGGGGACTGGGAAGAGGGGACTGATGTCGGCCGCGTGGCCGTGGCTAAGGGTGCCTCCCCCAAAGGTGCATCCCGCTGGGTGCCCTGGAGCCCTGCTGCGGCTGCAGAGCTAGACTGGGTTTGAGTCAGAAGAGCTTGAAAGTAATAATTTTATTTTCTCTCATTCTCCCTATTTTTGGCTTCAGATTCTTGGATGTCTCCTGCCTACTCCCCAAATATGTGACAAGGAGTAGGTTTGAGATAGTAACAATATTAAAATGAGTCAAAGTGCAGCAGGAGCTGAAAGTTAGAACAAATGCAGAATAAAACCTCTCAGCAAAAATAACAGCCAAGGAGCACTCAGGTAGGCAGGAGATCTGCAGGAAAAGACCAGGGAGCAAGGGAGGATCGCAGGCTCTGCAGGGTCCCTTATGCTACACGGTTTAGGAAACCTCGTGGGGACTGTCATGCGTTAGATGTGCTCTGCTCAGGCTGAACAACTGAGGAGGCAAAGTCCAGAAAGGGATGGAAATGATCAGAAGATACGGGTTATGAGGAGAGAGAGTGAGATAACCAGGGTTTGTAGTCAATGGAAGACCAAGGGAGATGTGGTAACAGCCTCCTGAAGTTACTGCAAATAAGAAGGGAATAAAATTGGTTTCTGCATACATTGCCTGTGAAAGGGTAAGACTGTCCTGACTTGCTTTGCGTGATCTCTTGAAAAGCCCCAGATGAAGGGATGCCTTATCTGTGACATTTAAATCTACTCCCAAGTCAGTAGCGAAAAAGCTGACCTGCCTCAGGCATAACACGTATCCCTCCGGAGCCTCCGTAGGTCCATCTTCCAGTTTCATTCTCCTCCAGCAAAGACATGGAGGCCTTTCAGCCAGCTACTGCTCCTTTTAACTTATCTGCTGATACTACGGTGAACTGGCCCAAGCCAAGTCCAGCTGTGGCACCAGGCAAGGCAAGCCAGGACCTGATTTCTGGGGAGAGCCATCAAAGCAAGGAAAGAACTGACAAGCTGAGAAACGCTCATTTGCTTCATGCTGATCCCTCAACAGGAATAGGTTTGGGGACGAGGTGAACCATTTGCAGCTTCCAAATTAAAGGGATCCGTGTTAACAGTTACAGTTATTCATTGACTTCTTTGGGGAAGAACCCAAGAACCTTAGCTATAGAAAACACACGTTGATTCAGAGCGATCCCTTTCAAGGCTCCGTTCTTGAGCCAGATGTTTGAGCATGAAGTGCTGTAACGGGGTTTAACTGCAGGAGCTACAGGGCAGCGCAGGACACAGCACCGGCCTGGGGAAGTACAAAAACTTCGTGAACAAAGTGGGCAAGATGGGAAATGAAAACGAGCCAAATACTACAAGGATTGATCAGACCATGGAACAGGCTAAAATGAAGCAACAGATGCCTCATGGGTTGTGCAGATGCCAGTCGAGCGGAGACGATGGCAAACCAAGATTATAACAAAGCGGCAGCAGCGATGGAAGAAAAATGGCTTAGAAACCTCATGGACCACGCTGGCCTTGGCCAAGAGGTGTATGGAGCCAGGTAATGCCCCCTCGCTCCTGCACAGGGCGGTGACCCAGCCCAGCATGCTCATTCTCAGCAAGAAAGAGCAAATCTAATGTTCATCTTCTGGGAAATGAGAAAGCACTGGCTTGTAAGGAAGGCATTTCATTAAGGAGGAAGAAAGCAGCAAGGTATTTCCCCCATTCGCCAAAGTTCCTGAAGTCTAAAGCTGTCATTGCCACCCTTGTCCTTCCTCTGTGGTAATAAAGGAACTCGTGGTATTTTGGGGGCAAATCTTACTTCTTTCCTCCCTTCTCATGCCCTTGATTTAAGACTTGCAGCGTTCTTAATCCCGCAAGAAGCGAAGCGGGTGCTTCCCGTGGGGACATGAATAGCCCCATTGAAGTCATGTGCTGCGACTTTACATGTGTGCTTAGAAGTCTGCAGGATTGAGGCACTCGAGCCCAGGAGTCATTTTTGGGAAGAGGGTCCCTGGCGCCCCAAGCACCCCACAGAAACCAAACGTACGCAGACCGTGGTTTCAAAGCCACTCATCTAGCAGCTATACTGAATTTGAAGCCTGCTCCAGGAGGCTCGATGCACGGCACAGTCTGGGTGTCCATCCTTGGGCCACCAGCTCAGCTCTTGGCATTTTACTCAGCTGCGGTGCTAGTCACAGCCCCGAATGAACCAGGACAATCCCTGAATTGCAGTTACCAATAGAAAATGTTTAACATTCCCCAGGTGGGTACATTTGATAAAAACATTTAATTACTGCACTTCCTAAAGCATCCCAGAAAGCACAGTGCTGTCAGGCAATAAAACCACTAAACAACTCCAAGCTATTAAAAGCCAATAGGTTCTTGCACCCTCCACCGCCATAAAACCTGCAGAAATAAAGATGCCGGATGCTGATGCTATTTAAAGGGAGAGCACAACATCGTGTCACCATATGGTGATGTGGCGCTGGCCAAGTCCCTGAATTACAGCGTATATATACATGGCAGTGCCTCATTTTTTGCTTCCACCCAGCTTTCCTCTGGGAGCATCCCCCCTCCTTGCAGGACGAGGAGCTTGTCCCAGCACAGTATTTGTGTTGAGAGACGATCAACTGGCTTATTCCAATCACATAGTATTTTAAATATTTTTAACCAGAAGCTATAAAATCCAGGAAATGTGGATTTATGACCCATAAAAGGCTTAGTTAGAGCTATGACCTACTGACTTATGTAACTTTATTTACTACTGGCCTGGGATGGGGCTCCTATTCTAGCACCCCGCTAAGCTCATTTCATAGCATTTCTTTATTTGGCCTCTGTTAAAGACGCAGCGATGTTGGGCTGTCGGAGGGTTCAGAGATGGGGGCTTGGAGGGAACGTAGGTGTCTGCTCCGAGGCGCAGAAAAGCCAGGCAGCGCCGACGTTCGGCTTCTCACGAGGACCGAGCGGAACAAACCCACGCCAGTCTCAGCCCTTGGTGTTTGCCCTGGACACAAGGTTGAGTGGTGAGACTATGCCTTTCTTAGCCCTCACCCGTACTTTTAGGCGACGGCAAGTCAAAATCTTTGAAGAGGGAAATTCAACAAGGGGGTTGCATCCCCCTCCTTGTTTGCAGAAGGACCTGGTCGCAGAGAGGAGACGACCCAGGGCTTTGCAGTGTTTCTGCTGCCATGTCGGAGCTGCAGGGATGACCCCAGAGCATCTCTCCAGCACAAGCGGCTGTGATGCCAACATCGCCTTGGAGGCTTCCCTGCAGATTCACTCCTTGTCCAGCACCGATGCATTCTTCCATTAAGGAGCGACGTCCCCCAATTACCCACGGGGTGTTGCTCCACCTGCCAGGAATGTGCCCAGATTTGCCACCGGCCCTTCTCAGCCTCTTCCAGAAGCTCTGAGCAGTACCACGGCACCGGGGACTGCTGCAGATGGACTGTACCCATGATACAAATCAATGCCCTGCTCCCAGGGCTATGCCACTAAGCCCCAAATCTGCAAGTCCCAAGGCTTATTCACCCTCCAGGCTGGTTTGGCTCCAACTGCTGAAACTCTGCAGGCAGCACACGTGCAGGCAAACATCAGCACCCACACCAGGACCCGGCTGCCTCCACCCAGCAGCTCCCACCTCCGGGCCAAAGCAGCCCAAGTCTGAATAATCCCAAACTCCATCTGAACCAGCTGCAGGCCAGGATGTTTTCATCCCAATTGCTTGGTGTGTAACTTCAGTAACCTTGAGAATGTCGGTGGCATTGTGCAGGGTGATTAACGGCTGGAGGGGAAGGCAGGACTTGCAGCATCAGTAATTTATTTAGTTTTTGATGAGAAGTGACGAGAGCTGCCCAAGTTCAGCACACACAGGGCGTGAGATGTACTTAAAAAATGGAATTTGTACAAACAAAAGAGGAAACTGCAGCAGCTGCACAGATTAGCAAAAACTCCCATGTCTCTTGTCCAAACACCAAAGCTTCCCTGGAGGAAGACGTGCTGCGCGCTGCGCCCTAAGGCCAATATTTGGGTATAGAGCAGCTAGAGGACCAGAAAGACCACCAGCACTGAAAAACCTCCGAACTGTGCCCGTCTGATGCACAGTTCTTGTCAACCACGACCATTTCAACTAGCTCTTTAGCTCTGATTTTCTCTTTTGGGCATCAGCCTCAGAACAGACCTATAATTTATGGCGTGTAGATACCAGCCTAAAGCGTCACTGTCTGAGCGAGCAGTAGGAAGCATGGTCAAGCTTCAGCTCATGCAACCCAGCTGCTCAAGGGTGCAAGAAGCCCAGCAAAGTCGGCTTTAGCCATGGGAAAAATATGGAAACAAATTACCACTTCATTGGCGGGGTGAGCGCAGCCAGTGCTGCTGGCCTGCCTTCCTTCACAAGCTGAAAACGCTCCTTAGGACCTCCTCGGCTTTACTTCTCCTTTGTCTCATTTAAGATCACACCTTAAGGTGCTTGCAAAACCCAGCTCACAAAACAGGAACGCTTTCAACACCCAAGTGCGGCTATCAGCCCGAAACGCTGCTGCTGGCCTCGTGTCTGGTGCTCTGAGTTTGCAACACCACTGTGGGGGCCTGATCCTGCTCCCCTCGCACCTCCGAGGTCTGGCTGGACACAGGGACCCCAGCTGCAGCATCTTTCCTTCCCAGGAGGAATGAGATACAAGCGCATCTGCAAAGGGCAGAGGAGCGTTTTTTGCTAGCGAGCACCCACACAGTGTTTATTTGCAAGTGAGTCAACTGGACTCTAATGGTTTTGTGGATGCCGCACAATTCATCTCTCTTATCTCAGGGATTTTCATTACCTTTTGGGCAATTTTGACAAAAATTCAATTTTCCCTGCCCACGCACACATCCTGCTGTTCTCTCATTGAACACATCAATTAACAGCCAAAAAAGTCCTCAGCATCTTTTCTTTCCTGGATTCAGCCTCCTCCATCAGCCTTTAACACCATTTCCCAGTGCAATTACCCACCCCAAACTGCTGCCAGGTCTGGCCTGAAAGACTGAAGCTCTTCACACCTGATCCACACGCTGCTCCTCCCTGCAGACACGTCTCCGCCATCCCGGAGAGCAGAAACCACTGCCCCAAGCAAGCAGGGACAGAGCCGTGCGTGGCACCCGCATCCCTGCGACAGCATCTGCCGCGAGCACCCGTGCAGTTGCACAAGAAATGCAAGTGGCGGAAGAAATGTAAAACTTTATCGCATTCTCAGTATTTACCAGAATTAGAGGAGTATCTAGAGGTATTCCAGCTACCTTTGCAAACCAACAACAGAGGGCTCTCTGTTTTCCTGCTTTTTATTCCTGCCGGGATGCAGAGAGCTGCATCATTTTCTATCAATCCAGTTATTTCCGCAAGGGAGAAGCCGAGTCTTTAAGCCTGAAGGCATAGCAGGGTGCAGGGTGACGTACGCATCCGCCTCATTCTTGCTCTCTCCTCCAGGCATTTGCTTGCAGCCACCGTCACACAGGACACCAGGACCTGTGGTCTGACCCAGTGCGGCACCTATCAGTTTTGTTTGGTTTTTTTTTTTTCCTTAAACTCGAAGCAAGCATCAGCCTGATTTTATTTTAAAGGGAGACCCTGAAAACTGTGCCTGCGAACCAGGCTATGAGATAGCATAAGGATGACACCTTAACGAAGCGCTGCCGCCACGACCACACTGGTCCAGATGTGGGTTGCAGCTGGCAGCAGCTCTGTCCCTGCCAGCGCAGGGCCCCAGGACCGCCAGGACACAGTGCTCCCCATCTCGGCCCCGCACGCCGAAAGGTGGAAGTGAAAAGCAGATGTGTGGTCTGGGAAGGTTTCCAACACAGGTTGTTTTCTTCGTTGGTTTTTTTTTTTTTTTTCCCCTCTTTCCTTCCTCATTTAAGCTCCAGACCTGAGACAGCCTACGAAGCAGGAGCGCCTGGGCGCAGTGACATTTTGAGCAGAGGGAGCAGCAGGTGATGGCAGCAACCCTCTCTTTCACTGCTGAAACCACCCGCATCTCCCAAAGCCCTTGGGCTCAGGGGTGGAAGAGGGAAGGGGAAGGTCCACAGCCAGCTGAGAGGAGCACCAGCCCCTCTCACCATTGGAACCAGAGCTGCTGGTTGTGAGCAGCTTTTAAAGGGCTGTTCTGCAGGCAGGGTATGAATCAAGGGAGTCGTTAGTGTCGCATCTACAAACTGGAGCAGGACTTTCCTGAAGCTGGAGAAGTGGCAGGCAGGGGGGTGCTGCAAAGCAGCTGCTCGGCCCCAATGACACGCTGCAGGCAGCGCCCACCCTGCCCGGCTCCTTCCTGCTGGCCGGGGCACAGGGGCTGCTCAACATGATCTTTTTTAGAGAAGGAAACCTTTTTTCTTTCCTTTTTTTCTAAGCATTAGGTGCAACAGGCTGAAGAGGTCCCAGCTCTGGAGCAGCCGCCTCCAGCCCAGCCTTTTGGCTGGGACCGTACCGGAGAGAGACAAATCCCCACAACCTGCCCTAACCTGCAAGAGAGGAGAAGGCAAGGGAGAGTCGTCTTCTGACCCCTTTGATGATCAAACACTCCAATTCTCCTTTCCTTTCTTTGACCGCTGACACAACAGCTTCACCTTGAAGAGCTGTTAGAGGAAACCTGAAACTTGGATGCTGAGAGAAAGGCAGGGAGAAGAGAATCCTCCAGCAGAATGAGTTTTCTCTCTAGATCTCCATGTTGTCTTTGAATTGCAAGAGCACCATCTTGTGTTTAAATCCAACACAGACTGCGCCCAGTCCTGGGGGTTTCCATCCTCTCTGGAAGCACAAGGCGATAATAACAAGCTGCAATCCATGGCAATTCTCATCAGCAACCTGCCCACCATCACTTTCCAGGACGTTTTGACAAGCAGGAAAACAATTCACATACTCGGGTTTGTTATCTCAAAACAGCTTAAGAAGTTAACTATAACCACGCAAAACGGCAACAAGTCCTGAAGGCCATGCCGTGGAGTACGGTCCAAGGCCAAAAGGCCACCCTCAAAGCTTGTTTTACAGTAGAATGTGCATCAGAGATCATCATAAAGTTAAATAACATTTACAGACTGTACTGCTCAAACAGCTTTCAAATAGATTACAGGGTGCTGAAAAAGGGGGGTGATGGCAAAAAGAATCCCTTATTTTGGTTTGCTATTCCCTTGTAGAAAAAGGGAAATTATCTCAATCTCTCTCAATAAGTTTGGGGTTTAATTCCCAGCAAAAAAGTATTTTCCAATAAAGAGCATTCACACTGAAACATTTTTACTTCCTGTATGATTATTAACATTTTACATATTCTGATTTGAATACCTCTTTTTATAGGAGACTGATACAACTGAGATAACTTTTTAAAAATCTGCTACAGAAACTGAGTGCTTTTCCTATTATCACCACATTCGTTGCAGAAGGTCTTGGGTATTTATAACAGCTTAAAACTTCAGTCTCCAAATATAATTTGTAACACCTTAACCTAGTTGACAATTCTATTAGCACTTCTCTCAACGCAGGATCTGAAAAATTAAATTACTTACCCACACACCTGAGGGGCTGTCAGGGCTGCCAGAAGAGCTTAAACATTTCCAGAGTAAAGATTTATGATGCTTCTTCCTATTTAATACATACACACACTGCCTTAGCACAGTGCAACGATGTGACATGCCTGTGAAAGGACACATCCCGCAAATAAACACTGTGAGGAGAGGGAAATTTGTCAGTACATCCGCTCTGGAGAGGCAAAAATCTTGCGAGAAAACTCCAGTAAATGAGCAAAAAGATGGTTTAGATTTTTTTTTTTTTTTTTTTTTTTTTTAAAGAACCAAGATGATAAAATTTCAAGTTGGTACAACACTAGTAACAGGACACTTCACGTTTTCTGAACCATGGATGATTCCTATGTTTGCACGTGCGAGTATGAAGTATTTGCATCCTAGAGGTATTCAAAAGCAACAACTTTACGTAGGCCCGTCGCTGCAGCCGGAGAGAAGCAAGAGTAACATATGCTTGCACATCACCACGGCGAGGTAAGGGACTAGACGGCACCGTGCCCCTGGCACACCAGGGGACAGAGTCGTCATTGTGTGAGGAGGGGGCCACCCCAATCCATTACAACAAAGGTTAAGCAAACATTTTCAGTGGCATGGCCACTTGTTACATATTAATCAAGATAAATTGCTGGGACAAATGTGGTTAGAAAGTGGCAGGTGAGCCAGGAAACAATTGAAACCTGGCTCTAGCCAAGTGCTCCTTTTCTGCAGTAGAAATCAACCTCTTGTCACCGAGTCCTCATTCTTCTGCCTTATAAATACACTATTTCCTTGGCTGTGCAGTAAGTAACCAACATGCATTTGAGCTTAGAACCTTACCAAAGATTCATCTAAGGAAACTTGAAAAATAAATTCCAGTGCCAGTGCCTATTTCATCTGAGCTGCAGTTAAGCAGATCTCCTCTAGATTCTTAACCTATGCACCAGTGGGTTTGCGGGCCACGTAAGAGGCGAAGACGGCATTTGGGAGGCAGTCAGAGAGCAAAGTTTTTCTGCAGAGTTTTTGCTTAGGCCCAGTACGAGAGCAGGATTACACCGCTATCCATGGGCTGACTCAAATACATTAGACTACCTGTATTTATGATGGCAATATTTGGCTGCTAGTGTAAAATACCCAATTATTATGCCTTCCGGTAGTATCAAAAACCTTTGAACTTAACATGAGACTACAAAGAACACACCAATCCAATGCATGTTTCATATACATATTTATATATATTTCATGTACAAAGTTACATTCTGAACCCCATGGATTCAATAATAGAAATAAATACTGAAATAACTACACTGCTATATGAGCTTTTCTGCTCACAGAAAAGAAGCCTCAAGTTTTAACAGACAGCAAGTTTAACGCTGTAGTATCCATCTCGGATTACAGAGGCAAGTAAAATTCAGCGTAAAGTGTCCAACAGACAAAACTTCCAAAAATTACAGACCATAAAATGTTTAAAATATATGCTTAAAAGATTGAGAAATGTGCATCAACAAAATTAATAAAGGAAACTTAATCTTGTTAGAGGGCGGGAGAAACATTTAGTGTATAGAAAAATGCTTTGAGGTGCAACATAGGTTGTTACAATATGGCATAACCCTGTTAGAAAAAACATTTAATTTCCCTAAAGAACTGTATTTGAGTTTACCGTGTCTCTTTTACAGAGCAGGGCCTTCACAAGACCCTGTCTCAACAGGGCCGCTTACAAGAGTGCTAAGTCAGGTTTAATCCTTTGGTAACTTTTATAATACTCACATGGAAATAAATATTCAGTTACACAGCATTTTAAAAGACACACGTTCTTTAGAACAGTTAGTATAATAAAACAGATTTAACATTTGTTTGTTACTAAGGCAGCCTATGATAAAGTGTCTACGCTCTGCCAGCTCTATCTGATCCAACGCAGGAAGACCTTTACAAGAAATGGACAATGCAGCAGCTTATACAACGCATTTCACCTTTACCATGCAAACACCCTTACCCAGGCAAGTAATGTGCTGCATATTTTGTGCTCGAAATGTTTCCAAACTATTAACAAGCTGTAGCTATCAAGAGATTAGCTCCTATTTATATGATGCTTTAATCACATGAGTGTATGCATAAACACATTCTTGAGACGGATTTGTAGGAGTGTATTGTCATCTCAGTGCCTGAGTTTTTACGTGCTTTATTCACCATTCAAAGCGACCTTAAATAGAGTTTAGAAATCCCAGGGCACTGTGATGACAACAGGGACCCATCTAATCTACTGTACCTTAGGACAGGGGATAAAGTTTTTAAATGAGAAATACAGAGAAGTGCACATGCCTTTTATCTACACCCACAGCGGTACATAGTTAACCTACTGTTTTCTTTAAAACCCTTCCACTTTTAGACAGAAACAATCATTCTCTGAAAAATTTGCAAGAGTTGGCCCACTGAGGTGACTAAAATGGCACGGTGGACCAGATACATTTGGCAAAAGACCAGGTACACACTTGCCAGATTGAACTGCTCTAGTTGATAGCAGTAAAGCCGTTCAGAGAAAACAGCTCATCGCTAATTACAAATAAAATGCTACACAAGAACCAAGGAACAGAATTGTGCGCTTTTTTTTTCTGAGAACATGAGAATGTGACAATCAACCAGTGAGTAAAAGCTTTGGAGACTGTTTTCCAAAGAGGGAAAAAAAAAAAAAAATTTAAGAAAATGGCAGGAGAAGCAATGAAACTGCACCGCTCACAGTGAAGATTCTGCACAACAGTAAAAGTTTAGACAGCATTTTTCTTGGACATCCAATTTTGTAAGTTAATTCAGATGTGCTTCAGGTTCAGCATACATGTCTATGTAAGTTTTAAATAGGTCTTTCTAAGAGTGTTTACTCAGTTTACTTTCTGTATTTGTATAATTTTTAAAAAGCTCCCAGACTTTATATTTAAGCCAAAGTACTTCAGGAGTGATGTTAAAGATGAATTTGGAAAGCAAATTATGAACAACATGCTCTCATCACTTTTGGCATTCTGAAGAGAAAAATACTACCAAGATATTAGACATCTTTAATAAGGATTTTTACTACATAGTTCATGTCCTAGATACATATTTACGAGAGGAACAGCTGTGTACAAAATATGTCGCTTAAAAAGTATTTATACATATAAATCTAACCAATAGACCTGAATGGAGTTCTTCTGGTTTATCAGCTATGATATGCATTTGAAAAAGCTGCCTAAATATATATTTACACAATAGACCTCAGCTAAATGTGTTCATTTAAAAAATTAAGAAAAATATATAAACACATGTTTGCCTGATAGACCAGAACTGCTCCTATTGCATAAAAATGTTTAGGCAGTTTTAAAAAAGTGTTTCTATATTTACTCTTCTGAAACTGTTCAGTTCTCTCACATAACCAAGTTACTAAATTTCTCTGCTAATCTGAACAGAACAGTCCCAGCCTTTTGGGGGTAAATGCTGGACGTTTATTAAAACCCCTCAAAACTTTTACTTTCCAGAGACTAAATGAAAAAGCAAATCTGGGTTTTAAAGTATTCTGAAGTACAGAAATCATGAAGTATTTAACTTAGGTCTGATACTAATGGAGGAAATTCAAGGTAAAAGCAAGACAGTCTTCAACTCACACTTATGGTTAAAAAAATAGATGGTGAGTAGACAGAATGTCAGCCTAATATTAGAGTCTTCTGACTTTCATCAATTTACTCAATCTTAGTGTTACCTGCTAACATTGTTGCTAAATTTTTTTTTTTTTTTTTTTTTTACTAAACTGGGGTATGCAACTACAAAAAAATACATTTTGTACCTAATAATCTGGCACTAAAGTTCCTTTACAATCTCACTTGGGCAGAATGCATTTTTCCTGTACACTCTCAGTCTTTTCTCATGCTCTAATCGAGGTCTCTAACCTTCACACATGTAGTGCCTCATGAGTTTGACCAGCTAGGCAGAGAAGATCATTCTAGTGCTTAGGACATAAGGAGTTAAGACAAGAAAAGAACAAAAACATATCCCCTGTTCAAGAATTTTACAGTTATTTTCAAATTTAAATCATCCTAAGAATACCCTTTGGAAACCGAGTTGTTCCGTGTCAGGGAAATGGAAAAACACTATGCTCAAAATTGCTCATTATTGAGGGCAGCAGTTCTCAAACTTTAAGGTTCAATAGTGAAAACATGTGATTTTATTTAAATATTGTCATCTTAATTCCTATACAATCCCCTCTTCCCCCCAGATATTCTGATGAATGTAACAAATTAAACCGTATACACTATATAAGCAAGACTTTCCCGGTTTGAAAACAGAAGCTGAAATTTACAGTTTGCTTTAGCCCTCACTGAATATTTGGATGAGTCTTAATAATCCATCTTATAATTTGTCAATTTTTTAATACTCTGGGAATAACTTTGCTGTTTTACTCAATGCATTATACAGTGAAATGAAGCTCAGTTGTAATAAAGCTGAACTCAAGTGAGACTACCAAAGAAGTGAACTACATTAGATTGCTGTGGTACAGTAAAACTAATGTCTCAGTTGCTTACTATGGTGTGCACACCAATTTTGAGAAAGATCTGATTTCATTATACTGTTCCATGTAACACGGGTGCAGTAAACCAGCACAAGCTAATTCCTGTATAGTTAAAGGTATGACAGATTTGCAAGATAAAGTTAAACAGCAAAGAAATGCTTCAACATCATGTAGTGAAACAGGTTTCACAAAATAAAAAAACATGCAGAAGCTTTTTTTTTTCTTTTTTTCTTTTTTTTTTTCTTTTTCTTTAAGGTCTCCAGCTGCATCCTATAGGCTCACTCACTGCCACACATTACTTGCCACACTATCAAGTGACTCCTCTCAGCTTTGGCTACAGAAGGTTCAAGTTGTAGAGCTTCTCCAAGGAGTTCAGATTCTCCACCTTCGTCACCTGAAAAACAGCAGCTTCGATTCAGGCACACAATAAAAAAGAGTATTAACACCAAATGGAGCAAGACAAGCGACATCCAGGTTTACAAGCAAAACACTATAAAAGACAGTAGTTGCCATATGCTCATGTAAAAGCATATTCAAGACTGAATATATACATTACAAACTGAAAGTCTGTTGCATAATTATTTCAGAGCCTAGTATTCTGATGGTCATATTCTTCAGTTCTAGCCGCCAAAATTAAATGTGGTTTCGTAAGTATCCATGTTCTACACATTTCATTACTTACTTATAACTCTTTAAGGCAGAAAAACAACAACCTCACTTGCAAACTTGCAGTACCTCCCAGGTACAAATGGA
This sequence comes from Aquila chrysaetos chrysaetos, assembly GCF_900496995.4. Taxonomy (NCBI): domain Eukaryota; kingdom Metazoa; phylum Chordata; class Aves; order Accipitriformes; family Accipitridae; genus Aquila; species Aquila chrysaetos. The sequence continues at coordinate 69,701,368 of NC_044008.1, forward strand.
GATGGTTATATGACAAAAAAGCGTGCTAGCATAAACCATATAAAGTGCTCTGGCAGTAAGAGCAGTAATTGAGCACAAGGGAGACAGTGCCACATTCACATCTATGATGAACCTTTCCCCTTCTTTCCTCTCGTTCTAGTTATCCTAGCTTGTCACAACGCCGCACACACTGGCACAAGACAGCCTTAAGCGTATTCTCCATTATTGCTCTTCAGAAGAGAAGAGCAGTTTTGTAACTGTGTCTAAGCTCTTGGTGACATGAGCTGACTTGGATCAAAGGTGACAGACTAACCACTAAACAAAACTGCACGTAGACAGTAATAAACCTCAATACAGAGGCAGTCTTGTGGTACAGAAGAACGTCAGTTTAATCAGATGAAATGGGAACTGACCTACAACTTCAGGAAGGTTTCAAGTCACAGTTTGGCTGGCTTTCTGGTTAGACTACTTTGGAGGTGTGAGGAATCTAAACATAGAAGAGCCTGAACTTGCTCTTGAGCCAGTTTGCTGCACTAATGTGGTAATGGCTGAGCTAATGCAGCTATAGTACTGACGCTTAACTTCATGGCTTTGCATCATGCCACAAGGACAGCAAAACGCACATTTGGTATGTAGCTATACCAGCTTGGAAAAAGTGCAGAGTTTTTACTACTCACTACAGCGTGGCACAGAATTGCCTCAAGTCCTGCCTCCCCCGTAACTCCACTGGGGTTACCGGCAGGAACATATTTTTCATTGATTAGTGGGATGACAGAATTTGGGCTGGCCTTCGTGGGTTTTCTTTGTACTGTTCTTTGTGGGGTTTTTTTGTTGGTTGTTTGTTTTTGAAAAACACTATAGACAGATTTAGGCAAAAGGTCAAAACCAGGTCTAGGGGTTACGACTTCTTTTAGGCACTTCTTGTCAAGGTGTCTAGCTGCATATTCTAAGCATAGAACAACCACTCTCATTTTGTTATATTTCCCCAACGGCTTCAATTAAAAAGAAAAAAGTTTTTACAAGAAATCTTTTATGGCGTAGGACCATGCAAAAGTGCTACCTGAAAAAAAACAGTGATCAAAATCAGAAGGGCATGCAAAGACAACAGCGAGCTACTTTTTCCCTTCACTCAAAAATGAGTAAATTTTAGTTTGAGTGTTCTTCACTTAATACATGACTCTTTTTGGAGTCAGTCTGCATATTTAAGTAACTAAGGACATATTTTGCAGCAGTTTGAGACAGAAAACTAACCTGTCAAAGTAAGACAAAGTATAAATGGTAAGGTGGTACATGACTCCAAAGCAGAGTTTCAAATAAACCTTTTTACACAGGCAACTCAGAGGTCATGGTTTATTGGGAGGAGAAGGGTAAGCTGAAGGTGTATGTTGGGGAGAATAGAGATACTTCTATCCTCACACCTGCTTAATAAAGACTATACACTGACTGACCACACAAATGCACTCTGCAATCACAACAGAAGTTATTATATGGTTAATGACCTTTCAGTATGAAGAGGTTACAACTGATTTTAAGCTCAGTATTTCTTACCCATTCTGAAGTCAATATATCCTTCTCCACCACTTATCACCAACATCGATTTTAAGGGACTCTGGTTGAAGGACTCTTGGGCTGGTTTATCAGCTGTTAGCTCTGTTCCACCACTACTCTGTGGGCAAACAACCTGACCTGGATTAAAAACAAAACATTTTTATGCCACATCTCACAGAATACCACCAGCTGTATTTGGTCATTGGATGATATACTTAATGCCTAATGATACACTTAAGTTTGGATTCTAGTATCTCTTCAGGGAGGGACAGAAAACTAGCTTTGCTCTGATTTCATCTCTCTAAAGAGATGAAGAATCTGTTCAGGTCAGTTCAACGGAAACCAGAAAATTAAATGCCTCTTGATAGATTTCACAGCACAGGTATGCAGATCTAGAGAATGACATTGAAACAAGACTTAAAGACTTTCAGACACACAACTGAAATGATTCAGCGCATGTCAACCCATTAAGCAAACTTCTGTCATTTAATTCCAGCACACGAGGTGCATAGAAGCACTGAGAGGGCATTCAGCCAGCACTGCAGCTTCTAGGAAACTCTTAGCTTTTCAACTGAGAGTCTTTCCTTTGTGGGCTTTTCCCTTAGTAGCTCATCCTTCCTGCAGGATGTCAGACTCTTAAATTGGACCTTACATCAATTAACAGTTGACTGCCTTCTTAATAGGCAAGTACTTGCTCACCACAGTACCTTCTTCCCAGAGGGAAACAAAGCACTTCTTCTTTTGTGACCAAACCCTTTTCCTCCCATTAAACAACACTGCACTTGGGAATCAGACAAGTCTCGGTAATAAAACATAATAAAACGTTTCTGAATGCACTATCTCATACACTTGCTATCTTTGCCTAAACACTATGTTTAACTAAGCAAATGAAGGCGAAAAAGAAAGTTCATTTGAAGAACGGTAATGAAACCTCACCAGGTACTGCGACAAAGAATTTAACAGCATCACGGTGCCCGTGGAAGCAAAGCTGCGCGTGTGCCATTGAACAATATGGTATGAAAGTTCCCGGAGTCACTTTGTCACTGTTTTCATCGCCGTATACACGTATTACGCTCCCCGGACGGTTTCCGGAGCCTGCTGCGGCTTTATTAGCTGTAAAAGAAGAGAAGTGTTTTCTACTTGAAAATACAAGTTACAGAAATGGTTATTTGTTAAGAAACCTTATGGTACCATCTAAAAGCTAAAGCCAACTTAGATAAAAATGAAACAGGAGGGCAGCAATGCCAATTCAAGACAGAGCTGGAAAGAAAAAAGATTGCATGCTTCGTTATTTTAAGTACATCAGAAAATGGAGCAGGATTCTTATTAGTCTAGCATAAACACCGGATTTTAATATCCTACTTTTGGAAAAAAATAATTTGCGAAAGGACTGTATCTTTCATAGAAAATAAGTACCTCTAATGTGTTTCAGTACGAGCAAATTCAATGTACTTAAACATATAATTAAAGACAGTTTCATTCCAACTAATCATAGGGTATCCCCTTGCCAGCAAAAATTCTCTAAATATAGCCACCTGTGGGCATGAAGGAGCTACCCTATTATAATTCTACATCTAGTTTTTACTGAAGTTTTAAAATCCATTAAAACAGAGAAGTAGTCATGCTAGACATACAAGCCATCTCCATTCCAAAGACTATCAAAGTAGTGAAAGAAACAGTGATTTGTAACAAGACAGTAAATGATGTGGATTAATGACAAAGTTATAAGATATGGTATCACATTGGCTGGAAGAAAAACAAAGTCTGTATGAAAGTTCAGCTGCAACACAGGATGATATACTAAACTGCTGAGCAGATTGGTGGCCATTTAGCAAACATAAAACTGCTGCAATGCAGTAACTGCAAGTGGAAAAACATTTAGGAACATACAAAGGGTAGATCTATAAGGAGTGGGAAACAGCCTCGAAGTGGCTATTAGAAGCCTGAAAGTAGATTTTTGTTCAGGATCTGCACTTACCCCTCAGCCCCAGTAAACGTCCCTGGTGGAGGATTACAGCTAAAGTGAGAAAGGAGGAAAGGGGAAATGGATAGGTATGACAGTAGAGGAGAAGGATTAATGAGAACCCACCACTCTTATATTTTGGTTTTTGATAAGGCAGAGCTTAAAATTTTAGCTCCTAAAACCAGTAAATATCTAATTACAGAAGATTCAATAAAAAGTCACAAAGAACAGCATCTTGTTATAAAAGTTTCAGTACCAAATGGACAATGAAAGCACCGCCACTTTCATGTGCTTTATCGCTATAAAGTTTCTTATTGATTAGCAACGTTTCCCCTTTCTCTCTTTCCTTGGCAGGAGGCTACCAAAATAATATAGAACAACTCATGTTTTCAAGTTCCCTTTTGAAATATCATCTGCGGATCTGGAAGATGCCCTGCTATTGAGACCCAGGGAACTCAGATATGCAATTGCTTATAGAAGGACGCGACTGTTTTTGAAAACCGTGAATATTTGTAACAAGGGTTCTCAAACCCACCATCAGGCTACCCACAAATGGTTGCTCCAATTCATTAACAACTAGCAAAACTGAAATTGAACTGAATAGCTTTAAAAGGGATTTTTTCATGTTCGCTACTGTTTCAAAACAAACTCCTCTGGAAACATTAAGCTTGATGCAAATTAAGCGCTATAATTTTTGAAAGCATGATTTAAACTATTTCAAATTCATGATAGGAAGCCTGTCCTTCCTTAGTACGTTCATGCAATGCAAAAAAAGACATTTATTGAATGGATGGACGATGTAATGGAACAGTATGAGAAAAAAAATGCATGTATGTGCTGTTCAACAAAGCAGATACAACATGAAGAGTTTTTACTATTCAATTACCCTAAAATATCACCTGTCAGACTGTACTGCTTTCTATATAACAACCGTACAATTAGGACTATCAAATTTCTGTATTTTATTTTCTGAAACTTCTGTCCATGTGTTCTAACATCAGTCTCAGGCACAAGTGTTGGGTTGGTTTTTATGGGATTTTTTTGTTGTTGTTGTTTTGTTATTTTAAATGCAATAAATTTGCACACTGATTCTTCCCAAGCTTTACCTACTTAAGATTTGTTTTGCCTTTGAACTGGACTTTTTCCTTCTCCAGAGGTTCAACTGCCCATATCTGAATGCTTCCTCTCCTACCCCCAAGGAATTTCAGCCTATGACAGAGGGGTCTGTTATTAAGCAGATACCTGGATTTGCATTACTGGAATTTTACCTAGAAGTTAGTGCCCTATTTGTAGAAGGGGCTTACAACTCCTGTAGCTTTGAACGTGTCCTTTAAAGCAGTCGGTACTACTGCTGTTGCAGTCCTTTATACCAGCTTTGTGATGAATTCTCAAGAACTAAAGCCAATCAAATTGTATTAGCAACAACATCAACTTGCTCAAATCAAACAAAAATCTACTCTGGTGATCATATGGCAATCAAAACATAACATTAATTAGAAAACTAAAGCCATCTCTTCCAAGCAATATACTTCTATAAGTGCTGCTAATACTCGTAACACCTCTAAGGCTTCAAAGTGTCTCTCATTCAAGCCACAGCAACTCTGCTCAAATTGAAGTACAGGAGATTTTGGAGATGTGCTTTTTTGCTCAGAGTAATTGTAACCATGTACACAGATTAGGTGCTAAACATCACACAGGCCCAATCTGTTACAAACCTGAAAGATTCAGACCTGGCAGTAAAGCTTTCTATCCATTAGCAAGCATCTGAATGGCGTTTAATATTCTCTTTTTGTGTCTACAGCATATTGCACAGTGCTATTCATTTATATTTTACTTACTTTCTGTTAATGGAATGGAGATGATGACACCATTTCCTGTTCCTACCCATAAACGATTACAAGACACCATAAGAGCTGTGATTCTCACAAATGAGAATCCCAGTTTACCAGTACCTAAAAACAAAAGATGCTTTTCATCAAAAATTATGAGCAAGAATAATTTTAGTTCCATAACAGAGAATCTTAACTCCAACTCCCAAACCACGCGGACAAGTAATTCCCTCCCACTTCAAACAAAAACAAGGTAGAGGAGTACATTTAAGTTTTAAAGATAACCTAAAAGGCTAAAACACTCTGTTAATTAAGTTGTGAACCTATACAGAAAAAGACTAACATTAACTGCGAGAAAGCACAAAAGGTATAACGGCTCCATAACGCTGCACAAAAAAGTCTTTTGGGGCTTACAGTACCAGGGCAGCTTTTCAAACAAACAAACAAAAAAAAGGTGAGTTTACAGATGCAAGATAATGATTTCTCATCCATTAAAATTAATTTCTCATTCATTAGCCCTGTGAGGGGAGCAGAAGGCAGCTGACCAGCTAAGCACATACTTGTGAAGGATTTCCCATGGCCTAATTACCTGTATTTGTTGTGTTATGTAGGTGGTCAAACTGCTCTTATATAAACATTAATGAAAAACATCAGAAAGCTTATTAGCTTCAATAGCAATAAAAATTTGCTATTTTGCATTTGTGTGTTCTTGAAAAAGAGGCAATTTTTCCAGGCAAGTAAGGGATTCTTCCCACTCTTAGATTTAGAAAAAGGCATCAGTACAGTAAAAAAGAGAAAGATTTTAGTGTCTCTATTGATGCCTGCCCAACCCAACCACCATTTTCCTCATTAGTTCTGCATTTTTAGGGACACTTTAGACATCAGGCAGGACCAACAGACTGCATCAGAAGACCTATAATCCTCATCATGCTTTACAGATTGACAGATTCAAGTTTTCACAAACAGGATTTGATTAGCCTTCCACCCACCCTTCCCCCTAGTTTGTAGTGAGAATTGCCTGATCCATAACAGGAAAAGAAAGCTCCAGACAGCAAGAGGTGTAAGAATACTACAGTTTTCCTCATCAACTTACCTAGCATTTTGCTTACATAAGGTTCAATGTCCACATCTTGTAGATGCTGATACGTGTGCGCATGATAGAGACGCAGGGTGGAGTCCAGACGAATAGACACCCACACCCCATCACCCACCCATGCCAGCTGCCTCACTTGGCTTTCTCTTCTTGGGTGCGCATCAAATGACTTCTATGAAAGATTGGATTTTAAATTAGAAGATGAAACAAAGGAAAGAGTAAGAAAGACTTCTCTGTTACTCTTACACTGCCAACACTGGCAATTTTCTTAAGTCATCTATGACCCTCTGATTTGCACGATCACTTGCAGGTACAGTGTTTAGCTTAGTTACAATTACCATATGATGCTGGTAAAGTAATAGTAAAAATGCTGATTCCCTTCCCTGGAGTGTGATCTCAAAGCCATAGTTTCCTACCGTGTCTTCATTTAGATATCATATTCCAGTCTACTCTGGCTTCCATCTCCATTTAACCTGGAGCTTTTTTGTTATAAGGTCCTCCCGTCACAGCACAAGATACATATGCCCAAAAAGTGTTTTTTCTTCCTAGTTCTGTCAGGCAGGCCTTGCTCTTGCATACCAACGCAGTGCAAAATACGTACTATCCACCAGCAAAACAATTCATTTCACTCTTGTATGAATTCCTTCATTTCAGTTTTCCCATATATACATATATATATTCTTCACAAAAATAGATTATTAATTGGGTGCTTGATATTTTCAGAAGAGCTAAGCAGTCACCCTCAAAAGGTCTGGCCCATGTCTCAGGCCAATTAGCAAAAGCTGAAGTATTAATACTGCTAATAGCTTTCAGAAACCTTAGCCACTTTCTGTACTTGAGATGCCAGGTACACATACAACACTGCGGAAACACCAGCTTACGCACCTTATATAAATAAACTATTCTATAACTGGAGGGAGAGTACATTCAAGATTAACACTTACAAACCTCTAAAGTATGCAAAGACAGATTATAGAAAAGGTTACAGGTGGGTGGAGAACACAATGAGGCATGCACATAGAGAATACAAGCTCTGCACAAGGACACTCGTCAGTTCCTGGCCAGCTAGAAGTGGAGAACTAGCCCCCCCCCCCCCCCCCAGATTGGTTTCAATAAATAAGAACTGTCTCATCATGGCTTAAAATCTTCCAAAACAATGAAAACATCTTAAGAAAATGTAACAGTATTTCCCCAAGACAAATTTGTTTGGTTGCTTGTTTCTGTACTGGTGAACAAATAACTGTTCTCTAGAGTACTCTGGAGTTTGAGCTGTAGCATGAGACAATATTAAAACATAACATGTAATTATTTTAAGCACCATTTTAACTTGCCTCTATTTTCATGGCCTTTGGTTGAACAACATAGATTTTGTTCCTGTAGCCACACCAGACTTTGTCATGTACCACTGTCATGCATCTTATCGAATGATGTGGCCGGCCCAGATCTAAGAGGTGATAGTTCGTCAAATCCCATTGACCATCTTCAAAAACAGAGAGAAAAGAAAAAAAATGAAACAAAACATAGGTTCCTATGAGTTTAAAAATTATTTAAAAGTACAGGCAAATATCTTAACAGTCTAATTTTTTAAAAGCACTGTAATAATCTGGATAAGTCAATAGAAATTTATGGCTAGGCTCCTCATAAAAAAAACCCTGGAACTAGTTATACGAACTACCACCATCCCAAATGCTATTTTGTTTTTAATATAATAAGGTTGTACAGTGACTCATGTTTAAAACATATCAAAACATTTTTAAAAACAGAAAGTTACCTAGTGCTAAATGCTTTACTTGGATAGGCATCAGTATACATTACAACAAGCAACTACCCACACAGTGCTAGGCACTTGCTGCTTGACTGAACATAGAATTGTTGACCAGTGCATCAAGATTTTTTTAAAATATGCTGCAAGATCTTAAGAAATGCACTTGAAATCTACTAAAAGCATACTAAATTTGGTCATTCAACACCAAGTAAAATTCTTCTGTAGACTGAACTAAGCCACAGATAATCACTGACATTTACTCGAGATCCTTAAGGATTGTAAGCCACTAGAATCTGAGTTTTAAAAAAAAAAACCCACACTAAAAACGTAACAACTTCATCCCAGATGCATCTTTCCCAATATTTGCATTAGTGCTGTGCAGCTCCTTTAATTCTTCTAAATGCTGAGCACAGGGATTTAAACTCCACAAGGAAAAGAACAAATGAATGGGGAGTCTGTGGAAACAAGCCAACAGGTAAGTTCCAGTTACTTATAGTAAGACCTTCCCCTCCAGGTCCTTATTTTGCAGGCTGAAAGAATGGAACTTGTCCAGGAGTGGTTTAGGCAGAAATTCAGAAGGGATGCTTACAAAATTCTCATTGAAGGACTTGGCTGCGGACAATTATTAACACTAATAACAACACAGGAGACATGACTACTGAGCATGATGAAAAAGCAAGAGACGACGATCAAAGTGGACTTAATCAACAGGCTCTTTGCTATTTAGCTCAGATAAATCCCATTCTCCTTCTCAGAGTAAGAAAATATTCTAGGAGCGTGCCAGGACAGTGCAAAAATGGTACTTGAAACTGCAACTGAAATACTAGAAAGATTTCTCAAGACAACATGTAAAAAGGCCATTGGGGAATACCTTTTCAAAACACTATTTAAAAATGGCACATTTCTTCCCTAAGTCCTGTTACAACTTCACTCGTTTCAAGATCTGTTAGAATGCTTACCAACTCCTCGATGAAATATTGCTAGTGTTCCATCAGCTAGTGCAACTAATACTATTCCTTTTACATGTCTGGGAAAAAAAGGAGGCACAAGAATACACACCATTAGACTGCATTTCTGAAACTGCAAGTTTAAAGTGAGGTATAAACATTTTATATTTCAGCATACTTTTTATATTCACGTTAGCCCTAGTGTTTTGATTTCTACAATATAGCTCAAGAGAAGGGACAGTAACAAGGCGTCAAAATCCAGTTCAGAAAGCTTAAAATATATCTAGCTACAACAGCTGAAGAAAACATCAAGCATAACAACCTATAACTGTTTTGAGTATACAGCTACCAAGAATACCAAGTATACAGCTACAGCTCATCATTTGAGCTACAGTATTTCCAACAGACACAAGATTCCTTTTATTTTCCTTACTCCCCAAAAGTTTTCCACTGCCCCTCAAAGAAAATGCATGCATTTATGGCAACTGACATTCCCAATATCTGAGGAGGAAATATAAAACTACTTGGCTATTTTAACAAAAGTTCATTATGATTTACATGACATTCTTTCAGGACTTACACAATACTGAGAATAGAATCTTTAAGTTTAATGGCATGAACACATTTCCTCCACTGGGCCACTGACGAATGAACATACAGGCTGCAAAGACAAATCAGGAGGGATTAAAAGCACTACAAAAGGTCTACCAGACAGGAAAAAAAAACCCAAGCAAAACCCCTATAATTGAAATCCACAATCAAAGGGAAAAATAAGTTTTCGTCTTCCACTGAAAACTATGTATAGACTGAAAGAAAAAACTACATAAGCAGCAGAATGGTTTTTCAGAGACATGAAACATTACCAAGTCCTTTGCAGGTACATCTGCAGTAAAAAGGGCAATATATTCTTCTAGCATAATAAAATATTGAAAGTTATGGAATTATCAGACCATAATTTCTTTGACCACACACAAAACAAAACCACCACAACTTTTCTGCAGATAAAAGTGTTATCTGCCAAAAAGAGCTTGCTAATCACCTACAATACTTTCTTTGAATTCTTTAATGCCTAAATGTAGCTAAGCGTACAAAGTTTAGGCTCTCTGGAGGTCGTCTTGCGCTTAATCTTGACTCAAGACAGTTGTCAGGCCTGTAGGCACAAGAAGCAATTTTAAAATAATTTTTCAAATAAATTTAACAAGATTAGCATTTTCTTACCATCCATTCTGTGCTCCAAGCCACATTGTCGGTAAAAGGCTACTCATTTTCTGTGCTTCTTCTCTCACTAGATCTTGCTCATTTGGCAAAACTGCAACATCTTTATATAACTCTGACTCAGTACTAAAAAAACCGAACAGTTAAAATACATTGAATAAACTGCACAGATTACTCAGAGTATAACCTAGGTATTTACTTCATTGCTGCTGGTTTCTACACTGGCTTTTGAAGGACATAAGGTATTTTAAAAAACAGTAACTGTGCATGAATGTATAACGATACAGATGAAAACCCCAACGACAATGAATTTCTTCAAATGTACATTTACTTGTACAAGGAAATTTAGGTTCCATTCAAGCCTATCAGTATTGCTGATATCCCTGGGGAACAGCATAAGAAAGTCACAACATCAGAGGCACATGTTAAGAGAAACACTTATTAAAAAGCTGTATGATACTTTTGCGCCTGTATGTGGAGAGTGAAGATTCCTAAAGATTCGAAATACCGATTACTTTCAAGCTTCTTCTCCACTCCTATAACTACTCACAGATTGACTATTCTGAGAAAAGAAACCTACGTTTGAACAAGCAGTTGATTGGAAGAAAGGAGTGTAATTCTTATTTATTTTGACCCCAAAACAGGGAATCTAAACAGGCATCTCTAGATCAGCACCATTCACATTAAGTCTGTGAGAGATCTTAGTGACAAACTGGTAGACACTCAATACTTCATTCTGGAGGTGTCTGTACTCAAGGGATGAGTTCACAGACAAAGGCGACCCTTCTTTCATGCAAGCAAAGCGTACAGTGTCTTCTACCAAGACTACGTATATAAACTCAACATATTTAATGAGAAAAAAAAGTAGTCGTTTTGTCCTCATGTTGTGTTCCTACAAACATTCTATTTTTCTTTTTAAATACATATTAAGAGGTATGAGGATTGAGACTATGTACCTAGGCTGGTACACTGGAGAAGCCTCTGTTGTATTCTGCACTCCCAGAGGATCTGTAAAGACATGCTCTGTGTAGACTCCAGTTTGTGCAATATCAGCTGTGTCTTCTCCTGTCCCTGCATTGACTTCCGTTGCTTCTGTCGCCTCCTCGGCTGTTGGAATGTTCTCATCTACTGAATTACTTTCAGTTGCAGCATCTATGGAACAAAAAATTTGAAAAGCTTTTAACAACTGCAAAAGAATTCTCAATTATTTAAAACAGCCAGAACTTGATACTTAAAACCTAAGTTAATAGCTGCAATAACCAGTCACAATCCAGATTTTTGTGTTTCATCTAAGAAAAAAAAAAAATCAGATCAGAAACACCCAAACTTTAGTAGGTTGCACTGTATCAAACAAGTGTCAAATACACTTTAAGTATCAACCCAGTGACTGATGGCACAGATTGCCCTTTAAGTGATTAACCAGAATAAAAACGAACAAGTCCAACAACCACATACCCATTAACAATCGTATCGCCATACAGCTCTGAAGGGCATTGACAGAAAATATTAAGAATGCCTATGAAGTAAGCAGCTTCCCTTAAATCTCTGTTAACACTTTACAAGATTTAAGGCATATATCCACATTCTCTCTAGTCATTTGTCAGCAAGATCTGCATTTTAAATACTGAATAACTTAAAAGCTCTCTTTAGACCATGCACAAGATAGAGTTCTCAAAAGTATCTGAATGAATCAACTGTCTATACCCATTTAGTATCACCTCCACAAAGTTTTCAGCTACAGTTATACAGTGCAAGTACGTCAGACTTACAGGCCATTTCCCACAGAGTACTCATGTTATCACTTCTTACAGACAAGCTATTACATTAAATACTTACAGCATTCATTTTTCAGTTACACCTAATGGTGTTTGGCCATCCACTAGTATACTTGTAAGATTTTCATACCTGACTGTTTATCTGTCATTGGTGAGCCACCGTTTGCATCATGAGCTACAGGTGCTCCTGTGATACCCTCTGCAGTACAGCCAACCACCGTTATTCCTCCTAGCAAGCTATCGGTTTCTGCAGAGCTGTTGCTAGTCATACTTCCACACAGAGAAGACTTGTCCACTTGACTGGGATCTGCTTCTTGAGACCCTTCTTCTCCTGCAGGATAGTCTGTTTCCCTTGCCCCTGAAACCGATTAAACTCACATGTTTCTTGTGGGGATAAAGGTGCATCACTTCTCTATCTAATAACAAACTAAGCTTCAAACTGAATGAACTCTCTAGCAACCGAGATTTAACATGCAGATACCTATCTACAAGCTTATTTTAACATGATCAGCAGACATTAAAGATGCTGTCATAAAGCTCAAAAAGCAAAAGCAGAATCTACACATGCTGCACATCCACGTGTCAATAAACCATACTTCAATCTGCAGAGTTCTCCAACTAGTTTATTTCTATTTCAAATAAATTTTCCATTAAAATTAGATTTATAACAGTGCATATATGCAGGGATACCTATCTACATCTTAATAAGAATTTAACTGCAATAGATCCTTTGTTCTGGAAAGAAAAGCTGTTTTTCTCTCATACAACCCTCCCAACCACTTTTGAGACTTGAAATATCATTCTTTGTTTCTTGATATTTTTATCTTATTTTACTGTATTTTACACTGGTTTGATTTTACAAGTTATACATAGTTTCAATGGAGCAAAACCTCAAACTTCACTGGAAGATGTTTTGAGCTTATTAAACAAAACTACTTCACTGGAACTAGTGCTACAGACTTCTATAAGTGTAAGCCAAGAAACAAGAAATCCAAAAGCACAATTAGTTCTTCTCCAGAATCATAACATCCTCCTATAAACTTCCCTGAGTACACTATCCACATACACTCTCAATGTAGCAAGGACTCCCTCTACAGGAAGCTCCAAGACTTGCTACTTATCTTCAAGCGGCTGAAGAGGTCAGAAAAGCCAACATATTTTTCTTTTCTGATGTTCGCAATTCCATAAAACATTGGTACTATTGCACAACTTGTAACGCAGCAAACAAAATACTTTGTCTTGGTTGCTGACATCTCTCTACCTTTGAGTTAATTTAGGTCAAGAGCCAACCAAAGAGTGGAACAGTAGAATAGAAATCCAGTAGTTTTCCCTACAACTTAACACTTTTTATTGCTGTGTTACAGTAACATTTTATCACACTAATTAACAAATCTTTGGTTTTTCATTGCATAAGAAAATCTGAATAAGATACAATTAAAAAAACAGGAGCTAAAACATCACGAGTCTTTACCTGGTACACTAGCAATACAAAGCACATGAGAATTGCAAACAATGAAACTGTCCAGAATATTTCCTGGTTGATTAGCATCAATAATGATAACTTTTGTAGCAGAGTGTGTGCTAGTACAGATCCAAACTAGACTGGATAATTCTTCCTGATGTTTCAGCTCCTTCTGCTGGTCCTGAAGGAGAATAAAGGGAGAACAGAAGTGAATAACAGGAAGGGGGACAAGAATAGAACCTTTGATCTTGTATGTTCTGACATTATCAACTACAGATATACACATAAATATGTGGTAAGTTAAATATCTTTAATGCCATTGTAAAATTACATGTAGTTACTTGTTCTCTATGCATTTGGAATATAAAAACCCTTCATATTTCATATTTGTGTGGAAAACTATAGAAAATAATTACACTGCACAGTTATACAGTTAGACAAGTAAAAAGCTACATAAGAACACTATTTATGTGCCAGCTACCACACTCGGTATCACCACAGATTAATGTGATGTCCCAAAGCACTTAAAATTAAGCCTTTGTTTTGATGCCTTTAATATACCCTCATTGTTTCTTCATGAAAACATGAAGGCTAACACATGTTTAAACAAAGGCACAGTCACCTAAAAAAACCCCTTTTTTTATATGGCAGTGAGAACATGAACAATTTTGTCACAAATGTTTTTTTAAAGCAGGCAGCACCGGTCTAACCAGTGGATCATTTTGATGTAAAATTGATTTGCTCTTGAGATTTGCCAACAAGCTGGAAAACAGGAAAGAATCACAGTATTTTTGTAGTTGGATTCAATAACCCAAATACCTTGGGCTGATGACTATCCAAGAAAAATGTATTTGTTACTAATAAACCTGACCACAAAATACTTTATTAATCTACAGATATACAGTGAAGATGTTTAACTATATAAACTATTCAACATGCCTTACAGTGACCTTACCTTGAGCTCTTGGTCTAGTCTGTCTAAGCTACTTTGAGATCCTGTTTGCTGCTTGTTGCCATCTGCGTCCATACCAGTCACATCATTGTAGAATACACTAGCACCAACCACAGACCCACCATCTCGTGTTTTCCCTCCTGATAGGTTTACCCCTACAGCACACCACAGCTTGAAAGAAAAAGAAATACTTCACTTAAAAGTTAAACTAAAAAAAAAAAAAAAAAAAGACACACCCGTTGTTAAATATGCTAAGTAATATCAAAATTACTATATATCTGCAGTCCATTTTAAGGAATTCATTAAGATTAAAGTCATGTACATTTCTACTGAAGCTTAAATTCTGATTCACTTGTGCTTTAAAAAGAAACAGATTCAGTTCAGAAAGAAAATAACTGAATTTAAAATAAAAACATTCAATCTATACGTTGTCCAAGTCTCTATATCATCACTGGAAATATCCTACCTTCATAGAGGTATCCTTCTCATCTAAAGGTCTCAGGTAAACAGGTACAGGCAAGTTCTTCATCTTATTGTCACCCTGGCCACCATTTGCCACCTAGGCAAAAAAACAAACAAACAAACAAAAAAAACCAGAAAAGCTTTCCACTTTAAAAGAGGTTTACAGTCTTTGGAATCAGTTGATCAGACTTTGTTAAATACAATTAAAAGTTTTGCATTGTGGTTTTCCTTAGAAAGACTCTTTTAACTGCAAAAGTTCAAGAAAAAAATACTGGAGTCACTCAAACACAAGCTGCGAAATTATACTCTGCTCAAATTTCACAAAACATGAAGTTGCTACCACTACATTTGAAAACATAAGCATAATACCTGTTTGTACTTCTGAGGTAGACTCCAGCCAAATGCTTGCACTCTACCATCCTCTTTCTGAACATGTGCTTTCACTTGGCGATACTGCTCTCTTTTCTGCTCTCTGCGTGAGGCTAAACTGGCTTCAGTTCTAGGGAAGAATCATTATTAAAGAACCTGTTATTTATGCTCTTTAGAATTCTTTGTGTAATCGGAGTTGCTATTAAACTCAATATACAAGATAGCTGTAGAAGCATTGGGTTACCAAAGAGATCACTAAGTTTTCCACACATCACCTACAGAACACCAGGTTTCCTGTGGGCTATTTCTAAGGGACCTGTGAAAGACAGGCAAAACCAGAAAGTCTGTTGTCAGTATCCTTAAAGAAAATGAACTTGGGTTGTGTACCTCTACTAGAAGCTTTGTAAGTTGTAAACAAAAAAGATGTATTGCCAAAAAGAACAGAAGAAAAAAAAAATAATTACAGATACTTGTTAGCCTGTCTCATGTTGTTCTATTTTTCCTTTGAACTTAAAGTATCTGTACAGTTATTGCTTAGCTACAGCACTTGCATGTAAAAGCGTACCAAGTGCTGCCTCCCGTGCCTAAATGCAGTTCTATGAAAGGCAGTGATATTTACCAGAGAGAATACTACTGCCAGGTACCCAGAGTACTCATCCACTGCTGTGCATTTCAGTCTGCACTATGTTGATTTCTTATATATCAACATTCACTTCAGGAGAACATTATATTTCACTTAGCAACATGCTATTTTTCTCAGAGGATTAAAAGAGTAAATACTTGATAAAACATATCTAGTATGATAAACCCAAAATGTCTTACTCTTCACTGAGGAATTCAAAGGCTTTAGATTTGTCACTCGGTAATTGAGATAAGGTACTGCTTCTTTTCTTGACTGATGGAGTAATATGCGAGGTTGGAGCATTATATTTAACATTGACAGGAGGTTCTGGTTTCTTAGCTGTATTGCTAGATGAACTGAAGAGCCTGCTAAAACTAGAAGAAGGAAAAAAAAAAGAAAGAAAAATGAGAGCTAAGATTTTTAAGATACATCCAAATTTGACTATGCAGGTAAAACACTGCATATGCTAGCCTGCTCAAGCCAGTTAGACTAAGAAACTGGAGCCCAACATAGCAGCAGCCACCACACACTCAGCAACACTCTCAAAGCACAGAAACTCATGTCAGTAAGAAAAATTCTTAAAGAATTATCCCATTTGTTTATCAAATTTAACGGGATCTTCATCTTGAATGAATATCTACAGGGAACCAACAAAATCAGGATGTGAACATCACACCTGAAAGACAAGTTTTATGAAGCATATTAGTTCATGCACAGAGCACTTTAAGAACTCCACCATTTTCTAGGCTAAAACATAGAATAGTTATCAGCAAACCACAACATCAAAAGGATTATTTGACAAATATCTTGTTGTGAATAACACCATTTTAGATTTAAAGAGCTTGAAGTTAGAAAGGAAAATTAACAATCAGTAAGCCATACTTCACAAAGGAAAAGGAAGCTGAAATAAATGCAATCCACACGAACTATTCAGGTTTCTATTTTTCATCATAAAAAAGAATCCAGAAAAACGTTCAGAACAAGAGTCCTGGTGCATATTCAGCTAGAAAAAAATTACAGCACTTTGGCATTTAACTTCACAAAGTGCACAGCCATTCACTATGTGATGCAGCTTACGATACATTTTGTCTTCAAGAACAGTCTTACCGAGCTGGCAAGCTAGGTAACAAGAGGAGAACAGTTAAGACATCTTCATCTGCCAAAAGATAATTAGCTAACATACAAGAATGTGCCAGCTAATTGGTTAGGGTCTTTTATTTATTTTTGCCAGTGAGTCGTGTTTCAATACTTACAACTGCCAAATGCTTGATCTCTTCTTTTCTTGCATGGCTGGATTTTCTCTTGATGCTCTACAAGAAATGAATTCCAAGTTTACTGAGTAAGCATTAATTAAAAAAAGGAAAGGAACAGAACAGTGTGTAACTCTTACTTAAAAAAACAGGATAACATATCAAAAGTATCAAAGCCTGTTTCTTCACATTGCCACTTCTTTCCCAATAAGAGCACAATATTGAAATTCTCACTAGATGAACTGAAGTTACATAATAAACATCATCCACATTTGTTTACATCACAGACACAACTGGTGAGTGCTTTTCAGACAGAAGAGACAAATCTGTGTAAGACTTTGCAACGAAAACAGCTAGAAGAAAGCAGCAAACCATTTTAAATTCTTCTGCCTCCTGTTTTTTAGTATTTTAACCATTGCCTTTTCTTTTAAACCCTCTTATTTGTCAACACATCAGTAAATAAATGATAAAGTGATTGTTCCTGAAGCCATAGATGCATTAAGAGAGCTAGGAGAGGATTTCTACAGGAGACAATAGCTATAGAAAAGCAAGCCACGACTGCTTGGGAATGTGTATTTTTCTTCTCAGACTCAGAGCCCAAATGGCTCACAGGTATTGAGGACAACAGAAAAAATCCGGTGCCATTGTTATAGCGGACCGGCAGGCGGCACCAAATGACACTGTTACCTCTGGGCATGGGCACTGGCACGGCTGGGGGGACACGCCGAGAATGAGCTGGGCTGAGGTCCGAGCAGAAGACTTTTGTTTTTGAAATCATACGATCCAGACAACTTAATAGTCAGGATGCAAATTAGACCAGATCACCATCTTTATTGCTTATATTTAACAAACCTTGCAGAGTTTTAAAATTGTGTTTTCTCGCGAACAACCCAAGTCCTTACAGATTATACTCCGTCTGAAGACTGTATGTTATTCCTGTTTTGACATCTCAGCTGACAACTGGGCCCACTGCTTTAAGGTTTGTGCATACATACACACACACAGTAATTTTTCCTGCCCATCAAATTAATGTTATTTATGATTACCAAGTTTGGTAACTGTTCCAAAATACAGACATTTTTTCAAGGGATGCTTATTTCACACCATATGAAGTAACACATCTTCACTGACGTCTCACCGAGAACCCATTTTGACAAGATAAGTTATATGCCCATAACTTAAAAACAAGGTTACTCATAGGCATGTAGAGAGACAAGCAGAAGGGCAACTAAGGCCTCACACTCTAACCTACTGACCAGATCACTCTGCAGCTAAAAATCAAAAGCCAGTAAAATCCAAGGAGCCCTATCAATTATAAAAGAGCCTTTTACCTTATCATCTCAGTCCATCGGACAGCCTCCTGAAGCTCCATCAACCTCTCTTTATACTGATTTCTTTCCATCAGAACACGGGCCATTTCAACACGAGTAAAACGCTTCCGCTGAGCGGTGGGGACATCACTCTGAACACACAAAAAAGCAAACATAGGACAAACAAAGGAGCACAGTAGGGCCTTGCAGAGTCAGCCTCCGCCTTCTGATAAGAGTCAGTTTAGGGCACAATTCCAGATTCCAAATCATTTGGGGCTTTGTAAAACTAACTCAATTTTACCTTCCTCTCCTCCTATCCTTTGTACGTAGTACAATCTGAATAAAAAACAGTTCTTCAAAAAGAATGTGACACACAATAACGGGCAGAGAGGAAAGAAAGAAAACTAGACATGGTCAGTTTAAGTTTACTTGTGCTCTTTAGATCTTCTGTCTCTTCTATACATGGAGGAAGTTTACCACTACTTAAGCAGTAAAGTTTAGTAGCACTCACTAAGCACATGCTAACTTCTAATGTCCCCTTGTGAATTATACATACAAAAATACACATACACACATACACCTACATCATCATCCTCTTTAGCTTTCTGTCTTGCTTCCTCTGCTTCTGCACGAGCTCTAAATACAAAATAAAAATAGCTGCATTAGATACCACAGTGGGGTTTTTTCTTTCTTTTTCACAACCATGGAATTAAACTTACTTTCTCAGCTCTTCTTCCAGTTCCTTATTCTTCTCTTCAAGCTTTTGTTTTGCTTGTTTTACAGCCTCTAATTCACCTTGCAGTACATCCTTCTCGCAGGTTAATTCATCCACCTTTGCTATCAGATCATTCTTCACTACATTCAGTGCATTTCTACACAAACATTCAAAATATACCATTACAAGGATGACTGCAGTCTCATAGTTTAGCTTCAGCCTGATTTCATTCTTGAATTTTAAGACCTACAAATTTCAGAGATACACCTTTCTAAAAGAGGTCAAACCCTCTCCCCCCAAAATCTCAAATACCCTCACACTTCTGTATTAGAAAAAAGTACTCATAACTCAGAACAATTTGCTTGGAGGTTAAATTCCTCAACAGTGCTCCAATGGATTAGCTTCTACAGTTACAGCTGTGTTTCTAACAGAAAAGGTAGGGAGTTGATCTCACTAGAATATAGCACTGCATTTCTTGTAGACTTAAAAGGATAAAAGCAGCTTTTGCTTCTGAGAGCCTTAATTTCTAGAATATCAACTAAGCTATATATTTAGCCAATTATACCTACATATTCAAAATACTTATACCGCCACTACTCTTAGAACTGAAAGCACATTTGTTTAACTTCAACTTTCTGCGTATGAAGATATTGAAGATACGACAAAACAACAGAGAAGGGCAGTATTTTTTACATACACATTCTCACTTACTTTGTCTCCAACAGCTGAGTGTTTTCCAAAATAAGGTTTTCAACCTCACGACCCATTCCTTTCCAAAGGAAACAAACACATGAAATTAGCAGACAAAATGGATGTTTTCACAAAACCTGTTTTGCCATTACTTAAAATTTAGCTGGTTTTAGTCATGACAAACTTGTCAGAACAACTGTGAGCTATCTGAAGCTTCAGGACCTACCTTCTACAATTAGCTTTCCCCTCCACCTTCTTCCCAATCTGCCTTCAGTTAAAGCCTAAAGGCAACCCTGGCTAACGACAGGCTAGTAATTAGTGCTACCTCCACCTAGTCTATACGTTTTGAAGAGGTTATGTTACTACTAAGTCAAAAACCAAACATGGCATCACTGGGGAAGTATTAGTCCACAAAAAGTTAAGTTTAAAATGCTCAACTGTCTTTTATACCATGTTAGATACAAAAGTATATCAGTTATAGACACAAGACATGCTGAATTATAAAGCTCAGGTTGCGAAAGCCCTGCAGATCTCCCCAGAGCAAATGATACCTTACCAAAGAAATTATGGTCTTTAAAGGCCATGCATTCCATGTAGAGCAAAAACAAGAACAAGAAACATTTCATGTAAGGTGTAGTATGAGTGAAGAGCAATAAAATATTTAGACTTATGAAGTAAGAGTGAATTAAAACAAAGCCACCACCAAAAGTTTGAAGTGGAATGTGATGTGATTAGAAGCAGTATTTATACAGAAGGCAGATGTTAAAGTTAAGTTTGTCACAACCATTGCTATTGGTTAGACCTCTTATAAAAATCAGTAACTTAATAAAAGTCTATCTCATATTCTGTGAAATAATTTAGATGCACAGTACTTGGAAGAAATGCTAAGCCAGTCAGTAAAAGTTTCAAATGAACATGTTACTATGGAACAAAAGTTAAATTAACGCTTCATGTAACTACTTCAATATTATTTAAATTTATGGAGAATAATCTCTCACCCTATTGTTTGCATGCCTATAGTAATACGATTTGCAGGTTTTTAAAAAGATAAACTTTCAGGCAGAAAATAATTATTTTACATCTTGCACAGCAAAATAATTACCACACTAATGATTGCAGAAATTATGCTAATTCAAGATTAACACAACAAATAAAAAAGGTATCTTAATGGCGGAGGCCTTTTAAAATACTCTGTGAACACAATCTTCTAAGCAACTTTAGCCACAGAAGACTTAAAAGATATTTGGATAACAATAAAAAAAGTATCAAAAACAGACATGCAAATCAAAGTTCCCTCTTTTGGAATTCCTCTTTCTAGGTTTTGGATTAAAAGTAAATGACATTTAATAGTGAAGGAACTTAGATCAGCTATTGTTACTCTATCAATATCTGGAGAAATCCCCTACACTACAGTCATCAAGAGGTTTTATTCAAATGGCTATAGCTTTTTAAATGTTTTCAGTATTCACAGGTAAAAGTACCTAGGATCACTTCCAACAGGTTTCAGGATCCTTTATAATGCAAGACAAAAAACTAGAAAGCCAAGAGTGCAAAGGCAAAAAAAAAAGTTACCAAGCAGGGAAAAAATGCAGAGAATGTATTTTATGAGAGCAGCAGCCAAGAACGCCTAACTGTAGAAGCAACAGATTTCAAAGAATTTTTTTTAAAAAAGAAGCATACACACCAGAATATTCCCCTGGGTATGCAGCCCAAGAGAAAACAGATTAGAGAAGCCCAATTAACTACTTTTATAGAACTCCAAACTAAAGTTTAATGCTCACTTAGAACAGATCCAAATGCTTGAAACACACCAACTATCCTTGATGCAGATGTGGCTTTTAAGTAACACAGAGTAATTTGGACTGTGGTTGTGCTCAAAGTGAAATGATGATTATATAGTAAAACTTTTAGACCAACACATTCTGCATCACAAACGCAGTTATAACAGTGTGTTCATTTTGCACACACCGGTGTTTCTAGCAGTAGTTTTATGGAAAATGGTAATGAAGTCAGTGACAAACTTTTGATAGGTTATGTGAAAAAGTATATCATTTTTGCCCATGGAAAACAAAGCATCTATTATCAAGAAGTCCTGACAGTAATTTGATTTCTTTAAACAATTTATCACGTAGCTAAGGGATGGAAATTGCTATACGATAATACTTCTCCAGTATCTGTACTTTTGCATGCAGAATGTGTCATCAGTTATCCCTGTGACAACAGAGTGCAAGAGGTTTGGATGAAGTATGTTCCAGCAAGGATGCATTGGTCCTCACTGCTCAGGATTCAAAGCAGCAGAGTGTGACAACAAAGAAAAACCATCTCCCAGACTGGACGTAGGCCCATTACTCCTAGCGATTAATACTTTGCAGAAATGTCACTTACTTGATGTAAAATAAGTTCCTGGTGGAACACTGAACAACCAGCTATCCAGACTGCACGCACAACAGTTCTATATAATACTACTAACAATCTGTATTTTTGCCGGGTCAGACAACAGAAGCAAACAAACTGCTGATTTTCTGTATACAACCCATTTCTAAAACACACAAGAGTTGCATCAGCATTTTATACATTCCGTAGTACCAGCTTTCATTATTTCAAAATGAGGCCTGAAAACTTATAGGGCCAAAAATATCTTACATTTTTTATAGAAAGACCCTTTTTTAATGACCTTTTTGCCCCGATCAATTAATATTCCCAAAAGTTACATTCTGTTCAGTCAGCACACAAGCGGCAGCAAGCTGCTTAGGGGGAAGAGAAATGTGAGTTCCCTCTCCCCCTTCAGTTAATGGTTTGATTCTTGAATTATCACCATTGCATTCTGCTGCAATTCTCTCTTGCAAGTTAAATTCCAAAGAGAGATGATAAAGCCAGGCTATTACAGATTGGGCACAATTTGAATTAAACTACCTAAAACTAGATCAAGATAAAAATCCCTGCTCGAGATAAAAATACTTGTGTCAGAGAACACATAGGGAAAACTGGAATACAGAATAGTGTAAGAAGTGCCCCAAAAGATTCAGGCTGATATCATTATACTGAAAGAAAGAACAAACACTTTCTCTTGGGTTTTGCATTCCAATGACCACCTTAGGATGATATTCAAAAGGTTTTAATGCAAATGGATCCTAACAGTAAATCCAGCAAGGGTAATTAAGCACTCCACTAACAAGGAAAATTCCTGTAAACAGCATCTTTAAATAACCTTTCTTACCCAGTAAATCTGCGCCTTCATCCACATCGCCAATTAGGCCAGAACCAGCAGATGACAGCTCTTCAAAGAGTGACTCTGTATTTCGGTCAAATGCTTTGTTCTCTATGCCTTTGGTAGGAGTGCTGTTCAAAGAATTAAAACAAGACATAAAAAAAAGCAGAAAGAAAACATTCCCACAGAGAAGAAAGTTTTCTGTGTTTTCACCAGTAGTTCATGTTACCCCCCAAAAAAGCAGAAGTAAAATTCTCGGAAGCTTTCTGTTGACTTAGAGTCCTAGATTCTATTTTCAAATACTACTTTGGCATCAAGATCCCAAACCTGAGGCAGCTGCTGATATTGAGCTGGTCAGGACTTTAATAAATTAAAGCATATCAAGTTTTGGCATATAGAAATTCGGCCCCGTCAGGACTTAGTCAGCCCAAATGCCCAAAGAACAGACAGCTCAGCCAAACTGGAAGTCATTTAATATAACAAGAACACGAGAGAACCAAATAGTCAGAGATCAACATATTCCTCTGGCCAGAAAAGGGGATCCTTTCACACAAAGATCTCACGCCATTAACGTTCACTATACAAGCTAATTTTTTCCATCTCATCACAAGAATGAAACACACAGACATATAACATATTTGAAAGACTTGTGGCTAGACCCTAAATTGTTCAGGGCTTGCCTAAAAGATCAGGCACCCCCACCCCACCCCCAGCTACTAAAACAGCACTGGTTTATTTTTTTGTGGGGCTTTAGAGCTTTTGAAAGAAATGTTATCCTTCACAAGTAAAAGCCTGCAAGGAAGCAGACTCAAGCAAAAGCATTCTGCCAACACTAGGATTCCACCATCAGAATCTGACAAAAAGAGTGCTGTAACATTTGCAAAGACAGTCATAAATCCAGATTTTAAAGATATGGATGAAAACACAAGGACCCAGCTTGGAAACTGCTAGTACATTGAAACCTTGACCCAGGGAGAAAAGGCCTGTTGGTATAGACCTTTTGCTTGAAATATGGAAAGAATATTAAAGCATTCTTAAGTCTGGTGCAATATGAAATTCCCTGAACGTTCATCAGGTGTAGCAACAGAATGAAGAACTGCTGTTGCACTTAAAGCCTCCTGCTGCATTTGGGGAAATAAGGTCACAAAAGCAGGAGATCCATAATGTGTGATCTCAGTCTGGTAAGATATCTAAACAAGTCACAAGTTCAAAACCAAAGTCTGCTACCTTCTAAAATTGGTCTTCCTACTCAAATCACAACACACAACTTACCTGGAACCCTTATATCCGCTGAGATCTTTATCCATATCCAACTCTGGAGTTGACTCAATGATTGCCTGAACTTCGGATTTTTCTTCATTTTCATTTCCACCTAGAGAAAAGCAAGTGGTACATCTCCATAAACAAAATCACCGTAACATATGAAATTACCTACATGTAGTTGTTATTAATCAATCAGCAACTTAGTAGACTTCTGTTCAAAGACTTATCAAGGTAATTAAATGAGAAGACCTATAGATTTTCATACTCTAGTGCAGACACTGGAATTTTTAAGTGTCTCCTGAATTTAACTTAAGTCATCCAATGGTAGTTATTTCCCAGTATTTCTGCAATCGAAACCAAGCAGATGTCTATCATCTCATGACTTTTCGTGTCCAGATGAGTGCCACTTCTGCTGTTTACAAAGAAATGTCATAAATAATTCTGATTGTAGAAAAATAAGGACTAAAGCCACCAATAAACAACAGACTTCTATCCTTTACCAATATTCTGTACTCCTAAAATATTGAGTAAAAAAACCATTTCTCATTTGTGGCACCACAATTAAGGTATTTCACAACAGATTAAATACGAAGTCCATAGTAACCATGCACTAAAAAGTTAAAGCAGCTCACCAGTGGACACATTTCTTGTCTCTTGAGCTACCTGTACTTCAATATTCTTGCTTACGTCCAGCTTCTCATTCGGCATATCTGCGCCCTTTGCAAGCCCTTCAACATCTTCCTTTTGAGGAGTTTCAGCAGGCAGTACGGGTACATCTGAAGCAGCTGTGGATGCTGGAGTCGTAGATTTTGAGCCTGCTTGGCTAACGTCAGAGAGCTCATCCTAAAATTGAGCAATTACCATTAAAAAAATGAACACAAATTAAAGTATTATTAGAAGAGTTAGGCATATAAACTAAAGAACAAACATCAAAATTACTGTATTTTACTGAAGAATATCCAAATGCAAAGAAACAGGAATGGAAAGTATACTTCAAGCCAGTACTGCCAAATAATCTTTAGACTATGGCTGTTTCACTTCTGTTAAGGAGGTTATAGCTACATAAAGCATGCCCTTATTTATAATACTAATGTTTGATCTCAGTAATTATAGTCACAACTTCAGAGTGCTTCTCTGTCAAGTCTTCCAGACAACAGGCAGCATTCCCATATTAATAATCATTCAGCAGTTCATTGTGTACCTAGAAGCTTCCCACAGCTGTTAAAAAATTAATTGTTCAAAACATGCATGATATCTTAAAATATCTACTTTTAAAAAGTAGACATTGAAACACTGATGCAGAACATGAATTTAACTTAAATAGAAGTATAGTCTTTGCAAGCACTTCACTCAAACCCTTTTAATGCACTTTCCAGTCTGAACCGTAAGCCCTGGCTGACATTGGGAACGAGACATTGAACTGCAGTGACTACTTGTCCGGTTAGATTTCAGATCAACTATGAACATCAGTAAACAGCTCCTTCTTAGAAGCCAATTCCTGGCAGCAGTTTACATTGCAGTGACACTGTATCAAGAATCACAAGTACGGCTATTAATCCAGCTGCTGGACTCAAGATTATAATCATTACTCAGACAGGGCTGCATCAGGCACTGTGTTCGAGGGCAGGCTAGACTGTGTTTGATACAACTAGAGGCTACTACCTGATAATACCAATAGCACTTTTCTGGACTTTGTCTCCTTTTATTCACGTCTTACACCTCATTCATGACCAGTGCCACACCACCATCCAGATGTCCGAACTGTGACTTAAACAGCACATAACAGTGAACAAGAGCTCACTGCAGATATGAAAACAAATTTGTCTGTTTGGGCCAATAATTTCTAGCATACAGCATTAGAGGAATCTCCTTGGGAAAAATCAGGATGAAACAGAGAGGCTGCTATATGCAAAACGAAGGCAGGACGGTAAGTTTTGATAAAAAGTTCTTTTAGGGTTTTGTTTGGTAATTAGAGGTGAACACAAGGCTCCTAGACAAGTTTGTGACATTTAAAAAGAACATATGTGTTAGCTCAGGAAACGTAAACTTGTCAAGAACAAAGCAAGTTTAGATTTTGTGAAGCAAGAATTCATCATACTGCTAGTAACACTTTTTGAGACGGGATTGAAATTGAATTTTAAGGTTATTTAAAAAAACCAAAAGAGACCTGCATATAGACACATATTCTCTCAATTGTACTTAGTGTAAAATTACTAAGAATTTTAATTTCTCAATTTTTACTTTTGGAACTTCCTGGAAAGATAAGATTTTAATTTGTGGCAGCAAGGAGGAAAACACACGTTTATGTATATCAGCATAAACATAACGCTTGCATCCTATAGTGACATCTCCACATGGAATCTGCAAGCCCTAGAAACAAAATTCAGCACTTCCAAGACCTGCCTATCAATTACTTAGTTTTCATCCTCTTTTAGTAAATTCCAAAATAACCAATTATTAATATTTGATATTCTGACAAAATTATTCAAAAATATACTAACAGATGCCTCCAAAGGAAAAAAACATGTACACTTACCCATAGTTATACAAGGCAACAAAAGCAACATATGAAAGTGTTATGAGATACGTTGTATCCATTAAAAAAAAAAAAAGCTACACAATTTACCCAATTGCCTTTTGAATTGGTGAAGTTCAGCCTCTGGATAATGATTCATACTTCAGCAAGCAGATAGAGAAAGGAGGAAATGGTAGCCCTTACCAAGGGAATCCAGAGTTCACACAAACAAGCAATAAAACCTCAACAGAGCTGCTGGCTCTGTTCAAACTTTTCTACATCTTTGTATTCCAAAAGCATGCACTAACTGATGCAGCACAGACTGATCGCTGACTTTCACACACAAAGCTCAAGAAAAACAGCTTGACAGCGCAAGAGAAAACAGTGAAGAGAATGGTCCTTTCCTTAAAGGAATTTCAAATAATCCCATCTATTTTACATTTCCGACTTTATTATCTACTATATTTTTTTAGTTAACTCTTGGAAACTATACTGATTAAACTATCATGAATGCTTGTTCTAGAACTAGTGAAAATGAAATGTAATTCCATTAAGTGACAATGAATTAATCAAAATATCTCAAAGCCTAAGCATTTGAAAGTCAGTGCTGTGCTGACTTGGCCAAAAAAGTCAAACCTGCTATGTTGCCAAAAGACTCTTCCTGAAAAAAGAAAAATTAGTTTTAAAATTAGATAATTAAATCTGAAGAAGTAGAAGCTCATCTGCAATGCTTTGCAGAAATAAGCAGAAGAGAATGAATGGTACATAACTATATGTTGTCTTGAAACGATATCCAGCAATGTCACTACTGTACAGGCCATGCAGACCTAGTCTTTTTTGTCTGGGTTTCTCCCTGACACCTACTCTTGTGATACTTTTAGAGGAAACACTGACCATTAATGAAATGTTCATGCATGAATGGAAAAAAGATGCCTGAAAGCAGCAGAATCTTGCTTGTGCCTCGTACTTGATGTTAAAAAGAATGTAGAGGAAATAAAAGTATTAGAGAAAAAAGTCTCAAGTTCTGGTTATGACTTCAATATATCATGTTATTCAACAGGTTCACTTCAGAAGTACTTTACATTCGTAGCTGAAAAGCAAAAATGCTGCTTTGGACCTAAGGAACTTTTTCTGACTAACTAGGTTTGAAAAATTACAGTCTGTGCTGTTTTGTAAATTCTCTTTTAGCAGTGCATTATTTTTAGAAGAACTATACCAAGAAGCCTATTTTGACAATATATAGTAACCAACATAATTTTCTGAGGGGACAGGATGGGATCAGAGCCTTCCCTTTATACTTCATCTCCACCTACTCTTAGTCATAACTTTAAGCTGTATTTCAGTCAGCTCTCCTGAAGTCTGTCAATTTATTGATGTTAATTGGCATAGGACAAAGGGAATAGGACAAATTTAAGATCCAAAAATGGTCCTAGCCAAGAGTTTGTTAAGTGACTAATTTTTAGATCCAAACTCCTGTTGTCACTTCGATATGTTTATAATTAACCATTACTTACACTTCCCATTATCTCCATTTGACCTCTAGGCAAAAAAAAAAAAAAAAAAAAAGTCTGGGTTCCAATTACTTCTGCATAGCTTTTTAATTCTTACCAGTTTAATATTCCCCTGCTACGTATTAAGTTCGCTCAGGAGGAAATTCCCCTCAGCTGTATGCCTTTTCAGAAATAACAGTACATCCATAGTCTTTGGAAAAAACCTCATCAAGATAAACATATAGGGAGACTTTACACATTCTGGAGTTCTTCACCCTGCAGATCCCTCCTCCCGCTGTGTTGTTAGTGTGCCCTAGTCCCGACTGCCAGATTCATCACACTAACACCACTCCCCCATTTTTCCATTTCTGCAGCTTGTTCTATGCCACCCTCTCACTGTTGGAACATAGAACAATTGCAGGAATTATAGCCAAACTACATGTAAGGGAAATCATAATCACAGGCTAATTTCGGAAAGTTAGGTCATTCTCAACTCTGTGGTATACCTACACTATATGCCTGATAGTAGGCAGAGGCTGCCTGTGTACTAATTAAAGCTTTCCTTCTAAAACAATATTAAACCAGCAGACCTGTTTACACTATCTAGTTACAGTATCTACTGTGTAAAGACTGAGTGACTGACCTTTGGAAAGGGTCCTTAGTCAGAAAGAAAAAACCCACTCCTGCGAGTAAGAGAAGTAGCCTGTATTACAACTGATTGGGAAAAAGCAACCCAAACTCCATTTCTTCAAGTAAGTTCCCTCAAAGCTCATTTGAGTAAGCAACATACTTGGCTTACACAAAGATGATTTAGGGGTTTCCCTCCTCCCCTTCAATTTGCCTTTTCTCCTCAGCAAGGATCTATAATCTGTTTATAGGAGTTTCTCCTAACACACAAGGCAGCCAAGCTGAGTGCTCACCTTTAGGCTTGTGTGGGACCGTGGCTGGCTTAGCTCATGGAATTTCCAGTGCTCTGACCCAGGCGTTTCCCCTGCTTCTCTTTGAGTTTCAGGTGTAAGTAGCGCATCTCCTGGAGGTAATGGGAAGATGCCCAGTGATATCGGACGCTCCTTTCTGTTTGAGAGAGAGACAGGTTTCATCAGTCATTTCAGATGTCACACATTTTATTTTCCTGTGTGGCTTTGAAATCAGCAGGGAAGTGGTAAAATTATAGGTTCAAACACTCATACACTGAGCTCTATTAAATATACAATGTAGTGTACACAGTTTGTATTACAGCACCTAATAATTCTTCGTTTCACATTGTGTGATTACAAATAGCCTATTCCATGGCTTTAGATAGCAGTTATTGATTGCATTGTAGCTAATCTATAGTAAACAAAAGTTTTACAGAAATGGAACACAAACAGGACTGTAAGATGAAAATGTTTCCTTATTTCAGACTAAATTACAGTTTTCACCAGCCACTCTTAAAAATAACATTTTGCAATTTTTTTTTTGGCAAGATACAGTACCACATAACTTCGACAATAGCCAAGAGCTAAATCATTAACTGCAGCATTTGCAAAAATTGTAAACAACCGGCTTAAAGTCCAACTCTTCTCAAAACTTATGATATTTTTCTTCTGAAGATCACAGGAATTACATGCATTTGTATAACTGAAAAAAAATGGGTCAAGGAATTACCAATGTTAAAACTAGCCCAGCCAAAAATTGTGTAGTTTTAACCAAGATTAGTTCAACACTCTACTTCATCCCAAAGCTGCACAAAAGCTCATGCCAGTAAGGCAAATTACTTCATCCCAGCTCTTCACCATCGCTGCTATCTTTATCACTTCCGTAAGGCAAATGTTTGGAAATTCCAAAGCTTCGTACATTGACCCTCCAAAAAAAAAAAAAAAAAAAAATCCCCAAGTCAATCTTGCCATCAGTAGTGTGATCAATAAACAAAGAGGTTAATTCTTCCTGCTAGCAAGAGACAAAAACATTGTGTAGAAAGCAACTCATAGGATGCTACAGCCAGCCCTGAAAAGGAAAAATATCAGCCAGGGATAGAATTGAGATAAAGCAAAGTATTTGTTCAGTCAGAACAATGAAATACAGAAAAAAGGACTGTAATCAACTAGCACAGCTTTAAGTATACTGAAGACAGAAGATAAAAGTGTGCACAAGTGATGGCAGAAAATTATGCTTCTTGAAAGCATAGCCCATAAAGTACCCCTGCAGAGACAACCCAGACAAAATACTAGGGATTTGAAAGATCTCACATTTTAGCATTATAAAAAGTCAAATCACAGCCACATATACTTACTTTTGCAAGGCTTTTCACAAATTAAACATAACCTAGGCAGAATTCTGTGCACAATTAGTATCTGCATATAAGTTATATGCAAAAATATGGAAGGGAATGTTGAAAAGCAAAAGGAAAAGCTAAGCATTTTTATAATTTTGCTTTGTTTTGGTTTTTGTTTACTTAGAAGAAAAGGTAGTCAAGAAGGGATTTTATTTAGCAATTAAGCAGTAAACTCCTTTTGGTAAATTTTACATCTCAAAAAAACCAATGTTCAAATAGCAAACAATTTTAATTGGCATGAACCTTTCCAGTCCAGGTGTACAAAGATGCTCCTTGTTACAAAAATCCTTGCAACTAATTCTCACATTGCATGTATCTTGGCCTTTCATAAATACTATTCCAGGTTTGGTCACTAATTCAGAAGTAGTTCAGCAGAGCAAAGTAGGCAGCAACGCAAGAAAAGCAAAATCAGTCAGGGTTACAAAATAAAAAGCATCAGATACAGTTCCAGCATCTGCAAACTAACTGTGCTGAAAAATCTTCATAAATATAGCCATAGAACTAAACAGAATTTGGTTCCAATGATTCCCGCTATTGTCAGGTTCTGCTTTTCTTTAGATTTCCCACAACTCTAATGTGTGTGGGGAACAAAAGACATACCACATAAGCTTAGATTATGTCAAAAGACAGACAGAAACCATTTCATTGGTTAAGAAGTCCAGCAACAAAAAAAAGGAAAAAAAAGCAGCCCTTCAGTGGAAAAGAAAGCCGGTGATAAAGCATGCATTGTGAAGGGCCCTTCACTTTGGAAAACACCTCCCGGAGCAATGCTTCAGAGCAGACAGATTTGCTTACTTGCAGGATATGCCACAAAGCTTTTCTCTGCAGTCTTCAGAAGAGAGAATTTAAAGAAAATGGGTACCAAAAAAAGTTCACAACTGACATTTGCTTTTTTGCAGAATAGTTTTAAATAAATTTTATAATGAACTTGTTTTGATGTGCTAAAACACAGTTCAGGTGCATTGCAAGACTACACAGTAAATGAAGTTTGAAAAGGGGGCTTATTTTGGAAATGAGGGTTATTATGTGCATGTCTGCATTAAAAGAAATTATCTGATTAGACTGAAGCAATTTCAACTTATTTTACTGGTTGTTGACCAGAAAGCAAAAAACCCCTTCTACTCCCCCAAAGTCCAAGAAATATCTGTAAATACAACAGTGAGCAGAAGACAGGCGCGTGTTTTAAAAGCCTAAACTAATGTTCTGAAGTGATGTACTGAAGCATTTACAGGAACCTTTAGGATAAGCAACCAGATGCTCTGTTCTAAAATCCGACTAGTGTTAAAAAAATAGAAACAATTCTTCTACAATTAGATTTCTCCATCCTATATTTTTCTCTTTTTTAAATGAATAGAAGACTAAGGAACCGAGTTGCAACTCCTGTAATTCCTAAAACAAATTAATAGGGGCAGGGAAAAAAAAAAACCCCATAGCTTCCCAAACCCCCTCAACTCCCTTAAATATTCTCTAAGGGGAGCAAAAGCACATTACAAAAAAACCCTCTTTAAGCCATCTGACTGCTTAAATAAAAAAATAAAAAAAACCAAAACCTAATAGAAGTTACTGGACATGAAGTTCAATATTTTGCTTTGTTTTTCAGAATTGGGGGTTGTTTTGGGTTTGGGTTTTTTCCCCCCTTTTAAACTAGCACAGCCTTACTAACTAGATCAGTCTATAGAGAGTTACATTTCAAATTTATTTTATTTCTTGGTATTTAAATATTCATACATGTTTATGATCAGTTATTAATAATTCATATTTCTTTTATCTATTGATTGGCTTTAAACCTTTGGAACAACCCTTCTGTGCTCAGAGAACCAAGTTAAAAGTGTACTACCATAGAAAGTTTACATGCATCGTGTATTACGGAGAAAAAGTCACATAGCTCGCTCAGAGAACACTGTTTTCCAGCATTTTTCCCTTTTAAAATAAAGTTTACTATTAAATCTACAACCACAATTAAAGTATGTCAAGTTTTCAGGTCAGAAAGCTACATTTTAAAACTTTTCCAACTGCTTTCCCTTTGTAATTATAGTACTAAAACATGTCAAGATTACTTTTGGTCACAATATTCTAACGCATCTCTGCTACTGCTCCAGGCAACTAGGACAAACAGAACATAACTTGAGGGGGGACAGAGTTGGCAGCTTGCCACACAAGTACGGAAAAAGAGAAGAGGATAACATTTGGCTGAACAATAGTGAATAGGCTTTAGGAGTTCTAATGCTTAAATAATGAAAGATTTTTTTTTTCCCACCAACTAATAATCAGATTTTTTAAAAAAAATAATGCAATCAACTAATTACTGTGGTTTTGAGATCATCAATTAACTGATCTTACACAATTCTTTTGATTAAAAGAAGTGAAATTTAATAGTACAAGGCCTCAGACCGCATACGTTTATGGCTACATGAGATCAGCCAAGTACCTGACAATACACTGAACACTGAGCTTTATCCATGACATTATCATTGCAGCTTTTTTTGCAGGTTACAATAAACCAATGTAATAGCTTTCAAAAAAAAAAAAAAGATACATAAGCTGACCTTGTACTTGCTTAAATAAAAGGCAATGAAATTTGAGTGTATAAAAATAAATATTGCTATGTCCCAGTCCATAAATATTATGTTTCCAAAGAATTTATAATTTATACATAATTTACATCTCTAATTTATCCTTGCTCTTTCTGCTGGAAAGGAAAACAGAAAGCAGAGAAAAAGAAAGAGCGCACGAAGCCAAGGTTCAGTAGGTCAGAGTACCTGAGTATCCTTGGTAGGTTCTGCGTCAGAGCTGGCACACCAGTAGAAATAGAAAAGTGCACGAGCAGCAAAACAGAGAGCGATACCAAGATAGCCGAATTAATGACCACCGCCCCGCCAACGAAGCCAAACACAAATAGCAGCATGCATCCAGGATTCATGGCGCTGCGCTGGCATGGTGAAATGCCGGAACCAAGAAGGCTACACAGGGGCCGAGGGTGTATCTTTGTAGGCAAAGTCTGTCATTCAGCCGCTGCCACAAAAACAATGCCATCAGCAGCAGCTTTCTACTCTTCTGCAGCAGCTCCAGAGCAATGACATCACCGCTCTCCTCCCCCTCGCGCCGCGAGCCGCCGCGATCCTCGCAGCATCTATGCAGCGACGCAGAGACACAGCCAGCCCTGGAGTTATTCTCCCCTCCTTCCACGCAGAGTTCATAGGCTAGAAAGCTTCAAAATCTGCATAATATATTCACATCGAGCCCTGAGAACAAACGGGTACCACGATACACACCTTCATCAACCCGTACGCAAAGCGACGGCAAGATATCAATTATTTTGGGACAGCTGCTGACATTTTCCCTGCCTACCCGAATGCAAACACTCAAAAAAGCTGAAATTGTTTAAGGCTAACGTACAAAGTATATCTCAACGTTTAGCAGTACGACAGCAAAAGCTTCTTTCTACTGATTTCTACACTATTCTCTTACCGCATTCCAATCATACAACAAATCTTTCTGATTCAGCCGAACCGTTGTTGTGGGATTAAACAACAAAGTCTTGCAAACACAAATGAATGGATTTTTTTTCTTTCATTTCAGGGTGAGAGCGTAATAAATAGCTTACCTAATTCTACTGTGTGTTGTGGATTCTAGCTGATCACCCCCTGTTAGCTGATGAAGTTTGGTTCTTTCCAAGTGCTCCATATAATTGTGAATCATCTGTTTAAAACGACAGAGAAACAGCAACAGATATTTAATAACATTTACTTTTACTACAACTGCGTAATTCTTGGCCAACGCAATATAATCTTCCTCTGTAATGCTAAAAATAGTAAAAGCATCCAGAAACGTTAAAGTAGAAGATAAAGAAAAAAGCAAAACTATACAGTGTGTAAAACCACAAACCAGAAGAGAAGCCTATAATAAATAAAAAAAAAAAAAAAAAAAATCGGAGAACTTACTTGTGCATTCAAGCACAGGAAACATCCTAAGGGCACACAAAGTGCATGTGTGATATTACAAATGAGTTTTGAACAGAAGTACCATGTTCAAATCCATTTTGAAGGTTGTTTAAGACCTCGTATGTCCAGCAGATATTAAAATTTATTATGTGACAATACGTTTCACTATGGCCTAATTGCAAAGTACTGCGAAGGTCAGACAATATGCACCTCAAATATTAAACATAACGAATCCACAAACTAAGAATCAGTAGGCAGAAATATGAAGTCAGCATCTCTTTTTTTTCTTCTAACATTCAAATAAATTTCAGCTTTCTGTATTTTCTAGAAGTGAAGTGTGGTTTTAAATTATCTAGACTGACATCTCATAAAAAGGACTGAGTGCCTATGGATTTTTAGCACTCAAGACGAGCTTTGCTTCCTTGCTCTCTTTCTTTTAAGAGAGACAGCCACAGGCCAACATGCTGATTCCTGCAGTCATGACTTATTTAATGAACCCTGATTCCAATCAGCCAAAGGATGATGCTACTCAGCATGTAACTGATCCAGGACATGCATGGGGAGAAGTAACAGATACCGTTGCATCACTGCAAAAGGTTAATTTGGACATACATCTTTGAAATGAAAACTGGAAAACCCTGACGAGAAGCCTACATGACATTTGATATTTTTAGCATTTCGGCACTCACATTCACAGACGAATAGAGCACTCGGAACAAAAAAAAAAAAAAAGAAAGAAAGAAATCATAGGTGTACTGCAGAAGAATTTAGCGTACTTTTTTCCTGAGACATATTCAGGTCATATCTCAAAGGCTTCCTCTAGAAAAAAAATACCTTTCTGTAAAACTGTAATTTCTTCTGCTATTCTAGAAAGAGTATACACACACTTTCAGAACAGTGTTATTAACAGGCATTTCTACAACCAATATTATATAACCTTTTATTTTGGGGGCAGTTGCAAACATTAGGACTGAATTCAGCAGGACCTGGAAACCTACATCTACATGTTACTTTCAAGTCAGGGTTGATGTGTCCAAGGCCAGTAAGCTTGACCTTCGATACTACTAACTTCAGTTAATACCAGCTTCTCCACAAACACTGCTTGCCAGCATTAGCTATATATGAATATATATTCCTAGTCTGAGATTTTTCTGGTAGAGTGAACTGGCTTAAATACTGATTGATGGGTATTCCATAAATCAGTAACTTACATGGTAAATACTGGTTACGTACAGATCCTGGTTTTCCCTGCATTCTACCTGAACTAATTAATATAATTCAGACCAGCAAAAAACCCTATCTTACTATTTTTAGAGAAACATTATATAATATACTTAAATGCTGTCAAAAGCTTACAAAATTTATCCTCCAACAAAATTATATAAATGTAACGTTTTACTAGGACCATCTCATTTGCTTTCTGAATTTTTTTAATGCTTGCTCATACGCAGAAGCAATCAAAAGAATTGAAAGCTCCACCTTCAACTACCCACATTTCTTGTTTTTTCTGTTTCCACCAGGCAAGCAAAATTAGGTGTTCCAATGGCTTCTGTGCATCGTTTTACAAACAAGTTTATTATAATCCAAATTAATTAGGAAATTCCTGGAAAAAAACCCACTGCATTACTTTGAAATGCACATTAGACCATTCTGTATCCTGTTCATGTATTCCCTCATCATGGGAGGGAGATATTACTGAACAGAAGCTGACCTACCTGCCAACATTTCAATTCATAGCACACCAATTGGTTTCTTGAAGCAAAATTTTAAACAGAACATCTGTGGTGCTTTTTAGCTAGTGAACAGAAGCTGAGTAACTAGTACCTTTCCAGGGAACAACACATGGGGAAAAAAAGAGCAGGGTCAGTAAAACCCACACAACTTTCATGTTTTGCAAAGTACATGGTTTAACCTACTTTCTTCCCTCCTCTCCATTTATGCTTTTGTGTACTGAAATGTCTCATCGTATTTATTACCCGCATAGAGGCTAGAGGGCAGGTCAATTTAAAGGACTACATAGCTTAGTATTGTTCTGCAGATGAAAACAATGCTGATGGTAAAATAAGCAAATCTGTAGGTGACATACTTCCGCATAAAGCACATAAGCTATAGGAACACAAAACTAAGATGAAAACCCAAATGTACGCGTCATGGGCACGTGCAGTGCAGCATGGCAATTTAGAATCATAGAATTATATGATTCTATGCGCATGTGCAGTGCAGCATGGCAATTTCTCCACAGATCCAGGCTATACATGCTTGTGATGTCCCAAAAATCAGAAGAACCATGCAAAGTCCACACACTGCCTCGATCCAGAATCCCAAAGATGAAAGTTGACAATACTGGAATATTCCTCACCCTCCCTCCCTACCCATGGGACAGGGGGACTACCCAGCTGATGCTGCAGGGTCATGAGACATAGTACATGGATTTAACTTCTAAAAAATCAGTTAATCAGAAGGTTGAAATAATAAATTAAATACTGTAGCTTATTGGGAAGTTAGCTCACTGTAACTGCTCCTCTACAATAAAATTTTGAAGACTCCCTCCAAAACCACTGGGATTTGAACCAGATGACCTCCAGAGATCTTTTCAATCTAAACTACTCCAAGTCTCAGCATATCCTTGAAGTGCCATCCTGATTAAAAAAAAAAAAAGTCTAATGAATTAACACACTAGAATTCTCAGTGCTCAAAATCTGATCAAAAGTTTTGCTATGTTTTGATATTACTCAGCTATCCAAAGAAAAAAGTTTAATATTACTGACAATTTAAAAATAGACTTAAATGGATTTAATTGCTCTCTACTTGGCACAATTCCTACCAAAGTTACACTAAAGGACAGATGATAAATAAAGGACATCTACTACCCTTCTCTTCAACAAAAGTTGCAGTCAATGTTTAATCATCCATAACCTTTTACTACTGACAGCTCACCTTGCTGCCCCTGAAGTCCACAAATATTTTGAATATGACCAATTGTCCCAAGGAACACATCATAAATACTGACCACTTCAGCATTGTTCTTGTAATTAAATACATTGCTCAATTACCATTAGCTGATGGGATTAAAGTTAAACTCAGATCTTGGAAGAACTACCTTATTTAGTTAACAGCATTTCACAGTTCATGTGTTAGCTCATTTTAGGGCACAACACGTACAAACTGACTGAGCTTTTGAAGACATTACAGCATGAATATGAAAGTCATTCCCTTCGAATGCAAGTGACAACCATGCAATGTCTTTCCATCTCAAACACACACTCAGATTGGTTTCCTCATATGGCACGTGACAAGTTCTACAACTGTAGAAAGTGTTACAGGTTTTTCTACATCTTAAACTTCAGCATTCAGTGAGACAATTAACAGCCTGTCACTAGTTTCTACTCCTACCCTTACAAATACGAGCACTCCCAATGTACACAAGCCTGATACTTTCTTTGTCACAAACAAATGTGTATATACCATGTTGCGGTCATTGTTACCTGCACTTTTTCCTTAACCAGGTTGAGAGCATCTCCTTTATACCTTCCTTTTTCTTTCACTCCTCCTTCCTTTTTGTGTCAATGCTTTTACTCCCCCAGGACAGGTTTTAGTAATTCTTTCACTGTCAGACCAGGCTCAGCACTATAGCCCTCGCTGTTCATCCCGCAGATCCAATCAGGTTTGGCACAAGCGGCTCCTCCCTTTGGGAACGTGCGACCAACTGTGTATATATAGATCTTTCCGTGTCCCACATAATCTAGATTTATTAAGGTAATAGACATTTCTAGAATCTCCTTGATTCATTACAAAAGTCCTAAACACACTTCCATGTAACTACCTTTTACCTGTAAGGATTCGTGGTGAACTTGTCACGTAAGTAAAAGCATCATTCCCACTGGTGAGCTCGATGCATCTTTATCCACATATAAGATGATGTTGCTGGCAGATACAGTAGTATGTAAAGATGCTAAATCGAGGCTTTATGCATCAAGCTGTTAATGCTTAGCATAAGGCTTTAGAAAAACTATTTGCTTGAACAGATATCTAAAGCCTATCTCAAAAACACTGTATGACTGGTACCCAATGCTTAGCCACAATTGTAACTAGACATCTCCACTTAGCTTTCTCTTCCCGCTTCCCTATACAGGGACTTGCTGGGGATATCTGTTTATCCAAATGAACCTGACAAAGTACATTCCCAATGCCAGAGACAGGCTCACTGTTCTGTCACATCGTATCAGCGCAAAGCACTGAGAAACTTCCATGGCCCAATTATGCTTCATTAAACTAAGCCCATATTCTGTGTGTCAGGGAGATATCGAACCATCTTAGCCTTGTGTTTCCCAAAGGATAAAAAGAATCACTTCCTTAAACAGGAAAAAAAAGTTTTATTTTGGAAATCTGTGCAGAGAAGCACCACAGGTGTTAGTCAACTCTCAAGCAGATGCTAAAGTACTGCTTTGCCTCAGTTTCCCAACTGAGTAATGAACGTAAAACAGCCTTCAGCCAAGCCTTTAAAAAGCCAGTGCCATAGTTATGAAGTGTGCCCCACTAATTATGCAGAAAAAGACAGACGCTTTACATCCTACTCAGGGGGGTTTGCCCTGAAAGAGTCACTAGCAGCAGCGCATCATCTCTTTGCCGCAAAGGCAAAAAAGCACCAACAGGTACGCGTAGAAGACAGGACTGCTTTTATACAGGCAACACAAGTAGTCAATTTTCTATTAAACAGAACAGTATTTGAGATAAAAGCTAACC
Organism: Aquila chrysaetos chrysaetos; assembly: GCF_900496995.4. Taxonomy (NCBI): domain Eukaryota; kingdom Metazoa; phylum Chordata; class Aves; order Accipitriformes; family Accipitridae; genus Aquila; species Aquila chrysaetos. The sequence goes on from NC_044008.1 coordinate 69,740,788, forward strand.
GAGTAACAAAATTCCTTTCTAAGTCTATAGAGCAAAGGTCTGAAGATTTTTGGATTAGACTGCTGTCAACCATTCACCTTTCTAGCCTACTGCCCTTGTATGATTACTTCCTGCATCTGGTCCTTTATAGCCAGGGAAAGATGGAAAAGAGACTTTGCATAGTTAGATTCCAGAAGTTCAAATTCAGGAACTCCAGCATACTGCTTTATTGCTCATCTGTTCTAAAGCTCAGAACAGAGGAAGATCAGCGCAAGATCAAAATAAGCTGCAAGCAGAGGAAAGACAAGGGACCAGAGCATGTTAACTAAGCAGGGGATCACGCCATGGATGTAAGAACAGGTTCAGGATGCATTCATACATTCTGTCCTGACTGAACAGATTATCCTCTTCACTACCTGCCACAAATGCCCGGCTACACTCCACCTTCCAATCTGCCAACTCAACTGCTCAGGTTATCATACCCTAATCCATTTAAAATCAAGCCAGTTAGCTCAAGCATAGACTTACCAGGGGAGGAAGCTTAAGGGGGTATATCCCACTCACACCCATTAGCTCATCTCCCACTCTGCAGAGAGCAGCAAGATAGAGGCTAATTTAACAGAAGGGTGAAGAAGGCTAAAGCCTCTTTCCAGAGCTTTAACAAGCCAAGGCAGCCCTGCTGTCTCTGCAGCTGCAAAGACACCTTGTTGCTAGGGCAGGCTGGTGTCCCGGAGCTGCAATGCAGAGCCCTGTCTCTGGCAGGCTGAGCTCCAAGGAGCACTCCCAGCATTCATCACAACGCACACCGCAGGCGAGGGATTCGGTTCTCCGGTTCGCATCACTGGTGTAACTTCCCGTGGCTTAAGCAGTTTAAGCAGGTCTTGGTCAATTTTGACTGAAACCGTTTAGGTGAAATTCCCATCAGCTGCTGAGCCAGCAAGCTTGCTGGGCAGTGATCTTCAGCAAAGAGGTAGCCGCAGGCAGGTAGGGTTAGTGCTGAAAGAGGAGATGGCTACAGAGCCTCAGTGAAGTCAAAAGTTGGAAAAGACAGACATCCAAGTCTGAAATACTAAGCTGTGAATTAAAGAAGGGGGGTGGGGGTGTTGGGGGGAGGTGGTATGGAGAGAAGCAAATACCGAAAACAGGCAGAAAAAAAAATTGCTAGAAATTAATATTGCAGAAAATGCAGTTAAGTTACATCTTTAACACAAAATCTGTCAAAGTAATCACTGCCAACATCTTAGAGCTAAAAAAAATAAATATCTTTCTAATGGTCTGTTTATTATTTGGTCAATTGAAAGAAAAAAACAATTGCCATTTCAGTAAGTACCAAAGATGGATCACTTGCAAAGACAATGGTGAAGCTGATTCAGAAGGAAAAAGTATTCCTTCCTAGAAAAACATGAAAATACGAAAGATTTCAGAAACAAGTATTGTGATAGAAATACTTAAGACAATAAAATTGGTAATTAAATGCTTAAAGCAGGTTGGATATTTGCCAAAATATCTTGCATTAAAAGGAAAAAGTTACGACGCAGACCTAAACCACTAGAATTTGTTGGGACAAAGGGAAGCAGGAAATCACAAAGGGGATAGGGGAAGATGGGCACTATTATCAGACAGTCCTTCCCAGTCCCCAGGGATTTCAGTCCCTGAGTCTTAAAACAGACACCAGATATCAGCATTAAAATGCTGCCCTCCTGAGACAGTCTATGACTAAAGCGAGGTACATCAGGAAGTTCGCACTTTAAAAGATTCACAATAGTCTCTCTAATTGTGCTCAAAAATGTCTTTGCAAATGAAGATAAGGAGTATCTAGTTAACTTCCTGAGGTTAGTCACACAGTCAGCTCTCAACCTTTTATAAACAACCACGCTACTGGTAGCTATTCTTTGTCCGTAGTTCCCAGCCCAGACCTAAGCTTTTGCAGCCCACAAACCCATTACCCCATCAACTCTCCATGTCCTATCTTTCATACACTGTTGTATTTCAGCAGCTGCCAGTTGGTGGCCTGAGAATTTTGTGTATCCCTAGTAATGTGTACGCACACTCGTCACCTAAAGAGAGGTCATAGTCTACGTAGACGAAAGCAGAAATATCCTAACTTAAAGGTGTTTCTTTTTAGAAGCTACGCAATATGAATTTTTCTTCATCATCCTGATTTCCTTAAGCATTTTGGGTTGTCAGAGTTGGCTAAACAAAGGGTAAGAGGTGAAACATTAAAAATGAAAAAAAAAAAAATACTGAGACTGGGGAAACAAATAAAGAAGGAAGTAAACATGCTGAAAGGAAGGAGTGCAGAACACATGAGAACTGATTTCAGGAGCACAGAGGTATGAACATACCATGTTGCATTACAACTTATTTCTTTATGAAGAAAGAACACAGTCACCTCAGTAATAATAAAGCCCAAGGAAACACCTCTCCCTACACCAAAGAAAGTGAATTTAAGATGCAAAAGCATTAAATAAATAGGAATCAAACCAGCAAAGGCTGTAGTCCATTTTGGAGAAAAACCTATGTAAAAAGATATTCAGAACATTTCATTAGCATTTCATTGAAGTAATGGTGCCCAATACGTTTAGTTATCTTGAACTCTGAAAAACAGGATTCAATAAAAGCCTGTGCCATTTCAATTGTGATAGTACCCATAGGTTCTGAGTAACATAAATCAAAACTCTGCAAGCACACAGTACTCTGAAATACTTCCAGTTCAAAAGGATGTAAAAAACTTAGGTGGGCAGCATTAAGCTTTGTCACTTCTCATTTTACTTAAATTTTCAGTTTTCAACAGATGCAGCATTCTAAAGCAACTATTTAGTAACAAACATGATCTTAAATACATTAGGATTTCAGTAAATATATGAATACTTTTATTTAAGAGCTGCAGAAGTCTTGTCATGCAATACTCAAGAGCTACATGCTGGTTGTGGTTCCAAGCCACTTTCAGCTGTTATCAATATAATGTACTCATCCTAAGATTGCTAAGGAAGTATTAAAGGTAACCAAATCCAGCATCTGTATTTGCTTTCCCTTTCCCCACATGTAGGCTTTTGAACTAGGAACAGTCAGTATTGCACTCCTCTCTTTGTTAGGGATGATCTAAAAACAGCTATCTGACCTTTCAAACAAAGGCAAAGCATTCAGAGTAGAGAACTGTGCTCAATATTGGGGCTCCAGATCAACCAGAATTATTCAGAGAACCTAATGATTTCCTCAGTAAAATAAGTATACTAGTTAGTCAGTAAGCACCCTTGCATGGGGAAGATGACCTGCTACTAAAAATCGAAGCACTGCAAGTCCCTTTATGCTTTAGAACCAACTTTAAAAGTGTGGCTTTTATTTATTTAATTTAACAGAGACAAACTTGTCCCATCTTCATTAGCAAATATTGTTCTCAATAGTTAGCAGTAAGTATGGCAGGGACTTCTTTTAATCATGAATCTCAGTAGGAGGCCAGTTTTTGAAGGTATTTGTTCCTTCAATGGTACAAGTAAAACCAACAGAAAACTGCTGGAAAGAGTACCGAGACTCCAATTTAATTTCTATTTCTTTGAAGTTTGTTAGCGTGAAGAATTGCCTTTGAAATATGAAAAAGCAGATTCCTGTTTTTTAAAACTTCTGAATATCTGACAAAGCTATAAAAAATTGACAAGCATGTAATCAAACTAACATGGAAAAACAGACACTTAATGTGAATGAGAAAAACTACATAGCCACATGAAGCCTGGTTACAACTAACATTAGCAATACAAACATTCAAGCATCAGTGAATAAACCAAAACGTCCAATAATTTTCCCAACTGCTCACAACACAAAGTTTTCCACAGATCTACATTTTTACAGATACCCTGAATTCATCTTGGCATAATGACCTACCTCTGTATGTCTTGAATGAAGTGCATTGTATTCCTTCTTGAGTTCTGCCTCCCTCTCCTCAAGTCTGCTAACTGGAAGAAGAAAAATTTTTAAAAAAGAATTAAAATTAAATTCAGAGTTCTAGTAAATGAGACTGACTTGCCTAGGACTAGGCAACCAGATCACAGATAAGAGTATTCTTAGTAGTGAATAGCAAAGAGCAGGATAAAAAGTTTGTCAGTTCCTGTGTTTTTAAACTCTGACCACTTGAGCTTCCCAGGTACATCAACAGCAGCACAATCTTACAATTTACAGTCCTTGAAAAAAGCCTAAGTAACATTTTCCCTAGCTGATGGCTAGTCCAATGAGAGGGGATTTTTACATTCAAACACTGCTTACTGCTTGCACTAATCCAGATGGTTTCACACGTGCACATGGAAACCATAGGAAGAGGCAGAAGCCACATCATACAGCTAGACTCAATCTTGGATGAGAGCTGTGAGCTCCCGTTAAGGCTCTACATTAGTTTCCTAGAACATAACGACACATAATCTCCAGAGGTGTTTAACTAGGACAAACATAAACAAGGTATTTTTTGAGATAGCTTCAAGTCATATGTTGTGGTACAGAAATTATGACTTCTGCTGGCATTGACTCATATTCTACTGAGTATTAAGGCAATAGACACAAGGAAAGAAAACATTTGAGTATTTCTGTAGGTGTTCAAAGAAATTAAAAATACATCTAGCAGATTTAGTAAAAATTTTGACAGTAAGTTCATATTAAGAGGAGGTGAGCTGGAACAAACTGTGATATCCCTGTGCAATTAATTTGCAGAAAGACTAAACGAATTCAGAACTTTATTCACACAACTTATTTTTTTCATTCAAACAGAAAACATTTTTTGCTGCTTAGATGTGAATTCCATCTTTTTGTTTAGGTATTTTTGAGCACAATATTTATGTGACATAAGCATGTGTTTCAAGTTTTGTAACTGAGCTTCTCTTACTCCACTTGCCATGTTTAAATACCCCTGGGAAGCTTCAAATTTATAGTTACCCATCTCCAGAGACTTGTTGCCAAACACAAATTATCTGAAGACAAATGCCAGCACCATCTCTCTGCCATTTGCATATTCTCATATTGCCAGCTGGGCCTTCTGAAAATTAGTTCTCAATATACCATTACTTTTTGCTCCATATATCTGGGTTTTGGCACAGTATTTTATCGTAAGTATGTTTAAAAAAAAAAAAAAAAAATCTTTGCCAGAATCAAATGCTGGAACCAAAGTACATAATTGTCTACTCACTCAAATCTGTGTAAACATTCTTTGCTCCTAATCTAATCTTGCTTTTATAAGAACATCAAGTTCCTTGACACAGCCTTCTGCAGTCCACCTATAAATATCTGACCAAAAGTATTACCTCAAATTTTATTTTATTTATACCAACGCAAGATTGAACACTTCCATTTCTGCACTGTTATCAAACTAAACAAAAGCTCTTTGGGTCAAATAGCAGTAAGTGATGTACAACTATATAAAATATATTTTACAGCACAATACATACATAAATATGTATTTTTGAGACGCAATGCAGGACAATATCTAATGACTGTAAGATTTGAGTTTATTATTTTCAGGCAACAGATGTTTTAAGCCTCCTCATACATTTAAAGGGAGGCTATACAGAAGCTTGTGGTAAGTGCCTACAGAAGCAAGTGTCAGAATTTATAGTTACAAAGCTTGACATGGCAAACCAAATTTTATCCACTAACTTAGACTGACCGGCATTTTAGTCAGAAGTAATTACAGTTTACAACAGTTGACCATCAGAGACATCCTAGCAGTAACCAGTCGGCAGCTATGAGGCAGAGCTCAGCAGCTTCAGCTGCCCACGCCCCATCCAGCGACGGCTGTGCTCACTTGTGAATACACCATCGCCGGGCTTTCCATTACAGTTCCCAGCATCTCTCCCTTTCCCACAGACCAAGGACCTGGTGGTAACCTTTCCGCTGTGCTAAACCTGCTTTAGGACAGGCAAATAGCCTGGAAATCAGAAAGTGCAAACTGCGTGACTAATTGGCTTCGTGTTTTGTGAAACCAGCTCCCTCCCCTAGAAACAGTGTCCAAGCACCCGGCGAGAGGCGAGCAGTCCTGCGGCAGCTCCGTGCCCATGCTGCATCCTCGTGAAACGCCGCTGCTTCGTGCTGGATGATGAAGTCATGGTTCAAATATGGCCTCACCAGGAACTTGCAAAGAAACTACAGTGATGCACCCCAACGTTGTTCGGTATGCTCATGTCTAGACAGCGTGGCCAACTCTGGCTCCTAGAGATTAATTTTATCCAGTGGATTCTGGGAAAAGTACTCGACACAGTGCATTTAATGACAATTAATGCCACATTAGGTGTTACGAACACCCTTCTTTGTAGCTCTTCATAACCTACCTTCATGAAATCCACAAAACCGTTTCCCACTGTTATAGATATAACAAACACTTTCACAACAGTTGAAGTTCCATAACAAAGCACACCATTTTCTCCTTCTACAGCCCAATTTTAAATAGTTCCTTAAATCAAGTCATAGAAGACAAATGTACATAGATGTGGGTACTGCATAGTCAAGGAGGATATCTCCATTAAATCTGGTAACTATTTTTGTTACACACAAAGATTTAAAAAATGAAGGCCCTAGAAGATGATGTAATTGACATTCAGCATTTCTGGAAGTCACTTCCAGCTGTGTAACACGTTACAGTCCTACAGCTGGAAGTGTCAATTATAAGCAGAGGTACACCAAGTTTATATACCCTCAACAGACACCACATTAGCAGTCCTCAAAACAGGCTTTTCCAATACCAGCAGGACGATACACAACACCAGAAATCTATTCTACCCAAAACATCCCTCGCATCAAGGATACGATCTTGACAAAGCAACCAACTGAACGCACTTTCCAATTAAACACCATGGAAGAGATCAGTTATTCCCCAAGGATCAGAGATCACCATGGACTTGAACACAGAAGATACTCAAACCTAGTGAAGAACAGCCAGAAGGATTTTGAGGAAGACCACCAGACTCTGGCTTCAAAACCTTGCAGACACTTAAGTCACTATTGAAGTAACATTCCCATCAGGAGTAGCAGGAAACTAACAGCAATGAAATAGGAGACAGAAAAAAACGCCTTCCACTGGCACAGAGGAGTACATTTAAAAGCAAATTGTTGCCAGTTCCATTTTACTCCACTAGTACACAAAAGAGTGGAAGTCTGGAACCACCCTGATAACATCCCCCCAAGAGAAATGGAGCTGGGCGCTGGTACTGCCTGACACACGCTGGGTCCACAAAGTGGCAACCAGACACAGTTCCCATCAATTTGACTTTTAAGTAACAACACAAAAAGCTCCTCTGATATTTCAGTCTAAGATTTTTTTTCCACTAAGATCTCAGATTCTTAATGGGTAGATGATAAAATCAGTTTGATAATACACATCCTAAAAGCAAAATATCCATTGTCTCTGTTGTAATATGTCTTTATAAAGCCACTATATCCTTCTTACATTATGGAAGATATTACAGTGCAAGATTATATTGTGTAAGATATTACATGTGCAAAATATAATACACATCAAAAAAGTTTCACTCGTCATGGTTTTAAGTCTACACAGAAAAATTTTAAAGGTCTTCCAGCATCGTAAGTATGGGCATAAAATGCAAATATTCCAGTATTTTTAGGCCAATGAGAAAGCATCCCTCTGGAACAACACCACAAACTCATGCTCAAGGTCCACCTGCAACCTTCTCCAGCACTGTCAATATCCTAACACATTCAATGACCTGAAGTACCAATCCTAATCAAAGCTCTCTCAAATCAAACCAATCAAGCCTAAAAAAGGGAGATTAAATATTATAGCAAACTGGAGAGAAGCCTCTGGAGTTTCTGCCTCCTGACAGCATTACGAAGAATTAGGCAGCAAAGCTGCCCACCCTGCCTGTTCAAAAATCAGAGCTTACCTCCCAAGTATGATGGCTTTTACCAAGTTTGGAACACCCTCCATCTGTATGTTGTCCTCTGCCTCAAACTGCTGATAAGCCTGAGGGGGAGAAAGAGAAACAGACCTGCTAGAACGCCAAATCCAACCAGTACGATGCCTTCAAGAGGCATTACAAGTTCCTGCTACACAAGCCAAGACAGAGATTCAGCTCATTAATGTGCCTTTCCTAGCACTAAGACTATCTGAAGGCTCTCCTTGGACAGCTTTCATCCAGCTCCCTTCTTAGAAGCTGGTCCTATACCAAAGTTAAGATACAGATCAGGCATAATCAATTCCATGATCCAGAAGGGCCTTATGATCTATTAAGTAGTTGCTAACAAGCACACACATCAACCATGGATTAAAACAGGGACTGAAACTATCTAGCAAGTATTTAACCTGAAAGTGGTAAGACCTGGAAATAAGCAGCACAGAAAACTGATTCATAAAACAAGTGATAAATTTGACTCCTTGGCGAGACCGACATCTTCAAGTAGCTCTTACCACTGTGAACTAGAGGTCTAGTTCTCAGTTTAGAAAGTAGGGCACTTTAAATTATGAAGATAATTTAGCTGTCAAGAATGCTCTGTTGATAGCAAATATCAACACATACAGCTGCATGGTCTTATCCCTGACACGTCTGGACTGTTCAAGTATCCACTATGTCTCAGATCCACAAAATCACTGTAATTTATCACCAAAAACCTGACGTAAAACTTAAAAAATCTCCTTAAACATTCTGCTACAACCATTTAATATAAAGACAACCATATGCCAGGAGATACCTCACAAAGGTCGAAATTCAAATGAGCAAGGATATACACACAAGCCAACTTCTAGCCAAAATCAAGTTAAAAATCATTTGGATATAGCACCAACTTCTCATCTAGTCTCTGGCCAAAATAGTGTTTCACTGAGAAAAGTTTTGATTGACTGTTTTGAAAACAGTGGGATGCTTCATTTATACATTCGGCTATTGAAGCAAGTAACTTTTTGAGAAAATCCAACACGAAGTCAGCATGAACACAGAAGCTACAGCAGACTGGATTTATTTTTGAAGCCAGAAAAACAGTAACAACTCAGGAATGTAATATTCTAAAAGACATGTAAAGCCGTTTTCTTCATTGCTGCAACATTTACAGCAACAGAATTATTATAACCACGAAACTCCAGCACCTAAACCACTAGCACAATACTCCCTTAATTTAAAAAAGTACTTGAGCAGTTAATTATATGCCAGTGGATTTCAACCTCCTCTCACCACTTTTGTTCAGGTATATTAATAGACAAGTTTAAAGCAGGCCAATCACTGCTCTAATTTTCTACTCCATTTTATTTTCGCCTCCAGTCTTGTAGCATGACTGGGTGCAATCTCCTGAGCTAACTGCACCCTCTGCTCCATCTAGTGGACTAGTGATTCCCACAACACAACACAAACAGCAGGGACTCTGTCACTTCACTACAGAAGGCAGCCAGGAAAGTAACTGAGAAATGCTTTAGTCAGAAACAAAGCCTTCCTTTTCGGTACACTTGGATGTTACGCTTCTCCTTATAGCAAGATTCTTCAAGTTTAGTAAATGATACCTGAAGCACAGGGTAGGGAAGGGCAGTGGGGAAATCTGCCTTGTAAACAAACCAATGTAGATGAGAAACAGCTGCGCTGAGAAAAAAGTGGCAAACAGTAAGCTCCAAATTGTTAATCAAGAAATACAAGAAGTCAAGCTGTTCTGTTACTTCTTTGTTGGAAATCAGATTAGTTCTGCTGTTTTCAGACTTTGAAAAATATGTAGGAACAATGCAGACCCCCACTGAACAAACCTTAACTTCTCAACTTCTTTCACGGATCGATTGAAAAATTTTCTTGTATTCCTTAGAATAAACACTACAGTTGAGCCATACCTAGAAATAGCATTACTGACAGATGTATTTCATACCAGTTTAGTTATTCACATCATCACGTGCACAGATAATCAACTCACAAGTCAAATCGCTAAACAACGTTAAGCTTCACTGCTGAAAGTTCGTATTAGAGTCTCCCTGTTCACTAGACAGGTCCACGTTAAATTGCTGCTGCAGCTCTATGCAGGTATATCTCAGAGTATTGGATGTCTTCAGATTATACACAAAGAGGTTGTCTACCTGGGTGTACATTACAGTAATGCCGGTATCTGGAGACCTCAGATGAAAATAAAATACCAAATAACTTAACATCTGCAGAAGATTCACAAGAGAACCTGGTCTTGCATTTTCTTTTGAAGCCAGTGAAAGCAATAGTTCTGTTTAGCTTCCAAGGAAATCAAATCTACATGTTTTTAGGTCAACTGCCAAAACGTTTGTCTCATATCCCAAATAAAACCTACAGCAAGCAATAGCAATTGCTGCACTATGTCACCTGACATGGGAAATACAATCACCCCAACAGTTGCGTCACAACATTTGCAGCTCTGAAGACCAAGAGTTGCTTCTTGGTTGGGGTGGTTGCTTTTTTCCGGCCCCCCCCCCCCCCCCCCCCCCCCCCCCAGTTTTCCCCAAATATAATCTAACTTGAGCATAAATTACAAAGCTAAGATTTGATAAACTGAAGTATGGAAATATATCTGTGCCTTGGTTGTCCTGCCAAATGCAATGTGTTACCTTGGTTGTACTTTAGCACTAGGCAGATCCAGAAAAGGAACCAAATCTTGGAACGCCCACAACCTACCACCTCCATCAGAAAGCACTTCAACCATGCAGACATCGTGTTTTTCAGATTCTCTCGTAAATAACTTACTCTGAGAACGACTCCTCCAGAAAGCATACTCTAAAGCTGTTCCATTCCTATAGTAAGTCAATATACACTACAGTCACCTTTTGCTCCAAAAAAATCAATTAACTTACAGCCTGTAATACATAAAAAGAGCTGACATTCCCAAAAAGGGAGGGAAGGAAGAGGAAATAAATTAAACCTCCATAGCCCCCACAGAATTCAGTGGCGCATCACGTGAACCCTGAAAGGCACTTATCCCTTTTGGTAACTGGAGACCGAGCAGTATCCAAAGCAGTATCATGTGCCCTCGTGGAGCACTGCTGGACAAGCGAGCTGCCTGTTGCTCTTACAAATTTTTAACAGCTCTAAGTGCCTAGTTTTCCAGATTCAAGGTTGACATTTGAAACATTCTAATGCCGTGAACCAATCACAAGCAGGGCTAGGGGTCTTACCACAGCAAAGACTTGAAATAATGTGAAAGTCAGATATAGTCAAGCTCTTGTAAGAAATGTTTAAGATTCCATCAAAGATTGGTGTCTGCCTCAGACACATCATTGAAGTGGAAGGGAAGGAGAAGAATTTAAGTGTTAAACTTTTACTTTTTGAAAACCTGGCATTTCCATGCTTGGTGCACCTCCACAATATTCAGAGGTGCCCTCTGCTGTTGAGAAAAAAAAATAATCCATGAAAGTCTAGTCAAGTCATAAAACCAAAAAAAGACATTTGCTCACACTCAGTAAAAGTTTGCTAAAGACAGACAGCAAGAGCTTCTAAAAACTCTGCCTGTACCAACATTGTCCCTAGACAAATCTCCAGGAGCTTTTTACATATTTTAACTTGCTTTAACTTCCACGAGCCACAGGCCCCTGAGAGCACTGGCGCTGTCTTTCCTCCTGCACAAGTAACGCTGACAGCCAACGCACACCAACGCAAGGGCAGAGGCAAACCACGGAAAGTTACAGAGAAAAGCAGCAGTGCAAAATGAGACACGGAGATGGATCACGGGTCAAAGTGCCACACCACTGCAGCACATTCCTGCACTCAAATAGAAGTTGCAAATCCTTACACCTCTGGTCTCCTTTAAGCAGTTGTAAAGTTTACCAAAATATCCCAGGATGCAACATGTTGCACCGTTTTTTGGCAGCAAACTTGATTTAGGCAACCACCACAACCCACCAAAAACCAGGACCAAGTGCTATACATCATGCAAGAGTGGTAACTCAATGTACATCTGCCCCCGCCATTCAGGATTTCATCACCTACTGTGGCTCACAATCCTCCCAGCAGTGCCACCACGTCACACTGTCATCTCTCCCTCTTTCCATTTCCTCCTATGAAAGAGCAGAGTACGGTAGTTGACTCATCCAGGAGGTAGCTGACAGCAACTGTTCAAGTTTGTAATGCAGGGAAAAAAAGTCACTGAACCACAGAAACTTTGTAACTGTTTGACACAAAACAAGCTGCTTATTTCACTTCTTTAATTTCAAACGGCAGATTTATTCCAACCTAGCTGGTTGAGTATGTGGCTGTGAATGTAACCCCACATTTAAGTGCAAAGAAATACTTCTTTTTTTCTTTAGTGTGACTATCACTAAGACTGCAAAAACAAGCACTTATAATTCAAGACGTAACAAAACTATGGCTTCTTGAGCAATTTTAACTGCCATGCATGTTTAAGTACATACAGCATGCTGAACCCTACCATGTAACTTAAGAGCTGCCCTCTCCCAGGGCTAACTAGTCTTCACTAAATGCTCAGAATGGATGGTGTTCAAGAGAATGAGTCAAAACTTTTTAATGGACAAAACTTGTTGTCACAGGCCTTGCTTATTTGAGGAAAAACTCATACAGCACAAGAAGTAGTCTACAAGAAGCAAAAGTCTTGTAGTTATACTACTACATGGGACCACGTGTCTTACCTGTTTTCTATTCTAAACTATTAATCATGTTGCTATCTCAGACTCTGCACTCTGACACAAAAAAGCAAAGCCAGGTTTTATTTGCTTACTTGGTCTGTGCCAGGCATTTGCAATTCCCATTATCGATGATAACACTAGCACTATTTTGAATGTTGATGTGGTAACAGTTGGCAATACCACAGACTAATTTAGATGCACAGGCAGTAATATAGGAAGTAGAAGAGAAAAAGAAATATAGCTAGAAGACTTGTAGCTGCATCCAGTGAATTAAAGTGACACATTGGTATCTTTGGTATCGTAGGACATACAAATCGCCTTGCCTGTAAAACAGAAAACAACATAATGCAGTAGAGCTAGACTACTTCAAGAATATGTACACTAGTATAGTTTTCATACCCTAGAAATTTAGAGCACTAAAAAAAAAAGTTCACTTGCATAATATTCATTAGGTGTTCAACAACTGTGCTTATGTCCCCTTTGATCTTGCTCTGCATCAGCAGCATGTCAGATCTTCATAACAGTCTTTCATGTTGTCCCAGACAACTTATCAACCCAAATCATAAGCAAAACTCAATGTTCAACACAGCCCTACTGTTTCTCCAAAGTTACATTTTTGTCATCACAAAAGGTTTTTCTCCAATAAAAAGACTTTGGAATGGTTTAAAAGTCAACAGCCTAACACCAGAATTTTATGTTGCTATGGTAGCTGTTTTCAACAACACTATCTTATAAAAAAAGTAGTTCTAGCCAACACTCAGTGGTTCTACTGCAACAATTGAGTTTCTCATGCAAATACTTTCATTATTATGATATGTACACACATAATGTAATTAAAGGTTTAAAATCATACATATATTTGAAGGCTTAATATTCAAGGCAAAAAAAAAGAATTTCACATGAACAGTTTCACAGAACAGTATAAAATGGCGTTATGTACATCAGTATATGGTAAGTGCAATTTCTGTAAAAGAAACTCCAGGTATGCTGCCACATACATTGCGGCAGGAATTCAAATGAGTTTTCTTTTTTGTGCAACTAATTTGTACTTTTTATTGTATTAACAGAAAAAGTAATGGCATATGCGACATAATGCGATCTTGATGCCATAATCCTGTTTTTGGAGTACAGGGTCTCCCATTAACAAGTTGTTTGGGCTGTGGGCTTAGAGCACAGGCATTCTGGAAACAGTGTCCTTTGTTACCAAAACAGACCACTCAACTCTTGTTCCAATGTTTTCTTTTCCTCTCTTCTGCTGTTTTTAAACACACACACACACACTTCCATTCACAAGAATCATAGCAACTCTGATACAAGTCTCTGCAACATGCTTTACAATTATCCATTTTAGCTTGACTTGATCTGTAAAGATACACTCCTAGAAATCAACCATCTTAGTTTTCTCTAGGAAAGACTGCTTGAAGTGTTCCTCCATCACTGCCTGTACAGAATCTGAGAATATTTTAATTGCAATGGAGCTGAAAAAGTACATGCCTCTAAGATTTGCCCACAGCATTCTAAACCATTCAAATATCAAAAAGATTCAGCTCTGCATGCCACCTACATTGATCTTAACACTAGTGCTCTAATACTTCCACCCTGCTATAGACTCACTCATGCCACTGAAAATTAAACTTTACAGGAAGATTATTATATCTTAAGTTGAAAAAGAGAGCTATAACTTGTTGAGTTATGGGCAGGAAAGGTGGCCGAGTAGAACTAAAGGAAGAAAAAATAGTGAAAAGGGGCTATTTTGACAACTGGCACTCTGCTTTTAGAAACTGATCTTATCTCAACCTTATCAGGCTTGATACAGTCTTACTTTACATCCGCATGACCCAGCAATAAAACCTGTATATTGATAGACATGCTAGTCTTATGTCAATAGAAGTTAGCTTATAAGCTTGACAAAATGTTCACATTAATTCACATTGATCATTATTTCTACACTGTGCTGAAAAGGTTAAACGAAAACAAAAATCATAACCTTCATTGCATGTTTAACAGACTCACAGCAAAAAAATTAATCCATCTTTAGCAGCATAGGTCTTTCATCTTCAATTTAAGACTGTGGGGTGGGAGATAAAATGACAAGAGAAGATTTCTGTGGGTTTGACTATTTTTTTTCCTCTACCCTTTACTCAACTACAAGTAGAAAAACTGGTGCAAGTTTCATTCAATTACCATGCACCTGGATAAGAAACAGTCCAGCAGAACATCTAAGCTACAATATACTCACATTGTAACTTTCAGTATTTCAGGAACACTGTCATTGTTATCTTTTTTCCAAATCTTATACAAGTTTTCCTAAATTACACAGAACATCTCTAGAAGTGGAAGTGTTCTTCCTTAACTCTTTTCCTGTAAAAACTAAATGCCTCAGAAATAAATAATTCAGCAAAAACTATACAAAAGCTAATGAGAATCAGCATCAATGGCATTCTCATTCCAGTAGTGCTTCTAAACCCAAAGATTACATTTATTTTTAGCACAGACAATAGTTTAATGGCAAGAAAATTAGCTTATTTTATGAACACTAACAAGGGAATAAGTAACTCCTGAAAAAGTTGCTAAACATGAAAACAGCATGGTCCAAAAGGAAAACAAGACAAGTAGGATACCAGAAGAATCAGATTACAAGTCACAAGCTTGTATCCAATTTGTTTGCCTTAATTCTAAGGAAAACAAACTTGCACAAGAGTTAAACCTAGTTATCTGTCAAAATACAGGAATCAGATAGCACAGATATTTTGCATATCTATTACCATTCTACAGAACGAAATTTAAAATGCACTAATATCACTTAAAGGGAGTGCAATATATTTTACTTACTTTGATCAGCATAGTTTTTTGCTTTTAGTTCAAGCTGTCGAGTTTGTGATTCTAATGCTTCCACTCTGGTCTGCAAGTCCTTTTTCTCTTGTTCTTGAGAATCTTCAAACTCGATGAATTTCTAAACAAAAAAAGTGAAGTTAAACTCAACAATTAACTACAGATATTTTTAAAAAGCCTGAGCAAAGTTATTTCTCCAAAGAGAAAGAACAGATACATAGTCATCCCTGGATTCGTTTTTAAAAAGACTTTCACTTCGAGCAGCATGTAGGAAACAACACAGCAGCCCTTCACAGCAAGGATGAGTGCAAGCAGGTTTCCAAAACAACAGAACAGATCTATAGCCCACATTTAAACATGAAGGACACCAGTTTAGTCCAATGTCCATCAGTCAAGCGTCCCACCTAGGTTGCTCTGTATAATGACTATCAACTAAGTGCCAACTATTTCAAAGAAGCCTGCTTGGGACTAACGTAAACATAACTTATTTCATTCTTTCCTAACAGCACACACTCGTTTGCCGACACATGCGAATACAGACAGTCTTGGTATCCTCATATCAAGCATATCTTCACCTGTAAGCCATGAAGGTAGAGATACTGCAGTAGGGATATGCCAGCAATAGAGCCAACCAAAATGACATACTATCTTTTCATTCCCACCCAATTTCTGTTATCATTTGATAGGTTATAAAATGCTCAGAGTCTTCATCAAATACTTAATAACCACCTCCTACAATCTGTCAACTGCATAGAAAACTATTTACAGGCAATCTGCAATTGTGCTTATCATCATCATCATCTTCTGCTACTTTTGTTTACCAACTTTGTGTCTCACAATATTCTGGAGTTCACTGATGCATATATCAGTGCTTACATTTTATAACATGAAAGTTACCAACTCATTGTTATAGCAGTTTTAAATAGCAAAAAATATGCTTTTATCTTAGACAAAAACTTCAGAAATACTGTGTGTAGTGGTAGCACAAAGAATACTTCTAATAGCGAAAGAAGTCTTAGGTCAGGTAGTACTCTCTATTCTGCATTGCAAAGAGAAGGCAAGGCCACAAACACGAGTTACGCAGAAGACTCATCACACAGGGTGGAAAAGCATACCAGAAGCCTTTGCAGAAAAAAATACCCTAAGCCAAACATCCAAGACAGCTAAGGAGTCAGAAAGCAAGCTGCAGCTGGGTACCACATGGAAGCAAAGAGACAGAGGAGGCAGTAACTTAAAAAAAGTAATGTTATAGGTTATTTGAATATAATTTTTCCCTACATATTGCTAGGAAAACTTAGCGGGAAAAATACTTCAAATGCTCACACATCAACTTTTAATGAACTACTACTAAGCTTCAGCCAATGTGTTTTAAGCTTTTACAAAAGCAGAAACTCATAACCCTACGAAAAGCGCTTCAGTTTAGCAGGGTCATCAGAAAAAGTTTTGCTTAAAAATTACTTCAGATGTAGAAATGCATCAAAAATCTATGAAGTGGAACAAGAGTTCCTTTCAGACAAGCTCTCCACAGCTATCACCAGACGAGGCATGGTGTTCATATGACTGTGCTTGAAGCTATACCATGAGGCAATTGGGAAACTGCTGACACTAGCCCAGGTAGCACTACTTTGGGTTCTGCGATTTAAAATGAGTTCTCCCGCTTCAAAAAGACAGATGTGCAAAAGCCTTTCTACCATCTCAACACAAAGTTTGGGAATATTAATTTGTCAATGTAATATTGAAAACCTCAAACTTAAAACTTGTTTCATGTCTCCTTTGTAGTAAATGATACAAGAGTTTTGCCCCTTTAATATTAAAGATTCAAGTCATGTCTGGCTTATTCTTAGCAGACTCCCTTTATAAGAAGGGCTTCAAAGTTTGACACAAAGTTGGCACTGGGGCTGCAGACCAACATGGTTTGTTAAATTAAACATGGGAAAACATGAAAGAAGAATTATAAAACTGTAACATCTTTGTTTAGTTGCTTCTCTGATGATTTTCCCAAAGTCAGATGTGTCTCATAACTTGCAAAAGGCCAGTGACAATTACACTTTTGAATAAACAGCCAAAGCCATCAATGTCATCGTTACTCATGAAACCAAAGATATCATTTCGTATTTCCTCTCAAGTTCTTCAACTGCAAGTATTAAAACTGGTTTTGTATTAAACTGTTTTGTCATCTTCTACTAGTTTACCTTCATTTTGTTATAGTTAGAATTTAAGTTACATCTCTTCAAAGCATGTTTATAACTAGAGCTGGCTAATTTTTTTTCCTCTGCTGAAAACTATACCAGATCAAATCACAGATTTAGTACTTTAGACTTTCAATGTATCTATTTGGTTTCATCTCTCCTTCTGGTGATAGTATTAACACAGGCAGAGCCCCAGGAGATTGATCATCTCATCCTGACTAAGCCTGTATGACTACGATGGAAGGACTAGTCAGACAGCAGCCAAGGATAGGCTGAGCACCCATAATAAAAGACTTTTTTTTTTTTTTTTTTTATTTAAATTGACAATACACTCAAGTATTGCACATCTTCTGCCTTGTTTAACAGGAACGCAGCAGCATATGTAGGAACATGTTAGCCACTCAATACATGGATACTAGACATTCTCTTTTTTCAACCGGAGCTACTGCTTACATGAAATACCAAGGCAGACAAAAAAAAAATCCCCTAACTCTTCAGTTTTAAGTGACATCCTGTTTAGGCCACAAAGCTGTATCTTACAACTCTAACAAGAAATTAAGATTGGTTTGGTGCCCTTTGTTGTTTTTTGTTTTGTTTTGTTTTTAAAAGAACAAGCTGAAGGATACCAACACTTCTTTAAAACAATCAGACTGAATACCACAAGATTACAGAAGATACAGCTAGAATGGCCCATAAAAGGTCATCTTGCTTCAAGGCTCTGATGGGCAGTGTTGATGCCTGGATCCTAATTTTGATTAGGACATAATGAGGTGTAAGCACAGGATATGATGCACGCCTCTTTCTGCATGGGCCTACTGCTGAAATCCAAGCCTGTGATACCTTCGTAAACTATCTTTGGCAACTCCCATTTAATCCTTCTCATTTTCTCCAGGAAGTACCAACTATGTCATTTCAGACAGACATTTGTCTAACCTGTTCTTAAAAGACCTTCAATAAAAAGTATGAAAAAGTACTTCACAAGTAAGATTCAGAAGTCTTTATGTAATCAATTTTAAATCTACTTAGTTTACAGCAATAATCATTGCAATAAACATGAACTCAGACTACACAATGGAACAGCACAGCATACACATTTGGAGAGCCCTCTCACGCATACAACCATTTAGTCACTTCGTGATACAGTACTAGCCAAATGAAACATTTTTTCCTATATTTATGTCATCTTCTGTTTCCTTATATTTTAACCTGTTTTCCCGTCACACAATCCAGGTGCAATACTAAGCAGGGTGTCAGGGTTCCACCTACTTGGCAGTCTTTACTACCCTATGACATGTCCTTCAGTAACTTTTATTGCAATGATGCCAGCTTTTCAACCAATGGCACGTTCTTCCTGGAGTAGGTAGAGAAAATTAACTACGAAGCCAGCTCAGCTGGACTGGGGGTACAGAAAAATATATGTAACTGAAAACAACCTAGTAAATTTTACATTATTTTAGCAAGCTTTCTGTATAATGGATATCAATTTTGTTTTCTCATAAATTAAAAATACTTATAAACTCTTACTGGAAAATGTTTACTTAACATACAATCCTAAGGAAGAAAGTTAACTCTGGGAACAGTAAAAGGCAGCCATCCAGTTGACACTATCACTTAAACTAATTTTCATGGTGGTAAATCCTTTTTCATGATTGCAAAAGTAGCAACCATGTATTGAACATGGGATTTCAAGAACAGCTTAATCCCACCAACAGCAGCAAAGCTAAAAGATATATTAGACAGCTTGACACGGCTAAAAGGAGAAGATTTTATCCTGTTTCCAAGCCCATATAAAACACCTTCTGCTAGCCACATAGCCCCAGGTACGGAGCAGCATACTTCTGTAGAAGTAAAACTTATTAGTTTATAAAATAGCAGAACCCCCAAATCCTTCTTCCTCTCCCACTTCTTTGTGGCAGGGCATGCAGCCCAACGTTCACTAAGTGGGAAGATAAATTATGCAGAACTGTAAGCAGAAGAGCAGAACAGCTGGTTCCTCTATTTCTTCAGCTATATCCCAAAACGTACCATGTTAAAAGTCAGACAAGTGACTTCATTGCAACTAAAAAGATCATGACTGTTACCTAAAGGACTGAGAAGTAGGCCCAGAACCTCTGAAATCATCTTTATTTTTTAAAGTCACCTTAACAGAAGTCGACGGGTAACAACTTTCAAGATGTTTCTTTAGTAACACTTTTTAAGTACAGGAAATAAAGGACGCAAATTAGGACAATGGTGCAAGGAGATTCCTATTCAAACAGTAGACTATTAATATTCGTCAAGATACTACTGCAAATACAAATTCCTACAACAGCAAGCAGAAAGTAAAAGAAGGTATGTTAATTCTTCAGGACAGTCAGAACAGATGACAACAAATATTGAACTTAGTAGCTCAAAATTCTCCATTTTGCTATCAAATTACACAAGCAACCTCCACAATGAAAGGAAAGAAAAACACTAAGCCAATAATTTGTTGTCCAAGAAAAATAGTGCTATATTCATGTTCCCCCTTTCGTTTCAACCATACTGCACGCATCGGATTATCTCAATATTCAGAAAAAATAGTTGCAACGATCAAGTCTGAATAAAACGTATACCCCTCATGAACATACCACGCTTTATCCGTGACAGACGTTTTGACGTAGGTATAGCATAACTGACCTCGGCACGTAACAAAAAGATGACCTTTGTGCTTACAACTGAAAATACGGTCTTTCGTCTAATTGCGCTTTAGAAAGCATCAGTAACTTGTCTTGCAGCAGGTGTACTAGTTTTTAGACTGCATAATGCTTGTCGCCTCAAGTTAATTTATCACGACACAAAGAAATGGAGATTGCAGCGAAGTACACTGCCAACATAAGTTCGTACAGCTCCTGAAGAGCCACACCACCACAATTAACACCATACTCTGTTTCACCATACTGTTACGGTTTCTGTTCTAGTGCCCAGGGCCTGCTTTTTTCAATCTGGCAAACGCTGCCTGTGTTTCAAGCCTATTTTTCTCTTGAATTAGTTCAGAAAGTATTTATCACTCCCTTCCTCTTACTCTCTTAATAAAAATAAAATATGTTTTCTAAAAAAGCCTTTTACATGCAGCTTGTGTCAGAACTAGTGATTAAGTCTTTATGGCAATAGTCCCCAGACTGAAACCCATAAGGCATCGTAAAACAACTACGTGTTTGACAAGGAGGATGAATGGTCTACTGGTCCAAGAGTTGTGGGGGACACACCATTCACACCACATTACTTCGTAACAAACCAACGAAGTCCTGGAACAATTCGCAGACAACATTTTCCACTCACTTATAACCATAACATGTACAAATATTTGTACAGGGCTAGTGTTTTTCAAATTAAGTTTTCGTTGTCGATATTGTCTTTACCCTCAGTGTCGTTATTCTTCCGATTTTTGGAAAATTTAGAAGGTAAGCGGAGGACACGAAGTCTGGAAATAGACCTATAAGATGGCTTGTTCTATTACAGATAATGCTGTCAATCCAATTTCCTACAGGAGTTTGGCAAGACAATGAGCTGGAGGAAGTTATCCTGCACAGCCGCTTTCTATTGTATCGCTTTATAATCTCACAGAAGATAATGCTTCACCAGCTTATTTATGCTGAAGCGATTCTTCAATATTTTTATTTCGTTTTTTTGTAATAACATCCCAAGTCAGAGTTTATGTCATTGAACAGTCGGCACCACCTGTTGCTGACTGCAGCTTTTATGCACCAACTTTGAAGAACTACAGTCTAGGCAGCACGTATTTCCGTATTTTTCGCAATGCCTTCTCAGTGTTTTTTGTGACTACCACTGATGCGAAACGGACAATCCACCTCCTGCCACGGAGAAAAATCCGGAGGGAAAGCGAAAGAGCGGAGCCGTCAGCACACGGTTCCACGCTTGCTCTGCGGAGCGGTGCCGCTTTTCTTCCACGGACCTGCTGACTGGAAGAGCAGCGCTTCAGAGCGCTCCCGGAGAGCGATTTCAGAGTCCCGCAGGAAGGGCCACGGACTCGGGGACTGAGGCCACCGAGCTCTGCCCTCACCTGCGCCCAGCCACCACACGACCGGGCCCGGCGCAGCCCGCACCGGCTCCCCCGAGGCGCTGGAGGCCAAGCGAGCGGAGCAGGCAGGGACGCGGCTCCCCGCCTTCCCTCCTCCCAGAAACGCGTCGCGACACGAACCCCTCACCCGCTGGCTCCCGGCCCCTCCGACGGCAGCGCCCTCCGGGGCCTCCCTCCCCGCCTGGCAGCCGGCAGGACCCACCGCCGGGCCGCGGGGCACCCCGGGCCCGGGTACCTCCAGCACCCCCCGCTCCTCGGCGGCCCGGAGGGAGGAGCGGCTCGGCCGCCGCCGAGGGCAGGAAGTTCCCCCCCCCCCCCTCCGCCTCCGCCGCCGCCTCCGCGGAGGAAGCCCGGAGCCGCCGCCCGCCTCGGGAACGGGCCCCCGCCCTCCACCGGCTCCGCTCGCCGCCGCAGCCCCCGGGCCCGGCGCCCGCCCCTCACCTCCTCGGCCTGCTTGCGCAGCGCCTTCTCCCGCTCGTACTGCGTGAGGAGCTGCTCGTTGTCGTCCCGCAGCAGCTCCAGCTCCACGCTGGTCTCCTGGCTGTGGGCGCACACCGAGTCCAGGTTCTCCAGGACGGCCACCACCAGCGGCATCAGCTCGGCCACCACCTCCTCGTCGTAGCGCCCGATGAGCCGCTCGAACTCGCGGTAGATGGAGCCCGCCAGCCCCGACACCCGCTCCGACATCATGGCGGGGCCGGGGCCGCCGGGGTCCTCCTGGTACACCACGCCGTCCGCCAGCTCCATGGCTGCCGGAGAGCGCCTTTCCCTCTCGGGGCCCGGCGGGGCGGCAGCGGCTCAGCGCGCTCCCGGCGTCTCCTCCTCCCTCTGCGGCGGGGCCTCGCCTGCAGCCCGGGCGAGCGGGAGGCGGGGAGGGGGGAGGAGGAGAGGCGGAGAGCGGCCCTGGCGCACGGCACTGACCTCACCCGCCGCGCCGGGGCGGGGCCGCCGCGTCACGCGGGGCGGGGCGAGGGGCGGAGCCCGGCGGTGAGGTCAGCGGGAGGCGGGAGGGCGGCGATGGCGGCCGGCCTCACCCGCCGGGAAGGGCCGGGGTGTCTGCGGGACGTTGCGGGTCAACGGAGGGGGAAAAGGCCGTAGGCGCCCGGCGTTGGGGAGCGAAGGGCTGCCGGGCCGTCTGAGGCGGGGTGTTAGGCTGAGAGGTAGAGGGTTAGGCCGCGTCAGTGCCGAGGCGGGGAGGCGGCCGGTGGGGTTGTGGAGCTGGGGAAGAGGCGCTGAGGCCCGCGGGCCGAGCCCTGCGGGGAGCCGGGCGGCCCTGGAGGCCCAGGCGGCCTCCCGTGGGGCCGGGGCAGCGGGGAGGCCGGCCAGGAGCCCAAGGGACCGCGCAGTTAATCTTCATCTCTTTGGGTAAAAGATTGAAGGAAACGCTCTCTGGCAGCTCACGTGGAGGCGTTAGCGTCTGTTTGTCGCACCCGCAGAGGCAGAAGTAGATCGAGTGGTTCGTTTAGGGATGACTGAGAGCGCTAAAACCAGATGTTAGGACTTCGCAGCTCCCAAACCGCGCTCGGGTCGCCGTGGCGGCTAACCTCTGACAGCGAAAAGACCTTTTATTTCTAATAAGGTCTCCAGATAAATTAGTACCAGAAATCCTGGTTTATTCGCGATAACGCAACTTAGAAAGCATCTCACGCTTGCTGAGAGAGATCGGTTTTCCTAGGATTTGGAACAGTGAATTCCATTCTGGATCATGTGTTTTGTCATGGGAATAACGTGAGCTATTCTAGACGTGTACGGTAACATTGAAAACATCTACTGAGATTGAAGAGCTTCAGAGTTGCCTCACATCCTTCACGTTTATCATACAATTAATGTTTGGGGAAATCACTGTTTCTCATTAAGTATAAGTATTTCATGTACAAGGGAGCTAAGGAGCCCGGTGGGCCAGCGGCAGTACAGGAACAAAGAAACAAGTGTTTTAAAAAATGCAAAAGCTTGAGAAGTGGTGGAACTTTTAACTGTGGTGACTGCATTAATTTCCACTGGAGAGCAGTAGAGGTTTGCACTGTATTTTCTTTCATTTGGACTGATTCTAAGGCAGTAACTGTGCTTTAAATGCATGTGCTGCATTGTCTTTTTATGTACTATGCTAGTGGGTCTGCGCAGGAATGACAAGAAGATTTCTTGTGAGTTCTGTTGAGACATCATCCTCCTAAGCTAATATTTAACATAGTGCGGCCAGGGCATAGACAGTTAAAGTACAAACTTATTTGTAAATATGGCAGAAGGAAAGAAAAGCTGTTTGCCTTTTAATTACGACCAAAAAAATTACATCACTTTAGCTAAAAAATAATTTTTAAAAAGACAGGACGTATACTCTCCTACTCACATCTCCTCAAATGAAATTATTGGAAATGATCCCTATGAAAAGATTCTTTTTTTCATAGTTCTCTTTAGCAGTTGTCCACTGAGAAAAACTGCAACTTCTCTGTGTTTACCTGCTGTCTACCACAGATTAAAGTCTTTACCCGATGCCGGGCTGTTGAGGGAAGCTGTCTTTGAGAATTCTCTCCCTTTAAGTCATATGTAGTTTCCCATTTGCCTCAGTTGTTTGTGTTGCGGAAGACACTGTGAGCCTTTGGGGTAGGGGTTACTGACTTGTGGGTTTTTTTACTGAGCCTGAATAAATCTTGTAGGAAGACCACAAATGGCCAAAGCTGAGAAGAAACTCCGTCCTGCTCTCAGGACAAGGTTGGCAGGCCATACCTAATTGCAGTGGACTTTTAATCTAGAGCTCACCACGTTATTCATGCGTAATACTGCACAATGTGAGGACAGCTCTAAACGACCGCAGATTATTGTGAGGATAAAAATATCAATCATCTTAAATTGTAGCAGAGATCCTTTTCTCAATGTAGTTTTATAGTTATTGCCGTCATACTTGGCAAATTGCACAAATACATTAGCTCAAAAGACATATGTTCTGACAGACGGCAAAAATGGGTCAAGGTGTCTGCTGACAGCCTTCAAGGGAAGGGGTCTCTGAGGAGATGCTATTTTTATCCTGTTTCTATTAGCAAAATGGATAGATGTGGTTTTCTTTCACAGCTGGAGCGAGTCCATCACTGAACAGGCAGGCCGTTGCCACTAGAGTTGCACTCAGACTGACAGAGCACAGGTAGAAGAGAGCCGTTTGTGCTCGTGTTTGATTTCTAGTCACCCGGGGGTTTTCTAACATGGATAAAGAAGTATTTAAAAAGATGAACAATAGAAAAATTACCTGAGAGCCAAGTTTAAGTGGTGTACAGATGTATCTTATTGACAGTCTTACCACTGTGATCGCATTTTATGACGTGCACCTTGCAGTCGGTGTGAGATCAGAAACTCAGGAATGCATTAAAAATAGAACAAGTTATGGAATTATATTCTAGTTGCTTGCAAGGAAATTAAAGGACCTTGATGACCTGTCAATTTAGTAAACTAATCAAGCATATGAAACTGCACAAAGAAACCTGATAGTATTGTCTTTGTAGCTTGAAAGCAGTGGCTGTCTGTGGTAACTACTAGAGTAAAATGCAGTTCACACTCTTGGGGAAAGAACTGCCTGAAAAAGAAATTAGTTTTCTGGATAATAAGAAAAATTATGTTCCCTATCCCTAGGAATAACAGTTTATTTGAAAGCAAATTGATTTGCAATTTACCAGGGAAGAAAGTTAGCCCTTGAATTGGCATGGCGTGAGAAGAGCTTAACTGGGACTTTACCCAGAGGAAGAAATTTTTGTAAAAGCTTAATTCTGTGGCGCATTATATCTTAAGGCGCAACAGAAATCAAGCTAAAAACAGATGAATGATAGCAATACTTAGCTAAATGAAGAGTAGTATAGCCACAAGCAACAAAACATGTCAGACTTACGAGTCTGGTTATGAGGTGCAAGAGGTGCGCAGCACAAAATGTGAGTCCTGATGAGAACTCCCCAAATGTTCTGAGTGGTACAGATACAGGCTGTTAGCTGAGACCATTGTAAAGCTGGGGCCAAAATAGCAAAGCTAGGACCTGTGTTTAAATTCTCCTGAAGTTTGGAGACATTCACAGTCAGTCTTTTGCCTCAGGCCTGTTTTAAAAATCTCTCCTGGTTTTAAGTACTGTGTAAATGGCTTGAGCTCAATAATAATACTGAGTTCACTCACTGAAGACTTTGAAGGTCTTTACTTTCTCTTCCCACAATCAGTCCATTTTTAGGAAATTGTCTAGACTCTCTACTTCTTTGCATTTTAGGTAAAGACATAATTTTCAGTGTAATTTAGTAACTTTGGTAGAATTTTCAACCAGCAAAAAGGCTGCTCGTTTATACAGTAAAAATAACAAGGAAGCATACTTCTGTGGTGTTTCGTGTACTATAATGCAGAACATGCTCTGCTAATCATGGATTAATCTCAAAAGTGACAAAGATGACCCTTATTTAATGAGGTTAAAAGACTTGGCAAAGATCACAGAGCAGACCTATGGTAAAGCTGCAAATAGTGCTTGCCCACCTTATGGCGAGTCCTAAGCTTTAATCGTTAAATGACATGGTTTTAACAAGGCTGTAAATAGATGTCCTATTGCTGCTTTTAAGTGACTATTTTTCTAAGCATCCTGCTTCTAAAGACCTTTTTTTCTATTTTTAAATATTATTTTGCCGTAGTGAGGATTGCAGCATTAGAGTTTGTTTTAGTAGTATGAAACGTCTTGAAGAGATGTGTATTGAAACAAGAGAATATAGTGGATTGATATTACCGGGAGAATACTCAGAAATTCCAAGTCCAAAATAACTTCAAGGGGGACTTGCTAGACTGTACAATGCTGTGGGTTTTTTTAAACATCTTTCATTAAATCAGAGACCTTGGAAAAAGGAGTACATCAGCGTATGGTCATACCTGGAAAAAAAAAAGACCCCTGAATACTAGTAAACGGGTTGTTTGAGCAGATGCTTACGTCAGATCTAGATTCTCCCACCAGAACTAGAAGACGTGGATGTGTGACATTGTAGTGAAGAAAAGGGACCCCAAGTAAGGAAATCCCTGCTATCAAAAAGCTGAACCTCAGTCCCTGTCAAGCAGCAGCTAAGTCCTGCCCAGAGGGAAGTGAAATCCACATTATTTTGCTTTCAAGAAGAGCCAGGGGGTAGAGCCCGGGAAGTCCATCGCAGCTTGGGAAACAAAACCAGGAGAAGCAGGGATTTCCTCCCGGCAGGGCGTGCTGAGGACGCGGGAACTTGGTGTTTTACCCTCGGGTCTCTCTGAGGGGATAACACGCTCAAGGCCGAACAGCTACGGGGTAAATTGCCGAAGGGCAATTCGGAGCTCGAATACCGTGTAACCAGGAAAAAAAACCAAAATTGCCTGCTTTAAAGAGGAAAGGTTAAGCAAGCAGAGCGGGACGATAACGAGATTTTTGTTAAAATGATTTCCCGTGCCTGTTGCTAAATAAAACCCGCGCTTCACCACCTAAGGCCCGAGGAGTGATTAAGGAGGGCTCCCGGCAAGGGGCGGGGGGAGCGGGCGGGGCTGGAAGGGCGCCCCCCGCGGGACCTCCCGGCCGCTAGCGCCCCCCTGCGGGCGGGAGGCCGCGCCGTCGCCACGGTAACCGGCCGCCCCCGGGCCTACGGCTGCTGCCCCGCGGCGGCGGCGGCGGCCCCCGCGGGGGCGGCTCAGGGCTAAGCCGCGGCTTGGCCGGCAGCGCCGGCCGCCCCGGGCCGCCAGAGCCAGCCGGGGCCGCCAGCAGGTGAGACGGGGTGGCGGCAAGGAGGGAGCGGGGTGCTGCTGGGGAGCAGGAGCCGGCCCCGGCCCGGGCACACATACCACCCCTCCCCGCCCCGGTTCCGCGGGGAAGGGCCTCCCGGCCTCGACCCGCCTGACGGCGGGCGGGGGCTGAAGGCCGGCCGGTTTCGGCGCTTTTCTGCAATACCGAAAGGGCAGCGGTTGGTGCGGGGGCCGGGTTCCCCCCTCCGTACGGTACCTGCAGGCGAAGGTGCGGGCTCGTACCCGCTCGGAGCAGAGCGGTGTTCGAAAGCAACCGCCCGATAACGCTGGTTCACAGATGAAAACGACGCACGTGGATGTATTCAACCTCTTTTGCCCTGAATTGCAGGCAGCAGCCTCCCACGCGGCACTGGGAGACGTATCTGTGACGGTCTTTACCTTCCATCCCGCTTACAGCTTTTCTGATTTTAATATCTGCTAATTGCTCGTCTCTGTATGTGGTACGCTGTTATTGTTTTAAACTTACTTGTGAACACCCGCGTCCGGTGATTGAATTATCAAATCAGTGCAGATCATGGGTTACTGACCTTCAGATGTAGCCGCTTTAATTAAATCATAGCTGCTAGTACACGCGATGCAGGGCTGTGATTGTACTTGCCTGCTGGTCCTGGAATAACAACTCTTATTTCCTTCCCGCTTAGGACGATGGCTTCTATCTCGGAGCGCACGTTCATCGCCATCAAGCCTGACGGAGTCCAGCGGGGACTAGTGGGAGAAATCATCAAGCGGTTCGAACAGAAAGGATTCAAACTGGTCGCCATGAAATTAATACATGTAAGCTTTCCTTAATTTGCACATCTCCTTTTTCATATAGACTGCAGCCTTGAAATAGAGCAGCGCGCTATAATGACAAATGTAGTCTTCAGAACAATTAAACCTGAAATTTTGAGAAGTCTTTGAATATTTGGGGTATTTTTGGAAAAGTTCCAATTTCCAGCTCTGGCTAAATGCTTTAGACGTGCTAAGCACGCTAATTTTAGTAACTTGATGTCCTTAGTCTGAAGAGAATATTCTTTTAGGTGCATCTTATACCTAATAAACATCTCTGAGTATCTTCAAGAAATGCCAGGTCCCATAAGCCATCTATATCGGTAAAAGATACTTTTCTAAGTTCAGCTGTGGTTAAAGCAAATGGTTCAAATTCGTATCAACCAAAAGTACTCTAGGAAGATGCTAGAAATGCTGAATTTTCAATTGCGTGCAAGTTTTAGGATTAATAGTGCTCTGTGGTTAATCTATGTGATTTCAGTATGCTCTTAAGTTCTTACAGTAAGCTTTTTTTGGTTGGTTGGTTGGTTTTTAATGCAGGCCTCTGAAGACCTTCTGAGAGAACACTACATTGACCTAAAAGACCGGCCGTTCTATGATGGTCTGGTGCAGTACATGCATTCTGGACCTGTTGTAGCTATGGTGAGTTCTTGAGAATGTCATCTAAGAAAAACATACTGTTTAATTGTCTTACGTGCAATAACATTGTGTTACCTATTGAATTCTAATTTACTTTTAAAAGTACTTAAAAACCTAGATTCAAATACTGTAATTAGGAAGATGTGGTGTTCACTCCTTCTTCCTTAATCTTTTTTCATAATCTTTCTCTTCTTTGAGTCGGTATGTTGAAGAAGAGGGCAGGGGTAAAGGGGGAACCAAAGCTGGGACCCTGAGAAACAGTAAACCTGCACAAAAAAAACCGACAATGAAATGCCATGTATTAAGCAAGCTGAAAAAAGATGGTGGAATATTTTTACTATACTACTAAGCAATAGTAACTTTGAAAAATCTTTTTTAGTCTAGGCTCATTAGAAGGGATTTTCTCTTTTTTTTCCTTGATAGTGTGTTTGTAAAATAGTTGAGCTGGAGGTCTAGATCTTCAATGAGCAGACAGCTTTGTAAGGCTGTTTACCAAATTGAGATTTAAAATTGTTCTCTTCCCATCCTGGGTGAGGAGAGGTATTGCGGAGAAGGGGAGCACTTCAGCAGGTGCTTCAAGAATCTGACAGAAAAACTGGAGATAAAATATGTCTTGCTATTATGAATATTTGGGTGGTGATTTGTGCCATGATGGACAGCATTGTGTAATGATTGCTACTTTACCTACTGCTAAGATTGAATAATCTTGATGGATTTTTTTTTTTTTTTTTTTTTTAAGGTGTGGGAAGGACTTAATGTGGTTAAGACTGGAAGAGTGATGCTGGGGGAAACTAACCCATTTGATTCCAAGCCTGGCACTATTCGTGGTGACCTCTGCGTTCAAGTTGGAAGGTATATTTTGAAACTGTTGATATCTAAAGATGCTAAATGTCCAGTGGTATGTCATGATATATGTAGGAACTGTGCTCCATCCTTCTCTATCTTATGCACGGAGCTGCCATTCCCTGTGCCCATGTAATGTTACAATCTAAAGATGGAAATTGAGTTGTGGTCTTCCCCATTGACAAAAACGATGAGCAAAGCTGGGACTGCATACTCTATGCATATTACTAATTTACAATTACTTACAACTTCTCTCCATAATGGAGACCACTTCAAAAAAAAAAAAAAAAAAAAAGAGTGCTTGCTTTGCTTTGAGTTTGAGGATGATATTACTTTTATATCCACCTTTTCTTTTCCTAGGAACATCATTCATGGAAGTGATTCTGTGGAAAGTGCTGAGACAGAGATCAATTTATGGTTCACTCCTGAAGAACTGGTTGATTACAGAAGCTGTGCTCATGAATGGATCTATGAGTAAAACTGAGCCTCTACCTTCTGATATCCTTACTGTCTGTAAGCAGCTGCTAGCCTCTAGCTGTTTCGAAGCCCTTCATATAAACCAGTAGAAAACATGTCTTAGAAATCTGTGAAATTGCTCTGTTGTGAATATTAAATATAGTCAGCATTTGCTGCTGCTTTGGTTAAAAAGCTGTCAAGTTATAGATGGAATTGTACTTTCAGAAAGCTGCTTCTGGGGGGTGAGAGATAGGAGATTAAAACACAGAGCATATAACACATATTTTCCTGAAGCACTCTGTAGTCAAAGAGGATAGTTTGGTAAACAGAAAAAAAATTGGTAAAAATTTATTTGGTAAGTAATTATGCAAATGGCTCAGTGTCAAAGGTTGATTATGTTAAAATGTAAGAGGACAACTGGTGGTATGTAAATATATTGATAGTGTGCCCAAATGTTGAGGACTGAACTTGCTATCAAGTGAATCTCCATGCCCAAAATGGCTGCAGAAAAAAAAGCTTATTTATTTCTCTCTCCAGAATGTGCTGTGCCTGTACACAGAGCATAGCTTTGATTAAAATGAGAACTTTCCTCTAGATGACACTGTTTCAACTTGCTTTTCTTTTTTTTACCCCACACAGGATTTATTTAGCATTTTAAGGAAGGATTAATAGGCCAGGCTTTCTGAAATGCCCTTTTATGTGAAAAGAAGATTAATGTGAGGATGGATGAGGGAGATCTACTTTCAGCCACTTTAGTGTAGCAGTCCTCTGGCATTGCACAGAGCAACAACAGAGTTACATTTGCTTTACTGGCTGAAGAGCTGATAATTTAGCTATGTCCTTATTTGTGTTCTTTCCTTAACAGTTGGAACTCCAAAGCAAGCTGTTCTTGGATAAGGTATTTCAGAGGTGGCTCTAGCATTATTTTTTAAATTTATTTAATCATGTAAAGAAATACAGTCATAATAATGCTAAATGTATTTCAGTAGAGGTGTCTGCTTCTGTCAGAGAAAACTATCAGCCTCTTGCAGAAATCTGAACAACAAATATTCACTAGCTGTATTGGACGAGGAACATAAAATGTATTGGGGTCAATATTATGTATTTATTTCCCTGCAACATTGTATTCAGTAAAAGCAAGAGTTTCATTAAATTAGTTGTTCCAACACCTAGATTTTTTTCCTACAGCGAGTTGTTGTTTCAAATACTAAACTGTGCAATGAATGTTCAATTCCATGCTTATGGTACTTTTTGAAGATACCCAACTCCTAAAAAGAGATGGTACAAAATGAAACAACATTTGCTCGCTCTTAGGTGAAATAAAAGGAAATTTTCATTATGTTGTCTTAGATCTAATTAATGAATCTAACGAGAGGGAACAAATTCCCTAACTACCAAACTGTAGATGAGGTTGTTAGCTTCTCTTCTGAAAGTCTTCAGTGTTACAGAGGACAAATAATCAAGTTAAAGGTTGTTAGAGAAAAGGGAACATGTGACAAACCTGTGCATGAGATGTCTCCAGTTCCATTTTTGCTTGAAGGATTACTTTCTAGGTTTCTTTTTCTTGATTTGCTTACTACAAAATAGAGAAATCTGGGTTATCTAGAGATGTGGGGGTTGTCAGAAAGCTCCTGGTTAGTATTTCTAACGCATCGAGACTGAGAGAAGGTGGAGGTCAGCCATCTCTCAGAGAAACGCAATACTCCTGCACATCTGAGAGGTCTGACTGAGCATGTCCAGTTTCACTAATGGCAAGTGGCTCGTTAGTAAGAGACTGCGTAAGTACTGCAAAGGGTATTTCATTAATATTACAGCTGCAGTGATGGTATATGATTATAACTAGCTCCGGGGGAGGAAAGGCATTTTGTACATTAGTCAAGGGCCAAGTAGTAAATGTAATAAGAAGTAACAACACTCTTCTCGTTATGAAGAATTATAACTAATTCTCATTATGACGCGTGTCCTGGGACTGTGGAGTTTTACACCTGCGCTTTGACACTTTGCGGCTTCATCTTCCCCTATGCCAACCAAATCACCGATGACCTCGCTGGCTTTTACAGATCCTACGTTGCTTTTCTGGGCGAAACAGAATTTCAGGCAGCTGTAAGGTGTGCTGCTTCGGTTAAGCGAGGTTGGCAGTAGCAACAGTGAGCGAGCAGAGGGCGAGCATCTCTCTGGAAATAGCAAAGCGAGTACCTCTTAATAAAAACGGGTTGAGTGTAGTTAAACCTCCCTGATCGTTTCACTGGGGAAAAGACTTACGGCCCCGTTGCTGCAGCTGAAAGTGAAGAACCCTCCGAGGAGGCGACGGCGACAGGTGCCGCCGGGCGTTCGGCACAGCCCGGCGGGCAGCTGCCCCGCGGGCCGGCTGCCAGCCGCGGCGGGGGCTCGAAGGCAGCCGGGCCGGGCCGGGCCGCGCCGGCCGCTGAGGGAGCGCGGCGGGCGGCCGCCGCCAGGCCCAGCGGCAGCGTCCCGCCGGCCGCCCGGGCCCGCAACCCCGGCAGGGCGAGCTGGCGCCGAAGCGAGCCCCCAGCCCCGCCAGGTCCGCCCCCAAGCGCCGCAAGGCGGGCGGCTCCTCCTCTCCGCAGGGCGGGCGATCCGGCCACCGCCCGCCTCCTCCTCCTCCTCTTTCTTCGGCGGCTGCGGTGCGGGCGGCGGCGGCTGCGGGAGCTCCGGAGAGGTGAGGTGAGGCGAGGCGAGGCGACGGCCGCCTTCCCCCGGCCGCAACGCTCCGGGCCGCTCCGTGAGGGGAGGCCGAGGCGGTGCGGGCCGCGCCAGCGGCGGGCGCCTCATGGCGGACGGGTTGCCTCAGCCCCGAGCGCGGCGGCGGCGGCGGCCTGCGGGCCTCGCCTGGGCGAGCGGCGAGGGCGGCGGAGGGGAGAGGAGGGAAGGGAAGGGAAGGGGAGGGGAGCGGAGCGGAGCGGAGGGGCGGGAGCGGGACGCCGCCGGGCCCGGGGCAGGCACAACGCGAGCCCGGCGCCACGTGGGCCCGGGCGGGGCGGCGGTTCCCTCCGACCTTGAGGCGGCGGGCGGGGGCGAGCCTCAGCCGCGCGTGTCCCTCTTTTGCCCCTCAGCGCGATGGCTGCCAACTGCGAGCGCACCTTCATCGCCATCAAGCCCGATGGGGTCCAGCGCGGGCTGGTGGGAGAGATCATCAAGCGGTTCGAGCAGAAAGGCTTCCGGCTGGTGGCCATGAAGTTCGTGCACGTAAGTCTCCGCAGCCGGGGAATCGCCCCCGCCCCCCGCCCTGCGCCGGCTCCGTCGTCCTAAACGCTTTCCCTCACCTGCCAGAGCGGGTCCTGAAATGGTGTGCACCTCCCTACCCGGCTGTTCCTGCATCGGAGCGGGAATCTGATGCCGAACCTGCCCAACAGCTGGAAGTCCTGGATCACACGCCAGGCCGAGCTTTCTATCAAGCGCAAACGTTTGATCTCTCCCCTTTCCCGAGGGAACAAAATTTGCTCGGAGGGCTTAATGCAGCCTAATTGAGAGAGCCGAAATGACCTTGACTGAAAGGTTGTATCGGGTAACACCATCCAGACATCTTGCACTCAGCTTATTGCTGAGGATTACCGTAATGCAAAGAAATAATTTTGACAACTCGCAACACTGACACTACTACAAAGACAGACGGCGCGTTGTATGCTCCTTTGATTTTAAATTAGGAACTTTAATTGGAATCCCCCTAATAGCATTGCCGTAACTGTTGATAATATTAACGACTGGTAAGTCCAGTCACTACTGCTGTAGTCGTAAAGTAGCGACACCTTTTGTGGTATATTTTGAAACTGGTATTTAATGTTACATCTGTCCTTTTAAAGGCCTCTGAAGACCTTCTCAAACAACATTACATTGACCTCAAGGACCGACCATTCTACCCTGGTTTGGTTAAATACATGAACTCTGGACCTGTTGTGGCCATGGTAAGCGGCTTAATTCTACTTAAAGACTACTTTCCCAAATATATTTGTCTCACTCTGTAAATTATTTTAAAATATTCAGATATACTGTTACGGAAACACTTTTTCAAACTACCCTGTATGATAGTGGCAAAAGAAAACCAAAATTAAAATCAAGTAGAAACTTACTATTTATTAAGAAGGAGGAAGGTGTGCATATATAAAATGTATATGACAATGCTTAGCATGGCGTAAGCAAAATTCCTGCAAGCCCATCTTCCGCACCAAAAAATCTCATTTGGGGCAAAAGATGGTCAGGGCTTACCCACAGAAACCCATCTGCTGTGTCATTCTTTTTTGCACTGCCCCCCCCAAAGAATATAATTGCCATAGTAGCATCTCCTTCTCTTTTGACTATGTACCTAACTAGGAGCGCCTGCAACTCATCTGGCTGTCCTTGCCCATTCACAACAGAAAGGTTTTGAAGTTGGCCATGTACATCAGTTAACTCTGAGGCTTGGTAAAGTGTCTCCTTAACTGGAGTGACAATGTTGATAGTCCTTTTTATAATCACTTTCAGTTCTGATGGTTTTTTTTCCCCCTTAGACTTCTTTAGAGGCCTAAGAGATAATCTAGGCTAGATAAATTTTTTTAGTGGTGGAGCCTTTGTTTCTTCGCAAAGTATGTTACTAGCAAAAATTAATCTTTGGTATTTCGTATAAGCATGGATTAATAGGAGTTGTCTGTCTTTTAAGGTATGGGAAGGACTTAACGTAGTTAAAACTGGGAGAGTAATGCTGGGGGAAACAAACCCTGCAGACTCTAAGCCTGGTACCATCCGTGGTGACTTCTGCATTCAAGTAGGAAGGTATGTGCTCAGTTTATTGTCAATTGAGATTAAAAACTCGATGTTGGTAGACTTTTGTTCTAGAAATTGTTGGCAGATATCCTAGTCTGATGATATTTTATTTGCAGGTCACAATCCATAACTGCTACTTAAGAAAATGGCTTGGCACAAAACTGACTTTTTTCGAAATACAGCTCCTCATCAGAGCTTCATGTAAGATCAGTCAGTGGCTAGTGTAGTAAAGTAGCCCAAGTCACCCTGCTAGACTTAATTAGCTCTTGTAGCGGGGGTATTTGAATACCGTACCTGAAATAGTAGTCTTGCAGATGTAGATGCTTTATCCAAGTTTTTGCACGTGGAGAACTACGAGGTTGCTGAAAAGTGTATTTTTATACAAACAATGCGTTTCTCTCCTTCCACAGAAACATCATTCATGGCAGTGACTCCGTAGAAAGTGCGCAGAAGGAGATCAACCTGTGGTTCAAACCTGCAGAGCTCATTGACTTCAAATCTTGTGCACATGATTGGATCTATGAGTGAAATGAGTTTCCACAACGAATTGTGCCTTCTTAACCACATCGTCTCATTCCAGCTATTGATCTGGGAGCAATTATCACCACGGTTATCTTAAGTCATTTTCAGCACTGTCAAATAAATGGATACGAACTAATTCGTTGTGGTATATTCACTATAAAACATACTACTGTGTTCAAATAGTCACATAAGTCATTTTACTCAGTCATTCAGTATTTTCTTCTTGTAGAAGGAATAGTTAACACAAACCTACAGGCATATCTGAATAAAAATTTAGTGAGTTGTTCATTGCAAAGTTGCTTTGAAGGCTACTGAAATACATTACAGTTGGAAAGCCAACTTGCAGAGGGAGAGCTGAAGGGATGCTCGAGTTCCTTCCGATATAACAGAACTGAAAAAGGAGAAAAACGGCCCACCCGGTGACAAAACTTCCCTCCCTCCACAACTATTAATACCAACTGTGAATACTATTAATACCAACTGTGCAAAGCTTGCTCTCTATTAAATGCTTATCTAATGCTACATTCTTCTCATATTAAATACCTTGCCTTGTGCTTAGAAGCTCATGCTTTATTTCTGCTCAGACTAACATACCCAATTACTTAAAACATTCATGGTTTTACAAATTGTGGGTATTTTTTTTAATCTGCGTTCTCTTAAGAGAAACAAACTGGAATGCATTTATGTATGCGCCAGTGAGTGCCTTTTAAACAAAACCACCACTACTCAGAAAAAAGACTTTTTATCATTTTTATTTTGTGTAAAAAAGGCAAATTTAGTGAATTATTTTCATCTTGTACACAAAGTTATAATTTTAATGCTTTTCACATCCATGCTGAAAATCTGCAGTCTCGTAAAAATGAAAGTAACATTAATTTCTCCAAAAGCATTTTTTTCACTTAGTTATGTACATTGCATGAGAAAGCTTTAAATGCTCTCTCTCATTGACCACACAAATTACCAAGAAAATAAAAGATTAAATTTGTACAGATATTGATCTATATATCAAATACATACAGAAATGATGTAAAAACCCTATTTGTTTAATCTTGATTCCCGCCCCAACATTTTCCCAGGGGCCAAAGCTGATGCCTTTTTTGTAAAAATGGCTGTGGCTTTTTGTTTTAAATATGAAAATTAAAGGAAGAAAAATTCAGTTGAAATCACAGTTTTTTAAAATCCCTTCCCAATAAAGGATTGTTACCAAATATATTAGCACCATCATACAAATATTGACGGGAGAGGGTATTCACATCACATAAAACAACAATAAAAAAAACAAACAAACACTGAAACCCGTGTTAGTATCCGTAGAACAAGGAATTGATAACTGCTTTAGCTTTCCTCAGATGCAGCAAGGAAAAGGTTAAAGAGTTGTATTTAAAATAACATAAAAATCAAAGGTCAGCAGAAAGATTTTGAGCAAGAGAAGAAGGGTAGCTGCAAAGTAAGGTACATAACTTGCGCTACCTTATGGTTATAAAAACCTGCTATGCCAAATACTGAAATTAGTTTGACCCCATTGAAGATTTCAGATGTCCAACACTTTGCTGCTCTTTTAGCCAAATAACATGGCTTAGAGTAAAGTGAAGATAAAACTACCTAGAGCCATGTTACTAACAAATGCTTTACAAATACAGTGAAGCCTATACTATGGATACCACAGCCAACAGGTAGCCCACTCGTTGAAGAGACCGCTCTAAATACCTGGTAGAATTTTGCGCACGTTTTCTTTAAACCTCTCCTAAGCAAGTGACTTCAGTTAGTTCCTTATGTGGTTTGCTTAGGATATATTTCACTGTACTTGACAAACACACAATTTAGGTATATTTTGAATTCAGAAACACAAAGAGAAAATTCACCCAACTCCTACTGAAGTCACATGTGTATCTGAGAATGCACTCACATACTTTAGTGTTAAACGAATAAAATACCTATTTTTAAAGAACATTATAAAGACTGACAGACTTCAAATCCGATTCTTACATTTTTCCAACACAGGAAGTATGTTCAACTTAAGTGCTAATTTCCCCTCTTGACATTTGAAGACTGTAACTCAGAAATCAGGTATAAGCCTGGGCAATACGCAGAAGGCCAAGGTTTAGTGACTGGGCAATATACCTTGCTCATTACTAGCCCAAGCTTTCACATCATGAAACACAAATTAATGCAACAGTTTTTCTACTGAAGTCAGAAGCTATTGATGAGAGAACAAAGCAAGATTGTGCCAACCTTGTTCCAGCTGACTGGGACAATCTGCAAGTTGTTGCATTTAAAAAAATAAAATAAAATAAAAAATCAATAGTGATGTACTTACCAAACCAAATCAATGCTTGCAGAGCTGGATTTTACAGCAGGTTAAATTGAGAACACAGGAGAAGGAAAAAAAAAAAAAAAAAAAAAAAAAATTTCAAGGCTCGAAGTGTCATTACAATGGTCTCTAATCCTGCTTCTCCAATCCAGGCTGTTCAAAAGAAATGTCATGGGTGGGTCAGAATCTGAGAGAATGTGTTTGAAGTCTACCAAGCCTGAAAAAGTCCTTTTTATGGCTATTCTAGAGAGCTAAAATGTCTTTACCACCTGAAGTTACAGATACTTATAATCTGATAACCAGATTCTGTCAATATAAGAAGCTGTTGTTAAAAAGGGGTCATTATTTAAGAAATTTTACCAGTAAGGGAGAAAAGAATTCCAGACATTCCTACACTATACAGGACATTTTTTTACTTCCAGTAGTAAATACAAAACTTTACATAATTAACCCCTCTTGCATAGAATGAGGTAAACCTGTGCATATTACCAATACTATGTACCCAAAGTTAGAGCAATATTTTAGAAAATAATCAAATTGCTGGTTTTCAACTTTCTATGCACTTTTTTTTTTAAGCTCAAACAACAATATACAAAAATGGTCTCCTGGGGCTCTGTGGGTTGATATCCTTAAAGCATTTCTTAGGCTGTAGGAACACAGACGTTAATCATTTTGATGAATTTTTTTTTTTTTAAGCCCTAATTTATGGTCAAGAGTCAGATGATCATTGTACTGCTCTGAAGGGGACCTGCTAAGACCCAGAAGCACTTATAGAACATATGCAGTTAATTCCTGAGAGTTTAGTTAATGAACCTTACTGGTAAAAGCTAAAGCTCTTGATGCACATTTTTCCAGTCACAGCTCTGCAGGGCTGATTAACCATTTCACTAATCAACTCCACGAATGAGATCACTTACAAAAATGTACAAAGTTTAAAAATATGGAAAGATAAAATCCAAATTATTAAGAGCTCATGCTAAACTACTTTGTATTTTACTGGTAGTCATCTTCACCCTTTTACATGACTTTTGCCTTTAAAAAATCTGGACAGTTAAGCAGGTGGGGTTAATGGGATACTTGAAGTGAGACACAAGGATTCCAGGCAATAAGCAAATCCAGTTTAGGGATTACATACTAGACAGTATATGATTTATATACTGTTCTCAAGTCTCAACTTCCTTATTACACTATTGCAGCAAGAAAAGAATATTGCAGGCTGTGCAGAACTGAACTAATTTTTTTTAATCCACAATGTATGGCTCCTTTTAGCTCACCTGAAACCATGTGGAACATCAGTTTTGAATGTTCACAAATAAATATTTAAGGTAGTAAAGAAACACCCAGGTCTTTCTGAATAAAAAAAAAAAAAAAAAAAAAAAAAATCAGAAAAATGCTCAGAAGTTCCTTCCCACTACCAAAGGAGGTGAGAGTTACTGTCCATCTGTTTCTTCTTCAGTCTAAATTCATAGCTAAAACTAATCTTCCAAATGAGGGAATTTTCTGAAGTTCCAGTTTGGCATAGGGCTCTGTAAACATTTGCTGAAGCATTCCAAGACTACAGACAGTCATGAACAGACAAAAGCTTTATGGTCCCAATCCAATGCCTACTGCAGTCAATGGAGACAAGGCTACTGATATTAATGGGCACTGAATCAGACCCTAAGGAACCTTTTATTTAAAAAAAAAAAAATTCTTATATATAAAAAAAAAAGTATTTTAAACTAAATAAAAACATCTTGAGAAGTTAAAATCTTCCTCAGGTGATGGCTCCATTGCAACTGGGGCTACTCACTGAGTAGAGCTTTACAGGATTATCTTCCACATACAATTTATGCCTCTAAATTAGGGCTTAAATGCCTTATTTTCACAATAAAAAAAAAACAACCAGAGGCGTGACCAGTGCAGTTCACAAGAGTCTAGAAGTCTCCCAACTTGTACCAAAAAGGTTCATTTGTTATGACAGTTCATTTGTATTTGCAACTATATCTTCCTCCAACCGCTTCCCACAATCATGCTAATTAAACTTTAATCTTACCAAAAAATTAGAATTTCAGTTCTTGTTAACAATGCACAATAAATCTGAACTTGAAAATATTACAAAATTCTTTCAAAAGCTTCAAATACAACACAAAAGTGTCCTTTTTTGTTTTTAATAAATTGAAAAATCTTTTTCACTAAAATAGTTTCCCCGCCCTTCCAAAAAATTCTGAACTGAGTCTAACTCATCTACAGTTAGCAAAGTGCCCCAGGTACAGTCACCTGAACTGTACCATCGAAGTGGGAACAAAATCAGTCAGTCTTGGAGAAAGGCTCTTTTCCTATCACCAATACTCTGCCCCTCACTTTTCTGAGCTGCCTTATGGTTCTTGTTTGATGTAGTAACTGGCAGATCCGTTGCTTTCCTGATCAGATGCTCCTTGAAGGAAGCTATACTCTTCTCCATCTAGCAACTCCTCCTTCAGCTGCAATGAAGTCACTAAAAATAAAAGATGAACATTAAAGATCTATAAAATTCAAAGTAAGTACAACTTCTCCTTAAATTTATGTAATATTATTTAAATTGGGAACAGACACCAGATTTTCCATTTTCTTATATTCTGCATTTTAGTGATTCTTCTTTTAACACTCAGTATCCCACAGAAGTCAGATGCTTTCTGACCATAAATTGAACCTTCAGTTTTGCTCTAATATTAACATATTTGAATAAGTTACTTAGAATAATATATTCTCTACAGGCTTTTCTCAAGAATTTAGTATTGTAAACCACTGGTTTAAGAAGGTAACTAACTGAACATGTTAATAGGAATAATCACTGTTGCTCAGAACAATATTTATTTTACTGTTTACTTCCTATTTAGTCGTTACAGAAATAAACATAAGATTAACTGTTGGCCATTTATGATCTACAATTTGCCTTACTTAGCCCAATTACTGTAACCGGTCTATGTGAGACAAGAAAAAAAAAATTGACAAAGATTTCTCAATACGTCATTAAAATTTTAAGATCCCAGAAGATAAGTTTCATTCAAGCAAAACATCTTTTTTGTAGTTTTAATCTTCTCTCTTCTTTCTTTTGTAAAAAGATAACAGAAATGAGATCTAAGACATAAAAAACATGTTATGAATAGCAATAATGTCACAACTACTCTTTTAGTTTCATTAATGAATAGTGATAATTATCAAAATATGAGCACAATGAGAAGAACACTGAAAACAAAACGTCAAGACTTTCATTAAAGGTGCAGTACCCACATTAAAGGGTTGATTATACGAAAATAAATGGTTCTCTATGACCAAATGAATGAGAAAAGTATTAAAGTTTACAGCTACTGAATACAAAGTTTATATGCATTACCAATGTTATCTTGAAATGCAGAAATACGCAGTGAAAGCAAAAAAACCCACCCATAACCTGTTGCTACTAGTAGCCCTGCAATAACTTACAAGCCATTTGATTATTCTTTTATTATTTTTCTATGTCATCTTCCATGTTGAAACAAACTTGCGCTAAATAAAAATAAAATGTGAAAATTAAGGTATTAAAAAAAAAAAAGTCAAAAAGTTGCAGCGTAATGCAAGCTCTCCATTTCTTTCTTTAATAGATGCCTCCTCCCACCTACATAGCCCACAATCCCTTGCTGCTTTTTTATTTTTCCTAAATACTTTTCCCTGCGTTATGCTGAACTCTGATCAAGAACCATGATCTGTGGAGGACAAAAGTGCTGTCTAAATGATAAGACACATAACTGGTTACTTGGATATGCTGCTAATACCTTAAGCAAAGGCTACACAGAAGTCAGGGATACAATCTGAAATTCACCAGGCGTGTTCTTTTTCTTCTCTCCCCCCTGGTATTTGTAGAACACTTCTGCAGGTACAGGAGTAATAGGGGTCTCCATAATTTGGCTTGCCTCTGGCTAATTTGAACCAAAATCCTTACATTTAGATATTTAGTGATACTTTGCTACATTTGTCCCTATTATACAGCTTTCAACTACAGTCCTCCATAAGAAAAGCTTAGCTACAGCTATACAACAAAAGTTACTTGAAAGAAGAATAAAAAAAGCTAATGGAAGTCATCTGACCAATCATGATGGAAGTAAAAGGGATGCAGACGCACAAGGCACTCCCTTTTTAAACAGTCTCTGTGATTTGCCTGGAGACAAAGAAAGACTGTCTGATACAAAGTCATTCAAACCCCCAAAACATAAATATAGAACGCAGCAATGAGGTCCAGAATATGTGCAGAAGTAGGGTGAGTCTCTCAGAACGGTCTCCTTCTCTGACAGGCTGGCTAAAGGCTGTTTTTAAAGCGAAGCTGTCCAACTGTTGCATTTCAGTGCTTAAAAGATCATTTCATATGACTCAAAGATGCAAAGTACTCACGTACCCTAAAGAAGCACCGTGACTTTGCTAGAGAGTGAAACCACTTCATACTTACAAGATGAAGAAGTACTGAAACCTTCTGCTATGCTTATGACAGTACACAAGGGGAGAGAGCTGTTTAATGAGCCTTACTGAGATCTCCAATAGACATGAA
Source organism: Aquila chrysaetos chrysaetos (assembly GCF_900496995.4). NCBI lineage: Eukaryota > Metazoa > Chordata > Aves > Accipitriformes > Accipitridae > Aquila > Aquila chrysaetos. The sequence goes on from NC_044008.1 coordinate 69,782,998, forward strand.
GTTTCAGTGCAGATGCCTGTCTCATTACTAATCTTAGACTACTCCCATTCAAAGCCATATAAGCATCTCCTGCAATATGCCTACATCCTACAGCTACTAAAATGTGAGACAGTGTACAATGCTGAGGAATATGCACGCAATTAATAAGTTCCAGCTGATCTCAAATGTGTTCTTAACTTACTATGTATCAGGGTTATGCCCTCCTCTTCCCCAGACTTAAAATGTGTGGCCTTTCTGGTTTCAATTTAAATTTAAACACTTGAACAATGACAAGGCTACATCACAAATAAAACTAATTTTGTCCAGCCTATCCAGAATTCAGAACTTCAAAAAGTTCCCCCCAAATGATCATAGAAAGCATCAGGTATCAGAAACGAAAGAACACATGTGTTTCGTAGCAGATCTAATGACACAGAAAACCTCAGACTGTGCATGTCTGTGCACCACATATATGCAATTCAGGTGTAGATTTGCAGTAAGAGAGGAAAAGCTGTGCAGAAACAAACACTCCAGAACGCTCTTTCTTAAGGAAGGCTTCTCTTTTGCATCAGAGACTCTGTTAAAAAACAGGCATGTACACACGAGTAGCAAGGTAAAGTAAAAATGAAGGAGTTCTTGAGAAACGTTGAGAAGTGTACAGAAGAGAGTCAAGATTTGTCCTCAGGGTCTAAAGGCAGCAGGTAGGTTACTGTGTCCCATTCTGTTAAGGGATAACACACGGACAAGGGAAACTGTTCTGGATGTATTCCACGGTCAATTAAAAACAGCAATAAGGCAGCCTACTCAGACTAAAGCAAGTTTAAGGGAGTGTAAATCAAGCAAATCTGAAGCTTAATCTATAAACCTGGCAACTGTCCTGCAGGGAGGGCATAATCCAATGTGTCTGACAGATCATATTGCTACAACATATCTGTTAGAAATACTTTGTTTACCTGCTACATTATATTGCCATACATATTAGAAAAAGGGAAGAGAAAGAACTACTAGATTCTTGCAGGGGACTTCTATAATTGAAGATTGATTACATTACATAAACTATCCTTAAAGAAACTCAAAACTTTAATCTACTTGCTCAACATTACTGCCAAATGAATTCTAAAGAGTTTTTCTCTGCTCACACATACAGACGCACTATTATACTGTCAATACTTAAACCAAACCCAGGTTTTACAGCAAAAATAGGGAAAAGATCAAATTCCAAAAGGACAAACTATTTTCAGATATACTTTCTATATTAGTAACCCACAAAATTTCAAATAATGCTTACATTCTGAAGATCTCTTCCCAGATAACTGCCGCCTTCTGACACAGACAAAAATCACTCCTTATTTACTGTGTACAGTTACTTTCTCTGCAAAAGATAATCCGCACTAACCTCCTGCTTACATCAAATATTCCCAAATCCACATTACTGTTAAGTTTTACAGAGTGCATTTTTGTATTTTAAAGCTCTGCAGAGCTCCTCTGTGCCTTTGTGTCTCAGTAACCTACAATATGGCCTCCTATGAAATTCTGAAACAGCTGCAATTCTTTCCTATGATTCATTCAGTGACATGGTGCATCAGTAAGAATGAAAATCTAACAGAAAAAAAAAAACAACCAAAATTTAAAGGGGAAAAAAAAAAAAAAAGAAAAAAAGAAAGAGATTTGATGAGTCAGCACATGACATGCTAGACCGTGCTTAGTTCCCCACCCTGTCCGTCATTTCCCTCAGCAGTAACAGAGACTGATGTGGCTAGTTACCTGTTTTGAGGCTGGGACTGAACTCTCGGCTAGTGCTGGGAGGCTGGAAGGCCTCCGGGGCTGTCTGTGCTGGAAGGGTTCGATATGGAGGAGGAGTCAACTCGTCATCACCAGAGAAGCTCCTCCGCACCTCACCTGTCATGGGTGGGCTGGACAAACTGACAGGTTTCTTCCCAACTGGTATCTTCCTCTCTAAACATCAAGTCAAACTAAAATAAACGCTTGGGTTAAAGTGCATTAGGTAACTCAGACTGTTCACTGAGAAATGGCTCTGCTTCACATTCACCGATTCTGGAAAACAAAGGCCTCTACAATGGCACCATTCAGTTATTATTGGGAATTTTGTTGTCAACAACCACACTTTAGTTACTGAATTCTAGAGGCTGGCTGACAGGACGTTAAGTGCATTGCTTAAAAACATGATCCACTTATTTCATACTCCACCAATGGAACACAAATGCCGTAAATTACTTCTGTTGCAGCTACACTGCGCAGTCAATATACAATCCTCTGGTTGGACACCCAAGACGTAATGGGCTCAGTTCGTAACTGCAGTTGTTTCCATGAGTGTGTCTAACAGTGACAGAAAGGATGGTTCTGGGGAAATAATCCAGTCCAGACAAAGTTTATCACCTCCAAAAACCTAGTTTAAAAATACATACTCTTAATTACTTTAGAACGGTGCTTCCCATTTTTACAGTGCCTTACAAACAACAATGTGCATTTCAGTGTTTAGAAAAAATATCTCCTAAAATGCCTTCAGATTATTAAACATTGAATTAATGAAAAAAATGTTATGAAAACATTTCGCATGCAAATTATTAACATGTTCCTCCTTTATCACTAAGATGCTCTGATTCTGTGCCTGAGGAAACTTCTCTACAATATCAGGGACACAAGCACTGTAATACATCATCTCCACTGCTTTCAGCTATATCAAAACTATGGTTGCTAATGCTTAAGTATTCTCAGCACCGTCAGATAAAGACAGCCTGACAAACAAAAGCCTAGCCCTGAAGAGACAAGGTAACTAGATTATGCATATGCTAAAGATACCACCATGCTTAAATATTCTTCTTACAAGACAACGTCAGGATGAGCTTTTTAGAGAGATAACACCATAATTAGGCAGAAAGTTGTCTACAGAATCCAGCTTTTAAAATGTTGAGGTCAAATGATCATTTCAATAACCTTATTCCAATATATACGCCTACTAGAAAGCAGACATTATGAGCAGATTCTGCATACTACATTATTAATGAATAGTCTAGCCAAACTGATAAGTTACCCTTCGAGTATTCACCTGCACAGCCTTCTGACCAGTAGGCACATTGTACAAAATCCTACCCACTTGAAATAAACACCATGGGAAACAAAACTGCAAGTGATTCTCAAGTATTCACAAAAGTGCTCACAAAACTTACGCTTCCAATTAGAAATTAACAAGTAACACAGTAACTATCTAGCAAACACACAAACTACATGCAACTTGATCTTCCTTTCTTTGCATAAAAAGCAAGCAGCAATGATGGACACACTGCTGGCTGAGAACACAGTGACAAAGCAGAAGGCATAATTCAAACAGTGCACCTGGTATTTTGCATGCACACAGAATGTCTTATAGTTATAAAACATTCTAATTAAAAAGGAAAAACCTAAAAAGGGTAAAATAAGCACATCTTTACAGTCCAAATGCTACTAAATGGGTTCACTGTCAACATGACAAGCCGCTTACATAGCAACATAATAAATCTAAGAAAAAATACCAGCTTCATCGAAGGGTGGGCCAGGTAGGATACTAGTTAATTTCTACTCCCTTTTGGACAGTCTTCTTATAATAGACTAAAAACATTGTTACGTTTTCAAGAAAATTATTTCATGCTCTGTGTATCAGTAATCACACCAAAACAAAGTGTTTGGGCATTCCAAACAGTTGACAATAACAAATTATGTTTAAAATAAGTCCTAGGAACATCTGTATTATCAGCCTCTCCATAAAAGGTGTAACAACCCGACATGTAATTTTTCTATCTTTATTACTAAATGTGTGCACATTAACTACTTCTAAGTCACACTAACATAAGGGAAAATTAACATTATGTTGCCCATTGTAGATTTCAAAGAAAGGAATAAAAAAAGCACAGCTGTATTCTCAGCTCCAAATTTACTACTTTTTATGGATTAAGAAATTCTCCTAATCAAAGATCTCTTAAAAATCTTCTCTCGTATTCCTTTGTTGTTGAGAAGTAAAACATTATGGCTGGATGCAATGCTTTTTAAGTTGTTCCCATTCAGCGTTGAATGTTAATTCCGCTGGTTATACTAGTTTCTGTAGTGGCACAGCTGAACAACAGGAGTCTCACTTTCTTCCTTTACCATAATCCCATTATGGCAGAGTTCACTATGTAATCACTTCTACTCCACACCGAATACGTGCTACTCACTTCTCAATGGACTCAGTAAGGAGGTAAAATACTGCATTAGAAATCTGCATCATTATACACAGCAGAATGACTCAAAGACATTCTGCAGTGCATTGTGAGCACATGAGAAAAATATGTGGAAGTAACACTTCTCTGTACTAAAAATAATCTAGTTTAATTAAGACATATACAGAGCTTCTTGTTAATCAGCTGTGGTTACCTTACCATGAAAGCTTTATTACTGCATTATACAGTTTTATGACTGAAATCCTTCGCAAAATAAAAGACTTTCTATTTATTTTTATTTACAAGTGCTGAACAATAAAAAGCTACAGAAAACATTTTCTTAGTATTACTTCCTGTGACTCAACACTTCTGTTGCCATAACCCACTAAGAATAAACATGTAGGAGGCAGCCAACTATAACTTTTCATGACCTTGTTCTCTCATCTCCTTTTGATGATTAAGTAGATTTCTTAGTATTGAGTAAACAGTCCAGAAAACAAACCCATGAGAAGTTATTCCTTGTTTCCATAGCCCATATTTATTTCAGAGGTTAGTGTGAAACAAAGAATAAATTCCACTATAACAAATCTTCCTATGGCACTAGATAAAGGGAATTTCCTTTCCAGTGTTTGTGTCACACTTACTGCAAGACAGATATCAAGAAACTTTTGCCGAGGTATTAGGTAGAAGAAGGGGGATGAGGTAAGGAGCAGAACGGTCTAGCATAGCTTGCTAAACAAAATCTGCTCAGACAGTCCAGAATTATCCAAGAACAGGTCCTACACAAAGGTAATTAATGATATAGCCACCCTTCCCTAGCTTAAGGCAACAGCACTCACAACTTTCTCTAGATATACTCAAATCAGCTGTTTTTTCTGTACCTGAATTCTATTTAAAAAATACTGCTGCAAGATCCTGAACAGGATCTGGATTTTACTGTTTATTTCCTCAAACAGCAGAAAGAAGAAAGAGTACAATGTTTGAGGCCCTTAACAAGACATCGTAAGAACTCCCCAGACACCTGCTTTATCTGTGGCACTCACTGCTCAACTTCTTTTTATGACTGAAAATCAAAATAGCGAAGGTTGCTTTCTGCAATGACTAGTGAAGAAGGTTCCAGTTTGCCTTAATAGATCCATTCACAAATTTACCAGGAAGACAAGGGTTTCAATTCCTCACATGAGTTCTACACAACTGCAGCACAGCTACACAGCTCTTCATTTAGGTCAATTTTTCTACCTCAGGGAAAGCCCTAGATAAAAACAAAGTTTTCATCTCATTTGACGCAATTTTCAAAATCACTGCAGGAAGCTAGGGTAGACCTAACTCAAGAATTTAGCTTCAGGTTCTACTCAGAACGAAGATATCTGTTTTCCTATCCCAGGTCAACAGGCCCCTTCCTGAGAGCTAGATCTGTGATGGGACAGAAATCAGTGGATGCATCTTGTTTCAACACAACCAACTACCGTTCAAAGATAAAAAGATTTGAAATAAGGTAAATTGATGACAGATTATTATTTTATTTTTTTTTTAGCTCACACAAACCTGCGTGAATATTTTTTTTCCAATCACCTCCAGATTAGCTGATTAGTTCCATGAAAAACTATTCTGGTTGAAATTGAATTACTTTAAAATAGGTCAGCATCTGTCTACAGACCCCTGCTCTAGGTGTTATGCAAGAGTTTTCTTATGGACAGTTAGTTCACACTGCACAATTCAAACTAGCAATCGGTCCACTTAATCAGACTTTACAATGAGTGTCAGACTCATCTAGAGTTCTTTTCCCTCACCATGTTTAAAGCTTTATTTTTATGAAATCTTTCAATGCTTGCCAATAGTTTCCTCCCATATCTATTACTTTATCTAGGATCAGTGGCCAAAGGCACACGATAGTCCTTTGAAATCCACATTGCCTTTGGAAGTCTCCGATCATAGCATTGGCAGTAATACTGAAGTCATCAAAATGACTGATGCTTTGTAAGACAAGGTTGTCCAAAAGTTAAAGACCACATAAGGATTCATCATCAGGAAAAACACTTTACTGAGAACAGCTACAAAAAGCATCTGCAAAGCAGCTACACCTCCCTCACTTATATAGAACAGCATAGTTTGGATTTCAGCAGTCTCTGTATTTCAAAATGAGATGTAAGGGATGGGGGAAAACTCCTATCTTTCAGGGAATGTGCCTTAAAATTTTAGTTTTGTACTTGGGTGAACTCAAGTCTCGGAGCAACAAAACTCTCTGGAAACAAGTCTAAATAAGTCAAGATGATACAGATTCTAATGTTAGGAAAAGCCTCATGTTCTCACTTAGAAGAATATTTCACATAATAAAATCCCTCCTAATGTCACATTAAGGACTGTTAAAGATTATTGTTGGTCAGGCTTGCTGACTTGCAGGTAAAATAACTTTCAACATCAACAAAACTGTTGATTTGATTGTCTGCTATTGTCCTATTAGATAATACCTTGACAAAGAAGCAGGGCCAATTGAAGAGGTCAGATAATAGACCCTTTTCTGTAGCTGATCTGCCCATATGTCTGCAGTGTAAAATACTGCACCTTCTTTCCAACTCTCCACTGTTTCCAAGAAAACACCAAGAGAATGAGTCAGCATAGTGATTTGATGCTCCAAACTTAATATACATACTTAGGTTGTCTGGAAGTAGACCATCTACTTCTATCAAGACAAACTATTCATTCTTATGTGGCAGAACCAACCCCCGCCCCCAAGCTGTAATTGGTTCTTTTTAAAAAAAGATACTGTAAAGTCTTGAGTTAAACATCATTAAAAATTGTGTAGTACTTAACAAGACTATAGGCTTACCCTACGTTATTTACCACGTCATCTCTTGGCACATATATTTCTTGTACAATGGCTGTCATGTTGCTGCTCGTGACTCAAGAGGTAGCTGCCTTTCAAAATTGTCCAGTTATTGGAAAACGGGCTTGAGAACCTTTGGAATAAGACTGCCATATAAAACTACAATATTGCTTAGAGGAGAGAATACAAATGGATCTGATTTCTAAAGAAGAATCATGGCAGAAGGCACAAGGTCCTCTTACAGCTGGCTGCCTCTACTCCCTTTATTTTACTCATACAAAACAGATTTTCAGTTTAAACCAACAGAGTTATGGAAATAAAAATATAGAGGAATGCAAAATGTGCATTTGTGCAAATTCAAATCGGTTGTGAATTTTGAAGATAACCCGATCCAGAGAGAAACAACTACTATGGAAAGAACCTGAATACTTCAGATTCTTAAAAATGTCATTACTATGTTTTACTGTGACAAGAATAGTCACAAACAGCAACGCTACTTATTGTTTCTGAAAACAACCATAAAAAAGTTTTATTTACATACAGCTTCCCACAGATGTCTCATCTAAACCACTGGCAAGTAAGTAACTTTTTTGTTCTTTTAGGAACCAGCTAGATGGTAATTCAAATTTTCTACATCTCATTCTTTCTGATCCAAGTAACTTGGTTCTTACTCCTACACTTGCGTTACAAAGAGAAGAATTAAAACGGTGTTAATTGATACCTGAGCATTTTGTATAAGGCAGTATACCTACATAGTCCAAGTATTATTTAATTAAAATGATGTCCAAATACCAAAAATATTGTAACAGTTGTCCACCTACAATTCATATAGATTGTTATTAGCAACATCAACCCTGTTGCAAGTTACAAAAAAATGGTTATTCTCAATGAAAAAGTTCCTTTTATGGCATACTGCACCTTTAAGCATAAGACCTGTTTACACACAAACATTTCCAAATAGAATAGGGACTCAAGGAGAGACCACAAACTTTTCAAACAATAGGAAAAGTGCAAACACTACTTTGTCACCCACTTTTCTTATGTCCTTTGTACTGTTGTGATTTAGCTTTTTTCTTCTGTTTTGATGAACTTGACTGGCTATCTCTTGATGCTGCAAAAAATTAAGAATTCAGAATTAAAGTTTAGTGTTTTGGAAAACCACTTCGGAATGTGTCAAGGCTGCTACACAGTTACAGAATTTCTCCTTAGTGACTGAACGAACAGAATACCTTTATTGTGGGAAAAGCCTCCCCTTAAACTACTAGCAGTAACTACTATTACCCTCCCATTAAACAACTAACAGTTCTCGAAATACAGTTATCAATTATTATCATATAAATTGACCTGACAGGACAAGTCTTGATGCACTAAATGAAATACAATCTTCTCACATATAGTACTTTTGCACCTGAATAGCTATGCAAACACCGAGTTCTCTCAAATTCGGTATGCAAAGCACATATATTAGCAATCCTGAAGAAAATTCAGTTCTCAGTGATGTTATCCAGAATTGATGGGTAAGTAACAGGCTTCTTCCCTGGATCAAATAAGCATCTTCTGGCATTAAAAAAATAGTAAGTAGCCCCAGAAATGCCCAGAAGTACTTTAAAAGTCAAGGTGGAAGAGACTAGAACTGTGTATTTCTAAGCACTAGCAAGAATTTTTCTATTTTTGTTACGCCTGTTGACCTCACTTGAAACAGATGAAGTTAGGAAAATCATCACCCATGAACAAGGGCCAGTAAGCAACTATTAACATTATTTACAAAACAGAACTTACATTGAGGCGCTGGAGGCTGTAGTTGATATCCAGTTAGCTGACACCATCCCACTGGATAGAGGTCTGGGGACTCGCAATCCACCCACTGATCATATTCATCTTCCCACCCATCAAAGTGTATCCTCAAAAGACGATGGATAATGCGAGTTACTGTGGCCACACATACCAGGCGAGGTTCCATCAGATCAACAGCTTCCAGTTTCATTCCAACATGAAACCCATGGTTTGGAACTTCCTGGAAAAGCAAACACAAACAAGGCAAACATCACTAAACAAACATGTTAATTAAGATGGTTTAAGCACAGTGTTGCAAGGAATATTTTGGTCAACTTAATGCAAGAAAATACCAAGTATCAGTTATGAAGTTTCATGTACCCCTGCATTTATTTAACATTTCAGAAATATTCAAACTTAATATACTCAAATGGTTCTTATTTCTAAAAGTCTCTGTTGTCTTAGTTTTTCAAAACTGTATTTAATGAAATGGGTCAATCTCATTGACTATACAGACAGAAATTTAAAGAAAATACTAATTACAGTTTAAGTACACACATATAATGTTCATTACCTTATTGAAGAGCTTTACAGGTGCTGCTATTGAGTCAGTTTCCCTGAGGTAGTCAAACCATTTAAAAGGGAGTTTTGCATAACCTGTGAATTTTAAACAACATTTTCATACATCAACAGCAAACGTCATGCATAAGAACAACAACAAAAATAGTATATTGGCACTGTGTTACGGCTAAAAAGGTAACAAAGAAGCAAAACATTAACATCAGAAACTTCCACTCTCTGAGCTTTGGTCTAAGGGACAAGACAGTCACCTGGACGCTGCCCATTTGCAACAAACAGATGAATGAACCTCTGGATAATATAGAAAGTGTAATTTCATGTTAACATTAATTCGTATTTGAAGCTTTCTGTCCACGTAGATCCTTCATCTCTACAATGCCCCACACAAATGACCCAGAACAGATCATGTAATTAAGCACATCCAGTGTCTTTCCTGTGGGGGAAGAGCTCCACTATTGAAACACTTGAATTGTTAAGAACAGAGTGGTAAGAACAAGCATGGATATTTTAAAACTTGAATGAGGCTAAAAATAGCAATAATATGGAAAATTACAGGATTTTTTTTTCTAATTTCACAAGCTATTATAAAGGGAAGAAAATAATCTCTCAAATATATTTAGCTTTTGTTCATCTACTGAATACACATAAAACACGCAGGACTATTTTTTACTTTAGGCAACTTCTACAACTGCTTAAACCAACAATTCTCGAATTCTAGCTGGAGCAACATCAGCTTGAAAGATTTCTTTGCAGTAGCATGCAGTGTTGGACATTCTGAAAAGATTGCAGCGTAGTGGGCGCGCCATGGGGAGCTATGGGAAACAGCTGCATCTCATCCAAGTGGGGGTAGAGAGCTCCCACTAAGTCATAGCTCAGTACTGCAGGGCCAGACTCATCAGGTAGCTAACATTCACAGCCCAAAATGCAATCCCATTCTTGAAAGCATCTCAGCATCTTCATCTTCTACTGATTTCAGCGAGAGATGAAGATGTCTGGAAGGAATGAGCTTGTAAACGTGAAGTCCAATGATTTCACAGCAACTTAAAGTTATCCACATTGCTAAACGTACTTTGGAAAAGAGCTTTCACGTTAGGTATGCAATATCTGCATGAACAGATGGAGCTGGATAGCTAACAATTAATAAGGGTAATAACGTATCAGTTTTGCATACTAATAATTTTCTTCTTAATGCACAGTTCCTCTGGCTAGACCAACATATTTGTACGCAAGTCCTTTAATTAACTTCTCACCACACACACTAGAGACATGCGCTTCTGGTCCTTGTTGGAGTATTCAGAATTAAGAAACTGTCCATTTTCAAGCCCACAATTTGGAAAGCAAAATACACCTCTCCTAAGAGCTAGGAAGCTCTGATCTCTTTGATCCTATTAAATATGCTAATGCGCATTATATTCTGTATTTTACTCCTGTTAATTCCTCTTTCAAATGACTTTTAGATTATTGCTTGTGTGACTTATAATCACCTCTCAGTGGATGATACAGGACTGTTACAGAAAACTGCAATAAAAGGGAAAATATACATGTAGATAAAGAAAAAGGTTGCCACGATACAAGAAACATAGAAGTATCATAAATGCATTAACAACAAAATTCACATACTATTGTGTAAGAAGTGTTTGAAAAGTAAAGGGGAAAAGTTTCATCATAGAAGGGATTTTTTTTTCCCTATTCTGTATCATCAATTTAACATATTTATTTCTAAATTTATTGATATGTATTGAAATGCATGCTTTTTCCTCCCACAAAAACTCTTCCTATTGCAAGAGACTCTTGCACCACATTTTTGAGGGGTGATTATGCCCATGAATTTCTAGGCAATAAATTCATTAAATGAGCTGACTGAAAAATAATAGTAAATCTGTCCAACTGCATTTTCCACATACTCAAAAGATGACAGATTCATTAGTGTGCAATAAAGAAAATTATATGAAATTATTTTCTTCGTGTTGCATTACACTGTCTTTGTAGTTATTACCTAGAAAAATAATTCAATAAATACAAGTAGAAGCCTGCAGTAACAAGAATGGAGAAAAAAATCCATAGAAAAACATTATTATCTGCTGTTATACAGCTAGTTACAATCCTCTTTATAAATTGCTAGACCAAGACAATAAAATGGAAAAATGAAGGCAATACAGTCTTCTGTAGGCATATGTGCTAGTGGACGGACAGCTTTTTCTCACAGAAAGGACTACGCAGCATACAGCTCTAATGGCTACTTCCTTGAAGCTCAAGTTTGTGCATATTCTTCAAAAAAATTAACTGGTATTGTTGCTAATTAGCCTAAGTCTGAGTTTCTTCACAGTGTTCGTTAATCTTTTTGGTGGCCAGGACTTCCCAAGCAATGACATATTCTAAACAGTCCTTCTAGTGACTAGCATACTTCCCATTCACTAAATGGCTATACTATTCAACTAGTGGCTATCCTCAATTTCTGACAGCAAAAGCAAATTATTTTAGCCAAACAATCAATCAGATGTTCAATTTGACTTTTTCTAAATGAAAAGTTTGTTCTCTCTCCTTCAGATTACTTAGAAGTTATGCTGCTTTATTTGTTTCAGACTTCAGAAAGTCCTAAAAAGTGACGTGAATTTTGTAGACTGAGTTAAGAAACAAAGCATATGGCACATACAATATCACTGAAAAATATTCAAAATAAAATGTGGTCAGAATGCTATATGTACCTCTGGGTGGAGTTAGTTCAATCATGTTAATTTCACAGAAACCAACAGGGAAAATAGAAGGGGAAGTGGCATGGTAACAAAACCAATCAGACCCATCTGCTGCTTCTGAGCCATCAATCCCAATCATAAGATAGCCATCTGCTAAAACCTTTGTAAAGAAAAACAAAATTTTACATTAAATACCTTTAACTGTGTGATAAGGCTAAAAAGAAAGCATGCCATGTTTCAAAAGAGTGAAAAGTAACTCAATAATAATGGAAGCACACCTAGAAGGACATTCAATTATCACAAAACAAAAAAACCCAAATCACCCCTGTCTCCAAGATTGTGTGTACTATTGTCAAATGTACCTTTGTTAACTGCAAAGTTATGAGATGAACATTTCCTTTTTCTGATGTCTAGTTTATTTTTCTCGTGAACACCAGTTCTACATCTAAAGCTTTATAAATCAGTCTACTGTTTAGCTTGCAAGGATATTCTGCACACCATTAATACGTAAAAAAGACTCAAAATCATAACCACACCCTTCATTGGTAAGGTTATGTAATTCTACTAAGCTACTTGTTATATTTTCTTCCTCTATTAAAACAGATTTCACATAGATGGCCTCCCTTTCAATCAAGCTAGGAAAGAAGTACACACTTAAAATGTCTTCATAGACTTCTGCAAGTAAGCAAGATGAGGTTTCTTTTTTGAACAGTTGCAAAACACTTGATATAATTAGCAGAAGATTGTCCTGCAAATTAATCTCACAAACATATTATATTCTAATTAAAGGTAAGGCTAAATTTCCAGAGATTAAAGTCAAAATAAAAAAAATTTACGTAAGTATATTCTTTTTCATAGCAGTTGTATATAAACAATTAATGAACGTATTCCATAAACATTCACTGTGTGAATTAACTGCATTTATTTTCAGTTTTTTGTTTCAAACCTGAATAAAGGTGAATGAAAAAAGGATTCCTATCTACCTTCCCAAAATACACATTTGTTTTCTTACCTTTCTAATAGTTGCCACGCATATTGCCGAAAGGTTTAAGGGGTCTATAGCTTCCAATTTCATTCCTTCTTTAAACCATTCTCCAGCTGCATCAACCTCTTTTGCCTAAAGAATCACATAACAGCACCAGAAGCTAAGAATCTAATAAGCCTGGAACAAAATATAACCCCACACTGCCAAAGAAACAGATTGAAATACCTGTTCTATCATCTCTGCTTATGTCAGGGAGGCCAAATCAAGTAAGTGCTTGAATAAAAAAAGTAATGCTTGTGCAGGGCATATTTCCAGGACTTAAGTAGAGTTTCAGGTCTGTTTTACACACACCAGGAACTAAAGGTCCTCATCAACTCCAAGAAAACACTGTTCTTGCTAGCAAACTCACCTTCGTAAATAAATGTGGGGGTGCATCAAAATGTCCATCCTGTTTCTTTGTAATATCTACAAGGAATAATAGTACATATTATTCAGAAGTTTTGTTAATAGAGCAGACAGTATGTTTTTCTGAATTCGTTAACATACAATGCAATCATTGGTGTGGGAGGCCCACAGTTTATAATAAGACTACCACAAAAATCTGGAGGACACAATCCATCTATTTTCCTTACTGACTTCTACCTGAAACACCTCTATAACACAAATCTCATTTATGGAAAAAAACGAATATCCAATATTTACAAGAGCACTTGATTATGTCACGATATTGATACAAATATACATATAGGCTTTTGCAAAAAAAGGGGCAAGTAAACTACTTTGCAGTATGTTATGACAAAAAATTCTATTTATATATTTTTTATATAATTATACATAATCACTTTAAATACATATATGGCTGGTTTTAGCCAGCTGTTGAATAGTACTTTCCAAGGGGTATCCCTGGAACTCTCAGACATTATTTCTGGCAAGTAGCACTGTTCCAGATTTCTCTAACTACTCTTATTTATAAATGGTTTCAGTGAAAGTTTAAGTGCTAGGAAAACCAAAGGTTTTCCTGAAGGGATGCCTTGTGGAATGTTTTACAGAAATTCTGTTTCTGACAAGGGATACAAGCTCAATGGAGCAGAAAAATATTAAAACACAGACTTTTTTTTTTTTTTTTTAGAAGCCTTAAATATTTCAAAGTACAAGTATTTTTGTATTTAAGATAACAAGGGCCTTAACTGTGTACCATCTATTAGGCTGTCACTTCATCTTCCCTGCCCATCTCCTAATGCCCTCTAAAACATGTAAATCTTGCAATATAAAAATATTAGATAGACCCTAAACTTGCAAGTAAAAAAAATAAATCAGTATCTAATAGGATACTTGTACATGTTGTATTGTACAAAAAAAGACAAATGTGAAGAAACTAGGAGTTTGTGGAGCAAGACTGTGTCATTCCAGGTATCACCATGAAAAAGTAGGTTTACCATACTTGAATATTGAAGTTCAAGGTTTTCCTGCCTAGACAGTTTGTTAACCACTACTAACCGTTGAATCTTTCTAGATACCAACACTACAAATCAACCTAAAATTTATTTTGGCTTTTCCAATGCTGCAAAAAACACTAATTATACTTTTAACTGAAACTCCTGAATGTAATATAATTGGTAAAACCCTTGGGCCGCATTACATAAATTTTTAAGGGTCATTATTCAAGCTAGTCCTATTAATTGCATAAAGCGACAGTACTGCTTAAGTCAGACTTCTCCAAGCCAATACTACCCACAAAGACACCTCTAAAACACAAGCTTACCAGATCTTTTGAATCTGTGTCCTATACTTCGAGACCAACCAATATGATGAATGAGTGGACTGTACATATGGCACCAGAAGTCATCAGTTTTGTCTTCACTTTCTTCATACACCAATCTTAACCGGCCCCCAATGACACTTTCTACAACTGCTACCCTTGTTCGACAAAGGTGTGTTTTGTCAACAACTTCTACTCTCATGGAAGTTTTGAATGGATACTGCATACTCTCAGACACCTTAAAGTAACAGAAAAAAACCCATTCTGTAAGAATATACTCTGTTTTTCCTCAGTCATCTGTCTTCTGCTATTGAAATGCAGTATCAATGCACTTTTCATTTAATTCAAGTACTTGTTAATCAACCTGCAAAAATGACACAGATGATTTCACTTATATTTCATTGTACCTGGGGAGAAATGAAACGTTTCAGAAAACTAAGTAGAATAGATCCTACAATGCTTTAATTGTATCAAGTACAGCCCCTAACACAATTCTCGCACAGGTTAGAGGAATTTTCCATTGAAGGTTACAGGAATTTTCCATTGACTTAGTGAAAGTTTGTTCAGTTGTTATCAATGGATAAAATTACCTTAACAATTTTAACCAAAACAAAAACAAAGGTTTTTTTTTTTTCTTTGTCATCCACTCAGAATACAGCACTTTAAAAAATCGGATTAAAATACTTTGTTATAAAAAGGCATGGAAAACAAACCTTCAACATAATTAAAGTTGGCCACTCACAAACATATTTCTTCGTAATATACCAAAAAGAAAGGAAGAGAATGAAAATAGATGTTAATCTGCCTTGTGAGAATACATTTTGTTTAAAAATCAGTATCTGTCAATAGCCATTTCCATTACGAACTCCCCAAAGTGTTGAGATCTTGCCAATTTAATTTGGCTTTCAACCGAGCCAATTTTTAAATAGAAATCAACAAGTGCAGAATGTTTTTTGGTGATTTTTTTCTTTTTTTAATATTAGATGCGGTGTAAGACAACAAATAAGTCTCATATTCCTACTGAAAGCTATGTACCATCTCACAATATTAGTAAGTAAACTTACAGCACACTATACAGGCAGCTGCAACACTTAAAGACATGACTTAGCAAAAAAAATCTAGTCCAGAGCAGATGAAAAGTATTAACAAGTATGTACATCTAAATATGTGCTATATGAACACATTTTGTTCAGTTTCTTGAAATAGTGCATGATAAAAATCATTCCTGAATTAGAAAAATCAGTTTTAATTTTTCTTATGTATCACAGGGTAGCTTATTAGCACTTTTTTTTTTTTTTTTTTTAAATTGGGGTATTTTAGAATTACAATAGACTAACTAGTTTTTAAAGAAAATTACTGTGTGCTAGAGGAAACAGTTTTCCAAATACATACTGACAAGTGTGGACATAAATGGAGAATAGAAATTCACAGGAAAACTGTATTTAAGGGAAGAAACTACTGTATCATCTTCACTATAAAAGGAGCTCATGTGCCATTGTAAAATACTTCAGTTCTTCACATTGTGCTGCAATTTCGTTTATAGTACATCATTGATATTGCATCAGCCTTACCTTCTGAGAAAAGTCAGGAGGAAGTGTTTTGGCACCAGTAAGTCGTTTCACTAGAAAAGCTTTCCAGTTTGTGTATTTGTGTTGGATGGCTGTTGCAAATGAAGGGGAAAAAATAAGCCACTGATTTTTTAATTGTGTCCGTTAGAGACAATATTAGAGTCTGGAATATGTAAAGAAGAAATCCCAGATGACTGTTAAAAAGCCTGGATGACAATAATGACAAAAACCTCTTTAGAGAATGAATGCTACCCAAGATTAAGTTTATGGGTATGTCAGGGCAAAGAATTTAATAACAAAATATAAATAAAATCAGTGCATGTTCACATCACTGATTAGCTAACTGCTTCCACCTTGATCTTAAAAACTTTAAGTTGCATCAGATGGGCTACTCCAAGAAACACTTTCAGTCAAGTCCTTATTTTTCCAAAAGTTAAAATGATTTATTCATAACTGTTGAAAGACTTGCTATGGTAAAAAAATACTTTGATATCTGGACCATGAGCAAATTTAGTTTAATAAGGAAAGACTTTGATATCAATCAGTAAGGCTACTATTTACATACTTCGAGGAGGGACTAGGGGCTTCCCACTGGTTGCACACCAACCAACTGGGTGGATGTCAGACCCACAAACGTTGCACCAGAAGTCAAGACTTGAATCATTTTCAAAGCCTTCATATCTTAGCAGAGCATTGTAGCCTGAAAGAAAGCAATCCCATTTAAAAAAAGACAAAAATTAAACAAGATTATAAAAAATATATTAGTATTTCTTTACCAATCATAATGTATATTACATTGGATTTTCCAGACTATAAATTTTTATAGAACATTAATCTTATGGCACATTTCTGCATGTTATTAATGCACAAAATTGATTACTTTGATAAATGTGCATGTGCTATCATGTAAGTAAAATTTTAATTAAAATTCTTGAACTATAAGCCTTTAGAAGTTATATGTAGGAGGAGAAAATTAATTAGTTACCCATAGTATCTGCTTTATCATCTTAGCTATGTGACCTTGAATTTTTAACTCCTAACCAAGTGATTTGTATAACGAGGCTTATGCTAGCTATCATACAATTTCCTATCTCCTCATTCCGCACTGCTTTTACTGTACTCTGAGGCAATATAAAAAAAAAAAACCCACTAGCCATTCTTAAGCATCACTGAAACCACTCTAAAACAGTGTAATGTAGTGATAGTGCTAGAACATATAATCTATTGACACAGCTCTGACAACCTAACCAGTGTCAACATTATACTAACCAGGTGACCACTGACTATTAGCTCCCTTCACACAGTTATTTTGATTATTTTAATAACTTCAACTAAAATATATTTACCTGCTAATTTTACAATTCCAGCTATCCAGAAGACTTTGGTAGGTAGGCTGCAGTCCGTGTTTGGAACCTCCACTCGCACTCCTTCTGAGATATCACCCCAGCATGTCCCCATAGGTGCCTATCATTTAAGGTAGGGGGGAATAAAGTCACCAGTTCACCACATGATAATACTTATTTTTTGTTTTATCAGTGTTTTATGAGTGACTTAAGAAGACAAAACAATCAATATACATGATAAGACATAAGCATATGTTCAGAAAACACTCTTTCTATGAAAACCTAGCTTGGTTTTGATTTGAAGCTTATGTGTAGTATTGTAATTGTATACAATTATTACTGTGTATTTCCTGCAAAAACTATAGGATTCCAAGTTTAAAAATCTGTACAGCACAAGCACAAACCGCATATACTCACAGGTCAGCTTTATTCTACTATGTTTCAACTTGGTGCAGGCTACTGATTTTAGTGGGAATGGTGTAATTCCTCTGCAATTCTACTTGCAAGAAAATTATGGTACATTAAATTCATACCTGTACCACAGACAAAGTCTTTATATTTTGTAAATCAGAAATATTCCTGAAAAAATGCCTAAAAGTTATTTCTTGAATATATTCTGATGATTTATTATGGTGGGGTTTATCACCCACTGGTTCACATCCTCTCAGAGGAACAGGCTTTCATATCACCTGCAAATGATCATTCCGTCAAGCAAGCAAAAAGAAGAGAAGGCTGAGTGGCACCTTTTTAATGAATGCCAAAAGGAAAAGCACAGCGAGATTCCTCACACACTGTCCTGAAGGCTTAGACTAATGTGTTAGTAACAAAAAGAAACACAAGCTTGATAAACTACTAAGGATTTGTGGAAACTAGAAATAAAAATTACATTTAGTTGGCTATCTCAAGAATGTTTTGTTGACTATCTTTTCACGATGCTCTGTTCAAAGATGGTATTGTAGAGATATCGGAAACACACAGTGCTGAAGAATCTAAAACCTTAAAAGTTACTCAACTGAAGTTATATTGGCAACGAAACAGAAAATGACTCAGTCTGCATTTAACTTGAGACGACCAAGAAGGGAAAGATTCGGATTTGGGGTATTTCAGAAGAACAGTCATATCAATTCTAAGGTGTTCTGAGAAAAATAAATTCTTATCAGTTCAGAGAATATCCAGATATCACAGGGACAACTGAAGGGATCCTCCGGTTCCATACCATAGTGGACAGACAGTATTCTAAGGCTGTCTCTCATTTACAAACCTCTTTGCAAACAAAGAATTTAACTGCTCAGTGCGAATAGCCTCCAACTTCACAGGATTCTGGCCAAGAGCCAGAAGTGAAGAAACTTGGATTACTCCTGAATGATTGCAAATCACAATACTGGAATTTTGCTGGCAATCAGCAATAGTCAACTAGTAGCACTAAAAGCCAAAAACTTATCTTAAAAAGGGATACCCTTAACTAGTAGAAATATTTGAGGCTAGGCATGCAACACTCAAAACTAGTTTTAACTATGAAAGGAAAAATAAGTTATTACAAGTATGCCAGTTTCTTATTCTTGAAGCCTGGTCTCTTCATGTTCTGCTATGTCCCATCTACACCAGTCTAGACTGCAGAGCTCTTTTCTGCCACCTGGCAGACAGAGGAAAAAAGAATTCGAAAGATGATGGCTTATTTTCACACACAAAATATGCAGATACAGCTTCTTAATCAAGTGCTATTACATATTCTCTATCATCTCTAAATTGACATGTGTAGATTTTTGAATTGAATTGGGGAAATAAACTTTTCAAACTGCATATTTTAGTAAATCTTGTTGCCTTGTATAGAGATACAGATGAAGCCAAACAATCTAAAATAGCAGTACTGAATAATTTCATAATCCAGCTGCACTTAATTGAAAGATATTTTACTGCCTGCTCATCTATTCAGTTGATTCAGAGTGAAAAGTATATAGAAACACTTCTCCTCACATCAAATAGTAATGGAAATGTCACAAATTTTTATTTCTAGAACATGGATTGGTATAGAGGGAAATAGCAGAAAGTTAAATTTGTCCTTGTCTGTGAAAATATTGGTTCTGCTAGTTCTCCTACACCAATCCATATGGCTCACCCTTTAGAAGAAGGAAGCCATCCTGTGTAACATCACTACTGAAATGCCAGATAACACTACTGTCTTGAAGTGATGGCTTACAGTATACCTGGTATACTGTGCCATCTTTTCCTTTTTCACTCATTATGAATATTCTTAAGGGAGGAAGACTGGATTAACCAGGGCTATAACAGCCATCTTCCTTCATGTCTTCTCTGTCTTCATCTGATTAACCAATCAGTGTTTGCACAGTGCTTTGAAAAACTCAAAGCACTATGTAAGTGTTAAGTCTTATTCATCTGCTGGCTGGAAGGGTAACTCTGAAGTCTGGATTGGCATAGTGCGAACTAGCAGAACCATAATTTACAGGTAAGAACAAATTTACCTTTCAGACTCATGACGAAGAGATCCACTTCACGTCACTCCCAAACAAGGAAGATCTGGTTCATCGCTTCCTGCGCCGGGAGATGACTTGAGAGGGTTTATCTGTGAGCAGCAGCTGCCTTCTCTGCAAGGTAAGTTGCAATCAGGAAGGTCCTGTTTGACAGGAGCACCTAAAGGCTACGTATCCCCACATGTCTAGCTGAACAAAGAACCTGTGGGTTAAACGAGCTCATGGCTCTCGTGGCTTCTAAAGGTTTTAGATGGCACCGACATTGCCATGATTTCAGAGTTGAAACTTGAATCCGGATTTTAACGGAAAAGTGATGCTACCAATTCCTGAAGCATAAGGCTACAATGCTGAAGGCTTGTGTGTGAACAGTACCCCAACAAAAGGTAATGCCAGAGCAGACAATATGCAAAATGGTCTAAAGTTAAAAAGTTCAAAGCAAAGCACTGCCACCTAGTGTAAAATCCTGGAAAAGCTTCCTTAAATCAAACTATTCATTTATTTTAATAACAAAAGAAACCAAGAGAATGAAAATATTCTCAGAATAAAATTCAACTGGAAGAAAGATTGAAAAATTCTTAACTTCAGGAAATGTGCATCTCACTAGCAACAGAGTGGAAAAGAATAATTACTATTAATTGTGCATTAAGTTGTAAATTAAGTAGTACTGACAAATGACTCAAGGCACTGTAGTTGCTTTCATTTCTAGGAATAGTTTGAGCTAATAAAAGCAAATATTGAAAAAACTGTTTAGAAGAAAATGAAATTGGAATGCAGGTTAGCAATGAGCCGATTGTATGTTACTAAGCTATAACACAATATTAAAAACATTAAATTAAGAGTTTTCCTCCCTGCATCAGCTATTGCTGCATGTCTGATTAATGCAGTTTTACAAAAAAAAAGCTGCAAGGTGCACAAACTGTAATTCTGGCTTTATCACAGCCTTCCTATATGACATAAACCAAAGCAGATTCTCTACTTCAGTTTACTGAACTATAAAGTAGGCATAGTTGTACTGTTGCTAGTGAATTTCATTAGTGTTACTCAACACTGAAGTCTGGAATGAAGGTAACAGGGAAGTACAAGAGCCACAATAAGGGCAGTGAAAGACTGAAATTAATTCTTCCCGTATGGAGAAAGAGATAGAGAGAACTTCAAGATTTAAATGTTTTAATTCTAAAATGTAACTTGTTTAAATTGAAGAGGAAATAACTCCCCAGGCAAAAAACCCAGCTGATCTGGGAGAATTACATCAGACCTGAAATACTGAAGTATGCCAGGTTATTAAAAAAATAACCAATAAGCTAAATCCCACATTTTATAATTCCCTTAAATTTTCTTTAATATTGATCCTAATGTTCCCTATCAAATATCCATACAGATACACCCAGTATAACCAGATGCATATTTTATCTATTAACAAATTTAAGGGTAGATGTGTCATGATTTTACTGTCAATTCAAAACATTTGTTTTGAACAGATTAAGCTTTATATATTCAATCTCACAGACACACACGTGCATGGGATCCACAATATGGATGGTAAACAAACAACTAATACAAACTTTTACAAATCAAAGCAATATAGCTCACAGAAAACATAGCAATAATCTTTCCAGACAGACAAAAAGAGTATTGTTTCTGTTAGTTATCAACCGGGGGGGGGGGGGTGGCGGGGAGGGGGGAGAGAGAGAGAAGGATCTAACAAGAGAGTACTAATGCATTTTCAGATCCTGACTGGTTTAAATAATATATTTTTCAAAGAAATAATTACAGTAAAACTAAATGCAAATCACTACCTTGTAACACTAACTAATGTCCACCAAAGAAGTAAAAATCTCCAAAGGATATTGCAGAAGTTGCATTTTACTTTTATATAAAAGGGAAAACGGGGGCAGAAAAGAAACAACATTCAGGCTTAGCAGAACTGTTGCCATGCAGCTTGTGAAACTACTCTAGGTAAAATACAAACATTAGTATTGTATCTGTTCACATTATTGGTGTACCATTCAACTTAATGAATGAAGCACTAAGGAAGATAGAACTCCTTTTAATGTGGAATGTTACAGCATAATTCACAAGCAACCTATCATAGCTGTTTCCTAACTAAGGATGCCATACATCATGAAGCATTTGTTGTTATAATAGTACAGCCCATGTTATCAAACAATACCTTTTGATATGTACTTATGAAATTATTATAGCATGTACATAAGTGTGATAGCAAAGTGAAAACATGCTTATTCAAGCACGTGGAATTTGATACAAATTCACGGAGCTATACTAATGCAAGGCTCTGTTCTGGGCAATAGTTAAGGCCTCTAAGCATAAAGGGTGCTATTCAGAAAGTGCCAACTGCCAAGAGCCCTCAACTCCTACTGATTTATGAGTTGACAGGGCTCAGCATGAATTCCAGAACTGGACAGAAAATATGTCTCTCTTCTCCCTTACGGACAACTTCCATGAAACAAAATGTTTGTTCCGATTGCAATTTTCATCACATAGTTTTGAGCAAAATAAAACTTTTTATAAGAGGATGAAACACTTCAAGTTCCCAAATAAATAAATAAATAAAGGTATGCTGAGAAAACACTCTGTCAGAAAGTTTTTACTTAAGAGACAGCAAGTACTGACAATATTTTAAACAAGATCTAATAATTGGAATTTAACAAACGCATTAAAGACAGATGCTGCTAAATATTTTCCTCATCCCCTAATTACATTCTTTAATGACCAAGGACTTTCTGTTTGGAATTTTTGTAACTCTAATACAAAGAAAACCGACTTCTCTAATTTCAGATTTATAAAAAACCCTTCATTTTCCTCAATTTCTACCCTACCTGCCAGCACAACTGACAGAGAATCTGACGAAAAACTAAGGAAAAAAAATATAAAAATCCCAAATCCAAATGTGTAACCAAAAGATCAGTTCAACATAATGGATCAAGCCTGACAATCTAAAAAGCCTTTTGTAACTACTTCTAATATTGCATGACCTGGTTGGTTTGATACTCCATAGCGCATTCGATGATTTTGCACCTTTAAAGTGAGAAAAATAACCTCACAAGGGTTTAATAGTCCTCCTTTTACTTTCTTCTTTGTTTATGAGAGCATGTATGATGAGAGTAACTGATAGTGTTCGGAATGGTTTTAAAGGACAGATAAAAACAAAGATACCTATCTAAAAAGCAGTCATACTACCGCAGTTTACAACATAAGTTTCATAGTCCAAAACCATAAAACATATTTGGATATGTAAGTTTTGCAAAAATGAATTCAAGAATTAACATGGACTCTCTCTCTCTCATGCACACACACCAAAGGATAGCACATATTGAAAAATACTTACGTGTTTAAAACAGGTAACAGGAGCTGCTGCAAAGCTATTGCTATTGATGTAGTTACCCCAGCTGAAACCTTCCACAGGGACAGCTGCTAAGAGAAAGTTATTTTATTTAGGAAGCTGCTAATGAGCCACAAATCTTGTATTACCAAGAATTTGTTTCAGCTCTGTTCATATGCCATTACCTGCTTTAGTCTTTGCCTGGTTTTGTAAAGTTGCTTGGTATTGAGCATATGCTGCTAATTTAGCCACTAGGGGTTGTTTTTGTAGAACTTTAGCCTTCTTTGTTGGAGGTTTACCCTAAAACAAAAAAAGCTAAGTAAATAAAGTCTTTCCAAACTCCCATCAGGAAATTTCCGTAGGTCTGTAGCACCTCTCTGGTACATTTAACTAAAATTAGAACACCACAGAGTGGAAGTTGACTAAGTATCACAAAACTACATGTAATATTAAATAAATTTAAAAACCAACAAAGAATGTCCAAAACATTACTTTTGTACTAGTATTCCAACTTGAACCACATTATAGATTCATTGCTGTTTAACTGAAAAAAAGGTCTCTTTTAAAAGCAGGTCAAAAGGAAGAACTTATAATCTAATTTATACCAATGCAATTTCTTAGCATTTGTCGCAATGAATTTGAGATAGGATATAATGATATTTCTTGACATTTCTACATCTTTTCTGGAATGTTACAAATATATCTTCATGATTTTTTGATTACTATTTTAAGTGAACAGACCAAAACCCAGTTTGCAAATCTATATAGTTAAGAAAACCGTCGAAAACAAAACACAACAATTCTAAATAAACCTTTATGCTCTCTAAAGCCAGAAAGTATCTTGGGTATGAGATGCATGGAATTTCAAGTCACTACATATGTAGACTGAAGATTTTTCCTGATTTTTTTCTTGCAGAAGGGCCACTGCAGCAGAATTGAAATAAGGAGTCAGTATCCTCTGTAATTTGCTCTGCTGAGCAAAGCAATTCGTTCATTACTGATACGGTTTTGAGTTTTGGCTTACAAAATCACTTCTGTGAAAATTTTAATGTGTTAAGAAACTTGACTTATCTTAAAATATCATGCAAGTTTTACAAACACAGACTATAATAAGTATATAAAGAAAATGGTGTCTGTACCGCTACCTGAAGTCTGGCCAGAATGCTGGCCTTCTTGGAGTTTGATGAATAGCTTCTAGAGCATGACACACTGCAGAAGCGTTTTGTTTTAGAGTAAAAAGCGTCACGGACACCAACCATTCCACACATCTCGCATGTAGCTAATCAGAGGAGAGAAAGAGCCAAATGTTAACAGTGTAATAAAGACCTCAGTAAAAATTCAGAACATCGACAACATAAGGAAAGTCCTGTAGGTGGCACCAACAAACAGTTTCTTAGGGTTTGACCCCAAAAAGAATTGCACAGAAAAATAACTTAAAACAAGACCACCACCACAAATGTCAGTGAAACACTTAAGAACCTCAAGTTCATTGATGAAAGGGTGCCTCCTTTCTGCTCCCTATTAATTTTACCACTGGTAGAAGTGAATGACCCAGTAAATCAGCCAAAGCCAGTTTCTGTGTTTTTGTGGTTCTCAAGGAAACGTCTGCTTTGAATCTGGGCCTGCCAGTCTTGATTTCCTCTAAATATTTAATACTTCCAACCTGAAATAAACCCAGATCTCTTTTTTGAATCATAAATTAGTCTACCCAAAGTAACCTAGCCCACCAATATTCTCTTCTAGCTGGAATCATACACTTCTCAGGTTGACACCATCATCCACTGAGTTGTTCCATGATGAATAAGAGTTTGTGAGCAACTTATGCCAATGAGACAATACCAAGATTCTACCCAGAGAGAGCTCTACTAATCACTAATGATTTTGGCTAAAATATTTTTTACCCGATGATAAAAGCAATCTTCCCTTTTTAATTTTTTTTTCCCAGTATACTCTAGCTCACAGCTAGTGGGTAGTGAACAGGTATACGCTAATAGAATTTATACAGTAGCAATAATCAAGTTTTCCTAGTACAGGAAGAAATATGTTTTAATATATTGCATATATAATAAAGGGTAGAGAGAATAAATGCCCAAGCGTAGAGAGAACACACTGACATTTTCCTCAAAGCTCAAAGAATAAAAACAACATACACGAGAACATACACATGCATGTGCATATATACACAACACACATTTGATGGGAGGACAGATGTTCCCATACTATTTCCTTCCTGATAACAGGATTCAAAAATCTATCTTATTTCAGTTTAGCAAAAACCAAACAATTCCCCCGTCCCAAAACAAACCAACCCCAACCCTTCAGCTGTTTTGGTCCCTTTTCAGTCAGGACCAACATTTGGGATTGGACCCTCCCAACTCACAGCACAGCCTAAAACCCACAAACATCAAACTCTTTGTATTCATGCACCACATACTTACCCATGCCAGATTTGCCATCTGGGTAAGTATAGACCTGTCCATTGTTCTTTATAATTGGGAGACTGGACGGCAAAGGAGCAACCTCCTCTTCACTCTCGTCTGAACTGGAGCTGCTGCTGGTGTCCTCACTACAACTATCATAACCGTCAAACATCCCGAATGAATCACGTCTTTTCCTTTCTGCTCGTGAAGTATGTTCTGTCTAAAAATTAAAACAAACAAACAAACAAACAACAAAACCCCCAAAGAATAGCAGAGCATTCTGAATACAAGTATTTCAAAGTCAAACTTAAAAAGTTTCAAAAGTCAAAGTCAGCCTTCAAAAGTAGATGTACTAACAAACTGCTCTATCAGCACAGAGATACGAGCCATATATTGCCCATTAAATTAGTAATGGTATAGTCAAAACTAGCCAATTTTTGGTATTGTGATATACAGGAAGAAAAATCTATCTCACGATCCACTGAGAATACACAGTAGCAGTCCATACATTTCTTTCTTTTGGTGTCTTCAGACTTCATTAAACCTGATGTGCTGAATAATGACAGCCACACAGATCTTATATGCAAATGAGCACATTCCAGATGGCTGCAGCCAATTTCACTAAAATTCATTCATTTGAGAAAGCTGGGCAGAGAAAAGACAGTTCAATCAAGAGGGCACTATTCCACAGGAACAGAAATGAGAGTATATCTCTGCTTTCGTTGGCTTGTGGGGTGAGCGATAAGTCACTCAGCTTCCCTATGACTCAGTTTCTCACGTGTGAAACGGGAGTACCTCTCTACCTCACAGGGATGTTCTGAGGATTAATCCATTAACAATTATGAAGAGCTCAGTTACTATGGCAATAGGGTCTGTACAAATGGTAAAAGATAGAAAGGGGACTAATTTGCCACTGTCATACACGAAAACTTGTTACATAATATAGTTTTCCTATAACCAAAAAATCTGAGGCCAAACAAAACCATACAATTTTGAAAAGCACATAGCAGTTAAGCAATTTCCAACAAAAAACATTAAAGTATAAACAACAGATTAACCGATGTCTCTTCTGATGTACATCCAATACATGCATTTTAATACAGTGACAATTTTCACTTTATTAGTATCTTAGACAGCTCTACTGAAACAAGGCTACTGCTACATGAGCTGCCCTCATAAAGCTAAAAAAATAAAAAAAATTTCCAAGTATTTCCATTATCCTTAACAGCATCTACTAAGTTTGAGAGGAAATAACAGATAAAGAGAAGACAAATTCTATAATAGAAGCACAAGTTGCCAGAAAGAAGTATAGCCAAGGAAACAGAAAAAAAATATTATAAAAGCGTTTGCCTCTACTTCCTTTTCCAAGAGCTAATTTTATTTAAAAGTCATTGTAGACAGAAAAATAATAATGTGATCAGACTTTTCCTTCTTAAACTGCATTTGGATTCACAGCTTTAAGATTTCATCACAGTAATTCCCCAAATCCCTTTCCTAGAGAGTATATGCCTGAACATCTTTATTGTTGGATCTCATCCGAGCCTTTTTCTGCCATGCTATCCCTTTATTGTAATATTCGCTATTCTCCTTTGCAATCTGACTAAATCCTATTATGGAAGGATTTCCTTATAGTTAAAAGGGAAACCTGATTTCCACACTGACCCAATCCTAGCATCCAATTAAAAAACAAACAAACAAAAACCAGTAAGCACAAAAGGTTATGCAATAAGATAAACAAATTTAAAACACTTAAAGCAGCTGTGAAACAAAACAACAAAAAAAAGTCAGTGTAATGTTAATTATGCACACATTCCTCAGCCAACAATCCAAAGTTATATTAAAACCAATCAAAACTTAGGATAGGGCACAACTTGACAACTCCTTGAAGGAACTGACATCTGCCTGAAGTAGCTAGGGTAACGGTTGCAAGCATTAGAGAAAACACTGAGCAATGGCAGAACAAAACCTCGTCCTGACCTGCACTGGTAACCTGCACTTACCTGTACACTATTACTGATGTTATTAGCCAACAAGATATAAGATCAGTTATTTGTTTGTGTGTGCACGTGTGTGTAGATTAAGGCAGAAGTTGAGCACAACGTTGCCATGGATACAGTGTTCTGCGAACAGTGCCAGTAATTTACATATCAGAACATGAAGACTAGTCATCTTCCTCAAGATTTTGTGAGCTCCTTAATGTCTCACAATATCTAACTTTTCTTGACCACAGTCTCTGCTAAGAAATAAAATGCAATACCATATTAACCATCCGTAACACTAATACCAGAACACCATGATCCCTTCTAGTATTACAGATAGATATTAGTGGTGTTTCAGAGCCCACAGGCAGGGTCTCCTTCCTCATTCACTCATCCTCCCTAAGTCAGCTGATCTGATTTTACTAAGAGATTAGGGCTTCATCCCACATAAAGGAGGACTTAAACCCTAAGTGGAGGCTGCAGTACAAGGTAGTCTTGGGACATCCCTTTTCCATTCCAGACTGGAGAACTCTGGACCCACACTGCAGTTCTGCTTTGCCCAGTACTTTGCTGGCAGAGGTCTGAAATGCTGTAGCAGCTCAGAAGGAAGAAAAGTGCAGCCCATTCCTAGTCCCTTCAATTCCCAGTGATACAGTAGAGAAACTCTATAGCCAGCGCTGCTTCCATTGCAAGGGAAGGTGACAGAAAACATGGGAAGTTGGAGGCAAGATGAAGGACCAGTAGCACAGAAAAGAAGACAGGCTGCTCTAGGCAAGTTGAAGCATGGTGCAAGATTACAATGGCAGATACCACAATAGCACAGTTGGCTCTTTCTTTTTTGGTTCTTCTTTTGCATCACATATTTAGATGCCAAGCCCTCTTTGCCAAAATATCCACAGATGAGAAAACATTTTCGCTTTCTATATATAAAGTTGGGCCCTCTATTAAGAAAATCATTCTTCAGCATTATACAAGTTCCTAAGTAGCAATCATCAAGTTTGTCGAGTTTAACTACACTGTCAAAACAAGTCTCATGTCAACTTTCCATTTATTTCGTATTTGGCCAAATCGTCCCAGGTCAAGTTATGAGTGATTCAAAACAGCAGCTTTGCTTATTCTTTTAAAATAACACTGTAGTTTTTATAAAACATTTTTATCCAAGCTTTTGCTAGAAGATGACCACATTTGCCAGATAATTTATGTAGGACACTCTTAATGTTAATTTACAGTTATTGCCTGGATATTCTGGGGAAACTACTTAAAGTATGTTTTGTGAGACTTGGAAAAGGTACAGTTTTGCAACAAAAAAATTACAAAGTACTCTGTACGCAGAAGTAGGTGGAAGTTAGGAAAGATGATATGCAAATACCTATGCTGGAATTTTGCTAGAGCAGATAAAAACACTTCTATTTTGATAATACACACCACCAAGGTTCTTTTCAACCCATGTTGAAACACAGCATTTGTAGAAACAAGTGAACAACACATGGAGTATCTGGTAACCCTTCCTGCAGAACTTAGATGGAGTTTGCAAAAGAATAGGACCTCTAACATCTGAAACAGAAAAAAGTTGGGGTACAACTCTGAACTCAAATGTCAAAACCAGCATCCTTACAAAAAGGACAATATATGCCTCAAACAGAACCATACTTTGGTAACAGCAGCAGCCTGCAGTTCCTGCTGAGTTCTTGCAAGTGATGAGCAGCAGTGTGCCTCAGCTGACTAGCAATATCTTGCCTGTCTGACAAAAAAGCACCTAACCATGGCAGCTGCAGGACCTCTATGAATGGAAGCCTCAGAAAGAAGAGCTTATTACCCTGCAAGGTGTTCCCACTGAATTTTGAGACACTGTCCGTGAGAATGCAGTCCTTCGCTCAAAAAAGCTACCAGAGACTAACAGTAGTAGTAACTTAACCTAACAATTACAACCACAGTAAGATCAATCCATGTTTGACAATATAGGCGTACAAAAGAAAAAAAACACCAAAAACAAAAACACAGAAAACTTTGCTACTCTTAGAAGCTGGATTTAGCACTAAAATTCATGCTGAGGAGCTTGTCTTTTCCTCAAAACTGAACCAGATTAGTCTTCTTCACCTTCTAACAAATGAGGGAGTAGCATCCTGCCTATCTGCAAAATATGCAGGAGCAGGAGTATGGCTTACTAGAAAACGTAGAACCTTGTAGCTGGTTAATACCGAAAGAGCAGTAGCTTAAGTAACTCCACCACTAATAGAGAGTCTACTAGTACGTTAAGCGGAAGCAATGCACAAACAAAAGAACGAGACAAACTTTTCCGCACACTGGCTAAGGTTTATTTTGCTAATGAGATTACCAGTTCCTCAACAGCAAAGATTTTTACACAGAGCAATACAAAGTCTAGGGTAAGTGGGACTGGCAAATCAGACTATTTGCTTGGGGGTTTTCTTGCATACTTTTCTTTATTGAAGGGATGGGTGGAGAAAGGAACTCTTAAGAACTGCTTTCTTATTCTGCCCAACTTCCCATTTTCCTGTTCTTCCTCTCCTCCCTGTGAATACTTGGCAGCAAAGTATTTTTAAGAAATAATCTTAATTAACCATTACACAAGGCAAATGGTACGATAAAAGAATATAGTTAAGGAAACCGGTTTCCCTAAAAGCAGGAAGGCAACTCTAAATAAATATGAAAAATAACTAGTTTCTCACTCTCTTAACGTACAGTCTTATATATATACAGTTGAATTTGGTCAGCAAACCAGTATGTATAGCATACATTCTTTGAGCGTAATAACTACCCTTTGAGTATAAAAAATTGGTCACAAAGAGTGAACAACGCATGGCTAAAACACAAAATAAAACCATTTAATGTTAATTAGACATCAAATACTTACTCAGGAAATTGCTTTAGTGTCTTGATGAAGACTATGCTCAACTATTGGCAAAATTTATGAGAAAGTGTTTCGAAGGTGAAAACTTGGTACAAAAAATGCCCCATTATTAATTAACCAAACTTCTTGCCCCCAAGTAAGCGCATCCTGGCCAAAGAAGGATGATCCAAAACAGTCACAGAAAGGTTTCAAACCACTCAAAATGGTTGTTGTTACTACTGAATCAATCTGGTGCTTGAATTCAGAGAGGC
The DNA here is from genome assembly GCF_900496995.4 of Aquila chrysaetos chrysaetos. Classification (NCBI taxonomy): domain Eukaryota; kingdom Metazoa; phylum Chordata; class Aves; order Accipitriformes; family Accipitridae; genus Aquila; species Aquila chrysaetos. The sequence goes on from NC_044008.1 coordinate 69,814,042, forward strand.
AGCAATTTAGAGCTTTGAGTACAGGAGCTGTAGCTTAACAAAGGCCTACCAGCACCTATACAGATAGGCATCACTTTCTATATTCAGATCTAACCCCCAGAAACATGACAGAAGTATGGACAGATGGTATTTGAGGCCAAGGTCAACAATGAGGTCACCACAACCTTCAAGCCAAGGGTCTGTGATAAGACACATTTACTTTAATTACATATCCTTAACAGATCGTGCGTTTCCCATAGTGTATTTCTGAGTTGGTATTAAATTTGATGCACAGCTTTAGTTTTCAAAATGTTTCATTAATGTTTTATGCTACAAGCTTAGTTTTAGCTCTGGATGTTAGCATTAAGGAAACAAGACGATGGAACTAATTTATTACAACTCTTCTGAATGTACGCTGGCCAAAATAATTTACTGTAGTAATACTAGCTTGCCCCCTGTGGAACTGAAGTCTAATTGTGTCTCATAGCACGACAAAAAAAGAAAATTCAAACATGGTACCAATTTAAAGAAAACATACTTTCAGCTTTCATTAAAAACAAACAAACAAAAAAATCCCCAAAGCTAAACATGTTGGGATTCCTGAAAATCAGAACCAACCAAACTTACTTTTTTATATAAGCAACTCACCTCTATCTGGAAATGTGCCTTCCACTCTTATTATAAGTAAAATCTCTGCTGGAAAATTACAGAAATGTTTTTTCCTGTCTCTTCATTTGCTATGTATGACAGCATTTTGTCTGAAGCCAGTTTCTGCTGTTTGCCAATGGTTTTGTCCATAGCCTCTTCCCCAGGGGGTTTCACACAAGAGGGGAGACTCTTTCATAAAAAAATATATCAAATTAGCAGGCAATTTTGGAGGGGGGGATGTGATGATTAATATGTGAAATATCCGAGTTTTGAGAAAACTAAAAATCTGTTACAAACTCCATTATGTTTCTACAAAGCCCTTACAGGAGTATCTGGAAGAGGCAAATACTTCACTTTAAACACTGTGTTACCATTAAAAAAACCACCACAATTTAAATTTAAAAAAGCCAAAAAACACCACCAACCCAAAACCAAAATCTTCAACATCTGAACTCATTCCATGTGCTCAGAGCCAGATTCAGCAAAATATCACACATACCCAGAGTGTACTGACTTACCTGAGAAATGAAGGTATGCAGTAGTAGTTTGCAGAAGGTATCAAAAGCCTTGCAAAATTAAATCAAATTTTAGAAGGTAAGAGAAATGAAAGCCAATGAGAGGGAACTTTTGTACAGATTATCATTACTGCCACAGTCATCTAGCTCTCTCTTTACAGAACAACGAAGAAGAGAATTCTTACTTTCAGTCTACAATCCTTTTACACGTGCACAAGCCTACACACTCTCGAGAACAACACCTAAACTATTCCTGTGGCATAAACAATAACTTCCACATAGGAAAGCATATACCTCTGCTATGTTTCCCTACAGCTTACATTACATACTTCCTCAGAAAGATCCCTAGGCAGAAGCAACGAGTAAAGACTATTATTGATTGCCTTTTTAAAGGAATATAGTGGTTTAGTTCCCATTTAATGTTCCAGATTAGACTCTCTCACAGCCTTTTTATTCCATTCCTTACAAGTCAAAATCGGACTGTTATAAACAAATACAAAACCCAAATAAGTTAAATGCAGGTTCTCCAACCTGCAAAATAATTTTAATTTAAAATACAGAAGACTGCCCTGCAGCTTTCAGTTTTAACTGGTTTTAGATGTGAAAAGTCACAAGGGCTACCACCCACATTTTAAATCGTTATTTTAAAACGAATTACTTTTTCACACACAGTAGTTTCTACCATAATCAGCATATGCTTTGTAGTAGGATTATTTTTTTTTTTTTAAGCCACACTGGACAGAAATTGCTACACTTTAAAACATTTCCAGCAACAACCTGAAAGTGAAACTGGTTTCACGGGTTTACTGCTCCTCACATTAAGAACAAAGTCACAATATAAACAGTCATAAAAATTACACAGAAAAGGGAACTGGATGCAAAGAATCCAAAGCTTTTGAAGTGCTAATATTAAAGAACACTCTACAGCACTTAAAATGAGCACGACTGGAAAACTAAACCTTAAAGGCTTTAACTCCAAGAGGAAGTTGCTGAAAAGCCAGCACTTCAGCGGACCACTAAGAGAAGCGTATCCCAGTACGCCTGCATCGCTCAGTACGAGATAATCTGAAACTTTTTACTACCGATCCTGACTGCCGGCAGGAAGAAGAAGGAGAAGAAGGGAAAAAAAAAACAAAACAAAAAGAACAAACAAAACAAAACCCTAACCCAACCCTGCCCAGCCCAAGGAGGCCGGTGGGGGGTTGGAGGGGGGGGGCAGCGCTCCGCCAGCAGACGGGATCACAACAAAGGGGGAGCCGCCGCTCTCCGCCTCCACGTGCCCGCAGCTCCTCCGCGGGTGACAGGCTTCGCAGCGCTGCCGGCACCCACCCACGGCTCCCCCACGCGTGTCGTTCCCCCCCCCAGCCCCGGGGGGGGGAGGGCCTCCGCCTCGGCCTGCCCCCGCTCCGCGGGACGGCTCGGCTCCGCGGGGCTGCCCGCAATAAACTTTTCCCCACAGCGCTCCGCAGAAAGCCGGCCCGAGGCCAACCCGGCTCCCTACCCCGTGGGAAGGCGGGGGGGGGGGGGGGGGGGGCGGCGGTACGGCGGAGCCCCCCCCCGCTCGGGGATGGGGCACCCCCCCCCCCCCCCCTCCCCACCCCCCCAAAAGCCGGAGGGTGCTGGGGCTGCTCCCCTCCCACACAGGTGCGGCGGCCGGCCTCCCCCAGCACAGGCACCGAGAAGACAGAGAAGGAGGGAGGAAGGGAGGGAAGAAGGGAGGGAGGCGGGGGGGGGTGTCGCTCAGCCCCCCAACCCCTCCACCTGCCCCCCCCCCCCCCCCCCGGGCACCCCGCCGCTCTCCTCAGGCGCTGGGTCTCCCGCTCGTTCCCTCAACGGGGCAGCCCCCGCCGCGGCTGCCGCCTTGCCCCCCCCAACCCCCCCCCCCCCCCCCCCCCCCCCCCGGGCTGCGGTAACTCACCAGGTCCTTTGTGTTTTCCATCAGGCCCTCATGGGCAGGAGAACGCCCGCTGCCTCTGCCCCCTCCCCTCGGCTCGGCCCCCTCCGCCTGCCGCCTCCCCCTGTGAGGGGCCGGGCCCGGCGGGGCAGGAGGCGGCCTGGAAAGTTCAGCCTCTCACTCAGCCAGAGAAAGAAACCCAACTCCCTGCGCCGGAATATCAACAACATTAGCATAACGCCTCTGCGCATGCGCGGCGCCCGGCCCACCGCGCGCCCTCATTGGGCTCCCAGCTGTTTGGGGCTTCCTCGCTCGCCGTACCCCCTCTGGGGGAAACCATTCGGAAAAGGGGGGGAGCGCAGCGCCGCAGTAGAGGTTGGGGGATAAAAGCAACCCCCGACGCCTCTCGGTTTGCTTTTCGGTGGATGGCGGAGCGCAGGGCATAGGGGTTGGGCCGCCGGTGAGGGGCGCTTGTTGTTACACCGGAAGCGTGATCCTGCCGGGAGCGCAATGGAGCGGCCCAGCCGTGGGCCGCGTCACGTGGAACGCGGGGTGGGGGGGAGGGAAGGAGGGCGGGGGAAGGAAGGCAAAGAAAGGAGGTCACGTGCCAGCGTCTTGAGCCCGGAGGGCGTGACCCGATCACGTGGGCTGAGGAGGGGCAGCGGTGCGCGCCTATCACGCCCGCGGGGCGGGGCAAGGAAGCCGGTATAAGAAGGGGTGTCACGTGGTTAGCGAGCACGCGTTCCGGTTCCGGCGGGCGGCCGCCCGACGGAGAGTCATGCAGTCGGCGGCGGGAGCGCCTCGGCCGGGCCCGGCAGTGGCCAAAAAAAAGAAGAAAATGAAGAAAACGAAGAAAATAGCGAAACAGCTCCGGCCGCGCGCGGAGGCGGAGGCAGCGGCAGCGGCAGCTGAGCGGGCGGCGGCTGAGCAGGCGGCGGAGGAGGCGGCTCGGCGGGCCCGGCACTTGAAGTCACTCTCCCGGCGGTCGGGCGGCGAGCGGGAGCTGGAGGAGCTGGTGTTCGGTGACAGCCTCAACGTGGAGGAGGACGAGCTGCTGCAGCGCCTGGCCGGTCCTCGGCGGGTAGGGCTCGGGGCCCGGCGGGCTATCCCGCTCCACGGCCTGTCCTGAGGCCCGGGCCGCGCCGGAGCGGAGCGCGGGGAGGCGGCGCGTTCTGCGGTCCCGAGCAGGGGCTGGTGCTTGCTTCGGCTCCTTGCCCCTGCCTGGTCCGCGCCGCCGTGTCTGTCATCTCCCCGCACCGGCCCGTGGCTGGGCTAAAATGGCCTGTTGGGTTGTTTTCAGCTTAATGCGACGGAGAGGAGAAGTCTTCAGAAAGACTCCAGCGATTCGGAAGTAGAAAACGAAGCAAAAGGTAAACTCCTGTCTAAAAAGCCAGCCTGGGTGGATGAAGATGATGAAGCTGAGGAGAAGTAAGTTCAAGCTTGCAGGTAGGAATTGTGTGTCACACTTAAGAGTGACTGTAAGTGGCTTCAGTTTGAATGATCTTCATGTTCTGTGTGTTTTTTCTGTGTAGTGTTGATATGACCCATAGATATAGGAAGGATTTCATGAAAAGTGATGCTGAGAAGGTGCTTACTAAGAAAAATCTAAAAAGAAGACTTGAAGAACAGTAAGTTTCATTAATGTTTCTGTGGTGAACTTTGTTAAGATGACATAAGATACATTTATGTGACATTCAGAGTTACTTTACCCGCTGTATTCATTTAGTCTCTTTAAAGCTAATGCTTCTTAAAATATTTTTAAATTGAAAATAGTACGGAGAACAGTAAATAAAATGTGCGTTTGCATTGTCTAAACTAATTTGTTTAAAACTTGCTTTAGCAGAGGTGTACAAACTAACTTGTCTTCTAGAGAGTGATACTAGAAATTTTTTATAGTGATACATTGCTTTGTAAATAGGGTGATGGAAGATACTAGCTCAGTATGGTGTGTAAGAATGAGCTGAAATGTGAATATAGGCAGATGGCAAAGCAGAACTTTCGGTGTGTTTGGGTTGTCTTGGTATGAGCACGTATGGCTCCAAAGCACAGCGCTTTAATGTTTGGTATAGATTTGGCTTTAGTTTCACACTCAGGAAGTCAGCAAAACACAGAAAGCTGAGTGGAATTTTAAAAAACTTGCGTAGTGTTCTAAGTGTGAGTAATGTTGCAAAATCATGACTATGTCTTGTAAGTGCTTAATGCATAGAAGGAAATTACTTTTTTAAAAAAGCTTTGTTTTTTTTCCTTCCCCCCCCCCCCTTCTCTTGCTAGGTTTCAGCGAGCTATGGGAGGAGTTCCTGCCTGGGCTGATTTAGAAAACAGGAAGAAATCCAAAAGGACTGCAAGTGATAGTAAATAAATCTGTTACTATTCTAATAAGTGTTTCTGTGCATTTCCCTATTCGGTTTCTTAGAAAATAATTATTTTTTATGTTTTCTCAGTTTCAGTAGTATCCAGTATATGCTGGATAAGTCAGCTTTATTCCTTCCTTCAGTGTGCTTTGATTTAATTTGTTTCTGTAAGGAATTTGTAGGTTTTGATGTGGGAGTGTTTGTGGAATTGGCCTTTTCAATGTGCTTTGTCTTAATTAGGTGACAGTGATGAAGATGATAATCTGCTATGCAGGACTGGCAATTTTGTGTCAAACTCAGAGTCCCTGCCAAGAGGTATTTTGAAGGTAAAAGCACCTCAGTTTGACCCATGTGCACACTTTGACTTCTTTCTTGCTATTTGGGCAGTAAAATTAGTGATTGTATGGATTTCTTCTTTGTTTCTGTAACTGAAAACTCTAAAGAGTAAATAGTTGGATAAATTGGATAGTTCACATCATGAAAGCATGAAACAATAAATTGAGATGTATTGTCTGACATAAGAGTTCTTATGTACTCTAAAGTAGTATCTTGTAGTAGGTTTTTAATTTCTGCGTAGGAAGGATGGAATTCTCCCACAACTTTGAGGCTACTGAAATGGTCTCTGAGAAGTGACAGTCTTAAATGAGCGTGTTTTATGCTATCTTAGTGTGTCTTGCGCTATGCTTATGTAGACTGTTAATTTCGAAGTCAGTAGAAAGGTTAGCTAGTTTATCTTGTGTCTACACTGCTGCATTGAAGCAACTTGCTGAACTTAGCGTGTGTATGTTCTGCCTTATGTCCTGTTGTCTCAAAGTTCATCATAGGGTTTGAGATCTTGCTCTTGTAGAATAAAGAGCTGTTAAATTGGCTGTTCATGAGCATAAGCAAAAATGCCTGAGTTGTACTTTGTTTTAAATGGCTTGAGCTTTCTTCTAGATGAAGACCTGCTTGCCTGCTAATCAGGAACGTCTTGCTAATGGAAGACTGGCAACCGTGCAGTTTCATCCATCTGCTCAAGTAGTCATGACTGCTGGACATGATCGATCTGTGTCACTCTTTCAGGTGAAGAACTTAAATCTATACTATGTAAATGGCCACTAATATGGAATCTTTTCTATAAGTATACCTGAGATAGCCTGGGATGATAGACTTTCTTTTCTCTCTTCCTGTGATGGTATGCTCACAGGGGTTGTAATGTCTGTGGTTACAATGGAGTTTGCTTGGTTGAAGGCATCTTGTTGGAAGAAACTTCCATCTGTGACTTTATTCCAACCACTTACAGAGCATAGGCAAACTTAGTTGTATCAGAGCTTTTAGTTGAAGATTTGTTTTTAAAAATGTTTGGTTTTAAGGTTTGTGGTGAGGAGGACTAATGAGATTTTTTTTTCTTACGTTGTTTGTAAAGCCTGTAATGTGGGGAGCAGTCCACTTTCATTTAAAACTGTAGTATTGCTGTGAAATCCTTTTGGGGGTGGAGAGGCTACTGCAGCAGGAAGCTACTCATCCTGGGACACTCCTCATCTGTTCCTCTGAAAACTGAAGATCATAACTCTGTTTAGGAACTTTCAACGTGGCCCAGTATGGGTGAAATGGTCTAAGACACAAGTCGAATTTGACACTCCCACAGGGCCGCAGGAAAGAACAATGCGAAGCATATGTTTCTGTTTAGAAAAGCACAATAGAAGTGATTATTTGAAAAAAACATGGGCAAGACAGGGGTGGGTAAGAGGTGTGAAGTATATCTAGGAAGGCTGGGAGTGCCTGATATATAGGCTGAGAAGACAAGAGCTAGGTTATTTGTAGATTGAGAAAAGAGGAAGAGATTATTGCTTCAAACTGGTGTACCTCTTACTGTTTAATTCTCTTGTACTGGCTAGTTGGTATGAATTTTCTGTGTAAAAGTATTTGGTATGTTCCTTAATAAGATAATCTGTTTTTTTTGAAGGTTGATGGTATAAGGAATCCAAGAATACAGAGCATCTATTTAGAGAGTTTTCCAATTTACAAGGCTTGTTTCAGTGTTGATGGAGAACAAGTTATAGCCACTGGTACTCACCATAAAATGTTCTTTGTGTATGACATGATGAGTGGAAGTATTATCCCTATACAGAAAGTAAGAGGTATGTTTTATAGTGCTGTAAATGTCTGGGCATAGTTGCAGCTGTCTCCAAATAGAAATGGCATATGAATTTGTTTTGAAAGGAAGTGCAGTGAATTGTGGAGGTCGTATTTTTAGCTTTAGTTTGTCTGGGATATTAGAAGTTAATTGTCATATGTAAATGAGGTTGAGTTGTAGCTTTACTGTGACAGCGTATTACAGAAATGAAAAGTTGAAGTGATGTCAGATCTTATTCATCATATCTCTGAATGTTGAGGAAGAAGAATAATTATGCCAATTTGAAGTTCTTGATCTCTTTTTAAAGGTGTGGAGGAAAGATTTCTCAGAAACTTTGAAGTCTCTCCAGATGGATCATTTATGCTTCTAACTGGAACTTCAGGTTACCTTCACTTGTTGTCAATGAAGGTAGTTTATCTTCATGGTTCATGTAGCTTCAGTTTCTTTGTACCTTTTTCCTTTTGAATCTGCTTGTTTATATTTAATCTGAAAAGCAGTCTAGTTTTCAGTTGAAAGAAAGGTGTGATGCATACCATGACAGCCTTCAAAAATGAGCTGCTGAATCAACTAACTTTAGGTTTAAAAAATTATTTTGGAGTGTCTGAGAATTTTTTCTGACTATGCAGTTCTCTTTGGGACTGGTGGCACTAAGGCCAGAGTTTCATGGGTTTTTAAGCTGTCACTGGAAAAAGTTGTTTGTGGATGTTATATTTTGGCTGATTGCACAAACACTGTGCTGGCAAAAGGAATGGCCTCGGCATGGAAATGGGCATCTGAGGGTGGAAGGAATATAGGGCTGCTTTTTTGGGAATAGCGCTAGTGTGTGCTGGTGTACCATGTTCATGAATCATGCCATCTACTGTGATTCATAATGCATATAGAATTTTTTCAGTTACATTTAAAAATGCCGTATGATGTCAGCTGGATTTGTTTTAAACTTTTACTAGGAAAAATACTTTTTAAAAAGAAAGTTCAGTTGTGTTATATAATGAAGACCCTTCAGCGAGGGAGCAAATGAATGTTTATTGAACTAGCTGTAGTTGTGCAATAATAAATTGATCATGGACTCATGAGCACCACTTGTGCTCTGGTCCATAGGCACTGAAAATGTTGATGCTGTTCTTTTAATGTCAGTGTAGCTAACTTAAGATTTTTGTGGGACAGGAGTATGGAAACAACTTTCCTACAAATTTTTGGTAGAATCATTGTCGCCATTGTTGTTCTTCATCCTATAGACAAAGGAACTGATTAGCACTATGAAGGTAAATGGAAGATGCACTGCATCTGCTTTCACTCCAGACAGCAGTAAAATATATAGCTATTCAAGTAAGTACTCTCTCTAACAGCACTAATCATAATTCCATTTAAATTGCATAAGTTTTTATAAGTAATTTGTTGTTTTGCAAAGATAATTAAAAGACATTGTGCCAGTATCTGGCATAAAAGTACAACCAAGTGATTAATCATTAAAGAATGGAGTTAACGATTTTAGTATGCCTTCAGTTGTTTTTTAAAAATACCCTATATTTGATAGTTGTAAATGAGCTAATAGTTGTCATCTAATGAAATTTATTTTAACAAAATAGACAAACAGTGTGTTCTGTATATATGGTTTCTAAAATCTTCTACTTTATTCTGCAACCAGAGGAAGGCGAAGTTTTCATTTGGGATGTGAGAAGCAGAAAGTGTCTACACAAATTTGAAGATGAAGGTTCTTTGGAAGGCAAGTGCATCGCCATTTCAAAAAATAACCAGTATGTGGCATGTGGGTAAGTGACCTGGATTTGACAACTACTTCCTATCTCATTTTGAAGCTCTTCAGTAAACCTTAGTGGTGGCTGGTGAGAGTGTAGGAACACGGAATAAGTTTGGTTTTAATAAGGTTAGAGTAGAGGTGAGTAGATGAATATTGCCTGTTTTATGATAACTGAATTTGTTCTGTGTATATCTAAAATACCGTAATACACTTAATACTGGCCGGTATCACTCCTAATGTATTACTGTTGTCATATATGGGTTTAGCAGTTAATTTTGAAATCATACTGACTGAAATCACAAACTCTATAGTACCAATGTTGATTCAGGGTGTTCCCCCTTTTCTAGTTCTCTTTCCTATATTCCTAATTTGGCTCCTACAAGATAGCATGTTAGCAGTTGAAAAGATGCCTCAACTCCAAGTCACAAGCTTGAAAGTGTTTCTCCACATATACTTACCAAGATGCAACTTGAGCTAGCGTATCAATTCTTTTAAATGAGACTAGCAAATGCTTAAGTACAGCATGGATTTTCTTAGCTCACTGTAGAAGAGGATTTTTAAGTGGACTTACTCTACAGGGTATAAAAAAAAAAAAAAGCTTGAAACTATTTCAGAATCTTTTGATAGGAAGCTCTCATTGCTTTGAATTCATTCTGTGTAGGAGATGGGCTTATCAAGGTTCTCCACAGTTAAGTGTGTGCCATATATAAATAATAAGAAAAAATAACCCTCCACTAAACACTGTTATAAACTCCAAAGAAAAATCAAGCTCCAAACAAAATATCGTTACAAACTCCAGTAAATAATTGGAAATTACGTTTTTCATTGAATGGTGGCAATAGATAACAAGGTAGTATATACTGTAAATGTTACTTCTCGGTATAGTCTTTGTTAATTTCTTTTTTTTAGTTCAGCTTCTGGAGTTGTAAATTTATATACTACTGATGTCTGTCTCAAAGAAAACCGTCCTAAACCAGTTAAAGCCATAATGAACCTAGTTACATCTGCTACATGTGTGACCTTCAATCCCACCACGGAAATTTTGGCAGTGGCTTCCCGTGAAACGGATGAGGCTGTCAAATTGGTATGTTCAGCTTCTTTAGTACAAGCTTTTTTGTATCTTGATCAAAAATATTCCTGGTGCCATAATAAAGCTGATATTGAGCAGATATGTATACTGCAAAATTTGCTAGACCGAGCAGATCAGGACATGTACAAGATACTGTACATTTATAAGAAAATAATGTTTTTCTTCAGGGAAGTTGTTCTGAAAATAACATCTTATGGTCTAGTGTACCTTTTGTTTTTCCCTTTCTAAAAATACCCTTATTTCAGTGCTGTAAATATGACTCAGCAACAAACACGAATTTTCAGCAGGCGTTAACTGTAACGGTCTTACTATGTAGTGTTTTTCCTAGCTTATTCAAAACTTTGCCAGCCTTGTCAGAATTCTGGCCAATAGTGGAACTATTGAATTAATCTAGAGGGTTTGGAAGCCCATTTTTACTGCTTAGATATAATTACTTAAAAATGAGTTGCAATAACTGGCTTTGTAGTGTGTTCCCTACACCTTTTCTCCAGTAGGACTCTATATAACGGTGTAGGATAGGAATATAACTGAACATTTGAACTTAACATTGACCTTCAATTTTTAAATTTGTACTTTAATTTGAATTTTACTGGCTTTTTCCTAATTGTTATAACTAATGACCTATTTCTCAATAGGTACACATTCCTTCATATACTGTATTCTCAAATTTTCCGGTGTTCAGAAGAAAACAGATTTATCTTACTCAATCTATGGACTTTTCTCCCAGAAGTGGTTTTTTCTCTGTAGCAAATAACAAAGGCAAAGCTTTGTTATTTAGGTATGTACTAAGTTAGGTTCATTCATCCCAGATAACGTGTTTATATTCTGTAAGATGGGGCAGATGACTGGGAAATGATAAGGTTTGACTTCGTGATCTGAATTTCACCTGATGACTTAATTGAGTGCAGAGCTGGCTTCCCCTTCTGGAGAAGCAGCCTTGTTTATTGTCTGATTATGAAATATACATTGCTGCAGACATCCCTGTCAAAACTGTCATTGTCCTTTTCTGAAAGAAATAGGATGTAAAAAGCCAGATACTGGATGTTCTCCCCATTAAAAAAAATAGGTTCAGAGGATTAAGAGATCTGTGCTTGGGTGTTAACATCTGTATGTGGCATGGGTTTGTTCTAGTTGTAAAGGCAGGATGAATAAGAACTTTGGAGAGAGGGTGACTGAATACTGGCACAGGTTGCTCAGAGAGGTTGTGGAGGTTCCATCCTTAGAGATACTCAAAAGCTGTCTGGACATGGTGCAGGGCAGCTGTGTCTGGGTGGCCCTGCTTTCAGCAGGGAGGGTTGGACCAGATGACCTCCAGAGGTCCTTTCCGACCTCAGCCATTCTGTGATCCTGTGATTAGAGCTCAGGTTCAGTGAGGTTTGAAGACTTGCTGCGCCTGCTGGATAGTGCATGTGGGAAGACCTCATGGTTTATCGTGAGGACGTTGCCAGCTTACAATTAGATTCTAAAAATCCTATTTTTAATGTGGAACTCGAACTCAGTGGTTGATGTCTGATTAGCATAAGCTTAACTTTAGCCTTTTTGTGAGAAGGGAGAAGTGGTGTGGGTTTGGTTTTTTGGTTTTTTTTCCTGCGGGTGTGGTCGGGGTAAGGAGTGTTAATAGCTCAGAGCAGGAATATTTCTTTTTTTAAACTAAGTAACTTTGTGATCCTTGAAAAACTTTGTATTTCTAATGTGGGACTTTAATGATTTATGTAGTCTGACAGGGAGAATTTACAAAAGGACTCCCAAGCACGTCTGTAAAAATGTGACTAAATTTTGTGATTTGTCCTTTATTTGAACTTGAACTGCGTATTATAATGGCACTTCAAGTAAATATAGCATGTGGATGATTGCTATCTTTTGCTACACTTGTGTTTCAGATCAGCTAAGAATACTCAAAGTGACAATACTGAATAGTTGTTCCTTCTTTGTGATGGTCACTCTACAGGTTACTGAAGAGTTTTACATCTGTCTCAACCTTTTTTTTTTTTTTTTTCCCCTTCAGGCTGAAACATTATTCAGATTTTTAAAAGAAGATACAGGAGAAAATGGACCAGTAACTGAGGTAAAAATATCACTAGAACTCTTGACAACATTGTCTTGAGGAACCTTATTTGCTTTTTGCTACCTCCACCTCTTTATAGATGGCAACAAGAAGTTCTTAATACTGTGTAATCTGAAATTGTTCTGTCTGGATCACTCATGTAGTAGGCCCCACATGATGGGCAAGAGTAAGGCTTGTCTTGTCAATCTCAGCTTTTCTAATAATACTCTTACAGGGAGTAGGTAGTTCAACTAAACTTCTGCTTGGTCCTGTTGACAGCAGTTCTAAAAATCTGAATATATTTAAATCAAACTCATAGGCAGTGTTGTTAAAAACAGCTGTAGGCTGGCAGATACTTGGCTTGATCCTGTTATGAAGTCATGTAAGTGAGCCCACACAAGTCTGCGTAATTTCAAATGTAGGTTACATAAATTACTGAAGTTTGAAGTGTAGCTTGTGTGCAGATATGATTTTATTGTACACTTTAATCTCTTGGAAAACTGGAAAGACCCATAGCCTTGACAGTAATACAGTAGTTCTGTTTGACTCAAAATGTGTTAATGATTGGAAGCTACACTCATTCAGACTGAAAGCAGGTATGTCTTCTGCATGTTAAGCTTCAATATAATTTTGTGATGGCTAAATGTTTGGAAGATACTAACAAAATTCTCTGTACTGATCTTTCCCCAGGTGTAACCTGCAGATACAAGTATGCTGGCAAAATCAAACAAGTTTTTTTATTTTATATGGAAGTTCAAAAATATTAATGCAACATCTGTGTTTTTGAATGTTGTTCCTTAATAAATGTACCTGATAAGTTTCCAGGCAAGTTGTTTCAACTTTTTCCAATCTTTTGTGTAAGCAAATGACTAAGTAGATTTTAATGGTTGGCATTCAAGCTAATGTCTTGAAGAAATCCTTAAAAGTCTTTAGTAGTTATGAGCATATGAAGTATTCCAGTGCTGAAACAGAAAACATCAGTTTTGTGTAAACTGTAACCTCTGCTCCATGTGTTTAGCTTGAGCTTTTCCATCAGCCAGGTCCATTTCAGGCTGGGTTGGAAACTGCATGTTGCTGACTGGAGGAGCAAATTAACCTGAAACCCTATTGATGCAGGTGTTGTAGTTCAGCCCAACTTAATGGGCCAGCTATAGCTTTAAAGATGGCCTAAACCAAAAAGTGAGAAACACCACCCTCAGTTGTGCTTACTGCCTCTGATGTGTCACAAACAACTGTATGTAATGTGGTTTTAATTCTTAAGGAAGATGCCATTCTTACCTTCCTGTGAAAGCAAGGCATCCTGAGTACTCAATTTTTAAATCAGTTGTGAAACCCTGATACCATTAGGGTCACCTAGCAAGGACTGCTTTACAGCTGTGGTTGCTGGTTCTTCATCTGATGCCAAATACTGCACAGCTGATGGCTTTGTTCCTGAAGTGGCCACCTCTTTCTTTTTAAATACATGAATGAAAAGTTGACTAGGTATCTGCTACAATAAAAACCCTGCTTTGAGAAAAAATTGTGACTAATATATCTGTCGGCTTCATGTGAGGGAGCTTTTTGGGCAGTAACATCAAGAGCCAAGGTGCTCCAGTAACCAGTAGTGAAGTCATTAAGCCTTCAGTGAAAGTGGCATTACAGAAGAGGTACTCTGAGCATGAGAAAAAGCTAATTCTAGAACCCTGTCAAAAATTTTAAATGTATAAGCCTATTGTTAAATTCCTGTCATACTGTTTAAAAAAAAAAAAAGAATATTGTGTTTTCTGCTGTAATGGGTTTTTAAAATGTCTTTGCCAGTGATTCATCGTAAGATGAGAACTTGATTTCACACATCAAGGGAAAGAGCAGAATATGCTCTGGGGGTGTTAAATTGACTACAGTGTTTAACCTTATTGCAGTGCTAAACCTAAACTAAAGACCCTAGTATGGAAGAGTAAAATTATATCATAAGCACGCTTTATTAAGATGCTTGCTGTAGGATTCCTCTGTAGCAAACAAATCTAGCTAAAATCTGGCTGGGACTGAGATTTTGTTGAATTTCAAAAATCTAGATGCTGAAACTGGTTTATGCCTTCACTAGAGGGCAGCACTTCATCACTTATTTGGAGACTTGTCTGCTTCATGTTACTGAACAGTTTGTCCTGTGACCGCGCTGCTGCAGAGTGAGGTTTTGGTTGTGGTTATCGACACAATTTGCCTTTTAATCATGTCTGCATTTCACCAATAGGGAGGTTTGAGTAGTGTGACTTTATCCACAAAACTATTAAATGTTTTTAAATCAAAGACTTCTAAAAAGGTAGGGTTTTAAATATATTTAGTCTTTTACCAAATCTCACTGAAGTAGCTGTGAAGTATTTTAATATGATTTAATCTGTGTGTCCTGAGAGTGTGCCGCTCTTTGCACAGTACGTGCTTCTTCGCTTTACCGTTAAAAAAAACCCCAAACCAACAAATCCAGTGACTCAAAGCCATATAACAAGTCATTGGCAGATCTAGAATTAGAACTTGAGAATTAATGGGTTCCCAGACTTGTTTAAGTAGCGTAAACACGACCGTTTCTGATGTTCTGCCTTGCCCATCCTGCTGACTTCTGTTTGTAAGAGGTCCAGATTGGATGGAACAGGAGGGTGAATGGAAAAGGTGTTACAAGACATACTGAGGTGCTGTATACTCTTGTATCACTGCAAGTGATTTTGAATAGTGACAGGAAGGAAGGAGAGATTAAACATTTCTTTTTGCAAATTCTATGATATAAGTTGCAAATACTAAGCTCTGTACTGAGTTATGGGGAGCACTGCAGTGCAAGAATGTGTAAACTTTGTACTAAATATCTTAATTCTTGCTGTTGCTTTTTTGTCTTCTGGAAAACATAACTTGCTGTCCCATCCAATATAAAATAGGGAAGATTTTGGCCTTGAGAAATAAAGGAAACCTCAAGGTGCTTGTTGCATTTCTTAATGGGTTTTGAGCAATGATGCTTTCATGTACTAAGCAGGTCTTAAAGGTTTGATGATGTGAAGTATTGCAAGAAGTTGAAACTGTTACTAGTGTGTCCAGGCATATTTATTTGCCATGTGATGAATTACATTAAGTATACTTATCACTGTACTAATTCTGAACAACTCAGCTGTCAGTTTGCCACATGTTAAGAGTACTTAAGCTTTTGACCTATTTAAAACCTCTTTGTGTTTAATTCCTTTTTTCCTAGCATGGCTTTTTTTTTTGGCATTGCTAAGCTGAAGTTCTTTTAATGAATTATTTCTCTGCTTTTCCTCTCCTTCCATTCTCCTTGGCAAAATAAATTTTATTGATGTAGTCCATTAAATATTTATCACCGCAGCCTTTCCCCTTCAGGCTGTGATCTTGTCCGATTTTGCAAGCTAAAGAGAATTAGTCTGGTTAGTGCTTAGAAAAGGAAACCTCCAAGAAAAAAAACAACTGACTAGATGTTAGAGTAACACTGGTTATTTAGAAGATTATTGGGTTTGCTACTAAGTCTGTTTTGAATCTGCTGTTTGACCCTGCTCCTGTTTGAGAGCTATGTTTGTGGTGCATGTGGTTTAGCAAATTCTTAAAGGGCCGAATGACTTTTTTTTTTTTTTTTTTTTTTTTTTTTTTTTTTTTTTTTCCCCTTCTGTGTCTCATTCAATATCCAGGATTTCTGCTCTCAAAATGGTTTGGAAAGTTACAGTTCTGTAAGTCTCTTCCATGTGGAACTGTTTCAACTGCTACATGATTTTTCCAAATGCTTGGTGATCAGACAGAAAATTGGATTCTCCTCTTTGGATGTAGTGCTGAACCCATCTAGTGGATGTGGCAGTCATAGCACACCTTGAAAAGAAGCTGGTTTCTCTCCTAAGTATTTGAATATCTCTGGTGATCCTCTAAATCCCTTTTTTTGCTAGAATTTGTAAGATATAGGGGGAGGACACAGAGCTCTTCTGGAGGATGTCTGAAATAAGTCTGTGCACGGTAAAATCCTCAGTTACTGCTCTCCAGTACCTCCAGGAGTCTAGCTGGTATCTAATACACGGCACCATCGCTTAGTCTTGCACTGAACTCTGCTGTGTTTATGGTGCATTTCCTTTTGGATAACTAGCAGCAGCAATGTGCTGGGCACTTAATGACACGTTGCTGTCATTGTTTGGATTTCTTCTGTTGAAACCGTGGAACAATGATCTTTTTTCTGGAACAAAACATCTCTTGGGTACTCGGATGTTTTTGTCCCCTGTTTGTGTCACAGTGAGATGGCAATACAGTCTATGGCAATACAGTCTAACCCATTTTGGGACACTTTCACTGAGGCAGTCTGCACCTGAGTACTTTCTTCCAATGATTAAAACTATGCAAGTTATACATCTTATTAAATTACTTTGAGACCCCTTAACCGGAATGAAATCTTATAAGCTGATCAGACACTTGGAAATGGCTGCAATATGATTTGGTTTTCATAATGGATATTGTAAAGTGTGCCTGAGATATCAGTCTTCGTAGTGTTATATTTTGCACATAAGATTGCCTGCCACATGAGATTTCCATTTTGTGTGTGCAAAATTGAATGTTTTATTACGCTTAAACAGATGGGAGGAAGAGTTGAAGCAGAGGGGAGTTTGGAAACGTGATGCAGGAGCCCTTACTTATCACTGCTACCCACTGCTATTCTTCTGCCTTGTCAGAAGATCAGGGGTCTGTATTTATTATGGGTTTAGTGTATATTCTACTGTATTTTCAGTCAGTTTCTACTGAATTGAGACTGACTTCAGAAATTAAGCCTAGCAAGATGTTTTTAACAGATTTATGTGGCTAGGAGCTGAGGGAAGTTGAACTTCCAATTCAGGATCTTTGAAGACGCATCCATTTTATGAAGACTGAGTAACTTCTGTCTGCAAATCCTGCTGCAGTGTAGTGTTTAGCTAAGGCTTTGCATCACATGCTGAAATAAACATGCTTAAGCACAAGGGTTCTTTATTCCTCTTTAATCTTTGTTTTAAGCTTTGGATGCAGATTTCTAAGTTAGTGGAAGAGAAAAGGTGTTTTGAGTACTTGGAATTCAAAGATAATTGTTCAAAAACTTGTGTAATCACTCAGAACCTCAGCATCCTGCTGTTCATGAGATTATTTCGGTTACTTGGTGAAAAACTATTAGCCCTGATCTACTGGGAGAATTGCAATTAAGAATGAAATAACAAAGCCATGGATTTTTTTCTTCTGTAGCTTCTCTAATGAATGCGTTGTAGCAGCAACACCTTGTTCTGAGCTTCGCCGTACTCCATAGCTGCATTGTGCTTCCTTGGAGAATGTTGTCCTTCATTTGTACAGACATGTTACACATGACTGCAATCACAGCCACGCTTATGTGCGCGCTAACAGACTTCAGTGGATCTGGGACACCGTGCAAACTACCTTTTTCTGCACACAGGGATTAGATTCTGGAGATAGCAGTTCAGCTTGCTGAAGAAGTTTTTTTGTAGGCTGGAAGGTACGAACTAGGTTACAGAAGAAAAAAAGTTGTGCCTTGTTAATCAATAACACTTTGCACCGATTCCTTGTGTGAATTCTGCAGGATATTGAATTTGTACTGCTAAGAGTCATTCTTAACAAAATACAAGTATCTGTTACACTGTGGGACAATTGTTACTACTCTGTCCTAACTGCAGTAAGCTTCAGTTCAATAAGGGTAAGCTAGAGGGAAGATAGCTATACTGTGGGATAAAGTGATTGTAGTTTGGAAATGAAAGGAAAGGTCTTTGATAATAGGAAGTTCAAGGTTACATTTAATTGAGGACACCCAAGAAGTGGTTGGGTATATATAATAGGAAAATGACATGGGATTCATGAAGAAGAGACAAATTTGTGTAAGTTAATTTTGTATGTAGCAGCCATTATTGCTTATAAAAATATTTATGTCTATATTAAGGCAAACCAGCCTTTCATCTGCATATATTTATCTAGCAGAGTCAGGCCCCCAAGCTGCTTGTAATAACTACAGAGTAATTCATGGGCTGTCAGCTCTCAAGCCACTTTGTGCTGGAGTATTTCAGGTATGTATTATACCACATACTGAGATGAAGCTATAGAATAAAGCGATGTGTACCGATTAAGATAAATTACTGTAAAAGAATGAGTATTATGGACAGATATTTGGCTGACATTGAGCAAATCTCCAATTAAAGTTTTCTTTCTTGAAAAAAAGAACATTGTTTGACTGAACAATGCTGATTTTCTATCCCTAAATTTGCCTTGACCTATTATAGCTGGATGTAATGACTTATTCTAGTGTAATTGTGGAAAAGAATAGAGGCTGTACTTGGGATCCCTCAAGTGTGCGGGTTTCAGTTACAGAAAAAGCCAAGACTGAATGCTGTTTCCAGCTGAGTGGAAGACTTTTTTTGTGACTCTTATTCCTGGTTTAAGTCATGTGTGACAGCAGCCTTGATAGCAATGCTTTACTCAAGATACTGAGGAATTCAGTAATACACAGATTATAATGGGGTCAATCAAAAGTTTTACATTTTACATAGCTAAGCTTTCCAAACAGACCTATGTAACTTAGGGGTATGTCTGAGCTGTTGGAGATTGGAAAGCCATTTTGAAATTCAGGACTATAAACAGCACCCTTTCCCATGGTAGGATGGAGATTATGTATTTTACTGTAGCTTTTGAAGAAATGCTGCAGCTGCACACATATCCCCTAGGAGTGTTGTGAAGGTGAATCTGTGCTTCTAACATTCCTCAAGGTGTTTGAATAAAAGGTGTGATAGGCACAGACTAGCAAAGGTGCAGATTACTGTGGTCAGAAAAGAAACCAGTATTTTGCTTAAAACTCATCCTACTGTGCTTAACATAATAGCAATTTGTACTTAGTGCAGGTACAATGTCCACTTGATAGTCTTAAAGTGAAGGCACTGTGTAACTCAAATCAGTGTCCTGAAGCCCAGCAGGACTAAGTTATGGAAAAATGTTAATGTATTCTTTCATTGTAATAATCTGTACCTGCAGCCCCTTCAATCTGAAGATCCAGAAGGGCTTTATTAAGGCAAGGAATCATGCATAGTAAGTAATATTAGGCTCATCTCAGGGGTGGGGGTAAGAAGTACAGAGGGGAAATAAATTACATGCTCAGTCAAAACTGGGACTTTCAGCTTAGTTTCTTGACTTCCTGTCTTTTTTTTTTTTTTTCAAACACTAAATTAGCTTGTCTCTTTGAAAACTGTGCGTTGTCCTGTTCTTGCATGGACACCTGCTATTTCCTTTTTTACTGACTTTTGCAGTTCTTGAATAATACTTAAGGTGTTTCATTCATTCTCCAATCTGTTCTCCTTCCCCAGATACTTAAAAGTGACTCTGCTGATGAATACAGCATTTAGATTTTTGTGAAGAATACTAGTTCTGTGGGAACTGACATTGTTATCAGTATTTCTAACTAACCTGTCAGCCTTGGCAGGTTTCTGCAGAAAGATATTCATCTTACAAAAGTTCAGATTGTTGCAGAAAATTCAATCTTGCACAAAAATTCGTAGGTTCTTGTGGCTGTTATGGATACAGACGAAGGTGTAATCCAGCAATGTGGAAAGGAGGGGGACCTTGTGGAAAAAATAGGTGCAATAAAGTTGGCTATGGTCAGGGCCATGTAAAAATAATTACCTTTATTATAAACTGACATAAAGAGCCTGCTGTCTGCATGGCTAATAATGCCAGAGCTGCTCTTCACTGTGAATGTTGTCTAAAGTCCTAAACATTTTGTGTCACCATCTGTCTTCACTCTGTATGAAAGACATTAAATAAAGCCTTTAAGAGAGAGAGAATAAACCCCACCCGCAAATCCCTGAGAAGTAAATTTTTACACAAAGCCTGAAGGAGACTACCTTTTATATTAGCTGTCTGGTTTCTTGTCCATAAAGTGAATTCCAGTGATGTTAGGGGTAGGTGTGATATTTAGGGGCTGTGACATACTTAACAGTAGAAAGATTACCCAGCAGTTAGCAAAAAGTTTAGAAGAAATCATCTATGGCAGTTTTAATCTGTGATGATTTCTGCAGGCTACATCAATGCATTGCACAAGACTCGAATGACATTGAAAAAAGTGTTCAGCAACATGCAGTCAGCATTGTATCTATTGCTGAAATAGTTACTTAATGCTATTTTGCTTATCTGGACTCAGGGTGTCTTAGTAAACAAATGTCTTGTTACAATACATGCAGAATCGTGCAGTTCACTTGGTACACTCCTAGCTGTATCTAGAAAGAAGCTGAGATACACCTCTGGAAACTGCATTTTTGGGGCACACCTTTAAAACTAACAGCCATAGTAACTCACTTATTTGTTTGAATATATCCTCCAGCAAATCATGTCTTCACCTCAGAGCAATTAAAACAGTGGAACAGAACTTCACTTGAATGCGTTTAATGCTTTACTCCTGCTTTTGCCATATGCTGATTTCTCCCAGAGGGAGAAAAACTGAGTACCATGTAAGATTTTCCAAATAGAATAATAAACGAGTGGGTGTTTGAGCTCTGAAAGGATGTGAATCTCTGAAGCTGGCTTAGCTGATTTGGTATTTTAGTTGCATAGAGTAAATCCAGCATTTTCACATGAGTTTTCAGCTCAGAAACCTGTGTGTGCTTATGCACAACATTGCCAAGAACAAATGAAGGTGAAGCACGCACGATAAATTAATGAACAGGTCAGGCCTCTGGTATCCTACTTTCCCAGTTCTGGAAGACGTTACTAACTTTTAACTACAGTAATTAACGTGTTTCTGCTGAAGGGCTCCGCGAGAAGGGGAACCCCTGCCCCAGCCCCTCCTGCCGCCTGTGCCCAACGTGGGGCACGGCTGCCTGGCAGGCGGTGGCTGGCAGCCCGGCCAACCGCTCCTCGCACGGCTCAGCAAGTACAAGCAGCCTTTGCTTTTGCCGTGAAAGAGCTTCTGTTATCCTGGTTGGATGCGAGGGGATGTTACTTGGATGCTTTTCTATGCAAGGAGGCTGCAGGACTGTTAAAGGACTGGTGAGACAAGGAGAAGGTT
Organism: Aquila chrysaetos chrysaetos; assembly: GCF_900496995.4. NCBI lineage: Eukaryota > Metazoa > Chordata > Aves > Accipitriformes > Accipitridae > Aquila > Aquila chrysaetos. The sequence goes on from NC_044008.1 coordinate 69,835,460, forward strand.
ACTGCTCAGCTGTCGATGCGTTGTACCTCAAGGCAGAAGTTCAATTGGGGGGAAGATGCTCAAGGGAAGGGGAAACCTCGTTTTTCTTCTACTGCTTACAGGTTGCAAGATTTCCAGGCGCTACATGTCTCTGGCAATCAGTTATTTTAGCAGTCTGGCTAATGAGTGATAGAAAGCTGGTATCACAGGTCTGGTGTGATTCTGGGTGTAAGTCCAGCTTACCACTTCAGCAAGAGCTGTGAGGTCTGTGGCTGCTCCAGTCTGGTGCTTTAGGGAGTCCCAAAATTCCCAAGTTGTTCTTTTTCTTCTGAGCTTTTCTGCCTTTTCCCCAATCTAACCTCTGGGAACCTCTTCCTTGCTTTCAGACAGACTCGGAGAAGACCCTAGAAAAAAGATTGCAGGAAGTCTCTAGCTCAGCCAGCATTCTTAATCTAAAGATATGAGGCACGTAATTGCTGTAACACTCATAACAGTTTTAAGTCTGTGCAAAGTTAGCCAGTATTTTTAATCGGGCTACTTCACAGTTAGATTATGTTCCTGATGAGTATGTCATTGCTTCATTAGTTTTCTCCCCTGCATTTTGATAGCAAATGATCCTTTGCTCTCAAGGACATCGCCAGCATGCACGTTTCTGTGAAGCACATGGCGATACCAATTACAGATACATTTTACTATGTAAGTGCCCATGCACTTCCAGAGACCAGCGCAGTAAGAAGCGTTAGGGAAGAAAACTTGCAAAAATTGAGTTTAGTAAATTTTTATGGTGATGATTTTATATACATATATATATTGTGGTGATAAAAGTGGAGAGATTGATATACTCCAGCTACTAACATATACTTCATTAACTTTATTAGGCAAAATTACTTAAGACTTCATAAATATCAAATGCTAGTCCCTGCACAGAGTGGTATCATAGCATTTATAAGCATCATTAATTGCTGGAGCATACACTTGCACGCGGGTGTTTTAGCAGAAGCGAGGTCACTCTAAAGAACTCGGATATATATATTTATTTTCTGTCAAACAATTTCATGAATGCATGGGAGTTTTAAAAGTATTTCAAGGAGTTCTGCATTTCATTAATCATCTGTACTTATGCCTTATTCTGAAGTTTTTACCCAGCAAAATATCAGCAGGGTATGTCAGGTGTTTCTGGCTGCATGAAGGTTTATGGGGTCATGGGTTTAGACTGCAGAAACCCTTGAATTTTGAGAAGCTGAACACCTGCGCTCTGGCTGAAGTCAGCAGGAGAAACTTGCATTGTGCTTTGTTACAGAGGGCCTGAGGTGCATTCCTTCTCTTCCTGTGCTCACTGAGTGGAGTAGTCATGAGGTTAAACACTTCAAGACCTACGTAATAGCAATTATTTACCTCCAGGCCTTGCAAATGAAGTATAGATTTAGCAAGCCCTTTTTAAAAAAAAAAAGGAAAAAACCTTCAAAATCATGAGCCTGGGTCTTGTTCCTACAGAATTCAGAAGGAGCAGGTACATATTTCTCCATTTTAGGCTATTTTTTAATTACAGCACCAGATTTTTCACCACGCTATTTCTTACTTGTACTAAGAACTGTGACCCCCCCAAGGTATTACGGAAATGGCTACACAAATAGATTTGTGCCAAGAGCAAGCACAGGTTGAACTTGTTAACACTGGCACCTTAACGAGGTTAAATGGAGAAGCCTGTGGTAACTGGGGTGCGATAGGGTGGCTGTGCTGCAGGAAACTCGATGTGAGCAGGCTCAGGTCACAGCCAGAAGCTTTTGCACGGACAAACACACCTCAGGGGAAAGTATGGCTGAGGTTGGGAAGGCGGGTAAGAGTTTCTCTACAATATATTCTTCTTCTGAATCTTTGTCCTAGAGGTCAAAACTTTGCCTGTTGGTCTAGCTGTGAGATGCTGATAAATGGCTTTGGTGCGGCTCAGAGCTGAAGTTCCAGATAACAGCTCTGACCAGTTGTTTCTTTTGCAATTTGAGTTTCATTATTTTGATAATAACTGAGCACTGGAGAAGGGCATCCCCAATGGAATTTAAAGGGCTTTCTTGAAAGCCTCAGATCAGTTAATCTAAACACGGTGAGCTATCTGGAGTGCAATATTATTGTTACCATTGTCACAGAAACTCTTTACTCAGAAACGGACTGAGGCAGGATCCCTTTCCTGACAGATCTGTTTGCATTCACAGATTTATATCAGGAAGGCTGTGGGGTTGCAGGCCAAAAGGAATGACTGCCAGGACAGGAGACTGCTTACCTGCTTCATGGTATTTTCTCTAATTCCCAGCTCCTCACTGGTGGTTTTGGTTCACCGGGACAGTGTGGATTGCCAGTTTACGGAGGAGGGAGCAGCTGCTGTGCTCCTTTATCCCCCCCTGCCTCTATTAGCTTTCCACAACATTGTCTGATGAAACGTCTGTTCATCATTAATCTGTGCTCATGGAAGTAAAAAAGAACAAACAAAAGAATGTTAACGTATTGCTGTGGCTAGGAAATTCATGGGTCCTCAACATTTAATGTTAAGAGCCCCTGAAATGAGTATCCTAATTAGTCCTGCTTCAAGTCCATCTGTGCCAGGGATTTTTATCATGTTAAATGTGTTAAATCTGGTGACTCTGCATGCAGCCCGCTATCCCGAAGGACCTGTATCCTGGTATTAGCCCTGTTCTATCTGCAGTGTGCTGAGCGATGTGACTTAAAATCCGTAAGGATCCTCCGGTGGGATGAGGAGGGAGGCAGCAGTGCTGCAGCAGCTCGTATCGGAGCAGAGGCGCATCCCTCGTGCTCCCTTCCCACAGGTTATCGTGTTTTGCTTTCTGTGTATAAAGCTATTCAATTGCTCTGGCTGTTTGTAAAATTACCGCAAGGTCTAACTGTGTAGTAATTCTTAACTGCGGTAGATACGGCTCCATGAATTACGCTGACAAAGTTGCCTAATGTTGCTTAGCACCTCCCTTTGCCCGTTGAAGGATGGAGCGGGCTGTTTGGGGTCTGTCCCTTGCAAAGGTGACGATGAGCTGCTGGACAGATTTGTCACTAATACCTGGGTGCGCTTCTAGGTAACCTGTTTGGCAGTATTTTTGCTGATATGGTCCCTCTAAAGCTAAAAGAGCAGTGGATGATTTGTAAGCATGAAAAAAGACCTCTTATTTTGTTGGAAAAAAATTTGTACTAGCTGTGCAAAGAAGCTTCACATTTTTATGTGTATATGTCTTGGAAAATTTCAGCGGGGGGGAAAGACATTAGGCTTTTATAAAAAGAGCCTTCTGGTACCCTTACTCCCAAGAACCGTATGCAGAGTAGTTGGCATGGAGAAGTGGTCTTTCAGCTGAACTCTGCTACCCAAGGGAACAGGATGTTCTTCAAAGTTCAAATCAAAATTTAAATCTTACTATTAGACAAGAAGAACATGTAAAAACACACAGCTCTGATATGGGTTGTTTGTTTATTTTTTCCTCCCCATATCTCTGCTCAGGTAGAAGGACTCACATTCTGGTTAATCTTTCTCCAACTGAATGAAAATGGGATTAAAAAAGGGGGTGGAGGGAAGTAGTTATTAGGCCATGTGGCAGAATTTCTGCCATGATGCGGCTTTTTTGATCAGTGTGAGAGCACACAGGAGTGAAAGAGCTGGCGAGGCTGTATGGGGCTCTCCTTGGACATCCCATCCCCACCGTCATGTCTGGTTATGATTGTATATGCTGTTCTGGCGTACAGCTCCCTGTAGGGTTGGGCTGTCGGGCTTTTCTGGTCTAGCAGCTTTACCAAGGGGTGCTGGCTCTGCCATTCCTGCTTCTGATAACTGCTGGAGAAAACTCATTTACAGGGCTAAATCCTTTTCATTGTGATAAATTCTATTTTTTTTTTTTTCCTCTACATCTTTGCTTTTCAACTTCACTTCTTCCTTTTTAATATAACTAGCCCAAGTGGGATAAAGGCAAAGAGTAAGCTGCTGCACCCTAGGTAAAATTTATAGCTTTTGAAAAGCTCCTGCGGCTCAGGTTGTTAATTGTAACCTGGGACTGGAGCTTGAAGAAGTAAATCTTTAATAACCTCATGCACTGCTGCTGGAAAGGGGAAAAAGACTGAACAGTCTCTTCCCCTAAACATAATGCTGTAATGTCTTCTTGCAGCAGTTTTAGCGATGCCCCAAAACTTGGAATTTTTTTTTTTAAATCCTAAAAGTAGTCCCAGGCATGCATATATGTACTAGGGCTGTCTCCAAATTTTTCCAGTGTTCAAGCAAAATTTAATTTTGTAATGGTGACATAGGTGAGGGAGAGCAGGAGTGATGTACCTGTTGAGGAATGGGCGGGAGACCTCAGCATGACCGCCCAGTGAAGCTGGGAGAAGGAGGTTATTCAAGGCACTGGTTGCATGGCTGGATTTCTTAATTTTCTCTTTTGTTCTGCCTTCTGTTTCACCTGGGGCTTATCTTGTTTGTATGCACATAAGCATAGATCGATTTTCAGCTTCTCCCAAGTAAGGCTTGAATTAATTTCCCTTGTATATTTTTACCGTGTATTAAGATGGCACCTGCAAGTCCAGCCGTAGACCAAAGTCCCTTTGTTGTAGGCAAGCACGAAGCAAAAGGATGTTGTCTGCTCCAAAAAGGTTTGCAAGGTTATGTTTTTGCAAAAGTAAATCCAGTTTCTCCAACTTTGTTTTTTGTTCTGAGGTGGTAAGTTAATCTATTCTGCTGTTTAGCTGTGAGTAAGACTCTAAAGTCATTTGAAGAGTATGGAAGAGGGTTAAAAAAAGGTAACAATCTCCTAAAAATTGAAAATGAGCAGGTTTCATGACCCAGCAGATTAATTCAGAGAGAATCAAGTGATACATGGCAGAGGTAAGACATCTGATGAACAGCTCCAGTACAGGAGGGCAAATGATGTCAGCTTCATTTGAAAGTAATTGTTTTTGTACATGGCTAGCATATAAACTACAATAACCTGGCATTACAATAACCTGGCATTACAATGTGCTCCTCAGTACAAATGGGCAGTGAAAGCAGCTGTTTCATTTTAATATTCAACTAGCAGCACTTCGATGGCACCTAATTAATTTATATGTAGATATATCTATTCGAGAGAGAAAACCACTGTACAGCTGGAATGTTTCTACAAGTACTGGTCTGCAACTTCTCCTGGCTTGCAAAGTGGGAGTTTATTGCTGGACTAGACATGCTGAGGAAGGGCAGGTAGTCCAAAACTGGCTCAAGAGGTAAGGTAAGGTATGGACTCCCAAGTTCTCTAAGACAGTTTCTAGTTGGTAGACAGAAAATAATCACCACTGATGGCTGCTCATTCCAGTCTGCAAAATAAGCCTTTGGTCTCGTTTTGTTCTTTAGTAGACAGGTATACTCATCATCCAAAAAGTGCTCACCAGATTTAGCACTAATTAGCTGCTTTGCTGGCAGTCTTTGCCTAGAGATGTAAATGTGAGAGGAACACAGATGTTAAAATATCCATCTATCCTTGGAGTTTGCTCCTTTTCTGTCTGTCTTGTACTTTGTCACTTACATCTGTGCACTGTGAAGGCTAAAGAATGTGGCCCTTTTCAAAAATCACTGTGCTGAAACACAAACATCCAGTATTTTTATGAAACCTTGAGAACAGCTAGTGCTATCAGGTCAATTGCTTGCAGGTGAGGCATTTTTGATGGAGTGAAGCCACAGGTGTGGATGATTTCTGCAAGCTTTGTTGAAGAGACTGTTATGCGAACAACTTTGTGAAAAGGGGCAAAGTCAATGTATCCCTCCCCAAGCTTGTTTGTAATCCAGCTGCCATGTATGAACACCTTGTACCGAAGGAACCTGCTGTCAGCAAATACCTGGGAGCGTTGGAATCCATCTTTGGGATTCAATGACAGACCCATACACAGGTAAATCTCTAGTTCTCCTTGATCCTCATAAATCTTCATAGGAGATGTGCCCCAGCTCCCTGATCATCTCCGTGGCCCTTCTCTGGACCCACTCCAACAGGTCCGTGTCGTTCTGTTGGGACCCCCAGAGCCGAACGCAGCACTCCAGGTGGGGTCTCATGAGAGCAGAGTAGAGGGGGAGAATCCTTCCCTCGACCTGCCGGTCACGCTGCTTTTGATGCAGCCCAGAGTACGGTCAGCTTTCTGGGCTGCGGACGCCAAGCCTGCGATTCAGAACAGGATTTAGGTGTTGGTGTGTTGGTAATTTGACTTCCTCGTGTATGTATGATGTTCTGTTGGCTTAGTAAATTTTTTGAAAGCAAGCTATTTTTGTGAATATTAAAACTCTGCTGACTATTTGAGTGGCTGAATGAAAATCTTAAGAGTTCAAACCTCTCTGTCTCTCTCTACGTTTTCTCTGACTGCTAAATGATTTTTATTGTATTTCATTTCATGCGATAACCTTGTCTCAGGCTGAAATGAATTTATCCCTCACTTTCTTTCCTCAGACAGAAGCTGATGAGGTCTCACTTCTCAAATAGGCTTCATTTACAGTTGCAGAAACCTCTGAAAATTGAGGCTGCTTTCCTTCCCCCATTTGCAGTTCCAGAGAATAAATAGTATGCAGTGGTATGGGGAACACAACCCAGAGCTTTTCAAATAAAAGTCCCTACTTTCAGAGGTGGGGAGAAGTCCTTTGTCTGTCAGTGGAACAAGTGCAGTGAAAAGAAATGGCTTTTCATTTTCTTTGATCCAATAATCTATCAGAGGTACAGTCGCAGGCAGTACCCTTGCACCGCTTGTATTGCAGTTCAGCATTGCACCAGCTACTTCTAACCTCCATGGAGCTGGAGCTAATAATACAGAATGGGGAAAAAGCACATTTCCTGTTGCCGTAGGGCATATATCCTACTTTATATAGCTCTTTTAGAAATATTTAAAGTGAAGAACTCTATGAGTTTTAATCAGGTAGCTCTTGGCATAATACGGACTTACTCTTTTCTTTAGTGGGTTCTGTGGCTGTGATTGTGTATCCATGTGTTTCTTTGCTGCTATTTGGAAAGAGTCATATTTTTACAAGAACATAACCCATTTTCCCTTTATTGTAATTGTTTTGGAATAAGAAGTAATCATCCAGGACTGAACAACTTGCTCTACCAAACGTTCTGTTCTCAATTCTAGTAAATTGCTTTGAGAATTGAACAAAGCTCTGCTCAATCATGCAAGATATCCATTCCGAAGAACACCAGGAAAGTAAACCTACTTTAGCCCATTGCAATCATCTTTTTTACTTCTTAAAGATAAAACTTTAAGAGCATGATTCCAAACGCACGGAACTTACGAATCTTCATTCATTGAATAAAGAAATTAGTTTGATAAAATAACTTCATGTTCCTCACCTAAATCCCCAGACCTGGCGAGTGTTTAACTTCTAATTTATTACTAATAGAGCAATACTATTTTGATAGAACCTTCCATCTGTGGATATCGGTGTTTTGCAGTTATGAATGAAGTTATCAAGCTCTTTGGAAGGGACTTGCACGCGGCTGGCAAGTGGCAGCACGGCATGCTCTTACCTCCTTAAGGAGCTCTTTGTGCCCCTGGGTTCCAGCTTGCCTTTCTCAAATGCAGCCAGTCTTTGCCTATGCTGGAGTAAAAAAGGGCTGCCTCTGGTGGTGCTGCTCTTGTGTTCAATTGATCCTTTATGTTTGTTTGAGCTTGTGCTTTTTTTTTTTTTTTTTTAGGATGCCCAGAACTTCCAAGTTTTGCTAGTATTTCAGTGTGTAATATTAAACCAACGCTGAGCATTTGGTGATCAACTGTTGTGCTGTCTGGTGGATACACAGTGATTCACCACTTCAAACCTGGGTGTTGGATATTACTGGAGGTTTTTTGTTTGTATCTTGATTGGTATTTATTGCTGAGATGAAAGCTCTAGGAATTCTCTATCTCTCAAACTTAACACAGAGAAGCCACAGGTTGAACTAAGAATTTTGATAGACTGGTATCCTTAGTGGGTCAGGTATATACTTGGTGAGCAAAAAATAGTAACACATCAGTGTATTTAAAAAAGAATTCTTCTGCTGGAGTATGGTAGTTAAATTCAGCAAAGCTCAGAGTGGCACCTGTTGGGGAAAAAGCTGAAGGACTCCAAAGGCACAAAATAAAAAAGTGGTCTCACTTTGGCAACCCATGTAACTGTACCAGAAGATTTTTTTTTTTTTTTTTTTTTTTTTTTTTTTTACTAATCGTATTGCATTCCATCTCCCCCATGTGTATTTGCACCTCATTACATATCTGGTTGCTCCTTTTGCACACATAATGAAGCTGAAATTTAGAGAAATTGGGTGCTTTACCTTGTCCCAGTTAACCTGATAGCATTAACTAGCATTAAAAAAAAAAAAAAAATCTGTCATGAGGGAGTTTTGGGTTGAACTTTGATGCTTTGCAGTGGTGGGCAGGATATAGGGACCATATGTAAATAGGAAATGTTTGTATCCCCATCTGTGTGAAGAGCTTTATGATGAACGTTCAATGAATATCGATGAATAATGGGGTGAACATCTGTACGTTCAGGGTTCAGCTTCCTAAATCCAGTGTCCGAAGTCTTCTTGGCCTTGACTGAGTTCAGAAGAGCGATGGGGCATCGGGCCACGGAAATATTGTCAGTCTTCTAACTCCGCAGCTTGCCTGTGATGCAGACTTGCATAAGGATAGGAAATAGTAACCGCAGGTTGTGCCTGGGGCTCCTCACCTCGGAGTAGCTGCCGCGTGGAGCACGGTCGGGATGGTGCGTATCGCAGTAGTACAGGGCAGGAGTAACTCGGCTGTGCGTTTTATTGGCAACGTGTCTGCAGATACTATCTGTATCCCCTGTGCTCCAGGCTGAACCTCACAGCAAAATGCTGTCTAGATAGCATCTTGTTTGCTGGGTTTTTTTGCTATTACTGCTAAGTAGGTATTTGTATGGATGGGAGAAGATCCCCTGTGATCTTTCCTCTTTCTCATGTGCTAGCACATTACCTGTAAGATTAGGATCTCAATCTTTCAACTTTCTCCCCTCCCCACCCGCCCATCATTTGTTGGTTTGATTTGTTGTTTCGTGTCATAGCTGGTTAAATCTGAAATTAAGCGTATGGGCTTCAGTGCCTTATCATATTCTTGTACTGATGCACAGTGTAGCCACTGGCACATGCGTGCTCCCATCTTCACAGGGAAAGAAAAAAGGTAATCAAGGTTTTTATGGGAATAAGAAAAGTGACATTGGAGGTAGTTATTGTTCACAGAAATGCTGCCTTTTCCAGAAGAATTGTGTGAAGGTTTCTTATACTTTGTCATTTCCATTTGTATGGAAGATAGGTAGTGGCTGCTTGAAAGAAACCATCTACCTCGAGTAAATAATATTTTATAGGCTTCTATAGACTTTCTTTGCTTTTTATTTTAAAGATTATAAAATAGTAAATAAGACAGGAACAAAAAGTTAGAGCTTTGAAATCACTGGGGTGTTACAAGCTAATAATGATAGAGCCTTTGAAAAGGGCAGCACACCTGGGAAACCATTGGCATTTTCAGGACCAGTGTAAATACAGGTTAGTAAAACAACTAAATAATGTCATTAATTTTATCACTCCAAGTGTTTTCAAAGACTGGGCAGAGTGCTGCTATGTCTTCAGTCTACTTTGTCTCCATGAGGCTTCTGTTTTGAAATAGCAGCATCTTTCGTTAGTAGAAGCTGTTTGTTTGTGGTTTGTTCTTTCAGTCTTTACTGAAGCAAAACTCCCACTGAAAATCCTTACACCAGCCTCTTGATTTTTATCTATGTCATTCAAAACTAAGTCTGGTTATTATAATGTTCTATATAAGCCCTTTAAAGATGAGTAAAAATGCATTTAGTAAAATCTAATTAAGGGTTTGTGCTTCTAAATAAGTCTCGCAAATAAAAGCTAGTTAATGCCTGAAACACCATATCAAATGCAATCTGACTTAAAGTTCTAGAAAGGTGTTTTCACACACTTAGAAATAGGGCTAAAATAGGGCTAATTATTCTCTTTATACACAGTTTATACATATAGTCCACTCTAATGTTGCAAACAACCGAAAAAAAACCAATCAATGGTGCTTAGAAAAGGGGAGGCGGATTTTATTAATTCAGCAAAAGCAATATCTACCCAGAAGAGAATCCCAGAGTCGGTCTATGTATGCTCATGATGCTTCCCAGTGCTTTATCGGGCTTATGCATATATGGTATCAAACACATCTGCACAGGTAATTCCCTCCTCTTGTATTGACCCCTGGGTATCCACATACAGGCGGCTGCTGCTGCCAGAGCAAATCCTGTAACCTGGTTTTGGGGCCATGTGGGTCCAGAAGAGACTGTGCTCTAGAGCAGACGGGTTGTCCTGGCAGGTTGCAAATGGCTTGTAGCCTGTTGGACAGCGTGGAGACTTTGGATTGTGCGTGCTCTATGAGCTCCATGTCTCTAAAGGACATGCTTTTTCAAAGCTTTTAATTTTGCGTTACGGAGACTCATCTTGCTGAATGTCCAATAGGTGATAGAGCTAGGTGCTGGGGTCAGTCTTATTTTGTGAGCTAGGATCCAGAGCTTATTTGGCAGTCTGGAAATCAACGTGGCTGAACAAGTAAAATCTGAAGATTTTCCATAATCTGTATGTACTGATAATGTTAACATGTATAAATTGGAAGCTGTAAATGAAGTGTATCAATTTCCTTTTGGATAATGGAAAAATAGATCATAAAAAGAAACAGGTGAACAGTATTCTAATGCTTTCAATTTATACTTGTTTCTTGCAATTAAATTTAATTGCTTTAAATATCATCTGTCTAGAAAATTGATTGATCAATCATTACATATTTGTTACTGTTGCAGACTTCTGCTTCATATACCTATACCCATTTTATGCTCACTTGTGTACAATACCTTACTGCTTTGGAAGAGTCTTTCAGTATTGCATTTTTATGGGATGGTAACTCGCTAATGAAAGAAGTCCTCTAATCTTTGCTGTTGAGCAGTTGCCCTCCTTTTCAGGTGGAGAGAGAGAGAGTAGAATAGTGCCATTCCACACTAGCATCCGTAGGTACTTCCAGAAAGGGATACCATGAATGTAATTTATTTGACTGCACCAATAGTACTGCCTTCAGTACTATTATGGTGGGTGGTAAGAGAGTGGAGAGTGAAGAGCAGGTGTTTAAACTATAAAAAAGAATAAATCATTAGGCTATAGAGTCATTAAGACTACAGTGCATAATCTGTCTGGGTTCTGGCTAAGGTCAGGGAAAAGCGATTACCCAGCAGTATCTATGTATTAACGTCAGGAATCTGGGCAAGGAAATCAAACCGGAGTGGTTAATGTACATAAAGGATTGCAGGCAACCTCTGGCATCATGAGATCCAGATACACTAGTGCTGTCCTGGGCACCCTGTTGTAAAATCCTCTCGGAAGAGTAAGTAAAGGAAAGGAAACACGATATCCAAACAGAAGGACAGTGATGGTGCAAAGAAAGAAGTATTTATTCATGCCACTGTTAATAGATGAATTTATGATGAAAAAAAGAAAGACATTTGTAATAGTTGATGCAATGCAGTTTTGAAACAACCTTCCTGTTGGACTTGTGGAAGGAAATCTTCACTGGTTTTAAGATAGAGCTTGGTGGTTTTATAAAAGGGATAATTATGCTATGGTTTCCTGTCACAGGAGGGGTTACAATAGGAATACAAAGGCTGATCTGGAGCAGTGGAGGAAAAAAAAAAGGTAAAAGAAAATAAATTTGAAGTGTCATTTCTTAACTTGATTTTTATGCAGTGCTATATTTTCTCATTTAAAGTCTCTTCAAAGTTTGAATTGCTCATAGTTATGCACATAATTGACTAAGGCTTTCCAGTGTCTAAAGAGGCACCTATTCAGCACAGTTTCTGGATTATTGTCTCTTCAGACAAAAATCTGCAGGAAAAAAAATTGCACTTTATGATGAAATATTCTGAAGCTGGTGATAGAGCAGGACTACATTATATTTCTGTAACACTTTGCATTCAGCATTTTTGAGCTTGCCAAATTGAAGCAGAGAGAAGTTAGGGAGGCTTGTTTAAAGTAATTCTATCGCAGGCAGAAGTAGAACTAGGAACTGTAAATCCCTATTTCTTCTGTTTACGTGGAGTAATCTTCCTTGAAAAAGCCACACATAGCCTACAAAAGCAACTGGAGGTTCACTCCCAGTTTAGCCTGCAGACAGCGCTCCTGGATTCTTGCTAATGTTGAAGTGAGTAGTCCGAGTCTGTATGTATGGTGCATCCATCGCTAATCCATCTCTAATAGGAAAAGCTATGTGTTTCTTTTCAGCTTGATGTATTTCTCAAATTAAGGCCTTTGTGTGACTGCAGACGTGTCTGTGGCTCCTGTGCTGATGATGCTACTTGACTGTGATGCAGAGGACATGGACCCACTTGGGAGAAAAAGAACAAAATGTCCCATTGCCGTGGTGTCGTGGTCATGGTGTCCTGCTGCTACGCATGTGCCTGGGTGGGCTGAAGGAGTTTGCTGAAGATGAACATAAATGGGGCCAAGATGTTTAATTTTGAAGTGGCAGACCTTCCCTTGATATTTTTTTAAGAAATATGATGTAAGGAACCGTAGGTACCGTCAGCTGTTAAGAAATGGCTGGTCATTAAATCAAAAAATGTAATTTTGGTAGATTTTATGAGGTTAATAAGTACATATGAACTAGTCATTAGTGTGTGGATAGCACTGAGGGAAGCTGCTTTTTCCTAGTGAGGCATATCTTAATCCTGCAAAGAGCCAATTTGACCCTACAAGTCTCCTTGTTGGTGGTCATTAAACAGGTGGCAGCACTACCTTCTTCAGGTCTGAGCTATCTTGGGATATAATAACTGACAAGACCCTGGCACATTTTGATATTATTTTTTTCCCCATATAGTATTTTCTGCATTCATTTCTAGTAAGGTGATTTTGAGGCATCATCCTTGATTGACATCTCCCATCAGAAACATGGAGTCTTCTCTAATGCAGCTTCCCCTTATGTTTTGTGGGAACGGACTCGTGATGCGCTTCAGTTTTAATTTTTTTTCTTCAGTAATGCATAGCTGTTCAGTGAAGCACTCTTTCTCTTTGAACATGGGTTACTACTTCTCTGTATGAATTGTCCCCAGATAGTTGCATTTAGTCCTTCCAATTATCAATTTCATTTTTCATTCCTAATTTACGTAATTTTCTTGAACTATGAATATTTTCCATTAAGTAATGGATGCATCAGAAGTTATCCATCATGTCTCTATTTTTAATGTAACATTATTTGAAGACAGTCATGCTCAATTAATTGTGGGCTGATACTCCTGAAATTTGATTATGACATTCTTAATTCAAAGGATTTCTGGGATGTATTTACAGTTTTTTACACGGTAAGATTTTTCTACCATATGTACGTGTTTGTATTTAAAAATGCTATGCCTTTAAAGAAAATAAAGAGATATGAATTTTACACACCTTGGTGCCACATGATGGCACTCGTCCATTCCTGTTAATCTGAATGTACTTTAGAAAAACATTTGCTTTCCACTGAAAATATTCAGTTTGGAATCAGGATGTTATATGATGTAAGAACAGGAACCCCCTCCCCAACCACTTTCCCTTCCCCATTGTGTGGTTTGTGGTTTTGGTTTTTGTGGCATTTGGGGTTTTTCCCCCAGACAAAAGGAAGCTATTATACATTTTAGAGAAGTTTTGGGAAGAGTCCTTTTTTTCAGAAGAAATAATGATCCTTTTATGGCTGCTCAGAGTATCTGAGATAATATTGTGCTACCAGAAGTAATTTTGTAATGAGAAATCTGTCCAGACTCCTTTGCATGTTGATAACAATTTAACAGCAAATGATGTTTGAGGCAGTGTCAGATATGATGTAAGCAACGTGGTGCCCCTAAAAACGAATCTTTCAGACAGTGTAAACAAGAGGGTCAGACTGGAAATTGAGCCTGATAATAGAGGCAGTTAATACTTTTCCTTCGATTTCTTTTTCACTTTTATTTCTCATTTCTGCTGGCATTTATGGTTGCACTGTTTGCTCTTTCTCATTTTGTCTGCTGTATCACACTATCTGCTTTCAGAGTTTTGTGTTCTGAATTTTTAACCCTTGTAGAAAGTACATGTGATGTTTTACTTTCACCATGTTAGTCATCGATGGATTAGCCATATCTCTAAGAACACATAAGCTTTAGCTCTCTTAATTTGTATTTTAAGAATGGCATTTACTCTTTATAAAGAAGCTTATGTCTGAGGGGAAAACTGTTTTAATTACTCCTGGGCTATGTAAGTGAAACCAGTAGTGGTCCAGTCCTTTGAAATTTAATACAGCTGTGACAAGGTAATTCTAATTTAAACTAGCTAGCCAAATTCAGCATAGACCTAGATCCTACACTAATACTGAATTTGAACTAATATGAAGTTATGGCAGTCAAAAATCTGATCAAAGAGAATGTTATCAGGTGGTATTGTGGATGCTGTGATCAGAAAAAAAAGTCATTTAAGTAATTTCAAGAAGATTCTTTGTCACTTTTCGTGATTTACAATAACCTGGCTTTCAAGCATTGCCGTTTTTCTGTTATGTTGATGTGTCAAAGACCTGCAGAAACAAATTGGTCACACACACAGGAAGTCAATTAAAATAAATATATTGCTTGATGAGATGCGTTACTAGTAGCAACAGTAAACATCACTGACAGAATACTTGGAGTTCATTAGGAAAGATGTTTAGTTTCTGTCTTCCCCTTCAAACCAAACTAATAGTAAATAATTTGGTGTGCTCCCCCCCCCCCCCCCCCCCCCCCCCCCCAAGACTTTAAATGATGTTGAAGCACTTAAGCTGAGATTAATCTAATCTAACTTTAGGTATCTAGTCCAAGACAGCTGCCTAGACTCCTTCTGTATTCAGTAGAGATACTGACAGTTGTAGAGGGCAATTAATTTTATCTACCTTAGCTGCTGGATTGCGTAGCCCAAGTGTCTTTATCTGAATCAACCCCAGTTGAGCTGTCCTCTCTCTGTGTAACTGCACTAGGACTAGTCAGTTTGGCCAGCCGATAAATCTGGCTTCAAAGATGCCACTGAAGGCACCTACAGGACAATTTAATTGCATCTTCTTTGAAATCTCTTGTAAATTTTTACATGTGAGGGTTCAGTGTGTTTACTGGAATTACATTAAATGTACGTGACGAGGTGACTGAGGTTTCACCACCTGCAGCCTGGCTTGGTTCCCCACAGCTGGGGATGGAAGAGTGCTCCCCGCAAAGAGCGGTTCCTGAATAACTGTTTGGGTGATTGGCTGTGCGAGATGTTTGTGAACGGTCTTTGCTCCGGATCCCAATAACTACTGAAATCGTGCTGAGCTGCTGGTCTGGCTCCTGCAAGAGGGGAATAAAAATTCCAAGGAAACCATACACAAAATGTACGCCATTAACCTCTTTCTACTCTGTCTCTGAGGTCACACTTGGAAGGGGAGACCTACATGAAAAGGCTCATTTCTTGTGTTTCTGGGCCTCGAAATTAAAGGAAAAATTATGTCTATATCTCCGTATTTAGGGCTTTTACTGTTCTTTCTGCTTGCATTAATTTTGGAACACATCCTGTGTCAAAGTACTGGACATTGCTAATGCTATTTTAGCGTTCATCTCTCTCTGATAGAAGTTTTATTATTGTGTTTTGAATGTCCTTGAGAAAGGCAGCTTATGATTTGAGTAGTCCCCCAGAGGGAAACCTTAGTATTATTTTGTTTAAACAATGCTCATTGCTTGAATTGTTAATGTGTTCCTCACTTATACGGGGTAAATCCTCCAGATGCTGTATTGTCACTCGTGTAATTGGGGCTGGGGATTCACCAAAGTGTGTCTCTGTCGCATTGCTCTGTTTCTGGCCCCTTGATGCTCTATTGCTAAAAGACTGAGATATAATTGCAAGATGTCTGTTCCTGGGGGATAAAGCAAATGTGAGGCTGGAGGGTGGTGTTTGCTCTGATTCCAGCCGTCCATGGCCTCCAAAGCTTGATTTTACATTTTAATTATGACTTTCTACTCGGAGCCCTTGGTTTTCTTGAACTGAGGGGACCTTTCTGAATAGGGCTTTGATGGAAGATATCGGCTTTATTTGCTTTGCAGTTTGTGTGTTTATTTTCCTTTAGGAAGGGAGTGACTGGGAAGCAGAGGGGGAGATTGTCTTTGCCTTCCCCTGGTTGCGTTGGAGGGGCGAGGGAGCAGCCGGACCCCTGGGAACTGCCTCTTCCCTGGAGAGGGAGAGGGGCTCTGGGGGGGACAGCTGATGCTGGGAGGGGTAGGGTGCTGCTCATCCTCTCAAGGACCAAAAGAGGTGCTTTTTTTTTTTTTTTTTTTTTTTTTTTTTTTTGAACTAGAGCAGCTGAGGGGAGGCTGCAGCAAGGTGCAAGGCTGGAGGAAAGAGCCTGTTCTGCAAGTGTGTGTGTGGGTGTTTATAGCCCCCTTTTAATTTCATTCTCTTGGCCAGTGGATCTGAGTTCTGACTGTTGTCAGAAGTTCTTTGTTTTAGGTTGCTTAAAAGAAAGCTTTAAAGATTAAAACAGCATCCCACGTTGTTTTTCAAGGAATTACTGCAGCAGAGGTAGCGGCTGCTGCCTGCTTGTGCAGAGCTGGGGGCTGAGGGGGTGCAGGGAGCTGGAGCTCAGGGGCAGCCCCGGGCTTTCCCCTGCCCTTTGCTTTGCCTCTGCATTTGTGAGGCACAGCTGTAGACAGATCTGGTGTAGAATTGTGAGTGGCTTTTTTGATTACATCTGTTACTAGCTGCCTTTCTTAATATAGCTTTTCTTTACTTCTCTCTAAAGTACTGCAAAGCTTTTTTTTTTATAGTCAAAGTTCCTTTTTCACAATGAGCCAAATTAACACCTAATGTTCTGCTGCCTTCTGTCTGCAAACAAATTCAGTCTGATCTGAAAGTTATAGAGTATTTGTGCTGTAGGAAAGAGACACACTAATTGGGTGGGTTTGGCTGGGCGTCGAAGCTACAAATGTCATAAGGAAGATGAATACAGAGCAGCTTGCATTGCAAACCAAGCTAGATGTTCTCATCACTTACATGGGAGCTTTAGAAAAAGATGGGAAAAATTGTCAGACTGAAGCTTTGTGTTTCTCCTTTGTGAACTTCGTCTGGACTGTTGTTCTTCAGACGTGTGCTGGGAGAAGAAGGAGGGAACCTGAGGTCTCCATGTCCTCTGCTTATCCCAGTGAGAACAGGATTGTTTGGGAAGGGCAGGCTGAGAGGCAGTGAGGAGGAAAGTCTGTGGGTTGGGGGGTTTTTTTTGTGTGTGTGTGTTTAGTCGTTACTCTATTTGCAATAGGCTTAACTGTAGATTCTGCTCCCTCCTGGATATGAAGCAGGTAAAGGAGGGTGAGCCTGAAGAACTAATGCCCTCCTGATTTGTGCTTGGTGGATTAGTGCTGATCTCAAGAGAACGAGCTCTACCGAACATGGTGGTTTTGTGTTGTAGTGTTGGGTTGTGTGTTTTTTGGTTTTTTTTTGTTTTAAACAAATAGCTGGTCTCCCCGAAAATAATTAAACCAATGAGTCTGTTCTTTTGTGTGAGAGCCTTGGATGGAATAATTAGGTTTTTTTTTCTTTCTGAAAGCACATATTGATCTGTGCTGTGAGATTGCAAATGCCATTCCCTGGCTGAAAGGGTTTGGTACCATAGAGAGATGTTTCTGTTTCTCCAGTTGCTTCTTTGGAAAAGGAGAGGCTAAAAGAGGCTGACTGGAAGATCCTAGGATGAGGATGAAATAGGGAAAAGCATCTTGTTGTATTTTGCTGTAGCCACAGTGGTATATGGGCATAGATGGGGTAAGACATGTAGGTGCTGTAACTTATTAGAAGAACTGACATAGTTGGACAAAATTAGAGAAGCTCTAGAGGGCACAAGAACTGTGGTAGAACAGATCTTGGGAGACCTAAGGAAGAAAGATAACAGGTGTCTGTTATCTGCATGTGGCCCTTTCCATATAATGAGTCATTAGGATATAGGTCTGTTGTTTTGTTGTTGTTTTTTTAACTATTCTTTCTGTATAGCACACATTAAAATAGGAATTCTTAAAATAAAAGTCTCTGGCAGGTGGGTAAGGTGGATGCTTTCAGAAAAGACCAGAACACCATAAAAGGCATCAGCAAACTTTGGTATCTAGAATGGCATCCAATCTAGAGGGCAACTTCTAAGGGAGAAGTTGTTGTTGGGTTTGCGTGGGGTTTTTTGTTTGTTTAACCTTTCAGTTCTTATATAGGAAGCCTTAAGGCTTCCTTTCTGTTGAAACCCATCAGTGAAATTTAAGACTGAATTACTTTTGTCCCTTTAATGAGCATTAAAGAGTTTGGGCGCTTTCTCTCCCTTGCAGTTCTTACTGGGAATCCTTCCAAGCTTCTGCCTCTGGGTTTTGTGGTTGTCGGAATCACAATGTATTCATATTTCATGCTGGAGATGTGCTAAACTACACAATGAGCCTGAGAGCAGGGATCAAAATACTCAGTTGGTGGCATGGATAAAATGATGTTTTGCATGATAAATTTTACAACCACAGGAGAAAAGTCTCATTTGGTTTCAGATTTGTGGTGTCTCACTATACGAAATACCCTAAACTCATGGCAAGACATTCTATGGGTGATAATTTTAATAAAACTATGTATTTTTTGTGGTTATGCTCTGTAGCAGTGTGTGAATCCTAGCCAACGTACTCTGAAATGTATATATTTGAAGAGATGTATTTTTTAAACATAATCTATATATTCATCAAACATAGTGTGTATTTAGCATTTTTTCAATCAACAGATGGTAAATGGCACTTAAAAAAAACATATGCGTGTGTTTCCAGGTGGGATGAAATAAGGTTAAAGGGTCTTAATATCAAAATTGCTTAATTCTTGTAGTGACTTGCTTTGTGACCTCAACTGTATTTCATATGTCATCAAATGATGACTTTCATGGTATCATTAATGATAACAACCAGAGGCAGTTCCCAGGTCCTTGGGAAAGGGGAGTCAGCTCCTGCCCCCGCTGCACATGTGCTGAAACCATGGAGCAGATGCTTGGGAGCAGCTTACCTTAATCCTTTCTCGCCAATATTTAGGTGCACAGGGCTGGGGGGTTTGGTTGAGCTGTTCACTAGGACACCACAACCTGTCTTTTTGACAGCCAAAGTCCT
Organism: Aquila chrysaetos chrysaetos; assembly: GCF_900496995.4. Classification (NCBI taxonomy): domain Eukaryota; kingdom Metazoa; phylum Chordata; class Aves; order Accipitriformes; family Accipitridae; genus Aquila; species Aquila chrysaetos. The sequence continues at coordinate 69,854,610 of NC_044008.1, forward strand.
AAATAATCCCTTGCAGCTCAAGCAATGGCAAAAATGTTACCTTTTCCAAGATGGATTTAGTTTGGAGCAGTAAACACCAAGGAGGACAGGTTTCTGTGGCCACAAGATGGCAATCACAGAGCAAACTTCCAGCTGATACTCTCCTCTGCAGCATCCATCACATAAATTAACACTGTGCTCCTTAAACTGCAAAGATACCTATAAAATAAAAATGGTATAGCAGGTAGAGAAAGGTGCTGTGCAATGTATATGTGAACTGTACATGTGCTTGTTTAAATGGTATTTCTTCACTAAAACCCACAAATGCATGGTGCAGTATGTAAATATACGTTCACCAATTCACGCAATTGCTGTGGTAACTTTTCCCGGTTTATCTTCATTGCTTTGGGGCTGAGGCAAGTGGAAGGCAGCAGTATTATACTAATATACGTATGATGATTCCAGCATACTGTAGTTACTATAAGGCTGTTTAATAGTGGCCTTTTTATTTCAGCTCTTTTACCAGAAGCTGCACAAATTGTCTGGTTACTTTCATACTTCAGTCGTGAGGGAAAAAGATCACTGTAAAAATTGGTTTGGAATGTTCCCTGTTAAACTATTTTCACGGGTCAGAGGCATGACGTGAAATATTTCTACAGAGAAAATAACAAGTTCTGCAGTACGTCACTGCTATAGGCTCCATTTTCACATCCTGCAAAATAGCTCCTCTCCTTTCTCCCCATTTTTCTTGCTGTGTGAATGGATATGGAAGTGTTATCAAAGTTGGCTGTGGTGCTGTGTGCTGACTTTGATGAAACTATTACAGAAACAACAGTTAGTGTTAGCCTCTTCTGTAGGGATTTGAGTAGAGAGCCCACACAGTGTGATCACTGCATTAAAACACCTCTCCATCTGAGTCTGCTTCTCTTAATCTGCAAAGGTCAGGCATCGCTACATGTGGTTGCAGAAATGAACTGAAGCTAAGGATACGTTACAGAGGACAATATCCTCTGAAGCAGAGGCACGCCACTTCTGAGCGGGCAGCCTTTCTGGTGAGCTTGGTTGGAAATCCTGCTTGCAGCCTTCAGACTTCATGTGCGTACAGAGTCTCTTGGCTGCCCGTGCTTGTGCCCATCTGTTTGGATGGTGCTGTGCCTGCCCACGGGCTTGTTGCCCCTCTAGAGATGGGATTTGGTCTTTCATAAGCACTTTCTCGTGTAACTCCATTCCACTTGCAGTAGAAGACGTTTGTGTCCACCGAAATGGGGATGAACGGAGTATCTGATACTCAGTGGTTGCCCCGTGTTGCGTTCTAGAAGACGTGATTGCAAAAGAAGTTTGGAAAAGCCCAAGGAACACAGGGACAACAGGCTGTACTTCCCCCTATCGTGTCTTGAGGGAAGAGAATGGTATGAGAAAGTAACTTCAATAGATTGGGTACCAGATTACCTTCCAGGTATAGGGATCTCTGGGTGTCCTGATAAAACTCAAAATGTTTAGCAGCACAGCTTGTTGCCACCTTCTAATATACTGACAAAGGGGTTTTATTGGGTGACTTTTTAAACTTGGAAAATAGCCCGAGTTACCTATGACACTATTAAAATACAAAGCACCTAATAAGGTGTCTGGTCTGGTTTTGTCTGACGTAAGCTGATGTGGTAGGATAGTGAGGACTTGAGGCATACTTCAGGCAGCTGTATTTTACTCCAGAATCGAAGCAGGGAGTGAGGGGTCTCTGCTCTCAAGCACCGTGTTTGTAAATATCCTCATCATCTTGTGAGTTTGGGAAAACAATTAATTACACAAATAAACAGCAGTGGGAGGAAGCTCAACTTGTTTCTCTGGTATTTCCATTGGCTTTGAGCTTGTGCTGTGGTGGCACACCACACAGAGGCTTTCTACCTTCTCTCCTTTAATTGCTGTCATGGCATTGTTATTTTTGGGGTGATTAATTTGTGCAAGTTTAAACTCGTGCCAGACTGAAATCGGAAAGAATGACTTTTTCTGGTTCTATGTGCGATATTGGTAGGCTAAATATATGCGCATTTTAATCAATAACTGGAAAAAAGCATCTATTGATGTGCTTGCTGGCTTTTTATTCCCCATGTGGGTCTCTTCTTTTTAGCTGATTTCAGCCTCTCCTGTCTACACCATAAACTTGCAGCACTGCCTTCTGCTTTCTTTTCCTTCACTCATCAGCTGGATGTTCTGGTCCAGGCGTGTATAGAGAGTGGCCAGAAAGACCATGTAGTGGGGTAGGGAGGCAGAGGTGGCCTTGTGGCAAGGCAGGAGTGTAACGAAGAGGGTTAGAGGGAGAAGCCAGAACGCAAGAGGTAGAATGAGGGGGTGGGATGGCAAAGAAGCACCTATGGACACTGGGGAAAAGTTGAATCTAACAACAAATTAGTAATGTGCAAAAACCATCAACAGCCCAAATAAGTGTCAGTTCTGAATATTGATTTTTTTCTTCCCCCCCCCCCTCAGTAAACAACCTCTGAACTCTGCAAAGCCTAAATATGAACACTCATAGTGCTGGTATCTCTATCTTATTTTATAGTTGTCTCAAGTTTAGTCCTGTAGTATAGGAATCAAGGCATAGCAGACATGAAGGTCTTGAAAGACATAACTTTCTCTTGGTTGGAATATGACAGGTACGAAAAGATTAGTTTTTAAAGAACTAGTCTTTTGTTTCATTGCTTTGATTAAAAGGAATTACAGGAATAAGATATTGCATTAAATCCTCTCGATTTTGTGGGATCCAAGTTGTAACCAAGCTAGGCAAAGTGAAAAGCTCAGATTTGAAGCTGAACACCCAACGCTCTTTATCTGTATCTTTCACCATAGCTGCTACTCAGAGCACATCTCTATTTTGTTTCCTTTTTGACATTGAATGTAATATGGCTTATGCTCCCTAATAGACCTGGCACAATTTCAGGCTGATATGGTTGTCCTGGCAGTGTCAAGTCTATCTTGAGCCATCAAGGCACAGTGGCTCGTTACACACTCATTTTTATCATCTCCTGCTTTATTCTATTGGAAGCTTACAGCAGAGGTTAAAAACATCATCTGCACTGGGACTCCTCTCCAGCTGCTAAGGGCTCATTTTTTCCCTGAACCTTTAAGTTGCTAAAGCCAGCCTGCTTCATCTGTCACTGGCTTGAAAGGAAGCCTGGTCCCTAGACATCTACATCATTTATTCCTGTTTGGCTTTCTGATCCTATGGACTTGAAATCCATTCGATCTCCCATTAACAAGGGTTCTACCAGATGCACAGAATGGGTAGGGACCTGCTGACACCAGCAAAACATCTGACCTCTGTTGGACTATCAGATTTTTTTTTTCCCCCCACATTATGACATCGGTGATTTGAAAATAATCTGCAGCTTTGTCAAGAAATGTACTGTTAAGTGTTTTCAATAACTAAGATGGTTGCTTATTAGCTCTGTTGGATTGGCTTTTTAAAGGGCTATCCTGTGAGCGTTTTGTATTTAGGGCGGCTCGCAGTTAGCAGTATTCTGTGTGTACTTTTTTGGGCCAAAGCCATACTTATTTCTGTAATAAATTCCCTGTTTGAAGTTGATGGGAAGAGAGGCCTGAGGCTCATGCAGTAGAGCAAGCTTAGACATTACAATAAGAATGGCAATAAACGTAGCCATAAAAGGGCTTTTAAATCAGCAGTCAGGTTTGGTGAAGGTTTTTTTTTTTTTCTTGCCCTGAAAACATTTAAGTGTTTCCTTAGTCTTCTGCCAGTACTGCTGTTTAGGTGCGGTTAAGGACTTTACCTTTTCTGTAGCTTCTCCATTGAAAAATCTAAATGTTAATTTTTGTCTGAGAGGTCTGTTGGAACTCATTGCTTCACCATAAGGACTTATATTTGCAACAGCAATTAGAATTTTCTTGAGGATCCTTAAAAAGCTTTTTTTTTTTTAATAGGAAAATTTCCCCAAATCTTTTGAGGTTGCTTTGGATATTGCACCTCTTTTTCTGTGTTAGCTTAGCTATCTTCTCTCATTGTCCATCATACAACCTAGGTTCATGTGAGGCTAAGATGAGCACAGCTTCCCAAATTTCATGTGCATTGTACTCATCAAAGCCAACAGTACACAGCTGTGCATCAGTTTTAGAAATGCAAATACATTTTGAAGTAGTATTTAGTGACAAGAGTAGAGTTTTAGTCTGGAGCTAAAAAAGATATAAATCTCCACTGAAAGACAATTGAACTAAATTTCTGTAGGGGATAACTTAGGAAAAGATCTGGTGTGCTTCCAAAATTTTACACTGCAGACGATGAGCCCCATCAGTGGATGGACTTGCCCTTGCGTCCTGTGGTGTGGACCACACTCTTGCCAAGCGGTTATTATTTGTATGTAGGCTGAAGTTGAAGAAAAATGGAGCTCTCTTCAGAAGACATTAGCCCTTCCACATGAGAAACTGATTCCCAGAAGACCGCAAAGCAGAGCTTTTCATCCACTCTGCTGAAGTTTGGCAACGTGGCATATTGTCTGGGCTGCCTTTTCCGTCATGGACTTGCAATTGCTTCATTGGTCAAAAAACTCCACCTTCAGCAGCTGCAGAAGTGGTTTCTGAATTTTTCCAAGATAACCTTTCTCAGATTGACTTAAGGCATGTATGTTTGTTGTACACATAGATGTCAAAATTCCAAAAGAATAAGCTGTTGTATTAGCTTCCAGTGCTTGGACTCCTTCCCCAAGCATCCAGGCAGAATGCATAATCACTTGGCTATCAATACAAAAGCTCAGGTTATAAAGGTACGGACCCTGATCAGAAGGTGATATACCAGTTTTTCTGGGGGACAAATGCAAACTGGGGATGGGTTAAGCTGTGTTGGCAGACTGTTCAGGGCTAGAGACGCTTGCTTGTTGGCAGAACTGTAGCCCTTCACTGTAGGAATACTGTATGTGCATCGGCTGCCATTTTGCTCACTACCTTTCTTTCTTGTACAAATGCTGTTTGATGTTTGGGTAGTTAATGTTAAGGAAAAGTTCATTGTGTTGCCCGCCACATGGATTTTTCCCAGCATAATGTGAGGGGAGGGGAAAAAAAAAAAAAAAGGCATGCCTCTCAAGGGTGTGTTTCTTGCCTATGTTTAGGTGGAGTCCAAGCAAGTTAGCTGTAGGGAATGGCAGCTGGAAGACAGTTTCAGCTCAAATTAAGATGAGGCAGGGTGGGATGTAGCTCATCCTCAAAGCAACAAAGAGCATCTCATTAGACGCCTGCTTGCATCAGGCAAAGAAGAGAGAGAACCCAGAAACTCAGCATGACTGATACTAGATTGACTCTTTCAATGACTTGCAAATGAGGCAGGTCAGAGGCAAGGCTGACTTTATTGACCGACCTGCAAAATTATTTGTGTATGCAAACACACAAATGGGCTGGGTGCATTACTGCAGTAAGTTGATGAAATCTCTAGCCTGCCATAACAGTTACACTTAGGTCAAGTATTTCGTTTGTAGCTCAGGATGCTTTTGTCTGCATAAATGCAATTACCTGAGATTTAAATTTCTTGCCTGTGTTCAAAAGTAAGGAAGATGGTCATAAAAAGTGTCTGGAAAACTAGGGTCTAGTGTCCTCAATAGCCCCTGAAACACATTTCTTCTTCTTCATCCTACCCAACAAAAAATGTCTTAAGAACATTTTGAACTCTGAAATCTTAAAATTAGGAAACAGGCTATCACAAACAATCTCAGTTTAAATAATACTGCACTGCACTGTAGCAACTATTAATTAAGTGAGAAAGAATAATAGGATGTTATTAGTTTGTATAATACTGATGGTAACATGGACTTTGCTTTTTGGTAATATGTTGCTTATGTTTCCAACTTTCTAAGACTTTAAAACTCTTTTTGCTGAAACAAAGGCCTTTAGCACAACACTGGGAAATTCTTACACATTACCTATTGCACTTCCTTTCTGTGCTAGAGGATAATGACTTTGATCTTAGAATCAGTAAATTGCAGGGAGGATCCTCAGGTACACAGAGCTGAAATGTGATACTGTCTACTGATATGAGTACCATTTTTTAAAATCGGTCTTTATAACTCTAAAATTGAAGACAAGTGTGTTCTGTGAAATATTAGTTATGTCTGTCTGGACAGCTCAACCAAAACTCAGACTCCAGAAAGTACCTTTATATGTTGTGTATCAATATATGAAAGTCTCTAGCTTGTGGTCGAGCTCTCTGTAGGTATTGGGCTACCTCTTGAGACCAGAGATGTTTTACTGCCTCTGCATAAACTATAACCAGAACTTGAGTTGAGAGGAGTATTTTCTAATTGTTTTAACTTCGTGTAAAAATCTAAATGTCTCGTACTTTAAAATATAAGTAAGCTTAAGGGCTGACTGGACAGTCTGATTAGATTTTTACCCTGTTTTTGTTCTCGGAGCAAAATCTTTTCCAGTGGACTCAACAATCCACATTGAGTCAATGCATCAGGATACGTCATCCGTAGGATGTCAGTCTGTGTGGAAGTGAGCTGTTGTGATTGTGGCGTATTTATATGTCCTTCTATTAAAGACTGAGTTCAGTTTGAGAAGCATATGCTAAATGGATAAGCTATGATTGTCTTTGTCTTCAATGCTGGATGCACAAAACTATGACCTGTGACCATGAATGGAAGTAAATGGGTATTAGTCGTCGTGTCCGTGTGTCCCGTCCCCCCCCCCCCCCGTTTTAGGCTTTGCTGTAATATTGTAAATTCAGAGTGTTTCTGTTGGTTTCTGGGAAGAAAATCTAACTCTTCGGTATAATATTTCGACAACTGTGACTGAAAACTTAATATTACTAAATCACAACCTCTTCCTCTAGCAATTCAAGATTTCAGTTATGCTGGGATGATGAAACTAAGTGCTCTGCATCATTGTAGTAATGTTAAATATCACCTGTGGAGTGTAGGTGATGCTTTAGAGATTAATGGCATAACGTGTACAGAAAGACATGGAAGAGGAATGGAAGGTCAGACTTGATATCATGAACAGAATTCATTTACAGCGAATGAAGCCTTCAGTGCAGCTCGCATGAAATGTGAAAAATTGTGAAGTTTTAGCAGATTCTGTTTTTAAAATCTGAGTAATGTTAGTTGACAATTACATTGTTGTAGGTGATTTAGCACTGGTCACCTCTGCCATACTGGTGCAGGTCCAACCCTTTTCTATTACGTGTGCATATCAGTCAGGGTTACACATCTTCATAATATTTCCTCCTGTCACCAATGACCTTATTTGAAGCAGTGCTTGATTTAGAATTTGAACCTTTTGCAGTAATTCCTTCTAGTACCAGCATATACCACCATTTGAACAAAATTAATATGACTTTAGCCTACAGTCATAAAATAAATCCATGTATTTTTTCCTGGCTAAGGAATCAGCCTTGTAATTTCTTTCTGTCTTGTCTTTTTTTTTTTTTCTTCTTCTTTTCAACAAATGTGGCTAAATCAGATCATGCCGAGACTGAAGAATGTATTTGGATAGCTTTACCTATTCCTGTACTACCTGGAGGAACCATCTCAGTGGTATTAAAAGAATTATTGTTTTATTTAAAGAGTCAAGGTTGAAGCAGCAAATGTCAAATAATCTCCAACAGCTATACATCAGCTGCTAAACTGATGGGCTCTGCTAGCAAAAGGGATTTAAAACGGCGACCAGTGACAATGAATATTATGTGGGATCTAGCGGGATCCCCACTGCAGTAAAATGGAAATTGATGTTTCTGGTCAAAAGCAATAAATTTTAATGCTGCATCTTTTCTTGTTTTGGATCTTTTTATAACTGTTTATCTGTATTTCAAAATAATAGTCAAAATAGTAGCTAGAGAACACATACAACTGAAGTGATACAAGTTCTAATTAAGACATCAGTGTCAGGAGATCAGAGAGGATCATCTAGTAGAAGCGCTGGGCTGGGTTACAGAAGAAGTAGGCTCAAATTCTGACTTGCTAATTTTTTTCCTGTGACCTTGAACATGTCATTTAAACTAGTGGTGCATTCCCTGGTCTTCTGCAAGATGGGGATAACACTTTCTTTTCTTGAAGAAATGAGTGTTAGGCTGTATCTGTCAGTACCTAGGAAACACTATTGCTATTTTTACACTGATAGCAGGTAGCCAGCTCAGGACTTGGTGCAATAATTCAACTTTAAAAAAAAAAAGGCAGCAGGCAGCTGCAGAAATGAACTTAACTGAACAGAGGGGAAGGAGTCTGGGACTGCATTGCTTTACGTTCCTTGGCAGTTAAGCTGATTGCAGTGGTGGGAGTCTAGCAGCGCTTGCTGTTTTTACTAAAATCCAAGCTCCTGGAACCATGGGAATCTCAGTTTTAAATAAAAGGGGAAAAAAGTAATCTAATCTTCATGGCTTCACTCATGGTTTATAAATGTGTAGAGTTGGCTATATTGAATTTGGTATAGCAATGTGTTCTGCTCTTGTGAAAATGTATTAAACAAAATTTGCTTATATCTTGCTAACTCTCCTGTGTTGTCATAGCATTGGGATTTTTTTTTTAACGTGCATGGGATTAAAGTTATTTTGGGACCCTAAACTGTGAATTCCTTCTTAAAAACTGTCAGAGAGATGTAGGCAGCCTTTCTTTCTGTGCTGCCAGCTGAGAAGGACTGAGGTTTTCTGTAGTTTTGATATTTTCATGGAAAACAGCCCCTTCTTGTCTTGATGGTATTGGCTGGCTTCTCTCAGGGGTGTGGTGGTGGTAGAGCAAGGATTTTAAATACCATCAGTTAGATCAGACTGAATTTTTCCCCAGAGGTAGATGTGTGCTGGGAGCATTCCAAGAAACCTGTAGATTGTTTGCCGTTACATATCCCATAAGTGAGAGGGTAGTTATTCTTTCCTTATTAGCTTAGATTTCCTAAGGACTTTTGCACACACAGTCAGCTCTACCTCTCCCAGTCCTACCCCTCAGCAGTATGCAAAAAAAAGGGCAAAATAGCTCAGGAGCTGTGATGGAGAATGAACCTACTCCGGGAGTGCTCTAGGTCTGTTGTTCTTCAGACCCTTGGTTTGTACCAATCCTAGGACAGGCTGGTTGATCAGGGATGGGGAAGGGATGCTAGCAGGCTGGAAAACGCTTCTGAACTAGACCAGCTCATAATTATCTTTATTGTTTTGTGGAGATATAAGTTAAACTTTGTGGGGTCTGAGTATTCTTGAATTTTGGAGAAAACTCAGAACTAATAAATGTTTTGTGTTTGGGGGGGAAAAAAACCCCCACCCTAAACCAAACAACAAAATCCCAACAAAACCCCCCAAAACCAAACATGTAACAGCTTCCCTGCCCCCCCCCCCCAAAAAAACCAACCCCGCAACCCCAAACCAAGACAACATTTTAGGTGTTTGTGTCTTTATATAGGAATTATTTTTTCTTTCTCACCAAATAGAAAGTGATATTCTAAGAAACAAAATGGTCAGCTACCTCTTTAGATTTAACGGTGGCTGAGTTTATCGGTCTGGCATTCTCTGGCTGACGCTACTTTTTTTTTTTTTCTTTTTTTTTGAGAGTGTTTTTTATAGGAGGCACATCAAACTACCTTTATGGTAGTAACTAACAAAACCCAAGTACATCTTAGAGTTCAACCACGTGATAACACACTCCAAAAGGGTCACAGTATTTCTACTCTGGCTGTTTCTCGAGCAAGATCAGGACCGTGTCATTATATAATGGGAGAAACTATTGTTTTCATATTTGGCTTTCTTTTGCCAATTTATCAGTAATTTTCAAGTACAGTACAGGAGGCCTTTTATGCTTGTAGGCACTTATCATAGTGGAATCACACATTCATAAGTTTGTCTTCTGTGTTCATAATCTGTGACTTTTCTGAAGAGGCTTATAAGACTTTGAAGCATGTTGATTCAGAATGTTTTATTTAAAACAAAGAAATGGACTTTGATTGATTGAAAAAGTGTGTGTTGTGTGAGGCTTTGCCAAAGTTGCCTGAAATTATGTTGTGCCCAGTAAAGCACCAGAACTCTGCCAATACAGGACAGCTGTGGTATGTTTTCAGCTGGGGAATTAGACACAAATTCTGTGATGGTGACCTGTGACTAATTTCTGTTGCTCTGCACCAAAAATTTACTGCTTTGTTGCTGAGATCAGGCAAGTCACCACCATGAAACCTGTCACAGTGCCTAGGTGGCTTTAGAGCTCTAAAAACCTAAACCCGAGGGGTCACATTCCTAACAAACATCGGTAATGACAGTAAATGCTGAGGACTGCAATGCTGTTACGCAAGTATTCATATAAGTCCCTTACTATGGGGACCTTAAAGTGCCTTAATTATGCTTTACCCCCATCGTAGCCGGGGTTATGGAGTGTTATCAACCCCATTATACAAGTAAGCGAGGCCCAAAGTGGTTAAGAGATTTGACCAGTGGTGCACAGCAAATCCACTGAGCCATGAAAATGACTCTCCAGTTCTTGATCCCATTTCTAGCCTCTAATCCAAAGACCACATTTGATTTTTGGGGTTGCAAAAATAACTCCAGAAGACTGTAAGCACAGAGGTCAGCAGCTTCTTTGATACTTGTTTCAGTGTTGCTGCTCAGTTCTTAGGTAAGTGGTTGAAAAAATATTTTTCTTACCTGCAATAAAGGGGCATTTTATCAATGGAATTAAAGCGTCTTCTTATTGTGACCATCTGTTAAAAAAATTTAAAGGGAGAATGGTACATGAAATCTGAACCTGGTAAGCTTTAATTGGGAGTGGGGGGTAATTTTCCCTGAATAAATACATATGCTGGGGGAAGCAGTAAAACTCTTCTCTCTCACCGCATCTCAGAATTTTTCTCCTTGTGGGTCTGTGTGTTCTCCTTAATGAATTGTGCATGAGGCTGGTCAGATAATTTCTGTGTGAGCAAGTTCTTCTGCAGCAAAGGCTTCTGAGGAGCTTTAGGAGCATACTTCCCCATTTTCCTTCTTGTATGCTGTGGCATGCCTGAGTCTCCTTGCATTCCCCCACCCCCCCCACCTTCTTTAACCAATAAGGATTACCCAAAGCCACATTATCTTTATTTATGTATTTTATGTATGTATTATATTATTTTTATATGTGTGTGTGTGTATATATATACACACGTGAGCTGTAAACAATTTTTTAAAGTGGTTAGGGACTATTAGTAGTAGTGGTGGTCACAGCTTTTTTTTTTATCATTGCATGCGGTGCTGCTAATGTCCCCCAAGCACAACAAATATCAGTATGAAAAATGAAAACTATCCAGCTGAGAATCGTCTGCATGACTTCACTCATGAGTGGAATTTATCCTTCACAGTTTGAAAGAGTTTTAATGTGTCCAATGCTGCCAGTGCTGGGCTAACAGTAAAGAAAAACTCCATAAGAGCTGAACCTTCTGGGTTCGTAATTCGTTTACTTAATTGATTGGTTTTGATGAATACAGCAATAATTATAAACCCTTTTACTAGGCATAGATTTGAGCCTCTCTTAAGGGGCTGTTTTAGTGGTTACTGTTGTTTTCCTAAGCTTTTAGAAAAGGTATCATCACATAATAAAAATTGAGCATTTCATAAGCTTTTATAGTACTGGGAAATGAGTTGGCTGGATTTCATCTCAAGGTCTTTCATTAGAAGTCTGGAATAGAAGCACAAAATGATTTCAAGGATTCATATACATTGGTAAGCTCCTGGAAAGATGAGTAATGTTACCATTTGACCATTAAAATTACCTAACGCTATGGCTACTGGGAAGTCCTTGATTAAGTGGGTTTCTTGCTTTCCTAAGTGACCTTTCCCAGGGGCAGGAGTGACTGAGGGAACTGATCAGCAGGGCTGTGGGATGGAAAGCTGCACAAGTTCCCTGTTTGTTCCCAAACTGCACGTCTTTGCAAAGTGGAGGAAATGGTGTCCCTTTGAATGACAGGAGGTAACTGATAACGAAGCTATGCATATCCCCAAACCCAGTTCTTTTTTTCCTGTTCCAAATTTATAGGCATTGATGCAAAATCCATCCATTCTGCATTTTTAAGTACTTAATTTTTACTATAACATGGGTACACAAGAACATGAGGAGGCTGCACAGGTATAGCTGAATTCTATGCAATCCCCTGTATTATCAAGGCAGAAATATAAATGTTGTAACACACGCATCTTGCTGTTGTAACCCATCACGACAGAGTTCTGGAGCGTACACCCAGGGCTCACAAATAAAAAACGTTTATGTATGTCTCCATGGAGAAGATATATAATGTTTTGAATAGACTTTTTTTTTCCCCTGTATGATCAGCCCCTTCATCTACGCCATACTGCTCTGTGGAGTTGTGTGTATCCTAGGGGCAGTCTTTTTCATGATTGCTGACTCGAAATCACAACCCCTTGCCTTTTTTTTTTTTTTTTTTTTTTTTTTTAAAATCCTACTTACAAGCTTTCTAGCTGACAACTCTTGGTATTACGAAGATGCTTTGAATTTCTTTTTTGTTGCCCTCCATACACACCTCTCCTTTTATGTTGGTATCAACAGCCCAGACACATCTGATCTTCTGTGAACACTGCTTCTTATGTGATTTTTTTTTTTTTTTTTGGAAACTTAAATTCTTTCAATTCTTATCATACTGTTTGTTTTGCACTAGACTTTACTGTGTATTGACATGCAATATGCTTTAATACAGAGAGTTGATTCATAGGAGGGTAAATGTTTTTGTTTTGTTTTACTGGTCATTGGGTTTTGATCAAGCATTTGATCTAAAATGAAACCAGAAAGGGTTTTTATACTCGAATAGAAGGGCAGGAAATAAAGGATGCTTAAATGAGAATATAGCTCTGGAAACATGTGCACTTGTCTTCTGTATTCATAACCTGCAATTGCCCTGAAGGGATTTATTAAAATTCAAAGCATGCTGATCCCAGACTGTTTGATTTCAAATATGAAATTGGGAACTGAATTTGATTTTATTTATATATAAAATATATGCATATATATGTGTATGTGTATGTATATATACAAATACAAAACCTAAGCATCAAAATGTAGATTGGTCTATGAAGATGCATTCATTTACACTGCACCCAGTAGAATAAGACTTGCACTGATACAGAATTATAAATCTAGAGAACAAACAAGGACCAACCAATTTTTAAATTTTGGGTGTCTTTATAGTTATAGAGTTTATGAAAAATATGCAGATTATTTTCGGTAGGTGTAATTGACTAGTGGAGCCCTCCTTCTCCTGATAGCTGCAATGTGCCATGAATTGATGTAGCATAAAAAGTTATCCCATTTCAGGTAAAAACAGGCTCAGGAGATATGTTGGCTAGAAATCCAGACTTCCAAAATTCAACGTTTGTTAGTGGTGCTGATAAAGTAATGTTACCACCCATCTGTAAATCCAAGAGCCAGACTAGCTTCAAACCTTGAACATAGTCTTCTATTACTTTCCTATATTAAATCCTTCCAAATGTGTTCCGACATGTCACAGGAAGAGATTTAATCTGAATCCATTTCTACTATTAAAAGGTATATTGAGGAAAAAAAAAAAAAAAGGTGTTTAAAAGACCCCATGTATTGACCAAATAGGAGAATATCATATAACACTGGTGATACTCATTGTATTTCTTGCTGTTGCAAAAGTTACCGTGCTTGTTTAATAAATCCTGATCACATACTAAATGCATTCTGAAAATTGTGGTTCCCTTGGGTCTTAAGTCATTTTAGTTCCACTCCTTCCCCCCCCCCCCCCCCTCAATTTGAAACTTACTGGGTTCAAGGATAGTGACATTGCAGGAAAAAAAGCTATAATGGAATTATGTATTAAAGAGGTGTTGCTAATGAAAAGTAAGGAAGACAAACAAGTTTTCTTCCATGAATTCATGAGGGCTTAACTAGCAAAGTTCTGTTCACTTTTACCTATTACATGTATCTTCCCGAGTGGGCTGGCCAGAACAGGAGAATCTGTGGTATTTAAACTTTCCAGTGTATGGGAAAAGTTTATACCACATCTCCTGTGGGAGAGGTGCATAAAACTCAGCTAGAGTGAATCAAGAATTTCTTTATGCTCAGGCTAATGGCATTTCATGATGTAATTTTTTTTTTTTTTTTTACCTGATGTTAAAAATTTATCTGACTTTAAAGTCCTGACTCTGAACAAGAAACTGTAAAATGGACTACAGTTTTCTGAGTGTAGGTAAGAAATATCTACAGTCAGAAAACTGAAGGGCAAACATTTAAGTGGCCTGGGTTTTGTGTATGTATTTATGGATATATTATTTACACCCCTTAAACATGACTGTTGCTAAAAGTATTTGGAAGGCATTAAATTCTTCTGGTCCTAATCTAACATCTGGTTTTGTTTTCTGCTCTTTTAAAATTCAACTTGTGAGGAATCTTCTTGAGATGGGGTTATACAGCTCCCTTTTATGATAATTGTAAAATATTACTGTAAAGTACTTTGTGCCAGAGGGATCTGCTCTTTGCAATAGGTTGTACAGATCAAACCAGTTGTTATTAAAAACAGATTCTTGACTGATAATATCCACCATCTGGGAGCAGTGATTGCAGATACAAAATTGGATTCACCAGGGGAGGTGGTTGTGCTGCTTGATGTCGAAATAGCCTTTGATAGAACAGGAAGAGCTGTTTACAGCGGATAGAATTCCATGAAATCCTTGCATGAATCCATTAAAACTCTCCGTTTATATCCTAGGGGCAGTGGGTGATAACTGAGTATTTTCCAATATAATTTCACATTGCGAATGAGGGAGACAGTTTACATAAACATATATTTCTCTTTCTTATGATATTTCTTTGTTTATTATTATCCAGTCCTGACAGAGTAGGTTAGAACAACCACCAGATTAATGACACTTAAACAGATCTTTCTTTGTAGACAGAATCTGATAATTTTTTTTTTTTTTTAAGTGCTGGGTACTTAGAGCTATCAGCAGATGCTGAGCAAATCTTTGTGTGACTTATCCTTGTTTACTAAAGCTGCAGAAAGATTTTGTAGAAGAGGATGAGAACTGAAGATTTTAGCATTCCTGTGTTCACACTGCTAGCCCTGAAACTGTTATATTTTTCCACTGGGGACTATGTTGAACTGCTCTTATGTGTATTCTTTGCATTTGAATGACAAACCTCATGGCTAGAAAAACTGTGAATACTTTGGTTTGTGTTTCTTAAGCTGTATTTTTTTAACTTGTGCAGTTTTGGTGAAGTCAAACTTTTCCACAGACAAAAGGTTAATAAAACTTCCCCTGGAAAAGGCTGAAATAGAGCCACCAAGTGCAAGCATGTTCTCTGGATTAAATCCCTTTGCATGTAGAACTTTATTCTGTCAAAGTACTCAGCAGGTTTTTTTCCACCCCCGCACTCATGGAAAAGAAACTTTTTGGACTTTGTGTAGAAATCGAGCACATCATCATTCCCTAGTCCACGTTACGATCATGTTATGATGGCAAGTCACCTCCTCAAAGGCAAAAGGACTGAGCAGCACTGCCAATTCCACTGCAGACTCATGGATTCGTTCCAACCTTGCTCAGCTCTTGTTGAAGAGCAAGAGGATAAATAGTTGAAGACTTGACTGATGGTTACTGTTAAACTGTAGTCTCAGCATATGGCACGCAGGACATAAACTATGGTGGAAGCAAACACAGACAAAACTAGTTTCTCAAAACTTATACTGCAGCAGCATTAGTACCACACCTAATTTTGCCAAATCCTGCTGCAAATAGCTATCCAGGATGATGATCCTATAACCTATATGTATGGCAACGATAGAAAATAGATCCTATAGCAGATGTCAGCATTTCTACTGAAAAGTGCTCACATATAACTGTGATACATCCTTTGTTAAGAACAAGACTTCATAAAATAGCTTCTGGTAGAATAGTCCTGTTAAGTGGACAGTCAAAATGAAGGTACAGAAGCCAGTATGAAACTGTTTTGTCTGGACGATCATACTAAAAACAGCAGCACCCATGTTGGGTAATTCTGAGAAATGCTGTGTGATGCAATACGGTGTACATCTGTATGCTGGGTTCTGCAACACGTCTGGCAGGTCCATCTCCCTGAGCTGGCAAGATTTGGCACAAGTATCATAAAGCAATACAAAAAAAAAAAAAAGTTTGTGAAAGAATGCTAGTGTCTAACTTCATCACTGTCTCATTCATCCTGTTGATACTATAGCATTTATATGAGCTAGCACATGTTATCAAAACACCTCGACTTGGAATGTGATGATAGTGAGTGAACTATTAAATTCAAAGCTGTTTAGGATTAGAAGAATGGGTGTGTGGGGGTGCACAAAAAAGAGAAGATACTGTTTAAAGATGATTCGGCTTCCCTAAGAGTTTAGAACTCTAAGAGTTCTTCAGGAAAGATGTAACTCAGAAATATCCAAGTATTCACTACATGTCAATGAGAAAAATGAATTTATTATCACTATTTCATCTGCAGATTGGATGATAACTGTCACCTCACATAGACTAGCATGTTTTCTCACAATTCAGGCCTGTTCAGGAATGAAGTTTTCTTTTTATAAAGGCACTTACAAAGAAATTGCCATTTCCAGTAAGGGATTTTTGTTGTGATTTTATTCCTTTCTTTCATAACTATAACTATGTATATTCCTTTCTCTTCATAACTGTAATAGCATTAAAAGAAAGAGAGCCCACTGAGACATACTAACGTGAGATTTGAAATACCCGGATTTGAGTTTTGCTGGGCTACAGATCTCTTAGATTTCCTTACATAAATCACCAGCATCAGGTCACACAGAAAGTGGATGTTCCATAGTAATATCCAATGTTTAGGCATCCTTCTCCCTCTGGCTGGGGTCTGCTTCCCTGACTTGGGTGTCCTGGCTCTCTTGTGCAATGCATGGGAACGGTAACTGCTGAAGGATGAGATGCCATCCTCTACTGCTTTGCTTTTCATAATAGCAGATAAAATCTGTAACTGCAGTCACTGATGGTTTACAAAAAAGAAAGCGAGGACGATGCCCTTTTTGAGGATTGGAGTGAAAGTGAGGTTTAACATCAAATCTAGTAGAGACGCTTCCTATTAAAAGCACAATAATTTAAGGATGTTTTTGTTAATTGCATAATTAGTAGTATATCTGCAGTGTACCAGATTTCCTATTTCATGTTAGTTTGAGAAATCACTGTGTAGTTCTTCACCTTCTTCACCAAAAAAGCAGTCTTTGCTGAGCTCATATTGTGATGATGATTTGAAGCTATGTGGGGAAAACAAATCAATCAGTTTACTATTCATGAGTTGCAACTTGCAAAGTCCCAAACTATCATATAATGTTCTAGAGCAAAATGTGTTGCAATAATAATTCATGTTTTATTGCTTCTTCATGCTAGCAAGGTGCCCACGACTCCCTTCAACATATAAACCTTTGATCTTGTGAAAATGGAGTTCATTTGTTTTGCCTCCCACTGCAGAAGCAATCTGCCAAATGCTCCCTGCCCAAATTCTGATTAACTGTCAGCTCAACTGTGCACAGTAAGTCTGAGAGGAAGGCAGATTTAAGAGAAAATGCTAGGGATAGGTTGTCTCCAGTCTGGGTCCAGCAGCCTGGTATGGTCACAGCAATTTTAGATGTCATTTACAGATTACTCCCGAGACCAAATATACGAAAAGACGGTGGTGCGAAATCCATGCGTGGTATTTTTTTGCCAGGCATGGTATATCAGGCTAAGCAACTTCTTGCTTAGCTTTTAACTACTACTTCCCTACTCCAAGTTGCTCTTTTGCATAATAATGAGTGCTAGTATATGTCATGGTCCTTCACTACTTTTTTTTTTTTTGAAGTATTCTAGCATGTAGATTATTTAGCGAGACTAGCCTTGTATGCACTTTTAATGAGTGGACCACATAGTGTTGTTTAGTTGTGCGAGCTACATAAAGTTGGGTTTGAAGCATTTAACTATGATAAGTATTTGAAGTAATAATAGGTGTGTAACAAACATCAGAGGACAGAAGTAGAGGAGGGGATATTCCTGACCTTCTCCTCCCTCAATCTAGTTCTAGCTAAAATGTTTGCAAGAATGTTATGTTTTCTAAAGATCTGATTATTCTGCACGCAGGACCAGTCTTTAGCTCAAAAAATAATGTGCTACAGGGGCTATGTGTTCCTTGAACATTTCCTATTTCAAAATTACCACTTAAGTGCAAAATGAAAAGCAGTTTCATCTTTAATTTCTTGCCATAATGCTATCCAAGAGCATAATCTTTTTTAAAAAAAAAAAAAAAAAAAACAAACCAAAAACATTTGTTAAAAATATAAATATCAGTTCAAACAATTGCTGAAAATTAAAGACTGGTTTAGAAAATGTGAAAAACTAAAATTAAACCCATACACACAAAAAACCTTCCCAATGGTTATTAAGGCTAACACTCTGTAGATATTCATTTGGGAAGGCCACTGTTAAGACTGGAATTTATATGCCTTTATAGTCAGTTGTAACTATGAAGTGGTGACAAGCGCTTTCTGCAGACAGCTTTGCTAACAGTAACTGTATTCAGACAGGAAAATAAATGCTGATAACTAAGTAAAACTGTGTCCTATCTTCTGTTGAAATACCTTGAAGGATTTTCAAGGGAAGAACAGGCTTGTAACTGAAATGGCGTCATCCATTATTTCATTAAACCTATGGGAAGGTAACGTCTTTGAGACTGCTACCCCTTTGCTGCCAACAGGTTAAGTCGTTATTACAAGGACTGATAGACACACAGGTACAGTAATTGCTTAAGCCTCATTTCGTTAGTAAATTAGGCCAAAAATAGAATGGAATAACCTCTGACTGGTAAGACTTGCAGAGCCATAGTTTTAATTTTCCACAACAAGGCCCATTAGAAACAAATGGCATGCATGAGCGACTGTCCTTTCCTCAGCATGTAATGGTAAAATGCACATTTCGAACCCTATTATCTTTGTACTTCCTAGCTCCAATAAATATATAGAATTTATGAGCAGCACAGGATGTAATATTCTGAGCCTGAGCTGTTCTGCTGTCTTTCTCATTAAAAGCAATATAGAGGTGGGTACGTTGGAACTTCCTACAGATGTTTAGATCTGCACTGTACCTGCTCTTTTGTGGGAAGGTTTCACATAGTAGTACGATAAATCTCCAGAAGGGAAAAATATTTAGCATCTGCATGCAATTTATTGTTTTCACAGATCAGCATCTGCAGTCTACTTTTCCCTCACCTCTATTATCATTAGAAATGGTAATAGTCAAGGACTGTGCTTGTCACAACACTCAAAAAAAAAAAAAAAGATGAAGTTATGGAAATACAGATGTTCTGTGGTTTTAGAGCATTTCTCACTCAAACTTTACATATGACTGAAGGTAAAAGATATCTTGTGATTCCTTTGCATCTTTGATTTCTTTTGGAATGACTTATCAAGGCCATAAATCTCCACTTAATGAACTTACTTGCTTAAAATTCTAGCGTGGGTATGAATGAAGTAACTGAAATTAGCAGCATGCTTCTATACAGACTGAACTATTTGTTGTTGCACTGGAAAGGTAGTTGATGGTATTCTAATTAGCATTATTATGTAACTGCTGGAAATGACAGCTGAAGTTGGAATAATGCTTTGTTTTAAAGGAAGTTGGACAAGTTTAGAAACCCTCTTACTTAAAGTTTCTATTTTCTGTGGCTGGTTTATCAAAATCTGCCCTTTTCTAAATCTTTAGGAGGGGGTGGAGTGACGGGGAAGGGGTTTCAGTCAGAGTTTTGCTTCTGAACCAGCTATGACAAATAAGCTGACAGACTTGCAGCCCACCTTTCTGATATTTCTAGTAATCCTTCCTATTGAGTGAGTTGGAAACACTCTGAAAATATTTTCGTATTCCTGCTTCTGGTTTGCTTGAGGCTAAAGTGGTGTAGATGTGTCTAAACAAGGTGAAAGAGATGTGAATTTCTTAACAGCAGTGGTATCAATTTACAGATTTGTTTTGTGTCCAGGCTGGTTTTTGTTGTTTATGGTCCCTTATTGCAAGGAAATAACTGATTAAGTTGGTACAATAATGTAAGGCCTTCGATTAAAAAAAAAAAAAAAAAAATTCTTAGCTTTCAACAAGAATATGGCAAGTAATAAAAAAGCATCACACAGGGGTTGTCAAATTGTGGTACAGGTATATCTTAACTCTCGTTAGACTCTCTAGGTTCCCTCGCTGTCCCTGAATAATAGTATGAATTCCCCCCCCCCCCCCCACTAAAATTCAAAGCATTTTAAAATCCCACATCAGTTCTTTATCAATATCAATGTCTGGAGGCTGCAGTAACTTTGGTTTCAGATATTTTCTCCCTCTGGTTCCCTGCATACTTTTATTTCTCTTAAGTAAATGAGAAAAATATCTGACACCAAAGCAAAATGAGGCAAGAAAAACATGTCATTAAACCTCGTATTTGAAAGTGTCTTGTAGATAGAATAGAATAATAATTTTAAAATAACGGAGGTATAAAATATTTTGAGGCTTCCTGAAGATGTGATTTTGAGACGAAATAAAATCACATTTACGAGAGGACTGTCAGCAAAGTACAAGTTCATTTTCTGTCCCAGTCTACAAATATAATAGCAGTGACTTCTAGGCTGATTTACACGGATGTTTGGGATACTCAGTTACAAAACTCCGTATCGTTTTCGGAGGGAAATCCCTCCTCTGCTCTGGGCTGCAGCGTTTGCCTGGTGAGTTATGGCGGTGACGCGAGGAAGCCGTAACCCACCCAGCCATGGCGGCCGCAGCCGGCAGCGAGCCTCGAGCGCAGCTCTAGCAGCCGATGCACGCTTGCGCTTCCCTCCCTGACGGTGTCTCTAAAACGGGTTCCTCGTGTTCAAGCCTGTCTGTTGTGTTGCAGCCTGTTGTAGCAGGAAACACCGGGAAGAAAGGTGGGAGATTTTTCTGGCTGCTTTTTTTTTTTTCGTTCGTTCTTCTGTACAGGTCACACAGCACATTGCCTGTTGTTTCAAACATAAAATACTGAAATGGTTTGGGGGCTTATATTCTGCCGGATTTGTCCATAGCAAAAATTTGCATGTTTTACACAAATTTATTTTCAGAGGTTCATTGTGGTGCCATCTTCTTCCTTGTTATGAAGAAACTACGTGAGAGAAATTATGATAATTTGATGCAGGGATGTAGCCTCTCCCTGTTACCGAAAGAACTGTGTTTACTCGCTTTTGTTTACCCAACAACTAAATTGTGATAACTCCAGATTAATACTGCTCTACAGTCCAATTTTCATGAAGTATTTATAAAACCTGCTCCCCTGCGGTATGTGGGTGAAATTCTCCCACACCAGCTCAGGCTGACTGGAGAAGGACGGAAAGGCAACATGAGTGCCCTGCCTCTGTTTAGCTTTGAAATGTAGCAGCTTAAGCCTCTAGTTGTTTAAGGCAGGAAGTTTGGTTTTGGTTTGGAATTTCTTTTCATAAAGCTTTCTGCCGCTTCCCACGCAGTTCACTTCCATTCAAATAAGTCGCTTATCGAGGCATTGGCCCAAATCTCTTTGCCGCCATAAAGCGCCCGTGGCAGTGTGCACACCGTGTCCTGTCAGCTCCGATGCTGCCTGGGGAAGGGTTTGTCCCCTCGTGGCAGGGCAAACCCCCCCTCAGCCTCCCCCAAAAGAATTGTTTAGAAGGTAGGAAGGCCTGACAGGATGGTGTGGCCCTTTTACACCAAAAAAGTGGTTTTGAGGAGAGAGGTTTTCAGGGCTTGCCCCAGGGGTGTGGGGAGAGGCATAGATTGGGGGTTCCTCTCACCTCCTGGGGCCCAGCTCCCTGCTTGTCTGTGGCTGGAAGTTGTGTATGTATATCTGTATCTAGTTATATAAACACATAACTACATGTCTCTTTTTTTTTTTTTTTTTTTTTTTTTTTTAAATATATGGGGAAAATACCCATGTGGCTGTTGCCTAGCTACTGGTGAAGCTCAGGTGGAGGCTGTGAGGAGCCTGGGGAGGGGCTGTGTGTGTGTGTGGAGGTGTATTGCCTAGCAATGGCAGCCCCCTGTGCTGGGCCTGCTGTGGCCACTGGGGCCTCTGGGAGAATGCCTCTCTCGAGACCCTGCGGATGGGGCTTTTAAAGCTGTAAATTAAAGACCTTTGTATATATTCTGACCCCCACCGTCCCGTAGAAAGTGCTCATTATTCCCTTTCTCTAAAGCAAACAAAACACTGCTTTGCAAGCTCCCTTCCTTTTATGCAAAAACATGCCTCAGTGGAGGGCAGCTCCTTCTGTCGGGTGCCCATTGACATGTGGAGGTTTGGCTTTACAGATAGTATTGATATTTTGCACCAGCCTCTGCAGCTGGGCTTGCTAAAAATATCTTTGGACATAATTCAGTGAGGAAAAACATCTAACTGTATAGAAGGATTTTTAAGGTCTGAATTGCTGTTAAATTTCATCCCCCTCTCTTTCTCAATAATATGCATTATTAAGCACTCTGTGTAATGCTGTCAAGCATCTGGGTGCTGTCAGCTAATGAGTCCTATCCATCTGTATGTCAGTTTCTTCAGACTAAGTGGGATGGTGTATTTACTGAAGTGGAAGGAAAAAAATCCAAGAAAACAGAGAAAATTGCCGTGACAAGGATCACCGCTGTCTCATTAAGAGTTGTACAGTTAGACCTTTCCACACTTGAGATTTCCTTTGCTGCCTCCCAAGCAGTAACTTTCACTGGTCTCCTTGTCCTGCTCCACTGTCCTGGTGCAAGTTCCACTCCTGCGTTCATCACTATAGTGCGTAATTAGTACTAACATCTTTCCTTTCAGGAGCCACGCCTCCTCAGCATGCTCTTATTTTCAGGTGCTTAAATGTAGGCTTTTTCTACTTCAGAAGAAACTTGTGCAGAAATACAATCTTTGCTCTGGGCAAAGTTTTGGGGCAGGAGGTAGGGAGAAGCTTTGACTGAAATGTCCCAGTTCAGGCAGGACCAGCTGTGACAGATTGTTGGGGGAGGCAATGATAGAAATAGGAGCTCACTGTGGAGAATGCCCTTCTGCTGGCTCAGTGGTATAGTAATAACTTTAGTGATCTCTCTGTTTTTCTTAAACAAGAACCACCTGGAGGATGAGTAGATAGAATCTAAGCTTTCCCCCAAATTATTCTTGTTGTTGTTGGACAGCTTTTCATTAGCTGTTGATGGTGAGATTCAGGGCGGTTCAAAGTAGAATAAATTATTTGGTAAATGTGAGATGCAAGAGTAACTCTGTGTTCAATATCTGGGTACTCGTAACTTCTTCCAGTATGATGTATCGCCACCTACCAAGACATACTGCCTGTAATTTGGAGGGAAAAGGTTTTTGCATTCTGCAATACTTGTGATATTTCCAAGTGTGCCAGTCCTACTGCTTTCCTTCTGTGGGAGAGCCACATTCCAGTCCTAATGCTCTATAGAACAAGCTGTGGACACAGCTCGTGCTCCTTAATTCCAAGGAAATGTCTTCACTATCAGACTGCAAACCACACACAGTTGGGTCTTTCACATTAAATCCTCTCTTGCTCTATTGCATTGATTTCATGAAACCATAAGTTTGCCTGTTCAGTACACTATCTATTTGATGATGTGTTTTGATGTTGCAGTATATCGTTGTATCTAATTTTCAGACATTTCATCAAAAGAATGTCTATCCTAATCTGCTGTTTGATACAAATCACTGAAGTATAAGAATTATAATTGAATGAAATATTCAGTCTGATTGCTTTACCTGAAGATGTATTATAAGTCATGAGTAGCCAGTAACTTATTTCCTTTTGTGCTTTGATGAAATAGCCAAATAAATAAATTGCTATCTGAGGGATTGATTTAGAAGTAGCAAGCAGATGAGAGAGCATATATTTCCCTCTTGACTTTTAAGGAGAATTGGTGGTAAATGAATAAGTTGGGGAGGTCTCTCAGCGTATATTGTACTGGTGGAATGCCAACACACAGAGGATGGTGCCTTGAGCAGAAGGAAGGCTGTATGTTCGTTATATGAGAAATGTATCGCAGTGCAAAGCACAAATTTTGGCTATAATGTGGTTCTTATTCTTGATTACGCGGGGTGGATATTGTGGCCACCAGGACTCTTGATTTCGGTGGGAGCAGAACTTGACACATGAATTGCTTTTTCAGCTTTAAGGAACTAATTCTTTAAAGAGTTTAACAACTGAGGTGAGAGCAGGCATATTCATTAAAAAGGTCTATTTTTGTGGAGTCGATTAACACAGTTGGAAGACAATGATAATGCTATTAAATGAGTATACTTGAAAAACGCTTGGGAAAATTGTCTTGTTAACAGGAACCAATGAGCTGGTAACCTGAAATTAGACCCATGGGACTTATTATGCTTTAGAGATACTTGGAGCTAGAGGCAGAAGGATCAAGATTTTAAGCAGAGAAGAATATATATTTTTAAATTCCAGATTAGATTGAGAAAGTATGATTACATGTGTCTCTTAATATGTCTTAATTTGCAAAAATTATCCCTAGTTCTGGAAGACCTTTCACTATGCAATAATGAAGATAACACTCCTGACATCAAACACTTTGTAGCTAAGCATAAAGGAGCTTTGACACAGGGTGATGTTTATGAGAGAATATTGCAGGAACTTGCTGATTATCGTCTGTCCTTTTAACTGTTGAAAGGAAGGCTTCGCAGAAATGGTACCTCCGAAGATGCTATTTCAAGGAAAGATCTGCTGTTTGCTAGTGGAACTTTCTGAGTTTGTTGGTTAAAAAAAAAAATTTAATTCATAAGTATGTGGGATCTAAAAGTTGTCACTAATACTGCACGTTAGGGCAATTTAGCGCTTTACAAATGCATAGAAACACCGAGGAGGTGTCCTGGTTTTATACAAACGTCTCATGAAGGGACAATCTAGTAAATCTGATTTAGCTAGAACGTCAATCTTTCTATGGAACTGCATTTCATAAATGAGTTTATGTGGCCTAGAACGACTGGGGAAAAAACCCAACCAGTAATGAATAAGTTATCATTATATTGTTTCTAGGGTTAATGATGTTTCAGCACTGGTTTTGTGAGCAAAATAAACAATTCTCTTAATTAGAGAAAAAGTTTGATGTCAAATGAGAATTTCAAAGGTGAGGAACCTGGATAATGTGTATGGTTATATTGGTATGTTGGTATGACATGCTTGAAAAATGAAGTCGTGATGCTATATGCTCACAGCTAAGTAATATTCGTATTGGCTTAATGAGACCTGCTCTTAAATAGATAAGGCCTCAACATACTTTAAATTATAGTTTTTATTTAGATTTAAATTAGTATCGGGGAGAGAATTTGTAAACGGTGATATTTTAGGAATGATAAACAGTAGGCAAGAAGTACAAGAAGTAAGGTTAGGTGAATGTTTTACATTAAACTCTGAATACCTAGCTGCTCACGTGAACCACAAAAGCAATTTTGATTACCTTACAAAACCCCTTGGTTTTCCTTCCTCTCCATGCTGAAGACAAAATCCACATAGTAAGCCCACTAGTATGACCAATGCCTTTTGTAATTTCTTGGCACAACATTGCACTTAATTGGACTTTGGGAAAATGAACTTTATTTTTGGACTTGTGGGAAGGAATTGCCCCTTGCAAGGAGATAGGAATGTCATTTCTTCTCACGTAGTTGCCTCATACCCTACTGTTTTAGGAATTATGCTGTATTTTTCCTTAATCTTGTCAGGTAAAGCTGTAGCTCAGTTCCAAGCACAACTCCAGACTTCTGTTTAATAACACATGCAGCAAATCTATAATTTAATTTATATACCTGCGAAGGTTGTTAAGCAAAATAAACCCCCACATATTAAAATCATAATAGAATTTATGCAAATCCCATTTCCCACCTGAATTACTGGGCACTGTTTGTCAAAACTATTTTTTTTCCCCCCTTCTTAACACAAGCTCTGTGCTGCTTCTGTTTTTCATTTTGTTGTTTTAGACCAAATGGGAATCACAAATAATTTCAAACTGATTTGATGCTGAATTTTTCATTTAAAAAAAACCCCAACAACCAACCAAAAAACAAACAACAAAAATCCCCAATGGTATGAATACAGTAATTCTCAAAGCAGCAAGAAGCAGCAGCCTGAGCCCCTACCTGAATTTTCAAACTTGAAATCTTATCTGTGCGTTCTGGTTTTAAATTTTATGTCTTTATTATGTTAAGTAGAGGAGCAATGATGTTTTGGCTGGGGAAAGGCTGTATGGCCTCTCAGACTTTGCATCTTTCCACGTCTGTTTGCTTACGTGTATTTTAAAACCTGGGGGTTTTCCTCCTTTTTTTTTGGGGGGGGGGGGGCACGGATCTTTCTCTGAAGTTGTTTCCCTGGATATTTTAGTAAGAATGATTTCCAAATGATCTTCTTTCCGTACCAAAGAGAATATTCAGATAGTGAGCTCAGTGGTATGGCTCAAGGCCTTTTAAGTGCCATGTTGCGCTAAGATACCATTAATGTTCATTCTCCCAAGGTCCCAGACTCCAGCAGTTTTTGACACATGGGAAGGAATAGCTGGTGGGAAGGGTTTTCTGTTGATCCTCTGTGTAACAGGGGATGCATGAAAGTGTTTCATTTTCTGTTTTCTTATTACTTCAGATGTGCTCCTTCAGTTACACTGTGTGATTAGCAGTTGTATCTTGAATGGAAGCAATTTTTCACATTTGATTTGCGAGCCGTGGTCTCCTTAACCTTGGCTTATGTCAAATGTTTCCTCTTTTGTAGCATGATTTCTAAAGCTAAAACATTCCTATTGTTTTAGAGATTATCTAATTAATTGCAAATTAATTATTTTCTCTGTGGCCAGTATGTTTTGGGAGCTTGCTTTGGATAGGATCGTTTTACAGTTCTGCACTAAATTGGCTGAGGTGCAAAGCTACGATGTGCGATTGTGCCCTCTAGCCTGTTTACGTCTTCCTTCAGATATGAAGAACTGAGACCCTGATGTAGTCGTATCTTGCTCTAAAAGGGCACATTTACCCATTTCAATTCTTTCTCCATCAGATACCCTCACTGTTAAATTGAAAGCTTCCTCATGACTCTGTGTGTGTTCTGTCACTGCATCTACTTTACAGTCTCTCTTGTGCGTGGCCATGAGCAGAAACTTGTTTATTTTTTGTTCTGTATTTGTAACCTTACAGTCTTTGTCAACTCTTCAGTTAGATTTGCCAAACTTTGGAGGGCTCAGTTTTGCATGAAGGTAGAGAAAAGAGTTAAGCTTATGTTTGCTGTACGTAAAGCAGTTTATACCTGTAAAGTGCCCTCTGGAGAGCTGCTCTGCCTGCTTTGTTCTTGAAAAAGTGTAACTACTTCACGGAATCTGTAAGCTTCTGATTTAATTCCTGGACTTTCATTGTAAGTGAGGGATGACCAAAACAAAAAATAGGTCAAACTTTGGGGAAATGCAAACCTAGATTTGCAGAAGAAAATTCTGCTTTTTTACGTGCATAATTCCTGCTGATCTGGCACAGGATGTATGCCCATGTGAAGAGCGGGGCAGAATTGAAGCTCTGAAGCTTCTGAGGTTTCCCTTTACTTCAATAAGCGTTTCTGGTGCTCGGCCCACCTTAGAGTGAGGCCTTAAATGTCAGATTTTTTTTTGATCACATTTAAAAAGGTGACTCATCGTGAATGCTTTATTGTATGTTGGGCTGGGAAGGACAGATAATGGAGTTTTGATAGCAAAATATCAGAAAGTGGAAGAGATCGCATTATTGCAAGAGTGGGAAAGTTAACATATTTATTAAAGTTCTGACAACTGTGACAGTCATCCTTGCCTGTAAATGTCAGTGCATTATAAACTTCCATAGCTCACTTCTTGTTTCTCAGGCTGTTGTCAATCACTGCAATTACCACATAAATCAAAAGTCACAACATAAACTTTCTTTACTTCTCTGCTGCATCCTTTTTAAGTTCAACATGTGATGAAAGCTGTGATTTGTTTTTCGGAAATATTTTACAATCACTTGCTATTCAATAAGATGTTAATGGAAGCACTGTTTTTAAACGCTACACACTGGTCTAAATGCCCAGCCACAGTAGGTTAACACTTTGCCTAGCTTTATTGCTGTTGTCACACATGGATTTTAATAAAATATTGCAAACAGGACAGTACACAATCTTACATAACTGACCCAAAAATGAAGATGTAAAAGGGAAAAAATATGCATGAAGAGTAGCAGTTATATGATGACAGTTAAAAAGGGGGGGAAGGGGAAAAAAGTGTAATGTAAAAACAAGAAGGTTGCCTTTTGGTAAGAGGTTGGAGGTCATGGACATTACAGAATTACAGATATGTATGTATCTCTGCATCATGGGTACATCAGTGTGTTTTATGGAGAAACCTGTTCTTCATCATGTTCTGACTGCATTTTTCTAATCCATAAACAGAATACCTAACCAGAACTGTTTTAATTAGCTGCTTCTGCGGTGGCATGTTCCAGAATAAATCCTTTTGTAGCTGAGTTGAGATGTTAAGGATAAAATGTACTGGGGTTTCCTCAGCAGCTTACAGCTGTGAAAACAGATAGGTCTCTAAGTTCTTCATTGAGATGTGTTCCCACTGAACAGATTACTAGTTTGATTCTTTTTTTCTTTTTTTTTTTTTTTCTTCTGACTTTTAAACTGTCTTTTAATGTCTGTGGTGAACAGTGCATCTAGAAATCTAGAATGAATGAGCTACAATAGTTTAGTTTCTAAATCCCTGATGCTGCATAATTGAAGTCAATGGGGACTTAGCTATTTACTTCAATGAATGCAAGATCAAACTGTAAAGGAGGCTATTCTATTGCTGTTGAAACAATTCAGTATGTTATAGCTATCTTTCAAAAGCACATATATATATATTAGACTAGCAGATGCTAAGCTGTGTTGTTTATGGTTTTGCTATTGTTTAATACAATCTATGATGTGTTTGCACCAATAGCTCAGATTAATTCTTTTCAGTTCTTTGTTTATGAGTGCTAAGCTTCAAAACAGAAATAAATCTTCAGGACCATATTTAACAAGTCATTTAAGTTACTGTTTCATTTTAATATTTGTTTAGAATATTAAAGGTTTTATGCTTTTCATAAATCAGTTTTCCAGGAAATAAGTCCTTTGCTACTTATCCTAGCAAAATCCAACTGGCAAGGGTTTCTTGAATTGGCACTGTATCCTTCTGTTCAGAGTTTATTTATCTTTATATCCAAAAAGGCAATGTTAATCAGTCTTGTTATAAATTACTTGAAAAAAGGCCTAACAGACTAATCCTGTCCACTGCTTAGGTCTGTCGTGAACTTAGTTGTGTGGAGTTCCTTAGAGCAATTTCCTCCTTTGCCTTTATGTAATGTTTGTTTCAGTTTGGCTGCATGAAGTAAAGAAAGATGTGGTGTGGGGTTTTTTTGGTGGTTTTTGTTTTTTTTTCTTTAAATTTCAAACCTCTGTAGTTTATAATCTTCCAAATTTAAATGTATGTAACAAGGACTAATTTTCATGCAACAGTCTCAAAGCGATTAATCATTTGATTAGATATACAACTTGATTAAGGAAAGATGATTTTTTTTTTTTTTCATCAAGAACATGAATTATAAAATTCTTTGTCCAACGAAATGGAATGCATTTACCTAAAAATAGGTAGCCTGAATAGCTGATACATTGGTGTTTTGCTGGCTTTCCCCTTTTGTAAGAATGGAATCATTTTGGGGGCACTGTTCTGGAAGACAGTCTTGTCTTACTAGCAGGAAAATCTATGGCAATATCCCTGCTTCCTCATTATTCAGGTATTCAACATCTTGTTCTGGATGGCATAGATGCTTTCCACTGCTTCTTACGATACGGCAGCCTTTCAATTTCTGATTTAATTGTTTTGAATTTTCCCTCCAGTTTTGGGGTTTTAAGCACTATGTGTCTCAAAATATGTGATATAGAGATGTGTGGTTTCTTTGACACAGCTATACACTGAATAATCCAGATTGTAGGGATTGAAGTCAGCAAATCACTGAGGCACATGTAAGCAACTAGCTAAACATTCAAAATGGGTTAAGGAAGTTTTTGGAGAAGAAAATCCTACTTTACCAACTGTGAAGCCATGCCCTTTACTGAAGCCAGTAGCAAAGATTTCCTGGTTGTCTGTGGGGTAGGAATTTCATCTGTGAGTTGTAATCCTAAGGAACTCTTCTCCTATCAGACTGGAGTGTGATGAGAAATCAGAAATTCATCCCTGAAGACAACTTCAAGAACTCTTTGTGTTCTTAGGATTCCTTGGTAACATCATTCAGTCACATGTTAACATGTAAATATAGGGTATCTGTGCATACATTTATAGAGAATGACTGTATATACTTAAGTATTTGAGAGAAGATTTATGCTAATTATTGTATATCTATCTGAATTGCTCACTGGCTGCTCATGGTTGGGGTGGGTGTGTTAAGGCACACACCAGACATTCTACTGTGTCTTTAGGTAAAAGTGGAAGTAGGATTTGGAGCAGGTAGCATGTGTTCCCTGTCTCTTCATGCCAGAGAAGTCACTGTACTGAGCTGCATTGTAGAAGTGTATGTAGGTGTATGCCAGAGCTACATATAGAAAGGCAGGCATTTTTTAATAGCTGTGCTCTGAATATCCCATTCCCAACATGTTCCACTCCATTCCCCAGATACCCACTCTGAGTGGTTCAGGGCAATGACACTGAAGGTCCCATACTGCTAGCAATGAACACGCATTTATTCATTCTTTGGTATAAAGCTGTGCAATCTTGGAGTAGGCAAATCCAGATGACAATTACCTAAATTAGCTCTGCAGTGAAAAATATACCCCAATAATAAGCCGAGCTCCTTGTGCATGATTAGGTAATTGAGTTTGTTCCGTTCCTGTAAATTAAAAGGAGGCCATATTTAAGTTAGCTTGAGAAAAAGTGAGATATAAGCTGGGATATCTGCTTTTTAAAAATCCTTTTTCTCTTTGTCTTGCTGTGGTTTCTAAAGATAAATGTTTTGTTTTGAGAAGGCTTTTGTTCAGTATCAGTCATCACAGTTTCCAAAGAAAAGAAAAGGTGCCCTGGCCCCACGAGTTTGTGTGCATGATAAATATCTATTAAAATGCAGATCACTGAAATAGGAAGTATATTGTGTGTCATGTTGTGTAACTAAAATAAACAATACAGTTTAATAGTGAATTCATATTTTGCCAACATTTTGTGCTTTTTAAAGTCTAATCTGCATCTTGTTTGTTGTTCTCAATGTAACCACCAGCCAGATTCACTGCTTTGTCATTCACCTGTAAAATAAAATCAATGAAGACTGACAGCTTTTCACATCCAGTCAGTGGCAGTTAACTTAAATCTTTTGCTGATGGCTTTGTAGTCAAAATCACTCTAATAATACAAATTTATCTTGTACAAATCAAGAAGATGCTGGGTGAAGACTTTGACTTACTAATGACAAAAGTAGGCTATTTATATATTCTGTGAAAAGGTCTGAATTGTACTGTTCTTACAGGTAGTATGTGACAGACATCATGGCAGCATTGATATATCATGGTCAGGATGTCACCGTGGTGAAACACGGTATGGTTACAATGTACTGTGGCTGATGAGGCTATAATTAGTGCCACTTGAATACTGATACAATGTCACAATAAATCTCCAAAGAGTACCTGCCTCCAAAAGGGTGTCTGCCTTACTCTTCATGCCAAGATTCACTAATCACCTTTACTGGTTCCCCAGCGTATCGTTTTCTTGCACATTGTAATTTCCTGCATTAAAGTAGCACATCTGAGAGCTGCTATAGTCTAGGCTGTGCTGGCATTTTCATTACACATCCCGTTTCTCACAGGCTTGTAACTCTTCTGTAAAAAGGAAAGTGCCGTACGCAGACACCTGGCCATTGATGTCTTCAGTCTATCTGTTTTCAGCCCAGTCGTGGAAATAGTTAGAGCCTTTGTGTACCAGTGAGTTTGCATTACCTTTAAAGGATTGGTCCCTGTGTGTATTTGATGGGTGCTTTCTGTGATAATTTTTTTTTTTTTTTTAGAAAAAAAGTAGAATCAACTCTAACTTTAGACATAATGCCTTTCTCTTAGGTATGTGCCTGTTTATATTTTCTGGCTGTGGGGAGAAATAACATGAAGTGAATTGAAGTGACCTACCAGTTCCTACCCAGCGGAAAGTGGTATTTTTGCACTGTAGCCATCCATGTTCTCACAGGTTCTTCTGTTCTTACATGGGCAAATGGATAGTTGATGGAAATAAACAGTAAGTGCCATCCGAAGAAATTATCAACTTTGCTTGTGAACAACTATTGACACAAATGACAGCAGCATGCAAAACTGATTTAGTTAACTTTGTGTTATAAGATGTGATTGGAGATTTCTGTTGTTTTTGCTTGAAATTCTAAAACACTGTAGTAGTAATATCAGTGACTGTTGAAAGATCTAGGTTTGCTTTAACAAATTCTGCTTGCACTGCCCTGCTTTTCTTGCTGTTCTTTTAGTCTGTCTACAAGCCTGAGTAGATCTGTGATGTCTCTGTTCTTGACGAACCATCTGGAAACTGTGAAACTTTGAGAATTTGGAAGCGTTGGAAGAATTCATTGTCTGTAATAGATCATTCTGCTAAGCTTTATGCCACTGTGCAACCAATTAATAATCCCTTAAATCAGATTGCTGCTATGTATTTCTGGATTTTTTACACCTAAAATAACAAAATTATGTTTTATGAGGCTCAGGTGATTCTCAGGAAGTGGCATCACCTAACTTGCAGTGGCTGACTCACCAGAAATGTATATCTTAGTGATGCACCAAATGGGCTAAGGGGACACAGATATTCTCAAATGCTACCAAAATAAAGACTTAAATATGTCTTTCATGTTTCCTCTCATCCACTCTTATAGACAGAATATTTAGTACTTTGCTTTCTGTGTCCAGCTCAATGAATTGAAGTCAGATTTCCTATTTAGAGAGTATTAAGCAATTGTCTTCACAGTCGGTCTCTTCTAAGCCAATACACAACATTTTTTTTTTTCTGCCTGGGTTGTTATTTTTTTTTTTCCTTCTGTAAGTTAAACAAAATGTTAAGTGCTTTGAGAGGATGATTAAACAGACCATTTTGGTAAATGATTCTGACCTTGTCATTTACTTGAAAAACAGGCTGTACATCCATATTCTTGTTCCATTTCACTGAGGATGTTCTCAATTTGCCGGCTGTGCATATGTTTGTTTTAAGATTTTCCAGCAAATTGAAAGCTGCCTGCAGAGGAAAAAGATCTTAAAAGAAAAAAAAAAAAGGGGGGTGGTGGTGGTGGGGGAGAGCAACGAATACTTTTCAGAAGGAGGACCAATGCTAGAGATGCATGTAGGAACAGCAGTGGCTTTTTTTCTGTCTTCCTGGTACTTGCAAATAATATGTTAAATAGTTCTATAGTAAAATTCCATACATATATATACACACGCGCCTTCTCATAGATATGTGCATATACACACGTGCGTGCAGTGATTTCCAGCTTCAGTGCTGAATTTAGAGCAAGACCCAGCTTCCTGAAAGTTGATGTCTCAATCTTCAATGTAACTGTCAAAGACAAAACAAACAACACCCACCCCCCCAGCCCAAAAATCTGCAAAGGCCCCACAATGTGCCATCACCTAAGAACATCCTTCGCTAAAAAAGCAGTTGTGTGCTTATATCTTCCCCCACAAATATTTTTTTTATTATTATTTATTTATTCCCAATCAGAATTGTTTCTGTAGAGCTAAGGAAGAGAAAACATGCTCACCATATAATTTCTGCAAACTGTTCATACTCGGAATGTTGAGTGGTTTTTCTTTATAAACAGCTACAACATAACTTTAAATTTACTGATTGTATTTTGGCTATATGCCTTGAAGTAAAATGACACACTTCCAAAATACATGGTTTCAATAACTGCACAAACAAGTTGGTTTTATAGTCCATTTCCAATGTGATTTACCATCCAGTACATCATCTATCAATGTGGCAGTGACAGCATTTAATTAAGAATATCAAAGGGGTAAAATTTTAGGCTTTCCAAAATTTCCCAGTTACCTCTTTTTTTTTTTTTTTATTTTCTTCTTGAACTTACCACAAAATAATAGATCATTTTGTGCTGAAGGGTTTGCTTGTTTCTGTGTGCTATAGTCTTTCTTGTTATCATGGTGTTGACCTCAGCACATTTTATTTATTTTCTTCAGACTTGGTGAACTGCTATATGTGCTGTTCAATAGCTGTCAAATACAATAGGATGTGATTGATGAAGGACGAACTACCTTATGAGATCCTAGTCCTAAAGAGTGTCTTCAGTGATTTAAAGGGCACTTAAACCTAGGAACAAGTCTTAAATGTGTGTTCTGGGGCCTTAAGCAATTGATAAGAACAAGCAGTTGTGCTTGGTAAAGAGGTAACGTTATTAAGCTTTGTCATTTACGATTTTTTTTTCAGTCCACATCTGCCCTCATATCTGCATCCCAAAATTTGGATTTCAGGGTAAAACAGATTGCCAACCTAACCAAAAGTATGTGATATAGCTGCTCTTTTATTTGTTTGTTTTTGTTCTCCCTTTTTTCTGTAATTGCTCCTACTGCTGTATGAAAAGAGTTGGTTCTGTCTGTAAATGAACTGGAGCTGGAATAGGAATAGGTCACTTCCTCTGCAGCCACTGCAATATTCAAATAAAAAAACAGAATAATAATATATATATAAAAAAATAAACTACTTTGAACAACTCTATAATGCTTTTGATATCTCAAACATTTGAAATCATGCAGTGGTCACCATGTGTAGACAAGACTATGAGGAAGGCTTTAAAATGATTCCGAAAGGAGTACTGTATCTTCGTCAAGATTTTTCTTTTTCTGATATTTATGTATTAAAAATGTGTTTTTTGAGTTAGATTGTTGTTGTTAGTGCAGTCTTTATTAGGCTGGCAGTCTATTTTACCTTAAAATCTACCTGTACTGTACATTAATATCATAAGTACAGCAAGTGTAAAGATAATTGTCTGTTTGTGTACGTTTATAGGCTAAGCAGAAGTCTGGGTGAATTACCATGTTCAGAATAGTTAGCAGAGCATGCAAGCAGCTAAAACGTGATTTGACAAATATTTTTTAACTTGTACCTGTCTTCAGTTAATCACTGTAGAGTCAGAAGGGCTTGAGAGGTACCGCTAAACAGTGCTTCTTTGAAAGATGTGTACAGTGCTATCTTTATTTCATGTTATTGGGAAGACTGTCAGCATTGAGTAAAACTTACACTTCTTAAGCAGCTTTTTTTGTTAAGGAGCTTAAAGCAGATGCTTTCTGACTCTTCAGCAGTGTGGAAGAACGCTAGTATTGCTGCAACTTGCAAGTAAAATGACAAATA
The DNA here is from genome assembly GCF_900496995.4 of Aquila chrysaetos chrysaetos. Classification (NCBI taxonomy): domain Eukaryota; kingdom Metazoa; phylum Chordata; class Aves; order Accipitriformes; family Accipitridae; genus Aquila; species Aquila chrysaetos. The sequence goes on from NC_044008.1 coordinate 69,889,912, forward strand.
TCTTAGAAGTTAGTTTCATTTGGGTGTTGCAGTACTTGTCCTCTGCCCTGTCTATATTTTTATTCACAGTTGTAAAACTGACTAGAATAGTAAAGAGAGGAGAAGTCCTCATCTGAATGAACCAATGTCCATTTTAATTCATCCCTTTTTTTTTTGGAAAGTGTTAGTTGCAATTAAGGATGCTCCAAACAAGTTTAAGTCATCTGTCTAGAACCTTGGAGGCAATTACCACCAGTATTTGTTATTTTTCAAGCTTCCTTTATCAATTTCCAAAGAAGTAATTAAATCAGTCTTTTTTTTTTTTTTTCAGGGGTGGGCAGCTCAGATTTCTTCAATGAGTAAACATATTATGAATTTTGGAAGCCTTATGAATAGAGAAAGGTTAATATTTTAAACTCTGTGGCTGTTTTCCATGTTGCTTGCTGACCAAAACTTCAGTTAAAAAGAGTAAGAATTTCTTCCTGAGCCCAGAAATCTAAAGTGTCTTTCTGTATCCAGTTTTTGGTAACACTTTGTTCTATAGCTAAATTATAATTTAAGTCCCTATTATAATTAGTGACATTTGATTTTAAGAATGTTGTACCATTAGAAATGCTCTAACAGCTTAGAAGAATACATAGTCTGTAAGCCAGCTGGCAAAAACTAAAAATGGAATATTTGTTGTGATGGTCTTGCAAACTGCCAAGTCCCTCTCTTGTATTTGGGTGGTTTCTTAGGATTCTAACTCCTTCACAACAAAGTGCACAAGCCATTTTAATTGAAGCATTTTTACTTTGGGGAACGTTTTTATTTTCCATCTTGACATTTTGAATATTTGAGATGAGGAAAACTTTCAACAAGTGGGCTGCATTCCCCTTGTATCTTTTTTTTTTTTCTTTTTCTGAAGATACCTTTGTGTCTACTACACTGAGTTGTTTGGTGTGCTGTTATCTATTCAGTTTTTTTCTGTTGGATAGACCTGTCAGACCCAGCATGAATAAGACTCACTTGAATTTGTGAATGAAAGGAAACCTTATTTCACAAAATGAAGCTAAGCTGGGTAGTCATCTTCAGCTCAGTGGAGGCACTTGGCAAGTAGGTTTTGCTCAGTGGTTCAGATTGTTCAGGTTTTATTCATGGCCCTGGCTCCTTATTCACAGAAGCAATTCCTCTGAAGTCAGTAACGTTACTAGTGTGAGTATTTCCTTATTTTGTGAAGAGGTAAATTCTCAGTTCATTCCACTGCAAGAGTAAAACCTTTGCTTATTTATTTGAATATGTGGGAGGGCTGGCATTGTTGCTGCTGTGTATTTATTTTATCCACTTGAATTCCTCTGTAAATTATACGTGTGTGTCTGGTTATTTGTCAGTTGTAATCCACGCAGGTCATGAGCTACTTTTGTCTTATGGTCATGCACAATCAATAATAGTGAGCAGCTCCTGAAAATTAGTAAATGAATTTTGGCATCTTTCTGTTGGCAAATTGTTTGTGAACAGATGGCAAAATTTTAAGATTTAGTCAAACATCAAAGTTTTTCCTATTCTGCCACCTGAAACAATCAGATCTGAAGCCAGTTGGGTAAGTGTAAATTTACTGCCAATGTGTGGTGGAATAATTTATGCTCTTCGGTCTTCTAGATGACTTGAATGCATAAATAATACAGACTTTTCAGCAAAGGAAGATTTTATGAGAGTTGGAGTTGTCTAGCGGTTAACTTTGTGGCTGTGCGTTGCTTAGTTCAATCTGTATTTCATGAACATTGATTCCCATGCTTTTCAGTTATAGTCTGATCTAACTGCCGCTAAATTAAAAAGCCATTATCTTTAATGAAAAATGTATGTATTCAAGTTCTTTAGTGTGTATACCATTTCTGTGATGACACATTGAGTCTCTGATGTGCACTTCACGGGTTGAGTGTGATGGACAGCTCAGGTTGAGAGGCAAGCAAAGCCTGGCAGAGGTGGTGTGTTGCATAACAGCATTGCAAGATGTTGTGCATAAATTGACAGCAGAACCTGGGTTCTCTACCTGAGCTCTTTCACTCGCAGCTTTGCCCAAGACAATATTGAGCAAAATTCTTCAGTGAGATAATTTTAATTGCTAAGTATGTTTGTGTGTTTTTTGGTGGGTGGGTTTTTTTGTTTGTTTGGTTTGGTTTGGGTTTTTTGGGGTGTGTGTGTGTTTGTTTAATTAGTGAAAAGAACAGAAAACTTCTGAGGAAAAAGTGCTATTGTATAGTCAAGGGAGAAATTGAATTTAAAAACAGACAGCTTTTTGTACATTGTGTACATTTTTGCATTTACATGGAAATTTTTCAAAGATCATTGTCTCTATTGCGGATTTATCATTGAGTATGGAGCCATCTATAAGATAATTGCTAACTATGTGTAGTCATTGAGGCAAAAGTAATACATATGACAGGTGGATTTAGATGAGACTAGACTTGAAACTAGAGGCTGTATTGGTAAACTAAGACACTGTTTCAGTGCTGAAGGGGAAAACCAACTTGGAGAAGTCAAGTGAGAATTCCCCAAAGCCACTATTGATGTGTATTTCCATTCTCTCTTGCTTTTCTGCGGACTTTGAAGAATCTCAGTCTTTTAAAATTCTAAGATACATTTCTGACTGCATGATAAATTTGTGATTATCTAATCCAATTTATATGGTAAGAGGGTGATTTCTTTATCCTCTGCATTACAGTTCTTGTCCATGACTTGGTAATTCCCTTGGAGGACAGGGTCTTTTATGGGGTGCTTAAATCTGATTCTAATCTAATGTAAAATCTAAAAGAACTAGGAAGCTTATAAAATAAATAATGCCTGAACACTAGCAGTAACCATATGGATAATTTTAAAGCAAATTGTAAACATATTGTTTTCTGCAACACCATAATGAATGTGATAAACATAGCACTAATCACCTTGATAAATTGTAATTTATCAAGCCTTGATCACTGTATTTCAGATGATCTGCACTGTGCACAGGAAGATTGTGAGCAAGTGGATTAGCTGACTGCATGCTCTGCAACACCCAGAAACAGTCCTGGGATCTGATTTTCCAAGGAAGATTATGAAATAAGGACAGGGCATTGGGAGACTGAGGTAATGGAGACATGACCTGGCCTTGTGGATCATCCAAGGATAGGGGATCTGGGTTTGGGGAGAGAAAGAGGCAATCAGGAGGAGTAAGACAGGGTGAATGTGAGGCCCATGTTGAAAAGATTAAGTGTTTACGGGGAAGGTTGTGGAAGTGGTCTTGCAGAATTGAAGCAGGGTGTTTTGGGGAGCTGGAGATGGATTGGTTTTTTCTTTTTTTTGGAATTAACTATTTTTAGGACAATTCAGAGCCCTATGTTCAAGTCTGTCTGGAGTGCTGTGCTCTCTCATAGGTCATGAGTGCAGCTGTAAGCCAGTGTGCTTCCAGACTGGCATTTAGAGCCTCTAGTGACCACACCAATACTGCTTCTCTGTCTAGCAGTGCTCATTTTCCTTATGAGCACATGCACATTTTTCAGCTACCACATCTAACTTTTCTCTTCCCCTGTCTTGCTTCAATTACGCCACTTGTAGATTGTACAAGATTTATCTACTGATTCTATACTGTAGCATGAAGAAGCCTTCAGTGCTGCTGCTGGTAATGCAGAAGCATCTGACAAAATCTGTGTCACAAAAACATATGTATGCACCCATGTAGGGGGTGGCAGAAAACTATAGGGAATAAAGTGATAAAATTAATCCTTTTTGCTATGAACTCTAGAGGTGATACGCATGGTCATAGCGAACTAAATATGCCTGATATGATTTGTATGCGGGGAGTTTTATAAAGTTCCTATTATGTGTGTTTTAAATATAATTACATAAAATAAATGAAACCACAGAGCAAAAAATTGAGAAAATAACACTATTCAATTCTCAGCACAAATTCAGATTACACATTGAAAACTGCAATCACTTCCTGAAACTCTCCATCTAGGTCTTAAATACTACAAGGGCTTTCAAAGAGGGCACTAATCTTACTGCTGTGATTCTAACATATGGTAGAAGAAAGAGCCATTCTAGCATTTAATATTTTACACAAGATCATGCTTTCAAGTGTTTAGAAGCTTTTCTGAAAGAGTGGTATGGTAGGAAGGCAACAAGAGTCTAATAATGTCGATCTCTCTGTGTCGGTAGCTGTAACATTTTTCCTGCCCTGCTGTAACTCCTCATGCCTTTCTATTCTTCAGCTGGGCATCCAGTTATATGCATAACTACCTGTCTCTTAAAGTGGGGTGAAGATAGTGGCAAAGTAAGCTTGCTAGTCTGTAACCTAAACATGTTCAGCACATACTTCTCTGTTATCATTCTATTACTAGGCATATGCTGTAGGTGAATGAAACGATGGAAAGAGAGCTTAAATACAAAGCTATTTAAATTGCAAAAATAAATTTGTAATTGCAGGGAAAGACCTTTAACTGCACAGCAGGGACTAGATTTTTGCTGGAAAAGATGTGGCTCTGTCTTGGGCCCTGCTTTGAAATGTTACAAAAGGTCGTGACTTTTTGTAGTAAAGTCAAGAAAAACCGGGTGACTTTCTGTCTGTAAGTGACTTAGCACTTACATGAAGTCTTTGATTTGAGAAGCTCAGAACACCTGTCAGATATTAATAAAATCTCATGACCCTGCTGTGATACAGCTGTATGGCATTCTCTCCATCTAAAAGATGGATGTTCCCTAGTGTAACAAACCCAAGTACTTGATGCAGTGGGCTTCTGAGCACAGCAGTATTGAGAAACGTGCAAAATGGGAAATTCTTCAGAAGTTTTGACATTTTCTGAGAAGTCTCTTGCTTTTTCTTTTTATCTATTTTTCTTACACCCCCTCCATCCTCCCTCTGTGTGTTCTAGATGTAGTCTAGTTTGCCAGTGGTCTTTGGTGAGCAGGGAAAGGGGTCAGGGAAGAATCATGTAATATTTAAAATATACTGTCACTTCAGTTTGTTTCAGCACTGATACCAGGGGTCCAAGAAGCGCTAAAATGCCCCTGAAAGAGCACTTGAAGCATGTTTAGTATTTGCTGAAGGAAATGTAATGACACTCTGAAGGATATAATAGATTAGGACTTAATAGACTTTTTTTTGCCTTGTCCTAGCATTTGTTGATCTAAAAGATTCTGTCATTGGGGATTCCTTACAGGTCTTAAGCATCTTATATTTTATTTAGGTCACATTGCTCAGCCTTCCTTATTTTGTCTGTTTATGTCAATGCAGACTCTGCTGTTATTTCAGTCTGAATACCTGAGGAAGAACTAAATGCTTAGCAGCAGTCCAAAATGAGTACTCTGCTCCATTTAATCCCATCACACAGCCATCATAATTGAACAAACAAGTGCGTGTACTGTTTCAGTCAAATTACTAAAGCTGTCGTTTCACTAATGCTGTAAGGTAGTGAGGGTGGCATTTCTGTTATTTTGCTTTGTGCTCACTTTGCCCCATCCTTTGTGCCAGCAGAGGCATTTACTTAGGGACCCAGGTTAAATCTAAATACATATTTTTGATGGACTTATTTTAATTTGGTTTTTCTGATCTAACTCAGCTCTCTCACAAATGTCTCTTCAGATACAAGGATCTGAGACAAGACTGAATAGTCTGGGGAGGAGGTATCGGGAAAAAGGCTGAGATCAAAGTTAAAAGCAGCTTCTAACTCCAGTGTTGGCTTATGCAGTTTAAGGTGTTCCCAAAATCATTTCCTTGAAACCAGAGGAGATGAAATGGGCCAGGTCTGTCCTTTAGCTACAGTGATACTTGCATACAGGAGCAGAGTGAAAAAGATTTAAGTGATAAAAAGGGAGAAGAAAAAAAGAAGCCAAAGGTGCTTTATGCATCAGAGCTATAAAGAGCTCTATAAGGATACCTTGATGACTGACACTGGAGCATGATCAGTTCCTCCTTCCTCAAAGCTTTTTTGCTGTGGTGAGAAAACTTAAGTTTCTTGAGCTAACAAATCAATATTTACATGTATTGACTTGAAATCTAATCTGTATGTTCTTTGTAAAACAGCACCTCTGAAAATTCTTATTGCATACAGTAGAAAACTAGACTTTGAATTATTCCTAAACATTTAAATTCCCCTGTGCAGCAATATATTTTTACTTCCCTTGTTGTATAAACTACTTCATAAATTAATTGCCTCATTAAAGTATGCAGATTTATATAAGTTCATGGTCTTCTTGTACCTGGTTTTGCTCATAAACAACACTAAGCACACTGATTTAGAAATGCTGCAGATAACTTATCAAGTATGAATGCAGCTATATGTCTTTGTGGGACCCGTTTGGATCACAGCAGTGCAGTAGTTCATTTGAATACATTGCTACAGTGCTATCAAATTCATGTGGTTTTTGTGGGTTTTTTCTTGCAGCTCGTGTCTCTTCCCCGCCCCCCCTGTATGGGCTAAGTGTAACCTCTGAACTGAAAATGAGGCTGGAAATGTGTAAGCGTATGTTCCCTAAATGATCATTACAGACAATAGTTTGGCAATCAATTTTCTGTACCAATGCAATTGTTTTGAAGCCAGATGGTTATCAAAAACCCCAGCAAACTGTAACACTTACCAGTTTGCAAGATGTGTTTTCTAGAAAATTATCAGGCTGCATATTTAAAAACAGAAAAATGTTGTAGAAAATATCTATGTTTATTTAGTTTGAGACATGTCATATGTTTCTGTATGGAGAGTCTAATGTGGCACTATTGAGACAGATGTAGGTACAGTACACCATCCACCTTGGTATGGTAATTTATGCAGACTACTGTGTTGCACTGCTTGGTGTTCTCCATTCATATAAGGTACACTATGGGCTCTAGTAACACACACTGTATGAAGGCTGGTTTTGCACTGCCAAAAGAAGCTTTGGGTAGAATTTAGGACACCTGAGTCTTCATTCTTCTGATCTCCTGTGATTCTAGGTACAATCACATTTGTATAAATAACTATGTATAACAAAGATAGTATAAAAGTTAGTACAAAAGGTACTTTATTAGCTTTTGGAGCAGCTGAATGTCAGATTAATATGTACTAAACCATTATTGTCTTGCAGCAAACCAGCAAAAACTTGACTATATCAAGTGCTATAGTTACTGCATGGGGTTTTCCGTTTAGTTAATAAAATGTGTTGCTATATTAATGTATGTTTTGTAAATGCTAAAGCAATATCAAATCCCCTCTTAGTAAAGAATATATCTTAAGGATGCTGCAGAGTGTTGAGACTTAATTCACCAATATTTTGGCATTTGAGAACCCTGAATGACACATCTATGAGTGTCAAGTGAAACAGGATTGCAATGGTGAAATGGAGCGGGGTTCCAAAGTAAAATTTATTGTGGTAGTGTCTGGTAGAGCCCAGATGTGTCTGTAAAATTTAAGAGCTTGTTTGCCTTTTTGTTTAGGGACCAGAAGTTTTCCATTCTTGTTGAGTAGCTGTTTCTTACTGTGAAGAATTCCCTTCTGAAGTAGCTAATTAAGTAATGTTGCACAGTATGAATCACAGCGTATGTCCTACAATTATTTCTTTTTGAATACTAGATACATGTATCTTCCACTTAGGATGTCTTGAGTTTGATCTTGCTGGCCAGTATGAGTTCTATAAAATCAGTGTGATGTAAAGTGATGCCCCACATGAAGTTTAAATTTCTGAGAACACTTGCTCAGTGACTCATTTTTTCTTTATATAAAAATATGGTCAAATACCATGATGTTAGGAACAGAGTGATGACATATGCATTGGGCACATTAATTCAAGGGCATAGCTTGATCTTTTTAATAAAAGTGGGGTTTTTAAGCCCCTGCCATACTGAACGTAATTATGGTTACTAATTGCTCTTACAAAATTCAGAATTGTTAAAGCTGTCACTAAACAATACTCAGTTTTGACTGCAGCAGGAAAAATATTTATACTTATTGTTTACACAGTAGCCGTTGTTTGTACGGATCCCAAAACAACAGCCACCTTCTGTCTCTTTTAGGTCACTACTGCTCTAAACAGCATGTGAAAGTAGTGGGTTTTTTTTCCCAGAATTTTAATTATTTGAAAGAACTGCTGTGTATTTTTTCCCCTTACATTTTCTTTTAAGTAACTGATAAATGTTTATGTTTTAGTTACAACCAAGTAAAGATTTTATCTTCAGTGGAAACTTTGAGGGGGTGACATCCCCTATTTTAATTCAAAGAAATGAGGGCTGCATTGGTATTGCATAGGCTCCAAGCCCTTAAAAAAAAAAAAAAAAAAAAGCTTCTATGCTAATGAAAGAAATCTGATGTTTTATGCTGGGGAGAGTAAAGGTGCTCATCTCTAATCTGAGAGAGAGTGCGCACTAAAGAAGCTCTGGGTAGCACTGTGTTTGCAACAGGATGTTTGATGTTTTAATGTCATCCAGGTGTGTGCCTGAGTGTTTGCAGAAAGACCTAACGTAGCTGCTGGGGGTGTGTGTGGCTTGGTACTTCCAGCTTTACTGTGGGTTTTCTGACTGATATAAATGAAGTGATAAACCGTGTTGAGCAAGTGATTTATTAGCATGTTGTAGGCCAGCAGGGTGATTATATCTAGCACTTGGGGGAAGCAGAGGGTATGGAAATAAATGTGTCAGAAATATAATTAAATGTTTTGTGCTGCTGCCGGTAGATGTATAATTACAAACACCACTAACATCACATACCTACAGGGAGGGAACAATGAACAAGCCTATGTTTGTGAACTTACTTCTTGCTCTATAGGAATTCCCTAGCTTTTCTCTTACTTTAAAATCCTGCTGTTTTTCTTTTTAATTGAAAGGGAATAATAAAAGGTTTTCTCTACCACAAACACAAAGCAGTTTCATTCAAACCTATGTGATTTTCATAAAAGAGTAAACAACAAATGAAAACACCACCAACCTGAAAACCAGCTGTCAGCTGTGGTGAAGATCTAACTTAAAGTCTGTTATTTGCTTTGGGATTATTTGCCATGGCTTTAACCTGAGCAGTGAATTTGGATACTAAACTTGAAAAGCTATCCTTGCTGAATGCAAATAAGAAGTGTTACTGCCCTTTTGAATACTGAATTAGATGACAAGCTGAACAGCGAGTTGAAAGTAACTTGTACCTGGAAGTCCAGTCCTTCAGCTCACAAATACTTGAATGATTGTATTTGAAGGTCTTTGCTATGCTATGAATAAACATTTTTTGGTAGTTTAGTGGTTCAGGTAGAGACAGCCACAGTTGATACTTTAAGTGAAGACAAGATTTAGGCTTTTGGGAATGTCTGTCTTTCTGTCTTTCTCTTCACTGTCCATCACCTATGCTTGTAATTCAGCAGCCACCCAATTCTCCTATTTGCAGATTTTTTCTGTTCTTGTTTTGAGTTTCCAGACATGCTGGAATGAATGATGCTCATCTGGAATTCTAGCAAATGAAAATGCAGCCTGTGTGTAACCTAAGCCCATCCATACCCAGGATCCATCAGACTTTGATTTGTTTTGTTTTGGTTTTTTTAAACCTATTTGGGTTGACAGTGAATGACCATAAACGCCAGGGTTTGGGAGTAGCCTTTTGATTAATCAGAGTTGGGATCTTGGTAAACTCGTCAAAGCCACCATAGCCACCATGCCTCCAGTATTCCAGATAACTGGCTGAATACTCTGTGAATCTGACTTTGCCATTGTCCTTGAAATAAAGATCTGTGATTATACATTTTGGTCAAACTTACTTACAGTGTATGTTTTAAGCTTTTTTCCATTTAGCTGAATGAGGACTTCAGTAAAATTGGGATCTGGTCAATGCTTATGAAAATTTAGGAAGAAGTATTATTTTTACTGTTCGTAATTGCTGAAGCAGCGACTACTTTAGGGAAAGCTGGAAACATCTTTCAATTATTGTTAAATCCAAAATGAAACAAGAATGCAGTGCGCATACCCTTGATATTTGAATGGCAATTTATGCTTCTCACTGGCATAGTACCTTGAGTTCTGCATGAACAATGGTTGATTACATTTTAGATGATGGTTAATTACCCTAAAGTTAAGGTGATGTGTATGTATAGATTCTATATGTTAAGTGTTTTAATGCCCTATGGTGGAGGATTTAAACTGGAGATCGAAAGGTGAGTGGGTCGTGAGATCCTATGCTTAAATTTCTCAGTGCTTTGAGATCAAACAGGAAAGTTTGTGTTTCTCTAGCATGGGCAGTTTTTTCTGAAAAGTGTTTGCCATGTTATTCTGTTTTGAAGGAGAGGATAGGTGGGATAAACAAGGTGTTTTAGCTAGCAGTACTTTGGTCATGATATTTATGGTTCGTCTGCTGGCTTACCTCTTAGGACACATCATTATTTTACTTCTTAAAGAGTGATTCTAAAAGGGTGCATAGACACCCTAAACTCTCTTCTCTTTCATCATCATCCCTTTGAAGAGAACAACTAGTTCCTTGCAAACTGTGTTTTATTTTCTCCAGTAATCATTTGTAGCAATACTTAGCGCTTTCAAAATATGCTTTTAAGGTGTCAGTTTTGCTACAACACCTTTTGATTCACTTTACAGCTGTATTTACTGAACCCTTCAGTGACCAAGAAATGTTGGCTTCAGTATTAATTGTGTTATTGAGTATTACCCTGTATACTTACTGGTATCTCAAGCATAACTTCAGTATATCATACAGTCAGATAGACTTATTGTACTAATAAAAAAATACATTGAAGTTATGGCATGCTTCAGATCCTTTAGTCATAAGAGACATTGCATTCAGAATGTGAAAATTAATATCCAGTCCCCATACCTTATTTATAACCTAGGTTGTTCTGGTATTAATACTTAATCATTAATTTTTGCTAATGTAAACACCATAAGAATTGATTTGGTAGGACACGACATTCCCTGTTACCTTTCCTATAATAAAAATATTCCTACAATTTGTAAAATACCCTACAGGTTAAATGGCTAATGTGCCATCTGTACTCAGCTGATCTACTTGGTGAGTAGGAATGTAGAATCTGAAATGTTTGGTTTTCTTCCTTACTTACTGAAATATCTAAACTAGCCAGATTAAATCACTCATTTTTAGCTTTCATTGAAGTAAGCCTGTGACAGGAATTGTGTAGCTGCTGAATTAAAGCAACACAATTAGCTGTGCTTAATGCTTGAGAACTGAACCCTCCTTTAGAAAAGCAAGTGAAAAACATGTCTCACAGCATGTTTGTGTGTTTGAAAGAGGTAATATAAATCATCTTCTATAGTGATTTTCCCCTCTTCCCCATTTACTCCTTAAGTGCCTTTTATGCTTTTGTGGTGGTTGTATTTGTTCCTATAATGAAAAAGTGATTGTAGTTCAGTAATATGAAATTAATTGATAGACTCTGCTTCTCAGAGAAATGGTATGACCCACTCTGTAAAACCAAACAAAACAGAGTAAATGTTTACCTTGAAACAAATTGAGGAATGCTGTTCTTCATCCTCCAGATTTTTTGCTGGGGAGTCAAGGTTGCATCCCATGGGGCTCAAATCTTAACACTAAAAAAGTTATGGGCATCAAATCTGTGGGGGGAAATTGAGGACGTGAACTATTCTGAAAGAGAATAAATACAGAATCACAAGGGGAAAAAGGAGATAACTGCAGAAAGCAAAGAAGATTGAAGGTCAAGCTGATCGTGTTTTCAGAGTATGTGAAGAAAAAGATATTAGTGGCAGAGACTTGAACTTTTCCAGAGACATAAGATTTAAAAGCCTTAATTGAAACATCAGTTTTCTTCTACACTGAGAGCATGGAAATCCTTCTCATAGATATGCATAATGTCATCAAGAAAGGAGAGATTTAGACATCAACAGCTGTAACTTTAAAGGAACCTTTAAACTTACTTCTTTTAAAGACACATTGGGGTTAGCTTAGAGTACAGGGATTTTTTAATCAAAAAGAAGAGATTCAGGCAGATGTTGATCCTAGCAAACTGCCCAGCTTGGACCCTCTTCCCTTCCATAATGGGATCAACTGCTGCTACTTTATGTTAATGCAGTCCACAACATGCTCCCATGTATGTCACAGCTGGCACGAGATGCAGGCCTTTAGGATGGTGGTGGTTGTTGTTGTTGCTTAAAACAATTTTTGGTTTTAAGCAATGTGTTCAACGTCTTTTGATTAAAAATGCATGCTTGCTATATTTTGGGGGAGCTCTAGCCATTTTAGTTCTTGCTACGTCCTGTATAGCTTAAGCCGTCTAGGTTATTAACAGTAATACAGTCAACCTGAAGTCCTTTTTCAGGTAATGTTAGCGTGAAACACTTTTTTTCAAGCTGAAAAATAAGGCCTTTAGGGGCGTTCCACAGGTGACATTTCAATATTGGACTGGGGCAGTGTGTGAACAGAATCATTCCCATTGAATTTAATGCATTTAGTCTAGAGGAACTCACAAGAAGGTGTCCACTGTCATTTCTTCTAAAAAGAAAAACAACTAAAGATTGTCACTACGGGGGTATGATGGATTGGAAGTTTCTTCATAAATATCAGCAGCTGTTTATTACAAATACAGCCATCTGTGGTAGAGTCTGCCTTGCATATGTGTACAAGCCTACAGTGGTTGGTTGTTAAATGGTCAGAAATGATCCACAGTATCTCTACAGATTTTCCTTTTAACAGAGAACAATCGTGACTGTCGAAGTGGCCAGGAAGTGGTAAACGTTCTCTAGAGCTGGCATTTTTTCACGTGGTCACTGAAAATAAAAATCAAATTTCAAGAAACCTTTCTTTTAGTAGGTTTATTCTCAGGTTGAGAGAAGCCTATTCCGTGGAAATTGCTTAATATCTGAACAAACTCTACCTCACCCCTTTGTAAATAAATGAAAAGAAAATGGGAGGAGTTGATCACATGTGAAGGCTCATCCTGAGTGAGATTTTTAATATTGCTAAATAATCAGCTTGATTAGACATTAAGATTATTAAATTATGAGTGTTTTGTGGATGTCATGACCAGTTTGGTTTCAACTAAAAAGCTATTTTGTTATTGAATTATTGCTGTTATTCTTGAGGACTAGCCTGCCTCCTTCTCAACTGATCATCTTACACTAGCACCTCCTTCTGTTATCTGGGTATCCTACTGCCATATGTTTTTCAGCTCTGGTAAATCTGGTATTTAGACTCTGGTTATATATTGCAGTGATTCTTAGTCTGAAGAGTTGTTTTGAGGAAATTGCACACAAATTTCTATTTATTGACTGTTGAAAGGAAGGAGGAATGCATATTTCTTTCTCTAGAAATTCATCTATAGTATTTTCCATTATAGTGTTATCTATGATGGAGAGTAGCAAACTAAGAGTGCCAAGATATAGTATTTATAATAGATAATTATAATTTTCCTATAGCATGGAACTGCATAGAAAGTTATCTAGTAAAATCATCCATTGAGTTCTCATCTTCCTAAGTCCTGGACCAAAAAGCTGGATATTATTTGAATGCCAATGGGCCACATAAAAATAAATGTTCATTGGAACATAAAAATTATAAAATAATGTTCATTGGAAAGGAACAGCAACAGAAATAAATTTAAATGCGTTGTCTCCATTGAGCTTATTTACACCTTAAAGGATAAATTGTCTTTCTCATAATTTGAAAATCTTTGAATTAACTGTGGGAGAGAAAATAAATGCACAAAAGGCAACTTCTTGACAGTCTTGTCAATAGACATGTTTGGAACTGACAACATGAGAAATTATGGTATCAACCTAAAAAATGAAATTCCTGAGGGCTCTGAAAACATGAGATGAAGATGATAGCATCTGTATGCCAGAGTTGTGATATATGAATCCCCCTAACCATTATAGAATAATCAGTGACTGTCACATGTATGGCACTTTTTGTGTGTCTGTGTATAAAAAAAAAAAAAAAAAAAAAGTTATAATGTTTTGAGCAGTAGGGGAGAGAAGAATCGGTATCTCTTTATTAACAGTGGTTCCTTAGCAAATGAGCACATAGGTGGATAAAAAAAAAACCTCAAAGATTTAAGAGAAATCTGTAGTAAATTTTAACTTGCATAATACTGTAAAGCACAAGGTAATAATTTAATGAGCTTTTTACAAACATGTTCATCTGGTACTTCAGAATGGTATGCAAAATTGTGGAAAGGAACTTGCTTTAGTTTGATGGAATTAAGAAACAAATTGGAATATACAAGGAGAAGAAAATTTGCTATTAAAGAAATGAATAAATGTAACTCTGCTTACAGTGCCTGGCTGAACTTCAAATATGCTGTCTTGAGGGATTTTAAGTGAGGACACAACACTGATCCGACTCGGCTGTTTGTTTTAAAAACTGGACTGTTGTTGGGTTTAGGTTCTATAGTATAGGCATACTGTGTGGGTTCATGTGGGAACATTCTGTTTTACCAAGCCTCTAAGTCTTCACACAGATTCTGCAAAGTTTGTAGGTGCTTGGGCTTACCATCCGGGTGAGTTTCTTGAAATAAGTTTTGGCTGACTCAACGAAGGTGGAGAAAAAAAAAGGTTCTTCTCAAGTGTGGGTGATACAACTTCAACTCAGACTGTGATTCTGTCTGATCTCTATTCATTTTTTGTTTATGCCTTTAGGACTTGAACGTCTGCTCATCTGCTTTGCATGACAAAGTTTCAGAAAACTGAAGAGATCCTGCTTTCTGTCCAGGCAATAGACTTGAGGATACGATGCTGATTCATCAGGTGTCAGCTCCCTGCGGGTAAGGTTGCTTCTTTCAGGAGTTTTGGATTTGGGATTCATGAGACTTTGTGGTCAAATCAGGATCTCTGGTGTATGCTTTTGGTGGTAATTGGAGAGTGCTCTATGTATGGTAATGATTAGGTTATGATGTCTTTACTCTTTGGCGTCTTCTAAAAGAAAGGCCAGGCCCAGAATTTGACTGTCTTACAGGGATGAGACCACAGATATCCCATGAAAATTTGAGGGAAGAAAGCAACATCAGGTTTGAGGCATTCTTGTCTGTAACCCAATCACTGTGAACACTGTGTGCAGTCCTAGCTCAACATGGTTTTTATATTTTCCTTCTAGACTTAGTATGCTCCTTCGTGAAGCTGTCCCTCCGTGATACTTTATAAATGAATGTAAGCACCATGCTGGCTTTGGCTCTAGTTTCAAGTTTTAAATGAATGAAATTGATTGA
This sequence comes from Aquila chrysaetos chrysaetos, assembly GCF_900496995.4. Taxonomy (NCBI): domain Eukaryota; kingdom Metazoa; phylum Chordata; class Aves; order Accipitriformes; family Accipitridae; genus Aquila; species Aquila chrysaetos. The sequence continues at coordinate 69,905,029 of NC_044008.1, forward strand.
AGGCCTTGCCTGAGTTGTCTCCCTTGTGTTTGATATTAGTAAGGAAGATGAGTGCAGTGCTTCTGTGTCCTTTTCCAGGCCTATGAATATATCAGGTATGTGAGGTAAGGGATGAGGCAGTGCAATGCCTTGGGTATCAGCTGGTCAGGTTTCAGTGATACAGACAGAATATGTCAGTATGTCAGTGCCAGTGATAAGGTCCTGGGTTATTTTTCATTTGTTAACAAGAGCAACAGCAGTGTATGTGATGAGATGCGTTAATTTTAGCTTGTTGTTTCTCATCCATTTGTAGGTACACAGTATGTTTGTGTTTGGTGTCTGGAGTCTTAGTGCCAGTTTTTCCTGTTACCATATCCAGGCGGGCTGCAAGTATTCTCTCATAGTCCCTACATATTGCATTTCTGTATCACCTTCTCTTCTTAAGAAGCACAAAATGGTTTACCAATTAGAGAGGATTTTTCCCAGTGGAATCAAATGCAGATATTTCTGGGAAGCTGAAGTTCATCTGGGAGAAAGGAGTACTTTATCTGCTGCTATAAGAAGGGGAAGCAAAATGCTAGGATGTGAATTTCAGCCTTGAACTGCAATAGTCATTTTACAGCTGCTGACAGAAAATAAAACCAAAAGCAATTATGACAGTTCATGAGAGAAGGCCTTCTCAGTCTTGTCTAGGCAAAGGATTCAATAAATAACAAAATAAAAATAATGATTACAGATTTGGGGGGGTGCTACTACATACAGTAGGGTAGGTCAGTTTTAGAATTACATCATGCACATGCTATAGAGCGTTAATTAAGCAATTGTTCACAGTGAGGCATTTTAATGAATATGGTACTTCATACTTTTCATTCCTCAGTAAGTATTGTTCTGTAATTTGTACGTTATCGCACTTGCATATTGTGTGGTCTCTGTAAAGTCACCATCAAAAATCGATCATTGCTGAAGCTGGGCCTTCAAATACGTGAAAAAAAAAATTGGCAACATTTGTCTCATGGCAACGGCTCTTCAGCACAGTGAAAGATGATACAAAGGTCTGAAGAAGAGATTTCTTTGTTTTACACAGGAGCGTCCTATGTTTTGTACATGTTTTTGTATTGCAGTTCCCCTCAGGAAAGTGTCCCCCACCTCTACAAATTGTGTAGACATAAATATTTCTTAAAAGTATTGCTAATTAAGCTGAATCATATCACTTATACTGGTCTTCTCATTAAGCACTGAACTTGCATACTTTTTCTATTCGGTGTCAGATGTTGTTAGTTCTTCTGCCCTCCCCATATTTTGCCAGTATTAAGCGGCATCCTGAAAGGACGGTATTCAATGTTAGTAGAAGTGTTTGTTACCATCTTACCCGAGTTATTCTGAACAACATGACACAACAATTGTTACTACTGTTTTTGTTTTACATTTGTTTAATTTTACTATCCTCTTTTTTTTTTTTATCCTGAAGCTTACATTTTTGCTTTTAAAGTAACATTTTTCTTTTCTCATAATATTTTGTTTATCTTGCTGTTTGTGGATTTTATGAAAACCTATTCTGAGCTTTGATGAAATGGACTTTGGTATGCTTTGACTCTTTTATTTTTTAATTATTTTTTTTTACATTATCTGATCTTGCTCAGCAAGCTTTGCGGTGTTCTTATCTTTGTGCGCGCTATGGGGGGAGTAAGAAGATGCAGAGAAAAATATACAAGCACTGGACTGGAAATGGAAAACAACTATTTGAAGGTGCAGCCTGGGTACAGAACTTGGCGTTCAGGTGGAGTTACTTTTTTGACTAGCCCTGTACTAGCCACTGAAGTCTATCTGTTACCTCATCCAGAAAAGGTGGTATGTCATTTTCAAGGCATATGGAAAATTAACATAATTATCTAAATGCTAAATATTGTTATCTAAACATTGCTGGCTGTAATTTGACAGCTCAATTCTTGCTTGTCAGGCAGATCTAACAATTCCTTATGGCACTGGATGGGGATTAGGCTTCTCTGTATCTCTGGAGATATCGTTAAAAAAAAAAAAAGCGATGGGAAATATTGCACTGTTCTGGCTGTGCTGTGAATCTACCCGAAACTTTATAAGGGCTTCCATTACTGCAGTATCTGAATTGTTTATGTGGTTGTTCTTATATCAACCCTTTCCTATTGTGCTAAGGTTTTATCACACCTTTTTTTAGGTGTGAACAGAGACATAAGAGGGGGCAGTGATTTGTCGCAGATTGCAAGTACAGCCTCTGGTGGAACAAACATCTCACAAGCCCCAGGCTGTGGGGAAGTCCCAGTAAGCTGATTACTTCTTCTCTTTAAGGACCATATTTCCTATTGGAGTACTGTCAGCTTCTCATTCTGCTCAGTTCACATTATAAATAATAACACTATAACTGAGGAATATTTTAAAAGATGGCTTCTCTTGTTGAGCTCTATTCCCATGAATAATACTGATGGCTATTGAGACAAGTCGGTCCTTTCAGTTTGTTCCCGCCCCCCCCCGGATTTTTCTTTCATCAATATTTCTTTTCCTAAATATTAATCATATTTGACCTTTCTATAGCTTGTAGGTTACTTCTGAGAGGAAAATTATGAATATTTTCATGAGTGAATGTCTTAAACTAATGTTCTCCTCACCGTTAAAAAGGGTAACAGAGTTTTATGTTAATGTATTTATCTGTGTTAATATAGCTCCAGTGCTTATTTTGTCTGCCAGTGTTTCTAAATATCAGTTAGAAAATATATTCAAAGTGAACTTGATTTCCAGTGACTTTGCATGATAAATGGACATATGCTAAACATAATTACATATTTTAATGCATTAAAATGCAAAAATGATTGGAGATATTTCAGTGAAGAACTATGGTAACTATCTACACTAATTGCTCCAGATTTAATTGTACCATTAAAGGCATGGGTGTTTATATTGTAACAACATAATCTGTTGTAGGAAGAACTTGCAAAAAGATGGCAAGTAATTGTAAGCTTTCTATAACCAGTATTGCTTCTATATGTATTTGTGTAGCAGCACAGTGATATCACTATTCTTGTGGCAAGTGGAGAAGTTCCAATAAGATATCACTTCTATTTGTAAAGAACTTATTTTCTGGAGGCATAACATGTTTGACATAGAATGGGTCAGACTTTTTAGATCTTCACATAAGCAAAATACCCTTGGAGCTAAAAATCTTATAGGGGAAGCTGTTCACAGAAGAAAAGCTCTATCTGACAAAGAAGTATTGCCAAATAATCCTTGTGTGAAGTCAGTGCTTTCAAAAGGTAAAATATAGAGGAAAGGGTTTCTTTTGTTTCCTGAATTAGCCAGGTGTAGGGCCTAAAATAGCCCTAGGAACAGACTCTTCTAATTTTTTCTGTCCTTTTTTGCATGGATTGAACTGGAAAGACTGATATTCAGAAATGAAACAAAGCAGGCAGCTGCAACGAGGAAAACCTGGTCAGTGTGAGCCTGTCGTACGTCTGGGTTATGAGGTTATCGCAACGTGGACAGGAAATTGAGCTTCTGGTTATGTAGGATATAGAGAACTTCAATGTTAGCCTTCTGAATAGAGATTCTTTAAACCAAATCCAGCTAATGGCTGGTTAAAGTATTTCAAAATGCCCTTTGCTATGTACGTGGTGCATTTAATGTGCAAATCGACTTAGGAAGTAGATGTTGCCACCACTACTATTTTTTAAATAAGCTTCCGTAACTTTTTTAAATTTGGAAAAAAACAGAAAGCAAAACAAAAAAAACCCCAAACTGACGTAATTCTGAATATCAGTAGTATGCCACCATGCCATAAAATAAGCAAAGGGGCTTTGTTTCTGTGTTCGTTCTTCTTTTAAAACCTATTCAAGGTCATGGTTTGAATAGAAAAGTAATTGGATTTGAGACACCATATGTTGTGGGATGCTTATGACATCCCTAATGAACGTTACAGGGTACTACTTCCAAAAAAGTGTTGACATTAGCATTGAAATGACTGTTGACATGAAAACTTTCATTAAGAGAAACATCTTGAAGTCAATCTTGTCTGATTTTTTCTTTTTTCCACTCATCATGATAAGATGCCCACTCCTGAAATGCAAAGAGGTTGCTTACCTTGCTAAGCTCCAGCCTGTCACAATCACTCACCAAACTTTACTACCCTTTCACAATACCTTCTGATTCACAGTGACAAATCCTAGACTATAAAAGCAACTAGATTCCATTGCTGCGTGTCTCTTGTTAGTCATTTCACAATATTTATGGAGCTGCTTGCAGAGAACATTATTCCTGTGCTCTGTTTTGTAAATCAAATAAAGGTAAATTCTATTAAAGGAAAATATATTTTTTTAAGGCTGTAAAGTTTGCAGAAGTTTCTTTGGTTTGTCTTTGTCTCTTTCAGTGTTTTTGGCTTGAGAAGCATGAAGGTGATATCAAATGTTACCTTCTTCCTGTACAGTCTAAACTGAAGAATCCTTTACGTAGGGAACCTTAATATCAGTTTTGTAGGACATATTCTTCCCCTAAATGCCCCAAACAAGCAACTTTCTCATTAACTTGTGAAAAATTATTACAAAAATACAAATAGATAACAAATATGAGGAAAAAGAACTTGATACTTGATTATTCTGATGTTAAAATTGAAGAGATAATAAAACATAAAAAAAAATAGTAGCCATGCAAATAAATATTATAAAAAAGCAAGCTGTTATAGTCTAAGCAATCTAACCTCATTCCTGCCTTTAAGATAGTTGTTTCTTTTCTCATCCATTTTATGTGGGTAGCAAGATCACAGTCTTTTCCAAATCACAGTACAGCATCAAGTAGATGTAAATAGAGCACAAACCATTTTGTTATTACTGAGTACGGTTTCTCTAAACTTGAACTAGGCCCCAGATTTCCCATGTCTTTTGTTTACATGGGTGTGTGCGCTGCTTGTGAATGAAAATCATATATCAAAATAGAATATGTAGTCTATACTTTTGCAGAAACACTTCTGTGTTGGAAGCCAAAATTGATATGTGTATATAAACACTATGATGGAGGTAAGGAAGGCCAAGCTAATTTTCTTATTCCTAATACCTACTTTGCTTGTTCCTAATACCTGGTTTAGGTGTGGGCAGTAGGTCAGGCTAGTAGTAACTAGCTTATGTATTTTGCTCTCTGATCTAGCTGATACTGAAATTTGTGTGATGAAAACTAGCATGGATGTATTGAGGCAGGGAAGCAAAAGGCATGCCATGTATTCCTAGTGTTGTGCCCTGATAATAGCAGTCGGTGTGATCTCTGTGTTGTTTTGCTTGATTTGTACTGTAGCAACATGGTGAATCACAACAGCATATCCATATATCAGCTTTTTGATGTGTTTCTGTGGGCCATGCAGTCAGGCTGCTGGAGACTTGCTTGCTTTCAGGTTTGTAGCCTCAGGCACTGGTCTGTGTAGATGAGCCTCCTGTGAACTGTAACTCATATGAAAGCATAACAACCCCGAATGCCAGTCACAGGGGTTGGCTGGTAGCTTGCCATGTAGTGATATCAATCCTTGCTCAGAGAATTGAGCTTGCAATTTGCCTTTAGCATGAAGGTAGCCACTGTTTGCATGTGCAGTGGAAATCCAGACAGCGCTGCAACTACTTTATGAGCCAACCTCTTTTATCTAGTTTAGAATATTTATTTTTTAAAGGATAGGGCTAACTAATCTTTAAACTGAGGATGAGAAAACAGGGCTTTAAATGATTGGTGGGAAAATATATCCCTGCCCTGGGAATAATTATCTTGCTGTGCATGGAAAGTATACGGGAATAGAAGAATCTGAAAGACTAATAAACTAAAGAGCTGGCTGAGCTGCCAGAGCAAGAACGACACGGGGGAAGGAAGCAGGTGGGCTCTGAGCTGGAAGCCAGCACCAGGGCTATACATCCATAGTGAAGCTGTACCCCAAATGCCATTGAAACTTTCATGCATTACTTCCCTGGCACAGTGTGATGAAAAAACAGAGACAGAGTTGAATGGTAGGTCTTCAGTAGGAAGCAAGTGAATTTCACCTGCTTTATTTTATTTTTTTTTTTTTTTTTTTCTTGGCTGTATCAGCCCACCAAAAGGCAGAGCTGCTTTACCATTTCACTTCAGATCATTTAGAGTCCCTATAGAAATCTTAGGGTAACAACTAGGTCTTCTGGCATTTCCTATGCTTACAGGAAAGTATGTCCCCTATGAAGAAATTCTCTCTATTTGTAAGACAAGCGACATGTAAGAAGGTGGGGGAAGAGTCAATTCCCAAAATTTGAAAGCTGGAATTATTCTGTACCTGCTTCGTCATTTGTTTTCTGAATTATGCTGGGATTCATCAAGACTTTGAAGACCCAAGTCCTGTTGGTCTGTAACTTGGGCTAGATGATTTAAGATCTCAAAAGGGGATGTTTGCTTTAGTTAGTTCATATGCTTTAAGGAGAGGCCTCGTAGAACAGTCTGTCTTGCCACTGCTTACGGTATGAGAGAGTTTCAGTGATTTTGTTTTTAAAGCAAGCATTTCAGCTGGCCATCTGTGTTGGAGGAATGCAGACAGCATTTGGGTGAAATGTTTGTCAATGGCGTTCCATTTCTTTAAATTTTTTTTGCAGCTCATAGAACACAGATATAAATAAATGTTTAATGAATGGGGCCTCCAGTACATCAAAACTTTGGCATGAATGTCTGAAAATGTCAGTATTATTTGTATTGCTGTCAAATTTTAAATTATGCCTCGAAGAAGGCAGAAAGCTGAAATCAGCTTGCTGCTATGTTATTGTATCATTACGGGAAAAATTCAGGACAGAAGGAAAAGATCAATCTTTTTCCCTCGTGATTCTCCTGAATTCTGTTTTCTGCTGTTATGCTTATGACTTTCTATGTTGTCTTAACATACCTTCATAAGATTTTTATGACATATTTGAATATTAATATGGTATTTTCTCATCACGTTGACATATTCCCAGCTCTTTACCATGTGTAGTTTACAATCACTTACTCATCTTGCAAGTTAAAGCTGGCAGTTATCTAAGAGCCTTTTAGGCCCTAAGTCGGAAGTGTGAGTGTTAGAGGAGTTGTTTTCCCTATCAAGTGGTCAACTGCTTAAAAAATTAAAAAAAAAAAAAAATTGAAAAGTATCTTGCGTAGATGTATACATAAATGGTACTCCATTATTCTTTTACTTTTGGTCTTTTCATTAACTTGCTGATGATGAATTTACTAGTGCTATTGGTAGAACTTCATGCTTGTTCCTTTGCATTAATTACACTTTGGGGGGGGACCAGCAATTTTTTTATAGCTTTCTTGGTACTATATTTTGTCTCTTCCCAGGGACTCAATCATTGCACAACCAGGTGTCACAGATTTCCTGTGACTTTTTTTTTTGACTGCCAGTTAATCTTTTCAGTCAGTTCCTAGCTCCTCCCTGTCCTCTCCTTTTTCCTCCTTTTTCCACTATCTCATCGTTTAGCATGCCAACAGATTTTAGTGTAAAGAATTTTGTTCAACTTAAACTGTGTGACTGCAGCCAAAGGACCCTTAGCCAAAGCAGGGTGTTTAAACAAACCTTTAAGTCTTACTCAAAACTTGCATACAGAGCTGAATTTCTCAGGTGATTTTTACATTTTTTATTTTCCCTGGAGAAACACCACTAAGGTGGAACAAAAATAGGAGGAATAAACCTTGAACCATCTAAAAATGTGGAGTGTTCTGAATCCTGGCACTTGGGAGAAGTTTGGAGATGAGGCACTGTCAGCAACCCATTCTATGTGCCCTTGTAAGACGTAAACCTGATGCAGGTGAGTCAGGGTGCAACAATCATGTTTACAGTGGCTCATAATTAAGTTTTCTTCATGGTTTATGTTTTGATTGCCCTCTGTTTTCCTCAGCTAATCCTACCATTACTGTAACATAAGAGTAAGGTCTGCCTTGCCCTTCGGACACTAGCTTTGCGTAGATTTAAGTTCCAAGTAGTGTCAACTAAAGCATAGGTGTGCAGCAGGACAGTAAGCAGAGCAAACACAAGGTGTTTCTAGCATACTGTGATTTCTTTGCAGAGCCCTAGAGATAGGTTCACAAAATCACCCGATAACAGGATTGTGGAGGCACATCCAGAATGCTAGTGAAGGAATCAGGAAGGACATTTTGAATGTGACACAGCATTTCTTTCCCCAGATCAAACAAAACTTGTGCATTTGAACATATGCTCTGGATGTAAATGCTAGAATGTCTCAGAAAATGAGATCTCTTTGCTAGGTGTTGACTGTCTCCTTGTGCTGGAAAAAGCCACCCAAGGCTGAAGTTCATAGGCTTAACCTTTGTTCTGGGGCAACTGTAGCATTTTGCAGCTGTAACTTTGTTCCACTTGGATTTACTTTTGACTCTAGCTCGCTCTTCTCTTATAGGGTGGGAGCATCTGCCTAAATTCATAAACTGTGGATTGTTTTTCCCCTGTTTTTCTAGTACTTCTAAGGATTTTTTTTTTTTCTATTTAAATACTAAGGGTTATTTTCCCATCCTCAGAAGATTTATTATCTTGTTTTTCATTTTCTGTTCTGAGTATGTGTTTGACACATCTTTAGTTATTAGAATAGAAGCCTGACACTGTAGGAACAGAAAATGTTTGCCTGCATTACATTTCACATTATAAATGGTTCTTGTTCTTTACTGTGCAAACAGGCTCCTTGAATAATTTTACGTTACGCTGTTGAGAACTGCGGTATGCCATTTGCTAGTAAATCAGTATTTCTTACAGCAAACTCTCTATGCTTTGTCAGACACTATATCTAGGAAATAAAATCTAATAAAAAAAAAAAAATCAAAACATGGAGCATTTATGGCTGATCTTCCTGAAAAATTAATGCTGTTTTGAGTATAGGAACCAAACGTGGTTTTGTTTGGGTAGTGTCCAGTACTAAAGCTTTGAGGTGTACAGCAGAACATGCAAAACACCTGCCTTTTTGCTGCATTTCTGGTATTTGCAATAAAATATACTCACCAGTTACGGTTTTCCTTTGAGTTCTTGACTTTTGGGGAAGGCTCAGCTCCTGAAAGCGGCGGCTAAGGAAAGTTTCAGCTTATTTTCGGATTTTGATGGAATTGCAGTATTGTTAACACTGAGCACTTTGAAAAATAAAAAAATTAATCAGTTCTCCTCCTTAATGTTAAAGATCATGAGGAATACCTTAAATGTTGGAGGGGTTTTATTTGCTTTCTGGTCTTGGACTTTTGGGTACAATCATATCCTGCTTTCCAGCTTGTCTTCACCAATTAATAGATGTAGCAGCTCTTTTTATATCATTATTTTAAGTTTTTAAATGGTAGCTGAAATATGTTGATTCCAGCAATAGCTAATATCAAAAGACTTGCCAACTCTTGTATTTTTATGGCAGTATTGTGATTCTGTGGTGTAAGCCTTTATTGCATTGCTCAGAGCTGCTTATTTTGAAAGGGAAGACTAGTGTTGGAAGTAGCAAGGTGTGAAACCCCCAGAAAACCAAAATGGGGAGTGTAGAGGCAGGGTCTGTCAGAAGCAGGAAGGACTGTGATGTATTATCCTAAGGGTTTTTTTTTTTCTTTGTTTTATAACAGATGTTTTGCAAGGTCCTGTGGATTGAAACACTGTTGGATGCAAAGTTAAAATTATGTTGGCTGCTGGCAGCCCGTTTCTACCAGGCCCCAAATGTCTCTGGTGCCTGAAAACTGCTGTTCATGTGACCTTAGTTTACTGTTGACATTTCTTGAAGCCAAGATGTGGAACAGTGTATGGATGCTGGGAGCAAGTAGTGCTATTGATAAAAACATGAGTTTGGGTAATTTTTAAGTTGTTCTGATCTTTGCTGGCCAACTTACCTTTTTGATGGAGTTGCTTGTCTGAGTTTGATTGAGTTTCTGGATCAGTATAGGGGAGTCCAGCCTTGTACTCCTTCAAGTGTAATCGTACCCAGCCTTGCTAGAGGCTGACAGCGCCTTGATCTCAGGTCTCAGTTTTTCAGCACCATTTCCCTCGCCCGCTCTTCTTTCAGAGTATATACTTTATAGAAAAGTGAGAGGTTTTAAATGGTGAGAAAGGATGTCTTTTGATTCACAGGAGTTTGTTTTATAATATATCCAAGCTTCTAGGCAGATCCTTGAGATGTTTCCTTGCTGGTTCAGCTTTCAAGGCTGCAATAGAATGGTGGAAGAACAGAAATGCATGGTATCTATAGGTACAATTATGCTGAAGGTCTTTGTTTTCTGCCTTCATCCCATGGATCCTATTTAGTTCTCATTTTCTGTACAGGAACAATTTTTCCTTTTGATTAAATTAAAGGAAAAACTGAGCTTATAAAATTTGGCTATTATACTTTTCTGAATACGCCTTGAAACAGAAGCTTTTACGGTACTGTAAATTTGAATTTTCTCATGCTTTTTATCATCAAATGAGCTTGATAAGTTCGGTACCTGGTTTGATATCATATTCTTCAATGTGGTAGCAGAAGATAAAATCTGGGCATTTCCTCCCAGTAGCAGTTTCTTAATGTCTGTTGTCATCATGGCATGGCAACCTGGTCCTGCCTGTGGTGTTGATTGTTCATCAAGGACAGCTGCCAGGTTTATATTCCCTGCCAATTAGCTCATGCCTGTACTGAGCCTTATCACAAGCAAAGAATCTCACTCATAATCTGAATGGCTTGGGCAGGGATGGTATTGAGGCCACAAATTCAGCTCTTACTATGAAGTGCTGAGTACTGAGCTCTGTGTGCAGCCAGGCTTCTGGTGAGCACTGCGGACAGAAAGCACTCAAGTTGGAGGGATTACAATGTGCACGTGTTGCCGTGCTGCGTAGACTCTGAACACAGGAAGATTGTCTGTGCCGGCTGTTTGATACTGAAACTTTATCTTTTTGCTTAAAGGCTTTGTGATAAGGTGGGGCTTGCTTTGGATGCTCAGTGTCTCTTGACACAGAGATACGTGCTGGATCTGAAAAACTGGAGCTAGATGTCTAGATTTGAGCACTACTGAAATGTGAGGAATGTGCAAGATATTTAATTCTAAGCTTTAGTTTGGTCTATTTCTACTGCAGTCTATTACTAAAACAAAAACCTAAACAAATCATGGCAAGATGGAGTTCATTAGTTCAAAAAATGGAGTTGGAAATGTTGACGAATATATTTGTGATGTCCCAGTACGATTGCTCCATTTCTCTATTTGCAGGGCTTCTATATTGCAGCCTCATCTAATCCAAAGCACAGCATGACTCCTTCCTAGGACGAGTTCCTTCTATCATATCTCTCCCTCCTCTCAAATCCCTTCAATCAGCTTTCAGTAAAATAGAAAATAGGTTTTATTACGTATTAAAAGTTTTATAATGGAGGCCTGGCTTATCTTCCCTACCTCCTGTCACTGGCAAACTTGGATCAACAACTGAAAGATATTTGTCCAAAAATATAGATTGAAGCATTGTGGACTTAGTAACTACTCTACAACCTTAACAATCCCAGGAGAAGCTTCAGAAAACACAGACCACCCAAACAAGTAGTGGAAACAACCCCAACACCACAAGTTTAAAAGTTATAGTTCGCTGTGGCAACTCAAATATATTAAATGTGTGTGACTTGTGTTGTTTTTTATTTTTTATTAGCTAGGTAAATCGAAGGTGACGATTTTGCTTTATTTCAGCTGCAGAATTTGACAATACTAATCTACAATGTAATAGTCACTGTGTGACATTTCTGTGGTTGTGTTGTGAATTTTTCAGATCACTGCACAGTGTTAAGCTGGCATATGGAAGTAATTTGAAATGCTCAAAATGAAATAACTCAAGGATCAAGTACTATATATGTGCTAATAGGATCCTGGGCCAAGGTCATCAGATCAGAACTCTGCTACAAATACACCATCACTGTGTCACAGCCCACCTAGGCTAACCTCTGGTCTTTTGCTAGTGATTTCTCTGAACCTTTCACTCAGCAATTGAATTGTTCACAACTTTGGATTCATTACAGGTTTTCATCGACCTGTAATGTACCTATTTTGAGAGTCCCCTGAATGCCAGCCCATACGTGTTTTCACTTTCCTGATAACTTTCCCTTTCATGTCACAGATGAAGTCACACAAGTTGCAATCTTTCCAAACTGCTGTGTGCAACATAGACTCGAGAGCTTCCTGTCCGATGCTACCTGCACTGTTCTCTTCAGTCAAAGATGAAATAATGTGTTTGTCATGTTAAAGCTAGTTGGCCTGCAACATCTATAACTTCTTTACAGTGGTTCTGTTCCCTCACGCTTCTTGTAGTGCCTGTTTTTCCATTTGGTATAAATAATTCATTTGTCAGGCATGGTACTTTCAACTTCATCTTATTTTTCTGTGAACTTCAACATGTTATGGGTTACAAAGTGAGCATTAAGAGTGGAATAGCATGAGGTCTGCCCCCTCTCCAGATGAAAAAAAAAAAAAAAAAAAAATCCCTTAATGTGCAAGAAGGTCAAACATGCACTATGTGAATTTGTTAAACACATTTATTGAGTTCTTGACAGTAACCAAACACAGTGAATGACCATTATAAACAAGAAAAAAGGCATTCGCTTTTACTTGGTCAGCTCCTGCTTTATCTGTAAAGAAAAGATATCCCTTTCCACCACCAATTTACAGGATTGAATTTGTTTGTCCCAATAATGGATTCATCAGGGAAAATGGCAATTTTAAACTGAGATATGTTTCAACTGCTTTCTGCTTCTGAGCCCAGCTCCTGTTAATGATGGACCATAAAGTGGAGTTAAAGTTATACTAGCTTTAAGGGCATTCCCAATTGCCATTAACTCACTTAAATTGGCTGCAAACAAATAAATGAAGTAAAGAAAAAAATGGAAAAGAAAAAAAAAAAAGAAAACCACAAATAATGCAGCCACAAGTAGTAGAGGCTTATTATTTCAGAAAGGAAAAAATAAATCAAAGCAAGTGTACTAAATTAATTTGTTAAACACATTTATTGAGTTGTTAATAGTAACCAACACAACGTATGACCTGTTGTAAAACAAGAAACAGAAAACGGATCAATTCTGATTTTGGCAAATCTTACTACAGATATGTGACAGAGGGAAATATTTCAATTTCCTTTATATTCTGCAGTGATATATTTACAATACTTATCTCTCAGTCTGTCCCTTTTTTAATTAAATGAACAGAAAGATCATAACCTAGAAATAAGTTTCCTCTACAGTCGTCTTGTTCTGTCTTGTCAGTATCCATTAATGATAGTGAAATAATGAGAGCTTTCCAAGGATTACTTGGCACACAGAACACAACTCCACTTTGATGCTGTACCGAGCCACCTTTTTTCTTTCTTTTTTTTTTTTTTTTTTTTTTTTTAATTTGAGGGAGAGGGGAAAAGAGGAAGAATTTCATATGTACAAAGGCTGAAAAGTCTTTCTTTGTGAAGCTAAATTAGTTCAGGAAAACTGTATCAAAATTGTAATCACATTTACTGTAATACTGTCTTTTAACTTTTTTTAATTACCACCGATCATATGAATGAATTTTTAGTTGAGTTTCCAACATGGCAGCTCTTTTCCTACAGCACATTTGCACATGCTGTCGTGAACCCAAAGAGAGTGAGGTTGGGTGCATTCTAGATTATGTCAATTCACAGTAGTAGCATTCCACTGAGGTTATGGGTTCTGCCTGCTCTGTCTTACTTACTTGAGGAGCCATTCATTTACTGAAAGGAAAGAGAAACAAAACAAAAACAATTATGCTTTAATAAACTCCAAATATGAATCTGGCTGGATTTAACACTGTATTAGGCACTTAAACAAAATGTCTTGAAAAAGCCAGGAGGTTCAGTTTCCTCCTCTTTCTGGAAAAGAATGAAGTCTGAATGACTGTTTCTTTGAAATATTGCAACTCAGTCATCAGCCTTGTTGCTGAAAACATGCTTTCTTTTCCACCCTTCAATAGTACTCCTTCATAACCATAATATTACTGGTAAGAAGGCACTTTTACATCATTATCACACGTAATATAACTGTGTGTGCATAGGCTAAATAATGCATAAGACACATTACAACTCAGCTGAGCCCCCAGCAGTGGCAGTGTATGACTTCACCAGCAGGTGACTGGGTTGGTTCATTTGTTTAATATCCATTGCGTAATGCAACACTTTCCAATGTGGGTGTGTGTTATGGTGGTGCACCTCTAAAGTGAAATTTATTCTTTTGTTTGAGATCAGCTGTCATCAAGACTAGCTCATCCCCCTTTTCCTTTCCAAGGTGGGTAAAACAGAGCAAAATGCACTTTGTAAGGTGAGAAGACTTTAAAATGAGGCTAGGAAACTGAAGACCTGTCCTATCCGCTTAAAAAAAACAAAAAAAACCAAAAAACAAAAAAACCCAAAAAACCCACAAACAAAAATTAGATGTCCTAGAGTGTTTTTTGTCATGTTTTTCCTGCATGTTTCTGGGCAAGTTTCCTCATACTTATCAAATATGTAATGTTTGACTCATACCGTTAGTCCTCCAGATCTGGAGTTTCATCTGTGTTTATTTGTGTGCTTTGTTATGCACTTGGCTTTCTCAAAGAAAAGAGCTCAGTGTAAGCATAGAAAGGATTATTCTGGAGGTAGAACGTACCTCTATACTGTAGTTTCTGTGCTCTATTGTTTGGACAATCTTTTCCCTGTAAACTAAAGTTGATATTAGTTCGGATACATCGATTGTTGAGAGGCTGGACTGGTCTGAAATTGTCGCTCATGCTCAGAAATATCTGTGATGGCTGATTCTGGCTTAGCAGTCGTAAAGAATGCATCTATACAAAATACAAAACAAGGATTTTTAGTATTGGTCTTTCCTGTAAGTAAACAACATACTATTAAATAGACTACTTAATAAATGAAAGTTAAACAGAATTTCAGTGATTTGTAGTCAGAGGTGGGTTGAAAGAGTTAACTTGAGGTAAAACCGTTCCTTCTGTGGTCCTCTGTTTCTGAGCCCCATTTTAAACAAAAGTAACTAGTTTTGTGTGGAGTAAATGAAAATGGTATGAGATGTCCTTGGCTGATCAGGAAACAAATGGAATTGACAGTACTAGATGGCAGCAGGCTGGTGCAGAGAAAATGAACTTGACGAATAACAAAAGCTAATTTCCTAAGTTTTGTAGCTATTAGTGCAGTTTCAGTTGAGAAGACACGGTTTTGGATGATGGTACTTAAGAACCAAGTATGGCCAGTCAGGATGGAAAGGATAACTGACAGTCATGATGCTGAAGTCATGAAATTAGTGATGTTAAAAAGTGAAATCTTCCTTCCGTTAACAGGTCCATCTTGATACTGTCTGTACTGTGTCTACAGTGTTTGTACGGTAGACTCTGGCCTTCTTTTGAGATGGTTTTATGGATCAACAGAGAGGGAATTACTGAATTATCCAGGATTTTCAGTGCGCCCAGCGGTGGTTGGATGCAAACTGCAAGCAGACGGCAATGGGTCTTACGATAATTATGCAAGTGTGCTAGAAGCGTGTTAATTGCTTCAAGTCAACCAAAACCTTTCAAACTTTTTACTGGAAACTGGAGAGAGGGGAAAAAAAAAACCAACCCCAAACTGCGATTTGTAAATTAGAAACCCTCAAAATATTTTGGTTTAAAAATATAAAAAGAAATTATTTTCCATGTCAGTGTAGAATTTAAGATGCTTGGTAGTGTTATTTAATGCTTAAATGGGGAAATCCAGTAGCTGGGTTTTGCATATGGAAAATCTTTAACAGCTTCCAGGGGAAACTTGAGCTGTGCATTACTTTTTCAGTCTGAGTACATAATGTAATTAGTAAGTATTCCATGAAATCAATTTGCCGCACTAATAATGGAGGATGTAACTAACCAGTAAAGCGTGACAAGGAGTAAGTATCATGAGAATATAACCCATAGGTGTACTAGCATAGACTCTAGAAATATTCTAATCTTTGTTTTGTACATTTAATGTTGTAACTAAAAACGTTGCTTGTAGGAAAATGTTCAGGTCCCCTGCTTGAAAAGTTCAGAATGTACAGCATGTTTGCCGGTGCTTAGCTGTGTCATTCTCCCAAATTACCCATTCAGAAAAGAAACAAAGTGCTTCCTCTGCATCTAGACAAAACTGGACAGAAGGAATATCACAAAGATAAAATATCTCTCAGGCTTTTTAAAGTCATCTTATTTACAATGTTGATATGATTTTTAAATCCCAAAGTGATATTTAGGGTTGTTTTATCATTCCTCATTTCATTTCTCAGGCCAGATTGCTTCTGCTGCATGCTTGGGACAGGCAGATGGCAGTTCAAGTATTCCTTCGGGATTCTAGTATGCAAGAGAATAGGTTGCAGTTCAGCTCACAGCTCCGTAGGCAACTCACTGATGGAAACGCTGGAGAAGACTGCAATTGGTGTTAAACTTGTTGTTTTCTGATGTTAGACCTTGAATTGCGAGTTGTACAGAAACGTAGTCTTTATGACTCTTCCACTGGTGTGTTTCCTCAACAGCATAATTTGACTACGAAATTAATTGTGTGGTCTTTTGCATAATTTATCCTGCTTCTTTCTAATAGGGGCTCCAATGTGTCAATCTGATTTTTCTGAAGATATTTGCAATGTCTATCCTGCCATTTTATACCAGAAAGCACTAGCTGATTTTTTTCAAGAAGCCCCCATATATTGGATCTCTGTCACATTAACGTGCTATCGACATGCATTTAAATGGCCACAAGTGTCACTCACAATTTGTCTGTTTCTTTCTAACGTAAGAACGGCCTCTGCTATACTTAATAACCTCAGTTATTTTTGTACAACACTGCTATACTTATTTTAGAATTCCCATATGTCTATTAACAGAATCGTAGAATAATTTTGTTTTGGAAGAGACCGCTGGAAACCATTTGGTTCAAATCCTCGCTGAAAGTAGGGCCCACTTCAAAGTACATGTGTGTGTGTGTATAGACACTTAGGGAGCTCTAAATAGTTAATATTTTTATTTTGGCAAAAAACCCTCTTCAACGCTTTTTGCAAACTGTATGAATTGCAGGCGGAGATCCCTACAGCAAAAGGTTGAATCTAATTTTGTATGTAAAGCTACCAATATATCTGTTTAAAATATTCTTTTGTACCTATACTAGATCAAGTAATTTTTTTATTTATTTTACCTGCATCCTTGTTATGTAGACAGGTTTGTTCATAATTATCCAGCTTGCTGTTTCATAGCAGGGTGGAATTGTCATTGACCCATCATACGTAATGAAACTAGACGTCTCTGGATAAAGTTCCTCAATATTAAGCCCCTGTAGTAAGTAAGCATCATCTGGAGAATAAAGAAGGAAAACAATTGAGATAAAACAATAGCTTCACAAAAAAACCCCACTCTTTATGTACAGCCCTTATTCCAGAACATCATAATCAGTTTTACCAAAATACGAGGTGTAATGAACATACGTTTCTGAATGCTCTAGCAGTTTGGACAAGAACAAGTAACGTGAATGCACCAATCCTTCTTGCATTGAGTTCTACTCGTAAATGCCCCTGCACATGTTCCGTGAGTTTAGCACAAGCATACACAGTGAAACTCTGAATCACGTTTAAGAACTGGAGTTAAAAGCTTCTTGAAGTTGCAGTTATTGATTTAGATGCAGTAGTCTTTGGAGAATGTCGACTTACCATATTTTGGAGTGATTAACAATTTTCCCTCAACAAAGCCTTGGGAAGGCCAAGAGTGTTAAAACTTAATTGCCCTTCTACCACAGGAGGAAGTTAAGGTTAATGCATGATAATAAAGCTGCTCAATGAAGCCTGCTGGCCTTTCGTGTGCGCAGTGGGGGTGGATGCAGCGCAAGCTCACTCAGAATGCTAAAATCAGGGTGGAGAAGTACTCTGGAAAGCAGCTTACTAGGGTCCCTGCTTTTGTCGTAAGTCTCCCTGGGAATTAATGAGGTATCCCTCTGCAACAGAATTCACTCTGTGGACACGTACCAAAATATAATGATATAGGGCTATATCTTTCAAAATTCATCAGAGTTCCTCAGCCTTTCTATACTATGTGCACTATTTCCCTTGTGTAATGCTGGCGCTACAATTAGGAGTTCCTTAATAGGAAATACTCAGGCATATACACACTTCACTGCTTATATGCTACTGCTATCGTGTATCTCAGAAAGCTGCATGGTGACAAGCTGTAATGTTGTGACATCTCTTTGTGTGCTTTCACTTGCATGTAGTGTGTTCAATATGGTTCATTTGCAGAGCGAGCGCTAAAATGCGGGCAAGGAAAGCTGCATATTTAGGCGTGTTTCCCTTTTCAATACACAAGGTGAACCAGTATTGGTTTTAATGGAAGGCAAGGCAGGGAGCACAAATAAAATAGAAGACACTGCTCAGACTAAAGAAAAATGTTGAAATGCATCTTTTAAGTCAATGTCAATAATTTAGGCATTTCTGTTGGATTCTCTGATGTTTTTCATGTACCATTCACTGTAAGTTTAAACAGCTTTTGGTTTTGTGTGGGGTTTTTTTGTTTGTTTGTTTGTTTTAAAGCTGATAAACAGTTCCTTGGCCATTGGGAGAAGATTGTAAATGGAGGCAAGGAAAGAAATATGAACAAACAAGAAAGTGTACAAGAACTAGAAAGGAAAAGAGTAATTTAACTTGAATTTAACATATTATAGCTAAACAGCAAAACTTAGATGAGTAAAATGCTTGTCTTGTAATATCTAAGGAAAAAAAAAAGGACTGCAGACTAGTGTCTTGAGCAATGGAAAATCAAAGAAAATAGGCAAAGCAAATGTGACCATTTTATTTTGACAGAGTGCAGTCAACATGCTACAGGCTTTTGGGGTAGCAATATTAGTGGCTACAGTATCAGTTAAAGTGTCAAGGTGAGAGTCTAACGTTTATACCACGTTGACCAGTGCCTTACAGTTATTTCATATTTTAAATGTTTGTTATTTTACAAAATATAATCTTGGCATGTCCTTTCAGGTTTGTCAGAAATACAGCCTTCTGCCACGTTCTTGCACTTTGAGCCAGGGTTATTGCCATGCCATATAGTTGCATCCACAAGTAGGGGGGGAAAGTACTGTTAGTGTCTTGTAGGTGGCTGTCGCCTTTTATAACACGCTCAGCCTTCACTGTCCCATGGCCTGGGATACAGAGTCTTTCTAAACCCAAAATTTTCCAGACAGAAGTGTGAAACCATTGCTGTAGTATTAAGAGTCAAAATGTTGTTAAATTTTAACAGCTAGAGATGACTCAATACACCTGTGTCCTATTCATTAAAAACATTATTTGCAGTGCAGTGGTAATTTTGCTAGAATTACAGGAGAAAAGAATGAATGCATTTTTTCAAGCCAATGCCTGTTTTCAATGAGTCATCTTACATTTTTCCCTTTCCCACATGAACATCCTGTTCATTATTTATGAACCATGGAGAGCGGTGTGTTAGCTCCAAATGGCACCGAGTCAGTCAGAATAGATAGCTTCAAACTCTAAGGACTAAATCTGCTTTCTCGCTTCCATATTGACTTTGGCTGGGCTAAAATGATTTAAACAAGGTAGAATTTCTCCTGAAATGTTTACTAGGAGATGGAAAGCTAACTACAGATTAATATAGATGAGAGATATTGATGGGATAGAGATATATATATCTATCTATTTTGTGTATGCTACATTCAAGTTGACTAATTTGTATTCAGAACAGTGCACAGATTATTAACAATAGGACTACTTATCAAATGGAAGATATAGAAACAGATTTACTGCTGGCATTAGTGCAGGTAGTCATGGGGGTTTTGGATTTGCCTCACGTTGCTTTAATACAGAATGTAATTCATTATTTTGCTATAGGTGTCTAAATTTTGTCCGTGGATTTAGTGTTTAGTCATTCTCAGAACATAATAATGCTCTGCAGGTTGAATATGGCAAGTAACAGTGTGGGAGCAGTGTGGGGCACGGTCCTTCTACTCATTCAGGCAAGGCCAACGTATGCCAGTGCTCTCAAGATCAGGAGAGATGCCCTCAGTCTTACTGAGCTTCAGATCAACTCTTAGGTTATGTTGTTTGCATGCTGAGGACCTACAGAATGTGTGGTCATCTCCCACACCAGCACCCAGTAGTGAAGTGGCTTCAAGCCTGGTTCATTACCTCTGTCTTCACTTGGAATATGTTTAAGGAGAGACAGCGAATTATGCTGTGTGTCAAAATCCATCAGTTGTGATTAATGGGAAATCAGAGGAAAACATCACATCAGGAAAAGGGGAAGATGGGGTGAATGAAATAATGAAATTCAAGAGTTTGGCCAATTAAAAGTAGTATTTATTCATGCCTGTATATGGCATGAAATAGAAGTCTGAGAAAAGACTACAGAATAAGCGTGTGGTTGTCAACATTTCTCCCATGAACAGCTCTGCTTTTTCCCTTTCCCCACATCTTGTTAAAGGTTTCCCGTTCTGGAACTGAAACAGAACTGGTGGGTTTGCACTAATACTAGACTGCAACACATTAATGTCTTGTCTTATATTTATTGCAAGTATGTAGTTCAAAATGGTCAAAGTCACCATGTGTGATCTCTTCCCAGTAATAAACTTCCTTTAATAAACCCATTCAGCCTTTACTAGTTTCTCAGCATCATTCCTATCTACAGCACACATTCTGTTTATCTTGGTCTGCTTGTGCCTTAGGGTGATTTCTGAACTCATGAACTCTTCTCTATACAAATTAGATTTCATTAGATTTCATATTCATTTACATAAAGGCCTTGACTCTGACAATTTTCTTAGCAAATGATGGAAATTCTTTTATCCATAGGTTTGTAATAGGCGTGCACGTCTCCTTTCACAGCAAGTTCTATGTATGTTCTCTTAAAAACAAAAGTATTTGTAGGGAATATATTATTTACTGAATGAAGGAAAGTCCATTTGATTTTGAAGTTCATATCATGATAATCCAAAGAGGGGAAGTACAGCTCTAATTAATTAGATTTACAGGGTAAGGAATGTAGAGATAGTCAGTTTTTAAATCCTGAAGCAGAGTTTCTCCATTTACTAGCCTTCACAAGTCACTTAGACCGAGGCTGACAGAGGCTCATTTTGAATACCTGAGGTTAGTCCCTTGGGGCCTGAGTTGAGACTGCTGAGCTTTTACTACTTGTGACGGGAACTGCAAGAGCTCAGTCCTTCGGACAACACACTGAAACATGAGCCTTGAGAAAATAATAGTCTCTTATTTCCAGAAATCTGAATCTTAAGGTTTTTCAGGATAATCTTCTAAAGTTGGAATACTTTAGCTATTTTATAGATAATGTACAAATGAATAAAGATTGAATTTGAGGAAATGGAGAATTTTGCAGCTCTTCTGCCTAGCTGAACATGTGGCAGTATTTTGGTGGAGAATGACAAGCCCAAATTTTCATATGGAGTTTTGGGAATCTAAAATGTTACTTCTTTACAATGTTACGCAAACACTGGCTGAAAGCTAATGTAGCATAACTGTTCTGAAAGCAAGCTAACTTATCGCCTCAGATGTCATACTTAAAGAGGAATATTAAAGCAGTATTTCTTTAGAGATATTTATATAGCTTCTGACTAAAGCCTGTTTGAAAGAACACTTGTTTCAACTAGTTCACAGTAGATTCTTTGGGCTCTGATAACAGAATAAAATAAGTATTTAAAATCTGCTTAAAAATTCCTTGGGGTCCATTTTACTTCACTGGAGCCATTAATATCTAAGAGTAGAAATTCCCCTTTTAATGCATTTTGCCCATGGAAATTTCATGCAGCAGTACAGATAGCTCTTAATTTTGTTGCTGTTCTTTAAAAAAAGTATTTTGGTTATGTTACTAACTGTCCTGACTCTGAACCTATGCTCCACTTATCATTCGCTCCATGCTCCTATTGAGCACACTGGGACTGGTCCTTTTGTCAGCAGCCTGCTGAGTATTCACTGCGGGAGTGGACCCCTAAAGCACAAGCTAAAAAACTCCAGCTGCTAAAGGCAGAATAGAAATCCTCGCAATGTAAGAGGCAAAATTAGTTTTCAGCAACGATGCTATAATCCATCATGCAAGACAACTGCAAAATTACTTTCAATAACACTTTCACGTTCCCAATTTACACTAAAAAAATTCCCAGTCAATACTTGTTACTACAGTAGGTAACCCAATGCCCTGCAGAATATTATGTGCATTGTAGCTACCAAGGATTTCACTTTAACAGATAAACTTGTTAGTGATAACAGTGGTTAAAAATTAAAACAGTTCTGTTAATCATTGATTTCGCAGCCTATGTTATATGTTCATCTTCATGCAAAATTTCATTTAGTAAACCTAAATTAGGTGTGATGGAAATTTCATTTTCCTTCTAAAGAGGCAGAATAACCAATGAAAGGTTGCAGGATGCTGTCAACTCCACAGAGGAGGAGTGCCCACTTAGAAGTGCAGCATACAAACGAACTATTTTGTATTGGGAAGGTATGCTTGCCTGCTGGCATGGGTGACGGTTGGGTGCTCGCTCGTGCGACAAGGGAAAGATGCTGCCGGTGCCCTCCTGCCCTGTGGAGCTGTATATCCCTAATCATGGCCTCTCCTCTGCTCTAAGCTGCCACAGGTTCTCTAATCTTTGCTCTGCTGGCCAGCCATTGTAGCGTGTGGGGCCAAGGAGTATAAAAAAAGGCTGTGGCACTCATGTAAATGCATAAGATAGAGCTGCTGTGATGGGAAAAATGAGGTTGGAGTCTCTTCTTATTCATTGTGTGAGACCTGACAGGTCTGCGTGTGTGTACGTGGGGGGAAAAGCAGCTTCTTCAGTGCAGGTACAGTCAGAGATCTTCTGGCTGGTCCCCAGACAGAAGCCAGGAATGTGTAATTTGGGAGTGAAAGAGCCTGAAAAACCACATACAGTCTTAATGACGATTTCCCTTCTCCAGGACGCTGCAGCAGCATTGGTAGGCAGAAAGCTCTTACAGAACAGTATTGCTGTGTTTTTGCAAGGAATCAAGACAGGCAGTTTAAAAACTGGGCTAATCTCCTGCTTCTTCCATGCAGAGAAGATGACATTTCACACTGATGGAACAGTCGGGAAAAAATGTTCTGAGGGGAATCCTCTGTCACCTTCCTTTCTATAGGTATCACGGAGAATAGAGTTTCATCACAATAGAGGCCTCTTATTTGGACCAAAGATGTAAAAAAATGCATTAAGTGTAAGTTAAAATTAGAGAAACATCAGTGGGAAGAAAAGTGTGTGTTATAGGAGAGGACAAGGAACTATCTGCTTCAGAGCGGGGTTGGATTGGCTCCATTGTTCAAAGTCGGTATTGTATGGCAAGACTCGGAATCTTTCTAGTGTTCTCTTGTTCGGGACTGAGTGGCTAAAATTCTGTGCTTTCACTTTACGTTGGTCTCAAATCTAAACTTTTTACAATCCTGGCTTTGCAGGGAGGGGGAAAAGATGGTGTCCAGAGAAAGAAATCAGACAATGTACTTTAGGGACGTGTATAGAAATCTCTCCAAACCTTTCCACCATAAATCTGAAGTTCAGTGACTTTTGTTGAAGTTAAATGGACATTTGACATCTCTGGAGTTTCAGATGCAAATTTTTCCAAGTAACACTATGTTATTGTAGAGTATATAGTACAATATATTTAATTTACAGAGGTAAACTGAGGCAAAGCCTTGTAGAATTGTGAACCAAATCCCGGAGTCCTGACAACTACTCTCATTCCAGTTATCATGAACAACTCTCTCCCAGCTTTCATAAACAAAAGCAAAATTAATGAAGTTTATGAAAATGTTAAGTTATTGTTTACAGAATAACAAATGAAGGCTGACTTTAACAATGCTTTCCTTATTTTTTCAGTTTCCTGTGTGCTTTCTGAAAGTTAAATTCTGGTATTGTTTAACTTATTTTATTAACTTAATGCCTGCTTGGAATTCAACTGAATATTTGACAAAGGGAATAAGGTTTTCAGGAGAAGAGCTTTAATTTGTTCCAGTGAGATATATGTATTTTTCATGACTTTCTCTAAACTAGCCTAATTTTCACTGCCATTTAAACTCCCATTTTCACAAGTTCAATATACTAACATGGAATTATTTAGCATTATCAGTTAAAGGCTTTCCAAATGTGAATACAACAAATATACGTGCTATGTTAATGACCTCTTTATAGATCCATTAAATGCAGCAATAGTTGAATAGAAACGTCATAACTTTTCTGTACAAAAAGAAAGCATTAGTGAATACTAAATCCACAGTTAATGATGCAGCATCTTGACATAACTTGATTTGATATAATCCAGGCTGCTCTGCATGTTACTTTTATTGCTAATAGTAGGCAGTTTCTCCTGAGTATTCTGTGTGAATACAGTATATGTATTTGTTGAGTATAATTTCATTAATTTATTGCTTGTTCAAACATAAAATAGACTTTGAAGTTCAAAATTCATTTGATGAACTGATGACCTTACTAGATTTTTCAGGTTCCCAAGTTTATCATGTAGAGTTGCTGACAATGCAAACTTTGTAATTTTTGCCTATAATGAAGTGCCTCTTGTTTCAGTGGATCGCTAAATACATTATTTGATACTAAAAGCATACAGCTGTTAGCTATAGTAAATTAAAAGAAACTTACTTTTATACGTTATTCTCGTTATGGTGTCTCTGTTAAGCATACGATTTAGAAATGGATTTGATGATTCAGATACCTACAGAAGAGAAAATGCACAACGTCAAAATCTTCTCACAAACGTTTCCTTTCTGGAAATGCGGCTGTTCTGTGTGTGCACGCACATGCGCGTACTCATTCTCTCTCTCCTGCCACTCCTCCAAATTGTTTCTGCCTTTTTTTCACTGTTGTGGAAAGAGGAAATAATTACTCAGATATTTTTCTAACAAATCTTGTTAGAAAGTTGGTATCTAAAAATATATCCAAAAAAACCAGGGATGGGAGACTAGGATGAATAGAAATTAATGCCTGAACACAAGTGTGAGTACAGGTTTATTCTCCAACAGCTTTGATGGGATTTGCAGGTGGTTAATACAATTAGGCAGGATTTTCATATCATATTCTATTATTTTTCTATTTACTGAGAAATATACTTTTCTTGCAGCAGACTATTTATATTGCAAATAAAATCTGTCTTGCCTTTGTTTTACATATGGGTATGAAATGCCTAAATTTCACCCGCGTGCAGTCACAAATATGCATGCATACATGTAAAATGTTCGGTCTACATTAACATAAGCATACCTGAAGAGGATTTAGAGGAAAAATGATAGAGAGGACTTAGAGGCATTGTTGTTTTGCTTTTTGGGGGGGGAGAGGTGGGGGGGGTGGGTATGTACTTTATCAACAATATCATTGTTGATTATCAATGATAATTTAATGATAGATTTTATTGCACTGCAAATGGCAAAACTATTATTGGTTAGCAACAAAATGAGTGTCATGTTTTTTTATGGAGACGCTTTAGTAACTCTGTAGCTAGCCTTCTAATATCCTACTTATCTTTCAATTATTCTGTGATGTGTTTTTTTTATCAGACACTGGATGCTGCTGTAATACATCTAGCATTTATCAAGAATGAAATAAATTTATTTTGAAAATGGAGAACTTCACAAAAATTTTAATTAAGATTTAGGAAAATAAATGGGCTATTGGACGAACTGTAATCCAGATCTGTTTGACAGGTAGCCTTCAGGAAAATTCAGTTCAGGTTCCATTTTGTGGAAATTCGGATAGTTACTTCTCCACTTGGAAGTTTTTCTAACTACTTTGGACATTTAAAATAGAACACATCTTTTGCTGCCAGTGAGAGTGGCCTAGAGAAAAATATGGTGAGGCAGATACTAAATTTTGTTGCTCATTACAAGAGGTGTGCAACTCAGCAAGTACATGAGTGATGCATTATTTAGCTAAAATTGGCATGCTGGGCATTTTGAAGGCTTGCTTCAATTTTTTCCTTTTGTGTGAATCCAAGTCAGATCATTGGGTTGTAATACAATACATTTTGGATGAAAAAAGGTAACTTAAATATCTTCCTTAAATATTAGACCTGTATAAAAGGGCAATTTTCATATATAATAATTCAAGATGCTATGTGAAATGGATGTTTTAATTCTGATGTTAATGCTTTGTCAGGAACTTTACCTTATGAAATGGGATTAGAGAGTACTAAAGGGAAATAATAGATATTTAATATGTAAGGTCTGATGATGAAAGCTATTTATTTCAGCATTAAGCCCTTATTCAGAAATATATGCTTTTTTAGATTGGTGAAACATAGATACGTAATGGCAGAATATGAACAACATTTTGGGGGGAAATGCATTCTTCATATGAAATGAGAGAAAAGGTTTCTCCAATGTAATTGGGGAGGTTTGAGTTCAGTGCTAGATCACTGTAATTTACAGACCTAACTATGCATCTTGAACACAACAGGATGGAGACTAAAATATGACAAAATATTCACATGTCTTTCTAGTTCTGTGAAATGGAAGATATTAAGAGTTATACTTTTAACGTTCTTTCAGTTTTGATAGTTTAAGATGTTTTAATTATCATTGTGAGAAAAACTTATTTTGCTGACTTTGAAACATCGGCATGTCTCCAAAGAGCAAACATGCCCTCTTTCCCAGGGCCTCAACCTACTAGAAGAGATTTACTTTTAATTGACTGAATAACATTTCATGAAGAAATACCAAATCTGCAAAATTAGTAACTTTTGTCATAGCTGTTAAAGTGTTATGACTGATGTTTATGGTAGAAGGATTCCCCCCTCCCCCCCCGCCTTCCTTATCCCTTTTCATTTTCCTTACATTACATTGTAAATGCTTTGGAGTAGACATTGTGTGTTCAGTTCCTAGGGCGATGCTGTCTCTGGATTCCATATCAGAGCCTCTAGACATTGCTATAGTACAATAAGGAGTCTAATTCCTAGATTTACAGCTCATGGGAAAAGAAGTCCATTGTCCATATATTAGGTATTGATAATGCTGAATACTTACTTTCATAAATATGGAAACTACCACCAACCCATTAGGACTCTTTGCAGCTTCTGTGACATTTGTGTACAGCTCATGGTTATAGTGGATTAGTTGAACCTAGAAAACAGGGAAAGGAAAGATTACAATTAAACAGTAGCAAATCATACCATACACTGTTTGCAAATACTCTCTATACACCAATTGGTTTGTATTAGGATCCCATCTACGCTTAGGGTATTTTGTAACACTGCAATTTTTCAGAGGTTTGCAGCACGCATGATTTTAATAATTTCAGTCACCATCTGGCTCCAACTGGCACAACACCAGCACATTTTCTTCTAAATTGCCAGTAAGTGAATTTACCCACATCAAGTTATGAATTGCACTGCAGGGGTTGACATCATTTCCCTGTTGCAACAGCACTTGCCATGGGCATCGAGTAATCTGTACTTTTCAGCCTCGAGCCAAACACTGAGGAGTCAGGGGTTGAAATATTTGAAGAAACATATGGGATATGGGTTTGGAACTGTTTAAGCCAGCACTCGCAGAATTCGTTGGCCCCGGATTTTACAAAATTGGTTACAGAAGCTCCTACAGTTAGGCACTTATTGTATTATTGTTAACCAGGTTCTCCTTAGCTCCTACAGCTTTCCTTCTGCTTTTTAGTTTTATGATTTGCTGGGACTTTTAAATTATGAAGGCACAGTTCATCTTTCTCCCTGCGTATGTAAATGTCTTACACAGAACAGTGATATTTGACTTGTCTGGGATCACAAGACACTGTTACCATTTATATTGCAATTTGTAGCCTCACTTTTTTTTTTTTTTTTTTTTTTTTATTTAAAGAGGAACGACGTTAATGAACTTGAATGAATAGTGAGGCAGTTAAGTACTTCTAAGAATTTGAAAGGCTAGTTAGCTTCTTTATTTAGCCTGAAGATATCTATCTTGGTTTTCAGATGTCAATTAGAAAAGTAAGGTCATTGTTCTGGCATTTTCAGACTTGCAGCAGCCTGATGTTTGTATTTAAAAATCAGGTGTGTCTTCCATGTGTTGGCATAAATCTAAAGGCTGTCCACTGAAATTTCTGGACTTACATACTATGAACAAGATCAGTATTAACTTGACCTATGTCTGGTAGTCTTTTTAATTGTACAAATGGCCAAAGACTAATACTGTCAGTAAAGAAATTTCATCGTAGTCTGCTTTCCATGTTTATAATCAGGAAAAAAAACTCCAAACACCTCAAAAAACACTGAAATGGGGTTTAGTGCCTGCATTGGTGGCTATGTCTTTTGGATGAATGCAACGTCTGGTGCTTCAGCAGTGAAATACAATTGCAAGGGTTTCTCTGCAAGAATGATCTCCCTATACCATCTGCAATGCACAATCAAGTTACAAAGACAAAGCCTTGCTTTGCTATACGAATATGTATGGCCACCAACATGTATACTAGTAGTGATCTGAATTATAACAGCATCCCGATTTATGTGTAACCTAGACCATTATTATCTCAGTCTATGATAAGTTGAGAAATAAATGATGCGTCCAAACTCTGGGAGTGTTCAGACAGTTCTATTTCCTACACTCTGCCCTGACTGCAAAATGTATTCTTCTTATAAGTAAATTACTCAGAATCAGATCTTGTGAGCTTTCATAATATAAAAATCCACCAAGCATTGTCCTCCCACCACCCCCCAAAACTGTTAGTGATGCTGTTTTAGTGCTTCGGCATTGATGTAAAAAAGGGTAGTGGAAATTCTGAAAGGAAAGAGAATATTTGCATTAGTAAGATTAGAAGATCTTTGGCACAATGCTTTACTATTTACAGCTAATGGTTCACAGACCAAAAAAATAAGGTAAGGGTCAAAATTACTGCTATAATGTGTTAATTTCAGTTACTTTTGTCCTGTCCTGATGGGGAACTATTGGTTGACCTTTTTACAATTCACAGAGCAGGCATTTTTTAAGGCAAGCAAATAAACCAAACTGGAACGAAAAAGTAAAAATGTCAAAGCAGCCAATGAAGTCATCTACTAAATTCTGACAGCTAGGAAGCAGGATAGATGCAGTATGTTTTCTAAAGGTCTTGTAAAGAATTAATGAGAGCATTTACTCTACAGCACAAAGAGGTTATAGGCTCATTAGTCATCACTTTGTGGTACTACTGAACTTTGATAACATCATGGTTCTGGGGACTATGCACTCACTGAAATTTTTAGGCTTAGTAACGTATTTTTCTTTTTATGTACAACTATTCACTCTGGCAGCCAAACTAACTTGTGAATTATCAAGGAAATAAGTGATGAAATCTGCTTTAAACTAGAATTCCTTCTGTGCAAAGTCCCAGGATAACAATGGATTAGATTAGTTTATTTAACAACCTAAAATGTCTAGTGCAGGAATAGGTAAAAGTGAGGACCGAATTCTCATTCCACCCATGGAAGTGCTGAGTCAATGTCGAATTCTCATTTTTACTGTTGGGACTTATGGAAATAAAACTCCCAAGTACATATGGCCACTTATAGGATATTTGTCCCAGAGTCACTGTCGTGGTTCAACCCCAGCCAGCAACTAAGCACCACGCAGCTGCTCACTCACTCCCCCCCACCCAGTGGGATGGGGAAGAAAATCAGGAAAAGAAGTAAAGCTTGGGGGTTGAGGTAAGAACGGTTTAATAGAACAGAAAAGAAGAAACTAGTAATGATAATGATAACACTAATAAAATGATAACAGCAATAATGAAAGGATTGGAATGTACAAATGATGCGCAGTGCAATTGCTCACCACCCGCTGATTGACGCCCAGCTAGTCCCTGAGCAGCGATCCCCTGCCCCCACTCCCCCCAGTTTATATACTGGGCATGACGTCACATGGTATGGAATACCCCGTTGGCTACTTTGGGTCAGCTGCCCTGGCTGTGTCCCCTCCCAGCTTCTTGTGCCCCTCCAGCTTTCTCGCTGGTTGGGCATGAGAAGCTGAAAAATCCTTGACTTTAGACTAAACATTACTTAGCAACCAACATCCTTCTCATACCTAACTCAAAAACATAGCACTCTACCAGCTACTAGGAAGACAATTAACTCTATCCCAGCTGAAACCAGGACAGTCACTGCAAGGAGCCTACCCTCCAGTGCATTTCTAGTCTTGCATAAGACGTTATATTGCAACGACTGATATGGGCCTCAGCACATAATAGTGTCCCAGGTCTGTTGGAGCTCTCTCTCGATGTTAGAAAGAGACACAATTCACTCTCTGCAAAACTCACACCCAGACTGCAGGCAGTCACTAGGTTTTTGTCGGAATGAGTTAACGGACTCGAACTGATTAGAAATTAGAACGCTTATTTCCTTTGCTGATCTATAAATGATCTCTCCACCCCGTATTGCACTGCCTTCACAATAAAAGTACTTGTCTGAGAGCTTTGGCATTCTTTACCAGTGCTTTCAAGCAGTTTTCATTTCAAGTTTCCTATTCCTGCAGATTTGTGTGCCTCTGCCCCATTCTGCCTCTCCTTATCACATCTCAGTTTGGTAATGAACCATTTTGGAGAGCGTGCTTGAGAAATCTTGCTTTGCTGTAGTTTGAAAATATCCCCTTGCCTTGCTATGAATTATTGTTTCTCAGAGATTCCAGTGCTGAATGAAGACAGACTTTTTTTCTTCTGAAACCTGGCACTTTCTCTGTGTTAGATTTATATCCTTCCTCCCTGCACCCAAATTAATTTTAAAGCTGTTTCCATGGTACCATGGTTAAATTCATTAGGTTTTTGGTTTGGATTTTTTTTTAAATTTTTTTTTTTTTTTTTAGAAGATTGACCATGTAAGGAGACATCATTTTCAAAGTTTCTGATATGGAACAGACTAATTTAGAAAGGTACAAATGAATAAAGATGTCTTAGACATAGAATATTATATGCAGGATAAAAAAATATAATTTCCTATTAAATTCCTTCTTTTTGAGAAGAATTTCTTTAAAGTTGCCTGAAATACCTGTAATCTTACAGTCTGTATTAAATATTACTAGAGTCTTCCATGAAGGTGAAGCCACACATAACTAAAATTGCTCATACGTGAAAATCTCACTTTTTCAAATGATGACATTGTATTAAAAACAAAGCACAACAAGAGCAAACTTGCAATGCTGAAAGTACCCTTTCATTCTAGTTTCAGTTTCAGGGCTCAAACACAATACAGAATCTTGTTATAAGCTATTGATTTTCTTTGGAAGATTCCCCCTTTAAGATTAATTTGCCACAGAACAACTGATAGCTCTTTGTTTTCTTCGAGCTATAGAAGTTCTACTTTTCAGGGAGAAAAGGAGAATTAAGATTAATTACTCTCTTTTAGCTGATGAAAATCCAGAATGTGCCCTTGTTCCATCACCCAAGAATGTGCATTGGACCAGGAGCACACACAGCACTTTTTAGACACCTGAGGTTGGCGGTGTTGGAAATGTCAGCAGGAGCCGACAACAGTATGTTAGGGGTAATTTACTGAGAACGCTCTCCTCGGCTTGGTAGGCTGTGTCTTTGGGGCAAAATAATACAGATAGGCTGATAGTATGGATCATGTGCTGGCCACTGTGGGGAAGACACCTAATTCTCTTTCCCAACACGTATGCATGTGTATTTATAATGGTAATAACCTGTTCTTTGCCTGTACTTTGATAAAGTTCAGCCCTGTACTCAAAGTACTCATATTGTTTGCACTGGCTTTCCTCTGCAATGCGTTTTGCTGTTTTTCTTGATCCTTCACCCAGGTGAAATGTGCATCTTTGGGCAGAGCTAGTAGCAGGATATTTTTTGTGTGGCATTTGACCAAGGCTCTTTGGCTAAGCAAAAGGAGGCAGTTTGCTGTGTTGATGGTTGCAGGTGCCAAAAATTCCAGGGACTCTTTTCAGCAATCTTTTAGCAATTTTTTTAACTTGGACAAAGACCCTCTGTGAATTACAGAGCTCTGATCTAGTGTGCACACATAACTCCTTTATAAATGTTAGGTTACTGTGAGATGTTCTGCTGCAGTGAGACATTGAGAAATATGGAACTGAGGGAATTTAGAGTATCAGTACTTTACACACAAATGTTTCCATAGTCCTCTTGGGAGTAATGGAATACCCTTTATTCTCACTTACAAGTGTTATAATTGAGTGCATAAACATTTTGATTTGTAAATGACAAGGGATCTAAACCATGAAGTGAATGGCAGCAGGGAACAGCTAATCTGTAACTATAATATTTGTGTTATGCTGTGCTACCTGATAAACTATTGGGATACCTGATTGAGAGCGAGCACAAAGCATGTTTCCAGCACAGCAGGGAACAAAAGCAAATGAAATTGCTCAAGACGACAAGTTAAATGTTTGGTTTGATTCAGAGTCCTTGTAAAAAGTGGCTAAGATCTCATTAAGGAAAAAAAATTATGCATTTTTGTTTATCCAAAATTTAATAAAAACAGCAAAAGAAATGTAATTTCTGCATGGCAGGTGTCCAGTGAGGGAAATAATTTTAATGAGTTAAAACCTGTTAAGAACAACAGCTGATATTCCAGTGTTAAAATATAGTTGCTCTTGCAGATCTTATAAAACCCTTTGGAAAAAGCAGTAATGTCATATCACCAAAGAGTTATTTATGGTATTAATTTTGTGGATCTGAACAGGTAGCAGATCTGAGGTCCTCACTTTGCAAAAGAAAGGAGGTTTTTTAGATGTTCTCTGGTTCTAGGATATGTAATTTGTGTGGCTGACAAAAATATTTTTAGATTTGTCTTAAATTAAATTAAATGTATTTCCTGCTTCATGGAAAGGTATAGCACCATCTGTGAGAACATGCACCAGGCTCCTCAGAACCCGTGGTCCTGATCTGTATTGTTTCATTGGACCAATACCTGGCAGGGATGCAGTGGGAATTTTCCTATCTTTGGCAAGCGATGAAGGTTTTTTTTTTTTTTCTGGTGTGTTGCTTAATAATAGGCCTAAATATCACATGGACTATTCAAGAAAGAAAAAAGTTAATTGCAGTTTTTTCTTAATTGGTTAGGATTTGGAGCTGGATGTTAATGTTGGCTTTTCCTGAATTCTTATAGTGGTCAAACCTTGTTTGTCCACACATACCCATATGCAAGGAGAATGCCCTAAGATTGTACATATTTAATTATCGCGCCTTGGTGGATACTCCTGGCCTGCTCAAGACACAAGTCATAAGTCATTACAATTCAAGCAGGGTAAGAACTTTAGCTCTCTGGTCCAGTTCTCAGTTCCTTTTTTTCTTCCAGTGAGGCTATTCAAAGTAACAGCTGGAGAATTGGGCTGTTAGTGGGCTCAGAAGGATGCTGTTTAAGAAGATAGAAATTATGATTCACAATAATTGTGTTTGAAAAACAAAACCATATTTTTCTCACGCACAGGGTACTATACCATGAAATGTTAGGATCTGCCAAGGTGGTGTTACCCACATACCCATTAATGAATCCACAGATCTACCTGTCTGCTATTTTTTATGTATAAGCCCACAGCAGTGAGGTGCTGTTACATTGTTGGTAAACTGGTAAAATAAATTTTACGTGACCGCCTATACTTTCAGCAGTTTATATAGTATTTTAGCAAACTATTGTGGTTTTAAGATTAAAATAATTTTAAAAGATTAACTTAGTTTAATCTAACAAAGGAGAAATGCAAAAAACATTTGTTTGAAATAATTTTATACCTCTGATTCTCTTTGTTATCTCTATTAAAACCGTGGTTCTTTAGGCTGTTGCTGGCAAATGTGGTTTGTGGTTTGGTTTTTTTTTTTTTACTGCTTTTGACAGTTATTTTGTGATTTAAAAGAAATGCCTATAAAATATTGGTTTAATAGAAAGGCTTGTCATCCACTTGTATAGTAATATGCCAGAAATTATATCCTAGATAAATAAAAGATTATAATTCTTTTTTTATTTAAAAGAATAAGACTAAGAATGCAAGGAACTCAGTTTTCTCCTGCTTCTGAGCAGACAGCTGTATAAAAGCATGTGCTGAGAAATGTAATAATACATCATGCAGTGAAGTGGAAATGCAGTCAAGGGTTAACTGTACTTGGCTGCAAAATCTACTTTACTAGAAATAATGATATGCTAGGAATTAGCACTTAAACTGCAAATGGTGTCTAACACTTCATTAGACCAGTTGTAACAAGAACCAACTCGCAATACCTCTGTTCAACAAATGGTGTTCAACAGTGAGCTTTATCCAGGGTTCCCTGGTTAGTAGTTAACACTGTGTGTTATTTTCAGCATATATTATGACTCTCTAAAAAAAAAAAAAAAAAAAAAGAAAAAGAAAAAAAAGTAGCATTGGCTGCTTTAGGTTTAAAGTAGTTATTTCTAGATGCAGACATACAAATGATAGGTCAGTGAGAGTCTTAAGCTTTCTGGGGCATCTTTTCTAAGATACTCTAACAAGGCGCTTAATAGTACTTTGAGATTTGTGAGAATCAGATCTGAAGCAGGACAGCCATTTTGGCTGCTGACCTGGTATCTTACACTGATGAGGGTACTAACCGAGCAAAACATACTTATTCCTTGTTTATATGTAACCGTTGCAGCTAGGAAATATGAAAAATATGACCTGAATGAAGCGCAGAAGATTTTAAAGTATTTCTCGTTAATATTTTTATATGTTCTTACTTCTTTTGTAAGTCTTACTTTAATTCATTTGCAAGTAGGAAAACAGGCTATTTTAGATGACTTTTAAAACTTGATGTTTCTTTTAAGCTTCCCCAGGACTACAGTAAAAAGTACAAATTACTAGCTTAAGAGGTCAGATTGGCTATGCATGTCTCAGAATTTGCTATGAGGACTTCTCACCTTTGTGCTAACACCAAAAAAATAAATGATAGGTTGAAGAAATAAATGCGAGAGGTGATGGATTCCTGCCATCCAAATGCTGTCGGAACTGTTTCAAGTGTCACAATCATTTGTACTCTCTTCCAGATAGTAGGAAACACAATGAAGGAAAAATCCAAATTGAGCCCCAGAGGTACATAGATGTGTCTGTGATGCTAGTTGCTGTGTGACTTCAGGAGAATTTTTGACAGGGCAGTCATTGCTGAAGCCTTCCACTGCCAATTACTCTAAACATGGGGTATTTTTGGCTGACCTGCCAGTCAACCACTCTTGTCATTCATTGTTAGCAGATGAGCAGGACCTGGGTAAACATAAATAAATGAAACTGTTCTGCAATTCACTTTGTGTGAGGATCAAAATGAAGTCTTAGACTCAAATGTTTAATGTTGATTATGTCTTGGCTGATGTAAAATTTCATTGCAAGCTGTAATTTGGCACTGACTCAATCCATCATCTACAAAAGTTACGTCTTAAGAGAGAATAGGGGTAATGTAGGAAAAAAGGCTTTTAGATGAGCCTATCATCATTTCTGGATTCGTGCAGGATTTTCTGACTAAACACTACATTTAAATTGTTTTCTCATTTTAAATACAACAGATGCTCAGACACCATGATGATGAATTCAGTATAAACACTCCGTTTGGGAGATTCAGTTATATAATGGTGCTCTGAATTTCTGGGAGAATTCTGTATTTCTTTAGCAATCAGTCCAGAAAGCAGCAGAAAATGGTTCCTGCAAGTCAAAAATGTGGTGAAGTAGCAATTGATGCTATTTTTGTTGTTCACTGGGTTACCCTGAGACACTGAGTCAAAAGGACACACGTGCAAGGTCACCAAACGGTGCGACAGAGATGCATTAGCAGTTCAAGCCTTCTCTAACAACATGCGATGCCACTACAGCTCTCAGTCTACCTTGCCAAAGTACCATCTGTAGCTACATTTCTGTTCAAAGGGTGGGCATGATGGGCAAGAGCAGAAAGAGAAATATCATAGACTGATGAATAAAAGAATGAGCAAAAAAAGTTAATAGATTTGGGCTAGTGAAAATCTAGTTGTTGATCTAGGCCTTATCCCTTTTGTCCTCATTTTATAATCTAGTAGGAAAAAAACGGTCAAGCTTAATATAGCCCATGTTAACTAACAAGCAAAGAAAAGGTTAGTGTTAGGATTACAAACCAGAAGCAGAAATGAGTCAATTATCAGTTCTACCTGCTCTCTTTGGTATAGAAGTATATTGTTAAATTAAGAATATAGCAAAAATGAAGCATGGGATTTTACATTCTTAAAGTAACAATAAGGTGTGTATAGGAGGAAAGCACAGAATAACATTGAGGATGTATTTTAAGGAGCTATTGGTGTGGCCCATCTGAGGTTTGTGAAAGTCCTTGTCCAGCCCATTTAGGCAGCAGCTCCTGCCTGCCTACCCAAATGCTCTCTTTCATTGCTTGATCTCAGCCTAGCACAGGCATCCAGTCTGTCATTACTGCTCCTGCCACAGTGCGTGGCTTGGTGACCTCTCCTTCCCCACTCCCTGCTGGCAGGTGTAGGATGGGAGAAGACCTTAGCACAGGATGTCTGGAAATTGGCTGCTCTTGCAGGGAGGAGGGGAAGAAAGAGAGACGGTCTGCTTGCCCTTTGGGAAGGGAAAGGGGCGCATGAACGTGGAGGATGGACATATGTGCTTGGTGAGATGACACTTTCTGTTTTAAACCAATGGAATTGCAAAATATTAGTAGTATATCCATTGAAAGTTAAATGTGAAAACACACACAGGGGCTCATGGGATCTTTCTGAATGATTTATCAACACATGCTTTGCTCTCAAGAGTCTCCTTCCCCTTTAGTGTTTAGGTTGCTCACCTGTGACTCAAGAAAATTATGTTCAACTCCTTCTCTGCCCTTAAGCAAATCTTCCTACTATTTCTGCCCAGCTTGCTATCTCTGACATGGGAATAGCTGCACTTCTCCAGTAACAATGTTATGAGATGCTTAGATGTAACATTAACAGTGTTGGGGAAAGCATCTCGATAATGAATGCCATGTTATGAAGTTCAATTTGTGTTATTGATCCATGACAATTTGTGGCACATCACCCATAAAAGGTGCAAAAAGAAGCTCAGAATACAAATAGTTTTGGTAGGAGACTGCGGGACATTTGGATTTCCAGCACCTTAAAGGGTGATAACAAGGAAACATTTAAAGCCTGATAGAAGAGGAAATGGATATAATTGCTAGTGATTGTACCGTGAAATCTCTGAATGTAAGTTGAGGGCTCGAACACAGAAAAGTTTCAGGAAGCCCAACTTGACTCAAAATAGCCAAAAGCATTTCCAGATTGAATTTTTTATTGAATTACTGAAGGTCCTTTAGGATATTAATGCTGTGGTAGATGAGACGATATATTACAGAGTCAATTTTAAAAAAATCATTTGAAGAAATTTCACACCAGGTTTTCCTGTTTAAGGTGCAAAGTCAGAGATTGAGAGGAAAGAAGGCAGAGATCTACCCTGCAGGCAGAAAATAAGGGGATTTTTTGTTTAAGAATATCCTGGAAGCTTCTTTTAAAGCTAAGGGAAGTACAACTGCCTTTTGTTGTTTATGTAAATTGCATAAGAGACAGTTTCACATTTGTAGTTTAAAAGGTAAGTTTGAAGATGAGAAATAATAAGCACAGACAAAACAAGTGGATATGAATTATCTAAGAATATGAGATAGTTCAGCTTAAGGCAGACAACTATAAAATTATCTTGTTTCTAAATGAATTGAGTGGCATTATACTCAGTAGGAAAGATAACTGACACTTAGAAGTCATAACTAAGCCAGCTATCTTATAAAGTAAGCCTTTTAGCTCTATCTGCAGATTAGGTGAAAGAAAGGATATTGGCAAACATTACTCAACAAATGCAGTACAGCATAAATTAAAAGGGCATGAAATTACACACAGAAGCATTTGTTTGTCATAAGAACACAATCTTCTGGGTACCTTGTAAAGGGCACTGAAAATTGCCACATGGTAAGAGCAGTTCAGTACAGTCACACAACTGCAGATTAGTGCCATTTACAAACAAACAGAGGAAGATGATGATCACAGAAGCCTTTCCAGTAGCCTTCATTATGCTGTGGTTGGTTGAAGTTCAAGGATCGAACAGTGGTTTTCTTTGTTAAAGGTATTTTCTGCAATTTCCTGTTTTATATCATCCCTCAAAGCTGCTTCCCTATATCCACAACACATAAATGTCTCCCCTTCATATAGACAAGAAAAGACACCCCCCCGCCCCCGCCTTCCCATTTGTTCCAGAAACTTTGTAATTATATATTTCAGCACAGTAGCAACCTTTTCCTAACTCAGTGGTAATTGTTGCCCAGACTAGCTAAACACCAATGACCTCTGTTTCACAGTTTGTCTTGTCTGGGTAACGTGAATGCTTAGAAACAAGAAACCAACTGAAAATCCCATCTAAAGGTTAGGAAATAAAGCTGACAGTTACCTTTGTGAATATGCCCCCAAATTACACTTTTCTTCACAAGTTTTTAAAGTTAATAAGTGAAGGTCAGTGAAAAATAACAAAACCCAATTGCAACTCCAACAGAAATGTGGTACCTGCCATGTCTCTGTGGACTGTTTGAGCAGTGAGATGTGAATATTAAATGGACAAAAGGGCAAAGAAAATCAGCTATGGAGACAGCCTCGTTGTAAAAAAGTGGAGTGTTTCAGTTAGGAATTAGACTAAGGGACGAATGAACAGGGGGCGAAGGCATGGTGCATCATCTCTAACCCTAAAAGCAGATCTGCCTAATGGGATTTGAGGTTTGTGGAATGGAGGTTCCTGAGCACAGATCCTGTGTGTGTTTTTATGATATAATCTGGCTCATTATGAATCTGGAATCTTTTAACTGGTAATTCAGCTTGTCACTGGAAAGGCTGGTGTGTGTAGCAACAGCAGTTCAGATCGGCAACATAAGTGTTTTACATGGCTGTCTTTAAAACACAGATGAGTCCAGAGTCCCTTTTAGTACTCAAAATATACCTCTTGGACATGATGGTGGTGAAAGGGGCAGCAGTAAAGTCACACTTGCAATTTGTATCAGCAGGCTTTCTACATCAGACAACAGAAGTCAAAGCTTTTTTTCCCATTGGAAAACACAGTCTGTATTAATTTGCAGGTTAATTTACATAGCTGAAATGCTGAAAATACTGTCATGGAAATACCTGAAATGCCAAACAGATACTTTCCCTTAATGAAAGAAAACCAGGGAATGTGCCATGCTCCAAAATGCTGAATTCCTGAAGAAATCCTTAGTCTGTTGGACTTTCTGCAATTAGAAAAGGTGAATTTGGGTGGTGATCCAATTAAAAGTCGTTGAAATTCATTTTGTCCACGTAGTAAATTATTTTCTGCTGGCAGAAAGCCTGGCCGCGCTCAGGCTGTGAAAGCAGTTCCTTATTCTCGCTGGCAAAGGGCCTGGCCTTCAGAATGTTTCTGACTGCCATGCAAATACCACACACTATTTATTTCTTGCTGCTTCCAGTTCCCACTGGAAGAGCTATAGACCCCTGAAATACTAACCGAATGGGGATCTGTAGTGTCACTTCCATGGGGGATTAACGTCTGAATGAAGTGAGGGACTGTGAAAGGTACAGCTGCAGCTCTGCAACAACTGGCTTTCAACTTGCCTCGTCGCAGCACTATTTCCTTTAGTGGCATTACTGATCACAGGTGAGGAAGGGAAGCAGAGAGCAGTAGATGGTGCCTGCCCCCCTCCCATCCCCGACAGCAGCCACGTCCACCTGCCAAAACACCCCTGGGAGGATGGTGGTTTTCGAGAGTGAATCGTGGGTCCTGCTTTCCCAGTGTTATCAGGGAGCTGTGTGCTCACAGTGTGACTGTAATGCTGGGCTGTGGCAAATACTGTGGTTGGCTCTGAATTCATGCCTATCTCATAAAATCATGCAACGATTTACAAACGGTGGGGCACAGTGACTGGAATGGTGTTGTTCTTTGTTAGATGTGCAAGAAAAGATCATTTAATACAAGCAATGTCTCCTGTGGGTTTTGTGTTATTTTTCCCCCATGAAATTACTATTCACGAATTCAACCAGCTGTAGTTTCTTCAGTGAGTCCTAATGTTGTGCCTGCTACCTCTTCCTTTACTTAATTTCTTTGTTATGTACGTTATCCTGTGGTATGGCTCCTGCACAGCAAAAGAGAACCTTTCTCTTAGTGCACAGATGAAATGGAGCTGAAAATTGCAGCAGATAAAAATCCAGCTCTTTGAACTGTAATGTTAAGAACTCTTCAACCAAAGCAGACCCCTAATTGAAGATAATGTGGACTTTACGTATTACTTTATTACTTTGTCAAGCTTACATCATTAAGCATGCATTTGATTTCATTATACTGCAGTAAACAATTTGTTGTTGTGGTAAGATATTCTGGTTTGCAGTGTCTGTAGGCAAAGTTGCATATACTTTAAATGCAGATAGTGCTGTCTTTAGATTTTGAGTTATGGAGCAACAGTGTAATTATCCTATTACCTTACTAAAACATCTAATTATTTGTCAATGATGCGAAAACCTGAGAGTGTGAGAAATTATAATACGAATGTAGCTATGATTTTTTTCATTGACACTTTAACAATATCAATTTGCTAGGCTGTTGTGAGGAAAGGATCCCATATAAACTTATGGCAATGGGGACTGCATATCACTAAAATGGTATCTAATAAAAGATTGTTTTCTGATTTTAATAAGCGTAGTATATATGCAAAGTATGTATTTAGCTTTATAATTCATTTAAATATATATGATTAAGTTTTACTGCATAACAAATTATGTGCTAATATTACTCTAGCCTTTGCAAAGCCCATGACTGCAAGCTTAAAGGGAGATGCAGAGACAGAAAAAAGATAAAGGAAAAAGCTAGTTCTACCTACTTTTTAAAAAAAGTCATTAAACTGTGAGCCTAGTTTGAAGTCAGAATTCTGTCTCCAGTGTTCCCCGATCTCCTCAAGAAAAGAAGTTCCTGAATTCTGTTAAAAATTGCTGGTTTCTCAGTAAACAGCATGAAGAGTTTTTCCTGGGAGAAAGTTTTTAATAATTAAAATTAGTCAATACTGAAGTGCAGAAGATTATTTGATCTTGTTCAGAAACTGACACTTTCCAGAAGGGGGAAAAAAATGCAATCTCTCTAATAAATCACTTTGTGCAGAACTGGGAGTCAAGTAGAAGAAATTTGCTGCAGAAGAAAAGAGGGCAACTCACCAGGGAAATAGGTTTGCTCAAAATAATTGTGAGTTTGAACATCAAGGTTGA
Source organism: Aquila chrysaetos chrysaetos (assembly GCF_900496995.4). Classification (NCBI taxonomy): domain Eukaryota; kingdom Metazoa; phylum Chordata; class Aves; order Accipitriformes; family Accipitridae; genus Aquila; species Aquila chrysaetos. The sequence continues at coordinate 69,946,158 of NC_044008.1, forward strand.
GATTTTTAGGACATTTCCAGAAAAAAAGTCTGTAAGACTCTCGGGATGAGATGTAAAAATGCATTTGTTATTACTTCAGGGCGTTACATCTCTCAAACACATTATATAAAGTTGCTGTTGGCTCTTGTGCTCCAGTCCAAATTTCAATTTGTCTACTTTTCCCCTGTAATTTCAACTAAACTCAGCTGTTTTATCAAGTCAGTCTATATTTCTGCGCAGAACTGAGGATGCCTACCTTCATTTAATAGACTTAAATTTTGCTCCAATAGCCCCTGTCAACTTTGGTTACTGCCAGCAGATGAAAAGATGATATCAAAAACATGCTAGTGGATGAGTGTGCTCAGCATGGACTGGATTCCTTTAAAGTCATGCTCTTTTTCAGACTTTCCTATAATGATGCCTGTCCCACCTAAGTCCATGACGTTTTCCTTGCCTATATTCAGACCCATATATTCCCCTGCTTTTATGAACACCAAACCTCTCCCCTGCCCTTTTCTGTCCTGTTTCTCTTCCTGTCACTTAAAATCTGTCACTCTTCCGTTAGCACTGCTACCCAGCTGTGCCATTCCTCACTGTGCATTTCCTAGAGAAGCAAAATGGTTCTTAAATATACCCTAGTTTCCTTTCGCAGTGGTGTTCAGAGGTTAGTGAATATATGTCTGAAACCAGACTGCTGCTTTTTCAAGGGGCCATCGCAGTGGGAAAGGGCAGCACTGCTGCTCTGCTGTCTACATCATTCTGAGGATGTCATAGGTTGCTCTTGCAAGTGTTTCTGAAAGCACAGAAAAATAAGTTCAGATGCTCTGGCAGGTTACGGCATCGCACCTTTTCTTTGTACTGCCAAACTGTGTCTTTGCATTTTGTTTTTTAGCTTTGATGTTGCATAATTAGAATCACTAAATTTCAGAAATGCAAAAGATCCCAAATGTCGCATTAACTTAACTGTCTTTTAAAAATATTATTGTATAGCTTTTTCTCATACAAGGAGGGCAACATTAATGTACAACCTAAATGTACAGTGATGCTGCAATTCAGCAGAATTGATGTAGCTGAAAAAATCCCCAATCTTCTGAATTGTTTTGACTTGAGTCACCCTGTTTAATCTCTGTGGCAGATCATATGAGAAAGTGGAGAGGGAGGCAAAAAAAGACTGTATGGGCAAGCAAACTAATGGGTGCACAACCAGCTTTTCTGTTCCCCTTTCCCAACTTTGGAGCACTAAACTTTTACATTCTGTAATTTTCTAGTAAAGTTTATTCTGTGTTATCTGAAGCACTACAAAGTACATACGCTGTTTGTACAAAAAAAGATGACACAAGAACTGCCTTTAACATAGAACATCACTGGGAGAACAGACACAGGCTAAATCTGCTCATACTCTGAGTAGTGATGTGAAAGTATTGTATTTGTACTTCTGATTAATTATTTGATGTCCTCATCTTTGCTAGAACTTCTAAGTTTTTGACAAGGAACAGTAGAACAGAACTTTATTTTTTAGCATCTTTCGTGCTCCTGTTGTACTTTACAAGTGAAGTATTCAGTACTCAGCTGTAGAGGAACACCTTGGAGTTGGGCCCTGGCATCTGGCACAGGTCCTCCTGATATCAAGGGGGATTTCATGGGTGGAACAGGGACAAGTTATTACGCAGGCCTAGAAGATCAGCAGTAGCTTACTCACAGCTCTGTGCAGTTTTATTCACTCATCATACTTAGACTGTTCAGCCCACTGAAAGTCTGGTGAATAAACAATTTCATAATGGATAGAAATAGATCTACTTTGACAATATAATTCCTACTACTTAAAAAGACCCAGATAAAATGCTATGGTCCCTTTGGCTGAGGTTCAATTACAGGTCACTGTTGCAGAGTAGATGAGACAATGTTATCTGCGTGATGCTATTGAATTGCTCAATTGCCAATGACTTCTGCAGTATCTGCTTGTGTTTTCCAAGAACTCTCTTTCAATAAAGTACCTTTGACCATATAGGTCCATCTATATTACAAAAACAAGCTCTATCTCAGTACAGACAAAACTTTAGAGCAAACAGAAGAATGAGGAAGCTGCTGCCATGACAAACTCATCTGCAGTCAATGAGCCAAACAGATCAAAGACAGGGGCAATCAGCAGCTGGGGTTCTGTCAGCTCCTCAGACACTCATTTCCTTTCTGGTTCCTCCACTGTCAATAAAAAATGGGGAGAAGGGTAAAACTGCTAGCAGCAATAAAACCAAAAAAGACTTAAGTAATTCCACAGTACAATCTGCCTAAAGCAGGAGCTCCTTACATTGCTTCAGAATCGGAGGAGGAAAATTTTCCATGAATCAAAACACTGAGGACAGCTTCTTAAGCAACAAAGGAAAATATTTTCACCTGGCCAACTATTAATAGTGGATCATTCATTCAGAACAGCTCAGCATTCAGTTGATGCTGTTTTTATCTCGTGTATATATATATATATATATATATATACACACATATATATAGTTTGTAGCTCTCACTGGGCTGACCACTGTAGAAAAGTCGGCCCAAAAACTTGAAAGCTGATGCACTGCAGCAGGTCACAGACTTCAGATTACAAAGGCTACACTACTCTTTCTCAAGTTATTGCCAATAGTTTTACTGTCTGCAGCTGGAGGTGTTCACGCAGCCGTACATCGCTTTTTTATTTTTACACATAGTGCCACTGCTGTAAGTTAGATTTCCAATATGAATTAAAATTACAAGGGAAGCCTATTGTCATTTTGCTGTTATCATAGTGCAGTTTGTTTTGTAGAAACCAGTAAGGCTCCACTTTCCACACAGATGAATGGTGTAAGTAATGTATACAAGTGAAATGTGTGCATGTTAAGGATAAATTGCTTTATTTGCTTCATTAACAGCAATTTGATAAACGCTTATTAAGTTACAGATGTACTGGTTAGAATCGATCAACATCTCAAAGTTTGAAGACTGTCAAAATAATTAAATGGCTCAATAAATCTCAGACTACACATCCAAAGAAAAATTACTATATATTTGGAGACATTTTTTAAAGATATTTACCATATCAGCATTCCATGAACTTTGAGGATACATCTTGTAAATTATTTTCACTGCTTCATTGACTTTTAATATTGTCAATGCTTACAGCCCTGCTGCAATTCAGAAGAAAGTATTTTGAGATTTACTTAGCTTGGCATATTTATTATACTACAGTCTTCTTTATTTGGCATTGTTTTTATCTGCCTCTTGCTATATTTACATTACAAGTTTAGAGCCTTAAAAAGTAGCTGGTAAGAGACAGGTTCAGGTACAGATGATAAAAGATTTTCTGCGTGCCCGAATATGTGCATCTGTGATGGGAAATTCATGATTGTCTTTTAATATAGTTGGATGTCGTAGTATGCACAGTGCAGTGTGTATTGGGGTGATTAACTTTTGCTATAGAAATAACGATGACAAGACCTGCCTGTTTAAGATAGCCATCTACCACTATGAATGAATTTTGAGAAATCAGGTGGCCAAAGTTTCCAGGACTTTGAAAACACCATGAAATCTCATGTTCTGGTCTTCACTGCACCATGGTCTGTTGTCATGACTGCAGTTGACTCGGCCTCTCTGTCTCAGTCTACCCATTTGTAAAATCGGCAAAATAATTACACTGCAAGGTAATTGATAGTTAATGGGGAACGTGTTAATGACCCTAAAGCATTTGACAAAAAGCATTACAGGGGCTATCATTAGTGTCTGTTGTGAGGAGTTATGAATACCCCAGGGGACCACGATGTGACCGCTTCCAAACACTGGACGTGTCTGAATTAGGTTTTTGGTTCAGGCCCAACTCTAAACAAAACAACGAACTAAAAGGAGACAGATGGTCTCTTCCAGCTCTTCATTGCACTTTTATTTTCCTCTTCACAAACATTAAAGGACAGAATTTCAGCTGATATAAAATGATACAGCTCAGTAATTCTGTTGGATTTCTAGAATTCCCCATTTTTTTTTTACTTTTTATTTTAAATTATATACGTCTTTAGATTTAATAATGGTCATTCACTTTGAGTTATAAGCTGCCACTTTCAGAGCACAAAATAAGGAATACCATCTAGCAGTACACAGGTAAAATCGATCTACTTCAAGCTGCCCAAAGATTGTTTGATGATCACAACCAAAATATTGATGAGTTTACAAGATCATTTGAAAGATGGATGGCATCACAAAACCTGTGTGGTGTTCTGTGCTAGTAAAGAAGTCTGTGTCTTTTTAAAAATTCTAATCGCTTGGTAATTTCTACAGTATTAGCAATTGCTAGATACTTTATTATTTAGTAATACCTTATGGTATATGAAATAAGAAAAAATGAATGTGAAGTTCATATATAAGATCACAGTAGAGCCAAAACATTTTAACTTTAGACGGATTTAAATATTTTAAATCCTAGGGGTTGCATCCTGCTTTCCTTGTATTGTGACCCACTATATTTTGCTCCCGACAGTAAGAACTGCCCTGTAAACATACATCCTACCTTATTTTACATTTGCTGGCATGCCCGTAGTTTCGCTTATTTCAATGGGGCTGTTAACGTTTATGCAGATTTGTGGGGATAGCCCCCAAACGTGCTGCCTGAAAGCTCAGAATTTTAGCAAAAGATTTCCAACTTTCTTTGAAGTATTCATCTCCAGTACTGACTATATCTAAAAGGCAGGTATGTATTTTCAAATAGGCTACAAGAAAAAGGCTTTTGGAACTTCAGATACTGTTTTTTTTTTTTTTTTTTTTTTTTTTTTTTTTTTTTTTTTACCCTGCCATTTCTCCTTTCATCATTTTCCTGGATTTCTAAAAGAAAATCCTATGAGAATGAAACAGACAGATATTCATTAGAATCTGGAAGACTAAGGGTGATTTTTTTAATTTTTTTTTTTTTTCCCCTAATTAACTGCCCCAGGGAATAGCTCTACCAGTTAGGAGGAAGAACAGTTCCTCTATTGTGCCTTTTATGACTTAGGAACAGTAGATAGGGAGGCTCTAAGCTACAAATCAAACAGTGAAAATCCTCTTAACTGAACACACCCTTGGGCTTCACACAGAATAAGGCCTTACACTAATCATAAGCAGAACTGGTTGGGATTTTTTTTTTTTTTGCTGAAACAGGGTTTTGCTGGAAAATGCTTATATGTCAAAACCAAAGTACCTCATGGAGGGAACTTGATTTCAAAGAAATTTTGCTGAAACACAAGTAGAGGCTATCAGAAATCTCCCTGATTTCCTGCCAGTTTGTCTTGTGATTTAGCCAAGAGCCTGGAGACCTGATGTCTTCATCACTCCAGCTTACCTTACAGTAATTTGTTGGTTTTCCTGTGATGTCTCTCCCCTCACCAGGGCTGTAAGTGTGTATAAACTTTTGTTTGTGGGTACAGGCAGATTGTCAAAGGGACAATCTGGGTACCTAGAGCGTGAGAGCTTTAAGACTCCCATAGAGAACTCTGCCTTAAACCACAGCTCCTAGGGTTAGGCTGTAATTCACAGCCTTGGATGTGCATGGAAATATTCCTGTCTGATGCCCTTTTATGGCACTAATCATGCCTAAAGCAGGAATGGTCGGGGATGGATTGTACTGTTTAAAACTACAGCAGCACCACTCTCCTGTGCTTGTCCGTTAGGCACCTCATTGGAAATATCTCACTGCGACCACTGCTCTGAAGGTAAAAATGGAACAGAATGTGCCAAAATCTAGCTTAACTGGAGCAATCTTGGTGTAGCAATTTGTATTTTGGGTAAAACTGGCTCCACAGGTCAATGCCACAATACTCTTTCGAAACAATCCACAAAACCCAAAGCCACAAAGTAATTTCACAATACGCAGATAATTGAGACTAGAGCTCTGCCTGTCTCTTTGATTATTAGTTTCTGTCTTGGAAGTATAGGCATGTCCTGCTAAAGGAATGTGTGGTAAAGAGGGCTTTAGGTTTCAACCATGATGGATTGTTCTGCAAATGCTTTGGTTTTTTTAATTATGCTTTCATTGGTGGCATATTTTTATGATATTTTATTGACCTTTCCCTGTTTTTTATGTGAAGACAGCAAGTAATGAACACTAACCTATCTTCTCGCAAAGCACTTGACAGTAGTACACTTGGTACTAAGAAGTCTTTTATCCTTTTCTGAATCAGAATTCCTTATTTCAGACAAGCATGCTAATGTGTCATTTATGCATAATACCATAAGCTTTTTTGTTCTCTCAGAAAAGAAAAAAAGGATAGTTAGTTTTTTGCTTCTTCTGGAGAATCTTAGCAGAACCACAATTTGAAAGACACGCTCCTCTAGTGCTTCATATAATGAATTTTAGTGCAGTGAAACGTACTGAATTGATAGTTTGGCAGATTGGAGCAGGAGGAAGAAACTTCTGTCTACACAACCTCACCAGGGTATTTCAAACTTACATAGTATGAAGCAAAAAAGCAGCAGGTAATGAGAATTGAGTGGCTGAGCTCTGTAGCAATGGATGCAGTAAGATTAAGTCCTGTATAAGCACGAAAAATCATGGGCCTCTCAGGACCGTACCTACATGCTGTGCTTTGGACATAGGCTTCAAAGTATCAGGCTGGGTCAGAGATACTGTATTGGTAGGATTGGTAGCTCAGTCCTTGATCAATTTGTGCTTAGATTGTCAGAGGAAATGGGAATGAAATTGCTACAGGTGAAAAGAGCAAAAATTCACATAACAAAATATGCTAAATGTATAATGTTCACATTGAATATGCCTTGAAAAATTAAAAAAAAAAAAATCTTTTTTTTATTCATAGGAATTATGCATTTGAGAGAATGTGACAGCTGTTTCTGACCAGTCCTACACTGAAGGTTAAGCAGATTAACGCTCTGTTGCCAACTGGTTCTGCTATTAGCAGAATTTCCAGGGACTAGATGGCAGTAGCATGTTCATATTTTGATAAGAAAGAGTAAATAAAATTTGAGATGATGGAAAGAGATGGACAGTAATGGACTTGCCCTTTCTAGCTAAAATCCAGAACTCTCTTTGCCTTTGATAGAACTTTCGGAGTAATAACTTGTACATGGTGCTTTTTCTAATGTGCCTATGGCAAATCGTCAGTTAGAAAATGTTGTCATGGCAGTTAGATTAAAAAAACCCACCAAACTACTGAAAAATAAGTGAATTGAATGAATTAATTTCTACTGAGTTTTAAACCAGCAAATCTTGGCAGGTGTATACAGTAATGTCCAGTTAGTTTATACAGAGATAAGAGTGCAGACAGATAAAGGTGAGATATTAAAAGATAAATGGAAAGAAAATGGACTTCGAAGAAATGTGGTTTAACCATGTCAATTCTAATTCTCCACAGTGTTAACACTAATGCTATTGTGCCTACTATCACTCACATGCTATTTTAAAGGTAGGTATGCCTGAGAAACTGATCTAATTGTAGTAATTCTAGAAAGACATGCTTATGAAACGATAACGAAAACTTAAGTTTGCTTCCCTTTATTGTTTGTAAAATATCCTAATCCACTATCTATTACAATTTTGTCTAAAGAAAACAAGATTTAGAAGTATTTCCTTCTCTGTCTTTATTGAAAGTATCAATTACCTGCATGGTTAAAATAAAATACCTCAAATTTAAAGTATTTTGACTTTCTGGGAGGCAATGTATGCCTGCGTGCTTTTAATTAAGGAAAGGTCTACAGTGATGGTGGAAGGTCAAGTCAGTATGCTAAATGAAAACTGTAACTCTGCAACCTCACAGCGTTCCCTGAAAATGTAATAAAAAGGCAGCTAGAATTGACGTGATTCAGTTGTCTTTTTACTAAGATACTAAAATGCCTCATAAGAAACTATTAAATGTAAGGTAAGGGACAAAGACCTAACAAAGGAGTAGCTGAAGCTACAGAAATAAACTGAAGGTCGGAGAGCTAATGGTAAGGGTTCACAGCTGCCACTGTGTATTAGAAAACAGTAATTATTATCAGGGAGGAGGGAGGCTTCTGAGCTGGAGCTTCTCCTGGGCTAATTCAGTCCTAGGAGGATGTGGTCCCCCCCCCTTCAGGTCCCAAGTCACAGCAACCAGAGCATCCACACAGGACGTGGAAGACCTTTCGTGCTATCTTGGCTGCCTCCTTTGCCTGATTTGGACGTGGCTGTGAGCCAGGAACTCCTGCCTCCCACGAGGGCTTTACCAACAGATTTAGGCTATTCCAAATCAGGGTCACATTAGCTGTCTGAGGCTCTTCCATTAGGGCAGAGTAACATAAAAATTACTGAAGACAACAGCTTCCAAAGTGAATCCCCACTCTCTGGGCTATGAGGGCCATGCTTGCTCTCAGAACTAGTTGGTTTTGACTCCACTTAAGAATTAAACAAGTTGTTGCAATCAAGACATACGTGGCTGTGAGAGTGCTCTGCATCAAACTTGTAAGTGCCTGAGGAACTTCACTGTGTTTGCTGGTGAGGGATCAGTATGTTGAAAGTGTTGTGTCTCATCTGTTATTAACTCTGGATTCTCCTGTTTGTGATCAGATTGTCAGCATTCATTCTCCAGCACACAGGCAGTATCAGTTAGGAGGGACTGGGCTAAAAGGGTATTATGTTTTTTTTCAGTCTGATATCCAAATCATAGTTTTACCTCAGACAAAAGTCCACTGCCTTCATGAGAGTTTTGTCCAGGGTAATGTTTACGGTAATTGCTCATTGGTTTTTTTTATTGTTTTGGTAAATTGCAAAGATAATAAAAATTCACATATGCTTGTTTTTTATTTTCTTTTGTGGTTGTCCATAATAGCTGCAAGAGCTTTTGTATAAGAAGTTAGTCTGACTCCTCCTTTCTCTGGAATGTTACATTAAATATATTTGGAGAAAAAGTTAAAATTTACAGGAAGGGTAATGGAAAAATCATTACCAAGTAACATAAAACCCATTTCAAAATGTGTGTAGCTTTTTGGCTGCAGAGGTAAATTGCTCTTTAATTAAAGAAGAATCATCCCATAGCAAGTAAAGTCACCCCAAGCAAATGATAATAATTTGGAATGAGACAAAGCGAATACTTCATAAGTGACACTGGAGGTTTAGAGTGCTGAATGTTTTCATGTCCCAGTGGTTTAAAAGAGCAAATCCTACAGCTGCTACTCTAAGCAGAAAAACTCCACCTTATTGCTTTATGATGCTGGATTTTAAAAATGAGGCACCAAGGGGATTTAGATTATAGTTGGTGACAGACTGTGCTCTCAGTACATTGACACTCTCTTCTACTTCTCCCTCCCCCAAAAAAAGAGAACATTTGGTAACAGAAAAGTAAACATGTGCAAAAATATATTTATTACTAAAGGTATCTGTTTTACTCAGTATCTAAGAAATTCAATATTTATTATTCCATGCAGCAGATATTTTGCTGTGTCACATGCTACTTTAATATAAGCTGACATTGTCATAGAGCTCACAATTTGTTTGGACAGCTCCTACAATTCTGCTAATGGATGGATTGTTCGTAAGATTCAGAAAAGTAGTTTCCAAAGAAGGAAAGTTTTCTGGCAAGAAACACCCATGTTATGTGTAGATAAAGAAAAGAAAGACATCCGCCCCCCCCCCCCCCCCCAAAAAAATCCCAAACCCCAAAACCTCTAAAAATATGCCTGTACAGTTTCTTAAATTTCAGTATACAGCAGACAGTATCTATGGAGCTTGTATCACAAAATCTCCAGAAGGCAATATACAGAAGCAAAAAAATACTGGGCCCCAGAAATGGAGCTCCTTGTATCAAGCACCTAGAATTTCCTATGCAGAATCCAGGAAGAATAATGTGCTTCAGCAAAACATTGAGAAATCTATGGAATTTGGATGCTTTCAGACTTAGGTGATAAATAAGCAAACATTTGCAGAAACATTTCTGATTCTTGCTATAACTGACTTGAGAGTAGAAGTCCTACTGCATGTCAATGGAAATAATAAAGAGAACTTCAATGCCATGTAGCAGCTGGTACCCTAACTTCAACAGCCTTTCATTTGTTGCTCTAAGAATAACTCCCTTAAACAGTATATACAAATTTTTCAAATACTTAAATATTTTACAATGCTTTCTAGAAATCAGTTAATAATCTAAAGAAGTCAGGGGACTTCTGTACCATTTGTTGTCTGAAATGTTAACATATTCAATTGTTCCAGAAAGACTTAATGTAATGTGTTTTGGGCAATTTTACCAGGTCTAAATAATCAAAATGACGACATACTAAAATACTTCTGTAAAGTCATTTATTTGATGTGACAGTGAACTGTAATTTTTTACCTGCAAGGACTACACAAATACCTCAGTAATCTCATAAAATGAATAAGTGCAAGCCTAAAACAAAGATCAAAATCCTGCTCGGGTACCTGAAACTTAGTCTCAAATTTTATAAGTGGTTAAACACTTGTTCTAAAGTATCATTCAAACTCCAGATGGTATCTAATGATTGTTTAGGATTATAAAATTAAATGACTGTTCTTTTCAATTATATGTTATCGTTAGTCTTTCTGCTAAAAGGAGTAAATATGTAATTCTCCCCCCATATCTTTTTCTTAGTTTGCATTCTGTGAAGAGCCACAGCTGTATCTAGGTCCAATCCTGGTTCCCTGTTGGTGCAATAACTAAACTTCCATGGTTTATACACCAAGAGAAACATCCTATTACAATTTGCTTCAAATAAAACCATTAAACTTTTCCAGTTTTACCTGGGCTATCATAAAATGCACACTTAGACCTACAGTATGAACTGTAAATTCTTCTCCTTGCAAAAAAATAAGTCAAAACCCCCATCTATATTTCCACTGCTAATCAAGTTTTAGAAAGGTGAAAAAATAACATGAATGGTATTTATGATATGAGAAGCTGATTATACATGAAATAAAATTCTTTATGGCTGATATAAAGTTTGGACATGATATAACTTGATTTGTGTAATTAAGGTTTTTTCCTAAGGGAAGGATAAAACAGGCTACTTCTAGAATCTAATTTTCCTTTAAACATGGCAGTATGACTACAACAGCACTAAATGTAAGACCATGACTGTAAGAGTATACTGGCACTGCCTAGCAATGCAGCCATTCATATAAAAATGAGTTTTACTTGGTGTGTATTTTTTCTGTTTATATATTTATGATCAATGATTTATAGTTGCTACACCTTCACTTGATTCTATAACTTCTCCTGGCTATCAAGCTTTGGGATTTGTTATTTAACAAGTGTATATTACCCATGACTTGAAGATTACTGTCTAGCCAAAAAAGACAGGAAGGAACATAAGTTAAGAGTCAACTCTTCTACTTCAAAAGTGTTAAAGATGAAACTGCTTTTGAAGGTCACTAAGGATTAAGATGCATTTTTAGCACGTAGCCAGTGTAGGAAGTTTACTGCATTTTGATGTAAAATACACCACAAAAATTTCTGTTCCATATTCCTGGAAAGTCATCTTTCTTGTGGTTTCCAATAGAGTAGTTCAAAAGGAGACGCTTCCTCGATAGGAAACGCCAGCTGCATTTTAAATATTGCCCATTTGCTGCTTACAAAATATCTGGATGTCAGCACATTATTCTCACTGGTACTTCAAAGTTGTTATTACTGCCATGTAGCCCTAGATGTTTAGATGGTTCAGTTACCCATTTTCAGCTTTTGGTTTCAACACTCTCTATCTTCTCGTCTCCCCACAATTCTGTCCATAATTCATATAAGTGTATAAAATGCTGAAAATCTCCCACAAAAAAACCCAACAAACCAACCTACAAAAATCTAATGGAACATGAAATCAAGTAAATGGAATTGGGTACAGCAATTAGTTTGCATTTTTATGTGCAGACCTGTTTCTTACCTATCAACAAAGTAACAGTTAAATGTGTGTAACTCAGATGCTTTTAATTGTTTAGGAAATACAAGTACACAAGGGTCAGAACAGAATAATGAGAAATCTGGGAAATAAAACCTAGCATTCAGATTTTCAGTATTAGATTTTGGGAAACTATTTGCAGTATCTCATGAAACCTGCAGACATTTTATATTTTGTAGCTTGTCCCTTTATATATTCCTATGTTGCCACTGGGGAAAAAGTTTACTTGTTCAATTGCTACATGCCCCAAATTTTTCTATCCTTCACTTTCATTGAAACTGTTCAGGTTCAGGCAGAAGGCTGGTGCTGAGCTGACTTGCAGGACTGCAAGAGTGTGGCTGCATTGCAAGCTACCTGGACTCCACAGAGCTGAGATGTGTTGTGGGCCTCTTCCTATGAAAGCAGATAGCAGCTCCATATGATGTATTTGTAGATGTGCAGAGGGCTCGTTTAAATGTTGCATTTTTACAGGGAAGCATAAGGGATGTTCAGGTTTTCTGCTTTGCCCGGGAGTCTCAGCATTTTGATCTGCCCCTCTAGCTTCTGCTTGCTCTCAGCTACAGTCCTGGAAGTGAGGCCACACAGTCTGACAGTTTAACAGGCTGCATAATCTAAATTCCATGTTTGTACAAACAGATATGGTTAATTATTGTGTATTACTTCATGCGATGGTTCTGGAACAATATGATCCATATCTGACAGAAAACAGACAGTAAATTAAAGCATTACCTTTTATCTTCCTATTCCGTTTACACTGTCCTATTGTTACCTGCTATTTTATTGGTGGTTTCAGGTACAGTAAGTGTATTAGCCTTAGCACCCTGATGACATTTTAGCCAACTTTTGCTTAGAATCTTGATCTATCACCTCATTTTTCTTTGGGAAGTATTTTTGGAACATACAAAAATGTTTTTGATAAGTTTCACTTTATAAAATAACATATGTTTCCAAGTATGCTTCCCTGCAAGCTTTGCTGTATAGATTATCTCAGCAGTGTTCTTCCTTGGACTATACTTTTTTTTTCCTATGGACCATGCTTTTAAATTCAAAGGGATCTGCAGTCCAGAGGGAGAGGTGGCCATTTCACCTCCATGTAGTTCTAGAGGGGAGACAGACCAGGCAGCCTACTATTAAACCACACCTCTGTTAAAGAGCCTAATTTCCTTATAAAGTCAAGAGAGGGTGGAAAGGAATTTCTATTGGATGATTCAGAGCTCTTAAATTAGCAGACCATAGTCAGGTGTGAATATTCCTCAATCTGTGTTAATATATTGTTCAATCCTATCTTCTGTTATATTAACCAGCAATAAAAACCCATTTAACTTAAAATATAAAATTGATTTTGGTTTAGAAAAACACAATAAGCGTGTGTTGATGAATAAGTGTCTTTTGGACTTTAACTCTGCTTCTTATGCATATGAGTATTTTATAAAATTTCAGGTGAAGCCACTTGTAATCTTTAGGGTGGACAGAGGTGCATTCTTGTAACTAATGCATGTGTTCATCTCCCACTGATTTTGAATTACTCATGTGAATAGTCTCCTTATACTGTAGTGATGACAATACCACCACCTCTTCCTGATTTATATTCTGGTCCTATAGCAATTTAATTCATTATCCTATTGACTTTCTCCTCTGAAGCTGAACATTAATCTGAAGGTTATAGAGATTCTACTAAACCACCCTTCCATTAGACATGTGTTCCCTCATCTGGTACTTTCCTCAGAGGCTTATTTTTCAACATTAATAAGCACCGGAGTACAGTAAACTTATCTTCTGGCTGAAATACTTAAAAATGACCTGCATCATTTCCAATAAAGTCTCCGAAATGTAATACAGATGGCCTGTGGCAATTGACAGATCTGAATTTCAAACTTCCTTCTGCGAGCTGTTGGCAGGAGTGCCAGCGTTACGAGGCGTAGTAGGGGCTGGCATACAGCTAGCTCTGCTTTGGCATTGTAACCACCTGCAGGAACGCCGTTATGAAGAAGCGGGAGACTCCTGTCCTCTCTGCTCGGTGACATCGCTAGCTGATGTAATGCTCCTTTCCTGAGGAAAGAGAAGGACTATGTGCTAGCACAAGTCGATGAAGGGCCATGCTAGATTCACAAAGCCTCACGTGAGTGAGGCTTCCTACAGAGAACAAACCAGAAAAAAATGACCTGGGAGAGGAATCTAAATATTGGGTAAGTGTAGGGAACCGTGTGAGGAAACAGCGGCTTTTGTGTGGAACTGACCCATAGGTTAGAAAAGGAGGCAGAGTCCTGAGCCAATTGTCACATGGGAGGCGCAAATGAAAGTTCACCTTCTAGGTGATGAAATTTTTGGGAGGAAGATGGGGGACGTAAATGGCTTGTAACAAGTGATACAATATAGAGTTGGCCTGTACTTGCCGTTTCTTCTGACATGCTAATTAGCCATGACTTGTTCTGTTTTGCCAACGTAAGTCATAGTACGTAGACAGTACTTTATTCCAGTAAAGTTTTTTTGGTTGGGTTTTTTGTTTTGGTGGGTTTTTTGTTTGTTTGTTTGTTTGTTGGTTTTTTTGGTTTGGGTTGGGTTTTTTTTTTTTTGGGGGGGGTGGGGGTGGTATAAACAATACCAACATTAGGATTTTTGGGGAGGCTATTTGGAACCACACAGGCAAGTCAAAAGTGTACAGAAGGTCTCAGTGACAGAGCCACTGTTTCTGATTTAACAATTCAGACTACTCTAATTCTGCAGCAGGCTGGATTAAATTATTCCAGCTGGCCGGATGCTTCTCATAGGCTGTCTATCTGACAGTCTTGCTTCTAAAAATATCAGAAGTTGGATTTGCAACACTGATCTCTCTGATAAGTAATCCTTTACTATCACTAGAAGTTCCCCACTCACATAGAATATGCCTGCAGTTAAAGAAATTGCAGTAGTCAAAGGCTGGTATTTCAGAATTTCCAGCCTCCCCCTTTGATTCCCATTTTCTTGTATTTTATTTGGTTTTGTCAGTGGCTTTTAGCAGCAGCGAAAGTAAATCTCAGTTCCAAACTGTGTGTATAGCTTGCAATATGTGTTCATTTATCTAGATACTATTCTGGCTTTCATTTTACTTCTTATGTAGCAGATGAAATCATTGTGTGTTTATAATCTCTGTCAATGGTTTTTGAAAGGTGACTTGGTGGGCAGAGAAGAAGAAATTTATTTTTTTCGTGTGTTGTGGACTGGTCTCTTGTTTGAAAGTCTCCAGCTATTGAGTTTGTTGCATAACCCCAAATAATTAAGCTCCTTGACTTTCTGCCTTTACATTGATAAGGCTAATACAACGCGTAGCCATAAAGTGGTTGGAGGTCTCCTGCAGCACATTTTTCATTTTTCCGTGTAGGAAAAAAATTGGTATGGATTTTTATGACTTTGCCACATGGTAAAGTTAAAGGGTCCCTTTTTCATCGTGAACCTTTTGGAGGTTGTTACCTTTTTATTTTAACAAGGTAGACAGTGCCTGAACAACAGCACTCTGGTAAATTCTGCTGTATTTTGCACTGCTGCTGTCTGAAGGGAAGATGGTCTTTCTCATTAAATGATATGGACTCTGAAGCATTAAAATTGTTTTGCATAGAGACATTAGGCAGCAGACACAAGTGATTGGTGTCTTAGTTGGGGTCTTTGCTTGAGCCAAGATTTTCTTTTAATCATTATAATTCGGTAGGATGCTTATGCAAAGAGTAGGGAATTAAACACACTCAAGTATGTATCAGAGGGACAAGTAAATGCTCGATTTATTTAGTTAAGCATTCCAAAGCCTGCCTTTCTTTCCATGTTAGCAGTGCCAAACATATTGATGATAATCTGATACACAGTTTTAAAGCCCTTACACTCAAACTATTTAAGCATTAGTTCAGTTATTCTGCCTACTGAAGTGATAATTAGGGGCTAAAAGGTAACCAGATTATTGTAGAGATCTCTCTTGACAGCCTTTAACACCTAGTTAAATGTTAAAGCCTGGAAATTACAAGCCTCTCAGTATCATTCAGACCACAGTATATTTTGAAGCAATTTGCTATTTCTAGATTGTTTTTCATGCCACGCTACCATTCCAGTGCTCTCCAGCTTGCTCTGAGTACCTGCTCACTTGCAGAACATCTTCACTAGGCAAAAAAAGTCCCTAAGAACAAACTTCTTGCTTAGTATGGATGTTAGGTGGGATTTCCAGATGTGTAAAGAACATTGCAGCTGGTTCAAGATATATTGGGGCTGTTTAAAAGCTTCTGCCTTCTCTGCACTTGGATTTAATTTAGGTCTGTTTGAGCCAATCCAATAGTTTGCCAGTGCTGTGAGGGAGAGGTACTGCTCTCTCCCCTGACCCCTCCCCAGGTTCCCCTTCTCTCTCTGCAATGTGCTGACTTTAACAGGCATTGGAGACCCAGTGAAAATGAGGAGACAGATATGGATGGGAGTGGAGGGAAGGAGGAGTAGGAATAATCTGATTGTGATCTACTGCCATGGATCACACTTCTTGGGTAACTTCATCCTTAGGAATTGTTTCCCCAGCAAAACAGAGGTTTTAGTAAAACCCATAGTGGGTTTGTCCAACACAAATAAGAACAGCAGTAACAAGGCAGTGTCATGGGAGTTAGCGTGCAATTAGCAGTCAAACAGTGTAATCCTGCAATGATTTTTCTCTGGTTGCCTACACCTGCTTAAGCCAAAGCCAGCAAATATTCATTGTTATTCTTACCTGCACTAGCTTAATCAAACTAATGCGCTTATGCAGTTATATTTCTTTGCCCCATCTCCTCAGACAGCATTATCCAGCGCAGAAGTGAATAGTAATTAGCAGCAAGTCTTAAAAGCATACGTTACATTTTAAAGACGTGTACTCTATCATAAAGTCAGGTAGCTTGTTTACAGTTTTCTTACTATAGTTGCTAGGAGCTGTAGACATTACATCTTCCAGTGCTGAGAGCTTATCAAAACTCACTTATATATATAGACAGCACTTGTATGGGTGGATGTATATTCTAAGAACACCATCAGCTGCTGTCCTTCACTGAAAATTTGCAGCCATGCTATTCAGCATGATTGATTTGAATCTGTGCTTGTACTTTGAAAACAGTGCACGTTCTGTAAGTAAGACTTGACTGTGCAGATGCAGGTTCAAATTAGTAATTAATACTTGACCTTATTGGAACTTACCTGTCCAGCTGCCCAAACCAGCTATCTGAAAGTGTGAAAAACACATCCTCAAAGGACAGAATTCATCTCACTATCTGAAAAGGCGGCCCGTAGTCTAAGCTACTTGGCCTATTGTTTCTCTCTGCTCTGTTGTCAAGGGAGATGCACCTCCACAGAGTGATTTGTCCTGTCCTAAGAGATGCATCTCTGGCTATCAGGAATGATCATCCTCTGAAGATGCTAATCTCTTTCTATTCGCTGCAGGAGGAATTCGGATAACTAGATGAATCCTGCATATATTGTGGATCCAGCTGTGCATGACTGACTGACTAACAGTGGTTTCCACTTCAGCTAGGTTTTCTGCTTTACTCAGAAAAACTTGAGGTCTCTGTTAGCA
Organism: Aquila chrysaetos chrysaetos; assembly: GCF_900496995.4. Lineage (NCBI taxonomy): Eukaryota > Metazoa > Chordata > Aves > Accipitriformes > Accipitridae > Aquila > Aquila chrysaetos. The sequence goes on from NC_044008.1 coordinate 69,963,544, forward strand.
AATACCACATGTTAACAGTACTTCAAAACTCCTACTTGCAAAACCAGGAGAGCCTAGTTAAGCATTAAGTATTGCAAAACAGTGCTCTACATTTTTACCTTTTGTTATAGTCTATGACTGTTGAATTTATAACTTAAAAACTCTTTTAAAAATATCTGAAATGATGCTGATATATCATATCAAGTGCAATGGTATGTTTCAACCAGATTTTTGCTTTCTTGTTCAGTCAACTTGTTTTTCTTTGAATATTGCTCTTCTATAAATCTCATTAGCAAAGCAAAGACCTTATTTACTACAGCATACTTAACTTTCAGCTCTTAAAGGAGTAATGCATTATATGTTCACTTGTCATAGAATTTAACGAAGGCAACCAGAAGTCAGTTGTGCAAGACATGAATAATTTCATGAACAAGCTGCCACTGGCTATATTATACATCTATGTAGCTTATAAAACAAAGCAAATGATTACCATCAATTATAATACCATCATTTGACAACTCTGCAATTAATTTCCTACTCTTAAATAACGGCTATTGCACAGTGCCAAAGAAAATGCCATGTATTAACTGACTCATCACCAGAGTCTCTGATAGATAGTACAGATGGTAATTTGATTATTCACATCCAAGAAAATAAGTGCTTTATTATGAAAACCTATTCATTTTGGTCTTCTGAAAGAATGGTAACAGGGATACCTAGAGTCTCTTTAAAAAGAATCCCTACAGTAATATACAGTTATTCTGAAGCATTTTTTTATTTGTTAAGATTTGTGGGGTAGAGTTGCGTGCTAGATAGTTCACAGACATGGCACAAGCTGAAGAAGGTTGGGGTATTACAAAACCCATACATCTCTTCTATGTAAAAATGCTCCTACATAAGAATATTGGAAAGATTCTGCTTTGTCTACCAGAAAGTCTGCAAACTTTACTATATGTTTTGAAAAAGTACTCCATATACAAGACTAAAATATTTATCCAGCAAGATTAATGGGCCATCTGCAATAGCTATCAGGATCATTAAATTATAGTCTTTCCTGGGACAATTACAGACATGTATTTAAAATACAAAGCAAGTACCAATTCTGCCAGGGTTTACTTGTGGAGTTAACTTTATTTCCTGAGCAGACCAACAGACTTCTGTGGAACCATCTCTAAAATTAAGTATCACCTTACTTTTACATGAATCAAAGGCAGAATGGTACTCAATGTAAAGTGTTACACACCAGCGAGTAGCAAAAGTAGCACTTTTATAAGAACTTGAAGTACTTTGAGTATTACCTTGTGGTTAATCTTGTATTTGCACTTAACTGGGATATAAAGGACCCATCAGAAGATACTTGATTACTTTGGAAGTAGTGCATATGAGAATATAGCATGTCTATGCATACAATAAATAAAACGGTTTCATTTTTAGACCTGAGTCATGCAATTAGCAGTGCATGGGCAAAAAAAACCAAACCAGTAATTCCCCGATTTTCAGAATGGATAAAGGGAAACAATTTTTATGAGTACAAATTAGTTTGCAAATACCTTCAGGCAGAAATGGAAAGTGAGTAATTCACACTGGTTCATTTGTAAGTCCAAATACGTTGACATACCTCCCCAGAGAAAGCCTGTCCATTGAGTAGGTGCTCTGATCCCTGGCTGTCTTCACTTCCAAAGTGTAACCGGATTTCCTCTAAGCGGTGACTATATGTCATCGGTCCTCCAGAGATGTTGACCAAATGCTCTTTGTCTAATCGTAGAGATACATGTCTCCCTGTGTTATACATCGTCCCACTGACCTAAACAAAATGGGGGGGAAAGAAAGCATTTTTTGAAAATAACTTGTAAATCCTAGAAACTGGTTATACATACTTCAAGATTTTGCTATTTACACACCTTCATTTAAATGTAGCAATACATCTTATTGTTGTGAGATGAAACACACAACCTGAGGTTATACTTCAACTTCTGCTTTGAATCTTATACTGTATATTTAAATATTTTTCTAAATCTATATGTACATATTTTAGCCAGGGGCCCATGGTTAACACAGTGACTAGGATTATTACACTTCTAAATAAGTAGGCTTTTAGAATATTTTTTTATGCAAGGTCTGAATAATGGCTTCATTACAAAACTTCTGCACTGAAAATGGGAACATTTCAGCTGACATAAATTATTTAAGTACACTTGAACAAATCTGAAATTTAACTCATTTTTTTCTTCTTTTAATATTTATAACAAAGTTATCCAAAAGTAAAGGTGCTGCAAAAAGCAGAGATATAATTATTTATAAATTGGGAGCCCTACTCCTACTGGAGCTGCAGGTGAAAACTTTCATTGTCCTCCTCTGCAAGTCTCTCTGTTTTGTTATGAATATTTTATGTTTATAATTGCTAGACATTTTAGCCATAGCGGTACAGAATTAATTACAATTTGATCATATATCTCTAGTTCCTCCTACACCTTATTAGCTGTAATGCTCTTCAAGATTAATCCTTATTTTTAAAAAGACTGAATGTTGTGCTTCATTTGCAAACTGATTTACAGCTGCTGTAATGAAAAAGAAAATTATTGTGGAAATTTTTCACAGAATCATACAATGGGTTGGGTTGGAAGGGACCTTAAAGACCAGCTAGTTCCAACCCCCCTGCCATGGGCAGGGACACCTTCCACTAGACCAGGTTGCCCAAAGCCCCATCCAACCTGGCCTCCAACACTTCCAGGGACGGGGCATCCCCAACCTCTCTGGGCAACCTGTTCCAGTGCCTCACCACCCTCATCGTAAAGAACTTCTTCCTTCCATCTAATCTAAATCTACCCTCTTTCAGTTTAAAACCATTACTCCTCATCCTATCACTACACCCCCTGTTAAAAAGTTCCTCCCCATCTTTCCTGTAGTCCCCCTTTAAGTACTGGAAGGCTGCTATAAGGTCTCCCTGGAGCCTTCTCTTCTCCAGGCTAAACAACCTCAACTCTCTCAGCCTGTCCTCGTAGGGGAGGTGCTCCAGCCCTTTGATCATCTCCGTGGCCCTCCTCTGGGCTCGCTCCAACAGGTCCATGTCTTTCTTATGTTGGGAGCCCCAGAGCTGAACACAGCACTCCAGGTGGGGTCTCACCAGAGTGGAGTAGAGGGAGAGAATCCCCTCCCTCGACCTGCTGGTCACGCTGCTTTTGATGCAGCCCAGGATACGGTCGGCTTTCTGGGCTGCAAACACGCATTGCCGGGTCACGTTGAGCTTCTCATCAACCAACACCCCCAAGTCCTTCTCCTCAGGGCTGCTCTCAATCCACTCATGGCCCAGCCTGTATTTGTGCTTGGGATTGCCCCGACCCATGTGCAGGACCTTGTACTTGGCCTTGTTGAACTTCATGAGATTTGCCCAGGCCCACCTCTCAAGCTTGTCAAGGTCTCTCTGGATGGCATCCCTTCCTTCCAGCGTGTCAACAGCACCACACAGCTTGGTGTTGTCAGCAAACTTGCTGAGGGTGCACTCAATCCCACCGTTCACGTCACCGACAAAGATGTCAAACAGCGCTGGTCCCAGTACTGACCCCTGAAGAACACTACTTGCCACTGGTCTCCATTTGGACATTGAACTGTTGACTGCAACTCTTTGAGTGCGACCATCCAGCCAATTCCTCATCTGCCAAGTGGTCCACCCATCAAATCCGTGTCTCTCCAATTTAGAGACAAGGATGTCGTGCAGGACAGTGTCATGTAATTCTGTCATAATTTCCACTGTCATAGGAAAAGTTCCTATAGCAAGAGGTTCCTTAATTTATGCCATTAGAAAGTGAAATATGCCAGTTTGAGTTAAAATAGAATTGTGATTTATTTAAAAACATTCTGCATGGATACAAATGGTACACTTGAATAACATTCATTTACTTTAAGATGAGGAAGTGTAGCAATAATATGCTTTGTTGCACTTCAATTTAAAATTAAAGACATGACTATTATGTATTATATGCTATACTACATCAGTACTATAGTAATTAACATTGCTGCAGTGTCATTTTATCTGTAATACTAATTACTGAGTTTAAATGACCTGTTTTCTTGCACAGTGTGTTGTAAAAAGTTACACTGAACAGACTGTGCAATAGAACTAAATGGATGAGATTAAACAGCTTTTGGTTGTTGTGGCTTTTTAAACTTTGATACAGATGTTCTATTCTTTGTGTTTATTCCAATTCAAATAAGCAGTAATAAATTTCTTATGAAAAGTAATAAATACAAATGTTCCTATTCTTTGCAAATAAAACACAATGATCTTATTTATAAATGTTCCTTAGTTTTTATGCTTGACTTTGCATGCATAATAATTAAATACCAAGTTTAGTTTAATAGGTGGAAGAAGGTCAGTTTATTGAATTTCGTTTCAGTACACTGCATATGAATGACATAAAATTGCTGATCATAAGTAACAAATGTAGTTTAAAAACAAATAGGGGAACATGGTTTAAAGCCTCTTACATTTGGAAACTTGCTTCACTGAATGCTCAGTTAAATTTAGCAACTATGCAAAATATTCAGAATGCATTTTCTTACTTAAATTGGTACAAATCTCAAATTAGGTTACCACTATTTTCTTTCTCAAGGTAAAAGTGACCCAAATAACCCCTAATATGAATCAAATAACTCTCTGTAGAGCAGAAACGGGAAATGATAGAGGCAAATTCATGAACAAGAGTAACATTTGTCTTTCTCATTTCTCCCTTCATAAAAATGCAGTACTTGTAGAGATTGTATTGACTGTTTTAAAACAGAATTTCCCTACGTAACTGCAGATGAAGAATACCAGTAATGCAGTGAAGTATCTGACATGCCTCATTTCTGACCTGCAGGGAGGGATGAACACTTGAAGTGAGACTATAAAATCTGCTGCATGGGCACTCAGACTTGTCACCAGGAAGGACAAAATCCAGCATCTTCAGTATACAAAATGCAAGGTCTTGCCCTTTTATCTGCCGCCTTAGGTTTAAGTGAAGCACTAGTTTTCTTGTTGTATGTGCCCAAGGGACGAGTAGCTGCATATACCAGTCTAGATTCAGGACCACAGTGCACATTCAGGACATGCTCATGCCCATTTCTTTTCTTGAGAGTGTCAACATATACCGCCACTACTAGCAGCTTCTAATAGGCACTTCTTTCATGGACATTTGCTTACTACAAGAAGAATAGGAGTGTCTTATATTTGCCATCTACTCAGATTATATCTGAATGAAAGATTGAAATATTTAGGAACCCCCCCCCCCCCTTTTTTTTTTTTTTTTTTTTTTTTTTTCCTGCTGGAGACTTTCTGACTTGACGAGATTGTATAGTAGGCTGTGCTTGATTATGGGAAGTACCACTGTAACGCTATGTGAAATTCTTTATTGCGGTTCAGGATATTGTCTGTTTTATGTACAAACCTAGTATCTTATCACCTTTAAAAGTGTACATTTCAAGTATAACCATTTACAGTTGTTAGGACATAGTATCACATAAGTGCAATCACCTTCTGTTTGCAAGCTCAAAGTCCACAAATGCATTGTACTCAGTAGGAAAGTGTCATGCAAAAAACAATGCAAGAAAAAAAGAAGTTTGTCTTCCATTGTTTTTAGCAGAACACAATGCATTGTCTTTTCACTATGTGCAGTTTTGACTGCTACTGGAGAAAAAGGAGGTTCTGATCTTGTTCACTATGTGAACCTACTGATAAAAGAAGGATTTTCCATATTTTATGATACTGAGCCTTTAAAGTGATGGTGCACTCTCATTTTAGAACATCAAACTGAGTTGGTTTTGTGGAAAGCAAAGTTGCATGTGGTCTTGTAAAAGGTCGCAGGTGCAGAAGTTAACGAGGAGGTATCTTCTGTATTTTGTACATTCTACAAGATAAACAGTATGAAGACAGGGGCGCCTTATGGGAAAGACGTTGACTCTGCCTGGTACAGTCAGCAATATCTGCTACTGCAGAAAGCACCTACTGCAGAAAGCACAGTATTTATGTTTTATACCACTCTGTGGATTGGATAAAATGTTATAGGGTAGTTTAAAAGGATAATATAAAAGACCTGTTAAGATTTATATAACTGCTTCCTTAATGTGTCAGACTAATCTTTGGTGCTAAGTCCTTCATAGTGATGGCCTTTGTGTTGCTTCTTGCTCTGCTATTAAGTAACCCTTTTGTTCTGTGTTTCTGTTTGACTTGAAAGGTATGTAAAGATGAAAACACAGCAGACAAGGAAAAAAAGAGCACTAAATCATGCCCTCCTGTTTTTCAGAAGGATCAATATTCACATTTATCTTATGCAGTAGAAATAAGACTGAGGTAAAGAAAACATATATTTAAAACATCAGTAAAACCCTGTCTGAGAAGACAATGAAGTCCAACATTGTCAAAGTTAATGATCATACCACATTCTTAGTTGACCCTATTTTCCTCATACATTACAAAATATTTCCAAACAGGTAATTTTACCTGTGACGAAATCCCCAAGTAGAACAGAGCATGTTGATGGGCTTTAACCTTAATTGTGGAATAGTTCAACTTTGGTAGACTTTAATTAAATTATTAACATATTCCTGATGTAGTTATTTTCTATTTAATCTCATTACTTTTAATTCTTGCTTCACAGAGCTTTGTGCACATAATTCCCCAGCAGCATTATTCTCTCTATCTTCATGCAAGACAGCCACACAGGCACAGGCTGCTAATATATTCTATACTACATTTCTAAGTAAGATCTGAATACTCATGTGGTATCTGTGTATCACTTGCTGGTCCTGTGATCACAAAAAAGTCCCAATTTTGCCCTTTGAAAGGTGGAACACAAACAAAGTCAATAAAAATGCATACCTAATAAACACAAACTCTTTGATGCATGTTTATCTTGAAACTCTACAGGCCTTTATGAGCATTAGGGAAAAAAAAACCAAAAAACAATCCCAAAACATTTTTTTCTAATTATGTTCTTTAACCCTGCATTTGTGGAAGCATTTTTTGTTGTGTCCTAGTTAACTGTATATCGTGTTCCCTTTGTCTTTTCTTCCACAACTAGTCCTGAACTAAATACTTTTCAGAACTTCCTTTGCGGCCTACATCTTTACATTCCAGTCTGTGTTAAAATAGCCTTCAAAAACCCTGAGCAGGAGAAGTGACAGAAAAAGAAGCCTGTTTTAGGGCGAAGCCACACTAGAAATGTAAGCAGGGAATGCAAGAGGAAAGAAGGAGCCGAGATAGATTCTTTGCCTTTCAATCCCATGCTACGTTAGCAGTTCACCGTCACCATTCTTCAAGCGGTAGCGCAGGCTCTCTGCTTCCTAGGGGCCTTTACAAAATAGCAAAATAGTGCATTTTGGATTTATTCACGTAAGAGTGGTCTGAAGATTAGTTCCACGAACATTTTTAAACTTGTATCAGTACCTGCCAGTGGAGCAGCACTGAATGTAAGGAAGCAAGAAAATCAATTGTGTATGGCTGCCTGCTGTGGTGTCCTTGGATCTTATCTGCAATATTAGATGTTCCTTTCTTTAGGATGAAAATAGATACAGTCCAAAGAAGGCCTAGTACTGTGTAGGGAAGCAAATCACCAAGGATTGAAGAGTGTTTTGAAGGTGTCGTAGTGCCCCAGTTTCATGTCCTGCAATAACCAAGTTTCGATCATCTGCCACCTGGCTTCTGTATTTTCCTCCTGGAGTCCTACATTCCAGCAGAACAGGAAAGCGGCTCTGCAGGTTCAGGGAGTGGTGGGCTTTCCTCCTCCGTTAGTAGCACCTGAACTAATGCCACATGTTTTGTCATTACCTTTGGTTTCTGCCATTCAATGTAGCAATAGCAGCGGGTGGCCTAGTGAGTGCGGCCCAGATCCTAAGGAACCTGAAATGAGCCGCTGGGTTTCTGCTCAACTCTTATCCCCAGTAGCTTCATGGAGGGACAAGTGCTCCATGGAAACAATAAAACATTAACACTAATATTAAACTGTTCCTAGCATCTGCCATCTATGGGTCTTAAAGTTCTTAAAAAATACAAAAATATATCTGCGATTGTTTTTTGTCTCACCAGGGTAAGTCAACATTAATGCTAGGTTGTTTTATTTTCTTCCTGACACTTAGACAGGATTGTCCTATGCAAAATTTCACTCTGTAGCTCAGGTCCCTGAACCTGAGCTTCTAAGTGCAGTGATAAACTGAATCATGTTTTTCTGAGTCCCTCAAGCAAGTTCCTTTCATTTAATGTTTTTTTGGTTGTTGTTCATAGTATCTTGACCAGACCATATTCTGTGATATAAAGTACTGTCCTCATTGATTTAAATTGATTGTACTGTAGTAAGTACCTTATATCTCTCTTGTGCAAAGCAGAGGCTGCTTCAGGGTTTGAAAACAGAGTTTACATAGACTTCAGGGCAAGTGTGTGATTTGAAATCTGACTTCAGGGACAGTGACGAAGCATTGCGCCAAACTAGAATTTCAAATGTAACCTACGAAGGCACACTGCTTAGCTCTGCAGCAGAATTACATTCCCTTATTTCAAAGCAGTGGCTATACAAGAACATTTATTTTCTTAATATTGTGCTTATGGCATCCAGTTAGCTTTAGAAATAGTTTTATGCTGCTGTCTTGATTTTCTAGCTGTTCTTACAGGGGACGCAAGCTGGAAAATAAAATTATTTTACAGAGTTATTTTTCCAGCTTACTTAATGGTTGCTTAAAAAGGATATTCTCATTTTTTAAGGTCTTCTTTTAAAGAGAAGATTGATATAATCAAATAGGAGCAATTGTTCTATAGATTTTCCAGACTTCTGAGTGCTCTATCCTTGTCCTGAAGTATTCTTTGTATGTGTACATATGTAGACACATGCACACACATAAGAATTTTTTAATTTTTTTCTAAACAGTTGTTTTCTACAGAGAATTTGGTTTTATTTAAGTGCTTTTGATGAATATTTGTACATGTGAATAGTTATTTTCCACAATTCTTTTTCCCTGCCTTCATTTTTACGCTTAATCATTGTATGCAACAGTACGTAAAGAAATTGCGGAAACGCTGCTAGTACAGCATCATTTTCAAAACCATGTTTGCAATAAACAGCATGCTTCTTGACCTTGTAAATCATGGTCTTCTATAGAGTTGCCTATAAACGTCTCGGGGCCTTAGATATAGATACATATTTAAAGTATTTCATGCTTTATTTTTGAAGGTAATTTTAAGGCAAATTCCATCTATGTTTCCTGCAAGCCTTCCTTGCTGCCAGCAGAGAGCACTGTTGACCCATCCCATATAGCCTTCACCTATATACCACAGGGAATTCCACAGCCAGGAAGAAAATTAAAACTAATCTTTTTTGTGTGACACAACTGTAATCCGTGGCTTTACTCTCAGAAGTGGTGGTTTCAGCTGTGGGGACGCAATTGTGGGGTCTGTTGCTGATGCAGGTTTCTAGTCTACAACCGAGTGTTTGGGGGATGCAGGCTCAGCAGGTTGCTTGAAGGCCATCAGATAAGCAAAATACCCGGAGTGCCTTTTCTGGCAAGAATCCAATAGATCTTATGTTGTGTTGATTAAAAAAAAAAAAAAAAGTGGAGGGGAGGGAAATAAAGATAAGGAAATAACAGAGTTTTGATACAGTGCCACTTACTGCGAGGGAGCTGCAATATAATTGCTGAGCTTTGAAGAACATCATCATCAATATTTGATTAAAAAAGGCCCGTGTGAAAAATGTAAAATGTAAGAGAGAAGTGTAAAGATTAAAATAATCTTTTTATCTTCTTAGTTGAAAAGTTTTAAAAAGGAAATGATGTTAATGAGTCCAATTAACCCATTTACCTGCCTAACGTAATGTGTCATGTATCAGCATATGGCATGATACACTTTTTTTTTTTGCTTTTTGAAGCACCATTTTCAGTAAGGATCTTTCCCATTCACTACTCTGCAGTTTTGCCTGTTTACTTCCTTTAAGTGACTGATCTGTAAAAAACTTGGAGCAAACCTCATAAATTAAATATTCAGGCTTACTGGCTAATGAGCACAATATGTCAATTTTCAGTGATCAAAATAATGTGCTTCAATAATGTATACGCCATTCTGTAACAAAAATATAATTTTAATAGAGGACCCGCAGGGTCATGGTTAGTCTGAGATAATTATATGCCACAGGATGTGAACGAATGAAACTGCTCCTAGGACATTGGTAATACCCCACAGAGTCTATATGCCACATGCTGCCTTTTAGGGATAATAAACTGCTTTATTGTATTTCCCCTACTCCATTAATGCAATGATTTTTGCTTGTTAGTGACTATGAAGCCTAAAGCAGATGCAGCCAAATTTATGGTGTCTAGCATTAGTAATTGCTTTGCATATTGACACTAGCTTTACAGTGAAATCGTGCTCTCCTTAATCTAAAATATTCCAACTACATTTAAACCATATGTAGCAGGTGAATTTCATCCCGGAGCTTCCACTGGGTTTTTTAAATTAAAATTGAATTATTGAAATAGACAAGCAGAAAAACTGGCTTCTGTGACTGGACAAGGGATCTGCTTCCACCAATGCTGGCTGAAGGCTTGACGGATGGACCAGTAAGGATTTTAAGTGGGGGATATAGCTTGATGCTGAGAGCTTCCTGCATGGAGGGATCCATTACATGCTGTTTCGGGTGAAAAAAAAAATAATGAAGAATGTTTTGCTGTAGGAAAGCAGACTGGATCTCGATGTTCACCATCTTCTGCTGTGTAGTATCTTGAAACCTACAACCTGAACGTTTGAGGCAAACTGAAGTGTGGAAGAGGAATGTGTGAAAACAAGTTATGTTGCAATGTGACCTTAAGAGACTTTACATACAGCATGCAGTTACTTAGCAGATAAGGCAACAGAAATCACAGGTATCATCAGCCAGGTAAAATGGCGAAGGTATTATGTCAAGTTCCAAGTTCTTTGTGATCGTTTGTAGAATGGGGGACAGATTCCATGCTAAGACCACTGTAAGGTTTTTTTAAGTAAACACTATTAGTGCTTCAACAGCAGACACAGATGTGTCTTCACTCTTGTAGATTCTGGAGTGACTTTGGTTTATTAGCAGAGAACTCACGTTTGTTGTGAAGCATCGTGTGCCTGCGTCATGCTCTAGTGTTTAAAAAGGATGTTTCTGGACATTCTAAGCTAGACTTACACTGTATGATTGCAGAACTAGACTCAGCAATTCACAATCCTGTGTGTCTATAGCTACCTTTTTACTACTGATGGCAAGTCTCATCCTGTGCTGTGGCACAGTTACAAGCGTTATATGAAAGAGGGAAAAATTACATTTGCGTGCTCCTTTTAGTTTAGAATTAGGCTAAGTCAATAAGTAATTGAGAGAATAACTGGGGCTTGGAGAACTCATTACCCTAATTTAGTCTAGCTTCCTGTAACAAGGTTTTAGTTTGAAGAATCTGCATTAAAAACTGTGTTAAGGATAATTTTTGTCTCTGATAAAGGGATGTCAAAAGAGCTGCCTTTTTAAAATCTGAAGGCTTACATAAATTTTCAAAAGGTTGTAAATGGTACAGAAGCCTACAAACTTGTAAGAAATCAAGATAAATGAAAAATTACTCTTTCCATTTTTTATGTGGGTTTAAAATGTGAAATTGAATATGTTAAAATCCTGAGGGTCTAATTGAGCTCTTTTTTAGTGAGTGATGTTGAGATGCACTGACCTTTGGTAGCTGCCTGGATTTCAGAGCTCTTCTATCAGAGAGCTCTTTGGTTAAAAAGCCGGAGGTTTTCCAATGGAATCCAGATCAGATGGAAATTTATAGGACATATATTGAAATTAGTGTGTTTCACTTTCCTTATGTTTTCCATATAGCAAGACATTTAGACATTAGATGCTTAATTTCTCGTTTGATCAACTGCATATTAATAAATGTATTCAGACCTTCTAATATCTTTATTTTGCTTGTACATTTGTCTTCAGTACTTTCATTCCTAACACAACTTTTAGAAGAAATTTCCCTACTGAACAGATGCGATATTGCTAGTTGATTGATTTAAATTCTTTTTTAAATTGTTGGTGTATCTTCTACTTTACTATTTGTATGTAGCATTAGAAAAAAGGCTGTGCTAAATTAATCTGGGAAGTATCTTTCAAGCTACATGGTAAAATAACACTGTAGTGTTGTGTAGATTATTAATACACTCACCACTTTACCTACATCCATATACCTTTATATGTATATATGCTCATCTATATATGTATATCTCTCTCTCTATACATATACAGAAATAAAATCTTTTCTTTTTTACTAACTTCTGTGAAAAGAAAGAGGAAGAAAAATGTCTGTTCTCACACACAGGCCTAGATTAATAAATCGACAAAACCTTCTTGCCGTTGTGCATCCAGAGCATTAGATTGCTGTCTGAATGACTGAGAAGCATACAGCTTTCTGAGCAGGGCAAAGGATGTGAATTCAAAGTTCATCTGTTTTACACCACAATCAAAACATACCATTATTAAGGTTAATGATACAATTTTACAAGATCCAGAAAGCCCCGTTTGTTGCAGTTCTTTATTTCTCTAATTCTTTTGCTGCCAGGAAGATCTAAATTTCTGCGTCTGTCAAGTTTTCATAAACCCTCTAAAATAATGAAGTGACTGGTGCTGCTTTTTGAAATCCTCTGACCACTCTAGCCATGAAATTCCAAGAACGTGCAATGTACTGAACCCCGCTTAGGGGAAATTGCAGTGTCTGGGTTGTGGTGTAGCCAGAGAAGTATGGTAATGCTTTACTGAAATTATAAGTCAGTAGAAATGAAAAGAAGAATCTATAAAGCTCAGCTTTTTAGCCATGAAAGGGACAAAAGTTTTATCAGCTTTTTTAGCAGAACTGTAACAAGTTTTTGAAAGCAGTACATTTCACAATATCAAGCTGCTTCCCAAATCACTGCCAAGGAAAAAAATGCACAGTTATTGCAAAATAATTTCCTGAGCCCTGTATCTCTGGAGGTAAACTAGTATTTAGATAACTTGAAATTTGACCTCAATAAAATTCATTATGTGTCAAGGCAAATCCTTTGTGGCATGCAAAAATCATGAGCTATTCTGCCTAGTAGCGTATTTCACTGAGGTTTTTTTTTTGAGCAGCAGAAGAGAGCTGTTTTCTCCTGGCCTGCTTTTTCTAGTTCTTTAAAGAAGGTGAATAAATTAGCCTTTCCAGTTACAAATATTACTGTTCCTGTTTAACAGAGGACTGTTTTACTTTTCTCATTTTATCTGCCTCAAAAGCATTTGTGTACCTTTTTATGTTGAGAAAACAGTGGAACTGCAGTAGAAGTAGAAATAAAAGAAAAACAAACAAATCCTATCCTGAACTTATCTTTGCTTTTCCTGGCATTTCACTGTATTCCAAAACTTATTCTTTTTTCCTGACAATGCACTTTAAAACAAACCCACAAACCCACATTTTTTTTTGAAATAGAGCTCCCTAAAGAATTATCAATTCTAGCTTAACTAGAAGAATCTTCTCTGTGTTCCAATATGCCTCCAAATCAAATGTGTCTGAGAGTCAATGTGCAAGTTGGATGGAAGGCTGGGAAATCTGGGCTACAGCATGAACTTGAGCTCCAGGCTAAATGACAGCACAGAGGCAGACTTCGCCTCCTCTGATGTTTCCAGACTGGGTGTTACGTGTGTACATCGTCAGTCCAGTGGATGTACATGCAAAACCCTTTCAATCAGAAAGCTTCCTAAGACTTCACTTAGGAGCGCTCTTCTGCTAAAACTTGGTCAAGAGATTTTGTGTTTATTCTGGTGGGTTTTTTTGTTGGTTGGTTGGTTAGTTTTTTTCCCGATTCCCCATTACCTGCTGTGTTTATAGATTGCATGGCTATGGGGGAAGAGCTGTTTCTTTGTTCGGTATTCTAATCTTCTGTACAGTGCAATGTATACTAGAGTTGTGTAAATTAGTATTTTTACAAGTAATCAAAATGACACAAAGCTCTGAATACCAAGAAACAGGTTTTTTCCTCTTACATCATTCCCAAGCATGTTTTATTCCATGCAGAGTGAAAGACACTTTCCGCTAGCTCAAATGATAAAGAAATGGTGAGAAACTATTCTGAAAAAGGCTAAAAAAATATATCATGCCAATTTACCATCAGTTCCCCTCTGTTTTTCTTGGTCACTGCGCTTACCAAAATACAGATTTATCTGGCTTTGCAGAGGTGTCCATAAGGAAAAGAGAAAGGGGTTATGGGATAAAGTTAGCTAGGAATCAGCATGTGGCTAAATGTTTTTCCAATAGGGTTACAATTTAGACTAGACAGGATCTTAGCTTTCCAGACATAAAAGATAAGTTCATTTTTAAGAAGTGTTTTATTGTATATATTCTAAAGAGTTTCAAGAATGTTTAATCTGTTGAAACAATAATGATGACAAGTTCATCTTTATTATCTTCCCAGGAAGAATCTTTTAAAATAGTTGTTCACATTCAGTTATGGATCAGCATCCCCATTTATTAGCAATTGCTCTTCCTCCTATTTTTTATATCTTTTTCCTTCTCTGTAGCATGTAAACTGGAGGCTGAATGCTCTCAAATGCTTGTGAAGAGGTATCTTTCCCAACTCAGTGTTTGCCCATGGACTTGTGCATTCACATTCCTATTTGTGATGAATTATAGCTGAGAAGTTGAAAGGTATTGAGCATCTTATTTACAGCATAAAGACAGCCTTGCTCTCTTTATCCTAGATGAAGATGAGTTTTAGAGTTCATTCTCACACTCAGATTTGTTGTTCTTGCCTGCAGCAGAGGAAAATACTTTAAATGTGCTTATGTTCTTACTAACTAGATAGGACTTAGGCAGAAGTTGAACTGGAGCTTTCAAAAATTAACTCTTGCAGATCAGAATAAGTATTTCTTACAAGACGTTAATGAAAATTTCAGCACACTTGGTACTTTTAACAATTTTAAATGCACAGATTCTGAATAATGGGTCTGCCCCTGAGCTACTGAAATCCGTGAGCAGTACCAGTTTTTAATATGTAATTGGTGACTGATATAGTCTAAAGTAAAGATAGGAAATGCTTCCAGGCCTTCACTTACAGAAATATATCCACTCCCTGATGTAATTGAAAGATTTGTAAGTCTATTGTGGCTTATGTCTTATTATTTTCATACCAACTATTTCTAGAGTCTAGATGATGCCTAATAAACAAGTCCTTTAATCATCTTTAAAATGACAAAACTGTTGATAAATTGAATTTTCTCCAACAAGATATTGCTATATTGATTTTAGTACTCCATTTTTAATAAGCAGAGACTGTTCAGAATTGCTTGCTATGACAGTCTTGAAAGTAGGGCATCAACTGACTTGGCAAATGGCTGAATTTATAAGGGAAGTTTTTGCTAGAACTCTAATCCATTATCCTTCTATTGTTGCTGTTCATTTGCAATAAGGACACTGGGCCAAATCTGCTGCATATAAAAAACAGACAGGCGTGGCTACCTAAAAGTTATTGTGGTAGATTTCCTCTTTTCAGAGGTGATTTCTGTCACCATATTTCATCATGTTTACAGCTTTAATGACAACTTCCATCCCTAAGTATGGGCATGTCACTGATCACAGGGCTGTTTTACGGGAGCTTTGGTTAGCATGAGCAGTGAATGTGCAGGAGTTTCTAGAGGTAACATAAGACAGCAAGGATGGAGAAAGGCAAAGCTTTCTTTCATAATTCGGAGATGACCCACCATAGTAAGGGAAGAAGGATGCTATTTTTCCTAATTTCAAGGAGTTTCCAACAACTGATTTCTTCACATATAGAAGAACAGCTTCAGCACCTTCATCATTTAACAGGCAGGCACATACTTACCTCTGGTCTAGATCATTTTGCTAGAGAGATATGGTACACACAATACTTCAAGCTAACATTACGGCTGATCACATTACTCAGAGAGGAAAGGTGATGGAAACCCAGTGGTTAGGTCAACATGTAACATTTAAAAAGTTGCCTGTAATTGCAAAAATATTTTTCATCACTGTTGGAAGTTATTTTACTTTCGTCTGAATGTATGTGAGCTTTGCACATGTTAAGGAGTATCATGGTGTCTTCAAACACCGTCTGCTCAGTCTACCTACTGAAAAAGGCTTACATACCTGAATGACTATTTAGATTACTCTTTGGTTAAATGGGCAGAAGGTTTATGTGATGATAGCGTATCTGTTACTAAAGCAAGCAAATAAAATGGAAACAATACAAAATTTTTGCACACGTTAGACTATAATGAAATACATGTAGGGGCAAACATCCTAAAATGTTTCACTTTGAAATAGAAAAATGTTTTTGATATTCTAACTTCCACCTCAAGAGTGAGCATAGCTCTTGTATTAAAGCTGTGTTTTTGTATATATAAAAATCCATTCTGGGACTAAAAGCATATACATAATTATCCAAATACATAGGTGCCTATTTGCATGTCTTGTCAGGGATATGTATTCAGGGTGTAATGCCAGCTCTTTTACAAAAGCATTCTTTTTTTTTTCCCTTTTTTTCCTACCAGCTTATGCCTTCCTAGCACAAAAAAAGACTTGCAACATAAATTTATAGAGGATAAAGTATAACAGAACCACCAAGGGATTACTGAACAAAATGTGATATATACAAGCTGACAATTGACAACATCGTAATAGGTATTGAGTAAAAACCTGAATAAAAATGTTATGGCCAAATCACCTTTAAGGGATTTCAGGTTTCTGGTTTAAATACTGTTGCTTCTTGTCTTTTTCATTTATATATTAAAAAAAAAAAAAAATTAATACTCCTAAATCCCTGCTTTTCATTCCTTGTATGTCCTCTTATACAAAAGCAAAACACAATCAAACCAACAGCTTCTAAGATAAAAATTCTACAGTCTAGGCCAAACAGCATTCCTCAAACCCTGGGCCCTGATGCCATCACACTGAAATGAGGAGGCACAAAGTGACCAATGTCAGTAACTTAGTTCCCCCTGGACGTGGGACTGCCAACCACCTTCACTAGTTGGCAGCAGCGGAATCCCTTCAAGGCAGTGGAGCACATTGTGGGGACCTGCGGACACATGAAGACAGCTGTACCAGAAATGGTCCACACATGCTGAAAGTCTGAGAAATACTGATCTAGGTCAACTTTTTCCACATCTAGGCACCTTAGGAGACATGACCTCATTCTCAGAAATGCTGAGTAAACAGAATTCTATAAGTCATAACATTTCAATAGAGATGATTGCTTTTAATAGTCCTAGGAAACTCCTAAATACATCCCTTAGGCTATTAGGAACATGTTAATCCTAATGTTTTCATCTGTAATTGTGTAAAGTGATTTTTTTCCCTTCATTTTTCAGTGATTTTATTAGTTTTGTCTCTTTTTTACTGTCCTATATATATGGGTAGTCAGCACAGTTATAATTCTAAGTCTGCTTTTCCTATAGTACCTGTTCCTATGTACCTCTGCAGCAAGTTAAATACGTGTAGGAAGGTCCCTAGGGTCTTGTGCTCTTCTGGGTAAAACCATCGTCTGTTCTGTGGCTCTATTCTTTGTGATGTTTGCAGAAGAACTTCTGAATGCTTTCTGCAATTTGCTGTCTAAAAGATACCTAAATCCTGACAAAAGCATGTAGCACAGGAATGTATGTGTTCTACCCAACTGAAAATGCTCAGTGAATGTTCAGCCTTTCATTTCCATAGTGCAGTGCTTCATCCAAGCTAGCGAACACATTTTTCTCCTGATCAAAGCTGCGGGACAGATTATAAATTCTTATCTAAATGAGGATCTGGTAGTGCTGTAAGAGCATATGACACGGGAACAATTCAAAACACATTGTCAGCACTGACCTACCTTCGTTTCTGAGTTTGAAAGGATGAACATACCGTTGTGTATCTCTAGTGTAGTTGCAGCCTTATATTCTCCTATTGGAATCAGCAGAAGCAAGATCAGGTGATAGTTGTCCAGACAGTCGTAAATTTGACTAACTCCTTATTAAAAAAACTCCCTATCTTTATGAAAAATTCCTATTTAACTGTAGGGAAATCTAGAAGCTTCTCTAGAAAGCACTGAAAAAAGCCCATTATGATCCTTCTATAGGATCCTGAAACTATTTTGCTACAGAATTTTATAGGGACAGAATTCTCTATCATTCATGTTTCAAATGTCCCAAATTCAGAGACTTCAGGTTCTGCTACAAGATATTTGTGGAGGAGGGTGTTAAAAAGTTCAGTAGAAAAGATTAATATTGGTCTTGTTAAGAGTATAGGGCTTCACCATTCAGCATGCCCTGCTGACTGTCTTTCTTGCATCTATATTTTTTATGTTATTAGAAAAGGCCTGTCCATTTATTTTCTGCATTCACATCAGAAATTAGAAGACACTATACCATTAACTAGTAAGGAAAAAAACCCACCTTTTCATTATAATTGGATAACTAATATGTACTCAAAATATCTATCTGCATTATTTTTGTTCTTATTCCTGAAATGTGCTCCCTACCCTAGCCACAAGGTATTCAGAAGTCCTCCTGCCCCCCGCCCCAGCACTGCTATATGCAAAGTCTAATTCTGGAATAAATGGACAAATAAAACAGCACCAGCTATGGCAAAGGGATTGAACAAACCCTCGTGAAATGCAGAACAAAGCATGGATTAAAATCCTGGATGACTGGACCAACTTCACATACTTTTAATGAGTATTTTAGCTGAATATATCAGCCCAGACAGAATAATCCTGGGGTATTCCAGTATGAGGCTGCAGTAATAGCTGACCTACCAACATGCTGTTTCTAGCAAATCAGAGACGTAAGACTTAATCTACATCATCTAGAAAGCATGTGTGCAGAAAATGTGTAATGCCAGATCTTACTATGAAAAAGAAGATTAAGGCTGAAAAAGGATTAGAAATTAATTAAGGAGCTTCTTCATGTTTCCTGATATCCTTCTGATCTGTGACCAGTCTATCTTCAGGGTCTCTGCTACTGATGCAGTTGTTAGTGATAGTTCAAACCACAAACACTACAAAGGATTATCATTATGCTTTAGGAAGAGCTGTAGCTTGGTGGCTTGGGGTTTATTTTCCAGTTCCACACTTTCAGATCTAATGCAGGGATCAGTGGGAGAGCTGCAGACTAGAAGCTCAACTTTCAGGGCTCACACGACTATAAGCAAGCAGTCCTTCAGTGGTGGGCAGGTGTGGGATGTTGCACCACTGCAGGACTACAGCAGGGAGTCGATAAAACACCTTTCAGAGGTAGCGGTAGAGCTCTGGAATAGCCCCAGCTAAGGGAAAGGGAAGCGGTCGGAACCATGAACTGACTAATGAAACAATGGGGAGACACGAGCTCCTCTCTGATCAACTTTTTCCGTTTTCCAAAGTTAAGCAAAATTAATCCTAGGCTCAGTTTGCAAGCATGACAGCGATGGGATGGTTTAGCAGCCTACAGTGTAGATACACCACGCAACAACAAGAAGTTAGACACTAACATGAAAAACATTGCATCTTAGGAAGTTTCGTTCAAGCTTTGCAGTGTGTTTACTGAAAGTTTTAAACCATATGTGCTCCACTTACAGGTTAAGAGTATGCAGCAGAGAAGAATTAATTCTGATTGATTTTAATTAAGTCTAGTTAATATTAATTTTTAAATTATGGTATTTACTATGCAGACAGTTTCTCATTTATGACATGGGGTGTTTCCATTTTCTGGAACTTGACTATACTCTAAAATTCAACCTTCACCCCAGTGAGGCAGAACGATTATTATTTTGTTTGGAATTCACAGCTTAACTTCCACACAAATGGAATTAATACTGCATGACTGTATGAGATATTCTATAAACAGGGCCCTCAAGCTTGTTTCAGTGAAAATCAAATGTATTTTATCACCTTTGTGAATATACAGCTATGAGCAGGTTCTGAAGTAGAGAGGGTATCATATGCACTGACAGCATTTATGAAAGCAAGTGGTGATAAAAGAGCAGTAAACAATTTTTAGAGAGAGATTAGACAGTTTGGTTTCAAATGAAAACTCTAGAAATGAGCAGGGACAAGCTGACTTGTCAAGCAGAAAGATTTTTACTGATTGAGTGTATCCTAGCACAAACAAACAATGTCCCCCTGAAGCCCCCCTCAACTCATGACATTGATAAATTAGACAAAAAAGAATCCCTGAATATTAAATAGTTGCTTCTAAAAATGTTAATGGTATCTGAAAATTGCTATTATTATTACGAGGTGTAACATGATTCAACATGAACTGGGACAAAATCAAAGCATTCATTTCTTCTTACAAAATTTTAATATATGAGTAATTCCATACAGCTGTCATACTCAGCTCTGTGGTATTTAGTACATTCCCTTTTCCAGGACAAATTCACAGGAGGAGCCTATCCTCTCTTGCATACATCTCAGGAGTTGGTTAAATTTCCATTTTCAGCTGCAGGTTACCACATTTCCATATTGCTATGGGCTAGTTTAGCAGAGCTGAACATTTCTTCTATTCTAACTTCTCTGTCGCAGTGTTTGGGGGATAAAGCAGGACATTTCTTCGCATCCACACTGACACATTCATCAGATCCCACAAGGCCTTCAGTCTCTCTTCTCTCTGCTTAACTCACTGTCACTAATACATGCAGACCACTGTCTCCAGCTCCGAACCTCAATGCTGAAGCCTTCAGACTGGCTTTTCATGAGGTATCGGTACCAGACTTGGTCTGCTTCCATTTAAACAGCAGCATTTCAGTGAAACAAAATTAGATCAGTGGTGAGCACAACCACGCTGCCTGATGTTCTCAAACAGAGAACTTGGAGCTGCTGCTGACAGAGGCAGCCCTAGAACCAGAAACAATATGATTCCACTGGCAGCTAATTGGCCCTAGGGAGCTAAAACTAGAAAGTTGTGTAACAACTGTCTTTGCTGAAAGTTGTGCAGCCATGGATTCATACTGTCTCTGACATGCAAGAGGTCTGTTTTCAAACTACTGTCAAATTATGTTATTTTTGCTGAGAGCCCCAATATATATGGTATTTGCAATCTGCAATATGCTGGATTGATAACTAGCGAATTTCCTCTTTATTGTTTTAAAGCAAGATCCTATTTACAGCAAAACCTGTCATTTCACAGAATCCACATACTTTTAAAAAGAAAACCTTTTTCTTACTACTATATATATATGGGAAGGGATAATTTCAGGAATATTTAACAATACCTGCAAAATACAGCAATGGATTCAAATCTGGTATCAGTTCCACATTTAAATTCTTATGAACTTTTTTATTATGGAAAATACAGCTAGCAGCTGTTCCTCTTTGTCTTCTGACATTAAATTAGTGATGATTGCGTGGTATGTGTGTGCAAATATTTATTTATCATTAGCTTTATGATTTTCTTTCTTTTTATTACCACTACAGCTATTCAGCTCCTCTAAGTCTTCTAACAATTATGTAAAGATGCCATTTGGGAACCCTAAATTGTACCTTTTCTCCATATGTGGCACACCCAACCTCCTGTTCTCACATATACATATAGATTACTGCATCAAAGTATCTTACTTTTCATCCAGTAAACCAGTTTCTAAGAATTTCCATATAGACATCAGGTAAAATATAACACAGCTTAAAAGGGGTTCATTAAAATGTATTTATCAAATAACTTTTGCCAACTGGAATGGACTCAAGGAAGTTTCTTGCCATTTATTTATATGGAGTCTGGTGTTCTTTTTATTGATGTCAGTGGGAAACTGAGTGATTCTTCTCTCATGTTGGATTTACTGTAGTATAAATCCACTGGCTTCAGTATAGCTACTTCTGATTTACACTGTTGTGAGAGGAGAATCAGATCTAGAGTTTATAGCTGAGAATTTGTAAGTGACCATTGAAAAGATAAAGTATTCAATATGCACAGGGAAGGATGCCTTGTGAAGATAAGTAGTCATTCTTCATGTATAGTTCACTTGGTTTTCTGCTTTGAATACCCAGTCAATGATCATTTATAGCAGAGCACATATAAATCAGGCTTATGAGATACTAAATCAGGTTTAGGGTAAATTTTCAACTTTCCCTAACTAACATGGCTGAAAAATGCTGGGCATATTTACTTGTACAAGTCAAGTGGCTACTTATCCCACGTTAGCATATGCGCACACAAGATATGAATTTAAGCAAATGCTTTTGCCTAAAAACTATGGAGGTCACCCAGAAATTTGGTCCACATACCTAGAGTTTTATTTGAAATAAAATACTTTATTGTGTCCAAATATTTCGTTTTTCTTTAAGATTCAGAATTCCTTGGTGATTTTTTTTTTTTTTTTTTTTTTTTTTTGATGAAATGACAGACTGTCTCCTGGCAGTACAGGAGATCTGAGGATTCTTAACAAATAGAGTTTAAACAGATCTATGCAATGTTTAAGAATTCACAACAAGCTAATTAACATGCAGGTTATCCTGTAAAAAAAACCCCCAGGTTTTGGACTCAAAACCATAGCAAGGTCAGCTGGAATTAGGCTATTTCTACTGGGGAAAGAGGCACCACCCTACCCCAACTCCTTCTGAAATTTTTGGCTCTAAGCAAAGCTTAAGATCTTCCTCGGTTTTGACAGAAAGACCTCTTCAGTTAGATTGAAATGTCATCATGTTGTCTCAGTAACAAAAGGCTATATACAGCAACTAGCAGTGACTCTTCTCTTCTTGTGCCATCCTATTTGTGGGTAACATGAATATCAGCAAAGGTCTGGATAAAGTGCTTTTTGTAGGACCTCACAAAATGCACAACTTAATGCCCTGAATGTGCCCCTTTGTGAGTGTCGAGGAGGATGATAAGCCTTGATCTGTTGCCTGGTTGATGGGGTCTTGATGTGAATTATGTTTGAATGCTAGATCTTTGTGTTTAGAGTTTTGGAAAGTACTATACATAAGAATAAACTTATATGCAAGTTAAGATGTAATGCAGCTATTGTTCATAGCTTAAAATGTGTAATTTTACATAACCATATGTATGAACAGCACTACACGCTTCGGTTAGCTTCATGTTGGGAGAAAACTGTAACAAATGGGTAGGGTGCACCAGGTGGGCTAAGGTATTCACGGGAAACAACTCAGGCATCATTTAATCAAAACTCTTGGCACAGCAATCTTATTCACAGCTTGATTTCCCTTTGCCTAATACTCCTCTGCCTTCTGCGCCCTGCCAAATTTAGAGCTCTTAAAAACACTTTTCTCTTTCTGTTTTGTTTCTTGTGGGCTCCCACCATTTTTGTATTCCTAATATATAACACACAAATATATGTGTGTGTGTATATGAAAGTCTTAGTTACTTTTAGATCAATTTAAGTAAATTGCTTCAAGTCTTTATCTGGAAACTATGTAATAGTTTACATGGATTTATTTTTAATTGTTAGGGAAACTACATACAAGGCAGATAGACTGTGGTTTAAGAGGGGCTGTATCTATGTAACAAAACTGATTTACTGTTAAATAAACTGGTACAAACTACAGCATAGACAGGACCCTCAGATTTGGAGTTCTGCTAGCATCAGTGGGAGCTGGGGAAGTTTCAAGCCAGGCCTTTTTCACTCAAATGATGACAGCAGAGGCACATATCATTTATTTTATTTATCAAGGGAGATTTTAAGAGGCCTGATCACTCAGAAAATGCAGGCCCTTGTCCTCAGCTGTGCTGAATAAAATGAGCCTTCACTGATCTGGAGCGTCATAGTATAGATGGCTGAAGATTCCCCCCAAATGACCACAAACCTTTCAAAAGCTGGCAGCTAACAACATGCTGCTCTCTAAGGCAGAACATTTGTGTTTGGATTCCCACATGGTCCTTTCCTACCCGTTCTCTTATTCAGGGTATATTTTGAACTGCTAGGGACTTAAATGCCAGCAATATTCACAAGACAGCTATCTCTACATCAATAGAGATACTGCTACCAGGCTATCTTTTCAAGTCCTGGGAGATATCACAACAGCATCTCTGTCTTGCCTTTTTCCAGGCAGCTGAATAGAGGAATACAGCTAAAAACATAGGCACAGAATCAGAATTTTACTAGCAAGTGAATGGCATTAGTCATCCAGTGTAGCATAGTATGTATTCCCAGAGACCTTAAGGATACTACCTCTGTTCCTAAATACTCATATGATGTCAGTAACCAGAACATGTAACAAGCTGTTGTTATCTTCAAGCATATTAGTAAGTTAAGGTGACATGCTCCATATTTGAAAGACTCCCCTCCAGCTAATGTGGGGGAAGAATTCACTAATGATCTGAGCAGTTGCAATTCCATGATTTTAATAAGGTTCATATGGCTAAAAACTTAAATAAACATATACTTAAAACAGCCAAGTAGGAATGCATGTAATAGCAGTGGTGTGGGGCAGAATTAAAGGACTTTAAGGAAAGACTGGTTTTTTGCATAGCGCAGAGGTGCAGCCCATAAGATCACCCTGTGCACCAACATGTAGCTTTTGGGGCACATGTCCCTGAGAGCCTCAGCCATTGAAGTCCAGCACCCAGCCCCATGCAGGGAAAAGAGTGGAAGGTGGCTCCTCTTCTGTTTCTGGAGGAATACTTCCCCTCCTGCCCATCTCCAGTCTCTGTGGAACATCCTGCTAATGTGTGCTGGGCTGACAGTGACAGACAAGACCATCAATCATAACAATTAGTTGGATCACTTTCTTCCCCAGTTGTAAAATGATATTGTAGAAGAAAAGACATTTGGTAGATTATTTAAAACTGAAACAAAGTTAATGCCTTTTATGCTACAGAATTTGTACAGAATAGTCAGGTACATCTGACAGTTTATAAAGATATAATTTTTTGCTTATGCACTCCCTAGGCAACAAATTATAATAATCTAGAAAATACTCTGGAAGCGTCTAAGCAACAGAAGAGAACTGAAAACATTTACTATACAACTAACTGCATTAGAGTAATTGAATTTCCCTAAATCAAGAGAAAGAATTAAATTAATGGAGCAATAGTTTGACAAGTTTGGCTTCAGTTAGTAGGCATAAGCAAAATCATTACTTAAGCATATTGTTAATTATGTTTAAATCAAGAGTAAATTGAGTGATAGCTGGTAATTAGGCTTGTGTGCACAAGAAAATAAGTAATAACATTACAGCAGGCTATAAATATGTAAGTGTGTTTGCACAACACTTATACACGTGAGATGTGAGATGTGGGTGAGGGAAGAGGGAGTGCATGTGGGTGTGCATGCATGGAGACAGGGAAGCAGGCACCTCGCCTGCTTTGTTTCAGGTCAAAGTTGTTTCATTGTTTAATATAGATGAGTGAACAGAGGCTCCAATTCTGCCATCAGTTCGCTCTGGGCCACTGATTTACCCATTTTTCAATTAGGCGTGCCAGTGAGGACACACATAAAAGATTCACAATCTTTATGAATTGCAGTCCTCACGCATACTGTTACAGCCAGAGTCAAGGATCTCGGTTCCAAAGGAGCTGATGGCCCAGCAACTGGAAGGAGGGGTGGGTCATGAGAGGGTAGAATCTGCTAAATATGTTGGACCCTTAAATATGTTGCATCCTGCAGACTGCAGTAAAAGGCCATGTAGGTGTTCAGATGGCATGGAAGTTCTTGATAAAGGAAAAATATTTGGGTCTGAAGAAATACAGATCAACTCAAATGAAGTATCTTTGTATCCCTGGCTGATTCTCTAATCTCTAAGTCACCCCTGAATGCACTTGTGTCCACGTGCATACATGTTCATAAACAGTCTAGGAAATGAAAGACAAACTTACATTAACTGACTGATTCCGTGAACCAAGTTGAATCATACTGCTATTTATATATACAGATTTCTTAATTCAGCAGTTTAGCTAAAAGGACAGAACTGTACATGTGAGCTTGGTATGCTGCGGCGTCAGCATAATCAGGTAGACATCAGTTGACCTAAATCTGCATGTCAGCATCACTGTACTCAACAGCAGTGGGAGCAGGACAGCTCTGTAGCTAACATCACCTGTGAAAAAGGTCTTCAGTAAAATTTCAGCCTGGGCTGACTTGTAGTCTATGTAATTTTAATAAAACTAAGGAAATTTTATAACTAACTTTGGGGGGTGGGGGACAGGGCATTAAATCAGAAAGTTATATGTTTTTGTGCCTTCCTATGTCCTTTTACCAAATCCTGCCCACTGAAATTTCACTCACTGTCAGGGATCACTGCCTTTCCATTGCCAGTTATAAAAACGCCTTCTGATGCTTCCTGAACAACATTTCTCCAGTAAGTTATACTTGAGAAAGTTGGGATACCATTTGACTACACAAAATAAAACAAGCTTAAATACAGAAATGGGCTGGTATTAGCCTTGGCAATGCACACATGGTAAAAATTATCTCCTTTGATAGAGAGAGAGTTCATTCAGCCAAACCACAGCATTAGACTTAAAACCCAAAACCTTCATCACAGTGAACCTCCCTGCTTGCGCGAGGTAATGCAGAAGTGCAAACTAAAACTCCTGGGTAACTTTTTATAATTGCACCTTGACTGCCAGGTCCTTCCTATCTGCAGGCTTTTCATGAGACATAACTTAGAATGGGAGACAGGACTAGCAGCATAATTTGCAAAACAGCAATATTTAGTTACTGTAAGCCAGTGCTTGAATTTATTTCCAAAGTCATAGGTTTCTGAGACTCTCTGATATCAGAGCTGTCACGCTCAAACAACACATAAAAATGGGACCAAGGGGAAAAAATGGAAGATATGGCAAGTGCTGGGTCCATATTAAAGAATGATTTGTTTTTCAAACATGCAAACAATTTAAGAAAAATGGAATCTAAAGCACTTATCTATACAAGTATTTCAAGTAGATGTTTAATCAATTCTGCAGAATATTTTGTGCACTATACTATTAAACAAAGGGACCCAAAAGCCTCAGGTCATGAAACGTATTGATTGAAATGACCCAGGCTTCTTTTCTGTGACGTAAGAAATTGCTAAACAGAGAAGCTTTTTATGTGTGTGGACAGGCAAAATGGGGAAATGGGCTACTCATAAACAGGTTGGTCTTCTAAAAGAAAGCTCAGAAACTTCAGTTTGCAGGACATGAAAATTTTTAATGTTTCTAAAAACTAGGTCATCATTCTGGGGTAGAAGAGATCCTATTCCACACAATAATAAAAATATTAATCATGCACAAACTAATGCCAAAGAGCAGTTATTGTAGGAAAACAAAATGTTGAAAGCCATCACATTAAAATTCTCATGCATTATAGTGCCTGAATGCGCTTTTTTACATTTTTCTGATACAAAGTATTTCTAATGTCTGCAATTTAGTTCTTACTATTTTTGTTGCTTCCCATTACATTATAAGGGTAGAAGAAAATTAAAGGTTATCATTAAATTGCACAAGTTACAATTTAAAGAAAATGTCAGTCAGTATTAAAGTAGTATAAAAACTGAATAGATGTTGATAGCTAAATTATTATATGGAAACAGTGTATCTGCAGAGAAAAGACAGTTTCCTCCTCCCTAGTGTCATTAGGCACACGCTCTGTGTTACTTGTGGCTTCTTTCCTCACAGTCTCATTTCTGACCTTTCTTTGTCCAGTGCTCATTGAAGGCGAGGTTTGCATTTATCTACCGCTGGGCTCCCATCTGCTTCTGAATAAGCTCAGACCTAGACATCCTTCTAGTCACAAACCTGACAGACATGGTCACGCATGCATTTTGTTATTTATTGCAACCAGTGGCAGACTGTAGCTCTTTAATAAGTCGGGAAAGGTGAGCAGGTTTGAGATGTGCTGCTCAAACTCTTTCATGTGGTAAGAGTTCAGATGCCAGAACTGTGACGTTGCTGTATTGTCCACTTCTCTGTTCAGCTGACAGCATAGCAGGTTCCAGTTAATGTTCATGTCTTTTCCAGTATGTGGACATTACCTGTACTCTGATCAGGGCCGTATTTTCAGAAGTGTTTTGAGGCCAGGAACTCAAACTGAGAAAAACAGAAGCTACTGGGGGTTCAAAAAGAATGATTGTTGCCATATTTGTTAACTGGGAACTGAGCTACTTTGGAAATCTGATCAAAACCCAAATGGATCCAAAATATCTGTTACTATCTGTTAAGGTATGACTGCTAAAGGTAATAAACACTCAAAAAAGGGCTCACCTACACATTGCCTTAAGGAAAAATAAGACCCATTTAAGCAGCTATCACTGATTCTATTCATTTTTTGGCCACTTTAAAGTATTCAAAACTCCCAAGAAACACACTGAAATAATGAGAGTGGCTTAAGAAATATATGGAGTGATTCTTTTTTTAACATATTACTTCTACTGTTTTCATGTCATATTTTCATTTTTTCTCACATATCCATTGGGAAGATGCAATTCTTTTAAAACAACGAAGGCTTCATTTTGTATATATTCACCTCTTAGACCAAACAGCAGGACCTGCACCCACTGAAAATCAGGCTTGTACACTGAGGCAGGGATCAAAAAAACCCAGAACTCCAACTTGTACTCTAGATATTACTAGAAAGTTTCTCCATAAAATAGGACATAACTTTAAAATAAAAATCTGATAAAGCATGTCAATAATAACCCCTAGTGTGCAAAGCACAACTTCCATCATTATAAACAGTAAAGTGAGACAAAAGCATTTAAACCCAAGCATAGCTCTTTTCTCCCTGTAAAGAACCAAGCTCAGCAAAACTAAATTAACTACACATGAGAAAATAATATAAAGATTGAAGGAAAAAGTAGTAATAAACTATAACATATATTTAAAGTCAAATGTGAGGAAACAAAATTTTGGTTTGAAAATTTTCAGTGTAAACGTGAATGTCTTAAATCGGAAAGAAAGTATAATCTTGATTAAATAGTGTTAATTAATGATAATGGGTAGTTCTCTTCAGGAGAAAAACAACCTACAGTTAAACAATGAAGTTCAATTAGTAATTACCATCCAAGGTTTATAAATATCATGCTGTATTGGAACTGCAGATTCATGGATTCTTATCCCTGTTACCCTAAGGTAAATACACAGTAACTGCAGCAAAGTTATATGGACTCAGACAGCCATAACTGAAAGTGGAATTTGGCTGTAATCTATTACTGGTAATTCCCACTGAGTTGATTACGCTATTTCAAGCTCAATCAATGATGTGCTAAAAGGAGAGCCCCTATAAAAATGTCAGTGCAAACAAAAGGAAAGACTAGGATGATTTCCCCAATGCTGATGGAGTTCCTGGTGCTCCAGATGCTACTCTGCTAAGCAGCTAAAGACTTTTCTCTGCTATCTATAAAGGGATTTCTGAAGAACAAATATTTTGCTACAAAATTCACTAAATTGCACAAGATCGCAGGTATTTTGAAGGCACTTCCCAGGGTGGTCTCTCACCCTGGAAAGTCACAGTTTTCCACCTATTTGTTTCAAATTGCACAACACCTAAATATAATAATTGTATTTAGAGGAATGTTTCCAATAGACGTGCTAACTGCACACCACTTCTTTGTGCTGCTGCGCACTGCCTACTGGAAGAGCTTAGCTCAAGCTCAAAAGGAAAGTGGTTGAAATAACAGGAGATTGAAACTGAGGGCACATCTGTACTGCAACCTATAGCATCATGCTCAGACATCACTGAAGATGGCTAGTGAAAACTGTCCCGCCACAGTAGCAAGGATGTCCATGTAAGGGTTATTTTTTAGTTTTGTTTCCGTTTGTATTTTATCCATGGGATAAAGTTAAAATCCAAGGCAAGGCACCAACCTAAGCAACCCAGATAAAATGTCAGCAATAGATTTATGACAGCTAAAAATGAGAAATCAAATACTTAAAGAATTATTCTGCTCTCTTTCTTAATATGCCTCTGAAATTTATCTCTAGCTACAGAGTACCTTCTCCTAACTGCAAGACCTTGGGTGAGAAGATGCACTGTCTCAAATATCAGAAGTTTTGGATTGCTGGAGAGGGGATCTTACTGTGAGGAGTGTGTGTTCAGATGTCTTTGAAATCCCCTGCATAGCCCCACACATCCTCATCCACGCTGTTGCCCCCCCACACACAGTGATGTAAGATTTTTTTTTAATGTCTGCTATCATGTTGGGTAGTTCCCCAGGTGTGAACTAAATCTCAGTAAGTAGAGATGAGAAGATTTGCTTTGAAAGCACACTCCGGAGCTGAACTGAAACCCTGAAGTAGATGCACATTTTAAAAACTCCAGATGATTTTTACAGGACTGAGCTGTGAAAACACATACATATTTTTGCTGAAAGTATTGACCTGCTGCTTATAGCTATTAGAAAGTCTAGCCAATGCTAGCATGGCAGCTACAGGTGATTATACAGTTACCAATGGGTTATTAAATCTCCTTGAAATCAATGCCTCATCTCCCGGAAATGGACTTAAAAAGCTGGGGAGGTACAGAAACACCCAAGGGAATTATACAGAAGCCATCCTATATTTTTTAAAAATCTAATTAACTGTAAAGTAATTTTACTCCGCTGAGACCATAATAGCAGAGATGTAAGAGAAGGAGCAGTAATTTGCTTTCCTGCCTATTGATTTCTGCAGTGTAACTGGAAGAGGCAGGTATTTTTAGTCCATCTTAAAAAAATAGAAGTAAAGCTTTTGTGGTGCTCAGGGAGAAAATCTAAACAACATTTAAATGTCTTGTTTTGCTGTGTGCTCTATTCACACTTTGGAATTTCAGCAGTAAGTAGGAATAGATAGTTAATAGCTGTAAAAATGGGCTGGTCTGTGCTTTGGGGTTTTTTTTCTGATTCATCAGGAATATTGACTTTACATCCCCCCCGCCTTCCCGATATTATACTGGTAGAAGGTAGCTCTGCAGGCCCTACCAGCTCACCTACAGAGGCGTGCAGGAGTGTGTTTCGCTGCTCATCGCGCCGTCTTTTCTTTTCAGTTAAACTGTCACTATTTTGCAAGGAACACTGAAAACATCTGCCAGCGTTAGTACCGGTGGGAAGGCCTTTCCACCCTGACCAGCCGCCTGTCTGTTTGACAAGGATGTTACAGCACCCACACAGCAGCCTGGTAGAGAGGATATTCCAGGAGCACTAAGGCACGTCTTGCACTGGCCACCACCGCTGCTGATGAGGGTTGACACATCCATTCTTGCAGAGAATGGCTGCCAAGGGGTAGCAGGCTGTACTGAATTTTACATGAACCTGTCAATATAGTACCCAACGTTACAATTTTGGCACTCCTCAGAGACTTAAATCAGCAAGACATCACCTCATAATTTGCTGCAACAATAATATCTTGTCTAATATTAACTAAATTCTGCTCTCATTTCTGCCCTGTTGGTTTTGTTTTCGGAACATTTCAGACACATACAATAGGAACATTGTTGCTGTACCCGATTCTGCTCTCAGTAATAGAGCAGCAACATTGATTTAAACAGTGGTGGTCTGGCTTTCTCCATGTCTAAGGACATGTGTAAAGGCAGAAAGTTCAAAGAATGGAATCCTAGTCTCAAAATAAATACAAAATCCCTATTGATTTCATTCTGGGATTTTAAAGCTAGAAAGAAGATGTGATGATAAAGCGTAACACAGAAAGGGGCTTAATTTTGGCCAGTGCATCTTTTTCAACACTTGAACCAGAAACCTGTTGTAGTTTAGGCTGCTTTGTGAAGATGATGAAAGAATGGGACAAGGTGCTGAACTACTTAAAAGTTAAAGAAGGCTTGACTAGACTGGCAGGTCAGTTTTCAGACAAAGCTTCTAATGCGAAGAATGTGGTGTTTCTGAAACACCATGTAATGATGCTTCTAGGCAGATATTTCCTTAAAAATATATTTTGCAGAAACTAGGAAAGTTGCTTCTGGTCTTATCTGAATCAGGATTATAAACACAATTAAACAAGATGATTTCAACAAGTTTTAACCGTCTGTCTTTTGGTTTGACCACATCTAGTAACAGATCAGGTAAGCGTTTTCTCTTTAAACAAAATGAGCTTTCCAACTCGGTGTCACAGTATCCTTGGTTGTGCTGTAGCCGTAATTCCTGAAGAAAAATTCTGGTTTGGTATTTTAAAAGTCACCTTCTCTCCGTTACATTAATCTGCCAAAGTCCGACTGCTGCTGTTAAACTCACTCCCACAATTTATCACACACGCACACAAACACACACAAAGTCTCTCTCTCTCTCTCACTCACGCACTACTCCAGCTGGCTTACTTCTGGCAAGTAATAGGTTTTCCTTCACACTTAAATCTGTGTTTTAATTTTAGTTCACTCTCTTTCAAAACCAGAAGCCTACGGTCTCCCTAACACTAATTGTTGTTCCATCTGCATCTAAACTGCAGGGTAGATATTCAGTGTTATGATAAAGTGAAGCACTTAAGGAAAAATTCATATCAAAAGTCTTGTTTCTCAGAAGTAAAAGCTAATACGCAGTTTGGGGAGAAACATTACAGTTGCAATCCTGTGCACATAATGCGACTATTTATCATTGTTGGGCACTTTTGACTGGATGATGCAAGATTTACTTCATAGTTTCAAGACATTTACAAGGAGATAAAAGAGAAAACATTTGGTAAAAGATGATCCCATATGTTATAAATAATGACTTCTGTGGTGTCACCATAAAATATCTTATAATAATGAACCAAGGTGAATAATTCACACAATTTTCTATTGGCTTGAAAAATTAGATTATTTTTTAGGAGCTAAGTGAACAATAAATTTCAGTTCCAAATGAGCAGCACTGCAGATAGTCTCCAACCCTTATGCAAATATCCACATGAGTAAGGGGAATAATGGCCAACCAAAGTGAACGTTGCAATACTCTGGTCATGTATAGTATGTCAAAGCAATATGACCATATAAGTCACTGGTAGGGCATGCTCCAGCAGTTTAATAATTTTTAAAGGCTTTTAAAATAATTTTCAAATACCCCTGAAGTGGTCTGTCAGTTCTGTTAGAATTATAATTACTATTCCAATGACAACTGAAGTGTTAGAGCACTGCAATCAACTGGTTTGCTCACGTGTTCTAAACTTGTGCTTTATTTTTCCACGGAGGGTTATTTTCCTCAGAGAATGGTTGCTGCCCTGAGTCGTTCAATAAATTTAAAGATTTGTTACGGCATTCAGTAGCAAATACATTCTTGTAAAATACACTGTAGGTGCAACTAAATAAAGGTAAAGGCTGAAACTCTCCCTTTTTATTGTCAGCAAGAATGACACGGTATATGGAAAGCTCAGAGGTTAACACACTAATAAAAGTAAAGTCAACCCCAGTGATTTGGTCTGATACATTGTCCGCTAGGTCTGTGTAACTCTATCCAGAAATAAATATCCTATTTGTTGGAATAACAAGTATTCATATCAGTGTTGTTCTTGTGAATAGTTACATACAGACATGAAACTGCACATGAAGGACAAACTAGGAACCTAAAGAAGGAAAACTCCTGTCTATTTAGAATCATAGAATCACAGAATCGTTTAGGTTGGAAAAGACCTTTAAGATCATCAAGTCCAACTGTCATCCATGCCCACTAAACCATGTCCTGAAGTGCCTTGCCTACGTGCTTTTTGAATACCTCCAGGGATGGTGACTCAACCACTTCCCTGGGCAGCCTGTTCCAATGCCTGACAAAATAGCCTTCATATTTTCAGGATTAAAACCCACATACGGAAAAGTAGCCTATTTAGAATAAAATGACAGTCTACAAAATTAAGAAATACTTTTTTTTAAGCAATATCTGTACTTTGTTCAGGAAACTGTTCATTTCAGCCTGCTGCTTTCTAGAATCATGAGTTTCAGTCTTTAGTACTGGAGAAAACCTAATATTTACTAAAGTGCCGTAAAGTATATATTAACTTTGGTTCCCTGGCATGCACCCTGCACCCTCTCAGCGTATCCGAAAGTTTCCAGTGCACAGGGATGTAGGCTTAGTCCCCAGGGGCTATTAAAAATTAGTTATGAGCTAAGCAGGTAAAATGCTTTCTAATAGTGAATAGTTGTTTCAGTCACTGAGATACAAGGACTAAATCAATAGAGGAAAACTGATCTGGGAAGACCAGTTCTTCTGATGCCTCCAAAGATCTTGTGTTTGGGTTATTACTCAGATCTAATGTACATCATCCAGCCTGTATTTTAGACATAAACCATATGCCAAACTTCAGTGAAATGGTGTCATTTACTACTGAATGATATGTTTAATATTTTTAATACAGACATGCAAAGTGAGGCTGCCTTGGGCATTCTGGGATGGGAAATCCACACAATTCTGATTTATAGATGTTGGTCTTTAACCTTTCTTTCAACTGTAGGAGTGATTAGAGCTTGTGTGTATTCTCCAGGTAAAGAATCATACTTCTAGTTTCAGCACTTGATTTCATAGATTACACCTAGCTGCTACTGATAGTACCAAAACAACTGTAATGTGTTTTTCAAAATACAGAATGTGTTTCTAAAACATGCTGGTGCAAGCACGTGCTTTGTGCTATAGGGTTTACACCAAAATTCCTTTGTCTGTGATGTTACTGTGCATCAGGTGCTACTTTGATGGAGTCAATTTATACCACACCACTATGAAGAATTCAAAACCAGGTATCAAAACATTTATTATTCTTTTAATCTCTTCCAATAGCATAGGGGTTGTTCTGTGCCCAACTGAAACAATTAAAAAATGGACTTACAGAAAATCACTGAGTTTAAACTTGCATGACAACTATTCTGTTATGACAGAAAACCCCTTAATACCACTGAGCAAGGGACATGAAAGATGATTATGGCTAAACTACCAACTGTGGTAGTTTGCATTGGTGGTACAAAAGCAGGTCTTGGTCACCAAGCCTGCATGCCAATTCCACTTTGACATGTAAGAGGGGCTTTTCCAGCAGGGAAAAAAGATATTCAGTGTCAAATTATTTCAAAGGGTCCTTAGGAATGTGATTCCTCCCTGTGACTTTAGAACATCTCTGCTGTAATCTGGCTGGAGCTGCAGCTGCTCCCAGCGCCTAGGGAGCCAGGCGCAAGACTGCCATCTGCTACTGTGGGGGGACAATAGGCTCCTTTGACTTCTCTTCTCACTAGCAGAGAAAACAGGATTTTATTCTTAATATTTAGCTGTTTTCTATGTAGCTGCAGAATATACCTACCTGCCTTTTCATTTTTGAGATCTGCTTATCTTTGCCTCGCAGATTGGCTGGAGGAAGGATAGAGACAATCAGAATTTCACTTGTGCAACCCAGAGACTTGTCTCAGTGCATGTAAATACATGGCAGCAGCTTAGCTGAGTTCAAATCAGGAGGTATAATACCACATGCATGGTAGCCTCCGGCAACAGTGGTGCTCTTTAATGACCAGCATGTAAAGCTGCAAGCTACAAGCTCTCAAATTCTAGTGCTGCATCAATAACTCCATCAGTAAGTAGTATCTGGGTAAATAAGAATATGAGGTAACTGACCACTGGCTTCTCTGAGATTTGGATGCAAACCCTTCCCATAGGGCCTGCCTACAGCTCAGCCTACAACTTTATAAATTTTCCCTCTTCTGAAGCCCTCATTACTCATGTCTTATTTTGAGTTATAAAATTGTATCCAAGTTCAGGTTTTCTGCTAAAAAAGAAGTCTTATTTCCTTGGCACTAGGCAAGAAAACTTCGCAAGTTTCCTTTGAAAATTAAAAGAAGTGGCTTGCTTGAGACAAATTCTCTAGATCTTGGCTCAGCTACAGAAACAATTCCAGGAGAAACAGCCTCCTCCCCCCCAAATCTAACAACACTTGACAGTAGGAAAACAATTCAGTACAAACAGAAGCTTTGCAACTGCCAGGAATGAAATCCTGGCTTCACTGAAGAAAATGAGACTTCTGCCATCGATTTCATTGAAGCCAAATTTTCTTTCCAGGTCATTTGAATCCATGTCTCACAGCTGGCTGCCCAGGTCTAGAAGCACCACAGAATGGTTTTTGGCAGTTGGACGCTACTAGAATACCCAGCGTCTGCCTGCTACTTTGGCCTGTGAATTTCATCAAGCCAGAGCTGGTATCACGCAGAATCAGGCTGCAGTCTGCCAATGCAGACAAATTTGCTATTCAGAAGAGGACTTTTTCAGGTTTATGTGCATTACCAATCTGCAGTCATGGCTGCTCATGTCTGGAGTCCCAGTACAGTGGCAGCTCATTCTGTTGATGAACACAGCATCTGTGAGATGCACAGCTTCTCTAAGAAACCACCAGTTTTCCTTATTTAAATAATAGTAAACACAACTCTCACAACTCTTATTATTTATTGACCTTAGGCATAAAAGAAAGAATGTCCTCTGTGAACATGGTAGGAGATTATAGCAGGCTTTATGCTGAATATTTCTATAATCAGTGAGTGATTTTTCATTTTTTTTCAGGAAGAGAAGTGGTTAGTGTTAATCTAAAGACCAGTAAGTCTTGTGTTGCTTTTAGCTTTTTGTGGTATTAGAACTATTAACCAGTTTTACAGATATTAAAACAGTTTTTCAGAGGAGCCTGAGGAAGTCAGACATCACTGAACTTCAGGAGGGATTTGGCGCCCAATTTTCAAAAAAGCTAGCTATAACATATGGATTTTTGTGACTCAGAAGTCTTGAGAAAGAGAGGCATCTTTTTTATCCTAAAAATAGAATTTTACTATATCCTTGAAGCATCAAAATATGAAGCATCAGGACAGACCTGATAACTTCAGTGGGTGTTCTACAAACCATAAAGAATATTTCCAACATCATTGTTTCTCCTGCAGTATTTTCTCCTTTTGGACTTCTTTACATCTAATTCACAAACCTTTTTTTCATAGTGATATATTATCCTTCTATGCACGAGAAAGAAACCCACCCTGACCTGTGTGCAGTGACTAACACTAGACCTTTCCAGTCACTTACAGATGTTCATTAGTCTTCTGCCCCTTGTCATCTTTGCTTGGCATTAAAAACACTGTCCTATTGTTCTGCAACAAAAAGTACATTCAGGATATTCATGCCTACATAGATACTATTTGCCAGAACATTCACCTCGTGATTTCCCTATATAGAACACTATGAGGAATAAAAACTGTTTCAATAGTCTGTAGCCCAAAACCTTAAAAGAGATTTAAGGAAATGTGTGTGTGTGGTCAAGCTACTAATGCAAGAGTCTGGAATGACTCTGTGTTTTGAATTTGTATGGATTTTTTGTTGTTACCTCTCAAGCTCAGAAGCTGTTTCACATTGTAAAGTGCTCTCTTTTAATTAAGTTAGGACAGGTTTTGTATTTTTTGGAAAACTCTCAGAAAACAGGATTTGGAAAGATCTCTTGATTTTTCATGTTAGGAAGTTTATCAAAAGTATTTTTTTCTTTAGATTCCATTTTGTTTGGTAAGTTATTGTGGATGATCTTGCCGAATCACATATTTTCTGCTCCATAGTTTGCAACAGAAATAGCCATTTATTGTAGATAGAATTTCATGTTTAATGTAGTTGGATTCAGTGCTGCTTTGGTCCTTTCCCTTCTCATTCGCTTTTTGCCTACAATTTCTCTTTAGACCTTTAGACCGGAATTAATAAACATAAAGAAAAGAAAACAGAAAAGCACCTCGTCCAAATATGAAATTGCTGCTTACAGCCTAGGTTTGGCTGCCAAAAACATGAGGTGCTGCTGGAGAGTCCTTGAAATCCATTGGGATTTCTGCAACGGCTACTGAGTTTAGATGGTTTAAATGAGTTTAGACACTAGAGTGATAGGTGGCTGCAGAGCTACAAATAGAGTACTGTGCCATGAGAATTGTTTCTGTTCATTTAGCCATCATTGACTCAAGATTTGGACATTCAAGGGAGCAAGCTACTCAGCTGCCATTGAATTTCAATTAGAAAATGGTACCTCTCTCCACTAGGGACTTTTGACCCTAACTCAGCCTAAATTGTTAGGACCAAAGCCAATGAGTGGTCAACTGCCTGTCAGCTGCTCTGGAAGCTCTAAGCACCTCTCTGAATCCTCAAGTACATTTAAATGTACTCCTTCACAGGGACCTGTAGAGAAGCGGAATCAGCTGCCTTTATTTACTGAGCTCCCTGAAGGAATTTGTGAATGAACTGCATTAAGAAGCTGCTGATGCCTTGTGGGAAATCTCTGAAACACATTTTGTTTGGAATCGATTCTTTATGTGCCCTGTAGCATATTTTCTCTGTCTCTTTTCTTTTGCACTTGAATCCTTATGAGAAAAGTTGTTGCCTTTTTTGGGCCAAGATTTCCATTACTGTCTCATCTCAGACTGAATTTCCATGTTTAAGTATATGCTGTTTGAAGCAGCAATTAATGCAAACTCTATTCCCCAGAAAGAAGAGGTTGGGGTTTTTTCTCAGAGAGGACGAATGGAAAATAAGGGAGATGCTTGCATTTGCTCAAAAATTCTGTTAGCTTGCCTGATGAGGGTGCAAGAGAGATATGAGAATGAGGAGAAATCTATTCCCTTCCTTGTAGATCCTAGCTAGGAATTGTCTAATCAGGTCTTTCGGTACTTCTCAGGATGACCTGAGAGGTTTTGAAAGTAAGGCTGTATACTGCAGTATTGAAGGATGACAATAAAAGTGGCATTATTTAATTTATTTAGTTTTTTACAACACAGCATAGCACAGTAAGTGCATTAGACATTTTGGGATTCCACCATCTCACGTTTCACTGCTGTCATCTCAGTTTGTCAGCAAAACAATATTTTAATAGGAATGAGCTAAGAACATTGAACGGGATCCAGGACCCTAACTGAATTTTTCCTCTTTCACGTGACTACAGACGCTACAGATGTGGCCAGACAAGCTATGTCTTCAATTATACATAAGCAAGCATACTTTCCTTGGATTATATTTTGAATTACTGCCAGAAAATATTAGTCCTCGCAGCGTAAGGTGGCAGAGGAATCAAGTGCACACAGCCCACAGGCGTGTTTATGCATCGTTGTAACAGAGAAGAAGTTGGGGCACTATTTTGACAGTCACAGGCCCAGCCAGCTCTCCAGAAGGGCTGTTTGGGAAAACTTAAATCATTGATGTTGTAATTAAAGTTGATACAGAATCAGGAAGATTAAATCTGGACTAAACCCCCTATATATAGAGTGACACGGAGGACTATGATTTCTTAAATTTTTCTATTTAAGGGTAACAATGACCACTGAATAAAATAATAGCAATCATATTACAAAGTTAGACAGGTAAGTATATTTCTGAAAATGAAATTTTGAAGCTGAAGGAAAAACTTCCCTTGCACGGAATACACAAAAGAATAATGGTAACTTTTTAATGATGGAAATTATATTTTAGGATTAAATTCCAGTCTTAAATACAGGTAGATAATGCCAGTGATTTGGGACTGTGTGTAATTAAAAAGAAAAAGATCTTCTTTGCCTTCACTGATGTTTATTAGAGCAAATCCCAGGTGGTAGCAAGAGTAACAGCATTTGGCTGTTTGTAACTGAGAAGTCTAATAAAGAACTGCTTTATCCTGTATTTACTACAGAGTTCATAAAGCTGAACTGAAATCTCTAGTAGCTTTATGTTTGCTCAAAAATACCATATGATATTTAAAGGTGTATTACTAGGACTAAGCTGTTCCTGTTGCCTAATACTGTCCAATAGCTCCCATTGGAGCTACTATTGAAATAAGATCATTTTCTAAAATAAATGAAGAAAAAATGCTTAAAAACATTAAAGCATATGAAGCTAAACAGTTCCTATTGTTGGAGTATTACCTGTATAGGTGAATGCCCAAGCAGTTAAAGATTTATGCCTTCATTTTGAAGTTGCTCAGTACCTTAAGTGTTACTTTGTGTTTAATAATGAATGCCTAAAGCCACTGGGGGACCTATTTGCTCAGCTACTGAGGCGATTTTTACCCCATCCTGGTTTTATAAGGAACTTCAGTGTTGGAAACACATGCTGTTCAGAGACTGAAGTATAGCAGTGCCAAGTTCAGAAAACTCTTATTTTCCAGAAGCTATATATAATCCCTTTTTAGCCAGTGATTTCAGTTTTCACTGAGTGCCTATGCTGAAAATATTTACCATTTTCAAACCATTACATTGCAAAAGTGTAAATGACAATTTTGAATCATTCATTTGCAATTAATTCAAGCTTTTAATTTCAATTTTTTAAAAGGTTAATAGGCTACAGTGACCATAAATATTACTTTTATTTACATATATATGTCAGAGCCTTTCCAGAACGTGGCAAGTGCAAGGACCTCATCACCTACAATCAACACTCAAGAATAAAAACAAGCACTCCACGGGTACTGAGAATGTACTAATAATTTAATCTTTTAAATTTTTTTTTTCATCAATAGAAAGACAGATTGTAGAAACAAAAATAGTGATGCAAAATTAGTGTAATACTAAAAAAGATTGTAAAAAGGGCAAGGAAAATTTCACCTTTAAGTGCACAAAGGGAATGAGAGGGCGAGAGAGGGAAGGGTGGAAGCAGGGCAAACTGAGCCTCAGTTCCAGCCACCCGAGGACTGCTCTGCGCTGCCCGTGGCCACCGCTATACCATTACTTGCTGTAAACAGCTGCTTGTATACATTGTATACTTGGGTCTCCTTTCCGCTTTTCAGATGTTTAGATTTTTTTTTAACTTCCTTCAGTATGTGCAGTACTTTTTGTAGTAAATACAGAACCCTGGCCTGTGCGATGGGACGGCTCTGCACTCCCCTCTGCTCGATTCAGCCATTGCTGAGCACCTCAGGAGCAATCCCTTGCTTTACTCTTGATGTATGTGCCAAACAGCTGGGACATCTCTGGTCAGCACTAAATCTTCAAATGGCCTGTGCTGTGGCCGCTATGCTCAAACTTTGTCCTGCTTTCACCAGTATGAGTTAGCTGAAGCTTCTCTGTCTGAGCCGAGAAGGTCCATCCGTTTCCTACGTGACTGCCACCTACACAGCTGAGGACCAAAAGTGCTGCCTAGGTCAGTGGTTTGCTGAACAAACTTTATAACTCTGGACAAGTCCAAATCTGGTGCAAATCCAAAAATTATATTACTTTTTGATACCTTCCTCCTCTCTCTGGAAGTAGCAATTAACAAGGTAGACCAGCGAAGATCTCCCATTGCATGAATAGTGGTTGCTTCACACTCCTTATAATTATTTTGAAACAGTATTAACATTTTTGCAGTGCTGTCCTACAATGCGGGCATTTCCTTTTCTCCATTGACATTACTGAAGATTTTCACACAAAGTTGAAGTATGAAATTTTTAGAAATGTTTTAATGACTTTGAAACAAAGCTTCTTTCTCAAAAATACCGGGGAGGTACATGCAGCTCGGGCTGATGGGCTTACCAAAAATAGCCAAGTACCCGTTCGTGTTTTTTACTGCTTACATATTGCTACGATAAGCACATCAGACTGTTGTCAGGCAAATCCTCCAGTATCCTCACTTCCTGGTGGCTCCAAACTGCACATACAGTGGAACATATTTAAGATCAGCATAAGTGCACTAAACTAGAAAAATAACACCAGAAATTATTTCTTTCCTTTCAGTCTGCTTTTTACTCTCTTTTGATGTGATTCATGCTTTTTTTTGTTTTTACATCTTCAAGTATATTTTTTTTCATGACTGATTTAGTCTTCTATTTTAGAAAAATATAATGGCAACATGATTTTTAAGGTGACACAAAACTATGCACAGCAAGAAGCCAGAAACCTGAGGCCAGAAAGAAAACATGTTAAATTACTATCTCACTTTTGCGTCCTGAATATTACCTTCAGTCAGAAGCACTAAGGCAAGAAACCAGTGGCTTACATTTTTCAAATAAGTGTCTTGGAGAAGATCTTCACAGAAGAATAGTTTACAAATTTTTTACTGATTATTTATGGTAAGTGTTTAGTGACTTTGATCTCAGCAGGGAACTCACTCTAACAGTTACTGTGGCACAATGTAAAATAATATTACAGTTTGCTGACATTAATTTATCTTGATTATTCTAATGATTTTATATTTTTATTGGTACACTGGATTGCAAAAAATGCAGTATAATTTAATTTTTACCATCATGTGTGGAGAAATCACTGGAGGCATTAAAATGATGAAAGAAGGGTTATGCTAATACCACAAAAAAGGATGCAAAAATGATTTAAGTTACTTTCTTCTCCTATTTGCAGTTCATTAAGTCACTGTCTTCTTGTAATGACCAAGTGAAAATTAAAGTACTTCAGAGAAGAACTTTAGGTTCAAGCATCATTAGAGGAAGAGAAATGGGTTCTTTGATGAACTTGACTGCAGAAATCTATAGAGCACAGCTTAATCAGACTGCACATTGATCTTTGATGCCAGAAG
Organism: Aquila chrysaetos chrysaetos; assembly: GCF_900496995.4. Lineage (NCBI taxonomy): Eukaryota > Metazoa > Chordata > Aves > Accipitriformes > Accipitridae > Aquila > Aquila chrysaetos. Next base: position 70,005,773 of record NC_044008.1, read on the forward strand.
GCAGACCTAAGATTGAACAAATCTTTTTAATGCATATTTTTCCTTTTAAAAGTAGCATATGATGCAGGAGAATGATTTATATTTAATATACTTCAAGTTTATAAGGTATAATGGTACACTACACTTTCTTTTTTACTCACTGCAAACTGAAATCTAGAAAAAATAGGTACCTATAAGGTTATATTCTTCCTTATACATTCTATATTACATAGGATCTATGACTCTGGGAAATGGCATATTGTTTCTTAACTAATCAACTCCCAATTCACTCAAAATGCATAATTTACATTCCTTTGAAACATGAACCATGAGTTACAGTTAGTAGATAAGTGTAGAGGGTAAAAATATCTTCAACCTATTTGGCTGTCTCTCCTCCAAGAAGATTTTTTAACAACTTAATTAGATGGTAGATTGAATTCCACTCAGATATTTGCAATGCCTCTGCTTTTGTAAGGTTACTGCAAGGCTGTAATCCATAGAATTTGGTCCTCTAGAAAGAATAATATGGCATTGCATGTAACAGTGCAGTGGAGTGTAGCAGTGATCCTGCTCCAACAACTCCTATTAGTGTGCAGGAGAAAAATGCCTAACTTCTAAATTCCAGAAGGAATACAGAAGGTTAGAATGTGAATCTAAAAGGTTTAAAGGTCTTCTCCCCTAGTGAAATAACAAAGTTTAATACCCCTTCTCTTTCTAAAATGATCATAAAACTTTTTGTGATAATAGGTCATAACATATGCCCCTTACTTAACACATGGTAGTAACTCACAGGTTTATATATGCTTTCTTCCAGAAGGATCCCATAGCACTATTCATATCTAAAGAAGTGGTATTCTAGGGCCATATTTCACATCTTCCACTTGTTTGTTCCACTTACAAAAATAAGATGTGCTTAACAAGCAATAACAGATTTTAACATGTTTAAACTTCTTTTGTATTTCAGAGGTTAACCTGCTTTGAAAATCTTGTCACTACTCCAGTTTACTTTTTTATTGGGTGTCAGCGTAGATAGGGAAGTTGGAGCCAAATGCATTGCTCCTATACGTCACCGTAAACCAGCTGTACCACGACAGGATGGAGCTTCCTGAGCCTCCAGTAGTTTGTTCCAATTATGTGTCATGCTCAAGAATCTTCCTTGTGTTCTCATCTCAAAGGAAAAACCCTCCAGTACCTCAAGTAATTTCCAAAGGATATTCTTCCTTTCCTCCCATGAAACTGTTATTGCTGGTCAGATAAACACACAGGAAATTAAATAACCACTTCTAAAATTACCAACTCCTTTTTCAGTTTCAACTTCTCCAATTCCCCCTATTTTATGTGCTGCTGAACACGCCTATTTGACAGAGCAATCCCTTCTCAGCATAAACCAATACTGTCCTGGCAACAAAGCTGCTAGGTATTAAATATAGGACGATGGAGATAATTTTTAATCAGGTTAATGTGCTTTAATTACTATAAATTAGATTTTATTTCTCTAAGCAAGCAAACGCTATTATTTGGGCTATTTAAAACACGAAATCAACAGTCCAAGTCATTTAGAAAACAGATACATATTTTCAACAAAAGTACATCATTGTTCTTGATGTGCTGGTAACTTTATGCATTGAGTAGCATTTTTCTGAGAAAATAGGTCTTACAAGCCCCATGAAATTCAATATAATGCTCATCGATACCAAGCCTCCTAAAATTGTAAAGAAACAAAGATCAAGCACGAACAAATAGGAAAATTGACCTACTCATATGAAAAATTCAGTCCTTAAAACAGTAAGTACTGCCTGGGAACCACCCCTCTTCTGTGTTTTCAGTGGATTAAGTACTGTAAGTAGGACACTACCATCAAGTCCTGCAGTTAGACTCCCTTGGCTGGATCTTTGCACCAGAGCAACCTTTATAATTTTATCTGAGTTCAGAAAATGCATTTCACAGGACAGATTTTTGTGCCAGTGAAGCCACATTTAATGAGCAAAGTGGTTTTATCTAGAATCATCTCAACAGCTGCAATTTCAGACAACGTGAAAACACTTTGCAAATGGCATTACTGATCTGCCAGTGACACATTTTACCCAGAAATATCATACACTTAGTCTTTTTTGTCCAAATTAGATGTTGAAAATCGAGTTTGGGTTTTTTTCTCAAAATGGGTATCCAGAGCTTGCCTATATATAAAACTAAGCCTGCCCTTAATTTCAAGCCAGGGGGCACATAATAGACATGAAAAACAAATCCCGTGTGTGATGGGTTTGGTGACAGAAGGCATAACAAACACCTTATCATAGTTTAATACAGAAATCAAATGGAAAGGTTTCATATCTAGATAATGTGAAATCTTGATCTGTAACAAGCAAGATTTTGTTTTCTAGCTAAAGTAATGATAAGCTTAGGTTTCATGCACTCTGTTTCATTTTGTATATGAAACCAACAGATAAGCACTCTGAAGGTATAAAAAAAAGGATGCCCCAGCAGCTTTCCTAACTGTTCAAGACTGCTCTGGACTTACATATATTTGGCACAGTGCATTGTTAACTGAACCTTTAGAACACAAATAGGGCACGAGCAGAGAAGACTTTAAAGCTCTTACCTCATTTAAAAACAAACATGTAAAATAAAAGTGCAGAGATGGACACCAAGTCATTTATGAACTGGGAAATGACTCTTAAATTGCTTAATTTTTGCGTGGATTCTGATAATCAGTAGTGTTGTCCTTGATTCCCATCTTCACCCCTCCCCACCTGGCCCCGCCTTGGTTTGTGGGAATAAAGTCAAAGATTGTATGAAACCCGCTCTGTTTACACTAAGTCTGAGGATGTGAAAACTTTGGAAAACTTTTCCTACTTGCTGTGTAAGACTCCTCAGATTAAGTGAATTTCCAAGACGCAGAAATGGTCAGCAGAGACACTGAAGTATAGCAGTTTTAGGAGCTCTGCTATTAAGAGATTGTATGGATGGGTTTTGCCTTTGGTGGATGTTGGTATTGTTGGTACTATTGCTGATTGCTGGACTAGAGAAACTGAGTTGGCTGGCATCACGCAGTTACTGAGGTGAATGGAAGAAGCAAATATTCAGGAGGCCCAACAAGAAAAATCTGACAAGCTGAACATACTTTTTTATTTTTACTTTGGCAATGATGCATGGAGGAGTATCTGGAGTATTTAATATCCAGGCAGAAGAGCATGTGAAATCAATAGATAGATTGTAAGAGTATATCATGGACCTCTTGTATGTTCTCTGTCAAGTATGTTTAAATATTAAACCCTTCACTATCTTGGGAGAACTATGTCTCTGCCTTACAAGCCCTCTCTGTGATCCTACGATTCTGTTTCACTGCTGCGAGTGACAATGACAAAGCTTTCCACTATCCTTCTGTCTCCTTCCATCGTCATGGTCTGTTTGTATCCCTCTGTAACATTTATGACTACTGTTTTGTTAACAGATTTTTCTGAATATTGTTCATGATCAACTGAATTTGAAAGAATACAATATTTGTATTGCATAATAAAAGAGAGGATAATTTTTATAGGTTTTATATGTTAGGTAATCAGCTTCACAGATGATCAAAGATTAACTTTAAATGGATGCTGCTAAGAAAGATCTTCAGTCTTAAATCAGCTTTTCTGCTTTAAACCTTTCTCTTTAATCCTCAGCTTCAAGTAATTTTATAAATAGATAAAATTGGAAAATCTTTTAAACTATAGAAGTATAATATAATCAGATGAGCCTCAATGCTATCTTTTCTCTACTTGAGAACTGTAAGAAAAGATAAATAGTTTGTTGTCTTATAAGCTGCACTGTACATCAGCAATGATACAAAATTATTAATAAACAAAACCTGGATCATTTTAAAAAACCAACTAAATCAACATAAGTCCTTTTTCCCAGTTACATAATATTGCAGAGTTGTTTCTATGTCAGGATTTAAAACCAGGCTGTATAGTAACATCAGCACCTACCAGCACACGTGTACAGCTCAGGGAGTCATTTCAGCTGAAATAACCATATCCCAGGCTGTACTGATGCTGCACTGTACAGTACTGTTGTGTATGTATCTGGCCCAAAGGCTGGAAGGTGATATAGCAAAGGTAGCCAGTTGCAACAATTATCTCTTATGCGGTCTAAATGCTTCTGCAGCTACATAAATGTCAGCCAAATGAAGGCTGAAAGATTTTTTCTTCCTTAGAAAATGGTTTGACTCATTTGGTTTTTTCAGTTTACTCAGATGTTAGGGCCCAGAGTCATCTTGCCTTATTTTTGCTATTTAATACCTAATTATCTTGTTTTAAACTAATAGTCTTGTGTACCACTATACTTAGGGGAGAGCGACGGGTGCCTACAGAATATAATTTGTTCACCTATCTTTTACGACTATGTTAGAGTAGGGTGAATTACTTCTGGAAATACCCGTCTCTCTGCATTGATGTAGCCTAAGTGAAACTCCATGGTTACAATTACAGGTGGTGAATCTCACTTTAGGAATCAGATCACTAACTCAGTTGCATTAGTATAAATCTAAAGTACTTTGAACGGCATTGCTCAATTTATGCTGTGTGACCCAAGCCAATCCAAACTTTAGTATGCTTCAACCGATTTGAAATATACAGCTTAATAAGAAAAGTTTAAAACCAGCTTTGATATGAAAACATATCCCTGCCAATTTGTGCCATTTCATATTCACAATAATGAATAATAAAAGCAATAATAATAAAATGCTATCACTACTGCAAAAAAATCCACATAAAATGAGAGAAACTGATTGTAGAAGTGTTGTTAAATGAAAAAAAGTAACTGGGATTTGGAAAATATTTTATGCTAGTCTTAATTACTTTTAGCTTTGCTGACAGCAAGGTAAGTAGAAGGTAAACAGTTTTCACAATAAAATGTGATCTTTAAAACTACAGTATTCTTATATATGGAACTGGTAGACCTGATTTTACTGATATTTAAATTGGGTTTGCAGTGATATCAGTCCACTAGTTTCAGTGCAGTTACTCCTGATTTGTATGAGTGTAAGTGAGAATACAATCCTACGCTCTTCTTTGTTTTGACAGTATGCATATTTTTCCATGCAATTTAAATAATCAAATCCCCTTTCTTCCTTATGCATTGGTCACATCTCATGAAGTTGGTGAATACTTCACAACTCCAGTAAACAGCAGAAAAGGCATTTAGAAGAAAAACTACACATAATCATTAAAAAGACAGAGCATAAAAATCTACCAGAGCTGCAGGGCAGCTGTAATATTCACAGACAAACTCTACATTTGTATTCAGCAATAAAAATAAAACCAGATAGAAACTGTCACATCCTGTGCTATGTAGGCTAGACCTGCAAAAAACAGACTTGAAAGAAATGCATATATATGGTTATAAACTGGTTTTGGAATGTCATTAATAAAAACAAAAATTGCTCTGAAAAATGCCATAGAGCCCTCCTAAACAGGTTAAGACATTTAAGAGGAATGTTACAAGACCTATGTTACTAGGAAGAACGAATAAAGTAGGCTTGAGAGAAATTTGTGATTGAAAAATAAGTGCATTCTGTTGTGTATAACGGACACTGACGTGTACCAGTATGTTTATGAAGACTTGTCCTCTGCAGCAACTATTGATTGGGATAGCGAGAGAGCAAATAAATATTTTAACTCCATATTTTCAACCTCATGTAATAACAACATTAAGGAGCATCACTGACAAGGAAAGCAAAGGAACAGGGGCTTCCTGTCAGGGCCATAGTGACTTTCATATTCTCTCCGAGTGCTTTGGGTACATCAGGAAAGAAGATCAGTTTGCAAGGCTTCTTTGGGATGGTTCCTCCTAAAACACTTTGTCCAGCTCAGTTTTGAGACTTTCAGGTAAGAAGACCATCTACTGTTTCACATCGGAGATTCCGTCATAGTCTAGTAGCTCTCACCATTGGAAAGTTTTTCCTGATATTCAGCTTCAATTTTCTATTAATTCCTTCCCATAACTCAAGTTATATGGTACTTATGGCTCAGCAGTATAACCCAGGATCACAGTCTTAGTCTTTCCTTTTACAATTTTACTGCCTTTTTATAATTAACAACCTGCAAAATTCTCTAAGGAGGTACTCAAGTTGCCTATCGGAAAAGAAAAGACATTTCAATGCCTTGGGATTATTACCTGAGGCAAGATAACCTGTTATATATTACTCCTTTGAGTAAGAATATACTGATAGGCACAGGATCTGCTATCCTGCCTCTATAACTCTGCCCATGGGTAGCATGAATTTTTTGTTATAATACACATCTAGGGCTAAATTGGACTCTGGTTCCCCTTTTCAGAGCTGTGGGTGAACACTGTAGAAACAAAGCCACTAAGCAGCAGTACTTGGAGCTATTGGGATGGCTCAGAGTAGACAAGTAACATTTAATTTGACTTAAGCCTGAATCAGCATTTGAATCAAACTCAGCTGCTCGGAAAGTTTTAACACCCCCCCCTCCCTCCCCCGCCCCGGCTTTTAACGTGGGCATTTTTCTTTATCTTGTACCATCCATCTAGTGTCAACAGATGCAATCCACAGAAACAATAAAGGTGCCATGGCAGCTAGTTTAATTTATTGCTGGTGTTTGAATCTCATCTTGATGGTGCAGAATATGTTGGACTATAAGGAAATACAAACAAAAGCAGAATGGTAGTAATTATTCATTCTGCTGGCAAGGTATATAAGTCAGGCATTAAAAATGAACAAAGAGCTGTAAAGATTCTTTTGCAAAACTAATATGTTTTTTGGAAGTTCTGCATTATCAGGAATACGTTTACACTAGCTGGTTTTGCTGGTGACTAAGCAAGTCTATGCCATGTCACATTTGTCTCACTGACCCTTTGCGCACCACTTCCACTTTCATCCTTTCCTTGAACAACATAGTATTCCTTAATAGAATCCTAGATTAATTATTAATGCTAGTGTTTATATTAGTAAATAAAAATGGAAATCTGGTCTCCTCTACTCAAACCTAACATTTTTAGCCTAACACTAAACCTGAGGTACTCTAGCACTTTATTCATTAAAGTTTAATATAGTTCCAGCGCATGTTTCAAGCATTCTTTACTCAGCCATACTAAAAAGCAAGTAAGACAACTAAGTTAAAAAAAGTCCCAGAAAAAAAACAGTTCTTATAAAACTAAAAGCAAAGGAAAATGTCAGTGAAGATGAACTACACTTTTTGTTTATTAAAGCTAGGCAGAGTTTGATTTTAACCCATTTAGTCTTTGGCCTGTTTGATTCAGATGATTTGGTTTGGGGCCAATTTCTAACTCATGGTAGAAGCCTGAAATAGAAGAATCGACAGATTCATCCAAACAAAACATTGTCACTCTGCTTTCCAAACTCCTAACCTGTGTGCTTCATCAGCAGTTTATTTCCTACTGAATCTTCTCAACACTGCTGTTATTCTCCACTGTAAAACTTTATTGCCGGGTTTGAGGATGTCAGCCAATCAAGCTGAAGCCCCAAGCAGGGCTCCCCTCCCAGCCCGCGCACACTCCTACTGACGCGTCTTCTTCCCTTTCCCATTCCCCCCACAGAAAAGCACTGGCATCAGGCATCAGCGCTCTTCAGGGCAATAAACAGTATTATTGCTTTGATGCTTATATTTTACAACACAGCGGAGCAGGTGCAACCTGGAAACAATGCTGCTTTATCTTGGGAAGTTATAGTGCTTGCTGTTTTTCAGTTTTGTTATCTCAACTAATTAGCTTCAAAGATGGAGGATGAAACAGAAGGAGCAGGTAGAGCTGAGAAATAGCTGACTCTACTTTAACCCTCGTAAGAAGGTAGATTACCCCAGTTTAGGAATTTCTGAGACAGATCCAAGATGAGTATCTCAAAAGGTCCTCCTATCAAAAAACCCAATCATTCATAAAGTTTCAGGTTCAAAAGAGATTAAAGGGCAGGCCCTCTGTTCACTACTTGTGAGAGGGAATTGGGAAAAATTAAGTGAAAACAGTTTTGGATGGCTTTTTCTCATGTACTTCCCTCTTTTAGCCATGACGCCAAAAGAGACAATGTGACCCTTAGATTTTATTCAGCCTTCCCAGGACATGTTTGGGTTGTTTTCATGTGAGAACCCTCTCAGAATATCAAGCTGAAACTTCTAGGTGTTCTTTTGCTTTATCTTAAGAGAAGTTACAGGAATCAAATTAGGACAAGAAGCAGCCTATCTAAGGAGCCTGACTGCACGAGTATTTGTGAAAACTGCCCAAATATTCCTGTACTTCTGTAAATCTCCATTATACAATCCTTGAACCTTTTTTTAATTTTTGATGATGTGTTTGTGGTCTCTACAAAGCAGCTGTTCACTATTTGTGTTTCTGTTGTGTCTAGGGACTGCTAACATAGATTGGGCATCACCGCTCTTGAGCCAGGTGCTATGAAATATGTAAAGCTATTTCCCAAAGAGACTGCTTCCATTATCTTTTTTTTTAAACAACTGTTAAAATCCTTCCTGTAGCTGTCTGCCACCTCAGCTCACTCTGGAAATGCATTTCTCAGACTGATGCTTGAGACTGCTTTAAGGAATGCGAGCAGCGTACAGATGAGCACAAAGAACAGTAGACAAAGGCCACAGAATTGAAAGTTATACTTTTACTTCTAGTAGTATAAATCTGGAGTAATCTTAATGTGTTTACTGGATGCACTAATGTATATATGATTTGATCCTCTAGTGCTTTTGGTACTTAGGCCTGCTCCTCTTTCCACCTTGAACACACCAGCCCACACTCTGATATCAGCAATACTGCTAATGAGACTTCTGTGACTTTACAGCACTGCAAAAACTGAGATCATGATTAAGTTCAACTTTTTTTAAATGGGTTTTTATTTTGGATACTCTGTGAATATATACAGAAGCTCTACCTATATAAATGCATAGGAGAGCATCCCAATATAAATATATACTGAAAAATAACTTTGATAAGACTAGCTTTCTAAGGAAGTACCGATAAAGAAAATACATATTAACGATGCTATGGGCAAAACACATGGCTAAGTATATGTAGCTTTTCAAACCAGTTATTAGAAATGCAGGCTTCCTTTGTAAACACCTGCTTGGATATTTGAAGAACATGTCACAAAGAGTCTGATACAAGTTTAGATGAAACTGGAAGGGCTACAAGGAAATGAGAGTTCACGCAGGCAACATACATCCAGCTCCACTGAGAAAGAATTATTTGCATAGCAGGCCACCGGATGAATCAGACTGTTGACATTTCTATGTGCAGAATTCCAATTAATTCTGCTCTTCATGGAGGAAATACTTGTTTTTAAAATGGACAAAAATAAGAATATTCAGCTGATGCCTATCTGCCGTGAGCATGGCAAAACCAAGGATGATACACCCATGGCTTCAGCTCATCAGTACCCCTCCAGATCAAGGCAGCTGCTGTTTCATCATTCTAAGATTTTCCAGAACCACCTGGGAAGTTTTATGGTGTCAAACTTAGATAATGGTGTTTTTTATTTTTCCAATTCAGCTCTGAGAAGTTCTTGGCAATCTTGATTTCTCCCCTTTCTTTCTCTTTGGTGTTTGGGGGGGTGGGGTGTTGTGTGTTTTTTTTTCCTTTTCTCCCCTGCCATCATCACTTGTAATGTGGCTTCTGTGTAGTGTGTGAAGAAGTCATGGGTTTATTTCCCTTGATTTTTGTATAGGGCTGTCAGGAAAAATCTGCTGTTAGGACAAATCTGCTCAAGAAGGCATTGATTTGCCACTAGTGTCTCAGTGGCATGCCCTTGGCTTTTAAGTTATTACAGGGGTGTCTCCTTTTTCCCGTATAAATATGAGAAACCATATTGGCTTGGTTGGATTATATGGAGCTAATCATACAGGTAAAAAGGGATCCTGTCATCAGGACAGTTCTTATAGTTAGCTGCTATGGCAAGATGTCTGAGGAAGTACTTGAGAAGACAGTGGTAGTAAGAAATGTATCCTGAATGTCAATCTATTCAGGTGGGAAATGTGCTATTAGCACTAGACTCTTGTATTGTGTTACGTTCTCAGACGCAAGACTGGTAATTTCCTATGTGGACACAGAGACTGAGAACTGGATGTAAGGTTTACAAGCAGGTTATACTCTCTAACTTATTTACCAGTACCCGTGGTGGTCTGTTCTGGCGGTAGGAAGTTATATTCCCCTTAGGTGGCTGAACACGATTACAGATCAGCAGTTGTCTTCCAGTTCTTGAACGGAATGGAAATAAGGGTAAGCCTCTTACTTGTAAACTGTTGGTGCTTGGTCTGTAAGCTTCACTGAAAATGGATGAAATGAAGGAAAAAAAGGACAATCATTCTGCAGATGGGTTTTTCCTTGAGCCTCTCCTGATGTTTCTTCACACAGCAGATAAAGATGCAGCCCCAATGAAGCCTGAATGATGGGTAAAAGGTGGATAACAGTCTCCTTTTCCCAAATCTATCTGTCTACTGCTGCTTTTCCATAATATCCCCTCTATTTTTCATAAGACCTCCTTTGTATTTCCTGATTTCAAGGCCAGAATTCTAAAAACTGAATTTCTGATCAGGGAATAGTTTGCCTTTTGCAGATTTGTGTCTTTAACCTTGATCCAAGACAAAGACAGCAGAAACAGCCCCTGCGGTGAGTGTTTAAAGTGCACTTCACCACACCTGGCATAGGGTCTACGCTTTTAAGCGCTGAACTGATTTTGGATTACATAATGGCAACTTTCTGCAAAGGCTGCACACAAGCACAGGTGGAGCAGGATACATGTATAAAAGTTGTACAGAAGACTACTCTGCTAGTCAAGCTTCTGCCTTGAGAGCCAGTTGCAAATGCTCAGGGTACAGTTCTCCACACAACCAGCAGACCACTTCCATTAGGCACTTGTTCTTTTGTCAGTGTGCTTGGCCACTTAAATAGCTTTCTCTGTAGTTATCTGAAATCCCATTCTGTCTTTCCTGTTTGCATTTCCTTGCACTGTCTCTGTTCTCTGTATTTCTTTATAACCTTCTCATGTGAAATATAAACACTCCCTTAACATTCTCCTCTTTCTCTTATGGTTTCACTTTCTCTAGTATGGAACATGTCTCTTCTTGAATGACATATTTATTACTGACATAGCTTTCATTTTATTTAATACAGAAAACTCCAAATCTGTCTCGTTATGGGATCACAGTAACAGCATGGCTATTTTTAAATGGGATTGTCCTGGTTTCAGCTGGGATAGAGTTAATTGTCTTCCTAGTAGCTGGTAGAGTGCTATGTTTTTGAGTTAGGTATGAGAAGAATGTTGATAACACTGATGTTTTCAGTTATTGCTAAGTAATGTTTAGTCTAAAGTCAAGTATTTTTCAGCTTCTGATGCCCAGCCAGCAAGAAGGCTGGAGGGGCACAAGAAGTTGGGAGGGGACACAGCCAGGGCAGCTGACCCAAAGTAGCCAACAGGGTATTCCATACCATGTGACGTCACATCTAGTATATAAACTGGGTGGAATGGGGGCGGGGGATTGCCGCTTGGGGACTAACTGGGCGTCGATCAGCGGGTGGTGAGCAACTGCACTGTGCATCATTTGTATATTCCAATCCTTTTATTATTACTGTTGTCATTTTATTACTGTTATCATTATCATTACTAGTTTCTTCTTTTCTGTTCTATTAAACTGTTCTTATCTCAACCCATGAGTTTTACTTCTTTTCCCAATTTCCTCCCCCATCCCACTGGCTGGGGGGGAGTGAGTGAGCGGCTGCGTGGTGCTTAGTTGCTGGCTGGGGTTAAACCACAACAGGGATAAAGTGGATATATGGGAATGTGCATCAGGTTCACCAATTTTAAACAGGAATATTAGGGAATAGTATAAAAAGGACAGAATATGCTGTTCTAGAAATGCCTCTAGTTCCAAGAAGGCACTTCTGTAACTATCTCTCTGATTAGCTAATCAGTCAATTGTCTGCCAAAAAGAAGCTGAGCATAAAACAATCTAGTCGGTGGTAGGATGAACAGAGAAGTGAAACAGGTTCTTACGGGAATACTTTAAAAACACAGATTTCTGGCATTCAAGACAGCTGCGAGAAAATAGGTTTGGTTTGTGAATGTTCAACAAAGCTGAAGTCTGTCAGCTCAGTAATATGACATGTTTAGCCCAAGCACTTCGAAACATATGTGCACTGGGAATTTTTTAGCATTTTATTAATTCAATGATCAATGTAAACTTATACTGTCAGAGTAAAACTGTAGCTGTATATCCCTGGATTTACATCAGTAAATGTCTATACTTTAGGGATTTCAAATAGGCTTAACTCATGTTATGGGGTTTGGTGTTTTTTTTCCTAATTAGTCATGTACGGCCTGTATTTTAAACAGTTCTTCCCTGAATTTTAGAGATGTGAAATGGTTCCAACTCATTACGAAGCTGAAGTACGGTCAGCATACTTTTTATTTCTGACTGAAGTACTGGCCAGAAATATCCCATGGTATTTTTTGAAATATTTACACTCTCTTGTCAACACAACTATTTATTTCTTAATCCTGTTAAAAAGAGGGTAGTGACACAAAAGGCATGGTATGTGGAAACATTTTGTTTCACAAGTCAGCAAAGATGCTTAGTTTGTGCCAAATTATCTGTGGATATATTGCAGGAAAATTTCAGTTCTACTGAAAGTCTGTAATACTGAGCAAAGCATTTGACTGAATTGTATTCATAGCTAACTATGGGATGTGTCTGGGTGATGTTCTGATATTTCATTATTCGTTTGAAAAATTCATTGAAATAAATGCAATAATCTGTTTAAGGAAGAAAAAGGTCATTTGGGCCTTATATACGTCCATTAACCTTCTGCAAATCAAAATATGCTAGAGTTAATTGAGTTTGTATTAATGTTGGACCCGCCCTTTCAACACCTACCCAGGGGAGTAGTTCTCCTAACACATATTACCAGTGATGGCAAGTGTGTGTGTGTGAACCATAAGCAAAACAAAAGAGAATATGCATATATTTTCCAGAAATTTCAAGAGCACACAGGAATTGTTGCCCTGACCATCAAAAGCTGCTAGTTCCTTTTATTTCCTAGAGACGTAAACAAATTACCATTTTCAGACGTGCTTACATTTCAGCAACCTTCATTGTTCTGGAATCATAGGTGTTTAAAAAAGAGTATTTATCAGTTGTTTTCCAAATACAGGGCCCAATCCCAGAAACACTTGTGCAGGAAGAAAGGCTTGTGGGATGATTTATCACACATGCAAATTCGAAGCAACAAGCCTCTTCTCTATTGTCCAACTAATTATTTTTCATAGCATGAAACAAGCGCATTTTGACAGGTGTAAACGTCCACCTCATCCATGTGGGAGTGGAAGATGAGGCCCATCAGAGAAAAGCTACCCTACAGGTAATATATAATAACCGTATTTAAAAGCGATACGTGTCTCTCCTGAAAGAATAAGGAGTGACAAGATTTCCTTGCAAAACTTGCTACAGTCAGTTCTAATGCAGTAATGTAAGAAATAGTTTCTGCCATTTACCTTCTGCAGGATGCAAGTTAACTCAAAATCCACTGCAGGTATTTAGACTGTGAAGTGAAGAAAGGAGGGAAGATAAAACAAAAGAGAAGAGCGGCCTTGACTCCCGCAGTGAAGCACAAACACTATTCCAATTAAGCTATACACTCTGAATTTCTGTAACAATCCATAAAGCTGCTCTGGGCTTCAGAAAAAATTCTCTGCGTTCTCTCAAAACCCAGGCTGTATGCTTCATAGGCACCTTTTGGTCCCTAGCACTTAAAGAATGCTATGAATATACATATACAAAAAATAAAATAATGACAGTATCTTCTATAAAGCATGACAATCCCATCCATTTTAAACTCTTGCTGTGGGATGCTGGGTTGTGTGTGTAAGCCCCACACCTACTGCCCCACCTGTGGTGCAGGTTTCATCCCTCTGCTGACACACCCCAGTGCAGAGACATTTCAGCACGAATAACCCTACAGCTATGTCTCTCTCAGTTCAAGTCCCCAGCTCCAATCCAGGCATGCTGCCTGCGATGTCAGCTGTCACACCAGCGTTTGGCAACATTTTGATGGTGACAATTGTTCTGCTAAGATGGGGTCTGACATTTATCTGTCGAGGAGGCTTTACAGGAAAGCTGTGAAGCCCTCTGGTGAGTTTTAAAATCTACCAACCTACACTGCAAGCAATTAATACTTACTCATCATAATCTGCTTGTAAAATAGGTAAGTACTGTCATTTGCACTTCCCATAATCCAGCCTAAACCACTTCCAGTGCTTTTAGATGCCAACTATGCAGCTCTGAAAAAGCTGTGCTGAGTCTGGGCGAGAGAATTCCCTCCTAGTTAAGCAGACAGGTCTCTTTTCACCTTCAAGTTGCTGGCTGCAAAACACTTTGAAATTTATGCTCTCAGGTCAGTGTAGGTACCGAATACAGACTCTGATGTCTGCTGTCCTTGTTCCCTCTATTTTCCAAATACGGTATAGGAAAATCTGGGTCAAACTAGATGTAAAATGCACTTTTCCAAATTACACACCACATAAACAAGTGAAACTCCCACTTGCATCAAAAGGAGTTATGCTCACCTAAGCAAAGCTATAATTTGGTTCCTTCATTCCCAGGTATTCATCTCTTAAGCAGCATCTTTTTAGAGAAAAATACTGGTTTGGAAAGCTGACAAAATAATAAAAATGCATGGGGAACTCATAGTCAGTATCAAACATATTTGAAAATATTCATTTCTCTCTAGCTCACCATCAGGCAGCTTATTTACATAAAAAGTGTAAAATGAGCAATGGACAAATACAGGTTAAATAAAAAACAGAATAAAAAACAATTTAAACCATACAGCATATTCCTAACCAGTTCAAAATCATATAAAGTAGAACTGCATGATGAATCACCACAAAATTCCCATTTAAAAGAATGGATTTTTTCCCTATCTTCCCATGAAACTCTGACTTTATTCCTCTGAAAGTGCTTTAATGAACTCTATAAACTATTTGCTTGGCAGAAAACTACATAAAAATGAATCGCCAACAATATAGAAAGGGGAAAAGAAAATCGTAACATATGCAAAACACCAAAATGAATAGACTTGCTGCTGTTCAAGTAGAATATACACAAACAGGACAAAAGAGTTGCTGGTACTACACCACCTCTGATGGTGTGGTGGCTCTGGGAAGCTTTACAGGTATGCTCCTATGGTGTCACCAATCTGTCTTAAAGGAGGACAGAGCAGCTTTGGTGATACTGTAATACACTTCTGAGAGACATTACTTGAACAATGAGCTATTGGGGATATTGCTCATTACAATTAGCATGGAAGAGCAGTAATAGTCTGACCAAAGCAGCGCAGTGAAGGGAATTAAAACAAAAAAAAACCAACCCAAGTCCTATACTGACCAAAGTACGTTGTTTTAAAGGAATTTATTCTAAGATGCAAGTTTCCAAGAAAGTGGAAAATATTCATGGGAAAAAGGCTTGCTTTTCATTGATGACCTTGAATGTCACTGCTGGTTACCCCTGGCAACAGCCAAAGAACAGCTGGGTTTCAATAAAAGGAAAATGCAAGGGAGAGCAAGGACCAATGTTGCCAGTGAGTTTAATTATCCACTTTCATGTTTGTATTAGTAATTGGTTTCTGGGGTGTTGGGGTTTTTTAATGTTTAATCCATATGGATGGTAATACCCTGTGCTACCGCTGTTCCTTACGCATGGGTGAGTGTCTTTTTTAAGAACAAACATGGAACTCTGCAGCCACCGAGAGGGGCTTTGGTGATACCTGCCTCTGTACGAGGCAGCTGTCCCTGTCCCCGTTCTGCTGTGTGTTGCCTCTATGGGAGGCTGCTGACCCCACCACGCTACGATTTGCATTGTCTCAGATACCAGCGTCTGTCTATTGGCCAGCATGCTTAAGAACAAAGCAAACCATCTTTTATTTCGGGGAAGACATGCCTGTGTACCAGGAAACCCAGGGAGGGACTGATACCTGGCTCGGTAAGCACAGTGGATGTTTCAAGGTCACCGTAATTGCCTATTGTGCTTTCCTTTTTTGCCCTCAAGAAATAATCAAATTAATGATCCCATTTCCTGGCAAACCCAGAAACTCTATTAATTTTACTGATTCATCCTAATACAGTGATCACTGCCAAGAATTTATTTCAGTGTTTGGTGTGCGGTGAAGCTAATGTAATTTGAAAATTATAACATTGTAAGATATGTAGTGACATAGGATTGATTAAAAATGCAATTTAAATGAATCACATGCTTGCTCCCCTGGAAAGATTAGTTATGGCCAGTAGAAAAGAAAGAGATGAGACTGAAAACAACAGGGAGTGGGTTTGAAGCAACTGAGCTTCCCCATGTTGGCTTGTCACTGCTATTCCAGCCTGCAACACATACCGTGACGCCTTTAAATCACTGTGCATGTTTGGGTGAAGATATTTTACTTGGCTATGAGCAGAATAACATCTAAAGAAGGTGTTCAATGGATTTGTAATAAAATCTAACTCTTCCCATCACTAATTCTACACAGTTACAAGCCCACAAACATTTTGGTGATCTGTAGTCTTAAAATTAATCAGCTTTAAGGAAAGCTGGAATTGTTTGCCCTAAACAATTCAGTCATGTGATTAAAAGGAAACAGGTGTAAGATGCAAGAGTCAGGGAAGAGATTCTACTTTGGGGTTTTGTTTTATCTGAAAAGCCAGCCATCTCATCTGTTGCATTCAGTCTCCTTTAGGAAACATTAATCTGCACAGATGGTGAAACCTAGTAATCTCTGCTACCAGCTGCAGAGTGGAATTTTTAATGAAATGGGAATTTGAAGGTTTTCACAGAAAGCACTAGAATCACTCCTATTATTTCCCGTGATGCCCAAATTACTTTGACTGTTATTTGACATCTACTGTACTGTAAATATAACAGCTGCATAGCGTCGGTCATAGCCCAAATACAATCATTTCGGAACGGCCTTTGTTTGCAAAAGCCAGATGCTTGAAAGCATTTCAGTCAAAGAGAAATAAGTGATCCACCCTCAGCACATCTACTACAAAAAGGCTGACAACTTATAACCTGTTATTTGGAAACTTTATTTTATCTTTCTCTGAGATTTAAAATAGTTTTAGCATGTTTGTAAACTAAAGTGAAGCCAGAGATTAAACGTAAGATTTGTAAAGAAAGACAACAGCTAAAAACCACAGTCGCCATCATTTTTTCACCCTTGTGATGTAAAGATTTTGGCTGAAGAATGTAGTCCAGCACTTAGATCTTTGGAAGAAAAAAAAAAAAAAAAAAAAAAAAAAGGCCTGATCTAGAAAGAGCATTATAAAGTAACAGCTTGGAATAGCAATCCTAATCAATATTAACTAAACCAGCCTAGAACAAAGTACGTTAATTAGCCGTTTGAAAGTCATAACAACATAGATTAATTTTATCTTGAAATTAAGGTTAATCATTGTCCTGGTATCGGCTGAGATAGAGTTAATTTTCTTCCTAGTAGCTGGTACAGTGCTGTGTTTTGGATTTAGTGTGAGAATAATGTTGATAACACACTGATGTTTTAGTTGTTGCTAAGTAGTGCTTATCTTAAGTTAGGGATTGTCCAGCGTCCCATGCTCTGCCAGCAAGCAGGTGCACAAGAAGCTGGGAGGGAGCATGGCCAGCACAGCTGACCTGAACCAGCCAAAGGGATCTTCCATGCCATAGAACATCATGCCCAGTGTATCAGCTGGGGGGAGTTGGCCGGGAGGGGTGGATTGCTGCTCGGGGACTGGCTGAGCAGGTGGTAAGCAATTGCATCGTGCATCCCCTGTTTTTCTGGGGTTTCCTTTCTCTCTCTTTTTGTTATCTTCATTGTCATTACTATTACTATTACTATTATCATTGTATTTTAATTTATTTTAACTATTAAACTGTTCTTGTCTCAAGCCACAAGTTTGATTTTTTGTTCCCGATTCTCCTCCCCACCCCATGGGGGAGAGGGGGAGGAGTGAGCGAGCAGCTGCTTGGTGTTTAGTTGCCAGCTGGGGTTAAACGACAACAATCATATGATTTCTTCAAAAGCTTATGATACCTTTGAGAATAGCAGTAATTTCTATTAAAGAATTCCTCTGGTACTTATTTTTATAATATACTAGCATTACAGTGCAATTAATCAGGTTCGCTGAAGTGAACAGGCTTTTACACATGTATGCAGGACAGGTGTTGGTCTTTACAATGAAAGATTATAAATTTCTCTTGCTGATGTGTATTTCACCACAACTTCCCCATTAAGCAAGTTTCACTTCAGGGATTGAAGTACTATGGCCTACTGTAGTAATATTTAATGTAGTTAAGACAGGTTTGCATTTGTATTGGAAATAGCACACACAAAGTGTATGTATGAGAGCAACCACAAACGCCAGATTATTCTTGTGTAAATTTAGTTTGAGAAAGTTCTGAACGAGCTATAATTCCAATAAGAGAAACATTCACAACTGTGAAAAGCAGTAGGAAGTTTACTGCCAGAAGGATCCAATCCTCTGATAACACCCAGGTAAGACAAAACTCTCTTCATTTGTGAGATGCAGGAGCATGGAGAAAAGAAAACAAAACAGATAAAGGGAAAGAAATCATAGAATATACCCAGACTTACTTTGCTATTTTGTCTAAAAATAATTTTAACACACTTTTTTTTTTAAGAATTTATATCTAGGCTCCATTCTGAGTAGTTTATTAAGGGGTTCTAAATGATCAGTGCATGTTTGAAGTACAGTAGACTTCTAAATTGTTTCATATTGAGGAAGGATAATGCAGAATGTCTCCTTGTGGGAGCAGAGATCCAGGCTCTGCTCCTGCCTCACCATCACAATTACCTCAGATATTGCAGATAAGCCACAGAGCTTTTGGGAATAAAGACCAAATTCAGACACGGGTGAGAGCCAATATTGCTCATTTTACTTCAGTGGGGATGAAACCATTTTTGCCAGACCTGATTTGTTCCTAGCAGTCCAGAGAGAGAAAAACAGGCACCAAGAGGTGCTTTGGAAATTAGACAAATTCAGGCCTAAACTCTGAAGTCTTTGCTGCATTGGTATGAATAGAATTGTATTGTACAGCACTGTAAATATGATGATGTAACTTAGTGAATATGGCATTTACCCCCAGGGACTAGGGACTTGTGTTTTACCTGCATTTGCCTGGTTAAGCTGGTCAGAACCAAAAGGCCAGAAGTTCACAAAATAACCCAAGGGTAAGGTAAATAGTTTTGAAATGAATCAAGTAAATTATTTGTGTTTTATGTGTGCAGCCTCCATGGCAAAGGTGCCATCAAAGTGTTGAGTCAAATCAAATCAATCAGTTAAAGTGCTATAAAATATGAATGTAGAGGGAATAGATGAGATCTTGATGTGAATAATAAAATAGTCTATAAACTACCTGAAATAAATCAATCTTCCTTTCATGCAGCAAATACAAAATGCAGTATATTTCATATTAACTGTGGCTGAAGTGAAAATATATTCAGAAGAAGATAAAATATTAGAAGTCTATTTAATCTAGTGGAGAACGACACTGCCTTAAGTGATCATTTACTTCACAGAAGTCTAGGGGTTAGAGTTTTAAAACTAATTCAGTCCTTAAGATGTAAATAGACACTTGAAGTGATTTTGAAAGACATAGACTCATTCTGGCACTAAGTTCTGTTGATGAAAATGGGGTTCAGAACATTTGTAAATCTTCATTAGGTATGTAACTGTGTTAAAAATATGGTCCCAGAAGTCTTACAAAGTTTCCTCTGAAAATTCTGTAATGGTAATGGCTTTATGTTTCAGAAAAAAAAGTTTAGTGGAATAGTTTCATTTCTCTTGAAACATTCTTTACTGTGATATTTATCCCTATAGTGCAGAAAATAATAGAATTCATGTTTATAATTAAAATGAGGAACAAACATTTTGATGGAAAGTGCAATAGAGGGAAAAAGCCCTACTAAACCTATTTCAACCAAAAAACTCCCACTATCTGGCTTTTCTGACTACTCATGAAGAAAGCATTCTTTTAGCTATATATAATCCACCAGTCAAATTCATGCATGAAAAATGTTACATCTTTGGCAAAAAAGAGAAAATCCATTTACAAAACCAGTCTTGGTTAACTCAAAATGATTTAAAAATTACAAAATATAAGCATCCTATTCTATTTCCTTAAAACCAGTTCTCCATATTCTTCCAAGTATATTCAAAAGTATACAATAAATATAAAAAGCTACCTGAGTATGTTTACTTCACATTCATTATAGAGATTGACAAGACAACAGTAAATGGAGAACAGTCGGAGGATTAACCTTTGTGAGAAGCACTCCAAATCAGTTTGAGAGCGCTTCTTTCCTAACCTGAAATGGGAAGAAACAACTCATTCCTTTTAGAGGGAAATGAGATTTCTAAAAGAAAGTCACTATGTTTACTATCATTAGCCTTAATTCCTGTTCCAAATGCGACAGTTGAAATCCTCAGCACATCTTCAAATGACATGTGTCTTCCCAGAAAGTCCACACAAATACTGTCAGTTATATTTTTTCACATTCAGGGACTGACATCTCTTTCTGCACTTCATCTTTTCTGCCCTGTGCAGAAACATGTGCATGTTTTCCCGAAATGGTGCAGCACAATCTGTGGATGAGCAGTTACCTTTGAATGTATTCCAGCGACTGTAGATGAAACACATTTTTCCTATGTGTGTCTTTCGTTATGATACCAGTGTCTGCTCTGAGTTTGCCTTCTCAAGGAGTCATCAGAAAACAGTGTTCATCTGCGTGCAGTTCTTACAAATTCCCCAAGGGGCTGCCATGATGTGAATGCTCTTGCTGGCTCTTGGTGAGGCTAAGGAATGCCACCTGTCCCTCTTTAGCCATAATTTTAGGGATTTGGGACTTGACCTAGATAAACTTAACAGTGAACAATGGATAAAGATATTCAAGGATAGATTTGTGTTTCAGTAACACTGGTGCAAATCCAGAATTATGCTGGATTTATATTTATCTGAGACAAGGATGTAATGTAAACAGAGGTTTTTTTACAACACTATTGGAATGGTTTTGTATGCATAAATGAATAAATACTAGTTTTCCTAAAACACTCAGTCAACTACTACTTGGAATTGCTAACCAGATTTTTTCCTGACTATCGCGTTATCTGATGAATTCTGTTTTACAGCATATGGCTTCAATCTAAGCTAGTTACCAAATTTCTATTATTCCTTTCATATTTTCCTTTCATAGAAGATACTGCCTCAAGGTCTAATTTATGAATGAGCAAGACTATGCTGTAATTCTCAGCAATGAACAGCAAAAATGTTGTCTTTGTGAACCACTGCAAAATATTAAATATTTTTTCCTTGGACTGTAAGTTTCCTTCCATTCATATTCATAGAAAATTACAGTCTTCCATGAGGGTTATTGACCTATGACTTACTTTTCTGTCATACAGTTTGTGCCAGCAGTTAACTATAGTATCACTTATGTGTCTAACTTGCACAAATAGCCATGGTGATATCTAACTACTAGTATGTGTGCCAGTAAGTTGAGACTGAAAAATTGCAAGTGCAGCTTTATTCACTGCGTTTGATAGGAAGCCGAATGGAAATCTGAAAGAGTTTATCAAATGGCACTCTGCTGGAATAAAAGAAAGAGACTCATGGCATTTTAAAGAAAATACTCTTGATGATCATATGGCTTAGTAAATTATAATTGCTAAAAAAGGCTGTTCAGTTTTAGATAACTCATCATTACAAAAGTAGTACTATTTGTGTAACAGAGGTTCCCTAGCGTTAAAAATGTTGTAACTCATAATACTCCTGCTTCTAACCTCCTCCTTAAAGTGGCTAAATATTTCAGCCTTCAGCATTCTTGTTAGGAAAACTTTGAAGTGCTGGGGAAAGTAGAGGTGAAGATACCATTGGAAAAAACCAACCAACCAACCAACCCAACCGAAAAAACAAATCATGAAACACAGACAAAGGGAGTAGTAGCAAGAGCAAAAAAAGTAGTTGGGAATAAAGGGGCCCTCTGTGGGGTGGGGAGAGGAGGAAAGGACTATCATCAAGAACCTCCCTAGCGATTTGAAGAAAAACACTTTGCTGCTTTTATCCCAAGCAATTACACTGGAACCATCTCCTTTTATACCATATGTGACACAATGAAAGCCACCCACGCTATTAAAAATGAGAAGGAAGGATCTATTTGGTGAAATGAAGGCAGCACTACAAAACTTCCCAGTCCTTGCAAGACAAGGCAAAGAAAAGCTTTTACTTAATGTTGTGGCTTGTTGAGCACAGCTTCTCTTTGTGACGTGTTGCCGTGCTTACGATAAACAGCTTTTGGGGTTTTCAAATGCCTCAGCTTTGCTTCAGTGTGTTTAATCACCTGCGAAAGCCGTTTATTGCCTTGTATACTTCCCCCATCATGAACATTATCCTTTAAGTATAAGGCTTTATGGTGAGTCTAAGCAGGCCAAATAATGCAAGGGTACAAGGCACTATCAAAGCTGCGTGCAAGCACAGATGAAATAAATCCATATGAGGACTACAGACCATGAAAGTAGAAAGATAAGCTATAGTAATGCAGTGCAATGATTTCACAGGCACTCTGCTTATCCTTTAAAATGCACCCTTGTTTGCTGAGAGCCACCCTGGCAATCTCATACACAACTATCAAAGAAAGATGTATGCATTCAAAGAAAATTATGAGGGATCATGATAGACAAAGCCAGAAAGGCTAATAAAGGGCATTTGTGTGTACTTTACTTCTGAAGGCTTCAGCTAAGGTGCTTTGAAACAGCTGCAAACATAATAAAAAAAAGCAGAACACCGAGAAAGTATTTAAATGAGAAAATGTGATATTACTTAGAGCATTTCCTTTATCAATAGAGAAGGACTACATATACTTGTAAAGAACCTTTTCTAAAAGGATATCAAGACCAGGAACAATTAATCAAAGGATTTTTAATATAAAAGAGTAGTTTTTCCTCCTGCGACAGGCAGAGGTAGAAAGATGGTTGAATTCAATTTAGATATCTTTAAAGTTTTTTCGCAGGTATTTTTACTTTGGTTAAGATCATAATGATATCAAGACACGCAGCAACTATGTTGCTACTGAGTTTGATAACAAAGATACGAAGTGGTGGCCAGCATAACATCAAACAAAGCAATGACAGTGACACACCTCTCTTTCAAAATGAGTCTAGTCTCACTAGAATTCCTGACTTCTGTGTGGCCATTTTTTACAGAGAAGATAGAAAAAAACACAGCGTATTAAAAAAATGGAAAGATAAAGCTGACATAAATTGTATATTGGAGGCAAAAGTATTGGGCCAAATACCTTTCCTTGTCTTTTAACGTCCTGAAATATTTCCATATAGAAGGCACTTTACAGCTATTGACAAGAAGTTTGCCAATTCTTACTCAGTAGAAATTATGAATTTACTACTCCCCTGTGTGGTTTTTAAAAAATTTATTTTCCTTTTATTTAGAACTTTGACTGTTAAGTGACTTTGCCATGCCACGAAAATTCTAACTCCTATCTTATTTTTTAACCAGGCTTTTGTTACATTTTGTGTATTTCTCAATTTTTTTTTCACCCAAATTCATTAAATTACTGTATTCAACTCAGTAATAATTTTTTAAATTTCAGTGATTTCTCAAGCCCACACTCAATGAGTTCTATTGTAGAAACATAGGTTCAATAGTTAAAAGCTATAGTATCTCTACATTACATTCTTTTTTATGCATTAAGCTATTTTCTATTTAAAATGTGTTTGGCAAAATCAGTTTTTTTTACTCCCTAGCAGTATTTATACTACTTAACATATCCACCAATTCCTCAGCTAGAAACAAATATTTCTTGCTATCCCCTTCCAAATATTTTCCTTTGATTGCCAAAAGCAACTCCATTGAATGCAATGGGATTCTATATTTAAAGTAAATTAAGCAAAATTTGGTTTATGAAAAAAGATTAACATTTAGGCCAATGAGGTGTGTTGGGTCCTCAGCCTCAAAAGTTTGTGAAGAAACTCAAACCCATACAAAAGAGACTCCAAAAGTTCTTAAAACTTGCTTGCAAACACCAACAGTCCAGAATAAAAATCCTACTGGCTTCTGTAGAGTCAGTGGTGCTTCAGGAATTCAGGCAGGCAGAAAGTAAAAGGACTAAATCTTGTTATTTCAAGTAAAAATATCACCACAGAAAAATGCTGAAACATTTTGTAGGTTGGTAGGGCTCCTTGAGAAAACATAATTTGGGCAATTGTGGCATAAAAGACCTAACCATTTCAATGTGCTATTGACTTTTAGGGATGCAGCATAAATATCAGTGTCTAATTCTGGTTCTTTACCTACATGAAGTGACTTGGACTTTAAAATTAAATACTGCTAGCTCAGCCAGTAAGAGTCAAAGCCATAAACCTTGTAATACATGTTTATGTTGTGCAAAGTTGCAAAAATAATTAAAGAATCTTGGGGTTTTTTAAGACAAAATTATTTTAAGTATATTCAGTGCAATTTCACTGTGCTTATAAGATGATCAGTTGAATTAGTAAGCTAAAAATGATGACATTTGAAGCAAGTAGTGTTGCAGATGCTAAATAACTGGTATAATTGCAAAGTCAGTAAGGGTCTCCATAAATTCTAATCTATTATGAAAAAAATGTATTTCCTGAATGTTTTACCCTTTCATCTCATCAAATTCACTGAAAATTTGTCTAGCTATCTTTAATTTACAATGCATTTACTCTGAGGTGTCAAAGACAGTCTGAACTGCTTTATATTCAAGAAATAAGGGGGAAAATTAATTTCATTAAACTGCAGGAGTCTAAAAGCTAGGTTTTCCTTACAAAGAAAAGCAGGCATTTCCTTGGGCTATTCTTAGATGCCTGTGTTAAAGCAGCAGAATACTAGTTAATGTTTCTGGAGAGAAGTTAGGATCAAAGCAGCCAGAATCTGTTCAACAGACAGACTCACAGCAATGTTGGTTGACGGAGCTTTCTGGAGGTTTCTAGTCCAATCTCCTGCTCCAAGCAGCACTATTGTCAGTCCTGCATAAAGCAATCCATGGCTTCATCCAGCTGTCTTTCTCGAGGATTTTGTGTTGAAAAGGGAAAAGAGGGTGTACCTTGCATAGTCCATGTCCAGACATGTCTCACCGACTTCAGTTTAACAAAAGATAGTTCTTACCTTTTTCCTGTGCCTTTTGCATGCATTTGTGAAAGTATTGCATAGATGCACACACAAGTACATGAAGGAAGATGCTGACTTTTTAGTTGTGGTTAATTAAATCCCATAAGCAGCCACAAGTCCTTTGCCCAGTCAATGACTCATCTCTGTCCTGAAGCACCAAAAAGCAGGACCAGTGGTAATTCCATTTTACCAAAACTAACTGGGATTGTAATGTACCCGCAAGGCTCAACTTATATATTACAACTAAGTGACAACTTTCAGTCACAACTGACCTACTTTAGATGGAAAAGTTTCTTCCTGCACTTTTAAATCCATCAGCAGTAAATGTTGAAAAGCTAACCAAAAAGTGCTTAGCTAAATTATACTTGTTGGTTAGCTATACAGAACCTCCTCTCCTTTCTTAGAAGTAATACTGGTAATGTCATATTTGTTACCTTATCTCGCTAGTGATTGAATTAAATTTGCCACTTAACCAAGCATGAAATTACGTTTTCAATAATAATTCAATAAAAGCTGCATAAACTGGGAACAATTACATATCTTACTGAAGAATCCGGTATCACCAAAGGTGTCCATTTTAGTCATTAAATAAAGTGTGATTGCCCATCTATAGTGCATCAAGACAGAAAGCTGATAGCTGATAGTCCAGTTAGCCTCAGTGAGCCAACAGAGGATGCAGGTAGTAAAGCTTATTGATTCAGCTCAAAATACCGTAAAAAACTAATGAAATGTAACTTTCATGTTGCAAATATTTGCAAAATACATCTCTTCAATGCTTTGTGGACTTTTGCTACCATGGCAGATCTTGAGATGAGAACTATCCTTCTCATTCTGGAATTGCTGTTCTAGTTTCCTTCTTGTTTGCAGCCAGTTTCTGTCTGCTCTAATTGGGTGCTGGTCCTCATGCTCTCTACAGTAGAATCATTCTCTTCCATAACATTTGATGTGCAGAACTCCTGTCTCTTTCTGTCTTCTCATGCTATTAAAAAATGATTGCAGTTAGACTAACAGTAATATTTATAAAGTTTGTTGTAATAATTTGACATACTCAATATTTCATCTAGCACAGCTGTTTTATTCTCCCATTACATACACCAGATGCTGTAATATTGTTCCTAATTTGTACGTGGAGTGTTCAGTTAAAGGCTGCTGCATACTTCCACACCATGCAGCACTGGCTTGCAGCTCAACAGCACAGCTCGCTCTCTCCAGTAATCACCTCTATACTGCTCACAGGAAAATGGTAGTCCCAAACCTTCTAAAGATAACAGATGGTATCTGGCAGAGGCAGGAAGAAAAGTTAAAGTGCTGGCATGCATTTCACTTCTCCCAGTAGTTCCTCTTTTTAGGAATCTCTTCAGTATATAGTTCACTGCACATCCCTTTACTCATATGATTAGTTATGCAGGGCACAATGGTGCACTAAAAAAGGACAAACGTTACTAGACAAAGGGGTTTAAATGTTGAAATGGATATGTGGTTTTACAGCTAAAGGGCTTTCAGGAAAAGACAAGTCTAAGTGGAAGAGAAGATATGAGTAAAATCCATTGGCTAAAATAATAATACTTAATCCTTTCAATGAGATAATCAGAGAGCCCAGAACTAGCTGCGGAAAGAGACTGGATTGAGAATTCCTCATTATTAACAGCATTATCAGAGACATGGAAATGAAACAGGTTTTTACCCAAAGAATGATGGAGATGCAAGTGAAATACTCCCTGACTTGTGATGATTTCTGGGTTCTTATCTAGTGCCTTGTAGAGGTTTTCATCAGCACAGCTTTCAATGAACAAACATATTTTTGAGTTCGTGGTGAAGAATATATTCACAACTGTGTTTCTGATTTTATGGTTTTTTGCTTAGATTGTAGGGGATGGGGGATTATTGTTAGCACTCCAGGCAGCAATACACACAACGTGATAGTCATCGAGAACGAAGGATTGGTCCTTTCATGAGGATATTATGCCTTCACTTGCAGAGGTGAGTATTTGTCATGAAACTGGTCTGAGACTTCTTCCTGCTGAATAATTTCTCCTCTTCCCTTGCACTGTTTTGGGAGAGTAGGAACAGGAGGTGATAAAGCAGCTGGACACATATAAACATCTTGGTGATATTTGCAGTGATATTCTAAGGGGAACTGAGTAAACCTTCAACTTCAAACAACATTTAAAGAACATGACATTTGGAAAAATATCAGTCCATTCAAATATCCTGAGCTGTTTAGGCCCAAGTTTCCCCCAAACCATGGAGACGAATGCAGAGATGCCCACCATGGCTGTTTGAGCTGCTTGACCAGCTGTGCAGTGCCAACTCAGATACCCTGTATTCATAATTTAAGCTGATAGCTCTGCTTGTTCTTTTTTGAGCTAGCTTTGGTACTTCTGAGCAGATTCTCTTGTAGTGCACCTTTGGCCTGTGAGGCTTACCATGTAGCTGTAAGAGGATTTTAGCTGTGACCTTGCTCAATATAAGTATAGTAGTCCTTACACGTATCCTTCCATCGCAGTTTGAAATGGTTCTCAGAAGGCTTTGTGATGCTTAGCTCCCTAACTTGAATTTATCACAATAGTAAGAAAACAGCATACCATTTATGTTCAAATGCTGCTGGATCTTCTAAAAGAAGTTTTTCTAAAAGAATGAAAACTCTTCAGGTGAGACAATCCTTGGGTACATTGTTAAGATTTTTATCCAAGCAATGTTACATTCTTATTAGTTTATTAACTTTATTTTTCTTATGATGTTGAGTTCTCAGTGCTGTATGCCCTGAAAGATATTGAAAATAATGCATTTCTGCTGGAGAAAATAGCAGCCAAACACTGATGTGCAAAACAGTGATGTTAACAGCGGCAATCTACAGGATATGTAATTTCTTTCTTTAATATACATATACCCGTGAAATTCCCTGTTACATAAGTCCTTAGCTTTGATAGCTCCTGCCTTCACAGACACACACTGCTTGCAATAAGATGCCTACGACAAAAGATACTGCAAATAATTCATTATGATAGTAACAAACTGGTTGTTGACTTGTTTCCTACTTTCCCGGCACTAACTCCAGTATCTGCTGGCCAGTTTCATCCAACTTTGACAAAGAAGATATCTCGGTGTTTTGTGAAAATTGGGTAGAAGAAAGGACCAAACCAATTTTGTGCTGAGGAACAGGCAGGTAAAACTCAGGTATTACAGACTGCTGTTAGCAGCAGTCAACCGGGCAATCAGCAGGTGCATTTGCAGGCTAGCTGGCACAAAGCAACTTGGAAATAGCCACAGCATTTTCTGCCTTTGCCTTCTAATGGAGGGGATCTGTGCAATAGTGGAGAAGCGATAATGGGGGACAGAGGCTATAAAGAAGCTAAAATGAGATTCTGTAGGAAACCAGGCTGCAATATTGCTTCTGTTTATGGAACACTTTGTGTTAACAGAAGATTTGTCACAAAGAGGCCTCCCAAAAGGTCAAACGAGATACAAAAATCATTTACAACCAATATGTAGCTACCTCAAGGACTAAGGACATTTGGTTGATGACAAATGCATAAGTAGATGGCACAAAACTTTGCGTGATAATAGAGGACAATTCCATCTGAAATTTGATCGTAGATGCTGGCATACATCCCTGTGCTTCCAAACAATATCCTTCTGTAAATATATATATATAAAAGGAGTGTGCGGTAAGCACGATAAAAAGCCTGGATACAACATCCATCTGGTCATGGGTAGACAGTGGCTTACTTGCATTGAGAAGATTTCAAATAGACAAGATAAAGTGCCAAGTTTTAAGCCTAAAGTTGAGATTTAGAGGCACGGATTTACTGTTGGTTGGCTAACAAATCTGAGAATCTCTCCAATATCACTGCCTTCTGTCCATGCCAAATCCATCTTGGTAGTGAGGTTCTAGGTGCAGAGTTTCTCTCTCCAGCATTCAAATCTCTCCCTGGGCAACATCAAACCAGGAGACCTGTTTAACGGTCTTTCTGTGCTAATTGAGCAATACCTAGTAAATAGCCCCTTATGTGCCAGGGTGTTACATCCCAATCCATCTTCAGGCCATCAAAACCATGGCAGCCTGTCATTTTTAGTAACACACTGAAAGAAAAGATCATGAACGTATATTTGCATCAAAAGCTTAAGTCACTCAAAAGTAGCTATTAATGTCCATCATGTAAATACTATGCTTTACAAAACTAAACACAAAAATACCAAATAAATGGAAGGGCTGTGGTGATATCAAAAGTACATTTGTGTGATTAAAAATTATTCACATTTTAATACTTTTTTTTTCAAAGGCTTCTTTGCACAGTATGTTTGAACACTATTTTGGGTAGAGGTCTTAAATAGTCCTAGATGAAACAGGACTAGATGAAATAGTTAAGGCTAAATACTTAGTTAAGGCAAAGTATCTTCAAAGGAGCTTTTAAGTGCCACCTCAGCACAGCTGTGCTGCCCTTGGCATAGCCCTGGAAGATGCGGTGATTTAAAGTCATACTGCAATACATTTCTTTGCACTGTTTGTGTGGCAGGGAATGGAGGACTGCAGAATGTGAGTACAGGGATTTAATACTATCAGTAGCAAATTATGATGTTGATATGCTGCCTCCAGCTGCTGGCTAGGGCACAGAAGAAAGGATATGGGAGTAAAGAGTATACCAATTCCTTTTTACTACACATCTAAAGAACATAAAGAAACACAATTTGTCCTTATTAACCCTTGCCTGCTCTTCTCCTTCCCCTTCCTCCTCATCCTCGATATATACCTCAAATGTATCTATGTGGCAACATGTCATATAAGTTAGTGTATTCTATGCAACATCCTCTTCTGCTGAATAGCTTCCCTGAGACAGGTGGCACTGAGTTGTTAAAATAAATAAGAGTGCAGTACGCGGTACATTTTTTTTCTGAGCAGTATGTCACAGGTTAGAGATTAGCACTACTTATATTTATATGATGTACGTTTTCACCTTGATCCCCAAAGCGGCTTTGAGATAGTCAGACGCTGACATAAAGAGTCATCTTTCTTGAAAAAACAGAATTATTTTTTAATAGTCACTTCAGATGCTCCAACTGCCTTTGTGAAACAATCCCCTCAGGGTATATCAGCAACCATATGAACTTCCTTCAGATGGTTTCAAGCTGTGATGCAAGTTATACAGATTTAAGTTCAAGATAACTTTACTGAAGCCATCCCCTTTACCTATTCACAGCATTATTCAGAGCTGGAGCTGATGCAGTGGAGACAAAACAAATTCAAAAAAATCAACAGTTTATTGACTTTCCTTATAAATGATGCTGTTTCTTCAAACTGATGCTTTAATTAAATGTCTTACAGTGAGTTTTCAGATTCTGAAAAATCCTGGAAAATAGACTGCAGAAGAAACCTTATATGTTCATTTGCCTTTATTTGACAGCTGAAATGATGAATGATAGGATACAGCTTTAGAAAAAAGAGGTAAACTAAGAGTCTCATACACATACACAAAGGCATACATACAAACACGCTTATTTTTCCTATAAGACAGATGTTCTAAAGTCAGAGAGGAAAGATGAACTGGATCCTGGAGAAGACTCATGAAAATGGGACTGTTATGTATTTGGCATTTCCTACTGATGTATCGAGATTCTACATTTTTTTTCTATTCTTCTATGCAAGTTTACAAAAGGAATTGTTTCTTTATTTTAATCATCTTCTTCACAGTTGCCAGTTAAAACAGACTCCCCAATGATTTTTGGTAGTCGAGTTTAACTTCCTTCTCTTTTTTTTTGGTTTAAAAGCTAAAATTTCCATTGTCAGACCTACAGTGATAGTTTGGGACTGTTTCTTGTTCAGGGACACAAGCAATAACTTGATAAAGAAGCTGGAGGTAAAACTGTTCAGTTATAATTGCTTTCAGTTGAAAGTTACATAAAACAAACAATAGTTACAGATTCAAACACTTACCTAAGTGACACAGAGGGCTACCACACATCTAAGCAATATTACTACGAGCTATGATTTTCTGTCACTTTCTGTACAGGAACAACATATCCCAAATAAAAAAAAAAGGGTACATGCAAAGGAGTATTTTCTCTTTCCAATTTTCTTGCAAGGCCTGCAACCCCCTGTAATATACACTGTCCCTTACATTAAGAACAGTTTCTTACCCCCAATTTATGTACATTTTCCTCCTCTGCTCCAGAATCATCTACTGATGGTTTTCCTCAGCATGTTGAGTGACACGCAGCTTAAATACCCCACTGCTTTACCACCCAGATCCCAGTTTGATGAGGAGGTGCTGATCCACAGATTTGTTTTTGATTATTAGGTACAGTTCATTGACCACTGCTTCATTTTTTTCCCTTAAGCTCCTTTCTAGCATCTAATCCTAAAATACATAGCTTAATTCTCCTATCTACAAGCAAACCGTGCCTGCTTCAATCTTCAACAATCAGCGATTAACAGTACCAGGAGGAAAAACAATGAACTTGCACTTCTCTCTAACACCAAACTGCTACTCAAAATTCTGAATGGCATATTTGACTGCCACAGCAATTTGTATTTCACCCTGGCAGCAGTGTTATTTATCCCCGTCTTTTCTAGCTTAGAGCAGAATTGATGTGTGTCTATTATAAAGTACCTACTCCAGCTGCAAGACAGGCAGAAATCCCTGCCAAATATATGGTGATTTCTTGATTACATTCAGTGTAAAACAATACAGGGACATGTGACTGAGAGAACTCTTATCTGTTGTGCTGGAGACACAAAACCAAAAAAAGTTTCACAAGCACCAGACTTGCAATTATTTTGTGCTTAACGCTCCAGCCACAAAGCAGGTTTACTTAACCTTAACTTTCTAAACTTTTACGTGACTGAACTGATGCTGCAACCCAGCAACAAACCAGTCTCCAGTCCATAGCTTTAACCATTTTGGATGAAAGTGAGAGTTATGTAAAAAAAGGAAGAGAACTTTTCCCCAGGTTCCTCAATGGCTTCGTCCCATTCCAGTTTGTCAGGAACTGGATCTCTTACAGCTCACACTTCACAGATGCCACCAACAGGCCACAAGCAATCACTGTGCCTGCTGTCTGCATAACTATTCGGAAAACTGGCTTACTACCTTACTCCCACAAACAGATCTTCAGCCAAAATGTATCTCCTGCCTAGATGGGCAGCAGACACCTAACATACATCATATAGTCTCCTCTCTCGATGTATAAACTGGTTTCCTAATCTGCACTCTGTTATAGAATTCCAGAGCGATTTGTAAATCATCTTCAGGAAAAATTGCTTGGATATAAATACATACTTCATGGATGCAGGATATAAAGGCTGATCAGCTAACAGTCAGTCTTGCCACCAACTTCAATTGGTGAAGAACCAAAACCACAGTCAACATACCGTTAGAAGCACTATTCATTATGCAATATACTCGCCTGCCAGCTAGGAAGCTGCAAAGCTCAAATGTTTGAACTCACTTAGGAGAATAAACTAATACTGAAATAAAAAAAGAACTGAAGAAGAATTATTTTGAACTGTCGATAAATAATTATTTACTTAGTTCAAAATAATTTCAAGCTGGGCTTATATTGATTACAAAAAGGAAAAAGAAAATCTGTCTTGGATGCTGCATAAATTCCTCTTAAATGTTTAAGAAACTGTTGCAATGCTGTTTTTTAACACAGGTAATGTTAGCTACTATAGCTATGTAGCTGTTTAAGATTCTGAATATGTCACCTTCCTAAAGGACTGATAACTGAACATAACAGGCACCCTGAGAAGAAAAAGAAAAGAAGTTTCCAATATATACACAACCAGTCATCATAAAAACTGCTTTACAAATTACAGCCTTTTGCCATTGAACTGAGAGCACAAAATTGCAAAATATTGAGGCCAGGATTTACCAGAAGGAGAGGTATGTGGATTCTCATTAGTTCTGGTTGGCATGGCAAGTGTTTTGCCTCAGATGAACTGGTGGCAGCTGAACAATAACCTTATATATGCTAGCATCTTCCCCAGATATCTTGACTTTGATAATATGATTCAACTTCTGTGTACAGAATGACATGGAACATCCACATCCATTACAGCAGGGTCTCAGTAAAAAACATTTCCTTGATATTGTGCCAAAAATACCCACTTTCAAGGGAATATTATCATATTTTACTAAGTTTCAATATGTCATACATTTATTATTTTATGTTCGTAACAAAAAAAGCAAAGAATGAATCATCCTTCTGAGACCAGGAAATGTGTTTTAACAATGCTAAAATACAAAATTATATTCCATTTAAAACACATGGTGTTAGGAGACTTGCACACCTTTACTATGATAGCAGGAACAGTGTGAGAGAAAAAAAATCTTCAGCTTTTTCATATCACTGGTTATAGCCCCAAGTACAGAATCAAGTACAAAGACAAGATATGTGTTACTTTTACTTCTGCAAGGCTTGAAATAAATACCTAGATTTATAAATAGACCTAAGTGCAGGATGAAATAAATCCAAATAAGATACCATAAAACCAATGCACGATGTATATTAGAAGATAGAAAAAGGGCATTAAGAACAAAGCTGGTACTTTTGAAAATTCCTTTGACTATATCAAACTACTTAGTAGTTGGAGGCCAGCTGCTGCTCCAATCTTTTTTTGAAGCTACATCATTGTAGCTTCAATGAAAACAGGAAAGCAACTTATTGAAATAAACAATTGAGGAGGGAAGAAAGCAAGCAATGGAAAAGACCTTTGGCTAGTATCAGTTAGCCCAGCTTCAATAATATCACAGACTCTTTAACCTTCTAATGGATCTACTGCCCAATGTCTGTAACAGCAGAACCCCTTGATGTTTCAAATAACATCCCATTGAATTCATTTCCAGGGTTAGCACACCTACATGAGTTGCTTTTAATTACTACACAACCGCAGCTGAGGTACAGTTTAACATATAATTTGAAAGGTACTGCTGCCACAATGAGAATATATCTGGAGTTATAAACCAGGGTACAATATAGCTTGTGGAGTAAGCCTGCTGAATCAATTCTTGCCAAATCTAGGATCTCCTAGGAAGTTTCCCATGGCAGAAAAGTGAGCTTGTTTTATGACACTAGACAAGATTAAATGTCAAGCAGAGTAGTTACACTGGAGCAAAAACCCCCTTGATATTATAAAGAAGCCGTAGAAATGCATTCTTGTGCCCATTCAGGACTCCTTTACAATTTCAGTTGTGCTCCACCATCACAGACAACCAGAAATTTAGAACACACCAAGATGCATATCTGAGTCCCCACATATTCCAAATTGATTCAATCTCAAGAAAGGATTTCTGAAGTGATAAGGAAACAGAAGTCCCAGTATAGAGACAGATCTAGACCCTGAATATATGTTTTATATATGGTCTACCAGCAGCAAAGTTTGCAAGTACCTCTGAAATAATACTTAGCTTTTTTTTCCTGTTCTAAAGTCCATGATGAGGACAAATAAACAAGTTACATTAACCTGCTGGTTTCTTTTCATGTTCACTTACTAACACATCTGAGAACATGCAATACTGTAGAAGTATTAGAAATGTTAAACAATTATTTAAGCAGCAATACTATATTTCATTTTTTATTCATTAAAGTTTTTGATGTTTGCATCAGACTTTTGACTTTCTAAAGCCACTCTAAATCAAAACATCATATTATTAAGCCCTCTAAATATTCATCACAAATCAGTTTACAGATGACACTGATGTCTTATTGCTATCCATTCCTCCTGGATCATTTCTAACAATTCATTTTTTATATTCCTGCAGTGCTGAAATATGGTTCACACCAGTATCTGTCCTTTTAGTAATCACCAAGGCAAAGCTTGGCAGTTGTCATATATTGCACTCTTGAGAAAAATGCTAGTAATACTCTGAATTGATTGAACAGAATGGAATCAGAACTAGCTGGCAGAGAAACCATTTAACTGATTTCAATTCATAAATCTCTTTTTTCCTATCCTATTTTGAGTTTAGAAACTGCTAAATATTGCCATTATCTTGTGATGCATAGAATGAACCAATTATTTATAAAGATATTAATTTAAATAATATGTGATTGCATTCATTAATGTCCCATATAAGAACGCAGACTTATGGATCTTACTGTGTAACTTTCATTTATGCACACTGAGCTAGAGAATGTATATAACAGTCCTTGGACAGCAGACATTGATTTGTTTATTTCCCCAGAGGTCAACATCAGGTACAATGGCCTTCCTTGTCTAAAAAATTAAGTGATTTTAAACAGAACTTTACCCACTTTAAACCACAATTTAAATCCTTGAGCGTGACCTAAAATGATCGGTAAGACACAACATCACTTATGTGACAAGGTTTAATTAATTGGTAGGGATGCACTTAGAGTCTAAAGCAAATGCTGTTACATAACACATTTTTAGGAGAAAAAAATAAGTATGGCCAAGAACTGTAGTTCAGTCTTAAAGAATCTTGGAAATAGGGCTCTTGAAATTAAGTCCACAGAGAATCAGGAGACCAAAGGTAGATGGGCTACAGGTAAATCAGGGGACAGATTTTGGGGGATGTCCTGGTTTCAGCTGGGATAGAGTTACTTTTCTTCCTAGTAGCTGGTATAGTGTTGTGTTTTGGATTTAGTATGAGAATAATGTTGATAACACACTGATGTTTTTAGATGTTGCTAAGTAGTGTTTCTACCAAGTCAAGGATTTTTCAGCTTCTCATGCCCAGTGAGTGAGAAGGCTGGAGGGGCACAAGAAGCTGGGAGGGGACACAGCCAGAACAGCTGACCCAAACTGGCCAAAGGGATATTCCATACCATGGGATGTCATGTCCAGTATATAAACTTGGTAGAAGGCTGGCTGGGGGCTGATAGCTGCTCAGGGACTGGATAGGCATCAGTCAGCAGGTGGTGAGCAATTGCATTGTGCATCGCTCGTCTTTCCTGGGTTTTATTTCTCTCTCTTTTTGTTACCTCCTTTTTCATTACTATTATTATTATTACTGTTATTGTTGTTGTTATTATTATTATATGTTAAAATTTTATTTCTATTATTAAACTGTTCTTATCTCAACCCACAAGTTTTACTTTTTTTTTTTTCTTTTTTCCGATTCTCTTCCCCATCCCATGAGGGTGGGTGAGGGAGTAAGCGAGCGGCTGTGTGGCGCTTAGTTGCTGGCTGGGGCTAAACCACAACCGGGGCCCAAAGGCAGAGCTGTTGGAGAAGACAGACTGCCAGCACTGGCGAATGGAAGAAGGAATCCCAGCAGAGGACTAGCTCATTGGGAAGTGAGGTGGTTTGCTCATCCACTACTATCATTCATGACAGTCCAGAAATCCCTGCTTTGGAGACTGAAACCCATAGTGCTTGCTGCCTAAATGTCACTAGACTACACTGGCTCATTAGTAAAGTTATTCTTTTGTCCTGTTGCTGATTGCCTTGGTGCTTATGTGAATCCAAAGAAAAAAAACAGAGAAAGTAAAAAGGTGTTTTTCTTTGTGATGGAGTGGAGGAGTGTGATTTGCATATTAATAAGCATTTGTATTGTTTATTAAAAAAGGCTGTTTATCTGAAATCGGCTGCATGTTGAACTCACTAAAATGGATAATCAAGAGACAAAGCTGGGCCTGAGAGAGAACTGAAACTTGGGGAATTTCCTCAAAAGCAGCATTTCTTCTGGGCAATTTATCTGCATGTAAACTCATTAAATATCTTGTGCTGAGATTCTGGATCTTGAAATCCAATTATCTGTATCAATGATATTCAGCCTTCAGGACCTGAAAAGCCACTTTCTCAGGAAAGAGAGAAGCACAAACATGCAAAATAACACAGCGCGAATCGGAATAACATCTGATGATGCTTGAATTGTAAATCGCGTGACCCAATACCACACTGCAATCGTTGGACAGCATATAAAGCAATATATTATTGCTCACTGGAACTTTATTGTAAAAAAGTGGATCAAAGAGGTATAAATATTTGGCAAGTTGCATTGCCATCCCTTTTGCTCCTCAGTGGAATGGGAAGAATTTTCTTCTCAGCCTCAGAGTGGAAGTAACTATTAAGTCACCCACCGTGTGACGGCCCACAGACTGTACTTTTCTCCCCTTGTAGGCTGCAGGGTAGGAAGACAGTGATGTTGTCCTTCATACTCTCCTTTCAGACCATTCCTTTTCTTCAGAAACAAGAAAATTATAATTTTATTCCCAAGTGGTCTAAAAAATTGTAGGAAAATCTCAGCCTGGTTTCCTAAAATGCCTTCCATTACTAATACTGAAATAAAATAAATTCTCTAATGGAATCAGCTAGAAAGGCATGTACATAAGGTGGAATCTTTAGTCATAAATTCTGTAATGGAATGGTTTGGAACAGTTTTGGTCTCCTGAGCTGGAAATTGAGAACTAAACAGGTTCACAGAAATTAAGCAATGCTCCCCTCCCCAAAAAAATAAAAGCCCGGGAGAAACGCGTGGTAAGGAATGAAAAGAGTTCAGAGGAAGTATTAAGTCTGTGATCATATCACCCAGGTATGTATTATTTTAATTTCTCTAGTCTTGGATTCTGTTCCTGTGGGTGAACCACTTCTGTTCCTTCTTAAGTTAATTTCAGAAGTGAAGCACACACAGTAGAAATGTTATTTTCAAAATCAAATAAATATTTGAGTTTTCAAACTCAAATAAAACTGATTTCTACTTTCAAAGCAAAAAATTTTGTTAAAAATTTGAAGTTACTGTTCCAAGACTAACTGTACTGAATGTTTCTTTCCATCTAGCTCTCTCTTAAGGCTTGTCTCTCCTCCCAGCTCCCTTTTCAAGAGAGGTGTATATTTTTGACTCTGTGTGCAACTAGCTGTCTCTCTTGTTCACTATGCATGTAAGTTAGCTTATTATAACTTTGATTTGAAACCACATCAAATCCCTTTTTTATTTATTCATAATTTTTCTTAGGATCAGTTCCATAAAATCTTTTTGTGTACAGCATAATCACAGCTAAGTCTTGTCTAAGAAATTCCCTGGCTGCTATATCAATTGGTTCATTGCCCTGAAAACTGAAGTGCTTCAGCCCACATGAAACACACCTCCATTTTTAACATATAAAAAACATTACCAAAAAAGTGAACACAAATATACTACCTGCCAAATCAAATCCTCACTGAAGCCTTAACTATGAGCAAAGAATTTTTTTAAGGCATTAAAATTGCAATCTTTTCCTCAAAGAAGAATTTTGATTCAACCATTTTAGAAACCTCTCTGAAACAGACCACAACCAGAACAAATCCTGTTCTTGTAACATGATGGACGGCCATCACTGTTTGATAGCAGCAGGATAATATTTGCGAGTGTGGTAAGAATACCTCATTACTGATATAGCATCTCCTAGGTTATCAGCGCCTCTGATATGTTATTAATAATCAGACATTTGCTTCACCCTGGTACAAAAAAACAGTTGAATTCTTAGAATTGCTAAAGACATTAAATATTCTGAAACTCCTGGCTTCGACTCACTGATAACTTCCATGTAATTTTGTTCTTGACTTTCATATTATGTCATACTGTAATTTATAAATAAACTGAAATATGTCAGCCTTTACATAAATAGCAGAGACAATAAATTTTTTTTTGTTTCAAAATGAAAAACCTCAATGCATTTCTGTTTAAAAAGCAAAATGTACATATTACCCTGAAATTTGGGCCATAGTTGGAAGCATTACTGTCCTTCAGTAAGTAACAATACCACCATTTTATCATTTCTGTGATGAAGCTTACATCGATTCTGATGTATGTGCACATGTACCACCAGAACCTCAATGGGAAGTACAGAGTAAATTCCTAACATCTCATGCTGTTTCCAGCAGAAATCTCATTTGTCAAGACAACAGGAGAAGATAAATCATTTTGGAATAACCTTTTGTTAGAGTCTCTGCTTGTTCTGACATTGTAAGTCACAATGCCTTTTCATATGCATTGTTCTGTATTGCAGATTGAATAGAAGAGAACCGCCTGGGTGGAATAAGCAACAAAGTCTTTAAAATACCCTTTTAAGCACCCGCACATAAGGGAAGCAACACAAAAACATTATGAACTAATGACCATTTCCAAGAGTGCTAACAGGTTCAAGATGTTTTATTTATAAAATAATTTTAGAATTGAAAAGTATCAACCCTTCAGTTGGATAAACAGAATTGATAACTTAGTTATTTGAGGCTTACACTTCTGTACTGTAAATACGTTCTTTAGTGAAAGAAAAATCATTAAGCATAATCATTAGGATCAGTTTGTTTTTTGAAATGCTTTCAAATGACGGCCTCTCTTCGAATGGTAATTTAGGAACAAAGTAGATCTCAGAAATTTTTTTTGCTGCTGCACTCTGAAGTTTGTTTGTACTCCTAATTTTTAGTAAGTATAATTATTTTAGTAAACATAAATGGAAAGAATGAGTTAGCATATAACCTTGGCAATGCGGAAAATACTTTTAAGACCTATGTATGTAAAATGTCCCTAACTATGCTATTGATATGAGCATGAGATTATTAAAAGTGAAACATGCTTGGGATCCAAATCTGCTTTCATTGTTTAGATTTGTTAACATTCTGCATTTTTTTCACTTGTCCTGGTTTTAGCTGGGATAGAGTTAACTGTCTTCCTAGTAGCTGGTACGGTGCTATGTTTTGAGTTCAGTATGAGAAGAATGTTGATAACACTGATGTTTTCAGTTGTTGCTCAGTAGCGTTTAGACTAATGTCCAGGATTTTTCAGCTTCTCATGCCCAGCCAGCGAGAAAGCTGAAGGGGCACAAGAAGTTGGCACAGGACACAGACAGGGCAGCTGACCCAAACTGGCCAACGGGGTATTCCATACCATGGGACGTCCCATCTAGTACAGGAACGGGGGAGGGGGGGCGGGGAATCGCCGCTGGGGGACTAGCTGGGTGTCGATCGGCGGGTGGTGAGCAATTGCACTGCGCATCATTTGTACATTCCAATCCTTTCATTATTGCTGTTGTCATTTTATTAGTGTTATCATTATCATTATTTATTTCTTCTTTTCTGTTCTATTAAACCGTTCTTATCTCAACCCACGGGTTTTACTTCTTTTCCCGATTTTCTCCCCCATCCCACTGGGTGGGGGGAGGGCGGTGAGTGAGCGGCTGCGTGGTGCTTAGTTGCTGGCTGGGGTTAAACCACGACATCACTGTATACACTGATATATAACAGCTTCAATTCTGCTTCTGAGCACTGGGTCAGCAAGCACAAATGCACATGCTTGAGTGTTTTTCAAATTCATCATCATAAATAATTTCTTGTGAATTATTTTGACTTATATGCATGCATTTGCACAATGCTTCAATATCTGAGTTGCAAAAACTTGTAGAAACTTTTACTGAACTGAAACTTTTTACTAGAATAAAAACTTTGTCCAAATTTTAGCTCCTAACGTAAGTCAGATACAGTATAAAAAAAATGGAGGATACGATCACTGATTAGCATCTATTGGCAGTATTTCTATATGTACACATACCTCAGACAACAATCTCCACCCATTTGCAGAGCATCATTTTGTCAAGATTGTTTCCTGCCTCCACCCCTAAGCTATGTGGACTAGCCTGGAAGTTGAGGTTCCTGAGCCACAGGTAGACATATTATCTAACCCAGAATGACTTTGTTTTCATACCTCAGTTTATTAAGATATACTTTCCAAATCTGTGTAAACAAGATAAGGTTTCTATATACATAATTTAAAAAATATTATTGGTCAAGAATAGTGGTTAATAAACTAGTCAGCTGTGGCAGTCACTTTTCAAAAAGAAATTATCATGCTGATGTTAGATGAGTAAAATAGTCTTTGCTAACCTATCATTTCCACCTGATCCAATATCCTTGGAGATTTACTTATGATCTATTAAAATAAATGTTGCCATTCTGTTTTCTAATTAATACATGTGAGGAAATGTGCAATAAAAAAATATCTTATAATGAGTGCCAATATACTCTAGGTAACACAGAAACCAGATTATTTTTTGAAGACATCTGTCTGCCTGTCCCATGCTGAGATATGTACCTCATAGTTCCTTTTATTTCATAACATAAATAACCTCATTCATCCCTTCCTACCCCTTAACATGATGACACTGCAATGTTATCCTGATTTAGATGACTAAAAGGACTTGGCCATCTTAGCCACCACTTTTAGAATAGCGCCTTTAAAATGTCACTCAAGATGAACACAAAGTTTAATTATAAATGTGGAGTTTCTAAGAGAGATGCTGTTTTTCCAGACTGTAGAGTTTCAAGTAACAGTTAATATGAAAATATAAATACGTGCTAGAAGACACCTAAAAATGTACAATTGCTATCTCTCCAGCAGAGATGAAATTGTGTGATTTGCAAAGCACTATGTTGTTATTCTACCTCAGAGCTGACTGAGATAAAAGTGTAAATGCTTTAGAAATATAAAATATAGCAAATATTTGTAAGTCTACTAACTTCGTGGTTTTATACAAGAACATGATAAACACATACCTTTCTTCCCCCTGTGTTTATGCGAAGTGGAGTTAAGAAGGGATCAAAAATCATATGGCTGGTTTCAATATTGACAGGTGACTGTCTTTTCCCAACAGAGCAAAGATTCCAAGCTGAGTTCACCAAACCCCAAAAGGAGGGAACTGCAAAATATAAAAAAGTGCAAGTTTAGGAAAAGTCTGGAAAGACTAGAAAAACACATGCAGGGCAGATAGCCAGATAATTAAACTTGTCATATTGTCTGCACACACACACTGAAACTGAAAACTGGCAAATTCATCTAGCACTTGAAATTTAAAATTTCATACACAAAGACCAAAACGTTGTTTCATAGAGTTTTATATCAGGAAAGAAGGTTGTTTTTGTTTTTTTTTTCTTTTGAAGGTACCTAGATTTAATCCCAGATTCAATTATAAATAGCTCCTTTGCTGTTAGTATTATAGGATATTTACTGAGCAATAGGAATGTGACTCATTAGTCCTTATGCTAATTTTGCATACATTCAATGTGTTCTTGGACTGAAACAATTCCATTCTACACGACTTTTTTAAAAGTCTTAAGATTTCGAAGAATTCATTAAAACCCACAGAATTATTATCAGATAAACTCACACATTGTGATCGCAGAGAACAAGCCTGCTCTTTAGACAGGTTCTACTAATTTCTGTTCCATTCAGCCAAACCCTTCTTTAGTCAAAGTTTTGATCTAAAAAAAATCTTGTTGGAAATGCCAACTTCTTCACTCTGGTGGTGAAGAAGGATAGTTCCTTCCCTATACGTGCAAAGGCTTGGAACATGGAGTAACCCCTGACTTTTGACAAGCTGAGTTACTTTCTGTACCCCTAATTGGAAAAAAATGTGATGTAACTATATACTGCTTCTTATCAGGTAGCTGCAGGCTGAAGGTTGTATTGCATCTAATCTGCAATTTATGGACAAGGTCACCCTGAACTTCTCTTTGGGTGCTGAAAAAATTTCTGACTAAATGAGTAAAGAACAACTAATAAGATACACAAAGGACACATTTAGATTTGTGTCTGCACACTTTGTCCCTGTCTAAAGTCTATAAGGCAACTTTTACTTT
This sequence comes from Aquila chrysaetos chrysaetos, assembly GCF_900496995.4. Lineage (NCBI taxonomy): Eukaryota > Metazoa > Chordata > Aves > Accipitriformes > Accipitridae > Aquila > Aquila chrysaetos. The sequence continues at coordinate 70,048,520 of NC_044008.1, forward strand.
ATCAGAATTATTCTGCAGTTTTGTGTAGCAGGTGGAAATTTCACAGGTGTGAACATTGATGGCTTTTTTGGCTTTATTTTTTTCTTTTTACATGTTGTTAAAAGTTTTCCTAACCCTTGAGCCTCAAAGCATTCTTCTAATCTACAAACTGCGTGTGGCAAAAGTCTAGAAACCCAGACTGGGGGAAGGAGGATGTGGCTGAGCCCTTGGGGCAGGAGCACAGGTGTTTTGCCCAGAGGGTGGAGCTGAAAAAAAAAAGAAAAAAAAAAATCGCCCATCAGCTGCTTATAAAAGGCTTTTCAGTTGTTGTAGTTAGTTGTATGCAGGATTTTGTAGTGTGAATGCTTGCTTCTGCTTGCAGTTTTCGGCTACTCTAGTGGGAGTCATGTAGGGTTTGGGCTGGTTTTGAACATAACATTTGTAATAGACTTAACCAATTGGGAAGATATTCCTTGGAGGGAAGACAGCTGGAAAATACCTTCTGAGTAGAGTAGCCTTAGGAAAATGGCTGATCTTGGTGAGTGTTTTTCTATCATGTTTTATAGAACAGCTCAGTTCTTTTTGCCCTTGAAGTTTGAGTGTCCTTAGGTGTAAAACTTTGGTTGGGTTAATACATTGTTTCATGTAACTTTTCTACAAAAGTAAATAAAGGTTAGGGTTCTTTTTAGGCTATTGCTTGCACAGCAAAACTTAGCAGGATTATCTACACAGAAGTGATGGAAAGTGTTTTGTAGCTGTTGAGTATCTGTCTATTCCAGTAGTTCATAAGCTATCGTCCACAGATGTTACTTTTATTATAAAATAACTGAGAACTCAATTTTCAGCTGAAGCTTTTTCTTCCTTTGTGCTGGCCTGCCTGTGCATCTACAGGTGCTACATATGTAGGTGAGCTCAAACAGCCCTGAAGGGATCCAAGTGGTACAGCCATAACTGACATGTTACAACTACCAAAGCTTAGTTTCCTTACGTACAGTTTTGAACTGAACATGCGCTACTACTACCTTAAATTCACTGGTGAAGTATTTTTTTTTTTTCTTAACACCTGATATGGATAATCAAATCAGCTCACATGCAAAGCCCAAAATGGGTAACTACTCTTAGTACGTACTGCACAAAATCTGTAAGGAGGGATGCTAGTGTAGTGCTCTATGGCTCTGAGAAAGCAAAGATCAGGGAAGAGCACCCAAAATGGCTAGGATTGCAGATGCCCACATCAAATTATGTCAGTAATCTTTTATTTGAATAAAAAACCCTGTGTGTGACCACCCCATAGAAGGTCAGATGGAAGGCCTTTAAAATAAGTGAAGCTTTGCGTGATCAGAAAAATGAACAGGCAGTATGGTCTTAAAAATTTATTTGGCTCCTCTGTTTACCCTACCAGTCAATTCCCACTTCCACTGGAGACTTACAAGACTATAGAAGTTCCCAGAGTATGCTAAATGATAGTGCTAATGCTTTGAAATTGAATAAATGTAGTGCAATTAAAAATTAATTATTTGTGCTTTTTCTTGAAAGAAATACCATAGTATCTCACTTCAGTTCTTGTCAGAGAGAAAATCCCTCTTTATGCAGAGGTCTAAAATAAAAGTTTAGGTTAATTGAGATAGCCTGGTTTCCCTTGATAAATCCCTCTGTGTTCTTATGTAAAAAAAAAAAAAAAGAAAAAAAAACAGCAAAAAAAAACAAAAAACCACCAAAAAACCCCTATAGAGCTGTAGGTTCAAGAGGGAAAATATTAAAAGGGAAATCTGTTGCTTGAATGGTTTCTAGTATTACTAAAAAAATCTTCTGTGCAGAAATACTCTTGGTATTGGTAAAAACAATTCTTTAGCAAGCTTTTTCAAAATAAACAAACAAACTAGACATGGTAAGTGCAATAAAACGGCAAGCTGACCAGGGCAGTCCATTATCTTCAAGTTCATATTACTTAAAGAATTTATGATGTAACTGGGATTGTCCTAGAAAAGCTGCACTGGAAAATAGGTGCTATGAGGGGATGTTTTATAATGTTATTTCTGTTTTTGACAGGGAAACCTTGCATTCTGTGCAATGCCTGTCACTTCAGCCCACCACTGGAAAGTCAAGAAGGTGGAGTTCCAGCATTGTGATGTTGCACTGCAAAGGTTAGGCTTGTCACGCAGACACGTAAGTCTGTGTTGCAATCTTTGATTTTTTTCTAAATGCCTAGGAAGCTCATGCTTAAGAATCTCTCCAATACATGCTTGTTGCTAGCTCTGTTATATATGGTTAGACAAAAAGAAAGTGCAGCAATGGTAAATTTATCCCAGTGATCAGAATGCCTTGGCTTATGCTTCAACCGAAGGTTAATTAAGGATGACTGACCTAAGACTGCACACCTAAGTTAACTAGTGGATAGGGATATTGTGCAATATTAATGTCTGATTACATTTAATTAAAGTAATTAGCGCTGCTGTTTAGATGCTCGAAGTAATAGAAAAGTATTCAGAACTGTAATGGAAAAAATCCAAGGAGGCTTCATGTAGGAAACCAGGGCTTAAATTAAACACTAGTACTGAATTAACTGTTTAGTTCAAAGAAATTAGTGTATGAATCTAGGAAAACATATCAAAATATTCATTATTTTATTATTCCAACTTAGCTAACAGACAAGGTTCTACTAGGGGTTAAGTCATTAATGAAACAGTGTCTCCTTCCCCACAATTATGTTGTGTTTCCATAAAAAACTAGTCATGTATGAGTGGGAATATGGTGCATCTTCGTGTGTGGACCTCTGAAGCATTTTAGATAGCAGCCTGGCTCCTGTGCTGTACAGGAGCTACTCTTACAAGCTGTCCACATACTAGCTTACAATCTCAGTTAACAAGGTTCTCTAGCTACTGGTTATTCTACCAAAAGTTTCTGTATGCTCATCATGTCATCTCTACCATTGTCTATAAATCCTCCTAAATTTATACAGCTCGAGAGTGGATTTGTTGCAAACATGTTACATAGACATAAGGTGGTAAATTTTTGTCTGGTCAATGTCATGCCTTCAACCTTCTCGTAACAGAAAGAAAATTCGATAAATTTGAAGTTTATTTCCTCTGTATGTTGGCACATTATGGACAATAGACTTTTTGTGTGTGTGTGTGTGTGTGTGTGTGTGTTACATGGTGAGGGGGATTACTTACAGTTTATACCTATGCAAAAATCTCTGACATCCTGATTCAGCCTGTATCTTATTGCAGCTGCTCTTTTTTCAATTTACTGGGAACAATTTATATTGAGATGTATGAAGATGCTCTAGTATCAGCATGACACAACAGAATGAGGGATTCTGATGGCTTTTACCAAACCTATGCATAATAACAGTGAAATAACAGCAGCTAGAACAATAAAGCAAGGATTGAATGCTCTTCTCCTAGTGATGAGTACCAAGGATTTGCCTAAATAAATACAAGCCTCCTTTCTGCAGAGAAAAGCAATGAGTGAACAGTGTCCCATAAGGATGCCCTTCTGTAGGTACAGCAAACTTGCAGATAAGCATAATGGTACTGTCTACAGTGTGTGTTGATGGATGTGTAACAGTATGCATCCATGTGGTGAGAGGAGGCAGTAGTTTTCCCAGTATGGGATCAGAGGTGCGAGTCCTTCAGGATACTTGCATGTACTTGGAAATGTGCCTGCAATTGCAGAGAGTGGCTCTGCAAGGTTTCGACACCAAAATCATAATCTTTGTTTCTAAGCCATAAAACATGAGCATTTATTTAAGTTAAAATCCCATCTCTCTCCCTGCTTTTCTCCTGATATAAGGCTCTGATCTCTGTTTTGTGCCATGATGAATCATTGGCAAGAGCCCTTCTTAGTAGTTCAAAGTTTTCAAGGAATCCTAAGTTTCCCCCTCTCCCTGCTCCACCCTCCTGTTCATACATTTGTGCTACCTTCCTAGGTTCTCTTATCCTCAACTCACAGCTTATTTTTGTTAAGCTAACTTTTGTTAAAAGTGCTTAACCTTGGCAACACACATGATTTATTACTACTCTGGGAACAAAAGCAAAGGGCAGGCAGGTTGCATGCACAGTAGGCAAATTATTTCTATCATTGCAAACTTTTGTAATATCCAGGAAATATCCCCATTTTTCTCAGTACAGCTTCCGAGTTCATGAAAAACACAGTAGTCTTTCTACTATGTTCCTTGTGTTGCCTCATATAAGTAGGTGAGGTAGTATAGCAGCAAATCAAATAGAGAATAAGATATCTAGCAGAAAAGCATGTTTAAAAAAGCTGCCATCCTCAGAACGAGATACAAGTGGAGACTGTCCTGCAACCAACCTCCTGTCTGCCTTGTGTGTCCCACTGATCTGATGATCGTGCTTCCTACACTGGGCACTGGGAATAAGTAGGACATTAAAATATTGTTAGCTGTGCAAACCTTCCACTGAGGAAAGAAGCTCTGGTTTAGAAGTAAATATAGAAGCAACACATTGTACAATAGATACCATACTACATCGAATTCAGTATCTTTATATGAATGAAAACCCTTATGTAGTTGATTTTTGTGTAACCCAATGAAGAACTACATAAAAATGAAGAAGCCTGTTTAAAAAGAACACCTGAATGGTAAAATGGACACTGCAATTGCCAGATTATAAACTAAGTTTTCAGTTGCTATGTATTTATGCTGAGCCTTTGTTTAAATAGGGCCAAGAAGGCAGCAAGCTTCAACAAAAATAAAGGAGGTGTCTAGAAGTAAGAAAGCATCCTGCAAAAAATGGTGTCCAAATAAGAAAAATGGAAAAGATTATAAACTCTGACAAGCTAAATATAAAACTTAAATAAGACAAGCCAAAAGTAGATACTGAAGAACAATTTTCTAAAGGCATAAAAGCCACCAATAACTTTTTTCAAGTGTATGAGAAGCAAGGATCCTGACTGAGTCTGCAGGGCCAGCTGATGATGAAGTTGTAAAAGGAACACATGAAAGATTATGTAGCAGCAAAGCTGTATCAGTTCTTTTCCTTATTGCTTACAAAGGTGCCTAGGGAGGTTCCCACACAGGAGCTTCTTTACGGGGAATTAATCTGAGAAACTGTCTCAAAATCAAGCATCAGCAAATGACTTCTAGTATAAACTGATAAAATGAACAAATTTGTTGGGGTAGGTCAGAACTCTAGGATGAATACCACAGTGACTTGCATTGCCAAAATCCTCACTTAAAATCTGCATCAGTCTTGGAGAGATAAAAAGTAGCAAATGTCATCCAGTTTTTATAGGGCTTAATTTTACAGGTGCTTGTTTTTCCCAAGGTATCTGCTACTGGTCACTGTCAATAATAGGAGATGGAGTCTAGTCAAGGTGGTAAAGTTATTTCTGTGTTGCACTGCACTAAGACTGTAACTTCCTCTTTGAAGTTTGCTCAGCTTTCAAGAGCACAGGTTTTCTGAATTTAAGTTACTCTAGAGTTCATGAGTTTAAATAAAAGGAGTCAACTTATTCATGCAGCAGATCCCTGTTTATATATTTAAGCTTTAACATCAGCCCTGGCAATAGCATAAAACACAATCAGATTGTATTTGTGCAGCAATTATTCTTGCCCTGTGTAATTACTGGTCCTCAGATAAAATCTCAAGCTACTTTATTGAAGCTGGGAATTGAAACCACAGAGAGAATCAGCTATCTATGTACATCAATAAAGCAGTCCATTAATTATTTCCACCTACTCAACTTGAAGAAAATTACCATACTAATGCCTCTGGATAACCACATGACCTGCTCTGCTTCTACATAAAAGCCAAATGTGAAGTCATAAAGGATTTGAGAGATAAATCAGGGACACCAAAGAAATGACAGAGTATAGAATGACATTCATGTAAGTAATTGGTCACAGAAATCTCCAGACTGCAGTAATACTAGACTGTATCACAATGGTTTCAAATTTGAGAACTGAAAGTATTCTGATTTCTTTTTAAGAAGCAGAAAGTTGATAGCTGAAGTGTATCCTCAAGAGTAAGACAGCATTACCATTATTCAAAAGATGGTAAAAAATATTAACTTTTTTCATCAATAAATCTTGAAACATATCCAAAAAATGAAAATTGTGAGGAACTCTAACAGCATCATATTACATACTGCTAATTTCATACTGGTCTGTTCAAATGTCATCTTCCCTCTGTATGAAGGATTCTGAATGACAGGGAAAGTTCAACAACTGCACTGGCTGAATGAGAAAGAACAGAAAACTGGAAAGGGGAAATAAGGAGTTAGATTCTGGAAAGATATTTTCTTTTAGAAAGTGTTAATTTTCTGCTCTCTCTTTAATAGAGACATCCTGCAATATGCCCTTCAATTTACCTTTTAAATCATAGCTGCTTATTTCTGCCTAATTAAACGTTTTCTTCAACTAAGAGTATTACCTGGAAAAAGTATTTAGCAATCACAATTAGTGACCTCTAACCTTGCAAAGCTTTTGCGTATTTTCATCTACACATTTGGGATACCAGTGTAGAAAACACTACCACTTCTTTCATTACACCGATTAAACCAGACTAATTCACTTTTATAAATTATGTTAATCTTACAGTAAAGAACAGTTATACAACAGTATGTAATTAGATTTTTCTAATTCTTTTCTAACTCACTGTGGTGAGTTAACACATATACTAAAACTACCCAATCAATATAAAACTTTAATGTTTCCCAAAATATAGGTCAGTTGCTTAAAAGGTACTTATAGATGCTTTTCGTATTATCTCTTCTTTTTGCATTATTAATATGGCAGGAATAAGAAGGTATGTATCTGTAGGCAGAGGTTTATCCAGGTCCAAAACCAAGAAACTTCAGTAACAATCTTCTAGGGCCACTGTTACTACTATTTTGAAAATATAACGTACTTCTCTCATTCCAGTCAAAAGGATATATGGTCTTGGGGAAAACTGTCTTTCTGTGTAATGGTAGTGAAGTTCCTGCTGCTGAAAGTTTAGCATAACTATGTCAAGAAATGGAAATGAAAACAGATTAAAGGACAGTTTGCTTTAAAGGTTAACAAGAAACTGGGATGTTTAGTGGAGTTAGCACAGACCGCTCATTAGAATGTCAGTCTTGGGTGAAGGAAAGCCTTCTTGGTAAAAGAGCTAAAAATTAAAAAGTGGAGGGGAGGAAGACAACGCCCTCTCCCCATCTTCTCAACACAAGACACTGAGCATACACGTGGACTGGATCAGTGCCTGTATCTGCCATTCAGTCATACATTGGGCTCCCTTGTTATGTCTGCCAGTACCTGGGATGCTTGTATGAGTAACCAGCTGCATCAATTACTTGCCACTCAGCTGGCAGTTTCTAATCAAGTCTGGTCAGTCCCTCAGTCATCTATCACTGCCAGGGTTCAAGAGATTCCCCTTGAAGCAGGCAAAGAACAAGCTGGCAATCACAACTGAGTGAGTTTGCCTGATGCTCATTGTAATTTAGGGAGTGGAAAGGAGGGAGAATTTGGCCTGGATTTAAACGTAGACTGAGGGGGAAAAAGATGAAATGCAAAAAAACCTGTGATGACTGTTCTGCCCTTTAAATAGGGCTTTGCACTGAAATGCAGGAAACCCGTGTTTTGAGCTATCATATGATTTCTAAAAGTAACCTTTCCTCTTCATGTTTCTGCATCTTTCATTGTTCTCTTTGCGCTGTGGTTCATGGTGTAAAACTGGGGACTTTGGCTGTTACTATTAAAATGAATGACTGTTCTGAGGCAGGGTGAGTGAGATCTAAGGTTTTAAAGAGGATTCAGAAGAAAAGTGAAGAAAGCTTCACAAAGATGAAATTGGAACACAGGAGAAAGTTGTTCAGAGAAAAGTAATTTGGGACTTATTGTTTTAAGGAAAGGGGAAGGACTGCTTACCAAGCAGATCACTTGAGCTCTGTTCTGTAGGTTCAGCTTTATTTTAATGTCTTTGGGACACTATTGATCCATTTGCTGAAAAATATTAATGAAAGAAGGAACGCAAAAAATTCCAAAAGACAGCATATTTATTCTATCAAAAGTGCTCTTTCTGGATATCCCAGTGCTTCATAGCATACTGTTACTAAACCAAAGGTAACTCTCAGGTAGTAAGTTGGAATTTATTTCTTGCCAAATTCAATGTCTGTCTGCATCTGTTAGCACTTCCTTTGTTAGGATGAATATAATGAGCATCACACTCGGAAACTACAGGGCATTAAGGGATTCAGTTTGGAGAAAGCGGCACTGAGGCATAAGGCTTATGTGTAAGAAGCATCCAGTAAGGGTTAACCAGTCCCATTCTCCAAAACGTTTGTGTGTATGACAGTGGCCTCTTTAGAATTACTTGTAGCTATGTACTACTTTGGTTTCCCACAAGACTGTTACAGCTAATGACAGCAAGTAATGCAGAAATGTCCTAGCTCTGCTGACTTGCAAAGACAAGTGAGGAACAAGCACAGAGTTCACCACTGAGCGCTGCAGTTCGTATCTGTAATGACAGTTCAAGACAGAAACACTGATGTTCTCTGCTCTGGTATTTTCTAGAGTAATCAGATTTCTCTGACCCTATTCCACAGGGCTCTGGCCCTGCCTGGGGATGCTGTTTCCACAGTGAGATTACCAAAACTCTGTAACTTTGTTCTTGGAAAGGCCAGAAGTCCTTAGGACAGCTGACTAAATGTACTTACTCACAGGCTGGAAAAAAAGGTGTTTGGGCAATACTGATCTCTTAGAAGTCCAGCATGGTGCTGCCAAGCCACAACTCTAAACAGAGGCATTACTAAAAAATATTTTGGAATAGAAAGAAACCTTGGCTTCTCCTCAGCTGCTACATTAAACTATTCATCTAATTCCTGTCCAGTGATTGATCTTTCACTGAGTGATCTACTGCTTTTCCTAACTGCAGTTACACTCTGAAGATCTGATATTTCTGTTAGGGAAGAATCTACTCGCTCCTTTCTTGGTAACATGTTGTACATAGAGCACATGGCGCACAGCCTCTGCAGATAGGCTGTTGCTGAGCACAGAAGGCAGCTTAATCGTTATCTAGGAATACGTGCATGTTTAGGGAGAATCTAGCTCTCCTGTACCAAGTGATTCATTTGAAATACTCCTGGGATGTTTCTGCCACCCTGTGTGTACAACAGGCAGAAGCAGAAAAGGCTTAGTGGTCCCTCTGACTCAGGATGAACCTGGCTGCATGGGAGTCCCAATAACTAAGGATCTTCTAGAGGAGTCACTTGCTGTCTTCTCCCTTCCTCCTGAATAAGTGTTTGTATCTTACTGGTCTCTACAACGTTTGACAAACTCTTTACACAAGAATTACTGTCTGGGATGTAAGGGTATTCTTTAGGTTCGTGCCACATTATCTGATTTTTGTATTCTGTGTGCACATGTGCATACCACGGGACAAATACACTGCATAGGAAATGCAACGGTTTCCTACCCAACAAATTCCTGCATCATCAATCAGCTGATGTCAGGTGGTTGCTAGTATAATGAGTGTAAGACTGGTCATTATTGTCCTAATTTTCAGAAATGCTGAAATGCATTCTTGGCATTATCTGAAATTGGGTGAAAATAAGGGCAGATGGGAAAGGATTCACTTTTTCTTGAAAAACCGGGCTGCTTAATCTGAAAATTCTATCACTGTGGTGTCTCATCCAGAAAAACCCTGTACAAACAACATAAATACTGAATAACTTCTTAAAGAGGGAAGAAACTGCACTGATGCAAGACTACCTGTAAATACCCTACAAACTAGAGAAGAAATGAAATTATTCATCTTTACCAAATGGCTGAAATGTATCAAATAGCTGGAGAGACATCTCATGTTATACACATCCTCCCTGTTCAAACTCCAAACCTGCTTCTGCTTGTTAGAGCTATTCAAGTTGGTTTGTCCATGGTCCTATTGGCTTTTGTAGCAAATGCAAGGCAAATACTATGTGCTTACTCAAGTTTTTGCATACCTATTATTCAAACAAATTTTCTGTTTTTAATATCCTTTATGAACTTGCCATTATTAGGAACTCCTCTACCATTGGATTAATTGCCATATGTGTTGCTTAAATATACTGCAATTTTTTTAATGACAAGGTCATATTTCAAACCTTTTGGTCCATTAATGCATTCAGTTTTGAATTCTGCTGTGAATCTGAGCTTCCAAACAACCTTGCTGATCTTGCTGAGGCTGCTTTTGGACAGAGATACAGCAAATGAAACTGCTGAGTTCTGCTGTCAGTGAGGAAACATTTTGCAAATATATTGGTTTTCACAAGGCTGTGAAGGTTCTTAAATACTCACCTAAATGTGTATTTAATGATACCAGTAAGTGTTTTCTCATTTACTTTGAAGTTTCTGTATTTGCAGCCAAACAGAGAAATGTTCTGCGGCACTCCCATCAGAGAGGCTAACTGGGAAGGCTCTCAAACTGGTTTTGTCTGCAAACAAACAAAAAAACCCCCAAACCCTGCTCCAACCCCCCCAAAACCAGATGGGGGTGGAGGGGGAAGGAAGCAAATAAATACTGTAGGCATTGCTTGGGAGTGGAGGAAAGGAGGAGAGTGCTGGATGCAAGGGGAATAGACATGGAGAGGAATCTACAAAGCAGTGCAGGGAAGGGCAGTGCATAGATGAGGCAGGGTGCACACTGATCCACTGCCGTTCTACATTGTAAACAGTGAAGACAGCCTGAAAATTTAAGCAGCTAGAGATTCAGCCTGTAGGGGCTGAAATTTATGTTGAATTTAGCACAGAATACAGATCTCCACTCTCATATCCTTTTGCTGTCGAAATTTTAAATCAACTCTGCAAAAAATAGGTAAACATACATATATATATATCTATATATCTTATTTAGTTACATTACAGGTACTAGATCTTTGGTGCTAAGAAATCAAAGTATGTAAGACCTGGACATGTGTAATTTTTTTTTAATGCTTGAATTTGTTTAAGAAAAGGCCTTCTCAAGTGCTACAATATATTATTATAAATGAGAAGTGGTGAGTTAAACCATGCCAAGGTATTGTCATAATTATTCCATCTACAATTAGCCACCAGAGGGCAGATCATGTGTTCTTAAAGGGCTTGCAAGTTGTGCCAGGGATCTGAATCTGGGCAGGACCCGATGAGTGCTTCTGCCGAGTTCAGTGTCTTCAGTCTCCTTGTAAATGGCTCTTCGGATGGATAGGGGAGAAGAGGCCAGGGATTACATAAACAAGGAGCCAGAGAAGGACAAGGAGGCTGTGCAATAAAGCAGGGCTATGCATTGCAGCAGTTTCCTAGCTGCTGGCAGGAGGCCAGTAGCTACAGGACTGAGCATCAGGTCACACTAGACCCACAGGACAGGCTGTTCAGAAAGGATTACTTGAAAACAGCTGAAGGAGACTGTTAGTATAAGCCAAGGTGCCAGAACAGTATGGATCCTCTAAAGATGGAGGCTAAAGAAACTATCTCCTCTCAGTGTTGTAGGGCGACACTGTCATACTTTTGTGTGAGTCTGATACACTGCTATTGCTGTTTCTAATCTGATTGTGCCTGATTTCACTGTTAACACATACATGTAAAGACACAACAAGCAGCTCCCCCAAACTGCTTTGGAAGCTTCTGACTGCAGGCAAACGCACAACTCCATCTAGCAATTGAATCGTAAGATCAAATTTGCTCTGAAGGCGTCAGCAAGAATTGATGCACGTAATGGGCAAGGAGTGGACACTCCCTCTTGATGCAAGATAGGGTTTGGAAATGTGCTGCTATGCTGTCATCAGGGCATGAAAATGGAAGTGCACCACCTTGATGCGGAAAGCCAACAGGAATAACTGAGTTGTGAATGTCAGGTGTGTGCTCAAGGTTAGATCAAATAGCCACTGCAAGGAGGATCTTCTATTTCCAACTAGCAACTCCACAAACTGACTGAAAAGCTGTTTAGGACAGCAATAATCTTTCCAGAACCCTTCGTTAGCTGTTTTCTTAGGCTATGGGTGTGTATGCATGCCTCGTACTAGTGTCAGTCACAGAGCACTACAAAAAATGCTGCTCATCTGACCAGCGCTGGCAGGTGGCATAAGTTTGTAAGGCAATAACCATGTGACATTTTCTTTCTGTGGCTTGTAATGACTTATTTCAGTTTGTGAAAAATTACAGCAGCAAGCACACTATGTAAGAAATAAAGCAGTGCATAAACATCATCCAATTTGCAAGGTACCTGCTCTACCTTGAAGATCATCACAGCAGCACCCAATACATTTTAGCAAAGCAGCGGAGAGACTAGTCAGAGGTGCAATGCAGGGAATGCAGAACTGTAAAATCTGAGGCACGAAGACCATAATCTACTTCCCAGTGTGTCATGGGGAGAACAGAGAGCCCATAGCTCTAGAACACTCCCAACAGCCTTTTTCTCTCTGCCAGAGATTGTAACAGCTCAGAAGGAATGAGCATCAATTGCTTCCAAGGGAGATGTGTAAAAGATAATGTATGTTGCCTTTTTGGCAGCAAAGATTCACTGGAAGATAGCGCCTTGGAGGCTTTATTACTTATGACCTTCACACAGAACTGAATACATCTTATTTTCTGAATAATTTCAGCCTGTGGATAAAGCATTTGATGGTCTTTCTAGCAGTAGAAGAATAAAATCACACCTTCCTTGAGAAAAAGAGGTTTAGGAAGAAAAGTGTTAAATGGTTACATCCAGATGGACTAGAAAATTTACAGCCATGCATGTGGAAAAGGCTGCAAAGATGACTAAAAGTACCTTCTTATGGATCCAAGCTCCTAAATCAACTCTAAAATGTATTTGATAATCATGTTAGAAATACACCAGGTAATCCCAAAACCCCATCACCTAGAGGCAAAATCTGCAGCCTCATAATCACTGAAAATGTAAGTTTAAGTTGACCTCTGTGTCACAGGTTTGCTAATATTTTTAGAAATCAAAATATGAACAGAGTAATCCTGGAAATAGGAGTCATTGATCTAGTTAATGGAAGTTCCTTAGGCTTTGGAACTACCTGCTCTCAGACTTTCCTATCTAATTGGTTTTGAAGAAAAAAAATTTTTTAGTTAAGTTACCACTTGATTTTTCAGTTTTAATTTGAATTAGTTGAATAAACATACTGAAGTAAACATTCTCTTTGAAATAACAGAGAAACTGCATCTGTCAAAAGGTTGTTTAGAACTGTAACAAACTGGTTCCATATACTGGCCAGTATCTTCCATCAGTGCACCAGTCTGGCTTTAACACTAGCAAAAAATAAAGTACTTCTTTTTAAACACATTATATTAGCTGATCTGAATACATTTACTGTTAGTTGATATGATTTCAATTTGCACGCTCAGTGAAAGAGTGAACACAAACTGTGTTATTCATGAACGTAATGCTTATTTTTCTGTAACAGCCTTAGGTGTTTTAGGTATATGGCAATGCGCTTTAGTATTACTTATGTATTTCTAGTAGGAGTAATATCCAGAAGGCTTAGTAAGTACAGATTAGCTAGCTTTTAGTGTTCCTGCTTCTGTTTAAACTTCCTCTACCACAAAGCTACCAAAGCTAAGTCAGTAATCATAAATCCTATTAAAATGGCCAGGTACGAATACTCATTCACTATAGATGAAGCTTACTCTCAACAAGTTTTTCCAGTATGACCCAACCAAATAAGGAAAGTAAACACCAGGCTTACAATCAAAATTGTATTTCTTTCCGGTTTACTTAACCAAGTTTCTGTGCTGTCCCAGGCAGACAGGAAATGGAATGGTTTTTTGAGATTTGATGGGACAAATAGAATTTTTTTTTTTTTTAAGAAAAGCTTTCTATCTTGATCTCTTAAAAAAATACATACAATGACTTTTCTGTCTGAGCTTTAAGAAAGGTATTTCAAGAATCAAAACAATTCAGTTCCTACCCTGCTTTTCAAACCACTGTAGAAATTTTGCTGGAGTGGCACACATTGAAATAAAAATCCCTTTTGTTTTGCATTCATCTTACCAGAAGAGCAACAGTGGTTTAGCAACTAGAAGCTACGTGCAGTGACTAAACTTACTCCAGTGTGTGTGCCTTTCTTCTTCAACAGAAAAGACTGAATTAGTTATGAGGAAAATGGAAAGTGCTTATTTCAGAAATATTTTGTAAGTAAAAAGTTGAACATGAAGCACAAGACCTTAGCAAAACGAAAGAAAACAAATTCTCATGCCTAGTGGTAGCAACACTGTCTTCCTAAAGTCTTAACTGTACTACCCAGAATTACCTTGGCTATTTAATTGTGGTGCAAGAGAAACAGGGCAAAGTCTGAGTCTCACAGTTAGGCAATTGTCATTGGAAGCTTCACCTACATGAACAGTGATGCTTTTTCTTTGTTCTGCACTATTAGCTGTTGTCAGCTAGGGTAACAGATATATCTATTATGCTGCCAAAGGAAACCAGCAGAGCAATATAATGACAATTCCTGGACCACTTATAACCAGCCTACTACCTAATGTATAAGAGTATTAATTTATTTTCTGTAGCATTAACTGTGGCCAATTTAATAAGAAAATAGTCTCAATACATCATTTCTTGGGACTTGGCCCAGTGATTTGCTCCTCAGTCTTAGGATGTGAAATAATACTTTTTGCTATATTTGCCATAACAGTGCCTCATGTTCTCGTTACTCCCCTGATTTGTTATGAGTGTGATTTTTAGTAATAATCACTCTTTTGAAACTTCAGTGTGATGATTTCAGTGGCAACACATCCCAAGTTTGAAAAATCTTAACAGCTTCAGAAGGAAACAATGTGAGCACTGAATATTTCCTAACAAGAAATAAGTAGCTAACAATGGTAAATTATCTGGCTTTGCAGAAAACAGTTTTACTCTTGGTGATTCAGAATGGATGTCTTGCAGGTTTTTTTGGTGGAAAAAGATCCACTTTTAGATTACCTAAAGCTCCCTCCTGTTTCTTCTTTTGTATTTCAAAAAATTCTGATCATTTATTCAGCAAAACATTCTTTAACATTTTATTTCCTCAGAAAAGCCATAGTTACCAAGTTATCCCTTTCTTTTCTGGCTGAAACATTTTTATTAAAATACAATTAGTGCTTGCAGTTAAGTGCTTCCCTGAATTACAGATACATTCTGAATACACATCACTTGCAAAAAGATACTAAGTAAATTATCCACATCTAATTCCAAATTTATGCTTAATGTCTTTTACAGCCCCTGAAATTTCCCCTTTAACTTCTACTTTTTGGCATGTTTCATCCATGTTCTATTTTTGCTATGTAGCATATAAAATCAAAGTGGACACAACCTTTTAAACAGAGGGGATATTTGCAGGTGGCTGAGAAAGAATCTCTATTTTTGTTCACGCAACTGAGTTTGCCCATTTTTGGTTTCTCTTCCTTCAAAAAATACACTCTGAAAAACTCCATAAACTGTAACCTCTGGGAAATTTCTTCTCTGATAGCATCTGAAGCTTCTTGCTTCCCTCATCGGTGGAAGGATTCTGTGATGCATTTTAAATCAAAAGTTCTTAAGAAATGTTGTCTGGATCAAGCAGTTCAGATGGACTGCCTAATGTGCAAGTCCACAGCAGTCATCACGGACCTGACTGGGTGTCTCCAAAGATGCCAGTGATTATGAAGTCTCCAGTTCTAGAAATTTCTTTGAAAAAGTAGGAAGCACAGTTTTTGCAGCCTAGTGAGGTTTCTTTAAGATCTCTTTTCCCTGAGGTAACACTTCTTAGAACTCCTTAAAAGTCTGGAAACACTCTATAACTCATTAAGCAGATGAACTTCATTTTCTGCAGTCAAAACAAACATATTACTTCGAGGCGATAGCTGCTCTCCATAGGCTGAAGATGCATTAAGCTCACATTTAAAACAGGTGTTAACAGTATTAAAAACCCAATACTTTTTGATGGACTCAATCTTCCTCCTGGGAACTATTCATTATGTGTATGTTAGAGGTGGCTCTTTAACACATGCATTACCTGTCTAATTCTTCTAGCTACTCATGAGTTGCACTTTCTGGTAAAATCAGGGTTGGTCCCTCTGTAACAGAGGAGAAGGTGCTTCTCCTCAAATCTTCTGCTGGTAATTTCATTCACACTCATGTAAAATGAGCTGGACATTAAATCCTAGACCTTGAGTTCCCTGAAAACTCACCTGGGTATTGCAAAGTAAATGGACACCTAACCAATGAGAAAATCACCCAGGGAGGACACCCAAACCTCGGAGAAGATAATTTCCATTTCAGAGATCTGATTTGAACTCCCACTAGATCCCTGTCACAATGTGCTTTTAAGTAACATATAAAATTTAGGATGATTCCTGCAAATCGCTAGCCTGTATACAAAAAAAACCCACCTCAATTTGAGATACACAGGATATTCTTATTTAGTTTATTTTTGAGCTGAATACTTTTGTAGTCTAAGGTGCATGAAAATTTGATTGTAACAAACCATCTATTAGGCGAGGTTTAGCGCACTGCCTTGATTACAGATCAATGCAGATAGCTTGTCTACTTCTCTCTGCTTTCATACTTATATACTCATCTCTTTCCTAACTCAGCTGTGCTATCTAAGACCCTTAAAAAGATCTTTGAATGTTTTCCTTTAAAGTTAAGCAGTATCTGACAGGATGCTCCATGGCTAACATCTAACAACACTCTGACGAGAAGAAAAATTCTCAAGATGGAAGTGTGGAAACTCACAAATACATTTAGCTTCTTAATCTTAAATGAGGTTTAATTAAATAAATTGAAATTCCTGATTTTGTCAAAAGAGTTTTTAAATTCTTTCTTCTTTTTCTTAGTTCTTGTTATCCCTTGTACATTAGCAGTTCTAAATTGTAAAGAAATCCTTTTAAATTTTGCATTAGAAGACAAATTCCACAGATCCTGAATTTGGCAATGACTGTTCTGGCCACTGACTGTACAGGAACAGGTGGCACTGGGCACAATAGATTTAAAATTAAGTAAGCTTCTTTTCACTCCTTAAACAAGATGATGTCAACATTTTGGGCTTAGGCTCCACATTAAACAAGGCATAAAATTAAGGCAGCTTCCCAGAAATTTTGCTGTAAGATAAAAGCACCTTAGAACCAAATACCTGCCACAGCTTTTAAGAAAGTAAAATACGCAAACCTTCACAAGCATGTTTCTAATTACCAATTTTATGACTTGCCTTGACTTTTCCAGAAGGAAAAGAAATTGTGATTTCAAATTCCTCTGTTTTGAATCTCTGAATCTGTGTGTCTTTTGAATTTGGGCAACTGCATAAACTAGGCAGGCTTGTTCAAATGTTTTTTTCATTACCAGAATGATCAATCCCCTCTTACATGTTGACGGAATCTGTCATTTTCATCTGCCCATTATTCCCTGTATACATAATGCTAGTTAAAATTAACACCAACACTGGCTTGCAGCTTGTCCTTTAACACTTACATGCAAACCTGTCAGTTCTTCACATTAAGATACATTTACTCTTTTCAAAACACATTCAAGTTGACTACTAATTCTACAGTCCTTGACTTCATAGGCAGTATAAATTTTTAAATGGTAATTGAGTCATCTTTTGATGAGCTGAAAGGGAGAGCAAAGTATGATGTTGCCAACAGTATGCTGTTTGCTCAGCAGTGAAGTTTATGGAGTACTGCTTTATTCAGACAAATTATTAGGTTCAGTATAGGTGGTAGGTGGATGACACACAGTCATGATGTACAGAAAATCCATACCCATTATCTAGCAGCATCTTCTAGCCTTGAGATCTGTGAATTTACAGCTGACTTTGGAGCTATGGCCGACAGTGACATTCAGCATGGAGTCTATGTCACTCCCCCTGTGCAGGGCATAAAACTCACAAATAGAAAAGGTTGGCAGGAGGATCTATGCCTCATTTTTTTTGATACCTATTAAAACTTATGACACACTGGGGTTTTTTTGATAATGTTAATATTAGGAGTACAGATGGGGAAATGAGACAGTTTTCTACATGTCCCCTCACTGCAAGCACCATATTCTCCTTTGCTACAGTGAATTGCATGAGCTACTTATTCATTTGTTTTTAAACCAAGCATGTCTAGATCATTCATAAGTCAATAGTGCTGTACTTGCTGCCAGCTTTTTGTATCCCTGACAAACATAGCCACTGCTGAAAAACGTCCAGGTGCAGTCCATTCATAACTGAGTCTTCTGTTTCCACTTTGAAATACTACTTGCATTAGCACTTTTCACATCATGTATTGTCTACTGATTTTTCTGATCCATCTTTTATTTTGAATGTCACCAAAACTGCCTGAAACATAGAAACTGAATTAGAAAGTAGTTCTCCTTTCTCTGTTGACTTTTGTTCTTAAAATGGCTGAAAGCCTGAGTGCCTCTTTGTTAGTCTAAAGATTTTGTGTAGACACTGTACTTTTTCCTTTAGATGATCTTTATTTCTTATATTTTAAATAGAAGGCAAAAGGATGAAGTATGATTTAAACTTTATCAGTAGATTCAAACTATTTTTTTCAATGTGGACGTCGCTCATTTTATGTTCCTTTAAGAGATTAATTTTTACACCCTACAAGTCACTTGCACAGTGCTGAACCCCTGAAAATCTGCCACCTTTATACAGATTCTGATAATGATATAGCATCAGGAAATACTTGCTGTCAACTTAGTATTCCATTTTCCGCTGTTAAAACTCCTATCAAAAACATGGTAAAGGAGAAATTCTAACTGTAAGGAAAAGGTTCCAAACTGGTGAGGCTCGTTTAAGTTAATAGAGTTGTGCTGGCTTTATTAAAAAGTGAGGGTTTGGTTCTCCATTATTTTCTGTTTTTAAAATATATCCAACTTAGCCTTAACCATCTAATATTTTTTTGGATGAATTGCTAAATCCTCACATGGCACTACCTGGCGAACATACAGCATAAATATCGTTCCTCCTTACGTAGTACTTAATAGACCCAGTTTCTCAGTTCTTCTGAGAAATTCTGGTTCCTGTCTCTTGCTTTTACGTATTGGGCTGCACTTCATAATCCTCACTTGTCCTCAAGGGACTTGATGCCAAATTCAGTGCTAGAGCTTCCAACAGAATGACACCACTTCAGCCTCGGCTGGTATTTCACCTTGTGAATTGAGAAAAGGGATGGTTATGACACCTGTTATTTCCTTTAGATTTCACATGCTCCAGATAACAGGAATCATTTTCAAAAGGCAAAGTAAAAGGTAGAATCTATTCAGGTAGAATCCAGTCAAGTGTGACTTGCACATGCCTTTCTGTCCCCCAGAACATGTTTCTGAATGATCTACAGTACTAAATTCCTTTTAAACAAAATCTCCCTCAAACTTGTGTTGTGGGCTCCTGAAACAATCAGGCTCTTGCTGTATACAAAAACTATTCCTCTGACATCTTCATTTTTTTTTCTTGTGTTACGATTAAAAAGAAATATATAAAAAAGCATGCTCTTCTATGTTTTCTCTATGTCATTTATCTTATTCTGATTCTTCTGACAGCTTGCAATGCTTCCAAAGCTTACATTTCAAAGAATTTTTCAGCAGTTCAATCTTCTTTTGGGTGCCATGGTCTGGCCTCAATTCACGCAGCTGAAATATGGCCAAGTGTTTTGAGGAGCAGCAGAGATTTATTTCAGAAGAGTTAAAGGTGGAATAAGCAGCATCAGGCTGCCTCCCCTTTCAGCAGTTCTGTAAGGTTGGGCTCAGATCTTCTGAAGTTCCCTAGATGAGGCTGGCCACAGGTTGCACTGCATGTGATATAATACCAAAGCATTATTTTCTCAGCTTCTGCTGAGGCAGCCTCATCAGCTTCTGAGAATTAAATCCCTCAGTGGCAGAGAGGAAAACATTTTGGAAACCTTCGTTGTTCCTTCTCTCTTCCTGGAGTGAGAGAAAGCACAAGGAGTACTAGCAGCAGCAAATGGCACAATCAGGGTTGTTCATTGTAACTGAGGGCAAGATCCTTGTTACGCCTAGAAAAGAACTGACCACGATAAAAATGTTCTTCAGAACCAAAGCAGAAATTAATTTAGCATCGTTATTTTTCTGACTAATAGAAATCCCTCTATGGCAATCGATACATCTGATTAAAGTTACTATTTAAAAAATTATGTGTTTGAAATCACATGAATACACCATTTATAGTTATTGCTCAACAACTTGAATGATTCCAAAGACGTTATCAAGAAGGTGGTAAGAAATTTAACTTGTTCTACCACTGTACACAAATTAAACTGTTTAGTGCAGAGATCAGCATAAATAAGGAATTAGCAAACAATGATGTGAGCCTAGGATGATTTCTAATATCAGCACATGGATATACTGGGCTCAGATACTGTAATTTGATTGGCAGTGCTTTATTAAGTTTTGGCAGCATTTAAGTAGGCTGGGAGTGCTGTTATGAAGCTCAAGCACATTAATCCAAGCTCCAGCTCTCGTTAATACTGATGAGTGAAGGCAGTTAATTGAATTATGTATGAAGTACTGTTGATTAAATAATATTTCACTCCTTGCTATAGAATTAACTCTGCTTTATTAAGAGCCACTGTTGTGTCTAATAGTGAATGTCACAGGGACCTTTTCTCAGCCGTTCACTTTCATTTTTTTTTAACCATCTGTTCAGGTTGCTTATGTATGTACTGGCCTTTGAAAGAAATATTTTTGCTTTTCCCAAATGTTGGCGTGATACTGGAAAACTTTCGTTCCCTTATAGGAAAGGCTTCAATGAAACTTTTCAATTAATTTTTCTCATTGACAATAGAAAAAGATTCTATGGATTACATAAACACACACTTTTGATGCTATCTTAAGAATTAAATACAACATTAACTGACTATTTTCATTTTACTTTGTTGCTGATTTCTACTATTTTCTACTGTTTTAAAGTATTGTATGTAAACCCAGGGACAGACTGTTAATGAGGAAGAGAAAGGTAAAATCCAGACACAGACTCTTAGGTTACAAAGAAATTGTAAAGCAGGGCTTTAGAAAATAAACTTATATCCTTTCAGGAACTCTGCTGAACAACTACAAGAATTACTGTCCTCACCAGTTGGCAGATGTTTACAATTAATCTCAAAGACAAGACACCTGAAAGAGATCTCAGTTATTTAGCTGTTCAAAGACAACATGACAAATGCTAATTAGGACACTGGCAATGGTTTGAAAACAACAAAAGCCTCAGCATTGTCAAGACACAAGGGTTACTCCTGGACCATGTTGTCAGAAGGCTGTATCTCACTGTTCTTTCATCCCGTCCTAAGATGTGCTATAAGATGGCAAAACATACTGAAATTATGTTTACTGAAGTTTGGTACTAACATATGTATTAAAGAATATGGAATACAGTATGCAAAGTGTATAAAGTCACATCATTCTATAGTTAAAAATAACGATAAGCATTTTTAAAATACACAATGTTGGAGATCTGACAAAGAACTACTATTTTGTTTTCAATGCAGAGGACACATAGCCCTTTCATGATCAGCCCTGAAATATTCTAAGAATAAGCTTTCTGGTGATGGTCCCATTCCTGGCCATATGTAAAAGGTTTACAGTGAAATGAAATGAAACACTGTAGTGCCCAAGTGACAGGATACAGAAAATGTACATCCCAAAACACAGAAATGCAACATTTTCACTATTCCATATTATTTTGTAATCCATTTATTTCATAAACAACTGAGGAACAGTCTTTTTAAAGTGTCTTTGGAGAATAGAAAGCTGAGAGCAAGTACCTTTCTATAGATGTATTATGACTTTTTTTTTTATTTCCATTGCTTATACTTGTATGTCCCCAGGAAAATATTTTTTTTATCATTAAGTTGATGTTATAACCAGAAACAGTGAAGGAAATGCTCTAAAACATTGTTTAATGAAAGTGAATCAGATATTTCTTAATTCAGATGGCAAGAATACCATGAGTTAGCATCAGAGGGTAGAGCAAGGCCTCTAATTAAGGTTATTCATTGCTTTGACATGATTTTTTCCCTTGGTACCCTTTTAATTATGATGTTCTAAAACAAAATTTCAAGAATGCAAACACTGTATTTGAAACCCTGTTTCATGATACAAGTTTACATTTTCATATTGAGATGTCTTTTCCAAAAGAACTGTAATGATAACAGTGATTTGCACATACGGTTATGAATAATGGAAATGGTCTGTGGATGGAGCATCGAACTCCCAGAACCAGAAAATTTGAATCCTTCCTATTTACCTATGAAGTCTTGTATAATTTGTATCACAGATGCACAGAACTGATATGCTAGTCTGAAGCAAGTCCTTTCTCATGTGGGGATAAGACTTAGCCTTGTGTTAGGACTGTTGGAAAGGTTTATGGGAGGGAGGTAAAAACAGTTGAATCTGATCTGAGCTAGGGGTAAATTTCTCTTAACTCACACTGAAACCCAGAAAACAATCTTGATGGCCTATTATGCAAGTCTTTCAAAACCAGAGGGGTGTCCATAACATTAGCTAATTACAAGATAGGATTAATCTTGATTTTTCTTCTACTCAAATATGATGGTGCCATAGCCAGACTAAAATGGCAATTCAGCTTTCACAGCACTGTGAAAGACAAAGTATCTTAACAGATGATAGGAGGTGCCTCTCTGAAACCATGGATTCTTTCTGTATTTTGAAGGATGGGTTCAAGGAACACAGAACAAGGACCAAAGGCAAACATACAGAAACTAGAGCTAGAAAACTGTTTGTTCTCAAAGTTAGAATGTGAGTCACTTTGCCATTGCAAAGTTAGTTTCTTTTGCTTTGGTAGATATTTTGAGGAGAGCAGGGTTCCCTGAAGACAAAAGAGACTGAATGATGCAATAATTTCATCTTGGAAAGTGCAATCCCTGTTGCTTGAGGTTAAGGCTTACACTACCTAGAACCATTGTCTAAGTCCATGTAAAAATGGAAAAAATGGCTACCAACAGAGGCTGGAAGAGTACATGTCCATAGAAGGTCCAGCTGAAATTTTGAACTGCTTATGAAAATATTGATTTCAGAGTTGCAGACTGAGGAACGGATGAGGAGGAGGCTGATAGCCATCTGTGGAGGAAGCCTTGCTTGTTTCTCATGGGTTCCAAAGATCATGAAGTGCTGTTGACAATGCCAGCTGGCCGGCTGCCATGAGGCTTCTCTGTTCTATCAAACAATCTCTGGGAAGCTTGCTCATGAAATCATAGCATATATCCCAAAACAAGTACCGCTTGATATTTCTTCACTCAGAAAGCTAATGAGAAGAAGATTTTCTTCCCAATGCTCAGATTTCTAGGGCTTCTCTTGACTGGCTGTGTTGGGGGCATGACAGGGTAAGTCTCAGGAGAGTTGTTGACAGCCTTTCTAGAAGTGTTTACTTAGTACTTCGTGCCTTTTCTCCAATCTTTTAGGCTTGCCTACATGAACACTTCCATATGACCCATTCAAAAGACTATGGCTGATTTACATTGTTTTCCAGATCCTGGAATCTCTTTGGTACTGTGAGGACAGGTGATGGTTTTGTCATGTTGACTGCTACCTTTCTGTTCTCTCAATCAAATAGGACTGTTTCTCCGGTAGAGAGAAATGGAACCCTCTTCTTTCTTGGAGAGAACTGAATCTGGAGGGTCACTATTGTTTAACACTGCTGAATTCTCACTGAACAAACCAGATATGAATTTGCTCATAATGAAGCTGAATGTGTTTTTTCTCCTTTCTCTACTTTGAAGAAAGTTACTGGAAAAGTCTCGTTAGTGTAAACCAGCAGAGGGCCCTGGTGTAGGCAGCTAGGCTTTAATCAGTTGATTAGGTGCAATATCTACAAATTAGTTTCAACACAACTGAGTGGCAAGAAACCGGACATCAAGAACTGTAGTATCTTGTGATGAGGCCATGACAGTGCCAGAACACTACTGCAAATATGATTACAGTGACATGAAATACATACAGGCTTCCATCACTGGTGCCTTAAATACCTCAATACTCCTTAAGTACTTCTAATACTGTATCTTGTTATTATGTGCACTGAATGGCAATACCATGGAGAGCTGAGAACCAAAAAGGTATCTGAAAACCTCAAACACAAAGGAAGCTAGTTAGTGCTTTTGGACAGAGATGCTTTGGGATGCTTCTACAACAAGGAGTTCTTATTTCATTTTATTTAGATATTTATAATCAGCTTGAAAATGTAAATGACAATGGGAGCTACATACCAGTCTTACATAATTATAACATAATGTGCACCTACAAATAAAAGGGTAGTCATTTTTACTGATCAATTTTTATTTTTATACCTCATACAACTACCATTTTGGTCGTGGTAGGATCCAGAAGCAATTCCCCACACCCAGATTATTCCCCACACCCTTTATACTAGGGCAAATCTGAACTAAAGATTGTGAGACAAGACTTAGTCCCACAGACTCTAAATTTAGAATGAGAAATACCTACAGAACACGGTGCACTCAGTAGGTGATTCATTTCCTGTTGAAGATGATTCCTAAAAGTTCAAGTATCTCCAGAAGGTCACTCCCACCTTCAGAAAACATACACAGCTACTTATTTTTAGAGTTCTGTAGAAATGCCCTGCCCACACAGTAAATTGGACATATGTTCTTAGATTTAGCTGCCAGTTCTGTGAAAGTTAAAAAATTCTGGGCTTACTGTTTTTACTAAATAAAATTTTCCATTTATTTCAGTCAAAGCAAAACCCAATTTTGCATAAAACTATTGCTCATGGACCTAGCAATCAGAGCTAAGTCTGCTGTTGACATTCTTATGCTTCATTGTGGGTTGCTGGTCCTCCTCCAAGTACATTCCTAACTTTAGATACAGCAGCTGGAAAGGATGTTGGATTAAGTGCATGCTAACTTGCATTGCTAAATCGGAGTGAAAATGGTAACTCCCTTCTTTTCTGTTGCTATCCTTTGCACAATATGGATATGCTGTTTCTCTATCCAAAACGTCTTATTCTTCCTTTGCCGATTACCCCTGGTAGCTTTCTATTGTGTCTGCACAGGAACAATGTGATGCTCATTAGGTTATAAATGAGACAATCAAATACCCAAACTCCTATGATCTTTTATCAAATTAATTACTTGCAGTAGATTCAATACTAGAAATATGTACAAATTTTCTCATAGTGCACAACTCTAAAGTTGGCATGTATTTTTGTAGGTGAAAGTAGAATCAGGATGGTTTAAGGGTTCAACGATTCATGTTGTACTTGAAATTTAAAATCAGCTCAAATCCTCAATTCAGCTATGAATCACTGAAAACATTGGTTTGGATACAATACTCTAGATTATTTGCAAATTACAATGTACAAGCTATTTTAAAATAATAATATGAGTATTCTGAAGGTATATGAAGATAACTAGAGCTGTGCATCACATACAGCCTGGTACCCATGCATGATGAAACTACAACAAAGAACAGAGTAAGAATTCTTTAGAAATAATGAGAAACAGGGTAAAAGTGCCAGAGAGACATTAGATGTTGCCAAGATGACCCGTCTTTTTGCATGTAAAAATAAGATGATAGGCTTTTCCCAATATTGGTTGGCTGATATTAGCACAGAATTATACACTATCATCCTGATTTACTGTGGCTTGTTTCTGGAAATCTGATTTTAAAAGCCCAAATCCTTTCAGAAAAATATTCACATAAAAATGTAAAATGTTAAAAACCATAAAAGAATGCATGAATAAGGTGACTGCCTTTTGACAAGACAGTGCTGGAAAAAAGGTTGAGCATCCCAATGGTTGTTTCAGTTCTTAAAAGCAATAAAAAAAAAACCCCAACCTGAAATTATTTGTGCATCTTCATGCAAAGATCTCAGTTAGCATTCAAGGAGCACTTTATACATCTCCACACATCATAAAAGTCCACTGAATTAAGCTTTGTCTTGTGTAATTTACATCTGCTGTTCTTCAACTACTAGATTAATTTCTGATAGATGTATTATTTCCTGCTATTGTTACACAGCTTACATAAGGAATGCTGTAGATAAACATTTGGTATATCAAACATTTGAGTGTTAAATGTTAAAAGTGTCAAAACTCTCTATAGATAGGTGTTTATACACATGTGCACGTGTCTGTATGCACCCCAACTGGAAAACCATGTAGTAAAGAAGGCAGTTTTGAAAAACCTGCTTGAAAAAACCAGAAACCCAATCAGCACGAATAGAACAACTCATTTAAGATGTTAGAGGCTAGTGAAATTTAATATTGTGATCCTCTTCTCTCGTCTGTGGTATTTTGATTTGCACTACACGACAGCTGGGTCTGTTTGGAGGTGTTGGTTGTTTTAGAGGAGGGAAATACAAGACGCAGAATTTGATCACTTATTAGTGCAATGCCTAAAGATATAGCTATTTCTGCTTATTCTTCAGACCAGGTAGGTTTGTGGAGCTCCACCAGGCGCCTGAATGTCTCTGCTGAAGCAGTGGGGCTCTCAGGATGAAAAATCCAACTGAGCTTATGAAAAGGCTAACATTTGGTCATTTCAGTTAAGCTTATAGTGAATTCAGACTCCGAGAAAGAACAAATTTGGGCATTAGCTCAGACAGCTAATGAGGAGATGTAAATATATTTGGGATTATGTCCATTCATAGTATGAAATTCTCTCTATATTTAACAGTTACTTTCATGCAAAGTATGGCAGGGAGAGAATATAAAATAAAGCTGTACTGTGAGAAGATTACCTATAGCCATTTGGAGGTGAGACACAGTATCACCTGGGGGTCACTGAAAATATCTATCACGACGTGACAAGGCAAGTTAGAGAGTGAAAACACATACCAAATTTAGAGATTCTCCGAATAAGGACACCTGAATCTGGTCCTATTTGTTAAACTTCTGCAGTAAAAAGAAAAGACTTCACCAAAATATGTATGTGCCTGCATGTTTTAACACTACAATATGAAGGACGCCTGTGCAGTTCAAGATCATTTTAAAAGTCACATCAGCAAAAACTTTATCTCATAATCATAGAAGAATATGTACTGGGCTAGACTGCCCCATGCACTGTTTCTGACAACAGATTCTGGCTATAAAAGCAAATACATCAAGCCACAGAAGTGGCCGTTTGGAGGGAAAGTGGAGCTTTCCTTTACTGACACAAAACAAGACAGAAGTTCTTGTGCCAATCCTTTTAACTTTAGTACAGAAAAGCATGACAAAAATGTTCATTTACTCTATCCAGGGATAGCAAATGTCAGGGCTTTTGACAATTATTCTGTCTATAAAAGCACCAGAATCATATAGAATGCAAAGCAGCACCCAGTTATCCCCCTTCTACAGCCCAATCCCGCAAACATAATGTTTGCAGACAGGTCATGTTACAAGATTTAGTGCACTGTTTCTCTACAGAGGCAGATGTTACACAGATGATATTCTGTAGTTTGATACAGTTTGGGAGATGTGACTGTAAGGGTGTGATTAGTAAGCAAAAATACATTGTTAAAACACTTGTGAAAATATTTTCTTGTTAAAGCCAGCTGACTTTATTCCAACAGTCTTGTATTTAAGAGCCTGCAACTAAGAATCCCCTCTTCTCCAGTAATGAACAGCATGCTCCACAAAATTCTCGCTGTAAATATATGGCCTAGCAACAGTATTATGTACTAAGTAGTTGAAGGTGTCTTTATGTACATTATGCATGAAAACCAATGCAAAATCATGTTGCAGAACAAGGTCAAGCAGGAAATTGAAAATTAAATGCCAGTATCTCAGTAACAGCTTCCTGAAGGGCACATTAGAAACAGTTTACCAGAAATCTCCCCAGAAGCAGACAAGAAACAATAACATCTTTCACCTGAACACATTTCTTCTACCTACACTGCTTTTATGTCATTTAACTTACTGTCCTGGTTTCGGCTGGGATAGAGTTAGTTTTCTTCCTAGTAGCTGGTACAGTGCTGTGTTTTGGATTTAGTGTGAGAATAATGTTGATTACACACTGATGTTTTAGTTGTTGTCAAGTAGCATTTATCTGAAGTTAAGGTTTTTCAGTTTCCCATGCTCTGCCAGCAAGCAGGCATACAAGAAGCTGGGAGGAAGCATGGCCAGCACAGCTGACCTGAACCAGCCAAAGGGATCTTCCATGCCATAGAACATCATGCCCAGTATATAAACTGGGGGGAGCTGGCCAGGAGGGGCAGATTGCTGCTCGGACATCGGTCAGCAGGTGGAGATGCACTGCGTATCACTTGTATTTTCTTCGGGGTTTTTTTTGTTACATTCCTTTTTATTACAATTATTATTATATTTTAGTAACAGTAGCAGTATTATATTTTGTTTTACTTTAGTTACTAAATTGTTCTTATCACAACCCACGAGTTTCACTTTTTTTTTCCCGATTCTCCTCCCTGTGGGGAGGAGTTAGTGAGTGGCTGCATGGTGCTTAGTTGCTGGCTGGGGTTAAACCATGACACTTTCTCTGGATTTCCATTTAATATATGGTAGGGTTTGGATGCGGGGGGTTAACTTAATACTTCAGTTATTTAGCCCATTTTCAAACCCCAAGAGAATTAGAGAATGCTCTTCCAGGGACTAAAGTTCTTATTTAAAGGTGATTTAGATACTTCGGAACTTTACAGTCAGAATTATGATGGTCTTCAGGCACTATATGGTGCCTCCTGGGATCTTCTTATCTTCTTGCCTGAGCAAGTTGGATGCCCAATTCCCAGAGCCTTTTGGGAGAAACTGTGTATCTTACATACTTAGCTCCTTTTCCTTGGCCAGTGATTTGCATTTTAAAGCACTTAAATAAAGTTTGTAGATCTGGCCATCAATCTTAAAAAGCCACCGGGACTTAGACTGCTAAACCAGTTCTGAAAGTGAAAATGGTTAGAAAAAAAATATTCTGTATTTCAAACTGGACTTTCTAAATCAAGAAATGTTGTTTATGAAACTAAGTAACTTTTTCTTTCCTCTGTATTTTATAATATTCACATTCTGGAGCTCCTTCAGGTCTTTATCTTTACAATCTAGTGGTGTTTTAGGTAGAGTTTTTATGCAAAAACATGCAAATGTAAAGTGCTTGTTATAATTAATGGCTACAAATAAGCATAAACACTCATGACTTGATGTAACAAGCGGGGAGAATTTCTGTTATCTTCTACAAATATTACTTGTAGCTTTGTATCCTTCCTTAAGCGTGTATCTGTGCCTGCCCAAGTGTACTATTAATTCAAAGAAAGCCATGCAAAGAGTAGTTACAGAATTGGCAACAAAGGAGAAACAATGGTAAGACAAACAGAAACCTGAGCATCATTAATACAGGAGAAGAGCTTTATGTTTTTCAATTCAATGCAATTGTGCCACTTCAATTAGTACTTTTCCTTTGGTCCTCTCCAGAATTCCATTGTGGTTACAATGTGTTAGAGGTATAGGAAGAGAGTCATACCTCTGCGCGCAACTCTTATCTCATTTCCCATCTCAACAAATACATAATTCTCATTTTCATCTTTCTTCCCTCTTAATTTTTTTTTCTTTTTTACTTAAACTAGGCATAGGAGTTGCATGAAAAATAATGTAAAATACATTTGGATACAGTATTTAAAGTTCTACCTAAAAATGATTTTGCACTGGACAGTGTCGTTAACTCGGAAACTAAATCCAAGCAGTCGACAGTGAGAATAATGTGACTATGACCCTGAGACAGAGCCTGTTCATGTCAAGTGGAAGGACCTCCATTGATTTCACCAGGCTCCGAGTGAGGCACCGTCTTCTTACTGCTATACTCTCTAGAACTAAAAAGCCACAAGTCCTGCCACAAAACAATAAGCCCATAAACATGAAATTACAATGAGCAATAAAATCTTGAAAGACTAGTTTCTCTATTACTTTAATTTATACTCCTGTTAACCAATTTTAAATGCACATTAAAATACCAGGTAATTCTAAAGATGTCAGTATGTGGATAATAGAGCCTGCCAAGGCCATGCAATGTGTTTCAGCCATATCCTATCACACTTCAGTCATTTATTTCTTCTTTATTTTAAGAAAGCCTAATTTAAGACTAGGGAAAAAAACCATTTGAAGACACCTAACTGCTGGATAGGAAAAGCAAAATGGAATCAGAACTCACTCCTGGGAAATGGCCTGACATGCAATAGTGAATGGGTATTCTGTAGCCATGGCCTATGTAGCCTAACTTGAAAATACAGAAAGGTTGACTACATTATCCAAGATGCTTTCTCCTATGTTGTATGCTATATTCTGTGAGTCACACAAAACAGCTAAATCCTGCAGTTCTAAATTGGGACTAAAGCTGGGAATTAGCCATCATTCCTATCTGCATGTTGTAGAAGGGCAGCTGGCCCATGATATGGCTTTAACTGCATCTGGCTGAGATTTGAAGGAGCAGCTCCACTCAGAACTGAGCATCCTATTCATCCTATACCTGTTAGTGCTGTGGTAACACTAGCGTGATCCCAGGTACAAAGGTTTATTCCTTCCATTCAGCCCCTCCCCTCCATGAGAAAAATAGGCTACAGTATTAAAACACAATATCCTCAAAAAGCAAGTTATTAATGCAATTGCAGTGTAAACACTCTAGAAGAAAGGAGATGGAGGCTACACTGCATAGCTGTGTTAAGTAATTTCACTCCAGTTAGATGTTCAAAAGAGATGGTTTTACATAAAACCATTGTAAAAGGAATACAATCTTGCAAATACTGATTTTTATTTTTAAAAAAATCAGTTTCTGATGTCCTTATTCAAGGGATGTAGCACTTGTCTCAGTAAGCAAATCCTACTGTTTTCAGTGGGACCTATTTTCAGAAAAAAGTAATAACCTATGATTTTCAAAACTGGCAGTGGCTGGCTTTTGTAGGGACTACTTCAGCCAGACTTGCTTTCTAGTTATTCTAGTGTAGAAACAAAGTAACACCTGGATTTCAGAGACATTACTAAACCCAATGTGAGCAAAGTATTTCTTGTAAGCAAGGAAGAAAATTCCATCTCCTCACCATCTGATTGAAATGTCATTGTTTTAATGCTAGTGCTTTTCAACCTTTGGGTTTGTTTTTATGCTGAAGCACAGCGGCTGTGCAGTTGGCTATTACTTGGCCTGCATACATCCACCCTTCTTCCTTGCTCACTTCTGACATCATAACGTAGTATGAGATAATGCCAAAATTTCATTGCAAAAAATCATGTAACATTCTTCAGCTCTATTAAAATGAGACTTTGAAATGGAAAAACTGGTAATGCACATAAAGGAGGTATGCTGAGTCCACATTGCCCATCCTGTTGCCTACTGTTGCTTCTCTGTTGGGGCACCTGTACCACTTCCATTTTAGTCAGCCAAAAGACATGGGTTTCTCCAAAGGATCTGCAGGAACACCTTTTTTCTTTTTTAGTCAACAGCATAGAGACACTAGGCAGACTAGCCTCATGACACAGGTATCTACACTGGTTGTTTAATTCTCTCCCAGCCTCCATACTGTTGCCCTGAACTCACTTTATCCATCTTTCTTTACCTACATCTCATTTAATATTTGTAAAATGACCTGTGTAAAGACCTTCATTCTTCACCTAAGCCCCCATAACTGAAGTTTCTAGATACTGAAGACACAGAAAAAATAAATTAGGGGGAGGTCATAAAAAGGTCCTAAAGAACCACCTCTGTGTTGGGATGGAACACCTATCAGCTATGTGCTCTGGTGTCAAGTGACCAACTTCGTGTGCTTATTTTGTGCTTCAGTATTTTTCTCTTTTGACCAGATACTGAAAGGCTGTAGTGTGTGATGCTGTCGACATGCACTTGTGAATTACAGCAATGCCATTTGCACAGCTGTATTTAACGACCTGTCAGGTTTCCCATTATGATGTTATGCTGTTATTTTCAGGGTTTATGTGCTGACTATAAAGATGGTTACTGCTTGGTCTGGAAACTCTAATGTATTTTTGTTCATTTTATAAATACAAAATGAAAAAGTGCCCTAATGTAAAACCACTCTCTATTCAGAAAGGAAAAAGTGACAATTTTAAGTAATATTTTCAGTAGCAGAAAGAAGCAATCAATAACATTCAGGAAGCTTCCTTCTTTGGCCAGAGTCATTAACTATAACACGATTTACAGCTCTGAGCAGGGTCAGCAGGTAGCCGGAAATGCATTAAGAAGGTGACTGTATTTTATGGTGAGTTTCTTTGTAAGAGAGAGTAAATCTTTCAATGACCACAAATAGCATGTGCCCAGAAAATACCATGGTGGGGTGATGTTATACGATAGCTGTATTTTAATGTGTGTAAGTAACAGCAGTAAAACTTCTCCAAATAATAATTCCACGTACTCGGAGGCAGGCAGACATGGTAAATGATGAGCATGCATTTTGCTCCCGAGTGTGTTCAATAGATTCATGGTCCAGTGAATTCACAACTGACCTTTTTAGAGAGGTGTTACAAGAGGAGGAAATTTTCACTGAGTACAAATGAATGGTTTCAGACTACCACTAGCAATCCCCTAATTGAAGAGCCTAAGTAATCCTACACATACATACACGGTACTTTCAGAAATAAAGTTCTTGCAGGCTACTGAATAAATACTATAATAAAACAATCCTCTGAGTCCATATTTACAACTTAAATCATAGCAGTCTATGAGGAAACTACTTGCATACTATATGTTGTAACTACCTTTTGGTAACAGCCTCATTTCCTTTTCTTTTTGACCTCTTTCTCCATTAGGCAGGGGACAGGATTTGACAGGGAAGTTCTTTGTGAGTAATGGTAAAACTTTCATTGACAACAAACAACAAGAAGAGTTACTCTGTGTAACCATACACAGAGTAGTGGTGTGATCTTATTTCACAGGAGTTTATTTTAACCACAGATAAGGGTGTAGCTGCAGTGACCATATTTTACTCTGTATGAAGTGGGAAATTCTACCCTAATTACACTAAATTGTGCTAATGAGATGTATGAATTGCAAAGTGCACGCTGTATTTATATAGAGTCCTCAGTGGTGCTGGGTTCATCATCAATGTAACAGTTAGGAATAATCTCCCTGAAGTCACTATAATATCCCGATGTAAATAGTCTCAGTGAAATGAGAGGCGGATTCCGAACAGATAATTGCAAATTGTAATTGTAGCACTCTTAAAATGCAATTCTCTTCATCAAAGCATTTTACAAGAGTATTTTTTGTAAGTGGGATAATGACAGGAGGAGCAGTGAGGCAACCTCTTAGTGTCACTCATTATCTCTATTTCCATGCTATACTGCGATCCCTTCCAGTTCTATATCATCCCATACAGGTTTATGGGAGAAGTACCTAAGCCAACATAAGCTGAAGCATTGTAACCCTTCTCTGATTAAGTACAATTACATGCCACTACAGAAGAACATTATTAGCACAGAAAATTACTATTCCTTGTTATTCTCAGTGACTTCCTTCTTCATAGGATGCTAACTTATTTTATACTATACAATGAAAATCTATAAAGAAAGTGGTTTTTCAATGTAGGGAGTGATGACTGCTACTATCTGTCTTGTACAAACACACATGCACACACACAAAAAAGACAACTACTATGAGGTAATTAACTGCCAAAGCTCCAAGTCCCCTCCCTACATAATCAACCATGGCAGATGCCATTACTCACTTTCAGTTTGGATTATTAGCTTAGAAAAGTTCCTTGGGTCTCTAAGCAGCCACTAATTCTTCTATCAGATTTCTCTGTGCTTCAATTCTACTCCTCTAAGACATGGATACCATCAAAATGTCTACTGCCAAAGGGTGACAAGAACTACTAAGATATTGTGTGAAGATTAGCCTGTCAAGGCGCAAGATAAGATAAACTTCTTGAATATACCAATACATATACTCAGCAGCACCAACGTGCAGGAGCCTTGCTGTCTGGCAGTTAGCACTATCCTGAATAATCCTCCAAAGTAAGGATTTACAGTCTTTCAGTTATTAATGACTTAGTCATGGACTACTGTTTCAAACGCTTTTATACTTAGCTTGTCAAGAATACGATAAACCCTTTCCTTTATATACCAGTATCTATACTTGGAATTCCTTCCATTGCTTTTAGGTCACAGTGAATAACCTAAGAAAAGAAAGATTCCTAATATTAGCCTTACCTTTTTATTCCAACCCCCAAACTTTTGATGATACATCTAAGGTCCTGCATAGGAATGTTCCTTCTTTTTTTAAGCAAAAGCTTAAGAGGATGCGCTCATCATGGAATGATGAACCCTTGAAAGATCACAGAAGTGGGCTTGCTGGCTTTTCACTTTTTAAAAGTTCAAAGTGGGCTGGGATAATATTTAAAAAAACTAAATTGCATTAAATTTGCAGAAAGAGCAGTTACCTAACAGTAACTGTAGGTCTTCAAGATTCTGTAATGATTGTAGATTCCACATTGTTTAGGACAGCAGATGTTTTGGATACTGCTCCCTGTTCTCCTGTTTGAGGATATAAATGCCCAAATGGCAACCACCATCTTTTAAACTTCTCCCCAACTAGAAGCCATCATTCATGCAGGTTGTGGTAGCCCTACCAGCTACAGCTGTCTCAAAGAATTAGTGGTACTTAATTGTTCTTTCTTCTTATAATCCATATTAATGTCACTGCAAGGTAAACAGCAACCACTTCAGGATAGTGGGAAAGAGGATTTTCAACTTCATTAAAAAGTAATGGGAGTACCGCTATCCCTAAAATTGGCATCTAACCTAATAGCAAAGTGTGAGGTACAATAATTGACAAGGATCTGCAGATTACTGCCTTGAAGGTCTTCCATATTAGCACACTCCTGAAGTAGAAGAGGGATACTGCTTGTGTCCTAGCAGGAGGAACCTGTGGGTTCAGCAGGAGAGGTACTAGACAGCTGGTAACACAGCAAGATACAACATGCTACCAATGCAGTATTTGTCATTAAAGGGAAGGCTTGACCTTTGCAGTGCCTGACTGTGGCTCGAAATAGACAGGAAGACAACTTGAATCATTTGGTCCTGTCAGTATAATGAAGCAAAGTCCGAAATACATCTGTTACATGCAATTTTTCTTCCATGGATATTAATCATAACTTAGGAGGAAAAAACACACCCAAGAAAGATGATTAGGCTGTCTAAGGGAAAAGGGATCTGAGACCACTTTAGCAAAGAACTGTGGTCCAACCACAAGTCTGGCAAGGTTTAAAATTTCAGATTTTCAGAGTTCTTTTCTGTGGTTGGTTTACATTGCTTGCCCTCCAAAATTTATTTATTTGTTTTGTTGAAAGAGTGAAGGAAGCTTAGGGGGAAAAAAAAGTATTCAGAGATCCGTTTGCAAAATGGTTGCAGCTACAGGCCATACGTTAGACAGTAACTTACTCTGTTCAAAAGGCCCTTGTAAAAAGGGCTGCATAGATGGGTATTCAAAGGGGTGGGAAGGACCTGAAGACAGTAACTTTTTGAGTTCCATGCTGGTAACAAAAGCACCTGTAACGGATGATCCCCAATCCTGGGGTCCTTGGTCAAGTAAGAAGGGAGCTATGGGAACAAAATCACAGTGCCACCAGGTGTTGTGAAGGGGAGAAGGTCCATGCTGCAGGCAGGTAGACAGATCTGCCCTCTTCTGAGTGTATTCCCTGGAGGCCTTCTGCCAGGACACCACCTCCACAGTCAGACTGCCCTGGAGAACCACACCGTGTAGCATCCTGTGGTCCTGTACATCTTCCTCTGCATTGACTCAAAGTTTTGTTATAGTCTTCTTTCATTGCTAAACAACTACAGGAGAAAGTGATAAAAAGCTGGAGCTATTTCCTTCTGATTAAGAAATATTCTACCTATTAATATCAAGTATAGAGCATCTACAGACAGTAGGTTCTCTCTGAGACTGTCTGTTAAGTGTGAGCTTAGACTACCCACCACTGGAACATTAAAGGTACATAGGCCACAAATAGAGGAAGGAAACTGATATGACTAGGCCTAACATAGGCTATCACAGCTTTTATAATGCAGTTGGGACAAGATAATGTGACTAACCTACTTACCCCATCAATCTCCCGGTTTTACTCCCTTTCCTCCTTTTTGTTCCTCCCTTTTATTCCCTTTAGAAAGGGAGTTTCTAAAAACCTCTTACTGCCCATCACTTTTGCATCTCTGGATAACACACCATTCAGAAAGGTGTAGCAGCAGTTTTTCTTCCTGGCTTGAGACTGACCATAGTTATTAATTCAGGAAACAGTCTCACAGAAAGCTTCTAGGGAGATTTCTAGGTAATTCAAAGCTAGCTAGAAACTAGGAACCAATTAGAAGAAAATCTCCTGTACGTATTGGGAAGCCATTGCTGAAGTTGGATGTAGCTAAAAACAATTTAGCATATTGCTAGTTAATGCAGCCATCCTTGTTTGCACCTTCTTCTAAGGGCTACTCACTGGCAACAGAAATGGCCCAGCTGAAATTACAGCAAACAGGGCTGTCCTATCAGCCAAAGTGGTTTATAGCTTTAAAGTTCATTTTGCACTTCTTACAGGATAGATGAGAGTTCAGGATTCAGGTTGGTTGGCAACCCCAGAGAAGTATCGCTATCAAAGCGTTTAAGACAAAGCCCTTAATCCTGCTTAATTACTAAGACAGATGAAAGACCATTGGATGACAGACAGAAGAATGAACACCTTGTGTATTCTCACTTGAACTTGCTAAGAATGTGTCCATTACTCAAGCAAGATGCCCCTACTGCACGTCCTAGAATATCATTAAATTGACACTTTTGTTCAGCAGCCACTTGTAGCATTTTCTTAAATGAACAAATAAATCCCATTTCTCACACATACATCTTCACAATGTCAACTTTGATCCTTCTACCACTGCTATGATTGCTATTGAAGGAGAACATTACAGATCACCACTCAGAGTATCTTCCATTATTTCTCCATCTATTCATGCAAGCAAGTAGAATCACATTTGTATTAAAATCAGGTAAATTCATAAAACAACTCTATTTATATTTGCTTAAAGCTTTGTATGATCAAAGTTCAGAGACATAGATTGAGATTGTTAAATACACTTCTTGCTATAAAGAAGCATGGCATGGTTCTCTCAGTTATATCACTGACTTGCCAAGGGACATTTCATCTCCCAGTAAAATGTTACTATCCACACAACAGGAGCATGGGAGGCTTTGTCAGGAAAATCCAACCCATGAAATCATTAATCTGGAAAACTCAGCTTTAATTCACACATAGTACCCATAAAACTCTTTTAATAAGACTAATTGTTAACTAAACCTGGAGACCAAGTTGTATCACATGGAATTGTACTTCCTTGTGAAGGTACATTACTATGTAGAACCATAACCAGATCCTAATATGCTAAATTCCACTTTTTTCCTATTGAAGTTCAGGGATAAATCAAACCTCACACCTCTAGGTGTGAGCCACTCTCTAACCAGCCTCTTTACACTTTTATGGAAGATTCAAAATTACAGATTCATTCTGATAGTCTCATTAAGTACGGCACTACTACTAATGTGAGAGTGTCTCAAAGTCAATGCTGTAATTTGGTTACAATTCATAGGAAGATGACCAACTGTTGCCATATTTGTATTAGAATTGAGGCCATCAAATGTCTCCCCTCAACAGTGTTCCTTTCTTCTTCCAAATTAAAAGTAGTCAACTCATCCGTTCCTTGCTATTTTAAAATAATGAATTGTATCAACAATTCATTGAAAAGTGAGACAATGGTTTTACATTTTAATTATATCTAACTCCCATGCAAAAATACAAAAAAATCTAGTTTCCTTTCCAGTTACATGATTTGTAAACAGTCCGTTTTTGCAGAATCACCAAAGGAAGTAAGAAACCAAGAAAATATTTGGTACAAAATATATTTCCTTCGAGCTATCTTTAACTGATAACCAAAGCTGAAATATTATACATACTAATCTAAGTTCGAATCAATAAGTGAATGATTTCCAGAATCTATGCTCTATCACCCTGAAGAAATGAAGTGTTCCAATATATTGCTTTCTAAAAGAAAAACTGCTATTATTGTTCCAATAAATAATTATATATGGCTGGTTAATTCTTCAGAGTCGGCACCAGACTGAATGATTTTGAAGAGTGTGTGCAGACTGTTTAAAACACTGCTGTAGCTCAGACAGCACCACTGTTTTCACTGACAAGCAAAATGCACCAGACTGGGAGTGATGCTGCAGCCTCCTGAAGTCCCAAAGTAAAACTACAAGAAATTTTATAGTTAGTACAAAAGTGAGCAATGCAGGAGTAGCAATTAGCAGGTTTATGTTTTGTATTATTCAGGCAGCCAAACTAAGCGATCACCAGTCTCAATGTATGAAATAGACCCCTATGTGATTGGAGGATGGCATAACACACAAGCTTTTCAGAAATTTTAAGATGTGTTTGGGTTTGAAGTTTCGTATCTCTCAGTTTCAGGCCATGGACAAATAGTTCATGGTTCTTACAGATGGATTCTGCCCATCAAAGGTTATTTTTGGACACGTAAATAAAGACATTTGTAGTTTAAAAGAAATCTTAAAGTTGTAATGAAAGAAATCTTAAAGCCCACACAGAAGAAACTAGGGACACTTGAACTGCCTGTGTGGGCCATAACAAAAGCACATGGTGATAGCAGGAAGTTTAAAATCAGGTTTTGGCACTCATGCCCAAGATTGTCAATTGCTTCCTTCTTT
This sequence comes from Aquila chrysaetos chrysaetos, assembly GCF_900496995.4. Classification (NCBI taxonomy): domain Eukaryota; kingdom Metazoa; phylum Chordata; class Aves; order Accipitriformes; family Accipitridae; genus Aquila; species Aquila chrysaetos. The sequence goes on from NC_044008.1 coordinate 70,087,078, forward strand.
TTCCTTGTAAATCATTACCAAATTCATGCATTTCCTCCTTGGGGGGAGTTTCTCAGTGCTTCACAAACACTGCCCCAGTGTTCCTTTTGAGTCGGTGTAGCTTTGCCAGCTGGTCTATGTTGGGGCATAATCCCGTCAACATGATCCTTGCAAAAGGCAGGAGCAGCATTATCAATCTCTAGCAGTCTTTTCCCTTTTATAGTAAAATGAGTTGTGAAAGGACCTACGAACATGGGATTTCTCAGAATCTCCAGGAAGCAGGTAGCCTCTGATTTGGTGATCTGTAGCCAATAATGAATCACAGTGGATGTAGATCTTTATCTGGAATTAAAGTTGTTTTACAACCTTTATCATAAGGGAAGAGAGGAACATTATCTGCTCCTTCAGCAAAGTTCACTCATTATGTGGTAGAGATGGACTTCCTCCTCTTAGCTAAGATTAGCACTATCACCTTGTAAAGTAACTTTAGACTTGGTATAATTCAGTGAGGGTCATGAAAACAGTGTCTTCCCTGGGTGAGAAACACTTATGCCCTTGTATTAACGTGTAGTCCAAAATTTCAGTAACAGGATGGAGTTCTGGCAAGTGAATTCTGTGATCACAAATTAGATTTAACCACCTTTGTATTTTATGCTTACCAAAGCCCACTTTTATGATGCTATGAAAAAAACAGGAGCAGTATGAAGAGAATCAATACAATCAGACACACAAGAGTATCAAAGGTTATGCACATCTATTTAAAGTAAAAGAAATGGTACAGAATAGTTTGAAATATTATTGCCTTTGCCACCCTGAAAATGCTTGCACTACTTCAGTGACACAACATATTCATAGTCACAGCAAAACTCAGTCAAACAAAAGATATGAAAAAGATTATTTAAATGTGTTTTAACCCATCATGAACTACTTTGATATTCCATACCAGAAAAAGTTTATGTGGTGAAAGTATGTATTATTATAGATTATTTGATTATTATGCAAATCACTGTGCATAAAGAAAAGTATTCATTCTTCATCCTTGAACATTTTCTGAAATTTAATTTGGAACCTAATTTGCATTCAATTAACATTTTAAAGCACTACTTACTTTCTATTTTGTTTGGCTACATGATTTAAATCATAAAAGCAATTCTTTGCTTTTAGAAAAGGTGAGAGATGGGAGAGTGTTTTATGCATCAGTAGTATATACGCAGATCTAGCCATTGATGCACCTTCCTTCCTGCACTTGACAACTCTGCACCCTCATGTGCAAGGCTTGGCACTAAGAAAGACGTGAGCCACAGTTACTGTAGTGAGAGAACTTGTCAGTCACGATTGCTCTCTTCTCTGTTGAGCAGAGCAAGAAGGGAAGTCGGGAAAGAGAGTGTGATGGGTCTTGTACCTCATCTCTGCCTATATCCTCTCCTACATGTGAGATACACATCAGTGATTGTAAGCCACTGGTTTACAGTGGAAAAAAACTGTGTCCAGATGAACATATTATATTAGAAGGGGATTTAAAAGAATTTTTCTAAAAATCTGTCCCAGAATATAGGGAGTCTGGGATTTGGGGAATGTAGTGAAGTATGGTTTGATTTTAAGAACTACTCAAAGACAAATTTGCACAGGAACCACAGCATTTGTTAGGACTTGACTTAAATGCATCCAAAACAGATTATTAAGCAGAAAAACGTACAAATGGCATATTCTAACCTAGGCATATTGTGATACACTCCTAAATGCATTCTTACACAAGTATACATGAAAGAAGAAGTGATAGTTCAAAGAAAGACAGTGACTTTGCTTTGAAGTAGGCGAAAAGTATTCACACAGCCAAAGCTGTGACAGACAAACTCTAGCAAATCATCCTGGAGTGTTTTACAATGCTGTTACCCCCAATTAGTCATCTCTACACTTGTGGTTGCTCCCCTAAGCAGCTAAAGAGCTGTACTCATGTCAATCATATTAGCTTAGATGCCAGTTTTGAACTGCAGTGACAGAGTCTTGGACAAATATTCCTTTCTAATATCTTTCGGGGTGGTAACTTCCAGCCCTGGGACAGGACAAACAGCTGTGGAAAAGAAACATCTTAGCAGATGGCTATAGCTGTTGGCTTCAGTGCACATCAGTCAGCAACTTCAGCTATAGCTCAGACTGCCTTGCAGCTATCACCTCTCAGGTGCTAATTAGCATCTCATGTGAGATCTGATATGTGACTGCTAACGTTATGGATAAACTTAATATGCACTAACATATCCTTTGTGATGTGTCAGTGTGAGATCATAACCATAAAATGCATCCTTGAAATGCTTTAAATATGGTTTTCAAAGACTCCAAAATCTGGGTGCTGCTGAAAAAAATTAGTTGTTTGTTCTGTAAAAATTCATGGGATTTCTCTCTTCTGCTGAGGCTTAAAGGTTGCAGAGTTGAATTTGAAAGAAGCATGACAGTCTGCAAGAAAGGTGACCCCAAATTACCCTTGCTCTCTTCATGGCTGGTTCAGCGAGTTGTTCATAATTGTCCTTCTAGGCCAATTCTTGAGGATGTGTGTGAGGTTAGTCCAATATTCAACATGTAGGGGTAATATGGGGTTCTCTCAGAAAGGAGGTCTCTCTCCATACTAGTCTAAAAGGTCCTCCCTCTTGAAAGTTCGAGTCATGACTGTTTCCTCCCTAATCTTCTAAGGGTGTTCCCAAGTAGAAATTTCTCACACTATTACGACTAGAATACCACAAGCATTCCCTGATCACATAAGTTTCTTTAAATGCTGACAATTAAATTATTTTTCTCAATAACTTTAAGCTGAAATAATTAGAAGGTCTGTTTAGAAAATATATTTTTCATTCATCTTCTACTGGGCATCTACCTGGGTCATGCAAATCAGGAAAGCTGAAATTTCTTGAAAGCAGGTGATTATGTTCTCCAGGTTTCTTCCCTTGCTATCAACAATAGGAACTAAACATGCATAACAATACACTGCAGCATCTTTGACGGTCCAAACCAATCTCAAGTAAATCTGAAAAGCTACTTTATGCTACATCAATATGTAATTAAGCTCCAGGCTTGTAGATGTTGATTTTCATATGTGCTTTTCACAAGAATTTCAGTGCCAGGAACTTGTGGGTTGAAATACTTCATCTCATTTTCACTGCTATTCCTATCAAGATAATCAGCGTTTTGGGTATTTTGAATGACTGTCGGATTGTAACTGTTGTCACAACAGTGAAAATATCTGATGATAGATCAAATCTACAGATTCTTAGGAATAGCTCACACAACAGCCAAGTAATATTTTCTAGTACTTTGAGGAAATAAAAATCATGTAGCAATTTTCATGGTACATTCATGATAGAACTTGAAGCACTATTTTAGCTTATAATATATAGCTAATATACATGAATTAATGCATATTAATCTCAACTGTACTGAAAACACACTGAACAAAATAATCACTGAATGTTTCTGTGTATCCTGAATGAGGAAGGTACTGTCAAATCAGCTCCACAACTGAACAAAAAATGGAGGCTGCTAAAGTTTCCTGACTCCTCTTCTAAGTGGAAACATCTACTCAAACGGAACAGTGAAGACACAACAAAATAATTCTGTTTGAAAGAAAGAATAAAATAATTTAGAGAAAGGGAGCACAAAAAGACCAGGTGTTAAATGTAGGTCAAAAACAAAATAAAAAATTGTCAGTCTAAGAACTACTAGTGTCTCAGGCAGCTTGAATCCTGAAATGTATTACAGATCCACAGCTAAAAAGAACAAGCTAAGGCCTACTCAGACCACGCGATACTTAAGGAGTATATAGCAATACACATGTTTTGGAGGAGTTCTACCAATACTGACCAATGCCAGGCTATTGCTAGCCAGAATTTCACTTTTGCCTAACAAATTCAGCTGCTGTTGCTTATTTAGATCCCTTTAGATGCCTACTAATTATTTACCATTTACTAAATCTTACTGAAGCCAAGTTAGGATTTCATCTTTTTTCACTCACTGTTTCTTGTTTCCAAAACAAAAATCAGTGAAGCTTGCATGTTAGGTTCATGTTTCGATTAGGTTCCTTTCCTAATATACTCTTAAATTTGTAAAAATGGGATTATCTAGAAGTGCTGCATCACATAAGTAAGTTCAACCAGTTAACAATACTGCTTTTCAGTCCTCCCTTTCTCTTTTCTATACACAGAACACACACATTCACAAAGTAGCATCATAGTACTTTTACTGAGAGAAACCAGGAATATCATCAAAGCAATTTCTTTCTCAGAAAACAGCCACGGTCTTTGGACAATGTATTGACAAAAACCTTGCTATGCTTCACTATAATGTGATGCTGAGTACTTGTGTACTTCAAATCTTTGCGATGGATAAAAAAAATAAAACCAAAAAATCTCCCCCAAACCCAACGATATTAATTCCAGTGAAAAGAATATTTAATAAAAAGTAAGTTTTTTAAATTACACTTACCTGGAACAAAGCTTCCCTGGACCACCTCCTTATAAGCCCACCAGCCTTCATGGATTTTTGGTGAATTTTGTTGAGCTAGAAAGAAATAATCAAAGAAACCATAAAATTAAGGCAAGGCATAGGAGATATTTAATTATATAAGCTTTGGAAACTCTAAACAGCGTATCATCTTCTACAGAAGAGCCATTCCTCAAGTTCCCAAGTGATGTTTATTCAATTTATTGAATTATGGTATGCATCTGTATCTTAGAGGACCTTGTCCCTGTTTCTCATTCAGTAAAACATACTCAGCTTCTGAAGAACTGATCACAACTTAAAAATTCAGGTAGAAAATCAGGATCTGCAGCACTCTTGATGGTTTCTGTGCCACCCATAAATTCATTATGGGATAAAAATGCAGAGAAAAAGAGTGCGCTCATACACAGTAGCCAATATTTGAGTCCAAGTTGATGGACTGAAAAGCAGTTTCTCCCCTTCCTTTCCTAAGTTCTCCAACAATCTCTCACTTTGAATGGGAAGAAGTGACAGAATGAACGACAGGTAGTAGCTGTGTCTATAACTGCTTCTCCTCTCATCCCTCTGAGTTCCAAAACCAGAACAGAAATGCATAGCCCATAGCTTCCCAAATATTGGCTTATGCTATAATGTTGAGGCAGGAATAGAAATATTTTCTGCTATCTTCTCTGTCTGCAATATAGCACCTGCTACTTATTCCCCACCGCAGTCATCCCAGTAGCTAGGCAAGATACTTGCTTCTGTTACGCGTATGTGACATGCAACTCTATTACGGTTGCATTTGATTGCACAGTACAGTTACACGATGAAAGGTTTCTTTGACCAATACTCTGAAGGCTGTAACAATAAAAGTCTAAGGTTTGGATAAGGTTTGCCCCGATGAAGACTGTTGCTTAAATGACATCTCTAAATTCCTGAAAAGCTAAGAGCAGAAAGGCCTTGATCAATTATTTCGCTGCTTATAAGGTCATTATTTCTCTTTGTCGTGAAGGAAATCAGAACTGGAGCAAATTTTGTGGTCAAAACGTAACATGTCTGTTAATTGGAAATACTTTCAAGGGCATACAGACACACAGCAAGACAAACGTGCAGTTGATTTCCATAAGATAGCAGATCAGAGCTGATACGCAAATATGTTCTGCCTTCACTTGTATTTTGCTTGATATTTTCATATTTAGAGCAATTCTCACTGAGCTACAGAAAGCTCAGCTACCTTGTGTATCATTAACTTAAATTTGGGGTTGGTTCTGTTTTATAAGATACTTTCAATCTCTTGCACTAGGTCCAAGAATTTTTTAACATAAATATGCAGCTACAGAAGATGCTGGATTTACCAGCTTTCTGCTGCAGTTTCATTTCTAGATCACATATTATATACAAAAGACACAATTACCCTGGGAAAAGTTCCAGCAATGTAATAAAAATTGTTGTTGTCATTAAAAATTACAAAGAGGATGTGACATTCAGACTAAAAAGGATACAAGATGAGGACCATTACATACTGTTCTATCAGTTACAAAACAATATTTATGATTTAACTGACTGTAAATTGCAGAAACAAAAGTAAAGCTGAAGTTAATTAAACATACTGACAGAAGGACCAACACTCTGCTTTTCCAGAAATCCAGACACACTAGTGGAATGGGGTATGTGTGGATGCAAATTTCTCCTTGCAGTACGGATGCTCGTTCCGTTAGCTGAATGGTGACACGTTAAACTGAAAGGACTATTCCACTGTGCACACTTTACAGTTTGCAGATGACGTTATCTTCATTATTTTAGCTTTCATATCATTGCCTAGAGAACTCAAACTGTGTATGGCTTTGTTGTGCTGGACTGCACTATACAAACATTTGGAAAATGGCAAATCCCAACCCACAATCTAAATATCTGAGCAGCAAAATATCCATATCCAGTCTGAACTGCAATTTTTTGGATCTCAACACTGGTTTATGCAGGTTGCTTTTAGGCCTCTATGCTCTGCAACAGACGTCCTTAAAGATTTCAGGATGTCCTTAAAGATTTCAGCAAAAGGAGAGGATACTAATAAGTGAGTCCCAACAAAGCACAGCAATCATTCTTCTACTAAAAATTTCCCAGAAAATTACATTGCATTAAAGTGCACCTTGTAGTAATATACACACCTAAAGCTGGTTCAGCCAACCAGAGGCAGCTGCAATTTAAAAGTCGGTGAAAAAAGAACGTATGTAGATAGAGGCAAGTTAAGAAGACTTCAGGGAGGATGGGTATTTTCAAATGCAACTGCTTACTGTCAACATTCATAGAAACATGCACAATCGAAAAATGTATTGCTTTTGCCCACTCTGTGGCCAATCTAAATGATACATGCCAGGTTCAGAAGAAAAATACAATCCGTTATTCAGAATTTAAATTAAACCAAAATCACAAGATGCTGGCTCTGCAGCTCTGCTTCAGTGTGTTGCCCCAACACTTAGTAAAGGTAATTCGAAAAGGAATATCAGGAAAACTAAGATTTTTGTCATATTTTTTCAGATCTGCTGCATTAGTATAGAACAGAATGCATGAGATGAGCAAGCAAATTAGATTATCAAAGCTTTGTACTAAATAATTGGATGCCTGTGCAGTTGCTTCAGCTATCAGAGAAGAGCATGACCTGGCATCACTCTGCACATTCCACAGATATCAGATCCTTGCCTCTTCAATACACATGAAAATGAAACACATAAAAAGGAGTACAATAAGCAAAATAAGATGTTGTACCATAGACATATAAAATATCTAAGATAGGGCAAGAGCAATGCTGGGAGTACTGCTGACTTACAGAAAACTGAGGCCACTGAGGAAATCAAGAGGAAAGGCAGGTGGTTGTCGTGAGAGAGCAGCTAGGGACACAATCCCCAGTGCCATGCTCTTTCCTGAACCCTGAAACCTCACCGTTTTATACCAGTTCAGGCAAAATATCCTGCAAAATAGTGCAGAGAGTGACTGAACACAGATTTCCACTCTGCTGTGCATATAAAATCTAGCTTGATGCCAAAGATTTACTCTGATGGATCCTACAGGGACTTTGCTTAGAAAGGAAGAAGATTTATAAAGCTCTCATTTCTCTGAATGTAGAAGGAGGGGGTCTGTAAGGCCAGGGAGGAAAGTTTGTCTTCCAAAAACTTTTCCTAAACCATTACTCCAATCTACGTTACGCAAGTGGGCAAGAGGTCTTATTAAAGGAGAAAAAAGCTGTTCTCTATTTTTGAAACATAATCAGACCCATACCTGGATTAGTAATGGAACAAGGGAATACAAAATTAGAATGAACAGACATATGGACAATCCTTGCTGGGAATCCTATCTGGGACACTTACACCTGATGCACACACAACACAGGGTCTCTACAATTGGTGTATCAATGCCCATCTGACAGAATGGCATTGTGCCTGGGTAAACAGGTTCAACCTTATGGCTCAGGAATTGTTGCCAAGGAAAAGGATTCTTCATATGTGCCACCTCATGACACTGAAAATAGCAAAATTCTCTCAGCATCCTTATTTCAGTTAAAGTAAAACAATTATACATCTCATTGCAATTCTTCCACTTGAGGACCATAAAAAGGGACATGTGTGCTTACTGTGTGGATTCTGATACTCCTATGTTCCTACCAGAACACTGCAGCTCCTCCATGGCAGCTCCTTTTTTTGGCATGACCTGTCACATAAGATACTGAGGAGACAAAAGGTCTAGAAAGCAATTCTGTAAATCCCTAAAGAGGGTTAAATATCTAAAAAAAAAAAAATTTGTTTCTGATACCTCAGAGATTTCTGCTTTTACCACTAAAACCAAGAGTATGCCTTTTGCTTCCAAGAAACATTGTTGCTTCTGCAAGGCATCAAAATAAACAGGCCCATCTGTACAGACACTTTGCTGTTAGGAACAGATTACCTGCACAAGTAGCTCTGCAACAGCAATTTTTAGCATCAGCACTGTATTCTGCCATTAGTAGGGACAGTCCAAAATGCCACGTTTGTCCAAAGTGCTAGAGGATATTGAATGACCTCCATTTGCTACAGCATTCTCTCCCTCGGTACTGAAATCACTAGTATCTGAGATTAGTAGCTCTGCTGATATAACACCATTATGTCAGATCCCTTTCAATGCAGCTGCTGTAGAAGAGACAGGATATTTATTTGGAGCTGATATGACACGTGTTGCTTTCATTTTGTCAGATTATTGTAGGTATGTCTCATTGTGGAGCATAAAATTACAGGCTAAGTTCTGCAAGATGTTGTGCATTTTTGTTTCCTAGCGACTTCCACGTATAGGGAAACAGCATTGTACAGGATCATAAAAATGTACAGTAAATGCAAAGAGCAAAAGATGCCAATGCCCCATAAAGTCAGCAGTTAACTATATCTAGCTTAGAGGTTAAAACGAGTAGGCTTATGTTTCAAAGAGAAGCTGTTGTTCAGGCAGTAAAACTATTTTAAAACCATCAGATAACATTGTATCAGATACCAGGTACCATGATGCAGATGCTGAAATATCTGCATGCAATTTGCAGCGCAAAGAGGTCTTCATCTTGTTGGAATGCTAATGCTGGCATAATATAAAATGCTGTAATTAATACAAAATACCCATCAGTAAATATGCTTATTTGCAAGACATAAAAAAGTCATTCTACAATTAATTACTTTCTATACTTAAATAAAAGATAGAAAGGCTACTATCCGATGCCATCATTTATGTCATTCACATCTGAGCATAAGCCAAAAGCAGAATCCTGCCAGATCAGAATTCTCCATTCACTTTACTGCCATTTCACACAGACGAAAAATGCTAGACCGTGGAGAATCAGGCTCACAGCAGTTCGGGAAAAAATCTTTTTTCATCTGAGTTTTATTGATCTGAGGTCTTCTGATTGCTATATTAATCACTCTGCATGCTTATCCCTACTTAACTTACATCCTAAGAGTCTTGCTTGTGATAACCTGGCTAGTATTGCCCTGGCATTAAATACATGATAACGTTTTTATCACTGTTACCCCTTCTGCATAGTTATGAGATTAAAAAGAAAGCCAGCTGCAACTATGAGCCATTAGTTTCATAATGAACTTAGTGCAAGGCATTAATTCATTGCTAATACTTTGATACGAAACTCACAGAAAAATGGCATAGTGTCTACTACAAGAAAAATAAATCCTCAAATCTGCTATTACAATGGTAAACGCTGAAAATGAAAGATATAAGGTATTACATGCTGGTGCAATCTTTACTTATATCCACCCTTTGTCCCCCACAGACTATTGGCTATATAGGCCTTATCCTGGTTCTCTCCTAGCTAGCATAAGCTATTGCTTAGCTATGTAATACTATTTGATTTTCCATTCAGAGTTCCATAGTTCACTCTGAGTAGCTTCATCACTCTCAAGGTATCTTCTTCAGTCATTGACAAATAATCCAAGATGGCTGCGCCTTATGGCAGAAATTAAAATTAAAAGAATTTTCCCCTAGTGTTTCAGAAGATCATGTGTTCTAACAGAAAATTAGCCCTACAGAGAACAGTGCAGGAAAAAAAAAAAAAGCTCTAAGAAAAAGTTTAATCTTTTTTGCTAAAATCCATTTCCAGAATCTTACGTAATGTATATACTTTGTAATTATTTTAAATAGTTTTAATTACTACATTTTATATGGATATTTTCCACACTGTTAAACCCAAGGATGGGTTGCATAAACTTTGGAGGGAACACAGACTTACTCAACCTAAAAAATCAGTTTCAACATCTTCAGTCATGCAAGTACCAGCTTTTGGCTCGCACCAACAAATGCCTCTTAAAGCAAATGGAATACACATGTATAAAGTGGACCTGACAGCAGGGGAACTAAGCAGATGCAATTAGCTGAAGATTCAGCCCTCTATAATTAACATTTGGTTTGTTTAAAACAAGTCTGTACATAATTGCAGCTATTATTTAAGATGTTTTTATGCAGCCTTTTTATATTAAAAGAACCTAACAACACACACTTCAGGCACTACATAAAGCATCATTTATAAGTGAATAGTTACAGGACAAGAAAGGTTAGCCAGCTTATGAATACTACAGCCTACATTGTATGCATCACCATACGATGAGGGAGGAAAAAAGAAAACAAAGGATTATAACGGGATCAATAAATAAAATGCTTTCATCAGCTACACCAGATTTCTTTTTTTTTTTTTTTTGGATAATGATTTGCTCACAAAACATGCAAATGCTCTTTCATTAAGTTAATACTTTCCAATTCCATAAATCCTTCTTCCACCATCCCCATGTGTAAAAGCTCCCACTGTTGCTGTGAATTCCAAACAGTATTCAACACAAGCAAAATGGACGTGACCTGTTTTTATCACATCCGGGGGCAAAAGTAAGGCACTATCATGGGAAATCTGCTACGGCACAGACTTGACTATTCTGTGTATTTTCTGTTTATTGTAATTTTGTCTTCTGATAAGATTCCAATTAAAAACCTAGGCCAAAGGGTGAGATTTCATACAAGTAGACTCATATGTATGCAGGTAGTAGTGACAATGTGGCATAACATTACAACATAGCTAACTGCTGCATCTACTGTCCCTATGTAGTTGGCTTTTGATGAGAGTCATCGAGTGTCCAGAGTCACTAGATACTGCTTGAAGAACCATAAACTAAGATGTTTAGAAGTACTTAAGCCCATATTAGGATGCACATTCTGCTTACAGCACTCTCTCACCAGAACTCTGCAAGACTTTGGTAGTATCTAGCAATAGCTCAGATTGCAGGAAGTAAAAAGTGTGTGTAAGGCTCAGCTCTATTCAGCAGAGAGAAGGACCTTGGGCAGATATTATTCTCATCCCTTCCAGTCAAACTTATTTGTGAACCTTTCCACTAAAGAATTTCAAATCTTAAAAGGCAAGGAAAGGGGAAAAGGCAAGGGATAGCCAGTCACTATAGGCCACTGCACAGAACTGGCAGGCAAGACTCCTGCACATCATTTCTTCCTCTGCTATTGATCTTGCAGATGACTGTGCACTTTCATTTATCTACCTGTAAAAACAGGCTTGTAATATCAGTTATCATCCCACTGTTCAAGAAAGGGTAGAAATATAATTAGTTAACAAACTCCTTGCTTTCTGACCTCTGAATACTATCAAAACAGTTTAAATAAGCTTATGTGTAAGCAGGAATCATTCCCAATAATGTCTATGAAGAACATGAGATGAACATGCTAGGTAACTGCATGCTATATCACACTGTTAAAGGAAGCTGTATAAATATATGGGTTTGGGTTGTGGGTCCCAACTTGTAATAGGCACTTTTACATAAAGCATATATGCCCAATCATGCAACTGTTATTTAAGTTCTAATATAAATGAACAAAACCACGGGTTGTATCTAAAGCTTTTAGTCAGAAAAAGTTAAAACCATTTTGCCTCACTCTTCCCCGAGCATCTAAGTACACCAATGTAAATGATGGATTGCACTGCAGGGTGAATTACTTTGTCACTGCACCCAATTTAACATGAAAACTCTGTATACTGTTCCTAATTCAATTTGTAGAACATCAAACATCCCTATAAAGCTGCTGTCCTTTTAATGTGACTAACATACATGTACAAGAGTTAGACCACATAATGTAAAAGATAGTATGTTCGCCCTCTCCAAGCATTTTTTGGCTAACATGACTGGAATACTAAGGCAGTGTTACACTTAATGTTATTTGCTTCAGTTTTCAAAATAATACTTTTTTCGTAATTTCTTCTTCAGCAAAATTTCATTTCTGAAACAATTGACAGGGAACTTCTGTATAGCTCTTTACGCTGTCTGGGAAAGCTGAGCAGCTTTCTTTGATATGAAAGAATGCTGAAGGTTCTACCTACTAATTACTATCAACTAGGGATGCTAGCCTCTGCTTCCTCAGACCCCACACATATCTATGGGATTCACATTACTTTTGAATGAGGTATAGTTCTTCTCCTTCTCTGGCACGAGTCAAAATTGCATCAGAGCCGAACTACTGCAAGAAATCAAAGCAATTAAATTAATGCAGGAGAAAAATACATAGCTGTATTGCAGCAATTAGAACATAATACTGATTGCAAGCAGTGTGAGAAATTCAAAGGGTAATGCCAGAGACCCAGCACCTTTCATGTCAGTCATTGATGGCATGCTTAGGGTTTCATGAGTCCTAAACCACATGAATACAATTTGGCTATCTCAATGTTTTCCAGAGTCTCTGATAGGAGTATCAGCATACACAATAGCCTACTCTGTGTTGTGTTAGATGGGGTAGTTCCTCTCCAATGAGTTGTTTAATCATGTCTAGATATAAAGTCTGAAGAGCTCTATAAATTAATGCAGTAAGAAGCAGCAAGATATCTTGTGATATTAACTTCAGAATAGCTCTTACTTTTCATCACACTGCATGCCCTCCACTTCCATTAATTTCAATGCGGTTTGGGGACACTCAGCAACTTCAAAGAAATGGCCTCAATATCCTTGAGCCTTTAAAGTTCAATACATTATTAATACTAAATTAATAGGGCTTCCTTTAGAAGGAAACCACTAAGTTCCTTCCTCAGAAGCACATATGATATTGACGTCTCATCGGGTTTCTGACCCTAGTTGTTCCCTGTACTCTCTAAACAGAAAGTTACCAATCAGTAACAGTACAAACAGTTGGGGACTGTCCTGTTGGCTGCCACAGGCAGATCTTTTTTTCTTTTCCCAAATCTTTGGCTCTAGGAAAGAGAAATTATTTCTTCAGCAGCCTTCCCATGAGAGAGCTGTGCCCAGAATTTAAGTATTCATCACTGCTTAGGCAAACTCAAGGGGAAAAAATAAAGGTCTTCCAATTAACCTCAAGACTAATGGCACGGCATCAATATTATGTGCTTGATCCTACAAAATACACAGCAGCCTCAAATCCCACGGAATTCTACAGCACACAAAAACTTGCGGTCTAGAACATGATACGGAAACGTGCTAAAGAGCTACATCATATGCAGAGAATGCATAATGCTTAAGCAATACCACTGTGAGCATTTTGCACAATCTTAACAAAGGGACATACCTGAAAAAGAGGGAAGAATGCTGCCTTCAATCTCCCTTGAAAACTCAGCAGAACTATGAATGGCAAACTGTAGGTCTTGCACATACATTACTCTAACTTCAGTCAACACAAAATGATGCACATTCCTGAGACAGGAAGCGTCATTTTCTCCTGGCTAACATAGCTACATATAACCAAAAACAATCACAACAAACAACAGAAAGTCATTCAAAAGCTAATGGCAAAGGGGAGGCAAAATTATCTTGATTATACTGAATTAGATTCAGAGACCTAGATTTCCAGTCATCCTGGGGTTGACAGTCAGGGCACTAATCCAGATCATCTCATAGCTCACTGGACTACCTAAATCCTCAGCACTTAAACCTTATGTCCTGGCGCTTTCTGAGATCACGAAGTCAAAAAATGTTTTTCTGGCCATATAATAACAGCTTTGCTCAAGATCAAGATTTGATCAAGAAGAAATCTCATGTCAGAGGATAAGCCAAGATATGGATCCATTTCAGGCAGTCACATCATGACAGAAAATTGACCCATCATAATGTGGCTTTACTGCAATTGCTCTTCACCGTCACCACTGCAGTCTACCAGTTTCTTAGCAGTAGCTCGTTCTTGGTTACTAGACATTTCTTAACAGAACTGGGAAAAAAACCCACAACTTTGTAGCTAATTTTTCTGAATTGGTGACAGCCTTTCTTCCAGTATGTAGCAGTACTTTCAGCGGTGTTAACAAGATTGTGATGTGTTTTTCAACATAAAGCATTGTTTCAGACTAAAGCAGATCTTGACTTGCTCAAAATAATGTTTCTACATCATGCAGATTTTCAAAAGAGCCCAGTTTATGCATATTCCCATTACTATACATGGCAAGTATAGAAGAATCTTAAATAGCAATGAACTCATTAAATTCCCTTTAAACTGCCAAAAAGGGTTAGGATCATCAGGTTTGTTTCTGTGTGCTACCAAAAAATGAGATGCCATGGGCTATCAAAAATTCCAAGGTCCATGTTAACAACACAGGGTTTTTATGTATGTTTCCCTCACATTCCTGGAAAAACTGTGGAAAATAAGTATATTTCTGCAGGCAAGAAAAAGGACTAAAGAAGGATATTTGCTTCTGAGATAGCTGGGACAAGTTAGAGCAACTTCCAACAAGAAATGATTCTTGGAGTCCCCAAAAAGCAGAGACTCCGACCCTGCATCATAAAGAGCTATCCAAGGTTGCGAAGTGCCTTAATACTTACCCATTACGTCATTAATGAACCCCAAATCATGTAATAAAACAGTGCACAGCTCAGAATCCCATTATTACTAAACTGGCCACAAGACAAATATGAAGATTGTGTATCACCAGCATTAACTAACTTTGCATAAATTTAATTTACAACACAAGAGGCAGCTTAGGAAAGTAGAGAAGAAAATAAAGTAGTCTTATCGACACATCAATCCACTTACGTCCCTGTAACCCAAATGATGAAGAGTCAAGCTTTATGAATAAAACAGAGTACATATATTTCCTACTACCTGTTTACCCTAAGTAACCATCAATGTTAAGGTGAAAGGTTATGCAACCCTGGAAAAAGTGAAGAAAAGCAGCTTTTTTTCAGACTTCTAAAATCACAGATGGGAAACAATTGCAGAAAAGTTGAACTGCAGTGGAGGAACTGAGGAGCAGCAAGAGGGAAAAATCATTCTAGTCAGATCAGCTGCCAGGATAAGATGATACAGATAAGAAAGAACATGTCTTACTCATCTCAGTTGCCAGCCATGTATTATATCAACATTCCTACTTACTACTTAGATATTACAGGGATGACAGTAATATAAATACCTGAATGTAGAGCTTTTACTGGTTTATTTTGGACTATTTTCAAGACATCCCTAAAAATTTTACTGATTTGGAAGCATTGTTTATTTATCCCACTTGCCAGGTGAACATGGGGAAGAACCTTTTTTTTTTTCACTTTGTCATGCTCCCAGTCTTGACAAGAGACATATCACTCTCCATGCTTCCCCCACCATTTTTGCTTCCCTGCAGTTCTGTGGAATATCCCTCAGAGATTACTTCTATCATCCATCTGTCCATAGTTATGTTTACGCACTGATCCTGGAAGAAGTCATACCCTTCCCCCTCTCTGGACCGATTCCTGAGACAGCAGTGTTATCCTGGCACTCTGCTGCTATTCTGTTATTCCTATTCCAACCAACAATATTCTTGGCTAGAAATGATGCAGCTCTGTCTACCTTGGGTGACTGTAGCAAGCGGCTTATCCTTCTGAACCCTGCTAAATTTCTTGGCTTCTTGGTCCTTGCAAAGGTGTCCCCTATTCATCCTTCTCAGCCACTTCTTTAGCCATTAGTCAAAAGCAGTGATACGGATATGCTTCTTTCCTCTCTCTCATTCAGTTTTGAGGTTCAGATGGAAGATATTTCACACTGGCTGTGATGCATGTACCTGCTTCATTTTGCTGTTCTAGAATTTTAATCACTTTCTAAATTATTGATGCAGAAATCCCAGGTAGAAAAAAAATCACCTTCATTTGGGTATCTGTTGTTCATAGCTTGCTCTCCCTGTCTTTTGAGAGATGAGACTTTGGACACAGATAAAAGAAAAATTAAAAAAACACCAAAGGTAAGAATTTAAAAAATGTATTTAGTTCAGGGGAACTGTATGGAGAAATATGCCACTGCAAAGATTTCATCAGGGATTTCCTAGCTTTCCTTCTTTTCATCTGTCAAGTCAAAATCCACAGAAGTTTCAGACAGTCTTTTATTCTTGCCTGTAGCAAGAGGAAAGAATTTTTTTTTTAGTGAGGGCAAAACCAACTCAGGACTAGAAATGGAAGTTGTAGATTTTAAATGTATATGTTTCCCTTCTTATCAGCCTGGCATATCTAAAGCAGAGATGCCTGGTAGTTTCCAGTGTCCTTTGAAAACCAGAGAGCATTGCACCTGTTACTCAACCTTCATCAATATTTTATTTGTATTTACCTCTATTCTAAAGAATTCTAAAGATCTACTTCTCTTCTAACCCTTTTTATTGTTCAGTGTTCCATCTTTGGCCAAGACATTGACTGAAAAAATAAAAGAAATCCTAGGAGCTGTGACAGCCCTGCCTCCTGCACACTCTATGGGGCAGAACTTCTGCAGACAAGCTGCAGATAGGCTCATTCTAGTAGCTTAGCCATAAAGACTAGCTGCCTACCAACTATCATGTGAACTACTGAATATGACAGCAGTACAGAAAAACCTGTCCATCAGTAATACTCATTGCCTACATCACTTAATTTATAAAAATGCTAAACAGTTGTCCATCTATTGATATGTATAGATATTCAACTTAAAAAATGCAACCACAGTGCAATAGTACAAAGTAATACACTCCAACAGCAGTAAGTCCAAGAGCCCCCGTACACCACCTTTCAAAATATCAGAAACGGAGGAAAACGTCCTTGAATTCAAACCAGTTCAGGGAAGCTTTGTTTCTTTCAGTTAAGATTCTTATTGTATTCAATTTTTATCAGTGAATGCCTCAAAGAACGATTCAGGATAACTCTGGCAAATTCACTGCTGTGCAGCTGCCTGAAGAACAAACTACATACCCTGGAGACACAGACATCCCATACCTGATTATCCACAAATAAGTGCCTGCTGAGTCTTCCACATATGCTGAGCACTGTAGATGGGAAGAGAGAACAGTGGGATACGCAGACCTACAGATCTATTCCATAAACATAGCACCTAACAAAAATCATGTCCTTGTGTCCTGTACCTGCCTCCTTCCCTGTATTTCAGCCTTCGCCACTTAAGCATTTTGATTTATGTATGCAGAAAGGGTTGCAGGTGCAGATGAAAAAGGCATGGCCAACCATACTGCCTCCTTCAAAGTATGTGCAGTCCTGAAAGGAAATTATCAACCACATTCTGCTGGCAACTGACTTGTCATTTCCTTTACTATGATTTGCCTGAAGTCACACATGGCATATATATCCAAGCAGATACGGACTGCTCTGTCTCTCAGCAGGTCATACTAGCTACAGTACACAGTAGCAGGATAACTTGGCTCTACGGCAGCAGGATCAGATCTGGTTTGTGTCTGGGTGGTGAGGAGCACAAGTAGATAAGGAGTGGGTGGAAAGGCATGCAGGAGACAGTGACGACACTGATGGGAGAAGTCAGACTTGTAGGATCTAAGTTTCTTCCAGCCCTTTGATCTTCCCACTGAAAGATACTGAATTTTATGCATAACATCTCAGCTACTCTATAAACTCTTAAGTCCACTTGAAATAACCTCCCAAATGTTAAGCAAACTAGTCAAGAGACTAGCAGCTTTTTAAAAAATATTTGGAATACTGAAATTAATCTAAAGCAAACAAACTTTTGTTTGTGTCTGAAAAAAATGAAGACCATTTGAAATTAGTCTCATAGACACTAAAATTGTCAGTAGTAGCCAGGAGAAACTGACCAAATTCTGCACATTTTAGTTCTCCCCTTCGCATAAATGCCTGCCTAGCTGTTCATGAAACTCTACACTAACCACCAGGGAAACCCAGTGAGGACTGATGAATAATGCACACAAATCAAAGTCCATTCTGTCTGGCTGGGTGACCATAAAATTATGCAATGAACAACACTACTGACTCTGTACATTTGATTTTGAGCCCTGTTAGACAGATGCTTAGGGTCAAAATTGGATGACGAAACTGAATGCATGGAAAGGATCTTACACCAGGGTCCTTTATCCAGCTTTCAACTTCATACCAGGCCAGGTTCACTGCAACTGGCATGCTACAATGCCAGGTTTTCACTCAGCTATACAGGAAACTAAGCTCAGTACCAGAAGATGCCAACTTATTTTACATTACTCAAACTGATCCCCACCCTTCCACACATGCCTGGACTTGATCCAGCCACATACCTAAAAGGAATCATGTGTTTTCTTAAATCCTTATGGTACTGTGTATGTGACATCTGTTTGTTTTTTCCCCAACACAACTTTGTGCAGCAATATGTTGATAAGACTGCTCTTATTTATTTTTTTGTACTTTTTGCAGCACCAAAAAGTTGTAGAGGTCATATGCTAGAATAAGTACAAAATACAGAAGATCATCTCTATTGAAGAACTGGAGAGACCCCATTATTTAGCTGGAGAACAAACAGTTTAACCATGGCTGCACCTGCTTCAAACTGTTCTACTGACCTTCAGACCTTAGGTCAAATCCTTTCTGTATGCATCCCTATTTTGCAATGTTTGACCATGTCCTGCCTTTACCTCCTGGTTCTCAAATTCATGCATGTTTATGGTCTTCTTACTGGTACATCACCATACATAAGGAGGCTGAGTCTATAACTCTTAGCAATGCAAGCAGTCCATGTAACTCAAAGAGTTTGCTTGTATGAGTGAAGATGAGTAAGATTTAACAAGACTGACAGAACTCTGCAGAACACAACATTTTGATAAACGCTGCTCTCATAGCAGCTTATGGTAGGCACGTTCTAAAACATTTAAACTGATAGGAATTATTCTGATGACTTCAAATATGCACTGAATATGGTTCCAGAACAAACACAAGTTTTTTTGCAACCCATCTGTATCTCAGTCTTTCTTTGTGAGCAAGGATTTCTTTAACTGTGATTTCCCCGACTGCAATCCAAGGTAGATATTAAGAATGTGGCACTGGACTTGTACTATTGCTACACAGATCAGCTGGTTAGATATGGGGCTATGCCATCAGTAGGTTCACCCAATGGTGATAATATTTACTTTACAAACAGTTGCAGTTTCTTTTCATTATTTTCTGCCATTAGAAAGCAGCCTGAGTGTGGGAGATGTCAGGACAGTAAACAAACAACAATCTCTGATACTAAGGAAGTAAGTAAGGTCTGTTTCCCCCCCAAAAAAACCAGAAGACTACTCAAACAAAAATAATCAATTTTGGGTTCATGCTTTCTTAAAATATGCTTTTCTTCAAAGACAATCCAATAACTCTCAATACTTACCCTAGCAGTTGTAGGGCAATATTTATTCTAACAGTCTTTGTAGGGATAACAGCAGACTGGATTTGAGTTGAAAGGAGATCTAGACCCTTCCCTCTCCCCTACCGCAGAAATAGCTGATAGTAAAATAACAAATTTTCTCCTTTGGGTGGTATTTAATTCATAGAATTGCAAAATTTTTTGGTGAATTTGGCATAAGTAAAATGACACTTCAGCACGATTGGCATTTAGAAAACTATATCTTTACCACATAAGGACATCAACATTTTCTTTCCTTTAATTTTTTTAGTAGCTACTCTACATCAAAGAGTAAAAAAAACATATAAGGTTTTGTGGACCATCAAGCTACATTACTGAGTATTAAAACAAACAAAAACCCAAAAGACTAGGCATTCCATTGTGGAAATTAGGTTAATAACCTAAAAGTGATCACTAATTACTTTTCATCATACATCTTTAAATAATTTTCAGTACACAATTATAGACTTGTCACAGATCAGAGGCTAAGTACACATTAAAATGTTAGGTATTAACCATTCTGTTGCTATTAAACACAGCGGTAATCCACAGATAACACTACTGTAATTTGAGTAAGTGTCAAGGTGATCCAGAAGCTTAGCAAATTTTAACTGTCTCAAAAAGCACAACAATCCTGAAATCCTGTCACCTCCAATCTCAAGTGCCAATCTTTCTCTTCTCCCCTGAACAACTTTTCATTCCACCCAGGTTTAAAAAAAAATAACAAAGAATTGCTAAAGACAGACTAACTAAGGAAAATATTAAACCCTAAACTCCAAATGCCTGCTTAACCAATAGCATGACTTTCCTTCCATCTGCATTCAGCCACATTCTTGAATTTAGTGTGGCATCATGTGCACAAGTCCTGTGGTGAAAGGGGTTGACAGTACTAAGTGACAAGAGGGACATACACTGGCCTATTTCCTTAGGACAATTATCACTCTGAACAGGCATTTCATATTAAAGCTGCTGCTTCATCATCTAACACCCCCTACCCTTCTCCCTGGCACTGCTTCCCAAAGAAGTCAAAGTCTTGTTTGCAAACCCAGAGGTTCCATCAATTCACGTGAAGTCAGTCAATAGAACTAGTACAGTACTAGTCAGGTTAGTGTCACAATTGTAAACACAATTTCAACCACAAATTGACATAAATGAGGTCAGAATCCACTTAAAATGCTAACACAGACATTTGCATTGTGTTTAACTAATGTAATATAAAACTGGCATCATTTATACTATTTCAACTTTGAGTATCAACTAGCTGTGAGCTGCCCTGCCTCACATAAATCGGCATTAAGAACAATACAAGATTTGGACCTGGAAGCCTCAAGACCCTCAAGGCAGCTTTTTCACTGCTTTGTAGTTTGTCTGGGCAATTATCTCCGTGAAATGCAGTGCAAAGCCCTACTACTCTGATTTGGCAGTGAGCTATGAGTCAACAGTCTTTGACCTACCCAAAGAGGCTTCTACACACTGAGCTGCAGCATCTCTTTATTTCTGTATAACGGTTAGTGGAAAACATTTTGAGATATTTGAGTAAAAGGTACTATAGAAATAGAAAGTACTGTTAAAGTAAATTACATTTCTCCAGGCTTTGAATTAAGAACCACAGTCACTCCTAATGGATTAAAACATGACATGTTTTACTTACCTCCTACACATGCTTGTATCCTTTTATAAAAGGCTAATACAGAAATTCTTTAATAGCCTTCCATGCATTAGAAGAGCTAGATGGTCTATGATCATCAATACACAGATTAAGAAGCACTTTAGGGGCTGGATGAAGCCAGCCACCTCATTACATATGGCCCACAGTCACATTAGCGTTATCCTACAGTAACATGACAAAAACAAGATTAATTTTAATGTTTGCTTTTTCCCCTCAAAAAGGTATCAAAAAGACCTGTCTAGACTTTAGGAAGCAGAAGGTTTCCAAACTTAAGTCTAAGCCACAGTAGACAAGAGGACTGCTGTCATTACAAAGCTATGATATCTCTGGGCATTGCTTCCTTCTGTACAGATAGGAAAAGCTGTCTTTTTAAGGGTCTGATCTTCTTTATCCTCCAGTGCAGCCTGGCCAAATTGCACAATGACTTCAACAGAACATGATCTGAACCCAGACCTGCACCTAACAATTATGTAAGAACCTAATGGTTGTTAGGTTAGATGAGTTAATAGAAATTCAGGTGGGGCCAACACTCGGAAGTAGAAAGCTGAGTAAAAGGAGGGGACTGGTTTTGCTTTATGCTTTCCTTAAGATAACTATTTGAGTATTTTTTTTTCCTCAACCTAACACCTGGGACCAAGATAGAGAGAAAGGGCTGCTGCTTAGACCCTGAGAGCAGAAGAAAACCCTCAAAGGCTCATTAACTGAAGTGAACCAGGCAGTGCCATGAAAGGCCACATCAGCCAGTCTTCCTAGGACTCCAGAGTAAAAGTATCATGGATTTTTAGCACACGATTCAACCACCCAAAAAGTTTGATTCCTGAGCATTCCTGAAGAGTTGGTGTCCCTTTTCTACAAATGTGGAAATGAATGCCAAAGATTTTGTCTACCTTTTATTAGCCAATTTGTAGCCCCAGTGTACAATTTTTACAGTACTTAGACTTGCAGGGTATTTGATACATACAAAACATTCCTCCCATTGACCTGTTTTAGCTGTAGCTGCTCAGCACTTATGCAAATCAGGCCTCAGGGGAAACAAGAAACATACAATTAGTGACCACCCTTGAAAAGTTTGATTAAAGTGTGTTGCCAAGCAACACAAATTGTGGCAGAGACAGTGATAAAATTCTATTCTCTATAGAGGAGCCTTACATGCCTTTGTGACTATCTTTTCCTCTTCCTGCAATCCCCTCTTTTATCCACTGTGTCCCACAACCTCTGCAATAAAATGAGTGTGTGCTAAATTAGTGTCTTTTCCCACACAACCCTTGCACAGGCAATCATATTTCTGGTATTTCTAAAGTGTTAAGATAACTTTAGCTTGTGAGCGCATAGGAATTCCTCACTTGCCTCTCCCCTACTCTTATTTTTTAATAAAGCTAAAAAAATTTCTACCAAATGGCACAATTCTTGTATCTACCAAAGTGATTACAAGGTTAGGTCTTTCCTCTCTTTCCCATACCTACCTGGTTCTCAAACCTAATTTTCTCCTCTCTTTCCTTCTCTGCATCCCCCATTCCACAGTACCTCATTTGGGCACAATCTCCTCCGCACCAACTGTCTGCTTGTCTTCCCACCCCAGCACCTAGCACAGCTGTCTCCACCCAGCCAGCCAGTCCCAGTTATAGCAGATCCCAAAATCCAGCCCAAAGCACTTCATTTGATAAAGATGTAGATTTCAAGTTTATCAAGGAAATCTGTTTCTGTCAGATGCTGACTCCATTTTTATCACACTTATATATGCAAATACATGTATGTGTGTGAAGTGGTATACATCTGTGTACAAATGTGCATAATATTTGCAACCACCATAAACAGGAATGTAATTTATATGACGGAACAACAGCAGATCAGATCAAATAACCTGGGAAGAATCCAGTGGATGAGACATGAGTGCTTCCTTTGAGAATGGGTTACTGAAGAGCTTCTGGAAGTAGATGATGGGATATGCCTGGGGAAGTGAGTACCCAGATCAGCAGTTGCAGCAGTAAAAAGAAACGTGAGGAGAGGGGCAGGCACTGAACTCAGCAAGGACAGAACCAGGGGCCACAGCTATTTCGCTGAGCCCCTGCTTTTTAGCAAAGGTCCTGAAAGAAAGTAATCCCAATGGGGGAAGACTGTGAAGCACTGGTTAAGCTCTAAGCTCCTAACACCCACGGACACTTCTTGTTCCGGATTTTTCACACTCTCCTCCATTCTTTGGCAAAGGATTCTCAGAACTGCTCCATGCCCCGTTATCCCATACCCTGGATGCAGGGGCAAACAACTTTGGGAACTCTTGATCTGCAGCAATAGTCAGCAGCAAAAGTATTGGAAAAAAGAATTAAATAATAGGCAGCAAAGAGAGATCCTTCATCTAAAACCTTCCAGCCATTACAGCTAGAGGTTTAGGAATCTCCTGAGCCAGGGGTTCCACTGTATTAACCTGGGAATAACTGAGAATAATAACATCTTCTCACACTTGCTCAAGTTCCCTTGGTACCTGCAGAGCAAAATAAAGCCCACGGCTCTCATCTCTAGGACGAGACAGCCTACAGCTAGTACAAGTCAGATGTATATTTAGCAATATCAGTGGAGCTGTGCTGACTTACCGTGCACAGTATCATTTAGGTTGGAGTAGCATCCAAAAGCTCCAGTTAGGACAACAGCTCCATCCTGTCCAGAACTAGATGAATACCTACAGTCACACGTGCCCTATACCAGGGAGACAGGCCAGGCTGCCTTCATATGCTTCTAACTGGGCGCTCCTTGAAAATGATCCTGAGTCTGCAACATGTGCAGAATGCAGCTGTTTGTATACTCCGCTGCACCGGAACATGAGAATTACTTTAATCTATCCCTTGCGAAATGCCCGCCTTGCCAATATACCAAAGGATAGAACTCAAAGTCTAATGATAAGGTATAAAACATACTTTCATCCTCCAGGCTCTAAGTATTTGATGGGCTCATCAATTTCTGCCTATCATAAAAAATTTGATCTCAGCCCTGTAGGCTCAATAAATAGAACATTCATAGTTCAGACATCTTTAATGGCCTGTAGAAAGTTGCTAGCTCCATCCAGCTTTTTCAGGTGACATTTTGAACTTTTTCTCCTTTTGGGGAGGAAATTAGGAGAAGAAGAGAAAAAAGAAGAGGTAGTGTACATTCATCTTCCTCCTTTTTTATCATGCATCAGAAGGAAATTGATATTTTCCTGGAGACCACTGGTATTTAATATGCTCTTGAGTCAGCCTTTTCTGATACCACCTTTCCCTGTGCTTTTTTCATTGAGATATTTACATGTTACTTTAGACAGCTTATATAAGAGTCTTCAACAATGCAGAAATGCTGAGCATGAAAATATGAGATCCATACTGTCATTTACATCATAACTAATCAACTCTATGAGAGGGATCATTAAGTTCATCATAAACATCTTTATAAAAAACTGTTTTGAGGCTGATAAAAGAATGAAAGCAAAGTCCAAGTCCCAAGTTCAAATGATGTATAAATCCCATTCTGTAAATAAAAAGTAGAACATTCTCTTGGGAGCAGTGAGAAATAAAACTAACTGTTGCCCTTCTTCGGAACAGCTATGTTAGGTAAGGCACAAGGGAAAGGAGGCCACATAAAACACTTGTAATATTTCAGCATCACCAGAGTTTAACCTGGAAAGGCTTTTACTGGAAAGCTTCCAACTCTGCCAGCTCTTTGTTACATAGTGGATTTTATTCCACAGCTGAAGACCTTCAAAATAACAAAACCATGCAAAGGAAAAGCAGATTGACTTTTTGGCAGGAAGTCAATGTGCAAATACTAATGAAATAATCTTAGTCAGACTCCTCAAAGGTCAACAGCTACATAGTGAAGAACTTTAGAGCATTTAAGTTATTAACAATTTTGTCTTCAAGGATTGACAGTTTTTGTGCTTTAAGTTAAGGGTTTAAAAAAAAAAATATCAAGAGTTGATGACTGAACAGACAAGCTCTGTCTATCTCTAGCTCTGCGATTCTTCAGATAAAAAGACTGCCTTTTTCCTATGGAAGCTACCAACCCGATTCCTATCTATTTAGGACCAGAACCAAAAGCAATTAGGAAAGTGGACTGTCATCAATGCTCTCTCTCATTTGTTTCTGGCAAAGTCCACTATGAAACACCCAATCTCAGTGCTATCTTCCATTGCCAGCATCCTCCCTGTTAGTCTATATCCTCATTCTTTTATCTATTCTTCCACTCTTCCTTTATTCCACCCCTCACAACTAAATACTCTTTATCCCCTTTACTGGTGTACTCCTGTCCTTTTTCCCTCCTAACTCAGAACTAAGGAATGAGCGCAGGCAATGACAGAGGGTGAAGAGAAGAAAATTATGCTCAGGAAAGACAGTGAATGACCTTAAAACTGCCTAAGCTTTGAAATATCTTAGGTGAAAGTCACTTGCTGTCCCTGCAGTCCAACTTTGGTAGTGAAAGTTAGTGGTAAAACCTTCAGCAGTTTTAATGGGATTAGAAGCCACTCTCCAAGCAGAATTAACCACAGCTTAGGTTTTCCAGTTACTCAATTACTTCCAGTTACACAGCTTCAGTTCTCATTTGTACCACTTTAAATGACGGAGCGCTGATAAATTTACTGTCTTGCACCTATATGGCTCAGGATGAGTCCTACTGTGCTACTGACAAATATAGTATCATTGGCATGTTGATAATTAAGACAACGACATATTTTCATACTTAGGGACACCGCTTCTATTAATTGCACATGAAAGAGCATTTTGTCCCACTCTTGATTGTATTACTTTTAATTTTCTTAAGTTGGAAACTTAAAAAAAAGGTCTTATTTTCTTGGTGCTACTTTAGATGGCCCCTTCATTTTGCAAATCTCCATAAGTGTAACACTTGCCTTTTTGTAAATCACAAGGGAAAATGTGCATGTAAGGTAGGGAATCTTCTTGCCTATGCTCAGAAATTGTATTGGATAAATTTAAACTAGGTTTACTTTAGCTTCTTCCAAATAAACAACCTAAATTAATACAAACCAGGTTAATTTCATTTTACAAGTGCCTATACAGCTTTTTGTAGCCCTTTATTGAAACTGATTTATTTAAAATCACTTTTTATTTAGAGTTTGCTTTTAGAACATGAAATATCCCTAGCCAACAGAAAATCATAAACACAAATACAAAATACTAGGAAAGATTACTGAATTTCCACTCCTCACTGTGCCCATTTAGAACAGCTCAAACGTGGAAGGGTTGAAGTGTTTCTTCCTGTAAAAATGGTGGGGGTAGATCTCATTTCCACTTAATGTACTATCCACTTTTTAGCTTCCTTATCCCTAACACAGGTCAACTATGAAAGAAATGTGAACTAAATCCTAACCTTCCATGAACCATGGAATCAACAACAACTTAACCTTTCTGATCTAACACTTTACTAAAGAAAAGAAAAGCTTAAGAGAAACAAGATGGGAGCACCCTATTTCTGGCTATATTGATGTGTTTGGGATTGCTAGTCAGATCCCATCAGTTCCAAATCAGAGTAATAAAGAAGCCGAAATGAGAATTCTGATCTGCTAGTTGGATTTCTGCATCTCACCACCAATTTGAAACATACAGAAAGTGAATTCCACACTGGCACAGTGCCCTTTCAACTTGCACATCAAAGCACTGCCTCTTCAGACAAAGATACGTTCAAGTTGAGAAAGCCTCAAAGTAACGTCTATATACCTCATCTATTTAAAGAGTGTCATCGCTGCAGACAGAACAAAAAGAAAAGCTAAGCATTATAGAGAAAGTAATCTCAAGGAAAAGCAAAGGTACCTCAGATGAGACATGTAAATGGAGGTGGGAAATTAAGTGGTGCAGATATATAGGTTTAATGTCCAGCATTAAGACATTTATATAAAAGGCAAGAGCTGTTGACTATGATACTACCTAAGTGCAAATACAGCAAGTCTGAAAGAAACACAGACATTTTACCCAATCTGTGAGAAAGTGGCACATACCTGGACTTGGCAAAATTAGAAATATTTCACCGATGTATTTCCAACTCTACTGCTATAGCACTCAAAACACACTGATAGTGAAAACTGCTCCTGAATAGCACAGTAAGTTCCAAGCTTAGAAGCACTTACTGCAGTAACATGGTCTGTTTCCCAACATCTTTGCAGTCCTTGGAGAGGTGTAGATGCAGATTTAATGAGCAATGCATACCATCTGTTAATGTTGCCTTTAAAAGCAACTGAGAAAAAAACAGCAATACCGGGAGTGCAAGAGATGGCACAAGTTTTAAAAAAAATGGACCATCAATAATAGGGTTCTCTGTGTATGATTGCTGTAAAAACAAATACCCAGAAATGAGCAGACTACATGTTTATTTTGCAACTGTTAAAATATTTAAGTCAGTCTTAAACCTGGATTAGAACCAAGCAATAAACATTCAGGTTAACAGAGCTAGCGGGCATATTACTTCTGATCAAAAGCCAAACTCACCAAAATGATGCATCCCAGGACCTGATCTTGCAGTAACCATGCTCTGGGCTAGCTCCTTTCTCTAACAAACTAGAACAGATCTTTTGAGACATGCTGATTTACATAAATACAGTATCTGGCTGCTTGTTAGTTTACACTCAAGCCAAGCAGGTAAAAACTGCTATTATTCTAATACAGTAGTATTTCTCACTTACTCAGTGGAGTTATTTATAACTACTTTGGATGCTAGACAGTGGACAGTCAAGCCCCTGGCCCCTACAGTGTCTAAACAGAGAAAGCTAAGTCTGACAGCACAATACATTTTCAGCTACTAGCTAGGGTGATTCAACTTAACTCTGTGAAGCCATTCCATAGGCAGTCACAAATGGATCCCAGGGATACAGAGAAACTACCTGGTGTCTATCAACTCAACAAATGCTCCATTCGTTTGCAATGTGGACCTGATTAGGTAGGAAGAACTGCTCAGTGGCTGGCCTAAGGGCTAGCTAAAGATCAGGGTACTGTTTTCCACCCTACTGTCGGCCTATAATTTAGACCCAGGTCTAAATCACTTCCAACATGCGGTTGAAGCTTCAAAGCCTGTCTATGAAGCTGCAAACATACACTGACTCCCTTATGTTGAGAGTTTAACTAGTGTCTAGTTCTCACAAATTAGTCTTCTATAGAACATGACCTGAGGACAGGACTCATGTTTAGCCAGTATCAGGTATTTCTATCGTAAGAGGTCACTTTTCCCTTTCAGTTTCACAATAACTATTCTCATTGATCTATTCACCTCAGCGACTGTTGCTTTCACTTATGATGCTGAACTCTGATTTCCTATAGGGTAAGGACTGTAAGGTAATTTCCTAATAGGTAATTTCCTATTAGGTAATTTCCTAATAGCTGGCAGGACAATAACTTCATCTTTTTCATCCAGTCATATACATTTCAGTCTTACATTAATATTTTCTTCTTCCTCAAGAGAGCTTTGAGAAATTGCCAAAAATCCATTTAAATGCTTTGGGTTTACTTCCATAGTCCCAGTTTTATTTGAACACAATATTAAATCTGGAGGGAAAGAAATAACTAGAGGTCGATAGCTTGCATGATGAGTTATCTTTGGCCTACTTTATCCTACACAGCTTTCTGACAAGAACAGATGTAAAAGCTCTTTGCAGTCCTTAATCAAGACATACTATTACTGAGATAACCAGAAGGCAAAAGAATAAGCCAAGTCACCAGGGTTCAGAACCAGAGATGGTTGTATGAAATAAAGTGTTTATTTTAATCACTAGAATTCCCTGACAGAGTTTAAGTCAATTATAAAGTTAAAGCCATGTTACCTTGCTGTTTGTTAGGATAAACAGGTAGAATACATTTGTAGTAATTCAATAATCATAAAATTTTATGACATACTGACCCTTTAAATCAGAAATGCATTATTTTTCAATTATTTTAATGGGTTATTAATTTATACAAATTACAAATACAGCTTAGTCTCCTTTCCCAAGCAGATTCATGCAAGTGCAAGTAAGATGCAGATGTATACTTCCCTTGGACTTTTCCACATCTTCTGTAGTGAACACAAAAGCAAAAAATTTCTGTTTGTTTTCAGCACATAATAAGAATTAAAAACACATTCAGAGCAAGACATAATTAGATGACAGTTCAAGCGTGCTTCCTATTGAAGAGGTAGTCACACTGCAGTTTAAACAAACACCAAAACCTAGCTGTTTAGAGCTAGACTGTTGTCATTATTTATTCAATGAAAACCAGTTTCTTCTTCTGTATGTCAGGTAGACATTGCATATATCCACACCAATCTGGCTGGCACCAGGTACTTGACTCATTTCATCAAAGGAAATAATTTTTAAAAGAATGTATTTTACATTCTTCTAGAACTCAAAATCAAACTCTTCTTTTTTTAATTACACTTTTAGAATGGAGTATTTCACAAAATTACAAATGCCTGAAAGCCAAAACAATTCCAGTTTGCAACCTTAAGCACAGATGTGGTAAATAGGGCCCAAAACATGTACATGAGGGGCTCCATCCCTCTCCTTGCCTAATGTAAATCTATCCACTCAGATTAAATGCCCCCACAACTCTCCCAGCCACAATCGCAGTCTGATTTCTTCAACATGCTATTCCCTCTCCCCTAATTCCTGTCTCTCCCATACTGTACTTATGGAGATCTGTTAAAACTCTCTTCATGCATCTTATTTACAGATCCCTGCTGAAACCCAAACCACTACACTGTTATGCCCAGCGTTTCTTCATATCTCAGTAGATGAACTGTTTCCTCATTTCTTTCCTCTCTTTTTTTTTGGGGGGGGGAGGGAGGTACATTGTTTTCACCTGGGGAAAACTTCTTACACCTGCACAGAAATTAAGTACTGAAATTATGTATAACTGTGCTACATCTCTGGGAATAACCCTGAGCCCTGATACTCCAAATACTGCGCTAGTTTAGAAAACATAATTTCCCAAAAGCTTGAACAGCCATTTTGCTTTTGGCCACATTTTCAAATGTCAGTAAAACCCACTTGAGGAGACAACCACCACTGTTAACAGCAGGCAGACTGAAGGGAGATAGTGGCTATTTTGACAGTTAGGGACAGTGGACACCATTTGTAACAAAGTAAAAAACAAGATTTAATTTCTATTGTTCTTATTTGAGCTTCTACCAATGCCAGCTCATATCTAAACATAGTAAAGCTTTCTTCATCCACATTCATTTAAAACAATACACACTTTTACTGTGCTATAGAATAGTATAAATAAAAAAGTATAAAGTTCACTTCCATTCAAGAACAGCCAAGATCACTGTCTCAAAGAGCAATAAATAATAGGATACTGCTAACACCAAACATCAAGAAAGATAGTTAAAACCATTACAAATCCATATCTCTCAGTAACTTAACAATCTATACGTTCAGTCAGTTTAAAAGATCTAGGAACAGGGGTTTAGTGGATTAGTAACAACAGACCATTAATCTCTGCAGCCTCAATTTTAATCCAGCAATGACCAAAGTGATTGAAAATCATTCTGACCACATGACTAGAAAAGCTCCTAAGCACGGTTCTCTCACATACCTGAATCTCAGCAGCAGAGGTCACAGTATGTTTCTAATGGGACTATTTACCAAGAGACTTCTGCTTAATACTTAACTAAACTCAATGCCAACTTTTTTGGCAGAGTAATTCCACTGCACACTACCTCTGTGAACTAAGGGCTGATTTGAAGATTTTATGTTACACTTTATTTCAGCCTATATTAGCAAAGCTTGCTTTTTTCCCTGGCAAAATATCCAAAACAAACTTGTGTAAAACAAATACTTTTTTTTTTTCCTACATAAGATTTTAAATAAACGTGTAGGAATTGATGACTGTCATTCCAAGCAAATGCCAGGAGATTATTTCTGTACAGTTTATATAATATCAGTGAAAGTTATATGCAAAACACTTGAGAGTTTTAAAAATAATGCAATAGTATTATGTTATATACCCTGTTTTTATACATAAGAAATGCTATATTTCAAAGATTTTAAGTTCTGGAGTATTGACTGACTAGAATCAATTCTTAGGTGTCCAGTAATGTGATGATATTATGTGATCAAGACACACTTCATCATTTGGTCCTCCACAACAATTATCAGGGTATCAGTAAAGCAGCCATTGAAAGGGAGACCTTTCAAAAAGGATTTAAATTCAATTGCTATTTGCTGTGGTCTGAAATCTGAGTCACAAGTTCTTCTTCAGGAGCATTAAAAGGAAAATGCTGACTACCTTGTCAGACATGCTCTTTTATTACTGCAAAGTAAGTAAGTATTTAAAAACATAAAAACACAGTAGACATAGAAGGTCCCAGTTACACAGAGTAAGAACTAAATATTGGAGAGTTACAAGCATGAGTTACGAGAGTTACTTGCTGCTGTTTGTGAAGCATCAAGTAGAGCCAGAGCAGGACAATGGCTGGAGGAGAGAAATGAGAAATCTTGCAGGGTCTGTGCTCTTTGGTACTTATAGCCCAAATATATAAATATGATGTAAATGTATTGTAGAGCTTTGTCCAGCCATATTTATAAATAGTGCAATACTTAAGTAAACTTTCTTGCCCATGGTAGAAATTTATTCATAATACCATATATGAAGCCTTCCATCATTTAAAACATGAAGAATTTTTCTACTGATACATACTGACTATGCTACCACCTTCTCTCAGCAGTAGAGAAGACATGTTTGGCTTGTTTTGGTCCCAGACAGAAGGACAGACAGAACCTCAAGTATTTTTATATATCCCCCACAAGAAGTTTCCTATATCAGTCTGCCTAAACTCTGCTTATGCAATCTAGACTGTGCCAGCTGCTTGCACAAAACTGGCATGAGGTTTCCCAAGCACCACTGTTGGCACCACCTGGTAGAGTGGGTCTTCCCTCATCACGCAACACAGCTGTGCTGGTGTCCATCCACCAGTCAGGCCAGGCAGCCCCACAGCCCAGGTCTGTACACAGGATGTTCTCTTTGTATCAGGACTTGAGGTCTGATCAAAATAAAATTAAAATTTGTGCTGGAAAAAAAGTGGAATGGAAATTCACATATGAAAAGCATTGTGTATTACTGCTCATCTCTTGTTATCTCACTTTTTAGTTTTTTGTTTTGTTTACCATAGTCCAGGGGAAATCTGTTTACTATTGTGAAAAATGGTATCTGTTCCATTCAGGGCATCCATAAAGTGAGAATTAACAAATTACAATCAAGATTATTTTAGTTCTGATTGTACAGTTTCTCTTACTATGTTAGTCACACTAGAAAAGTCCTACCTTCACCTTACCACACAAAGACTGATATGATTTCACTTGGATAAAAAACTATTTTCTACACAACTGTATAATTTAATCAGAGATTATGAAAATTTCTGCTCATCTCATCTGGGCTTTTCCAAAGATTTTGTATTATTCATGTATTATACTACTGCTACTCCTCGCTTCAGCAAAGCACTTCAGCATATCCTTAATCTGTTTTATACAATTACATATTAAGACTCAGATACAGCAAAACACTTAAGCATGTCTTTTAAGTTTTGCATTTTGCTGAATCTGTGTATTAATGTATCACAATAAAATCTAAAGAGGATGACTAAGTTTTTAGCTCGCAAGTATGAAAACATACTTATGCTACCTAATAAAAATAAATCATATTATTTATTACTCTGTTTTGCATCCTGTGTTCCACAGTGAGCTAAATACCTGTGACTCTAGAGCAAAGGCACAATTACAGACTGGCAAAGATGAATTGTTAACAACTTGGAGAGAGTGCCAGGGGGGCTACTGAAGATAAAAATTATGCATCTGCAGATAACTTTAAATCCCACTTGCAATTACTAACTGCTACATAGTACCCTCAGGATCATCTGGGCAAACGAGAGGAGACTGTGGAGTCCTTGTAGATTACTTTGTTTTCCAGCAGGCACAAAAAAATACTATAACAATAAGATACCACTTATAAATATGAATGTGAAAAAAAAAAACAAAAAACCACAAATGGTGAAGCCAGTTGAATATACTGGAAAATAAAAAGCAGGAGTTACAGACATCATGGGCAAAATGCCCTGGGGTGAGGATTTCAACCCCCAAAATAAATTCACATATGTGTATACAGCATATCCAACAACTGCATCAGTATGTAAAGGAACCTGTTGGTCTGCTGAGAGACCAAATTTCAAAGAGGAAATTTAGGGCCCGAACCTCTGGTGCCCATTCGTTACTCACAGTCACAATAAAAACATAA
Source organism: Aquila chrysaetos chrysaetos (assembly GCF_900496995.4). Classification (NCBI taxonomy): domain Eukaryota; kingdom Metazoa; phylum Chordata; class Aves; order Accipitriformes; family Accipitridae; genus Aquila; species Aquila chrysaetos. The sequence goes on from NC_044008.1 coordinate 70,120,519, forward strand.
AGAGGCCAACTGAATGAATGTTAATAATTTAAGCAGAATTTAAATAACACACGATTATGGAGGAACCTTGCGTGAGTCTGAATTTTACCTTAGTATCACACTGACTCCTGGAAACCAATTTAACTTAAACTCTAATTCATATAATTCTTAAATATACCATAATTATACCTCACAATAACTTCACTGCTATTACTATGAAGAGAAAAAATACCTTGTAATACACAGGCAGAGACAGAAGAAGGGATCCAGCCTCTGAGAGGAAACACCAGGCCCCATTCTGTGACCCTTCATTCCCGAGGAAGCCACACAAGTTTAAACACTTGAGGATAAATCTAGCTGAAGCAAACTGCATGAAGTCAGGAGGCAAGGGAGCAGAAATGACCATGAACTTGCTGCTCAGCTGGGCCTCAAGATCTAGAGGCTTAAAAATGGTCATTTTAGGTTTCCTGGCGCCAGACTGCCAGGTTTCATTGTCCACTGAATTCGTAGAGTGTGCCCAGCTGCAGCCGTCCCCTCTCCAGTCAGAAATCGAAAGGCAGTGTTAGCTCGTAGCTCACCGAAACCGTTTTCAGGAAGATGTTTCTAGAAGTTTGCAAGGGCGGGCAGTGCCACGAGGGCGGTAACTTTCCTGCGGGGCACAGCCTCTCGGTCTGCCCACATGAGGAGCAGGTGCAGGGGACAGCCACGCAGGTCAGCCACCCTCCTGCCATCGCCAGGCATGTCTGTCGTGAGGAAACACGTCCCCGGCGAGGAGGCAGGTCCGTGGTCAGGCTGGTGGGTCCAGTCAGCGAGGCGAGGTGAGGTGAGGAGCAGCAGGGCACATGGCTGAGGGCAGGTGAGGGACCAAGGTTAAAGGCAGCTCAGCACCGCTGAGGCACCAGACATGGCTTCTTGCAGTTCTCTCCACAGCTTGACCCAAGGCTACTCAGCTGTGCAGGATTAGAGCTAACACAGAAGCAGCAGCCAGACCCTGGGAGCAGTGGACGAGGCTGCAGAGCCTGTAGGCTCATCCCAGGGCCTGTCACTGCCTTCCCTCCTGACCCTGGCGCCATGGAGGCCTCGTGCTCCCTCATTTCAGTGAGGTGATTCACTGTCTCAGTGAGGTGATTCAGTCTCATACCCTGACCAGAAACAAGGTGTAAGAGTAATCCTAGTGCTGCAACACAGAAATGAGAGCGAAAATGGACTGTAGTTACTTAAATTGCTGCTGGGTGACCTTTCACATGACATTTTACCTCAGTTTCTCCATCTGTTAAAGTGTGGCCAAAATTGTATGCTCCCTGCAAACTGTTCCGAGCCCTGCCACCGTAATTTTTTTTTTTTTTTTTTCCTTTTGGAATGAAATATAAACACAAAGCTCTTCTCATTCATACCTTTCATTCTTAGAAAAATCCAGACCACACAATCCTATTCAGAGAAATATGCTGTTAGTAGCTGTTCACACACTCCCAAGCAGCAGGATTAGGACCAGCATAGGGTCAATCAAACACCTTTTCTTCCTCCAGCAGCAGCAGCCCTTTCCTTCCATAACTTCAGCCTCCCACATGGGAAATAACACACCTCAGCTGCAAATGATATGACCTTCCACCTATGTATGAACAAATAGCTCATTCTCCATAAAATTTCACTTTCAGGGGACACTACTAAAGTATTGTTATCCTCTTCTGCTAGCAAGCACAAATATTCGGCACTACCTTTTTTCCTAAGGAGAGAAAGTTTCTTTTTTCTGCCATGATGGCAAATGCAAATTAATGCTCTTTCTAGCGGCCCAAATATATCACCTTTCCAAACAAAATTTAGTTGTGGCAGTAGCAATCCTTCCTGACCCACTCCTTCCATTACCCAACTGCCATCCTACCAAAAGTACAGCTATCAGGCAGGGTTTGCTGGAGGACATGGTCATTCCAACATCACTTCAAATGGTGCAGTTTTCCATAGTCACACATACCGAAAGACCTTTCTCTATTACTCATTATCTTTTTCTTGTAGCATGAATAAGGCAAATTCTGTAGCAGTCCTGCTATGCTAGTCTTTCTACCCATGGCAGAACAGAAAAACTCCATTCTGATGACTATTCTTGAAGCAGAACAGGGCACTACAGCAGTTAACAGTAGGAAAGAACTTAAATTGGAAACAAGCCACAAAACTGACAAGAAGGTGTTTTTTCAGAAACTATGTTTCCCTCTAAATCCATCTACTCAAACGCTACTTCCAAAAGCTAGAGATGTCAACACATTTAGAGTGGAAAAAAATGGATAATGTTGCTTAGCTTCCTCTTCCATGCACGTGCTTACAAGCCACTTTGGACCAGTCAGTGCACAACTCTATCTGTTCCATACTTAAAAGCCAGATGACAAACATGCAGTACCCTGAGCTTGATCAAGTTAAGCACTAATGATAAAGGGAGGAAGAAAGAATGTCAAAATGAACAGATAATATTATGGGTATTATCTTATCTCTATGCTTACCATAGTATCTTGTTAAAAAGTACATTCTACTTATTTATTTGTGAATTACACACAAATGCTGTGACATTTTTCTGGCAATAATATTACAAAATATAAAACTGTGGGGCATTTAAGTTTAATACTAATTTTACTACAGAAATACAAATGTTACAGATCCATTAATTTAAACCAGAAATGTTTTCATGTGGAAAAATACATCAAATGAAAGCATTTCTTTTCTTTAATTCTGACCATGCAGGCACCCAGTACTTGTCTACCTGACCAGAAAAGCTACTACACTACATAGAATATAGGTCTAAAATGCTTCAGTCCTCTATTTTTATGACAGTCATAACTTGCTATTTTGTCTTCAAGAAATTCCATTAAAAGACCCTTGACAGCTTTTTAACCATCAATGATTAAATCAGCAATAAAACATTCTACTACTTTGAATTCAACTGTAAACAGGTTGGGCTGAAAATTCTCCTAAATGCCAGATTATTATCCTTTTTAAAAAATTATTTCCTATTTATTTACCATTAATGTTTCAATTTATGTATCACAATGGCATTTTTTTTTGCTAACTGATATTCTCCACTGTATGGACAGGCACTTTTGCACTTTCTGATGGCATTACAATGGAAATGCAGTCATGCTATACAGTGTTGCCTCTAAACAAGTCATTTAAAATTTGATTCCTATTTTCTACTCCTCCTTCCAACATGATGTATAGTTAAGATAAAAAGAAGATAGGAGCAAAATAACACTTATCACAGAATGTCAGTGTTGTCCATAACTAACTGTCATCTAGTTTTGTCTGCTGCTTGAGCTGGTAATGAGATAATGATAAAACAGTTTTATATAGTCTTCTATTAACAGCCCAGATGGGCCAATCATCCACTTCAGTCTTTGCCATGTTAAGTTTAGCCATAAACAATCAGTAACGATGAAAACAGCAGCTCCCTCCTCAACTAAATTACAAACTTTCAACCAAGAAAGAAAGCGATACTTTGACCAATAGCAACAAATAAGCAAAACAGCCTTTTAGGGTAAGCAGAATTCCTTATTCATTGGTATACAAGGAATATTCATAATGCAAATAGAAAGCCATTTCAATCCTCGCTGAATTTAAAATCTAGCTGTTGTAGATTTAAAAACTGAAACCTTTCCAAGAATATAAAGGGCAAAACTCTATTACATCAGTTGTATCTTAAAGACTTAAATAATACCCTTAAATTGAGAGTGCTTATCTGAGTTGGGGTTTTATTCCTGTTTTTAATACTTTTGTCTTGGAGGCTTGGTATCTAGTTCAACTGCATTAACAATGAGGCAACACAACAAGGTAAAGAGGTCCCTTTGAAAAATGGGTATCTTCATCATTGAGATTTGAAAGTAATAGCAGCAATTACCAGTTTCTTTCCATCAGTTTATTGGAAGGAAAATAGCTCAGCATAATATGTGCAAAACTATTCGTAAACATTCCCTTCTACTACCTTTACATGAGCTAAAAATATATGTGTTGTTTTGGCACTTAGCGCCTATCTGGTCACGCTCTAGCTGTAAAACTAACAATAAAAATAGAATGATGAAAAATACAGGACATGAAAAAAAAAGTAAAGCAGACATTTATAGGAGACTCCAAGGCTATTTCCATAGAATTTTAAAGCAGAAACATCTTCACACCTTTTGAAAAGGCGGCAACATCTCTGAAGTGAGAAAGCATTCAAGCGCTAAGGAACTGAGAGTCTTTGGATCCAACATATGGCCTCCATCCTGTGTTTGAGTGTGAGCAGGAGGATTGAATCCACGTGGATTTTCAGTAACATCAACAAACCCCGTGCAGGCATGAAGGTTTGCCCACACACATGAAGATGTGGAGATGGGACAAAGCAGGAAAAAATACTATAACGGATTGGATGCCAAAAGCTCTTGATTGCCCGATGCACCAGGCTGCATGTTATACCTTCCTATATGTCTAGTGATTACTTCCTCTCATGTATATATATATGTATCTGTGCTATGAATAATTCCTTCCCCTAGGATATTACATTTCTCACTTAAAAGTGCCAGAAAAAGCTATTTCTGTGACACTATTTGAGAATAATTAACTTGGTTTCAACGTTTTTGTCCAAACATAACAATGAACTATTCACTGTTAGTTACTAATGGACATTAGAGCCTTGATATTCTTCTCTTCTACACTACTTTAGCTTGAATTATCTCAGGTTGTACAATGCTAAGAGAAGAAGAGTTATCAGACCTTACAGAGCATCATTCAACAGACAATTCAAGCCCTGGCATAATTTAGAGTTCCTGTAGGACAGCTCTGTGTTATGCCAGGTAATAAGAGCTCAGAGACTGCAGAAGCAGCAAGACAGAAAATGAAGTGCAACTGTACTCCAAATACACCCGTAGCCCTCAATGCCAGGAGATGCCACATCAGATGCTCAATACACAGTGGAATTCCTTGATAGACGGGGTTTTTCTAATACCAGCTTAGTTGTTCATGCCACATGATTTATGATCCCTGTGTGCTGCCAAACAGGCCAAAGAAGTTACATCATAAAAGGGATCTTCCCCTACGTGACTTGAGGATGATGGCAAAGGATGAAAATACTTCCAAATAATAAAGGAGCTGTAGCAATTGCATGAATTTCATCCATATCAGTTCCCACAAGCCAAAACAGTAAGAGGTAATATATCAATTCAAAGGAAGCCACAAACATGTTGAACATGCAGATTTTATAAAGCATTTTGTTGATGGATTAACAGAAAATGTACACAGAAATCTTCTTAATCAATAGCCATGACAGTAGCATTTTCTTATTTCAATGAAGTATCCTGCAAGGGTTTGAAAACAGCATCCTCATTTTTTTCTTGAAATTGATTGTTAATATCTAGGATCACAAAAAAATTGCTCATGGTTTATACAAATGACTATGCAAGCAAAGGTGGCAGCCATTATGGGATCAACAACATTCCACCTGGAAACACTAATGCTAATTAATTTTTGGTGATCTTATTACCCAGGAAGGAAATTTTGGACATCATACCAACAACTACTATCCTCTTTCTATATAAACAGTATAATCCCTGTGCCATGACTATCTGCATCTTCAAAGGAACAACAACCAGAGAGGTCTTATTTCAGCATTCTATCTACAGGACATCTCCACTTCCACTACCCTGTGTTCCTTCTATGCTGTAGTATCATTAAAAGGAACAAAAGTCAGAATACAAACCATGACTATTTTTTCTCAGACACTACAACTCAAAGGAATAAATATGCATCATGACTTTGAAGGAAAGAGAGGGTTTTCATTTCTTTCTAAAGGATAGAAATTGTTTTCATGGTCCTTCAATCTGTTCTTATTTCTCATTTGCATCTGCACAAAGAAACTAGATTCTCCTTTCAGACAAGCAATTTCAAGTAGCAAAAGCCTTAATTCAGTATGCCAAGAAAACAAAAATATTCAGTTTACGAAGTTCACAGAGAAATTATTTCCCAAACACAAGGGCCAGTAATTAAAAAAATAAATATATATTCCTAAATCTCAGTATCATTTCTTCCAAACCAAGCAATCTATCACACATACACACATGTAACTGACTGATAAAAAATGTTAGGTATAAAATATTTTGAAAAAATATATGCCTCTTTTTAATACATGAAATCACTTTCCATATACTAAGTCTCACAGAAATTCATGCATGAGCGACACCAAAAAGCCAATTGTGTAACTTCATTATTTATTTTAAATAAGAAACACAGCGTAAGTGCTACATTCAGCATAATTCATATTTAAATGTCATGTAAAAACACAGCAAAAGGCACTGTGACATAACACTGAATCTATGTTTAATAAGTAAGTTTACTAATACTGATAGACTAACTTAATAGTCCATCAATTCAGTGACTGACATCATCCCTTTGAACAGCAGCCCTTACTTAATAGGCCCTAATCCAAATAACCACTGGAATTAGTAGGAGGGCCATCGCAGGTTTAAATAGACACTGAATCAAGCGTTTGCTAATGTTCAGGAAAGATCCATGCACTGAAGAGCAGTCTCGTATGTTCACTGCTGAAACAACTGACTTAATAAGAAAGAAAAAAAGAAAAAAGAAAAAAATAATACTACCACACTCCCTAATTCACATTCCTGTAATTTGCAGCAGTGTGCTCAACTAGTGGGTTTTTTAAGTAACATGTTGAATGAATGACCAGTGCTGAAGTGCTAAAAATGCACAGTTTCTGGAATCCAGTGTCGAGGCAAACCTTAACAGGCTTCATTACACCTTCTCTTACTTTACACTGCTATCCAGACATCCCGGCTAGATAATATGCTACAAAACACGGTGTAAAAAGGATGACGGAAGAAAGATACAAAGCATTAGTGCCAGTCAGGTATCTACAGATGTTAATCCTTTTTACTAAGATGACAAATACTAAGAATTCCTGAAAAAAAACAAAAATCCCTAGGAAAAAAAAAAAAAAACAATTAAAAAAAAAAAAGAAAGGCTAAAGCATGCACACATCCTCTGTGTGGGTAAAATGAATTATTGGAAACCACAGCTTTAACCATACAGCAAAAGCATCCCACCATTCACTTATTCACTTTGTTCCCCAAAAAAAGGAACAAAAAAAAAGAAAAAAAGAACAGAGAGATGGATGTCAGTCTCTTCTTAGTGCTAGAGGGAGATGGAGAGCGACGAGAGCCCCTGCAGGACTGATCCCACTATCGGTTTGAGAAGCCTGGGTTCCCATGTCTGAAGATGAGGGAAGGAGGGGGGGGAGATAGGGAAACACTGGCAGCTAAATGCGTGGCATAAGGACCTGCACAGAATGGGACAGCTTCTTTCTGTCTCAGGATATTACTGTCAGAATGGCCAAGAAAGCGATGAGCTTCATTTTTTTCCATTCTCACTGTGGTACTTTAAGAAGTGCCTAATTTGAAGAGAACTGGACAGGTGGCATATCATGCTGAGCTAAATAGATAAGTGTGAGATTTAAATGACAAGAGGCAGCAGGTTTTGCTGTTCTAAAGAGCGACGGAGTGAATTATTCTGATGGTACCAATGGGCACAAGTGGAAGGTCAGCCTGGGGTGCTGCCAGTGTCACCCGGGTGCCTGGTAGCAGATGGTGCCAGTCTGTAGGGATAAAAGAAGGGCGGACGTACCCCGTGGGCCGATAGCAACACTATTTGCTCAGGAATAAAAAAGTTCGGGGGCAGGTGCAGGCAATACAAATTAACATAGATGCTGCCACCCCAAATGTTAGTGTAAGTGTCACCAGTCCAAGGGCTGTAAGGGTGATCAGCCAGGAAGTGCTGCAGAAAGCGCAGTGGGGGCTGGCACTGCCAGAGCGAGATGCTGCAGGTGCTGCTGCCTGGGGGCTGCGGCTGGGAGATGGCCCAGGCCAATCTCTGCACGGTCCCAACGGAGCTTTGGAGCTCCCTCTCCCTAAGCTCCTCCAGGCTGGACACCGAGATGTCCACCAGGACCCCATACCTCCCCCTCGGCAGTGCCTTGCCTGTGTTGCTTATGTTCCCGTTTCCGGACTTATGCAATGACTTGAGGGCAGAAGCAGCCTGCAGAGAAGTGGAACAGCAGGAGACGTAGGCAGCCTGGATCCCTGTGGGGCTCCCTGAAGTGTCCCAAACTAGAAAACTGGCCACCTCCCCACTCCTGCCTCCTGCAACATAATTATTCCAGCATGACTGACGTGACAAATTAACAAGGCAGCCAGGGCTTTTGCAGCAGAAGGGAGTGTTTTCCCCAAGAATAAATTGTTCCAATCCTTTACGCTAGACACCCGGCCGTGCCTATTCATTAATTGGACAAGCTCTGGTGACAACTGAAATCACCCGACTTCTACATACTGGAGGGGAGAGAGATATCTGCAAGCTTAAATGAGAAGCCTAAAGCTGGAATCCCAGCCACCAAGGAGTTCTTTGAATGGGACTTTTTTTTTTTTTAATTCATTTTCAGAGCACGGCCACAGTAAAGCTCCTTTTAAAAGCAGAGGCACGTTCTTCAGTGTTATTCCTCCCTTTGCAGACCCTGAACTGTGGTACCAGAACATGACAACTCCGCCAATGAACCGCAGACCTTTTAAGATCTGCAGATCAGCCGAGTTTAAGAACTTCAGGAGCTATGAAATTCTGGGATTACTGCAATGTTGTGATTAATTATCACAATCAGTTACATTAGGAATTATAAGCATCTGCTTAATCAGTACACTGTGGTTATTTATTGCAACGAATGTATCATAATTCCTACACAGGTATTGGAATTAAGGTAGGGGGAGGAATTGATGTTTGTTGATTTCTGTTACGACCCACTCACAATACATCGTTCATGTATTTTTCAACTGCTATTTTGATTTGGGTTTAACTGTACCTCTTGCCCCTTATTAAGGGGAAGCCAGGGAACCCTGTATGGTATTTCTTTCTCCCTGCGCCCCCGCCGCCCTTTCTGTGCTAGCTGCGTACCTGAAATGCAGACGATGAAATTCGCTTGCAGAAGAAAAAGCACCTCCCAAACAATTTCCATCCTCCGATTCTCATGCCAAGTGCATCCCTCGGCGAAAAAAAATAACAAAGATCAATATCGCAGTTTGAACGATCCCAGCAAATTTCCTTTCGGACTTGCAGACTGTATTCCCCAGATGTGCTGACAACACATGTCCGAGCTCTCTCTCTGCACGGCTCAAGCGAGATCCCTTCCCTTCCTTCACCCTCCAAAAAAGACCACGAAGCCAACCGCCAGCACCGGGCTCTTCCTCCACGAGTGAGAAAAAAATCCACCAGATTTCCCAACAAGACATAGACAACAAACCCCAACTGATCCGGTCCGGAGAGTCTCTATTCCAGGGCGGCCAGGTGCAAGTTAACCCCAAACTCTGCACGTCTCAGCGGGGCAGTGCCAGCATGCCGGGGGGAGGGAGGCGGTGGAGGGAGGGGGTTTCCTCTCCTGCTGCTACAAAATGAGCGGAAAGAGATTAATACCCGCTGCAACGCGTTCGCCACCCCCCCTACCCACACCCCCCCCCCCCCCGCCCTCAACCCCGCATGCTACCGCACCTCCACCGCGCGGAGCACGTAGCAGCCGGCTCCCTCCAGCCCTGCCGGGGTTTCTGCAATCCCCGGCGAGCCGAGGCGGCTTTCCGCCAGGCGACTGCAGGGGTCGTTCTTGCCCCGCACACGGAGCTGCCCTTCCCCGGCCGGGATGGCCCCGCCGCCACCTCCCGCGACCACCCCCGCGGCCGCGGCCCCACACCCGCGCCGCTCCGGCCCCGCAGCTCGGCGGCACAGCAGCGGGAAAACGCCCCGGGAAGGGGAGGTGGGGGGGGGGCTAGGAGCTCTATTACATTGGCGGTCGTGTGTCCCCCTCCTCCCCCAAATCTGAATTGCAGAAGTGCAGAGTCTGCAAGCAGCGGAGGCTTGCGTGCATCGCCGGCCGGCTTCGCTAAGAATACCAGTATTTTAAAACTTATTTAAAGAAGAAGGAAAAGAAAAACCAACCCAAACTTCTCGCGGTTTTGGTGGTAGGAAGGGCAACAAGCGGATACAGCCAAGAGTTAGCGAAGTACTTGCGCTGCAATGCCTATCTAATTGCATTCCCCAATCCACAACACTTCTGCACAGATATTCCCCCCGTTCCCCCCCCCCAAAAAAAAAAGCAGCGTCAGTTTTGGGGCAATCTCTTACTTACCCCCAAATCCTCCTGCCTTTTTTTTTTTTTTTTTCAGCTCATCGGATCTGCCACTCCTGCCTGCAGTCCCAAAAACAAATCGAGGTCAAGCTCCGAGCCGCTTGCTGCAGCCACCTACCACCACCTTAGCTGTAAGGAGGTACCATAGCTCGTTGGATTTCCCCCCTCTTCTTCCCCTAATTCCGACTATTTCGCCGTTTTCCCCGAGTAAGAGACCGTGCTGCGGGGTGCCGCGGGCCGGCGGGCGGCAGCGCCGGGCACGGCGGGGCTCGGCGCGGCGGCGCGCACGGGCGCGGGCCGGCGGATGAGCGAGCGAGCGCTCCGCCGCGGAGGCGGTGCCTGGGCGGGCGGCGGCGGGGCCGCACCGCGGCAGGGGGGTCTGCGGCTGGGACCGGGCCGGCAAAAGCGGGGAGGGAGGGGAGGAGGGGAGGGGGGAAGGTAGCAGGAAAAAAACCTCCCTCCCGCACGGCCGCCTCGCTTGTCTGGCTTCTCAGGCATATTCCAGAAGCTGCTGCTCACTTTGTTTAAAACGTGGGTCCAATTTTTTTATTATTCTCTCCCCCCCCCCCCAAAAAAAAAAGAGGTGCACCTGACGCGGGGAGAGACTGGGTTTCCCGTTCTGCGGAAAGGGAAACTGGGCGCAGAAAGGCAGCGTTGGCAGAGTCAAGGGGCTGCGGGCTGGGGAGCTGCACGGCGCGGGTAGGTGGGCAGGGGGCTGCCCCGGGCCGTAGCGCTCTGCGGGGTGGCTCGGTCTGTCAGGAAAAAAGAGAGGGAGCAGGGGCTTTGGGCTACAAACAAAAATCCCGGCTCAGGGCAGGTGTGAAAAGGTGATCCTGCAACTGCTTCGACTGCGGATGCCTTCATTGATCACTGTAAGGCAGAGGGAAGGGGGAGGGAGAGAGATGCTTTGGGTTTCAAACTGATATCCCAGCTCTTGGCAGGGATGCAGAGGTCATATTACAAATACTCCAGCGGGGGATGCATGCATAATAGATTGAACATAGGTTGGTTTATAAACAGTTTTCCAGCCCAGGGCATACTTGTAAAATGCACCTTTGTCTGGATTCTAGCAAAATGAGGACGCCTGGATCTCTGTATGGGGAAGGAGAGGATCTTTAAGAGAAGAAACCACAGGCTAGGTTGTTATTTTCATTGGCTCTGAGAAATGTGTAGGAGTCATAGGTTTCAAGTCATCCTGACGGTATTTAATTGCAGTAGATCAGATTTCCTGAGTGCTTCAAAGCAACTGCATGGGACAAAATCATCACTATTTGAAAGGAAGAAGTGGAATGCAGGCACTTAGTAGTCAATGTGATTCTTGTGTTCATTTTGCTAGTTCTCAGGGTAGTGTAAGTGCTCTTTGCACTGCAGCAGTCTTTGCTGATGTTTACTCCATCTCTTCTCACGGGTTATAAAGAGACTTGGGATTTTAACAAACTAATCGCCATCATCCGCCCAGTGAGAACAGTGAGGCTGGATGCAAGGCAGAGTCATACAAGGCTTCAGGGACAAATGACTTAACTTAAAGCATTCACATATTTTTTGATGCATTTTTATTAAACAGTGGGACTGTGCAGCAAGAGGGATTTCTCTCCTTGATAGGATTGCAGAATGCTGAGTGTCATTTGAATACTTAAGTTTAGGCAGCTGAGAGTTATCCCTCTTGGGCAAAATGAAATGCATAGGATTTAGGGAACTAAGGCAGCCTGTGGGTAAGCAGGCATTTATCAGGTATGCCATTATATAGATATGCTTTTGGGCACTGAATCAGTTGTCCAGAAGCACCAAACTAGTATAGATTTTTAAAGAGGTTGAAATACGATTTGCATCTGGTTCTTAAAAAGTTAATGAAATAAGGCCTGCAAGGAGTCCTTCTAAGTCATTGCTTTAAGATCACGTTATCTAATGAAGGCTCAGATCAGCAGAGGAAACAATTCTTATTGAACCCGAGACCTTGTTTGTTGAGTGTCCTGTGTTTTCAGTCATGCAAAGTAGGATATGGAATTCTCTTCTTTATGCCTTTTTAGAATCCAGGTTAGTATCTCCTACTCTGGTATTGTAAAAGGCATGGGTAGCATCCTCTATCTGTAGTCTAGATGTATTTAAGCATGCTTTAGGAAATGCTCAGTAAATGTTTCCATTGATATTTACTAAACTCCTTTACTCAAATAGATGAACTTTTTCCATGGATTTGACTGTAAATTCTCTTTTGGGCCTTCCCAACTAATTTCTTACAATAACATTCCAATCCAGAACATAATAAACCCACAAAGAGACCTTATCTTTTATATTTACACACACATCCTTGTTCTTAAACTAGTCTCCTTGAAATTATGGCATTACATGTGAGAAAAGAAATGTCTCAAGCAAGTGCAAGTGAGATGACCTGTCGTAAAAGGGTGTGTTGTCCATTAAGTCAGCAAAGAATTGAATTGGTGGCAAGAGAGAATGCCAAATCCTAAGTGGCAAGCTCATGTTTAATTCCTATTGATGTCAGTGGAATTTTAACATGTAGTTTAATGGCAGGAAAAAATTAGGTAGTTGATGTTGGCTGCGAGCAGATAGCCAAAACTCCCAAATATATTAATTTTTGTGCATCTTTTTACTGTGCTATGTTTATCGTCCTCATGCAAACCTTATACTTATTTCAGTGGCCTGTGATAAACGAGTAGTTTGTGACTCAGCCTGAAAAATCTAAGAGGGATCAAAGGCAAACTGAAAGTTTTCTTCACCTGGAAAATACAGTAGTGAGCTCAGAAACATGCATTTTTTTAAATCTAGGTAAATAATAATGAGTTCATTCTGCTGTCATTTACTTGCTGTGATGTTATTTGACTGGCAGTGGCCTTAAAGCTTGGTTTTGAAGTCATTATGTCCATATTGGCTGCTGCAGCTCCACAGGAAAGCTTAGTTCAATAAAGTTGAATGGATATCAATATGGGCCTATTCCAAAGCCAACCGAAATCAATTGGAATATTTCTGCAGAGTTTGATGAGTTTTGGATCAGGCTTTCACTGTAGAATTTGGCAGACTATATTTGATCCCAAGGGAAATGGTTTGATTTAGTAGGTGTATCTGGGGTAGAAGCAGGACATAAATCTCCTGTGTACATTGGTGGTACATTCAAAACAGACAAAAATGCAGGCTGCAACATCAATTTTTTATTGTATGAGTTTCCATTCAAAAGTCCTTCTGTAACTCACTAAAATGAAAGGGTTTGATATTTGCTGCGTTTATTTGAGTTCCATTCATATTTATACAGTTGGCTAAACTTCTTAAACTTAATCTTGCCAACCCTTAGGCTGTACTGAAGTCATTGGACTACTTGTGTGCCTAGAGGTAAAAATCACTGCAAAGTGGTTTTAGACAGGTCTCTGAAGCATGTTTGTATATTTTAATTGTAAGCATTTTACTATCTAGAAGCTGCGGCTGGGTTTTCTGTCAGTTTAAGACTACCTAACGTATTAATTACAAGCTGGACACCTAGTTTCTTCACGCCAGATTTACAGAGAAAGACTATTTGGTTTAGCTATGCAAGCAGAGTTCAAAAAGTACTTACAAAATCTACATGCTTAAAGGTTTTTATACCAACATAACACATTCTAATTCAGTAAAGCGGAATTAAAGTTGGTACCTTCTCAGAGGAGCCAGCATTTTGACTCATTTGACTCAAAATTAGCTTGGAGCAGAAAAGATGAATTGTAGAAATTGTTTTGAACTGGGCAACTTCTGAGCAAAATGGGTTGAACTGTGGCTTACCCTGTGTCGATGGAAGTGGTTGCTGCCATTCATCACTACTGTGCTGCTGAAGGTTCCCACTGGTCTGGTACAGCAGCTTGCCTGTGCGCTCCCTAGCTCATTTCTGTCAAAATAAGTCAGATCAGCAAAGGCCTGCTATTGAAGTTGTCTGAAGCTTCTGGCATGTTTCCAGCAATTAAGCTGGCAGAGCTGGAACAGTTCCTGCTCTTACTTGTTTTCTCCTGTCCCAGGGGCTGCTGGCCCCATGGCAGGGATGATGGAAGAACTTGTGAGTCAGCTTCTGAATTGCCACTGGGAACAGCCTAGGATGTAAGCATGAACCGAAATCAATGTTAAATCAAAATCAAAGAAAGGGCCAATGCTGCAGTTCACTCAGTGAACTTCCACTCAGGTGGAAGAAAGCTCAAGGGTCTCCGAATCCAAATGGGGATTTGAAGATCATCCAAAATCAGCAGCCTATTAGTGTCCAGCTCAGGGAACTTTACCAATCTGTTTACCAGAACTGGACCCTAAGCACTATTGAAATGAGAGTGGTTGCTTGGAATAAATTATCATAGTGATAGCATTGAACCTTGCTGTTGTAAATCACACAAATATGACACTGTTACTCCTTGTCTTAAGTTCATTCTCTATTTACACTTATGTTCCAGGTGGAACTTGCACTAATAGTTTTTTATTGCAATTAACTGATTTTTTTGTAGAAGACAGAAAGGGCTTTTGTGTTTAGACTGTACATTTGAATGTCTTTCCACGCAAGTTCCGAGTAACTTCAGATGGGGCAGTAAAATATCATAACAGATTGCAAAAACCTACCAGAAAAATTCTGTGCATTCCATGCAAACATTTGAAGCTATGATTAAAAATTACATACATATTTCTTTTAAAATAAGAAATAAAAATTTGTCTTCTCAAACCTTTGGTACTTATTTGTTTCCTGTATGTGGAACTCTAATCTCAGGGAATAAGTATGGGATTATGAAAGAATTTATAGTCCTGATTGTGCCAACATTGACTATGTGGCTTCTGACAACCTGTCTGTATCTCGTCATCTTGCATTTATAAAATGGGCTACAATTCAGCGAGGAGTTCAGTAAGACCAGGTTAATAATTTGAAGTAAGAAAGGCAATATTGACTTTTGCCACTTTCAAGGATAAGAGTAGCTCACAAGTGCCCCAGCTCCCTTGAGGCCGTATAACACAACTGGCCAGCAAGTGGTGAGGCAACGCGGGACTCGGCCAGCCTCCAGTCCTCCCTTGCTCAGCTTTATTGATGCATGGGGCATGCTGCATTGGTGGTCCAAGTCAACCAAGAGGGATGGGGGTCAAAGGCTCCACTTTAGCATTGTTGGGATTTCATCATTGTCAGCAGTCTGCTGCCCATAACAATTTCCTTTTTGGCTATGCCTGAACACAGTCCTCATAGTCATGTGTCTTATTTTAAGCTTTTAGGTAGCCCCACTCAAATTACAAAGATGTTTAGCTACCTTCTTGGTTCAGAGGTTAAGCAAGTTAATATTAGAAAGCCACTAGCAACAACTGAGTTGCTGAGAATATAACTATAAATACTGAGCGATAATATTGCCACTTAATTTCTAGTGCTCCTGTTCCATATATTGTTACTGCCATGCTTTCTTGTATTTTCTGAGAATATCTTCAGTGCTTATAAATAGTGCTGACCTCACTAAGGAAACTGATAAAAAATTTAACGTATCATTGTAAAAATACAGCCTCTAAGAATCCATCAGTGCAATGGAGGAAGAATTAAGGTAATTCTT
Organism: Aquila chrysaetos chrysaetos; assembly: GCF_900496995.4. NCBI lineage: Eukaryota > Metazoa > Chordata > Aves > Accipitriformes > Accipitridae > Aquila > Aquila chrysaetos. The sequence continues at coordinate 70,136,215 of NC_044008.1, forward strand.
TTCTTGTATTGATGGTCTTTATCAAAACTGAGATGGAATTTACATTTTACTGGTAGAGATAATGATGCAATTTATTTGAAGTTAAAAACACCCCCAGCAAAGGAACAAGGAAGATGACTGGCAGTTAACTATTAAGTCAATCAATGTGTTTTTCCTGTGAGTCAGTCTATTCATTATCATAAAGACTTATTTTCAGTCTAAACCCCCTTTTTCAAGTCTGAACTCCAGCAAACAGTGTTAAGATATCAAGTATTTGTGAAATAACATTCTTCTAATTCAAAAAGACATATGTAAACTGCAGTGATTTAATTTTTCTGGAAGTGAGAAATTAGTCACAAAAGTGTTTAAAACGTCATGCTATCTTGCAGTTCCTCAATAAACCTCAACAGGTTCTTTGGGAGTCTTGGCAGCTTTGCGCCCACAGAATTAGGTTTTTTCTGAGTAGGCATGTAGAGTGCGAAAACTGATTTTTTTGCTAGTGTCAAAGTCACCAGATAAAATTGACTTCAGGTGGTGCAGTGATTACAGTCCTTGTAATATTCTGATTTTGCACAGCTGGGAAGTATATTAGTGAACTTTGCCTGTTAAAAATAATTAAAAAGATAAAAGAACAGGATTTGGAGGGGCGGGGTGTTTTTGTGATAACTGACTGCAGTGTAGTCCAAGAGTGGTGGTGGATGATGAGAAGGGACATTCTTTTAATCCAGCTTTTGGCTTTGACTCAATTCAGAGACTTGATGGAGTGATGTAAATTGTACCAAACTCGTAGTGTTCCAGCAGGGTCATTCTGGCAAACAGGGGTGTTTGGTCTGTACTGCTGCCTCTTCTGTGTCCCTTTTCGTTTATCTACACACTTAGCCTAGCAACCACAGATGGACTGGTTTAGCGCACTGCTTGCAATTGGACCTTGTCCCAGAATCCATGCAAGACCATTTCTGCCACATTCAAGGCAACTTTGCTTGGTGTAAGGGAGACAAAGTTGCTGTCATGTACCTCAGCATGTCAGCCTGTGTTTCTGACTATTTCTAAAGCCACCTGCAGTAGCTACAAAACAGGAAAAGAGACCTTCCTGCTTTCTGTTCTTCTGCCTCCATCCTTTTCCCTTGCAAGTTTGAACTAATTAGAAGATCAAAAGCAATACATATTTTTTGATATTGAGGATTATTTGTCATCTCAATCTAAAAGAAAAGGACACACATCTTGAAAATTATTCTGATATGGATCTTACTGGTTCCTCATTACAGATTTTGACCGCTAGTTGTCACCTCATGCCTGTTCAATAAAATTTGTTATGCCACATAGAGTAATGGTGATTGCAGTATCATACTAATATTATGTACGTGTGAGTCAAGGCAGCTATGCTGTAAATTTTCAGGCTATGCTGCTCTCAGAGTGGATTGAGTTGGGGACTCATGTTCCCACTAGGATGTAATAGGTATCTGCTTGCAGAACATTTTTCCCATTGTGCTAAGATTTGCCATCGGGGCATTTGGTAGGAAAGAGGTAAACTCCGAACATATGTTGTTTCCTGCGTGACTGCCCAGTGAGAAGTGCAGGGACTCATTAGAAGTTGTTGTCTCCCGAGCTTTGTGCTTGAATCTAAAGGATGTATGTCTGGGAAAAAAGTCATGTTTCCTTGCTTCTTTGTGTGTGGCTATTGTTTAGGTTTGTGCACACCTGGACAATGAGGTACAATCTTATTAAAATTGTTGTGTGTTTCTATTCACTATTTTTCTGTATTAATGCATGAACCATTTTGCCTTTTCTGGGAAATACATTGCTGTATTTTTCTGCAATTATGAGGAAGCACAGTTAGTAAGTAGCATCGTTCTTGTCTCTCTCTAGACTTTTTACATTTTGTAATCAAGGTTTTCTTTAAACAGATCTTTATTCTGCAAGAAAATACCTCGCTTCTCCAGGGGTTTGTTTAGGCAAAATCAGTTAATATGAGTATTCTGGAACCAGAGATTAATATGCTTATCTTATCATTGGATGTTGTTCTCTGCAACTTTTCACATGTTGCAAATGTCCATAAAGCATCAATTATGGGCCTGAGCTTGTTCCCATTAAAGTGAATGGGAGTTTCACCCTTTGATTTTTAACACATTTCCTTTGGAATTAAACCTCAATTCAGCCTTTCGCCAGCTGGATAACTTTCAACACAAAAGTAATTGAGCAAATGGGACTATTCATGTGCTTAAAACAGACCATGCACTCAGGTTTTTTTGTAGGAGGCTTCCAGAGGCACAATGTCTCATACAGTGCAACTACAGTTTATAGTCAACAGACTGGAATAGCTGCAGTCTGAACGGCACTTCCTCAGCTACACTGTGAACTGAACTTTTGTGTTCATTTGCAACAGTTCAGAAGAAAATAGCCCTCTCCTAACCCCCTCCTCTAAATCTTCCAAGTTCCAGGACGAATTACTTGTGCTGATGCCTGGTTCTAAATTGGTTTCATCTCCCTCACTTTTCCTCTGTAAAATGGGGATACTCCTCACAAGGATGCAGAAATATAACTGTTAATGCTTGCAGTAAGCTCTGAAGAAAAATATCATGTAAGTCCTAAGAAAAGCTGTTATTCAAAAGAGGTCCACGATGGCTGATCTGCAAGTGCTATCAGTAGATTTATGGGACCTGTGAAACTTACGCTTTGTATTTTTTTAGAAGGAGAGTGGAGGAATTGGCATCTAACACAATTCAAAAGAATGAGAACAAGCCCTCAAAAAGAAAATAAAGCTCTTCTGACTTTTAGAAATCTTTATAAACGTCATTTAGTGTCATTTTCAAATACCTTGAAGGGATCATAAAACTTTGCTCTTCTCTGATCATTGTACCACTTAGAAGAGGAAAGGTATGAACAGCCATAACCCTGGCACATTTTTAACAATACTCAGGACCAAAGGGGATTGTAAGATGGGAGCTTTGATAACAAAAACATAAAGATGTCATTGTCAACTATCTCAAAATATACACGCTTGTTGTAAATGTCACATAAGCCTACAGCTAAGTGATGGATCAGAATTTCCTGTGTTTTCAAAGTGCTCCTGTTGATGAATACTTTAACTCCTTCATGAACAAGTTGTTCTGTGTCCCACAATCTGCTTTCTGTCCTTGTACTTTGTATCACTAAAATAAATTCCTCATTTAATATGAGTAAGTTGCATGTACAGGCTAGAATTTCAGTTATACTCTGTATCAAGAAAAAAAAGTGCTTGGAAAGTGTTTGGAAAAAAACATGCATAATATTGTAAATCACTTTATTAGCAATACTATGAAATTTTTGCTCTTCATTAAAATAATAGAAGCGGTAATACGTGGTAAGATAAACTAAGTATTGGTGATATAAGAACTAACTTGTGCCTCAGTAGAAGTCTTCATTCAGCAAAGTATTTAAGCATATGATTAAAATTAAGCATTTGATTGTAAGCATCTTGGTTCAGCTCAGTGTGCAGTAGAGCACTTTGCTGAAAAAAAAGACGTATGACGCTATTAAGAACTCCAGGTACATCAGGATAGATTTTGATCTCTTAGGCCCTGACCCCGTCATCACTCGTATTTGCTTGTGTCTGCCACCAGGGGAAACTGCTTCTAACAGTGACATTCCTGACTGCAGAGTGAGGCCCTTTTGGGGAGCTAGAGGTCACAGGTTTAAATGCTTGAGGATTGCCATCTTCTGGTACAACCAATTCCTGCTACATGCGGTCTCTCACCGTGTGACATGGAGGACATGCTGCTTGTTTTTCTATATGATTAGGTAAGTGCCATGGGCTAGGGAGGGGAGAGGAAGTCGTTTTTTTTGAAGTTACCTATCCACACTATTTATGGGCTTTGTTATTACTTCTTCATCTCAATCATCTCTTCTACACTTATCTTTACCAAAACCAAGAGCCACCAATCCGCTCTTCTTGTATAGTTTGCTCAGATAAATTTGCATCTTTTTTGGGAGGACCATTGGACTTTTATTTGGGTTTAGAGATGTTTATGCTATTTAGGTGCCCTGCTACTGAATAGAATCAAAATACTGATTTCTCAGTAGAGCTGCAGGTGCAGAATACAGCAACCATGTATTGCCAAAATTTATTTAGGTGTTTGGAAAGAAACTTCATCATGTATTAAAATCTGTAATCCCAATAAATTAAAAAATAATTTGAAAATTACAGGCTGGTGGGTAGTCTAACTCAACTGTTAAAAATCTGTTCTACAAATTGCAAGTCATTAATAATTAGTATTAAAAAACCTATTACATCTTTGATTGGGGAGAAACGGACTGAGGCTAGTATTACATTATTCAATTAGATTTAATTCCATTTGGTATGTGTTTTACTTTATGTCAAGTGCAGTCTCTAAAAGGATCATGGTAGCAACCATCCAAAATGTCAATTAATTTGTGTATAGAGCAAATAGCACACATAATAATTTCATCATATAGTGCAGCTCTGTTGACTGACAGTGGAAATGCTGTTAGACTCGCTACAGTTAATTAGACTTCTTTATGCATTGTACAGTAGCATTACAGACAATAATTTATAAATGAGTTTATTAAAATTTCTATGTTCATATAGTGAAAGCACGTTAAACTCTGTTTCTTCAATGTTTGTGATGTCACCTTTGCCTAGTTTGCCTCTTCACTACGAAAATGTAAAATGTCACTAGGAAAATGTAAAATTAATTAAAATCCTAAGTCAAAGCAGTCTCTGAGTTAGCAGATCAAGTCAAAAGACCTCAGGTATCAGACTGGCCTGCTAACTGGTAAAGAGGTTACTAAAAGCCGTGTCTTTTCTAGGATTTTATCTTTTGCTAGCTAACTTGAATTACATACATTCCCAATTTATAAATATTAATCATATCTATCTGAGCAGCTGAGAAGTTCAATATTTATTTCCCAATTTGTTGCATTTTCCACCACATTTCATTCAATCTGTTAGCACTGCAATAAATCTATCTTTGCATTTATTTCCCAGTTTTTCTCATCTGTTTTTTCTGTTTACTGTACGCTCACTGGGAATTCCTTGGTATTACGATCTTGCCATTGTATGGATTTCTTTCTCTCTTCCTGAAACACCACTTGCCACCATGAAGAAAGCAGCTTCATAATGTGTATTTATATGGCAGTATTGCTATATGAAATACCATATAGAACGTATTCTGTATTACTTGCATATTATATAGAAATCATCCATTTTAGAACCTTTATAACTAGACAAGTCCCTTTATCACTATAAATGTCAATGCAAAAGTAAACATCGAGGTTAGGAGGGATATCTTTAAGATGTCGAGGAGAGAGTTCTCCTTGAAAATTCTGCCTGCAACTGCTGTCCTGTCTGAGCTGAACAGTTCAGACACATGAAACAAAAAGGAATTGACCAACAAGTTTAAGTTGCTTCTATTTGTTTCAGTCATTTTCCCATGTGCAAAGCATTGTTATGTAAACTCGCTGGTTAGTTTCCCCCAGAGATCCGGGAGCATGTGTAGTGGTTGGTAATTTATGGATGTAGTCAGGAATTACTTTGATATCAGTGTTATGGGGAAAGCTCTGTAACAATTGAACTGAGCTGTAGTGACAAGAATTGGTAAAGAAGGGGACTACTGGAAGACCAAGGCAAGGGGGTAACTTGTTGCTATTCTAGCCATGCGTATTAACAGTGCTAGAGTAAGTGAAACATTTCTATATTTAGTCTGTTTGGGGAAAAAAAAAAAGGCAATAGAGGATTTAGTAACCAGAATAGAAACATTTTTCAGTATGATTCATGCATCCAAATCCTTTGGTTCCTGTTCAGCACTCCTGTCTTTCTTTTGTCTCACGTATGAAATGTGTCATGCATGGCACGGTTCAGCAAACTGCAAAGTCATCCTTGTAGATAGCCTTCTGAAAGAGAATTGGTAAAATTTTTATTACTAAATTTGTTTTAAAGAGTCAAAAAATGTAGCAGATCTTCTGAACTAAGTCCTGTCTTCTTCTGGCTGATAAATGTCTCTAATAGTATAGTACAGTAGAGCACGAGAGCCTTGATGCTCAGAAGTCATTCAAGGTGACAGATCTCTTAAGTGGAATAGGAAATTCTAGAATTAACATGCAAATTCCTTACAAATTCCTATTAGCCCAAGAAGGAATGACCGGGAGATCAAACTCCTGTTGCAATGTCTACAATCAAAGCCATTGTTATTGATCTTTCTGCACTGAGAAACAGTTTAGATGTGAGAACAGTGTTCATGGCACACCGCAAACCAGATCCATACAGACATTCAGGCACTTAAATCTTACTGGGTAATGGAGCTGGCTTGCTGTGACTACTAAAGCTCACATCCATTTTTCACTTAGTATCAAACCCCAAATTTCCAGAAATACAAATCTGAATCAAATGTACCATCTTCTTGCCTGAGACTAGATGGTCTAATAATGTTACATCACAAGTACATAGATGGGTCCTTTATTTTTTTGCATATACAAATATAGCCTTGCACACAAAACGTGCATGGAAAAGAGGGTATTTTTTACTACCTGTCTAAGATACAGTTGTAAAATATATATACTATATGTAGAAGTTATATTTACTTTAACAGATATAAATCTGAATAGAATTTTTTTCTTTTTTTTTTTTTTTTTTTATTTTATTGCCAGTTCCTCACCAGATTACTTCATAGACATGCTTTCAGGGATGGTGTGGTATTAAAAGATGTACCCATAAATTCATATAGCATTTGCCTACTTTAATGTACTGCGAGACCTAAGGCCAATCAGAATAAGAAACTACCAACATGTGAAAAACAGAGATTTCTGTGACATTCCATGAGCCCAGATCTGATTTTTTACTCATAAAATTGGGGGGGGGAGAAATAATTATATATATGTTATCAGAAATCTCCCTCTAAAAGCATTGTGCCCTCTTAACTCTAGCTATGTGGACAGCTGCATCCAAGAAAACAACTACCACGTGTGGAGGAAATTTGTTCCCAGCATGCAGCTAGCAGGCTTTGGAAAAGGGAACCCAGTAGTGAACTGGGACGCAGGGAAAAGATTTTTATCTCTTCATACAGTATGAGGTTAACCTTAATACTCCATTTTTCCCTGAAATCTCTTCTGAACAGTGGCCTTTCAACAATACATCTCTGTTCAGGTTTTAATTTTAATCTGAAATAGTCATTTATATTTGGGGGACCACTTTCAAAAAGTCAAATATTGCATAGGGACAACTGGAACAACTGGTGTGGAACAGCCCACATACAGAAGTTGCAGAAGGGGAGCACCACTACAGTATTTTCTGGCATGGTAATTAATTACCTTGTTCTTGAGCAGAATTGTCAGATACGAATCCTTAGATGCTGCAGGGAGCGAAGCCTTCACATGCATTATATTTGCATCACAAAAGTATGTTTCTATGCGTATGCCTTGTAGAATTCATGCCCTTCATTCTTGAATCTGAATCCTGTTTCCTACAGATATTTAAATCACAGTTGCTACTAAGAGGCTTCTAGCACAGGTTCTTATTCTTCTTTAGAAAGCAATGGCAAATAAGAAGGAAAATAACTGATTTTTTTCATCAAATAACCCAGCTTTGCAGAACCAACCTGACTTTTGCTACCATGGCATTTTTGCTCTGATTGTTTGAGGCAGTCCTGTCACCTATGCTTTATTTCTTCTTCCTGCAACGAAGTCTTTCTGGGTGATAGGCTCTGATGTACAAAGTCTAGTGCAGTTGAGCCCCATTATTATCTGACACTACTTTAAGAAATATGGCTTCCACTGCTGAAATTGGAAGTCCCACTGCCTTGACCTGTATTTCCCTGACAACCGCTTGGTGTATGTTCTCTCTTCTGGCAGCATTAGCTCTTACTCATGGACTTTTCCTGTGAAAATAGAGGTAAGTTGCATTTGTACTGGCTTCTCTGTATGAACCTCCAGGAGGGTGTGTGATGTAGACTGGTGTACGCTGAGAGGTGTGATAATAGGGCACACTCCAATTTGTGAATCAACTGTCCACCACCTGTTGGAGGTGTGCTGGCCCCCAGTTAGGGGAAATTTATTCCCTTCTGGAGATGCTTACCCTCAAATTGACCTCTTGTCATATGTCAGGAGTTATGCTCCTTGTCATTACATAAATCTTTGGAGCATGTCATGCAAAGGGGCTGACTCAGTAGCAGTCAGCCTCCTGAAACTTTAAAGTCTGCATGGAGACATAGACTTCCACAACTGAAGGCTAATCAAAACACCTGCTTCTCTTGGGTCCCTCTTGATCCTTTCTCTAAAATGCTTTTCTGTCACATGTTTTTATTTTTAAAATAGTTTATGCTGCCAACTCAGATTTGTCAAGTAGGGCCCTTCCTCACCTTTGAATTCACAATAGTCAGGTTTCTTTCATCAGCACAGTTCTTCTTGAAAAAAGATCTCTTTCTAGCCACAGCATTACCAAGACTGTTATAGTGTTTCATAAATCATGACGTATAGTAGATGCACAGCACTTACACTGATTGTCATCAAGAACTAGACATGACACAGAGAGGAGGTAAATGAAAGACTTGGCAGTTAGAGCACTTCCAAGCCCCCTCCACACTTTTGTCAGATTTAGAACCACATCTCATCACAGTGGGCTTCCACCAAAGAGACTGGAAAGCAGTATTAGACACAGCAACATAGAAAAGGGGATTCTGTGGTGAGGAAAGATAAGGATCCTGGAAAGGCACTGTGATTGCAACTAATGGGTTTCTCTTATGACGGTGAAGAGCGCTAATTAAGTGACTATTCTCATTTCTTCGTTTACCCTCTGTTCCCTTTTATGCTTTGTGTCTCATTGCTGCATGACTTTTCCCTTTTCCTTAAAGATGCATAACCCAGATATAGCTTCTTATGGTGCTCCAGAAGATTTTACAAAAGAGATTAATTCCTTGCTGCTTTCTTTGAATTTCCCACTGTTTTTTTCAGGAATTCCTTAATATAGGACCTTTCTGGGAATTCCCCAATGTTTTGTAGGATTTCCCCAGTCCAAACTCTCTCTAGAATTTCCCCAGAGCTTTCTAATAATTCCTAGCTGTAGACCTTTTCTAGGATTTCAGTGATCTCGAATTTTTCTAGGAATTTTTAAAGATTTTTTCTGATGTTTCCTAATGGCTTTCCAAGAGCTCATGGATCTGGTATCCCTGTCAAGTATACCTAGAACCCCTGCTATGTTACCTAAAGCACCAAGGAGACATAGAGATGGCTACCTAGAGATGGCTACCTAGAATCTGTCCCTTGATTTCTAGATCCCTTGGTATGACTATCAACAGCCTGTCCCAGCACACCTACATTTTTTCTTACAGTTTTAGGGAACTTTTCCAAAATGCAATATGGTGGAATGAATGCTAAAAAGAGTCCAGAAGATTTCCGATGATGATCCCTGTAACTGGTTTATCGGAGAAAGATTATTAAAAGAGAGAAATTAACTTTTTCCTTTAGTTTACTAGTTACTAAAACTGGGGAGAACAAGAGCAAGGAATACTGCAAGAGAGGAGAATCAAATCAGTTCATAACTATGAGATGTCACAGGAGCTGAGTTAAGAACATCTCCACCATGCAGTGAGTATGGAGTTGCTGTTGATAAATAAAGTACCGAGAACAGACCTGTCGTCAGAGCAGAACCACAAGTACATCTGAAAGGATGAAAATGGCATAAGTTCAAAACACATAGGCTTTCATTCCCCTGTCATTCAGTATGTGACTTGAATTAAGAGCTTACTCTTCACCCCTAATGTTCTCATATTTTATTGAAGATGCAATACTCCAAGAAGACTGAGTATAGTATCAAGCAATAGAAATAACACAAAAAAGCACAGGAGAGGACTGAGATATATAGACAGAATTGAAGATAAAACACAACCATATTAAAGTCACTGTATTAAAATATAAGTAGACCTGATTTTCTTCTGCATCGGAGCTTCCTTACGCCACTTTGTCAGAATAATGGGGCCATGAAGTGTGCATAACTGTAATTACTCCTACTCCAAAGGTCCTTTAAGCTGACAGACTGGTATAAATGGAGCATTGTATAAATGAGAATTGAGTTCAGTGTGGAGCAGATTGCATGTTCCTCTGCATTCCAAATGCATTCTAAAATTTTAAGTAGAAAAGTGGCAGGGATATCTCCCTCTATGGAAAATACGGGTATTTCAGAGTCAACATTTTGTGTGTAGGAGAATTTCATTGGGCTTCACTGTACCTCTTCACCCCTCATACAGGTATGGTCATCTATGCAAAGGTGGTGAAAGTGCTGCAAAATCCTACTATTAAAATATTGCACCAACTTTGCTCAGCTGTGACTTTAAAAGAGACTCAGACTGTGATATCTTACGTGGTGTAGATCAATTCAGAGGAGCTTCCCAAGATGCTAGAGGAAACTGAGCAAAGAAAGGAGAAACAGTCCCAAAATAGTATTAACCCTTTTTGTCTTGCAAATGGCTACCATTCCAACTGATTCATCCAACAGTTGTACGGAGACCAAAGGATGCTTTAATGAGACATTCTCTCTAAAATTCCTTGCTAGATTGAAAGGCTGGCCTTCTGTGGCAGCAATTCTTAGGTATCAGAAGCATCAAATACTGTGTGGAGTATGTTCTCTCCTTACATAATAAATAGACGGCCAGCCTGGAAAGATGCTTTTAAAATCATAAGATTTCTCTAGGGGTAGGATGAGGTCAGAGGAGCTGGGGATGCAATATAAGTTTCTAACAAGGAAATTGAAAACTGCCTTTCAAGGTTATCCTTTATTATTTCCCTTTCTTCACTGAAATTCGTATCAGGACAAGACCTCCACAACTCTTCGACAATCTCGTAAGTCTGCTGCAGTATAAAATGTACTGCTGTGCTCAGGTGAATTGTACCTACTCTGTCTGTATAGGTTAATGAAATCTAATCCTCCACTCTTGATAAAAATCCATTAAGCAGTGACCAGCTCCTTCATTTGGAATCCCAACTCTGCTGTATCTCCCCTTCTCTCCCATCTGTCAGTCAACAAGGTTTCTCAGGGAATGTTTTCCATTTACCAGGTTGACTTCCACAGCGCTGCTGCTTTTGGATAACTTTGAAAAAGAATTGCTGGAAAATGCAATAATAAGGAATATCTCTGGGACCTGACTGTCTGTTTGTTTTGGATTGTTTTATTCTGGGAGCAGGCTCCCTACAGTGTATTTGATAAATTTAAACAGGGTTATACCAATGATATACTATGTTGTTGAGAAATATTTCCTGGCTAGCTAGAGCTCTTATAGCCTTACTGTCTTTTCAGTCTAAATACGTGAATGGCTGCTCTAGAGTCTTTAACTGCAAACTTCACTAGGTAAATTACCGTGAGAAAAATATATCTGTGGATTTGGGGTATCCCCAGACTTCTGGCCAAATACAAACTTATATGAGAAGAGTTGACTAGCTCTTGATTAGTGTTTATGGAATTTTAGCTTGCGAAATGACTGCTGAGCCAAGATGCACCCACCAAAATGCTGGGCCTGCAAAGCACTTAGTCATGATCTTAAGTTCTTAACTGAATTGGAGCCTGAGGCTAAACAAGCTTTAAATGGAAACATAACCTTGAGTGCCACATATAAATTGGTAAGTTATACAGAGAAACTTTCATTATTATATTTTCATTCAGAAAATTCAGTGGAATTAGTCAAGAGAAATAAACCTGCCATCATTGACAGGCCTAGAGGATAATCCCTGATTAGAAATGTCCTCCAAGGCACATCTTTTGGTATTAGCCTAATTTTAAAAATGGAAGGTTTGTGCTACTGAAAAATGCATGTTCTTAACAACAAAAGTGAAATTGAATCACATCCTACAAAGAAGTCTGAAATCTGTACAGTGCAATTCTATAGTAGTCCCACCTACTTAGAAATATATTGTGCAATTGTGCTGTCTCAAAAGGCAGTGCTCATCTGCAAAACAGAGCCAGTAGGAACAAGAACAGATACTTGAGAGTACTTCAGTGAGGAGAAAAAAAAAAGGGGGAGTGTTAAAGAAAATCCAGCCACTGCTTCTCTTTCTGCTGGAGAAATAGGAGAAATAGTGATGCTATGATCTCTGACCTTTTATTAACAAGCTAGTCACTTCCAGAGGACAGTGATTCATTGCAGGCCACCTTATCTGCATTTGAACAGACTCACCCCCAAGGCATTCCTTTGTCATATACTGTAACTACAGATGGCAATAGATTCCCTGTACTAGCGGAAATAGATTTATAAAGTTTAAAGTGCTACTTTATCCTATCTGCAGTATGAAAGAACCTTTAATGAGATTTAGAAAATTATGGATAAAGCCTAGTTTGACTTTTGTAATAAAACATACATTGACATCTCGAACTAATGTGTATTGTCGCAGTGTAAGCCTATAGAGAAGAAAGGGTGCCTTATTTGAATTATGAATTGATAAAAGGAATATGATACTGTATTTGAAGGTGGTACAAAGGCTGAAATTTTCCATAGGAATAAGAAAGAATAAAATGTCTTGATCTTGCCAATTGTATTTTGCAAATCAAATCGAGGAAAAATTTCTGCTTTAAATCAAACATTGGACAGTCGAGAGGCAAGAAACATTCTTTATACTGAATGGGTAAATGGTTCCACTCTGATTACCCTTTCAGACAGTTTGGTATGCCCTTACTAACCATGATTCTTTAAATTATCCCAATGAGAAGTAATCAAGAGGCTGAGACACCATTTGTTTAAAAATCTTCTTAGGAAATGCTCAGTATCAATATATAATCATTTCAAATATAAGCAAACCAAATAATTGTGTCTGTGTGGTTACAGTTTGAAGGGGAACTTTTAATCTTGTAAATATAAGGTTGCTTTCTTTTATTTTTATGACATTTATCTAGTTCCTTAAATTCTGGATGACTTCCATTCCCACCTACACCTATGTATATTGCTTCAGAATTAAGTGTTGGATATGAACACAAATGCCCAGTGATCCCATCCGGAGCTAATAGCTTTGCTATTTCCCAATCCTGATTTACAAATAATCAGAAGGTATGTAAATTATGTAAATGCCATTGCTGTTTCTTCCTTAGTACAGGCTATTTTCCCTTTGTTCCTAGTCACAGCTGGTTAATTGTCACTATACAATCTGGATGGTTCACTTTAAACTCTCCACACGTAATTAGGGTTTCTAGTACAGTCATATTAAATATTTTATCAGATGTAAGTTATACATGCATTCTTTTAATGCTTGTGACCCATGATGCATTATCATTAGCTGCAACTAAACTGAAGGACCTGGGAGTATCTCATAACTTGAAGGTCCAGGTATGCTTCCACACTCTCACTTGCTTTCCACTCCATGACCTTGTTTTCATCAGGGGAAAATGCAGATGCACAAATAGAACAAGAGCTACGATTTATTTCAGAAGTTTTCCAGTTTGGCTATGGGAAGACTATTCCTGTTGTGAAGTGTGCCTCTTTTGTCATTAAGATGTGGTGCCTAGAGAACGGATATGACATATTATCAGCCAGGATGACAGACTACAGCAGCATACCACTTTCTCTACATAGTCCTCTCTCACGCTTCACTCTCCTGTAGTTTCTTAACTAGTGGATGCTCAGATTTAAGGGAGCTTGGTGATGAGTAAAAATCTGTAAAAAAACATTTTGTGATCATCATATCTCGGATTCAGTACCTGTCCCAGTAATCCAACGACAAGGCTAGTTTGTAGACTTTTACTTTCAACAAAGCTATGAAGGATTGAAATGCAACTACCCTAACCTCATTTTTCTTATTCTAATCCCCTTACCACTTGTCAAAGAATATCCTCTTACAGATCACATTTCCAACATCTGCAGGACTTATTTTTGTGAATTTTGCCATGTCACTTGGACTAATGTAACATCTGTAGACCGGTTTGATTTGACAAGCTTAATTTTTATTGTCTTTATACCTATAAGGGTTTTTAGCATTCCATTTTGATGATTCACATCTTTTCATAACACAACACCAATTGTTAAATTTACTAGGTAAATTTATGTCATGCAAGTGGCAATCACACAGTGCAAAGTCTGTTTAAAGTGATCTAAGAAGTGTATTGGCGAATTCTCCTGATTAAGAGAAAATCTCTGCCAACAGAAAGCTGCTGAAAGTAGCTGTTTGCACCCACCCTTTCACATACTTCTAATATGCATGTGAGGAAATAGCTTATGTCTGGAGGACTTCTGCAGGGGATAAGGCATGAGAGCATGGGATAGTCCTAATAGAGCAATAATCTGACTTTCTTACCAGCAACAGGTAAAGCTGATTCCTTGTAGACAGCTGAGAATGTGGGAGGTGCAGTTTACTCCCTGTTACCACTCTTCTCGAGCTCCAAATGTCTGCCCTGTTTACTTTTCTCCTGTTCTTCTCATTATAATATATTCCTTTTTGGGTTTGAGTCTATGTTTTGATTTAGTGGTCTCCTTGGGCACCTTCTGCTCTTGTGAGTAATCCTTATTCATAAAGAGCTAAGTTACAGGCAATAGGGCCTTAAATCTAATTTCTTGGCATCTCTACTTGTATTTATGAAGAACTATTCTTGTGAATAAAGTTTTAGCTTGTGGTAAACAATGGTAAATAATGCCAACAGCTACAGTCTGGTTCCAGCTATACCAGCTCAAATGAGCTGAAAACTCAGCCCTCTGTCAGACACTGTCAGTTTTCTAATGTGGAAAACTAAATAATTCCATGATATTTGGAAACATTTCTCCCCCTAGCAGATTATGAATTTTCAAAGTGATGCTTAATTAGTCTTGTTATTTATTAAGGAACTGTGAAAAGATATCATGGAACTGCTAAAGAAGGATAAACCTGGATATCAGAAACTACTGGGTAGCTGGGAAGCAGATAAAACAAAACCTCCCTGCTTTACCTTTGTACGACAAAATGCTTTCATCCCATTTGCACTGTATACCCAACATCAATATAGCACTATGCGGGTAACAGGGGACAGTGCAACTAACAAAGAATGTGACTGAACTATCATAAGGAGTATGCATATTCCTTACTGTTATTTGAAAAATATTGATTAGGACTGGTGGTTACGGTAACTTTTGATGTGACATAGTAACAGAAGCACATTGTCATTAGTCTGTAGCCTTTTTCTTTAACGAGAGAGAGAGATTTGATAATCTGTGTTTTCTACCTCTCCTACTAGCAAGATAGTGGGTTTGGTTCTGGTAATTACTAGCTGCCTTCTCTCCACTTTTGGCCTTCTGAAGTCTGCCAAGTTCAGGTGACAAGCAATTGAAGAATGGAACAAGCTATGTCATTATATTAACAATATAGATCATGAAGCTGTCTAGGCAAAAGGAAATATAACAGACAGGTTTGGGTTTCTTTCCTTTCTTTTGGCGTAGATTGTTCTCTGATTTCCAAGAAACAGACACAAGAATGAAGCTCCCAAATCTGCCATTTCCTCATAACTTCCAGTGAGCATTCACTGCTCTCTGGCGATTAATACCACATTTAAGAAAGGAGTCTCGCTAGCAGGATGGTGTGATAGAAAATTAATACAGTCCAGAATTCTTATTTTTTGAAGGATTACTGGGTGGTGTGATACATCATATTTTAGCACACTCATTTTCCTCTGGTCTACCCTTCTTTCCATGCATAGCTCCCGGGCCAGAGCAAATGCTCAGTTAGGTGCAAGAAAGGGACGGTACAGCGCTGTTGGACAACTGTTGAGACCTTCCCCTTCGTCTTAGTTCTGCATCCCACTTCAGGGGAACATGACATGTAAATGGAGGGTCTTCTCTTCACAATGCTTTTAAAGGTGTTCACAGACTGCACATAAGCACTTACAGGGCTTTGTAATTTAAGAGGAGCTGCATTACTTCAGTAGTATTTTTAAAAGTTCATGGATGGGTGTCTTGCAGAGGAAAACTGATTTCATTCCTAACTCTGGTAGAGCCTTGCTGTGTGACCTTGGGCAAGCCACTTAACACCTGTGTTCCCCTGTTCCCTGCTGTGTAAAATATTGCTGATGCTTATCTAGATTAAAGGAGAGCAGTGAGGCGATGTTCATTAATTATTGTTGGAGAGTGTTCTGAGATCCAATCCAATAAAAGTGTAGTAGGATACAATGCTTTGCCCTTCTAGAATACATTCATCTGAGGAAGGTAAAGCATTATATCTTCCACTTTTATGTGAAAAGAAAGAAAACTAAAACACCACTTGGAAGCCTCATTTTAATTGGCTTTGGGGGTTTTTTTTCTGTACTGTACCCAAGGCTAAATTCACGGAGGTATTTATAAAACATGAAAAGATGCAGACAGGCACCTTATGCAATTTGCATAGATAGTCTGGGAATCTGCTCCCAGTGGAGTCAGGCACCTAGCTAACATTCTTGGGTGGCTTCATCAGTCCCAAGGGAGTGCTCACCTACATGCTTAGGGGGCTAATTTTCTCTGGCAGTCTAAGCTGCAAGTTCACTACTTGCAATGCTTAAAGATAGAGAGCAAATTTTCAAAAAATATTGTGAAGCCATTTTACAATATAGCCCTCCCTGTCATGTAAGATTTTTGAAATCTTTTGCAATATGAAGTTTTGGGGTGAGTCATTATTAAAATGTTGCCCTTATTTCTTTCTGAATATTAGTCCCATTTCATTTCTGAATTAAGTTACTGTTAAAGGAGGATGCCTTAACAGGCTCCTCAGATGTAGATTCTTTCAGTGCTATGAATGCTGAGCAGGTTGGAGGGCTCCTGGATTCCATGGAAAGATGTAGAAACAGGTATACCTGATGGAGGGGATTTGCCCCATCGCAGCTGGTCTGAGGATGACTGTAACAGCTTTGGAAGGCCTGGCATGGTAGAGGGAGTAGTTGGGTGATACTACCCTGGGACTTCACTTAGCATATGCTGTTGTTAGAAGTTTTCACTTTAGATGTGTGTTTAAAACAACTGCTGCCTACTCAACTCTTTTTCAGTGCATATACAAGTCCTACAGAAAAGGCCCAAATCAATAGCTATAAATTCAGATTTGTTTTAATGTGTACTTTGTGGACCTATTGTAAGCTCTGTAACCATTCTTCTCACTACGCATCCCTCAGCTGATGTTTTCTCTTGGAAAATGGAATTTTTGGCTATCTTATGAGGCATAAGGACAGAGACGTGGCCATTCAGTTTGTCATTGTCTCATTACTAGTGTGAAAACCGCTCCAAGAATGAATCAGAATAGCCCAATCTCTGTATTTCAGAAGAAAATCTAAATCTTTGATTTATTCTTCATGAAATAGGTAGGTGCCTCCTTTGGATGTGCTGGAAAGAAATTTAGATTCTTTGGATATTTTAAACTTTAAGGCAATAGTTTGAGAATTACTTTTGTATTTGGAAAAGAGAGTGTATCAATTGCACTGAGTTCTATTTTTTTCTGCTCAGCAACATCATAAGGAAGAAATACAGGCTAGTGTTACAGCCTGTGAAATGTAAAACTCTTCTTCCAAAACAGACCAAGGAGAGTAGAACCATCAGTCTTGCATGGCCTTCTGCACTGTGGGAAGTGAGGTGCTTTTTAACAGAACAGAAGGTTTTGACAAAAGCTGGTGCCACTGTAATTTCTAAGTAGTGTGGCAGTTACAGAGTTAATTTTCTGGGCCCGTATTTCCCCAGGTGCAAACCCATGAGAGACTACTCAGAGAAAAGGCATTGGGTAGCTGCCCAAGAGCTTTGATTGGATTCAGGTGGGTCCTGAGTGCTACACCAAATCAGTGGGTAAAGCAGAAAGTGGAAGTTGAGAAATACTTGGGTCTGTATTTTTTTTTTAAACTCTATTGAAAACTTTATGTACTGTGTATATGATATTTCTTTTTCAGTTTTTGTCTCTTGGTGTCCTGGTATGGATTTCTACTGCTCTGCTTTTGAATTGCTCAATGGTTAACCAGAAATAATAAGTGAATTAATGGTTGAAGAATGCAAGCTGTTAAGCAGGATGTTTTCACTTGGGGGGAGGGGGGAATTAGTGCTATCTAATGCATGGTCTTCTTAACACTTTATTGTTACAGATATTTCAAAAACTCCAGGAGACAATGTTATTTTAGAAGAAATCTGTTGTAGTGCTTGTGGTGTCTCATTAAATGTGGTTTCCTCTGTAAACATGTATTTTTACATTTTAAAAACGGTAAGCAAAATCTGAGAGTGCATGATTCAAATGGAGATCTCTGAATTCTGGTGTAACGTGTCAGAGAACTGAGTATTTTCTTTGCATACAGCTGCATACTGCCATATGGTTGATTCTGTGGGAAAGTCCTTGTTGGTGCTTGTGGAGGTTTTGCTAAGTGTGCAATTCACTGTGATGCTCTCTGCTTGCTCTACAAAGAGCTTGTCCTACTTGAAATAGGAAAATAAAAGGAAGAAAATCTTGGGGAGGGGACGGGGAGAGAGAGGTTAGATTATGAGGGCTGCAAAGACTTATGTGGGAGTAAGCGAGCTTTAGTATTTTGTGCATATATACACGCACACACATAAAAAGCCTGTTGTGTCTTCCGATCTTGTGAAGATAAGAAGAGCTTAACAATAGTTGCACTGCTACTTTACATCCGTTTTTGCTTTGATGATTATGGGTTCCTGCTCTGATGTTGCATTTTGGCAGGCAGTGAGTATATGCCTTTTCTCCCCTCCCACAACATGCACACTTTTTTTTCCCCTCTTTGTGAGATGTGCTGGGAGTACAGTGATTGTTATCATCCTGAATACTTAGTACCAAATTAGATGCTTTTTTTCTGGTTCCTGCTCTGAGCAGCAGCTGTCTTGGTTGGATAATAGCTTACTTTGTTTGATAAAGTTGGAAGAAAATGAAACAAACCAGGGAAAAATCAATAATTCTCCCTGTAATGGATGGGACATGTATCTAGTGTAGTTTTTAATCAATACGCATACTGAATCATCTTATATACAACAACATATTAGGTAAATTCCTTCTATTCTTACTGAGAAGTGTAGTTCCAGTAGCCAGGAAGTATACCTAGAAAACAGCGTTTAATTTTCCTTACTATGCTAGAGCTCCCCGGAATAGGTACTGCTACGTTTTTTTAACTGGCTGCAGATGTTTGGATACTCTAAGAGAGGCTTTATTTTTTCTGAAAGTAGTACTACTCAAAATGGCATGGTCTGCACATCTCTAACTTAATTTTGGAAGTGTTAGGCATTAAAAGATGAGGGCCGTGCCTTACACTGATTCCCAAAGAAATTGCTGGGTACCTTTTTTTGGTCATGGTTTTATATTTGCAGTTCTCTCCTTGCCTGGGATATGGTCAAGATCCTTTGAGAAGGAGCAGGAGAGGATCTTTCTGAAGGAAAAAAATTGACAGAAAATGTTAACCTTCTCTGTTGTTCCCTTCCTTCCACAGACAGGGGAACTGAGTTCCTTAGTGTTTTGATTTGCTGCTTCTGAGGCTGACTAAGTAAGATAAACAGAGAAGTCAGCGTGGTTTTCTGCTGAACTAATGCTCTGTACCTACAGGAGATGTCTGATGTTTGAACCCAGTGGGTCAGCACGAGTGAACTTATGAATTCTAAAAGCTTTAAAAAGAGACAGTAAAAACAATAGACATATCTTGGCAAATACCAGGGAGGAAAAAGTTTATTTAAAAATACCCAGGAATCCAAGAGAGGCTTGGTAATTGCATTAGATATATTAAGCTATGGTGTTGCTTTTCCTTTCTAGAAGAGGTGTCCCGACTTCTAGGATTATCCTGGACAAGGTGGACTGCACTAAACCATCTCGCACTGAAAAGTAGATGGCTTGGATGGGCTGCTGTAAATAGTCTTATGAAGTTTT
The DNA here is from genome assembly GCF_900496995.4 of Aquila chrysaetos chrysaetos. NCBI lineage: Eukaryota > Metazoa > Chordata > Aves > Accipitriformes > Accipitridae > Aquila > Aquila chrysaetos. The sequence goes on from NC_044008.1 coordinate 70,155,982, forward strand.
TCCTTTGAGTAGTGAATTTTTCTTGCCTTAAAGAGATAATATGTAGGATCTTTAGCTCAAGTGAAACTTAGTTCTTCTGGAATGTTCAGTGTTGCTGCCCTCATTCACCTATCTGAGGACCATTCCCTGCAATCTCTTTCTTTCTTTTCCAGCTTATTTTATTTAAAATTTATTTAAAAACCTGTTGAAGTGTCAACTTCTGTAACAAATCCTAGAGGCAGATCATTTTGACAGCATCTGGTGCCTACACAATGATGTGGAGTAAGAACATTTTCTTTGTTCTTAGTTGTTTTTTTTTTAAACTGCGGGGAAAAAAAAAAAAATGCCCAGAGATTAACAAGAGATCTTGAAAGAGAAGTGTGAAATCTTTCTCTTTCTCTTGTCCTTTAGTTTTCCTCCTCCATGCTGAGGCTAAACTAATCAAGAACATGAATCAACAAGACCAATATGATGAGTGTCCACCAAGTCATTAAGGATAGTATGGTTTTTCCAAGCCCTTTTCTCTGTGGGTGTACTTTGGTTTTAGTAGCACAAATTTTAAGGATGGCTGTTTGAGAACTGAAGGCGTCTTTTTTATTCTTCCTTTTTTTTTTCCCCTTTTAGAAATGTATTGCAGACTGCCACCTTTAAATCTTACATAGAGGCTTCTGATCTCTGCAATATACACTACAGTGGCTTGTGTCACAGCTTTCTATTGTAATATATAGTAAGTCATTTAACACATGATGGTACCTCCAGTGAGTGGTGGAAAGTCTTCTTTAGGTTACAGTGTTTGGGAACCTGAGGTCTTGACTCTAAATGCAGGGATGATTCTAGTATGTAGAAAGCAATTACCAGCCTTGGAACCTGTCCAGAACAGTGAGGCTAACAACGCTCCTCTTTTCAATAGTGCCCTGGTAATACTAATAACAAAAAGCTCACTGTTAATATATTTGCTATGAGACATGCATTCTAATAGGCAGTCATGGTCATATACTTACTTTTCTCAGTTTTCATTTGAATATGTATGCATACATTTAACATCAGCCAGAGCAGGTCGAACAGTGAATTTGCAAATAGACATGCAGTATGGAGACTTATAGAATGCTTGCCTTGGTAAAATTGTAGCAGGTAAATTATGGGTGCTGTAGTGTATAATCTGCACTATTATCATAATTGCTATCTGTATTATCTTTTGAATGGAGACGAAAATATTTTATATAACAGAATTAAAAACCAGTGTTTGTACTATATTTAATACTTTGATACTTTTAAGTACATTATGTTGTAAAGAATAACTCAAGTGGAATTTAGATCAGTGAATGCTTGTAAAATGTCTGAGATGAAATGTCTGAAGATTGAGTGTAGCTGAGGCTTCTAGAATACTTTGTGAATATAAGACCTTGAAATTGAATACAATTTCATTAAAGAGCACTGCTAATGAAATAGTAGGATTATTATTACTATCTTTTGCAAAACTGTTCCAAACTAAGACTATTCTGCTGTCCGGGTGTTTTTTGTGTTTAAATGATTTATGGCCAATTAGCTCCTAAGACTCTATGTGCCATCCTGCTATAAACCATTTCCTTGTTTGTGTACTGGCATGGTTTTCAGCTCTATTGCACTTAGTGGTAGTCAAAGCAGGTGTCTTTCAGCTTTCTGCTCATGAAGACCTCTGTGCCTTCAGCTTCACAACAGGCACTTGGTGTTCACAGTTATGGGTTCTAAAATGAAGCGTAGTGGGAGATGCAGCTACATGTGTGGGATTTGCAGCTGCTGACAAACAGGTCCTGCTGCATATATCTGGCAAATTTTAGAAAGTCTTCTCTTGCAGTTATATTTCAGTTCTTTCTAATATCTAACCCAAATGTTAATGCATTTCAGTAAAGGGCTTGATAACACTTCAAAGACTATGCCTAGGGTTGTGGCATTTCTGTATGGACAGACTTAGCCTCCTCTACTGGTGTGTTTTCCCAGGAATTTTCACAAGGTGTGCTAACAGCACAGGCATTCTTGGTGGGTGTGGAAGGCTGAGGCAGGAGAAAAATGATAGTAACCGATCATGGAAGCTTAAATGTTTTTACCTCATCTGCAATACCTGGGGATGGGTTCTGTCTTTTGCCTTTGTTAGCAAGCTTCTCGTGTTCATTTTGCATCAACTGCAAAACATTTGAGAGGTTAAGCATTTAATCAGCCACAACTGTCAGGAGATGTTATATCAAGTTCTGATGTCCTGTGTGCTTCCTCTGACAGCACAAATGTCACTTGCGTGGGTTTTACTCATTCGTTTGATGCTGTTCAGATGAATACATTTCAAACTGGTCAGATAGAGGATATGGGAGAGAAATGTCTTACCCTCCACGTAGCCATCCAATAAAGATAAGAAAAATTAAGATAGCTTCATGGAAACAGATGATAGTGTTGAGATATTGTAGAAAAGCAGCATGGACTCTCCTTTGTTCACAGCCAGTCTTCCAGTGCAATCCCAACAGTAAAAGCCAGAGTAGAGAGTTTCTTGTGGAGTGTTAAATACATCTTTTGCCCTAAATTCGGACTGGAAAATATCTGGGCACACGTGAAATCCGTTTACATTTTATGGGCCTAACTTACTATGCTTCTGTGGCTCACAGGGCTAACTGAACTTGTACATTAAGGTCACGAAGCAAGCAAGAAGAATCTCATGCCCGGTTATTTCACCGGTCTCATGTACGGACCCAGCTGTCCCAATGGTGAATGATGTTCTTTGGTTAGAGCCATGGAATGGTGATGGAAGGGGAAACGTTGGTTAAAACATGTACTCTGGCAGTTGGGTACTTCTGTTTTCGTCTCTGGTTACTGAGGCGGGGAACTGGGAAAAGGCCTCGAGGGCCAAAAGCAGAAGTGATGTTATGAGCAAAAGAGAAAGGACATCCTACTGTTATGGTCAAAGTCGTCCCTTTTCTTTCCTATGCTACGACTACTTAGTAGATGCTGCCCACTGCCTGGAGCTCCTAGGATGAAGAGGTTTGTCTGTCTCGCTGTGGTTACGGTCTGTTCTACTAGTAATTGCTGGCGTGTACTTGTGATAAAGCTCTTTGTAAGCAAACAAAACGCATGTTATGCTTTGATTCACAGGATATTAAATCTTGTGTGGAGTCAAAGAAACAATTTGCTGTGTGGCACAGAGTGACCTGTCCAACTGTAGCTAGTGACCTTTATCCAAATGAAAAACCTTCTTACAAACATCTGCCTTAAACGAGAAAGATTTCTTGAAAATGTGTGCTGAATACTTAAGTCTTGGGAACTGTGATGCATTTTGATTAAATAAGAACAGTTTGGGTGAAGTTTTGGGAACATTTCATTACCATATGATAAGCCACAGTAGAAAGTGATAGGAGTTACCTGACTTTGGTCACTTTTGGATTTCCTTCCTAGTTATGAGAGCGTGGATGCAGCACGCATTTGAACATTGCTGCTTAGGTCTCCGAGGACTTACCTGGTTACTTCCAAAAGGTAATAGGTATATAAATGTTATGCAACAGTTGGATTCCTGAGAGCAAGTAAAAAGCTTGAACAGGATATAAACAACTTATAAACAACTTTCATTAAGGCTTATCCAAAGCTTGGTTTTCTAATTGGGCTTTGACAGGCGCTAGTTCTTGGCACCTAGTAATTTGGAAATGTGTATGTGTTTGGGTTTTTTTTTTATCTGGATAAGTGTGTGTTACACCAAAGACACTGGGCTATGCCTGTGTGCTTCTAATCTGTAAAACTATTAATTGCCTAATATGGAAAGCTTATAATGCTACATATTTCACTATACTGTCTATTGAAAAATAGACTAAATACCTGATTTAGCAAAGAAAATAAAACTTCAAAACTTCATGATGTTTCTTGAAAACTCATTAAGCAATGAGAAAAATCTACCAGTTAATCTTATTAATTTAAACTTACATGGAAGCAAATTAACTTGAAGATCTGGATGACTTAAATTATTCAAATGTGCATTTAGGGGTTTAATATTTTATCTGTAGTTTGTTAGGCTGTAGTTACCCGTGAACTTTTTTGCTAGGCTAAATAGTTCCTGCCTTTTTCTTCCTTCCCCTAGGTGTTCATTCCTACCTTTCATGGTTGGGCTGTATGGATTAATGTACAGGGTCTTGGAGAAGTGGGTGGGTAGGGCAGCTGCTGCTCAAGCTGTTGTAAGCAGCACTGATGGTGAACATCTAAATGTGTTCTCATTCTTTTTGGATCACTGTTTTACAAAGTCATTATGAAATGGGTAATCTAATTCTCATCCTTTACGCCTTTTTTTTTTTTTAAGTGATCACTGCAAACATAGCAGGATGCATTTGGAATGCTTCACACACTTTTTGTTTAGTGTGCCTTTTTCCTTAGGCGGCTTAAGCAAGATGAATTGTTGAATATATTTGCATGCTGTTGTGCTTCAAATTATGTATTCACAGATATTTTTTTTTTTGTCTGCACACAACTAGTTGGGCGTAGATACTCATTTTTAATAAGAAAGTGGCAAGATTCCAAGCCATTGTTTTCTGCTTTTTTGTTAAAAAAAAAAAAAAAAAAAAAAAAGTGTCATTCTCCCCAAGGAATTACAAACTAAGATGAGGCAGATTGAGGGCAAGCATGTGGTTACAAACAACTTCTGAATAATTTCAGTTAAGATGCTTAGTGATGACTTTGAAAACTTTGCAGGTAAAACACAAACTTTTCAAGTAAAACAAAATCCATCAGATCAACAATTCCCTGTGTGTGCATCTTCATTTGTTTTGTTTCTGTTTCTTTCCCTTTGTTATTGTATCTATCGCAAGGAAATTCAAAATGATTGTGATATTCCATTCATGCAGAAAACTATGACAAGATTCAATATATTTCAGTTCTTAAACTTTGTTTATTTTCTTAATTAGTTCTCAGCTCTTGTGCAGTGATCCCTCTTGGTTTTGAGAGAGGAGTGGCATGTGGAAAGAAAACATGAGAACATGGAATAAGCCCCAGCACAGTAAGAAGTCTTGTTTTCCTACCTAGATTTGAAAGACACTTTGGCGAAGTGTCTTTCCAAAGCTCTTCCTCACTGCTCTGTAGCCCAGCGGCTTAAGAGTCACCAGTTTAAATTCCTTTTCTGCCTGATTTGGACTAGGGATTTGGACTTTGCTTTTTTTGAATGAGCCATTCAAAATGTCTAAGTGCCTTCAGTGGAGCTGTTCCACCTTGGATAACGTAGCTAAAACCGTCAACTGCAGAGTGAGATGGTGGTTCAGAAGAACATGCAATATTGATCTTGCCCATTACAGCTTGCTGATCTACCTTATGCTTCTTGGACTAGAACATCGCGTATCTTCTGTGGAAGTACTGGCTTAAATAAACTTTATCTTGCAGTCTTTGTCCAGGGGTAGTCAGCAGGCTTCTGACACTGCTACAGGAATAGCCATGTGGCTGTTCAATAGCTCTGCCCCAATGTTTGGGGTTTGCAGATGTAATAGATTCTTTGACCTCTCTGTCCTAGAGATAATGCAGTTCTCTGGATCTCATTTTATACTGCAGACTTCAGCAGAGTGTAACCTGTTGCTAAATTGGCAAATTTTTGGCTAAAGTCTCCACTCAAAGCCATGTGGATCTTATAGCCATTTCTACCAGTTCCACCTGTTGCTCTCACTGTTAATGTCCCACAGCTCCTTTAGGCCAGTATGTCAGATGGTAAGATATTCTGCTTCTTAGTGTTGACTTCCCAGTCCTAAAGCAGGTAATTTTCTTTCCTCTCAGCACACCATGCTCCTCTCCTGGATGTGGTAGTGCAGTGAAAGCAGTATTCATAACTCATCTCATTGCTTCAAAGAACCAGATATGATCACAGCAGCATCAAAAAATGAATGCTAAAACAAAGGCAAAAGGGTGAAATATATTACACTGATGACATTATGGAAACATAATGAAGAAACTGAAAGGCGCAAAATGAGATCTTATATTTTCCTTAAGTTTAGTAAACCCATTCTTTTGAGCTTTATGGATGTGATGAACATCAATAAGATTGATTAAAAAAGCCTGTAGAATGTTAACATTATACCATGTTGCTTGCAGCTTCAGTATTATTCATGCTTACAATGGGCCATTACCTATACACTGTTCCTTACAGGGGTAAATAATAAATTAATTGCTTTCTTCTGTCTGTTTTTACTTTGCCTAAAGCTTGTCAACAACTTCTCTTTAAAGATTGCTGCAATTGCCATTTGAACAGTAAAATCTGCTTTTTCAGCTTGGCAGAAACTTTGCCATAAGCCTTGTTTCTTCTGAACAATTGGCTCCGCTTACAGCGTGCAACCTGCTGCTGTTTGATAGGAGCCATGGGGAAGCCACTATAGCAAATGGCAAGGTGTACAAGGGACGGACCTCTCGGAGGTGGCAGTAGCTTGGGAGGGGCAAGACAGTGGAAATAATTGTGTTTCAGCTGAAGCTGCTAGAAGCCTTGCTGTTACCATTATAACCGAAACCATATCAAAGCCTGTGTCAGCCATAGGTCATGCGGCACTTCTGCATTTTGGAGGATGTATGATTATTTAAGCCTTAAGCTCCTATTTGTGAGCTGCAAAGAGCTTCCACAGGGAATGATTTCCTCTTGACTTGACTGCATACCAGAAAAAGGAAATCTGACTTAACTCAAACACATTTGCTCATCCAAAAGATAAGGAGAAAGACTAGAGATGGTGTAAGGTTGATTTGAAGGGAAGTGAAGCTGAGGAGCAATGGTCAGACTGTATTTGTATTTATTTAACTTAACAATAGAGTTGTACTTCTGGGAGGTGGATGTTCATATGGGGGAAATGTAAGGGGATTAAAAAGGAAATTTAATCTTTCATCAATTTCTCTGTGGAGCTGACAATGTTTGGGTAATTAAACTGTTTACCTACATTTTGTGTGCCTGCTGCTACAGCTGGATGCTGTCACCCTCATTTTTTTTCCACTGTATAATTTACTGCATTAGCAAGTTGCTGAGACTTCAGCTGCCTGCAAACACATCCACCCTTGGAATGAGAGAGGTTTCTGCACTCAGTGTACAGGTGCTTTAGGGATCCATTGAAGGAGAAGGATCATTTTGATTCATATAGTATGTATATTTTTTGAATTATTTCTTCTGAATTGTGCCTGGAAAAGTAGGAGGAATCCTTTCTCCTTTTGAATGAAGGAGTCCTTGGGCAATTGCAGTTCTGTACAGAAGCCAGCCAAGCTGTTTCTTTGAAATCTGCTCATACTACTCAGAGTCTCTGACTAGTATAGATACCTTATAAACTACAGGAGAACCATATGTGGTATTTTCATCATGCATAGGATAGGAGGCTGTGTTGTGCTCCTTTCACTGCTTTTTTTTTGTTGTTGTTGTTGTTGCTCAGAGGAAAGCCCACCAGACCCCAGCTGAGAGGAGCAGAAGCAAGCAGACAGGGCTTCCTGCAGCTCAGACAGGACTTTACCCAGTTCCGACTGTTTGCTTGAGTATTGCCTTAATATTTTTCACTTCATACCACCAGCTCTTTCTTCAGTTCTGTTTCACTTAGATTTTCCTGTTGTTCTTTCCCCCCCACCCCCTTCCTTTACCAGATCTTTACTAACTCCTCCCTGCACCTGAGAAAGCTGATGTTTGTCAGAGTCAATTAATGTACTTCTGTTTTTTCTCTTTACAGAATGTCTTCAGGGCAGGAATACTTCACTACCCTGTATGCATAGCACAATGGTATCTATTCATGACTGGCCCTTAAATGTGACTCTAATAAGCTTCATTAACAATATTTATTTCTACCATTGTCTTTGTCCTGAATACATGAAACAGTCAGTTTGACTTGAAAAATCAATAGAAAAATTAACCCTTATTGCTCTGAAAACCCAGACATTAATTTCAAAATCTGCTCTTTTCAAAGGAGTCCTCTATTTTCAGTTGAAGAAAGGTGCCTTTCAAAATATCTGTCTGAGAGGTGGGCGCTGTTTCTCCTTTCCTTTTTCTCTAGTAGAAACAGAAGCACTCCCTTAGCATGGGCATACCATAGGAAACTCACTTTTCTGTTGACATTTTAATGGCTTTCACAAAAGTTATACACGGAAGTACATACTAAATCCACCATGCCCTACTTAACTGCTTTCATGTGCTTCTGATGCCTTATGGGAAATAGTGCCAAAAATTGACAGTGGAATTAAACTTTCAGAAGTATGCATAAAGAAATGAGATTTCTCCTTAGCTCTGAAACCAGACTTGTGAACATCTATGGCATCCCTATGAATGAAAGAGCATCTAGAAAGGTAGCAAGCCAGAGTGATGCAAGATGGACCAATGTACTTACTGATGCTGGGCATAGTAAGAAATATTTTAAATAGATGTGAATATTTACTGTGTTGTAAATTCCTTGAATAATCCCAGAGGAACAGTAGTGCTGAGACACTGTACCAGCCTCTGCCCCAGCCTAAGGAAAGAGAGGGAAGGAAGCACAGGGCACGGAAAAATTTATGCAAAACCTGAAAACCAAACCAAAATAACCTGTTGAATTCACAGTGAATGTCCTGGGCAAAGGCAAGCCTAAGCCACCCAAATTCCTTTTTATCTCAATATGATGAGATACTTGCTAGGTGGCTTTTCAGATATCTCCTGTAGGCTCTGGATGCTATTCCCAGCAGGACTGCTAATGTGATATCACTCTTGAAAAATGCCAGTTCAGCAGCTCGTAGGAGCCCTAGAATGCTTGAAATGTGAACTAAGAGTTGCTGGCGCTGTCTGGTGTTGATTCACATTGAAATGGTATCAATTTTATTTTTTTCTCTTTGGCAATAACTTTATATTACATAAACAGGGAAATCTGAGTTCTTTTCTATTATAAAAGCTTGCATGTATTTTTCATGCTGAGGCAGACTTGATTTCAGGGCTTGTTTATCAAGCTGAAGGTATTTTTTTGGTCTGTTTCTACGTAACTGTGTGTGTTACTCTACATTATTTTTTCCCTACCGAAAATCTTACTCAAACAGTTCAATTATTCATTTCAACAGACTTTGCAAAGCAAGAAACAGAAAGAAAGGAAAACTTCTATGGAGTAAACTGTAATTTTTTTAAAAATTAAATATACTTTTACATTGCTCTTGACAAAACAAAAGCAAAACCTACCAAACACACAGTGTCTGAAACTCAAAGCTGAATCTGTTCTTATTGTTAAGACAAAAAAATACTCTAATAACTTCTAGAACCTGTGAGAAAAGCTGTCTTTTCAACAAGATCCAGTTTTAAGTCATCTGTGAGTCAACATGGGCAATGCTATGCTGATTTTACTCCTCATATTTTAGATGGGAGAAATCAATGATATATGTAGTTCTTAAACAGCACTACATGGTAGCATTGTACAGAAGATACTAATTAAGGTAAAATTATTCTGGTAGGGATCATGCAGGATTGTAAAAGGGAGTAATCCTGGGGAAACAGAAGTCTTTATGAATACTTATTTAGATTTATTGCATCTACAAAACACATTAGAGCTCTAAAACCCACCATACCTATAAAACCAAATGAGCAAACAGAAACTGTATACAAAGGTACTTAAGGATGCTGAGGGCCACCTTCCACCCACTTGAAAGAGAGGAAATATGAGCAAAGAATTATATATATTTCTTCATGCCATGGTGGTGCTGACACTCATTTGTTTCAGTCTCAGAGAAGGCTTTTATTCCTTCTCGGGCACTGTGTCAATATTCATCCAAGCTTCTGCAACTTCCCTTCAGGACAGGAACCCTATTGCAGCAGGTCTGGTTTTTTGGGTTTTGTTTTTTGTTGTGTGTTTTTGGTTTTTTTTTTCCTAATACTTTGTGGAAGCTATTTTGCCTTTGCATTGATGAGGACATTACTAGAGGGTTGTTCAGCAGCTGATCTGTGCAAAAGCTCAAAAGTTCAATTATTTCACCTCCCTTTTAAGAGAGATGATCAAAGCAGTTGGCGGGGAACATGGGGAGCAGGGAGCACACCAGACTGAGGAGGAAATGAATGAGTGCAGACAGAAGCACAAGCAAATTTCCTTTTCTTCCTTCAGTCTGTTCAGAGGGTAGGGCAGATATGGGTTGGAAAGTAGCTCATTTGTAACCTCTGTGTGATGGGAAGCTCTGACTGGTCACTGACATGGCCTCGTAACCAGAGGGCCTGACCTGGGCTCTCGTATGTCCACATATACCTGAAACCTTCTGTACTGGGATCAAAAAAGAAAGGAGAATCCTGGTTTTGGGGTCTAGTTTGTAAACAGTGCTGGTGGTGTACAGGAATATAATCACCTAGTATGAGCCCTGTTTTCACTTAACAGAATGTGGGCTAGCATACATTCGTCCTATTCTACAGAGGTGTAAGCACAGGCTATGTTACATATTCATGTCAGGGTGAAATCTGAACTACTGAAACTCCATAGCTTTTGCCATTTCCATCTGCTCGTGGGCTTTAAGGACCAAGGGGACCAGTATGATCATCTTGTCTGACTTCCTGCATAACACACGCTGTAGATTTCACGTAGTAATTCTTGGAACCAGCCTGTAACTTCCAGCACAATTGCAGCATAAAAAGTACAACAAATTTCATAGCTTCTGCAAGAGCCATTACCGGATTTTAACTACAATATCTTACAGATGAAGGATAAACCTTTTCTTCACAAAGGAATTCTCACCTAACTGTACAAAACCTTTCAAAAACACACTACATGTGCTACACTATGCAATTATTGAAAAAAATAAAACCAAAAACCCCTCCACCATTTCTTTTAGAAATACCTAGTATTCTTTTAGTAATCCTAACCCAACCAAACTTTTTTTTTTTTTTTTTTTTTAATGGCAGCCCTATCTACATACTCGATTCTTTTAGTTCGGGTGACATCTAAGCTTTGTTTGTTTCTCAGTGACATCGGCTGGGGGGCTCTTTTAACTACTCTAGAAACTGTGTTGAGCAAATATTGCAGACTCTTGGTATTTCTGGTCTTCAGCAGTCTTCTTTTCTCAATAGTGTGTTTTGGTTTTCCTCTTCCTGTTTTGTTTCAGATTACACTTCAATTCTACACATCTGATGTGGTTTCATATCTGTTTTGTAGGTGGCAGCTATTTAATTTAGGAGAAGACTGACTTCATCTGACTGCTTTGGAATTTTACAGCTCAGCCAATTACTAGTTATTTCTAATAACAGAGCCAATTACTATTTTTTTTCTAATAACGATGTTATATAGACATGAATAACTACTGCTTTCTGTAATGGCTTTACAATTTAAACAGCATGTAATTTATTTTTACTTTATTATGAAAAATATTACCTTCTTTCCCTTACTCCAAACTGTATTCTAATACTTAAAACTCAACTTTCTCTTATTAAATACTGGAGTGTTTCAGATGTTTCATAGATTGTCCTCCCAAATAAATGAGTCCTCTATAGATTCAGTGTTCTCTCTACCATTCAAATGGTTTACCATATTTTATAGTAACTTTGAAATGTTCTGTTTAAACCAATTCCTTTGCAGAAATTGCAATCCATGAATATTTCACCATGAGGAAAATAGGCAAGTGGATCTTTAAAGGGGGAATATGAAGATGGGCTGGACCTAGAATAAGTAATAAAAAGCTTTTCTGTCTAATGCGCATCAGAGCTTTTAGAAAAACATTTCTTTTCTCAGAGCAGGGGTATAAGGTTCAAACCTTTGAATGGTTTGTGAACTGAATCTAAAAAAGTATGCACTAGGTTAATCAAGACATTTCATTGAGATATTGACCTTTTACATTTGGAACAAAGATTAAAAACATTCTATAATTCTGAAGTCTAAATGAAGAAATCTGTTATAAAATGTCAAAACATGACTTTTCAGCAACTTAAAGCTTTTTTTTTTCTGCCAGAGCAGAAAATTCATCAGAACAACATAAGAAAAAAAATTGCAGAACTGTTTTTTCTGCAAAATGATTAGCAAATTAATATTTATTAATTATTTAAAAATTAATGAGCAGCTCTGGTTGAGATGCTTCAGAAAATGACTCCGACAAGACACTTGAGCATTAACCAAGAACTTACCATCTAGCCTATCCTTTGACAATCCAGAAAGAACTGCCTGTGTACCTTAATCTTGGATGGTTTTGTACTGTTTTGATATTGTCTGCTACAATGCGTGTGTAGTTCTTTCTCTAACTGAATAATTTATGTAGTCAGTCACTTAAATACTATAAAATACCAGATGACACCTTTACAGAATCAATGTAATATTGCATGGGGGAATGGCTTCAGCTAGAAAGAATTTCTCTTGAAGAGTGAACATTTCTAGAGGAGTGTCTGATGCCTTTTTTTCTGCAACAGTATACGGTGCTCAATTTAGCATAGGAATCAGCTCATCAAATCACTTAGTAAGGCAGATGCTTATGTGCTGCTGAGTAGAAGGTCTTGTCATTCTTTTCTTCCTTCACCCTCTTGTACAGAAGCAGAAAGGAATTTCTTGGTTTCCCAGGAGTGTTGCAGCTGATGCCAATGCAACAAGCCTTGTTAGTAGGGCAAATGCTCGTCATGTTCTCTCTGTCTCTCTCACATGCATAGAGGAATCAACAATCTGACACAAAATGTTTAGAACATCTAGTGTCTGGTATGCAATTATTTATTTTTACACTGCATTCCTACCATGCATTTCAATCATCTTTCAATATTTTACTGATTCAGGGGTAATGTGTGTCTGAAAAGCTGAAAGCTATAAATTTTATGTTAATTGACAATATAACATCTGAATTTAGAAATACCTGGCATGAATAAAATGTAAAACAGGATGATTATGTGTGATTAAATAGTTGACTTTTATATTGTATATTAGTCATGCCATCATCCAATTAAAAGGATAATGGAAACAATAGTGATTTTTAATTTTTAAACCAGTGTGGGCTGCATTAAGGGGATTACGGAGCTTTATGAAGCAGTTAGCATAATGTAATGATCAAGAATAGAGTCTGAGTCAAAGCTGAGCTGCACATGGTAAATTGGGCAACTTTTAATTTCTCCTTGAGATAACTTCAGACTATAAATTTTGAATATGAAATTTAATGGGAGTGTCTCCAAGTTATGAAGAGGTTTGCAGAACAAAGCTGTCATTTGTGCTCTTTTTCAAGAATTCTTTTCAGGCCAGGCTTTGGCTTTGGCATGTGAGTGTTGAGGTCAGGATGGCTGTCTGTGGGTTATGTACTTTACTAAACTGTACTTTACTCTTTCTTCAACCAAGGCTGATTTAAATAATCGTGGATACTCTGTGCCAGTAGCTGCCACTATATTTTATCCACTGCAGCCTGCTCTTTGCAATCTGTTGCTTATTACCATTAGTGAGCCTTGTTCTCCTAATTAACCTAATGATCCTCTTCATTTCATCTGATTAACTGCAACATGGGTAAAAACATGGTAATGTGGCCTCTGATACCGTTGACAAAGGTCAAAGGAGTTGAATGTGGCTGTTTGCCTACGTGACCAAAGACCGTAGGGCACAATCCAGTGAAATTTGAAGTGCTGTGGGAAACGTGATCCATTCCCCCCCCCCCCCCCCCATTCAAAACTGGCAATGGTTAGTTCAGTATCTTCAGCTTAGTTCTCTTCTTTCCAAAGAATAGAATATTTCAGATATTTGGTTGTTATTGCAGTGGGGCTGACATTTTTATAGTAAGGCTTTTTGGTCTTGCTTGTATGAAAGTCTCAGCCCTCGCATTAATCTTGTCAAAGGCAAAATGTTTTATATGTTGCATAAAATAGTGGCACATCTGTTGTTTTTAATAATGTTTGCACATTCAGAACTCCGTTAAAAAAAAATCATTTTATAATCCAACACTTTATGCATCCTTATTGTTCTGTAATTCTTTAAAGTTTGTTTGAATTGACCAACAGTTTTACTCTGGAATTTCCTGATTGTCATATGTGTCACAGGGATCATGAGTGAAACTGACTGGCAAAAAATAGATTTATACTGGTATGTTAATTACCTAGACTAAAGGATCCCAGTGCTCAGTCGTATCAAGAGAGAAAAACAAGCCTCCTCTTTTTTAACAAGAAATCCCTTAATACAACAATAGATTTATAGCTTAGCTGCTCTAAATTCATCACTCAGAGTTTCAGTGGTTTAACACAAAGATGGTCACGCTAGGAATACCTGGCTGTAGGAATGTCTGAATTAGTACTCTTGGAAGGTGGTGATTTAAATGGTTTCCTGAAGTTGTAAGGGAGATGTTTGCAAAGCAGTCCTAATGATATGTAAAAGTAATTGAAATGTAAAGCTGTTTTTTCTGATTTCCTATTGCATTTGACAGCCTCTTTCCACCTTCATTATTATATGTGAATTTAAGGAAGAAAAAAAGAGAATGGGGTACCAGTCTGTGTGAGTTTTGTCTGAAGCTGAGACTGCATCTACGGTGTAGAAATGCTAGTACTATAAAGAAGATATAAACTGCCTGTGCTTATCTGTACAGATAAAAAAATAGACTAATGCCATTTTTCCATGAAGCTTTGTTGGATGGCAGGGTGTTTTACAGAACCCTGGCTTGCAGAGCAGCGATACCACTTTCCCTGTACTTCTCTGGGCTCATCAGACGTTCGTCGCTGTAACTTGGAGATGGCAAAGGACAGGGACATGAGGAACAATGTCCTGTGTGGTTTGTTCGCAGCTCAAACTGAAAACTTTTAAGTAGCCATGGTATTTTAAGGCATGTAAGTGAACTATTCAGTGTTATGGGGAAGAAATTGAACATGCCTGAGTGTGTCCTATTACGTCTATAGAAAGCGGGTGAGGAATGAATGGCAGTCTAAAAATAAAGCGTTGCCAGAACATGTTAAGAGCCACATTAGAGGAAGAAATTTGCAGAACAAACTGCAAAAAGAGCTCAAGTCTGGCTGCAGCAGCTCTGGCAAAGCACAGAGTTGCTGCAGTGAGATGGCAACATGAGCTTGTGTGGAAAAATTGGGGAAAATCAAGCAGGTAAGGATATAATGAGGATGTAAATGGATGCAGTCTTGAGGAGAAGGGAAGAAGTCTGTTTGTCATGCTCTTGCAGCGACATTTATAAATTTGTCTCAGACTAGTGGTATAGTGGTTGGTTCACAGCTCACTCAGCCATTAGTATTTTTTTGGAGAGGGTGCAGCTGGCAGTGAGAGAAAATACTTCCATTTGCTTTGTCCTGTGGGCTGTGCTCTGGGTCACCCTGGGGAAGGAGGGAAGGGCAGCTCCGGGAAAGGTGAGAGGGCAGGCAGGCGGGCTGCAGGGACAGTGGTGTCATGCAGGGAGTCTGCTGGAAGGAGAGAGAGATTGTGATACCCGAGAGGGACTTGGACATCAGCTCAGGTCACAAAGCCAACCTAAAGCAACACCTGGAGGGAAGCTGTGCTGCAAAGCAAGGCAGGAGGGACTTGTCATCCTTGTGCTGTCGGAGGGGGTTGTTTCTGAGCCTTTTATTTACTTTGTCTCCCTCAGCAGACCTGAGACTTCTTTATATTTAAGGACTTATCTTCTACTTTATTATTTTTGTATTTTGTAATAAAATGTGGCTTTAGAGACTGGCAACTTTTTCCTGTCTTTCAGTCTGTCTATTTAAAGGAAAGGAGGATGGGAAAAACAGTCCACTTCAAAGTTTTAGCTGAGTTACACCATCAGTCAGCCATGGAAATTAACCTCTTTGGTGCTGCAGTGGAAAAGAACCAGATATGTGAACTGATATTCCAATATTCATTATTCTTGAAAATACATTAGTTTAAAGGGGCTGCTTTAGAGTAGCAACAAAGATTTTGGTTCCCAAAATGACGTTGCCTGGGAGTTTCTTTTCGTAGACAGTGGACGCGTTAGCTGCCTTTTGAGTGATGGACATCCTGGAAAGTTTTTTTCCTTACTGTTGTGATTTGCACTCCTTTGTATCTTAGCCGGGCACAGGCTGTAGTTCTACACTTTCCCTTTAATCTAGTTTCAGTCTGGCATCAGTTTGTGAGTGAAGAACCAGGGACACTAGGGCTTCTAGACAATTCTGAGTAGCTGTTGACCTGATCTGCCTCATGCTTGGAAAAAATCAGAAATGACCCAGGGCACCAAGGACTTCTTCAAATTGGTGATTTCAAAGTCACGCCAACTTCCAGTGACTTCAGAGCAAATGAGACTTGACCACTAATACTCACACATTGTCCTGAAAACTGTATGAATAGGATTTCCCACACCGTTCTCTTCTGTTCACATAGATGATAGAACAGTGGTCAGCCACAACACTCATCTTCATACCATGTAGCCCCATAGTAGGGCAGCAGGTGGTATGTGAGCTGTAGGGGAATTGAGTGGGGTAGGATCTTAGAAACAATCATGTTGGAGGCACAGCAAATGGCTGAGTTCCCACAATGAAACATTTGGGTAATCCATTGCCATCTGTCTTTATTTTGCAAACCCACTCAATTGGCCAACACATTCAAAATATCACTGCACCTTATTTCTCAAAGAGAATCTTAAAAAAAAAATTAAAAAAATTAAGCCTGATAAAATTACCTACGTATTTTTTCTGCTCAAATTGTAAAAGATTTCTTTACATTCATGTTATCATAAGGCTTTGTAACATAGCCTTTTCTTGGATGAAAAAATATACTTCCGTGGGAAGTGTCGATGCATGGTACCTTTCATAAATGCTGTAACATTATTAGGTACTCAAGTAAACTGTGATAATGAACTGATTCAGCCAAGTAGGCTGAAAGGCAATGACTCAAGACTGTGCCATATTTATCTGGGTATGAGTGGTCTAGCACGTAGAGGCAGCAATACTAGTGCTTGTGCTCAGCTCTTTTGTTCCCTCCCTTCCCTACAAGGTGCAATAAATGCTCATGTCTATGTTTACGTTATTAGAATGGCTATGCCCCCCATTTGTGTGGGTTTTTTTGTGGGGCAGATCCAGGGTTTTTTTGTGGGGCAGATCCAGAATGGATGGCAGTAGCACATCAAATGACTCAGACAATAGAGCTGTCTGCCATTAGTTTTTGGCTCATCTGACAACCTTCTGTCTTAGAGGGTATTTCTGAAGAATTAACAAGGGCAAGGATGATAAAGGAATATGGTGTTGGAGAATTTGTCATCCTTAAAGTTTCTTGAAAGATGGGCAATTTAAAAAGGTCATTTACTCCAAAGTAAATGTCTTTCCCTTCTTCTTGCTTAGCACTGTTCTTGCTTACAGCTTGACTGGCTGCTTTGCATCCCAGTGCACCAATGCATTTAAAAAAAAAATAAATTTAACTGTTCTTTGTTCCTGGTTCTTTTGCTGTAATTGCTTTTGAATGAGAAAGAATTCAGTGAAACAAGTGAAAGACTTTTGTGGCAGTGTAAATATCTCTGCTTATTAAGGTCCTAGAAAATTCTGACTTCTGTGTTGTATGTTGTCTATACTGGGCACTGTTTCTCTTTCTACTCCAATTTCCTAATAAGCCAAGCTCTAACCCTTGTACTTCTGACTTACATAATTTGACTTTTTTTTAGAGGAAGTACTCTAAGGAAAGCTGGACTAGGATATAAAGAAGAAACTGGGTTGGGGAGTTTCCTGGAAATCATATCACCTATTCATTAGTTTTCATAGTCTTTTGTTCTCCTATGTCAGTTATGTATCTTAGTATAAAACCATTGTTCTCTTCACAGGAGTGCTGGCAGCTTTTTTTAAGTTAGTCTGTGATTATTCTTGTGTTCCTTGCAGCCACCTCCCATTAGTTCAGTTACACTTACTATATGCTCAGACTTAACACTTTAGAATGTAAATTAAGTTACTTCTATCAATAGTAAATTTAATTTTCTTCATGCTCTACTACAGTGTACAAAGTGGGCTTGTCCAGCAGCCTTTCTCAGGCAACACCCTCTCTAATATCAGTGTTGGGCCCACTTTAAACTCCATGTTGACTTGTCTTCTAACGCTTCAAGTGAATTTGTCTAAGTCACATTGGTGATGAACCTAACTTTACATTTCTAAGAAGGAGGGGAAGATAACTGATAGCAACCTTAAAAAAATTCACTGTTCCATGCCTAATGATGATGCAGCGTTAAGACCTAATGCCTTTAAGCCTTCTAGGAATAAGGTGACATGCTGAGTGAATCTCCTGAAAAGCAAGGTAATCCTCCCTTTTCAGCAGTGTCTGGGAACCATGTCTGTATCTTTAGAATTTGCAAGCTACTGGACATTTAAAACTATCACTCCAATAGCTTTGAATCCTGCCTTGCTTGAGTCTCAGTGGAATATCATTAGGAAAGAGAGGGAACAGTGAACTACAGAAGGGAATAAACTTTGGGAAGTTATTCTTTAAAAATTACCACTTCTAAAAGAACAGTGAACTTAACTTTTTGCAGTTACATTCGTTACTACAGCTTAAATGGAAAGAAAGCAGAAGTGTCTCCACGTAGCAATTTTCCTATACCACTCTGATGAGCAACAGCTTTATGAAGAGTGTAGAACTGCAGGCCCTGCTTGCCAGAGAGATGTGCTAGTGATAACCTGTAGTCCCATGGCGATGAAGCACCATGCGTGCTTTTATAGGCCTGTATCTATCTAGGAGGAGGAGTACATTTTGCACTTCTGTTCAGTAAATTCTGACCTTGATTATTGTGAACAGCAACAAATCCAGTTGTGCTGTTTGTCAGACCTGCATGTGGCTGTCTTGGAATGCAGGACATACTCCAGTAGGTAAAAACAGGTAGACTCCAAAAAAACCACTAACAAAACACCCCCCAAAAAACCACCCAAACCCCCCCACCAAGCCAAAACTCCAAATCATAGACCTGGTGCAGACTCTTAACACTGTTCAAATAAGCAATGAAAAACTTACTCTGTACATCTCTCACTTTTAGACAGCTAGGGAAATTAATGCCCTAGCCTGAGGCCTCTGTGTTAATGACCCCTAGCTATGCAGTGATGAAAGGTTTTGTACATCAACTTGTTCCCTGCTGCTGAAATTCTTTGTGGAGCTACATCCTTTTATGCTGGGTTCTTTAAAACTTAAATTTATAAATGTATCAAATATGGGCATTCTCCTTTTTCATTCCTCCCTCTTTGCATTGAAATGTGATCATATTAGAGTAGATGTTTACTGGGGAGACAGTCTCCTTTCCAGAGTGATGGTTATGGAGTCTTAATTGGTCTGGCTAGTGTGCTCTGAAGATTAGGCTACTCCCCACAGATACAAAATTATAAAACAGACTTAAAAGAAGGATGATATCATGATTTTTCCAGCTGCCTATGATTCAGTAAATGGCTTCCTCATCCCTCTGCTTTGTATCCATCATGGATCTGAAGGAAAAACCTGCCTGCCTCTGACCAGTATTTCTGAGAAGGCACTAACTTTATTAAAAAGACCTGAAGCGTATTTGCATTTCCAGTACAAAGCCCTTGTGTTGACACGAGGATCTGGCTCCAGAATTGCTGTTCTGCTTTCTCTCTGGCTACTTCTATCCTTTCAATTTTATGGCATTATCTTAACAATCCCAGGCCAGGTCCAAGGACAGTGGGATTGCTGGGTTTGCAAAGAATGCTAATTAAAATTAGGCATCCAGTGTACCTATGCTCCATTTGACTGAAGGAGGCATCTATGGATCTCTGACAGTGTCTTGGTGTTTGCTTGAAGAAAATATTCTTAGTGTAGATAACTAAGCATCTCAGGCTATGTAAACTCAAATCGTGTGGACTGTTATAGAAAAAGATGTTTCAGACCTTGTCCTGTGCACTCTATCCATTTATCAGTGTCATCATTGACACAATAAAACCCCATTTACAAGCAAGTTTGAATATAGGCCAGAGGAAACTGAATCTAAGCATGAGAAAATTTATAGATCCTAAGGCCAAGAAGGACCATTCAGATTGGCTAGTCTGACCTCCTGTAAATTGAGTAATTCATGTTTATTTTGACCTCATCTTATTTTCCCAGTAAGAATGGCAGCTCTCTTTGTCCTTTGCATCAGCTCTGGGATAGCTATTAACCTCTTTAACTGCTATTATGTGTAAGTTACTGGACTATTTTGCTATAGGTTAGAGTGTTGTGGAAGGCTGTGTGTGACCCTCGGGTATGCTAGCATCTCTCATTCTAACAGCGATGTCCTAGCTACAGAAAGTATCTGGTGAGGGGGATTTCAGGGCATTTCTAATCAACTTGTACTAAACGAGCTTGTTGTTTTAAATGAATCATGGCACAAGTACTAGTACAAATCTTACAGGCGGGAAGTTATCTTCTATTTAATTTACAATCTTTAACCATGGTGTGAAGATGGATTTAATTCTAAACCAGATTATGATTGTTCTTAACACCTTTTTAATTGCAGTCATTCCTGTTGGAATGGGCAGTGGTAATTTTAAATGTAAAGTGCTCTGCTTATTGCATATGCACACAGCTCAATTGATTTTAAAGAGTATTTGTGGGATGCTTTCTAAAGCACTATAGGAGCATTAATTCATTTCTGATTATCAGAGTTGTGCTTTTGAACACCATTTCCTTTGTGTGATCAACCTATGAGTATATTTGCTTTATTTGTGGGGGAGCATAACAGCAAGAGGATGGCACTTGTGTTACTTAAATGGAATTGCTGATCACCTGCCTTGTTTATTAGGATTCTAGGCAAGTGAACAATATTAAATCTGGGGCTAATAAAGAGCTTTTTCATATCTTTAATTGATAGTCTGCTTTAGTAGCTTATTTATGCTTAGTTTGCTTGCATGAGAATCGTATGATACTGTTCAGACTCCTCAATCCTAGAAAATACAATATATTGATTTACTGGCTGAAGTTAGAGACTCAAAACATGCTTTAATAAGGCCAGTTGTTCTCGCATGTTAACAAAATGAACATGATAGGCAAAACAATCAGCAGTTAATCACTGTTAATACCTCTGCCATTCATACAGGTAACGTGAATAGATGTGTTTGGAATAGCACTCACGTTGTCAAGAATTTCATAGTAATTCAGAAGTCATAGTTGAATTAAAGCAAAATGCCACAGGGCTAAATTTTAATGTATCTATATTCAAGCTACAATACCATATTTCCATAGAGGAAACATAAGTGACTAACTTGATTGCTCTTTGGTTTAACATTTTTTGTGGAATAGATGGGGTAGGGGGAGTTGTATCTGAAAAATCACCTGATTATTGCAATATTGTGGTAAGGGACTATAAATGAGAGCTAGTCAATGGCTGTGCACATACTCAAGAAGGACATGTATTCATTCCTGTAGCTTTGCCTGCTCCTATGTCACCTTTGCCCTGCATTGCTCATTATCTCTATGCCAATTAGCTATGAGGGTTTGATACTTGAATCCTGTCAAGCTCCACCCACCTGTGACAGCAGACAAGACTCTTGCTTTGATATTCCTTCTCTT
The DNA here is from genome assembly GCF_900496995.4 of Aquila chrysaetos chrysaetos. Taxonomy (NCBI): domain Eukaryota; kingdom Metazoa; phylum Chordata; class Aves; order Accipitriformes; family Accipitridae; genus Aquila; species Aquila chrysaetos. The sequence goes on from NC_044008.1 coordinate 70,177,305, forward strand.
CTTCATCTACAGGCAATCAAATAATGCTGTTCTTTAAATCTGTGTCTTCTCGACAGCTTTAAAATGATATATGTATCTTTATGATAAATTCACACATCCATATCTCAGTTGTTTCGGGCTGCTGGCAGACTCAAGTAGTAATCAGTTTGTATTTTGACAAGAATATGCAGGTGCTAGATATTCCATGAAACTTATACTAAATCGTAGTTTCTGGAGAACAAGCTACGAGCAACTTTAGACCATGTCAGCTGCTGGCTTCTAGTTCTCCGATTGCTTGGTCTGTTTAGTCTTGAGCAGCAGAATTGCTTGGCCACAGCATCCTTGAAAAACCTGGAAAGGATGCATTGTGTTTAGGGTGTGTCTCCTGCATTTCTGCCTCCTTCAACCCTCAGGAGTTTATGCTGTTGATTAAATTTGAAATAAATAAATAGTTGTCATTTTAATCACAACTGTATTCAGGGATCTATGAAGAGGTGATTTTGACATTTTTCTCATCTCAATGTTTAATTAAGAGACACTTGAAAACAAATAAAGAATTGGAGATGACATTTTACTTGAAGTTTTACCTGAGCTATGTAATTCCTGATGAGCAGGATTAGAAGGCAGACTTTATGAAGCTGCTATGTGGGTTGTGGATGAAATATTATACTATTTTATAGCTCTAAGACACCTGTAAGAATAAGTCATAGCAGAAACTAACAGAATAACCGATATTATAAGCAACAACTCGGGACAATACAATGTAAGTTTAAAAAGTGACAGGTATTGGTAGACTATTTTGAATGGATTTCATTTTCAAAGCTAGCCCTTATACACCCCAGTGCTCTGCACAATCAATACCATCAATTAATATGCAAAACTGCCAGAAAAATGGCAGATGAGTCTATAACAGCTGTGAGCTGACAGTGCTGTTGCAGCCTAAAAGAAGTGTGAGCTTTTCTGGCTGTTCTATATGGACATCTCTGTTGTAGTTTTAGGGTAATTCTACTCCTAGGGTAAGTACTATGTAATTTGTGAAACAATGGACTTCAATTAGGCTCCATCAACATTAAGGTGGTATTTGATGAAAATGAAGGGGTTTAGTGTTGTCCATAGATGTCATATAAAGCAAATCTATCAAACTGTAATTGGAATATAAATGAAGTCTTAAATAATTCTATGTGGCATCTTCAATTATTTTTAATAGAGGATTTTTTCAGGCTAATTCATTTGAGAAAATAAAGTGGACTTGATTTCTTAAAATGTTTTAATAGAGATAGACTTTCTGTGAAGTTGCAAAGAGATGCAAGAGGAGCACAAACCCTTACAGCTGCTCATCCTTCAGCATAGGCCAAAGGATATTTTGTTTATAACTGGTATAAAATGAGAGGCTGCCATGTGGTGATGGCAGTGTTTTAAAAGTAGTGTGTCTAGATAGAGCATAAATTCTGACACCTCTGAAGCAAGAAAAGGCAGTTTTGCTAATCGCAGTTTGTTGAGGTTGACAAGATGCTTATAGCATGTTTTAATTTTTGCTGTATTCTCCCCTTTTGCCCCAGATGATTGACTGCAAGGCAAACTTGGCTGGTGCTAATATGCGCTTAATAAAATAATCATGACAGAATTACCGCAACATTGACATGTACCACAGCCCACGTCACGTTCTATGGGTTTTCTGATAATGGCCTTTTACATTGATGAATTCATAAATTATGATACGAAATAACGGACTCTTATTTGAGTCTGGTTTGTACTGCTGAAGCAAACCAGGAGTGTGTTACTATGCCTGTCAGATCCCTACCTGATTTTTAAATGGCTGCAGAAATGTTGACATCAGTGGAGTGAAATCAGGCAATTCCCATCAATGTCAAGACCAAGTTAAGATGGATAGCTATAAATCTTGATTGTGTTCATGGGTCAGAAAAATCCCAACTCTATTTCCATGAAACCAAGCAAGAGAGATGCGCGATGAATTGCTAAAATGAAAATCTGGCAAATCAGAAGCTTGATACTAGTTCTTTTTGACAGTTAAAGGGATAAAACTGGACTACTTTTCTTTCCTAAAGGAGAAAACGTTCAATTGCAAAGCAGACTTCCAATAACTGACACATGGCCAGAGCAAAGCAAGGACTGACACATTGCTGATGTACTTGCTCTCACTTGTGGCTGGATTCCGCTATACATGTGCCTGAGCTCTACTTGCCACAATGAATGTTATTCTAGTGGTCTCACGTTTCTTGCCCCCACATATTTAGAAATGCATTAAATCAGTCCCTGAAGTGAAAGGAAGCAGACTGCAGCAACAAACTTGATGGCAAAGTTAGTAGATCTTGTTTTAGGGGAGGGATCCCTCATGTGGGAATTTTGTCAAATCTAGCTCTAACCTTACTTAAAGTCTTTCCTCTCATGGAGAATCTACTGCCCTCTTCAGCTAGGTGTGCCAAGGGCTAAGTAATATATCATCAAATATGCTCAGAAACTTTTAGCGTTTGACCTGCACTTACTAAAATCTCTGAATATGTATTTAAAAAAGAAACAGTAAAATGTGCTCTTCAGCTTCAAGAGTTTACTTTGTTATAGTCTTTGTGTTTTTTTTCCTGTTATGTTTTTTTGTGGCTCCATCACCTGTAGCTTGAAATGAGTGATAGGTTTCTGATTTAACCCTCCTGCAACAAATAAGACAATTAAAAATGCACTTATGCTGTTTAATGTCTGTGGACCTTTTCACAACTCTGCATTTTAATTTGTTCTCTTATAGTAGTCTACATTTTGATATGTATATTACAATCAAGGGAACACATTAACATAGTCAGGGTGAGGGAACACATTTACCCTGTACTGTTGTCTGTTGTAATTCAGAAAGTATTATCTTAAAAACCACAGCTGCACATCTAATTTTTTCATATCAGTCTTCCAGGCCTGATTATTCTTCAATTTATACTAATGTAAATTAACAGTAATACTATTGAACTCAGTTAAGCTCTACTGGAATGAATATGGTGTAGGACAAAAATAACTGGTGTTTAGAAATAATAGGAAAACTAAAATTCCTGTATTTATTTAAAAATAAAATTCATAGATCTAAACTGCACGTTGACTTGAAAAAAGGTCCTGAAGATTAAATCAATAGACTTTTTCTTTTAAATTGCTACCAATTGTTGCCATGTACAAAGATAGAAATGTGTCTTTTATTGGTGACATGATCCAACACCACAATTTTTAATAATATGTGGGGATTCTTTTTATTAAGGAGTGCTTCTTAATAGGGGATGCTTCATTTGGGCTACCTTTCCCTTCCTGTGCTATATGCAGGTCTGATGTTGTGGATCTTTGTTCAATATAGTACTGGGTGATCCACGTGCTGTAGAGTTCAGCCTGGTGGTTACAGGGCAATCCTGAGGAGCAGCACCTGGCTGTACTTCTGTATTGATTGAGGAAAATGTCCTTTTCCTGTTGCCAGAAAGCATGGCATGCCTAGACTTCACTTCTGCATCTCATGATGTCTGCCTGCCTAATATGCTCATCTGATCCTGCGTGTCAGGCAAGCACTTTCTCCTTGTCCCTCCTGTATTCGTTTTACTTGCCTTGTGTTTGCCTTCACTTCCAGGATTGCTATATGTGCTTAGAGAAGTATTGAATTTAATTTAGGCTGCAATGGCAGGATGGTGCCTAGCCAAAACTGTCTTTTCTACCCAGTACGCTGGAGGGGTGAGAGGGTCCCTTGCTGTTTTTTTCTTCCTTTCCTCACAAGGACTTTGAGGGCTGAACAGAACAACTCGGTGCTGGGGACTAAGTGACCTTGATTCCTTAATCGGATGCATACAGGTGGATGCTTGCATTAATATGGGCCAAAATTTCCTGGACTCCTGTTGTTAGTAGAATACAAGGCTACTGTACTAACCGCTGGTACAAACTTAGGGTGCTTGGATTTGTTTGTGGCTATATGGCAAATATGCTGTAGTTTGACCTTTGTACAGTTGATATCTCATATATTTTTTGTGCCTAATATGTGGGGGTTATATATTTGAATTTAATTCTTGGGGAATTGCTGCTTTTTCAGGTGACTGCAAAATGACTTTGTAAAAACTCTTGGAAAAGTTACAATTAAGCCCATATTAACTGGCATTTTCATGTTCGAGTGCTGGTCGCTCTGCAGAAAAATGTTTTATTTCAGCATTTTGGGAGTACCTCTTCTGCATTGATTGGTTCAAATAATAAATAAAAAAATAATTTTTATACTATTTTGTAAAAGTACGTGTACACTGAATCACTTCCCTGTTGAAAACCAGATTTGAAACCACATAAGTGGGCTTCTCCAATGCCCTTTTATTCATGAGGGTTAAAAACTGGCAATCCACTATCGCATTCAAAAGCAATCCAGCTCAGTTGTCATGGAGACAGCCGGGATGTTAGCGATCTGGATTATTATTTAAAAAGCTGAACCACTTCCTTGTGTGCTTCCTCCTTCCTCTTCCCTGATCCTGAGATCCCATCAGGCTCTGAAAGTGCAACATGCTCTTGAAAGTGAATTGCCTTTTTTAATATTTCTTCCTGTTGAAGGAATTTTTAAGTCAGGGCGCAGCTCATGGCTTAGCTCTGAGCCTTACCTGCCTGTGATCTCAGGAGTTAATTCTATAGGATGCTGTGGATCTTACCCTACACAGGCATCAGTGGTAGCCAAGGGTGCTCAGCGCTTTGGCATTTTAGGTCGACTCTTTCTACATGAACCTTCCAGATGCAAAGAGGCAGGGTTACACACTTGTAGACTGTATCAGTGGTATAGCTTGACTTTTGTTTGCGTAATTCTTATTCTTTTGGGATATATTGGGCTTTATGCTCAAGGAGTGTATTTTTTCTCCTGACTGTTGCCAGCTGAACTCAAGAATGTGGGATGGGCTTTACTTAATGTGATAAGGTTAAATGTTTAATGACATCTGTAATTAAGTTGTCATTAGCTCTTATTTGGTACCCTTAGGCAAACTTAATTTAAAGCTTGAATTATCAAGACTGCTTATGGTTGACAACAAACTGTGATCTTATATAAAAAAATAAATGAATCATTAGTCCCAAAGTATGACAGATGTTTTCCATGCATAATAGTGCATGAGGTGTTGACAAGTTTAAAAAAAAAAAAAAAAAAAAAAAAAGCTAAAACTGGGAGGGGGGAAAAAAGACCAAAACTAACAACCCACACAACTTTATTTGTAGTTCCTGTCCTTGAAAGATACAATGTAATCTTTCCTTATTTATTCATTCCACTCCACTTTGCCCTTTCTGCCATTATGCAGGCTCCAACGAAGAAGGTGACTCCCAAGTATTCAAAACAAGTCTGGAGTAATATACTAATAAAAATTCATGTGGTGTTTAAAAGAAGAAAAAAAAAAAGGAAAGCTCAAATCTTTGTTCAAGGTCCATTAAAATGTACAGATCATTCTGCAATACTTTCATTAGTAAGCTCCTTGCTCGAAAAAGGCCTGCCTATTGTGTGATGAATCCCCCACAGTATTATTGACTGTCTTGTCCTCTCCAAAGGTAGAAGATAAAAAAAAAAAAAAAAAAAAAATAGTAGTAGTATGGTGGAAGAATGATAGCAGTTAAGTTTTGTATGCAGTCTAGCATATGGTATGCATTAGCTTTTGGCAAACTCTGTTTGACCCCGTATCATTTGGCCATTCAGTATCATTGAAGGGGTCCATAATTCACACTACAAGTAAATGAAAATGCTAGCAAAGGTCTGCATTAGTTTACAGTATAATACTGGAGCCCTAAAGAGAACTCTTCTAAGGCTACCATGAAGAAGGGCAACAAAAAAATAGAAGTAAATGTGAACTTAAGGACTGGAATGATTTATCATGCCTGAAAACCCTTGTGCAATAAATGATCATTTCAAAGGGGACGCTTACATTCTAGCAGATCTTTTCTCAGCTTTAGAGACTAAGGGACTAATGTTGCTTAGGAACAACCTGCATATTTAAACACTATTTTAAACTAAAATGCCACAATTCAGTTAATGAATGCCAAGCTCTGAAACTCTGATTTCTGGACTACTACCTTGGCTAACGGCTTTCTTGGCTTGCAGGTGTATGAAAACATACAAGAGCAAGTTCTCAATCGTTCAGGCAATCTAAGTTTATTCCTGTTTTGTTGTCTTCCAGTGAAAACTTTCCGACTGGTGTCATACCCTGTGTATTTTAAGTACCACGCATTCTTTCAAGGCTGCGTAAGTAATTGGGTAAACTAAACTGTCACAATTTGGTTCTGTGTCTCTGCAACTCAAGAGTGTCTTGAGTTGTAGATAGTAAGCATTCCTGCCTTTGAATCCAACGATCCTGGGTTTTATTCTTCACATTATTCAAAGTCAATGATGAAGAGCTGCACTGTGCTCAGTGAACTGCTGTGATTTCTAATGGACCATTGGAAGGCTGAGAAATTGCTGCTCAGTCTGGATGGATGACGAACTGTGAGGATGCATATAACCATGGCTGTGCCTTTGGTTTAGCACCTTGAGATTATAGGGCTGAGAACTTCCGAGTCATGTAAAACCTGTTGCAAGTATTTTATTAAGGTCTGTGATCATTTTCCCACTGAAGTCTGTAGGTGTCTGCTCCTACCTTAGGGTAATGTGGATCTCTATGGGTGCTGCTGCTGCTCAAAAGATAGCAAGATGGAATTCTACAGGTGACGCAACTACTTGGCCCATAATATCATCCTCCTCAAACAGTCTGTGCCTGATGTTGTATTATAGCTCGCACCGAATAAAGTGTCTTCTCAGGGCTAACTAGGTCTGTGGCAGGTCTTTCCTATATATTCAGTTCTGTTCCATGTCAGAACTGAAAAGGATCATTGCATCCATGAGGAGGGGTTTCAGTTTTCAGTTGGATTTGCCTGAATGCACAAATACTTTACCAGCTCATTTCTTTTCTGTTGATCTATTGAAGACTTTCTAATTATTCAATAAACATATTAAAAAAGAAAGGAAGGCAAATCTAGAAGATAAAGGGCTTAGAATCAGCTCAAAGAAAAACAGTCACTTGTGATAAATGTAAAGTAGTTTGTCATCGATCACAATATTGAAGAATTTTACCTCCATTAGCTTTATGGTCTCCTATTACATGCTTTCCAATCTTAAGTAAAACGAGATCCATGTGAGCCTTTTGTAAATAAGATCAATCAGAGCTTCTTTAAAGATTACCAAGTTGATGAAGACATTTTTTCCAAGTATTGCTCTGCAGCCCTACCTGTACGTTTTGCTGGGAAGTTAAGTCTCTGCCTTTTTGCAATGACAGTGAGGGGTAAAAACAGACTCTTTGGCTTTACCTCATGTAAAGGAAGTGCATAGCAGAATTTGATGAGCTCTGTGTCTTAAGGTGAACACGAGAGAACTTTGTAGGAGATGAATTTTGAGATCTGGCCAGGCTTCGGTAAGTCCACAAATATGAGATCAGTATCAAAGGACATGATTCACCTAAAATGTGGACAGAAGTTTACTTTTTAGATTACAGTTTTTTGGGGGTCTAGCTTTCTGCTTTCATCTATGAAAGGGATGAGTTTTCCTATTCTTGCCTTTGTGGCTATGTTTATGCTTCCTGCTTACAGTGAATACAGGTTTCAAACATCATACTTAGTGCTTATTGCTATTATCCATCAATACAGTGGCACGCAATTCCACTGTTTTTAATATAATTGAAGCAAATTAATTTTAATAACTAAAATCTGAACATTAGCATTAGTTGAAATGGGAATAAAATTGCTCCCATCTCACGTTTAAATTACTGCTTCTTTTCATAAATTTTAAAACAGCTGACTCTGAATTCCTACGTGCATTTTGGGGGAAAAAATTTATTACCACTATTTTTTAACAAGGACTCATGCAGAATTCTATCAAGGGCTGTAGTTATGCTAGAGATAAAGTGCCACAAAAAGGCTGACTGCTGCACCGGAAGCTTACAGTAGAGAACATTACAGCGTAATTTCGTAATATATGACTGTGCATCCCTAAAGGGTGGAACACAGATATATATTTTCAAATGGTGTGAATGGATTGAACTGGAAAGGAAAATGAAAGCTTTGACTCATTGAAATAAGTAAATTTTATGTCAGGTTTTGCAGAATTACTTGTTTTATTGTTCTTGCATAAAAAAATCAAACTATTTGATACTGGAAATATTTTGACCTTTGTTCCAACTTTTCCTAGTGGACTTGTTTTGCTGTTTTGGCTTGAAATTATTTTTTCTTTAGTGGAGGGGGGCCACTTTCCTAATTTTTTATAATGAAAAATAACAACCAAAACATTAGAAATGCTCTCATTTTGGTCTGATCCTGAGTCTCACAGCAGCCTGATGTTCATGTAGTCAGCAGTGATTCACAATTCTGAGGCTCATACCATATACAGAAATAAGGTAGTTCTCGGTTTGTCTCCTAATTCTATTCGAAAGAAAAACTGTTGAAATTTTTTAACTGTCTTTAGATTTCATTGCCCCAATTCTGTATGGATAGAGGAACCTCCTGAGGATTTCAAAGCTTTGGGGAACCCCCATTGCACTGCTGATCTCTGAAGGGGTTAGGGTCACTATTGGTCCATGTTTACAGATTTGGAAACTGATGGTGAGAAAAGTTGTGACTTAATTGAATCCGGTTTTTCTTACTCAGGCCAACTGGCTTGTCTGCCTGTGTCAAAGTGTATATAACTTGTTCACATTCAACAAGAAAAATGTTTCTGCACAACTCTGCTTCTCCTCTGCTGTTTAGTATTTCACTTCTGTGCCACGTTTGTGTCTCTGACCTGGAAGGCAAGTCTACCTGCAACAAAAAGCTTTATGTCTGGGTGCTTATATTGATTTGGAACGTCACAGTGGGTGAGCATATTAGTAGAACTGCCCTTCTAGAAAAATGCATTTGGTGGATTTACTCTGGTTTCATCCTATCATGACCTGGTTGATTAAGTCGGTGATACTCCAGACTTTTACCTGCAGTAAGGAGTTGTACAGTCCTTTGAGGGTTGTGGTTTGACTGAAGAATATCCTGCTCTGGCAGCACACGTTTACACAGGCAGTACTTGTAGTCCAAGTCTGGGGGACCCTGCTGAAATTTACATTGTGGTCTTGCGGTTTGGAGAGATGCTTTCCTGTTTCCGTCATTCAGTAACTTTTCTATAAGTAACTTAAATCTCTCTACTTACAAAACTGTTTGCAGAAAGCAAGAAATGCAAATCAGCATTGTTGATGCAGACTGGCTCTTAATTTTAATTAATGCTTGAAAATAATGGTGTGTTTTATCTCTGCTCAACTTAACTGAACCATGTTGGTTTTTTTTTTTTTTCTCTCCTGCTTTCCTCAAGTGTAAAGGGTACACAAACTTTACTGAATGGTGGTAGAGGGCATCATGTTGGAGCAGATGATTCTTGGAGTGAGGATTAGAGTCCTCGCATATGAGAATTGCTAGCGCTGCATTAACATTAAAATTTAATGGTTGATGTGCATATGTGCACAAAGGGAATAAGCTGACTTCTTAATTTGGGATAGTGAATGCTGTTACTTTCTTCATGTTTATGAAAATTAAACTTTAATTATGAGGCATTTGTTTTGAAGTTAATTTCTTTCTCTTTGCTTTGCCTTTGTGCTCAGGTTGAGAACTGGAAAGTGAGATTACGTAAATTGTTTAATTTAATTAGTAGTCTCATGGTAAATGTTCTGCAGAGCACTAGTGACTGACCTGTGCCCTGACATTATTGAACTATAAAGCAAATACCCATGAGAAGAAAGTATGGCGAATTAGCAAATTTTCTAGTAAAAGCTGAAAATTAAACTCTCCTCTCATATAATTGTGTCTATGCAAATCCTTGTACTAATATATCTCTGAGAATCTGTTACCTGAGGAGGTGAAAACCAGTTTATTTCGAACTCCTCGTTGAACTGACAGTATGCTAGTTAACCCTTTTTTTTTTTTTTTTTTTTTTTTTTTTTTTTTCCCCCTCTCCCCCCAATCCTTTCCATCCTAATCTTCTGCATGGCAGAGCTGTACCTCTGAACTCCTGAGATGAATAGAGGGTGTTTTGCATTATGTATTACTGCAACATCAGGTAACTGAAAAGGAGAGGCAGCTACAGCCATTGCCCTGTCCGTGGTTGTAGCAGTTCACTTAAAGGAACATTTTTGTGAATGGGGATTTGGCATTCTGAGCACAGTTTGCTGGGTCTATATCCTCTTCTAGTGTTAAGATTCAGATTTTAAAAACTGCAATTCAAAACTGCATCAGCTTTATACACACCAAATATCTTGAGGATAGTCTTGAGGAACAGTGTTTTAGAGTTAAATTGTTGGTATTTGCCCTAACAGGCTGGGAAGTGGACTGTAGAGCTGGACTCTGAGACCTTCTACTAAGGCTTAACTTGGCTTGATTTCAAAACTGTTTATTCCAAAGAGTAGATGAGAAAACACCTCTGATGACTCTCTTGGAATAACTATAGATATTTAAGTTATAGGCAAAATTTTGCGGGCAGTGATGAGAATTTAAGCCACTTCAGTGTTGCGTCAATTCATTACCAATCATTCTTTCTTATTTTTTAAAAATAAACTCTGTATGTGGAGCCTAAGAGAAATCGATACCAAGATGGAAGTTTTAATGTGGATTAAAGTGAAATTACAATTACTTTAGGTAATTACCTTTAGAGATCAGTTGCTAATAATTAATTTCTTTAGTTTTATGAGAAGTTATTAGCAGCTTGTAAAGGAAATGTAAACTGTTTTAGATAAAGAGTGCTAGAGCTTTATGTGTGAATATAGGACTGTCTTAAAATGTTTCTAATGCTGTCATCTATCTAGGAAAACCAAGCCATCTGCCACATTGATTATGACAGAAACCTGGAGATAACAGTGCTGATGGGTAGACTAAGGAAGAATCTTATGTGTCTTAATGACACATTAAATGAGGGTAAAGAAACATAGTGACATTGCTGCATAATCTCTCACAAATGTTTTTACAAATCTAATTGCATAATTTTTTTTAGACTTTGAAACTTAATCTCTGACACTTTACATATCTTAGATTCCATTATGAAAGTGTGGCATGATATAGTTTAAAGACTTTCCAGCTTCCTACAAAGTGATCTTAGTGTTCCTCCTTCTCTAAAAGTATGGTTTTTAAAGACATCGCCTTTTACTTATTTACATCAACTTCTTCATTGCATCATCAAAAAGCAAAATGTGTATTATAGCTTGAAAGCAGCATACAATCCACTGATCAGAGAGGGGAATGAAACAGGGCTTTTGAACAGCTTTGCCAAGAAGGTGCAATGAGGCTTCTTAGAATTATCATGAGGTGCCAGCTTCATCTTGCTCTGAATTCTTCAAAGCAGCAGGCCTGTTGTTTCATTAAAAGAATATATCTGCTTTTAAAGTAAGAGATTGTTAATTAAATGAAGTTTGCTGCCAAATATTGATAATATTTGAAGTGCAAAGTCTGGACTTGTCAAACAGCTTGGTGTGCTATTTCTGGATCCTGAAGGCTTTCTACCAAGCTGGATAGACCGTGGCAGTGCCTGCTTCTTCCAGGCTGCCTGGGCTTGGAGCTGTGCTCTGGCTGGGAGGTTAAAGGTAACTCGTTAAATCCATTGAGTCCAACGTGCATCTGCTGAGACCGCCGATGCTGGAGAGTGAGGGATACTAGCTGGCTAGAAGTCAGCTAATTTCACATCAGTGCTTCTCTGGGTTGTTAATGGAAATGCTGACATTTACCTACAGGAGCTCGTGTGCCATTAGAACACAGTTGTCTCGCATAAAAATGGTAGGGTGAGATTTTTTGGTGAAGTTTTGCGGTTTGTTTTTTTAACAGCAAACATTTAGGTCAGCAGGTGGGCAGACACGGTTAAATGTGGGTTTGGTTTGGGGTTTTGGTTTGTTTTGTTTTCTGAAGCCGACAGTACATATGTAGCCTTAAAAGTTGAACTTGAAAAGTTGTCCAATCTCTAGCACCTGAAGCTCCAAAAACTGAATAATCTTGTCTGTGCATGGGAATTGCCCTGCACCAGACCAGGAGATTAGCTTGGCTCTTTCACCTAGATTAGAAAGCCAGAGTTAACAAACCTCCCCAGAAGCAAACGGCTGAGGTAATGATCACGATTTACAATCAGGATTCTTAGGACTTCAGGGAAAAACGGGACGGGAGGGGGAAGTACGTCTGAGAGAAGGAGTTGGCAGTTGTCTAGGCAAGCTTTAACTTTGTATGGCTTATCCAATTAATCCCTGTGACTCCTTGGCTCTTCTGCAATACCTAGCAGGTGGGCTTAATGTAGTAAACAGCCCACGAGCAAAGCAGTGAGAGCTGGTGGTACTAACAGTGTAAAACAGCTCCCAGCAGAGTGGGGAACTGGAGACAATATCATCTCCTCAACGTGATGCAGTTGTATAGCCTCAAACAGTACACTTCTGGAGCACGCTGCACAGTAGCTGAATTAAAGCCCTTAAGCAAACCAGGCAGAAAATATAAATTAGCTGAGAAGGCACATATATCTGAAAAATCAATTTAAATCCTGCAAGGCCCTTGCCAGCAGGACCACACTCTCAGGCTTTTCAGATCCACAGAAATGTTCAACACGTGTATTTTTGAGTACTAGTACTAAATAACAGACCTCTGAATCAGTGACCTGGAGTCTGCTAAATTATCCTCTATCTCAATAAGGCACAATAGAAATGTTCATAACTGGGCAGTGTGAGTGGATGTGAGTTGATTACCATCTCAGCCCCTTTGGAAATCAAGTCCTGCAAGTCTTCACACAGTATGGCAAGATAAAATTACGTTTTTGCTAACATTTTGCATTAGCTGTTATCTGCACCGTTGCTGAAACCATTTGTGTCTTTGGAGTAGAGTATAATTCAAGGCATAAGGGAGAGGGGTGCTGGCAGTTACAAGACATCACTTTCCTTAGGCGTGGTGCAGCAGGGAGTGTTTGCTCCTTTGTCTCTTGGCAAATGTTGAGCTATAGAAATCATTGCAATAGTTATTAATCATTGAAAATCAGACATGCCCCAAAACAAGAGTTTAACTGAACGCAGAGCTCACTTTATCAGATTTAAACCGTCATGTCTGTGTTTTCAAAGTTCCAGTAAATTGCTCTTTAAATTGGTATTTGTACACAGACATAGCATGAGCTAATAACCGGAGGGGGATGGGTTGGAAGGAAGGGATTTCCAGGGACAGCACAGGTGAAGCGATCTGTACCCCTCAGGCTTGCACTCTGTGTACACTGAGCTCCCGTCAGCCTCTGTAAGGGTATGTATACTGCATGTTCTGTCCTTATTCAAACACATGCCCAATTAGGACCTGACCTTTCTTGTTACTTTTGCACATTTCTGGGTGAGTTCAGTTATTAGGCTTAGCTTACCAAGCTTATTGGCATGCAGGGAGAAAAATTTACACCCTAGAGAAGAGGTATCTGAAGTTGATATTGAAAAAAAGTCTTCCATTATGAAAGCAAACGGAGTGATGGAGGAAAATATACTGAGGTGACAGTTTCCATTACTACGTATTACGTGAACTAACTTCTAGCTATAAAATTAAGGGTTTCCTTTACAAGTACTTCTGCACAAGTACCGTTTTTGCTGTTTCCTTACTCCTTGCAAAGGAGCTTAATCTTTCTGTATGCGGCACGCTCTTTCACACGATAACCATGTGAAAGATTACTAGGTGACACTGTAATGGTTACGGAAGCCAAGCAATCAGCAGAGGATGACACCTTCCAATTCTGTGGACAGAAAGTCCTCACCCACACTAATGACAAAAAGGGAAAAGAAAATAAAGTTCTGCAAGTTTCTAACAGTAAGACTTTGGGATTCTGGGGATTAAAAAGAAAAAATTTAGAACTGACTTAATATTGAGCTTTTCATTGGGTAAAGATGGAAAGGAAAATGCAATGAACTTCAGCAATCCACCAGGAATACTATGAAATAAAACAAGTACTGACTTGTACTTTTCTGATTTGAATAATATTTTGATTTCCCACTTGCATTTCACACCTACCTCCATATTAATTGCTAATATTTACTAACCCAGATCCTTCTGAAAATATCTAACAAATGTGTTATAAAACCCCCTACAATTTCTGCTTGTAGTGATTTGTTGGGCTTGATGGTTGTTCTCCATCAATTAAAGTGAATAGTTTGCTATGTGAAATCTCAGTCCAGATGGAGGTGATCAGAAATTGCCATAGTTAGATTTAGGCACTCCAGCGCGTATCCAAATTGAGAATGCAGTGAGCCTGTTAGCAATAGGAAGTGGGTAGGTGTCTAGAAGTATCAAATCATATAGTGTTTGCAAAAGCTATTGAAAATTAAACAATTGTTGAAACGTTGGCCAGAATAAAACATCTGGGCTCCTGTTTCTGAACAAAATGGCTTTAAGAACATTAGAAGACTTTGGAGATAATTATTTTTAGTAAGAAGGAAACTACAGGCATTTATGGAAACAGTATTTTTCAAACTTTTTTTTTTTTTACTGGTTCATCCTTTCTTTTAGATCTCAGGATGACAAATTTTGAGGTCCTAAAAGCAAAGGAAGTGCAATTATGACAATGGTGAACAGAGACGTTATGAGGATGTAGTAGTCGCACTGCAAGAAAGGCATCTGTTCCTGGAAGGCTTTCACTGCAACTTAGTAAACAGTTTCAGATGACAAACTATTGCAATGTGGTGATCCCGCATACATGAAAGTCTTGTCTATCTTTTTCTATTTTAACTGTTCAGGGTCAGACATGGATGGTGTTGGGGGGGGGGAAACAGCCTTTCCCTAGACTTTGATGGTAATGTAATAAAGGTCTTAAAACGCATACTCAAAGCTGTGTTTTCTTACACAGGTCTCTTCGATCTTCTTTTAAATATCCACATTTGAATTTCATGCACAACAGTACATGCCAGCAACAAACACAAAGTGTCACTACATTATATTATCTACTCTCTTTTGAAAAGCTGTTTTATTTATGGCATTTCATAAACTGTTATTTCAAGAGAATGGCAGTAATTCTACAATAGGATCGTCTAATCTGTACGGTCTCCTTGGCATGGCAGTGAGGGAGACAGGCTTTCACTCCTTGTCTCCCTGTTTCCTTTTAACAGGGAGTAATACTGGGCAGCATGATGCTGAGAGGGCAACAGCACCGTTCCCCAGACACCCTCCACCCGTCCAGAGTTTGCAGCAGAACGCTACCTGCAGTCTTTATACTTGGCTTTCTCAACGCATTTATTTTTAGCTTTATATCATCATTTTATGCCAACTGAACAAATAAACAAATCTTTAAAAAGACTTCATTTCCCTGCTGCCAACCTGGAACGATGCCGGAATCGATTTGAAGAATTGCCTCAACATCCCACTGTGCATTAAATTGAGGGTAAAGTGTTCGCTCCTCTGAGGTGGCAAGGAAAGGAAAGGCAGGTGGAGAATCCCTCTTGCTCCTCTGAGTAGCCTGTCCTCTCCCCTTATATCTTGCTCAGTTCATGGTGCCGTCCCTCTTGTCCCACCTTGAACACTTCTGTTCAATGCGGTGGGGGGTGTTCATATTTCCGCGGCCCCCAGTAATCATGTTATATTTCTCTAGAAAAATAAGGCATGTGTTCCTCGCGCTTCCAAGTGGCTGAACGTGAATACAAATCATGCTTACCAATTAATCTTAAATCATCTTAAAAAATATTCCAGGTGACTTTTTTTATTATTTTTTTTTAACAGCCAGATAAATCTTTTTGTTATGTTGGGTGAATTTTCAAGAAATAGTCACTGATCCAATTCCATATTGTCTGGTTTTAGTGATTCTGTCTGTCTACTTTTATCTAAAATCCAAATCTTCTGTTTTATTCAACCCTGCAGGAACATGCATTACTTACTGAAGATTAACAAGCATAAAAATGTAGTGTTCCCACCTTATTTCTCCTCTTCCAATTAATATGTGACACACCTGGAATTACTAATGTCATTACTGAAATAATACCTGATGCTGCAAGGATACTTGAGAAGAACCTGTGCCCTGGTTAGACACTGTTTCTGGGAATATGTAGGTCATGGTAAAAAGCATCCCAGCTTTAATAACACTTGAAAAATGGACATAAACTGCAGCAATTGTACTGATGCTTTGCTGTCTGATCTGGTAAGATAGTGAATAGCATGTATCTCCATCTGTGCTTCACTGACAGGAAAGATGAGAGTTGCAGGTGGTGGTTGCAAAGCCTGGCGCTTGAGCTGAGGCGGTGGAGTGCAGATCTGAACATCCATAGCCCAGTCCCGCGTAGGGACTGCGGGATGAGCACTAACCAGTGCTTTCTGTGAGCCTTACAGAGCGAGGATTATTAGCTAGTGTTAAGGGTAGAGGCTTTGTATGGGAAGACAGGATTTGAAGAATGTTATAATTTCGTGGGGGTTTTTTCAATTTTTTTTTTTTTCTTTCGGGTATCTGTACTCGAGGGAATTTTGACTTTTCTTTGGAATTTGGCAAAGTGTCTATTCTTCACATAAAATAATTTTAAAAAATGAACATTCTCTTTCATATTAAAAAGAAAACTAGTCCATCCTATGGGAATAGCCCTTTTTCTTTTTTGTTTATGCATAAATAGTCAAAACACTATGAACAATGGCTGAGCATGATATATTTTGTTTCAAGAGATCTGGAGTGCCCACAGCTATACTTGACTTCAGCAGAAATTCTGTGTGTTCACTTCTTCTGAAAATTAGACCCTTTGTTCTTTTCCTAGAGCAATGACAATCTGTGTCTCAAAGGTAAAATCACACTGTACCATAAGCTGCGATTGTAACAATATGCTTGTGTTTTTGCAAAGAAGTTTGCAAGTAAAGGGGAAGAAAAACCAAAAGGAAGAAGAATCGAATTTTTAAAAACTGGTTTTGATTTAACATCTCCTTCAAGATTTTAAAATCTTAAGCAATTCTTTCTTTTCCAGTCAGTGTTCCTAAGGGGACTTTTCTCACCCTCTTCTCTCCTAACAGAGCTGGAGTAAAAAATGTGTTGCTATTGTGTTTTAATTGTGATCAGAAAGCATGCTAGCTGCTTCATGGAGCAGAACTGCAGGAAATGGGAAATGGACAGTTCTTTTTCAGGTACTTTTCCTTGTTCTTACTTGTTATTGTTTAAGAATTTAAGAAGGGGTGGTGATGGTGGGGTGGTGGAATCGAGCCTGACGTCACAAACATAAATTTAGACACCTAAATAAATGTTTTGATTTTTCAGATGTTCCATGCATTCCCCCCCGCCCTCACGGAAGGTTCTCAACTTCTCGAAAGGCAAGTTGCATTTGTTTAAGTGTCTAATGTTTGGAAGGGAAGAAGATACTTTCCTCAGAGGTGTTATTTGGTAAATTCACAATTATGTTTTCACAGTGAACAGTCTGTCCTCTGTGCACGCTTATGGGAAACACGTATGTTCACAAAGAATTATTTCTTGGAAAGCAACATTCATCCTCTGAGTCTTGCTTACCTCTAAAGCTTCCCCTCGGTGTTCTTTTCTGGAAGCTGTTGGATGGCAAAAGTGCCTCTCTTATGCTATCATTTTGTGGTAAAGAAGGTTGTGTTTGTAGCACATTTTAAATAGGTAAGGGTGAGAGGACCAAATCAATGTGTGTTTCAAACTATCTCTTGGTTTATCTATAAGACCGATACATACGTTTCAGCTTCTTATCTTCTCTGAGAATTTCTGTCTTTAGTATTGACAGGGTTTTCCTGATCTGTGTGTGCCTAAAGTACAAATACCTGTTAATTAACTAATAATTGCATACTTGGGTCACTTAAATTTGTTGTCAATCTAAGAAGATAGTGTAGGAGATTATTTGGTGGTTGTTTTATTCATTCAAGTCTTATAAACTGACAATTTTAAGATTAGAAGCAGAGCACAGACTGAACTCCTGCTAAGGACAGAACACAGAGTCAGGGAAGAACTAGATGTTGCCAAGATTAATGGGACTGGGAAGGTCACCAAAACAAATAGTTCTGTTAGTGCTCAAATATGATACCAGACCCACTGGCTGTGTGTGATGTCTTGATGGATGTGTTGCAATTACTCTTAAAACAGTAGAATTCAATAATTTTATTAAACCCTTCACATTGGTTACAAATAGCAATTGCTGTTGCTAAAATAGAGTAATTAGTGGCATTTAGTTGAACTTTAATGGTATTCTCAATATAAGACTTGGTCTCTACGAGTCTTTCCTATGGTAAATTTAATGGCTTTTTAATGGTAGTCTGTGAAGTAAATGAATTGAACGTGGTAGAATGAATGAAAATTTCAGAATAATCCGAGTGGTATGTTAATTGCTTGATAGTTATATTAAACTCAATGGCAAAGTGGACGGTATTCAAAAGAATAAGCTGAAAACATTCTTCCAACTCCAAGATGGCATGTCAATTTGAGTTTTAAAGGCTTTCTAATTTAAATAATTATCTGTGTTAAATTTTACTGTCTGTCATCTTATAAAATCAAAGTAATGAACTTAATAGCAAAGAACATATTTGAAAACATCTTTGTTGGAGCTGGCTGAAAATTTTAACAACTGTTTTTGATCACAAATAGCAATTTCGTCAAATAAAAAAATGTTTCCAGAAAGCATGATGATTTTTCAGGAGAATAAAGTCAAAATAATACCTTTAGAATTTCTTGCTTTCATTTTATGCTTTTTGAGATTAACCAAGAAATTGTTCAGATGGCTTCTTAATTCCAGTTCAGGTTTTTCATACTGATTTGATACTTTGAAAAGACTGGATCACCTGTGGAATAGAAATTTTATTTTATGATTAAGTCTAATCTTATTAATCAAAGTAGTTCAATATTTTATTTTGCTCTTTAGTGAAATAATCAGTCTATTTGACTAGAATTGAAGAGTTTGATTTTTGAGTATTTTGTCTGAAAAATAAGTGAACTTCATTGCATGTTCAGGACTATTGCTTAGTAGTGTTTTCTGATTATTTTTTTTTTTTTAATTATTTCCAATGTGGTAAGTTGAAGACATTAAATTTCATTAACTTTATTTAAAGAAAGAAAAAAATCTTGTTTTTTCATACCTGTTACAGCAAACTGGTTTATTATCAGAACATACAAAGAAGCAAAGAACTTAAAGCAAATATTTGTCATTTTCTGAGGAGAAAGATGTTAATCGTGGAAGTAAAATTATTCACACCAGAAACCTGATTAAAGTGTTACATTTATGCAATCACGATGAAGCTCATAATCGTGACTAGGCACTGCATTACAGGGGATAAATAAAAGCACCATAGGCTTTGTTGAGTTGTGTAAAATATTACAAAAGGAGAAGTCATTAAGAACTAAAGTGAGATAAAGCTGTTCTCGGAGCCAAAGCAGAAGCAGCTTTCATTGTTCTTTGAGAATGACTTGCATAGAGATGACTTTACGAGTCGATCCAGGCTGCTCTATAGTGCTTCACTGATGCAATTGATAAGCGGTAAATTTAAGTAATTAAAGTTCTCAAGATCTGCAGGAGTTGCTATCTTGCAGATAACAGAGATAGAACCATCGCATAAGGTTATTTTGTTATTGCAGGACAGCTCAGAAGCATTATGACTGGCCATGTAGCTACCGTAGTTGGGAGTTTAGGTACTCGGTACGTTGTTCATATTGGAGTTGCCCATTAAATTTTGTCTCCGAGCTCTGACGTTTCTTCTGTTTGTAGAATTAATGGGTTTCCCCTTGTTTTTGTTTGTGCTGCTACTGATCAGGTTTTTGAGGATTCCCTTTTCCCTAGACATATGAACCTCAAAATCTTGTCTTGCCTAAGCGGTCATAACATCCTAGAACAATTATAAAGTACTGTAACTTGCATTTTGTGCCAGTAATGCTGTTTACAACAGTTTCCAGATGCTGCAGAAAGGGTTTTTTTGGGGGTTGTTTTTGTTTTTTTTTTTTTTGAAGGGTACATACTGGATAATATACTCAACCCTACAGAATCACTAATATGGCAAATAACATGGCAGCGTCCCTGCTTATTAGTATAAACAAAGTGCTTTGTCAGCCCACAGTTCTCTTTAATGTCGAACCAGACCCAAATCCCAGATAAAAGGCAGTGTCTTTCCTCTTCTGAGTCCTTTTATACATCTGTTGTCTATGCTTTGATCTCCAGTTCTGTATTTGACCTGTCCCCAGTGCCTTGGAAGGAGACACAAGGAGGGGAGGGAGAGGCACCTGGGGGCTTTGTTAGTCTCTCTAAAGAACAAATCCTGGAGGTCACTGCAGGCTGTTTGGGACTGTGCAGCCTCATAGGATTTGGACCTGACCCCCAGGTTACAAGTATGCATCTACTACTACTTTTAAACTGCCTAACATAAGTTATGGGGCTTATTCTTCTTTCCTGTCTGAAGTTTGATTACTACTATTAAAATTAAGCCAATAAGCCCATGAATTATGTCCATTTTCTTGCTTTCAGTCCACAGAGGCAGATATGTAACATGTTTTTGGCACAAAAGAAAGTTCAGAGTGCAACTCTTTGGTTGGGCCATCACCATTATTAGTTCATGCTACTTCAGCTGATGATTTTACCAGTGTCTTCCTGGAGTAGAAGGGTTTTTTAGACTGCAGTTAATAACAAAATCATTGGGTAATCCAAACTGATGAGGATAAAGTTCCTCAAGTGGTATGCAGATGTTTCACCAGCATCTCCTTTGTTGTCATTGTCTTGTTCTTTTCTTTCTTTCTTTCCTTCTGTTTTGCTGTTGTTTGAAGTAACTTTTAAACACTGCCTTGTGAAACTCAGTTCTCTTACTTCATGTGACGTTACTCGAACTTTTCAGATCATTTCAGGTCTGTGGAGCTTGTGCCTAGTGGGACTTGCTTGGAGTTTTGGGCTCACCTAGTCTTTGCAGAGTGAAGCCGGTATTAAAACAAAGCTGCCAGGCTTTATTCAGTTGTACTGCTGTGTTGTGAACTTCAGTTGGGCAACTCTGAAAGTCAATGCTTGTAAAGGGAAAAGATAGCACTCAAACAGCAAAAGAAAACCTGGCATTGAAACCACAAATGTGTTGTGACAGTCATAAATGTCACTTGGTAATTCTTTGTAGGGGCTTGAAACCAATTTTCCTTCCATTTATTCTATTTACTTACCCTCTTTCACTCTGCCTCATCACTGCAGCATCAAACACAGAACAAATTTAATCAGCAAGAGATTTGCCTTTTTTATGAATGAAAATGAAATGAGGAATCTTAGTAAATTTTCCCCTCTCCTAATTGTGATAATTGGAATCTAAAAAACCATTAAAGCATAGCTCTGATGTTGAAAGCTATAGTTGAATTGTGCTTCTAGTCTCAAAGTGATTCTTTTTTCCCAACTCTTTATGTTCCTTCTTACAGTAGATCAGTCCAGATTTCCATGTTCAAGGACACTCAGCTTTGGAAAGTTTAGGTTTGGACTTTGGTTGAGAGCTTTTTAAACATTTCTATCTATTTCTTGTTGACAGCTGGATAATCCAAAACCTAAGTGAAAGATTTTGCATACTACTGCTCTTAATGGATCCAGACTAGGCAGCCATGCAAGGTAATTTCTCTGTTCTTAATCTATAAGAAGAGCAAGTTGCCCTTGATAGTAATGATCAACTCATCGGTGTTTCAGCATCATTAGAATTACCTTATTTGTTGTTTTAATGGGAGTGCCTGTGTTACAGCATGTTTTGGTTTTGCTGCTGGCCAGAATAATTTAAATCTACTAACTCGGTGCCCTAAGGCATCAAAATTGTACTTGCTGTGTTGGGAATGAGCTGGACTTGGTGGTGCTGCAGTGAGGTAGATTTGGCCTCATTGGGAGTGACTGTTGATGCACCCCCTAAGTAAGCAATCAATAGTATTGATCTCGCTCGGTGAATTGTGTGCTGCTCGCGAGGCAGTGGCACATGCTGCAGCCTAATAGGAGAGTGAGCCGGCTCACCAAGCTGCTGCTGACTTGAATTACGAGAATTAGAAGTGACTGATGTTGAGAAAGCTAAAGAATTAGCTACTACCCAGGTTAGTGCAGTCTAATCAGTGACTAAAGATGATGCATATACTTGCCTCTGCAGGAGCTGTCCTATTTCTACCTGTGTGCTTGCATGTGGACATGTAGCCTCTGAGATCACTGGTATCTTTTAAACTTTTGTACCTCACGCGCAGCAGTGTGATCTGAGTTGTCTATGACAGCTGCAGTCTTGCATAAATAAAACAGATGATAGACATTGACAAACTTTCTCTTATAAACTGAATTTTCTAATAGCTTTTAGCTGCTTTAATTATTTTCCATGGGTACAAGGAGAGCTTTAGTATAAATATTAATGTTATGAATGAAACATGAGACCCTTTTATCTCAGTAGCGTCTTCAAATTCACTTAGAGTTTCCTTCTGATAGAATGATTGATGGAATGTCTTGTTCAGAACTGGACTGACAACAAAAATTGTAGTTAAAAAGAAATAGCATAATTTTTAAAAGCATTTAGCTCTTGCTATGTTGATAGCAAGAGTTGAGCACATTTTAAGTGTCTTTAAAATCCTCTCTAGTAACAGTTGACACACAATCTCACTTGCAGACATTAGGAGAACTTCACATATTGGCAAATTTTTTTTTTTATTTCCTCATCCTGCTTCAGAATCCATTTTCCTTTCCATAAAAATTGTGTTAGTTATTGCAAAGCTTTTGCTGGGTAATTGAAACAATTTCCTGATAAGAAACTTCTAGCCACCTCTAATTCCTATGCAAGAACAAGGAAGAAATCCTTAGACTTAAATACATTTTTGATAATTCTCTAGAAGAACAACTGACAATTATTCTTACTCATCTGTGCACACAGTTTATATTTGACAATATCTAACTGCTTTAACAGCTCAGATAATACAGGATGCTGACCAGGGCTGCAAGCATTTGCCAAACTGATGCGAGCATTTTCTCCAAAAGCCTGTTGATATGCTGGCGTTAACCTTGGCAAAAAGTGACTTGTTGCATAACTGCCTCTTATATTCTGTCCACTGGAGCAGGAATAGTCTGGGATTGAAGTATGTAAGTAACAGCAACAGTTTGAACAGAAGACAAATGTATAGGAGTTTTTTTCCAAAGCGGCTAAGGATTAAAGCTGCAATTCCTGAAGTTTTCTGCTGAGAAATCTTAGGACGCTGCCTCTAGAGAGTCTATGTAGCTCTACAGAAGAATAAGAGTATCTCAGCAGTCAACATTAAAAGTCCTGGTCATGAGTTACATCCTTGAAATAAGTCACCATAATACTGGAGACAATTTATCTGCTGAACCCTATTGTAGCAGAGCATGGTCTTATTCAATGGGTGGAGATCCTATGGAGCAGTATTCTTTGGGATTTGGTGGAGAGATTCTGTGTGGACAGCCAGTTCCTACATCCCCTCCCCCAATGATGAGGTCTTTTTGACAATTATTTATTTTCTGTGGAGAGTATTTTTCTTTTCCTAGGCAGAAATTTTATTCCAACAGCACCTAGCTCCCAAAATCTAAATCTTACATGATCCATTCATTCATATTTGACCAGGAATTATAAAAGCTGCATGCACACATTTTTCTGCTGAAAATAAGAAGTGTGACAATAGGATAATTATATTTTCAAACACTTTTGCATATGTTTTAAGTCATCTTTAAGTTTACTTCAAGTTTAAATACCGATCTGCACATTTGCATCTGTATGTGAATGTTCCTGACTGCTTGGGTTTTTTGAACAAATTTCTCTTCTATGCTAATGCAAAGCTTTGAAAAATCAATTCTTTTGAGTTAAAGCAGTATTGCTAGAAAGAATTATCATCACTGGCTTTAATGTACTCAGGAATCAAATGTAGTATCCTTAATCAGTCATAGCAGAAAGCCTTAAATAGGGTGAGAGATATTTTATTTCACGTTAACTATTTTTAAAGTGAAAATCAAAGTAAGGAACAGTTAGTCAATAGAGTACATAAACTTTATAGGATAGGTCATGCGTCTTTTTACTTGTCAAACAATTTCATATAGCATATGTAGTCTTATTCGACAATTTAAGTGAGAGTATGGCATCATGTCTGATACTTTTTACTAAACATGATGAATCTGCTTTAACTTAGGTTTCATGGTCACATGCTGTAGCCTGTACATATACATTATTTCATGTATGCTTATATGTTTAAAGCCCCAACAAAAATTTTAAAAATCCATTTATTCAAGCTCCTAATAAATACAGCATTATTACAAATACTACAGTGTTTTGAATTTTTATGATAGATTATGTATTGCTACAGCTACATGTAGACATTTAAAAAAACCCAGACCTATTTGATATTAAAATGCAGAACAATTCAAGATTGTTTCCTAAAGATGTGAAGCAGAAAACAATTTATAGAGATGACAGTTAAGTAGAGGTACCTGTAACTGTACGAACAGTCTTTTTGCCTTTTATGGAGGGCTGTACTGGCAGGATAATAACTAACAGAATCCCTCCTGATATCAGATTGATGAAAATCAGAAATGTAAAAATGAGACTTGGTGCTGTGCTCCTGCTGAAAAGGTGTCTGCACCTCTCCCTTGATTCTGCATTTTCCTTAAAACTTCCAGGCCTTCATTTGAAAATAACTTTCTCCTCCTTTCCTGCCAGGAAGTTATCAGCTATCCTTGTGTAAATCTGTGCTGACACATGTTAATTCAACCTTGCTGCGAACTGTCTACTTTTAAATTGCAGTGGCAGCAAATCCATAAACTGTATAATTTACTGAGGGTCACATCAGTATTAAGATGCATCAGCACAGCAGTAGCAAACCCTGATCCTGCAAATAGCCATGCTCACAGGCAACCAGCTGAAGCTCTGCCGAAGTTATGAGGTTCTGCTAAGGACAGAGCTTGCACTAGTCCTCCTAGAATATGAGCACGTTTATTCAGTGAGAATAAAAATCTGGTGGGAGCTGAGCTCACTGGAGCTTAATTCAGCTGTCATATAGGAAGCACATTAAAAGGCTTACCGTCAATTTTGGAAGTGTGCAATATGTTATTTAGTACCTTGTGCAAGCATTGGTGTCTTTGGTCCTGTGCACAGTGACTCTGGTCATGTGTAAGGTCACAAATAAGCCCATGTTAGGAGTAGAAATATCCACTAGAGGCATGTAGATGAGCATATAAATGAGCGCAGATGATCACAGAAACAAACAAATCGCAGAAGTTGACCTCTTGGCTGCCCATGGGTGCAAAGAAAACAGATTTTAGTAGCTAGCTAATGAAGCTTTTAACCTAAGCACAACAAAGCTCTGGTTTATTTGCTACATCTCCTGGGCTGGGCGAGGTTATACCTGGAGAATTAAAAGAAGCTCCCTCCTCCTCAAGACTGAACAAAAGACTACAGATGCCTTGAGTCGGGCTGTGAAAAAAGAAGGGAAGCAACAAGACAGCACTGGTCAGCCTGTCAGTCACTAGCTACCAGACTCACTGGGGTTTTTTGGAGGTGATTTTTGGCTGTGGCTGCTGTACAGAGTCAGGCTAGGAAGGTATGAGGAAAACCCTGTATCCAGGAAGATGTACAATAGATGGACATGTGCATATGTCTGTTTGCAGGTATAGTTATGCAACGTGCTTTTAAAGAAAAATCTATTTTTATTTCTTTTTATTGTACCTTGGCTATAAAGATAATCTTTCGTGCACAGTATTTACTTATATAACAGTGGTCCTTTATCAAGCAGAAATAGAGTAGGATTCTTTTCCTCTTTCATCCCTTGGCCTCAGATGAGCTTTTCCATATCCTTTAAGAGTCTGTCACAGATTTTCACCAATGATGCTGAAATAAATGTTAAACATTTATAGCAAGTAGCACTTGAATTTGTCCTTCACCCTTTCTGGGGAGAAAAAAAAAAAAAAAATCTTCACCTAATGCCCTCATTTGCTATCCTCTGAGGAAGAAAGAGTATTTTTTTCTCAGTGGTAATGGTCCAGTCGGGGGAATGTCATTTAGCACCAAGGGATGTCAACATCACAGAGCATTTGCTAATTTCATCAAGATTAATATAATCCTTGGCACTCGGTCCTAAATCATTGGTGACAGCTCATGGCAAAATGGGAAATATCACAGGGACCAATGACACTTGCTACAGCTTTCCCTTCAGCAATAACACTTCTGACTTATTTATCTTAATTAGCAGCAGCAGGAGAAAAAGAAAGAAATAGAGACAGAGAGAAATTCAATTGAGTTTGAGCAAGATCATAATTAAGAGAGCGTTCACTGTACAATTCCAAATGTAGACTTCTGACAGAGAAAAAGAAATGCAATTCACTTAAATGAAAGGCAAAAACATGTAATGAAGTTTAATGGAATATTTTTCATCATTTTTCCTTTTTTAAACATCAGCTCTAAATTTCACTGCTATGTAACTCATTCAGAAAGGCTCACGTTCCTTTATAGTAAGCCTTCCTAGCAACGGAAAAAACAACAACAAAAAAGTAATGTCATTGCTGAGAGATGAAAGCTGAGTCATTCCGGTTGTTTAAGCTTCGAATGCCTTTAAAAATAAAAATTAAATGGGTGGACTGAAATATAAAATATCCTTTTCCTAGATTATTTTATTATTATCCCATTGTCTTCTGGGTTGTTGAATTGTCTTTCTTTCCAGTAAATACCAGAGCAGTGTGCTGAGTACCTCAGCAACACCTGTCTGTGTATCCCCACTTTTATTGATATATACTTGTGAAAAGTGAAACAGACTCGTATATTAATTTTTTTATTAGGAATATGCCTGCTTTATAGTCCACCAGGTTATCACGAATAGTTTATAAGCATCTATAATTTAAAATTATTATTATTATTATTTTACTCCTCAAAATTTCTACCTGAATTTTGCTCATAAACAAATTAGTGCTCTAGAATGAGTGAGAAACTGTTGGAAAGAGCAAGAACAGTACTGGAAAGGAGAGACTAGTAAAGGGCTGGATGAACAGTTATGGAGGAGGTTCTGCACCAAATCACTGGAAAAAGTGTGTTTTGAGCCTTTGTAGAGACAAGAGCGAACGATATCCAATAGCTTAAGACATATGGTAAAATGGTTGTGAAAAGCATCTACAAAAGGACTCCGCAATGATAACGGCCTTACAAAATCCCGTCACGTACAAGTTTTGAATTGCTTATTCTGACAAATGCCTATGCACGATTAGGTACAACTTCTTTATATAGGCACTGATGGGGTTGTTTAATGGAACTATATGCACAAAAAGCATACTTACGCGTGTTACAGAGGTAGCTTGCATGTATCACGTGATAATTATGTGCCAAAAGTATGAAAAAAATCTGCCCTCCATAGGAAAATTGCAAGTTAGTTGAAGGCCAACTTAGTGTGCAGCATTCCTGCTCATACCAATATTTCTGTTCCCTGCCTAACTGGATTGCTTCTGGGAGGTGAGCAATATTAAAGTCATCTTTTTTTCCCTGCTGTCAACTCTATCAGGTGCATTTCCCCCATATTGACAAGTATCTAATAAGCTCAGATCTGCTTGCTTTCATCTTTTGGAGATACTGTACTTATATTGAAGGCCATTTGGTCTTGCAGATAGATTTCCCCTTCTGTTACATACTTGGGAAGTGTAATACACTGACCAGCTTTACCTTGGAAGGCAGATCCTCATTATTACAATTCACCTGACAGGTTCTGCAGCAAGCAGCTGCTCTTCTATCTCAAATTTATGCATGTAGCAATAATCTTTATGAAAACCAAACTTTCTCTAGGAAACAAAAAGAGTGCATTTGAGAATTAAATGTTTAATAATGTAAGTTAATAAGTGAGCTGTGAATATTAAAAAAAAAAAAACAAGCAAAACAAAACAGAAAAAATCCAGGAAAAAAAAAAACCCACCAAAAAACCCAACAAAACCCAAAGCTTGCAGAAATATTTGATTGCAGTTCTCTGTACTGACAGCTGGTTTTCAGCATTTTCAGTTCACGTGAGCAATGGAGAAACTTCAGGCTCAACCTATTCTGAATTTTGCGTGAATTGAGCAGAGTATTTTAGGGATTAGATTCAAGATTTGAGTAGTTTGTAACACCCTAACTGGTGGGTTCACTTGGTGGGTGTGAACAGACAAACATTTTGAGCAAGCAGCTCAATCTCCCTCAGTGAAATAAATTTGAATTTAGCTACCTTGCTGAAAATGTATTTGCGGATAATCCAGACAGACTGTATCATGACTCAATTCTTAATCCCTCTCAAGGAAGTGCAGCTGTGGCACGCTTGCCACTGCTGCGACTAAAGCCATGGTGCTCCTGCAATTGCAGAGGCAGCTGACCTTTTCTGGAGAACTCTCACCTTTCGCTAGTGAGAGTGTGAATAGGTGCTTGGATGCCACTAACACTAATTCAAAATCTGGGTTTCAACCATTTCTGGAGCTTCAGTCCCTTCCAACCCGAGTTGTTCTGTGAACTGCTCCACTTAAATTACACAGCTCCAATCCAGCAAAATATATAGCCTGATTAGGAGAAAATACTGAACAGACTGGTGCCTTTGTTAAGGCTGAATGAGCTTCAGTGCCTCGAGTAAACTCTACGGATCGCGGCATGTGAAGAGGCAATGTACTGCCCTGCTGCTTTGCTCAAATGCGGTTTCCACAATCATTTGCAAATCTTGAACCTGTCCCTGTGCAGAGCGTGTCTCCGTGCTGCCGGTGCGATGACTCTGGTGTATCCCTGGCGCGTGGGACCTGCTCTGCAGGGTGGGAGGGTAGTTCTGTACCTACACAGCAAGGCAAAGAAGGGGTGCCTTTGCCCTGCTGCTTTGGAATGCATTAGAATTACATATTTAGAAAAATATCAAGCTTCACTTTGGTGTATAACTGTTGTTAGAAATACTGGGCAAATGTGGAAGGAAAGGATAGATGTTTGTGTGTATTCTGGAAATATGTTCGTTTCTCCAATTTGGCATTTCTTTGGCATTTCATTTGAGAGTCGTCGCTCCTTTTTCATTACATTTGAGATTAATGTTCTCCTGCCACTTATCCAAGTGACTTTATTTTGATATGTGTTGATTTGAGATTAACATACAAAAAACCTTCTGCCATCTAGCAATTAGTCTCTTGAAAAAATTAAAACCTTCAAGACACATAACAGGACTTAAATTTTTCAGTGGCTTTATCTCAATCTTAGGCTAGAATAAACTCACATAACCTAATAGCTATGATTAAAATCTACTTCTTTACTAGACTGTGCTCCTATTAATCACTGCGATTTTCTTTCTGTCCTGTTTCTCAATTTGGGCTCTTTTTTTTTTTTTTCCCCTTGTTTTTCTGTGATATCTGATTTTAGTTAAACCACCTGTTCAGTACTTTGTCAGTAAAATTCGTTTTCCTATAAAATGGTAATAAGGTCTTTAAGCCAAGTTCTGCAAATATCTAGAAGTCGACAACTATGGGTTTTTGTGTTTTCGGTGAACTATGCAGTAAAATATTTGCTCTCCTTTTTGAACAACTTGTATTTTGGTTTCCTGTATTTGATACAGTGAGTGACACAATTTAGATTTGATTGCATGAGGATACTTCCCCCCACGATCTCTAATCCAGAAGTGGTTACAGGACTTAATGAGTGAAAAATAACCCATGTGGCCCAAAAATAGTTAGAAAGAGCCTTTAAAATGAGAAAGTTCATTGATTCAATTCAAATTCTTTGCAAAATATTTGTGATTTTTGAGAGAGACAGAGGAGCAACAAAACTATTCTTAGGTATTAAAAACTATAAATTCAGAAGGCCACAAGTACCAGTTTTACTGTCCAGGGAAGGACTGGCTAAAGGTGTGCTCTCCAAAAGAGAAAAGTGTTGGGAAGTTGCTTTAATAAAAGTGATATAATGACATCGGTGGTCAGATTTTTGGTGCAGCTGATATGGTCATCCTAACTCATTACTTACTATGATGTATTTTATTTAGTGTAGTTGAATCCCCACACAAATAGTGTCAGGCACACCTTAGCCCATTTCTTAGTTGACCCTCTTTGCAATTATTAGAGCCTGCTGTACTCTGTGTTCACAGCACACATTTGCCATCAAGGTACTGTCACAGAATGCAGCATTTGCTACTTGTTCCCTAGAGATGTACCTGACTCCTTATTACCCACTTACTCTGGAACTGGCTCATCAACAGTTACCTTTTCAAATATAAAATCTGACACAACTGGTAATGATTTGAACCAGTCTCCTCCGTTGTTACATTAACATCTCAATTTACTGTATGTTATTGCACTCTCTAACGGTCGTCTTATTTCTGAAACTATTGTGTTTTATTTCTTATCTCTTTATTCTGGTTTTATTTTGTTTTCATGAGTAGCGTGATACTTGGTTGTAATTTCTTTGTGAAACTTCAGTATTTCTAATTATAAAATTATTACAGTGTTTCAAGAAGAACAAAAATTTGATCCCGTGTTTCAGAATGATTTACTGTGAGATCTAATGAGAAACTTGAGTGCTTTCACGCAAGACCCTAATTTAGGAAAATACTGGAAGGAGCGTAGAACTACATGACATAGTTGTTGACAATTGTGGGTCCACTAACTAATCCTGACCCCACTTCAAACATTTGGGTTTCTGTTTCCCTTCAAGATAGACACTTAGAGGATTGCTTCTGTAAAGCACTTCTGGCTCTGAACTGGAATTGCTATGGAAGAGTAGCTGCTTTATGCCACGATAATATTTTGAATTAGGGGCTTGCTATGAAAGTAGTTAAACTCTTGGGAATGTGAGATATGGAGTGTAATGCACCCTGTATGGTCACCAACATTGATAAGTTAATGGGTACCTGTAATCTGCTGGAGGCTCCACACTACAGCTTTTGGTCTGGGAAAATGCTGTGCAATACAGGGTGTGGATAATTTTGTGTGTACCTAAGTAGCGAGACCATTGCTCTTGATAATATCTGGTGGCTCTGCCTTGGTTAAGTCAATCCGTACTGGTTGATTATTCTGTAGTTTTCCAGAAAAAAGTACAATCTGATTTGAAGGAGCAAAGGAGGGGGAGAAATCAGCCTGGCTTTAGTCAATGTGGGTTGTGTGCTAGTGGAGGAGGGACGCGAGGCAAGCCTTCGGGCTGTCGTCTCTGGAGATGCCCCACAAGCACTGCGTTTAAGGGCTCAGGTGGAAATTAAAGGTGCCATAGTCTCCTGGGCTGGTCCTTTGCACAGGGGTGAATTTTTCCTCTGGCGTGGAAAGGGGCTACAATAGCTGCTACAAACATACTTCTCGTGCAGCTTCTGGTCTCTTCGTGCCTCACAGGTACTCCATGGGGAGCCTCCTATGCTGTCTGCTCTGAGAAGTGGAAGGTTTTGTGCATATATTCAGTTAATTTTGAAATCTCAGATGTCATCTCCTCAGCCCATTTCCATAATTACTTATGTGGAACCGAATCATGCAGCCATGATGGAAATGGAAAAAAGGTAGGAGTTAAAAAAAAAAAAAAAAAAAAAAAAAGGAAAAAAATATCAACGCCCCCCGCCGCCCCATAGTCCCTGCCTTCCCAAAACTGTGGGCCTGATCCCCTGCCTATGGGAACCTATGCAAAGATCTTAGTTCTATATCTTTTTAGCCTCATTCCAGAAGTCATGTTTTCAACTTGTATGAGATAAGAGTATGGGTTTTCCAGTATACTCTAATGAGTTGTGGTCTTCACAGCATTCTTAACTTATTTATCTGTAGCTCTGAGAATCTACTGACCCCCTCCCTGCCCCAATCATGTCATTGGATTTATGTGGGGGGGTTTATTTGTAAGAGATGCTTCTCCTGGTTTTTAATATTTAAATAGTCATTCTTGGCTCTCTGAAATTGTTCTATTTTTTGCCCCCTCCCAGTTCATTTATCCTTTTCATGCGGGCTGAACTCAGAGATCTCTTGTGATTTGTGGCAAATTTCCCATAAAGCTCCGTGACTAATCCCAGTCTTACCGGTGTGTTTATTGCTTTGGTGTCTGGTGGCAACTGTACATCAGACATATGATTTTCAAAGGGAACTTACTGGACAATATCTGCTTCAGCACCCTCTCCTTTCTTTCATTTCAGGATGCTTTGGGGTTTTGGTTTCGTTCAAGAGGTAGTGGTTAACCATAGTCCAGTCCTATCGCTTTGGGAACCAAACCATTTTTTTTCTGGTTGATGGGCTGAGCAGTACATAGCAAGTGTCTTAATTTTGACCTCTCTTTGAAGTCATTAAAGTTACAGGAATTAATTATCACATGTGCATAAAATTGCTTTAACCAAATTGCATTTCTTCCTGGGAAGATTACTGAGCAGATATCATTCTATTACTGTCACTGTACTGTAAGGGCAAATGTTTGTATTGTGTTGTCTCACTTAAACTTAGGAGTCTATAGTCTTGTTTTATTAAGTATCTCACACACATCTTTATAGTTTCTTCCACCTCTGGCCTCCTCCGTAGCAAGCACTTCTCTGCAGGGAGTGAAGAAAATACTTCTAAGCCTGTAGTGTTCCATCTTTCTCTGACATGCCTGGTTGTGATATATTAATTATTTTTAAATAACATTCATTAAAACTGTGCTCATCCTTTCAAGATTTTAAAATCAGTGTCAGAAAAAAGTGAAAGCCTTTGTTTCAAATTCTCTTTCTGATTATCTTCCCTCTAATTGACTTTTGCTCCTTTCCAGTCAAGTTTTAATTTCCTCATGTGGCTATATGAGGCTGTCTGTTTCTATTTTTCTTTCTTCTGTCTGGCTTTGCACTTCTGGCCTACTGTTGTCTAACTCTGATTAATTTTCACTGCCTACTCAGTACTGTGCAGAATGAAGACCCTAAGATGTGCCTATGGAAAAGTCACAGCCCAGGTGTGCTTTGCTTTTTGAGAGGTGCTCAGTGCTTCCACAAACACCTGCTGGTACAGAGGCAGGTCAAGATTTATTTTCAAGGTTTCTTATTTCATGGAGTCACCAACTGATGTATACTGCTGTAGTCTGTGAAGACCTAGTCTCCCCATTTTTGAGCAATCTTTATGACAGACCATTTTTAATTTTATGTTATTTTTGAATTATATATGTAATTATAGATGTTTTTACTAGTTTCAACTACAAAACCCAGAAAAGTTCAGCTCCCCATTGAAGTGGAGTGTGTGTATGAAACTGTTTAACTGTTAAGATACCAGGAGATGGTTTAGGTATATTAAAACTTTATCATGTCTGTACTGACAAGAATTTGATCATCCAGTGCAATTTAACTCTCTCCCCAAATTTTTTCCTGCTTTTTAGGTTATGTTAATAGTATGATAGACATTCAAAATTATCGCATGTTTTGATGGAAAAAACAAAGAAAACAAAAAACCCCTCCAAAACCCCAATCAGAAAACCCCAAACCAAAACCATAACATGCAAATAAATACTTCATCAATACATTGTAAAAATAAGCTTCATAGATACATCTGATAAGTTTAACTATTTTAATTATCCTAGTTATCAGCATGCTTTGTATTATTGTGAGGGAAGAAAAATAGAACAACCTGCAGACTTTTGCAGTGCTGTCTCTCAGATAAATCATCTTTCTTCAAAAAGAAGCTTGTACTTAACACAGTGTCTCCTACTTACGGCTGTTAGATCATGGTAGACATCCCTGCTAATGCTGACCTGCATGACAACATCCCTCTCAAGTTCATTAGCTAATAGCATGAAAGCAGACCAAGGCACAGTTTGAGTATAAAGCCGGCAGAGAAATGAACCGGGCGCTTTCATCCCTTTGCCATCTGGTAGTAGTGAACTTACCTTTCTCATCCCTCAAGGAATGCTACATTGCATCTCCTGTTAGAGCATTTTGACTACTGGAGAACACCACTGTTGATTGAATGGAATGTTTAAAAAAAAATCACTGCCACACCTGAAAGTGTTATAAGGAGGAAGATATTTGTAAGGATAGAAAGAATTTACCATAATATAGTCAAAGCCCAAGTAAACTGAGAGAAAAGGCTGTGTCAGAGAATGAATTAAATCTTTATTGTTGATAAATATTGGCCTTATCAGGTACAGTGCAGGATGCAACATCTCCTAGGCAGATATTTTTTTTAATACTTTCCTCAACATGAGAAGGAGCTATTGTATTCTACAGTACATCAAATATATGCTTGCCAGTGGACTTTATTAACTTACTGAATCAGCAAGATGAAATAGCCGCTTCGTTCTATTTAACCTAAAACAATAAAAATAAATAATAAAGTTGTGGCTTCATAATGTATTCTCATGTTAGATAAGAGACTCTTTTATTCAGTATTAGAATTTCTTTCAGTGATATTGTAGCTTTGTTTACATCCATATGTTTAAGTATGTGACACTATATAAGAGTCTATATGTTTGACACCGTGTGCCGTGTAATTAAATGTAAAAAACTTTTGCTGACGCAACTAATAAGGTGATGAATTTGAATGCACAGAAGTCTAGGAACTGAAGTTTATTAAAAAAACCCCACAAACATATAAGTTCATAAATTTAATGCAATACTGAGTAGCCTATTGAGCATGTCACCATAAGTATTGTTGAAAACAGAATTTAAAGAATGGGATGTCGGTAGGAGTGATAGATAGATTTTGAAGCTGAGGATTTAAAAATCTGTCATCTAACTAACTGGGGTTTCTCAGTGAGCAGGTTACTTCACAGTTGTCCATGACAGAATTTCTTGTGCCTACCTAATAATTCTCATTTCTTGAATTCATGTTAAACCCAACAGGAGCGCTGGATGCCTCTTGCCACGTCAAGGAAGCGCTCAGCCTTTCAGGTGCAACTCTGAGCTCAGACTTTTGGATTGTAAATAAGGAGGAACTTGTCAAATATTTCATTTTAAAGTGTGAGTGTGTTTCTTATTCTCAAGTCTGCAATGGATTTAGAATAGCGATTTTTTTGAACTGGCAAAAGATTTTTAGATCGCCATCAGTAAGAGAGTGTCAGTTTTAACTGTGAGTTCAACGTCTTCTGTCCATTTGTGAAAGAACTTTTTATTAATTTTTAAATATTATTTAAATATTGAACTTTTAAATATTTCTATTGTTATTTTAGTTGTTTATTTTTGCATTTCCTAGAATCACAGAATCATTTAGGTTGGAAAAGACCTTTAAGATCATCGAGTCCAACCGTCAACCATGCCCACTAAACCATGTTCTGAAGTGCCTTGTCTAAGTGCTTTTTGAATACCTCCAGGGATGGTGACTCAACCGCTTCCCTGGGCAGCCTGTTCAATGTCTGACAACCCTTTCAGTAAAGAAATTTTTCCTAATATCCAATCTAAACCTCCCCTGCCGCAACTTGAGGCCATTTCCTCTCGTCCTACCTCCAGCCACCTGACAGAAGAGACCAGCACCCACCTCACTACACCCTCCTTTCAGGCAGTTGTAGAGAACGATAGGGTCTCCCCTCAGCCTCCTTTCTCTGGGCTAAACAACCCCAGTACCAGACATTTGATATAAATGTCTTGAAAATAGACATGCTTTGTTTTTTCTAGATGATTTTTTTTGTAATAAACTTTTCTACTGAACATGGATAGAGGAAATAGGATAGTTATGGTACAGGTTACATCTCTGTTTCCTATACTTGTCTGCAGTAGAGATAAACATGATTCTTTGATTCCATCATACCATTTTTTGAGCCTAAAGCCGCTATCTATTATCAATAATTGTAATGGTCTACACCAAAGCCTGGATGATCTGGGAACAATTTTTAGCCAGAATCTGTTGATTTTTTTGAGGGTACAGTTCCAGCTTTTAGATCTGTGCCCATACTTTACTTAATCCACCTGTTTTTCTGCCTGTGCATGGAGAGAAGCCTGCAGTGGGTACAAATATTACCAAGTTCAAAATTCCTTGTAAGAATATGAAAACACAGGTGCATTGTAGCTTTATTTGTTCTTTCCAATAAATATGTTTTTAATCATTCTTTAATACTGCTTTTGATGCAATAGTTTTTCATAAAGGCTGCAGAAACTGAGACTCCCTGTATAAACTCCCTGTGTGCTATAAAACCTGCATATGAGCCTTCTGCAAAGTTTATGGAAATGCGGCTTTGGGTATGAGATACTATTGCTCTGAAATAGCTAGCTGTTGACATTCTTGCATTATTTTACTTTACACAAAAGCATGCACAGCTAGGAGTTAGGTCTGCTATCAAAAGCTATGGAAGGCATTTTCTACCAGTACATGGCTAATCAAAATATAAAATACAGAATACTGAAAAGGTCACTGTGGCAAACAGCTGTATTATATTTCACTGAATATATTAAGCATTTCATTTCTAATGTCTCATTCCAAAGACAAAGATTTTAATGAAACTGGAAAATGGCAGGAAGCTAAATTTTTTTTTTAATCTGGTGGCGTGTTACAAAGCAAATAGGCAGTTTCAAAGTCACATTGCCATTATGCATTGAGATCTTTCAGGCCACATGAAGTCTTATTGGAGCTGGCCACAACTTTGCTAAAACAGCCAGAGATTTGATTAATTTATTGCTATTTTATTCAAGTAAAATAATTAACACCTGCTGCTTACAGTAGTTCCCTCTTTCTTATTTGTAATTTTCAAAATGAAAGATGATCTCAGGAGCCACATCCCATACAACTAAACAAGAGGGTTGCTGTTCTACATAGAGTTTATCTGAACTTCAGTGGGGTAATTAGTGGTCTATAATGCAAGAGCTGGATGGAAAACTGGATGCTTTTTACAGCTTCAGAACTCTGATGTTTGTCATGTTTGCAGTGACATGCAGTGCGCTTTCTGAATTTTATGACTACATTAAGAAATAACACAGGCTTGATGATTGAAATTAAATGCCTTAAAGGGTATATTTTTATTTTTGTGCTGAGACTTCGCTTAATACAAAAGATACCTATCAAAATTTCTCATTAGGAGCTTACCATGGCAAAACCACGTACCATAGCTTGCCCTCGGACAACAGGACAGTGAGCTCGACTGATGGTCACCCTTCTGCTGCTCTTTCCCGAGAGCCCCACAGCCTGTCCCCTTGGGCCCAGACACCTCTCCATTAAATGAACATTAGATGTGTCAAATACCACAGGACAAGTATCTGGAGCCGCAGCACATACGTGGTAGGTCACGGTGTGGAGTGGGGATGGAGCTCCTTACTTAATTCGGTCATGTGGTTGGATCCTGCACTGCAAAGAGCTGTTCATAAGATGGACGTGTGCTGCGCCCGTATGGACGGAGGATCTGGATATAGGCCCTACCTTGCCCTCGGTTGCTTTCTGTGCCCAAAAGATTAGATTAGAATTGCTTATAGGTAGGAATTACATGGGTAAAGGCTTTCGGTGTGGAGTACGATACCAGCATATTGCATGTGTGGTTTAGCTTGTCTTTTTTCCTAAGAATTGGTAGAGATTTGATGATGTCACATTTAAATTAAAAAAAAAAAAAAAAAAAAAAAAGAGCAGCAGCAGCAAATATGTTTTGTTCTATTGCTATATTTGTAGCCTTAGGTTATAGATTTGTGAATAGAAAGAAATCTGGTGAGGATAAATGTTAAGTCTCTGCTAGGCCATTTAAAAATACAAATCTGCAGTACGCAGTTTCTTCATAAGATTCAGCTGATGTGGAAGTAGTATATAACATTTGTCAGTGTCTGTCAGATGTTTAATTGGATAATTTGCGGGTGAGCAGGGATTTTTTTGAGTAGTGATTTGACATTTTCCACTGTACATACCTCTGAGAGCCCCCCCTTCTTTAATTATGTAAGAGACTTGATTTTGTTTTGAGTAGTTCTGATTAAGAGTTCAGTCTATAGTGGCTATAGATTATTCATGAATCAGCCTTTCTCTTTTGATAGAGAGAAAATTGTGCCACCATCTCAAATCTTAATAGCAAATATTTTACATTTCCAGTCCTACTGGGACCAAATGAAAGAAGCAAATATTTATTTTTCTTGTAAGTCAGAAAGCAGTCATGCTGCGGTGGAAGACGAGGTAATGACACGTGCTCTGTGCTGTTTGTCATGTCCCAAGCTCCAGGGATCCAGGTTCTGCTCGCTGGGCAGAAACATTCAGCAACGGATATGCCTGTAATTGTAAAGAATGAGGGATCATTTCTAAGAAAGCTGAGTGTTTCAGCAAAGTCGGTATAGGTAGGTGTGCTGGAATTACAAGCAGATAACAGCATATGTTTTAGCCTGAGTATTGCAGAGCAGGGGCTTTCGGGATTCGGGGCCCGGGGATTCCTGTCCTGAGTTACCTTCAGGAGAAGCCGCTTTCTACTGCCTGCAGAGAGAGCCCAGGGGTATCAGCATCGCCAGGCTAAAGTTAGCTTTTGTGGAAGCCCTCCAAAGTGTCCCAACTAGTTTTGTATACTCAAAATCCTTGGTCCTTTAAAAATAAATAAACCCCAAAGAAGCCATGTTGCAGTTGATTATCTGTACAGAAAATTCCCCTTACATTTTTTTTGTCTGGGTATGGATCTTTGGGGGACTGTAATGGTCTAAGGGCAGTGTTCTTTGCTTTTATTTTTCTGTTGTAACCTCTGGAGTAGTTATTTCTGTACTTTGTTATACAGCTAGTTTATTTAACTGACATTTGGAGCAGAGAGGAAGCAGGTGTGCTAATGTAGGTAGGATTATACGTTAAATATTGAAGACAGGCTAGTGTTCTGAAATTTGCCTCTTTGTGAGATTTGATGAGCCAAAACAGTCCAACCAAGCTTGATGAGGTCTTCTGTACAGAAGGGCTAGTTACCGTGAAGCTAGTTAAGGACTGAGAGAACAATCTATTTAGTGGGGGGTGGCTATGGGCTTTTTTAATTCTTCAAAATGTATTTTGTCACGGCTTTCCTGTACAATTATAAATTTTTCCGACATTCATGATTTTTGAGAGTTTTACTGAGGGGCGTGCTGTTGGAGTAAAGACAATGTCTGCTTTCAGGTTTTCCATTTTAAATTATTCTTCCTTTCTCCCCACTAGCCCCCTTTCTGGTTGCCCCTGATCTCCACCAAAAGACCAGTCTTGAAAATGTGGCCCAAGCCCAACTATAACTTAAAAGCTGGAGACCTGAAGAGGAAAAAAACACAACAATTTAAATCAAAACAAAACAAAAACAAACCACCAAAAAAACAAACAAAAAACCCCACCCCCAGATTTCTGGAGTTGATACTGTGACAATTTTGTAATTTGGGGATTTTTTATTTATTTTACTAAGTGTGGCTGAAAATAGTAATTGGAGAAAATTCTTATTTTGCTTTGTTTTTAAGATGTCCACTTATTTCAGTGCTTTTTCTTGAAGTGAATGGCCTTTTGATGAATTATTGCTCATTTTCTATCTAAGCTGAGGTTTGCTGTGTTGTTCTGCTTTACCATCCCCTGTGTCTGACCAATTCCCTTGACATTTCGATAATGAACCTGTTTTCTTCGAATACTTATCCAGGGAATAAGCACACTAGGTTGATATGGTGAGAAATGAGTGTTTGTTTTTCCTGCTCAGCTGTTAAGATTTGTATATTTACATATGCAGGTATCGTGCAGTATGTGACTGTACTCTGTGTGTTTCTCTCGTGCATCAATCTATTTATGTATGTAGGCTGGCATAATTGTGAAGACTGTCCTTCCATTTTATTTCCTTTTCTACTCTGTTCTAGGTAGGTGGAGTCACATACGATTCTTTTTTAAATTAGTGACAATTTAAGATGCAAACTCATATTTTCTCATTATCTGTCTTATCCAGGTTACTTATTTTACTATGTTCATTACTGGGTACTAGAATTTAGCAATTCACATTGCAAAAGAGAGAGAATTGAGGAGAAGGGAGCAGAAAAGATA
This sequence comes from Aquila chrysaetos chrysaetos, assembly GCF_900496995.4. NCBI lineage: Eukaryota > Metazoa > Chordata > Aves > Accipitriformes > Accipitridae > Aquila > Aquila chrysaetos. Next base: position 70,217,003 of record NC_044008.1, read on the forward strand.
AATTTATATTGAAATTATTAACCTATTACTTTATAAATGAATGTTTATAGGAATTTGGACTAAACATATGTATATAGGAAATGAGGAAAATTTAGCACCATAGAGTATTTTTTATGCCTTTGGTAGAAGAATTTTTTCAAATTTCTTGAAAGTTTTAGGTGCCATTTTAAAAAAACCCTTTGAATTTAATATGAAAAAGCAACCCATCACCACACAAAGTTACATTAAATAGATGTGCTTCTTAAATAGAATTAAAAATTCTTTTTCATTATGTCAGCAACAAATTCTGTAACTCCCTTTAATTGTAATGGATGATGTTCAGCTTATAAGTGAAGATGTGCACCGTGGAATATTAGAATAGATGCACTGTTGCCTTGATCCTGCCTGCTGCTTTGTGTGGGTTGAGTTAAAGTTGTCTCTGTTCAGAGATTTTGATGTTCACTTAATATATTAATTTGTAGATTTGAGGTCTAAGATTGTTCATCTTTTCTGCTGTACTGCAGGCTGTTGTTTACTTGCTTTGGTGCTAAACAGTAACCATGCAAGTATAATGAATGCATTGATTAATCATGTCAGTGTAAATCATTTATATTCCAAATTAAATGGCTTGAAAAAGAGCCAAGAACTTTTTTTTTTTTTTTTTTTTTTTTTTATTATTCCTCTTGCCAGAGCCTGAGCTGTCAGGACCTGTCCATCCTACAAGTCCACCAGGCACCTACTTCCTCCAGCCCAGTTCCTAACCAGAGAAGTCAAACATCCCTAATAAAAGCAGCACTAGCATCCAGATACAAAATCTACATGTCACGAAAATTTAGTCCCATTATAATGTCTCTGAAGGAGAAGACCTTAGGATAATACAAGAGGAGGAAAGTTCCTTGCCCTCCTTGCCCTCTCTCTTTCTTTCTTAGAAGCACACATATAAAGCCTGTCACCTTAGGGTGTTAGCAACTTCCAAAAGATCTGAAGGCTCAAATAAAGATTGGATGAGTATTTGGGTGTTCAGCATTACAGTCCAGAGGCAATTAGGTAACGCTTTCACCTGCAGGCAGTCTCTCCAAATGATCCCTGAAGCCTTTTCAGATTCTTCTGGAACGCTCTGCTACTACAACTGATAGTAATGAGCCCTTACATAGTGCTTTTTATCAGTAGACGTGCAAGTGCTTTGTTTTTAAGATGTAGGGGAAATCAGTAACACAATGTGCGCTTCAGCTGGGGAAATTGGGGCACAGAAGAGAAAAGTGGCTATTAGAAGAGCTGGGAGTAAGACCCAGATTTCTTGTCTCCCTGCCCTGGGCTCTTTTGGAACTTTGCCAGGCAAATTGTACTAGACCCACAAAGTCTTCTCAAGTCTCTTACATCAGCACTCAGTGTGAAGGAGATCAGAATGAGGATGTTGTATCATCTCAAGCCTATTTGTCTGGGATTGTTAAGTCTCAGTGCATAATAAAGGCAGATGAGACAGTGGCTTCCTTCGCAAACACTATTCCACCCAACAAAATATTTCTCTACAATAGCAAAGAGCAGGTTTTATTTCTGCCAAAATCTTTGCAACCAAATGGACAAAATTTATCGGTAGCCTGGCAGCCAATATGCATTATCCTCAGGTTCCCTGCTAAACTATTAAAATTAATCAGGTGGCAAACTTTCATTATGCCAGCTCTAATAAACAAGAAATCCAGGCACTGGAAACATCAGTAAATAGAGCAGTACAATAAAGTGTCTGAGGAAACTCTCCAAAAGCTAGTCAAATCAAATTAAACTGCACATATACCAAACTATTTATTTTTGTATTGAATCTTTCACGCAAAAGTATCACAACCTATTATATGCTATAAAATAAAGTGCAAATGCCACCAGCTTGGGGGTGAGACTTTGCTGTGCACCCCTTTGGCAGTTCCATTAGTGTTGATGGTGTTGTGGGAATCAGCATATAGGTAAATTATAAGGAAGTTTGGCTCAGAGAAGTTGCTTGGCTTGTTAGATAAAGAAGGTTAGCTGAGGCCGTTTTGCCTAGGAATACACTGTGACTTGACACAAGGTCTGGGGAGAGTCAGGAAAATGCAAGAAAAATTAACCAGGCACCAAGAAGAAATGCATCCAGGGCATTGTTTAAGAATAGTAGAGTTAAGGTATAGTGGTCACAAGCTTCTCGGGTCAAATAGACCTGGAATGAGGATAGAAAAGCTGAAACTGTGGCAGTTGGGAGCTGTTAGGATCAAAGAATTTGCAATATGAGCTACACACAGCATCTTAAGATTAGTGAACTAATCAACTACTGGAGCCCTTATTAGTTTAGCACCAGTGAATGGAAGAGAATGAATCAGGAAGCATGAAGCTACGAAGAGAGCTTGAGGTAGTGTTTTTTTTAAATGCCTGAAAATTTACAAAGCTACTTTGAGAAATATGACTGCATCTCCAAAGGAAGAAAAAGAATAAGTTGCAGTTTCTAAAGGAGTGTGGGAAGCTAAGCAGCATTTTCTGTTGCTATTTGGACATCTAACTTCCTCAGGCTTTTCTGAAATTTCCACAGAAAAACCTACTCAGGTTTGTGGTATCCCTGGATTTAACCAAGGTGCCCAAGAAAGAAAACAGCCTGAGAAGACGCTGGAAAATAAAAGCTGCCAGTATGCATAGACAAAGTAGGCAGCTGCCTTTGGAAGCAATCTGCAAGAGGCTGGGTAGTTGCTGTGCTGCCGGGTGCTCAGACAGGGCAGGTCAGTAAAGTTGACTTTTTTTTCTGTATGTTTTTTTCTGTATGTGAGCCTGGCAATCCTTTTTCCAAAGGTGGTAGACTGAGAAGCAATGCATTTGTTTCTGGCATGCCTGTGAGGAAATTCATTTGTCTGTGTGCGAGGCAGCCAATATTCACGTGGTGGATTCAGGCAGTTCTGGCACCATCGCCAAATCCAAAACAAGAGAGCTGCAACATAGCGCTGGAGAGATTTGTTCGCTAAACTGGGATTAGACTCAACAGCTGCAAAGTCTTTGTGGTTGGCACTTGGGGAATATCAACTTGCTGCAGATGAGGGCTCTCACCTGGCAAATTAATTTCCACTTTTAAATTGATCCACCCTGAAAACTGCCTGACTCTGGCTGTTGCACAGATCCCAGCACTACAAGTGGGCAGATACTGCTTTGTTGCTGTTTGTGCAGACCGTTTCACAAATAATGCAGAAACTGCTTTATTGTTTATTTAATGACTGATGCATTAGTAGGATGCATTTTTTCTGTATCTCTCAGCACATGCATGTTTATTTGATTATGTTCCTCCCTTAACATGAGTGTTGATGGAAAGTGGTGATTACATTGATCATTTCTGCTGTCACCCCTTGTTTTAAATCTGCCCAGGGTAAGTGGTCTTCCCAGCATTTTGTGCAATCTGTTCCTGGGAGCAGCAAATGTTTACCCAGCAATGCAGGACCTTCTCCAAAACAAGCTGTGAATTTAATAAAATTACTCACCAAGAGCAAGAAATAGATATTATTTTGGGCATGGGACTGGTAGCCAGGACTTTCAGAAATGGAGTCTAATAAGAATTTTCTGTCTGATTTTGGGAAAGTCTCCCCATTCCCCTCCCCTTCTTTTTTTTTTCTTTCTTTTTTTTTTTTTTTTTTTTGTTTAAGTAAATAAAAGTCTAAAGGTACAGTCTAGTGTTAGGATTAGCAGCTCAATGTAGTGCTCTGCACCTCAGCAGGCAAATAATCAAGATCTACTCCCTTTCTGCAGCTGCATGCTAACTAAGGCAAATAATCGAGCTCATAAATTAAACAGAGACGGCCATGCCAGAGCTGCTTTACCTAGTCCCATTACTGCTTGCTATTTTAAAGTCTAAACATGATGGAAATTTCCATGTTCATAGGGTTCATATCAGGGGTTGATATTCTGTCACATTCCCAAATCTTTCTTGCTCGTTATACATACAGGTGATGAGGGAACCTTTGGGTTTAATGCAAGGCTGCCCATAGCATTTACCCATTGCATTCCAAATATGATCATTTCACAATTCAATTATCTTACGATGTTTCTTGAATCTGTAACGTGGAAATAGGAGATGGAAACAAAAGCAGAGGGATTATGATATGGATGAGCCCTATAGGCTTCCAACAGCTTTTTATGGCCTATTCAGTAACTTGTGGAGGGGTTTGGGTTTTGTCATCATTGTTGTTGTTTGTTGGGGGTTTTTTTGTTTGTTTCTTTCCCTAAATACAGACTAGATCTTTTGTGTTAGTTGCAAAGGAGATTCTGACAGATGGGATGAAGAATGAGCAATTCATAAAGTGTCAAATGAGGTGATTAGGATATTTTAGTTTGGTTTTGTTTTGGACATTAAACAAATGGAGTGCCTCATATTAAAAGAGGACTGACTGTTGGTTTGCAAACTGTATGTGGTAGAAAAGACTACACTTCAGCTTGCACAATTTACTGAGCATGTCGACAGCACAGACTGACCATCAGCTTGTAGACTGGCTTGGCAGGGACTTAGTGCATGGCGGGGGGAACCCCATAACTCCCTGGTCATTTTGCACCTGAGCCTCTTGTCAGAAAGTTTTGTAAACTGCGGGGCAGACAAAGGAAGAAGGACCCTGTAAAAAATTTATGAGCCCTAGAGAACATTCTTCTCAGGGGTGATAAAATGGGATCCAGAGAGTTGTGAGTGGCTTCAGGGAGAGAGAAAGTATTTGAGCTTCCCCTTGAACTGAAATGGTGAGATTTTAGCTGACACTGGAGACCTTGTATCCACAAGCATATCACAGTCAGTTCTGTATGAAGAGGGAGGGGTTTGGGGTTTTTTGACTATATATATTTTTCAGTTACTGCAATGAAAAAAAATAGTGGAGAAATGTGATGTACATGGGATTCACTATTAAGCTGTTCAGTCACTGCAATTTCAGACATCAATTTAATGAGGCCGATCAGAATGAATGTGCTGGTCTGAAATGAAATAATACGTGGTTTCTAAGAAGGAGATGTAGGCAGATTGGAAGCTGAATGGTTTTCTGGAAACACTTTTTTTTAGATGTGACTCTTATTTTTTCTGATCCAGGAGGTGCTATACCTATCAAAGAGCCACCTTGACAAGCAGGCTCTCCCTTAGATCAAACCGTGTGAACTTGGTCCTTCAGTCTAAGGAAATACTCTTTTGGTTGGCTGCCAGTTGGCAAGTCTTGAATTAATAAGTCTCTATCTTATGTGATAGTGTCAGTTCTGCTGCATCGAGTCCTGAGCAGAACTTCAGTCTAGGCAATGAAATAAAATTTACCTGCAGAAAAAGCCCATGATACCTGAGAACTGAATCAGTGCAGGCACACATTCAACCTTGGGCAAGAGTCTTGTCAAATCTCATAACTTAAGCAACTTGAGGTCTGCGTGAGAGGCTGGGAGAGAAAACTGATGAAGGAAGCAAGGCAGATGGTTCAGCTTTAAATTAGTTGTGCCCCACTAGCATGATGTCATGTTAAGTACCAACTCTTAGGTGCAGGATTACACTGCAGTTTCTTCAGCTGTTTGACTGTGGCATAGCTGCAGACTGGGAAGATCATTTTGTGTTTGAATACTGGACTGTGACTTGGGAGAAATCAAGATGATTCATGGCTTTACCACGGCCTTCCTGTGTGAGTAGGCAGCTTTGCACGTTGCTTACGTACTCTGTGCCTCAGCCGTGAGGGGCAAATTAAAATTTGCGCTGCTCAGCTGGAAGAGTTGTGGTATCTTGAAAAACAAGTTTACTATTAATTTCTCCTCTTTGTATTGGAATCACAATGACCAGCCCAGAAGTACTATGGTTATTATGGTGGTATCAAAGCTGCCAACTAAGAAAGAGGCCCCAATATACTGGGAACAACACAAAGGGAGAATAAAACTATCTGTTCCCCGTGGCATTCATTGTTTTAATGGCTTGTCTAAAACAGAAAGTTATTCTGGTATCAGATAAGGTGTGAATAAACCCAGGTAAAGCAGTATAGCTTCATGGGGCTCCTCTGATGCCAGGTTAAAAGCAACTTCTTTTTGCTTGTATTTTTTAGTTTCTTTTCAACAACTGCACTTTTTTGTAGGATTGCTATCATTGAAATATTTCAGTCTGGCGTGATTTACTTCCATAAACCCAAGTGTACAGAGTATTCTCTTCATCCTCTAAATTTCAGTGTGTTGTGCAGCTGTTTTCTGGTTTTGTATATATATCTGCTCTATATCCTTCCAGAGCTGGCTGTATTTTATCAGTGAACAAAATGATTCCATAAAACTCACTCTGTAAAGAACCTGAGATCCTTTTGAATAACACGTGCTCCATAAACGCATGGCCAGTTGTTACAGAGGGCTTTTGTGGTACGTGAGAGAATGACAAGATGAATCTCTCCCTCGTACTGGAAGATGGGGATGGAATGAAGGGAACGGCAGGAGGTAGGTGGTACTGAAATGGCTCGCAGGGAAGAGAGGAGAAGGATGTATCCTCCAGTGATGTAGAATCAGCCTCATTAAAGAGTTACTCCAGTTAAAGATCTGGCCCATAAGCTATTTCTTATGCCGTGATTGATGTAGAAGCTATCTGCTGAACCCGTTCTATAAATCTTCATCTTTATGATCGGTGGTTCGAGCCCCATCTGTATTTTAATATGCTTATGATATGATTAAAAAACATGAATTTAATTAATAGGGAGAAATTACATTCTTACTTTGTTAGTATAAGGACATTATGTCCGACCTAGTTCTGTGTATATTAGGAAGAAAATAGGTAGGGAGGAGTGTAATGCAGTAGCTGATTTTTAATATACTGTGAACTGCTTATAGGGTGAGAACCATTCGTTCCAGTGATTATTTTCTCATCGTTTACATATTCAGTTGCATCTGCTTCTAAACACAATTCACAAACTGACCCTAATTATTTCGAAGCCTATAGGGGGTATATTTTAAAAAGCCAACCCATCTGACTTAAATCAGTACATTAAATAGCAACATTTTAATTAACTCAGGAATACTTTCCCTTATTTATTGTGATTTATTTTTCCTCTCTTACCTAGCTCTTAAGAGCAGAAGTTTATGGATTCCCTGTGGAATTCTGTTACTATAGTGAAGTTTTTCATTGAAATTTGAACAGACAAAGCCTTGAGGTATTGAAAAGTTTCCTGCCAAAAATTCAGTATTTCCAGGAATTAATGGAAACACCTATTCGTGTCATCTGCTATATGTTATTCACCGTGTTTTTAATGCCTCAACAACTTGATTCAGACTTTCAAGGGTCTGTAGAGTTGTGTTCAAGATATTGCTGCAATGCTTGTTTAATTTCACGGAGCAAATATATTGAGAAAAACCATATGCATAATTAGGGAGCATTATTTCTCTCTCTCAGATATAGCTAAAGGACATAATCTCAAGGGAACAGAAGCTCTCAGTCCCCATTTACTTATGTTTCTTCCAGGTAGCAAGGCACAGGGACATCTGACATTAAGACAGCAAAAGAGAGAACAAATCAGGAGGTTGGAATATAAATAATTCTCAAATTCCATCAAGTAGTCGACTCGAGTTATTTAATAAAGCACCAGGGAAGAGTTGGGTTTATGACTGTCACATGGGAGGAGATGAGAAGAAAATAGTGGCATCTGTGCGGTTCCACTGGGCAAATTCTGGGAATTTTATTAATGGAGCATTAATGAGCAGAAGACATATTGTCATGGCTGAGCTGTGTCTCTGGAACCTGCATATCAGTAGTTTATGATGGACCTGATCTTACTCCTACTGCAGTCAATGACACTTTAACCGTCAATTATTTCTTACACTTTTCATATATAAAATAGCTCTGTTTGTACTTCATATAAGAATTAAGGGCTTATGAAATGTCTTGGGCTGACAGCCCTAGAGACTGAAATTCTGTTTATTCATGGAGTAGGCTCAGCTTAACTGAGAGTACTTCTGGCACTTCATTTCAATGCTGTTGTGGTGGGAGTCCCTCTATGGGCAAGACGACACCTCACCAGCAGCTTCCTTTCACTTATTGCATCCCCCAGAAGTGCTAAGGCAGACATCTTGCAGCTACCGAGCATTGTTATTTTTTCTGGGCTACAAAAAAGGGCAGATAAAAACGACTGTCTAAATTTCATTTATGACTAAATGCGTTCTACTTGTCAGCAAGAAAAGTGCATTACTTTTGTACATATTTGGTCCCATTTGGAGGAACTTCCTCTGCAAGGCCAAGTCTGACTGCATGAGAAGTTTCATTTTTAAGATCCCGGTTTGCAGACCACTGAAGGGCCCTCGAATGCTAATGAGTTTCAGTCTGAACCAGCCAAGGGCACATTGGAAACGATGACCTCTGGGTGAAAGGTTCAATATCCTCTTACCAAACCTCTGAGGCCTCCAGTCATATTGATGGATTTCTTTTCATGTTGCTTAGATATTAACTCTGTATACTAGAGAACAAAAACCTAAGCCATAGTCTGAGAGGCAAGAAAAGTAATTTTTAAAAAAAGGGAAATTACTAATAATTTTTATTACTATTTCTAGATAACAATAGTACTTCTGCAGAGCTGTAAAAGAGGCCATCTACAAAATATTAAAAATCATAAACATTTTAAATTGAGATTATATCCTTGGGGAAATCAACAGGAAGTTTTTATTATATATTTAACTTGTACTGTTTCATATGAGGATATTGGTTCAAACAAAATTTCAAGCTAGACGCAGTATGCCTCAGTCCAAAAAATCGTTCATCCTCTGCTAGTTTGCCCTATGACATAGAGCACAATGTATGAAAATTTTTTAATGAGATTAAAATTGTATTTAGGAATGAATTCATCTTTATGAGCTGCAAAAAATGCAACTGAAGCTCTAATGTTCACTTGGAAACAAGGAAATGTAACTACATTTAAGAGACAGAATTTGGTAAGCATCAATTTATACATAAGGATCAATATAATCATCTTTAAGTTTCGCTGCTGATCACAGTATGTTGATCGGTGGCACTTTAAGAAGCTGGAAGGGATTTCTTTCTACATAATGCAACTGCATAGAAAGAGTGGAGCACTTTTGCGGGTCAATATCAGGTGTTGCCAGTTCTGATTGGATCACATTCCAGTACTTACTCGCAGGAGAGAGGCTGATCCAAAGGAATGCATTTTTTCCACAATATTCAGATAGCAGCGTATTTAAAACGGGAGGTGCTGTCCAGCTCCCTGCAGTATAAGTTCCTTATTTTTATGAAGATTTTGAGGTATTACGTGAACAATATATATAAAGAAGCCACCTTCTCCTACAATCCTCAAAATGTACTGAATAAATGGTGATATCTCTGTCTAGAACTTGAGCCTAAAAGGAGTAAGATCCTACTACCACTCTCGGATAATGGAGTTATTTTTTCAATGTCAGTGATACGGACTAGTATTTCTGGTATGTTGACAGACCATAATAAAGGTCATAACACTTGCTGTCTCCAGAGTCCCAGTGCCTTGAATGGGAGTTTCAAGTGCACAGTATTGAGCCTACGAATTATGGCTTGAGAGAAGCATGTCTGCTAATAGTAATTTCTGATAAACACCAGGTGAAAAACAACCCTAACACTTCAGGGGGAAGGGGGAAGAGGGAGAGAGTGGAAGCTGTGTACAATTTCTTCATTTCTGCTAATAATATTAATCCTTGCACCGTGTGTTTTACCTGTGGACTTCTGATAATAAAGATGCAACTGCCATAGAATAGTTTTAGGCACAGGGAAATGAGCTGATTAATCCAAGTCCTTTGATAAACAGGAACTACTTGTCCAGCTTCTAAACTCTTGCACAGCCCTGAGAGAAAGCCTGGCTTTCATTGATTATATAGAAATTAGCACAGGAAGCAAACTAAAACATTTTCTGACAATATGAACTTTTTTGAAAACTTGCTTGTGGTGATTTTGTTCAGCTTAGCAAGGAAAACTGTTTTTGATTTTATTTTATACACACACACACACACATATCTATGTATGCATGTATATATGTATAAGTTGCCATTTTTCAGACTTTTTTTAGTGAGCCATATTTTGTTCCAATTTAATTAAGCCAATAAATAATTCATTATAAATATGGTAATCCTGTAAGATATATTTAAGGCAGGATCAGGGTGACAGCGGGGCTAATGTATTATACAATTAAATTATACTTAACAAAAGTCCTTTGGATTCGCAGCCTTTATGGATGGCAGTGACTTGAAGATCTACATGAGTTGATTCCTACACAAACTAGGGTGGGTATAAATGCTATTACACAGCTGATTTAATCACACGTAGCTTGTTTTGTACTCTAAACCCATACTTTCAAAGTTTGCTGTCAGTGTTCTCCCAGATTCCAATTGTTTGTCACTGAATGTCATTTATTGCAGAAAAATTGATTATTTTTTCAAAATGTTGATGGGAAATATAACAGAGCTGTGAGTAAAGCTGCTAAAATATTCCCATTTTTCATCTGGGTCTGTCACAGAGCCAATGAACAACTCTAATGTCTTCTCCCTCCCTCCCTCCCTCCTTCACTCTCTCAGTCTCTACATTAGACCCAAGACCCTGGATATAGGGGAACCAGTGAGGTTTGGCTAAATTTGGGGATGGGAACCCAGAGGATGAAAAGGGAACAAATATGCCTTTCAAACTGTGAAACAAGCTTGGTCTCAGCTCTCAGAGTTCAGCAGCAGAGACATGGCAGGGTGAAGACAAGTAAAAGGACAACCTATGGTTTCAAGATGTATATATCCCCTGGACAGAGAGAAAAAAAATAGATGGTAAATCTGTTGTGGTCATAGCTGGCACTCTGCAGTCCCTGAGAAAGGTTCTGGGTTTCTCTATTTAGATTTTGTTAAAGGCTGTGATGTGCACCACAGCATTTATTTTCTCTTTCAATGTGAATACTTAGCTAACTAAACTACTGTTGAGTGGGTGCAGGATTGAAAATGCTTGCATTTACACAAATAACTGAAAGCTTAGTGCCCAGGGAGAGAGAAAATCAGCTTACACTAATCATCAGAAGTCAGCTAGGTAGGACTCTCAGATGGTAAATTTGTATGTCTGTTGCTTTTGAAATTGGTGGTAGTGGGGAACCTTTTAAAACCAATCTGTTTTTCTCTTGCATGCAGTGTAATGGGAACTTTTTTTCCAGTGAGCAGAAGAGTTCCTGGAAGAAGATAATAAATTTAGTAATTTTCTCTTTTGTGGCATTATTATACATGTTTTATGATGACTGTACAATGTTTGCCTACCTAGTTTTTCCTCTGTCTTTGAGTGATTAATCTTTTTTATCCCTGGTTGTAAACTGGTTTGTTTCTTTGGGCTCTTATTTTGTCAAAGGGATATTTTGACACACTGCTGAGCTGAGTGAGATTATCCCAATTACTTTTTACTGATAATATTTGTTGTCTGATGCCTTCCATGTGCATATCTGCATGGGATGAAATGCTGCCTTTCATTTCTGTGTGATCTTGCTTTACTCATAGGCAATTTGCACACAAATTATGGTCTCCAAAGCAAGAGGTTAATTATGAAAATCCGTGATTAATGGATTCTCAATCAACGAGGGATTTAACACCCTAATCACTAAGAATAGGAATAGTTAGTGCTGGTGTGGGACTCTAGCAACCTGTACTCATTTCCTTACTCGTCCTGCATTTACGGATGGCCTGTGGGAAGTCCCTCAAATTCCGTGCCTCAGAAGGCACATTTCTATAAAGAAAACTGACTCCTCTGGGGTGGGTGAACCTTCCTCATTTTCTCGGACAATGCTTATTTTATAGAGGGTTTGTGAAAATAAACACAAACATAGTCTGACAGCAGATGTGCTAGAGACTATTTTCCTGGTTAAACTTGGATGCTCCTGAGAGTGATCCAGGTTGTCTGCTAGGATTCACCACTCCTGTAGACAGACCTGTAATGCCAGGTCCCAACAAGAGAATATACCTTTCCAGAGTTATACAGCTAATTCATAGGAGCCCTAGGATAGGGAGGATATTGAAGACTAAGTTATTACATTTCTATTAGCTTTTTCTAACTGAGAGTACAATTAAAAATGTGATATTATTTTTAGAAAGTTATTGTTAAGTGTTCTTCTCAGCAATCACATTTTCCATTTTCATATTGTTGTGACATCTCCTATCTGGGTATAGCAGTTGCATGAATTAAGTGAAGTGCTGTTGTTCAGCTTGATTACAAGGAAACTGAAATATGCCCCTCATGGGTATTATCTGTCACGTTGCTAAATACAAAACCAACGTAAACCTCTGCTTGTTTCTGTAAAAGCCTTGCACACCATGCTCCGAATCCATTTCTGTGAGGTACTGAATGTCTCCTACTCCTGCCAGATTCCTCTTGGTCCAACACCTTGGACCAACATCTTGGTGCTACCCTGCTGTCCTGTGGCACAGAAATTTTGCTATGTTTAAGACTTCTGAGATTGTGAGGGTCTTTCCCAGGAAGTCTCCTCAAATTTTCTATCCAGCCAGCTCCAAAACTGGAAGTGACTTTTCTGTGTTTTCATGTGGGGAGGGTTGCAGAAAGTGTAATTCATAGACTCTTTGCAACTGTAGGCACATGTTCCTCTCAGTTGTAAAGCATGACAAATTCATAATCCAGTTGCTAGAACAGAACAAAACTCCTCCTATAATCAATAATTCCATTTATACCCCCAAAGTCACAGTCCTCACATTTGTGAAACACTTGGAGGTAAAAATAGAGATGAAAATATTGTGGTAAGTCTTTAATGTACCATGTATCTTCAAAACTTTTGTGACATTATTTCCCTTCTGTCCTCCTTGTGTCATCTTTAACATTCCCCGTATGCTCATGCTTTCTGTGCATTGTTTATTTAATACCTGTCCTCATTTCACTTTTACAACTGAAGTGCCTATTTTAGGCTTCTCAGAATCTCTTCTCCAAGTGGTTTGAGCCATGTTATTTTGCATGCCCTGCTTTGAAAACATGTGACTCAAGAATAACTCAGGGTCTTGAAGACCTAGAACATGGAAGAATAATAGTCTCTTAGACTTAACAAGAAAATTAGCTGCTATCAACTATAAGAGCATGCTTTTGTTTTTCAGCTTGTACAGAACGCACATGCAAGCATCAGCTAGCCTTATATTTTGAAAGAAAAATTGCACCTTCTATATGTTTAGCTATTTGACAACCTCCAACATCTATTTTATAAAAGATCTTTATATTAAAGAGCACACAAGACTAAAACAACAGGTAATTGATTTTTTTAATCTTAGATCTCTGGTTTAAATGTGCTTTTATTTCCTCTTCCATATCTTTCCTTTCCTTCCCCAATTAATACAGTTATGATTTCACACAGTCCCCCAATCAGGCACTCATGATAACATGGGCACTGTCTGGTTTTCAGGGTAGGACTGAGACCTGAACTGCGAGTGACTTTTATGTAAGTGTTGACTAAATTAGTTGACCCAGACTGCCCTGAAGAATGCTTCTGAGGTGCTCAGAAAATATGACAGTGTATGTGACATACATAATAAAAAGAGATTTTTGTCTCCTAAATGCGAGGATTCCAGGAAATGAAAATTTCATTGTGACCTGATTAGAAGCCTACTTTTTTATTTAAAGAAGTTGCAATTCAAACAAGCTTTGAAATGAATAAAGGATTTCATACTTTGAATTTTCTGTATGAACTGCTTTCATTTTTTACTGTGTATGATTAATAATAGCTGGACAGACAGCAGCTGTGCAGTCATATTCAGGGACTAATGGCTAGTTTGCAATCTAATTTTTAGCAAAGAGCACAGAGGTATAGCTTTGTTTGTAAATCAGCCGCTGAAAAAGGCTGTACTGAGTGAAGTCACTCTCTCTCATCTCATATCTCTGCTTTCCATCTGAAAAAGAAGGAAGTAGTAGCAACAAGTTGTTGCTTCCTCTATGTGCATATGTGTGTGTACACGTGTCCGTCTTCTGCCTGCTGGTCAGAGGATGGGGCAAAGAACTTCAAGCTGTTCCTGAGTGCCTCTCAATGTGTTTATCTTCAAAATGTCCCCTGGAGGTAGACTAATGTGTTTGTTCCCACTTCCGACACAGACTATGGGTTGGTCTACGTAGTGCAGGGCTCTGAAGTGGTACTTGAGCTAGCTTGAGTACCGGAGGCACCGTAACAACAATGATTCAGCCCTCCTTCAGAGGAGCAGGGCACGCTAACTTAGACAGGTCTATGCAGTAGTATTGGTGGTGCTTCTTAGGCGTCTCCCACGGCACTGCGCTGTGCAGCTTGATTTGCCCAAAATCACACTGTAAGTCTGTGCCAGTGTGTGAAATTCAGCTGCCGCCTCAGTTCTCCAGTCGGTACATGGATACCAGAGCATCCTCCCGGCTCTCCTGTCTGTTGTGGTCATGCAGCCTGGGAACACTTCTGTGGAGCCTGGTTCTTTCTTCCTGAAGGAAAACAGGTCTCTGTTCCTCTGCTTCTATCAAAAAAAGTCTTCATGCAGTAGCAGTTATGTTGTTGACTTTATGAGTTAGGTTTCATCTTAGTTTGAGTATCTGTATACAGAATTAAGTAGGAATCTAAAGGGAGTATCTTTTGAATAGGTGACTTAGAATATTGGTGTTGGTTATTCTGAGGAATAACCCATGGCTCCTTTTGAAAACTTGTCATGCATTTAATTCATAGACCTATAATTTTAGAACTGACTAGTCCTTTTAAATGGTTAACTTGACATTTTAAAAGACCTTTCAGAAACAGCTAAGTTCTCACTCTGTAAATCAGAGTTTTCTAAAATGGCTTAAGTTGGACCCCTATATAATTTCAAAAATATTTTCAAAAAGCTAGACAATTATCCTCAGAAGGTTGGGAGTGTTTCTACAGATGTGCTCTTTTGAGCTTATTTGGACAATACTGTAGAGAGATAGCTACCAAGCTGAAAAAGAAACTAAGTAAAGGAACATATTACAGCTATTAGCTAGCTTCAAAAAGCATAACAAAAGGTGAAATAAAACACAAAGTGTTTTATAATACACAGCATAGTTTCTTAGCCAGTCACAGTTATTTACTTTATGAAAGATGTTCTTGATGTGGTAAAGAAACTAATGGATTGAGTTACATATTTTTAGACTGTACCCTGTGCTTTAGTAATTTTAAGAGAAACTGCTGAGGAAGAAAGAGATGATGAGAAAACTCTTAAGCCAAAAATGAATCTGGTGTGTTAGGATAACTTAAAATGCCTTGAGGCATGCTTTTTGCCACAGGAGTAGGTAATGAAGATATTCTGCTATGCAAAGTGCTTTGCTTTAAAAAAGAAAAGAACAAGGAAAAAAAATTAGTCTGAGAGAACATTAAACTTCTGCTTGACATACGACGGTTTCAAGGCAAGTGATAGGCAAAATTTATGTGATTAATATTCTTGCTTTCATGCTACACTCTGTGTCCTGTGACCAAAAAATTGGAGTACATTTTACACACCATTATGCAGCAACAGAAGAGCAGGGTCTACATTTTTTTGAAAGCTTGTCTATCCACTCTTTGCATTTTTTATTCCTTTTATGTACTGCTCTGGGACATAAAAATACACCATATTCCCTTTATAGTTGTATAAATACTGAAGGTTAAATTGTACAAATGGTCTATGTCTAAACACTTGATATCAAATCTACGCAGCTTACTGAGGACTGCTTTAAAGAACCAAATAAATCTCTTGGTGGGCATGTGTAATTGATACAGATCCAGTCTGTCCTTATACGCTGTGTACATACTGGACCTGCCAGCCAGCCCGCAGATACTGCTGTGTTGCACTAGTGTGTATATATTGACTCAGGGAGGACACGAGGTTTAAAGCAGAAGTGCAATGCATGAATGCCTATGTGATATTTAAAAAATATACTGAGCCTGTGCTAACCTTACTTCGGTAAGTAAGAAATTCCTGCTTTCTGTAGTGAGGAACTAGTTTTGCCAAATGACAAGGAATCAAGATCCATGGAAAATTGACTTTCTCATCAATGCACTTTGTTCAGAATTTGCAAACTTGTTTTTAGAAAACCTCTTTCATTACACAGTGGGAGAGAAAAGTTCTATTGCAGCCATCGTGAAGAGTGTAGAGTAATAGCAAAATAAAATGCAGTGGATGTCCATTCTGTTCAAGAAAGAAATCCAAAGATCTACTGTTTTCTGAGTTACAGAAGTGTTCCTTGAAACTTTCTCTCTGTGGGAAATAACATGGGGAATATGTTCTTTAACAATTACTTCTTGCTATTTTTTTTCTAAAAGAGGTAGCATTGGGTTCAAATGACAATTTCTTTTCAGTGCGTAAATATGTAATAATTTGATGAGTTATCTTGTATTGTTATATTTTCATATGTAAAATCCTTTTGATATATTCTCCTAAGAATTATAATATATATATTTACATTACAGAAGATATAAGCTGCTGTAGGACAGCTTTTAGTCTGCTTGAGTATTACTATGTTTAAAAAACAATTGCGTATGCAAGCATTAGAAGAATTAAATTGCCCTCATTACAGTGGGACTGTGGTTAACAATTTTAGTTTATAAGACTAACAGTTTCAATGATGTTAAGAAACTGTGGGTAAAACATAACTGATTTCAGTTGTTTTACAAAGTACTTTGTATGCTCTTTTTAAAACAAGCAACTTTTTCATAATACTAATAACCATGAACAGAATCTGACCTTATAGTGATTTGCTTTACTTGTTTAGGGATTATTGCTAACCTATGACTTGCAGTACACTAGCAGATGAAATCTACCTAACACAATCATTTATATGTACATTATAGAAAGTTGCATTTTAAACTGATTTGGTTTTAATCAGTTCTTGTTATTAGATCAGGAGCAAAACAGAGCCTAAAACGTATAGCTCTTGGAAACATGAAGTAGTGAAGTTCCCAGCTCCAGCAGGAGCTCCTGGAGGGATTCCTTTTGATCTCATTCGGAACTAGGTTAAGGGTGTGTATGTGCATTCAGAGCTCTTGGAAGTGTTGTGATGCTCAAAATCCAAATCTTACTGCAAGTAATTAGCAAATAAATCCATTCTCTCCTCAGGTAAAATATGTGGTGTCCATATCCTATAATTCAGGATTTGGCCTATCATTTAATCTTTTAAAACAGAATCAAATTGCCCTAATTGTGAGCAGCAGTTTGCTACAGGAACTGTAAACTTCAGTATTTTTTGTACTTCAGTTCTGTTGATTCATTTTGTCTGTGAAAATAAGCCCAAGAATTCAGATTGGAATAGTAAAAAAAAAAAAAAACACAAACACATTTCAGTATCTGATAACATCCAGCAGCAAAGGGGTTTCAAACCTTGGTTTGAGAGGGGCACTTATGGCTCTTGGAGTCAGCCTACGTCTTCTCTTCCTAAGTTACAACAACGCAGTCGTTGGATTTTGGTACTGCCATTTGGAGGAAAAAAAAAAAAAAAAAAAAAAAAAAAATATTTTACCTAATTTTGAAAACAGGGATGAGGATAAAGGTAGATGTTGAAGTAATTCAGTGTTCTAGGTGAAGTTTCAGGGGAATTACCTTCTCCTTTCCTCTGTGTAATAATGCAGATTGAAACACATTATTCTGTTTCATATGTGAGTTTAGCATGACACAAAATCTAACCAAAAAACCACAATGCATCTATGATTTATTTAGCTGAGATCAAAGACATACAGCTGCAAAGAATCTAATTAAAATTTGATGATGCAGCAGGCAGGCTACATCTATTATTTAATTTGGAGGTTGTGATCTTATACAAAATTAGCTTCCTGATTTCACTTACACTCTTGGGCTGCAAATATACTTGTACTCAATCATTTTGATATGAAGTTGAATCACCAAAATTTCGCAACAGATCCTTAGATGTCCTATGTGGAATTTGTTGTCAGGAGAGAAGCTAATGAATTCCGGCTTTGGACTAGCTCAAATACGTTTCTGACCACATGGTTGCTTAGCACTAGCACAGTTCAGCTTGTTTTGCTCGAAGGACTAAGACTAGTATGTTTTGAAGATGTGATTGATTACTGAGGCATGCTGAGGGCGGACACAGACACAGCTTTTGACCTTCTCAAACTACTTAATGAGTTTCTGAAATAAGCTTTAGAAAATTTAAAATTAAAAAAAAGGATGTTAGTTTTCTGAATAATTCTAGCTGTTTATTTCATGAAACAGAACAGCACAGAACTAAACAGTCTAATTAATAGACTTTTTTCGTTGCCTTTTTCTTGTTTAAAATAAGAGAAACCATGTCCTTTCTGTAATCTTGTTGATAGAAGATCAGCTAAGAAATTACCAAAATAAATACTTTTAATGGAAAATTGTTACAAATCAACCAGGTTATGCAAACGCTCCCTTAAAAAAGCGAGAGCGCCTTAAGTTGATGGTTTTGGCTGATCTTGTACCTAAGTAACAGCTCTGGAGATTGAATATCCTTTTGCCAATAGATATGATCTACACGTGTGGGAACAGTGTATTCATCTAAGCAAGACTTGTCTTTCGTTATACAGTAGCAATCCCAGCCAATTTATCTAATTTAGATGTGTGATGCTGAAGCTAAGGTAGAATCCAGTCCAAAAAGCCTAATTCTGATGTGCAGGGAGCCAGCTCTCTGGAATGGGACCATCTATTCTCCCTGCAGCCTTGCACTGCAAGTCAAGCGTGTGCTAATTGTTTCCCCTCTCTCTACCATGCTTTTTGCCCGTCTTCAGCATTATTATAGTTTTCATGTCAACAGTGGAATTTTATCTGAAGCTATAGACTAGCAATTTTAGTTCTGGCTATGTGTTCCACTGGTGATTTAAGTCAAGTTCTTTTCTAGTATAAAGAAGCAGCACTCACATGGCTAGGCACTGCTTTTAGCTTAGAAATGGCCATCATTAGCTGTGAGAAGGGTAGCTGCTGCTTCTTAGTGGAAATTGATGTCTGACTATGTGAGTATTCTTGGTCCACTCATTTGTGCAGCTGAATGGGAACGGTAAGATGCTGCTATATAAACCAGCTCTGCATCTTTCAGGGTGTGAGAATGGAAAAAATCTTGCCTGTCCTATTTTAAACTGCAGACTTCTACTTACTTTTCTGCAGCCAGCATAGTGATGGTGATGACTACAGAGAAAGAGTAGCAGGAGTCTTCGCTCAGAGGTTTAAGGAGGAGAACAAAAGTAGGCTGAGAAATATTGATCCTACTTTCTCTAATGCCTTTATGTTTGGTCTGGGTATTTGTTGTAAAATACAGATGATGTACACTGCCAGAATCCACAGGGTTTACTTGAGATTGCATCAAGGGAATCTGGAGAGAATGTCTGTCCTTAATTATGTTCTGAGATACTCCTCCATATATCTCATTTCTTTTATGACCACTGAATGTGTTTGCATTTCTCTTTTTTGAAGGTACCCAGTCATCTAATTCTGGCTTTCTTCAACTAAAAAAAACAACAAAATCAAACCCAGATGTTAAATGAAATCTTTTTTTTTTTTTCTTTTAATAAATAAGGTAGAAAGTAACTTTAACTTCTTTATGCTGTTATTTTAGTTTATTTCACTACAGAGAGTTTCCCAAAAATGTATCACTGACAGATTAAAAGAAGCTTAATTAATTGTACCAATAACAACAACCTTCAGATTTCAGATTCACCTGCTTTGGTATAAGTTTGGATTTGGATATGCTTGGAAGGTCATTGAGTTCTTGGTGTTAAATGTGTTAAACTAGAGTAGAAGACAGAAATATACTTAGCATGGAACTCTGAAAGCTGTGGTTTTGAGGAGGATTTTGCTAATTGGCAGACTGACTGTTTCTGAGTCTACTACTGGTGAAATATCGTGCAAATGATTGAAATGAGAGATTTTAATAATATAGAGTGGGCCTAAGATGGTACGTATTTTTGATTACTGTTCTGTCTGTTTGGGTTTTTTAATATTAAGCTTAATCAAAGAAAAAACAAATTTCAGTTAATGAAAGGAAGAAAAATGTGATCCAAATCTTTAGGGAGATATAACAGTTAATTGGATTTCAAGTACTGTAGCTACATTCTCAATAATGTTCCATTTTCTTTTCAGGATTACAGTTGTTTAGTTCCATTAGCCTTAATGTACAGGGTCAGCTTTTAAATTATACTGCATTAGTCTACTGGTTTCTTTTGCCTCATTCTTTCTCTTTTTCCTATATGGCTTCTCTCATAGCAATGACCTGCCTTGGCAGAGGTCACTTGTCATAGCCACGAGAGAGAGCTGCTGCTGGAACTGACAGTCCTCTTCCTAATGATTCCTGTCTTCCTTCCGAGCCCCCAGTGTGTCACTAAGAAGTTAGAGTTCTGTCTGTGACTCTCAAAACAATGAACTGAAGCTACTATTTGCTTGTTAAAATCAGTGTTTACCAATAAACTGAGTCCTCCAACCGCAAAAAAAAAAAAAAAATCAAAGCATTTCAGTTGGCAGCACTCGCTGTAACTTCTGAACACAATTCAGCAGATCCTTAGGGTTTATTTTAAATTCCCGATTAACAAAAGAAATTATGTGTGATGCTGGGATAAATTTATATTCTAAGGGAAGCATTTTCAGTGTTGGGAAGGAGAGGTTCTTAAGTAGGGCAAGTTATCAGGTTCTTATTTGCTTAGGATGAATCTCCTTTCTTTCTCATTGACTGAAATTTCAGCATGCCACTGTTTGTTGCTGTTTGCATCTAGAAAAGCAAATGTTAATGTGAATTTAGCTTAAAAACAGAGTTGCTAAATGTGGGTGAAATTGGGTGACAAAATCTAAGTGCATATTACGGCTTCCCACATAATGGGATTTGTTAAAAGCATTGAGTTTCCTTCTTTGAAACTTGTTAGCATTTGATTTTGATGGGTTCAGGTAGACAAATACCTAGTACTTTGCCGAATCCAATTTTTGACATGTTTAAAATCTGGTGTGTTCACTGGGTTTGAATTGTGAATACTTCTTCCTTATGGAAATAAGCCCCTTTTGCCCTGGAAAACTAAAGTAACAGACTAGAATGATGTCGGCCATTACATTTATATTTCTTGATTAATCGCAAAACAATGTGATAACATACATAGCAGTTTTTTTCACTCAATTCTACCCTTAAATTTCCACATCCTTAAAAAAAGAAAAGCATTCCACCAATATGACCAAGAGTAAACACAGGTAGCAGTGAGAAGTTGTTACAAAAGCACTATGGAAAATGCCAATCTCTAGAGACAACATTTAGTTTACCTTAAGTTTTAAAAATGTGTCAGTGTTGCTTCTCTTTCAGAGAAACATACAATGCTTCAGTGAACCTGACATCTTTTGGAGCTGACCCCATTAATTATTTTTGACTTACTGTGTACTATACATCCACAGGGATTTGCAGAGGATCGAGTACACTATTGTCAAGGGCTTTTATTTCTCTTTTAAATTTACTTGTGTGTGTTAGATTTTACATGTAAAGCTGTCTATTAGTGGATGCTATGTGATAGATAGGCTTAGAGATCTAAATGCATCTATCTTGAGGGAAAAACATGCATAGCAGATTAATAAAATGCACTGTAAATTTTGTATCTATACTGCTCAAAAATTCAGACAGCATATAGACAACTATGCACAATATCTAATTTTCCTGCAGATCTTAAAAGAATAACTTCTAAGGACAAGTTCTTCCAGTAGAAGCAGTCTGGAATACATTCTTCAACAGAGAGGACCAAATTCTCTTCTCAATTATGCAAATATCAAATTTGAATTCCTACACTAAATCTGAAAGACTTGCTCTGCATTAACATTGGTGTGACTGAGAGTAGATTCTCTCCCTGCGATATAGTTTGCTCTTTGGAGAGCACTGACATTGAGAAGGTGATAAAGGGAATGGCACGTTAGTTACAAGACTAAAAGAAGGGTAATAACAGTTGGGGCGAGTAATGAGTTGAGGAGAAACTAACATAGATGCTGAGAAAATTCATCCTTTTTCTGATTCTTCTTCAGTCATTCAAGGGAGAAAAGATGTGAATGATAGGAAGAAAAAGAGAGGAAGAAGGCAAAAAAATGAAAATGTGCTTTGTGCAATGAAAAGTCATTTCCCCATCACCCACACATGCACACATCTTAAGTACAGAATGTAATGTTTCATGGAGTAAAAAAAAAAAAAAGGGGACAGAGAACGAAGTATGGGCGTTGGGTTTTGATTTTTGCTTTGTTTTTTTTTGTTGTTGGTTGGTTGGTTTGGGGGGGGGGGGTTGTTGTTGGGGTTTTGGGGTGTAAACCCATAACTTCTCAATAATTTTGCTTTTGTCAGAAATTCAGCTGAGGTCTAAGGCTCCATGATAAAGACAGCTAGTACCCAGGATGGTTCTGAGTTTAAGGCCTAGCCAGACAAATCTGTCTAGGTTTGGTCCAAGACACGCCATACCTGCGTAGAAGGATTTGGTATAGAAGGTGACAAAAAATTTATTGAAAATTGAGGAATCACAGTGAATTGCCTTATCATTGTCAGATAGTGTTGATTTCTGTTGCAACATTGAATTTAAAAGAGAATAAGAGGGCACTGTTACCCCGATTGATCCAATACTTAGCACTGTGACATCTGCTTTTTTTTTAGATTTTGTAATTCAATTGACAAGTCATGATATACCTGTATGACTACTCTCAGTTGCCAAGAATGTGGCAGTATAAATGGCAGTGTTAGGATAAATGTGCTGGAACAAGACTGACTCCTAGAGGAATATAGTCTTGCGATATAGGCTACAATTTTACAGTCTGCTCCCTATGGACAGTCTCTAATAAGAGTTTTCCTATTTGAATCTGATTCCAGTATTGGATCACTATCTTTTGATTGTTCTTTTTTTCTCTGAAAAGTACCATTTCCACCTCTGAACATTATGCAATTCAGCATTTATAAGCAAGTGACTGCTATAAGCAAAAGTGCTACGTTTGCTAATGGTTACCTGTAGGGTTATTTGACTGTGTAAGAATTTCACCCCGTACTTAAAACAGCAGAGATCAATGATAATTGAGTGCAACTGGAAGGAAAACATGGATTTTTAATGGCATCTTTATAACCAACAGGGGTAAACAGAAATGGCATTGAAGTAAATGCATTGTTCTTCTTGCAACTAATTATGTGATTCCCTTTGCATGCCATACTTCAGGAGAGGAGGTGATGGTACAAGGTGATACTACAGAAGACACACTAAGCCCTGCTGCTTTCAGAGAGACAGTGGATTAACTGAAGCATAGTTGAGTAAATTATAATCCCTCTGTTTTACATGTGTATACTTTTTAATGAGCTCTACACAGCAGCACAGCATTATGCTAGTCAGTCTTGTTAACACCTGCACACTGTTGAGTTAAACAGATTTTAACCAAGATGAAGCTGATGTTGGCTGAGTATGGAACAGGGAAGAGTTGCAGACAAAGCAATGGCCAAATCTAGGTTGTGTTTCATTGTCTCTGTTCTCTTGCCTATCTTTTTTGCCAAGCTTCCAAGTAGAGGAGATTTCACCAAAAAAATTTCACCTAAAAAAAATGATGGTAAAATAGATTAGAGAACAGAGACTTCTGAAGAGGTGCATCTAAAATATTTAAATTAGTTGTTGGATCTTCTCTGAATCCATATGAATCTATACTACAGCCACTTGGAAGAAATCAACTATAAAGAGCATGGTGGATATTATTGTCAATCAGATAGCTTCCCACCTAAAAAGAGATCTCGGCTAGATTATAAATTCCTTTAAAACTTTCATATACTTGAGGCTTTTTCTCTGGCACTTGTCATAATTGTTGATTCTTTTTAAACCAAGAATGAAATATCAGCAAAATGTTGTCATTAATACTATGTGAATCATTGTTTTGGTTTAGGTTTCGTACTTTCTTTCAAATGAAATTAGGTTGGCAGAAAAACAATTATTTGTATTTTTTTCTTTGCATTTTCCTGTTGGAATATAACACACACACACCCCCCTCACTATATATCAAATGTTTGGTTTTGAAATGTGGTATTTTTGTTTGGGATTTATTTAATGCTTTAATTAGCTACATTTTAAAATTTACATAAAGAAAACATTTTTTTTTAAACTGCGGTGTTTTATTTTTAAATGTTTTTAATGAATGCTTCAGCTGAAAGAGTTTGAAGAATAATCAAATACTTTCTGAGATTCTGAAACATGCATTTTTCAGCTGAAGGCACAGACTGAATGAATAGCGTGTCAGACCCTGATTCTTCAAAGACTTGTGCGTGTGATCTTTCACTTTAGATACAGCCCTGCGTTCTGCTAATGGAATTTTTGTAGACTCAACTTTCATATATTTCAGGAGTGGGTCTAATTGCAACAAAACACACAAAACATTTAGCATCGTGTTGTTTGTGGGTTAACAGAAATCAATGAATCTGTCTTCATCCCAGCTTCCTAAAGGACAGGTGTCATCCTGAACACAGCAGCATGACTAGAAAGTGGTGACAGGAAGGATTTGTAGCCTTATACCCTATGGAAAGGGGCAAACCAGGCCAACCTAAAATTCATCCTAATTCTGCCTTCCTCCCTAAGCATGACTGCTTGGGGACGGACTGTGTCTTCTTCAAGGAGGACCCACTGGCCTCTGGTGATTTCCATCACTTGACAGACCTGTGGCTGGACATCCTTGCTTCCTTCCATGCAGCTCTGCCCCTATAGTTTCTGCAATAATGAAATAAGTTCTCATTACATCTGCTAAGCCCAGTGCCTTGAATGCAAAAGACTTAAAAGATACAAGCAATAGGCATTTTTAAAAGGTAGAAAAATCTACCTTGTTTCATTCTGTTGCAAATTTCCCTCTTTAACTCAGATAAATGTCACACAATTAATAATCACCAGTAATGAATATGATAGCCCAATTATTTGATTTCATTGATTTTGACTACTTAATTTAATTTGCCTGCTTCATAGCATTTGATAAGAAAATGCAAGCTGAGCCACAAGAAGGTAGCAGTACTGTAGAGTTGTTCTAAAATGATCAGAGGCTGGATCTGTTCTTTACTCACTGACAGGGTAATTTTTCTTGCTGTCAACAGTTGCAAAAGTGTTTAATGTTATTGATTCTTTATTCATCCATTTTTATTATTTATACCCTTTATGTGAATCTCCAATGAGAGTTTAGTTCTTACAAGGCGATACCATGTCACCTGTTTTCTCTATGATGAGTTTATTCATTCTGATACAGATAAAAATATCTCCACATGCATGTTAAAAATTAATATGTAGATTTCTCTCGATGGTGTTTCCACCAGCATATTGCTGTGCATCAGGTTTTTTGGTAGAAATATCACCAAGCCAGATAAAGGTTGATAGAAAACATACAGACACCCCCACCTCCCTCCAAATTCAAGTCAGATGAACTCTGCTTAAGTCAGGAAGTTATAAATTAAATATTGTTGGCCTTTTCTATAAATGGCTGTTACCTGAGGTCAGTTTTATTGCAGTATAGGATACCAGAGCCTTACTACATACACTGTTAATACACTGAATGAGTTAGCACATTTAACAAGTGATCATGCCTCACTGTCATTACGTTAACTGGTCTGAGAGTGTGGTAAAGCATACCAGATTAAATCTCAGCAAAAGTTAATGTCCTTTACCTTAAGTGCATTAAGAGCATTTTATCAGTTAAAAGGGCCTGGCTGACTGGTAACTCATTATGCCATGTTAACCTGCTCATTTGTCTGAGCCTTAACTTCCATCTCTTTTTCCCTTGTTTCATTGACAAGATGAAAGCAGTTTTGAATCACTGTCAGAGTCCAGTTGAGCACTACTTCCCACAGAAGATTTTTAGATCATTTGAAGCAAAAAAAGAATTGTTAACTATAAGCAAGTCTTTTGTGGGAATTATTAACTAATTAGCTCATTCTTTAATTTGCACAAATAAGCTAACAGAAGAACTTAATTTTAGGAATTCTAGGTAAAGTGTGAACTTCAATATAAACACTCTTTTAATAAGTTGTGGACAGACAGTGGATCCCCACTGAAAAAGAACCTCTACATTTTCATGTTGAATCAGCATTCATCTATTCGAATCTTAACTCTAAGCTATAAATAATCTCATTTCTAGAGGAAAAGGAGAACTCGTTGAACAATTTTATCTTACAAAATGGGCTTAGAAACATCACTTAATGTAAGAGTCAAAAAATTCTAAACTTACAGCAAATGGAAGGAGAGAATTCATTCGAAGAAAGTATAGAAATGTCTATGTCATTGTTGAGTAAATTCTCAAAGTTCAGCTGTTGAACTCAGTAGACTTTGAATTACGCTCTAATTATTTACAATTTTCATTATGCTTTTTATTGAAAATCTGTTTTAAGATTGCTTTTTTTGAGTATATCTCCTGTCTCTACTTTCTGTTCCACTGGATACACACATTAAAGGTTAGCACCTAGAGCTTCAAGGACATATGTTAGTTCAGAACTTTTGCAAAAAAGTATTAAAAGCACTTAACTAATTGGAACTCATTTCTAGTCGCCATTCATCTATTTCAGTCCTTGTTATCCCACACAATTCTGGTGACTTTGTTATTTTAAAATATTTAAGGCATAAAATTAATCTTAAAAGTTGAGTAAAAATCAGATTTTTTTTTAATTGTAAATTTAGAAAGTGGTGAATCTATTCTATGTGGTAATATGCCAATCTCCAGATTAGACCCTGCAAATTCTGCTCAGAATTCTTGACTGCCTTTATTTTGCTCTATGTTACCACCTCGGACAGTACATGGCAAGTTCTTGCACCTCTATGGAGGCCATTCTTGGTTTATGAAAAACAGATGTGAGACAGATGCAAGATCTGTATGTGTGGACCATTGTCCTCACATACAGAAGCCCAGAAATCAAGCAAATGCACAGCCATCAATGTATAGAGAGACATTTTGAGCAACAGTTGCCCTCAGCACTAGGGAAAACTTGAAAATGTTTACAAGTTCAGGGTGTACCTGGGACTTAAAGGCAGCCAAAAATGCTTTTTCATTACCCCTGAAAAAGGAGAATCATTTCAATGAATATGTAAAATGCAAACACCATGACATCTGCAAGCAGAAGCTATGCTAGTTTCTCAAATTAGTTTAGACTTCACATACTCCACCCCCACCTTCTGTTTAACAAATGTATGCATAGATGATAGAAAAAAATAAAGTCTACAGAAAAAAAAACTAACCCCAAACCATGGGAATGAACTAATTCTCCTGTCACTCAAGTAGTTATAAAACAAGCCAAGCATATACTGAAGGTGAATGTTAATGACTAAGGAGGCAGACAGATGGTCTGACTTTTCTTTAGGTGGTTCATCATACTTCATTATTCACAGAAAATTGTCTTTGATAAATGGATACAATGTTAAAAAGATATTCAGGCAACATATGGGTCACCTTTTGATTATGGTCAAGCACAGAGTACATTTAGTAGATTTCTGCCACTTTATGACTGGTTGCGAATACAGGGTTGGTTTTTGGTTTTGTTTTTTTTGTTTTGTTTAATCAGAGGTTGTCAGTATTAAACTCCATGTTTGTTTCCTGAACTTAAAAGCAAAGTGTCATTCCACAGAAACCATAATTTGTATTGAAGTCTCATGTTTACTCCATAGTGATGACATTTTCTTACCAACATAGTTGGTGATACCTTAAGATCACTACTGCAGGCATCGTTACCTTCGGGGAAGCTCAGTGTGTTCTGGATCCTTCAGGAAATGCTTTAGTGTCTCAGAGTACTCAGCCACCCACATTCAAGTTTTCTAGGAGCAGGAACTTTTTTCTTTTTTTTTTTTTTTTTGCTATGTTGAGTAATGATTAGGAAAAATATATGCATAACCAACTAACCGAAGGAAACTGAAAATTAACTGGCTAGACACCAGCTGCAAATACTGATATGGCAAAGGCTTTTCTTTGCTCTACAGACAGAAATATAATAGTGTCTCAGGAAGAGAAGACAGCTCGTCCCATGACATCTTTCCCTTCCTGCTCTCAACCTCACCTGCCATGGATGTAACACATGGCTGAGTTCTAGCTGCAGGTTTGGAAAGGCAGTCATTCCATTGCACCGTTGTTCTTCTCTACACAAATTTATGGGTGGAGAGGTTAACAGTGACCCACGTGGCAGAAGTTTCCTTCTCTGCAATATGACGCAAGTCCCCTAGTTACTGCAGTTATGTATGTGGAAATCGGGCTTCCAGCAGAGCAGTACTTACATGAGTAAGTTTTACATGTTTTGTGAGTACCAAAATGCCGGAGCAACAATTTGCATGGATGATTTGTATTTATGCAGGGGGAAACCAAGTCAGGTTTTTAACAAACTCCTATCACCACATCCTTATGTCTACTCCCTGCTTGATTTAAAAAAAAAAAGGAAAAAAAATCCCAACTCTGTCGACCGCAATTTTGCAGTGTCACAATTCTATATGTCCTCAGTGGTTGTATGTTATTTACCAAAATATTAAAATATTGCTGCTGCATAGTGTATAACTTGTATTAGACTTCCCACTAATGTGTAATATTGAATCAAGCATTCTGTGTCTTGAATTCTTTTATCAATTCACCTGTGTAATTGACCAGCGTCTCATGGGTATAGATATTGCATTTCAGAGAGGTTGAACTCCTGCAAGCTGGACAGTTAAGATAGTTCTGGCCAATTTAATTATGCAAATGGAAACTCAGTTTCTTGGGAATATATTATCAGCATTACTTCAAAGACTTGCATAGAATTCCCTCCTATCATCTTTTTATGGGTTCTTTTTCTTTGTTGCACAAGTGAAAATGAAATATTACAATACATTGAAAAAATTTGGTGAGAAAATAAATGAGCTAGATACATTTGCAAATGCCTCCTGTTCCAGTTAGAGGCCGGTAAGCTAGGAGTGAGGAGATAGAAATTTTGTTCTTTCTTCCTCTCCTGTCTTGCAGATATGCTTTTACAGAAAAATTCTGTAGAATTTAAATGAAAACAGCATTACAGGTATTTTAAATCACATCAAAGAATTTAATAGAATGTCTAGGCTGTAGCATTCTAATATGCATAAAAAAACCCTATTGTAAAAGGAAATTTTCTCATAAAACCTTTCATTTTGTAGAACTGATTTCTTTACAATTTTAAAGGATTCTATGTAAAGCTGTAAGGGTAACAGCTAAAATATTTTATGCCCTTCAAAACTTAGCATTGCGAAATTAGCCTAGGAATTGAAGAATGGGTAGCATTTTGCACTCTACTTGGAAACTGGGAAGTTGTATCCTAATGCATGTAAAGTTCTAGGCACAAGAAAGCCTCTTTCTTTCCACGTTAAAGTAAGTCTAATCAAGAACCTCAGCGCACTGGTGGAGTGTCTCTAATCCAATGAAAATAAACAAATAGGGTTATTTAGACAATTATTTTACGAATTATTTTAACATTTTGATGAACTATTCTTCTCTTTCCCCACTTTTCCAAGCTATTGGTCTTTTCTTGGGTTCACTAGGAGGAGACTTGACAATAGCACTTGAGTACAAGACTGCCTTCTTGATCTGTTGGGGCTGAAGAACTTTTCTACCCACTGTCTCTTTCTCTGCATTAGTATTAGAGAGATGCACTTATCTGCATAAATGGCTTCTCATGTAGACCTGTCTCTGGGACTGGTTTTTAATTTTTAGACTTTTATTTAATTAGTGCATAATTTCTTTTTGAAAGTGAATTCTTTGAAGTCATTTCTAATCTCTCATAGAAGTGGACATATTTATAACTTCAGGTCTCATTCCCAAGGAGCGATGGTAACTATAATTGTAAGTGCAGGTCAGAGCTTACAACATATCCCAATAGCTTTGAGTGTTAAAACGTCATAAAATAGCTTCACATTTCCATTTTTATAGTATAAGCACGTTTTTCTACAGTCCAGGACAGCTTGTAGGCAATCATTGTGTCTCATGATCTCAGGCAAGAAGTAGACTTCTTAAAGTTTTTAAAGGGCAGGACTACAACGTTAACTCAGGGCAAAAGAAGTTTTTTGCTGTCATGAAATTTAATGAAATTGTCTTGCCATTGAGACTAAGCTGTCTGAGGCCCTCTCTCTTTTGTGTGCTGTTTTGATGGTAACCCATTTTTGGCTAACAAGGTTCTACACTGAAGTCAATCATTAACAGTAATATTAATTTCCCTTCATTTCAGTAATGTAAAAATAAATTATCTAAAAAAATTGTTTCAGCTCCCTCTTTAGTTGAGGAAGAAAAATTCACACTTCCAGAGCATGAATCATCTCACCTAGAAAAACAACTATGTTTGTGGTCTCCATTAATTCCAGAGAGAATCTAGAAGAATAATGTGGGCTAGGATGCTCTAGTTAGGTGAAAGAGTAATTCCTAAATGAGTACATCTCTGTGCTTTGGATAAGGCTATAGATAAGCTACTGAAGATCCGTATCATGTTAACTCTCTAGAAGAATTGTTCTCAGCCTCCCTTTGCCTTGATGTATTGGCATTTTATTGTGGTTTAGAACAAACAGAAATGAAGAAAAATATGAGGTAAGTTTCTGGCATTAGATGTTTAAAAAATAGAGTAAGAGACAAGTCATTTAACATGTCATTTGCATCAAGGTTAAGAATTGTTCCTTAAATTGAGTTGTTTAATCCTTACTTATTTTATTGCTTTAGCTCAAGTAAGTATAGATGCAATTACTTAGGCAGAGACCTACTTGGTCTGTGTCTCTAATCTGACGATCAGGTCTGTTTTGTCTACTTGACAGCCACTTTTCCAGTTATTTTTTATTAATGTATTGGGTTTACATGGCAAGGTTTTGGTAGCGGGGAGGTTACAGGGGTGGCTTCTGTGAGAAGCTGCTAGAAGCTTCCCCTATTTCTGACACAGCTAATGCCAGCCGGCTCCAAGACAATTTCTGACTATCAAATTAGCAACTAAGCCACTGGCTTCTGTGTTCTTTTTCTTCTCTGCTACTGACTGCCTCTTTAATCTTGCATTCCTTTGTCTCTTTTGTCTACAGATCATGAGAACTTTTCAGCACAATGAATCATCTGGAGTACTTAGGCACTTGTTGGCTTTTAATCAATCATCCCATTTTTATTTATTAGTCCATTTTCCATTAACACTGTATAGCATTAGGCCATCCCCAATGAGCTTCTAATGAAACCGGTAGGAACTGTGGATAATCAGTCCTTGTTTGAGAGGTAGTCACTGTCTCAAAGAATTGTGCTAAAAAAGTAATTATAGCCTAAACTGTGAAACTCTCAAAGGCTTTTATGAACACCCTATTCTACATGCACATTTCAATTTACAAGGTTCATTTGAATCAGTGGCTAGAAAGAATAATGCTTAACATGGGTGACAGACACCCAATAGTTCAGATTTACACATTCAGTTGATTCCTTAATGTCACTGTTCACTGACACCATCCATTTCTTCATTGTGTAGTTCATTGGTATAATATTTTTGATTGAAAGACAGTTTGACACTCTTGCTTCTCCCCTACATGGGATTCTCTTACTATCGCATACTCCCTTTTTCAATTTCACACCAATAAGCAGTGCAAAACCGAGAGACAAAAGCACGAAACTTAGTCTTCATGAATGCATGACTGAAAATGCCTTCAATGTTTAAGATCCAGTAACTGCTGACAAAAGCTTGCTGGTGGGCTGCTCTTTAGCGTTAAGAACACAGCCTTTGCCATACATACTGTATTGAAAAAATTCTCTGCATTGTCTGGCAATTAATCCTCTTAAACCACTCGTTGGTTATTTGTATGTTAAAACGAGATTTAGAAGCCAAAAATCTGCATAGCATTAAAAGTAAACTGTATGTACCATTTAAAGTAAACCACATGTTAAATAGCATTGCTGCCAGCCTTCAAATTGGCAAACATACCCATCCAGTTCCTGTTAAATATCATTAAAAAATTATGCTCAATGAGAAGTACACACGTTAATACTTTATGATAGCAGCTAGAGCTGCCAGTCTTCAGCCTGAATGTAATTTGCCAAGACTGTCTAAACGCAGACCACAGAGAAATACCTCTCTAGAAAGGCTTACGGAATACAGGGAAGCCAAAAAAAGCCAGACAGAGACAGGGAGATCAAAAAAATAGTATCTGTCAGCATAGTAAGTGATGATCTTAGCACAATAATTATCTGGTGTCTGATTTTGGTGGGTTTAAGTCACAAGCGGAAGAGTCTCGAGCTGAGAAATTTTACTTAATTTGTTGCTCATCAGCACAAACTGCGGAGGCGGGCCTGCTCCAGGTGGAGTTGCCCACAGGCCGCGGCCCCTCAGGGCTGGCTGTCCCCCCTTTCAGCACAGAGTCGTCGTCGTCCCTCCCGCCCCCGAGCGTGTCCGCAGTCCCTCACAGCTTTCGGTTCGTTTCTTAAATATTTTTGCACAGGGAAGCCCTTTGCTTCTGTGTCTGGCTGAAGCTTTGGGGTTTTACACTGCTGTGTGGGCTGGTTTCAGATCCAGCTGGAACCGGTTCTGGCCGGGTGCTGGCGATCCCCCCTCAGCCGTCCCTCAGGTGCTTCCCGCTTCGTGCCCCTTCCCGCAGAACCTCTTGCGGTGTGCGGCAAACGTGGATTTTGAGGTAAACGGAAAAGGGTAGTGACAACGGGGACTGTCAGGTGCCTAAACAGGCAGCGGGGATTATGAAAGATTCTGAGAGGCTGACTAAGAAAGAAATTACAGTTGATTATGGTAGATTTTGGCAAAGCGATTTCCCAATGGAAAGAATTGTCACACTGTAAATGTGGGCCTATTTAAGGCATTTTCTTTTTCTTCTCGCATTTAAATCGTTTTTGGCAGTACTACCTTAAGTAGTATTCGCTTGCGTTTGCAATGTCTACTTTAAAACATATTAAAGACAAGAACATACAGTCCAGCAGTGAGCAATTAGCACAGTCTTGCCCTACTGATACAGTGCTCTGGCTCAGCTAATATGCAAGCTGCCGTTATAGTGACAGCCTGTATACATGATAAAATAATCCACCTTTTGACAGTTACCTCATGTAGTAGCATCATACAGCACTAGGAGTCAGAGGGAGAAAATAACCTGAAATTCAGTAGTAATTACTGTGAAGAATTTAATACTTGAGCTTACATTTTGCAAGATGCAGCGCGAGATTTTCAAGTCTTTTTAGTTCCATCCTCGCTGCATCATTAGATTAATATTGAGGGTTTTTTTGATCGGTATTCATTTCAGTCACTCACTACTAGTGATGCTTGTGGTGAATACTGTAAATACAACAAGACAATTTATCTTTAATAGTTGTATTTCACGGAGTGCGTTGAGTGACCAAAGTCAGTTGTAAACCAAAGATAGACCAAGGTGGAAGGAATGAAAATGGCGAGAAGCAAAACTGCAACAGTGGATCAGTTTAAGCTGTTTCTTTCCTGCTGTGATAGTTCCAGGGACTGGCACTGGGACTGGTGTTCTTGTGGCAGGTGTTATTGGTATGGGCACAGATCAAGAGATTGTCCTACCCTGCCAAACTTACAAAGTCAAATAACAAAACAGACAAAAGGTGAGGGACAGTACATTGTATAGGTGACCAGCTGCAATGCAGAGAGATTAAATTACATGCCCTTTACTGTCTGGCCAGCAATGGAGTATTTCCACTGGAAACTGCAGCCTGGTGCTGCAACACCTTGGCTTTCATAAGCTATGTAAAGCATCCAAAGCAGACCACATCCACATACGCTTCTCAGATAGAAAGGAAAGCTTATCACTGGTGTTATGATTCAGAATTTATTTTAAGAGAAACTGTAAAAGATACCTTAATTATACTGTTATAGATTAATATTAAGTCAACCAGTGAACCATGAGACAATTACTTTTTATGGTTTTATCACTTTATGGTAATTTTTACATACATTTCAGCAGCATCGCTGGTCCTGAGTGTCAGCAGGGCATCACTCAAGACAGGCGCTGCGTACAGGAGTAGTTGATTGGTCCCTACTCTGAAGACCCTATATAGTAGATACAACATACCCTAGGTGGGAGGAGGAGAAGAACCACAGGGTGATGAACTGGTTACAGGATGGCCAACAGGTATTTTAGCAGAAATAGTTACATATCCTGGTTCTGGCACTTGCACATTCTACTTTCATGAATCGTTGCTCCCTAGAGAGTAAAACAACTTTTCTACAAATACATTTGTCTCTTGCTAAATAGGTTTCAGCTAAGGAATTGCAGTTTAGCTATGCATTTGTAAATGGTTTTCTTCATTTGGGATTATGTATTAGACTGTTTGATATCACATGATTCTGCTGCATGTCTGGATGACTTTAAAAAAATAAAGAGCGTATAATGAATAATATGCTTTCTTCAGGTTTTGAGCTAAATTATATGGTATGTTAAAAAGTATCAAAACTTTGAAATTACTAGTATTTACATACATGTTCTGGTAGTATTAAATAATACAAACAGTGACTTCACCACTTCTATTCATAAAAAATATTAATGAATCAATTTTTGTATCATACAGCCAGCCATGGTCCTTAAGATCATTAAGGATTTCTGATATTCATTTTACGTTAAAGGAGAGGGAGAAATGATGAAAAGGTTTTCAATGGCAAAGAAAAATACAGGAATATATATTGCAGTGTTTTTCAAGTGTACAGTTCTATTGATTTAAGCAACCTGTAAAAGGAAAACTAAGAAAAGTGATATACCAGCCCAAGTAGCAATTGTAGATTTACTCTGAATTGCTCGTGTTTGCTTCTGAAAATTCATAACCTGAGGTAGGACTGAACAATGAAAGAGAAAAACCAAGCATGTAAAATCAATTGATGTGCTGGCCAGCTACCAGAACATCTTTATTTTCAATAACCACGTTCAACCATGTTTTATATCTATTTATCACTGAACTCATTGGGCAGAACAAAAAAGGTGCTAATGTTAATACCTCATGAATATGCACAGAAAATGTTCCATTTTGGTTAAATATCAACAATTATACTAACCTCTTTGTTCTTTTGTGTTTAATAAGAATGACAGATAGTGGGTGCTGTGGGCTAAGACTGTTCATTAACATTGTTCTCTTGGGTATGCTTGACATTTAATTTCAAGACACATGTGAAATGAATGTAGATCCTGTATTTAGTTTTTTGCATTTAAAGAAATTAAGCATTTCTTTAAAATAATTAAAAAAAAAAAAAAGGCAGTAAATGTAGGGCGTGTCCTCAGAAATACCATACACTTTTTGAAAGCAGGCCATCATTTTTAGGGAGGAATAGCATCTGATGATCAAAATAAATCCTCACAAATGCTTGCTGGCATTCAAAAGAGAAGATAAATTCCTGATTAGTATGCTTGCTAAACTGAAGTACCTGTTCTGGCTGTGACCATGAGCAGCCCATCAACATCAAGCCTACTTAGCTTACACACGTGTTTTATGCCACCAACAATAAATTTGGTATACCATTCGGTTTGGTGTGAAAAACCTCACGAACATATGGAAAAGGTGTGGATTGTCCTTCAGGGGTAGAAGACAGAAGGGCAGATAGACAATGTCAAATAATTTCACATATTACAACAACTCACTTGTAGCAGTTCTGTGTTTGATGAATGTCATTTAGGCTTGTCATCGTATCAGTGCAAGCACATATGTATGCCTGTACATGTATATACATTTCATGCAAGATGTGGGGGGTTTTTTTGGTCTTTGAATATTTTGGTCCATTCCAGTGCAATATCTACAAAGCTTACAGCTACCAAAGCTTGTTACGCTGAAGTTAACCCTGTTAATACATGTACAGAGGCTACTTGTAGAAATACTGTGGGAGCTGAAAAGATGTAAACCCCTTTCCATGCCATCAGCGGAAAAGTGTCATGCCTTGATACAAGATGCGTGTAAAACACCTACTTGCAAATGATGTAACTCTCAGAAGGGTGACAGGTGGGTCCAGAAAGTCCAGTTCTGTAGATGATGACATGCAGAAAGCAACTCATTCTTACCTGAGTTTGCCTTAGGTTCCTCAATCTGTTTTATACAGAGCTCTTCTTTAGTGTCGTTGTGTGTCAAATACCTGTTAATCCACTTTATCTCCATGTCTTTGGTTTGAATCCTGGAGAGAATGGAGCATTCTCTGAGGAACAATGCAGGACAGTAATCACTTGTAAAAGTTTATGTGTATCCCAAGGTCATTAATAATTTGCCTTGGCCCAGGAACCCCAGAATTATTTTTAGTGACCATATTTTAATCTTACATAGCCTTTGTGGATTTCAACCATGTTTTCAAAAAAAGGTTGGGTATTTAAAGTAAGTGCTCGTTTGCTCTGTATCTAATAGCTGTGCTCTGGCAAAATTACTGTTCTCCTAGCAGAGAAGGTAACAAACCATTAGAAAGTAGTCCTTATTGCAGAAAGCCTTGTTTTTATGAGTTCCCAAGTAAATTTAGCAGATGGCCTCTGTGATGTAGATACTGTTACCCCTAATGCCCTGACTCGGCTCTAGGGAGGAAGATTTTTTTCTTTGCTGAAGTTACAAATTTCCATCATTACAATTATTTGAACAGAAAAGACTGGGAAGAGTTCATGGTTTTTCTTTTTAAAACACACATGTAGTTTGCAATAATTATTTCTCTCCTATTTTTTAATCTTGGGTTTAACGGAAAGAAAAGTTTTGACACTGACAATGTCTTATGTGTGGGCTTGTCTTGGTTGAATCCTCTTGTGTTCTTGCATCTGTTGTACAGTCTGCTAGTTCATATAAAATATTTTAAAACACAGTCACAAATGACATTGTGTTTTTAACTTTTTTGAAGAACCTAGAGCTTGCTTGGCATAAACAGTGGACTTATTTCCGATATATTGGAGAAAAACAAAAGAGAAATCTTCAAAAACTGTATAAAGCACTTATAGGCAGGTGAATGAAAATTTCCTTAGGTGACACAACATGTATTGTCTAATTTTAAAGACAGCTATGTGTCATGATATTCAGATATCAGCTTTCAGTGATGCTTGTATTTTCAAGCTTCTGTATTTGCTTTCTTTTGCAAAGCTTGGCACATTCTCTAGAGGAGTAAATATTACTAGTCTCATCCTATACCTGAGAAATTGAGGCATAAGTCGGTGACAGCGGTAGTCTAGCATCAAACATAGTATTAGAAAAAGAAAAGGAAGATTAATGAGATGGTGGCCTAGGTGCCTGGGCTTTGCTATGAGATTCTGAGGCTCATATCTGAATGAAAACATCGACATTAGGTATTGAAATATTCTTCCTAGAAAATGAAGCAAAATGAATAAGGTTTTATGGGATAGAAAGAAGAGCACTTTCTCCTCGAGCTCTCCCAGATGGTCTCTGTATGAACCAGCACACTGCTGGTGTAATTTTTAAGATTGTGAGGTTCATATAGAGTAGGTCAACTTGAGGCTAACACGAGTGTGCAAGTTAGTAAAGAAGAAGAAGGAATGAGGGGATTATTTTCCACAGAAGGAGTTCAAATAATTTACCCCATATTCTCTCTTTACTTTTAGTTCCTCCTTCTTCAACTTGCAGCTGAGAGTTGATAAATATACCTTTGTCATGAAAACGCAAGGGGAAAGGAGCAGTACTGTAACTTTTAAATTTATGGTAGAAGTCTACTTAAAAGATGATAAAGTATCAGTACAGGGAGGAAGATACCATGACTACTATATCCTGCAATGAAAAACAAGTCTTGTCCTGTCTGTGGTTGCAATGCTAAGTGGGTTTTCATCTAATGTGCAATCAGAGCACCCTGTGTGAAAAGAGATGCTCGCTGATGATCAAGCGTTTGAGAAACAAGAGTGCTCAGCAGGTTTTAAAAGAAATCAGGTGAAATCTTCCTTCAGATGCCACTGCTTCTTTATATGCTGTATTGCACTGATAGAATACAATGATGAATCATCTGTCATGTCAGTGTATGACACACTATATTTGTGATGAGTAATGTCCTGAACACAAATTTCATTGCACCACAGTAGAATTTATCTATCTTATACTCCCCTTGGCCTATACATAACCAAACCCATCAGGCATGATTTTGCACAGTGCAGAGGCACAGTATTGATCCTGTGTTAGTGAGATCAATGCTCCATGGCCTCTGAATTACCCTTGCCATGTAACAGGATGGAGGCTCAAGAGCCAGGTTGGATAGTTCATCACAACCTGAAGATCAAGCTGTGATGGGGTGGGAAGCTTGATTAAAGGTGAGGAGCCTTTAAAACAGAACAGCTGGTTCCAATGACTGCCCTTGATTACAGAGTATACAACTGGAGCATCAGGTGGGGCTATCTAATTAAGCTGTGGAGTGCAACAGAGCAGGAGCTCTTGGTAGCAAGTTCCCAGAGACCTGAGGGTGGCCAAGAAAGGACAAAAGGCTAGTGAAACACTGAGCAGAGCCCGGGAAGCACAAGTACCACGTCAGAAAGAGGTGGGTGAAGCACTTTTGGAAGCTTATGCTTACAGACAGGTTCATTTGCATAGACCATGAGAATTACTTCTGGCAGTGGAGGTTAGCTCTCTGTAGGCACTGATTTCTGTTGGTTTTGTTAATGGCTAATCTCAATGAGTCTTGGTAGTCTGACCAAAATTTGGGGGGTTCTGTTAAATTAATGTGGAGAGTATATTTTGGGAATGGAGGGGCTATAGCCATATACAATGCTGTATCCTATGTGAGGAAAATGTTTATCATCCCTTTGGTTGAATCAAGTAACAAATAAACATGTGAACTAGGAAATGTCTTATGGGGGAAGGTGGGGAGGCAGTTTTAAACTCCTCTTATTTTTCTTAAGCAGTTATATAGAGCTGCTCATAGGCCTGAGCTAACTATTCCTAAAAAACAGATACTATGCCCCCAGGTCTCCTGCCTGTTCCTAGCAGACATGGTAGGCTGCCTTTGTACCTTACTTAAGATTATACTGGATTGGAATCACAGTATCTGAGTAAGGGAGGGCTCTCCTCTGTGGGCTAGCAAAATCTTCTGTAAAGATTTCTGAGAGGAAATAGGGGCTATGCAGTCTTCTTTCAGCTCATTCAGCCACTCGCTAGCAGAGGATTCAGAAATCACAAGGCAAACACAAATGAATTTTCCTGGGGGAAGAAGGGAATTAAAGGAAAAACTGGAACTGGAGGAGCAAGAAGGAGCCCGAATTTTGGGTTGCTCTCTATGCCTTTCCCTTGTGCCAGAGGCTGCTCACAAGGCAGTGCATTTTACTCCCCATAGCTTAAGGCTATGCCTGAAGGCACCTTTTAGTATTATCCATTTGTACTAAGGCTGCACACCTGAGACCAGCCAGGATAGTTGAAAACATTTCACAGAGGAAAAATCCCAGTCTGCCTGTGGTTCTCTAATAATAATAATAATAATAATATAAAAAAAAAATCCAGCTGGCTAATAATAATAATAAAAAAAAAATCCAGCTGGCTTTGTTTCTAAAGGGAATGTGTCTCTTAAAAGCAATAGTTTGCTGGCAACCTGGATTAACACAGACTTTCAAAAGCAATTTTAAAAACAGTAACATTGCCATGCCCAGCTTCCCCCCTACTCTTCAACAGGTTGGTTGTGCATATTTAAGTTCACTAGACTTCCTGACACACAGCCTTCTATTTTTTTTGTCTTTTAATTATGCCTATTTAATAGTATACCTGCTAGTTTAGAGATAGCAGATTAAACAAATTCTGTGATGCTTCTTTAGCAGTACCTAATTTATAGTAGCTGAATGATGGTAAAAGCTATCTGCTTTAGACAGAGTCCCTTTGATGGGGAAAATTCAATCAGATCTCCGAAAAGTGCTTTAACAGAATTCTGAGAATTCTTTCTTGTGTTTCTGCCACTTTCCTCAATATCTTTAGTTGGTACTTCTTTGTGCTTTTACTGTACATGCGTGACTTGGGAAAGAGACTCCCGTGTGATAGTGTTAATTTTTTTTTTTTAAACTATAAGACACATCTGTCCAGTGAGAAACTCTGTCTTAGTAGAGCATTTTTGTAGCTG
This sequence comes from Aquila chrysaetos chrysaetos, assembly GCF_900496995.4. Lineage (NCBI taxonomy): Eukaryota > Metazoa > Chordata > Aves > Accipitriformes > Accipitridae > Aquila > Aquila chrysaetos. Next base: position 70,256,835 of record NC_044008.1, read on the forward strand.
AGCTGCCTTATAGAATTCTCTGTTTTATGTGAATGGCTGGGTTCCTGTACTCTCTCAATATAAGAAAGACCGAGGTGCATAAAGCTGCAGCTGCAACAAATCAATCGTTAAGATGATAGGAAACAGAAGGTCAGCTTTGCAGTCCGAGCTTAAATTTGAAGGTAATTCTTGCTTCAAACCTTGACAAGGTTTCTTGGAAACTAGTTTGCTAGTTAATATCCTTTGTCCCTAAATGAGCAGTGGTGCAAAATTAGTAAAGGTTGGATGAGAGAACAGTAAAGATGATGTCGATGCAACAAAATGGTTTCCCAGACTGTAAGTTAGGAGATCTTGGTCAGAATAACTTGTTATTGTTTCTTCTCCAGCTGTGATAGCTTTGTGCTTTATTACCATTTCCCCTATGCTATGATGAGCCTTAGTCAGGGCTTTGTGCTCATCCATGTGCAGCAGTGTTTAAGGTAGTGTAAGAGGATATGAAGATATCAGCTCCTCTTTGTGAGGAGCACAGCTGGATTGTGACTAGCCAAAATTTACTACAGGCAGGCCTTCCTCAAAAAAGACTGTGAACCTGAGAAACTTCACAATTTGATTCCTCAGGTGTGTGTGTAAAGGTTTTTTCACCCCTGCATGTTCAAGTTGCTAAACTGACTCTCTTTCTACACTGTTAATTTTTTCATGTCTGCTCCTGAAATGATGTGAACCTCCCAGCTCTGATGTGGCACCTTTCCCCTGCCTGGAGCTCAGCTTCTTCTTACTATTTGGATGATAAGAGGAAAAACAACAGAACAAATCCCTTTATGCAATGCAAATGTTTTTGTGCTATGTAGTAACTCAGGGCTGTTTTGATAGAAGGGAAGGTGGTGGTGAGAAAATGACATTCTTCAACCCAGAGCAAGTTTAATATCACTGTTATTACTAAAGAATTGTGGTTCCTTTCTTTTAGGTGGTGCCCAGAGCACTTCTCAGCCTTACTGCAGTTTTCATAGGGTTTTTTGCTACTAGTGCCCCTGAAAACAAGGTGAAAACTTAAACACAGACAAAACCAAACAAAAAACCTCAACAAAACAAATGCATAAGGAAAACTGGTTCCCTTTGAAGTCAATAGATAGGCTTTAAAGGGCTTTCACCATTCTCTGAAGTGCTGTTAGCAGAAACAAAAGAAAACAAATGGAAATAATATAGTCTCAGTGCAGACCTCTTTGCGTTATAGCTTAGACTCGCTGATTTTCATTGTTCTCAAAACAGCAGAAAACCTCGGGTTGTGGCAAGAGCAGGATTACCTCATTTCAAAACTGAACTAGATTCCTTCTTTGGCTTGTCTTGAGTCCTACCAGGACAGGGTCTGTAAGGCTGCACAGTTCCTAAATAGTAGATTAAAAAGACTCTGTCTCCGGTTTCCTCCTTGTACTTAAGTATCAGAAGAACAGTAATGCCCTTTCCTGGTACCTGCTTCAGCCCAGCTGGGTTTGTTCCCTGAACTGTGAGAGTTGCACTCAGTCACAGGTAACTTCCTTGAATTCTGATGGCTTCTAAGGTGTGGTAAGAGATTAGAAGTAGACTTTGTAGACTTAGATGTCAAAAGGGAAAGCTAATTAAAAAAAAATGGATTTCAAGGGAGAATGTAAGTGTGCTGGATGCTTTATGAGGAATGCTGATAGAAAGGAGAAGGAAAATGAGAAAACATAGGAGAATAATTGGCTGCTGATTAATGTAATGGTGGTGCAGAACTGTGCAGAGGATTAGTGGCAAGAACAGGTTAGAACTTGGCATGGTGAGAAAGAAAATATTTGTGAAGACTTGAAGGGGATGTGTGTTTATGAGTAGAGGAGGGCTTTTATAGTCTCATGGAGATGGCTGTACTCCTCAGGGTAACAGTGCAACCAAAGAAGAGTTCAGGAGAGGAAGTAGAAGAGATACCAGAATCCTATTGAAACTGCCAAGGATGTCCCTTAAGGTGAACACAGTTATACAAGCTGAGGATTATCCAGGGTAATGGAGTAAATGAAAGGATCTCAGGATTTGCTGTTACCTCCAAAATGACTAAATCCTTACTAGCCTTGTTGTAAAAATCATACATGCTGGATCACAGAGCTCTCGTACCCCTTAAGGCAAGGGACATCACAAGGCCAGTATGTTAGTACACTGTCAGTTTCTAAAACATTTAAATGGTATGCAGCCTTCCAGGATTCCCAAGTAAATGCAGGAATACTGAGAGCAGCTATGGTGAATTCATTGTTCTGAAGATTTGTGTTGGAAAGCTGAGGTTAAGACCTTGAGAAAAAGAGTGTATTGTAAAGCTGACTGGAATATTCCCTTCTCCCAGAGAATATCACATTTTAGACTTGAATGAATATTCCACTACTCATCATATTACTCTAAACTCACAGAAAGTTATTCAGTCTTTCTTTGTACATTGGAGACAATATTTGGCAGCATGGTAGCTGAAACAAAATAGATGGTTTATTGTTGTTTTTAAGAAGCAGCTGCCTCCAGTAGCAGGAAGGCAATTAAAACCCCCCCCAAACCAGCACAACAAAAACACGACCCACAAGAAAACAAGCAATTCTGCTTATATTTTACCCCCAAAACAGTATTTCGCAGAAAGAGGAAAAATGCTGTGTTTGGTGAAGTGTAGCTGGTTGTCTTATTTCGGCACAGAATGAGTTAGGGAAAGCCATGTTGTACGTGTGTGGTGGCTCACGCACCATATTTTTACTGGGTAATTTTGAAGATGCTATACACCAAACAAGGCAGCTGGCCTCTTGAGCTAGGCATGTTACAAATACAGATGTGTATACAATATTCTGCCCCCAAAAACTCGAGAGATAAAGTACTAGCATGGAAAGAAGAACATGGAAACAGACTGAATGACACAATTTTAGCTTGTTTTATGTACAGAGTGTTTTGGGTGGATAGTTGGTAAGTGGTATTTTATACTGCCACTGATGCTGGATGTTGAATGCGTCTGAAAAACCTGACTCTACATGAAGTATTTTCTTGAAAGACTGTGTTCCAGTTGTGAAGCAGACCAACCTGATGACTTGGTGCTAAGGCTTCTTTCTGAACAAGATGTTCCTTTTGCTGCTTCTGTTCAAATGTACAGCATGTGATTTCTGTACAGCAGTTTTGTTTATTTTACTGAGCAAAGTAACTTCAGTGCCACACTAAATCCTACTTAAAATTGCTTGTCTGATCGGGCTCCAGTTGGCTGCTCAAGACAACAGGCTTCTAACAATGCTCACTCTGTAAATTATTTGCATCCTGTTTAAGAAAAATGATTCACTACTAACAAAGAGGCTCAGAAAACATAACCTCATATTGTGATTATATTTGTGGCAGAAATATTCCAACAGAACCAGACTGTAGTGCTGGATGAAAAGAAAGAAGATATTCTAAAAATGCCTCAAAACCACAAATAAAACCAAGGTAACCTTACTACTTAAATACAACAGGTGTGGCTGACCCAGTGCTAAGCAGAGTAAATAGAAATTCATCTGCTGTTGTCCATGTTAGTTAAGCACCCCAGACAGACTGTGATGTGCCCATATATTTTTCTCTCAAACACCAAAATGTCTTTATTGCTGTTTGTGGTTTTTTTTTTTTTTTTAACCTCTGGTTCCCATACCAAAAGAGACTAGACAAGTTTGTTACAGAAACAGATCTTGTCATGCTTTCAAAGTTGTCATGCCATTTAAAGCCCACAGAAGTCAATGTGAGATTTTCTCATTGACCTCACCTACATTTTTACGTAGCTCTAAATTCAGTTATAGGTCTAAATTTGAACAAGAAGTAGGAAGAAATACAGTATAGAATAAAAGTAATAGCTAGGAGTGCTGAGAAATGTTTTGACTATAACCCATTAGAGACCAGCTCAGATTTCTTACAATCTGCATGAGTTTTGATTTGGGAGAAAACATTTTAAAAGCATTTTGAGTGTCATTGCCCCTGCCACTCATATGGTTTGAAATATTCCCTTGCTCTATGACTACTCTTTATTCTTAAATTACATAAGTCATTCTAAAATAAGACAGGTTGCACAGGCAATTACCTGGCCTGTCTGTACAGCCTGTCTCTACCAGGTTACTAAAAAAACCCCAACAACCCACTTGGATAAAATAACAAAAATCATACATCAACAACATCAGGAGATCTCAGGCTTTACAAGGTCTGAGACTTTTGGAATTGACTTGATTTGCTTGAATTATATGTGTAAGTAATATAATCTTATACAAGTATGGTATACTTAAAATACAAAAGAAAACTACTGTAAATACATGATGACACAAAGGCCAGATTCAGAGGGTAGAGGCGCTTCTAGTTTACTAGATAGCTTCATAATGGTGTTTTTAAAATGTAAGTTCAACTCTGTTGCTCTGTAGCTGTTATACTTGTAAGAAGACAGAAAGTTTCATGTGCTAATGAGACTAGATACAGATTTTCCTTTAGCTAGAGAGACTCTTGTGTTGCTGGTACACGCTGTTCTTTCTTTTTGTCCCCAAGGCAGATGTATATGTTTAATTGGTAACTGCAGTACTTCTGCACCTCCAGGCATATATCATTGGACGCAAAGGTTCACATAAGGGTGGTTTTGTATCTTAGAGCCCCACACCATAGCAAAAAACTATTGTCAAACCACAGAGATGGTCGCTGCATGATAGAAGTCATCGAGCTGTTACTTAACTTTAAAGCTGTTCTGTTGAAATAGCTTCACAATCACCAGATTTTTTTTCTTTTGCTTTAGTTAAATATATGTAGTTAAGAGTTTTTGTTAATAATGTTCAAAAAGAAAATCTTTCAGACTAAGGTGACTAAAAGGAACTCAATGTCCTAAACCTGCTTCTCTTGATAGAACCACTGTTGGTCTGTTGATGGCACTGACTTGTATGCAGCTTGCAGTCAGGGCTTAATAAATGGCAGAGAAATACACGTTTCCCATTGCCTGCTTTCATGCTGAAAGGTTCAGTCAATGAATGCTCAGGAAGAACTCTACAAGTACTGAAATAATAAAACATGCATTGTCCCTGTGCCTTCTCATCAAGCCATTCTAAAACTTCTTAGAAACACTACAATGAAGGAAAGCTTTGTGGTACATCAATGGCATGTTGTAGCAATTTTGGGGACCTCCTCCCTAGCATGAGAAGCCATGTGGGGAAAAGCACAAAAATGCTTGTTTGAACTTACAGCAAAGTGAGTGATGGAGGTAGCTGCTGTGAAATCATCAGAGACCGGTACTACAGTGCAGTAGGCAGGGTAAGGGTGCAATTTTATCCCTACTATTCAGCTGAGAAACTAATATGCAGTAACTTGTTCAATGTGGGATCCTGGACCTGAACACAGCTTCTCTAAACAGCCAATACCTGTGCCAAGAAGCTGCTGTTACTCTCTTGCTTGTCACATCTGCAACCCCTTAATGAATCGAAGTATTGTATCTCCCCTCTGTTATTCCAGGAATTCCCTTCAACATTTGATAACCAACAATGCTCATCGACCTACTCCAGTAGTGCTTTATGTGTTATTTATTGGTCAGCGAATGTGTCCTTTGTGGTTCTCTAATTTAATTGGATTTTTTCAATTTACCTTTGTTTGTCTCTGGTATATTGCAAGCACAGTTAATTGCATGTGAAAGTACTCCTCCTAGAATAACAGTAATAGAAACTAGAATGTTATGCCTGTTTTCTCTATCTACTTATCATACAACAGTGTGTTTATATACTGCATACTTTTTTTATTAAGCACTAACACAGCATTCTGTAAGATATGGAGATGTGCCATAAACACAGATTGTCTTTCTCTATTTAGATTAAAATTTCCTTTTTGAATATTGCCCTTCTTGTTGTAGTTTAATCCAAGCTCACTCAGCTTTCTGCCCCTTTTCTCTTGTCGCTTTCCAGTTATGTATCTGAATGCTATTCCTTGGTACACAGAGTCTAATTTCAATAGTGATTAGTTTGGTGACTGGTCTTAAAAGATTCTCTGGTTTATGATTTTATTGGCCTTTATAGCTGAATTTATTGGTAATATTTTGTCTTCAGAAGCATGGTTACCATAGTACTGTTGTCAACGACTTTTAAATAGCAGTCTGTGTTATGTTGTGGTTTAGGACTTTGCACTGAGCCCTAATCTATTATAGTATCTATGATGTACTTAAAGTGGCAGATCCCAGGCTTTCATGAGGCTTAGGATGTCCATGTGACCCAGTGAAGTCTTGCTGAGAAATCTGAACTTTGTGTCTGAACTAGTTCTGGCCTCTTACAAGTTCCATTCACCATTATCATTTGCTTGCCATAAGCCTTTAAGGAGATAGCTCTACATCATTTTGGACTGGGATGGAAAATGTGAGCAGGAGAGATACTTGGATATATTTGCTGTTATTTGCTGACAGATGTCTGTTTCTGCAGGGGAAAATCTCTGGTGTCTCAGATGGATCATACTTTCTTTCCCCCATTCTGAAAGTTTAAGTGTCCTTTTCCCAATTGTACTTTATCTTTCTCTCCTACAGCGTAATTTCCTGATGTTCCTGTTGTTTTTCCCTCAATGTTTTTGTTCCAGTCACAAGGATAATTCGACAGTGTTTCATAATTGCTTTATGACGATGTTATGAGAATAGCCATTTTCTGATGGTTAATTGTGTGAGCTTGTTTTTGCTAGGAAGTAATTGAGGTAGGACTTGAAAAGTTGAAGGCTGGATTGTAAATGTCACTTATTGGCCCTGAGTAAGTATGAACAGTTAAAATTCTTGTGTGATTCTGAACTTAAGGTCCTGGGAGTGGTCAGTCCAACACAACATTTACTTAGATTTCGGCCTGTGGATATGGAGTGCAACTATTACACATCTGGTAAGAGTCATTGCTCTCACTTCAGCTTTACTACTGTGTCAGTGTTGATGTCCTGATACATATAAGCTAGCTTTCAACTAGTTGATTCATGAGCTGTTTTCTAGTAGCTGCAGCACCACAGAGACTTCTGGATTCTGCCAAAACTCCCTGGGGAAATGAGTAAACTCTCAGGAGGTTAACTCCTGTCAAACCTGAAGTTGGTGCAGATGTATTTCTAGCAGTACCCAAGTCAGCTAGTGTAAAGATACCTTAGAGAGATCTGCCCTGTACTGCGTCATAGCAGTTATTAGATCAGTGAACTGCTGCTGGGCAATGAATTCATGATTGCTTGATGATTCCATTCATAGAAAGGCTATATGAGGACCTTTCCATGTCTTGGGGAATAAATAAATCTAGCTCACCTTGAAGCATGTCAGTGGTGCTTCTGAATCCCATCCACAAAGTCCCTTAGATATTGAGGGTAGAATGGAAATAACTGGGAGCTTTCTGGCAATGAGAAATGGTAATTTTGCATGTAACTGTTCCTCATAAAGGCTGCATAAAGGAAAGGTGAAATGGACTGTTATAACTACTTGATGGTTTGAGCAAAGCTTTTGCTATTGCAAAGGGAGTTCAGAATTTCTATTGGTTGGGGTGTTAGACTAGGACCCTGAACTTCTGGGGAAGGATGTAGGTCAGGAGATGTTTTTTTTTGCTGTGAAAGTTTCCCAAATGCCTCTAAAAAGCTGGACACCAATACACCTTCATGGAGATTCCAGCCGATCTTGTTAGGTGCTTCTTTGGTTGAGTGTAAGTAATAGTATTTTAGGAAATCTTGAGGGGGGCAGGAGGCGTTTCTAAAAATATCTTTGTCCTGGTGGGCTGTTTCTTTATATTGATGTATGTAGATGTGCAATAGGCACAAAGAATGCAAGGCAGGCTTGGCAGCGGGTGCAGCAGGATCAGAGTAGTGGAACAAACGTCGGAACGTATTCACCTTTTGCCAGAAGGTGCGATTCAAGAGAAAAATATTATGAAACTGCTGTCAAAGTCTGGTGGGTCAGGGACTTGTAACGTTTGTCATTCAGCCCTTTTGGTGTTTCTAAATGACAGTCAAGAAAAATGAGGCAAACTGGTGCTTTCATGATAGGAAGAAAATTTGATTTCTTCTTTTCTGAAAAAGGGCTAGCAGGGTACTGCAGAATTATGTACCACAGAGCACCTGCAGATGAACTATATGCGCTCATGCTTTTTGAATTTTTAGACTAAATGGTATAAAATTAAGAAGCCAGTGTAATTTTTAGGCAGTTTGACTGGATGTGTATATAGCTGGGAATGGCTACTGATTAAATAATCCCTATGAAAAGGACAAAACATTTAAAAAAAAAAAAAAATCTTTCCTTAAGCCCAAGCATCACAGCAGCCTGGAGGTGATTGCTCAGAATTAATTTATCTAGCAAATCCTCTTAGTAGGAATGCCCTTAATCTGACAAATGGAAAGATGTTCACTGCTCTGAAGTCTTTCTACCACATATTCCATCTGCTTCACATGAGGAGTTGTCTGGCTTGGAGCTTCCAGGAATTCTCTGAAGGTAGATGCTGTAACATAGTTGTGTGAAATCTCATACCTGTGAATTTGTAAAACCACTTCATAGTTGCTTTAGGAGGTTTGAAGACTTCATCAATATGCCTTGAATCAAGCATTCATAAACAATGAAAAGTTTCAGAAACTTTAGACTAGATCATCTACTCTTTGAGGGACCAGAAAGAAAACGGGCTTTGGATTTGAGCTTGAGAAGTAAGAAGGCTTTATCTGAAAGAGAATTCAAATAACAGGCCCTCTAAATCAAAATAAAGACAAGCTCAACTCCTTTCCTATGCTGTACCCACCTTATTTATTGATTCCTAAGCAAAGTTTGCTTTGCCGTATTCACCAGTTCAGTTATACGATTGAAAATTGACTGCTATTAACTGTTGGAAATGTCTTCGTATAATTCAAGAATGTTTGTTTTAAGAAGAAATAGCAGAAATAACTTTTTACCCTTGTTCCAGTCAGATTGGCATAATACCCAAAACTACAGAAGATCAATCCCTGCTTTGAACTTCTGGATCTGTTGATAGAAGGGCAGACATTTTGTCTTGATAGAAGACAAGGTCAGCTCTTTTATAAAACTTGGCTCCTATGTAAATACAAATCTAAGTGGAGCAAAGAATGATTTTTCCTGATTTATGGTGTGACCCAAGTCCTGTAATGTCCTTCAGGTCTGATTTAATGCTGGCACAGTCTCTGGGTTTGACTTTCCAGTTATTGGCCATTCATCAAGAAAATGGATGAATTTGATCTATTGTTTTCTCAGGTGGGCCACTGCTCCTACTGTGTGCTTCACAAAAGTTCAGAGGGATTCAAGCCAAAAGGAAGGATTTTCCTTTGCTGGTTCCCCCCCCCCCCACTTTTGCCTTAAAAGTTTTCAATGTGAAGGGTCAAAAAAAAGAGTCAGGAGAAACAAATGTCTTCTAATGTTGAGTTATTCTCCACATGGACCAGGCTGAAGATAAGCTGAACCACAAACACTTTGACACTTCCATATACATCTAGCTTCACCATTTTGAAGGAACTAGTAGGAAGTAGTGAAACAAAGAAAAAAATTATGAAAAGATGTAGAGACTTCAGAAGTATCTTCTGCTGTCTTCTCTCTGAGTGCACAGATGTGACCTTTGAATAATATGAAAGATAGTGAAATGGCACATGCTGATTTCAGTGGTGAAAGAAAGCCACAGGAATCAGCCAGTGAAGTGAAGCCATTTCCAACTGTCATCTTCAAATGAATCATTAACATCCTGATAAATACGCACAGCAATGAGGAGGCTACTTAATTTGACACTTAGCCTGAATTGCCTGGGAAATTACCTTCTCGCTGTACCTGGGTTTAATTATAAACATTTAAATGATTAAGAAGTTTACTTCAGTTGAGAGAGGGTAAAGGGGAGCTGGATGCAACCTTTCTGCCTTCTGTTGAAATGATGGCTGCACCTCCAGTTACTGGAATTGGGTACTCATCTGCTGGGATTATTCCAGACACTGCTATAGAGAGCAAAATAGCAAAAGTGAGAAGAGTTCCTACACTAGACCATGGTTAAAACAGACTATAGATTTGACTCCTGGTATGCTTCCTTATGAGGTAGGGATGAAACCTGGGAGAGAGAGGGAAAGAGGATTAATATAATTTCAACCTCATCAAGGAGAAATCTGCTATATCTGCAACCTACAGGGCCTTCCTAGTCCCTAACCGAGAAGCCTGCAAAGCTCAATGCTGACAGACTGCATATGTTTAAGCTACTAAATGTTTTCACCTCCCACTGGCTTCATATACTTCGACACAGAGAACCTTGCAGTTTTGAGCTCTCTATCAGTTGATGCATTGTCACAGCTCCCTGAATAGATGGCCAAGTCGTAGCTGAATTTTATTAACCTTGCCTAACTTTAACTGTGGGCCAAACGCTGTTTCCTTTGCTTCTGTAAATGATCCCATTGGTTCCACCTCATCTAAGTTACTCGAGTATTACTTGCCTTTGAAGTAGTAATCTACAAGAATAAATTCATTGATTTTAATTAAATGCGAAGTATAGAAATCATTCGGGAAGTAAGGGGAGATTTTGAGACAAACAGAGACTAAATAGTCTTTAGTTACAAATGGAAATCATATGCCACACTGCCATTGAAGTTATTTTTGGAGAAGCTAGAAATTAACTATGATTTTAAACAACGTGATAAGCTAAATGAAAGCATCCGTTATGCTGCTACGTCATCTGGAGACGTGACAAACAGCAGGTTTTATGACCAAGCCTAATGCATCCTGGACTTCCTGAGGTGTGAAGGCAAGGGTGACAGACTAGCTCACCTGGACCTGCTTGGCATTGTTATAAATGGCAGTGTGGTTACCAAGACAGATGGTCAGTCTTGCTCAGAATGACAGGACAGGTAACTGCTTGCAGAATTTCTGCTGCTTGTCGCTTTCTCTTGGGATCGATGTCAGCTTCTGCCACTTGGATGTTGTAATGCTCATGACTTGAGACCTTCTTGTATGTGGATCAGGCTGCCAAAACCAAGCCGAGGTACGGAGTTTGTGTCCTGGCTGTGCAGGTGACCTGTGGATGAATCCCAGATGGAGTTCCATTACTTTCAGTCCTTTACCAGTCAGTCCAGATGATTTGGAATTCAGTTTAACATTCGAGGCTCTATTTAAGCACTCTGGGAGGACTCAACATTGAAGAAACATGGCAGAGGTCCATAGATGGTGTGGTAGGATGTGTTAGTTGGGGCCAAAATGCAGAAAAGCATTTAGATGGTAATTGCATCTGAAGCAAGTAACTGCTCTGCCTGAAACTTCTGGAAAAAGATGCTTGAACTTTTTCTGCTGCTTTTAAAATGGTGTTAGTATATGATCTGTTGTAGTGACTCTTGTGATACTCCTTCAGTAGCCTGGTAAGTCTGAGATTACAAGCTTAGAAGGCGTTAGGGATTTAGGAACTGCACCATAAAAGATTCAAGGATTAAGAAGTATTTTTTTTTTTTTTTTTGGGGGGGGGGGGGGGGGGGAGTTCTTTGACTTAACCCGAGGCTCAGATATAAGGTTCTTCAGGATTTGTGGAAGGTGGCTGCATGAGGGACCCCTCGCAGCTGAACTGTGCTAAGTGGCAATGAGAATACTTTTACCTGCTCCCTGTAGTAGCTTAAATTACCTTAATGTACTGTCCATGAAAATACATAAAATATCAGCTTGCCCTGTATTAAAAAAAGAAAGCCATTAGTCTGGTGGGTGGGGTTTTGTGTTTTTTTTAATTAAAAATGCAATTTGACCCCATTGCATATATGCAGAAAGAATAGCATTTATTTGCTATATTGCTATCTTTGCTAACACAATCGAGCAGGTATTACCTGCTGAGTCAGAGGTTTACAATCTGTAGTCAAAATTCTGTGATAAGGAACAAGCTGCACACAGATGGCAGAAGTTAATAGTCTGATCCTGCCATCAGGACACATAAAAGAAATTATCACCCATAGAAGATAGAACAGTTCTGATGGCTTGGAATAGATCTGTACTGCCCTGTACTTTGTACCCTCATTTATATAACAGTGTTATTGTTCTGCTGCACTTAGTATTATTTTTAAACTGGCATAAATAATTCCACAAGACTGAGGATAACAGGGGACTACAAGGCAAGGAGTCTATGACTTAATCTTGAAAGGAAATGCTGCCATTTCCACTGATTTCAGCTACAATTAATGAAACATATTGCCATGACTAAAGCAATATTTGAATCTGATCTCAAGGATGATGTTGCCAAGCTGTAACACGTAACTGGTACCCAAGTATTCTGTAGCATGGAGGCTGGAAGTTTGTTCGCTTTTTCATATTGCAGGATGCCTGCTGTGTTTTGCAATTAGAAGCTTCCCCGAAAGCTGCCTCAGTGTGTCAGAACCCTAAGGCTGATTATAGTGGCGGAATTTTTTCCCCTTTGTGTTTCAATTAAAATATTTTGCATTGGGGCATCACATAGCTAGATCTCAAACCACAGCTTGTGATTTATTATGTGATTTATTAACTAGCTTGTGAGGTGCTTGTAAATAAACTATGATAAACTCTTACTCATCAGACACATTAAATAAAGTCCTAGACAGGTGACTATTAGGAAGTACTACTATGAAGACATGAATACATATTAAAAGCTTTGCAATTAAATAATGCCATGAAGCCAAGAGACAGTTTGGCTTTGAAACAGCACTAAATGTCTGATTTTATGGTTGTATAAAGATTAGACATTGTGGTCACTAACACGTCATTATGAGGTCCACCATCAGGGTGCAATCCAATGAATTTTCATGTTGACAAAACTCCATGAAACTTGCTTAAAGACTCTCGTGTGTCTTGGCATGCAGTGTGCTGCTGACAAGCAAACTTGGAAGCAAATACAAAATCTAAGAAAATTAGTAACATACAAAACACTACGTGTTCCAATACCTGCAGCGTACTCAGTGAAACTACCAATGTCTAGTTATTTTCATTTTGGGAACAGAAGATGGGAAGGGAACACTCTAGTTCCCTATGAATGTATGAAGCCAGCAGAAAAGATACTCAGTTCAGAAGGATCCATGCCCATGCTTAACCTACTTAGTGAAATAGCAGTATGTTGTGTACCTTCTAAATAGCAATAATAATTTCACTTGTATGCGAGAAGGGACAGTTGTTTATTTACATAACTTTCAAAAATGATTTTTTATTTATCATGTTAAATAGGTGATTTAAAAACATCATCGAAGATTGGCCTGTACCTATACTTTTAAATTACTAGTAAAAAAATAATAATACTGAAGACATCTACTTAATATATGACAAGTTCATAATATGATGAGTTAGCTTATGATGTGATTTATAAGGTTTTGTAGCATTCTGAAGCAATTTAATGATATGTATTCAAGGCAAAAATAACTGAGTTTAAGCAGCACTTTGTGGGAGCTGGAACTGCTATTATAATACTCCAATTTCCAGGGGATGCCAACTATGAGTCAAATGTGACTTTTCAGTTGTTGTTTTGACTGCAAGGAACGGTCATGTAGCCAACATATCAAATGCTAATCCCAGACATTGCATCCCAGTTGTCTTCAGTGAGTGGAAGGAAAGGTCGTTGCCTGAGCCAATTTAGGCTGGTTCCATTTCTACCTGGGTTTGCCCTTTGCCCAGGAGTGGTGGATGTGTTGAGCACTGGTGTTATTCTTGTGGTACTGTCATTAGCCTCTGCCATGAAGACATTATGTTGCAGAATCACGAATTTTTTTCCTCTTGCCTGGAAGTTTGATTCTGAAGCATCCAGTGTGCTAGCATAATTCTCTTATTACTTAAACCTGGCACTCATTGCTTTCCTAGTCAGGGTGCCTACAATTCAAGGTCAAAGTCAGAGATGCTGTTGAAGTTAAATTTTCAGTCTGGTTTTGTAAGGCTAACATTGCCCTCACACCACTAGCCAGTGCATAATAACTTTTGCACTAATGGACTAACTTCAACAAAATTTAGATAAATAGATGTCCACAGGAATGCAAGTGTTGTTAAAATAACTGTCAGTGAAGACAGACTAGTGATTCTGTTAACAGCATGAACATTAACAGTATAGTGTGAGCTCAACTCTTATTGGACATGAAAGAATAGATACCAGTTCATTTTGGTTATGTATTTACCATGAGTGGAAGTCACTCTAGATTACTTCACCCTGAGCAGTTCTGATAGAGGAGGATATTTTTTGTTTACCTGCTTGTTCTTGCAAAAATGTTAGTCATTTTGAATTAAAGAATTGAATGTTTGATCGGTTCAGCAGTTTCTGGCATAACTTTTTTTTTCCTCCAGCTCCTTAATGGTTTTTAATTATGTTCCTTTGAAATGGCTCACAGATAGATTAGGGCCAGATAAAACTTTGGTTCAGACAATCAAATGAGATTAAGTTTTGGGTTCAATTGGGTAAGATCTAAGAAAAGTTGATGGCTGTAGCAAAGCTGAAGTCCTAAGCAGTGGAACTCTGGGCATCCAGTTATAGCATGAGATTGCTAGCAGTGGGGATTTGAATCTTGAATCTGTAACCAAATATAGGGTATTCTCTCTAGGCTGACTCTGGAGTGATAGGCCTATATTTAAATTTTCATTCCAACATTGGGAACAGATTGGCCCATCTTACTTTAAAATTAAGTATTAACTTAATGTATTTTTTCCACAGTTTAGGGAAATGTGCATGTGCTTTGCACCTGTGTTCCAACAGTCTCATTCATGGACTGCTAAACTTAATCATGGACATAAGTCCCATTGATGGGTTTTATTCTTGCACCAAAATTTTTTATTATCTGTTAATCTGTTAAATAGTAAGACAGAAAAGACTTCACTGTGGCTGATGTCCTGAATTGCAGCATTTTCCCCACGTGATTTCTACCATCTCAAAGTACTGGACTTCTTAATTCAGTACCTTCTTTCCCTCCCCGCCCCCCCTTCATCTGCTGGAAACTTAGTAGTGTTGTAGATTCCAGATATAGGCTGCCAAAGACCAAGTTGGATGTAGCATCTAGATATGTTTTTGTTAGAAGTCTTCACTGGTCTCCAGAATAAGTGTACACTGTAAATGGAATTGTACAGGTAGCTGGGAAGCTGGATAAAAACAGACAAAAGAAAGAATTAGGAGCCAGATTAGACAGAAATCTTACAGGGTACCTAAAATATGAGGTTAGGGATACTTTCTGGGCTAGAGATAAAGTATGGGGATGAAATGATGAGTGCAGCCTAGTGTTACAAAAATCAGTAGAAGTTCAGTTCTACCCAGTACACATGTGAGGGATATGTTCACTCATTCCTAAGAGCACACTAACAGACATCTTTCTGATGTCAAACCAGACTGTGTTCCTGTCTATAAGTATGCATGTCAGGCAACACTAGCACAGATACCGGTCAGCTAAACAGATGTTCTCTGATAAATAACACTCCTTGGTTTGAGCTTTTTATTGGAAGCATTTGCTTTGCTGATACTTGTAATGCAGTGAGACTTCTATTGCTCTTGTTTCAATTTTTATCCCCCTTTTCCTCCTGCTGCTTTATAGAGTAGTTTGTCTTGTAATTCTTGCCTTATTGCTGGAAAATTGTCCATTTTAAGCTTTCATTCTACTATCAGCTATGCCAGATCAAATGCAGAGCAGCTACCCTGGGGAAGGACATTCCAATCTGAGCACTGCAGTTGTCATATCAGGGTTATGTTCTGTCCTTTTTATCAGCAGTGCCAACCAGGAGTAAGTCAATAAAAATCATTCTTAAGTATTGCTTTTCTCTTACTGATTTTGTGACTTCTATTCAGGCATCGGATTTTCAGAAAAACACTCCTGACCATAGCTCACAGCTGTCCGCACTGTTTGATTAATAAATGCAGTTGCAGGGAATACCAACCTGAACAATTGTCACCAAGTTAACTGAAGTACAATGTAAAAATAATTAGTCTAATTTTTTTATTGCAGAAATTATTTTGCAGCATAAATATGTTATGTCATTTTGAAAACCTGTGTTAGCCCTGAAATTGCAAGATAATTTGAGTAATCACAGGGAAGAAAATAAGTTAAATTTTGCTATTCTAAGTTATGATAATCTGACTTTTCCCCTGCTAATTACTATCTAAATACTACGAGCCTGTGTCTCCCTTTGGTTTGGCAATGCAATTTGTAGGACAATTTGTATGTGCGTATTTGCTTATGTAGATGTAAAATTAGTATAACTCTACCTTTTGCAGACCTGTAGGAAATAAGCCCCTGATCAATAAATAGGTGTTATGTCAACTTCCCAAATGATGTAATGGATGAATTTTGTTTTGAATAAGAAATATATTGCAGAAAATCATGCTCCATTCAGGTACAATTAAAAGGCAGAACACTGTCATTTCTGAAGGAAAATATTCATTACAAATAATTTGTTTGGTCCTCATTAGTACAGAAATGTCAATATCATCTACTATATGTTCTGAGTAAAATTAGCTTAGAAATATTTATTTTTTTAGTGTGCTACAAAAATATTTCTGATAATGAGTTTTTAATCATACTGTGATTGTTGTAATCGTGCCTCTGAGTCACAGACACAAGATGGTATATCCTGGAAATAAGCTCAGCTGTTTAGGAAGAAAAAAAAAAGAGCCCTGTAGTGAAACCCCTTAAATGGAGATAAAATTGCTGTAATGTGGGAAATGTTTGGACATGTTAATGTACAGTTGCCTCAGTGCAGTCATCCTAATACTTAGGTCTTGAGTTTCCAGTTTGGGGCAAATCTTGTTCCAGTCATGCTTCAGGTATCCCCCCCCCTATTTTCATAGAAGACATACATCCGGAGCATAAATGCAAAGTTAGGACTCATTCTTGCTGAGACTTGTATCTTCCACATCCTTACAAACTATTTTTAAAATGCTTTTCTCATAATCTGTGTTATTTCAACATTACTTAGCTCACTGAAATTCTGGGACTCTGCTCAAATAAGGATGTATAGTTTTAGTCCTGTTTAAAAACAGTCACGTCACAGCACGCTTTCAGGACTCAAAACTCAAACACGAGATACGGCACTCTTGTAAAAGCACTTTTAAAAGCCTGAGACCAGGAGATGCAGGTGAAGTCTCAGGCAGACATGGAATAAATCAGGAGCAAAACAGACCAGCTTAATGAAGTGAGAGAATGAATCAGTGTTTATCAACTTAATCATCAGATAATGAACGTTCTGATTCACAGTCACAAGGAGATGAAACATTGCAGAGAAATATGTCAAGTGAAGAGCAACAGGAAATCAAAGGCAAGAATACTGAAAGGAGAGGTTTGTTAAGAAGTCTGGAAACTAGTGGAATACCTAATAATCATGAAGCCAAGGCCCTTTTAGTCGTGTTGACAATTTTAAACTATGTACTTCAGTGAATTTCTTACTGCTGCTTTGTAAGTCATACTCGGAAAATAGGGCAAAGTGCACCCTGTTCTGTATCGCTGTGGCATCCAGTGAAAAATGGGGCCTTGCCACAAGATAAATGCTAATACTAGGTTTTGGCTTGAGCTGTGTAAAATAACAAGAAGTTCAATTAAATGGGATCAAATCACCAAAGTCTGCTTGGACTTTCAGAGAGTTTGTCCTATCTGAGGATAGGATAACTTAATGTTTCCTTATGCAATCAGGTGGTGCCTCAGTTGGGATTACAGATCCTCATTAGTGGTGTTTGAAAGGTATGCGTTATTTTAAAATAACTTGGAAAGCGTATCTTCAACTTTACCTCTTTGAGAAAGCTCTGTTAAATTTTTTTTTTTCTCCATGGTGTTATGGATGTTTTTATAACTTTAATGGCCCTGTTGATGGGGGCAGGGGGGGTGTTCTTAGTAATACAGGAATGCGAGTTGAAGGAAACTAGCTCCCTGAGATGCGCAGCTAATTAGGAGCTTTGCTGTTTTCTGTTGGGGATTGGACTATGGGAAAGATGATATACAATAGCTTGTTTTTTACACAGGAGATGGTATTGTGGTTCTGCATTAATTAAGGAATAGAGATTGTGGCCTTATGTTAATAGAGTAGGTATGATACTAGATTATTTGTCTGGAACATATATAGAATGAATACTGGGATTCTTTTGGTACCAGACATCTTGGTAAGACACCTGCAAGGCTACAATGTAATAATAGTGTAACCATGGTAATGCTGTCGAATGAGGATTGAGGTAATGTTAAGAACTAAGATTGATGTAATATTAGATGAATACATTTCTAACCAACAGACTAACATTCTTAGGATATACTGTTAGGTGCTCTGGTGTATGATGGGCAAATTCCTGTTTTTATAGTGGCTGGCCAAACGTTTTTGCATGTGTGCTAAGGAGGCTTGGTGGTAAAGACCTTTGTTTTCCTCTGCTTTTTTATGTGTAGGATGGGGCAGGGGGGCAGAAGGTTTGAGACTCTTCAGTCCTTCCCCTGCTTTGCGTGGGAAATTCTTGTTTCAGAGCCACAATAATATTTGAAATAATTTACAGCAACATATGTGTGTTGCTCCAGGAGATGGGTCAAGCCTGTTCCTGAATAGAGATTCTACTGGGTTGCCTTCTTCACCCCAGATACCCCATCTCTGTGGGACATTATCGGAGCCTTTTTGTTGCTCGTGGGCAACTCCCCCCCCCCCCCCCCCCCCCCCCCCAAAAAAAAAAAAGTAAGCTGTAACAAGTATAACAGTACTGGCTACAGAAAACAAACTCTTAATCTAATTTATATTAAACTATAATTTATTTTTTCTAATAAACCTACTCTGCATTAATATCATATTTGGCATTTTATAGTTCTGCCTACCTTTAGAAGTGTAGTTTAATTAATCAAACCTTCATGTTTCTTCTTATTTTCTGCTGTGTTATTTGTTGCCTCTTTGGTTCAGGGTACATCACCACAATTATTTACCTCTTTAATTAGCTCTGCATCATTAATCTATGGTGCTTCTCATCTATCTTTAGATGGAGTAACAGTTTGCATTTCTGGAAGAGCATAACAGTTATAGCTGCTGGAGTTCCCTTGACATCTTACGGCCAATATCTTATGATGTGTTAAGACTTCTGTGTGCTTCACTGCACATGCATACAGGATTTAAAGTCAGTGTATTGCAGCCTAAGGAGTTTCTTTAGTTTCTTTACCATATAAAATATATTCATGAACAGTAGATAATGGTGCACTTACGTTCATACAGATTAAATAATGGTGCACTATGCTTTTAAAGTTACTTGAAGTCCATCTTTATTGGTCAAATTTTGGGCTTGTGTAAAGCTGAGCTGCCAAAACAATTGGAGAAGTGTGGTATTAAAGACTCCACTTGGTTTAGCAGCTCTGTGGATGTCTGTTGCTGCAAGAAGTTCCAGTAATGATAATGTGATGTCTGACTAAAGTGGCAGGTTGCGCACTACCCTAGATCTTGTGCTGCTTGAAGTTAAAGACCATGTTGAGCTTTCTGCACCAATACACAGGAACTTTTTTCATTCACTGCAATTGGTTTCTAAGGGGTCATCTCATGTACACTAGGCTGCAAACCCTAAAGCAAAACACAGCCTGTTTATGTGAAGTCTAGGACCATCTCTGAGTGCTACTCATCTTCTCCCTCCCCTTTTGCCCAGGACTGCTCTCCCCCAGGGAGCCTTTTCTTTGTGCATTTGTGGGAAACTAGGCTCTGTGACACAAATGTCATAAACTTTCTTCCTACGTGAGGAGATTGTGTTATCAAAATCACTTCCTCGTGAGCTCTTGTTCAGAGTCTAATTAGGAATTTTATTTGTGTCTCTAAGATTTTTACTGGTGGGCTTTGTCCTTGTCTTATTCCTTGGTGACTGCAAAATGAGGAGACAGGAAAGTGATCAGTTTTGCTTTAAAATACTTCTCTCTCTCTTTTTTTTTTTTTTTTTTTTTTTTTTTTTTTTTTTTTTATTTGGACAAGACCTTTCCTGTAGAGATTCTAGACATCCAGCTAAGCTCCTACCATGCTGGGTTATTTTAATGTGTAACTGCTCTAAAACATGGTAATTAGGCAAAGGAGGTTCCTTAGTTATTATTTTCGACTGTGACAAAACTCCCTTCTTTGAATTGAGGTGCACACTGCTGGAAATGGGCTTGGTTGTACTTACAGGAGAAAAGTTTATGCTATGTGAGAAATGCAGAATGTACTACCAACAGCTTCTTACTGTTTGGTCCTTTAAAATTATTAACATTTTGTAGAAAGAGTATTTTGATTTTATTGATCTGAGATTCTCAAAGTAATCTCAGGAGGATTAAGGTGCACAGTTCCCATTAATTTAAATTGGAATTACCAACAGTTAAAAACATTAAATGGTTTGGGAAATCTCAGTTTTATTTTGTTATTATGTAACATTATTCAGTGCAATTAATCTGCAGAGCAGGGAACCCTGAGTGTGGTGAGCAGGTGGAATAGTGATTTGTGTTGGTACCAGCTCTTTTATTTTGACAATCCTGGCTTCAGTCAGGGTTCAGGAGCTTCTGCATGGCCCATGATGAGAGGCAGCCTATGCAGTAAAAGACTGCCCGGGAAGGTCAGTCGCATTTATGGATTAGAAGAGTTGCACTCTCAGCTGAAACAATTTCTTTTAGACTATGTTGAGCAATGGTGCTCCAGAGTTGAGGACCAACATCTGTTCTTAAACCTTGTTTATCTAACATAAAAGATCCTGTTTATATCTGTGTGTCAGAGAAACAATCAATTTCTGCTGTTTTGTCAGTGGTATACAGGACAATCTGTCCAACTGGTACATTAGATTATATGGCTCGAAAAACGCACTTGTGCCTGTTTCTTGCCTTGTGTACTTTTGGTTAGCTTGGCTCTTCCTTCATTTGCCTATTGTTTCTAATATTCAGGAATAAATCTATGGAGACACTGAAGCTATATCAGTTGCTTGATGTAAAAGGGCAATGCACTCATTATGTTAATAGCTAGGAACTTTAAAGACCCCACTTATCTTGGGCTTCCTGCATAATGGTTGGGAAGTCGTATGCTCTCCCTATTTCTTACACATCCGTCACAGAAGTCGTGCATGCTCCATATATATATATGAAAGGGAAATTAAAACTGGTGTGCAAAGCTCTGACTGGACCTGGAGCCAATGTGTTCATACCCAACTCTGTGGGAGTATATCCTTAGAAGTTATAAATACTACTGTCAATATGATACTTAAATGTGACAATAGCCAAATTATAATTTTTTCTATTTCAAGTAGAAGTCTGAATTTGAAGCATTTTAAATGGCAAATTCTTAATAAAGACTATATTAAAACCAGGTTTTGGCATTATCTTAGTGTTTCAGGTGTTAGATGGTTTGAAAAGATTTTAGCAGAACTACCTTTCTTCATAAATTCACTCAAACAGTTTCTTATCCCAGTTGAGTAAATTGTCTAAGGGGAAAAACATCATTGTGAAACCCTCACTAGGCATTAGTAAAAAATTGTCTTAGAATATTAGGAATATTTTAAAATTTACTTCTGTGTGAGTGGTGCTCCAGGTAAGCCTATGTTGACATACTCTTCATCTATAAATTAGTGGGGGAAATGAATAGAGCCAAGCTGGTGTAAGTAAATGATCGAGTATATTATTACCATAAAAAGGTAGGTATACGGTAGAATCAAATTTTGCATCATGGGTATGAGAACACTACTCTGGGAAATAACTGCATTAGGGCATGCAGCTTTCTTAGTATCAGCTATTATATCCTTTTAAGCCATATTTCTGATAGTACACTTCCGTCTTGAAAATTGGGAATTTGTTCTATTTTTATAGAAATAAGCTTATTGCAAATTGGCATACTCTGCTGTGTACACAGCTTTCTGTGCCACACAGGGACCACAGGGCAATTATCAGAGGCATCCATTGAAGGACTTGAGTAATTTGCCAAATGTTATTTTCTTTTCAGATAAAGTAAATAGTTTTAATACTGAAGGGCATTTAAGTACTCTAACTTTTTGCTTAGTTTATTTAAATTGTCTTGTTTCTCCAGCCCCTTTAAAGAAATTCTTCTGTCTACTGAGTTTTCTATTTTTATGTGCTTGAGCACAGTTATGTGACTGATTGCCTTTAATGTATTCTATGAATCTGAGCATATGGGAGCTCATCCCAAGATGTAGCTATACAAGGATGTTAATTTAAAGGAGGAGGTCAGCTAGAGACTTCATTAACAGTTTAAAACACTAGGTCCTCTGTATGAGGAAACAGAATTATGTTTTTCACAGCTGTGGTACTCTCCTTAAAAATAAAACCATGTCTGATACGAATGGTTTCACAAAGGCTTGTCTTCTACCAGTAGTGGGTTACTCCCTGTATTAACATGCTGGTGCACTGCAGAAAGAGACCCATAGTCCTACCTATTGCATATCCAGATCATCACAGGAAGACTGGAGTGTGTCCCTTAATATGCCTGTTGTTCTATGCCTCCCGTAATAATGTGGAGAATGCATAATAACAAGCTTTTAATTCTACCCTCTGCTTGCTTCTGATTGTATTTTTAAACTGTTCAGTGTTCTTTTCCAATGAGAATAAGCACTGCCATGTGTTGCATGTGTGTTAACAAACAACTTCAATACATACAAGCTGTTCCTTGAACAATAGAGCTAATAGAGCTTGGTTTCGTCTTGACTAACCTCCCACGTCTCCTGTACCCACACCAGTCTTAAACCCAGATGGTTGGTCAGGCATACGCTGCTAAGCTGCGGGGTGGGTGAAACATCCCTCCTTTTCTTTTAGAGCATGCCTTGTCCATCTCCAGCTGCTGTTTTTCATGAAGCTGTTAGGAATGTAATACCAAAGACCTCTGCTGCTTTGTCGCATGTAATTATGGTTGGCCAGGTTCAAAAGCTGTTACAGAGGACTGGCAGACATCGTGATCCCATAAGCCTTCTTTCCTTAAGGAACCCAGGCTAAAATTACCTTCCCATATTACATGGTATTGTATCGCATTACTTAATGTGTGTCTTCAGGAAATGATAAATGCCAGGCAGCTTGCATTACCTGCAGCACTAAGTGCACTCATCATCCTTGTTACTGTGATAGCGCCATGAATTCCTAACATTTCCTGCTTTTTGGAAAGAACTATATACTTTCCTGTGCTGTACGGCTCTGCTTTGTCAGAAAGCTCACTTGTTTTCCTTTAAAGTTCACTTTCCTCTTCTGTTTTCTCTTGCTGGGAGACCATTAATTCTGTCATAACAGTACTTATTTGTCACCACCTCCCAGCTGGTTTTCACAGAGGAGCAGGTCTCTTTGCTCGGGGCGGGGGGCAGAGAAGGCAGTGGTGCACTGGGGGGGGGGGGGGGGGAGTGGAAGTGGTGCAGAGGCTTTCTGCAGTTGACTTGCTCTTCCCTGTTGCTATTGTGCAGAGAATTCTCCATGCTGGCTTCTTCACTCTGCTTTATCACCTTCAGCAGCCAGCCTTACCTAATCCCAGCCTGTGTCAATCAATGATCCCTCTTCTCCTGCATTTATATCTTTCCTTACTTTCAACTTTTCACTGTTTTCAACATTTTCTGTCTCTGCTGACAAGTGTTTTTGAACAGATGCCACACTGCACCTTGTCAGATCTGTTCAGAAATATGCATCTGGATGACTTTTCTGCATGCAAGAAAAAGAATAGGCATCTTTATTTAGTCTTCTATGTATATATCAAATAATGGTTTCAAGGTAGTTTAAGTTGGAACTGAATAGGTGTGATTCTTGTGAGAGTTTGATTACTTTTCATGGTATACAGTACTGCTGTGCATTATGAAATTATAATAATCTCAATATTTTCCTATAATTACTTTTGCAGCAAATGTAACATGGTGAAACTGAAATATTCCCCACCATTCCTGAAAGGTTGAACGTCTAAAGATGATGATAGGTAGGTCCCTTTCAGTGATAACAAATGTTTGAATTCATAGTAACTGACCCACAGCTGCTTTTTGAGTTGTAGGGCAATTGTTCTGTTGATTTCTTCTTGCCCCAATCACATGTGTGCTCTGTAACTTGTTTAATTACCTTTTTGATCTTGACCAAGTCCTCTTGCCAGACTTTGATTCTGAAGTAAAACAGAGGAGAGACACAGATGTTAACAATGAGTTTAGTCTGAATACCTTAACATAGAAAAGCAAGTGAATAAACCCATTCTTCTCCCACTTCCTTTCAATTTTTATCCCTTGCTATATACTGTATTGATGATAGGTTTTTCTGACTTCTCACACCACACTCCCAATCTTTCCTTTTTTTGGTATCATCTTTTCCTGCATTTTACAGGTGTGTCAAAGTGGTGTTAGCATCAGACGAACTCCAGCTACTGAGTTCCTTTAATACCACAATTTCAGAACAGGATGAAGGAATTCCTTTGTCTAAAATAGTTCACATTTTAACTTTATTCATCTCTGACAAATTGCCACCTACCAGTATAGAGGTGGCTGGATTGCTGTATGTAAAAACAGCAGGCTGTAGAGCATGCAAAGTTTCGTCAGCCTGTTTTGCACGTAGGTCATAGAAGGTGCTTAAAGGTGTTGTGTACATTTAAATAATTTTCATTATCTTTCTTGTCACAGTTGATTCTTTGTCTCAAATTTACTTTAGCTTTCCTCATCTCTAAAGTTGTCCTTATCACAATGTTCTTGAGGGTAACAGAGGAGAATCTGGTTCTGTTTTTCATCGCTTCTGTAGTTTTGTCTGTGCTTTTATAGAATGACTCATCATGGAAAAGAAAATAGCTATTGGCAAGCTGCATTCCTAAAAAAAAAAAACAAAAAAAAACCAAAAAAAAAACCACAAACAAAAAAAACAACCAAAAAAACCACCCCCCCCCAAAAACAACAACAACAAAACCAAAAACCAAAAAACAAACAAAAAAAAACCCCAACAACAAAACCCAGGTTTATTTGTCAGGCAGATAAAATGAACTAATATGGTCAGCAAACTGGAAAGCTATTTACCCTGTTGTTTAGTCTGACTTCTGAGTGTGGAGTTCAGATTTTCTAGGGGCATTTTACTGCCTTGACACCTGCTTATGTGACCAGTTCTCCTGACATGGGGGGAAAAGTAAACTTTGTCACAGTACCAGGTGGTGTATCTTAAGCTTACTCTATGTGGTCCTGTTCATTTTTGAGTCTAGTTTTCTTCTATGTAAGGTTATTTGTCCATTACCATTCAAATATGATCTGTCTTGAAATAATCAGTCACTGATGGCAGATATGCAAGTATCAGTACAATATTAAAACCTTTTCTACCATTAAATGGGTTGTGTTCTGGACCTCCTATGCTGGCAAAGAGCTACATTTGTTCAGTGCATTCTACTCTGGGATGGTGGTTTTTCACACACATTTTTGAACCGTTGTAGTACTTCCCCCCCCCCCCCCCCACTTGTTTTGTGTCAGTATTAGGGCATATTATGCTTTATAGCAGTACTAAACTACCACCTTAAAATGAATGCTGAAAATTGTTGCTGTTTCTTTTTAATGATTTAATTTGGGAGATATTTGAGAGAGTGTATTTTATAAAAGCCTCACCAGCCTAAGTTTCCCTTAGGCATAGAGCCGCAGTGTGATGCATTGTGCTTTCGTACTGTGATAGTTGCAAGATATCAAAACCAATCTTAACACTGAAGGAGGCATCAAATGAGAAGAAAAGCCTTAGAGTAGTAAGCTCGTGGTCTGTATTGCAGTGCACTATGAACTGATGCATGGACCAACTTCAGGTCTTCTGAGTAGTTGAGACCGCATGTAGGAATTGTTCTAATATTCGTAAAGCCATTAATAGTTTCTGATTAAATGCAATAATGCAGGATAAGAGTCATCCTTCATAACGTGAGGTATGTTCATAAGTCTGAGCAGAACTGAAGTCTCCATGAATGATTCCCTGTACCACTGAAACCAGGAAGAGTGCTACCGTTTGCTTCAATGGATGACTAGACTGGGATATAAAATACAGGCTGTAGCAGGAAATTTGGCTTGATTGTCTGATTTTGGACGTAATGGAAGGAGAAAATAATTAGAAGGGATTTGGCTAGAGAGCAGAGGTGTTTTGAGGCATGATCTGGAGGTATCGAAGTCTGTAAAAATATATAAGCTTCATCAGTGTTTGACCTTTTTGAGTGGAACTTAGAAAAACTTTCCAACTCTAGAAGCCATTATGGAAAACACTTTTCCAAGAGATGTTTTTTTCCAAAAATTACTGGTGTACCTGACATGAGGATTCTGATTGACAGACAGAATGGCCAAGCCTCTGCAACTGAAGTGGCTTGTTGGTAGTCCAGTGACTGAGTTCATTCAGGTGTAATATCTGGCTGTTTTTGAAGTATTTTTTTATCCCTCATTTGTTATTGTTTTGTGCTTTTTTAGAAAAACAAAAGACATGAGCTTTAAATGCAAAATCATGGATTCAGCTTTGGAAACCAAGCATGTGCCTCTTGTGTGGAGCCCAGTTTAAGGCAATAGGGTTATCTGTTCATGTCCATTTGCATGGAACAGCATTCAAGATTGGGCATCAGTGTAGTCCATTAATCCATAAATAAGTGTTACAGATAAATTCTTGAGTAAAATCAATGGTACTGTTCACCAGGGAAAACATTACTCAACAAATCTAAATGTTCAGATTAGGGGCTTTGGTCTGGGTACCAAGCTAGGGGGCAAAAAAAAAAAATTATCTTCCTTCTTGTCTCAGCAATGTGGTTATGAGCACTGTCCTTGAAGGCAGACAGCAGACAATCTGATTGCTTTTCAAATTGAATGCCTCACCTGCTGTTTGTAAACGTGTTCTTCTCTCATTTACCCTGTTACTGAACAGTCATTGATTTCTGTTGCATGTGTTTTTAAAGCAGCAACATCCAAGATTGGACACAAATGCGGAGCCTGTCTGCTTAGCGAGGTATCCAGCTTAAAATTGAAACTACTTAAGAAACTGTAGCCAATCCTTTTTGTTGTTATTGATTCTGCTAATAAGGAAAATGAACACAGCTGAAGAGAACACACAGGTTATTAATGCACACCTGCCATGGAAAATGTGAATTTGGAAATTACATGTGAATTGCATTTGACTTGAATACAGGTGAAGGATAGCTTTACAGCAGAAGAGTGGTTAAGGCTATATGAACCTATCTATGCCACTTCTTCCATTAGAACAGAATAAACTGCAAACCTACTGATGCCAGTGTTGTGACAGGGCAAAGTTTTTTTCATTATTCTGGAAGAGGACCTGTGTTTTCAGTAAGAAAAAGGCACAGTGGATTTATCAAATGCGGACTTGGTATTATGTAGGGATTGTGTATATCTTTAACGGTATGTGTTTTTATTTTGCTTGTTGTCTGTCATTTTTACAATGTGTCTTAGTTATATTGGTTTAATTCTCATGTGCATACCTGATCGGTTTTCCTGCCCCGCAACTTTGATTTTATAATAGTACTGGGAGGCCTCTAGCTTATCCTACCTGTTGTGCCAGGTATTGTGCAAATGCATAATGGAATATAGGCTTAGTTTCCATGTAATATCATTGCTGACACACAAGACAAAGTGTGGGTAAAGGAGATTTAATCAAAGCCCAGAAGACAGAGAAGACAGAGACTTAGGCTGTGATTTTTTTTTTTTTTTAAGGAGGTCATTCTCCTTTTTATTATTATTTTTTAATTTTTGAAAGTATCCCTAGTAATTGAAACATGAGTACAAAGGAAGAAAATCTGCTTCAGGATGGGATTAACTCAAGTGCTGAAGTTAAGGCTAGTTTGCCTTCAGATTTCAGAAAATGAAATTCACTTAGCATTCTGGTCTGAACTGTCCTCTAATGTAGGTGCCCAAAATTTCCCTATGGCTTTCTGCTGACTATGTATGCTGTCTAGAATTGGCTAATGTAATTACTACCTACAATCAAATGCAAGACTCCTGAGTTCATCTAGCAATGAGCCTTTTGCATCCTTATAGTTCTTTAATTTATAAATGACAAGATGCTGGTGTGAGACAGAGCAGTATGACAATATGTTTAATTCTAGCATTAAAGGATGACTTGATTACACTTTTCTGTAGTTAGTTTTTAAGTATTTGCTACTCTTCATGAGAATACTTATCTCCATATCTTTCTGGGAGCAAAGTGGCTTCCAAGGTGTGTCTAAGGAGTGCCTTAGGTTAACTATTCCACATGTTAAAGGATAACGAATACTATAGCATTTTCAATGGCTTGCCTTGGGCCAAAAGCCACATTCATTTCTTCACAATAGAGCTACTCAGTGCTACTGATGTGACAATATATAATTAAGGCATGTGGAGTTACAAGCAGTTTTATCAAAGAATATACAATGGCATTGTACAATTCCATTAAAAGGTGGACTGCATTCTTCCTTATACAAATAACATATTGGTGATTAATCACTTGCATTTGGAGGAAGGGTCTTGCATTTCTAGGGCCAACATTTTTTAATGTACTGCCACACAATCTTAAATGTGTGGAAATCCATGGATGGCAATAAAACCAGACTGATTTACACCACCAATGAATGAATTGTAGTTTTTCTCTACTTTGGATGGTATTGCATCTTATTGATTATATATCCTCATTCTATTATATGTGGAGCATTCCACCAGCTCTTGCTGTCAATGTGCTGACTAAACTGTTTACCCTTTGTATATGATTCTGACTTTATCAACTTGTTCCCTGCTGGAATGTTCACCACAGTGTATTTTGCTGCACAAGTCTGTGGACAGAGTAAATTGCCTTGAATGGTCTTGCTCAGGTGCTGTGATGCTTTCTAGGCCAGCATTTTTTACACAGAAAAGCGAGACATGTCAGCCTTGGTCCTTAATATGGATTATATCCAGATACGAGCAGATCAGACAGTCTAATTAGTGAGAGCTCGTGTCTGTACAGATTCACAAGCCTTATGCAAACATTGTGATTTTAAGTACTTCAAAATAGTATATTCATGCATAACTGTGTCCTTTGTAATTATTTCTGTTATGGAATTCTTCATGTTTTGGACTGACTTTTGCAGCACCATGAGGCGAGAGAAAGGATGAGAACCCCTTGGTTTGGATCATAAGACGGACTACAGGAATCTGAAATAAAAATTTAAAGAATCATGCAATTTTACTTTAAGGTTTTCTGAAACTTACTATTGAAACAAATGTCAAAACAAGCATCGCTTTTCTGTCTTGCACAAAGATTAAAAAGAAAAAAAGCAGAGTCAAAGAGCAGGTCTGTTAAAGCAGCAGGCCAAAGTGAGCTTGGGCTTGTCTTCCAGGTGTAGCACTGTTTGACCATCACAAATTGTTGCTGTCACAATGTTAAGGAACACCTGAGATTATGTAAGTGTCTCTTGTTCCTTAGCAATTAAATGCTGAAGTTTTAGTTACGTATATTCTTTAGACACCGTCTATAGTTGTCCCTGTTCCTGTTATAGATACTGACTGTCAGTGAAATTCAGTATGGATGCTCACAGAGGAAGGAGTCAGCTGATGAGACTTCTGCATGTATACTTACCTCCTGGGCTAGCCATTTAATTGAATCTAAAATCAATTTTCAATTAGTGGTGGTTTGGCACCTCATATTAGCTGTTAGAATTGTGAATAAAGGTAAAGAGAAAAGCATGCAAATCTATAATTACTTTTACCTTAATGAAATGAACATTAGCAGTGTTAGGAGGAGATGTGCTGAGTACTTAAGAAAGAGTTCAGAAGGATAGTTAACACTGATGTGTCCAGAGATGCTAACCTTTACCAGGCTGGCAATGTGCTTGGTATTACTGCATTTATCAGGGCCAGGACAGCTAGATAGATGTTATTTTGACTGCTGTTTGGGAAACAGTGCAGCCCTACACAATGCCCCTGTGTTTTAGGTTATTTTCCCTTTTCAAATGGAAACAAAAACTCATGGTAGTTCAGTCAACACTTATGTCTTAAACTAGCTCTGCTGCTGGGGGAAAAAAAAAACAACCAAAAACCTGGAAACCTCAAACTGATTTTCTTTCAGTGAGAGAGATTTGACAGGTCTGATTCAGACAAAAATGATTGAAAAATGTATATATGGCATGTATGTCTGAATGCCCTGGAGAATATAACTGCAAGTGGAGTTTCCATTACTAGTTGTCTTAAAAGTTTCTCTTACCCAGTTTCCAACAAGTTCTACTTCTGTAAACAGCCAAGGTGATTTTCTTTCAAGTGTTTCAGTAGAAAGTCTGCCAAGGTCTTTCAGGGGCTTTTGGGATATGTTTGATGACTAACAGTGGAGAAGTAGCTGGAATGTTGTAAGGAGAAGCTGCCTGGTCTTCAGATTTCATTACTTTCCTGCATTACGTGGACTGTCCCATTAAAGGACAAATGAGCAGCATTAAAAAACCCCAAAACCCACCATGCAATTCCCATTAGTAAATCACAAGTTATGAAAGTAATTTAATAATGCACATGTGGTATCTGAAGTATGAATTAGTAAAATCTTTTTCACTTCAAGCAGCATTGTCTGACAGCTGTAGTTGTTTGGCTTTTTTAATACTCTGCCCAAACTCCTTAAAACTAGAGTAGCAAGAAAATCCCCAACAATATCTGAACATAGGATCTTGCTACTGAACACCTACTTATATGCCTCTTCCTTAGCTGTCTTTTAAAAACACAGGGATGGCATGGAGCACTGGTTGATCATCTTATTGCTGTGTGCGTTTCTAAAACAGCTACTACAGCTCTTAATGACAGACTGTTGAATTTTGCTTAGGCTTGTTAATCCTCTTATGGGTGCTATGATTCCACTTCTAGCAGGGCTACTTCTGTGCTATTGCTAAGGACTGGACTTGAAAGCCTGCGTCCCATCCTGCAACAAATGCACATCAAATATATTTTCAGTAAGCAGGATTTTATCTCTTTGGTCTCCTGCCAATTCTAACACCACCCCATTTTCTGCTTTGCTCTCTGGTGAGTGTTAGAGTAGCCCCAGAGCTATGCTGATTTAGTCTGAGTGCTCAAGGCCCCAGGACTCTTCTGTGAGCAAGGGTTGAGCAAGTCACTGGAGATTCCTCCTATCATACTCACTTTTCCTTGGTTGTTCCCTTCATACAGACTGGCACCATATCGATTCTTTGCTGCTGGAATGGTCCCTGGAGAATGGACTAGTGCTGTTAGCATACTGATGTATTGGTGTCCTTTGCCGTTCTTCCTACTCCAAGTCAAATATAGGTAGTAATGGAAAAGATGCAAGAAAGTTTGAATGCTCCTATGGATTTTTTTTTTTTTTTTTTTTTGCTGTCTTAATGTTGTTATCATTGGCTGGCTAATACATATGGTTTTCTTCAGATATACTGTGGCTACAGATGGCCTTGATTTAGCATCCAAGCTTAAATCTCTTCTAGTTATGTCAAAGTCCAGTTCTAAGGCTGGATCTTAGTTTTCTGGTTCAGCCCCATTTCTACCATTTACAGTAGTAATTACAGTAATTCATAGCAAAAAGACCATCTGTTGTGCTGCAGTTGAAATTGATTTCCTGCAAACAGTCCTGTGAATATATTGATTAGTATATTTTTATGTGAATTGTTTTATAAATTGATTTTTTTTATTTTCAAAGAAATTTTTAGGTATGTGTGACAGTTCTAAGCAGCAAATAGCGTTTTTTTATTACAGTTTCATTTTAGGCTTAGCAGTAGGGCAGTTTGAAGACGAGATAATTCCTTTGAAGTCAGTGGTTTTTTCACTACTGCATTGCTAAATAAGCTTGCTGGGGGAGAACAGGGAAAATAGGTGCCTATTGATCTTCTATATTTTGTGTAGTTAATGCTATATTTTCTTTCCCTTCTCTACTCCATAGACCCATAAGGCACTCTGTGGTTTTGAATTAACTGTTGTGAAGCAGTCCTGTTTGTACAACTGAAAGAGGGATGTTTGATGATGGCCCTGTCCTATTGGCTTTGACAGAATCTGGATGAAGTCCTTAGTGCTGTAGTGAGTAACCTGCATTAGAGAGGTGGCAGTGGTAACAGGATGCTCTTGTTGAAACAGCACATAAAATATGTGGTGACAAACAGTAGCAAGAATGCAGTATGTCTAGGAGAAGGCAGCTGCTGTGAAGGTGCAGCCTTCACCATATAGAAGATTTGGGTACAATTTTATAGGAAGATGCCTTACAAACAAATCTCCTTGAAAACACTGGTCATATACAGAGATATATTTCTTGCACGTTTTCTAGTGCATCTCAACTGTTCTGTGTTGCTCCTTGTTAACTCTTCTATGTCAGTGCTGTGATTCTTCAAAGGCAAAAAAGAGTACCAGTCAATAAATACTTAATAATAGTATGAATTATGTAAGACAGAATATGCAGTTGTTATAGGAGGAAGCATAGAGATTAATGGGTCTGGGTACGGAATGCCATAAAAACCAAAATACCCTGAATCTTTTTACAAGCAAAAGAGCATTAGCTGTGATAAAATGAATGTTTGCAATTGTTTCTACAATTTCTGAATGTTTATTGTAATGTTAAATGGGCTTATGTGTGAGAAGCCATTGGCAACTGGAATTAAATTTTCCCTAAACATATATGATTTATGGCACGCTTATTCTCTGTAATAAGTAAGAATTTAAAGGCTTAAGGAGCTTCAGATGAACTGCAGCAGTGTCTCAATAAGCTTCTACATTTTCCTGAGTACTTCAGTTTTATCTTTAATGTCTTTACTGTTGAAGTGTTCTAAAAGTTTATTTACCAGTCTCTGTTTACATTAATTAGTATAGTTATTTCAAAATCAAAACATTTACAAGCACTTTAGCTCAAGATGGCTTACTCTTGTCTCATTTTATGAAGTTCCTAATTGTATTGTTTCACACCAATATTGACTGCTGCAAGTAAAAATAAAAATGTGTATCATTTCTGTCCCTGAGCCAAATAAAAGCAGCTGTATGTAATGCTGTGGAGAAAAAATCACCAAAATGAAAACATTGCAGGGAACTCTCCATCATCTTTTTCAGACTTCTATTCAGCTAGTGATTGCGGATTAATAAAGTTTGTGGTATACCAGTGAAAAGGCTGGTGCTGGACACACTTGAAAATTAGACCATACAGCAAAGCTGTGCTTTTCATGCTGACTCAGGTAACAGCAGTTTTCTGCTGAGACCAATGCTCTATCAGCACAGGCTTTGTCTCATCTGCACCAAGGTAATACCAGTTTCCACTATAATTTTACAGGGGAATGGCTGATGTGAATTATGTCCCTCCTCTTTCAGTGAATACAAAGATAAAGTAGGGAGTGGTCTGCTGTCTTGCACCTGGAATATTTATTTACATATGCAGAAAATCTTCCAAGAAGATGTTACCAGAGTGCTGGGAGCTTTGTGTAACTGAAATTCTTTATTTCACTATGTCACTTAATCCATATTACATAGCTGGTTTTTTTCCTTCAACACTTTCATTGACAGAACATTGTTATTCTCAGAACCTTTGACTGCCTGTGATAATTCCACCGAAGGTTAATCAGTCTGGATTTTTTGTAACTAGGCATAATTTGCAACACTTTTTTCAGCTCTGTGCATTGATTATTGCTACTGAACATTTAAAGATAAATTAATGCTGTGACATACCAGAATTGCCATAATAAATAGGAAAATTGCCAAGCCTTTCTTCAGGTTCAGAAAGAACTAGCCTGTGTGCGCGTGTGCAAGTCCTGCAGTTTGTGCAACACTGTGAAATACGGATAATAGTCTGCAAATACAGAATAGGCATCTTTATTACTCTTCTGGCAACGTCAGTATTTTAAAATTTATATTCACCAGAGACAGGATGCCTTGGATCAGGTAATACTACATTTGAACCTGACAGTCCTTTACAAGCAAGGACAGCTCAGCAGTGAATATTAAATTGTAAAAATAAGGAAGAGTTCTTTCAAAGGGCAGAATACATTGGTAATGTCATGTGTTATAACCTATAAACTGTACCTGTATAAATACTTGAAAGGCTGTCAGGCTTTTTAGAGAAAACCTTGATGTCTCCACCAAATAAATCTTTCTAAAATGTTGACCCTCTAATTTTACTGAGCCAGCTCAGCTATGGAGAAACCATCATGATCAGGAATGCTCCATCAACTGTTATTTTCTGTGATAACAGGTGTTTGTCAAACTTGTCTTATAGCTGTACCCTGGACATGGAATTATGTAGTGATGCATAGGAAGGGAGAGTGAAAGCACTGGAATGCTGCTAGTCATCTTTGCAATTGTCTGAACAAGTATCTGCCTTTTTAGTGCTTTCAGTTATCACTATTTCTGAGGAGAACTTACGGTTCTGCATAGAAAGTGATGTTTGGGGTATTTTTAGTAAAAGATAAATCGCCTTTGTTCCACTTTAAAACACATCATACGCGTTTCAGGACTTACTCATTTCAAGCTATCCCGGAAGATTAGTGCTGCAATTACCAGTCATGGCAACTAGACGATATTGGTGATATGATGAATCACAGTATCAATAACAAACGAACTCTAGCTAATTGCTAACTTTAATTGATGTTAAACCAAGACCAAACCTCATAGTTGGTAAATGGTTTCTGGACACTGTAGCTGGACTTAAGTTTGGGTCTTTACTCTTTGTCCAGGAATTTGTCTAATGAATACTGTGTATGTACAGTGTTCTGTGGTGAAGAGTTCCAGAGTTTACCTGCATCTTTTGTGGAGGAAAAAAAAAAAAAAAATCTCCTTTGCTTTCAGTCTGCATCCCACTAGTATATTTGATGCCTCACCTTTACCCATGTAGCAGGTACTTCTCCTTTTGTGATCCTTCCAAAGGTTTTTTTGCCTTTTTGGGCAGGTCTGATGTTAAGTAGTATCAAGAACTTTTGTCCATTGCGTGTCTTAGGACTCCTTAAATAGAGGAAAGAAAGAATGGGCATTTCCTTCTTTCAGGCAAAACACTATCAAGTAGGCCCTTGTACTTGGCTTTTGCGAGGAGTGTAGAGGAAGGGTGCTTATCCAAAGACGACTTATGCAGACAAGAAAAAGCCTTTGTTGCCAGCACTTCGAGTTGTATTAACTGATGAAAGAGCTGTCAGCTCCGAATGACTAAGGTGCATCACATCTCATATCCTCAGTGCAGGTCCTGTGTGAGAAGTCAAAGTACCCCAAGGGATTCTCTAACTGGGTTCTGCTCTTTGGGAAGGCAAATACTGAGCAACAAACAGCATATATATATAGTTTTCCATGTGTCAGTTAGCTGAGGTACTGTGGGGACCTCTTGCCATTCTGACCAATGTTTTATTGTTTCTCTTTGCTCCCTTTTCAGCTTTCTTGTATCTACCTCATGGCTACCTTATGTTGCACAGAAGGGTCTAAGCTCTCTGGGTCAAAGATCTTTTTAGTTCAGTGCTTGAACAGCACCTGAAATAACCAGTGCAGAGTTCTGGTCTTGCTATCTGTAATGTACTACAAAGAGCCTGCAAGCAAAATTGGCTCATGAAACCACATTTCACATATGGAATTTATAGGGTTTGGCTGGGACTTTTAAATTATCTAACCTTATTTTTATTTTTTCCTGGTTTGCATAGTAAATTAGTCAAATCTTGGCATACAAAACCAATGCCAGTCCAGGGAAAGCAGTAAGAAGATATTCCAGAATTTTTCACTGTATGTGCCTCGTGCTTACTTGGGTGTAGTGGAGGGTTTTACAAAAAGATTCTTCAATAAATTCCCACTCTGAAAGTGGCTTGTGTAGGCCACGCTACCTGGCCACTGTGGCTTCTTTTGACTTGTTTAGTTTTTGCCTGGTAGGACATGCTTAGTGACCTACATAAGAAAAGGGTTGAGAAATTCATTCTTTTGAAGAATGAGATAACTAGTGCCCTTCAGGCACGTACTGTTAAAGGACACGACTAATGCTGCCAATATTATCCTTGTTTTTCTCTTACAGCGAAATTTAACTTTGAGCGTGGTGTTATTTTTAGCTGCCTTTTTAGGCAGCTCTGGGTATGTTGCTGGAGTCTTCAGGGCAAATTTTCAGTAGTGGCTGGAGGACTGTACTGTGCAGCTCAGAAAAGCGGCTTTGACTCATCTTTATACTTTACTTAGACACAGCTGGAGGTGCTGAATTTACTCTCCTTAAAGCTGTTTTAATGAGCTCTAGTGGTAGCCAAAATGGCCAGCAATTGGCTCTTGCAGAGTCTTGGCCATGTCCCTTTCTCTGATCACAGGCACCCGTGACCAGAGCAGTGCCTGCGGAGCCAGTCGTTGCCTTGGTATGGCAGGATGACACTCCTTAACTGCTAGTCTGGATAGCGTTGGCTGAAAAGATTCATTTCTGCATGGAAATTGAGTTTTAAATGAATGATTTTCAGATAACAGTTTTTGTGCATACAAGGTATTGAGAACGAAGAAATGAATAAACTAAAGCCTTTCTGACAAACACCAATTGGGAAAACTTCAGCAAAATTGAAGTGTGATAGCTGTGGTTCCCATGTTGTTATGTTCTTCTCTAGGCCATCTGCTGTGCAGATTTAGCAGCTGAATAGGAAACGTGGAAATCTCTGGGCAAACAGATTGAGACAGAGTGCCCACCTGAGAAGAACAGGTTGGGACAGCTTTGGCTGGCTAGTGAAGGAGGCTGGTTTATGTAGATACTGCAGGAGGAGAAAGTAGTGAACATACTTTAAAATTGTGAAATGTGGAAAAAGACGCCCACGTTTTTGGTAGGATGCTGGACAAGGTGCTTCAGTTTCCTTCATTTTCCACATAGGTGACTCTGTGAAGCCTGGTTTACCAAAACATTTAAGACCCCATTGCAAGCAAAATCTATGTGCTTGAATGCAGGGTATGCTCTATAACATGAAATACAAAGGCAGACTACCTCTAAGGGATTTCAAATGGTGCTCAGCACTAGTTAACAGAGTAGAACGGTGGCTCAGAAATGGAGCACCAGGCAATATGTGTGCCAAGCTAGTTTGTTAAAATAACATGTGTTTCTCTGTCTCTTCAAAAGGCTGTAGAGTAGTGCAGCCACACAATGGGGCTGAATTATGGTTGCTTAGGTCAGTTTACTTCTGGCTTTTTTTCTGACCTTAGAGTGTTTGGCTTTGCAGCCTTGATTATGCTATTTAAACAGGGGGTATTTGTGTATTGTTTTTACAGGAGGTTCAATGGATAATGATGACTAGGTTGGTTTTTTTCCCCTTGATTTCACACACAGTTAAAGGAATAGATTCCAAGAAAGCTTCCCTAAATTATTTTTGTGATTCTTTCTTTGGCTTTAATTGGTAAATTACTTCTTCCAAGTCTGTGAGATGGAGAGTCTCGTTTCCTGGAGTGATTTGATTGGCAATTTAGAGATGATTTGTTAAACTGAAAGAGCGTATTTCATAAGATTAAATATGAAATTGCAGAACTGCTCAAGGGCATAATTGCCCTGCTTTCTCCTAGAAACATTATTGTGCTGGAAATGTATACAGCAAACATGTTTTTGTAACACTGGTATTGAAAAAGAAACATACTGGTAAATTCCTTGGAGCTGAGAGTCAAGTATTCACTTGATTCTTAAACCTGTTCTCTGCTGCAACCCCCCCAAATTTTATTGTAAATAAACGAACCTTGAACCATAATCTCAGCAGATTAAGTGATCGGTCTCTGTTGCACCCTTTAAGGTTTTTATCTGGTTAATGCTTTTTGGTTTCTCAGCTTGTAAGCTCATCTTTTTTTATGTGTACAAGAATTTATTTTGTAACTTTTTTTTTTTTAGTAAATGGTAGACATTCAGGTCTAGTTGAGGGATTCTAAGACATCTTTAGCTTTAGAGATACCTGTGGCAATGAGTTCCTCTCTCTAGTTATATTGTTTAATTCCTTTTGCTTTAATATAATTTGAAATCCTCTTACATTCAGAATATTTAGAATACATTTCTTCAATTGAATGGTGAAAGACGATGACTTGGGGTTTTTTTGCCCTTGAATGGAATTTTTTTCCTTTCCACTAGACAATGCAACATGCTGCTACAGCCCAATTATATCATTATGAGATATTTGAATTTTTTTTCTTTCTATTTGTGTCTGTTTTGCTGTCATATTTTGATTTAGACACTCAAGTCTGAAAAAAGTGACCTATAATTATGAAGGGACATATTCAAAGCTAAACTAAGTCTAAATCAAACTCCACGATGAAGTAAGCAGGTTAAGTTAAAAAAGAACTACTAACTCTGGTGATTTTTAGATTAGCTTACATAGCAGAAGGAGCTGA
The DNA here is from genome assembly GCF_900496995.4 of Aquila chrysaetos chrysaetos. NCBI lineage: Eukaryota > Metazoa > Chordata > Aves > Accipitriformes > Accipitridae > Aquila > Aquila chrysaetos. The sequence continues at coordinate 70,294,871 of NC_044008.1, forward strand.
CTACCATTCCTGCTGCTGAAAGCTTATAAGGAGCAGCTTTTACAGCAAAAGACAATGTAGAACACCCGATTACATCACTACACCAGTCTGGCTTTAATAAATAAATCTCATAGACTTCATTATCTTTCCACATATGCTCTAGCAGAAAGGCTCTTTTGGGTTTTTTGGTTTTTCTCATTTGAACTTCCACCAGTGATTTTCTGTATCTAAAATAAATTTTGACCTGCGAAAGAAAAGAAAATTGCAGGCTGTATAATGTTAATCCTCAAAGATTGGGCAGAACAATTGGGTTCTCCTATTGCTGGGAGCACAATTGGGGCAGGGACAAGTTGATGGACCAAAAATGCTTGAACAAAAAGTGTAACTTTTAATAACTAGCCTATGAAGAGACTGGCCAGAGGGATTCTCTAAGATCTCGTCCATATACAGAGTAAATTCTGAAGTGAGCTGGCAGGGGGCAGGGCACGGCACAAAATTGATTGGAGATGTTTTGTCAGCTAGGACAGAAGACAAGACCTCGTATCTTTTAAATTAACAGGACTGATATAGAATGGCTGCAAATCACTTAAGGCAAAAGATTAATAAAGGCCAGGGTGTCTCTAATGCTTTATGCTATAACTAATTTATTAACAAACTATGCTTAATCTCTCTTATTTGACCTGATGGAGTAATTCGCAAATTAAGAGTTTGTTAAATAGATTACCCATTCAGTCTCTGGGATGTCTGAGTGCAGCATCTCTACTATCTGTTATCACGTATTGCTCGGGACCTTAGCAGGCTTTATCTTGTGTTTCAGTAATAGCTTAAATACTGGTGTGGTGGAGCACTGTAGCTGTCACTAACCAGGCAGTTAGATAAACCACTGATTTTCTTTTTCTTAAAAAATTTTGGCATGCCTTATGTACCCAACTTGGGAGCTTGTTGTTACTTAACCCTTGCTTGTTATATTGAGACCCTCATCAAAGCTGTCTGTGTTTTTATTGACAGTAATGAAAGCGATGTATCACTGTTCATTGCTCTCACAAAAGCCTCAAATATTTGATAGGCTGTCATCCCCTGTTGGACTCTAGTCCTAAAATCCACTACAGTTTCAAAGTCTATCAGGAGCAGCACACATTCTCTCTGGCATAGATAAATATGGAGTATTTAATTCTATAATGAATGTGTCTTTTATTCTGTATTCTAGACTGTTATAATAGTAAACAAGTTTGTATTTTAACTGAAAGAAAAGAGTGCTGATGGAAAAATTCACTTATTTCTAGCAGGGCTAGTGTAGCAAGGGTGGTGGAGGTGAATCAGTGTCAGGACAAAATGCTGTTTCTGTTAAGCCCTCCACTGCTTCAGTGTCTTTTGATAAATTCCACATTTTGCTGTGAATTAAACCAATGGGTTCTCCTTGTATAGTGTGTCAGAGATCTATGGAATGTGATGAGAGAGCTCCCTTCCAGGTTTTTACACTGCCCTACAGGGTGCTCTGTACAGCACTGCCAGAATCTCTGTGGAACTCTACAGCCCGCACTTAAATGTGCACAATAAATGCAGCGCTTTCTATTGCACGCCACAGACCTTTTCTGCAAGGGACCTGGTCTAGAAACATGTTGCATTCAGGCCTGTGATGAATCAGCAAAACAGCTGTGATAATTGGGGGGGGGGGGGGGAAGCCTGTTTGTTGCAGTTACATTCAGCAGCAGCAGCAGCTGTAATACTGGAATACTTATTCTAAAATAATCGGGTTTATTTCATGTGGCTTTGGAAGACGGTAAGGTAAGTGTATGTTCTTGCAGAGGCAGGAAAAAGTTTGCTGAGAGTGCTTTAAATAGCTGCTTCGCTATGATATTAGCAACCACTCTGTAAACCCAGACATAAGCTATGGCAACGTGCGCTGGAAGCAGTTTTCCTGGGTTTCTACAGCTCCAGTTCTTAAGTGTATCTAGTTTTTCTTAAACCAGTGGGAGTTAGGTACCCAGACACTTCTGGGAATTTCCCAATAATTTAGAATTTTCTTGAAAATTTGACCCTGAGGTCAAAATGATATTTGTATGTCACTGAGTGGTATTTTTTTCCCTAGCAACGTATATACCATTCCCTTTACAAAATTACCCAGTGCTAATATATGCTGTTTATGGCTTTGGGGTTTTTAAATTAGATTGTGCTGAATCTCTGAATTTGTCAGATTACCAAGCAAGGAGAGCTAAAGATTTGCCAGATGATGATGCCTTTCAATTCCCAAGGGAAGAAATTTCACGTTTTTTATGTGAAATGTAACTTTTTTCTGACTATTTTCATCCTAACCAGTGGGAAAGGCAGAAAGCTTGTTAAAGAAATGGGCAAAGAAATGAAGAAGAAATAAAACTGGATTAAGATAAGGGGCTGAAATGAGGCTGTGCTGGTTTTGGTGATGGGATGGGAGTTGCAGGAGTTTCTTTTCAATGTTAGGATTCCATGCTGTCAGCCGTGGCATTTGATCCACTGAACCCCTAGTCTCCAAAGCCACGGTCATTGTCTCCATCAAAGAAATTCTTCCATCTTAACATAATACTAGTCTGTCTGCCAAGTACGTTAATATATATTCTTCACATAGTTTTATGTCAGACTTCTTTCCCCTGCAAGCTCTACCTGTGGTGAGCACTGTGGAAAGCACAGTGAGCCATGCAGTGTGTGTCCCTAATCCTTTCAGCCCCTGTTCTCCCTTTTGCTGTGAGGCCTAAAGTTAATTTTTAACCAAGGAGTTTTAGCGGCAAAATATTATTTAATTGTGGCAAAAAAAAAAGCCACTTAAAACATCTGTGAAGGAGTAGGAAAATAATCCTGTTTTCTTTCTGTCTTTGCAAGCATTACCAAAATCTGCTTCCCTACCCTGTCCATATAGTATCTCAGCTTAATGTCTTTATGTAACCTGGGCTCTCTTGCCCCCAGGCTGGGGTGGGACTCTCCGTTTGAAGGGGCCATTCAGGCACTGCCAGAAGGTTTCTTGTGGATGTTTTGCTATGTGGATGTTCATGTATAGAGTGATTATACCTCGTGTTCACACTGAGAACAAGAGATCAGGCGGATGTGTTTATTAAAAGTGAATCTCATGGCAGAAGAGAAATCCATGTATTTAAAAATGGCTGATTATATTTCTTAAGAGTGAGGAAGGCCAGTAAGATGAAGTTGGAAATGGAGCAGATGGCCAAGTCTAAGGCGCACTTGAAGTATAGATTAAAATTGAGTATTTGTATGGTTTAGTAGTCTTTGTTTATATGCTGCCATTATAAAAATAAAACAAAACAAAACATCAGACCGCCCTAGTCAATTGTATTTATCAGGTAAAGCAAATAAAATAGGGCTCATCCTAGTCTTTTTTTAATGTCTTGGTAGGGTGAATGTACCACCTGAACGCTGTAGCTGGGAAGGAAAAAAAAAAAGTGTGTTCTGATTTCCAAATTCCTGCTTTGAACAACTGGGGAATGCTGGAGGACACCCTGTGAAGGATGGATTTTTATTGTATGGGTCCAATGTACTGCTGGAATTTAAAGCTGATGTGACCTTAATTCTCTTTGGGTTACTGCAACTCAGTGTTTCCAAAAAAAAAAAAAAAAAAAAAAAAAAAATTCAGGATGGGATTCACATGGGAGTTGGTTTGGTTTTTTTTTTTTCCAGGTTTTTTTGGTGGGTTCCCCTCTACCCCAACCAGGGTCCCTGTTATAATTCTTGATGTATAAAACCTCTCGATCTAGCCGAGAGAAGTTTGTTCCTTCTGTGCACAGTACAGGAATTGTAGTTTTCTGTGCTGCTGAACTGTTTATGGATATTTGCTGTAGACAACCTGTTGACTAATGGTATTGTTTATACCTGAAGGTTGCTCAAAGCTAGTGCAGCCTAGTGCCTAAGAGACTTTGATAAGAATACGTTTCTCACATAGGGGTTGTATAGATAAGAGTCCTAATTGACCACTGAGACCCTTTTTCTATGCTACTGCAACCAGACTGAAATGGGGAATCTGGCATGCTATCTTGAATCTTTCAAAAGCCTCCTCGTTCCCAGTACTAACGTTTCTCTCTATTGAATTGTTTTTCCTTGCAAAAATCTTGAGCTCTGCTAACATTTCTGAAGAACAAAATATAAAGTATTTTGTCCAGCATGGATAACTTGGATCGTTTCTGGAGATGAACTCACAGCATCTGAGACAACACATCAGAAATAAAGTACATGTGAGAATTCTTGTGGAGCTGAATATAACAAGATAGTAGAGAGGTGTTGCAGATAGTTGGAAGTAAAGCTCTGAGGGCTTAGCTGGCTTGGCGCTTAGGGAGAAGGCAATGTCATCTTTTTGCCTTTAGCACTGGATTTCTCATTGTGTATGGGATGATTTCAGTAAGTGCTGACAAAGTGCTATTAAATCTTAGTTCACTCAAGGGTTTGGCTGTTTTGTAGGGACTTCAAAAGAAATTGGAAAATGAGGTATGAACAGAAAACTTTTTATGTGTTATGGGATTTCATTTTGGCCCAGAAGCCACAAATCTCATTGCACTTATTACTGAAGTCCCTGTGGAGCTGATAAATAATTGATTTAAGGGGACTGTTCTTAGAGCAAAGGGGAATGGAACAGCAAGGAGGTCAGCCGCAGGTTTGCACAAATACATGAGCAGTGACACCTTTAGTGTTGTATTGATCAGTAGTGGTGAAAGGGAGAGATTTGTATGGGGTCAGGAACTACATTATGAAGGGCATAAAAGCCTCCTTGGCTTTAGCCCTGTGAGATATGGAAGGAAAACAAGCGGTTAGGTTTGAGGAATGACCAATACTTGGGGAAATGTGGACCTTGGCATTGTACCCTGAAGAGAGTGCGTTTTGTTATGATATATGGTAAAGGGGAGGAAGGAGGATTAAGGGGCTTGAAAGAGTGGCTATGAAGCTACTTAAATGAGTGGAAAAGAAGCTGTAGAAGCCTAAGCCTTGAATTCTAGGAATATGTCTCCTGGTGACCCATGTACAATGTTAAAAGGAGCCTACAAGGCAGTGGTTAGCTGTTCAACTTTCAGTGTAGTGAGTGCCAAAATTAAATCTCATTGAAAACCTGGCTTTAAATGATGATGATATCTTAGATATCAGTGTTATCCATAGCATGATTTTCTTCTCGCTGTGGGTGAATAACTTACAAGCTAAGACGAGCAAGTGGTCTTAGTATCTGTAAACTAAAAGCTTCACAGGTTATTCCATTGGTAGCCCAAGTATTAACATTAAACACTTTGTAGTGTTGCCCAGCCTCTCTGTTTTGCTAGTGGAGATGCATGCTGTCTGGTCGCACTGTGTTTTGATAGTATGAGAAGGGAAGAATAAGCTCTAATGTGCAACATTTGTTTGATTTAGGTTTATTTTAGGTAATCATAGCTATTTGTTCTGTAAGGGAATCTGAAAGTTCATGCATCAAGTAATCTTAGGTGGTCAGAAGTCTTGTTTAGATGATCACCCAGAAGCCTGGAGCACTTACGGAGCTTGCCAGACAGGCAGAGGAATCAAAAAAGTGCAATTTCTTTAATGACAACTTGGTAGTTTGTTTGGACTTCCCCCTTCCCTCTGGCTAAAATAAGGAACTATGGATAAAACTCAGAATGGGATGGAATTTATCAAAGCTTGGAGTTATGAAAGGTTAATTTTAAGTCTAATTTGAGGCAACTGCTCAAAGACACTGCAGTGCTGGTTAAAAATTTAGAGACAATGTCATACCCTTTCTTTTCTTTTTCTTTTTTTTTTTTTTTTTACAAAAACTATACTGATTTTCATCTAGTTCTGACAATTTGGGGAAAAAAATGAGATTCTACAGAGAGCAAGAGCTGAATCAGAGATAGAAAACCATAATAGTAATATATAAACTAGCATAAGTTCAGTGTAGCTGCACAAAGAATTACTGTAATAGCAATGGTATACTGGCAGTCAGTATCCTTCCCTCAGTCTGGGACTGTGCAGAATAAATCCTCCTTTGCTGCAGGAGCATTGGGATCTGTGCATTAATTTCCTTATTATCCTTGGATGAACTTGACAAGAAAATTGGAAGAGAACTGAAACTAATAAGCAGGGACCCTCTTGGTGCTTAGAAACCTTCTTGCAGTTTTGTCTGCATTTTCTCTGTCCCTATGCTACGCTATCTTGCACTCAATCTCCCTCTCGTTTCATGCCTTGTGTCCTGCAATCCACAGGACAAGAAATCTTATCCACTTCCCTATCTTCCCCTTCCCTCTCTTTAACTTATATGCTCCTAGTAACCATTCAGTTTTCTTGAGAGTAAAAAATGTAGCAGATATGACACTTGTTGGGGTATTTGCTCTGTGTGTTTTACCACTTCAAGCCCAGGTTGTGTTTCTGCACTGTAGTTTATAACCTTCTTGGGTCAGGGACTTGCACTGCTGTGCGTGTGCGGTGCCTGACACAATTTGCCATCAGTCTTGCTTGGTCCTTAGGTGCTACATAAGAAACATGACTAACAATGGTAATATGAAAAGAAACTTCTTACTGGTTTTGAAGTTTTCCAGAGCATTAACTTCAAAAAAAAAAAAAAAAAAAGTGGCATAAAGTTTCTAGTTTATGAACTTTATCTGAACTGAACAGTTAGGGATAGATAATCCCAAAAAAAAAAGCATGTACTGTAACATCAGAATGTTTTTGATCCTGAAGCTGGGACTGTGCAATTAATCTGGTTTCCCAGAAGCTAGCAGATACTTCCAAATGTGAAATTATTCCACTTCTGCAGAAATGAAAGGATTCAAAAGACCAGCCTCAGCAGTTTCTGCTGGGACTGTGCCCAGGGTATGTCATTTATTTTGTAATTTTTTTCAATTAGATTATTTTCCCTTTTTCAAAAGGGAGGATGTCCGACTATTTAATCTAATCCAGTTCATTTATTGTTTTTATCCTGCTGAGCCTCTCGCTGTAAATCCAATAGTGCTAGCATAGCTCAGACCTTGGTAGACCTCCTGGAAACTTTTGCACTTCTTTTCCAGTGGCAAAGCTTACCGGGGTCAGGATTTTTATTGCAAAGTACGGAATTCTTACATCTGTCTCTGGGGAAGGATTTGGGTGGAAGAGAGCTTCAGAATTGTAGATATCATTTTCGAAACTGAGGAACATTTTAGGAATTTCTTGAAGGTCATCTTCATTGGTTCTTCTCTAGCCATTAGTTCCGTAGCCAGGTGATTGGTGTGGGGTTGTTTTGTGGGAATAGCATATTTCAAGGTTTGCTGTAGCCGAATGGCTTGGTATTCAGCTGCTTTAGGGGTCATCATACAGCAATATTGAATATGTCTTAAAGACTCTGTAGTACTGGTATAGCAGAATACGCACTGGTAAGAGTTAGGTCATTGCTTACTATCTGCTTTTTGATGTTTAATGAAGACCATTAAAACTACAGCATGCTGTGGTCCTTTTTTTGCTGTCTGTTGTAATAAGTAAACTGAGGATAAATCCAGACCATGTGGAAATAAGTTGAAAGATTCCCATTAGCTTCTGTGAGAAGTGGATGGGTTTTTCGTGAGAAGCTGAAACAGCTATTGAAAACAAGATTGACCTCCAGATCAGAGTATAACTTACATGTTCTGTGTAACTTTATCACCATCTGCTTTGAGTTCTGTTCACGCTGCAGAAGGTCATGTACAGAAACTTACGGTAGACTTCAGAAGTGCCCTGCTGTCCTCTAAAGGAAAACGTGAGGCATGGAAAATGTAAGGTGATTCTATTGCCAACTGGATGCTGATATAACGGGGGAGTTGCCTAACATTTTCTTGATAAGTATGCTCTTGGAGCTGCCAGGGAAATTTTTTTTATAGTCATCCTACTTGGATATCTATTTTATTTTTCTTGTGGTTATTTTAGAAGCAAATGATTCCCAGTTCTGATTAGATGAACAGCGAAACATGCAATAAATGCATACTGAAATTGGACAGAAATCCTCTTACCAGTTTGGGAATTACGAGTGCAATAAGCAGTAACATTGTTTGTTTACTGCTCTCTAATTTTCAAATAAAATGTTCAGTACACGAAGATCACTGTGTTTAACAATAAACCGTAAGTAATCACATATGTTTGGCCTGATGCTCTCAGTCCACATTAAAAATTACAGTTAAACTTTGCAATGCTTTGTAAGTTAGGGAAAGGCTTATGATGCTCAATTCACTGATCAGGGAAATGCAGACTCCTCTCGAGTGGATTATTCATTGTGTGATATGAATTGTAGGTACAGGGGGCACTTACTTGATTCCTCAGCAATCTGCTAACATGTTTGGGGTGCTGAAAAAATCACAAAAATCTATAAAAGAGAATGTAATCAAATGACCAGAGTAGATACATCAGCAGTCTGAATGCCATTTTCATCCCAAATTTTGTTGTTGTTGTTTCAGGAGGCAGGTGACTTTGATAATCTCATAATTGTTGTGTTAATGAAAATGTTATTGTTAGCAATTGCTGATCATATATTGCAGTGGCCCTACAGAGTAAATCTGAAACCCAACATCTGCTAGTATATCAGTGGCAGAAATCTTTATTTTCCTTAGTCCTAGTGATCTGGAATTCACTTACGTTCTTCTGCCTGGGAATTGTTCAGTGCTACAGTTTGGGGATTGATAACTCTCATAATTTCATAGAGGAAGGCTTCGTGCAATCTAGATTATGTACAAAGACTGTCAGGAAAATAAGTAGCAGGAAACAATTCCCTTTCTGAGACAACCTTATTTTTCAGATTTTTGCATTTTTTGAGGAATTTCTATTGCCATAACCAGGTGTAAAATTAAGGACAAAAAGGCAAGCAAAATAAAAATTGTGCTAGTCTAAAACTGAGAGATTAATTCAGAGATCTGTTTTTTGGGGGGAGGGAGCAGGTGCAAAATATTCCATTTGTGCCATTCCTTCCCCTTTTGATTCTCTTCCTGTCATTTTTCTGAGCAGGTTTCTCATAAATAGAACATGAATGGAGTTGCCTGCTCTAATCCAGATGGGAGGATACAGAGCTGGTATCATTTTAATGTGAAAGATACATTAGCTTTCATTTAAATTATGTAAATATGCATGTTCTTCACTGACTAAGTGAAGACAAACTGGGAGGCATAGATGATAATTGTATATGGATGGTGTGAGCCCTTGGAATTAATAGACACGCACAAGCTTTTCAATTTTGAACAGCTTAATATTGTAGATGAATCACTGACCTGATCTTGCAAACAATTACACATGCGCTTAGTTTTAAGTACTTCTGTAGTACTGTTGCAGGCAGTAGGTTAATTGAAATTTGGAGTAAGTGTACAATCGATAGATCAGATTGGAATGAAATTTTATGCTTGTAAACAATTTCCCCATTGCTGTATTTATTTGAATTCAGCTAATTTAGGCTCTGTTTTATGAAGTTGCTCCAATTATTGCAGAAGTTTGTCCCCCTCCAGGTAATAGTGTCATTAGGGAGCAGGCAGAAAAAGGCATTCTTGAGAATAAGCTCACCCCAGAAAATGAATCAAAACTTTACCAAGGTATTGAGCCTCTGGAGTAATTTCTTTCTGCTGCTGCTGCTGACAAGAGTCCAGACTGAGCCAAGTGGATGGGCTTGACAACTATACACTTGTGTTGTGTAGTATTTACTAACCTTGGAATACAGACTGAAACTTTACAGAGGGCAATGAAAATTATTTTGTAAGAGTCAAATCTGTGCACTGCTGTAACAGGACTGAATTATTATTAAGTAAAATATGATACATGAGTTGTAAAGGGACTCGGGCTCCATTTTGAATAGCAAGTTTATTTGTTGTGGGCTTGGAGAGAGCTGTGCACAAGTCTGTGTATTCGCATTCCTCATTAAAGAAATAAAATGTTCTCCCTTATTCTTAGCTCATTTATTTTCATTTTTCAGAACAATTCTATTCCTGAAAGAGATCTAATTTTAGGGAATAAAAATGTGACTTGGTCTCCATGTCAGCGGTTGTAACTTCTTTCTGTTTCTCAGCTAGCTGGGCCAGCAATAATGAACATTGTGTATTTCCACAGCCCCAAAATGCTAGGAAATCAAATGATAAATGTAAATGAAAGGGAATATATGTTGTTTCCTTTTAATTAGTTGTCTCACATTTGCATAAAAGACTACCTTCATTAGCTGTGGTGAACTTGAGAACAACTACATTTCTACCAGCTGTGAGGATCTTGATTTCTTTCCTTTACTGACACATAAGAAGGGAAAAATTTAAAATAGTACTTCTGACTTAATCACCTTTTACGTATTGATGTATTTTCTTTATATGGATACATCTGTATATACCAAATACCCTCAGAAACAATGGTAATAATGCAGAGATTTTCAATTATGATAGGAACTTTCTTGTAATTAGAACGGGCTTGCTGATTCCTGCACATTCAGAAGCAGACGTGTTATTGCCCTACAAAGATTCCACAAAAAATCATGATATTGCCTTTCATTAAAATATTTATTTGGAAAAAGATATTTTGTCTTTAAAAATAGATGTTTGGAATTAAGAAGTTGCTCAGCAGCAGACAATAACAATTGGAAAGTTTCTCCTATGTAGTGTTTTTTCAAAATACAGTATTTAGAGTATGCAGTATCTGCATGCAGCTTAGAATGAAAGACTTATTAAACAATTACAGTATGTCAGAGACCAATATAATTGCATTTACTTTATTTTAAAATTTACTTGTTTAATTAGAAATTGTCTTGTGAACATGTCTGGAAACTTTTATATGTCTAGTCACTTTGTTATTAATAGTTTCTTAAACAGTTATAGCATACGATTAGCAAACATCTGAAAACATTATGCATATTTTATATGGCATATATAGTCACCCATTCATAATTTATAACATATGTTGCTAAAACATTTATTAACCATTGATAGCTGGTTTCATGTTACTACTACTGTGTATTATAAGTACAATAAAATCACTCAAACATTCCCACAACCTTTCTATCAACATTCATTTATTGTTAATATTTTTGCAAACTATGGTAGCGTAAAAATGGCCATAACGTATCGTAAATGATTTATGAAGTCATCTCCACCTACTCATTCGTCATTTAGGCCATACATCCCAAATGGTTGCTAAACCTCTATGTAAAGTATACCCATCTGCATGTATCAGAAAGAATCAACTATACTTCAAGGAAATACCAGGGTTTTCAAACAAAACTTATTGGTAACCAAGTCAATTACTGAGCTGTAATGATGTGGACTTATCTCTTTTAGCGTGCCAGTTTGTTCAGCAAACAAGCCTCGTACTTTTGTTGCCCTTGCCCTCGAGGGCTTCCTGGGTTGTTTAAAACCTTGCCACCTTGCAATTGCAGCTTTTCTCCAGCCGTTTTTCTGTATGGTACTGCTCTTTCGTTTCCTGCTTTGGTTGTGTTGTTACCACATTCATCTCCTCCCTGGCAGATTAGGGAGTAAACTGAGGTGGAGGGAAATAAATTGAAGGACTTTGTGTAAACTGGGCTGCTGTTTGGAAAAAATGCAGTGGGAGAGCAATCTAGTAGAGACATTGCCTTGTACCTGGGTGAGCAGAGCACTCTTGGGAGAATCAGAGGAGTAATAGACTGCTGTTCTCTTCCTACCACTACTTACATGAAAAATCTCTTCAATATAAAATGCTTAAGCAGTTCTTGAAGCAGGAGGTAGAGTTTAGGGACCCACCCTCCGGAGACGCATGGACAGTGACTCTTGCCTCCATCATCTTGTTAATGTGAATCAGAATCACATGCACTTCTGTGGCCTGGCAAGCATGAGATTAATGATCTTCCTTACTTCTCAAATTCCTTCAAATCTCTCCTTTAGATAGTGCAGTCTAGATTGATTTGTGGCCTTTGCCCATGTGCATACATCTTGATTCTGACAGACAGTTTTTATGAGCTCTGCTTTAATGTGCCTTTGCAAGTTTAAGTTGTTTTGCTGCGCTCTTGATTTTATGCCTGCAGAGAAGAGAGTGCTTTGGAGGCCTGTGTAGGTAATTGGTAAATGCTGTAGAATATGCCTTAGTCAACTTGTAGCATCCGGCTTTCCTTGCATCCAGTTGTTTCATTACTGCTAGATCACCTGCTGTGATATCTTTGCAATGGTAAGTATTTTGCAAATGCGGTCCCTAGGCCATTGGATGTATACTCCTTCCTTTTGAATATTTAAACTGTGCCCCTAAATCAGAACTAGCCATTTTGTGATGATATTTTGAAGTATTATGCTGGAATTCCTTGAGATACATGTGGCACACTATTATTTTAATAGTATTTCTGTCAATGCATTGACTACCTTTTGAATATAACCCCATGATTGTGTACAATGTAGTCTCTACCATTCTATATGCTCCTAATCCAGCTAAACTTCATTGTGTGAGAAATACTTTGCAGCCCTTACAGGTATGTTCATAGAGCTGGAATTTAATGAAAATTATATGCATTCTGAGATAGCACTGTGCAAATGTATCAATTAGTCTATTTTTGGTATTACGATGATAACTAGAATTTAGTAAGGACCCCTAATGGTGTTTGAGATTCAAAGGGAGTAACTTTGGTGCTGTAGATTCTCCCTAGCGACGTGTAAATTAATTGTTCCATTGTTTATATCCAGCTTGCAATCTGTAATTTGCCATTCTGAAGGATTTTTTTAATAAAGGAGGAAACTTTGAAATCCTGTTAAAGATGTGCTAAATCCAGGCAAGATATTAGAAGAATTGTGCAAGTAGGGGTTCCTGTGTTCTCTTTTCATGTACAGTACAGAATCTACAAAGCCATTGATGCCTTGAACAGCTAGCATCTGCACCATGCTGCAAATCAACCTACAGTTTCTCCAGCGTTATACTGGAGATAGCTCTGAGGACTATGGCAGTGATGTTTGTTTTATTCTGTAAGCATTAACTTTTTTCTCTCTGGTGCTTGATTGATGGATAGGGATGCAAAGAACTGCGTACAGCGGTAGTGGCTGATGCTACCAGACTTCCTTTTTTCGTTGTTACTTTGTGTAACTAGATTACAAATGAAAGTAATGCTGTTACTACTATGGCCTTAAGTACAGAAGTCAGTGTATGTGACTTGAGTTTGCACATATAAATTATACATAAATCTGTTCCAGGATTAAGGAGATTTGATTTTTAGAAGTTTTAAAGGGAAGAATCGCAAAGGCTTTTAAAATTCAGTTTCTACCAAGTTCCTTTACAGAATCTCAAGGCTGAGGCAAGCAATGAAAAATCCATAAAAACAAAACTTCAGAACCAGAGAGTGGTGTGATGCAAACATCCTGAGGCAGTGTTCATTCTGAAGTAGTTTCATTTAAAGTATTTGGAGTTTTCCCAGTGCATTCAGAAATGTCGTTTGTGCCATCTTTCACCTATTTGATGGAGTTTTAGGTGCTTACACTATACTCTTTCTAGGAGGAAATCATTGCCAATGAAGTTTTAATGTTAACTTTTAAACTACTTTTCTCATATGAGAGAAGATAAATCAAAAGATGACCTAGCAAGGTCTGTGCAGATCTGATATGAATTGCTCACCCTAAAGAGCAGGCAACTTTTAAAAGTCCTTAATGGGAACCTAGGAACCTTAGAGAGATTCAAAAGTTCTCTGGACATGGTCTGGCTACTTGATTTAGGTGACCCAGCTTGAACAGGGATGTTGGACAAGGTGACCTCTAGAGATCCCTTCCAACACCAAAAATTCTGTGATATTTTATTAATTGGGTCCCTGATTCAGCTATCAAACCAATGTTTTATTCTAGCCTTATTTAATGAAGCATTTGTTTAATTAGGTGCACTAAAAAATCAAGTTCCATTGTAGATCAAGACTTTCTTCTTTGCATCTTTTTAAGCAAAAGCAGATGAAAGTGGAAAATTTTTCTATGGAGGTGAAGAAATAGAATACGGGTGACATCTACTTCAAATCCTATAGGAAAAAAATGCTTTGCATGCCTCATAAATGGTAATTGTGGGAGCAGGTATTTCTGAACCTGTACTAATCAAATCTGAAAACACACAGGATACTCTGGGGAAGAGGAAGGGGGAAGAGGGCGCGTATGTGTGATTGCATTTGCTTTGTTGATAATGTGCTGGGAAATTAGTGAGTGCATGGAACAATCAAGAAGTTTGGGTGTTGCTTTATGTTTGCTATTGCTGTTCTTGTCACCATTTTAGCAAATTAGAAACTTAAGTTCAAACAAAAGATCAATATCAAACAGCATCTCCAGCAAATCAGAGAACCAAAATGCAGTAACGCTGTCTGGCAGGCCTATGTGTTGGCCTTCAACCAACTTCTTTTCCAGTTTGCACTTCAATTTCAAAAAGGTTTTCATACTTTTCCAGAGAGAGGATAGTATTCAGCTGCATTTCTTCGGTTAGGGAGGAAAGCACTGACTCATGTAAAGTGTCCTTTTTTTTTTTTTTCTTCTTTTTTTTTAGCATATCTGGGTAATAATGTGCACAACGTGAGGCTCTATAAAGCAGCAGCCCTCGAGCCTAAGCTCTCTCCATAACTGTAACAGCATTCCACTTAAGCTAATAGGAACCACTGCGATTAAAACAGCAGCAGCCCACTTTAAGAAAACCCTAGACTCAAGGCTGAGCAGCCATTTTGTAGGATGAAAACTGGCAGTTTTTCAGAAAGCTGAGGTATATGTCTATCTATCATAATGGAGAACTTACAGCAGCTTCAGTGTGCTTCAAGCTGACTTCTTAGCATGCACAAACTGCTTCACTGTACATATGTAGCATGTTTTCTCAAGCCATGTTGTTACAATGATCTCTTGCTGTGTAAATGTTCTTCTAAAGCAATAGTGAAATCTGATTTAAAAATGGAACAAAAGCACAACAGTTCTGGGAGGGGATGACAGGCCTGTGTTGTTTGTGTGTGGAAGTTTTTAAATGAAGTACTCTTGCTTTTCAGAGTTTTTCCCTTGTGTTGAGTGCATCTCTAACAAGGCTTCACAGCTTTTGGGAAACTTAACAGCTTCTTACATGCTAAAGCTGTAAACTAATTTGCTTGTGTATTGCCTCATTCAGCAAAACACTTTGGTATGAGGTGAAGTGGAAGCCTGTACTTTTGGTGCTGAGGACAGTGCAGCCATCACAATATTTAAAACAAAGCATCTCCTGAGTGATTTACGGAATCACTGGCAAAGCTCAAGGATAGATACTGCAATACAGACAGTGTCACCCTTATTCCTAATAAAATTTCTGACCAAGAGATTTGTTTTTCCATAAAAATATAGCATTTTCAAATAATTGATCACCATTACTTTGTAGTACGGTTTGAGGCTGCTGTTGGACTTCTAATAACAGCACAGTAACATTGGCTTTGCAATGGTGGATCAAAATAGTTTTGTGCTGTTGGAGTCTGAACCAATCCCCTCAGTGTTAATGGGTGTATTTCAAATCGCATTAGTAAGGTCTTGACCAAACTCTGGGCAATTTCTTTCCAAAGCTGAAAGGAACAATTTAAATTCCCAAATAACATTGCTGGAGAAGTCAAAGTTATGGTCTCTTCTAAGTTAGGATGTTTTTCTTGTTAAAATGCTAGTGGTAAAATGGGAGCTCACAAAATCTTATATTCTTCTGTATCATTCTCTCTTGTATATTTGTTTGTTAATTAGTTGGTTTTTAAACAATATATTCTCATATTCTCCTTAGGTGTTTGACTTTCAGATTTCCTTTTGAGAGTATATAAGGACTTCTTTGTAGGCAGTTCTATAATTATAGATTTGCTTGTTTGTTATTTGATGATGATACACATTTTCTATTATGACTCTTCTGGAAATTAAAGAGGTAAAGAATCTGATTTCACACATATGAAGTAATCAGTGATTTATTTAAGTAGTATGGAAGCAATAGTGAAATGTGATATGTGATAGACAATATAGTACTTGGCGCTAGAATAGTGAATTTTCTTTGCAAGGGTTAGGGTAAGTTCATCTAGCCCGGCCTTCTGATTTGCTGAAAATCCCTAAGTACTTTATAATGACTCTGCTCATGTTTGTACAAATTTAGAATTCAAGAGACGCATACACAAGTACAAATTTACTGAGAATCCCCCAGACAGCAACACTGAAGAGTCCTTTGTTGGAGTAGCCCTATTCCAAAACACCATGGGCTCTGCCTCTGTTATAGTGCTGAACTGAGGACTTGAGAAACTATTGCTGTGGCGGGTGAGAGTCACAGCAGGGGAAGCCACAAGAGTCCTTGTTGAAGGAATACAGACCACGTTCAAATAAAAGGCATGAGCTGTGCACTTCAAGAATGTTTTGTCTGTTGTGGTTTGTGGTTTTTTTGTTTGGTTTGGTTTTAGCTGAGTTAATTGACATATGTAGGGTTAAATCTCAGTTCTTGGTCAGAAGTATCTTATGAACTGAGAGTGGATGAATTCTGGGTTATAGGATAGATCCCCAAGCATACAAAAGGCTGTAATTTTCCTATAACTTGTAACAGTCTAGAATGTGGTGTCAGAGGTCTCTCCTCTTTGTGTTGCATGGGGGTTTTTGTTTTGTTTTGTTTTGTTTTCTTTCCTGTTGTGCTGCAGTAGCACACAAAAGAAACCTCCTAAAACCAGCATCACCTCATTAAACCCCGTGGTACTCCTGAACAAACTTTTGTTTCTAATGTCCTGATAATAATTATGGGTGACCAGGCTGAATTGGTGTGTTGTGAAAGGTGATGGGTCCATAGCTTGGAGGATCCTAAAGTAGGAGAGATGCAACACTCTCCTTCTCCAGTTAGGGGACTACAGGAGGCAAATTAGGTCTGGTGGGTGACATGGATGTTTTGCAGCAGAATAAATTTCTTTTAATGGCTGTGGTAGATGGAAAGCAAGATGCTAATATGCCCTATTGAAATGGGGAAAATGAATACCAGAGAACAGGGCAAAAACACCAGGAGGGGACAGAATATGATGAAGACGCTGTTGTAAGAATGCAGACCTTTTAGGTGTAAAGACCATAACACGCTGCAGAACTGGGCAGGGCTGACCACAGGAAGTTCATGACCGTCACTGGGGCATTCAGACGTGGCTGTGACCTAGCTGTATGAATAACGTGTCGCTGTCCTGCTGGGTGTACCGGACGTTGTAATTTCTTTTGATTAGATCTGGCTGTTGGAAAGCTTCCAAATGCTGCATTTCTGTATTCACTCTTAAGCCACTTTTAAGCCCATTCTTTGTTAATCATATTTGGCTGGCACATTGGTCACTCACTTCACTACGAAAGGTTGGGGGGGGGAACTAGGCTGTGCTGATGTGATGTTAAATCCCTTCATCCGTGGGAGCTCCTGATGGTTTTGACTTAGTGATTGTGGCCTTGAACATCTGTGCTCTCCACCTTTGCAAAGCCAATGCTCAAAGGGAGCTGCTGGCTCCTGCACTGGGGGCTTTGTGTACTGGAGTAGTTCCTCACCCCTACCTCTTCCACAAATAACAGACATCCTCGCAAGGCAGAGTGCTTTAAATAATCACCGCTGAGTTGTAAATGTTTATTTGTTTTCTTTTGTCATTTTTTGACAGGTTATCTGTGATAATTTCATTAATTGCCGCTTGCAAGGAAGGATTCCGCTTACTGTTTTCTCTGTACTTATTACACACGTATAAAAAATGTCATTTAGCTTTATACGCATTTGCATGAAACGCTACTGTTGCTTTGTAGGAGGATTAGCTCTAACTGCTTGACAGGAGAGTGTGTGTTTATATAACGTGTAGTATTCGTGACTGTAAATATATTTAAACATCAGAGCCGAATTGCTGATAATGCAGAGCTATCGTCAGGATTCAGCAGGCTGCTCTAGGTTGTAGGTTGGATGTGAGCGACAGTGCGTTTGAGCCACCTGGAACTGGCAGCTTTGGGGACCTTGGCTGCTGCGAGTGCGTAGAGCGGCAGTGTGCCTCTGGAGAGTGTAGTTCCCTGCTGTGTTTTCCCAGGTTTTTCACTATTCTAAGGGAGTCATGTTGGCAAAAGCTGGAGGGATGGGGGACTTGGACTCAGCACCTCCTCTCTTCTCTTTCTCCCCCAGTACTGGGTAGAGAAGTGGAGATGGTAAGCAATGCATATACAATTAACCTACTGCTCTCTATCTTGAGGGAGCTTAGAGTTGACAGCAACAAGAAAAAGTGCAATTGTAAGCTTATTTACTATGTTTGTTAACCATCTGGGATATAAAGCCTCTAAAGTGAAGGAGCTGTCAGATTTCATTCTAGTTAACCCTGTGGAAGCAAAAGACTTGATTTTAATTTCTTTCATCAAGCATTTGGTTTAGTAACAACCTTGGACAAAAAGCAGTACTGATGTAAATTTTTTTTTTTTTTTTTTTATTCTCTTGATATATCCACATTGTCATAGGAGCTGATTACTGACATAGGTCACCAGTGGTCAGCAGGGCTCCTGCTGAAGGACACGGGAGGAGGTCATCAAAGGGTGAGAAGCTCTTCCTCGACTCAAGCTGTCAGGTGCTATGGAAGGTGATGGATCCATAGCTTGGAGGCTGCTAAACTAGGAGAGATGCAACACTCTCCTCCAGTTAGGGGACTACAGGAGGCAAATTAGGTCTAGTGGGTGACATGGATGTTTTAACAGCAGAATAAATTTGCTTTAGTGGCTGTCATATATGGAAAGCAAGATGCTAATTTGGCCTCTTGAAATGGAGAAAATGAATACCAGAGAACTCAGCAAAGATACCAAGAGAGGGCAGAACATAATGAAAATGCTGTAGCATGCCCTGCAGAGTGTTGTGAGCTCTCCTTGAGTTTGCACAGAGAGAGAACAGCCAGGATTCATCTTCAGAGTTTCCTGCATAAGAATGCAAGAAAAAAATACAATGCAAGAAGAACCGGCACAAATTGTGACAGTTTAAGGTACTAGAAATCTAACAATGGATAATGTAATGGGGATGGTAAGCTTTGCTATATAGTACTGAAAAAGCTTCCTTTGCTTTTGGTTTGTAACCAGAAACTGGGCTGTGTTCTTCAGCTTTTTTTTTTTTTTAACAGTTTAGAGCTATGCTAGCAAGGTTGAGAATTGGTGCTGCTCTCCCCCCTGAACACTAGTGAACAGAAATAAAGAAAATAAGGAAGAGAAATGCCTTGAAAAGGGAAAGACAAACAAGAACGGTTTCTTACAGCAGGGAGCTAAATTTTACACTGGAGCAACATCAGCTCCAATGGAGCAAATGTAGTTTAGAGGAGGAAAGTATTTGTCTGTGGATTTTGAAGGAAGTGGGGAGAAAGATGCTCCAGTACAGATCAGAGAGGGAGAAAAAAAGCCAGTATCAAGGACAGGACAGAGAATTTGTGGTTATATAAAGCAGCTGTAGGAATTACCTGCAAAGCAGGCTTATTACCTTAGCGGGAATCTCTTTTGTGATGTACACAGGCTCGGGCTCTGGCCTTGAGTTTCTGCTGTTAGGTGTTGAATTACCTCTCAGGAAAGTGTATGAGTCAGAGGTGTGGTTGCCCCCAGGAGAAATGAATAGTGGAAACTGTAGCCCCTTGCAGTGTGGGAGTTAAGTGTTCTGCACTACTGAGAATCAGGTTGCTTTGGTGCCAAAATATGGATTTAGTTGCTTAAAATTAAGTCTGCCTGTGTCCCAGTTTCCCCATCTGTAAAATGTATTACAGCAATTTCAGCTAATCCTATTAAATTGTAGTACTAGTGTTTCACTATTAATATATCTACAAGGACATGCATCATGGTAACTTTACCCCATGGTGACTAAAATGTCTGCAGTAGCACAGTATAAAATAATCAGAGCCTCTGGGACTCTGGAGCTCTCCTTTTTTAATTGGTTGACTAGAAAGAAATTATGCCAATTTTCTCCAAGTAAAGATCTGGTCTACCCTTGCCGTGAGGGAGGGAAAGCAACTGATTTTTCTACTTCCTCTCAACCCTGCTTTTTTAGGGTAACAAGCAAGCAGGATTTGGTGAGAAAGCTTTGTCTTTCCTTTGCACGTTAAACTTGTAAATTTTTGTTTTGTTTTATCTAACATGGTTCAAGGAAGGACTTGGGTGCCTTCAAAATGCAAAGCCTGTGTGTAATGAAAAGACTTCCTGCTAGGAAAGGAAAAAGCTTCAGAGGTAATTATAGCTCTGTTTCTTCAGCATTTTGTTCCATTTAGTGTTTTATTAAACCTCTCACCTGATCTTTGGTGTGTGTATGATAAAAGGAAGTTTGTAGTGCAGCCACCTCTGATAGATGATATAATCCTTTTAGCAGGCAGGATGTAAAATAGGTCCCATAACGCATCAGGATTTCCTCAGAAATCTCTGGCAAGGCTAATTATTTTTTTCCTAGCCACTGAGTAATCACTAACTCTCCCACAGTTACTGAGTGCCTCTGACCTTTGATATTTCTTCTATACTTGCACAGAGATTACACCTAGAGTCCCTCAAGGACACAGCACCTGGGTTATTGTTTCAAAATAGAGCTCCCCCATGAAGGACGATTTTTGACTGATGCAGTTTCTGCTTGCTCAGTGCATCTTCTGAAGACAGTAGCATAACATGTCGCATTGCCATAAGAAAAAAATAAAAAGCTTGTATTCTTCAGAGTCCATTATATTAATAGAAATCATTAATACCCTGTTGATTGCAGTAGCAATGCAGCAATTACAATGTATCTAAAATGTCACCCTTGGAAGGATTGTAGAGGGAGGTTATGGCACAAGTTTGAAAGTAGGTGCTTACAGCATGCTGCTCAAATAAATCCCTAGACAAAGGGGAGGCAGTGTGACCTACAGAACTGGGTCCCAAATCCTTGTCTAACATCCCAGGCTGGTACTGAAGCTGCAGTAAGCGACCGCAGCCTACCTCCTTCATAATGTTTCTAACCTAAACTTGTGAACCTGATGATTTGTCAGTGGTCCGTGTTTCAGGAAGGCTGGGAAAAACTGATGCGGGGGGGTGTCAAGCGGGCAGCGAGAACCTGATGTTTCAGTATCTGGCTCTGCTGGCTGAGCATGGGTGAGCCATCTCACCCCTTTCTACCTCTTCTGCACAGCTGCGTTCATTTTCCTCTGTTTAGGATTTGATTAGAGTAAGGCTTTCAAGTGTTCACCAACATGCGGTAACATTTTGGATGTCCAGATTTTTTCCACATATCCTGAATATGCTCAGCAATTCTAACTGCTTACGGATACTTGGTAAGGCTAAAGGTTAGTCTTCAGGTCTCCAGAAACATATAAAATCAGAACTGACTTGCAAAAATGTGAGGCTTCACCTTCTTGAAGTATTCATTGTTTAATAAAATTAATTTGCATTTAGATATCTTTACTGTAATTACTTTAAATTATGTGCAAGGGCTGAAATCTAAATGTAATGGGCAGGTGCTGAGAGCTTGAGACTCGGTTCATATGTAATTTAGAAATTAATATTCTGCCTCTTATTTTTAATAAGTTAAATGTTACCTGTTGTAGTGCTTTATTTGAAATCACTTTCACCGGAGGCAAGTTCAAAACCATTCCCTCTACCACTCCTCTGAACGAGGAGTTCCTGCGACTTGAAGCTTGTTTTCTCTGTTTAGCATTCTTCTACTTCAAACACTGATTACTACTGGCTTCACCCTTCTCTCTCAGCATCTCCAGAAGGCAGGCAATGGTCTAGAGCAAAACAGTTGGGGTTTCTAGCCCCACGCATAGGTCTGGGAACCTCAGCGTTCCTTGTGAATGGGAAGCCAAGACTTGAAAAAAAAGACGTTTCTCGCTGTTATAGGCACATTCTTTTTTGAAACATTATTGTCAAGTGTCTGACTGTACCATTTAAATAAATAATCACCAGAGTCACATTTCCATTCAGTTGACAGCCTGTTTCTTATCTTAGTAATTTTTATGGTTCCCCAACCAGAGCTCAATATACCACATATACAAAATAATTACAATGAAGCAAAGTGTTCATTTGCTTTCTTTGAGGGGTACATTTTTCAAATATTCCCTAGGAGGGAGTTTTACCTAACCCAGGAACTTCAATGCTGTTATAGCTGTAACTGAAACTGTAATGATGCAATTAAATATTAAATCATCAATCAGATGCTCTGTGTTTCTGTTTAGTTAGATCAGGAACACCCAAACTAAAAGGAAAAAACCAAAAGCAAAATACATGACAGGTCAATGCGTTTTGTGTTGGGTTTTTTTGTTTGTTGTTTTTTTTTTTTTTTTTCTCACAGTTTTGTCAGACTAAAAGGGGAGGAGGCCTCAAGTGAGTTTACTGCCACCAAACTTGTGACTATAATGAGATGCCACTGAGGAACTGTCGGGAGAATACAAAATCATCAGCAACATACAGTGCCTAGCACGATATGGTCCTCTTCCGTAAAGTGAAGACTATAAGCACTTCCTTATCTCACACAAATAATACATGCTTTTTATAAAACCCATTTCTGGTATAGGGTAGAACAACTTTACAGGTGGGAAGCTGCAGCACAAACATTAAATGACTTTGAGAGTTGTACAGGAAACTCGAGCACAACTGGGATTCAAACCCAGGTCTCGTAACTTGTAGAGATTTTGTAGTAACTAATGGATTGTCTTTCTGTTGTGGTAATTGTAATAATATTTTCTGTGAAACCAGAAAGCCTGATGTTACTGAAAACTATTCCAAAGGGACGTCTGGGATCCCTGCTAAAACAAAACTGTAACATTGATACAGTAAATGCCCAAAACATATTTCCTGTCTACCTGTGGAGTTGGCTGGTTCACGTAATGAAGATATTCTATGTATTCAGGAATACCTCTTATTTATAACTTGGGTTTTTTCCCTAACTGGGCAAGAATAAAGCTGGAGGAGATTCTCTGAAGTATGACAGCATTCCTTACTATTTTTAAGGCCTTTATATTGCTGGAATAGCACAGTAAAGCTCCTGTGTAATGAAAACCTGAGTCGCTCAAACTATGATATTACTTCTACCAAAGGTAATTTTTAAAAGTACAGATATATTCAGTAGGGCAAGATCCTCGTAGCTAATGAGATCTTTCCCTTTCCTTGTATTTACCTGGAATTTTGCATTTCAGAGACACTTTTATAAGCTCTCTGTAGAGATCTGCTTTACAAGCTTTTAAACTAGACACATACAGTCGGTGGTCTACAAAAACTTGCTTTTGTTATTATTTGTTGTGTGCTTTCTTTAATTCTTGGACTGAAAGTCCCTGTTCTGCTCTCTTTTTTTTGCAGCAATTTAACACTTGTGCCCTGAAAATTTGTCCTCCTCTTTTATTTTTGTGAGTGCTTGAGCTCCCATTGCTTTAGAAATGAGGTAGAATGAATGAATGAAGGCTTACTTCTCCCATCCCCTCTCTCTTGTATAGTTTGTATGTGGTAACTGCTTGCAGCTGGATACTCCAGCAGTTGCTGCATTTCAGAGGTTCTTAGGCTATCCATTTATAGCTGAAAAGCCAGCATTTTGCTTTAACTCCAAGAAAGTGTATATATTGTGATATCAAAACTATATGTGCTAGACAGTGCATACATCCTGTGTGCTCTTTCTCTACAATGGAGCTTATTTCTGTTTACTTCTGTCATACTGTGACTCCATTTTTTTGAAATCTAAGCATATGTTGTGGTGGGTAGGTATGGGTGATCCATTACTGCTTTCAGGGCCATTAAAGGCTAGACTGGATCATTCTGATCTATCTTAGCAGAGATTTGTTTAAGTCAAAAGAGCAGTGACAAATTAAACAAATGATGATCTGGCCCTAAGAAGTGATCCTGCCTGTTGGAGTGTTCTGGCTGATAAACAGGAATGATGTGTTTGTTTTCCTACTTTGTAGAGTTGGAGCAAAGCAGGCTCTGCAGGGATGCTGAAATTGCTTGCAGCAATATTTTCTGTAATATGAATCCAAATAAGTGACAGACAAAGCTTTCTGTAAGGGTAACCAGCTCACAGGGGAAGAATCCCTTTCTCAGACACCTTAGATACGTTTGTACAGCAGGGGAGTTTCTGGGGGAAGAGCAAAGCAAGCTGAGTGGTACAGTCTGTAGTCCTGTCATGGTCTCGTTTAGAGTCCATGTAGGGAGGTTATAGCCTGCTGCACAAACAGCTTCTCCACTGCCAAATGCCAGCAAATGGTGCCCAGTGACAGCAGTTTCCAGAGAGGTACCTGACAGAGGGAAGATGTGGCTAATCTGAAGCATAGCACTTTACACAGTGATGCAGCATAGGCTTTTCCTAGATTTCCTATATATAGGCTATAGGCTTTTCTTATATTTCTTTAGTAGCGTGACTGGGGAGCAAAGCCTCTAAGCATTAGGTTGCGAAGACTTAAATCTGTGTCTTATTAGCATTTGTCTAGCTTACTCTTTTGAATGCTTTAGTTACATATGTAACTAACTCCAAATCCTGGGGAATTTTAACAGAGTACTTCCATGAGTCAAATCAATGTTAGATGATATTACCAATCATTCAGAATTCCTCTTCTTTTCCAGTGACAACCTTTTTATACATCAGTGCAATATGTAACTATGTGCCTGAGGTGGATCCTCTGCTTGCTGGATCTAGGCATTGTTATGGAAGTAACTGAGAAATAGTGGTAAACAGACCTCACCATAAATGAAAACAGTTTCCCATCTGTATGCTCTCACAAACTGCTCTGTCTTTGGTCTGGAGCACCAGGTTATGGTCACTAAGAATGAACTGCAGGAGTTAAAAAAAAAAAATTGGAAGCTCAGAAGAAGGAGGAAATAGTCTCTCCATACAGTTCCAGCACCTACTGGTGTCAAAAGCCAATTCTTCGCATCATCTTTCAGGGGAAAGGGCAAATAGCTCTCCTGAGCCTCTCTGCTAATTTTGGGCTCCTTCAGTTAAGAGCAAGGTGTCAGCAGGAAATTGTATTTCCTCAGTTGTGTGCCAGGTGTTGTATCCTTCTTTTGTCTTTGTTCTCGCAGCTGGTAAAATTGGATAACTATTTTATTTGTTGCTTACCTCATTGGGTAACCCAGGACAGATATCCTAAAACAAGTGCCGTTGAGCAAAGATGGTAATAATGCATAGCATTTTTTCAGCATATTTTTATCTTCAAAATGCTTTACAAGCAGTAATTAAAAGTAGCGAGTGAATGGAGAAAAAAAAAAAAAAATCACAAATGTTCTGATTAGTCCCATGCAAACTGCCAGTGTAAGTGCTTTGCATCATGGCTGACTGCGTAACCGTGTCGACAGGTGTCAGCCAAGTGCCACCAAATGAGCTGTCCAGAGCGAAACTGCAGCTGCACATTATTCATCTCCCTTGCAAGGCAGAGGAGGATTATTTCGCATGGAGAGAACGTCAGCCTTCTGTATACTAATTGAGCTTGATAACTGGGCTTCAGTGACATAGAATTAGAGAGATGTAGAAAATCTGAGTACTGCTCTGCAGATTGCTGCAAATGGTGTTAGGGCAGGTGACCGGGAGTGTGTTAGTGCAAGTTGAGCCAGGCTGTGTTACCGCTTTTCTCTAAATGCATTTGCACTTTTGCATTGACAATTGACATGCTGAGGATAGAGTCTTTCTCAGGTGACTGACTCGCTTTCCGCAGCCTTAGGTATAAGGCAGTACTGGTACCTATGTCCGATAGTGTATGTGCTTCCATGACTAACCAGTTTCTGGTAATTGAGCTGGCTTAGTTATCAGTGTGTTGTTTTGAGCGTGGCAGGCATCTCCTTGGGCTTCTGTATGTATGAAGGTAGGAGCAGGTCTCTCTTACATCAGCCTAGTCTGACTGTAATAGATATGAGGGTATTATCTGTGCAATCAGATAGAAGAAATAATGGGATTGAACTCTGCTTATACTTTATAGACTTCATGTCATGAAGTTTGATTCAAGCAGCTTGAAAGGCCAGCACATGTCTCAGTATGATAATTTTGACATGCACTACATCCCTGGGGAGAAAGTGCATCTGTTAGCTGCTGCTTTCATGTTGACCCTGTCATAATCAATAAGAATAGCTCATCACATAGAAATTATTTGTGCAAAGGGCAAGGGTATCTATTTCATGTAAAATACCCCCAAAGCGTTAAAATAATTTCCTGCTGTATTATGATCAATCATTATATAGCAATGTGTATAAAGAATATCTAACTACAAAATACTGCTATCTCCGATGATTTAAAGCTATCTGAAATTCTACCTGGAGACATAATTATGAATCTGACATAAATTTAGGTTTATACTGCATTTCCTGCCAACGTTAAAACAAACAAAAAAAACCCCAAACCAACCCAAACCAAAATCCTCAAATAAAAACCCCAACAAGAAGAAGAAAACCAAACTCTGAATAGTTTTCAGCATTGTTGGGTGGGGATATGGAGAGTTTGGGTTGTTTGTGTTTTCTTTTTTAAATCGTTTTATTGTGTATAAAACAATTTAAAA
Source organism: Aquila chrysaetos chrysaetos (assembly GCF_900496995.4). Classification (NCBI taxonomy): domain Eukaryota; kingdom Metazoa; phylum Chordata; class Aves; order Accipitriformes; family Accipitridae; genus Aquila; species Aquila chrysaetos. The sequence goes on from NC_044008.1 coordinate 70,321,176, forward strand.
CCCTTTCACAAATGTTTTTTAGAACATAGATGCAAATTACCAGTTAAATTACACATATAAATAGTAAGAAGAAGATTAGAAGGTAATGGAAGTAAAACTGAGACTTCTGAGTGAGCCTATAAACACATTCTATAGAAATAGGTAATTTTGAGCTACAATAGAACATTCCTTTCCAGTGTTTAGATTTTCAAATCCCCAGTTAGGATCTTCTATACCAAAAAGCTGAAGAAAGACCTTTTCTTCTTTATATTTCAATTTGCAGAATAAACATATACACACACATGCATGCATGCGCCGCCCCTAACTATTGATTCTGTGCCTTGCTCCGGCTACCAGGACCACTCCCCTCCTAGAGCACTTAGTGAGTAATTCTCTCAATGTATCTAGGTAATGGACCATTATTCTGAGACCTTCAGCACTAGGAAAGAAATACATCCTTGTGCAGTGGTCTAGCTCAAGATCGATGTGCCTCTAAATTCTGAAAATAGGTCTCAAGTGTGCTATCCTTCTGTCCAGCAGGGAATTTCAATTCCCAAAGCACAAACTCCTCCTATTTGATACAGGGGTCTTACTGGAAAGCAGAACTCCATCCTACTTGTGGCTTTTCTGTTGCATTTATCACTGTTTAGGCTAACAGCTTATCCAAGCCCCTAATTAAGGTCTCAACTCAGATGCTGTTTTGCAATCAACCTATGGTCATATGCCTGAAGTTTCCATACGTGTTAGAGTGGAGATGGATCACACAGCTCAAAAGTAACTCCCGAAATAGTTCATGTAGGCTGACTTTGGATTTCGCGCTAGCTGGGATAGTCCTTGGAGAATCATCTGGGGCAAAAGACAAAGAAAAAACAGAAAAAAAATCCAAAACTTGGAAATCTGTCATGGTGTTCTCCCATACTGTCTCATGGGAGAGCCTGTCATCTGCTTTCAAATTTATTTGTGAGCAAAATGATGTAGCTTTGTTCCAGGCTGGAGCACATGCACATGTTTACATGCAAGCTGGACAACTGGGGGACCTGAGCACTGGAGTGAAGTAGAGACCAGCTGCATGGACATGCCAAGATATTCTTGCAGCTGTGACTAAGTATTAAGTTCAGTTTATGGCTAACAACTGCAGCATGTTAGTCATCCACACTTATCTTTTTATGCATGCAATACCATTTACACTTCGAAGTCTAAGTCCAGGAATCTCATAGTTATTAAAGAAAATTAGACAGCAGAACATTGAACTCAATTTATGTCATGTTCATTAATGGTGGCAAACTGAAAGTATGTATTTAGGCTTGATCAAGATTCAGTGTTACTGAGTTTGCCTGTCTCTCCTTAAACGCTGCTATGGTTAAAAACCTGTTAGAAGCAAATCTGACAGTTTGTGGCTGTTTGGCAGTTGTGGTGTTCATACAGTAATAGAACTCAATTCCTGAAAAGCATTTCTTTCCAAATTACCCATAATGACTTCCCGTTGAGGTAATAACATATTTGGACATCACAATATTTTGAAACATCTCCCTGAACTGTAGCATAACACATCTTAAATGTTGCAAGAGGAATATTAGCGTGGGCTGAGGCTACCAATTTCTGTTATGGTTGAACAACCTGAGAAGTTGCTGCTGTTTCAGGATTCCCAGGAGGTGAGGGCTAAATTTGCATCTATTGATGTGTTGGAGTCTCTTAAAAGTCTGCAATTAATTTCCATTGGTACTTTATTGCTACAAGTATCTTCCTGAACTAAAACATTTGCACCAAATTCTATGGCCTTGGTTCAGAAGCTGTTCTGCTTTTTGCATAGGTCAATTTTTGTTGTACATTTCTGTATGTGTTCAGAGGAATTATTTCAATTTAGAATTCCTCCAGAAGTGGTACAAGCATGATCTTTACAAAGCAATCCCATTGAATATAGATTGATTATTCCTATTTCCTAACACTCGCTGAATCTACAGCCCTTTGCTGGCCCAGCAGTCTTGGTACACTGGTACTGTCAAAATGCAGCTGCTATGGATGCAACTACACAAAATGTTTTCAATCCCTCCATCTCTTTTCCTTCCCAGCCTCCAGTCAAAAAAGCTAAATCAAGCTAGTGAATTAAGGTGGGAGGACTGGTGCTGTTTTATGTTGCTGTTGCTTTCAAGGAGAAGCAGTTTGTTTTTCGTTTCCCATATCTCTGGGGAGGTAGAACTTCACTATTGTGCTGGAAAGGTTTGCCTTGCCGAACTGTTATGTCTGAGGGCTCCTGATGCCATCGCTGCCGTTATTCTGCAGGTCGTTGGCAGGAACATCATTGATGTCAGGAGACTCCTCAGATAGTCTGTCTCCATGACGCAGACTAGCAGAATACTCTCTGTTTTAAGATCATACTGGGTTCAGTAAGCAGTGTCTCCCAGTGAACATCTGCCCACAAAGTGGCACAAGCAATTCATGGGTAGCTCATTTGCAAATGAACTACACATTTTGATTGGCTTTCCCTCACTTGTAATCACATCATGGGTGTGGTGGGTTGACCCCGGCTGGATGCCAGGTGCCACCAAAGCTGCTTTATCACCCCTACTCCCCCTCAGGTGAACAGGGGAGAGAAAATACAATAAAAAGCTCCTGGGTTGAGGTAAGGACACGGAGAGATCACTTGTCAATTACTGTCATGGGCAAAACAGACTTGACTTGGGGAAATTAGTTTCATTTTTTACCAATCAAATTAGAGTAGGGTAACGAGAAATAAAACCAAATCTTAAAAAGCCTTCCCCCCACCCTTCCTTCCTGGGCACAACTTCATTCCCAAATTCTCTACCTTCTCCTCCCCCAGAGTAGCACAATGGGATGGGAAATGGGTGTTGTGGTCAGTTCGGCACACATTGCTTCTGCTGCTCCTTCCCCCTCAGAGGCAGGATTCCTCACACTCTCCCCCTGCTCCAGCGTGGGTCCCTTCCACGAGGTGCAGTCCTTCAGGAGCACACTGCTCCAGCGTGGGTCCTCCATGGGGTCACAAGTCCTGCCAGAAAACCAGCTCCAGCGTGGGCTTCCCATGGGGTCACAGCCTCCTTCAGGCATCCGCCTGCTCTGGTGTGGGGTCCTCCCTGGGCTGCAGGTGGAGATCTGCTCCACCGTGGACCTCCCTGGGCTGCAGGGGGACAGCCTGCCTCACCATGGTCTTCCCCACCACGGGCTGCAGGGGAAGCTCTGCTCCGGCGCCTGGAGCATCTCCTCCCCTCCTTCTTTGCAGACACCAAGGTCAGTGAAGTTGTTGCTCTCACATATGCTCATTTCTCTCTCTGGCTGCAGTTTCTGTTGTGCAGGTTTTTTCCCCCCCTTAAGTATGTTATCCCAGAGGTGCTACCACTGTCACCGATGGTCTCCACCTTGGCCGGTGGCAGGTCCTTCTTGCAGCCGGCCGGCATTGGCTCTGTCGGACACGGGAGAAGCTTCTAGCAGCTTCTCACAGAAGCCACCCCTGTAGCCCCCCCACTACTGAAAGCTTGCCGCGCAAACCCGATACAATGGGTTTTGCAGTGGATGTAAGAGACACATTAGCTGTTAGAATGGCATACTACAATTATCTTAAACGGGCCTGCTAACAAGTGGTAACGTTTTGTCTTCTGGCTATATAGCTATCTAGGCTCTATGAGAGCCCATATATCTCAATATTATAGCTTTATACTGTATTCTGAAACTGTGTTGTATGATACAATTTAGTTCCCTGTCAAAGTGCCGTAAAAGAAGGGGGAGAGAAGAATGAAGACTTAACATCGTTTTAGAGATGACAAAATACAGAGACTGAAACTTATCATTGATTTTGTAATTTAGTTTATGCTGGTCTTTCTCTTATTTTTTCAGTTAATATGGTATTTTTGTTTTAATAAGATGTTTAGTCTATACTATGCTATTCAAAATCTTAAGCTTATGCTGTGTGGCTCACGTTCAGCAGCATAATGCTCTTCCTGGATGAATAAGCATTACACCTGTAACTCAGTTACAGGAGCCAAAGCTTGTAGAAAATGTGTTTTAAAATGTACTTGTAGAAAGCTGTACAGTGTCTAAACTTTATGTGCTTTTTGGAATATGGGTAGTGCAAAAAATGAAAATAACAAGTGATCACACATCATGGTGGAACGGTTGGAGGCAAGCAATCATGAGCAACATAAATTTGTTTAAAGAGCTGAATGATTTCTAATGAGAAGTGCTTCATGGTCGTTGGGCTGTACAAAGTGTATTGGGGGGCCTAGTCATGCTGTTCTGGCAAAATGTGATAAAGGACTTGGATGATTATTGCATTCAGTATGGGAATAATCATAATCAAACTTTAAAAAGTATTTTGCAAGTATTAAATTAGAAATTATCAAAATACTTCTTTCAGGAAGGAAGGTATTACTGCCTCAAGAAATTGCTAGATTAAATAACTTGTCCAAAGCCAATGAGAAAAAACAAGGGTCAGACCAGATTTATTATTGTAAAATGAAAAAGCAAATGATGTTTGGAGTTGCAGTGGACTTCCTAGCCCTAAACTCCTGTGCTGTATAGAAGGCTTTGAGCTTGATGGTAGCTTCATCCACAGGACACATGTCTTCAGGAAAGGTTATAAAGACGATGTCGGCTGAGTTGTCAGGGGAATGGAACTGCTGGTGCGAAGCAGAATATGCTGCAGTATTGTTTCATGGCAAGACAACTAATCTGAGCAAAACATCCTAATGGAGACAAAGCACTGGGGTAGACTTTGCCATACCCAAGCTAGGTGGGCTCGACCCCATTTCTGCAATCCAGCTCCTATAGCTGCCTTGTGGTGCAGATTGCAGAACTGCTTCTCCGTTAGGATTTACAGCACGAGATCTGGTGAGAGTTACCCACAGGGATTTGGCTTTTTTGGCAGCAAAGATACAGGGAGGCTTTTCTGTCTCTTGGGGAGGCTCAGCGGTAGCAGTGGGTATAAATTAGTAGGTTACGAGAGTCTGTTACAAAGCTGTCCAATGTTAATCTCATTGGATGTATCTGTATTTAGAATTAATTGTGTTTCTGCTGATACAGGCTCACATAGGAACTATGTTTGTGTACCTACTCATTTGCATGTTAATGGGGTTCTCCAGGGTTTTTCCTTGATCTTTAACAATAGGAAAGCCTGGCTAATTGAAATTTATTTGAAAAGGGTTTATTTGCCTCTTGGGCTAGGGACAATAAACTATAACAGCTGAGGAAGGCTGCAGTGCTCATGTTAGCGAGTTAGATTTTAATACCTGAGCATACCCACACTGGCAGGATAAATTAACAAAGGAGGTGAATGGTTTACACTGATCCTTCTCATGCTAACCACCCTAAATTGGTTTTGGTCCAGCCTCTTCATGTAGTGACTGCTTCACAGCAGCTGAGGTGGGAACTCTTGATTTCTAGTGGAGCGAAGGACCCGCGTGTAAAGCTTTCCATGTGACATAGTTGTATGCTTCTAACAGATGAGTCTGGCTCAAGAACGTAGGAATGACAGCCCACAAAGATCTGTCCCAATTACCACCACTAACACTCATTAAAAAAAAAAATTGAGCCTGAACATCTGAACTGGCCTTAAATGCCATACAGTGAATCCTGGCTTTGTTTATTCTAATGTCTTTGATTCTCTAAACCCCTTATTCCACTGTCACTGGTGCAAGTGTCTTCTGTCTCAGATCTCTGTGGAGTCTTGCATACAGCCCCTTGCTCTCAACGTGACTCCTGTCCAGAAATGCTGGAAAGTGTTGGTGAAGCATGACAGTTGCCGTAGCAGATGAACGTACTCTGAGCATTACCTCTAGGCTGGGAATATTGTGATGGCTCAATTTATCAGCTGCCCCCTTTGCCAGCACCATCAGTCAAACTGGAGCTGGAGGTCAGGACTTCAGTGTGGAAATAACATTTTGGGTGAATGATGATGATTATTTGTTGGGAGGAAGGGTTGTGTATTTTAACTACTTATCCTCTGTGGCCTGTGTTTTCAGCTAACTACATGAGAGCTATTCTGATGTGCACCTTCTGGGGTCCTTTGTTTTAAACCCAAATATTGTGGTTTCTTTCTGTCTAGTCACCAAAAAACACTGCAGGGCCTGGTTAACGCTTCATTAATCTCTGTATTTTAGAACCTGCCTATGATTTGGTGGTCTCGGTCCATCTCTTTGCAAATATTTAATTGCTGGGTCTTATATTGAGGTTTTTGATTATGAAGAGTTCATTATAAGGCAGAGAGCACATTTCGTAGTACAAAACAGAGTATAATCACAGCTGAAACACAGCTGTCAGAATAAAATGAACACAAAGTGCAGCTATTGCTTTAATTGTGTTTATGTACTCATTAACTCTGGAAGCTTGACAATCCAAAGTGGTTCTTCCCTCTGATATGCAGTAAGCAACGGGCTACCACACTTCTGTAACCAGAGTCCAACTGGATTTTGTCTTTCCTTCCTGAGACGGAGCTGATTAATGCTTTAAAGGGAGCGTGGAGTGCCCTGTGCTCTCCCAAGGCAGGGAAAAGTAAATGTGACAAACGGAGAATACATCAAGGACAAGACTGTCAGCCTGCCGAAGGAGACAATGGTGTGGAGGTACGACTGGATGCCAAGTGGTCTAAGGGTGTAGAGGATTGTCCCAGTGGCAGTTTGCTGTGTGAAACAGGTTGAATGGGTGAGGTCCGTTTCAGGCAGGCTCAAGGCAGCTGTTGAGTTCAGAACTGGTAAGTTATCAAGTAGCAAGCCCTCACAGATGCAAATGTGTTGTGAAACTAGCTCTGTTCATACCACCTGAGCACCTTTTCAGAGCACTGACTTTAGCATCCTCTTGTTTTTGAATACTATGACAATTCAGGGAAGGATTGAACCTTGACAGCCTTCCATCTTTTGTATTCCTCCCTACCCCCCGAGAGCGTTATTCACTGACGTTATTTCTCCAGGAGAAGTAAAGATGTAAAGGCTCTACCATGGTGCACAGCTCTACTATTTTCTGGAGCTTTTTGTAAAAGCAGTGGAAAGCCATAAAGGACTGGCAGACACTTGGTTGGCCACATGTCTCTAGAAAGGAAAAGAGAGACCCACAAAACGTGGTTTTTGTGCACGCAGACAGGGATGCAATTGGTGTATTCAGCAAAGTACTCTGATATCCTCTGGTGATTTTGTTGTTTTTCTTATAGTCTCCCCCTTTTCACTGTCCTTGAACAAACATGAGCTTTACATTAAATTTGAATTTATTAACCTTTAACACGTTTAGGGTAAATGATGTATCATAATTGACTTTTCCCTTCTGCTATTATTTGTTTGTGATTTCTTCTTCCTATCTACAAATAACAAATTATTTTAGTGCATATATGTTACCATGTATATAAAGGGGTTTCTCATTGTCTCTTTCTTATTTTTAGATTTCAGAGATTTTCTTCTGTACAAAGTCCCTTAACAGTAACCATGTATGTTTCTAGCATCAAATCCAGCAAGTACCGTTTAGGGAACACTGTGGAAATTCCCTAATAATTGTTTCCATTTGTAATCTGGAGTTGTGCATTGCAGATGCACAGCTCCTCCTGTATCTTTTTAAATATTATTTCACAGGTAATGTTATAAATAGGAAGAAAGATTTAAGGGGAAAAAAAAAAGGGAGGGGGGCGGGTGAGGAACTGTAGAGGTAGTGGTATGGAATGCAAAAGCGGAGAATTAATTCTAACTCAAGAATGCTCATTTTGAACTTGCAAATTCACAATTACTGCTCACAACTAATGATCGGTCAGGGTAATGAGTCTGAGGGAAGCTGAATTGTTAATTGAGAAAATGCTAGATGCAACATTGTTCAGGTTTTGGATTTTTTTCTAAATATTTGTGGTATAAAGACCAAAGAAGGAATTAGCATCTGGTGTGGTACCATCCATGCCTCATACTGAGCTAATTAGGGAGCAACTCAATTGCTGTTTCTCATGTGAGAGCTTGGCTTTCTAGAACACCCTGCATGAAGAGGCATGAGAATTGCATGGCTAATGTGAACTCACAACACTAGTTGAAATTAATAACAATTGTCAGGTACCAAGAATCTCAAAAATGTGTAGGTCCTAGGGTACGAAGCAACTGACTGGATCATCAACTGGCATAGCTCTTTGATGTAAGATATGCTGAAGTTGACATGATCAAGAAAATTGCAAAACTGATCCACAGGCTCTTGTGCGTCACAGGAAAAACAGCACGGTGCATAGAGGATGGCCGAGTGTTGTGCTTGAGCTAGGATGGGCTGCAGTCACCAGCAAATATTGCTCTGCTGTCCTGTTTCTTCTCCACATGTGATGGGTAGAACAGAATGACAGGTAAGCAGACGAGACAGTAAATTCGCACTGATGAGGAACTGTGACCAGATTTATTTGACTTTAATGAGTTTATTGGCATTCACTTCTGAGGGCAGCTCTTTTTAACCAAAGTACATAGTGGTCCTGGGGAAAAAAAAAAAAAAAAAAAAAAAAAGGCAGGTTCTGAGATTGTCCAGACTGACTGCACACTTCAACTTCAGGATAGATACAGTGCTTCATTCTCAACAACTATTTCTTTCATTTTGGCAATATATCACTGCAAAAGTCCAGTCAATCTTTGTAAAAATATAATGGAAGGAGCTCAGTCTTGCTGTAATTGACAGCAGCAATAGCGAAGTAAGGTACAAGAGAAAGTCTTAAATGCTCTTCAGGTGTAAATCCACTGTACCATGTAAGCAAAACTGACTTTCTAGTAAGGAAATACAAAATAATGTTCTGAGATGGATTTTTTTTTTTTTTTTTTGCTTGCCTCCGCATCTGTTTGGTGGGCGTTTTTGCCATTGACTAGAAATAATGTTAAAGTAAGCAGCAGATGTGCATCCTGAAATATACTGAGATACTCTTAAATCAATGTTTGTTTTCAAAGTCTTTTGGAAAGTTGAGAGAGAAATAGAATATTAATAGCCAACTCAGTTGGTAAACTCTGCAAGCACTTTAGAAGTACCCTTCAAAGAAAGGATGTGGTAAACTTTAAATTGGTCTTAAGGGAGCTACACAGGACCATCATCAAATAGAGCATTTAAATGAAAGTGTGTCAGGAATATTTTTTTTCCACCAGCTGGAGCTTGGAAGCATGAAACTCTTCAGAATGGATAGGTCTTGCTGGGTGGAACTGTACCATATACTGCAACTTCTTATTTTTGTTGTTATCTCTGTGGTTTTAAGCTGATTGGGTCTATGTGCTGGAGCTTAAAGCTTGTAGCTCCTAAAGAATCATTCTGAGAGTGTTTTAATGGTTCCAGTGGCGAGTTACCATGCCTTACCCTGGAGTCTCTTGTTTGCCTAGCATCTCCCATACATGATTTCAGTTTTTGACTCCCACCTTGCCCCTTAAAGCCAGGCTACGTTTACTTACCTTCCACCTTGTCATTTTTTCATTCAAGCGTTTTTTTTTTTTCTCGCACGTTGCCCCTTTGTGCTTTAGAATTTTATCACAAATGTTCAGAGCTTTCGTGCAACTCTCCAAATTCTTTCTTGAAATCTGTTGCTATGATGTTTTATAAAACCTAGCACTTAGGAAGCCACTAGACTGTATCAATACCTTATCTATCATGCTGACTAAGGATTTGTCAGCCCTGCGTGGGGGAGTGTGGTATAGAGACTTCCAAGCCTCTGTTAATGCAAGTAGCTGTGCACGTTCACACAAAGTGTAGCATCACGCAGAGAAATGAGTTTAGGTCCAGTCACCGTCTGGCTGCTGTGTCTTAACTACTAGGCCCTGGCTCTCTGCTTTACACTGGTATTTCTTGGAGTAGCAACTCTACTATGGGATCTAGATCTGTTGCTCTTAACTTCTTTTTGCGGTTTCTTGACTTACGTGGAAAGCTTTCGCTCAGTTTGTTCAGTGCGTAACAAAGTTTGATCCTGCTTAACGACTGGAGGTTTTGGGGGTGGCTGTAAGAGGCAAAACTGGTGAGGGGGCTCTTTGGATTCCCTGCCAGCCCTGGCTCGGGTTCTGGACATTGGAAGATACTGAGGTGGAATGTCAGCGAGATCCCATGCAGGCACAAGGTCTAACTTCAGCTTTTAGTTAATTGTGTGTTTTATGATGTTTACTCCTATTTAAAAAGAGGAAGAATAAAACAAGATTAATATTGCAGGGAAAATATTTCCCTTTACCACAGAGTTTTAATTAAGTATTGAGGAAAAAACATGGACTAAACTGATTCTGCTTGCCTAGAGTAATGGATCTGGAAGCTGAAATGAGTCTATTTTTTCTTGTCTCAGTATATTAAGAATAAATGGGGGATTGAAAGCAACAAGAGTCCTTCATACAAGCATTTCAAAAGCCTCATAAGGGAATTTTCAGAGGCATATCCTGCTACAAATTTTACCTTAAGTGTTTGTGCATCTATTCCAACAGTTGATTTTTAATGTATGTTAGAGTTCATCTATTAAGCAATGGTTATTATGCGTATTTGCACATGGCAGACAGTGAAATAGAAAGTTTGACAGGCTTGCTGTGACTGATTAAATTCTTTTTCCACTTCCATTAGAGTTCTCAATCTCACCTTGAAAATCTCATCCCACACCCTTGATGTGATTTTTTTTTTTTTTTTTTTTTAAATGGCATTTATGCTGTGCATATGAAACACACTAAATTCTGTAAGCTCTGTATTTAATAATGACACTGAGAAAATGCTTGCAGGTAGTTCCTAGGAAATGGTAATGAAATTCCCAACAGAACCGTCTAATGCTGTCAGATTCGTGGTGGTGGGTCTACTCGCTTTCCTGCATACATGTGAGAAGCAAACTGCATTATTTCAGCAGGATCGTGAAATGGAGAAGATGCCTTTTTTTCAAAGCCATTTCATGGTCACACATGCCTGGATCTGGTTCAGTTCCTAGAATTTGATTTAATGAATAATGTAGAGCTGCAGTGCTTATTTGGTAATAACTGCTCTTGGGGTGCTTGCTCCTGCAGTGATGTTTGATGGAGAATCTGCCCTGGGAGAGCTAGGGTTAAATCTGAGAGAAGAGGTAGGAACCTGCTGGGTGGACGTAGTGGTTCCCAGGCTTCTGACCTGCTTTCTGCATTCATCACCTCCACTCCTTTAGCTATTATCTCTCTATTGAAAGAAAAGACTGCCCCACTAGTACGAGGAAACTGAAGCCTCTTTGGAATGAACGATTTATTCAACTTAGTGTTGTACTGGAAAACTATCTTAGAAGACAACTTTAAATGAAGTGACTTTTTTGTGTTTATTTGAAAATTAGCAGTATTTATGTGGTACCAAGATGAACACACTTCACCAGAAGTTCCGTAATCCCAATGCTGGGACACCAATAACAGAGTTCAAGTATGTACATAAATCCTGGACCGATTCCTGGATTTTGAGGTGCCCATCTTCAGGATCTTAGGGACTGATATTTGCAGAAGACAATCGAGATCATGAAGGTATTTTTTGATGGAATTGTTTATAGAGCAAAATACACTGCTCTGGCGATTCTGCAATCGTCTACAAATTTGTATTAGTTTTTCTTAATGGTTTCTTTGGAAATCTCCATCTTTTAGATAATTTTTCCGAACTCAGAATGTTTCCTTTTTCATTTTTCTGTTTTCCTTTTTTTTTTTCCTTGAAACAACTTTTGTGTCTTGAAATATCCTTTTTTTTTTTTTTTTTTAATTAAAAGTGCCTTTAATTTCAACTTTTAAATTTACATTTCTCCCATGTTTTAAGCATACCCACAATTTAAATTCATTTCAGACTGCAAACAATTGAGGGTGAGGAGGAAGCAAAAATAAGAATTCAAAGAAGCTGTTATTCACCCAAGTTTATCTGCAGCTCCACTCAAAATCAAAGTGAAATCAAAATCTGAGACAATGACAGGAAGCCATGGGACAACCAGAAAGCATTGAATCTCTGGGGAAACACTGGAAAGAAGATGCCAGCAGCTTTACACACACATGGTGACAAACCTTCATCCTTTGTCAGCTGGTGAAGCTCCACTGATTTCACAGAAGCTGGCCAGATACGTGCTTCTGAAAAGGAAACACTTGCTGAGGGGCTATGGCAGGCAATCTGCACATAAAAAGAAGAGTTAGTGTCCTCAGCCTCCCAGTCTCTCTCTCCCTAAAGGGACCCACTCAATTTTTGTTTTAATTAGAACATATTTTGATTGCGTGAGAGCCAGTGTATTTTCAGATGTTGCAGGCCCCTGGATGTAGAGGAGGAGGGCTCGTTCCATTTCTCAAAGTTCCATTTCCAACTGTGAAGGTAGTTGTAGTGTTCTTATCCTCACAGTATCTTAGTAGTAGATGATGTCTGGATTTAGCTGTGTTCTTACTAGAAGAAAAGCTGTAGAATCCAGAGGAAAGACCTAGAAATCTTCTCATTTTGCAGCCAAGGATTGCAGATAGAAAATTTACCTTTCCCACCCTCTTCTGAAGACCTACTGGAATTTATTTTTTTTTAACTTGAAACATTGCATCAGGTGGTTTCAGGCTTAACTTTTGTATATTTAGCTGGTTTTGACAAGACTTCTGTTACTGATTCAAAGGTCAGTTGTTCCTCCTCTCTCCCCTGACAACATGCTTGAATAAAATGTAAACCTCTGCTAGCTGTAAAATTTGAAGTGGGAGAAAATGCAGATGTTATATTTATTTCCAGTAGTTTTTAACTCCTGTTCAGGGAGACAGGCAAACACAGCAGTGTGCAAAATATGCCTAAAGCTACAGTTCTTTCATTTCCCTGTACAGTGCCCATAAGAAGAATTATTAAACATGATTTTCACAAGGCAGGCATTTGTTTTTTAAATCAGGATTGGAAGATACGCTGGGGCTTAAAAGATTTATATGCCATTGCCTCTTTTATAATTGTTTCTGTAAATGGATGTGAGAGTTGAATCACTTAGCATCATTTGCTTTGCTGAAGAAAAGCAACACATTTTAAACTGAGCTTATTTTCATAGCTAGGCAAGTGAAAATATAGAAAATAGAGAAAAAATATACAGACAGTAGCTCATGCTGTCAAAACTCTAAGATGTCTAAATGTCTTTGAAAATGTGCAGTCTCCATACCTGAGTAAGATTTATATTTACAAAGGCTGTTCAGGTCCTCGGCTCTTACTAATTTTGCCAGCTCAGTTGATTTCACTGGTGCCAATTTACCTGGTACCAGTTGTGAAAATCAGGATCCTGGATGTTTGTACTTGAAAGATAAGAACTTCTTGCTGAACTATTCTGTAATCAAAAGAGTGTGTGTGTGCTTGTGTGTATGTGTATATACATACTCATTATGAAAGTCTGCAACTCTTAGCTCAACTGTTCTACTGTCTTCTTTCACCCATTTTTCTGTATACATGATATACTATTATGTATACATGTCTATAAGCTTACGTGCATACATGCATTATATATACGCCTATGTTAAAAAACAAACTACTGGAAAAGAGAGAACTACCGAAAATTACTGCTTCCACCACTGAGTAAAGCAATGCTTTGCTACATCAGAAGTTTGAATCCACAAGCTCATTCTGGACAAACTTCTGCATTCAGGAGGAGTTTTAATTAAGGCCAACTGAGACCTCATTAAACCTGCATCCTAGTTCAAAGTATTTGTTTGCATTAGTGCACTTCCCCCATTGAACAGTCCTGAGGAGTGGCTCACAGGAAATTCCGCAATTACAGGTGCAGATTACAAGCGACCTGGCAGTGCCAGGTTTCCCTCTTTGCCAGCTTTGTGGCAGCAGTGGCCTGCATCAGATCCGCACCCTGGAAGGAGAGCAGGCTGGAGCTCCTTTACCCCCAGTTTGTCTGCGTAAGGAGCAAAGTTCAGGAATGTTGCTCCTATCGTTGCTGCAGATGACAACGTAGCTGATCCTTGCGAGGACGCAGCGCTACAGTGGCAGCGTAAGTCCGATGCAGAGGAGAGTATGCCGAGAGGACGGTTGAGTCGCATTGTTTGTACGTCAGTCTGTCGTTACAAGAAGGAGGAACCCGATTTTCAGATGGATCCTTTTCTGTTGTTTGTGAACACTTACCAGTACGAAACACTGTTTTTGTAATGCCAAGACGTATTTGTTTGTGTGCATTTTAACTTGTTTATCATCTGGGCAAACGCACACACAGAATGGCAATGTGGTTTAACTTACGAGCCCATATGCAGAAGTTGAACATATCTTTGTCAGACTCATTCAATTACTAAGTTTTGCTTCTTATCTAAATATTTAAAATGGAAATTAAAGGTGCAATTTTACTTCCAATACAGAGTTAAATCTTAGGTTATGGACACCTACTACAGTGAATGCCATTATTTTTGCGTGTAAAGATAAATAGAAATTTTAAATAATTAACATTAGGATTTATTCACATTTCTCCCTGTGAAAGAGAATTAGTTTGTGAGATACAAAGAAAAATACATTATTCATAATTTGATGTTAGAAATAAGAAAGTTGATATGAGGATATTTGGCGCGGACTATAAAATCTCATTAGCAGCAGTGTTCTGAGTCTAAGAGGAGAAATCCATTTAGTTAGACCAGATTAATACATGGTGGTGCCACCAAGTAAGCTATGTCCTCCTGATTATTTTTGTGAGACTTCAAGACATTAGTTATATTTCCTCTTGAAATTAACACTTAGTGAACAAAGTTCCAGAATAAGTCTCTCTGCAAAAAGTGGTTTGAAAACTTAAGATACTGAGTAAGCAGGAGGTTTTTTAATATTAGTTTTTGCTCTGCTGTTGTTCCAAACTTGACTGAATGAGAATACTGTGGCCTAAAGTGATGGCCAGCTCATAACCCATTATGTTGCATGTAGCTATGAGTCTTGACAGGTTTTTCTCAATAAATTTCTCAGAGAAACTTTTTGTCCTGGGTCCCAAGGAAAGCACCTTTTACTGTATGCAGATACACAATGTTTGAAAAGTTGAGGTTGCTCTCCTTGGAGCCTGCAGGTACTTCCCTGGCAGGAAGATAATAAAGACATTAAGATGCAGCATTAAAGTACTCCTGTAATCTCACAGTAAAATAATTAACTCTGGTAGTTCGGCACTTTGATACAGGGCAAAAGGTCTGTTTGAAGAATACGGTGTCACTAATTACTTTTTGTGATTGTATGTATTGATATTCCAATACAGAGTCAGAAGACAGTAATCTGTCAATGAACTGTACTGGCAGACTCCTGGGGTGAAGTCTCAGGCCCATGGAATTCTGCAGTAAAAATCTCCTGTTCTTCCATGAGCCCAGAATTAAGGTGCTTGGGCAATTACGCGCTCTCTTTTGGCAGAAATCTGTTGCTCTAGAGCTAATTGCTGGATAAAATCACAAGACTCTAAACTAATAAAAAGCACTGGTAGTCCTAGGTAATAACAAGGAGAACAGAAGGAAATAAAGGTGACATTAAAAGTGTTGTTTAAGTGAACAACAATAGACATTCACAGCTGAGGCTAAGGTAACCCTTGGCCCTTTACCTTGCTGGCTTTTCACAGCAACATAAAACAGTAAGTTTTCAACACGTTGTTTTAATACTCATTTAACATCAGCGCTTTCACTAATGTTCGTGTTCCTTAAATTCCCCTGTAAAATGTGCAGTGATAGTGTCATCCAGGACTTCTGTAGTTCAGCAGGAATTGCTCTGTTGCTGTCTGAACTTGGTTTGACCTCTCTGAGTGCAGTATTGCATAAGGCAGATAACTTCAACCGTCTAATGAAATACTAAAAAAAAAAAAAAATTATTTATTTTTAGGTGTATCTTGCTCCAGAGGCTTGTTTTCCAAGGTCAAGTAGCCTCTTGGTTTTGCAAAGCACTAAGAGGATGGCCACAAGTTCATACAGCAACATGAAAAGCATTGAAAAGGCTTCATTTTAATAAAAACTACCTTCAGAAGTTGGTTATGTATTAGTCCTTATTCTTACTTAAAACACTACTGTGAGACTACTCAAAATCAGGTAACTGCTATTTATTTTTTTTGCAATAGACTCTTACCTTACTCTTAGGTCTTTCTATAGTGTGGGGTTTATTTGGAGTTGGCTGTTCATTGTGTGGTAAGCAGGGCAGCAGTGTGTTTCTGACAAGCTCTCTTAGAGACAATGTTATAAAATAAACCCCAATCTCACCAAAACCTAATATTTAAACACTGCTTTTACCTCGTATGTTATAATTTTGACCCTTTTTCCAGTTATTTTGAGTCCTCCTCTCTTTCTTGTTGTGTATTTCTTGTAACCTGTCATAAAAGGTTTCATATAATGGCCATTAACGTCAGCAAGAGACACTACAGGTAAACATGATAGTGTACATTTTAAAATAACATGGCTTTTTAAGTATGGAAGGAAAAATTCACCAACGTCATTAGGCTAAAGACTGAGGAGGAACCACCTCGATTTGTAGATGTACTTTTATTCCAGTAATGTATGGGACCAATTAAATTTGTTCTCTATAGCACAGCAGGCATATTACCTACTTTACTATACTTGCAGCATCTAGTTTAAATGTTTTGGAGAACTAATTTTAAGATCCAGAAGTCTCTAAATAGAAGAAGTTCAAATGATAGGAGGAGATGCCTCAGAGATGTGATTCAGGTTAGGTGTACTCTTGTTAACTCCTTCTCTAGGTCTGCAGAAATAGTAGTTTTGACCCAGACATTTTGTACAGGTCAGGTTGTTTTGGAATTGTAAGTGTTAGATGAAGGATTTTCACTGTTAGGTAAAAGGATTGTATTAGACTGTACTTTTCTACAGACCAACAGTGGCATCATAGAAGGCAAAAACTAAAGATTTTTAAACACATTCAGAAAAGCATAGCGTGTGCTTGATCTCTAGAAAACGATCCAAGAAGGAGCGTTAGGTGATGTTTTGTGACATGGAAATGTCAGTAAAGAGGGGAAACGCAATTTTTGGGAAATAGGCCACTGCATGTTCCTCAATATGGCTGCATAAAGAACATCTGATTCCTTAACATCTTAGCCTAGCAACCTTGATAAAGAGATAATAACATGTATATACACACATGCAGATCCAGCTGGAAAACTAGCTGAAATTTACATGTTAAATTAAGAGAAAAATGCATACTGCCTCTTTTGCAGGACAATCCGGGTAATATGAAATGTTTGGTACTTATAAATTTTGACAGGTTCTCTTTTTTTCTCTCAGAGAGAATCAGAAATGTCAGAAACAAGAATATTATATGCACTAAAAAAGAAAATGAAAAAAGAAAAAGAAAAGGTTGGGAGGGTCAGAAGAATTTTCTCCATCTACAGGAAATCTGTAACTCAGGGGGAATCCACAGGTAGCTAGTTAAGGATGCTCTGTGCTTCTGGGCAGTCCTGAGAGTATGATCCATTATTACTACCATATAAATCTAAGCCTTATGTTTAAAGCCTTTTCTTTAGAAGATGTAGGCTTCGGTCTTGTT
Organism: Aquila chrysaetos chrysaetos; assembly: GCF_900496995.4. Classification (NCBI taxonomy): domain Eukaryota; kingdom Metazoa; phylum Chordata; class Aves; order Accipitriformes; family Accipitridae; genus Aquila; species Aquila chrysaetos. Next base: position 70,338,528 of record NC_044008.1, read on the forward strand.
ATTCAATCATTCTTATTTTTAAACAGAGGGAACTATTTCATGGGTTTTTTTTTTTTTTTCCTTTGCTGATTTGGTATTTGTAGCCTGTTAAAATTTGCATGTAATTGACAGTGAAATGCAAGGCTGTCTAAACCAAAATAATCATTTAGATAAGCTGTGTCCTCAAAACATTTTTTCCTCTTCTATTAAGCAAGTAGTTATTTGAATATTGCCATGTTCCTGCCTGACACATCCCTTTCAGCAGCTTGTTCGGAAGCACTGTAGACACAACACAGTAAAAGCAGAACAGCTATTTTGCCATTTTTCATCATTGACAACATAGCTAAACCTTCCATGAAAACTCTGTCTCTGGAAGAACAGGTGCCTGACAGAGAAACTGCTCCCGACTGAAATGAATGGAATTGCTTTCTCAGATCTGTGGACTTTTATTAGGACAAAAATTCAATTTCCAGACGTTTGCCGAGGGATCCTTCGTAGCCCTTCCACTGCTCAGTGGCCATAAAGAAGCCTGTAGTGTATGGGTAAAAGCAATGCTTATGATTGACAACTACCCATAAGCCTTCCTTTTAATTTAGGATGCACAATGCTGGAATATGAGTCCTGTATGTACTGTTGCTTAAGAGCTGTTCTTTCAAAATGAAGGTCTTATGTGACCATAAAGTGGAAGAATTTCTTTTGTGCCTATAGCATTCCATGTACATTTTATGAGTCAAGGGAGATAAACAGGAGAAAGGTGCCTAAGTCATATTCTGCTCTTCGAATGTGGAAGAGTTTTCCCTGCCTTTAAGGAATACAAGCACGTGTCAGGTCTGTGAGTGGAATCAGGCAAAAAAGAGAAGCTGTAGGCTTAAACAGCAAGCATACAGTGTGTACCAGAGGCATATCAACTACCAGTGTTTACAGAAGAGTCAAAATAATTTCAAGGGTTAGAATTTTATTTTCTCCCAAAATGCAGGGTCAAAATTGATTCTTCTTTCATTCCGTAAAGTTTAGAGAAGTCACTTTGGTACATTTGGCAGGTCCTTGGGCTCGTAATCTTAATGTATTAGCTGTTGTAGGGGAACGGAAAAGACTGTACTAGTGTGAAGCTGGTGGAAGAAGTACCTGCACTGTCATTCATGAACACGGGGCCGGGGTCTCCTTAGCGGTAAGCATGCTCAGCATTTTTCAAGAGCAGACCCTTTTAGTGTCATCAGAGTTTATAGGTCTTGCCCCATTGAATTATATAAATAGCTACAAGTTACAGCCCTGTAAAATGCGAAATGTCCTTCTCGGGTTGCTGAAGGCGCTCAGTTCCCATTGACCTCCAACTGAACTAAATAAAAGCTGATGTCAAAGGGAGTTAAATGCACTCAAAACATTTCCTTCTCTTTGGGAAAGTTTTGAGCAATAAGACAAGCTATTATATCAGCTACCTAGTCTGGATTTTCTTTACTTCTTGTGCTCGTTTCTATTTGTATATGAATATATGTATATGGATCTTACAGATACATATAAAATACAGGAGAAAGAATGAGCACCAGAAAAATTAATAAATGCGGAAAAATCCTAGCTGACAAAAAGCAGCTGTTTTCATAGGGAGATCACTCATTGCAAATTATATACTCAACTCTGAGAATTTAAATTAACTAATACATAGATTATTGATTTTCTTCATGAGTCAGTTGTATGATCTAGGTGTGTTTGTCCTAACACAGCAAGATTTTTGCGTTCAGTAGTGTTGTTTGGTTATGACTTTGCTTGTGTGATTATGTGTGTATAGATTTCCACCCAGGAAATATGAAGACAGCCTCCTAAGGGTTGCTGAACCAGGAGCCCGTTGTTGTAGACTGGGTCTGTACTGCTGTTGACTTCTCCATGCGACTGCTGCCCAGCCCGAACGCAGGCAGCATCCTTGAGTGTGCGTGTGCACCAGTTTGTATGGTCTGGTATGTTGTGCTGGAGAATGACTGTCTGTACCGGATAGCAGCTGTAACGGGTAACATGTACAAACCCACAGAGATTAGCTTTGACAAGATATGTGCTTGTCAGGGTTTATAAGATTAAGTTCTCAAGAGGTGATCTCAAGCTATGGTTACCACCCGAAAGTTAAAAGCAAGCAGACTTCGATTAATGAACCTCACTGTGCACCTGCTTCTCTGTCACTTTTGTTCTAACACCCAGACAGGCTTGTTTTCTGAACCAAGTAATCCTGAGGTGTAGCAATACAGATGCTCAGGAACTCGCTCTGTACAGCCTCATGTGTTAAGGTGGAAAATTGCTGTGGAAATCTCTTGAGAACAGCTTGTCACACAGTGTTTTCACTGTGGTGTAAGCCTCCCGCTACTGCCCTTAGTGTCACTCAATTTGAGGGGGACTAGCTCTCCGCAGGAAAGCATTTCCTCACGGAGAACTGGTTTAGGGCTTTTGGCTGACTCATAACGGTCTTGAATCACATGGAAAATTACCACTCCTTCTGCTGATGCTGTCCAGGCACCAGTATTGGCACTGGTCTAGGGTATATCTGAATACACAGCAGGTGCTCAAGGCAGCTCGGCTGCCCAGAGGAATACCGTAATGTCAGTTCATGCCCTTGGTGGTATGGTCAGTTGTCCGCAGAGTGCTGCTGGTCTGACACAATTAACCCCTTTTACATAGCCCATGCACTTCTTTCATTTGTAATACCAAATTCTTTTCTTTTCTTTGAACGTTAGGATTTTCACTGCTTCTGTGTCACAATCACTGTGGTTTCTTTGTTTATGCCAATTCAAAGGTCGCATTACTTTTGTTATACCTTATTAATGTTAATTTCCTAGATTCACGTGGTATTTCCAATTGCTGGTCTTCAAGCCCTGGTTATTTAGATTACCCACTGATTTAGTCTTTTCTGCTTATAGTATGTGATTATTTTTTTTAAAACTTTTTTTGTTGGCTCAGTCCCATATAATTATCACTCTACCCATATTACAAAGGGTATATTTTGGAGTTTGTAATTCTAGAATATGTCACGATCAACAAAAGCCTGTGAAGCAGCAAGAATATTGAAATATGCTTTTACTTGGAAAAAAAGTAACCTTCTTCCCACTATGTAGACCACAATACAATTACAGCTGAGACAATGCTGTGGTAGAGCTAGACAGATGCTCCCAGTAAATGTCTTCAATGTCTGCAACTATAAATGCAAAACAGAAGGCACAAAAATAACCAAACTTGATGGGGACTAAAAAGAAACCCCTCAACCTAGTAGCACAGATTCCAGTATTTGTGCTAAATGTGCTCAACATAGGATCTCTAGAGGAACCGAGGGTCCTTTTGAGTGGGTTAGTTGAAGTAGGCTTTATTATCATATCTGAATTCTGAAGGTATTTTATTTATTGCCATATCTGAACTCTGCTTAGCTGGAAATACATTCATGAAGTCCAGGAAGCCTTAGGGGGAGAAAAAAAAGAAAAAGAGGAAAAAACCCAGACCAGGGAAAAAAATGTGAACATATTCTAATTAGTATGTTAAAGGAACTCCCAATTTTTTTAAATTGTTCTATTTGGTATCTTTTACTGATAAGCCACCCAGTGAAAATACATGGGGTTTGGATGTTTTGCAAGAGTTGCTCCAGATAATTCTTTTTATCAGCAGAAATTGCTCGAGGAAATACGTTGTAAACTCTTCCTTCGTTCGTTGATAACTTCAGACATTTAGGAGAGTGAGGAAAAAGATTATTTGATAAAATCGTTCCTCTTCCTCCACTTAAAGCTTTTAAAGGAACTGATTAATTAAAAAAAAGTTCTATCCTGCAAGATGTCATTTTTGCAGAATAACCACAAGTATGTCTTAATCGATTTAGCTAGGGATCTGAGGAAATCTTCACTTTCTAGCATGTTTTCAGTTAGGAAGAGAAGTTCATGGACACACACTCTTAAAATCTCTAAGGGATGCTGAAATTAATTTTTCATGGTGAAACAAAGTGAATATACAGTACTTGCATGTCTAGTAAAGTGACTTTTTATATGCCATTAATTATCAGTTTCTGAAAATAGATGAGGAATGTTTTAGATGTTTAGATTATCTGTCTGGGATGCTCTGGTCCACAGTACTGGGGTATGATTTATTTCATATCAGCCAGGAAAAAAAATCTCTTTAAGATTAAATGTTAAATTTCCCTGTAAACTCTCTTAAGAAACTGTTACATCCTACGTTTCTCCTCTGTCCCTTTGTGTTCTGCAGTGCCCTCCTAAGGTATGACGTAAATACTGCTCAGGAACTTCTTTCCAGTCTTAATGCGTTTTAAATGTTTCACTTTGAGCACATAGAAAAACAAACAAGCACCAAAAGGAAGTGTTGTTTCAAAGGTGATTAACAGTTAGGAAAGGAGTATTTTATATAGTCAAGAAACTTTCTTTTCTTGCTTCATGCGTGCGATCTTTGCGGCAGTAGTGAGCTCCTGCCCTTTTTCTTCTGTTCAAAATTACATTTCAAGTCCAACCATGCAAAATCAATATATTTCAGTCAATCACATTTAAAGCTTTACTTGATAGCACATGTTTTTCCTATAATATACTGGGTTATCGCCTTCCAAATTTGATAGAGCCAAGGCTTTGGGATGAGATAAGAAATATTAATGCGGTGTGCAGTTTAAACAAATCAATGTAGCAATCTGCACTGAACACTAGCAGAGTAAACATTTGACTCTCATTTGACGTGCAGCAGTCCCAGTACTTAGCTTGGCCGCAGTTCCTGCAATTTGTTTTCATTTATGTTGAACCACTGAAGTCTTTTGCGCTGCCATTAGCACTTTGGAAGCATTAAGGAGGAAAGTGAGATGGATTCAAATCCATATAGGTACAAAATCAAACTAATCTTCTTTTGTAGCTGAAGTGAAATTCTGAGAAGCTCAGAATTCTTCAAAGTCATTTCTCCAAATTCATTGTAGAAATCATCAAAGCACTGTTTCTCTGCTTTATCTTAGTCTGAAAAGAAGTTACTTTTCCTGACAAGGCACCGTAGTTTATATTCCAAATACAATCCAGCGCTTGCTCAAACAACTCTCATTTATTCTTCAGAGCTATATATGAGAGAAGAATACATTGCCTACAAAATGACTACACAAAATAGTATCTGTGGGAGAGTAGAATGTAGCTAACAAACCTATCATTTGAAATTTACCACACAAACATAATTAAATACTATTTCTTTAAAATAAACAGATTTTCTTGGGGTTGGCAGGAAAGCCCGCACAATTCTCTGTCCTATTTTGTGTTCTGTCCATATTGTCATCTTGGTAAATTTTTTAGCAGCTGTCAAAGTAAATTTATTACAGAAGAGGTCTAAGTTCTTGTGTAATCCAGAAGGGAAAAGCCCTGCTGACTTGGTTTTGCTTCATCTTTTGTCTTTACAACACTTTAAAAGCCTCGTGTAGTTAAGATTCAGGAGCAGCACTAGTTGAACAAAATTTTCCGTCTGCTAAAGATGAGTGTTTGTGTGTGGTGCTTGTGCGTAAAATATGTCTGTATTTATATTTTAAAAATAATTTTCTAATAGCTCACTTTCTAACAGGTCTGTTTTAAGCATGTAATCTGCGAAGAATGTGTTAAGTGAATGAAATGGAATTTGAGAGCTGAAATGAGCACAACACAAACTGAGCTATTCTGAAGGAATGAATTTTTGCTGATGTTTGGCTGAGGGAGCTTGAGCTTGGGTGAGGGAGGAAAGCTGCCAGATCAGTGAATGAAGGATCTAAGGTTGGGTATTATGTGAAAGCTGTATACATCCCAACAGTTGTGCAGTGAGATGTCACACTAGATGTCAGCAATGTAAAGAAACCTCTTAAAGAACCATACATAATATGGCACAAAATGAATAAAATCAAGGAAGAAAAATTACTGTGTCTTACCATGTATTTAAATTTATTAAATATCCTAAATATATTGGAACTTCTGGGTATCAGCAGTGAGCCGAACTTCATTCATGGATCTGTTCGCTCTGAGGGAGTCAGAACTGTGGATTACCTCTCGTTCTCCCTTCTGCTCCAGAAAAGCTGTACTACCTCGTTCTGACATGCGACCATCTGGTCTAAGTCTGTTAAGTCAATTCCTTACTGCTCTGTAAGTCTGGGTCACTGGCAAAGCACTTCTGTGTTGTCACTTTTGAGAAATTAAAGTTACGCAAGTACTTCTGCACTTCTGAGGGAACAGTCAGAACTATGAATTATAGCAAGTAACAGCAAAAGGCAGAAGGAAATGAGAGAGATTTATTTTTCAATTCATTTCTACAGAAAAGTGCATAACTATGCTCTTAACAACCTTCATTTAGATGAGCGTGTCTGTGCCTATCATTTTCCCCTCAAACAAAAAAGCCTAGAGTTCACTTAAATTAAAACAAATACATTTTGAAAAACAACAACAAAACAAGCAAACAACCCCTTCCCTCCCCCAAACAAAACAAAACACCATGCGTAGAAACAGGGAGTAATTTGAATTCACAGGAATGATGTTTCTTTGATCTTTGGGGATTGTATATGCAGCTCCCCCCCGATGCCGATAAGCTCCTGAGCAGAGTGTCTGAGTAGGTGCATGTAGTATACAATCTCTTTTTTAGTAAAGTGTCCCAGGTCCTGGAAATTTGCTGACCTTAACTGAAGCCTTTTATCGTTGTGCGATTACTCTTTGAACATCTGGATTCTCTTTCTTAGCATTATTTACATTCTTTTGATCAACTTTAGCCTTTCATAACTTGAAACACATGAGAGCTTCCCCTGCCAGATCTGTGTGTATCTGTGATCATCATGCCTGGATGACTTGATGTTTGCCAATTTAGTTTTACAGCAGGTTTAATTTAACAGGAAGAAGGTCAATACAATCAATCTGCCTCAAACTGATTTTTTTTTTTTTTTTTTTCTCCCCTCAGCAGGAGGTATAAATGAATGGGGAGAGGGGAGATTAATTCAGCATAAAAGGTTGCATAATTTGCTACCCAGGTCTGCTAATGAGAGTATTATTGTTATCATTTTTATTCTATTTACTATATCAGCTCTTTATGAAGAGTGGATTAATATGGCTTCAGGTTAGGTTTTTAGTAGTCATTCTTATTGTATTTTGGGGAAAATAGTTATTTGCATAATATCTGTATTTCTTTATTCTTTGCGTGTGTTTTCCAAATTTGTCTTGTCTTCCATAACTAATATTACTAGTGTGAAAGACTGACCTATATTTGCTGAAAATATTACCTTGATGTATGCTTTTGAATATTTTTTTTGCAAAGTATCTAATTTTGTAGGGGATGTAAGAACAGAAAATTGCCCCTCTTTGCACAGTCTCTAAAAGAAATCTAGAGTCCTTAAGAAAAATATTGTAATACAGTTTTCTAATGGTCTCAATAGACTTACACTGTGAATATTTTAATTTTTAAAATTTTCATGCAGTAAGGTTGGAAATTGTTAAAGACTTCCACAGTGACCTAACTCTGTTCCTCTTGAAGTCGGTGGGAAACAGCAATTGATTTCAGCAGGAACACAGTGAGGCCAACAGTAGGTAATTATGAAAATCATATCCTAGTGGGAGAAGACCTAGGTTAAATATTGAAAAGCACCTAAGAGACTTAGGACTGCAAGTCCCATTGATTTTCATTAAGGGTGAATTTCTTATCTGTAATTCTGCATGCTTCTAGCACAAAGTGTGAAACTGCGTTTTGTTGTTTCTTAGGATTAAGTTGCCTTTCAGATTAGTCTATGAAACGCTTCTGAGAACTAGATTCTTCCCTGCTCAGTGTTCAGGTTCAGTGTGTGACCCATCTATAAAGACAGGTCCTGGTTGCATACGTCCCAGTGATTTAGAGATCCATACTGATTCTTATCCACACTCAGTTCAGTGGCACTTAACATGCAAGCAGGTGCTGTCCAATATGAGTAAGGGTGTCAGGCTAATTAGCATCGCTACTTTTCACAATGCAGCAATTTGGAAGCAGAAGGAAAAGTGGCATGTAAAAGGTGATAAAAACAAATTTGTGCATCAACTGGAACTACAGCCTCAAATCTTCTACTCTTCCAGGCTGAAACCTGCAATTTCTTTTCGTTCAAAATTCCCAGTGAAGTCACCGGGTTTATTTCGGCTCTTGAACAACTCCGCTGACTTTGTCATTAGATGCTCATATCCAAACAACAATCTGAACTACTAGTAGTGATTGGTGTGAAGCCCCTGTACATGGCCTGAGTGGTTTAAGGCAGGCTAGAATAAGGATCCATAACGTTCACATCTATATTCAAATTTTTCTAGAAAGGAAGGACAATGGGAAGGACCAGACATGAATAAGAATCAGCACCATTCTGATCTCAGTATGGCAAGTTTAGGGATTTTGTTCACATAGCTCCTAGTGTAACTTTTATCTTCTGTTTCAGATGTGCAGCATCTGTTCCTGTAGTTTTCTCTGTGACCTTATCTCCAGGATCTTTGTGTTAAATCTGCAGAACCACTGCTCCTAAGTTTCTCTAAATATTACTGATTTTGGTTCTGTTCTGACTTCAGCCATTCCCTTACCCACATTTGGTTCCACATCTGCATCATCAGCAAATTTCATTCCTCTACTTCATGATCTGTCTTCCAGTTATTAACACACTGTCGTGGTTTAACCCCAGCCGGCAGCTAAGCCCCACACACCTGCTCGCTCACTCCCCCTCAGTGGGATGGGGGAGAGAATCTGAAGGGTAAAAGTGAGAAAACTCGTGGGTTGAGATAAAGACAGTTTAATAGGTTTGTGCGCAAGCAAAGCAGAACCAGGAATTCATTCAGCACTTCCCAGGGGCAGGCAGGTGTTCAGCCATCTCCAGGACAGCAGGACTCCATCATGCGTAATGGTGACTTGGGAAGACAAACGCCATCACTCTGAACATCCCTCCCTTCCTTCCTCCTTCTTCCCCCAGCTTTATATGCTGAGCATGACATCATAAGGTCTGGAAAATCCCTCAGGTCGGTTGGGGTCAGCTGTGCCAGCTGTGTCCCCTCCCAGCTCCTTGTGCCCCCCCAGCCTGCTCGCTGGTGGGGTGGGGGGAGAGGCAGAAAAGCCCTTGGCTCTGGGTAAGCACTGCTCAGCAATACCTAAAACATCCCTGAACTGCCAACGCTGTTTCCAGCACAAATCCAAAACATAGCCCCATGCTAGCTACTCTGAAGAAAATTAATTCTGTCCCACCCAAAACCAGTACATGTATAAGTTATGCATGTGTTTGGGGGGTCTTGATCACCCCTGTGGCATCCATCTGTCAGCTCTGTGAATCTCAAATTGCTTCTATGCCAGGTGCTTTTTTCATATCAAACTAAGGGAATTTGGAGCGTAAGTTGTCTGAAATTTTTCCTTTTGAAAGGCTTAGTTCCTCCTTAAATAAGATGTGTGCTTGCGTAATACTTTTTTGCCTCAGGCAGAGATCCTGTGGACATTAGTTCAGTTGCATAATATTCTTGTAAAGTAAATAAAATATTACCTTCACATATAGAAAAAGCTGAGGAGAAGCAGCTCGGACTTTCTAGGATAATGCTAGAAATTTGTGTACATACAGGATTTGAACTATGCTGCTTGAATTTTCATTCAGATCACATTGCTTCCTTAATTATAACACCAGCTAATCATAGATATCCAGTATATCAGCCCAGCAGGACTAAATTAAAGAGAGAACAGTAAATTACTGTAGCTTTCCAGAAGTATGGACTTTTAATATATTAGGTTCATGGAAGGCTTTTGAGATGCATTTGTCTTCACTAAGGTTGTAATTTTTGGAGCTGTATAATGTTACCTTATGGTAATAAGAATCATAATTAACATCTTTTTGTTGATTAAATCACACAAATATACTTCATGCAGGCAGCTATGGCACTTTTTCTAGGGATGCCAAGTAAAACATCCCTTGATGCTGCTTAGGAAGACCTCACAGGTAGCGTAAGGTGTTGCTTAGGGACTAGGTACCGGCTGTTATGGGTTGAGTCATAATTTTTTTCCTGGGTAGAGTGATGTAAATTGGGATAACTGTTTAAAGGAAGTGAAATTGCAGTGGCATTAAACCGCTCTAAAAAAAGACTCAGATTTATTTCACGTCTGAAGTTTGGTTGTGAGATTTCCTGAGTGAATTCCTAGCTCCTTGCAGCCAATGGCAAAAACTTTCTTTGCCTTCAAATGCAGCATCATTTCACCTTATATCTATTTATCTGAGAACATTCAGAATGTTTTCAGTCATCATCATCACTAAAACAGTCTTGTACTGCCAGTGGGATCAATTTACTGACCGTCTTCAGAAAATTGTATTTTGTCAATCTGTGATATTATTTAATGTCATAAAACAATCCTCGTTATAGATTCTCCTCTGTTCTCTATCTAAAAAAATACTATTATCTGCTATTTCTTTCAGCACATTTAAACCTCTATATCCTGTTAAGTCTTTGATCACTTGGATAGCAGAATACCTTTTTGACAGCGTTCTTCCTTCAAGGCCAGGTTCTTTTGCTGTGTATGCTATCACACATGTTCAGGAAAACTTCTGTTGCCTGTTGAGTAGAAAGGGGATACTATTTTATTTTTTTTAAACTTTAAATGTACCTCCACTTACTTGATATGCTATTCAACATTTAGGATTTATTGTTCAGCTTTCTGCTTGTTTTTATATATAATAGAAAGTAGGTATTTTCCCTGATAAACCAAGGGTCCTCAGAAGGAGAATGGATGAGGATTTTAAGAGTGAAGGACCTACCACTTATTCAGGCAGCTTAACAAGCTTGTTTTTAACATGACCAGAAACTTAATATCAAATGCTGAGAGAAGGGAGCAATGCGTAGGACAGAAATTAGGTAGTAAAAAAATTAGCTAGTAAAGCCTCAAGAGAAATACAGCGAGAGGCAGCAAAATGCAGAAATGCAGACTGTGGAGACTCCTCGCAAATTCTCCGCTGTGTGTACCAATGCAATCCTTATGTCCTATTCCCTACCTAGTTGGTAGAGAATGTTACTCTGCTGCTTTTTATTTTTTTTTCTTTACTTCTGGATTAGCTTTCTTTATACTAAAGTATTGTCAATATTCTTCTTAACTGTGTAACTTGCAAGTATAGAAAAGTCCTTATTAAAGTGGAGATCGAAACCATATCTAAAGAATTCCCAACCTGATAACCAGTCATACAAAGTTCCCTGCATAATATATGATGTTTAAAGCATCATGACACATATGGAGGAAAACTAGCTTTGTTTTTCCTTTATTGAATCACCACTGCAGTCTTATTTGAGTCTTAAGGTGACCACATCAGCTCAAGCTCTGTGATGCCATGATAAATTAAAGGAGAGAAAATTGCAGTTTCAATTGACAACGCAATTTTTTAAAAATAATTTTTCCTAGAAAGCAAGTCTTTAATACTTACTACCTTCAGCCAACAAAGAGAACTGTACAGGAATCGTATTCCAACTACAGAAGTTTGTAGGATTCATGTAAAAAACTTACAGAAATTACTTTATTCCATGGTACTTTAGGAATCTCTACCTATTCCCACTACAGTCGGTTTTTCTTTTCTATGGCTGTACCATTTGTACAAACAATTTGTAAATGGAAAAACAGCAAAATTCATCAAATAAATTATTCACAAAGGAATTACTCAGTTCAAGTATTTCCTTTAAACAAAACTAAAAGTTGTCAACTCATACGTCTTGTTATAAGAATTGAAACTGTTTTATTTAAGAGCTCTTTATGACAAAATAGGCAAAAGGAAAACTGCGTATGACAACTGCAGAGTACAGTGTTTGCCAGCTAGTTTAGGGTATCAACTTTTAGAAAAGCAGAGCAATACACAAAAGTACACCATTAGAGGATTCAAATTCTAATGTCCTTTTCGTGCCTCTTGAGAATATAGTCACATAAAATCTTCAGAAGTGACTAAGTAAGTTAGAAATGTATGTTTCTTTAAGAGGTGAGCACCATAAATAGTTTTGGTGCATTTGAAAATGATGCTCTTGTAGGCTGGGTAACAATCCTGCGATGGAAAGAAATAACCAACATGTCTTTCTGGTAAAGGCTTTCTCTATCTATAGTTACATAATCTGTAGAAAAAGAATAATATTGTTCACTTAAGGCTTCATCCAGACTCCTTTGAAGTCAGTGGGATTTTTTACATGGGCTTCAACAGAGTTCAAATCAAATAATTATTTTACTTAAAAACTCTTTACAAAATGTATTTGCCTTTCAAAATTATCTTCTTTTCAAAAATCTTTTGAATGACTGACTGTAAATTTTATTTTTACTGTATTCCCAGACTCATTTGTCTGATGACTGCTTGTCTGAGGCTACTTTAGAACTTGGAAGAAAAGTCAAATATTCTTTCTTTCCCTATAAAAATCTAATAGATGATTACTGGTAAAAGGTTTATTTAATTAAGCCTTTAATTAATTCGTATCTTTCCTTATAATTGGCCTATCTTGCTTCTTAACTTATTTAGAGCTTTTAGGACATAGTCATAAGCCATACTTGAACTTGTCCGAAAAGAACTATTGCCTGAAAATTAAAATATGAGGGGGAAAAGCACATCAGAGGCGTGTTGCAAATTGCTTATAGATACCTTCACGCTTTCTGTCCCAGAGGCAGAGAAAACTAGACTTTCTCCTGCATGGACTTTTTGACCTATTTTTGGCTAACAGTAAGTCCTTAGCTGTTATTCGCTCATGGAGGGGAAAATACTGAAGTAATTTACTAGCTTGTCATTTTGCCTGAGGGTTACTTCAGTATAGTCACTCAATAACCTGTTTTGTTTGTTACTTCTAGCATATTCTGAAGCATTTTCCCTTTTCCACCATTACTTGCACATCAAATTTTTATGTGCAATGGAATAATGAAGCAAGCTACAGTCTGTGAAGACATCCTTTGCAGTATATCGTGAATAATTTACTGGTATGGGTCATGAACGCTTATGCAAACATTTAAAGAAAGACCTAAATATATTGTAAAAGTAGGGGAAATGTGTGTGCCTTAATGCTGAAGATATAGGTTGACATAGTGTTTCACTAAATTTATTGGCTTAGCAATCATGCATATGTTAAATGAAGGAAAAAAAAAAAAAAGTGCAAAATCAGAATTTTAATACCACTCCATAAACAAGAACCTCTTACATTTGTCTGGTAGTGTGTCATGTAAAACTGCGTTCTGGGTCTTTGCTGACATTCCTATTTTTTTTTGTCTAAGCAAGTCAGTTTAGTAAATAATTCCTTAGTAAACAGTATTGTCACTTTTTCCTGTGCATTAAGAATTTTAAAAGAAGAATTCTAGTATTTTTGGTGTAAGGCAATAAGCTGGGGGGGATGAAATTTCTTCACCCACTCCTGTAATGGCAAAGTGCCCACCTAAACAACTTTGAGTAAGACTGAGTGGATGATACGTAGAGCTAACCAGAGTGTACAACTATTTGCTTTATCTCTCCCTACTAGGTTTCAGTGTAAAATTTCAATATCCAACATTTCTCCACAAAGTGGAAGCACAGTGCAGGTGAAGTTTCCTATAGTGCTCCATGGCGTTTTTATTCAAGGAGTTTTAAGGTAAAAACTTTTTTTTAGAAAAGAAACTTAATGAAAATTTTAAAACCAAACATCTAGAAAATCTAAGCAGTAAGATATTTTAATAAAAATGATACATTAAGAGGTAAATAGTCCTTTTATTATAAGGACCTTGTAAGATGAAGATATAATAAAGTGAGAGTATTTTTATGATCGTTTAGTTCTTCAAAAGTGTAGTACATTTGATTATGGATTTATGACTCCTTGACTATGGAATTTTGATTAGTCCATTACCTTGAAAATAATGAGCTTAGCTATTGTAACATGATGCACAGTCCTCAAAATGATAAAGCTCAATTCCAATTCTTTCTTGAAAGCATCACACCTGCTACAGTGACACACACTTGCTTTTTCTCATTTGCTTTCACACTAATGGGTGGGCTTCTCATGTTGAAACTTGTTTGCTAAGAGTACATAGTGAGATAAAGCCTTTCAGTGGAGGGGGAGCATTAATCCTGATGAGTTCCAGCATGTCAGATGCTGAGGGTAAACCAAGAGCAAGATTATGAGTAGCAACCAGTAGAAACAGCCAATGGCATGTGTACGTAATTTTGTACTTTTATTTTGGTGGCTGATTTCAGCTTCACTACTCCAGTTATTTATAGTCTTTCTTTTCTTTCTTTCTTTTCTGGTTTGTGCATTCTTATTGGCAAATAGTCAACAGATGTATTTCTACAGCCTGTTACTATTTGCGTTCACATATGCCTTTATTAAATAGCCGGTCACCTCAAAGGGCCAACTCAAACAGAATTCCAAGGAATCTGTTTCCGCTTTTATGGAAAAAAGGTCCTATCAAGTTTGGAGTTTTAAGGTGTCATACTCAGTAGTTTTGCTGTGCAGACTTTTTAATCTTTTATTTATTTAATCTTTGCTGTAGCGTAGCTCAGTCTTCCTGATAATCTTATCTTCCATCTCAATGGGCCTATGGGAATGTATCACCGAGATAAAAACTAGCTGCTTCAGTAAGTTCAGACAACTCTTCTCGGATATATTTCTATTGAGATGGAATTGACAGTGAAAGAGTAATATATGTATAGAAAAAACTGATGGGATATGCTTTTTCTTCCACAGTTGGACCCCTCACTTTCTTGGTTTTGTATAAATATGTTAGCTTATAATTAAGCTGGCACACAGATCTGAAATAAATTGTTTGTAGGTAGAATGACTAGTCTAATGCTTATTCTGTACAGATCAACAAGTAATTATTTTGGGCTATACTTCAGGTGTCAGAACACCCCCACACCCCACCTTTTTCTTCTACTTATTGGATCATTCCCATCTACAGTAGTGGTAGTTTTAGATTACTGCCCAGCTGTAGCGGTCGTGGTCATGGTCATGGAGGTCTAGGTTTCTGGGAATTTCATTATTACAAATGTCTACAAAACTAATATTAGTAAAACTTAATATATATATACACACACTACAAGTCACTACAAAATTACTGCTAGGAATGCAAGTGTATATATACATATTACAAGAGTAAAGCAAATGTATGTATATTGTAAGTTATTACAGAACTCCAGCTAGTGAAGCACGTGCATACTTATGAACAGTTGCCTTAGCATGTGCCTATAAATATGTTATGTGAGTTGTTAGTGGTATGACACTCTCTAAACCACTCCCAGGAGTGGGACTGATTGACAATGGGAAAAGTCTTACTTCAAAGGGCTGGATTTAGCCAGGGGTCGGGTGTGCGCCGAGAACTCCTGCAGAGAGGCTCTGGCAGAGCAGCTCATTTTTGATAGGTAGTGAGTTACTATTTATGCCTTTTTGGTAAAGATATATAAGTGGGCGTTGGGACATCAGTTCCTGGAGTAGTTCTTGCTGGCTTTTATTTTAATGGAAAGTCAGTTTGTTATCACAGTTTCTTTGTCTTGCACCCAACAAGGTTTCTTTGCCCTGCCAACTACTCCCCGTCTAGGGACGGAGCTTATCAGGGATGTCTCAGGACTCCGGCTAAGGAGATATCCTTCTTTGTCAGTATGTTCACCAAGTTGCCTTTGTGGTGGCTCCATTACTAGCCAAATTCAATGAAAACAGTAGACATTCAGAACATGACATCCTGTGATCAGTTGATTTTCATAGGAGCTTTGCTTGAGAAGGTCATAGAGTTGATTAAAAATTAGGTTAACTAATTCAATTAACTTGTCAAGATTTTAATATTTTTTTTATCCTGCAGTTTTAGGCATTGATTGATTACATTGTTTAGAGGCTTGAAATTGTCAGTCCTGCCTTAAATTTTGTTGTGAAGCACCTGGCCCAGCAAGATAAGATGGGGGCAGAATGTGGCCTGGCCCTATAGCTGCTGTAGTATCAAATACTCCAGACATTTCAGTTGTGGAATTATGTTTGAATTAGGGCCACGATGCTTCTATGGTAGTTGATAGTACTTAGGAAGTTTAAGATGAGGCCTTTTTTAAGTAGATTAAAATTGTTAGTTATGGAAATTAGTTTATTAACGGGGAATATATTTGGTCAAATAGGTGATAGAACTTGGAGGAGAAGACAAATATATGATAGTTTGGTGCTCCTGTACAGAAAGAAGTTACTCTAAGTGTAAGAAGATGTTACTGATTTGACAGAAGCATGACGGCACTTCAGGGGCCTGGCCCAAGCCCCTGCCCTGGATCAATGCCACTGGGAACAGAGCTTAAAATAAATGGAGAATTGACTGCCTGAGTGCAGAGTGGCCACTAAAGCAGAGGTGAGGTAAAGAGTTAATAGTAGGTCCTGCAGTGTGTTAGCAGGCACAATAACTGTAAGTAAACACCAAATGAGCCACTCGATCTATTGCTCGTGCAACTAATTTGTTTTTCTGGAGGCATAGTGGAAGATATTTGCAGCCTGTGTAAAGCTGTGTCTCTCGTCAGGATGAGGCATGGAGCATGCTTTGCTCTACTATCTTTAGTGATAGAACAGTGTTTTAAAATCACTGGCAGGCTTTTTAAATGCGAAACAGTGAGCTAGATAAAGCTTCAAAAGGGGATGATATCTGTTAAGTATGTAATAAAAAGGGGATAGAATAATAGGAAGTAATGAGTCCTGGCAGGCATCCTTCTCTGTTTGCAGGAGCCGAATCGAGGCTGGCACTGATGGAGTCATTGCATGACAAAATGGACCTGTGGGGATTTCATGTATGAGGAAGTATTTCCCTGTCAAATGTAGTTTTCACTCTGCAATAGGCAAAACTATGAAGCATAATATCTTTTGTTTGCGGTACTCTGTAGCTTTGCAATTCCTCAGTAGCTCTTCTGCCTTTAGTTCAACTAAGCAATTAAACCTAGTTTTGACACAGCAAAGTCCTTGAGAATCAGAGCCTCTGTATGCAATTTCTGGCTACAAATTAGTGGTATTTAATGAATTCTTTTTGAGACTTCGGGGTTTTTTTGCTTATCAGCTTTGGATCCTTCTCTTCTGAAAGGACTTCCTTTGGTTTTTGCAGTTGGATTTATCTGTACCTCCAGGAATACTAGAGAATTTTAAAGTGTAGCTGAAAGAAAAGTATGAAGTTTGCATCTGCTCTTTTTTAAAAGGAAGGAAGGGATTGTCAAAAAAGATACTTAGAGAGATTCTGTTTTGACCAAATCCTAAATAGTTTTATGAGTACAGATACGTTTATGCAACAAAGTGATTAATTAAAAAGAAAAATTTCTTCAGAAAAAATAGCTTTGGAAATTATTTTTATCCCATTTCTGGTTACTTTTGATTCAGTGTCAGAAAAAGAGAGGGTATTTCATTGTCTCCCTTACTTGCAGGTGGGGTTTTTAATGTTTTTTCTTTATGCTTTCTACTCTGCTGTTTTCCCCCACCTTAGACTTTTAGAATGTAGTATTTTTTCCATCAGGAGAATTGGGGTTTGATAACAAAAGCTAACATTCATATAGCTCTACTGTACCGTTTGTGTCATATAATGCAACTCTCAGCTTTTCTTTTACCTGTTTAACTTGTACAGAGCTAGGAATAAGTGTCTTTGAAACTTTGTAAATATCAGAAGTTAATTTGACTGAAGTATCATTATCCTTTATAGGGAATTCATATTTTCATAGTTAGCCTGTTCCTTGTGCTTTGGGGAGAAAGCATTGAACCCCAGTGAAGATGTTTGCTAGGTAGAAAGTATGAATTTCTGTGCTTCAAAATCCAGCTTTATCATATACATTAATGCCTGAATGTATCCGCTAGAAACAGAGGTAGGTATCTGCCACCCTAACCTCACTTGTTATCCTAACAAACAAAACTGAGTAGGATTCATTGAAAGTAGTACAGAAAAATGTTCTTTGTTTAATTCTGGGCGCATACTGGTGTCATACATTATGAAAGAACTCTAATGATTAAACAGTTGATAGTATTCTAAGTTTGTTTCTGAAGCTGTCCATTCAAACATATTGCTAGAATGCAAGTACATAAAACTGAATAGATAAATTGTTCTTTCACCTGAGATTCATTGTTTTCCTTTTTCTTTTTTTCTTTTTTGACTTGCTCTAATGCATCATCCCTAATTAAAAGGGCATAAACCTGTTCTTTTTGAAGTTGTACACAAAAAATGTATAGAAACATCATTAGTGAAATGTTCAATTTTTATGGACTTCTCTGTGGGATGCGTTCCCTCAGCTGATCACAAAAGCATTCACAGATGCAAGATGTAACCATTATATTTAAACCCCCTGCTAATGGATCTTAAATTTTTCTATAGCACCCATCACTGTTACATGTAAGTCCTGAATCCAGGCTTCCTAAGAACACCGTATTGAGTTTGACGGCTAAGTTCCTGACGGGAGACATTTAATGCCTTTTGTACTCTACCTACTTTACTACATAAAAATGTTTAATTATGTAGAAATATTGCTTTTGGTTGTTCTGGTCTTAATGATGCACATCTGTGGAGGCAGGTGATACCTGGGAAAATAAAGCTGGCACACAAAGGGGCCAACTTACTGTAGCAAGAAAAGAGCCTCTTGTGTCTGATTCTACAGAGTAGGTTAAGTACTTGCTGTTTCTGCTGTGAGGAACTTTCAGCTTATCTGCAAGCCCAGGGTTAGAAGAAATATTATTTACAAAGCTTTTTTTCTGTTAACAGAAATATCACTGAGCTTTAGACCAGTTTGTCTTATGCATATAAGTGACATTAAAATAAAAACTGAGCAAAATGTATCATCTGTAGAGGTAATAGAAAGCCTGATTGAAGTGTATGAGGGATATTTCAAATGTAATACAACGGAAAAGAAAGCATGTGGGTGTAGAGTGGTCTTTTTAGTATTAGGCATCTTTGGCACGGACTTTTCTTTTAGTGTTTTTTTTAATGGCATCTATGTAGCTCTTTCTGAGATTTTTGGTTTGTGTTTGGGTTTTTTGGATTTTTTTGGTTTGTTGGGGGTTTTTTTCTTTTTTTCCTTTATGGGTGACTCAGACACACTGAAGTGCTCAATTCTGATAACTGCATTGTTAGCAAATGCAGCTATCCCAAGAAATAGTTTGTGGTCACATATTTTATCATTTATGGTTTTTAGAGGCTTTGGGTATTTTTCCAAACCACAGAGGTTTCATGGTACCCAACTACAGCAATATTGGTGCTAGCAATACTCCCTTGTCTTTTCACAGTTAGTCCAGCTTAGAGGTGGACTCTTAGTGCCTTGAAAGTTTTGTGAGAATCTTCATTTTCTTTAAATTCAGAATCTATCTTTAGCCCATTAGAGGTATCAGACTGAGAACTTCTGGAGGCAAGAGCTCTACTTCCTATTGAGAGATACATAAATATATATGTCTGTGTTTATAGGCAGTGCATCCTAAAACCTGCTTTACATTTCTGTGGGTTCTTTTCTTTGCATTATTTGGCAGCTAACTGAATATCTGTTACTGGGCGGGGGGTGGTGGTGGTGGTGTGTGGAGAGTTAGCAATCTGCAGTCAACATTCATTCAGGATTATTTGCAGGAATTACTGTTCTCCGATTTTATTTCCTCCTATTTTCAAGATGCTTATACCTATGTGATCTATGTGTATTAAAGAACTCAAGAAGAAAAGATAGTTGAAACAAAAAATTCTTCAGTTGGTTGATCTGTAAGTTTTCTGTTTGCTGTATTGTTGTTTTTTTATTTCATCGGCCACCTGACAATTCATGTTCCTGTTGACTTTTCAGGGCCTGTCATTGCTAAGGGTCAACTAAATAATCCATGAAGATCAGTCAGCAGACAGCTACTGTTGTTGTTTAATTGTTCATATATATGCTTTGCAATATTAGTTTACAGGTTTTGTTTGTTCTTTTAAAAACAACATACTTCTGTATGGAAATGTAGTCTGAAAGAGAAGTGCTTGCTCTAATGGAAGTTTTTCTAAACCACCTTTTACTTTTGCAGTTGTGCACACCAGTGCTAAGCAATATAAATCCCTGCTGCTTGTGTGAGCAAGTGGAGAATTTTCATTTTCTCGAAATTGCACAAAGAAAATGGCTGAACTAGCTGCAAAGCAAATGGAAGTCAATGTTTCAACCTTTGCTCTGATCTAAAGAGATTTTCTTAATTGCTTATATGTTTTTATCTGACTTTGAGACTTTGAAGGAAGTGATGTTCTAAAAGATACAAAAATATTGTGGCATAATCATTCATGTTTTGGTTGCTTTTTAAAATAAAGTATGCAGCTTTTCACGTTGCAAATGAACCTTGCTTTAAATAGCTTAAAAGGAAGCTTTTGCCACCTAAGAAGCTCCTACAGCTTTGTGTGTTGCCTTGAATGAGAAAAGGGGCATGTTGCTTTTATAATATTAGGCCTTCTACTAGCAGGGAAAAAAATCCTGTAAGAAATACGTAACGTTATAAAGAAGATTCTCCAGGTTTTGTGAAATCACTTATTTTTTCCTCCAAATGTAAGCAGTACTTTACCAAATAATTCCGTCAAGGGTTATCCATGTTTATCACCTAGCTCTTCATACGGTTATCGAGTGGAACTGAAGTCCTAGGTACTTGCTATGAGCCTTGAACATGATTTGTGCTTGTAGATACCACCCTTAAAGAAGCCCAGATTGTCACTAGCTCTGATAAGGACTAATTTGGAGTGCATGGGGTTCCCGGGATATCTACATATCCCTATATGCTGCTACCCCTTGCAAGAACTGTTTGTCATGTCAGCGTTCCCGATCCTGAAACCCAGCTTCAGTTTTCCCAGAATGGCTGCGCAAACATCTGAGATCTCCAATGTCTCGAGTATTATGACAGTTGTGTGAAACTGTCCAGGTCTAGATTCCGGCTGGCAAATGGCATAGCCCTGGTTTCATTGACATCTTAAAGATTCTTAAAGATGAAGCTGTCAGAAGTGAACGAGCTGGTTTCTCCTCCCTTCCTCTCTAAAAATTTCTGATGAGCTGATGCAAACTGACCCTGAAGTGACCTGAAACATATTTCCAAGGAGTCCTCCAAGTGTGGTCAGTGAATACAATCCTGTCTTTCAATTTCCTTATGAATACTATGGGATAAAAGGAAGAGGGTTTTTTTTCCTTTCCCTTTTCTTTCCATAACAGCAATTCTTTGCCTTTAGGAAGTGAAGCTCAAACTTATTTTATGCATTGCTTTCATCATCTGTGTAGCACCAGTCATTTTAAATATGCTAGATTTACATCTCATGTAAATGCATAAAAACAGGAGACTAAATCCAAAGCTAGAGTTAGAAATTCTATTTCTTACAAATCAAACTATATAGTTTTTTCAAAAGGGTTGGACGCAAAGTGATAGTGACATTCTTATTTTAGTAATTTAACAAGTTATCTTTTCCCCGCCCTCTCTGTGGCAGTAACCACCTCATTGACTCTCAGGGTGTGATTATGCTCAGAGGCAGAGCACTGGGACTGGCACTGTGGGCACCCGACTTCTCCTCCAGAGAAAGGAATGTCACTAGAAATTATTCAAAGCTTATGGATTGCTAAAAATCAGGAGAGAAAGGGGAATGAACCATTTAAATTTTCTTTGCTTAAGGCCTGATCTAAGCCCCAACTGTGTATGTGGGGGGAAAGACTCCGCTTAAGAATCTGCTCACGATAAGCATCTCCTCCCTTTGGTGCCAAGTACGAGTCGTTGTTTTCAGTGGCCTTTGGATCAGGCCCTAAATCCCACAGCAAAGGAGTTGCAGTTTGACTGTTCATATCAAAAGGATAATTCCACCTCATTAACATTCTTTTATTCAGCTGGAATCACTGATACGTAGCAGCTGCTTTGCACCACTCCACAGGCACAAAGCAGCTATAAAGCAGGTGAAGTTGGGTTTATGGCTGCAGCATCTTGGCAGGATAATACAGAGCATACAGGTAGATGTGACCTGGTGTTAATTGTGATACAGCAGCAATCAGAGGTGCTTATTGCTTATTCATCTCATGGACACAGCTGATATTTTTGGGGAAGTGTGCAAAGAGGGTGAAAAGGTGGTTTAAACCTTGTATAGTGCGTGTTGTATTTGAAAAAACTATGGCAAGATTATAGCTTGAATTGGTGCAAGCAGTAGTTTTAGAAACAAAAAGCAATAATGATGGAAATTCAAATTTGTATCAAATACCAATATCCCAACTCCCGGTTCTAACTGATAGCCAGTTCTTCAAACAGTTGCTTTTCTGCCCAAGGATTTCATGTGGCAGACACATTTTCTGTGTCCAGCCTGGGATAGATATTTTTGGTTTAGCCCTAAATTGAGAAAGACAGCATACTTTCTTCCATGAAGTCTCCTCATTTTTCAAAATTGATGCATTAATTCCTGGCAAGCTTCCTGTTGGGTTGTGGCACTCTGGGACATGTTTATTCTTTCTACTGGGAGCTAAAACAAGACTGCATGAAACTGCTTCGAAACTTTATGCAGCCAACCTTACTTACAGTCCAGGAATGGGGATATATCTGCAAGCAGTACAGATGTCTCACCTAGCATGTGGATGTGTAGAAAAAAATTTCAGAGCTATAAAATTGTCTTTGCTTGCTATTTACACTCTTCTTTTGGCTATCCCATTTTCTATTCTGTGATCAAGATTTCATGGGTGAAATTACAGGCTTCTCTCTAGATCAAACACATTTATGTTGTCCATAAAATGACGAAGAATGTTGTTCTGCTGACCTAAGTCTTGAATGCACAGAAAACGGTTCTAATTCTGAAGATGCTGGAGTCCTGGTGTGGAACTTATTTCTCTAGAAATCAAAATAAAAGTTTACTGGAAGGAATAGCTTGTTCTTGCTGAGAGAGAAATCGGCTCTTGGTTTTGGCCTAATATATTGGCAGATGAGAGAAAGGCAGGATAACAGCATGATGTAGGAGAGGTATGTTATACATATATGATGTTTGCGTCATGAAATTGCAGACAGCTAGGCTTTGGAAGATTTCCTTCTCACTTTTAAAACTTGTGTCTGTTTTGGCCCGCTCTAAAGTTAGTGAGTACATTGACTAACATGGTGGGTATGTACAAAGAGAGATGAGATAGCTTAATTTTCTGGTGTCTGTGGTTAAGAGTTAAAAGCATATTTTGCAGCCCCCTGAGAAGTCACTTCGTAATCTAATATTGAAGGAACATAAGATCAGCAGGTATTCATGTAACTTATTTTGGTAAGGAAATAGAACGGAGAATGCAAATTGTCCATAGAGCACACCCTACTGGGTTTAAAATGGAGAATTCACACAGACGGAAAACATGGGCTGGGTGGAATCCCAATGGATGATAACATGGGAACTATTTGGGGACTGAAGTAATGAAGTCATTCATATTCACCTACCGCTCCACAAATGATGCTAACACCATGCGGCTTTTACAGTGTTAGTAATATTTGTAATAACTTCTCTCATCCAGAACAACTTTTTATTAGCAACAAGCCTAATTCTGCTCACCTTTCTCAAACAATGGTCCCATTGATTTATTGTGGAATATGGAATTAAATCTTCTATGCCATGTTTAAGAATTGCTGCCTTCTGAGGTAACTCTGCCTCTAACCCAGCAAGGTCCATGTTTGGGGTTAAAATGCAAAATAAAATGCAGAATAAGAGGGACTGAACACCTAAACAGGAAATACAAATTGCTGAAGGAGTCTATCCTTCTCTGTAAAGAATTCTTCCTGCAGGTCTTCCAGAGATTTCCTCATTGTAAAAATGGATTTCAAGGCAAAGGCAAGGAAGACTCCAGTCGTATGGAACAGAGGTTTCTTTGTGATTCAGGTTCTGATTCAAATGCCCCTTGAAACAAAAGATGATGTCCCCTGGTGAAATCTGGCAGGTTAGGCAGGAGAAGGAGAATTTTTCAGGCATTTGATACTACAAGAATAATTCATGTCACTTAGAATAACGTTGTAATGTACCTTAATAATTGCTGAGGGACCTATCTTACACTTCATGTGAAACATTGCATGTTAACAGCACTGAACTGTAGACTTAAATAGATTAATTTTTCACAGAGAAACTTACTTCTGGCTTGGGAATAAGGAAAAGGGTTTCTTCCAAATGCAGTGGGTACAAATGCTTGTATCCTGAGTTTTCTTCCTAGAAATGTCTGTACATCTGGGAAAGGTCGCTTGAGATGTGAAACGTGTCTCTAAGTGTCTGAAATTCTGTGCATTGTTTAAAACTTTTGCAACTTGTGACTTCTGTCTAGAAGTTGCATACCTTCTCGGGGATAAGGAAACAAATATCTTCCTTTTGTGCAGAATGTATCCCTTTTATATCAGATTCCATCACACATTGAAAACTTTAGACTTGCTTTAGACTAGCAGTCTTGCAAGGAATAGAAACCATCCAAGAGAGACAGATAGACTGTTCTGATTTAGGTAAAATACGTTGTGTTAAAAGTAATTCTGTTATAAAGTGCTCACTCTGTTTTATTGCAAGTTTCATTTGATTATTGTTTAAATCTTAGTATGTAGGTTTATATATATTTTCTGCCCCTATTTTCACAGAAACAGATGGTGTATGTCTGACAATCGATTTGTCCTGAAGTGGCAGAGTAAAACACTTTTATTATAGCAAAAATTATTTAGAAAACTCCTGAGCTCACCCTTTTGTGTACAAAATTGACTTTTGGTGCAAAGCAAGTTTTATCGCTGCTTAAACTAGTATTGATCAAACTATCAAAAATTGTGTTACGGTTTCAGCAGTTGTTCTGGAAGTACCTACAAGAATAAGGTTTTCTGTCTAAATTCTGAAAGTATCCTGATCCTGTGGAATACCGTTTTTTAAACTAATTTTGAACTTGGTTACTCTTTTGACCTTTTATAAGATAAAAGGATAATTTGAAATAGTGTTGTCCTTTTTTAAATTTCCTCCTCTGAAAATAATTAATTTAAATGTTAAAAGCCTTTCTGCATACCTCCAGGCCAGTTTTAAGCTTTAATTCCAAAATTAAAACTCCAGTTATTAAGGAAATCCGTAAGAGTAAATTAAGGATTTGCTCAATTTAGAGCTTTTAGTAAAATGCTCTGTGTAAAATCTAGATGTAGACAAACTTTAAGGTATTGCATATTCTGGAAATGTAATATAACAACAGAAAAAAGGGTATAATCGTCTCAAATGTGTCATAGCTTCAGAAAACTGAATTATTTTAGTTTACCTTCAGGTCACAGAAAAAGCAACAGTGTATTCCATTTCAGGAAATAATGTTAAGAACAAGTTTTTATTTTTTGCATTCCTCTTACTGACTTTCTGTCTCCACTTGTAGCTAAATGCCCCAGGACTTGGATTTCCATTCCCCAAATTAATTCATTTGCTAGGAAAACTGAACTACATTGATACTTGGTTAGGGTTTGGGCCCTAAATACATTCATTGATTTTTGAAAACTGTACTTTGGCCTCTAGCCTTTGTAAGGCAAGAACAGGAACCTCTTCCAGACTGAGCCGTGCCACCAAAAAAAAAAAGCTATTGCGCACAGCTTCTTTGGCATTCTCCATCTTTCATGGTTTGCTAGGCTTTTAAGTCTTTCACATGCATAAATGTAGTGGTAGAAACCCCTTGGCATTAAAAAAAACCCAAAAACAAAAAACAACAACAACAACCAAAAAAAACCAAACAAAAAAACAACCAACCAAACCAAAACCAACCAACCCCCCCCACCCCCCCGAAAACCAAAACTGGAACAATTTGTGACCTCAAAAACCTAACAGTTTGTCACTTGGTCCTTATTAGCATCAGGAGTTGGTTAGCAGAATGACCCCGGGGCTGTGGGTGGAAACGTTTATACCTAACTCGGATCCAGACATTGAATACGTTATCCATGTCAGTGAATGCCTTTTGCAAGACAACGCATTGATTTTAGTGGAACTATCATTCTCAGTTTATGATCAATTAGGCTCACAATCTAGCATGAAAGAAGTAAATGAGGAAAATACATAATGTATAGATCTGTATCCTGTCTGGAGAACCTTGAAGCAGCTTACATATTTTCTCGTACAATGGACATGATTAAATCATTACACGTGAGAAACTAAAGCTCTGGCTTTTTGGAGTGAGAAGTCTCGCTGCCAAGAAGTATATATGGTTTTAGTAGAGATTTGGAGATCTTTTAGGCTCGAATCTCTGAGGTAAGCTCCAGGAAGGCTGATTTCCAACAGAAAAAGTGGGTCAGGGAAGAAGAGAACTATTAATTACAGTTAAAATCTCTGGAGAACTATTCTCCAAATCTAGGTATAGCAAGGTAAGAAAAAGCAGCGAAGCTGACTATGTTCTGGTTTACACTACTTCAGATCGTAAGGTTGATTTTTATTATATTAATATCATCAGGCAGCTTGAAAAAGCAGTGATTTAAACACGCTCAGAGCATTGCCATCAGGATTTGTTCTAAATGACACATGGATATTAGCATCGTTATTTTTAAGCAGTGCTACCATTGGTACAATGAAAAGAAAGGTCTACATCTAACCTGTTGCACCTTTTTCTTTGGTAACCTTTAAAGTACAGTAAAATGTTTCTAATTGAATAATGATTTTCTACACATAAATTTGATAATACTTTGGTATATTCTTCATTAAAGTACCCATTTCTCATGGGATTTATTGCAAGTGTGTAAATAAGTCTATGTAAACAACAAGGTACGTAGATGAGCAAGTTGATATTTAGTGATTTTTTTTCCACGCGGTTTCTTGTCTGTTTTTCTGCAATTGTTGCTACTCTGTCTTACATCCAAGGCAGGTGGGGTGGAAATCAGCAGAAACAAGTTGCCATTAGCCCGTGTCATAATTGTGGAATTCAAATGTGGCTCTGTAATTCCCCAAAACTGGGGGAGACTGAAATTACAGTGTGGTTTTCTAAAGGAACGTTAATGACGGGTGTATGTGGGGAAACACCTTTTCTGCTTTTGACTGGTGACATGCAAGCACTCATTGCACTGACATTGCTTAAAAAAAATGGGGACGCTGTCTGATGGACCCTCTCTGTGCTGTGGTTTCTTCAGGAGAAGGCTGAGTCACAGTGGTAAACCCTGAGCTCTTCCATCTATTTTCAAAAAAAATGTTTCTTAGGATTGGTAAAATTTTATGATGCAAGAACTGTAGATAATTACTGTATAAATATTGGCATAAATTAACCAGTGCAATTTTAGCACTTGATTAATGGAGTGAGTAAGCTACTGGGATGTATTAATGTTTGCAGATGTAGACCTTGAAACAGGAAATGAAATATATATTATCCAAATAAAATTAGTGGGAGAATTCACTTAAGAGAATTGTGTAAAAGCAGCGGGGAGCTCATGTAGCCTGCATAAGAATTCCCTTTTATCCCTCAAAGCCAATGCAGACACCCAGCTTCTCACATGTAAAGGGATAAGTAGGGAATTATGCCAAATAATGCCAGATGGAGATCTGCCCCAGAATTTTAGTTCAAGGAACAAATAATTGAACTAAAAAAACCATGCTTATGGTTAAGGGGAAATGTCTGTGGTTAATGTACCAGACACAACTTTCATCCTCATGTAAAACTTGATGCAAAAGTCATGACAAAAGAACCCACGGTAGATCACTGTGCGTGTCATTATACACAGGGGGTTTGTTCCACTAAATTTATGTCCAAATGACCTGAAAAACAACACTCTCTTGTCCGTCTATGTGTCTTTTCCCAGATAAGTCTGTAAACTCCAGATTTAGTACGGGAAATATGCAAATGTTTGTTGAGGGGAGCAAATGTGCTCTCTGTTTATTTTCTGTACTAAATTGAATTTGCTGAAGATTTAACAGAGCAAAGCAGCACCTGCTAGTCTAATATTGCATTAATATCAGTCATGCAGAGTGGGGGCCCTACTTAATGACTAGGTTGCTGTTTGCCTGTGCTCAGTAATTGAGATGCAATAGTTTTACTCTGTGCTTTGCTACGGGAGCACTGTTTTGTTAATCACTACCTCATTATGTTTGGATTGTTACTCAATAAGCTGTTTGATATAGGGTGTGACTGGCAAGTGGAAGAAGAAGGTTAGCCTGGTAATACATTTGCTCCTGACTTTTGGCTTCTGCCAAATCAACACAAAGAGCAGGTATTAGCCTCTGCTCTGAGGGGAACGCTTTTGCTTCGCTTTTATACTGGCCAAGAGGAATACTGGTATGGCATGGTATGCAGCAATGTTGTGGGGTTTTTTTAATATAACTTGATAAAATATTTTTTGAAGTTGGAAGAGAACCACTGAAGATATCTGATGATGTTTCTTTTTTTTTTTCCTCTGAAAAGGATAGGGGAGAAAGTTTAAGTCTAAAACCCCTAGTTAGTAGAGTAAGAAAGAGGTTGTCTTTAAGGCATTCCCAGGGGCTGTGGCTTCTGCTCCTATTTTATAGTGCTCTGTTGCAAATTGCATTTAGTATTCCATTTCTGAGAAGAGCGCGCTATATGTTCCTGAGTTAAATCATCCACATTTATAGTTTTTGTACTGCAGGGACTTTTTTTCCTTTTTGATTGGACAGTGCAAATACAGTTATGACCCTGATCTCGATTATAACCTCCAAGTGGTATGGTGGAAGTAACACATAAGGTAAAGACCAACAAAGTACCTATCAGAAAAGAAGTTCTTTGGTGGAATGGTATTATAAAGACAGAGAAGAAAACTATGCTAAATATTGGAAATCAAATAAAATGAGAAATCCTATCATTTTTGTTTGCATTTGGTCTCAGATGATTTATGATAAAGTACATCTGGATCGCAGTGTTTCTGGAAGTCAGTAGCAATGCTACAAAGAGAAGCGACATTGTGAGTGTACTGTCTGCAGAGATGATGCAATGAGAATATTGGTAAATGCTGCAGAGGAAGGTAAAAGGAAAAAAGAACAAATAGAATCTTCAGGTTGACAAACAACTCCTTCCCAATGAGGAGGAAGCTTGGCAGAGTGCTTGAAGTGAGCAGAAGTCTCACATTTCTGAGAAGCAAATTCAAGATGATGCAGTTCTTCTGAAATGGGCAAGACCACCAGAATGTGCAGGTGTTGTCAATGGTTTATTAGATGGGAAATTATTTTTCTTCTTTTTCTTAGTCTGCTAATAATTCTTTGCAGTTGGTCGCATTTCATTTTCTTCCGTTTTGAAAGTCCATGCAGAAGTTCAATTTTCTGAGAACTACTTCCTTGAAATGAGAACTCACTGCGCTACCCAGTATTTTCTTAACAGGACCCAAAACAGCTTAATCATCTAGTACATAGTGGGTGATCCTCTTGCAATACTTTGATGGACTGAGATGGAAAGACGGCTGGTACTACGGGGCTACTTACTGCAATGTGGGATCCTAAATCTGTGTTTGGAAGAATATCTATTTAAGATGAAATGATTGTCCTGTTAGATTTCTGTAGGGCTTGTCAGTTGTTTTTCTGATGCTGACTCTGTTAAGTGCTAGGGCATATGACAGTACAAGTATTGTGCCTGATTACAGGCAGGCTATTGAATGTTACGAGTTTTCAATCAATTCTTTTAAAGATTGTACTCTATTGTTAGATAGCAATAAAGTTACCTCCTGTTCCAGTGAATATGGTCATCTAAGTAAGCACAAGGGTGTTCCAGAGTGATGAAATATTGATTTGTCTCATTTTTAAGTACTGTAGTTTTATTGTCTGGTAGTTTCCTTGCTCATCAAAAGGTTCAAATGCAATAAGAGCTGTAACATTTCCTCCTACAGTGCATTAAGGATAGAATTTACTCCTTTGAACTTATTGTCACTCTTGGCCAACATTAGAAATTATTAAGGATTAAAATTATGTCGTCTTGTACAGAAATTAGTCTCATATAAAATGCTGAAGTCCATGTTTAACCCAACTGGTCAACTCTGTAGCAAAACTAAAGTTTTTTTCCCAGTTTATGAACAGTCTAACTTTTATGTTACACATACACATAAAACACACAAGTTTGAGTAAAATAGTAATTTTTGTTCAGCATTCCTTGCCATAACAGTTTGTCCTCAGGTCAGCTTGGTCAAATTCTGCTCCATTCCTGAGTATACTGTAACTTTGGTTACAAGGATATGGTTAACAGTGTAGGTGGCATATAGTTGTAAGAATTCTTGGTATTCAGTCATCACCAATGCTAGCTTGGTCTGTTGAAGCTCCAAAGGGTTATTTTACTGTCAGACCTGGTTAATGTCATAAAATCCTCTTTCTTGGAACATCCCTGAAATCAGTGTAATGTAATTAAAATGGATGAGTGGGACGACTTCCCACCTGGAAAAGATGACCATTGCTGAAGTAATCCTATAATGCTGCTACTTTGCCTTCTGTTAATAATTTTATTCATTCAGCTGTATGTGTCTTTATCAAAAAATTACACCAGTGATCAAAATGAAGGCTGAAAGAGTGCCTTTGTGGATACCAGTGAAAAATGGTGTTAAAGGATTTTGAAGATTTGCCTTGAGGTTTATCTGTGTATTTCACTACAGCAGAGAGAGGGCATGGTTTTTATGGTAAAAATCCTTGCAAAATCTTGGAACACTTGGGTTCAATTCCTCTTTCCTTCATTAAATTCTTATAAATAGGCGTTTAGAAATAACTGCTACTAAGAACTAGGTTTTTACAAGTATTTAGTGCCTTAATGTAAATACTGTTATTTGTCAGAATTTTCAAAAATTCCCATGCACAAAACTTTACTTTCCTTCCATGCAGATTATGGCATTAAATAATCTTGAAAATCCTACTGATTTAATAAGATGTTCAGTTGTTAAAGGCTTTTTAAAGTGTTATCTCAAGTTATAAAATAGTTTTGGAAACCAATAATTAAGCAGTTTGTCAACACAACTCCCAAAGAAACTTTCCCCTTTAGCCTTTATTAAAATTTAAGTCTCAGGCGCTTCTGAGCTTCTGTTTAATTAGCCTCAGCTTCAGATCTGTACATTTAAAAGCAAACAATAAAACAACAGTTTCTTCTCATGCCCTGGGGAAGGGCAGTGTCAGCAATTTTGGAATCCATCCTGCTAAGCTGCAACCACTGGGGCCTCAAACAGTGTGAAACTGAGAGATTCATTGCACTTGAAATGTGATATTAATGGATTATTCCCGCACTTAAGCGTATTCTTCAATGCACTGTTCTCATGGTATTTTTTCAAGATCAAAACTTTTGCATATTAAAGTATTAATCATCAATAGTAGAAGGATTATCAGGGAGGGGTAGGAAATAAGTTTTCAGCTGAAGATTTTGCTGTTAGCAACAACATTTTAGTCTTCAAAAAGCTTTTTTAACAAATCCAACCAAAACTAATAAACCATCAAAACCAAATGAAATCATGCTCCATTTAGCCAGTTTCTCTGTTTTTATGTCAGATTGCCAGAAAGGAGGTGATCTTTAGCGTAGTCATTTATTTCTACTCCATCAGAAAGCCCTGAGAAGTAAAAGAAACTCTCTAGTCTTGGAATCCGGCCCTTAAATAGTGCTGCCTACCAACTGCTGAGGTCCGCATTCAGGGCTGGATGCTTTCCCAGCCTTGTTGAAGTCATGCAGGAAGCCCAAAACAAACTTGGTGATTCAAGTGTAGGAAAACAAAAAATAAACCCCAAATCCTCAAGAGGAACTAGAATAAATTTCAGGTTTTGATTACCATTGTGTTAATGAAGACAGTGAAGTAATAAAGAATTGTTTCCAAAGTCTGATTTAAACTACTAAACCTGAATTTCTGAAATGTCAGTTAATAGCAAGACATTAATGTCTTGTAGTCCTTTAAAGCGCACATACAAGTCTGTGTATATTTTATTCCTGGGTGTATGTTCTAACTCCATAGAAATTCCTTTTTTTTGCTCTGCAGCAGGGATGTTGTATATTATAATCCACACCTGAGAGGAATAGCTTCGGAGCACTCATTTAATGATAAATCCGACTGTTCCCATGAGAAAGATTTAGCTCTCTTGTTGGGAGCAACAAGCCATGGAAATTCAGAGGGACAAAATATCCTTGTTTGTGAACACCAATGGTATTGATGGATGTGGAAAGATTCTTGAAGTCAACTGTGCAGGGAAGGTAGTTTCTCAACAGCTTTTGCTACTGTGGCAGGTCAACACATTGAGACGTTCGCAAACAGTAGCAGAGAAGAGGAGTGAGGGAAGGAGGAAGAACAATCCAAACTATTTATTTGCAGATAATGGGAATAATTTCTTTATAGTCTGTTTAAATTTTCATTAAACTTGAGTCCTTTCTCTCAGGACTGGATTACTATGTACTTGCAGGCAGCTCTGCCACAAGGAAGGCAATCTCATTTCTATGGAAATTAAAACCAGATCTTCTATCCAGGATTAAAGCAGAAATACATCTTTGTTTCAAAGGCTGTTACAGGAAGTTGTCCTTATTTAAAGTTGTATTCCCAACCTTTTATGTTAATTACATTTTTGGGTGACAACACTGTGAAAAAGAATTATATTTTGAAAACAGATTGCTATAATGTATTTGATTCACTATCAGAATTTAGTCTCTGGTAATAAAAATTAATCTCAGTGTTTCTCTCTCCACCCCTCCCCACCTTTGATAGCT
This sequence comes from Aquila chrysaetos chrysaetos, assembly GCF_900496995.4. Taxonomy (NCBI): domain Eukaryota; kingdom Metazoa; phylum Chordata; class Aves; order Accipitriformes; family Accipitridae; genus Aquila; species Aquila chrysaetos. The sequence continues at coordinate 70,370,965 of NC_044008.1, forward strand.
AATTTGTATTATTTGTGAATGTTTCTGAGGTTTTTTTCTTTACGTCCTCTCTGTAAAATAATTTGAAAGCAATGCGAGCATGATAATTTTGCTCATTTTGAAATTATTTCATGAAGAGTTTATTTTGAACCTGGCATGAAACTGGGAGACAGAGCCGGGAGATGAAAGAGCCATTTAATTCACCTGTCTTCACTAAACTTTACAGTTGAGTGAGAAGGAGGGAAGTTTAAGAACTTAAATATAAAAAGTGCCTTTTACTGCTGCCCTTAGAGAGTACTAAGACAAAGAGGAGTTGTTGTTTTTTTGGGGGTTTTTTTTTGTTTTGTTGTTGTTGTTGTTTTTTTTTTTTTATCCTAGACCTTTAGTTTGAAAATATGATCTGCTTAAAAAAAAAAATTGTGATTTCCCAACCTGAGATCCAAACCTGTATCTCACTGCAAAGGTCACCAGTAAATTCCAAAACTCCAGTGGTGTGATTTGCTTTGAAATCACTGCTGCTGGATAACCCAGTCACTAGGCAATGGTATGAATGTTCCCCTGTGGAGGCTGTTGATGACAATAATATTTCTGGTGACCACATATGGTGGAGCCTCAGGTAGTGGACCTAATGCAAAGCTTAAGCGTGGCAGGTGTTGGACAATCTTCTCCTGTTACCAGTAGCTTCAGGCTCAAGAAGTTGCACATGCTGTTCTGGTGCTTCAACAGATTATAAGGATTATGTATGTATAAAAATATATGTTGTAAGAAAAAGCAGCAGGGAAAGCAGAAAAATAAACTCCCTCTTTATCAGTGTGTTGTCTCGCTCTGAATCAGTCTAGGCTGCCTTCTGCAAGGTGCTTGACTTTAACTGAAGTTGAGGGCTCTCAGCACTTCTCAAGAGGCATTTGTTTATTCACTGGAGCAAACGTGTTATCAGAAACCCCAAAGAAACCTTGGGAGAGTGTGAAGAGAGAGTGTATCTCAATATCAGTGCAACAAAATAAATAGATATGGTTCCTTTGGCGGATGGGGGTAATTATTTATTTAACTATTAGACTGTGGAAGTATACAGAAGAGACAACCACAAAGCATTAAAGGTCTTGCATTTCTGATCTTTGGAAGCTTCCCAGGTGGGCACTGCTGTGCTTTTTAATACTTTGTCTTATCCTTAAGATGAATGCTAACTGCAGTTGTTGCCTTAGGTAAGCTTTGACCAGATCTTTTCAGAACGGCAAAGCAGTTCACTCTACTAATAGCTAAAGTCTCCTGATAAGCAAAACTTGTAAGTGCATGCCTAAATAAAATGAATAGAATGTGCTATTGCTGAAGGTGTGTGTTAAACAGCCAGTATTGGTGCCTATGCTATAAAATCAGCAGAAAACGGCCAAGCAAATTCCTTTTATCGTTAATCCTGTGGCATGCTGTGTGCATCCTAGTGTCCCGCAGAACAGCTTGTGCTGTGGCTGTGTGGAGTCTCAGCTGAGGATTTGCCGGGGGACTATGGGTCTTTTTCATGTGGAGAACATTATGTTTGCAATACAGCCTCAGTTACTTGTTACGTTGTTGGCTGATCAGACCTGGGTCTGGATATATTGGCATAAACACGTGCTGTGCACTTGTATCTCCTCTTGCAAGCGAAGTGCCATAGTTTGACTGTTTTTCCTCTCTGTGTGCCAACCTGAACAGCTGAGCTGGCGGTGTGAATAACAACCTACATCAGGCTCAAAGCAAGTGGGGAGGAGAATGCAATTCCTTCTCTTCACTGTCCCAGAGACAGCACTGGCCGTAAAACCATAAAATACAGATAGGAAAAAGGACAGATGGTAAAATCTAGTTTCAGTTTCTTCCACTACGGTTCTATTTGGGATCTATTAGTGACATACACTCCCTTAACTCTGCTGGGCTGCCCTCTTCAGCCAGACTGAATTAATGATGCAGGAAGGTAACTGAGGAGCAAGCAAACCCCGGCCTGCCCCCATTTCCACGCTGCCTTGGCTGGAAAGGTGGCACCATCTACCATAACCTTAACTTTGACCCCAGCCTTGCAGGCTGCAACTGTTCCAGGTCCAAACAGGGATGGTAGTTTTCTGTCCTGGCTGCTTGTGTGGTTCACCTTGGCCAAAAGAGCTTGGATTGTGAACATGTTCTTGGCAAAAGGACTTTTTGGACACAGTGCAGTTAATTAGTCCAGTGCCTGGTTTGTAATCTGGGGATGAGCATGTCTGCAGAGGAGGGATAGTTTTCTATCTGCTGACAATGTGGAAGATAATATGAAGTTTATGCTCACTGCTTGCTGTCATTTCTGATCACTTAGTGTTCTCTAGAGCCGTAGTGATCAGAAGCAAGAGTCTTACGGTTGTGCGAGAGAGGGGTGGGCAGAATTAAGGGTTGAAGGGAGAGATGGGACAGTATGAGTGTGTATGATTATATACAGCCATATGAGCAGGTGCGATTTGGAGCCTGGATATAATCTCTTCAAGACCTTCATTTTCTTGTGTTTTGGGTTCTACTAACTAGATTCTGCTAATTTTGTCCTCGCCCTTGTACTTCAATACAACTGCATGAATAAAGGAGACACGATCTAGCTGCTGATGGTTTATAGTGGTTGACTCTAAAGTATTCTTATCTTAGAAAACAGCCTTTCCACTTCCTTCAAATACCTTTTTCTTAAAGCCACTTTATTTTCTGAGAAAACTAGGATGGTACTCTTGGAGATCATAACAGAAGGACTTTTGGAATCGGACCCTTATGGTGGTTTTGGCTGGGATGGAGTTAATTTTTTTCATAGTAGCTAGTATGAGGTGATGTTTTGGATTTGTGCTGGAAACTGTGTTGGTAATTCAGGGGTGTTTTAGGTATTGCTGAGCAGTGCTTACCTAGAGCCAAGGGCTTTTCTGCCTCTCCCCCCCACCCCACCAGCGAGCAGGCTGGGGGGGCACAAGGAGTTGGGAGAGGGCACAGCTGACCCCAACTGACCTGTGAGATATTCCAGACCATATGATGTCATGCTCAGCATAGAAAGCTGGGGGAAGAAGGAGGAAGGAAGGGGGGATGTTCAGAGTGATGGTGTTTCTCTTCCCAAGTCACCATTATGCATGATGGAGCCCTGCTGTCCTGGAGATGGCTGAACATCTGCCTGCCCCTGGGAAGTGCTAAATGAATTCCTTGGTTTGCTTTGCCTGTGTGTGCAGCTTTTGCTTTACCTATTAAACTGTCTTTATCTCAACCCATGAGTTTTTTCACTTTTACTCTTCAGTTTCTCTCCCCCATCCCACTGAGGGGGAGTGAGCGAGTGGCTGTGTGGGGCTTAGCTGCTGGCTGGGGTTAAAGCATGACAGCCCTTCAAAAAGTTCATGTTTTCTTGAATGTTTCCTTATGTTTCTTTTAAATCATTGCCCTAACTTTTGTATGTATTCATTGTCAAAGTTAATAGCACTATAATGGTAGAGCAGAACTGGCTCTTCCCTAGTTTCTTCTAAAAGCTGCAGTCTACTCTGAAAAAGAAATTAATAGATACAGATTAATGACAGATGTCTGAAATAGTCCTGTTTTTCAAAATGATAGAAACTTTAATTAAACACTCTGAAAATTGCTGGACAGAGCACACAGGTAGAGGCATGCTACTGGTACCTGCTTTCGAAATAGAGTTTTGAGGTTGTGATTAAAGATATTGATGTTAAATAGTTGTGCAGTGGCCTTTCTGCTTAACTTCCTGATGCTATATATTGAGAAATTGGCAATGATGGTCAGAACAAGGTTTCTTTTATAACCAGCTTTAGATAAAAAGCTAGTTTCTCCATTATCATCTATTTGTAACTCCTTTCCAAGACTAAATTTTTATCAAGATTTATTGTTGCTGCCTCAAATGGAAGCAGTTGTTTGGTTACAAAAACCCATTCCTATCTTTAGGCAGCTGCTGAGGATTCAGTAAATACATGTGATAACACATGCACATGTTTAGCGGGAGTGTTCATAGAATAGTTTGACAGTAAGTTTTGTGTTCCTCTCACTGCTGAAACATATTTACAAAAGTCTCCTTGAGCTGAGCTGTTTTTAAATGTTGACCTTGTAAAATAGCTTTCTATTTCAAATTACCTTTCTTTAGCAAGTGTGGCTAGAGAGAGGACAAAAATTTATGGGGCATAGGGAATGTTAAAAATAAAATAATTTCAGTTTTCAGCTCTAACTTCATTGTTTTTCATGTATGAACTTTCCCTAGTAAAATGTAGGGTTTTATTTGGAATATTTTTGCTATGGAAGGCAAATGATTCCTGATCAGCTTTATCCCTGGTCTGACTTTTTTCATAAACAAATTTGTTGACATATTTAATTGGTCTTGTTGAACCAATTAAAATGAAATTAAAAAGAAAAAATTGCTGATTAGGTGGAAGAATCCAATATTGAAATTGACTTACTGTTCTGTTAGGGATAAAAATAAACTGTGTAAATCATACCCGAAGTGGTGAGAATTTCAGGAATACTTCAGTTTGGAGACCTGGTTATTCCTCATCAAAACTGACAACTGAAATATCTTTGCTAATGCTCCTTGAATATGATGGACTCTCTCATTGACTTAAAGAAATTTGGATCAATACTGGCTTGCAGATAGATAGGTCTCTTAGTTAACTGTTAGTGGGTGATCATCTTCTTTCTCATTTTTGCTGTCATTAAAAAGATGATTATATTATACATACCTTGTTTTTCTACAGTCTGTCACCTAAAATGTATGCTGTGACAACGTAACTTGATTTGTTACCACTAGTATCAACCACTTAACTTCTAAAAGTGTGCTGTAGGTAATGTGTTTGCCTTTGAACCTATGCTGTACCTGAGGGGCTTGCTTACCATGTTTCCAAGCGTGGCAATTCTGGTTCTTTTACCTAACAATTAAACAGTGGTTAACAGACATCATTGTACCATCTTTTAACTGCTTGCTTACCGACTAATAGCTGTCTTCAGAGAAACTGTCTCTCAGAACAGAAATTGAAATATGGGCTGAGCCTGTATCTCACAGCATTCCTCTGGTTTCTCTTTTAGACTCTACAGGAAGCTTTTCTTTTCTCTTTGTGATGTTTTTGCTTCATCTGGAGTTTTGAGGTGAAACTCTGCTGTTTGTTTGTATAAGAAGGATGCTGGGGTTTGCCTGCCAGTAGGAAAACCTGACAATACAAGCATTCATATTGATGTAACATAGATGGAAAGGTGACCCTAACCTTGGGTTCCCCAAACATGCTCAAGGTTTGAGTCTCTCAGGCTTGGCTACAACTTCTGCATTATCCTGATTTACTGTCTCTGAGAAGAGAGTTTCCTAAACTTTTCAATTTTTATCTTGATTCACCTTGTCCCTGAACGCTAGGCAGGTTTAATAGTAAACAAAGCAAAGATTTAACAAGACCGGAGGTCAAGGTTTTGTGGGCAAGGTTGGAAACAAAAGATCACAAGTAAACTCAACATAAAACACAATCCTGGTTTATACTTGACAATATTTCTTGCAGCCTGTTCTTGTATCTCTCATCTAGAATTCTCTGCCACAGCCTCTTCGTGAACACTGAGCTCGCAGGTTCACAGAGTCATTTTACTTTCCAGAGGACTGAATACCTTTTTTCCTAAACTAGCTACACTTGTATTTCACTGGAGTTGGGGATGAATACAAATGTAAATGCCCTTGATGGCTCGCTGAAGCAAGGCATCGTGGGCACCCCACAATAATTCCCCCCATGCTTTGGTTCATCTCTCTCATTCGTACCCGGATGAACTATGAGCGTTGTTGGTTTTGTTCCTACACCTTCAGTTTCTGTAGGCCTTTGTTCCTCGACAGTTTTGTGCTTACTGCCAGCCTGAGCAGTTTATCATCTCCCCAGGCCTGTTGAGAGTAGCGTTACATTCATATTAAATATTAATATTGTTAAGTTCATAGTTATATGTACAGTCTGTGAAGCTCATGATCTTTGTTATGTTACGAGCTTTTAAAAGAGCCCGTATATAAAATATTTGTCATTATGATCTATATGTGAAACAGATATCTAAGGTCACATTGAAAAAAATTGCTGGATCTTTTAAATTCTACAAAAAATGAAATGCAGAAGAGCTTACATATTTGTGCTACAGGTTTTCTGAATTATTGCTTTAGAAACTTTAATGATCTTTAGTTTGCTAACATAACATCAAGCAGTAAGATCAGTATTTGGAAAAAAAGGAAGCCTCTAAATTTTCTTTTCATCTTTCATTTTAAGATAAATATATGCAAGTGGTCTAGACAACTTTATTATCCATTTTATGACCTTTCAGTAAAAAACAGACTTGAAACTTAAATATTGCATTTTACTGTCTTCTTTTGAACCTTTCAGTCTTCATTTTTTTTTTTGTAGGCACCCAAACAATCATCTTCATTCCAGTAATTAAGTTTCAGTAGGAGCCTCTTGGGGTTTTACACAGTTTTTTCAGAACCATTTCTATGCAGAAATGTGCCAGTCACAGCAGACTATTTGCTTGTGCTGAGGAAGCGTAAAGGTGACCTATACGCTGAAGGCTGACGTGGAAATGAAAGCAAATGGAAAATTAAGAACAGTGAAGTCACAAGATGGTTTCATGCAGGATGGCTCTGTGCCTTGTTTTTCTTCAGGATTAGCTCTCTGATAATAGCTCCTTGGGCGCAGCCCATAGTGGAAAACAAAGTTGCACTGTTGCCGTTCTTCCTGTTTGTCCCTGCCCTTTTTTATGTATTATTAGCTTGGACTGTGAGCTTTCAGAGGCAAGAACTGCTCCCTTGTTGCAGGGTTTGTACGCCATCCCTCAATATGGGTCTTTGCACTTAATTGCACTGAAAATAACTTTGAAAAAAGAAGTTCTGAGCCAAAATGATGAATCAAACTGTGTCATCAGCAGCTTTAGGTTCTGTCCTCCCCCAGCAGAAATGTTTGACCGAATTTTCACCAACTGTCTGCAAGTTTTCGTTTGAATTCAGCTGATGTCTCACCGATAGCAAGCTGTGGGTGAAGTTCTCTGGCAGCTTAAGCTCATCTAAATTACAGCTGCTCTGTTCCTGCTCTCAGTCACGCTCTCGGCATGCTCAGATCTGCCCCTGCTGCCTTCTGGCACTGGTGAGCATGTGGTGAGCTGGTTCAGGGAGCTGATTGAGACAAAAAAATAACCCCACAAAGGGGAGAGATTAGTGTTTAGCTAAATCAACCCCTGCCCATCCCATCATACCCACCTTGCTAGTGGGAATATGTGGTTGGGGATACAGAGGAAAGGTGGGACCAAACTTGCATTGACTTCAGCTGATTTGGAACAGCATCCTAATATGGTAGGCATGGAGGTGGGAGGACTTGGACTAAACACTAACTGGTTAATGACGTCTCGGAGGATCACCACTTATGCTGGCCTTTCCTGCAACTTTGCTTCTGCGTGACCTGTTGCCAACAATAGTGTAGCAATAGAAATTGCGGGCTGTAGCCCTCACAAAGCAGCTTTGTGTAAGATACTTCAGCTGCCTTTGAAGCTTAACTCTGCGGTACTATAGGCTAAAGCTTTACCTATTGTAGGGGGAAAAAAAAAAAAAAAAGCTTATATTGTTGCTATTTCTCTCTGCTCCTGCTCTACTAAATCACATAGCTTGGGACAGTAGAAACAGCCTTACTGGCAGAACAGAGCTCAGTCTATGGTAATTTACCCTGCTTATGGGTACTCTGACCTCCCCACACACTTACCCCGTTTACTTTTTAAATGACCACTTTAATCAGGCACATGTACAATACAGAAATGGGTGTGTGAATATCTAAATATATGAGAGAGGGAACTTCAGATGTTTTATCTTTCATTAGCTAATAACAGCAGTAATGACCTCAGCAGCACAGGATGTCTTTTGCAAAATTAATAACCACATGAGGGTTAATGGCCCAAGGCAATGAACTCTCTCAGACAATCATTAATCTACCTTGATGATTATCGCTTCATTACTGAACACTGAAACCTCCTTGGTGTACCAGTGAATGCCTGATTTCAGCCCTCCCTACTGATGTTCATAATGTGCCCTCTTACCTTTCTTCTGGGCATGCGGGAGAACCAGAGTAAAGCTCTGAGATGCAAATGGAGGTAACAAGCGTGAGAGGTATGAAACTCATTTGAATATGGGTTTGGAGAACATGTTTCCCAAATGATTATCTGTTTTCTACCTACATATTAAATAGAACTTTAAGGGATATTTTTTGTTTATGTTTTTAAGTAGCTGTAGTCTGGGAAACAATACCATGGCTTATGAAGCGAAGACTTTCCGAGATGGTTATGTATGTAGACTGTTTAATTGGTTGGTCTGTGTATTTAGATAGTGCCCATTAGTACAGAGTCCTTGTTTTCCTTCCAGGAGTAACATCCTGTAGCTCAGAGCTGCAAACATTTCCCATTCATTGTTGCTATTGATCTGAATTTAGACCTGTAAACTCAATGTGGAGAAATGGAAGCCGAGACGTGCGAAAGAAAACAGTGCATCAGGATATTTAACACAACCGGCCCCTGCCACAAACAGAAATTTTTATGGCAACTTAGTCCCATCTATTTGGAATAGTCTAGTTTTTTGGAACAACGCCAGTATCTCTAGAAGAAAAGAGCTGTGAAAGCACATCATCTTGCTGGCTGTGGAATATAGAAACTTGCACAATCCCACATCTAGCCTTTTTTCCTCCTTGTCAGCCTATGACAGCTGTGCACATTAACCTTCAGAACCCAGGGTTTTTTGCTGCTTTATCATCTCTGCTGCCAGGATTAGTTTTAGTTGGACAGTGATTAATATAGAGAGGGTGCTGCACAACCAGCTCAAATTTGGATAGGTAATTAGGACCTCTAGCTACTAGCTCCAAGTTAGGAACAGCTGTGGTTCATTTGGATTTCGTAGCAGCACAGCCCTGTTACAGAGCAGATAGACCTGGAATATTTTTTTGAAATTTCTCTGCCTAGTGGGCTAGAAAAATATAAACTGTTTATGCTGCTTTTGCTTTGTTTTTTGTTTTCCTTTGTGGAACGTGGGAAGTGTAGCTAAGTATTATTGATGTAAAGAAACTGTAATTATCAACCATTATGATTGAAGATGGTTTATTAGAGATGGGAGAGCTCTGTAAAACTCCTTAGGAGCAGTCTGATACTACACAAGTGTAGTCTGCCAACATTATGGGAGCTTAACAAAATGCTAAAGTGTCTGTATCTCAGACATAAACTGGGGATTGGGAAATTGCAGTTGTGAAAATTCATAACTTCAGTCTGCAAGGTGTCTTCCCTGCACTCTCTGATAGATGGAGGCAATAGAAACCTTCTTTACCAAGTCTTCGTCCACATAGCTTGTCCAAGCTTTAAAAATAATTTCCTAATAAGCAGAAAAAGCAAAGTGCACTGGAACTGTAGTAATGACAGCAGTAACAGCTATTCTGTTCTGCGCATGGCTTCGTAGTTTTGGCAGTTCTTGTGGTCCTTATTTTTCATGGAGATTGATATACACTGGCATCCTGGACCTCCATTGACTCACTCTTCTATATTGCTGTATGATCTATTGATCATAAGCCTAATGGGTGGTCAACAGCAAATTTGATGGGAGATTTTCTATGCTGTATTCTCTAGTGAGTACTCACTATGTGTCTAGCAATTACAAAATCTCATTCCATTACACCACTAATTTACAGGGACTGAAATTATAAACAAGGTGATTACTGAATGTAATTTATGGCCCATGTAATTATATAGCTGTCAAAGCAATGGATGCAGTTGAATTGGTTTCTGGGTTTGGTGGGGTTTTGTTTTGTGTTGTTTTTTAACAGACTAGGTCCGCACTTTTTTCCTGGTCTACTGAGTTTGTTAATTGTCCACAGCTGAAAATATTTTTTCCATTGCAAGATCACCAACCTTCAATCTAAGAACATAGTTGTAGCCAATCATAATTAACTGCAGAACTGATGGGAAATTTTGCCTACTGGTCCCGAAATCCCCTCAGGTAAATGAAGAAAAGTTTTTCTTTTTTTGTCTAGTGGTTGATGAAGAAAAGAACTTCAATTCTCTGAAAAATAGCTAGGAGGCTACAGTAGTAAATAATCTTTTTAAAAAGACTTGTCATAACTGTTGCTTTTATAAAAGATACCATGTCCATAGGCTGGTAGGAAATATGGCCATATATAATGCAAAGAGTAAATCAGAATGAAAATACTGAACATCTGCTTTTGATAGGATTATTGATAGCATATGCATAATTTTACGATGGATTAAGCAACAAATTTGTGGAGACCTATATGGAATTGCTCTTCCACGAGCATTCAACTGGTAGAGAAAGGTCATAATAGAACTGCATCTCTTCTGTTTGAAAACTCCCAAGTATACTTTTGAAATGATGGTAAATAAATTATATTATCTAGAGCAATCTACAAGTAAAGAATGAAACAGCATAGCACACAACTCTGTTCAATAACCAATCAAATATATAGGGTTTTGTTTAAAATCAGTGGGGTCTTGTAAAATTATTATTTTATTCTTCATCTGTAAATTACACTATTACACTATTAATATAATTTATTTATAAGAGAGGCCATCTATTATCATCTCAGTTTCATTAACCTGCAGGGTTTTAACTGGACAGTGGAGCAGCTTCTCCAGTTCAGTTGTATAACCCCTGTTTGGAAGTGCCACAAAGGTGTAACAGGTCTGCTAACAACTCACTCTGCAAACAGATGTTGCTTCTGAAAAGCACCACTGGAATCAATCATTAGGCCAAACATGCCATTGTTTCTCTCGGTTCCCTTCTCTGCATTGCAGGGCAGGTGATTTACTGTGCCTGAGCCACAGGGCTATGGTGGCAAGCCGCTCTCAGGGGCAGATTGCCAGGCTGTGTGAAGAAGGAGGCCTGGAAGGTGGGTCCTGTGTCTCTCTGACCTTCACTTTTCCTCTCTCCAGATCCCTACTGCCAAGGGGAAAAAAAAACAACCAACCCCCACCCCCGCCAACTGCTCTTACCATGTGCATGTGGTACACCTTACTGCAAACCTGCTGCTGACTGTGCAGTAGCAGTTAATTAGCAAACAGCACTTCCAGAGCTGAATTACAAGTCATTGATACAAGTGTAAAAAGAAAACTATTCTCTTGCTTTTATATTTATGTTTGTTTTATTAACTGAGGTGTTTTTCAGCTTGGGAACAAAGTTGTAAAAAGATTTGAATGCTAACTCCTGCTTGAAATAAAAATATAAAAAATAAGTGCTTGACAAGTAATTATGTAATTAGCTAAATCTTTGGCCATATAGACAAGTATAATTTCGTTCAACTGACCACAGTCCTGTGGCTTTATTACAGAAGGCTATTTAGCCTTTTCATGCAGAGAAGACGCTGAAGTCTAAGACGCTTTATTCTGAAGCTTGTAAAGCCCTTGTTACGTAAAAACATCAGTAGGAGAGAATATATACCTTGCTGAAAGAAATAGTTGGCAATGCTTCTGGGTTAATAACATCTACTGTGGGGGAAACTGCAGAAAAGGTTTTTCTTGTTGTGCAGTTGGGTCCCACGGATGGAAACTGTGCTTTCACTTAGTAATTGAATTAGCTTTTCTAAGCTGATCCCTGAGACTGGCTACTGTCTGTGCTGTGTCAGCATAAAAGCGGGGAAAACTTAGGAGAAAAGAAAAAAGGAAAAAGACTAGGCTTGAAAAGAAACTGTGGCTCTAATAATGCGGAAAGGCTCCATTACCTCTGGTGGACTGCGCCTTTGATCCCACCTGTACAAGGCTGGGCATCACTGCTTCCATGTGACTTAGGAGTATGGGGCATCCACTAATGAAGTAAAAAGTGATTAGCGTTCTAGTTTAGTGCTGCCTGTTACAGCAAATCTATGTTTATTTTGAAGGACTGTGGACTTACGTCAAGGTTTGAAGGCTGTCTTTCATTTTGGAATCTGCTTCTGTATCGCAGTGAATATAGGCTGCAGACCATGTCCCAAAGCTGTGATTAACAATGGTTCCATCAGCTCTGTGTAACACAGTGCGAATGAACAGAGATCTCTGTGTCTGAATAGGAATAAAACATTGAGAAATTATTGTGTCTTAGCAAGGTTACCTTTATGCTTTTCATCAGACTACATCAATAAGTTTAATTTTCTGAAAAGAATTTTAAAGGACAAAACCATGTTTGCTTTAAGAATCTCTGCCTCTAGTGTAGACTTCATTAACTTTTTTTTTTTTAATTCATTTATTCTTTCTTGTCATATATGCCATGAATACGGTGGTAAGGTTTTGCATTTGCTTTCCTTCTAAGAGGGGGAAAAAAACCCCAACCCTATTTGATGATTGTTCTCATGGATGCACAATGTTTTAGCACTTTCAGTGTAGCGTAGACTACTGATGAAGGTTGTTGAATTTTCACAACATTGCCACTCAGTACACTAGTACCTATTGTCCATCCATTCAAGTATAAGTAACTTGCTCTGGGGGCAAAAAGTTCATCTTGGTTCTATTAGCTCAATGTTCCTCTAAAGTTATTCTGGCATGTCAATAACGCAAGGCTGCTTTAACTTCAGGCTAATTGTCAGTGATTGTACCATATGTCATATGTCATGGGAGGAAACAAAAACATTTGTCACCTACTCACAAGAAGCTTTTGGCAGTGTCTTATATGGGTTTTTTTGGTTCACCTGGTACTTAACTCATTAATACTGCGTTGAATCAATTTTGGCTGCTGTGCCCGCAAAAGTATCAAAAAATAAATCAAGATTTCACCAAAAGTATTGATCAGTCACCTCCTTGTGAAAACATACTTTTGTGTTCATTTCTGAGTATGCTGAAATAGCCCCCTCTAACGTTCAGGATAACTGAACCCTTGTAGACTTCCATCCCTACCAGTCATGCTCTAGATGCATTTAACAGTCTTGTACGAGATTGTTTTTTATTGTGCTGGACTCTGATTTATTCATTTGGCTTGGGCTGTTCTCTTCTACCTGGAAGATTTCTGCCGCCTGCTGAACTTTGTCCATGTAATAATAGTGCACGTGTTATCCCTGGAGCGCAGTGATAATACGCATCTCAAACCCCATTACCAGTGCAGAATTAAGAGGGTCAGTCTTTTCTTAAAAAAAAACCAAACAAAACAAAACAAACAAAAAAAACCCCCAAAAACCCCACCAAACACAAATAACCAACATAGGTAGGCAGGTGAAGCCTCTTTCGAGCTTGCAGCTTGTTTACAGCACGTGTCAATGTTTAGGCTAAATGACCTTGATTCAGCTATCAAAACAGACACACAGTGTTTGCTTATTAACATCCCACCTCTGAGGTAATCTGTCTTACCTTCCATCCTACCTGCTTAGAGGACATTAAATACTGACTTAAGGAAATGCTGTGGTGTGGAGTTTTAAAATTAGATTCTGAAACAATCAACCTTTTAAGTAAACACTTTCTAGTGTACTTAGCTTCCCTGACTTCCTCCTACAGGAGAATGATCACACTCTGATTCTCATCTCTTATTCCCCTTTCTCCCCCCTTTTCCTAACATAAATACTAGCTACTAGTGATTGAAGTTTTGTTGAGAAAGGCCTTTGGATGTGTTGCTTTATCTGATGAGAAAGATGGCAGAAGGTTAAACAAAACAGACTTGTCTGCTTAGCATGTTCTGCCAGACAACCACAGGATAAAGGAGTGATGTGTTAAGTGTTTTGTCTATGGAGTTATGTTTGCAACATCATTTGAATGCTAGTATCCAAATCTTAGGCCATCCGCAGTGCTTGTCAACTCACAGCATGCCATGTGCCCCAGTTTTCAACAATAAAATCTGAGGGCTATCAGTCACAGAAAAGAGCTGAACCTATATTTGAATGCTCTACGCGTGGAAGAAATGTATTAAGTGGAGTTAGATGGTGTTACCAAAAAATCAGTTTCTTAAATGATTGATATGAACTGTGAGGATTAAATTGCTCATTTTTGGTGTAATTTCTTTGACAGTAGTCTAACCCGTTTGGTTGCAGACTGTCTGCATCTCTCATTCTGCAGTCTGTTACACAGGATCTCTTCTCTTTTATTTATATCAATATCATTGTCTACTTTGCAATATATTTCGTATTCAAATCTGTTAATCATGTGAGTAATCCCCTTAGCTGGCTGAATGAAGAACATTTACATGAGTAAGAACAAAAAATAACAGTAGTTATGGCTTTTCTCCTAGTCTAGACATTGTAACAGAGAATCTTCTGGAACGATCGTTTAGCAAAACACAAATTATAAGGTTAAGGCCCAGGAAGAACTGTTTGAGATTTTAGATTTCTATGTAAGAAATAAGCTTGAAATTATTTCTTGATGTTTTTTGAAACTCTGCACACTCCACTTTCCCTTTATTTTGCCAATTTGGTATGACTACTTGAAGTAGCAGAATAGGTCTGCTAGGTTAAAGGAGTGAGAACAGTCTGAAATTCTTGAGAATGCAAATAGTCAGTCCCTCACCTCGTAGGGAAGAAGTCACTGCGGAAAGGTAGTTAGCAGTTGCTGTCTAGTGTAAACATTTGCTGCCATCTCTTCCTTCTAACTGTAGAAAAATGAACTGCTGCTGACTTTGCTTTTGCTAATACTGAGAATTCTTTACGGGAATACAAAACCATTCAAAGACTAAAAAAAAAAATTATCTAAATATCTATCTAATTCTGGCCTTAAAAATCTATGAATTGTTAAAGCACAATTTCATCTTCTAAACATATGGAATCAAAGATTATTGTTTCAAATATTGCAGTGAGCTTTTTCTGTACTAAACGGACTTTTACAGACTCATATATTCATAGCACTGGAAAGATATAGTTAATAAACTGGTGCAGGCTGAATAGGTACAGAAGCTTAGTTGATTCTAAGAAAGATGATGTGGAAGTCGATAAAGTGAGATGATGCAGTGTCCTATAAGTCCAAGCCAAAATCCATGGGCAACCATGACTAAAGGCATCCAGGCTTTTCCTGACTTGTCTTAAAAATGAAAGGTGATTCCTGTTCGGAATTCCCAGTTTGCAGAGACATGTTACAAGTGCTCATGTCCTGTTTAATTCTTCTGCTGTGATCTTACAATGTGTATATGCCTTCTGTAAACTTTCTGGATAGGCTTTAGCAATTATAGATTGCTCTGGTGCCAAATGGAAAAATTGGGAAATTTGGTTTCAGTTTTCAACCAAATTGAGTATTTTCAGGGGGTAATGGAACAGTGAATTAATAAATGTACTGTTTTATTGGGTGATACATAATTTTTAAATTGTGAACCACTCTTCAGTAAAATTGCCACTTTGAGACAAAAAAGATTGATATTTCAGTGGAGGACTCATTCTCTTTCTGAAATTTATCAGATTACAGATACTTTTTGACCCTGAAAGTATTTTGTTTTGGGGCAAACTTGCTACTCATTAGAAAATAATTCTTTTCAGCTCTGTGCAATGGTGCATTTTACTTTTTGATGATGGGATTTATTAGTGAAAGACCTCCTCTTCTGTCATCTTCTCAATTCACTTGCAACTGAAACTCATACTTTCTATGATTGTAACTCGCGGGGAGAAAAAAAAATATAAATTAAAAATAATTGGTAGTTGTATTTAATAGTAGAACTTTAGTAAAAACAAGAGTAGGTAAAACTGGAACATGGTGGGCGGATTCTCAGTAGGAGTGCCAACATGCAGTCAGAAGCTGTGCTCTTAGCTGGGCACAGAAGTAGGATGAAGAGGAGCTACTACAGGACTCCTGAGATACTTTTTGACAGAGAAGTTTGTCATGTTCATTAAGAAAAGACGAAGAAACGATACAGGCGAAAATCTAGTAGGTTGCTATGAAAAGATGGGAAGCTGTATGGTATTTTAAGACCAGGTCCCAACATGAAGCTCAGCAAATTTTAGGCGTTCTGAAAATTTTTATAGCTTTTCCAACCCTCAAGCCCACCCTTTCCCCCCAAATTAATTTAGGTACCATTTTCCAACATGTAGAGTTTACTTGTTTCGTTGTTGCCTAAGAATTATTATTTTATGGTTGTTTAGAAAAAAGAGAGAGATGATGTCCTTACAGCAGAAGCTGATAAAGAGATGTTTCGAATTATCTTGAGTTTATCTCAAAAAGAGCAAATGACATGACAATATAATAATACAGAATATCATTGTGCACCAGCAATCTGATCTAATTATCATGTTACTTCATGATGGATTTTGTATTAGCGAAGCTTCAGTAGCACAGTGACATGGGACAGGGAAAGTGTCTGGAGGAAAAATATATTAAAATAATCAAAAAGTTGCTCGTGCTACTTAGGTAAGAATACACACATTAATCGCCAAATAAATAGAAGGGAAAAAGAATATGATCCAAAGTCTGCTAAAGTTGTTAGAACAGCTCTTGGAGACTGCAATATCCAAGTTCAAGTTCATGGTGTCCTATATACAGATCATAGTATATAGACTGCAGTATGTCAGTCTGTCCTTCTTCTCCTGAGCTGTGTCATTCTTGGTACACGTTCATGCATGCAGACTTTTGTATATCTGGGGTTTTTTCTTATGTTGCAGGCAATATTGATTCTGCTAAACAAAATCAGACATTGCCTAGTGCAACAGTAAAATCGTGTACATGATGTTTTCCAGTGAATAAAAATCTTATGCTATTGTAGGGAAGAAATATCAATCATATATGCCTATTTTCCATCAATGAAACCCAAATTATTGGTGTGAGAAATGACTGAGTCTGTATGTTGGAGTTTAGGCTGGGAGATCTTTTTGGCTTAAAAATGTATCACTTATTTAAATAAAAAGTCTCTGCCAGGAAAAATTAAATTGTATGAAATAGTTTGTAGCTATAGAGTGGGACTGCAAGTTATTGGCTGGCTATGTCACACAAAAACACTGAGAAGGAAGGAGGCTCTTTTGGCCTGTGGGTTTTGTGGGGGCTTTTTTTTCTTGTTTGGTTATCGATTCAAGGCTATTATCTTGGATGATGATATCTGGAGTCCCACTGCTTGAATATCTAAAAGGCACGTTTAAATTACTTTGGGAAAATTACTAAGACAATTATGGGATTGTAATATAAAGTACCATAATTACACTTTAATGCTTCTTATCGATTGTTGAGCTCTGCACTTTGCCATAGCATAGAACTATGAACTTATGTTTTCTTTGCCCACCCATAAAGTTAATGCTTTAATATCTGTTTTACAAAGACAGTTTTTCAAACTTGGCAAGTAGGAACTTCCGAGATGAAAAATATATACTATACGTACATGAATACACACAAATATATATATTCATCATGCTTTGAAAGCCACATGTCAGTATCTCTCATCTTTCAAGATCTTTCTCCATCTTTGAGTGGTCCAGAGTAGTGCTATGCCAAGGGGCAGCCATGTTTATATAGGTGCATGAGGAAGGAACAAAGCTTGCTAAACGGGGAAGGATGAGAAGATGTGGTGGTGACGCTCATACTTTCTGTGGCTAGAACAAGGCAGCATCTTAGCTCCCCAAATTACCAGGAAGCAGAGAGGGGACATGCTCTTCGTTGAAGAAATATTTGCTTGGGTTTTCAAAACACCAGCCGTATCAGCTCTTTGGAGGTGTGGTTAAAAGGCAGTTTCTGGATAGCTCTTTATAGGCCAAGAAGAGGAAATTTAAAGAAGCTGCTTCCAGTTATTGCCAGGTAACATGTAAAATGAAACTCTCTACAAAGAATGCAGGCAAAATAGTGCGTGTCCTTTCTGGCTTAGTTTTACAGACTGAGAATAATGAAGTATGTCTTGTGTCTATTTCAAAGACTTTCTGGATGAGGTTCTCTCACTATAATAATAAAGAAAAAGAGCAATGTGCTATCACTGCAAAAATTCTATAGTATCCCTGTGTTTTCAATGGCTATTAATGCTGTATACCTCTATCCTCCTAAAGCTGCCACTTCAGAGTGTGCGATTACAAGACAGTATATGCTTGTATGGCAGATAAAATGAGGTATAGCTTTGTCCCCCAATCCCACGTACAGGAATCTTACTCCCTCTAGTTTCTGGTATCGGGAAGCGTTCATTTACCTCATTATGCTCCCTCAGATCTCCGGTTGAACCTTCTCCTTTGCTCTGGTTCCTCCCAACTACTTGGTAATGACCAGTGCCAGCTCACAGATGTCATCATCTCCTCACTGGTATCCTTTCTGCTGCCATCTTCTCTACAGTTTGATAGCGAATTTGGCCAATTTTAATGTTCTTTGTTTACAGCAATTTGGATGGTGAAAGTTCTTGCACGAGTATGTCTCAGCATTGTTAGGTTATGATCATTTTTATCTATGAAATGATGAGAAATATGAGGAA
Organism: Aquila chrysaetos chrysaetos; assembly: GCF_900496995.4. NCBI lineage: Eukaryota > Metazoa > Chordata > Aves > Accipitriformes > Accipitridae > Aquila > Aquila chrysaetos. The sequence goes on from NC_044008.1 coordinate 70,389,239, forward strand.
AAAGTCTATCAGGCCTTTCATGACAGGCATAAACATAGTCTGAAGATTTGCATTCACACGCCTTCCCTTCTCTTTATGAACTCAGTTATTTCCTACCAGCTGCCTCTAGGCCTCAGGAGGCTCATATGACATTTGGATTAAGCTCTGCAATAACAGTATTGATTGAAGTGTCTTACTGGTCAAAGAAGCAAAGCTGTCCTGTTCTGTAAATACTATATCATCATGTTATTAGTATCTTACATTTTAAACTATTCTGATGTAAAGGGGATTTGTCTTTCACTTGCATATTAGACATGCACAGTCTTTTCTTTATCTCAGTGTAGACTGCCAGATGCACTTTCCTCTGTGCCATGTTCACCTTTCCTGCGGAGCTAGCTATGAGTGTGCTGCCATCTCATGGCAGGCCACTGTTTAATTAGAAATGACAAATGGTACAGGACAAATTAGTATTATTATGTAAATTTGACCTGTACAAAGATAAGTAAAAAAAAATAATAATTCAGCCTGTGTTTTAAAACTAAGAACGTTCTCTGATTTCCATGTAACAGATAATAAGACTGTAAGTGGCAGAGCAATTGGGGCTGAACCTACTGTATATCCTTCTACATGTACAATTTTTGTGCTTTTAGAAAAATAAAGGACCTTGACTACACAGTATTAATATTAAAGATGTCTGGGATATTGCAGCAAATCCCACTGAACATTACTATCAGCACAGTTCACTCCCCAGAAAAATATCTTTCTTTGCTTTCAGCAGCATATATTAGTATACATGGTAGAGAAAACCATAATTAAATCTATTAAGGTGACTTGTTACAGAGCACAACTGTCTGAATACTTGATGGAAAAAGAAAACGTTTTGTCTTTCTCTTCTGTGGGTAGATAACGCTATGTCTTTCAATTCTTGTTTAAGAATTCTCAGTCTGTGAGTCTGTTCAAACATCTGACATTTTGGTGCTTAGCTGGGATTTCTATTCTGCACCCAGCTCTCTGATACCTAGCTACCCATCACGATAGATGCGTTGCTTCTTAAAATTGTGGTCCCTTAGAGTCTTCAGTTATCTTCGAGGGTGTTTTGGCAAAGGACCCTAGGGGGGAAAACGCATCTTCATAGTCTGTGTTTTGCTTTTGAGATCTCTATTTCAAGACAGTGGTTTGGCCATATGGTCTTAATGTCACTGTTCAGAAGACCTGAAATCTGGGACATCACTCAAAAGGACCATCTAACTCAGTGTCCTGCTTCCAGTAGCAGCCATGGGTGGGCTAGCTGAACTGGTAGTAGCCCTAGAAAGTGTCTACCAGCTCCCTTGTGTTTTCAGGGTGTGATGGCGCTTTAGAGACTATGCCAGCCACACAGGATCTCTTTCCACTTTTTCCATTTCACATTTGTGGGACTTCGATCTCACAGATTATAAAATCTTGACCATAATTTGGCTTATCTGTAGTATGTATCTGCTAACCAGAGAAACGAGGAAAGGATGACTGGTGTTTCACAGTGATCATCATTATAAATTTGTGTGGTATACTGCACATCTGAGTTTCCACTGAAGAAGAGATAATGGATATAGCTTTGCAATACCTTAAGTTACACAAATTAACAATTGAAAAACCTCCTTAACTTCCCTGCAATTTAAAGTCTTAATGCATTGGCAAGCTTATGTTTCTAAAGCAGAAAATAATCTTGGTGGAGTCTTCCAGTCAAACATTTTACCCTTACTAATAAAAACTCAGCCTTTGATATGTTTGGAGGTAAGAGTATATTATCTGAAAAGTTGGTTTGCCATTCACCAGCAGAGTTTGTAGATGTGTCTTAACACTTGCAACTCCAGGCTGAACTACTTGGATTTGGACCTGCCATTCATCTTGTGAGCACAGAATTGCTGTGCTCTTTCATACTGCACTTTCATCTGTGGATTTAGTGCTGTCTGGCAAAGTGAGCATGAACAAACAGCGTGAATTTACTCATATTATATTGGCAGGTGAGGTCCTGGTGTGCTCTGATGAATATCGTGGATAGAAGAAGGATTCTGGTGCTGAATTCCTCTGTAATCTCTAGAAATGTCTAGGTCTCTGTTGCTTCATGTCTAAAATAAGGAAGTATGGTAGGGGGTTTTGCGTGATATGAGTGGGAAATCTTGCTAACTCCAGCTTTTAAAATGGCCTTACTCTGGCCATTTGGTGAATAAACTGGAAGGAGAACTTCTAGTCTCCCGATTCACATATCTGTGCAGTTTCTTCTGTGTTATTTTGGTGCGGAGAGCAGAAGAAAAGATAATTCAGTATAATTTTTTTCTTCTCAGCCCTCTCCATGCTCTGAGAATTTTGCTGGGTTGATTCAGGTCTTTTACATACAGCAAATAGAAAAGCATGGCACTCCCCATAGAGTTTTCTGAACTGCATGCTTATGTTGAGATCCAAGAGAATGCTGGCAGGCTAAGATTGCATTACAAAAATCCAATCCATGAAATAAATTTTAAACCCCTCTGAACTTTGACAACTTATGTCTAAAAGGCATGTTTTTTTACCTAAAGACCAACTCTGTCAAAATCCAAGACTCCGCCACCTGCTAATAAAAGACTGGTGGGAATCGGGTTTTATTTTTTTTATTTAAGAAAAACCCATCCAGTCAACTGGATTACAACCAGTGATATTACCCAAAGCAAAAGGTAACACAAATGCTGCCTACCACCTAAGCCTTGCCATGGGTGTTCTTGCTAGTGCCAAGCGGGGAGAGATTTCTCCTGGTATGCTTGCAGTAAAAGTACCAGACCCTAAGCTATCTCCCTCAAAATGAAAAGAAAAAGATGTGGCTCTGAAAATTTTCAAATTAGTCCTATGTGTTGGGTATCTACAGTTGTTTTCATTACTGTTTTATTTGCTTTATTTTTCTCTGGAATTTGTGTCTTTGTAGTTGTCCGGTAACTCCTCTGTTTCTGGACAAACTCAGAGAAAACAACGTTATTCAAAATAAGAGTGAAGTTTTAGGTGATCAAAGTGAGAGAACAGTTGCAAAACAGAAGAATAAGCTAAACAATTAAGTCCTTTTTTGGATGTTCTTGGCTTATTTAGGAGCCTGGTGACATGCTGTCTGTCAGTCTAGGATTGACTGATAATTTCTCCCCTTAAATTTATGTTCTCCTTTTGTTCAACGTGGCATTCTTCCTTCCCTTCATGCTCCTATTTTTATTCTCAGTCTGGCATAGGCTGCCATGTAGGTCAAAAGTGATAAATAAGCTTTAACCTTCCCTTTCTCGCACAGAACCTCAGTTTTAAGGCTGTTTCTGTTCATCACTTGGCACCTAACTGTCCTCTGCACATCCTAGTATTGTAGGAAACTTACATCAGAAATGGTATTTTCTGTGTGTACATGCTACTATATTCATCATCTTTCAAACTCTTTTAATTCTTCTAAGAGGTCACAATGGCATCATTTTATACAGAGTGGACTTGGTGTAGACAGTGATTCTTCTAAATAGCTTTTCCTTACCACAAGCCTCCTTTTATCAATTTTAGGGGATCATGCTGTCACAGTCATTCAAATAGAACTGTTCCTGCAATTTTGCTTTACTTAGTCTCTTTGTACTTTCTATAACAAAAATTATGAGAGGTTTTTTGTTACAGCTGAGGAGAGGAGAAATCATTGCGGGAGGCGGTTGTTGTTCCCCCAGGATGCTGCAGTATGAATAAAAGATTTAGGTGCATTTCCATATGATACTTTGTCTTTTTGTTAGATATTTAGAGAAAATCTTTTCTGATTCTGATATACTGAATGAAGATATTGGCATTTCCCAGTCCAGCTTGCGGGCTGAAGAACAGGAGTTCCTTAATGGCTTACTGTCAAAGTTGTTGGCTATGCTGTATCTATTGCTCCTGAGGCCGTGGCCTGCCATTGCAATTGTGGATCAGACACCAAAGATTAGAGATTGCAGCAGATTCATGGACTTTATTACTTCACAATTATCCACAGTGACTCAACAGGTATTAGGAAGACCTGTACATCCGTCCTTTTAATAGATGCCAGTTCCTTCTCCAAATCTCTGCTTAGTCCAACTGAAAAAAGAGAGGCTAAATTAGTACCGTTAGGTTTTTTCCTAGTAAGACGTTCTGGAACTAGATTACCCTGCATGTGGATCACTGTGTTGTTAGGACAGGCCCAAGATTTTCTTTTAACAACCGACTTCAGTGGAATATTCCAGATGTCAGGAATGGTACAATGGCAGCAGAGAAGTGCACACCAAGAGAGGTCTTTACACCAGGCCCACCATGCTTTTTTTGGACCTGACACCCTTATGCTGTTGATTTGTACATAATAAGCTAGCTCATAACCACTCACCTCATATAATGTATATAATTTTTAGTCTGGTTTTTCTTAAAGGTGACTTTAAGAGTTCTAGTGAAGTAGAGGTGCTCAGCACCTCTGGAAGTTGGAAAACATTGTTCTATGGAAAAGTGGTATAACAAATTAAAAAAAAAAAAAAGGAAGACAGATGTAACTTCTCTGTGCAGCGTTTTTATAAGGAATATAATTTGTCCTATTAGAACATAAGGCTTTTAAGGGTTCTGAAGCTGAACATAATGCTTGAAAGAATTGGATAAATGGTGTCTTTATTATATTCCTGACACTTTCAGATTCTTTGTATGAGAAAAACTATACAGAAATAAATGGAATACAATTCAGTTGATTCTTTTCCACTCTAAGGGGACTGTTTTGTCCTGCTTAGAAAATGGATGTGTTACAGAATTACTAAAAGGAATACAGGCCAAGATGAGGGGTATAATCTGTTGTAAAAATGTGGAAAAAATGCAAAATTGTTTTAAATGTTGTTTTTATCCACAAGAATGATTCTTACTGCTTTCTAAAAATGTGTTTTTTATTTTGTGAGCAATTGTTCTGATCTTCGCTTATGTTAAGTCTGGGGAAGACTTTTCTTTCCTAGAGGTAAGGAATCTGCTGCAAACAAGGCTGTCAAAAGATGTTTTTTCACATGGCATTGAAATAATTTGGAAAACCATAGGTGTGCAAATCTCTCCCCTTTTTTTGTTTGGTTTTTGGTTTTGTTACAGTGCTGGCTGTATAGTTACGCATAGTAAATGACAGAGGCTGACCTGATGGTAGCCGGTGACCAAACTCTTACTCATTTCATTATGGTAGTGATTTCAACTGAGATGTTAATTAAAAGCTTCTGAGTTCTTCACTTTCCTGGTGACCCTGGTTGGATCTTTTTTGATGTTTTGAGGGCTGGTTTGTGTATTCTTGGGCATGCACCATAGCACAGGATATTGAAGTGCGTTGTAGTTGAAAATCACCTTCCCTAAATAGAGGAAGGAAAGATATTAGGAAGTGAGAAGCATTTTTAAATTCTGTGAAGTATTAGATAAAAGACTTGGGAAGTTACAAAAAAAAGACTGAGAGGCTGAGGGTCTTCCTTCTTCGCCTTCCCTCAGTGAAGCCAATTGTGTTTCTAGTGCTCTTGAAGTCTTACAGAGAGAGTTGAGTAGGGTTTGGTCAGACCATTGCTAGATGCCAGGATGGAGTGAGAGGACTGCAGAACAGCTTTTAAGTATGCTGACATGAAGGCAAATAACGTCTTGATTATTTTTTAAGACTCGTGCATTATAATTCTTTAATGTTAATAAACTGAGATTATATATTCATATCAGGCTAATGGCATCAGGAAAGACTTTAATATCATTTGCCACCTGTATGCAAATACTTCCACTGACTTCAGCAATATCAGCTGGGTGAATAGAATGTATAGCATATTACCGCTAATCTCACCCATCTCCTGCATTTCCTGCAAATTTTTATAGGGAAACCAAGATTGCCTGAGGCCACCTTGCAGCTGAATGTAACAGTGAAAGGAAGGAGAGATGCTAATAATTCACCCACACTTGACAATATTCAAATTCAATCCTGACCCCCTGCAATATCTATACAAACTATTCCTTTCCTGGAGCTCTATGTAGTGAGCGGGGCTCAGTGTAGTTGCTCTCAGCAACCTGCCTCTTTACAGTGACTGGCTATCTATTTCTGTTAGTACCTATTCGCATATGTCAGAGCTTGTTCCTGTGATCCTTACCTTTCAAACTCATCTCCCTAACATCTTTTCTGTTAAATTTATTGAAGGAAATAACCAAACCATTTACCTTGCTCTCCTCGTTGAATTGTTTAGTTAACTTACTAAAGAGTGGAAAATTAAACTTCTTCATTTGTGGTGGACCAGTGAACAAAGTTCAGGTTGCTAATTAAATTATCTGTGTGGCTGTAGCTTGGGCAAGATAATCAAATGGGTAAATCTGCAGAGTTTCAATGAAATCTTAACTTAGTACCCAATTTACCATAAATAAAATGTTTGCCTTCTGTAAGTATTCACCTTTTCAGTGTTTAGTCATCACTACTGTGAGCTCCCTCAGTTTCATTCAGTACTATCATGGAAAATCTAGCAAGTCACTGCCATTTTTTTAAGGCTCTGAAGTCTTCAACGGACTTAAACCAGGCTCTTCTGGTTTAATCCACTTTTTCCCCTAAGCATGACGAGCTGGCAGCGTTCCTTCTCTTTTACCTTTAGAGGAAAAAATGCTGAGATACATGTATTGGGAATCAGTTATTCACCAACTTTTGCTGATGATGCAATTTACCAATTGCCTACAATTAGTCCTAAATTTTCTCTTTCCCCTGACACTACTGTCCTGTAAATTTTCATCATAAATTCTGAATAAACACTACTAAAATCCCCTGAATAATAAGTGGGATTAATAGCAGCAAAACCCAAATTACTGTCGTGTGCTTTATAAATTTAACACAAAGGTGAAAGCAGAAAAACGCTTAGTTGTACACTGGGGCTGATCTCTCCACTGCTTTACAACTTGTCTTGCCATTTATACTTGTGTAGTGTTATAACATAAAACTAAATGGTGTATATTCCAGTAGTACAACTTGTTAATCAGTATCAGGACCCCATTGTGTTGGATGCCATATGAATGCTTCATGGGGAGCAGCCCAAATTAGAAAGAACTTACAACTTGAATATACAGCAATGAACTTGTAAGCAGAGACATGAAGAAAGACTTCCTCAAAGCCACATGTCAAATCAATAACAAAGTTGGGGGAAAAGTCTATTCTCCTGCTGCTCACTGTAATGGGTGTGGGGGCTCAAGGCACAAAGCTAAGTCATCTTTGCACTTTTGGAAAGAGTTGTATATGGTCATGTTGGACAGGAAGCTTTAAAATTTCTACAGTAAAGATAGCTTCTACAAAGCTGTCTATTTTAGAGGAGTCTTTTCACAACTGTATCCAATTGAGCAATACTCAGTCAATCTTTGCTATCAATTTCTTTCATACCATCTTAACAGAGGCCTCACAGACATTCATTTCACTGAGAAGTTATTTCAGGCATTCTTTAGTCAGAACATTGTTAAGTGCCCTCATTCCATCCAGAAAAGAATTTAGAAAGGTCTTTTTTCTTCTGATATTCAGAAGTCAAACTCTTTCTCCAAAATGCTTCTTTTTAACAAATGCAACATTTTCTAAATACTAAAATTTCTTTTCTGTTAGACCCAGTGGTCAGAAACTTTGCAATTTCTACTCCTAAGGATAATAGCGCACTTTTCTCAATTCAAAACTTGGCTTTATAAACAACAAACAAATCTAAAAAAGTTCCTCCAAATCAAATGCTTTGAGGAATGATTTCCCACTACAAATAGGTTGTATGACATGCTGGAATGCAGAAAGATAATGTAGGAAAAAATAATTTCCCAATGTAATTTCCTTTGTGGATTCTTCTCCCACTAGTTTAAAGATACCCTTGGTCATATTTTCAGCTGAGATAAACTGCTACATTGCTAATCAAATGTGAAGTGCTACATTAAGATCTGGCAAAGCCAAACTTCTGATTTTTAACTCCTTGTACCCATCTTAATGAAAATGTGTGGCAGCAGTATCCCAAGAATGTCCATAAGAAAGATCTCTTTCTGTTTTCCTCTTGGGAACAAAATTCATGTGGTCTGTTCTGAGTTTTCTTTGGGTTAGTAAAGCAAAACAGGTCTACTCTTACAAAGAACTATGGAGTCTCCCTCATACATAATATTCTTTTTTGCTGTTTATGAATAACAATCTTTAATAATACTATGAATTCATGATCCGTATGAAGTATTCCCTGGGGTCTCAATATTTCAGTCTGAATTCTGCTTGTCTGAAAAAGTTATCCTAGTTACTGCTTTAGAGTAATTTTGTGTGGGCTGGGGAAGAGAATTTGGTCTGCTGACAGTTTTGTGGTTCTTTTTCAGTTATGCTCTTGGGTAGTGGTTTTGGAAGCGATGAACATTTTCTTTAGTCCTTTTCTTTTAGGAAATGGAAACATCACTGTTGATTTTGGAGGAAGCAGGTCAGCTGATGCTGAGCATTTGGGAATATTCCTCTGTCTCTTCCCATACAGTCTGGTATTTCATTCTCTTTGCCTATGCCAGGTTGTTTATGCGATGTTTATGTACCATGTCAGAGTACTTTGCAATCACTAATACCTCTCAAAAAGCTTCAGTATGAAACACCTGTGGTGTCCTTCCTTTCTTCTCTTTTTTACGCATAACAAAGGTACAGGAATGGTGATTACAGACATTGGTAGTAGCACTACATTGAAAGCAGGTTTTCTAGATGCAGGCTGAAGTCTTAATCACTGCATTATACTTCTCCAAAGGCTGGCTCTGAACGTGACATTAGTTCAGGATTTTTTTTTTTTTAATGTAGTTACACTGATACTTTCCCACAGCCATTTCCAATGAAGGGAAGCTTGCAGATCACTGCAGAAAATGAAAATTACTTTAAAATATCTGAAGTGGATGTCTCTTCACTCAGATAAACCTAAGTACTATCACTCCTCAAATGCTTAGTATTTCAACTGTCTAACCAAACTCAGTTCTTACCCAAAATGAGAAGAGACAGTGGTGTTTGGTCATTCCTACCCTTGACCACCTGTAGTATCTGGGGGAGAGGGGGCTCCAGTGTTTGACCTGAATATAACTACTGAATGAATTAGCTGAGTAAGAAGGGTTGCTAGTCACATTTGAAATAATATCTTAATTATAGTTAGTGTCACTTTAAGCACATTTTTTCCTCCTGAAATTGAAATCTCAGTGCTAGATTAAGATAATTCTCCATATGTTAAAGGAAGCATTGGATTCTCTGATCTCTGTGGTGATTACCTACAAAATATTAGCATGAAGGACTGACTGTTTCGTATTAGAGCATGAAGTTACACAACATGTCACACCAAGAATGGTGTCTTCTACAGAAACGTGACTAAGGGCTTGTCAGTACTGGAAATTGTTCTTGGATAGCTACTCCAAAAGAAGTATGAAGTCTTAAGTTGCTGTTTGAAGACTGATTCGCCATGAAGTGTTTTTCTTTTAGCGAGACTGCATAATTTGTTTTTGAAATTCTTCCCTGCAAGAGGTTTCAAATCAATGAACTCTGGCCTGTGGGCTCTCTGTATGAGCCAGTGTTGCATGCAGAGAACTTGCTGGATTGGGTCCGTTATGTCAAACTTCCTTCCTCTCACCTTTTAGAGTAATTCTGAAAACTCACTTATTGCACAGAGCATGCTGGCTGCAAAGACCATCCCACGCTGTGTGCTTTCTCTCTTTGTAATCTGCTTCACTATATTGAAACAGCTTGCATCCTCCGATTACAAGCCCTCTGGGGTAGGAACATTTTTTGTTACTTGTTTTGCTCAGCTCGCCTACCATAGTGTTCCTTGTTCATCTCTTTCGGAACACAGTGTATGGTACACCAAATAGTATTATGTTAAAAGAACTTCAGTTTTTGAACAAGTAGACAAAGAGCTTTGGTTTTCTAATTTCCTTATATTTTGACTTGGTTATTCTGTATATTACATCACAAGACACATCTCTGTCCAATGGGAAGGCCTCAACTATGGCGTTTCCATGAGTTCAGAGTTAAAGTATCTTGTATTGCCTTGGCTTGAGCTGACATACTGAATCTAACACTAACGTGGCCTCTGCTACTTGAGGCAGTGTAACGGTTATACTACGTAACATCTTGGGTGGCAGATTTCAGCCTTACCCTTTCTGTTGAGAAGGACACACAGTTATTTGGTGCCTACCGTAATACAGTCTTGCTTGTATTGTCGTTAGTTGCTGTAAGAACGTAAGATACAAGAATACGTTTTATTACCTTGCAGTAGCTTGAGTCATCATCTCGTCTAGAGGATATGTGCTGCCACTCCACTTCAGAATTAAGTGACTCTAGTGTAGCTTTTTTGATGTCCGTTTTCTTTGTTTTCATGCTAAGGAGCTACATCATGACTGTGGAAACAGTGTGGATGTTCTGATTATTAAAAAGCCTGATAGCATATAGAATGTTTTTCTACACAAGAAATATCTTCAGATCTGATTTTGCACCCTTTGATGCATATCCATCTATGAATTTAAGCTGAGGGATCACTTCTTTTCTAGCCTTATGTGACACACTTTAAATTAATGGCTTTGGTTTCAGCTGGAGTCAGATAGGATTTTTTCTATTCTTGTATATTGAAAACAAAGTTGGTATGGTTTACATGCGGTAATATTTTCAAATATTTAAATCTCCAAACTTCTGAAATGTTAGGATTTCTGTAAATTCATAGACAATGACCTGAAATATTTTTCTGGTGTATAGGAGGTAACAAGATGTAATTATGTCTAGCTGAACTCAGAATAGTTTTCCCATTGTCCATTCTGCTAAAAATATGAATTGCTTTTCCCTTTGTCCCCTTTCTCATTCTTTTTTATTTCTTGAATAAACTATTTTTATTATCTTCTTAAGCTTTTTATCTAATCCTATTCATTGCCTTTACTGTGCCCATTGCCTAGTCTTTTTATGATGGCTCTCTGTCTTTCTAAAGTCTTTTATTAATGCAGCACATATGTATATTCTTTCATTTCATTTCATTGTGTTGCATTTTTTTCTTGCTGTCCCCTTTTTCTCGTCTCCCACTCGTTGTGATAAATACCATTTTTGCATTCTGTTTGTGAAACTTAGTCTTCACAAAAGGCTAAGATACCCATTTGACATCACAAAGAGAATGTCAGTGTTTAAACATCAAGGGCTTCATTTTGTAAAGGTTGAGAGTGCTTACAGTCTCCAGCAGTTCCACACTGAAATATAGGAGCTCACTTCTGCAAATTTGGTCTTATTTTCTTTCTTTCTAGCTGATAATAAACTGATAATGAATGCAGGACTTTGCTGAATAAATATATTAATCATTTAACCATTGTTCAAGTCTTCAAAACTTCAAAATATCAAATGAAACTTACAGATAAAATCTTGCATCCTTCTTGGGCTAAATTTTCCCTGGGTCAAGTACTAGTCCTACAAAAATACACATAATGTCACCATTAATTTTAAAATGAATGGATGTGAGCTGTGGATACCATTAGCACAAGAGTTAGTCTTTCTAGAAGTTAGCAGTATTTTCTTCTGCTAATACATGAAAATGAGAAAACTCTTCAAATGAAGGAAATGCTGTCTGGTTTTTGGGAATGCCTTTGATGCTAGGTAGATAGAATTGGTCGGGCAGTAAGCATAGGGCTGCTATGCCCTTAGAGTGGGCCTTGATTAAAACTCAATCATGTAATCTATTGATGGGAGTCATAATGACCTAGTCATAGACTTCAATAACACTGCCACAATCCTTTGTAAGGATTATTTTTCTTACCATTTCCACTTGAGCTGCTTTGTCTTTTTTTTTTTTTTTTTTTTTTTTAAATCCTGAAAAGTCATGAATTTCCGACATTGCCCCAGCAAAACAGTTTAACATATGCTGGATTTCAAGTGTGTCATTAGTCCCATTGACTTTGATGGGATATAAGTGTGTACTTACAAGTCCTGGAGACAAGAGCAGATTATTAGAGGCAATGCAGTCATTTCCAGCGTTGCATTCTGGTAGGACCCGTAACAAGGCCAAGACTCTGATAAATGTAAATAACATAATAGACATCAGCAGGTGTTTGGGAGTTACAGAGAATGGAGAGCTGGGATATCATTATTAAAATATATCTCCAGCTTTATTCTTGCTGAAGCGTACTTTGTCTGCAATGAGTATTTACTGTGGCAATCTTTGCTGTTGAGCTCTGCCAAACCCCTTCATTCTCCTACTCCTCAGTGCTTGCGTTTTTCTCCCAGACCTATGCTTTTCTTGAGCAGAGTGATTAGTTATATCAGCAATAACACATCTGATGCATTTTCTTCCTCAGCCTTGTAGGTCACGGTCAGGTTATGCTCCCATTCTGTGTGCAGGTTTTGCTTACCCAAATGAAGATGCTTTATCTGTTTCTGAAAAGGCAGATAGTTACTGTAAATCTGTCTACAGGAGCTTTTTTTTTTTTCTCTTAATGCTACCTAGGTTAATGAAAGATTTGTTTTGTGTATTTCTACCTTTGTAAATGCATTAGCAATTGTGTTTTTTACCTCAGATTCCCTCATTGTCATACACTTCATTAATTCCACACGTCACGTTCTTTCCAGCTTTATTCTAAATTGCTGTATCATTTACGCAGATAAATTAAGTTGTCAGAGAAGCTTTGCGAAGTGTTTGGTCTTTTCATACCCTTTGGCAATATATTTCTGATTTTTAAACAACAGCTTCTTTTTCTCTTGTGCTCTCTGTTTCTTCTTCTAATAGATCAGCTTGAACTAGTTGTCATGATATGAATAGGTATTTCTTCATACTGAGTCATGTGGAGAAGTATAACAGGCCCCCAGTTTGAAGCTACCTAATAGTAGCTTCTAGGGTCAGGTAGTGGGGGGAAAAAAGGATTTGCAAGCACATTGAATTTATGAAATTAATTTTCCTTGGTGCTCTCAGTTACCTGTTTAACCTATTCTCTACAGTTGTTAAAATAATTATTTTTTTTTTTCTATTGACAAAAAAGGAATCCTGTAAATATTTGAGCAAATAGGATTATGTGAAGATTTAAATAGCCATCTTTCAGGGCTTTTTGATTTTCAGTCTTCTTGTTTCAAAAGGTATTCCATCTGTTAAGCTCTGCTTCAGGAAAACACTTAAGCACATACTTAAATCCATCACTACAAGGAAGACCCATAAGCCTGGATTTAACTAGATACATATTTCTGAATCAAAGCATTAAGCCGTTTGCTCAACATGCAGAAAATTCCATCTTTTTAATTGCAGTGCTAGTGTACTTCCTTGCCAAAATGCACTGCCATATATAAATATTTACTATTGAACGAGCTGTATTACAGATGGGAAGGTATGTTTTCTTCATGGAAAATAACAATTTGGGATGTAAATATAGCCAGATATTTGGTGGTGGCAAGAGAAAGACGTACTGCTTAGGGTCTAACCTTACCTTCATCGACTCTTGCTAGGTGATACAGGATTAAATGCCCACCATGACCAATTTGCTACTGGAATTAATAGGTGTGATGATACAGAAATCAGTGGGATCTGCCTGACTTGGGATCCGTGCTGCCAGCCCTTCCACGGAGCCAGCTGAACACAAGATTTCTCAGTGTTTGGTGCGGGCTGATGTTCAGTGCTGCTCTGTACCGCTTTGAAATGGCCATTGGTATTTCACAGGGAGAAAGAGAGAGCTGCATTTAACCACAATTTGAAATTATTCCCTTAAGAGTATCGATACGGAAAAGCTTAGTAAATAACAACAACAAAATCCTAACCAGCCAGATTTGCAAAAGCTGCCTCTCATTTGATTTCTAGTAGTGAGGCACACGCAGGAGCGGGCTCAGTAACAGTAATAAACCAAGTCTGCAAAACGCAGCCTGTCAGGGCTAGGCAGCCATGAACTGCGTGTAGCTCCCGTAGCTGCCGATGGGAGCTGTAGGCCTTCAGCGTTTCACCTGTCTCCAAACTGCTTATTTAGGGCAAACTTTCTCTTAGATACAGGAGCCAAAGGCAAAGAGCTGTTACTGATTTATCCACACTGATGTTTTTTCTCACCTGGATGTGCCTAAGAGCGGCTGGGGGCAGGTGGGCCTAGGGAAGAGGAGACCTGGAAGAGCTCCGAGTTACCCGCTTGACAGCTGCATAAGACCAAGGAGCCTTTTTAGGGGAATTTTTTGGTGGTTTGTGAGTTGATTGGAGCCTTTTGTAACAGGGTATGGGAATGGGAATCAAGTACGTAATGATCTGTAAATATTTTCTCACAGCTCGTGTCATTTTTTGTTTCCCTGAGGTGCCTTCTCTCCTAGTCATTGTCTATTGGTCTCAGTTCGGGGCCTGTTTTCTTAAGTATTTAAAAGTCTGGATCTTGTGTGCTGTCAAGAAATCCTGATCCTGGGCAGGCTCTTGTCATCCCTGGAAAGTTGAGAAAAACTGAAATCTTATGAGAAATATTTAAATGTAAAGGTGAATAACTCACTGGAAGGATAAGCCGCCCACTAAGCTGCTTTTTTTTCCTGCCACTTTTGGACTGGCTGTTCTGTCTTCCTTACTTCTGCTTATTTCTTCTTTTTGAATAAATTAATCTGAGATCTCGAATCTTCTCTGACCACTGTTAGTGTTTGGAGGAAGAGAAAGTGTAGGAGAACAGAGAGGAGGGAGGAAACGTTGCTTTTACATAATAAAATTCACTTTCTGGAAATATTGCCACCAATTTTGTCCAAGGTAAATGATTAATCGAATAGCGAAGTCAATAAAGGAGACCTCAAATTTGTGATTCAGCCATTGAATGAAGCAAGCAAAACCCCTGTATTTCTTGGTGTTCTGGCTTGCAGCACCCCACATGTACATGGAGCCGCAAGCAGTCTGTGAACAGTTTGTGTGTACTTCTGATGTCGTAACAGGATTAGTGGGAACTGGGACCTGCCGTACCCAGAGTCGTAGCTGTGACAACCTAGTAAATTTTAGACAGCAATTCTGCCCGGCCATCCTGCAAGTTACCCATATCGCAGATCAACCTGCCTGATGCTGGGACTCCTTGGAACGTCCTTGTCAGTGTTGGGCTATGAATCATCCTGAGCAGCTCCTTGCCCCTTCGCTCTCGGAGGTATGCGGTGTCTGCCTTGGTCCGGGGAAGATTTAGTTGTGCAGCTTATAGGATCAGGATTTTTGCCTGTTCAGTCTAACGAGAAACAGTGTTGATGTTCCTGTTGTATTCCTTGCCACAGCTCTTACCCAAATGAAAATGAACACATTAAACAGCGTTTCCAGATATATTTTACCAAATTTCATAGCATGGGAATAAAAAAAAAGGGGGGGGGGGGGCAGGGGGAGGAGAAATAGAAGCCACTTAAAATGGCTTTTGTTTTTGTCTCTTTTAAAATAATCTATGTAATTAGCTTAAGAAATTACTGGGAGCCTAACATGACCAGATTGTTTGTATTTGCAAGTAATTTCTGAAATGAGGTTTATTCACAAAAGACTATCTTTTAAATGCTTCCCTGTAAAACATATTTTACTGTGACACCTTATAAATATTAGAACAAAGGACTTTGCAGAACAAACAGATCTGAAACCACAGAAATACACAACAATGATTCATTTCTTGTATCAGTCATTCAATACATTATTAACTTCCCTGTGAGCAGGAGGTGCGTTACGATGTCTGTGCCCTAGGAGCAAAAGTCAAAATATTCCCAGAGCAGCAGAGAGGAATGTATTTTTCAGATACTGGTGTTGCATCTATTTGCAAAGTGTCTAAATGCAGAAATCTGAATGCATCTATATTCAAATCTAGAATTAGATCCAACAATACACCCTATTAAGTTTTCCTGTGAGATTAGTTTCAGCTTCTGTTATAGCTTACTGGCTTTATTGGGTGTTCGCAGTGCAAGCGGAAGGGGAGTCATCACAAAGCCCCACTGGCCTGGAACGTCAGGGCAGTAAGACTTTTATTTTTTCATTATGAAAAGGAGAAATTGTTTCTAATAATCCAACATATACTCAAGTCCTTTTATTTTTATTTTTTAAATTGAGCATGGAGCTTAAGAAACATCTGTGTTGCAATTTAATGACACAATTCACTCCTCCTTGTACTTTTATAGGATTAATTAGCATCTAAACAACATTTTTTTTCCTGCTGCAGCCCTAAGCTCAGCTTATATAGAACCAATTATATTTCTGCTTTTCAGTCTGTTAGAAGCTCACAGCACAGCAGTTGTTCTTATGGAGGTCAGCAATGGTAATAAGTTGTTCTTAGGGACTTTTCCCACTATTTGCATTTTGACAGTTATCGTGCATTGTATTTATGCTGACAGGACCTGTCAGCATCCACAGATACTAAACCACCTGTGTCCTTATTCTGCCTGTGCTTTGTTGGCATAGATTTGACTCTCATGGGGACCTGCGTAAGTAAAAGCACAGTTACTTGCGTTAATGCAAAATAAGTGTAGAATGCATGTAGCGCCATTTAAATTAAGTAACCTTGTTCTTGTTTTGCATCAGTGGAAAGACTATGCAAAGTACAAGTCTGGGAACACTTAGGGCCTCTCTCTACTGGTCTGAATGAAGCTCAATTTTGTAATGTGCGGAGAGCATTTGAAATTATGTTGGTTGGTGTTAATATGTGATAGAAATCAACCAAAGGTGGACTCCTAATGGGGCTCTGATTTGCAAATTCTGACACAATAATACCTGTTACTTCTTTGTTCTTCATCTCTGAAAGCACCCACAGTGTGAGCTAGGCTGGGCTAAGATCTAGGTGCTATGATCCCTTCTGACCCATAGATGTCTAAAATGTAGTATTGGTTCTGTTTCTTGTGCAAGTATAAACCGTAGTAGTGTCCCTAAGCAATTTAGAAGTTACATCAGAGATCACAGGAAATATCAATTTTAATAGTGATTTCAAGAAATCTGCAAGTTTGGGTGCAATGGATATTTGGTAAGGCAATCATCCAACAATTGGGGAACTTAGAGGACTTTCTGTAGAGCCAGTCCACAGTAACGGTCTGGGTGAAGAAATGATCTTATTTATTTAGAGTGAGGATGTTCAGAACATTGTATGATCTGCTTTCTTGCTCAAATTTCTATATGCCTAAATAATAAATTCCATTTGAAGTGATCATCAATAATTATGCTAGATGTGAATTTTTCCACTCCTTAGTTATAAGATGCCACAGTTTCTTGCCAGATACCATGGTTAATTACAGACAAGTTAATTACTCCCCAGTCATGATTTACTGTGGCTACCGGCCGCTATTTCTACTTGATTGCTGCCACATCTCAGAATGACAATGACAAATTATGCTCCAAATTGGATGTGAAAGGAAAGAGAAATCCAGTTTAAAATGCAAAACTGAAAGAGCAGCAAACCTTGGTAAACTCCAGAATGGAAAGGGTGGAGAAAATTGTTCCCTCTGCGCCGCCCTCCCACCCCTCCCCATTATTGTGGGCAATTGAAACTGCGCTAATTATCAAACCCATGAATTCAGAAAAGCATATTCATATTTGTCCACCCCGACCTTGTTTTGTCTGGTATCAAGCTACTGCATCTTGTTGTAAATTATGAATTCTCTGAAACAGGGTCTGCATTTGTATCAATTCTTACAGTGCAGAACAGGTCTTATTGCTCCCTAATACTGGTATCTGTAGTTACAAACTGCTGCATGATATCACAGTGTCATTTGTAACTATAACTGATATAAAAATATCATAACTTAGATCCTTTCTTTTCTAGATTCTGATTGTCTGTTGCTGATTAGATATTATCATTGTGTAATATTTTTGTGTTGACTGGAGGAATTTTCATTGCTTGTTCCTAGGAGGACAACTTTCTGATTTTGCGTCACAATAGACTGGAAAGGCGTGCACTAGCTAAACTGCTAGCATCTGGCAGCAATTCAGTCTCGCGTGTAGAGCTAGCTGCTGCTTTTGGGCCTCTTCCACCATAACCAGAATCCTAGGTTTAGACTTCCCTACCTTTGGGAGCAGATAAAAATGCTCTCAGAACAGCAAGGAACCAATGCGTATGCTGTGACTTGACCTCCAATGGCTACCGGAGAGTGTGCAGCTATGGTCAATAGTTTTTGCTGAAATTCTGCCTGTGTTCCATTTTTATGCCTGGTACTTCAGTTTTGTACATGTTTCTGTGTCTCTTGAGATTCTTGCTCATTCTGTTCTCACCCTGTTTGTATGCTGCAGACTTGAGCTGTTTCTCTTGGTTTTCCCACGCGAGGGATCAGAGTTAGAATTGGTCTATGTTCGAGTAAAAATTTGGAAAATGTGGACAGACATGAAGTGGTTTTGTTTTGTCATCAGAATTTTGCAGTTCCAAGAGATTTGACCAGTGAGACTTTTTGGATACCAGCCTGTTTGAGTTATTCTCTCCTCACTAGGTTTCTTGAGAATTAGTTTGAAAACTTATTAATAAGGATGTCAGCTCCAGCCATCACTGATGGTTACAATGACAAAAATGTGTCATAAAAAAAGCTAAAACCCTTCACCTTGAGATTCACAAGGACGTTTATGCACACATTCCCTCTTCTAAAACAGACTATGAATTTCATCTTCCGAATTCGTTCTCACTGCACGCAGGCATTCATGGAGAAAATGTTTATACAATGCTTGGAACAACTTGAGCACATTTCATATAAAGAAGGAAAGTTGGATTCGTTAATTACTCCAACGATGAAGTCAATTAGAGAAGAGCATCTTGTTAGGTATCTGCTAAGATTCTACTTAATGGCTCATTACTTGTAAGCAAGCAGTCTGATATCATTTATAGTGCCATGTAAAATAGCAAGTGAGATGGAAAAGCATATGGGAGAGCAAACTGTGCTGTTACTAATTTTCATTTTCTGTTTACTTTTCATACTATTGGTAAAATGAGTTCCTTCTAGTACGAAACTCTATTTAATCTGTCCTATCTCACTGCTTCTGTCCAACAAACAGGTGACGTGAATTCTCTTTTTACTGTGTTTGGCTAGTATGTAGGATACCAGGTTTCAAGAGCCTTGTCTCATTGCCTAACGGTGCTTACTCCCTAAATTAATTCCTTGTTCCTTCAGTAATTTCATACTCATTAAATAGAGACTTGGGCATCTGTGAATAAGAACCGTACCGATGCCCTAAGGACTTGTGTCTCACTCCCTTCCTTGGGGAAGGACTCTAAGTCATGTAGGTGATGGCTTGTGGAGGCTGTAAGCAGTGAGGAAGAGTGGGGTTTCATTCCAATGCAGGCACAAGCAGGTTGTTTAATTTGTACAGTGTCAGAATCTGGGCGATTGTTTCCTTGCTTGTTCAGGCAGGACTGAGTAGGCAAAGGGCACTGTCTTGTTTGGTGGTTATTGCTGGCTAATGACCCAACAGGGATCTCGCAGTTATTAAACCCCTTTGTTTCCCTTTATCACAGTCTGCCTTAATACTTTTCTGCCCAGGCAGTAAGCTTCTCCATTACTTTCTGCTTCATTAGGTTTTGTTGCGGTGGTTTGCAAATAACTGACTGGTGGATAGACAGATCCTTCTAAGCAGCGGCCAGCCCTTCCCTCAAGGCAAAGGCAAAGCGTGGCTCTCCCGGTGAAGGACCCTGTGTCTCTATAAAGGTGCAATGGTGACCTGCAGGGACAGTGCACTAGGAAGCCAGTTAACAGCTGGAAACTTAAACTCTTCTTGAGATTTACCTCATATGTAACACCTTTGCATTCCAGGTACTAAGAGATGGGGCTTAGTCAACTACCCTGGTATTTGAGCAGTAATTATCCGAAGGAGTTCCATTATTAGGGTGCAGTATTCACTACCATTACTGTAAAATAACACAGTACTCTGTCTTGCTTTAAGAAGGGTAGTGATGCTTTAAAATGAATGGCTGCTAACAGGAGTAATCCTATAATCAGAATAATGTTTTATACACAAGGCTATTTTTGTATAATGCCACTACAGTAAATGAGCCTATTCTGATAACATTGAACAAGTACCACAATTTTCCAGGTGGGCAACTTTGATTAGACATTGGTCTTTTTCTTTGGGAACTTAAGGTTCTGCTAAACAACATACTGTGCCAAATTATTTAGCACATTGAGTTTAAAATAAGGTAATTCCTCTTTTGTACATACTTGTCTTTCCAC
This sequence comes from Aquila chrysaetos chrysaetos, assembly GCF_900496995.4. Taxonomy (NCBI): domain Eukaryota; kingdom Metazoa; phylum Chordata; class Aves; order Accipitriformes; family Accipitridae; genus Aquila; species Aquila chrysaetos. The sequence goes on from NC_044008.1 coordinate 70,409,274, forward strand.
TGTAAGTCCAGAAAGACTTTATACCAAAGTACTCTGTCAAAACAGTGCCTTCTACAGCACTATAAAATGGAAAACATTGCAAGTTTTTTAGGTTTATCTTGGGTGTAAATATATAAGGTTAGTATCATTTTTTCAGCTGTTTTATTGAATTTAAGCTGTTGGGGTTTTTTTGGTTTTGGAGCAAAACCAGCTCAGAAGTGTGACCGCATTTTGATCTGAAAGCCATGAGATCTGTGGTTTCTAATACTGTTTTCCGTAACTGTGTTCATGGTGAAGAAAGCTGGGCTGCTGGGTATGACTTTCACATCTTTAGAGCAGACACCTTCCTTCCTCTAGTATAAACTAGTTGTCTGGTAAGATGGAGCATGCAGGTGTAACTAGTCCAGTATGTCTACAACTCAGCCAAGCTCATGCAGGGATTTAAATTCAAGATCAGCCACTCGATTTTGGTTCAAGTCTGTTTGGGGAGCCACAGCTTTTAAAATAAATGTAGAAGTTTCATGGTCTGGAGAGCTTATATTGAAGAGGGTGGCTGCTCAGCAGAGTGTAGGGAAATCGAAGCATTAAGCATAAAAATACATATTTTTAAGTTAATGTTTGAAAATGCATTTCCATTTTCTTCAACATCCATAACAGTGTTATTTGATAAAACTGCTTTCAGCAGTAAATTGGAGAGATGAAGAATTAGCAGAATCATGGATGGCCACAGACGGACTGGGTAGAAGTCAGATGCGGTGACATCTAAACTCAGAACAGCCAGATCTGCCAGAGCTGAGTATCACCTGCATCATGGCAGCATTTGAACCCTCATTATCGTCTGCTTCCCACAATTCTGCGTTGCATACATTTAATAAGATAATGTACTTTCTGGATTTTGTGGATCTGTGGGAATCCGTTCCTGCTGCTCTGGGCTTACTTAGTGTGTCAGCATTACATCTTAATATGCATGTGTAAAACGTGCTTATGTGTGCACTACCCATTTTAATTACAGATACACTCAAGCTCAGATTCATCGTCTGAGTTCCCTTCGAGGTGTTTTGCTGGTCGGTCTTTGTGCATTATGAGTATCATTTTCATGGTTCAATTTATAAGATTTTGCTTCCTGAATTAACATCTGAATCTGACATTTTCTCAATAATAAATAGGTAGTGCTATGATGAAAGTACCCAGGAAGGCTACATTACATTCTCTGGCAATTTGTTTTAAAGACATGTGAAGTGTGTCCTTCTTCCCAGGCAGAGCTGATGCTATTCCATATAGCGTGTCTCAGTGCTTTTAAATCCTCAGGGAAATTATCTTTTAAATTACTTAAGGGGAGAAAAATAAAAAGGCAGCATGGCTTGACACCGAGGATTAACTGCTCCTACATAAGTTAATTTGGTTTAAAGATGTGATACTTTCTGGATATCGATTTGGATATTTTAGTTCTATAACTCATAAATTATAGGCAAACTTAGCACATTATGAAGATACGTAGCTGGATATTAAAATTTTAAAAGTACTTATGAAATAATTGCTAAATTCATAATTGCTCTGATATTCTGGATTTTTAAAAAAAATGCAAAAAGAGAGAGTAATACAGGAGTAGTGGGAAAGAAATCCATTTCTAGAAAGACCATCATCATTTGTTAAAGCAAGCAAACAAACAAACAAATCCCACAGTTGAGGCACACCATCTGTGACTTTGTTATCTGTCTCCTTTGTACATGTTACACTGAGTTTTCTACAACTGATTCCAAAGAGACATGGGGATATTTGGCATGTAGAAAGTCTAAATCTGTGGGATATTCAGCTGTGGGAAAGTAAAATAAAAAGCTTGCATCTCCTGTAGAATCATTATCAGTAATCCTTGATGCATTTTTTTCATTCTAGAAGCTTTTTTTTTTTTTTTTTTACCTTGAAGATTTAACCTGGTGTTCAGTGAAAAGAGTGTGCATTCTCAACAGATAAATAGAGTTTGGGAACCAGTAATGCATTGGCAAAGTGTCTGTAGAGTAAATCGTTTCATGAAAATGGCTCTTGATAATGTTAGGTAGCTACTGACAAGGGAAAACCAGAATTCTACTACAAAATGTATTCGTATATCACATCCAGTACAGAATTTTGCCTAACTGGCAAACCCCTTTTTTCTAAAAATAAAACAAAACACCCCTGAAAAACAACAATAAAACTCAAACACCCCCAACCATTCCCCCCCCCCCCAACAAAAAAAGAACTGTATTTTTTTATATATACAAAGGGTGGCAGAGCCTTTGAAAAATATGAGCCCCCAAATGCTGTCAAGGATGGCATGTGGAGTTTGGCATCTCCAAGTTGCCAGTTGTGGGGCACGGCGGGTTCATCAGCTCAGCTGCCACTATCCTAGCTGTGGATCTGTACCATCATGATTTTTACACACTGCTGAGGCATCCTGGCTGCTTGGCTGTTCTGCCTGGCTCAAACAAGGCCAGGGAATAAGGGTTGTGCAATCTGGCTGATAAAGGGTTATCAGGGTTTTCCTTCTGAAGAGGATGCTGCTGGTTTGCAGACAACAACCTGCTGCTGACAAATGGAGTATCCAGCCAGGACATGCCTTTCAGGAGTGACTGTAGGAAAGGGCTGGGAAGTGGCAGGGAGCCCCAGAACTGTGTACCTATTATTTTCTACCTTTGCAATGATTCTGCTGCTTTTGCAGTCCCTGTGGAAATGAAGTTCAGCTAATTAAAAGGTAATGAACACCATGCTGTGAGGAATGTTGCAAATAAGCAAAGATTTGTGGAACAGATTCTAAGACAAATAGTCATGTTTTTCAACAGCAATGGAACCTAGTAATCTGAGGTTTTCTATAGATATTAGTCTGTCTGTAGTTGCTATCACTTCCTCTTGCTAATATCTTTGTCACTTATATTACAATTATTCTATACCGAGTAGTTGTAGGTTTTATTTAACAGAAATCCTTTATCACGTTTGATTTCCTTTGTGCTTCAAGAAGGTAGAGCTTATGGCGTGCTTGTGCAGAAGTTTCACATTTCAGACTACTTTTCTACTCTTTTTTTAATTGTCACATGCATAAATTACTGCTGATCTTCTTTCATTCGCAGATTCTTGCCCTAGAGTTATGTAGTCTCCTACTGACGTTTTTTGTTGCTTAGTTTTGAAACACCTGTCACTTTCCCAGGAATTAGTTCAATGTGTCTCAGGTTTTTTGGCTTCCCTATGGAATTAATGCATTTTTTTTTTTTTTTTTTTTTTAAATGAGGACAATTATTTTTCTGTCTCGGTGTCATTATATTTCTTTTGCTGAAATGAATGTGTCATTAGAATTCCCTTCACATAAGTTGTAAGGGTTTGCCAGATATTCTGGGTAATGTACAAATCATGAATTAATAGAATAGTGCTAATTAATTTCTTCTAATTTTCTCCTTTAATTCCACAGTATTATGTGAGTAATTGTCAAAGATTCAGGATCTTTTCTAGATGCAGTGACTTTATTTCTGTCACTTTAAAATATGCTACTATTGTAAGAGGATGATATAAGGAGATCACGTTTAATTTTCTGGAATTTTTCACTTCATATAGTTTCTAAAAGGAAATTAAAAGCAAAAAATAGTCCAATCCATAACAAAGAAAAACATTAATTGTTCTTAATTATTGATAAAACTGACAAGTTTTTACTGCTTCTCTTTTGAAGTCCAGTTGGTCTGTATAGTCTATTGTGAACATGTAACAGAGATATGAAAAGTTAGGAAAATTTAAAATAAGCTCTTTAAGCGGACATCATCTCTCCAGCACAGCACATCCTGCACTGTAGTACTTTAAGCAACACCCTGAATTCAAATACTGGAAACTGAAACTTTTTTCCAGAAGTGGATTTAGTGGAGAGTGAAGGGGAATCTGGAGGCACTTCAGCATTTTAGCTCTGACCTCTGCTCAGATTGTCAGGTTTTGGAGTCTTTGGAGTGATGATCTGGGCTCTTTTCTCCTGCAAAGGAGATAGGAAGATAAAAGAATGGTTTGTATTAGCCAAGTTAGTCAATGCACAGTTCAACAGTACACACTAAGCTGATGAACATGGAGTATTTTTCTCTACAGAATCAAATCTAATAGGATTCTAATATTTTAATTAAGAAAAAATTGGATTTCCCTTGCAGATTAACAGTTAAGGCTGCATCAAATGACATTGATCTGAGACTAAAAATGACATCTTTCACCTTTGTTTTATGCTTACATTTCTCCCAGCCATAATTCATGATTCTCACCAGGAAATTGGATAAAATCTATTTAAGAGAGAAAAAAATATACAGGAATTCTTTTGCTTAAGTATTTCTTGTTCATTTTCTCTCTTTCTTTCTTCTCCTTTAGGACCTTAATTGCAAAATTGTTTATGTAACTTCTGACATATCTAAATGCCTTGTGGGTTTTCTGAGTTCCCACCCTTTCAGAATATTGATGATCCTTTTTCATGTACCCAGAGCAGGCACACGTCATCGTTCCCTTTCTGTCTTCTGTGCAGTCAAATAATTTGAAACAGACATTTTCTTCTTAACAATTCTGTTGTTGTATTCTATTATTTTCATATTAAAATAATTATGAGCCTCTACTATAATTGATTTTTTTTCCACTTAGGCTTGTTTAAATAAGTGCCTAACACTCTGCTTTCAAAGGACCCTTTGTTGCCTCACTAAAGGTATGTTGGAGTGTTCCCTGAAATAGCTCAAGTGGGTTTGATTCTTTTTTCTTTTCTTTCCTGCAGCCCTACCCATTCACTTTCAAGTCTGTAGTTTCTTGCGCTCTCTTCAATAATTACATTGTCATCTATCAAACTTTCCTTTTTCCTTAAAGAACCTCAGCTAGTTTCCATATTTGTGTCTATTCCCATTTTTGTGTATTCTGTATGAATTTTCTTTGAAGGTAGCTAGTATTACAGAGCTTTGCTGAATGCTTTACAGTGGCCATTTTTCCCCCTCAAATGTGAGGCCCTTGACATTTTTATTCTGTTTGGAAGGAAAATTACATTGTTCAGAACACCATACTCTATGCCAGAATATCCAATAGCCCATTTTAGACCATTTATCTTAAAAACAGAGCTTTTGAATTAACCTCTGTCTCAGTAAGATTATGTGGTTATGTGGGTTAGAAGAGCTCTGGTACATTGAGTAATCTGGTTCTATGGCATTTCCTACCCATTTCTCTTACTGGAAGGGCTGAGACTTCCCATGTTCCAGGAGAACGCCCTGCTTCTCACATAATGGTTATCCTTTTACTTAACTAGTTAATTCTACTTCAGACATAAAAGCCTTTTGAATAAAATGTACTAAGAAGGACCACTTCTGCAAACAGAAATTCGGCTTTGAGCCAGGATCAAAAAAAAAAAAACCCCAAACCCCAGAAAACCAGTGGTTCTGCTTATCACGTAGCAGTTTGCTCTGTGAAAAATGGAAACTGGCTGAACCTAACCACCAGCTGTACACATAGGAACATCTTATTTGCACGCTAACTGTTCTTTAGTAAATCGCTACAGCTCTGAAGCCAAGAATTGCAGTGAAAATGTTGTAATCCACCTAACATGAAGATACAAGTCTGAAGACCAGCCTCATTATGGTAGTCCTACATCTTGCCAATTAACTTAAGGTGCATTGAGTGAAAATAGTACAATTGAGAACACAGCAGGAGAAGCAAGTGCTATTAAACACTCTCAAGCAACAGGAGGAAATATGTTGATCTGTAGAGATGCTATGTTTAACAATGCAAGCAGAACCAGCAGAAATAAATTATTAATCTATTGTTTAAAAAGAGAAATTACAATGCAAGTGTGAATCATAACAGACTGACATATTAGACTCCATTTCTAGATTAGTCTGAAAGTGGACGAGGTTGTCCTTTTTTGGCTGTAGGCTCTGGATTCATACTGCTGGAGCAATCAGATGGTTGTCAGGCTGAGTGCTGGATAAATTGAATGCTGGATCAGACAGTTAAAGGATGAATGTTATTAGGGCCACACAAGGCGTTGTATATAGGACAGTATTTCACCTATAATGTAAATAATCCAAATTTTCCTACTCTGTATCTCTGTTCGGACACAATTTACTTTTTCCTTGATGAAGCTGCATTTTGTTGCAATTATATATATACCTTGTAGCTGTGTAATCCTGAGATTTCACTGTGTTGGAAACACGTAAAATTCAGGGGTTTGTACATGCACCAGGGACCATACAGCAACACTGTAATGCAAAATGAGCATACTTCAGTGAACAGAAAAATGACTTTTAATAGAAAATAAAATATATGGATGTTAGTTTCAGATGATGCAAATAGGACATAGCTATTTGGGTTGGCAACTTTGTCCTCTAATAATTTAATGACTTATTTTATTTTTGATTGCTGGGTTGCGAAATGTCTGTCATCAGATCTACAGAAAAGACAGAAAATCCAGGTCATCTTCATCATGCTGTATGGTGAAAGAGAAATGCTCTTCCCCCACAACTGGCATTAATGCCCATGATACCTGGCAAACCTCAGGTAGTTTTGCAGGCTCGTGTGGTTATGCACTGAAAAGTCCTATTGACCTGGCCAAATCCACTGCAGTGTCAGCAGCTCTCTGAATAAAAGCTATATTAATTTTGAAGGACATCTGTAGGTTTCAGTGACTGGTGGATCCAGTAGGTTACAATTGCTGGGCTGTAGTCCTGCTTTTGATGGTTTTTTTGTTTTGTTTTGTTTTGTTTTTAAATACTTCAGATTTACCCATCAGTAAAAAAAAAAAAAAACAACACAAAACAAAACAAACAACAAAAAAACCCCCCAAACAAACCAAAAACAAACAAAAAAAACCCCAGAACCAACAACTCTGTATAACTACTTCCCTTCCAGTTCTTAACATTTCTTAAATAATGATTCTATGATTTCTGCTTTCCAGGGAGAGGGAAGATTGAAGGGAAGTGTATGCAAATTCTGTGACGTTAAATTCAAGGACCCAATTACTAGCATCGTATATTGGGGGTCACTGAACTACCCAAACAGAGAATTGTGGGAAGGAGGAGATGAATATGGTAACTATCACACTCTGAGAGGATGAAGCACTTGACAGTGTCTTCTAGTATATTAATGGAGTCCGTCCTGCCTTGCATACGAGAGTGCAAAATTCAAAAGTAATAGAAAAGCAATAGGAATGTGTTACAGTGACACCGTTGATAACACTGCCTGTAAAATTTAAATATACTGTGAATGGCTTTAAATTAACAGCTCTTGGAACCGTACCTCACCGTAAAACTCACTCATACGTGACTTAATTTTATTACATTCCTGTTGCACATACAGTGCTGAAATTATACATGTGAAGAACATTCATAATGGAAAAATGAATTAGTGTGTGTGTGTGTAACAGGTAAGATAATAGTGGTTAAACAGTGTAATTATGATAAGCATGGTGTCAGAAAGCTGTGAATCGGTTGCTGCCACTGCTTTGCATTTTGTCTGAACGCTTTTCCGTGAAAGCTGTCACCGGCAGTGAGGTTGTCTGGGAGAGGATGCTAGGGGCAGGGAAAGGGGAAGGGAAGATGTACTAGGCATTGATTAGATGCATTTCTCATTAATGCAAGTGCACTTACATGAAGGCATGGCATATACTTAGGCTGCAAATTTAACAAGCAAGGCAGGTAAACAGATAGTTAACCTAACAAAATAAGCAGGACTAATCCTTTGGCAAGGGCAGGAATCCTTGTAATGAAAAATTATCTAAGGACAATCTCTTAAACCTGATTTAATTAGGATATGACCCAGCCAGTTTCTTCGAGAAAACATTTGGCTATCTGCTTCCTAAATAAAACTACATGACCCAAAAGTATACAACTAGTATTCTTAGTGGTTTAGCAATAATAATTCTGCCCATGAAGATCTGTCCACCCTTGACCAAAAGGCTATGGAAAGACATGCATAAGTATCAATGGTGCCTTCATCAAATGGAGGTTTTCTTTCGAAATACAGACTGTGAAAAATAAAGGGGCTCAATATTTTGGAAGTCAGAGCTGCCCACAATATTGAGGTTTGATTATAAGTTTATTTAATTTGATTGGCTTTTTGATTTTGCTTTATGCACCGAAAATTTTGTAAAACTTATTCATTGCATCTTTTGCTCTGCAGAAGTGGCTGGAAAGCTTTTACTTGTAATGAAACACTTGACAAAAACTCAAATATATATTCTCAATAGGATTAAAATTCCAAAACCTAGTGAATGTTCGTTCTCTCGAGGAGTGATTTCTGCAGGGAAGAGAGGTAATTTTCTCTGATGTGTTTTTTGGTGGTTTTTGGCTTTGGGGTTGGGTTTTTTTTTGGGGGGGGGGGGGGTGAGGCGCATGAAGCTGGTGTACAAAAGTCTATGCAGCAGACAGAGAATTTTCATCTTTCTTTCCAGTCCTGTACTGTCAGATGTAAATCTCTGTCAGACTGGAAGGCAGTGAAGAGTCAACCCCTTGGGAATGCAGTTCCTGACTAGCGGTCAGACGGCGATGCAGGAATACCTGCATGGATGGCTCTGCCAGCCACAGGATCTTTAAGGATCTTGTTAGTTCTTTGGAAGGAGATAACTTTCCATCCTCTCGCTGCTCTCTGCTGGTAGCTCTGATCTCTCTATAGCATTTTACTTCCAAAATGACTAAATTGGCTGTTGTGGAGATTATTCCCATCATCACTCACTTTATCTACATCCAAAGTGCATTGATGTCAAGGACAGACTTTCATTCTCAGTAAAGTACTACATACACTGATCACCTCTTTGGAGAATCCAAAGAACATTAACAGCACCCATCTTCTGAGATAGTGGAAGATATTTTTTCATTTTCTCTTTTTTGTGGTATAGTTTTTGTATAATAGCCATAATCTTTATTGCTTTGTGGTATATAGTGCTTGCCATAAATGGCTATCAGGATTGATTAAATGCCTGAGCTTCAATGTGCCTCCCATAAATGGCTATCAGGATTGATTAAATGCCTCAGCTTCAATATTTAATCAAACTCACCAGCTGTCGATTGCTGTATACTACAAAATCATGAGATTATTTCTTAAATGTGATGCAATAAACCAAATCATTCATAAATCAGGTACAGTATCATGTACCTTTATATCTTCTTTTCTTTTAACTAAGGAAGAAGGACATGGGTAATGTTGACCGCCCATGATAATTTTGTCCTGTAATTTTAAAAAGCAGCACTACATAAAAAATATTTTCTTTTTCCTAACATTTGTTTGAAAGATGTGCTAGACTAAACCTAGTAAAGGTTTCATGTTCACCAACGATTTTTTCAAGATTTTTTTTTTTTTTGCTGTAAAAATGTCGGGAAAAGACTAGTGGAATCAGCAGACCATTGGAGCTTATTGATTGACTTGGGGTGTACTAGGAAGTCAACTTTCATGTTATTTGAGCTAGCTTCTGAAAGTGGAAGTGTACGGCCATGGTGAGTCTAGGAAAATGAGTCATTTGACACGTGTGTTAACTGGGATATTTTGAAAAAACACTGTCTATGGAATGGAGAAAAAATAGTGAGCTGAACAGTGTAAACACCTTGGTTGTTTTCTGCACTAAATACTGTGGGATTCTGTTAAACTGATGAAGCGCTTGCTAAACTCACCTTCTTTTCCTTGGTAAAGCAAGCCCACTTGACATTAGTAAATCAATGAACTGTTAAGACTGTCCAAATAAAGTCTGTGGGACTAAATACATTCCTACTGTAGGCATGGTCCTCAGTTTATATCACTATTAAGCCATCTAAGCTGTTGTCACTGTATTATTTCTTGCGATGAAAGATGCCATCACTGTTGTAACCTCTCATTTTAGTAAGGATCGCTGCGAAGAAATGCAGGACAGATGTCAGTATTGGCTTCTATGCAATTGAGTATGTGGGGATCCTTCTCATGGATACTAAGCGTGAGAATTTGGGAACTCGGAAGAATTGGTCTGAAGAATGGATTTAATCTAACATTGTGGTAGACGATCTAGTCATCTGGTCTATCTCAGATGTCTGCTTTAGGACAGGGTGCCTTGTGCCTTAACAGTGAAGAGGAAGTGGTACTTCTAAAGGGAGCCTAGAGAGCGAGCTCAGGGCAGACGCACACTGGCATCAGAAGACTCACACCCTAAATGTCTTTAAGGGAAATGGAGCTGGATGGAAAGCACGTGTTTTCTCAAGAACTTTGGGGGTTTTTTTAACTTGGAAGTGAAAAACGTGTGCTTTCCTTCAGGAATTTTTGCACTTAAGAAGAGGGGTTTGTTGTGTTTGGTTTTGTTTTTTTTCTTTTCAGTCATTTGAGAATCTTTTTATGGTTTGTTTGATAAACTAGATGCTGAAATAGCATTGGAAAAAATATTTGAACTCTCGTGTGACAAGGTAAAAATATTTATTACAAGCAACTTTTTCCTGCAAGTTAAAAAGAAAACTATATTTGTTAGAAGAAACGTTTTCCTGTAATTTAAAGAGAAAACTATTTAGAAACTTAGTTTTTTAATGGGAAGATGTTAAGGAACATTAACTGCACCTATTGATAAATCAGTAGTTATTTTGGTCTTCTGGTTATCTTTAGGTAAAGGTCCAAAACTTTTACTTGAATTGAAGGACTTTCCTACTCCCCTCAGAATCTCACTGCCTTAGGGAGCTTATAGGAAGTTTTTTCCATTATACTCATGTTCTTTCCATATAGATAGCAAACAATGGCACCAGTTGAAAAAATTACTACAGTAACCATTTATAGCACTAATAAAATTTGGAACAAGAAATATCAGACAAAACAATTTAGATGAGGTAATACATGTTTTCTGAATTAAAAAGAGAAAAAAATAGTTATGTTATTTATAAATGTACTCTGTATGTTTGGTGGTTTGTTGGGGTTTTTTTATCCACGTCACTGCCAGGAAGTAAGACTCCATTAATTTTTACAAGAATTACTTTGTCTAGTTGATGTTATCACATGAATAAATGGCTATGTATTCATTCTTTATTTAGATTCCACTGTATTACAAATGAATTCATAGCTCATAATTAGCATTTTCTGCAAGTACCTGGTGCCTGAGTATCAAAATATATTCAGCAAATCCTCTAGGCTAATTGGTAGACAGGAAAAACTGATTGTAGTTTATACGAACGTAATTAGGCTAGAAGCAGAACCGTGATCTCTGAGTTACGGGTAAAAAAGTTGCCAGTAATCATCTCTGTCCTTGTACATCAGGGTGGCCTCATGTACATTGTCCAGGCTCTACATGCAAATTGTCTCGGGGCTAAACAGGAATCATGACCAGGTGATGTCTAAATGAGTGGGAAACAACAGCATCTCTTCAGCTGTCCTGCTGGCCGGGTCTGCTGCTGCTGAGGCTCCATCCAAGAGTAATTCAGCAACAGGAGAGTCTAGCTCCACTGGGGATTTGATCCTGCAACACTTTGTTAACCTCTCACTTTATTTTAGCCTTATCAAAGGCCAAAAGACATCATCGTTTGCAACAGGGTCAGAGTAGAGACCTCTGTTAAAGAAGAGGGAATTGAAAAACTAAGGGTTACATCTGATGATTTTGCAAAGAGAAGTAGATGTTAGCATATAAGTGTTATTGGTGATGCAATAAAAACTATATAGGTAGTAGGTAGTATCTGAAAATAATAATGGAATAATGAAAAAATGAATACAAAGAAAACTGTAAGCGAACAAAGGAAACAATAGTATGAATTGCTTAGTACTAAATTAGCAGATTTCTGGATGAGTAATAAGGGATTAAATCCTAAAATAATGGTGTACTTCGTGAAATTGGGATGACATATGTATAAATGGTAGGAGTGGGATTTAGAATGGCTTGTACTTTCAAACTGAAATTGGCATATCCTAGCAAGACACCAGGGATTGAAGTTGTAAATGACAGAACAGTTCAAATACCTTGGTATTTGTGTAGATGTAATCTCAGCTAATAACTGTACCCCATTTAGGGAATTGCTAAATTCAAACAAAAGTCGTCCTGATTAACTGACGTTCTGTTGTAGTGGAGACGAGATAAAGAGTAGAGAAAAAATGAAGAGTGTATCAGCTTTAAAAAAGACGACAAATACACTGAAAGGTGTTTCTTTCAGGGAAAAATGCAATTCATTCTGCAAAGAAGGACTGACCGAAGGTGAGCATTAGAATCCTACAAAATAAAAGGATAGAGAATAAAATGTCTTGTCTTAATCCATATGCCAAGTCAATGTTGGAGCCAGGATTAATATTCTGGATTTAAAACAAAACTGTGCTACCACAGTTCAGGTCCAAACACTTAAGATTCACTAGATGTTAATAAGGCAATTCTTTTCCCCATCTCATCCCATGATACACTGCATTTGTTAACATTCTAGCAAGCATTAACCCCATTAAGTTTTCTATGAGCAGTAGGTAAAAGATAAACTGAAGGTCATATTCTTCCTTCTCACCTGTTACAAATTACGGTGGCATGGCTTTGGTTACCTATATCCTAAAGACCTGTGTGGGCCTAAATATATCTATAGAAATACATGTTCATATTTTTGCGTGACTGCATTTCTTTTCCAATTACTATCTGCAGTATTACCTGACTCTATTTTACAGTCCTCTCTTACGTTTTCTGTAATGTATGATGATAAGCGTGTGCAATAAATATTAGTAAGAGTTTAATTTAGAGTTAGGAAAGATTGTTATTTACAGGGTTTTGTGATGGTCTTTCCTCCTTGAAATATTTTGTGTCATGAAGTGATTTTTGCCTGATGCAGAGTTATAGGAGAAAAGTACTTTTTGCTTTAACACATTTACTAAAGAAGCAATTTCCAATTGAGGAAGCACTATAAATGCTTTTAGAAGTCTTTTTTCTTCTTTGAAACTTGTGGAATAAGTTAAATGATACTGTCACTGGTTATCCAGAGTATTAATTGTATATTCTTTGGGCAGGGCTTTGTCTTTTTTCTTTTTGCGTGAAAAATAGCAGGCTGCTGGTATTGCAATCTAGGAAAAAGGAGAACTGTAAATAACATTTAGTAATGTGCTTTTCTATACCAAGTTCTTCTCAGGAAATAAAGCTAGAGAATATCAAACCTGTTGTCTTTCTAAAAATTTTAAGGAATACAAAAGCATAATTTTATTGCATATATCTCACTAAAATGTAACTGCTTTTCAAGTGCTTGCATTTTAAAAATAAAGACTTTCTCTTATTTTTTCCTGTGGAAATGAAATTTTTGTTTAAAGAAAAGCTTAAAGTGCAGGTGTCATTTAAGGCTATGTGTTAATGTAACTCTTTTAAGCTATTGCTGAGTTTCCCCTAGACCTGTTGTCAGCTAGGTGAATGTTTGAGGTAAACATACAAGTCATCTTTCTCTGCAGTGTTTCTTAGGTAAGAAAAAAAATCACAAACATTATGTAGAGGATACAATATATTACTTTTTCAATGTATGTTTAGACCCATCCTGGGGAGCAAGGGGAAAATGGAGTTTAACAGCCTATTTTTATTTATCTGAAGTTTAACAATGTATTTTTATTAATCTAAAGTTAGCGAGTGGTGTTTGAAGACATAGATGTAAATTCTAAACTTTCCACGGGCAGAAACAAGTCTGGCTGTGACATAACACCATGCTCCTCACCAAAGGCCTAAAAACCAACCAACCCTGAAATAGCTGTGGCATTGCATCATCTTCTAGATTACTTTTATTTTTTTTTTTGTATTGGTAAAAAGTATCTATTTCATTATGAAAGTTGAACTTGAGAAAATAAGAAAATATGTGAATAGTTGTTCAGCCATAAATGTGGTTTACTAGTATTTACTTTAAGATGGATTTTGTTTGGTTTCATCAGTTTGTCGCTGTCCAAATCAAAAAGCTAATTAGGTGTAGCCCACTGCTGTTTCCAAGAGAAAAAACTACAAATAAAATGAACTAACACAAATTGTTGACTAGTTTTGCTAAGCAAACAAGGTTAATCTCTCCATGTTTATTAGTAAAAAAAAAAAAAGTTAAAACAAAATACATTTAGTTGCAAAGTGTGCAGCAGCATCATTCAGCAAGTCTTCTTTAAAATTCCAGAGATAAACCGTGTGTCTGAAGGTACTAGAAAGTGGAGAAAGCCTATTTCCACATTATGTGATCACATAGCGATAATTTACTTTACTACTACATTTTCCCACTATAATTCTATTACATTTAGGGGCTCATTTAATAACACTTATCTGTCTGATGTTAAACTGGGCATGACATAGCTAGTCCTGCAAAACTGTAATGCTGGAGTGCAGTTTACCATCAGTGCCTACAAAACTCAAACCAGTACGAACCAGTCATCGTTCCTTCAAATTCATGGGGCATTAGAAGTACCTTATCTAAAAATACCAAGCCCCCCCCCCAAAAAAAAGGGGGAAAAAAAGGACTGTCTAGCATTTGTTATGTGAATGAGCTAAATCACGGATCTGTAGCAACAGCTTTCTTTCATTGCTTAAAGATCATGAAGCAGCTCAAAATGAATATGAGGAAAGCAAAAGTGAAAAACCCATGCAGTATCTGTAAAAAGACACAAGAATACTTATGCCCTAGGAAATAGTTGTCTCTCACTTGTTTACACCTAATGGGGTGAATGTGCTCATGTAGTCTTCTATCAATGTTGTGAATTGTGAAGAGTGAATGTCCCCATTTTATAGATGGAAAACTATAAAAGAGAAAAATTATTATTTAATAAACATTAAATAATTTATCCAGCCTAGGAAAGAGCTTAGCAAGGAACTGTTCTTGAGTTCCTAAATTCTATGTTGAAAAGGTGCTTGCAGTGTTTGGTTTTGGCATAAGAGACGCCAACATTACAAATATTCAAGGCAAATTCTCAGGACTGAGGTAACTGAATTGAATTTTGAGACAGCATTAATTAATATTGCTTCACTAGTGACACTAGATGTGTAGCTACTAGGCAACCTCCACTTCATAAAAGCTGTGAAGTTTGGGGTTTTTTTTCAGTGTGCTACCAGAACGTGCTGCAATATTAAACATCTGTAGAAACACATATGCCCACTCCACTGTGCAGATTCCTGCTAAAACTAACAAGTATATTCCCAGTTAAGAAATCCCACAAAAAATAAGGCAGGGAAGTTGCACATGCGTGTGTTTTGAGGCTGACATGCTCTGGATGCGTTGGACTTGTGCTGTAGAGCATCTTTATGCTATGCACACACTGAAACCGAATTGAATGTGCTGAAGAAAATCAGATATGTGATAGCAGAATTAGAGCCCATCCAATTTTAATTGCAGCTTTATTTTGAAAACCTGGTGACCAGGGTATAATTTTTATGAAACAGTATTTAGGCCATAATTCTGCAGTAGGCTGCAAGTTAGAGAAGCTTGGGTTGGTTTGGCACACAGGCTTTCTCATCTTCCACTTGCTTAATGGATCCAGAGGTTTTTTTAATAATGCAAAATAAATATGTTTAGTGTTTTAAAACCTAGCATCTATTGGAATTTGTCTTAATATTTTTTCTAACCGTTTAATGTTGATTACCTTTTTGTTTATGCATATATTACCTTGCTAATGATAGTAGTACTAGACCGATTAAATTTAATGAATTATTGAAGTACACCTGCAGTGTTTTACATAGCCTCTGGAGGTGAACAATTTTAGAGCCTTACTAATAACTGTTGAGGCTAGGATATACAGCCACCTAAAGAGAGGTAAAGGGACTTTTTAAAAGTTCTGAGAATTTGAAGAGTTAAGTATGCCCAAGGATAAACAGAATCCCTTGTCGCTGGTGTGGATGCCCTTATCCTAGCTTTTTACCCGAGTGTGTCTGTGGAAATATGAAAGGTACTCACTATTAAGATATTTTTAATCCTATATTGTTTTGGACTATTATTAACTTAGGATCCAGTTTCTCCTCTGAAGCACCTATAACTTATGTGAAATCCCAGCATTGTTACAACCTATTCTGTGTTTGCATGGGATGCTTGGATCCCTGCAATTCACACGAAATTCCCAGTCTAGAGTGTTCCCTCACCCTTCTCCCAGTGTGATGTGGAGTTCCCTACCTCCCCCATTCCTTCCTTCGTCTGAGCTTTTCTCCTTCCTCTGTCCTCCCACGTTAGAAAGCATCCTCACTTTAATAAGGGTAATAAGGCAGCCTGCTTTTCCTTGCTTTTTGTGAGCTGCCTTCCCTCTAGGTCTCCTTAAGCACAGTCATAGGTAGACCTTTAGGGTTAAAAGTAAAAGGAAGAATTTATAATTCCAGAAGGTGGAAGAGTCCCTGGGGGCTGATCTGAATGCCTGGGGACAAAACGATCCCTCAGTAAATGCCCTCAGCAGCTCCTGAGAAAAGGTCTTGTCGGAGCCAGCATCCCTACTTGTCCAGGTGGGGAGGTGTTGAGAGAGAGGGTGTCGTGGTTTAACCCCAGCCAGCAACTAGCACTACGAGGCTGCTCGCTCCCTCTTCCCCCCTGGTGGGACATGGGAGAGAATCGAAAACAAGTAAAACTCGTGGGCTGAGGTAAGAACAGTTTAATAATTGAAATAATAAAATATAATAACGAAAATAGTAGTAATGACAAGGAAGAAAACAGAAAGAGGGTGAAATATAACGCAGGAAAGACAAGGGATGCACAATGTAATTGCTCACCAGCTGCTGACCGATGCTCAGCCAGTCCCCAAGCAGCGATCCACCCTCCCAGCCAACTCCCCCCAGTTTATATACTGGGCATGACGTTCTATGGTATGGAATATCCCTTTGGCTAGTTCAGGTCAGCTGTCGTGGCCATGCTCCCTCCCAGCTTCTTGTGCACTTGCTCGCTGGCAGAGCATGGGAAACTGAAAAATCCTTAATTTAGGATAAGCACTACTTAGCAACAACTAAAACATCAGTGTGTTATCAACATTATTCTCATACCTAGCTCAAAAACATAGCACTATGCCAGCTACTAGGAAGAAAATTGACTCTATCCCAGCCAAAACCAGGACAGAGGGATATGAGTGGACTCTGCGTGGCAAGGACCAATTTTAACCACTTAAATCACTGTGTTTAATAATGTTTCTGCAACCTCATTTAAAATTAGGAGCAATGGAGGCCTTTTACAAGCTCTGTAAATAGTGTCATTTTACTGAGGAGTACATGACACGACTGATTCTACTGTATTTTCTTGTGACTGAATCTTGACTATATGGAGAAATATGCAGATAAATCAAATCAGTTAAGGTTTCTTTGTTATCCTCCTTTTCTTCTCACTAATGAGAAGAGTTTTAGAGAAGGGAAGGGTTCCCTTAGTTAACTGATAATTTAGCTGACAGTTGCACCAAAGTCCCTGGTGTGAAATGCTAGGAGAAAAGAATCCTGAGTAAAAAGTGTAAAAAAAAAAAAAAAAAAAAAAAAAAAAAAAAAAAAAAAAAAAAAAAAAAAAAAAGAAACTAGCTATATTTTGCTACATAACTTACTGCTATGATTTAGGCTCTAGAGTTTGCCTCTTAAATAAATATCAGACAAGTAATAATGTTGCATCTTTAGCAACAACTGAAGAGAAAAAAAAGAAATGCCACAAGACTGATTTGCCAGGGTTTTCTGAGGGAAACAGGAAGGAACATAAACCTGAACCTTTTGGATAAATACCGGACAAAATCTTCAGATCATACTGCTTCACGTTATCACTTCAAGCTCCAATCAACTATAGTGGGGTGAATATTTTGCCTGTTCACTCTGTGAGCTGTTGAATTTTTGAATTGCTGCTTCTTCCCTGAAACGTCATCAGTTTAGAATTCACCCAGTAAACCAGGAAATGTCCTTCTGTGTGTGTTGGGAGGATTTCCCAGTTCACACTTAATAAAGTCAGTATGACAAAAGGTGTAAAAAAAGAATTAGGCACAGCAAATTTTGTTAGCAACGTTTTCACACTGTGCGATTGTGGAGATGTTTTTACATTCACTGATCAAAATCCCATTCTGTGATATATTAAGTTCTTTCCCTTGCTATTCGCAGTTGACTTTAGCATGTTAATATGACTTCAGATGATGGAGGTTAAAGATGATGTAATGCTGCTTGTACTTTTATGACAGTTGTTTTATATTGAGGTATAAAATGACCTGACTCCACAGTATTGAAACTGCCACCTTAAACTTAATAACTGCTGGCTGAATTTTCTTTCTTTGGCTGAAGTGTCACCTCCAGACCCTCACACATAGGTTTATTTCTACCCTTAAAATTCTAGAATCGCATATTACTCTTGCTTTTGCATCACCTTCCCTTTAAATTCACACATGTGCATTAAAGTGTTAGAAATTCAGTGCAAATTCCTCCTCCTGGGATTATACTGAATGGTGATATTCAGTGACTGTACCTTGATGTCAGCCTGACTTTGGGGGAATCTGCTCTCTCTCCGTGTGCAGAATACCCAACTCAGCTATTACCATGAGGATCTGAGGAGGAAATTTTACCTCCAATGTCTGGGTGCCACTGGGATTTCTCATGCTATGTATAATGCATGATGCAAGTTGCTGCAGTTTTTCCCCTCGTTTTAGTCAATAGCTCTAATCCTTTTGGTCAGGCTTCTGCAGCACAAATACCTATGAAAAGACTGTGTACCGACACTTAGTAATTGCTAATGAATGGGTTATTTTTAAATTTTGTGGCGGATGTGCTAGGAAGGCTTTGTGAAAACACAGTTTGCATTCATGTAAATTAGAGGCTAGTAATAATGGAATTTTGACCATTGGACAAACGTGGTCTCAGAGATTTAGACTGCTGTGTGTGGCTAATTAGAGTCCAGAAGCCATAGTCTTAAGTATACTTTGAGCAAATCATAGCACTTCAACAGCAGCTCACACTCACAAAGGACACTGAGTAATTTTATTCATTTAACAGTAGATTCCAGATTCCGCCTTGGAAAAGATAGCTCAGATTTTTTGTGAATAGATATCGTATTGTGTATGCTCCAAGACAGCAAAACTAAATAGCTTTTGACAAAAGATTAATTACCTTCTTTATGCAGGCACAGACCTGATGGATGTCATGCATTGGGTACAAGATTTCCAGAACTGGGCTTGCTCACAGCTGGTCCTGCTCCCCCAACCCACGTGCAGAATGGAGCTGGTTGACCTGACCACTGATACGGCCGCTAGCTGGGGCAGAGACCAAGTTAGCATTCTGGCTTCTCCTCTGCTGCACCACTGAACAAGCTATAGCCCACATGAATTTATTAGAGCAATCATTTGTGAAGCTCAGAGCAAGGGCTCCAGAAAATAATAACTCTGCATTTTCTACACTGCCTCTGTAGCATTGCAGTGCTTATTCTGGTATTTCTGAGGAAGGCATCACTGGAGTTCCTTGGTCCTGGGTTAGAGAGGTGACAGGATAAAAGAGGATTATTAACTTGCTCACATCCTGACTTGGAGCAGAAAGTGGCAGTCATTTGAACAAAAACAAGTTAGCATCTCAAAATGACAAAATTGAGTTGGCTTTTTGTAAAATTCAAAGTCTGAACATATTTCAGGATAAAACTCTACTGAAGGAAGAATTGCCTGGAAAATAAGATCAAGGTTTTCAGTCTACAAATGTGATGCCTGAAGAGAGTAACCTCATTCCTGTCTCGAAAGAGGAAAAAAGCCCTGAAGAATATGTACATCTTACTCATTAAAGTAAATAAGACTACTTAATATCCAACTGCAGCACAGCCTTACATTCTGGCCCAGTTTTATACGCTGGAATCAATCCCATTTAAGGTAATGGGACTACTCATAATGCATATTTAAGCACATAGTGAAGTGTCTGCAAAAGCAGGCCGTAAATGAGGGAACAGCTCTGCATGCTTAAATGCTTGCAAGCTGGGCATCTGTCTCTCCCTAACTTGACAAAGCTTTAATTTATTAAAACAAATGATTCACTAGTGAAATTGAAGTTTTTCTGAATTTCAGAATGGGCTTTCAGTCCAAAGGTGGTAATGAGGTAAATAAAACCATGCAAACTTTAAGTATTAGCAGTTGCTGGCACAGCTTGAAAAAAGTAAGCCTGGAAATTCACCTTTAATTCATTTGAAAATTGATGCTGAAATGCATATAATTTTAGTCTAAAAGATTTTTTTGGTTGTTGATAATGTTGTCTTGGGGGTGGTGGTGTTTTGGTTAGGTTTTTACTGTGAATGCTAATGAAGCTGTGGAGTTTCTGGGGTTTTAGCTTAATTAAGTGTTAATAATTATAATAGGACAATGTGCCAAACCAGCTGTAAGGCAGCCTAATTAATGAAATGACATTCTCTACCTGTTGCTTCAGCCAAGTCTGATTGGTATCTGCAAACTGGGATTTCCCCTGGTGAGCCTGTTTTCAAATAATTGCTTAGTATAAAAGGACATGTGGAGGTAGCAGGCAGGAGTTTGGTAAACTGAAAGGTATGGTAAGGGGATTTTTTTCCCTCTTCTTCAGCAGATTTGCTTCTGAAGTAACTAGCAAGCTGTAAATCATGAAGTGGGTAAGATAGCAGTGGGCATATACCAGTGCTGTAATGATATTAATTATGACTTATGAATCCCGCTAAATGATGAGCAGTATCATTCTTATAATTAAGAAATGAAACAGGAGATGTCTAAGGTAAAAGGAAGCAAAGGGTATGCTGAACCTCTTGGGGGAAAAAAGGAGCTTGGAGAGAAGCTGGAGGAAGGGAGTGAGCCGGGAATTGGCTTGAAGCTTTCTGTAGGACTCTGAGTAGATTTGAGTAAATGTTTGGCAGAATGTTTCTTTTTAAAGGATATTTAAATATTCGTTTTGCATGCTAAGAGCTACTAATTTTTACACTTCCAATTTCACAAGAAAGATGCTCAAAATGAGGAACTGTTTTTAAAAGCACTGACCCATGTTTTTCTTAAATAAAATCTCAAGAGCTAAATGTTGTCATTAAGTGTCTACAAGCTGACGACTTCAGTAGCTGGAACCAGGGGTTGTAAAATAATTGCAATATTAAATACAGAGAGGGAGAAAGAAAGGCTTCTCTGGGAAATGCCAAATCATGTTCCTTCATGTTCTGGCAAAATAAATAGAATTCTTGTCAAAAATGAGTATGAGTACTCACTAGGTGCCACATAGAGTCATTACTGATTTTCATGGAGATTTATCTGAACTGACATGGTGTTTGTTAGCCGCTCCAGCTGAGCTCTGCACTTAGGACCTGTAAATACATTTAATAAAGATATATGCTGGGTTGTTTGAAATAATTACAAATATAGTTCACCTGGAGTGAATCAGGTCAATCAGCTCTGGTGTGGGGTGATGGATTATTATTATTTAATCTTGCAGAGTTCAGAAATTTACCTGGGTAGCACGTGCCTATAAGTATTCCCCTGGCCTGGTCCACAGAAAACATGAGTTCTTTATTCTCCGGCTGGCTCCTTAGGAGCTCAAGTAGTTGCAGATTGTTTTTTAAGCTCTTCCATTCCAGGACCTTGTTCAATCCTTAGTGCTGGTCAGCTTCACGTATAGGGGGAGTTCTTGGATTTATTTTGGACTGAGATTCTGGTAGAGAAAATAGCAGGAGTTTGGATGCATATGTGTCTTCCTCATTCTTCTCATGCCCTCTCGAGAGGGAAAGGAGAGAGGCTCCTGAAATTCAAAGCAAATATGGTGCATGTCTCTGATGACTGAAATCTTCAAACTTAGAGATGATGCATGAGACCAGCTGATGAGCATACAGTCTTGTCTGTTATCGAAGAGACAACTAAGTGTTGCTCTTGTTCTTTCACACCTACATCTTCTGTCTCTGCCAAGATGTGTTTCCTTCATTTGTGCCCTTATTTAGCATGCTGTCCACCTACTATCTGCATTTTCATGATGTATTTTAAATGAGCAATAAAATAACCATTTACATAATGAATACACTTATATTGATATTATGTTATATAATTTAGAGATGGTACTTAATTATAACTTGTTTATAATTAGGTCTCTTGCTATGCTAGCTAGCTCTTGTGTTATTTATAAAACTTCAGGAATAGTAGAAAAATATGACTATTTGAATGTGAAAAAATCTTTGGTATTGCCTTTTGTAACCCTTTTGTGCCCATTTCCATGTATCTTGGGGTGCTCTTCTTTTACTGGGATGAATGTTCATGGTAAATGCTTAGGGTATTTGTTGGTGAGGATATACTGCAGAGAAACTGCTGTTGTTATCAATTTTAGTTTGGATTTAATTTTCTAGTCGTTTCAAGATCAGGAAGTAGAAATGTTTTGGGGTTTTTTGTTTTTTTGAATTGGTATGACTAAACAAAGTAATGCAATCATTTTGGCACATTATCTCTTTTAAAAGCTTAAGACTGAAATGTACATATGCTCCTAAGAGATTTGGGCATCCAAGTATTGTCTAAGTTTCTTTGACAATCCAGCTTTTATTTTTATGACGCTACTGATTGTTGTCTTACAAAATCTTCCTTGTGATGCATTAAAATGGATAGAGACTAAACTGCGATGGACGAATAGGGACAGTCTTCAAATGAAGATTTTTTGGCTTTAGAGATAACTGATAATTTCGAATATCTCCCCATATAAGGAATCAAACTTGAGACCTTTGAAGGAATCACGCGTTGGCTCACCACCTTACAAAATTAAAATGCTAAAAATGTGCTTCCCAAATTAGTAAAAATTATTGGAGTGTTCAGTCTACGCTTTCTGCATGTGCTACTTCTTAACCAGTTATCAGTGAGGGCAAACAGCACTCTTGTTTAGAGGGGAAAATAATTGGAGGTTTCGCACATTATCTATTCCCAGTTTGTTTATCTTTTGTTGAAGCAGTGACCTACTGTGTCTGTGTTACTGAGTGTGGTTTCCATAGAAACTAGCTGACTTGTAGCATGTTTATGTTCTGGCAGAATCCTAAAATGGTCTTTAACCACATATTGTGCTAGGAAGAGCACTAGTTCTGCTAAACATCAGGAAAGCTGTCAATGGTCCAGTAGTGAGGTTCAGCATACCAGAATCTGAGAAGTGTTGTGTTCCCTTGCTCAGACTGTGACTGCTGTGTCGTGTGAAGATAGTCCATATAACGTGTATATATACAGAAAGTTGAGTTTGGGCTTACATGGTGAAAGTTATTTTTGCAAAGGTCATAAACATAATCAACAATGAGAAGAAATAAAGTACACCGGTAACTGCAACCTTCAGGAGTTATTATCAATGAAAAATGGCATTTTTTTTAAACTGAGGGGCAGCCAGTTTTCACTAAAAAAGTGAGTTCTGTTTGCTTTGTCATGAGGTTCCCTCCCTTGGGGAAAATGCCAATTCAGAAAACATACTTTGGAATGAATTGTGATCTGGCTCTGTAATTCTTTTAAAATTAAATAAAGCAGGCTGGTCCCTGCGGGTTCCCCTTGGGAAAACTAAGATACTCCTATTCAGTTTGTATACCGCTTCTGCTTCAAGTAGAAAAAGATACATAGTGTAATGCCTACGACTTCTCTTACAAAACTCTTTCTACAGAGATAGACTGGAGGTGTGGACATAGCTTGGAGAGCAACCACCCATCTGGAGGGCATGTTTCAGAAAGGAAATGAAAATGTTTAGAAAGGTCTGCTCTCTGAAGCAATTTTAGGTTTAAAGATTAATGTTGGAAAATCATGTCAGAATTGTAGATAATCTCACAGTATGGTCAATGGGCCTCCATGTTTTAACAATATAGAAAAATAGTAGATATCTATTAATAAATCAGTTCAGGACAAAACAACTGAAGCAGGTTGCTCTAATTTCTAAAGAATTTTCCTTTCATTTTAATTCCAATTACTTAATTGATTGGCTCTTGGATTATCACAGTTTGTTTTCTGCTCCAGCGCAGAGCTGTATTTCTGAAGGGGCTGTGCTGTCCTCTTCATATAGTACAGACTGTCCTTACTTTTGCTCCCATGATGTAATGTTTAGCTTATTTTAGTATCTTAAATACGTTTTTAGTTTTCAGCTTTTTTGTTTGGTTTTGATTGGAACAGGTTTCTTGCGTGACTTTTTTTTTTTTAATTATTATTATTTATTTTCTACTTGGATGAGTCTTCTGACCATTATTTCTCAACTGATTGTTTTCACAAAATGTTCCTTCTGGAAAAAGTTACACTTTTTTCTTTCCTCCTTATTTTTTTTTAAACCATATTGATGAAATAGAATAAGAAAATAGAATAATGAAAGAAGTAAAAGTTGGGGTTTTTTTTGTTTTACTTTGAGACACATACAGAACCAGATAAGTGTTGATTGTAAGGGACCTCTAGAGGTATCTAATCTAACCTCCTACACAAAGAAGGACTATCAGATCAGCCATGGTTTTGCATACCAAAGTCTTGAAAACTTGCAAGGGTGGAAGACATTCATAGTAGACATCTTAAGGCTATGTACCCATCTTATTTGGTATATTTAGAAGTCCAGTTCAGTTCTTTTTGAAGTATATAATTCATAATTGTTGATGCTATGCTTTTTCTACATGCATCTTGTTCAATCATTCGCAGGAAAAAATTGAAAGACTTGTTGTATATAAGCTCTTAGAGAAGTTTAGCTTTCTGAACAATGTAGCAGAAAGAAATTTTTATTCTTTTCTTGAAGTGGAAAGAAAGGACTCCTTCAGTGTTAAATGAAGATCTGTATTTTGTTTCTAAAGCTTAAATTTGAATACAAATTCAATAGAAATCAACCTCTTTCTCTCCCTAAACGTGCTCTAGAGAGTTATGGCCAAAATCCACAGCTAAGATATGCCTAACTTGGCAGCTTATTTATTGCTTTATTGATTAACATTCAGACAACAGCAGCGCTGGTGAAACACTCAGTTCAGTTTTCCATCTCTTTACTCTTATTTTTCTCTCTGTGGATTACCCTGCGTATAATCACTAGAAAATGTCAATTGTTCTGCTATCTTGTGTCTCAAAGAACTGAATCAAGATTTTAGGCTACTTAGCTGTACTTTCAATATATCCTTTCTATAATAAACAAAAAAACTACTGGAAAAATTATCTCTTTCTTAGTTTGGTTTATTTGAAAGATATATTTTTTTATTCATACAAAATATCAGGTGTATGGTACTCCAAAGAATAAAAGCATAAAACCAAACTGCCAGATAAAAGTGCTGTTTTGAGTGGATTGTAGCGTTTTGATTTGGTACAGTAGCATTACAGGTATTGGTCTGTTAGAGTCAGCATATGTAAATATTCTCCATAGGAATAATTTGCAAGAATAGAAGAAGGTATTTGGTTAAAGTTAATCGCACTCTCTCCCTTGTATCTAGCAGTCTGGAAAGAGTTTCACAGGTGAATGAAAGTAAGAAAGACAAATGCAGCTCTTTTCAGAAGTTTGAATGAAACGTATGAACAGAACAGGTTAGACACGTCAGGTGGAATTGCATACTGCCGTGATTTGTGGTCTCTTCTCTGTAACACAATAATGGAACAAAGACAGTTCTCAAGATTATATCTGGATGGCATATATATATATATATATATATATATAAAATAAAACATATAAAACTTGACCTTAAAATGTGCCACAGAATTGAGCTTCTGCCACCTTTATGGTTACATCTGCTCTGCATGGAGACGTCCTAACCCGTACGCATTATGTGCAGTAAGTCAGGGGATTCTGCAGCAGCCTCTCTGTCTCCCTGAGAGAGCTGTAGATGCTAAGATCACCATCTTACTTACAAAACTGTTGGAAGGATAAGCTTGTATAACTCTCAAAGGCACAAGCTCCATTTGTAGCCTTTGTATAATGTGTGCAAGATCTAACTCCAGGCAAGTTCAGTGAGAAGTCAATACGTTGCAACTTAAAGCAGTCACTACCAGAAGCTGTGCAGAAGGTTCAGGCTGACCCAGGACTTAGGTTCTACAGTTGATCACAATATATTGAGTAATACTGGAATCACAGAATCTTTTCCTCTAACTATATGCCATGTTGCACGCCAAGTGTTACAAAGCAATTCCTGGGCTTTCAGAAGTCTGTTCTAAGCTAGGTTTCTGCAGAGCTGCTTCTCATGCTGCTGAAGCAGTTACTGGATTCGTTTCAGTAAGAAGGGCTCTGCAAAGCTGGTTGCTTTTACTTAGATTGCCATGCTGGCTTTTTGATAGGTGGGAGTTACATCCAGGACTAAGTGTGAGCAACTAATGGTAGCACTGAAAAAAGACTGGAGCATAACAATAAATGCATGATTACATGAATAAACACTCCAAGTCCTTGTTAGCAGGTATGTCAGAACGACACAGGACTGAACTCATTTGAACAACGCAGGCACGTCACTCGAACGGGACTGCAACGTAGTCAGAGTAGTTGCTATTTGGAACAAATTGTACACTGTACTTGAAAAGGTGAGGTGCTGCGTTATGCCCTAGATAATGAGGGAAAGATATAACCAAGCTATTGTTTAACATGTACCAGAAGTATTTAAACAGGAAGACCAGAGGAAGCTTTTCCCCGTCAACCAAAAAGTACGGTGTAGAAGGAAAGAGATCAAAGTGTCTCACTGGCTCATTTTAAAGACTGTGAATTAGCTCTGAGCAAGGTGTTAATTAAAAAACAATCTGGAAGAAAGTTTCAGGATTTGCATTTTGCAACAAAACTTGACTCAAGCCAATTGAGAAGTTTATCTCAGGTTAAGAAAATTTTTTTTATAAGCCTGGCTTGGTGTGTGTTTCAAATAAATGATGCAAAACAACTACCAGCAAGGATCAATGCGTTTGTCACATCAAAACTGCAGTATGTGATTTACATTACCTGGGACTGACAGTAGTCTGATTTATCAGAGTAACCCAGACATAAAAGCCTCATTCTGGAGTTCCATTTACAATTTTTCTAAACCATCTGTGGAGAATATTTTGTACCTTTTCTCCCTGTCACACTGTCTTTTAAAAATATACAAAGCAAAAGACTAAATAGGTAGTCAGAATTGCAGGGGAAGTTTTAAGATCCGGTGGGTCTTCATTTGATCGCCTGTGTGCTGTCTCTGCTTTTTGTTGTTTTTGTGATTGGTCTATTGAGTAACTTGCAGTTCTCAGCTATGCTGGTATGAATAGAGATGTGCTTCAAGAAAACCTGTGAACTTCATCTTTATTTGAAACCCAAGGCCATTTAATTAAAAAGGTTTTATCTTTATCTGAGTCAGTTATTAAAAATATGGTAGTGAGCTGGGATGACAGGAGGGGGCATCTGGTTTGCATTGTGTTCCTCACAAATTTCCAGTGAGGTGCTGAAGAATTTGCTAAGTTCCTCTGGGCTGTGGCTGGCTGTAAAGACAAGAATGCTCTTTTCTCCTCTGTCTGTATCTTATTTCTGAAGCCACTAGAAATTCGGTGAGAAGAGAAACAGGGAGGCATTGTGTGCTGGGTTTTTGAGATATAAATAATAAAGCCCTTACAAATGTTCAGGGTGTGGTACAGTAAATATATTGGAAAAGATAAGCTAGTAAGTATTGCACATAATTAACACAGTTGTGCTGTTTTACCATTGTTTCTGTGGTGTATCCATGCTGAATCTCACAGGAGGCACCTCTTTTCTATTAGCTGAATTTTAACTAGCGTAGCTTCCCAACTCTGTGTGAGATTTATGATCTCATCTCTCTTCCAGTGTCTCTATAATTAAGCAAACCTAGGGGTAAGATTTAGTCAAATGATGCTGAAATTAAACTCATTCTACATCTTCTGAAAGACTCCAAACTTTATTGAAGCCAGGATATTGAATGCAAACGTGCTACATTTTAGTCTGGTTTATTCTTCCTTTAAGGCTGATGGAAGGAAATAATTTTTAGCGCTTCTGAAAAGTAACTTATCCACAGCAGTAGAAAACAGCTCCCCCCTATATGAAGTCTCCTATGTATTATTTAGGATCCAGAGATGCTATTACATCTTTCCATCTATTGCTATGCTTATTGGAGCATGGTATTAATGCATTCTGCTATAAAAGACTATGATGTAGAGCACTAGATTAACTTCAGAGCTTGTAACCTGTTCGCGTGCTTTACTGCTTCAGTTTGAAGTGGCTCTAGAGCTTCTTCTCCGCACGGTGAGCCTGTTGATTTTGCAGCACCTTTAGAGTGCAAGTTGGAGTCCTTTTTCCTGCTGCTTCGACATGTAAAATGGTTGCTGATATTGCCTGTTTTATTACCATCTTTAGTATTGTTGGGATAACAATGCTACCTGATGAGAGTACATCACACCATTGTGACGGGCTAAAAATTGTTGCATTTTAGCAAATGAGTAAATGGGATTGCTCATGCTTTCCCTTTTGCAAAGCAAATGGGGAAAATATCCTTTGCAAAGTGCTTTGAGATCTGCAAATACAATGTGAAATGTACATGCAAATTGCTGTTTATAAATACGAAAAATGCAGGTAACTCAGAGTTAAGTACAGAATTGCTGTAGATATTAGAATAAAGAAGCCCACATTTCATTAAGTCAGTCAGACAATAAAAGTTCTGGAGGAGGCTAATAAGTCCACCAATGCCTGCAGTGAGACGTGAGTCACGATGCGTTGGAGAAGAATGTTTTAAAGTGCTGATAGGTGGCATAATTTTGAGGCATCAAGTGGAGAGAGTTAACAGAAAAATTATGGCTGAATTTCTCAGAGTGGCCACTGTGGAGTTGACATTCCCACTGTAATTACGAGGCGTAGTGTAATTTTTCTGACTGCCTTTGAAAATCTTAGTTTCTAAGTATATATATTTCCTTCTCTGGCATCGTTTTATCTATGCTGCTTTTATTTTTCCTTTTTTCCCCATTCTTCCCTTGTAGTTATGCTGAGTGGCTATGAAATACTATTCAAGGTTAGCAGTTTTAGGGAAGTCCAGTTTATGGATGATGCTGAGTCGAGAATATTACCAGTAACTCATTAGCAGAAACCTAGAGTCTTTTGGCAATCTTCTCTACGGTAGAAAATATTTAAAATAAGCACTGTAGTAAACTGCTGATTATCACAGTTATCCCAGTACTAATGTACTACCCTTCTGAGGCTGACTTTTACTCTAGCACCTAACAGCAAGGCTTTATTCTCTTCTTATGAAAAAATTGCAATGACACTAAGTCTGAAACCAACCGGAGGTCTTAATTTGATTTTGATTGGCTTAAGGAAGTTTCTGTCATTACAAACTAGGAGTTTCAGACAAAGAACTGTAAAATACCACAAACTTGGGACAAATAATGCCTGGAAATACTAGACGGACTTGACTTGGTGTGCAAGATCTGACAGCTTTGAATAAATGCTGTATTCAGAGCTCCTTGTGTCTTTCCATTTAATTCAAGAGAGGTGCTAAAGGGAGAGCGGAGCAGTCTCCACCACCTGCAAAGCTCAATTACAGTG
Organism: Aquila chrysaetos chrysaetos; assembly: GCF_900496995.4. Classification (NCBI taxonomy): domain Eukaryota; kingdom Metazoa; phylum Chordata; class Aves; order Accipitriformes; family Accipitridae; genus Aquila; species Aquila chrysaetos. The sequence continues at coordinate 70,438,516 of NC_044008.1, forward strand.
GATGAAGAGTGCCCAGAGTTAACTAGTTACTTCAGCTTTAGATTTAAGCTCCGTGGGGACTTAGTTCTGTGTGTTTCCGCACAAAAGACAATAATTGTCTGCAATAAAAGCAGCATCTATGAGCTATTTCAGCCTATCTATTTCAAGGGAAAATAGAAAGTGTGAAAAACCATCAGCATGTTTCAGTTACTGGTGGTACAGCATGTAATACACTGATGTTTCTGCCTCAGATGGGAGTTAGTTGCTAAAGTATAAAAACAGCAAAAAGAAAAAAAAAGGACAAATAGTAAAAGTCATGGGTACAACTTAATAAAATATTATCATCTATATCTGAAAATTGTGAAGGAGGTTTGAGACAAGACAATATTAACCTGAAAACTTTTAGCTCCGCAGTTTACTGGAATATGGAGCCGGCCACTGAAGGAAGCAGTGGCCTTAAAGAATTCCAGTACTGGGATGTGTCTATAGCATGCCCACTTTTATCCTACTAACATTAGATTGGGCTGACCATAAGGCATTACTTCCAGAATGGAGAAGACTATTGCATCACATGGGGTTTTTTCTGATTTTCCAGGACTGCATGATTCTGCAGCACATAGTTTAAGATGGACACACTATTGAAACTTTAATGTAGATTTTTATACTGATTTTATGAGAGCAAAATCGGCAGTGAGAAGTTGCAGTTTGCTCCAGTTGGGCATCTTACTTTCATATGCCCACAGGATCCTGTCGGGCAAAGGGTGGTTGATTTTTGTGTTATAATTATAGGCAGTAATCCTAGGGATGTTCGGTGGTGCAGCAAGTCTTTTTCACCTTCCCAACACTCCTCTTCTGCTCGCGAAGGAGCCTGGGAGCTCGCAGAGCTGTTGCAGAGCGGAGGTGGGCTGTGTGTGAAAGAGTGGAGGGAAGTAGCAGTGTCCCATGCAGCACCGTCCTGTCCCTGCTCCCACCATACCTGCTCAGAATGGTTTCCAAGCTCTCTGTCTGGAGGAAAGGGAGGATGACTGTGTTAGTTTTAAAGTGATTATTGTTAGGAACACCGTAATTGGAAAACCAGTTATCAGTTAACAGATGCAGACACTCGCAGTACTGAACTGAATGGAAATTAAATTAATGTAAACATGATGTTTCCAGAATTATATTAAAATGACTTTTAACTTTCTGCACAAATTTTCAGTTCGTTATTGCCCGAGCAACTGCATTATTCTGTAGCACTATATCAGGAACTATCTTTCCTGAGGTGATGCTTCCTCAAAGTGATGGGCTGGCGGTAGCTGCCTCAGGATTCAGCTCAGAAGTGGGCAGCATGGCAATTAGCAGAAAGGCAACAACTGTATTTCAGGTAAAACTACTCCAGCTTTCTGCCCTTGTGAGGGTATGGGTGGAAAATTGCCTGTGTTTTGACCTGCTGCTGCTGTCTGAAAGGCATGACAAACTGAAATGGACACCCTGATCGTATAGGTAAGGAAAGCAATTTTTCATGCAAGGGAAACACCATAAATGATTCATAGTACCCATATTTCTCACGGTTATTTCCTGTGGGTGTAGAGAAGCAAGGATTAGAAATGAATGGCAGTGCTTACTGCTCATAAGGGGTTTGCCTGGAGGTAATTTTACTTCTTTAAGCTTTAAAATTAACTCTATAGGTGCTAGTCCCAAGAGCTAAAATCTGAAAACCCTCCATGAGCTTCAGATCTATAAGACAGGATAGAAGTGCAACAGGAGGGAATTAAACATGATGTGAAAGTATTTTGTAACATGCAGAGTGTTAAAAAAAGTGCAAGTGTTGTAGCACTGGCCTGTGCTGAGCTGCTGCGAGTGCTGAAGAAAAAAGCGGTTAAGACGTGGGAGAGGACTATAAAAATGGGAGCAATTGTTGGTATTCAGCAGAACTTTTCCAGATGACGCGCGGCTTCTGGAGGTGACGGAGTTCATCATGGTCCTTCAGTCTCAGGGACTGCTGGCGTGCGACAGCTCGTGGTTGTGAGAAGTCAAGGGCTAGCAACCAGATTGAGTGACCCTACGTGAAGCTGGGGAGGTGGAGTTGTTTGGGGTTTTGTTTTGTTTTTTTGAAATAAATTTCTCTCTCATGTTTCTGGAGACGGAAACACAGTATCAGTCGGTGAAATAGGTACCCCACATTCTCCACCTCGTTGTGGTCTCCCTGGAGTGATAGGAGCTGACCTGCTAGCTTTGATGTGAATGAAAATTAGTCACATACCTAACTCTGTCTTTACTGTACCTATCTGTAGGATCAGGGCCAGTAGGCAAATGATATTTTGCTATTTATGTGAGAAGAAAAAATTTAAATTATTTTTTCCCAATGTTATGTACAGTCTGTGACACAAACAACACTTAAGCCCAAGTCTCCCAAGACCCACTCAAGCACTTTAGACACAGGATGAATCCTATTTCTCTGTAGCGCAAGTACAGTTTAATGCAAAACAATACACATGGGGATGGGTGGAAACTCTGTCCTTAATTTTAATGGAGATTTATGGGGTATAATATAGCTGATATTGGACTATCTCCCGAGGGAGAGGAAATATTGCCAAGAATAAAAATGTGCAGGAAAAAGATCATGGATTCTATCAGTGAGCAATTAGGAGCTTTGCAGACTCTGTATGTCTTGCTTATATATCTGAATGAGAAGTATATGATATATTAGTTATATCTGCCTAGACTCTATAATCTCTGGAAAGCTGGGTACTGCAACCTACTGTTAGTTTAAAAATCTTTTGATTTCAGCTTTTGCTGTTTACATGTGTCGAGTAATGAGAAAGTACTGGAAAGTATTGGAAAATGGGCTTGTTTTGATAATTTAATGTGTCAATGAGTTTGACATTTGTAATTAAAACCTTTTTCAAAGTATCCCTCATCCCCCTCCTCCCCGTCATTCTGTGTGTCAGCACCAGAAACCCTCTAGTTTTTGCAGTATTACATTTCAGAAGACCTCTTCTCGGGGAGGTTTCATCATTATGTGCAGGATGCGTATTCAGCAATCAATAGCTGTCATTTGCTCATTAGAATAGCTTTGGTGATGTCTTAAATCTGTCCAACTAGCTGACATGAAGTATTTTTTATTGGGCTAAAAAAATTTAATTGGTATAATTCTCAGTAAAACCCCTAGTAGCCACAAGGGTTAGGTTATGATGCACCTTGATGTGTATGTACTCATACACAATGAAGTCCCAATGAAGACGTTGCATAAATGCCTTCTTTTTTTCAGTAAAAATTTTAGACCTAACTTTCCTCATGCTTGCATTTTCAAAAAAGATTTTGCTGGCACTGGAGATCTCTGTACCATTCAGGAATAGCTCAAGTTCAAGCAGGCCTGAGATGTCCATATGTTTAAAGTTCTGTTAATCATAAAGCAGATTAGGTTGCCTTTAACGTCTAATTTAAATTTCCTATGCTGGGCAGCTGCTGAGCTGCTCCACAATGGTTGCACATCGCTAAATATCAATGTACTGCAAAATGAAAGATTATATAGGTTTATAAGTTATCCTGGTTATATCTGCTGCACAGGCACTGTAGTATTGGAAAACCAATCTCAAAGCAAAGCGTAAAGCTGAAATCCTTCTCTGTGGAAAAGGAAGTAAACAATTCCTTTTGATATCTCCCTGTACTGTCATAATTCTTGACGGAATAGTCTTTTTTCAGCAAATTAATTTCTGACAAGATGAACCATACTGCTTTTCTTATGTTTTTAGGAAGTGTGTGCTTTAAGTATGACTTAAAAACAAAACAGAGGACTTACCCATGTGAAATTCTAGTATGTGCTTTTAAAATTCTGCTCTGCCATGGTATTCTCCCCTGAAGAATAAGGACAAGAAATAAGACTAGTGCCAATATTTGGTTTTATTACCAAGTGTTTAGTGGTTGTTGATAAAGATGCTGGTACTTAATAGTTCCCCCAATATGGTGATTTCCAAGATTCTGAGAGTACTGCTTAAATAATTAGAGGCGTGCTGAAGTAGCTCCTGTAAGTGTATATGATCCCCTCATTTGTCTTTTCTAGAGCATGACGACAGCTCTGAATGACACCATTGTTTGTTGGCCCTTTAGGGAAATAAATATGAGCTTGCTCTAGACAGCTATATGATGATAATTCATTTTTACATTTACATTTAATTAAGACTTTCTCGGTGCAATTCTTATTCTAGCAAAACATGTCATAGGGTCTTTAATAACCACAAATAGCTGAGATATCTTTTTGGACTTTAATCCATCTCCTGTAGGAAAGATGTCTATTTTTTTTTTTTTTTTTTTTTTTAAGGTTAGGTAAATCATTGTTTTATCTTATGTCAAATTAATATGAGTGTAATACAACAGCTAATGAGCTATTTGTTGTGTTCTGAATTACAATAGCTATAAATTATTGTTTCGCATGATATTTGGACTGCTGGATTTAAATAAATAGCTAACAGCTTATTTGTAAGGGGCTTGGTCCAGCATGGGAGAGTCCTTGTGTAAAGTAAGTCATACCATACTTTTGAATTTTACCACAGCAATGCTAGAACAGAGGCTCTAGGCAAAGGAGAGTAGACATAGCCAGAGAATAAGAGACAGAAACTTAAAGCCAATTTATTTCAACTAATCCATTTTTTTCCCTGTTCTCTCATTCATGCCTCTCTCATTCATGCCTCTTGTTCACGTGCCACACGTTGAATGTCCAACACATAGAGATACCTAGAGTGAAAAATCCCACCAGACTTGGGAGAAAAATCTTAACCGCCTTCAGTAAACGTTAAATGTTTTTGGTTTGTTTGCTTGTTTTTTTGGTTTTTTTTTCTTTATACGCTCTCCACAATATTTTCATTATATTAAAAAAAAAAGTTACATTTTGCAAATTTTTTGTCTGAGTGATTTGATCCAATGTAGAAATTCTGAATGAAACGAATGTGTTCCCCTGAGTCTGTTTTCATCTTTGTAGGCCTTGATCTTAAAAAGGCTTAACTTCACATGCTGTGCTGGTACTTAAATATAAATAATCCTGTTGATTCACTGTGCTTATGTATGCATTTAGAGTCTGGAAAATTAGGCCATTAATGGTAACACATGCTTAGGATGGGATTTAATCAAAGAGCTGTATCTATGTACCAGAAGATAATTTTGCCAAAATCACAACACTTGCAGGCAGAGGAGAATGTGTATTTCTTTTTCTCTGTAGCCCTTGCCAAACAGCAGTATCATTTGTAAAACTTTCATTTGTTTAGTGCTACTCTTTTGCTTCCTTCCTGATTGGGGTTTTTTTTCAGGTTTTTTTGTTTGGTTGGTTGGTTAGGGTTTTTTTTAAATATGGCTTTGCCTTACAGTTGAGAAAGAGAAGGGCTGGTTCAGGTATATTACACCAAGTGCTCGCATGGCAAGTCATGCACAAACACAGGCAGTAAAGTCGTGAAGCTCAAGGTTAGTTTACTGTATGCAAATGTACGAAATTGCTGTGGCCTTCCTTCAGTTGGTGGGTATTTCTGTCTTCTAATACAGGTTACCTGTGGTCATTCAGAAACCACATGAGAAATTTTTGAATAGGTAGACTGACAATAGAAATGACTACAGACAAGTCCAGATATTCACAAATTGCACCTTGCTGGCACTGCCACTTATAGAACTAATAGAAATGGCAGTCATGGTAGTTGGCAGGATAGGTTTTATTTAGGGAAATCAGGATTTTTGCCATTCCTGCTATACTCAACCTTCACCAAACAAAACCTGTGTTAAAAAACTTTATGTAGTACAAAGTCATTGTTCTTTTACAACAATGGGTCATGACTGCCCAGGTGTAGAGGGGGTATTTAAAATTATGGTCCTGCTCCAAAATCAGAGATCTCCGTTTTCTCTTTCCCATTTCAAATCTATATGTTGTAGCACAATTTCTGTTCACAGGAGACTGGCAAATTTGTGATGGTTTGTTTTTCCTCGTTTGGGGGTCTGGCTCATCTTCAGACTAGAAAGAGAGATTGCTTTGTCATTTTGGTTTGTCTTTTTGATTTAGACCCAGGAAAGCAGATCTTTTCAGATCAATTGAGAATTGCCTTCAGTTAGACTAAAATGTCACTTGCTTGAATTGTGAGGTTTAAATAGCTTCTAAAATAAAAATAATGAACGGCTTATCTGTTTCAAACCCGTCTAAACCCTTGTTGGATTACTCTGGGTCTGATTCTGGATTCCAGTACTGCATTTACAGACTTTGTCTAATTACATTTTAAGGGCATAAACAATTTGGGGGAAATATACAGTTAAGGAAGAAGAAATCTATGCAATATGCTCCTCAGTAATGAAATTCAATGGAGTATTGCTGGCAATGAGTTTTATTTTTAAATGTATTTGCCATGTTTAACTACATTTATTTAGCTTTTCAATACCTTATCCTAGCCAGTGTTTTACTCTCTTTTTTGGTGGTGGTGGTGTTCTGTGTAAACAGAATAGAAGTCTGAAAGACTTTGGAAGTGATATCTGTGTTTACAGGAAAAATCACAACTTGTCCATTCTTCAGTTGAATAATCCATTGAAATTGCAAATGCTTTTGCAATGATCTAGCTGAATCTCCAGATGTTCCTCTAATTGCATCCAGAAAAGCTATATTCAGTCACATATAAATCTCAAAGCTCATTTGAGAAGCTTAGGTAATTTATTAATTCACCTGAATTGTTTCTTCCACCTCTGAATTTAATCTGATGAAAATTCAGCTCTTTTAAATGTGCCTTTATTTTTGTCCTCTAGGAAAACAAATATTTGTTTGCATAGAAAAGCTGCACTTAGCTGTGGTAAATGGCTTCTTTGAATCATGGACAGAAGCTTTATGGGACTCCTTGTGATTCCACAGGAGTCTTATTTTCATTTACTGCCCTACTAATCATAAAAAGTTGGCAGTCACTGGAAAGCAAAGTGACTAATGTCATCTTACTGTTCTTCACGCCACGGCAAGAAGCATATTCCTTTGATCCAAATTGCCATTAGAATTGCTATTCAGATAATAACAGTGGGAGATTTAGCTTAGATAGTAGGAAAAAACTCCATCTCTAAGGATACATGAGGACTTGCACAAATAATGCAGAGAGCTCGTTATATCTCTTGTACTGGAGTTTTTAAAAAGAGGTTAGACAAATATTTGAGAAAAGGGTGTAGTTGACCTTGTTTTGTGGTAGCAACGATTGCCAGATGACTTCTGGGACCCCTATGCATCTCTATATTTACATGGTCACGTGCTGGGTGTGACATGGATTGGACTCCAGGAAATAATTATATGGCACTCGTAGCACCACGGTATTCAAAACTAACCTGCTTTGTCATGGACCGTTTTGGGTCATTTCTTCTGGAGGTACCAGAGCACCTACAGCTGTCTCAGGTGCTGCTTACTGCAATAGGATTGCATGTATGTGGGCCAGCACTGCTTTGCAGTATGTACCGCCAGTCTGGAATCACCCCAAGACTGGGAAATGATAACTTAAAACTCAAATATCTGTTCTGTTCTGTTCTGATTGTGCTGTGGTACAAGGTGTTTTTAGAGTGGTAGAGACTATACTTCTCGGTCACAGGAACTTGGATTTAACACATCCAGAAACAATTGAAACTATTCACGTGCTTGTTCCATGGTTTTAGAACAGAATTCTTTTTGCCTTGCCTGTTTTATATTGGCTACGTGTACAGTACCAGCGCATTGAAGCTTCAGTTTAATTCACTTGTTCTCAAGAGGAGCATAAAAGCTTGTATATTGAGAGGCCGAATTTGAAGTGCACTCCAATCTGAAAATACTTTTATGCATAAGTGTAACACTGATATACATTCAGCAAAAATATTGCCATTGCAGTTGCATCTAAAGAGAATAAAACATTGGAAACAGTCACAGACATGACAATTACTTTCCCCTACTTTCTGACTTAACGTAAGCGTTGGCTATGGAGAATTAAAGCTGGTGGTGGTGGTACTTTCAGTGAAAATAACTTCTAGGTTAGGTAATGCATTATCTGATGATTTATTTATCTTGAGAAAAAAATAACTGGGAGCATTATTTTGAGAGGCAAAAAGAAAACTAAAGCTATTGATTTCCAATCTGAAATGACCACCTCTGCATTTTGATGCAGAGGAAACTAATTATGCACCTGTGTTCAAGAAAGGAGTACTTCAGCCCATGTAAACGCAAAACGTTCAGACAAGGTTTTTAAATAGGATTCTAGGAGCTGATGAAAGCGTACAGGTGTGTAATTAAGGCTAAAGAGGCTCAGAGTAGCTTTGGAAACAGAGAATGCTGCTGAGCTCCCAATAAAAAATGTAAATCTGAGTGTCAGAAATAACCTCTCCCAGTTACATTAGCCCAGCAAGGCGTACGGACTGGAGTCTGGGTGTTCCTGAGATAGCTGCCTCTGGAAATGAGGGAAAGGCATGAAGTTTTCTTAAGGTATTGAAAGAAATGAGGAGATACATATTTAATCAAGCATTTTTATGTCATTGCCATGATTTATTTTTTTTAAAGAGAGCTTATCTAAATTTTATACTTACTTCTGCAATAGCCTTATCACAAGATGCTACAGCTGAACAGGTGATGGTGTGTGTCAAATCTATTTTTGCTGCACACAGTTTATATACTTTAGTCAGTAATTTACAACAGTGGAGGTAGGATTTTAAGCTACTTTCAATAAAATATATTCTTGGGCATCTTGCTGCTGGTGCATTTGTCTCATTACAAAAGGTCTGTTAAAAAAAATCAAGATAATGAAATACCAGCTAAAAGGACTGCATTTAAATCAGCCTATATTTAGCACTGTGAAGTTTCAGAATGGCATCAGAGAAGCAAGGATGGTTACCTACTGACATTTTGTTTGACAGAGAAATGAAAAAAAAAACCCCTAGTAGTCTGTGCTGCTAGGAGCTGATAGCAGAGTCACTGGGGGCTTGGGGTTGTATATGAGAAGGATAAGAGAAAACAAACAGCTCAGTATGATTTTGGGGTCCTTGGGGCAGCTACCAGAACATGGCCATGCTAGGGGAAATGGTGGCTAACACAAGTGGTGTCACAAGAAGTGGCTTTTTAGTCATATGCGGTGTCAGCTTTGACTGAGTTACTAGGATGAAACAAGCAACAATGCTGCGCAGTCCCACAAGAGAGGGAGATGGGGAAGGGAATTGACTTTTCAACATGAGTGTAGACAGGCAACAGCAGGCAGCGTGAGCTGCGGTGGTGAAGCCGCTGACCCCGAGGGCTCAGCGTTGCCTAGTCACAGGGGTGCTGACGGCCCTTGAGCTATACGCTGGCCACGGAGAGGCTCCAAGATCCTTGTGAACTAATTGAATGCCGTTTGCACCTCGCTTGTATTTGAAAATTCATGTTATATTAACGCAGGTGGATTTGTAGTAGTGTTATCAGCCTGGGAGAAATGGTGGGGGAAACCTTGAAATTAGCTAGAAGTAGCAGAAGGTAGCAGTTGTGCTGTAAAGGGACTTAGGTTAATGATGCTGATCAGCTGGGATTTGTGCTTTGAACTCAGGTTGCAGACAGGCTAATGCCCTGTCTCACAGGCTGGAATATCTGTCTGCTTTACTCATCTGGACAATAACCTGCAGTTTCTGGCAGTAATCTGCCAACCTGCAAAGTTGAGTGATGTGTTAGCGGATCCCTGCATGCTGGTAGATTGGCTTTTAGAAATCATGGGTAAATTACTCCTGTAGGTGCATCCAGTGATTTATATTGCATATAAGGTGTTCCATGACGAGGGGTTCTCCCTACCAGCTTTCCTGTGCTTGACTCATACTGAACTTCAGTGAAATAGGTGAACTAGGAGCAGAACCGGGTGTAGCTGTAGTGCCTGCTTCAGTGCTCCCTCTCATCTGCCAGATCTGCCTCTTAAAACCGCAGTGGCACCCAGGGCACATGTGCCATTCCTGTGCAAAGCAGTTCCACTGTGTGTTCCCTCCGTTTTGGCATTCTCACAAAGTAGTATCGTTGCTGCAAGGCTTCTCCCATTTTTGGTTCAATTGTCAGATCTTTGGCTCTTAGCCTGAGGACTTTCATCATAGTTTTAATAAGTATAATCTTAGGAGTTTAGAACATATGAACTAACATGGGAAATAAAAGGTAATTCATCTTGCAGTCAGAAATGAGCTAAATGCCCCCTCGCAGCCAGTTTGATCTCTCTTTCTGGCTAATATACAAGGTTTCATTGCTCCCCAAACACAAGGCAAGACAGATGGCAGGTGGAAACAAACACCAATATGGAACATCCCAACACCGTGATCGCTGCAGTGTCTTGCACAGCTACGTCCCTGGATGTTTGGATTTGAACACAGGGGCATCTACATACCGGTGTGCATTCTGTATTCTGGCTATACAGGGAGAGGGCAGATCTGCTATGTCTCTTCATTTTTACTGCAGTAATTCGTGATTTTATTTTCCGTAACAGCAACCATTTCAAAGAATTAATTTTCTCCATAGTCCCCCTGAGATTCGTTTAGTGTCCTTTCCAAGTTGTGATCATGTTATGTTTCAATGAATGTAATCTATGTTATATATTAAAATCACTATGTTTTCAGAAATACATTATTGTAGTCCATAGTATGTTATGAGTTGCGGAATAAATATGTTTCAAAAGGCAATATCTGTTATTGTACTGTTACACATTTGAAACCAAAAAAACTTGGATAGTCTTTAAATTTCAAACCAACAACACGTTAATGTATTTTCCCTATACTCATCATTACTTGGCAAGAACCAAGGTCTCGATTCTATAATGTGTTTCAGTATTACTAGGCATGTGCCATAAATTACTAAGAAATTAAAGCTTGGCTTCAATAGGGAATAGATTAACAGATTATTTGTATCATAAGAGTTTACATCTACTGATGAGTGAAGTGTTTCAGAGCAAAAAAAGCCTAATGTTTAAATAAAGTAAACAAACATGTTCTTCACAGGTTAACCAAAGAAGAAAACTAGGACTAAGTGCATTCTGGTGTGTTTCCTCATGAATATGATATGACTTATCCTTGCACGTCTTACTGCATTGAAAAAGGAGCTGTTCAACATCTTATGAATCAACTTTTTGTAGAAGAGCTTTGACAATTGTCTGTCCTGAAATCTTGTTCCTTTTCTCCTTCTCTCTCTCTCTTTGTTCTACCATATTTTTCAGTGGTAATATAAATGTAGGGGAATAAGAAGAGTCAGGAAAGAAGGTGCTTTTCAAGAACATTTTGGTTATTCATGAAACTCAAAATTATTTGTTTCCAAACCCAAAGTGAAATGTTACAGTAAAAAAAAAAGATGATGAGCCTCATTTAGAGGGATTAGCAGAGCAAAGATATATATGCACTGCTCATTTCCGTCAGAGTGCATTGTATATGTTTTGAATAACACTTTGTTGTTGTTGTTGTTGAAAGTCTGAGACATTTAAAAGCAATTTTACAGCCTTTCAAAGATAGAGTGAATTTACCTTACTGTCTGGGTCTGGCAGTATATACCCCATACAACGCTTGCCCTGAATTTGAGGATTTATATTTTATTTTCTTAAACAGCTTGCACAGCACAGCCACTGCAGATGCGTACTGTGCAAAAAAAAGTATTTGGACAAATTCTTTTGATGTCTCCCTATACTGTTATAATTCTTGACAGAATAACTATTTATCAGCAAATGAATTCCTAAAGGAGAAGCAGCATATTGGATTTCTCTGCATTTTATCTTTCATGGAATACAGCAGAATCATCAGTATACACATCAGTGGAGAGTAGGAGGGGACTTAGTGAACTGAGAGCTAGCTTGCTCCAAAAGCCCATGTTCTTTTAATTAAAAGGTTAAAAAGTTTTTAAAAGTCACAGTACTTATTTTTCCTAAAGAAGCTGATATACTGATATATTCTGTTGCTTGTGGAAGATGCCTATCTAACGGAATAGGCCCTTCTGCAGCTTCTGGAAGTAAAGAAATGTGCCAAAATAAAGTTGGCACAGTTGCTTCATGTGTATTAATATCAAGGCTTTAAGGACACCAGTTATTTCAAAAAATCTTCCTATTACATGTGAAGGAAATTGTTCAGGAATAAAGTACTCCCCTAACTTAGTACAGGTTTTCCATATGGTTACAGGCTTATTCACAATGTATTTCTCTCATTTCTTTCATGGGCAGAGCAATTCAGTTGCACATGTGCTGGGGCCGTGCCTCTTGGTGTGTCTGGGAATGCCGAGATGTGTGACTCAAATCCATAGCTGCCTTCAGCTACCGTAATTAATGAAAGGTCTGAAATCTGCCAGAACAGGTTGCTTTGCTAGTTGATCCTATCTAGGACAGGAGAGATGAATTGGATAACCCTTAGAGACACTTCCAGCTCTATTTTTCTCACCTGTTCGAAGATAGAAGCTATCACTTACCATGATGCTGATTGCCTGATTTTGTTTTTGGTTGTTTTTTTTTTTTTTTTTTAAAACAAACAAACAAACAAACAAAAAAAACCCCCCACAAAATAAAAAATCAAATCTTTTGAACCTACTTGGCCTGAGGCCCGGAAATAGTTCTCAGTGGCCATTTCAGCACACAGAAAATTATTAAAATGTGGAGAATTCTACGTCATGTTACTTAAGCTGAGAATTTTAAGCATAAATTTTTTTGCTGCAGGAGATGAGAGATTACATTGTAGTCACTCACCTTTAGAGGCTTCAGTTTTCTTGTTCTCTTGATTTTTATTTTTATTTTTTTTCCTCTTTTGTAAAAGATAGTTAGGATGAAGCACAGGAAGAGAGGTGGGAGAAAAATATATTGTGAACTCTTAACAGTATTTTTATCTAAACTCAACAAGTATCTTGCCAAGCTCAGTAAAAGCTGAACTGTTTTCTTGTTTTGACCTTTTGATCTTTTGACCGTTAGATGCAAATTCATCACAAATTTCTTCAGAAAACCTCCTTGTGGCTTGTTTCTGTAGTAGTAAGACTAAAAAAACCTTGTCATGTTTACATGCGGTGACCCACAAAATAAGTAATTCCACCTAACTTTTTAAAGTACCAAAACGTCATGGCATCACAATGTCACTAAAAGCTGATCATGTATCCCACCTGTCCCAGCTGCTGAAGACAGGTCTTTTAATTTGACTTTGTGAAATTTGCTTATTTGTTTTCTCAATCTGGCTATTGCCTTATAAATTGCTAAGTTATGGCTTGCTTTAGTGTTTTTGCTGGGTATCCTTACAGAATCATGGCACTGCCGGCAACGTGTCTGCGTGCCACGAAGAGAGGAGCCCCAGTACTCGAAGCAATTGTTGACAAATTATTTACTGCTGAAGGTCCCATGTTGTTCGGTGCAAGCAAAGGACTACTCTCTGCATACTGCCGTTTCCGTAATTGTTGTTTTTAGTGTTCTGTCTGTGTGGCCAAATTGCTGCCTGAGGTGTCAGAAAATCAAATGTCTCTGTATTGTTTATCTGCAGTGCACAGCTAGAAAGTGCTAACTGATGTGTTTTCAACTTCTGTGGTGTTGATTCCAAAGATGATAGCATCCTTAAAAAACAAAACAAAAATAAAATGAGAGATGAGAGTCCAATGTTTGCATATGTCATCGTTGCTCTCGGTCAGTAAATGACCGAATACATTTAGAGTACATCCAAGTACATCCAGAGGTCTGAAAGTAGTGTCTCCAGGTATCTGCCGAAGTAAATATTGCATAGGAAACAGAGGTGAGCATGCTAAAAACTTTGCAATCCTGTGCCAATTTGATTTGTCCTTTGGAGAACTAACCCTTTTGTCTTGTGTGGTGGACTTTTGCAAAGACTGCTGACGAGAAACTGTCGGATACGGCTGTGGTGAGATTGAATGAGAAGCTGGATGTCATCAGCTGAAATACGACTAAGGCAAAAAACATTTTCAAGACACTTGAAAATGATGATAGTTCACACATTTTTCTGGGAAGGAAGGCTACCAGCAATTTAGGATAAAGAAGGTTTGGAGTTTGAAAATTCATTTGCACATCTTGTACTGTCGAGCCTCTGAAAAAAGAAAAATCATAGTATGCATGCGTTTGGATAGCTGTGATACTGTGCATATTTATAAGCTGAAGAGATAGCAATCAAAGTTCAAATGTTCCACAGAAAATATCATTTCAAAACACTGTCAAGGAAAACTGAAGGACAAGGGAAATTTGTGACACTTTATGATACTGGCAAATTTAAAGTAGCTGGAAAGTTCAGAACTAGATTCTCATGTAGTATAAATCATTACTTTCAGCGGTGCTCAGACTCTTTACACCAGCAGAAATCCGACCATTAGACTGCAAGTTATTTTGCATTCTTAACTTCTGATTATAACCAAAACCAATGTTATTGAGAGGTCACATTTAAAACCAAACATTGCCCCCCCCCCCCCCCCCAAAAAAAAAAAAAAAACAAACCAAAACCCAAAGAAACCCAGAATCTGTAGGAGGCGAGGGTAGGCTAAATGGAACCAAGACAAGAAAAACAAATCAGAAGAATGGAGTTAGTGCTGAGTCAAAACAAGACAGTAAAGGAGGAGAAGGCTGCTTGGAAGAAAAATCCATTACTTTTTTTTGCTCTCTGTCAGGAAGATAAATCTTTCTCTTTGGGGTAGCATTTCAGCCCTGCGCACCCTCTCTATTCTCATTAGAGGCACAAAGCCTCTGCTCAGCACCAGAGGTTCAGTACATCTCTCCTCCCCATCTCACGGGCAGTTGGCTCCAGGTTAGTGCCAGAACAGCACTTCAATATAAACAAGCAAGTCTGAAAATATCACCATGGATTCCAAGTTCAGGTGTCATCCTAAGCCTCAGCCCCATCTGAGGGATGCTCTGAAACGCAGGCTGCCCGCGGGGTTTGCACTATGTGTCTGCATACAGAGCTCACATTCCCTGCCTGTGGTTCCTTCTCATGTTCTTCACTGATTTATATCTGCCTGCCGTTTGCATATATTTAATTCATTTTCTATTTTTCACATGTATTTTAAAGAGAAAATACTTCCAGTTTTCCAGAATAGAAACAGTTGCTCTGGCAATAAGAGTAGGGAACCAACATCAAAGCTCCTTTTACTGACAGAGGCTGATTTTTATTCTCTGCAAAACTGCAAATGTGGGTTTCAGGCATATTTGTTGGATAGCTTTTCTAGTGTTCACTGCAGCTGCACAATATATTTGCAGTACTTCTTGCACATACTGATACATACCTACGTCTATGATGTAAATGAATAAATGTATCTGTGGTCCATGCAATTAAAAACGAATGGCCATGTAAAAAAGATAGCGGAGTTGTTTCCATATGATGGTGATATCCATAAAAATAGATCATTGCACAGTAAATGATGGGTTTATAGATGTAGTTTTTTTTTTACTCTAAAATGCCAGTTGGCTGAAGCACATTCCCACCTCTACCACCTGCTTGAGTTATTATTATGGGCTTTTTTCCTAATACTGAACTAACATTGAAATAGAAATATATTCTTCATTCTTTGAAGTTCTGGCACTTACAGGCAGTGGTTATGTGTCTGTGTGGGTGTCTGTAGGTGGACATTGCTGTGCAGCTGCTGGATTCGCTCATTAAAATAGTAAGAGGGAAGTCCTGGCTTCACTAAAGGAAAGGCAAAATTGCCATTACCTCAAAATTCATCCCACTGTCAGTGGGATGAACGGTTGAGGCAGCTTTGACTCATCTCACTGTTTTGTTGGTTTGTTTGTGTTTGGTTTTTTTTTTTAAATTAATCCCAGGTGTCTGCCATAATAATGCATTGGTAATGCCTTGATAGGGAGTTAATAGCACTTTTTGCAAGGCGTGAGATCTAACTGCAGCTGGTTGTGGCTAGTTAGGCAAGCTGAGAACCTTGTCCTAGTATGCTAAGATTTTTGTCCAAGGGCTGAATCAACTATGAAAGCTGGTTGAAATCTGGAAAGGAATTATTCCTTTAGGAATAGATTCATAAAGTATTGGGCGTACTGGGGCTGTCTGAGTTTTTTAGGAACTTTTTAGGATGCCAGGAGGATCCGGTTACTAATTCAACAAGAATTTTTACCAAATGACAAAACAAATTGGTATTTAAATTGAGTATAATTTATTCTCTGCTCACAAGGAGTTTTTAGTTGAATAAGCACTCCAAGGAGGTTTCCGAAGACAGGAACAATTGGTGGATGATATGTATTCCCAGAATTGGTCTCATTCAGTGGTGCTTGTTTGGTATAACAAACTGAACAGCAGCATTAGTTATGAAAAAATATCTGTCTTGAAAAATACACGTACGTGTGTACGTTACTGTTTAGCTGGTTGACAGAAATAACCATTAATAGTCCTTGTACTGTGGAATGTTTGTGATTCCCTGGAATATTTTCATACAAGAGGCTAGACTTCTCGTGCTGCTCCTCTGCATATGTGATCAGAGGGAATTCTGCAACCGCGGTATGCAGCAGGGTGCATGCGGTAGGCAGCATTCTGAGCCTCAGTTACGTAAGCCAGTTTGGTTTCTCTCCCAGCCTGTGCTGGTTTTGATGTGTATATGCTCGTGTCTATAAATAGTCGGTGAATATCTTGGGGGAAAAAAAGGTGTTTTTAATATCTCTGTTTTGATGCTCTCCCTCTTATTTTTTGATAGTTTGCCAGTGCCACTGTTTGTTTTGTCAAATTTACTGGCTCCAAAGGACAGAACCACTAGTGGAAGATAACACAGTAGGTTTCAGTTTTATTGTTCGATGCTCCTCAATTGCCAATGTCATTTCTAGCAGAAAAATCTTTTGAGCTATGTGAAATAGCAAATCATTTGATTGTATCAGTGCATATAAGCAGCTCACCTGTTAGAAATGTCACAAACATTTGATAGAGATAGGTCTTTAAGAATGTCAGTATTTTTTTAAGCAAAATATAAGAAGAAAAGCTGCTAGATTTTGTCTAGTTCATTCATACAGAATATTATAAGAGTAAATCTACTCTTTGAAAGTTAAATAGAAGTTTCAAAAATTGAAAACTTTTCAGTTTACTTATTTTTGTATGCTTGTTGTCATATATGTCTATGTGGATTCTTTAGAGGCTTTCTTGTTTGCATGTGTGAAACACGACAGAGCTGGTACGCCAGCGCTGGCAGGCTGCCTGCCTTGCTGCCGAACACTGCTGGGACTGGAGCTTTCTTGCTACCGCTGTGTTGTGGGTGCGTGGACTTTTGCAAGCCGTGTTCAGTGGACCCAGGCTAGCAAATACTGACGTGGTTACACTAAGAACTGCCTTTGGTTTATTTCTTTTCACTTCTCTTTTAGCTCTGCACTTGGATGACCGTCTCCACATCAGTGTCATATATAGGGACAGGGTAGCTCCATTCACGTCATCACAAGCATCAAAATCATGATGAGCAAAGGTGTCTGGGCGCAGTATCAGGTTTTGAGGAGTTTGTTTGGAACTGGAACCTCCATACTGCTGAAGCAACGCATTGATGTTCGTGACTTTAAAACATCGCATTAGTGAGATGCTGTGACGTAGTTACAAAATAGGAAGTTCAGCACTGCAAGTGAGACTAAAATGCCAGAGCAACATACTTATCACTGGGGAGATAAATTATGTCAGAAATTCCAACAAGTCTCTCTCCCTCCTATGAACAGAAACATATCCAGTGATCAGCACAGATTTCCAATAATGTAAAATGAGAATATTTTATGTTTAAATTCTTTTTGTCTGTGTATTGACTTTTTTTTTTTCACTCAACTTTCATTCAGGAGTTGTCTGTGAATACAAGTTTCTCCATTACTTAAGTGTGTGTGTATTCATATGTTTACTTAATTGTTCACAATTTTTATTACACCTTGTTAGCAGGTGCTGAATTCGCTGTAGGCATAATTCCAGTAACATTAATGAATTCCTGTTAGAAGACAGAGTGTGTGTTTAGAGGGTGGGTGGATGGTGTCCAGATCTATTTGCGCTTTTTTACAGTTTGTGTGCAAATAAGGCTATTCTTTCTGCCTTTGTGTATAGTCTCTGTGATTTTCTCCTCTATATAGTGACAGGCGCAGACTTCAGGAGGACTGTAGCTCTCTTTTTAGATTCCATAGCAGTATAAATTTGCCAATACCCCCCTCACTGTGCATCAGATCAGAGTTGGAAAGGATGCTACATCCCTTTACTGGTGGCAAAGAATGATGATTTGAGTAAGAATCCTTTCGATTTCTTCCTGCAAAGATCTGAAACTTAACTCTTAATTAAGCTGATTAGAATATTCTCATTAGAAATCAAATCATATTATCACAAAATCAATCATATTATCACAAGGTTCTGTTTAAGACAAAGTGTTTCCTTTTTGGAGGTGTGTTGACTTTTCCTCCTGCTGTCATTTTCACTGTACTTTGATCCTTATCTGCTCTAGCAAATCAAAGGTCTGTTTTTGACAATAAGTTCATGTTTTCTTTTTTTTTTTTCTCCTCCCTGAAGTCTCTAGCAAGCCACATTAGAAGTAATCTTCTCTTGTTGTTTACATCAATGATATTTTTCTTTTCTATAGGTATGAAGTCAAACATTGCAGAGTATTTCCCGTTTTGTGAGTACGTGTGGCACTTCAGGTTGCTTGGTGTTTAGGTTTTCAGTTACAAGACAGAAGCCCCTGTGCATATATTGAAGGTCTGTGGATGCTTGGATTTATACACTGTATTTGTGACTTCTCTTAGTCCATTTTTATGTACAGTAGGCTGTGACTTGCCAGCTTTCAGAAGCAGCTATTGGTGTTAGAAATGAGGACAACTCTAATTCTACATCTTTTGGGACATTTTCGTGAGGTTTGCAAACAGTGATGTGTGCACCGAAAACAGTTGGAGAACAGCAGAGAGAAAACATGGTCCTCTGTCAGCTTCATTAGCTCACCCCATAAGAAAATAGGGCATCTTTCAATTATGGAAACGTTGATTGGAAGGTACTTCTGGAAGGCTGTAGTCCAGTCTCCTGCTTGAAGTAGGGTTATTGCCCACACTGCATCAGGTCAGTCTTGCCATTTCTGAGCCTTCAAAACCTCTGAAGATGTAGATTCTGCAGCCTCTCCTCTTGACCTTTTCAAAGGCTACGCTACCCTCATAGGAAAAATCCTCTTCAGCTCGTTTCTCCTGTACAGAAGGATGAGAGTGCCATAGAAGGCCCTAAAAACTGTGATGGATCTCTCTCAATTCAGGCAAAAGTCTCTCCTCTCACAGCCCTTTCCTACAGCCACCTCCTGAAGAAAGGGCTTTCCAAATCCCCTGTGGCTTTTGGCAGTTGTTTAACCAGGTACATCAGGCAGGCAAGCTTAACGTGAGCATGGAAGGCTAGTACAGGGGGCCTCTTTGCTGAAAATGCCGCTTAGAGTCATTGCTTCTCAACAGCTGATAAATTTTGTAGTGCTCCTTATGAAAGCTCACTGTAGAAAATCGTAAGATTTTCGTAGACCGTTGCAGCAGTGCTGTAGCAATATATTATTTAGTAAACAGGCTTTCATGCACAGTTTGTTTCATATTATCATCACACACTTTAGTTCAGCTTTAAAGGGTCCTTTTTTCTTCCCCCCCCCCCCCCCCTTCTTTATTTAAACCTGGGTACCTAATAGTAATGTCTTCAGCTATTTGTAAACGGATTTGCAACCACAGTCAAAGGGTGACTTTTTTATAAAGAAGCACAGCACGTATTTTTGCCAGAAGTTTCAATCTCCAATAGGTAGCATTGACTTCCTACTGTGGCAGGCACAGATACGCAGAAAATAACCCTTTCATGGTTCAGGAATTCAAAAGCTGTCTGATACAGATGAGACTGGCTTGACTTTTCCAGTTTTCAAACGGTGTATTTGAAACATCTGCAGCAAATACAGTAAGGCATGGCTTTGGTATTGCAGGAACTGTTTATTCACTGTGGTTAAGGAACGCTAGGGAGGTCAAACCAGGAATATATGTGGGCTGATTGATGTTTGCTACAGAATGTACAGAGGCTGAATTGTTGCAATAAGACAGAAGGATGGGTAAAGTGTGAATGCTGTTTATTGCTGAAAGTCCTGCTGTGCCAGTTGTTCTAACAAGAGTTGTTCTTCCGGATACAGCAGTTCTAGGTTGCACTTATGACAGTATATCCTGAATGAACATATTATTTATTACTGAAAGAGCTTAGCAGAAACAGTGAGGACCTGAGTTTTAGATGCAGATATATTTTTAAACATGTCTCTAGAAGAGGCCCTTAGGCTTACGTGCAACTTATTTTCAAAGGAAGCAGTGAGTAAACCGTATCAGCTTTTTGTAGGGTGTATTAATCTCCTTGAGCCAGCTGAGTTAAAGAAAAAAAAAACATTTTGGTGTAGAGACATCATGTATTTGCAGACACAGTGTCAAAGCTGCTGAACGTGACCAGCACTGTCACACCTGGTTTGCCTGGCCAGGACAGTGTTAATGCTGTTCCTGATGAAGAAAACTGGCTTCCATAGCCTCAGAAAATAAGCGTTTCAGAAATTATGGACAAAGTGAAGTATTTGGACAAAAAAAACCCTATAATTTGAAAGTAAATATTTAACCATCCCTTATCTTTAACACAATGCTTTCATTCATTTGTTCATTCATTCATTTGTTCCCTTGCATGTTTGACTGCCTTGCAAGGAATAGTCATGACCTGCTTCTGGTCTTTGACTGACAGGATCCCTTTTGCAATGTTTTATTCCGAAGGAGTTTCTGTAGCAAAGGTGGCAGGCAGCATCTGCTGACAAGTATTACAGTAATTGTTATCTGTAATGTCAAAACCACTTAGCAGCGGACTTGTTGGGTGAAGAACTTTCTACTCTGCTCTTTGTGGCAGCAAGATAATCATTATTATGTTTCAGAGCATGACAGGATTTTCTCCTAGTATCATATATCTGTGCAGAAATCTTCTCTTGGGTGCTACTTGCATGAACTTACTTTGTATTTAAACTGTATTACCAGTGTGCTTAGTTAGGGGAAATAAAGGAAACTATGCAGCATATTGATCTGCTTTGTTCAATTTTAATTTTGACTTGAGTATTCCGTTTGGCACTGCAAACAACCTGTGGTCGCAAACAAACTGAAAGCAAGTATATTGCGATTAAGTTAATAGTAGTAACTTACTTAATGGTCTCAAAGCACCATCAACTTGACAGATATGACAATTCTGGGATTTGGACTTCTCTAGATATATTCTGGAGGGAGCTGAAAAATGAGAATCATAAGGACTCATTTCTGAACAGAAATCACAATGGGAAGTAGTATGTTCTTGTTAGAACTGGTAAATGTGGGCTGAGGTCTGGAGATGAGAAACAAAACCAGGCTGGCATTTCAGATTAGCTTCTCCGTTGCTCTGAATACCTTACTCTGCGAAATTTTCTTGAAAGGAATAACATTTCTTGAAATGGAGATTAATTCTTGATATTTATCTGGATTTAAAAATTTTCACCCTAGATCTTAAAGGAGAGCTTTTGTGAAGAAAGTTATACAAAGGGTAGGAAAATCTATTTCTAATGTTGATTTTAGTGCAGGCTGTTCAGTAACCATTTTGTCCGTAACTCTGACTTGCCGGAGTTTAGGTCCGGCAAGTACCGTGTTGTCAAAGTAACAAATCATACTGGTTTTGAAATGCCTATCATGTCTTTAATGTTATCTAAATAATAATGACTGTGAGCAAAATCTGTCATCTTGCTGTCAATTTGATTCTTCTAGAAATTCTAAAATTAGCACAGGGCACCAGCTCTAGCTCTGGCATGGATGACAGTTCACTGTTAGATTTGGTTTACTTCTGTTATATTTGATTTACTGTTTAAGGTTTTAAAGCATAAACTTTAAGTCTATTTGTCGACTGTTTTTCATGCCCCCACCCCCCCCAGGAGAATTGTTGAATTGTATTTCAACCCAAGCAAGGTCATTTTAATGTGGCTTTTTTTCTTCCAAATGGTTTTGATTTTTGGAAAGTTTACATGAAAGTTCTAAAACACATTAAGAAGATATGTTTGTAGAGGTATATTGTAGGTATATTTTCTAGCTAGGAGAAATATTTTCTTTGTAGTGCCAGTGAAATGGGAAATATTGGTATTACTGAACATCTGTTTCTTTTTTTCTTGTGTTTAAGTATCTTGTTATTAACCCCAAGACTTTCAGTCATTCTGTGGTCCAGACATGCAAGCAAATGCATTTCCAAGGTCTTGGAAGACGTGAGATGTATTATCTCTTGGGACTCGTGATAATATCCATCCGTTGTCGTTGTTGATATAGAAAAATAAAGGGTAGGCAGTCATAATATTCCTATGATGGTCATTCAGCATTGATTTACTTTATGATCTTGCCGTTACACTCAGCTCTTCCTTATGACTGTCAAAGTATTTTAGCTTTGCACCTTTGTATACATAGGATATCCATATGTATGTTCATGTACAGATATGTGTGCATATAAATATGCATAACTCCCCCTTATATATTTATAAAAATGTTTAAAATAGGTACATGGTTAAAATGCTGCCTAGTCATAAGGAAGAGATGAGTCAAATGACAAGATTATACATCTAAATATGGATAGAGGATTAGACAGAGCTCTTAGAAAAGAGCTCATCTTAACTGGAGGCCTTAAGATGTTTCTACTGCTGGATATCGCCACCTTCCCGGGGGGAACGTCACTGAACTAAGAAGCTGTCATGTGCCAAAGTGAATTTTCCAAATTTACAATAAACAATTTTTAGCTAACATTTTGTTTTGGGCTTTAGATAAAACTATGCTGGTAGGTTGGTAATTTTTTTTTTTCCTCTCCTTTGAGGGGAAAATATCTATCTGTAGAAGTGCTATAATCTCTTGTCGCATTCTATACAAATGTTTTTAATCTATTTGCTTTGAGCATGTATTACCATTTGCCAGTGATTGCAGCTTCAATGAAAGGTCTGAGTGTTGTCTATTCACCCTACACTGTATGAAGCAATTACCTTTACATATTAATATGTGCTTGTAATTTCTCTTTTTATTTTCATTCTCCAAACATGAAAGCAAACGCTTTTGAGAGGGAGGAAATATTCCTTTGTCAGAAGCTCTGGTAATTAACACAAATAAGCAAAGCCAGTCTCTCCTTGATTGATAATGGTGGTTTTATAGGTGGAGTGTTTGCTCCCTTAAATAGGAAAAATGTGAAGGCTCTATGTGGAGTTCCTGTGGGGGAAAGCGAGGCAGAGGGGAGGTAATTTCTTTAACTGGTAGATTAGCTGGCTTTTTCTCTGCACTTAATGTAGGCTGCCTACAGAGTGGGGAGTGCTGCACAACTCACCTCCAGAGCAAGGAGAAGTAAAAAGGGAAGAAAAATACAGTGGGGGAGAGGAAAAAGGAGGAGTTCTGTCTTTGTTGTGCTGGTCAGAAATTATCAGTGAACAGGCATGTCATGCCCTTCTGCCATTTATTGTCTTCTTAGGAATCTCAAGTTTCACATGATATTTTCTTTAGCTTCCAGGTGTATACGAGCTATTCCCTCACCCCCTGCCTATTTTTTTATTTCATGTTAGCGCTCTTTGAGTTTATAATGGGTTATGTCCCTCCCAGGCTGCGCCGTGTGACTGACATGAGCCTGTCTCTGTGACCTTTCCTCCCAGGTTGTGCTTTTTTGTAAGGCGGAACAAAAAAATGTGGGCCCGTTGCTGTGAGTGGTCCCATTTTATCCTTTTTTGTACATAAAAAAAAGCTACCCTTGTGTGAGTGTGAAAAAGCTACATTTTGTGCGGTTTCGCTGCCAGTTCAGCTGATGAATTTAAAAATGTATTAATTATATGACTGAAGGGAGGGAAAAATCCAGATGTTCCCTGAATTACCAGCAGGGGATGAACTAACCTGGCGAAGAGGTTGAACTTTGGAATAGGAGGAGACTTAATGAAGGAGTCTAGACGGTTTAATTAGTATGTTCTAAAAAAAAAAAAAAAAAAAAAAAAAGTCCTGTATTGCTGCATTTATCAAATGTCACACCTGCCCTGAAAGATTTAGAGGGTTTTCTGAAGCTTAGGTGCTGTTCTGAAACAGAATGCCTTGGCTTCCAACCTAGGCTCCTCTACGAGCAGGTGGTTTCTCTGTGCAGGAGCAAACTTCTGCCTCACTGCTTTCGTAAGCACACTTCCAAAGTGCTCAGGAGCTCCTCGAAAAACTCTCTTCCAAAGTCAGCTTTGTTTGCTTCTCAACAGTATGTGCCTTGGGACTTTTACGCTGCTTTTCTTTTTTGATCATTATTTTTGCAGTTCTACCACATTTTAGCACATTTTATAACTTTTGCACTAATAAACTCATCTACTTTAACAACTATTAATCTGAGCATTTTGAAATCGCTGTGGATATTGCCCATTTGCTCTTGAACGTTTTAGGAATCGTAAATGTGACATGATGTAAGTCTATAAATGAAATATTGCCTCTCGCATAAAATCTGCATAGATTTTTCTGCTGTGGTTATTTTATAGTTTGCTCTCTGTGGTCATTTTTGTATCATCAATGTCTTTCTCCTTGCCTCTTGAATATAAAAAATTCTACTAATTATTGAACAGTCTCTCCAAGTTAAGCCAAATAAGGACTAATGACTTTTCAGATTCAAGACTTCATCCGTCTAATATTTCATACACATGTTTTAAATGCTGTTCATCTAGCTGAAATATCCTGAGAATGTCCATAAATTGATGTCATTTTCTCTTCCCATCTGTAATCTGGAAACAGAAAAAATAAATTACCCTGTATGCTTTTTTTTCCCTGTTTTGTTTGAACGCTCACTACAGGTAGATACTTTTTTTTCCCCCTCTCCTCTGATGTATCAACATGCTTTAGCACTAGAGGTCTTTTTAAGTTGTGATAACCTTAATTCACCTCTGATTATTACGCTGAGTAAAGTCTGAGAAGTTTAAAATTTGAGATAAGCACAGACTGCTACAGGTGTTTCATCCAAAATATTTGACTCTGGGGAAGGTCTCTAGTATTTTTTTTTCTCGGCCACAGATTTCGTAACAGAAATTTTCTGTGTGGGATAATTCATTTTACAAATTAGATCAATCAAAACATTTGGAAACATTTAGCAGTCTTGAGAGGGGAATTAAAAAAAAGACTTTTGCATTTTTTTTCTTAATTGCATCTGCTTTTAAAGTTCTTGGAGGAGGGACAAGATGGCATAGATCACCAAAAAACATGGTGATGTCTAGGACAGAGGCCATGATTCAGTTTACCTACTGTGTCTCAAAAGAATGATGATTGATAGACTGAGCACAGCTATGTTTCATCACTATAAATCTGAAACTGCAAATAACTGGCTTTGCAGTGACTCTGCTAGGCTCTAGACTTTGAGCTGACAGAATCATGAGACTGCTAGAGTGAATGGACCTATGATAAATTTACACTAGTGCAATTGAGAATAGAGTTTGACTGGATGTTTCTTAAAGACAATAACAATGATTTTCTGTTAGCATTTTCTACAAGTCTCCTGGTCTTTTTAGTACAGTATCCAATTATTAAAAGAATTTGCTTAGTGAACGTGCGTCATGATTGTTTGATGATATGACAGCAATGTTTCTGATCAGGGTAAATGGTAGTGTCCTTCACAATGTCTTTTAAATGAGGTCAGGAAAGTCTTCAATATACTAAACATTCTCTGAATTCTTTTGCTTTGATTGGATAGCAAGATACAAATGGACTGTTAGTTTCTAGGTGAACTTAATGCCTCATATGATACCTGCACATAATGCATTACATTAATGGAAATACCAGCAGACTTGCGGGACCTTGGACTGTGTTCTGTTCAAAAGCTGCCATAATGCACAGGGGATGTTGTGACTGATGCAGTATCAATAACACTACTGACTAACCTGGCCAACTTATTTTGCAACCATCCTAGGGAAATAATTTTGTGGTTAGGACTCAGTAGATGTTGAAGAACATACCTCTCACCAAAAATTTTTCAAACCTGAAACCAGCTTGCCTTTTCAGCAGAAACGGCGGGAAACAGGCAGCCATAGTAGGCTGGAAACAGTGTCCATTTGGGATTACAGAAATAATAAGGTGAAAAGTAAAAGAACTAGTCAGTAATCAAATCAGGTATGTTAAGGATCATATAATGCTTCAAACCAGAAAAAGATGAGTTGGCATTTCTGATCATTTGTATCATAATTCATTACTAGATGTTCTTATTTTAAATCCTGCTAGCCAGATTATTTTGTCAAGCCCTTATACAATATTTTATAATACCCTTAAGATTTGAGACAATTCAATAGTATTACTATCAAAATTAAAAAGTTAATTAAGACAGCTATGGGTCTAGTATAGGGAGGCTCATTGCGAGAAACAAGCATCTGTACAAATTGGTTCTGCAAGGTTTTTATAATCTTCACTAACAATAACCAAAACCAGCCTGACCCTAAATACTTGTTCTATTTTAATACTGGAAAAATCTGTTCTATTACGGAATGTGTGATTTATGGGTTTTTTTAACCCTATTGTATTTTTCTCCTATTATATTTTAGGATTCCCCCAAAATGAGCATGATTGTTAGGGGCAAAACTTCCTGCAGTAAATGGGGAGGACCTGACCGTTTTGCAGACCTGAGATTGCATCGAAACTCCTCTGCAAGGATCCAGACAAAAAGGCTTTCCTTCCGTTTTTTCCAGTGGGACTTCAGGTAAGAAATGGATTGCACATTCTGTTGGTCCAGCTGATGAAAGGATGCAACGTCCACCTGCGTGATTCATTGCACAGAAACGATGGGTACGTAGGCAAGGTCAGCTTCTGCAGAGCTGTTACCTAAGCAAATTCAGACTCTTTATTTACTCTCGTCCAAAGAATTTTTGCATTTCTCTTGGGTAGCAGGGTCATTAACATTAGGGATTTGGTCACCCAGAGTTGGACCCATTTTTAATTTTTGATGCTGAAAATATTCTTCTAGTTGAAAAGGTAAAAGGTAGCAGAGCTGTCTTGGACAATCTTGCTCTAGCGTGAGCTGAACAAACTTGATGTGTGTATAGAAGCTCTATCTCGTTACTTTCGTGTGCTTTGGAAGGTGTTCCTCTCCACGTGCTTCGTGACCCAAAGTTGTGCTCCGTGAGTGCGCCTAAGCTGCACTGCTGTGTAGGTAAAAAGAAGGGCATACTCAAGAGTATTCTCTGTTAAAAATAGGGTGATAACATGGTAAAGCTAGACGTACATTTAACAGAGCAATTTTTTAAGAGTATGTTTCTGTCTAAGCTTCTTTAGAATAAATTTCTTCTAATGCCACTTAAAATCTAAATAAATATGCATTGGCATGATTGGAGCTGAAGATTTGTAGCTATCTGCCTTCCTAGAATATCAAAGGCATGAGAGGAAAATGTTTGGCTCAGAGGAAGCCAGGACGGGGAAGAAAGGATGCAAACAGACATCAGGCTAAGTACAACTTTCTGAAATTAAATCCTGCAGGTCAGATTAGAAGTGTATCTGTCAAGGTATTCTTATCACATATAGAACAGCTAATTTAAATACCATTATAAAAAGTTAATTAAGCATAATCTGCAAAAACCTGAAGTATATAAGTAAAGGACTAAAATTAATAGTGCAAGAATGAGATTCATACAGTTTTAACCTAATGGTTTTTACATGATATCTTCCGTTAAACCATAGGCTCATTTGGGGACTGCAGGATAGTAAATTTTTATCAGGATTTAATTTTGTTTAATTTAGAACAGAGTTCTATAATAACATTTACCATGGAATACTCAAATTAGGTTAATTACGTGTGTCAATTTTTGTTCATAAATCATTTTTAAAAATAGACTTGGGACACAAGGTGGGTAATACACTACATTAGTGATAATGTATTTTAGAGTGGTGGTTTTATTTGGATGCAGCAGAAACTGATGGTGCTGTTCATTATGTATTTGTAAAGACCATAAAGTCATAAACAGAAACAACAGAAGATTTGATGAGATGTCCCAGGATTAAGCAGGGCAGGTTCTCCTGAATGACCATGAATCAAATCCAAAGTACAGAAATTAAGCTATCCCTTGGAAATTATGTACAGGACATGACCTGCCTATGTTTCTTCACGGTGATTAGAAATAGCTTTTATAGGAAAGCAAATATCAGTCATTTTGTGTCACCTTTTAAAATCTTTTCCAAGTGTGCGGGCATTCCACGTAGCGTTCTTCAACAAGTGGATAACAAAAGGGAAACCTTTTGAGCTGCAGGTGTCCTCCTGTTGACAGGGTTGTCTAACTAGTGGTTCATACAGGGCGTTTAGAAAGTGAATCGATCCACCAAAACACTTTTATTGAAAGATGTTTCTTTTCATTGCTGACACAGTGTATGTGCTTCTTTCTACAATGAAGGTATGGTCAGGCATCATCCTCTTTTCCAAATGCAGGTAACTTTGTTTTAAAAATCAGCTTGGTTGCCAAGTGATTGCAGTGTACTTATCTGCCACATTATTTACAAATCTCAAGAACTTAACAGCTAGGAAATGATTAGTTAAGGGACATCATAAATCTTAACACAGCCCACACAGTAAGCACATTGGCCTGAATCCAATCCTTGCAGCTGGCCAAAACGCATTTTTTATGTGACCCAGAAAAGGAGATTTTAAATGGCTTTATATTCTCTCTGTGTGGAAGACTCACCAGTTCTACCCGTAGAGCAGCCTAGGGCAAGTTCAAAGCACCCAAAGTTGTAGCTTGTAGCCTTAGGGGCTACCCTAGAAGGTAAGGAACCCTATGATATTCTGGTCAAACCGCAACTTCCACAAGCCAGATGCTGGGGACTGGGAGGAGGGCTATTGCGTGACTAAACTGGCAATGTTTCACTAGAGAATAAGCTCATCATGATGAGCAAGTCAGGAAGTTTGATAGAAAGGGGTAATAGAGCCAATTTAATGACCTGTAGTAGGAGCAAGAAATCTGATGTATTTTTCTGATCAAACATAAAGGAATATTTATTTCCTCACAGAACCTTCTCTGGCCTATAGTTATGAAAGTAAGGTGTGGTATTTGTCAGCACGATTTGTATATTGGAGTATATTCTTTCAAAGGGTAGCCATTAAAGTAGGTCCATCTGGATTGGGGGTCCAACAATGCTAGCAAGCTGAGCGTTAATTTTGTCAGATATGGCAGCTTCTTGGAAATCTCCAAGTTAAATTCAAATTCTAATCGAAGGAGCTCAGTGGATCCCCAGAAAGTAGATTCCGTATCTGACTTAGTCATCTATTGATTTATCTGTCTAGTTTATCTAATCATCTTTATCACCTGAATCTTTTAAAATCTGATTTTATTTAATCCACCTATGTTTTTTCTAAGAATCCTTTTGCTGTGTTATTTTATTGGGGAAGCTGGAATCAATAAATGAAATGGCAAAAAGGAAGAAAGATTGATTTTATTTCATTTTGTTTATTTTTAATTTCACATTCTTTTCCTTTTATTCTTTGTCTTCTACTTTCTTTCTTTGTCGTACGCTAGAGAGAGCTTGTTGATATTTTTTTCTTCTTCTTCTTCTACATAAATCTGGAGTTGCTAAATGCTTGTACTTAATGACATGATTGCCAAAACCCAGCAGAGGCCCGATTTGTCTGTGCTTTGTGGGTAACTCCATTAACTGCAGTGAGACTGCAACACCCATTTAGGAGTTATGGCTCTAATAATATTGTGGAACATGCTTTTGGGGATGATCAGAGAATACAGATTTGTCTGGGACAGAGAATGCGTGGCATGCATAAATACACGTGCATGCACACAGACAAAGCAATGTTTTCAGTGGAGTAAATGGACATAGTACAATAAAGAGAGAAAAGATAGGATGCTGCTGTCTTTGCAAAGGACCTAGCTGTCTGCTGTGTTGGTGGATGAGCCCCTGTGAATACAGGGACCCCACCATTTTGTAGCAGTCATGATGGGAAACCAAAATGATGGGTGTATAGGAAAGTTGTGTCTCATTCCCACCGCACAAGGTGGTGTAGGGAAACAGTCTGAACGCTTGGTGTGTCACAACATAGACCTGCTCTCCAAAATCTTTCAGACAGTCACATCGGTTTGGGGTTGAGGAGGGAAGCATCCCTTGCTGATAGAGCCTTTGTACACAGAATTGGGAGTTTCATACACAGCAGTATCACAAACCAGAAACTATTCCCTCTCTGAAGACGCTGTCCAGGGCTTTTTTTCTTCCATGACTCCCAGGCAGCACATCTCTACATCACTGAAACATCATGTTACCGAATGGGTGCAGGTTATGCTGTGACGCAAATGTGGCTACTGTTGATTAATTACGAATAGGGTGATTTTCTGTGTTTCTTTGGTTCTCGGATGACCTGAAGGTCAGTGAAATGTGGGTGGCTAGCCCACTTGGGATAAGACTGTACTGCAATTTGGAGATGTGATTGCGTCATCAGGGACAGTGGCCAGATACACTTTAATCTGGCTGAGAGTAAGAGTGGAAGCGTATCAGCACAGACTCAGGGTGGTGGCTGACTCCTGCCTGCATCCTGAATTCCTGGAGAGCTTCTTTAGCTCCTGACCAGCTGCTTGTCACGGTTGCTATTATTTCCTGAACTGGTTCATTTGAAGCCTGTGCAGATGTGCCTACCCATACTGCACTGAAGACTGTACACATACCCGTAGGCTCCTAGGAAGAGCTGGTTAATGATATTTATTCCACTCAAAGACTCTTTAATTTAGCCAGCAATGGCATAACATGATCCAGCGTCTGAAAATGAGAGTTAAAAGCATTCAAGTTGGAAATAAAAGGCCAGCTTTTTAACAGTGAGGGAAATTAATCATGGGCGTAGTTCATCCAAATAGTAATTTCTTTTTTCATGTAGCTATTTAAGAAGGGCATGTAATCCTCACTTAGAATGCAGGAATGTCTCACTGGTAAAACTCCCCTGGAGTAAAGGAGCTATCACAATTACTGAAGAAACATCAGGCCCATACTCCACTTCAGCAGTCAGCTTTAGGGCTTTGTGCAGGGGTGCACACGTAGTTGTAAGTGGCTTGTGTCAGGCTAGAAGATGGACCAGATTCTGCTCTTTGTCCCTTTTGTCTTTTACAAACAAGTGGTTTGTTCTTTGCAGGTGCTAGCAAGCTGTGCAGTTTAATTTTCATTCTTCAAAACCCCAGTCTCAAGACTTTTGTGCAGAATCCCTAAAGCACTGCTATTTGTTAAAGCTTTCATTGTGGGAGACAAGGAGGTGTGTGCTCCTCTCAGCTTTTGCCATCAGAGATTTATGTTTGTGTTTATTGAAAAACTCTTCACTAATATGAAGTGAAAGAAGTAGTATGGAAAAAAAACCCAAACTCTAGTCCCAAAAGTTTTCAACCTTCCTAATGCTACTTTAAAACTAATACATTAATGTATTTACTTAAGAAACAAATCACTGTTTGTATTGTTTCTCACCTTTTCTTACCCCAAACTTTCTATTTTCCATTTATTATCTCGCCTTGTAGCACAACGCTAGCTGTTTGTCAGATACAAGGCTTCACTGCTGAAATAATATGCTATTCATTACTAGAAGCCTGATAATGGGTAAACCATCAGCTCTATCTGAAATTGGGTTCGGCCTTGAAGAGTTGTGATCTTCTGTAATGAATACTTTTTATGTTACATAATGCAACTTGTCATATTTGAGAAAGGGGAAAAAAAATTCATTTGAAGGAAAATATTCCTTGGATACTGCATGTGTGTGTTCTTGAGGACATGAAGCTCTGGAACAATACTGACATCCAAAGCAGGCTTTCCAAAGGTTACGTGCAGCTGCCGTTCTCTTCCTCCCCACCACCCTTTCTTGTCATTCACGTTGAAATTCCTTGTTTAGACTTCTGGCCTTTGCTCACGTTTCACGTGTCCTTTTTGCTCTTACGTTTCCAGTAACCTACTCGCCATTCTCTTTTTTTTTATTTTGGAGCTGTTTTCCAAATTGTTCCTTACTTTTGGGAAGTAAACATAATCACACTTTGGTTGCTTTCTCCCTCACAATACTTGCCCAACACATTTGTATTTCATACCTACTAAGCTAAATTAGATTTTATCTTCTTAGCATCAGGTTCTGGTTTGTAAGTGTTCATTGCGTGCAAAATTCTGGTGTTAGGTAGGTTGTGAATAATACTTATTAATTGGCTTACCTGATGCAACTTTGTTTTGCATGTAATTCATCTCCTTTCACTACCAAATCTCAAAAGACCTAACTCCACTGAAGCCAAAATCCTGCTGACCTCAGGAGAGAGAGAATTAAATCCCAGTGTATCTTAATGAGTCTTGAATGAGAGGTAAGATCCAGGCTGGCACTCTGCACAGGGATGTCTTCAGCTTCCTATATTTTTAACTCATGTTGAAATGTTCTTTTTGAACACACCTACGTGTGCGCACAAGTGTCAGTCCAGTAGATTGAGGAAAGAGTTTTCCATTTAGAAGTAGATCTGAGTAATGCAAGAGTAATGAGATCAATTTGTTCTGGTCTTTCACTGACTTTCTGATTACTTTTAGCTCTGGCTAGAATCCAGCGTGGATAATTACATTCTTCCTACCTAATTCCCCCTGTAGTTTCAGTTGCATATGGCATTCTTTGGCTCCTGTTGTTTTTTTTGTTTGCTGGGAACTATTAAATGGTTCTACATTTCACCCCAGAATTGGCTGCATTTCAGTAGCTCATGAAGTGTTTCATATTTTGTGCTGTTTGTAAAGCACCTTGGGACTAATTTGGATTAAGGGTCCCACCTGAATTGAAAAATATAATATTTCCTTCCCTGACATCCTTCATAACTCATAGATCTTAAGAGTTTTACTAAATATCTCTCCATAGAATTGGCAGGGTTGGAAGGGACTTCACATCCTCCCTTGGGCTCCTGTTGCAGTGCTTGACCACTCTTACTGTAAAAAAGTTATTTGTTATGTTTAAGCAGAATTTCCTGTATAATAATTTGTGCCCTTTGTCTCCCATTTATTGATGGGATATCACTGAGAAGAGTCTGGCTCCCTTTCCTTACTGTCTCCCATCAGGTGTTTATACACAGTCATAAGATCTCAGTGAGCCTTCTCTTCTCCAGGTTAAGCATCTCTCAGCCTCTCCTTGCATGTCAGATGCTCCATGCCCTCAATTTTTGCCGGACTCGCTCTAGTCTGTCGGTGTCCGTCCTGTCCTGGGGAGTCCAGCTCTGGATGCAGCACTCCAGATGTGCTCTCCCCAGTGCGGAGTAGAGGGGGAATAATCCTCTCCCTTGACCTGCTGACAATGCTATTACTAACGCGGTTAAGGATGCCGTTGGTCATCTTTGCCACAAGGGCACATTGCTGGCTTGTATTCTCAGTCTGTGTTTCAGAATTTTTAAAAGGGTCCTCCTCCTTTCTTTCGCTGCTTTTTGGCCTTTAAACTGTCACAAAAATGCAAGCTTGGGTTTAGAACTTCATTTTCAAATCTACTTGCTATAATCTCTGTAATAAAGTAGATTATATTGTAGTTGGTAAAGTAGGTGCCAAACCAGAAGTTTCAAGAAAACATGTGAGATTGAAAAACTTTATTTCCCCCAATACTTCTTGTAGTATTTCAGAGTTTGCATAAAATTGTGAATTAATGAAATAAGGTTGCAGCTGGAAAAATTAGTATTACAGTATTACAAGCACGGAGAATCGGGCTTTCTGATGACTGAGGTTGTCCTATTATGTAGTTTTAAGCCTCAAAGGAAAGGGTTTCAATGGCGTGAAGAACTGATTAAAAAATAATAGCATACCCTATAACAGAGATAAAAAGGCTAACCTAATTAGAGCAGTGTAAAGGCATATGGCAATCTGGCATTCATTTCTAGCTCAGCTGCAGCCTTTCTGAGTAACTTGCAGAAGCTGTTTATTTTTTCAGGTCTTTATATCTTTATCAGTAAAATAAGGAGGAAAGACATTCCTGGATGCTTATTGTTAACCTAAAACAGGGGGAGGGGGAGTCATCTTTATTTTGCGGAGGTGATCCAGAGGGGAAGAAAATCTGGTAATTATCGAACCTTCAAATGTTACCATAATAAAAGCAGTAGGTATGTATATTTAAAAAAAAAAAAAAAAAAAAAAAAGGTCTAGATCTACAGTTAAAGTTTACACAATATGTTCTTTTAGGGTGTTTTTTTTTTTTTTTTTTTTCTGGTAAAGCCATGGTTGTCCTTATAGCTTATGTCCAGTCTCATCATACTGTACTGCCTACTTGAAATGAGAATTTAATTTGCAGCTCAAATTCGGGGAATAATTGGGGAATTATATCTGAATTTTAAAAAATGAAGGAGTAAAGGTTTTCTTGGAATCCCTGTAAAGACTATTAAATGGCAGTTATAAAACCAGCATAATAAAATGAAATTGTGGCACATTTCTCATTGACATGCATGACAATTTCTGCAGTTATGTTGGAGTTGAAAATTTACTTCTAAGGTGCATTAATCTCTAATTCACCTTATGGACTTGTCTCTGCATTTTGAATTGCCAAAAATATAAAAATACCTGTGTTTGGGGTGGGTTTTTTATACACTGTTCTTTGTAAGTAGCTCTAGAAATGCTTTGCCTAACAAGTCGGGGTCTTTATCTGTTGTTGGGTTGTGGGCTTCGTTTGTATTTTATCAGCATAGAGTTTATAATTAGCCCGACAAACAGCTGTGTCCATAGCTGTTTTCAAAGCTTACCTGTCAGGATCCCTTGTTGGTATTAAGCTTATAGGCATCTATGCAAGAATATTCATCCTTTGTTTCCAGTTAAACTCATGGGAAACTTTAGACATAAATCCCGAAGAGCTAATTCCTCATCCAGATCTGATAATTGATTTTTCTTCTTTTTTTTGGCTACATTCAGTATGGCTGAATGTTGCTGACATGGTACCTGCTCCATACTTTTGAGATCTTGGTGAGCTTTCTGATTTTAAAGTATTAATGTCCTGTCTTTTCTAAAATGTAGGACTCAATTGATTTTAATGGCATTAAAATAATTTTGCAAATGTGGAATTCCATTCAGGACTCCCAGGCTGCAGATAGGGTCCCAAATTAGAGAACTGAATCTGAATCCTCTTGAGAAGTGAGATAAATTTTTAATTCTAGCTACCCAACAAAGGTCTCTTTCTATTAGCTTGTCTTGATCTGAAGGGTAGTACTATGATTCTTGCAGTAAGTCTACAGTTATTTAAAAGGTGAATTAGTTTTCTTTCCTTCTAAAACAGAAACAAGTGACTATGAAGATATAAATACTCTAAATTTGATTTTAAAGTAACTTAAGCTGATTGTTCTCCTTTGTAATTTTAGACTGTCGAAATAAAACCTGTCCGTAGCAAGTTAAGCTAATCTCTTGTAACAAGTCATGTAACGTTTGTGCTGCTGCTTTTTATAAGATCTGTTTCATCTCCCTGAGACAGGAATGTTACCCTCTTTAAAGCTGATGTTCCAAAAATAATTTAGTAATAGTTTCTGTCACAGATGGTGACAGGAATGGCATTATGTCTCTGGCAGTACTGGAAGAGTTATTAGTACACAGAAAGTTAACGTTTTGAATGCTGCCTTCTACATGCAACATTCATTTTGAGTCTTTCTGTATCCTCTGTTGGAACTTCAGCAGTTACTGTGGCATCATTCCCAGGTTCTGCTATTCACGCTATTCCTTTCTCCAGGAGACTTATTTTTGTATCCCAGTGGTGATTGTTAAAACAGTGGTATCATTTTGATCTTTAGTTTGTAATTTTTTGTTTGTAATAATTTTTGTAATTTAGTTTGTTTCACTAGGGCACTGACCTGAAAGGAAATTTCCAATGGGCTCAAAAGGCAGATCTTGTGCTCATATCCTGTGATTTCTTGGGAAAGCCCCAATCAATGGAACTTGTCTTATCTAGGCTTGGAAAATTCCCCTGATTTCACTTTATTAAGCGAATCAAGCTTGTGATTGTGATGAGTACTGGGTGATGCGTGTTCTCCAAAAGTATGCAATGGAAAGTGAGTTGTAGTAAGATCTTCTTTCAGACATTACACAGAACTGTGAGACAAAGTGTCATTCAACTGAGTTCACAAACTATAAAACTCGGGATTTTTTGTGAATTTTTAGCCAGGTACCATGTGTTTGGTAATTTATTGAAAGAGTTGAGAAGCTTGTTAGCATTCCACAACAGAAGAAAGACAAAATCTAGCACTGAAATTAAATACTTCAGCACTCTCAAAGCAGGATACTTTAACTGACTATTCTAGAGCGTTACAGACATTATATCTATGAAAGTTTTGACACCTTGCAAAAAGTAAATTCTTTCTGTCTCTTTAAAATCTCAGATATTCTCAGAATTGGGTAAAAAAATCCCTCTTTTAACCTAGCAGTGTTTTGAGTGATAAGTTTAAACTGTCTTCTCAATGAGATCTCACTATGATATGTGAATTCCTTCCTTCCTGAAGTTTAGTATCCTTTAAAGCCCCATGTGTCCTACACTGTTTACTCTCCAGAAAAAAACTTCCTTGCTGTTTGGCCAATACATGTGCTAACTAAAGCACTTCACCTTCCTTGCCAAGTTAATGGCACCTTGTGACTGGTGGCCTCATCCTTTTGAGTCATGAGTGGTAATGGCTGGAGAAGGTAGTTACTGCCTTACAGGAGAAGCCATTTGATAGGGAATATCACCCATTGCAACCCTGCTCTTTATCTTCCGACTGAAGCTCAGAGATTTAGGCTTGTTTCTTAATAGCTTTGCTGTAATCCACACTTGTCATTGTGATGTGTATCTAGGAGGCAGGTATTAAGTATTAATAAACCTGCTATTTAGCTTGGTTTTGCAAGGTAGAGAAAATTGAGATCCTTATTTGTCGAGGCATTTAAAAGCATGTTAAAAGTCCCATTAAAATCAGTGCAACTACTCACATACTTAAAGATAAGGCTTTATCAAGACCGAGGCCACTGCTCAGTACTTGACAGAATATAGCCCTAAATATATTGTCTCTGTATTTCCACACACTCTAGATTTGCACATTAAATAAATCAGTCATCCTTACAAGATTACAGATTGTAATAAAGCATTTAGTATCTAAAAGTCTTCACTTTTTCATTTTACACAAGCATCATGAAATCTTAATGTTATTAGAGGTTAAATAATTTATGTTGCTTGCATAAGAGAAAATGGCATAGAGTGCCCGTGGTCTGTGGACTTGAATTTCTAGATGTCTCTTACTGACAAAATACAACATGTATTTGGATCA
This sequence comes from Aquila chrysaetos chrysaetos, assembly GCF_900496995.4. Taxonomy (NCBI): domain Eukaryota; kingdom Metazoa; phylum Chordata; class Aves; order Accipitriformes; family Accipitridae; genus Aquila; species Aquila chrysaetos. Next base: position 70,475,588 of record NC_044008.1, read on the forward strand.
GGAAAATGTTTTTTCACCCACCCCCCTTCCCCCTCCCCCCCCAAAAAAACAGACCAGAGGATAGTAACAATATAAATCAAGGAGACAATTCAAAGAACAAATAGATATTGCTGCAGAAGTGCTCAGTTATTTTCTAAAGTGACATTGTTTTTTCCATGCAATAGTAGATTCATCAGTCATTAAGAGTTACACAAGTACCTGTTCGTTCTTCCCTTTAAAAAAAAAAAAAATGTATTGCATGCCAACTGAAATATATGTGAACCAAGATTTAATGGTACGCTCTACCATCAGCTTGTTTGAAAGATTTACAAGAGAAGTTCTCTCGCTTATTCAGGTAGAGATCTTACTTGATTCTGTTTCAAGGTTGCAGTCATCAACAAGGCAGGCATTTAGACACAAGGCAAATGTAGCTTACAGATCTGCAGTTGGATTGAGAAATTCAGAAAGTCATGTCAAATGTCCGAGAATAGCTGTCTAAACAGTTTAAATCCCATAAACTCTGCAGCAGAGAAACAAAGAAAGGAGATAAGCTATTCCTGATGGGTTTTTAACTTGCTGATTCATTTCCTTATGTAGTACTGGTTTTGTTTTGGGTTTGGACTTCTATATATTTTATTTTCTTATTTATTTTGAATGCATCCCTCCAGAAAATTATATTATGAAACAGTAACGCGATGATTCAAGTTAAATTCCAAACAAGCCTATGGTTTGGGTTTGGAACCAAATTTTCCCAAGATTGTGAACTTAGGGTTCAAGCTTGGGGAGATCAATAATTTAAACATCAGGTTTGTCTCTGAACACTGAAGTTGAAATTAATCTTTTCTGCAAAGCACCACAAAAAGTCTTAAGCCTGCAAAATAAGGTAAATTAAGAGAAAAGAAAACTTTCCTCTTTAAAGCAGAAAAACCTCTTTGCTTCATTCAGGGCTTGTGTTTGTAATTTTAGTTTCTCACCTTCCAAACAAAATGTATTATCTGAATTTTGAGTCTAATATGCTTGGTTGTTTGTGATAAAGATAACACTTCTTGACCGTACACTTGACTGCTACAAAATACCTAAAGCTAATAAATTTGAATAAGGAGAAAATTAACAATGTTATTTACTACTACTCATTAAGGGCATTAAACTAGATATGCATCAATAAAGAAAAAAAGATTAATTAATAGAGACCAATAAGTGCAACATTTAAAATGAAAGCAATTTAAAAATAGTTACTTGTGAATAGCTTATAATGGAATAGTTAATTAAAAATAGTAACCAATTTAAAAAATCATGGCAAAAAATGAAATTAAATTACAATAAACCTGATGACTTCCTGCAATTAAAAGTCTAAATTGTAGGTCCCATCTGCTTAATAAATATTCCATCAGAACAGTGTGGTGCAAGAATTTGAAAGACGTGATTTTAAGAATTTAGCCATCAGCTTCCCCCCGCTCTTCCTCACTGCTGTCTAAATAGAAGGTATTATCCAGAGGCAAAGCAATATGCAGAGAGTTGGAGGGAACTGCACGTTTAGAGGCCTGAAAATTCATGAGAAATTACTTGATTGTGGTGACAGCCAATAGATGCTAGAAAATTTGCCTGCTGTGATGGAAAATGACTGAGTTAAGTACAAGTATTGCAAGTCGATGCAGCAGGGTAGAGTCTTCACCTGATGTTGTAGCAGAGTGTTTGGAATGGGCATTCTCTGAGGGTGTTGCATTTTGGGGTATGTACCAAGAGGTTTCTGCTGATCACATCTCTTGAATATAAACACATTCTACAGATGAAGGCACCAAACTTAAATGGTTTGTTCAAAGCTTTAAGGTGGTCTTCAGCAGAGCTGGGGAAAAAGTAAGTTCTGTTGGCTCCTGATTTTTCTTTCAGCTTCAAATCAGCTTTCCTTTTCTTTTTTGTCCACTCCCTGGTTTAAAAACAAAACCCCCAAACAACTATATATTTATTGTAGTTGAATGGTTTTGTATTAAACAAGAAGGGTTTCAGCTCTATAGTAGATGCTGGGATGGTCTTAGGAAGATATCAAGGCCTATCTTTTTATTATTAAGAACAACTTTCATGAAGGAAATAGGATGAAGTTAAGTTGTGGAATAGGTGAGTCTTCAGTGACCTTTTGAGAGGTGGTAGCTAATAATAACGTTGTATGAACAAGTTGCTTTGTGATAGTTTGCAGGCGGTTGTTGGAATAGAGTCAGGCTGTGGGGGTTGTAGCCTATATTTGAGTAGTAAAAGGAGCAACAGCTCTTCTACGAGGCCTGAATTAGTTGTAGAAATCCAATTCCTCCTGAGGGTAAGTCTGCAATGTAAGCAGAGAGTTTCAGGCTATTTTACATGAAGTTTTCTGTTCATGTTTTTTTTCTTCCTCCCTGACCTTGGACAGGAGGTTGGAGTCAATAAAGTGCATTTCTCTTTTCCACCGCAAATACTTCAGTGTTGAGGAAGTTTGGTTGGTTTGGGGGTTTAAAAATTTTAGGTTACATTTTTAAACTTTTCATTCCATGCATGTTTTCCAATTTGACCCCTCAGAATTACAGTATTAAAATTTCCACAGCGAAACATTTTTTGATGTGGCAGTTGTAAAATCTTTATTACTGAGGGATTATACTTTAGTGACTAGCACTGGAAAATACGCTTTCCTCCAGGTAAAGTGTCCCTACTTTTCTGGTTTTGTCTCTGTCTCTCACAATTAAATGCTATCTAACTCTGCTTAACAGAAGCATTCCCATCATGTTGTACCTGCTCCTTGTGAGCCCCCTCAATGTCAATGAAGTCTGTCGCTTATGGGTGTGAGTTTTAAACAAAGCCCAGGTTCATGAAAGCATCCCTTTCCCATACAGGCGGTAAGCTTGCATTTAAGCACAGGAAAAAAAATTCATTTGAAATCTGTGAGATTTCCCCCTGGATCAAACTCTCACAGATGATTAAGTATTTGGCTGAATTTTGGATCTAGTGAATGAGAGTACTACCAAAGGTGTATCAGTGGTGCACAGCCAGGTACAACCTGATGAAGGTGACAGGCAGAGGGGTAACATGCTGGTCGAGACTGTAAGATCACCTCACTGTCTCTGGGAATTCCCACCGGTGTCAGAAGCACCGCGTCTTTCCATTGTGTCGGTGCAGTTTCAGCTGGAATGAAACAAGTCTCAGAGGCTTTGGCTGTATATGTAGCTTATTTCTTCTTATTGGAGTGGGAATAAACACTTTGAAGGAATAGTTTTGACAGGTAAGGTAACACCACTGAATGATAGTATAAGGGGGTAGATGGCTGGAGTTTGTTTTCATTTTCTCCCTTGAAAAGAATGGGGATAGAGGTTAGTAGAAACAAGGGAGCTTTTAAAAATAGCATCTAATATGTGATTCAGTATACAGGCTCAAATACTTACAAAATATATATATAATTCAAAGTAAACAAACCCAACATGATTCATGGTGTTCAATAACCACAGTGTAAGGTCAATTAGCCTCAGTACAAACTGCAAATACTTTCAGACATATAATAGAACCCCTAAAAAAACCAGGTCGTGAGCAAATCAAGTAACGTAACTCGTGTGTACATGCTTACCAGCACACTTTCTGAGTCAATTCCAAGACTCTCTGAAAAGTTTTGGACCTGGAAGCAGCAATGGCAGAAAAATAAGTCAATTGTTTTGAGAGAGCAGTACCTTCCATTGCTTTTCACACTCCAGTGCCAAGGCACTGGCAAGCCACTGTTTAAACCATTGGGGCTGAGACAAAGTGTATTTCAGCTTTTGTTAAACCTTGGGAGCAAGCTAACAGGTGACTTTTTCACCCTATCTTCATGCATTTTCTTCACTTGCACTCCAATTCCCAAATGTGATTTTACCATTTCAGTTCTGATGAAATGCAATGCGTAGTTTGCTACGTGCAATACAATGGCAATTACAGTAATTATTATGGTTCTGTTATTATGCTGAAATCTCAGGAATCTAGAGCAAGGGCAGAAAATATATGCTTTTTGATGGTTTATTGGCTGTATTGTCTGTGACTAGCCCACAAAGTCCTTGAAAGAATGGGAGATTACTCTTTCAGTCTTAATTTTGGTCAGAAACCAATCATAGCAGAGAAGCATTTATGAATGTGTGAGCAGTATCAAGCATCAATCTTTGTTAACAGTTTATCAGTGGTAAAAACAAACCCCTAGTCATAGATTTGAGCTGAAATAATATTGAGATTGAAGCCTGCCACAGTGGAAATACAAAAGTAGAAAGAAATTGCTATTAACATTTAGAGGGAATGAAGAACATGCATGTAGGCATGACGTAGATCCATCAGCCATTGCAGCAAGCATTAATTTAGCTTTCTGCAACACTTGGATAACTCGGATATAAGCCTGGTGTGAAAAATAACATGCACATTGCTTTAACTCTGCTTGCTAAAATGTAATAGCAATTCTTTCCACTAACTTAATCAATTGGGATCAGGTTATTAGATGCAGACTGCCAGGGTGGTGCAACGAGCAGGTCTGTTGCACAAACTGTTGAAGTTTAAAAAATAAACACATTTCATGTCAACATCTATTGGAAATATCTAAAATGGTTTTTTGAGCTATCACTTTTCTGTGTGTTTATGAATAAGTTTGTGGGGTTTTGTTCTGGTTTGGGCAAGAGGGGGTGGACTTTCAAATATCCACATTTCCATGAAAACAGGATTTCAGTCATTACCTAGGGAATAGAACACATCTATTATTCTATCCAGTATGAGCAAAGCTAGGGGGGTTGTTTATAGCATAGAGGAAATGAGAATAAGTGTGCAGTGCTTTGATTTAGGGGCATGAGAGGAGCGGTTGGGGGTCTGAGGGCATATTTTATTTTGCAGAATTATTTCAGGGTACAGAGGAGGAGAGAAGCTATTCCAAACTCAGAGTCTAACTCTGTAGCACTAACTTCCCCTCCAAATTTACTGCATAGTTCAACTGAATGTTTCACTGTGAAGATACCAATGTGCTGGATCTTCATCTTCTTGAAGGCAGCAGAAGCACATGTCCACAAAGGCCAATGCGCGTAGGAGATGATTTATTTGGTGAGAGTAGGAGGGGAGCGGGCAGAAGAGAGAGGAAAAGGAAATCATGAATAATGTTGCCAGATTTTGCCCTCTAGGTCAAGTAATTACATGAAAGCCTTGACCTTCTATTTTTCTAGCTGTATCTCTAATTATCTTTCTTCCATTTAAGTATGTTTGTGTCTATAACTGTGAAAGCCATAATCTAGAATATAAGATCGTAAGTTCATGGTACTGCTTAGGAACTAAAATAATGCGTTTCAGCGTTACAAAAAAAAAAAAAAATATATATCTTTTAGATAGAAACCTGACTTACAGCTTTTTGAAAACTTGATTTGGCAACAGCTTACTAAGTTTAGGATGAGACCCTTTTCGGAGGTTGAACCTAGAGCTGTGCCCCAGTTAACCCATGAGCGTTCTGATTTAACCAGTGCCTGCTGAAATAGTCTCTGGGGACCTACCTGTGAGAGATGTCCAGAATCTTTTGCTAGTTCAGTCTCAAAAGAAGTTATGCAAAGAAATGCTAAGTACCTCCCCGCATTGGTCTCTGAGACTGACTTCAAAAGACATCACTTAAGGGCCCCTCTGAAAAGCACTAGAGATTCAAAGGGTCGGGGCTAGGGGGAGGGAATAAGGCAGAGCAGAAGGAGTGTGTGCAATGCAAACAGAAACGAGAGCAGAAACACAGCTATGAGGAGAAATTTTGAAAGAGAGAAGAAATAAGAGCTTGATCTTGCTACGTCAAAGAAAAGAGGAGTCAATGAGGAGATCTGAGGATTTCTATAGACTTCCTAATCTTCAAAGGCTTTTAAAAATATTAAGGGTGGTGGGTTTTTATCATTTATAACATTATATGGGATAGAGCAGATATAAAAAGCATTTAGGCATGTATAAAACAAAAACATTTTTAAAAAAAAAAAATCAAAACAGCACTCAAAGTCCTTCTGAAAAGCAGCCCACCTCCCTCAGATAAGAAGACAGGCTGAGCTTTATCATCTTATCCAAGATGAATGAAATTTCAAAGTTTAAGCCCAGCTCAGTGGCAATTTAGAGCAGAAGTGCAGTTGTTTGCAGTATAAATTGTGAGACTGATAACTGTCAAGTGACACTGATGGGCACAGCCCCTTGGAGAAAAGTTGAACATAGAACCAGAATGTTATCACAGAATATCCCTTGGCACACTAAACAAAGTTAAAACTCTCATTAGCATGCCTGTGCTTCCCTTTTGCCATTGACATTTCTGAACCCAAGGGAGTTATAATGAAACAATATACTGCAAACTGCCCCAATTTTGTTACTGTTTTTATTGCTAATGCTGTTTGGAAGGAAATTGTGCTTGACCTTTAACAGGGTAAGTTTACAGTCAGGTCTCAAGGAGCTGACAATTAGCAACTAATCAATAAAGAGTATCGTTGGCTCAGTAGTTCCTTTCCCTGCTAGGTTTAGACTTTTCCTGATCTACAAATGTCTGTAGTTTAAGTTGCATGAAGGCCTTGAAGGTGGACATCAGCGTAGAGGCAGAAAGCGATGCTGATACTGCTCAGCTACCCAGCTTGACCATTCAGATGCAGGTGGTAAAATGTTACTTTCGGTTCTATTGACTTATTTTCATATGCCTTAGAGGAAAACAGGGTTTCCAGACTCTATTGGTACACCTATCCTCTGAAATCCAGGCTTGTGTTAGGGAGACTGAATGTGAACACTGAACCCATACTGCATCTCACATTTTAAAATGAAAATCTTATTGTTGTAAATGATAAAAACTACTTTTGCACCATGCAAGCTGTTATCACAATGTTGTTGTGTTCAAAAAAGTGTGACGAACAGCATTGTGGGAATGTGAATAAAAATCTAGAGCCTTAGCTCATGTGAACTTAATGGAAGCCTAGGGCATTTGGTGTTTTGCAGGCCCCAAATTCTCAATGGCTATGGTCTAGATTTCTCTAGGTTGATGTTTTGATGGTAATTGTCCCTAGAAAAAAACCTTCCACCTTGGTGGGTTTCTCCAATGAATGTAGAGCTTGCAAAAGGGACTCTACACTGCTCTTTCCAAACCGCATGGTAAGTAAAATGCTAGAAGCACACCGCTGTAAGGAGGAGTTAGAAAAGTCTGTAGGAGACCCCTAGAAAACTTAAACTGAAGATATAAACATGCCGTGATGTCTTTACCCATCAGCCCCTTCTCATGCTAGGCTGTGGCTGACATTCAGCATTCCAGTTTTGACAATTCAGCTTGTTTGGTGGCAACCCAGCTTTGGGGAGATAGTGGGCATCAAAGGAGATCACTACAAAAGGAACACTCAAGATGTATGCGGCAAGCTAACGGAGGGCTATCTAGTGGCTTGTGAGAATAAGTAGCATTGTCTTTAAATTGCTTGGTTCAAGCCACTACCAAAAGCCTTTCTGCCCTATGAAAATGTCCTTTCTCTCCCATGAGATCTCATATGTGAAGTACAGGTTTGATAGACTGTTGTTTATTGGTTTTAAGCTAAACTGCAATTGAACATGGTGTATTGCAGTTTTAGATGAGAGGTCAATCTAATTGCCAAGTAATTGTCTGAAAATTACATGAACAATAAAACAAAGTTGTACACTTTGTAACATACAGTGTCAGGCCGGCAAGAAATGTTTTTGCATTTAATTGACATTTAACAAAATAATTACAAGTCCTTCAGGATAATTAGAATACACACTGTATTTACAAAGTGCTTAAAATACTAGTTGACCTTTAGCAAGTGTGTTAATCAATAACAAACCTATAACTTGCTATTATGCCGATTAAATGCCTGTATATTTCGTTCAGATATTTAAAGGTGAAGGTTAAATCATGTTAAATCATTACCCTGTCAGGATGGGCATTTTGCTCTGATGTGTTGCTTCCAGAGAAAGCATGCAAAATATCTTGTGAAATGTTCCAGGGATTTTACTGATCCATTTTAAAATTTACAGCAGGGATTTTAAAATCTTGTACTCCTGAGAGCTGCACTCATAGGACTCATTCCCAAGATGCATAGTTCTAAAGAGATGATCCTTCTTGCCCCTCTCCCTTAAAATTTTAATGAATTTATGTTGAAGTGTGTGTGTCTGTGCTGAATGGTGATTTTACAGCAGTGTCTCCCCTAATCTTCCAACATCCAGAGAAATATAATGAGGTGACTGCAAAATTACCTTGGATGTAAAGCCTTTTTCACCACAGAGATTCATATCTTCTCCTGAGATAGAAATACGATGTTTTATATGTACTGACAAGTTAATACAATAATGGTTAGTGTGGAATTAAAAAATACTTGTGTTGCATTATGCTTTTCTATTTGGTGCAAGACCTCAAAGGTAAGAAGTGAAAATGGTTGGTATGTGCAAACAGAAGTGGTAGATTCTCTGCTAAATTCAGTGAAGTGGCTAAAAACAGGAAAAAGAGAGGAAGCATTATTTTTCCTTCTGCTTTTGGAGGAATTTTTTCCAAGATGTTATCTTTGCAAAAAAATCTGTTCACAACACAAGTGATCTAAGAACAGAACTGTTACTCATGTGATGTAAATCAGCATTACTCCACTAAGCTACAACTGTTCTAATATGTTGAAGATCTGATCAAATGTATTTTAGAGAAAGGTGCAGTAAATTAGTATGGCCATTCTCTCTCTTTTTCAAGAGTAATGTGCTTCTGACTTTGCATAAAGGTCAATGAAGTGTTAAATTGAGGGTGATTAAATACAGAGTGTGAGGGAAATGACTCCAAGAGCAAGAATCAGCGAGAAGACAGATATGAATGACGATGCAATAAAAATAAGGTAATCGTTGAATGATAAAAACACCTTCTGATACGCAGAGTCCAAAGCTGTTGAGCATTTGAAGAAGTAGTGACACATGTACTGGGGAAAAATCAAACAAAACTCTCTCCTTGCCATGTAATTGAGGCTTCAATATAGTCATATAAAAAGTATTTTATAATTTTCAGTATTGGCATTGTACCTGGAACTGATATATTTAGAACAGAAACTTAAAAAAAAAAAAAGGCATCAAGTCAAGTAATTCAGAACCACCTTTTTAATAATATAATCCCCAGGCCCAGTGCTTCCAGGAAAATTCTTTTTCATAACAATATGTTTAGATAAAGGCCTCTATTCTTGGTCCTGCCTTTACATTGCTATCACAATGCTACTGGGCAAGATGCTTATCTTAAATTTGCTAAGGACATGCAAATCAGATAGGCTATTTTCCAAGTAGTATGTAAATTGTAACCACTGTAAAGCAATTTTTGTTCAATTTTTGTTTGGACTAGATTTACTATGTAAATAAGGAGCTCCATGTTGTCTTACGATCCTATGGAGTTCCCAGTTAATACTGAAGCCATTTTGATCTGAAGGTTCCTATGTGGCTCCAACATGAGGTTATGACTAGGTACAATTCCTCACGTTCACTTGTAATATCTGTCCATTGCATTTTAAAGCACGACACAAAAAAGAAAGCAGACCATCTATGTCTACATTACCCATGTGAAATAAAGGCTTATTTTGCAGATGCTGTCTTCTGAATAAAACATTGCTCCCAAGCTGTAATCTAATTCCCCAAGAGGTAAACAGGGAATTCTGCAATGAAGTTGATGAAACTGAAGTCAGACTTGCATCAATAAAAACTGTCCCTAAATATTCCCTTAAACATTCTTAAACGTGAGTAGTATACCTTGGGTTTAGTATACACAGAAATAGAGATTTATAGTCAGGGAGAAGTTGATGATGAAAAAGTTGAGAGGTTTTATGAGCCTTGAGGCAACAAAATGCCAAGATATCAGTCAGGCCATTTGAAATAAAAGCCCAGAAATCACTCTCAAAGAGGATTGTTGATTTTCTATGTTAATAATTGATAAAATAAAGTACAGACATCTTAGCTGTAGATGTATCTGGCAAAAGCTGTGAAGCTGCATTAAAATATACTGCATTGCTTTCCTTTAGAAAGTTCCATTTTCAGAATGACTGCTGATTCCAGCATTGCTGATTTCCATCACGTAACTTTGGGGAATCTTTCTCACAAGTTGAATTCTTTCTGGTTGATGTGAAGTTTTAAAGTGTGATCCCTGCCCTTAAATGTTTTATGCAGAAATAAGCTACTAAAGATCCATTCATGAAGCGGTCCCAGTCTGAGTTGATCTTTACGGAGCAGTGGTGTGTGAGATGGAACACAGCACTCCGCATGATGTTTCTCTGATGCCCTGTAGAGTGGCTTTACAGTTTTTCTATCTGCTTCTGAAATGGATGATATTCTGTTTGAGATTACGGGAGTCCCATCACTCCTATTTTCTTAATACGGCTTTGATACATCTAGAAGACTGGACAGAGTGGAGAAAGAGGAAATACTGTTATCCACTAGTTGCGAAACCTTCCTAAGGAGCTTGGAATTTTTTTCCATAGCCTGTGAGTTTCCTGCATGTGCTTTTTGGCAAATTATAGGTGTTAAGGACCATGTGACTGCCATAGACCAAAGTGTTCTGAAGGTGCAGGGGAAAAAATATTGTTGAATAAGAAGGCAACTGGGAGTAAATTAACCATAATGAGAATTCAGCATCTAATTTTCCCTTGCACTACAGATGCAGTGACTTAAGGGGAACAATTGCTTCAATCCCAGTCTAAATGGTAGTCAAGAAAAGCTGAAGGAATTTATTATGCCAGAAATAGATCAATGGCTGCTTTAATATGGCTTCATGTCAGGCTTCTGTTTAGTTTCTACCTAGAAGCTAAACCAGAAAAGACAAAGCTTCCTTTACAATTCCTTGATACCACATGTCTTTGTAGTAAAAAAATGGAGCAGTTCCATCAAAGTGAGGAAAAGTATTGAATGAGGATTTGTCCCAAATTTTAAATGTCCATCACTATGAAACTATGTAATCTGTTACAAGAGCCAAAGGAACTTTTACAGGCATTTTGTTCATCATATTCAGGATGGTTCTTTTTGTCTGTCTAAAGTGCTGTACTAAAGCCTCAAGGAAGAGTTATAGTCTCAATTATTCCTTCTGCATGGCTCCCATATTTGTACTGAGTCCTGAGGGAAGGGTTACCACTAATAATTAATCTTTCCCTAGTTTCTCCAAGCAAAAGCATCAAACCTGCAAACAACAGGACAGTTTCCTTTTTAAAATGTCTCTGCTACTGTGTAGAATTTTTATTCCTTTAGTTACAAGAATTAAGTCCAAACTGTTACTCTGGATCCTAGCAGTCTGTTTTTTGAAATATAACAGGCAGAGTTCCTATGTTGGTTCTGTCCATTATTCACTGAGATCCATCATTTTAATAAATCATGTGGTAATACAGAGTTCAGATTAATGTGTACTGATACATTCTGCAGTGATGGTCGGTACTAGAACTAGAAATATTCTACTTACCCACCTACCATTTGGTTGTTATCACTAGTGATTATTTTCTGTCCTTTATTTGCATTGTCATAGTTTCTCCTAGCTTATATATCCATAGGGTGAGGTGAACATTAAAAGATTTGAATAGTAGGTCCAAAACGCAAAAATCTGCTAAACTGACTTGTATTATTCATGTTTCCTTCATCTCCCATGTGGAGGGCCATTGTATAGCCTATATGCTGCTTAATTGCTAGTAGATAGTATAAGTGTGAAACCAGAATTAGTTGATTTTATGCTTCTGTCTTGCGAGTGATTTGCTTCTGGTAGAGTGTATATGTTTCTTTTAAAAACAGTCTGAGATCCATTTTCTTCCCTGCTTTCATTCTCCCACTTCAACAGTTGCTCTGAAACATCGACTAACTCTTCCTTTACTTGGGAAGATAGCAATTATCTCATTTGAATCTGCTTTCTCATTCGGACTTTAAGAGGCATCTGGAGGTAGCAAACAGAGCTCACATTCATTTCAGCTGCAATTATAGATCAGAACCACTCTCAGGCTATGCTGAGCATTACCTGTACCCTTAAGGGCTCAGATCTTGTGACCCTTTGTTGAGCAAGTATCACTGTCTAAAAGAATAGCTCTACTGTTTTCAAGAGTGTTACACCTGTGGGCTGTAGAAAGAGACCCAGCACTTTCACAATAGCTTTTAGAAAAGCAAGCAGTACATCGCCTTGTAGTTTGAGTTACCACTTTTCACCTTGTGATATGGCTGATGCTAGAGTTTTCAACTTTGTCAAGCTCTTGCTGAGGGCAGAACAATGCAGGCTGCTGGGTGATAGGATCGCGAGAGCTGGGTAACAGCGTGTTACTGCAACCTTCCTTTATACATAAGCATTTTGCTTTCCATAAACTCAGCGGTATGGCCAACAGTCTGGAAATAGAACACTGGAAGTGGTGTCAAAGCTTACGAATTTACACATAAGTTAGTTCAGATTAAAAAAATAAATAAAGAGAACCAAAGTGAGAAGTGATTTGTCTACTCTCTTTGTGGTAGCACAGGTGGTGCTTTGACATTTGAGGCATCTCTTTGCTTATGGTCTGGCCCGGTTTGGGGTCTCCGCAAGCTTTGGAGACTTCAACTTGCTGTCGTGAAACACTGATGAGATTAAAATACACATGCATTTTTTTTCAGAGATCTTATCTACTTAAAGCCCGAAACCATTTAATAGAGTAAGGTTGGTGTATATGCAAACATGGCACTTTGCTGAGTTTTTAAGTGAATTTACCGCAATAAACACATTTAGTTTTTAAGTTGTAACATAGGCTCTCTGAGGCTGTGACTTCTTTAGCTGTGAGCTTTAACAAAACCTCTTTTACTGCTTGCTGTAAATAAATATTTAACTCACATGATTATTTGCAACTTAAAAGGTATTTCTTGTAGAAAAGTTAAGGGCTTTTGAGGTTTCTGAGTGCTTCCTTAAAAGTGGTCTAACTGTTGCATGATCAATTACCCCAGGTCAGCTCCAAAGTAACTTGAAATCCACTGGTAAGACTTCCCTGGACTCGAGTAGGCTTTGGGACAGATTTTATCTGCAGCTATTTCAATCCCGCCTGAGGCTTGCAGTTCCATAGTTTTATATGTAGATATCTGGGAGGATGGGGTTGACCTGATCTCTGGCGGACCCCATCAAAGGTAACTGTGCTAAGTGAGGGATCTCTGATTCGTGATCCAGCACCACCATATGAAAATAGAAATTGTACATCTATGCTGAGTTGAGCCTCTGGCACATCCACTGTGCACTGAAAGTCTATGAAGGGCTCTGGAAATGTACCCATGTGTCTCACAATAGTATTAAGCAATCAACAAAATTAACCCAGGTTCACTTTCATTAGAAAATATTACCTGATCAGTGTGATGCCTAATTTCAGAGCTGCAAATGTGCCTGCCAGCTGTGACAGCCACCAATTCCTAACATATCAATTGGGTCACACAAGGCAGCTGAGTAGATGTTTCAATACAGAGTGAAATGAAATAAGCCGTTGCTGAGTCCAAATTACCCTTGCTTTTAGTACTTACACTGGTCCAAGCTCCAGGACAAACTCATTGTACAATATAAAAAGGAGTGAAAGCTTCAAACGTGAAGTTTGCTCCCTGCTTTGCATATTAAACTGTTAGTTTAAATTCTACCTTTTCCACAGCATATATTAAAATAAATGAAAATATATTAGGTCTGATTCTCCTTTCAGTGAGACAGATTTCACAATTATGTGATTCCAATGCTTGCAATAATGGCTTTGCTGGCTCAAATTGCGTAGAAGAAAAGAAAAATCAAACCACAAAATATTTATGTTTAAAACTGTACAAGAAACAGGCTAATGGCTCACAAGGATGACTGAATCAATGTAATAGCCCATAAAGTGTTCTTTGGCATGACTTTCTATTTATTTAGTTAGTTTTTTGTTTATTTATTTAATCAAAGCAAAAATTTTGGTAGACCTTACAAGGTTTTGGCCTGTTCAGAAGCGTACAGCACCTGTCTTTTCAGATCTCCCATAAGGGAAGCATTTATTACAATTATTTTGGTGAAATTCTGTGAAACTGTAAATTACACTATAGTTACGTCAAAGACATTCTCAAATAAAATTGCAGAAAATGAGATATGAAATGAAAAGCTAAGCCTTTCCAGCTGTAAATAGGTAGACTGCTGTGAGAGTTTCCTTTATGTCCAGCAGATGTCAATGTGGTGATAAACTAAAGCACGCTGTGTATCAAAACCAAGCCTGTCCACATTCAGAATAAAGGTAGAGCAACTACTCGCATCCCAAGTGCCAGACTCGGCCATGGTCTCCCAGTACAGTGGAGCATTCATGTAAGTTCTTTGGACTTTTCTCCAAAAAGTGGTTTTGTTTGTCCACACACAGTCAACATTGATTTAACTGCAGTTAAAAATGCTTTATGACTTCTATGATGTAAGACATCACTTGGCTTTTTGCTTTCCATTTCTTCTCATCCTTAGCTCCTGCAAATATTATGGTCTTTCTTTTTTCCCCATGTGCAGAATAATTAAAGTAAGCTATTGTATCAATGCTCTTCTCCCGTGCTTGGCAGATGTTCTCTCCAGCCTTATCCAGGGAATTCCCTGTTGTACTATTTGTTGTGTTACGTGTTATTTGAAATAGTGAATATTTCACTGATGTTAATGATGTAGGAAATAGGAACAATGGATGGTGGTTAACACTTTGTAGGTGGATAGCTTGTCCTCTAAGTATTTCTTCTATTTAGTCTTTTACTGTCATATTTGAACACTCCATTGATTTTCTTTAAGTTCATCATATTGTTTAGCTGGGGTTTTTTGGGCTACTGTACATGATGTTTTTGAGTATTGCTGTATTGATTTCCCAACAAGACATTTTAGTCTCAAAATATTAATGACTCAAACTGTAAGTATTGGTACATATGTTTTTTAGTTTCATAAAATCATCCAATAGTGGCCAAGGAATAGAAAAACCTTTCTTCACTGCTTGCCTTTTGTTTAGAAACATTTATCTAGAACATTGGTTTACAGTAGACTTCTTCCAATGAAGAAGATAGAAGCTGTCTCGGAATCGATTAGGAAGTCATTATCTGTATAAGATGTCTTAAGTTGAGGGTATGGGCAGCTGTCATCTCTGGGGTGATTCCCTGTGTGAAATGCTGTGGTGAGGCCATACTGTACCTGAAAGCTCAGAGCTAGTCTACCGCAGACATCCAGCAGGTGCTAACGGTTGTCACCGATGCACAGGTTCAGGTGGATTTGGTAGCTGTGGCAATGACTCTGATGTACTTTCCTTTAGCTGAATGGCTTTGTACCATTGTTTCCAGTATTAGTCGAAAGTCTATATTTGACTGAAAGACTTTAAAAAAAAAAAAAAAAAAAGGAAGCGATGTTTTGATCACACCACATCTGAAGCTCTTTTTTTAGCAGTGCTCCTGCTTGGCTGAGGCAATTTGTCATCATCTAGAATTTGAGAGCCACAGTGGACTTTCTCCAGCGTTACTCTCTCCCATGCCTGTTAGCCCGGTGCTTGGATTCTCTCGGGAATAACTGCTAATAAATAATGATAAAAGAAGTAGTAGACCTCCCTCCCATTTCTGTTTCCTTTACTGCTGACCTCTGCTTTCTTGGATAAGAAAGTGGTGATATGCACATAAAAGAACTCTTCTCCACTGTTGAATATTTCATATGAGTTTCTTGTTGAAAGATTGATTTTTGCCACAGCTCTCTGACTTTATTTGTTGTCAAGATGAACGTGCACACTGTGTTTTGGAAATGTAAATATGAATATTTGCTCTTTTGTCTGCGTTGGAGAGCTCTGACTATGGTATGTTGTTGTGGTTTAACCCCAGCCGGCAGCTAAGCCCCGCACAGCCGCTCGCTCGCTCCCCCCGGTGGGATGACGGAGAGAATCGGAAGGGTAGAAGTGAGAAAACTCATGGGTTGAGATAAAGACAGTTTAATAGGTAAAGCAAAAGCCACACACACACAAGCAAAGGAGAACCAGGAATTCATTCAGCACTTCCCATGGGCAGGCAGGTGTTCAGCCATCTCCAGGAAAGCAGGGCTCCGTCACGTGTAACGGTGACTTGGGAAGACAAAATGCCGTAACACCGAACATCCCCCCCCTTTCCTTCTTCTTCCCCCAGCTCTATATGCTGAGCATGATGTCGTATGGTCTGGAAAATCCCTCGGGTCGGTTGGGGTCAGCTGTGCCGGCTGTGTCCCCTCCCAGCTCCTTGTGCCCCCCCAGCCTGCTCGCTGGTGGGGTGGGGGGAGAGGCAGAAAAGCCCTTGGCTCTGGGTAAGCACTGCTCAGCAATACCTAAAACACCCCTGAATTACCAACGCTGTTTCCAGCACAAATCCAAAACATAGCCCCATACTAGCTACTATGAAGAAAATTAACTCCATCCCAGCCAAAACCAGCACGTCATGAATGCCCTTTTTTTACATGAATCTGAAACTTGCAAGCAAAGAAATTTTCAGGTTGAAATTGCTATTCAATTCAATCCTCTTGAGAACTTCTCACACCTCTATACTTAAGATCTGCATAAATTCTTATAGTCTTAGACCAATGTTTGGCAAATCACATACACAAAAGCAGTCAGATACCATAAGTTGACACAATACCTTACAGAAGATACTCATACTAAACTAAGGCTTTTGTACTGGCTTATGTATACCAGTATTTGCATATCTTGAGATTTTTTAAACCTGCACAGCATAGTTCTGTTTTAGCATAATATCATATTTTCATTACAATATAGCGGTTTTGCATAATAGTTTGCCTGACACCAGCTATCACAAGGGACTAAAACAGGAGAAATTCTATTACTTCATATTATGAACACTAGACTTGATTTTTATTATAGTCTAATAAATGCATTAGGCCTGCAACCTTCTGTATTCAGTTTTGTTCTAAAGTAATCCACTAAACCATAGTGCATTTTAGTTATTGATTTTGTGATGACCTCAGCTTTTGTGCAGTGTTTTGGGTACTGACTGCAGAAATCAGGAAACAGTAGTAAGAGGAGCTACTCTCAACAGTAGTCTATTTTCTCCTTCCGCCAGTCTGACGAAATTTGGCTTGCTTCCTTTCTGGTGAGTTTGGGAAATGTATTTGACTCAATTCACACCCAGTGGATCAGTTGTATTTAATTATTCACAGCCTTAATCATGGGGCTGTGTTTGTACACGTTAGTAGCACAAATGCTGTCCCATAAAATTCAGACTCAGAAGGTTCCCGCAGAAGGGAGCGTTACCACAAGGAAAATCTCCCAAACATTTTGTTCTTAGGGTGTGACTTTCTGACATAATGATTCAGAAATGTCATTTTTGAACTGGGATTGCCCATCATTTTGTTACTGTTCCTCTGTCGCCATCCAATGTCCCAGAAAGGTTTGTTCTAAATTTTCCAATGTCCTGCTGAAGGCTTTTATAAACTACCATTATAGTTTTTTGTCCTGGCCATTTGGTGTAAGTGGAAGCAGTCTCCTGTGCTGCCAAAAGAGGAGTGAAGCCAGGAGAGAAGCATACTGTAGCAGCAAGTCAGGCTATATGAGGGTATAAACCAAGTTGTTCTGAGATGTTTGAAGTGCTGTTGTTACTGAAAGAGAGGCCCTATATGCATTCCCAACTTACAGAGCTCTAATTAAGCATACAATCATTGGGGCTCGCTAATTTTCCAATTATATTTTCAAGAGTATAATGTGTACTGCAGAAGACTGTCTTCAGCTGACACTCACCTTCGCTGTACCCAACACAAAATCGTAAGAAGGGGGGAGGACTGGAGAGTCAGGGCAGCACGTTGCGTAGACTGTGTGGGACCACAGAAGTCATTAAGGTAAACTTGCCATAATTTTGCAGATAAGTTTGTAACTTGCAGTGCTAGTGATTCGGGGGGGGGGGGGGGGGGGTGTTTTTTAAAACAGGTTGCATGACTGCAAATACCATAAATCGTCTGTCTTTTCAAAGGAAAAAAAAATGGTTTTTTGTTTTTCTCTATGTTTTGGCATTGCTGAATGCTCCTCCTGGGTGTTGCCAGCCCAGCAAATCTCTTTCCATATGTGCCACAGGATGGGGCATCTGCCAACACATCAGCTAAGCCCGTGCAGCAATGCTGCCTTCAACAAGACGTGTACAGCAAAGTAGTACACCATGTCATCTCGCTTTGGAGAAAAGTTATTTACTTGTTTGTCCTCTGTTAGTCCTCAGCTGTTAACCATAGATTATTTTTTTCCTAATAGCTATGTGGAACCTGGGGGGCAATACCCACTGGCATCTGTCTTCTGACTTAGATCAAATTTTAGTTCCAAATATATTTACTGTCACTGCTTTTATATGGGACTTGTAAATCTTTTCATGTAGAAACAGTGTGGAACTAAAGGTCTAAACTTTCCCTTTGATGTCAGTAAGAACTTCCCTGCTTAGTTGGATTGGACTATGATATTATACATCTGCTGGAAAAAAAAATGGGTTGTTAGAAACTTTATAGGAATTTTTAAATTAAACTTTAAGTGAGCATATTGATAAACTGGTATAATGAGCTCTGCTGTAGGCTTGGGGAAACACACATAAATATATATAAATGATGAAATCAAAAGTATAAGTCATCTAGATATTCCCATTTGTGTGCAACAGGTTTTGTAAATCAGCTATATATGCGATTTAAATCTCAAATGAGCTAAGGATGCCATATGGTTTCACTATGTATCCAAAACACTGGAACCCTTGCTGAGGAAATAGTATTAAGGACATTTTATTCTTGGCTTATTGCAGTATTTCTTCTGAGTGGGGAATACATTTTAAGCTGCCCTTGAATGTAGGCATGTTGTGCTTTCTGGAATAGAAACAGATATTTTGATCTCTTCCTTAGATATAGCACCCACAGGGGGGGAGGAAAAAAACCAAACCAAAACAACCCATCCTTTTGGGGGCAGTAACTATTCTGTATCCTACTAATGCCTCTGTCCTGTCTCTCTTAAAGTTAGGGTTTTAAAGATGATCACTGACAAGTGGACAGGGCAAGTATTTATTCTTTTCTGATAAGAATATATTATAATCATCTCACCTGGTCAGATCCTTTTGCCTTGACATTTTTAAAGTCATTTCCAGAATCTTTTTGTATTTCAAGATACGTCGATTTTTATGTAATACCCTAATACTGTCACATATGTATAAATTTCATCAATGTTTTTATATGTTGATCGTCGTGATTTTGTGCATATAATGAGATTCGTCCTTCTTTTCCTTCCTAACTCTAATTGCTGCATAGTATGAAGAATGCAATCCGGTATAAATTTGCTAGTTCCAAAGACACAACTGTCTTGTGCGATGCCACATGGGTTAATTTAATTCCTAAACTAATGTAGGCTCACTGCAAAAATATATTAACTGAAGATTTTCCAAAATACTGATTTCACGCTAATATGGATTGATTAACACTTAAATGAGGGAAATGATAATTTTGTGCATTAGGGCTCTGATATTTACACTGCATCATATGCTGTGTGTTTTATGCTGTCTCTAACAACTCTATATGTTTTCTGTTCTACAAATTTTTCTGCATTCCTAAACAGCTGAATATATTCTTTCTTATTAAGAGTCAGTATCTCAGCTGTCAGCTTTTCATAGGGCAACAGCAAAGGGGGAGAGAAAAATAACAAAAATAACAACTTGTGTAGCATCTTTCATCTCGGTCTCCAAAGCCAGACATCGTTAGTAAGATAGGACTATTGGTTTTACTTCTGACCTGCATCCAGGCTACCTTTTCTTGTGATCCTGCTCAAGATAATTGGCGAAAGGAGAATAGATGAGTGGCCGGGAAGAAGCTAACTCAGATGCTAGCAGAAGCACTGCCGAGTACTTAGCTTCTCCAATATCTCCTCTCTTGTGAGGAAACAGTATCCTTTCCTGGAATTGTCCTCTGAATGGGACATAAAATCAAGAGTCTAAGACATGGTTAGTCATTAAATATCTTACAGATTATTTTCTGAGTGCCAGATTCCATCCCATTTACTTCCATTTCAGCTTCTGATGTTCTTCCACAATTTAAATGAATACAATGTTCTCTCTTCCAGGCCCTAATTAACGTGTAGTTGTTTCGTTCCATTGTGAGGTACTGAAAAGCCTCTGATCTCCTCTCAGGAATCAGCTGTGATTCCTGCATCTGTGATGCAGCAAAGGGTATTCAGGTAGCAGAATATTTTGAAATCTTTTTCTCGATAGCATGATACTTTCTAGACCTGAGTCTGCTCTTGTATCAAAATAAATCAGAATGTCGCACAAGTTATGTTTTTTCCCTCGTGACAGTTTCAGATCAGTGTACCTGACCCTGTGCTTTCAAAGCGGTGATGTTAATTTTTGCACGGATAAACTGAAGCACATCAGCTTAACTGAATTGATGCTGGCAGATGTTCCAAGATAATGATGGTGTTTGAATACAGCACCAACATCTTCACCTCCTCCCCTCTGTCCTCAGAGGTGATAGGAAGAAACACAGCTCATGCTGATCAAACCTTTCCTCTGATGGGATTCTAGCTAATGATACTGTCATTATCAATACAGTCGCTATTGATCTAGTTTGTCAGATTTCCACCTTGCTTTGATTTTAGCAAGTGAAATGAGACAGAGGATGTCCCCATGCAAAACTGAACAAGCTTATATGCCAGACTTCATGTGCCTTGAAAATGGCTTGCAGTGGTTCTTCCAGTGCAGTCCATGCTCTCCAGCTGTTAAATCAGATACTTTTTTCTTTCATATTACATAAGCTTGCACAGTCAAAACAACGTTCTCCTTCGCTGGTGGCTTTTTGTATTCACAAAGGACCAGGGCCTTGATTTCTCCTTTGGACTGCTGATCATGCGACTGTTGTGATGACAGCAGTAGCAGTGTTTAAAGTTGACATTACTTATGTATTTATAAAAGAAACCAAGACAAAAATAATAGGCATGTAATTTTTCAGCCCTTTCCAGCCTGGTTATAATTTTTTTTCTTCTACCTGCAGTCAAACAACAGCCTCAGGCTCTGCTGCAGCCTCTTACCCAGGGCTGAGGAGATACAGTTGATATATCAAGTATAATTTCTAATCACAGAACTGCTTCAGACAACTGTTTAAGAATAGCTTTGTTCATGTAAACAGTGTCACTATAGCTTATTATAAGTTTGTGTACTTTCTTCAGAGATGCTGATCTTATCTTACAGCTATCATGGTGCTGAATCTGATCTTGCTTGTGTTTTTGTCGTGGTTTAACCCCAGCCGGCAGCTAAGCCCCACACAGCCACTCACTCGCTTCCCCGTGGTGGGATGGGGGAGAGAATTGGAAGGGTAGAAGTGAGAAAACTCATGGGTTGAGATAAAGACAGTTTAACAGGTAAAGCAAAAGCCGTGCACGCACAAGCAAAGCAGAACCAGGAATTCATTCAGCACTTCCCAGGGGCAGGCAGATGTTCAGCCATCTCCAGGACAGCAGGGCTCCATCATGCGTAATGGTGACTTGGGAAGACAAACGCCATCACTCTGAACATCCCTCCCTTCCTTCCTCCTTCTTCCCCCAGCTTTATATGCTGAGCGTGACATCATAAGGTCTGGAAAATCCCTCGGGTCGGTTGGGGTCAGCTGTGCCAGCTGTGTCCCCTCCCAGCTCCTTGTGCCCCCCCAGCCTGCTCGCTGGTGGGGTGGGGGGAGAGGCAGAAAAGCCCTTGGCTCTGGGTAAGCACTGCTCAGCAATACCTAAAACACCCCTGAATTACCAACGCTGTTTCCAGCACAAATCCAAAACATAGCCCCATGCTAGCTACTCTGAAGAAAATTAACTCTATCCCAGCCAAAACCAGCAGTTTTTAATTCTCTTCTCTCTTCATCCTTCACCTCTTATGCTAAGTACGTAAACTCTGTAGAGTGAGAATAATTTTTTATGGCTTACGTGTGCTACTCCTGCCATCGGGAGATCCTGATCCACGAGCTGGGGGCTGTTGAATTTACTGTGATGTAGGTACAAAATACAAGCTTTGGTTCACATCAGTTTGAGTAAAATCTGGTACTGGAAAACTCCAAACCATCTTTGCATGTGGGAAGAAGTTTAGTGCTGGATTTCCCGAGGATCTGTTACTAAATTGCTGCTTTCCCTTTATTTGAAGGGAATAAATATACCTGACTTTTTTCCAGTCTATCACATTATTCAAATTATCTCTAAATACACTGAGACTTCAACAACAGGGTTATCGGTATACTTTGGTGTGGTTCATGCTGTGGGTAGAATACAAATACAGAGAATCCAAAACAGAAATGGAGCTACTCTCCAATTCTGGAATATGAACATCTGTTTCTGCTGTTATGGAGGAAAATAAAATAAAGCAGTGCAATGTGAACTGGAAGGAAAGTGTAAGAGTCATTCTTGGGTTAAAGAAAGGGGGGGGGGAAATATGTGTGAAATCATTTTGCTATCCCAAAAATGACAGGGAGGAACATTATGAGCAGGGTCTCATATTTCCCCAGTAACTAAATATTGCTTTGGCTTTATTGCTCAGTTGACTTACAGAGAATGGATTTGTGGTTAGAGGAAAGAGCTTTAAAACTGCAACTAGATTACTTTTTTTGACCAAAGAATTTTTGATTAAAAAAATGGCTTGAAGCTTAATTCCATTTTTGAGAGTTCTTCCTTCAGTCAGAATTTTACAGACATTTTTCAACAAAAAGTAGAAATTAAAATAAATTATACACTGATGTTAGTTTTGCTCCTCTTTAGCCCTATATTTTTAAATGGAGCTTGAAGGCAAAACTAATTAATGAGAAGACGCCTATATAAAATTAGTTCAGAAGTGCAGAAATCCTGATGTTGCCTCAAGCAGAGAGACCTGAACACGATGAGCTAAATATAGCCTGTTTTACTGAAAAAATTTAGGTATTTAGGTCTTAAATTCAGATCTTCTCCTTCACCCTCCTTTCTTTCAAGTCACCTTGTTTAAGATAAATCGATTGACCAAGATGGAGTTTTCCTGAGTGATTTGCAGTTTGAAATAGCCAAGTACTTTCAGACACTCTCTCTTTTCATTTCCTTAAAGAAGTCTGAGCTTTAAAGTGAATCCTTCTGTCTCAGAGCAGAGGAAGAACAAACCCTTCTGATTGAGAGCCAGGGAGATGGTCTGAATAAATTGTCAGTAGCTGTTGAAGACATTGGTGTGCCTCTGCTATTACAGGAACCTCATCCCGATCGGCCAAAACGAAAATAAGAGAGGGGCGGGGGGAAAAAGAGGTAGAGAAATCACTATGAAAATTTTGGGATGCAAACTATAAAACCTGAGAAGTCATAAAGACTGAAAACAGCTGATAGGTTGTACTTAACCCTTCCTTAAATGTTTATGATCCCTGGGCAATAGATGCTCTTTTGGAGATCTGCACACTGTTTGCAAATTCCCGAACAATTGTTGAGAGCAATTGGAAGCTTTGAAAGAAACTTTGAAAATTTGGCTTTTTCACTGAAGATAAATCCAGTCATCACTGCATATTTCATCTCATCGGTCAGACAATGTAAAGTGTGATTTTTTGCAAGCTGTACCATGTCACTCTAGTTTGGAATAATGGGAATTGAAAGCAACCAGGAGCATTTCTCTGGGCTATGAATATATTGCCTCTTGAAAATGTGAATACAAATTCACATCTTAATCGCGGATCCTTGTTCCTATGCCAGCAAAACATTTGATATCACAATAGAAAAGAGTATTTTATGTATTTTAGAGCACGGGTGGAATAATTTTTTCTGTCACAGCCAGTACAATCATAACTTAAACAGACACTGCTAAATACTGTGGTAATCTGAAAACAATTCCTTTGTTGCTTGATAAATTAAACTGACCTAAAATAAGAATAACATTCCAAAAATGTGTCCAAACCATTAATATAAATTTGTCCAGAATCCAAAAATGCTCTAAGCAGTAGGCCAAATACTGTTTTCATGCACCTCTGATGCATTTTTCCAGCAGGTTTCACTGGCATAATGAAGAAATTAAGATAATAAATCTTTCCTTTCATACATGTCTGACTGAATATTGGGAAAGATTGGTTGCGCTTTATGTAGCTCATGGTGGCCATGTGCCTGTATAGTGCAAAACTCTATTGCCGACGCACCTCTCTTGGCTGCATCTGAAAAGTGACTGAAGCCACCAAGCACGTCTAGGCTGTGCCGGTGGACATCTATTGGAGATTCCTCCAAATCGGGGTAAAATCCTTCAGGGCAATGTGTAACATGATTCATCAGCTAGTCTTGGATTATACAGGCTTAGCCAAGTTCTCCCCTGTACTAACCTTCTAAAGCGTTGATTTTAAAAGAATTTGCAATGGCGAGGGATGCTGAAGTCCCACTGGGGTGGGAGTGCTCCTTGCATGGCTTTGCCTTCCATTAGGCAGCCCAGACTGGCTCTGGCTGGCACTGAGCTAACTCCTACAGCAGATTGAAATTTCCCTGTCCAGTGCCCTGCAGATGAGCCCATCAGATACACGAGCGTCTCTGGCGTAACACAAAAGGAAAGGGTGAAAAGGAGCGTGGCAGAGCAGCACGCTGCAGCATCCTACTACCGTGTGAATCGGGGCTTGCCTGGAAAAGCCACAACAGGGTGTGATGAGCAAAAAGCCATCTTTGAGCAGCGAGTACTCCAGGTCATACTTGAGCAATGAGCCCAGAGTGTCCCCAGTCGCAGGCTAATGTGAGCTGTTCCTGCCAGGAAAGAATCAAATGGGAAAACAGCACTGCTTACAGTATGCTTTTGTCATCCAGAAACACTTAAGCTGCGTGAATAAAATTGCATTCCATGCGCCAAGGGCATGAATAACTCCACATACAGAAAAGCAAGTGCATAAGCTTGGATGATTACCGGTGTCAAGACAGCAGGCTCTCCCAACTGTTTACAATGGAGTTTTACAGAACAAGAGAGGAAGAAACGTCCATAATAAGAAAGTGGGTCAGGTGCACAGTGAAAGGCAACAAAAAGAACAAGAATCAGAGAGCCCACAAGCTGCATCCCAACAGCTCTGAATCTGGGGACAGAATCTGTGTAAGCACAAATGTCGCTTTTCTTACCCCCAACAAAAACTGACAGACCTCCCACGTTGACTTTAAAGGACGCTTGGCTTGTCCAGCAGCTTTGTTATGTACTGTGCCATAAATGCTGCAGACGATGCTTCAGATTCCTAAAGCTTGATTTCTGTCAGTAGAAAAGTGCTTTCTCCTGTTAAGCAGGGCAGGTCTCTGACCTGGGAAAATCCTTAATCCTGATGGTGACAGTTCCTTTTAACTGCCTGGGTCAGGCTTAAAATAGTATTTCTGTGAAAAGAGTTTGACAGATGAAAACAAGGCTGCTCCTCACTTCATTGTGCCTGCTGAGCTTTCACTTTAGTTTGTTTAAAACATAGAAACAGCCTCCTAGCCTACAGCTACCTCTCTCTCTCCTACGTGGAGCAGTGTAAAGACTTGGCCCGTTGCTGTAAAAATAAATAGGCTGCATATATTTTGTGCTTCAGATGACGTTATTTTGTATGCAGACCTAGAGCACTCGGGAAATTCAGGGTTATTCCGTAGCCCAGCGAGGGAAAGAGCTGGGTAAGACAAAGGAAAAACAGAAATGGCCCTGTGGAAAATACAAGTGAAGAACCGTCCATCTATCTGCCACAACACGGACAGCCCGGATGGGCACAATTTAAGGTTTTTCTCTGCTTACTTCCCACTGTGCTTGTCCCAGCCTTTCTTCCCTGGGCGGAGCTGATCCTGCTTCTCCCAAATATCAAAAGAATGTTTAATGGTTGTAGGAGGCCGGTTTGATTCCTTCTTGTGCTGCAGGCTCCCTATGCAACCCTCAGCAGGTCAGGGCTTAGTCTCTTCATCCTGCCATTCTCCACCCGTAAACTATTCAAACCATCGTACCGCACCTGACAGGGTTCTTGTGCTAACGGACACCTCAGCAAGCGATCCACCGAGCGTGATTCAGTTGTTGCTCAGTCATGAGCTGCCTGCAGGTCCCCCAGCACAGGCAGACCTCCTCCTGCAGGCTACAGTGTAACCCCAGCGTCTACAAGTGAGGTTTCAGGCTGAGGTCTAAGCTGAAAGCAGTTGGCTTGCCACCTCCTCTACTATAAGGATGCTGGAATTTGCAGTGGCTTATCTCAGCCCTGAGCTATAGATCTTCATCTTACTACATGACAATTATGCAGAGACTTTAAGTGACAGCTCAGTATTTCCCATGTTCCCACATTTTCATTTCATAATTGAAGAAAACTTATGATCCTATTAGCAAGTTGTTTGTTTGCATTTTTTGTCTAGAAGTTATGGCCTTTTGATGGATGTGTTATGTACATGCTGACTGATTAAATATGGCAGTAAATGAAAATATATTCAATAATACAGGCTTTGGCTGGCATCCCAAGTATTCATGAATAAACCCAAAGAATGGCAGAGGATGTGAGGGTTATGCTGTACCCTGCAGCAGGGTCTGTAGTTCGAAGAGTGTCAAGTTCGAAGAGTCAGTCCCACCAAAGGGTCTTAGTGCAGTCAGATCTACCAGGGGTTGGTTTGTGTGGTACTACACCTGCAATGAAAACTCCCTCCTGGGTGCTTCTCAAAAAGAGCCTCGATTCTGCCTGGTTTTTTGTTTGGTTGGGTTTTTGTTGTTTTGGTTTTTTGGTGTTTTTTTTTTTTTTTACCCTAACACGTGATAGTATGGAAACCAAGGCGTGAAATGCCAGTGAGCCCCAGCACGCAGTGCAGTGGTGAGGCTCTCCTGCTTAGCTCCAGCCTCTGCTGTGGGGCGGCCCGTCCCACCGGTTCCAGTTTCCCACAAGCTTTTTGTGGTATTAAAGGAGGAGTTGTGCTGAACCGTCTTACAATAAAAAGCAACTTGTTCAATTAAATCCTCTGTCTTCCTGGATCAAAGTCATTGTGGAATTGTTGCTGAAGCCTGTTTACTAACCTTGAGTTGATACAAAGTGTACAAATCCAGCAAGATCTGTTCTATGGTGGAGACTAAAAGGGAAGCATTAACGCTTTCAGTCAGACTTCAGGTGATTTCAATTTATTTTTCTTCCATACAAGTATAGTGAAATACAAACACAGGAAAACTGTGATGTCAGATTGTAGTCTAAGATCAAGATCAGGGAGTTTTTATCAGCTTGAATATCTTACCACCTGCATCCTTCCCCCCTCTCCATAACCAGTGGTCTGCAGAAGACTTTAAAACCTTTGTAAGTAGTTTAAATCTTCCCATGGCACTGTTTTACATTTTAGTTCTACAGGTCCCAATTTTTCAAACCTGTTAAACGTGTACCGTGCGTTGAGAATGATCCAAACTTCTCTGCAAGGGATTTATATGCAGGAAGAGCACCCTTTCCCATTGAAAAGCAGTCACCAGCTTAGGAAAAAAACATTATACTCTTGGCGTTTCAATATTATAGGTTGGAATAGGCAGAGCTTCTGGGTTAAAAAAAAAAAATCCTTCAAGGGAAGGAGAAAAAAGCTTTAGTCAAGTTATAATAGCAAATGTGAACTCTTTCCATCCTGTTTAAACGAGACAGCACCTTCACTGGCAGTGACCTGGATTTTGTTTTGACAGACAGATACGCACGTATATTGAGATGTGCTCCTCTGATCAGCTCCCAACCATTGCGCCCTCCCACTGCCAAAAGAGCTGTTGGTTTTCACAACTCTTCCCCCCTCCCATCTCTATGCAATCTAATTACCTCAACCCATTGCCGGTGAGGAACAAAGCTCAGTCAAGGCTCAAACGTAGCGGAAAGAGGAGAAAAGTCATAAAGGGAAAGTTAATGGCCCAGCAATCCCTATTGGGAGCACTACTGAAATGGGCTCTGTTATTTCTGCCATATCAATCACATCTTGCTCAGGGAATCTTTGATGGCTTCCTTGTTGCTGCTCTTACTGGGGAAAGATCCAGGTGAAGAATCCTCCCAAAGTACGGCTGCCTGGCAGGGGGCTTGTTAACCAGGGACAACCTGCGATATTTATCCTAGTGTCACCTCGTAGTTCTCATCTCTGCTTGTTCAGCAAAGTAGCTCCATCAACATCAATGTCTTTGGAAGTAGTCATTCATTTTAAATTAATCGATGCTTGAGTGCTGACAATTTGTTCTGGGTACAGCAAGCTGGTCAAAACGCTGTTATAGAACAAAAGGTTACTGACAGCAGTTATATAATAATATTTAAAAATACATAGTTATGACTGATGTTCTTTCTAGAGGTTTAGTTTTGTGTTTAGTTTTCATTCGAAGTAGCTTCTAGACCAGTTGCAAAGATTACTTTATATAAATTTATTGGACCTATTTACACTTAAATGGGCTAGCCTGGATCTATGGATGCTACCATATTTAGAATGTAGTTCTTGAATATAAACTTGTGGATTTATTAATGATATGCTTATTTTAAAACAAGTAAAAAATAAAATCTGCAGAAGACTTAATATTCCTGGGGAATGCAAATGTTGCGTAATCCAAGCTGTAAACTTTGAGTCAGAGATGAATTCTTTGTGTTTGTAGGCATGCTGTAAGAGAATGTCTAAAATTTTGCAAATAGTGATATATATCTTTAATATATTCAGTTACTTGTGGTTGAGTATTGCAGTTAGATAAATACAGTAGTATAGAATTGGTTTCTGTTGTATCTTGCTTGGCATGAGCAGGCTGAAACAGTCAAACTGCAAATACATGTTTTACATAGAATTCTACAGGCTTGGGGAAAAATTAGATCCTTTCTAGGCTAGTTCTTCTGGTTTATTTCTATGCATTTGCATTAGTTATACCATTCTTATTTAGATGTTTCTGTGCTCATAGAACTTGATGAGACCCGTATTACCAGTTTTTTATTTGACTTCCACTCTAAAGCCCTAATATTTGCAGAGGTGAGTATATACAAATATTTGACTACGAGCTTCACTTTCAGGGCATGCAATTGGGTTTCAGTTCGAAAAACACCTTTCCCTGGTTTCTCTTTCCAGCAAGGAGTGTGAAATCTTCTGTTAAGTTATTAGATGACTATAGAGTCTCAGGGCTGTGCTCTTCATTGTTGTGACTGTTGGGTAATGATTGATGCAAATACAAAGTAAAATGCTGTTGTTCTGAACCGGTAACTTTATACTCCTGCAAGTGACTGTAGAGAGTATAGAGAAAGGGGAAAATTTGTTTCTCAATATATAGCAGCTGACATTTGACTGGTCTGAGCCTGAAGGAGAGCAAAGAGGAAAGGTTATTGTTAATTATTCCTCTGCTGAGAAAATGTAACCTGGGGATTTGAAATGTTTGATGCACATATTCCTTGCAATTTCCCTGTGCCATGTTGCAGCTCGTGCAGCAGACTAAGCATTATAAAGCAACTATAAAAGTGTGAATGTATATATTTGATGTGTCTTAATGACTTCCAGATCAAATTTTCTCAAATTACAAATAAATCATATTTTTCTAGCTGAAAAGCATACACAGCCAACAGAACATCTGGGTGTCCCACTAGTTATCTCTCCAGGGCATCATCCTAAAGCGTGTAGCTGAGGACAGCTATTCAGCGTGGTACCTGGTGGGTCTGCCTTCCAGCAAGGCTTACTTCGAAATGCCTGATACGATTGTGAACACAAGCTCGTTCCCTGTCAGTGAGCTGACAGTGGCAAACACGTTCATATCCTTGAGAAGAAAAGGCCCATGCGCAGATGTATGTCTGTGTGAAGGACACTGAGCTGTTTTTTGGGGGAAACACTTGCCATGCCCGCAGATAACTGCTCCATCTCTGCTACAGGACAAGGCTGGCAGGGGACTCAAAAGCTGTTGAGTTTCCATGCTCTGCAGGCTCCTGGCAATCTCTGCCTGTACAACCTTGAGGCAGAATCTGGGGACAGTGGGAAACCCTGGATGTTCCCCTAAGCTGGTAAAGACCATTACAACTGTCACCAACTTCAGGTGAACTATGCTGTCCTGTGCCAGACTGCAGTTTTTTGGCAGTCTCGCCAGAAAGCTGGCACACTATATAAAGCTGTGTTCCTTCACCATGAGAAAGTCTAGGTGCTAAGTCTGCGCAAGAACCTAGAGGGACAAGTAGGGGAATCATAGCTCTTACCACTGCATAGACCTGTCACGCTGGTCACTACCAGTTTATCCCAGCATCTCTCTGTAGTTTCCTTTTTATTGCTGCCACTGCTAATTGACCTGATGTTACCAAGTGAGGATGATTCACACTTATACTGTAGAGAAATTTGTAATATGAATAGGGAACAATATTTGGAGCCTAAGTGCATAGGGGGACATGGGGGAAAATAACAGTAGATTGCTTGTTGCCACTGTGACTGTAGTAAGTCTTGTTTCAAAAGATTGAGAGGATGGATTTAGTAATATAAACTGCTGAAATACAATGTTTAGAGTGGCAAGTCATCATGAAAATTAGAAAATATATTTAGCTATTACAAGGGCACTGCATTTAGTGTATTACGTTTTTAGTCCCTCAGTAAGCCAGGCACACACTGCCTTATATTCCTTGACATTTTCATTATTTGAGTCTGGTAGTGGACATAAATGTTATTGCAGAATAACAAACCAAAACCCAAAGAAACCAACTCAATTTACCTTTCAGTTTTAAGAACTAATATTTATGCATATATGAGGGAAATAATGACACACTGTTTTACTGTAATTGAGTCATAACTTTCAGGGAGTCCAAACAACAAGGTATTTGGCTGTGTTTGACAGTGTTTCGGCAGTAGTGGAGGGCCACCCCAGAAGACCACAAAAAGGGAAACCCCGAAATACTTGAGACCATTCCAAGGGCAAGACACGGGATCAGGTATCAAAGCTTGCAGGAGATGAGTGTAGCCCGGAGACTTTCTTAATAGATTTTTTGCATCTCACAGCGACCACTTTCCCTGCTACCCCTTACTGAAGTGAACCTTACCTTTAAAGCGCATGAACAAGTCTGGCAGGCGAGCGCTGTCTGGCCCACGCTGTAACACCAGCAACAGTTGCAGGAGGAGAGACGAAGCACTAGGAGGTTTGGGCTGGCCGCGGTGTGGTGTACGGCAGCCCTTTAGGATCCAAATCCTGTGGATGTTGTTAGGAGAGTATTAATAATTTCTCATGCTTCTTATCTTACTGCGTCATCTGCAATGCGTTTGGCTACATGAGAAAAAGAAACACGTGGAATGAAATTCAGATTGCCATTAACTTCTTTAAAGTTTAACGCAATAGGAAGTGTACCAACAGGAGCAAATTATAAAAATCACCCATCCCTGACTTTGATGGATGTTCCCCTCACAAACTCACCACATACTATTTTATGAACTAGATTATTTGCCTAAGTCATCAGCATGTGATTGATTAGAGAAGCAAAATGAGTATATAATCACTTCTATGTATCTTGCTTACTACAAATAAGAAAGTTTTGTACAACGATTTATTATAAGCTGATTAGATTAAAATAAATTGTATAGTTGGAGCCCTGACAAATGTTTCTTTGTACTGAAATACTCTGTGGTTAAACAGTGTTAGCCAAACAGCCACCTGAAGACTGGCTTCATGTCTGCTGCAGCTTCCAGAACTGTGCTGTCAAAACAAGCCACCAAAATGCTGGAACAGGAATTATTTACTATGCGAGTGACTGGGAGACAATAAGTAAATTCCATTTTCACGTCTACTCATGCCAACTGCTGATGACATCAGTAAAAGAATTATTCCTTTGAGAGGTAAGGAAAAGTTCTTTCTTGATGAGTTTTTTAATAAATGAGACAGGATTAGTGGGGTGGAAAAAAATGCTAAATCATAATTTTTCAGAGCTTTGAACTGACAGCAATTTTTTAATGTAGACATCCTTTTTACAATATAAATTTCAAGTTTGATGAATATATGCATGTATTTTATTAGAGTGTGTGGTAATATAAAACCTAAATAAAATGTTTAATCTGAAATCTAGGAATGAAGCTGGGGCACATTTGTTCCTCTGCCCCAAAGGTTTTGAGGTATGCATTTCATCCCCAAATGTAGAACAAGTATTGAAGTGATATAATGTAACTTGTCAATTTTAAGAAAAAAAATGTGGTCATACTAAGCAAAAGAGATTAAACACTATGAAAAATGAAACTATATTGAAGAGCCATAGATTTTAAGAAAAATGTGCTCCCAAGGTATCCAAAACTGATTCAACTTAATCTATAACCAGTCCTGAGTAAGAGGGTAAAATTGACTCTTGAACATTATATGAATAAAAAGCATCTTTAGGCAAGGTCCTGTCTTTATCAAAGTCTTATAAACTACTCAAGTCACTTTCAAATATCAGTCTCTCTCCCTCCTCTCCCTCAAATGATGAATGATGGGAAAATGAATAAGAGAAAGCCCTTATTCTTTAGCTAGAGAGGAAAGATTGCCTTACTTGTTATATTACTTAGCACGGCGATGGGCACAATGTAATGTAATAAGTGACGTGATTTCTCTTCCACCTCCCTAGTGTGTGGGGGAATGAGTCACATATTCCCAAATTACACCCCAAGAACACAGTCATCTCCAAATGAACTTGCCATTGGTATCTGATGCCTAGATATCTCTACTGTAGTAGAAAACCATCTTGTTGCAGCAGATCCATCTCATTCAAATGAGTTGCAGTCATGGAAGTGAGCAGGATTTGAGCCAGTACAGAAATAGGACATGGCATATGTATTTGAGCTTATTTTTTTCTAATGGTGAATGAGACAGCGTGTAAACAGTCCTGAAAGGGTGAAGAGTTAATGACTGATTTACAGAGGGTCCCCAAATTGTATGAACACATCTTTCAAATTAAATTAGAATCACTTTGTTTTAAATAAAAGGGATAATTTAACTTTAGTAGACCTTTTTCTGCATGGCATGGTGGTGGGTTTTTTAGCAATATCAAGAAATTCGTAAACTCTTCTGATGATAGGTTATCGATCTCTTATTTTCTATGAGTCTATTTTCAGCAGAGAAAAACCCAGTAGTATGTAGTGAGAACTTAAGTAGTTTTAATTGCAGAGGCTTATTTGTTAGCTTTAGATGCAGGATGATTTCTAAGCGTGTAATTAAACTTACAGGGACTGGTGGCTACTTACTTAAATGGCTTAAAATTAAGCATGTGCTTTTGTTGATTGATGGGCTGGTTAACAACTAGGATACTGCTTAACTACCCTAGCTGGCTGCAGTCTTTGGACAGGACAGAAAATGACACAATATGTATAAAGATGCTATGGTCAGGGTGTGTTAAAACCCTATTTATCATCAGGAAATTATCAATTGAGCTATTCTTTTAAAATAATTTTCGAATTATTTTTTCTTTTAATAGGGGAGAAAAATACATAAAGCTTTATTTGGTACAGTTCTGTAAAATGTCTACCCGTTATCCATTATAAAGAATTCAGGCTTGTTTCATATAAAAGACAGGCTTATTAATGTCTCAATGCCGCTGATTGACACAACACATCATTAAAGCTCAGACATAGTCATTACCCTGTGCTACGGTGCTTGGGATTATTAATATTTTCAGTGCTATGAGGACACAGGAGATGTGCCACTGCTGCATACATTTATAAGCCTTGTGATGGATTAAAAAAAAGGGATGCCTAGCTACAAAGCCTAATAATACTGTCCTGGCCTTTTTTTAAAGCAGTCTTCTTTCAACATTCAGGGAGATTTTTCTATTGTTCCACTGAGC
The DNA here is from genome assembly GCF_900496995.4 of Aquila chrysaetos chrysaetos. Lineage (NCBI taxonomy): Eukaryota > Metazoa > Chordata > Aves > Accipitriformes > Accipitridae > Aquila > Aquila chrysaetos. The sequence goes on from NC_044008.1 coordinate 70,509,168, forward strand.
GTGTGCTAATTAAACCGATGGGAGGACTGAGAGCTAATTGATGGCAGGATGGGTCTCCAAAAGTGCTATGCTAAAGGGAGTAATATTAGATTTGCTTTTGAAAACTAAAGTTCTAAGTTGTGACGTGCAGATTCAGTAGACAATATACCGAAACTGGAGCCTAATCCCCACAAATTCAGCACTGAGGCTCTCGGTGTGTTACAAGTTCACCTTGTGGTTTCCAGCAGATGCACTGCGGAGCAGAGAGGACAGAACACATGAAGTGATCTCTTCTTCCCAGACACTCAAACACAGCGTAATGCATGTGGCTGCTGGAGTATGCAGATCTGCCTTCTCCTGGGTGCAATGAGAGTTGTGCCACTGTATGTCCTAAACCAGACTGTTGGCCTGGGAAATTTCTCTTTGGACTCAAAGGGGCAGGTGCGTCTATGTTGGGCATATCGCTCTGCCACTCGCGTGCAGCCTACGAAGCTAATGATGTTCGGTAACAAGTTCATACCACTGCACGGTGTAGCAAATTACGTATGGATATACAGTACATATGCTACTGTGACTGGAGCCAACACAACGCTGGCAATGGGAGAAATCCTTGTAAAGAGAGATTTTAGTGGTATAGCTGAAGCTATTCCTCAGCTCAGAATAGATTTCAGGCCTAGGTTGGTTTAGGTAAAGTGAAGCAGTTGCAATGAGGTTTGTGAATGTGTTACAAACATCTTGTGGACTAAATTAGGTAGCCAGAAAGGTTTCCTAGTGTGCTGGTGCGCACACAAAAGGTCCCTGCGTGGGGACTGTGTGTACCTTCTGCCAGCTTGACTAAATACCCTTTCTATTTTCAGTTTTGCTCAGAGACTTATGTCTTTAATATGAAGGTGCAGATTTTTATCACTAACCAACACGAGAACTCTAGTTCAGTGTTTGGCTCATTGAACTCTTCTTTGGCACTACAATGGTTTTATAATTATTATTGACTGAATTGTCTTTTTCAATACTTAATCCCCTTGTATTTTGCTGACCAAGGCAGATGCTTTAGCCATGCTCTTATCTCTGATGCTTTCTACAGATACCTCTTGAGTTTTCTGTATTCTCTCCTTGCCTGCAGAACAATCTTTGATTATAGAAGTTTCATGCATAAAATGAAGTGAGAGTGTAACCTTGCTAGAAATGGGTAGTGTGGAATGGAGAGAGAACAGAGCCCTGAGACACTGGAGGTGGAATTCAGTCGCGGGATCTTTTGCACCAGCTTCTTTTGTTGCATTTTGCAGAGTTTAGAAAGTGACTGAATATATACTTTCTCTTCTGAGTTTTGCATGTTATCATTCCAAATAGTCCCTCTTTTACTGATGCATTTTAACAATTAAACTAAACTTTGTAATTGGCATTATTTATTCCCCCTGCATAGAGGCTTGCAGGGCTATATTCTCAGGTGGATAATTCCACCTAACTGCTGTAGTGGTGTAGTTGTGAAGTCAGTGGACTTCTGTTGTTTTCTACTAGCTGAAAACATGCACCCTCCCATAATGGTAGAATATTTTTTTATTATGAGTTATTTTTGTTATGGCATGATAATTTCTTTTTAACTGAATGGTATTGACTTGCCATAGGATTGTGTCATACTTCCATTGTAATGGTAAATGACAAGCATGTTCTAAAACCACTTTCCAAGAACCTCTGAGAGGAACTGCACCAAATACATTTTGGCTAGCACGTATTTGGACAGCAAGGAGAAATGGCTGCATAGAACTGGTAGCAGCCACTTCCCAATTTTGTGAGGTAAAAACAAAGCAAGTGAGAATGAGGGAAAGCCAGGAACAGCACAGTGGGATAAATCATACACCGTCCCAGGCGGCCATCCAGCTACCAGACATGCAGAAAACACTTCCGTCTCGCTCTGTTTGAGACCACCCAGCATCCTCAGAGGAGTTGTTCGCTTCTGGCAATTTATGACGGCTACAGCTCTGAAGGTCCTTGACTTAAGGAGAGCTTTCCAGGAAGTGTGTTGAGTGAACTCAGAGATTCCCATTAAGCTTCTTGCTGTTTTACTTCTCTTTATGCAAAATAATAAGTTCTTGCCTAATGGACCATTTAGCTAGTGTTTCAGAGAAACCCAGAGTAGTTAGGCATCTGGCACCCATTGACTTTCCACCTTAGTTATTATATTGGTTAATCCAGATCATTTACATCAGCATTGCAAAAGCAATAAGCTCCCCAACGCAACGGGCTACACTGCTGTCAGTGTTTATTGACTGGTTGACAACTTCAGAACTGTTATCTGTCATGATTCCAACAGCTCAGCAGGTAGTAAACATTCTCTTTAGTATAACATATTGAACAAAATTTGTATGCAAGTCTATTAGCAAAGCGTGTAAACACTTGACTAAACTATGTGGCTCAATTAGCAAAGAATAATGGAGCAATAAGTAAAGTGTGTGCAATTTTATCAACTCTTTGCAGCTCAGTGAAGTCTACAGCATTATCAGGAAAGCATAAAGAGCAATTGTCAATGTATCTCACTGAATATTTGCATATTGCCTTTGACTAAATCACAAAAGTATGTCAGAAAATCAGAAAATATGATTAACGGCATCAGCACAAAATGCAGCAGTCAGGTGCATATATTCATTAATTAGCAAACGTGTACTACTTGGTTAATTAGGAATATAAAAACATCTGAAGTGTGCTACTAAATTATTGAAATAGCAAGGTTGATCACTAAGATGTAGTACACAAACAGCTCCTTCATGGAAAGTGTATACACAGCACAATTTTTTAATTATGTAAATATGAGCACACTTAAAATACTGCCCTATAGTCAGCATGTGAAATGGATACTGCCAGGAACTTCTATATTGGACCCAAGCTCATTTTGGCCTAAGGTTCAGACAAAGATTTGAAGACTAAGATTTTGATTCAGCTGTATCAAAGCATTGGCAGCTTTCCTTGGCACTTCAGTTTCTTCCAGCATTTTGAGTTGCTTTTACACCTGATTCATTAAACAGCCACATTTCGTGGGTTTATCCATATGAAATGTGGAGGCAAAAATCTGCGACATATAAAGCTCTATTCCATCTTGTGCTGATGCAGAATTGTTCTTTAAGGAGCTGTGTTGCGGTTCTGTGCTGTGGTATTAGAGGTCTAATGTTCTCAGCAGACTGTGCCTGTTGGAATGAAGCTTGGGGTTGTGCCAAGACAGCCAAAGGAGAAAGATACATGTCCACCGCAACATCAAGTCATGCAGAACTCGTGGCTTCCTGCTGAGTGCTGCAATGAGGTCATTTGAAGGAGGGAAGAGCAGGATTATATTCTCTTTTTCCCTCCCACCAACAGTAAATCAGCACCTGACTTCTCTCTTGATTAAAGAGGTCGATGCCAGCCCAAATATGTGTAGGTATGTGATGAATCTCTCTCAAAGCACAGATGAAAGAAAAATGAAGGTGACACATCCATTTCTTCATCCCACAGGTAATAGTCAGTAAAAGGCTGTTCTTGGTACTCCCAGAAGAATGTGCTTGGCACCCTGAAGACCACCCTCTGCAGTATCCTATCTATCTCAGCTGCCACAGTGAGATCAGGAGAAGAAACACCATCAAAGAGACAGTTTGGGTTTATTCTTTGGCATCTTTGAAAATAAAAATCAGGATCTGGAATGATGTAAAAGTTATAAGTGTATAAAAACTTCTTAGCGCTATTTGAGACTTTTACAATATTTAGAGCAGCAAAAGATATCTTGGTAGTATCAAGTATTTTGAATTTAAGACATTTAAAGATTGGATCATTAAAGGATTGTTAGCCACAAGGCAGCTGGTAACTGGAGACTTTTGCTTCCCTTCAGTTTACTCCCCGCTTTCTTGCCAGCCTTACCTGGCTCAAGAGCTGGAGAGCGTTGGTCCCATTAGGAGGGGGAGCATCAGGTAGTAAAGTTAGATGGGTTGGGATCTCTTTCTTCTGTCCTACTTCCTATCATACTCTTCTCTCCCAGCCTAGTTTCCTCTACCAGATTCCCCTCTTTAGGTCCACAAATTCTTCCAATACTAGTGGGAGAGCATGACAACAGCTTCTTTTATGCGAGGTAGGTAGACAAAGGGAGAAGAAATTAGCCCAGCTCTCATCCAACCCTCATCTCTTCTCCCCACTGCTCAGCAGACGGAATGAGTCCTGCCCTGGGCAGAGGTGCCCACAAGTACCGAGGGCTGGGATCTGAGATGAAACAAGGCTGTGCAAGACAGTGAAATAGGAGGTACCACTTCTTTGGGCATCCGATAACTGTGGTATGGTGCAGTACTTCTGTACATTCTGCGTGGCAAAGACTTGTACCTGTGGTGTATCATCCCTTCTCCTGTCACAATTGCTGATGAACTTACCTGTTGTCTTTAAGAATGATTATATACAACATTAGCTGCTCTTTGTTGATGCTATCTGTGAAGACTTCTATAGCAGATGTTCTGTGAGCACTGCATTTTTCTGCCTGATGGCAAGAGATTATGAGGGATCGGGTGAGATTAAAAAGAATATTTGAAATGCCTACATCTTGTGCTCTTTGAAGAGATGTCTTCATGCCTTTGAAGTTTACAAGGGTCTTAATGCAAAGCAGTGTCTTCTCGCACAAAATCAGATTCTTTAATGGAACTTTAAATCTAGAGAACCTGTTAGAGTTCAAGGCTTTCCTATAAAATGGTATTCTCTTGGTTTTGATATCTTTCCTTTAAAATACAATTTTTTAAAAAAACTGTGTACTGATGAAGAACACATGAAGTTGATCAATAGTCTCTCCTGGGGTGCATAAAGCCTCTAAAATTGATCTAACAGCTCCACAAGGTGATGATGGGTAGGGAGGTCGATACAGTATCTTGCCAACTAATCTTCAGCTGTGGAGGGTTAAGTTAAAGAGCTCATACTGCAAGCTCAATACGTATTCATTCACATGGACACATTTTGATCACAGCTGCTTTTCTAAAGCATCATTCTTGTGTGTATAGGAGAAATGATATCAAGTGAAGACAAGCACAGTAACATTGAAACTGTTAATGGTGTAGTCAGTTAAAATGGCAACCATCTTATAAATATATTACATGCTACCTTTGGGATGGTTCAGAAATTACTCTCTTCTGGCCCTTTACTAAACCAGTACTTACATTTTAAACCTTTCTATGACTTTTTTCAGACAGGCATCTGGCAAAATGTAAAGGATTATAGTTGTTCTGTAGGTCAAGGTTCAGCTCTCATGATTTTGGATGTTCTGTTTGACACCTTAAAAAAGCCTAGTTCTGAGAGTGCACCTTCAGCCAAAATTATGATCCTACTAATTCAAATATGCTTTCTTCTCCCATCTGCAAAGCTCACATCTTTCTCGTCAACAGCAGATTGCTAGTTTGAATATATGGAAAAAATTTCTCATGGTATAGGCTAATTGTCAAGCAACTACCTGAAAATCACAAGGGTTTTTTTGGTTTTGGGTGGGTTTGGTTTTGTTGTTGTTGTTGTTTTGGGTTTTGTTTTGGGGTTTGGGTTTTTTTTTTAATTAATGACAATAAAATTCTTTATTTGCCCTTGGAAAATGAATTTGTAGAGGAAGGCTTGCACACTTGACATAACTATTCCCAAAGATTTGGACCAACTAACTAGAATAGAAAAAAACGTTTCATTTTGAAGTAGATCTCATAGTATTTTGAGCTCATGTTTCATATATTTGAGTACTTGGATTTAAGTAATTCATTAGTTCTGAGTGAAAAGGAGATATCTCTTTTCTTGCTTGGGAATGGCTTTTTTAGCACAAACTCCAGCTTGTGGGCTAGAAGATAACTAAGGAAGAGAAGAATCAAAACCCACAACCAATCCCCAGGAATAATGCATCAAATTTGCTTCCAGCGTATCTCAAGTGAAGGCCACAGAATTACACTAGGAATGAACCTGACCCAAAGTGTTTATTTTCCTCCACGGCTGATGTTCTTTGTTGTTTATGAGTGAAAAAATATTACCTCAAATAAAAGGGTGGCATCAGTTGCCAAGAACTGTCAGTATTTAATTCTGTGGTCCAGGTAGGGACAAGTTCATTATTTCATGTATCACTCAAAACATAATGTAATTGTATAAATTTAGGAGACTCCACAAATTTAAAGAGCAATTTTGTCTATATCTTTAAAGACTTTGGGTTAATATGTCTGTTGTACAATAGAGAAGCAAAGCACTGGTCGTACCTACAGATGTTTTCTGTTGTGGTCCAGCATACAGAGGTGCGAGGTACACAACAAAGTCATAAAATCAGATCTCAAAAACTTATAGTCAGGGAATATAGTGTTTCTATTGCTTTGATTTATCTAGCATAACACCAAGGGCACAGAGTGGGCTGAACTTGCACTGTTCTGGTTGTGTTTGGGTTTTTTTTTTTACTTTACTTTTTTGTTATTGTTAATGGCAGCTAGTGGTAGCTGCAAGTTGGGTTAGTGATGGGGATAAAAAGAACGGGAGGCTGGAGTGGCTGACATTCAGAAACACATACCCAGGTTCATCTCTTTCTTGAAAGAGGGTTGTTAATTAGAATTAAAATGCAAAGTTAATGTTTGCTTTCTTCATTAATAATGCAACATAGAGTTTCATTAGGGTCTCAGAGAGTCAATCTTGTATTTGTGGCTCATTATAGCAATGTAAAAATTAGAGCAGTGTATTTATATATTTCTGTTCTCTCTGGAAATAGAAATGTATTGAACTCTTCACCTGATAAAAGCACCTTATTGTCAAAGCAAAGTGAAAATGGTGGTGCATGAGCTAATTTGCCTTATTAATGTACTTTAGCTAACTCCTTTAATTGACAAACTCTTTGAGGAACATTAATTGTGGAAGTATACAAACAGTGAACAATTCTGGTCATTACTGTTGCCTCACTTTGGAGTGGAGGAAAATAAATTACATGCATAGGTAACTGCAGTGGATTTATTAATTTTTTTTGCTTTAGATATGCATTAAAATATAAATGTTAAACACAGTTCTGAAAATAATAACATCTCAGAGAATCTTGAATGATACTAGTTCGGCAATTGTACAAAGGCCATGGTTGTTTTGCTCAAGTTCAAAGAAATTGGTTTAAACACAAATACAGATTGCTTTCAGACGACATCAGTGGAGATCATTTGACATTTGTGGGGTATTTCGTGTGGTGCTGCACCTGCAATTTTCATTGGCTAGTCCTATTTCAGGGGATTAGAAGGGTCAATACAAACGTTTTTTTCAGGTAGAAGAACTGTGAATGTGTGTGTATCGTAAGGCAGTTTCCTGATTGTCTATGGGCAAGACACCTCTCTGGCTTTATACCTAATGGCACTGGGAACAAGTGGCTTGGATGAGAACACCAAAATCCAAACTTTTGCAATCTTTTCCTCAGTAATTTATAATCTGTGGCAAATTCTGCATATTGCCTCTGATAATGTCATACTACGGAGATGTGAGAAGCTGAGTAGCTATATAAGCTGAATAGGTAATTAAGTAGAGAAAACAAAGTTTTAGTATAATTTCAGTTTAAATGTCAATAAACCACAAGAAAAAAATCTATAGGAGACCAGGCATCCTTAGTTCTGCTGATTACAGAACTGCTTGTTAATAACAAGGTGGTCTAAACACCAGGGAATGAACTGGCAGTTTTCAGACTGTTAGCTGCTACAACGTGGGCTGAACAGCCAAGATACTTGGCACTAACAGACTTGCATCACCTCCAAATCAAGCAGCGAGTGGAATCAGTGACACACGATGGATGGTAATAACTGCCATGATTTTCGTTGCAATTATTGTTAAGAAAGAGCCACAAGTTTGTTAAATCTTCCATAGTTGGATAATTCTTCCTTTGGTGGAGACTATGAGAGGGTATAAGAGCAGGGAAGATGCCACGCTGCCTTATCATTGCATTGGGTGTTCAGGTTCTTCAGGGAGGCAAGAGGTCTTTGCAGTGTACTTTTGCACTTGTTGGATTTTCTGTGATTGCAGCTATGGCTTCAGACATGCAATTGAATGGCTATTCAGTGCTCTGCTTTGTGCTGGAAAATTAGGGAATTGGCAGTAGTTGTGCAGGCAACAAAGTCCATGTGACTTCTAAGCAATTGACTTTAAAGTAGTAGGACAGGCTGTTTTAGCTCACTCTCCCTTCGAGCTCATTCACATTCATTGACATAAACTGACTCCTAGACAGAGGCCAAAGACCTTTATGCATTGCATGTCTCACTTCAGCCTTCAAGACTGCAATTAAATAAGATCCGGGTGGTATCTGGGACTTGTGCACTGATGCTTCCATGGCTGTTTTCTCTTTATTTGTTTTGTGGTAGTCAGATGTGATTTCTGGTGACCATGGAGCTGGGTAAAAGGTTTGCCGCTCCTAGCATATCTTTGCTGCTCATCACTGCCCTCCTGAGTTGGGCTGAAAATGACTGAGGATACCCAAGTGACTTAGGATCAAGTTGGTAGGACAGAAAACACATGTGCATACAGGTAGGCTGGCAAAACCGCTGAGCTGCCCTCTGCCTGGCCCAGCAGCAGCCAAACAGCCCTTATGACTTTAGTTTCTTGTTTCAGCTGCCTAAGGGAGCCAACTCATTTCTAGCATGGCACTTCATGTGGAAATAAAGTGGAGAAGTGGAGAGAGTGCAATATTCAGGCTTCATTCACTCTCCCTGCACTTACAGAGAAAGCCATTTTCAGTAGTCCCATCAATAAGGAAATTAGAAACATTGCTTCTTGTACTCTAATGCAGGGGTGAATTTAACTCATAGTTGTTCATCAGTTGGACTGTCAGGTAACAAATTTTACGTATTTATCCAGCATGCTGTATTCCCATTTTGTTCAACTATATGGCATATTCACATGTGTACATTTCAGTTATTCAAGCTTTTGCTCAGCAAAATCAAGTCTGAGTATACCCAGCCAGAGCAGGGATCTGTCACGCTGCATTAGGTGACTGTATTTTTTATGATAAAGAGAACAAGATTCCTTACGGACACAATAAACTGCAAGAGAGACCTCTAGAGCACTATGTATCTTCAGGCTAGCGGGCTTTTTCATCATGAAGCCATTAAGTATGGCATTAACTACAGCATATGAATGGGTACCTCAGATTATAGCCATAGGAGGTACTGAGAATGTGCCCCCTCTTACATTGTTTGTAGAAATGCACTCATGTTGTGACGATTTATGTTTTCATTACAGAACAATTCCCATAATAACAGGCATTGAATATGGGTGCTTAATGTTGAGTACAGGGGGAAAAAAATAGAACTACACTTTGAGTAATAAGTTTTGATTGAATGAATGGCTACTTTATAAACTTTCATTACTATGATTTGGTCTGAGGGAAATAGCAGCTTTTCAGAGTTTTTCCAATGGAAAATTTAATCAACAGAAAATGACGCATTAGGAGAATGAAAAGGCTATCAGCACCATTCTGCTGGAACCCCACAGCTTTGCCTGCCTCTAATCCTTTGGCAGCTTAGGTTTTCAGGGTCCTGCCCCCTCTTTCCTGGCTGCTGGCAGGATTGTTGCGGTAGCCGTGCTGGGAGCTTTCACAGAGCCTGCAAAAACTCTCGAGAGCTTTTTGACCATCCTCATGCAGAGTGTGATGTTCAGTCATCTCCAAGCCATGAGGACTGGCACTCCTAAGTGAACGGCATTGTCCTCCATGGGTCTTTGCTAAACCGTGCTAAACTTGAAGGCTGTCCAAAGTCGAGTAGGTTTTATGCACATGCTAAGGTTCACAGCACGTTTAGTTGCTTTCTTAGCCCAGTGGCACTTGGCTGCTCTCAGTCTGTATTTATGTTGTCTATGTGTAGGACAGAAGTGATTTTTACTAGGAAATTCATCAGCGCAGTGTCATTTTCAGTAGAGATGTGACTTTGAAATAGTATTGAAACATCACCCTAACTCCACAATCTTCTAGTTGTATCACTACAATTTAAAATTTTCCAGTAATAATTTATAATACTAGTCAAGATCGATTTTCTTTATGCAATATTTTGCTCATTAAAGGTTTGCTTTCTTGTTAAAGATACCTGATTGCCAGGTAGCTTTTTGAGAATCACATTTTACCCCTCTGATTCAACAACCCTCTCTTCCCTCTCTCCTATTTCTTTCTTTCTTTCCAGAAAGGAGAAATTGCAAAGCTAAATCAGATTCTGCATCTTTCCATTTCCTGTAGTTTGAGCAAAGTGGAAAACAGGGAGATATGTTTAAAGAAAAATTAAATTCAAACCATAGGAAGTTGCTGGTATTCCCCCAACTAAAAGAGGCCTTGTAATATACATTGGTAGAACATATGAGTGATAACTATATACAAGCTAGTTTTTCATCTTCATTTTTCTTTGCAAGTCTACCACTTTTTATTCTGCCTGTTCTTTCTCTCTCTTTGTATTTCATCCCAGGCTCAGTCATCTTTGTTTCAACTTTTTTCTAGGATTTTCTCCTTTTTTCCACAGTGTTTCTTCTGCTTGGAAACTGATTTGAGATTAATCTTTTTACCCACAGTGTTAAAGCATTTTGAAGGAATCCTTCCACATCTGACCCCAAACCTAAATTTTCATAGCAGTTTGCTGGTAGCTTATCTTTCATTTAAGTTGCTAAATGGCTTCTTTTCCCTTCTGTTGTACTGGCATGTTTTTCCAATTATCCATCAGTTTCAATAGTTCTGTGCTTCAAAGATGAACAGTAACAACTTCAGCCAGCATGCTGTATTAAATTATTTGTTCTGCACTCCTAATCAGGAGACTATTAGTCTACAAACTCAGAAGAAATGTGCAAGTCATATATATAACCAAGGCTTGGAAGTTTAGGCTTAGAGTGCTTTTGAACTTAGAACTGTGGATCTGAATACGTGATAATATAGGGTCATGCAAATAAATTTACCATTTAAGAAACTCCTTGGGCCAATATATTGCAGAATCTACTGGTTATCACAGCACACTCCAAACAACAGCTATAGAACTACACGTATTACAGGATCCTCATGGTTTTTGTCCGGGTTCAGCATGCTTTTTCAAATTACACTTCACCTAATAGGTTCTCCCATTATTTGAACTGATAGTTGGCTTCACTCTGCTTGTATTAACCATGAATTGTACGCAGTTCCCACTGCAGCAAAGCAACACAGTCAAATGCATTAAGTAAAAAGCTACAGTTTAGGTGGCATGTTTTTCCATCTTAGTGTATGTCACCTAACTTGTATTGTTGTGACTGCAAGCATAAATTCAGCACTGCATATGTACTTCTGATGAGGCCTGTGTCACCCCAGGATAAGTATAACGTGACATGAGTGTGTCTTAGCTTGAATTCTGTTTGGCTGCCTAGAATATTCTGTAACACAAAATCTTTCTTGTCTCTGGCAAGAAACCCTGATCAAGGAGACATGCAAATCTGGTCACTGACTTCAAGAAAGCCTAGACTTTGGGTATCATTCTAAGCACAAAGGGCAGCTTCTCTGCTGGTATAAGCTGAAGCTGCTCAGCTGAAGTAAAATATTTAAGACACTCATTATGTAGTTGCTCAGCTGTTGGGTACATGACCCTCTCAATCACTGCCTTTCTTTATCTGCTTCTCTGATTCAAACAGCGGGTGTGATCCTGCATACTCACAGTTGGAGTTGAGCTCTTCATGCACCTATTGCATATGTATCAGTGAATGATGCTGCATATTTGCTTTCAGCTATGGAATTTACTAACGTGCATGGAAAAATAGCACTGTACTCTAGTTGTACCATTCTATAAAGAAGTCAGTTATTTTATTGACTCCCACTTTTCATGGAAATTGCGTACACAGCCTAAATAAAATAACATTTGGTATTAAGACTCAAAACTTGCAACCACACCAAATACAGAAAAATCTACTGTTTGCCCCTTAACAGTCTTATCTGCTTATAGATCCGAGAGATGCAAACTGATTTCTTCATATGTTTTTTGATAAGTCCCTGCAAGATTTGACTAACCTTTTGAAGGCATTGTTCTGACACTGATGACAGAGGTATGATATGTTGCAGTGGGATATGTGCAAATCCAGTTCAAATCTCTCCAAACAGGACAGGAACAGAATGTACCACGTAGCAGATGAATATCTTAATCAGTGGCCCCTAAGCCTTTCTTCCATACCTATCTGTTGCATCATTTCAAGAAAAATCCTGAAAGATCTTTTTTGCTTTTCATTTTGGAAAAAACCTACATTTCCAGGTTCACACCGTTGACAAAAAGTCTCTCTTATTTTCCAGCCACCCCTCACAGCCACAGCACAAGCAGTGCTTTCCTGATCAATATATTTATTTTCAAGAGCAGCTTTGACATTCAGAACTAGCTGAAACAGAGCTATAATTTAGCACTTCCCAAGACACCCCTATCAAGTTAGGATTTAGGGAAGAGACCAGGAAGTGTGTATGACTGTTGATACATTTAAATTGTGCAGAAACAAGGAGCCACATTTCCAAGTGTGCCGCGGTCAAAATTTTCACATTAATAAACTAAAGGCATGTGAAAACAGGAGGAAGATGCCAAGAAACACAACAGACAAAGCTACCTCTCTAGCATGTAAGTCTAGCCAGGCCACAAGGTATCTTTGACAAGCCACATGTGGTTTAACCTTCTGTACGTTAGGTGGTAAGTTCTCTGCTGCAATTGCAAGATACCATTCTAGCTATACAGAAATGCTCTTCACAGAGGCAGCTCCATTCATCCTGCTCTTCTGAAGTGCTGCAGTATAAATAAAATAGCTACAACTACAAATAGAAGAGGAAGAAAAGTTGGGACTATATCCCATATCCACTTGCACTACCAGGCTTCTCATGAGAGGTTTCACACTGGTTTGTCTTTGAGAGTCTCCGCTTGTGCAGTGCTTGATAATGATGTGCTTGAGACCCCTCTGTCACTTAGAACAAAGCTCTTTCAGCAGGAACGGCAGGAACCAGAACGCTGTTGCTCCTCTTTCCCAATAACATTTCCAGCTTTTGAAGCATTGGATTTAAACCCATCCTTCAAACACTTGCAAAAAACTTCACTGGTCTTTGATGAGCGTATCTTCAGGTGCTGGAAGGATTCTTACTGCAGAGTGGTTTTAGGGCCTTTGTAAAATCTAGAACCTGAGGGCTGCTATTGAAGCGACTGAAGCAGTCAAAGAGATCAACGCAGCTAAATCAGATGAATGTCTTCTGCGTGAACACGTTCCTAAATCCTCACCCTGCTTGGAAACGCGCTCTACTATTAAGCACTGAGGAAGTATAATCTCTAAACAGCATTTGATCAAAAAGCATTTGTATCAAAGTGTCCTCGCTGTGCTCTGTCAGTGATGCTCTAATTCAGAGCAACTCCGTGTCCGTGTGGACAGCAGCTGTGACAGCACACTGGCACAGACAGGAGCTGGGACTCGTGGGCGCAGACCAGAAAAGCTGAGCTGGCACTTAGGCAGGTAGCGTGAGGACAGACAGAGCAAATCATTCCCCACCAGGGCAGCAGGCAGACCTGGAGCATGGCTGATCTTTTCATCACCTGCTGCTGGGGTGACAGAACCCTAGCAGCCCTCCAGCGATCTCAGATTGACCTTAGAAATAAAACTGATTCCTGTGGGCTAGCAGTCATCTCAGTTTCTCCAATGGCCTCGTGTGAGTAGTGTTTAGGGAAGCGGGGATAAGTTTGACATGATGAAGCGTTACTTTAGGGAAGCTTATGTGCATAACTCCCAAGTCAAGTTAAACTGATACACTTACAAAAGTACTTGTCCACCTCAGGACACCTTTCCTTTCCCATCCTTGGGCGAAGTTTCACAACGCTCCAAATTATCATAACCTATGTCAGTATTATTTCCGTGGGAGAGAAAATCTCCATGCAGATGTCTCCTGCAATACACACTTCAGCTTTTGCTGATAAAACCTTCCCTTTAAAACAAGTCTTCAGAAAGTTTGGTTGGATAGCTTTTGACTTCTGCTTTTTCAAGGAGATGTTTTCCTTCCTGGAAAGCATTGATGACTTTTTTTTTTTTTTTTCAGGAGAGGGGGGAGTGGGCGGGAATGTCCCTGTGTGTATCAGCAGCTCTTGCATAAGCTATGATAAGCTATGCACTTCTCCTTTGAAAATATATACTCCGTCTCTTTCTCACCTCCTACATCAATTTCCTTTATGACAGAATGACACTGGGCCACTTTTTGCTCTTATCCTGGCCTTTTCTTCTTTCAAAGGATGTGGAGTTGCCCCCTTTTTCGTTCTTTGCGTACACATCCCATTCATTGGTCTTTGTTTTTGTGTTTGATGATTTATTGATAAATAGAACGTGTCTTGTTTCTCTATACGATCTTGATCCTCAACCAAAACACCGCAAAGCTAAATAAAAATCCAAGCCACAAGAAATAAACCCAGAAGATAGGAGCAGACAATAAGAATGGAGAAAGTTCTAATAATAATAATAATTTTTTTCCTAAATGCTAACTATTGCCCCGTGCATTTTTATGAGGCTTTTCTAGACCCAACGTAGTGCAACTTTGACCATGAGATAAAGTACTAAATCATTTCTGTTTCAATTACAAATGACTGGAACTTCCTTTTCTGTTGGCCTGAATGTAGACAGATGAATATTCACAAAATATATATGTATTTCTTTTTCTGCTATTTAATTAAGGGATGATCAGTGTCATAAATTGTGACTTGTCAGTCAGATTCAAATCTTTACAAAAAATTAAAAGCTTTTCACAGCAATAAAAATGGTGAAATACCCAAGCTTTCAAATGAGACCCTCTGTGCAAGCTCTGTAATAAACACACCTTCAACACATTCTGACCTCTTCATTTTTCATTGCAAAGATTAATAATAGGTAGCTTAGCAACGATGCTGTATTGTCAGCACATGTTAGAGACTTGGCAGCATTCAAGGTCGATCTGCAATAAGCTTAGATTGAATGCCATTAGCTAGATGCCACTTTGCCTCTGGAGTTTATTGCTAAATTTTTATTCCAGGAGGGAAAGAAAATACCGTGCTGACACAGTTAATATTTGGACCACAGCAGAATGGCCTGGATCACTTACATGACTCATGTATTGAAAAAAACCTATTATAAACTATATTTTAACCATTTGAAAACTGAACCTATTATCATTTATTAAGCGTAGAGGCAATTTCTGCATGGAGTAGTCATTAAACTGCATACAGTTATGAATCCAAGGGTTACGTTTTTGACTCATGAGAACTAGGGTTCAACTAACAACTCTGAACATGGAAAATTGGGTACACTTGATCGTCTGTTGGCCCACTTCTGTGAGAAGCTGATTCCTCCGGGAGAGCAAGATCCACAAAACGATGTTAGTGCCTAAAACAGGGATGATGTAGCTGTACCCAAAACTTTTAAACTCAAAATCCCTCTTTAACTACTGCCTAACCCAAGTGCACCAAAAGACCCACCGGATAAAATCTCTAAGTGGGCTTTGGGGCAATGATGGATTTTACTGAAAAGGGACAACTGTTAAACTCTGCTTATAGAACACTTCTTAGATCTGCAGAGATACTGAACACAGGAGAAAAAAAACCCAATCAGCTCACCTTCATGGCTACACATGAGATGCAATCAGTAAGTACTTGCTTGATAAGTGATCTTCCCCTTCACGAGACTTGATTAAGCCAGCAGTAAACTTTCATTGGCTTTTGAGGGCAGAGGGATTTCCCCCCAAAACTGATCAACTAAGTCTGAAAAACTATCAAAAACTCTGCAAAGCAATATGGATTGAACCCTTCAATATTTAAATGTTGCCAGTCACCAAGCTTTAAATCCTGCTGTGACCAATCATACACGCAAAGCTACATAATTCTAGGATAGTTTTCAAAACACTAAATAACACAAGACAAAGAGTTGGAAATTTCTTTCTGAAGCCTGAAGCTTTAAAATGCCATAACATTTAACATCTGTCTCTTGACTAATCTCTGCTCAGCGATGGCGTGAATTCAGTCATTTCCTATGACTTTGGATAAGCTGCAATTGCACATTCATTTTTTATTGCTACATAGCACTTAATATTGTATGTCTCTGACCCAGCATTTCCCTGTCCCCCAGTGCCTATTTTTTCTTTGGTTTCAGGCATGAGGTACAGTGCGGCTCAGTACCGGAGTTTGCAGGCACAGTTGGTGACAACAGCAAACATATTCTGGAGCATGTTTTCAAGTTACCACACACAAACATAAGCGACCCATGGGTCTTTAAGATAACAAGTGTTATCTAATTTCCTTAAACTAACTCAGTTTCTTAGTTAATAGGTAGAATCTAAAAAATAATGGAGGGGTTTGTAGGAGTCTTTACAGTGGTGAAACTCCATTGTTTGAAGTTGTTATTAAGAAACCAGAAACTAGCAGAAATAGAATAGTTTGACATTGAGAAGGGAACACAGATAGCCATGTTTTCCCTTGTAATTTCCATGTTTCCAGTGTCGGGAATAATTTAATAGTGGAAAAAATGAAGAGTAATGACAGTAAAAAAGTAAGAAAAAATCAGATCAGTAACACATTTAGTGTTCCTGCTACAACATGGTTAATAGCATGGCTGAATTTTTCTTTACCTTGCAAATATTTATACTTAGTAAAATGTCATTTCTTGTGCTTGTGATTAGAGAAAATGCAATTATAAATCCAGATCTAATGCATAATCTTCTAATAAAGTCAACTTTTCCCACTCTTCCTATACTACAGCCACACTCTAATTTATTTCTCATTAGGCTGTGGCATCACTAGTTAGGAGTAAAGCATTCAGAAGTAAATCAACAGACCTGAGAAGAATTTTTAATAATTATTCTTTAAAAAGACACAGAAAGTTAGATTACTGAATCACAGTTATGCTTCTTTTCTACAATTTCTATTCCAGAATTTTGAAAAAATTAAACTTCCCCCTCTTCTTTCTTTACATCTATTAATTTGTACCCTGGGTAGTGTGTCCCAAGTGCATTTATCATAAATTGGTTATCTGAAATCATTATCACCAAAGGAAATCAAATCAAAGTTTATTCTAGCTACTCATGCTGTATTTCATACTGTATATTCCCTGTAGACTTGATTATGAGTTTTGAAGTCTCTCTTGAAAAGAAATAGCTTTTGCTGGTTGGCAGTCTATCTAGCTTTCCTGTTTTGGAATCAGACACACAGTAGCAGTTCTTCACTCTTTATGTGGCGTTCGATATATTATGTACGTGGAAAAAAACAAAAATCAATCAACGTGCAAACTACTGCCTCCTTTGCTTAGTCTTCATATATAGCAGTCCCTGCTTAGGAACACAGTGTAGAGTGGGACCTGGCTTTGGTCCCATTTATTGATGCTTTGTGGCAGGATCCTCCATCAAATCTAAAAAGGCCCATAAAGTGTCGAATAGTCTGAACTTAATTCCTTGGTTCTACCCCAGGGGAATTGTCTCTGTTGAATTTCTGCAGATTGTTCTTGTGTCAATGCATGAACAAGCTCACAAGAGAATCTGTGCTGTTTGGGGGATTCTAGGAGACAGCCCCCACAATGGTCAACAGGTAGTATGGGATACTTCACAACTTGACTCCAGATTAATCAACGTAATTGCTTATATTGTGTTCAGTGAGTAAATGTACATAGAATGTAAGAGAAACTATTAGCTAAAAGACTTTTAAAATTGGTACAAGAATGTCCATCCAGACTGATGTACACATAGGAAAAGTTGAAATGCTTCTTTCAGATTTGCAGAAAGCACTGCGTTTCAGTTTTTAATCACCACATTGAACCAGTACATTACTTGTTGTCTTAAGGAGGTTATGACACCGTTGTCCAAAAGCAGCACAACACCATTGCAACAAAATTAATGTTTTCAAGATGATTACAGATGAGCTGCAAGGCCATTTTCACCACTGATGAGGTGGGGACTACGCTATTTACACCTCAGCTGCAAATTAATTCTGGGGAGGGATTCCAGGCCAGGTGAGTAGAGGAGTAAGGACAGAGAATGGAGCTGCCAAAACCGTTCGGAGGTAGCCAGTCCCAAGGCAGGAAACCATGGTGGAGACAGGAATAAGCAAATGAAGGAGGGGTGATCTGAGCTGCACGTCAGGAAAACAGGAAAGTTCAACACATTACTGGCAGGGCTGATTTAAGTGCTAAGCTTGCTGACCCACCGAAGGACCTTCACAGCAGCCTCTAATGCTTTGAAATTGTGTGTTCTTCTGATCTTCTCTGTAGCGTTGGCCAACTGAGTTCCCTTTGTCTTGTTAAAATATCTGTAGTACCTCTTGCCGCTCTGAATGTTGTCTGCTTTATCCTTAAGTTTTGTGAAGCGGGGTCCCTCATTCTTTCTTTTAAGGGAAGTACCTGGTGCCATGGGGTCTGGGACTACTGCACAGAGGGGGTTCGACTGCTAGTATTATCGCTGTTGTAATTATTAAATGAGAGGATTTTGAAAAATTACACCTTTTAAAATTGAGCCTCTCTCAAATGGTATTTGATTTATTAAATTTAATTATTTTTATTAGAGCTTTATTTTTGTGTAGTTGTTTGATAGCATATATGCTTACTTTAGAAACTTAGGCTCATTATATTCATTACTAAGAGAAAATGTGAAGAAAACTTGAATTCATACGCTTTTGTGTTTTGTAATGCACATTTTGCACCTCTCCAAAGCAATATATATTCAACATGTCTTGCTCAGTTTTGCTTTTGCTTTAGTCCCTTGGGCCTTAATATCTTATTAAACACATAGTCTTAGGAAATTAATGAGGATACACAAGACCTTATACCTTTAGGTCATTAGTTCTACTCTTGTGCAGATTGACAGTGCTGAAAAGAGATTGCCCCTCTGAAGAATATTTAGTGCTCCTTTACATATGGATTATAATGGCATCATCTGCCTTGTCTGTGACAGGTACCATCTCCCACAGAACCCAGGAGGCCGGGTCACTTGTTGCTTATTATCTAAACCAACAAAAGGGTGAATAACCTGAACTGGAATTTTGGTACAAGTCAAATAAAATGTTGAACAGTATATGTAATAATAATAATATAACAAATGCAGCGCTCTATGAAATCGCTGATGGTGACAGAAGAGGAGTAATAAAAAATAAAATAAATAGGCAGTTAACTTCATAACCACACAAACTATTCTGCTTTATTTGTATATTGCTTTTCCCAGTGTGTTGTGATAGCAATAGTAAACTAATAGTGATGCATATTATGAAAATAACCCACTGCAGAATGAGCATCTGCTTTCAATTAAACAGGTGTATGGGAAATTCAGCATATTCATAAGCATAATTAAAGATTGTTATTACCAGGAAGTAGAGAGATACTTTAGTAATTAGATATAGTTGAAAATTATTGCACTTTATAAACTTATCTTGCTTGTTTAAAAAAAGGTATCAGTTGTCAAACTGATCATTTTGAGGAGTACATTCATAATTTAAACAAAATTTGGGAGTGGAAATACTCTATCTTTAAAATGTACCTTATTTAGTATTTTGAGGTTTTGATTAATGACTTAAGGTCCTTCGTATTTTCAGTGCCTTTGCTAGAGATAACATTAAAAGCTTTACTACCAGAAGGTGGTGAGTTATTTCCCTTCTGAAATACTGAATGCTAAGTGTCAAAAGTTCAGCATCCACAAATGGAGACACCTGAAACTAGTATTCACATTAGCAAATGTTGACCTTTTGCTCATGTGTCTCCCTAAAGGCATTTGACTGAAGAATTCCTACATGAGACAGATATTGCCTAGGGATTATGGACTCAAATGTCAGAAGTGCCTGAAAAACTTATTGCTCGTGAATCTGTTTTTGATGAGCCAAGTTCAGACAACCAAGAAGTCATCGTTCCCCGAAAGAGTAAACTTGCGGGGTCTGTGGCACGAGTTGCAAGCTGATACAGTAACGGTTGATACAGGTAGTCAAAGCCGGGCCAAGACGAGTAAATGGGTAGTGTAAGAAGCAGCTGGTTTATAAGTAGAACTAAAACAAACAAAAAAAACCATCAACAACTCCTCTAAGTTACTTTCCATTTAGTAGAGATTTGCCAAATATCATACAAACTGTCAGAAATCTCCTGCAGAGCAATTTTGCTCCAGCCCAACATCTGTTAGGGGCTTCCTTGCTAATTTTTGGACAACGCACACAGGTAATACTGAAGCTCTCTGACACTTACGTGTTGTATGGGGACAGGTCATTTGTCTCAGGCTTTCTGTTAAGTGTTCCCTTCTTTGGAGGACCTACCTGTTTAAATACTGAAATAAGTACCGGTTTTGTCTGCTTTTTCACTCGTGAAAGAAAAAGCTCAGTGGGGGTCTCATATCCAGTCTGGAGAGCCGGATTCAGTCAGAATCTGAAACAAGAAGTAAGTATGTGTCATTACTTCATAAAATCACAGTAGCTTTCCTTGACTTGCCTATACCTATTGGTACAATGAGGGGGGGGAAAGACATATTGTTGATATGGTGTTATTTCATAATTTTTCTCCACTGTTGCTCGTAGTTTAATTGATCCACTTGTATACATTCCTCTGTGGTTTATGCCCCAGTCATCATCTTCAGCTGCATAAATTGGCTAACTTGAAAACTGCTGATATAGACCTGTCATGGTCTTCTCCTTAGCTTTATAAATTATGTTTTCCAGGTGAAGGACATTGTGTTAATGGACATTCTGTATGTGCCTGCTTCACTTCAGACTGTGCTGTCTGAGAGATGTGAAAAGTCAAAGTGAACTTCATACTGCTGAACACAAGCAGGGAGAAAGATAACAACATCTGAGAAACCCTACAGTATGAATGGAAAGTTAATGCAGATCTTCATCACAGACCTGTACCCAGGTCTCTGTTTATATCTTTCTTACCAAGGAATGAGCAGGGAAAATGCTATCATTAATTTTCAAATTAAATGAGCCTTAATATTAGCTTCTCTAGCTACTTCTGCAGTGGGGTCATCTGCATGGTTCATAAGGTTGGGCTGTCAAAACACTGCACGGAGTACTGAGCCAGGTAGTAGTTTAGTCAAGTAGTAAAAATTGAGCACTAAGCTCTGTCTTATCCCTGGACATTAATGTGGGAAGAACTAGATTAACCTAATGAATTTCTAAAGGTCTCTACTTCACCTAGTTCTCCCTTCTTCCCTCAGTTTTCTGTGATATGTTCATGTAGAATCTCTGTGTTTTCAGACTTAACTATTTGTCTTCCATGGTGTAGTTTCATTTTCCTTCCCTCTTACACAGCAGACCAGACTTTGGCCCACTGAGTTCAAGTAAAGGTAAAAACGAAGAGCGAGTAGCTGAAATACTGCCCTTGTTCACTCCATGTAAATCTGAGGTAATTACTAGAACAGGTTGAAAATGGAGTTTTCATCCCATGGGCATATCCTTTTAATTTAGAAACCATACCAAATGTAAAAGGGTTGAGGGAAGCAGAGTTTAAATTTAATGAGACATTTTGATTTCAGAGTTGCAAACTGTGTTTCACTCCAGTTACTTCAGTGTTTTTGTTGGATTGTGTAGCACTGTTGAGACAATGGAAATTAAATGCTTTGATAACTTTCCATACAGAAGATTGAGGAATCTGGTATGTTATCATTATGTTTTGATTTTTGTAAATCAACGTGACTCGTTAGAACAAAGATCTGTAGGAAACCTGTCAACCAGTTCTGGTGTTTACCTGGAATAAATACATTAGACTGCATTTTCAGACAAACCTGCAGCCAAAGTAACCCAAGTGATTTGCTGTACATACCTCAGAGTTGCTTCAGACTCTCACAAGCACAAGTGCTGATGAAATCTAGTCCAATAAATCCATTAACAATTTTTTTTTTCTGTATCCTTTCACCACTATGACACAGTCATCTTCAATGGACATACAAATTACTAGGTTCATACAGTTTACAATTACCTTTTCTTTTAAGTAATTAATTGGCACTTGCAATAGCCGAATTTAGCTAGTTTATTATAAAGGTTGAAATAACCCTCGGTATTTTGTCTATTATTCTGGCTTCTTTGCACAAAGGCTTTGACTGAAGACTGCTTCAAACTATTATCAGGTACTCAAAAGATCTGTGTTCTCTGTCACTGCCCCACAGAGAGCTTAGCTTATTTAGGTTTGGGGTTATTGTTAGAAGTCACTGGTGAATGAGATTCAAGTGAAGTTGGAAAGTGAACCGTGTTCATTTTTAATATCTAAAAAAGAACTAATCAAACTGTAAATACATGAAGTAGTAGATGCTGAATTTACTTTTTCCCCCTATTGATCTATAGCCAATTTATAAGGTGCTTTGAAGTAGAATAGATAGAAAAAAATAAGAGGTTTTAGGTCATTTGGAAACATCTCTAATCAAAGAGACGCAGCTTTTGCATCTCTTAGCAGAAGCACTTGGGCTCATTAGGAAACCCACCTGTTTTTCTAGTATTCTGATGTAGAGACGTGTCTGAAAACCTTTATATAATGCATATGAGTGATCTCATACTTGAGTCTTGAGTTCAGCAGAACTAATTCAGACGCTTTTGCGATGGGGTTTTGCAGGGCTTTTATTTATTTCTTCATCCCGTCACCACAAGTGACCTAAATTTGGAAAAGAGAGATATGGGTTTTAATTTCTATTCTTATTTGCACAGCACTATGAGTGTTCATCATACTTCATAGAATGACCAAAAGATTAAATTCTACTCTCACTTGCACAGCTTTTAATTTGGAGCAACTGCAAGGGAGTTAGTCCGGACTTAAATATTATAAGTGGAAGTAAGAAAATTTGACTCAGTATGGGTTTGATTTGGTTTCAGCTGTGGTTGTCGACATCATAGCTCTTATTTGATTCAAAACCTTGGATTAAGTGCATGAGCTGTGTGGCAATGTCCTTTTCAGATGGAAATTATTGCAGGACCATTTAAATAAAGTCTTAATCAGGTGCCATACAAATTCCTGATTAAGGTTTTTAAATAACAAACTTGAAGTTAAAACCAGCAGGGCATAAGAAATTCCCAGAGCAGTGAATACAAAATCATTAATCTGAACCACTTTTAATTTCTACTCGGAATTTGGTAGTGGAGTCGTTAATTAAATTGTGGCCCCGCTTTTTTAGAAAAGTATCTGCTGTGAACGTACACTCATTTTTTGCTAATCAGAGACGTTAGGCAATAGTACTCATAGAAACAACTTCTCATTTAATCTTTTAATATGGAATAAAGAATCTCATGGAAAAGATTTGCTTTCTTATATATAGCAATTACTACAACATGAGACCAGCAAGAATATCAGTATGGAAGTCCTAATGCATGGCAAATCCCACAATAATGAAAGACTGAATGTGGGGGGCCAAGACTGAGCAACGTTCTTCCATATCCTTATAACTACATATGGCTCCCCATTTGCAGTGGTATAGAGATAACAGAGATTTGGTGGAGTGATGCTGATGGAAAAGCAGAGTGAACAAGTTCAGAATTAGGACCATGAGTTTTCTTGTGTTTCCTTTCTGTTTACCAGCTGGGTTTGCTTCTGTTCCCAATTCATTTTGTAGAAGAAGCTATCACGTCAACGTACTAGTTTGATGCTGGAGAGAACCAAAGCAATGCTTTGTATTTTGGGCAGGGTGTCCTGTTTTTTCAATGCAGGGTACGCTCAGGTGTAACTCAACTGCAGTTTTATCGCTACTAAGGAAAAAAGCTCCTGATCACTCAGGTCGATGGGGTTAGTTGTTTTGCTGAGGCTACCTGTATAATTGTATTGGTGATGAGCAGGAGAGCTCCTAGGAACCCAAGTCCTCCTGGGAGAGAGAGCAGATAAGGCACAGCATTAAGGTGGTAAAGCTGCTTCTTCAGAATGAAAGTAGCCTTGCCTGAGGCATCATCTCGAGGAGATTTGGGATTCTGTGAAGCTTGTTAGTCATCTAAAGAGATTAGGTGTTAATGATCTTTGGTGTTATAAATATGCATGGGAATGTAGATGAAAAGCCTGTAAATTACTATTTTAACTGCCTCTGTGCTGGGCTCTGGAAAGACTTCTCCTATGCTCACCTTCTGCCACTCTTTCCAAGACTCTTCCACACACGTTTACTTAGTCTGGGGGTGAATTCTTTCCCACGTGAGTTTGGCTCCTGTAAATCACTGGGGTTGAAGAGTGCTATTGCTATTCGCAAAAGGTGGGGCATCCTGCGGCGCAGAATTAGGCTCCACCAAGCCAAATGAGATGTTTGTGCCGGCAGAGACCGTATCTTCGCCACTGATCTTTAGACTATGCAGAGACGGGAAGCACTGTGATGCAGCCAGAATCACTACAGGTAGTCTTAGCATCATCTCCAGAGAATCACAACCTCACAGACACAATGCCTTTCTGTAGGTTTGGGGTTTTTTTTCCTAAACTGAGACTAAGCAGAGGAGTACCAAATGGAAAATTCAACTGACTTTAACAGAATGCAAATTAAGAAAATGGGAAGGAGGGAGAAGGGATTCACCAGGAAGAACTAGTCGTTCACTGCAAGAAAGCCTAGCCCTAGAAGTCTTGTGCTGCATGACTTAAATCAATGGGAACGTTGTCAGTTCTGGGCTAGTTGCCTTTTCCCTCTGTTCGGTAAATGTGTATACCCTGAGTTTTAAGCATATATTTGGATCCAGCTCTTTTTAACAAGGCACTTTGTACATGTTTGAGTTTTAGTAATCTGAGGCTCCTGTGAAGTGCCCACTGTACAATTTCAATTTAGTTAAAAAGGGGTGAGAAAGCTCAGCCCATCTCAGGAGTTTCCCAACTACTCTTTACAGGAATGTCCCTGTAGCATGAATTAGGGGATTTCTTAGACTCTCCATGCAGCAAAGCTCAAACGTGCAGCTAAGAATTAAGATCCTTATATAGGTATTTTTACATATTCATTAATTTGAGGAAACAAGTTCCTTACAGCAAATAAACACAGGGTATGTGCAATGCATATTACATTGCTTAAAAAAGGAAAACAGCATAATATGTTCTCTGTGTGACTGGAGTATCCCCAGTGCTTATTTTCCAATTAAGTGAAAAACCACAGAAAAATAGAGAATATATAAAAAGAGTATCTCTGCAGTCACATCCAGGATATTGGTAGAAGCAACTAACAATAATTTTTGTCTCACAAGAGTATTGTGAGAATTAACTTGTATCTGCAAAAATGCTTTTAGTTCTGGGATGAAAGACCCTGCACAGATATAAAGCATTTTAATATTTTGAACCAGTCCGGTAAAATTTCTTTTGCTTTAATCTCATTCCTTTTGCTGGAATTACTTACACTAGGAGATGGAAATAACAATAAGGATATTAAGGACATTGTCTTTTGTTATATATGAGGGAAGTCACTGCTTGCTGTAACTAAAACCAACCTGTACTAGTGAAATGCACTTCTGCATCTTGACCGACACCTGGATCATTGAAAGTTGATGGGTTTTCATCTCCAAAGGTTAAAGATTAACAAAGGTCTGTATGTAGGCTCACGGCAAGACAAGTGATGGTGGTGGCTTTCAGTGGCACCTCCGCATCTTCCCCTAAAATCTGTATCTAAAATCACTTGCAAATCTATGACTAGGGACTAGGAGTACTGAGCTCTATAGAGCTTAATGCATAGACGTAGAGTTTCGAGAGCACACTGAGAAGCCATTTTTTGTGTTTGAAACTGAACAGAAAGAGCCTGTGACTTTTTATTCATTCTGTGCATTCCTTACAGAGGAGGGTGATTACTGATTAATTAGTAAGCCAAAAGAGAAGGAGCATAGAAGGGAACGGAAATAGAGGGAGGAGAAAAGTTGTTATACAGCAAAGGAATCCTGAAAGCTCATTCCAGACTAAACTTTAAGTTCAAAACATTCTATGTAAAGATTTTGCTGGATTTTCCATTGAGCTGTAATTTACTCTTCCGAATGCTTTAAGCGGCAGGAACGGACGATGTTAATGTTTTGTTTCCAGGTGCATGAGCCATCATGCGTAGCCTGTGTAGTGGAACTGTACAAGCAGCATGTTGTGCATATGGTGGGAGAGCACAATGAAAATCACAGTGATTGGAGAGAAAGATTTTAATGTGAAAAAGAAAGAAGGGGAAGGTTGGAAGTAAAGTGTGACAGAGGACCTGTATGTCTACCTGTGGTCTGATTTCAAGGCACGAGGAAGAATAATTGCTTTGGGAGTTTAGCAAGAAGTCTTTACTGAAAGTGGTTACGGCCAACCACCCTTATCTGTGAGCAGTGGTTGTCACTTATTTGACATGTAACTATTAATCCTCAGTAACAAGTATCAATAAACCACTCCCTAGAGAAAGCAGTGAGTCTGAAGCATGCAGGAGCTGAAGAAATCTCTTTTGATAAGCCAGACTTGATGCCCTGGGATAGGGGAGACTTGACAAGACAGGTCACTGGACACAGCAAGAAGCTGGTGTTATCTGGGTGGGGTTGATTTGACAAAAAAACCACAGTACCGAGAGTTAGTTGGAGTCTTGAAAGGGAAGGAAATGATTCAATGGGTTTATCTGTGTCAGGAGATGCACTGAATGCACAGGTGTAAGACTGGCTTCTATGGAGGCTCTGTGTTAAAGGACTCTTTTTTCCCCTAAGTTCTTAATGTAGTTTCCAGGGAAGTAGATGGGGGTATTTCTGGTTAGTTAAACATTAGGACAGTACTTGAAATCAGTTAAAACTCTGACGGCTTTAGGCTTTTTATGATACCCAATATGTGACTTTTCACACCCAAGTCAGAATTTGACAAAAATGCAGAGATCAGTAGCGCTTGTGTTGGTCTCTCAAAACTGCACGCAGAAAGAAAAATATGTTAAGCAAATATGATTTTGAGCCCTAAATGTAGAAATATTAACTTTCAAGGTGTGATATAAAGTAACTAATCTTCTAGAGAGTCGGTTGATATGATATGACAGTGCAGAAATTTTATCTCATCAGTGAGTGATATTTTGCATATGAAATTTGCAAACACAATATGTTTTTGTCATATAAAATACAGTTAATTTTGCTCACTGCCACAAGGGAAATTTTGAGGTAATTTTGTCAACATGCTCTGTAATGAAATGAATTTTGGGGCTCCCAGGCTCAGTAACTTTCTCAGAAGAAGAAATAACACTTCTTAGTCTCACTCTGAAGGTTGCTGGCAACTATAAAAATCTATAAATACTTTAAACGTTAACATTTTAAAAGGTTAGAAATGAGCCATGAAGAAATTGGCGGGTCCCTTCTCTCATTTCAGAAACGTGAAAGAATAACAGCAAAGGGAAATGGGGGGAGAGTACTTGCAGGCAAGCAAAATCTAGAGAAAACTAATCCAGCTCAGAGCGAGGTGACTGAGTTTTAACAAAGAATGTGACTAAATCTAATCAGTTTTGCAAGGATGGGTGATACAAAACATTGGCAGCATGTAGGTATCCCATCTGTCTTGAATGGCTGGTTCACTGGTGGGTATCCCAGTTTGTATTGCATTTATCCTAGTCGACGTCTGGCAGAATGTCCAAGGTTGAAATCCAGCAGCTGGTTTGGAAGGAACCAATGTCGTGGAAATGCCAGAGCATAAGACATGGTCTTTTGGACCAGAAACAGGCCGTCATTGCAATTCTTGCACATAGCTACCTGTCCAAAAGCAAACCGCCTTTCCTTCTGGGAAGCTTGTAGCTCACGGAGAGTCCTGCAGCCTTCCGCATGGCCTGCAGGTCCCAGGCAGAACTGGATGCGGTGGGATTTTGCTATTTTAGGAAGGCAGAATCTCCCTGCTCACGCTGGGGCCCAGCCAAAAGAGGGTTTTGTCTGTATCTGCACTGAAAAAATCAGTGCGAGGCAGTACAGCAGGTACAGCGCTGGTAAAGCCGAGGACCAAATGCTCTAGCGTGACTTGCAGCAGTGGAAGAAGAGACTGTGCACAATGCTACACACCTGTGCGCGAGGGCAGGTAAAATGACCTACTCTTTGCAGGGAATAAACTGCCCCTGGCTCAAGCTCTAATCGCCCTGTTTAGATGGAGGCTGGATGGAGTTAACATTAAGAAGCAGTAATAACATATATAATGCTCTTATATTCAAATGATCTGAAACATCCTGAAATGCCATCTAAAATAAAGGCTCTGGCATAATATATGAGCCACAAATGAAATGTTACCAGCACTTCTGTACTCACGCTACGCAGGGGACGATGGAGATGCAGGCAGGCTGGCTTTCTGCAGTGCTGTCCTCTAGCAAAAGGCCCCGACTGCTTCCACGTCTCCTCTGGAAGTTTGGAGTTTGTTTTGTGCAGCTTTTTACTGCACTGAGAGGTGCTGTAAAAAATTCTAACACACAGGTGGGATGAGGTGAGGCCCAAGTATTTCCATGCCAATGTTACATAATCTCAGGCAAATTAAAGTTTAATGATTTGACTTATTTAAGTTTTGTAAGCCACAAAGATAGCACATTTAAGTGCTTAATCTCTTTGCTCCACTGGTTTTAATTAAACTCATCTGCAGCTTATGAGTTTTAGTGAGCTCATTACAAAAACACACAAACAAAACCTTGTTCATGTGGCTGAATTACACTGAACTCCCCATTTCTGCATTTTCGCTATTTCACGTGGCCTTGTGAAGAAACAAATTAGAAGTAAATCTTAGGCAAATCATTGCAATGAAGTTGTTACTCAAGTCATGATTGATCGAAGGGAAAAGAAAAGTGGCTACACTCTGATTTTTATCAGAAATATATCTTTGCACAGAAGTCCTGGTAGGCACGAAATGAGAAAGCAAGCACCCTGTTTTCATTGTCAAACTCTGGATCTCAGGCAAACGCTCTTTCCAGAGTCTGCATCTGATAAATTATTGGAACTAGAGTGGCATTTGAGGTGCCTGGATAAAGAGGCAATAAAAATATTTTCTATTTGTTTACACTGAAAAATATCATATACTGAACTGTCAAGTCTGAAAAATTGATGCTTCTGACTTCACAAATATTCAGCAGCCTAATAGAAATGTCAGATATGTGCAGTTTTGAGAGAGGAAAAGGAAAAATAAAAGAAAAAAATCAACCACACAACAAAATGTTCATTTATTTTCATCAGATTTGATTCTCCCTCACAAAAGTGATAGATCCAAAGACCAAGAAAGTTTATAGAGTTCTTTTCTTCTTGATTTCAGTGATTTTTGATTAAGCACTATAGAATACTAGGGTTGAGTAGCAGCTCTTTTAACATCACTGGTTCTTCTTGCTGAAAAATTGGTGTCACGTGGGTTGAGATGCATGTCATTAAAGGCAAGCAGCTGAAGCTGTCTTTCAGCAAGTTCTAGCGTTGAGGAGTGCATGGTTTTGGTGATCGGGTAGAACGATCGTGGCTATGACTGCTGCCTTCGCACACGCGTCCACTGCTCCTAAATGGTTTATCGGCAGCCCGACTCCCTCCCTGCTCATCAGCTGAGGTGGGGCCATGCCTCCTTTGACAAGATGTGTTGGTTCCTATGGGTGTAAATGCCATGCAAAGGTGAAGGTGGGTAAGATGTGCAGCTTGCACAAGGGTTTACCTGCCATCTGGCTGCCATGAAAAGCGCCTCTCTATGGAATCTACACGGATGTTGTGCAAGATTCTACCTCTGTTCACATGCAGGTTGCAGAGTTGTGTAAAGGGTGGGAAGGGGAGCAGTCTTCTACCTTTTCATTATTTTAAAATATTTTTTTGTAATTTACTGCTACTTTCTGCTTTAGAAAGGAAAAAAAAAAAGCCACTTAACCTAATAGTGGGAGGGTTGAATGGATTTTTCATACATTTGGCTGAAATTTTAGTGTGTTAAATTACAACGAGTACAGATTACCTGTGAGTGGGGGAGAGGAAGGGTAAACATGCAAACAGTAGTAAAAATGGGACTTTTGAACTGTAGGGTCAAAATCTGGGAATGTGGAAACTGGGTCATTTTGATCGCCGTGGATACGAGGGTGGTCCTGGGGAGGAACATCAGCAACCAGTGGAAATTAGCATTTTTGCCTTATTCCTGAGAGCTGCCAGAGCTGGACACTCTGCAGTTGTCCCGTGGCTCTAGATATCATGTGCATACAGTCATATACAGTGAAAAGACAAGAAAAAGGTAAAACCTCTGGAATTAAAGCCTGCTAGGATACAAGAAAAAGTCTCATTCTTGCTTCTTTCAAGTTCTCTGTAAACAGACTTCAGTCCCTAGTTTCTAAAATGGCACAAGCCAAATTGGATCAGTTTTATGATGGTCTTTGTTTTCTCTGGTAATAGCTTGGGACAGATTATCCTTTGGGCAATAGCTGTGTTTAGATTTAATTATATAATTAGAGCAAATGCATGTAAATCAGACAGGACATAATCAGTTATAGGATTTTGTGGCAAACATACACGGTGCATACGAAGTACATGGTTTTAAGGTTCAACTAATGGAACTGTCAGCAACCATTAAGGATGATAAAGCTGCAGCTTTCAAGACCTGGCTATAGGGAACAGGAAGAATTGGGTATGCATTAAAAATGTAGACCCACCTGGCTGTTTCAGCTGACAGTCTGGAGAGGGCTGGCCCAGTCAGCGTATGTCCTGCTGCCCTGACAGTAGACAAAGGGATTCAGGTTTGGGGAAAACAAATTGCAGTTGAGGACACCTTGGATTTGGGGGGCTATTTATTTTCAATGTACCATTTCCATCTCAGACTAATGTTTAATAAATTAAATTTCAAAAGGAGTGTGGTATCAGAATATTGAACTAGGTTGAAGTATTAATTTACTCTCTAGGGAAAAACTCATTTCATCTAGCCCAAGCAACCTACCCTATGTACAAAGTGTCCCTGGATTTAGGGAAGGCCAACACAGCAAAACACTGAGATTGAATGCAACTGTGAAGAAGAATTTTGTCCTTATTCAGTCCTAAATACCCCTATTCCACATTTATGTTAACATTGAAAAAAGACTTGAAATGGCTTTGAATCCCAGGGTACCAAAAAACCCTAGTTATTCTTTACACACAGGCTGAGAATTGCATTCTCACAGGAACTTGTTTACACGGATGCCTATTTTGGTCTCTGACGTAAATTTATTCTTAAAACTTATAGGCTTAATAGGAGTTAAGTCAAAGCTTACAAGTTTAGAAATTACTGTCTGTTTAACTGTTACTCATTTGTTGAAAAAAGAAATTGGTCTTGGAAAAAACAACAGGAAAAAGAAGCTGGTCTTGGATGAATGGATATTGTTGTGGGATAATAGTCCCTGATAGTCTGTAACTTTTGTTCATGCAAGCTAAATGGTACAATTTTTAATTACCATAATGCTCAAATCGCTGTAATGGATTACAGGATCTTTGTGTTGTTGAAAATGTAATTTAGTTTTTTAAATTGTTTTGGTGGAAACTTGTGAGCAGCCATACTGTCATTCTGTGGTTCTTTTGAATAGCATTGCGATTTGCAGGACAGAATGAAAGTACTGCACAGATTAGATATTGTCATGCTATAAATAGTTGATTGGGTTGGCTTTTGTTTGTGAGCTTGGGTTTCTACATTGCAGCATTTTTGGTATTCCCTTCTCTGAACATTGATGGCTGCAAAGACACGAGAGTGTGCACAAGACTAACAAATGTCCTCACGCTACTGACGTTGCTGCTGACTCCCCAGTCTGAAAGAGGGTAATCGCTGTGCAGTAGTCTCTGGAGATATCCCTAGCTGACTCTCCCGTTACAGGTAAAGCAGTGTAGTGTTCTTAAAAAATAGTATATATTACTCTTTGAAAGAATGTTCTAAGTTGAAAAATGTGTGCCTTGGACTTTGGGACTATTGAAAGGAAGAAAAGAAAATAGGAAAGTTGATTGAGGCAGGTTATATTGAACTGCCTGGAAACTCTGTGGAAGTAGTGCTTTTGAAAAAACAGCAGGGGTACAACAGATAAATAAATCAGCAGCAGAATTGCCAGCAACTGTCAGATCAAAAGCAGCAGTAAAACAGAAATACACAGTCAGTATCAGTCTGAATAAGCATTTGTTAAACACACCAAGGACAGACAGACAGTTGTGTGAAGGCTTAACGTCAGTGGAGTTTTCAAAAGACAGTTGTTCCTGTTAATACTAGCTGGTTGGTAGTTAATGCTCTGTTCTGATGAATATGACTATTTTAATCAAATGAATAAGGAAAGAGCACCATGAAACCATTTTTTAGGAAAAAAGCAGTTAACGTGTTAGTTGTGTTTGATGGCGTGACCCTGCCATCCTTTTTTCACTGAGTTTCCCATAACGGAGTCTGCTAGGAACTGAGACTATCAAGAGGTGACTGCAGCATTTAGGAAAGTGTCGGTCAGATGGGGACCCAACCTGGCTGTGCACTCGTCAGGTACTGCTGATAGCTGGAAACATTTCATTTCCCCCCCACCAATATTTTTCCAAAGTCAGTGGTGGTGGATTCCCTCAGTTCAGTCTGTACACCTTTGGTTCACACAGAGTACTGTTCCCAAAGGTGCTGTTTATTATTAAGATTCTAGAAGATGCAGATTACCTCGTAGATCCATACAAATCACATGCATGCTACAGGAATGACAATAAAACATAGAGGTGTTTAGTGACTGCCCACAACAAAGCTAAATTTGACAGAATATTGTTTAATGTCATGTGTGGATAATGGATAGTGTCTGTGACCAGTTTGTGTCCATAATCAGGTTTTTGAGTTTTCTAGGCTACTAATTTGGGCAGCTCTTACGAACCTGGGTGTTCCCTGGGCTGCAAACAGGGGCTTGTGAGACAAGTTTGGGCAGTGGTGAAAGGATAACAGCTGGGGGTTTCAACCACTCACCTGCTAGTGAATTTGGAGCCGTACTTTATTAAAATTAAAGTAATTTTAGCTGGATGAACTAACGATATTAAACCATCTCTCTAGTTTTTCTATAGTGACTCTCACTTCTGCAGGGCATCTCTTAATACACTTGCTGTAATTTCTGCAATTGGTGTAACACTGCAGGAACAGGCCACCTGAAATGCTCACAGAATAATCTTCCCCAGTCCTCAAACAGGCCGCTTTGATAAGCATGCTCATGGCGTGCTTTTGAAACAGAAGCCAGCAATTGCATACTGCTGCTGCCTTCATGACATGGGGAATATTTTATCAGATTCTTTTTAATGTACTACTTTGTTTTCTCATCTGGGATTACATCTGATAAGGACAATCTAAAACTTTCTCTAACAGTTGTGTGAAACTCTATGCAGATGTGTGCTTCTCTGTATGAAAAAAAATTCTCTAAAAATGTGCAGCTTCTAAAGCCACGCCAAGTTGAGAGAAGCTGTGGTACCAGACGTGCCTCATCAAAGTTCACAGCAGTTGTGGCTTTCTTTTCCTTTCTCTCATCCTTTAAGATACTGAAGCAGCACACTTCAAGGGTTTGACAAGAAAGAGACATATATTCCCTTTTGTGCAAATCTGCTTGATGCTTATGAACACTGTTTGTTCTAAAACCGCATTAAGATATTCTCCTAGTGGTGTGGCTCTGACAGAGGAAAACAGAATGAATTCCACAGCAAGGGAAAAAACCAAAGAAAGGCCATCTTGCAAGTCTGTCACTCTAAAGAATACATTCAGTTAACATTAATTAACACATCCTGTTGAATAGGGTAAATGGATGAGATTCGTATCTGGAGCGGAAAAAAGTGTCCGAAAATTAAAATAGTACAGCAGGGACATAGGTTTCCCTACCAAAAGTTGCCTGGCCCTTTGGAGTCTGGTCCGGAAGCCAGCATATTTCAGAAATTAGTCTCCTATGGAATGCGAGGAGTGAAGCAACTCACAATGACATCTACTAAATCCTTCTTGCAGAAAGCTAGTCAACAGGAAAATGATGAGGTTTTTTTCTGAAACCTAACCTCCCACTTTAGAGGCTGTAATATTCCTATGGTACTAGGAGAATTTTGGACTCTCTTTTGGACTTTAAGTTGATATTTATGTCATCACATACTATACGTACAGGTTCCTCAGAAGTCCTGCTTGCCAAGATTTACAAACAGTTTACAAAGTAAATGTGTACTTGTTTCTTTGCACAGGGACAGTTACTCATTACACATCTCTAGCCATTCATCAAGGATGCATTATAAGTGGCTCTGCACAAGAAAAAATGGGTACTTTTTCTGTACCCAAAAAGCCTACAAGAAAGTTTACAAAAAAGGAGACAACAGGCAGATTCAGGCGGATGAGTAGTAGGACATGACAGAGTATTTGGTCAGCATCACTCAAAACCACAGACCTCAGAAAATGCCACTTTTGAAAAACATGTTTTGTTTCACAACAAAACATCTCCTTTTGCTTTCATATTAAGATATACAATAAATAGTATAAAAGCCAAATGGAGATGCCATTTAGAAACACAGAGGACTTATTTCACTCTTACAATCAAAATGTTTCAGTCTTATTGCTTTGTCTTGAAATGAAATTTGTCAAAATTGATATATCCTGCAGAATTTTTTCAATTTTGTAGAAAGCTCATTTGCTCCATAAAACTAATAACTGGATTTTTTTGTTGTTGTTGCCTGTTACGATCTTGATATTTTAGGATTTTATCATCTCCCTGAGAAAAAAAGATGGGACAATACTCTGATTACTTTTATGCTATGAAAACCAGGTGTAAATGTACAAAAGTCAGGCAGATTATACTTGATTTCAAATTATAAACCTGAGGTCATGGTTTGATTAACTTTACTGAGGTTACTTACTCTATTCTTTTGGTCAGTTTTAATACCTTTTTGTGACTAATCACATTTTCCATTAAAGCATGTGTCATTTGGAAGAGGTGGCTCTCTCTACATATTCAAAGTAGTACATAAAGCAACCTCTTATCAGTTTAGTAGAAAATATGTTATCATATTTTGAATATGTAGCAACTAATACAACATAGTAGTTGTGCTAGGAAAAACGTGTGGCTGAGAAATTGTTAAAAATATAGTGTTTGAAAACCCCCATAAATTACTGTCTGTGTATATATTCCTTATGTATAATAACTGCTGTGACTTTTGACAGCTGTTTTTGAATAATTTTCAAGGTTAAATTTTCTACTGCTGCAGCTATGCGTGTCTGAATATTGTTTATCAAATGAATTATTTAACAATATTGTAAATCAATTATCAAGTGATACATCAGAGAATAATTTTTTTCTGCTAACTCACTGTACCTCTCCAATGGCATGGGAGTAAACAAACACATGATGTGCTGGCACAGATTTAGTCACAGTAGCCACAGTACCAGAGATATACTCCTATTTGTAAGCGTGCTTTGCTACAAAACAACTAACTGAAACTAATTGGCCACATTATATAGTGTTTCCATGTTGGGAGTAAGTGCCTGAATCTTTGCCTACAGCCAGTTAGTGACTATTTTCTATGCGTGGGTAAGTTTCCAAATGTTCCCCCCGACAATGTACTTCACAAATTTCATGCCTCTTTTTAAACAATGAAGAAAAGAAAAATACACTAGTAATTTTTTGTTCAAGGTCCAGCTAGTGTACTTACTCTGTTCAGGCAGCAAGTATGTGGTCTAGTATGTGTGATTCCTGTAAGTATGGAGGAAGAATGTGTGTTTTAAGACCTGCATAGCACTGGGATTGCCATAGGTAGCAGCCTTTGTTGTGAAGTCAAGGCGTCCTGGTTCCTCGGCCCATGAAGATTCTTTACATGTGCAATGAAAACATACATTTGTAATGCTATTCTGTAATTTGCTATAGAGAGAATCAGACCCTGAACTTTTATCGATACTAATCCAACCGATTAGGAGTTCGTAGACTTCATTGGTAGCAAATGCTATGAAAGCTAATGAAGCCTTTTCCCTTTGCATGTCAAAGCTTGGATTTAGAGTTCATCCTCAGTATTCAGATTTTATTTGTTTCTAAAAAAAGTAAGATTCAAAGGTGGATTAAGTTTTGTCATGACGATCTTGAGACTTGACTTTTCAGTAACTTCAGAATCTATATGCACGTCTAATTTATGGATTGGGCACCGTGGCAATGCCTGCCCTTCTGTGGTGCAGGCTAATAGCATCTGGGATTTTCAACTGCCTGTAGTACATTTCCAAAATGTGTCTTCACTTTAAACAGCCACAAAGGTGTAGTTTCTTCAAGGATCGTACCATGTAATTACATGGTTTACTTCTTCACATCGGTGACAGACATACTTCGTTTAGTTTTATTGAGTTCCCATGGTAGAATATGGGGTATTGATGTGTCTGCATCCTTGTAGCTCAGTCTGATTTCTGATCTGTTCCTGGGTACCCATCGCAAGCCTCACTGGGAACAAGGCTCAGGTTTTCGCTGAAGTTCTGATTTGACCTGTGGACCCCTCCATCGCAGGTATTGCAGGTGATGCTGCGGAGCAATTGCCTATTGCGAAATAGGCAGTTGGACAAACGATAGCAGAAGGGTGCATGTCAGTAGAGGCATTCCCATCCTTCAGCATCTGCTATGATAATGTCACTATTTCACCATATGATTGCATTATTAATTAAGTACATTATTTCCTGTGTCTGTGCGTCTCCTTTTGTTCCTTCCCACCTAAGTTCTTTCCCCTGGATGTGCGTAGTTATTATTTTAGTAGCACCTTAGAGGCCTAAAACACAGCAGGCACCCTACTGTTTTAGGCAGAGTTAATTAAGTTTCTCTGCTCTCTCTTTTTCAAGTGTTTAATACCTATTAAATGTGCATTATCTGGCACATAAGAGCCCCTGGCAACGATGCAGGACCCCATTGTGGTAGGTGAGCCTGTTTTCTCCCTGCTTTATAGATTCTGAGTAGATGAGCTGTTACGGGATGGCAAAGAACAGACTCAATGTTGGTACAAGCACTTGGAGAGGCATGAAAATTAGATGGATTAAGTCTATGAGATCCTAGCTGAGAATACATTACTCTGGCAGTTAAGTTTGAAAAAATTGTTACAGCGGGTCACCTTTGGTACCCTTTCCACCACTGACCCAGAAAATACAGTCTAATGCACATACAGCATTGGGAAAAGAAGTCTTTTGCAGAAAGAGACAGCTTAAATTCTATTTCCATTGGAATGGAGAAGGTGGCATTTTCCTTGCTTTTGGCTAACATAAGTGGTTCCTAACATAAAACTACTGCTATCAGAAAAGCTAGGTTCATTTCTGGCAAAAATAAATTCATTTGCAAGTTTAAAAATTCTACTCTTGAATATTTAATTCTGTTTGCAGTGCTTTCCTACCCCTCAAAAAACCCCCAAAACAACCAACTAAAAAAACTGCCCACCCTGGAAAATGCACCAAGAGAACACGACAAGATATTTGACCCATTTTCAGAGATGGTTCTTAGGGATACAGTCAACACTTGAGAATTCAAAGGCTCAGCTGGAATGGATGAGTGTCACTCAATAACAATATTGTGAGGAGAGAGCAGAGGTAATTTCCCCCTTCTACTCTGGGAAATTGTTTCCACTTTTCAGATATACCAAGTAGACTGATTTGCACCTTTTTTTCTTTTTGTTTTATTTATTGTTCTCTGCTGTTGAACATCTCTGAGATGTAACTCACAGCGTACAGGACAGTGAGTGAAACTCCTTGTGGCTGTTGGAAGGACAGGAGTGTGTTGTTCTTCTACACTTGTGTTTTAAACAAACATTTGTTTTGTTAGTTGTCCCGTCCTGTTGGTCCTGCAGGCACACAGACTTCATTTTATGGGAAAGGATGGCCTCCTCCCAGGCGTTCAGGTGCCTGAGCCTCTCTCTGCAGCCAGCGGTGTATTGTTAGAGGCCCTACAAAATCTCATTTGCTAAATTTTCTGTCCTGTGGTTCAACACTTAATTACCTATTTCTTTAGTTTTGTGATGGTCACGTCTAAGAATTCTCACGGAAGTAAGCATCCTGATAACACACGATACTAGGTAGTACGTTAGAAATTCCTGAGGGCTGCTGCCTAGAAGAGCTTAGTAATTAAAGAGACCAGGGGTGAGTGAAAAGAATAGAGTATACTGAAAGAAAACTAGGATTTGATGCAGTGAGAGAGGTCATGAATGACTGCTGATCATTGTACTGAGAATCTTAACTTAGACTTCTCTAATCCAGTTATATGACCCTTTTGTAATCTTGCTAAAGTAGATATATTTTTTGAGGACCACGAGCTGGTTTTATCAGTGCTCAGACTCCTGACTTGCTTAGCACAACAAATTGTCCCAAATCAGGATCCACACGGGGGCCCAAGGGACTGTAGTTTGTTTATTTATGTGTGTTTCCTCCTGCAAATACATTTGATAGACGGCCATTAAGTGGCATGAGTGAAATAGTAAATATTTCACTTTCGGTTAAAGTCAGGGAAAATAAATCTATATTTATGAATTTGGTTTTGTTTATCTTTCTAGCAAAGATAAATATATTAATTTGTGCAAATCCAAGAAGCAGTAAATAAGAATGCAGGCAACCTTAAAAGGTCAGGCAGAGTATGATCCAAATAAGATTTTCTGCATCATATCTACTTCCTCCCTAATGGGAGGGATAAGCAGATATCATACTGCTGCTTTCTTAACTATTTAGGTGAAAACATGTTTGGTTTTGGTAATAATATTACTGTCTTAATGATCGCAGTGCAAGCTGGAATCTTTAGAATGTTTATGTCCCCTGCACACGTAATAGCTTAACCTCTTCTAAATAGTTATGATTTCGCTAATGGGTGGCAGAATGGTAATCCAAATACTAAACAACACGCCTGCTAATATATTTCTTTTCCCAGAACAATAAATAGGCCTATCTCTTTTGCAGTACTCAGTGGATGCTATAGTTTTGAAACTAGCTCCAGCTACCAACAGAAATGTCAGTTAAAATTTTGATGATTTTGGTTAAATCTTTCATTGCATTCTTACCCCTTCATGACTCAATGGTGTATGCTGACTGCTGTCTAACAGATCTTTAATGGCAACCTTTGAAGATGGACATTGGCATTTCCATGTAGTCCATGACTACGCCTTTGGCAAAACGAATGAAAATTACAGGTCCTGAATGACAGCGTTTTTTCAGCTGACAATATATTAACATTTTTCATACGTGGCCATGTATACGTCCATATTGATTTTTTGTTGCTTTCTGATTCGTTCTGTGTCTCTCCTGCCCATTGCAGTGCTGCTTTTCACTCCTGGCTTATTAGGTTGGCTGAAAGATAAAGCAGTGGAATGCTGCCAGCCTGGGAAATTATAAGGCTGCTTTTAGCTTCTCCTGGTGCATGCTCTGAAAAAGTTAGAGGAGGAAATAATGGCCTTCCATAAAGCTCACCTGAGAAAGCCTGCCATGTAAAAATGAATCCACAGAATGAAATACTGGAAATGCCCAAGGAGAAGGATGCACAAAAGAACTCGGGCAGTGCTATTGAGGGCTAGATATCACCGCTTAGTAGACAGAGGTGCAGATCCTTTTTTTTTTTCTCTATTTTCTATTTTTTTTCTCTTTTCTTTTTTTTAACTTTAACTTCAGAAAAGATGCAAAGAAATCAAAATAAAAGATTGATTCGCTGGCTATGGCAGGCTGAAACCAAGTTCCTTTACTCTGTTCATAACCCAGTACAGATCTTTAGGTGTAGCTACACCATTTATTTTAACTGACTTACAGTGCGGCCTGTGGATTGAGTTCCACGTGTACCAGGTCCTCCTGGATCTCCCAGAGTTTGTAGAAACCAGGGACTGTCCTGCTCCTTGATACGACTGTGTATCATTTGGGAACCTTCTCATCAGGAAGGCAAGTGCCCGCACAGATTTGCAAAGTCCTTTCACATAGTTATCAAAGAGAATATCCTGAGTAAGTCTCCATGTTGGCTCTTGAATTAAAAACAAACAAAACACCTTCAAAATAGTTATCCTTCATGAACAACATACAAATCCCAAGCTTGTCAGAATTCCTTTTCTCCTGAATGCCGGGCCAGCTGTAGACATGCATTTCAATCTGCCAGCAATTGTATGCTCTGTCCTCTTTTCTTATTCTTTCTGAAGATGCTTGTTAATGAACCTTCTCGAAAAGACACAGAGGAGGATAAAAGGCCAGGGCACTGGGTGGAAAAGCAATGCAGATTGGAAAAGACAGAAAGCTTATTTAATTCTTTCTTTTCCTGATCTCAACTCCCTCAAGTTATCTTTAAAAGGATGTTTAAAGCTTACAGTTAAAACTTTTCTGCATTTAACTGTAATAATTAAAAGCAGCTAAGGGAGCATTCAGGTCCAAAGGGAAAAATGTCAAAACTTATTTCAACCACTGCTGGTCATGTGTTTGGGGATGGATAGGATCTTGAGAAGAGTTCACAGCTGCCTTTTTACCTTGATTTTTTTTTTTTTTTTTTTTTAAGTCTGTTGTGCTTGAGTTTCATTTGTTAAGATTTAAGGTCTTCATCTTGTGCCTGTAACTTGCCAACCCTCTGGATTCTAAATGGGCACTAATGACTCTCAGTAGCACCAAGCTGAGCTTATTTGAAGATGTAGTTTTATGACTCTGCCAGTAAAGTGAAAGATGTGCGTTGAAAGAAGGAACTGGAGATGTGGGAGAAGTAGAGGGATTGAAACAATCTTGATTAGGTCCTTAGGAAGTGGTACTGCACTTTGCATGCTGCTCGCCACGTGGATCACCATCCCAATGGGATGCTCAGGATTGACTATTCCTAATGAGAACATAAACCCAGGAAGTCTGGTATCCTGCCTACATCAATGACTAATTCCAGCCATTTAAAAAGGACATAAAAAAACCATAATGAATCTACTGATTCTGTAAGGGAAGGGAACTGCTGATGTGATATTCTAAATACCAAGATCCCAGTCGACATAATTCATGTTCATTCGCAGCCATGCTTTTCAGAGTGGATTGTTAAAGTATTTTAAATGCAGATTGAGACTGTTACAGGTGAATGTCTTCCGTTTCTTCCAGGATAGATGGAGGTCACTGGTCTAATGGTTTCTGGTCAAGCTGAAATTTTGATGTAGTAGTATCTCAAGAGCTCTGTTTATTCCTGTATCATATTAGACCTGAAGAAACAGGAAAAGGGTAAAATATTTCTGGATGATGGTCACTAGAATATGGCATACAGCTAGAGTAGGGGTTAGAAATAGGGCCAGCCATGGGGTTTAGGAACAGGGAATAGGGGACAGCGTATTCACAGCTTATTCTATTCCTATTAATCACCTAGAAATAGGATGAGGTTGTCAAGAAGAGTGAGTGATTTTATTTCTTCTGGCCATTGCTGCAGCTATGGGTTGAGACAGTAGAGTACTATTACGGTTAGGGTTAGAGGCAACGAGGCTCTGATGAGGGCAGAGATGGACAGGGGTCAGCATTGCTGTCAAGATGCACAGTTATCAGGTGACCTAATCCTGAACCTGTATCCTTAGCAGAGCTGCAAGGAGCAGAGCAAGGAGAGACTGTAATATGTACCTGCACCCTGGAAAATATTTAAGCAGATATAGCATTGGCTTCAATACGGCTACTTAAATACCCAAAGTTGAGCTCCAGCTCAAGTGGTTTGCTGGACTATTACCTGAGGTATCAGAATCATCTAGAGTTGCCAGGGAAACCCAGCTACGTGTTTTGTGCAATTGTTCAGTATGAAACTGCCTTTCCTATTAACAGCAACATCTCTTGGAGTCTGAATGTGCAGCACAGGATTTCCCTTCTGAGCTGAATTTTGCATTTCAGTTCTCAGCTAGTACAAAGCATGATGTAATTCTCATTTCCAAAACACCGTAAGTACTGTATATCGCAGTAGTTAGTATTGGGAAGTAAAATATTAGTAGAGCAAATACAGTTTCCTAATTTAAATATATAGATAATATATACATTTTCTACTGCATCTCTGAACAGGGAATGTCCACAGAGTCAGAGTGGCTGAGATTGTGTGGGACCTCTGGAGATAGACTTGTCCAATCCCCCGTTCAGAGCAGGGTCAGCTAAAGCAGGTTGCTCAGGACCTTCTCCAGTTGGGTTTTCAATTTCTTCAAAAATCAAGACTCTGCAACCTTGCTGGGCAACCTGCTGATGGTTTCTGGATGTGTTAAGGCTTTAAACATAAACAAATAAATTAATCCTTGCTGTAATTCCTTGGAAAACAATGAAGTTAGAGGTGGCAAGCGTTTCTCTGAAGTGCTTGTTTCTCTTCTTTGCATTTTTATATGATGCCTTGCTTAGTCATACTATTTAAAACATCTTTTCAAAGAGCTGTACACAATTGCTCAAATTTATAGAAAAGACAGGGACCTGTGTGTCCAAAAAATAAATCACAGGAACCAACAGGTTACTTGCAGGAGGCTGCACTACTGAGAAGGCTTCAAGAGCTGGCACCTCTCTATGAACGCATGGCAGTGTGTTGCTTTCTAGTTATTCTGCTCAGTCTTATGTTATTCCACAGCAATAAAGCTGGAATTTAAGAATTGTGCGCTGATCTTTTCCACCAGTGCATGCAGTACAAGTCTGCTGAACTAAGAGCAATCGAGACAAGGCAGTTCTATAGGTTCATCAGCCACTGAATTGTGATGTTCAGTGGGTTTCAGGTACTGTGTCTTGTGTATGTTGCTAGCATTAGAGCACTACTAAGCCTATGTCTTTGCACAGGTTATTCCCCATGCACAATTTATCACATAAATCACCATTTATGAATAAACACAGCCCTCTCACACAAACTGAGTGGGTCCTGCAAAGGCTCGATCATTGCAACACTAAAAACCAAGGGAGTTTTTTTAGTCAGACTATTAATATTTCAGTAGGGATGCAGACAAGTCCCTTTAATTGCTGATTTCCATCCACTGCCCTCCAACTGTTCCCTTACCTGGTGCTTGAAAGGTTACACATGTGGGTTTTTCCCGCAGAGTTTTCTGGAGCTGAATGGTAGAGTACTGAGCTCG
The DNA here is from genome assembly GCF_900496995.4 of Aquila chrysaetos chrysaetos. Taxonomy (NCBI): domain Eukaryota; kingdom Metazoa; phylum Chordata; class Aves; order Accipitriformes; family Accipitridae; genus Aquila; species Aquila chrysaetos. The sequence continues at coordinate 70,551,896 of NC_044008.1, forward strand.
CTGATGCACAGAGAAGCAGAGCCAGAACCCAGCAATTTTGAGGGGTCAGCTTGGCCGTGGCTTTGCAGCCAGGCTTGTCTGCTGCTCAGTCCTGAACTACTCGTCTAGGGAAGGCTTCAGGTCACATACAGGAGCAGCAGCAGATCTCAGGACCTCCCTGCCTGATAAGGGAAGTAATGTCCTTTATCACAGCTGCAGATGGATGCAGAGCACCGTGGCTTTGCACAGGCACTCCCTTCTGCTGCTCTGCGGTAGGTAGCGGACTCAAAGTGCTCTTTGCCGGCTTTTCCAATGTCTCTCACGCTTTCTTCCGTGCATCTCCTGCAGACAAATCACTGGTCCGCAGCCTGGGTAACAAAGCCCCAGTCCCTTTCCCTGTTCAAGTACCTTGACATTTCTAGTGGCAAGAGTTGGGGGGGTTGTTCGTTTTATATGTATACACATATCATAAATTATGACTCGCTAATTCCGAGGAGGACACCAGTGTCAAATCACATCAGCTAAAATGAAGTCAGTCTCCCAAGATGCAGATAAATGTAATCTCTAAAACAGAAGCTTTCTTTGCTGGGTCCTTATGCCAGTTATACTGCTTACGTATTTATCCTGTAAAATACTTCAGGCAGGGATTACCTCTCCCTGCTGTGCTTTACTCAGCACCTCACATACCGCTGTCTCTTTATGCAATAATTAGTAATAAACCTTCTAGTAATCTGGTTACAACATAATCTTCAGACTGTTACTTCCACTATGTGTGAGATAAAACAAACTAACAGATGATTTTGAGACTCCTGAAGCAGTGTTAGCTGTTTTGGGGTTTTCAGTCACTTCAGTATGGAAAGATTTAGCAAGAAATCTGGATTATATGGCAGAATATGTGTCTGTGTCTGCTTTTGCTGTTACGCTGGAGTAACCTAGGAATAACTTTTCTGAAGTTATGAGACTTTATATATAATCTCCTTAAGGCAGGAATCTTCTCACATAACTGTGTATCATCGCTCAGGCAGTGAAACTAAATAAACGCTAATACTTAGCTCTTTGTGGTTACTTCAGGCAGAATATAGGTCTTGTAAACTGTTCAACCAGCACCTCATTAATCAGCAGTATTAGCCTTATGTTAGTTATAAGTGATACATAAGCCTTTTCTGGGCCTCTGCAAAATGGTTAACGTTAACTTCCGTGAAGTGGTTGGACACCATACATTGCCCATGCATTTATCATAAAATATCAACTCGGTATTTAGGCAGGCAGCTCTCTGTATGGAGCTCTCCTGCCACCTCTTCTCCAGCATCACACCTGAAGGCTTGGAGGTTTGGTTTCCATCCGATCCATCAGCCAGCACAGGCTCTTCTCCTCCTTGTTCCCCTTCTTACACATCCTGAACTGTCCCATTTGCAAAATTAGGGAAGCCTGAGGGTAGGTCCTGTTTGGAAACAGTGCACATGTGCTTTGGCATCTTATTTGCAGGGATTGTCAAATGCCATGCCTGCTTGCTTTGGATAGATTTTTTGTGGGAGAAAGCAAATTTGAGTATTTGGCTGGCTAGAAAAGGAAAATGCTTGCATTTCTGAATGTGTATATAACTGATGATTAGTATTATACAGTCTTCTAATTCTTTCCTTGTGCATATGTACGTATACCACCACATATGTATACAGACAGGGAGAAAAAAGGAGAGAAAATGAAGCTGACTATATCCAGAACCCTGGTGTAAACCTGGTATCCCGGTTTGTATACAGTTTCTCATTTAGGAAACTGTTATAACTGGAGTGAGGTTAAGGAAGGGGTGTTTCCAAAGCTCGGAGTGCTGTTTGTATTTGCAGATTAATTCCAAATGAGGGCAGAAGCACTTAAAGGAATACTATAAAGGTACGTTTTCTCTTTTCATTTAGAAACAAAACATCTGAGAAGCATTTATTAGCAAAACATCAACTCCATTTGCACATTTCTAAATAGAATATTAGAGCAACTGAATTTTAATTTTCATGTCTGCAATTTGTTAATATAATTACTGTACAATACAGTTAGGTGCTTTCAGATCTTTCAGTGTTAATTAAAAAGCTAATAACTTGAAAAGCTATAAATACTGAGGTAGAGGGGCTAGTGCTCCAGGCAGTTAATCCTTTATTTGTCATTTACTAAGGATCCTTTTACTAGAAGGCAAGGCTTTATACTGAGTATAGCACTTTGTGATTCAACTCCTCCTCGCTACCTGGTAGATATTGCCACCATGCACAAGCAGTACAAGGTTTGATTCCCTAGCACAAATCGGCATATCCACAGCTAAATGCAAGCAGAAAACAGAAGAGATTCCACCCCTTTAGCCCATTAAGTTTTCTTCCTTCTCTGCTTTCATCTCCTCTGCCCCCTCTAGACCTACCTGCCTATCTATGGATTGATACTTGGCACAATGTGAAACAGTTCTTTTCTGGCTCCTTCTAAAGCACGTATCCAGCTGGCCATGGAGTGCTTTTGTAGCTTGTTACGTAGGAACCATGAGAAACTCTCTGAAATGCTATCAACCACACCAAGAGCAGTGGTGTGTGTTTGTCAGAGGATGTATCCTTGCAGCTCCTTGCTGTGGCTGCAGCTCTGGGCCTCAGGGCCAGCAGTTCTAGGAAATACACTTTGATCAGCGCTCGTTAGAAATGGTTGAGGTATTTACATTTTCAAATTTGGAGAAAATTTTACTGGTTCCAAATTAAAGAAGGAAAGCCAATATTCAGAATTTCTTGCTGGAATCTCTACTACTGTGCGTGTCCTGAAACAACTCATTGGGGTTCCCAACGAGCACGTGCTTCGTTGGGACTGCCCAGGTGATAAAGTTCAGTTTGCACCGCTACATTGGTCTAAATCGGCAGACCAGCATGCACAGGGCTAATCACAGCTAAAGGGAAAAATACTCTGTGATCGTCATGCAGTGTCTCAAAGTAGTATAATTCAGGCCTTATTCCTGCAAACCACTTAAATTCTGGTAGGCTAGAATATGAAGCACTTTTTTCTATGCAGTGTTTACTCTTTAGTCAATGGAAATGGAAGAAAGATTTTATTTAAATATAGTGATCCTGTTTCTAAATTAACCTTGTCTGGATATAGCCTGGTTTTTAATAGAGTGACTCGTGATCTCTGCTGGTAGGGGAGAAAAATGCTTTGCATTAAAGATACTGTGGTCTGGTGCTGATTGTTTTAAATGTTCTAAAATAAGACATCCATTTTAACAGAAAATGGACTTGCTCTTCAGTTATGTAAATGAAGCACAAACAAATGAGGCTGTGCTACCTCACAGAAGGAAAAGTTGTGTTTTAAATTCTAATCAAACAGTAACATTATGCTAGATAACATACACAGCCGGATACACACACACACACACGCACAACACAAAGCAGCTGCGCCTGAGGCAGATTTTTAAAACAAGCCAAGGAGACAAACGTTGGAACTGGGAAACAACATTCCCTCTTACCAAAGACAATGCTTAATGGTGTACCTCAGCATTGTTTCAGCACATAGGCATTTACCTAACGGAAATCATTAATTCTGCCCAGCATTTTTGAAGAATAGCTTGATGACGAGCTTCCTAAAAGGCACTCAAAGGAAGCACTGCTTTCTGCAGTCGGTTCAAATTGTTTAATGTTTGTCAAACTTAAATTGCATTTGAAGGATACATTGTGAGTAATGGATTCTCCTGCTATTTACACATGGGCAAGGCTGCACAGCCATTCCATGCTGCAGTTTATTGCACTGCATTATGTATGAGGTGGTTTTGCAAACAAATGCATAAACACAAAACGAGGGAGGGAGGAAAAACGTAAGAAAGCAGATTCGTGTGTTGTCCAGTATACAACTGTTAGGAATAATTTAGAAAACATTTAAACACTCATATGTGCAAATATTTGGAACTGTAGCTCTGAAATGAGTTATTTACTGCATGCTTAGCAGAGTACATTGTAGCTTTACCATGAAGCAACTCCTCCTTCTGTTGGAATTAGCTTATAGCTACTGCACTGCTGTTACATGACACCGACAATTCCAATAGCCTTTATTGAAAATGGAGGGTCACATCCTAAAAAGAGCTACGCTCTTTCATTTCTCCTTGCTTTAAGGGGATTTTAGGTGTTAAGTCCATTTGTAAACCTGCTGTTCAAACTGTTAAGATGTAGGTGTGTAGCTAGTAAGAAATGCCAAATGGCTAAAAAGCACCCACTGTGCATCGATTTTCAACAGGCATTAGGGTATGCTCTGCTTAGGGATTTATTGGTAAGTCCTACTAAGCTACCCTCTAGGTAGTCAAATAACTATGCTATTCGGGTTGTGAGCACTAACAGGAGATGTTTAACACCTCACAGAGCTGGATTCTCCCAGGCTGATGGCACATTTCTTACCGAGTAGCACTTAGCTGGTCCAGCGGGGCCTCGTCTAAGTCGGCTCATTCCCTCGGTAATGTCAAGGAAAGTGTAACGGCTGATGAGAGTCATTGCTTACCCATGGGAGACCGCAGAGCTTACAGTCTGGCACTGCAATAGGACTAATCAGAATAAATTATCACTTCAAGTGAGGAAGGGTGTCAGAATTTGGCTCTTTATCACTAGTTAGGTTACTGCCTTGGAACTTGGCATCCGTATAGCTGGGAATCACCACTGTGTTGATCACAAGACATTGGCATCTTGTCAGGTACAGTTCCTTGGCTTTGAGAGTATCATCTAGCTTGGAAGGGTTCAGTCCTATTTCTTTCAACCTCCCAAATGCTGTGCCGAACTGAAGGTGATTATGGCTTTCCTGGATGAGCTGTCATGCAGAGCAAAAGGAGATACGGCACGTTGCAAACCAGAGCTACTATTTAGACTTTTTGTATCTGAATATGGAATCCAATGTCAGAATCTGTGATTCTCCAGGGAGACTGTCTGAACATGGACATGTTGTCTGGGTATAAATTGTTGTTTGTTAGTTCTGGAACAAGCTAACTAATGAGCACTGCCTTGGTATAGGAGTCAGAGAAGCATTTTATAAAAGAGATTGGAAGGGACCTGACAGCCATTACAATGAAAGATACCAAAGCTCCTTCTCCAAAGATGCTTCCCTCATAGCACATGGTGTATCCTAAATGTCTATAATATTTTTAGAGGCTGTTTTGATTCATCACCTAGCATACTGTATTATTACATGTTGCACTTACAGTCCACTGCTTCACATAACACTGTTTTAATACCAAGCGCATATACAGCCCTTTATAAGAATTAAGTCTTGTGAAGGCCATGACGGTTGCCAAGATGTTTTTCTATGATTTGCCTAAGATGGGTAGAGACATGAAATACTTTTTCTGAGCTCACTGATTCCCTTTGGCAGGGTTAAGCTTAGAACTCAAGATATTACTCCTTTCCTACACCTCTTAACAAAATTCACATTTCCAGACCACGCTGCCCCTTCTAACAAAGAAGCAAAGAGAGAACACAACAGTCTCTTGTGCAAGCTCTAATTCAGATCCCCATAGGCTCCTGTGACTATTTATCCTCATTATTATCCACGTTATGTCCTTAACTTGGCAGGAGAAATAAACGTAACCAGCCAAAAACATTTCTAAACTATACCTGGCAGGCTGGATCCCTTACAGTGCTTCATCCCTTCTGTAGGTTGGAATTACTACTAATATACTTAAAAAATACTAGTCCGTGGTAAAAATAGATTAACTCTAGACAGTGCTAATATTGTACACAAGAGCGTGAGGATTGATAGTCCGTACACAAGAGTATGAGGATTGATAGTCCTTGTAATCTCTTATCTAAACATAGAAGAGCTGCATATGCTGTTCATAAAGCACTGAAATCAATCATTATAGTGGCAGACAGGTAATTGGGAAGCAAGCTCCTACTTATGCAGACCAAGAGAGGAAAACAGCCTTCAGCAGTTTTTTTGCAAAAAATTATTCTCTGTCTCAGCTTTCAAACTTCAAAATCTAAAGCGAGTCACTTAAAATCCACGTGTGAGCACTTGGGTAGCGTGACTTTCAGAACTGCAAAAACCTTGTATTCCCCACAACTTCGACAAGTATGAAAGTTATCCAACACTTCAGGTAGAAAGACCTAGAAATGTGGGGGTGCCGGAGTTTGACGTTGATTGCTTGGTACCTAACTGCATGGAGAGTGGTTCAGAATTGTATATCCTGGTAACCAATAAAAACCAGCTCTGTCTGCGTGGCTCTAAGAGCAGGATCAGATTTTAATTAACATTTGTTAAGTCCTTTGAAATGTTAAGGCTTAAGACAATTATATGACTGCATAGCTCCATAATTTTTTTTAATGAAAGTCTTGTAAAGGGGATCTTGGAGCATTTAAGAACAACTCTGTTTACACATTCAGCCAGATGAGGTTAGTCAGAAAGATTCAGTAATTAGAAAGAGTTTGTTACTAAAAGCTTCTCCATGTATTAAACATCAACAGAATGTTTCTAACTATGAAATGAATTAGACCTAACTAAACTGTTGTATGAATTAGCAGTATTCACTCTCTGATTTTCAGATTAGTTACATTAATTTTAAATACTGCTTTCTGCCAGGAGGAGACTAGTAAATACATAATAATAAAAATTGACTGTGCCTCATTAAAATGTTGAGAAAAGAATATACTGCTTTTTTTTTTTTTTTTTTTTTTTTTTTTTTTTTTTTTTTTGTGGTAACTCATTGTAACACAACTTCCATTGAGTTTGCTGGGATTTATCCTCTTTTATGACGACACTAATAATTATTTTTCTTAGTTTTTTATTGCTTCGTGAGATGAATGAAAGTTGTTTCTATTGCTTAGAGAAGCACAGTTTAGCTCTAATACAAATCTATGGAGTTGGCAATGGTCCCACTTCTCTATACAACATTATGCAAGTCCTCTAAGCCCCTCAGTATGGTAGACCCCATCTGTGCTTTCCTACTTACAGAACAGCAGTTGTTTCCCTTATCAAGGCTTGTGGTTTGTTTTAGGTTTTTTGTGTTGGGTTTGTTTTTAGTTTGTTGGGTTTTTTTTTTTTTTACAAATTGTGATCAGGATCTTGGTCTTCCAAGGAGCTTGTGTGTGGGCGGATCTGCGTATCCATACTGCTCCCATGAAGTGTGAAATACAAACTGATATTTGCCTCATCACGTTTCATCTGAACGCTGTGGGGTTTGGCAGAAAGAACTGGTTGTCTGTATTAATGTTGCAGGTTGCGACCACAGCTTTTTGCACATAGGGTGAGCTGACAGTTAGCTTGGTAACAGTGGAAAAGCAGCAGAAGAAATGTGGGGTGGTTTTGTTTCTTTTTTTACATCCTGTGATAGTAAAGCATCTTCTTTTAACAGGCCGTGCATTATATCTTTGCTGGTGCACATTGCATTTATTCTCTGATGACTCATAGCAAGATTGCAAATCCTCTACTTTCTTTCTTAATACAGTAGTCTTTTAAAAAGTACAAACAAAAAATTTCATGTATGTTTGCAAATTATTTGAAGGGTGTTTGAATAAGTTACAAGGTTTTAAGCTATTGCACAGTATGTGTTAGAGTTTGTTTCAGGGTTTCTTTGTGGATAAACAAAAGCTTTAAAGACTCTGGTCCCCTCCCCTCTCTGTCCTCTTCCCTTCGCTTCCTCTCCCTTCTCTTCCCACGGAAGAAAAATTGTCTTTTTCTGGAAATATTTACATGCTGTTCAGCACAACAGAGTCCTGATTTTAACATAAGGCCTTTAGATGCCACCTTAATGCCGGTCCATAAATAACCATCCCTAAAAATACCTGTGGACATGAATCTTGATTAAACCCCAGCATCTGTGTCTGTGGCAAAATTTCCTTTTGACAGTTCTTCAGTTCTCATCCAACATAAACTTTTTGCTATATTACAGGATAACTACCTCATACCATGATAACAATTCAGCCTCTTCTGTCCAGATATGTGCTTCTCTCCTCCAGGACACTGCAGGGAAGTTGGAGCACCGAGGCAGTAATTTCATGTTAATTTACTACTTGGGATCTGAAACCCAGGTGAAATTATTACCAAAACATCCTCTTCCTTTGGGTCCTGATTTAAGACGGCACTTGGCTAGGAGAACTGGAAGGGGGCTTTGGTCTCCACGTGCGTTTGGGATGGCATGGGAAACTCCTCTGGTATCCCAGGGTGTCTGTGGGAGCAGGCGGTTCCCCTTCGCTGAGATTAGGGCTGTGGCTGTGACATTCCACATTTGTCAAGGACTTAAGCACCTCTCTAAGGTAACACACACGTGCAGGCACGCCTGTACTTTATGAAGAGGGTTTTACACTTCTTTTTTAAATTACTGGTTAATTGATCATTGTGCTGGTTTAATCTCTCATTTTCCCCATCTGTGTTGGATGATAAAAGCTGCTTGTAAATGCATAGCCATCAAAACCATTAATATTTGTCAGAGTTTAAAACATGTAATCTCAAGCCAAGTACAGTCTTTTCTCTTTTTTAAAAGCATATTCTTTATAAAAGAGGCACTTGCATAAATTGTAGTTCTCTTGTGTGGAAAATCACACATGATTACTTGAGCAATTAGGTGCCAACGTGAACAGGGAGCAGCAAGGCACTCCTGGGAGTGACTTACAGTGCAATACTGCACAAGATGGTGCTGTTAGAGTAAGGTTGAAGGCTGAGAGCTGTTAAATGCAGGAGGTGAGAATTACTGCACTATAATTCACAGGCTTTGGTGTCTTATTAGAATTATAAAATAGCCCTATGCAAATATTTTTTAAAGATGTGAGGCAAATAATCAGACATAACTGGGGCCACAGCTCAACTAAGGATCCTAAAGTCTTAAACAGCAGCAAGGTATTGCATCGGAAAAGTAAAGGAAAAAACCTGGGTTATTTTAAATTGATTAAAATAATCAAATATGAGTGCATTTGAAATGTTTGCTTCTAGTTGCTTTGTCAGTTAGCCTCTGTATTTGCCTGTCACAATCTCTGCAGAACTCCCCTGTTCAGTTTTCTCCTAGTGGCATCTCTTCCCAGTGCAGAGGCAGCTGAAGTCCCTATAAAAACAGGGGTTCGGTCATCCATGTTTTAGGAGCTTTCTCACAAGGATTAATCCATTATATAAATGACTGAAGCAGATGCACAGTATTGCCATTTTGAAAGGTATGCTCTAGTTTTGAGTTCCTAGCTTTAATAGTCACTGCGCTGAATTTATACCTTTACCTGAAGTAGAACTCACCGAGGTCTGCAGTTATCTGTAGCCTCCAAATATCAGACTGCTCCATTTCCCATTAAAATGTTAAATCTCTGGGCTAATGACAGGTCAGGCGTTATCATTACATATACGACCTGAAAATCGAAGCCAGCCCCTCTAAAACCAAACATGCTGATACATGCGAGCACATTCTTATTGTTATAAAAATACTTGAATTTTAACAGATGGGATCTCAGTAAAGAGTAGTTAGTGGTTTGTTCAAGAAAGGACAATTGATGAGTGCTTTCTGTGAAAGAAGGGCTGGGATATAGGCTGAGCTGACGAAGAACTAAATCAACTTCAGGATGTGTGGCTGTGCCAGGCAAGCAGAGAAGCCTGGTGCGATGTAATGAGCTCAACAGCTGCTAGGTGTCAATTTGCAACAATGCTATAAAAAAGCTGATTTGATGTTTTGTCTCATGGGAGATTCATATTTAAAACACATATTTGGATATTTATGTTCTCCAGAATGCTTCTCTAAGAAAGGTCAAAAAATTGTGCCTGATGAATAGCATAATTTCTGAGTTTATTTTTCGGCAAGTTACACCACTGGCAATTTGCGGGTTTTGTAAATAAACCAATATGTAGCAATTTTATCTTTTTGTTTACTTAGCATACGGTCCAACCATGAGAAATATTGGCATCTTTGGCTCCTTTTTGGGTCAAAGGATTTGAAGTGCGGTTGTCTTATTTACTAAGTATATTATCATAGATCTAAAATGATCCTGGCCCCACACTGAGGTTATATTACCTTTTCCATACAAGGAATGTACTACTGACAGTATTTGGAAGGCCCCTGTTTTTCTTCAGTATTTATTTGGGCTGAAAATTTGTATTCTAAGAGCATTGGAATATGAATCTCGATCTAACTGAAATTCGGTGGCAACCCTCAATCAGTTAGGCTCCCTTAAAAAGCCATCTTTCTCTGAGCACTGCTGTAATAAGCCTAGTAACACTCCCCAGATTAGATTTCTCTTACGGTTATTTGGGGCTATTTCAATACTTTTACAAAATTGAGTCATCTCTTACAACGATATCACTAATTAAAACCAAGATGAGCAACTGCTTACACAGCTTGGTGGGTATGATTGCAGAGTTACTCGAGCACATGTTACAGCATATGTATCCTCTAGGAACATCAGATGAATAAAAGTTGTTAAGCTATCCAAGAGCAAATGTCAAATTCCTCACGCAAAAGCTTGACTGAACTCTGATGCCCGTCTGAGATTCTAAAAAGGTCTCCAAACATTAAACAGAAAAGGCAGTTTGCCACAAGGATTGATTTCATTATATCCCTCTGGCCCATTCATGGGATACTGCTGCAGCCTCCTACTCCGGGGTGCTTTGACCTCGGGATCCGACAAAAGAATTTGAGCAAGGACTTGTACTAAGAGAGACAACGTTGCCATGGAAAGCTGAACAAGCCTTTAAAATCACAGCTTCACTCTACCCTATATCCCTGGCGCTCTGGATTTCTTGAAGCTTATCTAACAGTGTACATGGCAGGCTTTTATCTCCAAAATCTAGCCAACAAGTTGCTATCGGTTTACTACTCTCCATCCTTCATCAGGCTGGCATTATGATGGACACCCGAGAACTAGATCTGTTTATAACAGTGACATAATTTCCCCACATAAGAATGTTTTGAATTGCATTTAAAGCGCATTCAAAGGTATGAGGATTTAGCTGAGCACAGGTAGCTGAAAGCAACAGTACTCATGGCGCCTACGTCTCCAGACAAAAAACGTGAACATTAATTGCTCTCCTTCAAGAAATTATAGCACAGCTTAATTGGTGTTTTGGCTCCACGGGAGGGTTGGTAAGTAAGGACACCCAAGATTCTCCTTATTGTTAAGTTTTGGTGATCTCAGACTGCCTGAATTCATCATTTTAAGTTACCAGTCAAAAGGCAAGAACAAATGGAGATAATTCTAAAATAAACCTCCTGAACTGGTTTTATTTGCTTCAAGCTTATGTAAGTTTACCACTATTTCTGCAAGCATTCTTCTTAGGGCTATTACAGCATTTGAATATTTTTGTAAACAACAGTCCTTGTCACTGAAGGTCTGAATCTACCTGCCAAAACGAACTGAAAATCTTACGTAAGCCAAGATGTTAAAAAGATTTTCCTGTAGCCAGAACTCTGAAATTCTCTATTCAGGAATCCAGATTACTGCAGAGCGTTACAGAAATGGATTAAAAATATCATCAGCTGTTCTAGTTATCAAAACAATATCAAACTCTTCCTTATGGATGCGGATGTACCCACTGCACTTGCACTGCAATTCTTTTTTTCATTCATTTTCTATTGAGCCCATTCTTTCTCAAGCAGGATTTCAAGGCATGCAAAGCCTTTTAAAAGAATTCAAAATTTATGTTCAAGGTAATTGAAAACAACGTGTTGTTTTCTGCATTTTTGTGTGGTCACTGCAGGACAAAAAGGCTCTCCTGAGTCTCTGCGCTTGTGTCACTGCTATAAATTCTTGTGTCACTGGCATTAGCTTAACACAACGTGACTGATCTAATTAGACACGACGCGTCCCAGCAGCTGCACGCCAGCCTGGGAACTCAAATAGGCCCCTTCAGGTGATAGCAGCTTTGCATGGTCCTTCCACCCATAGCAGCTGATTAAAAACATATATATTTTCAACCTTGAAGCTGAACCCCTACCACAGCCCCTCGGGGGGGTCACCCAGGCCAATGTGACACCGTGTGGGGCACAGGCAGTGCTGAGCCCCATGGGACCCCTGCAGCCAGGGGCAAGCTCCAGCCCTGCCTGCCCCAGCCAGGACCCGGCACTGGTGATGGAGCTCCGTGAAAGCACTTCCAGCATCACTGTGGAGCGGCTCAAGAAGGGGGCCAACAAGAGTAAGCAGGTGGATCTCCAGCTCGTATTTGCCCTTAACCCTCACCTGGCGCCAAGGAGCATGTCCATGACCAGCATTGAGGCCCCACTATCAGCAAAAGGGGACCAGAGCCTGCCGAGTGAATGGCTGTCACAGCCCATCAAAGTCAAGAAGCCATCTGGGGACAGCAGGGGCCCCGTGGCTGCCCGGTCTGGCTCCAGGGGCTGCAGACCCAGGGGGACATCACCATTTGGGCGGCAGTTAGAAAGGCTGCGAGAACACTGGGAATGCTGGCGGCTGGAGATGCGGGAGCAGCAAGCCCAGCAGGCCACTGCTTCACTCCACCCCGGGACAGATGTGATGGCCACGATCCAGAAGTGCCACAGCCACCTGGACTGCGAGGCATTGCGGGCCACCACGCCATGCCGGCCCCATCGCATCTGCATGTGTGTTCGGAAGCGGTCACTGAACCTACGGGAGGCTAAGCTCAACGAATTCGATGTAGTGACAGTCCTCTGCCATGACTTGGTGATGGTGCACGAAGCTAAGCAGAAGCCGGACCTCACCAGGTCTTCCGCTTTGACCATGCTTTTGATGATTGTGCCACCAATGCGCTGGTGTACAGGCACACTGCCCAGCCCCTGGTGGAGACCATTTCCAGGGCAGTATGGCTACCTGCTTCGCCTGTGGCCAGGCAGGGAGCGGCAAGACGCACACCACGAGGGGAAGTTTCTCTACCAAGAACTCTGAGCCCTCCTGTCGTGGTTTAACCCCAGCCAGCAACTAAGCACCACGCAGCCACTCACTCACTCCCCCCCAACCCAGTGGGATGGGGGAGAAAATCAGGAAAAGAAGCAAAACCCGTGGGTTGAGATAAGAACGGTTTAACAGAACAGAAAAGAAGAAACTAATAATGATAATGATAACACTAATAAAATGACAACAGCAATAATGAAAGGATTGGAATGTACAAATTATGCGCAGTGCAACTGCTCACCACCCGCCGACCGGCACCCAGCTAGTCCCCGAGCGGCGACTCCCCGCCCCCCCTTCCCAGTTCCTATACTAGATGGGACATCCCATGGTATGGAATACCCCGTTGGCCAGTTTGGGTCAGGTGCCCTGGCTGTGTCCCCTCCCAACTTCTTGTGCCCCTCCAGCTTTCTCGCTGGCTGGGCATGAGAAGCTGAAAAATCCTTGACGTTAGTCTAAACACTACTTAGCAATAACTGAAAACATCAGTGTTATCAACATTCTTCTCATACCTAACTCAAAAACATAGCATTCTACCAGCTACTAGGAAGACAGTTAACTCTATCCCAGCTGAAACCAGGACACCTCCAGAGAGATCTCTGTCCTGGTTGCCGAGGATGTCTTCCACAGGCTGCAGGACCCCAGCTGCCAGAAACTGGAGCTTTGAGTCTATGGGGCCGCCTTTGAGATTTATGGGAGCAAAGCGTTTGACCTTCTGAACTGGAAGAAGCAGCTGAGAGTGCTGGAAGATGGTAAACAGCAGATCCAAGTGGTGGGCCTGTGGGAGGAAAAAGTTACCAGCGTGGAAGATGTCATCAAGCTAATTGAAACGGTTAGCAAGTGTTGCACGTCAGGCAAGACCTCTGCCAACACTCACTCCCCCTGGAGCCATGCCGTCTTCCAGATCACACTCAAAGAAGAGACGGCATTTGTATGGCAAGTTTTCCTCGATTGATTTGGCTGGGAATGAGCGAGGAGCTAACATCTCCACTGCAGACAGGCAAACAAGGCTGGAGGGGGCTGATACTAATAAAAGCCTCTTGGGACTCAAAGAGTGTATCCAGGTATTGAGGCATAACAGAGCCCACGCCCATTCAGGGCTAGCAAACTCACCCAGGTCCTGAGGGACTCGTTTATAGGGGAAAACTCTGTACCTGCATGATTGTCACTATCTCTCCAGGAATGAGATCCTGTGAGCACATCCTTAACACCCTACGGTATGCCAGCCATGTGATGGAGCTGGTGGTGAATTTAAATTCCGTTGGACAGCCCTGTCAGGAGGTGTTCAGGTTCCCATGTCAGCCGAAAGATGTGAAGAAACCGTGGACTATGCAGAACTGTCCCAGGACAGCAGAGTTACAGCTATTTGGGGTACAGGCAGACAAGGAAGTCTCCCCTCAGTTATTTACTTTCAGTACTGGGGGGGAAACACAGAAGAGAAAAGAGGTGGATGAGAAAATGCTTCTGGAGAAGCATTGGGAAGCTCTGTGACGGTTGAAAGTATTCTTAGAAGCGGCTGGGGAAATAGACTACAATGTAGATTTTTACGCTGCACAGTTTGAATCAGTTCTGGGTCAAAAAACTGGCATCCTGACCAAGATCCAAGAAAAAGTCAGATTATTCCGGTCAGCTCTTTGCAAGGAAGAACGGGGCAGCAACCAGAGCTGCACGAAGAGATCCTGTATGCCGTAAGCTGTGCTGGAGACTCCTGAACCCTGAAACTGCTGCAAAATGAGAGCTGTTATGATGCCACTGTGTAAACTGCCCCACAACTCAAATGCTTAAAAAATCTTAAATAGTGTCTCCAGGGATATTTTGGTTGGTTTTGTTCTTGAAAATAGTGGGTTAGACACATAGGAAAATACTACAGTGTTGTTTCCAGGTATTTTTCACTGTAGAAAGCAAAAATGTGCAGTTGTGAGGATCTAACTTGTAGGAAAAGGCAAGAATTTACAAAAAAAGTACCTCACCTCATCTGGGCAGGTTTTTTCCTCATGCTTGTAATATATATATATACACATATACGCACACACATATATATGTACTTGCCTAGATGGAGGCTGCTTCAGAGTTGTGTCAAACTGCACCAAAATGAAAGTCGCGTACCCCGGGTAGGAGACATTTTGAGTGATTTTAAAAGGCGTTAGAGTGCAAAGCACTGTCATTTCTGAGTGTGATATATTTGGGAAATTAGGGTTATTTTGTCATGGTGTAAGCAGTGGCTTTTTTATAGCATCAGCTCACTTTTTTTCCTCTCTCCCTCTCTATCTTTCTTTCTTAACTGTATTCTCATGAGACATTAAAAGAAAAAGATGCTAGAACCTGCATTCATAAAAATCAGACTAAAGATCATGGCACTTGCCTGACCAGTGGGGAGAAGATACGCCTCCAAGGTTTGCAGAGGGAAGCAGGGGAGTCAGTGTCCTGTATCAGAGGCCCGATGAGAGGAGATTTGCCGGATCAAAGGGTCAGAAAAGCTGCATCCAGCAAAGCACCATCTGATAGCACGTATCAGTGCGACAGTGGCATGCAAGGAGTGGCAGCCCCAGACTGGTGTATCATCCCTGATGGGAAACCCTGCAAAAACTCCTCTTGGTAGAGAGGTCAAAGCATCAGACTCGTATCTATGCTTATTACTCAATTTGGAAATGAATTAGTATAAAATATTGAAAAGATAACAAATAAGTGGAAGAAATTAAATGGTATAAATCATACCTAATTAATTGATTACAATCTCCCTCCATTTCCTCACGCCATCTGAGCTCTCTCTGGCTGTTGGTCCCATCCACCAGTTTATGCTAGTGAACGTTTTAAACATCTGATCTGAAGTCAGCTGAAACCAATGGAAGAACTTCAGCAGCCTTTCAACCAAGCCAGAAATTTGTTTTCAGTGATGAAATTATGAGACACCAAACGTTGTTTAAATGCTGGTCATCTCCTAGTAATAATATGCTGTGCTTTTCAGCTTCAGTGCGCTTTACAAGCATTTATTTATTGGCATCCTGCTTGTTTTGGTGTTCCTAGTTTCAGCAGCTTGTAGTGTTCAGAGATGCAATGAGACATAGGTACTACTTGCCAGATTAAGATAAAAGTGTGTTGTTTCCAGCAGGGATTTACCATGAAAGGGTTTTTTCCTTTCTGAAAATCAACTTCTTTGAGGTTCCTTCCTTAGCATTTCTCTTCGATTCTTGTGTTTGAGGGGCTGGATATAGTAGAGCAGCAGGTTGTAAAGCCCAGGTACCCCACCATGGGGTACAGTATGTGAAAGTACACTGGCTCCATGGTCCCTTGCCTGGGACTATCTAGCAGGCTCCCTTTTAGCTGGGTGTAGGAAGTGTTTTCTACAAAAGGCATGTGATAGATTCACTCTTTTGGCTGCCTGTGGACCTTACTCCAGGTCTAAGTCCCCGCTGTTTACATGCTGTGGCCGTGCGTTAGCTATAAATCATGAGCATGAACTGTTTTGGCAAAAAGGGTTATGAATTAATTGAGTTGGGCACAGTTCTAGAAACACAGTTTTAATGAGCTGGAACAAAGTCATACCAGGGCGGGATGGTTTGCAGTGAGTAGGAAAATGAATTTTATTCGCTCTTTGTTTATACTCACACATTCAGGAGGCTGTTTGCAACTAAGCTCAGAAGGTGACTCATGAGCACACCCTACTGCTTTCTAAAGCAGATGCAAAAGGAATTAACTAAATTAGCCTTTTTTTCCATTTTTGTCATTATGCGAGGTGTTGATTAACCTCTTTTCCTTCTTTGATGATCTTCATTTACATATTTTCCTTTGCTTTCTAAACATAAATCCTGTGTATGTAGAGTGCAGAATCCCTTCTTCCTATTACCTAGACTTTAAGCATGACTTCTGCCTGTTTTCCATGAGTTTGTAGCCACAGAATACCCCTTTGTATTTTGGGTTTGGAAATGTAGTTTAAGCGCGTTTACATGTGTCCACAGAGCCCAGCCCATAAAGGTTCACAGATTCAATGAAAATTCATTCTAATTTTTACTGGCCAAGGGCATGCCTTTGTAATGAAACCAGAATCAGGTAAGTGTGCTGGGGTTTAGGTTTGCATTGCTCTGGTGACCATGAATGTTCAATTAAATGAAGATCCCTAATTAATTATAGTGAGGTCAGCCGTTCACTTAGCCTGTTAAACAACTGAAACACTTTTATGGGATGAGTTTTTGTTTATAACTGATCGTAGCTGAATGAACAAGAAAAGCAACCATTGTATAAATAGAACCTGGCTAATCTAATAATTTAGTGCCTGACAATTAACCATAAATACTGCTATTCTGTTATGCTGCAAGGATTTAAATCTGTTCTCTTCCTACCTGAGTCATTTCCAGGGGAGATTTTATTGTTGGCGAGACATTATACTTAGGAGCTCTACATCCCACCCCTCCAATACTTCATATGCCCCTGCTTGACCTCAGTGTTTCATAAGGACTGAACACACACACTCAGAACCTCCTCTGTCAACAAGTGATAGTAGTTCCCATTGCAACTATATAGCGAGATAGATAGACAGACATACATATATATGTTGGTAAAATTTTCCAGCTGCTACCTTCCTAATTCTGAGCTTAGAATAGCTTCGGCTGTAAAACACGTTCTTATTTTCCACACTTCCCTAGTGTTTGCCAGTTAATTTTGTCAGAGCAGCATTGCAGTGCCTCCATAGCTTGATTCAGTCTCTGCTGAACTCCTTGTTAGATTTCTTCATCGCTTGTTCCAACTCTTGCTTGTTCTCCCTGTGCAGTCCTCAAAGGTTTGAATTCCCTCAGTCTAAAGCGTCTGAATGCCCGTATGCTCCCTTGAACAGGCAGGACAGTTCAACCCATAACATGTGCGTCAGCTGAAAAATAAAATTGATTCATCCACAGTTTTTTGAAACATTCAATTGCTTTGCCCTCTGCTCTCACATCCACTTGCCTTCCCATCTACTTCTCCTGTTCAAACTGCCTTTCTAGCTGTGACTCTCCATACCAGGCAGTCAGCAGTAATATTGTTGCGTGTCTTACAATCTTTCCTTTCAAAACTTCTGCCAGCATTGCCAGCTCTCACGTCTCACAGAACACAGGTTTTTTCATTCCTCTTGTATCTTCTAGAATTATTTAATTGTCGGAATCATATTGGTTTGGGGGTTAATTAATCTTTTAGACTTTTTGGTAGCAGAAATAAACTTGGAAAGGTAACAATCCAAATGTTTCCAAGCTGGAAGACCATGCTGAAAAAAATATTTACAGAAAGTTAATCTTGTGAATTTTGGAACCAGAAATAGGATGTTTAAAAGCACGACTTTGGCAGTACAACTCTGCTTAAACCTTCCTGGCTCAGGCACTTGTGATCAAGCCTGCGCAAAGGTAACCCCTTTCCTCAATACCTCCGATAACCAGGTGGTTCGTTGACCATTTGAAGACATCATTATTTGGCTCTGTTTCTGTGGAAGTCCAGGGGAATGATGTAGAAAGCTGAGCTCATGGCCCAGAAAACCCACAGCTTGATGTGGTTTTAGGACAGCTCACCTGGGGCTTGCAGCAGCTAGGACAGGAGATGGCCCCATGCTGCTGTAGGAGGGTGGAAGGGGAGAGCTGGGTGAAAGAGGCAGGCACAAGATCTGCTCGCTGTGTGCGTTGTGCGATAGGAAACGAGTGAGGTTCAACCCCAGCAGGACCTCCAGCTTCCCAAACTGCAGCATCTGGAGTTTCCAGTTCAGTTCTGAGGTGTCAGTCCAAATGGGAGCTGCAATGAATGGATCAAAATAATCTGTACCCTGCAAAGACAATCTGGGAGAACAAGATGCCTTCTGGTACTGCCTCTGCAGCAGGCAGTATGCAATTTGCTCAATTTAGCACCAAGTAAGCATGGCTGAATTTAGCCCTGTATTTTTGGCTTTATTATTATCTGGGTATTACAGCTCAGCCTGTTATCATGAGGCTAACTCACAAGGTTTTATTCAGATTTTTCTCTGGTTTTCTGCTCAAACAAAGCCCAAGGCAACTGGGATTTTCCAGAGTAGAGAATGACTGTTGTCGCTAATAATAGCTTTAGTCAGCAACATATGTTTAGTGATGCACAACAATATTTGTACTTTCACAGATGCTAAGATTTTGCATTTTCGATTTAATTGTGTCCAGGAGCATGCTTTATCTCCGTGCTCTAAAAGTACGTGTAAAAGACTGAATTTTTATACCTACATTTCCCAAGCTGAAAGCCTGTGGCTGAAAATTCCTCTCTGCTATCAGGCAACGTTACACTGCAAACCATACCATTTCCTACTTTGTACAGGAATCCCGTGAATCTTTGAAATATGCACCTCAGCTATGATTTATGAGGTATTTGTATCATTTTCCTTTTATTTTTCTACAGAAGCAGGTAATATCTCATAGGGTATGTTGAAAGACTTTATGTTTTGAAGCAATTCACCTGGTATTCTGCCGCTCTTGCTCCTTTAATGCTACAAGGAATATGTGATGGAAACAACGTTGTTATTCCTCAGATTGTTCCTTGAAGTTTTCTCTTGTTTCTGCTATTATATTGAATCATTCTTCTTCTTGTGACCTCCTAATCATTTCCTCAGCAAGAGACTGGGATGTGACATGTGAGGAGACGATTTCAAGTGAAGAGGAAAAGATATACCGGAGAAGAGGAAAGCTGAGATGCAAGGATCCTGTGTACATGCAAAACTTGCAGTACTTAGGTAAATAAGCACAGAAATGTTTAAATCTGCATCACAATGTTGTCCAAATGGCAAGCACAGTCTTGTCTGCAAACTGGAAAGAAAATTCCTAGCAATTCTCTCAGGTATTGGACTGGATGGAGCCAGCTGTCCTCCTCAGTGTAATATTGTGGGGTTTTTACTGAGTAGGTGCGATCAAATCTGCATGGTAAAGGTTTGGCATTTACGTACGTAACATTGGTGGTTTTGTTTGAAAGAACACCTCTTTGTGCGTACAGTTCAGGTGTCGTCTATCCAGAAATTATAAATGATCTCCTTCACATTCTGGATGAAAGAGGTTTGATGTAAACCTACCATGTGGCTTTTCTTATTTAGAAGACTTAGGTTTTGGTTGAATTAATTTATGTCTTCCAAACTCATGGTAAGAAGCAAAAAAATCAGGAACCTCCTTCTCCTTGGGACTGACTGGGGCCAGGCTGATGACAGCACTGTGCACCAAAACGCTTGTCCACTTTTTTTCTAAATCAGTTGGCGACAAAGAAGCATTTTGTTTCTTCTCTTACGGCTACAAATAGGCTCCTACGACCACTGAGCACAGACATTTTCTCTCAGCAAACTGTGTTCTTGATATTGAGGAATAGAACAGTAGCTGGTGAACAGCTGCTGTATAATAACCTGCCCAGTTTCCTCGTGTCTTGTCCTGAAATTGATGTTTAAACTCATTCTGATTTGTTAGACTTCACTGGTTTTGCTCATCACCCGAAAGCTGACTCTGCACGGGTCTTGCTTACAGCTGAGCAAAAGGGTACCATTGCTGGTCTGGAGTTTCTTATATTGTTCGCAGTCTAATTTACATAATTTTATACCAATTTCAAGCAGCGTTAAGAACCTCTTGAAAGAGGACATTGGAGCTCAAACTTTGCTTGGGTACTTACTCCCTCTTTCTGCAGACTCTCCCTGTCTTTTGCTGCTGTGGGATGTTGCCTGTGATGCCTCTCCCTCATTTCTTGTCTCTCAACAAACTACTGCTTATAACCTGGTCCTTCCCTTTTGGTGAGTTGATACATGCCATCCTCCCTGTTACTGTTCCAAAGTGAGGAGAATAAATACACCACCCTTCCCTTTGAAAGAAAGAAGTCTAAGCAGAAATGTTTCCATCTCTGATATTTCTCCAGTTAAATTTCCCACATCCCTTTTTCTCCTGCTCGTGGTAACTTTTGGGTAGCGGTGCTATTCTTGCGTGACCAATTTGCATAAAGCCATAGGAAAATATCTTTTTTATTTTGTTTAAACTGGCTTTTAAAATTTTTGTGTCTAATTTGATAGATGAAAAAACAGAAGGAGGTGCAGGACTCATGTTTAAAAAAGTGTCATGTATCAGTGAGTGCCCTGGCTCTACACTTTTGACTTAGCAGCTTTGTGCAATGGAGGTTGAAACTACCAATAACTGTAAATAGAACCCATTTTTATTGGCATAACAGTGACATCTATTGTTTGATATTATATACATCTGTGCCACGCAGCAACTGCCTACAGGTATTGAACTGATCTTTCTCAATTTCATAAGATGCAAGCATGTAAAGTCAAATTATTGATTCAAAGGATTATGTAATAACACATGTAGTAATGCCATTGGACAGCTATGCAAAATTAAATCTAATTTGTTTTGTCACAGCCTAATTTACAGATCAGCGTGGACTGGTGCACAAAGAGACGCGCCTCCTATTTCTGAGCGTGTTGGAAGATGTTGCTTTTATGAAACCTACACACCAGCCACGCTGCTGGCAAGGCTGCAGCGATGCTGCATCTTCCACACTGTGGATAGTCAGAGACTGGCAACACCCAGCAGCAGATTCTCCCAGGAAAAACTGCCTTTGCATTGACCCCCAGTGCAGCTTCAGAGCATCTGCCCCTCTGCAATCCTTGGACCTAACCAAGGGAACCCTGAATATTCAATTGCAGGCACAGGCACGGTAGGCAAGTGGTATGGGCAAGCAGTGAAAAACACCGTTGTTCAGTTACTTTTCACTGAGCGTTTTCTGCGAGGCAGAACCACAAGCCAGCGCTGGGTCTTACCCAGGCTACTAAAGCTGAACTCTTACAAGACAGCCCCAGGGGTGTACGACGGCCGCAGTATGCCAGGTACTTGCTCCGGGTATTTTCAGACCAGTTCTTGCACTGGAAACAGAATTCCAAAGCATCAGGCTGCGGGAGTTAAAAGAGAGTTACTTTTCTTTAAGTCCTTTCTTCTTGCCCTCTCTTGATTATCTTTTCTACCTCTCTCTCTCCTTTTAATAGAGAATACAGAATTCAAATAGGAAAGATTTTAATATAGCAATAATGAAATACAGGGGCTATCTAGTGTGTCAGATACTGTAGCTGATTAGACTTTCTGATTCGTGGGCTAGCACTCAAGGGAACAGCAACTGTCTCTTTACTGCCTTGTCTATGAAAACAGCAGAAGGCTATGTATGCTCATTATTATTTTATGTGATTCTGAACATTAGAGGAGAAGTGGAGAGAGCAGAGCTATAGAAAGATATTTTTAATAATTTTAATGGAATACCCTGTTTAATTCTTATATAAGCAAACTCTGGACAAGCAATTATTCTCAGTAAAAATATTTGATACTGGTAAATGAAGCAACACAGTTCCCTTCTTTTTAAGCCATAAGCTTTAATATAAGGATGCAGAAATGTAAGAAGCATGGGTAAATGGAACACATTGCCTATAGACCATGCTGTGAAGATAGCACTGAAAAATGTGCTAAACATTCAGCTTACACTTAGAGTTCACTGGTGTACATAAATGCTCTCTTGAACAGCCATAGCACATTCCTAAACTGAGGGTATAAAGAAGGGCTGTGTTGTGTAACCCACCAGGCTTACCGTCGTTCGAGAAAGAAGAGTAAATACTGGCTTGTCCTCCACAGATCTGTACATAGATGGACTTTTCAAACCTCCGTTCAACTGTAAAGGCTGCAGGATGAAATATTCATATTAAAAATCTTGGATTAAAATCTATATCGCAAGTTTTTCATGTATTGTTCTCCACAGTGATGTAAACTTGCATCTAATTTCCTATGTTCAAGCCTCCCTTTTCAGATGCTCTCCACATAGTAGCACCCAGCTGCAAAATAACAGCAGCTGTGTTTCTAAGGGCCCGTGTTGAACTTCTGTGCTTTCCAAAGAGGGAGAAAAATAAATGTTACAGGAACAAGTAACGCAGATTTCATAAACACGTTCTGAAGGTCTCACTGTTCCCTCAGTCAAGAGGGAAAAGGAGAGTATATAATGAAAGCTCTGAGTATGTGCAGTGTCGTAGGGGCTGGAGATGCAGACACGCACCAAACCCCACTGGGCTAGATTTTCTGAGACGCGAGCGTTCACAAAAGCAATGAAAGATGTTGTCTGTCCCAAAAATCTACAGTTTCACGGGTGAAGAATTAAGAGATCTAGTGGTGGCTGTAAGGAGCAACTGGGATGCTACGGAGCAGCAAGATGAGAGGTCAGCACCTCCGTCCCAAGCTCACTGCCCGGAGAATGCCCAAGTATGTGTCTGAAAATGTGTGAAGTGGTGATGGCAGCTGCTATCAGAGACCGGGGGCTGGGGCTGGGGGGAATGAGAGAGAAAACTCAGAGTGTAGGGAAAAGGCACAATCCTGGGACTAAAGAAAAACACCTGCCAGAAAAGAGAGACCCAACCTGTGGGAGCTCCCTGCCGTGCTGATGGTGCCTCTGCGGTTGGTACTTTTAATTTGGTAATTTAAAATGAAAGCCTCAAAACAGTTGGTGCACCACGCAAGAACCCTAGAAAATGCAGGGACAGGGAGATTTAGAGGAGCTGCGTATGCCCACGGATAATGGTGTAGCTCCACCAGCACCAGTTTGGATCCAGCTGAGTGTGTTGGTTTCTTTTGGGGGAGGAACATGATTTCTTTTGACCCCCAAATTCTTTAGGTTTATGCAGGTGCTCCCTTCTCCACAATCTTAGCTAAAGCTATCACAGGCACGTATGATCATTCAACAACAGCACCCCGACCAGAGTGCCTAGGGGAGATCCCTGGCACAGGAGGAAGGTCCTTTGCCTTCAGGAAAGCAGTGCAAAATTACATGCAAAATTACACTGCTTAATGTCAGAGCCTTTCCACCCCCCCAGTCTTCCAGGAAAGCAGCGCTCTAAGATTAGGGAATACGGTTTGCTAATACATTTAAACATGTCCTGCTCCATCCGTACAGAGCTCTGGAAAATCTCACCCGTGTGAGAATTGAGGTTTTCTGTGGCTTTTTCTAGCTTACACGTTCTGGTATTCGCACCGCAGTACCAGTGGGACCAGCAGCTGGAGCGCCTCTTCCCCGGCGCTGGCGACAAGCCCACCGGTCCCAAAGGTAAGTGTGAAAGAGGGACATTTTTCTTAATTGCGTCCTGACACGTGGCAGAACTAATGGAAGTGGCAGGGCTGACAGCAGCTCTTGAGGAAAGCGTCGCTGATTCGCGGCGCTCTCGGTGACCCAGAGCAGCCATAACAAATCCTGGCCTCTCCAACCTCAAGAGAGGCGTTTCCACTTCATTTTCTTTTTATGGGCAAAACCCTGAGGTCTTTATTCAGTCTCTGCTCCACGCTTGCTCGCGTGCCAAAGCAAGTCACTGTGACTGGAATTGAGTAAAAGCTGAGAGTCGGGCCCCGTCCTGGCAGAGGCACCACTGGTTTCAGGTGGAGTTTCTTCAGATTCATCTCACTGCAGAGCACATTTTCTCCTCTGGTTCAGGCAGGCACCCAAGGCAAGCATCCCGCTGAGCCCCCCCCTCCCCGGTGTGCCCCCCGAGACCAAGGAAAGGGGCTTCGCTCTCCCACCCTCAGATGCCTGGGAGAGAGACAACCAGGTTTGCAGCAGGCACAAGAGTAAAGCTGCAAGATTTTTAAAAAGACCCGAGGGATGTGGGAGCCTGTGTCACACCGAAATTTAGAGGGCACCGTGCTGTCAATTCCCCACACGTACCCTTGAAATCCCAGTCCTCTGTATTTATTTATTGTCTCTGAACTCGCATCCCTTTAAATTGCAAAAGCAGAGAGTGAGTGATAGTAGGTTCTGAAAAATCAGCGTTAGCAACATGCAGGCAGCCCCCAGTCCGAGTGGAGGGCTGTAATTTATTATCCATTAGGTGATCTGTCAATCAAAGAGGACTAACAGAGCAATAAACTTTGAAGTGATCGGTGGAGCTCTGCCCATACTACTAGCTGGCTATCAGAAAGGTCAGGGTGGTAAGATGGATGGTTTCCTCTTCTTCAGACACTCTTTCTCTCTGGTGACACATGCAGTTCGCTCTCATCAAGCAAGATTGTCAGGTATCTCCTGTGGATGAAGGCAACTCCAATCCAATTGCATATTTTACTGTTTCAGAGGAAAGAATCCAAAGGTTTTATGTTTTACTGAAACATTTTCAAGTGAGGACAACAGCCCCTGTTGCTCCGGTGGTGCTGGAAGTAAGCGGCAGCCTTCGGTGCCAAACCCAACCCCATTGCAAGGCTGATGCTCCGCAGCTCTGCAGGGCTCCCAAGGCAGTGGCCAAATGCTGATGCAGTGAAGCTTTCGGGAGACTTTGTCAGTGAAATTATTCTCCTGTGTTGCTCTACTGTATTCAGTCTGCCAGGGCCTAGATATAAGACCTCTTACCTAGGATTCAAGGGGTGCAGGCTCATTTCTTGTCTTTCACCTGATCCATCAACCTGTGGGCTGCGCCAGGGTGAGGCCCCGATCATCCATCGGTAAGAGCTAAAATTCAGGATTCATTGAGCCAGACAGAAAGCACGAGAGATTCACAGACCCTGTCCCTGGGAAAGGGGGAAACTTAAATTTTGGTCCAAAACTGCTTCAATGTTTCATCCCACACTTGTTCCAAGTAAAACAGAAACATTCCTGGAGGCAGCAAGTAATATGTGTTTTGAAAGGTTTCTCTAAAGCAGGTGCAGAAGCTTTCCCAGCATGGTGTCCTAACACATTAATATTTCCAACAGAATACCCTAAACAGAGAGTCTCGCTCCTGGGTGGCCAAGGAACCGTATTTCTCGACCAGACTTTTAACTCATTTGAGAGCTCTCTCTGAACGCACTGCGCAAAGCAGCCCGGAGCACTCTCGCGATGGGGAATTAATCCACGCTCTGACACACTCTCTGGCTCCGTCCTTTCTTCCTCACTCCTTATTGCACTGACATTTGTTACCAGTCTCTGGCTTGCAGCTACGGGCAAAAGCATAGCCAAACTTTCAAGCCCCTGGGAGGGAACTGGAAATGGTCCCAGCCTCAGATTCCATCCAGCCCAAAATACAGTTCTGGTATTCCCTATCCTTATTGTCATTGCAATATCGTGCACATGTTTATTTGTCATACTCTAATAAGCTGTATGTGAACAGCTAGCTTGTTTATTCTCCAAGGATAGATTAGAACAGCCAGTCTCCTCCTGGAATAAGTGGAAGTTGAATTATTTATTTTCTTTTCTTCATAAGAAGCTTACAGCATGCTGGATGAAAAGTCAGAAATAATTAAGAAAAAATGCTATGCATTCAAACAGAAGAAATACACATGGACCAGCTGAAATGACTATCACTGCTACACCGTTCAGTCATAACAGGTCACAGCTGGTCTAAGTGTGGTCTTGGGATGGGAAGGGAATATCTTTTTGGTGTTGCAGGATTCAGACTGGAAGGATGTATTGATTATATGGCAGTCTGTCATTTTATCTGAAACAATTACTCAGGTTCACTTTCAATAACAGTGAGTAAGCTTCTGGATGATGCTTTTTACCAGGTGGTATGGAAATGTTTCACCAAACAGGCTACTGTCATGATGTGCATTTTAGAGAAGGAGATACTGAGGCACAGAGAAGGGATGACATTTCAGGGCTTGGAACATGTTATCCCTTTAATTATGCTTTCAAATATGGCTTTTCATTTTTAAGATACTATTTCTGATATTTTTCATGCTGACAAAGTTTGAGAATACGCCTTCTCTTTATAGATGCACCTTCTTTCCTTTCTAAAACACTGGTGCCTCCCACAGAGGAGAAATTCCCCCTTTATGAGTTTCTATTCATTGGTCCCACACCTCAAGTCAGAATTCTGAGTAAAAGACAATACTCCCCAACAATGGAAATTAGAGCTGGTTTATAAGGTGTGAACTAACATCCCTTTAAAAAAAAAAAAAAAAAGCCTCCTGTTGCTTTACTGATACTGGATTAATTTTACATTGCCCAGATACATGGTTAGATGTGTCAACTTGGAAGCATTACATACACAGAAAAGTCCTTTAATTGTGATACTGATCACATGTGGAACAGGCTTTTCTGAAACAGATGTAAGGAAAAAAATACATTTCAGGGACTAAATCCTCAGTAACCCCCATTGCTGGAATTCCATTTGGGAATAAATAGCCCAATATGCTCACTTCAGTGTAAGAAAGAAATACGTTAAAGGTATTTTGAATTAAAATTGAATTCCCATTTTAGCACAAACCGAGTCCATCCCACGTAATCGTACTTTTTACTACATACAGATCTGGGATTTGCTCATAAAAACAGCTTCTCTAGGTTTAAAGCCAATTGCTGCTCATATCTAAGTGAAACTGCTGTTTTACCTGAGGGACAGCAGAAAATACTCATCTCAACCTATTACCAAGCCCTTAGAGTTTAATTAATGGATGTGAAGTGCTTTGAGATCATCAGATAAAAGGTAGTTTATAAGTGTACATATGTGATGCTGACTACCTTGGCTAACCTGCCCCGGAGATGTCTGGAGTTAAAAGCATGAGCTGCTGCAGTGGAGGGAGAAGAGCAGGGCTGTGTAGGTGGGTTTTAACATCCCGCACCTCTGTGGATGCCACACAACAGGGACCTGTAACCAGTGGATTACACAAAGGTACTGTTATTTAATGCCACAGGCAGAGTTCTACTAAACTCAGTAGGCAATCAGATTAAGCGCCTACCATCGCATTTGGACATTTTTAAGGTTAAAATTGTACGGAGTATTTCAGAGCTATGAAATACATGTATTTTGCTAGAGCTGAGCAGAATCCAGCTGTTCAAAGAGACAGGGATTTTCCAAGTGCTCCAGGTAGTACCCAGCCTCTACTGAAGTTTACCAGGTACTAGCCCTAACTTTCTTGGAGTCCATTGACAATCCTGGATGTGGTCAAAAATTATTTATGAAGGCTTTTAGCTTCTCTGGGAATAATAAAGCATAGTCTGGATACTTCAAATGGCATCCATTTGCAGCTGGGACAAATTATTCTGTTTTTCCTCTTCAAGGTAAATCCTTCTATATATAGATGAGGCTCCATAATTGACCATTATTGAACTCCATAATTTACCATTCTAAAATTCATTAAGTACTTCACAGGCAGTGTAATATTCTTTGACCACCTGCCTGGACATCCTCGTGCTGGTGGGTTTCACAAGTTCTTTTAAACTAGGTCAGTGAAATGTCCTCTCAGTTGAGGGTATTTTCTTTGAAGCAACCTCACTAGAACAGCCTTGAGTTAGCATAGTGAAATGTATCTCAGAACATAATGTATAGCAGTATATGGGATATAAGATTCATTGACTTAGCTAGGTTTAAAAAACTAATCCTTGTTCCCTAAATCTTTGATGAAACATTATTTTAGCTTGAAATGTTATGTGGCATGTAGTAATTCTTCCTTGGGTATAAAATTTTATTTCTGCTTCAAGCCTGTTTTGGAAACCTTGGCACTTTCAGCTTCCTGCAGACAACTGCCACAGTATGAAAAGTCCTTTGTGATATCAGAAAGCAAGGTGCCCTAGTGCTGTGTGATGTGAAAACTCCTTTAACTATAGGAAGAAACAATGTATGATAATTTCAGAATTAGAACACTATCAGTGCTGGAAACATGGAGGTAAATCCTCTGTTGAATCTAATATTCAGCACAGAGAACTGACTGACAGATTCAGAAGATTGCTGTCACCCCAGGTTGCTTGGAAATCGAGCCACTGCATAGGTTAGAAGACCCACTGAGAAAGCGGTTCAGCTTCCAGGCGATGGATGCACCAACCTGTGGGAAGACAGCGTGCTCTGAAAACAATGTCGTCTCCTGCAGTCAGTGCACTCCACCCAGCAAACGCACCCACCAAATGGGAGCATCGGCAGTTCGACCAGCAGAAGAGAGTCTGAACATCGTCAAGAACCCATCCCTATTTTATCTGAGCTGGTGCCTAACAGTTTGATCCACTAATCTGCTTACAGCAGATCATATTTCCTTGCTTTGAAAACTGATGCTCATTTTGTAACTTTAAAAAAAAAAAAAAAAAAAAAAAAAAGTCAGAAGCCTACAAGCTGCATATTTTGGGAATCTTTTAAAGATAATACTGTTCTAAATGCAGGGTTGGAGATTTGGAGACCTCTCCTTTCTTGTTTTTGTTTTATTTATTTCCCATTTAATTGTTCAGCATCACCTATTTTTGACTTGCAGTCAGATGCCCTAAACTCTGGTACATGTATTATCCTTATTACCGTTGCACGTTCTTATTTAATTATTTTTAAACATCCTGACCCATTATAGATTAAAAGTCATGAATGAGGTTAATGTATAATTAATGAGTAAGGGTGTTCATGTTGACAGCTTAGAATAATGATGAATGAGCTGAACAAGAGATCTGACGAGCTGTCCAAGGTCAAATTGCACATGGCAGTGTTAATGTTGCCTGACACAGCTCTATTTCCTTCTGATTTCCTATTTTAAACAGATTTGTTATTCTTACAGAGCTGTTAAGCCATCTAAAGGGATGGGAAGATATCCTCTGAACTCTAAGTAAGGAGTGCTCCTTTCTGGTAGTCCTTTATACCATCTGCCATGAAGTACCACATCCAAAAACCATTCTCTCTTGAAAGATACCCACTAAGTTCAGAGGACAGTTGATCAGGAGGGAGGGGAGGGAAGAAGTAAAAACAAACAAACAAACAAAAAACCCAAAACAACCACCATCTCAAAACCCCCTCATTATAGATTCAAAGAAAAAAACTTTGATCCATTTCCATACAGCAAATATTCTGTTTACTGAAATAAATATTTTCTGACAGGCTGCAAACAGCATTCCTGACTGATTTTTGTAAAAGTCCCGGCTTTTCTGATACCAGTGAGAGTCCTGCTGTTGTCTCCAGTGAAAACACAACCAAAATCCCATGTGGAGTAGTACTTGACTGGTGAGAGTGGTATAGAAATTGTACATTGATGCAGAACCTGACCCCATAGTTCTAATTCACGTAGATAAGGTATTATCCTGTGATGCAAGCCCCACAGTTGCAGCAACATGCCACTGTAATCTGTACGGTATGTTTTACAGCAGCAGCAATTAATTCTGCCCTTTCTCTTTACTTAAAGGTGGGTTTCCTCATCGGGAGTCTTCTCCGGGAAACAAGGCATTATGGATGATGGATAGACTGTGTGTCAGGATTGCTGGGAAAACTATTTGTGTCTGCTGCCTTCGGGGTTTGTTATACTGGACCATGGGCCAAGCCTGGGAGGTGCCTTGAAAATGGGCAATTTGTCTAGTTGCCATGTTTTCCACACAGTCTTAAGTTACGTTTGTCTCAGGGAGGAAGGAAAGGTTTTCTGTCTCTCTAATCATTTGCTATGTACGTTGTTGCTACTTAATTTTTTTTTTTTGGTCACTGTTGTCAAAGTTTGTACTCCTCCCTCAATCATGCTCTGAGTTAATTGAATGCTGGTACACACCCTGCCTTTCTGCAAAAAGGAAGCCCAGTGTTAATGCAGTATCATAAGGAAATAGCACAAAATGCTTGAAAACTGTTTTTTTTCCTAAAATAGTTAAACAACAACAACAAAAAGATTGTCATCTGAAACTTGGCATTCCTACCGCAGACACCGCCCATGCAAACATGCCTATATTGACCCTGCGACCAGAGCCAAAGGGCAAACTGTAAACCCGTTATACAAACCCAGGCTGATGTAGAAGGGGTCTTGTGTGTGATTGGAGCAACGTCTGGCCCACGCGTGTTCCCATGAAGGTCAGAGTAGGCTGTGATCCTTTGATCTACCTGTGGTGCCTTGGGAATGGAGAATATTTCTGGCCAGCAGAGATTCTGAGAACATTGGGACATTCAAGTCATTCCAGAACATAAACATGAACTTCCTCTGATGTTAAAAATTAAAGAAAAAATCCTACAAGCTGTAGACATGTATCAAATGCTGTGAAGATTCTACTAATTTGCTTAAGCAAAAAAATACCATGATGTATGAATGCACAATATGCTTTTATGCAGTATGGCAGAAGAAGAGATTACTTGTAGTGCATATCTGTTTCCTAGAAGGCTGGGATCACAACAAAGAGGGTAGACAAAGGCATGAAGATCTGTAACAGCAATTGGTATAAATCTACTGAACCAAAATAATTAGGGTAAAATTAGAAACACAAAATAATGTCCTGGGTAAACTGTCACTTATAATTGATATGATTTAGACTGAATTAACGTAAATCCCCAGCATAGAATATTTAGAAATTGCTTTCATTTTATCAGGTTCATAAGTTCAACTTTTGCCTAGACAAAGATATATTTAACAGGCCATTTATCTGCTGATGATTGCCCATAAATAGGATTAAGGCAAACTAGAAACAAACAAACAAAAAATCCTTTTATCTCTCACAGTGCTATATGGACAGAGTAGTATGTCACCATGCAGACACACACTGTGCCTATGTAATTTTTTTTAAGTTAAAAGTTAAAAAAGAACTGAAAATGAACAAAAATAGCAAAATACAGCACAACTGTGGCATTACGTATGCTATATAAAAAGAGCGGCCTGTTCGAGTCAAGAGGAATATGTGAGACCTGCCTCAGCCTGGCACTTTTTCAAGGACTGGGTCCCTCCAGATCAGGCCACCAAAGCAGGAAAGTGGCCCCACGGTTTGTGTGATAGCAGTCATCTCGGAACACAACACCCAAGACAACCGACCCAGATCCTGTTTTGTAGTTCAGGAACTTCATTTAGGAAAGCAGATAAAGACCTGCGTGCCTTCGTTTCCACAGATACTATCATGGAAGATACCTGCAGTGACTTCTGTTCACAGATCCCAGGACTGGTTCCTGATTTCGTGTGTTTCTGTTAGGAAGACAGAGGGTACCATTCCTACGTGGCAGGATAAAGAAGTTGCGTAGGCAGGTCCAAACTTGACTGATCGATGCGGCTTTGCTGGCTGGGGGCCCCGGGCTTTGCTGGGGATCCAGGAAACTTCCCTTTGTTTTCTGCCTCAGCAGAGAGCAAAGCATTGAGCTCACCCAGCTGCCTAGCAGTGAGGAATTGAGTTTGCTCTGCTTTTCACGGCACTTTTTGTCACTCTAATAACCTCACAGATAGGAAATTTTGCTTGGAATAAAACACAACCATGTCACACATCTGACATCAGGGACTAAGTGCCCAAACTATATTTCTTATTTTCTCCTGCTGGATTTTCCCTTTTTCTTCCTATATTTTCTTTCAGCTGCTAGGGTCCAGATTGACTCAGTATTTGCGTTAGATAAACCTCACATGTTCTTCTTTGAAGGGGTAGCATTTTATTCATGTTTGTTGTTTTCTTGCAGTAGTGTTTCCACTGCTTTTTTTTTTTTTCTTTTTTGGCTTTTTGTCCTTTGCCATGAAGCCTGCTGAAGCAAAATCTTAAAAACAAGGAAGAAAAGATACGCAATACCTTCTCTAAGAGAAAATATTCCTGAATTTCTGGCAAATTCTGAAATGTGAGTTTAAAAAGCAAACAGTCTTAGTATTTTTGAACACAAACTTTTCCACTCATTTAGGAAGGGGCACTTCCTCTCACATGACGTATTGTGATTTCTAGATGTGCTTCACTAACAACTGATCTGACAGCACCCTCCAGGCACAAGATTTTACCTTAATTGGGATGAGTTGACATCAAACACATTTTGTTAGGAAGAAATAAGAGAACACCTGTCCCACTGGTACAACCCCAGCTGGCATGAGTCCAATTTAAGCACTGTGGAAGTCATGACTGCAAGACCTGATCTTTGTAAGCAGTAACACAAGTGCCTGGAATGGGAGAAAGAGCTGAGTTTCGGGTCTGGGTGGGGTTGGTTTTGTTTTCTTTGGTTTGTTTTTTAAAGAAGGTAGAATCAGTGGAACTATATTGGAAACCACAATAAGCAATGTCCCACTTGGAGAAGATACTAGTAGCATCTTGGAAATGTAAGATGTGTGGGCCATGTGATGTGTATTTGTTGCTAATTAATCAATTCTGAGCAGAGTTTTAAAAGGTGGTTTGAAGCAGTAGAAGCCCGAGTGGCTGATCTATACCCATCCTCCTCTTCTGTGCTGCCTCACAGAACTATGAGTAAGCTGTTACACGCTAGATGCGTATACAATATATGCATGAAACCTGCTGCACCCTTTCTTCCAATTAATGCACATAAACAGACTATGATTGTTTCGGACCATAGAGCAAGAAGCAAGTCCTACAGGCTAATTCCCTGCCGGAGTCCTTCTCTGGAGAGTGTCAACAGAAAGACAACAAGTAAGTGAATATTCCTGAGAATGTCCTTAGGTTGCATATGGGAGAAAGTGGAGGAGGAATATTGGTTATCGCTTAAATTTTTTATGTGAATTGCTTTGCCTACAAGTCAAGAGACCCTGGCTGTATTTGAGATGGGATGCATGCTATATGCAGTGTGAATTTTATGATTGCCTTTACAGATTGGTGAATCTCATACTAGTCTTGCATTTATTGTTGCCTATCTGTTGCTAATATTCTAACTCTAGGTAGGATGTCTCAAGCTTAACCGAACTCCCTATCTTCATTTCAGTTCAGAAAAAATAGTTCCACTTCAACTTTTATAATTTCACAAAAAAACCCCTGTTGTCTATTCCTTACTGCTGTCCTTAACCCTGCACATATTTAAACTTAATTATATCTCTTCCTCAGCTAGCTGTTATACAGTGGTTACCAAACCAGACAGAACAGGTTTCCCATAGATATCGGTATACAGGCAATTAGCCTACTCTGAATATTTATCTATGTTTTCCTTTTCTGAAGTCGGCATAAATTGTCCTTTCAGAACTTTGGTCTCAACGGGAAACGATGCAGAAGGAAAGCCACACTACGAAAGAGCGTCCTATAGCCCCAGGTGCTGACTCCTGGCCTCATGGTCTTCAGGCTCCCCTAAAGAAAAACTTGAAGTGTACTAAGATTGGGATCCTGATATTTAGAGCGCCCTATGAAATACACTATGGAAACACACAGGTCCAGTGGGATACTAAAGGGACTTTTACACGTCCCGTTGTCTTCCTCATGAAGAGGGGAGCGGTCGAGTGCCGCCGGTCAGGGGTTTGATACCTATGACCAAGGGTTAGAGCCGTTTTGGCCTGAGGCGGGGGAGCCCAGCTGCGCAGCTTGCTTTTTCGTGCTGCATCGCTCCTCCTTCAGGTGGCCATCTCCTGAGTCCTTTGGCCCGCTTTCTCTTCCCTCCCCCTGTGGGCGTTGACCCTGGCTGGACGCCAGGTGCCCCCCAAAGCCGCTCTGTCGCTCCACGCACCCCCCCCCACCCCCCTCAGCTGGGCTGGGGAGAGAAAATACAACAAAGGGCTCATGGGTCGAGAGAAGGACAGGGAGAGCTGGCTCACCAGTTACTGTCAGGGGCAAAACAGACTCAGCCTGGGAAACTTACCTTAATTTACTACCAATCGACCAGAGCAGGGTAATGAGGAAGAAAACCAAGTCTCAAAACACCTTCCCTCCACCTCTCCCCTCTTCCCGAGCACAGCTTCACTCCCGGATTCTCCTCCTCCTCCCCCAGCGGCGCAGGGGGACGGGGAATGGGGGTTACGGTCAGTTCATCACACGTTGTCTCTGCCGCTTCATCCGCTTGAGGGGCAGGACTCCTCACACTCTTCCCCTGCTCCAGCGTGGGGTCCCTCCCACGGGAGACAGTCCTTCACGAACTTCTCCAACGTGGGCCCTTCCCACGGGCTGCAGTTCTTCACGAACTGCTCCAGCGTGGGTCCCTTCCACGGGGTGCAGTCCTTCAGGAGCACACTGCTCCAGCGTGGGTCCCCCGCGGGGTCACAAGTCCTGCCAGAAAACCTGCTCCGTGGGCTCCTCTCTCCATAGATCTGCAGGTTCTGCCCGGAGCCTGCTCCAGTGCGGGCTTCCCACGGGGTCACAGCCTCCTTCAGGCATCCGCCTGCTCTGGTGTGGGGTCCTCCACAGGCTGCAGGTGGAGATCTGCTCCACCGTGGACCTCCCTGGGCTGCAGGGGGACAGCCTGCCTCACCATGGTCTTCCCCGCAGGCTGCAGGGGAATCTCTGCTCCGGCGCCTGGAGCATCTCCTCCCCTCCTTCTTTGCTGACCTGGGGGTCTGCAGGATTGTTTCTCTTATGTGTTGTCACTCTTCTCTCCGGCTGCCGTTTCTGTGTGCCCTGCAACCTTTTTCCTCCTTAAATCTGTTATCCCAGAGGCGCTACAGCTATCGCTGACTGGCTCGGCCTTCCTTACCCTTAGGAAAAGTCTAATTCCCGAGCTCTTGTCCCCATTAGTCTTCAGCCCGTGACGTTACATGGACTTTCTCGACAGAGAGAGAGTTTACCTCGTCTGCTGCCCAGTCCTGGTTACGGAAGCGTGCCTGAAGGAGCCCAGCTCCTCGCAAGGAGGAGGAGGGCAGCCCCCCCAGAGGAAGGAAGGAAGGAAGGAAGGACACCCCTGGAGTGCCCAGGTGAGGCCAGCACCCCGGCCCCCCACCGCCTCGCTGAAGCCCTCCCGTCACCTGGCACCGCAGAGGAGTCCCCGTTGCGAGAGCGGCTCCGGGGACGTTGAGGTGCAGAAAGCAGCAGGCGGATGACGGCGACGAAGGGCTGGTGACGCTCCGAGGCACGGAGAAGGGTTAAAAAAAAAAGATGCGTGGACCCCCCCCCTGCCCCTCCGGGCCAAAATGGCTCCAACCCTTGCTCACGGGTATCGAACCT
The DNA here is from genome assembly GCF_900496995.4 of Aquila chrysaetos chrysaetos. Taxonomy (NCBI): domain Eukaryota; kingdom Metazoa; phylum Chordata; class Aves; order Accipitriformes; family Accipitridae; genus Aquila; species Aquila chrysaetos. The sequence goes on from NC_044008.1 coordinate 70,587,370, forward strand.
GTGACCCCCCGGACCGGCGGCACTCGACCGCAACCCTGGTCACAATGGGGGGCGCTGCTCGGGGCGCGCACAGCGCCCCCTACAGCCCTCGCCCGGCCCCGCGCCTGGCCCGCCCTTTGTCGTGCTGCGCGGCCTCGGCCGCGGGCAGGCCGGCCCCGGCCCGGCAGCGCCGGCTGTCCGGCTGTCCTCCTCCTCCTCCTCCTCCTCCTCCAGGTGCCCTCATCCCCAGTCCTTTGGCCCGCTCGCCCTTCCTTGCCACGGGAGGGGCCGGGCGGCGACAGGAGGAAGGGGCGCCTGGCAGCTGGCCGGCCTCAGCCCGACGCCAGAGGCACAGCCAAGGCTGACGGGGCCAAGAGAGGCGGCGGAACGGAGAAGCGGGGCTGCGGGCGCAGGTGGAACCCGGCACCTCGAATGGTGTTTTACTGGTTGTTCTCATACGTTTTGATCTGTCGGGTAGAAGAGGATTTGCCGTGACTGTTGCGGACCCCCGCCACCGCACTCTCTCGCCATGGTAACCTCCGCAGCCAGCCCTCTGTTCCCCTGCGCTCCTGTGCACCATTCGTTCCTGGGCTCGCTATTTGTTTTTCATCAAGTCAATATTTCCCTTCCTTCTTGTGGTAGAACTAAAAATGTTCCTATATTTTGAGGCTCTGGGTGACTTCAGCAGTTAAGTCACAGGGCCGCTGCCAGGAAGACTTTGCTGAGGGTTTGAACGGCTCTGGTCAGCCCTTACCATCGTCCCTTTTGCATTTGATATCCTAACAGCCTCCTAAGCTCCGTGCAACGTCAGTCCTGAATAATTTTTTCATATCCCTCTGACTAAGTTTCAGATGGGTAGACACTTGTATTTCTAAATCAGGTGCTGGGAGTTGACGCTGTCTCTTCCAGCTCAGTGTCTGGCTTGTTAATCAGAGAAGTAATTAACAGGCTGTATCGCAATGCCAGCTGACGCTCACCCACAGAGCAAGCAGGGTGCCAGGACTTGGAACCACACAGGCAGGAAGGAAACACGGCTCTGCCATCTTTTTTTTATAAGCGAATTTGCCAGACCCTGGTCTCTGCCCTGTCAGTAAAAGCTTGGCTTCTGTGTAACACTTTAGGCTGGTTTTGTTATTGATGTTATGAATATTTGCAACAGCCAAAATAATTCAGAGAAGCCTATATTGGTTCGCTATCAAAGTCACCTAACATGCAAAGGCTTTGGGAAGCTTTTGGTCAACTGTAGGGAAGGTTTTGCTATACTTCCTGCATTTAAATATAGATGAAGAATGTTTGAGACTGTTTCAAGTAGCATTTGTAGTTTTGCAAATAGAATTCCCTTAATCCAGATTGAATGTTAGGATTTCAAAGAGTTGAAACAGAGATGCAGACAAAGCTGGAATTGCTTGTCAGTGACATTACTTCCTGTTAGAAAACCAGATTGAATGTTTTTTCTTGCTCTTGATACTTGGAGATAAAAGGCTTAATGCCCGAATTAGACAAGTCAAGTACTGTGCTTATGTTTGTCATCCTTAGCATTTATTCACACAAGCTATAGAACATGTGCACACAATATTTTTGTTTTATTATTTATTAAAAACATGCCCTTTTGTGTGAATAGAAAATCCAGAACTCGCTTCTCCAGCAACAATATCAACCAACTTCCAAGAGTGCAGTGCAGCTGGAGATGACACGCTCTGAAACATCCTGTAGGATGCTGGGAAAGGTAGAAAAAGGGAAGTAAATTTATATTCCTGGTTGGGGCAGTTGGACAGGCCCTGGCTGCAAGGGCACCCAGTCCCTGCAGAGCTGGCAGCAGGGTTGTGAGACTGTTTTCAGTGTAACGTAGTCCTCTCTTTAAAAACGTTTGTTGCATTTAAAGAAGTTACAGAGCTTGCTGCCTTCCGATCAGCTTTGGCCAGACGGTACATTTGGCCCTCAGCCTTCTCTGGCCATCTGAGCACCAGCAATTTGACTCGCAGCTGCCACGAGGACACCAGCATTTTGGTGGCAGGAGAGATGCGCATCCAGTTGTGTGACAAGGCAGTGACTCCTACGTATGGCCCCCAAATAACCCAAGCGTGCTCATCCTTTATGCTCTGGCTCCCAATTTAATGATGAGGTTTTGAGGTTTATGCTAGGTCTTGTGATTGCTTAAAGAAACATTTCCCAAATCAATCCCCTGATGGTTTTTCTTTTTTCATATCTAATGAACATTCCTGAATAGTTTGTTTCACAAAAATATTTGAAAAGTTCCGCTATTCAGTATGGGAGAAAAACAAATTTTAAAGCTTTGGAAAGTTTTTGTAAAACAATCATTTTTGGGCCAGCTGTACTTGGCAGTTCCTGTTCAAGTCAGGGGATGCTGAGCTGGGGGTTAGTGCTTGGCAGAGTGCTGCAGCAAAGCTCATCTGTAACACCATCATTATTGTCCGTGTTCTGTTCTCTCACTAATTTAATCTATTAAACAAATAAATGAGTGATTATGCCAGATGAGGGGGTTTTTTTGTATGAGAGGATCTTCTTCTAGCATTGCCATCTTTTAGTGGTAATTATGCAGTCATACAGCTGTTGCCTACAGGCAGGTTTGAAATAATAATTTCATAAGGTTTATAAATCACACCATAAAAATAAATAGACAAGTGTCTAGTCAGAAGACAATAGAGGAATAAAGCTAGGGATCTGGATTACAGACTACCTTGACAGACTCAGATTACAGTCAGGCCTGGCTATAATTATGCTCTATCTTTATATGATTGCAAAATCAAGCAATTAAGGCTCTGGAGCTTAAAAAGTATTACACATGTGCTGAAGTGTCCATACCATGAGCAAGTTAAGTATCTTATTTTTTGTTTTCTGCTCATATTCACACTGCAGAGTGGGGAAAAATTCATGATGCAGAAAGTCAGGTAGATATGTCATGTTTTGGAGGATAAAAGCAGGCCAGCATGAAAGCTTTGAGAAACCCAAACCTCAAACAGTCCCAAACTCACAAACTCTGCATGCAACACTTAGCTAACACATTGACTCATACATTTGGATGAAGATCCTTCCCAACATATGGTCTGAAATGGGTCTCTCCTGTAAATTTCATGGAGTTATTTTCTTTATGGCTTTACTCTTCTGAAGCCTAGTAAAAATGCCCGTTCTCTGTTTATTCTGGCTATTTAGTCTAGCAATTATGTAATGTTCATGAAACAGAAGCAGCACATAATTTTTATGGTTCATAATATCTCTCCTCAGCAAAAAGCTGGCCACTTAGAGGAGTTTTCTTATCCCAGGATGCTTTTTTGGTGATGACTTTTTGGCAAAACCAAACTGCTGCAGCCTAAAGGGAGTAATTTTGTAACTGATTGACTGCTCTCTTCTTGCTTATGAGCATTCATAACTTTTACTGCTTCTCTTCCCCGTTTCCCCTTCCTTCTTCCTGAGGTGATGGTAGGAGATAGATGTCTAATTTTGGCTTATAAAGCTGCCAAATTTCAGGATTATTTTTTTGTGGGTGTTCTCTTTTTCAAGATATAATGGAGGGGACTGCATGTGGAAAATAAGAGATTTGTGTCAGTTTAGCATTTACGGGAGGTGTAGAAAGTTCATGGATATTTTCCATCCCCTGGGTTACAGTTCAGATGTGTTTGTACCATACAGATATGATTATAATATCCTGATGTTTTTATTTAAAACCTTGGGACACTAATAGAAAGATGTAATCCCAGACTTGGCTTTCATTTTCATGTAAGCCCACAGTGGTTCCATTGAAGCCAGTGGATAAGCACTGGTTAAAAGGAAAAAGACGAAGGAAAATCAGGAGACTTTTTGTTTAACTGCTATGAGAAAACATGTCGTACATCTGAATTTTAAGAAAAATATAAGTTAACTAAGTCGAGAAGGCAGTTGAAAAATTCAGGTGATTTGGTTGGTATATGGAAAATGGACATGGATGAAGACTAACCTTTATTTGAATGACAATTGAGGTTACTGGGATAAATATTTATAGGAAAGGTGTGAATTATTTATACGTGTTCCAAGATAGCAGAGTTTAATAGCAGCCTTTCCCTGGATTAGTTACACTGTAAGCTGGAGGTTGCATGCACAGTGGTACAGTATCTGATATTAGAGGATTTGTGTTTGACAAGAAGAGACTGCAGTGGAGGGAGGGAGCAGCTTCGTGTTTGAGTTTGTATTTAGAATAGGTGCAAAGGCCAACAAAAGCACACAGCTCTGAGTAAAGAACATTCAAGGCCCCATAAATCTTCGATCTAATGTTATTATGCTACAATAGCAAATTATGCTGGTTTTGTCTCTGCAGTTAGTGCAACAGATGGCAAAGATTTGCACAACCAGTTAAAATTCTTGGCAAAGCAAATCTTTTGAATTTGTAGCTGAAGAGTTAGTTGAGATACACTGGAATATTTATACCAAATGGGGGAAAAAACCCAACTTTTTTTTTTTTTATAATCTCTCTTCCACTTAAAGAATAAAATTTGACACGTTTGCCTAACAAGCAGTGCTATTACACCAGCAGTTTCCATTCATGCTTGCACTGCGGCGGGGAAAAGTGCCAGCCTCAAATTATCCAGGAAGCTGTTTCCAAAGGGGAAATGCAGAGCAGGGAGCAAGTATACCTGTTAGGTCTGCTCAGGAAACCCGGCAATAGGACAGACGTGTTGTGTTTAGCTGCCCAAAACACTAGTCTTGTTCTGTTACTTATTTACAGATTGGTGGTTCCCAGATCTGGCACTCTGAACCCAATCGGTGTGAAGGAAAGTTAGGCCATATTCCTGAAAGTGGCTCTACCAGGGGAATATTATGGAGAAGTCTACTCTAAATACAAACTAGTCTATATGCTTATTTTTCATCTGTAATTCATTACTGTGTTATAGTCATACTTTATACTACAAAGACTGTAATTACATTGTAGTTTATGTTAAAATTACAATGAAATTTCAGTGCATTTTAATACGTAATTATCTGTTAGTTAATAAAGCCAAACAGTTGGATGTTTGGAGTCCCTTTTACTCCAAAGGAATAATTCTGAATACATGTACTACTAAAATCCAGGTATTATAACAAAACTGTACTGCTCCCAGGATCATTCTCTGTTATCCAGTGAAGGGAACTGGTGCTAATTTTAAGAAGTCAACGCAAGCCACCATTTAACAGCAGTGCAGTTTCACAGTTATGTTCTAGGACACCATGCCTTGCTTGTTGTTTTCTGCACTGCACTTGCATGTACAGAGTCGCACGTAAAGCACGGACTGGGACGTGGGTTTGTTCCTGCGCTATTTTTGCTGTTTCTTGAGTGGGTTTTGCAGTGAGGACTGTGAGTTCGCACATCCACAAACTGTATGAAAGGTGCTGGGGTGGCTGCGTCTTCTCAGTGCCACGTGTGCCCTGACCTGCCCATACTCCTAATGCCATGGCTGAGAGCACCATGGACGTAAACTGGGGGAGCTGGTGTGAGGACTCACACAGGAGCTCTCCCTGGACATCACGCAGGCTGTTCTCGTTTCCTTCCACTGCCAAAGAGAATCAGCAGAAAGGTTTGGGGAGGCTTGTGCGGGCTGGTCCTTGGCCAAGGCAAATGGAGGAACTTGTAGGTCAAATGCTTCTTCACACTGGTGCCTTAGTCAGATAACCCTGAAGGAACTGAGCGGACCTAAAAAGTCTCCTGTCTCTGAAACATGTCTAGCCATCAATCCTAGCCTGAGCAAGGCCGTGGATTAGGGCTGACAGTGGGGTTTGCAGGACTATCAGGCCTCAGGAGGTTTCTCCAAGGAAGCTTCATGTTCAGGGTCCTGCCTGTGCCCCATGCTCAGCCTGTGTCAGGGCCAAGGGACAGAGGCCAAGGATGAACAGACTGGGGGGACATGCCTCTCAATGACAGACTTTGCTGCGAAACTTTTAGAATACTTGTCCTTGGGTTCTTTGGTGGGCAAAATATGGACTGTTATTCCTCTGAGGGCCATCAAACGTAGCTTCAAGCTAGGGCTGTGTTGATGACTCATTTCCCTTTGGGTTTTGGGGGTTTTTTTTTAGTCAGTAAGAGACTGCATTTCTGGGGGAGGAGGAAAACCAACCTGAAGATAAAACAGATAATATTTGTTTATTTCTCTACCAATTTGCCCTCAAAAAGAAGAAAGGTGAGCAGCCAAGCCTCACTTGAGATAGTGATTTTTCAACAGTTTTGATAATTTTTTACAGAATTTCTCTCCAGGTTCTTCCGTATGATTCCTGCATGCAAAACAACATTTTTAACTTCACTTGCTTGTATAACAATCAAACAAGCCAGCACATGCATCTGCCTAAAGGATGCAAAGTCCTTAGTGATTCAGGCCTGAATACAGCTGAATTTAAGAACCAAACTCCCACTGAAGTAAATGTAATCTCAGTATCAAAAAGATCTTTGGGAGTCTGCATCTGCATCAGAGTATGTCCCTGAGATAAAAGACCGAAGATGCTGCCTTGTGACATGGTTAATTAGGAAGCAAAATTATTTTTTTAATATTGTGATCAATTAATTCTAAATTTGGTGACCCTGTAATGATGCAGAGAATTTTCCTGGTTAATGATGTCCCTCATTCTCACTGAGTCTCCATGAGGGCAGACTGGTGATGTCTGACCTTTAATTGTACCTAGCCATTTTTCCTGGATTTATGTGATGCTATGCTATAGGCTTCTTCTATATTTTTAGCTGTAATAAATGTTGAGCCTTAATTTTCCTTTGCAGATAAGCTGTAGCTGTTTGTAATTTGGACAAAAAATTACTAAAATTTCCTCTCCTTTGTTTGATTGGAACAGCTCTTGATATTTGTTCAGCATTATGGATTTCTACCTAATGCTTTTCACAACCTTTAAACACTTCTCAGCATTGCTGCTGGGACAAAAGAATAAAGTTGGTTTTCCTCAATCATCTATTTAGTTACAACCTAGTGATTGCCACACTACTGGTACTAGTTTTTAGGGTTTTACCATGTTCTGTGGATTTTCATCTGGTATTTTTGTTGTTTCAGTGAGTAGCTGTGACCTTACATAGCCTTCTACTGAATATGCAAAGGGTTTCCAGCCATATTCTCACAATATAATTTAGGAGGAAAAAAATGTCATTTTTAATCTCAAATGCAATTTTGTATTAATTTTTCACAATGAGTTAAAATGATACTTTTCCTAGTATCTAGCTGCAAAACGCACATGCATTAAAGAAACATTTTAGCCTTGCAGTTGAAAATAGTCGAAATAATATATTCAAAGTAATTAAGAATAAAATAATTTTAGGCTGCTTATAAAAATCCCTAAAGCTTTCTAAAGCAAATGTGCAATTGGAATTCTTCTCTTTTAGCTTAGAGTTTAAAAACATTCTGCTGCTCTGTATCGCAAGATCTCCCAGTGTACTGCCCTCGAAAAAACATCCATCTGTAAAAGGCAGAACAGAAGCTGTGCATTTTCCTCCTCTTCACTTTAATTGTACATGAGACACCTTTTTTGTTTTGGGGTTTTTTTTTCAGTTGCTGTTGCCAGAAGCTGGAATAACCTGATTTGATGGCATTACAGAAAAAAGTTTCTCAGGTTCATATGCAATCATCTGGGTCTAATATGATCCAGCTCAATTTCCAAGAGAAAATCTGATCCTCAGACTTCTCCTGTTCCATTTTTATTACCAACTTGCTGTGTAAGGTGTTTCTCAGCAACCTGGCCCATTTTCCCCCTTATTTGATAAAAGTACTGTTCTTGACATGTTCATAGGAACAAGTAGGGGAACAAAAGAACTCAAAATGCAAAAGCATACTCAGCTGGACAATGTTTTTTTAGTATTGTCATGAACTTTATAATGCACAGCTGATTTCTCTAAGGATATGTATTCCAGTTAATTTGAGATCCTGCCCAAATGTTCAGTGCTATAACTGAGGTTTTTTTGTAGGGACAGAAAAAAAAAGAGATGTACACACAGCAGTTATCTAAATGAGCAAATATTCCATGACCTTTCTTTCTTTTCCAAAACCTTTCTTTTTGATAAAGTAGTTTTAGAAAGAAACTATTAAAACTGCATTCTTGTGCAATTCAAGACATAGAGCTGAAAATAGTTCTGTTTTATGTTTGACTTCTATAAATTTACATTAGTGCTTAAATCAGTCTTTGATTTTTGCTTGGAGAAGGGGGACATCCTTTCTGTTTTCTGCTACTTTTTAACTTTACAAAAACTAAAAAAATCCTTCTTTCGATCAACTTATAAAAAACGATTCAGAAACAAACCATTGTTTTTCTTAGGATTGAGTCTCTTGAGTGAGAAAGATTAAAAAGAAATCCTCAAACCTCTTATCTGCCGTAAGTGAGTAACAAGATCAAATTAAACAATGTCACATAGGAAGCCCTGGGGAATAAATTAAGGTCAGCACACTTGTGAATAATTGATTTAAAGAGGGCACAGAGGCATGCAGCCAGCTACAACTTTCCCAAAACAATGAAAGCTTTGGGGGCTGGGTGGTGGATGTTTTGTTGCTTTTCAATGGCTTCTTTGATGGGCTTCCTTTTAGGAAATAAGAAGATGCTGAGAGGCAAGTGATTTCTAGCGCTTCCTTAATGACTGTGTTTAATTTTCTTGGTAAGTGCTTGAAATTTAAAACTAGGAGGGAGGGGGAGAAGAAAGGGAGGTAGATGATCAAGATCAATGACTTTTAATTTTCTCTGATGTGTCTTTGGATAAAAATTAAATCTCCCGCAGCTGAATTTGTTATAATAGGAATTGATACTGCTATTCTTCATCCTGTGAGACTTTATTTACTACAACAGTAGAGAATCTATTTTTCCTGTTATGGCAAGGTTTCTATTTTTAGCCTTTCCTAAAGAACCAATACTGAAGGTATACTCATCTCTTCCTTTATCCCTCGCTCCTCTCCTCAGTGATTTGAGTCCATTGAGTTCAGCCCAACTGGCAGAAGGGTAGGGCTGTCTCAGAGGCAATTAACTGTTGTGGATTTTGTAGGAGTAGGTGGCTGGGTAGAAATTGCTGCAAGCACTATTTTGAGGAAGAGGCTATATGGAGAGCTCAGACCCCTTTCTAGTATAAAATAATCAGCACAGACAGAGGCATTAGGAAGGCTTCAAAGGCAGGGAGAACCTGCAATTGGAGCTGGCACCTTATCAGACCTCAGGACAACCGTCCCCAAGATGCAGGTCCAGAGCACTCCAGCCCTCTTTAATTCTCTGCTGGCAGAGCAGCCTGTTTGTTCTGAAGCTATAGCTGTGCAAGTACTTTGTGTTTTCACAGTTTTACAGCAAGGCTTCTTGCTGTCCCTCTCCATCAGCCTTGTTTTGTGCAGGTTGGTAACAAAAATTCAAAGCAGGATTTGAAAAGAGGATGTTGACACAGATGAAGCATCTCCTCCATTCCTCAAAATAGTCTCGTGAGCCTTTGCCAGTGCTTCCCACAACAGAAAACATGTTAAGAGTACTTCTGAGCTGGGAAGGGGATCATGGAGCCCCAGGACCCTTACTGTATGCTAGATGACCTAAAGCCACTAGGGCTTTTGGTCAACCAAGGTTGAGTTTGGGGTTGCTCAGGGCTTCGTGGCAGGGATGGCTCTGCTCTCGGCAGTCCCGGCACTAGGGAGAGAGGAAGGAGAAAGGCAAAGTGTTGTGGCTGTGCTGCTGTGCTGCCTGCTGCAGTAGCACAAGATTAGCAAGCCCTGAACGCTACTCCCCTCCTCTCAAGTGCACGGAAGTTGTAGGGCTGAGTCCCTCCAGCCAGATCTGGCTAAAAGGTTGGAAAACATTGTCCAGTTTTTCCTCGAGCCAGACAGAAATGTCTGCTGTAAGTGGGTAAAATTCTCTGAGAGGAGCTCCTGGGAAGGAATAAACTAATAAAAGTGTCTACCCCGAGGAAGAATACTTACCAGTTTTGAGGCTGAAATGCTATCCATGCTTTAAAGGCTGGGACATTTTGAACAACACTTAAGCTAAATTGTCTGGTTTAGAATATGAGATCTAAGTCCCATCTTCCTCACAAATAAGTCCATGCCCTGAAATCTGTGAAGCAGATAGGTTTTGAGTTGAGTGTTGTTAGGTCAATAATCAAATAATATGTCCTTATCTTTTTTTCTTTTTTTTCCTCTTGTTTCAGAATAATTATGCTTGTAACAATAAATATTAATTTCTGCTCAATGTGTATGTACTTTGGAGTCCCTAGGTGTGAATCACAATATGTAATTGCAGAAACTAGAATATTCATTAAATTCTTTCAGATAATCTTTAGATGGGTGTACTAAAATTCAGATATGTGCTAGCAGAAGGGCTTTCTGCAGGGCTGTGAAAGACTATTCAAAGTTTCTCTTTAGCCAGGAGGATGTCACAATGTACAAATGCTAGCATGAAGGAAGAAACCTAGAAAAAGGCTTTGTGTGGCCAATAAGGCTTCATATGAATGCACCATTGCAGATATGTTTTATTTAGTTAATTCTACCTCCCTAACAACTTGATTAGTATCTTATAAACAATATTTTTCAAAATCATTGCAAGTTGAGCAACACTGACATAATAACCTTTATGTTACGATAAACTGGTACTGTTCTAAAAATGATGTAATGTGGAGTTTTGCTTCTTTTGTTGTAATTACCCTTAGATCTGCAGAAACTTTGCGTACTGTGGAAAAAGCAAAGTGAAATGTGGACATGACTAGGTCCACTCATTTGCTGCTTAGCAACGGATTAACATGCCTTTTTTTTTTTTTTTTTTTTTTAAATGAGGACTTCCTGAAATCATAGGAAATAAAACAGAAGGTATCTACAGGAGGCAATCTTTGCCATCCCTTCCCTCAAGCCAGGACCAGCTATGAATATGTTAATGCTGATTGATGTTTGACTTGGCATTATAATGCTGTGCCACTTTCTTTGTATTTATAGAAATATGCTACTTTCCCATTTGCAAATGAGAAATGCATCTACATAATTAATAGACTCAGTGTGTGTTTTGTCTCTCTCTTTCTCAAGTTCAGCTTCCTGCATAGTAAAAACTTGTGGTGAATCATACAAATTTAGGCACTTTATAACCTCTGTTTTCAAACTTCTAAGGATCTTGTCTGAAGATCAGCAGGAATCTCCCCAAAATACGTTCATCTTTGCTGAGTGAGTGAGTGAGTGGGTTAACTCTCAGAACAGTCAAAAGCTGTTTGTGACTTGGTGAATACAAAACAGGCAAAGCAGTACCTCCGAACCTCGTTGCAAAGAACCAGTAGCCCACACTACTTAGTGTCTGCTCTACATTTGGCAGTCATGCCCAAATTTGTTGCAGCTGATGCATCTTTTAAGCAAGATTCATTGATACATCATTTATCTGCTTTTTTCCTGCTGGAAGAAACACTAAAGAAAAAAAGATTCTTGTGTTGTATGTAACCCAGAAGAAGATTAGTTTAAGACATAGTGACAGTGCAGGCAGTCTGAAAGCGAACATCTGCTAGCCTGGCTTGGTTGGTTTTTTTTCTCCCTCCTTCCTGAATATGCTAACAACAGTTACCCGATTTCAAATTGAGATGCATTATGAGCACCAGGCTGGTTATTCATTTTGACTAGTAGTCACTATTTAACTCTTTTATTCTGTTCACAAAAAGCTTTGAATTTTTTCCCATTAATCTTTTTGCTCAAATCCATACTTGCCATACTTAAGTTTTGTGCTACTTTTGCTGTTTGCTGCTGACTACTTGTGTGTGGTAGCATCCAACTGGTTAATTGAGTCAGGTGATATTGTTTCTGATTTCTGACTAACTGCCCAAAACTTTTTTAACAAGGGAATAACAAGGAGTTAGTAGTGAATTAGCAAACAGTCTTGATCCCACAGGAATATCTTTGTTTGCATGAGAATATATTCATACAGGAACAGCCACTCCCCAACCATTTGTGCAAACAAAAACATGTTCCCTTGAATATTCATGAACAACAAGGGGCACAAACATTGTTGAACCAAGCAGCTGCTCAGAATTCATACAACCGTTTTGTAAACACTGTTTTGCAGTATTTGACCAGCTCTAGGTACTGCTGTCAAACAGGAGCACAAATGAGCTGAAATGTTGACAGTAGTAACAGCAGATTAAAAAAAAAAAAAAGTAATCAGTGATACATTTACATACTTGTGAAATCTTACTATGTATAAAGGCCAACAATGATAATGAGCCTAATGCAACTTCTTTTGTCTTTTGATGATGAAATACACTAACATAACACATCACATTGGCTAGGCACCTTTTCTCAGACTAGTTTTGCTGTCTCATCTCTTCAAGTATTTCCTTCCTTCATTATCTTATTTCCGTTTTGCAGTCTTGAATGCTGGAATAAATTAGTTGCTTGAAAATTGCTCCTGTATTAAATATTCTGCTTGATTTCTTAATCCTTTTTTCTCCACTGGTGTCCATTCTTTCCAGCAGTGAGCACAATGATGCCCTAGGACTGGAAGTGGAGCAAAAATCATCTTTTTAGTCTGTGCTGTCATGTCTCTCACTCATTCAGCTCCCTGGGATGATGCTGTTCTGTTCAGAAATACCAGTATTTTAGCTGGAGAGAAGCAGAATGTGGGTCTTTATCAATAGGCAAAACTTTCCAGGTTGGTGAAGAAAATGGCAAGGAAAAATAAGTCTTTGATGGTCGTGATGAATAAAAAGGGAGACAAGTTTTGAAGAGTAGCCTGGAAACTGTCCTCAATTTGTTTTTGAACTGCGATTTCCCAATCCAATTTAGTTATTCATCCATGAAGCTAAATAGACTTAGCTGCTGCTTATGTCTGCGAGAGTTATGGAAGCTCCTTTTTTTGGTTGTTGTTGTTTTTGTTTTGGTTTGGTTTTTAAATCTGCACATAATCACTCTGTCTGCTGTTTGGTGGGTTTTTTTTTTTGTGTGTGTGTGTGTAAAAGTGCAAATTAAAAGTGTTTTCTGGGATTTCTGGAGCTCTAAGTAAAAAAACTATTTGAGATCTGAACTAAATTCATTGCCTTAAATTGAGCAGATCCTAATTTTTCTAGTACCATACAAACAAAAATAAAATTCAATATTGTTACCTGTGGGATGTGACATGATTCAATAGGTATGATGCTGACCTAAAAATGGGAAGGCTTGTGTTTCGGTAGTCGCTGTGCAACCAACCTGTTGTGTTAGTTTGTGCAAACTGTAGTTTCTCTGTACACAAGAATAGGGAGAAAGAACTGTAATGAATTTGGTTTTATATGAAGCTGAATTAATCACCTAATTCTTTTTCTCTGTGTGTATTTTCTAAAATAAGCAAAAGACAAGGCACTGTGTGCATCTTACTTGTGAGCCTTTGTTTTTTTTCCTTCCTTTCAATCGAGTAGTCCGTGTTAAATAGGATAATGTTCTTGCTCCATCTAGACTGTCCACCTTCTGTGCAGTACCCCACATTTTTTGATGTTGCTCAGGTACACTGATACTAATATTATGGTAGCAAGGCAGATGCAGGAGCTAAAAAGTTGCAGATTAGTACAAAATAATACAAATAAGTTGGATCTGCTTATGCAGCTTACCACATTAAGTAAACATTCTTGGGAATTATTCAGAAGAAGGTGGAATACATTTGGAAAAAAAATGCATATTTGCATAATGCAGTGAATTTCTCTGCTTTTGTGCACTACTGAATGTAGATGAGATTCGTTTAAGAAGTTTACAATTATGCATCCATTCTAATATTTGTTTATAATAAATAACTGCGAATGTAGTTTGAAAAGAGGAAAGTGATCTCTATAGCCCTTGGGCATTAGCTGCTACCAGCAAGATATGTTTTTAGCATACTCTGTTTATATTGAAATTAGATGTTTGCCATGGAAACCTATGTGTTACAATATACTGTCTCATTCTGAAGTGCAGGAAAGCTTTGCAGTGAAAACCATGAATATACCACCTAGTGCCTTTTTCTGAAATGATCTGTTCTAATATGATTTCTTCATATTTCTGATAGATTTGATGAGGATTGCTCTAGCCACTCAGTTTGTGTGGAGGACGGGAACTCCCATCTATAAAACATTAGCTTCCTGTGAATCCACTTTTCCCTCCGAATACCAGACTTTTCCAAGAAGGAAAAGCCTGAAGAATATTTTAGAGGAAGCAGATCTCTTTCTTATTGCCAGAAAGAAACATTTTTTGCTTTTTATTTTGATTTTCCATTAGATGCTGTATAACTCGCTATTAAAGAAAAATACAAAACAATCGGAATTTTCCATTTGAAAAAAAATCAACATGAGATGTTTTGGCTTTGCCCTTATGTTCTCTCTGCACTCTTTTATCTTAAAAAAAAAAAAACAAACCCAAACCATTCTAGTGAATGTCGAGTAATTTTTACAAACTGGGCTTTTACTTTTGATGGACCTGAACATTGTAGCACAATGTGATTCTGGTTTTAGGGGAGTTCTGCTCACTGTTGTGTCCAAAAGCCACTCCCCAGTAACTGGAGAACTGCTTCTCTTGAGGTCGGGTGTGGTGTGTGAATTCCAGCAGCCTTATCCTGAAAATAAAGATAGCGTTAACTGGATCTGTTTGACAAAGTTGCAGCACTTATTCTCCCACCGAAGGGTTTTATCTAAAACTAAGAGACTGTTGTGCAGCCTGAGGCTGTGTTGGATGCTGCTGCTTCTTTAGCTGAGCTTCTGAGTAAGGAGGAATGAATTCGAGCATTACATGGCTTTGAGCTTTATGTGACTGAAACCACTGGTTACAGGTATGAGTTTTTCAAGACTGTGGCTTGAAGCAGCTGCTGCACATATGTTAGAATACAAACTGCAACAGCAAAATATGTCAAAAGTGCCTTAGCAGCTAGGGGCTTGGACATTTTGTGTTTTGCAGAAATTCATTAGACCATAAAAACCCACCAATCACATCCTTCTTTTTCTTCCCCTTCCACTTCATGTAATGGAGAAGTAAACTACTGGAGGGTGGGGGGGGGGGGGGGGGGGGTGCTTTTCAAAAGAATATAAATTGAAACAATAGTAGGACTTTTTTTTCTTCTTTCCCTCACTCCCCTCACCCTTTTCTCACTTTTTGGCTGTAACTGAGAGAACCAGTCTTTTGGAAGATACCCTAGTGGGTCTTATGTTCTGATGTCCTGTGGATATTCTGTAGCTTGACAGACTCTTCCCTGAGCTGTTTAATGGAATCCCATGCTGGGATTCCATCCCCTCCTGCACCCAGATGACTTTTCCTGAGAAAGAGTCAGCCAGCTGTGCTTTGCCACAGGACTTTCTCGCTGAACTTAATAGTGTGCAAGAAACCTCCTTTGTCAGAGGCAGAACAGGATACCTTAACCCAGACCCCTCTGAGATCACAGTAACCAGGCTACACATAAAGGCACCCATCTCAACGTCTAGGTTAACATTATTGTGTCCACTCCTGTATGTGCTGGTTTATACCTCACTTGTCCATTTTTGGAATATTTTCTTTTAAAAAGTATCTCAGTAAATGAAGGGGAAATGGGGCTTGCTGCAGCCAAAATAGATGAATAAATTAAAGCAATAACTCTTACAGAAAGCAGTTTAATAACCAGTGTGGCAGGCATTGCTAATGTTAAACCTGCTTTGAAGTCTGTTATGTAGTTAAACTGGGATTTCACATCAAAAAAATGTTATTTACATTTGAACATGCTAACCCAGCTTTTGTTAACAGCACTGGAAGATTAGCTCTAAATGATCTGAGGCCAGTAATACAAATGCAATAGGCTGAAGGCATTTCTCAAGGAGGCTATTACAAGATTGGAGGGGGGGGGTGTTCAAATTCCTAACCGTTTTCCTATCATCCAAAGCGTATTTCTAGATGCCAAAACAAGCTCAGCTAGCAAAAGTGAAAGTCATTTGCTCAAGCTTCCCATTTGCTGAACTTGCCTAACAAGACACTTTGAGACTTAAGTTTATGTTTCTACAATGAAAATTAGATAGAATGATGCGAGGCCCTTCTTGATGTCTCCTCCCTTGATGTTTCTACTTCTCTGACACCAGGTGGTTTAACTTTAACATCTGCATCTTACCCAAACTCTGGACTGCAGTGCTGTTGTGATTACTGCTTGGGGGAAAATAACTCCTGGAAGTATTGGGATTTTAAGACAATAATGGGTAATGGAAGGAGACTACCACATTGTTTTCCCATGTCAAATCTTGGAATTGTATAGGGTAAAATGGACATGGTTGGATTTCTTGTCTGTTCTGTACCCTTCGGTTAACACTATTACTTAAGCGCAGATTCAGGTCTTGGATGAGATATTTGATTTTAGGCATCTAGATTTAAGAATCTAAGTTAGGAAACCAGCCCTTACTAGCAGTGTAGGTGCAGTGTGAATCCTATGTGGAGGCATGGACCTCTCGCTGATTTTAGAGGGAGCGTATGTTTTCATTATAGACAGTCTGATTAGCAGCTGAAAGGGAAGTAGGATACAGCCTGTTCTCCTGAGGTAATTGTGCAAGCACGTACACTATTTTTCTTCAAAGCCTTATAGAAATACCAATTTATTCTCACAAAGGACAGTTGGGATGAGTGGGGCTTTAGGTCATGTTTTGACATGAATTCATGAATTCAATTTCTAGTTCCAGGCAATCTTTAGTAGCTTTCCCTTTGCCTACCATGAAAAGCTCAAATAATAATACTGCTACTTAGAATTAGACTTACTCTATTCTCTTTTGCCTGATCAGCTGCCACCTTCTAGAAAACCAGGGATGAGTTTCCATTCTGAAAACAGGTATGATTTTCTGCAAGATTTTCTGATTTTTAAGGAAAACCAGAATCTTTAACCACTTTTGAACCATGTACCAGATTCTTCATTCATGACCAATCTCGAGTAGAAAGCCATATGAGCCTGACCTTCTTTCAATGGGAACGATAGGGAATGCAGGATTGTTCCACCAAAGATAATTTAATTAATAGAAGGCTTTTGCAAGTGAGAATCAAGTTTTCTGTAAGGAATGAAAATTAAAATGCAAAAATGAGAGCAGATTCTTAAAAAAAGAGCCAATTGAGACCCTTATCATCTTGTTTTTAGAAGGTCTTCATCAATGAAGCCCTTCTGGGCTTCACTGAGAGTCATGGGTCCCTAGTGCTTCTGACAATCAAACCACTGCTTTTAGCTTTTAAGCAACTGTCAGACATTATTTGGCTGGGTCAGATTAAAGTGAAAAAAATCAGAAGGAATTTGTCTTTCACCAATAAGCATTGGAAAATTGGCACTGATTTCCCTTGGGTTTCATTTGAAAAATCTTAGTCTCTGTGTTTTATCCTAGCTTTAAGTACCTAAAGTCACCTGTTATATGGGCTGTTTGCTGTGTGTAAGGTGAAATCTGACATTTGAAGCACCTAAATAGATTGAATTTCTTATCTGTGAATTTGTGGGATTTTTAGACTACACTTTTTTTTTTTAATGCACTTTCATTATCAGTGTGCCTTTTTCCATTTTGGGGCTAGGGTGGTTTATAGCCCCACTCTATCCCTCAAAAAAATTTTTTAAACCGGAAGATACAGCACAGTTCTCAATAAATACCTTGACTGAAATTCTGAAATGAAGGTTACTCGCATACTTTATGATGCCTTTGAATAGCATCAGATGAATAGCCCAGTGATTGATTCTGATCATAATCCACATATTAAAGAGTTTTGCAGCACTCTAGAATTCGTGCAGCCTTTCACAGGAGGTACGTGTGTATCTGTTCCCTGAAGTGTTCATAAAGTCAGACCTTGGAAGCATAGTTAGCTTGAATACAGAGAAGCAGACCACAGAAAAAGTGACTGTTTGGGTCAAACTCATTCTATATTATACCAGCATGAATCTGGCTTCAAAAAGATGGAGGCAAAATAGAGGATTTTGTCCAAAACTTATTGGAAACACATCTCAAACCAAATCACACATCACATGTCCATATCCAAAAACCTAATGCTGTGTGTCACCGAGCATAGCAGCTGTGCCATCTTCATTAGTCAGTTCCATAAAAAACAGACTACTGATGAAGATGGACGCCCACTCCTGTAAAGCTCCTTCTTGTTATATTGTTCATTTTACTCTAAGTGGTACAACCTCACTTTGTTAGTGGAAATGAGCTGGAAAGTGGGGATCGCTGATCCCCAGTGGTTTGAGAGAAAAAGGAGTGATAGGCTTGGGATTTTCAACAAGTCATAAAAATGTTAGTGCCTGGTTCCCAGGTGTGGGCATTAGACTTACTCTGGTCTTTTGAAAATGACAGGCTCAAAGCATTTATGCTTCTTCATTTCCTGTTTGTCAAACTGAAAGAATTTCTACCTTTCAATTGTCAAGAGTGGTGATGAGCTCAACCAGATAAATATGTGTGGAAATTCTTATTTACTGGACTTCAACTATATAATGCAGCCATAAGGTTTTAATAGTTAACATAAAACATAATGGTTGCTCAGCTATTTTCAGAAAGCAATACATTGTAGGAGGGTCATCCATTTGATTAAATCAAAACATGTTTTAAACATTAATTTGCACTAGCTGCTACTGGCTGGAAAGCACAGCAGCTGGTATGGAGCATTTTGACAATATTCTTCCATAGCTGCTACAAAAGCTCTTGCTGACACGAAACCCCTTGCTAGCTCAGCAAAGATGTCAACACCATCACAGGTCAAATACCAGGTAACTCCCGTTGTAATTCCATGGAATGATTTACCAAATTGGATGGTTAGAACTAAAACAGTTGGATAATTAGAGACACCATTAAATGGCAAGATGACATACCCTGCAAAAAGTGGAAATGGTCTTGTATGTCCCTCTCAAATTAGGTTTGCATCAAGTTCAGTGAGCTAATAGTAATTAAAAGGACTCCAAGTTAGCTTTCTGTGAGGTGGTTTTATAGGTGGGGGACATTTGCACTGGCATGTAAGAGGTGCTAGCAGAAAAAGTGGCCTGCTAAAAAGTCTCCTTGATAGGGCTAGGCTTGGAATGACTGCTTCAAGAATAGGGGGAACAGATTCCCCTAACATGAACCATCTACCAGGCAGGTGTCTGTTGCTCAGTTAGTTGCTGCCTCATGCTCCTTTTATAGTTGACACTTTAAAGGGGACATCTGACTTATTTTCAGTGTTTATTTAAAGATGAGATAAATCTTGACCTGGAAATGCTTTTGTCTTTTCTTTGACTTGTTGGGGTTGGGGACTATTTCAGGTCACAGCATCCAACTTTAATCAATCATTTATATTTGAAGAATATGAAAAGGTATGGGGAAATTTTAGTTTCTACAGCACATGTCAACATAATTTTTTATTAATATGCAGACATCAAGGGGAAGCAAATTATGTAGTGAGAGAAACATCATACCTGGCTTTCTTCTTTCTTTGATTTCCTGTGACCATGAGTTAGACTGGAGGGTCCCACAGGTCAGGGACCCTGGGACTAGACTCTTACTCGAGCAAAATCCCTGCGAAGTGTTTGCCTGGCTCAGGAGAAGAGAATGTAACTTGCCTGTATAAGCAAAGAAAGAAATCATAACTCATCTGAAATCTTGACAGTTAGTGATGTTTCTCCTGTGCACTGTTGCCTCTGTGTGGCAGCTGAAATAAGTAGAGAGATGATTAAGCCCCCACTATGGTATTGCCATATATAGATGTCTGATTTCTGCTACTTGTATCTCCTGTCACTATTCAATCCCTGCAGTGATTTCTTAGAGGAAACTTTTCTTTAGCAGAAATAGCAACAGCACCTCATGGCTGGTCTGCTGCAGCTGTGTAGTGTGGCTGCTTGTGGTGCTGCTCCCAGGGCACTCTCCTGGTGTGTCTAAGAAATTATTTCTTGATCTATTGCTAATTCGATGTTAAGGAAGGAATTTGGGGTCCAAAGAAAAGGTGGACAGATAATCAGGCCTGCGTTCAGCTCAGTGTGTTTCATGCCAGAAAAGAAGAAAAGGAATAATAATACCATGCCCCTCATTTTCTGCTCTGTCCCCTCTTCATTGATGACACATAACTGATAACTTTCAAAAATTTTCTTAGGCATGTATGCACATTAGTATCTTTGCTGACTATTCATCTATAGTGGGATGCCTGGTGATATCTGAGCACATGTCAAAACATGTCCTAAACCATCTGTTTTGTGTGTGTTTTGGTTTTGTTGTTCTTCATTTTAATTTGCAGTAAGTCTTATGGCTTCTCATTTTTCCTTCTTGGCACTTTGGTTGCAGGATTTATCAGCTTTAGCTAAATGATGGCAATATACTGGAGAAAGAGATCCACTAGTCATATTGATCCTCCACTTCTTCCCCTGTCAGTCCTGGGGGATGATGACAAAATTGGAGCAAAATCAAATAGCAATTTACAATTGTCTTTTCAGAGCATCTCTGCCTCAGTCTTGTCACATGTAGAATGTCAGTAACTTTAAGTGTCCTAAGTGCCAGCTTGCTTTCCTGTTTTGAAGTTCCTCTTTTAATTTACCTAAATTGGGCATCTCACAAGATGTTTACATATAAAAAATAAAATAAAATCAGCATCAATCTTTCTTTTAAAAATCAGAATCTGAGTGTTCTTGAGCCATATCCCTGTTTCCCTAACACAGGCTAGATGGGAGGTAGTAGAAAGGAAACATATACATGCAAAGAATCTCCATCAAGGAGAGTAATTTTAAGAGCAACAGGCATTTACTGTAAATGTCTTACAGCAATTTAGAAAAATGGTAGAATTCCTCTATTAATCAATAGCTGGCAAGAAATATCTTAACCACCACTGCTGGCACCAAGAACAGGTTGCTCTGTGACACATCATCATTCCAGGAAATTAACAGAAAGAAAATAAGAGATATGATGGCAGAGTTTAGGGACCTGAAAGAAACTGAATCCAGTTTCTTCTCATGCTTATGTAATTAAGTGAAAATGTTTCTCTGAAATCTCAGATTCCCTGCAAGCAAAACTGCGTCCTTGAAAAGACTAGAGTTTCCCTGGGAATTAAAAGAGAGCACAGAAGTATGGTATGCGGAATTTTTTAATCTTTTTTTTTCTTAGAAGCTAATGGCTCCCCTATAACTATGTACTTTCCCTGTTGCAGACAGTAAAAAAAAAAAAATAATTCAGTGCTTTGACTACTCCTCACCTAGTTTCTCCCTCCCTACCATGAAATGGGCTTGAAAGCCAGGACAAATTATTTCCTATTACTTCTCATCTCATGCTTTTTGAATCTTTTGGTTCAAACATTTTAAGTATTTGTCTAGTTTCTCTCAAGAAAAAGGACTAGAAAGTTAAGGAGAAGTGGCTATTGTTGACCATTTTTTCCCTAAGGTAAGCCAATATTCTCATGTTTTCATGTCCTCAGGTCAAGGAGTTTGAGAAAGAAGTACAAAATATCACCCACCTGTCATATTCATGAGTTGTCATTTCTTTCAGTTCTTAAAGTTGCATCTCTTTATTTTACTGTATATACATATAATGTATATAATATGCATCAATTGTTTATCAGGGAAAGAAGCCTGTTCCCTGGAATGTCTTCAAAGTTCAATGCATCCAGGTACTGTTTTATAAATAATAGATGTCACTGGTTTTTGTTTGTTTGGGTTTTGTTTTTTTCCGGGGGGGTGGGGTTGGGGGGGAAGATCACTACTTTAAATTGTTGATGTGAATGTAAGGAATTGTTGCCTTTAACAGACAAAAGAATGTAATTCCTACCAGCTTATTTCTGTAAGTGTTTCTGTCAGTTTGGTAGGACTTACTCACTGACCAGAACTGACAGCCTCTTTGCTTTATGGACTTCAGACACATACCTGGAGAAGTAAGGCAGAATCAACTCCAACAGCTCTTAAAAAGCTTTGTTCTGAGAATGAAAAGTTCTCCTCAGGTGGCGTTCCTCCAGAACCTAACATGCATTGCCAGAACTGCAGCTTCCTGCAGAGAGACATACAATGAAGCTTCAATAACACACAAGCATGCTTACAGTTGCACGTGGTGCAAGTGTTACATTTATGCCTGGTCACTGCAGTGTTTATACAGAATTATTTACTTCCTTTAAAAAAAAAAAAAAAGAAAATTAAACAAACTAAGAGTATTTCTCAGGGTTTTAATTTCCAGTATTCCCCCTGTCTCTCACAACAGCATTTTTTTTTTCTCAGGCTCTTTTTAAAAATATGATTTTGTTGTGTTCCTCTATCAAACTGAAGCCTATAATCTGCAATGTGAATTGGCCAGTTGCCGCGTACAGCAGATGGACTTGAGCGCGCTTCTGCCAAGGAGCTAGCATGTGCACCAAGCTCTGCGCGTGTGGCATCCATTTCCTAACCAGAATGTCAAAACAGCTGTCTGTGAAGGACTTCTGCATCTGCGCTAACAAGATCTGCCAGAAGTCCTATAATTTGGAGCATGGTTTCTATCTGAATAGTTTGAACAGTTTCAATATGCCCAAAGCTGGAGCAATGATCTCTCAGCTCCGTGTGATTTACACCAGTTTATAGGAGAATAATCCTGCAGGATGGTGAGGGTTTGCGTCTGATGCGCATCCACCTAGCTGTGTTCACGAAGGCGCTGAAGAAGCGAGGGGAGAGGGAGGCTGATCTGTTTTGGTAACCATTTTAGAGTGGTTTCAGAAATTCCTGGCTCTGTCAGATGGTACAGGAATGTAAAAAACCATTTGGATAAGTGGGGAGTTTCAGAAGATTTCAAGGGAAACAGGTGCAGCCGTAGCTGGTGCAAAGGGAAGGTGCATTATCAGCAACTGGCAGGTCCTGGGATGGAGAAAGCAGAGTATTCCTGTCCAGTGATGCTTCTGAGCCCGGTGGGAAGCAGCTTCTTCAGTCACATTCCCTGCAATTTTACATGAGCTAGCGTGCTTGCCTGCTTGGCCTTCTCTTTCGTTCATGGGACTGGTTTTAACAATTGCCCCCAATTTTTTTTTTTATCGGGTTTTTCCCTTAACGAATAAACAAAAGTTGAAGAACTCATCCTGAAAAATATTTTTATTTCTCCATTTTTTTAAATCTAGCACTAGCTGTCTGATGTTTTGTTTCCCGTTACAAATAATCACTTAAATTTTCTCAGACATTATGAAACGGCTGTAATAAAGGTATAGCACTTGCCCTTTGGAAGAGACAAGAAACCAGCCATTTCTGTCTGTAGCTGCATCTTGCCAGTTGTTATGGGTTTGGGGGGGGGGGGGGGTTGGTAGCAGGGGAGGGGGCCGCCGGGGTGGCTCCTGTGAGAAGCTGCTAGAAGCTTCCTCACCTCCATGTCGGACCCACCTCTGGCCCAGGCCGAGCCCGTCAGTGACGGTGGTCGCGCCTCTGGGAGAACAGATTTAAGAAGGAGACCGGTAGCGAGTGGGGGGATTGGAATGGGAGAGGAACCCCTCTGCGGATACCGAGGTCAGTGAGGGAGGAGAGGTGCCGGAGGAGGTTGATGCCCCAGCAGCCCATGGTGAGATGGCAGGCTGTCCCCCCCCAGCCCACGGAGGGGAGCGGAGGCCCCTGAAGATGGCCGCGACTCCATGGGAAAGCCCATGCTGGAGCAGTTTGTGACTGAAGATCGGCCTACAGAAAGGACCCGCGCCAGGGAAGTTTGTGAGGAACTGCAGCCCATGGAAAGGACTCGCGTTGGAGAAGTTCTTGAAGGACTGTCTCCCGTGGGAGGGACCCCACGGCGGAGCAGGGGACGAGTGAGGAGTCCTCCTCCCCTGAGGAGGAAGGAGCGGCAGAGACAAGGTGTGACGAACTGACCCCATTCCCCGTCCCCCTGCGCCGCCGGGGGGAGGAGGGAGAGAGAACCGGGAGTGGAGTTGAGCCGGGAAGGAGGGAGGCGTGGGGGCAAGTGTTCTAAGGTTTGGTTTTACTTCCTAATATCCTTGTTTTGTTTTGATTTGTAGTAAATTAAATTGATTTTGTTTCTTCCCCGAGTCGAGCCTCTCTGTTGCCCGTGACCATAAGTGGGGAGTGATCCCTCCCAGTCCTTATCTCGACCCGCAAGCCCGCCTTTATATTTTCTCCTCATCCCACCGTGGCCAGGGGTGGGGGCAGTGAGCAAGCAGCTGCGTGGTGCTTTGTTACCGGCTGGGCTGAAACCACCACACCAGTGAAGTTAAAAATGTTTTGGAACCTTTTTCCCAATAAAAGTTGAAATAATTACTCTATTCTGGATGAGTTTTTCCTTGTTGTTCTAGTGCTTATACTCTCAAAGGCCAAATGGCATTTAGAATGACAAATGTTTTGCTTCCTCTTTCCTTCCCTAAAATACATGGGAATAATATCTACTAGAGATTTCTAAGATGACCAAAAATGCATTTTTCTGATCAGTTTTGCATTCATTTTAAATGGCCCTTCTTGGGATATGTAGCAGACTATCAGGTCACATTATTTTCTTTTTCTCTGATGGTACTCCATCCTGCAGACTGGGAAGCTGGGATTAATAGTTTGTGATAGATCAACTAACTGTTGACATCCGTGGGATCATGTTCTGTGGCATAGTTTATCCCACAGCAACACCATGGATTCTTGAGCACTCTTCCACTAAAGATGTTAGACATGTCCTTGTAACGCATCTTTATGTTTAAGAGATGTTAGTGGTCATTAGGGTCCAAAGAGTTTGGGATGGCTTGCTTCATACTGTTTGTTTGTACTCCCTTATTATTTTGAAGAGAAGTCTCAGATCCTTAGTTACCACTTTTCATTCCTACTTTGCTTATGTTCCCTGTCTCTGTAAATCTCCTGTCCTGGCTTTGACTTTAGATAGATGTAGGGTGACCATTAAATTGGCTTTTATGAAAGTGAGGGCTAGCTAAATGCATTGAAGCTACATCAATATGTTGAAGCGAATACAAAACACTTGTAGAAAAACAAAGTAACCTGAGGGTGCTATTAATTTTAGATTAAGAATGCATCAAGGAATGAAGGCTAATCCATTAAACTAGAATTGTTTCGCTATGATTCTAATGTAAATCAATGTCAGAAAAGTAAAGATATTAGCAGCAACTAAGCAGTTTCACCAAGATCAAGCCAAGGCTTGAGAGATGTCCTTCTCATTCTTGTGGGTTTGCAATTGTTTTTCTTATTCCTCATACAAAATTAATCAGTAACATTGGAAAGAATTCAGCTTTCGACCAAAAAAATAACTCCTTTTGAGACTTCCCTGATATCTACATAGAACTCGTAGAAAAACACAGAACTAGGTAATTATGTACAAGAAGCAAACAGTGAAAAAAGTAGTAATAAAACAGGATATTTTTTTTTTCCTTTTTTTCCCTGACAGTTCTTTTGACTATTGGTGCTTTCTACAACAGGTCAAAACTATAGGGAGGAATGTGACTTTTTATTCAGAAATATCTTTTAAATTTTTGCAGTTTATTATGCGTTGTTTTTAACTACAAGAGTGCATCACACACAAAGAGCTGTCCCTGTGTGCCTCTGCCTTCATCTTTGAAGGCAAGAGGCAGTCACCTGCTATGGGAGTCTGCAACTGCAGACCCCAAGCTTCACAAGAACAGCTCCTGCTTCCATCCCTTTTTTTAGGGCGAGATGTTTTTGTAAGGAAGTCCTTATTTTGAATTTTTTTTTTTTTTTTCTTTTATCAGAATACTTCTAGCAGTTTCCCTTCCATTCCGATGCTACAGCATATTCAGGCATAGCTGGGATGACGCTCCAAACAGCCAGTGCCTTTGACTGGGCACAAAGGAAGCGGTTTCCTTGGCAACCACAACCCCAGAAAGGTCCCAAAACAGCACTTCCACCTGCCTGAGATTTCTTTTTAATTTAGGAGTTTGCACATCGGCTTTGCATGGAGAATTGGGTTCTGTCTTAGGGCTTTATTCATAACATAAGTTGCTTACAGGAATAATGTAATTTTTGCATATGAATTTATACTTTGGACTGACTGGCTTACTGGAAAGACTGCCGACTTATGTAGTGGCAGCGGATGCTGCAGTAGCGTGTGGTGGGATTCAGGAAGGACATGCAACACTTAAGCTAAAAAAATTAAAACACTGCACTGGAGAAAAACGTCTGTCTAGAGAAGAGTTAGTTTGCTCCTACGTCTATGTTAGAAACTATGAGATCAGGGAAACTGCCAAACTTGCGTATATCTTTGGATTTTACTAGATTTGTTAACTTTTAAGATGAAACAGCCAAAGAGAAGGCCCTTGTGTAAGGAAATACTAAAAATGGGTGCTGTGACTCTGTTAACCCAGAGGCCGGGCTCCCCTGCCCCTCAGCCTTGCTGTGAAATTCACCGAGGGACAAGTGCTTTCCTAAAGAAAGGCTCACTCCTGCTTCTGGGGTCACTCGGAACCGCTCCTGGCAGTTTTTAGATGGTAGATGTGAGACTGTTGTGGGTTTAGCGGCGCTCGGCTCCCTCGAGCCCCACGTAGGCCCGGACGCCCCGTGGCTGCCTCTCACCTGGGGCCTGCCCGCCTGCCCGCAGGGTCTGTAAGCTGCTGCTCCAGAGCATAGGAAGATAAAAGGAAACCCTGCTGCTGGTTACAGGGGAGGGGTTGAAGCTCGCTGTAAAAACGTCTGCTACTGAAAGGGTTGGAAAGCAGCTCAAGTGAAGGCCTGTTCTTGTGCCACTGCCGTGGGCGCCATCTTGGGCCAGCAGAGCCCTTGAATCCCATGCAGGGCTGGCACTGGGAGAAACCGAGGGATGGTCGTCCAGCCTCAACACCTCCATGATTAGCAAAGGCATGAGCTAAAAGATACCACAAATGCTGTAGTGCCAAGCTGCAAGATTAGACTCTCAGGAGACTGACTCTTAACAGCCATTTTATTTCAACATGAGAATGTAATTTAAAGCGCAAACATGTTTACTCAGCTCTTGGCTTTCAAATATCATCAAAAATAGCTGCACATGAAAGTGCTCAAGCTTCATGCCAAGGGTGCTATGGAAATGCAGGACTGTGTCCTTAAGAAGAAATAGCTGTGCCACACAGGTGACACCAATTACCCCCCACCCAGGCCCTGCCTAGCAGGAGGAAATTGCAAAGAGCTACAGCAATTAGGAGCTGGGGCAGCCCAAGATATGAGGTGCCTGACAGAGAAGAGGTGAAGGAAATAACCTTTGAACTCCAAATACAAGTGAAAGCAGAGCATTAGTTGCATAGGCAGTAAAGCTTGGATGAGTAAGACTCTCTCCATGGTTATAAGCTAGACCTAGAGGACAAAGGTAAAGCCTGAAATCCGTGTGTCTTAATGAGACAGATGTTCTTCAAAGGTATGTTGTTGCTTTTCCACATTGTATTTTTAGTTTAGTTGTGCGAACCTGTCCTGCCAGTGAAGCTTTTCTGAGGTTTGACTGGTGCTGTTGCTTGGTACATCTGGTGGTGCCTGTTTTCTGCTGTGAAGTTTTGGGGATTTGTGTGCGTGGCAGTGCTTCTCTCTTTCTTGTGGGGTCTAAAGCTTACCAGAATATGTTGGGAGAGAGAGATACCATCATTTTATCCTGCTTTTGGCGTCAGGTTCCTTCTTCAGGTTGTTACGCTTTCCTAAAGGTCTCTGCTTCTGTGAGTTGGCTGTCCTAATTTTCCTGGGTAGGTTGTGTGTCACCTTCAGACTTATCAGTGCCAAATTTCGTAAACAGTCATGCTTTCTTAGTTGTTTGGTTGTTTGGCTGGTTGGTTGAGGGTTTTTTTTATGTAAGAAATGTGTTTTTGTGCAGCACATGGACATTCAGATCCTAAGGGATTTTCAGTCACAGCTTCAACACAGGGAAATAAAAACAGATACCGTGTTCTACTGCTTTGCCAAAATTGTGTTTATGTTATAAATCTCTACCTAATATTTCCATTTTCATGAATTGCACCTGGAGAGGGGCTGTTTGTGCTATTTAGCTTTATGTATTGCAGTCAAAGCAGACAGGTAGCTCCTCCAGCAGCTCTGGTGAGTGCCTCAGAGGCATAGGTGCTAACCAAAGCAGCTGAAGGTGCTAAAACTAAGCAGTGTGACTGTCCCTCCTCCACCCAAGTTCCAGGTAGCCAATTAATGTTTCTGGAACTTGAGTGATGAGGCTCAGAGTGCAGCTCTGTGCTGAATAGGGAGAAAGAAAAAAATTCTTAACAGCTGCAGCAGCTATTTCAATCTCTCTTTGACAGAGCTCTTTTAATATGACACTCTCATCTCTCCGGCAGAGATGGATCCCACTAGCATGAAGGTATATGTCATGTTGTTAAGAGGCTTTGTGACCTTGGCTCTCTTGTTGTTATCCCAATAATTAATATGTCGCTTATTGGTAACACTCCACAACATAACTGGCTTTGCTGTGAATGAAATAAAGTCAACCCCAGAAGCAGGTTTCCACAGCCTCCAGATCTAAGTGTGGGCGGAGGGGAAGAGAAGTTTCTTGTCTTTTCCAAGCCTGTGCTCAGAGAATTACTCTAATACCCAGTGGAAATGCTCTGTCAACAGAGAAAGACTAATGAAAAGGAAGACGTTTTCAGGTATAGCAGGAGTCAGAGCTCTGTCTGTCACCTTTCCAAAGCACTATCTTGATTAGACTCTCCCTTTCTGGTTACCTACATAACAACACTTACTCATTTCATATAATGCTTCAGTGAAACTCATGAGTCCTCAAGCTAAATACCAGCATATGCGGTCTCCATGTATTAATGTCTCCCTCTGGTTTACATGTCACTAAAATACTGCAAAACTGCTGGGTTGTTGGGTTATATATATGTGAGAGAGTAAATCGAAGAAAACAAACTGTGTGACAGCAATGTAATGAGGAAGCAGGCAATGATCAGCCTAATGGGAGGGTTAAAGACATAGCCCGATAAATAAAGGGGAGATGGAAGTGTCTCCATCAGCTAATATGTGCACATACTGTTATCTGTTTACCAGCTGAGCCCCTGCACAGCTGTGGGGGATCGGAAGGGCCTGTGTGCTTATTGCTAGCTCTGCCAAGGGTGAGAGTAATCAGTCTGAGCTCCCAGTGCTCTGCTTCCCTGGCAGTCAGGCTCCTGACTTCTCTCTGCCTTATTTATCCTTGTTAGAAAAGCAAGGAAGCTGGTGCTTGAGAGGAAAGACAAGTTGCTTGCCTGGTTTTGTCTGAGCTTGCTTCCCATGCCCTGCTGCATTTCCTGCTTGCAACCTTGAGTAAATTGCTTGGGCAGTGACGCTCCCTTTATGGATTTTGACTGAAGGGTGTTAGGACCAAGGTTCCCGCTTCTTCCTCTTAAAACTGTGCTAAGCAGAGCCCTTGGTTTCCAATATTAAAATTCCTCAAGTTTCTAGGAGTTTTGCCTCTTAATGTACAGAGACTTCTTTTCGTGGTTGAGCTGGTTAATGCCTAGCTTGGGTTAAGTCTTCTTACTGATGAAGTTGCTTGGCTGCCTTCTTCATTCTAGGGGTATAAAAAATTAAGTGTTACAGTGCTGTGGTGAAATTTTTGAGCTCCTCTCCCCCAGTGCTTCAGATACTCATCTGAAAGTGCAATAGTAGTTACCAACACAGCCATCTTTTTGTGATATCTTAAGGAGTGGATGGACTTGGTACTATCTGTATATAACATTATGAAGATGTATGGAAAAAAAAAAATGCTGCTTTGCCTTTTAGCTGCATTTCTTAAGGTTGTTCTTCATTAGTTATCATCCCAGTAGCCATACTCCATTCCTGCTCCAGCTTGCATTCATCCCTTTTAAATGTGGGAGCTAATTTTATGTATATGTTTTCAGGTAAGGGCTGGCACAGTGGTAGTCCCCCTTGAATGGATAGGTGCATTAAGGAGCTTTGCACAGGACCTGAAATTTCATGTGGCGAGTGGAACGCTAGTCTTGTAATGTGGGTTTCTTGTTGTTTGGTTGGGGTTTTTTGTTTGTTTGTTTACTTTTTTTTTTTTCTTTTCTGAGAAACAAGGTCTATATAAACTTTGTTCCTGTAAGTTGGCTGTGCATGGTACATGTGTGGAT
Organism: Aquila chrysaetos chrysaetos; assembly: GCF_900496995.4. Taxonomy (NCBI): domain Eukaryota; kingdom Metazoa; phylum Chordata; class Aves; order Accipitriformes; family Accipitridae; genus Aquila; species Aquila chrysaetos. Next base: position 70,617,171 of record NC_044008.1, read on the forward strand.
TTAGTCTTAACATGGGTATATCTACACTGGTCTGTAATGTGGACCGTCTTGATATCTTCCACTTTCTAAGGAGAAGTCATATTGACTGAGAGCTAGAAATGCATATAAAGTTGTCTTCCAAATTTCCTTGCGTCTTAGCTTTATTATGAGAACAGTCTAAACAAAATTGTCTTGAACTTCCAGTTCAGATTGTTGACTTCAGCATATTTTTTAAGTGTTTAAGGCAACTAGATGGAGGTTGAAATTTTACATTTTTATCTCTTTGCTACAAAGCAGTAAATGGGCAGTTAGTGTTTGTGGACACTGCAGAAATGAGCAGTACTGACCGTGCCACAAACTGCAAGTTCTTTGCTTGGAGTCAGCTAACTTGAGATGACATTGTGGGATTTTTTTTTTTTTTTTCTGTCCCATGTTGACTTGCACATAAACATAACGCTTTCAGACGATGTTTGTGTAGAATTGGAAGAGTAATGAATTAGAAATGTCAATTCACTTCCACAATTGTTAAGGGTTAATGACAACCATGTCGTTACTGCAATATTCTTATTAAAAAGACTAAGAAAGGTGAATGGTTTCATTTTGCATTCTCTGAGTACACTTATGAGATGAGATGTGTGATAACAGAGAAATTACAGCAGGTAATTTACCAATTTGCTTACTTCCCTTTTTAGATGCTCCTATTTTTCTTGTAATATTATTTGGTATCTCGTATCATTATTGGGTCCTTATTTTACATGTGTGCATAAGCACACGCATATGCGCTCAGTAGATAATGGATGAACCCAAGATCTGACAGCAAAAGACCTCAAAAAAAGCAAAGGGACCACGATCTTTAATTCCCAGGATGTGAGTGAATTGATGTTCAGTGAGAATAACTCAGTCGATGTAGCAATTTCCAAAAGTGGTATACTCCCAGCATACACCAGTACAATTTCTGTACTTTGGAGTTAGAGGTTTTGTAGGTATGTTTGAACTTTGTAGCATCTTAATTTGAATTGTTCCTGAGAGGAGAATAATTGCAGCATCTAGCTATGATGATAATGGACATTATAGAAGTACTTCAGTGGAAAAGTAGATCCTATATATTGTGATGGTATCATCTGAGGTCATCTGAAGGTTGAATAAATGAGAGAATCTCAGTGTTAAGGGGGGTAGGATGTGTCAGAGATGAAATAGAGGGGAAAAAAATTGAAGTTTTATGGAAATAAGATGATGATGTGGCAAGAAATGCAGGGCATACCCCATGGGTCACTATCAGAGAACAAATTTCCCTTCCTCTTGCTTTCTAGTTACACGAGAGCTGTTTGCAGTCAGACTGTTGCCCAGTATTTTTGCTGCTTCTGTTTGTTCCATTTGGATGTCAATGTCTAATTAACTTGGTGATGCCAGGTAATCTACTCTGGCCAAGGAGAACATAGCACAAAATATATCAGGGAGAACAGAAACTGATGGTGTCCTTTGTATGCTTTCAGTCCTAGGCTGACTGCAGGTGCTCTTAGATGCCATGTTTTCTTGCTTGGGGAACTTATTTGGCATAGATCATCCTTCAGGTTTTCTGATTTATATATAAGGGCCATATCATGTTGCAGGATACTTAAGATTAAAACCTTCAAAAGAAGCTACCAGATTAATGGTAACACATCTCAATATCAGGGGGACCATCTTCATGATACAAATGTGAAGGTGAGACATGAAAATGATTTGGCAGGGCCTGTGATGGAGGAACAAGCACAATGTTTTGGTTTTCTGGTTTGTTTTTTTTTTTTTTTTGGGGGGGGGGGTTGAATCAGTGTCTGACCTTTAACCATGCTAGTGCTCTTCTCCTTCATGAAGAGCATGTACAAAAAACTTACAAAACCATTTGCTTCATATCATGTACTCACACCCCACTTGTGAGTGCCATGCAGCAGAAAGGCAGAACAAGTATATTTTTAAACCACTAAGAAAAATTTTGTTGAAATACATAAGGCTCTTGAAAACAAATCTGTTATATGGAAGTAAAAGCCATTAAATCAATGCTGTGCTCCTGTATTTAGTAATTTCTATATATCTTGTACTGATACAGAGATAAACATAATTTTAAAAGCCAACAGATTCATGAGCATTGTGTGACAAGCCAAAATATCTGTGTATCACAAAAAGATAATCAACAGATCGATAAGCCTGCCTGAAACAGTTGTCTTACAGTAGTATTGAGTTTTATTTTTTGCACCAGTCAGTGTTTTCTGAAGGGACGATTTTCTGGTAAAGCAGTGCTGTGTCATAACCAGTTGCCGGGCCGCTGCTTTTTATGGCTAAGGAAGAAGAAAGATCTGGTCTGACTGTATCTCCTAATTAGCAGGGAACTTGATCTGAGTCCACAGCTTATTCATAGGAGGCCAGCCAGGCTGTCTGACTGGAGAAATTACACATCTCAAATGACCTTGGATCCATACCATGCTTCTAGTGACCCTAGTCTCCGCTGGCTTCAGCTGTGCTGAAGGAGAGCTGCACCATATGGTGGAGAAGTGCTGTGGAGAAAAGGTGTCAGCTGATGACTGAGAATTACTTTTTAATTCTGGCTCTAGACAAGAGAAAACAGGGGAGGATGCAGTCCTTTAACTCTGGCTTCATTTTTACATATTCTCCAATTTGGATCTCTTCTTTCCATACTTCAAAAGCATCCAAGGAGGTGGAGGACAGATTAGCATGTGCAGTTGCCGATTGCTTGAGTTCATTAGAAAATGCATGTGCTGTAACCCATAGCGATTTGTCCGTGCAGTGGCATCACTCGAAACGTTGCAGAGTTGATAAAAATCAAAACGGTGTTGACTTTGAGTCTGTTTTTAACACTGATACCTAATTTAAATAAATACCAGATGGGACAGAGGCAGTTTGTCTAGGTAATTACATTATCCCCACTCGCACAATGCTGTACTGTGGCTTCGGCAAAGATATGCATGGAAGCGTCCAACAGCTGGGATGCTTCCACAGCGAGTAGAGGCGAGGCAATACCAGCCAAAGTGGGGACAGAGGGAGAAAGATGGTTCACCCCATGCCCAGGATTTTTGTACAGCCTGGAGAAGCTCTTGAATGTCTAGGAATAATTAAAATTAATGCAAGAAATACGCATGTAAAAATAAATGCTTGGCTAAAAATTACACTTAAGTGTGAAATTTAAAGTACTCTTGCAAACACCAAAAGAAGTGGCTGGGAGCTTCTAATGCCTATATTTTGTAGCAATAGAAATGGAAAAGGGTGTTCAACATAAATTGAGAAAGGACATTTAATTAGTAAAATTCCAACTAGTAGCAAATCAGTCCAACTAATGTATTTTAGATTTCTTACTTGGAGACATCAACTATCACAGAAATTTCATTAAACATGATTAGTTTAATTATTTTGTCCTTAGTGAAGAGTGCTAATTAACCTGGCTATGATAAATATGCATCTGAATATAATTTTGAAATCCCTACAGATCCTAATTATTCTTGAAGACTGAGGTGTAGACCTTGCTATAATAATCCTTTTTTAAAGTAAAGATTTCTTCAAGGGTACCAGTGATTTCAAAGGTGAGTAATTTTTTTCTTCTGGAAAAAAAGGAGGCAATTTTTGATCAAAATCTGAGGTGAAATTATGAGGGCTCTGAAAATAACCTTGAAGTGTGTATCTTGTTCCTAGCCATGGATTCTGCCTATGAATTGAAGCCAAATGAAAATCTGCGAAGGGGGATTGGTTAACTGCTAACCATTGTAGCAGCTTTGAATATGTAATCAGTTTGTATGTAAGAATAGCATTACTTACACTTGAAGGTAAAAAGGAACAATACATGGCAAACCCTCTTAAGCATCCATCAGGCCTTAATTTGGGGCCATTGTCTTGTAATCACAATGGAGTGAAGATGATCCTCCAAAATCCTTTTAAAATCCTGCATGCGTGTCACTTCTGGTGACTTGGAGTTCATGATCTCCCTGCCTATTGACTAGATCTATGACTCTCTTGAAGACTGAGTCAAGAGAGGGGAAAAAAAAAAAAAGATTTCTCTGAAAAGTTTTTATTTTAAGCATCTCTTTGGTTTTACTGCCTTAGAAAACTTTTACTAGAACAAGCCTTTTTGCATTCAAGTAGGTGGGCTAAGGATACTATTGGGTTATCTGTTCTATGGTTTCTTTTCTTGGCTTCTTGACAAGTGTAATTATAAATTAAAGTAGATGCAATTCCTTGATGTCAGAATGAAGTTAAGGTGTGCTAATTAAAAATTGAGTCAGTATAGGTGTGCAAAGGTGCTTCATAGATTTGCTTGGGTTTTTTATTATTCAAATCTCTTTGTGTCAGGATATGTTACTTTCTAATCCTTGACCCTGTCACTAATCAAACAAAAGCTTGCCTGTCTTCTAATTAACAAAATAATTTCCCTTGTGGATACAGATGTTCCTATAAATCTGAGATAAACATCAGTGCAATTAAAGTGCAGTTCAAGTTTCTGAAATTTACTTCAGAATACCAAAATGCCATAGTATTAAGTGTTTGAGGAACTGTTACTCAAATCTCTCAAATGATTCATGTCTTTTTTTTTTTTTTTTTTTTTTTTTTTTTTTTAGTAAAAAGGAGTGTTTTGCATAAATTTTAGTATCAATACTAATAATAGTGCTTTGGCCACATTGTGGCCAGGAAATACTCTCTGTCCTCAAAATGGGATAATTACAAGCTGAAAAATATAAGATGAATCTGATTTTTGTCAATGATCTATCGCTAGACCCTCTTAAAGTTGCAATAATACAAGAGACATGAAAAGCAAAAAAGATATAAGTGCCTCGACTTACAATGGTAATGAGTACAACAGTTTGCTAGAGTAGCTGTAAATCAAATGTACTGTAGCTATAAAAAGCCCATAAGACATTTGGATGTGATCCTGGACTGCTTCTGCAATATAGAAGCTGTGCATACAAATGAGAAGTCATCCATATTGTATTATGGGGAGGACTGCATTATTGAAACTGGAAAGATGATAATAGGAAGTTGTTTTTGGAAAACTACTGAAGCTGAGCTTCATCGTGTTGGCGCCAATGTAGGGCAATTACATTTGGGACAACATCAATATCAGTTAAATAGAGGAAATGCAATAAGGAAGGAATATGTGGTCATTAGGAGTATAAATTAAATTCTGCAGATTAGAGGACTGTATATTTTGACTTCTCTTTAGCCTGATACTCCCCCTCCCCCCCTATTTATTTCACTTTATGCTTTATTACTTTTAAGCTTTTTTTTTTTTTCTTTCTCATGGTCTGGCTAATGCTCATGACACCTTCATCCTGCATACTGAGCTTAATAGAATTCTTTAAACAAAGAAAGCTCTTGGAGTAGACATTAAAAAAATCCATGTACCGTATATAACATAGGGCTGAAAATGAAGGAAGATGGACAGTGCTGAGACTCAACAGATTGCTAGAGGCTCACCTGAAAACAAATTGTTTCAGGAAAAATATTCCTATAGATTAAGGTAATGTCTGGGACTTGGAGGACCTGCATTTAGTTCCTGACCCTGTCATGTCTTTGTTCTCCACCTGTAAAAGCAGAAAAGCCTTCTTTCCTTTCCCCGATTCCTACCTATGCCTCTTCTTTTGAAGTCTTTAATCACTTTTAAGTGGGGTCTGGTTTTCACAGTCAGTGCACTTAATTAGCATTCTGATTGCATTTGGAGTCTAGGTGTTAATTCTAGTGTTTGTATTATTGTAACAGTATCTAGTATTACCACTTGTGATGGTAATATTAATGGATTTTCTCACCTGAGCAATATGTTGGGATAAGGCTGGGATTGCATGTACCTAGTCTTGTCTGGAGTGTTCTGTTCCATAGTGGGCACAGGCTAGATCTAGTGGGGGAAAAACCTGTGAACAGGAGCAGGGTGGCCTGGATTCTGTGCCCCGCTCTGTGACCGGGCAGGCTGGTTCCCTAGTGATGTGCCTCAGTTTCTTAGCATGTGGGTGCAGAATAATAGCTCTTGTGTGATGTGAGACCTGGGTATTTGCTAAGTGTCTTGAGCCTTGGAAGAAGATTCTTTAAAAGCGTGATGAATTGGTAGGAGCTGCCTTGTCTCCCAGAGACCAGTTAAGTGTCATAGCTGCTTTAAGTAAGCTTTTTATTTTCTTCTAGTTCTTTAACAAGACGATCAAAGAAATCCATTAAGAGAAGGAGACACTAAGAAAAAGGTGGAAGTTTGAGTGTAGGTGACAGGAGTTTGACTCTAATGTGTTAGAGATTAAACATCCATAAATCATTGCAGTGCTGAATGGTGAGAGATCACGCAGACATGCAATTCCTGTCAGAGAAGTCCCAGAAGAAATCAGCACGTGTAGCCATAGAAAGGGGAAGCAGAAAAACTGTTGGCTTGGGAGTTTTCATCTAGCTTTGTCGTAAGTTTCTTATGATGCTTCTTAAATGCCTTAGCCAAGAGAATGGCGCCTGTTGTATTAAACTGCACAAGTGCACCTTACCAAGCAGTTTTGGACTTTGGAAAATTTTTGTTTTAAATTAAAAAAAAAAAAAAGTCACGAGGAGAGTGAACAAATACTAAAAACAGTGTTGAGAAGGTGCTGTAGCAGGTGAGTAGCAGAGATGACACTAAATCCATTGAGTCACACTGCCTCCATAGGGTTTGGTTGCTGCTTTTGATAGATGCAGGAATGTATCAGATAGCTGCCCAGGCCTTCTCTGCAGGTTGGTCCCATGATGTACTTGGGGATACCCCCCCCCCGAAGCTATGAGTTTGTTTATTGTCAGTTATTGGTAGTCTTTGAACGGAGGACGGGCAGTCCTCACCATCAGCACAAGACTGAATGTCGGATTGCCTATAGCAACATGCTGCTCTGGAGTACATCTTTGTGAATAGTTTAGGCATTGGGTCATAGAGCAGATTTATAATACAAATGCATAGGCAGTTTAACGTAAACCCGCGTAGCTGAAAGGAGATAATTGGTGAAAGACTACGGTTGTTCTTTCACATTTTCAGACCTTTCAGCCCCAGGAAGTGCAGAGCCAGAGGAGCGAGGACAGGCGGTAGGTAGTAATCTCTCCCTTAGTCTGGTGCGTGCCAGGAAGTTTTGCTGTCTGAAAGAATTGATCCATTAAGGTCCTTCTTGCACTGAGGTTTATGCACTGCGTTTATCCTCATTGCATCTTTGTACTGCTGAGGCAAATGTTTGTAGGCTACAGTCCTGTGTTTTTCCCCTCAGTGCTTCTTCCCATAGCAAGCTTCTCCATAGCATGCAATAATCATCCAGAGTTTTGGTGAGTCTTGTCATATAATGGCTATTTTCTTACCTCAGGGACTAGGAGAGAAATTTGCCTTTAGATCCATCTGTTCATAAACCAGTGGTGATCTATTTGTCATTCAAGTTAAAGATTTGCATGAGCAAATGAGTTCATGCACAAATGCAGTATTTACCGCAATGCCTATTTGCTCTTGGTACCAGTTAGCCAGTATGGGGGTCACTTCTTTTTACTGTATCTACTATCCTTGCAGTACTCCAAGGCAGGTAAGGTTATTTTTTACTCTGTTTTTTCTCTGATCTGATTTTTATCAGTTGTCTTGAAGGCAGAAATTCACATTATCCATCCAGAAACCCACCCAACCCTAGCTGATTATTTTTTCAACGCATGCAGGCAACTAAAACAGCCATTTAAAATTGTTGCAATTGAACGTTCAATTCGTAGATTAGTATGTGTTGTGGTTTAATAGCCAGCAACTAAGCACCATGCAGCCGCTCGCTCGCTCCCCTCCCACCCCGTGGGATGGGGGAGAGAATCAGAAAAAAGGTATAACTTGTGGGTTGAGATAAAGACAGTTTAACAGGACAGAAAGGAAGAAAATAATAATGATAATAATAATAAAATGAATGTGCAAAACAAGTGCACGATGCAATTGCTCACCACTTGCTGACCAATGCCCAGTTGGTCCCCAAGCAGCCATCTGCCCTCCTCCCTCCGGCCAACTCCCCCCAGTTTATATGGTAGACGTGATGTCATATGGTATGGAATATCCCTTCAGCCGGTTTGGGTCAACTGTCCCAGCTGTGTTCCCTCCCAACTTCTTGTGCCCCTCCAGCTTTCTTGCTGGCTGTGTGTGAGAAGCTGAAAAATCCTTGTCTTACTATAAACACTACTTAACAACAGCTGAAAACATCAGTGTGTTATCAACATTTTTCTCATACTAAATCCAAAACATAACACTATACCAACTACTAGAAAGAAAATGTACTCTATCCCAGCTGAAACCAGGACAGTATGTCAAAAAGTAATTGTTGGAACGTGTTCCTGTTATATCAGGTAATGTAAGTCTAATTTGATTTAACCATTAAGCTTTCCTTTTCCTGCAATGCTGGCTTTAGAATCTTTTTAACTTCTCGCATTTGGCAAATGCCAATAGACAAAAGCTCGCACTTTAGAGTGGGACACGTGAAAATATCAGGTGTAATATGTAGGTGATAAATCTGTTGGGCCCTTTAACAGCTATATTGATTTTTGTCTGGTGATATTTCATCAGGAAGAGACATCTAATCCAACTTAAAGTGGTGTTACATATAGCCCTAGCAAAAATAATCAGAAACTCCTTATCTGCAATAAGTATATTTATGTACGATGCTATGCAGTTTGGGTACTGTTCTCTTCATTATGTTGGAGTGCTGAAATACCACTCTGTTCCCCAGAGGCTGAGTGAATGTTATTGGTATGTTTATTTGCTCTTTCCATATACATGGCACCCACAGCGATTAATGGAAGCCATGTGCACTGACCCCCCAAAACCACTAATTCCCAGATGAGTGGAACATCCCAGAATTGACATCAGAGGGCCAAATCCCTCTCCTAAGCTTGTTTTATAGACATTCCCATTGATTTCCTCACGTTTAGTGGAGACAAAAGTGAGCTGAGATCTAGCCATTATGAGAGTGCCCAGAAGCATCCTGGGGTAGGTAAACTCCCCAAACTGTGTCATAAACTTTCAAGAGAGTCCTTCTCGAGCTTTCTCTAACTTTCTAATACTGGTTTCAACTTGTCTGGGCTGGCAGGTTAACAGGAGGGTTTTCTTCTACATTTTGTTCTCCTGTAACGCTGGTGGTTTTATTCCTCCATCATATGTTGTTTGAACCCGATGGATGTAGCGCAAATGCCACCAGCAGATGAAAGCATGTCGCAGCTTATCTTTTCCTTGTGGACCCAGTCAGTGATGGCAGGTGTGCAGGGAACAGCAGAGCTCAGTGCCTGTGGAGCAACGTGGTAATACAGGTCAGGATCTGCTCAGACTTGATGTTGGGTAAAAAGTGGGCAGACTTGATTTCTGGAAGCCAATATAGTGATAATATCAAATTCATAATTTCCATTCTATCTACTGCACTTTTTTTTTTGCTCATTATAGTTGAGAGAAGCTGATTGGTTCTTGCAATTTGACAAGCTGTAATTCAGTCTGTTGTATATGATAGAATGCTTTCTTCCACCTGGGTATTCTTTAACAGAAAATATAGGCTTATCTTTTTCTTTCAAATTCCATTGATATTATTTACTACTTGAAATAGCACTAGTCTCCTGGGCCTCCTTATTTTCATGCTAGAGCTAGTTGGCAAGGATGGATACCTGTCATGACTTAACACACACATCAAAACAAAATGAAATGGGAACTTTGCCATTTGTCAGTAACAGTAACTATTGAACGCAGAGTCATTCTCATATACAGTTAAAAAAAAAGGAAAAAGAAAGCTCTCATCTGCTAGAGTACATAAAAGAAAGTATTATTAAAAAATGTTGAAGCTTCATCCTTCTTGCTGTCGCTTCTGAAGTGGGCCAGAACGAAAGCTGGCCATGTCGCAGCAGTGGAGTTGGATATACACAGAGGGACCACGGCCAGCACGGCATGTGCCTGACTGCTGCACACCCGTGCCACGTCAGCTTGCTCAGTGGAGCTGCTCTGAGTGTGTGCTGTGGTCAGGATGCTGCCCGCCGAATCCTGATGTCTTAGAAATACTGATTCCTCCAGACTGAACCTTCAGTGTATGCCAGCAAAATAAACAGAGAAATTAAGGGAGCAGCAATAGAGCCGTTTTGAATGGAATTTGAATAAAGACATTACATGGCCTTTCTAAAAATAAATAAATAATGGGGGAGGGATCTTTTGAGCAGTTATATATAAACTCTTTGTCACTTAGTGGCTATATAGGTGTTCTGTTTGCAATGGTGATTGTAAGGAGGAGAAACAAAAATGGTATTAGGACTATCAAATTACTCTATAACCTGCAGAAGCTGAAATATTGTGAGCAAGTATAAGTAATGTGGCCGGATCCTGAAGAATATGGTAAATATACTATAAAGAGGAAAATCTAGAATCTCAGTGGGGAAAATTGTGAAAGAAGGGAGGGAAAGGTAGTGTTTACCCTAGATAATAAGCCGTTTAGGGGAAAAACATACAATCCTTCTTCAGAAAGACCTATTACACAGAGAAACAGTATAAAAGTACAAAAATACACATTAATATAACTGATACACATAGACAGTGAGCAAATATCCACTCCAAAAAAAATGTTAATCTGCTATTTGAATGTCCTCTTTTGCAGTGAGCTGAATGTTGATGAAAACTGGAACATAAATCTAGGGGAAACATGAGAGAAGGAAAAAAATGCAATGCATTTATCCAATTTATTTGAAACCTGCTAATGATAGTGGATGGTTCTCCCTGAAACGCTGTTGGTAAAGCAAAGGAAGTGCCAAAACTATTTTGTATAAGTGACTTGGAGCTTTGGATTCACAACCCTTATCCTTCTCTCTGATATGTGCAGGATACAGTGAGCTGCTTATCACTTAAACCTTTGCTAGCAAGACTGAAGGCTTTTGAGGCAGACACATTCAGTCAAAACTTACTGCGCTTGACATAAAATCCCTGGGTGAATTTCCGGACATCACATTAAATGTTTATCAAAGATGATCTGTCACTATGGTACTTGTGTGGACCCTAACACTGCAGAATTGGCTCCTGTTGTGTTCAGTCTTCCTGAGCCTGTGAAAAAGAGAAGTGTTATCAGCTCTTTTTTTTTTTTTTATTGATGAGGGGTCTGCAATGTCCCTTGAGCTTCCCTAAGATGCTCAGTCTGCAAATGAACCTGAATATTGCAATGCCAAGCAGTACAATGCCTAATGTCAGGCACAGCTCCAGACTTTTTGACACCTAGTTCCTCTCGGCAGGATGGAAGGAGGTCCCTTGGGGTGATACACAGCAGTGGGAAGAGCTCAGCATCTTGGTGTGGAACTGCTGAGCAGCGTGCCCAAAATGTGACACAGAGGTGGAATTCTGATATACTGCTAATGACAGAGAAAGGTAGGGTGTTTCTGAGAGGAAGGGAAAATTGATTTTGCCCAATACCTGGGTAAATACCCAGTTTCAAGCCTACTACAATGTGAAGCAAGGTTGTTGATGTGTGCTAGCTGTTTGCAGAACTGAGGATGTTTTTGCTGAAAAACAGAGCCCTCTTCTGTTAGCTGGCACTAATACAAGATATTATACCTTCTTTGTGCATCAGCAATTAGATGGAACGTTCACAAACACTGAGAAGTCATCCATCATCAGGCAATGATGCACGTATACCCTAATGCATGGCAGTAGTTCTATTATTTATCCATTAGCTCCTTCAAGAATCTAACCCTTTCCCTTAGTATTCAATGCCAATATTTTTGGTGTTACTGTTTGTTTTGCAAGAAGCTCAAACTGTGCCTATCCCTTTTATGAATTTGAATTGTTAATGTGAACATTTGAGCTCATTATAACTCTGAAATGTTTCCTTTGTTACCAGTAACTGACAAACCTGCGCACACTGCTCAAAAAACAGTAAGTGCTATTTCTAGGATTGTATTTTGTTCACTGCTGTGCACAACAATATGCTCTTGCCTTTGTTAATGAAGTTTTTCTTTAATGAACACAATTAGAGCTAGGCAAACAATGCAAAAATATTCTCCATGAATATTCATCCAGAGTCTTAAATGAATTCCCTTCAGTTATGTTTGCACCCATTCATTGTCCTCCTTTAGTGAAATTTTCCAAGATTCAATCTTTGATGCTTGAGTAATGAGGGGGGAAATTAAGTTTCAGCTCAGGGGTTACCCTTCTAATGTTGTCTAACTTGTAATTTCCTATTGGTACTTGCATTTCTGCAAGAATATACGGGTGGGGAAGTAGTGTCGGACAAGAAATGTGCATCTGGGCACCGTAACAATGAGTTTGGAGGTGAGACCCAGGCAACATAGAGCCAAAAGCGGGAATTTCTGGGGGAGAAAAGACAGTGAAGAGGTAGGTACAACTGATTACCCCAATGGGGGGACAGCAGCTGCTGAGGACAGGGCTTCTGTGAAGGTGATGGTGTTTTCTTTTTTTTTTTTTTCTGTCTTTTAACAGCCAGTTCAAGAACTTTAGATACTGTCACTGCTGAACAGAACCCTGATCAATGCACATATGCACACAGTACATTGAGTAGTAGTACTTCAGATTTCAGTACTTAAATAGCAAAATAAAATAAAACTTTACGCTTCTGGGAAATGCCACTGAATAATCCCAGACTGTGAAGAAAGCTGAGGGGTTAATGATCTGGTTTTAGATGTTTTCCTGAAGAGAAAAGCAGCAGCAATTAAATCAATTATAAACTCTTTGCTAAATTCTAATTACATTTAGCAGCGTGGAAGAGCGCAGAGCCTCTGCCGAGGATTGCAAGTGGGTTGTGGAACCTTTCATGTGTACAAGTGTTGATGCAGACGTCTCCTCCGGGAGCATCTGAAGTCTCAAATCATGTCAAGGCTGCTTGGTGGTCCATGTGAAGCCTCCAGTCAGTCTGAGGATCTGTCTGCATCGGGAAGAGGCAACTGCTATAGCTGATGTTAGTGCTCAGATTCTAAAGGTATCTCCAAATGAGGCAGATGTTACCCAGCAATTATAGGAGTAGTTCTTTTTCTTCCTCTTGTTCCCTTCCTCAAAGCACAAATCACAGCTTCAATGTTAAATTTCCATGAAATTTCAGTGGAGAAATGGGTTTTCTTTTAAATTCTTCCACCCAAATTTCCCCAAAACTTTCCTGTTCCTGAAGTTTGTCCTAGGCTGCTCAGAGGCTTCCTGATCAGGAGCCGTCTAAACTGACTTCATGCCTATACTGTAAAAGTTCAGTGGTTAAATCAGAGAATGAATGGATACAATCATCAAGATTAGGGGAAGAGGTTTCCTGGCCAGTTCCTCCAGCATGTTTCATAAAGACAATTTTAAAAAGCAAAACTATCAAACATTTCCAAGGCAAGTGGTAACTGGTTGATGCCCAAATCGATTCAATTTTTGGAGTTCGAGGGTTTGGGATAGAGAGGAATATTGAAAGATAAATGTGAAGACCTAGCCATAAATGCAGAGAGCTGTTATCTTGAGGGCTTTAGGAATTAAAGCTTAGAGCCAATCAGCTGATGTATAAGCCAGGTGTGTAAAAGCAGATTATTATGCATTTCATATAGAAATCTCCCACAAGGTCATTTCAAGTTATAAACTATTTGGTTTTTTCATTCCTACATAGTTTCTTCCAGTCCTTGAGTTCAGAGACAGTCAATAAGTATGACATGAGAAAAAGACCTTTTATTTTGCACAGTGTGGTAACTGAACAGAAATAGCAGAGCCTCTATGGAGCAAAGCTGGAGATAGCTTTAGATTTCAAGGCAAACAGCTGCAGAAATCCTCTTACTGCGGAGAAATTATTAAATGAAAAAGCCCTGAAGTATTCAAAGGACACTGCTTAATATCCTGGTATTTGGTTGTGGTTAAACTAGCCACTTTTTTTGTTGTTCATTATCTAACTATGTGGAAGCAAGTATCCAAATCAAAAAGACTGTTGTAACCACTTCTAAATGTTACTTAGATTACAACCTTGACACAAGCTGGCTTAAGTTAAAAAGCTGCTGCACTGTGCTCTCTCCTTGGTGAGCTGATTGCAGGGCAACACTTGAAGTCTGCTCACGGTGTAATAGTTATGAGCGCATATGTTGTATATGGTGTCGAGCAGGGAGGGGGGCACAGGCAAGCATGGTTTAGTTTCCCGTTTGCTCATATAAATCAAATATTTTTGCTAGGGGCACCGGGAGAGGAGACAGCGTAGCTGCAGCTGGAGAGGTCACGGTGGAAGTGGCAAGAGGGATGCTGAGGAAAAGGGAGATGTGCTCTCTACACCTGTGCGCCTGAATATAATGGAGCACTTAAGCATGTGTTTCAGTTCATTCCCATTCAAGAAAAGCTTTTAGGAATGCAAATGATGCCACCTTGAAATGCGATGGCTATGCGGTTAAAGCTGCTCCCTAAGAAAGGCCAGCTGGCAGCGCTGTGAGGGTGCTCCCTCCGCTCCCTCCTGCGAGCCCCGCTGTCTCTGACTCCTCATTAGACTGCTGGGAAACATGGTGAAACTCACATCTCCCCTCTTCTCTCCCTCTCTCGCTGCCTCAGAACTGGTTGCTAAAATCCTTACAGTTTTGCTTAATTAATGTTACTAAGCTGGATCTGCTATCTGCAGACACAAGTACAGTAATTACTTTCAGTAGTGTTTGTAGAGATGCTTTTTTTTTTTTAATGGGAAGAAGGTGTGTACTTTTGTGCAAAAATAAAGCGTGAGGTTCCCCTTTGACAAAAGCTTGCAACTTTGTGCGTCAAAAAGTCTTTGTGGTTGATAAGAATCGCTTTCTTTAATTTCCAGCTGCTTCTGTGTTAATTCTGACCGTGTTTCCCACTGGCTCCTTCTATCAGTGTTAATATATGCTTTCCAAGGGCCTTTTCCTAAATGCTTTTTCAAGGTCCATGCTGAATACTTGGAATTAGATTCACTTGATGTAAAATACTGAGTATTTACATCATATATATCTTCTTTATATTTTCTTCCCTTCGGTTCCCATTTAAGGATTTTTGTACTAGTCAGCCTTTCCACTTAATGTCAGCTCGTTGTCAGAGGGCTAATATTGAAGCCTCTTGTTGAGGCAGTTCAGTAATAAACAGTGGGAAAAACAGAAGTGGTTGACAAAATGTGGTTGACAAAATGCACTTGAGCAGAAAGGGTTTTCCTTGAGACTTTCTTTTAAATAAAAGCTCCAGCAAACTCATTGCTAGATCAGCAGCTGCTCTGAATTATGTTCCAGGAAAAATGACTTTCTGAAGAGTCCTTGTTGCCATAATGGAAAATCTTTTAAGAAACAGACACATGTAGGATGTTTTTCATAAGGGAAATATGTATTTGACTTCGGTAAACTCCAAGGGTTTGTATTGTGTTAATTATAAAACCAAAAGGACAGGATCGTGGGTGCCCTACTAACACTCTGCTCCAACAGAGTACTTAACTTGAAGCATGACCACCGTTATTCAGAAGCTGCAATTGCTTTTTCGTGTGCTTTGCTATAGCAGGATCTGAGGCTGATGATGATGGGCACTATTGAAAAGCTCCTCTTACCCCTTTCCAGCAGACAGGTTTTAGACTATTGCTTCTATGAATTAGCATTTCTGCATTCTTCTGTCACTGATGCGTCATGCTGGCTGGTTTGTTTTGAAAGGAAAAATAATCAACCAGTCTGGCACAGTGATGGCTGCAAAGATTTGTTCCACAAATTATAAACAACCAGTTACTTGTCTTTGATATAGAGCATCAAAATATGCAAGGCATTAGTAACTAATCACTACTTTTTTTTTTTTTTAACCATTCAGCAAAAGATGTGAGCTGTGACTATTGTGCCAGTTTAGCATATAAATACCATGGTAGTTTGTATACCTACAAATCATCATTTGTATATTCCTCTTTGTAATCAATGAACATCCTTTGTTATAGGTGCTTGTAAAGCACTGGACATATTGTTAGAGCAATGCAAATGATAAATAACATTTGCATACAGAAGGATAATAACGTGGTGCTGTGCACTCAAACCAACAGGTAACTATCGTATCAGAAAGGCCAGCTAAATCCCTGGGTTTAGATTATTTCTCCCCCTTTATGCAGAAGGATTTATAACAACTAGAAGGTCAGAAGCTGCTTTCTTTTCATTGTTCCAGCAGGTAGATAATCCACCAACCTGACTGACGTGAACACTTTCCAGATGTTTCTTGGCAGCTCATGGGGTTTGTGCAGCACATTAATGCAGATTTAGAATTTTGGGGTTTGAGCTGAATGAATCAATTTGCACTTTCATGCAAATCTAATCAACTTTACACGATTTGGAAACAGCTAGCTGAGCCACGGAAGTTTTTTAGAGCTTCTCTCAGTTGAGCAAAGAGCAGCTGTAATTCTTGTCACACAGGAGACATCTTCTGTCCCTTGGTGCCCCCTTCTGTCTTCTCCTCCCCGCTGAGATTGTTGTGGGAACCCAAGGTTTCTGAAAGATGTAGTCTGGGGAAAGAGATGGTGTTAGAGTTAATTTACTCACTGCTTGGTATCTTCTCCTATATGTCTTCTCCTAACAGTGCTCTGAATTTACGTACTTCTGTATTCAGTATAATCCGTATTTGGATGCTGCTTTGTCATATTGTGTAAAGACTAGGTAACTTTTTGAATTGACGGTTATTTTAAAGCCATGAATTCTCTTTTGAATGACTCTCATGACCCCTTTTTTTTTTTTTTTTTTTTTTTTTTTTAAAACTCACTACCTCTCTGCCTTGCTCCTGTTAAAGGCTAAGAAAGCAACTAAATAAGCAGACCTGTAAAATGATGTCCACTTTGGAGCTATAGGTGAAATTTTTTCCCTTAACACAAAAAGTAGTGGTTTCCATGGGAGTCTTTTCCAGAGCTAAGTGAATACGGATCTCTTCTCTTTATTTTTTAATTAAATTTTAAAACCAATTATCCTTCTTTGTTTCTCTGCAGCACTCTTTTGTATTTTCCCTGTCTAATATTTTAGCAAATGGATTAATTGGTCAACCACAATTGTTCTTGCCCTTCGTAGTATATCTGACCTCCTAATAATTTCTTACAGAAGCTCAGGATTTGTTCCAAGTGACAGCTTTCTCAAGCACCCATCCGTTCATTTTTTTCTTTTTCTTCTTTTTTTCCCTGGACTAACTTCTTTTCACACTAAGGCTATAGGTCATAGCATAATTTAAAAAATAACTGTCTGAAACATTAAGCTTTAAGTGAGTGTTTAAATTAAAAACAGGAAAGTTTGTGGGTTTTTGATTCATACTGAAGCATCTGCACTGGTTGCTGCACTGCAGCTAGACTGGAATTAACAGTGCATCCTCATATACCTAAATATTTAAACACTTTAATATATGTTCATATGATTTTTCTACAAAGTAGCAAACAAGTTTTTCTAAGTCTGATCTTTTAGGGCTTGGAAGAATGTAGTCAGGGATGCTAAGTAACTTGTCAGTCTAGTCAAAACGGTGCCCCTTTTAATGTCTGGCTAAAGACCAGGACCAAAGCCAGCCATTAATTGGTGAACAATGCCAGTAAGAAGCCACGCTGGGAAGTCTGTGACCTGCTCCTGGATGATGTGCAAAACACAAGTGCAGCTGCAGATGGTTCTCCTTCTTTCCCATCTGCCTTATGACAGGTTCATGCAGTCATTAGCATGGATTTCTCCAAATTCTGTTAGCACACTTCCCCCCTCCCCGTTATGTACTGTTCTTTATTCATCGTTGTAGGTCTGCAAATATGTATCAGGGTTGGCAGAGATGCAATGAAGGCACCCTAATTAGCCATGAGTGTTCGCACATTTTACTTTTTTGTAGTTTTACCTCAAGTGTCAAAAACCACAGGCAAGGTTCTTCAGGATGAAGTAGTTCAGAGCATTCACTAAGGGTCATACTTTGCTATTCTGCCCCAAGAATGAAACTTCTTTCAGTCTCTCTAATTAACGCGCACAGATCTACTGGAAAGATAGTTTCGTAAAATTCAGATTAAGTCACTGGAAGATGCTGCAGACAACTCGGTCTGCCAACAAAAAGCATTTTTATTCCAGCTAATTATTTTTTAATGATACTATTAGTAATTGGAACACACTGTACACAGCATACTCCAGATAAAGATCTCAGCAAGTTTTACATAATAGTAATGTGAAGCCTCATAACACATTTAAGATTAGGGTGAGTGGGTTTCTTCCTTATACACAAGTCACACCCAGGCTAATGCAGTAGTCCCAAATCAAACTCCATCAGAGCCACAAGCTTGAGCTTAAAGGTCATCTGGCTCCATGCCCTGATCACTGTTTGCTGTTTTACTTCATCGTTTGCTTTCGTTCCCTCAAGGTGGTGTTTGTCATGGTTTCCCAAGGACTTTGAGGCAGCGGTGTAGTCCTGTGCAAGAAGTCACTGCTTGAGATCTCGCTGCTCTAGCACCAGCCACCTCAACTCTGAGGAAGCAACCACAGACAGGGAAGGAAATCTTTGCATGTAGTCTGCCAATGATTAATATATACTACTTCACTCAGAAACAAAGAAAGAAGCAAATGAATTGTGATTTTTGCCAACCATTAAGCTGCTGAAGGAATAAAATGAAACATAAGCAGAGTAATGTGTTGTTAAACTGCACGCATCTGCTCTGAGTGCTGAGTGGCCTGGACCTGCAAGGGGTGGGAGCGCCTGCCTCCCCTGCATGCCTGCAGTTGTTATTGATAAATATCTCTGCCCCAGCAATAAACCATCTCTCAGTGCTCCAGAGCAGCAGCCTTTATCCTCTCCAGCTATGAAAACCTGTTCCATACAAACACGTTCATTCATAAGGGGTTTGGGCTGCAGGTTTGTTTTTCTTTTGCCTGTGTTTCAAAACAGACTTATGCATTTTCAAAAAAAAAAAAAAAAGTGCAAATGTTAAAAGCTCTGTGCCACCCTATGCTAATTAAATTTATGATTAGAGTTGATTACAAAAGCTGAGTTTTGTGGGGTGATAGAATTTGGTTGGGACCGAGGATGGGAGAGATGACTTGTCTGCTTGAAAAGCTCTCTGGCTTTTCTACAGGAAAACTTTCCAAAGCACCAGGAAAATCTTGAGGGATGAGAAATTCAACCTGAGTACAGGAGAAGGACTTGTCCAAAGACTTATTTATGTATCTGGGACTAAGAATGTGGATGAGAAGATCCTCTGTTTACTACAGAAGGACTAACTTGGAGAGTAAGGGCCTGCCATCTGCCTCTTTCTCAGCGCGTCCTGCAGGAAAAAAAAACCAATCCCCCAAACCAGCCCATAGCTCTGCTCAGTTCCAATCTTCAGAGATGCTCTGACCTTCTCTTCCACATCTTATCTTTATTCAAATCTATGCAAAGATAGAAGTTGCAATGCATGAATTTACTAAACTATTGTCCCTTCCATTTAAAATAAGCTGTTCTTATGTTCCTTTCCAATTCTTGGAATTTAATTCTGTACTTTTATTCTGTGGTCAGGCTGGCTACAAAGCAAGCAGTTCTCCAGCAATATTTTGTTTAGACAGGCAAAGACATATTCTTCACTGCCATTTTTAAGATATTTTCAGTGTTTGAATCTATGCATGCAGGAACAAATGTCCTTTCTCACTGTATTCTGTAGAGGTGCTTCAACTTCTTAGCTTTTTTTTTTTTTTTTTTTTTTTGTCCTTAAGTCATGGACAGACACTCACATATACACGGAGGGAAAATATGTAGGCTTTGGGATCTTGTTTTTGTGCTCACTGGCAAATGACATTCAGTAGTCATTAATTCAAAAAATTCCATCAATCCATTGTAAAGCTATGGCTGCAGTAGGTGGTTTTCCTTGGTTGTTAAATTGTTTTGTACATATCTGTCTGCACTTGAAAGATAAACTATAGGGAGAGGATTTCTGCAATATGTCATTCTGCTTAACTACTTTTTACTTTTCATATATTAAAAAAACCCAAAACCAAACCAAACAAAACCCCAAACGAAATGCAGTAAAGAAGCAAATCAGCTAGTCCGAAACCAGCACTTGGTACTGGTCCGAAAGTACGCTGAAAGGCAAACACAAAGTCTGCAGGCCATGTGCTCTTTCCTTCTTTTCTCTTTCCCCCTTCAAGCTGGAAACAAGGGATTAGAGCTCATTACTGCTTGGCCAGAAAAATAAACCACAGTGGAACAACCAGTGCAAATTGGTCCCTTTGTATGGATGACTGTCAAAGGGACTGGCTGCACCCTGACTAGTGTGTGATACAGCACGGTCTCTCAGAAACTGTTTGCTTTAGCGTTCTTGCCGCTTTGGTGCGTATTGTCAAGTAAGTAGGTGGTGGGGCATAGTGCCCATTATTGATTCTTTTTTTTTAGTGGGTACTAAGTCACTTAAGTATGTGATTTCTGTTCCATAGCATTATTGTCTGCAAGGATTGATATTTTTTTTTTTTTTTTTTTTTTTTTTTTTAGTAGTCTTCTCCTAGTTGTGTGGCCTGCTGTACGAGTCTGTTATCTATCAGATACCAGACCTGAGATGCTCCTGTCTCCTGCTTGGTGTTGTCTGTAATGCTAGGTGCCAGGTCAGTTAATGGGAAGAGATCAGAGTCATATACAGCTCTGAAGTGACATTAGATAACTTCATGGTGCTGCTAACCAATCTATACTGCTGGAGTCTTTTGCTTTTTGGACATCTGTAAGCATTTTCTGTGTTGTCTGATTCAATTTCTTCCTAATGTACTTGGAGTTTTTACATTTGTCCTTACTGTTTACTTGGTGTTAGTTAAAGCATATCTGTTAAAGCATAGACCACTTCATAACTTTCTGTTGTTTCTTCCTATTTTATTAACTCTTTGCTGCCCTTTCCTTGAGGGCAGCGTTGATAGATGCTGTGCCTTTTGTAGGTGTTGTAGCTGGATCTTGCACTGAATTTGAGCCAGCAGGTTTTGGACGTCAGTGGTGCTTTAGCTGTCTTAATGGTTGTGTGGCCTTTTGGGGCATTGTACTGAAAACATCAAAATGCTAACTTTTGTGTCTCAGTCTAGGCATGATGGTATTATCTGATATCTGTGTGGATTGCCTGCTGTGCAAAAGGTTCATGGCATATCAAGATCCTTCTTAATATAGCTGTTTGATCTGTGCCCACCCTGTCTCCCATGGTTGTAATGTAGATTTCGTACTTCTTGGCAGCTTTTCTTAAAAAACATGAGTAAGCCTTTTCCCTTTTGTCTTGTGATGTTCCTGGTTACTGGTGAACTCCTCCAGACTAAGGAGACATTAAAGTCATGCTGGATTTTTAGAAAGGCACCCATCCATGATATTAAAGAGCTTTTGGTAGCATTTCACAGGCCCGTGCACAATACGCCTTAGGACACTTTTTGCTTTGTGCGATCTTTGTGTGAAATATATCTTCACAGTTAGCATAACTTGCAGTTGCAGTATGTGTCTACCTGGCGCTAATAAAGAAGACCGAACGGGTAACACCTAAAGGATAACACCTTGGCCTCAGTTTTTGTGCTTGGGGAGTAGAAACACAAAAATAAGAATGTACTTTAGAAGAAGTGAAGATCAATGGGTTGTGTCAGCAGAAACTCAGAGATAGTATTCCTGCATTTTACAAAGATCGAATGCGTGGGAACATTCTTTAAATTCTTTGCAGGTTTTAGGTGCCATAACATTACTGAAAAGTTGACATTTAGACGGGAAAGAAAATGGACAAAAATTAAGTCCTATGGACCATGTGTCAAGGCATTGTATCTTGGATGTGCAGCCCAACTGCAGACCAAACTGAGGACTAGTATGCTTCTTGTATATAGAGCTATACTACACTTGCCTTTAGAAGGGCAGTAGCACAGCTACATAGTAAGCGATAAAAAAAATTCTTCAAAATGAGTGTTTTGATATCAGGAAGCTTCAACCCGTAACTTCTATAGAAAAAGGTCACACCAAGTGCTGTTAAATATAGATTCAGAACTGTGTGAACAGAAGCTTTCTGTGCCTAACCGGGGCATCAGCACGTAGGCTGGAAGCCAGGGAAGTGAAGCGATGTGAGTTAACTTAGATTCGGTAAAGCCAGATTTTAGCTTAGTGTTGCAAGGCAGCATGCCCAGCATTAGTTGGGTTTTAATTGCTCCACGTTTTTAAAGCAAGCAAATCTTGACAGGAGCATCTGTGATAAAAATGGACTCAAAATGTCAACTCTCTTGAAATTAAACAGCCTGTCTTTTCAAGCCTTTTTGTTCTTGAAGATGTAATTTTGCTCTGTTACGCCAGGTCCAGTTCTCATTAGTTCATATGGAATTACACTTGGAAGTGAAGGGCAGATTTGACCTCACGGCTATCATTATTCTTCTTCCCTCTGCAATTACCAACACAGATCAATCTGAAAGGAAACATGTACCTACTTTAATTTTCATTAACAGCTGAACCATACCATGTTTCTAAAGGGGACAAGGCCTGGTAAGCATGCTTCTTGTCTCTTTCTTCTATTTTAATGTCACTTGAATGCTATAGACACCTCAGTAGGTAATCAGGATATCCTTAATTAGAAAATCTACTTAACTGGGACATCTTCCAGGGAACTGAATTAAGCCTAGTGGTATTTAATTATATTGCTTAGGGAAGGTTCAGTTTCTCTTACCTACACTTCCACTGGCAGTGTGTTTTGGAAACTCTTCCCCCACTCAAAATACCCCTTAGCTGGGACAGACCCTGTTCATCAGAGTGAGTGAATGTTGCTCATATGTTCTCTTCCGTCAACCCGTATAGTTGCTAGAGTAGCTTCTTCTGTTATGTGCAAAGCAGGATCCTAAGCTGGACCTGGCCAAGGTAAAATTCACCACTGTTCAGAGAGCCTGGAGCAGGGCAATGCATCACGTCAGTTCTCAAAGTGGCTGAGTCTGAAGTATTGCACAGACTTCTGTAACTTTGGGGCTTAGCTGTGGCTACTAATACCCCAACAGTGCTATAAAAACTTCACTACATCAGCTAACTTTTTGTTTTTTAATGCAGTTCCTTGCCAACTGAAGCTGTGTGGAGCATATCATACTACTGCCTGATCTGAGCTTTAAATTGGATCAGAAGGTATATACCTCTTTGATACACAACCTTATATTCAAATCCATGCCTCAGTATTTTTCAAGGTTGTTGATTATGTCACAGTATGATAGCACACTATTCGAATGGAAAGCAGGGGGGAGGGAAGGGCTTAGATGTATCACTTCTGACACTAAAGCCACACATATGACAGTGAAAAATGAGAATTCAAGCATCGGTGCCACTGCTAGAATTAATTTGTGGTTCACAGTGTGAACTGTTGATGTGTGATGACCGTGTATTTATGTTAAAAATATGTCATTGCAATAGAACAGTGCTTTAGTTAACTAGGTCCATGTTCAAATGAAAGCATCAAACTTGCAAATCAAGCAGTTTGTTGTTAATTGCTGTATTTTAATATCTCTTCTAATAAAAGACATTGCCTCTCTTTGCATAACTCAAAACTTAAAAAATGCTGAACTAGAATGCCTGGAATATCTGCCAGCATTATGACTTGTTTTTAAAGATGTGGTGCTAAAATAAAATAAATCTGAGATTCCCCCAAATTATCACACACAAGAATTTTGCTGATGGAAATATTATTTGTTACACAAGAAGATGTACATACTTCAAACAAACTTTCTTTGAATAAGTCTTGTGACATCCCTGCTTTCTTAATTTCCTAGCCTGCCTCCAGCAAAAAACTTTATTAATGTGTCCAGTAGCTTACAATATTTAATTAATTTGCTGCTTTAAGGGCAAGCTATTTGGCCAATTTTGGCTAAAACCCCTAAGTTCAAAAACTTAGCATTTACAAAATCAAATACCAATGACTCGGTATTTCTAGCATCTTTATTTGCACTAGAACTCTTGTTGTTCTTCCTCTCCCAAACGAGAGAAAGCGCTGTTATACAAAAACCAAACACTGCAATGTACAGCAGGTGCATATGAATTAGAAAATGGAAAAGATTCAAGATTGGTTGTACACAAAAGTGAAGCCAATTAGTCTGTTTCATTTTCTGGTGGAGAGTAACTCAGAAAAGTTAAGCATCATAGCAAATTTTCAATTAAGTACAAGAGTTACTTTTCTATTTTAAGAGTCATTTTTGGTACGTGGCTGGTATAATTAGTGGCATACCTGGCATTGTAAAGACTGGCATGAATAATGTAATAACGTAATGCCTTTATTTCGGCCTTCCAGTTGCAATACTTGGCTTTTATTCTTAATGACTGCGTAAGATCAAGTTTTGGTAGTGCTTCATATACCAAGTAGATAATACTTCTCATTTTGAAGAAGAGATGTCAAAGCACACTAAGTGCTAAATCCTAAGTTCTGACCTTAGGGTCCTATGACAGCCTCAACTCTGCAGCTGAGGAAACATGCAAAGGCAGGTGTATACAGACTTATAGCCGTCAACTCCTGAGCTACTCACAGGACCTTCCAGACTGACGAGACATGCTGCTGCGTCCCCACATACGACCCAAAACATCCTCTAGCTGTGTTCATCTAAGTGTTACCCACATATTAAACCGTCCTTTCCACCTCCCCCTTACGCATATGTGCTCCTCTGTAAAGCTGTTCCTGGCCACCCGTGTGGTTTTCGGAGGTAGTTGACAGGAGCAACCTAAACCAGTATAAAATCAGTTTAAAGTGGCATACAACTAGCCAAAGAACAGGTTGCAATGAAATGAATTAAATTTCTAGCTGACTTAAAACTTGCACAACTGCTGAGCATAAACAAAGCTGAAAGTCGAACTTAGGTCTGGGCCATTCCATTTACAAGCAGCTACCTGTGAGCACAGCCTGCCTGTTGCAAGACATTTCTGTTGATTTTTTCATGGTAATTGTCCTATTGATAGTAAGGGCTGTCCTGTCATCATGAGGTTTGAAAAGTAGCTTGAAATACTTTCAGCAGTGGGCAAATACTTAAGCTAGGCAGTCAGCCAGATTGGTCCATCCATCTTTAACCAGAAAACCGTATTTCTCATGATATTTGAGTAAAACCATTAACCAAGCTCAATGCTTTGTGCTTTGAATTACCTTAAAAACCAATCTACCTTTTAATCCTTTCATTCTGGTTTTCAAAACCAGCATTTAATGCCAGTTTCAGAGATGAGCAATTGCAGCAATTTCTTTGGACCTGGTCATACCAGGACTCTGTTGAGGCAAAAACCTACCGCAATGCAGGAGGGAAGGGGTTGGGGGCAGGGGGGGAACAGCTGGGCTCAAACCTTAGCCCAGGCTCCCTGTGAGCTAGGGCAGCTTCTGCTACTGCAGTAAAGATTTCTGGCACTCAAAGAGCACAAACGCAGAATGGATTTGAATAATTGCATCCTTGCTTATGCACAAGTGGTGCATAATAGATATTTACAAATCAGGCTGCTTTTCAGACATCAACACAATTTTATGTTTGGAAGATGGAGTTCTGCTAATTTCATTTTGTACTCCAAAATGAGAATGAATAAAATGAAATGAGGTTCAGTACTGATTGTGTGCAAATCTTTCCACTGTAGATTGCTATAAACAAAAGAAGTACATGTAACCCCATTCATACAGCCTTCATGGATAAGATCTGAAACAGGTTTTATACATTGGAGCTTGTAGTGCTAGGTAAAACAGATGTTTGCTGCTTTAACTCAAAGCAGAGCTCTGAATGGGCTTTGATCGTGGAAGCTTTTTCCACTGCTGGCTTGGACTGTGTTAGTTGGGGAGCAAAAAACTTAAAATGTTTAGTTTTAGATCTGGTTCTGCTAGCTATTTACCCTGTTTGTTCCACTGGAAATGTTTCTGAAAATAAAAAAGTATTGTTGAGATATGCAATATTCCGTACTGGGGGAGGGGGGGCAGGGGGGAGAAGTGAGATTCAAATTATTAATTCCTCTTGTAAGAGTTCTTTTAGTTTCACTCATTGTATTGAAATAGGGCATTTAACTTAATAACTATTTATAAGGAATTCACAGGAGTGGTAAAAAGAGAGGAAGGAGTTTCATTTCCTGGGATATTTCACATATTGTTTTGGAAGAAAATAGTTCAGTCTGGAAAAATCCCATTTCTTCCTTGGTTTTCTTATCTGTATGTTGGGTTGGGAATGATGCATCTCACCTTCAGAAAGAATTAGATATCCTGACTCTGAGTAGCACAGTATACATGGTATTACTTGAGGGTTTGGTGGTTTTGGGGGGTTTTTTTGGTTTGGTTTTTTTTATCCACAAGGATATTAGAAAAGACCAGCTCTTAAATTAAGCCCTCGAGGCTACCTTTTGTGTTATTATTTTTAAACTATTTTTTAAAAACCTAAAAGATCCAGTGCCCTGCAGCAAGTACATAAAAGCACTAGACAATAGTTGAAATAATAAATGGGCAGGACTGTTTCTTTTTTCTTTACATCTGGACTTGGTGATGTGAAGGACTGAGTTAGCGCTCCCAGGTGGGTTAGCTGAAAGCAAATGCACCTTTTGGAGTGCGGGCGAGAGGAGGATGCAAACAGACGGGGCTTGTTGCCCTCTGGGAAATGCAGCAGGCACTTACTTCCCTGTGTGGGGCCAGGGTGGACTCTGAGACCTCTGCTCTGCTGCCAGCTCACCCACCAAGGCCTGGCTGCCCTCCTCATCTGCGTAACCCTTCCTTCCCTCTCGGTGTACCGATTTGTTTGCAGCCTTAATTTGACTATTGGGGGTTTTTTTGATAGAGATGACCAAATCCCAGAGGAAGGGGAAAAAAAACCCGAACCAGACACACGCAAAACAAATGAACAACAAAATCCGACATATTAATCTTAACTATTTGCTCGAGTCTCCACTTGGAGCTGCTTTGGTGACCCTGGCAACTTGTCATTCCTGTTTACTTTCTCTGTATGTTCAAGCAATTGGGTTTTATTTGCACGAGTGCCTGTCAAAAGCACTTTTGCAGCTGTGTAACAGACATGCTATTGTAGAATACAGGACAGAGACATTTTCTGAGACAGTAACATCATCTCCTCTCTTCTCTGTTCATGCTCGGGTTCCTTCTCCTTTCTTCTTGTCCCCATCCTATCTCTTCAAATTTTAGTGACCTCATATCACACAATTTTTGCTCAGGAAATAACTTCTATTGAAGGCATAAGAGAGTCTTGATGCTGTGGATTGCCCTTTCCCCTGTTATAGCATGTGAATAACTCCCCTAGAATAGAAGCTGCTCATAAGCTGTGGCGGCAGAATGGGGTCCCAGGGTTTAATCCAGTGACTCAGTGCATTGTTATTTAAAAGGCTTTTCTTTAGAGGGAAAAATGTTTCAAAAGTTTAATACTTTGTAGAGATAAACTGTTCCTTTTAAAGTCATTGTTGTCTTGTTCTGATACATCATCTCTGAAGAAATAATTCAAAACACTTTTATGTCCGTCTCTGTGCTGCCTGCAAGTGAAATATTTAAAGCAGGCTGTGTGCTCTAATACTGAATTCAGAGTAGGGACTTTTGTGAGGTTAGGGCTCCAATCTGACTTTTTTCCCCACTATTTTTGTCCTCTGTGCATTTTTTTTTTTTTTTTTTTTTCTCCTCAGATTATGCTTATGTTATAGGAGGTCAGAGCAAACACTAAGTACCCTTTTGAGAGAAACAGAGATATTATTCAACAAGGAATGATTTAAAGTAACAGCAGTAGTTCTGCGAGGAACTTGCAGCCGCATGGAGTGCTGCTGGCCCTTCTCTCTTACCCGAAGACAGCGGTAATGTTAGAAGGGGCCCAGCATCTCCATTTCCTGGGATACTGTGTTTAAAACAACAACAACAAAGTATTCCAAATGGGAACGAAAGCAAAGAATCTCCAATCACCTATAAAATGAAATAATTTTAGGTCTGTTGCAATATTAAACATCAGCACTATAGCTGTACCAGAGAAGAAATGTCTGAACAGAGTTATTTGAAACAAAAGAGGAATGACTTGCTAAGAAGAGACAAATAGAAACATTTTAATCTTATCCAAGTGCTCTTATTTATGTCCCGAAGTGAAGTTTCCTTGAAAGGCTCACCTGCTGGGGGAAGTGCATTTCTAACAAAATAGCTTAGAAGAGGAACATTTCATTGAGAATTCTGAAAGGATTTAAAATAAATATATATTAAAAGATCACAATCTCGATGCTGTAGTACAGAAGTCAGCTGCAGGTTGCCTCAGTTTAAGGGGAAAACACCTCTCCTCACAGCTGATTCTTAAGTCTGTACCATGGGATGTCTTACACGTTCTCCTAAAGCCTCTGGCTTTGGCTCTGAGCTGGCTGCGCTGCCTTGGTGCAATGCTGAGTCCTCCTGTCCTGAAATAACCTGAAAAATATGGGGAAACATCAAGGGTTTTTTATTAGGTTTATTATTTATTATTATTGTCTTCTGTATCCATCTGGGCTACAATTTTGAATCTTGACAAGAAATCATTTTTGTGCATGTCAAATGATCAGATTGCTAATGCCGCAAATGTGGCTGCGTACCAGGACCTGGCCTGAATTCTGAGTCTCGCCTTGAGCCAGAATATAACGGAAAGAGTTTTGGTTTTCTCTGTGGATGGTTGTGGCCAGAGGTTGAGATTAATGGTTTGCAGGCAAATAAGCAACTTTCCAGTAGGTAGAGCAATCAGAGGATGGAATCAGACCAAGCCTGAGGAGTAAAACCTGTATTGAGGATATGTATCTTAAAATGCATGGCACCTAAGGTCTTGGTTAATACTGGGCAGGTTTCCAGTGAATAATGGACACTTTGTCTCATTTTTCAAAGGCAGAAATTCCTGGCAACCATAGAAAAAGGAAAACATCATTGCCTTTTCAAACTGTGTTTTTCAGACTTGGAAACTGAGAGCTTTTACATTTGATTGGGACTTAAGAACCACAGATGATGCTTTTTCTGGCCTTTTCCCACTAAAAGTTTCCACACACATTAAGCTTTGAAGGCTGCAGAGCTTCACTTTAGAAGCTAAATCACATTTAAATTGTGGGGGCATATAATAGTCCATGAAAATGCTAATGCTATTTTTCTGCTGTTTAAATGCCAGCCAGCAAAAACTGAGCCAGAGACTTGTAGATCCTCACTGAGCAGCCCAGTCTTTTTTTTTTTTTTTTTTCCTTGCTCTTGGCAAAGTACAACTTTCTCGCTAATTTGCGAAAAAGAAAATTGGTTTGGGGCGTAAGCCCTAAACAGAGGACTTAAGCTCATTCACAGTAACCATGATTTTAATTGCACATACTCTATAGTTTACAAACAGTGGTATCAGCAGGCTATCTTTTCGGGTTTCATCAATGAAAATTAATCCTCCTGTGCATTAGAAAAAGGTACTGGACTAGGAGATAATCGCAGAATGCTCCATATCTTCACATATGGGTGAATATAAATGGATCAGGCTTACAGAAGACTCAGAGTCCCTAGTTTGGAGCTGCTAAACTAAAATTCGTTAGGATGCACTCAACCATGTCAGTTGGAAGTTTTGCCATACAAACTTCTGCACATTATTCTTTCATAAGGGTATGACTTCCCTGTCAAGCACAGAACACAAGTAGAAACCTTAATATTAGATACAGCAGTAGGTAACTTAAATGTTTAATGTGCCCTTTGCATTTCTATCAGTCGCCTGTCGGCAGCTGCAGGCAGCCATTCAGAGATCAGGACGTGGTATAGCAGGGTTTGATCAGCTGAGGGTGTGTGTGCATGTGTGTGATTTTAACAGGTAGGATATTGCCAACCCAAATCATTGAAGAATGAGCCTGGTCTCCCCTTCTATCCCCAAATACATAAGTTGGGGGTTTTTTTTAAACTGTAACTTCAAAAAAAAAATATTACGGTGGGACTCTGCTACTTTTTAGGCTGGCTTTATTTTTTTTAAGGTACTCTAGGAAGGGAATGTACATAAAACAAAAATGCAGGGATTTAAAATGTGGGAGGCTCATAATGATGCTCTGTTAAGATTCTTACGATCCAAATTCCAAGTTCCCATTTCTTCTTTTATACCAGTATTTTCTTTGATGGTTGTTTCCTGAAGCCTCGCAGCTGATGGACTCGATTGATAGCTATTAGCAGGAAGGGAATAAAAAAGTGGGGTTGGGAGGACCACATTTGAATTTGTGTAGTTAAAGTCTTCTTAAAAGTAGGACGTAGTAGAGAGTAGTTTTGCTGTACTCTTACGTATTTCTATATTTTTATACATACTTAAGCCTTTTTCTGTTTTAATAAATCTTCATCGGATATGTCAAATAAATGCAGTCCACGGACACCCTCCATGTGATACCTCTATTCCTTATTACAAATTCCTTGTCTCTGTGAAGGGGTATCTTTCTAAGGCTTTAGAACCTCTTCATGTAGGAGACTGAGACAGCACTGATGAATCAGGTCAATGTTTCTGTTGTACATTTGAAAGCAGTGCATGTATATTTAATATGTTCTAATATTTGATCTTTTGCATATATGGCTTTGCTGGATTATGTGATATAACTCTCATTTGATGCATGGTTCCACCAGAGCTCACGCTAGATACTAATCTGTGTTGAAATCAGGTTAATAATACATACAACTTTTTTTGTGAGTCATTTCTAAAAGTAACTTGGGATGTTAAAAGGATCAGCCTACCATCCTCTCTGAAGCAGGTTTTCTCTGAAATAATGAGCTGACGCCATTTGAGACTCGTTCCAAAACCAGCCTCTGTTGTTAGGTGCTTAGGCCCAGCAACATGTCGGGGACAAGGACATTGCCAACGTGTGGCTTGTTTCAGTGCCTGTTTATTTCAAAGGGGGAACAGCAGTGAGAGACTGGGGAGGACGTGAGAGTGCTGTAAAAAGGCAATAGATTTAGCGGTGATTCCTGTTACTAAATCCTTATTGCACGGGTCCGGCTGCTGCCCTGATGTGGCTCCGTTGGCCACTGAACATGGGATGGAGCTGAGGGCACAAACCAGGTGCTCTGGGTGATCTGTGGGACAGCCTCTTTGCTCTGGGGTTTAGGTGCACAGTGCAATAACCACCAAATCCCCCGTAAGTGTTTGAGGAGATGGTGTTCCCTGTTCTCCTCCTGGCAACTCAGGCGTGGCCCTGAAATGGCTTCTGCTTTTCTGCTGCCTAGGTGCAGTGTGGCAAGGAAAGAGTGTTTTCCACTCGGATACACAGGATCTGTCACACTTCCCATTGCAGTGTCCTGTTCTTGGCGTGACAGTGATAATGAGAACAGCAGATGACAATTAAACATTCAGGTGCGATCAATGTAATGAGGATTATGCCTCTGTTGTCATTTCCATCATGTTAAATTGCGAGCCTGGCATCTCATGTGCCGTCCTCTGATGCTGATTCTGAGTGTTAAGGATGAGGCTGATGGGACCTCCTCAAGCAGCTGTTTGGTAATTCCGGCTGGGCAGCGCTCTCCCTGCAAGCAATATCACACTCTGCTCAGTTTGTTAAATATATAGTGAGGGATTTACAGGCTCAGGCTAGAAGAGATTGGTAGTGTAGAGCTATATCATGCAAAAAGAAGATTGTGCCCCCAGAGATAATGATCCCTTCCAGAGTTCTGTGGTACAAAAGGGTGCTGGGTGCACATTTCCCTGCAGGGTACAGTGGCTGTCAGCCAGCGTGGAGAGTAGAGTGAAGCATCCTTGCAGCCTTTCCTATGCTCTTCAAACAGAAAGGACACAGTATGAGCAGGAAAAGTGTATATTCCTGTTGGTGATGTTATCTGCAGTGGATTTCTTGCTGACAAGCCTGAACTGTTCAGTTCTCTAGGGACAGACAACTTCTGCTTCATTTATTATGGACTTGCTCTACCCTTACGCCAAACTGACCAAAGCAGTGGTAGGACATCTAAGGAAAAAATCCTCCTTCAACTTGTGTATACACTTGCTGTTGAGAGTTTGTGTCTAGTAGCTTCTCTTTGCTCAAAAAAAATCAGTTAGACAAACCCCGGATCGCATGCAAGAACCTACCCTTCCCCTTTGATTTGGGAACTTTCTGGGGGAGTGGCACTAGTCAGTAAAAAAGAATCGTACAAATCCAGTTCCTCATGTAACTCTTCTTATTACCCAAGCAATGTTACAGCACCAGTGTGCCGGCCAGGCAGTTGAATGGAATTGGATCTTGTCCTTTTGCTGTTCTCACTCGGGTAATCAGGCCTCAAGTGAGTATGTGCGTTTGCCAATATATGTGCTGCAAAACCACCCATATAACTGTGTTAAGAGGAATACTCCCTTTCGTTACAGGTTACAGTTTTTCTCGGTTGCTAGCAGGCTTTTGCTGAAACTTGAAAATATGTCTCTCGGAAATTGCCAATGTGGGCCCTACTGCTCTTAATCTCTTTCCAGATCCTTCCTTGAATATTAGCTAAGCATTAAGTTGTTTAACAAGGTTGGCAATGTAAATATATCCTTTATTCCCATGCAAACAGCCTTGAAAGAAGAAGTATGAGACAGTGAGAATTAATAGGAAGGCAGTATCCTATGTGCTAATTCCACTTTACTTCTAACTGTTTTATTGAAAAAGCAGTGAACTCTTTATTTTGCAACAAGGCCTGTGACTTGGCAGTATAATTGGTGCAAACTAGACTGCCTGGACAAGCTTGATTTAAATAGGATCTAACTCCGGGAGGTCGGAATGTTGCACTGTGCAGAATCTAGTTTTTAAGAGTTTTTGGAGAAGCCTGAAGGTGAAAAATTTCTAAAAGTGATTGGTGAAGCACAGGGAAATGCCAAGTTTTCTTTATGTCTAAGAAGAATTTAAAACTGAAAGGTACAGAAATAACAAAACCCCTCTCTCCATTCTTTTCCTTTTCTCTGATTTCCACAGTTGTGACTTCCCTGCTGCCCTGGCTGCTCTGAGATCTTTTGAGCCCTAGTTCACTCTGAACTTCAACCTTGAATTGAATCTGTGTCACTCTTCATAGGAAGGGAAGAAAAAAAAATGCATAAGCATTAACCATGGCCTTAGGAAATGCCACCTGGGAATGAAGCTTAAGTATTAATATTTCAACAATATTTTCTCAGGACATACAGGTAACCCTCCTGCAATCACTCTACCCAGTAGGCAATGTCTCTGCTTAATCATTTCTCACTTCTATCTTTGAGCTTTCCCAGCCACCCCCACAGTAACAAATCTAGTTCATCCCTAAAGCTACGTCTACAGCAGATTGAACAAATAACACACTAAACAATACCCTTTGCTGCTCAAGGTGGAGGTACAGGAAGGCTATTTAAACCATTGAATGCTTTTTGTCCTTTTCCTTGATGTGTGTTTCTTCCTCTTGTTTTGTGGGGTTTGGGGGGTGGGGGGGTGTTTCTCCTCCCTCAGTAGATTACTCCCAAGTCCCTGTCCCCACTGCCCGCTACTTCTCTTGGGGGTAGTGAAATGCCTTTGTCCCCTTTTTGCAAAATCCTATTTGCACTCAACAGCCAGCTCCAACTCCTCTGAGAGCGCTGCTGCTCTAAGAGCTAGTCCTGGCCTCCAGTGGGAAGCTTGGTTTTCTGCAGGGTCAGCAGCCTGGCCTGACTCGCTGTGCTGCTGCTGAGACAGGGGAGGGGGTGAGGAGCACGTAGGCAGAGGAGGGGAAGAGGAAAGGGCTGCCCCATGAAGCAGAAGCTGAGTAACTCAGCTTACACTGAGAGTGTAGCTGTACTTTTAACATATGTTTAACTACATGATCCACTGTGGTGTAAAGATACCTGAGCTGGCTCTGATTGAGCTGCCTTCCTCATTTCATAAGTCCCAGATGCAGTATAGCTCCATTAGCATGGCAATACACCCGA
Organism: Aquila chrysaetos chrysaetos; assembly: GCF_900496995.4. Lineage (NCBI taxonomy): Eukaryota > Metazoa > Chordata > Aves > Accipitriformes > Accipitridae > Aquila > Aquila chrysaetos. Next base: position 70,650,810 of record NC_044008.1, read on the forward strand.
ACTAATGAGTTTGGGTAAAGCTGATGCTGCTATATTGCCTTCCCTTCTGGTGCTAGCTCATTTCCAGCCAGCTCAGATGTCTCTTAAGTGCTGTTTTGCATGATACAAATAAACCCTAAATAACCTGTGCAAGGCAAGCATGGAGTCCAGTAAGACACAGATAAATCTCCATTTCCCGAGCTATTCCTCTGATCCACCAGACCAATCCCGTTAACCTCTAATATAGTATTTTGTGTATAAGGTAGATATATTGCTGTGTGCAGCTGTTGTACTACTTAAGGTCTTGCCAGAGCTTTTGGAGGTTACTGATCTGAGCAGAAGGGAAGGGTCTCAGATAGGAAATTCTGAAGTTGAAAGGAGAAATTTATCTCCGTGCAGTCTGTTCGTTTTAGTTGGACGTTTTTCTTTTTTTCTTTTTTTTTTTTTTTCCTATTACCCCCCCTCCTCCAATACACTTACCAGATGTTGAGAGCATTCATTGTCATTCCTTAACTAACTTGAAAGCCTCAGGTATTCAGTGCTTCTCTAAGCTGTAAATCTGGGAAGCCCCTTTGGAAATAGCAGCTACAATATGCTAACAATGACTACATCACACAATACGTTGAGATGAAAAGGAGATCATTTCCTTGATCTCGCTTCAGAAGACTGGCATGTCTCTTGGCAGAACTCATTTGGATGTTGCTCTCTGTAATTAAAGAGTGTATCATCATGCATACAGGGCATGGTTGAAAGAAGGTCTCCAAGAGGCTGAATTAAAGTTGCACAGAAAACCTTAATTTTGGCATTTCCTAGCGTTCAAATACTTGACTTGCAACTTTAATAGTGTTTCCTTTTTAAAAATTATTTACAAGCAGTTTCCTTGCAGAATTGATTTTCTTGTTTAAATTTGAGCTGCCGTCAAGTAACATGTAATTCTTTGTCACATTAAACATCACCAGGGTTGGACCCACTTGTCACTGGGATGGCTAGCAAAGTAAGAGTGGCTGTAGGTTGCCATCCCATGACTGGACCTGTTCTAATTTGAGTTAGGCACTTAGCTGCTGGGTTTAACAGATGGTGAATATCGGAAGTCAGGAACCTGGTTTCCATTTTTGGTGCTGGTTTACTCAAACTCTGTCACAATTTTTTTTTCCTTTGATTTTTGTATTATGAAGAAGTACATTATTCCAAGAACATTTTAAGCCCAGGAGTTACCAACTTTTTTCATTACAATACACTCTTCCTCTCAAATCTGGAAGAGCTATTTTCATCTATCCCCTTGTATCTGGCTTCACACTTTAAATGTATATCTGATCTGTTTATGATTATTCATGCAATCAGCCCCCCTTCCTTCTTGGACTAATTAATTAGAATAGTCCTAATGATTTTCTTCTGGAAGCACAAAAATAACTTTGGTTATTTAGGTAGAAACCAAGGAAAAAGACATTCCAGATCAAGATATTTTTGACACTCCAGTCATATTGTGTTCATGCATTTACAATGTATGTAGTAATTATTTCTACAAGTCATACAGCATAATAGTTCAATGTGTAAGCACTGGTGTTTCCTCGGTAGCAATGTATAGGACTCAAAGCTGAAAACAGGTCTGCAACATTGTCTCTCTATTGCCTTAAATCAGAGGTATTTGTACTGTGTAGATCCTGTTTCCTACAATTTGGTGGTTGGTTAGTGCAGTCCTGTCCTCATGTCTCATGGTGATTATTGTTAATATCACACCAATGATTCCTAGACAAATGTGAAAATGCAGAGTGGTTGCAGGAAAAAAAATACTATGATGGAAATGCATTCAATAGCTTTATGCCACATTGTTTAATCTAAATGCCTGAATGGAGGTTTCGTCATTTGCCACTGGTTCATCAGTGCAGGGCTAGGGTCAGGGGGGAGAATTGATTTGGATGAGGGGCAACATGCAAAGGGCAGTAGAGAGGTCTAGGAGGTGTAGGGCTCCTTAGATGACTGAAGTCTAGAGCTTTGCCTAATTTTTCAGTTAGGGCTTTTTAGATTCCAACGCATGAACGATACAGAAAAATAGTTTTGAACACAAAGACCATCCTGTTCTCTTAATAGTTCAGTGTAAGGTAACGTAACATCTTCTACGTCATTCCTTTTTATCATGTGTAATCAATGTTATACTTAATGCAGCATGACTTTTCAAGTGATTAAGGAGTTGGTGGGGACATTAACAATGTAAAACTTTATTTGCATTTACACTAATGATTTTATAATGAGCGTTTTATTATATTAATGAAGACTGCTGAGAGAAGAAGGGAAAAACAAAGCTGAAACTCCCCTAATGTCTTTCTTTAATAGAGTACCCTCTGCTAACACTTTGTTGACATAGGTGCTTATTTGCATAAAGGAAAATATGGGCATTTGGAACTATTAATTACTGAATGCTCGATGTACTTTGTGGTAATTAGAGTATTAATTGAGTTATTTTAGGAGGGGCTTTACGGAAAATTATTTATTTATACAGCAATTCAGAGGGGAGAGAAGTTCTTAAAATAGCTGCGTTTATATCATCACGATACCATATCTCAATAACAAAATATGGGATAAAAATACCTGTGAGAGCAGCTTACCTTTAGGCAGATGTATCCAGAAATACCACGAACTGCTATCCCTGCTATTTATTGTTTCAGTGAGTTACAAACCTTTTTAACTGGAACAGAAAACTTGCAAAGGGAGAGCTGTTGGCGCAGGACCTCCCTAGAAAAGGAATTATCCCTGCATGTGATTTCTGAAAAGCAACATCAGCTGCTTATTACCACTTCCAGATGTTGCCTGAAGGAGAAATTTAAAAATAAAACAGAAGAACCCTGACCAAAACAAACTGAATTATTGGAATGGAGTACACTTTTCTTGAAGCAAATTTTGTCTGATATTAGGCAATAATAATGTAAGAAATGAAGAAGTAGCTCCACTCAACTCCTTTGACTTTTGCAGTGCAACTCTGAGGCTGCCTTCATGTAAGTGCCTATGCCAGCAGTTTGCTATATTTTCACAAGGTGGTTTTCCCAAAACTCTTCTCAAAAGTAAGAGATCAAAAAATGTCATCTTTCTTGTTGTTATGTCAAGTATAACCCTGGCGTGAAAAATGAAGATATGTTAGTAAAACAGAGAAGCCCACTGAGAACGTAGTAATAGATTTGATTATTTAAGGCGAAAATATTACAAAACCTATCCATATTGTTTTCATTCTGTCTGTTTAATGGCTTCACCTGAACTCTCTTGCTTTGATTTTGCTCCACCTCCCCCAATGGACTAGCACAGTTACTACCAGCAAGCTGGTTTTCTGTAATTTCTGCAAATGATTGGTTATAGTAATTAGGGTTTTTGGCAGACAGCCCTAACAGTCAGCTTGCTGTCAAGAGATTTTAATTTCATTGCATCTTACTCTAACACACATGATGTGACCTGTATTAATTAGGATGGCTACGAACAGAGTTTGGGGAATTAAGGATTCAGTCAGGCATTGTGGGACCATAAGGCTCCCCAAAGAACTAGAGGTTTGTAGCATGAATATCTTGACAGAAGCAGGTAAAAATATCAGATAAGTCCTACCAGAACACCTCATTCTTAAACAGCCAGGGCTCTACAGAAAATAACTCGGGTGATGCTGCTGGAAAAGACAGTTCAATGGAGGAGGCGAGTGACATTGGGTGAAATTGTGGGATTGGACTGGCTGTTGACTGGGATTTGCAGTGGCAGAAAGCAGGAGCTGGAGGAGAGAGACCCCAAAGTCCAAATTCTTTTGAGGTCTTTTCCTAACAGCATAAATCTCGATTAAAGTACAGTGGACTCTGAAAACTGTAGTTCAGCTTCAGCTATGACATGTATGATTTATAGCATTGAATCAGGTATTCTCTAGGTATTTCTTCCAAGGACTACTAAAGTGAAGACAAAGATAAGAGTAGAATTCAGAGGTATTTTTATCAGGCTTTAGAAGAGAAGAGAGACCCTCGCAACCCAACTGAATCTAAAGAAAGTAATTTTGTTGGCTTCAGTGGATGAGAATCCTCAGTTCTTGAGGTTTTTTTATAGTTTTCCACATATGAAACAATTATTTTAGGTAATGGCATGTGTTTTCAGAAGTTACTTAAAGCATAGAATTGCTATTGGACTAAATGAGTGGAACTCTGGAAAGGGTTTTGTTGAAATCAGTGGCTCCTTCTTATAATGAAGGCTGATTTTAATATGGTGAATATTATAACAATACAGCAGCATGAAATAATTGCCTAAAAATGGGTTTAAGTAGTCTATTTCAAACTACAAAGATCACTAGTTGTGAACCTGCGGCACCCATTAATTAGGCTTTGTATCAGGCTGGTTCTTCAGCAACTTACCTCATTACAAAAATCTTAGGTAGGAGTCGTCTTGCGCAAGTTACCCGAAACAGATCACAATCCAAAACTAACTTTTCAGTTTAGTGAAAGTAAATATTTATGGTCCTGGAAAATGTATGTTGTCATTTCCCATCTACAACTCTGTATAAACAGCACATTTAAGTGGAAATGCAAATGTTCTTTCTTCTGCACTTCTGTGAACACCTGAAAGATATATAATAGCGAAGTGCATTTTTTTTTTCAAAGGATTTCTTGAAAACAATTTAAACTTCTGTAAAGATTCTAGCAGGAGGCAGCTGAAAAGAAATGAAAAAGAGCCGTGCCAAGGAAATTACATTACTGTCATTGTTAATTTGCTTTAAATAACCGTGAAAAGAAGTAGTCTATCCTCTGTTAAAATTTCCCATTGGCTTACAACCAAGTGGTGAATATTATATTTTATAGACTCTGACATGAAGTCTGTGTTTAAATATTTATCTTTTGAACAGCTATGTTTACAGCTAAAACCTTCCTCCAACTTCAACTCTAGCAATAATGTGATATATTCCTCTTCTGAAGTTGTCTCAGGTGAAAATATATTAGCAGGTCAGATTTTATGAAGTTCTTCTGATCTCTCAGATTATTTGCTCAAATGGAGGTCAGTACTTTAAAGATCAAGGTGAAAATGTATGTATGCAGTAGACTACATTCACCCTTGCTTGTAAATTTGTTGGAGCCATTTGGACTTTACCATGGAACACCTTTCAGTATTGACAGTATTGCATACGAGCTTCGCTGCTGGGTTTTGAACGAATAGAAGAAAGCGTGGTCTTGTTGATGTCCTGTGAATTTGGCAGCTTTCAAAGCCTTTTTGCAGTCCTCCCCACTGCTGCTGCTGTTGTGGTGTTCAGGCTGACGCTTCAAAGCCATCAGCTTAGCACTGCTGACAGTGTGGATGGAAGACAGGCCACTGCTGAAGTGATCAAAATACATGGCTGTGCTTCTGGCTAAGAGATAATTAAGTCGATAAGTTGAGCTTGTTTTTCTTCTTAATATTTGTATTTTCCAAACTGCAAAATACGTGTGAGTACCAAGAATGAGCGACCAGAATGCCCTGCAGTTTTGCCAAATAAGAGGAGTGCTTTCCCCCTTGTGCCATGTAAAGGAAGTGTTGAAAAGTGTCTACTGTCATATAAAGGAGCCTTTAAATTTATGGTGTCTATGATTGTGGTTCAGGGAACATGCTTGAGCAGGTATAAATTTTGGTGGAGAATCAGTTGGGCCTCATAAAGATGCCACTAGGAAGCCTGCAACTCTTGAGTACTAAACTTGTTAGTGTTATAATATCAAGGGAAGGTATAAATCTGTTTTAGGTGCCGCATCTAACCCATGCGTATGTGAGTTCGTTTGCCACTGGATACTATTGTTACAATGTCAGCTGTAATGAAATTGGAAAAGATTAAGCAGGATAATATTTGGTTTTAAAAGAGTATTCCTGACAACCGAGTTCAAAAGAAGGCACACCGTACAGCCCAGTGAGTCTTGGGAGGTCTGGCGGGATGCAACACGCGCAGGGCGGCAGCAGGGGCAGGGATGGTTTGAGCCAGAGCATCAGTTGTGGCTGATGTGACAGAGAATGGTGTAGGAAGACAGACTGAAGTCGTCTGCGTTTCCAGGTTTCGGTGCTTCAAGCAGCCTTTGCCACCTGAGTGTGGGCTACAATTGCAGATCCTTAGAAGCAGCTGGGGGACTATATTTAGTATCTTCACCTGGAACAATGAAATCAAAATGCTTTTTTTGAATTAGGCTTCAAATTCTGCTTTTGCATGCAAAGGCCCTTTCCCCAGTTGTGGATGTTTAAGGCCAAATAGCTGCAAGATTTCTTGCGCCTTTTTTTTTTTTTTTTTTAAGTGAATTGTCCCGTTGAAAGTCTGGGTGATTTACAGTATCAGCATGTACCAAATAACTACTCTGAAAGGCAAGCTCTTACTTTGCTCCAGGTTTTTCATCTCCACTGCTAGTGAAACAAATTGATCGATAGCAATTAGTCTTATTAATGGCCCAAATGCTAGCCTTATGCTGAATAGGTTCTGCAGGCTTTGTCTGATTGAATTTATTTGTGTCTTCCTAGGTTAATCAAATATTTCAGAGAAAGGTGATTGGAGAATACTAAATTCTTTGAGTCTGTCAGTGTACTGAACAGCTGTTTCTAGCTATCCAAATTCACTTGACCTGACATACATATCTTACATGAGCTGTTTATTGCCCAAGTAGATTTTTATTTTTTGTAAATGCAGTCATCTTGCAATTAGTAAAGCTCTTAGTAGATGCTTTTTGCAGGAAGCACTGTTCCCTCACAGAAATACCGGTCATTTCACAAAGGAAACTTAACACTTTAGGAAGATACGGAAGAAAAAAAC